>NW_027072155.1:0-5094863 GCF_023522795.1 Fusarium solani
ATGAGCCAATGCTTGCAGAACGTCACATCGTTCGAGGTTACATCTAAGTAACCCTAACCCTAACCCTAACCCTAACCCTAACCCTAACCCTAACCCTAACCCTAACCCTAACCCTAACCCTAAACCCTAACCCTAACCCTAACCCTAACCCTAACCCTAACCCTAACCCTAACCCTAACCCTAACCCTAACCCTAACCCTAACCCTAACCCTAACCCTAACCCTACTTCCCTCTTACTTAATATAATTCTTTATTATAACCCCTTTTAACTTAATTCTTTTACTTAACTCTCTTTTTCCCTCTTTAATTTTACTTATTTATTTTTTTTTTTAACTCTTTAATCTCTACTTATATATATTTAAACCTTCATATTTCTTACTTTTTTAATTACTCTCTTTTCTTTTTATTTCTTATTTCTCTTCTAATCTTAACTTATTTTATTTAATTTTTTTTTCTTATTTTTTTTATTTTTTCTTCTTTTATATTTTTAAATTAACTTAACTATTAACCCTCATTATAATCTTAACCCCTCCTCTTAACCCTTTATTATAAATACTTAACCCTAACCCTTAACTTAATTACTCCCTCTAACCCTCACTATAAATACTTAACCCTAACCCTTAACTTAATTACTCCCTCTAACCCTTATTATAAACCCTTAACCCTAACCCTTACTATAAACCCTTAACCCTAACTCTTAACTTAATTACTCCTCCTAACCCTCACTATAAACCCTTAACCCTAACCCTTAACTTAATTACTCCTCCTAACCCTTACTATAAACACTTAACCCTAACCCTTAACTTTATTACTCCCCCTAACCCTCACTATAAATACTTAACCCTAACCCTTATTATAAACCCTTAACCCTAACCCTTAACTTAATTACTCCTCCTAACCCTTACTATAAATACTTAACCCTAACCCTTATTATAAACCCTTAATTCTAACCCTTATTATAAATACTTAACCCTAATCCTTAACTTAATTATTACTATTAATCTTAATAATAACGTAATTATACTTTAATATATTCTTCTCTCTTCTTTTTTACTTTAAACTTCATTAAACTCTTTTCTTTATTATCTCTCTTCCCTTACTAAATACCTACCTTAACCTTCTTTTTTCCTTTCCCCTACTCCTCTAAACTCTCTTCTTCTTATATTACCTAAACCCCTTACCTCTTTAATAACTCTACTCCTCTTTTTCCCTTCTCTACCCTCTCCTACCCTCTTCTTAACTTAACCTTACCTTCCCTTTATACTCTCCCCTCCCTTTAACCTCTATAACTACTCTTTTTACTTTCCTCTTAACTACCTTTTACCTAAATAATCCCTACTCTCTTACCTTAACCTACTTTTACTCCTCTTTCCCTTTTCCCTTCTTTCCCTAACTCTATATACCTTACTCTCCCTTCTTTTACTTCCTTCTTCCCCTTAACCTAATACTTATTAATTATCCTTTCTCTCCTCTTTCTTTCTTTTTCTTTTTTAACCCTTTTTTCTTTTCCCCTAAATACTTACCTACCTAACCCTTATTCTCTTTTTTCCTCTTACTCCTCTCACCTCTTCTTTCTTTACTACTTACCCCTTTACCTCACCCTTTTATAACTACTTATTCTACCCCTACTCCTACCCCTACCCCTGACCCTTACTCCTATACTCACACTCACCACCTACCCCTAATACTTTAACTCACTTCTAACCCTAACCTTTTAACTTACTTTACCTTCTTTTTATATTTACTTACTTTCTTAATTACTACTCTTTCTCCCCCTTAACTCTAAAACTCTTTACTCTTTACTTCTTACTTATAAACTATTCTTACTATAAACCCCTTTAAATCCCTTTCTCTTTCTTATTCTCTTTAACTTATTATAACTTCTTAATAAACTCTTTTCTTTCCCTTCCCTTCTAACCTCTCTCTTCCTCTTCCTCTTCCTCTTCTCTACTTAAATACTCCCTTTAAATTTCTCCCCTTCTTTTCCCTAATATCTTTAAATTAACCTCCTCCCATACTACTTAAAACCTCTTATTTCCCCAATACCTTTACTAACCTTAATACTTAATAACTTTATTACTCCTTCTCCCTTCTTTCTCTATTAACCCCCTCTTTTAAATACTTTTTAATATTACTCTACCTTCCTCTATACCTTAACCCCTCCCTTGCCTCTTTTACTTCTCCCCTTTAACCTAAATAACTTACTTTCTCCCCTCTATTACCCCTTTAACCTTACCTTTTCTTTTTATAAATAACCCCCTTTTAAACCCACTTAATAATACTTCTTTCTAAACCCTATTCCTAACCCTTAATTTCCCCTTAACTTTTAAAACTACTTTCTTTACCTAAAAACTCTTTCTTTATCTTCTTCTCTTAAACTTAACTATTACTAACTATAAAATAACCCTACTCTATTAACTACTCCTCTAAACTTACCTCTTTCCCCTTTAACCCCTATTAACCCTTTATTCTTTACTTTACTACCTAACTTTTCCTTCTCCTTATTAAACTTCTTTAATTCCTCCTTATAACTATTAACCCCCTTTTAACCCCTCTTATTACTCTCTTTTATATACTAATTACTTTTTACTTTTCTTACCTTACTTATAAAACTTACTCTAATTATACTTAATTATTACTTTTACTTATAAAACTAATCCCTTATTTTATTTTATCCCCTTACCCTATATATACTTTTTACCCTCTTTAACTCTTATTTATATTTTTATATCCCTAATATATTAAACTTAAATTAATTTACTTATATTTTATTTTATTTCTTTTTATTATATATATATATATTTTTTTTTAATTAATTAATAAAATAAAAACTAATTTTATTTAAAACTTACTTAATTTCTTATTTTCTTACTACTATAACCTTTATAATTAATTTTAACTTTTAACTTAACCTCTTACTTTATTACCCTTTTATATTTCTTACCTTAATACTTAACTTAATTATTTTACCCTTACCTTTTACCCTCTTTACCTACTCTTTTATACCTCCTTTCTATTAATTATAACTTTTTTACCTTTTTTATTATTTCCTTCTTTAATATTTATCTTTTTATATTTCTTTTTTTATTTTTTACTTTATTTCTTTTACTCTTTATTACTCTTACCTTTTATACCTACTTACTTATACCTTCTTTTTAAATATTATTTTTCTTATATTAATTATTACTTACCTCTATATTATTTATTAACCTCCTTTTATATTTTTTTCTCTTTTTATTCCTTTTAACTCTTTCCTTAACCTAACCCTTCTATAATATACTTACCCTCCTATTCTATCCTTATATTTTACTTAATAAATAAATAACTTCTCTTACCTTTTTTAATACCTTTTAACTTTATCCTTATAATCTTTTTTATTTTAATATTATTTATTCTCTTAAATATCTTAATAATTATACTTCTTTTCTTAACCTAATATAACTATAAAATACTTATAAACTACTTCGCCTTATTTATACTTCTTCTTACTTATTATTTCTCTTTTTATTTCTTTTACCTTATTTTATACTTTAATTTACTCTTACTTTAACTTTAACTTTATTTTCTTATCTTATAATCTTAAATAAAATACTAAAAAACTCTTAATTATATTACTTTGCCTATTTACTTTTTACTTTAACTCTATAAATAATACTTTTCTACCTTTTACTAACCTTTATATTACCCCCTCCTCTTATGCTTTTACTTCTATGCTTTTCTATACCTAACCCTACCTAAACTATCTACTAACTTTATTAAACTTATTATAATAAATACCTATATTTCTTTTTTACTCTCCTCTTCTTATACTCTTAAATTATAAAATAAACTATATTAATCTTAAACTCCTTATATTTATATCTTTTACTTTACTCCTTAATTATTCTTACTTTCTTTTTTTCTTCCCTACTCTTAACCCTATATTAATAATTAACTATTAATAACTCGCTATAAAAAAACCCTACCCTACCTGCTTTCCTACCCTATACTTACTAACCTTTTTCTCCTTAATATAAACCCTTATCTTACTATCCTTCTAACACTCCTATTCTTTACTTACCTCTCTAACCCTTAACTAAACCTAATACTTAACTATATCTACCTTAATACTACCCTTACCTTCTGGATACCTAACTTACTACTTAACCCTTTCTTAATAACTCTATTTCTAACCCTCTTATATTCCCTCTTACCTTATTTAACCTTTCTTACTCCCCTTTTTATTTTTCTTTTTTTTTTCTTCTTTTTTTATACCTTTTTACCCTTTATTATTTCCTTATCCTTTATTAACTAAAACCCTTCTCCTTTTTCTACCCCCCTTCTCTTTACTAACCCTCTTATAACCCTATATAAACTACTTAAAACTCTATTTTACTAACCTTTACTATATATATATATATCCCTATACCTAAACTATTTGCTCCTTCCTCGCCCTACTTTAATACTCTCCTTTTATTTTACTTCTTACTCTAACTAAACCTTCCCCTATTCTCTCCCTACTATTTTCCCCTGCTTTATTATATTAAACCTAACTTAAAATAATATTTAAACCTTATACCTACTCCCCTACTAACCTATAACTCTTAATACTCTAATTTTTTACTTACTATTTATTTACTTTATATTATCTATCTTAAACCCCTTACTACTCTATCCCCTTAACCCCTATCCTAACCTAACCTACTTCTTACTTACCTCTAAAAACTACTCTTTTCTTTAATCCTAAAAACATAACCCTGACCCTGACGCTTCTAACCCTAACCCTAACCCTTAAAAACACCGCTAACCCTAACCTTAACGCTTGCTCCTGCCCCTAACCCTGATCTCTGACCCCTATTCCTCCTTTATATGTCTTCCTATATAACCCACTCCACCACTTCTTATCCCCCGATCTACCTGATTACCCGCTAACCCTATCCTGCCATATTTCCCCGATTACTTCCATCTATCTGATTGCTTGATTACATTGCTTGATTATATTGCTTGATTACACCGCCTCTCCCTGATTACATGCTTAACCATGCACTATCTTAATGACTTGATTACCTTGTCTCTGTATGATGACTTGATTACCTCGCCTCTGTATGATGACTTGATTACCTCGTCTCTTTATAATGACTTGATTACCTTATATCTCCTTGATTACTTGATTACCTTGTATGTAACCCCGCTCTAAACCCTGCCTAACCCTCAACCCATGCGTCTACACACAATCGATCCACTATTATCGTGTCGCTACTGCTCTGCTAACGCCTTCCTTATATTACATCCATCCATCCTCAAAATTACAATGCTTACCCTCTATAACTCGCACCGTGTTTTCCGTCTAACCTATTGCACCTATGATCAACCCCTATCTTATATAACCATTAACCTCCACCTCACCTGCCAATATGTTTTTCTTCTACGCCTATACATATCTCTCTCTTTGCTCTACTCCCTTCACTCAACCCCGTTATATCTCTCAACCCATGCCTCGATTCGTTATACGCTGCTTCATTTTCCCTCTTAACCCTACCTACTCGCTCAATCACACCAATATCACAAATCTAATGCGACTACAACCCACTAAAACTCACCTTTATACCTCGACCCCTTACGCCTCATCGCACCGCGGCTCAACCCATAAACCTCTCCTTCTTAATCATTCCTTCCCCAACTTCACTGCCTTTCTCCGTGAACAATTGCCACACCCCCGACCTTTTCTTCGCACACGCATCTATTCCCTGCTCAACATCCTCGTCGTCATCATATCCTCCCTCCTTACATACATTGCAACACCTACTTCACTCGTCCAACTCTGCCTCAAAATCCGTCGCATCTTGCGCCTCCTTTATCACATCCAACGCTCGCCCCGTCTCTATCTGCCGGATCAACCTCCTGCTTCTCTCATAATTCGCCTCGATATCGCCACCCTCGCCCTCGCTATCTTCTCTTCGTCTTCACCTTCTCCATCGGCCCATGATATATCCCTCACCTATGCCTATGTCTTCATCTAATCCTCAACGCCCGCTCGCTATAAACATCGCAATGCTCTTCTTCGCCTACCTCGCACCTTGCTCGCCTTACCCTCTTCTCTTCCCTCTACTTTACTTCCCCTCCTCGCCTCCTTTCCCCTTGTTTATCTCCCCGCTTATTATTGCCTCACTTGCCTCATCTCTTTCTCTTTCTCTTACCTCATCTCCTCCTCAAATATCCCTTGGTCACATACATCGCATGCGTCATATATCTCTTAGTCGCATGCCTCTTTGGTTGCATCTCGTCTATAAATCCGCCTCCCCTCTCTTCTCAAACTCTCACCTCAATTCTTCCTTTCTCCCTCCACCACCGACCGAAACCATTGCCTACGCTCGGACTTTCGACATCTCGACCGCAACCCCTCGGCCGTCGCCCCTCCGTTTAAAACCACCTCACTCTCGAAACTCGGTATTTCACCTCTATCCCTTGCCTCGGCTCTCTATGGCCGTATCTGGACCTCACTCCCCCCTAACTATATTCATAAACTACTCCCCCTATCCTTCTCTTTAAACCCTTACCCTAATTTTATTCTTAAATCTATCTCTCTACTTATATTTATAATTATTCTTTTATTTTTATTTTTATTTTTATTTTTATTTTTATTTTTATTTTTATTTTTATTTTTATTTTTATTTTTATTTAATTTTTCTATTTTATTTATGTTTTATATAACTATTCCTTTATTATATTTATTAATTTATTTATTTAACCCCTTTTATATAAAACCTTTTTATTTTTTCTTTTATTGCCCTTACTATCTAATTATATATATTTCTTTTAAAAAACTCTCTTATTTATATTTCCTTATTTACCTCTTAGCTTCTTATCCCTCCTTCTCTTGCCACTGCCTCTCCAAACTCACTACTACTTGACATACCCTACTTGCTTGAATCCCGCCGCCTATGCCTCCACCCCATTCAATCAACTCCCCCAACCACTCGAATAATCTACCCATCTGCTCGCTATCTACCTCATCAATCACCTCACCTATCTTCCGCCCTACCTCCCTTAACCACCAGTCTATATCCCGCACCCACTGCACTGCCATGATCTCAAATAATACCCCCTTATACTGACATGTCTTGCCCCTTGCCCTCCTAAATAACCTCTCATCATCACCCGCCGCTTCCCACTGCTCGCATATATCTTGTGGTAACCCGCAGTTGAAACACGCCGAGTAATCCGCGAATCGCTTCAACTCCATCATCGCCTCCTCTGCCCGCGTTATGCTCGCCCTCACCTTCCGCCACTCCTCTGACCCCTTCCATCTACATGCCTCCATCTCATGATACACATCCTCTACACCCTCGCACCTGCATACACTGCAGCTTCCACTCCAATCTGCCAGCATGTTCTCGAACATGATGACCTCCCCTGCCTCCCGCATTGCCTTTGACCTCCTCTCCACCTCTCGCTGCTGCACCAACCGCTGACTCCTCTCATAATCCAGCGCTGCCTCTGCCTCTGCCTCTGCACTTGACCCCTCGTCAACGTCCGTGATCCCCATCATGTCGCGACGATCCGCGATCTCTCTTTCCACCTGCTCCGCCTCGCATATATCACACATCTCCTCCTCATCCACGCACCCAAACCTGTCAATATTGCCATCCATCTCCCGATCAAGCACTTCTCGTCGACAACACTTGCCCTCGACGAACTCGACCGCATCCCTATCCCACTCCCACTCGTCCTTCTTCCCCTGCCGCTGCTGTTCCCACCTCTTCTTCTCTGCCTCCTGCTCGAGCCACGCCCGCCGTATGACCACCACTGACTCGCTCCTCTGCCCGTCTCGCCCTCCTCGTCCACTCTCCTGCACAAAGTTCTCCAGCGTCCGCGGCATCCCCACGTGCACGACTAATCGCACCTTGCCATCGTCGATGCCCAACCCCAACGCATTCGTCGCCGTGATCCATCCCTCCTCACCCCCGCTGCTGCTCATCCACTCCTGCAACCGCCGAGCCTTCTCTGCCGAGTCACCGGCTCCGCGCCAGTACGCTATGCAACCCAGCCTCTCTGAAACCATTTGCACTCGCCGGATGGTTCCCCCGTACACAATCACCTTGCCCTCGCCGTGTGCCTCTGTCCACTGCCGGACAATCTCGCACGCACGCTCCACTGCCTCTTCGTCTTCACCATCATCCCCATCCCCTCCTTCCTCCTCGCCCTCCCGGTTAACCCTGACAACAACACTACTACCACCACCACCGCCGCCGCTGCTCTTTATCATCCTCCTGCGGCCGGTATTCATCGAGTTCCTCCTCGTCTCCTGCTCCTTGCCCTCCACGACGTCGACGCTATACCGTATGTTTCGCCGCGTTGTTCGCTCCCTGAATATGTGCACCCGATCCAGCGTGAACTCCATCGCTTTGAACAACGCACTCTCGTCCGTCGGCTTCAACGTTGCCGTCAAGCATATCACGGGCACGCCAAAGTCACGGAGCGTCTGGCCTAGTCGCTTTATCTTTGGCCGGAACTTCTTGCTGCACCGCAACACCGTGTGACACTCGTCCACGACGACCCGGTCAAGCTTGTGCTGCCCGTGCATTCGCTCCACAAACGTCCGGAACCCCTTGGTGACGGCCGACTCGGGCGTGATAAACACCAACGCCGCCGCTCGCTGGACGACACCGCGGCTCTTCCACACGTACGCGTCGATGCCCGACCTCATACACCTCGACACCATGTCATCCTGCAGCGACACCAGCGGCGACACCACCACCGTCACCCCATCCGGCGTGCAGTACGCCGGGAGCATGAACGTCAAGCTCTTGCCACCCCCCGTCGGCGTCACCTGCACGATGGGCCAGTAACCACGGGTGACGGCGTGGATCACCGCCTCCTGTAACCCCCTGAACTCGGCCCCCGGTCCCATCATCTGCTTGAGCTGCCCCCGCATGTCGGCCCGGTGCAGCCGGTCGAAGCGCCTCCGCCGCATGCCGTCCCGCTCGTCGTCGATGGCGTATCGGCCCCGCTTATCCCCGATGCCCAACTCCGTCCGGTCCTCCGCCCCGAAGCCGAAGAACCGGTGCCACTGCATGCTGATCATCCGGAACCCCTCCCGCCGCTTCATCGTCCCCAGATCTCCCTGCCCGTACAACCTCGCGTATGCCAACCCGGCGATGTGTGACCCGTGCCCGGCCTGCATATCATACATGCTGTCGGCAAAGCCACTGCCCTCATCGTTGTTGTCGTCAAACCATTCGTCCCCGTCCGGCTTGAACGCCTTGTTGAAGTACCGGTTGCTGATGCCGATCGCGATGTGCCGCCAGCCACTGATGTTGAGCTCTTGGCCGGAGAACTGTGAGCTGTAGCGCTGTATCACCCGTCGGGCACGGTCGTTCCCCCACTTGCGCTCGCTGAACCAGTCCATGAATGCGGCCTCCTCCTCCATCATCATCTCGTTCTCGCTCTCCTCCTCCTCCACCGTTAACCCCCCGGGCTCTCGGTTCACCCTCTTCACATTCCACACCCGCTTCTTATCCTTCCGCCCGTCTTCACTGACCACTTGGTCGGCCCACAAGAACGCACTCCGCCGGCGCTGCTGCTTCACCCTGCCCTGCACCGCCTGCCACCACGGCAGCACCAGCCACATATACCACACCAGCAGCTCTCCGACCTCGCGTGGCAAGTACCGGTGGATGACCTTGACGGTGCCCGACCTGCGGTAGCCCTTGTGGTACATGGTCACGAAGCACACCATCCCCTCGTGGATGAATATGTTCCTGACGCCGCCGTTGGCCGTGTTCCACATCCGGATCCCCATGAGCTCGGTTGACCGTGCCGGCTGGCCCCCGAGCATATGCATCAGCATCAGCAACTGCCCCCGGAACTGCTCGACCAGCCGTCCATACTCGCGCACTGCAGCTTCTCGGTATACGCTCTGGCCGGCTTCCGACATGGTCGTCCACGCCTCCCGGGCGGCCGGCGAACCCTTGATCTGGTCCTTGACCCAACCCTCCCCTCGCCTGACCCAATCCGCGTTATCCTCGTTGCTCAAGAATGAATGATCTAGCATGGTCTCGCCGTGCCGGTCCTCTATCCTCGACCATGGTATGCGCGGCAGTGACCGGGGTAAACCTTCACCCTCCTCTTCAGCCATCACATCATACTCTCCTCCTCCTCCCATCACCTCATGCTCCCCCCTTCACCTGCCGTCACCTGCCTCAGCTCTCTCGTCCTTGCCCTGCCCTGCATCTTCCTCTGGCACCCCACCTTGCCCACGACCAGCTGGGCCAATGTCTGCCGCGTGTGCAACAGCAAATTGTGCAGCATGTCCGATATCTCATACATCCTGAACTTGATGCTGCCGTGGATGATCTGATCACCCCTCCAGTCGATCGTCTCTCTGCCCGGAGTCGTGAAGTGGATGTGCATGCCGTATGCGCGCGTGTTCAAGATCCAATTCATCGGTGTCGGGTCAGCGGCTACCCCCTCTGGAGTCCGGATCATGAACTGCAACATCTTGTGCCGCACGATCCTGAACAGTCCCTCGGCCTCCTCCCTCGCCTGGCGGGCAGTCATGTACTGCCGCAGCTGTGTCACCTGCGCCTCCCGCTCCAGCATGGATTGGTACAGCACCAGATACCTGGCCACCTTGATGACGGCCGAGTATATCGGCGTGTACTTCCCCACCGGCACCCAGCCACGACCCTCTCGGTCTATCCCCATGACGGCCAACGCACTAATAATAATATTCTCGTAGTGGTTGCCGGTCTTGAACGGATGATCGAGAAACTGCACAACCAAATCGAGACAGCCACGCTGCAGCTGGGCATCGCTGTACTGTCCCGTGGGCTGAACCCCGTGCCTAGTGGCGTACGTCACGGCTCGGCTGAACTCCTTCCACAGCTCCTCCTGCCGGATGGTCATGCGGTATGGTGGCCTCTTTCGCTCGACGGATGGCGTCTCGCTGGACCTGCGACTGTGGTTACTGCTGCCGCCGTCGCTCTCTCCGTCACTGAACGGACCACGCTGCTGCTGCTGCTGCTGCTGCTGCTGCTGCTGCTGCTGCTGCTGCTGCTGCTGCTCCTCGTCGCCTTCCTCCTCGTCGCCGGCAACACTCCAACCCGGGCCCTCTAGCCGCCGCCAGATGATCATCAACGTCATCCACCACGCCTTGTAACGCTGCCACGCGTCTGGCTCCATCAGCCCCTGGAACGGGTCGTTCGTCGTGATGGAACCTTCCTTGCGCTGGACCTCAAACAACTCGGCCGTGCCGGGATGACAACGACTCGCAGCGGCGTACGCACTGTCCAGCACGCGTTCGAAAACCTCCCACATCTTCTGCAGCACGGGCTCGTCGGGTCGGATCGGCTGCATGACCTCGAGCATATGGTCGGGGTTGATGCCTTCGAGATGGTGGGCCCAACCGCATCGCATTATCCAGCTGTTGGCCTCCCACTTGTCGTGTATGCCCTGGATGTCCTCTCTGGCCTCTGTGGTGAATGCCTGCGTATCTTCGTGGTACATTCGATCTATGTCGGCGGCCGGGTTCTCATCGTGACCTTGACTGTCATGATGGTCTTCGTGCCCCCCTCGTCGACCCGGCCAACTTCGAACCATCGGTTGCCGTACCCCCAATGACAAATCCGTTGGCACTGAACCCCAACCCTCCATGGCACGGGATCCTGCTCTCGCCGAGTACCCCGCCGCGTGCTGCCGGTCCTCTTTGGGCCATTGGTTAAACCATGCTGCTCCCGATAATGCTTCCTTATCTGAACTGTATCTCGGACGACGTATGGGCAATGTTGGCAACCTAAGCCGTCGTTCTTTGGCGGCTTGATATATACAATCGGGCCGGTCGTGGGCGGCGGCAGAGCCCAACAGCGTAACTCGGCCTGATCCTTGGCAACACCGTCCATCGTCATGATGGCTGCATTGATCCTCTTCCGGTCCTTGCGATCAATCTGCGAATGCTTGGACTTCAGATGGTTCATAACCTCGCTGGCGATGATGCCAATGCTGCAACTCTTACAGATGACGAACGGGTACTCGTCCAAGTAGATAAATGGCCGGATGCTGGGCATAGAGCTGCCTAAGTTGCCTTGCTGGTTCGTCATGGTGTCTTATAGCTGGCTCCTAAGTAAATGATTGCCGTGTTGATATGTTATAAACTGTAGATATAATGTTTTATGGGGTAAGAATAAAATGGAAGCTGGTCTTATTTTTTATTTGGGTTTATATATTTGTGGCGTTTATGAAACTCGACTTGAAGTTGCTTTTGCTGGTTGCTATAGAACCATGCTTACTACCTATACTAAGCCTACTAATCACCTATTAAATATAGCATATAGTTATATATTAATAAAGCTTCTTTATAGTAAACTTGACTATATTTCTGCCTTATGCTTTCTAGTATATTACCCCTTGGTCGCATATCGCTCGGTTATATATCTCTTGATCGCGTATCTCTTGATTGCATCTCTCTTGATGGCATATTTTTTGTTCGCATGACTCTTTGTTCACATGTCGCCTATAAAAACTTCTCTTATCTCTCACCTCTTGCCTTCTTCTTCTTCCCTCCCTCATCGTCATACTCACATCGACCAGCCCGGCTTAATACTAGCAACCTCAACCATAATCCATTTCACCCGTCTCCATAGTCACCCCTTTCGATCCAACATCAACTCTCTTGCAACGGGTAATAACCTCTTGTCTACTATGCGGCAATTAGCGCTAACTTCTGCTCAAGTCGTCTGTCGAAATGCCTGCCCTTGTACCTATCGGCCCTCTCGCCGTGGCCGCCACCTTTGACCACGGCACTCTCACTCTGCGCTTCGGCCTCGGCTTTCCGGGCTTCTATGCCATCGTCTACATCAGCATCGGCTTCCCCCTGCGGCCCGGCCTTTCAACGTCGCCTTTCTTCTTCACCCTGCAAACTGGATGCAACTGCGCTGGATCTGGCATTATAGCTACTACTTGACAACGAAATTCAACGCTGCTGTTACCCTCCTGCTGCACGCGTGCCACGTTTGACTTTATCACTAAATTGCCTCTTGCCTGCGCATAGCTTCTGCTATCTGCTATGTAGTCTCTCTCTCCTACTATTAGTATTTTACTGACAAGCTGGGCGACTTGCCTCTGTGATGTGCTGCTGCGCACAGACCACGTAATTCACCCAATAATATTACATGCTGCCCTCTGATTCTCCCCTCTCTTTCAACCACATCAAAAACTCCAGCATAACTTAAATCACTTACTGCTTAAGCAATTTAAGATATAATACCTTATAATCATATATATAGTATTGCATATAAGTTATCTTTAGATCCCTCTCTTTTTTATATTTTTTTCTCTTATAGTTTTCAAGAGTTCACCCCCCTCTATTTATCATGAGTTCGCCCCCCTGTCTTCAATAGCGCATTTTCCCCCAGTATGGTGATTTTCATAAGTTCGCCCCCGAACTCGCGTTGATGTATAGTTAGGGGATATACTAAGCATAGTAAGAAAGGAGACTATAATGCTATTAAATTCACTATCCTTAGTCTAATGATCTAGGATCGAGATAAAAAGCGCTAAGGTCCTTTCTTTTACCCCCTTATAAAGCTCTATAACCTTATAGCTAGAGAATTTGCCTTTAGCTAAGAGCCAGGCCTCTTCTAAGTCATTAAGGTTATCAGATAGAGCCTCATAGCTAGCTAGTTGCTGCTGGCTTGCTTTAAAAGGTGGCCTCTCTGCGGGCTCTAGGTTAAGGCAGCGGAAGGTATAGACTAGAAGCTGCTTTGCCACTATGGCATAGCGGTCTTGCGTAGCCTTCTTATACCTATAGCTAAAGGGCTTCTTTGCTAGCTGCGAGGCATCTTGCCGGTTAACCTCAAAGAGAGCATTCAAAGGAATCTCATTAGAAGCTATAAGGCCTATAGCTTCTTGAATAAGCTCCTTAAAAGCCCATAAGAGAAAAAAGCAGGCTAGCTCAGAGGTCTCTTCTAGAGACTCTTTAGTTAAGGTAAGGTCAAGAAAAAGCAGCTCTCTTAGGAAGTCCTTTTCCCCACTAAAGTCAGCTAGGTGCCTTGCTGATCCTAGCCTTCGAAGCCAAGGGTTAGGAGCAGTAAAGTCATTTAGCTGCTCTATAGCCTCGGCCTCCTTGCTTCTGATAGCCAGGGCTTGGGCCTCAAAGGCAGCCTTAGCTTCTAGAAGAGAGAGAGCTTCAGAGCCATTGCCTTCTAGCAAGACCTCAAAGTATTCACTCCGAGGCCCTTGCTTAAAGAGTTACTGATAGGCTACGCCGGCTCGCCAATAGCTTTCAGTAGCTATAGAAGGCTGTGAGGCTGCTGCCTTAGAAGGCCGGCCGTCTTGACCCTTCTGCTGGACCTTGTGAAAGACCCGTAAGTGCTCTCTAATTCGGCGTAGCTGGGAGCCAACATAGAAGCAGCTAGGCTCAAAGGTACAGCGGAAGCCCTGTTGCATAGGCTCTCCAAGTTGTGAGATAGGAGGGCCTAGAGGAATAGGCTTAGGTAGCCTTATAAGGTCCTTCTGGCCCTGAAGAAGATCAAGCTTAGCAGCCTGCTCTAGGGTAGGCTTGATCTCTTGGAGGGAAAGCTAATGAGGCTATTAGCGGAGGTATTATTAAATTTAGTTAAAAAGAACTACGGTTTTATAAGTCTTGCAAATTAGAAGGGAAAAAGCCGGGATATAAGTAAAATAATCTATAATTATAAGACTTATAGATAACTAAGATATAGATAGATAAGGCTTTTAGATAATAAAGATAGAAATTAGAAGTAAATAGCTAGGAAGAATTAAAGTCTTTATAAAGAGGTAAAAAAAGAAAGAATATAGAGGTTAAAGCTTATTGGCTAAGGAATTGCCTTAATTGTGGCTAGCGAGGTGGTTAGTGTGGCTAGATAGCTAAGTTATGGCAGTGGTTAGGAAATTTTAGCGTAGCGCTAATTATATTAACCACCCTATTAAAATTCCTCCTTTTTATCTTTAAATAATTCTAAAAAAATTAAGAAGTAAGATATAAGAAAAAGAACTTTATTTCTAAAATCCTTATAGCTTAAAGTTATATATATCTCTTTTGTAGAGCCTTAACCCTATAGGAACCCTCTTTTCTAGAAAATATCGGCTGGTTGAGAAAAAAAACGTTGGCTGCCCTATGGTCTGCTAGCGTAAAAAATTTCCCCCATATAAAAAAAACGTCGGTAGCTCAGCCGATGTTTTTAATAGATGATAGGGATAAAAGTAATTATATATAAAATAACTTTAATAAGAGCTAAGGTCTAAGACCTTTAAGAGGTAAATAAAATATTAAGCTAATATTAAAAGGTAAAAAAGATTAAATTATAAAGAAAAAGGGTTATAATAATAAAAAAAGAAAAGTAAGTAATTAATTAAATAAATATTAATATATAAGTAATAACTAAATTATTAAGAAATAATAATTAAAAAAAATAAATATAATTAGGGGTTTAATATTATAATATTTATAATAAGCTTAGTTATAGTATAAAGACTTATTAAGTAATAATTAAGATATCTAAGGAAAAATATAATAAGTAGTTTTAATTAATTAAATAACTTATAGTATTTTTATTATAGTTTTAATCTTAAAGGTTAAGATTTTTATTTTATTTACTTAATTATTTTACTTATTTATTATATATATTATATCTTTTATTATATATAAAAGGAATTATTAATAAAATAACCTTATATAATATAATTATAATTTATATTTATAATATTAACTTAAGGCATTATAAGAATATAATAAAACTTATAAATAATAAAAATAAAAATAAAATAATAAGTCTTAATAGCTAAGATAGCTTAATAACTTAATTAATAATAATACTTATTAAGTTAAGTAAAAGTATAAAAAAAAGAAAATTAAAAAAAGAATTATATAAAGCTTAAATATAATAATAAAAGTAATAAAAAATTAATAAAGAATTATAAAAAAAAGCTATTTTTAGTTTTATAATAAAAATAATAAATAATATTAAAATAGCCTAAAAGAATAATATATTTAAACTATATAAAAATATATAAAAATAATAATAAATAAGAAATTTATATTAAGATATATTATAAGTAATTAATTAAAAACCTTAAATACCTTAAAATATTATTTAACCTATAAGATAATATATAAATATAATTAATATATAAAAAGTATATTAGTATCTTATAGATATTATATTAATATTATTAGTATAAAAAATATTAAAAAAAGAAATAAAAATAAGAATATTTTATTATTATATTACTTTATTAATTAAATAATAAACCTTACTTATAATATAATATAAAAAAGTATTAGGTAATTTATTAATATAAATCTATTAATATTATTATAGTATAATACTTATTAAAACTTTATTATATTATTTAAAAAAAAAGTAAATTATTTATAAAATTAAAAATTAATAAAAATAAATTAATTAAAAGAAATAAGAAAAACCTAGTAATATTTAATATAAAGAAAATAAAATAATAAAAAAAAGCTATTAATAATAATAAAATAGCTTAAAAGATAATTATAATTATAAAGCTTATATAAATAATAAATATAAATATAATTACTATAGCTATATTATAGTAATATTAAAAAACTAAATACTTTATTTAATATAAGGTAATAAGTAAATAAATATAAGAATATATTATTATAAAAAGCCCTTTATTTTATAAATAAAGTATATAAGTAATAATACCTAGAATTAAGAATATAAATTAAGAGAGAATAATTAAATACTTTAGTAAATAATAAAGCGAAGTAAAATTACTTTAACTTAATAATAATAAATAGGCTTAGGCTATTATAAAGGTATAAAAAGATACCTTATTTAGTTATTAACCTAGAGGGAACCCCTTTTAATTATAATTATAAAAATAATAAGTCTAAGATTAATTACCTTAAGGTTTTTATTAAAAAAAAGAACTAAGAGATATTATTTAATATTATATTAAATAAGTAATATAACCTTATACTTAGGTATTTATAATTATAATAATATAATTTATATTTTAATTAGAAAATTAGCTAAATATTTTCTTTTAATAATAAGATATCTTTTATAATAAATAATAACTTAAGATATAATATAAGATTTTAAACTTTTATTAAAAAAATTAAAAAAATAAAATAAAAATAAATATAAGATACCTCTTTATTTATAAAAATAAAATATAAATATTATAATAAATAAAAATAATAATAAAAAGAAATCATTATATAAGTTATATAATAATTTTATAAACTTAAAAAAAACCTTAAATAATTAAAGAAACTATATAATAACCTAGAAAAAAAAATAATTTAAAAATATATTATAAAAGTATTATATTTATAAGAAACTCTTTATAAAAAAACTTAAAATAAATTTACTTAAATATATATATTATAACTTAGAAATTCAATTTATTAATAAGAAATAACCTAGCTTTAATAAACTCTATTTACTTAATAAAATATAAGTATTAATATTAAAGAAATATATTAAAAATATAATATAAAAAAAATATATTAAAAAAAGTAAATTATTTATTAAATACCTTATTATATATATTTTAAAAAAAATAAAAAGCTTTAACTTTATATTAATTTTAAAATACTTAATATTATTATAATTAAAAATTATATATTATTACTTTTTATTAATAAATTAAAGAATTAATTTTTTAAAATAAAATATTTTATTATATTTAATTTTAAAAGAGCTTATAACTTTATTTAAATTAAAAAAATATATAAATAAAAACTACTTTTTATATTAAGTATAAATTATTTAAATACCTTATTATACCTTTTAGACTTATTAATATATTTATTATATTTAAATAAATAATAAATAATATATTATAAGAATATTTAAATATATTTATTATATATTACTTAAATAATATTTTTATTTTCTTTAAAATAAAAGAAAAATATATAAAATATATTTATAAGGTATTATAAATATTATAAGATATAAAATTATTAATAAACCCTAAGAAAAATAAATTCTATACCTCTAAGGTAAAATTTCTTAGATATATTATTTCTTATAATAAGATATATATAAACCTTTAGAAAGTCTTAGTAATTAGAGATTAAAAGAAATTAATTAATATTAAAGAAATATAAGCCTTTCTTAGTTTTATTAATTATTATTATAAATTCCTTAAAGTATTTAAGAAAATAAGTATATTATTAATAAAACTTATAAAGAAAAATAAAACCTTTATAATAAAAGCATAAATTAAATAAATATTTTAATAAATTAAGGAACTTATCTTAAATAAATTAATACTTAAGATATTTAACTTGTTTTAATTATATTATTATTTATATTAAGGAAATAAAAAATAGTAAAGCTAATATTATTAGCTAATAACTTAATTTAGATATTAAAAAAATTAAAATAAAAAAATAATTATTATAACTTATATAAGAAAGATACCTTATATAATAAATATTTACTTATATTTAATAATAAATATTATTATATTACTTAATAAATATATAAAAAAATAAGATTATTATTAATTTTACTCTTAGAGAACTTAGAAGACTTATAATTAAATAAGTAAACTAAGTAAAAAGCTAATAAGAAATAATTATATATTAATAATATATTTTTATACCTTAGAAATATATAAAAGATTTTATTAAATATTATTATTAAATTATTAAGTATAATAAAAAGCTAAATAATAAAAACTTCTAAGAAATAATATATAAATATTATATAAAAAAAATAATAATATAAGACTTAATTTTATAAATTATAAAATATATTATTATAATTAATAGCTAAAATTATTTCTTAAATATTATATATATAACTTAATTATAAAAATAATATATTTTATTATTAAAGTAATTTATATAATAAAATAAAATAATTTATTATTTAAATTATTATTAAAATTAATATACTTAATAAGTAAATAAAATAAATAAATAAATAAAATAAAAATCTTAACCTTCTTACTAGAGATTATAATAAAAATACTATAAATTATTTAATTAATTAAAATTACTTATTATATTTTTCCTTTAATATCTTAATTACTACTTAATAAGTCCTTATATTATATCTAAGCTTATTATATATATTATAGCGCTAAATACTTAATCTAATTAACCTCCCTTAATTAGTATTCCTTAATAATTTAGCCGCTACTTATATATCTATATCTATTTAATTAATTACTTATTTACTTTCTTTTATTATTATTACCTCTCTTTTCTATAATTTAATCTTTTTTGCCCTTTAGCGCTAACTTAATATCTTATTTACCTATTAAAGGTCTTAGATCTCTACTCTTATAAGAGCTATTTTATATATAATTACCTTTATTCCCTTTATAAGAGACTTTAATACTTTAAGAATTAACTCTAGAGAGCTATTTTAATGCTTTTTAATCTAATTTTTAAGGTATTTAGACTAAGATTAGGCCTTAAGTATAATCTTTAAGGTCTTTAAAGCCTAAGGGGTTAATAATTTAGTTACCTCTTTAATTAGTATTAATATCTATAGCTAAATATTAAGCTTTAAGATTATAATTTCTAGGTTAAAAGAAATAAGGCTAGTTTTTTTAAATACCTCTTTAATATTTCTTTTTATTATAATAGCCTTATATATAATATAAAAGACTAAAAAGAATTTAGTCTTTAAAATATAAGTAATAAAATATTTAATTAAATATTTTATTTCTTAATTATAAGCCTTTTTAAGTAACTTAAAGTACTTAATATTAAAGAGCTAAAATAAATAAGAGGAATAAGGTAATATATAAAGCTAGATAATTTTTTTTTCTTTATAATATCTCTTAAATTTAATAAAATAATAATTTTTATAGCTATTAAGAATTAAAAAATAATAATAATTATTTAATTATTTAATTATATATTAATTAAAATATTTTAATTACTTTAAATTAATTTTATTATTAATCTAATTATTTTAAGTTATTATAATAGCCTAATTACCTAAGAGGTTATTATCTTAGTATTAATTAATAAGGTAATATTAGCTTATATAAATAATAAATAACTAGATTACTTAGCCTTTTATATTAATTACTTAGATAATTATAATTTATTCTTAACTTCTAAGCTATATTAATTTTAATTTTAAATATCTTTTTAAACTTATAATAATTATTTTATTTATAATTATATTTATAAAAAAGCTAATTTTATTAAAGTTATAGAGATTATTTAATTAGATATTATACTTTATAATTATATTTATTATAAGCTAAAATTAATTATAAATAATTATTAGGTCTTTATATTTAGCTTTTTATTAATTATATTTATAAAAAAAATATATCTTAAGGTCTAAGTATTACTTAATAAAGTTATAAGTTTAATATATATTAATAAATAATATATCGCGGTTAATAAGTAATTAATTAGTTATATCTTTTATATTATAAAGCTAAGAGGGAAATCCTTATAAATCTAAGTTAAAAATAAAATAAATAAGTATTTATTTCTCTAGATTAAATAGCTAATATAATTTCTAGATAATATCGCATTAAGATTAAATACCTTGCTGCTAATATTAGAGTGTTATTAGATTAATTATATAGATTATTATAGCGTATTAGAGCTTTAATTTTAAGTTATTTTAAAGGGCCTAAAGGGTAAGAAGTATTTTAGCCTTATAATTAGATTATAATATGCTAGGTAATTAAGAATTAATTAATTAAATAGATAAGGTATAAGTTAAGGGATTTTTATTTTACTTACTTATCTGTTTTACTTACTTATTAAGTATGTTACTATTATTTATATATTTATATAAGCTAAGATATATATATTATATATTTAACTAGATAGGTTTAATTAATTAAACCTATAGACCTTTATTTACTACTAAGTAAAACTCTGACGCTAACTCTAGGAACTAATCCCTTTATATAAACCTATAATGCTAATAACCTCTATTTCCTAATATTATGCCTATAGCTATATAGCTAGATCCTAGCTAGTTATAAGACTTCTTTAATCTTCTTATTTAGTATTATAAAAGGTATTAATATTAATAATAAGGGTTATAAGCTATGCTTTATATTAGTTATTATCTTATAAGTCCTTAAGGAATATAATATCTCTATTAATAAAATCTTTTCTTTCTTTTAGCTTTCTTTTAAGAGCCTCTAATAAAGAAAGCTCTTTTTTAATAAAATTAAACCTTTTATTAGTATTATAACTAAGTAAAAAGAGATTAAAAAAAAGAAAAAGGATATTATAATTAAAGATCGCGAGTTTAATTTATATTAATTAGCTAAGCTTTATACTTAATTTAATACTTTAAAGGGCTCTATTTAATATTATTTTTTATAGCTTATTATAAGTGCTTTTAATACTCTTATAAAACTTATAAATTACCTTAATAAAGTTATCTTAGTTATATTAGAAGTTATATTAATAAGTATTAGTTATATTATTTTAATTATTTAATTAAAAGTCTTTATAGAAAATAACTATTATATTCTTATTATTAATATATTATTAATTAATTAGCTAGTTATAAATTAGTTAATTAATTAGTTATTATTAATTATAATTAAACCTCTTTTAATAAAAATAATAAAAGTATAATCTTTTAAGATTTTAGCCTCTCTAAGTAATTAAGAATTATAAGAATAATTAAAAGGTTAATATTAGAGGGGAGAGCTATTATATAAAGGGGTTAGATTTTAACCTTTTTAGCTAATTAAGATATAACCTATTTATTATAAATAAAGCTAGTTTTAATGCGTTATTAAAGCTATTAATAATTATATAAATAAACCTTATTAATTTAAGCCTATTAAGACTTTAGGCTTTAGGTATAGAGCTTTTATTCTTAAAATTATTAAGATATTAACTAAGATACTTTAATCCTTATTTTAGGTAAAATAAAGTTTAAGAATAAAAAAAATAAAATAATTTATTTTTAAAGTAAATTAAAAAATATAATAAATAACTCTTAGATAATTAAAGAATTAATAAATAATAAGTTATAAATAAATTATAATATAATTATATATATAAGATTTTTAATTATTAGTTATATAAATACTAAGAAATTAATAAAATATTAAAATATATTAAAATAATTTATATTTTTCTTAATATAAAAAAAATTATTTTAATAATTCTTAATTAATATAATCTTTATATAAAAACTAAGGCATAATATTATAAGCCTTATAAAAAATTATAACTACTTTTAGTTTTATAATAATTATAAGACTTTATTATTATAGATTTTATTATTAAATTACCCTTATTAAAAGAATTAGCTATTAAAAACTTTTATAATAATATTTTTATAATTATAAATAAACTTATAAAATTTTCTTATTTTATATCTTATAAAAAATTTATAATACTTAAAAAATTTATTTATTTTTTTTATTTTTATATTACTAAGATATATAATATATTACTTAAAATTATTATAAATTAAGGATTATTATTTACCTTAAAACTTTAATAAAGCCTTCTAAAATACTTAAGAATTAATTATAAGTTTTTTATTATATATTATAAAAAAATAAATAAATAAATTAAATATATAAATTAAATATTAAAATAATACCTTTAATATTATATTAATTATAAATATAATAACTAAGTTAAGAAGCTATTAGCTACTTAGCTAGCCTATAATATAATAATTAATAAAAATATTAAGATTATATTAACTTATATTAATTTTAAATTTACCTTAGATACTTATTAATAATCCTAAGATATTAGTATTAATCTAAAAGTAATTCTTATTAATAATTAACTTAGGAACTTATATAAAAAAATATAAATAAAACTTAAGTTTATTAAGAATAAAATAATAAATTATATTAATAAAAGAAAATTAAGAAATTAATCTTCTTAAAAAGAAATATAATTTATTTTATAATAAAAAATATTAAAATAAAATAATAAAATAAAAAACTTAATTATAAATATATTAGCCTATATAAAATTAAATAAAAAATCTTAGAAAATAATTATAAATTAAATTTATTATTAAAAATTAAACTTTACTTAATTATTTATATTTTATTACTTAAATTAATAAAAAATATTATTTAAGTTAAAACTAATAATAAGCCTAAAATAAAAGTTAATAAATTAGAAAAATATATTATAAAAAGTATCTTTAATATAAATAAAATTAATAATAAAATAATATATTTTATTAAATAAAAAGACTACCTAGACTTAGAAAATATATAAAAACCCCTAGAATACCTTACTAATATATAATACCTTTTAAAAGACTTTTATTAATAATATTAAAAGAAAAAATAAAAATAATATTTTAATTAATAATATCTATAGTACCTATAAGCTATATAGTTATTATAACCTTTAATTTTACCCTCTTAGCCTTATTTAACTTATTTAATAAGTCTAAACCTTAATATATTATTTTTATACCTCGCTTATAAATCTATTTTTTTTAATAATATAAATATATTAGGTAAAAAAGCTACTTATTTATTATTATAAAGTAATTAATTCTTTCTTAATTTTTTCTTTCTTAAGCTTAAAATAATATTTCTTAGCTATAAGGCGAGATACTATTAAATAAGTTAATAAAAAGAAAAAAAGTATTAAGCTAAAATTATACTTATTAGTAGAGATTAATACCCTTAAGCTATTATAAATATAACCTTAATATATATATTTTAAATAATAAGATATACTCTTAAGTATCTTATATTATAGCTACTTCTAGATATAATATAAATAAGATATATAGAGGGGAAATATTATATTATAACTTAATAAAATACTTATTATATAATAAGAAAAGACTTTATTATTACCTATTAATTAAAGTATAATTATTATTAAAAGCTAAGTAATTATAGTAATTATATTATAATTACTTATAATTACTTATATAATTACTTTAATTAATACTTTTAAGGTAATAATTAAAAAAGATTCTTTAAGTATATAAAATATACTTATTATATTTTTTTATATATTAATTATCTTAGTTATTAATATAACTTAGTTATACTTAATACCTTAAGTATATTATTAAATATAACTTATATCTTATTTAAGATAATACTAGTATCCCCTCTATAAATATAAACTACTATAGCTAGTTTATTCCCCCTTAGGACTTATATAACTATTATAATACCTTATTAATATATAATACTTATTAAAAAACTTTTACTAATAGTATTAAAATTAAGTAAAATACTAATATTAATAAAATTATTACTTAACCTAAGAAATAATTAATTTACCTTATTTAATATACTTAATAATTAAAAATCTTAGATTACTTAATTTATATAAGACTTTAATATAAGAAAGAAATTATCCTTTTTATTTAGTTTTTATATCCCGCGCTTAAATAAATAAATACCTTACTTTTTTACTTATTTTTTAATCTTATAAATATATTATAATTAGCTTATAGCCTTAATAAGAGATAACTATAATTTAATAAGCTAGTTATAAAGAAATAATACCTTATTACTAGTTTTTTCTTTTTTTATTTCTAGCTTTTTTTATTAATTAATTAATTTATTAATTAAAAAGAAAAAATAAATAAAAAAAAGGTTTAATAAAAAATACTATAAAAATATAAAAAAAAGTAATATATATATTATTATAAGTATAGCTATAATAAATATACTTTTAATAATAAATTAATTAATTAAAATTATTAAATTAATAAGTAATCTTTTACTTAATATAATATATATATAATATATTAATAAGATATAAATTTAATATAATAAAATACAATAAAGAATTATATTTAAATATTTTTTTTTTAAATTAAAAAGTTTCTTAGATTTAAATTTTATTATATACCTTAATATTATATTAATAATATAAGAAAAATATAAATATAAAGTTAAGTTAATTACTTTTAGAAAATTATTAAGGCTATAAATATAGTCTTAAGAATAAGACTAATAAAAAAGAGATATTATATTATAACTTAATATATATCTTATTATATAATAAGATCTTACCTTACCTTTTATTTAATTATAATAAGATTATACTTTTAATTATAATTCTTTCTCTTATATTATTATTTAAGTAATAATTTAATAACTTAGATTATTATCTTAACTATAATCCCTAAATATAAGTATAAATATATAAAACTTATATATTAATACTTCCTTATATATTTATTACCTTAGCTATTAATATAACTTAGTTATACTTAATACCTTTAAGTATATTACTAAATATAACTTATACCTTATTTAAGATAATATTAGTATCCCCTCTATAAATATAAATTAATATACCTAGTTTATTTCTCTTAGGACTTATATAATTATTATATATAATAATAAAAGAGAGCTAAGATAAAAAAATAAAAAAATAAATAAAAAAATAAAAAAATAATAAAAAAATAAAAATAATTAATTAATTAATTTAAGATAAATAAGAATTATAAAAATAATAAGAAGCTAAGTAAGAAGTAATATAAAAAGTAATTAAAAGGTTTTTTTTATAAGGCTTTTTAAGAGCTATAAGGATAGGTATTAAAGCCTTATAAGGAGTTATAAGTTAAGAGAAAAAGATACTAAGCTATTTTAGGCTATTAAGTAATTTCTTATATATAAAAAAGAATTAAGAATTAAAATATCTTTAATTATTATTATTATTAATATAATAATTAATAAGAAATAAATAACTTTTAGATTTTTTTTTTAATTAGATTTTTCTTATTATTAATTAATTATTTACTTTTATTATTTTATATTATATTTATTTTATTAAGAAATATATAAAATCTCTTTTAAAAAGTCCCTAAGAAAAAGTTAAATAATATTTAAATCTAATTATAATTAATATATTTTATTTTTTTTAATAAAATAACTAAGCTTAAAAAAATAATAAAAGCCTTATTATATAAGCTCTCTAAGTTATAAAATAAAAAACTTTAAAAAGGAGCCACATATCTCACAAAAGACTAAATAGACAGGATAGTAGACGATCACATGACTGCGCTCGATGAGGCTGTCAACATCATCAACACTACCCACGAAGAACTACCGAGAACGAAGGGAAATGCGTTTAAGTCCTGGCTAGCCGTCCGCACGATCGAGATTTCCGAGGGTATTATGACGACTTCATCGAGATCGAATGATAAGGCCTCTTCTTTCCGCATCATGCACCCAGCTCTCAAAGCAGCGTTTGAAGCTGCCTATCCGCCAAAGCATCCGGACCATAGGGACCTTGTTACTATCGACTTTGGAGAATTCCTCAGCCATGCCATTGGGGATGAGACGTTTGCTAAACTGTCTTTCGAGATCGATAAGAAGATCGGGGTATTGGTCCGCACAGATACCTTTCACTCTCACTTTGAAGCCTTTAGAGAGTCCTCCCAGCCTCCTGCGAATTCTTCGTTCCAAGAACGCAGTGCTGACATCAACGAACAGTCTAGTGGCCAGGAAGATATCCTTGAGAATCCCTCTTTCAATTCGGTTTTCAGGGCAGCCCAGGGTTTCGATGTCCTGAAATGGATATTTGAGGAACGACAGGATATTTTGGCCACTTTTGTCAAGCAGATTGCGGTACCTATGAAAGATATGCACCCCCGAGTTGTTCGGATTCGTGCAAGGCGAGAATAGTCTCAACGCAGGTATTCAGCCAGGGTACAACAGATTGCAACTGGTTAGTGTTCCTGGGACTAGAAATTGAAATATTAAAGCTAACTAACGAGAAAAGTGCGTAACGTACATGATAAGTGAGTCGGACAGACAAGTGAGTCGGACAAAATGTTGTTGTGTCGCGCAGGGATGCTGAGTGCACTTGGCAGAAGGTAGTTCTTATTGTCGTGATTGTAATTATTCTTCGTTGGGTTTTTTTCATGATCTCAATGAGAGCCCTTTGGGGACTTATATCTTTGAATGTTCCCATTTAGGACTTTGAACCTTCATCGTAGGACTCCAAACTTTAATCTTGATCCTGAAGCTTCAGGGGGAACCCTCAGTTCTTCCAACAAAATATCAGGCGACCCCACGCAACCTTGGGAATAGCACTTGTGAAAATCTCATACCAGGCTCTTGGCCATCAATGGCGCCCCAGCCATTCTTCATTCCTCAAGGCTCTATGCGCAAGCCGCGACCGGCTTGCCTCTCCTGTGTAATACGTAACGAAACTATGATTGGCGCATGAATATTCAGCTCTACCTCTCGTTTAAATCAACTATACCCCCTGCAAAGTGGGGCAGAAAAATCATTTCTACTCCAATTGATATTGATTGTCATTGACTACTAGGGCGTTGCGCATAAGTTCCGTCTTTTTTCCAGCGTTGATAAATATCGAAGACTACGGACGGTGTCGTTTTGAACTCGGCCGCGACGTCGCGATAGCTTCTTCCCTTAGATTTCTCATGAATAATGAGAGCTCGGGTTACCGTATCAAATTTCTTATTAAAGCCGCGATTTGCGCTTAAAATAGCGCCGAAAGTACGCTTTGAACGCGCCATTTAGAGAAATTGTGAAGGGTTGAAAATGTAACGCGTGTCGAGGGTAGACGCGTTGCTTGACGTGGTCGCGGGTTCTGTTCGGAAACTTATGACCCGTAATTTTACCTAGATCTCTCTCATTCTCGGCGTGCCAGTGCTATGATGTACTTCGACCACGACGCGTTTGGGACCGTGTTCCAAGCGTGTCGACTTTATCCGCCCTGTTGTGGTGAGGCGTACAGAGTAGAGGGGATTGATTGGCTTGCTCAGCCGCACAAAGGCCGAAGGGCACGGCAATGATCCCACACGAACACCTCGCCCGCACAGCATTACATTTAGATTTTACAGACCACACTTCCGGCGCCCTGCTCCCTGGACGGCGATTCTCAGCAAATCCAGATCATCAGTGATTATCCCCAGGTTCGGTCAAGGACCGTCAACAGGATCAACCGCCTAGCATACACGCCTACTCAGACAAGGATGGGCGTGACTCTGTTCAATGCTCCGCAGCTCCTACTTCTAGCAACGGCGATTGTTTTAACCCATCTTTGGCACCGACGCCGGTTCTCGGCTGCGCACATCGCGCATCCCCCAGCCCGCGTCCCTGAGGGCCCCCCGTTGGGCACGGCAGCAGTAAGCAAGAACCCGACTGATGAAGAATTTGCCAAGTCGTTTGGGCTTGAAATTAGGCGCAGCCAGTACTCGTGTGCTGACTTCGGGGCAGGCTTGAAGACCGGCCACAAGGGACGGAGATGAGTGGTCTTGCGGCAGTGGACGATATGTTCCGGTGTTTTGAGCCGTTTGCATGAGCAGGTAGTAGAGTCCTTGTGGTTGAGCTTTCGATGGTACCATGCAAAATCTCCGTGGCCGCTCCTCATTGCGAGAAGATGGTGGAGTGTCGATCTTAATAGGGTAAGTTCGGTTGGGCATCTAAGCGTTGCTGACTTAAATCCGAGGTTTTCATATAGCTGCCTTATGGCTAGTTTCTGTTCCCACCATGCGGCAAATTGCTCGCTTAGTTTGGCGCGTGCAAGCCGGCGGGCTCCTACCAGTGTCGGCTTCTGTGTAGCGTCTGCTGGGAGGGCGGCTCCTTCTTTTGCTAGGCGGTCTACCTCCTCATTTCCTTCGACACCTTCGTGGCCAGGAACCCAGTATGTTTCGACAGTAGTTATGGAGGCTAGCTTCTGGTACATCTCGAAGTCTTCTTAAGAGCTATCAGGTATCTCTCCTATGAGTCCTTAAATCACTGCGGTGTTATCAAGGCAGACGTATATGACTTGTCCGGGGTGCAAGCGGTATGCATGCATGAGGCCGTGTCTTGCTCCTTCTGCCTCTCCATCGAATACCTCAGCGATGCCTAAGCGGCCTTTGCCTTAGTCAACCTTCTTCTGATTTTAGTAGATGGCATAGCCCCAGCCAACGGCTCCGTTTATGGACTTCGAGCCATCAGAGTAGACTACTATATATAAGTCAGGGAGGTCTTTCAGCCAGGCTTTGAATAGTTCGGCAGCCTCCTTTTTGATCTATTTCCTATTACTGGCCCGCGGTCTAGTGGGAATTATTTGGGGATATATCATAGGCGCGGGAAGTCAGGTATTAATTCCGCGGCCACCTATAGCCGGGTCCTTGCTGGTTGTAGCTCTCCGTAGCGTCTTCCTAGCGGGAACGGACGTCTAGCTGCCCGTCTTGCTAGGGGGTGCTCTTTATCCATGGCCCTGAGCCGGTGGCCAAACCTGTGACGTGTTTATTTAAGTGCGACCTCTGCGGTGGGGATGCCTATATCTCGGTAAAGTATTTCTTTAGGGGTTATTTGCTAGACTAGCAGGACCGCCCGGATAGCTCTATTAAGTATTTTAGAGATCTTATTAAGTAGATATCCTTATCTAGTAGGCACTATTTCGGACTTAGTAGAGCTTATTATCTTCTTACTTTTTATGCTCCTAGCGTATTATATTTCTGCCCTATATATTAAGACTAAGAGTATATATATTATAATTGCCTTTTAGAGGCTTATAGCGGGTAATCCTTATTGCGTATTTACTAGGCTTTAGATATAATTAATAATTGCGGTAGCTTATATTATATACTTCCTTATATAGTGACTAAAGTTAAGTTTCTAGTTAAATTAGACCCCTAGCTAGTAGATTACTATTTCTAGCTATTCTTATATAGTAAAGTTAAACTCTAGCGCTATAACCTTTAGGGAATAAGCAGTATCTCTAAATTATATAAAATACTTAAGTTTATACTTCTCTAGGTTAAATATGACTTTATATTTTATGCCTTAGCCTAATATTTAGCTAAGATCTTTACTAAGCTTCGCTATATTATCTTTAAGCGATTAGCCTATCCTTATAACGCAAATATTATTAGTATATCTAAACTAGTACTCTATATCTTATAAAAGTATATTAGCTATATATAATATAAATAAGATAGGTAAGAGAGGTAATCCTTATAGATAGCCGCACTTAATATCTTTAATCCTAGTTATAGTATCCTTAAGGCGGACTTTGGCCTATCTGCCTTCCATAAAGGAGCCCATAAACCTTACTAGGTTTCTTAGCTATCCTTTTTATAGCATGCAGATTATGAGGCCCCTCTAAAGGATAGCATCAAAGGCTCCCTTTATATCTAGAGTCATTATAGTAGCCGTATGTCTGTTTTTAAGCGAGTGCTCGATATCGTATATAAGGCAGGCAAGGAGGTCCGTGGCTGAGCGTATCGGTATCGCTCCGGCCTGCTGTGGGCTTATCACCTTGAATGCAAGGGCAATGGAGGCCATTCGCCGAGCTAGCAGCCTCTCCAGGCCTTTCCCGAGGCAAGAGAAGAGCGCAATTGGTCTCCAAGAGCGAGTAGATGTCACGTCCTTCTTATTGGGTTTGCGGAGCATCACTACTTCGGCCGTCCGGAAAGGCCGGCTTGGAAGAGGCTGCGGATGTGGTCTTTGACTTTCGGCCAACATGCCTTCAAGAGCCGCACCGACACCCCGTCGGCGCCGGGGGAAGTGCTTTTAACCTCTATCGTGGCATTTCTGACCTCCTCATCTAAGACATAGGCTTCCCAGGGCAGATAGTACTTAGGTATAATGCGTACTACCAGTGGGTCATAATCTAGGTCGTCCGCATCCGCGAATCTCTCAAGCAGAGCTATACTAAGAGCTTCGGCCTTCTCTATCGGATCGTCAATTGGCATGCCGTCGACTACTAGGGGCGGCGCTTTAATTGAGGGGCTTAGTTTATGCCACTAAATAATATTATAGAGGTCCTTATCAGATTTTGCGGCATCCACTCAGTTGCGCCAATAGTTACGCTTTTCCAAGCGCACTACTTTGAGAAAGTCCTTTCTTGCCTCTAGGTGCATCCAGTTCTCTCCCTGGTAGCGCCGTTTAGCTTATCGGAACTCTTTAAAGGCTCTTTGGCACTCATCTATCCACCAGGGGGCGCTATATCTTTCTTGCTTATTTTCCTATCCGGCCGTCTCAATTGCTGATGTGAATATACTAATAAGACATTCCGTGATATCGTCGAGTTCTTATGGTGTCGGTGCTGTTAAGGGGTATGGGATTGCTCCCGTGCCCATTGAGACCAGGCCCGCGAAAACTTCAAGCTTATCTTCCGGGACTAACAGTCTACGTTGCTCGCATAACAGCCGCCTGCGGGAGGGTATAGTGATCAGAATGCCCTCGTGGTCCGCTCCTGAGTGCAGAGAATCTGCCACCTCTGCTTTGGCAAAGGGGACGTTGGAGAGTCGATGTGTGGCTGCCCACTTAGCGATATTGTTTCCTTAGTTCCTTGGCTATGAGACCTCTGGTTCCCAGAGGGAGTGGTACGCGTTAAAATCTCCGCCGATCACGGAGTTCGGTGGTGGTATAAAGTCAAGAAGTAAGTTTATAGCCTTACTGTAGGCGTCGTGCGGTAGTCGGTAGACGTTAATAAAGGTATAGCCGTTGACTTCTAACCAGAGGAGATCTCGAGTATCCCAGGGCCGCCTTTATTGGGCCTTAAGGCCCGGCCCTTTCCTAACATACGTGATCACTCGCGGTCGGTCGTCCTGGTTGTTCCAGTTATCAACTGGGGTGTATGCGTCGTATCCTAGATGTGAGTTAAAGAAGCTTCTGCCTTCGAGGCTAACCCGAGGTTCTTATATCAGGATGATATCAATCTCCTCTGCCCAACAGAGCTGCAGGAAGGCAGTGTAGGCAGGTGAGACTTTCCCCACGTTGCTTTTGGGCTATATGGAGATGATTCTTTCGTGTGGCCTTACGGCGTCGTCTAGTTTCCGTCCGAGAGCTGGTCATCCTCTAAATATTGGAATTGGCTGTCGTAGTTGTAGTTGGTCTTCGTAGCGCTTCTGCGTGGACGCCCCCGCATCACCTCACGGCCATCTGATGCGGCCCGCGATAGAGTTGTTCGACCATACTGTCCGCGGAGTCAGGGGTATAAGGTGGTTGAAGCTGCCACTAGAGAAGGATAGAGCAGCAGACATTGATATCGGTGCTGAGGATCAGTACGTCAGCGCAAAGCTTTTGGAATGAGTTCGTTATAGATGGCCATAGCGGAGTATTCGGGTGGCCGCAATCAATGCCTTGAGGATCACTCCAAGCCCCTCAGCCAACCGATTAAGGAGGTGCAAGAGAGTGGAGGTCACGCTGATTAACATTGCCGCATTCAGCATCGCCACGAGCGGCACAGTCATGGGCTGAATTGTAAGGGAATCCAGCGCCGTTTAAACCCAAGCTCACCACCCATTACTTCCATGGCTCTATCGTTGCTTTCTGCGTTGTCCAGTGTCAAGTACCCTAGTCCTGTATTCCATTCATCCTTTGCCTAAACTTTGTTTTGCCATACGCCCCTTGCAAGGATTATTTCTTGGCGATAGGAGTGTAGAGACGGTAAGACTAAGATGGTCCGATCTGCTGATAGCTAGGATGTGGATACTATGTAAGGAGCTGTGCTCCTCTGAGATACATGTAACTTAGACCTTTCAACAACATATCACCTCCCGCTCCCGCAATATTTCTTCTTCAATACTAACTAATCCTTAGGTAGAACTTCTGCCCTGGTACGTCTGCGGCATCCCGTCTGGAGTGCTAGTCACTGCTGCCCTGCGTCGCTCAAGGCCGACTTTATAATACCCGGAGCCTTGTTGATGACGTTGGTGCCCTTTTCCGGGAGCCTCCTAAGGTTCTCAGCGGTGGCTCCAGAGACATCCGAGGCAGTATTCATGGCCTGGCTGGGCAGGTCAGCGGCAGTTTGCTTTGCGCTCTGAGCCAAATCCCCAATGTGTCGCCTCATGCCTCCAGCGGTCTCTTGCGCCTTGGAAGGCAAGTCGACTGCCTTAGCCTTGCCATCCTGAACAAGGGTATTTCCCTTCTCAACAGCCGCATTAGTTAACTCTTCAGCACGCGCCATTCCATCATGGGCTACCTCACGACCCCGGGGCGAAGTGATGAGGGGAGCCATGTAGATCGAGGTCAGACCCAGTACGGCTAACCCAAACGGAGGTATGACTTTGATTAGCCAATACAAGGTGATGAGCCCGAGGAAAGCCTGCCCTGCGTCAGTCAAAAGGTCGCTTCATACGGGCCATCCGTATCCTGCATTGCAACCTACAGCGAAGGTTCTGTCCAGGTCTTGAGCAAAGATGATTCTCTGGATTTGGACTACGGCATACTGGACGAAGTCATGAATGTCTTTCAGCGTGGCGTTGAGGGTGGACTCTGGAATCTTCCTATACTCCTTGGGTCGTAGACGGGAGAGAAAGGTATCGGGGCCGAACGACCGGCTGGCGAATTCCGTGACAGACATTACTGGCAGTGAAGGTCAGAGAGAATGTGCGTTCATCTCCAGAGAGCGTTGGCAGGTGCGATTTATTATACCTCCAAAAGTGACCGCTCCGGCCTTCAGGGCCAATTGTGTAATAGGTAGATAGTGTGCTCCGAATAGGATGCTCAGAGCACCGATGTATGAGCCGAGGGTACGAATTGGATCCTCCCACTGCAGCCAATATAAGCAGTCAGGTCTGTAATCAGTGAGTTTGAGTAAAGGACCTACACTGATATACTTGTAAAGGCTATATTGGTGAGCTGTGGTATTGCACGTGTCAGCGCGATGCTCTGTTTCCTCCTTGACGTTGCTTCGCATATGATTCGTACCACTGATATCCTTCAATGGTCCAATGTCTCCTTGTCCGTCATGGTCCTCAGGATGCGTCTTTTCGTACAGCGACTGTTGAATTGCTGAAGCGACTAGAAACAAAGAATGTGAGCATTTAACTACTGGCACTTTTGGCAGATCCGTGAAGGCTTACTCTTCGCTGTGTCTGGTTCGGAATGCTGAGCATCATCGGCCTGGACGGGCATCACGACGTAGGCTGGTCCACTCATGATGATGGTGTTGGTTGCGGCAGATGTTCGTCTGGAATGTCCTTTGGCGAGAGTTGGTTCTTCAGGTTAATAAGGGGAGCCGCGCCACGACTGTGGGTGGCAGTTATTCGCTTTTTATTTGAAGGACAAAGGTAGGGTTTGCGTGCTTTGGACTGCAAGTGAAGTGCGCCATGTTGATATTTGCTGATGAGACTATGACGACCTGTTTTGTGACATCAACCGCTGGTCATTAACCATTCGTTATTGTGGAGCAGCGAGACACTTATCAAGTCCCGCCCGGTCAAAGGGGCTCTTTAAGGTGTAAGTGTCATAATACTTAGGAGGCTTAAAGCTTAACCAACTTTTTCGATGCTTTGGCCTCGGATACCACATGAATCATCACCGACACGCAACCTGGGGAGACGATGATCGGTTAAAGCTGTAAGAGCTTGCCCGCGTCATCGGCTGGGTTTGTCGATCGACGGACCGCTAAGCACGAAGTCATGACGAAGGTGTATTGGCTCGGGAGTAAGCGGGTTTTGGCAGATGCAAAGTGCCAAGGCGGGAAACAGATGACGATGAGGGACCCGAGTTCCTATGAAGAAAACTGGTATTATCCCCCGGACCGCTTCCTACCTTGTGTACCATACACTTACGACTTACACGATACTCTCGATATCTTCGGCCTCGCATAATCCTGTCCGAGTTGGCAAGGTCTAAGAAGACGGCCTCAATCTCATAACAACACTGAACAACACTGAGCAACACCATCGCCCTCGCCGCCATGGACTTCATCTACTCCCGCAACGATGCCCTCGAGGTCAACCCTCAGGGCGGCCAATCCCATCTCTCCGAGGGAGGCTCCGACTGGCTCTTTGCCGTCATGGCCTGCTTCACCCTCGCCTTCGCTCGTCAACCCTATCTACTCTTTCCACCGCGGAATATCTAGCTAACCACCATGCCAACAGCTCGCCTACTACGTCCTTAGCTTCCGGCCGCGCCACGGCGAGAAAATCTTCCACTACCTCTTCACCATAGCCCTGCTCGTCGGCGCCATCTCCTACTTCGCCATGGCCTCCGGGCTCGCCTACTCCGTCATCCCGACGCACCTCTACACCAGAGACGCCGCGACATACCAGATCTTCTTTGCCAAATACATCTTCTGGGTCGTCGCCTTCCCCGTTATCATCACTGCTCTTGGGCTTGTTAGTGGCGTGAGCTGGGCGACCATCTTCTTCAACATCTTCCTGGCCTGGATCTGGTACGTGAAGCTTCTGTGATGTACCGACTTGTATGGGGATAGATTAACTGACTGTTGTTGATAGGATCATCTCATATCTCTGCTCGGCCTACACGGCTACCCGGTATAAGTGGGGATTCTACACCTTCGGCACCATCGCCTACCTCCTCCTCGCCTTCCAGACCATATGGGCGAGCCGCTCCTCTGCCCACCGCGTCCAGGTCGGCCGCGATCACACCATGCTCGCCGGCTATGTCAACCTCTTCTGGCTCCTGTACCCGATCGCCTTCGCTGTCTCGGACGGCGGCAACGTCATCGGTGTCACCCAGGGCCTCATCTTCTTCGGCATCCTCGACCTCCTCCTCGTGTGCGGCACCGCCTTCGCCTTCCTTTTCCTCGCCCGCAAGTGGGACTACGGTCGCATGAACCTACAGTTCACCCAGTATGGCCGCGTTCGCTCCAACCGGAATGGCGTACACCCCGAGAAGGGGCATGTCGGCACGTATGCGCCAGCAGGCACCACCACGGCCTCGCCTGCTACATACGGTGGTGTTGTAAACCCTCCCGTCTAGGAGGATGGATGGTTAAGATCGAGTAATGTAATGATCACTCGCTCGGGAAGTTTCACAGGTAAGTTGGACAGGGGCAGTAACGGTACGGAGGAGAAAGGCCCGCTCGTTAGGTGGACTTGACGTGGTCACTTCTGTCACGTGGACTCGTAGAGTTGAGATACCCTCTTTTAGTTCTGCACCTTTAATGAACACCCAACTCGTTGTAATGTCTACAGGCACGCTATGAGATATGGCCTTGTCGCCTAGCCATCGCTGGTGTCTCGATTCGCATGGGTCGTGGTTCTACATGCTGTAACTGTTGAAGTTAAAATGAGAAGATGCTAATTGCTTTTTTCATCCTAAAAGTGCAGTAGGGGAACCACTATTTATGTATAGGCATGATCTCTTATAGAATATTCCTCCTTCTTCCACACCTTGCCACCACCTTGGTCGCCTCACACTTGTGATCTCTAATAGTAACGCCATACTACGTGCTCACCCTCAGGATGGGGAATGCGAGGCTCGGGTCATTGAGACATCCCCACGGTCTAGACACGTCAAACGGCTCTAGCTGGCATGGGCTAGAATGAGTTACCGTTTTGCCTTGATGGCGATGGAGATGTGGGTGATCGGCAAGGTTTACGGCTCGATCCAGTGCGTGTTGACCAACAGGATGTCCGCACGTTTGACACCTACCAGGAAACGCCAACCCCACCCCCGAGCCCGTCACTAGCGGGAACAGGAAAATGCAGGGTTAGGAGTAATGGAAAATCGAGACGGTCATAGCGACGCTGAAATCATACTTACTAGGATGAGAGGTCGGTGGTAGTAGAAGAGGGAGCTGAGCAGAGTGGCGCATCTTTCATTAATAATGATTGAATGAGTCAATAGTTGATAACGTACTTGAGAAGCGAGCGCCGCACTGGGATTTACACCTTAAATCGCGATTTTAAGAAAGCTATTAAAAATCCAAACTAAGCCTAAAATATCCAAGACTTATAATCGAGCTAATTCAAAGTACAATCTATACATAGACAAGACATCCACATCCCAGCCACCAATGGATCGGAATAGCCATTGATCGGTCAAAACAATGGATCTCAACACAGGCATCATCGCATCGTAATAAACACCCAATTCTCTCACCTGATTTACGGGGCGATGATGGACTGGATTGAGGCCTGCGTACCGCAACTCGCTTATTTCATGGGAATAGCTTCGTTTTAAATCTACCTCCCTGAGCGAGTAGTAACCGTCTTCCATTGGTTTGTTAGCTGGCGTAAAGACCGGACTGTTGTGAACCGATTGCGAGCTATACAAAAATAATATACCTGGCGCAGTATTGTTAAAGCGAGCTAGTCATTGGGCCTGTTCAGAACAAGATATATCCAGGCCAACAGGGTTTGCCTGTCATGTTCCAACCCAGATAGGCTTCCACCTTGGATCACGCCGAATTCGTGATGCAGATACTCCCACACCAGAATTATGTACTTCAATTCAAGCTCACCATCTGAGAGGGCGAATGGTCGGTCCAACGATGTGGCTGGCGCTGAGCTCATGAGTTTGGTCATGTTTGAAGTGCGCCCCGTACCAGATCACGACGTCCTCATTCTTGACTGGCTCTCCGGTCAAGAACATGTCTATGTTCGCCTGCGTTTCCGACGCTGAACCACCAACAACAGTTACGCCGTCGTCTAGTTCATTATCGTGATACCTGACCACCCAAACATCTCCGACGCCGTACGAATCACTTGTCCCGTCGTTCGTGCCTGGGATCAGCGAGTACGTATTGCCGGTCCTCGTATTCGAAATTTCCCAGTGTCTCTGATGGGACGCGTCCTTTGGCCTGCGAATCTCGTACGCATGGTCGTGGTAATTCGAAGAGCCAAAGAGCGGCGGCTTGTTGAACTCGCGGACGAGGTTGTTGCCCGAAGTGCCGATGTCGAAGTCGAGCCTCCAATAAGCGTGATGGTGATGCACCTGACAGACACAGAACGGGGGCTGATAGACTGCCGCAAATCCAAATCGGGGCCTGAGTGTACCATCAACGTGAAATCTCCATTCAGACACATATCTGTACCACCCGGCTCTCAGTTGAGACTTGAGGACAACCTCTTGTCCCTCAACATAGACCCCGACTCCTCCGAAATTACCACCATCCCGGTGCGGAGGATCCAGAATTGTCTCTGCCGGGGAATCGCACCTCCTAAAACCGGGGGCGACGTTGCTTCCAGTGCACTGGAAGGGATATTCCTCTCTCTGCCAGTCCCTGTAATAGGGGCCGCAGCCGGCAACCAATGGCGGTTTGTACTCCACGTTCAAAATGGGTACATGGGCACGGTATAAGACAGATTTGCCTTTGTATTTGACATGTCTCAATTCGATTCCAGAGCCCCTGTGTCCGGACGACGCTGCGGGCCGGACAGCTTCGAGAGTCCAAAGCTCTGCCCCACCCTGCGTTATCCTGATTTTGGCTGTGCCAGGTGCTGATGTGATCGACTGTTGACCTGAAGGAGGCGGGGCCGTACATGCCAAGGGTTCCTTGGAGGGACGCTGGGGAAAATCCACCGTTCCATTGTTCATGTTTACGAGGGCCAATCTGCTTGAATTTTCGTCGATGATGGCTATGTTCAAAATTCTGTGCGAGGTTCCATTCGGGAAGTCATGTGTTATAAATGGAGGCATTCCGCCAGTCACAATCATGTCGGAATGTCGATCTGCCATCCTACCGGCTTCGGCGAGTTCGTCCGAGATGACAAGTGGTTGAGTGTTCGCCTCAATAAGAGAGACTCTCCTCGGGTCGAAAGGGATGCCGCCACTCAGTATAATGGTTCTACCTCCGGTGTAGTCATATACCGCCGCCTCGAACCTGTCCTCTGTAGTCTTGGCATGACCATGCGGTTCGGATTGAAATCCCGAAAGCAGGACTCTGTGCCTGGTGTTATTCAAAAGCGAATGAACTGGGCTGAGATTCAGCGCTTGGGCAACCGTTGCATTGAGATCATCGTAGCTGCGGCCCTCCTCTTCAATTGACACACTTGGGGTTCCCGGAGTGTCTGGGAGGATCGGCTCACAGTCGACCGCCAACGGAACCAGGAGTGCGAGGAGAGGGTAGAGAAGCGGGAATCGGAAGTACATCTCGCCAAAGGGTCCAGCTGTTTCACCTAACGCAAGTTCAACTTGGAAAATCCCTGAACAAGGTCTCGGAGGTAACGGCAATGCTGTGAATGTTTCTTGATGTTCGGAAAACGGTTGAACTGCGACTTCGGATATCAATTTAAGTGCAAATAGATTGTAAATCAGGCTGTCGTATGCTCTCAGAGTTGGTGGGAATACCCTGCCTTTAAACGCGCTTATATCCTGGAAAGGAGAGCATGCGGCGTTAACCAGCAGGGGGTAGCGACACTGCCGGAAACTGCGTCCAGCTTAAACTTTACGGTCAGATTTACACCCCGAACACCGTATGAGGAAATGCAATGCCCGCGTCAATTACCCGTCATGGACAGCTAGCCTGACATCCTTCACAGAAGCCAAATTGCAGCCACAAATTCTTACGCAGTACATTCTAATTCCCCTTCCTTCTGTGGTCACCCAAAAAAAAAGAAAAAAAAAAGGAATTACTAGGCTTCGGATGAGTTGAGCTTGTGCGAAGTCGAGGATGACTGCGATTTGGACGCCTAAGTTAAAAATTTATAGAGGGAAAAGCTCTGACTGGGCAATGGCCCTGAAAACCACTACGACCAATGCAACCGCAGCAAACACCCCTAGGAGGGGCGAACACGATGGTCCGGGATCGGACTCGTCTGTCGTCGTCGAGGAATTCAAGTTGGTGGTTCTGTCCATGGCGTGTGCAAAGCCTCGGCTATGAGAATAATCGCAGCGAGCATTGTGTCTTAACCTTGCATCCTCAATTTATGATCCGGAGGGACTGGATCAAAGCATTATGGTGGCTCTTATAATCTCATGACTCGTCATAATGGATGAAACTTAAACTTAAAACGCAGACTGCTGAGCCATAACGTAAACTGATATACTGTGGACGGTTGTCCGGCCACAGCGCTTCTATCACATGCCTGAACGGTTTGCGCTGTTATCTATTTGAGCTGCCTTAAGACTTCGCGACGGTCATGATTAGGGGTCGACTGCAACAAATGAAGGGTACATTATCCCCCACCTAAATTTAGCTATGCTAAAAGTCCTAATAATTCTTCGTTTTTACAAATTAGTACATTGCATAACGTATAGCTATATATGCTCTAGGGACGCCTAGGTATTATTCACCGGCGATTTAAATAGAACTATCTATATAAATATATATATATATATTAGTTATAACGCCGGGGCTAAGCCTAAAAGGGCACTCTTATTAAATTACTTAATATATAATAAGCTTATATTATAGATAAGTATATATTATAAGTATCTTATTTTTTTATTATTTATTTAATTAATATATTTTTAATTACTAAAGATATCTTAATTAAATAATAAGATAAATATTTTATTTAGTTTTTATATTTTTTAAAATAACTTAAAATTAAATATTTATTATATTATATTAATATATTCAGTTTAGTATTTAAAACTAAGTTATTACTAGAGAGGTATACAGTTTTAATATAATTAGGTTTTTAAATTATATAAGCTCTTTAATTTAAAGAAAGAGATTATTATTTAATTTATTTTAAACTTAATATATATAATAAATAAGCATTATAAATAAATAAATATTATTCTTTTCTTTCTTATATCTAACTTTGTATTTAATTAATTAATTCTTAATTACTAAATATATTAGACTTAAATATAAAGACTAAAACCTTTCTTACCCTTTAGGCCCTTTAAAATAACCCTAAGCTAAGTATCTAATACGCTATAGAGACCTACTAAGTCTCTAAGTATAGGTTATATTAGTAATAAAATAGTATTTAAGCTTAACTTAATATTATTCCTAAATTATATAAATTATAAAATCTAAAGGAATAGATCTTTATTTAATTTATTTTTAACTTAGATTTATAAGGATTTCCCTCTTAGTTATATAATATAAAAAAAATAAAAATTAATTACTTATTAACCGTGATATATTACTAATTAATATATATTAGGCTTTAAACTTTATTAAGTAATACCTAGAGCTTAAGATATATTTCTTTTAGAATTATAATTATTTAAGAGCTAAATATAAAGATTTAATAATTATTTATAATTAATTTTACCTTATAAGAAATATAATTATAAAATATAATATTTAATTAAATAATCTTTTATAATTTTAATAAGATTAGCTTTTTTATAAATATAATTATAAATAAAATAATTATTATAATTTTAAAAAGGTATTTAAAGCTAAAATAAATATAGCTTAGAAATTAAAAATAAATTATAATTATTTAAGTAATTAATATAAAAAACTAAATAATTTAATTATTTATTATTAATATATATAAATATTACTTTATTAATTAATATTAAAATAATAACCTCTTAGGTAATTAAGTTATTATAATAATTTAAAATAATTAAATTAATAATAAAATTAGTTTTAAATAATTTAAATATTTTAATTAATATATACCTAAGTAATTAAATAATTATTATTATTTCTTAATTTTTAATAATTATAAAAGTTATTAATTTATTAAATTTAAGAGATATTATAAGAAAAATTATTTAGCTTTATATATTATTTTATTTTTTTTTATTTTTTTTAATTACTTAATATTAAGTACTTTAAGTTATTAAAAAAGGCTTATAATTAAAAAATAAAATATTTAATTAAATACTTTTTTATGTATATTTTAAAAACTAAGTTTTTTTTAGCTTTTTATATAATATATAAGGCTATTATAATAAAAAGAAATATTAAGGAGGCTTTTAAAAGAGCTAATATTATTTTTTTTAACTTAGAAATTATAGTCTTAAAGCTTAATATATAATTATAAACTTTAATACCTATTAAAAAAGGGATTAAACCTTTTACCCCTTAGGTCTTAAAGACTTTAAAGATTATACTTAAGGCTGAATCTTAGTTTAAATACCTTAAGAAATAAATTAAAAGGTATTATAATAACTCCCTAGAGTTAATTATAAAGGCAATAAAGTCTTTTATAAAGGTAATAAAAGGAAATATATATAAGATTATATTATTAAGAGCTAAGATTAAAAACTTTTAAGAGGTAAATAAGATATTAAATTAGTATTAAAAAATAAAAAGAACTAAATTATAAAAAAATAAAGTAATAATAATAAAAAAAGAAAAATAAGTAATTAATTAAATAAATATAAATATTTAAATAATAATAAAATTATTAAGAAATAATAATTAAAAAAATTAATATAATTAAGTATTTAATATTATAATATTTATAATAAGCCTAGGTATAATATAAAGATTTATTAAGTAATAATTAAAATATTTAAAAAAGAATATAATTAATAGTTTTAATTAATTAAATAATTTATAATATTTTTATTATAATATATTATAAAAAGATAAAAAAAATATAATACTTATTTATTTATAATACTTACTTATTATATATATTATATATTAAGAAGAGGCCTTATAAGTTTTTATTAATTAAGGTATAATTACTTATATATTAAAAGTAATTTAATAATTACTTTTTTAATTATTATAATTAGTTATATAATTACTTTAATTAATATAATAAAAATAATAACTAGGTATTATAGCTTAAATATATAAAATATACTTATTACATTTTCTTATATATTAATTACCTTAATTATTAATATAATTTAATTATATTTAATACCTTTAAGTAAATTATTAAATATAACTTATACTTTTTGCCTTAAAGTATGTAACTTAATCCTTTATTAATATAAACCTAATATAACTAGTTTATCCCTAGGGAAATATCCTCTTTTTATATTATATTAAAAAATATAAATAGCTTAGTTATTATTTTTTATAAATAATTAAAAAAAAGAAGATTCTTATACAAATAATAATATAAGTAATATATATAAGTTTAAGGATAAGCTGTACTTATTAATACTTAATATATAATAAGATATTTTATTAAGCCATAATAAAAATAACTACTCTTTATAAACTTACTTATAATAAAAAAATATTATTATAAAGCTTAAAGAAAGAGCTATTAATAGTATAAGGTAGGCCTTATATATTATAAAGCTAATTTCTTAAAAATTCTTCAAAGTAGATTTTTTAAATTACAGATATTTTTACTAAGACCTTACGCAGGGGGGGGGCTAACCTGACCCTGAAACACAATACTAATAATCCTGAACCTCGGGAACTGTTAGTCTATTTGTTGAAGCTGCGCTTAGCTCTTTAGGTGCGTAGATTGCCCCCTATTAGAAGGAAAGACTATCCAGGAAGCCACCTATCTCCATAGGGATATCAAAGCTGAAAGATCTTTGTACATCTTCGGGAGTGACAATTATCTGTATTAAGATATGTCAGCATGCTTGTAAGCAACTTGAGTGCAATTAGTGACTTATCTTCAGCCGCGAAGGGGGCATCCCCCACGTCCTTCTCATTTTCCTCTTGAAAGTATCGTCTCCATGTCCACAAGCAGTCGTACACTATCCTCATGCTCATTCTGTTCTTCACTTGCCGTAAGCGTAAGTCGTCGATGGTCACACCGCCAACGACGGTTGTGTCAGGCAGCGCGCAGAAGAAGCTAATGACGTCTCCGAGTCTGGCAGGTAAATCGTTGTTCACAACGCTGATCTTTCGGAGGGCGGCAATGGCGGCTTCAAGATTCTTTGTGCCAGCACTGACATCGATGATGGAGCGGAAATACCCGTTCATTAGAATCTTGAGGACCACAAAGGCAGCGCAAGTAAAAACTTGGTAGCAAAAAAACGGGCAGTAGTGACAGAACCCTGTCTTTTCCGTGGCTTTGTCGATGCTTAGCTCTATGAGACGTTGCGCTGTGAGATATAGTGTGATGATTCTGGCTTTGTAACCATCCGTAGTGGCATCGTCAAGAAGGTAGGATGCATGCAGATGCAGCTTAGCTGCTGTGAGGTACCATACGTTCAAGGCTAGAGCATGTTTAGCCATTATCGACAAAGAGGAATCAACGAAGGGCGTGAAATACCTCTTTCTGCGCCGCATTGGCACTCCAGATCGGCCAAAACCATGTTAAGTAGACGGTATAAGGTCAACCTCTCATCTGCACGAGCACTATCCCCCCCATCTTCTGGAATATGACGCCCGAGGGAAGAGGATACCCTCAGTCTAAATTGCTCTACCCGACGACGGTAAACAAGCGACAAGTTCGGGGCGGGGGAATCCGACAACTCTGTCATCTGGGTCACCGATAAAGGACCATCATGTGTCTGTACGAATATGGGAAGGCCACAGCCAACACTCACACTGAGAAGAGTGAATCAGCAGCTGTTCGCCTAGCACATGCAATGATAGAATCCCTGGCCGACTGACCTTTGCGCTACAATGTTGCAGGCCTCCCAGGTTCGCACCCATTCAGCATACTCTAATGCTTCTAGTTTGATAGGTACTTTAGAAACGTCTTGGGCACTAAGAGCATGATGCAGGCCTATCTGTGTCCCTATTTGTAGCATTGTTCCTACAAGCATGAAAGTCGGGTCTGCCGTGCTGTTGCTTGTCGGGAAGGGCCAGGTGCAGAGGAGGGCCAATGCCTGGACTGTCGTTATGGAGTAGGAGACGGACCGCAGTGTCTTCCACATGAGATCCGTTACACTTCTAGCGAGCTTTGGCAATAATGTTGGATGGGATGACAGGCGCCTAGAGGCGACCGAGATGATGGTCCAAAACAGAAACTCAGATAGGTGGTAATACTCTTGAGGAGATCTGTTGATATCAATAACCGGCATATGAGGATGATACGATGTCCGATAACTATGAGCGAGAGACTTGTCAGTGGTGCCATCAGCATGAACATTGAGGACCATACATATTGAACAGCTCTTCAATCTCTTCGACCGAGAGCGCCGTGTTACCCAGCGCCTGCGGACGTGGAAGGGAACTAGAGAAGCGTCGGCGCGGATCAGGCTCATCGATAACAGGTCGGGTAGTGAGGCCAGGAGCACGTGGATGTTCTGTAGCATCAGTTGTTGCTGTAGGGGACTCATCGACAGGGATCGGGGCGGAGGTGGTTGTTGCATAGGCAGAACGGTCGAACGGCTGCTATCGAGCTGAAGTTGACCCAGGTTTGCGTCAACTGAGGGGTGGGTAGAAGACCTCCAGCAGTCGCGGGTAGTGCCCAATCCATCTCACTTGTTGGTCTGGTTTGAGCTGTCTCTAATGTTGGGTATGTGTTGGAGCCATCCTGAGCTTCTTCCAGTCGTTTCTTCAAATCGCGGATCTCGTTTACCAAGTCGACTGACCGTCTAAATAATCAGTTTCGGTAAACAAAGACGACGACATCTATTCTTATGTTGTTACGTACCTCCGCTTTCTTGTTCTCCTACATCCAAGCTCAATCTTGCACTCCAGTCCAAGGCGGTTGCATCGGCTACAAACTGGAAGATTATTGTGTCGTCACAATAAGTGAGGTCGCACCACAGGACATTACCATAAGAACTTAGTAAATTCGCGCTTTTTTAAGTTCAACCGGCATCTCTTAGCAAGCCACATAGAGGGCAGGGATAAGCGGCAAAGTAAATCCCCTACTAAAAATAAGTAGGCGGCTTATTCCTACTTCTAACCTTTGCCTTCTATTAAAGCTACCCTCTAATATTATAATAATAAAAATAGCCGCCGCCGCCGCTAACTTTATAGATATTATATATATATTTTTTTAATATTAAAAATAGACTAAAGGTTAAGAAAAGAATATAAATAATAAAAGAAATTAGCTTTTTTTTAATAAGATAATAAGGTTAATAAGACTTCTAAAAGTATTAATTCTAATAATTTAATTAGCTAATATATATTATATCTCTTTCTTAATATTTCTAAGAGTTATTATTATCTTATAATTATTAAATTAAATCTATTTTTTTCCTTAATACCTTAAGGCCTTTCTTTTATAACTACTTTTATAGCTACTTAATAACTTCTTTATAATATTATATATATAAAAAAAGCTTATTATTATTAGTAATAAAGAATTCCTTATTATTATATAAAAGATTAATAAGGTCCTTATCTTTAATAATAATTTTCTTAGCTTTTTCTTACCTAATAAAATTAATTTAATTAAAAGGTATATCCTTAATCTAGATTAGTTAATCCTTAGTCTTATTAAGGTATATACTTATTTTATAATTTAAAAATACTTTTTTAATTATCTCTAATTATATACTAAGACGCTTTAAAATAAAAATAACTATATAAATAATTATAACTCTCTTATTACTAATTAATTACTTAAAATCCTCTTTTTTCTCTTTTTTTATTTACTTAATATACTTATTAATTACCTCTTATAATTATTACTTAAAAAAAATATTAATAGTAATATTAAAGGGTTATAAAAGACTTATATAGCTAAGAAAAATAAATATAAGAAAAATATTATTATCCTTTAATTTCTTTTTAATCCCTTTAATCTTATAAAATATAGCTATATCTATTATAAGTAATATATCCTCTTTTATATCTTTAATAAAAAGAAAAAACTTATTATTAATCTAAGAAAAAAAAAAGCTCCTTATTATTATATATTATTTTATTAAACTCTATATTAATATTAAAAAAATAAAAATATTACTTTTTCTTATAATTTTAATAATTTTTATTAATAAAAATACTATAAAATATAATAATTAATTAAAGCGTAAATTTATTATCTATAAATATATAAATACTTAAGATAGCTTATTATTTATTTTACTTATTATAATTACTTTTCTTAAAAATTAATTTTATATTATATATTTCTTAAGTAAAGCTATTAAGATACTTAAATAAAATTAAAATCTTATTTAAGTTAAGTATAAAGCGCTAATAAAACTAGTATTTTAATAAGTTTAAGATTATTATAATAGCCTAATATTAAAATTATAATATAAAGATATACCTAATAAATTATAAGAACTTATTTATAATATTAATATAATCCTCTAGCCTCTTAATTAATTACTTTATTACTTATTACTTTATAATATTATAATATTAAAAAAAGCCTTATTATTAATTAATAAAAAAAAAAACTAAGAGCTTTAATCTAAGTATAACTCCTTTTAAATAGCTTATACCTTCTAGTAAAACTAAGAGATTATAGCTACTTTCCCTTAAGTATAGCACTCTAAGAAAAAGAAATATATTTAATCTTTAAGGCCTAGCTACTTAAGGCAAAATCTTTAATAATATTTTTTAAGAAAAAACTTATACTTTTATTACTATTTATAAATTATTCCTTCTAGTATTTTAAAGTACCTTAAAGTATTATAAACCATAGGCTTCTTTTTCTAACCCTTCTTTATAATATAGCTATAAATTAGCTATATAAAGACTTCTGCCTTTTACTTTAGTAAATAGCTTCTTTCTAGGCATTAAATTAGTAAGATCCTCCTTAGTTTCTACTCTATAAGAGGCTTAGGCTTTAAGCTAGGCTTTTTCCTTAGTATTAAGGCTATAATCTAGCTAGTATTAAGATTAACCTTATTAAGTAGTAGTATTATATAAAAAACGCAATAGTAATAGCTTTAAATTAAATAAAAAAGAAATTATAAAAATCCTAGCTAGGGGGAATATTTAATCTTTTAATATTACCCCTAGAATAATTACTTTTATATACTAACTATATAAGGAAGTAATTATCTAGGAAGTAATACATATTATAGCCTAACTAAGCATAGGTTACGTACTAAGAAGAAGCCCTATAATTCCTTACTAACTAGGGCATAATTACTAATATTCTAAAAGTAATTATAATAATCGCCTCTCTAATTACTATAATTACTTATATAATTACTCTAACTAAAATAGTAAAAATAATAATTAGGCATTATAACCTAAGTATATAAAATATACTTATTAATACTTTCTTATATAATAGCTACCTTAGCTATTAATATAACTTAGTTATATTTAATACCTTTAAGTATATTACTAGATATAACTTATACCTTATTTAAGATAATATAATATTCTCTTTTATTAATATAAACCTAATATAATTAGTTTATCCCTTAGGAATATATATAATTATTATATATAAATAACTCTTATTTAAAGGATTACTTATATTACCTTAAATAATATTAAATATAATAGCTATTTAAGTAACTCTTATAAATAATTATTAATAAGTTTTACTTATTAATTATTTACTTATTATATTTATCTAAGCTACTTTAATTAATAAAAATATAAAAAATAAGAATAATAATAAAGAAAATATTAAATAACTCTATATATAAATTACTACTATAAGCGCTAAAATAAATAAAATATATAACCTTATTAAGAGAATAAATAAAACTTAATATATCTAAAATATAATTTACTTAGATAATATCTAAAATATTAATAATATAATAACTATTACTATAAATAAAAGAGATATAAGAGAAATCTTAAAATTAAACCTCTTAAAACCCTTTAATAAAACTACTTATAAGCTATTAATATTCCTTACTTAGCTAAAGGTATTTATAATATATTAGTTAATATAATTTACTTTACCTATTAATAAGGTTTAATATATTATAAGAAGACTTAAGAATTATATTACTGCATAATTTAAACTTATTATAAAGAAATATCTTATAACCTTAATTTATTAATATTTACCTTATACTTATTATTTTTACTTAGATTATAAAGCCTTTAAGATAATACTTTAATAGGCCTTTAAAATTATTAATAAAAAGGTATAAGCTAAAAAAAAAATTAAGGCACTTTAATAAACTTAATTTACCTTAAAGTATAAAATAAAATACTTTTAATTTACCTTAAAACTTAATTAAAACTAAGAACCTTTAATATCTATATTTTTTAATAAACTTAAAAAAGAAATATAAATAAAGCTCTATAAAGAAAAATAACTTAATAATCTTATTAAATATATTAATAAGGTAATTAAGATTAATAATTAATAATTCTTATAAAAGAAATTATAAAACCTTAAGTTTAGTAATAATAAAGTTAATAACTTATAATATAATATTAACTAAGGTAAGAAAACAAATAATAATACCTCTTATAATATTAAAGCTAGCCTTATAATACTTAGAGCTATATAGAAAAGTAAATAAGACTATTAAGGTCTTAAATATTATTATTACTATAAGATAAATTATATTAAAAAGGTTTATTATAAGAAATAATAAGATATTAAGAAAAGATATTATTAACCTAATTAATAATAATTCTTCTTAAAAAGTAAGAAATATATTAATATAGCTTATTAAGCTTAATAAAGAGATAAGAAACCTTAAACTATAACTTAATTAATTAAACTTAATATAATATTATAAAATAAATATAATATATTAATAAGATAAAATTAAAATAAATATAAATAAAAACTAAATAAAAGAATAACTTATAGCTAAGATATATTAAGAAATAATTAAAAAAAACCTAGAATATATAATAATAATTACTTTTAGAATTAATAAAATAAAAAAACCTTATATTAGATATAATAAATAATAAAAGAATTATTATTATAGTTATTAAGGTGCTTAAATAAAAAAAAGTAATAATATTATTAAAATAAAAAAATAATTACTCTTAATAATAGCTAAATAAGTAAACTATAAAGAGGCTATTATAAAAGGCTTTAATTATAAAAAATAAGTTATAAGGTATAATAAATAGTCTTAGCTATTATTTATTATATATTAAAGGAATTATTAATAAAATAACCCTATATAATATAACTATAACTTATGCTTATAATACTAAATTAAAGTATTAAAAAAATATAATAAAACCTATAAATAAAAGGAATAGGCATATAATAATAAAAAACCTTAATAAATAAATTAGCTTATTAAAGTAAATAATACTAATATTAATTAAACTAGGTTTAAATATAAGGTAAAGAAATTATAAAGGGAACTATATAAAGTATATACTTAATAATAAAAAAAGAGAAAAAGTAATAAAGAATTATAAAAAAAAAATTACCTATATTTATATAATAAAAATAATAATTAATATTAAAATAACCTATAAGAAAGATTTATCTAGACTATATAAGAATATATAAATATAGCAGATATATAAAAAATCTATATTTAAGCCTATTATAAGGATTTAGCTAAAAACTTATAATATTAAGAAGTATTATTTAACCTATAAGATAATATAAGGATATATTTAATATATAAAAAATACCTTAGTATCTCTTAGATATCTTATTAATATTATTAATATAAAAGATATAAGAAAAAGAAGTAAAAATAAGACTACTTTCTTCTTACCTTATTAGCCTAATTAAATAATAAACCTTATATATAATATAAAATAAAAGGCTATTAGATATTTTATTAATATAATACTATTAGTATTATATATATATAATACTATAAAGACCTATACTAAGCTATTTAAAAATATAAATAAACTATTTATAAGGTAAAAGACTAATAAAAGTAAGTTAATTAAGAGAAAGTATTAAAAGAATAAGAATTAATAACTTAATTAAAAGATAAAGAAAACCTAAGGTAAAAATAAAAATAATAATACTAAGATTAGTTATATAGCTAAGATAATATATATAACTATAAGGTATATAATAATAATAAATATAAATATAATTATATTAGCTATATATTATTAAAAAACTAAGGAATCTACTTATAAAAGAGCTATAAGTAAAAAAATAAGCTATAATACTATAAAGGGCCCTATATATTATTAAAGAAAGATTAATATAAAGATATTTTAAAATACTAATATAAATTAAGAGAAAATAGCTATATACTTTAATAAATAATAAAGCTAAGTAAAATCTATTTAACCTAAGGATAATAAATAAGCTTAAATTATTATAAAAATATAAAATAAAGCCTTATATAATAATTAACCTTAAAGGGAAATAATTTAATTATAATAATAAAGTTATTAATAATAAGATTAATTACCTTAAAGTTTTTATTTAAAAAAAAAACTAAGGAATCTTATTTAATATTATATTTATAGAAAATTATAACTTAATACTTAGGTACCTATAATTATGCTGATTTAACTTATATTTTAATTAAAGGAGTAGCTAAATATTTTCCTTTAATAATAAGGTACTCCTTATAATAAATAATAACTTAAAAAATAATATAAGATCTTAAATTTTTATTAGAGATATTAAAAAAATTAAATAAAAATATATATAAAATACCTCTTTACTTATAAGGGTAAAATATAAATACTATAATAAATAAAAAATAATAATAATAAAAAATAATTATATAAGTTATATAATAAGTTTATAAACTTAAGAAAGACTTTAAGTAATTAAAAAAATTATATAATAACCTAAAAGAGAAAGAATAACTTAAGAATATATTATAAAAATATTATACTTATAAAAAACTCTTTATAGAGGAACTTAAAATAAGTTTACTTAAATATATATATTATAACCTAGAGATTAAGTTTATTAATAAGAAATAACTTAGCTTTAATAAACTCTACTTATTTAATACGATATAATTATTAATATTAAAAGAATATATTAAAGAAATACTATAAAAAAGATATATTAAAGAAAGTAAATTATTTATTAAATACCTTATTATATTTATTTTAAAAAAAATAAAAAGCTTTACCTTTATATTAACTTTAAAATACTTAATATTATTATAATTAAGAATTATATATTATTACCTCTTATTAATAAATTAAAGAATTAACTTTTAAAATAAAATATTTTATAGTACTTAACCTTAAAAGAGCCTATAACCTTATTTAAATTAAAAAGAAATATAAATAAAAAACTACTTTTTATACTAAGTATAAACTATTTAAATACCTTATTATACCTTTTAGACTTATAAATATACTTATTATATTTTAATAAATAATTAATAATATATTATAAGAATATCTAGATATATTTATTATATATTACTTAGATAATATTTTTAGTTTCTCTAAAATAAAAAAGAAATATATAAAATATATCTATAAAATATTATAAATACTATAAGATACTAACTTATTAATAAAACTTAAGAAAAATAAGTTTTATATCTTAGAAGTAAAATTTCTTAGATATATTATCTCTTATAATAAGATATATATAAACCCTAAGAAGGTCTTAGTAATTAAGAACTAAAAGAAATTAATTAATATTAAGGAAATATAAGCCTTCCTTAGATTTATTAATTATTATTATAAATTTCTTAAATAATTTAAAAAAATTATAATATTATTAATTAAGCTTATAAAGAAAAATAAGATATTTATATTTAAGAATAAGATATAAAAGGCTTTTTATATAATTAAAAAACTTATCTTAAGTAAATTAATACTTAAAATATTTAATTTATCTTAATTAATATAACTTAAAATAAATACCTTAGACTTTATACTAAGAGCTTAAATTAAATAATAAGATAATAAAAGACTTTTATACCTAATTATATTTTATTATTATAAATTATATAAAATAAAACTTAATTACTTTATTTATAATAAAGAATTTCTTATAATTATTAATACCTTTAAGGAATTTTAATATTACTTCCTTAAAAGTATTTATTAAATTAAGGTATATATAAATTATAAAAATATTACTTATTTTATAAAAACCTAAGAACTTAATAAATAATAATTATAATATATTAAATACTTCTTAGAATTTAATTATATTATTATTTATATTAAAGAAATAAAAAATAACTAGGCTAATATTATTAGCTAATAACCTAACCTAGATATTAGAAAAATTAAAGCTAAAAAATAATTATTATATCTTACCTTAGAGAGATACCTTAAATAAAAGTTTATTAAGTAAATATAAAAATTAATACCTTTATTAAAGTATTTTATACTTATTAGAAAATATAAATAACTAATTATAGATGTTATTAATTATATATAAAAATACTAATAATAAAGTAATAAAGTTTAGACTTATAGAGGAAAGATCTCTATCCTTAATAAAGTACTTTAAATTATCTTTAATTATTATTATTACTAAGTTATATAATATAATAACTTAAAAGAAATAACCTAAGCTATATAATAGTATTATAATAATTATAACCTTAAAGATAAAATATAAAGAAAAATATATTATTATAAGAAATACTATAAATAAATTAATTAATAAATTTAAGAATAATAAAAAAAATTAAGGCTTTATAAGTAATTTAAAATTATAATAATATTATATTAAATTAATAAAGTAATTTATATAAGAAAATAAAATAATTTACTCTTAAAAGAAATTTAATAATATAATAAATAACTCTAAGATAATAAAAAAACTAATAAATAATAAGTCTTAGAAAAGCTATATTATAAACTTATATATAAAATATATAGCTACTTATTATATAAATACTAAGGGATTAATAAAACCTTAAAATAAATTAAAATAGTATTTATTTTCCTTAATATAAAAAAAACTATTTTAATAATTATTAATTAATATAACTTCTATATAAAGACTAAGGCATAATATTATAAACCTTATAAGAAATTATAATTACTCTTAATTATATAATAACTATAGGACTTTATTACTATAAACTTTATTATTAAATTACCTCTATTAAAAAAAGTAGCTATTAAAGACTTTTATAATAATATTTTTATTATTATAAATAAACTTATAAAATTTTTTTATTTTATATTTTATAAAGAATTAATAATAATAAAAGAATTTATTTATTTTTTTTACTTTTATATTACTAAGATATATAATATATTACTTAAGATTATTATAAATTAAGGACTATTATTTACTTTAAAATTTTAGTAAAGCCTTATAAGATACTTAGAGATTAATTATAAACTCTTTATTATATATTATAAAGAGATAAATAAATAAATTAAATATATAAATTAAATACTAAAATAATATCTTTAATATTATATTAATTATAAATAAATTAACTAAGTTAAGAAGCTATTAGTTATATAGCTAGCTTATAATATAGCTATAAATATAAATATAAAGATTATATTAATCTATATTAATTTTAGATTTATATTAAATATATATTAATAAATATAAGATATTATTATTAACCTTAAAGTAATTCTTATTAATAATTAATTAAAAAACTTATATAAAAAAATAAAAATAAAACTTAAGTATATTAAAAATAAGATAATAAGTTATATTAATAAAAAAAGAATTAAGAGATTAATTTTCTTAGAGAGAAATATAATCTTATTTATAATAAAGAATATTAAGATAAAATAATAAAATAAAAAACTTAATTATAAATATATTAAATTCTATAAAATTAAGTAAAAAATCTTAAAATATAATTATAAACTAAATTTACCCCCTAAGGTTAAGCTTTATTTAATCTTTTATATTTTATTACTTAAATTAATTAATATTATAATTATTAAAACTAATAATAAACTAAAAGCAAAAATTAATATACTAAAAGAATATATTATAAAAAGTATCCTTAATATAAATAAAATTAATAATAAAATAATATATTTAATTAAATAAAAAGATTACCTAGATATAAAGAATATATAAAAACCCCTAAAATACCTTATTAATATATAATACCTTTTAAAGAACTTTTATTAATAATATTAAAAAAAAATAAATATAATATTTTAATTAATAATATCTATAGTACCCGCGAGCTATATAGCTATTATAGCCTTTAATTCTACTTTTTTAGCCTTATTTAATTTATCTAATAAGTTTAGACCTTAATATATTATCTTTATACTTTACTTATAAATTTATTTCTTTTAATAATATAAGCGTATTAGGCGAGAAAGCTATGTATTTATCTACTATTATAAGGTAATTAACTCCTCCTTAGCCCTCTCCTCTTTAAGCTTAAAATAATACTTCTTAGCTATAAGGCAAGATATTATTAGATAAGTTAATAAGAAAGAAAAGTATTAAGCTAAATTATACTTATTAATAAAAACTAATATTCTTAAACTATTATAAGCGCGACCTTAATAAATATACTTTAAATAATAAAATATACCCTTAAGTATCTTATATTATAGCTACTTCTAGATATAATATAAATAAGATATAACTTTAAAACCTATTTCTTTAATTAATTTAAATAATTAATAATAGCACATAGTAGATTAAGATTTTACTTTTAGTATATTATTAATATTATTAGAATATTTAAGGAAGAAGGTTCTAATAAACTAAGAAAAGTTAGGCGACTAGCTTTATAGGCCTTAAGGATAAGACCCAACGGAGGGGAGATATTATATCACGGCCTAACCAAGCACAGGTCACGTGCTAAGAAGAAGCCCCATAATTCCCCACTAACCAAGGCGTGATCACCGATACGCCAGAAGCGATCATAGTGATCGCCTCTTTAATCACCATAATCACTTATATAATTACTCTAACCAAGACAGCAGGGACAGTAATCAGGCATCACGACCTAAGTATATAAAACACACCTATTAGCACTCTCTTATATAATAGCTACCTCAGCTATTAATACCAGTTAGTTATACTTAATACCTTTAAGTATATTACTAGACGTGACTTACACCCCGTTTAAGATAATATAATATTCTCCTCTGCCAATATAAACCTAGCACGACCGGTTTATCCCTTGGGAACACATACGATCGTCACAATACGCCAAGACCAACAGTTAAACTCAAAAAAGCGCGAATTTACCGAGTTCTTACAGTACTCAGACGGAGGTGTTTCAACCGCACAAGTTTAGGATAACGTACCTTTTGCTGCTTGCACTCGTTACAAGCCTTTCTTCGACCGGAAGATCCATCCGCATTGTCGGTGCCGGCGCCGTTGAGGCGTGGTCTCGAGGTTCCGCGTCTTGGCTGGCCTTCAGCTTGGCCCGAAGACGCATCGGCATTCATCGGCGGATGTGAATGCCGGCCAACGGCGTTCTGCAATCCGATGGAAATGAGCTCTCTCATGTCCGAGGCGGACGTTTCCAGCTCAAAGCAGGCTGGTACATACCTTTGTACTCGAAGTGCGGGGAAGTCGATCACCATACTTGCGCAAGCCTCGTTAGCAACACCAGAGGTGAAAATCACACTAGCCTACTTCAGCTGTTTAGGGTACTCAAGTCGGGCTACCTGATACGAATGAATTGAGCTTAACTGGCTAGTAAGGTTTATTGCTGTATTTCTATATAATCATGGTCCCTTTCTTCAAGCAGATCTGAAGATAGGTTCCATTAAAACCTGGGTGAACTCTAGACTTTGTTGTATAACTGCCCTCCCGCCGCAATGTCCAGTGCCATGGCCTCTTCCAGACCAACAATGGTGAATAGCTTTTTAGGTGTAAAGTCTTTCTCCAGTCCAGCCCTTCCTGTCTGTTTGATCTTCACGAAAACATCCTTGATAGCCTGGTAGGCAGGCCCAATTGAAGCAAAAGGGAAAATGATCATCTTGTAACCCAACTCTTTGGCTTCGTCAGGCGTCCAAGAGGGAATTGCTCCGTGCTCAACCATGTTTAGCAACATAGGTGTGGGTGCCATAAGTTCACAAACTTTGCGAGCTTCTTCCGCCGTCGTAACGCCTTCGAGGAAGCCAATGTCAGCACCAGCTCCGACCGCTGCTTGAAGTCGCCGGACAGCCTCATCGAAGCCATGTGTCTGCAGCGAGTCGGTGCGTGCTATGATGACGATATCGGAGTTTAGTTGTTTGCGAGCTTGGTAAGCCGCACCAATACGCTGCGTGAAGGTGTCGATATCGACGACTGCCTTGCCTCCAAGGTGGCCGCATCGCTTGGTCTGGATTTGATCCTCGATGTGCAAGCCTGCGATACCGGAGCGATGATACTGCGACACAGTTCGAGCGACCATGTTGGGTCCTCCATATCCCGTGTCAGTATCAGCAATGAGGGGTACCGATGGATTGAGGTTGGCAATCATCTCGGCGTGTTCTCACATGTCGTTAAGTGATGCAAAACCAAGATCGGGCTGGCCTAGTTTAGACGCACAGGTACCAGCTCCAGTCTGTCCCAAATTCAGTCAATATGGTCGGCCTGAGAGATGAAAGATGTTCACTCACCATGTAGATGCAGTCAAGTCCTACTTCATTGGCGATGCGGGCGCTGAAGCCATCGTAGACACCAGGAGCAACAATGATTTCGTCAGTCTCCAGATGGCGTCTCAACTTAGTAGCAGCCGACAAGTGTTGGGCTGCATCACCGTTACCATTGCTGTTTCCGTTGTTGAACGTTATGTTATTGGATAGGTGCGTTATTACTCAGCGAAATATCTAGTAGCTATGAGTTAGAACTAGACTAAATGCAAATAATAAGGTTGTATTTAAGTTACAAGCGTATCTTGAGGCTAAGAGAGTCCTCCGGTTCCTACAAACAAATACCTGCCTTGTGTATCTCGCCTATTCATATCCAGCAACTTCACATAGTTGAACCCTTCAAAGGTTGTGAATGCTGCTATTCTTGCTCCAACGACGAAATGTCTTGCCATAATAGTAGAAGACGACACCAAACAGACACCAGAGAAGGACCAAGCTTCCATTTGTCATGATGGGTGGGATGAAACTGATGACGATGAGTACGGTCTAATCTACACGTTGAGGGATCGACTTACCCCGACTTGATGCTCCAAGGAGTGATAAATTTGCTGAATCCATAGCCCCAAAGGTTCTTGTTGACAGTGATGCTAACAAACAGGCTGCCAGCAACGGGCTTATAACTGTCGACGGCATACGTGCTCGAAATGCTGGGGAGGGCCGCAACTTGGATTCCTGCACAAGTATACCCAACAAGCACTATTGCCTCCCATGGCCAAAGGTTCTCATATCCAACTGAGACAATGATGTTTCCGAGGTACATAATAAGAACGAATGGGATCATGGCGAGTAACCGCATCTCTGGCTCGCGAACACCGTTATTTCTAGCCGTGAGTTTGGCAGCCACCCAGTCGGACAGAGGACCACCCGTCGCCAGGCCGATGAGTGATCCGACAAAAATAGCAAAATTGGTGAATCCAATCGTCTGGCTAGAGAAGTTGTAAGGTGGCGCGGCAAGTACTTGGCTTTGGGTCAGATTGATGGTTAAGAAAGAAGAGCAGCTCCAAGAGACAACAAAGCTGGCGAATTGAACGATGGGGAAGGCAAATAGCTTCCACGGGATCCATAGGTCCAGAAGAATAGCCTTGAAGGGATGGGCATTGGGCTGGAAGACACGAAATTGCCACTTCGCGGGCTTGCCCCTGCCAAGGTAAGGATCTCTTTGAGCCGTCTCGCTGGCGGTCAGATCAGCAAGTCTATCCGGGGTACCTTTCTCCGTGGCCACGTTGATGGCGGGATCCGCTGTGCTCTGAGTATCTTCCTGTGAATTCTCCGCGTGTTTGGCGTTGGCCGAACCGTCATTCTTCCCGCTGTTGGGTCTGACTTCCTCAAGGATCTCGTTCGGGTGGGGGCGATGCCATCTAGTTCTCGTCAGCGGGAGGTCTTAGTGGGCAAGTAGGGCGGGTGACGAACTTGGTCTCTGGAAAGAGGAAGACGATATAGATCAGTACAAACGCGCCCAGGGCCACGTTTAGCCACCAAAAGTTACGCCACCCGACATTGAGCGCGACGGAACCGCTGACAATCGGACCGATCATCAATGATCCCATATATGTGACCCAATAAAGAGTGTTCCATTTGCCTCTGTCGTGCAAGAAGAAGATATCTAGGTAACCGTTAGATCTCCACCGGGGCATATTCATGCTTTGATAACGCTCTAACATGTTGACTTACCAGCAATGACGGATGGTTGGATCGACTCTGCAGGACCAGCGCCAATACCATTAAGCCTAGGTCACGGTTAAAAAATGTTTCGACAACTCGTATCCTTCAATACATACACACAAGCGCCCATGAAACTGCCATACGTCTGGGCACGGGCTCTCCATACCATGGAGGCGAGGCAAATCAGGTTGGAGAAGATGTATACCGGGCGTCTACCGAAGGAAGTGCTTATCGGAACCCTATTTCACGATAATTAATAACCTCATTCAGATCAAACCAGACTCTTCTGCCTCTATCGGATGTAGCACTTACCATATAAAGTTGCTAAACCCCAAAACCAAGATACACACTCCAGTGAACTGGACAGCGTCCGCCAGACTGCAGTGAAACGCCTCGATGTAGTCTGGAAACATAGGTGCAAGCGCTAGTGGCCCAAAACCCTGGAAGAAGCTCGCTAGACTGGCTCCAGTGATTGTCAATATTTTCCATGTAAATGACCAATTGAGGGGGTCGGCAGGATCGTCCGAAGGCTGAGGAATGAGGACACGGCTGGAACCAGAACGATCCTTGACAAAATGGTGCGATGCAACATCTCGCATGATCTCTGTGCCGGGCACGATATCTATGTGGAGCTCCGCCTCGATGGCATGGAGCTCCTGAGATGTCTATCAGCATCTCGTTCCAAGGTCACATGAGAAATGACTTACCTCATTGTTATAGTTCATCTCCATGGTGATTTTCGCTCTCCTTGGTCCGTCGCTAGGAGAGATGGATTGTCAAACAGTCCTCAGGGGTTCTTGGCAGCTGGTTTATAACAATTCTGACTCTCTCGCCAACCTCGCATGTTAAAGAATTGAGCCAAATGCCGATGTTTTTACCGAGTGCCAAGGCTATTCCAACTGAGGGGTTCTCCGCACACACTAGCTCCCGCTTTTACCGTTAGATGTCACATGGGTGAGCTTGGTCAATGGCATTGCGAAATGGGGTGGCCAACACAGAGCTTGGTGCTGATTGGGCTGGATCGCTTCGAGACTCTAACCCCAGCTTCGATCCCGCATGGTTCGAGACTTCCGGTTTTGAAGGTTGATCGGAGCCAAGTGGGAGGGCGGGGCCTCCTATCCCCTGATGGCGCGGCTGATTTGTCGAGACGATCCTGGCTTGGCGATAGCGATGGCGCCTTGCGAGGCGGATCCCTGACCCGAATCTTGGAGCTGGAAGCCAAGGGCTGAAAGCAGAGCGTTGGCTGAGCTTCCGAAACCACCAAACTCGCCCCTTTCTGATAAGGTTGTACATTGAGACGCAGAAGTGACCTTCAACAGCTCGTCTATGGTCCATGCGATAACTATTTATGACTTAATTTCACTATTGAGGCCGTAACACACATACGTAAAGCTTTTAGAATATGTAGAACCATGCGAGTACTAAGCCATAAAAAATCTGTAGGTGTCCACTAAAGGGATGCCCCATGGGCGGCTATCTTCAAGGCCTGTGCATTACCCCGTACTTCCCCATGGGGAGACAGGGTATACCTACTCCACCTGTCCTCTCGAGAGCGAAACCGGATAAGCCACGTAGGTATGACTCGAGTAGGTAGTGTAAAGCCCTCACTTTTCTGGGTTAGAATCCATGGAGCCGGTGATCCGAAATGAGACTGACGGCGTGCGGGGGAGAAGGCCCTCGCGTGTGTGCTGAGAGCAAAAGGGCCTCGCTCCCCTAGTGACAAAGAACTCTAACTTCTCCCACATGGTCTCCGATCGGCATGTCCACCGGCAAATCGGCATGACAGACTACTGCAAGTGACGGGCATGCAGGATGGACAGTGATGCTCACGAGAACTAAGAGAGGCGAGAAGACTCCAAGTGGCAAGTTATAACCCTTGCCCTACCCAAGCAATGACACCAACAACTACAGCCCTCGTCATATTGAGACTTGACCAGGTTTTGAGCTCCAGGAAATATACCCCAATTCCTCGCAACCAGACGAGACTCTGGTTGAGATGCACGCGTCTGGCATCTGTATTACAGATGTCTCGTGGGCGAGTGGTGAGTTGCCGTGCGGTCCGAACGCAGCACTTCACCATGAAGATGAACTACGACAAAGCATAGCTCAGGCGACTCAACCAAGGACAACCACGCTTCCCAGCAATTTATAGGGACAGCGGAGTGAGTAAAAAAAACGACAAGAGGACCTTCCCCTTGGATACTGTCGTGACAGTAGCGCTCGTCTCCAAACCCACAACTGCACCTGTAGATGAATACAAGCTTTCAGTAACTGCATTTCGAGTAGAGAAAGTCAAGGTCGCCTTGAGTGGAAAGGAGAGCTACTTTGGAGCCTCAGTTTGCTTGCCCAGCTTCCCGCCGTTTCTACTGCTAGTGCCAAATTGTTAACAATTTAAATTAGGTTCGACCAGCAGCCACCTGTTCGGGGGGGAGTTTAGCGTCTCATCGGGTTTCACGGGGTTGGGGCGAATGTAGCATTAACTCATCAGCCTGAACTCAGAGTTCTCGAGTATGCCAGAGCGTTCATTCATGCAGGGACATGGCGATTGCAGCCGTCCCCAGAAGTGTTTGATCGACCCATCAGGCAATGGCTGGGCGGTAAGGAGCCATATTAAGAGAATCGAGGAAACATCCTGGTTCTCATGACATCTTTACCGTACCTGAGTCGCACGTAAATCATGGAAGGCGGAGATTGTCTCCTGCATACATGAGAGTGTGGTTAATGAACCACAGTGTTTCACTCCCTTTCAACACCCCTCGTTGCACTACTGAAACCAAGGAAGGGGTCGACGCGAGAATATTCGTGTGCTTGGTACAGCTCCTTGATGACGACTGACTCAGCCCGCGCGTCACATGCTGTAGCTGGCACGAAATATCAGCCACATCCATGGGCGACCCGAATCGTAATAACAGGTAAGAATCTGTGTTCCCTACATCTCCCCACTTCTCCCCCATCTTTCATCTGCAGTTCTGCGGCAGCATGCCTTGGTGTTTTCGAACCCATGGCTTCACAAAACAACCCCCGTGGCGACGGGGCTGTGAAGATCTCGATTGCTCTGAGTGTTGTTGGAAACCTCTTCGTCCTAATGCGCCTATACGCTCGATTTGTCGTGGTCACAAAGCCAGGTTTCGAGGACTTGTGCCTTGCGGTTGCGATGGGTTTTGCAACAGCATTTACAGTTCTCATGAAGGTCCAAGCCGACAATGGGCTGGGCATGCACAAGTGGGATTTGACCGAGGGAGACCTCCTTCGACCGCTGAAGGCAAGATACATCATAGATCCACGTGTTAGAATGCTCTAACATTTGATAGCCCTTCCTGTTCAGCGTTCTTTGCTACTATCTCGCCCTCGCTTTTGTCAAGGCCACGTTTCTGTTCCAGTACCATCGAATTTTCGCCGTCGCCGAACCTCGAATGCGCAGCATAATATACCTTGCCGGAGTTTTTGTCTTTTTATACAGCCTCATGACAGTACTTGTGACTGTCTTCCTATGTGTGCCAGTCGAGAAAATTTGGCGGCCCGATGTGCCCGGCGTCTGCCTGAATAGAATGGCAGTCTGGTGCACCAACGCAGCCCTCAACATTGTCACAGATTTTGTCATAATCCTCCTTCCCATGCCCGCTTTAAAGCAACTACGCTTGCCGAAATACCAAAAGCGTGCCGTCATCCTCGTTTTCGCTGTCGGTGGCCTCACATGCGCCGTCAGCATTGCACGGTTGCAGAGCCTGGTCAAGGTCGCAGGCAGCAACGATATCACGTACGAAAATGCCAGTACAGCCACATGGAGCGCCGGCGAACTGAACATGGCCCTCATTTGTGCGAGCCTGCCAGGTCTGCGTCCCCTGTTAGCCCGGGTCAGGCGCGGCCTGCTCGGTGTCTCAAGTCGTTCGACCACGGGCGATGATCATAGCCAACCATCTCGGGCAAGAGGTTGGCCACTTGGTCCCGTGGACCGTTTCGTCGATGAAAACTTGCGTCCAAAGCCCAATGCGATGAGCGACGATGAACTTCCGCTGCAGAGCAGGTGCTGGGCGCGCGCTAGGTTGGCTGAGCATGGAAGTGCCGAGAACTTCGGCAAGATGAAGAATGGACAAATCATGGTCCTCACGGATATCTCACAAGAGGAAAGTAGCCGGCGCTAAGTGTAACACCGCAAAGATAATTTTCCTAAATAGCTTTTAATAACTAAAAATATAATTTGAGGTAAGCAGCGGCATCGGTGCTCTGATCTGGGACGAGCATGGATTCATTACTGCGGGCGGGATGATTTGTGTCCCAACTCGGTGCTTGGCCTCAGATGGCACACTGCCTGTTCTGCTGACACGAGTAAGCTCCGGGGTGAACCGACAGGCTTGTCGGTACTTCGGCGAACTTGGAACACCGTTCTAGCGAAGATTGAATAGCTGGCACGGCTCAATATTGCCCCGTTCGGCCACCGTCCCAAGAATGATCCCGCGCTAAGAGGAGACGGCGACGCGCACCATGCCGATCTCTGCGACGGCTGACATATCTCCTCTACCGCAACCGTCCGCCCAGCCGCCCGCCCAGTAGATATGCCAAGGAGCACCTAATCTAACGGGGCATCTTGGGTGCGGTACCCAAGTCCGTGAGTAGGGCCCACTAGGCGAAGCTGTGACTTCTGCCCATGTTACGACCACAAAATGAGTGCTTGGCGCGCGGCTGGATGTAAACCAAAGCCAACCACCTCATCCAGAGCGTCAACTGTCACCTCCACATATAACCATGAGAGCAAAACAAAAGTATCCCCACTTCAAGCTTAGCTATTATTAACAGAATTGCCTAGGACGACGAGGATTGTAGCGGCCAGACGCAAGCGAGCCCTCTAACTGGGAATCTCTGACAAACAACAGAGGGAAATTCCGTTTTTAGCGACGGCCGGTTTCTAACACTTTGCCCCAGTCCAACAAGGACGAGATTAGATTTTGGACAGTTAATATTGGCAACTTGTATAGATTGAAAGTGTCTGAGACTAAATATTTGCTGCCGTGGCGCGTCGATGGATAATTTCAGAAATACTAATGCAGAGTAACGGCCTTTATCCGACGAAGACTGCGCTGTTTCCTCCTACTGAAACATGAATTAGACAAAAACCTGGCTCCAATCCTCATTTTCGCAATACTCCTTAAACTTGCGCGGCTGTCGCGCCAGATTCTCCCGGTTGCTATGGGTGTACACAGATTCCCAGAGCGCATGGAACTTGAACATGTCGCTCATGTCGTCGATCGCATGAGGTGGCAATCCCGCCTGAGCCATGCCCGCCCGGCTTTGCTCGTCGGTAACTTTGTTGTATGAGATTTTCTTACCCGTCACTTGACTGAGAATGTCGATCTGTTGCACAATGGTAAGCCATTCCCCATGTGCCGACACTACCTTGCCGTCTCCATGATTAAACTCATCTGACTCGATGGCTAGCCGGACAAAAAGACCAAAATCGTGGTAGGTATCTAGAAGCGGCATCAGGGTGTCCTCAGACCAGACGCCATCGACGACATAGGAGCCGTCTCCGGCGGGACGTGGGCGGCAGAAGGTAGTAAAGTTGTTCATGTAGCCACCAGCGTATATGTCGACGAATGGGACTCCAATGCTCCGTGCGTGGTCAGAGATGAGTGCCTTTGAATCGAAGTGGTAAACCTTGGTAAGTTTTCCTCCCGAAACCTTGGTCGCGTTTTCCTCTGAGGAGATCAGGAGCAACTTGACGCCGATGTTCTTCGCAGCCTCCACCATGGCTTTTCCTTCAGCCATCTCCCGCTGCCCATCCATATGTTCCCAGAAATTGGTCATAATCTGAGCATTCTTGTCAGGCTCATGAACCATAGCATCACCGCACGAATCTTACGAAGACATATGTCGCACCGGCGAAGGCCTTCTCGATGCCAGCCTTGTTATCCGCGCTTAGGTTGCAAGAGACCACCTCAACGCCTTTATCGGCGAGAGCCTTTGCCTTTGGTTTCGTTGCATCTCTTGTCAATCCTCGGATGCGGTATAGAAGTGCCGAAGCGGCCAAATTGTTAATAACGCTGCCTCCCTGAAGCCCGGTGGCGCCAACGACAGCAATAAGAGGGGCGGAAGCGTCAGTGGAGATGGTCATGGTGGTGGTGGTGGGTTGGTCAAGAATGGGTCTGAGAAATCAAAGTGGTCTATTAGTGTTGTGAAAGTGCTGTGTTTATCAAATAGTGATGCGGCGGACATCCTCCGTATATAAAGGTGCCCAACGATGTAGGCCAGTAGACGTTGATGCAAATTTGCACGTGTAGTCGCGTCATGTCCGAGACAACGGGCATATAAACTTTCCGAACAGCCGCTTTCGGACCGAAGTTCAATTCAGTCGGCACTTGATTGGCCTTTAAATAAGGCGGTTTTGTAATGAAATACCTGGTAAATGTACTGTCGGTGTTTCGCGGAGGCCGGGAGGACGCCGGGAAGATGCCGTTTGCCAGATTTGATGCTCAACTGGGGCAGTCGACCCGCTCTTGAAACTGGCGAAGGGCTGGCAACTTGTCGGCTCATCGCCGACATTGTCCGGGCCAAGCGCGCGGTTGAGCTCAGGCATTAACAAGAAGTTCCCGCACTAGTTGCTGTGAATTTAACTATTCTTAGATCTTCATATATCCCTGCAGACCCCCATTTCTCTTCTTCCTCTTTGTTATAATATATTATAAGTAAAAAACCTTGGTAAAATAATAATTAAAGTAAGATTAAAAGAAATATTATAACATGGCAGCCCGGCCCCACGTGATCGGTCCCGTGACCACCATGCGTCACAAGGGAATTACCTCCTTTTCTCTAGAGGCTAATGGACATCCTTCACTGGAACTGTATATATCTCTAATTTTCACTCTAGAACGGTTCGAAAAGGCCTGCCTCACGCTCCTCAGCAGTATTGAAAACATTGACTTTCCATCCCGGGTCAAATGAGTAAGGTAATCCGCCGAATCGAACAGGGGTCTTGCCAAGAGCCGTGATCTCCTCATAATCCTCGTCGCTCAAGTCGAAGGCTTGAAAGTTGGACTCAATGCGCGAAGGCTTCACCGACTTGAGCAACACGGAGAAACCTCGCTATTGGAGAACCGAATTAGCGCCCTCTGTTGGTTGTTAACTCGAATCGTCAGCTCTTACCTTGATGCTCCACGAAACCAGCACTTGGCCGGGCTCTTCGCCAGTTTTCCTCGCTATATCGCGGACAACTGGACTTCCAAGAACTTGATTCCCTCCCCGGGAAATATCACCACCAAATGGCATGTAAGCGGTGATGTGAATCTTGTGCTGGCTGCAGTACTCTAACAGAGATTGCTGATTAAGGAGCGGATGGGCCTCAACTGTTGCAATGTGAGCGAATCAATTTGACGGAGTTCGTTATAGACGAGGGCCGTACCTTGGTTCACAGCTGGGATGATACCGGTAGCGTCGATAAGAGCCTGGATATGGCTGGGACTGAAGTTGCTGACGCCGATACTGTCTCCTCGTTAAAACTCGCCGAATTTTCTCCGTCTGCCGGTCTTACCTCCGAATCTTGCCCTGTTCTTTAAGACGACTCATCGCTTTCCAAGTGTCAACTAGGCTAAGCTCCTTGTCCAGCTGCATGACTCCATTCTCGGAGGGCTCCAAAGCAATGCCAGTTGGCGATTGAGCATCCGGAACCGCAGCAAAATTGGCTGGCCAGTGAATCTGTCACTCGTCTCAGATGGGAATTGTACCTGGTGCTTTTGGAGGACCCACAAGGTAAAGATCAATATAGTCAGTCCCTAGATCTACGAGGGTCTGGTCGAGGGCCTTCTCGAGGGCCTTCTCGAGGGCCTTCTCGAGGTTTTCTGGGCGGTGGTGGCTGTCTGGCCATCAGCATCAGACATTTCGGGCGGCATATTCAGACACTCACGAATTCCAAGCTTTGCTAGTAAGCCACATATCTTCACGCCTGTAACCAGGCTCCTTGGAGTGTTGCTTCAACGCGGCGCCTACTTCCTGCTCGTTCTGAGGAGGATCTGCTAGGGATTCGGTTCTCTCGCGGTCACCAGGCCTCGTCGTTCTTACCTGATAGAACTGGGCACAATCGAAATGGCGCATTCCCGCCTTCCAGCTGTTTACGTACGATTAGCCCTCGGTTCTAGGCTTGTGAGAATCCCTCGTTGACCCACCTAGCGATGACTGCCTCAGTAACTTGATTTGGCGCAGACAGAAAAGTCCCGAGTCCGATGACGGGAATCTGACTACCATCGTTAAGATTAACGCGTCTCTGATTTATGGGGTTAGAGATAGCCATGATGGATAGAGTTCTGAGGCGTGCGAGGTTGCTCAAGGAGGTTCAGAAAGACGGTTCACTCATATTCGGACTTCCCTAACCTTGCATCGCCGTCTCTTATCTGAATGGTCATCAAGCGTTGCGTGCATCGACAGGTTCGAATGAGAATTGGTTTCCCTTGCATCCAATCCCCAAAGACCGCCATTGCCAATGCATGGGGCTCAGCAGAGATGCAGATCTTCCTAAAGCATTAGTGGGGGTCTGGCGGAGGCGGCAAGGCGGCAAGGCGGCAAGGCGGCAAGGCAGATATCCCGCCAGGCCATTCTTGGGTGTTCCGCTAGGATTCACGCTTACCCGCACACTTGCCACTGAATGGCAGAAACAGTGACCGAGTGGAAGACGGCAGCTCGCTGGATCATCGGACTCCGTCCCATTTTCACCTGCAATTGCTCCCGACGTGCGGCCGACGAGACTGGTCTGCGGTACACGGTGGTTGTCTCCAACTCCGTCTCCCGCAACCAACGGACATGACATGAAGTCTGAACTCGGCCGGATAGAATGCCTCGTGTCGCTCTTAAAAGTCGCAGCGCAAGCCCGAATTGATGATAAATTTCAGTCTATACCGTCTCGCCATCTTCAAAATTAATTGACTTACGACGAAAGCAACAAGAACAATGGGATCCATCGGCAACAAGTCTCTCCTCGAGGCCCTCGAGGGTATCTGCAATGTCGACGTCGACTCGGTTGATCCCCGAGTCGCTACGGCCTTGCCCTTCAAGGCGCACAATCGTAAGTTGATCGGATCGCAGCGAGACTCGGCAACTTCTGACTGGGCCAGAAACCTCGAACCAAGTAATTTGTGCCAATGCGATGGTCTTGCCAGAATACCAAGAGCTGTTGTCCGAGAAGGTCAAGCAATTTGGCAACCAAGGTTGGGAGGAAGCCTTCAATCGTGTGGTCAGTGGCCGAGAAAGATCCCAGTCTGTTTTATCCACAATCTCGCTAATTCTGTACCCGATAGATGGTCCAGTTTTGCGCCGACAATATCGACAACATCACGAACCGCGTTCTCATTCAGATTTCTCCCTCGCGAGTATATAATAAGAAAAAGGTGCTCGAGCAGGCGTACGCGTTCGATCGAGCTTTCAAGGATGCTGGCATCTCTCGAGACAAGTATGCCATCAAGATCTCAACCACGGGCCCTGCGATGTCAGCCGCTGCCCAGTTGAACAAGGAAGGCATCAGAGTCCCGGGCACATCTCTGTTCAGCTTGCCATGGGCCATCGCCGCGAGCCAGGCTGGTTGTCTCTAGATCAGCCCTTACTTTAACGAGGTTGCTGCTTACGAGGATGACTCTCTGATGCATAAGGGATCTGATCCAGCCTTGACCGTAGGTTGTTACCCTTACGTAATTAAGACCAGAACTGACACACTACAGCACCCCATGGCACCACGGCTTAGCCAGATTCTTGACGCATATACCAAGCTCTACCACGAGACAGGCAGAGATCAACCTCTAATTGTTATCGCAAGGTAATATTCTGCTCACCCTCAGCCATAGCACCACTAACCTTCCATGTAGCAATGTCAACATCACCGAGGTGCTAGCAACTACCGAGCTAGGATGTCAGCACATTACGATCCTTGCCCACCACTTGAAGGAACTCCGAGAAACTCCCTTGGACGAGGCCGCCCTCGGCAAGTTCCCGTTCCTTCGTGATCCACCTGCCAAGAAACAAGCTCCATACTACAAGAATCTGAAGACTCCCCAGAGGTTTCTTGGTCAGTCAGCATCAATCGTGCAGGGAGAGAGTGCCACACTCACCCGCGGGGACTCTGGCATCGTGGCTGTCGCCATGAGCGTCAGAGCAGGCCCGACAACCTGGACCCAGCAAGGGATCCGCCAAGAGTTGTCCCCCACAATGGACATGCAGCCCATACACGTGCCAGCAGAGATTATGGCGGCGAAGTAGTAGATGGACGTGTCTGTCTTGTTAGCCGCGTTCAAGTGATTCCAAGAGCATGACTTAAAGAAACAGGAGATCTGCGCTCTGAAGCGAGGGTGTGCAATTTCTTGTAGCAGAGTAGGTGCCACCGCAAGGGCGGTAGATGTGCCAAAGCCCATGACGGCTCTCCCAGCGCAGAAAATGCCTGTGTTGGTCGAAAGGGACATCACAATGGCACCGGCAATCTGTATAGGGTCGTGTGAGTTGTCACACATTCCAGACTAGTTTCTGTAGGCACGTACCACGACAGCCGAACCAACCCACACACTCCAGCGTCTTCCAAAGAAGTGCGCAACCCTGTCACCGAAGAAGCTTGCGATGAATCCTGGCAGAAAACCAGCAGAGTTCATCAAGCCCAAGGTGACAGGATCAGGGTGGTTAAAGTAGGCCTGCCATTGATCGATGCTTTGCAGCCCGTTGAAGAGGCTGCCGTCGTCTGTTCGTAGAGTGAATGAGCAAAATGAGGACTTGTAGAGAAGTTTTGGTCTTACAGCCATTAAAAAATAGGGTGCCGCAGAGGCCAACGCAGTGAAACATGTTCCATCGCAAACCTGGTTCGAAGTTAGGTCCAAGAATCAACGGGTTGTCATCAATAGCTCAACATACACGGATCAAGCCACCATTTGCTCTTGGTATTATTTGGAACTTCTCTAAAGTTCACAACAATATCATCAGTTTGGGGTGCCATGGTAATAGAGCTATTGGAGTTCAACGAATCACTGGGATAGTACTGGATAGGTGTTATAGAGTATGAAGTGAGAGCCTGTGACGGGCCTTTATAGGCAGGAAGAGGTTACATGGGAAACGATCCAAAATGACCTGCCCAGGGCCAGTGTTGACTATCAGGCAAGCCAGTACAGCCGCAAAATGTCGTAGTGAATCACAGCCAACGACGACATGACTCGCATGGGATGGAATCATCCGACACATCGCGAGAGGCATCACTGGACCTTCCTAGCGCATTGAACTTGGCTCAAAAGGTGGTGTTACTGCAGCCCGGGGAAATCTAGGGTACGCTAGACGGTCAACCTGGGGTAGTCCGGGGCTATCCACAATGACGTGTCTGAAGAAAGGCGACAGCGTCTACCGAACCGTGTCTCCGGGTTTACTTCCGCTCGTCCCGCTTGTCGACTAGGCCCAACTCGAGAAATGCAGGGCTTGAGACGCCGGAGTAAGTGCCCGGCTATGGTTTGGGACCCGAGCTTAGAAGTGGGATACCGCTGACTAGCGCTGTTGGTTCACATCAGGTCACCGACTGTTGCGGAATTGCCGCTCCGCGCTCTCCTAGCTTCAAATCTCTCCGACAAGGGCAGTAGGTAAAGCGGTAAGCCGCAATAACTTGGCTGTAGGCCCCGGTCTTTGGAGAGGATGGACAGTTTTCCTACCCTTAAAGGCGAAGAATACGACCTTTAATCAAGATGCGCTTCTGCTCTAAGTGTCGAAACACTACAGTCTTGTTAGATCATTTTCTCTTTCCCGATAGCTATCAATAATTCAACATCATATCAAAATGATCAAGAACCAGATTAAAGGCCGTACCATGCCCATCGAGTATGGGTACTCAAAGACAGCTCCCAAGATGCGATACGTTCGCCTGGGAAATAGCGGCCTGAAGGTCAGTAGGGCATAACGGAAAGACATAAACAACGCCACTAACGAACCAAATAGGTATCTCGGTTAATTATGGGGACCGCAACCTACGGTATCAAAAGCGATGTGGCATGGCGCGTGGAGGAAGAGGAAGCCCCCAAGCATCTACAGGTGGGTAAATCCAGGCTTTCGGACTATCATTGGGGAGTTTCATACTAACAGAAGACAGCGCGCTTGGGAGCTTGACTTCATCACTTTTGACACGTCAAACTTCTATTGTAATGGAGTCAGTGAGGAGATACTGGGGAAGTTTCTAAAGACAGTACCTAGAGAGGCTGTGGTCGTGATGACAAAGGTAGCAGCCCTCAACATTCAGTTGCACCCCGTCTAACAAATTCCGTTCTACTGCTCGGCATGAACGATAGCTCCTATGGGTAGGTTACAAGACCCTGTTGTCAGTTTGGCGATCGCGTGCTAATTTACCTGTAGATTCTTTTACCACATGTAGGCATTCTCATTACAGCCCTCGACCACAACCCAGAGTGCTAACATTCGCCCGGTCATTAGCTCGAAGAGTACTACAATGTGTCTTACCTAGCGGTCTCCCTGTTGTTCCTATCTCCGGTCATTGGGTTCATTATAAGCACCTTGTCTAACCATGTTCTTCACTCAACAATTGGCCGTCGGGGCATGGCACCATTGGCCAGCGCTTCACAAATCATTGCCTACACGATAGCATGTTTCCATCCTCCATTCTACGCTCTCGTTGTTGCCTTCGCATTCATTGGGCTCGGAGCTGGACTTAAGAATGCATCCTGGAATGGATTCATCAGCGGCTTCAAGAATTCCAATGAGCTTCTCGGACTGTTACACGGCTTCTACGGCCTGGGAGCCACCATTCTTCCGTTGATCTCGAGCTTTCTCCTGTCACATGGCTGGAAGTGGTATGTGCTTTATTATATACTGGTGGGCCTTGTTTCCGTTGATCTAGCATTGTCAACCTACGCCTTCAGAAAGCACAACGCCAAAGCCTACTTGGTCAAGCACGGCCTCCAGGAACAAGCAAATTAGAATGCTGTTGTTTTATCCGATATACCGGCCCCAGGCGGATCCGATAGAGGTGCTCAAACTGGATATAAAATCCAGGCAAGGACGGCATCGCAAAATTTGACGCTCCACTGCTTCAAGAACAAGGTTGTCATTCTCTGTAGCTTCTACCTGCTGGCTTATGTCGGCTCTGAAGTTGCATTGGGCGGCTGGCTTGTGACATTCATGGTGAAAGTCAGACATGGCTCTGCGTTCAAGAGTGGTATTGTCACCAGTGGCCTCTGGGCGGGCATCACCTTGGGCCGAATATGTCTTGGCTTTGTCACCGGCCGTTTCTTCGACTCTAAGAGGGTTGCTGTTATCTGGTATCTGGCCGCTGCTATGGCTCTGGAGTTGATGTTCTGGCTCATCCCAAACTTTGTGTCTTCGGCCATCTGCGTCTCTTTCTAGGCAAGTTCATCAAGTCTTCTTAGTTACGTTACGAATCTGGGTAAGGAAGTGAGGCTAACGCGCATCCAGGATTCTTCTTGGGTCCTCTGTTTCCTTGCGTGATCGTCTGTATCTCGAGGCTTCTACCTCCGTCGATGAAAACGGTTGCAATTGGCATCTGTGCAGCAGTCGGTGCTTCCGGTGCCTCCATTGTGCCATTTCTGGTTGGTGCTATCGCGCAGGCCCAGGGTGTCATGGTGCTTCAGCCCATCATTCTGGCGTTTCTGGCCCTGTGCATGTTGCTGTGGCTATGCCTACCACGGCAACGCCAGGTCTAGAGATGTCACCGACTGAGCTCCAGCCACGGCGAGAGGATGTGAAAAGTCTAGGCATGTTGCCTCGGGAAATCGATAGCAGAAGAGAACGACGAGATTTTTTTACCAACACTCTGCTTGATTAACTCCCTGTGCTTTGCCTGAGAAACGTAGAGACGAAGGTTCTTCCTTCCGCGCCTTCTGACCCCTCGACTCCCGGTTCGCTCAGCGATCTGAGCCTTCTTAGCCACTTTTGATGCGCCACGTTTCTTAGGGTCAGGATAGGGTTAGTATTAACTATCTAAGCTAGTCTGCCCAGAGGGTTTCCTCTAGCTAAAGATATAGCTGATAGACTAAAGAGGTGAGACTTTTCCAAGAAATAAGAAATAAAAGAGATATAAGGGCAAAAAGATATAGATAAGGAAGAGAGGTATAGCTAGGAAAAGAAATATAGCTAAAAGAGAGAGATATAGCTAGGAGAGAGAAATATAGCTAGAAAGGAAAGATATACGAGATAAGGGATATATCTAGGAGATAAAAAGAGAGAAATAAACAGAAATTAGCCTTAGAAATAAAGTTTAATTTTTACGCTTGCATCTGATCTACATTGAAGAGATCTGCAGCTTTTCCCACTCGAAGGCTTGGGTATACAGCTCAAGATCTGTCAGCTATTTCCCCGCCATTGTCCGTGGAGGAGCTTGCTCTGTCGATTTCTTGGATCTAGCTCGTCCTCTCCGCCATCTGCTTCAGTGTTCAAAGTTCTCTTTCGACCGACCTTTGCATGCGACGGACGTCTCTTGCTTTGCTTGGTGCCATTCGTTGTTTCAGGAATACAAGGAAACGCCCGCGATGCGTCTAATTCAGCCTCCAGCGATCTCCAAATTGCGCCCACCTCCTTAATATTGCTCTGAGACGGCCTGTTCTGAATTGTGTCCATTATTCTGAACCAGTCAGGGACCGCCGGTTTGGCGCGAAGTAGCTGCCGAGTAACGACAACAAGATGCTCCTCGGTTTTCATTGTACCAATTGGAAGCCCCTCGATGGCGTTGAGCCACGATGACCACGCTGCGTTGACATCAGCCGAATGCAAGACTGTGAATGTAAACGCAACCAGTTTCACCAATCTCTCGGGCATATAGAGCTCATCCTCAACTAAGTACATAGAGGGTGGCTGTTGAGCAACGCAGCAACTGGAACTGCTTATTTGCCATGCTATATCTGGATGCTCGCGCACGTAGTTAATGGCTCTAAATCCAACAGCGAGCTGATAGGCCTGATGGGAAGGAGGGCACGACCCCTGAAGTTGCTGGCTGAGGAGTTGTTGAAAGAGGCATTCTCGGTGGAGTGACCATGGGCACAACTCTCTCAAGTGGTCCAATAGAGGCACCAGTCTCCAGAAAACGTTGGACTTGTCGCACGGATTTTCCATCTGGGCTTGCGCCCCCCAATGGAGTGCCTTGATGAAATGTGCGTCCGCCTGAGGAATATTCGGATCCCTTGAATAAAGCAGTCCCACCGCCGTAAAAAGTTCGCACATGGATAAAGCTGAGTAAACCGCTGATGGATTCTCCCGGCCGAGGTGTTCAACCTCGGACTCATCCTGGTCGTTGAGATACTCAAAGACCGTGCGGTGCATGAATTCAACTTTGGAGTCGATCCAGCAGCCGTGGCTCTTCCAGTCCTTTCTTCCTATTACTCTTCCGTTGCAAAAGCATAGAGCATCCGCATCATCATATAAAGGATGGACCATGTCGTGCGATAGCTCAAGTAGCCCTCCACACCGACTCCTAATCCTCTCGCCGATCTCTTGACACATTTGGCGCTTCTTCTGGAGCTCGAGGCACTGGCCCTGGAGATATGACTCGCCAATCTCTTCGCTCTCTGCAAGGGCAAGGCTCAGAACTTGCACTGCGCCACTAGTCGAGGAGCCACCGTCTTCCTTCAGAGCATGACATAGCCCAAGCCATCTGCCACGTTCCACAGCGTATCTGCCAGGAACCTTTCGAAGCATGTGCTGAAACATTTCTCTGAGTTCATCAGGAAGCTCGTCAACTCGTTCTCGAAGCTGTCCAATAGTATCCCAGGCATCGAGTCCATCAAGTATCGACCGGCAGGCGAGAACGACCCAGAGGAAGACACCGCAAGATTTATCCACGAGATCTTCAAGAATATCCGCTGCTTCCTCAGGATTTTGTTCCATCAATCGTTGCATGCCGTCATTTTCAGCGACTTCACTCGAAACATATTCCTGGATGTCGACTCGGTTCAGTTCTTGCAAAAGCAGGCTTGGAAGGTTGCGAAACGCAGCGTGGCATGACGGGATGGGCCGGCTCGATACAACCACTTTAATATTTGGATCTCGTACCAAGGTCTCGACGAATGCGATGCTTTCGCGTATGACGCCTGAAAACTCATCCAGGCCATCAATGAAGAAACAGAACTTGGCCTTTGCAAGCGGGCCATCCATCTTTCGTTGTGCAAACTGTTCAAAGGCGTAAAGCAAATCTCCCTCAGAAGGATCCTGCAGGTTGTCTTCGTGAGCGTGGGTGTGATGCCACATATCGGGCAGTGACTCGGGATGAGCGATCGATGGAGAGGATGGCTGAGCAACTGATGGAGAATTGCCCTCATGAGTCCCCGGAGAGACTTTTGCTCCGGATTGCCCGCGTACCAGAAGAAAAAGCTCCCAAGAGTGCAGTCAGATGCCCAATGGGACAGCAAAACTTTAGTCTTGGGTTCGTCGAACAAGTATTTCATGAGTGTTGATTTTCCACTGCCTGCTTTCCCGGAGATCCAGTAGATTCCAGAGTCGGAACGAAGCCACTGGGCTAGGTCATACCATTCGAAACCATCTTCCGGGGGATCAAAAACCCAACACAGAGTCTGAGGATACGCCCTGTGGACCGCATTTCGCCTCTCGTTCATTGTGCGGAACCAGATCTGCATTAGGACTCGATCTTTGTACTTTTCCGTGAGTGCCTCAGATGCCGGCGAGGCGATGGCTGCTACACGTCCCTTGGAGGCATCCCGGAGCAAGCGAAGGTTTGGTATGTCGAAACGATCGGACAGATCCTCGACGGTTATCAACGGTGTGGCGGAGTTCGTCAAAGGTGGGATAAGATTGCGAAGACTTGCGACGAGGTGTGAGAGTTCCTTTACAAGAGACTCAAGCTTTTTCTTGTCCTAGCACACCCACACGATGCGTTTTCGGAACGAGCGATGGGGTTGTTGATGTAATGGGGCGTTCGTAGTAAGGTTCTCAAAGTCATCGGCGAACTGCACCATGCTCTGTGCGCTGATTCTAGCCCCGCGAGGCCGAGATAGCCACTCCCTATCTTCTCCCGTGCCCTCCCGCATTCCATACTGCTTCTTCAGGCTATTTGCATCGCCCATTAGTTGTGATATGGCGTCCAGGACTCGACAAATTAGGCTTCGGGTTCCATCATCGTTGAGTCGTTTGTCGTAGTCGTCGGGGCTCAGTAGCCGGATTCCAGACGCCCAATCGAGCAGCAGAGTCTTTTCAATGTCGATCTTGGTCTCCAGGATCATATAGTCCCGGTCGGTATCCTTGGCGGATGCGATGAGATCAATGAGCTCGATCACGTCTTTAAAAGTACCCACGATTGTCACGAGGGCGATTCCAAGACTGACGGCCTCCATCTCGACGATTCGTGGAGCACTTTCCAAGCGTTCAGTGATTAAAGGAGCAAGAACCGATCAAGCAAGAGTGCGCGTCGTTGGTTTGACGGCAAAACCCGCATTCTTCGGTTAATAGGTCTCATGAAAGCTATCGGGGCTTTGAGTGATCTTATCAGTGAGTTTGTGGCGGTGGCGGAGTAAGCCCATTTTCAGCGAAGCAACCATTAACAGGTGTCTTGGTTTGTTGTTTTCTAGGCTGTGAGGGGAACAGTCAGACCACCCAGAAGATCCTGCCCTATCCTGGAGACGCAGCCTGATGGACTCCACAAGCCTCAGGAGAGATCACTGCAAGCCGAGTTCGTCTCGAGATTCGAATTGAGGCTCGTTTCTAAAAGGAATTGGGAAGGATTAGCCATCGTGCCTAGTGTAGTGTTCTGTGGCAGTGTTTGTGATTTCGAAGTAACACAACAGAGCCACCCGCGTTGCACTGCCCCGGCCTTCTTCCAGTCGCTGGTCGACTCACGTCAAGATACCAGCACGACTGGATGCCAGGAAGAAGAGGCGGCAGCCTACAATAAACAATAGACACACCTGGGAGTATAGTACCAGTGGGGGGCAGTCACCAGGGAATGCACTTTCAGACGGTTGAACGGTCTTGACATTACCGGTACCCCGCTATGACTGAGCTAATATTCGGTTCCATTCAGAGTCACTTAATTAACGAGGCTTAACAGCAGGCCTCATTTAATTCTTTCTTTAGCGGCAGGCCTCATTTCATTTTTTAGTGGCAGTGCATATTAGTAGTTATAGTAGGTGGTATGAGTTTGCATGCCCTATTAGGTACCCTCGGGTGGCCTAACTTAAATAAGGGTGTAATAATTATTATTAAATAAGAGGAAAATGAAGAGGCGTCTTCTCTAAGGATAAGGGTTATATCGGTCCAGATGAATATTTATTCCAGTTTTCCCTTTATCTTATCCTATCTTATCTTATCCTGTGCCAAGTCAAGGGCAGGTATGCGCGTGCTGAGTGGAGACTGCTCGTTTTATCCGTAGTATGATTGGCTGTTTATTTTATTCGCTGTCTAATCGTGCAGAGATACCGTGACCAAACGACAGGTAATATCTTCCCCGTCGTCAATCTCCAGGAGCCTGATCTCCCGGCGCGTGACATCGAGAGGATGGTAAAGGCCTTGTGAGGCCATATGTCGAGACAGATTATCAAAGGGTGCTAGTAAAGATTGCTCAAAGAATTGAAATTTTGCATTCATAGAAAAGACTTGCAAATCAAGTTCGAGCGATAGGTATGCGGCGACCCATCTATTTCACTTAAGCCAGGCGATAAGAATGACGTGTTCTAAACCTCGAGTCACGGCAGACAAACAGGCGCTCAGAGCTCGTGCACGGCGCGTGGGATGAACATGCGGTCAGCTCGTATTAATGCAGTTGGCCTTACCTTCTTGCACACCTGACCAGTGTTTGCACAAGCTGAATGCGCCGCTCCAGGTGAGGTATGCAACACAGCCTAGACCCCATCCAAAAGTGCATTCAGCTGGGCGGAGTACCAATGGCTTGAAATATCCAGTGACAATTGCAACTAACACTTGCGTGAATCTATTATCCATATCGAACCTGCCTATCTTCCCCTCCGAACCAGTCCTCCAGCTCCCGTGCTTCCTCGCTGGATGCGTAGTTAATGATGGTACTCTTCATGGTAGTGTAGGCGTGGTACGCGCTCATCCCGTTCTCACTACCTACGCCGCTGGCGTTGGTGGCCCCTCCCCAAGGGCTGCTGGGATCATTGCGATGGTGCGTATTTACCCAAACAATGCCGGCCTGAATGCTCTGCGAAACCTCGAAGGCCTGGCTGATGTCCCTGGTCCAAACTGCAGCGCCCAAGCCGAACTCGGTATCATTGGCCAGCCCAATGGCATCAGCCACTGTTTCAAACTCGGCAACCACTATCGCGGGCCCGAAAGCTTCTTCGCGCCAGATCCTGCTATGCGTGATGTTGTTGTCAAGAGTGGAAGATAGGATGGTTGGCGGGAAGAAGAATCCGCGGCCAAAGTCGGCACCGTCGAGCTTGGACGAGCCCCTCAATCGTGCTCCTCCGAAGAGGACTTTGGCATTACCATCAGCTACTGCATCGTCGACGAGGCTTTGCAGGTTGTCCAGTTGCCGTTCAGAAATGAGAGGACCCATGGACGAGGCTGGATTGGTGGGAAGTCCCATGTTGTCGCAGATCATTTCTGCTCTTCTGATCAGCTTGGATAGCAAGGCTGATGAGATGCTCTTGTCGATGAGTATGCGCGTTGCTGCAACGCATGTCTGGCCACTTGCGATGAAGGCCCCAAAGGCGACACCGTTCACAGCAGCGTCGATATCGGCGTCCTTGAGGACCACGACTGGCGCCTTGCCCCCGAGCTCGGCAGTCAGGTGAGCCAAGTTCTGCCCAGCCGCGGCCCCAATGAGGCGCCCTGCTGCGGTGCCACCAGTCACATCAATCTTTCTGATCAGATGGTGGGTGGTGAGCGCTCTTCCAGTGACGGCCCCAAAGCCAGGGACGACATTGAACACACCGTCTGGCAAGCCTGCCGCTTTCAAGATTGGCCCCAGCTTCAGGCTTGTAAGCGGTGTCAGTTCGCTCGGCTTGAGGAGAATGCTGTTTCCCGCTGCCAGCGCAGGGGCGAGCTTCTTGACCGCAATCAGAAGAGGGTGGTTGAAGGAAGTGATCTGCGCCACAACGCCGAGGGGCACGCGGTCAACCCAGTTGTGAAGTTTGCCAGAAGTGGGAAGCACAGCCCTTTCTTCGGTGCGGAGCAAGGCTGCGTAGTACCGAAACCAGCGGACGAGAGAGGGCACTTGAGCTCGCATCTCTCGAATGGCTCGCCCGGTCTGCGCAACCTCGAGCAAGATGAGTTCCTCCAGGTTGTCGGTGAGCAAGGTGGCGGCCTTTTCTAGTACCTCTGCTCGCGTCTGGCGTGGACATTTTGACCAGACTCCAGACTCAAACGCACTCTGCGCCGCCCGGACTGCGAGATCGATGTCTTGCTCTGACGCTGTATGACATCTGAAGGATCAGCAAAAAGCCATGCCGCCGTGAAACGAGAGTCCAGACTCACTTCGCAACCAGCTCTCCGGTGGCTGCGCTCTTGATAGTCAGTCTGTCCAGGTATGTCAGAATAAGGCATGTGCGAAGGTAAATATGGAAAGGGTGGTCTCGGTCACTCACTCTTGGCCATTTCCAGCCACAGTCTGGCCGCCGATCCAAAGATGGTATGCCTCCATGTTGATATGGCACGTCTATTTTTTGACAATGGTTTAGCGCGAATGTTGGCAAGTAGGTGTTAAGATCTTAGTAAGATGGCAAGGCGAAACCAGAGGAGCAGGCGGGGTTGCTTGGGTAGAAGACTTAAGCAAGGCGAGCGCCGAGGTCACAGGAAGCTGATAGCGAGATAGCGAGATAGCGATAGCGGATCTGGTGTGGGTATGGGTGTACGAATAAAGCGGGGGGTGAGGGGTTAGTCGCGATGCAGGCGAGTAACTTATCAGTGGTCTATTTCAGGCTTGGTGTCTTCTACGACGTTGTGATTCGATGCTCAAGGACACGGACGAGCTCACGCAAAAGCGACACGTATTCACGCGGCAACGGCATCTACCGTAAGGATGATATCCACATGGAAGATTCTTGGTTCAATGAGAGCGAAGTCGAATACGCAGCTGAGGAGGCCGTTGAGATGTGACTGAACCAAGCAGATGTGAGCAAGCTTCACATCGGCCAGTGGGTTGTCACAGGTGGCATCAGGGCCATCGCCGGGAACGCGGAAGTCATGAACAGCGTCGTCTCCTGGAGGGCCATCAACACAATCAACCCCAAGTCGGAAATGTATCCCTGTGTCTTTTGATAGATTACATCGGCGTGTTTGTCTCGGGTGAGACAGACTGGAATCTCTTGAGCGCCGAGGCCTACGCCATGGCCATTGGCCTAAACCTGTACACCATGAGCGAGAACTGCGGTGTCAACCCCGACAAGAGACCGCCGCTGCTTCCAAAGGAGAGCAAGAGCCAGAGGCACGCCAGTGGCAAGCAGCGTCCACAGCGGAACGGAATCATCTACGCGAACGGTACCGTCGACGACAACCCACCGGCCGACCTGCATCTGGGCTGCATCGAGACCTTGAAGAAGGGAACTGTATTCGACAATGGAACGATTCTGGAGAAGGACATGCCGAACCCCAACTGCAACGCCAAGGGGCCTCCCAAGATTTATACTCTGCCCTCGTTTGGCATTTCCGAGTCCACACTGAGCACTTCTGTGACTACGCTGGGCACTCCTGTGACTACACTGAGCGCTTCTGCGTCTGCGCTGAGGACAGCCGTGCGGATAGCGAGCACCACAAGCAGCGTGTTCGCCACACCTACCGGCCGTGCTTAGTCCAACACAATCAGCAGCGCAGTCGCCGGTGTGCTGACGGGGATGGGGCAAGGCAGAATAGTATAGTTTGAAGTCGGGCTAGTGGCAGTCGATGACGAGAAGAGAGGGAAGATATCGTTCATATGTTGTGATGGATTGCGTTTAAGCATATACGCGAAGCAAATAACGCAGAATAGGCAGTGATCGAGCAAATGAACACTACAATTGGCCCAGGGGGTATCAAAATCATTTCTTGCTGTTGATTATTGTGACACGTTTCTAAAAGAGGTCAATACGCTCGATAATACACCGCAGCATGAAGCCCGATGCCATAAAACACCGTAACCTGGAGCATCAAGCTCATCTTCTCGTACCCTATTAGAGATCTTCATTCTTTCTACGTCACCAGTTGTGCGGCACGCGCAATGCCATGATATGTTGGTTCACAAGACTTGAAACCGTCGTTTGCACGCCCCTCTGATCGTTCATCTCAGCCATGGGTTGTGCTGTTGGACTCGTTGGTCCTCGGCCGGACCTAACTGACCTGCCTAATCTTAACAGCCCCGCTCTGTTACTATCACACTCCATGCGGGCAGGGGTTTGAGTCGGGGAGTCCCCGGCGCCTCCACCCTGGACAGGGGCCCTTGTTGGGTGCAGAAGAGTAAAAAAGTTAGAGTGATCCAGGAGCCAAGCCCGCTTCTGGTGCCTTGCTAGATCAGGACCCCACGAGCGATCGTCCCTCATTATGTCTTCCAACACAGACACCAGTCTGTCTTCGTCCGAGACGTCGATGGCCACAGACACGGCGCCCCAGCGGCTGGACCTACTACAACATGGGTGAAGATCGAGCCGCGTGGGGCTCCACAGCCTTCTGCTGCAACAGGTCCGTCGCGACTCATCCGTAACACGTTCTTTGCTTGGGGAAAGCGAATATGCTGACCGAGATATCTACTTTAGTGGCTATACTCGCCTAAACGATGACGACTGGGACCTCGCTGCCTATGCAGACATCAGCACGCACCATTGTGGACGCTGGGTGCAGAACACCGATGAACAATCCACCACGAGCGAGGTGAAGGCAGCGTCCAGCGTGAGCATAATCCGAACTCTAATGTTACACGAGGCCTGGAGTATATCCTGGCATGTATCTGACACATCGACGCTGACGCCAAAGCTGCCTTCCCTGACGAGCAACATGGAGGTTCCAACCTGGACGCCTGGTCAGGATATTCCCGATGGTAAATTTGATGAAAGCTCGATTGATGATGGTCCATTGTCGGATAGTATGGGCAAGTTTTTACTGATTGGCCTGCCTATTATTGGTGTGTTTTTTATCTTATTAGGTGGTTGGATTTGTATGGTGCATTATAAAAGGCGGAAGAGGGCTGCTAGAAATTAACTAGTTGTTACGTACACTACTAGATATAACTTATGCCTCGCTTGCTTAGACAATGCCTAGCACTGTTTACTAATATCAACCTGGTAGGACTGGTTTATCCCTTAGGAAACACACGATCGTCACACTTGCAAGCTATTAGTACGGGCCGTTGCAAGCTTGATGTGAACCTCGGGCATTATAATCAGATTTGCTGGTCTTTGACAACAGGCTGCTATTGACAACCTCCCCAGAATTATAATACTATTTCTTTCTATAATTTCTATAAGTTAAAATCCATCAGCCGCCCAGTTAGCATGCTCGTTAACCCGAACAACCTTGCTATATCCATTGACTCCATTCGATGCCTTTTTCCCATTCACCTTATCACTAACAGGACCATAACCACCTCCCGAAGGGCTCTCAATAACCAACTGATCACCAGCCTTCATCCTCACCATGTTCCTCTGTCCAAGGTTCACCGCCCTAAACGATCCATCCTCGAGCTTGCGGTTCCAGGTATTCGATCCGAACGCGCCCGGGTCACCGCCGCGGAGACCATAAGGCCTCGTTGTCCTCCGCTCAGTGATGACGCTGAAGCTAAGCGGCGCCAGAGCCTCGTACACTCTCCGGGTTCCGTCTCCGCCGTTGAACGCGCCCTTGCCGCCACTTCCCTTTCGGATGCTAAACTCCCTCATGAGGACCGGGTACCGCTTCTCGACGAGCTCTGCGTCGGTTATGCGCGTGTTGGTCATGTGAGTGTGCACGGCACTCGCACCGTGCCAGGTCGGTCCAGCACCTGCGCCGCCGCAGATAGTCTCGCCAAAGGCATACCGGAAGCCTTTGGTGCGGCCAGCCTCGTCGAGGGACTCGCCGCCGAAGAAGCCGACGCAGTTCATGCACCCCTGAGAGGCAGCAGCGGCTTCGAACGCGTGAAGGATCGTGTCGCAGATGCGCTGCGAAGTGTGCGTGTTGCCGGCGCATACAGCCGCAGCTCCCGAAGGATTTAAGAAGCAGCCTTCGGGAATGACGATATCGATAGGTGTTAGGCATCCCTGATTCAGCGGGATATCAGCCCCAATCATAGTTCGAAGGCAGAAAATAACGCCAGAGTATGTGAGGGCCCTGGGCGCGTTCATATTTCCGTGGAGCTCGGGAGTGGTGCCGGTAAAGTCAAAGGTGGCGCTTCCATCCTCTCGGATCTGAACTTGGAGGCAGATCCGGGAACTGTTGTCCATGTAACCGACGGCACTGAGCTTGCCTCCGGGGTACTGCGTGCGGACCTTCTTAAGGAATCCCCGGATGGCAATCTCGGCGTTGGACTGGATGGCGTCCATGTAGAACTGCACCGTCTTCTGGCCGTACTGGTCCATCAGCCTGTTGAGGAGTTTGGCGCCCTTGTTGTTGGCTGCGGCAAAGGACTGGAGGTCAGTGATGTTATCACTCAAACGTTGCGTGCTGTTGCATCCAGGTCGGGTTCCTGGCTCGGCAAAAATCTTGGCGATGCCCTCATGATCGAACTGGCCGCCGCGGATCATGGTGAATGTGTGGATTGCAACACCCTCCTGCCACAGCTCCGTGGAGTTGGGCGGCATGGACGTCCCCTCGGAGCCGCCGATGTCAGTGTGGTGGCCACGAGAGGCAAGGAAGAAGAGGATCTCCTTGCCAGCCTGGTCGAACACCGGAGTGACGACGGTCAAGTCCGGCAGATGTGTTCCTCCGCTCACTCGAAACTGTTAGCCACGGCTCTAAGATTCTGAACAAAGAGGGCTCTTTCTCTTACCGGGATGGTTCGTTACAAAGACATCACCAGGCTGCATCTTGTCACCGACCTGCTCGATCTGACCCTTTACCGCATAGCTCATGCTACCCAGGAAGACGGGGACGTGAGGTGCGTTAGCAACCAAGTCACCGGTAGGGCCAAAGATGGCACAAGCAAAGTCTAGTCTCTCCTTGATATTGAGAGAGACAGATGTCTTCTGCAGCGAGCGACCCATCTGCTCAGCGATGCTCATGAATCGATGACCGAACACGGAGAGCTGGACTGGGTCGACGGTCAGGGCATCGGCCTTTGAGGGGTTCTGGGCCTCCACATCGATGATGATGTGACTCGAGAGAACTCGGGCTTTGCACTTGGGGGCTACCACAACAGTCGCCGTGTCATCGATTATCACCGCGGGTCCTGAGACCAGGTTGCCGGGGGACAGATCCTTGAGCAGCAGAACGCTGGCCTGGTGGAAGCCGCCGTGCTTGAAATACATGGGTCGCTGAGAAGTGTTAGATAGTGTCTCTAAAGGGAGGGGCGATACCCTTACCGTCTCGGCCGCGAGCTTGTCTGCGTTGATGGGAGTGAAGCTCTCGCCTTTCAGCTCTTTCTCAAGGGCCTCGTTATCCTTGGTGCTCTCGGTACTGACACCAATAGCCCGTACTCGGATGTCATCGACGAGCACCTCTCTGTCAGCCGGGAGAACAAAGGAGAATTCCCTCAGATGCTCGGCGATAAACTCCCTCTTCCAGTCTCCATCAGCGGGCTCCAGGATCATCAGGGTGGTGTCGCTGCCACGGTAACGGAGGTTGAGATAGACGTCGTGCCTGATGGCTGCCTGGTCAACACCTTGCTGAATGAGGGCGTCTGTGCCAAACTTTCGCAGATGCTCGTGGCGTGCACTAATCTTGGGCAGGCTTTCGGCTGTGAGGACCTCGTTGCATGGCTCCTGGGCTTCTTGGACGACCTCGGCAAGGGCCATGCCTAGGTGATGTTAGAATATCTCAGAAACGTCTGCGTGGCTTCTTGAATAATAAAAGAAAAGGAAACTAACCGTATGCCGACAGAAGACTAGAATACTTGTGCATCACAACCTTGGAAATCCCGAGGTTTTCTGCAATCTCACAGGCATGCTGACCTCCCGCTCCACCAAACACGGCAAGATTATGCGAGTCAATCTCGAAGCCTCGTGCTTCCGTCAGAGATCGGATCGGTCTGCACATGGTCTCGTTGGCGACCTCGATGAAGCCAACGGCGACCTCTTCAGGTGTCACATCTCGACCAGTGTCCTTTCGAATGTCATTGGCCAACTGCTCAAACTTCTGCCGCACGATATCCACGTCGAGGCCCTGGTTCTCATCGGGCCCAAAGATCTTGGGGAAGTACTCCGGCAGTAGACGCCCCAGGAGTAGGTTGGCGTCAGTGATGGTGAGGGGGCCTCCCTTTCGGTACGCTGCTGGGCCGGGATGGGCACCAGCACTCTCGGGCCCGACCCTAAAGAGGCCGTTCTCCCAGAAGAGGATGCTGCCGCCGCCGGCTGCGACTGTGTTTATGTCCAGCTGGGGGCTTTGGATAGTGACTCCGGCAGTAGTAGTTTCGAAGACGTGATCAAAGGTGCCTCCGAAGCGGCTCACGTCGGTAGAGGTTCCTCCCATGTCGAAGCCAACGACAGGTGTTTCGCCGTCGTAGGATGTACGAGCAAAGCCGACAAGACCACCTACCATAATAAATGAGCCTCAATGGTCTGCGATGTCAGGGGCACGGGGCAACTTACCTGCAGGTCCGCTGAGGATGCCCTTCATACCACTAAATGACTTGTAGTTGACCAGACCACCGTCGCTCTGCATAAACTCGCAGCGCAGCCCTTCAAGGTTACCGTCTTCAAAGCCGGCTGCGAAACCGGCAATGTACTTGTTGGTCTCCGGTGTGAGGTAGGCATCCGCAGAGGCCGTGCCGGCACGAGACACCATCTTGACCATGTTGGCGCCAACAGCAGACGACAGGGAGACGTGCTCAAAGCCCATCTCCTTTGCCAAGGCCTCGATTCTCCGTTCATGGTCGGGGAAGAGGAAGGAATGGGCCAGACACACGGCAACGGTGGTGTAGCCTTGATCCCGGAGGTTTTGGAGCGATGCCTTTGTCGTGTCCTCGTTGAGGCTCTCCAGGACCCGGATCAGCTCGCCGCCAACGCCCTCGACAACCTCGCCCTGGATGACTTTGCGGACGCCGTTGACGCGGTCAGCCTCCTCGTCGTAGTGCTCGAGAGTGACGCGCTCGTCGATCTCGACTACGGTGTCGTACAGCACGGCAGCCTTGCGGATGTCGAGGGCAAAGATGTTGGGACGTTGCTGGGAGCCAATCTCCAGGACATCTCTGTGGCCCTTTGTCACCAAGAAGGCGTGTCGACTTCCTTTACGCTCCAGAAGGGCATTTGTAGCAACCGTGGTGCCCATGCGGATTGCGCGGATAGGCTTCTTGGGAAGAGGCTCTGACTTGGGGATGTCTCTTCCAAGATAGTGGCAGAGCACTCGTCGAACGCCTGAGGGCGTGTTAGTGGGACCGGCAAGGCACAGCTGAACGCCGCTAACTGACCTTCTGTGGGAGCATCCTTGTAGTGATCCGGGTCTACAGAGAGAAGCTTGAAGACAAAGTCAGGCTTGCCCTCGACAGACGCCCAGACGTCGGTAAAGGTGCCGCCTCGGTCAATAGCGACCAGGATAGAGTCCTCAACTGACTCTGTGCTCGTACTGGCGTGTGGCATGATGAAGATTGGCTGGCTATCTGCCTAATCGAAGGAGATAGATGGAGAGGCAGGGGTAAGGATGGGATGATGGAGATTGAGATCATTGTCCATTGACTGGGGACAAGCCTGGTTTTAAACACAGATAACGAAACGAAATCTCATCGGAATATACACAGATAGATATGTAGCCTGCATCACAGTTCGAAACGACCTTCTCTCTTTCAATAACTCCCACAGAGTCCATCCACCCTAGACCTCTGACTCGTGAGACGGGGGGCCGCCCCGCTATTTCCCCGCGATGCCATCACTCCGAATCTCCGGCTCATATCTAGGCCGGGGCCAAGGGCTGGATAGCGCCTTGTGAATGGCTCGAGCTGATAAGCAAAAGGCGGGTCAGGTCGTTTCGACCTTCTCCCTTTCTCTTTCTTGCGCCCCCCGTTATCCGACACATGACTGAGCTGCCACTTAACGTCCTCATTCCATCACTCCACCTTTGAACCCCCCTAGATCTGCGCAATCTCGGCCGCAAAACATCATCACTCGAGCCCTTTCCCACCCTAGCTGTTTCTCGCTCGCCTCTTGTGATGCCCCGCCGGAGACAGAGCGAGCCCACGGAGAAGCGTGGGAGGAATGCCTGCTGGAAGTGCAAGGGTAGGCAATCATCCCCCCGGTCCCCCCAGTCGACCTAGGCTGACCCAGCGTGCCCTAGAGCGCCGCATCAAGTGCACCCTCGAGAGACCCGTCTGCAGCAACTGTGCTCGGTGGAAGCACGCGTGCCAGTACGGAGTAAAGCTGCTGTGGAGAGAAGAGGCCCTTGCCAGGGGCATCTGCTTTGGACGACAAGGTACCTCCCTTTCCCTCCCCCAGCCGTGGAACGCGCCCGGTGCTCACTGTGGTCCCGCAGGTGTCTATGGCCAGTCATCTAAGGTTCCGCTTTCTAGTCAACCTTTTGAATCAAAGAGCTTTATCGGAGACGTCTACTTTCTGCACACAACCACGACTGACTTTGAAGAGCCTCGGCGTCGGCCTCGAGCGAGTGCCGATGTCGGCAGGGCCGAAGGGTCACAGCACCTTGGCCCTCTGAGTGTAGACCAGGCCGAGGGCGAAGATGAAGTTGCAAGAGTAAGAGAAGACGAGACTGTCTACACCGCATTCAACAGCAATCATCATCCAGGGTTCGGCAGCCAGCTATCGTTATTCCCATCTGCCGAGACCTCTGCCGACCTGCGCCTCTTCGACTTCTTCGTCAGCTACATGTGTCCCGGCCTCAGCAACTCGACGAAAGAGAACCCGTACTGGGAGTTTGTAGTGCCCCTGTCCTTCACGTCGGAGCCTCTGTTCCACGCCCTCCTCAGCTGGGCCGCCACCGAGGCCGCCTTCACCAACCCTGCCGCCAAAGATGCCTACGGCGTGGCCTCGGTCAAGAACAAAGGCCGGGCCCTGAAAGGCCTGAGGATGGAGATCGAGGCTGCACAGGGCGACTGGTCGACGGCGTCGGGCCATTCAGCCTCGATCCTCACCACGATAATCATACTCTCATGCAACGACATTGCGATCCTGTGCTCGACTGTCTGGATGACTCATTTAAGAGCTGCCCGAGTCTTGTGCAGCATGGTCTGGCCACGCCAACCTAGTGTGTGCGAGCCAGACAAGTTTCGCCAGTTCTGCATCATGTGGTTCGTTTCCCACGACATCATGAGCCGCACGGCTTGGATTCAGGAGACCCTCTTCGACCCGGGCGAGTGGTTTGCCAGCGACGACGAAGCCGAGATCGATCCTATGATTGCCTGCTCTCGGGGCCTGATACAACAAGTCTCAGCCATTGGGACCTTGATAATGCATCTACGGCACTCTAGGAAGAGGGAGAAAGGACCGCTTGCAGTACACGATGGCCAAGAAGATGCAACAGACCCCTCCATCAAGTCACGGCGCGATTCCATTGAAGATGGCCTCAAGGGCCTGCATCAGCGGATCTCAACAGGGAACGACGCCAGTGAGTCCAACGACGTGCTGCTTCAAGTAGCCGAGGGCAAGAGACTATGCTCCCTCATCTACCTGTACGCGTGCATCGACAACGCCACGCCCACGTCACCCGTCATTCAAGCCCTGACACGACGGGTGATGGATCTCCTCGCTGATCTTCCACCCAAACCGTCGCTGACCTTTATCCTCTTCGTCGTGGGCACCCTGGGGGTATCTAACGAGGATGATCGGCGGCTTGTGCTGGACAAGTTTGACAGCCTGATCAAGGCGAGGTGGCTTGCATTTGTTGTGAGGGCGAGGGATGTGGTTATGGACGTGTGGCTTGATAGGGATTTGGGCAAGGCTGGGAGCTGGGAGGATCTGGTAGAGACAAAGAGTAAACTACTAAGCCTGGCATAGGATGGAAGAAGAATTGAAGCCACTTTTAATCCTTGTCGTTATGTCAATCTACCGACTTTTCTTATGGACGTCCCTTGGTTACTTCAATGGACCGCATTACAGCTTCGACTTGAGCTGATGGCCTCCAAGTTGCTCCATCCTGCACTCCCCTTCGCCAACCCAAGCTGGCACATCCTTTACATCCTGCAAATCTCCAAACCTCCAGCTGATGTCGTCTACCTTTCCCTCAAGACTCCCCTTCCACTTCCACCTCCCCATCTTCTGCTCCCCCTGCTCCAAGACCTCCCGCGCCCAGCGTCCAGCAATGGGCAGCATCTTGAACGCATGGCCACTATCGCCAGAAAATACCATCAGCGACCTGTCTTCGGTATCCGGGACATAGTCGATGATAAAGTTGGAGTCTGTCGTGTCGCCGCACCAGCAGATGAACTTTCGTTGCAGAGGCAATGAGGAGAACTGAGGTATCGTCGCAGCGATCAGCGCAGCAATCTTGTCCTCGTCCTCCTTAGGGATCTGCTCACCCGGGACGTAGGTGGCCGTGCTTTCATCTCGACGGCTGGTGGCTGGGAGACTTGCACGGCCGTGGTCCGAGACTTCGAAGTTGGTGAGGCCTGCTCTGTGGGCGCAAAGCTTCAGCAGCCCCGTCTCGGCATCCGGCTCGAAGAAGAAGCCGAGGTCGCGACAGTTGACGACGGGGATGCCAGCTAGACTCCTCGCCTGCTCGGGCGTGAGCTGAATATGAGCGACGGCCCATGCCTTGGCGGTGATCTGGGGCGTGATGGAGGGTATGAGACGGCCGACGTGAGCGCCCAGGGACACGATTGTGTGGGCAGCGAGGTGCTCACGGCCAGACTTTGTCTTGACGCCTTTGCATCGCTTCCCGTGAAAGAGCAATGACACCGCGTTTCCATCCTCCTCTCCGAGGACGAAGCGCACGCCGCGTTCCTTGCAGGTCGCGTAGATCTTGGCCATGGCCCTTCCGGCGCGGGCGTATCCCCCGTACTTGTTGAAGTAGCCGTGCCACCCCCCCATTGGTCCTGTCAATTGGGGTACAATAGATCGCACATCTTGCCCCGACTTGATCTGTTTCACAGTGCCGGAAGGGTATTCCGGGCGGCCTTTCAGCGTGAGAACAGCCTTGTTGACCGAGTTTTCTGACTTGCTCGGCCCGGTGGGTGAATTGACGACGACGAGGCCTCGCTCAGCGTAGAACGGCGCAAAGAATGGTGTTTTCCAGGCTGAGATAGCCTCTAGTGCAAGACTAGTGTAGAAGTCGTCTTCATACTCGGCGCGGATAGTCTTGTTGAGATCACACCCAGCCGAGTACGGCGAGGGTATATCGCTGCCCCTGTCAAGGACGGTGATGTTGCGGTAGCCATTGAGGGAGAGGTCAAGGGCTGCGGATAGACCAAAGGTGCCGGCCCCGACAATCAGGATAGATGCCTCTTTGAGTTCGGTCATGATTGGGAAACAGAGTTATCAGCCCTGTTGGCTGGCTGGTTAGGGGAAGATAACGTGAGAGGGACGCTAGCAGATATATTGCAAGATATTTTTGCAATAACGGTGATTACTTGGCAGTTGAGCGATATCGGCTACCCTTATAGATATCAGCTGATATTGAACTGACTTGCTGGGTGCAATCATTCTCTGCCTGATCAAATCTTTGACGGCCTCCATAATCTTGCTGTTGTTATCTTGGCGTGTGGAGTTTTTGAGAGATTGTACCGCTACCTTATCCCCACTACCGACCGAAATCAGCCAATAGTAGTGACTACCATCTTCCCCGCATCCAGGCTTGGCACGGCGCGATGGAGGGAAGGTCGAAACGACCTTGCATGTCGTTGGAGACCCTGGAATTGGCTTATCAGGGGAGGTTCACGGCTCGAGTCCCCGGGGAACCTTGATCGGATAGTCCAGCAGGGAGCTATCTCGTCTTACCCCGGAATGTCATGACTTCCCCTCACTGTGCTCCTCTAGTTCCAAGACTATGAATCCTTGACCCGAGGCGTTATCATGGGTTGCCCTTAGGCGCGTGCTAGTTATTCCCGATAATAACGTTGCCTTTCTTAGCCTCACACCAAAAGCATAAGAACCCTCCTGATACCCACCAAAACTTGCAACCTCCTACAACAAAACGTCCAGGTTCAATATCCATCTCTCCCATAACCATCATCACTACCTCTCACCACACCTGTAACCATGGGCGCCCCAGAGTCGGACGACAAGAAGCACGCCATCTCGGAGGCTCCGTCCATTCAACAAGCCGGGACGATTGAGGCTCAGAAGCTCGACAATCGCAAGGCTGACAAGGCGGCCGTCTACCTCAACAGCACTGAGCACTATGAGCCTCTCACTCCTGCCGAGGAGAAGAAGGTCATGCGCAAGATTGACTGGATCTTGCTGCCAATGGTATGGAAAGCTCTGACCTAGAGAAGAATGAATACTAACGGTTATGGCTCCTTAGCTCTTCCTCGTGGCCACTCTAGGAGCGTAAGAAGCGCCTTCACTAGTGAAATAGGATGCAATCATCTAACCCTGTTCTCCATAGCATTGACAAAGTTGCTCTCGGCACGGCTGCGCTCTACGGGCTCCGCGAGGACAACAACCTCATCGGTCAGCAGTACAGCTGGCTCGGCTCCATTCTCCCTCTGGGTGTTGGTCATCCTCTTCTCCAGATAGAGAATAAACCAAGCTGACAGGATCTACGCAGGCACTTGCCGGCATGTTCCCCTCGACATGGCTCATCCACCGCCTCCCGAGCGCCAAGTATCTCTCCGCCTGCTCCATGGGCTGGTCCGCGTGCGCCCTGCTTATGGTAGCATGCCACAACTTTGCAGGGCTCGCCGCTCTCCGGTTCTTGATGGGTAAGTCATCAAGGAAGCGCCTTTTGGGAGGCTTGTGTCTGACTAGAATGGCAACAAAACAGGTGCCTTCGAAGCCATTATCGTCCCCGGCATCTCCCTGATGCTTGCTGGCTTCTACCTCAAGGAGGAGCAGCCCCCTAGAAACGCCCTTGTGTTTGCTGCTGCCAGTTCTGTCATCAACGGCTTCCTCTCCTGGGCTGTTGGTCACATTCCTGAGAGTGCGCCGCTCGCCATCTGGCAATATCTGTTTATCCTGACCGGTAAGTCATAGCTGGGCTCCTCCCAAAAGATATAACACACTCATCAAGCTTGGTTTAGGCTCTGTCTCCATGATTTGGTCAATCATCGCATTTATCTGGCTCCCCGGAACCCCAATGGACGCCTTTTTCCTCAACGATCGGGAGAAGCACCACGTCGTGAACCGCCTGGCTGCCAACAAGACTGGTATTTCCAACAACGTCTGGAAATGGCCCCAGGTCAAAGAGGCAGTCATCGACCCCAAGACCTGGCTTCTCTTCTTCTTCAACATCGCCATCAACATCCCAAACGGCGGCCTCGTCACATTTGGCGGGCTGATCATCCAGGGCCTTGGCTACTCTGGCGTTGACGCATCGCTCCTCACCATGCCGACCGGTGTCATGTCCACCATCGCCTCCTTTACCTTCTCGCTCTTGTCTGCCAAGTGGAAGAACCGTCGCTGCCTGGTCACAATTCTGGCCTGTCTCGTCCCTATCGTGGGCACGGCCGTCGTCTTCGCCCTCCCCCGAAGCAACCTTGCAGGGCAGATGGTTGGTCTGTATCTCCTGTACACCTACTTTGGTCCTTATGTCGTCGGCATCGGCCTGGCCCAGGCTAATACCGCCGGTCACACCAAGAAGTCGGTCGTATTCGCCATCCTGTACATCGGATACGCCGTCGGCAACCTGATCGGCCCCCAGACGTTCCGCGCCAACCAGGCTCCGGAATATGTCGGCGGCACCATCTCCATGATCGTCTGCTACGGCGTCTGCATGGCCATCATGGCGGCGTACTGGGCCATTGCCGCGTGGCAGAACAAGAAGAATGCTGAAAACCTGGCTGCTGCTGGTGATCGGGACGAGGATGTGATGGAGTCATTCTTGGATGAGACCGATTTTGAGCAGAAGACGTTCATTTACACTACCTAGTTGTTGCAGTAAAAAGAGGTGTCTGGGTCAGGCGATTGCTGTGCGGGCGCTGGTTGATATAAACACGGCAACCACTGTCTTGCCTAGACAAGAGAGCGAAGGTTGCGATAAGTTGATAGCAATATTAAGAAGCATGCACGTTGCCAGGAACGGTGGTGTCTATGCACATTGGGGGCCCTTTTATACTTGCCCTACAATTTTCAGTGGCGTTGCTTCCCTTGATGCTCCCTCCCCACTGACGTCGACCACTTCCTCTTGCTATCCTAGATGTCAAAAATATAGTGCGATAACTATGTAAACAATACTTACGACTTGATATAGTGCAATGACGGGGTCTCAGTATCCCAAGCGAAGAGAGGGCTTGCAACGCTACTCTACGGTACCAAGACATAAATCAAGTGTAATTGGGTCTTATAAGTCCATATTAAAATGCATACCGCTTTTCTTTAGCTGTTCCATTCTGGTATTTACTTGAGTACCTCTCGATGGCCCAGTATTTATCTTACTGACACTGCCAATACAGACGATCAGCCTGGAGACCAGAGTTCCCTTGATCCACATCCAGAGATGCTAGGGCGGAGCTCAGACTACACTCTTAACCCCTCTTCTTAATCAGGTCTAGATACTCTCAGAGGCCAATACCCCACCCTGCATTGACCAGAGCTAGTGAGAGCCCCAGCGGACAAAATCATGCACCTCGCCTGGACCTTCTCCTGTCGAGATCCCAAGTGGGCCCGCCGAACACCACCTCATATATAAACACGAAGAGCCCCTAACTCTACCGCAATATTTCCCCCATCCCTTCCAACTTGCTCCGTTGCAGATTCTCCCGCCATGACATACCTAGAAAACACGACGCAAGTGCACCAATCGACCAGTCCTCTATGTCGACTAACAGCAAACAGGAAGAAATATGTTCTCAACACCGGGGACTCGATGCCCGCCCTGGGTCTTGGTACATGGCAGTCCAAGCCGGGCGAGGTAGAACTCGCCGTGCAATGGGCCCTCGAGTGCGGCTACCGTCATATCGACACGGCATTTGCGTACGGCAATGAGAAGGAAGTAGGCGCAGGCATCAGGGCATCCGGGGTCCCTCGAGAGCAAATCTGGCTCACCACGAAGCTGGATAATGATTGCCACCACCGTGTTTCTGAGGCAATCAACACGAGCCTTGAAAACTTGGGCACTGACTATGTTGATCTGTATTTGATGCACTGGCCGGTTGCTCTCGATCCCGACAACCATGGGCAGGTCCTCAAAGACTGGGATTTTGTGGATACCTGGCGTGATATGCAGAAGCTCGTCGGTACCGGCAAGGTTCGCAACATTGGTGTCAGCAACTTTGGTATAAGGAACCTGGACAAGCTACTGTCAGCGGAGAGCTGCAAGGTAATCTACATAGACGATTCTACCTAGAACAGGCTCTAACGTTTGCAGATAACCCCGGCAGTAAATCAGGTCGAACTCCATCCTTTCAACCCTTCCTCCAGGCTCGTCAAGTACAACGAGTCCAAGGGGATTCACACAACAGCATACTCCCCGCTCGGCAGCACTAACTCGCCAATATATTCCAACGAGACCGTCATCGCAATCGCGAAGACCCACGGCCGCACTGCGCAGCAGATCTTGTTGATGTGGGGCTTGCAGAGGGGAACAAGTGTGCTGCCAAAGTCGGTCGCCAAGGGGCGCATCGAGGCCAATTTTGGGCTCAGAGGCTGGCAGCTTACGGATCGAGAGATGGCCAGCCTCTCGGATATTCCTGATCGTTTCAAGGTTGCTGACGATTCGTGGCTGCCTGTGAGAGTCTTCTTTGGGGATGACGAGGAGGTTGATGCTGCCAGGCCTGTCTCGATGCTGTAGAGGGCCTTTTATGAGTAAGAGTTCGGCTTAGCGGATAAGCGCCTTGCTTGGAGATATAGATTTCTTTATTCGTATCAGGGATCATTGCATTTACGAGCCCATGTGAGAAAATAGAGGGTATGCTCCTCACCGCTACTTACCACCATATATAAACTACGTAGATATTCCCCTTCTAATCCTCTCCCTACCAAGCAAGGTGCTAATAGCTATTTATTAGAGATCTTATTAAGTTTAATAGAGATAAGTTTTGAGTTATGTAATAAAGTAATATATACGTAAGCACGAATAGTAGCAAGTCTAATAGCATGGCGGTAATAGAATTAAATTAAAGTAGATGTTACATGACTACTGCGTTCAAGTTTATAACACCCAAAGCGTAATTAACCCTTGCTGGAGACAAAGTAAAATTTTACCTGGCCCTCTAAACTTCCGCCAACATAGTTATCACCCTTAGCCGTCGAGGAACTGTTGAAGGGCCTGGGCGTACTGCTTGGGAAACTGGAACAAGTGTCCGTGACCAGAGTCAGGGTAGACGTGCAGAGTGCCGTTGGACAACTCCTGTTGCAGGATAAAGCTGTTGATGGTGGGCGCCATGATGTCGTTCTTGCCGTTGGTGACCAGAACAGGAACCTTGATATCCTTGAGCTTGCCGAAGTTGCTGGGATCGGCGGTGAAGTCAGAGATCGCCTTCAGCTGTGCCGTCACGCCGGGCTCCAAGACAGATCCACTGAGCTTCTCCCCCTTGACGCGGCGATCGGTCCTTCGCTTGAACCAGTCCCGTCCAGCGGCAAGGCTGGTTTCGGTGGTTTCGAAAATAGTGTCAACATGGCCTTTTCTGTGGGCTCACCCTCCTCAGACGCAATTGTGAAAACCTCGGGTGGCCCAGCGGTAATGTTGGGGCCGATTCCAGGCTGTGTGCCGGAGAAAACTGCCTTCTCCACGAGGTCGGGATATGTCCAGGAGACGTATTGAGCCACGCCGCCTCCGAGAGAGAACCCGAACGCGACAACTTTGTCAAGGTCTAAAGCATTGACGAGGGCCACGGCGTTGTTACCCATCTGCTCCACGGAGCTTGGAACCTCGCCTTCGCTGTGGCCGACGCCGATATCATCGAACAGGATCACCTCTCGGTACTGGGCGATGTAGTTGAACAGCAAAGGATCGGTGACATCCATGGCGGCCCGCAGATGGTTGAAGTATAGGACAGGGTTGCCGCCACGCTTGCCGAATCGTCTATAGGCGAGTTTGGTACCGTTCAGGCTGACGAATTCGGTCCGAGCATTCTGTGCCAACGGCGCCGGCGGGTCAACGAGTGAAGTCAGGGAAGTCAAGTGCTTGTCATATTGCGTGCTAGGGTAACTTGTTAGCAAATTGAAATCGACGCTACACAGGTGCAAGCCCTACTTCAGCTTTGCCATGGCGGAAGCCACAAGGGCTGAGAGAACAGCGGCGTGAATTCTCATGTTGGTTAGTCTTGTAAAGAGTAAGATGTACAATGTTAAAGTCGATTGTTGTTGAGAGTGATGAAGCATATCATACCAGGCGTCCAAGGCGTGTTTAAATAGACGTGTTCGGCCGAACCAGCCGCTGCCTGACAGGTTTCGGATACTATACAGCACCACCGGTATGATTTCATGAATAGTTGCGGGACGATCGGCCCCACGATGCCCACCGCCGTTGTCTTCTACAAAGTCAAACACCTGTCCTGTAGCAATGCTATGATTGGAGGGTTATTTCTTAACGTGGCAGCTGGCTCGGGGAGCGCCAAGAGCCGCTCTCGAGTCGGTACACCCGGAGCCGGGGTCGGGTTCTTCTAGAATGCCCGACTGGCTAACTATTCTAAGGAAAGCCATTTAGAGTTTTAGACAAGCACACTTAGTATGGGTATCGTGCACGTTCTGACAGGGGTCAGATGGCCACACATCGGCTCCGAACGTATGAGATTGACAGACTGATTAGTGATCCTGTTAACTTCTCGCCGAGATTAAGTCATGTCGGTCCTCACGCACTTCTACTATTAATTATATTATTATAGCAGTGAGTGTTTGCTAATTGCCGCGTTGCGGAGTTGCGGAGCCCTTTCATCGATCATTAATACAAAATCCATCATCCAAGATGATTAATCGAATCAACCCTGTTCTGAGACATAGCCTCCTCTACCCATTACCTAAATCCTCCGTCTGATCTTGCAGGCCAAAGGCAGGGACTGAGACGAGAGCGATAGCTTCAAGTTCTGATTCCTGTCAGACAATTTTGCCTGATATTTTCTGTTTCTCACTTCTCAGTCTATATAAACCATCATGGCAGCACCTGCAGACGTTCCTCAGCAGCTCGTCGCTTTGATAATACGCCAGACGTATCCACATTGACGGAGAGGCCATCATGGTAAACAAGACAATGGCAGCGTGATTAATCCGCTGCATGTTGAGCTCGCTGCGAGCAGGACAGGCAATACTAGGAATGAGAGTGCATCCCTGGCTTGATGGCTCATGATATAGCAATATGGGGTACACTCCATAGTCTCTCGCCACACGGCCCTGGGTATCAACTAAAGCATTCTCATTTTTCTCCTGTACTGGCTTACGGTGTTTTACGATATATGATGGTGGTTTAGGGTATTTACGGTGTTTTACGGCCTTGGGTTTTAATACCGTCATGTGTTAATGACTGTGCTTTTTGCTGTTATGGCGTATGACTTCTTGTCATCATCGCAGATAATAAGAATAAAAAACTTCACGGGAGGTCGTTAGAGGATTCAGACTGTGCATCAGGTCAGACTGAGCCGACAGAGAGCAAGTCATGTGTTGAGTAGAGGTTGCGAGCGATAATGACGCTCAAAGCAGCCTTGGGGAATGTGTTTTACTAATATTTTGGGGGTTTCTTCTCAATCCCAAAGTTAATGACCTCCAAAAGAGGCCATTAGCCACAACGTCAAAAGACACGGCCATTAATACATCTAAAAGATATAATTCGAAGAATGTTATTGAAGCACTAGTAGTATCTAACTCCTGACGAAATCACTTGTCCTGCGACACTCAACCTCATCTCTGGCTCAGTGTTGCTACCCATTTTCTGTACTACGAGTTTAGAGATCTTAGGCCGTGACAGTCCCGTTACTGACAGGAGGAGGCTTCACAAATTCGTTGGCGTCAAACGGCACGTAGTCTTGCTTTGAAAGGTCCTCGGGCGCCAGCTGAGAGATCCAGCCAAGGATCTGCGGGGCAGGGATACGGATCGAGATGTCAGACTCGGTATTCCTCATTGAGAACGCCTCCCGATGGTCTGAGCTGGAACTGCTCTTGGATGCCGAGAAGCACAGAAATCCACCGCTGGATGAGGATGAGCTCTACATGTCGCTGATCTCACTAGCGTCAAACGTCGAAGCCGAGCTCATAACGATGTGTACATCTTTGACAACGATGAAGGCGCTTGCCCAACTTGGGAGGAGGCAGTTAGCCCCGTTGACGGTTTCCCCCTTGTCAAGTTTGTCGTGAACCTCCTGCGGCTTGCCTGTAGAGATCTTGGCTGCGTTGAAATGCATGGATTCTTCCGTCCGGCCGAGCAGTTGGGCATTGAACCATGGCCGATCGATGGTGACTTTCATGGCACGGAAACCAATCTGGATGTTGGTGTTCTGTGTTGAAGCCTTCTTGGATGTGTCGGTGCTAGACGAGTCGCTGTGTCCAGATCCACTACCAAACCACAGACCAACGGATCAGTCAGTGTGTGAAACCGAACTACTGCTGGCATTGGTTGACTTTGAAGTGGAGGCTTTGCTCGAAAGGAGAAAGTCTGTCCAGACTGAGGCCCCATCGCCATCCTGGGAGGGGGTAAAGCCGGGGCCGGGTCGGGAGCTCTCTTGCCTTCAGGATCGGTCGTTGTTGTAATGGGCTTCCCTTCAGCATCCACAGTTGCGACGGTGATGGGAACCTGCATCGGATTACTCGAGGCCTCAAGCATCTTGTTGTAGTAGTCGATGTCCATGGTCAGCGACGTGATCCTCTCGTTCATGACTTCGAGGGCGTTTGTAGGATCCGAGCCGCGAGCCTGCGAGGCCGCCATCTGGGCATCGAGAAGGGCATCGTTGGCAGTCGCAACGTTGGCCTGGTTCTGCAGACACTTTGCTTGCATGTCTTTGAGAGAGTTCCACTGTTCGGGGCTCAATTTCGGCTCAGAGGTCTTCTCAAGAGCTGCGTTCAACTCCGTCATATTGGTGTCTGTGAGTCCCTTGATGGCAGCTGTCTTGCTTTGAGCATTCTTGGACACTGCATCAAAGTACATCTGAATGCAGCTGATGGCGTTGTCCCCATAACCTTTGACCATGTTCACTTGGGCAGTTCGAAGGGCGTTGCTTGCATCTGTTGCGGCCTTTTCCAGCGCCTTGATGTCCTGGCGCCCGTTAACAAGGGCGTCGCGGCGCATGATGAGAATCGTCCGCTCCTTGGTAGCGTTCTGAAGCTGCGTGCGTGTGTAGTCGACATTGGAGAGCAGGTCTTCGGGACGGAAGTTGGTGCTGAGGTACTTGGCCCAGTTGTTTGGTGTGAACGAGACGGGGTAGATGTCCTCGGTGTCGTCGATGCTGCGAGTAACCGAAGCCCTGAGACTTTACTTGGCTCTCTGCAAGCTTTCGCTGGCGGTCTCAATATCGAGGTACGAGATGTACTTCCTCACACAATGATCTGAGATGGGACATGTTAGTACCTGGTGCAGCCACATGTCTCTGGTTGGCGAACTTACACTGTCCCCTGACAAGTAGCACAGACCAAAGTCCCTCCAGCTTGGAATCAATGACAGGTGCATACATGGTAAGGAGTCCTGGCATGGGTGTTAACTCCAAGTTATCGCACAAACCTTCAATTGATGAGGGTAGCACTTACTGTCGTATGCATTCCATCTGTCCTGCGTAGCATTGTCATCCGGCCTGGAGTCGTTCTTGAACTGCGCCCACCGGAAGCGCTCGGCTTCATACGTGTCCAGCAGCTTCTGATAGAGATCAATGCGCGGGATCTTTGGGGTCTGGAGGGGGTCTCTCAGTGCTTTGACGTGTTCACTCGGCTGCTTCTGCTCAATGACAGGGGGCTTCTTAGGAAGACCAAGGTCGTCGGGAATCATGCTGAGGAGATCGCTGGCCGGAGGGTCAATATTTGGGACCTCTTCGTACAGCCAGTCCATAATATGCTGCTGATCGGGAGCCATTGACTGCAACGCCGAGCTCGTCTCAACGTTGGCGGGTGCAAGTGAGAAAAGGACCTCATTGTATTGCTCAGACAGCTTGCCGCCATTGGGGCCTCCCACCAATTTCGAGATGTCGAGCATCCCGTCCGCGAGACGAAACTCGGCCTCGGCAACAGCAGGCGGTTTCACTTGTTGGGAGTTGATGGTGTCACTACCGTTGTAATAGTAGTTTCCCATCTCGAGTACCCGCGTGGGCATTTCCATCTGAAACAGAGAACCCTCATCGTTGCCAAATGTCTGTTTCAGTTGGTCGTACAGCTGATCCATCAAAGGTCCTTTATCAGCAGCCGCAGCGGCAGAAGGTGTTGGAGTGGTAGACATGTCGTTGAAATAGATCTCTGATCGTTGAAGTTGATATTCTAGTGAGAAGGATGATATAGATGTGAAGGGTTGAGGTTCAGGTAATAGAACAGAACGATACAGCAAAGAGATTATATAGATGTTTGTTTGCAATGTGCACAGCGGCGTTGTTTACATGAATAGTTCGCATAATACCTTCTCAGTGGTAGCTGGGAGCTGAATCTGGTTGTCGCACATCTGGTGAGCGAGCATGGATAGAACTGACCACGCTTGATCTCATGGCTTTGCCGGGGAATCATGAGGTTTCTTTTCGGGGAAGTCATTCTGTTAGGCGCTGAGCTAAGTCAATGGTTTTGGCACTATCGATGGTTCCCAATGTGATAGTATGGATAGGTAATGTGATGTCGACTTTTATGGACCAAGATAAGATGCTGGGCATCCATGGCTGACGTATGGCGACTACGTGAAGACGAATGATCGTACGATGCAAACCTGGGAGTTCTAGATTCCCTTGCCAAGTGAGACATCACAAAGTGGCAAAGTATTAGATCCTATCAGCTGCACTTGGATAGCAGGGCCCTGCTATTTACGACATTTAACCATGGCACTGAAAGGCAGTTGGACAAGAAATCGCTTTAGAGGCGCGGAGACTAGATACATCTAACTCAGGCAAGGCTTGGACTGGTCCACTCTACCTCGGCTTCAAAGACTTCATGATTTCTGTGGCACAGCACCGAGCTTACTCCGAGATCCCATCGTCAATCTTAATGACAAGGATCAAGGTTGATAGATAGATGCCCCTACCTGGGATCAAAGAAGAGAGCGTTCTCTTTTGCTCTGGCGAAGCGTGATCCTTCGCAAGAAACCCCAGATTCAAGGACGAGCCTAAGTCAAAGCTAGTTTCGCAACTAGATACAAGCGAGGGGTAAGCTTGCCCGCGTGAAGGCTCGAGTCCATCCCGTCAATCTAGCTCTAGAACAAGCGCGAATAAACCACCATCTCACCAACGAATTATTGAAGGCCCCCCCTGCTTCTGCGAGGCCTTTGACAAAGACTAACCCCGAAACTAAACACATCACCGATAATTTGTGTCTATTGGTGTTCACTGCAGTCCAAAAAGGGAGTTAATGTCCAGCCACTTGCCGCATTGGATCAGATGAGCGTTTAATTCAGCTCAGCCGCGTCAACTGAACGATGGGCTGTATCGCTAGCGGCAGCGGCTGGGGCAACTAATAGTTAGCCAGTGCGCCCGATATCGCTCAATATGGTTCCGTCTAAGGCCTCGGCCTGAACCAAGCTGGCATGCCATCAGGGAACGTGGGGAACGCACCGACGGCGTGGAAGACGGGACAGGGCCTCTGTCAATTCGTCCCAAGGGATTTCTGTCTATCTCCTGGCGCAGTTATCCCATCGAGGGCCAGGCTTCAACTATAACAAAGAATACAATGTCAACACATCATAACATCATATCCCAATGCTAACACAGTGAGAATTTCTGTCATTGTGCTGGAATGTGACCATACAGTTGGCGCCATTCTCAATGAGGATGTGTTCCTTTTTTACCACCCGCCTCGTGCCGTGCCGTGCCGCCTCCGTTTTTGGATCGCCTTCCAGGAAGGGTGGGGGGTTACCCGCTGGACAAATGGTTTCCTGCAAGTTTCAGTTCGTTCAAACACAGGCTCAATATTGACGTTCCAGCCTTTACGATGAGGCTGGCAAGTTCCCGAGCCTGGTAAGACTACTGTGCGAGGGCTGGTTAGAGGCCAGCTGAGCAGAGCCCAGCAGTTCCCGCTTCCAAATTGGTAACGCCCCCCTCAACCGCCCAGTGACTGAGGAGCTGATCGACCCATAAGGCTATCGATAGACTATCGATGTCTATCAGCGCCACAACGCTTCTCAGACGCTGAGCGCAGATTCTTTTCTGTACGTGGTCTCGCCCAGGAAGGGCCCTGGGGAGCTAGGTATGTGCTACATGCCGGCATTCGTGACCACCTCCTTCAATCAATCTGGGTGCACGACATCCTTCCTCGTCCTCTTGCTCTTGTTACTTTGTGACTTTCAGAAGTAACCTCGTGACACACAGTAAGGATACAGCTGTCCCGAGTTTGCACAAATCGCGTGAGTTCTAGCTTGGAGCTTAATAAGGAGGTGCTATCCCTCTGTCAATGACTCCGCCCTGCATTCCGGCGATCTCCATTCAAACACCCTCTTCATTCACATCAGAGAGATACAGGACTTATCCAAGATGCTCTCTAAGCTGGCGAGACTTCTTACTTCTAACATCATCACCGTTTCACTATCGCATCATGCGTGGGCTACTCCGATTGTCTCCGATCATTCTTTGGCTCACGTAGACGAGACACACAGCGATGGCTTCTCTCAGCCCAGTGCCAATGTTCAACAGCCCTTGACAAACCCCAAGTCAACGTTCGTGGCCAACGGCCTAGTTCTTAACGTTGATTTCATATACACTTTTGATAAAAAAAACCTATCCGATAAAGAACCTTCCCGTACGGCTCAGCTATAAGCATCCCCTAAGAGGCCAGATGCGCATCAACGCAGTCACCGACGACAACGGAAAAGCCAAGTTTCAGGACCCTGCCTGGCCAACGACGGGGGTCGCTTTTGACATTACTGTTATACTTGATGGTAGACCTGCTGGCTCTCGCTACATCATTGTTGGCGATGACAAGGACCCGGACAAGCCTATTCAATACATCAAAAATTATCTGGAGCAACCGCCGACCAGTTTGACGGTGAATATAGACGACGTCACCAACCCATCCCTGCGACTTAGTGAAGTTCTTCGAAATCTGGCCGCGAATACGGTACAGCTGGGCTTGCCTTTTCAGCTGCTTACAGCGATATACCCGGATACCCAGAACAAATATGGAGCGTTCGGTCTCAGCGAAGACGGCAGATCCATGATGCGGGTTGGCACAAAAGCCACTCGTCTGGTTGTAGCTCATGAATGGGGCCACTTTTTCACCTATCTTGCGCAACAGGAGCACTACATATACTACGGTGGCGGCAATGCTGACGGTCATGATTCATGCGCCGACAAACCTCAGGATCCTCAGGTTGCATTCGGCGAGGGTTTCGCTAGCGCGTATGCACTGATTATGGAAGATGCCAAGGATGGTATCCTCGAGGACGACAGCCAAAATCCCACAAACTATGAGCTCTATTCATGCAGCAAGTCTCAAAACATGAGAACAGATGAGGGCAGGTTTACCGCTGCTCTCTTTGACTTGTGGGATAGCACCAACGACAACAATGGAGGGGATCAAGCCTGGGGGGCCCAGGGCCACGAGGACAGCAACAGTGACTTGGAGCTGACTCCGCAAGAGATCCTCCTAGACCCGATAAGAAATGCTTTGACAAAGAAAGCTCCTGATAATTACATTCTTAGCCCAATGGCTTACTGGTACGTGCATCTAACCATCGAGTATTTCTGGAGGTTATTGGTAACTCACATGTCGAAATGTAGGCAAACTCTTGAGGAAGTCCTTACTAAAAAACAGGGCTCTGACCCGCAGTGGAAGGAGAAGTTGGAGAAGGCTAGTGAGATATTTAAGTACAACTTCGCCGACTTCATATGATCAACTGAAAGAGGGAGCGCTTCACCCTGGGCGTTTCTTGTCGAGCCACCCTTACCTGCTGGACAGGTGCGATGATGCTGACCTCGGAGGAGTCGATGTTGAGATCAAGTAGCAGAACCATGTATTTCTACAGACGTTGAAGTCCCCTTCAGAATAGCTGTCAACCAAGGTGGAGAGGGTTGTGTGCTGCGCAACTCACATGCTTGACGCTGCGCATGACAGCAATTTCACGCCTTAAATATTGACCCATTCCTGTTCCGACTTTCACAATCTTAATAGCGATAACTTATACAGGTTGTGAGTGGCTGGTGAGCTTGTAGAATGTGTTAAACACACTCTTCTTGGTCTATCGTCCGATTCTTTGTTTCTTAGTGCTAGTCTTCCGAGGTTCTATTGTGACTTCTGTCTCGTCATCGATGACGTCTTTCAAAGAGGCCATTAGTCACAGGAGACATACATAACGTTCCCAACTACAACACCGCAAAACAAAGTAACCTAGAGGCCTGCCCTTGTTGGGACTACTGATGTATGCTACTGCCCTGGCCCTATATCCCATTGCCACTCTTGATCCAGCATATCTACCATATGGTCCAGCTCGAGCCCTTCCGCCCAAGCATAGAAGTCATCCTCCATAAATTCTGGCAACTTGTCTGTCTCTACTGCAGAAACGTCTTCATTCTGGCCTGAAAGCTGACAGCTCGCCTCATATATCCGCCTGACCACGTCCCGCGAACAACGCGCTGTGAGCGACCAATCTTCCATCGCCTCGAGGACTTCCAGAGTTTTTTCGATCTGAGCCTGCCAATCAGCGACAGATGGGCTTTGCGGCTGCCACAAGATACTAAGAAGAGGTATCATTGCTGCCTGATAAAGCAACCAGACCGCATTCCATCCTGACATCTGATGCTTCGTCCAGCCACTCGCCACATCATCAATCGTCTGTCTCGCAAGTTCCTGGCAAGTTGCTATCGCAGCAAGGTCATCTTCACTTATTGGCGCATCTTTGTCGCTGCTGGCTACAGCGAGGAGGATTGGGCGGCAAAGAAGCATCCGGAGGTTCAAGTATCTCCACTTGATGACGCACCGAGCAAGATGTAGGGGCTCGGCGCAACTCTCCCGGTTACGAAGAATCGAGGGAAGCTGCTCATACCAGCCGACCAATAAGCCATCCAGGTGTTGCAGGCTTTCCGCGGTCTGCTGAGAGGTGGCTGCCAACATATCATGAATCTGAGTTGCAATCTTGCAAAACTGGATGTTTTCTAGCAGAGGCATGATTCCTGCGTGCTGAGCAGAGTCTCGCTCCTCCTGGTAGAAACATGAGTTAGAAGCTGGGGACTTGCATTTGGACTTGGAACCTCACCTGATCGATGCTTATCTGAGGGGGCTGAATGTCGATCGAGGGATCACAGCGCCCGAAAGATGGACGGCCCATTGTGGTGGTGGTCCAGGTATCAAGACAGAACAAGGACCACCAAGTGCGTCGCCGCATCTCAACAAGCGCAGTATTTGTGTTGTCGCCAGCCACCGGCTCTCTATGGAGGCCAAGTGCGCTCGCCATCCTGATTGTGGCGCCCAGTATAGCATTCGCCATGTTTGGACGATTCACGTAATGGAGATAATAGCCTCCGAGCAGAGCCAACGCTTGAACCGTCTCAATGTGGCTACTCCCAAACGCGCCCATGCTAAGGTGCTTCATAGCTTTCTCATAGAACTTGAAGTGGTCTAGGTCACTCGACTTTGTCGCCATTATAGCACCCATGGCGAAAACCATGTTGAGGAGTGAGAGCCAAGGTGCATCGCATCTCTGGCCGCCGAGGTAGTCGGCGCGGAAGGCAACTTCGTCGAGCATAGGCGTAAAGACGTGGACACCTTTGAAATAGTTATCAATGAGTAGTTGGCCTTTCCACGTCCAGGGGATTGGGGCCGTCTCCTCAAGATGACCTGTCTGGGGGATAGGGAGTTCCAGGGTCCTCTTGGAACCACTCCGTTGGAGAGATGCAAGTGAAGTTCTTAATTGCGGTTGTATCTTGACCATGACCCCGAAAGCTGCTTTGATGGATGATATTCCGAGATATGACGCCTGTCTGTCCAGTGTAAGGGACAGGCCGTTGACATCGTCAGCTTCCGCTGGTAAGGGGTCTCGTTCTCGTCGTTCTTCGTCCCACTCCGCATCTCCCGCTGGGATTTGTTGGACGTCGAGCAGCTGGATTTTCGACATGCTGAGCGCTGGTGATGGGAGGGTTTCTATAGGCTCTGTTGACTGCGATGATGGCTGGTCCAAGAGTTGGCAGAGCTCCTGACGCGAGAGCGGAAGGAGTGATGACACGTCGTGTCCTGGGAAGAGACGACTCAGGATAGAGCGGCAGTCTTGTAAATTCTGGAAAGCTCCTCGAGTACCCTTGCAGGGGAGTTACTAATGGGTTGTCACTCCGAGGGTTACGTTCGAATAACTAACCTCTTTGAGGGGACGATCCGCTGGCGATGATGGTCATAGACGCAGCGAGATTGAGAGCGCCTTGACTGGCATCGATCACATGGCTGTTTTCCATCGCAGCGTATTTTGCGCCGCTTACACTCGACGCAGGCATGGAGTCCTTTGGCAGGCTTGTTATTGGCGCTGCGTTGGAGTGGTGAATCCTCATTCTGAGAACTCTGGACTGTGTCGATCAGCATGGGCCTAGCGTGCGGTATTGTTATTAGACATACAAGAATAAAACATTCTGTTAGAGGCTGTCCGTATTTAGCTTGATGAGAGTTCGGTGCTGGGACAATCCAGGGTTGTTCATCGGCCTCAGAGTGTGCGATGAGTGGAGTTGAGGCAGATGAAATATGGGGATAAGGAAGACAAGAAAGAATTGGAGAGGTTAAGAATGCCCCAGGTCGACAGTAAAAGAGGAGACGGCGAATAAGAATGGCCGGAGTGGGCCAAGGGCAAGACCTGGGGTACATATGCATCCATGCCTGTCCGAGGAAAGCCGGGAAAAGGAGTCGAGATCGGCATTCGGGGGGCGGGGGGAAGGCCGTGGAGTGGCCAGACCACAAGAACCGCCACGCGAGACGAGCCTTTGACCTAACAGAATATCATAGTCACCTGACTGGGATGCATGAAGGCTGGTAGGGTTGCACAAGGAGCAAAGAACAACAACACTTCTCAAGAGCCAACATGGACGTGTCTGAAACCTGGCCGCGCGTATCCACCCCGCATCCTGTCAATCAGCTGATCTCCCGCACTTGAAAACTCATGGACCAATGCTATGCCAGTTTAGGAAGCTCGAATGTTAGTGGAACCTCGGCCCCGTGTCTTTTCAGGGTTAGCAATCTAGACAGCACACGATCGTGGCATCAAGTCCCGAGCATTTGCGCACGTGGGAGCGCAGTTATGTAAGCCTGCAGATGTCCCGAGGACAATTAAAAATGTTGCCTAAGGGAAATAGGCATTGTAAATGACACTACACCATCACTTGCGGTGTATTTAGAGATTACAGGAGTTCATAATTGTTGCACAATCTACTCATATCCAACTGCTGACAATAAGAAACCCTGGTTCAACGAGTGGGGTACTATGAATGGGGCTCGATCACGCGGCGCGGCTCCGATGCTCTAGACCTTCTCCAAGTTGACCACACCACCGTCCTTGTGAACAGCAAGCTCCTTCTTCTGGGTTGACGCCTTGACCGGGTTTTGAGCCGCAAAAATCTCGTCAAGTTCCTCCAGCTGTCACAGCATTAGCAAGGGTTTCATTCGGTGAACGCGTTGAAACTTACAGTACGGCCCTTGGTCTCGGGTAGGTAGATGTAGATCAGCACCACTTGAACGAGGTCCCAGATGGTAAAGATGATATACGTCTTCCACGCAATCTTGTCCATCGCCACCGGCCATGCAAACTGGTTCAGCAGTCCAGCAGCATTAACGGCCAAATTGGAAAACGCCATGCCCTTAGCTCGCATCTCGAATGAGAGAACCTCGACGGGATAAAGCGCCTGCAGAGGGGTAATTCCGAACGAGAAAACCGCGCCGAAGATGAACACCAAAGCCAAAGCCGCCTTGGAAGCTGCTTGGTTGGTGTAGATCGGGTCGCCTTTGGAATCATCTCCAACATATGACTTGGCAAACTCAGACGACGCAATCGTCATGCCTAGCCAGACCACAGTGCAAGCAGCGAACGAGAAGATCAGCAGCGGTCGGCGGCCGAGTCTGTCAACCAGGCAGGCTCCGAGAATAGCAAGCGCAAACTGTTGGCAGTAGTTGATCAAGGTGATGTTTGCCTGCTCGATCGTGCCCGTGTACCCAGCCGTGTCGAGGACAGCACCCAGAAAGTAGGACAAGACAGCGTTTCCGGCCCACTGGCTGAAGATGGATACCGCGAGGTTGCAGCACAGGCGATACACTGCAGCGCGGTCCCTGAAGAGAACACGATAGTCCCACCAGCGCTTGTCGGCGCCGTCCATGTTCAGTGCCTCTTCGTACTCGGACAGCTGCAACTTCACCCAGGGGGAGTCTGGGTTTCCATTGCCGTGATAATGTGTGAGGACGGACTTAGCGGCGTCCAGCTTGTTGTGGACGTATAGCCAACGGGGCGACTCGGGCAAGAACAGACTGGTTATCATGATGAGGCCTGAGCAAAGAGCTTGGAGCCAGGTGATGAGTCTCCAGGAGTAGTCGCCTCCAGTGTTGAGGCCAGCACGGGCAGAGCCGGCGGCAACAATGGCTCCAGAGAACCAGAGCGTGTTGTACATGGCTTGCTGGGTTAGCGTTTGGTCTTTTTATCGCAGGATACAACGTACCTCCAACACGTCCACGGTATGCCGGATGATTCAGCTCCACAACATACATGGGCCCCGCAGATGCTGCAATTGACACCCCAAAACCAAGGAGGAATCGTCCACCCATGAACCCACCGGCATTATGCGAAAGGCCCTGAATCACGGTGCCGACTACGATGAGGGCTGCACCAGAAAACATGCCCCAGCGTCGGCCGAACCCATCGATGACGGGTCCGACGAAGGGCAGCGCAACCACGCCACCAATCTGGTACATGGAAGACACGATGCCCGCCCAGATACCGCTGTTGTCGACACCATATTTTTCCCGAAACCAGGGGTTTTGAAGGAGATTATTAATCAACGAGCCATCGTAGCCGTTCATCGTGCTGCAGAGGAAGCCGACGAGGGAAAAGAGGTAGGTGAAGAGTTGGCCTCTGGACCAGGCGTAAGGGGGGTCTTGGATCATGGCTTTCTGGAAAGCTTCGTGGCCACCAACGACCTTGGTTTCGATTTCTCCCTAAATCAGTTCAGTTAGACACATTCGAGGTGAATTGAATGTCTGATTATTACCTCGTCGCCTTCATGGTGGATGTGGGGTTCGATCTTGTCTTCCATCGCGGTTGTTCAACTATGGTGGCCCCCAGCGATAAAGATGACGATCCACGAGTTTTATGGAGAAGAAGTCAAAGTTTCTGGTGATAACAGATGAGAATATGATCGACGAGGATGTAGGAAGCCAAGATCTAGTGTGGCCCCGTTCACTTTTTATGCTTGGTTTGGATCGCTCCATCATGCCCGCTCAGGTGCCCAAAAACTAACTAACCTAGGTAGTTAGCGGGAAACTTGTCCAGCCGCGTTACGGTGGTGCGGACAACGGATTCCGCACCTCAATTATGACCGATCCGAACTGCTGTGTTACAGTGCAAGGTGTAGGGGATTTCCCGCTAACTGAAACGTACCTATACCTCTCACATCACTTGGCTTGCCAGGGATCATTGGGTCTAATAAGTCTTGCTACAAGAAGGCCATCAAGTGACAACTTCTCGACCCATATCTCCTTCAATCATCTCACACAGAAGGGCCGTCTTAACCCATCAGATCACAGGTGACCAAGGAACCCACCTTTTGACAAAACAGACCCTTCCAGAGTGAGAACTTCACCGGCAAATCCAACGGGCTTCAATATGCCGCATGCGGAACCGGGGAGCCGGGAGCCTCATCGTAAGATGGTCTAGTCCCGATTTGGACACGGAAGACCACGTTCCGCGGATATCCCTGTCCTCATGGATTTATACCCGTACCCAAAATGGAGACGGAAGCCGACGTTCCAGATGGGTGATGCTAGTGGGTCTAGAGAACAGAGGTTTGAGAGCTGCCCTTGAATGTGTGCAGGTAGTTAGCCGAGTACGTGGGATTGCTCCATCTTGTACAGAATAAAAAGGGTATTCCGCGCATCACTTAACATTAGACAATTTCTTCATGGTACCTATATGTCTGCTACCGCCATAGCGCCATCCTTGCACCATTCATCTTGTTTCATTGCCACACCCCTCCTCCTCTCAGGATGCTTGCTGCTGCTAAAAGAACCTACCTGGAATCAGGATGGTCTTTCAAAAACGGCCGGGATGGAGACGAGGAGTGGAAACCTGTCGCTCGAGTGCCAACAGTGGTCCATATTGACCTGATGGACAATGGCATGTAAGTACTTTGGCGATGCCTTGAAAACCGATTTCATCTTGCTCATTAAAAATCATAGCATCTCTGACCCCTTTCTCAACATGAACGAAATCGACGCCGAGTGGGTTGGGGAAACGTCTTGGAGCTACCGCACCACCTTTGCCTCTCCCGCTAAAGACGGCTCGTCAGTTTACCTACTCTTTGACGGACTTGACACTTTTGCCAAAGTCAAGCTTAACGAATCCGTTATCCTTGAGAGCTGCAACATGTTTGTTAGTCATAGGGTTGATGTTACAAACCTGCTCAGGAAGGACAACACCTTATCCATTGACTTTGACAGCGCGTTGCTGCGCGGTCGCGAGATCAAGGAGAAGATGTCGGATCACCAGTTTGTACTGTTCAACGGAGAGGCTGGGCGGCTAGCAGTTCGGAAAGCCCAATATCACTGGGTAAGTCTTAATGCTCCGAGCCTCACTGGAAATCTGATCACTAATGTGAAATAGGGTTGGGATTGGGGTCCCAAGCTCATGACCGCTGGGCCTTGGAGACCAGTCAGGCTCGAGGTGTCTTATGCGCACATCGATGATGTGTTTGTAAAGTACGAATTGTCTGATGATCTCAAGACTGTGGAAGGCAGCGTTGACATCGAGGTGGACGGCGGATTTGACCAAGCATGCCTGTCTATTCGTTTCGAAGACAATGTTGTGTTTTCCAGTGAGGCATCATCGCCATCGACAGGCCGTGCTAGCATTCCATTTAATATCAGTAAGTCCTTCACTTTATCTATTCATCATCTACACATTGAATAACCTTTTCGTTTTTAGAAGACCCAAAGCCCTGGTATCCCGCCGGCTATGGTAACCAGCACATGTACGAAGTCACAGTGGACATCATCAAGGGCGGTCAAGTCCTCGACAGCTGGACCAAGAAGACGGGATTCCGACGCAGTGAGCTCATTCAGAGGGACGATTCTCACGGTCAATCGTTCTTTTTTCGAATCAATGGTATTGATATCTTTTGTGGTGGATCATGCTGGATTCCAGCGGACAGCCTCCTACCGAAAATTACGCCAGACAGGTATCGGCAGTGGTTGCAGCTGATGATAGAGGGCAATCAGATTATGACACGGTAAGTCTCCCAGAGTCTCCCACTGAAGACATAAAATAACCAGGCCGTGTTAGAGTTTGGGGTGGAGGCATTTACGAAGAAGACGCATTCTACGATGCCTGCGACGAACTTGGCATCCTAGTCTGGCAGGATTTTATGTTTGCGTGTGGCAACTATCCAGTCTGGCCAGAGTTTATTGACTCGATTCGTCATGAGGCCAAGCAGAACGTGCGGCGTCTTCGGCACCATCCCTCTGTGGTTATCTATGCCGGTAACAATGAAGATTACCAAGTTCAAGAGGCGAGCGACCTTGACTACGATTGGGAGGACAAAGACCCGCAATCTTGGTTAAAGACGAACTACCCTGCTCGATACTACTACGAACATCTCTTGCCCGAGGCGGTGGCTGAGGAGAGTCAGGGTGTTGTTTACTGGCCTGCATCGCCCTTTTCCAGTGGAAAGCCGACGAATGACAAGACGGTCGGTGATATTCATCAATGGAATGGCAAGTTTCCCGCAACGAAACGTCGGTGAATGCTGGCTAACCGACAGCAGTTTGGCACGGAACACAGGAAAAATACCAGACTTTCCACAATCTGGGCGGCAGGTTCAACAGTGAATTCGGCATGGAGGCCTTTCCCGTTCTGTCAACCATCCAACACTTCATCACTGATACCGCCGAGTATTTCCAACAGTCCCAGACCATGGATTTCCACAACAAGGCTGACGGACATGAGCGGCGCCTCGCAACATACCTAGTCGAAAACTTTCGTCCCCGAGAAGATTTAGAAGTATGATACACAGGATTGTACCCGACTTGGTGTTGCTGTGGCTAATAACTGTTCTAGTCTTACGTCTACTTGACTCAGCTCTGCCAGAGTGAGGCGCTGACCTACGCATACCGCGGCTGGCGACGCCAATGGGGTGATGATCGCCGCTGCGGAGGCGTTCTCGTCTGGCAGCTGAACGATTGCTGGCCTGGTATTTCATGGGCGATTGTGGACTACTTCCTCCGAAAGAAGCCTGCCTTTTACGCCATTGCCCGCGCTCTCGAACCTCTCGCAGTTGCAGTCGAACGCGATCATCACGACTGGAGCGTGTGCCACGCGAGACCGGCAAAGAAATCCCCTTTCAGCGTCTGGATTGTCAACAGTCAGCGTGAGATCAAAGGAGACGTCGAAGTTCGTTTCATTTCGGTCAAAACGGGCAACGACATCAAAGACAAGATCCTACGGAAGGACGTCGCCATCACCGGCAATGGTACTACTGAGGTCTTGTCTGGGGAGGTCGACAATGGCAAAGAAGAACCCCACGTGATTGCTGTACGACTTCTTGTCGATGGAGTGTGTGTCTCTAGGAGTGTTGATTGGCCGCAGCCGATGAAGTACCTGGACCTTTCGGAAAGGAATGTCAAGGTTGATGTTTCTGATGGACAGTACGTCATTACCGCGCAGAGGCCTACCAAGGGAGTTGTGCTGGAAGAAGTGGATGGAGTCACGTTGAGCGACAACTGCGTCGATATTGTACCTGGTGATGAAGTTCGGATTGCCATTAGTGGTTCGGGATCAGTGGCACCGTCGCCCAAGTTCAAGTACCTCGGTCAGCCTTAGATTAGACAGAGAACTACAGGATGATACAGCTGTAGTCCTGCTATTAGCAAGAACAGCAATGGGATAGATTTTGAGGTTTGGCCTACGCCGTTACCCACTGCCTAGAAACTCGCCGACCCATATGCAAGATCAGCGTCTACATTGCAATGCTATAACATCGTAATAAATATTAGTATACCATTATATAAACCATTTCATAAACTGCTACCTCCTTTATCTTTGCAGCATGAGTTTTGTCTGCTCTGAACACCAGTTGCTACGGATTAAAAGAGACGAATAGTGGTCAAAAAAAAAAAAAAAAAAAAAAGGGGGGGGGCAACAGCATTACAGAGGACTACAACCAAACATATGCGGAAAGCATAATGCTTCAAGACAGGCAAGTGGTAGCTTTCAGGAGGTATGAGAATACGAAATGGCTTGGTTGTCCATCCTTGACGTGGATCACCAGATTCGGGATAAGACGGGATAAAACCGCGTAAGCTATTGCAACTTCTTTTATGTAACATAGAGAGGGAAAACCGGCGAACGAATCAAAACCCTCCTGTCAAAATGTCGAAGAAACTGCACCACTTATCCACGTGCCATGCTCCGCTTGGCAGAGCAACGCCTGGGACGTTGCGTCTCAGGTTGACCCCTGGATCGCAGCAACATGATCTTTAACCAAACACTCCCAGTCACTGTCGCCGTAGAAAATGGTAAAATCGTCGTCATGTGTCTTGCCAATGGAAAGGGTCTCTCCCCACTGCCAAAATGTGTCGCCTCCCATGCCCTCGGTTTCTCTGGAAGTTTTCTGCCACGGACCTTGACGGGCACAGTGCTCGCCGACAGCGCCATCTAAGAGTAGAAATAGGAGGTTAACATGGACCCTCTAGAGTGAGAAGATAACTTACACTCTTCCAACAAGCATGGCTTTCCCGCCTGCGCACATGCCTTGGCATGGGCGGTGACCCATTCGCTGCCCCATTCGTATGACTCGCTCCCTATAACGCAATCAGTCGAGTAAACTTAGCATGCTCCAAGGTAAACTCACAGTGACTTGGATAAAGATGAATGGTGCCAAAGTCCAGCGTCTCAATGGTCAAAAACTTGGCAAAATCCGTGCCCTCGACCTTCTGATAGGGGTAAGAACTGCCACCATCCACACCGAATCCTTCATCTCCAAGAGTAACCATGTGACCAGGGTCGAGACTCTTGACGTACTTGGACGTGGTGGCAGCCCACTGATAGATGACATCGACATCGCACCCAGGGCAACGTGGCTCATTGGCAAGTTCCCACGCAAAGATTGCATCAGAGTCTCGGTATCGTTCAACAACGGCGCTGACATATTTCCGGTACTGGGATTGCGCAGCGTTGTTGGTATACCAGTCGCTTTCGCTTGCGCCACCGAATGCCGATAGGTAAGCACGCATTCCACCAAAGTCGCCCCAGTAGTTGACGAATGGGATGATGAGCTTGATGCCTCGCTCTTCAGCGCCATTGACGAGGTAGTCAAGAATCTTCAAGCCATTCTCCCCGACATTGATGGTAGATCCGTTTGCTGAAAGGTGTTGGAACCAAACTTTGTCGCTGCCCGGAATCGAGGTTACGTCATTGAAGCCCCAAACACGGAGGATGCGAAGGCCAGAAGTGGCGACGTTATCCAGTGTCTGGTCGATATCGGCGCGGTTGGTCAAGAACGAGCACCAGTAGCAGTTGGTGCCTGCAAAGTAGCCCGTCTCGCCATCAATGGTGAACTTGGTTCCAGATGCAGATGCAGGGCCTGCCTGAACTGATGTCGTCCATAGGGACGCGGCTGCAAAGAAAGTGAACAGTTGTGCGATCTCGAATCGCATCGTGAAAGTGAATGGAAGGGTTGAATAAAAGAATGTTGTAGAATGTAAATAAAAGAGTGTTTTAGGAGGAATGTAGAAGCGTGTCAGTGTTTGGGGTTCCAGAGCGGAGCATGCCCTCTTATCCTTCGCTGTTGACTCGAAAGTGAGGGAGTTGTAACAATCTGTTGTTTTGCTGGCATATTCTCTTCCTCACTTGTGATGCAATTTTGTTCCGTCACTTTCAAGTACACGGCGACCGACCATCCGTTGCATGGAATCAGGAATTTGGGTTTCTTGGCAGGTTTCGAGTTAATCACTTGGACGCCACGGGGCTATGCTTGCATTTCTTATGGATGCCTAGCACTAGATTCGATCCCCAGTGACGCGTTATTTTCAGGCGTCGTCAGGCTGTGAAAGATCCTCCCATCCTTACGCTGGCGGTGAATTCAATGTCGTTGTGATGCTATCATGCAACCCCTGCCGGCCAGCTCGGTTCCTCTCCGGCGGATCGTCTCCACCGTCAGCAACTTACATTGCGCTATGTATCAGGTAACCATCACCATCCTCGCCAGCGGATCTCGCTCTGCCGGAGAATTGTTCCGAGCTGGGATTCGGTGAAACTAATTCAGGTCGACTGACGTAACCAACCTCGTGTCGGCGAACGGGTGAATCGCTCCGGCCAGATCCTTGCAACTCCTCAATATAAGCTTTACGCAGTCTAGGATCTTCCCAGGCACCCGTTAATCTTTCCGTATTCTCGTTCGTAAGAAAATGGAGTAAGTGGGCCATTGACCCATTTTAGCACCATTGGCTTCCGTCAGAACGGATCCGGCTGCCTCGGGCTGTCGCAACACACCCCTTTTGTTCCATCGACACAGATCATAGCCACGTTGAAACAAGGAGATCTTCCGTGACTTGAACAATTATTTCCGCTACTCACACGTCTCCAGGCTAGGTTGAGAGGTCACAGACGGAATGTCGCTCGATCGAGTTCGGAACATGCCCACCCGTGGCAATTTGAGTATAGTGGTCAAACTGACGTCCTTGCCATATCCCTGTCTGGTGACCATCAAGAAACGTGTCAAGTCGTTATAAAAAGCACTACTTGCAATGATCAAAGTCTTCCACTCTTACTCATTCCAGCTATCGATACAAAGAGCTTTAATCACCTCTACGCAATACTCGCATTCATTTCTCAAACACGACCATCTTCAACCAGATTCGCCATGCATTTCACTGCCATTACTATCCTTTCCCTCGCTGCTGCTGTCTTTGCAGCTCCCGGGGATCGTGGCCATTACACCGTCCCTAACCTGGGTGCTCGCAAGCAAGCTATCTTGAACGCCGGTGGAAACACTCTGGATATCGCCATTGCTATGCTCGAGGACGAGCACATGCAAACCAACTACAAGTACGGTGAGTGAGTGCAGTCAAACTGTATTTCATAATGACACGGGCATGAGCGACTCCCTCTTGGAACCTCAATCGTCATTAGAGCATTGCTAATGACATTGGTAGGTGATGGCAAGACCGATGATGCCGCCAATTTTGGCCTCTTCAAGGTTAACTGGGGTATGCTCCGCGTCTGCGCCTCTCGCGCTGGGTTCGTGGGTCAGAGCGAAAGCCAGTGGAACAACGGTGCTAAGTTGAAGTAAGTAGCAGTTAGCTCGCCAGCGCCTGGGCTTGACCATCTGACAAACTCGTAGCTCCGATATCTATGCCGATGTGGCCAGCCGATGGGACTGCCAGAATCATTATGGTTATAACACGTGGTTCGCTGGCCACCGCAACGGTGCTACCGGCTTGAAGGATCCCAACACCGAAGATATCAAGTTCTATCGCGAGTCTGTTGAGTGGATTCAGAGCCAAATCGACTCTGACGCCAAGTACAAGTCTGACGACACCCGCTTCTGGGTTGACGTCACTCCCATCTGAACAGACAGCATGCAAAATTCTCGGTTCTCTTGGATCTCATGGATTTTTCAACTAGGCGGGCCAAGTTGAACAAGCCTAAGAGGGTTGGCAAGGGAGACCGTGGCGGAATGGACCACAAAGTCAATTTCTTGAGGCTCAAGGGCTTTCTCTCTTTTTTTGTACACAGTTTCGTATTTCCTTAGGTATATATATGATGTGATCGATCCAAGTCATGGCAAAAGCCTTAGTTGCATACTATCAACCCTTTCTGTCCCACTTGACCTTCACTACTTCAGCGTCTGGCGTGTTTTATCCAGCTTGAAGATTGACCTTGTAAAGTCAAAGTTCTGAAATGTTACCTCTGCGCTGGCCATCATTCCCCCGCCCTTTAATATCCTTTGCATTCCCCGAAAACGAGAAACTTGCGGTGGCAAAGGCGGGCGTCGAGATACCCGACACCCATCCTTTCGATTGAGACGAAAATCCTCGTATGTACCCCAATTGGGGTCGGTCAATATTCAAGGGCAGTAGTCTGCTGAGTGACAGGTCTAGATGCCACTTACAAAGAGTGCCTCATACCGTCTGTTTTTCTACCTGTTAGAAACGTCTAATAGGCTCCCTCTAGGGTTCACTGCTTGGGAGACAACAAGAGCTCTATAATTATGTTCTGCCCTCGACTTATTTCCGACATCAACTTCTTGATGTCCCTTGCTATTTATCACGAAAGGTGTTATATAGTCAAATGCTACACCTTTGTTAAGGATAGCTCCGTTATAAGAGGATACTCTATTATTGCACGTCGGGCTTCAAGTTTACGTCGTCTACCCAGTCATCTGTGCACGTCCCTACCCATCTCCATAGCCTCGTGCACGAGGTGTCCGGGTCCTTTTCCTCCGCCCTGACTGTTACCGCTCACAGTACAGTGCTAGGGTATATGACCATCCCCCACGAGGCTTGCGCGGCCGGGGTTGTAATTTGGCAAAGCGGATGTTTGTACCTGGCATGACCACACTACCAGCATACTCTCCGCTGTCGAGCCATGCTGGACTGTCGGGGTAGTTATCGGTCCAGGCGCGGACAATGCCGTTGGGGGGATTGATCCAGAGATAATCGGCCTTGCCATCGCTAACAGGGTGGTTGCTCTCGAAGGGGACGGAAGGACCTCGTTCCTTGAGGCACATGGACTGTTTGGTCACCCGAGTTTGGGTAAGGAGGGCGGAAGTCGGCACTCAGCCTGCAGATCAGGGCCTGTTCCTTGAGAAGGCCTAGACCTGTCTGGTTCCCCGTGCTTGGTTGCAGATGGAAGACCAAGCATGGGGAATCGGGCCGATCCGCAGGCCCCATGGCGGGTGCTTGTGCTTCCTCAACGCTCTCCACTCATGAGCGAAGTTCTTGCCTCTTTTTAAAGTCCTCTGTAAAGTTTTATACTAATTAATATTTACTTTTATGACAATACTTGAAGCATTGCACTAAATGGGTATCCTGCTATTTCTTATTAAGACATCTATCTAAGAGGAAAGCTTAAAATTTAAAATATAACCTTGCATTGCATACCCATTTAGTAATATTAAGCAAAGACTATGAGAATATTAGCCTAAACTTCTAGAATCTTAGTCTAGACTTCTAGAACATATAGAGAACGACAAGGGGCTCAGAGAAGTAGGCAGCCACCTTCCTCTCTGTTACCTCGCTGCAACGTCTCAGTTGTTTCGCTCAGGCAGTTGTTTCGCACAGGTAGCCCAATGTAGATAGATTCGCTGCACTTTGATAAACGTTTCCGGACCTACCTATCTACCATGATAAGTCAGTATGTGGGGTGATACCTTCCATTTTCTCCAGGTCAAATCTTCCTTTGCCCTGCATGGCCTCTTGTATTGCTCTGCGCGGGCTCATGTTTGTCCTCTCTTCCCCAACTTCACCGGAGTCGCGCTGAGGTTGTTATTTCTCACCGCTGATTCTTTCCAGACAGTCAGGATTATGCTTCTGGATTTGATGTTGGATGGACAGGAGGCGTATTTCGATAACGTGAGTCCCCCACGAGGTGTCTCCGCAGCCAACATCCGTCTAGAACCAACATCCTTCTGCAGCCAAAATCCTTCTGCAACCAGCATTCGACTTTGAGGTTACTTACAAGTTGCACCACAAGTCCCTCAACCATGCCATCATCAGGTGCCCAAATCAAATCGCGCACCCGTCTTCCCTATGCCGAGGCGCCTCTACCTATCAGTCGTCGTGATGGGCTCACATGAACGTTTGAAGGATGCGGGTTATCAAACTATTTAAGAGTCGAACGGCCCAGGCTAAACTTGCTCTTACTTCCTTTGTTCTACACCAGCCTTCTGTCTACCTCTGTACACACCTAGGTTGCTATTCTTCTCTTCATCCGTTCCAGACAAGCCGAACACCTTCACCATTCTTGATTCAACAGGAGATCCATTCCTCAAGATGCGTTGTGCTACTCTCGCTGGTCTCGCCCTCTTGGGTGGTGTGGCCCATGTATGTGACCCTTCTCTCTATAGAGCCAGATGGACTCATACTGATTTTCATCAACTAGGCTGCCTCTGTCGACACCATTGGCGGGATGGAGATTGTCCCAGTTAAGTAGGAGCTTGAGCTCAAGCCCAATGGAGAAGTTGTGCACCTGACCGGTACCGTGGAGGAAGTCTACCCTCAGCTTCTCGATCTTAACCCAACCTATGATTAAGATTGGGCCGGACATGACGATGAAACTGACGGCAAGGGACTTGTGACCGTGGATAAGAGGGAAAGCGACAACCCCGCCAGTGTCCTTTGGAAACGCTCCACATTCCTGAGCTCCAACATTAAGTGCAACGTCAACACTTGGGCCAACTGCTACTACATCGACAAGGGAATAGAGTATCTGAGGAAGGTAAAGGGAAAGCCCGTTAATGATCCTGGAAAGTGTGGCCGTGTTAGCTGTAAGTGTCTCTCCCTTTCTATCTCGTATCAACCGCAAAGTGACTCTAGTGGCTGATCGAAATAGGCTCGTATAACTCGGGTATTTTTGGGTGCAACACATCTTCTGGGAGGAAGACTCTCAACTCCTTTGGCTCAGTTGCTGATGGCGCTCAGGCCGCCTCTGACAAGTGCTATGACCCTAATGGCAATTTCTGCTGGGTTCGCGGAAGAGCTACCCACACTACCAACTGGTATGTGCTGGTTACGGGCCAGACGTGTTGATCGACCCGTTTCACTTTGGGGCATTCCGAGAGGACACTGGGATCAGTGTCTGATATATAGTAGGCAGTTGCAATCGAGGTCAGAATTCCCCGCCTTGTGTCGTTTTATTAGGTAGCCAATTTAAGCCTGTGCCTTTGCTATCAGTAACCAAGTCAAGCATGACCAGTCCAGCATATTTCTTAATTTCAACCACCTCTTGTTCTGATTTGACTTGGGCAAGCCTTCTATGTTTCCCTCATTAGGAAGGTGTCATCGGCAGGCCGTCATGCCGTTTTCCTTCAAGCGCCACGAGCACCGGGATACCATCCGGATAGAGAACCTAGCCGCGCGAAGCCAGTGATGGATTTCTGTGGCTGCAGGCGGTAGTCTCGTCTTATCAGCTGGTCCGCTTTGTTGTCTCAAATCTATCGTCAATCTTCTCCTCTTCAAGAGTGGAGAGACGAAACGCCTCGTCTCATCGAGCTTCACGTCGCTGAGCTCATAGAGTCCTAAAGTATTTTTAGACTTGGCAAGAACAGGCGCTGCTATAGCAGCGTTCATGCCTAGGCCAAGGAACTATCGAGATGGAAAACCAAGACATGTAGCGAACTAGTACAATTATTCCCTCGCAACCGTCGATCAAAGCTTGTTAGTTGCCATGGGAATATGAGCCAAGACAAGCTATCAATTCAGCCGCATGTGCAGGCGGGCAATGGCAAAAGTGTGGCTAGCTGAGAAGCCAAGAAAAAACAAGCTTGTATTCAATCCACACGGCTGGACATTCTAGATCATGCGACCCCCCGCCCCCCTTCACCATCTAAGTTACGGCCTTCCCAACGAGTCAGACTATCATTGGATGGTGAGCTCCTTACCACTGACCATACAAGCAACGGACAGCGGGGGAAGACGTGATGCGTCGACATATCCCGATTTACAGGTACACTGGTTGATGCCTGGTGTGGATTTCATGCTTCTCTAACCTCAATGGAAAGTGCTGTGCATGTTTAGCACTCGTCTATTATTACCCCTTTCGTAGATCTCAGCTAATATAAGCCAGCGCCACACAAAGATCTTTGGATCTAGACTTGTATATGTCTTACCAATATTTGGCAGGTCTCATGAGCCGAAGTTAATAGCCAATTTTAGCACTTTCCTACTTAATACCGCACTATAAATTCGACCATTGCTCTATTATAGAACCTCCCCAACTCACTGCCAAACTCCCTCTTTCTTTATATCTGGTCCTTACTAGAGTCATTACCATGAGCAACGACAACCAACCCCAGCCAGATTGGAGCAAGGTGCCTCTCAGCGATCAGTTTACGTGGACTGACGCTACGAGCAAGAACGGCCGGCCTTTCAAGATTGGCACCCCAAAAGACACAACCACGTCAACTGCCAATGCAACTCCAGCCGACAACTTCTTAGCTGCGTCCGATAAGACGCCCTTCGATATCCAAGTCAATTGGCCAGGTTATCCTCCTCCTCCGGGCTTTAACCATTTCAAGAAGCCCACAGCACAGGAGACTGCGACAACCAGCATCACCTCTTGGAACCTGAACACAGGGCCGCTGACTTACAACGGTCTCTCCTTCACCTGAACTAAGTCGTACCATTTCTATTTCTACGACAAGACTAGTGATAGCTACGGGAACAATGTTTTCTGGCCCAGAGACGGCACAATTCATTCCATTTGGTACTTCTCCAGTGATCCTACCATCATGAGGGTGACCGGTAGTTAAAAGCTAGACACCAAAGGGGCTTTGTATTTGACTGAGGTTTTTCCCCTTCCAGGCGGTTTTCCCTCACCCTTTTTCAACTCCCATGCGTAATCACGCACGAAAGGATAATGGGCATCTGGCGCGCTGTGTTACGTTGTGTTATCAAAGTTAGCCAGACCAATCTACTACTGTTAGACCCCGCAAATGGGTGGACACATCAAGACCAGTGGAAACCCAAAGGCTTTTCTGGTTCGACCCAGAGCACTACGGAATCCCTAGCAGGGTCATGTCGGCTTTCAGCAAGCCAGAAGAAGAGGTGTTTTGACTCATTTATCGATCCATAGTATTAGATGGTGGGCGAGGGCACGCTCCAATGGTGCTTACCGAAATCAAAGTATCCGACTCGACCATTGTCAGCACAGATGGTCTGAGAAGCAGATTTAGTTCTGAATATGCCCTTGGGAGAGTGCAACACTTGCCAAAACCCCGATTGCTGCTGTGAGTAACAGCATCCTAAACAGAGGGTTAGGCCTCTGAATGAGGGAGGGCAGATTGTTGAAACCGACAAGGTAAATCGACGATCACGGTCGCAGTACGGGGTTCTGTAAGTACTCAACATAGGTAGTTGTAGATGTTGAGCCCAAAGCAATATTAACTTTGCTTTGTCACTTTTTACACTCTTGGATAAAGAAAGAACAGTGTGGCGCGTGTTCCAAAAGGGCAATAAATAGCATTCGTAATGTAAATGACGCCGGTATGGTCTTCTATTGTGAAATCTTATCCCCTTTGTGCAGGGGAATCTCATCTCCTGAGCTTGCATCGCTCTGCCCAACATGCTGACTCGTTGCTTCTGACCTAGCCATTTCCTCATGGCTATTGTTCGGCTCATACTCGTTCCCAAGCCGTTGAAAGTGCCTCTGTCCGGACTTTGCGCCTCCAGTTCCACCTATTGTGATGAGCTCTGTGGCCACTGCGCTTCGGCCACTATGTGCTCCCTTGCTATTAGTGAAGCTGCCGAACTGCTTAGAGATCTTCACCATGAGCGGCCGCAAGGTTGGAAGGCAGACAGCGATGGTTCCACAAGCTACCTCGACGACACACCAGGCACAGGCTGTGGCGAGTGTCCCTGTTGTAGGTCAGGAATATTCTCGTCAAATTGCTACTATGGTAGGCGCTTACACGTAGTATCGACTGGGTCGAACTGCATAATGGTGGTGAATCTGTAGATGCTGGCAAACAAAACACTAGTTGAAGGACCCATCGTTACAATTGCCCGAAAGGAGGAGGGATAGGAACAACTCACAAGCTGCCAAGGAGAAACATGACGCACAGAGATAGCCTCTGAGCCAGGTTGGCGTGCAACTTCCAGATCTGCCTCATTGGCATGCACAAGATGGCAACATCCGTGCCGATATTTGGGATTGCATTACCGATAAAAGAGGCTTTGAGATTGATGCATGATCCATTAATCCACGGCATCCACGCCTTCTTGATCGGCGTACATTGGAATATGGAGACGGCGACAATGGCGATCCACCAGCCAACGACGATGGCGGCTATCACAGCTGCACACACCCTGAAGCCGCGGGATAAAAAGATGCGCAAGTACATCTGCAACAGAGCGAGCTTCACAAGCATCACTGCTGAGACATAGATGCACTCAAACGCCAAAAGGAGCTTGAAGAAGGCAACCTGGTCTGCGGTGGGCACAGCGTTGGCATGTCTACCAAGCCCATGACTGATCACTGCAATTGTCAGGTCACTGTCGATGAAAGAAGACTGCAGCTTACTAGTATAATTCACCGCACCAGAGATGAAAACAGCCACCTAGAGTTCAAAGTTCAGATCTTCTTCTGTATGATGGAGGGTCTTGGGTAGGTATGTACCAACGCGGCGACTGTCATCCAGTCATCGGCTCCGTAGCCAGCCCTGATATGACGCGCCCAGAAACGCAAAGCAACAAACACCGCCGAAAGGACTAGCACCACTGTTGTCGTAATATTGAGTTCCCTGCTTCTGTCGGCCTGCAAGTCAACGCGGGGCTGGAGTTTTGCCGATGCGGCCATGGCTCCAGAATTGAGAAGGCGGTGGGTGGCTCTGGTAAACAATGGCTCAGACAATGCAAATATGACAAAAGTAGTCTTGAACGAGGTGAATGCGGTTAGACTTACTGTAAAAAGGCTGGTAAGGAGAACCGAGACTCCAATGTCGGTTGCCGGGTGTTGGTTGTTGGTGTTGGTTCTTAGTGCCAACTAGGTAGCAGTCGACCCCTTTCCGTCATATGTTTGACATGCTGCCCCCGTAGTGGTTGCAACGTCAATTATTTGCCGGACCCGTGTTGGTAGAGCCTGAAACTAGCCCATGAACATGATTAGCAGTCAATGCAACAGTACTTATGTTGGTGCTATGCCCCTCGGGTTTGCTTTTCATTGAACAACACATCCGAAGCTCATTTACTCATTTCACTATCAGAACACTATCCATTACGAAACCATGTCTTCTATCAAGCCTACCATTGTCTTTGCCCCAGGCGCCTGGCATACCGCAGACTGCTTCGACGTCGTCCGGGAAGCTCTCCACGCCCGCGGCTGGACTACCGAGGCTGTTGAATACCCTTCCGTCGGCGCTGAACCACCCACCAAAGGCCTAGCTGACGACGCGAACGCTGTGCGTGCTAGTGTTGAGCGTCTCGCAGACGAAGGAAAGAAAGTTGTCCTCATTGTGCACTCATACGGCGGCCTGGTTGGCGCAAACGCGGTTGAAGGGTTGGGCTACAAGCAGCGCCTGCAAGAGGGCAAGACGGGTGGTGTGATACTCTTCGTTTATCTGGCGGCTTTTGTGACGCCGCTTGGAAAAAGCATCAAGGAAATGCTTGGAGGCCAGTTTCTACCATGGATGAGGCCTGAGGTAAGTCCCCCATGGAATCGATGAAGATTACATTAGTGATGGAACTGTTGTTAATTGGTGTGTGCGCAGGGGGATTACGTTTACGCCGATACACCCGAAGCGATCTTCTATCACGACGTGGAACCAGAGGCTCAAAAGAAGGCCCTTGACGCCCTGAAACACCAGTCCGGCCGTGTCTTCACTGACACCGTCACATATGAGCCCTGGCATGACATCGATTGCTTCTACTTCTTCTGCGACGCCGATCAGGCACTGGCGCTGCCAATACAGCAACACATGGCTTCGCTGCTGGGGCCTGATGCAGCAAGCTTCCATTCCCAGGGCTCTCACTCCCCATTCCTCTCGCAGCCCCAAGAAGTGGTTGAAGGACTCGAATATGCGGCCAAGGTGGGGCTGGAGAAGACAGCGGTGCCTCAAGTCTGACCCGAGGGCAGATTGCAATAAGACAAGGGTTGGCTGGAGTGGTCAAGATACGTATCTTTTAAATATGCTTATGAACTTTCAATCTTCCATCATACTGTAGCTTTGTTCCTGGTGAATAATGAATAATGCCCAGTTGGTGTGACTTGGCCATGTAGTACTCCACGGACGCGTCACTAAGAGCCCTCACTTCTCCTCCTGGCAGCAGACACGCAGAGGCAGGGCACCACCAGTGCGGACGGCTTCAACAGGTGTGTCGGAGCGGTTAGGTGTCGATGCAGGCGTAGGCGGTGAAGGCAAAGTCGGAAGAGGGGTTTTGTTCGGCAACCGGGTTGTTAGTTAGTCAATTGACCATCACTCACCCGACAGGAACATTCGAAGATGATCGTACCAAGGCATCTCTAGTTTCACTAGTTTACGAATAAAGTTTCCAAGGGCTCAATAGGGGTCCAATCTCATGTCGATATCCACGAGCGGGGTCCGTTAGTCTCAACCCTTCCCCTCATTTCCTGGCCCCAACCCCAAGTCTGCACGAACACCCCTGACTAGCTGACGTCACCTTTAGGACTCTGAGACAGTCACTTTTGGTCACGTGACTTTAACCCTTCTCTGCTTGTGTCACATGACAGCCCCTGATGTTACGAATGTCAACGTGCTTCCGTGAGCTGGGAAAGAGGCGGGCACAGCTTGAGCTTCTGTATCTAGTTTTGAAGGTTAGCAGACAGAGTTTACCAAGCACGTGTATAGTCCATTCATCGCCAAATCAGGCATGTGTGCAAATCTCGGGTGTCTTGGTTATGGTTGCAAAAAAGCGTGACGCCTGACTTAATCCACTTTAGAGGAAACGGTCGAACATACACCCAGTGAAGTCAAACTTTCTCTTCACCAAGAGGAGGTTGTGATCTAGATGCATTGGAGTCTCTGAATTTTAAAAAACATCAGATATTTAACATTTACTCTTTCTCGGCGGAACAGTCAGAAAGGCTTTTAGGGCAAGATATTATTTCAGCAACACTCTAGGACCGTACGCCCTACCCTAGACCTGGGCATTCGCTGATAAAATTACGTAATTAGCCTCCCTTGTTTTTTTTTACCTCGGCTTAAACGGGTTTGAGCTATTTATAGATCTGGCCTAATTTTCCCCCTGCTGCTCAATCTTGGCAATAGCGCGATTAATGCCCTTCTCATCCTTCTCATCCTCTTCGTCAAGCTTCATATTCTTCATAAAAAACATAATAACCAGGTTAGGCACACAGAAGCACGTGGCGACGATAGCGAGGATCATCTGCGACTCGCTGTAGCCACGATTAATCGCTGCACGGGCTGCCGTGCCAGGGAGGTACCCCTTGGCGGTCACGATGTCCTGGAAGATGAGGGTGGAGTTGCTTCGGTTCTCTTCGGGGAGATAGGACGCGAGTTTTGTAGGGAGAGTATTGCGCCAGATGGCTCCAGAGATACTGTCACGAGTCAGTCATTTGCTTAAAGAGAAGATGAGAGAGCTGTGATCTTACCTAGTACCAAGGGCACCTCCAACGCTGGTCGCAGCTTGGAAGAGGCCTGTGACGACGGCTACTTCCTGACGAGAAACCACAGCTTGAACCGACACTTGACCAGCGGTTTGGAAGAATGCGCGACCAACACCAGAGAGAACCTTGGAAGCAATGAAGGATGCCTCGTTCGCACGACCACCATTGGGCATGTTGACGAGATAGATCATGATTCCTTGACCGAGAATCACCATTGGAGGGCCAGCAAGAACCCAGTACTGGGCATTCTTGGTGTACTTCATACCAACGGCGACAAACAAGCCCGAGATCTGGAAGGCGACTCGGAGGGAGTTGCTAATGACTCGTTAGCAATCTTGTCAGGAGATGCGAAGTAGTAACTGTGACTTACTCGATGCGTGTGGCATGGCCAGGGGAGAACTGACCCGCCACTTGGAGATAACTGGGGAAGAAGATGGTGAAGAGCGAGTATCCCAAGAAGTCAAACATCTGGATGGCACATCCAGCAATGACAGTCTTATTGGCCATGCGCCAGGGGATGTAAGGCTTCTGAGCATACTTGAGGTCCCAAACCAGAAATGCCCCAAAGCAGATGACGCCGATAACAAGCATGGCGATGAAAGAACCTTCCTTCCAGCGCTGAGGATTGAATGAGCCAGTCAAAGACACGGGGATCAAGATCAACGAAAGACCAGCAATGAGAAGGATCAAACCCAAGAAGTCAATCTCGGTCCAGATGAGGTGAAATACCTTCTTCCACATCGGACTATCCGGGGAGCACCCCGCGACAGCAGAGAATGTCTTGACCTGCAGACCGTGCTTCTTGGCGCGCTTCTGAAGGACCGCAATGGTGGCGATGAGCGGGATGGCGACAATGGGAGTGACGATGGCCCATGTACCATAGCCCCAGCGCCAAGTCGCATTGAGGAAGCCTTCACCCATGATGGTACCCAGGTAGAGCGCCGGGATGGTGGTGATAGACTCGGGGAGCGTTGACCAGAAGGCACGGTCGACGAGGTTCGTGGCATCGGCGAGGAAGACTTGCTGGACCAGAGTGAAGCCAGTGGCGCCGATTGCGTCGAAGAGGCCTGCAGTCTTTGACGGGTTAGACAAACGGACAGTAAGAGCAAGGTATTTCTTACAAAGTAGTTGCCGATGTTCTTGCTCGTCGCATAGAGGATGAAGCTCAGAGTTTGGAACAGGATGGAAAAGGTGAACATTTCAGCTCTACCAAAGACCTAATTTTGCCATTAACCCTTGTCTTTCACAGCCAATCTCTCGATAACTCACATCGCTCAGCTTGGCAATGACGGGATAGGCAACGATGCGAGTAATGTTCATGACAACGCGAGCGGAGCTCATCGCCGAATGCGACCTGAACTCGCTGGTCACGTAGGGCTCAAGTACCAGTCCAGAGTAGTCAGAGAAGGTAATGACAAGAGTGGTTAAAAACAGACTGACTTCCGTTAGCCGGTGTCACTCCAAAGGAAGAGAAAACATACCTTGAGAAAGCGATGGCCAAGGATGTGCGTGACCATGCCTTCTTCAGAATCATGGCCTTCTGCACACCAGCCTGGATGCTAGACGACTCGCTATGCACAGAGGCAGCGTCGTCATTCCGCACCTCCTGCGCCTCGAGGTTCTTGTCATCGACACGCTCGGGCTTTGGCCGAATAGCGTTATCAGCCATACTGAAGGAAGCAAGACAGGTAGGGGTAAGAGTGTCGAAGTAAAGCTTCTGCATACTGCATGAACACTCCAAGATGCACGGAAGCAGGCCCATTATTTAACCTGCAAAATAGACTCAGTCACAAGCCCCTGCCATGGTTCATCCCACGTTGCTCCCCGCCCATGGTGTAAGCCAGCACGGATCGAGACCGAAGGGTAATCGGGTAGTCAAGATCCCCTCGTCCCGGAAATATGGTTAAAGCTGCGCTTGGCCCGCTGCGTTATTAAAGGTGTGGGCTGATGCATGGGGTGCTTAGAGTCTGGGCGTGGGATCCAGAGAGAAAAGCTATGGTCATACGACAAGCCAAGGCGTCTAGTCAAACAGCCACCAACACGAAAAATACGGTGGGATCTAATCAGATGTCGAGTTATCTAATCTGATCAGGATCAAATTGCCAAATCCAATCCACCAGCGTCCCTCCTATTGGGCAGCCAAGCCCAGATTGAGCTGATTTCCCCCATTCTAACATTTGGAGCTTTAGAGCCCGATGCGGTACTCCGTATCCGCAATGTAGTAGCCATCAGGTCATGGGCCGAGCTAAATGGCTGCCAAGTCGCTAATGAGTCAAGAATGATCTCCAGCGGCGATTTTCTGCAGCAAAGGTCCCAATGCTGTAGCGGTTGTCTCCGAGCCTCGGCGTCTGCTGATGCTTCAAAGTTGAACATTGCCGCGTGTCATTCTTCCTCCAATCCTCACATGATGGCCTCTTGAGATACTCCTCTCGTCGTTCTGTGAAGACTGCCCCTGGGCGTGAGCTTCGATAGCTGCCGTCACGACTCAAGGCAATTCGCTGCTGGCCCAACCTGGTGTAGACGTTTCACCCTCCGGCACCAGCATCATGGATAGCAACAAGACAGCTCAGGCGACCGACGAGCCGATATCATCAATTGAAGATAAATCTTTGGAGGAAAAGCTGAAAGCCCAAATAGAGACTCCAAATATTGCCGTCGGGTTCAAGGACCTATTCCGCTACGCAACTCTGAAAGACCTCCTGATTCTCGCCTTCTGTACTGTTGCCGCAATCGCCGCCGGCGCAATTCTACCATGTTTCCCAGTAAGACCCAAAAAATTCAAACCAACTATCCCGCTAACTCTTCAGCTTCTCTTCGGCGACATGGCCGGGCTCTTCCAGTCAATCTCTCTTCAAGAAATTCCCCGTTCCGAATTCGACAGAGTCCTCACGCAAAAGTCCCTGACCCTCGTCTACCTCGGCATTGGCGCCTACGTCGCCACATACATCTCGACCGTCGGCTTCATGGGCGTTGGCGAGCGTCTGACACGCACGATCCGGCAACAGTATTTCCGCGCCCTGCTGCGACAGAACATGGCCTTCTTCGACAATGTCGGGCCCGGGATGCTGTCGTCGAGGATCTCACTCGACTGTCAGAATATCCAGGAGGGCGTCTCGGAGAAGGTGGCGTTTGTGATCACAGCGCTTGCTACGCTTGTTAGCGCCTACGTGATTGGGTTCATCAAGTATTGGAAGCTCACACTTGTTGCATCCTCGATCCTTGTTGGCATCATAGTTACCAGCACAGTATGCACGCGGTTCATCATCAAGTACCAGGGAAAGTCAATGGCGAACTACTCCATCGCAGGCGGTCTCGCTGAAGAAGTTATCAGCTCCATTCGAACCGTCAAAGCCCTTGGCGTACGAGACGTGTTTGCCTTGAGATTCGAGTCGCATCTCATCTCCGTCGAGACTTGGGGACGAAAGGCTCAGATCTGCGTCGCAGTGCTGATTGCCATCGTCACAACCATGACTTTCATGAGCCATGCCCTGACATTTTGGACAGGCTCGATCTTTATCGACAGGGGAGAGGCGAGTCTTTCTGATGTCATAACCGTCGCCTTTGCCATTCTTATCGGGTCGCACGTTCTTGGCGGTATTGCACCTCATATTCCCGCATTTGCAGGGGCTGTTGCGGCAGCTTCTAAGGTGTATTCCGTCATCGACCGAGAATCACCTCTCGATCCAACTTCGGAGGAGGGCGCCAAGCTCGACCAAATATCAGGATCTATCGACTTTGTCAACGTGAAGCACATCTACCCTGCCAGACCTCAGCAAGTCATAATGGATGGTATCAATCTGCATATCCCAGCTGGAAAAACCACAGCCATTGTTGGGCCATCAGGTTCTGGCAAGAGTACCATCATCAGCCTCATCGAGAGGTTTTACTCTCCCATTAGTGGACAAGTTGTCTGCGACGGCAAAGACATTTCTACACTCAATCTGAGATGGTTTCGACAGAAGCTGGCCCTCGTGGCCCAAGAGCCCGTGCTCTTTGGAGTCTCTATCTTTGACAACGTCGCAATGGGTGCCCTTGGAATTCCAGACCAGGACGAAGAAAAGGTTCAGTCTCTCGAGTTCAGAGTTCACGAAGCCGCCAAGAAAGCCAACGCTCACAACTTCATCACCAATCTCCCCAAGGGCTACGACACCAAACTTGGCGAGGGCGGGTCTCAGCTCTCGGGCGGCCAGAAGCAGAGGATTGCAATCGCCCGCGCTCTGATCCGCAACCCGGCAGTACTTCTCCTCGATGAGGCTACGTCTGCATTAGACTTGGAGTCTGAGCAGACTGTCAAAGAGGCAATCCAGTCGGCCTCTGTTGGGAGAACAACCATAGTGGTTTCGCACAGGCTTTCGACTATCACGTATGCCGACAACATAATTGTCTTGTCAGAAGGCAAAGTAGTGGAGCAGGGAACGCATAGTGAACTTCAAAGTCTAACCGGTGTTTATTCAAAGCTCTTTGAGGCACAGCAACTGGAGGGGCACCCATCCGGTCATGGAGTCAACAGCACAGCTTCTGAGTCCGCGCAAGATGAGCCGCTGCCACACCAAATGGACAAGACTGGACATAATACAGAGATCGTTCCCTTAGATCAAGAGGACCAAAAATCTCAAGATGCTAAAACGTCACTATGGCCCCTGGTGTCCCTCACCGCATCCTTCAACCGCCCCGAAGCCAAACTCCTCGCCATCGGCCTAACATTCTCTATCCTCGCCGGCTGCGGTGGTCCGACCCTGGCCTTTCTCCTCGCCAAAGTCATCAACGAGCTTTCCAAACCTGACGCCATGGTTTCATCTATGAGAGAAGGCGCCAACTTCTGGTGTCTGATGATGTTCGTCGTTGGCCTCATTCACGTCTTCAACCTCACCATCCAAGGCGTGTCCTTTGCCATCTGCTCCGAGCGTCTCATATATCGAGCTCGAAGCACACTCTTTCGCTCGATCATAGAAAAGGACGTTTCTTTCTTCGAACGAGATGAGAATAAGACTGGTGCTCTAACGTCGCTCCTTGGTATCGAGGCAAAGAGTCTCTCTGGCGTGAGCGGCTCAACGCTTGGGACCATCTTCATTAGCTGCACCACGCTCATCGCATCCATGGCTATTGCGTTAGCCATCGGCTGGAAGGTTGCACTTGTATGCATCTCCACTATACCAGTCCTGCTGGGCTGCGGCTTCTATCGCGTTTGGATGATCGCCAAGTTCGCCCAGCGATCCCACGAAGCACACAAACAGTCCTCTGCATACGCCAGCGAGGCCGTGATGTCAGCGCGCACCATTGCTGCCCTCGCCACAGAGGATCAATTCGTTCGCCACTATGAGCAACACCTTAAAGCCCAGGAGAGAAAGAGTTTCGTTTCTATTCTCAAATCTTCTGTGCCGTATGCAGCGTCGCAGTCGTTTGCCTTCTTCTGCGTTGCCCTAGCGTTTTGGTATGGCGGACAACGCATTGCGGATGGCGAATACTCCATATTCCAGTTCTTTGCATGCTTCGCCGAGATCATCTTTGGATCCCAAGCTGCTGGTCTGGTCTTTTCCTTCGCAACTGATATTGGAAAGGCAAAGAAAGCTGCAAGGACCTTTCACACGATGCTGCAAAAGACGCCAACCATCGACGGTTCTGAGGGTGACAGCACCACTCATCTGCCCGAGAAGTGTCAAGGAAAGATTGAGTTTGAAAACGTCCACTTCACATACCCAAACCGCCCTGGATATCCGATCCTCAACGGCCTGAGTTTCTCTGTTCATCCAGGCCAGCACATTGCTCTCGTCGGGAGCAGTGGATGCGGCAAAAGCACATGTTTCGCACTACTAGAACGACGTATGATCCTGATTCCGGAAGTCTCAAGATCGATGGTCAAGACATCAGAGGACTTGACGTGGCCGAGTACCGGAGAGCGTTGGCCTACGTTCAGTCAAGAACCTACCATATATTCAGGGACGATTCGGGACAACATCACTCTCGGTTGTGGCCCTGACGAGACCGATGAGGCCATCATCCAGGCATGCAAGGATGCAAACATCTACGACTTCATCTCTTCTCTTCCGTAAGTGATTTATCGTACTTCAAAAAGCTCCATGCTAACAATCCCAGCGATGGCCTCGCAACCACAGTTGGTAACCGCGGCGTGATGCTGTCCGGTGGCCAGAAACAACGTATCGCAATCGCCCGAGCCCTCATCCGCAACCCCCGAGTTCTCCTCCTAGATGAAGCGACCTCTGCCCTTGACTCCACATCAGAGAAGCTCGTGCAGGACGCTCTGGAGAAGGCCTCACGAGGCCGGACGACCATCTCAGTTGCACATCGTCTCAGTTTCGTCCGCAGCGCAGATAAGATTTATGTCATTGAGAAAGGCCAAATGGTGGAGTCAGGTACACATACCGAGTTAATGAGGATGGGAGCGAGGTATCATAGTCTTGTTCGAGCTCAGGCTCTCGAGGTTGGGTCTGGAGAGGTCAACTAATGGCACAGAAGTTTGGAAGAAATACGCATTCATTAAAGGTATTCTTGAAGATATACCCCCAAGAAGTAATATTCTTAACATACCGAGATTATGCGCAAACACTACTTTTCTCGTCCATCTTCGAACATTTAGTAGCAATAACAGGCCATTCTTACTAGTCCCAGCTCAAATGTTTTCTCTCTAAATTGTCATAGCGCTGAACAACTTCAACTTCGACTCCAGCCTTACCATACACAGCCAAAATGCGTGCTTTTAATACGGACTTGTTGTACCACTCCACCACCGTGTCCCTCAGCATCGTCACCCACACGAACCTTCGGAGCCGTGACGTCACAGTTTTCAAATTGTCCATCCACAAAGAATATACCTCTAGCTGCTGTTCACCTCGCCAATCATGCTCTTTGCAAAAGTCGTCGCTAAGAGCAACGTGCTCGACGGTTGTCGGCAAGGTCTCGTCGATATGCGTCGGCGGAACAGAGGCGGAAAGGCCGGCCAGGAATGCCAATGGGATTTCAAGCGTCTTTAATTTCTTAAAGGATACCATGCGGTAGAAGCCTAGATATTTGCATGAGCCTAGGACTTTTAGTTCGATGAGCGTTTTCTGGACGTGTTGGAGGGCAGCCATTATCTCGTCCAGGCTGACCCAGTGGCCGTTAGTAGAATGAGTACATGGCCAACCGCGCCAGTCCCACCGAAGGGTTTCTCAGATAGGATCGTGCCGAGGTGTTTGGCATGGACAAAGGCGATGTTCAGTGTCGTAAGCGTCTCAAGGGCCGGCTTGTGCTCCGGCCACCTCCAAGACGGTGTGCTATCGATACAGGCGGAGACGCGGTGCACTTCCGGCAGGTAGAAGAAGGGCGTAAGCAAGTTGGCGCCCTTGGGCCTGCCACGTGGAATTGAACCGATCCGACGCAGATGAGCAACATCCCGAAGCTGCTCGAAATGGGGAAGTTTGGGCCTGTTTTGACGAGGAAAGACTGAAAGAGCAGCCCTGAACATCCTGGTAGATGTAGAGCGCTAGGATCACGCCACGCTACGTGATAAATTACCCGACGGCTCTGTTTGTCAAGTCGCCTTAAGCCCTCGCCACGCTTCTAACCTCATTCAATCCATGTACAGTTTCATCTGTGCACCTGGGAAGTTCTTCTAGGCCGGCCCATTGGCGCGTTGGTGCGTTACGTGAACCTCATCCGGCCCGTGACGGTCCGAGTCGCTCGACCCGCGGTCGCCGACCGCAGAGTCGGGCGTCGTGTTAGCTTACTTCCATGGTGCTTCTTCGCATGTTCCACGAATACTGTGCAGGCGGTCCATTCTAGACCTGCCACCCCAGCCTCTGCCCATGTTTCCAGAACGATTGGGGAGCGATCTTAAATCAACGGTGGGGCCCCACAAACTGCGTGTGCTTCAGGCATATCGGAGTCAGGATTGCTTCATCTTTTGGCCAGCCGCATGATATAAATCTCTGCCCATCCTACTGGTGAACCTTTAGCCCAACCGTCGTCCTAAATTCACATTATTGGCAGCCACTTGTATCTTCTTCAAACTGTTAGCCATCGTACTGATTCACTCGATCCGCGTCACACGACTTTCTCATTCCCATTCTTTCTTCTCTTTCCCACAGACCTCATCATCGTTTTCCCGCCATCATAAGGCATTGGCGATAGCAGAGCCGTAACACAAGTCGAGATAAGGCCTCATCATGTCTTCTCCCAAACGCAAGGCCGAGACCATTGCTGTGGAGGCCCGCACGGGTTCTGTCGCCCTGCACACCGCCGAGGACGTCGATCACGTCGAGGCACCCGTTACCTGGAAAGCCTACCTGCTTTGCGCCTTCGCGTCTTTCGGGGGCATCTTCTTTGGTTACGATATTGGCTACATCAACGGCGTGAATGGCTCCTCTATCTTCATTGAGGCTGTCGAAGGCCCCGGGGTCGACAAGCTCTCCGAGAGCCATAGCTCTCTCATCGTCTCGATCCTATCCTGCGGCACTTTCTTCGGCGCTCTGATCGCGGGTGACATGGCCGACTTCATCGGCCGCAAGTGGACCATCATTTTCGGCTGCGTTATCTATATGATCGGGGTGGTAATCCAGATGATAACTAATCCGGCCTCTGCACTTGCCCCTATTGTGGCTGGCCGTCTTATTGCCGGTTTCGGCGTTGGTTTTGAGTCTGCTATTGTCATTCTCTATATGTCTGAGATTGTAAGTCCTGTCCACGCGGCACTGCATGACAGTGATCATGATTGCACATGCTGACTTTCCTGTCCCGTTTTCAGTGTCCCCGCAAGGTCCGTGGTGCCCTCGTCGCGGGATACCAGTTCTGCATCACGATTGGGATCCTACTCGCTTCCTGTGTTGTTTACGCTACCCAAAACCGCGACGACACTGGCGCGTATCGAATCCCCATCGCGATCCAATTCCCATGGGCTTTGGTCCTGGGTGGCGGCCTCCTCTTTCTCCCAGATTCGCCTCGTTATTTCATCAAGAAGGGTCAAGTGCAGAACGCGATCTATGCTGTATCCCGCATCCGCGGGCAGCCCGAGGATTCCCACTACGTTCAGGCTGAACTTTCCGAGATCATCGCCAATGAAGAGTATGAACGAGCCCTTATCCCATCGACTACCTGGCTGGGAAGCTGGGCCAGCTGCTTCCGGGGTAGCCTTTTTGAGGCTAAGTCTAACCTGCGCCGAACGATCCTGGGTACCTCTTTGCAGATGATGCAACAATGGTGTGTTGTCCTACTTTCCACTAACAATGCCCACCATCCGCCCCCAACTAATGGGTCGGACGTTAACATGGTAATCAGGACCGGCGTTAACTTCATCTTTTACTACTCGACTCAGTTCCTTCAGTCTACTGGAGCTATCAGCGATTCGTTCTTGATCTCCCTAATCTTCACCCTTGTTAACGTCTGTTCTACCCCTATATCGTTCTGGACTGTTGAGAGATTTGGCCGCCGTTTCATTCTTATTGCCGGCGCATTCGGCATGCTCGTATGCCAATTCCTTGTCGCCATCGTCGGTGTCACTGTCGGCTTTAACAGGACACACCCGGATCCGGAGGTTCCCGACCATGCCATCGCCGATAACATCTCCGCCGTCAATGCACAAATCGCCTTTATCGCTATCTTTATCTTCTTCTTTGCTTCCACCTGGGGTCCTGGTGCGTGGGTCGTCATCGGGGAGATTTTCCCCTTGCCTATTCGTTCCCGCGGCGTTGGGCTCTCTACCGCTTCTAACTGGCTGTGGAATACTATCATTGCCGTTATCACACCTTTCTTGGTTGGGGAAGATAAGGGAAACATGAAGTCCTCTGTCTTCTTTGTTTGGGGTGGCCTTTGTAGTTGCGCCTTTATCTACTCGTATTTCCTCGTCCCGGAGACCAAGGGTTTAACTCTTGAGCAGGTCGATCAGATGATGGAAGAGACTACACCTCGCACGTCGACCAAGTGGAAACCAACTACCACCTTTGCCAGCACTATTGGGGTCAATACGCTTGTCAAGAAGAACAGCGCTGATGTCGAGCGCAATGGCTCGGGATTCTAGAGCATCAGCAAACAAACGCCACGGCTCCCACCGATTCCGTGAAACAGAACAAGTACGGGGTTCGCGGCGTACCTGCCACGAACTTGGCTGCTCTTCCACCTCCGGGCCCAACAGCGAGATGTCAACCCGTGGTACGAGACAATGGCGCAGGATGCGGTGGGGCGAGAATGGCGTTTGGAGGTGGCGTGCAGATAGCAACAGTGCGGCACTGAACCCTAGGACATAGAAGTTTGGCTGTTTAAGTGACCAACAGATCAATACACAGAACCTTGGGGGTTTCAAGGTGCTCAGGACCAACAATATTTCCCTTTCCTTCGAAACAGGTACATTGACAAGTACGCCAGCGCAAAGCTGGATCAAATGTTACATCATTGCTTCCGAGCTCGATAGTCTTAATCTGTAGGGTTGAGGGAATGCACGTATTGTCCAGGTTGACGATGAATGCAAATATCTCCTCAGTCTTTACATGCAAGATTTCATTCACAACGTTTCTTGTTCTCGGCTCATTCAGCAACTCCGCGCGGTTATTTGATTCCCGTCTGAGGTGCCGCCTGTGTGATCATCGATTCGTCGCTCCTCTTCATCCTACACGACATCTCTATGCCATATTCAAGATCTTCGAGATGCCATGTATCAGTGTTCTTCAAGACACTTGCTGGCTGGCGATGGACTCTTGATCCGCTGGTTGAGCATCTTTGGAGGCTTCTTGAGTTTGCCCGTACGTCGTCTGCGAACTTTAGTCGCGATGCCAAAAGGTCGATACTTGTGGTGCAAGGCACCAGTTAGCTATCAACTTGAGCTAGGAGGGTAAATGGTTCAACACACTACATGACAACAGGGAAAAGCATCTCCAAGGTCGCCGCGAAACGATCAAACTGCCCCGCCAAGGTAGTGGCACTCTGCGCGGTGGCCTGGAACGAATATGTTATCGCTCGAGAAACACCAATCAAGCAGAGCATTGCGACACGTATTTCGGTGCTCCGCATCAAATACTTGAAGAGCCCACCACGTAGTGCAATGACGGAGGATGTCCGATACGCGGAGCTGAAGTGTCTCAACAGCAGAGCGGCACTGATGCATTCCGCTGCCGCGATGCCGCCAAAGTAACCAATGTGCAAGCGGCCGATGAGGGTTATCAAGTCGTCGGATGGGGCTAACAGTAATCGGATACGGTAGTATAGAATGGCGAGCTTCAAGGCGGAGACGACCACAATTATTGCCCAGTAGCAGGCCTGAAACACAGCTCGACTGCGAAAGTCAAGGATCTTGATGAGGATGAGATAGCTGTACAACGATAGGCCGGCTTCTTCTATCTATTTTGTGCCCGACGCAGGGGGGCTTGGTCAGCAGGCCTTCTTCCTCTCGTGCACATGCGGCCGTGGACCGCCGTCTCAGTTGTCGTGCGACTCACCAGCCAGAAGAAATCACCAAAGGCAGAAGCAGCAAGCTTCCCCTCCAGTGCGTAGTTGGAGTAGAAGGCGTAGTAACACAGCCCATTGGCGAGGGCTCCGGCGGCCGAGACGGTGATGGGTACAAATACAATACGGGACCGGCCAATGATGCCGATGACCATAAAACCATGGACGACGTTGGCTAGTCCGATGGTGCTGAGGATGGCCCAGCTGAGCTCGAAATATGCGGATGCTGATGGTGGAGAAGGACTCTCGTCCATGACGCCAGCTTCAAACGATATCAGTGAGGAGAGACACAACGTGATTCATGGACCCGCAATGTAGCTTTAGGCATGTTTTACTGCCCTCCCCAGGGCTGTCACGTGAAGGGATATTGAAAGGGAGCGTGAATGGTGAATATGACGAGTGAGCAGAGCAAGCCACAGACATACCAGGCCGAGAGGAGTGGGAGATATCGTCTTTGTCCCTCTTGGCAGCCCTCTTCCTTGTAGGATTTTGATCAAAGTTTATTCGTTAGTGCTGCATGGAGCCTGCCACCCCTGCGGTTTAGCACGGACCTAGCGGCTGGCGTCTACCCCGCAAAAGAAAAGTCACAGAAAGCCACAGAAAGCCACAGGGTGGTGGCTTCTCCAGGGGGCTGGGGGGAAAGCTGTGTCTGTATCGGGCTGCAGTCCGTAACCGACTCAGTCATGTTGTAAGTGGAAGAGCCTGGACGGTCCGAAGCGGACCGGGGTTGGCAGATTCCTGCATGAGACTGTCGAGGACATAATGGAGACTCACTGTGTCTTATGACTATTAAGCCTCCTGCAGGTCAAGGCATAAACTGTAAGATAGTAGGCCTTAATAGCTAGATTAAGATAAAGTCATAGATAGAAGGTAAGTTTTATTAGATTAGACCCTATATAATAGCTCTAAGGGTAATTATATACCTTTAATATTAGGCTAAGTAATCTCTAGATTATTAATATATTAGGCCTAATTAAGAAAGCTATATTATAGCTTAAAAGGGAAAAAGGAAATTCTTTTAAAAATAATATAAGTAATATATATAAGTTTAAGAATAAGCCTAACTTATTAATAAATAAGGTTTATTTATCTTAAAAATATATATAAATATTAAAGAGTATTAGAGCTATCTTATTAAAGTATTTATAAGTAATAAGTAAGGTACTAACCTTAAGTATATTATAAAAGAGTAGCTTACCTTTAAACTACTAGGTATTTATTTAGATATTAATTAATAATAAATAGAAAAAGTTTAATAAATATTATACTAAGCTTAAAGAATTTCTTATATTTATTATAATAATTAATTTATATCTAAGGTTTAGAATTAGTTAATTAAAGGCTACTTAGGTCTTAATAAAGTAATTAATATAAGTTTAAGATATAAAGATAGGTATAAAGGAATACTTTAATTACTAATATAACTTAAAGTAAAAAAAAAATAAAGAAAAATTATATTATATAATATTATTAAAGATAATAAGCTAAGAAGATAATTATTATAATATATAAATTAATAATAAGATAAAAAAGGTATATATAATAAGGAATAATTCTAGTAAGCTTAATAAGTACTTATATATTAAACTATAAGATATATAAGATTTAAATTAATAATAGAGAGATTATAAGGCTTCTTTTTTATTAATAAGTTACTTTATATTAAATATATTAATAATTTTAATTATTATTAGTAATTATAAGAAATAATTTAATTATATAAAATTAATCCTAATATTATAAAAGCTTTCTATAGGTTTAGGTATATTAAAATAGGTTTAATACTTAAAGAATTAGATTAGATATAATAAGGTAGAGCTAAGTAGCTAAGTAACTAAGTAAAAATAAAGATATCCTAATATATAAAGCAGGTAAGAAGTATAACCTATAAAGTTAATTATAAGTATTAATTAACTTAATTAAATTAATTTAAATATAAAAGATAATTAGTTAAATTAATTTTAATATTAAAGTTAATTTAATTAATATATAATAAGCACTAGGCATAACAGCTAGGACACTGCCTAGCATACTATTAATATTAGGGTTAATTCCTTCCTAGTATTTCTTCCTCTTATCTATCTAGATTAAGGAATCAAAGGAGTCTATCTATTAAACCGAAGCTATTATGCATATATAAGTATACATAGAGGGTTCTATACTATATCTTAGCAAAATAAACTATGGAATTAGTTAAGGCAAGGTTATATAATATAGCACCCTCTAAATAAAAATAACATAAGGTATTAGCCTAAGAGAGGGATAAGAGTTATATAATTAGGTTTAATTAAGTAATTTATTATATATAGGTTTAATAATTAAGAGTCTTAAAGCTATATTTCTTTAAGGTAGCTATAATTACTAAAATAAATATTAAATCTATAAAATTAACCTTAATATTAATATCTCTGCCGCGATAATATATCCTCTATCGCAAATATAAAGTCTTATTTCTTAAATAATTTAAATAACTAAGATTTCTTTAAATAGTCTTATATTATAAAAATAACTATAAAATAAATATATAAGCTTAATTAACTTAGTAACCTAAGCTAATTTAATACTTTTTATAAAAAAAAACTAAGGAGACTTAAAATAAGTAATTACTTAGTAAAAAAAGGCCTTAAGGCGAAGATATATAATATAAGACTTATTTAAAATAAATATATTATAACTTTATTTATTAAATTAGTTTTAAAAGACTAAGAGATATATAAGATAAAGCTAATAATTTATTAAAATAACCTTAATTAATATAATAAATAAGTAAATAATATTTATAATATATTTAATTAAATAATTAAGAAAGTTAATTTATATTATATTAAGATATACTTATTAGCTATAAATAAATTAATTAAGTATAATAATATTATAGGCTTTTTTCTTAACCTAAAAGTAGCTTATAATATTAATAATAGCCTATAAAAAATAAGCTTAAAAAGGGTATTTTAAGGTATTAAAAGTAGCCTTAAATAATAAAATAAATTAAGAAAAATAAATTATTAATTAAGAAAAGTTAATATAAATTATAAAGCTTAAATAAATAGCTAAAATATAATACCTTAATACCTAGTTTAATAACCTAAAAGAAACTTTAAAATATTACTTTAAAATCTTTTTTTAAATTAAATAAGATTAAAATAAAAAAAAAATAAAAATAAAACTTACTTATTATTAACTTTTTTTATATAATTTTAATAAGAGATTTAAAATAAAAAAAGAAAAAATAATAAGCTTATAATTAATTAAGTAATAAAAAGAAGCTTTAAATTAGCTTTTTAAGTCTTACTTTCTTAAGACTTAAAGTAAAGCTATTTATTTACGCGGGAGTTAAAAAAAGGCTTTATAAAGCGCCTTTATTAGTCTCTAGAAATATTAAAGTAATATATATTATATAAAAAATAATATAAGCGCTTAAACTTCTCTTTATACTAAGTAGTATTCTTAGAAAATACCTTAAAGAAATATTAATTATCTTAGAGATAATTAGACCTATAAGAGTAATATCTTAAGTAAGATAAAAAGGTTTAAGAACTTTATAAGAGGTTATAAAATAAAAATAAAAACTTATTAAAGAAATTAAATTAATTATTTAGCTTAAGATATTATATCTTAAAGGAAATAATTATTTTCTTAGTATTAAATAGTAAATACTTATTATATAACTTATTAATCTTAGACTCTAGGATTATTATTTATATATTTAATAAAGCTAAGTAATTTATTTTATTAAAAGGTATTTAATATAAAAAAAGTATATTTATTAACTTAAAATAGCTATTAATTTATAGATATAGAAATATAAATATTATAATATAAAATCTATAAAATAAGCTATAAATCCTTAATTTATAATATATTATATATTATCTAAATATAAAAATAAACCTTATATCCTTATATAAATTATATTAATTTAGATATTAATAAGATTAATATAATAATAAGAATATTATTAGATACTTTAATAATTAGGCTTTATATAAGCTATAATAAGAATATAATTAATATATATTAAAATATATCCTTAAAATAGTGAAATATATTATATTTCTTATAAGGTATTTATATTATAACTTATAGACTATAAAGAAGCTTAGCTAAGCTTAAGTAATAATATAATATTACTACCTAGGGTATTTAAGACTAAGAAGCTTAAAGTATTTAATAAATTATATATTTAAAGTTAAAATTAAGGGATTAATTATAATAAAATATAATATTTATAGATTAATAAAAATAAAGTATAAAAGTATTATAAACCTAGGGAATAAGCCTTAAAACTTAGTAAATAAGTCTTATTAGACTTTTATAATTATTTAAAAGAGATAAATAATTATATATTATATAAAATTCTTATAAATTAAGAATTAGGTTTCTATTAAGATTATTATTAATTAATTATTAAAAAGAGAGCTTATTTATAATATTAAAGTACTTTATATAAATATTTAATATAATATATAATATTAAGCTTTAAATCCTTAAAATAAATTATAAGCTATAAAAGGCTAATTTAATTCGCGGATAATTTATTAAAAAAGGAATTAAGGTAAATAAAAGTATACCTTATACTTAATAGTAAAATAGCTCTAAAGAGCACTCTAGGGAAGTAATAAAAAAGAAAGTAAGACTATTAATTATTAATAATAACCTACCTATAGAAGTTTAACTAGAAATAATAAAAATAGCTATATACCTACTTAATTAAATTTTAAAATAAGGTTTATATTAAAAAACGCTATATAAGAGTTTTTTTTTAGGTATTTTATATATATAAAAGTAAAATTAATCTTATATTAGGTATATAAAAATAATTAGCTTTAAAGCCTTTATTTTTATAGACTTAATATAATAAAAAAATAAAAGGCTTTAATTAAGAATAAATCTAAAGGCTTAGATAGGTTTCCTAGTTAGATATAACTCTTAGAATATCTTTTAAATATAAAATCTTATAACTAATAAGATTTATATTACCTAAGATATAATATTTAATAAATAAGAGTTTTTTAATATTAATAAAGTTTAAATAAGAGAAATTATTAAGGAATAAACTTTAAAAGAGATTTAATAATATCTATAAGTTTTTTTAAGTACTTAATAAGTTAATTAAGTTATAAACCCTATATAAAGCCTTAATAAATAAGAAATATTAAAATTAAGCTTTAAAAGTCTTATTAAAGACTTATTAATTATTAAGATAAAGTTAATAAAAGATATATAAATTAATAACTTAAAGTATATTTAAATAAGATTTAAATTTCTTTTAATATTATTAAAAAGCTTATTTTTAAGCTTTTTTATATAAATAAGGTTATAAATAAGCTAAAATTAAAATAAAATAAAAAAATTAAAAAATAATTTATTTATTTTAAATTAAGTATTTTATATAAAAATAATAATAATACTTATAATAAAAAAAGAAAATATATTAGTTTTAAAAGTAATAAGAAGTAAATATATTAGGGATAAACTTAAGCCTAAATATAAGATATAAATAACTCTAATATATCTTAAACTTAATAAATAAATATATTATAAAAAGAATTTACCTTAGGCTCTAAGTTCTTATAATAGTTTAATTAAATATAAGTTTAAGGCAAAGTTTAAATAAGTATAGAGAGATTACTTAGAGAGCTATTACTAGATATTATCTTAGATAGAGATTATAAGGTATAATCTATAAGTCTATAACTTATAAATATTAGACTATATATAGGTATTTATCTATAAGTTTAATAAGTATAAGTACTTATAGAAATATAAAATAAGGCTTATTATTTAAGGAGATTAATAATAAAAATTAAGCGCTAAAAATACTTATATTATAACCCTTATTAAAAAGTTATTTTATATAATATTAGTAATTATAATAAAATTTAATCTTAAATTATTATAATATAATATTATAAATATATTTATTAATATAAGACTATAAAGTAATATATTTATAAAGTTACCTCTTAGGTTTAAGAGAAAATAAAATAAAGACTAAGTATTATTTTTATATAAAGTATTATATAAACTATAAGTTATATTATTTTTATAATAAATAAAACTTAAAAATATATTTTAAAGTTTAAGCTATAAAGAAATATTAGATAAGTTATATTATTACTAAAAGGATAAAGTTTTTATATTTTTTTATATAAATAATATAATTATTATATTTAAGAAAAGAAATAAAAATAATATATCTTAATTTATTAAGTCTTTAAAGAAGAAATATAAGTTAATTAGAGGTTATAAGCTTTAATAATTCTTTAAAATAGAGATTATTTAAAATTATATTTTAAAATAAATCTAAGTTATATAAATTATATATTTAGAGAAGATATATAAATTATAAATAATAAATACCTTAAATAAATCTTTAATAATAAAAAAAGAGCTTACTTTAAATAAAAAAATAATAATTAAATATATAATTAATTAATATAAGAGAGTAATTAGATTAATCCTTTTTATAAGTATTATTATAAGCCTAGATATTATATTTATAGTTTCTTAATTAGCCTAATTTATAAATAACCCTAGGGAGAAATATATTTAAATAACTAATTAAGTCTTATATTACTTATATATAATATATTTTTATACTTTATAGTTTAAACTTAGAAAAGGCTTTATAATTTATAGTAATACTTTATTTATAAATAATATAATTAATTAAAAAAACTTATAAGATTTTATAATATTACTTTTTAAAGGTTTAATTAGTTAATAAGCTAATAAATAAGATATTATTATAATATTTATAATAGAGGTAAAGCTACTTAGATTATTTTAAGTAATAAAAAAAAGATTATTTTAATAAAAGCTACTTTAAAGCCTAGGACTTAAGCTATAAAGTATTAATTTAAATCTCTTTTTTAATAATAAATAAATAATTTAATTACTTAAGAATCCTTAAAGAAAATTAAAGATAAAATTAAAATATATAAATATATATAATTATTAGTTATAAAAATACCTTAAGAATAAAGTAATTTCTCTTAGCTATAAAAAAAGCTTAAAGCTTATTATAAATAACTTAATAAAGGCTTTATAAGGTAATAAATAAAAAGAAAATTATAAGTAATATAAGCTAATTAATATCTAAGAATATATTATAAAATATTATAATAAAATACTTAAAGAGAGATTAATTAAAGAGATTATAGATAAGTTATAATTATAAGAAATAAAGCTTATATTAATATATTAAAGCTTAAAAGTTATAAAGTTATATTAAGGTAAAGAAATAAAAAGTAATAATAAATAATTTTTTTTATTACTTAAAGGTAATTATATTAATATAAATTAAAATACCTAAATAAAACTTAAATAAGAGAAATTACTTTTATCTAAGCTAAATAAGGGTTATTAGCTAAAAGAAATTCTTTAGCTATAATGCCTTTTAAGATTACCTTAGTTATAATATAGCGCTTATTTTTCTCTTATTAAATAATTATTAGTAATAAGGCTTAAATAATTAAAATAAATTATAGAGTATATTTATAGTCTTATTAACCTAGGAGGGGTCTTATTAGATATAATCTAAGAAAAATAATATTATAGAAAAGGTAATAAAAAGACTATAAAGTTTAAATTAATAAAATAAATTATAAAAGTTAAGAAGAAGTATATTTATATTAGGTAATATAAGCTACTAGGGTTATATTATTTATAGTAGTAGGTACTTAACTAGGCCTAATACTTATTAATACTCTAGCTAGCTAGAGTATTATTAAGATATATTAGGCACGGGGGGTTATATCTCTAATTTTAGTTATATAAAAGATTAATATAAGTCTTAAAATATAAAAATAAAATATAACTTATATAATAGTAGCGGTAGCTATAGTGGTAATAACTTGCTAAGTATAGTTAAGATACTACTAGGCGGCATAGGTAAGGGGGCCTATAAAGGCTATAAAACTAGGACGGGGTATTAAAAAAGGATTAATAAAGCTATTAATAAGTTAATATTATATTCTGTATATTTAAAGCTTAAAATAATTAATAAAAGGTTAGATAATAAGAGAGAAAAGGAGTTATTATTATATTTTGCGTTAATTAAGCTAAAACTTTAAGTTTAAACTCTAAAGAGTAAAATAACTTATAATAATATTATAATAAGAATAAAAATATAAAAATAAAAAAAAGAAATATATTTTTATATAATATAATTAATAAAAAGTAACTTAAAAAGCTTAAAATAAGCTTATAAAAAAGAGATATAAGGTAATTTAAGAAGTTATATATTAAAAATATATAATAAATTAAAAAAAAAAAAAAAAAAAAAAAAGAACTTAAAGTAAAAAGGTATTTTATTTATAAGCCTTAAATATAAATTATAATTAATAAAAAAGTAAATTACTTATTATTTATAATTTATAATTAATTAAAAAGAAAAAAGACTTTTATTTATTTAAATAAATACTTCTCTTTTTACTTTATAATTTTAAAGCTATTTATAATTAATTAAAAGAAAAAAAAGCCTTTATTTAGCTAAATAAATATTTCTTATTTTAATTATAACTTTAAATAATATAATAATATATATTAAGTAAAAATACCTTATAACTAAAGAAATTTATAAAAGAAATTACTTAAAGGATATTAAATATAATATAAAGGACTTTAATTATTAATTAAAGTATTAAAAGCTTTTTACTCTAGGGAGATATATTAAATTAAAGCTATTATATATATATAAGTATATATAGAGGGTTTTATATTACGTCTTAGTAAAATAAATTATAGAATTAGTTAAGGTAAGGTTATGTGATATAGCACCCTAACGCAAGGCATTAGCCTAAGAGAGAGGCAAGAGTTATATAGTTAGGTTTAATTAAGCAATTCACCGCATATGGGTTTAATACTATCTACCTAGAGGGTGAAATTATCAGGCAGGCTTCTAAACAAAATAACGAATTTGTTAACCCAGTTACATCCTTTCGCTTCAAAACTCAGCAGCGAGAAATGACGTTAGGCGAAGTGGGGCACCAGGGATCAGCATTGATCCGAAGTAACTCGGCTCTTCATCGAAACCCGTTAGACGACTACGTCATTCCTGGCTGCACATTCGTTGCCGACGGTCTGGACGAATGTACCCATTTAGACAACAGCAGCACCTCGGTCGCTAAATTTCTCCATGATGTTACAGATGCGATTGCCGGGACCAATACCCGAGTCCTTTTTGTCGGTCGTGACGAGCCCGAGATCCGACACGCCCTCATAGACGACGCGCGCGAGAGCTTTGCCGAGTACAAGATCATGCCCGAAGACGTCCGATCCGACACTGCCGCCTACCCCTGGTCCATCGTCAACAGGAAACCCCCCAACAAAAGCGATGATGTCCGGTCGACCCTCTCCGAGGCAGTGACCGATCGCTGCCAAGGCCAGTTCCTCTCTACCAGGGACGATGCATGGACATCCGTACGGCTTGCAGACTCCTACACAAACCCTACAAACCGCTCCCTGCCCCTGGGCACAAGCTTCATGGGCACAAACCTCGGCTCATCATGCAACTTAAACGTAAGCCTCATGCTGGCCGTCTTTAACGTCTCCTCCGCTCTTCTCGCCGCCTTCGCATACAGCACCTTCTTCTCCTTGGATCCCATCCTCCTGACCTCGTCATCGCTCGCCCAAGAACTGACATCCAGCTCAACTGAGTATCGCTGAAAGATCGTCGCGAGGACAGCCGTCACCTCAGTCTGAGCGATACGGCGACCGAGACACGAGCGCGCGCCTTCTGAGAATGGAATGAAAGACCCGGGAACGGGACGAAAGAGATTCGTAGGAATCGTAGCGTTAGACGTACCCGCATAGGCGCCAAATTCATTCTCGTCCTCGTCTCCCGAGTCATCGGGATTTCTCGTGTCTGCTTTCGCGTCGCATCTGAACCACCGCTCGGGTATGAAGTCGTCGAGGTCATGACCCTTGTTCGTGCGCTCGCTGGGCTTCGTCGGCCAGTGTTTGGGGTTGCGTTGGACGCCGACAACGTTCAGGCTGATGTAGGTGCCTTTGGGGAGGATGCATTTCTGACTGCCTGAGGTGATCACTTGGTCTTGGGTCATGGCCACACATTTCGGAATCCGGATTACTGGCGGCATGATGCGGAGGAGCTCGTAAAATGTCGCGCCGACCATGCCGCCGAAGAGCTTGTTGATGGCTTCTTCGTAGTTCCATTCATCGGGATCTCGGGTGCCGAATTTCTCATCGACGTCTTTGTGTAGGCTGACTTGGGAGCCGGGGTTCATGGCTAGGTGGAGGACGGAGAAGTGGATTGAGTCAGCTGTAGTTTCGTGGCCGGCGAGGATGAAGATAAAGGTGTTTCCCATAACTTCGGCGTTGCTTAGGACAGATTGAGGGAGCTCTGCTTTCTCGGTGGGCGATGGACTGGGGCCTAGTGCCTGGCCTTCGACGGAGGCCATGGCTAGTGCTCTCATGATATCCATTCCGTCGCCATGCTTCCCACGCCGTGTTTCATCCAGCTTGTCCACGAAGAGCTCCGACATGTACTTCTTCCAATTGGTATAGCTTTCGTGTGCTAGATTGGCGGGTTTCAATGGCAATCGCTCTGATAATCCGTCAGTATGAAGTGGCTGGATAAGGGGATAAACGAACTCAATATCCATCCAGGAACCAGGTGAACCCAAGCCACGTTCTCCAAGAGAGTGCTTAGAGCCCCCTCAAAAGACATGCTGTGCCCCTCGGAAGGCTCCAAGCTGTTGTACACACTCTGTTTGACGTCACTGTTTTCAGTAGTCTCATCTCCAGGCCAAAGTAATCGTAATCCCAAACCGACACGACTGATGACATGTAGTGCAAGACGCATCGCATCAAGCTGCATATCACCAAGTTCAACAACGCCCTCTCCATCAGCTTTTCCCATCCATTTTCGCAGCATGCTTTTCGCCTGATACACCGCCTCTTTGAATACCATTGCATTATTTTTCTCGTTGAAACTTGGGGACAGGACCTTGCGATGAATGCGCCATTCTGGACCCTCGGTGGTGACCAAGTTTCGGCCAAAGATGTTGAGGATCGCATATTGGACAAGCGGTTTGGGAAATTGCTCACGTCTGCTGCATATATGGTGGATCACGCTTGGGTCGGACGTGTGGAGGATGATCATACCGGGAGATACAACCAAGAAATTGTCGCCGAGCTTCATACCATCGTAGCCAAGTTCCCAAGCCCAATCGGGAGGCATGTAACTGTTCCAATTAGCATCTTTCGAAGCCCCGGATGATTTTGAACCAACTTAAGCCAGTCCTCTGTCCAGGACTTTGGCAGCCTTCGAAGTAGGGGAACCCATAATCGGTAGCTTACAAACCATGCTCGATTGTAAGGGGCCCAAGCTGCTAACGGTCAATAGCGAACTAAGTAAGCTAGAGGGCCCAACTCACGAGCGACGCTATACGGAAGACCGGATTGTTTAGCAGCTGCGATGTTTGCATGGAGATCGACGATATTCTTGTATATGAAGTAGGCTGGAAAGATAACCAGCAGGAAAACGAGAGCGGAGATCATGATGTCAAGAAGAGACGGGTTCCTAGAAGTGTAGGAGGGGTAGATTGTCACCTTCCAAATGCCATCGGCGAAAAGAAATCAACGACACCCAGCCCCATGTCAGTCTTCAAATGAGGATAATATACAAATATTTGACAATATGAACCCGGAGAACGAGGAAGACCAGGACAAATAATGTTGACGTAGTCATCGCCACACTGCCCAATGAGCTTTCTACCAGTGACCATGTTTCCACCAACGAGAAAGCTTCTTTTGAACTTAATGGCATCACATGCATCGCAGTTGCATGGCATGTGAAGTCATGTGAGAGTAACACCAACGTCGTCGAACAAACCAGATCCTCCCAAGGTGGCGACCAACTCACCACAACTCACGCCTCGGGTGGGACGAAAGATCAATGGACCAATTCGCATCTGCTCTTGCCGCCTTCCTCCTCTTGGACGGCTGTCCGACCTTGCGCCCAGCCTTTCTGTCCATATTCCATATTCCATACAGGCCTGTATGGAATATGGAGTATGGAATGCACCTCATATGGAAGCGTATTCCTATGAAAGGCTTCTAGCGAGTTCAACGAAGAGTTGACCGAATACTCTCTCTCAGGGTCAAATATCACCTTATATATCTAGGAAGCTCTAAAACGAGACGACCATATAAAGATTCCCAGCTTCGAAAAGCTATTTAGATAAGATTCAACGACTCCTAGAATAGCTACCCTATATTTTAACCGAGGGGCCAGAAAGCTTCAGAACCTAGTAATAAAGAATCATTTACTACCCTAGAAGAAATAATAAGGTGCCTCTTCCGCTATATAGGAGTATATATAATCCTGCAGGGAGCCTTAATTAGGTGTTTACCCTGTATATGGAGGAATGGTCTCGCAAGGATTTCTATCTTATTTATTCCCGACTGCTGTTAGGGAGCGAAGATATATTTCTCCCCGGAGGACCACTAGACCCGGATACCGCAAATCTTACTTAGCCGCTACTCTAAAGACTAAGGACTCTCTGCAACGCGAGTGTATTATCCGGTGAATATGAGGCCTAGAGCTGTCTATAAAGTAGACGTGTTACTACTCCCTGCTTAGTATAATACCCTATAAACCTAGAACGGCTAGGCTTAAGAGCTAGTAAGAAAGGAAGAATAATAGACAAACAGTAGCTAGGTGTGAGGTAGCTAGAGAGCTAAATGTTTGCATGAGTTAAAGGATATATAGTGTTTCTTAAGCCTTATCGCTATCTTCTGTTTTATTTACTAAGTCGTTTTGCTATTATAAGGTCGACGCCTTCAATCTAATTTCAATGCTCTCCTTGCCTTATCTATATATCCCTAAGGGCTTAATTCTATCTCTATAGTAAGGATCTCTTTTAAGTCTTTTAAAATATATTAAAAGCTATATCTAAACTCTAATAAAACCTTAATTATAATATTATTAGAGTTATTAACTGCGGCGTACTTTAAATCCTACCCCTTGCTAGATATTTGGTCCTTAATATTATTAATTAACTATAAGGAGGTGCTAATAAAGATCTTATACTTCTCCTCTCGAATAAGTCTCTTTTTCTATGTGATTTTTAATAGCCCTTCTATATAAGAGCCTACCTTCCATGGAGTAGGTAATAAGTCTCTAAAGGGCCCTCCTTTTAAACGTTTTACTACTGAATATATTAGATCCATTACAATAAGTAAACGGGCTCCTATACCTACTTATATCTCTTTACTTTCTCTTTACCTCTTTCTTATTCTTAAGGCATCTATGTTTTCTATCTGCCGAATACTAGGGAGAATCATAGTTACCAATTCATCTTCATCGAGGAATAACTTCTCTAATACTTACTTAGAAGTAGACAAGGTGGCAATAAGATGCTATTAGGCGCTTATGATACTTATCTAGTGAGTATTAAGTGAGAGGTCTGGCAGACGGCTATTAAGTGTTTAGGTCAGCTGGAGAGCTTATGCATTTTATAGTTATACTCCCACCTTGCCAGTGTGGCAAGTTAAAAGTGAGAGCTGCTGATGATAACTGGTGGTAAGGCATAATCTCTCGCTGTGGTTGTAAGAACCATAGGTGAAAAGTCGTCGAGGACCGGGACGCTAACGCTGAGCCGCAGGCATCACAGTCAGGATTCAGGATTAGGAGATCCTGTACAGCCCCTTTCACAAAGGAATCCCGGAGGCAGTCAGGAGCGGAGTACGGTCGCACATTACCACATGGGTGATAAAACCATGTACGAAAATGACTGGAGCTATTTCGCATATAGGCTTAAGGCGTTTTATATAGGGCTATAGTATTGATATGATAGCGCACTGTCTTTAATGTAGCAGAGCTGATGCTATACCAAGCAGTGCTGATGCTATTTTATCGGCGCCGAAGCTCTGATAATGCCGGTTTAGAGGGGGCGGGATATTGTAGCTAGAAGCCTTGGAAGGAGGTATGAACTCTGACCTCTACTATGATCTCGACCCCCTGGTCTGCGTCTCGTATAATGCTGAGGCCCCTTAAGGACTTGGAGCGCGTTAAGGACTTGATCCTTGAGTAGCGGCGAGAAGGACTATCTATTGATATGATATGTGCCTATCTCCGCGACGATGGGCATGTACTTGATGTTAAAACCCTGAAAACCAGGTTAGCGGAATGGGGTGCCTAGGAGTATTCCTCTCTTTACTTAAAGATTAATACTAATACCTTCGTCGAGTTAATTAAAGGCTACTTCTACCGATATAGATATAGCGATACTTCTATCATCTATGATCTTAAGCGACGCGGTATCGAGATCTCTGAGCGGACTATATAGGAGTATCGTCTGAATTATGGCATGAAGCGGCGCTTCTGAGATCAGGCTGAATGATAGGAGGCTATCTAAAAAGCAAGAGAGTTCCTCTTCTAAGACGACCGTTAGTCTTTAAGCATTAGAGGATTTGGCAGGGGGTATCTATAATATTACGTTCGCATCCGTGCTGGCGTCCTTGTCGGCTAGAATACCTTATATCGCGAGTACTAAACGAACCCAGAGTGGAAGAAGCGGGCCGAATAAAAATGCCTTGCTGATTGGAAGCACTGGAAGAACTTCTAGGTTCCTGAGCCTAACTTTATGTCGTCTCTCGATGGGTATGAGAAGCTTAAGAACTTCGGCTTCTCTATCTACGCCTATATCGACATATACTCGAGAGCTATTATCTAGATATATGTCGGCAGGGGGAATATAACTGCGCTGAGTTTACTTAAATAGTTTCTACGGACTATGTCGTACTTAGGGGTCCACCCCTCTTCACCCGCTTGGATTATGGTATTAAGACTCCTCTTTGGGCCGGAGCCTAGGTGATTCTCGCCGACCTTGATTAGATAGAGCTTCGGTATACTACCGAGGATAATGACCGACGAGTCCATAGGCAGGGAGCGAGATTGATCTCTTATTATATCTAGGGCCTAAGTATATCTAACTAATGGATTGAGTCTTGGTGGGAAAAGCTACTTAAAGGTGTTCGTTAGCGCTAGATTGCGTTCTCATATGAGCTGATTGATAGTGGCCTCTTCTAATTAAACCGTCTTGCTCACTAGATCATGGTGTATACTCTCTATGGACCTATGATCCGTTAAGAGGTTGTGGACTTCACGGAGATGTGGAACGGCTATCGCATCTGGCTATAGAAGAATAGGCAGTATCTCGTCGCCGGGATCCCAATGGATCTATATAATATGAGCGAAGTGGAGAACTGGGCAGTCTATCTAGGGCCTGCGGCTCGAGATGGGCTTGCCTAGATGATGACCGCTGTCGATTCTATTGATATAGATAATTTTCCTGACCTAATAATAACGGACTGGTGTAATTAATAGCTCTGGGATCTTTAGTTCGATGGTTAGCTAGATGGGGAGCTTGGTCATAAGTGGCTATACCTCGCGATCTACTTACGGCTTAGAGACAAGATTTAGGTTTATCTCGACTGCGGGGCAAGTCCGGTGCTGAGTATCCCAGAGAGTCTAGTTGGAGGGCAAGAGAGATTCGTACGTAAAGAAGTACTCTGTCGCACTTAAAAGCTAGCTGATAATGCTTTAGCTTTAGCTCCTCGAGCAGAACTACCTTAAGCCTATTAATAATAATAAGGCTGGCTGTACCTTTACCTCGGTCTTGACTAACTCTTTCTTGATTCCCTTCTCCTTTTTGAATGGCTTTATGGCTGACCTCGGCGTCTTGATATGACGAGGGGCTGGGACTTGTGGTTGAGGAGGCAATGGCTCATAGAAAACGAAGAAAAGGAGAGATTTGCCCTCTGTTTTACTGAAATGAAAAGGGTAGTCCTCGCCGAAAAGCTCTGCGACTGTCTTCTCTCCCAGTCGAGGTCGCTTAGCTCTGTGATACCCTCTTTAATATGGGCGTTCTGAACGAGTCTCTTGTCGAATTGAAGAATAGAAGAGAGGGCAGGTTTGTCCTTGAACTGAGGGGAGAAGATGCAGTCGAACCAGAAGTGGATAGGTAATGATGGTTCCTCGTCGACGAAGGGGCGTAAAGCGACCTTTAGCAGCTCTCTAGCCAAAGACCACTGGGGCTCCTCGTCTTCGTCTAGTATTTCCCATGGGTTAGGCCTCGCAAGGAAGATAGCGAGACGCATCGAGATCTTCCGTCTGCTCTTGTTTTGGCTCTGTTTAGCCATAGCCTCACTGAGTTGCGATGAGCTCGCCCTTATGCCCCTCGTGATCTGACTCTGGGTAAGTTTGGCATCTTGATATACGGCTGAGGGCCGCGATGCTGCGAGGATACGGCTAGGGCTGTCTCTAGCGCCGGTGAAGATCGTATGTGAGGGCGTGGAATGATTAGAGGATGTTAGGTCGATAGACTGTATAGCGGAGGAGGTGGAAGCTGTCTTAATGTCTTGAAATGGGACTGGCGAGCTGTCGAGGATGGAGATACTCGTGGGCTAATGTCTCCCGCAATATGGATGAAGATTTGACCCTGGGTAGCTATCGCGGATGAAATCGTGGCTCTGTTGGTATGATTTAGGGGCCACGGTCTTCGGAACATCGGGATATATCTGCGATAGGACGTGATCGGGCATATCTACGTATAAGATAAGGTTAGTCGCATAATCTCATAATGGATAGACCCGAGCTTATTTGGGGAATGGATGGGGATAGCCCATAATAGCTATGGGGTGGCGATGGGCTGGGTATTGATGCTGGTGTGGATGTGTAAGTGGAAGAATTATGACGCGCCACTAGAAATTATCACGATATATTCCCTGATCGAGATGCCATCTAAATGAAGAGATACCTTACGGATAGTGTGCGGTACTGTAGTCTTGCAAGGGGGCATAAAATTACTAAACATTTTAATATGGTTGAGGCTTCCCAAAAGGGTTCTCACCCATGTGGTAATGTGCGACCGTACCTATGGGCTCCCAAATTAGAGGAGCCCATCTTCATCGCTAAAACTTGCTCCTACTTTCTGATTGAGCAATACCGTCCCTTCATAGTGGACTACTCTACATATGATACGAAACCTGGTCGCCAATCTCCATATACACGGCTTCCAAAGCAGCCACTACATCCTCAGGCAGCGGGCCCTGGTCAATCATATCCATATTCGATTCCAACTGCTCCACGCTGGAGGCGCCGATGATAATGGAGTCACCGTTCGCTTTGTCAAGGACGCTGTGATAGGCCGCCCACCGAAGTGCAGCGGCGTGGCCGCCAATTCCATGCTTAGATGCGACTGCGAGCGCCTTATCCGTAGCAGCCATGATAGACGGCTTTAAGTAGAACTGGGAATATAAGCGGCCGATGAAATGCTTCATCTTATTAGTCTAAAAGACGATTTTGCAAAGACGGAGACAGTTATACGGACAGATTGATCATATCGTCCACCCACTTTGATATCCTTGTGGTTGCCAGCGAAGAATCCGGCCGCAGCAGGGCTATATGCATAGAAAGCAATCCCATACTTGCGCAAGATTGGGAAGAGCTCCTTTTCTCCGCCTCTAACGATGGGGTTATACTGGCCTTGGTAGACGCTAGGCTTAACAAGGCCATGCTCCTCACATATATCTATAAATCTTTGGACTTCCTCGGCGGTATAGTTGGAGAGGCCCCAATGCTTTATCTTTCCCGCCCGCTGAGCCTGATCCATGGCTTCGCAAGTCTCTTGGAATGGAGTGGTACGATCCGGTATATGCAGATACTCAATGTTGATCTGTTTGACTTTCAACGCCTCGAGTGACATTTCGATTTCCTTCAAGATTTTTTCTTTTGAATGACATCCTGGCTCTCGTGAATTGACTTTAGTGTCAACTATAAACCTATCCCCTCCGGCAACAGCTGCGATCCTAGGCTCGGAACTATAGGGCGCATGGGGGGAGTACATGCGTGCAGTGTCGAGTTGATGGTAACCACGGGCTGCAAAGGCGTTGAGAAAAGCATTCACCTCGTAAGGGCTGTCGAAACGTGCCATAGAGTCGACTGAAGTGTCTCCAATCTGCCCAGATTGGAGGTTAGACTTCCATCACACAGGAATTGATTCTTTGGTACTTGGGGGAGACTTGCGTTTCCCGCTCCCAAAATGAGGTTGATGGGTGATTTCCCGGTAGGCGCCATGGTAGCTTTTGACAAAAAAGCAGAGAAAAAAAAGACCGGCTGATGGAAGAAACAGAAGTAACAGTGTTGGAATATTCTTGTTCAATTGTTATCTTCTGGCCTTTCGCGGGCATGGGATACTGTTTTAAGTTTCTGTCGCTAGCTATCTATATTAACGTGACTTTTATCCTCTCTTACTAGAAAGTGCTCTTACCTTATTGTGCAAGCTTACGGTCCTGCTAAGCGGGGTATTTGATACCGACCCCTGTAACGGATGATGCAGAATAAAGGGCCCAGAGGTAATAGTCGGGCTTGGCTTATACCACTGGGTGTGTAGGCAGTTAAGTTAAAAGAGCATAGGGTGCCTGAGCAATTTATACTATATCACCTGTGGCATCCATACTATAGCTTTAAGTTCGGCTTAAAACAAAATCACCTGAGAATTACAAGTGTTAAATTATCGATAGTGGGAATCTAGTTTAGGTTTAGGCTTGTGTCTTATGACTAGCTAGCTTTTATGGGCAGATGCTGCGTTGGTTACGTGGCCTCTGAAGTTTATTCCTGCTGGGTGGCTAGGCCACGTCATAATTCTCTCGCCCTTGGTTTGGACGGCAAGCAATCTGGCGGTCAGTGTGTCAGAAGTGGATATAGATTAAATTATCACTGGTACCTACTGTAAAGTGCCTTACACTGCTCATCAGGGAACATGGTCTCGTCTACGATGGCTTGACGCCGTATTGGGCTGTTGTAGTTGAGAACCATAGCCCAGATGCTGCAAAGTAGAGCCGATCTGAATTTGAACGCGGGATGCCCCAAGCGGAGGCCAGCATAGCGCATTCTTGAAGTGCCATCTGGAGGAAGTACAGCCGACTTCTTGTGAACACGCGGTCCCGAGATTCCGGGTAAATCGGCAATTCAAATAGTATGGAGAGACGGCTCTAAGGACGAGGGTGTATGGCTTGAGCCTCAGAATGGTTAAAACAAACTCCTCTCTTGAGGGTTAAGCGATGCTAGAACCCTCAGAAGCCGCTGGCCACCACCCCCAGCCCATACCAAAGACTTTGGTTCCCACTCTGGCTTCATATCATGTCGGAATGCGGTGCTGAAACGGCAATCGCTCTTCTCTTAACCCGCGCTTTGGGCCACTGACTGGCCGTCATCCAATGAATCAACTGGAAACACGATCACGCGCTGCACGATGTGAACTGATGCGACCAGGCCATTCGCTGCTCCGCGATTTGTCACTGCGTGGCTAATTTTCCCCAGCTGAAGAATATCGCCAGAATCTAAATCCGAACAAGCAATTGTTGTGAATGGAGGGAGTTTTAGTGCTGGGTCCGAGGGAATGCCTTCCCTCACGCATGGCTTGAAGGCGACGTCTTTGGCATTTAAAATGCCACTGCCTTGCGCCTAGCCGGAAAACGGAAGATTTTGTTGGCACCCGTAGGTTGAATGTTGGCGAATTATCGCTCGACCTGACCGCGGTTTCGATGCTTGGGATCCTCCACGTTGGATGCACTGCTGAGACCAGCCGTTCTGGCATATATAATCCGCCAAGGCTTCTTTGTGAAATCTGAGCTTCCAGACCTCCCCATCATCGGTGTCCGCAAAGGCGATTTGTTTCCTTTTCTGCAAGCAAAATGGCGCAATTTCCTCGACTTCAAGGCGGCGGCCAACGAAGCCTACACATTATATAAGGAGCAAGCTGCTATACTTCCCATACTGGGAATGGGAAATGTGATCATCTTGCCGGCGTCCGAGGCTCAGTTCATTGTTGACCAGCCCAATCACATGCTAGGCGGGCATGAGCGAACAATACAAGACCTGCAAATCAGCCACACAGTTACAAACCCCTACCTGGTCTACAACCCAGTACACAACAAGCTCATCATCACGACCCTCACACACCAGATTGGCAACCTGCTTCCCGATGTCAGCGACGAGGCGGAATGGGGTTTTGCCCAGCATTGGGGCACCGACACGGTCGAGTGGAAGGAGATCCGCGTCTACGACACGATGCGCAGGGTCATCAGCATCGTCACGAATCGCGTCTTCGTCGGGCTGCCGATGTCCCGCGGCCCTGCGCTTCTCGACGCCGGTATGGCCTTCGCGCAGGACGTCCCGCTGGCATCACAGGTCTTGCGCGTCCTGTGGAAGCCGATGCGGGCGGTCGTTGCCCCGCTCATCACCCTGCCTAATCGCATCCACACGAACCGGTTCTATCGCATCCTGAAGCCAGAGATCGAACGCCGACTGCGGGATTACAATGCTCGCATCACAGACGGGGAGAGCAAGATGGCGAGCCCGAGCCGCAACGATTTCCTACAGTGGTCTATCAAGCAAGCCAAGGAGCTTGGTGACCCTTACATGTACCACCCCAAGACGCTTTTGGGCAGGGTGCTGTTCCTCAACAACAGAAGCAATTTACACAGGTTGAAGGATCAGCCTACTTTGCAACATGTTCTCGTTAAGTATCTGCCCCTGAAGGACCTGCTTTTAATCTTAAGATCCTTGACCCACACGTGACACCCCACATATTCAACAAGACCTACTAGGCTACCTCACTATATTAAATATTAAATATATTAAATTATATTTTAAATCTGAGATTTTATGTTTATTAAATTTAAACTAAGATCTTACTTTACTTATTTAATTTATTTAGCAATTTATTTATTTAGATTTAATATATGGGCAGCGCTGGGTTTAAGAATCCGCATTTTTCCGAGAAAATACGGTATTAGGCAGATCATGATGTCACGATGCGCCTTGTCTAAACTTTGATTTACCATCTGCTTGGTGGACGTCACGGAACTCCACTTCAGCTTCACATCGGTCCAAGCAGTCCCAGGTGCCCAGTCTGGCCACACAAAGTGGGCAGACAGTTCTCTCTGCAGCTTTGGACTCGGCGAAATTATGGCTGACAGGATAGTGCGTTCCTCTCAAATCGCTAGCATCTCATCTAGGGTCTCCATAAACCCTTCAGCTTGCCCTATCACGTCATTAGGCTTAGGCAATCGTCATGGCTTCCGGGGGGTTTCACTCCTAGTCGGCATGGCTTGCCCTGGTTTCCGAGCTATTGGAACCCAAAGAAGGGAACGCTCGCGCTTAACTCTGGCGGCGAAACTCATAAAGTCGGGGACGGTCCTTCAGCGTGAAACCCGGCAGCCATCTTCTTGGTCGACGAACTCCACAGAATTTACGCTAGCATAAACCCCAGGTCCCCAGATGCCTAGTACGGAGGACACTCGCCCTTCTTCAGTCAATCCACGCCACAGAGATGCTCGTTTCAGGACTGGTTGGTCAGTTCGGGCCAACGATGCTAGCTCTCGTCACCTTGGCCGCATCTGTCTTCGCTCATACTATCCACGAGAGCCAGTTCAAGCCCACTGATATCGTCAGCAAGGATGTGGCCGTTGTTGGCGGAGGCGCATCTGGCACGTACGCCGCCATTCGCCTCAAGGACAAGGGCAAGACTGTCGCTTTGATCGAGCAGAAAGACCATCTCGTAAGCATCGCAGGGTCGTTTCCATCAGGGAACCCAAAATATGTTTACTCACTGTCGCTAGGGCGGCCATGTTGACACTTACACCGATCCTGCCACTGGCATCCCCATTGACTACGGTGTCAAAGCCTACGTCGACTTGCCAGGTGTAAAGGAATTATTTGGTCGCTTTAACATCACTACAGTGCCCGTCACCGACCCTGGATTCCAGAATGTCTACATCGACTTCATCACTGGCAAGGTTGTAGCAGGCTATCCCAAAGGCGATCAGACGGATGTAGGCCTCGCTCTCACCACTTATGCCCAGCTAGCAGCCAAGTACAACGACTACTACTTCCCAGGATTCTGGAAGCTGACCACAGACCCTGTGCCGGAGGAGCTTTCCATGCCATTCAGCCAACTCGTCGAGAAGTACAATCTGACCGCAGCGCTACCTGTCATCTGGACCTTCGCCTCTGGTGTTAGTGACTTTGCGAATGTGCCGTCCTTTTACGTCTTCTACAACTTTGGCGCAGCCGTTGTCCAAAACCTGCTCGCTGGCACTCTGTTCGTCCCCAGCTCCCACAACAACAGTATGCTGTACGCCGCGGCACAGGAATACCTTGCGTCTGGCACCATGCTCAACAGCATGGTCTTGCTCGCTAACCGTGATGATAAAGGGGTTAAGCTCGTCGTCAAGTCACCAATGGGGACGAAGCTCGTCAAGGCCAAAAAACTACTGGTGACCATCCCGCCAACACTGCAAAACATGTACCCGTTCGACCTGGACGACGGGGAGAAAATACTCTTCGCCAAGTGGCATTGGGAGAACTGGTACGTGGCCCTCTTTAATGGCTCAGGCCTGCCAGCCAACCTCACCCTCGTGAACTCGCGACCTAATCCCGGGTCGCTCTACGCACCAACGCCCAACTTCGTCTGGCGCTACACCTTCACCGGCATCCGGGATCTCTATGCGACGCAGGTGGTAGGCAAATCGGACCTCAGCGCGCAGGGCGCCAAGGACCTGATCCGCGCCGGGCTGCGCAACATCAACACCGCGGGTACTTACGCCACGAAGCGCATCGATTTCGTCGCCTGGGCCAAGCACGCCCCGCTGCAGCTGGCGGTGTCCGCCAAGGAGCTGGTCTGCGGGTTCTACAAGGAGCTGTATGCACTACAGGGGCGGAAGAGCACGTGGTACACAGGTGCGGCGTGGGCGCCGGATTACACAAGTATTTTGTGGGTGTTTACTGAGGAGACGATTCTACCGGGTGTGATAGCTGGACTCTGAGGGTGAGGACGACGGGCTAACCCACGTCGCTCTGCTCTCATCATGCAAAGGCGCGATAGGTCCTTCAGTTGTAAATGAGATAATTCGTTTCTTCTGACAGTGGATGGTCAACTTGGTGTCAGAAATGTAAGACTGCCATATCTACTGTACAGCACAATCGACGCGGAATCCCTGGGCCACGCGTTGTCATGCAAGTTTTCAGACAGCCCCAGTCTAGACAGGCAGTTTTCCACATACCCTCTAGGCACGCCTTTCTGTAGGCATTCCATCATTCGCCCTAGCTTGTTCTTCCATCCACCAAGGGCATTCCTCTGCATCCTTGACGGTACCATTATTCACTCTACGCAAATGTCGTCGTTTTCGTATGACTTGCGTGCCTTATAGCGTTGATATATAGTAATTCAAGCTCTATATAAAGCTTCTAGAACTAGGCATATTAATTCTTATTAAAAAGAGTATCAGGAAGTCCTCTGTTAAGTCGGAACTCTCTCGTAGGCAATGTGGCAATGAATTGCTGTTAGGGAACAACTTTGGCAAGGCCGCCGGGACCTTTGCAGCGTTTATGCATAATAACGCTGGCCTACGGTAGGATCTCGAGAAATTCGGACACTCTAGCGTGCCTTGGCGAGCGGGGAAGTCTTTTAAGTTTTTGTATAATAAGTTATATAATAACTTATTTTTATTCTTTTATAAAGTAATATAATATAATTCTTTATTATATCTTAATAAGGGTATTTTATTAAAGGTATTTTTATTTTATAAACTATAAGAATTATTTTTTTTTTATAATTTTCTTATATTTAGGTTTAATTATTAATTAAGTATATTAGCTTTATTCTTTTTTATTCTTTTTATTTAAATAATAATATAATTAAATTCTAAAGGTATTTAATATATCTTAGTTATTATTTATTAAGTTATTAAGTTTTAATAAAATAAAAAAATATTTATATAATTTATATATATCTTAGCTTAATATTTATTTCTTAAGAGGTAATATTAAAATTCTTTAAAAATATAAATAAATATAAGAAACTCTTTATTATAAGTAAAATAATTAAGTTTTATTTTATATAATATATAAAAATAAAATATTATTAAATAAAAAGGTTTTTTAGTATTTTATTATTTAATTTAAATACTTAATATAATAATTATATAAGTCCTAATAGAGATAAACTAGTTATATTAGTTTATATTTAGTAGAGGGGATATTAGTATTGCCTTAATAGGGTATAAGTTATATCTAGTAATATACTTAAGAGTATTAAGTATAACTAAGTTATATTAATAGCTAAGGTAATTACTATATAAGAAAGTATAATAAGTATATCTTATATACTTTATATATTAATAATAATTACTATATTTATAGGTCTTAATTAAGGTAATTATATAAGTAATTAAGGTAATTAGGTAGGTAATTATTATAATTAATAAAATTTTAAGAGTAATTACTTATTTAATTAGTAGGGAATTATAAGGCCTTATTTTTTATATATAATAGGTATATATTAGGTTATGATATAATATCTCCCCTCTATTAGTCTTATCCCTAAGGCCTATAAAGTTAGTTATTTTTAATTTCCCTTAGTTTATTAAACCTTTTCTTATAAATATTTTTTATAATACTAATAATATATTAAAAATAAAATCTTATTTATTATATATTATTATTATTTTTTTAAGCTTATTAAAGAAATAGGCTTTAAAGTTATACTTTATTCTTATTATTCCTAGAAGTACCTAAAGTATAAAATACTTAAGGGTATTTTTTATTATTCTAAGTATATTTATTATAGCCGCGCCTATAATGGTTTAGGTATATTAGTTTCTACTAGTAGGTATAATACTTTGCGTCTATTACTTCTTTCTTATTAATATATCTATAGCGTTATATTTAATAATAAAGAAATATCGCCTAGAGCTAGAAAAGGAGAAAGTAAAGGAGGAATTAATTATTTTTTAGTAGTAAATAAATAAATAATTATCTTATCTAATATGCCTTTATTACTAGAAGAAGTAGATCTATAAGCGAGGTATAGAGATAATACGCCGGGGTTTAAACTCTCTAGATAAGCTAGAGGAGTTAGATTACTAAGAGGCTAAGGCCATAGTTAATACTTAGTCTCTTAGGGCTATTAATATTATTAACTAGTTAGCTATTCTTAATTTTAATATTAGTCCTTTTTCTTTTAGAGTTATTAATAAAAATCCCATAGTAGGTATTATGCGCTAATAAGGTATTCTAGGGGTTCCTAGGTATTTTTAAAGTCTAAGTAATCTTTTTATTTAATAAAATATATTATTTTATTATTAATTTTATTTATATTAAGAATAGCTTTAATAATATATTTCTTTAGTTTATTAACTTTTATATTAGGCTTATTATTTATTTTTACCTAAATAGTATTTTATATTAATTTAAGTAATAAGATATAAAAGATTAAGTAAAGCTTAACCTTAGGTAATAAGTTTAGTTTATAGTTATATTTTAAAAGTTTTTACTTAATTTTATATAATTTAATATATTTATAATTAAGTTTTTTATTTTATTATTTTATCTTAATATTTTTTATTATAAGATAAATTATATCTTCTTCTAAAAAGATTAGTCTTTTAATTCTTTTTTTATTATTATATATTATTATTTAATTTTTAATAAATTTAAGTTTTATTTATATTTTTTTATATAAATTATATAATTAGTTATTAATAAGGATTACTTTAGGATTAATAATAATATCTTAGGATTATTTATAGATATCTAAGGTAAATCTAAAATTAATATATATTAATATAATTTTTATATTTTTATTAATTACTATATTATAGGCTAGTTATATAGCTAATAACTTCTTAACTTAGTTAGTTTATTTATAGTTAATATAGTATTAAAGGTATTACTTTAGTATTTAATTTATATATTTAGTTTATTTATTAGTCTCCTTATAATATATTATAAAGAGTTTATAATTAATTCCTAAGTATCTTATAAGGCTTTATTAAAATTTTAAAGCAAATAATAGACCTTAATTTATAATAATTTTAAGTAATAAGCTAGATATCTTAGTAATATAAAAATAAAAAAAATAAGTAAATTCTTTTATTATTATTACTTTCTTATAGGGTATAAAATAAGAAAATTTTATAAGTCTATTTATAATAATAAAAATACTATTATAAAAGTTTTTAATAATTAGTTCTTTTAATAGGGGTAGCTTAGTAATAAAATCTATAGTAATTAAATCTTATAGGTATTATGCTATTAGGAGTAATTATAACTTCTTATAGGGCTTATAGTATCTCGACTTAGTTTTTATATAAAGGTTATATTAGTTAATAATAATTAAAATAACCTTTTTTATATTAGAAAAGGTATATATTATCTTAACTTATTCTAGGGTTTTATTAATTCCTTAATATCTATATAATAAGTAGTTATATATTTCTTATATAAGGTTATATTATAGTTTTATTAAGTATTTATTACTTATTTGCCCTTTTATCGCTTAGTAATTAATTATTATATTCCTAGATTTTCTATAGTAATAAATTACCTTATTTTATTATATAAGTTATTTCTAGGTATTTCTTTTATTCTTAGTAGTATTAATTAAGTTATATATTATTATAATATCTTAGTTTATTATTATTTTTTTAATATATTCCGCAATAAAGATAGTTATTTAGTCTTATACTAAGGTTTTCTTAGTAGAAATATTTATATATTATATCTTAGAATTTTTTATTTTTTAGCTTTTAGTTATATTTAATAGTCTAATAATAATATTTAATAAATCCTTTTATATATTTTTAAGGTATAAAAATACGTTTATAGTATATAATTATTTCTTACTAGGTTCCTACTTAGTCTACTTATCTAATTATAAGTCTCCTAAGTTCTCTAAGAGTAATATTAATAATAATCTTATTTTTTTATTTATTTATTAAGTAATATAATAATATTTATTACTTAATTTAAGTAATTATTTATTATTTAAGGTATTCTTTTTATATAAGTTATAAGAGTTATTTTTTTACCTTAATTTTTTTAATATTTAGGTTAGGTTATTAGCTAATAATATCTGCCTTATTATTTTTTATTTCCTTAATATAAATAATAATATAATTAAATTCTAAAAGGTATTTAATATATCTTAGTTATTATCCGCTAAGTTTTTATATTTTTATAAAATAAGTAATATTCTTATAGTCTATATATACCTTAATTTAATATTTACTTCCTAGGAGGTAATATTAGAACTCCTTAAATATATTAATAATTACGAGGAATTCTTTATTATAAATAAGGTAATTAAGTTTTACTCTATATAGCTTATAGAAGTAAAATATAATTAGGTATAAAAGTCCTTTATTATCTTATTATTTAATTTAGGCACTTAAGGCAAAGTCTAAGGTATTTATTTTAAGTTTAATTTATTAAGATAAGTTAAATATCTTAAGTATTAGCTTACTTAAGATAAGCTTCTTAATTTACTTAAAGGCTTATTTTATTAATATTTTTATTATAAAGGTTTTATTTTTCTTTATAAGTTTTATTAATAATATAATAATTTTCTTAAATACTTTTAGAAATTTATAATAATAATTAATAAAACTAAGAAAGGCTTATATTTCTTTAATATTAGTTAGTTCTTTTTAATCTTTAATTATTAAGACCTTCTTAGGGTTTATTTATATTTTATTATAAGAGATAATATATCTAAGGAATTTTACTTTTAAGGCATAAAATTTACTTTTCTTAGGTTTTATTAATAACTTAGCGTCTTATAGTATTTATAATACTTTATAGATATATTTTATATATATTTTTTTTTATTTTAAAGAAGATAAGAATATTATTTAGGTAATATATAATAAATATATTTAGATATTTTTATAATATATTATTAATTATTTATTAAAATATAATAAGTATATTAATAAGTCTAAAAGGCATAATAAGTTATTTAAATAGTTTATACTTAGTATAAAAAGCGGTTTTTTATTTATATTTTTCCTTAATTTAAATAAGGTTATAAGCTTCTTTAAGGTTAAGTATAATAAAGTATTTTATTTTAAAAAATTAATCCTTTAACTTATTAATAAGAGGTAATAATATATAATCCTTAATAGTAATAATATTAAGTATTTTAAAGTTAATATAAAGTTAGAGCTTATTATTTTTCTTTAGGATAAATATAATAAGGTATTTAATAGATAACTTACTTTCCTTAATATATCCTTTTTATATTATATCTTTAATATATTCCTTTAATACTAATAGTTATATTTTATTAAGTAAGTAGAGTTTATTAAAGCTAGGTTATTTTTTATTTATAAACTTAATCTCTAGGTTATAATATATATATTTTAATAAACTTATTTTAAGTTTCTCTATAAAGAGTTTATTATAAACTTAGTATTATTAAGATATATTTTTAAGTTATTTATCTTCTAAGTTATTATATATTTTTTTTAGTTACTTAAGGTCTTTCTTAAGTTTATAAAATTATTATATAATATATATAATTATTTTTTATTATTATTACTTTTATTTATTATAATACTTATATCTTATCCTTATAAGTAGAGAGATATCTTATATTTACCTCTACTTAACTTCTCTATTATTAGTAAAAGTTTAAGATCTTATATTTAAGCTATTATTTATTATAAGAGGTGCCTTATTATTAAAAGAGAGCACTTAGCTAATCCTCTAATTAAAATATAAGTTAAATTAATATAACTATAGGTACCTAAGTATAAGATTATATTACTTATTTAATATAATATTAAATAATATCTCTTAGTTTTTTCTTTTAATAAAAACTTTAAGGTAATTAATCTTATTATTAATAATATTATTATTATAATTAAAAGGGGTTTTTTCTAGGTTAATAACTAAGTAAGGCATTTATTTATACCTTTATAGTAACTTAAGCCTATTTACTATTATTAAGTTAAAATAATTTTACTTAGCTTTATTATTTATTAAAGTATTTAATTATTCTCCTTAGACTTATATTTATAGTTCTAGGTATTATTACCTATATGCTTTATTTATAAAGTAAAGGGCTTTTTATAGTAATATATTTTTATATTTATTTATTTATTACCTTATATTAGATAAGGTATTTAGTTTTTTAATATTATAAGAGCATAGCTAATATAATTAAATTTATATTTATTATTATTATATACCTTATAGTTATAATTATTATCTTAGCTATATAGCTATTCTTAGTAGTTTTTTTTTATAGCTTAGTCTTTTATATATTATATATTACTTAGCTTACCTTATTCCTTCTAGCTAACCTATTTTTATTAATTTTTAACCTTATGGATTATTTATTTATACTTTTAGATAGCTTAGTATAGGTTTTTATAATATTAGGCGTATATAATACTAATAAAGTTATACTAATAAAATACCTTATAGCCTTCTATTTTATATTATATATAGGGTTTATTATTTAGTTATATAGGTAAGGTAATAAGGAAATAGTCTTATTTTTCTTTTTCTTTTTTATATTCCTCGCATTAATAGTATTAATAGGATATCTATAAGATGCTAAGATACTCCTAGTGGGTTAAATATATCTATATATCGTCTTATAGGTTAAAAGGTACTTCTAGGTATTATAGGTTTTTAGCTAATTCCTTATAATAGGCTTAAATATAGATTTCTTATATATATACCGTGTCTATATATTCTCATGCTATTTAGATATACCTTTCTTATTAGTTATTTTAGTATTAATTATTATCTTTATTATATAATTAAGGGTAGTTTTTTTCTTTTTATAGTTCTTAGTTTAATTTATATAATTTCTATTATTAGTTCTAGATCTTATATAATTCCTTTTTTAGCTCTTCCTCTCTAAGCCTTTATCTAATATAATAGGCTTTATCTTTATTAAGCTTAGCTAATTATCTTAGTTATTAGGGTTTATTATTTTATTTTTATTCCTTTTATTTATAAGCTTTATTATATTCTTATAATACTTTAAGTTAATATTATAGGCATAAATTATTACTATATAATATAGGGTTATTTTATTAATAGTCCCTTCTATATATAATAAAAGGCATATAAAGTAATATATTATTATATCTTATAACCTAGTTCTTATAATTAAATCCTTTAGTTATAGCTTTTTTAAAGTTAATTTATTTAATTAGTATTAAAAGTAATTATTACCTTGATCTAATTAATACTATAGGTTTCTTTTACTTAATCTTCTTAGTTATTACGATAATAACTTATTATCTACTTAGTCTATTATTCCTTAGTTTTTTTTATTTTATTAATTTAAGAAGTAATTATTATTATAGTTTATTATTTATTTTACTTAGCTTAATGCCTTATCTTACTTAGCTATAAGGGTTTCCCTTATATAGTTCTTATTTATTTCTTATTTTTTTCTCTTAGATAATATATTATAACTACTCTATAATATCCTAAGTATCTTAGAGGTTTAAATAGCTATTTATAGCTCTTAGTTTATATTAGTTATATTTAGGTATTTCTTACCTTTAAGAAAGGGCTATTATTATCTTAATTAGTAATATCTTTTCTTAATATCTTATTATTTCTTCTTATATTTATTAGCCTTATAACCCTTCTTATAATAATAATAATATTTAATATCTTAGGGTCCCTACTAGGTAGCGCTTAGTTTTATAGGTCCTAGGTTAATATTATATAAGGTATTATTTTATTATTTCTTACCTTAGTTAGTATTAAAGCATAAGGTATTACCTTTATAATTCCTAAACTTAGGGTTTTATAGCTTCTTTTAAGAGAATTATTAATTATTAATTTTTATAGCCTTATTACTATAATTAATAAGACTATTTAGTTATTTCTCTTTATAGAGTTTTACTTAGATATTCCTCTTTAATTTATTAAAAAAAAGTAATATTAGAGGTTATTAGTCTTAATTAAGTTTTAAGGTAAATTAAAGGTATTTAGTTTTATACTCTAAGGTAGATTTAGTTTATTAAAATATCTTAATTTCTCTCTTAGCCTAGGCCTTCTTATTAACTATTTTAAATACTTATTAAAGCGCGGCCTTAAAAGCCTTATAGTCTATATAGAGCTTAATTATTTATAGCGAGAGTTTAATAATTAAGGTAATAAAATACTCTTTTATAATAAGTTTAAACTAGGCAGCGGCATACTTAGTAAGTTATCCCCAGCATATTAGACCTTATTAGATACTAAGGTAAATTATATTAAATAATATATTATAAAAGCATATAGCTATATAAGGAAAGTAAGTAATTTATATATTATTTTATTAAATATTTTTAATAAGTTTAGCTTTAAGATTTTTTTAATATTCTTACCTTTTATAACTATAATAGCTATATTATTAATAAGCTAGATATTTTCTATATATTATTAGTTCTAGGCCTATTAGTTAATAGCTATATAGTCTATAAGTCCTCTTAGTTCTTTTAATTTAGTAATTATATTAGTAACTTAAGCCCTAAGTTACTTAACCTCTTTATTATCGCTATTTATCTCTTTATTGCTATCGGGGTTAATTAATACTAAGGTAGCTAGGGGGTAGTTAATAAGTAGGACCTATTAGTAGTTATTACTAGGCGTAGTCTAAGTAGCTATTATATTTAATATTATTTAAGGTAATATAAGTAATCCTTTAAATAAGAGCTATTAATATATAATAATTATATAGGTCTTAATAAGGATAAATTAGTTATATTAATTTATATTTAATAAAGAGGATATTAGTATTACCTTAATAAGGTATAAGTTATATTTAGTAATATACTTAAGGGTATTAAGTATAACTAAGTTATATTAATAGCTAAGGTAGCTATTACATAAAAAAGTATAATAAATATATCTGATATATTTTATATATTAATAATAATTACTATATTTATAGGTCTTAATTAAGGTAATTATATAAGTAATTAGGGTAATTAAGTAGGTAATTACCGTAATTAATAAACTTTTAAGAGTAATTACTTATTTAATTAGTAGGGAATTATAGGGCCTTGTTTCTTATATATAATAGGTATATATTAGGCTGTGATACTTAAGGTAAAATTTAAAGTATTTATTTTAAATTTAATTAATTAAAATAAATTATATATCTTAAGTATTAATTTACTTAAGATAAATCTTTTAATATTATTAAAAGTATATTTTATTTATATTTTTATTATAAAGCTTTTATTTTTTTTATAAATTTTATTAAATATATATTTATTTTCTTAAATACTTTAAAGATTTTATAATAATAATTAATATATCTAAGAAAAGTATATATTTCTTTAATATTAATTAATATTTTTAAATTCTTAATTACTAAGACTTTTTTAAGATTTATTTATTTCTTATTATAAGAAATATTATATCTAAGGAATTTTACCTTTAAGATATAAAACTTATTTTTCTTAAGTTTTATTTATAACTTAATATCTTATAATATCTATAATACTTTATAAATATATTTTATATATTTATTTTATTTAAAAATACTAATAATATTATCTAAGTAATATATAATAAATAAATTTAAATATTTTTATAATATTATATTATTATATTAAAATATAAAAAATATAGTTATAAATTTAAAAGGTATAATAAGGTACTTAAATAATTTATATTTAATATAAGAAGTTTATTTATATTTATATTTTTCTTTAATTTAAATAAGATTATAAGTTTCTTTAAGGTTAAATATATTAAAATACTTTATTTTAAAAAGCTAATAGTTTAATTTATTTGTAAAAGGTAATAATATATAGTATTTAAGTATAATAATATTAAGTATTTTAAAATTAATATAAAATTAAAGCTTTTTATTTTTTTTAAAAAATATATATAATAAGATATTTAATAAATAACTTATTTTCTTTAATATATCTCTTTTATATTATATCTTTAATATATCTCTTTAATATTTATAATTATATTATATTAAATAAATAAAGTTTTATTAAAGCTAAGTGATTTCTTATTAGTAAACTTAATATCTAAGTTATAATATATATATTTAAATATACTTATCTTAAATTCTTTTATAATGCTTTTTTTATAAATATAATATTTTTATAATATATTCTTAAGTTGTTTTTTTTTAATAGTTATTATATAATATCTTTAATTATTTAAGTTTTTCTATAAATTTATAAAATTATTATATAACTTATATAATTATTTATAATTATTATTCTTATTATTTCTCTTTATTATAATATTTATATCTTATACCTATAAGTATAAATATATTTTATATTTAGTTTTACTTAATATTTATAATTTCTTTAATAGAAATTTAAAATCTTATATTAAATCTTAAGTTATTATTTATTATAAAAGGTATTTTATTATTAGAAGAGAATATTTAGCTAATTCTCTAATTAAAATATAAGTTATATTATTATAAGTATAAATACCTAAGTATAAGATTATATTATATATTTAATATAATATTAAATAATATTTCTTAGATTTTTATATTAATGAAAATCAAAAGGTAATATATTTTAAATTTAATAACTTTATTATTATAATTAAAAAGAATTCTTTTTAAATTAATTATTATATAGGATATTTATTTATATCTTTATAATAACTTAAGCCTATTTATTATTGTTAAATTAAGGTAATTTTATTTAGCTATATTATTTATTAAAGTATTTAATTATTCTCTTTTAACTTATATTTTTTATTTTAAGTATTATTTCTTATATATTTTATTTATAAAATAAAAGGCCTTTTAAAGTAATATATTTTTATATTTATTTACTTATTATCCTATATTAAATAAGGTATTTAATTTTATATTATTATTATAATATAATTATAGTAATTATATTTATATTTATTATTTATTTAAGCTTTATAATTATTATTAGTTTTTAAATTATCTTATTATTATTATTAGGTTTTTCTTAATATTTTATATTTTTATATTAAGTATTCCTAACTTTTTTATTTTTTTTTTAATTAATTTCTTTTTATTTATTTTTAATTTTATAAGAAATATATTATATTTAAAATAATATAATAAAGCTTTAATAAGTATTTTATTATAATAATATTATTAAACTTATATTAATAAAATACTTAATATTTCTTATTTTATATTATAAGTAAGACTTATTATTTAATAAATAAAATAATATAATAAAGAAATATTTTTATTTTTATTTTTATTTTTAATACTTTATATATTAATAATATTAGTATAATATTTATAAAATATTATTATATTTCTTATAATATAATATCTATATTAAGTAAGTATACTAGATAAGCGAGTATATTAAAAATCCCGTATTTAATATTATTACTATTTAATTAATTAATTCCTTATAACTAGATATATTTTAATTAAATAAAGAAGCTAAATTATTTCTTATATTTTAGGCCCTTTAAAATAACCTAGATTTAAAATTATAATAAACTATAAGGCTTTACTAGGTTAATTACTATGCCTTATATTATTAGCATAATAGTATATAATTTTAATATAATATTATCCTAAAATTATATAAATTATTAGATCTAGAGGAATAAATTATTATTTAGTTTATTTTTAACTTAGATTTATAAAGATTTCCCCCTAGCTATATAATATAAAAGTAATAGCTAATTAATTACTTATTAATTATAATATATTACTAATTAATATATACTAGGCTTTAAATTTTATTAAGTAATACTTAGACCTTAAGATATATGTTTTTTATAAATATAATTACTAAGGAGCTAAATATAAAGATTTAATTATTATTTATAATTAGTTTTAGCTTATAATAAATATAATTATGAAGTATAATATCTAATTAAATAATATTTATAATATTAATAAGATTAGCTTTCTTATAGATATAATTATAAATAAAATAGTTATTATAAGTATAAAAAGGTATAAAAAGCTAAAAGTAATATAACTTAAAAACTAAAAATATATTATAATTATTTAAGTAATAAATATAAAAAAATAATTAATCTTATTATTTATTATTAATATAAATTAATATTTTATTATTAAAATTACTATTAAAATTATTATTATTTATATATTTATATAAGCTAAGATATATATATTATATATTTAACTAGATAGGTTTAATTAATTAAACCTATAGACTTTTATTTACTACTAAGTTTTAGTCTAGCGCTAAGCCTTAGCGCTAATACTTTTTAAGTTTAAATTCTAATACTAACTCTAGGAATTAATCCCTTTAAAACTTATAACGCTAATAACCTTTATTTCTTAATATTATACTTATAGCTATATAACTAGATCTTAGCTAGCTATAATAAGACTTCTTTAATCTTTTTATTTAATATTATAAAAGGTATTAATATTAATAATAAGAGTTATAAGCTATGCCTTATATAAGTATATATTATTATTATCTCTTAAGCTATTAAGGAAATTAAGTTCCTTCTAGGTAAGATACTTATATTTCTTTAGCTTCTTTTTAAGGGCCTTTAATAAAAAAAGCTTTTCTTTAATAAAATTAAATTAGTTATTTATATTATAACTAAGTAAAAAGAAATTAAATAAATAAACAAAGATTATAGCTAAAGATTATAAGTTTAACTTAAACTTTTTATTTAATAAGCTATATACTTATTATAATACTTTAAATAGCTTTATATAATATTATCTCTTATTACTTATTATAAGTGCTTTTTATACTTTTATAAAGCTTATAAACCTCTTTAGTAAGGTTATCTTAGTTATATAAGAAGGTATATTAATAAGTATTAGCTATATTACTTTAATTTATTAATTAAAGGTTTTTATAAAAAATAGCTATTATAATCTTATTAATATATTATAAATTAGTTAATTAGTTATAGATTAATATATTATTAATTAGTTAATTAGTTATAGATTAATTAATTAGTTAGTTATAATTATTATTAATTATAATTATACCTCTTTTTATAAGAATAATAAAAATATAATCTTTTAAGATTTTAACTTCTTTAAATAATTAAGAATTATAAGGATAATAAAAAGGTTAATATTAGAGGGGAGCTATTATATAAAGGGGATTTTAATTATTTTAGCTAGTTAAGATATAAGCTATTTATTATAAATAAAGCTAGTTTTAGCGCATTATTAAAGTTATTAATAATTATATAAATAAACCTTATTAATTTAAGTTTATTAAGACCTTAGGCTTTAAGTATAAAGCCTTTATTATTAAAATTACTAAGATATTAATTAAGATACTTTAATCTTTATTTTAAGTAATATAAAGTAATAAAATAATAAATTAATATTATCTTATTAATTAATACTAGGAAAGTAACCTCTTAGGTGATTAAGCTATTATAATAACTTAAAATAATTAAACTAATAATAAAATTCATCTTAAATAACTTAAATACTTTAATTAATATATAATTAATTAATTAATAAATATATATTATTTTTTAATAAATATATATTATTTTTTAATAAATATATATTATTTTTTTAATTCTTAATAATTATAAAAGTTATTATTTTATTAAATTTAAAAAATATTATAAAGAAAATAATATTATTAAGCTTTATATATTATCTTATTTCTCTTATTTATTTTAACCCCTTAATACTAAGTATTTTAATATACTTAAGAGTATTTATAATTTAAAAATAAAATATTTAATTAAATACTTTATAACTTATATTTTAAAAACTAAGTTTTTTTTAGCCTTTTATATTATATTTTAAGTTATTATACTAAAGTAAAATATTAAAGGGGCTTTTAAAAAAACTAAGCTTATTTTCTTTAATATAATAAATATAATTTTAAAGCATAATATATAATTATATATATTAATATTAATTAAAGAGGTAATTAAATTATTAACCCCTTAGGCCTTAAGGACCTTAAAAATTATACTTAAGGCTAGATTTTAATTTAAATACCTTAAAAGATAAATTAAAAGGTATTAAAGTAATTCTTTAGAATTAATTTTAAAAGCTTTATAATCTCTTATAAAAGAAATAAAAGTAATTATATATTAGGTTATTTTAGTAATTACTAAGAATAAAGACCTTTAAGAGGTAAATAAAATATTAAGCTAATATTAAAAGGTAAAAAGAACTTAATTATAAAAAAGAGGGGTAATAATAATAAAGAAAAAAAGATAATTAATTAATTAGATAAATATTAATATATAAGTAATAATTAAATTATTATAAAGTAATAATTAAGGGAGATTAATATAAATAAGAGTTTAATATTATAATATTTATAATAAGCCTAGTTATAATATAAGGACTTATTAAGTAATAATTAAGATATTTAGGGAAAAATATAATAAATAATTTTAATTAATTAAATAATTTATAATATTTTTATAGTAATTTCTATCTTTAAGGTAAAGATGTTTAATATACTTACTTATTTAATATATTTACTAATTATATATATTATATATAGAGCTTATATAATAAATAAATGTATATAATAAAAATATTATAAAGTATTTAATTAATTAATATTACTTATTATATTTTTTCTTAGATATTTATATTATTATTTAATAAATCTATATATTATAACTAGGCTTATTATAAATATTATAATATTAAATACTTAATTATATTAACTTTTCTTAATTATTACTTTTTAATAATTTAATTATTATTTATATATTTATTTATATTTATTTAATTAATAATTTTCTTTTATTATTATTATTTTTTTTCTTTAAAATTAGGTTTTTTTTATTTTTTTAATATTAACTTAATATTTTATTTACCTCTTTAAGGTTTTTAACCTTAATTATTAATAAAATAACCTTATATATAATAGCCTTAATTCTCTTAAAAAGAAATTTTAAAGCTTTAAGAATTAACTCTAAGAAATTACTTTTATATTTTGTAATTTATCTTTTAAGGTATTTAAGCTAAGAATTAGTCTTAAATATAATCTTTAATATCCTTAAGACCTAAGGGGTAAAAAGTATAAGTTCTTTCTTAATAAGTATTAAAGTTTATAATTATATATTAAGCTTTAAGATTATAGCTTCTAAGTTAAAAGAAATAAAATTAATTCTTTTAAAAGCTCTTTTAAGATTACTTTTTATTATAATAACTTTATATATTATATAAAAGGTTAAAAAGAAGTTAATTTTTAAAATATAAATAATAAAGTATTTAATTAATTATTTTATTTTATAATTATAAGCTTATTTTAATATATTAAAATACTTAATATTTAAAGGCTAAAATAATATAAAAAATAAGTTAATATATAAAGCTAAATAAATTTCTTTTTTATAATATCTCTTAAATTTAATTAATTAATAACTTTTATAATTATTAAGAATTAAAAAATAATAAGAATTTTTAAAAATTAAGAAATAATTATAATTATTTAATTATTTAATTATATATTAATTAATATAGTTTAATTACTTTAAATTAATTATATTATTAATTTAATTATTTTAAGTTATTATAATAACTTAATTACTTAAGAGGTTATTTTTTTAATATTAATTAATAAAATAATATTAATGTATATTAATAATAAATAATTAAATTACTTAACCTTTTATATTAATTATTTAAATAATTATAATTTATTTTTAATTTTTAGGCTATATTAATTTTAGCTTTAAATCCCTTTTTATATTTATAATAATTATTATATTTATAATTATATTTATATAAAAGCTAATATTATTAAAGTTATAAATATTATTTAATTAAATATTATATTTTATAATTATATTTATTATATATTAAAACTAATTATATATAATAATTAAATCTTTATATTTAGCTTTATAATAATTATTATTTTATTACTTTATATTAATTAAAATAAAAATTAAAATATCTTAATTAATATCTTAATAATTTTAATAATAAAGGCTTTATACTTAAAGCCTAAGATCTTTATAGGCTTAAATTAATAAGGCTTATTTATATAATTATTAATAGCTTTAATAATATATTAAAATTAACTTTATTTATAATATATAGCTTATATTATAATTAATTAAAGTAATTAAAATCCCTTTTATATAATAACTCCCTTTTAATATTAACTTTTTAATTATTTTTATAATTTTTAATTACTTAAAAAGATTAAAAATGATTTTTATTATTTTTATAAAAAGAGATTTAATTATAATTAATAATAATTATAACTAATTAATTAATTAATTTATAATTAGCTAATTAATTAATAATATATTAATAAGATTATAATAGCTTTTTATAAAGACTTTTAATTAAGAAATTAAAGTAATATAATAAATATTTATTAATATACCTTTTTATATATATATAACTAAGATAACCTTATTAAAAAGATCTATAAGCTTTATAAGGGTATAAAAAATACTTATAATAAGTAATAAGAGATAATATTATATAAAGCTATTTAAAGTATTATAATAAATATATAGCTTATTAAATAAAAGGTTTAAATTAAACTTATAATTCTTAATTATAAGCTTTTTTTTTATTTACCTTTTTTTATTTAATTATAATATATATAATTAATTTTAATTTATTAAAAAAAAGCTTTTTTTATTAAAAGCCCTTAAAAAAAAGCTAAAAAAATATAAATATCTCGCCTAAAAAGAAATTAATTTTTTTAATAGCTTAAGAGATAATAATAATATATACTTATATAAGGCATAGCTTATAACTCTTATTATTAATATTAGTACCTTTTATAATACTAAATAAAAAGATTAAAGAAATTAACTAGCTAAGATCTAGCTATATAGCTATAGGCATAATTATATTAAGAAATAAAGGTTATTAATATTATAGGTTTTAGAGGGATTAATTCTTAGAGTTAATATTAGAGTTTTATAAATTTAAAAAGTATTAATATTAAAGCTTAGTGCTAAATTAAAACTTAGTAATAAATAAAAATCTATAAGTATAATTAATTAAACCTCCTTAATGAAATATATAATATATATATCTTAGCTTATATAAATATATAAATAATAATAATCTTAATAATAATTTTAGTTATAAATATTTTATTATATTTCTTAAGATATTAATTTCTTTTTCTTATTTTTTATAATTTATATAATTAAAAATAAATAAAATCTTTTTATAACTCTTTTAATATTAATAATAAGCTTTATTAAATATTTAATATAAATTATATAATTAATTATTATACTTATAAATAATTATAAAAAAAATTAATTTAATAATATTTTTAATTTTTATATTTTTTTTCTTAATACTAAAAAAATCTTAAAACTCTTAGTAGTATTTTAATAAATTCTTATTTAATAATAATTATAATAACTCTAATAAAGCTTATTTTTTATCTTATAATAATTTTAATTTCTTTAATTACTTAATATATTTCTTAACTTAGGCTTATTATCTTTTAATTATAATTATTTTATTATATTTATTACTAAGTTAAGATTAAAGATAAATAATATTATTAATTCTTATTAACCTTAATAAGAGGGAATTTTTAATACCCTCGCGGGCTATTTTTAAAAAGATTATTTTCTTAAGTAATTTATAAGCAAAGCTTTAAAATTATTATAATTATAATTTCTTAGGTTATATAAAGCTAAGTAAATAAAATAATTATATTATATTAAAGCTTATAAAAAAGAAAATAATTATAATAATAGTAAAAGATAAAAGATTCTTTTAAAATACTTTATTAAAAGACCTAGGGCATATAAGCTTATAAATACATAGGCTTAAATAAAGCTATATAATATTACTTATATTAATATTTATATAAAAGCTAGCTTATAGCTTAAGAATACTTAATAAAATAATATTATTAAAAATATATTAACCTACTAGTCTTAGATATTAGATCCCCTTTCTAGCAATAGTCGAGTTATAGCTTATTCTTTTGAGAGGGGTTGCTTACTGCCTGAATTTATACATTCTCGCTAATCTTTCTTAAGAGAAATAGGATAACAGAGTCTGGGCGTTGAATTAACATTAGGAGTTTTAATACAGCGGACGTCATAGGCAACAAGAGATAAACCATCCTTACTTCTCAACAACACTAAGAGCACCCTGTGCTACTGTTCCGAGGGTGACTCAGATGACTGGGAATACTCGACAAGAGCTATCCGTACTGCGCGATTGTGCTCGATCAACCAGGTGGATTACCCAGCTGTCTTTTCCCTCCTCGTCCGGCTAGCTGGAGGCGCCTTAATTGATTGGAAGCCTCTGGACCGTCTCGGGGATGTCGGAGCCACCCACGGCGTTTTACCTTTTTTGGTCTGGACGAGTCGATCTGGCAAGGATTTCGAGGCCTCAATCAAACTATGCCGAAGATAGGCGTTAATGCGGTGCCTGAGTCACGCTAAACATAACGTTGGGTCATGAGGGGAAAGAGAGAAGAGGATGCCGAGGCGGCCGATCCCGACAACGCAACCCACAATACCGGGGCTACATCTGTTGGATTGGACCCTGTACAATAGCTCAGAGGGTGGTCACGTGCCTTCAATGTCGGGCCGGGTGATCTCCGGATCATCGGCACACTAGGCCCAATTAAGAAGGCCACGTTATGGCCTAAAAGGGAAAGAGGGGATTCCCTTAAGAATAATAATATAAGTAATATATATAGGTTTAATAATAAGCCTAACTTATTAATAATTAAGAGTCTTATATATAAATTAATAATTACTAATTAAAATATTAAGTAAAAAAATACTTATTAATTACTCCCTAAATAATAATAATAAATATAAATATAAAGCTAGCCTCTAATAATAATTAGGTCACCTAATTTAATATCCTTAAGATAAAGGTAAAGAACTAAGATCTATAGGTCTATATTAATCTATTAGCTAAGAATAAGCCTAGTCTTATATTAAATCCTTCTATAAAGCTAGATATATAAAATATAAAGAAAAAAGGTTTAAAAACTAAGGTAATAACCGCCGAGGGAACCCCCTTAATATAAGGCTTAAGTATTACTCTCTAAGAAGAAAATCCCCTCCTTAAGGCTAATATAAATAATAGCTAAAGAGCTAATAAAATCTTAGACCTCTTAGTAGCTAATCTCTAGACTTATAACTCCTTATAAACCCTCTATAAGTATCTTTTATCTAAGTATAAAAACCTTAAGAAAAGAATTATAAAAGTTTAAGATTAAGTCCTTAAGATAATTAATAAGCCCCTTACTTATTATTATTACTTAGCTAATAATATACTTATAGATTAAATAAAATCCTTATATAAGGAATTCTTCTTAGCTATAATAAATAAGAAATAAAAGGCCTAGAAGGCATATAAGAACTACCTAATAAAGCCTTATTAAAGCTATTTAACCTCTTATTAAGCTCTTAATAAGTAGATCATAGGGTAATATAATATAATTAATAAGGTAAGAAATATAAACTTCTAAGAAGCTAAGAAGGTAGACTAATAATTCCTAGATCTTCTTAAAGTATTTTACTTATTACTTCTCGAGTTATAAATCCTTACTTATAATATAATAAAGAGAAATAATATAAGAGAAAATAAACTTATAATAGCCTTTATAATTATAGATATAAGGTAGGCCCTTAATAACCTTAGAGAATCCCTAAAGAGGGGGAAAGTAATATATAGCGCCTTCGTAGCGGCTAATAGAGATAACTTAGAGGAGGCTTTTAAACCTAGATAATAAAAAGGCCGCCTTAGGGGAACTCTAAGAGGGCAAAAAAAAGCCTAAGAGATTAAAAATAAAAGTATATAGCTAATATGCCTAGTATATAATTACTTATACCTCTTAGTTAACTACTATAATATATTCCCTAAGAAGTAATATAAGGGATATAAACTAAATATATTTTAAGAAGAGGTAATAAAAAAGAGGATCCTTTTTAATATTAATAGCCTAGCTAACTAGATATAAAAGATTAAGCTAAAAAGGTTAGCCTAATTATAACTTATTAGCTCTTATAATTAAGAGGTAGCCTTATTAGCCACTAAGTATTACCCTCTAAGGGATAATATATTACTTAACTCTAGGGCTATATTATATATCTTTAGAGATACCTTAAGGCTTAAAAACTTATAAGCCGCCCTAATAGGGGATTTCTTTTAGTTAAAAATAAACTAGATATTAATAAATAGCTATAGAGATATTATTATTACCCTAAGAAGGGCTAATAGCTTAATAAAGAGATTAAAGCTCTAAGATATTACCTTATATATTAACCTTACTATAAACCTTATCTCTTTTATTAAGCTAAGAAGGTAAGGCTTTTAATAAGATATAAGGTTAGGTAAGAATTACCTAAGAAAAATAAATAATAGCCCTCTCGGAGAAATAAAGGAAATCTATAAATAATAAGTCTTAGAGCACTAAGAAATAGCTAAATAAAGCTAGCCTAATTAAGCTATACTCGCGGTTAATAAAATAATAACTTTCCCTCCCGGGGCAAGGCATAAATATATAACCCGCATAATATAAAGACTACTTAAGGGAGACTCCTTTATATAATACTAGCGCCTAGGGCACCTAAGACTAGATATTCTCTAATACCTTATAACCGCCTTAAGGGGCATTAAATTAAGGCTAGATAACCCCTAGGGCCTAGAGAGAATTACTATAATTAAGTATAATATATGCGGTATAACTAAGGCCTAATAAATAATCTAAAGAGCCCTTAGAGAATTAATAAAAAAAGTAAAACTAGGGGAATATATTATTATAGACTTTTACTTAATAACTTAAGGCTATAAAGGCTATACCTCTATTTAGATTTTTATAAATAAAGCCTTAGGCTACTTATAAGACTATTATGCTACTAATTATTATATAAGTATTATCTTTTTAGTAATAAAAGAATTCTTAAAGCTCTTAGAGGTTTAATATTCCTTAGTAATAAAGATCTTTAAATATAATAATAAGATTATAGAAATTTACCCCTAAGTAATTACTTATCTCTAAGAGAGAAAGATATATTATAAGCCCTTTATATTAAATACCTAAGTATAAAATAATAAAGCTAAGAGGATTAAAGTAATAATTATTTAAAAAAATAAAGTAATAAAAATAAGAGCTAAGCTCTTAGAGTATCTCTAATTAAAGATAATAAAGGTAATAATATACTTATATAATTATATACCTTTAATTTAAAAAAAAAAAAAAATTACCTTATAAAATTCTTTACTCTTAGTAATACTCTAAGAATATATTAAAACTAAACCTCTTATATTTATAAGTATTTAGCTATAAGATATATACCCTTATAGCTAATACCTAGCTATAATAAAACTACCTATAAAGGTAGGCTCCCCGGGGATAAATAAGATTTCTTATTAGCTATATCTTAAGTAACTTATTTTATATATAAAATCTACTTTATAAGGAAGTAATTATAACCCGGGATATTATATTTAATAAGAAGTAATTTTTTAATAGCTAGATTAAGTCTTTAAGGGATAATCTCCTTAAAGAAAACCTTAAGGCGATTTAGAGGTAAATCTAAGAGCTTATAGCAAAGTAAAAAGTATTAAGCTAATAAGCTATATAAGCCTTAAATAAAAAATTAAATAAGGTTAATAAATTAAAGTATAATAAGGAGGGAAAGGCGCCTTAAGACTCCCCTCTAAAATTAATAGAAAAACTATATAAAGAGAGACCTCTTAAATTAAGAGAGTATATATTAGCTAAGTTTAAAGTCCTCCCTACGCTACCTAACTCCTCGCTAATAATATTTATCTATACCTAAGCTATTAGCCTAGATATAAAGGGGTATAATAAGGAGGATATATATAAGGAGGGTAAAAGTATTTTTAATAAAGCGCATATAAACCTCCCCTTTAATACTATATTTCTCTTAGGGACCCTCTAGTCCCTAAAATATTATAAAAGTACCTACCGAAAGGTACTTAAAGGCCTAGCTAGCCCTAATTTATTACCGCTAAGAAGAAATATAACTTACCCTCTAGATATAAGTATATAAGAAGCCCCTAAGAGTAGCATAAAAAGCCTTATATCTATTAATAGAAAATAGCCTAGTATTAATATATATTAAAAGCTATTAGAGTAACTTCTTAGCTTATATATAAATATAAAAAATTATCTATATTAAGATATAATCTATAAGGCTAAAAAGATATATCTTTAAAGCTATAAGTAATTAAACTTATAAATAAAAGTCTTAAAGCTAATAATAAGAGGCTATAAGGTCTTAAGGTACTACTAGGTATATACCTATAAACTAAATAAATATAATAAGTTCCTTAAGGTTAAGGCATACCTTATAGTCTATAAAGACTAATAAATAAGAGATAGCTAAGATATATATATAGCTATACTTATAGGTATATTATTTAAAACCCTAGTAGCTATTATTAATTACTTTAACTACGAGATATTATAATATAATATAATTAATACTTTTATATATACCTTACTTAATAAGAATATCTTTATAGAGATACTAAGAGGGTATTAAAAGCTAAGTAAAGTATTAAAGCTTTAAAAAGCCTTATATAAATTAAAAAGGTCCCCTTATTATAGTAATATTACTTTAAGAAAGATCTCTTAAGTAATAATATAAAAAAAATACTAAATAAAGATTACTATTAGATAATAAATAATATTATTTTATTTTTTTATATAGATAATTATATCTTTTACTTTCTAAAATATAAATAAGAGAAAATAATAATATTAATAAAGAATTTATAAGAATTATATTACCTTAAAGGGGGAAAACCCCTCTATTAATTCCTAGAGATAGAGGTTATATAAGACTAGGAGAGCTACTAATTATAACTCTCCTAAGCTATCTATATTAATAAGATATATTACCTTCTCCTTAATGCCTTATCTTAATTTAAGATAATTATTTTAATAATATAAAAAAAACTCTTCCCTTATAATAAATTAATATCCCTAGGGAGTATTAACCTATACCTAAGAAAGATAAATATAATTATATATACCGCGGTAATAACTTAGCTAGATATTACTTTTACTATAAATAAGCTTATAAGATTTAATTAAAACCTAGGCCCTTAATATTATTAGGCTATTAACTAAGTCCTATAATATTTACTTTAAATTAAGGACTATACCCTTAGCTTTAAAGTAGATTAAGGATTTAAAGAGGATATACTCCTTATAGCTACTAATATAAGCTTTGCTAATAATATAGAGGACTAAAAGAGCTCCTAAGTATTTATTATAAGGCTATTTAAAGAAATAATCGCCTAGAGGGCAAATAAGTAAAATATAATTATTATATCTACTATAAAGGCAAAGCTCTTAGCTCTCTTATAAGCTATTAAGAAAGGTATCTTTATAAGCTAATTATTATTTACCTTAAGAATTAACTTTATAGGGCTAATAGCCTAGCGAGGTCTAATAATATTAGCTAAAATTATAATTTAATATAATAATTAATAGATAATTTGCCTTATTAAGGTAAAGCTTATTTAATTATATATAAAGCTCTATTATATAGATATATATAACTATTAGCTAAGGTAAGAGATTAAGAAAAAAAAGATTAAAATAAAATATATTCTCTTAGATAAGCTTATTATTAATAGCCTAATAAAGGTTCTCTTATTAGATAAGTTTAAATAATCTTATACCTAACTTAGCCTAAAAGATATCTTAGTAAAGCTATAATAAAAAAGGAACTAAGAGCTATTTAATTAATAAAAGGAAAAAAATATATAGTTATATAATACCTCTATTAAAGCCCTTAAATTAAAGCCTAAGTAAAGAAATAAGAAGCTAGACTATTAGATTACTAGCCCTAAAGGCCTTAATAAAAGGAATTATATAATTATATACCTTTAATAAGAGTAAGTAAATTAGAGCTTAAAAGGGGCTATTAAAACTAGGTTACTAAGGAAAGAGGTATTAAATAAGTAAATAAAAGGTATAAAGTATATTATAAGTTTATTATAAAAAAAGCATAAGGCTTATTTATATTAATAATAATTAAAGCTAATAATAAAATAAACTCCCCTTAGTAAAGCTAAAAGCCTATAATATTAAAAGACCTTAGGCCTAGAGGAGAAAAATAATAAGTATAGAAAAGAGATTAAGAAGATAGGCATAGGCGGCTTAATTATTATTAAATAAACCACTACTTAAGGAATTACTATTATTATTAATAATATGCTACTACTAAAAAAAATAGCCTCTAAGAGCTAGCCCTAGGGCAATTTATTTATAAGTATTATAAACTAGAGGTTTCCTAGTATATAAAATAATATAATTAAGAGCTAGGTTATTATAATAAAAAAATAAAAGCCGCGAGAAATTAGTATTAATACCTAGAGCTAACTTATTAGCACTAACCTCCTTAAGATAAAAGGTATTTTTATAATTATTAAGCTATAAGATAGCCTTCTTAAGAGTATAAATAAGGGAACTATTAGAAGTATATAAAGGTATAGTAATTATTATGCGAGATTAAATCTTAGAGAGAAAAAGCTTAGCGCCTACTTATAAGATATATAAGTTAATAATAGAGACTTAAGGGAAAAAAAAAATATATATTAATTATAGAAGAAAGAGGGTTAATAATTACTAGGAGGAGATAAGCTCTTATAGTATTATCTTATCCTTTAAGGTAGCTCTAATAAGGGCACTTAGAGCTAGCTTAGTTAGGCGCTTAAGGATTAAGTTCTAAGTAAAACTATAATTAACTAAGGTAATAGCTGCCTGCCTAACTTAATAGCGAGACTAATTACTATCTAAGTTATTATACCGCTACTAAAGGTCCTTTATAGCTATCTAATAAGCCTAAGCTATACTTAGAAGCTCTAGGGGTATTTATAAGAGATTAATAAGAATAAAAAGAGATAAAGATCTTAGTTACTTACCATATTATACCCCTTATAATTATAATTATAAAGAATATAAGTCTTTAGCTTATTATTAATTATATATAATAAGGTAAGATCTTAGTAAGTCTAAGTAATATAATAAAAGTATAATACCTTATTAGCTATATAACTAGTAAAGGTATAATTAAGGTTATAAGAGAAATAAGCTAGCTTAATAGTATATATTATAAAAAGAGATATAATAAAGGTTAATATTAGTATTTAGATAAAAAAAAAGAGTAAAAAGAGGTTATATTTAATTAAAAATTAACCCCTATAATATTAAAGCTATCTAGGCTTAAGTATTCTAAGCTCTTAGTAAAAGATTAAAATAAATAAGTTATTATAGGCATAAAAGAAATAAAGGTAATTCTATCTATACTTAAGTAGCATAAAGGCCTAAGAGAATATATAGAGATATCTAGGCTTTAATTAAAGGCTATCTTAATAAAGAAAGCTATTTTAAGATAACCTTAATAATATTAAGGCAATACCCTTACGCTAAAGAGGCATATTAAATTAGACCCTATATAATAGCTTAGAGGGTAGTTATATACCTTTAATATTAAGCTAGGTAATCTCTAGATTATTAGTATACTAGGCCTAATTAAGAAGGCTATATTATGGCCTAAAAGGGAAAGAGGGGATTCCCTTAAGAATAATAATATAAGTAATATATATAGGTTTAATAATAAGCCCGACTTATTAATAACATCTAGCTATAAGCCCCACTACCTAGAAACCACTTATACCTAGAAACCGCCCACCTTCACGAATATCACTTATTTAAAGCATTATAAATAATATTAATTTTAATAATAATATAATATTATAAAAATACTAAATCTAGTATCTCTATAATCTCTAATTACTATTTATAAAATAGATTTACTTTTTTTTACTTCTTAACTTTCTTTAATATCTCTCTTAGCTTTAAAAGCTTTAATATCTCTTAATAGGCTTTATTAATATTAAGAACCTTTGCGAAGTATTAATTAGGATTAAAGAGAACCTTTTTTTTTTCTCTTAGGTCTTATTTCCTCTCTTTCTTACCTAAAGAGTATTAATTCCCTTTTCTAACTTATTAATATAATATTTTTGCGGTTTATATCCTTAGTAATTTTCCCTATAAAAAGTTATATTATACTATTAAGCTTTAATGCTAATAAGATACTCTTAAGTAAAGCTTAAAGCTCTTATAATAATATAGGGGTCTTAAAAAGATAAGGGGATAATAAATAAGCCCTCTTTTATAGTATTTTTAAGGTCTCTAGTAATATAGTTATTATAGGGTTTAATAGGGGCTTTATTATTAATACCAGCTAAAGTCTAGAGACTTTTTAACCTATAAGAATATTCTTAGTTATTATCCCTGCTTTCCTTACCTTATAATAGTATTATAAGAAAGTATATTTACTAATAGGAGTATATACTTAGATTAAGAAAAGTAAGAATATAAGATAATAATAATATTACTTAATAGGGCTAAAAATTATAAGGTTAAGAGGCTAAAGAATATAGGAAGAATATAATATAAGATAAAAGATATATATATTATTCTAGAAGTATTTAAATATAAACTTATTAGTAATATAATTATTATAGCTATTAATAATAAGTAATCTCTTATCTCTCTCTTTTATTAGCTTTATTTTTAAAATATATATCTTCTTAAGCTATAATATCGCAATCTAGTTATTAATCTAGCCCTTTTAATTATATATAAAGTCTTAATCTTTTAAGAAGTTAAGGAAATAAGGGTTTTTAAGAAACTAAGACTATTAAACTATTTAACCTTTATATATAATTAATAGCATTAAGGCTTTTCTTATAGCTAAGATATACTTAATAATTATAGTTTAGTCTATTAAGCTAGGGTTTTAAATAATTATTTAGGTCTTTTTTACCCTTCTTAGTATAAGGCTATTATATCTAAGTCCCTTTATAATACCTATTTTATCTATATTATAATAATTTTTTTACTTAATTTCCTTAATAATTAAAATAATAAAATAAGAAAAGAAACCCTTAATATTCTTAATAATTACTTTATTAAATTAAGCTAAATTAAGTCTTTAACCTTATAATATCTTTATACCTTTATTATAATATAAAAAACTATTTGTTTAATAAACCCTAATAGGTTCCTTATTACTATTAAGTTAGGTAATATACCTAGCAAAGTTAATAACCTAGGTATAACTTAATATAAAGCCTCGGTTATAATAATTATATAATTCCTAAGGGATAAACCAGTTATACTAGGTTTATATTAGTAGGTAATTAGGCGCATTATCTTAAATAGGGTATAAGTTATATCTAGTAATATACTTAAAGGTATTAAATATAACTAAGTTATATTAATAGCTAAGGTAGCTATTATATAAGAAAGTATATTAAGTATATTTTATATACTTAAAGTGCTTATTAGTAAGAAACCTATAGTGCTTACTTATTTACCTAGATAGGGTTATTAAGAGTAAGTATTACATAGAAGTATTTACTTATATTATAATAAGTCTTACTTACTTTTATAGTAGGCTAGTTATATAGCGGGGTTTTATTATATTAAACCGCCTAGTTTATTACTTAGTTATAATATAATATCTCCCCCTTATTAGTCTTATCCCTAAGGCTATATAAATAGCTATTATCCCTAACTTAATTAATTTCTTTATTTTATTTCTTTAATTCTTATTAATATATTTTAATATAATATTTAGTTATATTTCTAAAAAATAAAAGAAATCTAAAAATACTAAATTTATTAATTTAACTTATTATTATTATACTTTTATAGAAATTATTAAGTATATTAATTTTAAAGTAATACCTTATACTTATTATTAGGCTTATAGGGCTATTTATAAGATAATTAAGGGTAATAAGAAATATAATTTATATATTTATTTAGGCTATCCTTATAATATAATAAAGGTCCCCTTAAATTCTTATATATATTCTTTATAACTATTAATTAAATAATAACTAATTTCTTAGTATTAAGAATTATTTCTAAGGTAAAATAAATTAATATTAAAGAGCTAATAATAAAAAAGCTTTTTTAGTCTTAATATAAGTCTTTAGCATAGGTATAAAAGGAGTTATTAGCTTATTAGTAAGAGCTAAAAGAGTCCTTAGCTTATTTATTTTATTTATATATTTTCTAAGTCTAAGTAGTTTTTTTATTTAATAAAATATATTATTTTATTATTAATTTTATTTATATTAAGGATATTTTTTATAATATATTCCTTTAATTTATTAATTTTTATTTCTAGCTTATTATTATTTTTAACTTAAATAGTATTTTTTATTAATTTAAGTAATAAGATATAAAAAATTAAATAAAACTTAACCTTAGGTAATAAGTTTAGTTTATAGTTATATTTTAAGATTTTTTATTTAATTTAATAAGGTCTAATATATTTATAATTAAGTTTTTTATTTTATTATTTTATTTTAATATTTTTTATTATAAGGTAAATTATATCTTTTTCTAAGAAGATTAATCTTTTAATCTTTTTTTTATTAATATAATTTATTATTTTATTTTTAATAAACTTAAGTTTTATTTATATTTTTTTATATAGATTTTTAAATTAATTATTAATAAGAATTACTTTTAAATTAATAATAATATCTTATATTTATTAATATATATTTAATATAAATCTAAAGTTAATATAAGCTAATATAATTTTTATGCTTTTATTTATAGCTATATTATAAGCTAGCTATATAATTAATAGCTTTTTAACTTAATTAATTTATTTATAATTAATATAATATTAAAGGTATTATTTTAGTATCTAACTTATATATTTAGTTTATTTATTTATTTTCTTATAATATATAATAAAGAGTTTATAATTAATTCTTAAATATTTTATAAGGCTTTATTAAAATTTTAAAATAAATAATAATCCTTAATTTATAATAATTTTAAGTAATATATTATATATCTTAGTAATATAAAAATAAAATAAATAAATAAATTCTTTTATTATTATTAATTCTCTATAAGGTATAAAATACGAAAATTTTATAAATCTATTTATAATAATAAAAATATTATTATAAAAATTTTTAATAATTAGTTCTTTTAATAGGGGTAATTTAATAATAAAATCTATAATAATAAAATCCTATAGTTATTATATAACTAGGAGTAGTTATAAGTTTTTATATAATTTATAGTATTATATCTTAGTTTTTATATAAAAGTTATATTAATTAATAATTATTATAATAATTTTTTTTATTTTAAAAAAAGTAAATATTATTTTAATTTATTTTAAGGTTTTATTAATTCCTTAGTATCTATATAATGAATAACTATATATTTTATATATAAGTCTATATTATAATTTATCTAAGACTTATTATTTATTTATTTTTTTAATATCTAAGAGTTACTTATTATATTCTAAGATTTATTCTAAGAGTAAATTACCTTATTTTATTATATATGTAGCTTTATTAATTTAATATAATATTCTAATAACTCTAGACTATTTATAGAATCCTAATTTCTTTTATTATTCTTAAATCTATTAGTTAATTTATTTATAATATTTTTTATAATAAAATATATATCTTTATACTTTATATAAGAGTTTATAGTTATTATAATATTATTATATAGCTTAGGTTATTTCTTTTAGGCTCTTATAATATATAGCTTAATAATAATAATAATTAAAGATATTTTAAAATACTTTATTAAAAATAAAGAGTTTCTTTTTATAAGTCTAAAGTCTATCCTTCTATTATTAATAGCCTTATATATAATTAATAAAGTCTATAGCTTATTATTTATATTTCTTAATAAGTATAAGGTATTTTAATAAGGGTATTAATTTCTTTATTTACTTAATAAACTTTTATTTAAGGTATTCTTTTATTATAAAATATAATAATTATTTCTTAACTTTAATCTTTTTAATATCTAGGTTAAGTTATTAATTAATAATATTAGCTTAGCTATTTTTTATTCTTTTAATATAAATAATAATATAATTAAATTCTAAGAGATATTTAATATATTATAATTATTATTTATTAAGTTTTTATATTTTTATAAAATAATAAATTTTTTATAGTCTATATATACCTTAATTTAGTATTTACTTCTTAAGAGATAATATTAAAATTCCTTAAAGATATTAATAATTATAAGGAATTTTTTACTATAAATAAGATAATTAAGCTTTATTTTATATAACTTATAAAAATAAAATATAATTAAATATAAAAGTCTTTTATTATCTTATTAGCTAATTTAAGCTCTTAGCATAAAGTCTAAGGTATTTATTTTAAGTTTTATTAATTAAAATAAATTAAATATCTTAAGTATTAATTTATTTAAGATAAGCTTTTTAATTATATAAAAGGCTTTTTATACCTTATTCTTAAATATAAATATCTTATTTTTTTTTATAAGTTTAATTAATAATATTATAATTTTCTTAAATTATTTAAGAAATTTATAATAATAATTAATAAAATTAAAAAAGGCTTATATTTCCTTAATATTAATTAATTCTTTTTAGTCCTTAATTACTAAGACTTTCTTAGGGTTTATATATATCTTATTATAAGAGATAATATATTTAAGAAATTCTACCTTTAATATATAAAACTTATTTTTTTTAAGTTTTATTAATAAATTAATATCTTATAATATTTATAATACCTTATAAATATATTTTATATATTTCTTTTTTATTTTAAAGAAAATAAAGATATTATTTAAGTAGTATATAATAAATATATTTAAATATTCTTATAATATATTATTAATTATTTATTAAAATATAATAAATATATTAATAAGTTTAAAAGGTATAATAAGGTACTTAAATAATTTATATTTAATATAAAAAGTAATTTTTTATTTATATCTTTCTTTAATTTAAATAAGGTTATAGGCTCTTTTAAGGTTAAATATAATAAAATATTTTATTTTAAAAAATTAATTCTCTAACTTATTAATAAGAGGTAATAATATATAATCCTTAATTATAATAGTATTAAGTATTTTAAAGTTAATATAAAAATAGAGTTTTTTATTTTTCTTTATAATAAATATAATAAAATATTTAATAAATAACTTATTTTCCTTAATATATCCTTTTTATAATATTTCTTTAATATATTTTTTTAATATTAATAGTTATATTATATTAAGTAAATAAAATTTATTAAAGCTAAGTTATTTCTTATTAATAAATTTAATTTCTAAATTATAATAAATATATAATAATAAACTTATTTTAAGTTCCTTTATGAAGAATTTTTTATAAATATAATATTTTAATAATATATTTTTAAGTTATTTTTCTTTAAGTATTTTCTTAATTTACTTAAAGTCTTTTTTTAATTAATAAAATTATTATATAATATATATAATTATTTATTATTTTTATTATTTTTATTTATTATATTATTTATATTATATCCCTTTAAGTAAAGAGATATCTTATATTTACCCCTACTTAACTTCTCTAATATCTTTAATAAAAGTTTAAGATCTTATATTATCTTCTAAGTTATTATTTATTATAAAAAATACCTTATCCTTAAAAAAAAGCACTTAGTTAATCCTCTAATTAAAATATAAATTAAATTAATATAACTATAAGTACTTAAGTATTAGGTTATAGCCTTTTATAGGTATAATATTAAATAAGATTCTTTAGTTTTTTCTTTTAATAAATACTTTAAGGTAATTAATCTTATTATTAATAACTCTATTATTATAATTAAATTACTTCTCTTTAAGATTAATTATTATATAGGGCTTTACCTTATACCTTTATAATAACTTAAGCCTATTTATTATCCTTAGGTTAAATAAATTCTACTTAGTTTTATTATTTATTAAAATATATAACTATTCTCCTTTAATTTATATTAATATTTTAAAATAACTTTATATTAATCCTCTTTTAATAATATATAAGGCTTTTTATAATATTATAGCTTATTTTTCTATTTATAGCCTTTTTATAAATAGGTTTTTTAGTTTTTTAATAATATATAACTAATACAATTATATTTATATTTATTATTATTATATACTTTATAGTTATATATATTATCTTAGCTATATAGTTAATCTCAGTATTATTATTTTTATTTTTATTTTAAGTCTTTTTTATTTTTTAATTAAGCTATTAGTTTTTATTCTTTTAGTGTTTTTTCTTAGCTAACTTATTTTTATTAGTTTTTTATCTTATAAATAATTTATTTATACTTTTAAATAGCTTAATATAAGTCTTTATAGTATTATATATATATAATATTAATAGTATTATATTAATAAAATACTTAGTATTTTTTTATTTTATATTATATATAAGGTTTATTATTTAATTAAGTTAATAAAGTAATAAAGAAACATTTTTATTTATATTTCTCTTTCTTATATTCCTTATATTAATAATATTAATAAGATATCTAAGAAATACTAAGGTATTTCTTATATATAAGATATATCTATATATTATCTTATAAGTTAAATAATACTTCTTAGTATTATAAGTTTTTAATTAATTCCTTATAATAAGCTTAGATATAAATCTCTTATATATTTATTATATCTATATATTCTTATATAGTTTAGATATATCTTTCTTATAAGTTATTTTAATATTAGTTATTATTCTTATTATATAGCTAGGGGTAATTTTTTTCTTTTTATAATTTTTTATTATTTTTTCTTACTTTTTATTATTAAGTATATAACTTATATAGCTTTTCTTATAGTTTCTTTATCTTATATTTAAACTTAATTTAATTAATATTAGTATTATTTACCTTAATAAGCTAATTTATTTATCTAGGTTTTTTATTATTATAGGCTTATTTTTATTATTTATAAGTTTTATTATATTCTTATAATACTTTAATTTAATATTATAAGTATAAGTTATAATTATATTATATAAGGTTATTTTATTAATAATCCATATAATATATAATAAATAATAATATTAATTACTTATTATATTTTATAACTTATTTTTTATAATTAAAGCTTTTTATAATAGCTTTCTTATAATTTATTTATTTAGTTAGTATTAAAGGTATTTATTATTTTTATTTTATTAATATTATTTTTTTTTTTTAAGTTTCTTAGTAATTATAATAATAACCCTCTTATTACTTATTATATTTAGTATAAGGTTTCTTTATTTTATTAGTTTTAAGAGTAATTATTATTATATATTTTAAGTTTCTTTTAATTACTTTCTAAGATATCTTACTTAGCTATAAGATATTCCTTTATTTAGTTCTTATTTATATTTATTTTAATCTTATCTTATTAATATATTATATTTACTTTATAATATCGCAATAAATTTAATTAATTAAATCATAGTTTATAATTTCTTATCTTCTTATTAGGCTTAATAAGCTATATTAATATATTTCTTACCTTCTAGGAAAGATTATTATTAATTAAGTTAATAATATCTTATTTTAATATCTCGCTATTTCTTCTAATAAACCTTCTTAATATAATTTATCTTATAGTAATAATAATATTTTAGGCCTTAATAATCTTATTTACCCCTTTATATAACTCTAAGTATTATAAGGCTAGCTTTAATATTATAAAAGGTATTATTACTTTTTTTCTTATCTTAGTTAATATTAAATCATAGATTATTAGCTTTATTATTATTAAACTTAAGATTTTATAATTTCTTTTATAAGAATTATTAATTATTAATTTTAATTACTTAGCTAATATAATTAATTAAGTTATTAAGTTAATTTTCTTTATATAGTTTTACTTAGACTTTTTTTTTTAAGACTATTAAAGAAAAATCATATTAAATATTTTTAATCTTAATTAAGCTTTAAGGCGAGTTAGAGATATTTTATTTTATATTTAAAGGCTAAGTAGGTTTATTAAAATGCCTTAATCTCTCTTTTAGCTTATATTTTTTTATTAATTATTTTAAATACTTATTAAAATATAGCCTTAAAAGTCTTAAAGCTTAAATAGAGGTTAATAATTCTAGGTAAAAGTTTAATAAAGGGGATAATAAGGTATTCCTTTATAATAAGTTTAAATTAAGCTATAATATACTTAATAAGTTACCTCGCGGTATATTAAACCTTATTAAATACTAAATTAAATTATATTAAATAATAAGTTATAAAAGTATATAATTATATAAGGAATATAGGTAGCTTATAAGTAATTTTATTAAATTTCTCTAAGAGGTCTAGCTTTAAGATTTCTCTTATATTTTTACCTCTTATAATAATAATTATTATATTATTAACTTCTTAGATATTATTTATATACTAGGTATTTTATACCTTTTATATCTCGCCTATCCTTTTAATAAGGTTATAGAGCCTATTTATTTTAGTATTTATAGTAATAATTTAGGCTCTAAGCTATTTAACTTCTTTATTATTAGAGCTATCCGCGTCGTCTATATCTTTATCCTAGTTAGCTAGGACGGGTATAGGTAGATAATTAATAGGTAGGACCTGCGGGTAGTTATTAGCGGGAATTACCTAAGTAGCTATTGCGTTTGATATTGTTTAAGGTAATGCAAGTAATCTACTAAATAAGAGCTATTAATGTATGACGACTGGTTTATCCCTTGGGAATCACACGATCGTCACATAGGTTATCTTAAGCTATAATCTAAGTAGTGAGATACTTTTCCTACTTAGCTAAGAGCTTCTAGAAGTATTTATAACTTTTAGTATAGCTTTAAGCGCTAGAAATATAGCTATAAAGGGTTAATACTAATATGCTATATCGCCTAGTAGTAGTCCGTATAGGTATGCCTTCGTAGACTTCTTAGAGCGCGTTTTAGATATCGATTTTAATATAATTTAGTATAATAATTCTAAAAATATAAGAATTATCGCGATAGCTTTAATATTATACGAGAAATTATAGTCTAAAGATAATTAAAGATTAATATATTAGTAGGGAAAAGGTAGGCGGTTTCTAGGTATAGGCGGTTTCTAGGTGGTGGGGCTTAGTAACCATGCAGATATTTAATAAATAAACATTCGCAAGTGTCCCGCTAAACCCAAGCTAGCAGACTGATATTCTCCTGATGGGCGCGTTGGATTGTCAGGGGCGCAGGGCCGGAGGAGCCATCGTTTCTTCACCCCTGCGACAGGACACTACGTCAGAGTCAGTGTAAAACTACCCTATGGGGCGTTACCAGACTGGAAGGGCGCACGGCTGTAAGAATAGTGGCAAAACATCAATGGCAGTGTGGCCAACCTTAATCGGACGGCAACACCAAGGCCGCTACGAATGACAGATGACCTGGACACCATCATCACCGCAGCCGCAGCCGCAGCCACCAGCACAGGCGGAACTATTCCTCATCGGACCCGCCCCCATCCACTTTCGATTCTGACGACAGGATCCGTCGTAACCTCCGAGGATGTGAAACCACCCGTCAAGGTGCATTCTCAGTCAACCGCTCCAGCCACTCCGTTGACTACAGAGTTGTGGCGTTTGGTGGCCTGAATGTCTTGCAGTGCTCCTTCCCCTTCTGACTAGGCTGCAGAGAAGGATGGAGGAAGGTTGGGAGAAGCATGCCGACGGATGGGGATCAGGCCGCTATTCGATGAAGGATATAAACCCGACGGCAAATTGCGCGCATGCCCACAGTCAAGCGGCATTCCCCACTACACACAACACACATGCAAACCGAAGAGGGCCGATCCATCAACTTGGTCAGCCTGCAGCATCAGTTCGCAGCGTTGCGGGCCTACTGGAACTGATCACGGGGGTAGTTGGCTATCGACTCTCGACCTTCAACATGGATCAACACAGCAGCCGGGCTTGGGCCGATACAGCCGAGCTAGAGACAAACCAACCCGCCGACACCAGGCTGAGAAGACGAACCAGGATGGCGTGTGACAAATGTCACTCCTCCCGGACTCGCTGTGACGGGTTGCATCCTTGGTAAGTGAAAAAAACGAACCCCATCTCAAACCGCTTGGTGCTGTCCAACATCCGCTAACTCTCAACGCGCTAGTTGTAGATGTGAAGGTGCGTTTCGTGCCACTATTTGCTGTTTGAGAACTTCACAGAGTCTCGGAATAGTCAAGACCTTGGAAAAGGTTGGATAGCTCTGACTTGCCTCATCGCCGTAGAATATGGCTACCCCTGCCAATACAACCGTCGGATCAAGAAGCGCGGTCGAGTTCGGCGATATGGGACTGCGGATTCTGTCATTGCCGCCCAGATGTCAACCTTTACCAGACCTGGATATCAGAATGATAAACAATCCACGCCCTCATCGCCGAACCCTGCATCAGCACAGCTTTTGGATTCAGGCCAACACCAGCAGGAGGGTGATATTGGCGTCTTGCCGTCTTCGAGAAGACTGGGTGAGTCGCAGCCTGCACAGCATCCTCAGCAACAAGACCCCGCTACTTGCGGTCCCTCTTCACGAGATGGTCGCAGCATTGGTTACGGGCCCGGCAGAGTTCAACATGCTATAGTTTCGAGTGCTATCCATCCCTCTAATCGAGATGGCCCTTCCCCGGTAGAGTCGAATGGCTCACAACAGACACCTACTTCTTCGACAGGCTCCGCTAGCACAACTGGTGCCCTGCCATGTCTGAGTATCTTCAGCCCGAGCGAATTCGCCGTCGAAGCCAGCGTTGACCGAAATTTGACTCCGCAGCGAGCCTCTGCAGTTTTTGAGTGTCGATATCCATGTCTATATCCTCTGCTCCCATTCTTCAGCCATTCCTTTCCTGCATCATTGGCATGCGACCTATTCGATGTCTACCTTCTGGATCACAGAACGTCGCTCTCTCGCAGCGCATCGCCGTGCATCATCACACGTATTTTCCGCAAAAAGTCTCTACTGCATCCGACTAACCCGCGGCAAACGTCGCCAGCCCTGTTAGCCACAATCCTCTGGTGTTGTGCCCAAACTGCGGACCTCGCCACGCTGCTGGTCCCAGGGTCTAGGTCGATGCTCACGGATTTCCTCTACGAGTTGGCAGTATCGTTGATAAGTTGTCGAGATCCAGATGGATGGCGGCGGACACACGGTAGGGCCTTTCCTCTCCAGAAACACCAGTCCGGGTTGGCTGATATTGATAGGCGGATGGCGAGTTGAGAGCGAACAAGTACACCACTACGGTCCAAGTACCATGGCTGTCCCCAACGCGACGGGAAGCAGCGAACAGGCCAGCTCCATTGACGATGTCCATACATTCCTTCTGCTCTGCATCGGGGTCTCAGCTGGAGACTTCAAGTCCGATTGCCAAAAGTGGTGGAGCAAAGCGACAAGGCTCGCCATGTCACTACAACTGAATGTTGAAGACATGGAAAACGGCAACGATTCTCTCGACCCGACCCGAAAATACCAGTCTTCGCCTTGGTCGATGGGCTTGCAAGCTCGAGAGGAGAGGCGGCGAGTCTTCTGGTACCTGTATTCAATCGATCGCCACCTTGCTCTCTCTTCCAACCAAACACTACAAATATCCGACTCCATGTGTGAGGTTTACAGCAAGTACTCTGAGGCAGTACCTCTCTGATACTTACCATGCTAACCATCAGACCAGCTCCTCTTCCTGATAATGTATGGGAGAATCTCGACGACATCCCTTACGATATGCTGCCATCCCGGTCCATGGGTCCCCCGACAACCATTTCTGGAGCTGGTTATTTCCAGTATTTCCTTCCGTTGATGGCCATACTCGGCGACATAATCGTGCTGCGGCACGCACGACATCACCCCCGGCTTGCCAATTTGAACAATGCACTCGCCCCGTTGGCTATTGCAGACACGATCGCCGAGTGCGAAGAAAGCGTCAAACGCCTTGCTCAAGAGGTTGGAGGTCGCGATACAACGCTGGGAACGCTACGGGATACCGACAACCTCGGTGCCGGCCAACAATCTACCCAAACACAGGAGGATAGGCGATATAGCAGTGGTACTCCGGCAGCCGACGCCGCCGCGCAGTTGTCTGAGCTGAGACTGGCACTGGCATACAGCACACACATCCTCCACGTCCTGCGTGTGTTACTCTATGGCAAATGGGATGCGATCAGCATGCTGGATAACGATGATGGTTGGATTACGACCCCTTCATTCATGGAATGCGCTTCGCCTGCTGTGGATGCTTCAGCGGCTTTGTCAGAGATCCTCAGGCTAGACCCAGAGTTGAGATTTATGCCGTGTCTGTTTGGAGTCTATCTTCTTCACGGCAGCCTGATTCTCTTACTGTTCGCTGACCGCATGCCACAACTGGGGCGGAATCAGAGTGTCGAACAGGCATGCGAGAATATCATAAGAGCGCATGAGGTTTGTGTCTTGACGCTGAACACAGAGTTCCAGGTATTTGCTAAGAGCGTTCGGTCCTAGACATTACAGTAGTTACTGACCCAAAGGCCTTTAGAGAAACCTTCGTCGTGTGTTTCGTTTGACATTATACAGCGTGCAAGGGGCGAATGCGTCCGGATGGGAGGAGTTTAAACAAGCTAGACGACAGATTCTATCTCTTTACCGCTGGACCAAGGGTGCCAGAGGCCTTCGTATATAGGTTCTCATTTCAATGGTGTTTGGAGAGAAGAAAGATATAAGACGAGCTCCTGGTTAGAGACGAAGTGCAATGGCAAGGAAATACAGCAATACATTGGTCAAGCTGCACTTCATTCTTGACCAAAGTTTGCAAACACAAATACAGGACATTGGATCAAGCATTTCGCAATATTGGATAAGCTCGCGCGCTTTATAGCTTGGCCTCAGATCTAGAAGCATAATCATTATGCCGTCTGCCTGCAACTCCCTGCATAAATAGATAGCAACCTTAACTCTAGTGAATGCAACCTACTCACTGGCCGCTGCTTACTAAATATAAGACTTAGCTAAAGCAATAAGTTCTAAGCCTTTATCTTAGTACTAAGTGGTTTATTATATTTAAGATATTATTTTTAAGGCCTTCATATAATTTCTAACTAGCTAGAAATATCATAGCTATAATAAAATATCAGTAAAGAAGCCTAATAAAATAATTACTAAGGTAAGACTAAAGAGAAACTTATTGAGTCTTATACCCTAAACTAGTAAGACTAAAATTTAATCTTATTAGTCTTACGTTAGATTAACTATTTAGAAATTTAATCTTAAGAGAAACCTTATACATATAAAATATACTTATTATACCTGTTGGATTGGACCCTATACGGTAGCTCTGAGGGTGGTCACGTGCCCTCAATGGCCTGCCGGGCCCAATTAGGAGGGCCACGTCGCGGCCCAAAAGGGAAGGAAGGAATGATCTCAAGATGATCAACACAAGCAATACACACAGGTTCAAGGATAAGCCCGACTTATCAACATAACCACCCTCAGAGCTATTATACAGGGCCCAATTCAACAGTTAAATCGCCTTAGGGCTTACCCTACCATGAGTCGACGGGTAATTAATAAAATTCAATCGCTATCTTCCTCCCTAGATATCTCAATAGCAATTTAACATGTTCTTTTATTATGACCGGCCTTGCCGCATATTCTACAACGACCTTCCTCCGGTCGCACCGACTCTCCTCGGCCACCACTTCTCGACATCATCGGAGCTCCAGGCCAGGGAAACGGGTTATCCCGAGTTTGGGAGCATCGAATGCTGGCAGAAAACTCAAGATGTGGGGAAGAAAACGCTGTCAGTTCGTGCAAGTTGTGAGTTAACTATCCTCTCGGGCCGATGCGGGCCGACAAATGCTCTCCAGCTCGCCCGGGTCGAGTCGCGGACAAAGCTTGAAGCCACAGCTGGAATTGCAACTGGTATCGGACCACACGGGCCCCTTTCGTGACGCCCATGATGCACGGTTCATCAGCGGCGGGCAGAAGACTTCCCCACAATCTATGTTCCTAAAGAGGAAGGTCTTTGGTCTCCGAAGCCCCGTGGGGAAATAAGCTTATGGCATTTCCCCGAACTAATGCTGGAAGACGAGAATTGATACTCACGGACTGAACATCACCTCATGGCCGTGCAAAGTATGTTCTCCGACTTCCCCGGATTAAAACCTTCCTCTTTGAGCTTGAATCAGTCCCCCTGAAAAAATATCCCATTGGACCGCCCGATTGAGGCATTTCACTTAGGCCATTGTGATTCTATGGTTCCCTTCATGTGAATACGAGACGTCGTAAGAGCTGAGCAATGAACCACCTGGGTTGTACTGAGTGCATCAAGACCATCTATAAATCTTTGCAAGCGCTCCTTTCTCAAACGAAATGTTCGAGCCACCGTCTCAGCAACTCGACTCTCCACTGCTTTCGCAATGGCTCTTTTTGGTTCGGTTCTCCTGACTGTGCTTGCAGTATGCAAAGCGCAAGCTGCCCTTGATGTTATTCCTGGAGCAACTTGGACCGCCGTACGTGTTTTCTGCAGATTCTCTTAAGCATGCTGGTCCATGTCTAACCACTAACCTTGACAGATCGACACCGGGAAGCCCGTTCAAGCTCATGGCGCTGGTATCATGTACGTTAAATAGACCTCACCATTTATCTCATCTTCTGGTAGACTAACTTAACTTCAGCGAAGTCGAAGGAACCTACTACATGATAGGAGAGGACAAAACAGACGGCGCTCTCTTTCAGAACGTGAACTGTTATTCGTCCGAGGACTTGGTTGAATGGACCTACGAAGGCGCCCTCCTCTCCCGAACGGACGAGGACGGAGATCTGGGCCCAAACCGCATTGTCGAGAGACCTAAGGTTCTTTACAATGACAACACCGGCAAGTATGTCATGTACTTCCATGCCGACACTCCCCCCGATTACAAAACCGCTCGCGTGGGCGTCGCTACCAGTGATACCGTGTGCGGAAAGTACACCTACCATCGTAGCTTTAGGCCTCTTGACCGTGAAAGCCGAGACATGGGCCTTTTCAAAGATGATGACGGATCTGCATATCTTTTGACTGAAGATGTAAGGACGACCCTGCCTATGTGTGCTCGATGGATGGTGACCGACTGACGGGGAACAGCGCTCGTATGGCACTCGCATCATGGCCTTGTCGGACGATTACCTCAACGTCACCGAAATCACCTTTGGATTCGCGGGTTATTGGGCTGAATCTCCAGCCATGCTGAAGAAGGACGGGCATTACTTCATCTTCGGCTCTCACCTGACAGGCTGGGACGCAAACGACAACGTAAGAGAACGCTTCACGCATTCCTCTCTTCCTTGATTCGTCAAATAGTATTAACCCCTCTTTTCTTTCTACTTAACAGACGTATAGCTACGCAAAATCTCTCTCTGGCCCCTGGTCTGACTGGACAACCTTCGCACCCGTTGGTACAAAGACTCACCACAGTCAAGTCAGTTACATCCAGCCCCTTGGTACCAGCAACGCGATTTACATGGGCGACCGTTGGCATGGCAGTGACCTTGCTTCGAGCACCTATGTCTGGCTACCCCTTACCTTTGATGGCACCAAGGTCACTCTTGAATGGCGCGATAGCTGGAGGCCTGATGTTTCCAAAGGCACCTGGTCAGAGCGCCTTGGAGAAACCAGCTTGGAAGGTGAAGCCGCAAGCCTTGAGAACGGCGCCGTCGCCATCTGGTGCAGTGAGTGCAGTGGAGGACAGTCTGCAGGATATATCGGGGGTGACAAGGGAGGAACTGTCACATTCAAGGATGTGCAGAGCTCTTCTGCTGGCCGCAAGACCATTACCATCAAGTTTGGTAATGGAACCTGGGAAACGCGATTCGCAAACGTTACGGTTAATGGGAAGTCTCAGACTTTGGCATTCAAATCGACGAAGCTGCGCTGGTGGGAAGCAGGTAGCGCTTCGCTCCACTGCGACTTGAAGAAGGGATCAAACACTATTGTGATCTCGACGGAGGATAAAAGTTGGGGTCCGGATGTAGATCGGCTCCTGGTACCGACTGACTAGGAGACTGGAATGGCCTCAAGACCACTTTCCCTGGGGAGATGGTTTCCTTCAGCCCTCTGGCACGTCAGCAGAGGACTATTGGGCTAAATATTAGTACACGGTCAATCTTTGTACTAGGAATAAATTTCTCCATTTCTCCAGTCATGTTTCGCAGTGGAGGACTCTAAGGTGTCCAGCTTCAAAGAAAGACAAGCAATTGACATAAATTAGAAAGAAGTACTCAACTTATGGCTGAGACCGTATGGTTTGAATTTGACAATACAAACTCCTGGTTTGTCAAATGTGATTGAAGTGGCTTTGCTATCCTTTTTGTCTTGCTTCTCTGGTGATCAGGGCAACACTTTATGGTCCATTTGCTCTATCCCATCAACTCCTAGTCCTGGCCTATATGCCACAATTCTTATTCCAATATACTTTTTCGCAGTCTACTAGACTTTAATTTCAAAATTACAGTCAACACTAGATAGGCCATACGTGCGACTGACTCAGCCGTGCGTGAATTCACAGTCGCACGACAAGCAAAATGGGCGAACGACCTCGTAGCCACAGTGGTTGAATTCCACCAGAAAATAGTACATCTATGTGATATCGGAGTGCCCCGCCGTCTGACAATCTTGCATCGCAACGAAGCAAACTATGGTGCTAAAGAGATCAAAATGCTTCTTCCCAGCTTTGACGCAGTAGACGCACTCAGGGGGGATCTCTGGGGGTGCCATTCTGTTTGAAGAGAGACGTTGAGAAAATGGAAGGAAAAAAAGAACCAAACTGATGTTGGGAACGAAATTTAATGTTTTATAAACCATAATAATGTTGCCCTTTGCTACGGTGGATAATGATCACTAGACTCTCCTGAGCATGAGATAGCCGCGCTAGTCCGCTGCTGACCCGGCGCGAGGAATACTGCGCTAAAGCCGTTGCTGGTATATTACGCTGCGTGCTTACACATAGAAGTTGGCACCTTGAGTGAAAATCGCTTATGCAAGAATTATGCCTGTTACTTAAATGGGGTTCGCAACGCGAGTCTCTGAATTAAAAGTTGAGGTTATAGGAAAGGGGACGCGAGCATATACGTCCATAGCTTTTAAAGCTAGACAAAGTAATTATCATCCGACACAGCGTCGTTCAACTTACAACCATAGCTAATGAAAATCAGGTTAATTACAATACCATATCGCTCGCTAAGAATTGCTTAAAAAGAACTAAACTACTTGAACTACATTATGTAGATCGAGGTTCTAGAACGTCGCGCGGGCCCGCAGCTGGTCCGCAGTACCTGCTCTACCGCTCACGCCTAAGTATCTGGACAAATAAGGTAGGGGGTGATTTGTAGCTTAAGAGCGGGGAAGGGCCCAAAAGACAACTAACAGGGGGGTTTTGCAACAGTGTTCCCTATCAGCCTCCGTACTCAAGGGCCTTCCCCCAGCTAGCCTTCCCCAGCTAGCCTTGCGCAATTGTCACATCCATCCCACATTTACTGATGGCTGACCTTCTAGGGTTACCCTCTTTTTTGATACCGATGCATTGTCTCTCTGTTCCAAAGGGGTCATAGGACGCTCTAGTAGTCCAGATAGCCTACCTTCGAGACTTGAGGCCAGTGTCCTAATCTCCCCAGCTGGTCCAACAAAGCCGTCACGTCCCAATATCCACACCGAGCTCAGGAAAAATAACAACCTTGTTCCTCATCGGTTGGTCGCCGAAGTCCAAGCGGCCGAAAGGCGAGGAGTGCTTGACCCTTGGCACATTGTGAGGGTATCTTCAGTCCTCCAGCACCTCATCTCGAGATGTCATGTGTTTTATCTTACCCAAAAACGATTGTCATGCCCATATCGCCACTCACCCTCCTCCAGAGATGGCCGCCCCTTCTCACCCATGTCATCATCATCGCCCCTTCTTCATGTTGCATCATCTCAGCCTTGTCCGCGCGTCTCCAAACCTCTTGAACGATACGCCATGCCCTTTCGATATTCAGCATGCCTTGTCGGCGGCCGATCGTAACGAATGCTTGTCGGGCGAGCTCTCGGTCTCCCAGACTTGTCGCCTCACATGCCGCAACGAACAGTGGCCATAGGAGCGCCCCCATGGGACCGGAATTGCTCACTACTCCCACGCAATGGGTCAAGCTAACGTGCGTATGGCGTTGGACCAGTGGGTGCTCGCGAGAGTAGCTGTGGATTTCGCGATACATCCACACGAAAGCTGAGTGGTAATAGGCCAATGCGTTGTTGAGGATGCTCTGGAGGTGAGCCCTCTCCGCCGCCTTGTCCGCAGATAGATCCTGTGGATCCTGTGTAGATGTAGTGTCAAGTGGCAAAATAGGGTGCCACTCCTTCAGGGCAGTTTCAATAGCCGAGGCGGTAGTCTCGAACTCGGTCCGCAAAACGAACACGGTGGAGAGCTCTCCATATCTGATAGCGACGTCGAGCTGGTCCTTGAGGGCGAGAAGGTAGAGGAGACGGTGGATGATGGGCCAGAGGGAGGTAGCCATGCCAAGAAGGGTGTCGACGCTTCCGAGAGGAGACGAAGCTCCGCGCGAGTCCAGAGGAGGGGGCGGGGCAAGGTATCTAGGCCTAGGGGCAGTCGATAGGGGTGCTGTACCGAATGAAAGTGCTGTAATCACGTCGAAGTATTGAAATATCTGGGAACATGTTAGTGATAGTTCAGAGGAAGATAGAGGATTAACTTACCCGCTCCAAGAAGACACTGGTTGGGTCGGTGGTAGCTTGATTGTTGCCCATGATTGATATGGCGCCTTTGAGGTGGCTATCCACGATATTCGAACGGTTTTTCTGAACCAACTGCAAAACTATCAGCGCCTACCTCGAGCTCGAAAAACACTTCACCCACCACGTCGTAGTAGACTAGTAGCATAACTGCAGCCAGGAGTTCGTTGGGATTAGTATCCTCTCCCTTCTCAATCAAATTCGCTAGCCCTTGAATAGACTCATTATAGAAGTAGACACTCTTCTCTTCATTCTCAACGCCCCTATTCTCCAAGTGCGCGCTAGCCAGGGCATACACTGCATTTATAACTGCTTGGCTGTAGTGGCATAAGGGAAGGATCAGCTGCTGAAACGGGTTGCCGCACTCCTCCTGCAAAACGATGAGATGGGAGAGCACGTTGCAAAAGTGGTCGACAAGAGCGCGTCTGTTGGTGCGCTCTGAGAACTCGGTAAATGCCGGCGAGCAGAACTCGAATCGTGGAGAGGGAACCGAGACAGGCGCATTGAGGGATAGCGACGGGGTTCGAGGGCTTTGAAGGATTGTATTCGCCAAAGCCAGCGAGTCTTGCCAAGCACTTTCCTTGGCGTCATCGTCTTGGTTAGAGACAATGGTCTCGTCAAGGCTCGGGAATTCGAAGTCGATCGAGTCAATCCGGGATACGATGGGCAGATCAGTCGGGCTCCAGGTCAAGAGGCTACTTATAGGGCTGCTCATCTGCTTGCCCGAGAGAGGGTTCTGCTCCGTAATGATCGGCGCCGCATCGAATGGTGCATCGCTTCCTCGTCTCTCTTGCTTCCATTGCGGAATGAGAGCGGTATCATCAGGTGACTGAAGGGTTCTGTCTGAGCTGGAGGACGAGGAGTTGGCGTCGAGCGGGAGGGTTGCGAGGGATCCACGCTTGCGCCTTTGCCGAGGTTTGATGGGCTCGTATCGACACTCCCAGCCGTGCTTCTGGCAGCGGGCGCACTGGGGATGGGTTTCGTCGCATTTCTTCCTCTATAACGAGCGTGTTAGGACCGATTGCGAAGGCTGGAGCCGTGGTTGTGGTATACCTTTTCCTTGCTGCGGAGGGCGTGTTGGCGACATCATGGACAGCAGATGGTGGAGGGACTTACCAGGAACAACATCCTGAAATGGAGATAAATTCCAACGGTCAGTGCAGGTTCTTGAACGGTCGAAAACTTCAGGAAACCACGGGCAAACTAAACTGAGGAGCAAGGGGGTTTAAAGGTCAAATTCTGCGTCGCAAACGTCCCGGAAAACGTACCTGCGCGGGAGCGCTTCTTGGGGATCTTTGGTGGTGCAAGTCTCGTGTACAGTAACATGATGCGGTTTGCGATGTCCGAGGCTAGTTAATTACTCATTACCCATCCATCCGCTCATTCAATCATTCTCAATTGTACCAGCCAGAGAACCTGATCTGGGCTCCAGGACGACGTTCTGGATGACGATGGGGTGGGTGCGTTCGTTGTGGGGTAATCTGGCTGAAAGGGAAAATCCGGGAGTGCAACTCCAGGATGCGAAGTCGAAGGACGTGAGAGCTGGATATGTGGATCGCTTTCGAGGAGATGGAAGTTGGGATTTGGGTAAAACAGGAGGGAAATCGAACGGGGAGCCTGGTGAAAAATGGAAATGGAAAAATAATCAGATGAATGGACCCCTTGCGCGCTGGGGGTGTTATGGCTCGGTTCTCTTAGTGACATTGAGTCGCTAGCGGCCACAAGGGCCATGCGTGGAGTGACCCAGAACGGCCAAAGTGGACAAGAATTCGCGGGGTTACATGGCCAGATTGCCCTAGAAGGAGGTGTAGGCACGAGTGTGTTGGGGGTCCAGGCCATACGTAGTAGGGCTCTTGGTGTCGGCTTCTGAGCAAGCTGCACCGCGGCGCCGGTATCATGGATTGGGCCTTCATGACCCACCATGGTGTCTTTTTCGGCGATCGTTGCCATGAGGGATCCTCCAACGGCTCCTTCTTCCTCGCAATATGATTACTGCGGAACGGTGCTACTTCCCAGGTGGGTTACATGGCGGCGGAACGATTTTTTCAGAATGTCTGGCTGGGTATTCGTCCCGTGCTAGGCAGAAATTGCCCGAACTCCTTTGGATGCATAGTACGATCCGTGATGGGTGGCTCTCACGCAGACCAGTGGTGAGACCTGGCTCGGCTCCGACATCCCCGAGGCATGTCGAGTGCTCCTGGCCCCTCTCCCTTCCAGCATGCTTTGGTCACTGGCCCCACATTTACACCTTTTGCCTAACCTAACCACCACAATTGATCTACTGAGAAATTGTTTTCTCAGAGCCTCACCTTCCCTTGCTATCTCTTAATCCTTGTCATGTATCGATCGCTACTGGTTATTTCGCTTGAACAATCGGCATAGTGAAGTACCAGGCCATAATGCCAGCCCAAGACCCAAAGACCATCGAGGGCGAGCCGACCATCTGGAGTACCAAATCATCAGGCCCTGTTCAAGAACTTGGGGAATATTTCCCCTCGCTGGAGGAAGTGAGAAGTAACTGTGTTATCACAGACGGGTCAGCGAAGCTAACGACCGAGCGCTTGGATGTCTTGATTGTCGGGGCTATGATAACATATCGCACCCGACTTGATAACTTCTATCTGGATGTGTTGCATAAGATGAATGGGACTTTTCGATAGACACGTGTGGAGATATCAAGAAGCGGCGGGCAAGCAAAGGAAATTTGAAATACAGCTTCTGGGCCAATGTATAGCATATATTTATTGGCGATCATGATCAACACCCCGGGCCGAGCCATGGTTTGAGATGCAACCCTGTACCGAGTATCTTGTCGGTTGAAGTATTCACTATACAAGTGGTAGAGTATGCTCAGAGGGTGACTCTATAGATCTTTCCAGGCTCCGTATCCACAGCGTTGACTTCTTTTCCATCCACTTTGAAGGCCTTGCCGTCAGACACACGCACCGCCAGCCTTCCACCCCGTGTCGACTTGATCTTGGCCTCTGACAGCATGCCATCGTCCCAGCTCAGGTCGACGACAAACCCGCCACGTGCAACAAGCCCTTTGACCGACCCGGCGGGGAGATCGCTGCCTAGGGCTGGAAGGAGGTGTACCACTCCGGCATGACTCTGCACAAGCCATTCAGCAACTACCGCAACGAGGCCGAAGTTGCTGTCGATTTGAAAAGTCCAGTCACTGCCCTCAATTCTATGAAGCAAATTGTTCATTGGGTGATACCGGAGCAATGTTCTGGTTTGGTCCAAGCTTGCGTCGCCATCGAGCAGACGAGCGAAGCACGCCGCTGTCCAAGCTCTCGACCACCCGGTGCCTGCACCGCCAGCATCAAGGCGACGCTGGATCGATACCCTAGCAGCTTCAGACAGCGTTTTGTTGAGGAGGGGGCTCATGGCGCTCCCGGGGAAAAGGTCCCAGAGATGCGATATATGACGATGATTCTCTTCTTTTTCCGCATAGTCATTTCGCCATTCCTGGACTTGACCGTGGCGGCCAATAGCAGTTGGCCGAAGCCCAGAACGGAAATCCAGCGCTTTGGTGACCATTTTGTTGTCATCCCCGGATATTCCCAAAGCTGAAGCGATCTCAACATAATTGGTGAAGAAATCGTAGAGCAAGGAATTGTCCATGGTTGGTGATATGTCGATCGCCCCTTCCAATCCTTCCTCAGCCATGTCTCTGGGGATGTAGAAGAAGTTCTCGGGGGAGATGGAAGGACCAGTCGAATGGTAGCCCTCATGTTCGAAAATGTAGCAGTTAAAGAATGCAGCAGCATCTTCGAATAAAGGCCAGGCGGTATTTCTCAGAAATTCCTTGTCACCGGTGAAACGGTAATGTTCCATCATGTGGCTCGTCAACCAGAGATTGCTCATGGGCCACATGGTCCACCTGATGCCATGGTCATGTGGTGCAGAGTCACCCCAGAGATCGAGATTGTGGTGAGAAACGTAGCCAGGGCAGCCATACATGCGCTTGGCAACATCCTTACCCCGTTGACGACTGCGTTCAAGCAGGTCCCAGAGTGGCGGAAGCGCCTCGACAAGGTTGGTTGTTTCTGCGAGCCAGTAGTTCATCTCGGTATTGATGTTGACAGTGAACTTGCTTCCCCTGCCCCTAGTGTTAGCCCTTGCTTTATCACAATATTCGGCTGACAAACCATGCCGGCTGGTAGTTATCATTCCAGATTCCTTGCAGATTTGCCGGAACACCGAGCCCGGGGCCACCGGTATCACGGGAGGAAGATATCAGCAGGTGACGACCGAAATTAAACATCAGGGTGATGAATTCGTTGTCTGCGCGCGGATCGTTCTGGTATTTGGAGACTCGCCGATCGGTGCGTAAACGACCTGCCTCACCACTAGACCCGAGGTCAAGTGTGACCCGATTCATCAAGTTACTGTGATCTTCCTTCGCTTGGGCCCGAAGCTTGTTGAAACCAACTGAGGCGGCGGCATTCAACTTTCTGTTGACCTCGGCTTTATATTTTGACTCGCTGTCCCACTGGAACTCTGTCTCCGCATCATAGAACAAGTCCACTCTGCTAGCTCCGGTGACCTCAAGGGACTTCCCATCGTTCGAAGTCGCAACATCTTTCTATGTCAGTACCTCCCTTACTTGTTTGCCACGGGCTCTCGTACTCACCCCCGTCTGACTGGATGCGCACAGCAGAAGAAAAAGCAATCGATCCAGCATCGGATCCTCCAACATCAAGTACTATGGTGTTCGGATATGTAGAAGCCGAATGGTTGACTATGCCCCGATCGCGGGACAAGCTGACCTTGACACCCAGCTTACCCGCCTCGCTGGCTGTTAGCCTAACGGCAATAACACCCACCGGGAAATTGGCAACATATTCACGCCTGATGACACTTTTGTTAGAACCCAAAAGCATGCCAGTAGTCTTCGACTTACCCATAAGTAACCCCTTCATAATCATAGCTCACACCCATGATTCCCTCAGCGGTGTCCAACCACCGAGTATAGTTTGACCAGTCTTGCTCATAGTGACCAAAATCAAGATTTAGATTATTGGTGACGCTGTACGATCGCGAAACGTCCGGAGAGCAGGACATATGGTCGATGACTAGGTCATTCGCTTTCGTGAGCTGGCCCTTTTTCAGATAGTCGCGGACTTTGGGAAAAGCATCGAGAGAGTCAGGATTGATACGGTCCTGAAAAGGCCCACTCCATACAGAATTCTCGTTGAGGATGATCTTTTCCGAGGGGGAACCAAATACCAAAGCCCCCAGCCTGCCGTTTCCTAGGGGTAGAGCAGAGTTGAAATCCCACCCCGGCCAGTCATACCAGAGGTGACGTGTTCCCACATATTGTGGTGGCTGGCACAGTGCCAAACCGGCGATTGCAATTAGAGTTGCAAAGGAAAGGTGCATTTGAGACGTCGGCGGTTCGAAGGTCTAGATGTTTGGTTTGGATATGAGTCAAGAGGGGTTGTCTCAATTGGTTATATAAGTTACTGATTTCTGCCCGCCACGGGTTTGAATTTTAAACTGGGATACATAAGATACACTTAATCCACCCGAAGGGATAAATACCCGACGGGAGACCTAGATTCCGGCACGGGCAATTAACGGTGCTCATCGTTACCATTACATCATCCACACACGTCGGCAATGGCTTGTTGGTCCTTGACGTTACGGAACACATCACGTAACGTAGAACTCCAAGCATGAGTTCAGGCGCTTACTCCGCTTACTTTAGGGTGTGAAGATCTCTGTGCGTGCTAGAGCTGTCCCCAGTTTGAGTATTGTCGAATGCTTGCAGGACCCAAGATGCGGGACAAAAGCCTCGCGCTCATTAGGCTGCGTACGCTAATAACCACTTGGTCCGGTTCGGGCCGACAGCTTTGTTCAAGCTCGCCTAGATCGAGTTGTGACCACATCTTGAATTGCAATGAATAGAGGACCACTCGACATACCCTCGTGACCCCATGAGGCATGGCTCATCAGCGGCTGTCAGGCCCAAGAGTTCCCCACAATCTCTGTTCCTAAGTGGAAGGTCTTCGATCTTCGAAGCCCCGTGGGGAAATGAGCCACTGGCATGAACTACGAACTAAAGCAGGAATACGAAGAACTGCCTGTAATGGAATAGAAGATTAAATCGATTCAGAGCCCCTGCAGCAACGAGCACAGATGTGTCACTAGCTCGAGCCTCTCAGGGCTCATGGGTACCATGGCATGAGCGACCACTCTAGCGACAGCAACTTGGAGATTGGGCACACGTCGTTACCGTGAAGTCGTCGGTAGGAGACAATGCCATCACCAGTCGACCGCCGATACCGTGAAGCCGAAATCCATACCAAAGAGCCTGCGAGATACTTTCCGTTTCACCGATCCGGAGCGAATAGCAGCTGATACCAGGTATCGCAACGCCTGAAAACGTGCACGGACGAAATCCTGATGGTTCGCCCTGTACAGGGAGAGTATAGTTCCCCTTTCGCTCAAGCATTCTCGGCCCACTTCAGCCCCCTTTGGCCTACCTGACAGAGTGGGGAAAGCGGGGAAAGCAGGGAAGCAGGGACAATAGTGGGCAGAGCTGATGAAACCTTAAAGTTGAGCGCAAAGGAGATTCGTTGTTGGATATGAGCGGGTGATGGTGCCAGGGTCATGGCATCGTTTGAAGTGGGGCGAACTACGACTGTCAATGTCAGCGCACTCGGCCGACGGGAAGATGTTCTCGACCCGCGGAGAGTAGCTGACTACTGGATGATCGGAAGTTACCCGACGGGTATTTTGTGGGCCCTGGCACCCGGCGGCGAAACGACACCATCACAATCACCCGTCCAAGTGCAGAAGTTTGGAGCCTCGCCTCTAATGTCCCGAGCGGGAAACGTCATGGGTATAACTGTGTGGTGGAGAATTGCATCACCAGCGAGGCCGCCCATATTCATGGGAATAGTTTGACTGGGGTCCTGGAATTTCCGGCCTTACCGATCGTGGGGACCGAGATGAAATACTGGCTGAGGCACGCCTAGATGCTCCCAATTGATTGTGGTGCCTCTATTTCTCCGTGGATTTCGGGGAAGTAGCTGAAATTGTATTCTAGAAGTTCCTCGCCAGTTCCAGCACTTGAACACCCGGGTGGAGAGAGGGAGCTGGTAGTGGTGCTATCAACTTCAATGGTCAAAAGTGTGACAAATGCCTGTGACCTGCCACTCAGCCGGGTCTTGAATTTGGTAGGCTGCGGCTGGTGGGGAGATTGCATACACTGGAATTTGGTTGCTACTCGTCTGTGGACGTCTGTGGAGGGACTAATGGCCCGAAATCTCATTGGAAATATGCTAGGAGGCCTTAACACCGCGTGCCCATGCGGGTTCATGCTGTGCTGTTCGAGTCGAGTCAGGAATCCAGAAATTCTCGCCCGTCAAGTCGCATGCACTAACTAATATTTCTCCACTGGCACCCCTACCTATTCTCGGCTGATATTTTCCTTTTATATCAACGCGTTCCCCGCGTTTCTCGGCCCGCCTCGGCGCGTGCCAGCTCATCCTTCCCCCTTGCATCTCCACAATGGACGCAAGCGACGCTGCATCAGCTGGTTTGACAAGGAAAAGGTTACGAACTTCACATGCGGTAAGGCCAATTATTTGTGTGCTGTTCTCGCGGAGCTCTAACCTTTGAGCCAGTGTGATACCTGTCGGGCGCGAAAGATACGGTCAGTTTCATCTGCTTTCTTGACGCCATAGGTTTCAATGCTGAATAGAAGGCAATCAGATGCAATGGAGCTCATCCATGCGCCAAATGCTGTGCATCCGACATAGATTGCACCTATGGGTCTGAGGCAAACTCGTAGGTCCGCGCATCTCCCAGCAACCTTGTCCAGCCTGCTTACCGCGCAAATGTTCTAGGAGAGGAAAGGGGGATCTCGTCTTGGAGGGGATTTTACGCATCGAAAAATCTCTCCTAGACTTGAATGCCAGCATCGTAAGTGAATCTTGACATATGTGCTTCCACACTGAGCCTAGACGTTGGACTTACCGACCGCCGACGTAGTCATCGTTTGTTCATTCCAACAGTCACCAACAGCAGCAGCAGCAGTCACCAAATGTATCGTCAAGGGGCTCGTTTGCCCGTTCCTACCCTCAACATGGCATCGGCACGCTCCGGGCTGGCCACCTAGCTCCAACACCTACCAGTGAAGTTCAACGAGACGATGAGCATAGCTTCAACAATGCTGTGCTCGACCCAATGCATACGTCAACCACCGAGTCAATACTTCAATGGCCTCATTTCGATAACTTTCCTTCTTTGCGCGCCAACTATGTGCCCATTTTTCGCCTAGAACAGTCACAGCCTGCACTGGTCACGAAGAGGGCTACGACCAGTCCATATGTGACAACAGATGATGTCAGCGCTATTCTCGACTCGTTCGGACATCACGTCAATTTCTGGTACCCGACTATGTCCCAACACCAACTCCGACACATACGGTCCAATTTTCAGCACGGGGTGCCTGACGAGGACAGCGTTGAAACATGTCTAGGACTGTTGACCATGGCACTCGGATGTGCAAGCCAGACCACTGAAGGGCTGAACCAGGGACGCAGTCTTACCGAGGATGAGCTACAAAGGAGACTACTGAAGCGGAAGATAGGGGATGCCTACTTCGAAGCTGCCCTGAAGAAGATCCACGTGGCCCACCTGCAAGTCAGTTCTGAGGCAACGCAATGCTTGTTGTTCGTTGCGTAAGTGTCTGGAACAGGCGATATTGCGCTGAGACGTTGACATTGGTTCGGAGTACAGGCTGTATTTTGCGTTTCTCGTTCGACCGCTCCAGGGCTGGGAGTACCTTAGTACAACGGCGGCAAAGTGTCTTCTACTCCTGGCATACCCCCGAGCCGAGCAAACATCTGAGGAGCAAGAACGTATCCGGAGGATATTTTGGTCCTGTTATATTCTTGAAAGGTAGTACAAACCTGGCACGTTACTCTGCTCTTCCCATGAAGCTGATCGACCCCCAGCGACTACGTGGCTGAGCTTTCGGCCTGCCCACCTTCTGGCATTGCCGGCGTCGAATCATCAGTACTGTTACCTGGGACATATCAAACCCATCTACAGGAATCCGAAGAGGAACAGTCTTCGCTTTACTTCCTTGCTTGCATAAGCATGCGCCGTCTACTGAACCGTGTGCATCATCTCCTCTACTCTCGTGACTCCGGCGCAGCCCTAGACTCCGCACGATTTCACCGCATAGTTGCCGAGCTGAAGCATCAGCTAGACAAATGGCGCGATATCCTGCCCCCAGCATTCGCCTTCAGCCTTGGTACAGAACCCACAGCGACTGAGTGTGGCGGATTCCTGAGGCAGCGTTACTTGACATGCCAGGGCGTGATCTATCGTCCATATCTTATGTGGGTTTTAGGCGGAGGAAGTGGTATCGCTGCAGATGCACCAAGTCAGGGCGCTCTCAGCAACTGCAAGGCTTGTCTAGACGCTTGTCTCATGCACGTGCTCAACTTAAGAAGCTTCTCACATACGGTCCTGGTTGATACATGGATTTGTTCCCTTTCGTGAGTCCCTCCCTGATAAGCAAGTCTAAAAACCGAAGCTTTGGAATAATCAAAATTCTGATCAATTCAACGAACACCGCTGACCAGATATCCGTAGGATGGCCGGGACCATGCTTGTTCTGCTTAGCGCTTGTCAAACACCTGTCCTCAGGGGTCTTATCGAGCCGGAGGTTCTAAAGCTAGGGGACCATCTGACAGACCTCTTCCAAAGCTGGCGGCGACTTTCCTTGGGCCGAGACTCTCCCGGCGTTGAGCAAAGCTTGTGGGTTATCGATGAAGCCGATAGGTATATTAAAAATCTCTACAGCGCCGGGGTTAGTACATCAAATGTTTCCACTTAAGTCAACGAGTTATATAACTACTCTTAAAGCTAAAAAGAAAAGAAAAAAATTACTTTATAACTACTTGGGTATTCTATGGGCAGCCCATCTTTCACCCTCCGGTGGAACCTCGCCTCGTTTGAATAAATGGCGCACGTGATGTTCTCATCAAGCCGGCTTGCATAAATACTGGCCGATGAACTAATCAACGCCTCTCATTATTAGCCCATGTCACGTGTGATAATCAGACCTTAGTGAAGCCAAGCCAGCTGGCCCACATCCTACACCTTCACCAATCTGAGCACAATCTTTAACATTGCCATGGATGGGCTTGTAGACCAGTCAAGCAGACTGGCCTGCGCGAGTTGTAGGAGCCAGAAGAGGAAATGCACACGTGAACTTCCTTCGTGCCATCTTTGCCGAAAAAACGGCCGGCCATGTGTGTATCCTGGGAGCCAGGCCATAGGAGGTGGGCATCAAGTCCACGTGGTAAGCTACTTTGCCTAATCTTCTTGACACTGGATAGTTTTTCAGGTTGACTTGACTGACTTGGATATGTCTATTGGAGCCGACTACCTTGCAAAACACCTTCCCGGCTCTTTTCTTCCTTGACTCGTACACCTTCAAGCAACGGGGATCCACAATCTCAAGTCCTCCAGTATCTGCTCTTCCTCAAGAGTTTTTGAGGATGATAGGCAAAAGCCCAGAACAATTCTCCAATGTCGTTGACTCATTTTTTGCGATGATTCATCCTGTCTTTCCTATCGGTGAGATCGGTGACACGTGTTATTACGAATGACCACAAGATCTGACTTGTATGTCTTGGCAGTCTCTAAAAGGACCTTGCATCAACAGATATCCTCCGAAGGGTATCACTCTCCTGACGTCATACTACTCCTGCAATGCATGGAAATCTTGCTACCTAATAGGGACGGAGCTGCCATCGATCCTCAAACGCAATATCGCAAAGCAAAACGATGTCTCCATCTGATAGAAGATCAGGGCATCATTTCGATGCGTGTTCTCCAAGCAACTTTGCTGTTATGCTTATACGAAGCAGGTCATGCCATATTCCCGGCCGCATTTTTATCGGTTGGTCATTGCGCCCGAATAGGCCATGCCATCGGAATTCACGACCGGCGCGGTGTTTCACAGATGTTTCCATCAACAAGTGATTGCTTGCCCGTCTCCCCTTAGCTGAAGTTAGTCATTAATGCTGCTCAGTGTCGTGGACTGCAACGGAGGAGATACGCCGCACATGGTGGGGTGTGATAATACTAGATCGGTAGGTAACTCGACATCAAGTGAGGACAAGGCTAACTCCCCAGATTTATCAATATTGGCCTGCCTGATAGGCCATTTTCCTCCGTCGACGCATGCTCTGAAGACCTTCTACCCATGGATGAAGCCTTATGGGACCTGGGTGTGAGTTTCACCTGAGCTATGGAGTATCGGAACCCTAACGGCCAGCTAGGAGCAAACGGTCGTTCCGTCGCTCGCTGTTTCTAGCAGCACCGACTTGCCTGCACCCCCATTCGCCAGAACATGTCAAGCAGCACATCTGCTTTCCAGAGTCCTATCCCACATTGGCACAAGCCAAAGCACAAGAAGTCCAGAACAGTATTACTCTGAGGCGCTCCAGCTACATGGAATCCTCTCTTCTTTCAAGCTGGCACTGGACCAAGAAGTGAAGAGGGAGGAGCCTCATGCGTTCGTTATCTATTCACCTGCTCGAGGACTTTGCTTCAGTGCTATCATTGCATTATGTGACAATCACACCTGTGCTGATTTGGATGACCTGTCGGGTGTTGGCACCCCAGAGCAGCTGAAGATGCAAGAGACAGCCCTCAATACCTTGCATGAGATTGGAGCATCAGTCTGGCAGTTTGCTTCTCATCTGGTCAATCTCCTTGAGCCACAAGGGAGCCAAATCACCATCAGTCCCTTCGCGGCCCAATGTCTCTATGACGCCGCCACTCAATACCAGTGGTATATTGAGGAGACTGGAAAAGTTGAGCTGAAGGCGGCAGTCGACCTACTGAAGCAGGCATTGGCATTTATTGGATGCTCTTGGAAAGTTGGGGGTAAGCCGGGGCCCGTTAGTCATTCCATTACTACTACTGACACCGATCTAGAAAAATATTGCAGAATCCTTGAGGGGGAGACGGTGTAGAAGTGCGCGCATCATTGAAGTTCCAGGAATCCCTTGTTGCCAAGTTCGTTCTTGGTCCAGTCCCACAGTTGCTTAGCCAATTCAGTGTTCTGAGCGAGCGGGCTCGGCGTTCCAATCTTTGCATAAGGGATGATGTAAGCCCCAGAGTCTTTGGATCCGAATTGCGGGCTTGCAATTGCAAAGAGCGAAGACCAGGCACCCTTTTCCTGATCATCCAAGATGCCCAGACAGCGCATGACCGGAGTGATGGCACGCAGGACGGAGCCAGGTGCGGCGCCAGTCGCTTGTTTGTTGAGGTTTCTGGTCAAGTCAGTATTGTCCGTGGAGTTGTGTCATTGGCGACGGGTTTGTCTTACGTGTCGATATGACCAGGATGGACTGCTGCTGTGCAGATGGTACCCTGGCTAGCACCGTCTCCTTTCTGGGTAGGACCATAAATAGCATGCAGTCGCTTGGCATGGAGAATGTTGGCAAGCTTGCTTTGACCATACCGGGTCATGGCTGATTCCTTTTCAAGCGAGGGGTTTCCGAAATCGATGCCGCCCTTTGGAGGGAACCTCGCGTGTCCATCAGAAGTGACATTGACGATTCGCACCATGTCTTTGGGAGAATTGGCGGCGGTGGACTGGAGGAGAGGGAGAAGATGGAACGTGAGGAGCCAGTGAGAGAGGTAGTTGGTCTTGATTGAGAGTCAAGGTGTTAGCATGGCGACGCATAGTAGTGGAAAGTTTGAACAAACCTGGAATTGAATCTCATACCCATCTTCGGTCAGAGCAAAGGGCACACCCATAATACCAGCGTTGTTGATCACGCCATGGAGCGAAGACTCGTCGTTGGAAAGCTTTTTTGCGGCAGAAACCACACTCTTGAAACTAGATAGGTCGAGGGGAAGGAAGAGAATTTGTGCTGAAGGAAGTTGCGCCTTAATCTCCGCGATGGTGGCTGTGGCCTTGGCTTCGCTGCGAGCACCCATGTACACCTTGGCACCACGAGAGGCGAGAGAAACAACTGTTGACTTGCCGCTGAGCAATGTTAGGCTAAGCAATCTGGGAGAGGTTTCAACTGCATGAACTCACATTCCCGCGTTCCCACCAGTGACGAGGTAGATTCGACCGGCCAGATCGGGTAATGAGTCGGGGGAGAAGGTGGTTGAGGGCATGTTGGAACAGACGTAGAGATTGCAGGAGAATAAAAGGGTCGGTGTAGTTTTCTGTGATGCTGGGTATGATGATAGAATCGAAAAGGGAGGAGAAGGAGATAAGAGGCCATATTTATGCCCCAAGTTTGGTCAGCCTTGATCAACTCTTCACGCACTATCACCGCCTCCTTCCGCGTCCAAGGCGCGGCCCGAAGTGGGGCCGTCCGCATCCCCACCGCCGCAGTCCGCGTGAGATCCGCTAGCGTCCGCTAGCGCCGGCATTCAAGATGACATGGCCAAGAAAATGGAGGAGAAGGCGCAACTTTTTAGATATTAAGATGTATGATAGGTCTAGTTTATGCATAAGCGCAGCTTACCGCTGCTTCTATGTACAAGGAATCTAATATTAGACTTGCCAGCCCCTTCTATCTTGATCCATTGAAATCTTAAGCCTTGGTGGTGCGTCGCTCCCACTCGTACAAAGCCATCATGAAGGGTCCAACACCGCGGGTGTCATCGGGAACGATAGGGACCTCAGTGTAGTACTGCAAATAGCATGTTAGCTGGTATTTCTTTAATGAACACTTAGGAAAGATACATACCTTGAAAGAGGCATCGCTATTCAACGAGCCGACCTCGACGGTGCCCTCCCACGTAATTGTGCCGTTGGCATGCTCCGTGACAAAGTCGTTGACCAGATGGTTGTAGGCTCTAGCAGCGGGCTTCGCAAAAGTCCTCTCATCCAAGTATCCGCGTCGAAGGCCAGCAAGCAATCCGTAGGTGAACATGGCAGAGGCAGAGCTCTCAAGGTAGTTACCCTCAACACCGGCGTACTGCTTGTTCATGACCAGCCACCAACCGTGGCTCTCGGGGTCTTGAGCCTTGACAAGGGCCGTCGCAAGCTTCTTGTAGTAGGTGCGAAGGCGCTTGTAGCCGGGGTGAGACTTGGGGAAGACGTCGAGGACCTCGATGAGTGACCAGATGTACCAACCGACAGCTCTGCTCCAGACGATGGGAGAAGCTCCGGTCTCGGGATCAGCCCAGACAGCCGTCTTGCTCTCGTCAAAGCCATGAACGGGTAGACCAGTCTCCTTCTCAATGGTGACCTCCTGAATCTTGTCCCACTGCAGAACAATGTCGTTCCAGGCGGTAGTGTTTTTGGCATCAAAGAGGGAGGTCCAAACAGCGTAGAAAGAATCGGCCATGAAGATGCCGTCGAGCCACATCTGGTCCGGGTAGGTAGGAGCCCGGTGCCAGAAGCCTCCAGTGGGGGTACGAGGATGCTGGTTGAGTCTGTCGCGGATAAAGTCGGCTCCAGTTCGGTACTTTTGCTCACCAGTCTTCTGGTACCAGTAAAGAAGGTTCAGCGCAATGCGGTAGTTGTCGAGCGAGTACTTGGACATGTCATAGTTGACAATGGAGCCGTTTGGTGCGATGACGAGATCATCAATCTGGGAGCGGTACCACTGCAGCAGCGTCTCATTCTTGGTCAACTCGATGGCTGCCTCATAGCCCTCATAGATCACGCCTCGACCATACCAGTATGCTCTCTGGGTTTCATGGTTGTTGCGGATCCAAGAATCAGCCATGCGGGCGAGCAGCGTGTCAGCTGCAACCACATTGGCGGCGGCCAGAGTAGCACAGAGGGTCTGGAACTTCATGGTTTCGGATAGGAACGATCGATAGATGAAGATCTAGAGGAGGTGGCTTCGAGATTGGCTGAATGGGCGGCTGCAGAGGACTTTATCATCTAGCTCAAACAATGTTACCCTGTGCGCGACTCCACCAACTGTCCCTGAGTTCAGACAATTCTTCCGTGGCCAGACCACGAAGATCCTGCCTATCCAGCCATCAAATTTGGCAGTTGGGATTGTTGGCTTACACTTGCGTGATTTTCAGGGGAGACATAACCAACTGTTGTTTCATGTTGATCAATTCCCGCCCTCTGTTACACTCGGATGTACCAAGGGCTGTGCCCGTTTTCCCACCACTCACGAGGTGGCCTTGGCTCCGCTAGACAGGGTAGGCTTAGAAATATGCATGAACCGTAGTCCAATTGTTTCCCGATGTGGGAGAAACAAGGGACGTGCCCGGAGCCCCGTGTTATTAAAGGTTGAAACTACGAAACTCTGTCCGGAGTATGCTTCCTTTCTAGCTCCGGAAAAGCCGGTAACGCGTATGTCTTGTGGATCATCATATCTTGTTTACCTATTGGTGCGCGTGATCTTTCGTCACTAATTGCGGCACAGGTTGAGAGGTATATGTGGCATCATTTAAGAGATACCAAGAGAGAAGACTCGGAAATACGTTAATACGATCAATGACAATCTGTGAGGCCTGTCCCATCACATAAACTAAGAAATTCCCAGCAACATCAAGCATCTGCCTTCTCCTCATGCATCGCATGCACTTTGCCTTCGTCACTGAGAACCGAGACCCTCCGTCTTGGCGCCATTATTGCGGCCGCAGTATCCCAGTACAGATACGTAGACTCAGCCACATCCCCTTCATTCTCTTCATCCGATCCTACTTTGATGATGTGCCAATCCGCTCGCTCAAAGCGCTCACGACATTGAGAACTCATGCCAGCAAATCGAATCTCAAGGCCTTCTCCAGCGTACGTCTTCAGGGCTGCGACCATGTTCCGCAAGTGAGTGACGGCAGTCGTGTCAATCATGTTGACGCGAGTAAAGTCAAGAACGACGACTCTGATCTCCGGAAGCGATGAAGTACCGTCAATGCCGGCTTGTTTACGCAGACGCGCCACTCTCTTCTCGCCCACCACAGACCAGTTTCGCTCCGTTTCAAGGCCGTGACTCCCATTGTAGACTGGTGCATGGAAGGTTTGGATGTCGTCCAAGATCTTGGATGTGTTGCGAAAGGCGTTGGGGAAGAAGAGAGACTCGTTGAACGTGAATACCCTCATGTCCTCGGGAATGTGAAGTGAATCAAAATGTGCACCGCCCAATCTCTGAGAGTTGCCAGCTCTAGACTCAACGTCGCTACCCGTTGAAGACAGCCGCGTGAACACCTGGCGCAACAACACGTAGACGATATTAAACCCAACAGCGCATCCGATGCCGACCTCACTTGAGACAAAGAGTGTCACCCAAAGTGCAAGCATTGACGATATAAAATCCGCTAGCGAAGTCTTCCAGTATCTGTAAAATGTTGACGGGGGAGAAATGAGTCCCCAGACAGCAGTGATGATGATGGCAGCCAACGTCGCTTTGGGGATCCAATAAAGAGTGCCCACAAGCTCATAGACACAGACAAGCACGACAGCCATGGTCACGACACCAGATAGTGGTGATTTGACGTTGCATGACGAGTTGACCGCCGTCCGAGACATGGCACCGCCAACACCCATGGCATGGAAGAAGCTATTGAAGAAGTTGGTGATTCCGAGATAGCAAAGCTCTTGGCTCTGGTCTGACGCGTAGTGGTTCTTGACGGCAAAGGCTCGAGCAATAGCAAGGTGCTCAACTGCGGAGCCGATAAAAACGGCAATGCTGCGGCCGGCAATCTCGGGAATGAGATCCTTTCTTGGCATTCTTGGCGCTTGCTGACCTTTGGACTGAACCTTGACAACATCGAAGAGATAGTCTTCTCGGTTCTTGTTGACAGCATAGCTCACTCCGGTAAAGAGGACGAGTGCGAGGAAGGCTCTGGTGATGGACAAGAGCCAGATTACCCTGTTCTTTTTGCCCCATCTCTTACCAGACTTGTCCAGTATTGTCAGGAACAGTATTCCCGTAAATCCAATGAGACATGCCCATCCGTTAGCATTGGGCAGCTCATTGAAGATATCATGGATTTGTCGAGCAGCGCCATCGCCAACATTGTCTTCCCCCAGGAGAGAGTCCATCTGATTGAGGATGATGGTGATGGCAATGGCAGTAATGAAGCCGCTAAGCACAGGGAGGGAGATAAACTCCAACAGGAATCCAAGCTTGAGGAATCCCAGTACCATTCCGTAAATGCCCATCATAAAGGCGGTTGCGGATGCGATCTCGGATGGGGTCCATCGGTCTTGAAGAGCGTGAACATTCTCAGAGGTGAGCAGGCCGATGAGCGAGGTTGGTCCCGTTGATACATCTACAAAGAGTCAACTTGAGAATCTTTCGAGCGATATGAACCAACTGACCTTTCGTGGACCCCATAAAGGCGTAAATTACCGCAGGCAGCCAGCTAGACATCAACCCGTACTCGACAGGGATGTCTGCAATCTTGGCATAGGACAAGCCTTGCGGAATCAGCATGAGACCCAGCGTAAGACCCGCTATCAGGTCGCTAACGAGCCATCGCGGGTTATATCTCGGCAACCAGCCGATGATGGGGAGCTTGTCGGCCAGATACTGGACAGTTCCGGAAGGCAGGGATCTGGCCCCAGAAGCGCCAAGCCGGGCGGCTCGGTTCCAAGTAACGTCGGTTTTAAGATCCGATTTCAGGGTATCAAAGAGCTTCATTGTGAGATAATTCAAGATGTTGGTAGAACAAGGGACAGAGAAGTTGATGAGAAGACTAAGTTCTATCGTTACAGAGATCAGAACGATATTATTATATGACACGCCCTACACTGCTCCTGTAACAGTGTCTATCCCAAAACACCACCACACACTCTTGCATTATCTTCTTTCCAAAGATAGATCCTACGCAATGTCATCTGACGGCAGTGATAGACTCAAGGCCATCCATAACGGGCAGACCTCAGGTTGTAACATCTTGTCGCGACCATTGGCCGCACACCACCATGACCGAGCCACTGTGCCCTTCATTGGATAGCGGCATGCTGCATCGATGTGATTCCTGCAATCGGCCATATTTTTCTACCGAGTGAAACCCTCACCTTGAGATGCGTGGTAGCAATGCCGAAGGCCGAGAGAACAGCTCGATATGCCCGTCAATTAACTAGAGTCTCGATAGATCTGATCTATAGGCTGTGATGCATCTCTCGTGTGTGCAAAGGTCCCGGTGATCACGACCACCTGAGCAACCACGACGCCGATCGCGCTCAGACTCTATCTATCCAAGACTATTAGAATCAATTAACCGGCATATAAAGGGTTGTAATGAGAACGCCACGACACGCTCCAGCGAACGGGAAGATGCTTCCGCCGACCGACCTTCCTAGAAAGGATCCAAAAGCGGCCGCATTACCAAGTTTGCATTGGGTTGCGTTGCATGCAGAGGCTAAGATCGTGGTGCAGTAGCAATGTTTCAGCTTACGGATGCCAATCTAGGAATAGTACGCATCCGGAACTCGAGTCGATTGATATCACTTCTCCGCTACATGCAGCCGGTGCGGAGAGATGTCACAATGATATCACAGTAAATATGAGTAATCCTGTATAGTATTCGGCATATTGTTCGGGTGACAAAGGCACGCTCCCGCGTCTAATGCACTCGGGTTACCAAGAAGGGTCCTCTGCTTCCAATGGACCCTCGTCACAGCCCCTGTTCGGCAGGCCATGCTGCCCAACCACACATGATGACCAGTTTGAGGACCACTGCAAGCCACAAAGCTCCTGCAGTCCCAAGTTCGCTCTTTTGGACCAATCCACCGATAATAGCACCAATGAGAAGAAGAGATGGCGCTGCAACCCGACGGTTCCTCTCTGCATTGACAAAGACGCTCTCAAACAGTGCAGCATCAGAGAACAAGTCACAGTAGATGCTTGTCAGTACGACACTAGTGAGAGCGTTGTACTTCAATGCTCTACTCGCGACAGCCTGTCCACAACTCTGGAAGGCAACCAGCGCGATGGGGGTGATGACGTACCAGGGGACATCATCAGGACCAGCACCCTTGGGTCCCCAAGTAACGATGGCTGCAGCCCCTGCCACAAACAGTGTCTGTATGGCGAATGATAGACACAAGACCCATTTCCGAGTTGGTGAAGGCGAGAACATGCGATGAAGGCGGCTAAAGAAGAACGACCCAATGCAGAAGGCCAGGATCGAGGAGCCTGACTTTTTCCATCGGTTTGTTCCCGCTGTCGGGCCTAGACCCAGATAGACTGTGTTCCCTGCACTCTGTAAGTGACCATTCAGAAATTCATGATTAATTGATCTATCTTACCTGTCTGCATGGAAACGAAAGCTCCCCAAGTCGAAATGGAGGCGCTATCAAGGATACCCGTGATAATGTAGCATCCGAGAAGCATGACATCGGCCCAGTCTCGACGAGCATCGACAACGAGCTTCTTGCGCAACCAAGACCCAGACTTGGGCTTTCGTCCCAGCAGAGCTTGCGACTCGTCGTTTCCATTCAGAATACCATTGCCAGGCCTGGACTCTCCAGTACCCGCAACGGTTCCATATGACGCCGGATTTTGTGGCTGAGCCATTATTGTTGAATAATTGAGAGATTTCAATTTCGTAATGAGGGTAATAAATGTCTCCGTATCTGGCGGCGGGACCTGTGAGTGTTGAAATTGATTAATACGATGCCGTTGATGCCGGGCGGAGAAGTCCAGACGCGTCAGATTAAGTACACGGAGACTTGTTGTTCCAAACGAATCGCATACCAAATACGTATTAGCTTATTGGAGCCCCGGATTACGTTTAGATGGGCAAGATCGGCTCGGAAATAATCCCCCAACTACAGTACCAAAGCGCCAACAGAGGGGCGGGCGCATGCCTTGCTTTGTTAGTGCCAAGAGCTAAAGCACGTCTTATTAGGCTTAATTGAGCTTCACTTTAGCACCTCTTTCCGGAGGAAACATAATTCACTGAGAGATGGGTTGGGCATTCAGTTCACTTGCTGTCTTGCTCTCCGTTGCGACCTTGGATCTCAAATGAAAGACCCGTGACAGGGCATCCCGGCAATAGATCTGAGACCGAAGAGTTTGCCGTTTCCGATGATCACTCGATCTCCTGCATATCCCCTTCCGAATATCCGTGAAGCCAAGAATTGCGACCCCTTCAGCCTGCAACCCCACGCAACCTCCATGTCTTTCGCGTCAGCATTACGCCATGTGCCGACCATCCGATTCCCCGCACTCGCCTCGGCAGTCATCACATCTTTGCTGGCACCCAAGGCGGCATCGTTGCCCCGTTGATGATGTGTTTCGGAAATCCCCCGGGCATCGCTTTCTCGGCGTTGCCAAACATGCCCCAAAGGAACCTAGCAAGAGCAATTCAATTCTTGTTGATAAGGAGTGAAAAAGGTGCTTCAATTATCCGGTGGTGTTCACTACGACATCACACCTCCTTGACACACATACCATCCACCTTGTGACTACCTATTCTACACTACTCTTGTTTCCAATTTTGTGAGAATGCGCTACTCTCCGCTTTTGAGCTCGTCGCTCCTATTGAGCCTCTGCGCTGCAGTCCCAGTGCAGGACAGCCCTCGTGAGCGGCTCCTCAGGGGTCTCAAGCTGCCCTCCAGCTATAATGGCGTAGCTGGCGGAAAGAGGCTGCCTTTCACGCCGGGATACAAAGACCCATACGACAACGCGGTTGACTCTGTGGGAGAGAAGCTTGATCCTCTCCCCTGGCGAAACGGCGATGGCGCTTCTGTTCTGGGACCATGGAACAAGGAGCGATCTCGCCAAAATCCAGACCTCGTCAGGCCTCCTAGCACTGACCATGGAAATCTCGACAATATGCGCTGGAGCTTTGCTGACTCGCACATTCGCATCGAGGTATGTGGCGCGAGATGACAGCCTCTAGATCCGAGAACTGACATGTAACAGGAGGGTGGCTGGACCCGCCAAACCACTGTCCGAGAGCTTGGAACCAGTGTTGAGCTCGCTGGCGTGAACATGAGACTCGATCATGGTGTTATTCGTGAGCTTCACTGGCACAAGGAAGCTGAATGGGCTTATGTGCTCGACGGTGAAGTCCGCGTCACGGCTCTTGATTATGAAGGCGGAAACTTTATCGACGACCTGAAGAAGGGAGATCTCTGGGTACGTCAGCTGGCCGACATTTTCAAGATGGCTTCAATCGAGATTCTAACGACTACAATAGTATTTCCCAAGTGGTATTCCTCACTCTCTTCAGGGTCTCAGCCCCAACGGTACCGAGTTTCTCCTGATTTTTGACGACGGAAGCTTCTCCGAGGAATCAACCTTTGTCCTCACTGACTGGCTTGGTATGTGAAATAGCCTGTTGCACTGAACCAACCAATCTAACAATTATAGCCCACACTCCTAAGTCTGTCATCGCCAAGAACTTCAACCTGGCTCCCGAGGTTTTTGCCCACATTCCCGAGAAGGAAAAGTACATCTTCCAGGGGCGAAAGCCTGGCTCAATCAGCGACGAAGCTCCCAAGGGCAAGGAGGTCAAGAAGTCCAAGTACAACTTTACCCACAGAATGCTTGACCAGAAGCCCTTGATCACGAGCGGTGGCCAAGTTCGCATCACCGACTCTAAGAACTTCCCCATCTCCAAGACAGTCGCTGCAGCTCACGCCCTCATTGAACCCGGTGCGATTCGCGAGATGCACTGGCACCCATCTGCCGACGAGTGGTCCTTCTTCCTCAAGGGTCGCGCCAGAGTGACCATCTTTGCATCCGAGGGCAATGCCAGAACGTTCGACTACGGCCCCGGAGATGTCGGCATCGTGCCCCGCAACATGGGCCATTTTGTCGAGAACATTGGCGATGAGCCTGTTGAGATGTTGGAAATCTTCCGTGCCGACGAATTCAGGGACATCTCCTTGTTCAAGTGGCTTGGCGAGACCCCCCAGAAGCAAGTGGCCGATACCTTGTTCGCGGAGGACCCAGAAAACGCAAAGAAGTTTTTGGCGAGGATCAAGAATGCGGACAACAATGTCATCACCAAGCCTGACTTTGTTCGCTCGAAGGGTCCCAGTCCCATTGGAAAGGATCTATGATAGGTGAACACGGCAGCGTTGAGACTTGGCAATGCCTCATAGCCGACAGCTCTCTGAAAGTCTGAAAAATTGAATTCTTCATTTGTACATTGGATGCAGGTAGTGGTTGAGTCAAGAGAGGTTTCAGGGTACCTTAGGTAGAAATCGTCGGAATATAAGGGCTGTTCTTGATCACCTGTGTTGCCTCCCCTCCATTCTCCGAAGCTATCACGACCTTCCCTCCCAGACTACAACGTGACTTTCCAAATTATCCAAGAATAGAAAAGTAAGTCTCCAAGAGGAATTAACGCTCAGGCTCAAATAGGTATTAAGGCCTAGCAAGGAAGCGGGGTTCGGCAATGAGGCGGGGTCCGGAAAGGATGCGCAGTCCGGGATGTCTAGCAGAAAGGAGCCATCTACTACAGCTAAGCGTCCATCACCATGAGATGCGATGGTGGTAAAAGCACTAATGTAGGCGGGTATGAATGCCGTTTCATGGTTGGGCCCCTCTTTAGAATTGCACATGACCATGAGTTTGGGCCTGGTGTCAAGGTCGCAGTCAGTCAAGACCGCGGCAGACTAGAAGCCACTTTCAGACAACACCTTGAATCCCCTGCGATGTACTTTAGCAGAGTTCCTATTGTGGTGTATGGAGTCAAGAGACTCAGCGTTGTTGACGCCAGCGTGCATCCTATCTCAACCGGCGGAAACGTCGGCGGCGCAGTCTTTGCTGTCACTGAAAAGGTTAGTGACGAAAGCACCATGTCACGAATGCAAGCTAATGAGTAATGTAGGCTGCTGAGTTGATCCAGGCACGGACGAAATAGGCATGGGAATACAGGAAGAGGTTAACCAGACGCTAGAAGGTTACAACTCATCATGGTGCCAATCATAGCGCCAACTGTAGTGCAAAGTAACCCTTTCTAGATGCCATATTAGAAGGATTTTTTGCCCTGGAAAAAAGGCACTTCTTATAGTATATATAAAACTTGAATTGAGGCTGTGATTGGCGATGTAATTGGCGTGGCAATTGGGACATTCATTGCGAGAAAATGAGGCTATCACGAGATGACCTTTTCCTACGTGCACTGGAAAAGCCGAAGGTTAGGCTGCTGCCTAGTTGAGTCATGTGATCCTGCACGGGCCAAGTGCTGTGTAAATAACTTGGGCTATTGCTCACATGCATTCGACAGCATTGTTTCATGCTGGTAATAGGAAAAACTCGTTGAAAGCCAATTAGTCTCTGAATCCTACCTAAGGATATTACCTGTTAGTGAAAAAAGGCATACTATACAGAACAAACTCATCCAGCGTTTTATACTAATATAGGCAACTTATAATTCTATATTTTGTGTTGTTTCTAAAGTGAAATGTCGGAACTCAAGGGTAGGTAGAAGTGGGATAACCGAGCGAGAGTGGGAGGACCGACGCTAACCCGCAAATGGAAATCACCCGGAAATAGAGCGATAAGGAGTACTTCTCCCAGGGCGATACAAGCACTGAGACATGTGTACTTATTAACTACACGTACCAAGGCCAGAGTCCAGCTTCAGCTTACTGGCTGGTGATTGGCTCAACTCGAACCCCATTTTATCCACACAAGCTAAAGCCGTTGACCCTCGAAAGTCGTAATTTTATCTTCGGCCTGTCACCATCTTCAGCCCCATTCCCCGATCCATCCCAGCAACACCCTCGCCATGTTCGCAGCATCAAGACTCAGATTGGTCGCCCGACCATTGTCACGCGTCGCTATGCGGCCGCTTCACGTGACGCCTCGACGCCTCGCCTCGGCGGACCCCCCGAACCTGTCCGAGATGATGATGAACGACCCCAAGATTAGGGAGACGTTTGAGAAGCTTAGCCGACACCCCCCTGCTATCATTGCCATGCAAAAGGTTGGCGACATCATTAAGAGCAAGGGTAATGAGATCTCTCCAGCTTCTGATGAGCTACTTATTTATTCTCGCACAGGATTTGAGCCTGGCAAGCCCCCAAGCAAGATGGAGGTGATGAAGCTCTTGATGGACAAAGAGTTCCGAGATGCAGCACAGACAGTGGGTTGCCTTGATACTCGAGACGTCATATGATTGCAGACTAACGAGAATGTGTAGTTGACAACCGAGATGCAGAACGCAGGCATCGAAATTAACCCTGATGTAGTCTTGCCCTTCCGCCTAACCTCACAACTATTGTGCTAACTTTGAATAGGCCTTGATGGCGATGGTAGGAGGCGATAAGAGCAAGTAAGGGTCAGCTTCGACACACGCCTTCGGTTAACCAATGAGGCTCGTCGCGATGCCCTTGAAGTGTTTTAGACGAATTGGATCACAAGATGTAAGCAGTGAAGGCCGCACTATTGTATGTACCTAAGAAAACTGAGATGTCATGCTTCGGAGATAGGGAATTACTGCCGGATCAGTGTCTATTTGTATCTACCTCCTCCGTTGACAACCTCTGAACTGCCATCACATGATAGGTCATGTTGAGACTCTTGTTTGTTTGACGAGAAGCAACGCAACTCGTTGGCAAGCTCCATTCCCTTGGTAAAGAGCCTTTGAGGATTCAGTCTATGTACCTCGATAACGAGACATGACTATGTTGACTGCCATATCTCTGAGGCCATCGGCCGCTTTTATGATCCGCTCCCGGAAATCCGGAGCCGGATTCCGAACCCCGAATCTCGGCCGACTGGACCTCTGCGGGGTTTCGGTTCCCCGCACATCACGACTCGGAATCCGTTTCAGCAATCTTCATCACTGGTATAAAAAGGACAATAAATCTGCGTCGATGTGTATATTAGCTGGCCTATTCACGTCTTTTTAAATCCTTGTCAATATGAATAGCTTCCCCCTTGCCGGCTTTGTCGGCTACACGTCAAAGACGTTGAGCTACAAGACCACCTCGGATGGTGACATTTCTGTTGATGTCGTCTACCCGGAGGAGACGGATAGCTCTCCTATCACTGTTCTCATCCATTATCATGGCGGGTTCCTAGTAAGTTAACTAGTTCCTCAAGCATGCCATGCTGCTAACTTATTGAAACAGATTATTGGTGACAGATACAGTTTCCTGCCGTACTGGCTGGTTCACGCCTGTACCTCTCGCAAATGGATCTTTGTGACGCCCGAATACCGTCTAATTCCGGAGACGACGGCACACAGCGCTGTTGAGGATGCTGCGGATGCTTACGAGTGGGTTCGGTCCTCACTCCCAGGTCTCCTGGGCCGCTCAATCGGCTCGGTCCTAGTGTCAGGCTCGAGTGCCGGAGGTTACTTGGCACTCACGACGGGAACCTTGGCCAAACAGAAGCCCGAAGCCTTGCTTCCCATCTATGGAATGCTTGATCCCGCCGGGTCTCGCTACACGACACCTGGCTCTAGCATCTTTGGTCAAGCCGTCTTTGACACAAAGCCTATCCTGCAGCAGTTCCCCAAGAAGAAGGAAAATGAGGATAGAAAGCCGATCTCTGCTTGCCCTCAAACTGAAGCTTCAGCAAATGATCCCAGATTCTCTCTAGCGGCGGCACTCCATATCGACGCCCTGTTCCCCGATTACATAACCGGCGTCGACGGCCTTAGTCGTGCACTTGCCGAGGAGGGCATCACGGCGATCCCCGAGAAAGATAAGAAACTCTTCCCACTGTCGTTTGGGAATTTGGTTGATCTTCCCCGTACATTTCTGCTCCATGGTGTCAATGATTCAGCTGTGCCCATCGAGAACAGCGTGACCGCAGCTGAGAAGCTTCGGGCGGCGACGTCGAGCGAGATTATCACCGAGTTCCCCGAGAATGCGGAGCATGGGTTTGATTCTAGAATTGGTAATGTCAACGTGGAAGGAAAGGAAGGGGATAAGGTCCTGGCAGTGGAGAGCCTGAGGAGGGCTATTCAGTTCCTGGAATCCTCGGTTCTTAAACCATAGCTGGGATGAGTGCGTAGTAGCCAATAGGCGCATTGGTCGATAATTCCATTGCGTTCAAAGATAATGTGTTGCCAATCAAAGTTTCGCAATTCGCCGAGACGTTATATTCCAGCCCTAACCGACCTGTTCCTCGCTGTACTCCTCCTCAGCCACAACCCAAACTGTCAATCTGACAGGTTAACTCACCCCAGCAGTCACAACCCACACCTTCCACCTTTACGACCGAAATTGTAGTGATTTATTAAAGGTAGAAAGGAATAGTTCTTATATAAATAGGTAAAGTAGTTAAATACCCTCTTATACCTATATAAAGCTATTTTATATTTATTATTTTATTAATATATTATTAAGATTATTATTAAAATTAGTATTTTTTATATACTTATATAAGCTAAGATATATATATTATATATTTAATTAGATAAGTTTAATTTATTAAAGTTATAGACCTTTATTTATTATTAAGTCTAATATTAATACTTTTTAAGTTTAAACTCTAATATTAACTCTAAGAATTAATCCCTCTAAGTAAACCTATAATATTAATAACTTTTATTTCTTAATATAATTATACCTATAGCTATATAATTAAATCTTAGTTAATTATAAGACTTCTTTAATCTTTTTATTTAATAGAATAAAAGGTATTAATATTAATAATAAGAGTTATAAGCTATATTTTATATTAATTATTATCTTATAAATCCTCGAGGAATATAATATTTTTATTAATAAAATCTTTTTTTTTTTTTAGTTTTTTTTTAGGAGTTTTTAATAAAAAAAGCTTTTTTTATTAAAAATAAACTTTTTATTAATATTATAATTAAGTAAAAAAAAGTTAAAAAAATATATATTATAATTAAAGACTATAAATTTAATTTATCTTAATTTACTAAGCTTTATATTTAATTTAATACTTTAAAGGGCTTTATATAATATTATTTTTTATAGCTTATTATAAGTATTTTTTATACCTTTATAAAGCTTATAAATTAACTTAGTAAAATTATTTTAATTATATTAAAAGTTATATCAATAAATATTAATTATATTACTTTAATTATTTAATTAAAGGTCTTTATAAAAAGTAATTATAATCTTATTATATATTATTATTAATTAATTAACTAATTAGTTATTATTATTTATAATTAAACTTTTTCTAATAAAGATAATAAAAATATAATCTTTTAAGATTTTAGCCTTTTTAAGTAATTAAGAATTATAAAAATAATTAAAAGATTAATATTAAAGAGAAAAGATATTATATAAAAGGGATTTTAACCTCTTTAGCTAATTAAGATATAACTTATTTATTATAAATAAAACTTGTTTTAATATATTATTAAAGCTATTAATAATTATATAAATAAACCTTATTAATTTAAGCTTATTAAGACCTTAGGCTTTAAATATAAAGCTTTTATTATTAAAATCATTAAGATATTAACTAAGATATTTGAATTCTTATTTTAGGTAAAATAAAGTCTAAGAATATTAATAATTTTTTTTTTATAATATTTATTAAATTTAATTAAATAATAATTTATATATTTATTAAAAATTAAAAAATAATAATAAATAATTATTTAAGTTAATATATATTAATTTAAATACTTTAGCTATTTAAGACTTATATTATTATTAATTTAATTATTTTAAGATATTATAATAATTTAATTACTTAAGAGGTTATTTTATTTATATTAATTAATAAGATAATATTAGCTTATAATTACAATAAATAGCTAAATTAATTAATTTTATATATTAATAGCCTAAATTATTATAGCTTATTTTTAATCTTTAAGGTAAATTAATTTTACTTTTATATATTTTTTTATAATTATAATAATTATTTTTTTATTACTATAATTATTATTATATATATATTTATATAAGCTAAAATATATATATTATATATTTAATTAAATAATTTTAATTAATTAAACCTATAGGTCTTTATCTATTAATAAGTCTAGCGCTAATACCTTTTAGGTTTAAACTTTAATATTAACTCTAAGAACTAATCCCTTTAAATAAATATATAATATTAATATTAAATATTTTTTAAGATAAGTATATTTATAGCTATATTACTAAATCCTAGTTAGTTATAAGATTTTTTTATATTTTTTATTTAATAATATTATTTTATATATTTATATTACTTAAAATAAAAATTAATATATTATAATTAATATCTTAATAATTTTAATAATAATAGCTTTATACCTAAAGTCTAAGGTCTTAATATACTTAAATTAATAAGGTTTATTTATATAATTATTAATAGCTTTAATAATATATTAAAATTAGCTTTATTTATAAGATAGAAATTATATCTTAATTAATTAAAGAGGTTAATATTTAATAGCTTTATATAATAACTCTTGCCTCTAATATTAAACTTTAATTACTATTATAATTCTTAATTATTTAAAAAAATTAAAATCCTAAAGGATTATATTTTTATTATTTTTATAAAATTAAATTTAATTATAATTAATAATAATTAATTAATTTATTAATTAATAATATATACATAATAAAATTATAATTACTTTTTATATTTACTTTTTATTAATAAATTAAAGTAATATAATTAATATTTATTATTATGCCTTTTTATATAACTAAGATAATTTTATTTAGAAAGTTTATAAGCTTTATAAAAGTATATAAAATACATATTATATATTATAATAATTATATAAGTCCTAAGGGGGTAAACTAATTATATAGGTTTATATTAGCAATAAATTAAGTTATATACTCTAAGAGTAAATATATAAGTTATATCTAGTAATATACTTAAAGGTATTAAATATAACTAAGTTATATTAATAACTAAGGTAATTAATATATAAGAGAGTATTAATAAGTATATTTTATATACTTATTATAATCTATCTAAACTAATTATCCTAATATTTAGTCTAAGGTAAGACTAATATTTTTATCTTTTAGTCTTAGGATTAATAAAAGTAAAATTTAGTCCCTTTAGTCTTTTACTTAATTAAGGTATTTTACTAAGCTTCCCTACCTAGCCCTTATTATAGCTATAATATAAGATCTCCTCTTTATTAATTTTATTCTTAAGATTAATTTTAATAGCTAAGTATTATTAATAAGTAACTTTAACTTATAAAAATCTTATCTCTTATTAATATAATATTAGGCTAAGTTTCTAAATATATTTCTCTTTATATACTTTGTAAAGTATAAGGTCTTTCTTCTTATATTAAGGCCTTTAGTTCTAAGATTATATTATATATTTATTATTTTTATTAAGGCCTAGTTTATAAGGTAATCTCTAGTTATTTTAATTATTATTTTAATTATATTAACGCAAAGGTTATATATAATAGGGCTAAAATAGCTTTTTTTTATAGGTATATATTAGCCTTATAATAGCTTTTATTAATCCTAGTAGTAGCTAAGAATATCTAGGAGTATAAGTATTTAGAGGATAAGGAGGCTAAGGTAGAGGCTACCTTAGAGGAGGTAATAGCTAAACTTGCTTATATCTAGAAGTAAAAAAGGCTACTTAAAACGCGGGGTAATAAGGCTTTTAAGTATAGTTTATATGCTTTAAAGGAGTTACGTAAGCTCTATAAGGAGTTATTTATAGTTATAAAGGTATATTCTCTTAGGGCTATTAACTTAATTAATTAGAATATTATTAGTCTTAATAAGCCTATACTTAATATTATTAATAAAAGTTCTTTAGAAGGTATTATATATCTATAAGGTATTCTAAGGGTTTTTATATATTTTCTAAGTCTAAGTAATCTTTTTATTTAATAAAATATATTATTTTATTATTAATTTTATTTATATTAAAGATAGCTTTTATAATATATTCTTTTAGTTTATTAATTTTTATATTTAATTTATTATTTATTTATACTTAAATAATATTTTATATTAATTTAAGTAATAAAATATAAAAAATAAAATAAAGCTTAACCTTTAATAATAAATCTAATTTATAATTATATTTTAAGATTTTTTACTTAATTTTATAGGGTTTAATATATTTATAATTAAATCTTTTATTTTATTATTTTATTTTAATATTTTTTATTATAAGGTAAATTATATCTCCCTCTAAGAAGGTTAATCCCTTAATCCTTTTCTTATTAATATAATTTATTATTTTTAATAAATTTAAGTTTAATATATATTTTCTTATATAAGTTATATAATTAGTTATTAATAAAGATTACTTTAGGGTTAATAATAGTATTTTATAATTATTAGTAAGTATTTAATATAAATCTAAAGTAAATATATAATAATATAATCTTTATGCTTTTATTTATAGCTATATTATAGGCTAGCTAGGCGGCTAATAGTTTCTTAACCTAGTTAATTTTTTTATAATTAATAAAGTATTAAAGATATTATTTTATTATTTAATTTATATATTTTATTTATCTATTTATCTCCTTATAGTATATTATAAAGAGTTTATAATTAATTCCTAAGTATTTAATAAGGCTTTATTAAAATTTAAATATAAATAATAATCCTTAATTAATAATAATTTTAAGTAATATATTATATATTTTAATAATATAAAAATAAAAGAAATAAGTAAATGTTTTTATTATTATTAATTCTCTAAATAATATAAAATAAAAAATTTTTATAAGTCTATTTATAATAATAAGAATATTATTATAGAAGTTTCTAATAGCTAATTTTTTTAATAAGGGTAATTTAATAATAAAATCTATTATAATAGCTTCTTATAGTAGCTAAGGTATTAATAAGGGTTATAATTTATTATAAGGTTTATAGTATTATACCTTAGTTTTTATATAAAGGTTATATTAATTAGTAATTATTATAATAATTTTCTTTATACTAAGAAAAATATATATTATTTTAATATATTTTAGGGTTTTATTAATCCGTTAGTATCTATAGAGCTAGTAATTATATATTATATATATAAAGTTATATTATAACTCTTTTAGTACTTATTATTTATTTATTTTTTTATTATTAGGGAGTTACTTATTATACTCTAGGATTTTCTTAAGGAGTAGATTACCTTATTTTATTATATAGGTTATATTAGTGATTTAATAAGGCATTCTAATAGCTCTATCTTATTTATAAATAATAAGTTTTATCTTTAAGTAATATTATATTTATTATATTTATTATCTTATTTTTTCTTTAAATTAATAATTATTATAAATATAACTTATTTATTTCTATATAAAGTTATAATTTTTATTATAGGGAAGTTAGTTATAATAGTAATTAAAAACAGTTTTAAATACTTAGTTAAGAATAATAATTATTTCTTAATATATTAAGAGTTTATCTTAGTTATATTAATATCCTTATATATAATCTATAAAGTTAATATCTTATTTTTTATAATCCTTAATAAGTTAGATATATTTTAATAATAATATTAATTTAATATATTATTTAGTATATATAATAGTTTATTATTATAGGTATCCTTCGGGGGTAATATATAATAATTATTTCTTAGTTTAAATTTTCCTTATATTTAGGTTAGGTCTATAATTAATAATATCTACTTAGCTATTTTCTAATCTATTAATATAAATAATAATATAATTAAATTCTAAGAGATATTTAATATATTATAATTACTATTTACTAAGTTCTTAGGTTATTATAAAGTAAGAAATATTATTATAATTAATATAAACCTTAATCTAATAATAGCTTCTTAAGAGATAATATCTAAACTCCTTAAAGGTATTAATTATTATAAGAAATTTCTTATTATAAATAAGGTAATTAAGTTTTATTTTATATAGCTTATATAAATAAAATATAATTATATATAATTATCTTTTATTATTTTATTATTTAATCTAAGCGCCTAGGGCAAAGTCTAAGGCATTAATTTTAAGTTTAATTAATTAAAATAAGTTAAATATCTTAAGTATTAATTTACTTAAGATAAATTTCTTAATTTTATTAAAGGTATCTTTAGCCTTATCCTTAAATATAAAGACTTTATTTTTTTTTATAAGTTTTATTAATAGTATAATAACCTTCTTAAATACTTTAAGGAACTTATAGTAATAATTAGTAAATCTAAGGAAGGCTTATATTTCCTTAATATTAGTTAATTCTTTTTAATCCTTAATTACTAAGACTTTCTTAGGGTCTATTTATATCTTATTATAAGAGATAATATATCTAAGAAATTCTATTTCTAAGGCATAGAATTTATTTTTCTTAGGTTTTATTAATAATATAGTATCTTATAGTATTTATAATACCTTATAAATATATTTTATATATTTTTCTTTTATTTTAGAGAAAATATTATCTAAGTAATATATACTAAATATATCTAGATATTCTTATAGTATATTATTAATTATTTATTAAAATATAATAGGTATATTAATAAGTCTAAAAGATATAATAAAATACTTAAATAATCTATACTTAGTATAAAAAGCGGTTTTTTATTTATATCTTTTTTTAATTTAAATAAGGTTATAGGCTCCCTTAAGGTTAAGTATTATAAAGTATTTTATTTTAAAAAATTATTTCTTTAACTTATTAATAAGAGGTAATAATATATAATTCTTAATTATAATAATATTAAGTATTTTAAAATTAATATAAAGCTTAAGTTTTTTATTTTTCTTTAAAATAAATATAATAAGGTATTTAATAAATAATTTACTTTTCTTAATATATCTTTTTTATATTATATCTTTAATATATTCTTTTAATACTAATAATTATATTTTATTAAGTAAGTAGAATTTATTAAAGCTAGGTTACTTTTTATTAATAAACTTAATTTCTAGGTTATAATATATATATCTAAGTAAACCTATCTTAAGTTCTTTCGCGAAGAGTTTTTTATAGATATAATATTACTATAGTATATTCTTAAATTATTCTTTATTTTCTTTAAAGTTATTATATAGGTTTTTTTATAGTTTAAGATCTTTCTTAAGTTTATAGAATTATTATATAATTTATATAATTATTCTTTATTATTATTATTTTTATCTTTTTTTATATTTATATTTTATACCTATAAGTAAAGAGGTATCTTATATTTATCTTTACTTAACTTCTTTAATTCCTTTAATAAAAGTTTAAGATCTTATATTATATCTTAAGTTATTATTTATTATAAAAGGTATCTTATTATTAAATAAAAGTATTTAATTAATCCTCTAATTAAAATATAGGTTAAATTATTATAATTATAGGTACCTAAGTATAAGGTTATATTACTTATTTAATATAATATTAAATAATATCTCTTAGTTTTTTCTTTTAATAAAAACCTTAAGGTAATTAATCTTATAGTTAATAACGTTATTATTATAATTAAAAGGGGTTTCTTTTAGGTTAATAATTAAATAAGGCATTTATTTATACCTCTATAGTAGCTTAAGCCTATTTATTATTATTAAGTTAAAGTAATTCTATTTAGCTCTATTATTTACTAAAATATTTAATTATTTTCCCTTAATTTATACTTTTATTTCTAAGTATTATTACTTATATATTTTACTAATAAAGTAAAGGGCCTTCTAAGGTAATATATTTCCTTATTCTTTTACTTATTGCCTTATATTAAATAAGGTATTTAATTTTTTAATATTATTAAGGTATAGCTAAGGTAATTAAATTTATACTTATTATTTATATATACTTTATAGTTATAGTTATTATCTTAGCTATATAGCTACTCTTAGTAGCTTTTTTTTATAGCTTTATTATTTTTATCTTATTAATTATATTTTAATTACTATAATATTTCTAGGTAGACCTTATTAAGGTCTCTGCGTTATATATAATTAATATATTCTTATAAGACCTTATTAATAAGTCCTTAATTTTTTCTAAGGTATAATTAAATTTCTTTATATTATTTTTTATTAGTATTATTTCTTTTATATATAAGGAAATTAAATCTTTTTTTAGCTATATGCTTAATCTTATTATATATAGCTAGGACCTATTATTTATACTAGGGGCATATTTCTTTTTAATATAAAGTAGCCTCTATATTAAGGTAGCTTTTATTTAATCTTTCTTCTTATTTAGTTATAGCTTATTATATTATAATAGTAAACTATTATTTAAGGGTAATAATTTTTTTTTTATAAAGTAAAATCATAAGGTTATAATATTAATTCCTTTATATTATTTCTTTATATAATATTAAAAGGTTTTATAAGCTAGGTAAGGCCTAGTATTTAGTTATTATAATTAAACTAAGAAATAATTATTTTCCCTTTTATCCGCGATATATATATTATATTAGTAATTTTTATATAATACTTATAAGATTTCTCTATATTATAAGTATATTAATATAATATAAGGGTTATCTTATATATTAAGTTATAGCTCTAATTACTAGGGGTTTAAGGTAACCTCTATATAATAAGCATAGATATAAATATCTTTTATATTATTTATATTTTATTATTCCCTTATTAGCTAGATATATTCATATATTATATCTAGCTAGTAATATTTATTAATTTCTAGGTTAATAAGGATATTATAATTATTTTCTTAAAGTATTATATAGGGGTTATTATAATAATAATAGATTTTTTAACCTTTTAGTTTTATTTAGGCTTATATGCCTAAGGAGTATTATCCTTAGTTAATAAGCTTATAGTGCCTATTTAAGCGAGTAATAATAATAATTTTTTAATCCTTAAAGAAGGTCTTAACCTTATTACTTAGTTCTAATAAGGGGCTTTATATATCTAGGTTAATAAGTTATAAATATTTAGTTTTAGGGATCTTAGGGGGTTTATAATATTATTCCTTTATAATATTATAAATTATATAATTACTTTTTATTTCTTTTTCTATTAGGTAAATAACTTAGTAGGGCATAGTAACTTCTCTTAGTTAAAGTCTTATCTTATTATATCCTTATTATGCTATTCCTAGGATTCTAGTAATATAAATAATTATCTAGGAGTTATTATCTTAATTAGCGGCATTTAGTTATTTCTTACCTTCTAGAAGTTACTAGAGGTTCCTTAGTTAATAGCGTCTTTCTTAGATATCTTATTATTTCTTTTAATATTTATTTACTTTATACCCTTTCTTATAGTAATAATAATATTTAATATCTTTTTATCTTTATTATATAGCGCTAAGTTTTATTAGTCTTAGGTTAATACTATAGGAGGTCTTATTATATATTTATTATTAATTTCCGTGGTTATTTCCTTACTTATAGTATTAATTTAAGAAATAAGGGTTAAAGCTAGCTACTTTTAGCTTATTTTATTTTAATATTTTTTCCTTATATCTTTTATATTATTATTTATTAATTTTAATAGCTATAGCGATATAATTATTAAGATTATTAGGCCTATTTACTTTATAAAGCTTATTTTTAATTTTTAATTTTAGTCCTTAATAAAAATCTTTTATAAGAGATTTATCTTTAAATTTTATTTTTAAGGTAAGTTAGTAAAAGTAAGCGGCATAAGTAATATATAACTTACTTTATATAAGTTTAAATAGCTATATAGCTATTTATTATTCCTTATTAATAAATCTAAAAGTATCTTTAAGTATAACTTTAAAGTTTATTTAGTCTAAGAAGATATTAATAATATCTTAATTTTAATTAGCTTTTTTATTTAAGAGGAAATCCTTAATAAAGAGTTTTATTTATACTATAATAATTCTCTCTATAAGTTATCTTATAAATAGGACTTATGCCTTATTACTAGCTAATTTATTTAAAAAAAATATAAAATACCTTTTATAATAAGTAAGAAATAAAATAATATCTTTAATATCCCTATTAAAAGGTATTAGCTTAAGGGGTTTAATAGATTTACTAAGGTCCCTAGGTGGGATAGATATTAGCTATAAGGGTACCTATAGGGGCAGCTATTAATTAACCTATACCTAAAGCTATTAGATTAAAGTCCTTAGCTATTAGATTTTAGTAGCTATCTTAGTATTACTAAGGGGAATAATATAAGCTAGGGCTTAATTATTAGATATATTATTTAATATATTAGCGATAATATAATATTACTTAGGGTAATATTAATAATCTACTAAATAAGAGCTATTAATATATAATAATTATATAAGTCCTAAGGGGATAAACTAGTTATATAGGTTTATATTAATAATAAATTAAGTTATATACTTTAAGAATAAATATATAAGTTATATCTAATAATATACTTAAGGGTATTAAATATAACTAAGTTATATTAATAACTAAGGTAGCTAATATATAAGAGAATACTAATAAGTATATTTTATATACTTATTATAATCTATTTAGACTAATTATCTTAATATTTAGTCTAGGGTAAGACTAATATTTTTATCTTTTAGTCTTAGGACTAATAAGAGTAAAGTTTAGTCCTTTTAGTTCTCTACTTAGTTAAGGTATTTTACTAGGCTTCCTGCCTCGCCCTTATTATAGCTATAATATATATTATAAGTAATAATATTAAATAAAGACCTTTAAAATATTAAAATAAATATATTACTTAGTAATTTAATATTAATTAAACTTATAATTCTTAATTATAATATATTTCTTTTTTACTTATTTTTTTTTTATTTAGTTATAATATATAGAATAAGTTTACTTTTATTAAAAAAAATACTGTTTTTTATTAAAAGTATTTAAAAAGAGATTTAAAGTAAAAAACCTTTTTATTAATAATAAAAATAAATTCCTTAATAACTTAAAATTTAATTAATATAAGGCATAAGTTATAATACTTATAATAAATATTAAAACTTTTTATAATACTAAATAAAAAAATTAAAAAAGATATATTATAGCTAGCTAAGATCTAGCTATAAAACTATAGGTATTATATTAAGATATAAAAGTTATTAGTATTATAGGTTTTAAAAAAATTAGTATTAGAGTTTTATAAACTTAAAAAGTATTAATACTATAGCTTAATAGTAGACTTAGTAATAAATAAAGGTTTATAGGTTTAATTAATTAAACTTATTTAATTAAATATATAATATATATATCTTAGCATATATAAATATATTAATAATAATAATTTTAATAGTAATTTTAATAATAAATAACTTAGGTATACTTAATACCTTTAAGTATATTATTAGATATAACTTATATTCTTTGCCTTAGAGTATATAACTTAATTTTTTATTAATATAAACTTAAAATCATTAATTTATCTCTTAAGAAATATTTTAATTATTATATAAAGGGTTAACTCTAATATATTATATTACCTAGTAATAATTTATATAGTTATACCTTCATAAATTTTTTCATAAATATTCTAAATATTAAGTTTAATATATTTATATATAAATCCTAAAAATATAAGAATTATTATAATACCTTTAATAATATATAAAATATCATACTTTAAAGCTAATTAAAAATTAATATATTAATAAGGAAAAAAACATATAGTTCCTAGGGGCATGTAGTTTTTAAAAGCTAGAGCTTATTAAATAAGATAAGTAATTGCGGTTATGCTATTAACTATATAGCACGCTTAGTTTTTTAGTATAATTAAATTATTTAATAATTAAGAGCCTTAGAGATAACTGCACTTTATATTAAAGCCTAAAACTACTAAAAATAGCTAGCCTCGCGCTACTAAGACTTAGTATTTAATCCCTAGTATAAGCAATAAGTATCACATAAGTGCTATAGCTAGCGCAACTCCCTGGAAGGTTATTACGCTAATGGGGCGTATTAAATAAGATACGTAATTGCGATCGTGCCACTGACTATGTGGCGCGCCTAGTTTTTTGGCGCAGTTGAATTATTCAACAGGGCTTATGTCACAATTGCGACATACCCCCACTCTCACTCGTTTAACATCTCCTAATCTTGAAAAATTATGTAGATGACAAAAGATGCAATCATGGCCGAGAAATATCTGGTCATAAATTATTGAGTCATGATGTGGTCAGCTATACTGACCTCTGCGAGTCCATGAACCATAAATTGCGAGCCAACGTCGTTCACGGCATTCTCTATACTCCTTGAAAGAGCTTTCAACGGACCTATTTTATTACAACTCCAACTTTTTCCCGAACCCGTCGTCGTACTATATTCTCTATGGACAAATTCGGGAAGAAGATCGCGTCGCCAGCATACAAGCCCCCGTTCCCACCGACTTCTTCCTTGATTGCTCGGGATGACCTAGTCCTCCCTGCGGCCTTCAACGATCTATCTCCCCTAGCGAGGGAACTGCAGCCACTGAGATTTGAGCATAGAAACGAGGTGCACAGATTTCTTTGCGCTTTTTTCGATCTTTCTCGATTCAATTCCATACGCAAGATACTGTGGCTAATCGCCGTCCATGGAGCTCCACGCTCCTTGTACTACCAGAAGTTCCTGCGCCGTGAAATTGTAATTGCAGAAGAACTAGATCTTCATCTTGTTTGGGCGAAGTCGAGAATATTTATCAAACCACTCCCGGACTTTCTGTTCAACTACGATTTCTGGGAGGCCAATATATCCTGCGAACCTCAATTGCACCGAGCAGCGTGCGGGCTTCTGTACTCTTATTGTGGCCTCATTCGTTTTGGTCATGATTTACAGGTGGCTCAAGAATGTCATCTGGTTAATGTGAACTTAGACTACCGAGCTTGGACGGAATTTGTCCGTACAATACTACCAAATCTCAACCCCAAGGACTCCAATACCATGGACACACGATTCCAGTATGGCGAGTTGCGGTTAAATCGGCTCGACACCATTTACCGATATTCGCCTTACAAGCTTTCCGTATCCAGCATACTTCAAGGCTTCCCCCATGCCTTGACCGAAAGCTATGTGCCTTACATGGACCAGTACAATAACGCAGTGTCAGCGTTTGGCGTCATTGTTATTATTCTGTCGGCTTTCAATCTATCATTGTCAGCACACTCGAAAAGTCCAGATCTTGATCTTCAACAAGCAGCATACGGATTCGCAATATTCGCCATGATTTTATGCGCCGCGCTTATTGGGCTGTTCATTGTGTTACCTTTGATTTCCTCACTTGCGACAATCTATGGCTCCATTGCCATACGAAAACGACTTGCCAAAATACGGGAGGACGAGGAGCTATCACACTCAGCTTAGTAGATGATCTACGGTCTGAAGACTGAAGTTGTCGATTCACTTTCAGACGAGGATTCCAATCGCAGCTTGCTTGGTGCTCCTGGTGTACGCGGGAGAATCGCTGGGCGCGGAGAATTGCTGGGCGCGAGTAATCGCTAGGAGCGAGGGATCGCTGGGAAGGATCGCTAGGAAGGAAAATTCGCTTAATGGGAAAGATCACTAGGCAGGAGAATTCGCTGAGAGTGGAAAATGACGGGGTATGAAAATTGCTGGGGAGATTGTGTGTAGGTCTTTGTGAATGATTGATGGAGCTCTTGGCGATCTGCACGGTTTGCATCTCCCTCGATATCCAGGGGACCACTTCTGGTCCCATGTAGCATGTAGCCATATTGATATAGTCTTATCTGAAGTCTCCAACATTCTGTGCTTGCCATGAAGAGAGAAAATGTGGAGGACAGAATGATCGTTTAGATAAACGTCAACCGTAGTCATTGCTTGTACATACTTCCACCTGATGGTTTGAGAGCATACTTGCAGCGAGTGCAGATGATGGCTGTCTCTGGCTTATTCAAGGAGCGTCCCAGAGCGGTAAGCTGAGCATCTAGCTCCTGAGCAGAAAGAGTTGACCAACGAGAAGGCGTAGCTATTACCAAGTCACCAGTCACTATACCTGTTGGCTCATGGTTATATAGGGATTAAGGAAGAGCAAAATAGGTTAATAGAGTAATAGTAGGTAATTATTAATAATTAATAAGGCGTTAAATTAATAAATATTACTTACTTAAAAATATATATTAGAAATATATTATATTTTCTCTTTTTATTTAATTAGTATTTAATATTTTTAATTTATAATTTAGAAATATATTATATAAAGAGTAATTTAACTTTATAATATACCTAGAAGTAGATTAAGGTAACTAAATAATTTTATATATAATTAAGCTATTATACTTAATGCCTTTTAATATTATGGCTTAATTAAATCCTAATTATATACTAAGTATTACCTTATAATACTTAGCTAATTAATAAGGGCACTAAATAGCTTACTTTTATATATATAAGCTAATATATATTACTTATTATAAAAGTAATAACTAACCTTAGCTTACTTACTTAGGCCTAAATAATATAATAATTATATAAGTCCTAAGGGGGATAAACTTATTATATTAGTTTATATTTATAAAGGGGATATTAATAGTATCTTAAATAAGATATATATCACAACCTAGAAGACCTCTAGGCCACGTGACAAGAAGGACCCACATAACCCAACTAATCACGCAAGGATCAGGACGGATCACATCCCGCAGGCCATGATCCCCTCTGATCCAGCGAGGAAGATCATGACGGCTCAGACCCTATAAGCCATAATCCGTCATGAGCCATCATATTACATAAAGTATATAAGACACGCTTATTGCACTTTTTATATAATAACTACCTTAGCTATTAATATAACTTAGTTATACTTAATACCTTTAAGTATATTACTAGACGTGACTTATACCTTATTTAAGATAACGCTAGTATCCCCTCTGCTAATATAAACTAGTATGACTGGTTTATTCCCCTTAGGACCTATATGATTATTATAATATAAGTTATATCTAATAATATACTTAAAGGTATTAAGTATAATTAAGTTATATTAATAGCTAAGGTAATGAATATATAAAAAAATATAATAAATATATTTTATATATTAAATAGGTTACTTAGGCTTAAATAAGTAAGCTATAATTACTTATTACTTTTATAATAAGTAGTATTTATTAACTTATATATATAAAAATAAGCTATTTAGTATTATTATTAAATAATAAGTATTTTAAGATAATATAAGGTATATAATTAAGACTTAATTAAGCTATAATAAATAACTTACTTAATATATAAAATAAATTTATAATATTTTTATATATATTAATTCCCTTACTTATTAGTATAACTTAGTTATATTTAATAGCTTTAAATATAATATTAAATATAATTTATAACTTCTTTAAAAAAATATTAATATTCTTTTTATTAATATAAACCTAATATATTAAATTTATATCTTAAGAATTATTAATATACTTTATTTATTAATTATTTAATAATTTTTAATATATGTATTAAGGCTAATTCTAATAATAATAAAGAAATAAAAAATAATAGAAAATAGCTTTAAGCTTAAATTATTATTATAATTACTAAGCTTAAAAAGCTAAGAAGTCTTATAAATTATATAATTATTACTTAATAAATATAAAATTTATAATATATTAAAAATATTTAATTAGTTAAGAATATAATTATTATAGCTATAAAATAAAATATAAAAGAAATCTTAATGCTAGACCCCTTAGAGAAACTTAATAAAATCACTTATATAATATTTATTTTCTTTATATAATTATATATTTGTATATTTATTACTTAATATAATTTACCTTAATATTTAATAAGGTATAATATACTATAAAATAGCTTACTAAGAGCGCTATAGCTTACTTTAAACTTATTTTAAAAAAATATTATATTTCTTTAATTATTAAGTACTTATCTTAAATTATTAAACTCTACTTAGACTTTAAAGCCTTTAAAGTTATATTTTAATAAATATTTAAAATAATTAATAAAAAAATAAATTAAAATAGAAATTAAGGTATTTAAATATATATAATATATTTTAAAATATATAATTAAATATTTTTAATTTACTTTAAAACTATTATAAGATTAATAATTCTTAATATATATTTTTTTAATAAATTATAAAAAAGTATAAGCTAAGTTATATAAAAAAGATTAATTAAATAACTTAATTAATTATATTAATAAAGCTATAAGAATTAATAATTAATAATTTTTATAAAAGAAATTATAAAACCTTAATATTAATAATAATAAAATTAATATTTTAATATTATAATATTAATTAAGGTAAGAAATAATAAAAAAATACTATATATAAAAGAAACCTTAGCCTTATAAAGCTAAGAGAAACTTAATAATAACCTAAGGATATTAAATATTATTATCACGGCCTAAAACGACCTTAGGCCACGTAATAAGAAGGACCTATATTAGCCGACTAATCACGTGTGGATCAGAACGGATCACGCCTCGCAGGCTATAATCCTCCCTGATCTAGCCAGATAGATCATAATAGCTCAGACCCTATAGGATATAATCCATCATAAGCCATCACATCACAGAAAGTATATAAGACACGCTTATTGCACTCTCTTATATAGTAGCTACCTTAGCTATTAATATAACTTAGTTATACTTAATACCTTTAAGTATATTACTAGATATAACCTATACCCTATTTAAGATAATGCGCCTAATCCCCTGCCAATATAAACCTAGCACGACCGGTTTATCCCTTGGGAATATATATAACCGTCACATATTAATAGCTCTTATTTAGTAGATTACTCGCGTTACCTTAAATAATATCGAACGCAATAGTGTTACAACCCCCGTCACACGAGAACTCGCCACTGCCCTTGCACGTGACCCCCAGGAAAGCAACCAATCACAAAAGGAGCGACCACCCGTTTCGCTCCAACACCCAGGAGCGACTTTCTGATGTCGCTCCCTCGAAGAAGGAGCGACTTTTCAATGTCGCTCCCGTACAAAGAGATGTAGTATATAGAGTCCCTCATTCGCACATTTCCTGTCAATCTAGTTCTCTAGCTTTCAATACAACTTGATTACTCAAGAATACTTCTTGACATTATCAGACGTGATTCGCCACCCTATACTCAGTACGCCACGCCCCGTTGCAACTGCCAACATAAACCCAAGCAGGTTACGGTTTACTACGTTGGGAACCTTGACCGTCACACGTTGAAAGCTCTTGTTCAGTTGCACGCCGCGTCACGCTGAGCAATAACGAAGTTTCGACAACATGCCTGTCAAAGGTACTACCGGAGAATCCTCCAAGGGAATGCAGCCTCAGGACTCCCCACCGAAGGATCATGAAGAAGACATTGTCCGAATGTCCGATTCAGATGAAGACGATGACAAAAGAATCCGAGTCTTACATGAGCGTGTCAAGAGCCTCATGACGGTGGTCGAAAGTCAGCACGGAGCCATTGAAAGAATGAAGGAGATCGAAGAAAGAAACCTCGCCCACTTCGAGCTTAGCAAGGCACAGCAGGCGGAAGAAACCGAAAGGCTCCGGAACAATAACAAGAGCCTGCAGGAACAGGTCGACAAGCTCGTCGGAACCTATGAAGAACGGAACCGACACAGGAACGAACAAATCAACACCATCGAAAGTCTTGCCAACCAGGCCAATGGAGGGAAAGATCTCGGAGAAATCATCAAGCCTCACAAACCAACCAAGTTTGACGGAGACCAGAAGAAGCTCAAAACATTCCTGACGGAGCTACGCACCTATTTTCACTACTATCCCACGCAATTCTTCAAGCACGAAAACCGTGTCAAATTCGCTGGAAGCTGCCTCACCGGAAGCGCGCTAGGATGGTTCGAACCATTCCTGAGTGATTACGTCCGAGGAAGCCCGAATGATGTGACCATGAAAATCTTTCGAGACTACGACACTTTCGAAGATAGGATGAAGAAAGTCTTCGGGGAAGTGGATGAAGTACAGGCGGCCACTGATCGACTGATGAGACTGAAGCAAACAAAGGCTGCATCTGAATATGTCGCCAACTTCCTTCAGATAGCCTCCAGGATACCTTGGGATGAGACATACTTCAAGGATAGGTTCTATCGGGGTCTCAAGGAAGATGTTAAGGACGAACTCTGCAAGATCGACAAGGCTATGATGACATTGGATAACTACATGGAAACGGCAGTCAAGATCGACAATCGAAACTTCGCAAGACGCCAGGAGAAGAAGGGGAACTACAACCACCTTCAAGACAAGGCTAAGAACCAGTCCAACCAGGGACAAAAGAGACAGCCTGACACCTCTCACGGCACCGAACCAGGACCCATGAACATGGGGAACGTTCAGAAAGGTAGAGAGAGGAAACCGAGAGACATCAGCAAGATCAAATGCTACAATTGCGACGAGTATGGGCATTATTCGTCTAACTGCGAACGGTCGAAGAAGCCAAGGAATCAAGGTAAGAAACAGGTTAACATAGTCCAGAACCAGGACAACGAAGAGGAACCTCGAGCAATCAGAACGACCAAGCCTAACCACAAGAGTCTCGGGTGGATACATTGCTATGACGACAAATGCATCGACCACTTGGACGAAAAAGTAGTCAATGCTATCTTCCCGAAACCTACCAAGGAACTCGGTTCTTCACGAACGCGTACGGTAGCCATGGCACGAAAGACTCCAGTGGAAAAATATCTTGAAACTAGTGACGAAGAAAACGACCCTGATCTCTACGAGCAACGACTACCGTGGAGGAGCCAGGAATGCGAACAAGGATACCCCGAAAACGACTCCAAGGGACAGTCCGAACAAGATTCAGAATATCTGTCGGACACGGAAGGAGTCACAAGTAAAGAATTCCGATTCTTGATGGAACGAACCCTTCAAGGAGAGAGCAGGAAGTCTCGACAGGAACGACGACGACTATCGAGAGACAATGCAACACTCGGGAACCCAAACGACGAACGCCACCTGTAGGAGGGCCGCAGGGGGGCGGAATCAGGGGAGAACTCCCTACAAAGGCACTCAGAAGTGCAGAAAAACCCGGACGACGACAGAAGTCATTCAACCTCTCAGTACGAATACGCGGAAGGGAGTATAACGCTTTGGTAGACAGCGGTGCAGAAGAGAACTACATGGACCCCGAAGTGGTCAACGAACTTGGACTCAGATGGAAGTACAAGAAGAAACCGTATAGGGCCGAGAACCTGGAAGGACAACCGTTTACCTCGAATGGAGGACGAGTAGACCGAGAGATTGATCACCTCAAAGTCCAAATCGATGAAAGAAATCAAGGAATCACGTTTGATGTGATTGCCATGAGCCACGATTTGGTCCTAGGTTACAAATGGCTGCACAAGTACAACCCATGGATCGATTGGAGAACTGGCCAGGTGCGACAGTGGGACGACGCACTCTCCAACGATGACGACGAGTCAAACGATGAATTGAGATCTCAACCTTCTACCGACGACGACGGAGAAGAATGGCATGAGGAAAGAACCTCCTCACCACCCAAAGGGACACGACATATCAGTGCGAGAAAGGAAGCAAACCGCACTAGAAGAACCATTGCTTTCGTCAAACGCAAACTCAAGCAAATGGATAAAGTCCTCGAGCTTCAGAAGAAAGCTTTCGAAGAAGGACACACACCAACCGACAAACAAGAAAGGCTCAAGCACATACCCTTGCAGTACCGAATCTATCGGAAGCTGTTCGAAGAAGAACTGGAAACCGGACTACCAGAACACAGCGAATGGGACCTCGAAATAGAGCTAAAGGTTGGAACAAAACCAAAGTTCTACCCCATCTACAACCTCAACGAAGTGGAACTACGAACGCTGAAGGAATACCTCCAAGACATGCTGAGAAAGGGATACATCCGAATCTCCAAGTCCTCGGCAGGATACCCAGTCATGTTTGTACCCAAGAAGAATGGAAAACTCAGACTCGTTATCGACTATCGGCAACTCAACGACATCACCCTCAAGGATCGAACGCCGTTGCCTCTAGTCACGGAACTACGAGACAGACTACACAACAAGAAATGGTTTACAGCTCTAGATCTCAAGGGAGCTTACAACCTTATCCGTATCAAGGAAGGAGATGAATGGAAAACAGCATTTCGAACGAAATTCGGACTGTTCGAATACGCAGTCATGCCCTTTGGCTTGACGAACGCACCAGCGGCATTTCAACGAATGATCAACCACGTGCTGAGGGAACATCTCGACGACTTTGTGGTATGCTATCTGGACGACATCCTAATCTTTTCGGAAACAGAAGAAGAACACACGGAACACGTCCATAAAGTGCTCAAGGCACTCCAAGACGCAAACCTACTCGTCGAACCCGAGAAAAGCACATTCCACACGCACGAAGTAGAATTCTTGGGACACATCATCAGCCCGAACGAAATCCGAATGGACCCCAAGAAGATAGCGGCCGTCAGAGATTGGCCACGGCCGAAGAACCTCAAGGAAGTGCAATCCTTCATAGGATTCGCAAACTACTACCGAAGGTTTATACGCAACTTTGGGAAAATCGCAATACCATTGACTGAACTCACAAAGAAGGAGACAAGATTCATCTGGACCCCAAAGGCAGAAGAAGCGTTCCAAGCACTCAAGGACGCAATCCTGAAAGAACCTGTTCTAGCCACATTCGACCCCACCAAAGAAGTCGAACTAGAAACTGATGCTTCAGACTATGCATTAGGGGCCCAAGTTGGACAACGAGATGAGAACGGCAAGCTACATCCAATAGCCTTCTATTCACGAAAACTACATGGAGCCGAGCTCAACTACCCTATCTACGACAAAGAATTTCTTGCAATTGTCAATGCTTTCAAAGAATTTCGACATTACCTCCTAGGAAGTCAGTACAAGGTCAAGGTCTACACAGACCACAAGAATATATCCCATTTTGCAACGACACAAAAACTCAGCGGAAGACAACTCAGATACGCTGAATACCTCTCTGAATTCGACTATGTCATCATCCACAGGAAAGGATCAGAGAACGGACGAGCTGATGCTATCAGCCGACGAAGTGATTTCAAGACAGAACAAGTTATTGTGCAAGATCAAATCTTGCATCAGACACCAGAAGGTCACTATGAACAACGACAAGTAACCTACATCCAGCAGGCAAAACTCATGGAAACTCGAAGAATCGCCTTCATCGACAAGATCACGGAAGGAGAACTATTCCATGGGATCTACGAACACAACCAGGACATCCCAGAAGAAGACAAAACGGGGAAAATGCAAGTACCAACGCACCTTCAAGAAGCTCTGGTCAAACACATCCATGAACACAGATTGCACGGACATCCCGGAGTAGCCAAGATGATGGAACGACTCCAACGAACCTATGAATTCCCGAAAATGAAAAACGTGGTAAGAACGGTACTACAACGATGTGACTTGTGTGCACGCACCAAAGCACGACGACACAAACCTTACGGCAAGCTCAAGCCATTGGAAGTCGCAGAGCGACCTTGGCAGTCGATCACTATGGATTTCATTACCAAATTACCGATATCAGAAGACCCCGCTACAGGAGTACACTACGACAGCATACTCGTAATCGTTGACCGATTAACGAAGTTTTCCTATTTTCTACCATTCAACGAACAGACGGATTCCGAACAACTTGCCTACATATTCATGCGAAATATCGTTAGCATACACGGAATGCCTGACGAAATCATCTCTGACAGAGGATCAACATTGGATTCTAAGTTCTGGAAAGGCCTCATGGCTCAACTAGGACTGCACCCACGAATGTCAACGGCCTACCGACCCCAGGTAGACGGACAGACGGAACGAGTCAACCAGATTGTGGAGACATACCTACGATGTTACATCAACTACGAGCAGAACAATTGGGCGAAACTGCTGCCTATGGCTCAGTTCGCTTACAACACCTCGCTGCAAGAAAGCACCAAGACCACACCAGCTTACGCATTATTTGGTTACACACCGGACCCGTATAAAGACTCATACAATGGAATCCAAAACGTCAAAGCAATCGTCGAAGCGGACAAATTGAGAGAACTACACGCGGAACTGAGGGCAGAACTCGAGTTCGTGCGAGAACGGATGAAGCGCTACTACGACCAGAAAAGATCGGAAGGACCGACTTTTTCGGAGGGAGACATGGTCTACCTATCCACAAAAAACATCGAAACAAAGCGCCCAAGCAAAAAACTCGACTTCAAATACCTCGGACCATTCAAAATTCTCAAGAAGCTCTCAGACAACACCTACAAATTGGACTTGCCACCGAAGGTCAAGCTCCATCCAGTCTTTAACATTTCATTACTTGAATCAGCAGAAGGAACAATCAAGGTCGATACAGGCTACGACGACGACATGGAAGTTGAAGACGAACGAGAATACGAGCCAGAAAAAATCCTCAATGCACGAAAAAACGAGGAAAAGGGAAATCGATTGGAATACCTGATCAAGTGGAAAGGGTACACCGACGCCGAAAACACCTGGGAGCCAGCCAAACACCTCATCAATGCCCAACGTTTGCTGAAGAACTTTCACCAACCACCGCGTCGAAACCAGCGGAAAAGCCCAAAGAATTCCAATCGATAGTATCCAACACATCCGGTGGAAGCTGAGCAGCATCCAGGGAACCCGCCTCAGCACCCTGACGCTCCTCCGTCTCAAGACGCTCCAATTCATCTAAATCTTCCGCCTCCTGCATCCCGCGACGGAACAATTCGGAGCTACGCTCCTTCACCTTATTCCGCATACGCCGAATCCGAGCCAACCGGCTCACCGCCTCAGATACTTGCGTCTGCAACACAGACAACTGAGCTTGAAGACCGATCAACGCATTCCCGGCCGCCTCCTCGTCTGCCTCTAGCTTTTTCTGCTGTTCCAGCAGCCGCGTCACTAAGAAACAATTGAGCATCAGAAGACGCAAAACGGCGCGAAGGCTGACAGGAACTCGCCACCAAGACCCCGTCACATGCTTTCCGTTGACGAATGCATTCTTTGCAACGATGGGAATCGTCTTCCGTCATCAGACAAGGGATTTTCGCGCGGAAGCAACGAGTGCAAGGCATATCAGCAGAAACCCCGTTCAAATCAATAAAAGCGCAAAGCGCCGAGTTTTCACTTTCCTTGCGATCGGAAACAGCGGTGCGCTGTCTGCTACGACGTTTCGAGGTACTATCTGTCATCCTGTTATAATCACGGAAAGGAGGGAAGATAAAAGGACGAGGCACCAACCAACAAGGGAAACAAAACCGAATAACAGGCCTTGAGGACAAGACCATGGGAGAGGGGACATCGTGTTACAACCCCCGTCACACGAGAACTCGCCACTGCCCTTGCACGTGACCCCCAGGAAAGCAACCAATCACAAAAGGAGCGACCACCCGTTTCGCTCCAACACCCAGGAGCGACTTTCTGATGTCGCTCCCTCGAAGAAGGAGCGACTTTTCAATGTCGCTCCCGTACAAAGAGATGTAGTATATAGAGTCCCTCATTCGCACATTTCCTGTCAATCTAGTTCTCTAGCTTTCAATACAACTTGATTACTCAAGAATACTTCTTGACATTATCAGACGTGATTCGCCACCCTATACTCAGTACGCCACGCCCCGTTGCAACTGCCAACATAAACCCAAGCAGGTTACGGTTTACTACGTTGGGAACCTTGACCGTCACAAATAGCTACTTAGGCAACTCCCGCAAATAACTACTAGCAGGTCCTACCCGTTAATTACCTACCTACTATACCTGCTTAAGCTACTCTAACCGACGAAGAGATAAAAGATAGAGATAGCTCAGACGATGAGGAAAATAAATAACTTCGAGCTTAGATTACTGCTATGAGCGCCGAGATAGATATTATGCGCGAACTCATTGAAAGAATAGGTAAAACCCAGCGCACCTAGAACGCAGAATACTTAGATAATATTTAGAACGTTAGTAATATAGTAGCCACCGCTATGAATAGAAGAGATATAAGAGAAATCCTAAAGCTAAACCCCCCGGAACCTTTCGACGGAACGGCCTATAAGTTACCTATGTTCCTTACCTAACTAAGGGCGTTTATAATATACTACCCAATGTAGTTCACTCTGGCCGCTAGTAAGGTCTAGTACGCCGCGGGAAGACTCAAGGGCTACGCTGCTATATGGTTTGAACCCGTTATGAGGGAGTACCTTATGGTTCTAGCTAGCTAATATTCACTACGTACCTATTACCTCTACTTAGACTACGAAGCCTTCGAAGTAGCGCTCCAATAAGCCTTCGGAACTATCGACGAGAAGGCATAAGCCGAAAGGGAGATTAAGGCGCTTAGATAGACTCGATCTGCCTCGGAATATGGGATAAAATACCTCTAGCTCGCCTCGAAGCTCGACTAGAATTAGGAACCCCTAATATCCTTCTTCTTCGATGGACTTAAAAAGGAAGTATAGGCTAAACTTTATAAAGAAAGCTAACCTAATAACCTAGTCGATTATATTAGCCGAGCTATTAAGATCGACGACTAATAGTTCTCCTAAAAGAAACTCTAGAACCCTAAGTTTAGTAATAATAAGACTAATAACCCCTGATTTAATATTAACTAAGGTAGGAAAAGGAGTAATAATACCTCTTATGGCATCGAAGCCGGCCCTATAATACTCGGAGCCGCATAGAAAAGCAAATAAGACTATCGCGGCCTTAAATACTATTATTACCATAAAATAAACTATATCGAGAAAGTCTATTATAAGAAATAGCGAGATATTAAGGAAGGATGCTACTAACTTAACTAATAGCGATCCCTCCCGGAAGGTAAGAAATATATTAATGCGGCCCGATAAGCCTAATAGGAAGACAAGGAACCCTAAACCGCGACTCAATTAATTAAGCTCATTATAATATTACGAAGCGGATATAATATGCCTAGAAGGAGTTAGGATAAGTATAAATAAGAACTAGATATAGGAGTATCCTATAGTTAGGTAGGACGCCCTAGGAAGTAACTAAAGGAAACCCTAGACACATAGTAGCAACTACTCCTAGAACTAATAAAATAAGAGAACCCTATGCCATACATAACGAAGGGCAGGAAGGTTACTATCGCGGTCACTTAGAAGCTTAAGTAGAAGGAAGAAGCAATACCAATAGGATAGGGACGACAGACGCCCCTAATACTAGCTAAGCAAGTAGACTACGAGGAAGCCGCCACAGAAGGCTTCTACTATAAGAAATAGGTTATAAGATATAATAAATATTCCTTACTACTATCTATTATATACCGCAGAGATTATTAATAGGATAACCCTATATAATATAACTATAACTTATGCCTATAATACTAAATCAAAGCATCACGGGAATATAATAAGACCTATGAATAATAGGAATAAGCCCGTGATAATAGAAAACCCCGATAGATAGATTAGCTCACCTAAGCAAATAGCGAAGATATCTACTAAACTAGGATCAAATATAGAATAAAGAAACTATAGAAGGAGTTACGCGAATTATGCACTTAATAATAGAAAGTAAGGAAGAGCGACAAAGAGCTATGGAAGGAAGAGAATTATCCCTAGCTATATAACGAAAATAATAATAGGTACTAGAATAACCTATAAGAAAGATATATCTAGACCGCGCGAGAATACATAGATATAGCGGATATATAAGAAATTTATATCTAAGCCTACTATAGGGAACTAGCTAAAAACCTATAACACTAGGAAGCACTATTTAACCTATAAGACGATATAAGGATATACCTAATATATAAGGAATACCCTAATATCTCTTAGATATCCTACTAATACTACTAGTGCAAAGAATATAGGGAAGAAAAGTAAGAATAAGATTACTTTCCCATTACTTTACCGGCTTAACTAAATAATAAACCCTATATATAGTACGAAACGGAAGGCTATTAAGTATTTCACTAATATAACGCTATTAGCGTCATATGCGTATAATACTACGAAGACCTATACTAAGCGATCTAGAAACGCAAATAGACTATTTATAAGGTAAAAGATTAGTAAAAGCAAATCAGCTAAAAGGAAGCACTAGAAGAATAAGAACTAATCGCCTAGTTAAAAGATAAAAAAGACCTAAGACGAAAATAAGAATAATAGTACTAAGACTAGCTATATAGCTAAGACGATACGCACGACTACGAAGTATATAATAATAGCAAATATAAGCATAACTATATTAGCTACGTATTATTAAAAAACTAATAAACCTACCTATAAAAGGGCCATAGGCAGAGGAATGGCTTATAATGCCACGAAAGGCCCTATGCACCACTAAAGGAAGATTAATGCAAAGATATTTTAAAATACCGGTATAAATCAAAGGAGAATAGCTATGCGCTTTAGTAGATAATAGAGCTAAGTAGAATCTATTCGACCCGAGGACGGTAAATAGACTTAAGCTATTATAGAGGTATAAGGCAGAGCCCTATATAATAATTAACCTCAAAGGGAAGTAATTTAATTATAATAATAGAGTTATTAATAGCGAGATTAATTACCTTAAAGTTTTCATTAAAGGAAAAAACTAAGGAATCTTATTTGATATTATACCTATAGAAGGCTATGACCTAGTACTTAGGTACCTATAGTTATACTAATTTAACCTATATTTCGACTAGAGGACTAGCTAAGTGCTCTCCTTTAAAGATAAGGCACTCTCTACGACGAATAATAACTTAGAAGATAATATAAGATCTTAAACTTCTACCAAAGACGCTAGAGAAATTAAGTAGAGGTAAATATAAGATACCTCTCTACTTAAAGGGATATAATATAAATATCATAATAAATAAAAACAATAAAATTAGCAAATAATCATATGCGTCATATAATAATTCTATTAACTAGAAAAGGACCTCAAGTAAATTAAGAAAATACTAAAAGAAAAATAACTTAAGAATATACTATTAAAATATTATATTTATAAAAAACTCTTCGCGGAAGAACTCAAAATAAGTTTACTACTATATATATACTATAATTTAGAAATTAAATTTATCGATAAGAAGTAACCCGGCTTTAATAAACTCTACCTACTTAATGCGGTATAATTATTAATATTAAAGGAATATATCGAAGAAATACTATAGAAAGGATATATTAGGGAAAGTAAGTTATCTATTAAATACCCTATTATATTTATCCTAAAGAAAAATAAAAAACTCTATCTTTGCATTAATTTTAGAATACTTAATGCTATTATAGTTAAGGATTATATACCACTGCCTCTTATTAGCAAACTAAAGGATTAACTTTTTAGAATAAAGTATTTCATAGCACTTAACCTCAAAGGAGCCTATAACCTTATTTAGATTAAGGAAAGATATAAATAGAAAACCGCTTTTCATACTAAGTATAGACTATTTAAGTACCTTATTATGCCTTTTAGACTCATTAATATACCTACTATATTCTAATAAATAATTAATAATATGCTATAAGAATATCTAGATATATTTATTATATATTACCTAGATAATATCCTTATCTTCTCCGAAATAGAAGAAAAATATATAGAATATATCTATAAGGTACTATAAATACTATAAGACGCTAACTTATTAGTAGAACCCGAGAAAAGTAAGTTTTACGCATTAGAGGTAGAATTTCTCGGATATATTATCTCTCACAACGAGATATATATAGACCCCAAGAAGGTCTTAGTAGTCAAGGACTAGAAGGAACTAACTAATATCAAGGAAGTATAAGCCTTCCTCGGTTTCACTAATTACTACTATAGATTCCTTAAATAATTTAGAAAAATCGCAATACTATTAACTAAACTTATAAAGAAAGATAAGATATTTATATTTAGGAATAAGGCACGAGAAGCCTTCTATATAATTAAGAAGCTTATCCTAAGCAAACTAGTACTTAAGATATTTAACCTATCCCAACTAATAGAACTCGAGATAGATATATTAGACTTTGCGCTAAGAGCTTAGATTAGCTAATAAGATAATAAAGGACTCTTATACCCGATTATATTCTACTCCTATAAGCTATATAGAGTAGAACTTAACTACCTTATCTATAATAAGGAATTCCTTATAATTATTAATACCTTTAAAGAATTCTAATATTACCTCCTTAGAAGCACCTATTAGATTAAGGTCTATATGGATTATAAGAATATTACCTATTTTATAAAAACCTAAGAACTTAGTAGATAATAATTATAATATATTAAATACCTCTTAGAATTTAACTATATTATTATCTATATTAAAGAAATAGAAAATGGCCGAGCTGATGCTATTAGCTAATAACCCGACCTAGATATAAGAAAGGTTAAAGTAAAAAAATAACTATTATATTTTACCCTAGAAGGATACCTAGGGCAGAAGTTCGTTAGGCGAATATAAAAACTAGTACCCTTATTAGAGCACCTTATACTTATTAGAAAATATAAAAGACTAGTTATAGACTTTACTGACTATGCATAAGGATACCGACGATAAAGCGACGGAGTTTAGACCTATAGAGGAAAGATCTCTATCCCCGATAAAGCACTCTAAATTATCTTTAACTATTATTATCACTAGGTCATATAGTATAGTAACCTAGAAGAAATAACCTAAGCTATATAATAGTACTATAATAATTATGACCTTAAGGATAGGATATAAGGAAAGATATATTATTATAAGAAATACTATGAGTAGATTAATTAATAAATTTAGGAATAATAAAAGAAACTAGGGCTCTATAAATAGTCTAAAATTATAGGAATACTATACTAGATTAATAGAGTAACCTACGTAGTGGAATAAGGTAATCTACTCCTAGAATAAATCTAATAGTATAATAAATAACTCTTAGACGACGAAAAAACCGATAAATAATAAGTCCCGGATGAATTACGCTATAAACTTATACGCGAAATATATAGCTACTTATTACATAGATACTAAGGAATTAATAAAACCCTAGAATGAGTTAAAATAATATTTACTTTTCTTAGAATAAAGAAGATTATCGCAATAATCATCGATTAATATAACCTCTGCGCGAAAACTAAGGTATAACGCTATAAACCTTACGGGAAATTATAACCGCTCTTAGTCGCATAGCAACTATAGGACTCTATTACTATAGATTTTATTACTAAACTACCCCTATCGGAAGAACTAGCTACTAGAAACTTCTATAATAGTATTCTTATTATTATAGATAGACTTATGAAATTTTCTTATTTTATACCCTATAGAGAATTAATAATAGCAGAAGAATTTACTTACTTTTTCTACTTTTATATCGCTAAGATATATGGTATACTACTCGAAATTATTATAGATCGAGGACTATTATTCGCCTTAAAATTCTAATAGAGCCTAATAGGATACTTAGGAATTAATTATAAACTCTTTATTATATACTATAAGGAGATAGATAGATAAATAGAATATATAAATTAAATACTAGAATAGTACCTTTAATGCTATATTAACTACGAATAAACTAACTAGGTTAAAAAGCTATTAGCCGCATAGCTAGCCTATAATATAGCTATAAATAAAAGCACGAAGATTATATTAGCTTATACTAATTTTAGATTTATATTAGATATATACCGATAAATATAAGATATTATTATTAACCCTAAAGTAATCCTTACTAGTGACTAACTAAAGAACCTATACGAAGAACTAAGAATAAAACTTAAGTTTATTAGAAATAGGATAATAAGCTATGCTAATAAGAAAAGAATCGAGGGATTAATCTTCTCGGAGGGAGATATAATCTATCTCGCGATAAAAAATATTAAAATAAAACGCTAAAATAAAAAACTTAACTATAAATATATTAGACCCTATAAAATTAAGTAGAAAATCTTAAAATATAACTATAAACTAGACTTACCCCCTAAGGTTAAGCTCTATCTAATCTTTTATATTTTATTACTTAAATTAGCATAAGATATTATTTAAGTTAAGATAGGCAACGAGCCTGATATAGAAGTCAATAGACTAGAAGAATATGTTATAAAAGTTATCCTTAATATAAATAAAATTAATAGTAAAATAATATACTTCATTAAATAGAAAGACTACCTAGACTTAGAAAACATATGGGAACCCCTAGAATACCTCACTAGTGCATAATGCCTTCTGAAGGACTTCTACTAGCGATATCGGAAGGAGGCACGAATTCGAGGCTAATAGCACTCTAGTTAATAGTATCTATAGCACCTATAGTCTGCGTAGTAATTATAGCCTCTGACTTTGCCTTCTCTGTCTCCTCTAATTCGTCTAGGGAACAAAGGCCACGAATAGCTATCTCAATACCTTTAGTACGCAACTAATGCTTCTAGCGACGGAGCCGAGTTAAATGAGCTAAAACCTTATTTACCCTTGCTTGAGCCTCCTAGGCCTCCCGCTATAAACGCAGGAAGTCCTCTTTGGCATACTTTTCTTTAGAATCTAGACGATTGGACTCTCGGTGAATATGATTTACTAGGAAAATTATTAGCAAAATAGAAAACCCCGCAGGCGAGAATATATAAATAAGCATTAGAAATATTCGCCAATGCATCGTAAGAAAGGCTATAATGAGCGCACTCCCCGCAGCGATCTGATTTTTCGGGCAAGGCTATATAGCGCAGGCCATAGGAATAATAAGACAAATAAGGCATAATTTTAAATCTAAAACGGTTAATAGTATTACTTAGTCTAATAGTAGCTAACTACTTCTTAGAAAGGGCAGGATGACTAGATATATTAGTAAAAGATTTTTATAGGTTTAGGATTAGTATATGCACGCGAAATAATTAGGGTCACAGATATGGCCTTAAGGATAAGACTAACGGAGGGGAGATATTATATTACGGCCTAAAACGACCTTAGGCTATGTAATAAGAAGGACCTATATTAGCCGACTAATCACGTGTGGATTAGAATAGATCATGCCTCGTAGGCTATGATCCTCCCTAATCTAGCTAGATGGATTATAATGGCTTAGACCCTGTAGGATATGATCTATTATAAGCTATTATATCATAGAAAGTATATAGGATATACTTATTATACTCTCTTATATAGTAGTTACCTTAGCTATTAATATAATTTAGTTATACTTAATACCTTTGAGTATATTACTAGACGTGACCTATACCCTATTTAAGATAACGCGCCTAATCCCCTGCTAATATAAACCTAGCACGACTGGTTTATTCCTTAGGAATATATATAACCGTCATAATTATTATTATTATAAAAAAAGTAATAAAGCTAATAAATATAGAAAAAATAAAATTATTTAAAAAAAATAAGATAAAGTTAAGAAATATTATATATTTTTAAAAGGTAAAAAATATATAAATATAATTAATTAAGGCCTTAAACCTTAGATAGCTATATATATTATTAAGTTATTTAAAATAATATAATAAAAATATAATAAAACTAATATTTAATTAAATAAATTAGAAATATTATATAATTAAGTCTATTTTATAAGAAAATAAGTAAAATATAATCTTACTTAGGTATATTATAGCTTAAAGCTCTATATAATAAAATAACCTTATTATAATAAGTATTTATTATTCTTAGACTTTATTTTACTTAAAATAAGAGTTAAAATATCTTAATTAATATTTTAATAGTTTTAATACTAAAGGCTTTATACTTAAAGCCTAAGGCTTTAATAAGCTTAAATTAGTAAGATTTATTTATATAATTATTAGTAGCTTTAATAATATATTAAAACTAGCTTTTTATAATAATTAAGTAATATTATTATTAGCTAAAAATATTAAATCCCTTTTATATAATAGCTCTCTCTATAATATTTACCTTTTAATTATCTTTATAACTCTTAATTATTTTAAAAAAGTAAAATATTAAAGAATTATACTTTTATTAATATTATTAAAAGAGGTTTAATTATAACTAATACTAATTAATTAATTAATTAATTTATAACTAATTAATTAACTAATAATATATTAATAGTAAAATTATAATACCTATTTTTTATAAAAACTATTAATTAAATAATTAAAATAATTATATATATAATAAGCTTATAATATATAGAAAATATATAATATATATTTTTTAACCTTTAAATTAAAAGTATAATAAAATATTATAAATTATATAATTTAATTAATAATTATTTATTATATTTTTCCTTAGATATTTTAATAATTACTTAATAAGTCCTTATATTATAATTAGACTTATTATAAATATTATAATATTAAACCCTATAGTTATATTAACCTTTTTTAATTATTATTTCTTAATAGTTTAACTATTATTTATATATTAATATAATTAATTAATTTATTATACTTTCTTTTAATATTCTTACTTTTATAATTTATACTTAAGTCCTTTTTACCTTTTAATATTAGCTTAATATCTCATTTATTTATTTAATATTTTTAACCCTAGCCTTAAATAAGATAAGCTTATATATAATTATCTTTATTCCCTTAAAAGAAAACTATATAGCTTTAAGAATTAACTCTAGAGAGTTATTTTTATACCTTATAAATTCTCTCTTAAGGTAATTTAATTAAGATTAAATCTTAAGTATAATCTTTAAGGTCTTTAAAAGCTTAGTAATTAAGAGTTTAATTACTTTTATAGCTAATATTAAAGTTTATAGCTATATATTAAGCTTTAAGATTATATATTTTATATTAAGAGAAAAAACTTAGGTTTTTTAAAGATAATTTTAATAAATCTTTATTATAATAACTTAAAATATAATATAAAAGGTTAAAAAGAATTTAATTTTTAAAGTATAAGTTATAAAGAATTTTATTAAATATTTTATTATTTAATTATAAGTAATTAAAGATATATTAAAATATTAAATATTAAGGGGTTAAAGTTTATATATATAAAGCTTTAAATAAAATACTATATAAAACTTAATAATTCTTTTTTAAAAATACTTTTTAAATTTAATAAAATATTAATTTTTATAATTATTAAGGATTAAAAGATAATATAAATTAATTAACTACTTAGTTATATATTAATTAAAATATTTTAATTACTTAAGATTAATCTTATTATTAATTTAATTATTAAGGGGTTATATTATTATAATAACTTAATTACTTAAGAGGTTATTTTTTTAAAATTAATTAATAAGGTAATATTAACTTATATTAATATTAAATATTAAAATTATTTAGCTATTTATATTAATTACTTAAATAATAATAATTTATTTTTAATATCTAAGTTAAATTAATTTTAGCTTTTTATATTTATTTATACCTATTATATATATTTTATTTTTAATTATATTTATTATAAACTTAATTTTATTAATATTATATATATTATTTAATTATTTTAAGTTATTATAATTATTATATTACTTAAATAATAATAATTTATTTTTAATATCTAAGAAATTAATTTTAGCTTTTTAATATTTTCTTAATATTATTTTTATTAATAAAATAATATTAATTTATATTAATAATATTTTATATTATAATTATTATATTACTTAAGAGAATATTTTCTAAATTAATTAATAAAATAATATTAATTTATATTAATAATAATAGCTTACTTAGCTTTTTATATTAATTACTTAAATAATTATAACTTATTTTTAATCTTTAAATTATATTAATTTTAGCTTTAATAACCTTTTTAAGCTTATACTACTTATTTTCTTATAATTATAATATATATATATCATAAGTTAGCCACTTAAGCGAGTTAGCTACTTATATTTTTACCTAAAATATAAAAATAAAAAAAGCCTTTAAAATTTTAAATATAGCTTAAAATAAATAAGGTTTTAATATAATATTTATTATATAATCTTATAATCTTATATTAGTCTCTAAAAAATATAAAGAGAATTCCTTATAAGGTAGTTTAGAAAAAATACTATTTATATTATATACTTTACTTTTTCTTTATAAAGGGCTTTTTTTAAACATATATAAAAATCATTTCTAGACTCTATAGAAAGTTAGATTTATAAAAATACTATTTTTAAGTTTATAGCTATTTTATTAAAGAAGTTAGGTAGTCTAGGGTAAGTGATTTCTTGCGGTACAGTGCGGTGGCTAACTTACTTGCATGGCTAACTCACTATACATATATGTTATTTATAAAAGAAATATATTTACTTTTTTTAACTAAAAGAGCGTATTTTTATTAATTATAAGACATATCTTAGAAAGTAAAATATATAAAAAATAATACATTGGGCATGTTTTTATTAGCTAAGACTCTAAAAGCTTAAGGTGTGCTTGTCTGAGGTTACCTAGAAGCCACCAACTGATAAATCTGTCAATAATCCTTGTGAGACTAAACATCCGAGAAAACTTGCATTCTGCCTCAACGGGTCCCTGTATCATCCACAATCTGTGGCTTGCAAGAACTGTTTTCACTGGTCATGGTTGCATGTCGGGTTGGGATCAGGCCAATGAAGACCCCAGTAAAGATGACGCTCCTCAGGATTGCCTGGCTGACCAGGCCAGGCTCCAAGGCAGAACGGCGACAGATGTCCTGCCATTATTTGCTGGAAATGTAAGCAAGAACGGCAACACACCATGTACCTACCCATCTTCGCCCTCATATTTACGCGCAATCTTATCACAAGCCTCTCTTCCACTTCTTCCATCTCAATCACACGTGTCTGAGTTCAATGCCATACAGCCTCTCTTGACCTCACTTTTGAGTACCACCCTTAGCAAGCAAGCCTCGAATGACATGGCTCCGTCAACGATATACTCAAAACCGCTGGCTCGCAACGAGATGCGACTGATGATATTACAGCCAGGAAGATGGAAAGACCCCATACTTTGCCAGCTTGAAACAGACACGCTGCTGAAACAACATCGGAAAAGGGAATACAAGGCCCTGTCGTACGCATGGGGTCTGAGGAGCCGCTCAAACCCACCACACATCCAGGTGCAGGACACATTGCTTCCCATAACGCTAAATCTTGAGTGCGCCCTGAGACACCTTCGACTACCAGACGAACCCCTAGTCCTCTGAGTCGACGCAGTGGTGAGCAGACCAATTTCGCTAGGGAAATTGCATTTTGACTCAGGAGCAGTGCATAAACCAAGCGGATGTTTCTGAGCGGACTACACAAGTCTCTCGCATAGGAGATATCTACAGCGAGGCCATCGAGGTAATCGTCTTCCTTGGGGGTGGCCCAGGCTATCAGATGAAGGGCTTCAAGGTGCACAAGGACCCGGGACCCTGCATAGTTTTCACAAACACCTCTGCAGACGACGATCTAATCAATCAAGTTCTCTTGAATTGGATTAAGCCAGGTCAACCGTAGGCAGTCACTGCCTTGGACCTTTTCTGCCTCCTAAGGATGCTGGCACAATCTCGCAATCCGTTCAACCCACCCGAGCCCTTGAGAGGTGTTCCGAACACCCATCTCATAGCCATCTTTGAGGGTCTGCGGCAGATGCTCACGGCCTGATGGTGGGATCGCATCTGGGTTGTCCAAGAGGCAGTGGTTGCAAAAACCATTACCCTGCGATACGGGAATGTTTCTGCGCCGTGGAGAATGATCGCTAATGCTGCATCGAGTCGCTCCGATAGAGCTGTCATCGGGCTGCACAGCATAGTTCCAAGGGATGATGCCAAAGTCTTGAATCTCCTCTCGCGAGTGCAAGACATTGACAAATTCCGTCGAGCATGGGAGAAAGTGACAGGCCTAACATCTTATCGCTTCTGAGGGAGTTTAGCAATCGCAAAGCTTCCGATGAGCGAGACAAGATCTACGCGTTACTCAGCCTATGCGACTATAATACCGCCATCTGGCCAGAGTACTCCGGAGAGGTCCGGGAAGCGTACACGCTGGCTACTATTGACATCATTCTGCACACGCGGTCCCTCTCTGTCCTTGCAGGAGATCTTGGCCGCAAGGAGAGACAAGATCTACCATCGTGGGTTCCAGATTGGAGTGCCACATTTAACGAACACGACCGAATGCGAGCGAGACTTTTAAACTACTATAACGCTTGCGGAGACGCAAGGTGCAGCATCAAGGACTCTGACAGGATTGAACGGCATATTGAGAGCGAGATGACCTCCTTGGCCATGAATCTGGAGCGTGTGCGTGATCCGACATCTCTTATGCCGCTTTACTTTTCAAGTGCCCTGGAGTGGTATAAATCTACACACCCGCAATTCGAAAGCGTCTGTGATAGACTGATCAAATGTTGCCACCCGGACGGCAAACGAGACACCGAGACACTGATAGACCATGGCACCATGGAATACGCGCCCTTCAATTGGGAAGGCTGCTTGAAAGTGGGCGGCAAATTCCTTGGAAAAGTCCAGTTCACTGGGCAACCGCTTTACTCATCTTCTGACATGACCATGTTTTTAGATGCAATCAGAACCTGGTACGGATTCATTGAGTTTCCACGGCGAATGGGTCAAAGAAGAACCAATTTTATAGAAACCATCTTGTCCGGTGTCATGAAGACTCCAACCGGATTCAAGAGACTTGACGGAGGCGACGAACGGACAATAAACTATTGGTACCAACAGCGAATTGAGAAAGACGCTCCAGACTGGCCGCTCCAGGAACCAGCTCCGCCTGCATCTGAAGTTCTGGATGCTTTGACTGAAGTTATGGGTTTGGCTGTGACCAATCGAGCCTTGTTCGTCACTGACGATGGGAAGATGGGCCTGGGCCCAGCCTCAATTGCGAAAGGTGACAAGATATATATCCTCCCTGGTGGCAGGCTACCCTTCGTCCTCCGCAACGTGGAACCTCCGGGAAATCTTGATGACCGGCTTTATTTTGCCAGGTCCAAAGCATACACCGTAGTTGGGGACTGTTTTTTCCATGGTGCAATGGACGGTGCATTAGGCTTTTCTCAACAGGGGAGTCTTCCAATGGATGTGCTTGAGAACGTTATTGGCGAAGAAGAGATGTCGCTTCTGCTTCTTAGCGGGGTCTCATATTTCATTACAATGGGATCGAGCAAGGAGGAATTGAAGCAAGCGTGCAAAGATCTTGGCGGCAGCTATGTGTATTTAGTCTAGGCTCGTAAAAGTCTCTTTTCCCTCTTTTCTTTTTTCTCAACTGCACCTAAGCATTCCTAGTTTCGTAAATAGCTGATCCTTCTAATGCCATCCCACTAGCTATATACGGTACGACCAACATGGGATGGCTTGATTGAGTTGTCTGAAGATAACTGGGCTGTGTTTCTTCGTCTTCTACTTCTCCTAGGTAGAATGCGGAATAAGAATACATAGTTAACCATCTTGAACTAGATGCGGTGGGGGTTGACCGGATGAGACATCAATCTCATGAGGGAAACATCGCCTTCAGTCAAGTAATCACATGTTGTGTCGCCAAAGATCGAATTTTATTCGTCTTGCTTGACCTTTTGGTTTGAATGTACACGTCTACAGTCACATTGGAGACGAGTGAAATCCTGCCATCTCTTGGAACTATCTTCTTTGGCGTAGTCGCACACGCCCTAACGATGATGTTGGAGGCTCTTACCACACTCCAGGCCCTTCCATCACAGATGAGCTGGCCTGCGAAGGTGCTCGGCGGACTTGAATGACCCCGGGTAAGCAGCCAGCAAGCGTGAGGATCGGCTTGCGACGGTAGACGGTAGACCGGGCATTTAGGCTCTGATATTTCGTTTCTCGGCCGCCCCGAGCGGCCGTTTTCTGTGGTCCATAGAAGAACAATGTTCCCCATTGATCCCTCCCAAACCCAGTATCGAAGCGAGCCGTACTTATGGCCATCGTGTGTCTCAGAATGACTACTACTAAAGCTGCTTCCTAAAACCATGCCGAAGCACCGTCTGGGTAGGTAATGATGGCATCGCCAATCGCATCCGGCCTTGGACGATAACGGGCGTTGAGATCTGACCCTTGCGGAAATTGTTGTTCTTAAGGCGAAGGCTTTCTCACCCGACACATCCTTCTTAAGAGCGGGCATTACGTGTTGACTCACCTCATGGAGTTGCCAGTCAAGAGGGCTACTGACAGCGAATTATCATGTCAGACGGGAATAAGCATAAGATAGATGCCCTCATTGATTGTGCAACCGGATTTAATGCCGCTACCCAGTAATTTGTCAATGTTGACTGGCTCCGAATGTAACCCTGGATATCCTTATCAACGACATGCTTGACACGTGCTCGAGCGTTATGCCCCACAGCGTTGAGACCGATGTCGAGATGATTCTGGGGCTATTGGCGCACTCCTAAGCCAAAAGCTACACCTAGGTATATGGAGGCGACTTCACAATTCTCGAACGAGTGGGCCGAGCACGAGCACGAATGTGGCAAGGGTTCGCTTGACAGGTCGCTTATTTGCTCACCCCACATCAGCAAGGATGTAGAGGGCAAGTCAAGTCGGTGAAGACACTTGCTTGTTCTGGTGGGAGTGTGGTTGGGCGGAACCCGAGGCACTAGGAGGTGAATGCCAAGAGATGGAAAGTCGTGAATCTCGCCCAGAAAGCTAAGTTGAGTCTGTTGTTGAATAAAGTGCCCGAATGCCACTTACTCACCCCAACACGTAACCTATTTCAGTCTGTACGCTCTCACCTACCCATTTTTCCCTACCCCAACTGGGACTAAGTAAACGGGAAGTTGACGGCGAATTGGCCAACCAAGAGCAGCATCGTGCGGGGAGAGATACGAGACCAGATATCTCGGACCATTTATCTGTGCAAGGCAACTCGCATCAAAGACCAGGGGCGTTCGAGATGACAGACCTCAAATGTTGGAGATGCGCAATGAGTGGTTTTGTACTCCGCTAGCATTGTTCAAGATGTCCCATGCCGATAAGCCCAATGATATAGAACATGTGCGTCTCTTTTGAGCGTCTAATTCGGCGATGCCGTCAATAGATAGGGAAGCCAATGATCGATACTTACTTATTGTAGACAGGACTTAGCATTGCCAGATAGAAGTAACAAGTTTGGCCTCGGTTCACAATCAGCACGTCCAGCTTTCGCGGTCTGGGACTTCATCGATAGGTAGATAACCTTTAACTACCCGAGGGGCACCCAGGGGTAGGTTGGGTTGGGTTGGGTTGGGTTGGGTTGGGTTTAAGTATCGAGACTAGACAGGATTGGGTAAGGAGGTAGAAGCCCCACCTATTCGGCTGCTCCTTCCGTTTTGCATTCGCTCTCGATTTCCTACTTGGCTCGTAACTGATTAGCATGGATCCAAGATGCCGGGGCTATGCCTCCTAGTCCATCAAGGGTGGCTGGACTGGGGATGCTAGGAAACTCAAGCCTTGCTTGCTATTATCTGCATCCCGATTGAATCGGGGCAGCCGGAGCACCCTTCCCCAGGCCTCGCGTCGAGTCTCTCCGCATCAATAAGCCCAGACTCCGACGTGTCGAACCAACTCGGATAAGATCTGGATTGGCTTGAAGAGTCCAGCTGAGTTATCGAGCAGAGGGAAGACCCGCTCAAGCGGCTAAAACTTGGGGAACCCTGTCGTGGGCTTGATCTAAACCCAGTCAGGCGAGGCTTATCGTGATGCGCCATTCGTCCTTCTTGTCATTGACGCCAAACCACGCCCAAACCGTTTTATCGCCCCTGATGGACTCTGCGGTGCGCCCGAGTATCACCTTCTTGGCCACTATCAGGACCGTAGGCAGACGTCATCCCCGGTCGCTGCCAGATAAAGGTATATAAAGGACCTGACGTTCGTCTTGCAGTGCCACCTCGTCTCCTCTAAGCCCTTCTTCTCTCATCTCCCAGAACCCAAAGATTATCAACAAGACCTTGCGGGTCTATCTTAACGATGGATTCATCCAAGACGGAAAAAAGCCAGTACGATCTCGAGGCTCCGACGCCTCTGGATGCCACTGTCTCGCAAGTTGGAGAGATCAGCAAGGAACAAGAGGTTGATGCTGTTTTCGGCGCAGTCACAGATCATGGACCCAATTATCGTGCGGTAGGTCACATCGATCAAATCTCACTTGCGCATTGTGACTGATGTTGGGCAGCTGGGATGGATCGGAACCGTCGCTCTGATGCTCAAGACCCAAATCGGTCTCGGCGTGCTCTCGCTTCCCCACGCCTTTCACACGCTAGGAATGATCCCTGGAGCAATCCTCCTCTGCGCCGTGGCGGGTATCGCTATTTGGACTAGCTACATCGTCGGTGTCTTTAAGCTTAACCACCGCGACGTCTATAGCATTGATGATGCTGGATATTTGATGTTTGGAAGAGTCGGACGCGAGCTTTTTGCCATCGCATTCTGCCTTTGTAAGTGGTTCTGACAGGTGACTCTCCCACGTGTGCATCGGGTTCTGACTCATCCTAGACTGGATCTTTGTGGCAGGATCAGGAATGCTCGGTATTTCGATCGGACTCAACGCTATATCCGTCCATGGAACTTGCACCGCTGTGTTTGTTGCCGTGGCTGCCATCTCCGGCTTCCTCCTCGCGAGTATCCGAACCCTCGGTCGAATCAGCTGGCTTGCCTGGGTTGGCTTGGCCTTCATTCTTTGCTCCGGTAAGCTTAGTGTCTGCATTGAGGAACCTCGCGATGGTTGTCTAACCAAATTTTAGTTTTCGTCGTTACAATCAGCGTCGGTATCCAGGATCGTCCCGCTGAGGCGCCTCAAACGGGCCCCTGGGAATCGGACTGGCAGCTCATCGGGCATCCCACCTTCTCCCAGGGAGTTGCAGCCGTGTCGACACTCATCTTCGCATGCTCGGCCACATCTGCCTACTTTGCCATCGTGTGTGAGATGCGAGACCCTCGCGACTTCTCTCGATCCGTTATCACCGCCCAGGTTATCTCCACCATCGTCTACCTGATCGTTGCCGTCGTTGTATACTACTTCTGTGGCTCTGCTGTTGCCTCTCCAGCGCTCGGATCCGCGGGGCCGCTGATCAAGAAGATCGCCTATGGCCTGGCCTTGCCTGGTCTTCTTGTGACAACTACGATTTGTCTTCATGTAAGCCATGTCCCCCATTTGCTCCTCAATCCAACTGACATTGTCTAGCTGCCTGCCAAGTACTTCCTTGTCCGTATCCTGAGAGGATCAGAGCATCTGACCGCCAACTCCCTCGTTCACTGGTGCACTTGGCTTGGCTGCACTGGAGGTTCGACTCTTATCGCTTATGTGATCGCCAGTGGCATCCCCGTGTTTGGAGACCTCGTCTCTCTGATCGGAGCTCTCTTGGGATTCTGCCTCGCTTATCAGCCAACCGGTTGCATGTGGTTGTACGACAACTGGGGCCGACAAAATCGAGACTGGAAGTGGAAGGGCATGGTTGCGTGGTGCGTCTTCATCATTGCTCTGGGTAGTTTCATGACTGTGTCTGGAACGTACGGGTCGATCGTCAACATCATTGACTCGCTCAAGAAGTCGGGTGGTACAAGGCCCTGGACCTGTGCTGATAACAGCAACTCGGTGTAGATGTTGAGCTCTACCACCCATAGCTTACCTACCGCGTGCAGAGTGGTAAACCTTACCCTTCAACACTGTTACTTCCAAGATAACTTGATGGTAACAATCATACTACATTCCATAAAGAACAAGCAAGTTCCAAGTGAAGAACGCATATTGCACATTGACAAACGAAACTTTCCTGCTTATGGGGAACGACAGGCATGAAGAGTGAACAGTGAGCGTTATATGCGTACACTGAAGGCAGACATCGGTTCCCTCTAATTCCCTAGATTGCTATTCTATGAACGGGATGACGCTTTTTCTAAACAAGGCAATCCATCCCATCTAAAGCCTCGTCCTTCATGAGCGTCTCCATCGTGCTTCCTAGGCCAATCTAGTCGTGGCCAACAAATCTTACTAAACCCTGCAAAGGCGACCGTCGCTTTTCTCCTCCCATCCTTCGCTGCCCACACAAGGTGTGCACCACAAAACATCTTTCGGATCGACCTTGCGCTTGATCTTGAGGAGACGCTCGTAGTTGTCGCCCCAGAAAGTATGCTGCCAGTCCTCTTCGAATGGGAAGCCCTGAGCCGCATCGTCAGCATAATTCTTCTCTCTTCTTCGATAGAAGCCAGCCAAACTCACCTCGTTCATATACGAACCACCGCCGGGCGTGAGCTCCCGAAGGGCCTGGAATCTATCGTTTAGAATCTTCCTGGTCCTTCCCTCAGCTGTTTCATCGAAAGGCGGGTACCCCCACCCAAGCCAGTGGACTGCCCATGGTTAGCGCCCTGTCTCATTGCTTGAACTTCAGCCAAAATCGTGTTGGTGGTGTACTCACTCGCATGAATGTAGGCTTTTCGCCATGCTGGATGAACGGCATTTCCTCCTCCGCGGGGCTTTGCCTTGTTGACTCCCTTGCCAGCTACCATGTAGGTTCCCAGCCAACCATCGTTAATGAGAATGGGCTTGAGCGCATCAGCCAGTGCATCCAAATCCTTGGTCAGAGTATCCTTGTCTAGCAGCCGTGAGATGAGATACACTGAGCCTCCAGCCTGACCATCATCAAAATTCTCACTGTACCAAGCCGCGAATGAGTCGTACGGTTGAGTGAGAACAAGAAGAGTGACCTGACCTGGCCAACGCTCTTGAATAGTCTCGTTCAGAGGTTTAAAGATCTTGTTGATTTTGGCTGTATCCTGGGTATCAAGGATGATGGTCTTGCCCATCAGACCGGCGACTCTCTCAGGAAGACCAGGGATCGGTACGGGTGGTGGTGAATCCACGGTGGCCATCAGATAACCCGACAGGCCGGAGTCCGAGAGGTAAGGGATTTGGGAAGTGGCCCAGGTAACGAGATCCAACGCAAAGGGTGCTTGAGGGAGAGTGAAAGCCATGAAGGATACCATGGTGAGCTTCTTGGATGGGTGCGTCATGACAGTGACCGAGGTGAGAACTCCAAATGTCGATCCTCCTCCCTGATGAGTGTCAGTAGATGTCCAGCGAAGACCAGGGCCTGAGATGTGCATAACTTACACCACGTATCGCCCAGAACAAGTCTGAGTGCCTATCTTCATTCACGGTGATAATGTCACCGTTAGGTGTAACGACTTCCATCTCAAGCACATTGTCTGCCGCCAGTCCGTAGTGAGGGGCCAGGATCGAATGACCACCTCCCGTCACGTAGCCACCCAGCCCCACGGTTTTTGCTCCGCCGCCTACAACAGTGCGACCATTTTGGGCAGCAACATTGTAGAGATCAAGCATGGCTGTCCCAGCTCCGGCAGTGATAGCATCGCCGCGTATGGTCTTGCCTGATCCAGAGAGCTTGAACTGACCTTTGTGGTACTGGATCTTGTTGAGGTGGTGTGTCCAGATGGAGAGAGCACCTGACCCAACTGAGCGCCCAAGATAGTCATGTCCGCTGCTCCTTATAACAAGGCGGACGTTTCGCTTCCGGGCTATGAGATGTGCGTCAACTGAGATGTTCGTGCTATGCTGGCTCATGCGTCACTTACCAAAGTCCACAGCAGCCTTGACATGCTTCGCCGTGGCCACTTCGGCCACATAAGACGGATAACCTGCTCCGCTGCAAGGAAAGTCTTCAAAGGGGAGACAAGTGTAATTCGCCCAGAGATCCCACATAACGGAGACCGGATCTTGTGCATGGAACTCAAAGGTCCTCCAATCGTGTTGAACGTTGGGACATTGATATTTGTTGTAGTTTGGCTGCCCGTCGTGGCAAACCCCTCCAGGAGGGATTGGTTTGATAAGCCTACCGTCAATGGTCTTGTTCAGCCGAGACCACTCATTGCTTGACGGCCATGCTGAGCTGCCTGGGAACGCCTTGCAGTTCTTGGAGAGGGGTGTTGCCAATGCCAAAGTTGGCGCGCAAAGCGCGAGGAGTAGGTTGAAAGAGACCATGCTTGGGTGCCTGGAGATCCTGCACCACTATGTTTGGAAGGGTTACATATTAATAATTGAGTGTCATTGTTCAGATACCTATGCTAGACGCTGTTTTTGGAACCTATTGTCCGCCAAGGTTTGATCTTAGCGAGATAATCGTCAAAGAAACAGGAAGGGAACTAAGGAGCGCTCTGAATTTAGCCGATGCATATCAGCAAAGCCGTCTGGGCCGACGGCACCGTTCCCGAAGGATTCTTGCGGTACAGAAAGGGGCAGATTGCAGCTTACCAGTCTTACATATGTGCCGCAGCGTTACATGCCGTAAGCGCTGCAAGGGTCGTTGGCAACCGAAGGTCCCGAAGGCCCAGACCGTCACAACTTCCGTCCAATTCTATGGGCTGGCTTCAATGTCGTCGTAATGACACTTCATTGGCTGTAGAAGCCCCTGTTTTCTCATATGGGATGGGCAGAGGTCGTACGTATTGACATTCTTCTGTGCAACATAGGCCACTGGGGTACTTGTCTCAATATCACCGCCACACATAGAGCCCGACTGGATTCTCACAAGAATTTCACTTTTTATCCGCCCAAAAGCCTAACTCTTAGACAGTCATCTGCGGCCTTGAAAACTGCAATCGAAGCAGTATGGAGTCAGATCAACGAGGCAGCTTAGACATCACTACGCAAACTGACCCAAATGCGAATAACAGCAAAGTGGCCGAAAACAAGTACAACAACGATGGGCCTCATTCCAAAGAGAAGATTGAGACCTCTCCTGGAGACTCTGAAAGCAATACAGCCGTCCCACCGCTACAGACCGATGATGAGACCCCAACTCATCAGTACGCGACACCACGAGAGCTCAGTCTACTGTCAACAGTGTTCACTATTGCCACCTTCATGATAGCAATAGATGGAAGTATCCTTGGTAAGGGAACTTGAGTCGTATACATTTTCCACAAAGATCTAATCACTAACTAACTATAGCGACTGCCATCCCGAAGATCACTAGTGATTTCCGTCGACTCGATGATGTGCCTTGGTATGGAAGCGCCTACCTCCTAACAGAAATGGCATTTCAACCTACCTTCGGTCGTTTGTATACCCTGTTTGACGCTAGGATTCTGTATCTGGGCTCCATCATTATATGTAAGTTGCTTCGGCCCCACTGAATTTCTTGGCGAATCCGTCTAACTTGCATTTTGTAAAGTCGAAGCTGGCACGATTCTTTGTGCTGCTGCACCAAACTCGGCTTCATTAATCACTGGAAGAGTGATATCTGGAGCCGGGGCTGCTGGGCTTCTCTGCGGAAGTCTGGCAGTATATGGGAGGTCAGTGCCTCTGCGGGCTAGGCCGTTCGGGATGGCTCTTGTTACAAGCATGTATGGTATCGCGGGAGTGCTAGGCCCGACCCTTGGAGGGCTGATCACAGATACGCCTCGGTTGACTTGGCGGTTCTGCTTTTGGTATGTCATTCCTCGACAACTACTATTAACACGACCGTGACGATCTAACAGGTAATAGGATCAATTTGCGTGAGTGATCAGTTATGGCCATCTCAAGAAACCCACTAATCGTGTTTGTAGCCGCCGGAGCCGTGACTTTTGTGATCGCATTCATGATTTTAAAAGCAAAGACACCAGTCCATGGGAAGCTCTCACTGCGTGAGAAACTGAAGCGACTTGATCTGCTCGGTAGCTTTCTGCTCATAGCAGGGCTGGTGTCACTCTTCTTTGCACTGCAATGGGGCGGGACTAGATACCCATGGTCCGACCCGAGGGTCTACGCATGCATCGTGGTGTTTGGAATACTCGCAACCGCATTTGGAGTGCTACAGGCAACCAAGAAAGAAGAGTAAGATCGTACCAAGCATTGAGTTGCCACGTCTAACGGAACCAATAGCGCTACCATCCCAACGAGAATCCTCTCGCAGCGCACTGTAGCCATCAGCTGCGTCTTCAACATGCTCATGTCCATGGCGCACAATACGCACATGTACTACTTGGCCTTCTACTTCCAAGCTGTACTGGGAACCAACGCTGTGACTTCAGGCGTGCGCTGTCTCGCATACGGAATCCCGTGCAGCATCGCCATCATCATCACGGGCGCATGTATCAGCTCCAAAGGCCACTATGTCCCATTTATGTGGCTGGGGTCAAGCATATTCATCGCTGGGTGCGTGTTGCTACGCGAACTGGACAGAAACTCTTCGACAGGAGAGTGGATTGGCTTCCAGATTCTTAGTGGAGCGGGAATTGGGCTTGCAGAGCAGGTCCCATTCATCGCGGTACAGGTGGTCCTCCCCGATGATGACATGCCGACCGCGTGTGCCCTTGTTGTCTTCTTTCGCTTGTTTGGTGGCGCAGTGGGCCTCAGCATCGCTTCCAACCTCTTCTCCGGGGAGCTCTTCCGAGGACTGGCTGGAGCGCCGGCAGGGATCGATGCCAAAACCATACGGGATGCGGGCGCAGCGGATCTGGCGAAGGCGGTGCCGGCGGCTGCGTTGCCGTTAGTCCAGAGGGCTTTCAGTTATGCCATCTCCAAGGCTTTTATCCTGCCCATCGTTGTGGCGAGCATGTCGTTGGTTCTGAGCTTTGGGATGCAGAGACGATGGATCCCAGACGACCGAGTGCAGCCGACTCAAGGAGATGAGTCCGCTGTGGCGATTGAGACACCCGGAGCTGTGGACTCGGATCAGAGGCAAAATGAAAAGACCGTTTAGATAGAGTATGGGGTCTTGAATTGGAGAATCAGCTAAAACATCCACTCTCCTATTGCCGTCGATTACAGTAATCTTTTTCCCGTGGAGATGGAGAGTGTGCTGGGTACAAGAGCGAAGAGCGCAATGGTTCACGAAATCGCCGTGTTAAGAACCAGGCAAATAAAGAGGTCATATCCTAGACGAGTTCATATGGCCTGGATGTCAGTATTGCGGTCATCTGTAGGTAGAAATGCCCCAAGCCGGCAGACTAATTGCCATACATCATTGAACGTAATATACCCAAGGAAGCATTGCCTTCTATTGGATTATCATCAACATGACTGAGGAGCTTGAATAGAAAAGACGACTAGGAAAAGATACAGGCTCCGCTGCACGATTCAAAAGAAATGCCAAGAAAACTCAAACAGAAACCAAAAGAACACCCATTTTATGCCGCATCTATCAACGTCTTCATCACCAATGAAGCACGCTGCAAACAGTCTGCCCAGGCCACCACCTCCTTCTTTCCAGTGATGACGGAGAAATGTGATCTGTGAAGAAAGAATGTTAGCTTCATCTAAAGTAGACAATGAGGAAGTAGTTTGCTTACCCTGCGTCAGTGACATAATATGTCATCCAGAATCTCTCGGGGTTCTGCATGATGAAGCAAGATTCGGGAGAGAGACCATCCGTGTTAGAGAACATTTGGTTCGGCTCCACAGTCTGTTCGTAAAGCGGGTTCTTGAAGAGATCGGGGACTTCTTCACCCTCCTCCACGCAGAGCTCGAGGGCTCTGAGCGTGCGCTGGTAGCAGCGGCCCGTGAACGCATCCTTGATGGTTTGGTTCCGGTCATTGGCGGCCTCAAGCATCAGCTCGAACCGTTTGCGTGCTGGAAGACTCTCATCATCTGCAATGGTGCAGAAGTGCGCAGTAGTGGGCGTGTTGACTTGCACAATGTCTGGCCGGCCCTTGTGGTAGTGGGACATGGAGATTGCCTCCCAGGATTGGGCGTTGTAGCCGTAGTAGTAGTAGTTGGCGAGCAAGCACATGAGATCGAAGATGCCCTTGATGGGAAGATGGCGATCGAGTAGAACGTCTTTTCCGAACTCGGAGAGGACGATGTCTCTGTAGCCAAACTTGGCGATCTCATCCTCGAATCGCTGCCGGACGTGGAGGATGCGCTCCTCCAAGGCAGGGGTTGTCTTGAGCGTGAACTCGTTGGGCACCTCAACAACGCCATTCGTGTGTCCGTTGACCTGTCGGGGTGGCTCGTAGGTCTTTATACCTTGAACGATAGCAGTCTGCATCGCAAATAGAGTCATCGCCTATGGCAGGTTAGCTTTCTGTTGTCGTAACGGGGGAGGTGAAAAGCAGGAAAACTGACATCGATACAAGTGTGCTCGACGTACGTGCCAGAAGTTGCGTTCTTGCACACCACAAAGGCGATGGACTTGTCAACCCATCGATTAAAGCCCTTGAGCATCATCATGTCCCTGATTCGCTCCTCGGCATCAGCGGGCTCTGTGTCATCGAGACAGACAAGGAAAGCAGAAGCTTCAACCATGTCGATGGTTTCTTTGTTGGCTGGGTCAAGTTCCATCAACGCTTGTCGGTTCTGTGGCGTGGCAATCAGTCAGTAAAGGTGCACTGGTCGAAATCACAGGCAATTGCCTTAGTTCAACTTACCTCGGCCCAGGACGTGCGATCGTCAGCGCTGAGAATACTCGTCCAGTTCTCGTCAGTGTCTGGTCGGTTCAAAATGGCACTGAAGATCTTGATAAGAGCCTCGGCAGACACGTTCTCCTCTCCATCCCTGAGCATGACCTTGAAGATATGCCCACGGTGGAGCACTGCCATGTAGTCATTACCAGGGAACTTGGCCATGCGATCGAGAGGAACACCAGGCAAGCGAGCCGTGTTGAAGATGTACTGCCAGAGATCGGTGCAGTTGGCTGTGAACATGTACGCCATGGGCTCCCATCGATCCGCCTCGAGATCCTGTTTGCATTGGAAGGCAATGCTGGCGATCAGAGCTGCCCGTTCCGCTTGAGTGTGGCCCATTTCTCCGAGAGGGTGGAACGCCATGAAGTTGTTGAATGGTGCGAGCGGCATGCGTCTCTGAAGGTACATGCTCTGCAGGAAGTACTTCTCCTGCCAATTCTCGATTTCTGGATCGTTGGCCTCCTCGTAGAGGCGATTGTACAGCTTTCGACCTGTACTTCCAGGTTTTCTGAACTCTGCAACATCCCTCTCCAGACTCTCAAATTCGTCAGGTGAGAAGAACATCCGGGATCTATCGAGGTACTCGTCGAACATGACATCGAAGTCGAAGAGAGGCATCTTGTTGAGGGTCTTGGTCGCTTTACAGCAGTGGAAGTTGTGGTTTGCACCGGCAGCCGTACTCTCAATTGCCGGCTGCACAGCCTTCTCAACGACAACAGCGTCTTCCTTCTCGGCAACAGGTGCCTCGGTGTTCTGGGAAACGAGCTTTGACCTCAAAATGATGGTCTTGGCCAGGCTGACGATGTTGGTAGCGTCTAGAACTTCAGATGTTTGTAGTGTCGCTTCGAAAGTCCGCACGAGGTAATTCTTCAACTCAATAGCAACAAGGGAATCGAGACCAAAGCTCTCCATCGAAACATCTGGGCTGATATCCTCAACAGGGCAAGCGGTGAACATGGCGAATCGCTGGCAGATGCCGCCAACGACGATGCTTTGGACCTCCTCGGGCGTCGTTGCTTGTTGGATCAACTTGCCAATGTCGGTCGCGGCCTCCTTCTTCGCTTCTCCCTCTTGACCGAGGCGAGGAACTTGGCTGAACATGGGATTAGCAAGAGCAGCCTCGTCGTGGACCGCCTCCATAGACTTTCGGTCAAAACCGAGTATCAACTGGTGAAGATCATCTTGGGTTGCCTCTGGGCTCATTGCGTATCTCATGACTGCGAACACTTCATCGAAGGACATGAGAACTGAACCCCGCCGCATGGCCTCTTGCTGTACAGTGGGGAGAGACGTGATGGCTAGCGAGCCGTCGACAGCGCCCAGGTTGAGGGCAATGTATCTACACTTTGACGACTTCTTGCTTTGAGCAAAGGCATCTTGGTAGGCGTTGCCAACTGCGTAGTTGGACTGGCCAGACTTTCCGAGAATCGCTGTGATGGATGAAAGCATGATAAAAAAGTCAGAAGCCCCAAAGGCGTCATCAAGGTTGCGAGTTCCCTGGACTTTGGGCTTGGTGGCAGTGATGTAGTCGTCGTGAGACATGATCTCGAAGGGATGGTCCTGTACATGGATTAGCCACACTACACGAGAAGTGAAATTATCAGGAAACCTACTCTTAGAACCATTGCTGCGTGGACGACTCCTCTTACAGGTGGCAGATTTGCTAAACACTCGACAGCGGCCGACCGAACCGACTCTTCATCAGTGATATCGCAGCCAATGACGTGAAGCTCTGACCCAAGGGCGCGCAGTTCTTCCTGGAAAGCCAACTTGTCTTCCTCTTGGAGCTGACGCCGAGAGAGCGTCACCACATGTCCTGCGCCATGAGAAGCCAGGAACTTGGCAATTCTTCGGCCAAGGTCTCCGAGACCACCAGAGACGACATAAGTGCCATTCTGGTCCAGGAGAAGGGGTTTAGGACGCGCCAAGGTCAATTTGACTTGTGTCTGATCATCAGAGACGAGAACAACCTTGCCGGTATGCTTCCGAGACTGGATCAGACGGAAAGCATCCTCGATGTCGGTCATGGGCATGGTTGTTATGGGAGCAACAGGCTTCAAAGTTTCGTCCTCAAACATGGACAAGACTTTTTCGAGAGTCTCTCTCATCCTGGTTGGCTTGAGGCGAGCAAGGACTGTCAGGTCCACCGCAGCGAAGGTGACGCTGCTGTCGAAGGGAACCATGCTGATCTCGTTCTTCCGATAGATGTCGGACTTGCCAATCTCGACAAAGGTTCCCAGTGGCGCGAGAACAGCAAACGAATCATGAAGTGATTCGCCCGACAAAGAGTTCAAAACGCAGTCAACACCCTTGTTCTGGGTAAGACGCAGAATGCCTTGCTTGAATGTGCGGAGTCTGGACGAGAAGATGTGGCTGGGTGGGATGTTGAAAGTGTCGATGAGTAACTGACGCTTTGTACTGCTACCAACAGTGCAGAAGATCTCGGCCCCAATGTTCTGGGCAAGCTGGATGGCTGCCTGACCAACACCACCAGAAGCGGCATGAATCAGAATGGTCTGTCCACGTTCGAGACGAGCCACTTCGATGAGACAGTGGTATGCGGTGCAGAAGATGACAGGGATGGACGCGCCAACAGAGTAGGTCATCGTCTCTGGAAGGTGACTGCTGAAGTTGCCATTGATTCGAGGATGGCTCGAGAAGGGCTCGGCGAAGATACCGCAAACGCGATCTCCGACCTTGAACTTGTCCCCGACTTCGGAGCCCACCTTGCGAACAATACCGGTACACTCGCCCGCCATGGTAACACCAGGTATCATTTGTCCCATGGCGATGAAGACGTCCTTGAAGTTGACACCATACGCTCTGGCCTCAAGCTCCAGCTCGAAGGGTCCAAGAGGCTTCGAAAGGGTTTCATCATCCACGAACCGGAGACTGCTCAGAAGACCAGGCGTCTCAACCTCCAGCTTGAGGGGTCGCTCTGGTTGTTGGAAAGGCCCCGTCGCCATGCTTTGCGCGTAGATGGCCCTCCTCACCCAGTCATCGAACTTGGTATCGGCGTGGACTCTGGGGATGAGAAGCTGGCCGTCCCTGAAAGCGTACTCATCCTCATCAGATCGTGTCGTGTTGATTGGAGTAGCAAAAGACCTTGCAACAATGTCCTGGAGCTGAGAGACCAGTGTATCTGGACTGGACATGATGTCGGACTGTACATCGAGCGTGACGAATCGCATTCCCGCGTTCTCTCGTCGAACGACTCTAGAGAGTCCGGTGATCATGCCCTTGGCTGGATTATGGACATCTGCACCGCTTCCTTGGCAGCTAACCCACAGCACGTTCTTTGCTTTGGTGACCAGGGCCACAACTTGAGAAAACTTTTCGGCGGTGGGTGAGGCCAAGATGGCATCTGCCGCATCATCAAGGACGATGTAAATACAGTCAGTGCTGACTGGTTCAGACGACAAGTTGCCCAGAGAGCAAGGAAATCCCATGTTTGTCAACTTGGCCACCAGTAAGACAGCGAGAGAGGTGAACTCTCCATGCGATTGAGCCTGGCAGATAACATGGACAGAAGGGAAATCTTGTCGCAAACCAGACTGTTGATCAATAGCTGTGGCGACAATCAGATGAGATTGTGCGGTAGAGCCATCAGATGAGACGCCCTGGAGGCCGTGCTTTTCCAGACGAGCAGCCCACCCACCCTCTGACGAGGGAGCAGAAACGCCAAGAACCAGTCGTCCGCGAGAGTTCAAGAGCTTTCGCGAGTTGGCCAAACTCTCATCAATGGAACTTGTTCCGTCAAATGCGTTTGACACGATGATAAGATCGTACTCGCCGTGTTGGAAACCTTGTTGAGTAGGATCCTTGGAGATGTCCAAAGTCTTGAGATCGACGCGATCGCTCCAATTTTGAAGCAATGTCTTGACTTGCTCCAAAGTGTCGCTGTCGGTATGGGTGTAGCAGTATCGGTCAAGCAACAGACCCTCCGGGCGGTCAAGTGCTTGGATCAATTGAAGTGTCACGCCGCCGTCAGTTCCGTCTCCCACTTCCAAGATCTTCATATGCGGCTGCTTGAAGGCCAGGAGCTGAAGATAGTCGACCAGCTGAGACTCGCCCAACTTCTGAGGCGGAATATGATCGACATCTGGTTTCCACTCGAGGGCATAGCTCATCTTGCGATTGAACGGGAGGGTAGTCTCGTCAACGGGAGCTTCGCCTATGCCTCGAAGAGACCCTCCCGCGATGTTGATGACGGGCACCAGGGGCTCACCCTCAGCTGTCTCTTCAAACACCATAATCTGGATACGAGCAAACCGGAAGCCCGTCTCGATGATGGTGGTGGAAGCAACCCATTTGGTGCCGGGATCGCTGCTGAGACGGCAGTCGATGGTCATTTCGTCGATGGTTGTAGGCATGACGGGTCCGTTACCAATGCTTCTTCTGTAGAGGGGAATTCCCAGCTGGAAGACAGAGTCAAGCGGAGCTGGGTGGATAACGTGAGGCTGCTGGTGCTTCCTAGGCATCACACTGGCCACGTCGGGAATGCTAATCTCAGCGATTCCACCGCGAGGACCGATCTTTGCGGACTGGATACCTTGGAAGGTAGGGCCATAGACGTTTCCATTCTCGGTAAAGTTCTTGTAAAGATCCTCGCCGCCGAAAGACGTGTCACACGCATCAATGATGTCTTGGAGGTGCTTGAGGCGGCTCGAGACCGTCATGTTCTCTTCACGGAGACCTTCGACTTCGTCCTCCTTGGAGACCCACTCAAGCATAATAGATCCAGAGCAGTGCTCGTGCCAGACGTCTTCTGGGGACAGAGCCATGATGCGGAACGTCTCCCATGTACGATCAGTCAAGTGCTTGGCAGGCCTCAATGTGAGGAGAACCTCGACATCAGATATCAGGCCATCTGAGCGTCTCTCGGGGATCATGATCGACTTGGAGAACGAGACGTTCTTCAGATGCACCTGGGAGATGACACCCTGGACCTTCCTATCGATGCTAATCTGACGCGCTGCTTCGATAGCCATGGAGAGATAAGCTGCAGCAGGGTAGATAGCAAAGCCATCGACAACATGATCTTTCAGCCAAGGAAGGCTGTCAACGCCAAGGAAGTTGCGCCAAGTAGGCTCCTGGCTAGTAGTTCCTGGAACTCGTAGACCAAGAAGATCATGCGGTGGGTGCGCGCGGAAGCGATGCTGCTTGCTGAGATTCGACTCGTAGATGTAGTTTGTGGAGTGATCCCAGGGATATGGTGCGAGATCATCAATCAAGCTGGGAGGTTTTGATCCATCCTGTGCAAGTGTCGCTTCCAACGAAACTGGATATCCAGACTCGAACAGTTTGCCTGCTGTTTCCAGAAGACTGATGATAGCATCGCGGCCTCGTACCAAAGTAGAAAGGTAGTTGGACTTGAAGCTAGGCAGATTGAGGCCCTTGATGGTTTGTCTGACAGGACCAGCCAAGGCGCCGTGTGGGCCAACCTCAGTGAATAGGGTGAATGGTGATGGCTCAACTCCAACAGTCTCTGTGCGACAGAGGAGGTCTAGAGCGTTGCCGAAACGAACTGGGGATACGAGATTGTCAACCCAGTACTGAGCGCCGAAGTCATCTGTCTTTTGAGCAACAAGCACAGAAGAGTAGAACTTGACGTCAGGGCTTGCAGTGCGAGCCTTGATGTGCGAGATGGATTCGAGGTACTCGGCTGCAACCTTCTTCATGTGATGAGAGTGATAGGCCGTGTCCACTTTGAGCTTGCGGTTGAAGATGGACTCTTCATCAAGAATCTGCTTCAGCTCGTCGATAGCAGTCTCATCACCTGAAATGGTGGTACTGACGGGAGAGTTGACGCATGCAACACAGATCAGTCCCGTCCGGGTCTGGTCGATGTACTTCTGCACATCGTGTTCGCCCAAGCCGACAGCCATCATGGCACCCTTGCTTGAGATGACACGGGCACAGGCCTTGGACATGAAGCCACGCCTGTACGAGATCTCCAACGCTGTCTCGTGGTCCAGCGCCTCAGCCGCGTAGCCGGCAGCGATCTCGCCGCTACTGTGGCCAAGAACAGCATTTGGAAAGACGCCAAAGCTCCTCAGGAGGTCCACCAATGCAATTTGGATAGCTGTGGTAGATGGCTGAGAGATCTCGGCCTGACCAACTCGCGAGCTCTTCTCGTCCCTGGACAGTTCGTCGATCAGACTCCATTCTGCTCCAAGCCGTTTCAGGATGTCATCGGATCGCAGCATTGACGCTCTGAAAATCGGCTGGTGCATAGTGAGCTCGCGACCCATAGCATGCCACTGTGCTCCCTGGCCAGTAAAGAGGAACACGGAGCGGAACGTGGTCATGGCCCTGGTGATACGGGGCTTCTGACTGAGCAGATCAATGAGTTCTTCGTGGCCAGCTGCCGCCACACTGAAACGGAACTGCATCTCTGATCGCCGAGTGGAGAGGGTGTAGGCAAGATCGGGGAAGTAGGAAGCATCCTCATGGGCAGAGACCCATTTCTGCAGGTTAGACACCATAGCCTGCAACGATACTTCGGATCGAGCTGACAAGACGAAGAGCTGAGAACCGTGTGCAGCAATCTGTTTCTCATTGACCCCATTGGTTTTGTTGGTTACAGAGCCGTCAGAGGTCTTGATTTGCGCAGACTGGGTCTCTTCTGCATGTCCATTGGTACCATTTGGCTCCTTCACGTGCCCGTTGGTGCCATTGGCTTCCTTTGAATGGCCGTTGACACCGTTTGTTCCATTGGAATGGCCATTGGTGCCGTTCATCTGTTCCGAGTGTCCATTTGTGCCATTTGAACCGTTCAAGACTGGCAAGCCTTCCGGCTTCTCGTAGGTTGATGGGGCCTCCAAGATGACGTGGGCGTTGGTTCCACCGTAACCAAATGAATTGACAGACACTCGCCGAGGACCAGTCGACGAAGGAAGAGGCACCATCTCGGTAGCGATCTGGTGATAATAATCAGCCACGGCCTAAGAAATATTTCATTGTTGAATGATTCATACCTTGATCTTACGTTCTTCAAGGTGGAGGGTTGGCTTCGGCTCGATGAAATCAACGTTAGGTGGGATTGCTCCGTGCTTCAAGATGAGAACTGCCTTAAGCAAGCCTGCGACACCACTTGAAGCTTCAAGATGGCCGATGTTTGACTTGATAGAGCCAACGTAAAGGCCATCTTCACGGTCTCCATTGGGGCAGAAGACTTCCGCGATGGAGGAGATCTCTGCGCTGTCACCTGTCAAGTCGTTAGGGGTTGACACTCCGCGTTCACGAGGGTGACATCATACCTGCTTTGGTTCCTGTTCCATGTGCCTCAACATATGCAGTATCTGCTGGGTCAAGACCGGCATTCTTGTACACCTGACGCATAAGATTCGCTTGAGAGATGGGGTTGGGAAGTGTGAGACCTGCTGTCTTGCCGTCTTGGTTCAGGCCAGAGTTCCTGATGGTGGCATGTACCTTGTCCCCATCTCTGACAGCGTCGTCAAGGCGCTTGAGGATGAAACTGACGACACCCTCACCTCTTGCGTAACCGGCACCGCGGCTATCAAAGACGTAGCACTTGCCATCGGGGTTGGTCATACTAGGTGGAGGCGATTAGTCCTTGTGCATAAAGTATAAGTCACATAATGAAAGCACGTCAACATACCCAACACTGCTCATGGGGATGATTTGATCAGGAGTGAGAACCAATTGTGTGCCAGCCACAATGGCCATCTTGGACTCCCTCGCTCGAAGCCCATGACATGCCTGATGCAGGGCAACCATGCTCCCTGAACACCCAGTGTCCACGGTGCTGGATGGGCCCTTGAGGTCAAAGACATAGGATATCCTGTTGGAAAGGATGGCAATTCCGGTGCCGATCATGTGAGCCTTTGGGGTTCTTGCTGTGTCCTTGTAACCCATACGCTCAAAACTGCGCCTGTGTTAGCCTGACCATGACTGGGGGAAGGGACAAATTGGTTGGTGACATCGTGTGCCACCATAAGGTGAAAGTCACTCACTCGGTAGCATAAGCTCCGACATGAACAGACGTATCGGAGCCCTTAATTCCCGAAAGTGTCTGGCCGGCATTCTCAAGTGCCTCATATGTTGTCTCCATCAAGATGCGTTGTTGTGGATCGAGACAGTGAGCTTCATGGGGATGGATGTTGAAAAAGCGTGCATCAAAGGCAGTAATATCCTGATCTAGGAAGTAAAGGCCCTTGAAGTTAACGGCCTCTTTGGCCTCTGGGTCAGGGTGATAGAAGGAATCTTTGTTCCATCTGTCTTCAGGAATCTCACGCCAACCAGTCCGGCCCTCGGACAACATGCCCCAGAGTTTGTCTGGGTTGTCCGAACCACCGGGTAGACGGCATGCCATGCCAATAATGGCAATTGGGCTCGGGCTCAACTCGGTCATGTTTGGAACCAGCAACTGCCCAAAAGAGATGTGGAGAAAATGGATCTAACAAGAAAAAAGGGCAGAGGACGAGAACTGATTGCTCCTTGGTTCGTTTGAGCTACAGATAATTCTACGGTGAAAACTCTACATGGGGAGACTCCTCTTTAATACAGCCTAGACTACTTATCTCTAGATCCAGCCTTGAACAGCATGCACCTGTCGTGAACTCACTGTCTGTGATGAACTCGAACCGGACTCCACAGGCTGAGAGAACTGTAAGCGCGCCATTTCGAACAAGGACCAAACCCTCCTCGCCCATAGCTAAGCCCTCTTGCGTAAAGACAAGCCTCGATGACCACACGTCAGCCTTCGGAATCGCGACTTGACGGGACACGGGCGAAGGAGCCGTGACCCTAGACCTCAACCGTACCTCGCAAGGCAAATGTGAAGATAAGGGGTAAGATTGATTGTGAGGCCAGTCGCGATCTTTCACGGCCCGGACCGCAACACATTTCCACGTTAGGATCTGGTTGATAAGCAGTTGTCAGGCATTACTTGCATGTTGTGAAGGAACTTGTGCATCCTTTGAGGTGATAGGCAGTACTGGCGCCATAGATTGATCCCGAGTCTTCCGAACCATGTCATAAGCCATAGGACTTTGTAAATGCTCTCAACAACAACAACTATGGTTCCAATCATACGTAAGATGTGTTGCATCTGCATAATCTCGACAAAATGAGCCGCGTGCGTCTATCTTGGTTAGACTTGGACACGGAAGCGCTTCTGCCGGGCGGCACAGGGTAGTACTGCAGCCAAGAAGCGGCAAGCCCTACAAGCTTCACGGGACGACGATCCGTGGCTAATCTTAGCTCAAGGGTCTTGATCCCTGCTCTTGGCTGACCCCCATGGGGAAGCGATGCAATCTCTGGGCAGAGTGGGGGATGCTCACGGAGTAATTTAGCCAAATATCCCTGGGGCCACCAATAGCGACGGCTAAAGCACACACTCTTGGAATTTCTCTCTTGTCTCGAATGCTTGTCGGGCCGGCAGAAACCCTCTCGGATTGAACGGCCGGAACATAGGGGAGCCAAGCCGAAGGAGGAGCTGGGCCGCTCACTCTGACTCGGCTGCGACCAACAACGCTTAACGGAGCAGCCAACAAACAAACTATTCAACTCCTTTAGCAATTTTTCCAACTCCCAACATTGTTTCTCTCTTTAAACATTTTGTCTCTAGCTTGTGAATGGCTTTAAATACGAGCAATTAGGAGACTTTTCATTTCCATACCAACTAACTCAACCACGCCGACCAGAACCGCGCATCTCGAGAGACTCTGGCCAAAATGTCGGCCCCCGAAGGCTACATCGAAGGGTTTGTCTGTACCCTGGACACTTGCTCCGTCAAAGATTGGGGCTATGTCCGGTACCGGCCGACTGTGGCCGGAAATGCCGTCTTCCTGGCTGTCATGGCCATCCTCGCGATTGCTCAGGTGTACCTGGGCATTCGGCACAAGACGAGGATCTTCATGATCACCATGTGCCTCGGCTTGGTGACTGAAACGGTCGGCTACATCTCTCGGGTGCTCTTGAACGGGAATCCCTTTAGCAGAGACTACTTCTTGTGGTACCTCATCACTCTGACTATCGGTCCTGTCTTCATCGCCGCTGCTATCTACCTGACTCTTGGACGGCTCGTTGTCATCCACGGGGAGGCCATCAGTCGAATCAAGCCTCGAACCTACACCACCTTCTTCTTGGGATGCGACATTGTCAGTCTTGTTGTCCAGGCCGTCGGCGGAGGCATTGCTGCTTCTACACCTTTGACTAACCAACACATGGTACGCAGAGATGGGTGTTATTACTATGGAAAGAACATACTGACAATCTGATACTTCTAGATTGATGTGGGAACAAATATTCTGGTCGCTGGTCTCTCCATCCAAGTTGCCTGCCTGTTTGCATTCTCTGCCTGCAGTCTCGAGTTCTTCTGGCGCGTCAGAAAGTACCCGGAGCTTCGTAACCCCGAGTTTACCGACCTTGTCCACAGCAAGAGATTCAAGCTGTTCCTCTTCGGTAAGCCTTTTGTATTCAACTTGACTCCACTTCAATGAGCTAACAACCAGTACAGCACTCTTCGGCGCGACCGCGTGCTTGTTTATCCGAACCGTCTTCCGATCCGTCGAGTTGAGCGAGGGCTTCGCCGGGAAGCTTGCGAACCAAGAGATCGAGTTCATGATCCTCGATGGAGTCATGGTTATACTTGCATGTCTCTCCTTGACCATCTGGCATCCCGGGTATGGCTTTGGGAAGCGGTGGAACGAGGCGGGATTCCAATTCCGTACCTCCAAGGCCAGGATTGATCAGGAGGAAACTCCACAGACCGTTTCTTCTGGTGGGAGCGAGAAGTATTGAATGTAGGAGTTCGAACGGCTATCAACTTACGGTAGGATGGGAAGAAAGGAAAAGGTGGTGGGTTAGTTCTGTTGACAGAGGTCCGGACTTGTACGGAAGGACAAAGGAGGTGTGCGAGAAAGCAAGCCCCATTTACCATTTCTCTTCATAGCTGGTTTAGCTTTCTATAGCGTCAAAATTCATCGTTTTTCAGGACAACAGTGCCATGATGCGATTAACATGAGTTGTTAAATGCTCTAACAGTCACTATCGCAGCGAGCTGGCTGGCAAGTGCCTTTCCAGTACTTAATCATCCAGAAACATTCCTTGGCATCTTCCTGATTTTTGGAGGTAACAAAGTTGTTCGAGAACGTGAGATTTGATGCAACGTTTGATCCCATCTCGATGATTCAATTTTTGTGTCTACCTCTCCCTATCTTACTTTAGCTGAACATGAACCGGCTTGCCTTCCGCGGCCGACTTGTAAATGGCTGATACCACAGAAAAGTTGAACTCGAGCCTGCTCCTGGAAAGCGCCACGCTCTCGCGGCCGTCGATCAAGTCAACAAAAGACAGCAAGGGGCGGTGGTTTGCGTCCTCCCATCCAAAGGCAGGGAATTTCTCCTCCCTGGCATCGACCTTGCCATCGATATCCACATAGTGTATGAGCTTAAAGCCTTCCTTCTGCTGATCGACCTCGTCCTTGTAGTCAAATGTCGGAACCCATTCCCAAGTCAAACCTCCAGCTGTGCCGTCGACATTCAGAGCAACTTGAGGGTCGCCATGGAAACCGCTCGCTCGCTCCCAATCAAATGGGATAACAGAACCGTCCTCGAGTGTCAACGTTAAAGATGCGCCAGCGTGGGTTTCCACGGATATGGCGGTCTCGGGTGGATCGGCACCAGTCTTTGGCGTTGCTAACCAGGCATGATGGACCGTGGCAGCAACTGGACGGAGCACGTCAAAGAGCATGGTGAGGTCGTAGACGCCCCAGTCGAAGATGGTTCCTCCGCCGGATTTCTCCTTTTGTAGAAACCATCTGCTCGATGGCTGGTACTCAATGCCAGCTCGAGCTCGTGGCTGACGGTTGACGAACCGGGCATGGTAAACAGAGCCAACACCACCAGTCTTGATCAGCTGGCGAGCGCCATCTAAAGCTCCGTTTCCGAGATATCGAAAGCTGCATTCACTAAAAGTGCGACCGGAGATATCACTGGCAGCTAGCATCTCGGCCATCTCGGGCTCTGATGTTGCCAGAGGTTTCTCGCAGAGCACATGGCGGTTGGATTTGAAGGCAAGAAGTGTCGCGGCGTGGTGCAGCCACGGAGGCACAGCTATCACGACAATGTCGCGCTGCTGCCCTTCAGAGCTGGCAAGCATGGCTTCAGCATCCTCAAAGACGGTGGCTTTGGGAAACTTGGCGAGCAATGCTTCTCGAGCATCTTTCGAGGGATCGGCAGCAAACAGTTGGACATCAGGCCCAAGGCTTTCTGCCGCGACGCCATGTCGCCATGCGATAGAACCAGCGCCATAAAGGTAGATTCGCCATGGTAAATTGGTCCCATTAGATTCGGTCATGTTGGGAAAGGGTATGCACAAGGTTGATAGAGGCGTTTGAAAGATTGTTTGGGGATATTCGGCCTTCAGCCAGTCATGTTGCGTTGGAGCCGGTGATAATGGCGAGCAACAACAGCGTAGATGTAATGCAGGCGTACCCATTCTTTCCGGCTGAGATCAAAAGCAGTGACAGTGATCAGCTCTCTCCATTTACCCATCGCAATCCATCCCGATTCTCCGAGCGCTATGCTATGATGATTACGGATGATGACTTGCCGTCTTTTCGAGGTCCGTAGGAGTGGAATGCTTGCCCCTGACTCAGCAGTCTAGACCAGACAATACAAGGTCCTTAATTATTGATTCCGGGGTAGATATTGCGGGCCGGGTAACCGTATGTCTCATGCATATGCACATCTCTATCTCCGATGATAAAACCGCTAACGCGCGTACAATGGCGAGATCTCGCGTCTATCCGTTCCGCAGTGAGCAGCGTCTACATTTGTATCTTACTGCATAAGACGGCCCGCTGCACCGATCGTTTAGCGCGATGTTGCATCGGACCTAGCTTACGAAGGTCTTACAGACATCAAGGATTTTTTTTTGTTGTGTAAGACTCAACTGATGGGGGCCAAATCTCAGACTCGAGACAAACAAGGGGTCAACTACGGCAAATTCTACGGGTATCTGGGTTCCCGAACGTAGACGATACATCGTGGTGGTAGGGGAGGTATTTATTGCATGCTGAGAACGAATGATAAGGTAGTTCTACCTTTGTTAGCAGATGTCAAAGACGTAAGAGCAAGCTGCAAAAGTTCATCCGCATCGTATACTCTGCTTGACTACCTTATCCACTCATCATGGCTGAAGTACCAGAGGTCAATGGAACTAGAAAAGTCCTTAGAGTCGGAATCGTCGGTTTGGGAGAAATTGCCCAGGTATCTCAGCGCCCACGTTATTCGTCCTCTTCAGACGATGCTGATCTCTCTCGATAGGTATCTCATATTCACGTGTTGAACAATCTCTCCAGCTGCTACCACATCACCTACATCTGCGATGTGTCTCGACAAGCCCTGGAGCATTGCAGCAAGAAAGTTGCTGGAGAAAAACCCAAAACTACGACAAGTCCGGAGGAGCTCATCACTTCTCCCGATACTGATGTTGTAATCATTTGCAACGTCAATGCTTTCCATCCTGAACAGGCGATCCTAGCCCTGAAGCACAACAAGTATGTGTTTGTGGAGAAGCCTCTCGCGCTGAACTATCGCGATCTGGATTCAATCATTGCTGCAGAGAAGACCTCCGAGGCGAAGGTCTTTGTGGGATACCAGAGAAGATATGCTGAGGCTTTCATTGATGCTTTGAAGGAGATTGAGGGCATGGACAAGATAGAGTACATACGAGTGAGAGGTAAGTTGGCATTTGGTCGGTGAGCCAAGGTACGAGTGACTGACATTTGAAAGATATCATCGGGCAGAACAGTTCTTTCGTCGACCAGTCTGGCATATTCCCAAAGAAGTATACCGACTTTCCAAAGAGTGCGGTTGCAGACATGCACTCGGCTGAGGAAGAGATGGTCAAGACGGCACTTATTGACGAATGTGGAGTTGAAGCAACTCCTGAGTCGATGACGCTATTTAGGCTATTCACGGGGTAGGTCACGTTGATGCCCAGCCCTTGGCACATGTTAGTATATATTACTAACATTGGATACTCTCTTCACAGACTTGGCGTTCACGACTTCTCTGCCTTGCGCGAGATGGTCGGCATGCCCTCACGAGTTGTTGGCGCATCCCTCGGTCTGCCAATTTGGAACGTGCTGTTCCAGTATGAGGGCTTCCCCGTCATGTATGAGTCGGGCATTATCGATGTGCCCAGGTTCGATGCCCACATTGAGATCTATTCTCGACGAAAAATTGTGCGCGTCGATTACGATACCCCGTATGTGAAGGGGCTTCCTGTCACTATGACTATCAGGGAAAGGATCGATAGTGCCAAGGGCGATGGCTACCAGGAGCGCACGGTCAGAAAGACCTACGAGGACCCATTCACGCTCGAATTCTTGGACTTTTATCAATGTGCGACGAACAAAACGTCCCCAAAGACTTCAGCTGTGGATGCGAGGGAAGATATGGGTCTGATCAAGATGATCATGCAGGCTGCCTACCCCTGACATGCTTGGCAACTTGGCAATTCGAGGCCTTGATTTAGTTGGCGCCAAAAAACTTGGCAACAACCTTTCTCTTATTTTGCTCAATAGATATCAGGTTTGGCTGACAGATTGTGAATGGCGCGTCACTACAATGCGAACACATGGAATGACATTCATCTCCATCCTAACCCTGAAGTGAACACGACTTGATGTTGGGCCTATAAAGCCATCGTTCAGTTCTTCCATCCAATCTCCAACATCTCCTCAGCCGACACAGGCTTGATCTCAGGAAAGATGTCATTGAGGCTGCGTTCTGGCTTAAAGTCGAATTGCCCCTCGTCAAAAAGTATTCCAAAAGTGGCAAGCATCCCTTGCAGTGCTGCTTTTGGAAAGTGTTCATACGCATAGCGGTGGCCAGGAAGCTCAGTGATCTTGCCCTCCTTGAGCAGTTCCAAGGAGTCATGAGTCTTTTTGAACCCAGTTCCTGTATCGCACTGAGTCAGAATGTGCCAGTCTAACTATTGGAGCAACGACACTTACCCCGAACCTCCTCAGCAAGCTGAAGAAACTCATTCAATGAAAGCTTGGTACCAATAACGTACGACTCCTTCTCCCACTTATCCAACGTCAACAAGGCCGCCGTGAATTTGGCGACGTCATGACTATACGTGAACACGACGGGGGTGTTTCCAGACCCTGGAATGGCGGCCTCCTTGGAAGCCGCGTCAATGAACAGAGTCATAGGACTGAGATAAGACTTGACCTTGGGCATGCCCCAGTAGTCGAGGAAGAAGCCATTGCATACAATGGTCCACTCAAGGTTGGTCCCTTCTAGCTCAGATATGGCTGCCAACTTGGCCTGAGCGGCAGGGAACCAGGCTTGACTACCAATAGTTAGACGCTGCCATCGTAATAAGAAGAAGCCAGACATACTCGGGACGGTACTTGACTCCAAAGACACTGGGAATGAATCGACGCGTGACGCTTGATGCTTCAGCAGCGTGAATAAGAGCCTTTTCGGCGTCTGGGGGAGCAAGGCCGCCCAGGGCCGAAATAACGGTATCAACCTTGTTTTCTTCCAAGATCGAGACGAGGCCGTCGACACTCCCGTAGTCTGTCGCAATGACACGGGCGTCTAGGAGCGCTTCGAGCTCAGCATTGGACTAACAAGATCAGTAACCATCCTTAAGTGCCTCTGTTAGCGAATTCTTAGACTTACCTTACGTCCGAGGACGATGACTTCGAATTTCCCTTGTTCCACAAGGGCCTCGACAATGGCCCTGCCAATGCTTCCGGTGCCACCAGCCACGAGAACGGTCGCCATATTATTGGTTGTTGGATTTGAAACTTGGACCACTTTAAAATACAAGGTTGAGACAGAGGGAAGATGCAATTGCAGAGAATTCGATTTAAAAAATATCCACAGAGGGCTCCTACAAGACCATGACCTCTTTATGAACAATCATGACGAGTTCTCCCACTCGGTATCGTTCTTTGACCTCCTCCTTACAACATTGAAGTCTGGTGTAGGGTGACTAACCCCATCCCGGAGTTAGCCGAAATAGGCAAAGCCAAAATAGGCAAAGCCGAAATCCCACATCCCACATCGCTTGACCCCCTGTAGAAGCCAAGATCCCACATAGCGTGCTTTTCCCAGCCAGGGATGGCTTGTTAAGTTGAATCCCACATCCCACATCGTGAGTTCCAACTCAGCTCAACTTGTCAACTTGGTCAGTGCTCTCGGACTTCCCAAATCCCCGTTCTCCGATGTCTTCTGATCCCTCTCGATTCTACTGCAACCATGCGGGATGCGCCCGTTCGTACAAGAAGAAGGAGCACCTCTTACGTCATGAACGGGATCATTTGAATTTACGTCAGTTTGTGTGCACAGCATGCTCGTCTTCATTCAACCGAAGGTATATCTGTATTGCAATCTCATTACAAATATTCAAAGACTCAACCTATCTAGTGATTTGCTCAAACGTCACCAAGCCATTAGTCATCCGTCTGAGGAGGCTGCTCGGCAGACAGAGGAGGAACCAGCATCGAAAGAGGACGTGGGAGTTCAATCGAAAGAGGCTCCAGCTGCTTCTGAACCAAATGACTCCTCGTTTATCCAATTGGACCTTTTGCTCAACAAAGGGCTGTCTGGATTGAACCTTTCTTCAAACCCAACAACCCAATTACTTCAAGCGTCTTCTCGGGCTGAGCTTGAAGCGTCGTACTTCCTTCACTTTCACCCACACTGGCCACTCTTGCATAGGAAGACTTTCCTACAGTCAGAGAATCCTCCGGAACTGACCTCGGCGGTTTTGACAGCTGGCCTGTGGGTGCTCGGCACTCCGGAAACGAGAGATAAGGCCCGGTTTTACCATGATGCCTTGTTAAAGGTGCTTGATGCACAACTCGTGAGTATTACAAGCCCAATTGACCATGGCACTCTGACCAGCTTTTAGTTCAAGTTCAATGATGAAACCTTCAAAGACTCGCCTCGTCCTCGTGCTGGATTTCTCGCCCCGTTCCAGGTACTTCTTATTGCTTTGATTCTTTCGACATACCGTGGAGCAGAGACGTTCCCCTCGGCCATAATCAACAGCAAGCATGTGTGGCAGCTATTCGATACCATGGGCGTCTATGATCAAGAGGCAATAAACGATCAAAACTCGAGTCCCATAATCCGCGAGTGCTACCAGAGGTAAGCTGCCAGGCCCTATCGAGTAAAGCGCGTACTAACAAACCGAGGCTTGCGCTTCTTCACTTCAAGGTTCACATTCACCTCAACTCTCTTCTCATGCGTCACTTTCCACAATTCAAAACGCTCGACTACTTGACCCCGAACATGCTCAAAGTCGAGATACCCTCTCCAAACTCATATTGGGATGATGATGGGGCAACATTTCCACAACGGGTGCAAACAGCAGGGACATTCGCTAGTCTAGCCCTTCAACGCACCGATTTTACACGCGTATCGGGCCTTGTGGCTTGGGACTTTTGCTTAGGGATGGTCGTTGGGTGTTATCTGGTGAGACCGGCGGATGAGGGACACCGTGAACTGGCGAAACGGTTGGAACCCTTTCTGTTTGCACATCTCCATCACCCCGAAAACCATAGATAAGAGCATGGATGCATTGCGAATAATAGAAGAGACCATATTTACGTAATATCATCCCACAGGTTTGAATTGGAAACGAGGGATAAACCTAGACAGTTGTAGAATAACAGAGATGGCCATGCACAACGTAGCCATGCCATCAAGAAACTGTAAATCGAAGCTGTACAGGTCATGCTTGTCGAATAAAATGCAATTCATAGGTATTAAACCTAGTCCATTATACGATCTGACCTCTAACCCGTTCTCTTGTCCAAAGGGCCAATAGGCTTTGACGCGCGGAGATAAAAAGCTGAAAGGCCGAGATCCGCGACTGCACATGCCAAGGTCTCTAACGGCTGGCCCATTCCGCCGCAGATTAGATTCGTATCATTTTAACTTTATGATTGCTTAAGCATGGACATCTAGGCCCCCGAAGTCCGGATTGCTGACCAAGCTAATTAGGAAACTGTAGTGCAATATCAACTTCTCCGAGGGAAGAAGTTTGCCCGCCAGCGATGCTATTCTTTCCTCCTCCGGTCCAGGTCTGATATAAAAGGACACTTGTACCCAAGCCTCTGCTTTTAACTATTCGATATATGAACTAGACATCCAGAAACCTGAGCATCACCACGTCAGCTACAATGGCAGGCCTACCATCCAACTCGATCTACCTCACTGCCAACGGCGAACTAACCGTTCAGTCCGTCACGGAGAGCTACACCCCCGAAGACTCAGAATGTCTTATCAGAGTCAAGTACTCAGGAGTCAACCCCTGCGACCTCAACTTCTACCATATCGGCCTTAATTCGTTCATCACCGGCTTCGAACTTTCCGGCACTGTTGAGCAGACAGGCCCAAACTCTCCCTTCCTCGTGGGAGATGCGGTCTGCGGCCTCGCTCCCCTCATTTTCCCGATGCCTTCTTCCTTAGGTACCCATCAAGACTTGGCCATCGCCAGGTCTGAACTCCTCTACAAGGTACCAGATGGCCTGTCGCTGAAAGATGCTGGCGTCATCTGTGTGGCAGCCCACACGGCTGCCGATGCCCTGTTCAACGTCTTGGGGCTTGGCTTCGCCGCAGCAGGTGTCACTGGCCTCGATCCAGTGGGAAAGGGGCTTCTGATCTGGGGAGGAGCCAGCAGTGTCGGAAACATGGCCATCCAGATGGCCAAGGCCGCTGGCTTCGAGTTCATTTTTGTGACAGCCTCGACTAAAAACCACGCGACCCTCAAGCGCCTTGGAGCCACACACTGCTTCGACTACAAGAGCTCAACAATCGTTGAGGACATTCAGAACTCGCAAAAAACCCTCGGGGTGAAGCTGAGCATGGTCTTCGACACCGTTGGAAAGGGCGCCATGGAACACGCCTCCACCGCTGGAGAAAGCACCCCTTCGCTGGCCAAGAGGTCCTTGTCCCCGGATCGATCGGAGACTCGTCTTGTTTGCACCCTTCCCGTTGCGGCGGATCCGGAATACGGGTTTTGCACTTCGTACCGTCCCAGTGGTAGTCATAATGCCATGGGGGCACCCCAAGATCCAGAGGCGCCTAAGCGCGTCCGTGAGGTCATGGAGTATCTCTTGGCAACGGCGGATAGAGCTGTCAAGCTCCCGGTTGTTACGGCTGTCACTGGAGCTGAGGCTGGCATTGAGGCGATCAAACGGGTCGCCCGTGGGGATGCAAGCCAGGAGAAGCTGGTTCTTGAACACCCTCTTCAAGGGTAGGTGATACGCATGTAGTTAGTATTAGTACAATTAGGAAGCGCTAGATTATGTAGGACTAAGCTATGAGTCTTCGCTTAATTTACAGCTTCTACTTGCAGCAAGACCTTGGCTCGACAACCGCGAGCGATCGAGAAGGTTGGACATGACGATCAAATCCCCGGATCTATCTAAACCCAAAGCACTAGTAGGAGAGAGACTCCCAGGCCAAGAAAACTGCCTGTGATCCTGCTTGCAGATGAGGAACCCACCACAGCGAGCGTTGGCTCAGCAACTCCAGATCCTTCAGAGCCAGGTGGCGCTACCACGACCGCTCCTGTGACAGTGATCTCAGGACCACCCAAAGTCAAAGTCGTTCCACTATAGACGGCGACAGTAGCAGGAGCGTACGTAGTTTTGTCATCTGTGACTCCAGCGGCTGGAACAGCGTAGGTAGAGGTCTTACCGGCCTCGACGTCAACGATCTCGAGGCCAGCTGTTCCAAGGCGGACAATCTGCTCGCCAGTCATGGTTGAGACGACACGTCCAGAATACTCGGTGGTATCAATTTCGGAGTAGCCATCCTTGGGATCGGAGTTCTTCTGGCCGTCACCGGAGGAACTGCCCTCGTTGGACCCTGGTGCGGCCGGGGATGAGTCGGCGTCTTCCGAGTCATCCTGGCCAGCATCAGCATCAGAATCCTTGGAGGGGGTGCTTCCCGAAGCAGTCTTGGTGTCCTCTTCCTCAGAGCCGGGTCGTGAGCCATCCTGGCCGGCATCGGCATTAGAACCTTCGGAGGGGGTGCTTGCTGAAGCAGGCTTGGTGTTCTCTGCCCCAGAGGATGGGCCAACCTGGCCGGCATCGACATCAGAGGAAGTGCTTCCCGAAGTACCCTTGGTGTTTTCTGCCTCAGAGCCAGGCTGTGACTCATCCTGGCCGGCATCAACATCAGAATCTTTGGAGGGGGTGTTTGGTGAAGCAGCCTTGGTCTTCTCTGCCTCAGAGCCGGGCCCCTCGATCGTCTTGCCCCCCTGCTCATCTCCATCGCCACCTGCAGTCGGCTTCTGGCCTTCTGCCTCGGTCTTGCCAGGTGCTGGCTTTTCCTCTTCCTCCTCTGGGGCATCCGGGGTAGGTTCTGGATTAGAGGGTTCCGCTTTGGTCGGTCCTGGTTCAGGGGCAGCGGTAGCCTTGGTCGATGCGGCTGTTGTCTTCGGCTTGGCGGGGTCCGCCGTTGTTGCTGTAACCGGGATCAAGTTGTCAAGGGGCTTCACGGCATATGGAGGGTCGAAAAGTCCAAACTTGTTGTTCTTGATACCACAATGCTTCCAGTAAGGATATCCCCACCGCTTTGCATCAATTGGGACAGCCAGGAAGGGGTTGCAACGGGTATCATCATCCTTTACAGGGGCTATTTGGGTCGCCAGATGCGACCTGTTGTAGTTGCCGTCGCAATCTATTCCCAAGTCACTGAGATACAGTTGCCGTGTCGATCTTCGTGTGGTCGTGTCTTCGGAGTTGCTGTATGGTACAAGCGTTGAAACCTGATCCAGATCAAAGCCGAAGATTGCTCGGCTGGTTGAGGGCCCGAGGGGACCACATTCATTCCAGCCGTATAGGGTGTTGACAATCATGTAAACAGACGGCGAATAGCTGTTATCATTAGCCGCCGGTTTCAGTGATGCCTGGGTCAACTGAGACTTACAATGTGTAGTCGGTTTCGGTATCGACGAATGTAGATGGGTAAGAGTGGTTGCCAGTGGTGGGCCAGTAGATCAGATCGACAGTACCAGCATACCTAATCACAGGTTAGCGGACCTTACAACTTGTTTGGCGTGGCTACCAACATGCTGCAGTAAGGAGAGTTCCAGAGAGTCTCGCCATCGGTGGTGTTGATGTATGAACAGGTGTTCACTGTAATGCCGTTCTCGTCGATGGGTGGGGCTGAAGTGATCGTAGCGGATTCACTTTGTGTTGTAATGATACTGGTTGTCGAGTTCGAGGGTGTGATGGCGATAGCTGGAGCAGTTAGACAACCATCATTCCGGCTCGACGCGAGATTTCCATACCATGAACATGCCGAGCCCCGACGGCTAGGAGCCCAATCAGCGTCCACATCTTTAGAATAGAGCAAAGGTTACGAGGAAATGCAAATCGAACAAAATCAGCAACTTGAGGGAGAGTGAAAGTAAAGAGCGACGATGATTTTAGCAACCCCAACGGCTAAGCGAAGTTTACGGTTGACAGAGAGCAGTGCTCATTCTAGTAAAGAGAACGGATAAGGATACCCTTCTCGTCCGCCAGCCCGGTTATTCACTGCTGCCTGTCGGCCAAGCCGCCGAGAGTGGTAACGGTGGATACTGCGGCTGAAAACGAGGGCTATGAAGTGACAGCCCCCACCAGGCTCTGACCACCACGCAGCCTGATCTGGTGCTCCCCTAAAGCGCCGGAGATTCACATCAAGCTAAGCCCTACGCCCGGTTAACGTGAGTTGACAGGCATAGGGTTCCTTGGGAACCAGAGACATGAAACTACTGTCAACCAGGGGCCTAACCGAGCTATTGCAAACACAACAATCAACCAGTTTGTAGACAGCAACAACATCACACTCAGACCCATGCTGCGTACCCACCTGACGCCATTGGGTTTTAATGCCTCATACATTGATAACTGTGCCTTTTTCTATCGTTGTTGTTGACTTCATGCCAATATTACAGATAACAATAAGAAAAAAGATAAAGTGTACCCGCCTCGGTTAAGGGGTCAAGACAGCCACACCGGCTTCTAGTGCTGATTCTGGATAGTAAAAGCGGTCATGTGGACACGAAGGAACAAATTCGACGCACTTGCTGCGGCGTGGGTTAAATTAATCCATGCCAAGCCTATGCAGGCTGGCAGACTACCTTCTTACCCCTGGGCTGGTGCATCCCGACAGCCGAGCCTGATTTTCTGTCCCAGACCCAGTATCTCGCGATGCCGTTGGGAGGGAAATCTTTGGATCTTACTCTTCTTCAGCATCAACGGAGGCAAATATGTCATCCCGGCGCCATCATTTGGCAGCTGCAGTAGCATATTTATTATTGGCCTCATTGCCAGCTTGTCAAGCCAGCAGCCCTTCAGCAATCGTCATCCCCCCAAGTCAGTACTTGTAAGTTTCTTGTGCGCGAGTTGGAAGGAGACCTTGGTTTAACATCGTCCCAGCGAGGGGAATGATGGCCCTTGGAGTAGCTTCAACGTGCGAGTCGGTACAACACATCAAGATGCCCGCGTTCTCGTGTCCACAGCTGCACCCGAGACGCTGGTGATTCTTTCGGAATACGGCTGCTCAGAAAGAATTTTTGACGACGTCCCTACGAATTGTGCTGTTTCGCGAGGCAATTTGTTCAACCCAAACGAGTCCTCGACCTGGCACAATCTTGGCATTTTCGGAATCAATGATGGAGAAGTTGGCCTGGGGGCAAATCTGGGATATCAACAACCGGCGCAATTTGGCCTGGATGTCCTTGGTGTCGGCCTTGTGGATGGAAGTGGAGGTATTACCTTGAAGAATCAAACTGTTGGTGGTATTGCTACAGCATCTCCGTTCTACTTGTGAGCTGTGACTATCTATCATGCAGTCCCCGATAACTGACTTCAATCTAGAGGAATCTTTGGCATCAACAACCAGCCATTGAACTTCACATCACTTGGCAACTTTTCTTCACCTTCGTTCCTTACCACTCTTAAAGACCAGAAGCGCATCCCATCTCTCAGTTGGAGCTACACCGCAGGCGCAATCTATCGTGAGTGGCTTGATTTGCTACATGTGTCGATTTTTAACATGCTCTAGGTCTGAAAAAGGTTTATGGTCAATTGATATTCTCCGGCTACGATACTTCGCGATTCACCGAAAATGCCGTTACCTTCACCATGGCTGACGATATCACCCGTGATCTTGTGGTGGCGCTTCAAGCCATTACCTACAGTGGTGCTGATCAGGCCTCTCTGCTACCTTCACCCATCAACATCTACATTGACTCGACTGATCCCAATATCTGGCTACCAAAGTCAGCTGTTGAAGCTTTTGAATCCGCATTCGACCTCATCCTTGATGAAGACAGCAATCTATACCTAATAAATGATACGCACCACAACTCGCTTCTCAAGTCGGACGCCGAGGTCTCCTTCCGCTTGTCAGATGTTCTCGATGGTGGCGACACCGTCACAATCACGCTGCCATACCAGGCATTCGCGCTCCGAGCAGAATATCCGTTGGTTGAGAAGAGTAGCTATTACTTCCCTCTCAAGCTGGCCGCCAACGAGTCACAGTGCACGCTTGGACGGACCTTCCTGCAAGAAGCGTAAGCCGGTCCCAGAGACTGATGTTATGTGATTGATACTGACTACAGCATAGCTATCTAACAGCCGACTACGAACGACACGTGTTTAATGTATCACAGTGCACCTGGGATGGGGTAGCAGAAGAGACCCTCGTGACTATTCTTCCCAAGAGCTCTCAGTCCGGTTCGAATTCCGATGGCGGAAAAGATTCAGATCCGTCAGATGACTCTTCCGACAACAAGGCACAGAATTCATTGAGTACTGGTGCAATCATCGGCATTGTCATTGGAGTCGTTGCTGTCATCGCTGCCGCCGGAGCCTTCTTCATAATCCGGAGACGTCGACAGTCCGCAAAGCAAGCGCCAAATGGGCCAGCGCGGAATGAGGAGACTGATACAGGCGCAGACTCTCCTGGGTTCGGCAAGAGCGAGTTGCATGCGGATGCTATCAAACCCCATACGGAACTGATGGGTGATGTTCATCACTTCCATGAACTACATTCTGAATCGAAAGAGGCGGTAGGCCAGACGGGGAGGGGTTCTCCATTGTATGAGCTAGTGGGGAGCGATGTGCCAAAAGTTCCGGCAGAGTATAGCAATCAGCCATCTCCGGCTCTATCAGTGGCCGATGGTGTGGAAGGAGAAGCCCGTTCAACCAGTCCTTTAACGGAAACCGGCTCGAAGAAGGGTGAGGTTCCCAAAGCATAAACCGGTCGTGCTGGGTTTATGTTGGCAGGGGGGATGCTGGCGTTCTTCTTGAACGGGGTATAAGTCACGTCTAGTAATCACTCAAGGGTATTAAGGGCAACTAATTTTTAAAAGTGCGAGTGTATACTTTACATATTGAGTTCCCTTGTGAGGGAATTACGGCTGCCCAGGAGCGTCGTGATCCCGGCTTAGCGAGTGCAGGTGTGCTGATCATCCCCACATGGACTCAGTCTAGAACACCCAAGATAGCGCACTTCATCCACCAATTCGTCGAACACATAGACTATTTAGTTTTGCAACGTAGTATTTCAACACTACTTCCCAAGACTGTTCCAATGTACTATGTGCCCTTACCATGCCGTTGGCTTCTTGTCATCATTGCAGATAATACTAATAATAACGAGACACGAGAATCTCTCGAACATGGAGCCCTTGTTCCACCTGGCGCCCTCTGAATTGTCTATTTACCCGCAAGGACAAGTCTATGAATATCTTTTCCCATGCACCTAATCAAATACGTCCATTACATATCGCACGTTCCTCTGCTCATCAAACCACTTCTTGGCCTCCTCAAAACTCATCTCGCCCCCAGATCTCTTTTCCATTTCAGCCTTCACCTTGATCATGACCTCTCTTACCGAATCAGCCACCGCCCTGGAACCGCATACGTAGACGGTAGCACCCTTCTCCCAGAGTTCAATAAAGTCTTCTTTTTCTTGCCAGATGCGATCGTGGACATATTTGCACCCGTCTCCGTGTCGGCTGTACGCTCGTCGCACGTCTACTGCACCAAGCGTCTGCCAACCATCAAACTCGTCGCGGTAAAGATCATCTTGATCAGGAGCGCGACAGCCGAAGAAGAGCAGACCTGGCGCAAGCTTACGACCTGATCCGATCATGATGGCGCGTTGCTGGATGAAACCCCTGAACGGTGCAAGTCCTGATCCAGCGGCAATACAGATTATCGGAGTCTGTTCCGGGTTTGATGGGAGGCTAAAAGCAGCAGGTGATGATCGAATAGCCACTTGTAGCGTGTCGCCATCAGCCAGAGAGTCCAGATAAGAAGTTGCAACACCGTTGTATGTGCCTTGGCCTGATAAAGCTGGCCCCTTGAGCACGGAAAAGGTGATCGTCGCGCGAGACTGGTTCCACAGTGGAGATGAGGAGATCGAGCTAGAAAAGAAAGTCAGCAAGCGATGGAGCCACATGAGAATGAAGCATTTACTATTGACGGATCCGTATGGATGGCAACATCTGCAAAAAGTCTCCGATAGGTAGATCAACTGAGGGATACCGTTCCAGGATTTCCAGAACCGATACACGCTTGTTACTGATCTCCTCGACGTATCTTTCCTCGGATAAGGAGGTCAGAGCAGCTTTGGTCTGTTCATCAGACGCAGCTTCGGCAATGGAAAGAAGGTTCTTTCATAGTCAGTTGGAATTCTGTCACACGTGCCTTGTCTTGTCCTGCTTTGACTCACCCTCTTTGTGGCCGGCTGCGAAAGCTCAACGTAGGAGCTCAACACATCCAGCGCTGATACAGACGTGTCCGTGGGAAGTACGGTCGGTGTACTACTCGAAATCTCAAGATGAGCATCCATTGGAAGCTTGAACCTCCTTAATGCCCGACGAACAACTTCCTGTGGATTAATCGGTAGAACGGCAAGGTAGTCTCCGGCTGTGTACTGAGTGCCTTCGGGTAATTGTACCTCGATGTGCTTCTTCTTGGACTTCACATCAGTGTTGCTCGTGAGGGTCTTGGTTTCGATAACCGTCGCCTCCTTGACATCTTGGCGGAGGGTAAGAGTCCTAAAGCTGGAGCTCTTGACACTCAATCCCTTGTCTGTAGAACTCTTCTTAACCTCGGAGTTGTAACGCGCCTCAAGAGCAGGCCACAGGATGCTATCCTCCCATGCCTCAAAGTCACTAAAGACCATGTTCTCAGATGCATCAGTAAGGCCAATGTCGACAAGTCGAGTTGCGCCAAGCTGTTCCAGAGTACGGTCCACGAGCTTGGGAATGCGGTGGAAGGTCTGGACCCAATCCTTGTGACCACAGCCAAAGACGGCATATGAGACATCCTTCAGTGGCTTGGTCTCTTGATCGGTCTTCTCAAGCCAAGCAACAAAATGCCCAGCATTATCGGGAGGCTGGCCTTCGTATGATGCGGTGATGATGACAACAGGTTGGTCAGAGGGAAGATTTCCATTTGCCGTGTCAAGACAGTCAATCTTGGTAACGTGGAACCCATGCTCTGCAGCATCCGTCGCAACTCTTTGCGCCAGAGACTCGCATGTTCCACTATTGGAACCGTACAAGACCGTCAGAGGGACACCATCTTTAGCATCAGAAGACTTGCCATTCACCCCATTCGCCTCTTCCGTTTCGGAAACAGGCAAACCTGCCAGACGGCGTTCAAGAGTCGTTGGCGTAAGGTTATCCCTGAGGATTGCCCGCATGTACATGTCCTTGGGCTTGATAGTCAACGTCTGCTTGAAGCCAAGCTCGTAGCTAGGATCAAGAACAAAGTTGAAATTTTGCAAGAGCATAACCATGACGAGCAGAGCTTCCTGCCAGGCAAAAGGCCTTCCGATGCAGGCTCGCATGCCATTGCCAAAGGGTTTCCACGAGTTGGGAAACTCCTTGTTCAGCCTGGCAAAGTTGTCATCAAACATGCGTTCTGGTTTGAACTCGTTTGCATCGTCGCCGAACACTGTGGGATCGAGTTGTGACTTGGCGAGGAGGTTGAGAATGGTTTCGCCAGCCTTGACGGGATACTTGCCTCCAAGCATGGTATCTTCGAAAGCCTCGACAGTGAAGAGAGGAATGGTGGCGTTGATACGAAGGGTTTCTCTGAGAACACCGTTCAGGTACGGGAGCTTGGAGAGGTGTCCAACTTGGATGGGCCCTTTTCCGACGACTTGATCTACCTCTTTCTGGGCAAGTTGGTAAGCCTCTGGGTGTGTGAGAAGCTGATAGAAAGCAAACGAAAGGAGTCCTGATGTGGTTTCGTGCCCAGCAATGAGGAAGGTGATCAAGTTGTCCATGATACTCTCGTCAGTCATCTTCTTGCCGGTTTTCGTGTCCACACCCTCAAGCATTGCCGTTAAAAGGTCCTTTCGCGTGCTTCCACCAGCCTTTCGGGCGTCCAGAACCTCCTTGGCGGTGCTTCTCATGGTTTCGATATCCTGCTGATACTTCCGGTCGCGCTCGCGGTAGACGATTCCAGGCAAAGGCAGTCTTCGAGGCTTTTCTCCAGCTTCCGTGAGAAAATCGCCCATTGCTTCGATAAAGGGGTGCAGGACTGGAGAGTAGTAGCTGTTGAATCTGTAGCCCATGGAGCACAATGCCAGTGTGTCGAGAGTTAGGCGAGTAAAGTCATCCGTCACCATGATGGGAGAATCAGGTCCGTATCGCGCCCACTTGAGAGCCAGTTGGGAGGCAATGTCGTGCATTTCGTCAAACATGCGCTGGATCGACAAGGGACCAAAAGCTGGCATCAGCACTCTGTGGGCGATGCCCCAGTTCTCCTCTCCGAGTTTCGCCTGTGTTCATGTTAAAATGTGCTCTGTCGCTGCTACTAGATCAGGTACTTACAGTAAAGAGTCCATCGTGAACTCCTTCTCGAATTTCCTATTAGAATATTAGTCTCGGCCCAAGGTCGCTAGAAACATGCCATAACCCACAGTCAATGCTGAATTGACACACTTCTTGAACCGCTTCTCGTTGCAGGTCTCGTTGACCAGAGCTTGTGTGGAGAGGATGACGACAGTTCGGCCAGGGAATTTCAAACGGTAAATCTCGCCTTATGGCGTATGGTTAGTTCATTTTAGTCGCCTCTCATTTGCCAGCTTGAACTCACCATGCTGCTCAGCAAGCGCCACCATAGATCCTAATGGGAACTCAGGGTCGATTGACTTGATGTTGCCCAGCAGAGGCAAGCCCGCAGGCGTTGGGATCTCGACTGTCTCGGCCATGATGTTTAGTTTGCAAGGAAAAAGGGTTTGCCATTGACGCAATCTTTTTATTTAAAGTGACATGGAACCCCTGAGTCAAAGTTTTCTAAGTGCCTCGGCTCATGGCGAATGCATTGGTCAGTGCCGTTCCAATGTTGCAATCTTCAAGCTCAACAAGAAGAGCCTCATCATTTTTATCGGCGGCATAACCATTGGAAGTAATATCTCCGGTTTCGTATTGACGTGTCGGTCTAAATTGTTGGGCTAGTGCCCCGATGGGGTTCCACTTAGTCCCGGAGTGCCGAGGCTCAAGGGCGATCATCGGAGTTTTCTAGAATCACGACAGAAGACATAAAGTCCGGACCTTGTCTTGATAACATTCTCTGGAAACCCCTTGTATTGTTTCTGGGTTCTCCTTCCGATATAGGGAATTGCCCCCGAGCGAACAACACTATCATGATAACATCAGGATCATGACAAACACCGAACCCCGAGCCTAGGAAGAACCTCCTGAAAAGTCATCTGGTATGAAAGTCGCAAATGGCGTCCAAAACGCCGAAAAGATCCCCGTCGACGCAAAATCATAACCCTCAGAATCATCAAGCCATCGCGTACTCTCAATTCCCTGCGTCTCTGGCACAGCTGTCGACTCTCGTGAGGCAGCCTCGGCTTCTTGCCGAGTCTTCTCGACCATGCTCCTCGCGCGATCGAATAGTTTGTAGGCCGCATCAGCTGAGATATAAGACTTTCGCATCCCATCTAGAGCAAGCATACAGAGTGCCAAGTTATGCCTCGCCAGTTGGCTCGATGATTGCCTTGATGACGTCAGTTCAAGGAGGTGGACCTGCATTGGCGGGCCGAGAGCAAGGATTCTGGTAAGCCGTTAATGGGATAGTACCACGAGATTTCGGAGCACGTACGCAACTGTCTGGGTGGATTTTATTAGATTCTCCGCCATCATCGAGTTGACAGCACTGGTTGCGTCAGAAGCCGCCGCCCGAACCTTGTTATTCGCCAACGTCTGCCAAGAGTCGGCATGATCTTCAAGAACCCCATGGGGCGTTTCGCGGAGGAACGGCCGGTAAAGAGCTATAATTGCCGCCCTAGAGCGAGTTAGTTTGTGCCTTATCCATCACCCCATAAGACTCACTGAACATGGAGTCGAAATTGGTATAAATGGGACGCTAGAACTGAACTCTGGTCGTATTTTCCGTCCGGGAACCAGTTGGCTCGGATCTCATTCTCATCTCTCTCAATGTCGTTTCTTGACGGCTTTGCCCCCTTGATGACATAGTTGGTCGACAGTATTCTTCCTAAAACATGTGTCACTCTGATCAGGCCTAGCCACATGCCAAGCAAAGTGCCAAGTTGCTCGGGTAAGTAGTACCGGTACTCCGGCGGACACACAGGGCTAGTGTCATATGGCCCAGGCATCGGAGTCGAGCAGTGATCCAGAGAGATGCGCATTGGTCGGCCTTGGCCCAGCGAGAGCCAAACTTCACGGTAATAGATGCACCACCAAAGACGGCGCCATGATGGTTGAATGCCTTCACGTGCTGGGGATGTAAGCATGTGCAGGCCGATGGTATGAGACAGACTAAGAGCGATGCCGTTCCAATGCCAGGGTCCCATGCGATCTTCGGCATTGGCGTAAAAATGTCCCATAAGGAACACGGACTGAATCAATGTAAGTTTGCTCTTCTCGTAGTCTGCATCATACAACGCCTGTAAGATTATCAGTAAAGCCGGGTGAAATATGACTAGGATAGTGTGAAGCTCAAACGCACCTTAGCTCGCTGATATGCCGTGCGCTTAAACGCAAGCTGGGAGTCATAGAAGCTTTCCGCAAACAACTTGTCATCGATGAACTATGTGAGCCGTTAAAACTGCCCATAATCGATACCCGGAAAACGTACGCTCGCGGCAGACACAAACATGCTCCACAGAAGCAACAAGCTGACATGGCCTTTGCTGTACTTGTTGAAAAAGTCCTCGGGGTCTAGGACTGGCTCAAATGGGTGGGTGTAGTGGAAGTAAGCTCTCACGAGAGCTTCTCGTAGCTCACGAGGAGGCAGAGAAAAGCATCCTTTGAACCGAAGGTACTCTATCTCCTCTGGTCGAAGAGATTCCATTGACGGCATGGCTACGAAAGCATGATTGCTATTTGTTGACCGCTGAGGGTTGCAAATGTCTATGACAAAAGCGGGACCTCTTTTATCACCTATGTCATGTCAGGACTGCTAGTTGCCAAGGTCCATGAAGGGGTGTACCTGGATAGAACGGCACTCGGTTGACATGACTCTCACCCTCCTCGAGAGTCTCGGCCCATGCTGAGGTGTCATTGGCGATCGCGGATGAAGCTGGGGTGTCAAAACCCTCGATGTGCTCTGGTTGATGAGTTTCTGCGGATGGAGCTGACGGAGCTTGGTAACCAGCGGCCTCGTGTCCGACGGGAATGGTTTCCCGACTGGCCACATCAGAGGTGTGATTTTGAGCTTGAGGCAAGTGGTTTGTTGACGTATGGCCATCAAGCTCGCCAGGCCTCTCCCATTGAGGTTGCTCATAGTCTGTTGCTACAACGACAGTACCATGTTGTGGGCTCTCGGTTTGCGACGTATGGACTTCTGGGGTTGGTTGGCCGTGTTGAGAGGGACCTGGACTATCTTGCGCCTCCGATCCAGGCACTTCAGGTAACAGGTCCGTATTTCTGTAACCAATCAGCAATTTTGGCTATCTCAGATGATAGGCATACTTGCCGTCTCCGCTTGCGGCTCTGTATCTCGCAGAGGACGTTGTCCACAGCGCAGTTGGCGCACGGGGGGCCAGACAAGGTGACAGTACACCTGACCTTGCGAGCATTGCAAGCCTTGCATGCTACGTGGGCCCGCCTATGCGGTCTGTCATTGCTTAGCGGCATCGTGTTTGTCGCCTTTCGTGTCGTCGTTGTGCGAGAATGAGGATAGAGCCAATTTGGAGGAGACAGCCGAGGTAGTTATCTTTGTAAGCGGGATTTAAACCTTAACCGTTAGGCGGGGCGTCCAGTAGGTTTGCGAATTGAGCAGGGGCTCCTACGACTACATATATCACTGGCAATATTTATCCCCTATCTCTATATCCTCATGAAAGGAACCAGAAAATTAAGCATGTTCACTTTCATACTATCTCTTACAAAAATGAGAAAAAAGTAAACCTACCTTGGAGCATCTTTTCCCGTAGCATGGGTAGTTTTGAGCACAAAGGTCATGCAGCCTTGGAGCAAAGTCAACAGAGCGCGGCATCCTGAAACTCCGCATCAGAGACCTTGTTAAGATTGAAGTCCGTTCCGCAGCCTTCACTCAGATCTGAGTGTCGTGTCTCAAGGGCCTAGGTATAGGGTGTCTCGAATCACCTCGGCCATATGTGGGTCCCGGCCAACCCCAGCCGCCTATCACCGATCAACGGTGCAAGACCTCGACGTTCTGGTCGTGATGTCTTCTTTCTTTACCTCGATACATTAGAGGCCTCGGCAACCCTCCATTCTACCCCGCGTCTCACGTGGAGCTCTTAATGATAGTATAAGTATATCTTCTGTTGAGTGTCTGACTTGGCCTCAAAGTATCACTCCAACCAATTCTATCAAGATGGCGTCCTCTACTCCCCCCAGACTCATACTCTTCTCTCTCTTTTAAAGACATCTCGGTCTCTCATGTGCCTTCGGACTCGCCCACAGCAACCAAGGTCCTTATTGTGGCATTTAACCGGCCCGCCAAGTACAATGCTGTGACCGAAAACCTCCTCAATGAGCTCGAAACCGTTTACAACTTGATCAACAGCGACGAAAGAGTTCGTGCAGTTGTTCTTACCGGCACTGGTAAAGCTTTCTGTGCAGGGGCTGACTTGGAGGTCGGCTTCTCCGGATTGCTCGCTCACAAGAAGAGCCCAGAAGCTTTCAACAAATTCCGAGATCAGTATGTATACCCTTATACCTGACAACTTTCACATTACTGACCACTCAGGGGCGGTCGAGTTGCTCTTCTTATTGCAAGATGCATCAAGCCAACCATTGTTGCGATCAATGGCCCCGCAGCTGGAGTTGGTCTCACCATTACCCTCCCTGCAACCATTCGTGTTGCCTGGTCAGAAGCCAAAGTTGGCCTGCCGTTCTCACGACGGGGCTTGACTCTCGAGTCATGCAGCGCATTCTTCCTCCCACGGCTCGTCGGTCTGTCGAATGCAATGCATTTGACCACTACGGGCTCGACATATCTTGCCTCTGATCCGCTTGTTAGCGGATTGTTCTCCAAGTTGCTTCCTACGCCGCAGGAGACCGTCTCCTATGCAGTCGAACTCGCGGCTGATATTGCAGAGAACACGTCACTGGCCAGTACCAAGTTGATGCGCGACATGATGCTTTACTGCCCGCCCACGCCGGAGGAGACACATGTTTTGGATTCCAAGATTTTCCTTCATTCGGTGGGCACTAAGGACAATGTGGAGGGTATCAAGAGTTTCATGCAAAAGAGGAAGCCCGAGTTTAGCGGAACCATTAACCCCAATGAGTTCCCCTCCTGGCCGTGGTGGGATGTTACTGAGAAGGATGACAAGACGGCGAAGGACTCAAAGCTCTGAGTACGATACCTATTGGCGTCTGAGGGAGACGTAAGAATGTATCCAATAAGCAGTTCATATTCTGTATTGCTCTACTTCCGTGCCCTCTGAACCGTGTAGAAGGCCAGCCCTTCCTGCGAGGTGCTAAAAGTCACCATGCTACCAGCCGGAAAAAAGTAGACGTCTCCCTTCTTCGCCACTGACTTATTCCCAGCACCATCCAACATCTCAAACACGCCGTCAAGTACGATAAGAGTTTCACCGCCGACGCCAACAGTCGGAGAAGACCCATGGGGCATGGAGCGTCCGGCATTATTGAGGCCTTCGACGAGGCCTTCGAGCAAGTTTCCGGGCCCGACGGTTGCCATGCCCGTGGTCTTATCCACACTGAGGTGATTGAAGTGCTTCAAGTCGACAACAATAGCATCGTCAGCGCCTCCCAAGCCTAGGAGAAGAAAGTTCTTTGTTAACAACCAAGCCTCGAATCCTTTTTTGTCATACGCAATACACTTACACTTGTTGATAAAGTCTCTGCCGCCGCTTCGGGGCTGGACCTTGCGCTTGTGTTTGACAGCACAAGCGAGCGGCTCAGAGATCTCACCATTTGTCTTGGGATACAGGATCGCAAACGGCTTGTACTGCAGGTTGAGGCTGTGATAGTTGACGTCTTTGGAGATGAAATCCGGCTCGTCTTGGAACTGCGCCCTCGCCGCGTCCCCCCGACGGAGCTGGAGAGACAAGACAGGAGATCTTGACGAGCAAGAGGGGCGAGAGAGTTTCGCTGGCCCCCGTAGCCGCTGCAGCCAGGAGAACCAGCTTGATGAGGCTTGAAGATGGGAGCATTACTAGAGCAAAACCAGATGCAGATGAGTAGATTGTGTTGAAAGTCTGATGATGAGGAATACAATAGGAACCTTCGTGTCATTTCCAACTTTATATACCCATTTTCTCCAGGACGCCAAGGTTGACGCGGACGAAATCGAGTGTCTCTATTCTTCCCGTGAAGCCGACGAGCCGAGACGCTTCACCTGATGAGTTCATTCCTCTAAAAGCCGTGATGCTTCGATACTTTAGGCCCTCACAGTGGATTTCTATGCCCTTGCTCGTGTTCGCTTATTGGTCCGTTGCAGACTTTAATGGTTTAGCGAGTGTATAAAAGCTAACCTTCAGGTCCCAATGTGTGCTTGAACATGTTTCCAGAGCCCAGTCGTGGGCCCACCTTTGTGGAGTCGGCCCGGAGATCTGCGGCACCTCGTCCGTTGCTGCAATTCGGAACACGGGGGCTACGGACACCGGAATCATGGTATGGAGCTCATCATGCACAGCGTGCGGACTCCGTAGAAACTGCCAAGCTACAACCCGGGTTGACCTGAGGCTTAAGCTCCGTATGCTTTTCCCATCCTTGTTTAGTGCTAGCAATACCAATTGGTAGGGGGTCGATGCTTGCTCTATCTATGTATAGACAAGGTTATCTGAGCTTACGTCTAAGGTGCGAGCATGCCGGACGTCCATTTGCACTGGGCCAAAATCTGTTATGTTGCCAGGACCTTGCCAGACCACTGCGTTCTGCACCCGGAGCGTAAGCTGCCAGCATGATTCTTTGCGAGAGCGTGCCAAGCGATGCGGTCGTCGCAGTTCCTGGGACGTCTCGACATTTCTTGGTATGGGAACAACATGAAGCCCAGAGCACGTTGCCTGCACATAATGATTATGAAAAGGGGAGAGAAAAGGTAACCAGATGGACTATAGTTGGTTAGAGGGTTGTTTAATAATGGTGACGTCTCCAAAAGAGCAATTTATAGTAAAAAGGAGGGAAGACACTTTACTTGACTCTCACTTTAAAAACCCAACAGCACGTATCTGGAACATCAAAACTTCCAGCGTTTCCTTTCAAAAAACATTGCATCTTTCACTCTGAACCCTTCGCCGGACGTTGTGTCTAAGGTGCGCCCACGCTCTTGCATATCACTTGCATATTAATGTCTTTGCTGGCCATTTCTACAGGTGCACAAGGAATATAAAGGCATTACAAGAATAAGGGCGCTCGCAACGCGAACGCGGCCACGGCAGGCACAAGCAGCAGCGCAAAGCCCAAGAAGGCCACCTTCGAGACGACCAAGAAGAGGGAGATCGGGATCTCTGATGCTGCGGTTGCGGGCCCCCTCCTCAGAAAGCCAGATTAGACGCAAAGTGACAATAGCGCTGAGCAAGATGTGTTGAAGACCCTGCGGCAGTGTCCGAGGGTATCGATAATGAGTGAGACCACACGGGACCGAAGCTCTGAAGGCTAACCTAACGGTGGAAGGTTTCGGTCAATCAAGCAGCAGAGATCAGGGCATAGGCCCGAATAATCTTGACACGTCTCAACTTCCAGCACAGTTCCTTGAGTGGCCTGCTCTCGATGAGGTACAAGCAGCCGCAGCACCGCGATGGCAAACTTAACTTGATATCGGACCTTCGCAGTGCCGAGATCAAACCGTCAACAAAACACAAAACACAACAGCATGCTTGTTCCATCAAGGTTCCGGCTACTGTCGGCCCTGGTCATCTGTGGGCTTCTTGGATACCTTACTCAGGCGCGACCAGTGCTTCCAAGAATAGCCTTGGCCCCTCTCGGCACTTTACCAACGCCGAAAGCTGAGGGTAAAACCTTGACAAGCGAATCAGGGACCTCTGATTTTCATGCGTTATCGTCGAAGTGGTTGAACCCTCCTACAAAGCTGGATAAGCGTCTTATGCGACCGTATCCTCCTGGTCACGATGACTTTGGTCTGGAATATTATCTACACAAAAACGTTAGCCAAGTCTATGAAGAATCCATCCAGGACGCGATCTGGAGGGTAGTGGACACTGGCGGGAAGCCGGCGCTGGAGGAGGAGCCTGGCGACTACAGAAAGACCAAAGACCACTGGATACATCCGGATTTTGAATGGAGACATATTCCACACGGTTAAAGGGAAGGTAGTGATGTACGATAACACTACTCGTGCCGACAAAGAAGCTATCTTCAAACGGATATAGAAGGTTGCAGAGTTTGAGAAGTCAAGCAAGAAATCCGGGATATCAGCGAAAGGAAATGCCGGAAAAGATGAGAAACGCTGGTTCGACCAAAACTTTGTCTGGGTGAAGGTGTTACTCACGCCGAAGGGGGCAATGTTTATCCCTGCGAACACTACAGACGCCCGCAGAAGGCTCATCCGCAATAGTGGTGTACGGTTACTAAGGTCACGCGGTGACTTGCCATTGTTGGTTGGGGGGAATACTGGCGATATTTATGGGGGGCTACTCACGAAGGAGATTAAGACTGGGTAGGAGAGTCAATTTGTTCATGAGCAAGAATAGGAATGCTGTGACGGGACGAGCAACTTGCATTCGAATGTGATGAACGCTTAATTTCATACCAAATCAATATCTCAGTATGTGCTTCTCAAAAGACAAATACCGGTAGGTTCCCCACTGGTCTTCCAAGATTCTGCTTGGTCCCATTTGTACATTGCATCTGCCTGAGTATACAGCTTGGGAGCTTGTCTGTATTACCTTGATTCCTAGTCCGAAGTTGTGAGGGATGGGACGTGCAAACCTTTCCAGCCCCTGAGGCGAGTATTGGAGCCTGGCAAAGGCCCGATGTCACAGGCCTCAGAGCAAAATTCAATCAGGGAGTCATTTTTCTTCGTTTGCGGAGCGCAGGGCGATTGTGCCTAGTGTGGAATATTCGGGAAGTGAACCCTAACGGTTCTCAGTGGTGGTGACCTTGATGCAAAAAGTCAAAAGGGGTAAATGACCAGAATCCGAAAAGATTAAACACTCAACAATGTCAATATCACACCAAGTCATAACATACAATGGCAATCCACAATCCAACACCTGTCTGGTACTTGAAATTGTCTGTACTTGTAATCGCTTGATACTTGCGACGGCTTGCAACGGGATATTGTCATGGTTCACAATGGTTTGGACCATTGTCGTGAAAGTCACCCAAGGGCAGCTCTCGTGTACTAGGTATCCTTTTATCCCCTAGGATGTAGCCAAAAATTCCCATCATGGCTGTCGAAATAGGCAAAGCAACTGCACCCTTGATTCTCATCACACTATGGGCCAAAGCGATCCTCCCCGGCCCAAGTTTTGAAACCATTCACATCCACAAATACATCCAATTTACAGAGAGCTTATCTTGCCTAGGATCGCGGGCCGTCCCGAAGCACCACCAAGAAGTTCCTCAAGTGACGATTGTTCCTTTCCTTGAAGTATCCGCTCAAATGTTGCCAACAGAGATGTAAAGTGAAATATGAGACCGAACACACCCAACAGTTGTGAAGTTTTCATCTAGCTCTTAGCAATAGAAACCTTGACGTGAAAAGTTTTCAAGCCAGGTGGTGAGTTGCTATTCTCTAGATAGGAGGCCTCGAGGGAATTCCAGCCATAAAAAGGCGACTTGTATCCCTGACAACTGGACTTCTTCCACACCATTCTCTCATCCTCGCCTACCCCCTATCTACTTTGAAGTTCCTCTTCAACTAATCACAACTCACTCCCACCCATCACCATGATGACCCAAGCCTTTCCCATCATGGCGCTTCTGGCCATGCTTGCCTTCCTAGGCATGACTGTCGCGGCACCCTACAGTGACATTGGTCTCGAGATCGCCCTCCCTGACATGAAGACGGTTTACCCCATTCCCCTGGAGGTCGTGATTAAACGGGATGAGAAGATCGATAGCAAGTTTGAGGCCGAGGTCTTCAACCACAACGATGAGACGGTCAAGGTTTTGAAGTTTGGCAGCTTCCTTCATGATGATGATGTTGCTCTCAAGGTCGCTGATGTTTTCTACAAAGGTGAGCTAAGACTTTTCTGAGATACTTACCATGACCTAGATGCTAATCCTGAATTCCCTAGGCAATCCTGTTCGATTCCTAGGCGTTACTCCTTTGTTGAACTTTGACAAACTTGACAAGCGCCAGTTCGTCACCATCAAGACGGGTCAGTCGGTGAAGATCAAGTTCAATATCGCCGAACACTACGATCTCTCACAAGGCGAAGATTACACTGTCCTAATGCAAGGTAGCCTTCCCATCGCAGACCTGGGCTCCACCAACATCATCGGGTACATCCCATACAGCTCCAACTCGCTCAGGTTCACTGTGGACCGACGTGTCGCTGAGCAGACCCGTATGAAGTACCTCGACCGCATGCCAGGAGTTCAGCGCCAGAACTGCAAGGGAGAGAGAATCGAGAAGCTCAGGGAGTCCCTCTCTCAGTGCTTCCAGCTCGCCGATGAAGCCGAAGAGGAGGCCCGATTCGGTGACTCATGGAGATTGGAGGAGGCCTTTGGTGCCTCTGATGAGAAGACCCGATCAAGGGTTGCCGAAGTGTTTGCTGAGGCGAAGGACAAGTGCAAGCATGATTTCCGCAAGGTTGACAAGATCTGCCCCGAGTACTACTCCGAGTGCCTGTCCAGGAAGAAGATTGTCACAGCCTACATCCAGGAGCCGACACGTCAGGTTGGATACTGCGACAACTTCTTCACCCTCCCCGTCATGCCCGAAAAGTGCCACGGTTACGACTCATCCGAGGCCTGGGGCTGGCACCCTTCTCGTGCGGGCGCCGTGATCCATGAGATGATTCAGTTGAACTTGAGGGACACGATGGGGGTAAACGCCACGCTTGATACCGAACATGGCCTTGCCAAGATTCTCGCCCTTAGCCCCGAACTTTCCGTGAAGAATGCCGACAACTACGATCTTTTTGCTTCTCATGTCAGCCTCAACTGTGAGGCTATCAGCCCCGCCAGGCGAGGACTGGACCACCTCCGAACCAAGACGGATAAGGTTTTGAGAAAGGATCGTGAGGCTGGTCTGTGGGTTGATTGAGAAGCGGTTGATTGATGTGATCCATGACGTGGGAGTTGGAAGAATGTATTGATCGATGTTCTTGGACAGCTTCATCCGACATGCTAGTTATCTAAGGCTTCCTGCGTCTAGTCACAAGGGGGGACCGGGTGAATCTGGCGGTTGGATACTTGAGCGGGTTGGTCATTGGGCACCTACGGAACGCTCAAAGGAGCCACGACCGGCCTCGCAAAGTCTGAAGCCGCTTTGTTTGTTGCTATTGTTTTTAGTAGAGTTACTAGTTGTCGTTGAATTCCAAGATTGTTTTCTGCTACGTATGTTGCATTCCGCTATTGTATGGACGATAGTTGGTTGGACGGGCATCAGAGGATCGATCTCGTGAGAAATAAGTGAAGGACTCCGGTAGGATGGGTCGGAGAGAAAGATGCGATGTTTTTTCCCAAAGGAAACGCTGGAAGCTTTGATATGGCTGGAGTCGAGATTGTATTCAGCGATGATCAGCCTGGCCCTTGATGGGATAACTGAGCCAGAAGACCGTATCATTTTGACGCGTACCGGGCCGACGAACGAGGATGGCGCCGGTGAAGACACCGACCCAGACGTGTTGGTTGTTGGACATTATGAAACCAGACTGTTCCACTTTCAAGACTGTGCGCTGTAGAAATACTGCTTGAGGAAAATACCGCACTGTTAATAATATAGGGGGCAAATTAGGCCGCATGACTTTACTTGACCGCTCGGCTCTGACTCAAGTCGCCGGCTGTGTTGGTGTTGTACTGGAAAGCCAGATCAGTGTCTTACCGCGGATTCGTAACTCTTCCTCAAATCACTGGGCAGCGCCAAGGGACAAGGTTGACGTCAAAACGAGGCATCCGATCAATTAACGGCCAGCCAAAGAGCAAGCATGATAGAACATTCTGGCACATGATGGTACTAATATTCGAGTTTCTGGTCAAGCCAACCATTGGATCGAACGAGCTGTTGGCTCTGTCAACTTCCTCAACTGTTTGCCACGGCCTCAATCCAGATCTGGCCACAAATCCAATTCTATCCACTCATCGTCCGACCATATATCCCGGTCGAACTCTTCGTCGTCTGTTTCGTAGTCTGCCTCCTCACCTGTCCACACCTCGAACTCTTTCAGTGCATCTACATCATTTGGCCACATTTCCTCGAGAATCTGCCAGATTCGTCGGCGATTAGTAAAACCAGGGGGAACATCCAATCCAACCGTCTCGTGGCTCCACACATAACCGTTCTTGTCCCCTTCATATTCACGGTTTGAAGGCTGTGCAGGACTCAAAATCTGCCGAGTAAGCTTTTCCCAGTTCCACTCCTCTGTTTCCGACGGTTCCGAGTAAAGCTTATCGAGTACGAGTTCTATATCGAGATCCCAAAGAAACGGAATTTGAAAGAATATCTGCTTCCACAGAGACTGAGGCATTATGTAATTGCAGCCGAGAGAAATAGTACCCTTCTGGAACCAGGGAACAAGCTCATTCTTAATCTCTGGTGGCAATGCCATGAGACGGCCCTTAAAGTCTTGTACTAGTTTACTGGGCGGAAAAGGACTGGTGGCCCGACAGATTGGCTCCAGGTTCGAGAGGAGCTGGGTCGTCAAGTCGGGAATGTTGATGGGGTCATGGTCCCACTGTCAGACTAGTTAGTCAATGGCACGCGCTTAGAGAGAGGTTTACGTTACCCATCCTTCCCATTCATCTCCAAAGTTGACTATGCAGGAAAAGGGAACATAGTAACGATCGGCCCCAAACGACAGTGGCTCACCAGGCTGGGATGTCGGTATGTAAGGGAGGAAGTTGAATGAAGGATCATGCCATGGTCCCCATTCATGTCGAGCACAGCGGCGTTCCAGGGTCATCCAAAGGTCTCCGATCGAACGGACTCGAGAAGTAAACGAGGTTCTCATGACGCGGTTGGCCAAGTCTTCACAGGCCGGATGTATCCCAATGAATATCTTACAGGGAGCAAGCTCTGCCAACATGTCAGAGTTTTCTAGTTGGTATTCGAACTGCGGTATCACTCGTCGACTATCTGGGACAAGCTCTAGCCGCCCGGGATATGCGTCTGCATGAGCATGAAAGCGACGAACCGCACCGTCGGCCAGGTCTAAGGACCTAGGTTGATGGTTAGGCCAATGCGGGCCAGACAGGCAAATGACCGTACTCTGCCAATCAGGCGGGTCCAGAACCATGCCGCAGATTGTGCAGAGGCAATAGTCGGAGTTGGACGCCATCGTTGCCTGCGGCGAAAGAAGGTCGGGAAAAAAATAGGAGAAGGAGAGCGAGTAACTGCCTTGGATGATGCAGGATTGCCAAAGGCCCAGGGATGATAAGGGCGGAGGTTCTGTGAGGTCGACTGAAATGTGAGTCTGCAAACCTCGGTGATGCACGGGCGGAAGCAAGGATTACAGACAGTTGCACGCTTCGCCCCGCAAAGAGGCTTCGGCAGTGACTCAGGACTCAATCTAGATCCACCTAAGAGATGAGGTGCATATGATGTCGATGAAACATGACGTTGAGCAGGGATAGCCTGAGTGAATGCAGCAGTCATGCCGTTACCGGGATCTGGCTGGCTGTCATATTGCTTGTTGGGGGTGCATGCTGTAAAATAGCGTGGCGGTTGAAGAGAGAACCGAAATTACGTCTCTCGTATTGGCGTTTCAAAATGACACGAGTTTCGAAACATAGCGTGGTTGAGGCTCACTCACTAATGATAATCGATGCTGTATACAAGTGGATCACCATCAATTAATCATGTCCGCACGTACCCCAGAATGCCGCCCTGCCAAGACGGCTATAGCCGTCCATCTACGGATTGCCCTCCAAGGTTACCGATATCGTGTTGCGGCTGCATGTTCAAAGGCTCTCTTCTACCCAACATCCATGAACTTAACTGGGCTGAGCTTCCATACGACTTGTATCATCACTCAGAGGTGGGCAATTCCCCTGGACCTTAGGGCGGTAGCGACTCTCTCCAAGCCAGCCCTCAACTGAACTTCATCCTGCGAAAACACAATACGAAACCATCCGGGTTGCTCAGAGCCAAAGTCCTTGCCAGAAGATATATAAACCCTGTGGTCTAGGAAAAGCTTGATCAACAAATCGTCTAGGCCCTCATCGACGGCTGCTGGGTTATGCTTCTTCCAGACACTGCCGAGATCGGCCCAGAGGAAGAAGGCCGCATTTGTGCCGCGGGCGTATGGGACGCCGTGGCTATTTGCCCATTGCACGACGAATTGGTATCTCTCGGCCAGTCTTGCCTGGTTCTTCTGGATGAAAGAATCGGTCCACTTCCCATCCTCTAGAATATTGGCGGCGATGTGATCCGACGCAGATGAGGGAGAGCTATAAAGAGCAACTGCGACTAAAGCCGTATGTAGAGACAGATTACACTGGGAGATGACAGCCCCAATCCGAAGGCCGTTGGCGCCAAAGTCCTTCGAGAGACCCCAGATTGTATGGATCCGGCCAGGTGCAATAACATCCGCTGTGTCAAGCGAAAGGCATGATGCGAAAGGCACTGGCTCAGAAAATTGGTCGAATCTGTTCTCCCACACCGACAGAGCATAAACCTCGTCGCTAATAAAGTGAATGTCGTACTTTGTGCAGAGACTCATCAGGCCAAGCAAGCTGGCGCGAGAGTAACACCTGCCGAGAGGGTTATGAGGGTTTGATATGATGACTCCCGCGACTCCCTGGCCCTTCTCTACAGCTCGCTTAATGGCTGCCTCATAGTGGTGAACGGCCTCGGGGCCCAGGGGATCGGTATTGCCAAACTCCACTGCGATGACCTTGCAGCCAGTTCTGAGGACAAGGTCTGGAATGAAGGTATTATAATACGGCCGGCCAAGTAGAAATACATCACCAGGGCTCGCTATGACCCAGGCAAGGTGCTCCACAGCAGAGCTGCAGCCGTTTGTCACTGTGAAGTGCGCCGGCTGAAGTGGAAGAACAGGCCGTAGGTGTCGGTTAAGGAATGTCGCTAGGGCTGCCTTGAGCCTCTTGGATCCCGTCATGCCATCTCCATAGGTGAATGCATGATTCGGCAGTTTGAAGTGTTTGTGAAGATGCTCTGACAGCTCTTGAGCCATGAGAGTGTTCTCTGAAACACCCAGGGTTGCAAAGCCGGTGGGATTGGCGGTGGGGTGGTAGAGATCGCCCACGGCCTTCCAGATGTGCAAGCCATCGCTTGCTTTTTCGGCTGTTCTGCCACGGGATGAAAGTGACATTTTGACGAGTATTAAAGCGATTTTCGGCTTGGGAAAGGTTGGAATGTTCAAGTACACTCGCCCTGAGAAGGCTTGATATCTTGGAGAGTGGTCAGTAGCTGTGAGCTGCTTAGAGTCGGATTTATGTACGTAGCTTTAGTGGATCATCTAAGGTGGATGTCCCCACCAGGTCAACTTACGTCTTGTGAACATGACCAATTTCAAATACCCTCTAGGACCTGTTACGTAGCAGATCCTTTAGTCAACAGTAAAGGAGATCTTAGAGCAAACCACCCCAGCAATCCTGTTGACGTCTAGGGACTACGGTCGAATACAAATTCACTCGACTAGAACACTCCCTTGATTCTGTCTCCTCCATATCGCACCAACCATTCACTTCTCTACTGGATATCTTATACAATGCAAGGACCTACGCGTTCACTGCCCGGTGGCATCTATGCCGCCAGCATGACATTCTTTGACTCTGCAACCGACGACATTGACCGGCAAACTCAGCGTCAACATACAATTCGCCTCGTCAAAGCGGGTATCGCCGGCTTTGTGGTCATGGGCTCCAACGGCGAAGCACCTCATCTGTCCATCGAAGAGCGCAACACCGTCATCCGCGAAACCCGCTCTGCTCTTGACAGCGTTGGCAAGCAGGATAGGCCAATCATCGCTGGTTGCTCTGAGAATTCCGTTCGTGGCACCGTTCACCTCTGTCGCCAGGCTGGCCTCGCTGGTAGTGATTATGCCCTTGTCCTTCCTCCCTCTTATTTCCGTGGCGGCATGAGCCCGGATATCATCGAGAGTTTCTTCACCGACGTCGCGGATCAGTCGCCCATCCCCATCATTCTCTATAGCTTCCCTGCAGTGTCAGCCGGCATAGAGGTGGACTCTGATCTTCTCTCGCGCATCTCTCAGCATCCCAACGTCGCCGGGACAAAGTTCACCTGTGGTGACACAGGCAAGTTGAACCGAGTCTCCACGGCGATGAAGTCCCGTCAGCCGTACGCCATCTTTGGAGGTTTAGCCGACTTCATACTGCCTGCTCTCGTCGCAGGTGCGACTTGTGTAATAGCTGGCGGTGCCAACGTCACGCCGCGAACCTGCGTCAAAGTCTTTGATCTGTGGCACGAAGGTCGAGTGGAGGAGGCGCGGGAGATGCAGGCGGTGCTTGCACACGGCGACTGGGAGCACACGGCGCGGGGCATTTCAGGGACAAAGGCGGCGCTCAATGTGTTGTTTGGATATGGAGGGAACCCCCGACGGCCCCTTAAGAGTCTGTCCGAAGCCGCTATTGCGGAGATGAGGGGTGGCATGGGGGAACTGGTTGCTCTTGAGGAACAGCTTGGGGCTCGTCCCACAGCTTCTACCCTTTAAGGTTAGAGTTTCCGCTCCAAGTTGGACAGTGGATAGAGAATCAACTAGTTAGACTAGTCATAACCATGATGAGTCATCAGAAAGAAACGTCCCGATAGCCGTGGTGGATCAGCCCGGCAAATGCACCCTCTCATGCTATCCTCATGATTTCCCGCTTCCCACCTGTGCCAACTCCCACAAACACAATGGGCAAACAAACGAGCAACCCTGCAGCCTCTCAAGACATCAAGTACTTTCCCAGCATCTATTCCCTTGCTTATGAGAAGCTGATGTTCTGTGCCCGGCAGAAAACTACGTAATCGCCTCTCGCAGCAGGCATTCCGACGCCGACGAGCCGACCTGCTCCGTGATCTTCGGGAACGAGCAGATCACAACCACTCGAATGAGAGTGAGGCCTTGGCCAAGGCGAGAGCTGACAATGCTGCCCTTCGAGAACAACTGGCCGAGGCACACGCTAAGCTTAACGGCCTACTCGCCAGTGTGCAAGGTTTGGTGCAGTGCACGACTCCGAACCCGAAACAGGCGAAACGTGGAGTGGAAGAGAGTGCTCAGGGTGATTCTCTGAGTGATAATAGCGTTGCAGAGCAGCCCATTGCTGACGATGCGGTCACGCTAGCGGATCTTCTACCAACCTCGCAACCTCTTGCACAGGTACTTGTTCAAGTCCAAGGATCATGTCTACAGTATTTACAACCACTATAGGACAACTACATGGCCCAACGCTCGACTGAGCAAGGATCAAGCCAGGAGGCTAGTCTCCCAATCCCCGACTTTGGGGCACTGACCACGCTCGGTATGACACAGCAAATACCCAACATCTGGTCATTCGAGTATCAGATGGGGCCAGACGTCTACCATGACGCCCTTCTCTCCTCTGAGACCCTGAGCCACTCGCGAGGGCAGCTCTGGATCGAGTCCAACTCTCCGTTCTCAGATCACATCAACTTTATACAGCGGGAGCTTGCATCCAAGACAGAAGCGCCTAATGCGCAGCTATCTACCCCATTGTTAGTGATGCTAGCTTACCCAGCAAAAGTGTCTCTGGCTGACCCTCGCTAGACTCTATCTGGCCACAACATCAGCGCTGTCCATGTTCCACACTGTTGCTCGTCAGGACGTTATGCGATGGTATGCCAAAACGAGGTTCTACCATACACGAGACGTCACTGTGTGGAAAATTCGCCCTTGCGATGGGACTTTCAATAGACTCCATCCGCAATATCAGCCCACTCTCCTTCAGCTTCAATGCAGCCACGCTGCCGTCATTGACTGGGTGCCATTCCCGTCCATCCGCGACACTCTCATCCGGTACCATGCTGCCAACCCCTGTATTGATCAAGTAGTCAGCGACATCGTCGGCGTGTACGTCGTCGAAACACTGCTAAGCGAGTTGATTGCCGACTCCCCGCCTTTGCAAGTTTATATCAGAGTCGTGGACCTAGTGCAGGCTATGGCTGGCGCCGACGAGGACCCAAGCCAGGAACCAGCGTCTCTGCCGGTATCTGAGATCTCAGATATTTTCACGTCGCCGAGCGTTGCCTTGGCCGTCGCGAGACACCTCCAGATCGAGTACGGGCTATCCAGATATAAACTAGATCCTGGGCTATTCATCAAGCACCCCGAGTTCTATGAAAGTGCGGGTTTACTCATGGCGCAAGGTGCGCCGCTGAAGCCGGATTCTACATCACTTCTGTCGTTTCCGGGCTCTTTGGATAAAAACACTGCTTCTCTCTATCGGAACTTTATAGCCTTTATCTGTTCCAACATGTATGAGAGTCTAAGAGCGTAATTGGCCTCAATCCTCTGCATCACTAGGTAATCAAGGTACCTGGCTAGTTCAACGTTCCACTCTCAGGCAACAATGCGGGTCGGCACGGGTCAGCTTGAGCCACGGAGTGACCTGATGGTCACTGAAGAACTGATCGAAGTTTGTCAAGAGGGAGTGGTGGAGGCGAGCGCGCAGGCGATCTCGGAACGACTCGTAGCTCCGGTACTTCGTCATAGAATTTACTAGGAGGACAGAAACATGAAAGAGGAAGCTCTCCTCAACTTCATTGGGACCTGAATGTTGGCCTCCAAAGGTGTCTGCGATTGGGGAGCCTATCCCCTGATAGACAATTGTATTCCGCGGTAGACTTTTATCACACAGACACTTGCAATGAAAACAGGGAAGGGTATCCCATGACTTCCAAGTCACAGCAAGTAGAATAAAGATTTAGAGAGCCATGTTTGGCCACAAAGGGTAATGATCAAGACTATTCTTCTCAACCATGTGACACACACTAAGCGACGAGCAAGCTACTCTCTAGATGTTTACGTTGCCATCGCCATTTGGACCAATCTTGCCCCCTCCCCAGATAGTCCTCTTCTTCGACTTTGTAGACTCTCCGTTCTCGTAGCTCCAGATCAGATCACCCCAGCCGGGATGATCAGTCGACGACGTGTACAACTGCCCTCCGTCCTTGTCATAAGCTTGCTTGGCCTTGGTTGTCCAAGGAGCGTTCCGACCGCGAGCAACCTTGTAGGCGTAGTAGATGATGTCCCATACTGATCCCGTGAGTTTACCGTTGACAAGCCCCACGCCGCGGTTCTTCTCACTGATCTCTGACCATGGTCCATTAACCAAGATTGCCTCGCACCGATAGAAGTTCTTGTTGTATGGCACGTTGTTTCCGAGGCTATACTTGGCCAAGTACTCAGATCCCTTGAGCAACAAGTCGCCGCCCTCGCTCCAGACATCATGACCCTGAGACTGGATTGTGCGGGCTGCATATGCAGCCCATGCTACACCAGACTGGGCGTGGCTCTGATCACGGCCGGCTTCTGCTGACTGGCCTGTGGATGGATCAATGTTGCCATAGATGCCCGCGCAAGGGTCGTTCAAGTATGCGTTGAGAGCGTAGTTATACTAGTCGACGTGAGTGATTTGCGAACTAATGCTTTCGACGGAGGTACTCACCATGCTGACATCGTCCAAATAGACGGCGAAATCCAGGAGAGCTTTGATGCTGACCATACCATAGTTTGCCTGACCAATGATGATGGATTGCCGCGCAAATAACCAGTAGAGCTGGTTGGAGAAACCGGCGCCGCCCTGCCATTTCGCACCGGCCTCAGTCCAGTTGCCTTCCCATCGCATAATCTCTGCCGCGTTGGCGAGCATGCTTCCTTCAAGACCAACCAACAACGAAGTATCCAAGCCGACAATGTTGGTGAGATTGGTTCCCCAGGCATCAAGAATAGTGGTGGCCCGGTCCCAGTGGGCTTGGTCCTTGGTGATATACCACATCAAGGCGTTCTGCCAGGCGGCCCGAGTATCCGCTGTAAATGATGTGTAGTTGCTGCAAGAGCCACGGCAAAGGACTGGTTTCGGACCCTGCATGGTATAGCTGCTGAGGGAGTATTTATCGGTGCTGAAAGCTTTGTAAGCTGTCTTCCATGGTTTCTTTTCGCTCTTGACATTGTTGCGGATACGCTCCAGATCGTCGTGGGTGTGCCAAAGGCCAGGGTGAACAAATTCACCCGGTCGTTTCTTGGCGCCTGGCAAATTCTGAGGAGAGATGACAGGGCCTATTTAAAAGATCATGTTAGCCATGTTGAACGACATGATGTCTCGCTTTTCCATGGAACAGCATTTCGACGTACCGTTGAGCGCGGGGACGTTGGACGTCAATGCCTCAGCGGCAATGGCGAACAAACACAGGATTGCAATGATTAGCTAAATCAGTGGTTAGAAACGTAAGACAAACCAATGAGTTGCAACCATTGTAGGGACGACATACCTTGGTCATGATGGAGTGCTGTACTAGCCGGGGCCTCTTGCAAAGGCAACGACTTGGACCTGCAGGAATGATCTGGGGATCTAAAGCTGCAGGAACAGCACACACTTTAAGGTCCAAGAAATAGAATGACGCACGTTCTAGCTACTGGGATCTTCAGCGGGATATATTCCGGCCGTCTTCCGACATCAACAAGCCCGGGGACCCTGCCACAATCCCATGCCTTCCCCGCACGCCTCCTCCGGCAACCACCTGCCGGACTCCGATAGCCCGAAATTAACAGGATCGGACAGAGCCCGGAAGATACACCGTAGCATCGAAGCAACTGTGAGAGCCAAGAGTCTCCTACGAACGGCCGGTAATTACATCTTGCCCGATACTGGGTGAAGCATAACCCTGGATCCGGCAAGATGCGACTGCTTGTCAAAGTCAGAAGGTATCTATAGACCTACTTAGCCAGGACTGTTAACGGAAGAGCCGCGGCGGAGTTCTTGTTGCTGGTTTTGTCTTCAGATGGTCAAGTAGAAACCGGTTATCAGATACATCGGTTCGGCATCGACGTCGTTAAACGCCACCTTATCGTACCTAGCTAAGAGTGAGGTTATAAGCGCTAGTAACATGTTGACTTCAGTTCCACCATGGCAACTAGGTTACCTTTAGTTTACATAAATATTTTGAAGCGAACGTTACCTATCCAATTACAGTACTTGATTGAGTTCTTGAAACATTTCGCTTCCCACGACATTCGTGTACAACAAGTGAGACTGAGCCCTCCCTGGCACTTGATGACACCGGGACTGGGCTTATACCATCTAGAATTGACCACCTTACTCAGTATAGGCTCCATATCACAAGACCTGTTGCACGGTGTCCATTCACCCCGATGAAACAGTAATTCATCTCAATTCACGTAAAACATCTGCGAAACGAAGGGTTTGGGCGCCCCATCATAGGTCAGTTAGAGCGACTATGGGACCTCGCTAATGTAATGACTACGCGGCCTATCCAAGATCGCCTTGATGTTCGCAGAATGTAAAGAATAAAGTATATTCCAAAACAGACTTCCCAGTCCCAGAAGCTAACCAGTCCTATCACTAATCCCCCCATCGGCTCGCACCCAGCCCATCAACCATCCTTTGGACACCCCTCCGTCAACAGGAATCTAGGCACCAGATTAAGTGTCATATCGGAAGTCGGGGTTCTCCTTGTCCGTCATATCAGCAAACGCATTGCGATGCTGGACCTGGTCCTCCTCAGATCCCTTCTCACTGCCAGCGTCCGCATGAGACACTTCAGCGGCCGCCTTCTTCTTCAGGATGTTTCGGCGAGTCAACAGAATTCGAAGAATGACAAGGAAAATGTTGAAGAGCCCGTAAAGACAGAAGTGGGCGGTGAAACCATGCTTGTAGCGAGGCGCGTCGGACTTTTGGAAGATCTTGAGCGAGTCAGCTGTGGTCTAAGAACTGGGAAGGGTCAGGCATACCTGAGGGGCAGTCATGTTGCCAGCAGCCCAAGCAACAAAGGTAATGGCCAGAGTAGTCGACTTCTTGGTCTGGCCGGCAATGTTGCGAGAAATGAGCGAGAAGATCAGATTGCCTTCAGCAAGGTAGAACTGGGTGCAGTAGAAGGCAATGAGCAGGCCCACACGGTTGGAATGGTTTGGTGGGATGCTGTAGATGATTGCCGTTCCGATGATAGCAGGACTAAAACCAGATGTCAGTCGCAGATCGAAAGGGAACTCGGGTGTAAGTGACTTACACAGTCCATGCATGCATGACCCACGCAGTTTGCCTAGTGGCCGTCGCCAGAGTAGCGCTTCCAACCATAACAATAATGGTAACTGCACCTTGGGCAATGTTGAGCAGCTGAGTCTGGAGGTAGGTGAAGCCAAACGAAGAGATAATGAGGTTTGAGAAAACACCCAAACCACCAATGATCAGCGTCGAAGTGAGCTGAAGCATGACATAGCACCAGACAACTGGGTCCGTCACGGCTTCAACAACTTGGTAGCGCTTGTACGACTTGTTCTGGATACCTGTTTCGTTGGCTCGAACACGCTCGACCATCAGGCGCTTCTGGTCCTCGTTGAAGCACTTGGCCTTCATGGGGGAGTCGGGAAGCCACCAGCCGATGAAGACGCCCCAGACACAGGTGGCCAGACCGAGGACGAGGAAGAGCAGCTGCCACGGATAGATGACTCCATTCTTGTAATGAGACACTCCCCACGCAATGATACCGCCGACCTAGCAAGTTGAACTGTTAGCTTGCTGCACAATGAACCACGGCTGCAGGGTGTTTCGTACCATTAGCTGAACGCCAGTCATGCAGTACCAGAGAGATGTGAGGATAGACTGTTCCCGTTTCGTGTACCACATGCTCGTCCTAGGAGCCATGTTAAACAAGTCAGAGAACCACTTTGCGATGGAAACTTACATGATGATGAAAGAAGGCTGCACACAAGACTCGAAAACACCCAGAAGAAACCGAACCACCATGAGCGAGGCAAAGTTCTTGGCAGCCGCGGAGCAAGCGATGACGCACCCCCAGCAAAACACATTGACAGCCAGGTATTTCGCGACGGGGAGCTTCTGGAGGAGGAGGTTGGTGGGGTATTCGCCGACGAGAACGCCCATGTAGAGGATTGTTCCCAGCCATCTATCCGTGTCAACTTTACTCGCCTGGTTATAGGAAGCTGTGGACTCACGAGAACTGCTGTCCATGAAGATTCGCATCTTCCTGGATGTTCATGACGGAAGAGAAACCGAGAGTGCCCTTGTCGAGAGACTGGCAGAAATAGGTTCCAAGCATACAGGCCAGGATGCGCCTATTTACGGTCCAGAAGAGTTCCTTGTTGGTCGCATCGTCAATCTCAACAGGAGCACCTGCATAGTTGGCGGTCTAAACTCTGTAGTTAGAATAGTTCCATAAGGAGTATTGGGATCGACGTTGCGCCATACCTCGATATCTGCAACATTGTTGACTTCCACACCCACTGCTCTAGCAGAGGTGATGGAGTCAGTGTGCTGCACCTGCGCGTCTTTCGTCATGTTTGAGTCCCGTATTGCCGATCAGCGTGTATTGTAAGTACAGTCGTGAGTGTCTTGAGGGGGATGATCTTTAGTCAAACCGGTGCGAGCGCGGCCTTGATATTGTTGTAGCTTTGGATCTTGTTCTCCCACCATTGGAGTGTCATGATCCAACACAACGATCTCGCGGGGGTTGCACTCTGGAGTCCGGGGGAATTATCGGGGTCACTCCGAAGACTCGACTTGTTCTGGACCGGCCCCGCTTACTAGTCACATCTAGCGTCATTTCTCAGGTCAGGTGTCAAAATACCCCAGACCGATGGCTTGTTCTGGGTTGTTTGATGCTATCGGCACTGGGCCGAAACTTTGTCCGAAGCATCAAGCGAGACTTGAAAGTCGCGTCATGTCACCATCCAAGATCAACCGCGCCAATGTCCGGGGAAGGGCGGTCGGCAAACCACCAACAGAAACTCACGCGACATCGAATGTCAGGGATCCCCGCATTGTCTCGGTTCAAACCTGGAAGCAAGCCATTAACCAGTCAACAGAGGAGCTAACTACAATCCTGGTAAATTCACTCTACCTCCCATGGCTATCGGCAATGGTAGCATTGGGACCAAAGGTAAATCTTCAGGTCATTGTAAGCCACATGACATTTCCAGAACTAGAGTAGATAGAGAGCAAAAGATCAAACATGTTTATCGTCTACAACATCTGCCTAAGAACATTCATCTCTAGAAGCTTATTTCCAACAAGAAGGAAAAAGTAATCAGCGTAAACCAGTCCATGATCGGCCCATCGGCGCGGAGCAAACTTGAAATTGTTAATCGTCGCTCCGTTGACAATCGTGTCCCCCTCGCCAATGTCCCACTCCACGTGCGACACGGGCACACCAGAACCGTTTTCGACAGTGTCGATAGAACAGTCCTTTTCCTTCCCGTGCGCTGAAGGGTTCAAGTGTCTAGAACAAACAGCGTCCACGATGCGCAGTGCATGTTCAAGGTAAGAAGACTTCTCGCTACGGCTGAGAAGCATCTGATGAATGACCAACATTCCATACGCGGCTACAAGCGCCGCACTCGTATCAGGAGGTTGCTGCGCGCTGCCAGACGTTTCGGCAGCGTCAAAATCCCACGGAGGAATCTGCGTGTCAGGCAATCTCCTCAGAAAGTAGTCGGCACAGCGTTTGGCCGTGTCAAGGAACGAAGCCTCGCCACTCCATTTGTACGCTTCAGCAAATCCTGCAATTGCCCACGCCTGGCCGCGAGACCAGCATGATGTATGGCTATAACCCTGGTTCGTGAGGCGCTCTTTGAGGGTTCCGGTCGAAGGATCGAAGTTGACGACGTGACAGGTGGACGAGTCGGCGCGGACGTGATACTTTTGCGAGGTGCGTGCGTGGGCGACCGCAATGTCGAAAAGGCGAGTTGACTCTGCTCGGGAGGAAGTCTGGGACGCAGCCCAGAAGAGGAGCTCAAGATTCATCATGTTATCCTGGGTGGGTGTCATGTCAGATATGGAACCAGCAAGAGGTAGCCTCTACTCACGATGATTACCAGAAAGTCTTTGCTGGTATCTGTAAACGAGTAGCACTTCGTTTGGCACTTATCCCAAGACCTCATGCAGCCAGTGGTCTCGCTGAAGCGATCAGCTAGAGTGTTTGCTGCTTTCATCATTGTGTCAAATGCCCTTTGATCACGGTGGAGATCCCATTGCACGCGAGCCCAGGGGAAGATCATGAACCCGAGATCATGCGTGCCGAGGAGGGAGGCATTTTGGTGGAGGTTCTCGGTCCACCATTTGCAGGCATGTCTGTAAACCACTGTTAGCAACTTCATCATGGGGGAAGAGCCTGATGCGTACTCGAGCTGAAGAACATGGGGAGCGGCTCCCTTTTCAGAATTGTAACCGACCAAGTCCAACTCGCTCCGAAATTTCCGGGTACGTTCCAGGAGGAGGTGGAGGGAACCGGGAAAGAACCCCGAGGTCCAGAATGAAAGATCCCTATAGACGTATCCGGTGCTTCCTGGTTTGGTATACTCTGGATACCATATAGGTGGCTCGGACTACCTCGTTTGTCAGTGGATGAGGAGGCCTGTGCCAGAGACTAATGCGCCATACCGAGTCAAGGTCTCTTTCAGCGATACCCCAAATCTTTGCTCCAACGGAGGGGGAGTAGAGAAGTCCAAGGTGTTTGAATGTGGTTAATGACAAGCCACCATTCGCATGCGTACTCTCGCCGTTTCTTTCTTTCAAGCCGTTGATAAGTTGGTCGTCAAACTGCTGATGAATGGGATTAGTTATTGGACCCCAAGAAGGCTGCAACGACTGACCGAAACTTTGCGCTTCTTTGCCAGTTGATGGGTGGCTGTGCCCACAGATTGGAGCGTCATCTCCAGCAGAATAGGCGACGAGGGGAGAGAATAAGAGAGGCAGCAACAGCAACGAGAGAACGTATATGGTGTAAACAGGTAAAGCTACCGGAAAAAAGAAACAAACAGTAAACCCAAGATATAATCGAAATGCGGCTTATTGCAAGCCTATGAGAAATATTGATTTGAAGGAATTTGTTCAATACATTTGCTTTCATATCGGGCCCGGAAAAGGTCCCGGGGATCCTCCCGGTGAGTGGATGCGTCGGTGATACGGTGAGGCTCCACCTTCCGCATTTGGAACATATATCATTGATGACAACGATGGTGTTAGATTTGCGTCTCTTTCACCTCCAAAGAATGCAAAAACCAAAAAGAACACTAGTCCAAGATCATAGAGGCCTGGTAATGGACTGTCCGGCAATGCGTGATCTGGGAATCGAACCCAGGGCTCTTTATGGTATCCCCGCTTCAGCGGGGATGCCATAAAGTATATATAAAAAACTTTTTAATTTTTTTAAAAGAAATTACAAAAAAAAAAAACATTTTAATATTATTTATAGTAAGTCAGATGACCGGGAACCCGCCACCCCGGGAACCCGCCAACCCCGCTTTTTTCTTCAACACCATAACCCTCATCAAATTGATCACTTATGCAACGATCTTTATATCAAATTAAAGCTATTCTAGCCAATCAGAATGCCTAAATACACGGATGAAGACCTCAATGAGGCAATTCAGACGGTCAAAAACGGAAGGTCCGTCGTCAAAGCAGCTAATCAGCACGGGGTTCCTCGATCTTCCCTTCGAGACCGACTTGCCGGAAAGGAGCCCAAAGGAAGGGCTCATGAGGGTCAACAGCGGCTTTCTCATGCCCTTGAAAAGGAGCTCTGTGATTGGCTGAGGGTTCAAGATGCCCTTGGAACCCCGTTGACGCACTTCCAAATTAGGCAATTGGTGCAGCGTGTGTTGCTAGTCCAAGGAGACTCGAGGCCGCTTGGCAAGCATTGGATTGATAGGTTCATAGCCCGCAACCAACGAATTAAAACCCTCCGTGCGGTTCGAATTGAAGCTAAGCGAATCAGGGGCTCCAAAGCAGTTATCATCCGGGCTTGGTTTGACCAATTGAAGGACCCAGAGGTCATCGTCATCCGGCATTGGCATCGTTGGAATATGGATGAAATTGGCATCTTCCAAGGAGTCGGTCTTAACGGCCTGGTGGTCGGCCAATCAGAGAGAAGGAAGGCAATCAAAAAAGACCCAAAGTTACGCAATTGGGTGACTATTACGGAGTGTGTAAGTGCGGATGGCCGGGTTCTTCCCCCGTTGGTTATCTTCAAAGGTCAGGAGCCTCAACAACAGTGGTTTCCCGAGGATCCTTCCTTTATGAGTAATTGGCTCTTTACGGCATCTCCAAAGGGTTGGACCACTAACGTGATTGGCCACGAGTGGCTCGAGAAGGTCTTCATCCCGTATACCAAGCCGGCTGAAGCCAATGAGAAGAGACTTCTTTTCCTCGATGGGCACGATAGCCACCTAACTGAGGCTTTCATCTTTGGTTGCTTTAGGGCGAATATACACCCCTGTCACCTGCCGCCGCACACATCACATATCCTTCAGCCCCTCGACCTATCATGCTTCAGCATCCTCAAGAGGAATTACCGAAATGAGCTCTCTTTGGTTGCCCCTTTAGTCGAAGAAGGACCAACGGCAAAGGCAACCTTCCTTCGGTGTTATCATAAGGCTCGGGCCGCTGCATTTACGGAAGAGCATATCAAGAGTGGCTGGCGAGGGTCAGGGCTGTGGCCAATTAACATTCAAAAGCCACTCTCAAGCCGGTTCGTGATACCGGATGAAGAAGAAGCTCAAGCTGCCCAAGGAGGTAATTTGACCCCAGAAGCAGCCAATCAGGAGCCTGAAGTACCCCTTTTTTATACGCCTAAGCGGACCGAAGATATAGCTAACCTTGCAAGAGATCTCTTCGAGGTTGAGCAATTGACCCCAACTCATAGGCACTTTTGCCGGCTAGCTGGCAGGAGCCTAGAGAAAGAGACCCTCAAAAGGGTAATGGAATCAGATCGAGCTGACCAATTGGAAGCTCGTATGAGCCAATCACGTGTTGCAAAGAGACGGAAGGTAAATAAACCGCCTGATCAGGTTGTCAGGGAGATGAGAGACCTTTTTGCAACAAGGAGCCAAATGCGGCAAGAAGAGGAAAAGGAGGCTTGCTAAGGAGCTGATTTTCTTATCATCTGATCTATTTATATTACTAATTTACTCAAATTGGCCAATCAATGGCTCTCTTCGTCGTGATATAAGTGATCGTTGTGATCGTGGTCCTTGGTGTTGTGGCTTAAAGTGGGGCTGGCGGGTTCCCGGGCTGGCGGGTTCCCGGTCATCTGACTTATCCGACGTTACTCGAATGGCAACGGAGAATTTTACCACTAAACCAATCACGCCTTGACTTGTTGCACGTGACCATCACCTTGCAATTGGACCTCACAGCGAGTCCAAACCACGGAGGGCAGCAGCCGTCATGACAACAACAACAACCAATTGGAAGAGTACTATCTTAAATACTAAGAGTGCACAAATAATCATAGCCCATGATACTGGAACGATACAAATTTGACATAACTATTCGCTGTCTCAAGCGTTGGCATGCATAATTGCATATGATGTTCACAACCGGCGCTTGAATGCCAACAGGACTGAAGCGCACGTTCCATGCTCTCGACCAGCCGTCACTACCATCGATCAAAGTCGGGGATATCCTCTTCATAGTAAGTCTCCCAGACCTTCTCGAATCCTACTTCCGGTGCATCGTATGGCCAAGGCTCGCCTTCTCCAGTCGCAAAAAGGGCAAAAGACGCGCCGCTAAACACGAACCAGCCTGGTGGTGGAAACGCCTGCCAAGAAGATGCGATTGTGGTGACATAGGTCGGCTTGTCACCTGCAACGCTATAACCGAGGTGATATTTAAGCGGTTCAGCTCTGATGTGCAATTGCAGGCCCTTGTTCAATCCCTTCGTTTGATTAAGAGGTGTTTGCCAATACTGCCTTTGTTAGCCGTATTCCTACGGTAGTGGCTTCTCACAACTTGCTTCTTGCGTTCCATTCTTGTTCAGTTCTGTGTAGATGCACATCCCCGTCTGGTTCACGCATCCTCGGATACCAATATCCTGGTGTTGAAACTCGGAGAGATAGGACGAGATTCCAATTCGGTTTCTGGGACCCAGGTTTCCGCGAAAACCGGACAGCTCAGCCGACAACGTCATGTTGAGAGATTTTTGCTTCCGCAGTAAAGCCGCTGGAGTATCGCGATCGCTGAGGCCAAAGACATTGGGCTTCAGAACCAGTTGGCCTTTCTTGAGGTCGTAATTCTTGGTGTAAGGTGTTCGAAGTTGGTACCACGATGGATCAAGCTTCTTCGTCGAGAAGTCATCGACCCATTTGGGAGGAACCCGGCGGTGGCCAACTTTTGGCCCAACTTGTTCACTCAAGAGGATTGGGTTGCCATTGTTGAAAACTGGCCATCCATCCTTCCAATCAACGTTGGTAAGGAAGGTTTCGCGTCCTGGGTATTGTTAGCTGTGCCAACGCACGTCAACCTATGAGGAGCATACCGAGGGGAGATGTGCCGTTGATATTCCGGCGAGCCAGGAACGAAGCGTACCAGTCTCCATTCGCAGTCTCTACAAGCGTAGCATGACCGGTTGACTGAACAGTCAGGTTGGTAAAGCCCCATTTACCATTAAACAGGAGAGGGTTGTGTGGGCCGCCAACGAAGGGACCAGACGGGGACTTGCTTCTCGCGATAGTTGATCTGTGCTGCTGATCTGTGCCGCCTGAAGAATGTTAACGAAATTGATCCGATGACTTAGGCAACAAAACTTACCCTCCGCAATGAGCAGATAGTACCAGCCATCTTTGTGGTACATCTTAGGTCCTTCAGGTCTGGCCGTGTTATTGTGCGGCAACGTTCCGTTCCAAAGACTGACATATGGCCCGACGCAATTGCCCGATGACAAAGAAACCTCACACTGAGAGAGGCCCCAAAGTCGATCCTTGTTATTGTTTGGAGCCATCAGGTTCAAGTATGTCTTGTTGGACACGGGATCGCGGAAGAGCTCTGGGTCAATACCCCATGGTTCAGCCCAGACTGGATCTGACCAAGTTTTGAGATCGTGCGAAGACATGAACCAGACTCGGGGCCAGACGCGTGCGACGGGGTCATAAGTCCATCGCGTCATGGCCGCCAGCCAGAATTTTCCGTCAAAATAGGCCAAGCTAGGTGCCCAGGCTCCTGTTTAGAATGTCAGATGTCGATTGTCAACGTGTCGAGAAACGGGATGAGCGAAACGAGTGCTTACCTGCTCCGGTGGGTGTTCCATAGAGCTGCAACTGCTCAGGTCTTGTGAGAGCATGGGATTTTAGTTTCCAATTGGATAAGTCCTTGCCTAGAAAACATCAGATCACATCAAAAGCAAAGCGGTTAGGGACTCGTACTGTGATAAATGGGAATGCCAGGCCAGTATTCGAAAGAAGAGGTAGCAATGTAGTAATCATCGCCAACGCGAAGAATAGCTGGATCTGGGTTCCATCCTGAAATTATGGGGTTCCAGATGGCGTGAGCCAGTGAGGAAAACAGACACCAGCTCCAGAGTAGGCGAGACATTACGAATGACATGTGCGCAAAAGTTACGGTACTGGACATGAACATCGGACTCGCACAGGTAAATAAACCCGAACCTACTACGCGGTAACAGGGCCATCAATTCCATTGAATACCCCGCGTCAACCCCGGATCTTCAGACCTCGCTTCGTTTTTACAGGCTAAATGAGTAGTGGCGGAGGTCGCGATAGTTCTCGGCACAAGCCCGAACGAAAAATGACGGGGAAGACACCGTACAACGTTCCGGGAAATTTCACCTCAATCACCAGTATTCGCCTCAACTATGAAGAAAGAATCACAATTTTATTTAGGGTAGGATGCTTATTGTGGCCTTTACCAATGCATCGAATGCTCTCTTGCTTGAAAATGGAAGAGAAATATTAATGGTGTAGGGTAGGGTTCGGACTGACCCGTTGTATTCCTCTCTTTATAGGATAAGTAGCAATATCAGCGATAAGTAATAGCTTTAGTTAATGATTGTGGCTTCAGTCCGCTTGCTACTCGAATGCAATACATTTCGATTATTTAGAATCTGTTTCATAGTTGCAAGCTTCCAGAGCGTGGTCAACTTTGATACACTTGTTTGGTGTTCTCTCGCGAAATGGAATCGGCTGCTAAGAGTGGGTCAAGTTAGAAACGCCAGCTACGTCACCAAGTCCTCTTCTGGGGCATTTCTATCCAATCGGATTCAAGTTAGAACCTCTTATTCGACCTATCGAATCATCTCTCTACCCCACAACATTGCGTCAACCTCCAAGGTCCGCTCAATCATTCCCTTGACCTAGAAACGTCAGGTTTCCAACTTGGTCCAAATCTTCCCCCAATATTCAAGTTGTGGCTTCCTCCAATCATCCCGTTCGACCCGGGAGTTGTTGACCTTGAAAACAAAATTCTCGTGACCCTGTCCATACTCTGGCCATCGAGGGGCTCCTTTGACTCCGTGATGGTTTGGATCAAGATCATGGACAAAGGATATGAAGCTTCGAGACATGAGCTTTGAAAGCTGGTAGTACTCGGGATGCGGGCCAATCCAGTTGGAGTTCTTCTTGCTCGCACTTGGCTCCTGGTTGAAAACGAAGCAGATTTCTGCGTAGTGTGTGCTGGAAACGGGAGCTTCTGTAGCCACAAGTTCTTCCTTGTCATCCCACGGTGCCTGATCAAAGCGATATGTGTAGACGGGCTGCCGGTGGCGTCGGGATAAAGAAGTAAAGTATTCGGCTGTTGTACGTCGTCCAGCATGGATGACGTAGTCCCCTGAAATGGCTGCCCCACGCTTGTACTGCTTGCCGTTCTGCTCAAAGCGCTCCTCGCCCGTATTGAAAGGACATCCTTGGGCTGGATCATCTGGATAGAGCTGCATGAGGTGGCGGACAGTCTTGGTATCAAGCCCAGAGCCCATCGTGGACAGATACTTGGCCACGTCCTTATCAGTGTTCAGTTCCTCGCGGGCCAAAGAAGCTGGCGGTTCCCTCGTCGGTGTTGGAGCCAATCAAGATTGCGGCCTTGGCAAGTTGATTCTTCTTGAAGGACGCCGAAGGGAGCTGAGTGAGGAATTTGCCATCTAGGACGGGTGTGACAACGAAGGGAGCAAACGCCTTGAAGAGAGTCTCGTACTTGACATGACGAAGACATTGAAGAGTATCTTTGTGTTTGGAGCAGCCAACAGTTTTCGTGACATTGTTGTAAGTGTCCTGATAGTCGCCTGCTACACGTTGAACTATGATTGGGTCAACGCAAGTTCATTAGAAATGACACGGGAATATGCTCACTTGAAGGACCCAGGGCCGAACCACTTTGCATGATGGCAGCTCTGAACAAGTTCTCGTTGTCGCCTCCAAATCCGACAAGATGATAACCCACGCTGAAAGCTCCGGCAGATTCTCCAGCAATAGTGACCTTGCGAGGGTCACCGCCAAAGCCCTGAATGTTTTCCTGAATCCACCTGAGAGCAAGGCGCTGATCAAAGAGACCAATGTTCAACGCTCCGTCCTTCTGCATCTCCTTGGACGCGAGAAAGCCCCACCCGCCGACACGGTAGTTGATCGAGACGGCGATGATAGGCTTGCCGATGCTCACTGAAGCATTGACAAGATACGAGGTGTTATAGCGAGGATCAGCACTACCTCCAGCTGTGAAGCCTATGCTACCACGTCAGATCACATACTCTGCCGATGCTGGGGGGTTCATACCTCCGCCGTAAATCCACACGTATACCGGAAGCTCTTCATCTGCGCGGATACCAGCTGGTCGTACGATATCGACCGTCAGGCAATCTCCATCGATAATTTGTCAGCCAAATCCTGATGACATTCGTATGCTGTATCGGCCCACCTTCTCCCAAGTCCAAGCCTTTATCAAACCCGGCATAACCGGGACAAGTAAGGCTTCGCTTGGTAGCGTTTCGCACGCCATGCCAGGATTCGTTCAGTGAGACGGGGTGCCTCAAGCGCAGGTCGCCGAGGGGGGGCTGCGCGAAGGGAACCCCCAGAAAGAGGTCTTCATGGAACTCGGGAAGATAAAAGCCCCTGAGCGTCCCGTTCTTGGTCGTGGCAATTGGAGGGCGTCCATCGCAGGTAGGCAAACCCGAGGTCGGTGAAAATGCGTAAAGAAGAGCCACAAGGACCCAACCCAACCAAGTCATGTTGGAGTAACTGGCTATATTTCTTGGCACTGCTGAGTTGAAACGATATTCTAGCGGAGCATCCAAATACCTACCTTGTTTCCGTCTTGGCTTGACACCTCCTTCTTATCATAATGGCTCGAGGCGGGGCAGATGGCCGGTCACGAAGCCCGACAGTTAGTCCGGCACTAAATTCCTTGGTCTCTGAAAGCCCCGAGGGTGAGGGAGTTTGCGGGGCCCCAGCTTTTCAATGCGGAGATGATGGTACCGACATCTCCGGCTATGAGCCGGGTTCCTTCATGACATGGGAGACGGATATAATTACTTTCATCTTTTGGCCTCTGTTGATTCCTAAGATGGACAACGCGATATCTCCAATACCTCTCATTTACCACTAACATGTATCCTCCCGTGTTAGGTCATTCTACCGTCATTCTCTTGTTCGTTTCCTTTGTCGCCATTTCTGCTCGTGGAAATGCCCAGATCCTCGAGTCCAAAACTCTCGCTAAGAACTTTGCTTCACCCAAATCTCACCTCGGGCCCCATGTGTACTGGCACTGGATGAACGGCAACATCAACAAGGATGGCCTCGACAAAGACCTTGCGGCCATGGCAGAGGCTGGACACGGCGGTGCCCTCATCAAAGATGTTCAAGCCGGGCTGCCAGAAGGGCCCGTTACTTATGGCAGTCGTGAATGGCTTGACTTTGTCGTTCACGCTGTCGAGGGTCTTGAAAAACGCGGTGTGCAGGCGGCAATGCACAGTTCTCCGGGATATTCTGGCGTTGGCAGTCATGCCTTGCCCGTCAGCGAGACAATGAAGGAATTGGTCTGGACGGAGAGCCGAATCACTGCCAACTCCTCCAGTGACACCATCCTGCCCAAACCTTTCAGCAAGTTGGGCGTGTACCAGGATCTTTTCACCTTGGCATACCTGACAGGGCAAGGAGAGGGATACCTGGTATTCCGAGGCGCTGTGCAAGAAGTCCGCATCAACGAGACCGCCGTCAAGACAAACGGCACTTCAACTATCGACAGAACAAATCCACTGAGACTGGAATCAAAATCGGCAAAATTCGACATCGCTTTCAAAGAACCCTTTACCGCTCAGGCTATTGCGATTTATCGTATACCAGAACTGCCTCTCAACACTTTTGATGGTGCCCGTGACTATCCCCCTCAATGGTCGGTTTTTGTCTCCAACAATTCTGTCGACTGGACATCTGTCCCAGTTACTGTGTCTGCTCCAGCCTTGAGGCAGATGGATGCCCCAGCTGTCATCACTTTCAACCAGGTCAAAGCCAAATACCTTCGACTTGTTCCCTCTGGCCCAACATGGATTACCGGTATCGACGTGTCCTCCTCGCCCAGGCTGCCCAATTGGGCTGTCAAGTCCCACGGGGCCCCCGGAACTGTGACGGCTGCCTCATTAACAACCGCTGATCTTCCTTCTATCGATCCCTCTTCTATCATCGACGCTAGCTCGCATTTCACGAACGACGGGAAGCTAAAGTGGCGTCCGTCAAATGACGAGACTTGCACTGTCGTAAGGATCGGCTACACAGTGACAGGGCAAGAAATGCCAGCAACGCCCGATCGATACGAAGGTAACTCGACCCTTTCATTCATTTGCTCGTTTGCTTTTCTATACTTGTCAGTACCAAATACAGGCACCGACCCTGCATTGAGAACACGCTGATAGGTAAATCTGCTCAGGGCTTTCCGTGGACCTCTTTAGCAAGAAGTCTATCGACGCTCATTTCGATACTCATCTGACAAGAGTCATCAAGGCCTTGAAGCCATACATCTCTAGAACCTTCTATGGATTTGAGATTGACAGTTACGAACTTGGTATGGTCATATCTCCCAATTTCGAGGCCACTAAACTAACATCATACAAGGCATGCAGAACTGGGGCGGTGACCTGGAAGATGAATTTATGCTTCTACGGGGCTACTCTCTGAGACCATGGATCTTGGCAGCCACAGGCCGCATCATTGGCTCGACTGAGAAGACTGAAAAGTTTCTATACGACTTCCGTCTGACTCATGCTGATTTGGTCAAGACAAACTCCTACGAATACTTCCAGGAGCGCCTGAGAGAGCTCTGAAAGCCAAGGATGGTAGAGCAGCGTATCCATCTGGCACATCCTATCGACTACTCATTTTCCCGGATTTGCCAAGCGCAACTAAGCAAGGCATCACGAAGGTTCTTGAGCTTGCTCAAGCTGGTGTGCCCATTCTTCTGCTTTCAAGCACGCCAACACCACGAGGAGCTGGTCTCAACGACACCAACCAAGAGATATCCAAACTCGCCAAGTCGCTCTGCCTCGCTGGCAATGGAAACGTTTTCACAAACATGGCCGCTGCCGAAGTCTTGAAAGCCGTTGATCTTGCACCAAATCTGGAGTTCACATCACCTCGAAACGACGCTGCGATATACTACACCCACATAACTGATGGTTCAGAAGATGTTTTCTTCGTCAGCAACGGTCTTAGGGAGCAGGTCGATGTCGTACTCAGCCTCAGAGGACAAGGATATCCAGAGATCTTGAATCCCACTACTGGCGAAACTGTTGACAAAGTCAACAGTAGCCGATCAGGCTCTCGCACGAATCTGGCCTATCACTTTAATCCATCAGAGTCTATCGTCGTTGTCATGCGACGGAAGGCGAGCAGGAGCCTTGATTCAGTGTCCAAAGACGGTCACCAACTGTGGGCGGCGACACCTTTCGAGTCTTTCGTGGCAACACCTTACCAAAACATTTCGTCGTCATTTGCTGTTACACTATGGGCAAAACCAGAAGTTGCGCAGTTTGGCACTTCAAACTACATCTTTTACCCCACATCATCATATGGGAATGGACATGCATCAATGTCACTCACTCTGGGAACCAACGGTATTCAGATCGGGGAGGCGACAACTTCTAGCCCTAAGACTGTCATCGGCCTCACTGAGACCGCCAACAACTTTACAGTCTCGGGGTGGACCCATTTCGCCATCGTGTATGAGAATGACACGCCTTCGCTATACGTCAATGGTGAAATGCTAAGCAAGGGTTCAAAGTCAACCAACATTGTGCATCCAGGTCTGGGGCAGCCGGATGCGCCAGCACGCATGACAAAGCGCTTCGACGGTGACCTCGCTGGGCTTGAAGTTCACGCTGAATCTTTGGATTCAGCCGAGATCAAGGCATTGTTCGAGCACGGACTTCCACAAATGGACTCTCCTTCGCCGATAGAGTTGAAGGGGTCAAACAAAGCCATTTTCCGCCGCAGTGGGAAATACACATTTTCAGCTGGGGGCAAGAAGACCAGCGTTGAGGTACCTTCTCTTCCAGTTGTCTCCCTCAATGGAAGTTGGGAGGTTTCGTTTCCCGCCGATCGCCTGCCCAAGAAGCGTGGGAAGCTTACAGTCGAGTTACCTGAGCTCAAATCTCTGAAGGATCACGAGGATTTCGATATCGCTCATTTCTCTGGAACAGCCACCTACAAGACGAAGTTCCAACTACCCAAGGATCACAGTACCAAGACAAGCAGGGGTACAAAGACACGGGTACTTCTGAACTTGGGCCGAGTTGAAAATATCGCCTCAGTCAAGGTGAATGGGAAGGATCAGGGTCTCGTCTGGCTCCCGCCCTACGGTAGACATCACCTCGGCTGTGAGATCCTCTCATACCAACACGCTGGAAGTGGAGGTCACAAACTGTTGGCCAAACAGGCTTATTGGAGACGAGAAGCTACCGGAAGAGAACAAGTACAACTCGACTCGGCAGAATTTTGCGATCGAGGAATGGCCGGACTGGTTTGCCAAGGGTCTAGAGGGCAGAGGGTACAACAATGGGGATGAGTTTGGAAACGACGGCACCCGTAAGCCTGGAGACAGAGTGACTTTCACTTCTTGGAAGCACTACGATGAGTCGAGCCCCTTGTTCGAAAGCGGGCTTCTGGGACCTGTCACTGTCACGGTAGCTGAGCTTGTGGACGTAAAGGTGTAGCCACTGTAGCCTTGGCAATTAAACCAGTATGACCCCGTGGGGTTCTTGTTTCAACCCCTGGTGCCGTTACGAGCACGTCTGTGAAGTGCCGTCAGAGCTTGTGACCAGCTGCCGTGCCGTAATTGAGGGGTAATTTCGCCCCCATATCCGCGCCACTCGCATTCAGGGAATCGTCCATGATCAACGATTTAGCCACATCTTGTGCCATGTTTCTAGCATGCACACATTAACCGTCGGAGATGAGCCCGAACATTCCTCCGGGAACCCGCAAACCCCTGACACCATGTCCATGCGCTCCGAACTACCCCAGCTCACTTGGACGCTTGCGGAATAGTAAATGCCACCAAAGAACGCCACTGCGGGGACCCATGGGGTTGTGGCACGATCCCCCACATGCCAGGGGACCTCACGAGAGACATTTCATCATCTTGGTCTCGGACCTTGATCTCGACCTCTCCTTCTCCCCTCCTTCACTGCATTGCGGAATGTTCAGAAGTCTTGAATACATACGCATACAACATGGCAAGCCCAAACGGCTCAATCGTTGATGAGCACGTGCGAGGTGATGATGAAAATGCCTCAGGAAACGAACGACCACGAAAGATGGCGCGCGTTAGTACCAGGGAAGAAGAGGGCCCTTCGTGCAGCTCTTGCAGGAGGAGGAAGACCAAATGCTCCAGAGACCAGCCGTGTTCCAATTGTTCCAAGATTGGTACTTCCCTCTTACGCTTGAGCTCAGCGATTGTCTCGAAGTTGACTAACTTGTGTTCAGGCGCCAGCTGTGTCTACGACGGGGGCAAGATGAAGCCCGGACTACGGACTGGTGCCGTGGAAAGTCTCAGCCAGAGGCTAAGTATGTCATGCCCAATCTCGAGTGCGCTCAGCAGCTCCCTGACATGTCATTTCAGCCGCCCTCGAAAACATGTTTGTTGGACAAGGCATCATGTGGCAGCAGATGTTGAATGCCATCTCCGGCAGTAGTGCCCAACCTCAGCTCAGCGAGTCACTACCCTCACCGCCGATGGGTTCACTACAGGAGCAGTCCTCAGCATTTAAGCAAAGGCTGTCTTTCCTGGCGTCAGGAGATCCAGTTCAATTTCAGGGCAACAGTATATCGACCTCAACCACTACCAAAGCCGCCGCATTATCAGGTATCGAAAACACGGATCCCTGTCTTTCCAACACCCCTATGCCACCAGACGAGCTTGTAGACTCGCTGGTGGAAATCTACTTTGAAACTGTGCACCCTTGGATTCCAATGTTACATGTCCGGAATTTCAGGGCTGCTCTTGCATCGCCTGAGCAACGAGCCGGCATGACGACTATTCTCCAAGCCATTGTATCTCTCTGCATCAGGTTTTCCGACGACCCCCTACTTAATGAGAATCCATCGTTGCGGACCTGGTACGCTACGAGATGTAGGCAGGCCGTCATCTTGAAGAGCATGGAGACATTCTCGGTCCGAAACGTCCAAGCACTCATCATCTGCGCTTTTGACACGATCGGGGAGTGGACATGGTCCATCGACATGGTCCATGGTTGGAAGCATGGCAAGGACCGTGGAGCAGTTGCGCTTGAGCAAAGAGGAGAGCGACGTCGCTGAGAGTGCTTCAGCAGGAAGAAGTCTCATGAACAGAATGACATTCCTTCCTCCTTGCAATGGCTGGCAAGAAGCTGAGGAGAGGCGACGTGTCTTTTGGAATGTCTTTTTGATGGACAGGTTCTGCAGTATCAGCACTGGATGGAATCCTTGCCTTACCAGCGCCGACTTCCATCGCAGACTACCATGCGAAGGAGCTATCTGGGAAGAAAGCGAGCAGCTTCAAATACCGACCCCATTCTTCGGCACTTTGGACCAGATGCAACATCCAGAAGCACTTCCTGAACTTCACATGGAGAGGGAGGAAGAGCAGAACTCTCTGGGAGGATTTGCATACTGCATAGAAGCCACCGAGAACCTCAGGCTGGTCATCTTCTTCTTTCTCCAGCACGAGGTTGACTTTGGTAATTCTCGTGATATTCAAAAGTGGCTCATCAGATTTAAGCAGCTGGACCTGCGCCTCATGCAGTAAGTCAAAACCACCCACCTTGCGCCTACTACATTTTCTAAGAGAGAATCTAGATGGAAAGCCCTCCTCCCTGAGACATGGAGAGAAGCTTGTCTAGTCAACGACGATGGCAACCTTGACCCTAACTTGGTGTTGGCTCACATCACTCACAACACTGCTGTGGTTCTCCTTCACCAAGGTCTGGCCTATCCCTCTTCAGAGTGGAAGTCCATACCAGCCAAGCTCCCATCTGCTTCAAGTGCAGAAACCTGTCTGGCTGCGACAGAAGAAGTATCCCGTATCACTACGAGATTTCTCCCAACTTCACCTGTCTTGGCAAATCCACAATTTGCATTCTGCCTGTTCGTATGCGGCCGGGCATTGCTTACACATGCCGTCTTTCAGGAGAAGCCAATATCTCCCGTGTTTGATTCTATCCTGCAAAGCCTCGATGAGATCTCTAAACGATGGAATGGCAGACATGCGAGCACCAGCTCCAACTTGGCGTCCAAATTCAAATCACGTCTCCTACAAGCTCGCCAGGATAGCTATCACGGCGCTGGAAGTATTCGTGAAGAGGCCTTTTCTGATAAGAAATATCCAAACTGCGAACAAGAGGACAACTCACCAAGCAGCTTGGCATACTCTCATGCCACAGCGTTTCAACTTGGCCTTGACGCCAATGCCACCGCCATGGCATTCAAGCCCGCTTCAAAGAGCTCCCCGGACAGTGTTTCTTTGGCATTCCCACCTCTACCCGGGTCGCTGCAGGATGCATTCTTGACCCAGCCAAGCCATGGGATGCAGCAAGTCATGGATTCTTCGACCCAAGATACCATTTCTGTGGCGGACTGCTTCACAGATCCTTCCCTCATGGCCGACCCCTGTCCATACCCATTTCTGGATCAGACCATTATACCCAGCGACAGGGTGACGTCTCTGAGAGGTTTCATGCCTCAGTGATAGGAGCTTAATAAAAGTAGGATTGTTTTATATCTTCTTGTCATGTTTTGGGTCATTGGGTGGATTGCCTGGTTAGGTCTACTATTCTTGTTCTGTTATCACGTCGCTACATGCAGTTGATACTCTTGACAAGCCATTTCCTGGCTGGCGATGAATCTACCTTCACACTCAGAGGGAAAGCCCTGTGATCTTTATTCTTGGGACTCAAGAACTATCAGTAGGCGTCTACAAATACCCAACTCTTTACATCGTCAAGAGTCTTGATGCTTAGTTCGAGCAACCATGTAGCCCATGATGTTTGTCTTGAAGATTCGTTGACTGTCTAATTGGACCTACACCTACTGACATCTCGTTTGTCTGAAATCCCTTAGTGACTCAGAACACCCCCCTTTACTTCTCAGACAGCACCAAAACCTTGACCTGATCCACCTCGATGCCCTTCAATGCTATAGTGGCACCCAGTTTCCCAAGGCTCTTCTTCGCCCACACATCACGAATGGCCAGCTGACGATGCCCTTCATTCAAACCCGGCACTTCCTTGACCGGCAATGAGATATCCAGTGGATCTGTGCCATAGTTCTGCACCAGGATAACATGTCGAGACTTGCCCGACTTCAAAGGTCCGGCCCACACTTGGTACTTGCCTTCTCGTGACAGACTCGGAATGTAGTTGACAGCAACACCCAGTTTATCCTGATTCAAGGCGATGATCTCCTTGTTCTTCAGAACCTCGAGCGACGAATCTCGAATGTTGTTGACATCGGCACCAATAATGAGAGGAGATTTCAGGGCCGCCCAGAACGAAAAGTGCGTCTCTTCCTGGTGCCTTGTCATGTTTCCAACGCCAACTTCGAGCATATCCATGTCCGCTGTCAACAGTTAGTGGCCAGTTCGAGAAGAGCTAAACTTGAACATACCCCAAGATCCTGGTTTCTGAAACCTGGAAATCTCACGCATCTTCCGAATCATCGTCAAAACGCTGACGCCAGCGTAACCCGTGTTCAGGCAGTAGGCCGTAGCGCAGCCATTGGTGTTATCTTTCTTGTACTCGCTGTGAATGTCGCCAGACATGCGGTAAGAGTCACTGAACTGATCGGCCCAGAACCACGGGAACTGGTGACCCCACTCGCAGAGGGAGTAGAAGATGTCACGGCCCGTGTCCTTCAATGCGTGTGACATGCGAAGGAACCTTTCCTGGACCGACAGCGTGTTGGCTTGAAAGCCTCCGCAGTTGTCGTACTTGAGGTAGTCGATGCCCCATTCGGCGTACTGAGAGGCGTCAAGCTCCTCGTAGCCGTAGCTTCCAGGTGCAAAGTCGCACCCATAGATGCCCGCGTCACTACTCGGATGTTAAATGGCGCCTTTATCGTATGAGAGGCCATTGGGGATTGGAGAGAACCGGCCAAGGGTTTGTGGTATGAACTATTGCTCACCTGTAAATGCCAACCTTCAGACCCAACTTATGGATGTAGTCGGCAACGGGTTTGATGCCACCAGGGAATCTGGTGAGATTGACCTGCTGGCGGCCTTCCTTGTCTCGCTCAAGAGTCTGCCACCCGGCATCCATGAGGACGTAGTTGTAGCCCAAGGAAGCCAGTCCTGACTTGACAATTGTGTTGGCAGTGGATTCAATGATGCTTTCGTTGATGATGGCCTTGAAGCTGTTCCACGAATTCCACCCTGGCAGAATATTTAGCTGAGGCGCAAATATGAGGGGGAGTAGTGTTTGGGAACTTACCCATCTGTGGCTTGGTGGCCAATCCTTGAGCGGAGACGCCCGATGCGAGGGCCAAAGGAACAAGGCTGAGCTTCATGATGTATATTCGGTCAATTGAAAGATCATACCCACGAAGTAGTTACACGCGATGATTGGAATAATGAAAGACTTTCTTATAACACGGTCCGGGAAGAAAGATGGCTACATCATAAGACTCGAGTTCGGGGTTCGGGGCAATCCTGGGTAGTGTTCCGAACCCTGCATCGGAGTCGGACCGGTCTTTGGCCCTGAATGCCAAGCCCACGAAGAAGCCGGATATTTGAAGTCCATGTGATGCTCCTCTGCCCTCGAAAATGACATCGTAGACGTGAGTGCTTGCGGCGTCGCCTTTTACCTCTCCATTGAAAGAATGAGATTTTACTCTGTCTTCCTCTCCGCCCTAGCGGCATCGACATCTCTTTGTGAGGTCATCGATCGCCAGCCCCTCACTTTCGCTCCGGTTCCTGAAGATACCTACGTTGTCCCAGCATCGGATACTCTTTTAGATTTCATCCAATCGCGAGAGGACCTGTCCATTCTATCATCAACACTCGACCAACTAGGAGGTTTGTTCTGAAACAGCTGTAAATCACTACCTTGGCTAACCTGCGCAGGATTTGTGCAAGCCCTCAACACCTCGGCAACATGGCAATACACCTTTTTTGCGCCATCGAACAAGGCCTTCAACAACACCGGAGAGTACTTCGAGACCTTTGCCAAGACAGCCAAGGGGAAGTGGTGGCTCGGAAATCTGATCCAACATCACTATGTCCCAAACGCGAAGCTCAAGACGGCTGACTTTGGCTCGACCACTACCCGACTTCAAACCAGCACGTACCTTTACGTCAGTGCCAAGACGGTCAATGAGGATCTCATCCTCAACAGTGTTGCCACAGTCACGGAAGGAAACCTCCCCGTCACCAACGTAAGCATCCCTCTGCAGGACTTTTTAAGCATGACGCTGATTCTCTCCAGGGCATCGTTCACATCATCGACCATATTCTGGACCCATCCGCTCAGATTTTCGAGTCAGATTTGCCGCAGGTAAAGCAAGGGTTTATCCCTGGCAGTTGCTCAAATCCACTGCTGCCTTACTGTTGAATAAAAAGGCGTAACCATGTCCTGGAGCCCGATGTACTGAGTCGGTTGGTCCAAAGAGGGGCGGTTGAGTGTCCGAGCAAAGGAAGCATACTTCAATGTTGCTGCTGAATAGTCAGTGGCACTAAGCTCTGATTTGTTTTGATTGCTTAATTCATTCTTTGATTGAAATGGTCATTCTAGAGAATGATGTTTCTTCATGGTCGTGGCGATTAAGTGACGTGATAGTCTCTGTTACTGTATGCATGTGAGCATGTGGCCGGTTAAATAGCTTCTGCCTTATTGTCCCGAATGACAGTTTCCAAAGGGGTCATTGGAAGGGCAGCTACTAATATGGACCTGGATTCAGAACCAATCTGGTGTAGCTTCTGCGTCTTTGTTGTCAATCTCATTAGAAGCGACCTGGCACGAGATTAGTTCCCGACACTAGAGCGCCATAATTGCTCGCTGCCGAAGGACAAAGCCGAGGTCTGACGACAACGTGAGTAGCCCCTCAATGGAGATATCATTTCCAAGGTCCGTGAGAGCATCGGCCCTCCGTAGGCGTGTTACGTGACCCCCCAGTCTTCGGGGTAGCAACGAAGTACCAGTTCTGGCAATGTGTAGAATAGCCGGGGCGGGTATGACGCAGGTTGCATGGTTCCTTTCATTACGGCTAAATGGAATGTTTCATCTATAGTTCTTGATGATCACCATCGGGGAAACCTTCGAATGCCGAATCGGGCGAATGGGCTGTTGATCACTTTGGTGAAAGTGGAAGGTTTCAGGGAAAGATGGTAGCGTGGATGAGAAAGTTCAAGTCCTGTGTTATGGTGAAGTGATCTTAACGACCAACGGACTATCCTTCGGCTCATTAACAGATGTGATGTCTTTTGTTTACGGACTTTGGTAGATGGGGCACGACGGGCGAGAAGGCCATGATCTCATACGCAGTGTTTCTCAACAACAGAACACTCTACGATGAAGCTCTGGCCAGGTACTCTACTGGAGAATATGGTTCAACCTGTGGAAGCCTTCCGTTCATGATTGCCCCTAGGGGACAATACGTCGAGTCCGGCCGCGACCAAGGACACACTCAGCTATCTCTCGGGAACATGGCCAAACTTGCTCAGGTGGCCTTTTCTCAGGGCGACGATTCAGTGTATGACCTCTTAAACAAGCGTCTTATGGTTGGCTATGAGTACACCAGCGAGTTCCTGATGACCGACAACACGCTTCCGTACAATACGCCGTGGGTCTGCTGCGGCTGTGCGAACTTGGGTTGGAAGGGAATCAGCGAGTTGGAACGTGGTCAGTGGAGGCCGATACACGGAATTGCCTATGGATACTACGCACAGAAGAAGGGGAATGACATGCCTTACACTATGATGCTGTTGGAGGCTCAAGGGCTTGAAACCACGAATCCATCTTCTGCAAGCAACGACAATGCGGAGTGGGGGACATTGCGGTTTCGCAGAAGTCAAGACTTATAGGTGCTTGTAGGTGAGAACCTGCCGCCTCGATTAAGTATTAAAATACCTATTGGTTGCTGTCTACTAGTTTCATAAGCATTAATTCGTTCTTAAGACGACCGTTTTTCCATGTAAATCGACAGGAACGAAAGAAAAACAACAAAGGTGAAACCATCTTTAACAGGTCCTTTCAAATTCATTGCTCAAGTATTTCGCCAAGCAAGAGAAGAGAAATAATACATTGGATGCGTGTCGCAACAACTCAAGAAGTGGCAGCAACAGATCAATACTGGCAACACGATAACCACGGGCTAAAATCCATACTCATGACATCCAAACCATATACTAGGTTCTCGTATCCACTGCAGATGCACTCCCTGTCTGTTGAACTTCTCTGTTCGTGCGGCGCTTCAACCAACTCGCTGGGTTATATGAGCTTCACTCTTTGCTACCCTGGGCCTTCATCCTGTCTTCGCCAATCTCCCCACCAATAACTCTTCCGGTGACACCTTGTTCCATCTCATCGAGATGGTAATCGCTCATTAGAAAGCCGCAAATGAAAACCGGGACACAAACGCATACCGCAATGGTGAGAAGAGTGCTCATGGTCTCCTGGTAGCTGCGGTTGATGGCTATGCGTTCGGGGCCATTCATGGGATATGACAAGGCCACGTTGATATCGTCAAATATCATTGTCGCATTCTGCTTGGACTCTTCGGGAAGATAAGCAGCCAGCTTTGAAGGGATATTGCGACCCCAGACAGCGCCACTGATGGCGGAGCCAATAGCGGAACCAATGCTGATAAGCGTGAGGAAGATGGCCGTGGCGGATCCGAGGTTTTGATGTCCACCGCTGGCTTGTACACCAAGTTGAGCCGGTACATTGAGCATGCCCCCGCCAAAACCGATACAGATCTGAGTCCCAATTATAGCCGACAGGGAGGCGTCTTCGGTGCGATATTTCATCATCAGTCCCATGCCCAGGATGTAGAGGCAGGATCCCGCGACCACAAACCACTTATACCGGTTCGTAAACTTGATGAGGAATGAGACGATGAGAGACGACACAGTGCCTGAGAAGCTGAAAATTTGGACAATATAGGTAGCTGACTGTGTGTCGAGGTCCCAAACAACGAGGAGATACGAGTAGAAATACGGCTGAACCGAGAGATAGAATGCCACTAGAAAGCCGTCAGTTATAAAACATCTTTCGTGAAGGTGAGAAGGGGCTTACTGAAATAAAAGGTAATCAGCACACAGCCAGCGCTGAAGGTCCGAGATTTGAGCAAATGCAGAGGCGTCAAAGGGTAAGGCGCCATATTGGCGAGAATCTTTCCAAACGTCCCCTGAACACCATATTTCTTGCCCAGGCGAGTGCTTATCTCCCAGAATGGATAGATGACGACAAAGACTGCACCCAATGCGACCATGGCGATGATGCTCTTGTTGCTCCAGCCATTCGAGACTTTGGCGGCGATTGTGCACGGGACGAGGATCAAAGAGAATCCAGCTGCCAGAAGGAGAATTCCACCAATATCCATGTCTCTCCATAGATTCAAGAGAATCTGTCCTGGGCTTCCTTTCATCGTGGTGCGGGACTCGGGAGCAAGGCCCAGCTTCTTGGCTCGTCGGCCATTCAGGAAGAGAGAGATGAGAAGAGGTAGAAACGACACGGGGAGGAGAATGGCCCACATCCCATAGGCCCATCTCCAACTACCAGAGCTATTCCTGATACCAGTACCAATGCGCTCACCTATCCATGTCGTAACGAGGAATGGTAGGTCTGGAAGGGTAGAGAAGAGGGCACGCCATGTCAAGTCGGTGGTATCCGCAATAAAGACCTGCTGCAAGATCAACAGACCGGTACTGCCCGCCGCGTAAAAGATTTGAGCCGACGCAAACGTCTCGACATTGTTTGATGCCGCCATCTGGATGTAGCCCAGAGTATAAAGGGCGATGGAAACACAAAAGGCCTCCATTCGGCCAAAGACGTCGGCAATCTTGGCCATTGGCGGTTTGACCACAGCTATACCCTTTCATTAGCCATAAAAGTACGTCGTTAACATGACAAATTCATACCAAGGATGACAGCTTGAACCACACCGATGGTCGAGACCAGTGAGTGACTTTGGAATGAACTGGTCACGAAGATGAGGACAGAGCCCGTGACTTGACCCTCCAATGATGTGATGAAAGCCATGAGCAACAAACTGCAGAAATCCAATCAGATACCCCGTGACTAGCGTAAATCCCCCTAGAACTCAATTCAAGGGGATGTCAATTAGGCGCGCTACACATACCTGCCATAGGCGACGGCCAATGAGGTCTTTGTCCAAGTCTTAGAGATGGCTTCGATACCCTTGACACCATCAAGAGCATCCTCGTTCGATGATGTTCTGTCGTCATTGGTCGGTGGGCGCTCATCAGCGTGATTTTTGTGTTTCTCGTCGTCATCCATTGTGGTCTCGCGCTGAATAGATCCCATGGCGACTCCTGCAGGGGTAACTGGGTGAAAGGGTCTTCAGGTATGTGTGAGAAAGTTGCATCTGCCCCCTCGTGATTGAGTATGCAGGTAAACTATGAGAAACAGAACGGTCTGGCAAAGGGATCGACGCGATTGATAAGTGGAGGGGAAGCAGGATCGACGGCCAGGGAGTACAGCGTTACGTCAGGGGGCAACATATAGGTTAAAGCCATTTCTCTGTCATACTGAAAGCCCCCAGGTAAGCAATTACCCGTTGCACACGTGTAAGAGTGGGCTTGGGAGGACAACAACCAACAAGCTAGACATTCAGCTGCTGTTGGTTCCAAGTAATAATATTGCAGATATGGACGCCACTCTTAGGCCACCAACATTGGCATTGTCAAATTTCAATTCCTTCACAGCTCTTCTCCCGATCTCGGACACCAAAGTGTATGATAATGCACAACTGCTACACAAGACCCCTACTCGGGCCGAGCCCAAAGTGCGGCTAAGAGCATATGCCATCCCGCTTTTCAGCCAGCCTTCGCAGTCAGATGAGCTCTATTTTATGCTTATTCAAGCCACCGAATCATCTTTTCTCCTCGGGCGGGTCTGATTGGATAGCGTCGAAAAGGATCTGCGCCAAAAGTCTTGGAGCTGAGAGGCATCTTATCAATCACAACCATCCTGCTTCCTTGGCTTTTTCTCAGCAGAGACGAAGGATTCTGCACGGTCACAAAGAGGAATGAGGATATCAATTTGTAACTCGCGCACAAGTCATTCCTTCTTGGTGATTCGCAGGAAACGCGAGAGGGTCACACATCGCATCGTTGCTACCGTGAATTGTGGGGGTCCATGTTCCACAGTTAGCTAAAAATGTCTTGAGCAGAGCGGGGAACGGCCTTGTTGAAGGAAAGATCACCAATCTTTAAGCTCAGTCCTGAGGCAGGGAGCGCAGCTCCGATGGTGCAGCGCGTCGGTCACTCCGACTTGGCGTCTGGTAGTCAAATAACTCACTTCTTGAAGCCCTCATAGGTGTCAACTGGCTGCTCAACATACTCCACATCAACCGGCTTGCAGTTGTTCCTCATGGGGTAGGGCTTATGCTCTGCCCTTTCAATATCGCATTCCCCTTGTTGATTTCGCGCGTTGTACTTGTATCTTCCTTGCAGCCACGGGTGTTGACATGGTGGTGGTACATATCTCGTCTACGAGAGCGGAAGGATGGCGCTAGGTAACAACTACAACGCCAAAGAGGGCTCTGCTTTGGCGAGCAGAAGCATTGGCGTCAAGTAGTGCCTAAATATTAAACTTACCAGCGCCATATTGACTTTTGATTTGGTAGCTTCAGAACCTGCTGGTCACGGTCCCACATGACATTAGTGACTCGACGAAGTTCGAGATGCGAATGGATGCTTGTCATGTCACAGTCACTAAGTGTGAAAGATGAGCCATGATTCATAGTACGGAGAGTAATATAAAAACTATACCGCAGCCATTTTTAAATTAGCAACAAGACAAAGAGACACAATCTGTCAAATCATTCTAGCCCCGGGTTGATTCTACACAACTAAAGAATCCATCATGATTATAACCAAGAAAACACGAAAGGACCATACCCATTGGATATGCAGATATAAAGCTCAGACGACCTTTGAACTCGACTGCCGTCTAGTAGGATATAAACCTTCACCACAACCAATGGCAGAGAAAAGCTGCGGCTTTTGTCTTCATCGTCGATGTGTAGACGCCGTCGCTTTGAACAAAAAGTTTGATGAAATTGGCCGGCTCACTAAAGTTGATGACGACGAGACCGAATGGTGGGAATATTTCGTGAGGCCGATAAAGCACGAACCGATAGAGGCTTGGAACGGTAAAGAGCCCGTACTGGGCTGCGTGTTCTTATCAGTCACCCTGAATCACCAGTTTACACTTGCTTCCCCCAACCTCCGTGTTTTAATTTTAGTCTTAGCCTATACACGATGCTCCTACCTTTTCCCGTTCCTGTTAGTCATGATCACTCGTCGCATGTCGAACATCAGAGCTGTCCAGGCATCACGCAACGGGGCACAAAGCACAATGAACTAATGGCCGGTTTAAGGGTTTATGAATCTACCTTTCTTCATGAAATATTCAGATAAGTAGATTTCACTATTCTCGGGAATTTTAACTCCTTGTTGGCACGTTATTAAAGCAACAATGAGAGGTGGCAGCCCGCTTCGACGGGCATGATGTTATAGGGTAGGTAGGTAAGCTAATGAAGTTGAAACAACTGCAAACACTCAGTCTCCTCACCGAGATGCTGGCTTCTAACACAACGGTGCATTTCAACTGTATTAGACCGATATCATAAAAGAGATTTTACTAGTAAGAGCCTATAAAATGCAGCCTCACGAGATAATTGCGGGCTGGCAACTGTCTCACTCTTAAAAATATGATGCGGGATCTCGTTGGCGGGAACCTCTCCACCAGAGAATGAAGTTGAAGTAGCTACCTTGATTACATCCTTGTCACTAGATTCTCTCGTTTTTACTGTTTACTAAGTTTCGAAGTTGCACACCGGCTTGGAATCTGTGCAACTACAGTACGGACCGTTTCTGGGTTGCCCGAAATCTGCATGGATCCGAAGCTGGCTCGCCGGCTTCACTAGACACTGCTCTGGGTTGAGTGAAGCCCATGAACCACTCGGAGATTGCGAAAATAGGCATTGTCAAATGCCAATCAGGAACGACAAATGGTTGCCGACAAGTCTAAACACCATCGCGACTCCACAACAATGCATTCAGACCCTGTAGTGACCCAAGACTAACCAATCAGAGAAGCATAGCATAGCCCTCATGGACACCGAGTGGCTGGTGAAATTAAAGCCCGATACGGGGAAGGCGACCGGCCCGCTGACATGGACCCCGAGGTCCGCTGACGCCCGCTGACAGTGGCTGCCCGAGCTGAAACGCGCTGGCGATTCAATTGAGGCTTTGCAGTTGGTGAATCTTGAGTAATTGGTGATGCTGGTAAAACATCGAGTTGGCTGAGCACGATGCGCCTCATGGGCTGCAGAATGAGGAGGATATAAAGGACGGTAAAGTTTGCAGGTTCCAGAACTGTTCTCCCTTCACTCACCATCTCTCATCCTCTTTCTAGCCAAGCTCACCCATCATGAAGGCTCTATTTCTGTCTATTCTCTGGCCTGCTGTAGCCAGCGCTGCCGCCTGCAAACCCGAACCCCCCAAGTCGAAAACCGCCTGCAAGCTAGCTGCCGTTGACAACGTGGATCTGAGTGTCGGCTTCAACTACAATGGCGACTGTGCCCCAAGCACCGGAACTCTCAACGGCTTCATGATGTTTGTCGACTTTTCAGATGCCGAACCCGCTCAAGGCGAAACCCCCCAATCGCTCTACGACGCGGTGGTCCCCCAAACGACTGAATGGTACAAACAGGCCTCTCAAGGGGCTCTGTCTTTCAATGTCACGGCCGATCTATCCAAGTTCTACCGCATGCCTGCCTCTGCAGCATCTTATGGCTGGGAGCGAGGTCTCACATGGGCAGAACACCAGGACTACATCCAGGATGCCCTCGACGCCTATACCGCCAAAGGCACTCGCCCTCCACCTCCTGAGTCGGACGTCCTTTACGTTGTTCCCGTAAACAACGCCGGTGCCAGAGGAATTTCTCGATCCATCACCTTTGTTACACGAGCCAACACCAGACAGGGTGATTATGTCGCCAGGAAGACCGTTACCGTTGCAACCGACGCATTTACAACATGGGGTCCGAAAAGCTGGATTGCGTTGGCTCACGAGACGGGTCACACCATGTGCTTGGCCGACTTCTACCCATTCGAAGATCTCGGCCTGGGTTACTACGTCGGTGGTTGGAGTGCCATGGGGGATGTTTCCGGCGTTGGCCCTGATTTCTTCGCCTGGGACAAGTGGCGCCTGGGTTGGATTAATGACGAGTCCATCGACTGTGTTTCGGAACGAGGAACTACTGAGCACACCCTTACACCACTAGAGCTCAAGACTTCCGACAATGACATCAAGGCTGTTGTCGTCGCCGTCAACCAAACCTCAGCACTTGTCGCCGAGGCCCGCATCCCCGGGGGTCTTGATTCAGGCGTCTGCGCCCCCGGTGTCCTGCTATACACGGTCGACACCTCGGTCAAGTCAGGCTATGGCCCTGTCCGTGTTCTGGATGTAACGCCCGGATCAGGTGGCTGCGGTACTGATACCGTATACGACAAGAATGATGGAACGCTGTCCCTGGCCCCCGGTGGAGTGAGCTCGTACAAGGTTCCTGGCTGGGGAGTTGAGGTTACCGTGGTCAAGCAGACGGAGAAGAGCTATACCATTCAAGTTGACGCCGAGTTTTAGGAGTAAGAGTTTATATCGGAGGAGTATTCAGAGTTTAATAGAGTAGACGATTAGAGAAGAGATAGCCAATAGACGGGGTTGGGATTATAAGAAACGTTTCGTGCAAACTGTGGCTGCATCCACATGTCACAAATCATGATCCCGGTAGGCAGATGTCAATTTACCCCCTTACATGACTCTCTATTTTACATTGATTCAGTTATTGACTTTCAGAGCTGTTGGATTATCCTTGCCATTCTCCCGTCTTGAAATTGTTCAGCTGCTGCGGTGTAACAAGGAAAACGTCATGTGATTGGCTAACCCGGAACGCGAAAGGGGCTGGCGCCTAGAATCCTTCAGCCAACATTAAGTCAGATGACCGGGAACCCGCCACCCCGGGAACCCGCCAACCCCGCTTTTTTCTTCAACACCATAACCCTCATTAAATTAATCACTTATGCAATGATCTTTATATTAAATTAAAGCTATTTTAGCTAATTAGAATGCCTAAATATATAGATAAAGACCTCAATGAGGCAATTTAAATAGTTAAAAACAAAAGGTCTATTATTAAAGTAGCTAATTAGCATAGGGTTCCTTGATCTTCCCTTTGAGACTGACTTGCCGGAAAGGAGCCCAAAGGAAGGGCTTATGAGGGTTAATAGTGGCTTTCTTATACCCTTAAAAAGGAGCTCTATGATTAGCTAAGGGTTTAAGATGCCCTTAGAACCCCGTTGATGCACTTCTAAATTAGGTAATTAGTGCAGCGTATATTATTAGTCTAAGGAGACTCGAGGCCGCTTAGTAAGTATTAGATTAATAGGTTTATAGCCCGCAACTAATAAATTAAAACCCTCTATATAGTTTAAATTAAAGCTAAGTAAATTAAGGGCTCTAAAGTAATTATTATCTAGGCTTAGTTTAATTAATTAAAGGACCTAGAGGTTATTATTATTTAGTATTAGTATTATTAGAATATAAATAAAATTAATATCTTCTAAGGAGTTAGTCTTAATAGCCTAATAGTTAGCTAATTAGAGAGAAAAAAGGTAATTAAAAAAGACCTAAAGTTATATAATTAGGTAATTATTATAGAGTATATAAGTGCAGATAGCTAGGTTCTTCCCTTATTAGTTATCTTTAAAGGTTAGGAGCCTTAATAATAGTAGTTTCTTAAGGATCTTTCCTTTATAAGTAATTAGCTCTTTATGGTATCTCTAAAGGGTTAGACTATTAATATAATTAGCCATAAGTGGCTCGAGAAGGTCTTTATCTTATATATTAAGCTAGCTAAAGCTAATAAGAAGAGGCTTCTTTTCCTTAATAGGTATAATAACTACCTAATTAAGGCTTTTATTTTTAGTTACTTTAAGGCAAATATATACCCTTATTACCTATTGCTATATATATTATATATCTTTTAGCCCTTTAACTTATTATGCTTTAATATCCTTAAGAGGAATTACTAAAATAAGCTCTCTTTAGTTGCCTCTTTAGTTAAAGAAGGACTAATAATAAAGGTAACTTTCTTTTAGTATTATTATAAGGCTTAGGCCGCTATATTTACGGAAGAGTATATTAAGAGTAGCTAGCGAGGGTTAGGGCTGTGGCTAATTAATATTTAAAAGCTACTCTTAAGCCAGTTTATAATACTAGATGAAGAAGAAGCTTAAGCTACCTAAGGAGGTAATTTAACCTTAGAAGTAGCTAATTAGGAGCCTAAAGTACCCCTTTTTTATACGCCTAAGCAGACCAAAGATATAGCTAACCTTGCAAGAGATCTCTTCGAGGTTAAGCAATTAACCCTAACTCATAGGCACTTTTGCCGGCTAGCTGGCAGGAGCCTAGAGAAAAAGACCCTCAAAAGGGTAATAGAATTAGATCGAGCTGACTAATTAGAAGCTCGTATGAGCTAATTATATATTGCAAAGAGACGGAAGGTAAATAAACCACTTAATCAGGTTATCAGGAGATAAGAGACCTTTTTGCAATAAGGAGCCAAATGCGGCAAGAAGAGGAAAAGGAGGCTTGCTAAGGAGCTGATTTTCTTATCATTTGATCTATTTATATTACTAATTTACTCAAATTGGCCAATTAATAGCTCTCTTCGTCGTGATATAAGTAATCGTTGTGATCGTGGTCCTTGGTGTTGTGGCTTAAAGTGGGGCTGGCGGGGTGGCGGGTTCCCGGTCATCTGACTTACTCGACAACCCATGTTCTCAACTCCCCTAACCTGTCCCCCCTTCTGCAACTTGCTCGGATCCGCCGGACACGACTCAACCGCTCTCAAAATGGTTTCCTACACTGAAATCAAAGCCTCCAACTCTCTCATCAATGATGTCACAGCCCCAAGCGTCGCCGTCTTTGTTGGCGGCACGTCAGGCATTGGCAAGCTCACAGTCAAAGCCCTCGTCGCAACCGGTTCGAGCGTCAGAATCTATCTGATTGGACGCAAGAGCTCTGAAGAGCGGTCGCGTGCTTTCATCGAGGAACTCCGCGTGATCAATCCCAAGGCCGAGGTTATTTGGACTGAAGGCGATGTCTCGCTACTTGCGGAGACAAAGAGGTTATGCGAGGTTATCAAGAGCAAGGAGTCGCGCGTTGACCTTCTGTTCCTTACCCCGGGCTACGCACCATTTGGCGCTCGTGAGGAGACTTCCGAGGGCCTGGAAATTGTCCAGAGTTTGGCGTACTACTCGCGAATGCTCTTCATCCTCCATCTCCTTCCCCTTCTCCGGGAAGCCGAATCCCCAAGAGTGGTCGGCGTTCTGGGAGGCGGGTTAGAAACAACTTCGCTGGAACTCGACGACATTGACCTCAAGAAGCCCGAGAATTTTGGCCCCAGAAAGGTTCAGCTCCAAGTCCTCACGATGAACACGACGACTCTGGACAAACTAGCTGCCGAAAACCCCAATGTGACGTTCATCCACTCTTGGCCTGGATGGGTCAACACAGGAAACGTAAACAGGGGCGTTGATCAGGGCACTTTCATGTCCTGGTTCGTCTGGCTTATCCTCGAGCCTCTCATCTCTCTGTTCTCGTTCAGCGACGAAGAGTCTGCACAGAGGCACTTGTTCCAGAGTACCAGCGCTGCTTTTGGTGGTCGTGGAGTGCCGTGGGCTGGGAAGCAGGGTGTGAACTCGCTGCAGAAGCAGGAGAACGGGCTGTTTATCGTCAACTACAAGTGCGATTCCACTCCGAATGCAAAGGTTGTGTCTGCACTCCGGGAGAAGGCGCAGAAGAGGGTTTGGGACCACACACAGGAAGTTCTTGGGCCATACCTGTAACCGATGGATTCTCGTTTGCTGTCATGATGTTTTCTTGCTTCTGGGCTTTTTTCTTTCTTCAATATTACTCCTCCTACCTTCTCGCCCCCCCTGCTAGCCTTGCGCAGGCTATGCAGGGACTCAGTACCATGACACAACTTAGCAAATGTCACAAGTCCCAAAGAAGGAGTCGGATCCAAGACAATTTATCGATCATTAAGTATCCTAACTCCAAGCATATAATTCGTATCTTTTTTCGCACGCTCTTAACCAGCCTCAAAAGCAGGGAAATATCGTTTCAATCCTCGGTCCAAAAGCTTGATGCTAACAGGTTTGACGAGATACTCATCCGCGCCAACACTGCTTGCAGCCTCCCTGTCCGATAGGCTGTCCTGACCAGTCACTATAAACAAAACACTTGCTTCGCAATTCGCTTGCTTCTCTAAAAGTCGTATGCGTCGAGTCGCTTCAATTCCATCGCACACTGGCATTTGTAAGTCCATAAGGATGAGTTGGAAAGCATCTCCTCCGCCGGCAGAGGATAATGATTGTTGTTTTGAGAAAATGTCAATAGCTTGCTGGCCGTCAGTTGCAGAGCAGTAAGGTATTCCTCGTTTCTTGCAATACATCTCCATAATGCGAAGATTAACAACGTTGTCGTCAACAAGTAAGGCTCTGGGTTTAGCAGGGCTTGTGGGGGCCTTCGTGATCGAGGTAGGTGGCCTTGATTCTAAATGGCTTGATGCGTTTGTTTCGCCAACCGATGGAGCCATGGTGCCCATATCGGAGTCGATCCCGTCTGCAGCTGTGTTTGAAGGGGGAGAAACAGGCATCGACCCGTACCCTTCGTCTGAGCTAGAGCTTTCGTCATTCGTTGCTAAGGGCGACGGCCCATTCGGACGAGAAAGGTTGTCCCGCGAAGCGCTCATCTCCGTCATGATCCTATCGATCTCTCCAAGTGCCAGGTTGATCGTTGAGGTCAGAAAGGGGCCGCTAACGTATACGATGTTGTTTGAAGTTGGCTCCAATGTCTCTTGCTCTTCTGACCCTGGGATAAGGCAGATGACGGGCTGTTCGCGCGGGATTTTCGAGAAGCACGTGCGGCGTTCTTCTAAGTCGGGTATGAGATCAAGGATCAGAAGACAGTTGTCTGTAGTCTCCGAGGCAGTAAAGCCATTCCGTATCAGACATTTCTCAAAATGTGCAGACAAAGGTCCGTCTTCTGATCCAGATGCCATCCTGTGAAACTTGAGTGGGATTTGTTTCGGTTTCGAACGGAGTGTTTTCGACGAGACAGGCGAAGAGACGCAATCGACATCTCCAAAGGTTGCTCTGAAATGCGAACCACGGCCAACCTCTGATGATACCAACTCGACAGACCCACGCAGTAGCGTTGCAAACTTGACAGCGAGAGGGAGGCCCAGTCCAGCACGTGTCGAGTGCTCGCCAACCTTCTCATAAAGATCGAATATGCGCTTTTGGTCCTTGAGGTGAATGCCACAACCGGTGTCCTCGACATCAACGACGAATTTCTTGGCATCCCTTCCCATCGATGCGGTTACTGCCACAATACCTGTTCTCGTGTTCTGAATCGCATTGATGACGATTGGCAGCAGGCTGTCTCGAAGGAGGTTGAGGTCAACCCGAAGGCTCTCGCGACCTGCAGGCAGATCGTAGTTGAAGAATATTGAGGGTTTGTATCGTGTGTCGCCTGAAATCATATCGGATACTCCCTTCGCTAGCTCCGTCTCGAGGTCCTCGATGTGATGAACCGCATACTGTCGATCTGTCATTGCGATATCAGTCCATCTGTTGAGAGTAATCATACTGTTGACAGTCGACATTAAATCTCGTCCTGCCGCTGAAATGGTTTCGAGATAGAGTGACGGCTTCCCGAGACCGACAATAGGTCTCACCAATTCCGCCAAGTTCGATTTGGTGTCGTTTCCTTTCGAGTCCCACGACTTCAAGTCCTCTGCAAGAAGCTCTGCGGCGCCAAGGATGCCGTGAATTGGGGTTCGGAGCTGGTGAGAGATGCCTCGGAGGAATGTCTCTTTTGCTGTCATCACTTCTGCAAGCAGGCGTTTCTGCCACCTCTGGGAGAGCATGCCTGCACAGGTCCGAACAAACCAGGAATCGACATCGTCGAATATATGTCTAAAGTCCTTGGTAGCAACAACCAGTAGGGATGGGCCCAGCGTGCTCTCACAGTGAGCAGCAACGAACCGGACCACCTTGTAGGAGGGAGTGTCGTGTTGGTTTGAGCCAGCAATGAATTCGTCAATGTAGTTCGTGTCCTCCCAAAGACCGTTTTCGATGTTCGATGACAGGATGGGACGCCCTCCTTCGGTCTCAATGTGGCCAGCCCTGGAAGACTGAAGGCTGATTGTCGCGTCCGGGTAAGCAGCCCTCATGATTCTAAGCACTGGCTCCTCCGACACCGTATCGTCATCGTCCCGCTCAACCTCAGCGATGAGTTCAGCCATCCGGTGACGTTCCCGCTGGCGCTTTGCTCTGGCGCATAGCACAATATCGGCGACGATCCAATCAGCCAGACGAGCGAGTGTTTGTTGCTGAGGTTTCGACAAAGGATCCTGGCTGGTTGCTGATGCCACGCAAAGCGACCCTAGCCCAACGCATTCGCCAGATTCGTGCTGCATTCGGAGTGGAACGCCCGCATAGGCCGTAAGTCCTCCTTGTTCAACATACGGTGATTCCCGATATCGCCAGTCCTCCATCATGTTTGGTAGAAGGAACACATTCTAGAAAGTAGTTCAGCAACTTGCGGTAAGGGAATAGAGAGAAATACCATACACCAGGAGGCTGTGTGACCGTGTGAGCGCAGAGGGTTTCACCCCGCGGCAGGATAGCGAGCTCAAGTCCGACTGTAGCTAAGCGAATGTAGACGTTGACATCGAGAACGCCGATGACGGCGTACTCCCATCCTGTGGATTCCTGAGCAAGACATGCCTTCTCCTGAAGACCGGCGAGAAGTTCAGGTTCATTGATAATGTCTCGGGTGTAGTACCATAGCATAGACAATCTGAGCCTCTCATTCTTGGCTAGATGAGCGCGTAAATACCGAGGAGAGGGGCAGGGCTTGTCCGGGACCGAGGAGGGTGCATAAGGGTCCGTCTTTGGAGGGTAGAAACATGACTCCAAGTCCTGGGACCAAGACTCAATCGGTTCATCGATCTGTTCCGGGTCATAGATCGGTCCAACGACCTCGGGACGAGGCGGCGGGGGGTTGCGCTCGGACGACAACAGGACCGCGTCGGCCTTTGGGAGGAAAGACAGCGGCTTCCCGCCAGTGGAGGCCATGACCGATGGTCTGCAGCACGGGGAAGATAAGGCGACAGGGGTCACAAACGCATCAAGACCGAATCGAGCATCGACGGTGGATAGGCAGTCGAAAACATGCGTCGAGGCGGTTAAGGAGAGGCTTTGGTCAAAACTTGGAAGTCGGAGGTTGAGGCGCCACTCACGTGCCTGGTCCCGCTAATGTGGCCCCATGGGATACGATCGAGATCGGTCTGGACCGTTTGCTCCGGCGTCCAGCCTCAAACGGAAGGTGTGATTTGCTACTGCAGTTGCTTAGTGTGAGAGTTAAAGGGATAACTATTGATGGCTAAGGATGCACTATTTTCTGTTAATCACTCATCTTGCTTTGAAAACTCGTAAATTTTGCTCCCAGGTTGAATATCTGGGGGATCTACAGAACAGAGTTGAACGGGAATTCTTCATGGTTATTTATAGCTTCGGCGATCATCCTTGTTAAAGTGGACCGACAACCAGATTTGGATGGCCCAAGCACGCCATGCTTTTGCCAAGATGGCGAGTTTCAGAGTGTCAATCGAATCACCCGGTTTCATTTCATGTTGGTTCTCCAACAGCCTAGAGACAATGCACAAATATCATATTGTCAACTACAATATGCAATACTATGGAAAGTAACAATCGCAGCCCGTTCATCAGTGATCGACGCGAATGACAACCTTGGCAAAGTGCTTCTTCTCCTTCAATCGCCGATAAGCATCCTTGACCTCTGCCAGCTCAAAAACCACATCGTCAATAACAGGCTTAATCTTCTTCTCGTCGATGAAACGAGCAAGCTCCTTGAACTGGTTGCGGCTACCTCCAAGGATACCTCGAGCAATGCAAGTGTGGAGGAGGGCTGCAAACATGGGAACCGTCTCGGCGTTTGCTGCTCCGACACCGCCAATGATCATGACGATACCATCAGTGCGGACGGCCTGGAGAGAATGCGAAAGCGTCTCGTTGCCGCCAATCTCGACAACAATATCGAAGCCCCGTCCTTCGGGTGTCAGAGCTCGCGCCTCTTTACCCCAGCCGTGGGGGTTGGTGCGATAGTTGACAACGTGCTTAGCGCCAAGCTCCTTGAGCCTGCTAGCCTTCTCATCGGATGAAGTTGTCGCCACGACAGTTGCACCTACGGCAGTCGCAAGCTGGAGCGCCGCGATACTGACGCCGCCTGTTCCCTGAACCAAGACCCAAGTACCCGGCCCAGCCTCTCTACCCTTCAGGCCAAAGAGTGAGTTCCACGCAGTCGTGTATGTGACTGTAAGAGTTGCGGCTTGCAGCCAGTCCAAAGACGTAGGGGCATGGACAAGAGCACATTCTGGGAACACACCAATGGATCGGAGTGTTCCATCTGTGCCTTGTCCAAGCATGCTTGGGACCTGAGCGACCGTGGAGAAGGCATCGTCAGGGATGGACGGATCGAAATTGGTCACGACTCTGTCTCCAGGTTTGAACCCCTTGACTGAGGACCCGACTGCCTCAACAGTGCCAGCGCCATCGCAGCCCGGCACCACGGGAGGAGTGATGGGGCCGTTGACACCCTACTTTGAATTAGGGCTGTGTGATATCTAAGGACAAGATTGACTTACCATGGGACCAGCGATGACAAGCTCTCGGTAGTTGAGACTGGCAGCATATAATTTGACCAAGACTTCATTGGGACCAAGGCCTGCCTGGGAGGGCACGGGAACATTCTCTTGGTACTCGAGGGAGGTTTCGAAGCCTTCTTGGCTGTTCAAGATCCACTGTCTAGCCATTGTAAGAGGTGATGAGGGATAACGTTGTTTGGTATGATTGGTATTGAATAATGGATAGATGGATGTTTTTGTTCTGAGATGAAGAACTTCAATTCGAAGGGCCTCTCGAGAGTTTATATACGTTGACGATGCTGGGTAAGATCATATATGCGGCGGAAGCTAGGCGGGTCTCGGCGGGAACCTTTGCGGGTTGCGGACTCGTCCTATTACCAATAGCCATGATGGACACTGTCCAGGTAACTTGATGACATATATCCTATCGGAGTTAAATTATAGTTATGGACATTATTTTCGAAAACCTCAACGTCCACCGCTGTTCCGCCACCTCTCCATCCTATCAGGCCCAAAATCCAGCCCCATCAAAACAAGCGGAAACACATCAACCTCATCCATACTCCTCTCTTCCAACAGCATCTCCGTCTCGTTCCTGTGTAAGAATCCTACACTCCGCTCCGCACATATGCTAGTCCACGCCGCCGCTGTCTTGGCATCCCAGACGCCCCTCCTCGTCGTGATGCGTACCCCTCCGAAACACGGCCCACTGCCTGTTTTCAACAGCTCATAGCCCGACTGGATCATCATGGAGACACACCATGTCCTTCGGACTGATTCAGAGAGAATCCAGGCATGCCATAGAAGCTGCTCTGGAGATGCTTGACAGGGAACAGGAGGATTTGAGGTGAGTTCTGGGGTGTAGACTGTGAGGGCGTTGTGAAGAAGTAGCCTGTCGTCGCTTGTGGCGCATGAGGCATGAGATAGCATCTGCTTGGCCCAGCGGTGTAGGATAGGTAGGTGCTGCTCTGCGTAGTGCCGTTGGCGAATATTCCCGTCAAAAAGGCGGATAAAAGTGTAAATGAAGAGTGATTGTACGCGACCAATCTCGTCAACAATACTAGCCTGATGACAATCATGTGAGACGGCAAGCTTGTTTGCCTTGTCTTCTATAAATCGATAGACCATATCGCTGGTCTTGTCCGTCTTGTTAAAATATGTTGATAGAGCCATGAAAGCATCCTGTATGCAGCTCGGGACGCTCTTTTTGTGCAGTTCGGCGTGGATGAAGGGGTTGCTTCCAGTCTCAATCCATTCCTTCAGCCAGTCTTTGGTCTTGTCGAAGCAAATGTGTACTTCGTTAACTGATATTGGCACAAGACCAGAAGTATCAACGGAACTAACTTCCCAGGAGTCTGGGGTCAGGAACCAAGCCGATCTCAGGTCATCCAGAGATGGAGATGGGGAAATGGTTGTTGTGGGCAGCTCTAGTCCCAGCTGTGGATCAATTGCGATGATCTCTGGTTGAGAAGGCTTCAGGAAAGATGGGACAACTTGCTCCTCGTGGTGTTGTGGTAATCTAATCAAACCATCAACGTTGTCATTGGCGCCGTAAACGACCATTCGCGGATGAGCTTCATAGGAGCAGGCCAACCCTCGGAGCTCGCAGCGACGGCATTGAGGAAGCTGCTTGGTGCATTTTCGCTTGGCAGACTTGCACGACTCACAGGCCTTGCGCGTTTTGGGATGCATTGAGATGTCTTGGCGTGTTCCTCTTGCGTCTGGACAGATTGAAGAACAAGGCCGTCATAGTGATAGGGTAGAAGAGGTGATGTTTTGGCCAATGTTTGTCAGCGCCAGCGGAATTAATTTCCTTCTTTGGTTAGACTTTCCGCATCTGACTCCACTACGCACCCGCAGCCCAGTAAGCACTAGGTAATGGGAGTGGAATTTATCAACCTCCTGTCTGTCACAAAGAGATGATCGATGAATGCGATTGTCGAAAGTCACCCATAGTAAGCATATGAAAGAATAATAGTGCCTCTTATGAGGTTTCGTCAAAAGAATTTGCTATAACTCTAGGCTCCTAGAAGCACTGAGACCACGCCTACATCCATGGCTTGTCGGATGTTTCACGGGATTCAAATCCACAATGCACTTAGAATATTAAGCATTTCTACGGCTCTGAATCTAAAATCTCTTATTTGAGGGCTACGATCACGACCAATGGTGGTCAGTGACAACCAACTCAAGGATAGACATATTGTTAGAATAAATGCGGAAACTCATGACCTGAACGTCGTTTTGATATATTACCAAGTATGAATCTTTCAGACAAAGCCACCACCCTTGCTCTGCCCGAACTGCGGGAACACGGGCACAACCGGGATGCAAATCAAGCCGACATACACACATAGTAATCAGCCCACAAAGCCATATACTTAGCACCAACAGCGGGGTTCCATTTTGCCAGCTAAGCCATAGTAATCTTATAGTAGTTCTAAATAGACGCATATATTATCGTCTTACTCACGAGATAGAACCTTTTATAGCCCTTAATTATACCTAGCTAGAAAGGAGTAAGGGTTATATCTCCCTTAGGTAGCTAGGTTAAGGACGGCTACTATCTAATAATACTAACGCAAATATAATAATCCGCCCATAAGGCTATATACTAAGATCTAATAGCAGGATTCCACTCGGCTAGCTAAGCCATAGTGATTTTATAGTAGCTTTAAATCTAGGAGTAAGTTATTATTTTACTAACTAGATAGAATTTATTATATATATTTATTATTCTAGCCTAGATCAGCGATAGGGTAAAAATTTTATTACTAAGGGTTATTAATACGGGGGTTAAGGGCTTTTATCTAATAACCGAGATATAAATATAGTAGCTGTTGAACCGAAGCTATTATATATATATGAGTATGCATAGAGGGTTCCGCACTGCATCTTAGCAGAATGAACTGCGGAATTAGTTAAGGCAAGGTCACGTGATATAGCACCCTCTAAATAAGAATAGCGTAAGGCATTAGCCTAAGAGAGGGGTAAGAGTTATATAGTTAGGTTTAATTAAGTAATTTACTAAATATAGGTTTAATAATTAAGAGTCTTAAAGCTATACTTCTTTAAGGTAGCTATAATTATTAAAATAAATATTAAATCTATAAAACTAACCTTAATACTAATATCTCTACCGCGATAATATATCTTCTATTATAAATATAAAGTCTTATCTCTTAAATAATCTAAATAATTAAGATTCCTTTAAATAGTCTTATATTATAAAAATAACTATAAAATAAATATATAAACTTAGTTAACTTAATAACTTAAGTTAATTTAATATTTTTTATAAAAAGAAATTAAAGAGACTTAAAATAAGTAATTACTTAGTAAGAAAAGGCCTTAAGGCTAAGGTATATAATATAAGACTTATTTAAAGTAAATATATTATAATCTTATTTATTAAACTAATTCTAAAGGACTAAGAGGTATATAAAGTAGAGTTAATAATTTATTAAAGTGACCTTAATTAATATAATAAATAAATAAATAATATCTATAATATATTTAATTAAATAATTAAAAAGGTTAATTTATATTATATTAAGATATATTTATTAGCTATAAATAAGTTAATTAAGTATAATAATATTATAGGCTTTTTTTTTTAACTTAAAAGCGGCTTATAGTATTAATAATAGCCTATAAAAGAAATAAGCTTAAAAAAGGTATTTTAAGGTATTAAAGGTAGCCTTAAATAATAAAATAAATTAAGAAAAATAAATTATTAATTAAGAAAAATTAATATAAATTATAAAGCTTAGATAAATAGCTAAAGTATAATATCTTAATACTTAGTTTAATAACTTAAAAAAAGTTTTAAAATATTATTTTAAGATTTTTCTTTAGATTAAATAAGGTTAAAATAAAAAGAAAATTAAAAATAAAACTTACTTATTATTAACTTTTTTTATATAATTCTAATAAGAGATTTAAGATAAGAAAAAAAAAGGTAATAAGCTTATAATTAATTAAGTAATAAAAAAAAGCTTTAAATTAGTTTTTTAAGTCTTATCTTCTTAAGACTTAAAGTAAAGCTACTTATTTATATAACAGTTAAAAAAAGGCTTTATAAAATGCCCTTATTAATCTCTAGAAATACTAGAGTAATATATATTATATAAAAAATAATATAAATACTTAAACTTCTCTTTATATTAAGTAGTATTCTTAGAAAATACCTTAAAGAAATATTAATTATCTTAGAGATAGCTAGACTTATAAGAGTAATATCTTAAGTAAGATAAGGAGGTTTAAGAACTCTATAAGAGGTTATAAAATAAAAGTAAGGACTTATTAGAGAAGTTAAATTAATTATTTAGCTTAAGATATTATATCTTAAAGAAAGTAATTACTTTCTTAGTATTAAATAATAAATACTTATTATATAACTTATTAATCTTAGACTTTAGGATTATTATTTATATATTTAATAAAGCTAAGTAATTTATTTTATTAAAAGGCACTTAATATAAAAAAGGTATATTTATTAGCTTAAAATAGCTATTAATTTATAAATATAAAAATATAAATATTATAATATAAAACTTATAAAATAAGCTATAAATCCTTAATTTATAATATATTATATATTATCTAAATATAAGAATAAACCTTATATCCCTATATTAATTATATTAACTTAGATATTAATAGGATTAATATAATAATAAGGATATTATTAGATACCTTAATAATTAGGCCTTATATAAGCTATAGCAAAAATATAATTAATATATATTAAAATATATCCCTAAAATAATAAAATATATTATATTTCTTATAAGGTATTTATGCTATAACTTATAAACTATAAAGAAGCTTAGCTAAGCTTAAGTAATAATCTAGTATTATTACTTAAGGCATTTAGGACTAAGAAGCCTAGAGTATTTAATAAATTATATATTTAGAGTTAAGATTAAGGAATTAATTATAATAAAATATAATATTTATAAACTAATAAAAATAAAGTATTAAAAGTATTATAAACCTAGGGAATAAGCCTTAAAACTTAATAAATAAGTCTTATTAGACTTTTATAATTATCTAAAAAAGATAAATAATTATATATTATATAGAATTTTTATAAATTAAAAATTAAGTTTTTACTAAGATTATTACTTTATTAATTATTAAGAAGAGAGCTTACTTATAATATTAAAGTACTTTATATAAATACTTAATATAATATATAATATTAAGCTTTAAATCCTTAAAATAGATAATAAGCTATAAAAGGCTAATTTAATTTATAGATAGCTTATTAAAAAGGGAATTAAGGTAAATAAAAATATATCTTATACTTAGTAATAAAATAGCTCTAAAGAGCACTCTAGGGGGGTAATAAAAAAGAAAGTAAAACTATTAATTATTAATAATAACCTACTTATAGAACTTTAGCTAGAAATAATAAGAATAACTATATATTTACTTAATTAAACTTTAAAATAAGGTCTATATTAAAAAATATTATATAAGAACTTCTTTTTAGGTATTTTATATATATAAGAGTAAAACTAACCTTATATTAAGTATATAAAAATAATTAACTTTAAAGCTTTTATTTTTATAGACTTAATATAATAAAAAGATAAGAGGCTTTAATTAAAAATAAATCTAAAGGCTTAAATAGGTTTCTTAATTAAATATAACTCTTAGAATATCTTTTAAATATAAAATTTTATAACTAATAAGATTTATATTACCTAAGATATAATATTTAATAAATAAGAGTTTTTTAATATTAATAAAGTCTAAATAAGAGAAATTATTAAGGAATAAACTTTAAAAGAGATTTAATAATATCTATAAGCTTTTTTAAGTATTTAATAAATTAATTAAGTTATAAATCTTATATAAAGCCCTAATAAGTAAGAAATATTAGAATTAAGCCTTAAAAGTCTTATTAAAGACTTATTAATTATTAAGATAAAATTAATAAAAGATATATAAATTAATAACTTAAAATATACTTAAGTAAGATTTAAATTCCTCTTAATATTATTAAAAAGCTTATTTTTAAGCTTTTTTATATAAATAAGGTTATAAATAAGCTAAAATTAAAATAAAATAAGAAAATTAAAAAATAATTTATTTATCTTAAACTAAGTATTTTATATAAAAATAATAATAATACTTATAATAAAAAAAAAGAATATATTAATTTTAAAGGTAATAAGAAATAAATATATTAAGGGTAAGCTTAAGCCTAAGTATAAGATATAAATAGCTCTAATATACCTTAAACTTAATAAATAAGTATATTATAAAAAAAATCTATCTTAGGCTCTAAGTTCCTATAGTAATTTAATTAGATATAAGTTTAAGGTAGAATTTAAATAAATATAAAGAGATTACTTAAAGAGCTATTATTAGATATTATCTTAGATAGAGATTATAAGGTATAATCTATAGGTCTATAACTTATAAATACTAGACTATATATAGGTATTTACTTATAAGTTTAATAAGTATAAGTACTTATAAAAGTATAAGGTAAGGCTTATTATTTAGGGAAACTAATAATAAAAGTTAAGTATTAAAGATATTTATATTATAACCCTCGCTAAAAAGTTATTTTATATAATATTAGTAATTATAATAAAATTTAATCTTAAATTATTATAATATAATACTATAAATATATTTATTAATATAAGACTATAAGGTAATATATTTATAAAATTACCTCTTAGGTTTAAAAAAAAATAAAATAAGAATTAAATATTATTTTTATATAAAATATTATATAGATTATAAGTTATATTACTTTTATAATAAATAAAACTTAGAAATATATTTTAAAGCTTAAGCTATAAAGAAATATTAAATAAGCTATATTATTACTAAAAGGATAAAGTCTTTATATTTTTTTATATAAATAATATAATTATTATATTTAAGAAAAAAGATAAAAATAATATATCTTAAATTATTAAGTCATTAAAGAAGAAATATAAATTAATTAGAGGCTATAAGCTTTAATAATTCCTTAAAATAAAGATTATCTAAGATTATATTTTAAAATATATCTAGGTTATATAAATTATATATTTAGAGAAGATATATAAATTATATATTATAGATACCTTAAATAAATCTTTAATAATAAAAAAAGAATTTATTTTAAGTAAAGAAATAATAATTAAATATATAATTAATTAATATAAAAAAGTAATTAAATTAATCCTTTTTATAAGTATTATTATAAGGCTAGATATTATTTTTATAGTTTCTTAATTAGCTTAGTTTATAAATAACCCTAAGGAGAAATATATTTAAGTAGCTAATTAAGTCTTATATTATTTTTATATAATATATTTTTATACTTTATAGTTTAAACCTAGAGAAGGCTTTATAATTTATAATAATACTTTATTTATAGATAATATAATTAATTAAAAGAGCTTATAAGGTTTTATAATATTACTTTTTAGTGGCCTAGTTAGATAGTAAGCTAATAAGTAAGATATTATTATAACTTCTATAATAAAGGTAAAGCTACTTAGATTATCTTAAGTAATAAAAAAAAGGCTATTTTAATAGAGGCTACTTTAAAGCCTAGGACTTAAGCTATAAAATATTAATTTATACCTTTTTTTTAATAATAAATAAATAATTTAATTACTAAAGAGTCCTTAAAGAAAATTAAAAATAAAATTAAAGTATATAGATATATATTATTATTAATTATAAAAATACCTTAAGAATAAGGTAATCTCCCTTAGTTATAAAAAAAGCTTAAAGCTTATTATAAATAGCTTAATAAAGGCTCTATAAGGTAATAAATAAAAAGAGAGTTATAAATAATATAGGCTAATTAATATCTAAGAATATATTATAAAATATTATAATAAAATACTTAAGGAGAGATTAATTAAGGAGATTATAAATAAGTTATAATTATAATAAATAAAGCTTATATTAATATATTAAAGCTTAAAGATTATAAAGTTATAGTAAGGTAAAGAGATAAAAAGTAATAATAAATAATTCTTTTTATTACTTAAAGGTAATTATATTAATATAAATTATAATACCTAAATAAGACTTAAATAAAAGAAATAACCCTTATTTAAGCTAAATAAGGGTTATTAACTAAGAGAAACTCTTTAGCTATAATACCCTTTAATATAACCTTAGCTATAATATAGTACTTATTTTTCTCTTATTAAATAATTATTAATAATAAGGCTTAAATAATTAAAATAAATTATAAATTATACTTATAGTTTTATTAACTTAAGAGGGGTCTTATTAGATATAATCTAAGAAAAATAATATTATAGAGAGAGTAATAAAAAGACTATAAGGGTTAAATTAATAAAATAAACTATAAAAGTAAAAAAAGAGTATATTTATATTTAGTAATATAAGCTACTAAGATTATATTACTTATAGCGGTATATACTTAACTTAGCCTAATACTTATTAATACTTTAGCTAATTAGAGTATTATTAAGGTAGGCTAAATATAAGATATTATATTTTTTATTTTAATTATATAAAAGGTTAAAATAAGTATTAAAATATAAAAATAAGGTATAATTTATATAATAATAGCGGTAATAATAATAGTAATAACCTATATAATATAATTAGCGCGTCTCTTTATAGCCTAAGTAAGAGGTAAAGAGGTAATAAAAGAGCTATAAATAAATTAATATTTTATTTTATAAATTTAAAGCTTAAAATAATTAACTTAATCTTAGATAAAATAAGAGAGAAGGAACTTTTCTTATAACTTATATTAATTAACTTAAAACTTTAAATTTAAACTTTAAAGAGTAAAATAATTTATAATAATATTATAATAAGAATAAGAGTATAAAAGTAAGAAAGAAAGATATATTTCTATATAATATAATTAATAAAAGGTAACTTAAAAAGCTTAAAGTAAGCTTATAAAAGAGAGGCATAAGGTAATCTAAGAAGTTATATATTAAAAATATATAATAAGTTAAAAAAAAAAAAAAAAAAAAAAACCTAAGGTAAAAAAGCATTTTATTTATAAGCCTTAAATATAAATTATAATTAATAAAATAATAAATTATTTATTATTTATAATTTATAATTAATTAAAAAAGAAAAAGACTTTTATTTATCTAAATAAATACTTCTCTTTTTACTTTATAACTTTAAAGCTATTTATAATTAATTAAAAAAAAAAAGGCCTTTATTTAGCTAAATAAATATTTCTTATTTTAGCTATAACTTTAAATAATATAATAATATATATTAGGTAAAAATACCCTATAAATAAGGAAATCTATAAAAGAAATTACTTAAAAGATATTAAATATAATATAAAGGACTTTAACTATTAATTAGAGTATTAAAAGCTTTTTACTCTAGGGGGGTATATTAAACCGAAGCTATTATATATATATAAGTATATATAGAGGGTTCTATATTATATCTTAGCAAAATAAACTATAGAATTAGTTAAGGTAAGGTTATATAATATAGTACCCTCTAAATAGGAATAGCGCAAGGCATTAGCCTAAGAGAGGGGCAAGAGTTATATAGTTAGGTTTAATTAAGTAATTCACTAAATACGGGTTTAATAGTAGCTTATGAGAAGAGCCTAGTAGTTAATACCTATACTTAGGTTTTAAGAGTAAAAGTCCTTAAGAGGCAGCTTATAGTAGTTATAGATAAAAGCATAAGTTATTATCTTATTAATTAAGTAAAACTTATTATAATTTTTATATATATTATTATAGATAAGAGAAGATATTATAATATTATTACTAGGCATTATTAGAGAGGGCTTAGTAATAATAACTAGTTTAGGCTTATAATTAATAATATTAATATAAATATAATAACCTATTAATAATATATAATAATCTAAGCCTATAATAAGATTTTACTTCTTAAAAATAACTAAAGGTAACTTATAATAATTCTCTATAAAGGTATAAGTTATTATTTTATTAATTAAGTAAAACTTATTATAGTTTATTATTATATTATCTTAAATAAGAGATAGTATTTTAATACTATTAATAGGTATAGGCTTAATAGGCATAGGTTTATAGCTAATAATAAATATATAAGTATATATATTAGCCTAGAGGCTAATATAATTAATTCCTATATCTAAATTTTACTTAGTAAATTTAGCAAAGGTAATTTTATGCTTAGATATAATAGTAATATAATTATTATTCTTCTAAATAAGGTAAAACTTATTACTATTATTAACTCTACTAAGCTAAATTAAATTAAGAGTCTTAATACTTATTATAATATATTAGCATATATCACATATTTTATTAAATAGTAAAAAGATATATTATACTATTTAAAAGTATAGATAATAAGGGCTTAGGTTTTATAGTAGGTTCTAGCTCTAGCTTTAGCTTTAGGTCCCTAGGAGTAGGCTTAAATATAGCCTAAATATAATAGGATTAGCTAATAATAAGTCTCTCATAGGTAGCCTTAATAAATAGGTTTTATAGGTTTAATAATTAGAGCTTATACTTAATTATTTATATATCTTATAAATATATACCTAATATCTAAACTAATTAATATTAATTATATTATTAAATAAGAGCTTATTATAAGGGATCTTATTATTATAATTATGCCACTAAGTTTAATACTTAGTAGTTTTATTATCACGAGGGTAACTTAGAGTAGCACCTCGACGCTCATAGGGCTTATAGATAGTTATACCTAAGGCTAGCTAAGTGCTTCCCAGGAGGAGGACGGTAATACTTTAGGCAAATATATTACGGGGAAGCTAAGGAAAGGAGAAGGGAAGTAGCGAAGTTAGTAATAGAATAAAGAGAGATAGACATTAACGGAGACCTACTTATAACGAGCTCGCTTATAATATATACTTAATCCTTAGTCTAGCTTATCTAAAAGACTATGCTATAGATAGTAGTAACTAAACCGAGTAATTTCTGCTATATAATAAAAGGTATTATAAGCTAAGAAACCTATAATAAATAACTCTTTAAAGATAAGAAATAACTAAATATAATAAATTAAGATAATAATTTATAAATAGTTATTTATTTTACTAAGAAACTTAAAATAGCTTATTAAGGCTATAATAAAATTAAATTTTAGATAAGAGAAGGTATTATATATTATTAAGCTATTTACTAAATAAAGAAATAAATAAATAATAATTATATAATTAGTAATATTATATAAGAATATTATTATAAACTAATAAACCCTTTAAAGATATATTAAATATACCTTATAGATTTATATAAATAATAACCTTTCTTAGAGTTAAATTAAGTAAAAAAAAATAATTACCTTATTATAATAAATAATTATTATATTTAAGTAATATTATATACCCTAGTTATAAAGGTCTCTTATATAATAAATCTAGCTTTATAATTATTATATCTAATAGCTAATAAATAAAAAATTAACTTAAATTAAATTATTTTTTATATACTTTTTTTATATTATAACTTATATTTATTTTAACCTTTTAGTTATTAAAACTAATTATTTTGTTTTTACTTTTAATAATATATAAACCTTTTATTAAAGCTAAGAGATATAGAATAATTTAAAATAATAAATAATAATTAATATTTCTTTTAATTTAATATATATTTTATATTATAGCTAAATTAAGTCTTAATTATATATTTAATATTACTTTATAATACTTATTAATTAATAATAAGATTAAATAACTTACTTATATATATATAAGTTAATATATATTACTTATTATAAAGATAATAAGTAATTATAACTTATTTATTTAAACCTAAGTAATTTACTTAATATATAAAATATTATTTTATTACTTTATATTACTTAAAATAAGAATTAAAGTATCTTAATTAATATTATAGTAATTTTAATAATAAAGGCTCTATACCTAAAGCCTAAGGTCTTAATAGGCTTAAATTAATATAGTTTATCTATATAATTATTAATAGCTTTAATAATATACTAAAACTAGCTCTATTTATAATAAATAACTTATATCTTAATTAATTAAAGTAATTAAAATCTAACCCCTTTATATAATAGCTCCCCTTTAATATTAATCTTCTAATTATTCTTATAATTCTTAATTACTTAAAGAGGTTAAAATTACTTTTATTATCCTTATAAGAAAAGATTTAATTATAACTAATAATAACTATAACTAACTAATTAACTAATCTATAACTAGCTAATTACTTAATAATATATTAATAAGATTATAATAGCTTTCTATAAAGACCTTTAACTAATAGATTAAAATAATATAGCTAATACCTATTAGTATGCCTTCTTATATAATTAAGATAACCTTACCGAAGAGGTCTATAAGCTTTATAGGGGCGCAAAAAGTATCTATAATAGGCTATAAGAGATAATATTATATAAAGTTATTTAAAGCATTGCGGTAGATATATAGCTTATTAAATAAAAGGTTTAAGTTAAATTTATAATCTTTAGCTATAACTTTTTTCTTTTTTTATTTAGCCTCTTTTTACTTAGTTATAATATAAATAATTAATTTAATTTTATTAAAAAAAAGCTTTTTTTATTTAAAGCCCTTAAAAAAAAGCTAAAAAAATATAAGTATCTTACTTAAAAAAAATTTAATTTTCTTAATAGCTTAAAAGATAATAATAATATATACTTATATAAGATATAGCTTATAACTCTTATTATTAATATTAATACTTTCTATAATGCTAAATAAGAAAATTAAAAAAGTCTTATTATAGCTAGCTAAGATCTAGCTATATAGCTATAAGTATGATATTAAGAAATAGAGGTTATTAATATTATAGGTTTTAAAGGGATTAATTCTTAGAGTTAGTATTAGAGTTTTATAAACCTAAAAGGTATTAGCGCTAAGGCTTAGCGCTAGACTTAATAATAAATAAAAGTCTATAAGTATAATTAATTAAACCTATTTAATTAAATATATAATATATATATCTTAGCTTATATAAATATATAAATAATAGTAATTTTAATAGTAATTTTAATAATAAAATATATAAAATATATTTATTATATTTATTATATTTTTTTAATATTTTATTACTTTATATTACTTAAAATAAAAATTAAAATATTTTAATTAATATCTTAGTAATTTTAATAATAAAAGCTTTATACTTAAAGCCTAAGGTCTTAATAAGTTAAAATATATAAGGTTTATTTATATAATTATTAATAGCTTTAATAATATATTAAAATTAGCTTTATTTATAATAAATAGCTTATATCTTAATTAGTTAAAATAATTAAAATCCCCTTTATATAATAGCTCCCTTTTAATATTAACTTTTTAATTATCTTTATAATTCTTAATTACTTAAAAAGATTAAAATCTTAAATAATTATATTTTTATTATTTTTATAAAAAGAAACTTAATTATAATTAATAATAATTATAATTAACTAATTAATTAATTTATAACTAATTAATTAATTTATAACTAATTAATTAATTAATAATATATTAATAAGATTATAATAGCTTTTTATAAAAACTTTTAATTAATAAATTAAAATAATATAGCTAATACTTATTAATATACTTTTTTATATAACTAAGATAACCTTATTAAAAAAAACTATAAGCTTTATAAAAGCATAAAAAATACTTATAATAAGCTATAAGAAATATTATTATATAGGGTTATTTAAAGTATTATAATAAATATATAGCTTATTAAATAAAAACTTTAAATTAAACTTATAATTTTTAATTATAACTTTTTTTAATTAATTTTTTTTTACTTAATTATAATATAAATAATTAATTTAATTTTATTAAAAAAAAAACTTTTTTATTAAAGGCTCTTAAAAAAAAGCTAAAAAAATATAAGTATTTTATATAAAAAGAAATTAATTTCCTTAATAACTTAAGAAATAATAATAATATATATTTATATAAGATATAGCTTATAACTCTTATTTTTAATATTAATACCTTTTATAATATTAAATAAAAAAATTAAAAAAGTCTTATAGCTATATAGGATTTAGCTATATAGCTATAAGTATAATTAATTAAATTTATTTAATTAAATATATAATATATATATCTTAGCTTATATAAATATATAAATAATAATAATTTTAATAATAATTTTAATAATAATTAATTAATTATAATATATATTAATTATTTAAAAAATAAAAGTATTAAAGATCTTATATAAGGGTATTAAACTTATTAAAATATAAAATATATTAATTATAATTAAAGTTAAATATTTTTTTAGTTTTTTTAAGGACTTTTAAAAAGGGATTTTATATATTTCTTAATAAGATAAATATAATATAAAATAATAAAAATAAATAAATAATTAATAATAATAAAAATCTAATTAAAAAAAAAATTTAAAAAGTTATTTATTTTATATTAATTATAATAATAATAATAATAATAATAATAATAATAATTAAAAGTATTTTAGCTTTTAACTCTTTTTTATATATAAGAAATTATTTAATAGCTTAAAATAACTTAATACCCTTTTCCCTTAATATATTAAGCTATTATATTATATACTTATATTATTATAAAAAAAGTAAAAAATATATAAATATCTTACCTAAAAGGAAATTAATTTCTTTAATAGCTTAAGAAATAATAATAATATATACTTATATAAGGCATAGCTTATAACTCTTATTATTAGTATTAATACTTTTTATAATATTAAATAAAAAAATTAAAAAAGTTAACTAATTATAATCTAGCTATATAGCTATAAGTATTACTATTATAATAAGCTTAAGTTAAGGTATTTTTATAAAGAAATAAAAAGTAATAAATCTTTTATTATTAAGAAATAAAAGTTATTAATATTATAAGTTTTAAATAAATTAATTCTTAGAGTTAATAATAAAGTTTTATTATTAAATTTAAAAAATATTAATATTAAAGCTTAATATTAAACTTAATAATAAATAAAAGTCTATAAGTTTAATTAATTAATATATATAATAAGCAAGTAAGATAAATAAGTAAGTAGGATAAAAATCCCTTACCTTATATTATCTCTATTTAATTAATTAATTCCTTACTATAAAAGATATTAAGCTTAAATACTAAGGCTAGAATCCTTCTTGCCCTTTAGGCCCTTTAAAATAACCTAAAATTAAGCCTCTAATAAGTAGTAGAGATATATAAAGTGACTTATATAAGGCTCTAGCGCTAGCAATAAGGCATTTAATCTTAATATAATACTATCTAGAAATCTCATAAGCTATTTAATTTAGAGAAAGAGATCTTTATTTATTTTATTCTTAACTTAGATTTGCGAGGATTTTCTCCTTAGCTTTATAATATAAAAGAAATAGCTAATTAATTACTTATTAACTATAATATATTATTAATTAATATATATTAAGCTTTAAACTTTATTAAGTAATACTTAAACCTTAAGATATATTTTTTTTTAAAGATATAATTATTAAAGAACTAAATATAAAGATTTAATTATTATTAATAATTAGTTTTAACTTATAGTAAATATAATTATAAAGTATAATATTTAATTAAATAATATTTATAATATTAATAAGATTAGCTTTTTTATAGGTATAATTATAAGTAAAATAGTTATTATAGGTATAAAAAGGTATAAAAAGCTAAAATTAATATAGCTTAGAAATTAAAAATAAATTATAATTATTTAAGTAATTAATATAAAAGGTTAATTAATCTTAATATTTATTATTAATATAAGCTAATATTACTTTATTAATTAATATTAAAAAAATAATCTCTTAAGTAATTAAGCTATTATAATAATTTAAAATAATTAAATTAATAATAAGATTAATCTTAAGTAATTTAAATACTTTAATTAATATATAATTAATTAATTAATTAATATTTATTATTTCTTAATCTTTAATAATTATAAAAATTATTATTTTATTAAATTTAAGAGATATTATAAAAAAAATAAAATTATTAGGCTATATATACTATTTTATTTATTTTATTTACTTTAGCTCTTTAATATTAAGTATTTTAATATACTTAAGAATACTTATAATTAAAAAATAAAATATTTAATTAAATACTTTATAACTTATATTTTAAAGATTAAATTTTTTTTAGCTTTTTATATTATATTTTAGGCTATAATAATAGAAAATAATATTAAAGTAGCCTTTAAAGGAGCTAAGTTTATTTCTCTTAACTTAGAAAGTATAATTTTAAAGCTTAATATATAGCTATAGACTTTAATATTAGCTAAAGAGGTAGCTTAACCCTTAACCCCTTAGGTCTTAAAGACCTTAAAGATTATACTTAAGGCTTAATCTTAATTTAAATATATTAAAAAATAGATTAAAGGGCATTAAAATAACTCTTTAAAGTTAATTCTTAAAGTATTAAAGTCTCTTATAAAGGGGATAAAAATAGTTATATATAAGATAGCTTTAATAAAGGCTAAGGTCTAAGACCTTTAAGAGATAAATAAGATACTAAGTTAGCGCTAAAGGGTAAAAAGGATTAAATTATAAAGAAGAGAGGTTATAATAATAAAGGAAAAAAGATAAATAATTAATTAAATAGATATTAATATATAAGTAATAGCTAAATTATCGAGGAGTAATAATTAAAGAAGGTAAGTATAACTAAGGGTTTAATATTATAATATCTATAGTAAGCCTAGCTATAATATAAGGACTTATTAGGTAATAATTAAGATATTTAGGGAAGAATATAATAAGTAGTTTTAATTAATTAAATAGCTTATAATATTTTTATTATAGTTTTAGTCTTAAAGGTTAAGATTTCTATCTTACTTATTTAATTATTTTACTTACTTATTATATATATTAAACTTATTTAATTAATTAAACTTATAGACTTTTATTTATTACTAAGCTTTAATTTAATATTAATACTTTTTAAGTTTATAAATCTTTAATATTAATTTTAAAAATTATTCCCTTTAAGTAAACCTATAATATTAATTACTTTTATTTCTTAATATTATACTTATAGCTATATAGCTAGATTTTAGCTAATTATTAGATTTTTTTAATTTTTTTATTTAATATTATAAAAGGTATTAATATTAATAATAAGGGTTATAAGTTATATTTTATATTAGTTATTATTATATTAATTCTTAAGAACTATAATATCTTTATTAATAAGATTTTTTTTTTAAATTTTTTTTTAAAAGCCTTTAATAAAAAAAGTTTTTTTTAATATACTTAAACTTTTTATTAATATTATAATTAAATAAAAAAAAAACTAAGAAAAAGAATATTATAATTAAAAATTCTAAGTTTAATTTATATTAATTAGCTAAGCTTTATACTTAATTTAATACTTTAAAAGGCTTTATTTAATATTATTTTTTATAATATATTATAAGTATTTTTAATACTTTTATAAAGCTTATAAATCGCCTTAAAAAAGTTATTTTAATTATATTAAAAGGTAGATTAATAAGTATTAATTATATTATTTTAATTATTTAATTAAAAATCTTTATAAAAAGTAATTATTATAATCTTATTATTAATATATTATTAATTAATTATTATTAATTATAATTAAACTTCTTTTAATAAGAATAATAAAAGTAATTTTAACCTCTTTAAGTAGGTAAGAATTATAAGGATAATTAAAAGGTTAATATTAAAGGGCAGAGCTATTATATAAAAAGATTAAATTTTAATCTTTTTAATTAATTAAAATATAACTTATTTATTATAATTAAAATTAGTTTTAATATATTATTAAAGCTATTAGTAATTATATAAATAAACCTTATTAATTTAAGCTTATTAAGACTTTAGGCTTTAAGTATAAAGCTTTTATTATTAAAATTATTAAAATATTAATTAAGATATTTTAATTTGTATTTTAAATAAAATAAAGTTTAAAATAATATATTATAAATATATTATAATATTATATTTTTAATATTAAAATAGTAATATTTATTTTAATTTTATATTATTAATATTAAAAAAATTAAATTTAATTATATTAGTATAATAAATTAAATCTTTATAAGATATTTAATTATTTTAATTTTTATATATAAAATAAAATAAATATTTATTTTTATTTTATAATATTAATATAATAATACTTATTAAATAATAAATTATTAAGCTAAGTATTTATATTAAATTAATTATCTTAAAAAGTAAAGTAATTTTTATAATATTAAGGCGCTTAAGAGTATTATAAACCCTTAGGCGCTTTATATAATATAATATACTATTATAACTTAAAGAGCTTAGAGATATATAGCTTAAAAACTACTTATTTATTAAAGCTATAAAGGAAAATATAAGCTAGGTTAATAGCCTACTAGAGGTAGTTAAGTAGCTAAGAGAGTAATAAAAAGAGAAAGACCATATTAACTATAGATAAAGCAGGGAAATTAGCTATAAAGGATAAGTTATAAAAAACACCTTACTAGGGCTCCTTTTTAATATAAGTTAATAAGAAAGGGATTAAAGTCTTTAAGTTATTAAGTCATAAGAGTAACTTAAGAGAAAGAAAAAAGGCTTTAGTTATAACTACTAAAGTAAGTTAACAAAAGGATTATAGTATAGATTAGGTTAATTAGAGCTTAAGGCCCTAATCATAAAGGGGGAATAGTCTAGGCTCTATTATAAGAAGGGATAAGGCCTTAATTATAAACTAGGAATAGTCTAAGCCCGGGATTAAGTTTTTAGTTTAAATATTTATTAGATGTACTTAGCTTAATTTAATATTATTCCTAGTAGGTAATAAATATATTAATAGTTATAAGAATATATATATATATAATAATACGTCTCTTTCTTATTATATTTCCTTATATATTATAAATTTATTCCTTAAGATTAATAAGATAAAAATTATACTTAAAATCCTAGCTTAAATTAATCTTACTATAAAGAGGTATAATTAGCTATTTCTTAACTATAAGATACTAGCTAAGCTAATTTTATATACTAGCTTATCCCTTCTTATAATAGGGCCTAGACTATTCCCCTTTTATAATTAGGGCCTAAGCTAGCGCATAAAATTAACTTAGCTAGCGCCTTATAATTAGGGAATAGCTAGTTATATCCCCTTATAGCGGGATTAATTTAAGCTAAGATTTTAAGTATAATTTTTATTTTATTAACCTTAAGAAATAAATCTATAATATATAAGGGAATATAATAAGAAAGAGACTTATTATTATATATATATATATATTTTTATAATAATTAATATATTTATTACCTACTAAGAGTAGTATTAGATTAAGCTAAGTATATCTAATAGGTATTTAAATTAAAACCTTAATCCCGGGCTTAAACTATTCCTAGTTTATAATTAGGGCCTAAGGCCCTGATTATTAATAAGGGTTAAAATAAACCCTGTTTTTAAGTAAGATATCTTATTATATAAAATTAGCATAGCTACTATCTTATACTTAAAACCCTATTATATTTATAGCTATTCCTTAATAAGCAATAGCCCTAATTGCCTTTCTTACTTATTAGAAGGTTATAATAAAGTTATTATAGCTATAATATTAAAAAAGTAAATATATTACCTTTAAAGCTTAATTTAAATACCTTTAGATATAATTTTTAAGAAAAAGAAAATTATCCTTATATCCTCTATAGAAAATATACCTAATTTAAAGAGATATTACTCTTAAAAGCCTATTAGAAGTCTAAGAAGTAATCCTAGTTACCGCTAACTATATAAGAAGCATCATAGCTACTACCCACGCACCCTAATAATCCTAGTATATAATTAGTCGCATTAAAGCCTTATAATAGCTAGGGTTAGAGATAATCTAATAAGTAGATTTTATACTTCCTTAAGAGATTACTTAAAGCCTAATAGAATAGCGACCTAAATATTAATAAGAAAGAAGTATATAGGGATATATTAGTAAGCTTTATCCCTAGCTTTAAAGTAAAGTAGAGGAACTAAAGCTAATCTTATAAGATAATAAAGAATAAGCTATAAAACCTAAAGGACTTTTAATATACTTTTTATAAAGCTTATAATTTATTAGGAAGGGGATATAATAAGAGGACTAGATATATTAATCTTAGCCGGGAGAATAAAAAAAAGATAAAGCAAAGATTCCTATAGTAAGGCTATAAAGCTATAATAAAGGGACTACTTATTAGTTAGTATATTATAATAAACTTATAGGAGGAGATATTTATAGATAACCCGCTAGTAGGTTATCTTATTACTATAGTAAATAATAAGATAGTCTAAGTAGCCTATAACCTAAGAGGCATAGCAAAGGGTAATAATAAGGATATTATAATAACTAATAATAATAATAAGAAAGTTAAGGAGGATAAAAATAATAAGGATAATAAGGAGGGCAATAATAAAGTAAATAATTTACTATAAAATTAACTTCTTAATTCTTTAATTCCTAATACTCCGCGTAGGAAAAAATCCTTATTATCGCTAGCTATAATATCTTTAATATCTATGGGAGGGTTAATTCCTTTTTTATTATAACTATAGCAGTGATAGCGCAGCGCTATATTAGAGTATTAAACGCCTTCCTTAGTAGTAATAAGGAAGAAAAAATAGAAAAGTAAGAGACTAATTATACCGGCAGAGTTAAAGAAACTACTTTATAATAATTCTTAAAGGAGCTTATCTATTATGTTATAGGTAGCTAAGTTAAAAGACCTAGAGAAAGTAATTATTAATTACCTAGAGGTTATTAAAGAGTTAAAAGGTATAATTTATACTATAAGGGCAATCTTATTATTTAAAGAAATAAGGAATATAATAATATAAAATATATTAGGTTTAAAAGAGGTAAAAAAGGCTTAGGTTAAGAGCTAATTTAGCCTAGTAAAATAAGACTATATAGTTATTATACTTAGAAGATAAAGCTTAATAATATTTTATTTATTAAGGTAGTTTTTCCTTAGTAAATTAACCTTAATTTAAATACCTTATTACTAATTATAATTATATTATTATAAGCCTAATTTTATAGCTTTAAATTACCTCTTATTACCTTTAGCTATACTATTAGCCTTTTCTTTATTTATTTTCTTTAACCTTATTACTTTTATTACTTTTATTACTTTTTTTATTATTATTACCTTTCTTATCTTAGTTATTTTTATAGTATTATTAATTTCTAGCCTCTTATTTTTTTTTTTTCTTTTTAATATAATATTATATTCCCGCTAAGTTATATTAATAATCTTATTATATAGCTTAATTAGGGACTATATTAATATAAAGTTATTTATATACCTCTTAGCTACTTTTATTACTTCTTAGGTAAGAGAGAAATTATTTAGGTATATTAAAGGGTTAAGATTATACTTATTAGGCTCTATATTATTTACTAAGAGGAAATTCTATAGACTTATAACTATAAGTAGAATATAATATTAGTCTTTAATAAAATATTTTATAGCGCTATATCTTATAATTTTAAATTTCTTTTTAATTTAGCTAAAGATTTACTTAATAATTATATAAAGCTAAGTATAATAAAGGTTATATATCTCTTTTAGGCGTTATAGCTATTAAGTAATTATTTCTTAGTCTTAAAGATAATATCTTATTTCTAAGAATAAAATTAAAATATTTTTATTAAAGCTAAAGCTAATATTAATAATATAAACTTATATTAATAAGATTTATAAGTTAATAATCTTTATTATATATATAAGTAAAGAGTTATTAATAAATCCCTTAGTACCTATAAGTATATATATAAAAAATCCCTTAAACTTAATTATTATAAGAATATTTTATAAAATATTATTATTCCTTAATTAATATCTCTTTTATTATTAATAAAAAATAAAAATAAATATATAATATTTATTTATAATATTAATAATATTATTAAATATTATTTTTTTAAGGATAATTTTATAAAAATTAATAAATTAAAAAAATAATATATTAATTATATAATAAAGTATATATATAATTACTAAAGAAATTTAATAAGTTTATAAAATATATTTAAGATTATTTCTTAATTAATATAAAAATAAAAAGTAATATTTCTTTATAGCTTTTTAAATATAAATATCTATAATATAATTATTAATTTTTACTTAAGAGATATATATCTATTATTATAAGTAATAATATTAATTTATAATTATTAATAAAGGGCCTAAAATAAGATATATAATATAAAAAATAAATACTTAAATATATTATTATCCCTATTAAGTAGCTATAAGGTATAATCTCTTATAAGATATATATTTATATATAAATAATAATAATAATAGCCTTATTAAGTTAATCTCTTATTATTAATAATACTAAAGAAATATAATATAATAAGAACCCTATAATAATTAATAATAACTTTATCTTTTATTATTAATTAATAAAGATATTTTTTATTATTAAAGAAATTATTATTATTAATTAAGTAATTTCTTTATTTTTTTTAGCTTTAGATATTATTTTTAATAATAAATAAAAATATAAATAACTTTTAATTACCTTTTTTTACTTAATTTAAAATAAATTATAAAAATTAATATAATTATTATACTTCTTGCCTCTATAGGTAACCTAAAGCCCACGGTAAGTCCTAGCTAGTATAATATATAATAATAATAATCCTTATGCGCAGAGATATAATTAGGACGGTTAATTCTTATATCCCCCGCTAGGAGTAGTGCTAGATCGAGGAAAGCATATCCCCTTATTCATCTAACAGGAAAATTTAAAGCATGATTCATTTTGACCCCTGTTCATAATCAGGGCCTAAATGCAATATCTCGGCGAATTGCCATACTTTGGCTGGTACACATCAACTTTGAACACAATGGAGGCTAACTATAACCCTCACAGCCCTGCCAACATGAAGAGAGGCGACGAGGCGCTTAATAAGCTTCATGCTCGCCAGTCAGGCACCTGCACTCACAAGTTCAGCACTGGCGCCGAGCTCGAGCTCGACAGATGCGCCGGCAAGTGCCTTCATCGACTTCTTGCGAGTACCACTCTTGAGCGGGTTACAAGTCAATGAGTATCTGTACACTGTGTGGCTCAGGCTTGCTTTGTCATTGGTTGCAAGGTAGACAAACCCTTACTATGGGGTTAAAGATGCCAGTCTCAAGTTGACATGCACCAGATCTAGAAAACAACACAAGCCAAAAAAATCTGCTACGGTTAACAACAACAACAACATAGAAAAATAAATCCTTTGCATTTTAGCCAATTTGGGTCAACTATAGACAATAAAAGAAAGAGGAAAACAGTCTAAGGATCGTAACCGCGACGCCTCAAGTTAGGCTCGCGCAGAGAGTAACATGAAAAGCAACCATCACCCATATTATCCATCATCACCTTCAGCCATAATCAGTCATCGTGGCCCCTCTTGCACTTCTGCTCACTATCGTCCCAATGCTTATGCTTAGGGCACCTGCAATTGCCCCATCTGTCCTCCCACATGCCGTCCCTGCATCTGCATTTGCCGCCCCTGAACTCCTTCTTCCTGTCTTCGCAGACACACTCATGGCCCTTCCGTCTAAAACCGTCCTTGCAGACGCATTTATTGAAATCCCTATTATACTTCTCCTTTGGGTCATTGCAGACGCACGGCCTCTTCCTGTTACCAGTCCGGTGGGCATCGTCGGGGCAACGGAAGTGGTGGCCTCCGTGGTTGTCATCCCTGGCCTCGACGTCGTGAATGTCAGCGTCCGGATTGGGAAGTGCAGCGACTGAGTTCAGGGCAAGAAGCGCCCCTAGGAGAAATTGGTTGAGAAGCATGATGACTGAGGGGTGGATTCTTTAATAGGGTCAACTTGGTTATGTAGAAGAGAAGTAGGAGTTTCTTATATAACGGCCAAGATGAAGAGTGCGGAAGGGAAGGTGCCGGTATCTCAGTCAGAGAGGGTTCGACATGGAGAATAGAAAAGGATGAGATAGAGAGAGAATGCTTCTAATATATACGTCTCAGCTGGCCCTCATTGAGAGTGCCATTCTCCCTTCACCGTGAATTGAGCTTGAGTTCTGCATCTATCTTTAGAATCACATTCTGCCTCGGAAGCCCATTTTTAGAAAATTAAGTTAGTATTTGACACCACCTCACCTCCTCAAGCATGCTATGCCCTAATTCCATCCATCGCCGGAAAGATCATGTAAAAATAGCTATGGTTCAATATCTTAACCTCCCTTCTACCGCCACTTCTTATCGATACGAGGTAAACCCAAACGGCCTGGGCGGATCTACAAGGGAGCCAGCGAGTTGATTTGCCGAACATGTGTGCTGTGGAATGAAGCTATCTCGATATCATCAGTGACCCCTTTCAGTAGCACGCACTCTCCTTGGTTGGTGCATCTCGTTGAGGTGACATGGTCGTGACAAAGAGGCTTCGGCATCTGGCCCTTCCGTCTGTAGCCTGAAGGCAGAAGCTGAGTCTCGGGAGCGAGGCATCAAAACGGACTTGCGGGCAGTGTTCGAATATGATGTTGATGCCTCCTAGATAATGCTGGACACTTGCACTGTCTGAAGCCTATTAGACACACATAGAGAGTCGGGTGTTTCCCCGCTTCAACGTCAGCGCCACCGTCGCGATGATTCCGTCACAGACTGGCCCAGCGCTAGTGAGCGCGCTACGTGTAGCCGCCGCGACACCATTCCCGATGGCCTGGGCCGATGGGGCTTGAACTCAAATCATGAATGGGAGCATAGCTGAATCTCGCCGGTGAGGCTCGTGGGTGCGTCTCTTATAATGTCATTACGGAGGATATCGTTATGTATAGCGAAGCTATATGAAGACTTCTCGGTTATGTCCCTACATTCACCAGCAAGTGTGGTTGGTTTCAGGTTCAGGTGGCAATAGATATCCAACGGAGCACAAGCATGAAACGGCGGCGAGAGATGGGCCACGCTGAATCTTTCAAGAGCTGACTTACAAGTACACTCGGTGGATGACAAGATTGGGAACATGCAGCCACAGAGGCCATTGCCGAAGAGCACAATTGACTTTCTCATCTATCCAGGCTTACTCGGGTCCACGAGCTTCCGACGAGCTCCGCCGACGGCCCGGATGGGTAAGTAAGTAAGGCAAGTCTCATTTCTCACAGCTCATATCATACTGTGTTGTCGTTATTATGGGCGCCTATCTGAAGCGGGTGGTAAGCAAAAAGCTAGCGGCCAGACTTGGAGGACCAGTGTCAATAGCTGAACGGTTGGCTTGTATTATAAGGAGCAAGCTAAGCCTGCAGCTTGAGGGCTGTGGAGACGAGGCTCTGTTTGGCCATCTATTTCTGGATTGTTTACTCCGTACATGTCTTTCTGAGCTGTCGTCGAAGAAAACGGGATATCTAACAGAAATCTGGAAATATGCACCATCCGAGTAGAATGGGTAGGTCATAGCGCACATGTGAGCGAGAAGCTTGGCCTTAAACTCCGCCGTAGTCTAGATCGCCAAGAACCTTGCGCATGTCGCCGGCTGAGAATGCAGAGAGCAACTGCGTTCAGCCGGCGAGTGGTCTCATGGGAACTCCTGGTGGCTGCAACCGTATCTCACGGTTTAGAAGCCACTTCAGCAGCTTCTTCATTAGAAGCCACCTGTTCATCGGCTTGACGATGTCGTCGTCTACCCCCTTCTCTGGACGGAGGTCCATATCCCCCTTCAGTGTGTAGCCGGTGATGGCAATGATGGATGGGTGGCCGTGCGCCGCTTTTCTTGATGTGGATCGTTGCCTCGTATCGTTTTATAATGGGCGTACTGATGTCTATGAGTATTAGATCAACGGCATCGGGCGCGATGGATAGACTCGAGCCCGCCTGGGCTCCGCCAGAGGCGATCGTAATTGTGACGCTCGTCTGTTTCCCAAGGGATAAATCGGTCGTGCTAAGTTTATATTGGCAGAAGGGCTAATCACGCTATTAATAAATAATAGGGGTTATTATATATAGTAATATGCTTAACGGTATTAAGTACAACTAAGTTATATTAATAGCGAAGGTAGCTAATATATAAGAAAGTATAAGTAGGTATATTTTATATACTTGAGGTATTATACTTAACTACTATGCCTTAGCATCTTAATTGAGATAGAATTAGATACTTGCAGGCCTCTATGGTATACCGGTGTAGCTTGACTCTATCCAAGTCGTAGTGGAGAGGGTAAAGAGGTCTTCGCTGTCGAGTGGTAGCTAGTTTAATGTCCACCCTGGAGCGTTTGAGATTGAGCCTCTTTTCAAGTTGTGTGACTTCTGAATACTTCGCGCTTACTAGTTTATGAATCGGCTAACCTGGCAAGTATTAATAGACTTAATCCCTCCTCTGAGAGTAAGTAGCGTTTACAGTCTCCGCATGTGAATATCCGCTTCCTGAGAGGAACCCTCTGAATTCTGGAACACTAATGTCAACAATTGGATACAGAACCGCCCGGGAGGCCTCAGACCTCAAGGCGCTCGAATATTCACTGCAATATATCCTAGATGTGCAATAGCAGCAAGTACATTCTCCGGCATTTGGCCATTTTGAAGGATCAAGTTAACGTCCTCGATGATGTCACCCTTCAGTTTCAATCCTTCCTTTCGCAGATCTGGACTAAATAACGGTGTTTCCATTGCCACGAAAGCTGCAGTCATGCAAAGGGTCACACGCATAAGTAGCGGGTCGTTTATCGCAAGACTCAGCCATGTCTTGTTGTTGGGAACTATTGTAGTCAGGTAGTCAAAAAACACCACGGCTAGAGCCGGTGAGCTAGAGCAACTGGTAGCAGAAATGAGGAATGCATACAATGCTTGAGAAGCGTGTCGATTCTCGGATTCGATGATATTGGGATCGTTCCAAAAGGGTCGAGACTACTAGCTGAGAACCGTTCGACTCCCGTTGTGTAGTTGCTGCAAAAACCTCTCTGGTTCGCATTTGCCGGTAGACATGCTGCTACTGTCGTGCCTACTCATCGTTTGGGATGTTCTCTTAGGCTTAGAACCGCGACTCTTTATAGGGGCCGTCCTGATCTTGAATTGGCCTTTTAGCTCCTTTTTTCGTTGTGCTGTTCGTGCTGAGTCTGCTGCGCCATCCCGCAAATCTCCTCCAGCCACCCTGTTCGAACATAACTGCAGGGCTGTCTTTACGGCATGGCTCCGGACGGCCTTGTTAGCCGGCATCGGTACGCCATTTGAGACGAGAAATTCGTATTTGGGCATATCGGCTTCCTGGAACACGACTTGAAGCACTAGCTGGGGATGGTTGATGCGTTCGCGTCGTCAATTCTGAAATGCAGAAATGCCGGCATCCCAAACGAGCCCTATGACGTCAAACGAGAGGCCATGGACGAAAGCCGAATATGACACTGCTATTTTAGTTTTACCCGTCGAGTGAGTCGTGATTTATTGAATTCAAACTTTAATAAAGGAAGGCAAGAGCTCCAACGAAGGAAGCTCGGCTGGTAAGTTATTGCCGCAGTGACCTCAATGAGAATAGTTGCAGGATGACGGTGATGCCCATGGGAATATTCGTGATAGGATCTCCGCAAGGGCAAGGTCTTGCAGCAGTGGCAATGTCGGATGGATGGGGTGCGAGAGTACTTGGGGACAATCCAAGCCATAAACACAGAGGTTGTTCTCAATAACCCCAACCATCGAAGAAGCGGTCCCTGCTTACCAAACGGAGAAACTAGAACTAGGTTTGCTACAGGGTGGGCGATTGGAGACAAGACAGCGCTCCCCTGACCCATTTTCGCCACGCTGTTAGCTTTACAATTGCCAGCCGCGCAGCTAGGTGCTTCCAAGTGTTCCCCAGCGTCAGAAGTCAAAAGAATACTAACACATGCACTCTCAAACGGCCAATGTATGGATGCCTTTGTAGCCAGTGACTCAGCCCACTTCTTTATTATATATAACAGCAAAAAGAATTTGAATTTTTGGAAACCCTCCCAACTAAACGTGAGGTTATGAGCATCGATGTGCACTCTTGCATGGCCGAGTCAAGCCTCGTTCTTCCAGAAACTGCCGGACTCGACTTGGGGCCATGGGCTTAGAGCCAGGGGCTTTCACCATGGGTAATCTCTCATCGCCTCAGCCATTTTAAATGCACTTCTTTCGGCCTGTTCATCTGCAACGTCAGCCTCGGTTGGCTGTCCTGCATCAGGCTCACCAGTCTTTCCCTCGCCTGCTCCATGCTCTCTGCCCGTTTCACCACTGGCTCAACTCGGCAGGTCCGAAAGAGCGTCGCAATAATGGCCACAAATTCTACCTGGGACATCTTCTTGCCAGGGCAGACTCGAGGGCCACCGGACCATGGGATGAATGAGCTTTGCTCTGGAGTGATGAGCTGAGAGTTTTCTACTGTACAGCCAGGAGTAAGCCACCGGGAAGGGTTGAATGAAGTTGAGTCTTCTCCCCAAATGGACGGGTATGTATGCAGACAGGCGCTGTTAATATAGACGGTACAAGGCCCAATGATGTGGTAGGTTTTACCATTTGCTGTGATAGATTGCGTCGATTGGATGCTGCGAGCGATGTGCATAACTGGCGGGAATAATCGCAGTGTTTCAATCTAGTATCGAGACGATTAGCTCGGTCGACAGACAAGCTCGAGGCGGGAGGCGAGTTACCATCAAGGCCAAGCATCTCGTTAGTTTCGGGAAAGTCGTGGAATACTCGGGCAGGCCGCTTCCTTTGTCGGCACCTAGGACGAGGTCCAGTTCATCCTGTATCCACAATTGCCATTCAGGGTATGCGGCGAGCAGGGTGATAGCATAGGCCATGGTGTTGGCAGTTGTATCAAAGCCCGCTGCAGTGAAAACAAACATGTTTCCTGCAATTTCATCCTCCGTGAGATATTGACTTGCTCTACCAAGTAGCTCGTCATGCCCCTTGACCTTCTCTTGGTCTGACAGGCGAACGAGCATACTCATGATATTATCAGGAGCGCCAGCTCCTGAGGCAGTCCGTCGCCGTTCCTGATGCAGCATATTCTTGGTAAGGGTCGGAAGATTGTGCAGTGCCGCCCCAACCGTCTGTAGTGTTTTGGGCATCACTGGCAAGCGCAGGAGTCTTGCTGGTACTAGAGCAGCCACTACAAGCTGTTCTGTGCACAACGAGATCGCATCGATATATGACATGCTCGAATCTGGGTCCCTAGGTAGCTCCATGGGCCCAAAGGGCTTCGGCTGGCCATAAACAACTTGGCCGAGAACGTTGATAGCAATAACGCGGAGTCCTTCGATGGTGTCGCGTGACTCGCCTTTGGGCATGCCAAGCATGAAACCGGCCATCTGGCTTGCTTGTTCCGCGCTTTCCTTCCAGACGACTTTACTGACTCTCTCGTTCAAGCTCGGTGCAACGATGCGACGTTGTCTTGACCAGGATTCTCCATCAGCCTGCCAAGGCATAGCTATTAGCTACCATTTGCCAAGAGATGTGTCACAAACCGCTGTTCATTGATGCCGTGATGCCCTAGATTCAGCTGGTTCTACATTCCATGATAACACTAAAGGAAAGGCAACCAACCGTGACGATGTTTTCCCCTAAAAAATTCATAACCTTGGATGCTGTAGGTGACTGGACAAAATCCTTCCTCCGTGCAAGTATCACTTGCGCCATGGCGGGATCTGCACACTGAAGCTGATTTGTGGCAGGCGTAACAAGAATAAAGGCAGGTCCAAGCCTGTCGTGGAGATCATGTTTGTCCCTGAACTCCCATCCGAATATAGTGACTTTGATTGCGTCGTAGAAAGCCGCGGGCAAGATGCGCTCAAATACTGGTCTCAGGGGGACGCTAATGATAATATAGAATACCTGAAGAATGTTAAGAAAAGCGCTTTCCAACTGGAAATCGTGAGGGCCCTCACATTCTCTGGGTCGAACGGGCATATCAAAATTGGCAAGCCCGATGCACGCGCAGCCTGGTAGTTGAGGTAAAGCGCCCAAAGATTAGAGGCCATCCACGAAAGTGGCACGAGGGCAATGGCAACGTGCAGAAATCCCATGGCGCGTTGAAAACTTGCTGAAATCTTGACATGGAGTTCCAGAGGTTGGTGACAGAGTAGTCGTATATAAGGACTGATTCATGTTATCTGTGAGCCTCTGGTATGCCAAGCCAGGCTAGGCTTGCTGTTCGCTTCGCCGGACTTCAAGAGGAATTACCAAATATGGAAAATAGTTGACTGAAACCCACTAAGCTCAAGTTTAGCTCCGCAGTTAGCTTTGTGGGCCTCCTGCTCCTCCGAGCCTTGTCCAAGACAGGGACTTTTAGCAACGGAATTACCTTCCTTTTAAGCGGAGTAAGCGACCCCTTTGAAGTCCAATTATTTCAACGCCACTAAACAGTTAAATCATCTCCAGCCTACGCCTCGATCATCAAGACATTGAGCACGAGAAGTTAGTCGAGGCAGCATGCAAGGATAGGATCGGGTTGTACTTTGACGGAAATGATCGTTCCGAGGGACAACGGAACGGGATTTGTGAAGTGGGTCAGGGCTTAATTAGTAATGCGAGGTACCGGGGGTTAAAATGACTATTATAGCTACAATACAGGACTGGGAAGAGTCTCTTGTTACAGTTATAATGAATGCCTAGGCCTGATTGACCGCGGACTGGCACTCCACAGTTAAAAGTGGGTAGACGGCCCAGTTCGCCTCGAGCTTGAAGACATAGGTGTGACACTCCAAGGAAGAAAGGTGCACCAGTAAACTTGCACGTAATGGGAGTCCGAAGAACGAAATTAGTGAGCTATTTATGGAGGTAGTGATAATAATGACTCTTACGAAGGAGTTTGTAAAGCTCAGACCCAACGGGTGCCCCTGCCAAGAGACAGCCTGTGAAACGACGGAAGCGTCATGGAATGGGGATACGAGGTGACATTCGGGAAGAGGAATGGGACCGGCAGCTACGTCGGCCAAAAGACCGTCATACCGCATCCCCGATCTGGACAAAATGGTTCAGCAGGGGAAACTTTTTGTTTGTCGTATGCATGCCAAGCCATGCTAGGCTAGCCGTTCGCTTTGCAGCACAAGCTTAGGGATGGATTACCTACTTTGGAAAATAGTTTAACGCACAAACGTACCATTCCATCGTCCATAAGCCCGATCGACGAAAGTATCATCAAGGATTCGTTCATGATTCTGGCTAGTGCTGATGATAGCCATGAAAATAGAGTCAATCTTAGTTTTGAGCCGAGGCGGGCAACTCGGGTATTCGTGTAATCGTTTTTGTGGGTCCGGGTACTCGAGCTGCCAGTCGCGGACAGGGAATGCGGGTTCGGGGATATGTATAATAGAATGTCGGGTGAGAGACAGTTCCTGATGTAAAGAGTCTGGAGATAAAGCAATCACAGCCAAGCCGCACACACGACCAGTTCACAATAACATGTATCAACTCTCACATATTTCCATCAACTTCATCTCAGGCCTACAACAATCCTAAAATAATTCTGCATAACTCCAAATCATGGAAAACAAGATGTCACGCAGAATCATCATCATCAGCGCCGGTTTCGCCGGGGTATAGAAAGCCCTCTCAGCAAAGCATCTCATCAACCTCCACAACACGGAGCAAAACATTAAGGTCCTCGTCATTGCCCCAGAACCATCGCTAGTAATGCGTCCACGCCTCTAGGAAGCCAACGCCTCAAGGATGAATCATCCTCTCGGACCGCTCTTCAAGTCTGCTAGTATCGGCTTTTTCCAGGGCACCGCCGAAGCCATCGATACGGAGTCACAGACGGACCGTGTTCGATCCGTTTCAGGTGATGAGTCCGATATTGAATTTGACTGGCTCATTCTAGCAGCTGGAAGTGCTGTCGTACGACCAAAGAGCGTCACTGGCCTTGAACAGTATGCATTTGACATCGACTCTTTGGCTTCTGCGGGCAAACTCGAGTTTCATCTCAACAGCCTAAAATCTCTCCCGCAAAGCAAAGCTCGCGATATAGTAGTCGTATGGGGTGGCGGTCTCACTGGTATTGAGCTTGCAGCAGAGTTTCCGAGACTGCTTCACAACATGGACAACGTCCGCATTGTCCTTGTTGAAAGCGCGCAAGATCTTGGACCAGAGCTGGGAGCAGGCCCTCGTCCCACGATCACGATCACGAAGATCCTAAAACACCTCCGGATTAAAGTCAAGCTATGGTCCGCAGTTACAGCCATTAAAAACAGCGGTGTGGCCCTTGCCTCTAATAAGCGTATCGAAACAAGGCCAGTCGTCTGGACCGCCGATATGCGAGCAACACCCCTCACACAGCAAATCCGCGGAACCAAGGACCACCTCTCCCGACTTCACATTGACCAATATCTCCGCATTCTGACCTGTAAGCACGTCTTCACCACTGGCGACGCCGCCTTGATGTTCAGCCAGCACGCCAACATCCTCGGCCGCTTCTCAGGCCATAATGCAGCAGCAGTCCTCCTCGGCGAACCAATGATAGCGTACTCCCAGCCAGAGTACAACTGCTGTATCGATCTTGGATTCTGGGGCGCTATGATTGCAAATGGCTGGGATAGGGAGGTTAAGATCATAGGCCACGTCGCAAAGCAGCCCAAGAAGTATGTCAATCAGAAGCTGATTTATCCGCCGCAAGATGCAAAGGAAGCAATCAAGGCTGCGGATCCCGCTTGTTCTGACTCATATGGCCTTTTCAAATAGTTTCTGGGAGTCTTGGGATGGACACTGAGTAGTTGCAAGGGTATGAGGACGGCGGAGCATTGATGAGGCAACGAAGGAGCGGTTTCAGGGTCTAGAAGAACGGAGCCTCTCTTGTTCTCTCAACTCGACGCGGGGAGATTTCTTGACGGAAGTAGTTATGCCCTTCCAGGGCTTCCTCGCTCTGCTCGTCAGGGGATGTCGCACAGAATGAAGGAACCGGCGTTTGTTTTTATCGCTGGGGCTCGGTACAGTAACGGGGTGTGTGAAGACTGCACCTGGGAAATAGATCCACCACAGATGGCTGCTAGTAGTGATGACGTTAACGACTGTACACTTTGCCATACTTGATAAACCAAACCGATGTCTGAGCCACAAAGTCTGCTGCATAAATCGCCCTAGCCCTTTCTGATCTGGTCCATCCCTTTCCCCCAAGCCAGCTTCAGCCCCGGGACTGCTCCCTCCGATTTGCACCTCGTCCATTCAGCATCGAATAGATCAAAATGTCTTGCCTCACCTTCGGTGACTATTGCGCCTCCCCTCAACTCTGTCATATTCATTTGAACAATCCCACTCGCCGGGTCTTTAGCATGGGTAGCTAACTTCCCCCGACCTTTCACCTTTGGATGTGAACCAATGAGTAGGACCTGGAGACGGGCACTCAGCGGCTTCAAAACCGACGCCCACTTTTCATCTGCTTCACTTGTGGCCCCGAAATTGCTCAGCAGGACTTTGGTTCCTTTGTCGATGCCCAGCGGGCCAGATAAATCGGACTTGGTAAAGTCATCGTACAGCAAGACTTCATCAAACAGGCCGGCTATCTCGCTGAATACCCTAGATTTAGCTGACCCAACAGCGATAGCCTTCCTAGGCTGCTTGCTTACTAGCCATCCATGCCGCAATTGGTAAGGAAAGCTAAGGCCTGTTTTTCTGGAAAGCGCGAGGAGAACTGCGACTGCGTCGGCGATGTCTGTGTCATCGTTACTCCATCGCATCTTCGTGCCGAGAGGGTGAACAGGCATTTCGGCCCATGAAAAACCACAACGGCTCAGCATGTACGATGACTCAAAGAGCACTCGCATCATTGCGTCCCATCCAAAACTATGTTTGCCCGTTGGCAGATCTGTGTCCGGAGGATAGGCCAGGTAGCGATTGTATATTGACAACAAATGTCGCCCCCTCTCGCTGACCTCAAGACTATGCTCCGATGCATGCCCAATTGTGACTTCTAGATCTTCTGGATGTGTGCCAAGGGGCATATATCCCCACAATTTTGTCCCGGCAGGAAAATGAAGAGACGTGCTCCCGATCACCTCGGCATAGCTCCACGGTAAGATTCGCCCATACTTCTGGGTGTCATTATACGGTGATGGCAGTGAGGGGGGAGCGGGCAAACATCCCACAAGCCAAGGATGTAGCCGAGGCGTGCGTGAGTGAAGTTGTTGGCCGTGAGCGAGAGAATGATGCTGCGGATGCGGATGGCATTCGGCTCAAGAGGCCGGAGAGGATATGTACCCGGCAAAGAAACCACGTACTGCTTGGTATTGTCGGACTTTTCGAGGGTTTGGGTCAAGGGGGTTGACTCAACCATCTTGAGGACTGCCTTCAGATGGATCTTTTGCGTGATTTCAATCCTTTCTCCCGGTCGACCCGCATCTAAATAGATCCCAGCTGTCAGCCCGGCGTGACTCATAACTGGCTGGTAATACCTAGAGCGGTGGCCCATTTGGGGGTGAGGGACATTATTTGGGGTGCTTGGTGCCAGTCATCTCCGAGTGCTTCAACTCCTCCTGGTATAGCATTGGCTTGAAGTGCAGTACTAAGAGAACCCTCATAACCCGCAAGCTAGGGGGCCTCTACGGCGACCTATCGGCTACTATCGCGGAGATCACCCATATCTCGTATACCGTCCTCCGCGGCGTAGTGGATATTGAGGCCCTTAGCGTGGCGGAGAAGATATCATAGGCTGCCAGCCGCAAGATAACACGCTCCGAATGGCATACTCGCTATTTTGCATATTCAGTATCAACATGTCATTGCTATACGGCGAGGGGGGACAGCGTGCCTTTTTTAGACTTCAAGATGAGATCATGCAATAGACTCATGACCACTCCATCTTGTCATAGGGCTTCGCCATAGGGCCTACCAATTATGGCATCTTGGCCAAGTCTCTGAAGGAGTTCGCCTGTTGCGGCAACCTCGTGGCGTCGGGGGTCAGGCCCAAGGGCCACCGGTCACACTACACCGTGACGAACCTGGGATTTCAGATCCAGATCCCCGTGGTGACCGTCCGCAACGTCCGGTACGGCCTGTTCAACACCACGAGGCGCGGGGCGCGGCGTCGACGCATGGCACTTATGCTATGTCGTGTAGCAGGAACTGACAAGGACGAAGACATCGTCGTCCGCGCAGCATGCAGCATGCCCATCTTCCGTACCAGAGACGTGATTTGACAAGGCCACCAGGAAGCAGTTGTATCTTGCCAACAAACCAGCTGCGGATGTGCAGAAAGATCAAGATTTATTCATCATCCATGTCCCTCGGGAACTGGCCAAGTACGGGTACAGGCCTACAGAGATGTATCCGAATGTAACGCCGTCAGGGAGGTCGACAGATGTTGAGAGCAGGGTATGTTTCGGGCCATGGGCCCCTGGTGAGGAGAGGTGGGCTCTGATGAGGTATGAGAGCCATGCATACCCTGTTTTCCATCTCAAGGCCAAGTACCACGAACGTGGTGGAGTTGGTCTCCTGAAGCTGTGTGCAGCTAGAGGCATACTCGTTACGACATTAGAGCCGCCGGGTAGTGGGCCGGATGAGGAGGCGTCAGACGCAGCATGGCAGAGGGTATATACCTAGGTCCGGCTCTGGGCTATCTTTCAGTCGAAACAGGAGAGTCGCTAGTATATGTGGGTAGTTATTGCATCGGAGCTTGCGTCTATCGAATGGACTGGTGAAATAAAAGAATGAGACTAATGTACCGATGCCTGGCCTCATAACTGAAAGAGACATGTAAAGACTGAGTGAGTTATCTTGGCACTCTTTAAATGAGATTTTTGGTAGAAATCTCTGTTCTAGCCACTCGAGCGTCCGGGGCTGTCATGGTGGGTGGGATCCGATACTGAATGATAACATCGCTTAGAGTTAAGCCTCAAAAGGGTTTGTAAATACCCATCATTTTAAAACAATAGCTGTTCCGCGGCTATTAAGCTTCAAACTCTGCGCCTTTTACAAGCCTCCAATACAGTTAACCACTCTGCCACCAGGGGGAATCTCCAACGACACTTGCTCTTAAGCGCCATCGAGGGAGCGTGATTGACACCTTGCATGCCAGAGGGGGCACAGTACCGAATTCAGTCCCGACAAACTCAGTCCCGACAAACTCAACGCCTAACCAGAGCCTAGGGCTATCCATCACTTGGTCACGACCACCCTCAGGTTCAGCGAGGATCGGCACGCTTACCTGGTAATATCTACGAGCCATGCAGGCTTGGCACAATACCCTTTGTCAGCGAGGCCCTATCAGACATGTATCACCACATCTTTTCTGATATGCTTGCGACGAACGCCTCAGCAGTCGACTGGCAAGACCCTGTTTCTGGGGCCTCGGTATTACATTGGGTGGCACGCATCGGCATAGGCATGCAGATCCATTCCAGCAGACATACGATCCGGGCCTCGATGTGTTTGTTCCCCTGTGCTTGGATTTATTGTGAATTATAATATAGCGTCTTCCATAAGCGATTAACTATTCCTACCCTATATCTATTTAACTTTATTAATATAAATGTTTGCTACTAATACGGGTCTAATTAATTATTAGTATAATAATTAAAATAATTCAGTTATAATATTTAATAGTATTAAGTTTTAATACTATTATATATCTATAATTATATCTCTTGCTATTATGGCTAATAGTCTCTCGCTGACTCGCTAGCGTAGATAATAATACTGTGTTTCTCCTTGCTGCGCTTTATTAGAATACAGAGGGGCTACGACTATTAATGATCCCGCGAGACGCACCCCGAAGCCAACATAAGAACACTGGTCACGCCATCTCGTTAACCAGACGGAGCAAGGAAGCGAAAGTGACAACGACGTGGTGTATGCAGCTCTTCTGCACTTTGCTGGTGCTGAGCCTCCTGTCCCACGGAGCGACCAGGAATGTTAACGACAATAGAGGTTTAGAGCCTATCCATTACGCTGTTGCTGGTGGAGCAGGCGGAGCCGTTAAGCTTCTCTGGACACCCACGACAACAAAGGGCAGGCTCCTACGGGCGACTGATCTTAGGCCCTACAGCATTGCATACGATCCCATTGGTAGGCTTTAAACTTGGCCGAGAGCCCCTCGGCCCCGATAAACCGCTCACCTGTCGCGTTCTCATCGAGGCTGGGGCTGACGTCGAGAGGGTTGGAGATCACTTTCGCGGAGGCCAGTCTCAGTTTGCATGTTATGAATGTAGTCGGCATAGGCTAAAGCGCTGGTTTCTAACTAGAAGGGGTTGCTTTATTGAGCCAATTCTTCTCCTGCAAACTCTTTGTCTCTTTCCTAACCTAGTTAGTTAACAGGGACGTGTGTAAGATGAATAAGTTATCTCAGGCCTCTTGAAGCCAAACAATCGACGGACTACGGTAATAAAGCTAACACAATCAATACCTAGCATCCTATCAACACCGCAATAATACGATAGTTCCTAACTCTACTCCTATATAAATCCAATGAGTACGGATATGCCCGTTTCAAGGTCTTCTCAACGGTCTACAGCAACGCAACCAGGTGATTAGGTTTCCTAAGAAAGGGCGACAGCTCGATCTAAGGACCCAGTTGCGCATCAGTGTGAGTCTACCATGGAGTTATCACGGCTACCCTTCTTCAATTTGATCCGCGCTTATCTCTACATGTTCCGAACAGGGTGTATGCTGACGTCGAGAAAGGCCCTAGTCAAGATGAATAGACGATTTGTAATCAGCCTGCGTACTAAGGCGCATGCCCAGTTTTTAATAACTGTTGCTGTAGATATTTGTCTGCGAGAGGGGTGGTCATTGGCCAGTTCGAGAGCAAGATTCTCTGACAGGGGCTATTCATGCTGCCCTGACCCACCCAGGGGCATTTTTCATAGAGTATAAATAGACGCGGTTCTCGTGTAAGAATTTGATGTCACAATCACCAGGCTAACTCCAACAAACACCAAAGCCTTGAATAGCAGCCCCTGATGACCTTCCTCCATGAGCCAGACATTCCTACCGGAAACACTGTCCTTGTGACAGGTGTAAGCGGATTTGTTGGAAGCCACATCGCAGATCAGCTCCTTCACGCAGGCTATAACGTCCGAGGCACTACAAGAGATGCTGCCAAAACTTTTTGGATCACTTCGCTTTTTGAGAGAAAGTATGGCCCAGACAGGTTTGAACTCTGTGCTGTTCCCGACATGGGAAAGGCTGATGCCTTTGATTCTGTTCTAAAGGGTTCTTCCAAGAGACGGTTTGCGTTATATCCAGTTACTGATATTTAGCAGGAGTTTCGGGCGTCGCCCATGCCGCATCCGACATGACGTTTGGTTCTGACCCGAATGAGGTTATCCCGCCCATTGTTGCCATGGGCTTGAATCTCCTCCGTTCAGCGGCAAAAAATGGGGAGATTAATAGATTTGTGTTTACATCGTCTTGCGCAGCGGCAACGAGTCCGAAGCCTGGGAATTGGCCGAAGATTTCGAGCGACACATGGAACGAAGAGGCGATAGTGGAGGCTTGGGCCGAGCCGCCGTATCTTCCAGACAGGGGGTTTGCAGTCTACGCGGCGAGCAAAGCGCAGGCCGAGAAGGAGATGTGGAAGTGGTATCACGAGAACAAGCCTTGCTTTGTTCTCAACACAGGTCAGCCTTGAAGGGTGGTTTCAGTTTCGTAAGCCAACTAAAAGCACCTCAATGCAGTCCTTCCAAGCATGAACATGGGCCAGAGCCTCGACCTCGACAACCAGGGCCATCCTTCAACGTCTGGCCTCATTGAGGCTTTATTCAGGGGTAATCACGACGTGGTGAATGCGGCTCATCAATGAAAGTGGACTTCATCGCCATTTTCTTTTTATTTTTCGCTAACTATCTTCTGCTGTAGTCTTCTACGTCGATGTCAAAGACACTGCGCGCCTTCATCTAGCGGCCCTGCTTCACCCCGACATACGTGACGAACGAATCTTTGCTTATGCTGGGCCGTATACTTGGCACATGATTCAGGCAGTCATGAAAAATCTTTACCCTGACAAGACGTTCTGTCCCGAGATTTCCGAGGCCGTGTTGGACCGGAGCGAGATTGTACTGGCTCCGAGGGCTGAGGGATACCTAAAGCAGATGGGCTGCAAGGGTTGGACTACTCTTGAGGAAAGTGTGAAGATGAATACGGAGGACTTGGTGTGATCTTATAATAGAGTACTACAGGGTTATCATTGGTGCAATGAGATCGACTGGCTTCTCTGCATTGAACGGTTTGAATCGAGGTTCCTCCCAGTGGTGTAGCTATTAAATAGAGCTGGAACCTAAACTAACAATACGATTAAGTAAATTAAGATTACAATAATTCTCTGTATATTAGATAACCCCGTATAGCAAGCATTTTAAACGCTTTTTAGCCCGAGGAATGATATCGCGACAAAAAAGAGCCTTAGTATACGTTTCCCGGCTATCGGGGTGGTGGCCCGGCCCGTCAGAGAGTTCTCCGAGGATGGCATCGACTTGCAGCGATGGAAGCCGCCAATGATAGTTTGCGTGGACCACACAAAGACGTGAGTCTCCAAGTGCAGAGTTGCACGATTAGTTGTTATCAAAATCAATAAATAATGCATGGTTCCACATTTGAATATTTCACGATAAGACTAGGATTTATTCGCCTACTCCCTGCCAAGCAATGCGTGCCCTTTTTAGCGAATATCCCAGGATCTCTTTGAAAGGAACATGCTCCCTTCACATCCAATCGGCCTTTCCTGCATCTCCATGCCTACAGATCCTAGAACCAACACTTTACTGTGAAACTTATTTGACCCTAGCAACGACAGAATAGGCAATCGCCGTGCTATGGTCATATCCGCCGATCTTGAAGAGAGGCCATGATGCAGGAGAGGCAAGTGGGATCACACAACGCAAGAACTTTTTCATTGAGGGCTCGATCTCTGGTCAAGTAAGTAAAAAACAAAGTTTATATATCGCGAGTTAGGCTCGGTAGTCTTTATTTTTGAGGCAAGCTGACTCTTATTCCTTTGAATCTCTTTTCTCTATTAAGCCATCTTAGTCTAAGCCTATTTATTCACTCTTTCATTTTTTCAGTTCTAACTTATACTTATTACTTCTACTTCTTTACTTCTTACTCTTCTTAGCTTAATACTATGCGGCCTTACCTAAGATTACTACTAATCTCTCTCTTATTAGGGGCTAGCTTAATTTACTCCGCTATTAATCTTATGTGAATATTTCCAGGTCCTAGCTAAAACTCATTATCTTCCTCCTTCACTTTTTTCTTCACCCTCAGCCTGAGTCATATGAGCAGAACCACGCGTAAACTCAGGATGAAGACCTCATTTCCACTTTCACTTCTGGCTCCTTGGTTCTCGATTATGTGCTGGCAGTGCAGCCCCCAATCTCCAGTGGGATCCTGAAACAATCGACTCTTGCGTCGAGTGGTACGACAATGATGAGGGCGAGACATGTGAATCTGTCAGAAAATCCTTTGCCATCACTCCCGAGGAGTTCACTGCATGGAACCCTTCTGTCGGCCTCAACTGCAAGCCGTGGAGATGGCAGTCTTACTGTATAGTAACCAAAGAGAAGTTGGCCACTGCACCGCCGAAGCCGAGAACAGCCCAACCGACTACTACCACGCCGACCCCAACGACTGCCACTCTAGGACCCTCTCCTGCCGCTTGGACTCACCTGGGCTGTTATGTCGATAACGACACTACCTCGCCAGTGCTGGAGAAGCGCGTCAGCAAGGAGGGTGGCGACGCGGCGTTGACAATCCCAAAATGTGAAGATACTTGTTACCGCGCTCAATTCGAGTTCGCCGGTGTCAAAGAAGGCAATGAATGCTGGTGCAGCAGCTTCGTCGCTGGCGAGCGGACACGCAACGAGACTGACTGACTGCAATACGCCGTGCAGCGGGGACAAGGCCAAAATGTGCGGCAGCAAGGACCCCATCAATGTTCTTGCACCTGACTGGGAAACTACGAGCGAGGTAAATGAAGAGACATCGACTGAAGCTGATGCTACGACGAAGGTGGAAAGTGAGGTTGTCAGTGGCTCGACAGAGGTGGACGGTACCGTCGTCAGCGCCCATTCTTCCTGCTCAGGAGGCATGAGATACCACGCACTATTCCGATGGTGAATTCTAAATATTTAGATAAAAACAGATCATTAGTTCAATTTCATCGTCTCGGTGGTTATGATCTGGGGTGGTGACTGTGGGACTGCCTCGTGTATTTCCTGATCGTAGCTCTCTTAGTCGATCAAAGCCCTTGAAATTGGTCTCTGCCTCGCCAGTCGAAGATCAAGAATTCACTGTGCCGGTTTGGGAATACACAGACTTTCTGCTCGTAGCCTGACTCTATCCGAGACTCGAGGCGAACGTTGCAGCCACTCACCAAGCTCCGTGACTGTGCCTTGGAACAGCTCCAGCTGTCATCCCAGCCGTCGGACGGAGCGTTTCGTCTCGCGGTAGGTGGTGACGAGGCGGGGGATAGTGTTTATGAGGTCTGCTACTCGGGCCGCTATTGCCATCGAGGCGCCGACAAGGCCGGCGATGCTGACTGGGTCCATGTCGACGTTTCTGTTTGGAATGAGGATTGATCAAGTGGGGGAGGAAGCTTTTCTATGTGGCAGGGAGTTTCAGCTGCGGCTGAGAATGGGTGTTGGCAATGTGCACTTTGCTGCGACTCTGGCGAAGTTTGCGAATCAATAGACCAAGCCACCTCCGAATGTGAGTGGACAAACAAGTGATAAGGCAGACTGCCAACGGTTCATTAGTCTGACTACGGCTTGGCGGTCTAGTGCCTCGATAAGCATCTGGCAGTGCGATAACAACACCAGAGAGCAATGTTGGGTTACCACTAAACCATCCGTTCCAATAGTCTGATACCCTCTTCCTCAACTCTAACTCGAATCAAGTCGCAAACGTCACGAGAATACGGCGCCAAAATACCAGGCTTGTTCAGGGGAGCATGTCCGTCAAGAAGGAGTTGCGTAGCAATCCCACACGTGACTCCAACCGACTTGGACATGGCTGAGTCTCCGTTGGGGTCACCAAAGAGCTCAAGAGTGGATGTGATGGTGTTCTAGTTCAATCATTAACAACAAGTCAAGAGGTTTTGTGAGGGTGCTGTGTTACCTGAGTGCCATCCTTCCATTCAACAACAAACTTGTGCTAGAGCATCACCAAGTCACGCTCACCAGGGCTGAAGTTACACAGCTTCTCCAGCTGTGCCGAAAGAGTATCGAGGAGGTTACTATGGAGGGTGGGCATCTGGTCGGAGAACAAACCCATCCAACGAAGTCCCGACAGGATCTTGTCTCGCTCCTCCGCGGAAGAGAAGGTACAATGCTCATCTACCTTGGCGACAAAATCATTTTCTTCAGCCGAAGCAGCTCCAGTTGCTTGTTTCTGAATCTCTGCCCACGTCATTCCATCCTTCAGCCACAGCTTCTCTTCTAGGTTGATCCATCCGAGATCAATAAGGGCCTTGGCCATGGCAGGGTTACCTTCGTATCGAAGGGACCCTCTGATGACTGTCAGACCAGAGCATCGCGTCATTCTCCCTGTAAATGGCGATAGTGCATGGTAGTCTCTTCTAATGTCCAACGCCGACCCAGTTCCATACTAATCAACAGGTACTGAAAATCTCTTCATGGTCAGTTTTGAAGCCTTTCTCGTAGCATTTAAGCACTGCCTATTGCTAAGCCAAACCCAACTGTCTGTCACAGGTCATACAAGGTAGCGCTTGCGTCTCATTGATTGACCACATTGGATCCAGGAGACCTCAGTTGTAAGATTTCCATCAAAATAAAAGGCAAAACGACATTGTTCTATTTGCGCACCGATCGTGGGATGTTGACGTTGTGCAAGGCACTATGCGAACTATGGGATAACGGTGTGACTGCCGTGAACCTGACTAATGATAGACAGAGGTTTGGATGTATAATTAATGTATAAAAAGAACCTTCACAATGAAGGCTATATCATGTTTCTTGCTTCAGGTGAAGTAGAGCAGAGCGTCGTGGTGCTTTTTCATGCGCTAAACCATTATCACCTGAACGAGAAGGAGGGAACCAAAGGTACGAATTGACAGAATGGTGAGAGTTAAGTACAATTGAATCGTCTCGATAAAGGAAACAGAGCCGCCTCCTTGGGTTAAATCTGTTTACTCAATCTCTATCTTTTCAATCATTAGATAGTCGTCAAGTGCGTTGCAGAGAGAAACATGTGACAAACGTGATGGTTGTTGCTACCCTGAGCCTGAGCCCAGGAACGGCTGCGGGGCTTCAACGACTCCCGAAAAGAGGGGTTCATCCCGATGCCCAATCAAAGGTCGACTACCCACTTTTATCCGGTGTCTCGGCTAGGCTCTATCCAATCACAGCGAGAGACATGGGGCAAAGTGGGGAAGGTGGGATTTAGCTCGGATGTGGCTGACGCTCCTTCCGCAAATGCCGGGAAAAGGGAAAGAGAGAAGAACAAAGAATGGAGGAAGGGAAATTGCGAGGGAGCCCTCCATTAACGGAAAGTCCCGTTAGAGTCTGAGGGCAAATCCAATGGTTTTAATTAGGAGCTTTGAGCGTTTAATACCACCTTTTTTACTCTCCAGCCCTAGCGGGCTAGCTAAACTTGCAATTGGATTAGTGATCGACCTAAACGATATTCTCCGGGAAATCCCCCACAAAGAGGGATGATCCCGTCTCAGGGACGAGAAGTAGCGCCGACTCGAGTTTGTCTCTCAGAGAGAACAACTTCTGATATGAATGGTTTGTACCAAATGCAACGTTCAACAGCAACTCTTCAACTCCGACACTTCCGACCAACTTCCAGAACCGTAAGCAACGCCCGAGCCCCCCCGCGCATGTGCCTCTCCTGCGCTTTGTCTCCCCTGTTTCCGGAACGCTCCCCGACCGGATACTTGACCCTCAGGCTAAACCAAGCCCTCGGGAGTCTGTGTCTCCCATTGGCTTGTCGACTCTGTCAGCCTTGTTTTAAGTGGAGGGAGAAGAGTCTGGGCACAATATTCGACTGAGCAGTGGCTTGCGCTCTGGAATTCCCCGTGGCCTGATGGGGTGGGGGTGGGGAAAACAGAGGAATAAGAAGAACGTGGCTCCGGCAACGGCCCGCACTTTTCCTCTTCTCTGCATCTGCGTTGCCCTGTTGGTTTGACTTTGTTTCGATCGAAAAAGATCTGATCTGCAAACATGGCGGAACCCACTCAGGAGGACACTCGACACTTGCAAGAGACCCTGGCTGAGAACCCTCTGCAGGCCGACGTAGGCTGCACGTGTGACTGTTAGAGATTCTGTGCTGACACCCACAGGACACTGCCTCCATCGCCGATTCAAGCTTCGGTGGCTCGTGAGTCTCTTGACCGATCTGGAGTAGTCCTCGTCTGACATGCCCCCTTTAGAGACTCTTCCAGCTACTATACGTCCATCAACTCTAGTATTCGCAACTACAAGTATGTGATCGAAGTTTCTTTTACCTCGGTGCCCCACTAATAGTTCCCCTCTAGATATGAGGTTAGTGGTATCGATCACATGTGTCACGTCTCACCAACACTATTCTAGAATGGACGCCGTTATCATGCATTTCGTGAGGGTGCCTACCTTGTGGTACGTATTATCACATGGCGTGTAACTACTCGTCTCACTTAGCATTAGCCAAACGACGACGATGAACAAGACCGCATGGATCTAGGTCACCACATTTATCGCCTTCTTCTTGGGGGAAAGCTTTACCTCGCCCCTATCAAGGAACCTCAGCGGGTACTTGACCTCGGTACCGGAACTGGTATCTGGGCGATGGAATTTGCAGAGTAAGACCTCGCAGTGAAATATCTAGTACTGGTTCTCATGGTTTGCGTCAGCGAGTTCCCCTCCGCTCAAGTCCTGGGCACTGATCTCAGCCCCATCCAACCTACATGGTACGAATAACTCATCCTTCCAAGACGAGAATGACCCCTCTTACCAGTCACCACGCAGGACGCCACCCAACTGTGTGTTTGAAGTTGACGACTTTGAATCACCCTGGCTCTATAAGCAACCATTCGACTACATCCACGCCCGAGAACTAGGAGGCTGTGTAAGTAGCGATAAGCACTTCTTTGGAGAAGCCTTTAAGCACCTGAAACCCGGTGGTTATTTGGAAATGCAAGCCGTGTACACAGACTTCAAGTCCGATGACGGTACCAAGGACAAGGCCGAGAATGCCGTTGTGTGGATGAAACACATGGTTGACGGCACAGCCAAGTTTGGAAAGCCCCTAGATTGCGCGATTGGGTGGAAGAAGGCGATGGAAGACGCGGGGTTTGAAGATGTTCAACAACAAGTCTACAAGGTTTGTGCCCTGACGCATCTTTCTAAACGAGTATGCTGATCTTCTCAAAGTGCCCTATTGGGCAGTGGCCAAAGGACCCCAAACTCAAGGAGATTGGCAAGTATCAAGCCGCTCAAGAGTCTCAAGTTATCACCTCATACACTCCAGCCGTCTTCTCACGTGTTCTAGGCTGGCAAGATGATGAGATTCAGGTCTTTATGGCCAAGGTCAAGAAGGATATCACGAGCCCGGCCATCCACCTCTATCTCCCCGTGTACTTCATTTGGGGTAGAAAGCCTGAGTGATGGCGAGTCTGGGTATCAAGGGTTGAAGTTGGTACATTCTGGAGTTGAGCGCTGAATCACTAATGATTTGTGAGGAGCTTTTATGAAGCAATGATCAACAATTACATAGATTCCAAATTCCAGCAGTCCATCGTTAATGACCAGATTCTCACCATCTCCGACATGACGATTCTTCGGAACCTGTTGAATACCTTCAAATCACTCGAAACATGTTTGATTTAACTCCCCTCTTCAATCCCTCGGCTTTCCCATTCTCGTACTCAACCCCGGCACTGCCACCTCCACCAGACAGCATCTCTAGCTTCTCTCTAAGCTCCTGGTCCAGCTGCGCACTTGTCTTTTTAGGCACTTTTAACTCGGACGGAGAATTCTGAGTAGTTGTGACGGATGACTTGACTGTTTCGGTGGTTCTTGATCCCGTTGGTATTGTTTCTGGAAGCGCTGGTTGTGAGGTTGATTGTACGGTAGTGGCGTGAAAGAGTCTTGAGCGAGCAGCGATTAGCGGCCTCGAGGCTAAAATGGTACGTTGCATCATATTGATTGTTGATACAGTATGGAGAGAGTCATGCAAATCGCTTTTTAAGAGAGAAATAGGAAGAAGGCGAAGGAGCCTATGTTGTGCTGGATTTTGTTTGGGGAAATCGAAGTACGTCATCAACACGTCAGGAATCCATCTGTGAGTCGATTTATGCGAAGATCACGTTGTTCCTTCAGGCAAACAACCTATCGATTTCAGTGGTACCCATCCTGCGTAGTGGGAAAATGCTTGCCCAATAAGATATATTCTCAGCAACTCCTTGCACGACCTATGCTTTCAAGTATGCGCCCAATACCTAGTACAACTCTCGTGACACTCTCTAGGAGCCTATCTTCAACAACCAGCCATCCGCCTCAGTCTCGCCCTTGGCATTCACGCCTCCCCACATGATGACGCCCTTGCCATCCAAGCAAGTATCAGCTCCAAAGAAACCCCGAGGTCCAGGGTGCACCTTTCCAGTCGTTTGTGTCAACTCGGTGGGTGCAATCTCAAGCTCGTGCCAGCTGAATTCCCCAGACTCCACACCTGGGATGGCGTCGCGGATGACGTCTTTGACGTGGGACCCAGTGAAGCCACCCGAGGGGAGTTGCAGGGACCACATGTCGGAGTAGAAGGGGTGGTCTTCCGTAAAGGTTTCGTCTGAAGATATATCGACGTCTTTTCGGCTTCCGAATAGGCAGAGGAGGTAGTGTCGTCCGTAGCCTGTTGTGACATGGGACATCGCACCCCCCACACGAGGTCGAGGTCCAGGAGCCAATGGGTTAGTGGGGAAGTCAATGGTGGACCATTCTGGCGCTTCAGTTTGATCTTCAGATGTGCCTGGCTTGATGTAGTGAATGGAGCCATGCACGTCTGAATCCCCGCCGATGGAGTAGAGCGTGCTGTCCACATACTGCGCCGCTAGAGACACGGCGGGAGCAGCTGGCAGCTCGTTCCACAGGCGTGTTGTAAAGTCGAATACCCAAATGTCCTTGGTCGGCTCGCCGTCCTCAAGGCCGCCATGGAGGACCAAAAGATCCCGCGCCTGATCATAGAAGATCTGATGCTTCGATCTCGATTCTGGCGTTTTCCCCACGGCCTCAATCTTTTCCCACTTGAGAGTATTGGCGTCCCAAAGCCACAAGCAAGATGCTTCGTTGGGTGCCTGGCCATCACCTTCCTGTCCCCCATGGATGATGAGAGCGTCACCACGAGCACAGGCAGCATGGTTTACTCTGGGGGCTGGACAAGCATCCTCTTCACCCACGGCTGGGTAGCATGCATACTCTCCATTGCCCTGTTGCTCGCCTGGAAGAGATACAGCGTGAACTTCGTTGGAGCACAGCTGCCCGTCTTCTTTGTTACCGCCAAAGATGTAGGCTCTGTTGTTGATGACGGTGACCGTGTGATGGGATCGAGCCAATGCGAGCCTATGACTTGTAAGCTTAGTCTTTAACCTCCAGAGCGAGCATCCTACGATTCGTCCTCTGCTGGAGTCGTAGCAATCTGGGTCAAAACGACCGTCAATGGCTGCGACGGTCGCGCAACAACAGCAGCGGCGCCAGCTTCGACACCCGTCGAGATGATTTGCTCGGCGACGATAGCTCCAGCTGCGACTTCTGCCATTGTGAGTGTGTAGAGCGAAGTTATCGCGTTGAATGATGTAGATGAAGGAGAGACGAGGTCAAGAGTAAACAGTGAGAAGGTGACGTAGGGAGGGAGAAAGGGTCGTCTTCCATGACGTAACTGTGTGAGTTAAAAGTGGCACTGGAATGTCAGCTCGGCAGGATTGAGCCACAATGTCCCTGATTAGGACCACGGCATGTGCATGTTGGAATTGATGAAAGAATTGAATTCTTGATCAAGGTTCATTATTAGCTCCAACTCTGTCGTTTCTGGGGATATACGAGGGAATGGTTGGGTGCTATTCTCCGAGTCCCGCCTTGAGAGACGATGGCCTTATCAGAGCTACCACGCTAAGCTTTTTGTGAATAGCCAAGGACGAGGCCAAGAAGTGACAGCTAATATGTGGCAGGGCTGCTGTGTTGCCATGGGCGGTGGGAGGTGTTCGAGACACGACATGGGCCATGGAGCAAGCTCCGGTTCATACCAAGCACTTCATTCGCCATGACAGGTTTTGCTTGTTTACTCCAAAATTCCTAAGCTTTTCTCAATTTGAATATTTCTCCACCAAGCCTTGCCCTCCGACAGACCGATAGTATCTATGTATCCCTTCTCTCCGCCTCCCGTCAATAATGTGTCCGGGTGCAGCCGTGCCTAGGTAGCATTTCGGGCTGTCTTGGCATACCCACCCCAAGTCTAGACCGTAAGAACTGAATCAACGTGCCCCTTTCGGAATCCTCTCCTGCCAAGGGAGGAATCGGTATAAAACCAACCATTCCGCGCGTCGTTCAGCTTCCCCGCGTCTGCAGCTCCGTGGCCCGCCCCCGCATCCCGTCGGAACGTTCCCGCGGTGTGTGTTACCCTTGGAGAAAACATGTGCCGGCTTCGGCAGTCGGAGGCTAGCAGCGGATATCAAAGAATATGGCACATGGACAATGATGGGCGTTGTGATGACATAAGAAGGGCGTGGCTGTCGAGGACGATGAGGAGAAGAGTTGGTGTAAGATCTGTTCTCATCTAATCAATTCAATCTCAAACAGCGACAAGATCGAGGTTTCATCATGTCTGACTTTGATTATACCCTCTACTCTTACTTCAGGTCTTCCTGTTCCGCGCGTCTTCGAATCGCCCTGAATATCAAGTCGATCAAATATGACATGGTCTACGTCAATCTCCTCAAAAACGAACAGCTGTCAGATGAGCACAAAGCTCTCAACCCCTCCGCCTCGGTGCCCGTTCTCATCAACAAGGCGTCAAAAGGCACTCCATTCAAGGTTGGCCAGTCGGTGGCTGCTCTAGAGTATCTGGAAGAGAAGCACCCCGGCACTCCAATGCTTCCTCCGACGTCTGACCCCGAGGCTCGAGCCATGGTGCGCACACTCGTCGACATCGTCTGTGTAGACATCCAACCACCCACAAACCTCCGAATCATGCGTCGAGTCAGGGAACTTGGAGGCAGTGCCGAAGATTGGAACCTCCAGCTCATGACGCAAGGAATGGCAGCTTACGAGAACGTGGCAGCGGGAACAGCGGGCAAGTATTCTTTTGGGGACGAGGTTACACTGGCGGATGCTTGTCTCATCCCAGCTATTTGGAACGCGCAGAGGTTTGGTGTTGATTTGAAGGCTTTCCCTACGATCAGCAGGATTGTGGAGAATTTGAAGGATCATCCTGCTGTGGTCAAGGCGCATTGGCAAAACCAACCAGACACTCCTGAGAATTTGAGGGCGTAGATAGTGCTAGTAGAGGCAAAGAACAGCAGAGTCTGGATAAGAATGAATTTTTGATTGTATCATGCCATCATTGACTTTCATTTTCTAAAGTAAACTCGCCCACCATCACTTGAACAAAGGCAACGGAGGCTGAACAGTACCAGAAACCTCACCGAATCCTACCACGGAATCACCACTTCCAAAGGAACCTCGAATGACCAAAGTATCGCCGTCTTGCAAGAACTTGCGTTCTTCGCCACCGCTGAGTTGAATAGGAACCTTGCCGCCCTGGGTCTGTTCCAGGATGCTTCCTTCAGTGCCAGACTCGGTACCAGAGATTGTGCCTGAGCCGAACAAGTCACCTGGTCGGAGGTTGCAGCCGGTGATGGTGTGGTGGGCGATCATCTGTGGCCATGACCAGAGGAGGTTCTTAGAGTTGGTTCGACTGATTGTGGTCTTGTTTCCGGCAGCGGCTAAATGAATGTTAGCAGCGGCTTTGTCTCATGATGTTGTTAACCACTTACTGATAAGATCCACCTCAAGATCAATGCCCAGCACATTGTCCTGCACCTTTTGCTTCAGGTAAGGCAGAAGCTCATTGTCGTTCTTGATACCAGGTCCCTTGGCTCCCTCAAGGGCATCGGCCAACACAACCCAAGGACTGATACTAGTACCCAGGTTCTTGGCCGTAAAGGGGCCAAGGGGCACATACTCCCAGGCCTGAATGTCTCTTGCACTCCAGTCATTCATAAGCACGTAACCAAAGATGTGCTCTTCAGCCTCATCGACAGGAACAGGGCTTCCGAGTGTGTTCTCGCGGCAAATAAACATGCCCATCTCCAGCTCAAGATCCAGCCTCTCGCAAGGGGCGAGATCGGGGGTCTTGTTACCGGCTCGGAGGATTTGACCCCATGGTCGTCGAATTGGTGTACCAGATGGAACCACGCTGCTGGCCCTGCCGTGATAAGCGACGGGAAGATGGGTATAGTTCGGCTGTAGAGCGTTGGCAGGTCCGCGGAAGAGAACGCCGACATTGTAGGCGTGGTTCTTGCCAGCGTAGAAATCGGTGTAATCGCCAATGGTGAGCGGCAAATGGTTCGTCACATCTGATCGCTTCGAAAGAGACGCATCTTGGAGCTTCTGGTTGTCCTTCAAAACTGCAGCATGTTTGCTGTCCTTCGCAAAGACTTCCTGGAGGTAGCTGCGAACAGCGCGATGAAACGGGCGACCTAGGGCGGCAAAGGCATTGAGGGCGGGTTGCGAGAAGACGCCGACGTGCTTCTGGATGTCTGAGCTTGCCTCAAAGCCTCCCCGCGGGCAAAAGCATCAAGATCTAGCACATGATCACCGATCGCAATGGCTGGCCTTGGGGATGCGTTTGACGAGGTGGAGATTACGCCAAAGGGGATGTTGGCGATTGAGAAGTGAGAGCCAGAAGGAATCGATAGCCACGACATTGCAACGGCGTAATGAATGAGAATACAACGAGAGTCTCACAAAAGATTATTGCATCAAAGAAGACGACGTCAATTGAACTTGTATTATATCATCAAGCCGCCGCAAGCCGATGACGCGGGGCCGAAGCCAGATGCGGGGCCGGGCGGAATGGAGCCGCCTCGGCTAAGCTCGCCCCGGCCGACCAATGCCGCTTCTGCAGGCGGAACCGGAGCCTCATCGGAAATTTGGGCGGAATCGGTTTCGTTCAAAGTAAGCATTTAGCCAAGAGGGAACACCGCGATGGCTCGTCGTGTCAGGCAACGGTGTTGCCCTGGTGTATTTGCTCGGCCTCTTGGCACTGCTCGGCAAGAATTCAACCGTCAATGCGATCCCAGCCGCGTCCATCACACGATCAACAGCTTCGTCCAGCTTATCCCAAGCCCCAAGATGAAGTTGTACAAGATGTGGAAACATTTTGGGGTGGGATTTCTTCATGTCGGCGAGTCCTATGATTCCTTCTTGAATGGACTCAAGTGTTGTGGCCTCGTCCTTGATCAGATGGAGAGAGACGATGGACGGTGGCAATCTAGACCAGATACGGTCACGATCCTTTTCGAGGCGTTGAGTATCTGGGCTGGCGGGTGGTGAATAGAATATAGCCGCTGTAGAAACCAGAAGGCGTTGTAGCGAGCAAAAGTCGTTGAGACCGAAAAAGGCAGGGCTGGGGGGAGGAGTGTAGTAAATGTATCGAAAATCGAGGTGAAGGGTTTCTAGTGTTTTCCGATGAGGCTTCAACGCATCGACCGCTTGTGAGGGGGTTAAATAGTAATCGTCAGTATCAGGCGTCGCCGAGGATGCCTCTTGTTCGTACAAAAAGGCCCTGAGGCCTCCGGTGCATCGAGATATAATGGCTGGGACGTTTTCCTTTTTGCAGGTCATGCGAGCAAGGCGAAGCGTCTTGAGATTGGGTAGGTTGACGTCTTGAGTCGGGGAGGGTAGAAACTCGCGCGCATTGAGCGTCTCTAAGCCAGTCGCCAAGGCCAAGATGGGATGGGGATTGATTTCTATCTCGAGTGTTTTCAACTTGGGCAGAGTAGTAATTCCCAGAGCCTGAAACGCTGACGGATAAAAGCGCAGTCGAGACCGTTGCTCTTGCCAGAGACTGAGGTGATCCATGTTTGGGAGGAGAGCAATGAGCATGGTGATGAGCTCGGCGTCGACGGCCTTAAAGTCACAAGGGGGTCCCATAATCTCCAGGTGAGCCTTTCTGGGATCCCTGAGCTCGGGAGTCAAAAAGATTCGGAGGAGTTCATCGTAATGCGGACCCCATCGTCTCCGCTCATCCGCTGAAGCCTCGTCTGCGCGTCGCTTCCAAGCTTGAACCAGATCGATTCCAAGAACTGCTGCCGACTCGAGCAGCAAGTCCCGGATTTCCTCTGTGCTGACACTCTCCCTGAGAAGGGGATGAATAGCAACCTTGCGAACCTTGGCCGCGAGGTCTCTTCGCCGCCCAACAGTGCGCATAAACGACGCGAGCCGGCCGTCAAAGTCATACACCCTCGAGCAAACCGAGTCGCCGTATCCGAGCACAAACTCGTGATACAAAACAGTCTGCGCTAATGGATGCAGTTTCCTGCACGAGGTGCTTAGAGAAAATAGCGCATCTCGATCCAACGCGTACCAAGAGCTCTCGTAACGGTCCTGCTTGGGACGCGGGTTCTCATGTTGAAACGAGGTGCTGAGTCCGACGGGTTCTCGGAACTCACCGCGGCAGTGGAGGCAAAATTGGCCAAAGATTTCTACCAAGACTTCGGCGGGGAGATTATCGAGCGATGGCTTCATGTTTGCATGTCATGAGATGAGTGTGAATGAACACGTCGCGTCAAGTGGAGGAGGCTGGCAGGGTGCAAAGACGCGTGACACGCGCGTCAGGTCAACCATAATGGAACAATCTTGTCGCAAGACATCTATCTAGGAACATCTCATTGTAGCCCAGAATACAATTTCATTCAAGGCATTCTTTAGAAAACTAAAGGTTACGCAAAGTCCAGCTTATATCTTCATTAAGGCGTTGAGCCAGTGTTTCTGAACCTTTACAACGCTTCAGATATTCGACATCTCATGCTACGGGCTTGAGAATATGCAATGCGAAAAATAGTGAAAATCATGTTAACTTTTCTCGCATGAGGGGACAAGACGTGTGGCGCGGGAGATGGGAGACTGCACCTACGGTCCAGCGCATCGCATCTCAAGAACACTCAACCATTGTCGATAAGCCCGACCAGAGATTTATTTCTGGCAGTGGTATTCAATCTGATACTGAGTAATGGTCAACAGTAATGCTTAGTAAACTGGCCGGCGGTCATCGGTGTTAAGCCATCTGATAACGTTGACGCAGGCCCAGAATGGAAACTTGCGTTATGAGTCATTCTGATTCAGCTTGTATACTCACTCACTCACAGAGTGACTACTCAATCAACCCCGGAAACTGCTCCACCAAGGAAATATCGGCTAGATCGCTCTCATGGCCCACTGTGAGATCCGGCTATTGCGAATCCTGTTGTAGTCTCGGGCGTTGTTGTTGGGAGGGATATTGAGGTTGGTCAAGTTGGCCGACACCCTTGTCGCTACAACCATAAAAACAACTTGTCAAGGGCGCATTGCATCATTCCAAGGGTCATGCGCCAAGTCTGCATTCTCTAGAAGCAGACTCTTGCATTCCCGCAAAACCCCGTATCAATGTCAAAGCCCAGTTGTGAGATATACGTTGGCCCTTGCCGCACACTGCATTAAAGAAGACGGATTTCTCGGAAGCCTGTTAGTGTCTGTCATGTCATGGCTGCCCCGTTAGTTAGCTCTTCCACCCGTTGGTGTTTGGGGCCGGCGGGTTTTGTAAATACCACCGAGGCTCGTGCCAACGGTTGCTCGGGGTAAGCTCACTAGACACACACTCATAGCATCTCCGAGACCCTATGAATGACTAAAATTAGTCTCGTAAAAGATGTTCATTTCAAAAAGCTTGTTCTCACTGGAGCCGAAGATTGCAGGCCCATCATCCCGTCAATGACTTGTAACCCGTTCCGTGAGGGAAACGGTGGTCAAGAACGAGCTCTAGACCAGACGTAAAACTTGGAGGCGCCATTGAGAGTGAAGCACGCTACGTAGAATAACCTGTCCTGACACGTGGGGCCTCGACACCGATATGTCACAACCAGGTTGTGTGGAGGTTGGAGCCGGAATCGTCCGCCTCAAGGATCAAGGTAACATTGTGATACCAGCCGCAGATGGAATCAATATCTCTCACAGTGACTCATAATGAGCAAAATATTATCCATCATTTCTCATTATTGCTCAATTACACGTCAGGAGTGTTGTTGCGGCAGGCCGTAGACTCTCCACGGAGGAGAATAGGAGATGGCCCGTTAAGGGCATCTTGATCACGAAGTCTCCTTCTTAAATATCGGGAATTCTTCTTCATCATCTAAAGTCTTCTCGCTAGACATGATTCAGTGATACGCGCTCTTCTCTGCAGTTCTCCACTAAGGCATCCTTTGAGCCAGGTAAGATCCCCCCTTTCACCCAATATCACCACTCTCCATCATGATGCACAACAATATTTTGCCGATCTGAAGATTACTGCACATATTGCGTTTTTGAGGACCTATATAGCCGACATCGCCTGAAACTCTGAGACTCATCCCCTTGCTTCTTCTTCACTTTCTTGGCGGATGGTTGCTAACAGTGGCATCCTTGCATCAGTTCTCCTCCAAGGGGAACCGCCCCCAGGGGGGCCCCGATTATCTACTCCGCGATTTATCCCTCCTACGGACTCTTGACCCAGCCCGAAGGCGTCTTTTCGGCAGGCCGGTTGGTTGACACCTCGGATGCTCGGAGTCTTCTGCTACCCCACTTGACTCGTGGTGTCCCATACTGTAAGCCAGAAAACCAACGTCCAGAAATGGGATGGCTGTGAGTTCTCTTGGAGTCCCCGAATTTTACTCATGACTATATGAGCTTCTATTCCCAAGCAACCCTTTGCAAAAAGCAGCTGTGAGCTATGGGTGTTTTTGAATCCATTCTCGCTCCGCCATTAAGCCCCAAGGCTATCAATCCCCTCTGTGGACCAAGCCAATAGGTTTGTGATGGATATTAGCATTCCTTCCTTGTTATGTGACGTGTACTACTAAGTTGATAACGAGCATTAGAGCTATCTCCCCATTTGAAAGAGATCTTGCTAAACTAGCTAGTTGCGGGCTTATCAAAGCCATTGCCGCTTCTGATATTCAGCGAGGACTCCTGAGAGCTGGCCCAGAATTACAAGTGTCAACAAGCGCTGTCCATATACCTCCCAGCTCATTATGTCTGATATCTGGTTTAACTTGGTCGTCAAGTAAGAGTAAATAGGGCTTACGTGCTCCTATTCCAATATCTCCAGCCGCCTAGGAGAGACAATTGGCGTATGACGCCGTATTCTTTAGTCATCTGGGTCCAATTTGACATGTTTCTTAGCGAAGTCTTGGTAGGCTCTTCTACCTCTCAGCAAGTAGGAGTATTCCTGAAGCCGTCAGCGTCGTCGGCAAAGCTTATCCCCTGGGCATCTTCAGAAGTAGACGCCTTATAGAGGTCGAGAATTTAACAGACATCCGACTTCAAGAGGATATTTTTGGTTTTAGCATTAGCTATTGTTTTCTTGTATGGGTATTTTTAAATAATTATCCAAATCCCGAAGTGCAATCTATAGTCAAGCCATCGTCCAGCTTCATAAACCAGTACGTCATGTCTGCCGCGGACCTTCAGGAAGCTCCTCACGCCGTATCTCCTTTCCAGCCAGCTCTTGAGGCGGACTCTGCGGGGTGTCCAATTCTGTCGGGGGATACCCTCCAGCAGCGTAACGGTTGGCATTGTCCTCACCGTATTCGACATTCGAATAGGGTGCTTTCTGTTCCCCGTTCTGGCCCTTCGCTCGTCGTCTGAAGAGCCAGAATGCGGCTGCAGCGATCAGTGCGACGCCTGCGACGCTGCCTATTACAATCCCAGCAATGGCACCTCCACTGATGGAAGAGTCATCATCTGTATCTGTATCTGTATCCGCTTCAGGCTCGGCCGAGGTTGTCTGCGCTGCTTCGCTCGTCGTCGTGTCGGCGCTATTCGTACTTGCAATCGTGGTTGAAGTGTCGACGCAGGTCGCATCAGGCTCGAACCGACTCGCTCTTGTCTCGCCCTTGCTCATTGACGAACCTTGAGAGCAAGCGGCGCCAACGCCGTCGGATCGAATTACTCCTTTGTAGCCAGAGTCGCAACAGAATGATTGTTTAACCTCACGGCCCTCTCCCACCCAAATAGTTCGATTGCCATGCGCGCACTAAATAGCAAGGTCAGTACGGGAGATCCTGACCTTGGTGTCTCGCCGTGGAGACTGTCTACAAGGACAAATGCCTACCTGAGGATAATTCAAAATGTCTTTGAGACAATCGCTGTTCTCCGGGCAACAATAGGCATTGCCCCCTTTGTCGGGTTCCGTGTAAAAACACCAAGATCCTTGAGGACAACATCTCGAGCTGGCGCCAGCTTTGCAGCTCACCGTGTCGTCTCCGCACTCATCCGACCGGCGAACGGAAAAGCCGCCATCGAAATCGCAGCTTGTCGCCAAGCATTGCGAAGCTCCTGCGAGGAGCGCGAGAAATATTGAAGAGGAGCGCATTACTTCACTGGTGATGATGGTGAGGAGGGAAGATGAAGCTTTGGAAAGAAGAAAGAATCGGGAGGATGGAACTGGGCGCGTTTCAGATTATTAGGGCTAGCCTCTCTACCTGCATAGCCGCCGTGTTGGTCAAAGGATCTTCAGCTCATGGCATGATCCCTTGAGGCTGTGGAGTCATCTCGCCATGTCTGGATGTGTATTGGATACTCGGGACCCTTGGCGTAATCACGGGATCGCCCGTTGTCAAGGTCAAGGAGGTAAACTGCCTGGAGGATCATCCTGCCAGGCGCATTTTCTTATTTCCAGGGCCCTGATTTGAATGAGCAGGATGCCGACGTGCGTAAGAACCTTGTCGAATGGCTGTGAAAGTCAAGGCGCAGTTTCAGCCCCCAATGGCCCTGGCACCTGAGAGGTTGGTTGGTGCAAGGTTAGTTTCAAATAAAGTTGGAGTTTTGCGAGTTGAGCTGGGGTTAATTGATAACGATAAGAGGCTGTGCTGTGGTAATTGTGGGCAAATTAGCCAACGTTCATTGCCCGAAGTTGTTGGTTCGTCTCGACGCGTGTGCACCTAAGGAGGCCAAGTTTCGGCGAAAGATGATACCAGATCGGTAAAGAAATGAATCCAAGAGCTTCCAACCTTGGAATGAACATGCTTCTAATCTCATTGCCGTTCGGGCTTGTCGCAAAGCTTGCCAAAAACGACTGCCGAGTCTCCACAAGGGTCCGATCGGGTCCTTGACAAGGATGCAGCAGTCAGCCCAGCTACCCTTAAGCTACCCTACGGAGTTAAAGGTCGGGGTAGCCCAGTCGATCCATCTCGCAACAATCTTGGTGGATATTGTGAGACAGTTGAGAATATAAAGAAGAAAAGGTGAGAGGTTTAAAGTCGCCGACTTTTCTAACTATGAAGCCAAGAAAGGCACAATTTGATCCTAGGCGTACATCGCAGTCAAACCACTTTGAGCATCCCACTATTTAGAGATAACTCTCACCTAATAATAACATCTAGGTTTGCTACTACATACGTGCTTTACTAATATATAAATATTGAAAACTAAATAGCAGGTAAACTAATTAGCTCAGAGGTTTACCTATTGCATCCTCTCATCCTCTTTTAAGTACAATTCCATATCAAAACACCTGTGGAACAGGTGGACCCCATACAGACAAGGCGTCTGGGCCTGCAGGCACTTTCGCAATCTCTGTCTCCGAATTGACAAGGTCACCGTCGGCGTAGTGTTCCTGTCAAGGGTTAGAAACGACCCCTTTGGCAACTGTCAAAGGTACCTACAACAACGAATTTGCTAGGGTCGAACCAATAGTCAAAGATTTGGCTTCCTAGGACGTGCTACAGCAAGTCAGTCCCTTCATGTCAACAGCGATAGCGTGGCATTTAACTCACTCTGCCAACTCCCCAGCAGAGCTGGTAGCCCTTCCCCTTCAGATGCTGGTGTCCAAGCTGCTGTATATCAAAGTCGTGGACCTCGAATGCAGCGTGAGCCACGTTCAGCTCCTGTCCAGGCTTGGCTGGCTTGAAGAAGAAGGCATGGTGGTCGGTGAACTCTAGGCCCCGGTCGATATGAAAGAAGCAAGTAATTGGCTGGTCGTCCTTGTACACCACATCCGAGACGGCCAGGGCAAGATACTTGGTGTACCAGTTGAAAGTCTCCTGGTATTTCCCGGGGGTGTATGTGATACCGTAGTGGCCCCATCGGTGCACAGGCGCCGGGCCGGGTTCAAATCTCTGGAACCTGCCTTTGCGTGGCTTATCGTCTTCGTAGTTGATGGTTAGTTTCTCGAGATTCACAGGCACCGCCTCCTTCTTGACCTGGCCAGCAACAAGGTGGACCTTGTGTCCCATGGGGTCCGTGAGGGTGACTATCTCGCCTCCGCCGGGACCATCGAGCTTGGAGATGGGGGAAGCGGAGGGGATCTCAGTGGCTCTTTCAAGCTCCCTTCGTGACTCGACCTCGTATGCGGCACCGCCGAATGCACTCTTTTCGGCCTTGCGGGCAACGTAGATGTATGGCTCGGTCCCGTAGCCGGCAAAGTAAACTCGATCGCCACGATCCTCGACAATTGTCATGCCAAAGTCTTGGAGAAAAGTCTTTGCTGCGTCGAGATCAGCATGGGAATAGTCTACATAGGCCGTCGCCAAGAGACGGATTCGGCTGTCATGTTCCGGGATAGGCATCTTGATACAAGTGACGTAAAAGTTATAGAAGCGGTCAATTGGAGATGTCTGGCTCGTGTTTGGCATGTCAATCGCTCCTATATATAACCACTGCAGATTCCAGCTGATTGACAATCTCTGGTGGTAAGTTTCCAATCGAGGCGTCTAAGCAGCCGAGACCGAGCTAGAGAGGCTCCGGCCCCGGTGTGGTTGTCAGTAACGGCATCGGGTAAGGTGGTTTTGGATGCGGATAAAGTGGTACCGAGGGGAGCAACCCCGGACGATCTCCAATAATTTTGGACCTGCTATGACTTGAACTCGCGTCATCCACAAGACATGAGCCCCGAAGGACAACAAATAAGTAATGTCAAGATGCCGCCGGGCCTTTGGTTATTTCAAGTCTCAGCTACAAAACTTGCTGTATCCCAAAGATTCCGACTACGCCCGCCCTCTTCAACATGTCTACCTCGTCTATCCACCCAGCCTGGGATCGCTTGATCCGCTACCTCCCGCAAGGCGGCTCGAACCAAGTTCGCTGGGGCGAACCCATCTTGAAGGATGAACAAAGCGACATGGCCAAGCTCTCTGAAGAAGGCCAGCTGCAGGTCAAAGTCCTCGAGGGTCCAAACTTTCTAGACGCAAAGCCCACCGGGCAGACTGAGACCGTCGGAAAGCTGCTGGGACCAGTCACGGCACAGGATGTCCCCATCATTCGATGCATCGGTCTGAACTACAAGACACATAGTAAGGCCGTTACCCCGTCTCACAACGAATTCCCTGTTGCTAACTTACCCGCTTGTCGCCAGTTCTCGAAACCGGACGCCCGCTGCCCACATGCCCCACGATCTTTACAAAGCCCAGCCCCTCGGTGGCTGATCACAACGAGGATATCCCCATCCCCGTCATCGCTCAGGGCCAGTGCGATTACGAAGGCGAACTGGTCTTTGTCATTGGCAAGGACGCAAAGAACGTCCGCGAGGAGGACGCCCTCGAATACGTCGCGGCATACACCGTAGGCAATGATGTTTCAGCTCGCGACTGGCAGCGGGAACCTGGCAAGGCTGGGCCCGTTCCACAATGGAGCTTTAGCAAGTCCTTTGACAAGTACGCCCCGGTTGGCCCCGGCCTGGTGTCTTCCCGGCTTCTTGGGGATGCGGGGAATCTAGACTTGAAGACGATTGTCAACGGGCAAGTCCGTCAGCATGGCCACACGTCGGACTTGTGCTTTGGCGTGCGGAAACTTGTAGCTTTTTGTAGTCAGGGACAGACGCTCCAGCGGGGAACGCTGGTGATGACAGGGACCCCCGGTGGCGTGGGTTTGTTCATGAAGCCGCCTGTGTTCCTGAAGGGCGGTGATGTTGTCGAGGTTGAGATCGAAAAGATTGGAAGGTTGAAGAACCGTATCGTGTTCGAGAAGGAATAACTATAGCCTCAACCAAGTAGAGAGCTCTTTTGTCAATGCCAAACTAAGCCAATAAGGAACCTCATCCAGTTACCATGCCTTGCCTCGGTGATAAATGTCTTTGAAACCAGTTTCCCTCCAACTGCTGGAGAGCCTTGAAGCCTTGAACCTTGTACCACTCGATCCGGCCGGCTGGAGAAACTGGGGTATGGTAGAGGGGTTGGGGAACTTGACGAGATGGCTTTTGCGGGGTTTTCTACAGAGCCAATGATTGTTTCTGGGGAAATGACGCTAACCATGCGGGGGTCGAGTGCCACAGTGCTGTGCTTGGAAACAAAAGGCTCCTCCTTTGCCAGCCAACAAACCCCTTCCTCGCCACCCTCTTCACCACCCATCACCTCCACAACGCGGCAGGCCCGGCACAACCTGAATTGCCTCAATCACTGCCTTTAGGGAGGTAGCCTGTATAAACGCCTCGATCTTACCATGGAAAGCCCAGAAACGACAGACGCTGCTGGAAAAGCAACTGACGAGTTGCCCGCCGAGGAGCCCTCATTCATCTGCAACGATGCCCAATGTGACAAACGTTTCTCCAGCGCCACGGCCTTGGCCCGACATGAAAAGAACCACTCGGATCAGTGCACAGATGTCTGTCCAGTGTGTGAAGTCGGCTTCTTCCGCCACGATCTCCTAACCCGCCATATGAAGCTACACACCGACAGGGCGACGCTGAGAGGCGGGCCCAACTCGAAGAAGCGCATCCGGAAGCGATGTCATACTGCATGTGACCGCTGCCGTGACTCCAAGAAGCGCTGCGATGGGCACCAGCCCTGCGCGGCTTGTCGGCTTGCTGGTAAGCCCTGCAAATTCGACACGTCGACGCAACGCATGAGTCGCGTGCTCAACCGCGAGAGGCGATCCTCCCCGTCAGAATCCCCTGGGTCGGCCGATGGCGCGACGCTAGAAACTGTCGAGAGCAACTCATCTACCACATGGTCCCATGGAGATGCCGGCCAAGGCCGAGTTTCGATGACGGTGGATGCCAGCCCCGGGATGGAGGAGCCGCCCTCCAAGTGTAGCTCGAATATTCAAGAGAGCCATGCCAACGACCTCGACAACTCTATGCTCGACTTGATGCCGTGGGCTTGGCTGCATGAGAACGCCTTCCTGGTCGACGATACGAATCTAGCAATGAACTCGATTATATCGGCCGACATTGGGCTCCCTCTTGATTTATATCGGGACGTCCTAGAGGGTCAAGGTTCTCAACTTGCCAGTCAAACTGGCCAATGCAGACCGTCCGAGATTGCCCCAATACTTTCACCTACAACTCAAGATATCGGACACATATCAACTTCTGCCACAGGTGGACGGGCCGGAGGGACAACGTCAGTCACGAATGCTGGTGCCTCGCTTGACCTGGCAATCCACAAGCATCGAACTGTCGACGAAGTAGTTCGGTCCGCGGGTTTTGAAGCGAGGGGACTTTCTGCGTTGGACCGCGGGCTCTTCTGGGACTCTGTCTCTTGCAAGATTGCCCAGACATTCCAAATCGATCCTTCAGCGTCGACCGTCATGGACAGCTTTCTGCAGCTCTACCTAGATCACTTCCACCCCCTGTGGCCGCTGCTCAGCCGCCAGAATCTAGAGCCCAGAGAACTGCACCCGTACCTCTACCTGGTTCTTTCGAGCATCGGAGCAATGTACGACGGTGGTCCTGCAAAGGAGTACGGCTCTATGATGCACACGGCTCTGTGTAGTTGCCTCTGCGCTCCCCTGGAGCTGGAACTTGAAGACGACGGAAGCGATCACATCTGGCTTGCGCAAGCTCGCCTCCTCACCCAGGTCGCAGCCCTCTACTTTAACCAGTCCAGGGCCTTCTCATTTGCTCAGCATCTTGGGGTGCTACTTGTCGCCCAGGCCCGCAAGATGAGTCTATTCTCGGCGCCATTCTACCGGAACGGCATTGCCCTATTCCGTCGCTCGAGGTCCGTGTATCCAGACGCCGAGCGTCTCGCCCTGTGGCTCAGCATCGAGTCCCGGAGACGTCTCGCCTTTGGCATCTTCAGGGGCGACACCTTTACCAGTGTCGTCCTCAGCACGAAGCCCTTGGTGACCTTGGAAGAGATCGAGCTCGAGTTTCCAACCTGCCATTCTGTCTGGGCTGGGGAGAAGCTGGAGGCTCGTCAGGCTCTGGACCTGATCGATCACTACAGCCCGCCCAACAATCCACTACCTGCTTCTGACATGTACCATATCATGATGGACAGAGGCGAAATCCTCCCGCCGCTGGAGCCTCTTGCTCACGAGCTGCTGCTATTTGGGCTCCAGTGGCCGCTGTGGCGCTTTTCACACGACAGAGAACTTCTGGAGCGTCTCACAGGTAGGCCAGGCAGTGAAGATCTATGCCAGGTTTTCTGTCAGCAAGACGAGCCTCCCTTTGGCCGGAAAAGGCCAGAATCGATGACCTCGGAGACCGAGTCCCTCGATGCCCTCTCTAGGCGTATGGACGACCTCTTGGCCGACCGTAAAAGGCTACTGCATGCCCTTGGGAAATGGGAACGGGCTCTTCCCGTAGTCAAGACATTCTCTCGGACTGAGCAGGACCGCAGCTTCATCCTCAGCAGTCTCATCCTATACCATATAGGATACATGAGGTTGCTGGCGCCTATCGAAAAAGTCCACCAGGTCCAGTACCATATCATGAACAGGCGTCCGGTAGACGATGCCATGATCCAAAAGATCGTTCAGTGGGCACACTCGCCGCAGGCGGAGCTCACCATGAGCCGCGTAGGTTCAGTCTGGTCGCTACTAGACAAGGAGTCATGCCGAGCTGCGAGTAGCCGCTCCAAGGTCAACATCCTTGCCTTTATCGGCCTGCATCACGGTGCGGCTCTGCTCTGGGCGTTTGTAGGATGCAGGAGGGACAAGGCAGAGAGCGAGTGGCTCTCGCTTCTTGGGTTTGACGATTCATTTCGTTTGCCGGTTGATCATGAGGGATGCGGCGAGTCGCGAGTTTTGCAGCCCTTCATTGACCAGTATGGTCGGATTGATCCTGCGGGATGGTCTTCTTTTGTCGAGCCCATGAAGGTGATGGCGAGGAATGAGTTCCCTTACGCAGGTTCGTTGGATACAGCCATGGTTGGGTAGCTTCACTGCATCTGTTAATACCTAGTATTATTCACACATGTGTGGTTGACGGTTTTCTTGTTATACATCTTCACGACCTGGGTAAACATGTCAAGAGGTGTGGACTTGAGTTGATGGATAAATTCTCATGTGACAAATGATCTCGCCTATGACAGTAAAATATATCTGCTACTACTAAGCACACGTCCAGCAACCTCCCTTCCTCCTATTCACCATAGACCATAGACCACTTCCCACGCTCTTCTTTTAGATCGTCTCCTTAGCCTCTAGGAACTTGAGCCAAACGTGACCCGTTTTTGATCCAGCAGCAAACACATCTGCCAGCTCCAGAGCATCTAGCTCGTGTCCGGGAGGCGTCACGGCTCGGAAGAACCGGAAGATCTTGCCAATCATGTACTTGAGCTCTGTCATGGCGAGGTTGGACCCCGGGCAGGATCGGCAGCCATATCCGAACGGTGTCCAGTTCAGTTTCATCCGCTCGTCAGCGTCAATCCAACGCTCGGGGGTCCAGTTGTTGGGCTCGGGAAAGACCTCCTCCAACCTGCCTTGGTTGTACGCAGCTGTCGATGCCACGACACCCTTGGGAATTCTTTTATCAGCTACAACAATCTCTTCCCCAAGATACCTCTCTAGGGGCCCCGGAATCATCGGGTACAGACGCATGGTCTCGCGGATGACGCCGTCCAGGTACGGTAGGTCCATCATCTCACGGATGTTGATGTCGTCAGGATCAGGGTATCGCTCAAAGAGCTCCCTGCGCAGGCGATCCTGAGCATCGGGATGACGTGTAAGAAGCCAGCAGGCAAAGGCCGCAGTGTGGGAAGTGGTGGACGACCCTGCGGCGAGCATCTCGACCATGTATGCGGGAATATCCTCAGTGGGAACCGCCGGTGCATTTGCAGAGTTCATGGACTGGAGCATCGACAAGACGTCCTTCTCTCGGTTCTTGTCAGCGCCGCCGCTCTTCCACCGCTGAAGCGCCTCGCGAGCCGTGACGTCCATGTCATTGCAGTCGTTTCGGAGCTGTTTCCAGCTTCTGCTCCCGCATGTCTGGACCAGCATGTCGAGGGCAGGGATGAAACTCTTGAGAGCGTTCCACGTGCTGAATGCGTGGAATCGGCGTAGAAAAACAGGTGTCTCCTCGCTTTGGGCGTTTCTGCTTGACAGCAGAGTATTTGTCTCCCCCCACAGGACATCAGTGACGATGTCCAGGGCAAGGAGCCGAAACACAACGACGCCGTCTACTGTGCTGTCCTCCTTTGTGCTTGTCTTCAACAGCTGAATGAACTCGTCAACGTGAGACTCCAGGTTCTCGACTAAGACCGAGAGGTTGCGATTCTGGAAGCACTGCAAGAGGTTGTTGCGCGAAGGAGCAGCAGCGCGATAGTCGACAAAGCCAAGCGTCGAGGTGACGCCTTTCCAGCTTCCCATAGACTTGTAGAAGCTCGTCTTGTTGGAAGACCGGTTGTAGATAATCTTCATGGCGGAATCGTCGGTTGTATGAACCTGGTCTGGGGCTATGACAACGACGGGACCGTACTTGTCAAGCAATCTCGTGGCGTATGCGGTTCGAGCTCGATTTAGAGTTGCCCATAGTAGTGGGAGCCGCGAGACTCGCGCGTACCAAGGGCCGGGGATGTGGCGTACAGGAGAGAGAAGGAAGGGATAGATTAGCTAGGAAGAAAGGGAAATGTCAGCTTTAATGAATGTATGGACACATGGTGGGCTTGGAGTACCTTGCTATAAACTATATAGAGGCTTAACAGGATGGCACTCCACTCAGCCAGGCTCAAGTCAGGAAGCTGTTGGAGGATTTGCATGGTGAAAATGGAGTGACTTCTTGTGTATCTGGTTCAAAAAGGCCAGCAGAGTCAGATTGGCGGTATCTGGGTGTGATCAAGTCTGTAGAGGGGCAGCAGTGATGGGAATTTATCTTGAAGCGCCCGCCGAGGCACCTCATTCTTCTTCTCTTCCCCGTATCCAGGATCCTTCAGTGGACCCGTGGAGAATTCGCCGGGAATGAAGGGGTTGGCCCTGGGGGAGGGCCATTGTCCAATTCCAGCCGCTCCGAAGGCCATGTTGTCGGATAATGTGGTAGGCCACGGGGATTGCCGACCATGGAGATGATCCTCGGCACGTATGTTGTCTCGCGGAATTGAAGGCACTCACGGGATTTTTGAAGGCATGAATAAGCCCATTTACCACTTTTCCAGGTACTGTCGCGTCGTCCGTCGATGAGGCCTACGGAGTTGAAATAGTTGACCGGTCGCTGCTTAGCAGGGTGTAACTCCGAGTCATCCATCACCAGCTCTCGCCCTAATTGCACATCACCAAAGACGCTCAAATGAATCAACAATCCAATATGGAAGTCCCCGTTTTGATCATTGGTACTGGTCCTTCGGGGGCCACGACCGCCCTACTGCTCGCGCGAATGGGGATCAAATCGATGGTGGTCTCCAAGCACAAGAGCACGGCCAACACCCCCCGGGCACACATCTTCAACCAAAGAGCAATGGAGGTGCTGAGAGATGCTGGCCTTGAGCAGAAGTTACGAGGTCTAGCAACACCCGCTGACGGTAAGCCAGATGCTCTATCACCTCTTCCATGCCTTCGCTCTTACAGTCATTTGCTAAACAACAAATGGGGCAGATATGCAACACACTTCGTGGCTCAACACTCTGACTGGCGAGGAGTACGGTCGCCTCTGGGCCTGGGGAAATAAGCCAGAACAGCGTGGTGACTACATTGCCGCAAGTCCCTGCGTCATGTCGGACATCCCCCAGACGGTTCTTGAGCCTGTCGTTGTCGAAGAGGCTAAGCGGCTCGGGGCCGACTTCAGATTCCACACCGAATTTGTCAAGTTTCAAGAGATTGAGGGCGGCGTTGCTACCGTTCTCCGCGATCGAGGCAGTGACGAGGAGTACACTGTTACATCGAGATTTCTCGTGGGCGCAGATGGGGCCAGGAGCGCTGTTCTCACACAGCTAGGAATTCCCATTCACGGACGCCAAGTCAACACGGCCTTCAACGTCCACATCCGAGCCGATCTCACCAAGTACCTGGCACACAGACCTGGAAGCTTGAACTGGGTCCTGAACACTCAAGCACCCGAGTGGTCCGCCGTGGGGAACTTCCGCATGGTTAGGCCATGGAATGAGTTTGTGGTTTCCATGCACCCTGCCACCAAGGACCCGACCTCGTTCCAGCCGACCCACGAGTCTCTCAAGGCCCGTCTGCATGAGATGATTGGAGACTCTAGCGTCGATATTGAGATCCTGTCTTACTTCTCGTGGTCCATCAATGACCAGGTCGCCGAGAGGTGGCACCAAGGGCGTGTCTTTTGCATCGGCGACGCTACGCACCGTCACCCACCCATCAACGGTCTCGGTAGCAACACGTGCATTTCCGACGCCTTCAACCTCTCTTGGAAGCTGGCATACGTGCTAAAGGGTCTTGCCACGCCCTCTTTGCTCGAGACCTTGACGGTAGAGAGGAAGCCTGTCGGTGACGGCATCGTCCGCCGGGCCAACGACGGAATGGAAGCTCATCGCCGACTCTGGGACGTCCTAGGCCTCGACCCCAAAAGTCGAGACAAGGCGACAAAGGTTCTAGCCTCTGCCACCCCTGAAGGTGCGGGGCTACGACGACAACTCCGTGACGCCATGGAGGCGACCGAGGATGAGGTTCAGGCGCTGGGTATACAGATGAACCAAGTCTACAAGGAGTCAACAGCAGTCTTGGCAGAGCCAGATGACGAGCCTCCCAACTTTGACCATCTGAATGCCATCAGGCAAGTGTTCATCTCCACGTATCCCGGATACCACTTGCCTCACGTCTGGCTGGCTGCGGACGCAATGTCGCCCCGGATATCGACGCTGGACTTGAGCGGTGACGGCGCCTTTACTCTTTTCACGGGCATCGGGGGGAGATTGGATCAAGGCAGCCAAGAGAATTACCGTAGAGACTGGCGTGAAAATCACTGGATACTCGATTGGCTTCCATTGCGACTACATGGATTGCTACCGTCATTGGGTGCGAGTCAGGGGCGTGGATGAGGATGGCGCTGTGCTGGTTCGGCCGGACCACTTTGTAGCATGGAGGTCCCGTAGATTAATGAGCGATCCAGAGACGAAGCTCAAGGCAGTTCTAGGAGAGATACTAGGGACAAAATAGCATTAAAACCATTGCATAGTTGATAATTAAATTATTATTTTTGAGCTTTTTTAAATCCATTTCTTCCTCTTTTGACTGAGCCGTATTCATGTTATTTTGGCATCTACAATATCTGTTTACATCATCTAAAATAAACATTCAAAGAGTATCATTATATCAACATGCCGGGTAAGGGAGCGGAGTTCTCGTAGTCCATGTAAGCGGGAGACTAAGTCTTGGCGTGTCGGATAATGTGGTTTATGACCACATTCATCCGCCCGCTACACGCTATCGTTCATCTCGCCAAACCTGGGGATTTCCCCATGGGGCTTGCTGGAATAGAATAAGTAGTCAGTTGTCGATCCTCCCCTTGGCAGTTTTCCTTTTATCACAACACCTCTTTCTCACAGGGTATCACGCAACATGGGGTTTTTGAACCGCGGAAAGAAGCACAATGAATCGTCTGTTGGCCCGGCCCTCGCTGCGGTACGTAGCCCGATGGGGACGGCAAACTCTTTTCCACGGCTCCTTCTCTGACATTGCATTGTAGGTCCTTCCGGATGACCCAAGGCCCTGGTACCGGATTGGATACCTCTTAAAGCTCAACTGCTGTCTCATGGTGCCTCTTCTCTCCTCGACCACCCTAGGCTACGATGGTATGTGACAGCTACTCAGTGGGGTACATACGGCCTTGGCTCGTTCTAACACAGGTTTCTACATTTCTAGGATCCATGATGAACGGCCTCCAAACCCTCCCTCAGTGGCGAACCTTTTTCGATCAGCCAGAGGGAGCGATCCTTGGCCTCATGAACTCTGTGTACCCGCTGGGCAAGGTGGTCGGCATGGTGGTCGTCACGTATGTCTCTGATCGCTGGGGTCGTAAGCTTCCTCTCCTCATCGGCATGGTGACATGCATTGGCTTCGCCATCATGCAAGGGCTGTCTCCGAACCTGGGCACCTTTGTTGCGGCGCGAGCCCTGCTGGGGTGTTCGACCTCGTTTATCAGCCAGGCGAGCCCTATTCTCATCACGGAGGTTGCATATCCCACTCACCGAGGAAAGATCACGGCCATGTACAACACATTCTATGCAAGTGCCTCCCTCACCGCCTCGCGTCCACAGATGGCTGGGTTCATATCATGCTAACCATGTTGGCCATGACTAGTATTTCGGCGCCATCTTCGCTGCTTGGTCTACCTTTGGGACCTTCAAGATTAGTTCGACTTGGAGCTGGCGCATCCCCTCCCTGCTCCAGGGAGCCATACCGGCAATTCAACTCGCAGGCCTGTTCTTCGTCCCTGAATCCCCAAGGTACATTGCATGGTTCTTGAGACATCATCTGTTAGCTAACGCGGGATTAGATGGCTCGCGTCTCGTGGTCGGAAGAGGAAGCGCGACAGATCTTTGCCACCTATCACGCCGGGGGAGACATCAACTCCCCCTGGTGACTTTTGAAATGGACGAGGTCCAGCAAGCGCTCAACGAAGAAAGTCAAGAAATGTCCCAAAGTTCCTGGCTCGATCTTGTTCGAGGACAAGCTAATAGGAGGCGCACTCTTATCGCCGTCATCGTTGGCTGGTTCTCCCAATGGTGCGGCGTCGCCGTGACATCGTACTACCTCACCCTTGTCCTCAACACTATCGGCATCACGGAAGCAAAGGACCAGACTCTCATCAACGGTCTGCTTCAGATCTTTAACTGGATCATCGCAACCTTTCTAGGCGCTCTCATGGTTGACCGCCTCGGCCGACGTTTCCTCTTTTTGGTCTCAACCGCAGGCATGCTAGCCAGCTATATCGTCTGGACCGGCCTTACCTCGTACTTTGTTAGCAGCCGCGACGAAGCAGCTGGCCGCGCTGTGGTCGCCTTTATCTTCATCTTTTACTTCTTTTATGATATTGCGTGGACACCCCTATTACAGGCCTACCCCGTCGAGATCTTCCCCTTTACGCTTCGCAGTCGCGGACTGTCTCTCACTTATATCACTGCGTCTACAGGCCTTATCGTGGGAAATCAAGTCAACCCTATCGCGATGAAGGCTATCGCCTGGAGGTATTATATTGTCTTCTGTTGCATCCTTGGTCTGCTCTTTGGCATTATCTGGTTCCTCTTTCCAGAGACAAAGGGCCGTACCTTGGAGGAGATCAGAGAGGTTTTTGAGGGTGAATCGTCCACCGATGGGGACATTGAGAAGGAGGACAAGCTGAAAGGGGATGGTAGAGCCACTTCCACCGGGCATGTCCAGCACGAGGAGCTTGAGCGTTCTTAACGGGATGACCTATTGGTATCGTGATTCCGCGTCTAGGGAAGGCTATTGTTAGGATACCCATCCCTGGCACATTTCTCGCCGGGAGATTTTCTTGCTCCACAATCATGTTTCGCGTATGGTGGTACCAAGTTCAAGTATCGTAACTACCATGCACTAAAGATTATATTGGATAGGATTGGGTCTCTATAGATGTCACTGCTGTATAGAAAGCTGTTCCCTACCCACCATTTACTGCTTCAACCCGGCGTCTGAGAAACTAACAGTTGAGTATCTGTTGACCTGGGATCACAAGACTCGCCGAGCCACTACCGTCCTGTCTTCATTCCTGACTCCTCAACTCGAATGCCAGAAGATTCTGGTGAAGATAACTAGCTCCTCAGCCATCTTTTGGAAACGTCACGAAGTTCACTATACAGTGTATGTATAGGTAACTCGGCAGTTCTTAGTCAAACGTAGTTCAATCACCTTGAAGGGTTGAATCGTGCGGCACAAACACGGTAGCCTCGAGATTGGGATCTATTTCTAAAGACGCCTACGTTTCGCTACGTGCTTTTATCAAGGACCTTACTCCAACTCCGGATCCTAAGCAGCCTATGGCGAGTAACTAGTGCCCTTGACAGTGATGGGGACAACCTCCAGGATATCTGAAGCCGACGATGCCAGCGAAAAGTCGTATTCTCCTGCCTGAACCACCCACCGCCCCAGCGCCTCGTCGTAGTAAGCCAAGTCCCGCATAGCAACGGAGAGCTGCAGAGTCTGCTCCTCGCCAGGCTTCAGAAAAACTTTCTGGAATGCCACAAGAGCCTTGACAGGGTGTTGGTCGGCATTCCTATTCTTCTTTCCAACGTAGATTTGCGCAACCGTCGCCCCCTCTAGAGACCCAGAATTCGAGACATCAACCGTGACCGCGAAGGCGTTCTCTGCTTCTTGAGACACTTTGAGGTTCCCATAGGCAAAGTCAGTATACGAAAGACCATGACCAAAGGCAAAGTTCAACTTGTCACTACCAACACGGTCATAGTGCCGATATCCCACAAACACGCCCTCGGCGTAGTTGACCTCCAAGCGACCATTTACATAGGTACCAGGAAAGTTGCCATGGGCTGGTGCATCTTGGATTTTTCTCGGAAAGCTAACCGGAAGACGCCCTTCTGGGTTCACAGCTCCAGTGAGAACATCGGCGATGGCATTGCCACACTCTTGTCCAGGGAACCATGCCTGGAGCACAGCTGCGACCTTGTCAACCCAGGGCATCGCAACCGGGACGCCAGTTGAGTTGACGATAATGGTTCTGTGATTCGCTGCTGCAACGGCCGCCACCATGGCGTCCTGGTTCCGCGGAAGATGGAAGCCCTCTTGATCTCGGCCCTCAGACTCCCACTGAGGGTCGTGGCCAGTGAAGACAATAGCAATGTCAGCCTCGGCTGCTACATGGGCTGCTTCCGTCACCAAGTCGGCGTCGTGTTCCGACTCGAGGGAAAAGCCCATTCTCACTCCCGTCCGGCCCTCGAGGATCTCGAGGCCGACGTTGACTGGCGGGCTGCTATGGATACACAGGCGATACTTTTTGTTAGCCTCGAGGTGAACCCTGACTTCCGATTCGTTGGCAACGCCAAAGAAGGCCCCCATTGGGTCAGAATAGTTCATGGGTTGATCAAGGACGAGACGGTCATCGATGAATACCTGGGTCGGGCCAACGCCTGAGCAGGCGAGGTAGTGTGTGCCTGTCTCTTTAGGAGTGAAGTACCCGATGAGGTCCAGATCTTTCCATAGCGACTCCTGAGAGCCGAGCGGAGAGTAGACAGATGCCGGGAACCCGTGGATGGTCGAGACCAAGGGCCCACGAAACTCGGATAGCTGACGAGTAAAGCCAGGTTGACCGTCAAGACCAATGATCTCTCCGTAGCTAGCGTCTTTGGTGATGGGAGCTAAGAGGCGCTCCCTATGGGCCCCCATTGCAAACGTGAATTCGACATGTTTCCCGAGGGCTTTGTGGAGGGCATCCCAGGGCGTGATTTTATAATGGGCGTTGACAGCTGCGCTGCCGCCGCCGTGAGCGAGGCCGACTTTAGCGTACCCAATCAAGGCAATCTTTTTGCCCTTGGTGTTCTCCTTGTTGATCGGCAAGACATGGTCGCTATTCTTGAGAAGCACAATGCCGCGCGCTCCAGCATCTCGGATCAAAGCCCTATGCTCGGGCCTATCAACTGCGACTGGGATGACGTTGGATGCCGTTGTTTCGGTGTCGTTGAAAGCACCGACTCGTGCAAGAAACTGAAGGACTGTCCTTGATCGATCGTCGATATGGCTCTCTGTTAACTCGCCCTGCTTCAGCGCCTCCATCACGGCGTCAAGCTTCCGCACCTGCGGCGGTCCCGGCATTTCGAGGTCGAGGCCAGCCTTGAGCCCTTCGGCGACGGTATTGGTGCCGCCCCAGTCGCTCATCACGAGGCCCTTCCAGTTCCATTGGCCTCGCAGCACGTCTTCTAGTAACCACTTGTTTGCGTCGCAATGTATGCCGTTGATGCAATTATAGGCCGTCATGACCGCCCAAGGAGAGGCCTCCTTAATTGCAATCTCGAATGGCCGCAGGTAGATCTCTCGTAGGGCTCGCTCGGTAATAGCTTCGTTGACGGTAAAGCGCTCCGTCTCCTGCTCGTTGGCGACAAAGTGTTTTATCGTAGCGGCTATTCCGTGGTTTTGCACTCCCTGTATCGTCTGCGAGGCGAGCTTCCCAGACAGAAACGGATCCTCGCTGAAGCTCTCAAAGTTGCGTCCTCCCAGGGGATGACGATGGATGCAGACGGTAGGGGCGAGAAGACATCGAGCCCCCTTGCCCACAGCTTCCTGGCCGAGCGCGTGACCGACTCTTCTGGCTATACCGAGATCGAAGGTCGCGGCGATGCTGCACGCTGCAGGGAAGCATGCGGCGGCTGTGTTGCCGTCCGCGGCGGGACCTCGTGTGCCATTAGGGCCATCTGTGAACTATGGACAAAGTGCATCAGTATGCATCACGTTGTTAGGGAGGAAAGGGGACACCAACCTTGATGAAAGGCACACCCTTGTCAGGAATTGGCGCAGATTCAAAGAGCGCCCTCCCAGAAAGAAGCGTGATCTGCAGATTGGTTCGTTATACCGGACACAGACAAGAGGACTCCTCTCTGAGTGACACTCACCTTTTCCTCTAGCGTCAAAGACGTGAGAATGGCTTCGATATCGGCGGTGGATTCCATGGCCTTGCTCCAAAGGTAGGTAATGCAGTTGATGGGAGAGAGCACTGTAAGAAGGCTACAGTACGATGTATCCGAAACGAAATAACTAACTCAAGGTTCAGAATTTATTAGGTGTCTCTCAACGGCAACGCGCATCGGTGGGATCGACAGGCGCAACCACTTTATCCGACTCAAGCATGGTGCTTTGCGAGGGCCCAAGCGAGAACTCTCGCGTTACCTGGGGGCATAAAGAAGTAGACTAGTCACCAGGCCACCTACTTTTATTTTAAACAACTTGTAGTTATTTTCCAGGGACTCACTGTTTTGTGTTGTGTGTTCGACAGGAGGAGCCTGGCCCGTAGTAACCGCGGTCTGACCTGGTAAAGGTGACCACCATATCCGACCGCCACCGCAGGAGTCTTGCCGGAAAGTGCCTGTTTCTGTCCACGTGGTAATAAACAAGGTAGAGCCGGGATCCAAAACCTTATTTCCCCGCACCGTTCTCACATGCCACTTTGAAGATTCTGCATGGGGATATAAAAGCAAAAGTTGGATCTTTCTCAGGCTGGATGAGGGCACAGTTTGTGGGTAGCCTTTGATGAAAACCTAACCACCCGTTGATTGCCTGAAGTCACCTGCGTACAATGTTGGTCCCCAACCTCGAATCAGCGCCCGAGGTCAGTAATCCTCGAGAAAATACCTGTATCTTCAAACTGACACGGAAACCGGGCAGGGCACCAAGATCTGGCTGCTACACCTTGGAAATCTCGTTGCAGATGAAGGCTTCTTTCTTCCTCATGTCAGCCAGTGCCCTTTACTTCTTCCCGCTGAACCTAGAAAATGACACTAACGCACTGCTCTCAACGACATAGGCAAATACTTCTAGCTTGAGCAACCCCAAGCCCGAGCATGCCCGACGATGCATGGTGATGATTTCAGTGCTCATCTACCACCCGGAAGAGGGGTTGATCCTCTTTGAGACGGGGGCTGGGAAAGACTACCCCGAGATCTGGGGCCCTATGCTGGTGGACCTCTTTGCTCGGGAGGGCTACACCGAGGATATGGAGCTAGACGTGGCCATCAGGAAGACGGGAAACGACATCAAAGATGTCAAAGCCGTCATCATCGGTCATTTGCACCTGGACCATGCTGGAGGTCTTGAGCACTTCAGGGGGACTGATGTCCCGATCTACGCCCATGAGCTGGAGCTGAAGCATGCCTTTTACAGTGTTGCGACCAAGACAGACCTCGGTGAGTCCCAAACCTGACCTATACAGTATTGTTTCGTTCCGAGGGCTAAATTCCGGCCATCTTCCAGGTCTTTACTTACCCTCATACCTCCAATTTGACTTGAATTGGAAGCCGTTCCATGGGAGCAGCCTCGGCTTTGCACAGGGTATATTCATCCACCACTGTCCAGGGCATACCCCAGGACTCTGCATTATTCAGATCAACTTGAAGAAGAGCGGGACATGGATCTTCACATCTGATCAGTACATTGTTCGGGAGAATTATGACTCGCTGGGGACTCAGGGCTGGCTGACACGAGACCATCATGCGTGGTCTCAGTCGAACCAGATGGTGCACTTTCTCCAGAAGATCACAAAGGCCAAGGTGATTTTCGGGCATGATCGCGAGGTCTTTCAACAGTACCAATCTGCTCCACACTATTACACTTAGGTAGAATTGGCCAGTGTACCAGGTTAGTGGTTGTGTCAATCTTTACCTCCTTAGTAGGAACAAGACTCTTTGTTTGCTGGGTGTACATCGCATGATGGAGTGTGTAGAGGGAGATATCCTGCTTTCTCCAGTCTATGCTACGGTTTCATCTGCTTTCAATGCTATTTTTTAACTTGACCCGTGGTATCAGAGGATAGCAAGATATTCCAAAAGCTACACAAAAAGCTGCTAGCATGAAAGAGACCTACTCGTTTTCCGTGTGCCATTGAAAGTTGGAAATGCGACAGCTTCGGTTAAGGGCGTGGGAAGGGAACAGACCCAATACAGTCAGAGTTGGACAGCTATTGGAAGGTACTTCAGTAGGTTTAATTGAATGCAAGATACTATAGGAGGTTCTCTTGCGATTCATGTATTGCCACCTTAGCTCCGTTGTCTCACTCACAGAGATGGCTGTATCTGAGAAGACACGGTGCCAACCAAATAAAACCTGACAAGAGCAATAGTATGCCATATACCCAGCGGGAGACATGTGCTTCACATCCAGGTTTAATCAATCAGTGTTCCATTGTTCGCTACCTATCTATCCTTGTCAAGTCAACTTGGGTAGCTGACCAAGCTCAGCAAACCTCTCAAAAGCGTCAACAAAAGACTGATAGGAATCAATGTGACCATTCCAGCCAAACGCCCTGGCCTTGTTGATGCTAAGCGTCGCATTCCAACCTCGCTGAAACACCCAGTCCTGGAACGCCCATGTCCCGGCCTTCCAGGTAGGTTTCGCCGCCGGGCATCTAGCCTTGTCGCAGATGCGCTCCCAGACTTCCTGCTTGTCCTTTGACCATTCTTCAAAGCTGGTGTCGAGCTGAGTTTGGCCGTACTCGGGCCGCGGCTTTGAGAATGCCTGATCGCTGCTGGCCCTGGCTCCGAAGTAGGCGGCCAGGCGGGGCCACATATGCTTCCACGAGAAGTAGTCGCCGTTGGCAACGTTGAAGGCCTGGTTCCCCGCGTGGGGATGCGTCGACGCCCAGACGGTGAGATCGGCAATCAGGCGGAAGTCCGAGATGTCGTCGTACCCCTCATAGTATATCTGGTTGGTGGGCATCTTTGCCTCGACGCCGAGCTCCCTGCAAACCATCATGTACAGGGCTATGGTAAGGGCTTCATTCATGCCGTTGGGCTTGACGGTGTAACCGATGATGGCCTCCGGCCTGATGACGTTCCAAAGCCACTTCTGACCCTTTTGCCTCTGGATGAGGTGGTCCTCCTGATGGAAGTAGAAGTTTCCGATAGAAGTCTCCCGCCGGGGCTCCTCCTCCCGGGCAGGAGAAGGAACAGGACCGAGATGGACATTGTAGTGCTTCCCCCGGTCTGCAGAACGCAGCTCTCGAGGTTAGGGGCCACCTCGAGGAGGGAATCAAGAAAGTTTTCAAACAGAGCTTTATTGGCCTTGTTGAGATTTTGGAAGTCGTCCTCGTGAACGTAGGAGGAGAAATATGCGTGGGTGACTTTTGCGCAGACTGGCCTCATCTCTGGGATTAAGGAATTCGCATCCTTGGTAAAATCCAGAGGAATAAAGGTGATGCGGTCATCCTTGACGGTGCATTGGAGAGGTGACAGGGATGTCGCAATGATCTCGGACCATTCGTCGGGGCCGGTCTTTTCAGCCAAATGCCGGATGAGGGCGGACCCGGTGATGCCATTGGCGCCGGTGATGAATGCAACTTTAGGTGGCATGTTTAAGACAAATATGTGCAGGGTTTAATGGTATTGAGTCCCAAGTGGCTGTGAAGATCCGGGGTATTGTGCTGATGCTGACGAGGCATAGAGGAGTTCAAATGACGTCTCTTTTTATCCTCTAGCGGACGGCAAAGACAAGTCGATGTTTGAAACCACCTCATCCGATCTGAACTTTATTACTCCGCTTCCACGAGCCGTTAACCGCCACCTCCCATCGGCCCATGACTTGCCGACATGGGCCGCGGGGATTAGCTTGCCACTTGGCGTTTTCTATGGTCTAGTTAGCATTGTTGTCGGATGTGAGGGGATGGCCTAGCTGACCGGACCGCTGGGGTTGTATCCCATAAGCCAGAGAAACCTCCGCTCCGTACCGCCCCACTGGTGTTGATAACAAAGATAGTTCTCTCACTATGAGCATACCTGTCATATCCTGTCCCTTTCGGTGCTTCTTGCTTGGGCAAAGCTAAGGGCGGACTGAATTTTCCCTCACAGAAACGGATGTGATTGACTTGAACCCCCGGTGGTTCCTGTCAGCTGATGGGATAATTTAATCCAACATTTAGATATCACGAAAGTGATTCCTATCTATTCATATCTAAACCGCTTTGAGCATTTCCCTCTCTAACCCTGAGTCTCACCAGGCTATATCATCGCTTTTCTATCCTTATAGTCCCTGATAAACAATGCAAAGCCCCTCAGAGCTTTGGCTCAACTCCCTTCTGGAGCCGTAGAATAGACTGCTGACTCTCAGACGCCACCAAGTTTCCATGCTCATCCCAAAGCTTTCCCTCAGCAAACGTCCTCCCATTTCCAGCTCTATAAGTCCTCCGCTCCTTAAGATGCCATTCGTTCAGCTTGAGGTCAGGGACAAAAATGCGCAGAGCAAAGTCCAGGCTCGAACAGACCGTCACGTCGTCGAACCAGAGGTGGTTGTGACTGAGCGGGAGGAATGATAGACCGCCATCCATGAGGAAGGATAGGGCGGCCATGTTGTCGGCATGTGTTGCGAGGGGATCTCTGGCGCGCTGCCATTCTGCTGATGTCTTGTCGGTGACGTGACGATCATCTTGAGTTGTGACCTTGTCCTTGATCGCTCCGCCCATGTTTTGACCAGCGACACCTTCGAGGCAGTACTGGGCATCGAAAAAGGTGTCGAAAGCTGAAAATGACTCTAGGAACGCGTCGGCTTGATCCTTTTCAACAGTTCCGTCGGCGATTAGCTTGTTGATGTGTTCAGCCATGTCTTCGCACTTGTCACTCCCCGGCTTGGGCCAGTTGGGGTTTGGTCGTTCCGTATACGTGAGAGTAGATGGCTCTATCACGTGAAAGTCGGCAATGAGTTCCAAGCAGACGCGAAACTTGCCATCTGGTTGCTGTTGCTTGACCTGAACGCGTCGTGTAGCGAAAGACCTGGTGTCTCTGGTGTGTGTAACGCTGCAGTGCAACTTTCTATCGGTTGAAGCGGGGCCGAGAAAGTGTCCCAGCACGGAATACAACGCCATGGTGGGAGGTGCAGTTGCACAGGCGGCGCTCACAGCAACGCCTGCAGTGCAGCCTCCGTAAGCGATGGGCATGGAGTTGCCCATTCTGATGGGGAGCGTCTTGGAGACATATTCTCCCTTTTCCAGCTGCTCCACGGCAACTTGTTCAGCGAGAGTCGGAGCCATGATGAGATGAGACGAGATGATGGAAAGAGAAAGTCTAAGATTGAAGATAAAGATGAGATCGCAGGTGACATTCCTCAGCTCCTTGATCAAGGGAGACCCTGGTTTTGATGACGTTTCGGCCAAGGTGGAGATGCCTCGGTTGGAGTGGGGCATCATTCGCCGTTCCTATTGGATCGGCTCCAGAAATGCAAACTCCGACGGAGAATATCTCCACGTGCAAGACAATGTCAACCAAAGTTCTGTGTGCGATGAAGGTCAGATTCACGCCAGTTTAGGGTTATTTAATGTCTAATGGCTCGTTGAGAAACTGCAATTTTAAATGGTCACTCTTAAATGGCCAATATAGAACAGGTCGCCGGTACCAGAGACAATTGCAGGTGGAGATGGACATCAGTGCGACACATGCAAAAGCCGATAAAGTTCACTGAGATCTTATAACGTCTTTATTTGACTGGCTGGAGATGCATTAAGCTTTGATATCAGGTGGATGTCATGGGTTAGGTAATTGCTGTCATCAATGAGAAGTTGGTACAAACCAACCGTCAAGGACCAGTTGAGATCTGCCCTTTGACACATCAAGTCAATGTGTTATGCAATCCACGCCTTGCGTCCTTTATTAACCAAGCTTGTGTAGATAAATCACATGAATATGTTTAACTACACTTTAGACAAATGTTCAACCAGTTCCCGAGCCCTTTTACTTGTGTCTCGAATCAAAGCCGTCTTCACAGGTTAAATCACTTACTTACCCTGTAGCTCCGGCAGGGTTCCATAATCTTGCACTGACTCAGAATTCGACAAAAACCAATCGTCCGTTGATTCAGTTGAATAAGGCTCGAAATTTCACCAGCAGGGGATCAGTTGGCTTCGCAAGAGACCAATGGATGTTGAGAGGTTGCAGTGGTGAACAACGCCACGTGTTATGTCATTTCAGCCGCAAGGTGGCGTTGAACCCGGCTGCGCGAAGTCAAAAAGACCTTAGTCACCCTTATGATGAGCTACATAGCACCGTGATTTTGGAAACCATGCCCGTGACTCTGGGGGGTGAGGTGATATGATTGTGATGTGGTTGGCAAGAAAGCCCGCAAAGGTTGAGCAACATCAACAACAGCCACGTTGGGGTTGACGTGACGCCGCGTGCATATTTCGAAAAAAATTGAGGCATATAGAGCATGAGATCCTTCGTCGACTGCAAGGTATATGATAGGCGACCTGAAGTCGGCTTCTTGATGGTGGGAGAGTGGCGTGATTGATCGGTCCCCATGGATGGCACAGCAACAAGCAATGAAGCTTGAATGTCGATGAAACTAGACCGTTTGACGATACTCTACGTCATTCAGTAACACCTCAGATCCCTCATTGTGCGAATACGTCACTGAACTTCGTAGAACTCGTTGCGGAGTGATGCCAGGTGACGACGGCTGTGAAGCAGGCAGTCTCGACGGTCAAACCCGACCTCGCCAATCAATGCCAACGAAATGCATCCCCTTTCTTAAGCGAACCTGTCGCAGCCTTGCCCCAAACTGAACCCCTCCGATAAAACGAGTGCGAAGGCGACCCGTGGACCCCCGGGCTCGGGCCTCCGCGGGCTCCTTGTGGGGACCCGGTCCACACACATTTAATCATATCCCCCGACTCCGTCGGTTCGGGGCGACTCAGCTTCGAGAGCCAAGAAAGTGACTCGCAAGCTGCTGCAAGGAATTTGTCGCTGCGGATTTGCGGCGCGTGCTGATTCACCCGCGGGCCCCGTTCCCTTTATACGAATTTGCTTGTCCGCACAGGACTTTTCCACTCGGGTCCGGAGCCCCGGTTCTTTCTTGTCAACCTTATTTCTTTGCGGACTTCAACTTTGCAGATCTTTTGGATTAACAGGTTTGAGGGTAGAGGCTTGTTGATGGTTCTTATACTTAAGACCTGTGCTCCCTGATCTGATCTGATTTTGAACTCGACAAGCCTCTGGACATCATACCGTCTAGAACAAAAGTCTCGACCATTGATCGATCCTTGGCGCCTTCAACATGGCCCCTGAAGACGAAAAGACACCCGGAGGTCTGACCCCGGGTGAAAGAGCTGACCACCACGAGGATGGCACATCGACATCAACCGCCGCCAGCATCAAGGATGATACTGCAGCCAGCAGCTCCCATTCAGACGAAGGTCCTTCGAGGGTTATGAACCACGAGATTGAGGCCCTTGCACGACAACTCACCAGAGCTTCTACTACAGTCGGCGCCGAACTTCACGCCTTTTGTCCTCAGCCCGGTACACGACTTGATCCCGGTTCGCCCAACTTTGATGCACGAGCATGGGTCAAGGCCTTTGTCAAGCTTGACGAGTCCGAAGCTGGCTCTGCACCTCCTCGCAGTCTCGGTGTCGCCTTTCGAGACCTGAATGTTTTCGGATGGGGTACCGGTGCTGAACACCAGAAGAGTGTTATCGACTATCCATTGGATGTTGTCAAGTCTTTGGTTGATCTCTTGAGTCCTCGAAAGAAGAGACGTGTCGATATTCTTCGCAACTTTGAGGGTGTTGTGGAGGAGGGCGAGTTGCTTCTTGTGCTTGGACCTCCTGGCTCTGGTTGTTCTACTCTTCTCAAGACCATTGCGGGTGAAACAGCTGGTCTTGAAGTTGACCCCCAGTCTTACATGAATTTCCGAGGTGAGCATCAATTGGCCCAAGCATGAAATCTTTCTAACAATTGCCAAGGTATCGAAGAAAGCCACATGCGAACCTCGTTCCGCAGCGACGTCCTCTACAACGCAGAAGTCGACACCCACCTCGCCCATCTCACAGTCGGCGAGACCCTCTCCTTTGCCGCAAGCGCCCACTCCCGCCGTCACGTCCCCGGTGGTGTGACTCGAGCACAGGCGGATACAATGATGCGCGACGTCATGATGGCCATCTTTGGTATCAGCCACACCGTCGACACACGAGTTGGTGATGACTTTGTTCGAGGTGTTAGTGGTGGTGAGAGGAAGCGTGTTAGCATTGCCGAGGCTGCTCTCACGGGTGCCAAGTTGCAGTGCTGGGATAACACTACGCGTGGATTGGATAGTGGGAACGCTATCAACTTTTGCAAGACTTTGAGGCTGCAGGCTGATCTTGTGGGAGTTGCTGGTGCTGTTGCTATCTATCAGGCACCTCAGTCAGCTTATGATGTAAGTCTTCAATCAGGAACTATCAGGGGAGAGCTAACATTTGGTAGTTGTTCGATCGTGTTACTGTCCTTTACGAGGGACGGCAGATCTTCTTTGGCAAGATCACCGAAGCAAAGCAATACTTTGAAAGCCTCGGCTTCGAGTGTAAGTTAACTTACAACACCTTTCTGTTCTACTCAAGACTAACAAGACAGGCCCTGATCGACAAACCACCCCCGACTTCCTCACCTCAATGACTAGCCCTCAAGAGCGTCGAGTGAAGCCCGGCTATGAACGCACAGCCCCCCGAACCCCCGATGAGTTCGCCGAACGCTGGCAAGCCAGTGAACCTCGCAAGCAGCTCCTTCGCCAACTCTCTGAATACGAGGAGAACCATCCTCGCGAGGAGCGTCTGGCTGAATATCAAACCTCTCGTCGCGCAGAGCAGTTCAAGGGCCAGCGTGCCAAGTCTCCCTACACCATCTCGTATGCGCACCAGGTCAGACTCACGCTCTGGCGTAGCTGGCGCAGGTTGCTTGCTGATCCTGGATTCACGATTGCTTCACTCTTGTTCAACTTGATTATGGCCCTGGTTCTGGGAAGTATGTTTTACAACCTCAAGAACGATTCGTCGACATTCTACTACAGAGGAGGAAGCATCTTCTTCTCGCTGCTGTTCAACGCCTTTGCTAGTCAGCTCGAGGTAAGCAACTAGTTAATTCATAGCATGGCTGATACTGACTGAATAACAGGTCCTGACTGTCTATGTAGAGCGTCCTGTGGTTGAGAAGCACAACCGCTACGCCTTCTATCACCAGTCCACCCAAGCCATTGCCAGCTACCTCATCGACCTTCCTTATAAGACGGTCAACATGTTTGTCTTCAACCTCACTGTGTACTTCATGGCCCACCTGCGAAGAGAAGCAGGCAACTTCTTCTTCTTCTGCCTTACCTCATACCTCACCACCCTGGTTATGTCAAGCCTCTACCGCACGCTTGCCTGCCTGACTCGCACCTCTCACCAAGCCATGGTTCCCTCCGCTCTTCTTAGTCTCGGCTTGATGATCTACACCGGCTTCACTATCCCCACCGACTACATGCTTGGGTGGTCTCGCTGGATGAACTACATCAACCCCCTGGCCTATGCGTTCGAGGCCCTTATGGCGAATGAGTTCCACAACAGAGAGTTTCCTTGCGCCCAAATGGTTCCCCGCGGCGGCAGCTACGATGATCTCCCTCCCGAGTCGAGGATTTGCGCTGTTGTGGGCGCTGAGCCTGGATCGAACGTTGTCAATGGCGACAGGTACATCAACATGTCATTTGACTACAGCAACGCTCACAAGTGGCGGTAAGTTTGAAACCACTCACACTACACTGAACATTACTGATATCGCCATAGAAATGTTGGTATCCTCTGTGGTTTCCTCGTTGCTTTCTTCCTCACCTACATCATCTCGGCCGAATTCGCCAAGCCCCCTCAGAGCAAGGGTGAAGTCCTCGTCTTCCGCAAGGGCAAGATGCCTCCTTCCCTTAAAGAGAGCAGCAAGGGTGACTCTGAAGCTCAAAAGACTGAACGACCTGTCGTGGCTGAAAAGGTTGCCAACAATGGATCCAGCGGTCTCGCTGCTGGTGCATCCGTGTTTCACTGGGAGGATCTTTGCTATGATATTCAGATCAAGGGTAATGAGCGACGTCTTTTGGATCATGTTGATGGCTGGGTCAAGCCCGGCATGTCCACAGCATTGATGGTATGCGAATTCTTTGATATTGAGAATGCTCAACTAACAATTTCAGGGTGTTTCTGGTGCCGGAAAAACGACTCTCCTCGATGTCCTCGCTACTCGTGTCACCATGGGTGTCGTCAGCGGAGACACTCGTATCGACGGAAAGCCAACCGACTCTTCATTCCAGCACCGCGTCGGCTACGTTCAGCAACAGGATGTCCACTTGAACACCATGACAGTCCGTGAAGCCCTCGAGTTCAGCGCCCTCCTTCGTCAATCCGCAGAGATCTCCCGTGAAGAGAAGATCAAGTACGTCGAACAGGTCATTGAAATGCTCGACATGCAGGAATTCTCCGACGCTGTTATTGGAACGCCTGGTGAGGGTCTCAACGTCGAGCAAAGGAAGCGTCTTACTATCGGTGTCGAACTGGCTGCTCGTCCTCAACTGCTCGTCTTCCTCGATGAACCTACTTCGGGTCTCGACTCTCAGACTTCATGGGCTATTTGCGATCTGATTGAAAAGTTGACCACTAGTGGTCAGGCTGTTCTCTGCACTATCCATCAACCTTCGGCTATGCTGTTCCAGCGATTTGACAGGCTGCTTTTGCTCGCCCCTGGAGGAAGGACTGTCTACTTTGGAGGTACGTTTACTATTACACCAGTTTAACACACTTCCACTAACAGCCTCAGACCTCGGAAATGAATCTAAGACCCTCCTCGAGTATTTTGAACGAAACGGTGCTCCTCCTTGCCCCCCTGATGCCAACCCCGCCGAGTACATGCTTCAAATCATCAAGCCTACTCACGATGACGAGGACGTTATCGACTGGCACCAGGTCTGGAGAAACTCCCCCGAGTTCAAGGACGTCAAGAAGGAGCTTGCAAGACTGAACTCTCTGGCATCTACCCAGCCTGAAGGTTCCTCTGCATTCGCCGACGGTGATCAGTCTCAGCACAACGAATTTGTGGCTTCCTTCATGACGCAGTTCCGGGAGGTTCTTATCCGTACCTGGAAGCACTTCTGGCGGTCTCCTACCTATATCTGGTCCAAGACCATCCTGATTGTCCTCGCTGTGAGTTGCTTGCAACCAACGAGATGCTTCATCACTAACAGTTGAAATAGTCCCTGTATCTCGGCTTCAGCTTCAACGCCAACAATAGTATCCAAGGTCTCCAAAACCAGCTCTTCGCCATCTTCATGTACCTCGTCCTGTTTGGCAACATCAACGAGCAGATCATGCCCATGTTTATTCCCCAGCGCGCCCTCTACGAAGTCCGCGAGAGACCCTCCAAGATTTACCGATGGAACAGTAAGTCATTCTCCATCCTCAACTCAAAAACATCAAGCTGACTCTTGTAGCCTACATCCTGGCCAACATCCTCGTCGAGGTCGCATGGAACAGCCTCATGGCTGTCATCATGTACTTTTGCTGGTACTATCCCGTGGGCTTTGTGCAAAACACCACGTCCGACGATGTCAGCAGTCGTGGATTCCTCGTCTTCCTCTTCCTCCTCATGTTCATGCTCTTCACGAGCACCTTCTCTCACTTTGCCATTGTGTGGATTGAGACTGCCGAGGAGGCCGGTGTTCTCGCCTCGCTTATGTGGATGCTTTGCATTTCTTTCTGCGGGTAAGTTGTTCTCTGTCCCTTATTTTTCCTGTATCGACGGTTGCTAACGTTCATGCAGCGTCGGTGTTCCTTATCGCGACATCCCCAAGTTCTGGACATTCATGTACCGCGCATCTCCTGGCACATACCTCGTCAGCGGCATCATGTCGACCGCTGTATACGGCTCCAACGTTGAATGTGCCGACAACGAGGTTCTTCACATGGCGGCCCCTGCCAACATGACCTGTGAAAGCTTTATGGGTCCCTTCATCAAGGAGGCAGGAGGATATCTTCTCAACCCCCTGTCTTCCGACACCTGCCAATACTGCAGTCTCGCTTCGACGGAGCAATATCTGAAGAATTTTGAGATTGACTATAGCGATAGGTGGTGGCAATTTGGCCTCCTGTGGGTCTACATCGCCTTCAACATTGGTGCTACTCTCGGTCTTTACTGGTACTTCCGGGTGCCCAAGGGCGCCGGAGTCAAGCGAAAGTAGGAGAAGCTGAAGAGGGGGAGAGAAGAGGGGAGAGGAGAGGTGGTTTACATTCAATCATGCACTAATGGCCCAGATCAAGATTGATCATATTGCATATTAATTGGCTTCTAGACTTTGGGTTCGGTTACAATTTTACATAGACTGTCGTCCAAATTTCCTTCGTGTTATAGAGGGACCGGGTAGATCTCATCTCTTCTTTTTATACTATCAAGACAATAAACTCGCGTTTCTTTACCCTCATCCTCGCCAAGATTTATCTTGATACCTCCTCACCAGTTTGGGTTATAGTCAAACCCAGTCAGATACTCAATGTCCTTGGAGGCCAGGAACTCCGGATACGTGGGGGTCTTGACCGGGTTCTTCAGCTGCTTTGGCTCAATGACTCCTTCAACTCCGGCACAGAATTCGTACTCTCCAAGGAAAGCAGGTCCATCAAGAACCTCGAGAGGAAGACCAGTCAACTCCTGCATCTCCTCTAATGTGACCTGCTGAAACTCTGCCTTCTTGCCAGTGACGGCGCTCCATGCATCGATGGCCTCACTGATGGTCATGTTGCTGTCATAAGCTAGGAGTTTAGTTCCAGCAGGCTCGTCTTCGATGAGAGCACGGACGAAAGGACCAGTAGATGTCAGAGGGTCGATGATGGGGAACTTGGTGGTCTTGGGGCCGGGTAGAGCCACAGTGTACTCTCCAGTCTTGGTGTTGCGCTTGGGGAAGAGCAGGAGGTTGGAGCTATAAGCACCAAGGTAGATGTAGGATGCTTTGTCGGCCAGTTCAGGCACCTCTTTCTCGATGTAGTTGACAGCCTCAGCCTTGCTGTCCCAGTGGTAGCAGTGAGAGTACTTGCCACCAGACGCGACCTTCATGGGACCCAGGGCCGAGTAGATGAACTTCTCAAGGGTAGGAGTCTTGGTGGCGGCAATAGCGGCGTTCTTGACGTGTTGGAGTTCCGTTTTGAATCCCATGGCGCTGCTGGTGGGCTGGTCGTGTCCTGCGGCGAGGGCAGCTTGGTAGGGTGCCCAAAAGTCCGTGTTGACAAAGATGGCATGAACACCCTTGAAGGCGACAATCAGAGAATCGAGGTTGTCGAGATCCGCCTCAACTACTTCAGCTCCGAGAGCCTTGAGGGCTTGAGCTTTCTCAGAGGTGGGTCGACGGGTAAGGCATCGGACATTCCAGCCAGGGAGGTCGAGGAAGGTCTTTGCGACTGAGGAGCCCTGATTTCCAGTGGCTCCCACGACGGCGATGGTCTTTGAAGTAGACATGATGATCACGTGAAAAGTGTGCGATGTTGTGAAATGGTGGTTGTAGAAGTGTGCTAGTTGATGTGTTGCTGGAGAATTGGATACCAAGGGTAGAGTCTTGGAGAATATTTATGCTTCATCTCGTCTCGGCCTTAAACTTCATTTTTCCATCTTTCCAGGCCATTTATTAATTCCTTCATATTCCATGTCGCGATGCTCAGAATCGACTGGACTTAGTGGTAGTAAGCCATCGCCAGTGACGCAGCGTGATTCTGTGTGTCTTGGCGGCTTACCCATTTATCCACTTCTGATTGGCTAACAAGTAGTAAGCCAGGTGGCGATACGAGACGGACTTCGGACTTTAGAGATGGTGTGGAGACGATCCTCGTCCCCAATGACCTTGACCTTTATCCCCTTGTGCCGTCCACTAGCGACGTTGAGACTTTGATGACAAGCAGCTCGATATGGAAGGCAAAGACAGCCTTGATTGGGCTACAAGTGATAAGCCAACAGAGTCGGTCGGGCGAACTCCGGGGCCGAACCACCACCCAAGCGCCGGGTCTTGACCGAGGCGCGACGAGAGCAGAACCGAGTCGCTCAAAGGGCGTATCGTGAGCTACTCCTGTCAGAAATTCATGGATTCTATCCTAATATCTAATCCCATAGGCAAGCGACAAAAAGAGCATCGTAAACAGCTCAAAGAGGCAGAGTCACGCCGCTATCAAACACGTCGACCGCGACCGCTGCTGAAGCGATGCGACATCACTTCCAAGCCCATCAAATGCTCTCATGATACGCCAAGCCGTGTTCAAGAGCCATTAAAAGCCGAGATCCTATCAACGCAGGGCACTCCACGCAGCAATACCAGTGCATGTCATGGTCCTGTCTCACTAATCCAACCACCTCAAGCGGCTCCCGATGAGACAGGCAACGGCATCCCCCCATCATCCGATGCGCTGATCGTAGAAGACGTGGAGATAATTGGGAACATAAACGCATCCGATGTTCATGACGACAACTTACAGTTGGTTCCGACTCGCCATCGATCAGACAGATCCAGGACCTCGCACTCCTCGATAAACAGCCAACATGACGAATCAATATTACCAGATGTGTACCTCAACATGCTTCAGTTCGAACCAGTAGCGATATTCAACGCTGCATTTCAAAACGCCCTCTCCATGGGCTTCGACCTACCATTTATTGCCAATTGTGGCGGTCATTGCATCTCACCCTTTTACCAACCTAGCCTCGCTTCAACAACCGACCCAACAGCGCTTTTGCAACAGGGGGCCGCCTCTACTGCATCTTTCAAAAACACCAGCATTCCTATCCATCTTCGACCAACACTCGCACAAGTCCTCATTCCACACCACGCCAGTTTAGATCTCATCCCGCTCCCATTCCTCCGTGAAAGGGCTATCCTGCTGTCAGCTGCCATGCCTGACACCTTTAACAGCTGGGAGCTAAAGTTTGATATTTATGGAAGAGGAGGTTTGACTATTTGGCGACGGAGCCAGTCTGGGACAGAGAGGCGCTCTAATACCACGTATCAGCCATGGGACATGAAGAGCTGGGAGGCTGCACCGTGGTTTCTAAAAAAGTGGACTATGATTATCGGGGATGAAGAGAGCGAGTTTTACAAGCAGAGTATTGGGTGGCAATTGATTAGAGATTTGATACTCTCGCAAGGCGAGTTGCAAGTTGGAAATGGAGGCGTTTGAAGGATTCGGTTTTGGTGTCGAATCAGCAGTTATCACCACGACAATAGTGCAAGATAAAGACAAAATATGTCTCATTATACTAGACAACCAAGATGTTCTAGTTGTAAGTCAGTTGTTCTAACAGGCGATGCTTCTGCTGGGGGAAACTGTGGATTGCCTGAAACCCTCCTTTAAAATTGGCCTGGTCAAAGTGGTGAGGGGACGCTGTTTGAATGGAGATTTTTACGGATGGCAGGAACTGGAGCAGTCGGCGGATCTTTATTCCACAAATCAGGTCGAGATCCTTGTGAAGAGCTGCAGTGCTTACCTCTCATACCCCGCAAAGATAGTCGCCGTACAATGAAACAAAGCTAATGAAAGCTATTCCGTGCAGCACCACTGAGATCCTAAGCCATGGCGTCGGAACTCTGTTCAGCATGCAGTAACGTCACCCTATCGATGCTAATAGATGGCTTCCAGCATCCTCTAGACTACAACCAGGTCCTTCAGTCCAAGGAACACTGCCGACTTTGCGAAATCGTCAGCAACGCCTACAAGTCACAGACCTGTGTCAAGTATGACAACTTGACGGCTTTGAGGGGTGATGAAACAAAGGCTTGCAAGGTAGATCATTGTGGGCCACTCATGTGGAGGTTGCAACAGTCAGAACCTGGGGCACGCTGGGGAATGTTCAAACTCGACTCTCAGCATTACGGAGGGCTGCATCGGATCTCCGTGTCAGAAGGTACGATTGTCTTTTTGTCTGTGGACTTTTCAGGACCAAGACTAATTATTGGTAGAATCAAGTGTCTTTAAAAACAGAATCATCACGCACAGGGACCTGCAAGACGCCAACTCTCCGCGAAACATGCGTCTGCTTCGTGAATGGCTCCAAGAGTGTCAGCTACATCACGATGAGTGCGGGCGGGGTACATACTCGGGGAATAAATACAACGATGGCTCTTCCTCCACGACTCTCCCGTTCAGGGTCATCGATGTTGGTTTCGCTGGTGATGGTAGAAGCGAGGAGAAGAAGCCACGCGTCTATACGACACACGGCAAGGAAACTGGACGTTACATGACTCTCAGTCACTGCTGGGGAAAGGTCATTCCGCCAAGGATGACCAAGGATACTGTCGATGCCTGGCAGGTGGAACTCCCATTGGCGAATTTGCCCAAGACGTTTCGAGATGCGATATGGCTTACAAGGGAACTGGGCGAGCGATTTCTCTGGATCGATTCCATCTGCATCGTCCAGGACGATCCCACTGAGCTCATGACACAGATAGGGCTCATGGGAGTGATCTTCGAGGAATCCTTCTGCACTATAGCTGCGGTGGATGCAAAAGGCTCAGACGGGTCTCAGATGGCCGATTCGGGCTTGTTCGTTAGTGGGCCAGCGGTTGCCAGGACTGCCAAGTTTCAAGTCAAAACTGCTGGGACGAATAATGATGGAATTGCAGAGAGCATCGTGGGACCGAGTCAGAGTTCATCACAACAAGAAGTAGATGAACTGTGCGAGGTCATCATGCAGGAAGCTTCTGATACCGCCGATCCCTTCCCTCTCCGACTCCAATTCAAGGCATGGCACTCCCGCGGCTGGGTATTTCAGGAACGGGAACTCTCCCGCAGATGCATCTTCTTCACCGAGTACGACCTAGGCTGGCGGTGCAACCGATACTGGGAGACGGAGCAGACGGGGATCCCTGAGTGCCGGCGTCCTCGTGGCGAGTACACCATGGACGGTACGAAATCGTACGGTGGCGTGTCTTACGATGCCGAGTACAATCTGAGGAAGACGTGGCAGAATACAGTACATCAGTACAGTGTGACCAAGCTGACGTATAACTCAGACAAGCACAATGCGTTGATGGGGTTTGAAGAGCGGCTGGCTACGCGCTTCGGGTACAAATTCTATCACGGCATTGTTGATTTTGGATATTGTGAGCACCTCCATTCCCAGCTGCTATGGGTTCCAGCCATCAGCCGCGGCGGGCTCAATGACATCCCATTCCCATCTTGGAGCTGGATGAATGTGAAGGGGGCGGTGAAGTGGCCTCATGATGAGTACCTCGTCTATCCAGAACTCCTGGCACAAGTCATGTTTGGCGCACCAAAAACAAATGAAGAAGCCCAAGAACTGCAAATCTCCGGGCCTTTCCAGAGCATCAGAGTTGGGGCTCGGATAGGTGACATTCCTCACTATACGGACCGTGAAAGATGGGCCCCTGACACTCACTTTGGATGGTCAGAGTTGGGCCTGCATCCCGACACGAACACGCTTCTGTCATCCAAAGATGATCAAGTTATTGGATGGGTAGCTTTGGACGCCGATCTTGAGTCTGGGGACATATTTGCGTTTCCTCTGCTCAGGTACTTGAGGCAGGACGATGAGGAGGAGCCGATGTGTGTTGATTTCTTGGCCGTATCTGGAAACTTCACACGGCCTGATTTGAATGCCCCAGAGAAGAAAGAACCGTGCCGTCGGGTTGGCCGAGGGCGAGTACTCAAGGCTGCATTTGAATGGCTAGACGGTTGCCAGGACGGCAGTGTTGTGTTGAACTGAATCGAATTGACTATCCGATCTTAAACCGGCCACTTCCCGAGATATCCTGCCTATATAGTGGATAAGATTAAGAATAGATGATCTTTCATCAGTATAGCCTCATGACATTAGTAACAAGATGGGCAAACCTCGACCAACAGAGCATCTCTCTTGCAAGGCAAGCTGTTGCATCCACTTTTCATCATTGATTGCCCGGTGTCACGCGCAGATTAAACTCGGTATGAGTCAATCGTGCTACGTCGAAACGAGAATCAACACAAGGCCGATAAAGTATACTAAAAGAAGAAACTGATTGTACAACAGAGAGGAGTTGTACAGCAGGTTGACGGAAACTGCGACGAAGATGGGACTAGCGCGTATGACAGGGCTTGTAGGGTAGGATGACAACTTTAGCCTATGCAGGCGACTGAAACTGCAGCCTATTTAGTACTAGTATCGTGGGCCTCAGTAGAGACCCCGGCATCCACTAACATGAAGGGATCCAGGATGACTGTGTTGAACTCAAGTATAAGAGCTCCTCGAATTGGCCTCATAGTCTCCTCTTCTTTCTTAATTACTAGCAAACAGAAGCTTCCACTAATTGCAATCAGTCAGAACAACCTTCTTTACCCAACTGCAACCGCTCGCCTCCTAGACCTTACAATGGAGCACGCCATGCCCCTCGAAGAACGCCTAGCCTTGCGGCAGGAACTGCTGAATGCCAACGATCAGTTCGTGCTCGACCTTCCAAAGGTGGAACTGCACGTCCATATCGAGGGCACCTTGACTCCTGAGCTCAGGTGGAAGCTTGCCCAGAGAAACAACCAGACCCTGAAGCTCGAGCGGACTGGTACCGTGTACACGAGTCTAGAGCAGTTGAAGGTGTCGTACAACATCATTCCAGCCCGGGAAGGTCACTCCATCGACAATGCTGAAGAGACCTTTACCTTCTTCGAGGCCTACTATGGCGGGTTTGAAGTGCTTGCCACCGAGCAGGACTTTTACGACTTGGCCATGAACTACTTTGAGCATGCTGCCTCGATGAACGTTCGGTACTGCGAGCCTTTCTTTGATCCACAGGGTCACACCCGCCGTGGCGTCTCCTGGGACACTATGATGGGGGGATTTCGAGCGGCTCAGGAGGAGGCAGAAAAGCGCCTGGGCGTACGTGAGCAGCACACCATGAGTTTGCACATATGCTGACCCTGAGAGCAGATCAAGTCCAAATGGATCATGTGTTTCCTGCGCGATCTATCGCCAGAGTCTGCCATGGAGCACTTTGAAGCTGTTCTTCCCTACCGAGATATGGTTATTGGCATTGGTCTTGACTCGAACGAAGACAACCGTCCCCCATCCTTGTTCTCAGAGGTCTTTACTCTGGCCAAAGAGGCCGGCTTCCACCTCACCGCACACTGTGATGTCGGCCAAAAGGACACCCACGAGCATATCCGCCAAGTTGCGGCGAATGTGGGAGGTTCAGGCGCGGAGCGCATAGATCACGGCCTGAATGCTGTTCAAGACGAGGCTCTCGTGAATCTCATCAAGAAGAAGGGTATCGGCATGACGATTACTCCATGGGGATATATTCGCCACGAGCCAGTTGACGAGATCTTTCCGAGAATACGCACCCTTTACGAAGCGGGGATCCCAATCGCAATTGCAAGCGACGATCCGGCCTATATGGAAGATTGCTGGATCCTACATGACATGCTACTGGCCAAGAAGATGTGCGGCTTTAGTAACCAGGACATGGTGACTTTGACGAAGCATGCTATCGACATGTGCTGGGCGACTGAGGCATGGAAGAAGGAGATTAGGGATGAGCTGGAGACTGTAGTATCTAGATACATGGACTAGATGCATTTCTTGCAGGTATTTTTCAAGATAAATTACAGTCTAAAAACGCAACAGATATGCAAGTAGTATGCAAAATCCATGTGAGTGTGCATGCTTCAGTGTATTACTACCTCTATTGGGCAAACTATGCCAACATTATGATGCGTCCGTTCATGCTAGCAGTGAGAGGGTCATATTGCACATCATTATCCCAGACAAAACGCAGTGTCTCGAGCGCGTTACTGAAATGCCGACATCCAACGGCCTCTAGGGCAATGTTGAGACGCTTCTCTACCCACGCTCTCTCCTCCAGTGCTTCATTGCCCAAAGTTACCCCGATCTGGAAGATGGGCCACAGCAAGGAGTAGCTCCAGGGTGAAGCCGGTGGGATGAGCCGCGCGTGATACAGAATCTGGCTTGTCAAATCTGCTGCACCCGACGAGTTGGTGGACGGGAATAGTCGCCCGAGGTACGCCATGATGCCGAGACACCAAACTTCAACCATATGCTTCCGTGGGCCAGAAGTTTCTCCAAGCCATTCCCACGCTGCCAGACGGCATTTTATACGATGAGCCTCCTCCATAGTCTCCTGGCTTGGACTCGTCACGTCCAGTTGAGTTTTGGAAAGCATAGTAATGTCTCCGAGTATCTCAAACAAATCGATTGGGCACGGGAAAACATCATAGCTCCATTGCCGCCGTCCATGATTCGAGCAGCGTCCGAGAGCCGCCTTGAGTTCTGTGGTGGACAAGTTTGGTAGTCGAGGAGAAGTTGTAGACGCCATCATGTCGAGCCTAAGGCTTTGTTAGAAGAGAATTGCTGCTACAAGGATGGCTAGCAAACTCACCACGCAAGCCGCTGCTCAAAGTAGTGCCTGTTTGATGCGTGGTCATAATCATGGCCCCGAATTATGACGACTGCGGCTTTTAGATGCGTCTCAAACTCAAGACAGTCTCCGGAACACATCTAGATATTGATGAGACAAGTACTCGACAGAACGCTTGTTTAGCTTACGTCAAGCTGTGCCAGCATCAACATGCTGGCTAGTATGCTTTGATCTGTTGCCGGGCAAGGATCTCGGAGCATCTCTCTCAATAAATGCGTAGCATGGACACGCAGATACAGGCTTTTCTTCTCGAGCTCTTTATCTGAGGTTCGAACCGCAAGGTGACAGGATGCTGATGCAGCGATGGCATAGCGTATAGGAGGCACAGTGTCTATAAGTGGAAGCACATAACGGAACATTGGATTGTCGCTGGGTCCAGTTCCTAGATAAAAGATGCTGCTGAGGTCCTGGACGTCTGTGTAAACGCCAAGATTAGTCATGACATTCGATGGTTAAGCGGGAGGGTGTCTTGCAATGTTTAATCAGACTTTCCAACTCATCATCTCCAATCCATGCCATCACATTGAGACGCGAGTCGTTAGAGTTGTGTCCAAGCTCCCTCTCGATGGCGTCCCTCGACGACACAGGAATATTCCCCCGCTTGGCTCGTTTAGGCCTGGGCTTTGGGGTGTTTGCTGAGCTGTCGCAAACCGGAATAGACTTTCCCGCAAGCTTCCCTCTCGCCGCAACGCCAGGCCATCTTGTGATGTATCCTTCGCACTCCACTCCTCGGCGCTGACAGCTCAGACAGGCCGGCAGTGTTCGATCACATTTGCGGCCTCGCCGGCGGCATCCTTTGCAAGCGGTGGCGTGATGTCCAACCTGACTCATTTTTTCAGCCGCAGGTAATGGAAGTTTCTGAGGACAAGAGGATATATGCAAGTTATTTCAGCTTGTGTAGATGACGTTTGAGTCAGACCCTTGAATTGGTGGGGTCAGCTTGGGTCTGGGGGATCACATGACTGGAGGCATTGTTGGTAAAGCTATACTTGATTAGGTTCAAGTATGAGGTCATATCATAGTGCAGCTCTCCCGAGACGTGACCCGAGTTCTCTGTCCTTGGATAGGTAGAGTTGGGATCAACTGCAACGCCGATATTGTCGCTGCTAGGTTGTATAAAATGCTCGATGCTTGCGAGGTCTCAAGATACCAACTGGCACTATCAAGTTAGTGGCATGACTAGGCCCATTCTTTGATGATCTGTCCTTTCAAGAAGATTGATCAATTCTAGGCCCTTGGCAATAAGCAAGTGACACAAATTATCAGCGACTATTCTATCGATAGCGGCAAAAGTACAGGGCGCTTGCTTTGTGTGGCGTTTTGACTTTTATTATTAATCTGGCCCCGACCCACCTTTTTCTTCTAGCAGATCTCATCTCAGCTCAGCTCAGACTTCACTCATTATCAAACATCAACATCATGATCACAAACGGGGAAAAGTACGCCTGCGAGAGCTGTATTCGCGGCCACCGTGTCGCCCAGTGCCAACATACGGGTAAGTTCATAATTTATGGCTCTTCAAGGTGGGCATGGTTGATGCTAACGCGTGCAGATCGCCCGCTTCAAAGAGTCGGAAAAAAGGGCCGCCCGGTATCGCAGTGCAATCACTGTCGCACTCTTCGAACCTCAAGATCAGTTCATACCAATTGCAAATGCGGCTCGACTTCTCGTCAGGCCACGCTCAAGCAGTTCGGCCAAGGTATGTATCCGTGTTTCATTCATCCAAGACCCCGGCTGATCAAGTTTTCACAGAGCGATGCCTCTGCTGTGAGGGCGGCGACTGCACGTGCGCCTACAAGACTGGTCAGAAGAAGCACTGCGGGTCATCTACATCTTCACCTTCAGCCATCTCCAATCAGAGAAGTCCCGGGATCGCCCTCAGCCCTACTCTATCAGACTCAACGGCCAGCATGGCGATACCTCACGATATTCCCGACAGCGACGGCACATATCCCGCACTAACCCATGTTGACCTGAGTAACCAACCTTCCAAAGCTGTCCCTGACACGTGGGCAACGCCACCAGACAATGGTCCCCATCTCGTGATACCTCAATCACCAGATTGGCTCAGGGCATTGGATTCAGTTCTGGGGCCAGTACCAGACGAACAGACGCAATTCTCCATGTCGGCCTTCAATGATCCATTGTTGCCAATGGACTCTTCTTACCTGGCTGATTTCTTGAGTGATCCGCCACAAACCGAACAGCCCAACAATCCCGATCCTATTCCCACATTTGATCCGGCCCTGTTGGATTTGACGTTGTTCAATTTTGACAACCATGAGCAATCACCCGTCAGTCATGACTAAAACCTATAAGCTCGCATCTTACCCCGAGTCGAGGCAAATGGGAGATGGGGGATGGGTCTGATACAGCTGCCCTACCAGGGAAGTCCAGTACCTATGCAGGGGGGAAGCGAGCCCTCGGCGGCTTCGATGGACGGGCATATTATCAGGCTGCTCTCTGTGTTTTTCAAGTAGAAAATCTTTAATGAGGAAACCACCCAGTGCTGGTTGGTGAAAATCCACTCCTTTCCTTCACTCCAGGGCCTCGGCCCAAACCCAGCTTCTTGCCTACGATCCAGGGGTAACTCACGGCTCCTTCCTCTGTCGTCATTCTATTTAATCTCGCAGAAACCCATCCCAATTCTGGGGCTCCATCAAATTTGCGGACATTTACTCCATCAACTGTTGTCCCGACGCCGACGCGGTCCGCGGGGCTCCGAGCGATTTGTGCGTCCACCGCGTTAATCTCTCCGCATCTCCGAAAGCCTCCTGCAGGGTTTGTGTGCGGAGTTTTGTTTGCGGCATTTGTGCGGTCGCTTGGTAAAGCCTGCGGGTGCCACCTAAGGTTGTGTGACTCCGGGTACGAGCATACTGTAGTTATGTACGAGTATCTGAGGGATGTACTCGGAACGAGGAGGAAGCCAGATATCCTCTCACGGGAAAAGGAAAGGTGGCATCTTGCACTGTGAGACTCGCCTTTCCACTATTGAGTTTCTATGGCTGCAGAACCTCAATTTTATCTTGGTTACGGTGTTTTGAAACTGGACTTTGATGCTGTCATGTGTTTATTAGTGTGTTCTGTTGTATATTGTGCCCGACGGAGGTCATTGATAACAAGAATATACTCGGAACAGCGCGGTTGATGTCACCTGGCTTCGCGGTTCCACCCTGCCTCGGCTCCAACTTTACTGTGCATAGTACCAAGGCTCATGAATGCCTTAAAAGTGCACCCGTATCGGGTCGAGGTAGAACTGATATCTACCAACCACCACCTACCAGGATACTTCCCACCTAGCCCTACACCAATACAACCATTCCTGTAAAGTGCGTTCGTCGAGTTGAAGTTGCCATGCAAAGGTGGCTATCGCATCGGCGAAGCGACTCCAACCAAGTCGCTGGCTTCTGCCCTGTTGGCCGTGATAGGCCACACACGGCAGGGTAGATGCTGAGGTGCTAGCCCACCGGTTAAGGGAAAATAGGGAGGCAATCACAAATCTGATCGGGATGTTACCGGATTGGCAAATACTGCGGTATTGACGTTGGGAAACATTGCTCTTATAGCACAAAGAGGTGTAGTATCTCCTGCGTTGAGAAAAGAGAAGCGTAACTACCTGTCACTGTGGTGGCCAAGACGCTGTATTGTTTACATCTGCAAGGGCAGCGTCTCTCATCTCCATGCATTGCTGCCTAATCCGGCTTTGGTAGGGTTGGTCCCAAAACATGCAGCCGCAACCGCATTTAAGAGCCAAGTGATTTTAAAAAGCACAACATCCCCTGTTCAGCAGGACCGATTAAACCGACACCTGCGATTGCCAACCCGCTCTTCACAATTCTGTTAATACCTATAGCGACTACCACTTCAGCCGACACTCTCTCTTCTCCGTGAAAAGAGAAATGTCCACTCAACAACATCTTGCACAAGACCGTCTTCCCGCAAGCATCTTGTCCTTTAGCCTAAGTAGGCTCATGGATCATGTCTGAAATTAAATCTTTGCTTCAAGTTACGGATGCCATCTTGGAAGACGCAATAGCAACGTACGAGAGTATAAAAGGCACAAGTAGGCTCCCCCAATCCCTGTGCCAGGTTCTCGACAAAATTCCCGCCCTCAGGGATGGTCTCGAGGCTATCATGTCATGGTAGGAAGACGACTCTCCGTTCTGGACCGACATTGCCCCACGGCTTCATCAGTCCTGCAACAAGAGTGCTGTGCGACTAAGAACCATACTACGGAACCTTCAACTTGATAAGGACACGCCATCGGTCAACTCTTACCTATCGACTATTCGACCTTGGGGTAGTGAGAGTCGTGCTGAGGTGCTCGTGAAGGAAATGCTAGAGGCTGTGCTTCCCTTGGTAGAGGGGCAGACAGGGACAGTGTTGGTTCAAGAACAACTGCGGCAGCTGAGCGCCAGTCTTGAAGAGTTACTACTGGTTGGACCACTAGTCGGAGACCCCGAAGAACCTGTGGGATCATTTCCAAAACCCTTGAACGAGAAATTTGCACTCCCGTTCCTTCCCCGTGGCTCCCCTTATCCCGAACGCTTAGACAGTAGCAGTCTTCGGCTTCTGGAGATCGTCTCGGCGGATGACGACAACATTGGGATCCGGCTCCAGCCTTTCAAGTTTGATCGGGGATTGAGCTTCGAGGCTCTTTCATACGTCTGGGGAACAGAAGGACGCATAGTGCCCATCACCTGTAATCAGGATACGACTGTTCTGGTTACACCAAGCTTAAAGAAGACACTCAAGTCCTTACACCTTTACCGACCACCGCCAGCAAGGCCACTTTGGATAGATGCCATATGCAAAAGCCAAGACGATGACAAGGAGAAAGCGGCCCACATACCACTGATGACGGATATTTATTCTCGAGCTGCCCAGACAATTATCTGGTCGGGCCCATCAGACATGGCGGACACCTTCATGGATGTTGCGCCGGCCGTCGCGCGGCGAATGAAGTCAGGCTATGTGAGTCGTGGAGACATTTTTCTACCTGACGGCTACCCCGACAGTAGCAATTACGGGCCCGTATGGTCTAGTTATTCGTTTCTGTTCAGCAATCCTTGGTCAACACGCTTGTGGATTCTCCAAGAGGCCATCCTTCCGCAGAATGCAATCATAATGTGTGGGACTAGGTGGATTCCCTTGCAGGCGTTGGAAGACATTCAACAATGTATCCGAGGGAGCGGTTTGCGTGTTCTGCAGTCGCCAGAAGAAGTTTGCGATGGGAGACTCGGGCCTTACTTTGGACGTCACCTTGCGGCGACCTGGGCCGAAATCTTTGCTTACAGGCACTACAAGTCTAAAGAGGGGACCTTGGACTTAAAGATGATTCCAGGGCTTTTAAGCGAAGGGATGCTGCGCGCCGTTCGAGACCCAGTGGATCGAATTTGGGCAGTGGCCGGTCTGTTCGAGGGGAGCTTCCGACACCAAATCATGCAGCACATTGACCTCGGACCAAAAGCCCGCCAAGAGTATTGGAGCACGTATATCAACTTTACAAAAGAGCTTCTTCTCTGGGTCCCTTCACTTGGGATTCTATCGATTCCGCCCTCGCCGGAACGGGATCCCAGGCTACCAAAATGGTGTCCCGACTTTTCCAAGTGGCCGACCCACGATGGCATGTATACTTTCTCGACGACTTCAGTGCAGGTGTCTCCAGATTGGGAAATCCAGACCATCCTGCCCGGTGCGTTTCTTTATCAGGGAGTGGCAATTTACTTTGCATTCGGGGATTCCGACTGGATATCGTGTCTGAAGTTGTGGACGGCCTCGGGCCTCTCGGGCTGACGAACGGTTCCCAGGCGGAGTCTCAAGATGAGATAGAGCGGTGGGAAAATACTTGTTTGAGTCTTTCGAGGCGCGTCACAAACGAGAACGATGGGATACCCCGTGGCTATATACGTACATTGTTGGGCGGTAGATACCCGTTCGGGTATGAAGAGCATGGTTCAGAGCTGTGGGAACGAGCGCACGAGTATGCACTACGAGGCGTCCGGACTCCATCCCGCGGTATTGGAGGGTTTGACTGGAGCCCTCCCAAGGCAAGGCTCCTCCAAGCATTCCACAGGTTCCGGAGCCGTTCTTTCTTTAGCACTCGCGATGGACGGCTAGGACGCGGCCCACCAAGTTTGAAACCAGGGGACACTGTTTGCTGTTTTCACAGCGCAGCGCCACTGTTCATTCTTCGTTTTTCTGACAAGGGCAACGGCGTTGCACAGTTTGTGGGGGATGCATTCGTTCATGGCTGCATGGACTTTGACAGCTTGGAAACACCTCAGAAGAACAACCCCGAAGATTTTTCTATTGAATAGGGAGGTAGGATAACATGAGCTACTGACTTTCAAATGGTCTGAGAATTTTAGAATAAAGTGTAGACTAGCTAGGTGTGAAAATGCACATGACAATGAATGCAAGATAAGCCCCGATGAAGTCAGACGATGTAAACACTCCCTCGTCATGTCATCCGACCCCTCAAATATCTGCATCCCTTGACAATGATGGAGTAGCTAAAAGATCAGATAATCGTGGGTTTCCATGATGTCTTTCTTTGATAGCTGTTCAACATGTCAGTACGATTCATGAAACTTGTCGCCAGAAAACCCAGGTGTACTCACATAGTCCGTCCATAGCTTCGTGTCCCTGCCGCTCTCCGCCCCTTTTCTACGCTCCTTCCAAATATGCTCCAAGATAGTTGTAGATGCCAGATTTCGAAACCCTGTATCGTTCAAGATGGACTTGACTCGAAGAAGCACGTAATCTTGCTGATACGCCATCAAGCTCTCAGTACCAGCCATGAACAGTGGCCAGAGCAATCTTGATGAGCCTTTGAAGCCGGTCGGGACTTTAGAAACCGCGTTGAGGATCTCTTGGATGTGTCTTTGGATCTTGGGGTTGTCAGCGGTCATATCCTTGTCTGAGAAACTCAGCGAGTGGAGGAGGAAGCTGTGCCGGAAGGCGTTGGCGAGGTGGTCTGAGCCATCTTCAGGGGCTGCATCGCTGCTCGCATCTCTCCGCCAAGTGGCGAGATATTGTTGAATAGACCGGATGGATTCCATGTCGGGGGAGGTCTCTGAGGCTGCTGAAGATTCATCTTTGGAGAGTTTAAGTAGACGAGAGAAAGCCAGAAAGAGTTCCAGCGGACATCCTGAGAAGCACTCAAAAAGCCTAGGGCACATCTCCTGGAAGACGTGTTCCTGAACCCCGTCGGTGAGTAATTCTTCATATCTCCTTGGGACACAGCGAAGCATGTGTAACCTAGGCAGGTAGTGAGCGATGATGTTTCCCCCTCAAACCTAATCTTCCCTCGACTTACCATGACAAAGCGCCAAATAAGAATTTCATGCATGGCCTATCGCGAATCGACCTCTCAAGAAGTTTCGAGTGTCGTTGACAGATGCTTGTGACCCCATTCAAATGAATGCCCCCTGCCGAAACACCAGTTTCACAGACCTGCATAAATGTGAGTTTTGTACAACAGAGAGTGAATAATTCTCACATCGTGTATCAACAAGATTAGTATTATGGCGAGCCCAGCTTCTACGAGACAGGGATCAGTAGAGGTGCCTTGCAGCCCTTCCAGCCAGTCAATCACCTGCCTGATCGCCCTAAATCGGTACTGCAGTGATTCCTGCTCGTTGAAGGGATTGTCGCAGTGGTTGATAGACAGATGGCCTAGTGAGAGACCCAGAACGGCGTATAGGACGCCTGAGAACTGGAGGGACATTGGGAGGAGGTATTGCTGGAAAGGGTTGGACCAGGCTGCTGCTCCGTCGATGACGAGTTTTGGGCATACGGTTTCGTCAACTGCTCAGATGTTAGTATTGAAAAGTCCTCTTTCTCCTATTCTCCTTGGTCGTCTCCTTACAGTATTGTAGTAGAAATTGCACCCGATCTTGGTCCAGATTTGTAGGAAAAGGCGTCTTATCTAACGGGGAAGATAGACTCGGCAGGGCATCGAACTTGACGGCTGCTATCCTGGAAGCCCAAGGAATCCTAGAAAAGGAAGCAGCCAGTGAAGCAGCGACTGCATCCTCCTGTACATTCCCACTGTTGGACAAGGAAAACTTGTTCATTCCAACCAGAATCCGCTGACCCTCTGCTTCCGTAGTACCGCAGATAGCATCTAGAGGGAGTAGGAGTTCATCGTCGCGGGAAAGTGCGCTCGTTGCTGGGCTGACACCCGTAATCTGGTCCTCTAACGCACTCCCTCTCAGAATCGAAGCCATCTCCATGAAGGCCTCGCGACTAGACCAATCAAATTCGGGAGATTCGGGGAGAATTGCCCCTCCGGGGACTGTTATCGTCGCATCCTGGTCCAGGTGGTTGGGATCCACGATGGCTCCTACAGGGGAAATGGCGAGGGTAGGTCCGGTAGGAGAGGAGACGGCTGTGACTGTGGTTGTCTCCGGGGGAGATAGCCTAATGTCCCTGGGAGTCGAGATCGGAGCAACAGCCTCTGTGCTTCCAGCGTTGGATTGAGCCCGAACGCGTCTCTTCTTGGTGGGCCTGGGGGAGGTGTCGGCAAAGGGGTGAGGCTTGCCAGATAATTTTCCGCGGCTGGCGACTCCACAGAACTTGAGGGGGTATCCCTCACAGTTGTCACCCTTGGTTACGACGGTTAGTAGGCAGTGAGTCGCTGTGATCGGAAGGTATTCACCTTGTTTGTGCATTGGGCACAAGCCGGCTTCTGGCGGTCGCATTTCCTGCATTTTCTCCGACAAGTGGCACAGGCAGGGCCTTTGATGAAGACTTTATCAATTTCCATTCGCAAGGGATATATCAAGCAAGATGGGTTACTTACCGGCAACTCCGGGCATGGTTGTGTTGTTGTTGTGTAATGACTACGTACGCCTTCGCGTGGTTGCTTCGGAATGAAGGGCCTGGGGCCGATTTGGCCTTGTCTGGGGTGCAATATGTAGGAAAATCTGATGCGGGGTACAGTTAACGCTAGAGATTAGCGTGGCGATACCGAGATAGCGGCTGCCATGTCATTTTTTGGTGCGTGACTCGCTAACGAATGCTACAGATACAGGCCCCGTTGAAGAACGCCCGCTGTGACAGATTCACATCACAATGGATAAGACGAGTTGAGGAAATGTATTTAATTCAGTTTTGGTCTTGGATTTCTTAATTATAGAGCCCTCCATTCGCAGACAAGACAGATCCAGTTACCCAGCGTGCCTCTTCAGTACACAAAAACGAAACCAGAGGCGCAATATCCTCCACCTCTCCAACTCTTGGAGCCGCAGGGGTCGACTGGATGATCGGCTGCATAGCCTCGATAAACTCGTTCGTACTCGCGCGCCATTGATCTAAATAGGTAAGCATTGACACAAGGCAAGACATGGATTCGGTACTCACCTGTTGCGACTGGACCTGGATTGACACAGTTGACAGTGATGCCGTGCTCGTGTCCAAGCTCCTTAGCCCAGACGCGCGCCAAGGCCTCTCCGGCTGCCTTGGTAGCAGAGTAGATACCCTGTGTTTCGACACCAAGTCGAGCTGCGACCGAGGAGACGATGACGATGCGACCGCCGTGGGCTAGATGAGGGAGGGCTTTCTGGGTCAGGAAGAAGAGTCCTCGGATGTTGCAGTTGACGTGATCATTGTAGAAATAGACCGTCGTATCCTTCAAGAGGGCGTCTCGTCCAACAGCGGCGCTACTACGCGTCAGTATCGCTGTGAACGCAGTATGGCATTGACGGGCAATAGCAAGCGCACTTGTGAACCAAGATCTCAATCTTTCCACTCTCACTAACATTTTTGACCGCAGCATCGATAATGTTCTGATGTTGGTCCAGATCTGTAAGGTCCGCCTTATAGATGGCCGACTTCCTCCCCAAGTCTCGGATTTGTTTGGCGATGGCTTCGGCCGCGGCAACGCTGTTCGGGCTCGTGTAATGGACTAGGACGTTGGCTCCTTTCCGGGCGAGATCTAATGCGATGCCAGCACCGATGCCTCTACAATTGGATACAAATCATCTATTAGTATTTCTTCTTCTCGGTGTTGGAATGGTGTTGTAAAAACAGCACACATACCTGGAGGATCCAGTGACAATGGCGGCCTTTCCTTGCAGTGGCAGATTGCTCATCTTGTCGAAAGTATCTTACTCGCAGCCTTGGAGTACAGTGGATGTTGGTAGATAGGATCTTTACCGATGCTCAAGCTAAGCTATCAGGCATGATGAGAGTCGGCATCCATCGTTTGTTTAATAATTAATGATGCTCGGCATCTGAGCCGCATCCCCAATTCCCCATCGTGGAATGAACAGGGATGCTAGAGTACGCGATTGGCTGGTTGAACTGCCTTTTTGGGTAAAGCCTACAGAAAAACGTCTAGTCCCACTTGGAGGGAGGGTGGCATCTCGGCTGCGACCTTGAGGTTTGGTTACTTAGATTTGGAGAAGAGTCATGAGATAACTTTTATCTCTATCAATGACGCTCCAGAAACACAAGCGTGCCGCTGATGGTCTGTACGACGACACCCTGATACGGTGGCGATAGAGTCAGTCCCATGACACGGGGTAAGTCCTGCTTTGCTCTAGGGTAGCTTGCTGCCACGACACCATTGACATCCATGACATCTAGTTGCTCTGGTGCTCTTTCATAGTTTAAATTGAAGCACATTCTATAAGACATAGCTGTAGTTTTCTTTTTGGTCATTCAATTGCTTTATCTGGGCATTAGGAATTGAACATGGGACGAGCATGAAGTGGCCACGGAACAGCAGAACTCAGTCGCATACTCCCAGAGTCGTCCACAGCCAACAAACTTGAGATAAGCCACATATGCGCCCAGAATAAACACACTGGCGTTATCTGCAAAACAAAGAAGGTTATTCACAAACCTTGGTATCTCATGAAGCAGCTCGGCCAGGCACGAATACAAACATGCCACTTCAAGTGTCAAGCTGTGACAAGCGAGGCGAAGCGGGTGGAGACTAGCTGGCCGATTTTCCCCTCATGGTCAAAAGATTGCATTTTACTCGAAAAGCAAACCCAGCCTCGCCCATGTCGCATCCTCCACTTGTCATGATTTGCCACATGCTCGAGTCTCTAGTTCCTGATAAGATGTAGACCATGAGGGGCTGGATCTCCCATCCCCGCGATTGACTCCCCCGCAGAATTGATGGACGGTAATGATTGGAGCATCGGAAAGGTCAACTGCTTCAACTGCTGAATGTGGTATTAGCGTGGACCGGCGGGCTGCGAACACTGAGCTGGATGTGCTGGGAGCTGTAGAATATATATCGTGAGAGGTCCGAGAAGTTCAATTGTTTCCATATCTCATCATCAGTCAACATCTTAAATATAGAGCAGCAGCAGCAAGACAAGTCTCACTGCCCGCAAGAAACACAATTGCAAAGTCTCTTTACACCCCCACGAGTCAACAATGGCCCGACACCCTCTCGACCCCCTGCACGCCGATGAGATCGCGCAGGTCGTCAAGATTCTGAACCACTCTCAGAGGAGCAAGATCCGATTCAAGGTCATCACCCTCGATGAGCCCCGGAAGCAAGACTTCATCCCCTACCTTGAGGCTGAGAGGTTGGGCGATCTTTTGCCTACTCCTCCCAACAGGAAGGCTTATGTCTACTTTCACACCCTTGACGATCACAAGTTCCACCGTGGTGTTGTCAACATTACTACCAACACTGTCGAGGTTGATCAGATCCTTGAGGGTATCCAGGGCCCTGCGGATGCGGATGAGCAGATCGAGATTGAGGAGGTTTGCAATGTTCACCCCGTTGTCTTGGCCGAGATTGAGAAGCTCAAGCTTCCTCCCAAGTAAGCATCCCTTAGCCCCCAACTGACACCTGCACGTGACTAACCTGGTATAGTGCACGCGTGTTGAACGACCCCTGGGGATACGGCACCGACGACGACAGCATCAAGAGCGACCGCCGTCTCATCCAATGCTACATGTACGCCGCCCTCTCCGACGACCCCGAGGCCAACCACTACTCGATTCCCCTACCATTCTCCCCGTCTTCGACTCCAACACAAAGGAACTTGTCCGCATCGACCGACTCCCCCTGAACCACGACGACGAGCGCGTCGACACACAAGCATGGATCCCTCGAAAGGCTGTAGAGTACAGCACCGCTCTTCTGGAGCAGGGTGGCCTGCGACAGGACCTGAAGCCCCTTCAGGTTCAGCAGCCTGAGGGCCCTTCGTTCAGTGTCGACGGACACCTTGTTGAGTGGCAGAAGTGGCGATTCCGTCTCGGGTGGAACGTCCGAGAGGGTCCTTTCCTGCACAACGTCACCTACGATGGTCGAAACGTCCTGTACCGTCTCTCCCTGAGCGAGATGACTGTCCCTTATGCCGACCCTCGACAGCCTTACATCCGCAAGCAGGCGTTTGATCTGGGCGATATCGGCTTGGGAATGACTTCTAATTGTCTGACTCTGGGTTGCGACTGCTTGGGTGTTATCCGCTACTTTGATGGTTTCCGTGTCAATGCCAAGGGAGAGACGGTCAAGATGAAGAATGTCATCTGCATGCACGAGATTGACAACGGCATTGGCTGGAAGCACACCAACTACCGCAATGCCACATCCTCTGTCGTCCGTGATCGACGCCTGGTTATTCAATGTAAGTTGGCATTGAACCTTGGCGGCTTCATTCGAGCACTAACATAAGTTCTTCAGGCACCGCTACCGTGTCCAACTACGAGTACATCCTGATGTGGACCCTCGACCAAGCCGCCAACATTCACTGCGAAGTCCGGGCAACTGGTATCGTCTCGACGATGCCCGTCAATGACGGAGTCAAGCTGCCCTGGATGACCCGCGTAGCCGACGGCGTGGGTGCCGCATACCACCAGCATCTCTTCAACCTCCGCATCGACCCAGCCATCGATGGCTTCTCCAACACCATTGCATACGAAGATTCCGAGCGCACATCCGACGATCCCGTGCTGGACCCTTACGGCGTTGGCTACTATGCGAAGATCACAGATATTGAGAGACCCGGAGGCTACGATCTGGACGTCAACAAGTCGAGAGTCTACAAGATGATCAACCCTTCCTCCATCAACCCCATCTCGGGAAAGCCAGCGGGCTACAAGCTCCACGCCCATCCCTCTCAGATGATGCTCATGCGTCCCCACGCCCCAGGCGCAAAGCGAGCCCTCTTCGGTAGTAAGCCCATCTGGGTGACAAAGTATCAAGATGGCGAGCTCTACGCCGCAGGAGAGTTCACCAACCAGAGCGCCGCCGACTCTGGACTCGCAGTATGGGCCAAGCGCGACGAGAACGTCAAAGACACAGATGTGGTGCTCTGGCACTCCTTTGGTCTCACGCACAACCCTCGACCTGAGGATTTCCCCGTCATGCCCATGGAGATGATCAAGGTTGAGCTGCGACCGACGAGCTTCTTTACCATGAACCCTAGCAACGATGTTCCTAGGTCGAACCAGAAGGCTAACAAGTCGGTTCTTGTGCCTAGCTGCTGTGATGGACCTGCGACGTCTAGCCGGCTGTGAGCCTAGATGGATGGTGTTTTGAGCGTCGCATGTAAAGAATAGTAGACCAAGGTTAAAGAGCAGACGAGGATGGAAACTGTATTGTAGCCATGAAGATTGAATAAACTGTCGCTTAGATTATATTCGATTCGCTAAAATGACGAGGTATGCGCTTGACCTTTGGCCTGTTGTATAATTGCGTCTCCTGATGCTAATGACCTTGTGAATTGGATATGATCATGATGGTCTGCACGATGGGGAGAACGTAAATTCATAGAAGATCTCGTCCTATGTGTTATCTGGTATCCTCAAGATGCATATACGAGTGTATTCTACGTCTTCTATTGACTCTGGAGAAGAGGCCATTCTAGCTACAACATTGACAGGGAGGACATGATCAACCAAGGTCCAGCAATTAATCACCGGCTAGGTGACCACATTTATCTTTATCACGATAGTTGGGCTGAAGAAAGATAGCGTATCACGACTCCCGTTCAGTTCGGCTGAGCCATTGCTTCGGACTGGGAAGCATGTCATGATGAGATGGCCATTCAGATGGATCAAAATATAGCGAACGGGCAGGAACATGGGCCATTGCTGAATTTGTTACCAAACAGAATAAAAGATAACCGAACAATCAAGCCGAAACAATCATCCGCTGACCCGCTTCGAAGGAGCCTGCGAGCCCCGGAGCCATCGGCAGTAGCATCGTCTCCTCCCTCCGGGCCGAAGGGTCATCTCGTATCCCTGGAGACCTGGCCCAGCCGCCGACTAAAGTCTAAAGCCACCACTTCTTGCTACCGCTTCTTGTCGGCGGGTACATTAGTGGGTTTCCCAAATGTGACGATTCTCACTCGGACAGTCATTTGTCGTAAGACTCTGGGAACTGGGTGGACTGCCTATTGAGGAAATACCTTCAGGACCCACCCTGACTCGCCCCCTGGGATGAAGGTTCAAGAGGAGGCGATTCGAGACTAAAAGATGCAGCTGATGAACGACAGTAATCCTCTAGGGAGACCAAAGCTAGCAGAGATACGACTCAAAAAGATACAGCAACTTGTTTAGTCATTATCGCACCTTCTTTACGCTCAAAATGATCCCAAACACTTCTGAGGGTTACGTTTGGACCGCTGAGTCTGGTGTCGTCCAGGGCTCGTTGCCTTGTAAAGGCGTCATTCAACCTCCCACATCGATCCGCAACAGCCGTGGGGTCTACGACTGCATCGTCATTGGCGCTGGGTTTGCTGGTCTTACTGCAGCAAGAGACTTGACTCTGGCCAGTAAGTGTTTCTCAACATATTCTGAATAGGGACTGACGTGATGCACAGAGAGAAAGGTTCTTCTGATTGAGGCACGGGATCGCATTGGAGGACGAACCTACAGTATTGAGAAAGATGGTATGAAGAATCCATGATATCTGTACTGCTCCTGAGCTTACTTCAACTGCTAGGCTACACGTATGAGATGGGAGGCACATGGGTGTCTCACTTCCAACCCAATCTCTTTAGGGAGATGCAGCGCTACGACATGGATCGAGATCTTGTCACCACCAGACAAGGCATGTATGAGAACAACTACTACACCATGAACCTGACCGGTAAGTCTTCCTAATATATGGCCGCCCCTGAATATTTAGCACTGACCAGCGTTGTAGGTCATGCTCACAAGCTTACCCACGAAGAGGCCGGAAAGCTCCAGGCCAAGGCATGGAACCTCTTCGTCAACATAGACGGTGCCGGATGCCGCAAGATCTGCCCCCTGCCTCATCAGCAGCTGGGAAACTTCATGGTCAAGAGAGGGGATATTGAGCGCGTCGACGCCATGTCGTGCAGAGAGCGCTTCGAACAGATCAAGGACCAACTCACCGAGGAAGAGTCAGCCCTCCTTCTGTCTCTGATCCTGCACATCTCGGGCGGTAACCTCGATAACTCGAGTCTTTGGGATATGATCCGCTCGCATGCTTTGGCTGCGCACTCTTCGGACAACTTTGAAGATGTCTGGCTTTTGTATAAGCTTCGAGAGGGCCAGTCGGTCCTGGCCAAGCGCATGTTTGACGAGGCAGTCAACGACGGTCTTGACTACGCCTTCTCTACCGAGGTAGCATCTATCTCGGACTGGGGCCAGCAGGTAGAGGTCGCTAAGCCAAGCGGCGAGCGATTCCGTGCTTCCCAGGTCATCTCGACCATCCCGCTCAACGTGCTCCGTCACATCAGGTTTGAACCCCCTCTGTCCCCTCTTCGACAGGAGGCAGTCAACATCGGTCATGTCAACTTCATGAACAAGATCCACGCCGAGGTCAAGGGATCTGGTCTCGCCTCTTGGAACGGTATGTCATTCCCCAACATTCTCATGTACGGCTATGGAGATGGCGTACTGAACAACGGAAACGCGCACATTGTTGCCTTTGGCACCGATGAGCGTGCCACGGGTTATGTTGCTGAGAAGTGTCCTGAGCAAACTATTGAGGCTTTCCAGAAGCTCCATCCCATGAAGGTTGAGAAGATGGTATGTTGGAGTGTTGAATTGATATGTAACATGCCTGCTAACTTTGGATTCTTAGATCTTCCACAACTGGAACACCGACCCTTACTCCCAGGGGGGACCAGCCTGGTGGGCTCCCGGCTACATGAGCCGCTTCCAGGAAGAGCTTCAGAGCCCTCACGGAAACGTCCGATTTGCTTCTGCCGACTGGGCTCACGGATGGAGAGCCTTTATCGACGGAGCCATCGAGCAGGGTCACTTGAACGCCAAGGCCGTGCTCTCTAGCCTTGGCCCTATCTCGGCGAGAACGCTCAGTCAGCTCCAAAGCCTGTGGGAGGGTATAACAGAGTCGGAGAGAATACGAGAATTTGTGTATAATAAAAGAGACATTTAGTTCTGCGACATTCATGTCGACCAGCGAGTTGGAAGCTAGCTTCTTGCAACCTTTGAAAACGAGTTTACTTTTGCGACGAACCTAATTTCGAGTAAGAATTCCTTAGCAGTGGTATCCGTGTCGTTAGAATGTTACTCCTCGTCTTCTTTGTCTTTATCTGATACTTTCTAGTGACAAGATATATCAATTTATCATCCAGAGGTAGGGGCGCAGCTATTGCCTTGGGGACCTTGCTGCAGAGTGATGATGAAAAATCTCGAGACCACAAGATTGCGCATGTATTTTCTATCTCATGGAGTGAATGTCTAGGAACCTTTGCAGCAACTGTAAATTAACCATCAGAAGACCGGCATAGTTGTTACTTTACTGTGTCTTTTACTATTGTGGCTGATGGCTTCCTCCGGCCAAGTTATCACCTTCAATATTGTAAGGCCAAGAGTTCATTCTTTCATATCCTTACTTGGTGCCTCCAACTTTACATAGTGGCCCTTGTCATCAAGACCTTGCTTTCCAAGTCTCCAGGTCCCCCTATCAAGTCTACTCTTCGTCCTCCACGGTATTGAGAGCATTGAGGGTATCCCAGTCAATATTCGGTCCTTCAAAAGTACGCCTCTGAACCCACCACAGACCCAAAATCAAAAGCAAAAGGATGAACAGCACAACTGAAGTGTAGTTCATCGAGCCAGCCTCGACGGGCAATGCTCCTGGAAAACAGAAGAAAGTGCCAATGATTGTCACCCACAGAGGGGCAAAGAAGTTGGGGATGTAGCCCCAGTTTCCGAGATTCAGGTATCTCTTGGGAAGACGCGACCTACCGTAGGTGGCACATATGCCCTGGGGTACACAGTATGTGATGTTCAGGGCGAGAACTGCCGTCGTGATGATCGAGTTGAAGGCCGCTGTGGAGGCAATGTACAGCAGTCCGTAGATGGTGCAGAAGCAGGCCGACAGGATGGTCGCTCTGAGAGGTAGCTGGAAGCGTTTGTTGATTTCTGTCCAATACTCGTGGTAAGGCAGGCCCTTCTACATGAGTGTCAGCGAGAGAATTAGACAATTCGTAAGATCTAGAATAAGCAACTCACGTCACGAGCAAATGCCCACGTCATTCTGCCACAGGTGATCCACTGACTCGGCAGGGCAGCTGGAGATGAAATTGTTAGATTATTTAGCACTCGATCAACAAGTTGAGCAGACTCACAGTAGTAGACGGCAATGGTCCAGGCCTGCAGAAAGGTAGCCATGACCTTACTACCAGTGGCTTGGTAGTACAGCTCCATGCTCGGCAGTGGCGAGTTGAGAACGGCATCCATATCCTTGATGGTAAACATATAGGCAATCGCCACAGGCACGGTGGTGACGATGCCGATGAGCATCGTCACGTTCCTTTGTTGTCAGAATTAGCTTAAGAGATCTTGCCAATGAAGGGTTCAGAGCCTACATAACTTGAGGAAGACGCTTTCCAGGGTGTGTGACTTCTTCGGCAATGTGAATGACTGCGTCTGTTCCACCGTAGGCATACAGGGCGTTTCCAATTCCCAAAATCCAGGCAATTCCAGAAGGCCAGCCAGTTCTGTTGCCACCCGTCTCGGTGATGGTGTGTCCAGGCTGGAAGTAGTCGCACATGGCGAGGATGGACACAAATACAATGATACAGCCAACAATGGACAGATGTAGGGCGAACTGCGTCATCTTGCCCATGTGCCTGTTGGGGACGATGAAGATGGGAATCACTAGGACCCGCGTCAGCACGAGAATTCAAAGGGTCATTGGCACAACTCACTTGTAATGATGATTCCAAGGTCAAAGAGCAGATAAATCTGCCACTGGGTCGCTTGGAAGCTGGGGTTCCACCACGAGACGAGACCCATGGTGGAGACAGTGCCCAGGGAAATACCGGAACAAGTCACGATCCACCATCCAACGACATTGAGCGTGCCTACGGAAAAGGCAGCAAAGTTTCTGTGCTTCTCGGGTGCGAGGATGTAGGTGAAGTGATATTGGCCCTGCTTCGGTTAGCACTGAAACGAATGGGAGGGAATGGAAAACCTACACCGGACGAGGGAAAGGCCGAGGCGAGCTCAGACAGTCCAAGGGTGACGGTCCACTGGATGAAGCCCGCCACGATGACGGCAAATACAACGGCCTGGGGACCTCCAGCTGCGAGTGTGACTCCGAAGCAGCTGGTGTAAGACATCCAGGAGTTGGTGATACTGGAAATCACACAATTGTTAGCCATAGAGACACTAGAGCAGATCCGAGTTCATCCTATCGCACCTGTATCCCAAGCCGATGGCTCCTCCCCAGGAAAAGGATCGAGGGAGCGCAGCCTCATGGCCCTGGGCTCGCAGAATGGCATTGTCTAGGTCATCTCCATGGTGGTCGGGGATCAGAATGGTCTCCCCCTGATTGTTGCTGCTAGTCCTCTTCAGCTCCCTGTGCTTAGTGTCGGTTCTGTCGGAATCCATAGTCTCCATTATGTTGGTTGTTATTGAGAGGATCGTCTATTAATGTGGTCGGCCCTGTTTACAAAGCTTGACTCGTCGAATGACAAACCTGGCTCGAGAAGGCGAGGTTGCCCTTCTTTTATTCTCGTAGGTCGGGCTACGCTCGGCGTGCTTCGCGTACCTAGGTAGCCAAGTAGAAACTTGATAGAGGCTTATCTGCGGGCTTTCCACTCCAGCCACTCTCTTCACGTTGCAAGGACCAGGATCATGGTTGAGTCAAGTTCGTCCGGGGGTCGTTTACCCCACGATCTTGTGATGGATGCCGGTGGCGGCTCGTTAGCCTATCTCTCCCCGCATTCTGGATATCATGGCCGGTCTGGCCGGGCCACCCGATGCAGAAGGTCACCCAGGCCATGCCTCAAGGCTAGCAGGTTTAGCCTTATCTAAATGGTTCACTACGGGCTATATCTTGAGGGCAGATTGCTTCCAACAGGCTGCAGACCAACGTCACGCACAACACCAGCATCCAACCACAACCTGTTATCTCATTTGGCTTCGAACCCTTGCCATTCTTGGAAAAAATGCCGCTGGTTACCTTTTCCCAAACGCCCGGTCCGCTTGGAGACCTCTTCTACGCCTCGGGATGTTCTCACGCCGCCAAGATCCCCTTGTCCGGATCCCTCGTCACAACCGCGGGTCAACCAGGATTCGACCTCAAAACCTGTCAGCTCATCACTTCGTCTCTGCATGATGAAGTTAACGCCTGCTTCGATTGTGTGGAGGTAGCATTGAAATCCGCAGGGGTCTTACAGGGTCTGGCTGCTGTTCACAAGTTCACGGCGTTTCTCATCGACATGAAGGTGGAAGAGACGATGATGGAGGTTTGGAGGAGCAGGGTTCCGGGGCATCGCCCAACTTGGGTAACTATTGGAGTGGCTGAACTAGCTGTGCCAGGTATGCACCTCGAGTTGCAGGCTGAGGCTATGCTGTTGGAGTAGACGGACCGTGGGCTAAGGGAAGATGAGGAGTTGAATGATTAGCCCGTGTATTATCTTGGAGAGCCGAGCCAAGATATTGGAATACATGCAAGATATCAAAACTTTGACAACTTGGCCCTCGCTTGATTGATGATCTGCATTCGCACCATGGGATAACTGCCCGACCAGGTAGTTCAGCCCTTGTCAAGGGGAGCTCGCTTCGTAACTTGGACTTGACATCCGTCGACAGGCTTCCCGACAGGGTCTATGGTGTTATTTTGGCTTGGGTATAGCACGAATTGTTGGAAACAGCGAGACGAAAGTAGCACCGATTTCGGTTGCAGTTCGAATCTCCGGATAGATCTTCACTTGGCGAATATGCTTGATGCAGTTATTTATTCAATGCTTTGTTTACCTTATCAGTTACAAACACCTCGATTCAAGCTTTCTTCAAAAGACACCCTGATCGAGATGAACTCTCATCATCCAGCAGCCATCTCATCCCATCAACCATATCCTTCCAGTAGTCCTTGCTCCTCTCAATCTGTGGCCAGTTGGTCCAAAACATGTGACCATGCCTCTCGTAAAGATTCAGCCGAGTGGGGACATGCCACTCTTCCTCCAAGACCCTCTGATACACAAGTGCATGGTCCCGCAGAGGATCAAGTCCGGCTACCTGGAAGAAGGCCTTGAGGGGTCTTGGTGCACCCTCGGGACCGGGATACCACTCTTCGGCAAAAGGGGAGAACAGTGGCGAATGAACATCTGCCTTGAGCATCGTGGAGATGAAACCGATTGTCTTATCGCTTGGTCCATCAAGCAGTGGAGGAAGTACAGGGTCGACGCGGTTGGTCCACATGCTATTGTAAGAGTCTCGATACCGCGCAGGGACCAGTTCGGGGGGCAGAAGATAAGGCACGCAGAGCCATTGACCAGTGATAGGGGGCTGGAGGTTCTCTTTCATGGCGAGGTGGGCCAGAACGGCAGTGATGTTGGCCCCCGCGGATGAGCCACCGACAATGAATCCCTTGCTCGGCTCCGCGCCGAGAGGAGCTTTGGCGGCCCATTTCAGCACATCCCAGCAGTCCAGGACGCCAGTAGGAAATACAAACTCTGGTGCCAGTCTGTATTCCGGGTTTAGAACGACGCAGCCGAGATCCCTGGCAAACACTCTGGCGTTGGAGTCTTCATCCGTCGAGTCACCCATGACCCATCCACCCTCGTGGAATAATATCACTAGCGGCATCTTCTCCTCGCCACCGGATGCAGACCTGTAGAACTTGGTCTTGATCTGGTAACCATCTCGAGCCTTGACGAAGAGTTCGCCTTCGATTACCTCTGGTATCGGTCTAGGCGCTGGGAGTAGGTAGCTCACGCCGTCGAGATGTCGTCGCCTATCCCCTCGGTTCTCTGGCTCAAACGGGAAGCCCGGGAACGGTCGCTGATCGATGGCAGCCTGTAGTATCGGATCTCGCTCTTCTGGAGTTTTCTTGTCCATGTTGATGTTTGTGCTGCAATTGATGGATGATGCAATGTGAAGTATCTTTCGCAGTTCACGATACCAACAACTGGTTACTTATCCACGTCGTCTGGATGACCCCCATCTCCAACCCCCTGTCTCCTTGAAACGTCAAAACGATGACGATGCCGAGTCTGGCAGTCTACCAAACCACTCTAACCTTGATAGGAAGTTCAACCAGCCGCTGGATTAGTGTCCTTGGAATGAGGGGAACTGCAGGGACTGCCGTTTCGATCCACGCCGCCAAGATCCTCCCTTCTGATAGGTGCCTTGCTTACATGCCCAACCCCCTACATAGCGCAGTACAGATCACAATCTTGACATCAATCATCCACGAAAAAGAAATCTTCATCTAACATCTTTCCATCTATCCTTCCTCCCCGTCTAATCCCCCGCCACCAACATGGTCCCCCCTGTCCGCACCGAGAAGAACCAAGAGGCCATCGCCTTCTCCAAGACCCTCTCGCACATCCCATGGTGCGATGACTACGAGAAGATGGTATCGAGCATGCTCTACAGCTGCGAGGCGCCTGAGCTGCTCGAGGCCAGAAACCACGCTCGACGGCTTGCGCAAAAGTTCAACACATACGTGCCAGATGAAAGTGCCACGGCTGCACAGGTCACCGAGACGAAGGTCGCTATGATTAAGGAGATTTTTGGTAAGGTTGGTGCCGATGTCTACGTCGAGCCCAGTCTGCAAGTGGATTACGGATGCAACATTACCGTTGGCGACAGATTCTATGCTAACTTCAAGTAAGTCGACTGACGCTCTGCTGAAAGAGCACAAATACTAATCTGAGGCGTCCGTCCAGCACCGTTATCCTCGACTGTGCTCATGTCACGATTGGCGACCAAGTCTTCTTCGGCAACGGCGTCAGCCTGATCACGGCCACACACGAAACGAGCCTTCAATCCCGACGGGACAACATCGAATACGCCGAGCCCATCACGATTGGCAACGACTGCTGGCTTGGAGCCAATGTCACAGTCCTGCCCGGTGTGACAATTGGCAAGGGATGCACCATCGGCGCTGGAGCTGTTGTGTCCAAGGATATTCCTGACTATTCAGTCGCGGTGGGAGTTCCAGCCAAGGTTATCAAGAAGGTCGAGCCCTTGGATGATTAGAAGGCATCATTAGAATAGTACATCATACAAAAATAGACGGCTACAGGTGTAGCTGCGCCTGCTACCTGTCTTTACTTGCAATGTTAATGGATGCCCCCTGCAACACAGTGCTGGTTGACCCTTTGCCAATGGCTTGCTGAAGGACTGTCAGGGCTTTGACGTCGCCTTGTCTTTCTCCAGTGTCGTTATATGCAAAGGCTCTTTTCAAAGACTAGGTTCGTGACCGACTGCTGTCATGCGAAGTCTGGCGACTTAAGAGAGAATTACAAGACCACAAGAGCCAAATTTATAGGCAATAAGATCTTAGTATAACCAGCTACTCCTTCGAACCATATTACATGACCTTTGACGCTCTTGCGCTTGCTATGGCGAAAAACGAAGACAGGATCGACCGACCGAGCCCGGAGAATCTACTCGCACCAGACTGCTTGCCAACATTGGGCTCAGTATCTTGACGCGAAAGAGATGCATTGCTTGAGCCTGACGGATATTTGGGATCTTTTAAGTCTAGAATATCTTCTTAGTAAACAGAGGAAGCATAAAAAACGTTGGGTGCTGACCTGAACCATTTATTCCTTCAGACATGGTGTCTTATTAATGCGACGGAGCCAAGCAGCTGTCGAGTTTTGGAGGATATGGTGGGTGTTCCTATTGTCGTACTGCCAGATGATCCAAAGAGAAGTACTGAAATCCTCATTAGTCCTTCATCGCCCCATATCTATATCGCAAACTTAGGGACTAGACGTTCAAGGGGTTGCCCGTTACAGTAATGCCATGTGCGGGTTAAGCTTCCTGACAAGGAAAACGAACCCACTGGGGCAGTTGACAGAGGGAAACCTCCTCAAATCTCTCATTCTGAATGGCTTAAATCGCGGGGTTTGCATGCACGACTCTTGGGGTGTTGTCATTGTGGGATCTTGACAGGGTTCCCCGCCAACTCGAATAGCCTCATGTCATTCGGGCATATGGCTCAGTACTGTGCCATTGCCTGTATGGTTCTGTGTCACTATATGGGTCAAAATATGGACAGGTGACCCTTTTCATGTGTCTACAACGGTAGTTTCGGTCACGGTCAACGGAAGGTTGCGCCGTACCATGATCGACATATTTCCTGATCATGGCGCAGGTCATGCCATGTAGATTTCATGTCAATAGGAGACCTGCACTCACGGGGTTTTAATTTATACGGTGTAATCCACAACTGGGTAGCTTACACCTGACCTCTTCAAATGCGCTGAGGATGAACATGAAGCTCTGGATTCGGCGTTTATTTACAGACAGATATCTAAAGAAAACTGCTTCTCGTAGTCAACCAGGGTGAATCTATACCGAACATCCCCATTGTGAAGCCTTTCCAGCGCCTCACCGACTCCCTTCTCACTAATTGAAATTGTCTCAACCCAACTCTTGATGTCCTTGTCCGCAGCCAGCTGCAGCATCTCAAGCACCTCTCGTCGGTTGCCCAGATGGCTACTTCCTATCAAACATCCGTTCCAGATCAGACTCTGTGGAGCAACCTGCCAGCCCGTTCCCTCAGGCAGACCAACAGCGACGAACTTGCCGTGAACCTTAAGGAGTGAGAGGTAGTCACCTAGCTCAAAACCTTCGGCGGAAGAGGCCGTGCTCAGAATGAAGTCGAGCTTTCTGGCATAAGGCTTGTTCCAGTCTTGTTCCTTCGTAGGTAGGAAATCATCAGCGCCCAGCTGTCGTGCGTCAGCTTCCTTGGCCCTTGAGCGAGAAATAGCTATCGTGTTTGCTCCCAGAGCCTTAGCAAAGAGGATGCCAAAGTGGCCGATGCCTCCGCTAGAGTATGATGAGCTCTGAACTTTCCGAGAAAAAGGTTCATCCTCTTGTCACTCACATGCCAATCACACCGACTGTCTTGCCGGGCCCAACGCCATTGCGAACCAATGGTGAGTAAGCCGTCAAACCAGCGCAAAGCATGGGGGCGGCAAGTTCAGTCTGCAGTTTCTCTGGGATGGGATAAACGTAGTGCTCGTGAGCACGGATATGAGAAGAGTATCCTCCCTGGGCGAGGGTGCCGTCGGCGTACACCGATCCATAAGTGTCTGAAGTCAAGACATGAGCATAACGAGTACCAATGTGAGATGAAGAATGACTTGCCCTTCCACTCGGGACAATAGTTTTCATTCTCGCTTTTGCAGGCATCGCAATCCCGGCAAGAATCAATCTGGGCCCCGACGCCAACACGCTGGCCAACCTTGACACTGGTGACTTTACTCCCAGCCTTGACAACATGACCGATAATTTCTAGCAGGATATTAGCACCAGTGGCTTCAGAGGCGATCGGGAGGGGGCTAGAATACCATGACCGGGGACAATCGGCCAGTTCTTGTTTCCCCAACCGCCAGTAGCTGTGTGAAGGTCGGAGCCGCAAACTCCGCATGCAACAATCTTGACGTCAATGTCATAGTCCTCCAGAGGCTTGGGTTTGAACTGAGACAGGTCAATCTCTATCCGCCAGCTAAACAAAGGTGACCAGGGTGTACTGTAATTCGCTTGGGGTTGTTCCACTCCTCAGCTGAGGGAATGCCGAAGCCTTCGAAAGAGTCTGGGTACATGATTGCTTGGTGTATGGAGACGGGCCACAATAGGTGTGGTTGACTGTTCTATCATGGTTGTTTCACTTAATGTGCTTCCCTATTAAATAGGTGACCCAACGTGCAATGTATGGTCCTGTGTGGTTTGTTCCTTGGGTGGCTGTCTTAGGGGTGGAGAATCGTGAATATTGTCCTTTCTGGGAATAGCTTCATGCTAAATTGGTGCATGTGAAGGAAGCGGACAACGGAAGCAATTCCCATAGACAGAGAATACCCCAATTCTTGACTCGGTCCCAAGAAACAGTCAGCGAGAGGGTGACAGAGAGATAGTCAGGGTCAAGTTTGAGAAAACATGGCAAATAAAGAGCCAAGGTCACATTAAACTGAGTCGTCTCATTGGCAACAACATACCCTACAGTATCTAAAGCTATGGGCTGGGTGCTAAAACTACCAGTCTGCCCTTAATCCTGCAGCGTATCCAGCATAAGTTGCTACATATAAGCCACATGTGGTAGATACCTCAACACTAGAAGTTTCTTATAAGCAAGCTCAGCCCTTTGACCGCCCCTTTGTCTAGCTGGTGACACTCGATAACATGGTCTGATAAGCAAGCAAAGGCATGTGCCAGGAAAGACAAAGGATTGGCTTTCCTCGCCTGTTTAACATGTCCGTTCACAGTCTCCCCAATGCCACTGGCAGCCACTGGGCAATCTCATGAGTAAATGTCATCCAAAGCGGCTGTCATATTCAGAATTTCGGGCTTAATTATGTCATGAACATCTGCAAGCAACCATTATTGTTACTGAAAGTGACATCGGGGACAAGCATTGGAATCTCACAGTTGAACAGGCGAATCATCCCCTTTCCAAGCTCTGCAGCAGCACCGTAGGACGCTTGCTGGCAAGGGCAGAGTTTCTGGAAAACTTCTACTGCTTTTTTTTCTCTCGTCCTCGAGCCTTCCCTCGTAAGTCATTGCGTCCTTTAAATACATATACTTTTCGAAATCCGTCAATTGGTCTCTTGGGGACTTAATCAAAAACCCATGCCACGTGTACGCAACTTTGATGACTGTTTCGAGTATCATGCCGTCTTGGCAGCTTTTTGGGTATTTCAACTTAAAGAAGACACTTTAGTCCTTGCACCTTTACCGACCCCCGCCAGCAAGGCCACTATGGATAGATGCCATATACATTAACTAAGATGATAATAAAGAGAAGGCTACCTAGATACCACTAATGATAGAGATATATTCTTGAGCTGTGTAGGTTACTATCTAGATGGGCCCATTAGACATGGCGGATATCTTTATGGATGTCCTCTATGAGCGTGACACTTGAAATTAAGAGTCGGCACGGCCTGGATGTCTTCTTCACCATCCAGATTACATGTAAGATTGAAGGTTTCCATGCTATCATTGCGATAAGCCCACCGGGCCATGCCTATCAAGGCAATTGAAACCCGCGGATAGCCCGTTGATCACATGGACAAGCATTCTAATCTAGATAAGGGATGGGTGAAGAATGACACTGGGCTTACCCGATTCGGAATGAAGACACCTGTAATACCGGGCTTATTATTGGTCAAGCAGGGGCGGATTGCCTTTCCTAATTGGGATGAGAATACCATCCTTTGTCTTCGTGGAGGTGTTAGACATGGGACGTAGCTCGAGTTACCATGACTTGCGTGTTGAAGCTGTTGTGATTTATGTGTGCGGTCATCTCCACGAGTCTGAGTTGTTTTATGGCAATCTTAAAATCATCATTTAAACAGCCTTGGCCTAAAGTCTCAACTCAAAATCTCCTGCCTGACCACGCTCCCTGCCTTATGGTATACTACCAAGGCCATTACTGGCTTGGTGAGACGTGGAACCGTTTGCAAGGTAGGGAGGAGAAGTAAGTCTAGTCCAGAAAAGGTCTCCTTAGCCCATGTTTCCCTTCATAGACAGTATCCCACGCTATCTTAACTGCTGTTGCCCGCACCATCGGAACAGTGATACCAATCCCTGTCTCTCCCCGCGTAGGATGTACCAGTAATCACTTGATCCTGATACGAGGATCAAGTCTCCATAACAAGCTCAGAGTCAACCTTAATATCACCCAAGATTAACATAACACTGTGGGGGACAACAATCTCTAGTCTGCTGAACCCCTCCAAGCCCTAGCCACGAGAGTGAATCTTCCTAGAACCCCATGCTACTCAGATTTCTCTCGACTTGGAGGCTCATTATGAAAGCGCTGATCGTGAAACCTCATCCCATATCCCGCTGCACTCGAAGCTAGAACCCAGTCTTATCTGAAGAAAGTAATGAATAGATCGATATGTGAATCATTAAATAGTTACTTATTTATATGCCAGACAGACGAGGGTTTTACGACCGGTCTGATACGGATAATCCAAATAGGGATAAAACAAGTGACATCGGGGTCCTGATCACAGGCTAGCCAATTGATCAAAAGGCGTTCTTGATGACCTGATGATGATTGTGTTGAATTCCTTCCTGTGGGATGGCCAGATTTCCCCTCTTTTCTAACCACGTGCCATTACGGGACTAGCCTCTTCTGTCAGACAACATAACTATCGAACTACTGTATGAACGACCGAGCGGAAAGGTGATAGATGGGGTGACTTGTCTTATTCAGTCTAGCTAGTCCGGGGGGCGAGGGGCTATGTACCAGAATGCAAGGGTCTGAAAGCCAATCCTACCTATGGAGAGAACGCCCACTCATATTGTTGCAGGGTCACGAGGGCTGGGTCTCTTTGTCCTTGTACCCGGATGGACCGACTTCCGTGCCACAACAACAACTATCTACCAAAGCTTCTCCCAAAATCGTCTAGCCCAGTTCATCTCTTGTAGACGCAGTCTCTGATTCTCCAACGCCGCAGGATCTTCCCAGACTCGAGTTTCCTCATCAACTTCAGCTTTGCCCGTAATCAGGTCAGCTTCCGAAGGTTTGACGAATCGTGATCGTTTGAGAATCTTCCCAACGACAAACATGAAGGGGCCGAACGCAGTGGCAAAATAGTAGGTGATCCAGCCTTCAATATCAAAGGGCGAGAAGGTATCCCAACCGATGAAGATGAGGAAGATGCATCCCAGACCAAAAGCAAAGTAGGCGCCATATGGTCTGAATGGCGACAAGAATGGTAGAGATGACTCTGGAACAACGGTTGGTTGGGCCTTCAACGCGCGATGCCACCCGATGAATGTCAAGAGCATGCAAGTATAGACGTAGACAAATCCGCCAGTAGTCAGATCGACGAACTAAAAGCTATTATCAGTATGAAGACCACAGCGACATTTGGAACAAATGACTTACCCAATAGAAAACTTGGACGGACGAATTAGAAACGACGAGGAAGGAGAGGCAGGAAAGCAAAGTGACAACTAGGACGCAGTAGATGGGTACGCCCGACCTAGTGCACTTCATAAGGAACTTTGGGGCAAGTCCATCTAGAAATTTGTTAGACGAGGTTTTGCGTGTTCATTGTTTGAAGGAGACTCACCGCGAGCAAGTCCGTACAGGGAGCGAGAAGTCGAGTACAGGTACGCATTCCCGCAGGACCTTTGAGGCACAATTAGCTACTTCACGTAGGACTCCACGACTCATGTTGGGATTTCTTACCAGCCAGACAGTAAGATAACGGCATTGATCACATGCGGCAAGCCGTGGATGCCCAAATTCTCAATGCCAATGACCCAGGGCGAAGCTGCCGCCCCTGAATCACCATTCTCGATAGCGCTCATCAACCGGTCATCACGGCTTGAGCAAATGATACCAACTGCAAGGACTCCGACAACGTAAAAGAAGGCGAGGCGATAGAATATAAGTCGAGCGACTCGCGGGATCGTGTGCCGGGGGTTCTGGATCTCGCCAGCCGTGAAGCAGATCAGGTCGGGACCGCCAATGGTGAATGCAGCATAAATAACCACAGACCTGTATTCTATTCGTCAGGACACACCTCCACGCGTTACTCATTTGTGTCAGGATATCTTACCAAAAGCCAAGAAAGCGGCCAGTTGCTCCATCGGTGTAATAGGTGTGCATAGCATTTCCACCACCCCAGTATCGAAAACCATACGCATCGCCTCGAGGGTTTCCACCGCACATGGTAATGAGAGTGAGCAACATGAGACCAATGATCAAGATCACTTTTGTCGATGCCATGATGAATTCAGACTCGCCATACCACTTGACAGCAGCCATGTTCAACAGGAAGCAGACGGCCAAGGCCATGGCGACCCATACGCCTGGGTTGATAGTAGTATTCCCTGTCATTCAAATGGTAAGAGGAAAACACTCGCTTCATCGGGGAACTTCACGTACAATACTGCATCACCGTCGCGACAGCACTATATTCGACACAAACCAGCATAATACCACCGTAGAAGTATGTCCAGCCCATGGAAAAGCCAAGAGCTGGGTCGACAAAGCGGCTGGCAAGCTCGAAAATGCTCCCTCGGACAGGGAGATATGCACACATCTCTGCAACACTGAGGGTGCATGGCAAGATGAAAAACATGCTCCAGAAGAGATATCCAAGAACAAGCGAGAGTGGACCGGCTTTGGAGAGTGCACCGCCAATACCAACAAAGAGGGCAGTGCCGATACTGCCTGCAATAGCCATCAATTGTACATGTCGTGGAGAGAGACCACGCTTGGTCTCCACGTTGGTAATGTAGATTGAGGCCCTGTGGATGGAGCTCGTGTCGTTGATTCCCTCAGAGGCAAGTTTGTTGGAATCATCTTGCTTAGCTGTGTAGTCCATCTTTGGGTAACAGTACTTGGTGAGAGAAAGGTTGGGAACTTGAGGTCGTTACTGAATCGTATCTCAATGAAGACAACTCCATATTTATCTCCACGTCGACCCTAGTCAAAGATGAACCCCAAATCTCATGACTCGTCATATCCCGCATCGGTTCAACATATCCGGACTCGACGGTGGGTCGAGCTACCCCTGATGAAGCTCACTTATTGGCCATATGCAAGCTAGAATCTATCGTTAGAGTCCTTGACTGTGGGATAGCTAATCGGGCATTGCAGAAGAGAGGCTAGCAAGGGTGGCTTGTAGTCCAGTCCGAATGTGTTAGTTCTAAACGGTGTCAGATAACTAGATAACGACTACCTACGTCATTGCAAGGAAATCACATTGTATGTACCGTACAGATTACAGAACCCTAGCAGGCGGGTTGAAGAAATCACGGCCGCTCTCCTTGTCCCTGGAAATCTTTTCTTTTCCAAGCAATCAAATCCATACCCTGCATGATGCCGTTGTGTTATTTTCCTCTGTTGGGTTAAACAAGCCGGGGATGACAAGTCGGCTACTCGGCGGGAACAAAGATCAGGCACGATAACAGATCAGCGCGGGGATCCATGGTCCACTTGAGCGTGACTCGCTATCTCGTGTTTTCCGTTTTCGAAATTGGGCGCATTATCGTATGAGAACAAAAGATTGAATCCCTGCGATAGATATAAAGGGTATCAATGCTCACCGTGGAGCAAATCGCCCCTTAATCCCGAACATTGACACAGACATCTTTGCAAAGACGCTCAGCACCACATCATGACCTCCACAACCACTGTTCAAGCCCAAGCCCTGACTCTTGAGGGTGCTGGGTCCACCCTTGTCAACCAAAAGTCTGTTGCGAAGAAGGAAGAAGAGCACACGCAGGTGTACACAACTGGTGCATACTCGTTTCCAAGCATCCCCATATTTGACGACCTTTACAAAAAGCGACAGTGGCAACTAGAACATATGGCTGCTGCATTCAGAGTATTTGCGCGCAAAGGCTTCACGGAGGGAACAGCCGGACACATTAGTGTTCGAGACCCCGTGCAACCAAATACCTTCTGGATTAACCCGTAAGTGGATCTTGGCCAATGCACGAGAAACGACTCTGATGATTTCCCAGTTTCGGTGTGCATTTTGCCATGCTTAAAGCAAGCGACATGGTGCACATTGATGAAGACGGCAACGTCATCGGCGGAAACCGAGTCGCAGTTAACAAAGCTGGGTTCCAGATTCACGGAGCTATTCACAAGGCTCGTCCCGACATCAACGCTGCTTGTCACACACATTCACCAGCTGGAAAAGCATGGTCCACATTCGGGCGTCCTCTCGACATCATCAGCCAAGACACGTGCGCTTTCCTCGGCATTCAGGCAGTTTACGAAAACTTTGGAGGCATCGTTCTAGAAGACGAAGAGGGACAAAGAATTGCCCAGGCTTTGGGTGAGAAGAACCGAGTTGTGATTCTGCAAAACCACGGCATTCTCACCACGGGACAAACTGTCGATGAGGCAGCTTACTTGTTCACACTGTTGGAGCGATCGTGCGAGGTGCAGATCATGGTGGATAGTACTGGTCTTCCGAAGAAGGTGATTAGCAAAGAAGAAGGCGAATACACTGCCAAGATCTACCAAGAGCCGGTAAGTAGCAAGTTATCTCTTTATACTCCTATAGCGAAAAACGGTCAACTAATCCTTCCAGGACACACTCTATGTGGAATTTCAGCCTGATCTTAACTTTGAGGTTAGCCAGTCTAATGGGCAACTTACTATTAGCTCTTGACATGTATTCCTATCTGTCTCATGTAGTAGTAAATGTCAATGTCAATTCCAAGTTGAGGTAAATACATATGTTGTTAAACTTGAGTCCATCAGCAAGGGTATCGAGATTTGCTTGACAGGGTCAGCTGGCCTTGAGGGTCATGCTTTCGCTGCCTCCAGAGGTCCAACGTAGAGCCCACCCATATTCCAAATTACATCATCCGGTTCTTCTTCAGTGGCGCTAGGGTTTTTTCAGCTAATCGGGTATAACCACTGTCAAATCTCATCTTATATCTATAGCTAACGCCATCGTGCTGGGCTCCCTGTGAACGTCATGACGCTTCCACCATAAGCCATCAGTCATCCCTAACGGTAACATGTATTTTGACTACTGCTGTGCCGAGCTTGATTTGCACTATTTGGGCTAAAACATTCTCGTCCCGAAATTCCATCACCCATCATAGTAAGGAGCACAGGTGCACCGGTGTCCATGGCAAGGGTTTTACAGGCAACCGGGCCATTCGGTATGAGGGCATCCTGCTGTGACGAGGCTTTTGACGCGCCACTAATAACATCCATTCGTGTTTTTACAAATATACGTTTCCCGTTTAGGGATTGTGGTCCTATTTCCGTCTGGCCACTATTTAGGCGCGTTTCCCATAAACGATGAGCCTGCTTGATACCACATTAATGTGACCGAGATTGCCTTCTGGCAATGCCTTCTGAATAGAGGTGAGGAAGCTGATATGATTCGGCGATTCGGACTACACTAGAAGGCCGTCTCCGCTTATAAAGCCGACGGAGATGGATCACGGGCCGGGACAAGGCCAGGCTTGGCATCTGCTCCGGTTCTCTCACGTGAGCTCAAACCACCCCTTGTTCCCTTGAGGCCTCTTCCTTTACCCTACAGATTGAACCACAGTGATCGATAAAGTCTGAAGCTCCATGAATCTCCAGTGTCTAATCCCCACGTTGATCAATTTCCGAAACTGCATTATGAATGGAACTTCTCCTTCCGTCGGCCGGGAATATGGCGTGCAGCCTCGGGCCACCACAACAACAGCAGCAACAACAACCACGAGACTCTGGAGAAGAGCAAGGTGATACTAGAAACATTAAAGACGTTCATCCTGTACTTCACCAGCTTAGCGTTGGAGTATGTTAAACTTTTAGGACCTCGACGAAACAACATCCACCAACTTCCAGGGCGTCAATACCAGCTTGCTTTACGTGGACGGCCCTTTAATCAACGTAGTGGCCCAGGGCGAGGCATTCGGTACAGTTCCGAATCACAGAGACTGTCTTCCGAATTAGGGGCATTCTGTGGCTGCTTGGCTTTCTTCCCTTGCGACAACGAACTCGGCCAACGGAAAAGTGTCCAGCATCGAGTTGCTGGCCCACAAAGACGTGGATTTCGTCACCGGAGCAGTGCGTAACTCCAGGAGTACTCATCTGCAAGAACGAAGCTGTCGACAATTATGTCAGCGGGCTTTCGTTGTTACTTCCTCGAATGCGCTTCGTCGCTCATCCCACTCTAAGTTTAAGCTTAGTTGCAGCAAGAACCCACTTCAGAACACTGTTCATTTAATCTACTGATTCATCTTGGTAGTATATGCATTATTTAAGGCATAGGTTCTCATTTCCGGTTGCGACGACGCGGCGGCGGACTCCTCCAGCGCTCCGTGGCCTGATCGTGATCCGCCCCAGTAGTACAGGCTCTCTGGAACCCCTGCATCGGAACTTCTCAGCTAGCCCGGCTCAACTGACTGGCAATGTCTTTGAAGTTGTATAAAGGTTGACATCTTGGGCACAAGAAGAAAAGATATTCTAGGTCACCAGGTACAGCTTTTCAGAGTCCTTATTATCACTCATCCAGCCTAGATCACCATTTTCAGAACTACTAAACAACCAAACCATGGTTACCAAGTTGGCAACACTTGGAGCATTGCTCCAACTCGCTGCTGCGGCGCTAGGTGCCGCCACTCGCAAGAAGTACACCTTCAAGCCAGAGAACGAGGTCACTTACCAGAACGTAAGGGTGTCTTCCCCGTGTTAAACTATGTCAAACTGACGCATCAAAGGCTCATGTTCCCGCTCTTATCAACATCACCAAGTCTCAGTACGACTATGAAGGGGGATCCTCTTGGTGGATGAGCTCCTTCATCACTAGCACCCGTGGAAAGCAGTACCTTGCCATAGACCACATCTTGACAGCGCCCAAGAACGTCTGTCGATCCTCAGTTCTGGACCTGGACACCCTCGACTACTGGGTTGATCTTGTCTACTGCTCTGCCAAGAGCGACAGGACGATTAACTCGCCCGGGCCCATCAATGCCGACTTTGGAACTCACGGATTCGTATCTACCTCGGACGATAGCGTCTCCGAGATGTACGCATACGCCGACACCAACGCTTCCTTTGCTTTCAATATCAGTTGGCAGGCGACATCCAAGCTCGTTCTCAACGGTGGAGCAGGGACCATTGCTTTCGGGTCCGGTCCTACCAACGCGACTGAGTGGGGACTCCCCGCTGGGAAGACGACCGGAAGCCTCACGCTCAACGGGACGGACGTCAAGATTGACCCCAAGAAATCCTTCACCTGGTACGACCGTCAGATCTCCTATGGAGCCCCTCGGAACTGGACCTGGTTTCAGTTGCACTTTCCTGGATCGGATATCAAGGCCAGTATCTGGGCATTTAAGATGGGCCCACCTGACGACACCACTTATCAATTCGCAACGGTTCGTCAGGGCGACTCGCAGCTTGTCCTCGCCTACGACTTGATTCCTGACATGAAGAACACCTGGACGTCCCCCAACTCAGGACTGGTTTACCCTCTCTCGTGGAGACTGGAATTTGAGAATGGTGACTATGTCGTTGTCAAGTCTGTTCGGCCAGACCAGGAGATGTATGGGCCTGAAGACCTAGTTGACTCGGCTTACGAAGGCTTCATCACAGCGTCTGGAAAGTTCCTTGGGCAGAAGAAGGGCTTTGGAGTTGTCGAACTCGTTACGATTTACTAGTTGTACTAGCAGTATGTGGGGACTTCAGGGAATCGTTGGGGCTCACCATGGTTGAGGTCATGCTGAAAGCACAAGAGCCACAAGGTCCTGTACGATAATGGGTCTGGAACGTGCGACGATCCCTCTGTATTTTGCATGGGCCTATATAACTTCCCTCTCTTTAGCAATCAGTGCGCTCCTAAGCCAGTATCGGATAATCTCTCCTCAAATACTAGTTTCTAGCTATGTTTGACCATCAAGCAATGCTCCTTTCACACATCTATCGAGCTGTACGCACCACAGCCGGTGTTCATTCAGCGCAAAGAGTTGACCCTCAGGTCCGAAGCAGAAGTTAGCCACGCCGCCTGAAATAATGATCTTGCCCAGAAGGACACCTCCAGGCGACCATACGTTGATACCATCGCCACAACCGCTGTACACATTCCCCCGTGTGTCGCACTTGATACCGTCTGGGATCCCTGTGTCGGCGAGAGCAAACAAGCGCCTGTTGGCCAGGAACCGTTGCCCATGTCGCTGAATTACTTCAAACGCATATCTATCAACAGTCAGCAATCGAACGGGGGCATCACAGGCAACGGGGGTGGGACTCACATGGAAGCTGCCCTACCATAATCGACAGACTGGCCACGCACCTGATCTGTATCAGTGATGTATATGGTCGAATAGTCGGGCGAGAAGCAGATGCCATTAGGTCTTCCCAAACCATCAGCTACAGCCCTGATACTCTCAGTAGCAGGGTCATAGCGATATACGGCGTTGGGGAGGCTAGGCTTGGGCCTATAACCCTGGTCGTGGCCGTATGACGGGTCTGTAAACCAGATACTTCCGTCGCGGTGTACGACAACGTCATTGACGGCATTGAAAGGCCTCCCCATGTAGCTTGTGATAACCGGCCCTGATTCGTAGGGGTAGGTGGTCTGCAGCTTGAAGAGGCCACTAGGACGTGTCGCAGAGCCTTGGGCGCATACGAGGATTCCATCTTGATAATTAACCCCACCATTTGCCATGTGAATGAGGTCGCACACGATCTTTTCCAACTTGACCGGGCCAGCGTCATCACCTAGGGAAATCTTGGAGATTTGAACTGTCTTCTCGCCGGCATGGTCCTTGAACTGGTTGCTCGTCACAAAGAGTTCATTCGTCTCGGGGAGGAAGACACCGGCCTCATGGGCAAAGGGGAACTCGTCGATTTGAAGGAGCAATTGGAGTGACGGCTCCTGTCCGAGTATGTCCCTGAACTCATCTTGAAAGATCCGCCAGGTGTTGGTAGGGTCGTTTGTGTTTGCCATTGTAGTGGGAGTGACGGAACAATCCGAGGGTGAGCTTGAATGTGAATATGACTTGGAGAAGGGCGCGAGAGATTGAGAATAAACAGCACTACACCGTATGGCAAAGGTAGAGGCCTATCAAGCCTAGTATGAAAACAAGGATCAACTGTATCATGCACCATGCATCCTGGTAAAGATCTCCTCGACCTGTTTGGACCCACCAACGGTGGCTTGAGTCCGCACTTTGCCCTCGAGACGAGCAAAAAACAGAGCCCGTCTCGGTCGAAAATTGCCCAGAGATTGCGTTCCTCGAGGCAAGCGAGGAGGTTTCAGCTAAAAATAGTGGTTTTGTTCATGAATCTCCTATAAACTGCCGAGAGACCCTTGTAAATGCACTATTGTCAGAAAACTCTTCGGCTACCTCTTCGACAGCGTGCCGTAGCCCTGTTTCAAGCTGCTTTCATCGTCCATACAGCTCCAATCTTTCCAATATGAGCCAAACAAGCGACTGGAAGGCGTCAAACCGCCATCTTCAGATCCTCAAAGCCGCCGAGGAAGGCCACTACGGTGTTATTGCCGCCATCGCCTACAACATCGAGCAGATCCTTGGTCTCGTTCGTGCCGCCGAAAAGGCTCAATCTCCCCTCATCCTCCAGTTCTTTCCATGGGCCATCCGGTTCTCAGATGGACTCTTGATACGGACGGCTGCAGATGCTGCCAGGCGGGCTCGTGTACCCGTGTCTGTCCATCTTGACCACGCACAAGATGAGGCCGTCATCAAGCTTGCGGCAGATACGCTGCCGTTCGATAGCATCATGGTCGACATGTCCCATTACGACAAGGAGGACAATCTGAGAAAGACTGCCAAGTGGGTGCTGTATTGCAACGACAGGCAGATTGCGACCGAGGCCGAGCCTGGCAGGATCGAGGGTGGGGAGGATGGCGTTACCGACACGGCAGGGCTCGAGGCCAGCAAGACGACTCCAGAGGAGGTTGAGCAATTCATCGCAACGGGTGTGGATGTGCTAGCTCCCGCGTTTGGTAACGTCCACGGCGAATACGGGCCTCAAGGACCTCAGCTAGACTTTGAGAGGTTAGTGGCGCAGATTGACAGCAGAGCGAGAGCCGGACAAGAAACTCACTAGTTTCCAGGTTCAATTCGATCAAGGCACAGCTCAACAAGAGGGCGCATGTTGCTCTCCATGGCACCAACGGCTTTCCTCCCGACTTGATGCGTCAGTGCATCAAAGCCGGGGCAACCAAGATCAACGTTAACAGGGCCGTCCTCGACGACTACTACGTCCACCTCAGAGCCGAGAATGCAAGGGCCAAGCCGCATACTGTTCTCATGGAGGAAGGCGTGGAGAAGGTGATGAGCCAGACGATTGAGTGGATGGAGATTGTTGGTTCAGCGGGTAAAGCGCCCTCTTCGTAAACAAGTAGAAGAAGACAGCTTGCGTTAGCCCCCCATCAACGTCAACTGGCAATATTACAGCCAACCGCGGTGTCTAGTCCGCTCGCCATATGTCGCTCAGCTCACGGCCTAGTGAGTATCCCGGCCAGCCTGCGCGCTTGTTACACGTATCGAGGTATTCGAGAACCGCGGCTCGTTGGGTGTCGTCTTCGATCACCATTCCCGCTGCTCATTCAAGATGATCAGTCACATGAAAGCTGTAAGGGAGACTAGAGTTGCCATGTTACCTATAAAGACACACTGCGAGGACATGACACTGGCCGCGTAGTCGGTGCAGGTCATTGCAATGCCACACACCATCCTCGCCCACTTCTTCAAAGTCTTTTGCCTCTCCAGATACTCTTTGAAGCCCCCGTAGCATGGCTGATGCAGGTGCAGTAGTATCAAAGAGCAGTAGTATAGTTGCATGGCAATCCCTGCCAGATGCTGGTCAGCCAGACGATTTGCCTACCCCGAGACTAGCAGAGGGCGATGATGTGCTTACCAAATGCGGCGGGCTGGATCCAAAGAAGTGGAAAGTCCTTGTTATTCTCAGAATCTGGGCCTGGAAGGGGGTTGAACTCTACAGTTAGATACGACTTCCAGGTTTCTAGCCGCTGCAGGAGAAGTGCTGCTTTTTGAGTGTTGAGAGTGGCATTGCCTGGCTCACTCTCCTCAGCGCAGAAGCCAACAATGTGAGCAAAGTTGTAGACGGCTCTAGCAGCCAGGTGGTTCGGATCCAGCTCCGCGAGAGAGCGAGTGGGTTGCCAGAAAGTGAAGGGCTTCCGCTTCTCCCGGAACGCCGCCCACACGTCCTGGCACAACCACGCCCACCAAACAGCCTGCCGCAAGCCACCAGAGTCACCGTGTATAACCTGCGAGCGTTGAATCCAGAAGACGCCCTTAAGGTGCTTCTCCCAGTCCGTGCTTGCGCCGTCTAGCATCTCATACGACGAGATAATTATGGCACTCGCCAAGAGTTCCAGGCTGGTCTGGTAGGTTTCATACTTCATGGCCTTCTGGCTGTAGTGGAGCGTCTTCCAGTAGTAGCGGATGGTATCGTTGGGATCGGGTCGGTATCCTGCGGCGTGGCATGGGGAATCGCTGTTGACGATGCGCAGATGACGAGCCGACAGGGCCAAGACGGCGTTCATCAGCCCAATGTTATGGAGCTTTGTGCTTGTTAGACTTGAGAGCAACCGTTGGCAGCGAAGACGTACAGCTAGGTGAGGGACCAGAGTCCCAAACGGTCTCTGCGGCTCAAAGAGATCCATCTAAGGTGAAGGGGGGAGTCAGCAAAATGGCCTCCCAGATTCACACATCGAAGCAAACCAAGGTCGTGGCTTAACAGGGCACGTGGCACGTACCCAACGGCTGATGTGTTCTGTAAAGTGTCGGAAGAGGATATGCTCCTGCGGCTGCAAGGCTATCGCCTCCGAGGCCTGCCAGAGCTGTTTATCGCCGGAGGGACCCCTTCTGTCGGGAAGCCGCTCCTGCAGGTAAGCACTCTGTGTTGTGACACCGGAGCTGTCGTTGGTGGCTGGCGTAGCTGCTTCGTCGAGGCTGGTTGGCGTCTGGGTGACAGCGTTGCCGAATACGTCTGGACCAATTTCAAGCTCTGGAAGCGGCCCGTAGTTGAGAGTCGCGTCACCAATGAGTAGATCGAGCCATCTAAGCGTTAGTGATCCATTCCCGTGGTTGACTCCCGAGTCGGGAGTGCTGTGGTATGCGAGAGCGGCCGTTTGGAAGGCGGCCTGAGTTGGCGACAGCATTTCTGGGTGCGCGTGCTGGAAGGTGTAGCAATTCTGGGTTCCGAGGTTTGATCCAGATGATACCATCGCCTCGCACCCCATCTGCCAGCTCGTTGCATCCCCTTGAGTAGTAGAGGAGAGTCCGGGGTCTCTTGCACTAAGCTCAAGAACGTCCTCTAGCACAGAATAGCCCTGGCAGTCATCAAGTCCATGCTCTGCCGCCTCGCGTGGTACTGACTCAGTCTCTGGTGCTTGATCTTCCTCTTGAGCCCCATCGGAAGGCTGAAGCCCTTCCTGGTTGTCCCCAGAGGGCGGAGACGATGCTTGGGTGGCGCTGGGGCTGCCTTGGTTGGCTTGGTCACCCTCGGTCTGCGTAGTGTCTTCAGCCAGGGCTGGCCGAGAGATTGAAGTCTCATCTTGATCGCTAAGCTCCAACGAGTGTCTCGTAGTCCTCCGTGCAGCTTTCTTGGGACTTGAATAGGCACAAACGGCACTGATGCGGTCGCATGGCCCACAACGCGGCTTGCGCTCGTCGCACTTGATATGTCGCCGACGGCAGGTCAAGCTGCAAAGTCTTGTCAGCAATGGGTTACACTCCATTCCACCCCACCATGATGCTGGAAGCGACTCATCTTACCAGCCTGTAGTCCTGCGCAAGCCTTTCCCGCGTGACAGTCGGCCTCTGGTGAAGCGACGAGGTTCCTGGTTGTCGTCCATGCATAAGGGGAGAGTTGGTAAGTCGCAGCTGAACCAATGATCTCACCGATACCTGCACTTGTGCTTGGGCGCCGTTTGCCAACGTCGATGGGGAAGTCAGAGGATGGAGCGATGAAGAGCCTTGAGGGCCGATTCATTGGCCCTGGTGCTATTAATAAGTTACTGGAGCTTCTCCGCACGTACCAAAACTACCTAGAGCGAAATCGGACTAGACCACCAGTTGGTTGGTAGTTCCCCACGGAGGTAAACACCGAAGTCATGGACCCAGGCTACCTACCCTACGCGACCTTGTCTGCCGCACGAGGCTTGTAACTCCAGGATCTATAACTATCCTACACAGTGTCCTGGTGTAAATCACGTTATTCATGATAAAATCGGCGTATAACGTGATAAGTACTCTTTACAGTAATGTTCTAATAAAGACAATTATGTCCATGACGTCTCCTTGGGGCCAGGTAAGGATGTTTCCAATCGAGGATCCTGAGGATTAACGTCAGTTCTTAACACCCCGAGAATACTTGCTATTTGAAACGCGGATATTAATTTGGATATTAGAGATTAATCTCTCTTTATGCTCACTTTAATGTCTAGTACCATCCTCGTGACACTCCCTCATTCTCGTAGGCCTAACTTGTGTAGTTGCAATTTCGTTATTGAAGATGAACATACATGCCGCCATCTACCAGCAACTGAGCCCCCGTAACAAAACCACTCATCTTGTCACAAGCTAGGAAGACAGCCGGCCCAGCTAGATCCTCAGGATTGCCGACGCGGCCCCATGGAATGCGGTGCTCCAAGTACTTGCGCTTCTCTTCGTTGGCCATGTCGGCGTCAGCCAGCTGCGTATGAATCGTGCCCGGAAGAAGGGCATTGACTCTGATCTTGTCCTTGGCCAGGGCGATCGCCATCGATTGGGTCATGGACAGGAGAGCAGCTTTGGTTGGCGTGTAGTGTACTTGGAACCCGCCACCGACGAGTGCGCTGATGGACGAGATGCCGATGATGGAACCCCCATTGCCCTGCTTGACCATCTGTCGAGCTGCGGCCTGGCATGCGTAAAAGGCACCGTTGACGTTGACTTTCATGGACTTGTCAAACGTCTCCTTTTCGATGCTGCGACATGAGACACGGATCATGAGCATTGGACATGCTGCAGAGGTGTGGAGAAAACTTACTCGAGAAACTCGTTGGCCTTGAAGATGCCTGCATTCGCAACAAACACGTCCAAAGCTCCCCATCTCTTGACTGCCTCCGCTACCAGAGCCTTCCCCGTCTCTGGATCCGTCACGTCTCCGGCAATCTCCAGCAACTGCCCCGTTGGTGCTCCCTCAGGTGCCTCACTGCTCAGACGCTTGGCCTCGTCGACAAGGCTTCGGCGAAGCGGTTCGTCCTTGGAGAGACCGAGATGGTTGACGGCTACATTTGCGCCTTGGCGGAGGTACTCGAGGGTGATGGCCCGTCCGATTCCCGTCGTACCGCCTGTGATTGCAGCCGTCTTCCCGGCGAGTAATCGGACAACTGCACTCATGTTTGTCAAATAGGGTAGTGCACAAAGGACGGATATCTGACTACAAGAGATGTTTGAGGGGAAGGACAGATATGACCCATTGATTAGTGACCAGGAGCAGCTGTTCCCATTGCCTTGTACCTGGTAGTCATGAATCGTGTGGCCAGCACAAGGAGGGTTCACCCATGGATGATGTGGAGGCGCGGGGTTGTGGAGACATGATGGTGCCTTTTCCCTCGAGACGAGGGCAAGACCCATAGTGTTCCAACGTCCATGGGTCCAGGACAACTTCTTCGCCAATCAAACTTTAGCCGCAGTAGCCCAAAGCACACCTCCAAAGCAGGAATAGTCAACATGGCCGTCTTGAGGCCCGCAGTATTGTACCCTGGAGCCGCGGAATGCATCTCCCGATCCTATGTATTGGAATTATGGAGACTCGATATATATCTACACGACCAAACGTGAATCCCTTTGCACCATTTCATTCTAGCCCGTACCCAAGATCACAGCAGTAGCAGCAACAATGAGTCCATCAGCCGAGCAGACGACCACCGCGGCCCCAGCTACGACAGCTGGCCAACAACACCAGACCAAGGTCGCCTTGACCGGCAAGATCATCGCGGGTACGTCCACCTCCCCTAAGAAGCTCTCTGAGCTACTGCTAACAGAGACTTGTCAACAGTCACGGGTGCGAACCGGGGCATCGGCCTCGGAGTAGCAGAGTCCTGCCTCGACAACGACGCCGCCCTCGTCTACTCGATCGACTACGCCGAACCCGGCGAGGAGTTCGCGGCCGCCCAAAAGAGATGGCCAGGGAAGCTAAAGGCCATTCAGGCCGATGTCACAAAGGAGGCTACCGTCACTGCCGCCGTTGATCGCATCGTTGAAGAAAGCGGTGCCTTGCACGGCATGGTTGTCAACGCGGGTCGGACACACCACAAGGCTGCGTTGGACTTCACAGAGGAGGAAATCCACGCTCTCTTCAATATTAACGTATGTATACTAACGCGGTCTCTGCCTTGTGTGCGATGCTTATAGATCCCATCAGCTCTTTGGTGCCTTTTACTGCGCCCGAGCCGCCGCGCGGGCTTACATTAAGCTCGGTATCAAGGGTGCCGTTGTCTTTACGGCCTCGATGGCTTCCTACCGCCCCAACAAGGTCAGTCACATTCCGTCATCCGCAGTCGGGTCTGGCATGGTCGCTAACTGCCCAATCTCCAGCGTGTGCCTTCGGCTCCGTACGGCGCGACCAAAGCTGGTGTCCGAAACATGACCCATACACTCGCGATGGAGTGGGCGAAATACGGTATCCGCGTCAACTCGGTGTCTCCTGGTCTGGTCGAGACGGCCATGACCTACTGGGTACCGCAGCAACCTGACTGGGAGCAGCAGCTCAAGTACTATGGTGGCATGCCGCGGCTGGCACAGATCCAGGAGCTTGGTGGCGCATACGTATACCTGCTGAGTGACGCTGCAAGCTATACTACATCGATCGACATTCCTGTTAACGGTGTTATTGGAAGTAAGTGCCGAGTCGAATGGCTTGATTATCCAGGAATACTTGACCATCGGTAACTAACAATTCCTCAGTTTGCTAATCGACAACTGACCAAGAACATGTATCATTGAGGTGGATAGTACAAAGGAAGAAATTTGATAGATATCGTGCCTTCTTTCGACTGTGCAATCCAACGTCATTTCACGACCCAAGTTGGCTCCTTGTAGACTCCCCTCGTCTTTCGCCCATTTGCGTGAATGGGCAAAATCACGCTCATGTGGATAAAACCCACAGAAAAGGGTCCAACATCAGCCATTGCAAAGACTCTTCCTGGCTCCTTACAACTAAAGGCGTCCACCACAACTCTCATTTAGTCTGCAATTATACTGTCTCTTGTACTGCCACAGGAATGACACCACCATCCGCCATGACTGATTTCAAGTGTTTGCACCTTTGTTTTCTAGCTTCTTGGGCGTCGTGCCTGGTTGGCTGGGGGAAGTGCCCGGTGTTTCCTTGCAAAAGTTCGGCAACAACACCGACTTGTCACGATGGAGCCGACAGCGGGGAGAGCATAATTCAATATGGCAGTACATGGGCACTGGTTTAGTCTATTTCTCATCTTAGGTGCTAGCTATCCTTTCACCCGCGCTGAAAAATCATCTATGGTAAAGTAAATCCTCCGTCGATTATCACATTTGAACCTGTCATGTATGTTGAAGCATCACTGGCCAAGAACGTGTACAACTAGATCACTTTTGTTAGTTTCATCAAAAACTCGCGGTTGGGAGAGGAATCCTACGCCTTTCAGCTCCTGGGGCCGACAAGTGCGGCCGCCTGGAATCATGCTTAGCCATTTCGCCATCAACTCCTCTGGCTGGGTAGTAATCACTGGCCGATGTCAGCAACATTAACGACAGACTTTAACTGGATTCCATCAAGTTCGGCTACTTACTCTCCGTGTGCACGTATCCTGGAGAGACACAGTTAACCCGGGCAAAGTCAGCCCACTCGACAGCCAGCGACTTGGCGAGCAGCAAAGCCCCTGCCTTGGATGCGTTGTAGGCGGCCTGTGTTTGGGGAACATTAACCAGGCCTGCGCTCACAGACACTGTAATTATGAGGTTGCCTTTGCCCTGCTGCTTAAAGATCTTGCCTGCTGGGATGGCCGTCCACATGACACCGTTGTAGTTGACCTTGTTGATGTAGTCCCATGTTTCCCCCGTGTACTCGAGCGACTTGACATTCTGGCAGACACCTGCGTTGGCGACCATGATGTCAAGCCTGCCTCCTCCAAAGGAGCTGACGATCTCTTGGATTGTGTCTGCCATCCTTGTTCGGTCGGTTACATCAGACTGGTAGGCTTGGACCCTCTGGCCAGTCTTTGCACTAATCTCGGAAGCCACTTCATGGGCATTCGTGCTACTATGGTAGATGAAGGCAACATCTGCTCCAGCTTCGGCGAGAGCGGTGACGACCTGGAGGCCGATGCCCCTGGAGCCCCCTGTGACGATGGCGATCTTGCCGGCCAGTGAGAACTGGGAGAGGACTGGCGCGTCCAGGTTCTCGGGTAGATTGAGAGGCATGGTGATGGTTGCTGGGAAAGATTTCAATGATGTGTTAACTGTGGATGATGGTTAAGATTGCACGAGTAGTAGCTGAAATATCTAAATCCTCCAAACCCTTCTTCCCTGGAGTTATGTATGCTGAGCTCTTGATAAAGCATGGGCGATTGACAATATGCTGATTGCAGGAAGCCTGCCTGAGCCTGTTGAGAGTTCCCATCCCACCACCTGAGCCGTGGAGTAAATTCAACATCATGTGGTGGTTCTCATCCGTCGGCAAGAGGGAATAGTCTTGGTGAGTACAATAGCGTTTGCTCCACGCTAACCTCTCCACATTTTGTTCTAGCCTCGCCTTGGCACTCCGGGGCTAGTTCTGCTCGTCTCGAGGGAATGACTGCCCAATGCACGGACAAGGCCAGGCGTCGGATGGTGAGCCGGCACGAATCGTGCTCTTGTGTCTGGAGGTACTAGGTGGTCACTCGGAAATGCCCTCCGGATCCAAGTCCCAGACCCCAGCTTTGAATATCTATAGTGTGACATCAATCCGGGGACCCCGGATCACAGGAAACATCGCGCCAATTCCCCGTCTCCTCAGAATCCTAGCCTCGAGGAGTGGCGCGAGGTGTCGTCCATAGTCTCACGAGCCCTATATATGTCTGTGATCCAACTTCCTCCGCTTCAAAGTTCATCTGCATTCGCCAACCTCCATGTTCTAAACCATCGCATTTTACACAAAGACACACTCCAATGGCATTCCTCACAGTAGACCAGACCCGGTCGTGGATGGTTGCAGCCCACCTGCAGAAGCGATCGCTTCTGGTGGCTGTCAACGCGCTGGCTGGCATGTCCATCTTCTTCTTCGGTATGTTTGAATCACCAAACGGCATCTGCAGCCACATTTAATAACCATGTTTGAGCTACATAGGCTATGATCAGGGACTCATGGGAGGTGTGAACCAGAGCACCGACTATATCCGTCGCATGGGCCTAGGTCATCTCGCCGAAGATGGGAGCCCCGTCATAACAAAAACTCTCCTTCAGGGAGGCATCATGGCCATCTTCTATCTTGGGACACTCGTTGGTTGTCTCGCTGGTGGTTCCTTTGGTGACCGGTACGGCCGAATTGGAACCATCGGTCTCGGAGCAGCTTGGGCCATCTTCGGCGCTGCTCTTCAGTCGTCAGCCATGAACCCATCATGGATGCTCGGTTCTCGGTTTGTTAATGGTATCGGGACTGGTATCTTGAACGGCATCGTCCCAGCTTGGGCCTCGGAACTCTCCGACTACACCAGCAGAGGAACCTTTATCGCTATGGAGTTCACACTCAACATCTTTGGTGTCGTCGTGGCTTATTGGCTTGCCTACGGCGTGAGCTTCATCGATAACGGCGAGTCCGAGATCCGGTGGCGCTTTCCAATCGCGTTCCAGATCCTCCCATTGTTATGCCTCCTTGCGGGATGCTGGGCCTTCCCCGAGTCCCCTCGATGGCTTGTCAAAGCTGGCCGCAATGAGGAGGCACTTTACATCCTAGGACGCCTCCGAGGCACTGAGGGTGAAGATGCGGGCGTTGCCGAGACTGAGTGTAACGACATTCGCAGGGCTATTGAACTTGAGAGGAGCTCTGAATCCACGTCCTATCTTCATATGCTCTTTGGCTGGAAGTCTGGAAGACTTCATACTGGTCGCCGGGTGCAGCTGGTCATCTGGCTCCAAATCATCCAGTGCTGGACTGGAATCGCCGGTGTGACCATGTACGGGCCTAGTAAGTTCTCGAGAAACTCCCTGCTTCTGTCCCGGTTGCTGACATTAACCCCTTAGCGATCTTTCATATTGCTGGCTTTGGTCCCAGCAAGACACAGTGGGTTGCCGGTCTCAACAACATCTTCTACATGTTCGCCACATTGATCTGCGTGTACACCATTGATCGCATCGGTCGTCGATGGACCCTTTACTGGGGTTCGGTTGGACAAGGAATCGCCATGTTCCTCGTCGGTGGGCTGTCCCGTGGCGGCCTCAACGCAAGGGCAGATGGCAACATCAATACCGCAAACCAATGGGGCGCTGCCGCTGCGTCCATGGTCTATCTGTATACCTTCATCTTTGGTGCTACCTGGCTTACGGTTCCTTGGCTCTACCCGGCCGAAATCTTCCCCATCCATATCAGAGCAAAGGGGAATTCGTGGGGTGTTGTTGGATGGAGTATTGGAAACGGGTGAGTACTTCAGCATGCGTTTAATTACCTTGCACCAGTGCTCTGTGGCTTACACCTCTTTAGCACATTGACTCTCCTACTCCCGTACATTGTGAGCGCCATCAACGAAAAGATGATGTACATCTTTGCTGTTGTCAACGTCCTCAGTATCCCCATCGGTATGTACCAATCATCGAAACGCAGGGGCTTCCATCTGCTAAACAACAATAGTTTATGCCCTTTATCCCGAGTCCAACCAGCGCACACTGGAAGAGATGGATCTCCTGTTTGCAGCTCCAACTCCTTGGGCATGGGACGCTGAGAAGACATTTGCGAGGCTCAAGGAGGAAAGGGATGCAGCTGGCGAAGGGGTCAAAGGTAAGAACAGCGAAACCCCTGCCGAGTTTGTGGAGAGTGTGTGATGGATTTGAGAGTGGTCAAGTTGGACATGCAGCTAGGAATGGCCAACTGATGTCAAGGGAGAAGGACGATACGGAGTGACTTGATGCTGACTTTCAGTATTACGGTTTTTCGCTGGTATATATGACTGAATCTTTGCTCCATGTTGCTCATGAGCCAACTTGCCCTTTGTACCACTACCTAAGTCTCCCTAGTACTCTCACGACATAATAGCGGTTTCCTCCCCGTTTTGTAACTTAAGTTGAAGACTCGCACCTTGATAGACGTGCTCTAGATGTCACAAAAAGAGTTTGCTATGGACGCTCTTCTCACCTAATGTCAACACAGTTGTCTCTAGCCTTTTCAATTCTGGCCTGCTTTATAATACCTCAGAAGCTACCTACCTCATCGTTCTTGGGTTCCTCCCCAGACGATAAAACTTCACAAGTACTAATAGCCAAGATCACTGACTTCTCGGTCATTGGATGCTTTTATCCATTCTCCTAGAACGTTGCGCATGAGTTAACTCCAGGGCAAGGTCAGATCCTCCTCAAACACGCTCAACCATGTATGCAGTGCTTCATATGATCTGTATATTGCTAACAATACTTCGGGCTAGTACAGTTACCCCAGCCGTTCCTCGTTACTTGTCGAGCTTCCCGCCGTCCTTAGCCTCCACTGCCTCCATTACCAAATCAATGAGTTCGCCCGTCCTTAGTCCCCTCAATACCTTCGAGATCGGCGTACAGCCTCCATTGGTAGTCGAGACTAGGGTCGTTGAACCGCGCCTTGATATCCAGCTCCTCAATCGCCTTGATGTCCTCGGCATCGAGCTTGAAGTCGGCCTCGACATTTTCCTTGATCTGCCAGTCGATGGTGCTCTTCGGAATAACGGAACGGCCGTTGTTGACACCCCACGCCAACACGATTTGGACTGCGCTCTTCCCGTACTTGCGCCCAAGGTCCTGGAGAAGAGGCTGGTCAATGACTCTCTTCATGTGAGAGACTTCTTTGCTCCATCCCGTCGCGCGATAGAAGTCATTCATATTTCCCAGCGGGCTGAACTGCACGACATGAATACCCTGTGAGCGAAGCCACTGGTTGAAACCCTTCTGTTGTAGATAGGGATGGACCTCCATTTGGTGAACGGCCGGGACCTGAGCACCCAGATGTTAGCCAAGGATCTCTCTATGGAGTCGCTGTAGAACATACCACTGAGCACTCTCCAATGATTGTCTCGAGCTCTACTTTGCTGAAGTTGGAGACGCCGATGGCCCTCGTCTTGCCTGTCTTGACAAGCTTCTCCATAGCCTTCCAAGTGTCCACAAACGTGGTTTCGCCATGGATCATTTTACCATTGCTGTCTCTGGGGAACCGCTCCTCGCCCCTAGCAAAAGTACAGGGATAGTGCATCATGAGCAGGTCGACATACGGCGTATCGAGATCTGCCAGTGACGCATCCAGAGCCCTTTCGACGTCATCCGGGTGGAAATCATTGCACCACAGCTTGGTACCAAGAAAGATTTCCTCGCGCGAAACTCCGCTCTTCTTGATGCCTCGTCCAACCTGCTTTTCTACATCGTACACCCGTGCAGTGTCGATGAGTCGCAGGCCCGCCTTGAGAGCTCGCGACACGGCGTCCTCTTGAGCATCTGGATCTTGGAACGTTCCGAAACCAATAGCGGGAATTGAGGCGCCTGTGTTGAGCTTGAAGCGTGTCTGTTGAGTCATGATACTTCTAGTTTGCTGATGGCGTGGGCAAGCAAGGCCAGTCCAGGTGGCCCGTCGCAGGCGGGCAGCCGTGAAGCGCCGAAGCAGAGACGTGGTGGAATGCATGGTGGTACCTGGCTGATTATTCCTGGTGCCAATGGTGTCGCAATAGATGCGTCGTCTTCTGATTTCTAACCTAGCACGAGGGAGTCTCTTATGGGCTCAGCTCATGCCGCGCGGGGGAGTCATGCCAGTGGCCTGGCTAACCTGGGAAGCTCATACTCCCTCGACACGATACGTTAACAGTCTGTGGGGTAGACTAGCTAACTGTGTCAGAGTTTGGGCCGTTTGTCCCTCGTGACGAGGGATAAACTGTGTTTAGTGCGTATGGCCTTCGCAGCTGGTTGGGTAACTTGAAACAGGGGACTCTGACACTAGTCCAGGTATAACTATGTGTGGGTATGGCTTAACGTGTTTTAAAGCATTGTGTTTGAAGGCATTGGGTTTCAATGTTATCAAGTATCGACTTGAATATAACAGATATTTACAATCCCATTTAGCTAACTGATGTCAAGTCTATCAATACAGTGAATTCTAATATTTACTTCACGAAATTCGTATGTCGCTGGTGGAGGACGTCAAGCTTGGCTGACGAGCCATGCCATTTTCCTACCAGTGACGGTGTCGGAGTGATCGTCGACGTCTACGGCCTCCGCAACCAGACGTCTTGGTCGCAGCGGAAGGAGTTGTGACTGACGAAGCAGTTCCACCAACGGTGCCAGATGAAGCAGTGCCGTTTGTGGGAACAGTAGGTGTGACGACTGTTCCGCCTCGGTTGATTATCTTGTCCGCAGCGTGCTCAGCGACCACCATGACCATGGCCTGGGTGTTACCCGTTGGCAGGTCAGGGTGAATACTGGCGTCGACAACGAAGAGGTTATCGGTGTCCCAGACCTTGGTGTCGACATCCACAACACTGGAGCCGTCGTTCTCGGTGCCCATCTTGGCAGTTCCGACAAAGTGAGAGCCAGTGGTGTAGTCGGAGATGATGGACTCAGCAGTCGTGTTTGAGGCGATGGTCAGGGTGCTGTTGGGCTTCTGGGCGTAAGAGATAAGCTGGTTGAGGAAGGTGATGATGGCCTCCTTGTCACCATCGGTCTTCAGATACGGCTCCGAGATAAGCTTGGTAGCTCCAGCACTGGTCATACCCAAGGACCCAGTCGAAGTGGCACCGTGAGTAAGGTAAATCTTCATCTTAATGGTGTCGTTGGAAGGAGAGTTGCAAGTTCCCTGAACATATCGCTCGATTCCGTCGGCCTCGCTCTTGACAGAAGACCAGAAGATGAGTCGCTGACCAGACTGTGCCATCAGACCTGATCCCTGAGCGTAGAGGTCAATGTTGGTCTGGCTAGGGTCGGTGAACTCGGTGCTGGGCAGAGCCGCGAGTGACTGCTTGGTCTTGAATGTGGCAGTGAAAATGGGGTGGTCCATGAGGTGCTTTCCAACGGGGAGGTTGATCCAGTCATTCTTGGCGGGTAGGGTGATGCGGGTGCTACCGTTGGAGACGGTTGTGATCTGATCCGATGGGCCGATTCCGCTGTTGATGAGAACTCGAGGCGTAGAAAGGGCACCGGAGGCGAGGATCACGGCACCGTTGGCCTTGAGGTTGATGATCTGGCGGGTGGTAGGTCCAGTCTCGACTTCGACACCGGTGACTGTGCTGCCCTCTCGGATGACACGGAGAACCTTGGTGTTGAGCTGAAGCTTGAAGTTGGGAAGAGCCTGAGCGAGAGGAAGGTAGTCACGCACAGGACCAGCACGCAGACCATTGTTGACCTAGTGATGTTAGTGTTTGCTCTTGCGCATATAGTGCCACTGATTACTTACCATGATAGGTGGGTGAGTAAAGACGGACCGCTTCTTGTCCGACTGCTCGATGCCGTCAACCTCCACAAAGTTGTTCCCAGAGAGCCACTTGCTCAGCACATTCCAAGCTCCTTGGTCCACCAACTTGCCGTCCTTGGTAGGAGAGGTAGTACCAGGCGTGCGCTCGTACAGCTTTTCAGCTGAAGCCTGGACGTCTTCCCACTTCCAGCCCGTGGGCCACTTGTCGTCGAAGTCGACGGGCTGGGGCCTAACAAACATCATGGCGTTGATGGAAGTCGAGCCTCCAAGGATGCAGCCAGCCATGCTTGCAGTGTCGGTGCAGTAGGCGCTGGTATCAGCGGCAGTGGTGAGGTAGTAACCCATTCCTGGGACGTCGTACTGGGTCACGGTGTCATTCCAGTCCATGACAGCGCGGCCACCGGAGGAGTAGAAAGAGGCCTTGCCACGCTCGAGAAGGAGGACGGACTTCTTGGACTCTGCCAATCGCTCGGCAACGATCAAGCCGGCAGCACCGGCACCCGCCACGATGTAGTCGTAAGTTGCGTTGGAGACGATGGTGGTGACGTTGCCAGCGGAACCACCACCTGTGCTGGGGCCAGTGTTGGATGTACCATCAGAAGCAAGTTCGGCCCAGGAGCTAAACTTTGATGACTTGGCGGCGGCGAGGTCCAGAGAGAAACCACCAAAGCCGGCGCCGTGGTAGTTGAGCGCACCGTCGGCGGACTCAGGGCTGGAGAGGGCAGTGTCGCTCACAGCAAATCCCAAGATACCAGGGGAATCGCTTGCCTTGAAAGACGAGCCGTCGTCCTTGATGCAGCCTTTGCACAGAAAGGTAAAGGTGAAGGAAGATGCTCCCACGGTGGTTCCCTTCTCGATGGGCGAGAGGACAACAGAGCTGTCGTCGAGGACATCGGGGTTGGAGTATCCACTGGCTTTTCGCAACGACGAGACGACAGCGTCACCGTTGGGCCAAGCTACGATGAGAATCTTCTTGGCCATGGACGAACCCAGAGACATGGAAGCATAGCCTTTGGTGATGGGGGCAGAAAACATGCCGATGAAGTCGGTGGTGGGGTTCTCGGGGAGGGCAATACCAAAGGTGGCGTTGCTCTTGGGGTCGGTCCATGACTGAAACGTGATGCCAGAGTTGGCGTCGGTATAGGCGGTTGACTGGGCCTGGGCGAATCCAGTCAGCAGCAGAGCCGCTGATGAAAGGAGAAACTTGAACTGCATCGTGTCGGGCGGCGAGAGAGTGTCTGGTTAGGCTTGAAGGAAAAAAGAGTGACGAATAAGGAACGTATGTGCCGGTGAATGAATCTCTACCAGCGAGAAAAGAACGTGAAAATACAAGCAACCAGTGCTAAAAAAGAATGAAGGGCAAGCCAGGCCAGAATGAAGTGAGCAAGCAAACTACCTAATGCGACGGAAGAGCAACATGCCCTGGATTATATAAATTCTAGAAGCAATTCCCTATTCTTGGCCAACGGCACTTCAATCCCGAATTTTCGGGACCTCATCCTGAACACGAAACAAGGACCCAATGGCGTTGACTCGAAATCGACCATATCCCGACTCCTTGTTTCAGCGACGGTGGAACATTATATCCACAAACTCTTCGGAGAAACTCAGCACGAGATTCTCCGTGCCCAATGCCCCATGGTAATATCCTCGCGACAAGGAGGAATGCCGTAAGCCTTTATCGCGGAGCCATTATTGGTGCCGAGGTTGGTGGACCTCGTTACAGGCACAAGAAGGCCAAACCAGCTTGGGCCTCATGGCATGATGGAGGAATTGTATATCTGAAACCAGTTTATCTGTGCATCTCGAGTGGAGAGGATAAAACCTTTCCCTGGGCTCGTGCACGGTATTTCCAGCAATCAGGGTTCTGTGTTTGGATTCGCGTAGCATAAAGGGCCGTTTACATGGCTGACCCTGGGTTAATTTATCACGTTTCAGGGATCCTACATACGCGTCGTCCGGCAGTCACGTGTGTGGCCAAACTTAGAGAGGATTGATAAATTTCGCAAGGCAGATATCTCGACGTCTATTTTAATAATCAAACCCTTTTAATTCGAGAACATGGTCTCATTTTGCATCCGAGTCCTCGGCCAGCTTAACTAGGTACTTTATCTACACCCCGTTAATGAACATCCGCATAAAAAGAAAATAGTTGCACGTCAAACTGTAATAATCAGATCAGATTAAATACATCTTCGCCGTCTTCCAATTCCTCCTCTATGTCACGATACAGATTCGCAGCAGCCTTATGAACAACAGCAGAGCTCCCACTGAGTGGCGTCCAACCATCCAGATGAGGTCCTTCCCTCTTGTGCAGGATCTTGAGCCACTGGACCTGAGCTGCGCCGACACGACGATAATCGCCCGTTGTACCTATTGCGGAAACCAGGATGGCGACTATGGCCGCTTGGCTCGCGTACAAGGGAACAAACCACAGATTCCCATCCCTGATCAGACGCTCAATGTCAGGCTTGGGTCTGTCCGGATCCAGGCGCGTGGATTCTGGACTAGGTCCTTGTTCAAACTCGCGCCCGTACACAGTGAACTTCCTGACCACATTTTCCGACTCCCCATAGATTACGTCTTCAACTTGAAGCAGCAGCCCTTCCAGTCGAATGGCTCCGTGGGCAACCAATGCTGAGCTTCCCACGTCATCGGAAGCTGGTATGTCTAGAACACTGGCAAATATAGTAAGTTTGTCAGCCCAAGGAATCTTGGGATAGAAGCATATCTCCCCATCTAGGGAGAGCCATGACCAGCTGGGGGCACGGGTTGCTGTCTCACTGACTGGAGTCAAGCCTTCTATATACTCGGTAAGAAACCAAGCCAGGTCGACCAAGAAGGTGCTCTGCCATGCACCGGCAATGTACTCGTCTCTCCGGCCTGCTTCTATCATCTTGGCGACGCCTGCAAAAGCCACCAACTTGTCCGATGGAAAGGTGAGAGAACAAGCCGAGTACTTTGAGACCAGGTCGTGCCAAACTCGACAGAAATCAGCCTGTTTAGTACTTTCCTTTGGGAGAGTTACGGCTAGGTGCACTTGCTGCTTCGAAAACGTTCCCAAGCCCTTGGGCAAGCCGTGAGGAAACATCTCCAGCGCATCCAGTCCATTGCACTCCCAGGCCAGCTGTCGTTTACCAAAGTGTAAAACTCTCGGGGCAAGAAACCGTTCTTGGAAGACCCAGCCTCTGCCCATCAATGGCGCCTCAAGAGCCTCATCCGCCCAGAGGTCTCCGTCTAGCACATAGTCCTTCTTCAACGGCCCATCACATTCCACTGCCAGCTGGCATGGATAAGTGTTGTCCAACGGTCCGGGGGCGAAGAGCGGGGGGTCATTGCCTTCGGTTGCATAGGACGCTGACAAGTTTAGGTATGAGTGAGCATACACATTGCCCATCTGTAAGGCCTCAACCTTCCAGTCTCCACACTCTTTATCTTGCTTGATGCACAGCGAATCGATCCACAGGTATCGAACATTGAGCTTGCGGGTCATATCGATTGCATCTTGGAAAACTCGTGGCAGTGTCGAAATGTCGATAGACGCCTTAAAGCGGCCTTCTGACTGAGAAGTGAGCTGCTCATAGACATGTTTCCCCCATCTGTGACTCAGTGTCATGTACGGTCCGGTAGGTGAGGTCTCTTTGGCGATGATGAGTTTCATGGTGGCTCCTGGCATCCCCAGATCCAACAGTCTGGTTGGGTACCAGATTCGATGGGATAAGACGCAATTTTTATGGTCTTTCTCGCATCCCTTGATCCATTCACGGACCCTTTCAATATCCACGCCGGGTGGGCTCTTCTGGTTGGCATACATATCCGGGCCCTGAAAATCTGCGCATTGCTTAGCTATCGCTCTCATTATCGACATCTGCTACGCCAGGAGTTTTACCTGTATCTCTGAGGAAGTTTAGCTGGATTTGACATCCAGCTTCTTCGCTGTCAAGGCAGCGCCATAGGAACATGCTACTGATGCGAAGTTTGCGCCGGCCGATACTGTCAGCGGGGAGATCCTCTTCCATGTCAACAGAACTAGGATCAGAGGATCCATCTCCAATCAAAGCGCATGTTTCGACCCGGAATACATTCGTCAAAGGGCCTTGAAACCACGCTTGCCAAGCTTCGTCATCGTCATCCTTCAGCCAGTCGGCGAACTTGGCGCAGATCCAGCAACTCTGTACTGCAGCTGCATCGTACGATGGATAAGTCGCCTCAGTGCTCCGCCGGGGCTCTAGTCCGTCAAGTTTGGGGTATAACGCCACGACCACGTTGCTGCAGATGGTGCAAATTGCCATTGTAAACTCAATAGGCTGTAGAGGGAGGCAACTGTAAATCTAAACCGCAGTTGGGATCTGCAAGGCTTTTTATCGTTGTTTGGGTTAGGACTAAATCCGCCTTGTCAGCCATGCATTGTGCCTAATGGAGTGGCATGCATGTAAATTCTGCCTTTGTCATTCCATTTGTATTTTGTGTCAGAGGGTACTCATTTGTTATTACTAAGTAGATTTGGCAGGGAAGCATTAGTTACAATATTAAAGATTTTAATAAATAGAATCTAGATAACGAAAGCAAAAGATACCTTTAATAGGCTCCCTGGACTCGGTATGTATTCATCCTGACTCCCGTAAACGTGAACGTCAATCACGTGAGCCAGCGCCTTAAGCGAGATTTGATTCCACCCCGCTTTGTGGAGAACAATCTGCTCTTCCCCGAGCGCCAATCTAGCATCAGGGGCTCCATGAATCAGTTCAAGCGCGGATTCTACTCTCCCAATGTCAGGCCATCTAGCTACTACCTGGCTCGACACGGTGCTATCAGATCGTGACAACCACCCGGACCCTGTGGTGGCAGATTCTAGCCCACCTCCTAAGCGGCGTCGACTTCAGCCATCGTCACCCGAATCACCCACCGCGAGGACTGATGATGGCACTCCCGTTGCCTCCGGAATAGAAAGACCCACTCACCACCTACCCGACACTCATGAAGAGCCCCAGACTGGATCTCACAGCAACGACCGCGAGCAGACAGCACCAATAGAGTCAAGCTCTCCTTCCCCTACCCTGCCGAGAGAGGACGACGAATCGGACTTATCAGACAACTCCTGGATAGGTAGCGCGGATGATCAGTGGTTTAGGGTAAAGAAGCGCAAATCCGACAATTCAGCAACGGGATAGGCATTTTACCGACTTCGGCTCGACGCCGCTTCAACAAGCTCAAGGACGAAGGGATGGAGTGGGCCAGACAAGGATCCAAGAGTAACAAATACTACTCTAAAGAACGACAGGATCTTGGGGAGATTGTCTCCCCGGAAGAAGTACGGAAGATCGTTTTCAAAAATACCCAATATACCCACATCGAGGATTCTTGCGGCTGGAGGGCCAACATGGACATGGGAGTCAACAGCCGAGTTCTTGCCTTAGCCTTTGAGCGACCGGATGGCTACCTCACTATGTCGAATTCTCTTCAGATGTGAGAACCTCCCATGCCTCAATGACCTTGTCACACATCTAACTGTTCTATGTTGTATAGTTCCATGGCATCTATTTCTGATAAGTTCAATGCAGGTTTTGGCGACAAAGGAATGGCCGACTTCTGCATTTACCTACACCTCGACAGCAAACTCTACGCGAAGGAAAGAAATGAGATTGATCGACTTTATGAAAGCCCTGCGGGTACCAAAATTAACCACACGAATTTTGAACCCCTTACACATTTCCCACTAGCTCTAAGCATCAACACTGGGGGTGATATATTGGACCTCGGGGCATGGGAGTCTGCACGGTGGGCGTGCTTGCAAAATTTGATGAAGGTTTGCACCGTCGGTGCTTGGGAAGAAGACCCGAAGCCCAGCCTGCCTGAATTTCTCCCGGCAATCCTTGTTGAAGACGACGAGTGGAACCTTGTGGTGACCACGCACGAGAGGAAAAATACGACTATCTGGCACCAGATCAAGATTGGATCCACGTCGGGCATGCAGGAGGTTTACCAAATCATTGCCTGTCTGCATCTTCTGAGAGAGTGGGCAGAGGATGTCCTGTGGCCATGGCTCAGTGATCTTCTTCATCACTCACGCCCAAGCTATCGTGCCCACAGATTCAGGCGTTCTAGGCCGATGTCCGTAGAGCAATATTATGGAAGGGGGCGGCGAGGGTCATCTACAACAGATATTGATTTGTAGGTTGCAGGGTTTTACGGTTTGGAGTTCTAACGGCGTTGTGTATTAACAACGATGTTGTGCCCGATTGTGGGCGATGGCCTCTTTCGGACTTGCCATTGTATATAATGATAAAGAGTAAAAAAAATTAACAAAACCATCTGGGTAGTCAAGCTCCCCATCTCCTGCCTTCCCGAGAGAAATACGAAGCAGTCCATATGACCCATATTGCCTCGGTAGCTTCTAACAGGCATTGTTCACTTTTACTGTTGACATAGTAGTTTATTGCGTTCCACAGAAGATGACGAATCGGATCTATCAGACGAGACCTGGTCAATGGGTAGTGTAGGGGATAGCCAAGTGGAATACCATAGGCACTCAACTATGTCAGACAGAGCTAACGCAAACCCAATCCCATATACGACAGTCCTTTTGGTTAAAGATATTATTATGACGGGTAATAGGAGAGGAAAAGTGAGGAGCACGGGCAAACTATGTCTTAGCTCTGTCTGAATTGGTTGAGAGGATGCGGTATAGGTAGCAAAGGAGAGTGAACTTAGAAAAGTTTGATGTATTATTACCATCCTTGAAGCCCCTCTCAAAGCGATCCGACCCCGCGAGCCACCAACCCATGCGGCCCATGGTTCGCCCGCTGCCTTGTCTTGGCATGAGGCTCTGCCCAGAGGTTGGCATGTTCTCGGCCATAACCCATAACTGTAATAATCTCTCGAGTCACTTGCCTAGGTAGAATACGTCATGTCGAGGTATAGATAGCAGGCGCGTTATGGGTATTTTGAAGAAGGCAGATGAAATTGACATTGAGGTGGGTGCCTGACGCCGCGATCACGGGCCGCCAAGAACAAAAGCGAGGCCCGGACCGTCATTCAACTGCTAACATCATCTAATTTTCGATAGGTCTCGAAGCTTCGTCCGATATGGCATGGCTTAAGTTGGGTGGTCAGCCCAGACGGGCACACTGAGACATCAGCACTGCCAATGCAGCACAAAATTGGCCCCTTCGCCCAACCGGAGCCTGATTTGGCCAAAGGTGAATGCCTGAGGCTGACGGTGCCCATTGATTGGTCTTGGAAATCCGCCCCGTTGACCTAAATTACCTGGATCTCAAAATTGGCCCCGTGCTTCAGTCGCCAGGAAGCCACAGGCACAAAGGCTGGGTTGAAACGTGTCTGGATTATCCAGCCAAGTCTCCTACTGTGGTGCAGAGTTGTTTTCATTAGCCAGCTGAAAGATTTTGAGCGAAGTTTAACATCGCCTTTATGACGTGGCGCAAGAAATTTGCCCCTTCGTTCAGAGCCTGGCTGGAAAATCAAGTCTGTAGCTTACAGCCTGATTCACAGTTATAGGTCTCAGAAATTGGCCCCGCTTAGTCAGAAGTTGTAATTGTCCCCGAAGCCTAAACAATCATAAATACCCCTCAGTCCTTCGCTCCCTCCCTTTCGGCCTTTCCTCTACCTACCTATGTGTTGGTTAGAGCGACCCCGCTTGAGGGGGGCTCATTTCACAAGAACAAGGCCCTTTCAAGTACCGTTTTCATGCCCCAAGGCTAGGTAGCTTTAACCCCCTGTACGACACTGTCCTGGTTCCACGGATCTCTCATGCTGGAGTCGCTCCAGCGAAAAATCGAAGAATAGTAAGTTCTGCTTTATCTATTCTCTTGACGCTTATCCCTAATTATCCCGTGTTGCTAGGTCTTCCCGCTTAACTACTCGGAGGGCTACCGCCCATTATTGAAAGTCCAATAGCTTGTCGAGCAGTGCGGAACAGGCTTCCGCGCTCTCACCATCTCTGGACAAGACCATGGACATCGAATAGATCAGTTTTCGTACCTCAGCGTACTTGACTTTCTGACAGGGTCATCATCCGACACTTTCTGCGCTGACATTGGCTTTTGGAAGTGCGATCTGGAGTGGATGTCAAGACTCAGTCCCCCAGTCTCCACCTCGGACGTTCTCTTGTCTGAGGAGGTGCGCTTGGGAACTTCGGGCTCTGAATTAACTCCTGCGCCTCTAGGTAGCCTTGGTCCTTGCTTGGAATCTTCTCAGTCTTCTCGCTCTCCCTCCTCGGCAATCTCTTCCTGTCCTCCACTTCTTCCTACCGACACGCCCAATTCTGTATCCAGTGCCCCGTCTTTCGAGCTCAACTTCTCTTTGGCCCCACCGCAATACCAAGGGTGTGTGATTTGTGGCAAGCAGTTCAGCGCAGACCGCTTCAGATCCCACACAAAGCTTTGCAAGCGCCATCGTTGTTTGGCAACTGGCTGCGGCAAGTGTTATTTCGACGCGGGAAGCCTGAAGCGCCATGAAAAAGAGTGCCGACATATCGAACGCAACCAGCCATCCTCGAGCTACAAGTGTGTTTGCCACAAGACTTTCGCACGATGGGACAAGTTTGTGGCTCATCATCGCCGACGCACCTGCAAGGCTCTTCCTGGAAGTTCATATGTTTGCCAATGTGGACTTGCTCTGGCCCGCATCGAACTATTGGAAGCGCATCACAAAACAGAATTACGGAAGGCAGGACGCCCTCGAAAGCAAGCACGACAGGAGGACAACCACGAGGGAGAGGACTACGGATGAGACCACTCACACTTCGTTGTCCGGCATGGGCGATGTGAGGAGCATTATTTGTCCCCTTACCACCAACCGGCTGCGAGGTATGAACAAGGACTAATTTCATGTGTGGTAGTGAAGGATTCATCGGTCATGTTAGAAAGCTAAGATAACTTAGGGGGTTTCTGAGCCCCTTAGCTTCTGACCCCTCTGAGTGCTCTGGAGAAAGACAAGGTCTACTGTTTCGGTGTCAAGACTTCTATGTTTAGTTAACTGATCGAGGAGCCAATCAGTTAACTAAACATAGAAGTTTTGACACCTAGATAGTAGACCTTGTCTTTCTCCAGAGCACTCAGAGGGGTCAGAAGCTAAGGAGGGTCAGAAGCCCCCTAAGTTATCTTAGAGGACGCTGAGTGCTATTTCTGCGACGATGCCCATGCTGGTTTGGCCCTGGAATGGGCAATGGGGGATTACGCTGTCGATAGAGGCCGAGGGGTATTTCCTTCGGGGGGGCTTAGAATGCCTCTGTTGAAATTACGGCCCGCTCATGTGGGTTTGGTGAGTGTGCTGCTCGGCTCATCCGACTGTGTTGTTTCCAATTAGGATAGGCACAAGTAAACCTTTCCGGTTGGGTATATGTCTTGGCCCTTGACCAAGGCTAGCAACACAGTCGGATGGGCCGAACAGCACACTCACCAAACCCACATGAGCCAACGGATTGTGGCATCTTCCCACTAGGGAGATCGGGACTCATTATATGATGGTAGCCATTTTGATGAAGAAAGAGAAGGGAGACGATAAAGATATAGATAATAAGCCAAAGGAGGAAGTGAAGGAATATATCTTCTCGTAAGAAAAAACCATACAATAACATTACACCATTTAATGTTATAACCGACGGAAACTGTAGTAATCTGATCCACTTAGACTGAGATTTCTCATACACACACAACGCGTTCTAAGCCTTTACCTTTTAATGAATGCAATTACTTTTATTTCAATACGCTGATGCCTCGCTTCTGAGCAGAAAACGCAAGCCTTGAATGCAGCTGACTCCAGCAGAACATATTCATAAGGAATGTTCCTTGCTCGCTACCTCGTAAGAACACTATCAATATGCCACCAGCTCCGTTTGTCGTGATTCTTTGTACGTGAAGCGACCCGTATCCGGTCTCATTTGCTTGTTTTACTCCCACTCCAAAGACCGCATATACTCGACCATGATATGCTCCCGCTCCTTTCGCAGGTCCGCCAGACTTTCTGATTTATCCAGAGTCCTCCGAATTTCTTCCATCTCCTTGCCCAGATAGTCCCAAGCTGGACAGGTCGGCAGAATGTACGTCCGATCTTCCACCAAAGCTAGCAAGCGATACTCTATCTCCTCCCGGTCAGCCAACTGAGCTTCCGCTTTGTCCAGTCTTTCTTTCAGGATGCACGCCGAGCCCAATCTCTGGCGTAACTGAGCCACTTGGGCCTCGAGACAGGGAGTGATGATGTCGGTATAGAATCGAACAGCCTCCTCAAAGAGTTCATGCTTCTCAATCTCCGTGTCTTCGTAAGCTTCCCAAGCCCGAAAAAGAGGCCCTAAGGAGGAGATGAATGTTTCGCGGGCCCTTGGGTCATGAGTCTTAGACGGTAATTGTCGCAGCACGGAGACGCGGTGTAAAGTAGTCTTGAGATAGCATAGCTCACCATCTTTGAGCGACACAAAACGATCCAGTTCTTGTGTTGAACGAAAGGTTCGCTTCCGTCTCTTGCCACCCCAGGTTTTCTCCGCCGCCTTTAGCATGGCTTCTGCCGTTGCATGATCCAGAGATAGAGCGGAGAGCAGCGAGGGTTTGGGAAACAAACGTGACAAATGGTCCAGTCGCATCAACGCCGACGCGCTCCTCTGTGCTGGGCTTGGACGGTGGCGCATCTTTTTAGACACTTCAGTGTTGTCCTGACCAACCTCCGTTGCAGCACGCTTTGAAGCTCTCTTCAGTCTTCTTTTCTCGCGCTGCTTTTCCCGTTTTGCTTTCTTGGATGCCCCAATTGTTTGAGATGGAGATAGTTCGGTCTCCTGCTCTGTGGTCTCATCCGAAGATGAATGAGGTTTGACACCCTGGTGGTCTGGAGAGAGAACTGGGCTGAGGGGCAGAGAACTGGCAACCCCGCTCTGTGTAATGCTGCAAGATGCCTCGATGTCTTCGTTGCTGGCTTGTCCGCTGGCATGGAGAGACGTCGCTGATGGCGGGTCCATTGTGAACTGACGCTGGTGACCAAGTGGTTCCATGTTGCCTGTTGTAAGAAGAACCTGCGGTACTTTTTAGAAGCACAGAAGCCCGACCTGAAAGATGGGGAAAGTACAAAACTGATGACAACTTGGCGAGGCAACCAACAGGGATGTCTTGATTCTGCTTGGGCGCGGGGATGATTATTCTAGCCAACCGCAAAGAAGTCCGCCCTGGCGAGCGGTTGGAAACAAACGAGGCGGTGCAACTCGCGGGGCCAATTTTCTCGACGGTTCATGTCATCTTGAAGCACGCTGGGGCGTGAGACGGGGCCATTTTTCTCTACCCAGCCTGGTGCGCCGGAAAAGCGCTTTTCACCAAGATCAGAGGGCCAATTTTGTAAATCCCGAATTTCACTGCTCGAGCAAAATGGCCCCTTTTTTCTGGCTGAACTAGCCACGACTCATCCCAGCGAAAACCGGCCCCTCACGGGGCACATTATATGGCCTTATGGCTTAGGGACAACGTCAAATCAGCTCAAATGGCCAGTACAGTCCAAGTAAATTGGCCCCGTCAGCTGCCATGGCAGCTAGAAATGATCAACAGCTATTAAAGAAGCAGTAAGGTCTTGAGCTATGATGATGAAGGTTTAGTTGTAAAACCACAATTTGTCTATCAAATTCGCAAGTTCTTTCAAAGTTCCCTTCACTTGAATTTCTCCAGGACGCCAATTGCCGTCTTCCAGTCCGTGATTTGTCGACCAAGTTATGCCATCTTAGCAACACAAACCTATTTCTCCTTCCTGAACCCACGCGATCCGAACCTCCTCGGCAATTCGCAACTTGGCCAGCAACTTTGCTTCGCCCTGAAACATCACACTTCGCCTTGGTTTACGAGCCTTGCTACGGAACCAAGTATCTCTCATGAACCAGAAAAAGATGGCATTTTTCTCGCCGGAGGTTATTATAGCCATGATTTTCGGCGCTCCGAGTTTCCTAGTTGCCGTGGCGGGCCTTTGGTTCGCATACCGAGCTGCGTATTCCTTCAGGCAGCGGCGTCATGATCTAGAGGCCTCGGTACCGGCAGATAATTCCCAGTTCACACCACCAGGCATATCATCGGGGAGTCTCGAGTATATCGTGGCAATTCCAGATGTCGCACACATACGACATGCTTGGGGCGAACCCGTTATAGACAGGCGTCATCAGGTCCCTCCGTGAATGCTGCGCGCCAAATCGCTGCCCCGTTAAGCGTGAGTTCCCATTATTCTTACTTTTGCAGCCTTACAGCTTCTCATCGCAATGGGCAGAATAAAAATTCATCTCGCCACAGCAGGACATCCGTTAATTCATAAGTTAACTCATCCCCTTGACTCAGGATGATCTTTCGTCACACCGAACATCCTCGTCAAGGTCAAAGGGCCGGAGGGGTCTTGTGGTTGTTGACTGTTGTTTGTTATATCTCCTGAGTTAGGCTGAGCGTATTTAGTGCGGTGAAATGAAAAGAAGTAAATCGTTGCAGGAAGCAGACATAGAAAGGAATCTTGGGCGGTTTATGCATTGCAGCTGTTAGGGAAAAGTCAACATGGGTAAACATGGTGCCACCCAATGCCGTTCAGTGTCTGACCAGATTGCGCACTACTCTATCAACGAATGTGACTCCAAGTGATAGAGTGCTCTTGACCCTCTCCTCTGAGCACTGGTAGCTATCTTCTGGCTTAGCTATCCCATCAAAGGCCGGGCTTCAACTACATTAAAAAAAAACAATGGTAGCACGGGTGCACAATAAGCATTTGGTCCAGCCCAACCTCTAAGATGTACACCTATGCCTGCATTCCAGTGAAGCATGAAGCGACACTCATAACCCTTATTCCCTCACAAGGCCAACCGACGGATAGACAGCTCGGCTAGATGGCCAGGTTTCACGGTGCAATAGCAGCTCGAGTTGTCTGCGAGAGTGGTGGGCTTACCCTAAGCCACAGTTCTGTACTAGTGGAAATTGGCAGAATGGCCAATGAAGGAAACCCAAGGCCTTCTGCCCAAGCCTAATTCTATCACGAACCAAGGCACTAACTGAGTTCGTGAAACCTAAAGCCCGGATAGATGCTCCGCTTTCGGTTGATCATTACCTATCTGTCTCTCCTCAGGCAGTGCAGAGGCCTTTTCTGGGTCCTCAGCGAACTGCTCCATCTGTCACACCCAAAATCTCCTTGAATAGCTCAATCCACCGCCTCAAACGGGCTAGCAGTCTTCTTATTGGTCATTCTTTACAAATAGAATGTTTTGTAGAACTATGAAGCTATACGGTCGTTAGGGGAGAAGATTGGTCCGGATCGGTTCCGCTTGCACCACTTCAAGTCATTATTATGTCTTGATAGGTGATAGCCCGCATCTGGTTTCGTAGTCACACATAGAGACTTGGTTTCCTTAAGGTGCTTGAACTAATTACTTGAGGGCGCTGGTCTCTTGGCTCCCTCCGGTAGCGCAAAAAAGGTAGCAAGTGGCAAAAAAGAGTGGACAATGGTGGATTCAAACCACCTCTGATGGACGAACAGGGAATCGAACCCTGGACCACTCCCAGAGGCGAGGATCTTTTGGAAGAAACTTGCTAAGGGAGTATTATACCACTAAACCATTCGCCCGGAATGCTTGTGCGTTGCGATGTTCGGCGTCTCCCTCTCGGGGTTCATGAACAGAGAGAGCCATTAACATGGATAGTATATTTTTAGCTCACTGGAAAATTCCGATGGAAGACGACGATCTTTATTTAAGTACTGGTTTGTCAGTTTAGTCACGCGTGTTTCACCTAGGGTGCAGAGAAATCCAGGGGCTAGCAATACGGGAAAAGAGCAAAAACCCCCACCTAACAATCTCGTATCCCAAACCTTGCTTTGATTAGGTACGGCAATGCCCGTTAGTATGGAACCAATACATGGTATTTAAAATGGCAATGGCAGCCGCCATGCTTCTAGCATGCTTCTAGAAGCAATAGACGACATCCCGTTCAGTTACTGGACTGGCTAATGATGCTATCGCACGCCACTCTTCACCTATTGGTGGCCGCTGGGCTCGCCTTAGGTGCCGAGCTCGACTTCGTCAAGGCATCCAACAGTTATATCGTCGAGTACAAGAACGGTATCACCAAGAGAGACAACATCTTCTCTCGTGATGCTAGCATCAAAGTTGTCCGAGACTTCCATAGCGACATCTTCTACGGCGCCAACATCGAGGCCGAAAAGCACACAGCCGAGGAACTCTTGGCCCTCCCCGAGGTCGCCAATGTCTGGCCCAACCGCTTCTACGAGCCTATGAGGGTTGTTGCCAGACAGGCGGCTGATAACTCGACCGACCTGCCGCCTGGATCTGACCTCAATCCGAATGAGTACGACGTGCACAACGCGACAGGTGTGTGGGCTCTCCACCAAAAGGGCATCAAGGGCAAGGGCGTCAAGATTGCTGTTGTCGACACTGGCGTCGATTACACTCACCCAGACCTGGGAGCCGGATTCGGCCCCGGATTCAAGGTCGCCGGTGGCTATGACTTTGCCGGTGATGGAACCTGGCCCAAGGGACCTAGAGAGCCTGACGACGACCCAATGGGTCTGCAAGATCACGGTACCCACGTGGCCGGCATCGTGGCCGGCAAGGGCAAGAACTGGTCCGGCGTCGCCCCCGAGGCTACCATCTACGCATACAAGACTTATGCGCGGGACGGCACCGACGAAGCAATCAACATTGACGCCTTCCTCGCAGCATACGAGGCCGGCGTCGACATCATCACGGCCAGCATCGGCCTCGGCGGCGGTTGGTCCGACGGCGCCTGGGAGGAGGTCGCAACTCGTCTTGCCAACAAGGGTGTCGTTATCACCGTGTCCGTTGGCAACGGTGGCGACGGCGGACCTTTCCGCGCTTTGTCTCCCTCCGGTGCCAAGGGCGTCATTGCTGTTTCCAACATCAACACGTACTCGAATCGCGATGCAAAGCTAGCCGTCCCTGACTATAGCACCTCATGGGGGCCCCTCTTCGACCTACAGCTCAAGCCCGACGTCGGCGCCCCAGGGGCATATATCTACAGCACCGTCTTCAACCACGGATGGGCTATCTACAGCGGTACCTCCATGGCGACACCCTATCTTGCCGGAGTCGCGGCTCTCTACATTGGCCAATTCGGCGGTCGAGGCACCCAGAACGGCGCCAAGTTTGCCAAGATGATGCATAATCGCCTCGTGTCTAATGTCCGCAAGGTGAACCAGTTCAGCTGGAATGACCCAGTTGCTTCCGTTGCCCAGATCGGAAGCGGTCTGATCAACGCCACAAGTCTCTTCGCGTCGACGACTGACCTGATGTATGAGCCCATGGCCCTCAATGACACTCGCTTTTTCTCTGGCCACCACAAGATCACTGTTATCAACAACAGCAAGAAGCCTGTCGAGTACTCCTTTACCAAGGAGGACTCGCAGGGCGTCAGTTCCCTGGGCAGCGATGCGTATGACACCATTGTCAAACAGTACGATAACCTGCAGTGGTACGAGTACTCTATCAATGCTACACTTCCGAAAAAGTTCACCCTGCAGCCCGGCAAGAGCAAGGAGGTCACTGTCTCTTTCCAGAACCCCGACAAGTCCAACTGGTATAAACCAAGTATGCCCCTATACGGCGGCAACATCATCGTCTCGGGCTCCAACGGCGACCGTCTTGCCATCCCCTTCGTAGGTGTCGGCGCTGACCTGAAGGGAACGTTCAAGAACATGTTCCTTTCCGAGCCGCGCATGCAATCCCTCGATCCACCCGTTCAGCAGGGCGTCAATGGTTCTACTCCCTCCTTCTCCTTCAACCTCACTGCCCAGGATTTCCCCGTCATCTGGGCCGGCATCGGCTGGGGCACGCGTCAGCTCCGCTACGACATCTTCGAAAAGGGGTGGAAAGAGAGCGCATGGACGTGGCCCCTCGTTCCGGGGAAGAATAAGTACGTGGGCTCGGGCGCATGGTGGGTTGGGGCGGGACAGGTTCCCAAGTGGTTTGACGATCAGGGCTGGAACCCAGACGAGACGACTGACTATCCCTTGATAAACACTGGTCGAGCAGCGGCCATGCCTGGATACGACAAGCGCGAGTACTGGTGGTTTGGCAAGCTTACCAACGGCACCAAGATTGCCCGTGGCGAGTATGTATTGCGATTTGCAGTTCTTGTGCCCTTTGGCCGACCGGAGGTTGCAGGTGACTGGGATACCTTTACAGTGCCCTTCAAAGTGACGGGACAATACAACTCTTTACAGTAATTAGATAGACGACTGAAATATACACAGTACCTAAAGTCTCATCAGAATAAGCTGTTAAGTATTTAATCAATTAAAACAGTACATAAACAAAGAACTCTGTACGCCTATCCTGCCTGCAAGACATGCCTCTTGTAGTAGCAATTTATCTGTAAATCCCAGGTCCCTCGAGCAATCTATACTCTATCCTCTCTGTCCACCATTTTCCGTTCAGACTGTCAATGTTAGATGGCCCGAGTATCTCTCAGTGCCTGTCCAGCACCAAGTCCATTTACATCCACCTCAATGCCCCCAGCCATGGTTGGCCGCTGAGGCACAGGTACAGAACCGCTAGCCTTGATGTGCAGTTTCTCATCTTGAGCGGACGCAATCTTGTCCTGTTTCAGACCCATCGAATCAAGAAATCCAATAGTGTCTGTCAGTTCTTGCTCCTTCCTGGCTGCGGTCCAGTGAAGCTCTTCAGCCATAATGTCAATGACCCTTGGCAGAACTTGCAGCGCTTTTGAAGCATCAAGGAACGACAGACGGGTCCGGCGGGCGATGACGTCCGCAGCTGTGCAAGCGGCCTCAGAGCGCACGCCATGGGTAATCTCGGCCTCAATGAAGGGGAGATTTGGCAGTAGTCGGGTGTTCAGACGTGGTGAAATGGCGAGTAGTGCCCAGGCTCGGTCACCGTAGTTGGTGGCAAGGTGGTGGGCAATATCAGCATCGATGGGGAATACCTCCATCAGCCGCGAGGCAAGCGAGGACCAGTAACCATGTGCGCCTACGAGCGGTACGTTCCGCGTGCAGCATCTACCGCTAGTCGTGAAACCTGGTAGCCCGGCACCGCTAATGTCGGGAAGAGGAATGGCGCGCGGTTGGAGGTTGAAAGTCTTGATGGCTTCATCAACCGTGTCTTCAGCCATTTGTCGGTAGGTGGTCCATTTCCCACCTGCGCAGGTAAGAAGACCTGAAGGAGAGACGGTGATGAGATGGCTTCTGACAAGAGATTCGGTGTTTTTGGCTCGTGGGTCGCGGACTAGGGGACGGATTCCTACATAGTGTAAGTAGATGGACAAGCATTCAAGACGGATGCTTCACTCACCTGACCAAGCTGCCAGTACATCATCCCTGGAGAGCACCGATTCTGGCGACAAGAGCTTGCTGACCTCATCGAGAATGAAATCCACATCGTCTTGCTGCGCCACAGGTGCCTTCTCAACCTTGCAAGGGTTATCCGTCGTTCCAGCCAGAGTGAAGCCCTGCCAGGGAAGAACAAAGATGACACGTCCATCCGAGGTAGCTGCATCAAGCATCCCCATTCCATTAGGGCACAGCCTCTTTGGGAGCATGATGTGGACGCCAGATGAGGGAGCAACGATGGGCTCTCGAGAGGGTTCATCCATCTGCTCAATGGCGTCGGTGAAGGGACCGGTCGCATTGATGACGCCCTTGGCGTGGACTGTGAAGGCTTGCGATCCGTCAAGTACATCTCGTACCTTGGCACCGCATATTTGACCACTGGCGTCTTTCTCGAGACCCGTGACCTCGACATGGTTGAGAACCGTGGCTCCGTATTGAGAAGCCGTCATCGCCAGAGCGACGTTCATTCTCGAATCGTTGTGTTGACCATCATAGTACACCAAAGCTCCGACCATGTTATCTCGTCGCAACAACGGAAACGCAGCAAGCGCTTTGCTCTTACTCAAGTAATAAGAACTCTCAAGACCCTGCGAGCCGGCAAGAAGGTCATAAGCCTTGGTACCAGCCCAGAAGTAGGGCGCTTCCCACCAACGCTGCAACGGTAGCAAGATTGGCAGCGAACTTGATAGATGCGGCGCAATGTTGAGAAACGTCTTGCGCTCCCTCAAAGCTTCCATAACGAGTTGGAGCTGACCGTAGTCGAGGTTCCAAACAGCTTTTTCGAGATAGCGAACACCGCCATGCACGAGCTTTGTGCTCTTGGAGCTTGTCCCCGAGGAGAAGTCATCGCGCTCGACGAGTGCGACTTTCAATCCGCGTGTGACGGCATCAAGGGCGATGCCTGTTCCGGTTGCGCCGCCGCCGATGATGAGTAGATCATACTGAGCGCTCTTGTCTGGTGTGTTGCTACGGCGCAGGTCGGCAAGCTGTTCGGCGCGGCTCTTTGTAGCTTGGAAGGTAGGTGGCACGATACGGCCGGCGGAATCGCGCTTGAGAGGAGCAATGGGCTTGTCGATGGAATGTGTCTTGTTTCGAGTCGCGTAGACGACGCCGCCGGCTGCTACGGTAGCTGTTGCAGCCGCGCAAGCGACGAGCAGCGGCCGCTTGACTGTTCGAAGTCGCTGCTGCATGGTGGTTGGCTTGTGCTCTTGACGGGGGTTGGTGTTCTGAGCTCCTCAGACAGCTTTGAGCGCGTCTTAGGAACGATACAGGTGGCCTTGAGTATGGTGTGAAGTCGATCAACTTGGAGCAAAGAGAAAAGTATGTTTATAACAGACAATAACTTGACAATGATCGTCGCATTGGAAAAAAAGATTCCATCATTTGCCGGGTGAAAATGGGCCACTCGAGCAGCTCTGATATCATACCTGACGCTTTCCTCTGCAAAGAACCGGAGACATGCCGGCCACGCCAAATCACGGTCCCACGTTTCTCCCCGTGACCATTTTCCCTCCTCGATTTCCCGTCGAAATGAAACCCCTGCCCCGCCAGAAACTCGCATCTGACAAGTGAGGTCGTCCCGTAAAACCTCCAACATGCAAGGGAGCCAATTCTTGCCGTGTCATGACCAACGCTCAGCCTCATCCACCATATGCATGTCGGTATTTCAGCACCGAGCTGCTAAGCTGTACAGGGATTAGGGCCATGACCCCTGGCAGATGCATGTCGGGGTTTGGTACCGACCATAATTCACCGAACACGACCGAGAGATCCATCGTGCGCCCGCTTCCTCCGGTGGCAAACTTGGCTTCCGTGGCCACGTGCTGATGTTCACCGAGGTACAGCAAAATGCTGTTGGCTTGGCTCGCACCTCGATGTTGCTCTTCAGGTAAGAGGCGCATGCAGGTTGGTACCATTCGGACTAGGTACGCTTTCTGGAAGGGAGCCGCAAAACTGCAGTTTCTTACGTATCCACTCGGTTTGGTTGGTGTGGGTCAAATATCCTACCACGTTGTATCACGGCTCGGCGTCAACTCACCCTGGAGTTGGAGCATTGATGAATGGTGTTATCCAAGTCGAATCTCAGCAGACTTTCTCGCTTGATAGGCCTTAAGCATTGTAATTAGGATGATTTGGTTTGGATATCACTTGATATCGAGGCTAAATTATTGATGCCCAAGATACAGTGGAGGAGAAATACTGGAGCCAAACGTTGTGATAAAAACCATCGATAGCCAGCGAGTTGGCCAACTGCTATGCACTCCAAACAATCTCACGAAAGATTTCCTCATCGCCAAGGGTTCATCGATTGAGTTAAACATTGTCCTCAACTCCAAAGGATATCCACAACGATCTCGCAATGTCTCAGAATGCTGACACTTCCAAGTTCCACCAGCGCTGATCACAAACTCCAGTGGAGAATCGCGAGGTGGGCACCGTGGGGTTGAGGCAAACGTTCTTCAGACGATCAACGCTATCAATTGACGCACTACGTAACTAACTATAATGTTCTCCAAATATGTTTCTCATTCCCGTCATCTGGGTTCTGTCTTTCCCATCTTCTGTTTCGGTTCCTGTTGTTTCTCTTTCACCCACCAAGCTTGACTTTTCAAAGATTCCCGAACACCCCGCCCTCACCCCGAAAGCGTCCGAGCCCTTCAACCATGCCCAGCACGAGGATTCTATACCTGCGAGTCCAGGGCACGGTCATAGGTGTTTGACCAGACTGATCGACGAGGGGTTACCAGCCGCTTGAATCCCATGTAGGGAGTGTTCATTGGGCTAGGGCCAGTGTACATGAAGGCATCATAGAGGAAACCACCAAAGGATGTACCAAGGAACGGTATCACCATTGGGATCTATCATGAAGGTCAGTTGAGTTCGCCATAATCAATCAAAGCTTGACTCACCCAGAAATAGTATCCTCCCGCAGACCAAACCTCAGTTCCGTATCCAAGCATGTACGAAACCAACCGCGGTCCAAAGTCACGAGCCAAGTTGATGGCATAGCCAGTCTCCCAACCCCAGCAAGCACCGATACCAAAGATCAAGAAGAACAAGGCAAGAGGCATCAACGGCCCGGCACCAATGTTGGTGCTGTCTGCCAATGCAAAGATGACAAACTGCAGGATCGTGCTGGCGATGAACTCGGAAAAGACCATGCCCGTACGCGTCATGAAGGCAGCGGGATACGTGCAAAAGATGCCCGCCGTCGCGTTCTCTCCCGTGACGGTTCGGATACCTGGGCCGCCCTCGTACGCGTTGATGGCAGACTTGTAGTTGCCGTACACGACGGCGGCGGCGGCCATGGCTCCGAGGGTTTGGGCAATAGCATAGATGGGGAGTTTACGCCAGGGATGACCTCTGAAGAGACAGTTCGCCAAAGTCACGGCGGGGTTCAGATGGCCTCCTGATTTACCACCGACGTATACTCCAAGCATGACACCTAGTCTGGTCGAGCTCGTTAATCAAAATCCAGGTCGACTATCACGATCGAAGACTTACCCCCAACCCCAAGAGATGCTCTGATAGTCACCCTTGGTTCCTCTGCTCAGAACAACCTGAGCAACAACGCCGTCGCCAAACAGAATCATGATAAAGGTGCCGAAGAATTCCGAAAAGGCATCCTGGCAAGTCTCCCTGACCCTGCTCCAAAGCAACGCCTCCTCCCTCTCACCAACATGAGGCTGCAGCGTCGAATCGCTGGGCAGTTCCTTGAGCGCTTTGGTCTGAACCATCTCGACTTTGGCGGGAGAGCTTGGACTGTTGATGGATGACTCTGAGATAGAGTCTTGGTTGAAAGAGGCGGTCATTGCAAAGATCTTGTTGGAGAGGGGATGGATGTGAATGCCGTCATCACCTCATGGGGATGTGGTTACAATTTATGCTCAGCAAGGACCAGGAAGGCTCTTGGCCACCAAGCCGATTAGGTTACAAAACGGTCGAGTGTATCCTCTCGCACTGAGCCATAGTTCGGCTCCGGTGCGAGCGAGCATCGCTTCCTTTCCCGAGGCACATTCCCGGTCCCCTCACCTTCCCATGGTGAGGGTGGCTTACAAGTCTGTTGGTACACTCCTAGTTAGAGAACGGGAAAGTCCAGCTCCGAAGGGGTAGCACTTCCAATCCCTCCCGACACAATCGAACCATGGCTTGTGGACGGGCCCTTCGGTGTTTGTCAGTCAGGTGAGGGTAACGTCTAGATGCGAGCTCGGTAGCCCACACCGAGAGGTATCACCACCCTCCAAGATGGGGATTCGAGACCCCCATCCCCCGCCTCCGCAGGTTCCCCGACGAGCCTCAGCCCCTCCGGAGGTCCGAGGGACTTTAATTAGACAGTATAATAGACTACGAATATGCAGATAAGCGTTCGCCAAGCCCCTTGTCACACTCAAGCTTCTAGAACGGGTTCCCACTTTGTGGGGATATGCACAAGGTCCCGAGGTGTCAAGAAACTTCTCCACGCTGATCCTTCGCTGCTTAAACCCCGATGGCGTCCTCCGATGCTCGTGCCATTGACCATGTAAGTCGGGTTCGCAAAACCCGAGTTTCTGACCTCCATCTCTCAAGTGTAGGGATTGTGAGACGTGCTGTTGGTCCGTGTCAAGATGCAACCCCAATCAACCGCGGTGATCCTCGGCCGAAAATCTTGATCTCGTGCTCTTTTCTCGACCAAAAAGTAAAACCCCGCAAATTGACCCTTGGGGTAGTCACCTGGGGTTGGGTCTAGGAGGGGTTTCTTCCCCGTGGAGGAGGGGATGGCTTGTGATGGTGTCGCATTAGAACCTCCAAGCTCAAGCCGAGACGGGAATACTTAAGTGCCTGGTCCATTGCAGTCTGATGACACGTCCTATCGCATCTTATCTCGGTTTAATCATCGCATTACAAGCTCGTCCCACCTTTTTTTTCCCAATTCTTTACGACTGATACCTCTTCACCAAAAGCGTCATGCCTCTCATCAATGGAAACTCCAATGGCTCCTTTATTGGAGCCATTGATCAGGGCACAACCAGCTCACGCTTCCTCATCTTCGACACAAGTGGCGAAGTTGTGGCGACGCATCAGCTCGAGTTCAAGCAGATCTATCCCCATCCTGGGTAAGGCGATATAGAAGCAACGTATTTTTGGTCCGGAAGCTAACATTAAACTTAGATGGCATGAGCATGACCCAGAAGAGCTGGTAAGCTCTGTGGAAAAGTGCATTGATGGAGCTGTCGAGTCCTTTGAGGCTCGGGGCAACTCACGCGACCAAATCAAGGCCGTGGGCATCACAAACCAGAGAGAGACAACCATTGTCTGGGATAGAACGACGGGCAAGGCGCTGCACAATGCCATCGTCTGGACCGACACTCGATCTCAAGAGCTAGTCCGAAGACTGAAGCGTCGTCTCGGGGCCAGTGAATTGCCTTCGAGATGCGGTCTTCCTCTCTCCACATACCCTTCTGTCAGCAAGCTGCTATGGCTGCTCGGGAATGTTCCTGAAGTCAAGGATGCTTACGAGCGCGGCGTGCTCGCTTTCGGTACCGTCGATACTTGGCTGACGTACAAGTTGAATGGCGGCACGGAGCGTGACATTTACGTGTCAGATCCTTCGAATGCGTCACGCACCATGTTCATGAACCTCGAGACGCTCAAGTACGACGAGGAAATCATTGACTGGTTCCGTCTCGACCCCGCAAAGATTACCCTGCCAAGGATCGTGCGGTCCTCAGACACCAAGGCTTACGGCTCCTTGGCTGGCACATGCTTGAAGGGCACCAAGATTACAGGGTGCCTAGGTGACCAATCTGCTGCCCTCGTCGGCCAGAAGGGCTTCACCCCCGGCCTCGCCAAGAACACATACGGGACTGGCTGCTTTCTGCTCTACAACGTGGGATCCAAGCCCGTCATGTCTACCCACGGACTTTTGAGCACCGTCGCCTTTGACTTTGGCGAGGGCAACACCATGTACGCGCTCGAGGGCAGTATCGCCGTGGCGGGCTCGAGCGTCAAGTTCCTCGTCGACAACTTTGGCTTCATCCAGTCGTCGTCCAAGCTGAGCGCCCTGGCCGAGACTGTCGAGGACAACGGTGGGTGCACTTTCGTAACGGCCTTTAGCGGCCTGTTTGCGCCGTACTGGATTGACGATGCCCGAGGTACCATCTTTGGCATCACAGCGTACACACAGCGCGGACACATCGCTCGCGCCACGCTCGAGGCCACCTGCTTCCAGACAAAGGCCATCCTAAACTCGATGGAGAAGGACAGCGGCCACGCCCTAACGGAGCTGGCCGTGGATGGTGGCATGTGCAACTCGGATCTTATCATGCAGGTACGTACATCAGCTGAAGGAACAAGGGGGAGATGAAGACGCTAACAAGGTTTACAGACGCAGTCTGATCTTATTGGTATCCCTGTCAATCGACCAGCCATGCGGGAAACAACGGCTCTTGGCGCCGCCATCGCAGCCGGTTTCGCAGTGGGAATCTGGAAGGACTTTGATGACCTCAAGAATGTCAACACGCAGGGCCGGACCATCTTTGAGCCCCAGATCACTAATGAAGAAGCGGCAGCTCGTTTCGGGACGTGGGAGAAGGCGGTCCAGATGGCTAAGGGGTGGGCGAGCTAAACGAGGCGGTGTCTGTAGCGTTCTTGTCTGTGCTTTCTTTTTTCCTTGCGTTTTTTTGTCTGTAGCATATGTATCAAGTGAAATACTGCTGCCTGGGCCAAGGGCTGCTAAAACAAGCCCGTTCAATTACCTGTCAACACTAGTGATGATCGCCTAAGCCATTGCCGTCTGCCACATGCCAATAGAGGCAAAGCGTCCTGGGGCCGATCAAATCCTTCAATGGCGCCAGGGTGAGGGGACAAGAGAAACGAAGCATCTTCTTCCCGGCGAAGCCGTAGCATGAATCAGGACATGAGCTGCGGGTGCTCAGCGTCTCATCTCCACCGGAACTTTATGTAACCTACCAAGCATCGACGTACGTCAGCCGGAGTCCAGAAGAAGAAGGCCCCTAGACCTTCTGGGATGTCATTTGCTACGGGCCCCCTGGTCCGCGCCTACAGGGAGGGGGTAGCACCCCGAAATGCCGCCTTTGTGGTGTGCCCCCCTCAGCTCGGCAGTAGAAGGCATGGCGACAGTGTCAAATCTCCACGTTTCACCGGGGGGTCTAGGCCTCTCTAACTGGGGCAAACTTGGTCAAAGATTGACGGCTTACCGCCGGTGTTAGTGGACCGAGGCTCGGCCTTATTGTTCACCAACCGTTCGTTCTCCTCAATATTATCTCTGGATCCAATTCTCCACGTTTCCTGTCAACGAAGATCTCCTGTTCCACCAAAGCAATCCATGCGCATGGTTTATTCTACTGCTTATCGCTCTTCCCCAGATTCTACTCCACGCCAACTCAATCGACCTCTGAGGGAATGTGGAGGTCCCAGACCCTCGGGAGAGGGATCGGCACAATCCCCACGAGCGAGCCCTCGACAGCGGCAATTGAGGCCGAGGACCTCAACTCGACCTTGAGTAATGACGAGGGATCCAGCGGCGAGGAGTCCAGGCTCACCAGCTCAAATGGCCCGGCGAGGAAGCGGAGGAGGGAGAGACACCAAAAGATATCGTAGGTTTTTTTCCGACATACAATACCCGATAAAAAATACGAAAAAATCTGAATAGTTTGTGTGTTCAAGGTGTGAGATGTGCAAATCCCGCAAGGTAAAATGCGACCGTGCTGAGCCGGCATGTTCGTGGTGCGCCCGACACAACCGCGCCTGCGTCTACCTTGAGAGACAGAAGCCAGGGGCGGCTCGCAATGGCTTCAGTCTTGAGCTGGAGGCCAAAGTCAACCGGATCGACGCGTTGCTACAGGCCCTGGGACGTCGTGTTGAGGAGCACATTGTCCAGGATCACACGGCGGCTTCACCGAGCCTCGCGTCTTCCACCGCGAATAATCTACAGGGCGACAGTCAAGATGGTAGTCGGCTTACGCCTACAAGTCTCCCAAGAACCTCTTCAATGTCGCAAGCTAGGTCACCAAGTTTGTCCAGCACAACATGGCAGCCCGGCATCCAACCTCAGCAGCCGGTGCTGATGGCCAGTTTGGAGGGCCCTCCCCAACCAATCAGTTCTCCAAATGCCTCTGGATTTCGAAAAGACCCTTCTCTTCACTCCTTCATCATTGATCTCCCACCTCACGACGTCGTCTACACCCTCGTGGACCTCTACTTCAAGCACTGCAACACGTGGTGTCCTATCCTGGACCGAAAAACGACCTTTGCTAGCTTCTTCGGGCCAACATTGATGGAGGAAGCCGACCGGATTCTACTCTATGCAATCGTGGCAACGACGCTGAGGTTTCTCAAAGATCCAAGGATGTCATCCGAGATGCGGACATACTACCATGCCGTGGCTAAGCACACGGTGCAGATATACGCCATGGAACATATCAGCGTACCTGCTCTAAGAGCGCTCGTCATAATAACCCTGGATGAACTGGGGACATCAAACGGCCCCCGCGGCTGGAATCTCTTGTCATTACTCTCACAAAGCGTAAGGCAACTCGGCCTATGTGAAGAAAGCACCGTCTTCCTTTCAGCCGAGGCGTCAGAAACTCCGCACACCGGCTCCATGAGAAGAGTCGCAGCTGGAAAGCCCGAGTCCTGGATCGAAGACGAGGGAAGGCGACGGCTTTACTGGATGATATACCTCTTGGACCGTTATGCAACAATAGCCACGCCGACGTTTGACTTTATGCTCGACAGCAAGAAAGTCACTCGGTTTTTACCTTGTTCATACGATTTGTTCTCCAAGAACGTGCCGGTAGAGACGAGGGCCTTTCACCCAAGTGACGTCCAGCAGAGAGAATACCTCGTCAACAAACCCGAAAACCTCGGCAGCTTTACCTACCATTGCGAGATTCTCATCATCCTTAGCAAGATTCACGAGTTTCTCAAGACGCCTATTGATGTATCTTCTACAAAGGACATGGCTGAGTGGCGAAACACATACCAGACGCTTGATCGATCACTGGATGGCTGGTTGCAGAGCTTACCGAGTGAATACAGCAAGATATCTGCTTTGTGCCACTCGGATCCTGCAAGTCGTGTGGCCAACTGGTTCATGTTGCATAGTGCGTACGTCACTTCTGCGGTGCGGCTTCATTCTTCGGCGGCGTACCCAACCGTTAGGTCTCACATATTTGTGCCCTCTCACTACGCAATGCAGAGATGCCTGTCTGCTGTACAAAGCCTGGGAGACATTACCCGTGATGTCTCCGAAGCAGATGGCTTGAATCTTCTAGGACCTCCGTTTGCATTTTCGCTCTGGGTGGCTGGTCGATTGCTGCTGGTTCATGCCGCTGCGGTTGGATGTCCAGTTGATCCCCTGATTGACTTTTTTATCGATACGCTTCGAAATGTCGGCCAACACTGGGACGTCGCGAGCAACTACTCCAAAATCCTGAGCCGACTTGTCCAACGGGGGAGACAGGGTGACATGAGTTTTGCCACCATGAGACGGTAGGTCCTCGACAATCTCCCCTAACAACAGAAACTAACATGGCTTTAGGAGCGCGTATGATCTGGTGACACTCACATCTACAGCTCGACACTCGAGCCTAGAGCCAACATCAACCCAAGTCACATCTCTCAGCGAGCTCGACAACATCGATGTCTTTGACTTTTTCAATTATCCCAGAGTCTCCAATCAGAGCACGGCGAACCTGGTCATTCGACCCCAGACCATGAATAATATTCAAGGGGACTCGGCGAGGAACGGCATACCTGATCCAGAAGCTGATTGGTTAGCTTATGGGGGATCACTGTTCAACTAACCTGGAACGCCTGGAGCATATAGAATTCTTTTGACAATCACTTGTCCGATATCATATGCTTGTATCATTAAATCTCAGCCAGGTGTTATAGGTATATGATGGGGGGATTGGGATTCTAACAAGCGTAATAAAAGATGACTGCACGCTCAAGAAAGCATGATGATATCCTTTATAGGAGTCTTCATTAATTCCGTATCGATTAGCCTCTGGTTGTTCCTATTTGCCTCCACGGTTTGAATCTCCCCAGAACCCCATTCCCGGCATGTACTCCGACACAGCCCTGCTTGGTTTAGATGCCCTCTTCGACCAAAATCCCCTTCTCAACCTTCTAAACAATACGTCCAACGACAAAGCTAAAAGACTTACTCTTGAGAGATGCAATCCAGCCAGTGACTTGATCCAGACATCGTCAGGCCAGAGATTGCGACAATCCTACGGGTTCCGTCAACGCGTAGAACAACATGCGTAATCACACGCAGAACCGAAGCAAATTTACCGCCAACAACACTTATCTACGGTGTGACAAGCGGGCGGAGATGCAGAGAATGTTACCTTGCATATCAGACCACGGTCGGATAAAATGCCAGGGTTGAACCAACAGACAGCGACACCTGTCAAAAGACCGACGACCCCGCCCGTAATTCTTGTCGCGATCTTGACTCTTATTCCACGCACGAACACCCGCGGACCAACGGACTAGACAAGATGACGAATGATCCTGAGCCTTCTCCTCCAGCGCAGACTGCCGACACCGCTGACGATCAGGTGGCGCCTCTGGTACGTGGGACGACGGAACGGTCCACTCAGACGGTTGATGGTGGATGATGAAACTGACGTGACTCAGGAAGCTGAAGCCCCGGCTGACGACGACTCGGCAGTTGTGGTCGTGAGTGCTGTACCCCTTATCTATCAAGGAATGTCAATTGACTCGCCTCCGCTAGACTGATGATGAGCTGTCCACTGCGTCGTTGCGCTCGAGCATTCGCGAATACCACATGATCAATGGCCGTAGATATCACCGAGACGAGAGCAAGTCGGGACCGAATCGCTTGATCAATCTCCAGCTAATTAATGTTTGCAGAATACTATCTCCCTAGTGACGAGGTACGGCCTCTCGCTCATTCAACCAAAGAACCTCGCTGACAGGCTTGCAGCATGAATCAGAGAGATTAGGTAACCGCGTAGAAGACGTACCCATGAATTCGGGGCTCATAACAGCTTTACAGATCTCCAGAACCACCAACTTCTCCTAACATTTGGCGGCAAGAGGTATTTCGCTCCCAATGCCGAGACAGCCAAGCGAGTCCTTGATGTGGGCACGGGCACAGGAGTCTGGGCGGTCGAGTTTGGTATGTCGAGACAGTCCCCGTGTTGAACTAGACGCTGATGGTAATCCCAAAGCCGATGACCATCCTCATGCTCAGGTAAGATTGATGACGGGATATGATCGATACATATGACTCAATTCAGCAGGTCTTTGGCATCGATATTGCCGCTATCCAGCCAACTTTGTGAGTGTGGACCTCACCAGGCCAAACAATTGTCTGATGATATCCCAGTGTTCCTCCCAACTGCACTTTTGAGATTGACGATGCCGAGAAGGACTGGACTTGGAGTCAAACGTTCGACTACATCTTTGTGCGGCTGATGGTCGGTAGCTTGGCCGACTGGGACAAGTTTACCCGCAAATGCTTTGAGTAAGGGCACAAAACCCCCACTTGCACGCTTCGTTCTGACCAAGCCCAGAAACTTGGAACCCGGAGGCTGGCTTGAAGTCATTGACCCTACTTTCCCCGCCAAGTCAGACGACGGAACACTCAAGCCCACCTCCCCTCTGAACAGATGGGACGAGCTAACCTCCAAGGGCGCCGCAAACCTCGGAAGACCCTTTGACGAAGGCGTAAACCACGAAAAGCGCCTCAAAGAACAGGGCTTTGTCAACGTGACGCGAAAGATGTTCAAGTGGCCTATTAACACCTGGCCCAAGGATCCAAAGTACAAGGAGATTGGACTTTGGACTCTGGCCAACATTGAGAGAAATCTCGAAGCCATCAGCACGATCCTGTTGGCGCATGGGCTTGGTATGAGCCGGGATGAAATTTTGGTTTTCCTTTCTGAGGTGAGGGCCGAGATGCGGAATCCGAGGGTTCATGCTTATTGGGAAGTGTGAGTTTCAACTTGACCCCTGATCGATGGTGAAGCTGACTGGTGATGCAGGTTTGTGGTTACTGGACAGAAGCCGGAATAGTAAACCAGGGCGTGACGACGAATAGATTGTTGAAATGGTATATGAAGTCGAATAAATGCTAGACATGATAGTCTATTTCCGGTCTTCGGACTGTCTACTGGGCCGTGTTAAAGATAATCACTGCTCGACTCAACACCCATATCATGGAGTGTCAAGAAATAGAGTTAAATGTTGCCGAGGCTGGAACTGAAACCACTGCGACATCAGACCGGGCAAGCCGACACAGCACTCGCACGTCATATCTGGGCAACGAATTCTCCATAACCGGGGTGAGTCAACTGAACGCATAGGGCCACAAATAAGAAACCGTCTCACTGTCGTCAATAAAAACAGAGTTTGCCTAGACCCATATTCATCGGCCAAGCCGGGGTTTCATCCGTCTTGTCTTTACGGCGCGGCCAATCATGACGCGCCGCGATCCAGGCCATCTTGGCGAAAATACGAGAAATGGCAAGGGAGCCAATACCTTAATTCAATGTGTCTAGGGAGGCTTCTTGCACGGGCCGACATGAGTACAGGCCCAGCCTGGCTGTGCGACTTGGCCGAAAATGCCAACTGTCAGACAAAGATAAAACCCTCCAACAGCCCAATTCTTCGTCATCTTCAAGTATTTCCAACTTCACTTTGCGTCAATCCACACCATGGAAGGCAGTTATCGGCCTCTTCCTGCTAACGCACCCTCGCACGATCCATCAACGCCTTGGCGAGGGAGTCGACCGAGCAACCAAACGCCAAGCCCGCCTCACCAGCACGAATTAATGGAAAAGACAACACCTCGGTTTAGAGGCCTCCCAGCGCGACGGAGATCACGGCCAAAGCTTTGGCTTGGGGTGCTTGGGAAATGGCTCATCACGGTGGCTTTTATTGTCATCATTTACGTCATTTTGATCGGCTATTCCAACTATGAAGTCATTTCCAACAAGCAGAAGCGATATTTCAATGCATTAATTACCGGATTTTTAATCGCGTTGGGCTTGACGACCATGAGTCAGTTGACAAACGCCGTGTCTGATCTCAGATGGTGGATTCTTAGCCGCAGACCTCGATCGGCAGGAAAGGTGAGTAACGATTTTCACATTTGAGAAATCTTTCAACTAACAATGTCGCTTAGGTCAAGGCAATTCTGCACGCTACTAGTATGACCCAGGTCTTGATGCTGGCCATCAAGTCCAGTCGAACATCCATCCACCTCAGCGTCGCAGCTTGGGTCATCCTATTTCTTGTATGTCCATCTCTCATCTTGCATCCGGAATGCTCATCAGAACTGACGATGGAGACTTCAGGGCTCTCAAATTGGCTATGCATCTCTCGGACTGTGCTACTCTGTAGACAAGACGGAAGACCGCGCCCTGCTCGTTCCTGGCAACGTCTCCATCCCCAATCTATCTACAATCGAGACAAACAAAGTCATCAAGCAGTCCAATTCTATCAGGGCACAGCAATACACTGCCAACAGGTTTGTTCTGCTGCAAAACCAAGGCTATTCCCGAGCAGATTATCTGACTGTCTACTAGTTACGGCACCGTCTCCCTGGCCCTCAACTGGGCCGATCCCGAGGATATGCCCATTCCCGGCACGCTCTGGTTTGCTGATGATTACTCCCTCTTCTGCACCATCAACTACTGTTCCTATGTTTTCCGCGAGACAAACACGCAGACATTGGGAGACCCACGTGCGATTCCTGTCACCGTAACAACGAACCGCAATATCAATGCCACCGCGCAGTGCTCTAGCTACCCGGTTCTTCAAGGAGGCAACGGCACAGACTCGAGCATACGAGTCAAGATTGACTCACGAGAAGTCAATATCACCATCCCGCACCAGGACGGACCCGATCAAACGACCTACATGACATCTACTGACGAGTCTTGCGGGGAGGGCTGCAGCATTATATCAGCGTTCGAAGCATCATCAACGGAGCCATGGTTTTATAACTGCACTGCAAGGCTAGGATCTGTGGCTAATGCCACTAGGCCAGAGCATAGACTTGGGAGCAATCTTGCACAGCTGGCGACGTCGGCAATCGCACTGCAGGGCTATGCCAACAATGGAAGCTTCCAGTACATGACATACCCATCGGCAGCCACCTTTGGAACTCCCGTAAACGGCTCAACTGAAGCCATGGGACTTCTCCTTTCTCGCTTCACAATCGGTGTCCTCAGCACCGTTATAGAGTCGAACTCGGACATCGTCGTCCAAGGCCAGGCACCAACCATCGGGCAAAAGCTAGGTGTCTCGCACTGGGGAATCATTCATCTCATCATCTGGTTGACAGCCGGCTTGCAATTGCTGTTGGCAGTGCTGGCGACTTGGGTGGCGGAAAAGGTGGTTGTCCCAGAAGAGAATCCTCTCGCCGAAGCACGAGTTTTGCAATCCATGGTGACAGAACAAGGGCCTCAGATGATCAACGGCCAGTCGTTTGAGACTGTCCCGTTGGGCCCAGCCAAGTCATTATGGATCTTTAAAGACCAGTATGTGGGGGATGGCGTGTACGATTTATATATGGAGGAGGTTTCGAGATGAGCAGACATATAAAGCGCGCCGGTGTTCTTTGATTTTTTTATACTTTGCTAGCGATGCTTTGTTTATGAAATTTACTTGTATCACGATTTTACTGTGCTCTAGAGTGCAACAACACCCCCCCAGCGTTCATTCTTTCACACGCAAGACAAATCATGCTTGCAAGGCCTCGTGAAACTCGTCACTAAATCCTGACTAACGCTTTTATAAAGCAAAAGTTTTAAAAGTTGAGCTTATCTAGTCAAGTCATTGTCCAAGATGTATTGGTTCTGCCGATCTCGGGCGTCGCTCTCGCACACCAAAACAGGCAAAGTCGATTCTGCAGACCCATGTTCGAGTCAGGTGTTGAAGAAATTGGCGAGAACAACGTGTCCCAAAAGACCAGAGACTATTCATAATTAAGGAACAGCATTCACAATATTTGACAGACAAAAAAAGATATACACGAAATAGAATCTTCTGTTCTTGTATACTTGAGCCAAGATGTAGCAACGTGAGGTGTTTAATTATGCTATGGCTAATCAGCAATCAAGGCGACATGCTGCGAGATAAAGACCCTGTGTTGAGTGATTTTGACAGTCTTGGACCAATCGGAACTAGAGGCAACCATTAGTCATGATCGGCCGGTTCTAGAGTTGACCTCCGAGTTCTTGTCAAGTCTCCTCCATCAATTCACACGATAAACACTTGACCAATCTTTCATGATGCCTACCTTAAGTGCGGATATGTACAAGCCCGCTCCGCGGCGTGTAAAAAAGACAAACATTGTCCGAACCCGAACTGGCTGCATTACATGTCGTGAGCGAAGAAAAAAGGTACGTTCCACAGCCAGCGAGCGATGCGGAGGAACTGGGTTGACTCGTGATAGTGCGATGAAAAGAAGCCTGCTTGCAGCACATGCGAAAGACTTGGAAAGCGCTGTGAAAAGTACAAGGCGGGCATCAACTTTAAGAATGTGTCCTTTGATGCATCGCCAAGTCCTCGACGGGAGACTCGCAGCAATGGAGCCCGTTATGCTCAGCAGGAGGATTGTTCGCCAGAGGCAGTCACCGCGCAAACCCCCTTGTCTCATGAACCATCTCCCATCAATTTGACGATATCTTCGAGGCCAAGCCCACGGGCGCCCAAGGAGACGGCTTCCTCGACCCCGCTTTCGGAATCAATGATATCGGTCCCAATCAGTCCCTTCTCAGATATGGGAGTTGCCGGCTTCGAGTTTACCAACACTGTTCTAGGTGATGGGTTCGCGCTTTGGGCTGGCGACGTCGATGACGCTCCAATGGCTCCATTGAAGCCGTTGGCTGATGACGCGCATTCGTCACAATTTGGCTCAGATACACATCTAGGGGCTCCGCCTGCCACCTCAGGAGGCGAGGAGACTTCGGCCCAGACCCCAAGGCCTGTCGGCACGCCGCTACTCGTTGAACATGGCTTGCAGAATGAAGCTACATCAGACTGCCACGTCTCGGAAGTGATGGATTTACCTACCACGAACTCTCCCATTACAGACCTCATAATCCCAGGCACCAACTTGACGACATCCAACACGATCCAGCCTTACAAAATACTCAAAAGCCCAAGCCCTTTTTTACTCAGCGACAACCAAGTAGTATACATGGACTTCTGGCTTCATCAATGCCTCCCTGCTCTCCATCCCATTTTCAAAGACTTTCCCATCCTCGGAGACCTCCCTGTTGTGGTCACTGACACAATGATGGCCCTATCAGCAGGGCGTCTAAGTCGAATGCTTCCTCAAAGAAGCTCCTCGGCCCTTCCAAGTATCCTGGGGTTGTCCTTTAAGCCTGACTCCAGCCACAAGACCAGGAGCCAAAAGTATTACTACTCCGCCATCAAGGGTATATCCGACTGGGTCAAGGACAGCAATGCGTCCCAGGCGACTACTACCCTTGCGACTCTCATTCTGTTCTGTTATTGGGAATCGTCGATGGGCAACTTCCGAGACTTTTCCGTTCACTCGGGTGGTGCCACAAAGCTCATTGAGGCTCAAGAGAGTACCTTGGTACAACAGGGCTTTGTCGGTTATGGACTCATGGCTGCTTGGGTGCGAGCTCAGATGAACAACTGGTGGCGACGCATGCATTTTAGCACGGTGGAGTTCCAACGAAAGCAGGACCCAGTGTCGATTTCTCCCAACGTCGAGCTCATCTTGGACCTTGTTGGGGACACAAAGGCTTCGGTATTGGTCATGCTATGCGAGTCTCTTCGCATATACTCCTCCGCGGTTGTCGGCTACTGGGACTTGTTCCGCGATCCATCCCCCACCAACGAGGATAGCCAGCCAGGTTCACAAATGCCTACAGCCTCCTCTGCAAGCCGAGAGGGCGATGCATGTTTATATCCTTACACTCTACTCATGAAAGCCCAAGTCAGAAAGCTGAACGATTGGCACACAAAGCTGCCATTGTCTCAGTTACCCATCACACCCTTTCACTCGGCGGGACCGGCCACCTCAGAAGACAGCAGTCTAACTATCGAGCCGTTATACTTCCAATCACATGATTCAGCGATGAATTACGCATACTACATTACAGCACGAATTATTCAGAGTGCAGATTTGTTAAAGGATCAGAAATCTACCACCTCGGCACAGGAAGCAGACAGATGGGCACTTATCCTGCTTCAGATCGCCGCTGGCATTGACTGGGAAGAATGCATCCGCCTCAACACGTTCGCAATCGGCTTCTCCGGCCTCCTGCTAGTTTGCGCCATCCACACCTCAAACCCAGCCATTGGCCTCTGGATCCAAAACTGGTTGGAAGAGCGACAAAGGACCAGTCATCTGGAAGAGGGCAGCTTTCCTGTTCTGCAGATACTTCAAGTCCTACGTGCGGTCAATCATGAGCGAGTCAGGGGCCGAGACGTCTTTGCTGTTTTTCAGACGGTCGATGATGGAGGCGGGGAGGGCAAGTTTCACTCATACCACAGCCAGACGCTCACGTCTGTCATGGTGTACGGGAAGGAGAAGGATACCGAAAACATGGTTTCGTATAGAACCCCAGTTTAATATCGAAGAGGCCTATCACTCCTCGTCCATCTCGACACAATCCTCGGGGTCCATATGCTCCAACAGAGCGCCAGATCTCCCGCTGGTCGTGAACAGAACCTTGAAACTAGTCTTCCGGAGAAGCGTCACTAAATTGGAGATTAGATCGTCCGTATCCCGTCCATCAAGCCAGTGCAGTCCAGCAATGACACACACTGTATCTGGGGTCACAAGTCGAGCCGCCTCATCGAAAGCGGAAAGCGCCTCGCTCCATGTCTGTGCAGTCCCGTCCAAGTCTGAGATCCGCTGCTCCAGCGCACTCAGTAGCGATTGCCTCGACGCATCTGTAGAGTGAAAGGAATGCATTGCAGCGAGGAACTGATGTAGCAATGCGTAAACAAGTGACACGACCCCTTCAGCCTCCCTTGAAGAGTTACCCTTGCGCGGGCCTTGGCGGCTGATGCTGCAAAAGTATGACACTAGAGTATCATCTCGTAGCTTGACCTCCCAGGCCAACTCGATGATCTTGGCTGGTAGAATAGACATGCTGTTATAGTTATCCTCTGCCAGAGTCGGAGGCCCTTGAAGCCAGATCCTTCGTCGTCGCATTTGAGCCAGTCTTCCACACGCTGAAGCATTTGATCAGGGATTGAATCGATGTGGAAGCCTTCGGGGGTTAGCCTTACTCTCTGGCTGTCGAAGAAGCCCTCCAATGTCTCCATGGCGTTTGACTATTGACCATTAGCCGCGTGACACGTATAAGATAAATCATGGTGAGATATCTCACCATTTTCAATAGCGAAGATTGAAGTTGTTGACTGCTACTTTTTTGGGTTTTCTTCGTACGGTGGTGCCTAGGTAGATCTCTTATAAAGACTGCAAATGGTAATTAAATTCAAGACTTGGAAAATGGCAAGACACAATAGTAGCTTATATAGCCTCCAACTACTAGCAGTCGCAGTTTGCAACAGCCTCATGCGGTTTTTGTAAGACATTCACATAGGTCCACCGGATAATAGATGCTGATTATTGATCCGATCTTGGGCCTGAGCTGTCAGCAGACGATTCTTGATCAAATCAGAAAACTTCGGTACGAGTCTCCCATCTTCTCAATGGTAAGCGGTATTATCTTCTCTCAAGTGTTGAACATCTTTGCCGATATCCTCAACGTTCAGCTCTACTCCTCCGATTTCAAGGATGGCCAGCGGAAGCACCTCTATCAGACCTTTGCCGAGAGGCTCAGCGGAACGGCATTTCTTCTCAGCTATTCCCCTTTATTCCTCTGGTGGTAATGTCATCAAGCCTCCCAAACCGCAGTCTTTCTAGCCGAGTATGAAGCAAAGTAGGACAATGAAAGCAAGACTCTCGTGAATGACGACTATTTTCAGGCCTTCATCAAATCTTCCAATGATTTCAAAAAGTATCAAGACACATTGCACAAGAAGGGCGAATCTCAGAGGGTGGCTTTGAAGCCTCGGTAGGCAGATGGGGGAGGGTCTACGCGAACAACAAACACTCATATTTGAGTCACCATATAAACTCACGCGGAAAAGAGCAACAAAATATGAGCCCTACCCATCGCTTCCCATTACCGTCATTGTTGACGGAGAGTCCTGGTGTATGTCGCTATCGCGCACCATATTGGGGATAGCGTCATCTCCACCAACATCGGTGAGTTATGGGACGATGACCAGAACCACTCGGACAAGAGTTGTAAAAATAGGTTAAATACATCAGTTTCTAGAAATTCAGTCAAAGTCAAGATCGCTCTCGACTCACTTAATCACAAGTTACGCTCAGCAACGCCATGCAAGTTACAAAAATGACTCTTCCACAAAGACTCGCGCCCCCGCACGACGAACTACTCCAGTTCTACGTCGGGAAAGACATTCACGATGTTCCCAAGCCGACCGTCATCTTGGACGTGTCACGAGTTCGAAGACATTGCCAGTCCATGCTAGAGGCTGTGGATGCTTTGGGTGTCGGATTCCGTGCCCATGTCAAGACACACAAGGTCAGTTAAAACTGCACCTTCGACCATCATCAACTGACCCCTGTCAGACAGTGGAGGGCACCCGCCTTCAAGTTGGGCAAGGCAACGGCGACATAAAACTTGTCGTATCGACTCTTGCAGAAATCGACCATCTTCTCCCGCTCTTCAAGGAGTACCAAAACGCAGGCCGAGATGTCGACATCCTCTATGGCATCCCACTTCCGCCATCTCAAATTCCTCGACTTGCTGCTCTTGGCTCCGAGTTGGGAAAAGGGAGCATCTCAGTTATGATCGATCATCCCTCCCAACTCGACTCAGTCAAGAGCTTTTCCCAACAGACGAAATTCCCTGCTCGCGTCTACTTGAAGGTCGACACTGGCTACCACCGTGCGGGACTACCTCCAACATCCTTGAACAAGAATGGCTTGATAGAAGCCTTGGCGCAGCTTGAGGCACAGGGGGAAGCTGAGCTGATTGGACTGTACTCGCATAGTAGCCTGAGCTACAAAGACTCTACCCCCGACCAAGCCATGGCTAATCTGGAAGGCGAAATCCAGGGTTGTCTTGCAGCAGTACACGCGCAGTCCCATTTGTTCCCCAAGGATAAAGAGATCATCATCAGCGTCGGGGCCTCTCCACAAGTTACAGCCATCGAAAACTTGACCAACTCCGAAGGAGATTTGTCAGATGCTGCCCAGTCTCTACGCAAGGCGATTCAAACAGTCTCGGCCGGGAAACCAGGTGGACTTCAGACCACCCTTGAACTCCACGCAGGAGTGTACTCCATCCTTGATCTCCAGCAAACCTCAACGAACTCGAGGAGAGCCCTAGGGTCATTCGAGGAAGAGATTGCAATCTCAGTCGTTGCTGAGGTCTGCAGCATCTACAACAACAACGAGCGATCTCAGCCAGAAGCACTGGTTGCTGTCGGTGTACTCGGCTTGGGCAGAGAACCTTGCCCTTCGTATCCAGGCTGGGGCGTCATCAACAAAGCCCACCTCAAGTCTCAAGAAACCTCAGAGAGGCGATTGATCATTGACCGAGTGAGTCAGGAACACGCCATAGTGGCCTGGGAGCAGGGCAAAGATGAAGACACCACTGGTCTACCTCCTCTTCCTTTGCAAGTTGGCCAGAGCGTTGTCATTTTCCCAAACCACGCCTGTATTACTGGGGCTCTGTATGGGTGGTATCTGGTAGTTGACCCGTCAGATGAGGAGAACCCAACCAAGATTGTTGACGTGTGGGTTAGAGCGAGTGGATGGTAGCCCAGTACGCGGCCAAGGGTAGTGCCGAGCAATACAAGATCAACCACGTTACAATTAAAAACACATCACATGTCTCTGACCTATCTACAATATGACTTGAATCCATGAACGTGACAGCTCTACACCAGGTACACGTCCTCGCCCTCAGCGGCGTTATCTCGGTTCTTCACAACTCTGTCAACAGCAGCTTCAATATCCTGATCACCATCAAGCATATCCAGCCAGCACGTTTGCCCCTCATCATGTTTCAGCAGCGAAACAACTGTCTCTGCAACCGATGCACGGCTCACATTGCCCTCCGATCCGGTGGTCTTGCCCAGCTCGACCTGCCCCGCGGGTTCATCCGACAACATGCCAGGTCGGAGACTTATCCCTACAAAGTCGGCTCGCTTGGATGCTTCTTGGAGTAAAATTTCATCCGCAGCCAACTTTGTCTTGCAGTAGTTCTTGAGATAGCCGCTTTGCATCTCTTGGGCGTATTTCCATGATGCGTCGTTCCACCAGTGAGGAGGCCTTTGACGACAGGCCAGATAAGAAATGAGGACGAACTTGTTGACAGTGGGTGTTTCAACGGCGGCCTTGATGAAGTTGATGGCGGCATCTCGATCAATAGCAAACGTCTTGGTTATTCCCCATCAGTAATTCCCTGGGTCTACTCGCTGTGTTGACTGTTACTTACCCGTTCAGGTCCACCCTTTCCACCGGCACCGGCACTCCAAACCACAACATCAGCCTTCACTTTGGAGAGAAGACCTTTGGCCTGAGAGACGTCTTGAACATCTTCGATGCTGTGAACAAGGACGCTCAAGTTGTTCTGCCCTGCAGGCGCCAGGCTCTCGATCTGAGAGACTTGCTCCTTTGTCCGGATAACACTCGTAACAGTCCATGAGTCTCTTAGCAGCACCTGCGTCAGGATCTGGGCCACTTTTCCGTGGCCACCGAGTACAAGAGCGTGTCGACCCATTTTTCGAGTGAGATGGTGTGCCTGGTAAAACTTTGTTTAGGGCGTCCCTAGAGTGATAAAGGGGCTGTTGTCTCTGGATGCGGCTGGAAGTTGGGCCGGCTGAATAATTCTGATACCTAGATTTTATAAAGAGCACGCCACTAGTAGCATTTTCTTCACCTCAAGGTCCGAGTTGTTAGTTAATCACTAATCAAGACCCTCCAAAGGGCCGAAGATATCTGATGATAGAACCAGCTGCCCCTCTCTTGAGAGTGAGTAGCAAATCAGGGTCAAGTCAATCACAGATTAAGATTCCTAGATGAGGCATTAATGATGTCAGATCAGGGCTCAAGGCGTGTTAGCACAAGGTTCGTATGGCGTACCAAGTCTGTAGGGCGTGTATCGCGCCGCAAACCGGAGCCTCTCATTTGTCAGCCTCTTCTGTCTCGATGACGTCGAGACAATGTTAAAATAACGACGTAGAAGATTGAAACATCTTTCAACTGGAAAATCATAATTATTCGAGCCGTCAACATGCCTTCAGCCATTGTCACCGGTGCCACTGGTGAGTCTGTGCCTTGGTGTCTCGAGATATCAGCTAACGCTTCCTTTCTCAGGCATCCTGGGCCGCGAGATTGTAAAGGAACTCTGCAGCAGACCTGAAGAATGGAGCAGCATCTACGCCATGTCTCGCTCCAAGAAGGAGGACTTTGGCCCTAGGGTCAAGCATGTCCATCTTGACTTGACGGCCGCAGCCGAGACCATGTCTGAAGACCTAAAGGACGTTGAGGCAGACTATGTCTTTTTTGCCGCCTATTTACAGCAGGATTCTGAGGAGGAGAGCACTCGTGTGAATGGTAATATCTCAAACATTTATATCCAGGAGATTTTGGTGGCTGACATCACTTAGGCGACATGCTCAATGCGTTTTGCAAGGCCCTCGAGATTACCGGGTGTGCATCAAGTATTAAGCGCTTCGTCCTCGTCACGGGAGCTAAGAACTACGGAGTTCATCTCGGCCGAGTCAAGATTCCCATGCAGGAGACTGATCCATGGTGCGTACGAACCGACCAAGTTTGCGAAAGTCATATTGACATTCGCCTTTAGGCTTCCTGAGCCTCCCTTTCCTCCCAACTTCTACTACCGCCAACAGCGTATTCTGCACGAGTTCTGTGAGAAGCACAGCATAGAGTGGAATGTGACCTATTCCAACGAAGTTTTTGGATTCGCCAAGGGCAATTTCATGAACTTTGGCAGCGCAATTGCCATCTACGCTGCCGTGTCCAAGGAACTCGGCAACGAGCTTGTGTTCCCGGGGTCTGAAGAGTTCTACACCAACGCAACCGTCTTCACTGACGCTGGCCTACATGCGCAGTTTTCCCGTTGGGCGGCTCTGGAGCCTCGGGCAGCTAACGAGGCCTTTAACGTCGTGAATGGCGACGTGGAGTCGTGGATGAACCTGTGGCCTCGCGTCGCAAAATATTTCGGCCTTAAAGTTCCTGCTGACCAGTTCCTTCGCGAAACTCCTCTTGCCTCAGAGAGACCCCTAGTGCCAGAACCACCAGCGTCCGTCCTTGCCAAGGAAATAGGTCTACAGGACCGCGTGCCTCAGAGCTACATCCGCCAACGCATTGATCTCGTCAAATGGTCTCAAACCAAACAAGTGCAAGATGCTTGGAAGAAGATGGCGGACCGAGAAGGACTAGATCCCTCGGCTCTGAACAAGGCGTCGTGGGCTTTTGCTGGATTCGCTTGGGGACGCGACTACAATGTGGTCTTGAACATGAGCAAGTCTCGAAAGCTGGGGTGGACTGGGTATCTTGACAGTTGGGAGAATCTGGAGTCTATCTTTGACATTCTTCAGAAGGAAAAGGTCATCCCGAAGATGTAATCGACATAGTCTCGGGAAACCGGGTCAGCACTGACCCCGAGAGAAGGATTGAAAATTGACAACTTTGGTATTCTATCTTGTCTACTCTACGCCTTGAGGCTATCCTCAAACAACTTTTGTAGTCGTGCACCCTCGCTATCAGCAACCTGGCCGTGGGTCCTAATACTTCCATATGGGTGGTAAGGGAACGGACTATGTATGAAGTCAGCAACCGCAAGGGTCTACCAGAGTCTTACAACTTACCCATACTCAGGCACAAAGGTGATGAGAGCATCTTGGCTTCGCGCCTTGACGATGCGCAGCCAGAGCTTCTCAAAGAATTCGCGCTCGGGCTTGAAGATGGGGTCCTCAGGCTCGGGACATTGCGAGGATTGAGTAGTTCCAATTCGGGCATGGATGTGGTGCACCTAGTCGATGGTAAGACACCGGTATAGGAACGAACAAGTTGACTTACCCGAGGAACCAAGAGGTCGAGAATCTCTTTATCCTCCTCGCCGAAGTCAAGAAGTCGTTCACAGACCACAACCCAGTGGGAGATGTCCGCTGTGATCCGGAGCCTGAAACAAGCATTAAATGGTGATCAAAGAAACAAAGTATGCGAATCGTACTCGGGCACCTTGAGCAAGACCTGCCTGGTGGCATAAGGAGTAAAAAGAGCTCGGTTGCGGTGTGTCTCGTGGGAGACTAGGCCAGTGAGGCCAAGCTCCTGGTCGACTTCCAGGGTCTTTTGGTAGAAGTAGACGGACTCGTCCACAGTCCAGTAGTCACTATCACAGTCAGAAAAACATATAGGTTATATGGCGTGGGTTCGCTTACCCTCCAGACTGCGCATTGATCTTGACTGGTCGCAGAATCTTGGCCAGCTCAAGAGTCTTGCGGTAGACGTCGAGATGGACATCGGGGTTCAGACCCGTAGGTCGAGCGCCGACGTATCCAGCCCAAGCAGTGTGCATCCTTTGACACGTTAAATCACTTTGGCTTCCAGTTGATCAGCCCAACTTACAGCACCGTCGCCTCAAAGCCAGCATCGTCCAAGAGCTTGCGAAGGAGTCGTAGGTTGTCAGCATCTCGATCAGTAATGTCGACCTCGACGCCAGCTAAATCAAAATCAGTTTTTGCAGCCATGGTAGATCTTGAGAAACCAACAGTAGCCCTGCTTCTTCAGATCCGTGAACCAGGGGATCCACTTCTCGAAGTTCTCTCCGGAGTCGATACCCCAGACAGTTCTGAACCGTTTAATAACCACCATTTTGGCTGCCGAGAACAAGCACAAATAGAAGAAAACAAACAATCAACTGAAGAAAAGGCTATGTTGAAAAGTCCAAGTTCCTCCTCACAAGTTAACGTCTTTATATCCCGCCAAAGCCCGCGACTCGGCGATCACCCGGAGTTCCTTACCCAAATAAACCTCCAAAAGCTCAAGTGGAGTTGCTCCTCTCAAAAAGGCAACATCTCGCCGCCGGGAGAAATTTCCCTTTCAGAGATCTCACGCGGGGAAGTGTCCGATCGACCCCGCCTCCGAGATGCTGCCAGACTCCACATGAGGATGGTGGAATTGCCGAATGGACCAGAAGAGGCAATCGGGATTGGCAATTGCCTTGGGCGTTACTGTTTTACTTTTGCGTGATTGGTTTAGTGGTCTATTCTTGGCTGGTCATCTCATATTAGGTGCTGCTTGCGAGATGCTCCCCGACAACAGCAGAGAGCTGCACGTCAGCAATGCCACTTGTCGATTCCTCAATACAAAGCAATTGTTCGCCGAAGCCAATATTTTTTAACTGATGTGTTCTTAATAACCTGCAGAGTGTTGCTATCTCATGGTGGAATCCAGTTGTTATGGGGCAGCCGACTTATAACACAACTATAGGATCGTCGCATGCAATTGACGCATTCTCATGAGCCATTCTCATTCTAAAGATACTTTGCAAGACTTTTCTTCAAATCGAGAATCTCTCTACTCTCTCCCACATCCCCTGTCGATCAAGATGCTAACTTGGCTGTCCGGGTGGCTTCACGCCCACGGTGCGGGAACTAAGTTCTCTTGACTCGTGTCTCATCAGTTGTTAGTTGTGTGGACGCCACGTGTGAAGAGGGTGAAATGGAATTGCTTCCAAGATAGAGTATGCTTATTCTAATGTCCCTATAATATTCTTACTTTCTATCTCTGTTGATCAACCTCGGTCTTATGGCTCAGTTATCCCATCGAAGGCCGGGCTTCAACTATAATAAGGAACACCTTATCAACACATCATAGCATCATATCCCAATGCTAACACAGTGGCCTTGTTGATCAACCTCGCTGCCGTTTGCGCAGGGGATATTCTGCATCCCATTGGCGTTGCACTTCGCAGGTTCTGGTCAGTGTGTTCATTTTTCATCATCGTAACGATCTTGCAATAGGCCATTGGAATTGAAGTAAGAGTATATTTATGACATGGCTTCCTTTGACTATATACATACTTGAATGAATTGAGGGAGTGGTGGAGAGGGCGGGACGTCGGTGGCCCAGGGATAGTTGCTTCAACCGAGGGGTATGAAGTTGAAACAGTACCTACAAAGCGCGTGATGATACTCTAAACGGAATTTGTGGGGTTTTTTCTCAATGATTATTTAGGCTCAAATACATTGTGGTCGTTCCCTACTTCGAGTGGTATGAACAAGGTGTTCCAGTTTGTTCACCAGGATAAATATCTAACACCTTGCTCTTTGTGCATTTCAAAGTTGTCGGTCCGTGTCAACTGTCAGCTTTGTTCAATTCTTTCAATATCTGCAAAAACCCGGTGTCGAAAGAATGCTGCTCGAGCCAGCTCATCTAGCTCTTTGTTTCCCCATTGTTCAGGAGTGAACAAGAACACTGATCATGTAGTAGTCAATCACAACAAGCTACAAGAACAAGACAGTGAGTATGAACCATCTGTCCATCGCAATCAATTATAAAGTTCTGGCCAGCTACAACAATCCAGTCTCCATCATCACCCATCACAGCATCTTCACAGCAGTACATCACAACACACTCATTCACAACCGTCAAAACACTTTACAGTCTCTCACGACCCACTTACACCATCAATATGTGCCAGTCTACTCCGATCACTATCACCCCTGCCTCTCCCGCCGTTTTGGCCCCCTCTACCCCTGAAAACTCGGCCCCATCTTCCCCTACTGCTCCCATCACCCTCGCTCAGCCTATTCGCGAGATGGCTAACCCCCGATGCCAGTGCGCTTGCTCTTGCATCAACATCGTCCGAAACCGATCGTGCATTTTTTGCGACTTTTGTCTCGAGCACCACGTGGCTTAAGCAGACCACATGTTTTGAGCACTGCATGTGAGTGTCTCGAGCCAGATGTGAGCCGTCTGGAGCCTTTGGGGAAGATATAAGATAGATAGGTGACAAGGTTCTGCCCCGCCCAGAACAAGAAAAGATCAATAAATCGATAAACTATTAAACAACTAATTTCTTCTCATTACGTGACTGATTATCTCAAAATACGCCCAAAATATCGACTCGTCACACAAACCTTTGCCAAGCCGCCCTGACGCTTCCACCATCGAAGCGAAAGCTGGAAACGTCGAAACGGTGGCGAGTACGGATGCTGTCGCCCCTCCCGGAACTTGGACCTGATTAGCAGTACAGGTTCCCCATGGGAAGGCGCCTCGTCCGCTTCCAGGTTCATGTGTGGATGGTTCTGGCTTGGTGGCTCAACCTAGCGTGTCCCGACTGGCATGCGCCGAGATGCGCAAGGCTGCGCATGTCTGATATCATCTCGTGCCAGAAACTGTAAACAGCCACACGAGGGTCGCGACCTTGGTGTCAGCATTCTTCAAGCCCGAGGGGTTTAAAAAGGTTGCTTGAGAACCTGCACGTGGTGGGTGACTCCTGTGATGCGGCCGACGATAGCGAACCCCGCCTAGGACTTGAACCTCTCTGAGGGCCGGTTTGAGAGCCCGAATCATCAGATTCTCGAGGACAATGGGGTTTGGAAATCCAGGGCCGGCAGCCATTCTTGTGCGTTCAACTCACAGCCTTTCTCCGACTCTCTTAACCTCCTCCAGGCTTCACAATGGACCCTCATCGTGGTCGCCACGGCCGTCATCGCCGCCCGAGTATACCTACGGCTCAAAATCCAGAACCGCCGGATGCTGTATAGCGACATCATCATGTGCGCGGCGTGGGTTTTCGCCATCATAACAGCGGCATTTGGGCCCGTGTTCGCGAGGATGGGTGCCCTTGAACCTGACGTGCATACGTCCCTGCAAGGGTACAAAGGAGGATTGGATGATCTAGAGCTGGTTCTGCAGGTGAGGGCATCTTGGGAGAGGCAGCGACAACCAGGACTGACGACTTGCAGTTGTTCTTTGCCGTCAATTTCCCCTTCTACACCACCCTCTACCTATGCAAAGCCGCCCTTCTCGCCGTCTACCTGCAGGTATTTCCCGAGTTCATGGTCAAGAGAAGGATCTTCCTATGGGCCACAATCGTGTTTGTCGTCATCGCCTACATTATCACCATCACACTAATATTCACCATATGTCTACCTCTGGAACGAAACTGGTGAGTTGGCCCTGCGGCGCGAAACCGATGGCATGTCTAATGGCTCTTGATAGGGAGATTAGCGTTACAGAGTCGTGTCCAGGCTCGTCTTATGCCATTCTCTTCCAGATTGGCTGGGGATTGCATTTCCTGGGGGATCTTCTCGGTGAGTGTTCTGCTCCTGAATTATTACGCTCTCTAACAACCCAGTTTTTATCCTCCCATGGCTGATTGTCCCTGCATTAAACGTCAAGAGGGCACTCAGGCTAGGCATCTACTTTACATTTCTCCTTGGAACCATCAACATTGCCGTGTGTCTGGTGCGGTTCATCGCGATCCAGCAAGCGGGTGAAGATTACTCCATCTCGCTCAGCACCATCAGTAGGTTCTCGCTCGGAAGCCGACCAATACCAGTTCTAACAATTCATAGTACTCTGGAGCTCCCTCGACGTCAATGTCGGCCTCGTCATCGCCTGCCTCCCATCCCTTCGACCATATTTCGGATCACGAGGAAGCTCAGGATACCCAACGGAAAACACACAAACAAAGTCAACGACAGCAGGGCGACAATCGGAAATCGGTGTCAAGACGCATGACCCTCGGCCGATGGGGCACTTTGAAGATGCGCCAATGTCAGCAGGCCCGAGTCTGCGCGACCCATCTCTCACGTATACGGAGGAGATTTGGGACTATGGAAAGAGGGATAACGCGAGTGATGTCGAGTTGATACAGATGCCTTTACCACCACGATAACAGCAACAATTATTTAGGAACAATAATAATAAACATGTTTCCAGCCAAAACACGACGGCTGAGATTTTCTACTTCAATGCAGACCTTCCATTCTTGTCGTGACACAGAGCTTGTTAGGCATAACACATCAAGCACGGTTGAAGATCAACATGTCGTGATCACTAATCGACGGCGCCACTCGGCGCCCACGAGTACCAAAAGACCAATGCAGGGGCGACGTAAGCTAATTCAAGCCATGATCCAGAGCCTCGTTATCGCATTTCGCTTCCGTATTTCGCATCCGAGCTCGCCTCCGATCCCCGTCGCACAAAGACTGCCGCTGTAAGCGAGACATGCCCACGCCTCCCCGTATAGCGACAAATCAGATGGGGCGTCGAAATCCTCAAAGTTGCCCTGAGCCGAACGGCGCTTGGACTAACTCGCAAAGGGCAATTGGCGCGCACGACTCCGCGTTGTGGAATGGAGGGAAAGCCGTGTAAGCCGTTGAGTGGATATAAGGTTCCCGCGGTACCCCGGATCAGCTAGCCTTCAGCCTTGGCAGGCGAAAAGGGTTCTATGTCCGGTGTTGATGATGAATGAAAGAAACGGCATCTCCGAAGGTGAGTCAATATTGCCAGCAAGAGCTGTGAGACCGTCATTGGTCCTATCTATTGTAGAACCGACTCAACTCTGGATTCGAATATCTAGGCTCTGCTCTATAATTGACTGTTCCATCTGCCTTGAAAATGACATAGAAATCTCATGCTACGTCACAAGAGGGATGACGTCGTAGAACAGCCAATACCAGATGTAAATGTCCCGACGGACTGGGACTCGATGGGACAAGCGCGTGTCAGACCCCCTGGTGTCGCAGAATGACCTCAGTACTTCATACCGGGTTCATGTTTCAATGGCTTGGCATTCCAGCGTCATATCCGACGACTCGATTGAGCTTCTGCCCCTGGTTCAGCAAGGTTGTTCGGTGCAACTTTATAAACATGGTCGCATATTCTCCTCGCTGCCTCTGTTGTGCTCAAGTTAGTCACGTCGAGTTCCATTTCGAGTTCACCTCCAAAGTGGAAGATGCCTCCCTCCCTAAGACCACTCAGGGCCTCGAGGTCATTTAGTTGCGTATTGCTGTCGCCCGTATCGCCCGTATCGCCGCTGATGCTCTCGGGAGTGTTTCTCAAATACAGCTGCGACGGTGTCGATGAGAAGATGGTTGCTGACCACCTTTGCATTCGGTAGTAGCTGGCTTTGCGCTCGCATTAGCCAAAGGCCAAGATACTAGATCAATGATTCTCACTAGAGTTCATTGGCAATGGTGCGTTTGCCAGCGCCAGGATAACCGTTCAGGTAAATGATTGGTCCGTATTTCCTCTTGGCCATTTTGAAGTGCGTCTCTTGGTTATGGGCAAGGGCAGCAAGAGAATTTTGGGCGATCAACACAGAAGAAGAGAGAGAACGACCAAGTTCGTTTCATGGTCATCAACATTACCGCTAGGATAGAGTTGGTCACGTTGAAAATTTTAAAATAAGACTTTCATGTGCAACACCAACATAGTCGGCGAATTTAGCTACCCTGTATAACAAAATGTAACCTTCGCCAACACTCATCTTCTAATATTTCAGGGATGCGGCATACATAGATAAATCAAACATTAATTAAGATTTATAATTGATAACTTTTCTGAGAGAAAGGTGGTGCAAGTTTTGCTGTGAGCTTGGGTGTAGTTGCTCTAGATAATCTGCGGGTAGAACCTCAGATGGCTGGCACGTATCCGTACCCACGCCAATTTGTCTACAATCTACCAAAGTCAGGGCCTCATTTGGCTACTTGGGTTTCTAAATATTAACCTTCATATAAAAAAAAAAAAAAGAACAATAGCAAACATCCAACTTTCGTTACTCCCTTTCTAAAATGGATCCATCACTTGAGACTGTCCCCAGAAATAACGACAACTTGACCATGGAGGTGGTGATGTCAGCCAGTAAGGCTTAGCGGCGGAAAAAAAGGGGGCGGGCCAATGATGACGCAGTTTAACCGTGGGTACCTGTCAGCAGTTGAAACAGTTGTTGGCGATGCTCCGTCTCAGCCTCTCTCGATTCTGACTCTCCTTGCTTCTTCAACAAGCAATGAAGCCATGCGGCCGTCTCGCGCAAACATCGGCTTCTGGCTACTTTGGCTATGCGCCCTTGTCTGGTGCTACCTGAACAGCTACGATGACCCCTCCTCCTTCTTCTACGATGCCGATCGCGCCTTTGACAGGTCCTTTTCTGCTGTTCGCGAGGCAGAGGTTGAGGAGTACCTGCGACGCGACGTGTACCCGGCCGTTGAGCTGCCAGACAGGACCGACGCGCCGGTAGCGGGCGAGTTTCTGTGCATTGGCATTCCGAGCATCAATCGCACGAGCTCTGCTTTTCTTGCGCACGCTGTTGGGAGTCTTGTCGACGCGCTTACCCCCGAGGAGCGAAACTCGATACACATTGCTGTTTTACTTGCCGACAAAGACCCCAAGAGGCATTTCGCATACGGAAAAGAATGGCTGTTTAACCTCGCCGACGAAGTACTCGTATACGAAAACACCAACGTTGGCGAAACGACCGACGAGACATCATCGAACCTTAACTACACCGTCCTTCCCCACGATGTACGCGGCGTCGGTCGCAGCGACGATCGAGTCGAGAATATCCGCCTCGACCACTCGGTCCTATTCGAAGTCTGTCGAAAACGAGATCCTTCATACTTTGCGCTTGTCGAAGACGATGTTATAGCCTCGCGCGACTGGTTCACACGGTTCAAGAAGGGTGTGGCGCAGGTTGAGAAGCAAGCCAAGGACTCGGGCACAGACTGGATCTACCTGCGGTTGTTCTACTCTGAAATCTTTATGGGATGGAACAACGAGGAGATCTTTGACTATTTGAAGGTGGTCATCTTGGCGTATACCTCTGTCATTGTCTGCCTGTTGGTCGCTTTGCGGTGTCGTCGTCATCGTCACTCTGGCTCTTTCGCTAGCAAAGACTTTGCACAGACCGTCGCATTACTTCTCGGCCTCTGGATCCCAGCCTGCATAGCCCTAGCTTTCGTGACCGGTCGCACCACGCTGCGTCGTCTCACTACTTTCTCCCCCGGCGTCCGCGAGATGCCTCGTTACGGCTGCTGCGCCCAAGGCCTCGTATTCCCGAACCACCACCTACAAGGTCTCCAAGACTTTCTCCGAACACCGCCGTTCCAGTTCCCCGGCGACATGATCACGGAAGATTACGCGCGAGATAGGGGATTGACGAAGTGGGCGCTCGATCCGAGCGTGATGCAGCATGTTGGACTGGTTGAGTCGTCTGATGGTCCCAGGAGGGCTGAAGTCTGGAACTTTAGCTTTGAGAGGCTCCGACCGAGGCCAGGATGAGAAGACTGTCGAGACTTGTTTGAATCAATTTGGTATAAATGGGTAGTGGGCGCCTGGAGTCGCTTCAATTAGGTGGCCGTGTTCCAGAACGGGGACAAGCGGCATGTCCTGACGATACCCTCTCCGACCGAAGGAATAGGCCCAAGCTGAGGCATGATGGCTGCATAAGTCTGATCTGGCTCATTGACAGAGCCTGGTTTCTCGGCGTCGACAAGCCCGGATTCGCGATGTTGGAACGAGAAGGAGGGCTCTCGCAGGGTCGAGACAACAGTTGTCGGTATGCCCTGTACAACAGACCATTCACAACCGTGTGAAGAATATATATGGCCATATAGCTTCGTTGAAAATATGCAACAACATACGACAATAATGTCGGACACTTGAAAGCGACTCGAGCTTCACAAGTCCTTCCGAAAGTACACCCGCTCGTAGCCCTCATCAGTCTTTCTCTCTGTCTCCACAAACCCCATCTTGGCATAAAGCCCAAGATTCTCCCACATCTTGACGTTCGTAAACAGCTCCAGAGCAGAACATCCCCGTGACTTTGCAAAGTCAGCGGCATAGCGCATGAGCACGCCTCCGTAGCCGCGTCCTTGTGCTGTAACGTCGACAACCAGATTGTTGATCTTGACCGCGTCGGAACCTTGTTGGTGACCGAGAACGATGGAGCCGACTATAACGTTGTCTTCTTTTCTTCGTAGGACAAAGATGTCGTGTGATTGAAGGACCTCTTCGTAGTCTGTTGTCATGGGAGCTGGTGGCTTGCCGATGCGCTCAATGTACTTAGTGTATGCCGCATCGACTATGGCCTTGATGGCTGGCACATCTTGAGATGTTGCCCTTTCAAGTGTGAGCTCATCAGACGTGAAAGGAGGGTCAGCTATATCCCTATCGCATTGTAAGCCAGTGCAGGACAGATTGAGGGTCGGCGTAAAGAATACCTAGAAGTCATACTTAAAAGGCAGAACAAAAGAAGCAGTTAAGGGTCAAAGTTCGATCAACAGAAGTGATGAAACTCGGAATACTGTCACAACAAAGCGATCTTTTGTAGATCTTCAACTCCGGGACCGGGACCGGAAGCGGAGAACTGACTCAATGAGGAGAACGAGGCAATTTAGCTGCATCCTAATATGACCCAACTAGGCATTTCATGACTTGTCTGACAAATCATCCGATCATAACCGCGTGCTAGCATAGAATAGGCATTAAACAATGATAGTAGTGACTGAATCATGAGTTTCAGAGGCGATACTCCCAAGTCTCTCTCTCACACCAATCCCAGAACTTCTCTCCCAGGCCGTTTTCCGCTGAGGCGCGGATATCTTCGCGGACTGGGGCGATTCGTCCCCAAGGAATAACTGCGATGCATTAGATGAAATTCTACTACTTGAGCTGGATACATACCCCAGCAGCCAGAGTTCTCGGGCGTAATGTCTGGCGAGAATCCTGCAAACAGCTCCGTGTACGCGCCGTACACCGGATCCCAGCTCATCCAGCCAAAGAAGGTGGCGATAATCCAATGTAAATGGCGACGCAGTTCAGTCTTGAGATTGCCAGGGTTCATAGACTAGATTTGCGTCAGTAAATGGTCGCCTAGTTGGAATGGGAAACCCTACGACGCTGATGATGCCGTCCTTTTGATGGCGTCGTGCATACTCTTGTGACAGCAACACCATGCCTCCCTTGCTCATTCCATACTTCTCTCCAGTGTTTACATTCCTCTTGTAGTCCAGATTGTCCATGTCCACGCCTCCATGCGGAGCGAACAGTTCAGCAGCTGAGGAAGCAACCCACAGGACTCGCACAGAGCCTGGCGGCTCATGTTTAGCAGCCTCTGCCAAAGCTGGCGTCAGAAGCTGCGTGAAGAGGAAAGAAGCGATGCAGTTGACGCCTAGCTGGAGTTCGTAGCCTTGCTTCGACGTGGAGCCTTCGGGCGGCCTCATCACGCCGGCATTGTTCCACAGGGCATCGAGACGTGTTTCCTTCTGCAGGAATGAGGCTGCTGCTTCCTTGACGCTGCCTAGGTCTTCGAGGTTAACGGGCAAAAAGACTAGGTCGCCTGTGGACTTTGGAACAGCGGAGCGAATATACGCGATAGCGTCGTTCACTTTGCTCTCAGTTCTCGAAGCGAGATACACCTTGGCGTTGAGCGAAAAGAGGATGCGGGCTAATTCCTTGCCTACACCGGCTGACGCGCCAGTGATGATAAAGACCTGCGGGGTGTTAATTGAGGCTTTCGAGTCATTGAGGACACGCACCTTGCCGGATTGATCTGGTACATCTTTTTCGGTGAATTTAGGTGCTGGAGGCCATACTTGGCTCAATGTATTCAGTGCCCAGCTGAGCATTGTTGAAGTCGATGAGCTGCGTGGTGGAATGATGAGAGAATCAAGTTTATCTTGTTGGCGCTGATTGACAATGACCTCATATCCCCTGCCCTGTTTCGGTTAAATGATGGAAAACTCTTGATACTCGACATCCTTCAACATCTCGATAGGCACCCACGCAACCGTTCCCACGCGTCTATATTCTGAATCACTTCCTTCAACCGCTGCAAGCATCAAACCTCGTCCACCGGCTGGTCGATAACCTTGTACTAGCTGCTGTCCTTCTCTGCCTCCCCACTGTTCCTCGCGCATGTCCCTTGTTCGTAAGATACAGACTGTAGTTGTTTCTCTGCGCTCTTTCTCGATGTTGTCAGGTGTGAAGCAAATGGAGCTGCTCTTGGGCACCTCAACTACCCTCGCGCGCATGCGGACGAACCCAGAGACTAGCCCATCTCCAGCCTCGCTCTTGATGACACCAGCGTCAAGAATCTCAGCATCGTCATCATCCGCATCATACCTGAAAATGATCGGAAAATTTGTCAAGGCCCAGGACCATGAAGGAGCGTAGTACACGGATGAATGGAGTGCCGGATGCATCGCTTCAGGCCCAGCCCTCTCCCAGAGCAGATCCCTCATCAAGTTTCCCCTCCAAAGTCCAGCCAGGTAAGCGCACTGCAGAAGTTTTTGTACCTCCATCGCAAGACCATCAATAGCAGGAAGCTTATCAGTTGGGACTGTCAAGCGCCGCCGTGAGTAATCCTCAACCATGGACTGCCACGTCTTGAAGCGGACCAACGTCGCTTTCTCTGGCCATGCTCGGCCAGATCGTACCATGGCAAATCCCTTGCCATCAGAAGGAACATCGAAGCAACGGAATGGCCAGGCCGAGGAGAAGTGGTCTAGGTCGAGATACTTGATCTTCGGGCTTGACAGGCGGTTTAGAGGGCGGATGTACGAGCAAACTTCCTCTCTGCACTCCCAAACGACATGAGTTGTCGTGAAATATAGAATTCGTGGCGACAGCTCTCTTTCTTGAAGTACCCAACCCCTAGAAAAGAGCGGATTCCTAAAGAAGGATCGAATCCAAGGGTTTGGTTCTTCAGCAGGTGTCGTAAAGTCCCACTCCATCCCGTAGCCTCCTCTACGAGGAACCGGCAAGTCCTTCTTGGAATACGAAGCCTTGATGAAGCCGCCATCACAGTGATCTGAAGCGCCAGCCGCGATGGTGATGTACGCTCTTGAGTAGACTTTGCTCATCAGTGAGGCTTCTCTTGCCCAGTCTTGCTTGTCGTCTTGGAGGATGCATAGTGAATCGATCCAAAGAAAGGGTATTCCAAGTAGATTCGTCAGCTTTATCGCATCTCGTGGTGTTGCTGGAAGCTGCGAAAGTTCGATTCCTTTCCGGAGAGTTTCCAGCTTGCCTGTTGTTGCTTTGCCCGTATCTGGCATACGCGTTCCCCAGCAGTAGCTCAGAGCCACGTATCTTTGGTCTTTTTGTCCATTAGTAGATATCTCATTTTGTAGAATTAGGCGAACATCCGGATAAGCTCGAATGTCGATGAGTCGTGATGGTAGAAAAGGTGTGGAGTCTAAGGTCTGACATGCGCCATGTTTGGCGATGCAGTCTTGTATTAGCCGTTTCTGTATTCTTCGTTCCTTTCCCACGAACATGGCGTCTATACTTGATTGTAGATAAAATTCGAAACGTGTGCCAGAAAGGAGGACGATGTCAAGTCGAAAATGAGCAGCCTGTATCTTGGTTTCGCAGATTGACCAAGAGCCGGGTAAACTCGGAATTTTCTTGCAGAGCAGATGGTTCAGCTTTCCTGCAATGCATCTGCATGTGGGCTTGGTGATTGGGCCATGTTGAAGATGGTGCGTGGCGAAGCTACGAAGCTGCGCCCCCGAAGCAGGGTTATGAACCACACCAACTGGGACCGAATCACAGAGGAGGGGAGGCGATTAGGAAAGTCGCAGCCATGGTTACGATTTTATCCAAAGCCCATTATTGAACCAGGGACTTGCTCAGCCAGGGGTTTGAAACGCCCCAACAAGTCTGCCTTGCGCTTCTCTAGTGTCTAGAAGATAGACAACTCCCCAGTACTTGAGCGCTGGAATTGCGGCTATGAGCCCAAACAACCAACATCGCACTAGCTTGCTGTTTAGAATTCGTGGGGGCGCAGTGCTGCCAGAGGTACTGAGTTATGCGAACATGAGTACTCCATCAAGTCTCGATAGCCTCAAGCCAGGCTTGAACGAACCTCGTATCTTTGGCCTCGACTTTCTTATCCTTGAGCGCTTCATCACGTCCGAAACGGTGAGGGACGATGGTCCCACCGAAGCCTTGCTCAACTTGGTCACAACACCACCAAAAGTAGACTCAGTGGCTGTGCGTGAGATTTCCAGCGCTGCTTCAACCTGCGCTCTCTCCCCCTCCGCTCCTTGACTGAGCATGTGGAGCTGGAATCTAGCCACGTAGAGAAGCCCTTCAAGAACCTCACGTCGCTTGGAATCTTCTCAGGCAAACAAGGGATGCGATCAAGACACTGCGTCAGATCTAGACTCGAGCCTGGAATTGTGTTGGTGGCCTTGGCCCCGGAGAGTATCGTTTGCCAGCGAAAAGTACCTCGGCTAAAAATAGCTTGGCTATCGGAACCATTGTAGAGACTGTCTTCGCAGGTGTAATCCATGGGCGCGTAGGGCGGAAAGAGGAAAGGTGAGCGAGATGTTGTACTGTTGTACACAATGGGTTCATGGGTTGGTGGCGTGCGTGCCACAGGTGAAGACGCCGTTTCTGCCTGTGCCACCGCACATTCTGCAGGCTCTACTAGGACTCGAGGTGCCTTGGTCGGTATGTTGAAACTCAAAATTTGCACCGATACGGTCGCTTATCTCCTGCATCTGCTGGACAAGCGCTTCAAGCCCATAACCCTTTGGCAGACCCATCTTGACCCAGTATGGAAGCTCGTCGGGTACGACAAACCCGAAGGTGATGGTTCGGCCTTTAAATATCTTAAACCCAGTCCTGGCATCCATGATGGACCTCCAGCTCGTTAGTAAATGTGTCGGTGACCGGGAAGGAATGCATACAAACCACCCGTCTTCATTACCGCAGTCTTACTGATGATCCCAGGAAGACCGAGACTCTCTGGTGGTATTTTCAGCAAGCCATTTGGGGCTGCTTGGGCCATGAGGTGATTGTTATGGGAGCGAACGTGGAACATGACGACCGAATCACTCGTCCACAAATTGACCATCAAGGCCATGAGCTCTGGATGAAACCGATTGATCCAACAGCAGTCGTAATCAGTTGGCCCGTATGACTTTATGGCGGCCAAGGAAGATTTCGGGAAGAAGGATTCAACAGTGGACCGGACTTTCTTCTGTCTGTTAGTACATTTTGGCTATGGCGTTGGAGAGTCAGCCTATTGTACCTGGTTTTCGAATATGTTGGTCTTGATAAATGTTAGGCCGGGCTTGTTCCTGAAGTTGTACCCGATTTCTTTAAAAATCGCATCAACTCGTTGTCCCACGTCGAGATCCTCTTGGCAAAAGTAGCCAAGCTCCTCTATCGACTTCTTTGTCTCGTCCAGCGACGCCATGGTGGCAAGACAAGCGATCAACGTGTGACTAGAATATGCCTCGTACAGGTGGACGGTCAAAGATAGCGAGCGATGGTTTCTTCACCTTTGTGGCCAAACGTTGATTATTGGTTTGCTGGGTGGCACCTCTCAAGGCAGGCTCCAATCCAGGCAGCAAGAAGATCTCAGCCTGATGCACGAGATCCCCGTCACATTGCATAAATTCAGCCACCGAGAGCCCAGAGCCCGCTTACTATAATGCATTGTTGGTAGGTCTCTCCGGGCTCAAAGACTCTCATTGCTTATCACCAAGTTTTAGAGCCTAGTCATTACCGGCCTCCCAAACTATCCTGCCAACACCGAGCTGCAGGTCCTTCCCCCTTGAAACCAACACCACGCCAACTTGTAGGTGTCCGCCATGGACTTCATTCTCCAAGCCTGGGACCCTGGCTCTGCGAGATCCGTCGCCAGGAAGGCCGGGTACTGTAAAGCTTGCGTTGGCATGCTATGCACTCCCGAGGGCCTCAAATCCTTGGGAACTTTACCCGGGTATCGCCATTCCAATATGCACCAGCTTCTAGAAAGCATCAAGCAGGGGTGCCGGCTGTGCGAGATCATTCTTCGTAGCGGGTGGGAGCATCCCCGACACAAGTTGGGCTCTGGCAAGCAGGTCCAATACTCTGAAAAGCAGAAAGATAGATACGTCTGGTTTGTCTCGCGGGGGTCTAGACAGAGCCCTCCGCCTGGCTTTACACGGTATACCACCAAAGATTGGGAGAAACGTCTACGCGATAGTTTGGGCGACAGGGTGTGGCTAGATGGCGGGTACGTTGATCACGAGAAGCCGCCAAAAGCCCCGAAAGAACGATGGTCATGGAACAGCCAGATCTCTATCGCAATCATGGCCTCTTTTGGTAAGTATATTCGACCGCGAAGCTTCATAATGCTCATAAGCTACGAGACGATCCTGCAGCAAAGTACTTCTTTAATCGAACTACGCATACCAACTTCCTCGACGGCGATATTATGCAACAAGCAAAGATATGGCTTGATGATTGTGTAGGAGAGTGTCATGAGAGATGTCTTCCTCCTGAAAAATCTCAGCTTCCAACCCGCGTTCTAGACGTTGAGTCTAGCCTTGGTCCTATTGTTCGTTTGCAAGATCAGACGGCCGGCAGATTTGAGAGGTACGCAGTACTGAGTTACTGCTGGGGCGGGCCTCAGCCTCTAACCGCCACCAAGAGCAACATTCAGACCCTGATATCTGGAGTTGAGATTGATAGACTCCCACAGACCCTCAAAGACGCTGTCTACGTCACAAGGAGACTTGGAATTCGATACCTCTGGATTGATGCTCTCTGTATCATCCAAGATAGCCCGGAAGATAAACTATCCGAGATTGGTAAAATGGGCACAGTCTACCGGAATGCCGTGGTCACCATCGCATCTGCACATGCCCGAAAGGCTTCAGACGGTTTCCTCAAAATTGCCAAGGATAATAAACCGGAGCACTCATGCACAATGCCAATCCACCTCCCGAAGCAGCCTCGAGTTGGTAGAGTGACTCTGGCGGCAGAGGGTATCCCGGCCGATACACACCCATTACCCCTACGGACTCGTGGCTGGGCTTTCCAAGAAGCCGTCCTCTCCCGGCGTATCCTGATCTTTTCAGATTACGACTTGCATTGCCACTGTAAGCCTCAGCACGAAATGCTCCTCAACCTCGGCAACCTCAAGCGAGAGAAGAGCCCGAGGCTGTTCTCGTTTGGAACCAAGCTTTTCGACGAGTTTGAAACTTACCATAGAAGCCGCGGAGACGGCTGGATGTCGCCAGTGTTCCTTGGCGGAATGTGGAGCGGCATGCTCCTCGAGTTTACTACGCGGTCGCTCACTGTGGCTGATGATCGACTTCATGCTATGCAGGGCATAGCGAATGAACTACTACAGTCGAAGCACTTGTCAACCACTATGGACAGGACATATATTGCGGGCACTTGGATGGCTTGTCTGCCATTACAGCTTCTCTGGTCACGATCCCAAGCTGGCCCTTCCCAGCCTGTCACGAGTAGATCCAAAAGAGCCCCAACATGGTCTTGGGGTTGTCTGGACTGTCGTATCAATTTTTATTCCTATGGAATATCCTACGTGCGACCATATAAAGGCTTCTCGCTTTTGCACGTCTCTTCTGAGCCAGATGAAGTGTATCTGGAGGCCGAGTGCGATATCGTCTGTCGCAGTTTAGACCAATTCCGCCACGACTCGTCAAAAGGCCAGGGCATCCGGGTCACCCTTGACCTAGATATAGATGAGTTCCCTACCACGGCTACATGTGTCTACTATATACTTCTAGACAAGACTATTGACATCACGGGTAGGAAGAAGAGCGATCCACTCCGGCTGTACTATGTTGAGGGTATCGCTACCTACGAGAATGAGCAAGGGGCTTTTCAACGGCTTGGCTTTTTCAGATGGAATGTGAACCAGCCTGCTGAGGATGAGTATACCTTTGGTCAGCGGAGACGGGTCAAGTTGGTGTAACGGATGCTGTCGCTTCACAGCCCTACAAGGGGCAACCATCGGCAAAGACCGAAAAACGGGCTGACTCTTGGCATGTCAGGATCAATGTTGCAATGTGCGGACCCGCCTTGTCCGCTTTAGGAAAAATCTCTCGAGTTGCATCTGGAGCCAATGCTGGGCGTAATACTGGCCCACTTCCCCAAGATCTTGGCTACGTCTGACTTGGTCAAGAGCTGAAAACTTGATTCAATCTGAATCCAGTTCCTATCCATTTCTGACGCTCATTGACCAGATGGGTAAATTAGCCAGTCCTTACCTAGATACACCGCCACCCGGGCCAATTACCACTTTGGCCAGCTGAACTATGATCCTAGACTTGTTTTCATGTATAAAGGCAGAGTCAAACCTTCACTTCAAGTTGGACAAGCAACTTGCCAGCAATCAGCAGCCTTGAGAGTTCTCTTCCCACTCCTTCTCGACTATTCACCATGAAGTCTGTTCTTGTCTTCGCCACCATGGTGCACCTCGCGGCATCCTCTTGCCTGAACCTCCAAAACCTAGTCAACTTTGGCGACAGTTTCTCTGATGAAAACCGCCTCAACTACATCTACGAGCATCAAGGTCTACCTCCTGCTGGAACCATCCTCCCTGAAAATGGTAACACCACGACCAGCGGCGGCTACAAGTGGCCGCGAATGGTGGCTCGCAAGACTGGCGCCAAGAGCTTCAACTACGCCGTTGGTGGTGCTACTTGCTCCAACAAGATCGTTGAGCGCCAGTTTGTCCTCACACCTGGCAAGCCCTTCCCCTCTGTCCTTGACGAGCAGGTCCCAGCTTTCAAGGCTGATCTTGAGTTTGATGAGCTTTATGGCAACCGCACGGCCGACAACACTGCCTATGCTGTCTTGATTGGAGGAAACGACTTGACTGCCAATGGCTTCTTGACCGATTCTAATGCCCGGGGCACCAACATTACTTCGTACGTCAGCTGTGTCTGGGACGTCTTTGACGCACTCTACGAGACTGGTGGCCGTCACTTTATCGCCATTACACCCCCTGCCGCAGAACGCTCTCCGGCCTACCTCATCCCTGAGGACGGCGGTAGACTCGACAACCCATCCTGGCTCAACAAGGCCGCTTACAACATGACTGACTACAACTACAAACTCATGGAGTACCTCACCAGCGCCAAGACGATGCTGCAGTACGGTGTACCCTTTCAGCTCATCGTCGAAAAGCGATGGCCCGGGGCGACTTTTTCCTTCTTCGACCTCCATGGCCTGATGACCGACATGCTCAAGACTCCTGAGGAGTACATTGACGCCCCTGCCAATATCACTGGTCACTACAGGCACTGCGAGATTGGTGAATTCCTCGACTGCCCGGTTGAGAAGGAGGCCAGGGAGAGTTTCTTCTGGTTCGACGAGCTGCATGTGTCTGAGCGAGTTGGTAAGTCATCAATACCAGACTGCCCCCATTGGTAGTCATTGCTAATACAGCACAGAGGAGAAGGTTGCAGACGAGTTCATCAAGCTCCTGGCACAAGAGTCCAAGTACGGAAAGACCTATCGGTCTTGGGCTTAGGCGACATCCTCAGGCTTGTTGTAGATTAGTGATGGATATCGGCATCTTTCATCTTTCTTTCAATGTGTACTTGCATAGAGACACTGTCAGATCCAGGCTATTGTCTGGCTTAATAGAATTCTTCTTGTGAAGAGGAGTAATATTATTCCTCGTGTCTTCACCCCACCAAATAAGTTGCCAGACCGCATCCCCGATGACTTGCCCTTCTACCGACGCAGCATGCACTTTCAGGCTACCTCATGAAATCAACGAAAACGACCACAATGCTCCTATTTACAGCTCCAGCTTCCCAAGGCACATCCCAGTAAAGTTGGCCACTTGCTGCTTGTCATCAACCTTGGCAAAGCTGCCATTGTTCTTCTTGGTAAACTCGTAGGCAGCCAACCCGTAGAATGGTTCATCAAAGCCCTCGCTCACCGGAATAGCATCCGCAACTGAACCCAGACATGCTCTAACATCAGCGTCGGGGCCGTAGCCGCTAGTGAACTTGCCGCATGGAGACTTGCGGGTCTCGAGGCAGGCGATGACAATGGCAACGACCGCGAAGCTGATGATGCACCCGGTGTAGATCTGGTACCAAGTGTCTGAGATGCAGGGGATAATAGTCGTTGTATCATGCTTGCAGATGAAAAATATGAAAAATATGATGGTTGTTGCTGCAAGAAACACAAGATAGAAGAGCAAGACAGTAAAAGTCGTAGCCGTGTAGTTGCCGCCCGATATCGCATAACAGATGGTCAAGGCCAACAGCCCGAGTATGGACAGCCCATAGACGAAACGAAACAAGATGCTACCCCAATAGGTAGTAGGCAGGAATGGACGTGACTCATCGTCTTCTGAGAAACGCTCGAATGACTGGCCAGAGCTATCCGGCTGGCGACACGGGCATAAGAAGTTATCGGTGGAAGAAGGATATGAGAAATCGTCGGTAAGCCAGAAGCAACAGAAAAGTCTAAGCAAGCCAATGAGAGCGATGGGGAAGAAGATGATGTCGACTGCCATCCACTTTGTGAAGCCGATAGCACCCTCGGTGAGCCCGCCTGATAAGAGGGTGATGGCCTGCAGTCCCTGAAAAGTGACGATGAGGGTCTTGACCATTTCTCTCGAGAACAAAGAAGCCCGGGTGCCTTCTGGGAGATGAACACAATACTGGTGAGTACCCTTGGTCATGGCTTCTGAACCATCCCATCGTCCATCAATCCAGAACAAAGCGTTCGTGGCGGCGAGATCGGCTTTACTCCAGTCTTGAGCACGGATTCTCCGATCAGCGATAATAGCGTAGCGCCAGAGAATAGAGGTTGGGTTGTAATGACAGATCCGATGATACCAAGTTGGTCGATTGTCGTCAAGAATGGTTGGAGAGGGGACACCAACAAGGACATGGGCAACAAGAGGGGTCAGGCACAAAGTGAGGAGCGTGACCCACTCAAAGAAGGATATTTCTTGGTTTTGAACTCTTAGCGGAAGGGCGTTAAGTGGCCGGTACTCGAGTGCAGGCATTGTGGGTGTCTCAAAGGGGATATCTGGCAAAGACGGTAATGAGGCATTGGCATGGAACCGGACATGTTAACAAGGGGGAGGAACCCTGTCCTTTATGTAGAAGCAGCTGGAGAATTCTGAACGAAGAAACCAGTGCTATTATTTGATACGTAATGGAGGGTTGTTGACCAGGCTGTCCGAGAACTTTGGACCGAAATCAGGCTGTAGGCCAAGACATAGCCACACCAACACTTCCTACCAGCAGCAGGCTGTCGACAACTTTGAAAATTGGTAATTAAATCACGCAATGGTAACTCGAAGCCTAGACATCGGGCTAGCAATGGCAAGCTAGAAAATAACGAGTCAAGAATGCCCCAAAGTATCTAGTTGTCAGTTCGATAACCAGATAGATTCTCCAAGGAACTTATGCAGTAGTTAAACCCCGAGAGACTCTTGAGCGGCTATCCATAGCAAATCCCTTTTTAGGAAAAATGGGCTGAAAGAACACCTTACGCGCAGCGGCGCGTGACGGGGCATAGTGTGCACTTTCGACCCTATTTTTACGTATCCCAAGAGACAAAAGACACGGCCTGAAGCGCTGTGGCATAAGCCTCATCAGCCACCTATATGCAATCGGCCAATAGACTCAACTTGGCAACATACCCGGGTCTCCAGCTCAGAAACAACAGAGCCTGATCTCATGCATTCGGTGTGATAAGGATTTACTAGCTGAATACCGTGTACGCCAGTACTCAGTTGCGGCTGATGGCATGCATTGGAGAGGTTGTTTCCTCAGCCTGAACGGGCAGAAATCTTCTTGACTCTTCAACAATGTTTCTTCTAGGCGCCAACTCTAAAAACCCAACTGTTCTTTCTTGTTTTCAATGACGTCTCCGTCCTGCACAATATCAAAGAACACGCTGATAAACACATAACAGTATCATAACCAAATTCTCTCAACGAACTCACAAGGAGAAGAGATAGTTGAGAGCCTGACCAACCAAACCAAGTTCCCATTTGCAATCCGGGCCAATATGCAGGACCTCAGCTGAGCTGAATCCCATCATATCTTGTAAATCAGGCTGTGGGAGGGTAAGCATTCCATCGTAGGGAGTGGCCAAGAAAGCGGTCTGCGGATAACCCTAGCCTCAAATCTTGGAGCCCGTGACTCTAAACTTGGCTAGTCTCTCAAAACCGACTCCCTTGCTGAACCGCCAAGACTGTGGCAGTGCACCATGTTGTGTTACCACTCACAACAGGCAGTGCCCTCCACAAATCAAGTCAGGGGTCTCACTTTCTATGGGCAGGTGTCACCACACTCTTGAAAGGATGTCCTGTCTGACCTCTACACAGAAAACCGCACATTACTCTAAGAACAACAGACTAGATAGTGATCTGTTTGAAAAGGGGAAGAACTTTCAACCTGCCTCAGCTACATGCGTAGTTGCGAGTGAATGAATTGATTCTCAGATGCCATAAAAGAGTTAACCCATTTGGAAGGAAAGGACAGGAAGTCATACCAAGTGAACGATTGGAAAACAAACAAGCCCAGAGAGTTCTTGACACCAACCTCCATCCAGGTTCACCCGAACATCTTCCTTCCTTGATTCAGTCTTGTCCACTTTCAAGCCCTTACTGAGCTTGCGGCACCTGTCCTTCAATCCGTCAATGGCACAGTCCAAAGCCGAACGCCATCAAAGTCAACGCTGGCCAGAGTCAACTTCCCTTCTCCCTCCAAGACCAACATACCAGACCCCGCTTCACTCGTAACCTTTCCATTCTCATCTCTCCAACTCTCAGCCTCTGGCCCATCCTCGGTGCCGCCTCTTGCAAACCTCCATTTGACCTCCTGAAGTAAGTCAAACACCTCGATGCTGCCATCGCCACTCACCCACACCACGAGCTTGTTCCCTCCGTCAGCAAACTTGATCTCGTTTACACCTACGAAGCGTCCTGGTATCATCAAAGGCGTCTCGCCTTCAATCCTGGCGTCTCTGCGCGAAAGCAGCCGCCTCTGGATGACCTCTTTCTTGACGATATCCAGGAGAAGGATCTCGCCGTCCCTCTTCCCACCAACGGCTATTAGCTTCCCGTTTGGGTGCCAGGCGACCGAGGGCCTCCACATCTTTGGGCCCTCAGCTTGGAATTGCCAATACAATGTCTCGTCCGCATGAAGCGCATAGACACGAATGATGCCAAACCCGTCTGTGGCGACGAAATACTGCGAATCGGGGCTAAAGGCGCCGGCCCAATGATAGCGGTCTGTTTCGAAACAGTGAAGTTGATGACCATGAGCAGCATCCCAGATACGAATCGTCTTATCGAATGAGACAGTTGCCAGAAGTGTTTCATCAGGGCTCCAGCCAGCCCACTTAATGTCATCGGTATGGCCTTTCAGAGTCAAGAGAGGTCTAAAGTCCTCCGTCGAGCAAATCACAACTTCCCAGGGAACAGTCTCCTCAAATTCTGGGGCATATCCAGGCGAATACACCATCTGAGTCCCTGATGGATTGAAGATCTCGGGCTGGTGACCAATTTGGAGACGACCGCAAATGCGAATGTTGTCTGAGATGTTTTGCTTCGCCATGACTCGGTCGATCTCGGACACCAGAGCTGTTTCAAGCTCTGCTTGCCCAGGATCCTTCAGCTCCAGGCCTAGACCCTCCAACTTGGCGGCTACGACATCTATAGCGGCCTTGGAAACGACGTGCAAATCAGACTCTTCCAACCGCTGAGCCTTTTTAGCTTTGTCGATATCCCAAACAATGATTGTCGGCTCAGCGTCACGACTGATCTGATCAGCCTCTGTTCCTTCAGACGAAACAAGAATGTTGCTGTCGTTTGGCTTTAAAGCAAGGCCGTCTACGGGGCGCGTGTGGCCTTTGAGAACAGTAACGGTCTCCCAAGTCTCCGTATCGATGACTTGAATTCTCTTGTCGACAACGATTGCTGCCCGCTTGCCGTCACCGCTGAGACACGCATCGCGCGGCTTTCCACTCAAAGAAAGCTTTCTATCTTTGTTGCCCCATTACAAGTGACCACCTTGGGCATAAGGAAAAGGCTTGCCATCAGCAGTGACAAAGTCCTTCTCGACGGCATATCGCCAGTCACGGTAGAGTTGATCAATTGTATAATGGTAGGGCTTCATGATGTGATGTGATGTTGCAAGAGCGAAGTTCACGTCTTTGTTGACGGCCTTTATATACCCATCTCAGGGCGGCTGAGCAGGCCGGGTTATGTCAAAATATCGTCGATCTTAAGATGGTATTTATTTATGATATCTAGGCAGCAGTCGATCATTTCAGCTAACTGAGAGCAGCTGAGCCACCTAAATGCAATGCCTTCAGCTTTCTGGCTGTGGCGGATAACACGGCAATGCAAAACCCTGGCCGCCGGGGGCAACAAGGCAATATATAGACGCAACGGATAGTACGGCAATCCAGATGACCTGTGCTACGGCTGGCCTTGTGAAAAAATTAGAGGTCACAGGACTATCATTCCCTCTTATTGCTCCTGTCCAACGGTTTGAAGGCCATGAGAGGCAGAAATACCCAAGTCTGCCTTACATCCGGCCCACCATGTCTGTGACAACGAAGTCGGCCAATTGCAGAGCCTCCGAGTTATGCAAGGACACACAGCATACGAAGCCCACACCACACAGCGCAAAAAAGAGGCAGAGATCATCAGGCATTTCCTGCCTAAGCCACACTCCAGTTTGACCTGTTTAAATCGAGGGGTCATCTGCTTCACGCTGAGTTACATCGACAGGGAGTATCCAGATGTCATCGCCACAGAAGCCTACCAAGATTTATAGAGGTCATTCATCCCTAGACTGAGTGCCGTAGCTCTTTCTCTACTTTGTACCTAGAATAGAGACTTGCCAAAATCTTGCTGGTGGATTAATCTCATTGATCTCATAGTTTTGTATTTGATGTTTTATTTAAATTAAGAAAAATTACAATTATTATAGATACATTTTGAAGATATAATCATAGTTACAATCGCTTTTTAAGCTAATATATCTCTATTTTACATTGTTCTTCGTTATACGTACATTAGTAGCCTCAGTTACATATCTTCTGTGGGCTGTCTCCAAGGCAGAAACCCAACGTGTGGCTATCCAGCTCAGCCCCTTCAGCGGGGCGGAGCAATTGCAGGATACATTAGACCATCAGTTTATACTCCCTACTCGCCTTGGTCGACGAACTCATCGCCGCCTCCCCATACATTCCTGGTGTCAGTACCAGCGGTGTTTTTCTTTTTGGTTTTTTTTTTATTTTTCGACCAACCTGCCGCCTTTGGTTGAGGACTGAGACAAAGGGGACGTTTGTCACTTCTACAACTCACTTCAACAGATAGAGCACTCGCTCTGTTGATTCGATGCCCGATCGATGGACCCTCTGGCCTCCATATCAGCAGCGGCGAGCATCTTGGGTGTCATCCAGTTTGGTGGCAGTCTGCTGAAGACAGTGCGCGAAATTCACAACTCAACAAGCGGCTTGACAGCCGAAAACACCAACGTCGAGCGCGATTGCTTCGAGCTCCGTCATAAAGCCGAGGGCTTGAGCAGATTCGCCAAGAACAACATCCAGTCCTTTCCTTCAGGGGAGGACGGTGAAGAGCTGATTCGGATCTCGGAGAAGTGCGTGAAGGCAACGGAAGAAATTCTACGTTCCCTGGACCACGTTCGTGACAAGCAGCTGAAAATTCAACACCAACAATCCAGCCAAGCTAGTTCGTCGTCCGGGTTTGTTCCGGGCCAGAAGGCAGACGAAGTGAAGCGTCGGAAACTGAAGACTCTACGCCAGGCGCTCAAAGCGGTGTGGAAGAATGATGAAGCTGCAAAGGCTTTGCAAACATTGTCTGATTTGAGAGGCCAGCTGGAGCTCCACATCCTGTCAGTTGTGCAGTGAGTCCTTCTTGGAAGACGGAACTTTTGACATACCAATTGACGCACGCATTAGAAAGGCACAAGCCACATCTTCCGTCCTGGATGACTACAGGTTCCAAGCACTTCAGAAGTCAAATCAAGACCTGATCCAAAAAATACTTGAGAACCGGGATATTTTCGCTGAGGAAATTAGGTCCCGAGTCGACGCTCTATGGGAAAAGACCGAGTCATCACTCGTACAAGCTATCGCCAGAATCGATGAGCGAATACCATCCAGCCAGGAGATTGAGGCCGCTGTTCAGCGGGTGCTACTAAAACGTCTTCGCTTTGCGAGCATCTCACAGCGGTATGAGGAAGTCGCTGAAGCACATCGCTCCACATTCGAATGGATTTTCAAAGCAGACAAGTCCGATGAGACGGCTGGGAGCAGTTTCCCTCAGTGGCTAGAACACGGGAATGGCGTGTACTGGCTCAGCGGAAAGGCCGCCAGTGGCAAGTCTACCCTGATACGATACATTCTCGACAGCGGCCGGGCATATGAGTTTCTTGGTCGTTGGGCATCCGGACATGATCTTGAAGTATTCTCATTCTTCTTCTGGAACAGCGGTACACCCGAACAGCGGTCTTTATTGGGCATCTTTCGATCCATTTTGCACCAATATCTATCGAAATACCCCGAGCAGCTTCAAACGATACTGTCATGTGCATACGATGACGTATCCCGCTACCAAGTTTTCAAACAGCATACTCCCAATATCAGTTGGACAGTCGGAAAGTTAGAGGACGCTTTTGAGAAACTGATAAAGTCAACATCTCATCAAAGACTCTGCTTGTTCATCGACGGGTTGGACGAGTACCAGGGCGATCACGCTGCAATGGCACGGTTCCTGGTCAAGGTCGGGGCCCATTCACATGTCAAAATCTGTGTATCTAGCCGGCCATGGCTCCAGATCGAAAACGTCTTCAAATCTTGCCCGACCTTGAGGCTTCAGGATCTCACAAAGAACGACATCTTCGTGTACGTTGAGGATCGACTCAGCGCAAATGAAAATTGGACTGCCCTCTGCGCAGGACAACCAAGCGAAGCGACAAAGGTGATCAAGGAGATTGTCGCGACGGCAAATGGCGTGTTCCTCTGGGTCAAGCTGCTCCTGAACTCACTCATCAAGGGTCTGGATCTCGATGACGACTTTGAGGACGTTGCAAAAAGGCTCCGGTGTCTACCGCGCGGCCTGGAGGACCTCTACTCTCACATGCTGAAGACGATTGACCCACCATTCTACCTGGAGGAGGCCGCCATGTTCTTTGAGATTCTGCGCACTGCGAGACAGAGTCAGGAACTTGCCATGACCAAGACAGGAGGCGACGAGTGGTCAGGGGGCGTGATGAGTATCACAACGCTGGCGCTGGCGGACAGGAAGAACCACAAGCTTTTTGGCCAAAACGACTCAGTCGATTCCAGCAAAGGTTTTATAACTTCTCTGTGTCGGAAAACCGATAATCGACTCAAGTCAAGATGCATGGGATTGTTAGAGGTGAACGGCGCCCATCGGAAACCGTACGAGAATCACACCGTGTCATACATTCACAGAACACTTCGGGACTTTCTGGAGCGTCCTGATGTTCGCGTCATGATTCAAGACGCCATCAAGGACGATCGATTCTCTCCGAGCCTCAGCTTGGCTCGTTCCTACGTATTTCAAATTCAGCTTACCCTACCGCACTTCAAAACAAGCCCATCGCTAGGTGTATGGCAATCAACACAGGTTGCCATGAGATATGCATCGATGACAGAGAGAAAGCATACCAGCCAGGTTCAATTCATCCTGCACCAATTGGATTCAATGATGGGGGAGCACCAAAAAAAGTACGATACTTCAGACTACCACTGGAGCACAGAGAGTTTGCTCCATGGGAGTGGCGAAAACCGTTCGGACCGTGAAGATGATACCTTTCTATCTTTCTGCATTCAGAGGGGAGTTTACAACTATGTCCGGTCCATTCTACAGCAGAATGCTGGCCTGGCTAATGGAAAAAAAGGACGGCCGCTCCTTGACTACGCGGTCTCTTCGCTGATTGACGAACCTCACAACGATACCCGATGCCGCATGTGCAAGTTACTGCTCGAACACGGCGCATCGCCAAACGAAATCCACAAAGATGTTTCCCCTTGGGCAAAACTCGTTTTATATCTAGCCAGGAACCGTGCTCTCTTCGATGGCGACTCACTGACGACCCAAACCCCTGCGTGGTTAGATCTCGTCACCCTATTCATCTCACGCAAGGCCAGTTTGACCATAACTGTTACGGACCAGAGGTTAGGCGAGTCCATGACGGCAAGGCAAATACTGGAAGATATCTTTCTCCTCAACACTCAACGCAGCACTGGCACGCTGAAGAAAGTACTTGAAGAACATTCACGCGAAGACCAGACTGAGCAGCTCTCACCTCGAAGCCCGACTCCCTTGTTGAATACAAATGCGACCGCCCTGGACGAAGGTGATTCTGAGATGAGTAGGGGCTGGTTGGCCCTCGAAGAGGCGCATAGGGCCGCCAGACCTAAGGACAGGCGCGTACAGACCTATGGCACTTTCGAGAGGAGTGAAGCTACGACTGAGAATCCGGTATTTTTGGCGATATTGTGGTCGATTTTATGCTGCGGCTGGAGCGATTGATCTGGCAATATCTACCCTGGAATGTAAACTAGAAGTGCGCCCTCACAAGGGAGAGAGAGAATGAACAAGATCTTTTTAGCTTAACCCTACTTTCGAACATGTTCTTTAAGATTAAGGATCTAAGGCTACAGGGAAAATAAACAATACCTAACGGTATCACTAAGTTGGGCCATTTGAGACAGACGCTTTCCCAATTGCCCTCTTGAAGAGGAGCTCCATCACATCTATTACTATTTCTTAACCCAGTCCTATCATAGGTACTCTGGAAGGAGTTCCATCATTCCATGTCACCCCGAGCCACGGGGTGATTGATGATGCACGTGGCTGGCTCCTAATTCACGCTTGCGGTGATGACGCGGGGGAGAAAAGGAGAGGTTGACCATTGCAGTGGATGACCTCATGACTGTGTTGGTGTATCGAATCGCTCTAGGCATGGCCGAACAATCGCCAATTACGAGTGATGAGATCATGACTTTGGACGTAGTCGCCTATGCCCGGGTGATGTAATCGTAAAGTTTAAATACTATAAAATACCTTGACGCAATGTTATCCTCTCGTCAGCATTTTATATCATTCATCTGTACTCTTCCCATATATACCAGTATCAACAGTACATACAACATACCAACACTCACCATGTCGGACAAGCCTATGGACGCTACCAACCTGAACAAGGACACCATGCCCAAGGCGATGGATGCGCAGGGTAGCATTGGCAAGCAATTCACCGGTTTGTCGCTCCCTGGCCCGATTGAATACAATCATGCTCATTCTCTCACGAATAGAACAAGGTGCAATTGGATCAATGGGTCAAAAGATTGGTGGCCCCTTCGACAAGGAGGGTATGATTGGAAAGCAGTTCACCCCGGAGGGCAGCATCGGCGGGGCTGTTCAGAACGCAATGGGTGGAGAGAAGAAGGCAAAAGAGTAGCCTTGAAAGGTGCTTCAGGACCATATGAATCTAAGCCAATAATGGGAAAACGCCTCGTGTTAACGCAACTTTGCAATTCTATGAACTGTGCCACCGTCTCTGCCGGAACCGTCATCCAGGGATCTTAGCGCCCAATGGAACAGTATCAAGACATAGTCTGAGGTTAGGGGGTAAAATTGGCTGTCAAACCCGCAGCTGTCACTCCAAATGGGTCTTCACGATCGGAGTTACATACTCAATCTGTAACTTGACCCCAGAATCCTGGTGTGCCCCCGGGGAAGGTCCTTAGTGGCGGCAAACCCGCCTAAACGCCCAGCCACAGACAGCCAGCCACTGAAGACCTTGAAAAGGAAGGTCAGGTTCCCATAACAGTTCAAGTTCAAGGATCCAGCGGATCTCTCCAAGGATGTCTCAAGGGTAGGTCCAAGGATAAACGCGCGGCAGCAGCGTCAAAAGCAGCCTATTCGACGCCGGAACGGCCCGTCCGTGTGATAGGTCTCCATGGCTACATGTGGCCAGGGACGAACGAGGAATACAACATGCCATGGCTTGTCGTTGAATGGAGACGTGATGGGTCTCGTGCCAAGATCTTCACAAGGGGTCTGGCAAGGATGTCTCGCAGCTTCTTGTCTGGGATCGGTTCTTGTGAGTCTGTCCTACAGCATTTACAACATCCTCAAATATCGCAAAATACGTTCATTGAGATTCCTCACTTACATATCGCCTTCACTATTCCGCCGTAAGCATTGGCCCGCTCGGTTGGTTCACGTCTGACGACTCCATTAACGAACCAACGAGCCGCTTCTTTTTGTTTTCTGTGATTGCCGAGATAAGCTTCCGCTCGATGCCGTAGCCCGCCGCCATCGTTTCATCCCAGCGAGGGTCAAGCAAGACAAGCAAGGCTTGATTGGCTCTGAAGCGACGGAATCAAGCGGAGATTGCGATTGTCCAATAAGAAGCTATTGCGATATGTGTGTCTCACTCCACATGCTCTGTCACGTCTTATCACATCGTATCGCGAAAAACGCCGCACGCAAAAGGGAGATTAAAGTGCAGGCATGAACAATTTAGGTCTCACTGATGGTGCAAGGATGTTGCTCCTAACAAGCTTTTTACAGGTTTTCTCAGCTGTGCGAGAAGCGAAGGATGCAAGTGCTTCGCTAAGAGGTGTTGATCATGTTTGTAGAGTGATCAAAGCGTTTCTTCGTGCTTACTGAACCTGGGTACTTGACATGTCGTTATCTCCGGAGTCGTGAGAAAACATTGCGCAATGTTCATTGTTCAGCACAATCTCATCATTCCTTAAGAGGACATGCAGCTTGGCATGATCTGTTGGCTCGAGAGACGGGAGATGGGCATATGTACGTGATCATAACCCATGCGCCGGGGATTACAGATGCAAGGCACCCGTCCCGTAGCCATCCACCCAACAGCGGCGGGACCGATGCGGCCGGAGCCAGGTTCATGGCCCTCCACGCTGTTGGTCGTGAATTCCCTCTTGTCTCAGTTTCAGCGGTTGATGCCTCTATCTGATCACACAACGTCAAGGTATCAGCCAGCGCCAAAAACAAACTCGGTCGGATTTCTGCATCCCCTGCTGCCTCTGTCTCGGCATGTTAGACATGCAGGAGGAACATCAACAGACGCACTGTGGATCCCGCGGCCGACCTAATCACCCTAGTGAGGCACACTGTCATCAGAGGTTACGTACGCTTCCAGATCCTTTGTTCTTCCTGCCATGTCAGCCCCTCCTCCCTTCGTAATCTTTCTCACGCGACCTCTTTCTCTACTGTAAAGTGCTTCAAAATGTCGTTGGAAAAGGCCACTGGCCTGGTCCAGCGTTTCCGAAGTCCACGGCGCGTTCTCTTGCAACTCACTCTTTTCGTCAGCTTATCATTATTCCTTCTCTTCGTCACTTGTAGAGGCTGGCCCTCTGAGTGGATGCGCGTCGATTGGTCGCAATTGTCCCAGGCTGAACTCGACAACATCACTGCCACGGCGAGAGAGTTTGCAGACCACGAGATTCAAGCGCCATACAAAGACCAATTCTGGGAGGTTGGACAAAGGTCAAGACAACTAAGTCAATGGATATCTCAATCTGACAAATTAAATCCCAATTCTTGGGTCGGAAAAGAGTTACTCGCCACCACCGAGACGACGGCCCAAAATCTCTTCCCCTTCCTCCAGAGGCCCGCGCGCAATCCCGAGTCAAGAACGCCGTTATCCGATTTACGAAAATCCTTCGTCAGAGGCTCGCGTGGTATCGTCATTCCCGTTGGAGGAGGAGAACAATCGATCCGTTTTGCCGGCCATTTGATCGTCTCTCTCCGAAAAGTTCTGGGATGCACCCTACCGATTCAGATCGCCTTTGCGGGAGATGAGGACCTATCAAGAGAAGAGCGCGACAAACTTGCCCAACTAGAGGGATACATGGACATTGAATTCCTCAATGTCTTTGACGTTTTCGACGACTCGACGATGAAGCTTAAAGATGGTGGATGGGCTATCAAGGCATTCGCTGTTCTTGCATCGAGGTTTGAACAGGTCATTCTCATGGATGCAGATGCCGTCTTTCTACAAAAGCCCGAGACACTATTCTTCCAAAGACGCTACATCGAGAAGGGCGCCTACCTGTTCCACGATCGTCTACTTTGGCAGCATGCCTTCCGATCAAGACACGACTGGTGGAAGGATCAAATCAAGGTCCCTTCACCCGAAATGTACAACTCGTTGGTCTGGACAGAAGACTACGCCGAAGAATGCGACTCTGGCGTCGTTGTCGTGAACAAGGGCAGAGTCGACGTTCTCGTCGGCATGCTCCACGTGGCTTGGCAAAACACGTACGACGTCCGCGAAGAAGTCACATACAAGTTGACCCACGGAGATAAGGAGTCTTGGTGGCTTGGCCTAGAACTTGGCGGTTCGACATACGAGTTTGAGAAGCACTATGGCTCTATGATTGGCTGGGCCGACGACGCCAATGCCCAGAACGTCACAAAGGTGTGCAGCTTTGTCATTGCACACACAGACGACAAGGACAAGTTGATATGGTACAACGGAAGTTTGTTAAAGAACAAAAAGGTGGACCCCAAGGGATACGAGGTTCCTGAGTACTGGATGGTGGATGGAAAGTGGCACAAGGGTGCTACAAAGGCGGACATGAGTTGCATGGATGGCTCGGAAGCCATTGAATTGACTGATGAAGAGAAGCGTGTGCTCAAGGAAAGCATTGGCGCCGCAAAGAAAGTGGACGAGGCTTTGAAACTGAAGCTGGACTAGAGACATGGCGGTTTTTGAATGTTTAATATGATATCATAGCGGTGTAGTTTATACCTGTATAATTAGGATTAATCTGTTATAAAAGTATTCAAACTGCCATGATGTTGAATTTGTCAAGGCATCATCTTTCGTTGCAACTCACTGGGTAATGATGGCAAAGGCATGTGTTTGATCACCGCCGTCAATACTGAGGTCATATTTTGCCACAATTCAACTTCTCCTGGTGTTTTTTATGGGTTCCAGAATCGATACTCGCCCGGGTTGAGCGATCTCCTAACCAAAACCTTTCGTGACCAAGATTGGCGGTGTTGGGGGATGCAGCTAGTAAGTTGGTTTTCGGTGGGCAAGGAACAACCCTTTTATCCCCATACATGGAGGCGATTCCAGGCTCTTTTACACTTGAACAGAAAAAAAATTGTTATTAACCCGGCCGGATTTTTTTTGGGCAAGTTACCAGTCTTTCTTCTCGATACTGCTTGTACGGGTGGTCTCATCCCTGCTACCCTGCACTAGTGAGACTTGGGCCCAGGGCTCTCCCAAGGACGAGGTGATATAGAGAGGTTATGGCGATAGAACGGAGTCTTTGTGGTTCCATATTCTCATTTCAAAGCAGTTTTACTTTAAATATTGCATTTGATGTTGAACGCCTCGAAAAGAGCTCCGTGAGAACCGTTCGAAGGACGGTAGCATGGGGCTGAGACACCGTTAGAGTGCATGCATGATCTCAAACTCACCGAGAAACACTATGCATGGTCAAGGTTATCGCAAAGCTGAGATTCTATGGCAATGCCTATGTTGCCGAGAATATGACGAAGATGGCTAACAAAGGTTTCATGATCCAGGATGAACCAATCTTAACCACCACTGCTGTCATTCAGCATTTCACACCCGGATATCATTTGAAACAGCCTATCAGGTAAGCAAGAGGGAGAGTATTATGGAGCACCACGGAAATCACCAAGATCAAATTCCCCCTTGAGGCGTATCACGTCTTTCATATAACTCCGTACCACTACGCGTATCGCGTCATACGAACTTATACGCGTATAGCATCACCAGGTTTCCAAACCGACGCGCGGCTGAGCGCCCCTGCCCCGGCTAAACACCCAATCAAACTCGCGACTTGTAAGGAACGCGACCTTGGCCCGTCACGTAAGACAAAAAACCCGAGGAATCCGGTGCGGGGTTCGAAAGGATGACGCCAGCACCGTCACGGATCTTGTCCCTACTGGTTGGTGGCGACGAGTGTCAGCGTAACCAGTTTGGAGTGAACATCTGATCCTTGGTCCTGATATAAACGTTGCTTGCCACACCGCTGCGAACTTGTCGACGTTATCGTGCTTCACTTGCAAGTCAGGTGACCGACGACATTGGCATTCATCAACTGTGCCTCATTCAAGATGAGATTGGTACCAGCGCTTACGCTGGCTTCGGCCGCCTCGGCCATCGTCATCCCCCAGGCCTTGGACGAGTTCAATCACCTGAAGAACGACATCAAGGCCACCCTAGAGGAGCTGCCCTCTCGGATCGCCGGATCCGTCGATGAGGCTGTCGAGCATCTCTCCTCCGAAATCTCCAACGCCGTCCACAAGAAGCTTGAGGACCCAGAGGTCCACGGCCATCCCACCGAAGCTCCTATTGACCTACTTGGACTGGATCTGTCGGATTTGACTATTTGGGAAATCCTTGAGAAGAGCAACCATACCAAGGAGTTTTTCAAGCTGGTCGGGAAGCACGACAAGTTTGGCAAGCTTCTCAACAGTACTGACGCAAACTACACCCTCTTTGCGCCCATTGATGAGGCGTTTGAGCACATCCCCCACGACCACAAGCCCAGCGATGAGTTTGTCGAGAGCGTGCTCAACTACCACCTCGGCCTTGGAGAGTACCCTGCTGGAAGGATTCTCTTCACACACACTCTGCCCACTGCTTTGAACGAGCCATGGCTGGGCGGCAACCCCCAGAGACTTCGAACAAGCGTTGGCTTCAACGGTGTCAGAGTCAACCTTTATAGCAAGGTCGTCGTCGTAAACATTGTGCGCATCATCCCACCCTCTTAAGGATCTCTCCACTCACATCTGCACAGAAAGCCAAGAACGGTTGGATCCATGCTGTCAACCGCATCCTCGTCCCTCCGCCCATGATCGGTCGGGTCATCAGCCTCTTCCCCGCCCAGTTCTCAACCCTGCTGCTCGCTTACGACAAGACCGATTTCGTCAAGTTCGTGCACAACGTCAAGATGAACGGAAGCACCGTGTTTGCCCCCTCTAACAGCGCATGGGAGCGTCTTGGCCCCAAGGCCAATGGTAAGTGCTAAAACTCGCGTAGAAAATTCAAGCTAACATTTGCAGCCTTCCTCTTCAACACTGAGACTGGCAAGAAGTATCTCACCGCTCTGCTCAAGTACCAGATCGTCCCCAACACCACCGTCTACAGCGACGAGATCTACTACGGCGATGAAGAAGCCAACAAGGAAGACCAGCCCAAGATCAACGGCAACTTCCACATCGAGCTCCCTACCCTCCTTGAAAAGAGCCTCGGAGTCGACATCCACACCTGGAAGAGCTGGACCTCGATCGTCGTCAACGGCAACGTCGCCGTCGACTTTGAAGACGGAATCGGCAAGAACGGCGTCATCCACGTCGTCCGCAGCGTTCCCCTTCCCCCTGCCGAAAGGGTGGTCCACGAACCATGATTGGAGAAATCACCGTCCAGGAACTGAAGGAGAGACTTCGACCTTATGTTGAGGGCGAGGAGGAGAGTGAGGAGTGGGATGAGGAGGAGCTCTGAAGGATTCTTTTGCATGGACAAGGGCATCTGCAGTGATTGACGAGTTGGTTACACCATGAGTCATGTAAACGATAAGACAAGTCGGAAAAAGCCCGATCGGACGAGAATAGGCAACAATTAGGTATTGAAATATGTATGTTAGCGTCGGAGCTGTTGGTCTCCCCTTGCAACCTTGAGAGGCCCAAAAAGATACAGCAAATTCTCCATGAACCATTCCCAATATGCTCGCAGGAATATCCTTGCCATCAAGGATACGTAGTATCCAACCCCAGTTGCTGAGGGATTATATCTATCTATCCCCGCAACCTTAACCCCGGCCGATCAAGCACCACATACCGGGACAAGGTCACGTCAGCGCCAACAGACCAATAGTGGATCGCCTCTGCAACAACTACTATCCTCAGCGTAGGAATGATCAGATATCTGTTACAGTATCAAGTGGGAGAAAATCGGACAAGAGATGGGAGATGCAACGTTTCTAGCATGACGTCTTTGGATCTGTCTTGCTCGTGCTACTTGTGGTTCTATCTGCGTAGCATCGCAACCCTACCTGGCAATAATCGATTGACGACATTTCCAACCTCGATGAGGACTTTTCCATAACAGACATTATTGGGCGTCGATCGTAGCATCGTCTCCCCACGGAAAACTATTCACCTGTTCATGCTCCTCACTAACCCCGACATTATTTCCCGAAGGAGCAAATCTTGAAGCAGGGGCGGATAAAGGATAGATCGCAGTCTGGCAAATGGACACTCTAATGTTAAGCTTAAAAGAAGGTTATCTCCCACTAGCAAAGGCCCATCGACTTGTTTTGCAGGACGACCGAGTACCGAAACCAAGATGGCGGATATTTCCAAGGCTGTGGCAAACGAAAAGGTGCAAAGGGTAGATGACCCTTCTCCCGCCTCTGATTCTGACACCGTTGTTGCTGTGGTTCAAGAGAAGCCCAAGTCAACATGGAAGAGTTATTTGTGGGATACTTTTGACAAATCGCCCGAGGAGAGAAGGTTTCTTTTCAAGCTGGATGCTGCGTTGATGACGTTGGCGTCGCTCGGCTATTTTATCAAGTATCTCGACCAGGTGAGAACAACACGCACCAGCGACGAGTGAGAGTACTGATTTAGAAGGTCAACATCAACAATGCCTTTGTCTCGGGGATGAAAGAGGACCTGAACCTCATGGGAAACGAACTCAACTACATGCAAACGTGCTGGACGGTCGGATACGTGCTAGGAGAGATCCCTAGGTGAGATAACGTACCAGCCTAAGCTTTAGGATGATGTTGACGAGAGTAGTAACATGCTCCTCACTCGGATCCGTCCCAGCCTGTGGATCCCCTTTTGTGAGGTAAAAATAACCTCCCACGTGCGTCCCCACAACGGTCAATTTCTAACAATAGCGCAGGTCACTTGGTCCGTTCTGACGATCCTCCTTTGCAAATGTACCTCTGCGAAGCAAATCTACGCTTTACGCTTCTTCATCGGTCTTGCCGAAAGCACCTTCTATCCTGGTATGTAGTACTCTCTATCTTCTGGCTTAGTTATCCCGTCAAGGGCCGGGCTTCGACTATAACAAAGAACACAGCATCAACACATCATAGCATCATATTCCAATGCTAACACAGTGCTCAGGGATGCAGTACATTATTGGATCATGGTACCGAAAAGACGAGCTAGCGAAGCGATCGTGTCTCTTTCACGCAATGGGGAACGTCGGATCCATGGTGTCCGGCTATCTGATGGCCGGGTCCCACAACCTCGACGGCGTCCACGGTTTCCATGGCTGGCAATGGCTGTTCATTACTAATACGATCGTGTCGTTGCCTATTGCAATCTCTGGTTTCTTCTTCCTGCCCGACCTGCCCGAAATCACTCGCGTTTGGTACCTTACGAAGGATGAGATCGCACTCGCCAAGAAGCGAATGGAACTGGAAGGACGAGCTGAACGAGCGCCATACACCAAAGCCAAGTTCATCAAGATCTTTTCGAGTTGGCATATATACGCTCTCACGTTGTTGTATATCCTCTTCAACAATGGAAACGGCGGAAGCTCGCAACCTGCGTTCCCCATCTGGCTGAAAGAACAAGGATACACCATCCAGGAGGTCAACATCTACCCAACCATCGTTGAGGTGATTAGCATCGTCACCACGTTGATCTACGCTTGGACTTCAGACAGTCTGTTCCGCGGAGCGCGCTGGCCGGCGATCCTCTTCTCGGGCCTCGTCAAAATCATTGCCTACGCCGGCCTCACAGTATGGAACGTCCCCAACGCATTCACCTGGGCATGCTTCATGCTCTGTGGCTTCGGAGGAGGTATCAGCGGCCTGACATTTGCTTGGGCGCACGAGATTTGCAGTGATGACAACGAAGAGAGAGCTCTTGTCACAGGTGCCATGAACGAGATGGCATACGTGTTTCAGGCTTGGCTGCCCTTGGTTATCTGGCAACAAGTAGAGGCGCCGGTTTATCCAAAGGGATATCCTACCATGGTCGGCATGGCTGTGGCTCTTATTGGAACTGCATTTTTGATTCGGTTTTTGCACAAAAAGGAGCAGAGAGGACGACACGCGTTGGGCAGGCCCAGCTTAGAGGAAGATGTGAGCTTGGGTCTTCATGTCATCTGTTAGGTGAACAATAGTGTAGCTCAATAGCTTCTCTCTACTTACCCACTCTCACCGGATCTGCGTATTTAATGAAGTTAACTTGGAACGTTGGCAGCCCTAGCTCCTCTCAAGCATAATAATTAGCTAAACATGGATAATGATAAAAGTAAAGCTTTAGAGCTTCTTTCCCTATTGTTATTATACTCTATTCATTATCTTTAGGGGAGGATAAGCTAAAGGTTACACTAGTGTCTCTCTGTTTCATCGACCCGGATGGCAGTCAAGTCCCCCTGGTATTATGAGACGAAACTCGAGAGACACGTGATCTACCGTAGATTGCCGTTTTTAAGGTCTTCTTGCTTACTAGCTTAGCTTCGGCTCAGCTATTCACCAGCCCCGTACCTGGGAATATGACACATTGTTCACCAATGGATTTGCTGGCACGTAAAAGTCCTTTTTCACTGGAAATCAAGCTGCCATATATGTGGCCATGGTAACGTTACATGCCTAGATACACAGCAGATATTCTGCGACATACTGCCAATCACAGACACATAATTCTAGTCCAATCGCTGGTGTTAAACAAAGGCGGGGTCAATGCAGCCTGACAACCCGACGGATCAGAATAATAACTGACAGCATGTCTCTCAGCACTCGCCCGCTCCCCGTACATCTTTCGTACTTTTTCTCCTTCATCATCTGCTTTCTCAATCAAGCACAACCACACCAATATGAAGACCCTAACCCGCCCTCATGTCATCGTCGTCGGCGGTGGCATCGTCGGTGCCTCCATCGCCTGGCACCTGGCTCGCGAGACTACGGTGACCATCGTCGCCGAAGATGTTGGGGGCCCAGCTACTGCAGCCTCTTTTGCGTGGCTCAACGCCAGCTCGGCCAACGAAAAGTTCTACTATGAATTTCGCCGTCGTTCCTTGGAGCGATGGAAGCAGATCAAGCTCCAGCTTCCTGACCTCCCAATTTCTTGGAGCGGGTCGCTAAACTGGCACAAGTCGCCCGAAGATCTTGTGAAGAAGGAGAAGAATCTCAGCGCCTGGGGCTACGACGTTGCCCACATGCAAAAATCTCAAATCGCCGAGCGAGAACCCTTCATAGACACTTGTATCCTCCCAGAATGGGGTCTCTGCTATCCCGAGGAGGGTGCCATTGAAGCGCACATTGCCGCTCGCCAGCTGATAGCCGACGCAGAAGCCAAAGGCACCAAGTTGATCAGAACTACAGCAAAGGGGTTTTGCAAGAACAACGGCCGCGTCAGTGGGGTTGTTTTGGCCTCTGGGGAAGAGGTGCAAGGCGATCACGTTGTTGTCGCCGCTGGCTTGGGCAGCGTGTCTCTTCTGGCAAGTGAAGAGCTAGCACTCCCGGTCACCCGTGTACCTGCTTTGCTCGTGAATTCGAAACCTACAGAGAAGAAGCTGGTGAACGAGGTTATCAACTCCAAGTATTTATACGTGCGTCAAACGCCTGATGGTGTCATCCGGGCGGGTTGCGAGTATCCAGGCGATGACCCGGGTGATGATCCGGAGCAAACAGCGCGTGACGTCTTCGCAAAGATTCGGCAGACGTTGGTTGGCGGGAGCAACCTCGAGTTCGATCACTATACTATTGGACACAAGCCGATCCCCGAGGATGCGCTGCCTATCATTGGACCGACCGGCCTTGATGCCCTCAGTATTGCAGTCATGCACTCTGGGGTGACAAATGCTGCCATAGTCGGAGAACTGCTCAGCAAGCAGATCTTGACGGGCGAGACTGACCCAGCGCTCGTCAACTTTCGGCTCGACCGATTTACCAGGTAGACAACGAAGCTACCTTGATTTTGTTCTTCCGCTCGTCATTGCTTTTCTTTTCGGTGTCAGAGTCGGGCTATATAGATTGATCCTATAGCTCCTCATCTTTAGGAACGGATTTTCGCTTCATGGTAGTGGCTTGTTGACCTTGTTTACCTTTCTTCTTCTTCTGTCCCAAGTCTGACACTTGGTCTTCTTCCTGCAAACTAGCTCCCTGGCCGCTGAACTGAATTTTCGCTTTTACGGCGACCGCTCCAGCGTCCAAGAATGGGACGCTATCGGAGATGGCTTCCTCGGCGCCATGCGTATCCATCTAGTACATGAATGGCAAGGGCGGCGATAGCACGTTGTACGATGCGCTGAGTCGAATGGAGTTCCTCCCTGGCGTCTCCGGGAGTTTGTAAATGATGGGGAGTCATGGGAAAGCTTTTGTCTATTATAGACTGCCTGAATCGACCAGATGTAGCCGTGAAAAGTTCAAGATGGCAAGAGTCCTACCAGTATCATCAAGTAAAAGATACATCGTGGATTACTTCTCATGTCAGCGCCTTTGGTTACATCTCCCCCAATTTGCCCAATTGCCATCTTCCCCTTGTAGATTCATTCCAGGTTCAAGCTATCCGTCCTATCTCCAGCTCCCCTGCCCATCCATTCTAATCTGGAATCCTTGGAACGCGGTTAAAAGATACAGCTACGAGCTCTTGAGTTACGTTGAATTCCCTATACCTTAGTGGTCGATGCAGACACCAAAGTACATTTGGATAGACATCAACATACCTCGAATAATCCTCTGCACTTTTGCAACCACCCGCTGCACATGACTCTGCCTCTTCCTAACCTCTGAAACGTCATTAGAGAATAACATATCTCAAGGAATCCGATGATCTCGATAGTGTCGTTTTGTTGCCCATACCGGCCCTGATAGCGCTTTAAGCCCACACATATGATCTATTGCTCGCCTATAGCCTACTCAAGCTCTTCCTCGAGGTCCGGTATAAAAAACCCGACGATACAGCCACATTCGTCTGCCAGTATCTCTATGTGATCTGGCACTAGTGGGTTATATGGTATCATGTGGCTGAATATCCACCATCCACAAAGATAGTCTGTCCCGTCACTGCAGCACTGGCCTCGCTAGCCAAGTACACAGCAACTCCTGCAAAGTCCTTGGGAATACCATTCCTTCCTATCATGGTTCGGGCAGCATGAGCCTCCACCTTTGTCGGGTCGCTAAACACAGGTGCTGTTAAAGGCGTTTCCACCACGCCCGGCGCAACAGCGTTGCACAAAACACCTTGTCGAGACCAAGCCTCTGCCTGGGACCGCGTCAAGGACAGAAGCCCTCCCTTGGAGGCACCGTAGGCGCCGCTATTGCCGTAAGCGCGGAAACTCTGCTGACTGATGACGTTGATGATGCGTCCATATCCTTTTGATGCCATCTTTGGCCCGAATGCTTGGCCGAGGATGAATGGCGCTGTGAGGTTCGCCGCGATGGTGTTATCCCATACTTTTTGGGAGAGATCATTCATGTGAGGGCGGTCGTTTACTCCCGCAGCGTTGACGAGGATATCCGGAGTTCCAACACTCGACGTGATCGTGTCAATCGCGCCCTTCAGAGATGCTCGGTCCGCCAAGTCTGCCGTGACGGAAGTGGCTTCAACGTGGTATTCGGCGAGTTTGTTGATGGTTTCTTGCAACGGCTCTGGTCGACGAGCAACAAGAACGAGACGACAGCCAGCGCGGCCCAGAGCAATAGCCATTTCACGCCCAATCCCAGAGCTGCCTCCTGTAACGACGGCAACCCTGCCGGCAAGGCCGAAGAGGGATGAGAGATAGCTTCCGATAGCTTGAGGACTTGGAGTCATGGTGTCGAGACATGAGAGTTCAAGGATGCAATGGGAGGAAGGAGGAATGAAAGAGGTATGGCGATATATCCGAGACAAGTCAACCCGTGGCCGAAATCGGCGATGATCAGTCCAAGGGCGCAGAGGCGTTATGCGGGGTAGGCGGTTCACAATGTCTTGAATGACGGTGACTCAGCGCCTCAATCGGATGCTGAATGGCATTGAAGTATTTGGAGAGATGTGTCAGGAAGTAACAACAACTGCCCCGAGCTCGATGCGAGCAAAGAATCCCTTCGTCAAGTTGCCATCGCCCTCAGAGACGGCCCCCCTCCCCGTTCATTTATAACTTTAAAGACGCCGATGCTTTATAATGGGACTTTAACGCTGCAATTTATTGAAAGCTACTCTCTTTCTGACAATGCGTGGCACAGTCTGCAATTCTCCATAGAGGACGACATGGGGACAAGAGGCTGGAAGTATCAGCCATTGCTACCCCAATGGCAACAGCGTATGTCACAGCTCGGAACCCTGCTCTGTACTCGGACCATGCTTTGAGGTCGAATGTCGCTCAAACACCTCGCCAAACCCATCAAACGACGGTTCGTGCTTCCACCAGAGAGCGTCTATAACATCGTCATCACCCTTAACACTGCCAAACCTCGAGGTGTAGAAGTCTTCCCCATATCCATCATACCGAGCTAGCCTGGCAGCCTCGTTATGAGTCAAGAACCAAAAGAAGCTATCATCTTGGTATGTCTTCAGTTCGAACGTGTCCCTCTTTCTTCCCATGAACGAGATATGGAGGTTGCCTTGATCGTTGAGCGCAACGTCGATGAAGAAATTCTTGACTTTGTTGAAGTAGCGCCCGACATAGCTGTCTAGAGGCCTGCATGGCTCAGAACGTGTTCGATCGTCAACGAGTCCCTTGTGAATGCTCTCCAACCTTGTCACTGCCAGATCTCTCGACCTTTTGGCCAGTTTCACATAGTCGTGTGCATTGTCAAGATTGTCCAGCAGAGCCTCGATGACCAGATCGTTGATGTACCTGGAGCCGTCATTCAACGACAGCGAGTTCGTCAACACCACAACTGCCTGTTTAGTCTCTGGGAAAAGCGTTGCATGAGTCTGGTATCCCGGGATATCGCCACTGTGCCAGATGGCAAGACGAGACGGAGCTCCAGTGCCGGCCAACGGGTTAAGGTCTGGATCTCCGCGCGATGGAGCTAGGACTGACGGTAGTTGGGATCTTAGCCAGCCATAACCGTATGAGTGCTCTCGGACGAGGGGCAATGGTAGAACGTTCCAGCCTGTCCACATAGCTGGGAGTTCAGAGAACGATACGGGCTGGCCCTTGGGAGTGAAATTCCGTTCTGTGCCAAGCTCGACGTGTTCAGCGGCAGCATCCAACAAAGCATTGTAAAAGATGAGAAGGTCAGAGACGGAGCTCCGAACACCGCCAACCGGGCCCATCAAAACGTGATCTCCCTGGAGGGCAGGCGAGATGCGAATCGGTGTAGCGTCGGAAAGGGCAGCGTAGGGCTTGGCTTCATTTTCCGTTTGTTCAGTCCGGTCGGTGAAGTAGGTTCTCTTCATGCCTAGGGGGCGAAGCAGGCGCTCGTGAAGGGATGAGGAGTATGATGAGCCGGAAACCTTCTCGATGACATGCCCAAGAACCTCGTACGCAAAGTTGTTGTAAACAAAAGACCCACGGAAGGGCTGTTGTTGCGGAACATAGTTGAGAATTTTGATGGCATCGGAATGGTTGAGCAAGGGCACATTGTCAGAGCCCAGCCAGAGAGAGTCGCAAGCTGACAAACCGGTGTGATGACAAAGGAGGTCCCCGATGGTGGTATGGCTGCTCAGATCTTGAGGATCTCTCTGAAACTCAGGCAAGACCTGGCTCAAAGGGTCGGTCCAGCTCAAGCGACCTTCTTGGACTAGCTGAGTGAGTAGAGCGGAAGTGAAGGCTTTAGTTAGGGAACCGAGGACGAAAGTGCTGTCGCTGTCGCAAGGGATTTGCTTCTCCACGTCGCATAAGCCATACGAGGCCTGATGGATGATTTTTCCATTATCTATGACACCGATAGCAACCCCTGGGATTCCTGACAAGCGACTTATCTCAGTGATGGTCGAAGAAAGGCTCGCGAAGACTGCACTGCTGGGGACTTTCATAGTGGATGACATGGAGAGGTATGACTTGAACACTTGAGCGGCGAGATAGGCGGAGGGGGGCTTTGTCTGTGGGAGATAAAGAGAAGGTGCAGGCTTGGGGAGGTGGCTTTTGACCCTCTGGTGTGCGTGAGGGGGGTTAGGTCAGCCGTCGAACAAAGGAATGAGCTGGGGAGACCGTGATATGAAGCCTATTGATCATTCTCGGAATGAAACGAACGGTCTACAGCCTGGTCAGCGCTGAAAACGACACTGACTGGGGCATATTCAGAGGTTCGGGTTGTGTGTGATGTTCTGCGCCATGGAAAGTATTCAGGGTTGGAAGCCGTAACATTGCAAAGGTGACACCAATGCTCGAACATGAGCCAAGGTGCATCATATTTGAGAATCTCCATCTACCTATCTACCTATTCAATAGGAAGGACTGGTCTTACTGAGCCTATTCCACGATGCTCTACCCAAGCTCACTCGCGATGCTCTGGTGTTGCTTCTATCCGCACCACGACCAACCACGTAGTCGCGTCAGCCAGATCAATGACACCCGGTCCCTGAATCTCTAAATGGGCAATGTGCTCTCTCAAAGCACTCAGCTGTCCCTCTGCACCTCCACTCTTATCCCCAGTAGATCCCTCCAGGACCGCCTTGACCGAGACACCAAGAACCTCGGAAAGCTGTTCAGTATTGACCAAGCTCGCATGGAGGCCTCGCTTGTTGAACCAATCCTTGTTGGCAACGGTGACATAGGCCACCGCTCGCTCCGCCGGTGTCTTTGGCTTCCTCGTCACAGCCGCGATTGTATGGGCTGGGAGGCTCACGACTGTGCCAACCGCACCAAGAGCAGCGCCGACGGGGATGGAAATGGCGCCGCCGATGACACCAAAGGCTGCCCCAATGATGTTGCCCCTCTTTGCATTATCGCCAATGTTCTTTCCAACGCTCTTGGTGTGGGAAACAACGTTCTTGACATAGCTTGTCGGACGCTGGCCGACCTTTTTGGCAATGTCCCCAGCGTGGTTGATTGCGCGCTCGCCAACCTTGGCCGTCAAAAAAGCAGAAATTGTGTCCAGGAAAGAAGACCATGCTTCTTGTGTGATGCCATGGCTCAGCAGAGCTGGAGGGTAGGCATTGAGGAAGGGAGCAGTGGGAGTGGGGGACTCCTGGGGGATTGCGATAGGTGGCTGCTTGCTCGAAGATGCCTCAGAGTAGGTGGGCAAGGGATCATCGGAGGGGAAATTGAAGGGCGCGTCTGCCGTTGGGCGCATTGAGGCCTTGGAGGATTCGCCAGTAGCTGCGGGCGGGGATGTCATGTCCCGAGCTGAAGATGGCTCGCCTGTCTCGTAGGCAGGAGGAGCATCGCCCTCCTCCGGGGCCTTGTTGGCAAGATGCTCTTTCTCTTTCTCAGACGGCATTTTTGATGAGTAAATAGTGAAGGGAGATGATGATGACTCTGGGTTCAGCCATGAAGTGGGATCTTAAGGAATGCGATGAGCTCGTCAGGTGACTCGACTCGGCCACAGCGTCATCGGCTAACCGGCACCAGAGAGTAAGACGACAACTACCTAATCGGTTCATTCCAGCCAAGAGGGTTATTATAGATTATGAATTTTGAGGGATATTTTATTTCCACGTATAATATACATCTCATTCTTATCGTAGGGGCCGAAAAGGTCATGGTTGATTTGTGACGGCGTTGCTAGTCACTACAAGCGACATCCAGCATCCATTGTCAGTTTGTCACTGACCCACCTAGGCAAACATGACTAAAAGACGAAAACAACTTCAGAACGAAACATGCTTGTAGTTTTGCTTCAAAAAGGAACACCTTCTTCGTCTTTTTTCCGCAGATTACCCCCATTACTGATAAACCAAGACTCCTTCTCTGTTGTCCCGTCATCTCTCCTCGCCCAAAGATCCTGCGCAAAACTGCAGGTCTTGAAATGTTGCAAGAAGCCCGCCCTTAAAAACACCTGATCGCGGTGTTTCCTTTCATCTTCCGGCTCAACCATACCAGGTGGTACAATTCTCTCGAGGTGGAGTTGTATCCCTCTGCAGTTGACACCACGGTCAGCCTCTCCCCTTTGCGCGTTATACCAGGGATACATCGCAGCTGATGCGAACCGGTTGCTCTCCCAGTCTGCCATTCTGTACACAGCCGCTTCAATCGCTTTTTCCGGCACATCGAGTGACCTGAGTCTTGCGACAACTTGACGCGTCGGCATGAGCTGACGCCCGGTCCGAACACTTCTGTAAGATTGCAGACAGTATTTTCCACGCACAGGATGAAGAACTGGCCTCAGTTCTCTCTGATGATACTCAGTTAATCCCTCAACCGGGGAGAATTGGGTGACCAAATTGGAAACATTCGTCATACGCAACTCGGGTGCCTCGCTGAGGCAGGGAAGACAGCAACGCGTGCAGTCGGGAAGGTATAGGAAGCATCCAAAACCACCACAGACCTTGCAACTGTATGTCACAAGGGGACGGTACAGGTCTTTGATAGTGAAACATTCGCCTAATTTCGTTCGCAAAATCGCCACAAGGCCCTCGAGTCCGTGGGTGGAAACGAGCTTGTATTCGTGAAGACGTGTTGCAATCACCCGGGCGTGCCTATTGACACGGCGAAACTGAAGGTATGATACGGTATCAAGTTGGAGAAGGATGATGACGATGAGTTCTGGGGTGAGGAGATCCAAGACACCGAGTCTAAACGGCGGGTCATGTTTAAAAGGAGACGGGGTGGTGAAATATGTTTGAAGTAATGTCGCAATGGCTTGCATTTTATGTGGACGTGTGTGGACGAGAGCCAGAGCAAAATCTGTGCGATGGTACGAACAGACGCGAAGGACGTCTTGTCGATACTCCTCAATGCCTATCTCTGAAGACATTTTCTTGTCGTTGTTAGTAGAATGGGGAGTTCCGGTAGATCAGATCATGGGACGAATGAGTGAAGCGGCACAGCGCCTTGTACCTATCAGATCGGAGTATCATTAAATCCGGAGGCACTGTAGTTCAGGTATTTATGATCAAGGTTTGGATATGGGAGGGTTCTTCTTAGGCAAGCATAGCATGAATTGCCTGGAATCCCAATTGAAAATGGTTCAGATCAAGAGGGTCTTTACTAGAAGAGAAACTCAACACAAGAAAATTCCTATAGAGTATTAGGAGTGGGTTTGAAATTGTGTGCTAAATATGCCGATGACATGGAGTGTCACCCCAGAGCACATTGTGGTCTAGGCTTAGGTTCTACCTTTCTGCTGCTGTAGATGGGCAAGTCTATTACAATAAAAAAAAATAGATGAGAAATAAACCGTTCCTTTGCCTATGTTGCTCAACCAGATAAAATTCAATTCTCGGCATGGTGTACAAGCCAACTCATGAAAGGTGGACAGGCCATCTTCTTAGCCCATGTGCTGCACGGCATATGCAAGCCACGCTAGCGAAAAGCGGTAAGCGGCACAAAACAGACATGCTCAGCCCACTTCATACCCAACTAGCCCTCCTCTTCCTGTCAGGCCTCTCTTAGACTCTTCCAACTCCTGTTTGATGCTCATGAATGCTTTCGATAACTTACGCCGCCCGTGCGAACCGCCATCATTTGAAAGGAGATTGCCGAAGACTTGAATTATTCTAGCCCTCCGTCCTACGAGTCAAATATGGTGTGTATATCCTCATCAACAAATGACCCCTTCATTTGATCATCTTCTAGTCCCTCGAAGTAAGGGAGCTCACCAAGGACGACACGTTTTTCGAAGACGCCAGGCGAACTCCCTACGTTATCGATGGCGCAGGGCAAACGGTCTACTGAAAGGGTTGCTTCGTTCTGGTCTATAAGAGCAACGACACCACCAAGGCAGTGGATGAAAAGAAACACGGCGATGGAGAGGCCACGGTAGAAAAGGCGACTACCCTGTGGTTTGGGCCCCGGGGTGGCCGAGTGAAGCAGGATTAAAGATGACCAAACGGGAAAAGTAAATTGACCTTAGGTACGTGTTGAAGTTTCAGATTCCAGCTCAAACAATTTCATTGCGATCCGTGTCCTCTCCACTAATGCAAGAGATAAATAGACATGGGCTGTTGCCTCTTGCTGGTGCGAAATGATCATAGATACACTTCCTGTATGAGCGCGAGCTCGACTCACATCATCTTGATAGCCGGAAGTCTTTTCAACTGCGTCCACTATATCTTTCCTAAATGTCTGCAAAAGCATCCTTATTCGGAACCCTTGGTGGCGTCGAGTTAGGCACCTGTCTGCAATTTCGGTTGAGAGTTTTTCCGAATTCCCCTTGACTGAGGTTCCTCAAGGATGCAAAACGGGGGCCGAGCAAAACACAAAGAGCAATATCTAGCAGTTAGAAGAAATTGAGAGTTCATCCTCTTAATGCTACTGAGTTCTATGTAGGCATTACGTGTCAACCTCGCGACAATCCGGGACCCGGGTCGAGCCCCGACTTAGTGCCAGGCAGTGCTAAATTCAAAGATTGCCGAGCCGAAATTTCCTGGGCTACATTGGATGCTTTCACATAGTCAAAGGCAAGTATGTGATGCTATCATTACATGGATAATACTGTAAAACATTAAAACTAGATGGCCTACTGCTTTCGGTATGAACCAGAGCCGTTAACTACTGCTCTTGAGATTCTCGTGGGCCGGATGGCAAGACACTCGCAGCCAAGTTAAGCCCAGGAGAAATGTTCCAGGTGCAGAAGGATGTCTCCAGTGCCTCTCTTTACTATGTCCAGCTGCTCACGCGCCACGGCAGCCGAAACATCGCTCTGCATGCTGAGAGGACCACATACAAAGACGCCCAGGGACTGGCCAGAACCACTCGACCTGGCCTCTTCTTCCACCTTGGCTGCCAGGTCGGGCCTCGATTTCAGATGTTGGACGCTGTGCTCGGGGCTTGGTGCCGTCTTTTGAACGTCATCAACGTCTGATGTCGATATGACTGGGGTAGGCGTCGACTGAGACGCCTTTTCTGGGTGATCCAACGCCTTTGAGAATTGCCCCGTCTGTATTGGATTTTCTTCGTTTGCTTCCGAGCCCGTGTAATAGATTTCGACTTCAAGCCCGTGTGTTGGTGCCTCTGACCGTGACTTCAGTAGATGATGGACCTCCTCCTCGAACCAAGTGGTAGTCAAAATGTCTCGAGTGACCAAAATGACTCTTAGTGATTGAAGAGAATCTTCATCTGCAGGAGACCCGGCTCGGAGTTGACGGTCTAGATACGCCGTGATGAAAGGTAGGATCCAGCCCGCACCTGATCCACCAGCGATAACGAGCATGCGCTGGCTATCGTCAATAGCCGTGGCGTCAACACCACCATATGGGCCGTCTAACAAGACTCTCATCTTGGTGTTTGTGTGCAGCTCGGTGTAATGCGCCAGCCGAGCCGTGAATCCGCCGCGAGGGCGAATGAAGAAGACCAGCTCGGATTCGTCGAATCCGCTTCTGGCGTCCCTGGACGGTAGAGAACAGGCTGTAAACGGGTGAAGGGTCAAGGCGTGGGGGCCCAGGCCCATGAAACGAACGAAATAATGCTGGGCGACGGTCCAGGTTGCCTTGGTTGGTACAGAAACCCGAATGAAGCCGTTGGAAGCAATAGTCAGCTCGGCGTGATGGCTTATACTGTGTTCGAAGTAGATACGTGCCTGTCGATACAGCCATGACAGGGAAAACAGAACCCCGGTGGCGGCAAAGTAGTCCCTGTGAATTGTCAGTCATGAGTCTTGTGCAGTGCTGAGGGTCGCGACAACATACCATGCAGTTAGTGTAGCATCGCAGTGGAAGAACAAGAACAGCACAAACACGAGTGCAGCGACGAAATGAGCGAATTTGAACCACTCGTAGCATAGACTCCTGCGCAAATACATTAGTCAATAACTTTGCCGTTGTGGCTATAAGTAGTTTCGACATCGCCTACCTCAGTGGCCCCCATGAGGCAAAGGTCAACCAGGCTTGGGCAATAAGGGCGGCTACACCTGTCCAGTAGAAAACGGTGGTTTTCCACATGTCGATCATCATGCCCTTGTCAATGTTGTAAATGATGAAGGGGAAGGTGTGGATCAGGGAGAGCACGAAGAAGGCGTAGGATATCCAACGATGGCATATCTGAAGCCGCTCGTGTGAGATGCCAGTTACCAGAGTGATAAAGTTGGTCTTGGATGACGTGGCTATCACAAAGGGCAGACAGGCCAAAGCCATCCAGCCTGTTCTGGTCGCGATGGGAGGCGAGGATCCGTAGTCGACGTCGTCCGTGTTGGGCCAATAGTACGGTTTTGGGCCAAGCGTCATGGCGAAGAAGAAGATGGTACCGACACCGGCCAGTGCCAGTAGGCCGATGGGTGCCGAGTTCCAGTCCAGGGCTGGGATCCTGAAGGTTCTATACGACAGGTATCGGTACAGCGCCTTGGTCTTGGTCACAGGCCTCGTCTGCTGGACTCTTCGAGGGGTCAAGCTTCCTGCAACGTAGACTAGGGCGAAGACGATAATGCTTGCCAGGAAGAAGGCGACGGTAGGCAGCGCATAGCGGTGATCAGCTTCATACCTAAGAGACGCGTCAGTCGAGGCTCAGATGTGGTCATTATGGGACTCTACGACTCACCAAAATCTCCAGTAGCCCTCCTGGTAGTCGCATTGCGACGTCTCGTTAAAAGTGCATTCGTACTCGCGGTAGTTGCCAGAGAAGACCAGTGGCTTGTCAAGCCATGGTGTTGCACGGCGGTGAATCTGCTTGTCCATGTCGACTTGACCCCTACAGCTGATGGTAGTCGAGTGAGCTGTATTGCTCCCTTGTCAAAGAAGACTGGGCACCTGTGTATGAGGTGAAGTGTACGGACGCCTCCGTCTTGTATATTTATTCCCAGCCAACTCTGCGCCAGACCCGCCACCGGACTCTGCTCATGTGCGCTAGACTAGTCCGGTCCCTCTTGGCTAGATTACCGAACCGGTGCTCCGGGCTGACTGGCTGCGCATGTTTGCGCACGTTTTCCCGGGTCGTGACTGGTTTTGATACACGCCACGATCCAGAATAATCACCAACAGTTCGAGAATCCATGCGAGCCACGGCTAGACGGCAACAGTCTACATGGACATCACCAATGGCAAACTGCTCTCGCGAGTTGTAAGCCCACCTTGCTTGTGACAGCCGCGAATCACCTGTTGCTTGAAAAATGCTGACAAGCGAGGCTGACGCTCAATTAATACCCATGCTCGCGACTTCATACCCCTGAGACCAAAGTTCTATCACTCTGCTACCGCTCAACTGAGACGGAGAACAAAATTCCATTACTCTGCCTGCTTGGCTGAGGATCTCGAGCGCCGACGGAAACCAAAATCCTATTATTCTACCATCGCTCGACTGAGAATCTCCAACGACCGACACTGCCTGTGAGCCTTTCAAGATGGACATGTCAACAATGACAATGGCAATGGGCACAGCCATGTCCGACATGCCAACAGCCACCTCGGCCTCTACCTCCATGGCTACGTCGATGGGCAGCATGGACATGTCGCATTCCTCGTCCATGATGCCCGCTAGCGAGATGGCCATGGTCTTCTTCCGGGCCGTCACAACACCACTCTTCTCCTCGGCCTGGGCTCCCTCCAGCGATGGCACCTACGCCGGCACCTGCATCTTCCTGATTGCCTTTGCTGTCATACACCAGATACTCAATGCCGTCAAGCGCACACTCTTCAGCACGCCCGATGCAGTCGTGCTGCCGAGGGACTCTTATAATCCCAACATGTCGGTTGCTGAGCGCCTGCGAGAACAATTAGCCAACCATCCTTTCCGTATGGCCACTGAGACGAGTCGTGCCCTGTTTCAAGTCGTCACCAGTGGCATAGGATATCTGCTGTATGTCAGGTCCTCCGCTGACAGTCCCCCGTCTTGCGCTAACTATAGTCAATAGTATGATCGCTGTCATGACAATGAACGTCGGATACTTTCTATCAGTCCTGGGAGGGATTTTCCTAGGCACTTTGATTGCCGGTCGCTTCGGATCTGATGCTGCCTCTGGACACTGAGCCTATGTGACGACAATACCACCATCTTGTTGATCGGGTCCGACGTTCATGAAAGCCGCGAAACTTGCAAGGAAAGCTTGGTACCTTGTGGTTTCATACGACTTAGTGCTAGTTAGAATGACAAATGGAACTTATATTCATGCCTGATAGATCCTATACTCATACAATCCGTAACTCATGTGAAATCATACTCATACTAGAGAATGTCACTCCACCTCGAGAAGCTCATGGATCAACTTGGCTGCCCTCTCCATGCACTCGCAGAACCTCTGCGTCCTATCCCTCCCAGTAACGATCGAAAATTTGGCCGAAGCAGCATCAACAACATATTGAACCCACACCGAATCAGGATACCTCAGGACCATGCCAAACTCGCCACCTCCAGATCCTCCGAGATCAGTCGAACCCGTCATCAGCCAGTGAGGCCGCATGCTGATGTACGTCGGATCGTTGTAGATCTCAGGCATCTCCTCATCTTCTTTGAGAACTGTTTGCATGGCTGACATGGTTCGCTCGTAGCCCTTGCCTTGCTGCACGCGGTTGACATTGGCGACGTGGCTTCTTGCAGCGGCGAAGAGCAACATCTGTCGCTTCCGAGCTTCGATAGAAGGATTCTCGGCTGCATCGCAAAAGGCTTTGAGCTCAGCTGTGTATGTCTGGATGATCTCGGGACGGCCTTTGTGCGCGTGACCCATGGAGATGGCACTCCAGCAAGGATGGTTCTCGCCCAGGAAGTACTTGGATGCCAGCTGGACCATTGTCTCAAAGATGCCCTTGGCGGGAACTCTGTGGAGCTGCAGGTACTCTTGACCAAAGTTGACGCATTCCCAGGTCGTGAAGCCAATTATGGAGGTTTCCTGCAAGTATCGAGCCCGAACATGGGTAATGCGCTCGTCGATGGCCGGGGAAGATTGACAAGTGTACTCGTCTAACTTGATCTCATCCACGCCGTTCCGCGAATCAAGTGTATCTGGGCCGTCCCGTCGGTAGTTGAGGATGGCTGAGCTGGTGGCGTCGTACAACTCTCGTACCGTCATGCCGTCAATCATGCTGTGTTCGACGACGGACCCAGACATTCCGTTGGAGCAGACGACAAACTTGAGGCCCTTGTCAAACCAGCGGTTGAAGCCATCGTTGAGCTGCCAGCACTTCATTCGCTCGAAGGGAGTGGTGGGTGCGCCATCATCTAGACTGACGACAAATGCTGCACCTTCAACCATGTCGAGATATCGTTTGTTGTTCGGGCTCAGGTTCTTGAAAGCTTGACGCACCTACTCGATATTAGTATACTGAAGATCCTCTGTCGACACCAGGACTTACCTCTGCCCACGAGTCTCGTTCATCCGCGGTCAGAATGCCAACCCACGAATCATCATGCACCTTGTCCAAAATGGCCTGGAAAGTAGACTCCAGTTTGGCAAACGGAACATGCTGGCCTTGCTCATCGGTCAAGTTGACCTTGAACAAGTGGCCACGTCTGAGCACCGCAATGTAATTCTCAGACGGCATCTTGCGCATTTCGTCAATTCCCGGAAGAGCCTCCCTGAAAGAGTTGAACAGCCATCCATGGAGGTACATACACTGAGGCCGACCACCGATGACGGTTGGCTCCAGTCTGCTGCTCTCAAGCTTCTGCTTGAACTCGAGTGCCGCGAGCGAGATGATGGCCGCCCTCTCCGCCTGTCTGTGGGGGAACTTGCTGAGTGTATCGCTGCCGGCAAAGGTACTGAACGGTGACACGGGATAGTTCCGCCCGGTGAAAATGGTCTCCAGGTATGGCTTGAAGAGCCAGTTGTCGATGGTTGGGTCATTGAAGCGGTCCATGAGTCGGGCGTGGAGCTTTCTGCCCATTCCACTGGGCTCACTGAGTCTCTGGAGCAAAGTAACCATGTGCTCAAGCTCTGGCGGAGTCAGAAGATGCTTGATGGCACCGAAGTAGAGATCGAGAACCGTGTCAAGATCGAGCAGAGGCAGGATGGGCAGTTCCTCAGATGCGGCACAACAGTCAAAGCCATGCTTGGGATGACCGTTGACTTGCACCAACTCTTGACTCTTGTCCGCCTTTTGAATTGGGCCGGACCCGTTGGTGGTCGTTCCGTTGGTGGCTGTGCCATTGTTGGCCGTACCATTGGTGGTTGATTTGTTGGTTGTTGATCTGTCAGTGGTTGGAGTATCGTTGATTGCTTTGCTAGCGTCATCTGTCTTGATCTTGCCGATGAGTTTGGACTCTTGCAAGATTGTGTCTGTCAGGGTGATGATACTTGAAGCATCCAGAACCTGAGACGTCTGCAACGGGGCTTCAAATTCTCTCCCGATCCAATTCTTGATCTCGATGGCAACAAGCGAGTCGATACCTAGATCAGGAAGCGGCACGTCCAGTCTCAAGTCATCTGGGCCAATGGCGATGAGCTCCCGGATCTTTGTCGTCACGGCGTCGGAAATAACATCATGAGTCTCCTGGATTGTGTTGGCAGCTGCGAGCTTCTGGCTGAGAGTTGCGGGTGCTTGTTGCGCTTCATCCGCAGTCGACGTGACGTCTTTGGTCTGAAGGATATCGGTAAAGAACGGGTAGTTGTATGTGCCGTCGTTGGGGATTGCATTGGGGTCAATGCCGACAATCAACTGCGAATATCCATCACGAGGAGCCTGTGAGCCAACCGCATACTCAACCATAGAAATGACCTCGCCGAACTCCACGATCGTGGCTCCTTGTCTGAAGAGCATCTGTCTCCGCTCTGGACCAGTCGTATCGGCGTCAGAACCGCCAATCAGCGCGGGCATGATCGTCGTGAAATGCGTCTTGGATCCAGCGGCAAGTTGCTGTCTCGCGAAACCTTCTTCGAACGAGTTGCCCGAGTTGTAGTGAGCTTGTCCCTTGGTTCCCAGAATTGCCGCAGCTGAGGATATCATGACGAAAAAGTCAAGGTTATCGCTGGCAAAAGCGGCATGCAGGTTGAGAGTACCGATCCGCTTTGGACGAACTGCTCCGTTGAATAGCTGGGCATCCATGTTCTCCAATGTGCCATCCTAGTCACGAGTTAGCGAGGTACTTATCGTCGAGGCAGTAGAGCTATGAATACGAACCTGGAACACGGTGGCTGACTGAATGACACCCCTGACAGGAGGCAGATTGTCTGCACACCAGTTGGCCACTTCCTGGACCTTGTCGCCATCTGTGATGTCGCAGGCAGGGAGATACAGCTTCACCCCGAGAGCCTCCAACTCTCTCTCTAAGGCTTCCCTGTGACCCGAGTGCCTCGTTGCGCCACTCCTGCTCAAGGCCACGATGTGCTTTACACCGTGGGATGCCAGCAGAGGACAGATCTTCAACCCGAGGTTTCCCAGACCGCCAGCAATCACATAAGTCGCGTCTGACGAAAGCCTCAAAGGTGCTGGTCGAGGGACTGTGGCCTTGACAAGAGCTCCATCATTAACCTCCAGGACAATCTTGCCCTGACTCTTAGAGTGCAGTCGGAAAGCGTCTTCAATGTCCGAGATAGGCATCTTGATGATCGGAGAAACAAGCCTCATGTGGTCATTGCTGAAAAGCTCCATGACGTTGTCCAAGACCTCTCCAATGACTTGTGGCCGACGATGGACGAGGAGCCCCAGGTTGAGCGACACAAAAACCGCGTTCTTGTCAGTCGTCGTCATTGTCAAGGGACTATCACCGTATCCAATGTCGATAAAGGTTCCAAACCCCGCGAGGCATGCCCAACTGTCTTCGAATCTGGAGCCTCCCAGGGAGTTGAGGATCACGTCGACGCCCTTTCCGGCTGTTTGACGAATCACGCCTTCCCTGAAAGTCGAAAATTGGCTGGAGAAGATGTGGCTTTCTGGGATGTGGAACTCGTCTCTAACCAATGCCCTCCCAGCAGCGTCTTTGACAGTGGCGAAAATCTTCACACCCATCATCTGCGACATCATAATGGCAGCTTGGCCAGTTGGTTCATCTGCGGCGTGGATCAGGACGCTCTGGCCAGTTTCAAGTTTTGCAACGTTGAAGAGCGCATGATATGCGGTCACAAAAGCCGTCAAGAGCGAAGCTGCTTCAGAAAAGGCCATCGAGAATGGAATCTTGCGCATAAGAGTCGGGTTTGGAATGCTCGGATTACTCGCGAATGGAGCCGTGCCTTCGAGACCAAACACTCTGTCTCCGACCTTCCATTGCTCACGAAGGCCGGTTCCAACAACTGTGATTATACCAGCCCACTCTGAGACTGCTGTTGTTTTGACTTGCTCGCTGACATGGCCGAGAGCTGTGTCCACGTCCGTTGAGTTCACCCCAAAAGCTTTGGCTTCGACCTCAACGTCGAATGGGCCCAAGATACCACGAGGCTCGTCATCAGTGAACCGAATGCTGCTCAGCAGCCCAGGTGTTGCGATCTCCATCCTCAGAGGTCTCTCTGGTGAGAAAAAGGTGTGGTGTCTGTCGTGGTCTCGTCTGTCTTGCTTTGAATCCATCGCTGATAGTTTGCCGCCGCCCTGACTCGGGGAACGAGCACTCTGCCATCGTTGTACTCATACTCTAGCTCGCAGGTAGGACCCCTCTGTTGATGGAAAGAAATGTCAATGATACGAAGCATGACGCGTAGGATGTCCAAGTTTGCAGGAGCGTCTTGCTTCACAACGAGTGAAACCAGCTTCAATGATTCATTCTCTTTGCGTGCGACACGGGTGAAGCCAGTCACCATGTTCATGTCGGCCCCCGAGGAAGAGTTAGCACCGTCTGCTCTCATGCTGACCCAGAGAACAGACTTTGCTTTGAGGGCAAGCGTCTTGAGCTCTGAGAATCTCGCTGACGATGGGTTGGCCAAGAGTGGATCGGATCCCTCGTCGAGAACGACGTACAGAGACTCTGGGACAACTTTGTGCCGGGTGAGGCCGGAAATGGACGAGGCCATGCCGTTTGTAGCCAAGATTGACGAGAACTGGCCGGCAAAGTTCAGGAGCTTGCCTTCAGTGTTGGTGATGATGTTGACTGGCATTCTTTTGCGGGTTGTAGAAGCCAGAGCAGTTGAGATGACGCAGTAGCAGGACTGGCCAATTCTGTCAAACGTCTTTGTCGCCTGCTCAGGACCACTGAAGTTGTTGACCGAAAGGACATGCTCCCATTCGGCTGGTGAAGGAAGTGGCAGTTGGTCAGAGTGTTGACCTAAGAAATCTGTAAGTAAAGGCGTGCAGAATGGAAGAGAAGAAACATACTTGACCACATGCTCTCCATCATACCAAAAATGAGTCCGTATGTTGGCGATGGGTCCCTCATCCCGAGGAGAACAAGAGCGCCGCCCGGGACCAAAAGCTTGCGGGCATTCTTGACAGCCTCATCAAGTGAGTTGGCGATGCGTAGCACGTTGTTGACAATGACCACATCGTAAGAGTCGGGTCCGAATCCTTGGCTCAGCGGATCCTGGTTGATATCGAGAGCCTTGAAGTTGACGCCCTCATGTTGAGCAAAGGAAGACTTGAGTTGTTGCAAAAGCGAAAGCGACACATCGGTCAAGTCATAAGACTGGATGTTTCGTCCCTCGAACGCCTTGAGGATATCACCAGTGTGGTAACCGGTGCTCGATCCAATTTCCAAAACCTTCATCCGAGGTCTTTTAATCGCATAAGACGAAAGATACTGACTGACGTGGACACCGAGCTTTCGTCCCGTCTCAATATTCTCCTGCACTTGGCCGAGTCTGCCCTTTTCGAGGAGCAGTGGCAAAGGGTCCATTTCTCCTTTGACGATGGAGATCAAATTCGGGCCGATTGTGGAGAGGAGCTCTCCCTCCACACCTAGCTTCGGGAGCGACGAGAGGATCTCGATAGCCGAGATCATGGAGACATCCGCTAGTAGCATCTTGCTCGCTTGTAACGAGTTGTAATCCTGCATCCATGTGTAGAGATGCTTTCGGCAGCCCGTCAAGGCTGATGGGTCAAATGCCTCATCATCTCGACAGATGTTGTTGATGCACGATCTGATGTGCAAAGCTGCACCTCGTGCGAGGACGACATGATGATCGATAGCTGCCTTTCCCGGTGGTGTCGTCGGTCTCAATGATGGTCCTGAGAAGAAGTCGGCGTCTGTCTCCCAGTCGACGTGAAGAACAGTATTTCGCTCATGATCCTCATCAGGCGACTTTTGCCCCTCTCCGATCACCACAGTCTCCAGGTTAGACATGCTCACAACTGGCTCCGCCCGTAGATCTGTCTCGCCCTTTTCAAGGACGGCAATCTTGGCTCCAGTGGCAAGCAAGCCAACCACGACCTCGAGTTCTCGTCCGGCTTGGTTTGGAACAGTCGGTGAAATAACAATCTCTCCGATGGAGGTGGGCATGACAGATCCTGACTTATGATAGATGGCTTGGAGGGGGAGAAAGACATGCGTGATTGCGTCTAAAGTGGTTGGATGAATGAGGTGACGCTGCATGAACTGACCAGGCATGTGACTTTGGACATCCGGGACACGGACCGTTGCGACCGCTTCATGATCCCCGAGGTTCAAATGGACAATGTCAGCAAATGTTGGACCGTAGACATTTCCGTTTCGCTCGAGGTTGGAGTAGATGGTGTCATGGTCGACCTCTGTCTTGCAAGACTCGCGAGCGTTTTGCACCCACTGGGCCCGTATATCTGAAGCGATGTCCTCCTCTCGAGTGCCCTCTACTTCGTTTGCTTGTGAGCCGTACTCAGCCGTGACTAGACCTCGGCAGTGCTCAGACCACTGTCCCTCTGCGGAAAGTGCCGCAACGACAAACTCACGCCAGGTTGAGGGACCTCGGCGAAGAATGATTTGGGCTTCAACAGTCTCCGGGCTATCCGGGATCACCAGAGCCTTGATGAAGCGGACATTTTGCAGTCTGATGTGACTGACTTTGTCGGCTTTCTTGCTGTCCTCGGCAAGTTGCCATGCTGCTTGGATGGCCATGCAGACATAGCCTGATCCTGGAAAGATCTTGAAGCCGTCAATAACGTGGTCGGCGAGCCATGGCTGGCGATCAACGCTGAGAATCTGTCGCCAAGTGGGATCAATCGAGTTGCCGCTGATGACTCGCAGGCCCAAGAGGTCATGATAGGGATGCTGACGCAGGCGATACTCCTTGCTGAGTCGAGATTCATGCCAGTATTTGGCTGAGTGGTCCCAGCTGTAAGTAGGCAGATCTGAGATGACCTTGGCGGAGAGTGCTGGCGATCCGAGAGAGTTGGCAGTGTCGACATTCACAGGGTAGCCCAGCTCAAACAGCTTTCCGACCGCAGAAAGAACGGACTGGCGGGCATCTTGAAGACGAACCAGAGCTGACGTGTACTCATAGTCAAAGTTGGCGAGGTTCAAAGCCTTGAGAGTCTGTCCAAACGGGCCCTTGAGGGCTGCGTGGGGACCAATTTCGATGAAGACGGGATTCATGATGCCCGAATTCTCTTGGCGGAGACAGCGGCAGAGACTCTCAAGAGCTTCACTGAACCGAACTTGAGAGACAAGGTTCTTGACCCAGTATTCAGAACCGAATCCAAACGTCTTTTCCATTGTGGTGACGGAGGAAAAGAAGCGGACTCCAGTCGATGAGAGGGTAGTTCCGCGAACTAACGGAGGTTAGCCTTGAAAGTCTTGAGGCTATTGGCTCATTCACCTTCACCAAGCGCGTCGAGATATCTGGGAGCCACGGTCCTCATGTGGTGGCTATGATAGGCCGTGTCAACTTTGAGCAGTCTGTTGAAAACAGAGGCCTTTTCGAGGAGCCGTTGCAGATCCTCGACTGCCTCTTTGTCGCCCGTCAACGTGGTGCTTACGGGGCTATTGATGCATGCAACCGACACAATTCCGCGCTGCACGAGAATGTTAGAGAAATTGACTAGGATTTTTGGGTTCGACTTACCGAGTATGGAACTTGTTGGATATAGGGCAAGATGGCCGCTTCGCCAAGGCCAGCCGCAAGCATGGCACCTTGGGTAGGAATCATCTCATGACACCAAGAAGCAATCTGACTTCGACAGAACGAGACAGTCAGAGCTTCTTCCTGTGACAAGGCACCTGCTGCATACGCAGCTGCGATCTCTCCGCTGGAGTGACCGACAACAGCCTCAGGTAGGATGCCAAGATGCTTCAAAAGATCGACAAGAGCAACTTGGATTGCCGTGCTGGCTGGCTGTGCGAACTCGCTCTTGTCGATCTGCGAGGAAGCCTTGTCTTTTTGAAGTTCCTCAACCAGACTCCATGTGAGACCAAGAGACTTCAAGATGCTGTCAGATTTGAAAATAGAGTCTCGAAAGACTGATGGACTGGCTGCCTGCAAGAGCTCGCGGCCCATGGCAAACCATTGAGCTCCCTGGCCAGTAAAGAGAAAGACGACAGGCGGGTGTCTCGAGGATCTTGTCAAGGATAGGCGTTCGAGGGATGAAGCCAGGTCCTCGGCTGATGAGGCAACGTAGCTAGCTCTCCAAGCCATGAGGCTTCTGCGAGCGGCCAGAGTATGGGCAAGATCACCAAGATGGAGTGTGTCTTGACGTGAGCTCACCCACTTCTGGAGCTCACTGAGGTTCGAACGCAGACAATCTTTCGACTTGGCAGAAAAGACGAAGAGTCGAGGAGACTCCATACGCTTCTCCAGACGGTTGACGCCGTTGGTATGAGCCTCCCCACTGGTTTGAGGAGAGGCGTCTAAGGCTTCAAGGATAACGTGAGCGTTTGTTCCACCAAAGCCGAAATTCTGGACTGAAGCTCTGCGGATAGCGTTTGATGGCCAGGGTTGAAGGTGTTGTGGTATCTAAATGGTATAATTGTGAGTGTCTGCTGTCAGACCTGGGAGTGGGTGGAACATACCTTGATTCCATACCTGTCAATATCCCGTAAGCTCTTCTTCAAGTTCACTAAGCTCGGCACAGGCAGTATGTACCCTTTCTCCAGGATCAAAGCAGTCTTGATGACTGCAGCAAGTCCACTGGTACATTCAAGGTGTCCCATGTTGGCCTTGACGCTGCCAACATAGAGCTCCGAGTTCTTGTTGGGACAAAACACCTTTTGGATGGCGCCAAGTTCAATCTTGTCTCCAGCAATCGTCCCCGTACCGTGAGCTTCGACGTAGGCCGTCTCCGTTGGGTCAAGACCTGCTTGATGGTAGACTGCTCTTGTGAGCATCTCTTGAGACTCTGCACTTGGGTATGTGATGCCGTTTGTCTTGCCATCCTGGTTGACACCTGTGTTGCGAATCACGGCACGGATTGGGTCGCCGTCTTGGAGAGCGTCATCAAGACGCTTGAGGACAAGGGTAGCAACGCCTTCTCCTCTTCCATAACCAGAGCCACGCTCGTCGAACGAGTAGCTCTTGCCGTCATCATTAAGCATACTAACCTCGTTAGTGCAACCTCCAATTGTGGTCAAGGGTAACCTACTTCAGGAAACTCATTCCAAACATAAACTCCGGAGACAGAATGAGATTAGTTCCTCCAACAAGCGCAATTTTCGACTCTCGATTTCGAAGACCCTGGCAAGCCTGGTGAAGTGCCACCAGACCTCCAGAGCACGCTGTATCCAAGGAAAGTGAGGGTCCCTTGAGGTCAAAGAGGTATGAAATGCGATTGGCCACGATGGCCTTGTGAGTTCCGGTTACATGGTACTTGGCCAGGTTGTTTGTATCCTTCATCATCATCGTTTCCCAATCTTGACTAAACGTCGCGACGTAAACAGCCGTGTCAGATCCACGGATGCTTTCAAGTGGGATACCAGCATTCTCCAGAGCCTCGTATGAAGTCTCGAGGAGGATACGCTGTTGTGGATCAATAGCTTTTGCTTCGTTGGGGGAAACTCCAAAGAACTTGGCATCCCAGGTGCCAATGTCTTGTTGGATAAAGTGACCACCACGTTGGTTATGGCCCTCTTGGGAATCTGAGTAAGGGTGGTGAAAAGATTCCCAATTCCAGCGATCTGGGGGCACATCTTGCCAGGCTGTGCGGTTGTTGGAGAGGAGGTCCCAGAGCTTTGATGGGTTGTCTGCACCTCCGGGTAGTCTGCAGCCCATGCCAATAATGGCAATAGGGATAGGGGTTTGTGGACAAGTAGAAGGCATTTTAAATGGATTGAAAATTTGCAGTGACGAGGTGAGGATGAACGTGCTTAAGCCTAAGATATCCAGTGTACGGACTTTGACGTTATATATCCAACAGCCCGGGCCCTCTGATGATCCCTGAGTTTGTTCTCTCGTCTCCCATCCTTCATCCTTCGAGACCATATCTCCTACTTGAAGCAGCTCGCAAAACAGCCTATCAAATTTCCAGTCCTGCTATCATGACAACACCATGTCTTGAACCACCCGGTGGCACAATTCACCAAGACGCCGCTAATCTATAATGTGGCCAGTTTCTCCCACCTCCATCATGCCGGTTCACGGATCTTGGCGGGTTCTCTATCATCTAGCCCTGCACGTGTTAGGAAGTTGGTTCTCATATCTCGGCGTATACTCGAAACAGCAGATGCCAGAGTCTCACTATGATCAGATATGCAGCTGCGCCTTTGTGTAACTTTTAGATATGGCGACAGCTTCAGGGGCAGGCTTCACACTGCAGCGGCTAAAAGAGTTTTAGAGTGATGTCTGGGAGTTTGAACGTACGAGGCACTGCAGTGATTTTCTCTCTTGGATTGCCATGACGAAGCAAATGCCTCAACTACGTTCCAAGCCTCAGGTCTAGATGAGGCCCTTGCTGCACGAAACCCCTGAAGTAAAAGTTCAACTGCGGCGTAGCTGAGGCAGGGAAACTCTTGGGCTTCTAGAGGACGTACTTATGTAGTGGTAGGGTGAACTATCCGTCGGATCCGAACGATTCAGATAATACTTGCCTGACGACTCACGCCTTGTCGATTCAGAAGTTCCACTTCGGGACACCCGTTACGTTACACGTGAAGCCATAACCAACTCTGCTAGGCCAGTAAACGAGCGAATCCCCCCACAACCCGGTCTCTGTCTAGCATCAACCAAGAGGGCACCCGGTAGTTGGAGCGGGTAGCGGGTAGATAGTATGATGCGGATAGATGGCGGGATCGCCGCCCGCCCGCGGCTCTGCAAGCTGCAATCTTCAGCCAGGATGCGGATCCCACGAATAACAGGCCTTTCAGTTATCCAGGGGGCGAGGCGGAAAAGTCTGGCCGTCGATCCGATGCAAGGTAGCATTTTTCGTACCGTGTTCGGATTAAAGGGATCCTTCCCCGAACCCCTTGCTCTTGATCTCCTGATTGAGGTCACACACTCTTTTGAGATTACGCAACCTTGATTCCTTCTGTGAAAAGTTGCAGACGACTAAAAGCCGGGGTAAGACATTCCCAACAGTTTTCGAGATGGGGGTGGAAGGCTGATCGTCATCATCTTTTGTCATCCACGCAAGTGCGAGCCATCATTTGCAACGTTGATAGTAAGCGTGAAAGTCCAATGAAGTCTTATTCTATCATGGTTCCATGCCAAACCCATGCTGTTTCACGCCCTCGTGACAAGCTGTTCGCTTATTGATGACCCGAATGTGAGTCAAACTGTTCAACGTTAACAGCCCAGTCTACGTTGTAGTAACCACTGGGGCCTACACGTATTTGTACTCTGTCTGATTACCTATTAGCTTAACCGAGCTGACGAGTGCGAGTGCGAGCGCGTCAATGGCCTGACCTTGCAGCCGCGTGCCCCAGATCTCACAGGGCGCGCCCGCACTGGGGCTTTATTGACACATCGACTCTTTTTAGCGCTCGTATATTTAAGCATAATCTTCCATTTTCGCGGTGTTGTCTTTCTCTCCAGGTCAACTTTAACACGGAAATGCAGATCCCTCAGCCAACATCACCCGCTATGCCAGCGGAGAATAGGAACTCTCAACAGTCAGTAAGATGGCGAGTGAGTTTGGCATTTACTTACCGTTCTTAGGAGCAATGAAAACCCCCCAGTTGAACCAACCATGAATGCAGATCCAGGCTCAGGGGAAAAGTCTCCACCAGGAGACGTGGAACCTGCGCTTCAACCAGCACTCTTGCCAGATGAGGGATCTGAAGACTCGGAAAGCGACAAGTATCTTCACGGAATGCCTCTGATCCTCATGGCCCTGTCTTTGATGATCGGTGTCTTGACAGTTGCCTTGGATAACAGCATCATCTGTAAGCAAACCCACTCCATACTTTTCTCTCTTGTTAACGTCCAAAAGCTACTGCTATCCCCAAGATGACAAGCGAGTTTAACAGTCTCAGCGATGTTCGTAAGTTTTGACCACCAAATAGCACCGCAGCCACTAACAATTCCAGCCTGGTATGGCACCATTTATCTCCTCGCACAAATGTCCTTCCAGCCGACATTTGGAAAGATGTACACCTTTTTCAACTTGAAATGGATATACCTCGGAGCCGGTGTGCTTTTCGAAGTTGGTTCCATCATCTGCGCGGCGGCCCCAAACTCAGCAGCCTTCATCCTTGGTAGAGCCGTGGCCGGGTTCGGAGCTTCTGGTCTTTACTGCGGTTCCATGATCATCATTACGCAAATTGTTGAGATGAGAAAACGGCCACTGTTTCTTGGTATAATCAGTAGCATGTTTGGTGTTGCTTCTGTCATTGGACCTGCACTCGGAGGCGTCTTTACTCATTCAGAGCGTCTCACATGGAGATTCTGCTTCTGGATCAATCTGCGTAAGTAAACAGCCAGATGTTGTTCACAGATTCCTCAACTAACAATCGAATAGCACTCGGGGGCTTGACGGGGGCCATCATTTGTTTCTACTACCCGTCCACACTTGGAGGGGCTGTCAACAAGGACCGCCCGTTGAAGCAAAAGATTTTAGGTCTAGGCCTCAAGAGCGCTGTCATTTTAACAGCGACTCTGGTGTGCTTATTCCTCGCTCTTCAATGGGGCGGCACTGTCTATCCCTGGCGCGACTCTCGCGTCTGGGGCTGCCTCCTTGGGTTTGGGTTCCTCTTGATCTTGTTCGGCTACATACAAGTCCGGCAAAAGGAAGAGTACGAGGCTTCTCCCCCAATGCTTAGTACTTGGCTAATATGCGCAGTGCTTTAATTCCTCTCCGTATTCTCTCGCAACGCTCCGTCCTGCTCGGCTGCCTCTTTTCCTGCTTGCTCCAAGGCGCAATGATGACACAAGCCTATCACTTACCCTTCTACTTCCAAGCCGTCAAGGGCGACGACCCTCAAGAATCCGGTATCAATATTCTTCCTCACGGTGTCACGGTCTCTATCGCCACCCTGATCAGCGGTACTTGCATGACCCTTTCAGGCTACTACGTGCCATTCATGTGGTTTGGCGCTGCTCTCTTCACCACTGGTGGTGGTCTCTTGTACACACTCTCTCAGTCCAGTTCGATTGGGCGCTGGTTTGGATTTCAGCTCATGGCTGGTGCCGGCTATGGAACAACAGTGCAAATTCCCATCTTCGCCATCCAAGTGGTGCTCAGCACCGCCGATATTCCACTCGGAACAACCATGGTCATCATTGCTCAGAGTTTTGGAGGAGCAGTTGGCCTCGCCATCGCCCAGAACGTGTTTCAAAACTTTCTAAACCAGGAGCTTAATAAGATCAGAGGCATCGATGTGGCAGCTGTGGTGGCAGCGGGAGGAGTAGAGCTTGAGAAGGTTGTGCCGAGCAGCCTTCTTGCTCTCGTCAGGGGTGCTTTCCAGGTGGCTATTGCCAACGCGTTTCTCGTTGCTGTTGGTCTCGGAGGTGTTGCATTCCTCGCCAGCCTTGGCATGGAGAGGAAGCGAATCAACAAGTCTAAGAGTAGCTAAAGCAAACACTAAGGCACGTTCACTATATAAGAGAGCAATAAGAATAAGAACAATAATAGCTAGTAATATGCTATTTCTTTCTTAAAGTCACTGTGGCTTGAAAAGGCTGGCGGATTATAACTAATTTAATCTATGCGCACTGAGTTGCCTATGCGCAACGTCTGACAGAGCGCCGGAGTTCGGACTCCCCAGTAATTCCGCTCGGGATACGGAGTAGAGGTGGCTTTGTTGATTACCAATACTGATGGTGTTGGTGCGGCCCAAATGCGAGGGCTGAGATGTGAGAACAGACTCTGGTATCCTTGACACGGTACAGTAGTCCTCTTTGAACACTTGGCCCCGAGGTACCGGTATGGCGTTTTATAAAGACTGCCAGCAAGCTGCATCTTCAAAAATATGATTCTTTCGATTGAAAATTTTTTGGAACCTCTTACTTAATACCATCCTACTTCGCCGACGATAGTAATTATTCATCACACTGGGTAGCCATGTCATTCTTCACCCCCATCCGAGCTTCCAACGCCCTCATCACCGAGGCTAGTGTCCCCAAGACCGCCGTCTTTGTTGGCGGTACCGACGGCATTGGAAAAGCTACCCTGAGGGAGCTTGTCTCCAAGCGTTTCCCGATCAAGGTCTACATCATAGGCCGCAATGAGGCGGGTCATAGGGCATTGCTGGATGAGCTTAGGAGTTTGAACCCTGAGGCCGACCTGATTTACGTCCAAGGCCAGATCTCCTTGATTGCAGACTCTCAGCGTATTGCAAAGCACATCTCAGCTCAGGAGGACAAGATCGACCTTCTCTTTCTCTCAGCAGGCTATTTGCCTTTTACTGGGCGCCAAGGCGAGTGATTAGAACGGTCATTCCCGGGTTCATCTAGTTAACTGTTATCACAGAGACTTCCGAGGGCCTAGAGGCGTCCCAGGTCGTGTCCTACTACAGCCATATCGTGTTCATCACCGGTCTCTTACCCCAACTCAGGGCGGCCGCCAAGTCTTCGGTCTCGGCGCGCGCCATCAATGTCCTTGCCGCTGGTCAGGAGTCGACCAGCCTCTTCCTTGATGACCTCACCCTCAAGCATCCCGGCCGTTTTAGTATCCCCACCTACGCTGCTCACGCCGCTACTATGGTGACCCTGACCCTGAAGCGTATGTCCGAGGCACCAGAAAACAAAGACGTAGTCTTCATCCACTCGCACCCAGGCAGGGTTAGCACAGATTTGTTCATGAAAAGCTGGGCTGGCAAGTTCGACCCCAGCAAGGCTGCCGCTGCTCCGCCCCCTGGAACATTCGTTGAGTTGACACCCGAGGAATCTGGTGAGCGGTGCCTGTATTTGATCACAAGCGCAGAGTTTGGGGGCAATGGCGTCCCCGTGCAGGACAGGCGGCAGGCAGCCTTGACTCTGGCCCACGGGGCCAGGGCATCCCTTTTCTCTATCGACGACAAGTTCGTTGTTCTGCAACAGGACGATTTGCTAGCTAAGCTAGAGCATATTGGGGCTCCCCAGAAGATCTGGCATCACACTTTTGAGGCCATTCACTCCATCACCCAGGAAGATTAGATTAGGGTCAGTAACTAGCCTAAGCTACCAACAAGAATAGTTCTCAGATTAGTAGTCAGAGTATCTCTATTTAAATGTGAGACCACCAACTCTGGAACACTCACAGTTTGTTTACCTTGACACGGTCCCGAAAGGTCATGCCCTTGACTGAGGAATAATTTCAATGCAATGAACCCTCAAAACTGCCATGCCACACCCGGTTCAATCATTTGCTTGCTCTCGGCTCTCTTGTGCGGTCTGTGACCTGCCCGGCAGAATTAATAATAATTGGGCAAATTCAGGGGGTTGAAGCCACCGCAGTTGTTCGTCCAAACTGGGCTAGCGTTCCGTGATGTCGGCAACGACGGTCGATCACCGGACGCTGACAAATGACTTCAACCCCAGGCTTGAACAAGACATGAGCAAGACTTTGAATAACCGCTCCTTTTCATGCATTTTACCCTATGAGGCTAGTCTTCCGGGATAGAATAAATCTCATTCATTGTCTTCCATTAGCGCAATCACCGCTACATACCTTCTTGTCTATGAGTATCCATCCCTAGCATCGAATGACCTTCACCTATCGGAGAAATCACCATTGAACAGGGCATGGTCTATCACGGTCGTCCGTCCAAATATTGTTTGCCCTGCAGGAGGAGGAAGATCCGGGTAAGGAAACTCCTTCATGAGCGATCCGCTCCTGGCCCAAGACGGTATGCTGATGTTACCCATACGACGCAGTGCGATCTGAATCCTGTGGGCTGCAACCAGTGTCGCAGAGCCAAGCTCGTCTGCCATGGTTACCGCAACCTGCAAGAGTTGACTGTCCGTGATGAGACACGTAGCACGGCCCAAAAGGTCTTGGCCCGCCATACACCCTCTCGTCTCACCACCGCTCCACAACTCTCCTGGGATATGATGTCCCGGAACGCCTTCCTTTGCCTCTATATTGACCGATACTCCTACGGCTTTGATGCCCTAGCTCCTCTTCTGGCCACGGCGCCCGCTTCCGGACACCTGCAGGCTAGTGTCGGTGCCGTCGGGTTGGCCTTCATGGTTCTCCAAGAGAATCGTCTTGACCTAATGCCCCTGGCCAGCCGGCAATATTTGGTTGCCATCCGAGCAGTCAGAGAAGCGATTCGCATCTCGCAGCAGCTGGCCAGCAACGGGACCTCCAAGCCCGTCAGCGATGAAACCCTGCAATCAGTGCTCCTTCTTGACCTCTACGAGAAGCTGACCATGTGTCATCAGGGGCCAGGGCTTCCGGGCTCCTGGCTGAGCCACCTTCAGGGCGCTCTGGGTGTAGTTCAGGCCCACCCGAGCACCGACTTCCGCAATTCGACTACTTGCCAGCTTGCCGGTCGAACCGTGATAGCTCTAACTATCAGCTGTGGTGCAGCTGGTGTGCCCATACCGGAAGCCCTAAAAGTGGTTCGCCAAGATCTAGATTGCTACATTCGGAACTCAAAATGGACATTTATTGGCCTGTTGATGACCATTGTCAATCTTCGTGCGCGTATGCGAAGCGCCGTGTTAGGATCGGACGACATCCTCACGCAGGCGTCTGAGCTGCAGGATCAACTCGCCCTTGCGGAGAGCAAGATTCAACGCTCATGGAGGCCGCACCGGGTAACCTCTCACCAAAACTTCATCTTGGACAACTACTACGATGTTTATCCCAGCCACTACGCGACCCAAGTCTTCAACGCCTTCCGGATCCTGCGTCTAGAGATGTGTGGCATCATCCGGAACCTCCATCCCAGCAGCTCAGTTGAGAAGACGATTGACCAAGTAACACGGGACATCTGTGCAGCCGTGCCGCAGTTCATACTTCCGGAAGCGAGACCTGGAAACGCGCTGCCATTTTCGCCACTGCAGCTGTTGGAATGCCATGGCATTTTGACCGCCCTTTACGAAGCTGGACAGATTACGACGGATATGCATTTGCGAGGGTGGATCTTGCAGTGCTTGGCGTACATGGCTGATAATGGCATCAAGATGGCCCGAGATGTAGGCCACATTTTGACGTTTACGCCGAAGGTAGACTACTGGACTGTCTTCACCATGATCGGTAGTTGCGGGATTACCGCCTAAGGGAATGGCGAATCTCGGAAAGGCCCATTTCCAGAGCCAGTTTATGGCGGAACGCTTCACCGACCGATGCAAGATCTTCTCCACTCTTCCAATATACGAGTCGCGGAACCCTAGCCTTGTTGAGCACATCAGACTTGTAACTCTTTCCCCTTGTACTGTAGTTCGTGGGCGACTCGGCCTGGGGTGGCAATACGAGGTGACAAACATTGTCTTTACATTTGGCACATCAACTGGCGGAACTCTAGCCTCATCGAGCTTTAGTGGATTATTGTATACTGTCTACCACGCAACATATATACGAAGATGCACACACTGTAATCTCCATCAAAGGCATTTGACACAAACCAGCATCACCTGTTTTCCCTACTGTTCGGTGCTTACCAAAACGGCGTCGTCTTCACAGAAACATACAGTCTTACTTCATCTCCCCCTTTCCACCAACATGCGTCAGACCCAAGATCTCGTCCCCTACTGTACCGTTATTCGCGACATCTACGCCCCTATCGGCGAAGTCTGGGGTATCTTGGGAGGCTTCGGAGCCGAAAAGGCTTGGTATCCAGGATGCATCAAGCTCAGCCTGGAGGGGTTCGGCGTCGGTAGCATCCGCAGCTTCTGCTACGAGTACGCTTTCGGTCCGCACAAGGGGGAGCGTTACGAATTCACTGAAGAGATGACCGAGGTAGACGCCGCCAATCACTCGATGACATTCAGAGTGCGGAGACCTGATTACCCTGATATGGTGGCGTTTGGGACAACTACGCTAGAATATGTTAGCCCCAACAAAACCCGTTTTATTTGGAGTGCCAAAGGGAGCCGACTCCCGGAGGAGCACATGAAAGCCTTGGCTGAGCAGGACCTGGAACCGCGCTTCTCCGGCCTTATCGCAGCCATCTCAAAGCAAGTGGAATAAGAGCCGCTGGGATAATTTGTCATTACTATTTTGGTATGTCGACAAGCTGAACTTGCTGGCCCAAGACTCTGGACAAACGCAAGACGAATGTCGAGGCTACACTGGTGGAAGACCTTCTCTATTAACACAGCAAGGTTTGAGCTTGAGCCTGGCGTGCCAGGGACAAAGGACAATCGAGGGAATGGCTTTTATTACCCATGCACAATTAATAGGACATTATTTGGATTATCCCATTGTTGCCTACTTCATGCACGCATCATTCGTAACGAAATAAGACTCGTGGGCTTACCAGTGCGCTGGTTTTCAGTACTGAGAAGGCTGGCCTGGGGCTCGAGGTTTTAGGGAATGCATCCACTTCGTAGGCGTGACGTGACGTCTGGGGGGACCTCGAATGCTATGCTATGCTATGCGAATTCAGCCTGGAAGGAATAGAAAGTACTTCAGGAGTAATAAATAGTTAGGAGTCTAGATTCGGGTGGACTGGTTTTTAAGTCCACTTCCTAACTCTGGCTTTGCATAAGTTAGTATTTATTATCTTCTGTATAGCTGGGATAAGGCTGCCTCGTAGCCCACCAATATCACTCTAGAAACCCCCCCATGGCCAACAATCTAAACCCGCGCCGGGATCAATCGGCCCTTCCGCAAAGACGCTTTCATCTAGGTTTGTCAGTGGCCAGCATCCGCCAATAGTATGACGTATGATGACCAGGCTGTCGAGCCTCGGCCATGCTAAAATGCCGAGCCTCGAGGCCGACGCGCGCGGTTGACAACCTATGGGCCATAATGGCCTTGCTGCCCACTATGCACGAACGCCGACGCGCGCGGTTTACGGCCCATGACGAGCCCTGAGAGCGGTGCTGTAGGGTGCGTGTCTCTTTGGGCATGCAGGAGTTTGTGGGTTAATCAAGAGGTACTTGCTTAGATGCGACATGACTTCGTTGAAGTCCGACTCAAGCTAATGGCATGTTTTCTGGAAACAACGGAACGCTAGCCTTTCTAAGCTGAAGGTTCTCCAACCTCGCAAACATTGACGATTGGGATTAGCAATCAACAAGGAGACCTAGTTAAAACCACAGCTTGCAGCGATAGAAGCAAAAGCACGATGCTAGAGCCACCAAACAACCTTGCTATAAAGGGCCAACACTATGCCCATGGAATCATTCACCAGCAACACACTATTCGTGTGTCGACACAAAACCAAGACATCAAGACAGACACCAATCATCACTTTCAGCCCATTCCACAATGACTCTGAAGCTCTACGGCCACCCGGCTTCCTTGTGCACTCGCCGCGTTCTGCTCGTTTTAGCAGAAAAAGGCATCGAGTATGAATTTGTGAACGTTGATTTCATGGCCGGAGAACAAAAGGTGAACTTTTCCAACCTAACCAGTTTGGCTGCGCTCTAATATCACCAGCGGGCGCCCTATGAAGAGAGAATGCCATTTGGGCAGATTCCGGCCCTCGAAGATGGCTCGCTCCATCTCTATGGTAAGTGCTTGCACTAGACACTCACACTACAAGGCCACATGGTGATGGGCAGTCCAAGCCTAACGTTACTGCAGAGTCCAGAGCGATTGGACGTTACCTAGCCTCCCAATACCGCGGTCATGGAATCGACCTCCTCCCTGCTGTTGACGATGCCCAAGGTTGGGCCATTTTCGAGCAGTTCGCCTCCGTAGAATACTCTCAGTTCTTTGATGCCGCCCTCCAAGTTTTGTGGCTGAAGCTCTTCAACCCGTGAGTGCTTAAATACATGTCAGGGCAAGGCTGTCTTTTCTAACACTGACAGGGCTTTTGGCATACCTTCGGATGAGGTTGCGACCAAGGCTGGTGTTGAAAAGCTCTACGCTAAGCTTGACGTCCTGGATAAGATTCTGTCCAAGCAGAGCTATCTCGGTGGCCCTGGCTTTACTATTGTGGATATATTCTACATGCCAGCTGTGAATGCTCTTCATCAGGCCGGTGAGGGGCAAGCCTTTGAGCGACGCAAGAACCTTGGCGCTTGGTGGAACAAGGTGTCCAGTAGGGAATCTTGGAAGAAAGTCAACAAGAACTAAGTAGGAGTTCGGAGGGTTGAACGAGGACTCTTGGAGTTGTAAATCATTGTAGTTTCAATAGTCTACCTTATTTATATGGTCCGGGGCAGCCTAGCTTATCCAAAAGCGAATCATAGCTAGTAGGCGTTTATAGATGTCTAGAACAGTAGTAATTCCTGCTTCTCTTATAGTTAGGACTAACCTAACAAGACTAGTAATTTATTAGAGAAAAAAAGGTACCCAACGATGGGCAAAAGAAAGCGCCTCTTTACCTTGTGGGTGACTTTTAAAAGAGGGATCTTATATACTTCTTGATGAGGCAAATGCAATATAGAATAGTAAGGGCAATTAATTAATTGATAGCAATGAAGATTTAGCCGAGGAAAGAGCCCAAAAGCTGGTCCTTTCCGTTGACCGTGATGAAGATAAAAATAGTTAGAGGCCCTCGCCGCCTCTGACCCTTTTTCTACATACAAAGAAATTGCCCAGAAGCCCAAAGTGGCTTAGCACGCGTTTCCCCCAACTCAGTAAGGAAATCCTATTTGCGTTAGCTCATATCGCCCCATCACAAGATCTCCAAACCTACCCTTACTCATCAACCTCACACCAAAGCCTCTTGTATCCGCTCCAGCAGCTGGATCCGTAGTCATTGCAGCAGTTCGAGCTAGGTCTATCGCCGTCATGATTGAAACGAGTACAGAGATCTGCGCGATCCTTGTCCTTGGTCCAGGCCTTGAGGACTTTGCCGGTCTCGTCAATCTCTCCAATATTGAACTTGGTGCTTTCGCAGAAGGGAGCGGTTCCGACCCAGTAGCACCAGCGGTTGTCCATGGAGCAACGTGAGACGACTGGAGTCAGAAGCGTGGCGAGAGCGGTGGCGAAGATGACGGGCTTCATGATGAAGTTGGTGTTCTTTTGGTGGAGAGAAGATTGTTAGAGATCAGTGAAGAGTGAGGAGGAAGCTTGGTGATTATTTGGCTCATATTTCCTTGATCTCTTAAGTATTTATAGGTCAATGACGGTCCCTAGGGATAGTATCTGTCAAAACTAAGGGAGAAAATCCTCCGTCCTCAGACAAGTCCTGTCTTGAGCACATCGGGCCTTCTCTGCCGCGATATGAGCCAAGACTATCTTCTCTACTAAATGTTGGTCATTTGTGCCAGAATTTCCGCAGCAAAGTCAGATGTCTCGGACCCTGAGCACCTATTATGAAGCAAGACACATCCGCTGTCCCTCCCTCTGGCTGAGATCGCGGGGCCTCCTCCACTTGTTGTCTCCGTCAAAGATGGGGCTTGCATCTTTTCCGGTGCCGACGGCCCGAAGGATCATCCCGTCACTGAGTATATTGTCTTGCTTAGCGGCGATCCCTAGTTCCGGAATTGCCACTTGACCTCGGGATACCGGGTAGCTTTGACATGGGGTACTCAAGTATCTTGTTAGAAATGTAGAAAGATGAAAAGTACTAGGGACAATTTTACAGGGGCTCAAAAATGTTCCTACAAGCAGGGATACCTTAGCTTTTCCTTTATCTTAGACTTGTGTAGTCAACAAGGTGAGCTGAAAAGCGAGGGACTTAGCGATTAGGCCGCAGCCTCCAAAATCTGGCAACAGTTGCTTCATCATTGCGCGACTTTCGGTTCTCGGTCAATAACATCATGATTTGATCCCTAAAACTTTGTTGGAGCAGTTTATCACGAAAATACAAGTGTTCCAATATCTGAAGCTCTGGTTGACATCCTGAGGCAAAATTCGACAACGCCCTGTGAGGCAGACCCTGCTCCATGAATATGAGCCCTGTAACCCCAGCAAAGCTTCAACTCCTCCCCGCTATTTTATATAGTATTACAAATGCAGTGCAGGCTGGCATATTACCAATCAAGGTACCAGATGGGGTGATGAAAATGGTATAACGCCAATCAGGGAAACGATCTGCCTACTTGGTTCGTTGTGAGAGGGGAAGCTCTATGATGTGATCGACTGTTGGTCCATGAGTCCGAAAACCGCACATCGAGATTGGCTGGCTCTAGGTTAGGGAGTTGCACAACCCAACAGCATTAGTAATCATCACTGGCTCTCTTCCTCAGTGCCTCGGTATGCACATTAGTCATGTATGCAAGGAACTATTGGCCAACTCAACACAAAAACCTGATGGCACGAATCGTTCGTTATTCACTTCACCACTGATAGAAACGCCCGTCTTTTCCTTTCTAGCTTTGCTAAGCATTCCAGAAGCTTAGGCCGCAGTCATGGCGCCAGAAAGAATTGAAAACGTTGCCGCCAAGGGCATTTCCTACTACACGCCAGCCCAAGACCCCCCCGCAGGCACGCAACTCAACGGATCCACCAAGCTCTTCACTCCCATCACGATCCGCGGCGTCACGTTCCCCAACCGTCTCTTTTCTCTCCCCCCTCTGTGCCAGTACTCGGCCGATAATGGCTATGCAACTGATTGGCATCTGACCCATCTCGGCGGCATCATTCAACGTGGTCCAGGGCTGGCAATTGCTGAGGCCACCGCGGTGCAGCGCTTGGGTCGCAGTACACCCGAGGACCTCGGTATCTGGGAAGATGGTCATATCGAGCCGTTGAAGCGCATTGTCGAGTTCGCGCACAGTCAGAGTCAAAAGATTGGCATTCAACTACAGCACGCGGGTCGCAAAGGCAGTGGCGTCACACCTTGGCTGAGAGGCAATGGCGTGGCTGTCAAGGAAGTTGGTGGATGGCCAGACGAGATCGTTGCTCCTTCGGCGATTCCCCAAGTCGAGGGAGTCAACCCTATTCCAAAGGCTTTGACTGAAGAGGAGATTGAAGAGCTGAAGACGGCCTACGCAGAGGCTGCACAGAGAGCGGTGAAGGCTGGTTTCGATGTCCTCGAGATTCACGCGGCCCACGGATATCTACTCCATCAATTCCTGAGCCCCGTCAGCAACCGCCGGACGGATGCTTATGGAGGAAGTTTTGAGAACCGGACCCGGCTTCTATCGGAGATTGTGGAGAAGATTCGGGCTGTCGTTCCTGAGACCATGCCGCTCTTTGTCCGCATCAGCGCTACGGATTGGTTCGAATTCGACGAAAAGTTGAAACAAGAGTTTCCCGAGAGCTGGACTGTTGACCAGTCAGCCAAGCTTGCATCCTTGTTGGCTGACCGAGGTGTTGATTTGGTAGACGTCAGCTCAGGTGGTATCCACGCCAAGTCTGCCATCGCCATCAGGCCAGGACCCGGTTATCAGGTCCATCTAGCCCAGGCGATCAAGAAGGCTGTGGGAGACAAAGTCCTCGTTTCTGCTGTTGGAGGCATCAAGACTGGTACCCTCGCTGAGGAGGTGTTGCAGTCTGGCATGGACGTGGTCATGGCTGGACGGTGGTTCCAGCAGAACCCTGGCCTGGTCGATGCCTTTGCTCGGGAACTGGGCGTCGAGGTGAAGATGGCTAACCAGATTGGCTGGGGCTTTAGAGGTCGTGGAAAGAAGGTAACCAAGATCTAGAGTTGATGACTTGCTGATGCATAAAATGCGAAATAGAGTATAGAATAGACTTAGAGTCTTCTATAGTAGCTGAACTAGATTGTATTCACTGTTCGGATCCTCTGAACGGCTGGTTTATTCGGCTCAACTTCGGCCGAGTAATTTATTTGCAGTTTCTCTCACCGTTTTGAACTTTAACCTTAGCTTAACCTCCTTTGAGTTGTGATTTTTATTCACCATGGATGTATCCTTTGACCCAGTTCGGTGCGCCGAGCTTCATAACCAACTTCTCACAAAAGCAATCTCCAGGATCCCGGACGCAGCCCAAGATGTCAAACGTGACGTGCTGGCACGGTGGCGCGATTTACTACCGGAAAAACGGCCATTTGACATTCCTGAAGAGGAGCCGCTCTACACATTTCTGTCGTTGATTGATAGTTACAAGCCCGATGATCTTCCGTTGACAGCCGAGTTCTGCCAGCCTAACCCGCGGTGGTTTGACGACAACTTTCAAGAATTGGATGACCGGCGCATTATTCTGCTCTACGCGGACGAGACTAACACGCCAAAAATGGACGGCGGTCTCTACTTCAATCTCGATACTGACTTGGTCTACTGGACTCGTCTCCGTGGATGTGGCGGATTCCCACCCGATGAGCAATGGGTCCCGCTTGAACTAGCTCTTCGAAAGGCGTTGGGCATGTGGGAACTCGGCAAGTTCACCTGGGGAGGTGAAACCGGCTGGTACCGGCCTAAAGGCGCAGTTTCCTACCTATCCTGGACATCTCAAGATCTAATTACGGCTCTGCGTCACTGGGAATGCTTACTTGAGGCTATCCAATCTCGCCTACCTAATGGCACGCCCAGGTCACCTCTTTTGGAGCCCCTTTCCTTCGAACTCGTCAACAAATTCCAGCTAGGGTCCTTTGCGAAAGCCTTTCTCTGTGCTGCAAAACGCCCCTCTTTCAAACATGTCGCACCCGGGATCACGGCCTTTACACCGGAAACCTTGACCGCCATTTACGGGGCAGAGTCTCCCACAAGCCGTCGCCTACAAATTGAACAAGATGGTGGATTTGAGACGATATCACTCATACTACCCTCTACTGCCGGTCCCATAGTGAAGAGCGAAGATCGACACTTGTTTGACGGAGAAGACCATCTCCCTTTGGCTGATGCAGGGTTGTACGAGCATCCTGGCCTATACACAACCTTTGTGCAGCCAACATCGGACGGTGATGGAACGGATCTAGTCACTGCTCAAGGTGCGATGAACCCGATTCAATACGATGGCCGTCGACCTTGGGGGCCAGGGGGCAACATGCGACTTGAAGTCATGCTTGATCTTTGGATTAGATACGTGGTGCATGGAACGTGGGAGGTTGGGCCAGAAGGAATATCTACGCCGGATAGCTGGTTCACGGATGCGGAGACAATAGAGGGCCGAAGGCTCTTGTGGACAGAGGATTGTCTATAATACACACGTCTACATCAGTAGTCCCTGAGAAAACCGTCGTTCTGATCACTGCCATGCCCAGAATTGAACCAGAAGCCAACTCTTGCCATAATCCGCTATCTATGGGAAGTCTCCAGTGTCTCCTTCTGGTATGCAAAGTTGCTTTCCGAACTGGCTACCAATTCCCAAGGAGTCGATGGCGGATGGCTTGAGGAAAGAATGGATGTTTTCTTCCTCACCATCAAGCTTTTTGCTCTTTGAGAAACCACTATGATCCCTTTCCACACAGAGGCTGGAGGAGATGCTCTGCGGAGAGGGGCCGTCCGAATTTGACATGGCCCTTAGGGAATCCAGCCCTGTCGCTGTGCGGGAAGTCTTCAACTCGGGGATGTTACTATGATTGCTTGGGCCTTGCGAACTATCTCGTCCCGTTAGTCATGGTTCCCAGAAAACGGATCTCAAAGATTCTGGGGGGTTTTACCTTGCAAGAAGGGTCGAAGACGCCTGGGAAATGGGGGTTTCCTTGTTGGTCATTGAAGATGAATGGAAGTTTCCGATGGGTGGTTGTGCGAGTACCATCTGGGTTATGAGGGCTGGTGTATGTAGTAGAAACACTAGGAAGACGAGATGTTGGTAGGGATCTTACATTCTGCGGTGACAGTGACCTGCTCAAATTGTGCTGAAGCCGCCCACACATTTTGGGAAGCTTGCCAAGAAGCAACACAATTTGCGCTCACTAAGTATATACCATAATAATCAGGGGGGCCAATGTGTTAACGACCTAGGTTACTTTGATGTCTTTGTCAACGTGAAAGCAGAAACCTGCCAACCACGTTTCAATTAGCAAAGGGTTGACGGGCTATTGCTCGCCTCGGCAATTATCGAGAGCCTAGAGATTCGAAATCCTAAACCCATGTACCACATCGTGTGTCTTAAAGACACACACTCAACCTGTATTGCATATTCCCCCACAATCTGTGTCCGCCTGACAGACTTTCATTGGTTACAAGTCGTAGTAAGCAACACAAATTGTGTGTCGGCTCAGCCTCAAGTCCAACCAGGGGTCGTGCGATAAATACAGCCAATTAGGCCCCATAGCCACTATGAGGGGCCTCCCACCTTTTGGGTGGCCCAACGACTTATTTTTCTGCCTTACAACAAGGCTGCACCAACTTCCCCAACCAACTCCGGACATCATCAGAAAGGTGCGTCGAAATGGATCCATGGCAGCGTGTCAGGATGGGAAGAGGCCGTCGGGTGCGCCCGAGCCGACGTATAAAACCGGAAACAGGCCGGCAAACCTCCTTAGGTCAGTCTACGGACGTAGAACCAAGCAACCAAGCTTCCGAGAGTCTAGAGGCGGATCTCCACCGTCTGTCGTCTCTTGGGGAAGGCTCTCGCGGTAAATTTTCTCTAGAAGCGTATCTTTCATCGGATATAGAGATGGTGGACATATTCGCTGCTGGGACTGCACGCTGCCACCAACTGGCGTCCTCGGAAGACAATCACTTGACACTGCCAGATGACAATCCATTGGTACCGATGCCAATCGAAGAGGAGCCACACCAACCTGCTTTGCAGTATGGCTGTCCTTATCGAAAGCGCAATCCTGGCCTCTTTGATGTTTGCGACTTTCACAGTTGTGCTCACAGTTCATTCAACACAATTTCCGAAGTCAGGTATGCAAATCTTCTTGTGGCAGTTCGCTACGATACTAGCTCTAATATGGCATATAGGCAACATATTATCGAGGCTCATCAGTCTAAGGACTTCCCTAGCCAATGTCCGACGTGCAATGCATGGTTTCGGAGCGACACTGCCCGTGACGATCACCTGGGAGACAAGAAGTGTTTCGATTCGTTTCCTATGATTATCGATGATTACGATAGAGGGATTAGCGAAGCCACAGCAGCAAAGTTGGAGAGCGGCCAGGCTGAAGAAGGCATGGCCGCTTGGGAACATCTTTGGTGCATGATATTTCCCGGCAGAGAGACTCCCATGACTCCCGGTTGGTCTTGCAAACCAACCCCTACTGACATAAGACTAAGTTATTATGGGCCTAGATTTCGAGCCTCCTACTCCCTTCTATCACAATGTGGGCGCAGCAAGCCAGACTTATCCCCAAGATTCAAACCCGAGCAGCCTAGCGGGAGAAACCGGTTCATCGTGCACCGAAAGCGATGCGAACAGCTTAGCAAGCGAAACCGGCTCAGCGGAGGCGGAAGGAGATACGCAATGTGTTCTATCGCCGGATACTGTGAATACCGCACTCATGCGTCGTGTAGTGCTTGCCACAATTCAAATCGAAAGGCTGTCCCTGTCGGACGAGTCCAGGCGGAGGGAGCATGATGCTGATGATAGTCTGGGTCAATCCGCAGATGAGCCAGGCAGTGAGAGGTTTGGGTTTGAGCTTGACCTTACCGCCTCCGAGGTTCAGGAATCCGACCGTCTACCTGAGAGTGTCCCGACAACAACAACTACCCAAAACGCACCCCAGTCGCAGACATCTGCACCGACAGAACAGCAAGCCTGGCCACTGAGAAGAAACCGGAGCAGCGAAGAGGATGATGACGAAAATGACAACAACCGACAAGGAAAAAGACCACGACAGGGGTCTCAAGGCACAATGGTTCCTAAACTACTCTTCGCCTGTCCTTACCAAGCTGCTGGGCTAACACAGGACTGCTCCAAGCCCTCGAGACGCAAACCTAGAGGCGGATACGGCACCATATCGCGTCTCAAGTGAGTAAAGATTCGTTTAGACCAAGGTTCATCGTGTTCATATTCCTAACAACTAGTTCCATAGGCAGCACTTTACTCGGAGGCATAGGCCGTCATATCGATGTCAACGCTGCTGGAAGCATTGCAACGTCCAACGTGAAGCACAGACACATCCAGAGAGCAACTGCGTTCAAAACGAAATGCCAAGCTACGAGTATTTCATGACCTTGGAACAAGAAACAGAAGTCGACAGGTGTGGCGGGAAGCAGCCCGAAGACACCTGGTGGAAACTGTTCCGACTTCTAATTCCGCCCATTGATCAAATGCTTGTTTCCAGCTGTTGTCAGTCATCATCCGAAGCTAATCAACTAGATATACTAAGTATCATTTTGCAGATTATGACAACATACCCACGAGTTCAAACCTCTCTTCCGAGCAGCCGCACGCCCAGTCGTCAGGTCAAGCAAGCGGGAACGAGGCAACTCCAACCCTCCTAGGCTCGCCATCAGATGCCTTTCCTGAACTGGTTTCTGCCCCGATTCTTGGAGCAGGGGCCACCCAACCAGTCCAGGATCCATCATTCAATGACCTCTTCCCGGAGTTGATGGCTTTTCCACCCTACCATGAATCATATGAGCCCGGCCCAGTCATTCCAGCTGAGACAGCGAATTTGTCGGCACTGCCCAACTCTTACTCACTGAACCCTGCATGCAGCTCAACTCTCAACATGACACAATTGCGCCGCAACTACGATCTGTTAGAGAAGCAGGCCAAAATTACGGATTTGGAAAACTCAGAGTTGCGAAAAACTATCGAGACATGTCGAGAAGAGGTCAAACTTGCCAGAGAGGTCCTACAGACGGTTTTAGATATGGGGAATCTAGATAGCGCGATAGGTGAGCAACTGTACTGTGTGGCGGCCATTCTAATCAGTGCGGGTGGAAACTTGCGATGACAAACACATGATTTGGGACATTTCATCCCGATATCAAAATGAAGATAATTTAGTGGGCCGTCCCTTACAAAGAATGGGAGTGTTTTTCAGGCATGGATTGGATGATAGCAGGGAAGAGTTCGAATGAGCCCTGAGAAAATAGAGGTACGGGTGTAATAGTTCAATCACTTTTATAAGCACTGCGGGGAATTGAATTCACCTGATTCTCTAGAGGCCCATCCCCTATCGAGAATGTATCATTCAGCCTCAGTCTCATAAATAGAACAGTCTAGACGCTCTCCCAATCCATACTCGAAATCTCCAATCAAAAGCAACAACCATGCTCTATCAAGAACTCCTCCTTCTAGGCAATTTCTCTTCGCCAGATTTTTATCGGAAGCTGACCACAGATAATGTTGAAAGCCTCCACCCTCTGCATGTTGAAATCAGACGAAGGTAGAGCAAAATCATACCTATGAACCAACGAAGCTAGGACAACGATCTGCTCAAGATACGAAATGTTTCGTCCAATGCATCCGCGAGCACCAGTAGAGAATGGGATGAACAGAGGCTCCATTCGCTTCCGTTCGTTGGGATCCATCCAGCGCATGGGATTGTACGTCTCAGGGTTGGGGAAAACCTTGGGATCTCGGTGTGCGGCGTAGATGGTCATGTTGACTGAAGTGTCACCGGGGATCCATTGGTCGAGGATTTGGGCGCCTTCGGGAGGGGTTCGTCGAGGGAGACCAGCTGAGGTTGGCGGGATGACGCGAAGTGACTCGTCAATGCAGGCTTTGAGGAAGGGAAGATCCTTGACCTTGTCGTAGGGCGCAATAGCCTCATCGGTTTCGAGTACACTGTCGAGTTCTTGTCGAAGATGTTGTAAGTGCTGTGGGTGCTTGATGAGGAGTTCCAGGGTCTGAGTAAGGGCGATGGCGGTTGTATCAGAGCCAGCGTTGATGATAGCACCTATCTCAGAGACAATCTCACCCCACTCAAGGTTGTTGGGGCTACCAGTCTTATCCTCCATGAGGCAGGAAAAGAAGTCATCCAATTCCTCACCAGCCTCAAACCGTCGAAGTCGCTCCGCCGCCTGGTGATAGTAGATATCATCCCAAGCCTTGGCAGCATCCCACATCTTCTGGTACTTGCCGGGCATAGTCTTGGTCAGCCACTTAACCCACGGCCAGAGGTTATAATCCCACACCCAGACAGCCTGCGCAAGAGCATTCTGGTCTCGGGCATCTCGGTATCGGCCTCTGTAGCGAGTTCCGTCGCGCTTCTCGGCGGGGACTTCGTCGGTGCCAGTGTCGAGAAGATCCATCTTAGCAGACAAAGTGATGTAGCAGATGGCCTCGGTTGTCCAAAGGTTGATCCAGTGGCTGAAATCGAGGTTGACGTCTTGAAGATCCGGGATTGAGCCCTTCAACGGAGCAGTGCACTTCTTGTCAAAAGCATCAAAGAGACGCTTGGCAGTGTAAGCGACTTTGTACTCCCACTTCTCGAGGTTCTTGATAGCGAAAGCCGCCGAGAGGAGGCGTCGCTTGCGAGAGTGATCGGGCTTGTCAACGACATCGAAGAGATGACGGTGAGAGCCAGAAAGAACAACATAGTTGTTGTCCTTAACGCACTTAGTGTTATGGCCGTAAATCGCCTTAACAGCGCGAGTGTCGCCAAAAGACAGCGAGTTGGGTCCAATTCTCAAGATGGGTTCGCCCGTCTTCTGGTGGGCTTCGTACAGAGACCGAGAGCGGAAGCCCTGGGAGGAAGTGTAACAGTGTCGGAAATCGGTGATGCCCGAGAGAAGGGCATAGTTGGGGTACTTGCGAAGACCCTTGGGATCCAAGAAATAGACAACAATGGGCCTGACGATCAAGTAGGCAAAGGCCAGTGTGACCACAACGCCCAGAGCGATGTATCCCAACATGGTGGCGAGATTCCAAGGCTTGAGACTTGAAGAAGTGAAAGATGAAGATCGATGAGGTTGTCTGAGGTTGGGACGAGACCAGTCGAGTCCGTCTCTTATACCTCAAGTTGGACTTGGAGAAACAAACTCCGAGAAGCCCTGATGACAGTAAGGGCGATAAGATGCGGGGGATAATGCCGAATCGAGAGGATGACAATTGAGAAGAGAGATGACAAGCAAAATGTGATGGATATAATTAGTGAAGTTCTCTGTGGGGGAACCAAGTTTGCGGGGAACACTAGCTTGATCAAGACAGCCGCCGCCGAACTCTACGTTTTCCGGCAATCTTCAAGTTTCAAAAGTTCACCCTAGGATGGAAGAATTTAACTTTATTGTAGTTTTGGGTAATTTTCAGCGAATTCTGTGCCTGGCTAGAACAGTCATTTGATGCACAACTTCTTACGGGGTTGTCTCGGTGCTGCAGAGGGGCGGTCACGTTGGAGAAAGGTGGTTGCTACTAGTCGATCGGGGGCGTCGGGCTCGGCGAGTTGTGGCCTGTTTGGGAATAGAAGTGCCTCGGCAGCTGTCACTACGTGATCTTATTCGTCAGATCTCCTCGGCGAACCATTGCCTTTTATGGATTGCCCCAGGATCGCCCTTCAACCCCAGCTTCCAAGATACGACTTGCGGGGTGGCTAGGTTCACGGCATTTGTATATCAAACCCCATGAAAACAGTTGAAGTCAAAGCTATTCAAGGGACATCACACTCATCATCCATCTCTCTTTTCGTTTCTACCTCCAGCGTCGTTCTTCTCCTGCTTTTCGTCACAATGGCAACCTTCAATTCCAACACCACACAAGTCTTGACAGACGCCATCGAGTCTCTGTCAAACAACCTCAGCCATGACGACTATATCCTCCTCCCCCTAGTCATCTTGGGAACTGCCTTTGTAATTAACAAGGGTAGCATTCTTCCCAAGAAAGACCCCCTCTATCACATGTGGTTTCAGCGACCTCAAGCAGCTCATGGCTCTGGTGTTGAAACCACAAAGAGGTCGCGCAATGTTGCTGATCTCATCAAAGAGGCCAACGCGGACTTGGTCATCTTTTGGGGTTCCCAGTCTGGCACTGCTGAAGGCTTTGCCCATAGACTTGCTCGAGAAGCCCACCAGCGCTATAAGCTGACGGCAGTGGTGGCAGACTTGTCTGACTACGATGCCGAGTCTGTTTCTCTCATCCCAAGTACGACACTGGCCATCTTCATCATGTCCACATATGGTGAGGGCGATCCTAGTGACAACGCCCAGGACTTTGTCACCTGGACCCATTCCGCCTTCAGCATCAGCCTCAACCACTTGAAGTTTGCTGCCTTTGGTTGCGGAAACTCCAACTACCGATACTTCAACAAGACGATTGATGAGGTCGTTACCGCAATGGTCAAGTTCGGTGCTATCCCCTCGTGCCCACCGGGAAGGGCAACGAGGCAACACGGACAACCGAGGAGGACTTCATGGACTGGAAAGAGACTCTCTCCACTCTGGCAACCGAGCGTGACCTGACCGAGGTTGAAGCCGCCTACGAGCCCGAGGTGGAGGTTATCGAGGGAGAGACCATCCCACACGAAGAACTTCATCTTGGAAATCCCTTCCACAAGACTGCGTCCAAGGTTGGGGCCACAAATTCGGATATTGTGCCAGTCTCGGTTGTTGCACACACAGAGCTGGCACGATATGCTGAACAAGATCGCTCTTGCATCGAGGTCAAGGTCGACCTGACGCCACATTTACAGGTCAAGTACAAGACTGGTGATCATATTGCCGTTTGGCCCGAGAACTCTTCAGAGGAGGTCGACACTCTCATCCGCATCCTCGGTCTCGAGACAAGACGATCCAACCCCATCCGCATCAACGCCAAATCCGGCTACGACGATCCCAAGGTGCCCAACTCAACGACGATCGAAGCCCTGTTCCGCCACTACCTGGAGATCTCCAGTCCCGTACCTCGAGAGACAGTCTTGTCCCTTGCGCGAGTTGCTCCTAGCAGCGTGGCTAAGAAGGAGCTGCAGGCCATCAGCAAGGACAGAGAGACCTATGCTGCCTTCTTGAACGCCAACTATCTGACCTTCTCGCGGTTGCTGGCATACGCTTCGTCTTTTGACTCCTCCATCTCCTGGACAAATCTTCCGCTCTCGTTCGTTATCGACTCTCTTCAGCCCATGCAGCCACGACTTTATTCTATCTCTAGTTCCAGAATCACCTCTCCTCGCCAAGTCACTCTCACAGTCTCTGTCAAGCCCTCCACACTCCTTGGTAAACCCGATGTTCTCATCCCAGGAATTACCAGCTCTTTCCTCTCCAAGACAGCTCCTAGCGACGATGTGGCTGCCACTCAATCCACACTGCAGATTCAGATCCGACCATCGACTTTCAAGTTACCGATCAATGCGTTGACTCCTCTGGTCATGGTTGCGGCTGGAACGGGAATTGCCCCATTCCGAGCCTTTGTGCAGGAGCGTGCAAGACTTGCATCAGTTGGTCGCGACGTCGGAAAGATGGTTCTCTTTTTTGGATGTCAAAACGAGTCCGACTACCTGTACTCTCAAGAATTCCAGGAGGCAACCTCTGGTCCATTGGCAGGGAAGCTTGAGTTGGTACCGGCATTCTCTCGAGCGGGCAGAAAGAAGACGTATGTTCAAGACAAGGTTCATCAGCGTCAAGAGGAGGTTTTGGGTCTGTTGCAAGATCAGGATGCGGCGTTTTATATTTGTGGTGCTGCAACTATGGCCAAGAATGTTGGAGACGTGTTGAGTGAGGCCATCAAGCAAAAGAATGACTGGCCCGATGCCCGGGCTGAAAGCTGGCGGGCGGAGAAGAAGAAAGGAAACCGTTGGTTTGAGGATGTTTGGAGTTGAGCGTCAGGCACCTACAAGAGATGAATGGAGACTGAAAATGATACGGCCCATGTTTAATTTCACAAACTTCGTACGCAAAGCACCACAGATATTTACATTACAAATGCTGTAGTGCACTGTGCCTATTGCTTCGAGTTGTTGCCCTGACAATCGTCTTTCTTCCAATAGTTGGGATTCCTCATCTTTCGCCTTTCTGTTGCCATCCCCCATCCCAAGCAACAAAGACGTATTGGCAAACAGGCCAAAGGGCTTCCAGCCACACTTCACATGTGACTCTAGAATCTGCTGATCTCCTCTCGTTCACCACAGCTAATACCTGACCTTCCATAGATTTTTCATTATCCCTTTACTACCGGAAGTTTGCCTTATCGCAGATATCCAGGGCGCATGATGTGGGCCGGAGCCTCAGTGACCAGTCTGGCGGTGTTTGACACTGCTCAAGTCGGTTTGAACAAGCTGTGTTCATTTTTGCCAAATAATGTCATTTTATTGTTATTCAATCATCGCATTCACTTTGATTCTATGGATCCTAAGCATCCTCTGAAGGGTGAATCACGAGCGTGCATTCTCCATTTTCCCGAACCTTGTCCTCCTTATCCTCTTCACCTTCACCTTCATCTTCATCCATCACCTCTCAAACTCCATCGCGGCTCTCTTGCGACCACCAAAGCACAACCACCAGTGCTTCGCAGGCGCAAAAGCCTGATTCTCGGACCGTGTTCAGCTTTTGAGGTTATCTCACGGCTCTTTTCCCTTCCTTTTCTCCCTTGGCGGTCGCGCCTCGCTGCATCCACAGCTAGACTCTCTGAGAAGCTCAAGAGGTTCCTCCTCTCGCCTCGTCTTTGGTATACCAATCCCTTCCTCTCGCCTTACCCGAGATGTCCGAGTCATCGTCGTCCTCTTTCGTCCGACCAGAACTGGAAGCCGACTGGCAGGAAAAGATGGGCCGACGATTGGTATGGCTCCGTGATCTCGGCGTGATGGGCAAGGTCCATATCGATGTGCAACCCGACGGACTGCCTGGATTTCACGGCATGCCCGAAGAGGATGTGATGAACTTTCTCCCTACCGTAACGGGTCCTGAGTTGGTAGCGCTTGCCCTGAGAGATACCCGAAAACATCCCTTGATGGGCAGACCGATCACCATCCTCAAGGGCATAGACCCAACACGCATATGGCCTGGGAAAAGGCTCTGGAACGGCTGGAAGCACACTGTGCCTCCAAAACCACAGCGACCGCTTCTGATGTCTCGGCCATCTTGGCAGACGCCTGGGGGAGCTACGGAGTTGATTACGATGAACTCATCCGTTTTATCTGTATAGCCAATGATGACTACAGCTACGTTCTATGCCGGAAGAAGCCAGTGATGCCGTGGTTATTTCACTGCATGGCACGCATGTTCGGAGTTGAGGCCCCTCTCGAGTCTGACGAGAATTGGTGGGCGACGGCTCGGGAACACGTTGAGTTGGGGAACGACGAGAGAGTTTTCAGCTTGACCGATATGGCTTGGCGACAATTGCGTAAGACTCGCCGACGTTTCGAGAGAAATGACCTTGATGAAGAGGTGTTGATTGGGGCCCGAAATGTCGTCGACCTCGTTGACGGGTTCATCGAGCGTGACAAGAACGGGCCGATCTGCGAGCTGATGGAGGAGGCCGTGTTTGAGCCTCGTCGCGGCTGACTCGAGCACAAGGCCATAGGGTCTCCCTGGCTTGTATGCCAACCTCTCAATGGCCCTGGAATCCCATCAATGGGTGGAAGCTGGAAACGGTTGAGGACAAAGTGAGTGGAACTTGAAGCGCGAGACAGGAGAGATCAAGAGGGCAGTGGTCTTGCAAGAAACTTGCCGAAATGGGGATGGTTTTGGACGTCGCAATGCGGCTGGGTAAAGGTTTTTCTTAACTAGCATCTGCCAGTTTAGCTATTCCATTCAACGAGATGCGAAATTGATTGTTATCCCATACTCTTTGTGTAGGAAACTAAGCCGTCGATGTTGTACAGGCAGAGTTTCTTGGATCAAACAGATAACACACCTCCCTTTCTCCAAATAGCATCCAGAATGCCCACAATGGACTCCACCTAGAATGCGTTGAGCCATTGACCTCTTTTCATTCATAGCAGTACTGACTCCAGGATCTCCGTCTCAGTATCAATGAGGGCATCGTTCGATATCTCGGGATCCAGGACTCTGATTGGGGTCCCCTAAGAGAATTTGACGACTCGTCTAGCTACCCAGTTCAACCATCTTGAGTCTCAAACCAGTTCTGAATGTAATATTCGCGTTTGCCAGATATGGACATTTACTGTTTTGCCTTTTCATATTCTCTCTGATTCTATGGATCCTAAGTCTTCCCTAAGTTCTAAGTTTTCTAGCTTTTTAGACCCTCTCCTCTCCCTCTCTGGCTTCATCTTCCTCCTTCACCTTCTCAACTCCGTCGCACCACTACTGCGACATCTCAACACCATCACCAGCGCTCTAGGGCCACTAAAAGATCAAGTGTCTAGATCTATTTAGCCTTCAAAGGTAATTTGCTTCCTTTTTTTTTATTTGATTCCTCTCAAGGCGGCTGCGCAATCCCTCCTTCACGCCCAAGCCTCCAGAGAAGTCCAGGAGCTTCAAGCCCTCCCCCCACCTTAACCTCCGACGCTGACTTTTTACTTGCTCTATCTCTTGGACTCCCGTCACATTCACAAGCGTTCTATGCTTGCTTACTTACCATTGTCTATCATTAGGCTCCACGTCTAGGGGCTTCCGCCGCACAAGTCAATCTCAGTACCTATACTGCGCGCCTGTCGCCGCCTCTGTATGGCTCCTCCTATGTTGTTTTCCTCTTTCAAGGCCCATTCATTAATGATCAGCGTAGTTTAGGCACACTGTGCTCTGTACCAGCAACACTGGGAGCCAAGCTCAACATCCAATCCAGGTATGCTCAAGGCCCTTCTTCTCCTCTATGATCACAGCTAACACCATTAAGAGCCCTTGCCACCATGTCTGGCATATCTTCAACCCCCCCTCAGGGACCTCCAGGCTTCGGTAATTACCCTGCTGTGTCCCGAGCATGGCTAAAGCGCATGGTTACCATCCTAAAGACCCGAGGCCAGCTCTCACATGTGGCCTGGAAAAGGGCTTTGGATGAATTGCGAAAGCTACTTCTCCTTCCCCAAGATCCTTCTGCCTTTATTCCTTTGCACATTTTGGGCGTGGCCAAGAAGGCTTGCGATGAGGATTTCGAGCATTTCGGAGATTTCATCCATCAAGCGGAGGCAAGCCTGACGCTCCTTGTGAACAAGCAGCGTCCAGTCAGCGCCTGGTCAGCTCAATGCATGGCGCGTATGGTTAGTTTCGAAGCCAGCCACGAAGACGACAGCAAGTAGTGGATGGCGAGTGGCATCAAGGCTTTGGTTGAGAACCTCGACGAGGATGTGTACATTCGCATTCATTACGCCCCGCCGTCGATTCATCCAAGCCCACGACCATTGCTACACACTGGGCGACATTGAGGTGGGACGAGAAGTTGCTTTTAAGGGCCTTCATCACATGAAGGCCTTTGTCCATCTACACCAGAATGGGCGGGTGCTTGCACAGATTGGGGGCCACATTGAAGAACTTCAAAAGTTCATTCGAGACAAGGGCCTTGGAGTATGCTTGCCCTCATTCTATTAATAAATCCATCGCAGGGCGAGTCTGTGGGCCTTAGGAAGGGGATGTTGCAGGTCAGAATGGGGATAAAACTGGTGAAGGCGGGAAAGGAACGCGAATGATAAGGTATCTGGTTGGCCGTGGCCAATGAACTGAAATTAAGGCCCTTCTCCCCATAGCCCACCCGTCTAAGATACGTGAGAACAAATAACCTTGATACTGGCCTTTCTGTATTTCATCACGTTTAAATCAGAGCCGGTCTCCTTGGGCATTTTCAGAGCGAAGTCGCACGCAAATTGTATAGGTAAGTGTCAGCGAAGCAATAATGATGGGGAGTGGATTTGCGAGCAGCAGAAACCACTCCGACTGAAATAGTAAATACATGTTGATATTGATCTTGCTATGTACGGAGAGCATTTAAATGATCAAGATCAAGTCTGAAGAGTATATGGCCCATCTAGGAGCTGGACGCAGCCTCGGCACCAGCAGCGGTGTACTTGGGGTCAGACCAAACCTCCTGCTGGATACGAACACGGATAGCCTCCTCCTCAACAATGTGGTTGTCTCCAAAGAGCTCAGAGATCTGCTCCAGAGACTTGCCGGAAGTTTCAGGCACGAGGAAGAAAGAAAAGATGGCGGCAAGGGTACAGAAAACTCCGAAGAACAGGTAGGTTCCCCAGCCGATTTTGATGACCATCTCGGGAACGACAACGCCAATGATGAAGTTTGCGAGCCAAATCATTGAAGTAGCTGCACCGACACCCTTAGCTCGCTTGGAGCTGGGGAAGACTTCGGCGGGAAGGGTCCAGGCGAGAGGGCCGTAGGAGCAAGCGTAGCAGAGGACATAGGTGTCTTGATAAGATGTTAACAGACAGTTCGATCAGACTTTTCTTATGGAACTTACAGATCAGAACAACTCCAAACCATCCCATTCCCTGGTTGGAATCCCATTTGTTATTGAACTTGCCAACGACGCCAGCCATGATGAGGTGGGGAACAGCCATGGCGATACCACCGTAGATGGCGAGCTTCCGGCGGCCGACCTTGTCGAGGTAGAGGAAGGTGGGAATTCCGGCAACCTAACGAAGATGCTCTGTTAGCTAATGAAAAGTGACGGGCGATGCTCTTGTTGTTCTCTTCTCCGAGTTGAGATCCTAGGGCACGTGATTGGACACATGACTCCCGGCGTCTCACCAAATTGATGCACACAGACACTCAGAACGGTAAGAGGCAGAACAGGGAATTCTGCTTACCAATTGGCAGATATTGACCATTCCCGAAAGGATCAGAGCCATGTTATCGTCCTGACCAAGGGCCTTGAAAAAGGTCGGCGCATAGTACACTAAACCCGTCAGCATGCCCTCAACTCACAACTCGACCCTCAAGAGTCGTTTAAATGGCTTCAGAACTCACCGAAAGCATTAATTCCAGAAAACTGCTGAAAAAATGGAATTCCAAGAGCGATAACAGTACGCTTCAGGTACTTGGGGCGGAACAGATCGATCCACTGGAGGATCTCAAGCTTGAACTTGTTGTTGGTAGGATGATCCTTGGCGATGACTTCCTCCTGGAAGCGGACTTCGCAGACGATACCCTTCCACTCGGCTTGGACTCGGTCGTCGGTGGCGGGGACACGGCGAAGCTTCGAAAGGGCGGAAAGACTGTCGTTGTCGCGGCCACGCATGGCGAGCCATCTAGGGCTGAAGGGGAAGAAGTGGATTCCGAGACCGACGCAGAGGGCAGGGACCATCTGGAGACCAAAGGGAAGTCGGAAAGCAAGCTCTCCGGACAGTTCCTTAGTGGCGTATGTGATCCAATATGCGATGATAGCGCCAATAACAATGCTGTTGATACTGTTAACTTGCTCTCAATAGTCGCGCTGAGATACTTACCTAATAGCCTCGAGAACAAGTAGAGATCCTCGCAAGTTAGGAGGCGCAATCTCGGAAATGTACAGAGGGGCTCCCATGGCAAGTTGACCGACACCGATACCTCCAATCGTTCGACCGGCGACGAGGGTTCCGTAATTGTGAGAGGCAGTCTATCGAGCGATTAGCCAAATTTTCTTCCGTCATTCTCATTCCACGGTTGCCCTACCTGAATGATAGCTCCGACGACAAAGAAGCCAGTGGCCACCGTGAGAGACCACTTTCGAGAGATTCGGTCCGCAAGATATGGGAGGAACAGACACCCTATGAAAGCACCCAGTTCCAACATTCCGGTCATGAATCCGACGTTGAATCCATATCCAGGATGTCCAGGAGCAGTTTCTGGGAAGGATTTGTGGAACTGCTCCATTACCAGAATGATACTGATGACACCCTGGTCTGGAACATGTTAGCAAGTTAATGATGAGTTTTTGATGAAGGAACGCACCGTAGCCGAAGGAGAAACCTCCAAAGGAAGCCAGAGCTGCTGCTCCGAGGACGTAGGGTGAGCGGACGATACCGGCGAGGCCATTGTCATCGTAAGAGATGATCTCTCCCGCCTGAGCAGCGATATCAGTCTCTTCGATATGGCTCTCAGTGGGCCGTGAGTGGCTAAGGGACTCTTTGGTCTCCATGTCTAACGAGGAACAAGATGTGAATGTTGAAGTAGGATCAGGCTGAAGCAGTGGAGATGCAGGATGCAGATCATCAAAAAACTGACAGAGAAGTCGAAGCATTTAATACTTTTCGGCTTGAATATAGTCACTTCATGCTCCAAGAGTCGAGAACATGGGGAGCCTTGCATTGAGTGACGCCACCCCAGACGAGCACATGGAGAAGGGGCCTCTCCGCATCCCCATGGGGAGGACTTGACTAGCGTGCATGTCAAGGTCTGCTTACACTTGAAGCCGTCCGATTGGATGTTGAGGAGGATCCTAGTCAGTCTCTCCACATGCGTCAAAGCCTAACAACGGTGCTAGTCAGTTTTGGAAATGTTTCGGCGAAAATGTGACCAAACAGGCAATGTTTCGCCGGCTCTCCAACACCGCCTTGTGAGGCAAAAGCTGAGACAGCGCATCGCGAGTTGACAACACCACTTTGCGAGTGATTATCTGTGATTCTATCGTCTCGAATTGTCCAAGTCGCCGAGCTTTGAGCGAGGCAGGGATAGAGTCAAGGTGAGGAGAGTTAGAGCTCGCTGAGAAGACCGGAGAGTCCGGCGAAAGAGACCCAAGAGAAGCACATTGTCCGGGTGAACTGGGATTATCACCAACGACCAAGTTAGGAGACATTGACGTAATCTCAGGCAAGCCAATGCGTTTCTCTTGTATAGACCGTGTTAAACAACATGCGATATTGTCTTCAATGCGAACCGTTGGGGTTTCTCAACCGACTCCCTCCATCATGCCAATAGCTCTCGGGCATTGCTACGGTTGCAGAATTCTCTAGGGTAATCGCATTGATGAGGTCACTGGTGCGGGCGCAACAGTATCTTGTTTTGTTCGCGTTCCAAACTGTCGGGCACGGGGCTTGGAGAATCCGCCCTCCGTGAAACCATCCACAAGATACCAATAGATCGCAGGTAAATTACCAAATCACGAGGCTGTTGGCAAGCTGCAGTCTCTTCGAGAAACGGCATCGAAGGATAATCACAGCCAACGCCACAGCCAATGTTAAGCACCCTCCAAGAAGTCAGCCCTCCTCGGCGCAGTGGATACACGAGTCAGCTCTCCAAGTGTTCCCCCTGGGTAATATCGACCCCGGACTCGGCAGAAGCCCGCGGGCGACGTTTCCTTTTAGGTCCAGACAAGGAGAACTCCAAGCCAACCAGGATAATCATCTCCTCCCCCGTCTGGGGATCCCGGATCCCTGGAGAAGGCTTGAATCTTGGTCGTGATAGCGTCGTGCGGGGAAGTCGAAAGAAAAGGGTGTGGGGTGACAACATGGTTAGTGCTGCCCAAAGGTCCAGGGCTTTGCCACCCTTGCCCGCCCTCGGGCTGCTCACCGGCGTTTCCTTCAAAGACGAGACATCTTCCCCTTGTCAAGGACAATCTCGGCGAAATCCTTCCTCTTTTGCTCGACAATCGTGACATCTGCCATGGCTCCGCAACCCCGCACGCGAACTGTTCCCTGCGACAAATGTCGAGGTTTGGATGATTCCTCCTTTCGATCCACAGAACAACAATGAGCTGATAAGACCGACGTCATTTGTAGAGAAGCATCTGAAATGTACGTCTTCTGCAAGCTGTCGAGTCGAGAAGTCTGTGCTGACGCGCTGCAGGCGACGGCGAGACTCCGTGCGGAAATTGCAAAAAGGCGTCTGCCAACTGCGTTCGCGTCAACAAAAAGTTTCGCGTCAAGAGGTTGATTACGACGCAGAATAGCTTCAAGTTTGACCCGAACCAGACGTGGATACGCACTGGAAATCAAGGTACACTCATCTCTTATCTTGAGTTAGTTGGTTGATGGCTGACAATCGATAGAACAACAGGAACCCTTCGCCATCATTGACGAATCCGATATCGCAACGAATCGATCCACGCAGGAGCCTTCTTCGGCGAGGGATGAACCTCAAGAAGGTTACCTGAACTTTGCCGCGTCCATCCTGCAGTCTTTCTCTCGAGATGATCAAGTCAGAACTGACGACTCGCTTCGGCATCAACCACTTGAACACAGACCGACTACGGCCACCCGATCAGAGAGTAATCTCGAGACGTCCAGCATCGGCGACGATACAGCCCTTAGAAAGCACCCAAGTCTGACACCCTCCTCTACGTATGACGATACCTCTGTTCTCACATACTCGGAGCCAATATCAACACGCACACCATTGTTTCCCACGGCATGGCAACATTCTCCCGACGCGGCTTCCCACGGCCCATCTCCGTCGAATACAGAGTCTCCATACAGCGATAGACACCTTCACTACGGCGCGTCATCTAGCTCTGTTTCTAGGCCCGGGGTGAGGAGGATAACGGAACTCGCTGGGGGCAGCGATGTGCAACACACGAGCATTGAGGAGGCATGCTTGGTCCGTTGCTTCGTGAAGAAGCTAGGAAGGGCTGTGAGTTTCCCAGCACCATCCTCTACCCATGGCTCAGAAACTTGTGCTAATATTCTTGACAGTTCGACACGAGCGACAGAGACCACCATTATTGTTCTGTTCTTCCAATTCGTGCTATGCACAGTCCTCTTCTTCTGAACGCCATCTGCACAGCAGCTGCCAGATACCTCACCCGAATATGGTCTCTCAAAGACCCCCATGCAGTCATCGAATACGATGGGGTTCCTCTCCCCAACCTCACCATGGAATCAGCAATTCACTATCACAACAAATGCATCTCGCACCTTATGGATGTCTCTGCAGACCCCACCAACACATGCAGTGATGACGCACTTACTGCCATTACTATCCTCCGATATCATGAACAAGTTGACAGTAGGTCTCCAAAATCCTCCCTTTACATCCTTGCTAACAACCCCAGCCCACTTCACCGGCACCGACAACGAAACCTTCTCCATCGCCGTCCAGGCCGTCTTTCAAGCAGCCCAGGACGAAGCCCACGGACTCTTGACCATTATTCTTCAACCCCCACGCGGCTCTGATGTTTACGCCACATCCCTTTCTTCTCTACGATACTCGGCCTGCCTCATCGCCCTCCGACAAGAAATTTGGGGCGTCTTGATTTATCGTCGACCCTTCAGACTCCCAATCTTCGCCGTCACAGATTACGCCAACTTTGACGACACCATGGCTGCTGACGACTATGACTGGACGAATCGCATCATTATATGGTGTGCCCATGTGCTCAAGTATTGCTTTCCTGGGGACACAGATGTAGAGACCAGAGAGGATACGAGGTCTCGCGCTCAGCAGTGGGAAGCGCTGAAAACCTTTCAACGGAACTGGGATGAGCATACACCACCACACTTTGCACCTCTCTATTACCAAGAACGCAACCCAGCAGAAGGTCGATACTTCCCAACAATATGGCTGGCAAGTCAATGTCAAGTCATGGCCCAGCAACACGTAGAACTGGCCCGCATCGTCCTCGCAGTCCACGACTCCAAGCTCCAACTGGGCATTGGCGGCAGGGCAGCACACAAAGCACTCGAAAAGCTGCTACGAGACTCCACCCGAAAGATATGTGGGCTAGCCATGTCTAATCAGCAATATCAGGAGGCCATGGTGACCAGTGCCGTGGGGATATCGATGTGTGGGGAATACTTCCGGGACCCTAGGGAACAGGCGGCGATTGTTGAACTCATGTCTATTTTGGAACGGAAACATGCTTGGCCGACAAATACTGTACTTAGCTCACTTCAGGAGGCGTGGGAGTCATATAGCAATCACTATGCGTGACTGCTTCGCAGTTACTACAAATCTGAACCTTTATTCATCCAGTCTTTTGGAAGTCTAGGTCTATCAAAGTGATTACGCTTTTCCACACGTCAATCCCCCATTTCTAAGATGCTCTCATCACAGATGATATTCACTGGGCTGCTTGACCTTGATGCCTCGTCTCTCCCACACACTCGTAATGCTCATATCCTCAGCACCACTAGAAACAGTCCGTTAGTACATTGGCATGCCAAAATCTGTTCCATAGAGGACTTACTCATCCTTCATATTGATTGATGGCTCCGTCTGGCCATTCGCCACATCAGGGTTTCGGAAAATCATATTCTTCGTCTACGCAACAGTCAGCTCTGCATAATCGGCTTTGTAGAAGTGTTCTTACCAATCCAAGAGTGAGGTGGATAGCCGGGGGCGCAACAGTAATCTTCTCGATAGGTTCCTTTCCTTGGATCATGGCGGCAATGTTCTCAGCAACAACGCGGGCCTGCGCCATGCCAGGTCGGGCAGCCTTGTGGGCCTTGGTATCGGCGATATCACCACAGGCATAGAGGTTAGAGTAGTTGGGGTCGTTGAATTGCAAGGTCGGTCGGATGTTGATGAATCCATTCGCCTTGTTGAGAATCTGGTGGTCTGGCGAGGGTTCCAGTGTCTCGAGGAATTGGTTGTTGGGAATTTGTCCAGTTGCCGGGATGATGAGGTCTGCTGGGATCTTGCGGCCATCCTTCAACTCCACCTCGAGGTTCTCGCCTTCAATTGGGAAGCCTCCGGGAGGGACCACAGCACGTGAGCCGGTCGCCAAGCTATTTTTTGTCAGTCTTGAACAGAGGTCATGTACGATTATCACTTACTTGACTCCAAGCTCCTCGAAACGGGCCCTGATAGTTGCATCCATCTTCTCATGGTACAACGGCATCAGACGATCCCGTGAGTGAACCAACGTCACATCCTTTTCGGGATATACTTGCTTCAGGTCGCTAGCCATCTGCACGCCAACGGCTCCACCACCGACAATGACGATTTTGTTGGCGTTCTTGACACGCTGCTGATACGCCTTGAAGTAGTCGATGGACAACTGCTTCTCATCATCCTGCATGGTACCCGGCGCAGGCAACCTCGTCCCAGTAGCAACAACAGCATAATCGAACGGCAGCTCAGTGGACCCCTGCCAAGGCCGATCAAGCACCACATGGTCCTTGTACAGCTCCAGGACTCGTGCCCTCACGACGGCATGCTGAGAGGCGTTTGGGAGGGAAGAAAAGGACCCAGAGTACGGGATAAAGGCTTTGTGCTCATGAGTGGGCACGATTGCGAAGCGAGGCTGCGGCGGTGTTAGAGTCGGTGTGGAAACGTACCATTATGACTTACAAAAGCAAAGAGGTGATGAAAATGGCTGTGCGGCTCCACCAAGAGGACCTGAGAGGTGTCAGCTGTTTGTTTGAATATGGCCTAACTGGTGAATTACTCTGTGGGTGATGGGTAGAAGGGTTGCTAGTTCTTTGACAGCGGCCTGAAATTGTTAGCACATAGTTCAGTAAGTATTTGTCTCATTGTGTAAGTGTTACCAAGCCGACATATGAGCCGCCAATAACGACAACGTTCTTAAGAGGACCAGTCATTTCGTAGGGTATAAGGATGCGTTTCGAGGTATGACGAGTAAGATATCCCAGGAAAATTGCACAGCCGGGGCACACGATATTTATAACGACTCACAAGTCATGTACCTACTTCGGATGCTCCGAGCGGCAGTCGTCGTGGCGGCTTGCGTTATCAATCTAATCTCCACCCGGATATACGGATCTATAGGCGGATATTCGGAAAGCCGATGGCAGACCGAGGTCGGCTTTTGGCACGGCTTTTGTAGGCCGGAGAATTCAAGTTGTATCAGAAGCTTCTGAATATTATATTCTGAGAGTGTTTTTCAATGATGTGAGGGTCTATGAAGGTGAAGAAGGATAAACGATCGAGGCAATGAGGCTCTGGGTGAGGAAGAATCTGAAAGCTTGTCCGAGTCGTGGTTTGGTGTGGGTAAACCTTCACCCATTGCAGTGACAACCATAACTCAAGTATCACAGACAGTCAAATAGGGAGAGGACTATGGTCAATGAACTCAACTACTATATGGCAACTATGTTCTGATATATTGATAAGATATCCCAGAAGATTGTAATTCAAGATAGCAATCCTCAAGGTCTAGGGTAGCCCTCGGTTCAACACGGACACGGCGCGCATAATTCCGCCCGACCCGACACGAATAACCCGAAATGGACCGGGCGCGGAAACCTCCGTTCCGAACCGGAGCTTTTCACAGCCCCTTAACTCCGACCTTGAGCAACCACGGGTCGGCGTCAATTTGAGACCGGATTTCACCGGAGGCGAGATCGTTGACGTCCCAGGTCGACCAGACGAAGCGGCCGTGGAGGAATTGGGCTTCGGGGGATGCTGCCCAGACTGCGAAGCCGCCGGGGATGTTTGCTGGCAAGGTCAGTGTGTGAAGTGAGAGTGGAGGTTGGTTACGTACAGTCTGTCCAAGGGAGGGTTTCTTCAGTGTACCCTGCCTTTTGCGCAGCCTCCGTAAATACAACAGATGGATGGAAGGAAATAACTCGCAACTTTTCCTCGGCAGTGTCTCGTGCAATTTGTTGAAGGACACAAGTAAAAGAATTCTTGGTCAATTGGTATCCAGGCATTTGAGAAGCGCTGTCCCAACGATGAATATCCTGAGTCGAAACAAAAATAAGGAACTAAAGCCAAGTTAGAAAATGTCCTTCCCAAGAGGTCTTGAGCCTTCTTACCTTTTGGCTTGAATGCTGAGGCTGCTTATAGAACCGCTCCACAATGTAAAGGGGAATATGGATATTGTTCTCAAAATCTTCCCAAAGTCTATCCGCTCCTTGTTCAAGAATTGGCTGCATAGCTGGCATTCCAACAGCATTCAAAACAAGAACATCAATAGTAACCTTTTCCTTCTCAAGGGTATCCCATAGCTGCTGGACCTGGTCTCTAACGTGCACATCACACACGCGTCCAGTTACAGCAGTGTTTGGGTGTGCCTCGTTGAGCTTAGACGCAGCATCATTGAGGACATCAGGACGACGGCCAAGAAGTATGACACTGGAGGCCCCAGCGATACAATAGTTGCGTGCAATGGCATGGCCGATGCCCGTAGAGCCGCCACAGACGAGCACGGTCCTTCCAGCTTGGGACAGCTCCGGACGTCGAGGTGAGATCACCTCGTATGGCTTGTCGTGGATACGCTAGGATGTTCAGTAGTGGTTTAGGGACACCTGATAGGCTGTACATACAACAGAGACACCATTGATGGTTGTAGTCGACATGTTGGTGGTTTTGAGTCGTTGAAATTGGATAGTTTTGCACTTAGTTCTTGAGAAGCTTGAAGATAGAAGCTGATGATTTATTCAAAAAACCAAGGCCATTCCTTCAGTATATATACTCTTTCCATGTCATCTTGCTCCTTGTCGACTCTTGATAACTTGGACTTAGTCAACTCCTTCGTCTCAAGAACAAGGTTGCACTGAGTGTATATTCGTCCCAGATTGGCATAGTCTGCGATGATCCTTTGTCTCGCTACGGATATAGTAATCGATTAGCGCTGATTTTGCGGGGGCGGGAATGGATATCGCAAGGATATTAGTCAAACGGGGCCATTACAAGACGAGTGGAAACCAGTTCTACTAATACACCATGGTTCAATACCCAATAAAACATGCCCATAGTGGCAGAGGTCATGAACATAGACTCAAGCCAAAGGTTTATCCCAATAGCCTAGATAATTGAGGGTATATCTTGCTTGTTTGGTCCGCATTTGACTGGAATGTTTTAAAAGCAAATCACTATACACAGAAGTCACTCCCACGCATAACACACGCAAACCAGACCAAAAGCTACCTGCAAGGGCGCCGCGGCAAGTTCCGCCATATCTGGATCCTTATACCCATCACACCAAGACCGGCGAATCTCACCTTGTGGCGTGTCCTTGTCCTTCAAACCTCCCATCCATGCATACCGAAAATCATCAGCTGTGGATTAAAAAATGCCGACCCAAATCGACGACGGCCAACAGCCCGCTGCTGCCCAGTCAAGGAGCCGGAAGCAGCATACCCGTAGCCGTACAGGATGTCTTACCTGCAGGAAGCGCCACAGGCGATGTGACGAGCGCCGACCCGTCTGGTCAGTTCCCCATCTTTCCTCTTCGGGACGAATAGACGCCATCACGCACACCTTTTCTGTGCGACCCAACAACCAGGCTGACGAATCTCCAGCGAGAACTGCGACGCTGCAGGTAGGCAGTGCGAGTATCCCCTGCCCAACCTTCCTCTTCGGGAGCGTAGAAAGACGAACCTGCCCGGGGAGCAGGAGCCTTGGGCTCCGGCAGCCGCGTTGGCGGTGGTACCCTTGCCCCGCCCGACCCGGCCTGTTGGACCGTGTCTGTCCCAACAGCCGATCTATATGCCGTTCAGATCGAATGAGCTCTTTAGTTACTGTGAGTGCTGTTCATCCAATGAAGTGCCGATCGCCTCTCTGACCAACGGCAGTCTATGAACTCGAGGACCCTGTCGACATCACCCCTCGAGATAAACGCCAAGGCTTGTGAGGCAATTCCTCCCCACTGACTCGTTCGGTTACTGATCGACCAGGCTGAAATCTGTTATGCAAAGTCCTGATGCGCTCCGCAACACAATGCTCATTGCTGGCCTTCACTATGGTTGGAAGGCCGGTCGCCTGCAGATATTCGAGTCCACATTGCTGTTCCACAAGATCGAGACTCTGCGATTGGTCAATTGGCTTCTTGTGCAATCGGAGCCGACAGCGTACCATTTGTGTATCAGACACATTGCTACTTTGTGTTTGACCGAGGTGAGTAACTTGGATTGCCTCGTGATGAGCACGGTATTGACAGTGATAGTGTGCTTTTGGCAATGTTTTGGTAGCAGAAACTCATCTCAACGGCCTCATGAGATACATGGACTTTCACAAGCCCCCGGACTCACCATATGCAGATGACGAAAGCGTGGAAGAGGAACTAGCAAACCGATACGTAATCCTGTATGTCCTTTCCCGTGGTTGTATATATCACCTCTAACCAGAGCACAGCACATACAACTTCATTTACGGATTCAAAAGCCGTCTCCGAGATATTCTACACGAAGATGATCGCGTGCCCCCAGACACAAAGCCCGATCCCAAGAGGCCAGACCCCGACACTGTCCAGGAGCTGATGCATTCGTGGCACAAGGACGAGTTCCGAGGTCTCGATATCAGACTCAAGGCCATGAAGATGGTTCCATATTTCTTTAATCAGCTACCGCCAGATGCCAAGCTTTCGGATATCGATGGTACACCCATGTTGGAATGCTTGATAAGGATAACTGAAACGTCTGGCTTCAAGCGGAATTCGGCTCGCGAGGCTATTCAGCAGAATATGTGGCTTGAAGGTGCCGTCACCAGACTCCTGCTCGCCTTGGTAGGATGCCATATTGAGTCTCTGTCTGGAGATCAAACCGGAGGTTTGAAGAAAAAGAAGGGATCACGGCTGGTGACGTCATGGTCAGGCATGTGTTCTGCCTCTGGTCTTTACCTGCACGCAGTTCTCGGCATCTGGAACGCCGGAGAACTCATCGAATCACGAATGCACAGACGAGTTCTCTATATCGTCAAGCAAGACTTGGAACGCTACCGACCACAAAAGAGGGATCGCAGGGCTTCAGATCTCTGGCTTTGGAAGGCCTACGTGTGTGCATTCAGTCTAGCAAGACACTTGCAACTCGCCGACGACCAAGGTCTCTTGATTCCGCTGCAAAGAATTTTCGCTGAGTTAATTGCGGAGTGGAGTTACATGACGGGGGTCACGGATTGGACAGAGGCAAGGAATGCGTTATCCAGGATTGTATGGCCCGAGTCCTTTTACTTGGAGGATATGTGTCGGTCGCTTTGGTATGGGAGTGTTTCCTCCGGGAGTGTTTTCTCAGGGAGTGTTTTCTCAGGGAGTGTTTCCCCAGTGAGTCTTTCCCCAATTTGATATGATAGCATCGTGGGCGTCGTTGAGGTTTTGTTCCAAAGGAGCCATCGTGCAGGGAAGAGAGGTCTTTGTTTACGGCTAAACAAAATGTTCACTCATTATCTATGCTCACTTGACCGAGCGCTCGTCCGGACACTTCTTCAGAACGAGAAAAGTGTTCCAAGAACACGAAACAAACTCGGAACACACTAGACTCCGTGATGGAACCCATGTAGCTGTTTGGGATTGCAGATGGTTGTCCGTCCTCCAGCCTCAGCCAAGTTCCCAAGTCTTTCGTCCTCCGAGTCCCATCCGATTTTACGTTGAAAGGAGAGACATTTGTCTCTTTCTCCTGACTATTTCGTTAGTACATCTATCTAGTTGTTAGTCAAGGCACCATCTTAAGCTTCGGGTTTATTCAGTTAGTCATTTAAGGTCATCACATTGCAATATTCAGAAGTCATTTATTGAACAAGACATTTTTAAAGGGTCTAATAACCCATATTTATTTATCTACCTAATTACCTACGTTGTCCCCTGCTTTAGCAGTGAGATCCTACAGGTCCGGGCCCGGACACCTGTGTTGTTGTTCGCAAAAGTCTACAGGCTGTGCCTGGACATCAATACCTATCCCAACCGTTTTTTTTTTTTTTTTTGGTTTTCCTCCATTTTTTTTGCTTTTTTATTTTTTGTTGTCACGGCCGGCCTTTGTTTAGCTCATGACGGGGTGGGTGATTGGAAACCGTCGTCTCCAGGGGGGAAGGGGGGGTTGACTCAGTCTAAAGAACTTACTGAGGGCCAATAATGTACTGGCGCATACCAGAGTTCTTGGCCTTGCCAAGAGTCTTGATGGTGAGACCCTCCTTCTTCGTAATCTCGTGAATTTCGGCCTCGCCACGCTTCCAAGACGGGAACATCTTGTAAGACGTACCAGCGGAGATCTTGTAGTCTCCAAAGTTGTTGCAGACCATGTCCTTCAGGGCGGTGACCTTGAAGAAATGCATGGACTTGTCCATGTTGGACTCGTAGGTCCAAGAGGACTTGGCATCAGCCACGATTCCCGCGTGATCCTGGATCCCCTCCAAGTAGCGGACAAAAAAGGCGTCGTACTCCTTCGTCTGGTACGACGACTGGGAACTGTGGCTCTCAGTAACAGAAGGAGCGTCCTGCCCAACAATCAGTCGGTCAGAACCCGCCAAATGGCGACGGAATTCAGCGCAGCGGTCAACGCACATTTCGTCTGGGGCATTGTAGAAGATACTCCCAAGGGACAGGAACAGGCGACCCTGGGGAATTTGATGGAAAAAGCGGTCGCCCTGCTGGAAGGAACCCCAGAGGCCGACGCACTTGACGGCAGGAAAAGCCTTCTTGACGTTGTCAATATGGCGAATGAGGGAGGTCTCAGAGAGATCCAGAGGCACATAAGTGCACTCCTTCTTCTGTGAGATGAACTCTCGGACATAGGGTTCGAACTTGAACGAATCCGCTGCCCCCATATCAATGATGCAAGTCCCCGAGGGGAGCTGAGCAACGACCTCCTTAGCGGTCGATTCAATGATAGAAAGCTCATCCGTGGTCTGGTAAGAGCGGTTAGCAATGGCACACCACTTCTCCATGCCCTTGATGTAAGCAAGTTCCTTCGGGAACCACTCCGTACCGGCAATGGCGGCGGGAAGATGACTAGCGAAAGCCGTATCAAGCTTGCTACCACCAATGTCGAGGACCTGGCGGTCAGCGGGATTCCAATTAGGAGAAGACATATTGTCGTTGGCGTTGAAGAAAGCGGGTGGTGGTGTTGTGAAAGTCGTGGTGGTGGTGGTGTTGCTTGCTTCGTAGCCGTGAGGGTGAGGGTGGGTGAGTGGGTGATGAGAAAAAGGAAAGTCGGTCTTTAGAAGAGGGTTTTGGGTTTATATAGTTGTTGTAAATCATTCACTCTGATGTGGACGACACTATGATGTTCTTGAGAACATAGGAGGTTTGAAGAGTTCCATGTAGTTCCGAGTGTTTTCGCGCATCCTCAGCAAGTGTCCTGTAGTGCGAGAGTATTTCAGAATAAACAGTACCGTTGTGTTCAATGCTTGATTGGGCAATGGACACTGGTTGGAACAGTTTCTGTCAGGGACAAGTAGAATGAACGGTAAGGAACAGCCAATGGCTAGAGCACGGGTCCGAGCACAACTCCCGAACACCTACCGAAGATCTGAACTAGACAGGTGAATACTGTCGGAACGCTTAGAATGTTGTGAACGTGTCTTGTTGAATTTGAAATGGAGTGAACTGGCATTGAACAGGTGAGCTGTGGGGGCCAGGACTTGCTCTGAACACTATTATAGATACTGACCAATCCAAGGTTTGAACTAGAACTTGCGGAACGTTCATATTCTCGTCCGCACAAGGATAAATCTGCGATAACATACGAATGAAGTGCTTGAGGTCTTATCTGGTATGAAGTCCGATGTCAACATTGTCTTGTAAGCTACCTCATTTCCCACTCTATCTGACACCCTGTGCCCTCACAAAGAGACATGGATTAATACTAATTTTCTGTGGAAAATCAACATGAGCATACTCTGGAGATATGGGCTTTCATTTCCCCCCATCTTTATTATTGTCTACAATGATGAGTCCACAAGAGATGGACTTTCCTTGATTGTGAACCTTGGAGATTATCATCTTGGCCTTGTGACTGTTAAATCATTGATGACCAACGTCACTCTGGTGAAGGATTTGTATGCTCTGATAACTTGATCGTGTAAGCCTATACACCGGAATTTAATCACCGCTTTCCTAGTATCTTTTGGTGTCTGTAACCCGATAGCCTCAACGAGATAATCCGATCTCTTTGCCGATGAAGCAAGCTGATGACGAAACACAACCTCATGGCCCATGGCTGTTGATTCTTCTTTGGAACTTGTTCGTGATGCAAATCGGATTTTAAGTATGATATGTTCTCCCAAAATGAGCATATTGCACATTGCTATGAGCTGCATAGAACCCGCAGCTTCCCGATTGATGATGCATAATTGTTTCCAACAAGAATCATCCTGGGAAGCGTCACAGAGGGAGAAGTTGCACAAATCGAAAGGGCTGCAGGAATAAATTTCTTGTCCTCTTTTGCTCATCGCTGGGCCAGCTGTCATACTAGCAAAATGGTTACTGCTTCTGGTGCTGCGTTGAACAATGAAGCTGACAGGCCTTAGCCATGGCGCCCAGAAGAGGAGTCGTGCAAGGCTTCCTTGGCGATAAAGAAACTCGACTTGTGTCATCCATTGAAAGGCTTACCACATAATCGCCCCTTGGACAATGTCTTTGTCTGCCATTCATTGCCCCGCAGCTCGCACCCGTGCGAGGACAGTTTGTGGTGCAGATCAAGGTCCCCGAGGAGGCCTCGAACCCTGGAATGTTGATGCCCAGATCCCAGATGCGTCTTTCCTGCCTAATGGATCTTTTGCACAGCCGACTGTGTTGACCAACCGTATTATGCAGTTTGTCTCAGATCCTGCATATTCCGCCCCAACCCCTCATCTCGTACCCGAATCTGACATGTCAGGCGAGTCTTCACGATCGACAATGGTTCCTATACAGCCCGGGGACGACTAATGGTGTTCTTGGGGTAACGTTCTACAGAGTTTGTGAGATGTGACAACGAGGACCAACTTGCAGAGGCAACGCGACAGTTGGCATTTGTGTACAGCACCGCGAGAACTGAGGACTCGGGAAATCGTTGCGGGGACAGCTCGACTGTCTCACCTGGGCGCAAAGTGCCTTGTCTTGATTCGCCAGAAGTGCATCGTGGTGGAAGATTGCATGTGCCTCAATTTGCGACAGGCTGAGTCACTTGTTGACTTGAGTGGGCAGGTAGAGATATTTGCTGGTTTGAACTAGCAGCCAGGGAGCCTCTTGTGAATGGCTACGCAGTTTAGTTACGTCTGCGAGAACTGGGATCTACCCCGATTTTCGAGAGAGGTGGAGGGCCAACAGTCAACAGGGTCCCAAACTGAAATAAGACATTCAGGGTCTGCTCATCGCCATGCCAGTGGAGCTGCTGCCATCTGTATGCACTTGCTCTGCCTACGGGCTCGGATCAACGTTCACTCCTCCAAACAGGCCGAGGCTGCTTGTTATCACATGGGTTGTGTCCGGGGGGAGTGTGAGCCGGGATGATGGTGCTCATACCCCGTATGTGCGACGTGACTGAGGGAATTTGTGTGACCCCAGATGAAAGATCTGAGAGTACGTGATACGGAAAGAGCATCCGGCATGAGAAGCGGGGGCCAAACATGCATGAAGCTGTGATTAACATGCAGGGCAGCGGCGGATGTATATAAGGGAGGAAAGAGACCCTGATCAGACTCCGACAGAAGAGAGGATATCGCCCTTGCGACTGAGTCCTTGGGCACCTCCAACAGTCACCATGGGTCTGTATACCAAACTCGCCGACGATATCGATGAAGTCGATGTCATCATTGCCGGAGGTGAGATACTACTCTGCTCATATTATCGAGATACTAATCTCTAAAAGGTGGCACCGCTGCCTGCGTCGTGGCTGGACGTCTAGCAGAAGCCGACCCAAACCTCTCCATCCTCGTCATCGAAGGAGGCCCGGACAACCGAGGCATCCAGAATATCGAGAATCCCGTCTTCTATCCTGACCATTTGCTACCCACTAGCAAGGCGACCATCTTTTACAAAGCCAACAAGGCAGAACAACTGGCTGGCCGAGAATGCATTGTTCCCTCAGGCGGCGTGCTGGGCGGAGGTTCATCAATCAATTTCCTCATGTACACCCGCGCCCAACGATCTGATTTTGACTCGTGGAACACGCCTGGATGGTCGGGAGATGAGATGCTCCCGTTCTTGAAGAAGGTAAACATTGATTCAAGTTGTTCACAGTAGTTCTGCTACTGACACTCTCAAGTTCGAGACGTACCACGGCAAAGGCAACCCAGAATTGCACGGGTTCGACGGTCCAATCCATGTCAGCGACGGCACCTTTCGCAACATCAAAGTCGAAGACGACGTCCTCAAGGCTGCGGCAGCCGTCGGATGGCCCGAGATCAAGGACTTGCAGGACCTAGACAGCAACAACGGGTTCGAGCGTTGGCTTCGTTACATCTCGCCCGATGGCAAACGACAGGATACTGCCAGAAAGTATCTGCACGACAAGCTCCAAGGGAATAAGTACCCAAACCTTCACATTCTTGTCGAGTCCAAGGTTGTTCGAGTATTGCTGGATGACGAGAAGCGAGCTGTTGGTGTCGAATACACCCCCAATCCTGCGTTCCAACTCCAACTTGCTGCCACCCAACATCCAAAGCGCACCGTCAAGGCTCGCAAGCTCGTGGTTGTTTCCTGTGGTGCCTGTGGCACGCCCTCTGTCCTCGAAAGATCGGGTGTTGGTGACCCCAAGATCCTCAAGAGGGCAGGCGTCCCTGTTGCTATCGATCTACCTGGTGTCGGCCACGAATATGAGGATCACAACATCATTCTCTACCCATACAGGACAGGCCTTGAGCCCCACGAGACTGCTGACTGGATCTTCAGAGACTCGGAACAACGACAAGCGTTGGTCGACTCGAAGCATCCACAAATCGGTTGGAACACAGTCGAACTCTCATCCAAGCTGCGACCCACAGAGGCCCAGGTTGATGAGCTTGGTCCCGAGTTCCGAGCTGCGTGGGACAAAGACTTCAAGGATGTTCCAAACCGTCCACTGATGCTCACAGCTGTTATCTCTGCGTACGTCGACCGAACAATGAACAGTGCTGTGCTAACAAGTGGTAGTTTCTATGGTGACCTTGCAACTGTCCCGATGGGACAATACATGACCATTGCCAACTACACTGCGTACCCCTACTCTCGAGGTCATCTTCACATCACTGGACCAGAAATTACCGACCCTCTTGACTTTAACGTGGGCTTCCTCACAGACAAGGGAGACATTGATCTCAAAAAGCAACTGTGGGCCTACAAGAGGTCCCGCGAGATCATGCGGCGCACCGAACTGTACCGCGGTGAGATCCCTGCTGGCCATCCAAACTTTCCACCTGGCTCCAAGGCGGCTTGTGTCGATCTCAGCGAGAGATTGGAAAATTTCAAGGATGTAGAGTATTCTACAGAAGATGACAAGGCCATCGAGCAGTTCATCCGCGAGCGAGTTGAAACAACATGGCACTCGATCGGCACAGCCAAGATGGCCCCTCGTGAGAAGTTTGGTGTCGTGGACAAAGACCTGAACGTCTGGGGAACAAAGGGTCTCAAGCTTGCTGATTTGAGCATTCCGCCGATGAACGTCGGAGCGAACACGAACAACACGGCTATTGTGATTGGCGAGAAGGCTGCGGATATCATCATCAAGGAGCTAGGGCTTGACAGCAAGGGAGCAAAATTGTAGGCTAGCAGTCGAGGGATTTCTTCCACAAACGCTCTATTGTTGGCATGACATATGTTAGTTGAGATTTCACTCTGAGCGCGTTGTCTCCCGCCTTGATTGGGGCCATTGTTCTTCACACTGTTCAACCCGGCTGAGTTACAGGACCAACACGTTGGCTCAGCGCATTCAAACGCCACCGTACTGCCCCCCACTCTGTGGAAATTTGTAGATGAAAAATGGCTAACTACGAGCTGAAAAGATTGCACTTTGATAAGCTTTTCAGGCCCCAGGCCTCGGTGGCTGGGCTTGGCCCACGATGTCACAGGTTCTCACTGGTCAGTGACGCCCATCCGGATACGGAGCAACACACATTTCAGCTTACAGGTGGAGCTTGAGACCCATCAGAGAGCGGTCAGAAGTTATTTCAACCCCCAAGACTCTGTAATAAGGAATCAGGCTGGCGCTTATCAGTCGGAGGTCTCGGGTGTCGCCCGACGTTGTTGCACGAGATAGCCTATTGCTCCTCTCGAGGGACGCCTGCCTACCGTTACGTTCCGCTTGCATTGTATGTCATTGGCTAGGGCCTGGGTTATCCTCCCGATGGCGGAGTGGTGAAAGCCTGATAAGAACCTCCCTCTCCGTCGTCTATGGTTATTCATGCTCCTTTCCGCCGCAGACAGCAGAACACGCCCGCAAGATGCCGCCGCTACTCCGACAACTTTTTTCTCCGCCCATGTCGATACGACTTGTGTTTCTCAGTCTCTTGCAGTTATGCTGGGCTCAAATACCCAACAGTGACATGGGGCAATACCCGGCCGGTGTTGTAACGCTGATTGCTGCCAGTTGGATGTTCTTTAGGAATAGCACATCCACTCTGTATGGTATGCTTCCTCAATACTGGCTGGTGCCTGGTCTTCAGACGGCGAAGAAACAGTTCCGTGATGGCTTCGGACACGTAGAATGCTGCCAGAAGAACTGTTATCACGGGGATCAAAAAGACATTATCGACAAAGCTGAGGAGCTTCGACAGAAGTTCGCCGGCATCAACCTCGAGGACGCCAGCAAGCAGATTGTCGAGTCAGGATGTTGGAGCTTTTCCACCTTGGTTCACGCAAGCGATGAGGATGTCAAACGGGGGAGCGAGTTGTTCCTCAGGAGTAAAGGTCAGAAGAATACGGAACAACAGTGGCTATCAGACTTTCGTTCCTGGGAAAGAGATGTGAATTCCGCGGCAAAGAGGTTCTGGGTTTCCGGCGACATCTCAACTATCTCCGACCTTTTAAAGCACCACGTTGCCATCAAAACTTTCGATGCAATCAGCGTGAGAGTCGGAAGTCGACGAAGAACGATGAACCTCAAAAACGTCAAATGTCTTCTTACTCATTCTGTTGCTGCAGCTGCAGCTCGAGATACTAAGCGATGTATCGTCTTCGAAGCCATGCTTATCTCGATCTGGGCCGGCGTTGCTTCAATCAATGACCAAAGCACGATGACTGCACACAACAATTCTGCGACGCAATGGGCCAACCCAGTTCTTGTATCAGCTTCCACCCCGAAACTACAAGCAGTAACACCACCAGCAGGCTCTAGACTAGCCTACGAGCCTATCGAGGCCCACGGTCTCTGGGTTTACATGGTTTCAATCACAGCTGCTCGCGTCACAATCAGTGCCGCTACAACTCTTGGTAGTTCAGGTAGTCTATGGCTTGCTGTGTTCGCGGGCTTGTACCTGACCAACCCTTCTGCCGCCGGTTCCTTTGGCCGTGAGAAGGATGATGCTCGCGCCGACTGCGGTCTAATAAGCGGAGAAGGTTTCTACATGAACTTTAGGAGGGAGACAATGCCCGCGCATGTCAATCTGCATGAAAGACTGGAAAGCTTGTCCATCGCGCTCTCGGTGGTCTTTTCCATCGTCGTCAGGCTGTTGAAACTACGGCTAAGGTCTCTACTCGGCTACGGCCATTGGGCCCCTTCCGCGCCATGGCAAATGGTTCCCGGCATCCTCCTTTCCATATGGGCCAGTTTGACCTATGCCGTTGAGCTAGTTGGAAACTTGGACAGGAAGTCACCTGAATCAAGGGACCCGGTGTTTATTTACTACAAGGCTTTTATCCTTGTCTCTTCTGTTGCTTGTGTCTGCCTGGGCGTGGCGAGCGTGACGGCTGCATACAATGGTTCCTTGCTTTCGACAAGTTTGAGATGGGTAACGTATGGAGTTGCCGAATTTCACAGCTGGCATGTCTGCATTTACTACTTTCATATTGACAAGGTCGACGGGCCGGATATGTGGTTTGCCTCAACCTCGACTCTGGCTGCGACATGGGGAGCGGTACTTTTAGCGGTGGCATCTGACTTGGGAGAATCATTATTATAGACTAGTTTTACCAGGGAAGACTTTTTGCCATTTCCTTGCTTGCCATACATGAGGTGTTTGATATCTTTTCATATAGCGGTGGTTCGGGCGTATTCACAGACCGATATCCAGGTCAACGTCCTGTGTGCTTCCGTGTGCCACGTTGTCGTTATTTTGACGCTTGAGGCGTCTCTAGGTTGGACTCGTTGGAAGACACAACACATGAATTTTGAATCGGCTTATTGCTACTTAAATCTTTGGTCAAAAAACCTTGCAATTGCGTCAACGAAAGAGTTATCCTGTCCGTGTTAACCTTACGTCCGTATCTAACATGGCTTCCAAAGACTAAAAAGCTTATCTTGGAATACAAGACTGCCTAAAGTCAAGATGTAAAACACAATTTAACTTGAACGTAAAGATGCATAACGGCATTACCTACAGTAGCTGCTGGGGCAAGCTTGAGAGTGAGGCAAAATAGCTATATAAGAGCGACCAGTGCACTCAAGGGCCCCTTGACCTTTCTTCCCCTATTAGAAACCAGTCCAAACACACGCCAAAGTTTTGCTCAAACACGCCGCCACCTTCAAATCCAACGCGTCTTCTAAACACATTCTTCGACAGAATAGCAACGATGGCTCCCACTCAAGCATCCATCCACTCCTCGGAGAGCACGCACCTTCAGAGATGCTCGCTCAGGGTTCCAAATGAACTAATAGATATCATTTTCATGTATCTCGATGGACCCACGCAGATTTGCTTTGTGTTGACCTGTCGAACGCTTTACAGCAACTATTTTCGCAAAACCGATCCCTACTACCGGCGCAAAGGGGATTGGTACTGGAACAAGAGTCTGCTATGTCAGCTGGAGAAGGACAGCCCCGACCATTACTGTTGCATTCAATGCGCCAAGCTTCACAGATGGGATGTGCCTTCGAAGGAAGATGGGTCAGGCTGGAAGCAATGGAAAGGGTATCTGGGCCTTCATCCTACTCGGGACGGGGAAGATGATTCTTTCGAGTTCCCAGTGGGCGAGGATCATTGCCTCACGTACCATGCCGTGAGGGTCGTTATGAACCGCTATATTTATGGGCCTCGACATGGGATACCACTGGAAGCGCTCAAACTAGATACCCACAAGCTGTGTCAGGAGACTGGTACGTCGGTTGATATGGCCGTCCGTCCACGAATAATCGATAACGAATTATTCCTCTCCGTCCGCTACAAGATACTACACCCTCAAAACGACACCCAAAGCCTGGAAAGGTTCACCAACCAAGCTAGGTGGCGCGTGTGTCGACACCTACAGATTGGGAAGCATTGGACCAGAGGTAACTGTTGGTACGAGCGCCAAATTCTTTTCCTGCCACGTCGTGTCCCGGAGCTTGAGAGAGTATGCTGGCCTCGACAGGACTGTGCAAGCGAGTTTGGAAACGTCAGGTCCTGTCAAGTCTGCATGACAGATTATCAAGTCAAGATCAGCCGGCAATACGACGGACAAGAGAAGAAGGGTTGGTCTATCGAGATCGTCGTGTGGCACCAACTCGGGAATGGCCGCGATCCTTACGATGAAGCGCGTTGGTTTAATTTGGCGCACGAGGGTTACTATGGTCCAACTCGAGACGGCATGCCTGGAATTACGCGACCAGGGATTGTACGACATAGGTGGAGCAAAGGTGACAGAACTTTGCTTGATGTCGAAGGAGAGTTTGTGGAAGGCTTGGAATGTCTTCCAGAGGAACTTGGAATGGATCAAGAGGGAAACGTAGTCTTGGAAGACTGAGGACTTGGTGGTGTGGGAGTTGACCTTGTTGTGCACGACGTAGCCGCCCTGATTGTTAGAACTCCTATAGAATGTAAGCATAGTCCTATCCATATTTGATTCTGGGCTTGAGCTTCATCTAAGTTGGTGTTCAGCTCTGACTGGGGAACCTAGAACCCAGGCTGGGACACACTACACCCCTGCAAGGTCACAGATCTGGGACGACATCCAATAGCGCTCATGCTTGGCCTGCATCTTCTTAAGCACGTGGTGAGGGGTTCGTACGAAGAGAAATACTTGCCTGAAACAAACCTGCGAGTTATTTTCCACGACAACTCCAAGCCTGCAACATGTCGGCCAACGGGTTTCGCTACGTTCCGCTTGGCTCCCAACCTGGCGGGTTTCGTCTTCTCACACTATTACCGGGCAGCCCAGATACGCTACTGCATTGTCAATTGTCCAACTCTAACCTCACCACCAGCCCCGTCTACGACGCGCTATCCTATGTCTGGGGTACGCCCTCGAGTCCCAATGACTCGACCAATGTCCTAGTTCTCGATGGACATCATTTACCGGCTACGGCGAACCTCGTTTCAGCTTTACGACATTTGCGGCCGCCCGCTGGAGCGCACCCAATCACCCTCTGGGTAGATGCCGTGTGCATCAATCAGGAAGATCTGAATGAGCGAAGCCAGCAAGTTTCAATGATGCGGGATATATATGCATCAGCGGACAGAGTTGTGATATGGATTGGAGAGGAAGGCGATGGCAGCGATGCCGTGTTTGATGCGCTGCCAGTGATTGTTGGGCCAGACGGGCAACAGGGCACTTGCGGCCAGAGCACTAAAAGATTGAGCCTGATGCGTGAATGCAGCAGCTTCTTCATTAGCGTCGTGAATCGTCGCCCATGGTTCTCACGCACTTGGATTCTTCAAGAGCTAGCTATGGCTAAGCAAGACCCCTTGGTGGTTTGTGGATGGAAATCTGCGCCATGGTCGCTCTTCATCAAAGGATGGGTCGCTATTGCAAGAGAAGCATTCTCGGAAATGGGCATAGTCCGTGAAAAAGGGCCAAAGCGAGAAGGGGATACCAATCATAGCCCCAGCACTAGTGGCGACTTTCAGATGGTTGCATTAATGAAGCTCGACGTCTTGAATGAACTCAGGGAGGAGGTCATGCGGGCACAGGGCGGGGAGAGTTTGAGGAAACTATTGATGATTTCGAGGTCCTCAGAAGCCACCGACCCAAGGGATAGGATCTATGGGCTTCTTGGAATGCTCAAAGCGGACGGGCTCGGCACGAATATCCCCGTTGACTACCACAAACCTACCGCGGCGGTTTATTCAGATGCTATGGCACATATCTTCTCTCAAGGAGAAGGCCCATACTTCCTGTCAGGAGTATGGCTTCCAGGGATTTCTACTGCCGCTCCTCGTATCGATTCTCTTCCGTCAACGGTCGAACAGCCAAACCTTCCATCTTGGGTTCCCGATTTCTCGCGCCAGATGGCCGGCAAGGCAACGCAGACAAGCGGTATTCATTTCCACCCACCCGCGGGAATCGGCGCATCTGGGGCTGGGGCGGACTGCAACAACGGAAAGAGGCTGGATGACGAAAGAACGCTGCAAGTAGAGGGCCTCTTTATCGATACAATCGACCAGGTCATATCACTGGGCACATCTCTCGATTCATGCATCGAGAAACTGCATGCTCTGGAGGCTGTGGTATCTGAAGCCAGGCAACGACCTTGTCAGCTCAACCCCACAATTGCACCATTTATAGAGCAGTTTAAGACAAAGGAGCCGTTATGGAGGATCCTGATCTCGAACAAGCGCCTGATGTCTGGGTACGACGCCGCCCCTTCGTCTTACGAAGATATGTATCTGAGTCTCCTTAACCGGCATGCCACGAAGGCCGACCCAAACAACAACAACCAGCAAAACGAGTACGAGCAGTGTTTGAAGCAAGGTGTTGGTAAACGATCTCTCTTCGTCTCCAAGAGCGGGTTTGTAGGCACTTGTGTGGCGGAAAGTTGTGTGGGAGACACTGTTGCCATTGTTTTTGGATCACCGGTGCCTTTCATCTTGCGCCTTGTACCCGGGTCAGAGACGGGAAGAAAAACTTATTCGCTCGTTGGCGGTTCATATGTCGGCGGTATTATGGCAGGTGAGATGGTTGATGAACTTTACTGCGAGGATTTGATGGATTCCACAACGTTTTTCATTCAGTAGAGTTAAGGTACTGATGTTAGGCGGTTCGTTTTTACCTTGAAATATTATCCCTACTCTTCTAAGTGCAGCTAAAGCGGGAGAACTCACGCTTAGGTGCGTAAGTGCAATGCGAGTCGACATAACAACATTCTCTCATCATCTCAAGATAGTGTGGCATTAACTATTACTTCAGATCTCCCAGTCACCAAGCTAGTTTAAAATCTCTACATGAGTAAAGCAGCCATCAAGAACACAGACATAGACACCCCAACAAAGCTTCCCGCGACCGTAGACCCCGCAGAATCATCATCCTTGCCACTGGTGCTGTTGGACGATCCCGCAGACCATTCCGTCTTGTTCCACTCCTCATACGTCAAACTGGAATTCAACCGCGGCCTCAAGTCAAAATCAGCAGCTGTGGCCTCCCTGGAACTCGTCGTGCCATTCCAGCAATGTCTATCAAAACACTCCCGACACTGCGACGGCAGCTTAATGTTTGTGCGCTGAAGAGCTCCTTTGATGGCAGCACACGCGAGACAAGCCGGCCAATCAGGGTCAACCGTGCCGTTTCCATACGTGGCGATCTGGAACGCGTTGTCAAAGGCAATGTCGAGTTGCTCGTCTGTGAATTGATCCAGGGTGTACGAGTAGTTGGTGTAGCCAGTCCATGGAGCATTGGGGAGGTAGAGAAGGAGGGGAGTGTCCTTCGTGGTGTTGCAACCGAAGAAGGTTGGCTGTTTTGTGAGGTTCTGAGCAACCATGGTGTTGACGTCTGGAATGTTGGGGAACGGTATGTTTCCCTCCTTTGCAGAAAGGGCAGTGTCTAAGGGCCAGTCAACAGATAGTCCCTACAACAAGGCAGGGTATCAACATACTGATCAGATTGGTTCCGTTGACCCAATCGTTCACAATGGAGTCAGATGAGGCTTCATAAACGATGATCAAATCAAGCTTGCGATCGGGGATGATCAGAGGCCGAAGAGGATTGGTCTCGCCCGTAAGGCTGCCGTCCACCTGGTCTTGTCAGCAGTAAGTCATTAATATCGGCATTTGACTCACAAGAAGCAACTCCGAGACACCCTTCATATCATTGTTGTAGTCCTCAAACGGATTGGGGAAAGTAGACCACAACGACTCGTTGAATGTGAGATCAAAGTACTCAGCAGTCTCATTCACCAGCTGAACAAGGGGATTGTCGTACTGATCCTCAGGAATAGGAATATCATTGATATCCTTATTCACAGTCTGCCTCTCCTGCAAATATCTCTTTGCAAAGACCGGAATGTCGTAAAACGTATCAATAAACCAAGCAGTAAACGCATTGGCCGTCGTCCCCTGCATGAAGGTAAGCTTATCGAATCCCTGAACGCACTCACTCGAGTTTTGAGCTTTGCCCTTAGACATGGCTGTTCCAAGCCACTCTGTGGGAATGAAGGCTTGCACTCTGCCTCCGAGCAAGCTTCCAAACTCGAATGGTGTGACTTCGTAAGCGGTGAGGTTGAAGCCGTTTGTCTTGTTGAAGCCGGGGTACATGAGTTTGCCGATCTCGGGGGACTTGCCGGGGATGACTTCTGCGAGGGCCAAGATTGGCATAGGTGCATCTCCGAGGTTGAAAGCAGTGCCGTTGGCGGCAATATCGGAGTAATTGCTGAAAAGCTGGCCCTCTGGCAGCCAGGTGCCCCAGAACTGTCCAAAGGTGTCGCCAACGGACACAGGAAATCCGGTCTCGGCCTTGGCTCCAGTGTTTTCGAAGATTTCTTTGAGAAAGGCCTCCTGGTCTCCATCTGGCCCAGAGGCATAAGCCGCTGAGAAGTTGGTGGCTTTTCGTAGTGCATCTGTTGTGCTGAAGTTATTCGCCGCACTATCACATTCAATCAGCATTCGGCGTCTGGAAAGGTTGGGGGTCCTACAGCAAAGAAACGGTCACAGTTCCGCCTCCACTGAGACCAGTGATGTAAGAAAGCAGCTGTGTCAAGCCTCCAGTGCGGGCGGCGACAGCGGCATCAGATCGAGCATCGTACGCTTGCCAGATGCCCAGACCTCCAAGACCAGATTGTGTGCCGCCGCCAGAGACCGAAAGACCAACAACGGGAACATTAGTTGGCTTGAGCTTCTTGATGAAACTTGACACATCAAAGTCGGAAATGTTGGCTAGCTTCAGGTAGTCCTCGAGATTGGGGATCATCTGCTTTCCTCGCTGTTGTCTCCAGGCGCTCTCTTCCTTCGAAAGACCCTAAGATCAGTCAGCTTAGGCACTCCGAATTGGACCGTACATGGCATACATTTGAGGGATCGCGGATTCTCAAGTTCGATGGACAATTTGTGTAAACGGGCGCATAGGGATCGGCATCAGCGCCACCCTGTTGTGCTTGTGCCGTAAAGCCATTGCTGAGAAGGGCTGAAAGCAGCAAATGCGTATGGACTGTCCAATGCATTGTGTCGGTGTGATCGCGCCGTGAACGATCAGTCTACGATGAACAACAGCGAGGGAGAACGAACAGAGATCCTCTTTGATTTTGACAGGGAAACGGCTGCTTATTATCCCTGTTCACGGAACACATGCCGATCAACCGATCTCCCTTGACGGGACTTGTCGTTGTGGAAACTTTCACCTCGGAAATCGCCAAATCTGGAGCTACATGCCAGCCATTGACGTTGACGATCCCAGCCACCACTCCTGATTGGTTTTTAGGACCAAAATATCCGTAGCCAAGTATCTGAAATAGTCCAGAGGAGAGAACAATTTCGGTAAAGAATGGGGGAAGATGGCTATGCCTCTAATGTGGCCCTTGACGGGCGCCCTGGAAGGAATGCGCCGAAAAATTGCTTCTTGACGCCCCATAGGTCTTAGCAGAGGCGACGCCTATGTCGCGAGATCTGACTCTTTTGTGCGAATGAAGCGCCCCTGATGGATGATGCAAAAGCGTTGCGAAAAGCCGTCGCCCCAGTCCCCGAAGAGGCTCTCAAAGCCCGTTGTGGTGCGATGGGGCTGGGGGCAAGTTGTCCTCTGGGAGTCTCTACCGATGTGGCTGAGCCCAGACATCGACAGGCTCATCGAGGTCATTTCACCCTCTGAACTTGGGGTGGGTAGGGTTCGCAGATGCCTCCACCGTAGTACCTGATGACAGAATCCCACCTGGTCATGGTTGGACAATGGGGCTTTCATCACATCCACTATATAATTGTTGTTATGTTTCAAGACTATCCCCGGAGTAGGATATTATTGCCCTCGTCTCTGGTTGTACATTTCTTTTTTTGGTAGGTACGGCGCCCCTCTTGTCGACCACAAACTGACACTGCTTCCGCAACGGCGGCTACAACCCATACCAGATGACATACTTCCATGAAAAAGCTCAACACGTTTGAGCTAATTGAGAGCAAGGAATTGTACCTCCCCACGTAAAACAGAATCTCTTGCTGCTCGGCCTGTGATGGCTTTGGAATCTGAGGATAGTCCTTGACGTTCTTAAAAATATCCTCGCTCTGGGAACCCCAGACCTGGACGGACAACAACTACTTGTCCAAGGAAGCCGCCACGTCCCTGAGGATTGATGGCGATTTTATGGATGAAGCAGCTTGGTTCTTCTGATTCAGAAATACTGGATGATTACCCCCAAACACCCCATCGAATCATTTCTCTTATCGTGGCTGCGCTGCCCCAGCTCGGTCCTACCAAGCGACCCATTGCAGTCAGCTAAGTTCAACAATTATCACATTTGTCACCCCTCAGTCGACACTCAGAGTGAAAGCGGTTCTGTCAGAGCTTTCGCTTCAGGGGTCGCCTGGAGAGTATGGTGATATGAGCTGCTTGGAAAGTCAGCGGCTGTCGAGACTATCCCTCTCCTTGACGTTCTTGTAAGTATTGCCATGAAATCACATTCGACAGTTATACACTCCAACAGTACCGAGGAGGGAGGACGTATGCCGGATAATGAAACAAATAGGGGGAATGTCATGTGGCGTACGGAGTTCGGCACGCGGGTGAAAGAAAACAGGGCCGGTCCTCACATACAATTTTTACGCGGTGAGTAGCCTTGTAATATTCCACCCCGCGTGAACGGATATCGTGGCTTGCATTGGTCGTCGAGAATGGCCATAGTGCGAGAGACTATTTGACGTTCCCGAGCCCTCAAGCGTCGAAAGCGCGCCAAGCCCCTGGACTAGTTTGGATCTCGATCTCCTGACTGCTGACGGTCGCTCGCCTCACCACTAAAGCACTACCAGCTGTTGCTGATGCCTTGGTTTCGTCTTGATCTCATTTTATTATACTCATAGCAGGACAAGCCACCGACCAGCTATGATTGGCTTAGATCCCCATGTGCGGCCTCTTGTTTGAATGTTCGCGCCCTCAAGGAGGTCTTCATCTCCAGATGTGATCCCCAACTAATCTCTCGAAGAGAAGGGGAACATCATCTTGGATTGTGATTATTAGGGAGATTTGTTGACGCTAAATCGGTAAATCATAACAAACTCTACGTAAATACGGATGCGCCCGCATTCGCTCACCGTCTTGGTTGTTCTTTGTGCATCCTCCGTTATTGCGAATGCATCTCCAATAGTCACTCTTTTTCCTTGCCTCACTCCCAGTCACTCGCTACCAGACCATCTATTAAATTCTCCATTTCACTCGAACAGACACAATGGTCCACTTCAAGCCCCTTTTCGTGGCCCTGGCCGCCGTCTCGACCGTGGTCGCCAGACCTCCTTGCAGACCCGACACCACGGCGCCTACCCTGAGCACTACGACAACCACAACCGAAGGCACCACCAGCACTGAAGCCTCTGCTACTGAAACTTCTACTACTGCCGTTTCTACCACAACCGTCAACGATGAAACTTCTACCACCGCTGCCCCTACCACCACAACCACGGAGGCTGATGTTTCCACCACATCTACCGCTCCAGAGACAACCACCTCGGCCCCTGCTCCAGTCTGTGGCATCACCGGCTACTTCGTCCCCGGCCATGATCTGACCTACCTTTACTCTCCTGGATACAAGCTTAGCGCCAAGGAGTGTCTCGAGGGGTGCGCTGCTTACAGCGGCTGCGAGGTCATTGCCTTCTACTACACCGGCAGCAACTTCGGCCGTTGTGAATACTTCAAGGGGCCTCTCATTACTGATGGCCAATACACACAGTACAAGTGGTACGACGTCGGCTGCCTGGCTAACATGTAAGGCAAGTCGTTGGCAGAGTTACATGCTGTTTCCGTCACGGAGGTTACGGCATGCTGTCCTGATCGCTATATCGGGCTGAAGGGCGCCCAAACATTTGTATTCGACCACGGCAACATATTTATTAACATAGAATCTTAAGAGCTACGACACTTATACGTGGCCATTTAATTCATAAATACATTCCCAGCACTTCAAGGTGATGGTACTGCAGGCAGGCATGGCGATCTCGTCGGAACTGACCCTCCTCAAAACGGTGTTGCACCTTGTCATGCCAGCCTTCCTCACCATTAATGATGTCTGGAAAGACATGGTACCCCATGAGAATAAAGTAAATTGTACAGCCAAAGGCAAAAAGATCCATCTTGAAGTCCGCCATAGAAGCCAGCCAAGCAAACCTATTAATAGTCTCCAAACCACGCGGGCAATGGAGCGATCCAGGGCTTTCGAAATTCTTAGATGATTTGAATATCTACTAGTGGTTATGCTAGGGAACGTTTTGTTATTGGAGGATGATTCCATACGACCTACAGGAAGCCCCCACCGACGCGCGAACCTCCAGGCACTTAATATATTGCGGCCTGAGCTTTCGCCGAGTATCCCACGTTATCTTAAACAGTAGTATTGTAGCTGTACCCCAGTGCTATCGGTCACTTACAAGGGAAGTCCTCAAGCTCTCCCTTAAACTCCTACCTAAACTCATATTATGCAAGAATGACGTGGATAATAGGTCTAGGGTGACATGCCTGGCCACCTGGACTGCGCCTTCGCCGCCCTAGTATACATCTCAAATATACCCTTTTACCATTAAATATCCGCCATCGACCTACTTAAAGGATTTAATGAAATCCATAAATCTCACGTCATGCTAATATAATATTAAAAGTAGAGTCATTCAAGAGTAAACTCTAATCATCCTCAAACCACAACACGCCCGACTGGATTGAAAGCCAAGCCCAGGATGGCAGGGATATTTTCATTCCCGCTGGGGCCTAAGCTACGCTATCTCTATATATATCCCATCTCCAAAGGGTCTATCTAAATAAATCCTTTATCTAATAGCCTGCCTCGTACTCCGAAAGCTTACAATTCGCCATATAGGTGAACGTCTCGCCAGCGGAGGCGAAGGCGCCGGGCTTGTCATCCAGACACAAGATATGACGACGAGAATACCTGCTTGCCACGTCCAGCCAGGGAACCAAGGGCTCTTTGGTGTTGGGACATTAGCACTGAATCAGTCTACTCGAGATAATGGAGCTATCGAAACAGGGTGCCGGAAATACACATTCCTGTCATCCAAGAACTCACGAATATCGCTATCCCGAAATTCGTCTATTTTTAACTCCACTCAAAGTCAATAGATGTGAATCAGGCCATAGCTAATGCGTTAGGCTGATTTGGTCCAAAGAGAGCACCTCGGAAGGCCACGTTAGAGCCCCAGTTCGACGACATCACCATGGGTGGTACCAAAGCCAACACCCTAAATAAAGCAGATAGAGCAGGAGGTATACACTGAGCAATTGGCATGTCAAAATACATATTTATTCTTAGATCAATGCGAAGTGTCAAAAATCTAAATTTAGTCTTCAGCTGCGTACGATCAAAAGAATGTAGGTATTGATCGAAGTGAAAGCCCCGTACCCAGGGGGCTAACTAATGATAGGCTGCCCCATTATACTCCTGTCCCCGAAAAGAAACGGGTTGAGCCTGGCTAGGTGTCACACCGCGGGAAAGGAAGCGTGCTACTAATTTTGGGGAAATTGACTCAGGAAGTGTGTCATTGGACGGGTGCTAATCATGGCTATGAGATACCAGAAGTGGATACGCGGGAATGTCTGACGACGCACTCCTATGGATACAGCTTTATAAGTATGAGCAGGCCTCCCTGCAGATCAATCGTACTGATTCAACCAATGTTCCTTCCTATGATCCCACAATGCAGCGATTTTTTATGCTATCTAGTCTACTCGGCCTTGGTAAGCAAGTCTCCTGGTCCACACCTAAGGTCGAATCTGATACATCTTTCTAGGTCGAGTGATGGCCTGTTCACCTGGCTGGTACGGCACCGCACCATTTTGCGACGGAGAATGCCCTCCCGGAACCCGCCAGACGAGAACCGATGAATGTGGTGGTGGCCATTGCTGCTGGAGCGGACACAAAGTCTACTGCGAATGCATTGGCGGCGATACTTGCGCGGCTTTCTGGAGCGGGACTGCGCCGTTTTGCGATCCGGAGGCGTGCCCGGCAGGATGGCACGAGGCGGGGAGAAGTGACTGGGGCGACGGTGGCTACTGCGTCACAGGAAAGAAGATTCTCTGTGATTGCAACGGTGGAGGCGCTGGACCATGCTCTCCAAAGCCAGCAGATGTTCACTGCGCGGGCATCTTCTTGATTTGCGATAATGGCTGCTCGACCTTCGTCTGTGGAGGGTGCTTCGGGGTCGGTTAGCACCAAGGCTACGACAACTGATGTTGATTCAGCTGCAGATGTTTCAAGGTTTCCGTAAAACTGAGTCATGTTTAGTATTTAGTGAAGGTTTCGTTGAGAATAACACATCGCGAACATAATCCAACCAGTTTGAAGGAAGTCACTGTGAACCAAGAGGCATCTCGAAAATACAATCTGTGAGATGGCTCCTTATGATAGCACAACAGCGGAATTTGGTACGTGTGGCAGTATCCTGTTCCGTGGTTCGGTCAGGTTAGAAGCCTGAAATAGAATCTCTGCAACAGAGACGGATTGAGCCACTAGTCCACTTGAAAGCTCTCTCGTAGTGTATACGTACTCAGTGGCGACTTACAGCTTGACTACAAATTAAGAGTCGTGATCTTGAACTATTTATGGAACATTCTACTAATATTAGACCTACATTCGTAGATGTATAGAAATCTTCCCCTAGTCTAGGCCAGAACACCCGGGCTTGTGCTATAAGTAGCAACTTTGTTTGAATACGAGTTGAAGACCCCGAACTAGGACGAGAACTATTCATAGAAAACTTTTCTGAAACTTAGAGAGACTAGCAGCACCTGTGTCTGTTTCTGAATCTCATTGGCAGATATCCTCGGCCCCTTTCCAGAAGACAGGCGTCCCTCGAACACAGCAGCGCGCCCGCTCGCTATCCTGCGAGTGCATGGAGTCCTATAATAATAGAGGTGTCTATTTATAGCAGCCTTCTTCGAGGTCTAAATATAGGCAGCCATGGTGGAGTTGTGCTGGCGATATCACGGCCTGGCGCTCCAGCATAAATAGAATGAAAAGATGCACAGGCGAGGAATCTTATCCTTCGCTTGGTTTCTCTGTTCTATATCGCCTAGGTTGGCATCCATCAATCAGTTGCTCTGAGCAGATTCCTTTATCATCTCCACTGAGAAAGGTGACGCAGAGCCAATCCAAGCGAGTCGTCATGCCAGGTACTGACAACTGGCCAAACCACCAGTCCCTCAAATTCATTGCAACCTCCACGATTAGAAACTGAGACTGCCACAATGATCTCAGCTTTCCTATCTGCTGTCACTTGGGCTTTTGCCCTCATGGTTGTAACAGGCCCTCCCTCACAGGCCACCCCCATAGCATCAGACGACACTGGTGCAGACCATTCTATCACTGCTCGAGATGCTGCATCGTGGCAAGCTAGACACAGAATGTCTTCTTCCACCTTCCAGGACACATTCGGCAAAATGTGCCACGACAAGTACCGTCTCACCTACGTGAGCGGCTACACTGTCGGCGGTGATCCGCGTTTCGCAGCGATCTGGGACCAAAATTCTAGTTCGGATTGGGCTGCGAGGCATGGCATGACCGGTGCCGAATACCAGGGCCAGTTCGATGCTCTCGCTGGCAAGGGCTTCCGGCTCCGTCTTGTCAACGGATACACCGTTGCGGGAGACGCTCGTTATGCAGCCATCTGGGACAAGTCTGCGGGCGCCATGCCGGTCGCTAGACATGGCTTGAGCTCTTCTGAATACCAGAAGGTGTTTAATACCTTTTTTTCAAAGGGGTACCGGTTGAAGCATGTTAGCGGCTATGCGCAAGGCAATCAAGCGTTGTATGCGGCGTTGTGGGAGAAGTCGGCGACTAATACTACATGGGTTGCACATCATGGAATGACAACGTCTGCATATCAGAAGTTTTCGGATAAGTATGTGGGCCAGGGCTTCCGTCTTGTTCATGTCAGTGGTTATGTGGTCGATAATGTGGATTATTATGCCGCGATTTGGGATAAATCGCCAAGTGGCCCTTGGGTTGCGAGACATCGGATGTCCTCAGAAGACTACCAAAATGAGTTCAACAAATGGGTGGGTGAAGGATATCGGTTGATGCTGGTAAGTGGGTATACATTGGATTCAGACCACGATATGTATGCTGCTCTTTGGGTCAAAGAATAGTAAGAGTTTGGATGGTTTCAACGTACTCAAGGCGCAGTGTTTGCTCTTAAAAGGACAATTTGAAGCCGAAATTGTTTGCTATATCCAATTTGTAACGACCGATTTTTTTGCTTACTATGTTCTGCAGCATTGGGTCTTTGTAACATTCTGCGCCCATTTCAACGCAGTAATCTTTTTCACCCCCCAGCACCATCTCCTTGAAGCTAAATCTTAAGAAGGACTATAAAAGGTGGGGCAAGAAAGTGATGGCAAGTGGAACAAGCCTTTGAAAGCAAATGGGAGACTTGACAGCTTGAGCTCGGTTCAGTTCAGACTAATCTGCTAACATCAGTTGGGTTCATAGGGAAACATTAAACGGTGTGTAAAGAGTAGCAGGCGCCAGAGAAAAACGAATTGCCGTACTTGATGCGCTTTGAGACACGTACTTGACCTTGCGAGGTGTAGGTCGTGACGGAGTTACTGCGCCATGCCTGATGGAACGCTCAGGCCCTTTGTCCCCATCAGTTAACGGTGACCTGTATTTACGAGGGTTAGGATCAAAATACTGCGAGCACTGTTGAGTATTCTGATAGCTGATACGATGGAGTAACGCACCTTCACTGCACGGACTGCTGAAATGCCAACCGCATTTCCGACTCCACGTGGCTGATCATCGCCATGAACTGTTCGGCTCCTCAACCGCACGTGTCTGATGAAATGCATGATTACATCGGATCTCCAATCGGTTCCATCAATGCAAGATTGCCTATCAAGGGGCTTTAGACACTAACTATTTCTTGCAGATGGTGCCCCTGAGCGACTGACCCATAAGCCACATGGGGAACTGCCAAGAGCGGAAATATCGCCAACCTCACCCCAACAAGCGAGAGGGGGCGGAAATAGAGACCTTAGAGCCAGAATCAACTTTAAGAAATTCCAACTTGGGCAGTTTGGCACGGATGTGATGATTGATGCCCCTGGGTCCAAGCGAGCTGAAAATGGCTTCCGTTGAAAGCCGTCACTACCATGACAACCCCTGAACTTCCAAGACGAACCGCGTCGATTCAACCTTTTAACTATCACTCACATGGGAATAGTATCATGAACCACTGAAAAGCCTTCGAACTGCAATCTTGCTTTCAGACCTCACTGCGGACGACCACCCGCGCGGCCGCCCACTTCGCCAACCGCGCTAAGCCCAGCCATTCAGCTCTAGCTTGCCTGCCGATTTGCAACGGGAGAAAAGCCACGGCGGCCGCGTCGTATCGCTCGACACGTGTCGGACCCCCAAAGCATGTCACCCTCCTTGATCGGCACCGTTTGACCCTGAAGAAAGAATGACATTCTGCGATCCGTTCACTGATAGACAGATCTAGAGGACGGTCTTCTGGATGGCCCGAGCTGTCGGTGCTAGGACACCAGGCTAATCGTCCACCTCAGCACGTTATCAAAATCCGCTGCAGCCACCACGCGTTAGCTGCCTCACCGTCGGTGGGTCGGAGAAGAAGCTAGGCTCGATCAGATCTGTCAACAGACCTAAGCGATGCGTCTGTGAAGAACCAGGAGCCCGGGCCGTGGTGCACGGTCAAAGGGGGAATGCTACGGTGGAGTTGAGAGGATCTGAGCGTTTCTTCAAGAATGACATCAAAGCAAGGAGCTGAAGATATGGAGTGGATACCTTCTGCAACGGCAGCAGCGTGGCCGTTTACGCGGTTGGTGTCCCTGCATCTTGCGTCGCCCTGCAGGACACCACCAGCTCAGCTGAGAACAGGCCCTGTTTCCAGATCCCCGATTTCACGTTCAACTGACTCGAGTCCCAGGAACGCCGACATGACAATGGTTTCAGGCCGCGTTGCTATCGCTCGCAGGGCTATCGGGACAGTCGAGACCCGTCAAATCAGGGCTTAGCGATAGATAACCTGGGGTTTTTGAGGCGGACCACGCGCGGGTCCGAGTTAGAGTTTCCCAGACCCCGGATCCAACACTGCCGGGGTGGACGCGGCAGCTGTTGTGCGCTTCTTATCTCGCGTGTTCTTCAGTGGCTGATTTCGAATGCAAAAGGGGCTTCACTTGCGCGTCCAGAATGATCGGTAAGAAGACGTGGCTGAGACCTGGCAAAAGGGATTTCTCGAGAAAAGCCTCTGCATGACTCTTGTCTCAACCGTGGCATTTGAATGGCTTGGTCTACCGTGAAGCCGTCGCTGCCGATGAACCGAACCAACAAATCGGTCTCGATCTAGCTATCGACTCCCCAGCTCAAACGTGAGTCCTGAAAACAGCCCAGCCAAGCACCGCAGCTCGAGTCCAGCCCGCCAAGGCCATTGGGGACATTGCTGCCACTCTGATTTCAGCCAATGTGGCTTGTCGCGTCGAGTCAGGTCCTCACGTCAACGGTCCAATGATGGGGGTCTAGTCTCGTTGATAGGCCAGCCACCCTACCAGCCCAAAGTCAAAGCGCTGATCCTCAGCCAAAAGGTGAGGGAACCCCAGCTAAACTGGTGGCAAGCGCTTCTCGTCATTGTTGTGTTTGTCGTCGAAAGCTTCAACTTCTCGAGGATTGCAGTCTCAACCATGGCTGGGCTCGAGCCCAACATCTACTGGTCGACGGCCATCACATGGATCGCGGCATCGGTGGCCATGGTGATGCGCTTCATGGCTCGGCGGATCACAAAGCAGCCTTGGTGGTGGGATGATACATTTTGTGTGCTGACCTATGTGGGTTCTCCATCCGCTTGAGACACGATCAACATGCTTACAGACACACCAGATATTTGGATGCCTCTACTCGGCGACCGTGTTAGAATGTACAAACCAACCTACGATATACACACCATTCAGAGTCTAACAATTCCTTGCAGGGACCATCCACTGGTACCTTGGCCAATACATGCCCGACGACCTCAGCGATGCCGAACGAGACCTGATCCTTCACAATGGACGATTCATCGGATTCTTCAACTCCCTGACATATGCCTTTGCGATCGCCTCTGCGAAATTGGCTATCCTCTTTCTCTACTGGCGAATCTTTCAGCTATCATCGATCCGACTCCCAATGCAGATCATGATCACCATGTGTTTTATCTGGATCATTGTTCGAACGTTCATGACCATCTTTCGCTGCCTCCCGGTACAGGCATATTGGGATAAGACGATTCCCCATGCCGTCTGTAGGATCCGGGATACGGAATTCTTCTTTAGCACGGTGCTTACACATTTCTTGATGGACCTTGCTATCTTGGTCTTGCCCATCATCGAGGTCTTCAAACTCCGCCTACGTATCGGCCAGAAGATTGCTGTGGCCGCTCTCTTCATTGTTGGTTCCATGTACGTGACTCCTGGGCTCTGTTACTATTCAGTCGCATCTAACTCTGTCATAGTGTTTGTCTCGCGTCGATATTCGCTATTGTCGAGGCCCTCAGTTATAACCCCAAGTCAACACAAATGCCCCATGACTATGGTATGTACTGCGTCTGGGGATCCGTCGAGATCAACATTGCCATTGTATCTGGTAAGAGCCCTTAATCTTAAGCCAGTGTTTAGCCTCTTGACTAACTGCTTCTAATAGCTTGCTTCCCCCTACTTCGACCTGTCATCCGCAACATCTTCCCCGCCCGCTTCCTCAGCTCCTACTACGGCGGCAACAGCAGCCAACCCATCAGTCGACCAAGCCGTGCTATCCGACTGGCTACAATATCGAGAACAAATAGGGAAAAGGAAAATGACGAGACCAGTTCAACCCATCAGCTAGCAGACATCGAAAGTGGTGTCTCGGAAGTTGGCGATTTCGACGCGGTGCCTAGGCCGGTACACAGCCATGAGGGTATTCGTACCGTGATATCGAGTCCATATCACGAGGACACGGATCAAAATACGGCTGGGATACATGTACAGAAGGACATGATAGTCGAGGTGGTGGCAACCAAACGATGAAAGGGATTGGGAGATGAGAGATGATACCCCGGGAGATAATGAGCAATCTATATATTTAATAGAGTTTAAAGACCCGTTCAATAAGATCTTTGTAGCGTGACATGATGGCGCCTGGTTTCATGTTTAGACTTGACAGTGAAGCGCTCCTTACCATGAAAACTCAGGGGAGGCTCGCTCGACATTCGCGGTATAACGGACCTAGGGAACAGTCCAGTCTCTCACAGGGTTCACTGTTCCTTCATCGCACTGCATGTCTAAATTTTGTAAATAAATTGTGTCTTTGCTTATCCTATTGAACTCTGAAAGTAGTTTTCCAGGCCGGGCAGCGACGCAAGCTCAGCAAAATTAGTAGGAACAAACTCGGGCATCAAGTTCATTTCCTCTGAACGAAACGACCCCTGCCCCGGGCTGCTGCCATACGCCCACTCCATCGTTGGCATTGCTTGCTCTTGTCCAAGCATCTGCTCAGGCTCAACCTGCAACGCAACCCAGTTGCGAAACTGATCGTAACCTGCACCACCCAGTGACGGGCTTTCACCATGACTCGCTCCCAGCTTGGCCAGTGCCATTTCCAAAATCTCCAGGCCCCGCTTCTCGGAGCTTTTGGTGTTGGCAAAGACGCCGCCGGACATGATTTTCAGCAATGTGATTCCTTGGTCGCAGATGTCGCCGAATTCTACCGTCTTGCTGAGGATGCGTTGAGCTATCAAAGTTACTACCGCAGCACAGCAAGAAGTGAACTCGGTATATGAAGACTTGGAAAGCCCAAACTCATCATGGAGCTTTTGACAGAGCTGGATGGATGTAATGGCGCTTTGGATGCAGCGTTTTATAAGGGTGTTGCGAGCGTTGACCCATCCGTGCAGACCAAGCTTATCAGCATCGGAATCGTCAAACATGAAAGATCGGCCAATGAAGATATGCACAAGATGATATGTGAGTGCGAGGTGTATGTTGGATCGAAAGAGTGATTGGCCTGGCGTTAAGTCCTTGCAGTAGGTCTCTTCTGAGAGACTATCCCACCATGTCTCCAATGCCTGGTTTACTTTGAGGGCATCATTAGCTACTAGTATGCTCGAGCTTGGAGTTGCTCTTTTAATCATTAAGCTAGAAAGTTAGCTTTGTAGCAGAATTCGGGATGAAAGAACCAACATGTTGTCGCGAGCATCCTCCATAATCTCAGTAAGGTCTTTCTGGGCCATGGCGTTATGAAACGTATTGGGCCTTCCGGATGGCTGTAATTCAAGACTATTAACTGGGAGCTCAGTGCTTATCTGGGATCTCTGAATGGATGCAGGCCGGCCATGCAAGATGGAAACACGCCTGTGAGTAGTCAGATATTTGGCCAATTGTACCAATACGCATCTTCATTCAAGCAGTGACTCTATGCCTTCCAGTAAAGCCTTTTTCAAGCACGAGTAGACTCATCAAATGAACTTTATATGAGCATGTACACAAGAAAAATGCTTGGCTCACCTCTCCAGGGTATACACCGTCCACCAAATTCGGTTGCGCATCTCGGTGTCTCGCGTCTTGGACTTGCTTTTCAAGTGCATGTTGTTATGTATCGCTATTTTCATAGCAATGCCGTAATAGCTGCTGGCCAGTCCTGCCGGGTCCACCGGGAGCGTGTACACTCCCATCAAGATGAAGGCCTGCACGCATTGGGCACTCCCGATAGTCAGCAGATCGGGGATCATGGCTGTTGCCTTTCGATAAAAAGACAAAGCAAGGGCGTCATCGATTGCCGAAGTCACGTCAACCTCCCCCGTATTGGACTGTCTTCCTTTGACCAGGTGCGCAAACTGGGTGCTGACGCAAAACACCATGAGAGCCGTGCAGACCCATGGAGCGTCGGCGATTGTGAGTGGCGCAGCAACGTGGGTATATATGTCGGATATCCGATTCCGTATATGCTCTTCGTCTACATAGAAGTAGTTTGTCTGAGCTACGTTGAAAAAGATGTCCAGCAATGTAGTGGCGACCTCGGCAGGTGGGAATAGAGATACAGCATCTTGGACGACAAAGGGGAACGATAGCAACTGTTCGGCCGTGGCCACGCTGGCTGTCGGATCCTGTGGCTACAATTAGCTCCACACATGTCATATTGACAATGAAGGACACTTCTTACAGTGCTGGGTCTTTCCAAGTCAGGGCCTAATTTTTGTTGGATTTGGCGAGTAAAGTCGGAATGAGAGAACTCTTCATAGGCTGCGAAGTGATGAGCAACATTGTGATGACTTGGTTATCTAAAACCGCATACCTAGGATGGAAGTAGCGTCTTTCGTCCCTTGATTGCTGGGAGTGTCGTCGGAAGCCTCATCACGTTGCAGGTTCGCTAGGTCCCGTGACGCAGGCGAGCTCCCCTTATCCGTTGACAGAGCTGCCACCGTCTCCGCAAGCTGAGTAGGGCTGAAATCCTGAATATTCGTAAAGTGTTGAACGATGGCTTCCAAGTTGCGAATCCTATCGATATCGAAAAACACCCTTGGGTTAATCGATTCCGCCAACTTTTGTATTTCTGGCCGCCGTCTTGATCGTCTATATGCGTTGGTGAAGGCGCATTGGCGCTTGGATTTGATACACCCGTCACATGGGGTTCCGCCAGTGCACCTCTCCTTCAGGCGCCGGCAATGGTCGCACCTGTGAGTCCTATTAGCCATGGAACGCAATGATGCGCTATCTGAGCACTGACGCTCGTGCAGCCCTTGGCTTTTTCCCAACGGCCACGGTTATCTCGTTGCGTGCCGGCTGGGGTGACCCCGGAGGCTGCCGGTCATCAACAGTCTGATCTGCCTCGGTGGGTCTCGACATTGCGTCACGCTGAGCAAATCAGTCCAATCAGCTTGGTAAACAAAGGTCCTGGTCTAGTGGAGGGATGTTGAAAGAGGGAGGTTCCTACGATTTGAGGTTTGGTGTTGTGTGCCGGTTTCGTGCCGGAAAATGTCAGCCGAAGCGTGCCGGGCCGGAGATCGACGGGAATACTGCCTAATTCAGATACCCACCTATCCAAACCATTATCACTGGCTTCAATAACATTATCCTTGTGAGGTCAGGCACAATCAAGTGTTTGAATGAAGACAGGGGTTGCGAGTAGCAAATTCAGGGGCTGTCCCAGGTTCTCACAGAATGGCATCTAGATTGCCTTGAACACCATTGTTCAGCATACCTATCAAGGCCAACGGTTACGTGTTGGCAAACAGTCAAGAAAAAAGCTCTAGGGTGTTTACATGACGAGAAATTAACTAGAGTGATTGTAGCATTGAATGGACACTATTCTCTCGCGCTCATTTCTCTATCCTAAACCGCATCTCCTCCCATTTATCTACAGTTTTGACTCCCTCCCCGTTTTCCACAAAGGCTCGAGACTTTCTTCCATGAGGTTTCTTTTTGAGGATATCCTGGCTTTGGTGGTCTTGAAGATACGAGGTAGACCCGAATTCTCAAATGAAACACCGTCACGCACCATGGCCGCCATGCCTTTGCTCGAAAGCAGAATCTGTGGCATCCCATGGCCCGTGAAACCAGCAATGATGAACTGACCTGGCTTGTCTGGGACCTCGCCAACGTGAGGCATAAAATCTCCGCTGTAACCCATGACTAGTGCTCGTGTTAGCAGCCGTCGGTAGTTGTAGCAGTTCCAACTTACTTCCGGTCCAGATGCTCTCTACTTTAGCACCCGAGTTCTCCCAGCAGCGGAAATGCCGTTGCATATAGTCATCAAAATAAGACACAGCCTCTTCAATGAGCTCATCGTCTCGTATTGTGCCATACCATCGCTCCTTGTTGTGCCAAAACCGCTGTCTGGCCCCACCAACGATGATGCTACCGTCAGGGCGCGGAATAAGATAGTCATTGTTGCGTGCATCGAAGCGGATACCATAGGTATTGACCAGATGAGGCGTGTCAGTTCCCTTGGGGCTGCTGATATGGCAGGCGATACCCCTGATTGGCACGATGCAGCGCGCGTATTCGGGCAGTAGGTGGCTGGTATAGCCGTTGGTGGCGTAGATGATCTTCCGAGCCTTGATCAAGCCATCGGGGGTTGTCACAGTCCATGATCCATTGCTATCATGAGTTGACGAGACTGAAGATACGGGCGTGTGAGAGTACAGCTTGACGCCTTTGTCGAGGAGAAGTTGTAGGAGTTGATGGATCATCTTTGATGGCCACAAGTGGGCGGCTGTATAGGAAAAACAGCACTGCGCGCCCTTGACACCAGAAACCTGTTTTTATACCTGTCAGCTGCTGTTTCGAGTGCAATAGAATAAACACGAGGTGCTTTACCCTTTCTGCGTCTTTCTTGGGCGTAAAAGCGATATCGTGTAGATCGACAACATTCGCTTTTACCAACTCTCTGTACGCTTCTTCCGTCTGCTTTGCATGTTTGGGGTCCAGAAAAACATCCAAAGCCCTAGTGACGTTAAAGTCACAGTCAAGGCATTCCCTTTCGACGAGATCCTTAACCGCGTATACATGGGCGGCTTCAAATTTGGCCAATTCGGCAGCTGCCTCTGCGCCATAGATCTTGGCAGTTCTTTGGACGTTGAGGAATCCGTCTGGCTTGACATGACCTCCGTTTCGTCCAGTGGCACCAGAGACTGGCTTCCTGGCTTCGAGGATTGCGATAGAGGCCTTGAAAGAGCTGTCTTGAAGCAGATGGTAGGCCGTGCCCACTCCGGCGATGCCAGAGCCGATAATGAGAATGTCTATCTCGGAGGGAAGGTCTTTGGTACTCCGGAAATCATCCAGGGGGCGAGGCTCCGCGTTCCAAAAGGAAGGGACGGGGTTAGCGGCTGGCACCATTTGATCTTTGGTCATGTCGGTTGTTTGACGGATGGTCAAGGTCGGGTCTGTATCTGAGGAATTTGCCTGATATCAACGTTAACAGAATTGAAAGATCGGCAGGGTAAGTCGCGAAGCTTGTTCAGACCAACATTGACAGGAGAGTATCTAGATAACACAGGCGAATGATGCAGAGATAGGTGACGTCGACACAACTTCACAAATGATAGTGACTAGGATCCACCTCCTTCTGCGGGGTGGTGTGCCGGCTGCGTGCCGGTAACATTGAATCCATCGTTCAACTCAGTTAGTTCTCTAGCCCCCGGCACAAGCAGGCACCGACAATCATCAGCTGGTTTTGTCATTTATAGGGCCCAAGCCTTTATCGGAAGCTTAGAGTTAGCCATCTACCTGCCTACCCAGCCCCCTTGTTCACCACAAACACCACATTCTCACTCCGTGTTTTACCGACTCAACCATGTCTCCGGCTAATAAACACGTTGTATTCGACATTGTTGGCACATGTGTGTCGTATGATGCCATGTTCAACGCCCTTGACCGACGGCTGGGCGATAAGCTGCGCGAGCAAGGCATCAAGCCTCGTCTGCTTGGATACCTTTGGATCGAAGTCACTGAGCGCGAGTATACCTATCTGAGCATGAACGGCCGCTACATCACATTCCGAGATGTCTTTAGCAGCATCTTTTACCGAATGTTATACATGGCAGGTGTGCAAGAGCCGCATGAGTTCGCCAACGACGACGACTTGAAGTATATCCTCCAGGAGTACATGAAGTTGGAAGCACGCCCCGGAATTGCCGAGTGCTTCCAGATACTGAGGGATAACGGCTTCACTATCTGGGCGTTGACGGCCGGTGATGTGGAGCGCGTGGGCGGCTACTTCACTCACAACGGCATCCATATGCCCATGGAGAACTTCGTCTCTTGTGACGGATTCAAGATTGGCAAGCCTGATCCCCGGGTGTATAAGCTTATGCTGGACCGTCTGGGTGATGATGAGAAGTGGTTTGCAGCCGCTCACAATTGGGATGTGACTGCTGCACAGTTAGCAGGGTAAGTTATATCCCTACCCTAACAATTGTACTTACTGACCAGGATTTGTCTATAGATTCAAGGCTGCGTACTGCACTGTTTGGGAGAAGGAGCTTTGCGAGGGCGTCTTTGGCAAGATGGATATCACGGCTGATACATTTCCCGACATGGCGCGCCAGATTGTGGCAGCATCTGCGGCGAGCTCATCATAGGCTTGGAGGAGGAGGTAGAACTAGCTGGTATCATGATATTGAGATAAACAAGACACAACATATACCTAAAGTCTAAAGAGCACCGGGTTGATGATCCAGGCATAATGACATCTAAGAGAATCTATCATCCAATACACCGGAACTTTTTTAATGTTGGTATCAATGACGTCCCCGTCGGGCACAGTAGCAAAGAACACAACGATAAACCAGCATTAAAATCCAATGCTGAACACCGGACCTTGAGCGTCTTGCCCATCACCAAGATCTTGCCCCTCCTGTACTGAAGTTCAATGCCAAGGTCCACGAGGATTGTAATGACAGATCGTTGACCGGCACACCCGGCTCTGGCCAAGGCCGTCTCCAGGCTCCTCGACTATACTCGTTCCACCACGACGCGTGTTTTCGACTCCTGCCGCACACCATAACCTTATCCCAGCTGTATCCATGCCATGCCTGCAACAGTTCTTGCAGCTATCGCCATTAGCGCTGCATTACCCCAGACCGCCAACCAAGATACCGGGCCGTCGCTTTGAGTCTGCGTGCCGGTAGCGTGCCGGGTTCCCCGCAACTCAGACCAGACTTGAACCACGCTCGGGGTTTGCCTTTGAGTGACCATGGCGATCCTTCGTCATTTCCCCGCAAATCCTCTTGGTCGAGGGAAAAAGAAAGGTGAGCGTAGGATCCATCTATACCATAATATCCATCCTGGAGTGGTGAATTACTTGTGTATACGAACGAGCTGGAATCGAGGCTCGAACTCTAGGTAACCTAATTCTCAACCAGCGCGCCCTCTACCAACAGTGCACGCTTATCTCGAGACAGTTGGATAGACTCTTGGCAGAGCGGATCCAACAAACCCCAGCTTATCTCCCGTCTTTGATAACTTATCCGGGATCTGGGGTTGAACCCGGCAAAGCTAACTGACTAGTATGTCACCCCTCATGATCCTGCGTAGCGGCTAACTTCTCCCGCTCGCCAAAACACCTCCCACACGGGGTACATAACCTGATCAACCACCTGGGCTTTCGAATGTTCATCTTGCAACAGGCATTGGAGCATTTGCTACCAGACTTGATCAATTTTGTGCTCGCACACTTCCATCGTATCAACTTACTCTTGCAAGCCCTGCTCAGCGATGGAGCACTCTACATCCAAAGATCAGGGGCCCAAGGCTCACGATCGCGTTTCCAACTACAGCCTCAAGGAGACCAAGGTTTCCGCCAATGAACTTTCCCTGGAAGATGCCGAAATTGTCGCGGCACTCCAGAGTTATGTCCCAGGAACCTCGGAGGAAAGGCGACTAGTCAGGAAGGCCGACATGATCCTGCTTCCGCTTCTCTGGTGGATGTATATCCTTGCGTACCTCGACCGAGGAAACATTGTGAGTCCCTCCCTTGGATATCCGAGAGCCCAACCAACATGATTTTTCAAGGCCAATGCCAATGCTGCAGGAATGAGTGAGGATCTAGGACTCAGCGAGAACCGTAAGTCACACCCTCAGTCATCAATCGCCAACACTAATCACCCTTTGCTTCCAGAATACTCTCTGCTCGTATCTCTCTTCTTCGTCGCCTACGTCCTGTTCGAAGTACCCTCCAACATGTTGTTGATGAAGATCAAGCCTTCTATCTACCTGCCTACCATCTGTGTCATCTGGGGTAGTGTGATTATCGGAATGTCGCAGAGCAAGAACCCATCCTCGTTCCTTGCCGGCCGTTTCTTCCTTGGTGCCATCGAGGCCGGTCTCTTTCCTGGTGCTCTGTTTCTCCTGACCTGTTGGTACACCAAGAAGGAAGTTGGTAAGCATTCAGCAAGTCCAACAGCGTGCATCTTGTGGCTGACTTGTCAGGCAAACGATTCTGCATCTTTTACACTTCCGGTTGTGTTGCGCCCGCCCTCGGTGGCATCATGGCTGGAGCCGTTATTTCGCGGCTCGAAGGAGCCCGTGGAATCCCAGGCTGGCGATGGCTGCTCCTCATTGAAGGTGTTGTTACCGTTGCCTGCGGATTTGGCCTCTACTTTGTACTTCCCGACTACCCCCGAAACTCCAAAATGTTGACTCCCGAGCAACGACTTCTCGGCCACGTCCGCATCCTGCACGACCAGAGCGCCTCTGTTCAACCCGAGGAGGATAACTTGACACCCTTCCAAGCCGTTGCAGCAACCCTCAAGGACGGCAGAACTTGGCTGTTCCTAGCTCTCTATACCTGTAACATTCTGGGCTTGACTATTTCGTACTTTATCCCCACCATGCTCAAGGGACTCGGCTACACCAGTGTAACCGCCCAATGGATGACGGTCCCTATCTGGGCCTGCGGTGCTGTTTTCCAGCTATTTTGGTCCTGGACCTCGGATAAGACTCAAGATCGCAGATGGCACATAACTGGTCTGCTTTCCATTTCGGCTCTGTCGTGCCTGATCGCCATTGTTGTCAGGAACAACACTGTCAAGTACGTCATGATGTGTTTCCTCATTGGTGGAATGTTCACAACGGTACCACTGATTCTCAACTGGACGAGCGAGGTTATGGCCAGGCCAGAGCGAAAGCGTTCTATTGCCATTGCCTTTGTCAACTCTTTCGGTCACACTAGCTATATCTACGGAAGCTACTTGTGGCCCGCCTCTGAAGGACCCCGCAACCTCAAGGGATTCGCAGCCTCCAATGCTGTTCTCGGCACCGCCGCCATCCTTGCCGCGGTCTTGCCCATCATTTTCAAGTACTTCCCCAACAAGGACGAAGAGCCTGTGCAGCGAAGGGACCAGGAGACGGCCGGACGAGAAGATTGAGAGGTATAGCGAAGAACTAGTATCTATCCGTATGGCAGTAAATAGCAGGGTCAGTGGTTAGTATGAGTGGTAGAGAAATGAACTTGGCGGCCCCCTTCGTGTTAGGGGCCTGTGTTGGAGAAACGAGACGGGGTCGGCACCTGCACAAGCCGCATTGGGTCAAGTCATTTCTTACAGCAGTGCATCTATCACGACGCAAACACTTAGCAGAGCAAATCCATAGCTAACTCAAGTGTTATTATTTTCGTATCATATTGACTCTCATGTAACAAAACACTCAGTTTCCATCAAAACTTCCCACGGATACCAGAGTCCGCCCAGGCCCTCATCAGATGGCGTAGGAGCAGGCCACTTCGGCTACACAAAACACGTATACCAGAGAAAAACAGCAGACCTTCTCTGTGCACGGGGACCATATCTTCCCCCTAAAGTTAGAGGAAGCTCTGCAAAAGGCTCATGGGTATATCACTCAACTGATTTTGGGCGGCTAGCTAAGCGGCTTCAACCACATAGTCGAAAATACACTTCTTCAGGAGCCTTTCGACCACGGGCAGCAACGTGCAAAGTCAAAAGGGGCGTCGTTGCGGGATTTTCCTTCCGGGATAAAGAAAAAGACGCAATGAGCAGCGTCGTGAATTTTAGATGCGATCCCGTCCCCACATGGCCTCCCTGAGGGTCTCGATCCAGAGCTGCTGTCGGGAGCTCTTGCTGGAGCAGCATACGCAGTGGCAAGAAAGTAGACGAGCCCTGCCGATATGTAATGAAACTTCATCGCGTCTGATTGGGGGTGCTGAGGAAATAAGGCAAAAGGCGAGGTAGGATGGAGAGAATGATGGAGGAAAGAGTTCGAGGGGGGAAGTTGGAGATACTTATAGAGATCACAATTGTAAAGAAGGATAGACAGATGTCGTATTTTGTGCTCTTCTTTGGGCCGTCTAGCGTCAGAGAAACGCCGAGACAATATCTGCCGCCCCAAACTGTGCATACCTGCGGGGCTGGTTGGGCTTGAAGCTCGAACACTGCTTGTAGATCACACGGCACGATTGCCAGAGCGGAAAGGACAGTTTAGTGATGCCTAGTAAAATAATGAGCATATATTAGGGAAGATGGTACTGCCTTGAACCTAGGTACCTCGTGTTACGTACCAAGTAGTTGAAAACCTGTCGGAAGTGATCGGCTTGAAGAATAGCAAGGGTATTGTGGCGTGTCGTTCTCAATATCAAGTTCCCGGTCTTCAGACCATCATATGAAAAGGCGCTCACTATCATTTGCCGTGTCTCACCTACATGTTGGCAGCTCCCCGCCCTTGATCATGGGCTTGTTTATCTTGTTGATTTTGGAAACTCTAGTCAAGATCTTTATGTCTCTAGCTGGCTGTCTTTCATCAATCAGACACAAGGATTCAGCTGTCTTGCCACTTTATCGACTTGTCGAATGATGCCCGCCATCTCATCACCGCTCAATAACGGACTAATCGAGCATATTCTCAGAACTACCCTCCCTCGTAGCTTTGTTGTCAATATCCCAGCGATATTTCCCTCGACCAACTTTCTCGAAATCGCCGTGTTTAGGTCGTTCAGCTCCTCGTCCGTCTTTCCCGGTGGTGCATATCGGAATGTCACTATTGCCATGCTCGCAGCACTTGTAACCTCCCAATTCTTCGACTTTTTCACCTCTTCTTGAGCAATCTCTGCCAGGCGGAAGCCATGGTCAATCATTAGTCCCAGTCTTTCTACTCCGAGGACGCGCAGCGTGAACCAGAGCTTCAAAGCTCGCGACGGCCGCGTCAACTCCATGCCAAGGTTCCAGAAGTTGGGAATCTCCTCGTCATCGAGTGCGTCTCGGAGGTAGTCGCCGTCGTTGGTAAAGACCTTTGCCAGGTTGATCTTGTTTCTGACAAGAATAAGACTGCAGCTGTAGGTTTGAAACAGCCACTTGTGCGCATCCCAAGAGATGCTATCTGCAAGGCCGAGACCGCTGACCGCTGAGCTTCGAGTAGCGGCGAGAGAGGCAGATGCACCGTAGGCACCGTCGATGTGAAGCCATACGCCCTCTTCGTCTCGAATTTGTGCAAGAGCCGTTAGATCGTCAACACTCCCCGTATTGGTCGTCCCTGATGTCCCAATTAGGACGAAAGGGATGAGTCCTGCCGTTCGATCGGCTTGGATGGCGTCCTTGAGGGCTGCGGTCTGTATCTGGAAGGAGTCATTCGACCGAATGACACGGATCCGATCGCGTTTGATCCCAATAATCCTCAGCGCCTTCACCACAGAGTGATGCGTCTGATCAGACACATATGCAACACCAAATCCCTCCTGCCCAGAAGGCAAAATACAATCCCTCGCCAAAACCATAGCAGTCATATTAGCCATGGACCCCCCAGAAACGAAAATCCCGCCCGCAGTATCAGGCAATCCCACACGCGCCGCCAGCCACTCCAGCAACGTCTGCTCAACTACGGCTACTCCCGAGCCCTGCAGCCTGGACCCCGCAAACGAGTTGAAGGCGCTCGAGAGGCAATCACCTATCCAGGACAGTGGCGAGGCGGGGTTGGGGACGAAGCCGAAGAAGCGGGGGTTGTTCATTCGGAGGCGAAAGTCGGAGATTGTGAAGGCATCTTGGATGGCTTGGTCTATGTCGTTGGGTTGGCCGGGAGTGCTGAGTTCTTTGAGGAGAGGGACGTCTGCTGGTTGGGCAACCCGTAACATAGGATCATGGCGAACTTGTTGCGTGGACTGAAGAAGTTTGTCAAAGACGGCTTTGAAGGAAGCACTGATGGCTGCTATTTCTGCACTCTGGTCCAATGCATCGAGAGAGGCCATTGTGATAACTGTGTCAGTGTGTGGAATCTCTGATCAGAGTGGCCAGAAAGTTCATGTTATAGCAGAGGTTGACTCAAGGTTCATGGAAAATAGTCCCGTTTATTGCCGAAACAGCCCGGAAATGCTCCCCGTGAATACCGTGGTGGAGCGTGCTTCATGTCAAAAATGTCAAAATTGACTACAAAATGTCAAGCCAAGGGCGCGAGCGAACGTTAGCCTCCCCACATCGTAGGATGGTGATCGGATATGCAAGCGCAAGGCTCTATATTTGGGCGTCTTGGTAATCATGTCTCCATATTATTACTTAGTCTTTTGATGCCCTTGCAAATTGGGACGACGGTTAGTGAACGAGTGAGCTAGTATTGACTAGATTTACGAGGCAACCTATGAGCTCTTGATAAATATTTTTCGTAAGTAGCCCCCGGGTAGTTGGTCCTTGAGCGTTTCTACCCTGTGTCGAGTTCGCTTTTCACGACTGAGTCAATCCCACACTATTCTAATATTCCATCTCGTAAAAATACGTCCAGGTCAGCCGTGGTAGAGTCAGAGGCATGACAAGATGTCGTTCTTTGTCCCAGGTCGAGCATAAATCAGCGTCACCCTCAACTTGAGTCGCACATTGAGCGTTGCTTTGATCGCCAGTCAATACTCGGTGCTGTTCCTCAACCCAAATAATTATAAGATTACTCCTCTAATTGTCTATTCTACTTAAAACACTTTTGTGTAGGTATGCAAAGTCTATATCCAAACATTATATGCCTTCCATTTGATGCAGAGTCGTTTCGTGGTTCGCGTATCAAACCTGTAAAGGTCAAGCAGACTTTTCGTTGTCGTATCCTGTTTCGGCCATCTCCTGTGCCCTGCTAGATGGCAGGCTTGATGGTGAGTTGTCAAGCCATTTGCCGCTATTTATTGCTTCCATGTTCTGCTGAATCTGGAAATCAGCACAACAAGCGTGCCACTGATAATGGTCGCGAATGTAGCTTCATCAAGTTAGCACATATTCCAAGTCTCGGCCAATAATGGAATACTCACTGATGGTGAAAGCCCATCCAACACCGAGGCCGTTGATCAAGGGCACGACTCCGCCAACACTTCCCGCGGCAAAGCTGTACTGAACAACATACTTGCCCGTGATGACCGCCGTTCTGTATACCGGACGAACTTCTACAGAATTATTAGCGCCTTCCCCTAGGCTGTGCAATTCTGACTTACCAGCAGCGTATGTGTTCAGCCCGCTGAACGACGCCATGAGTCCTGTTCCCTGAATGAAGGAACCCACAATAGGCAAAGCCATGCTTCCGATGCGTTTCTGTACACTCCAGCCATATAGGAGAGTGCCTAGAGGTAGCACCAAAAGAATGAAAGGCAGACTGGCGTTGAGTCTGTCCTCTGGTAGTCGCTGCCCATTCCTCTTTCGGATGTATCTCCTGACAGTGATGTCGGACACTTTCCCACCAAGCGTGCTGCCAACCAAGAAGCCGGCGCCAGGAGCGAGGTAGAAGAGACCGCTTTCAAGAGGAGAGTTCAGGTTGAATCGAGGGTTGACAACACGCCGGACCGAACTCAAGAGGCCGTACTGATTAAACGCCAACAGGCCACAAGCAATGTTCTAGTAGGTATCAGAAACGTCTTATCATCGAGTGGATGCAACATACAGCCAATAGAACCTTTGGGTATTTGAACTGCCGAAACACAATCATAGGGTTGAATGTCCGGATCATGTCCTCTCGTGTCTTGGGACGTATAGCCTCGGCAGTCTTGGGGTTCCCGACCTCGCTTGCCCGAGGGATGAAAAAGAAGGTGAGAATCAAGCCAAGGCAGGACATGCCGGCCTCGACGCCATAAATGACTCTCCAGCTGGTAAAGGTGGCAATGATACTACCAATCAGTGGGGCTGTAGATGGTTAGTTGTGATGTCGCGTGACCCGTGGGGTTGCTCACCGATGGTGTTTGCACTAACGCAGCTGCCAAGAAAGAAACCAACAGCCGTCCCGCGAACAGTCTACATGGCATTAATATTAAACACTAATAATCTCTTGGATAAACTTGCCGGTTCAAAAATGTCTGCCAGAATGGTCTGTCCGGCAACAAGGAAGAATGGCCCTGTTGTGCCGCCAAGAATCCAGAGAGCACCGAACCCTGCAATGTTGGGAGCCACAGCACATCCAATAGAGCATAGACACAGGACAAGGTTGGCAACAAGATATGTTGACCTTCTACCAATTATTGTGCTAATTGGGAGCCAGATCAGGCCAGACAAGGCCTGGGCGACGAAAACGCCAGCATTGACCGTGTTGATGGTAGTCACCGCGATGTCCAAGTCTGAAGCAACCTCAGGTGTAGCAGGCATAATCGCAGTACTCCAAAATGTCATTGGAAGAGGCATCCAACAGACGACAAACAGGATGACCCATTTTCTCCAGGATGGGATCTCAGCCACATCATCGTCAATGGCACCGACAGGAGGCAGAGGCGTCACTGATGGTTGGGCACCAGTCAATCCCCCTGACTTGGGTTCACTCGCCATCTTGGCAGAAATTCAGGGGACAAACAAAATGTATTGAAACAGGAACTCGAAACGGGAAATCAACACCTCGGCAATAGCATCTGTCAACGGACAACTTCCGGTGGGCATTGCAATGAGGCTCAAAAACTTGCATTGCATTTGCAAGAGAAGCCGAGGACCAGAGAGTACAAATACCACCTCGAAACCATGAATACCCGAGCGAAGGAATTTTTGCTTTCATCAGCAGGCATCACGATAAGTGGGCCTTCCATGACTCTATCTTGCGGTGTCGGACACCCTTTTTTATCCCTGGCAAATCATGAGTTTGACAAAGACGCCGGCATCGAGAGTCGAGATGCCGATTTAAAGGGTCAAGTAGCCGGAATGTCCTCGGCGGAGAGTGAGTTTTGCCGATCCGGTCGGAATTTGGCTTAGTCATTCCGGCGAGGGGAAACATTGCGCCGCGGATATTCGGCGTCACATTCCGCTTCCAGAGATCTTCGCAGTCACACGACATCACGGTTGCGACCAGATCGACTAGACGCATGTCCAATCGGGAAGAAACCGGATCCCCAGATTTGTTAAGATCAAGCGTTTGCCGCTACCGACGATCCCCAGGTTTCCCACCTCGTGCGGCGACTTTACCATCTTTCCGCCTCCTTTTGTGGTTGAGACCCGAAGACCCCATCAGTCCACTCGAATCGAGAGACGGCTAAACGCAAGTAGCCGACATGACCTCGAACGATGAGAGTCCCCGTGAGTCCGAGGGGGAGGGAAAAGATGATATCGACTCTCTTAACCCGGCCAGCAGCATCTCTGGCAAGCGACAGCGCAAGACCAAATCAACGGCGTAAGAGTGAGACATTTCGTGCGCCCGGGAACCCCTTGCTGATTCATACCCAAACAGCTGCCGTCGGTGCCACGCCCGAAAGGTAAAGTGCTCGGGAGGACAGCCCTGCGAGAACTGCCGACAGGCAAGCAAGGGTGCTGAGTGCTCTTATCCCCGGAAGAACCGGTTGGTCAAGGTCAGCCAACAGTAAGTTGATGCATGGCCTGACATGTTTCCTCTCTGACGTGGTAGATATATCGATGACCTTGTCGCCGAAAATCAGCGGCTCCGTAATAGTCGAGATGCGGACACCAAAGCTCGGCCTGAACTCGGCGCACTGGAGGCTCCAATTGCCCCTACCAATGGCCAGGCTGAGGGGACCTCGACCTCGACTCTTCAAGGGACCCTGTTGGAGGAACGCCCATGGTTCTTTGACATGAATGTTCTTCACACACCGGTATTGATCGGTGAAGCATCAGATGCCGCCTTTGCCACGCGTTTCCGCCAAGCCATCTCGGAGCCAGGGCATAGTCATATTCCTCGAGTCAATTACGCACCGGATGATAGACTACTTACCCTCTCTGATGCCGACTGTCCCTGGCCTATTCCCTCCCGGGCACGGTTGCTGGTCAATGTCGCCCTCAAGTATGTCAGTCGCTGCTATCATATCGTCCGGAAAAGTCAGATCCTCGAGGGACTTGAGCAGACGATCCAGAACCCACATTCTACCGATTCGCTTCTGAAGAGTAAACTATGGGCCTTGTTTGCCATCGGAGAGATGTACTCGACGCGGACGGCCGCAAAGGAAAAGAACTTTCCAGGCATGTGCTATTTTGCTCGGGCGACTCGTATCCTCCGCATCATCAGTGAACGGCCGAGGATTGATGCCATCGAGATCAGATTGCTTCTGGTAGGTTACTCGACAAGTAACTTTACCAACGTAGGCTAACCGTTCCAAGTCCTTTTACTCTCTTGCACTCAATCGTCGGTACACGGCATATGCTCTGGCAGGCTCTTCTGTTCGCCTTTCTGTGGTTATGGGACTACACCTCAACGTCCCCGAATCCCAGCTAAGGGATGCTGCTGCTAGAGAACACAGGAATCGAGTGTGGTGGACCGCATACAGCTTCGATCGCATGTGGGCATCAAGGCTTGGTCATCCAGTCGCGATACAAGACAACGATATCGAAGTTGACTTCCCTTCTGATCCGGTATTAGAAACATCATCGGACGACTTCGCAGACTCGGCATACTTTATTGCAAGTATACGATTGGCTCGCCTCGCTGGTCGGGTGATTAACTCTATTTACACACGACGACCCCAGCAAAAGACCCTGTCTCAAAGAGTGCAAGAGGCTTTGAGGGATCTGCGCACGTTTGTGGAAGAGCTGCCAGCTCATCTACACATTGAGTCGACGGACGGACCTGAACCAAGTCCCAAGCCTCTCTCCCTACACCTTTACTTCAATCAGGTAAGGATATGCCCCTCAAATTCAGGTTGAATTGCTTCTAATGCCCGACAGGTCGCCATCACTTCCACCCGACCTATTCTTCTCCACGTTCTAAGAACTCACGTCGCCGCTTGGGAGACCCAGCCAAGGGCAGAACCCCAGATTCCCGCATCTGCCGTCACCCTGTCAGAGGCTTGTGTGAGATGTGCACGACACTCATGCCGTCTACTAATTGAGTGCTGGATTGATGGATCATTTGCTACGTTTGACTACTTCTATACACAATACCTCTTTGCTGCCGCCACTGTGCTGGCCATTTCGAGTCTTCTCGACGGCAAGGAGTGTCGAAGCGATAAGGAGCAGTTTGAGTCGGCCGCTCAGTTCTTGGCTCAGCTGAAAGAGAATGGTAACTTCGCTGCCGAGGAGTTCTGTCGACATTTAGACGCCATGAAAGTTTGCATGGCGGCAGTCCAATCACGGAGGGGAGACTTTACCATACCGGATGCCAACCTCATACAACTGGATGGTATCGACGTTAGTCAAGCACTCACGGCGGCCAATCCCACAGCGGGCATGGCATTGTCAGAGCCTTCACTGCAGGAACTTCTGTCCCAGCCCGTTCTGGATTTGCAGTTCATCGATGCTTCGATGTATCACGATGGTTCACAGGGACTGTACTGGCCAGATATCAGCCCCGAGAGTTGGACGACCAACGCGTGGACACCAAACTAATACGTTTTCAACCAAAAGTGGATTTTTTGTTTGGGGGGTTGTTTGTTTTTGTTAACGTAGCCATGTCTTGAGATGATTGAATTCCAACTTTGTGCGTCTTTTTTTGGTTCCAGTCTGCCCCTGATATTCATCCTGATCATAGGTTCATATCTCGGGATAGATAATACCTATTTGTTTGCGCCAGTGCACACAACTTCCGATTGATGTCAAGATAATTCGTGCCTAGAACCGTTGTTGCCCTCCAGCTCCGGGATATCTCTTGCACGCCGAGTTCATGCCTACCCCCTGTTCCAGAAGTACCGGCAAGCTCCGGCGGCATCCTACCAGCCTCCCCAGCTCTGGGATGACGGGTTTTTCTTCTTGTTCCAGTTCGCGAACAGACCCTCCTCTCTCCTGCGAGGTCTTTGTCGCTGTCGCCAATTCTGCAGGTTGGGCTGGCGTCTCCAGCTCTGCAAGTCCATCTTTCGGGTGGTTTTCATCAGATGAGACATGACTCTTTTGTGTTCCACGGCACCCCCTTCTGCGAAACAAAAAAAGAATAAAAATCCGGCGAGTACGGCTACCGCTGCAGACCCGAGGGCTATACCCACAACTGCACCAGTGGGCAGACCTGTGGGATGGGGATGTGACGTCGGACTCGAGCTCGAAGTCGAAGTAGCGGCGCTGGTTGTTGAAGTTGAGGTTTCGAAAGCAGTGAGGTCAGACTTGGCCCATCTGATCTGAAACGCGGGGACCATGATCGTATCGTTACCAGAGACGGAGCTCGCGTAGATGAGGTAGTCGGAACACGAGTACGAGCTACAGCCACGGTAAGTCTAGGTCATGTCCAGGGGAGGAGGAATCACGGACCTAGGCACACATATGGCCGCCGCCTCGGTTGGACGGACCGTCCCGCCATAAGCTGAATCTGTCACAGTACATCCTGACGTGTACCCATGTGGACAAATCCCGGGTGAGTAGAAGCCAAAGCTCTCCCATATGGTCCAGTAATCTGGCGGACAGCAAGAGTCGAGAGTGGTGTGCTCATCACCTACCAAGGGCACGGACGATGGACAGTCGTCAGGTATAGTCCATACTGTCGTGAGCGGCTCGATCAAGCTGCTTTTTCTATCAGGATTGCCGAACTCGTCGGCCATTCTAAGCAAGGTTAAGAATACACCGAAGAACAGATGAAGACAGGGGAGGCTGATGGTTCTTAAATAAGTGGTTGCATCCCAACAGCACGTTGGTGTCGTCGAGATGGGTTTAGTCTCGCAAACTGGTTGTTAAGAGGTTACTGGTGTGATAGGCTGGTGTTCAACTAAACGACGCCACGAGACTTTTTGAATCAATAGTGGCAGGAGCGAGGCTCAGTTGTTGCCGAAGAGCCGACTCAGCGCGTGTGCAGAGGTGAAAGGTTGACTAACTACTGAGGAAATTGGTAAATCTAGACCGGAATAAGTTGAGATCGACCTTTCCGTGGCTTGAGGCGGCACGTGGGCGGTTCATAACCGAAGAAGCGGCTGATTATGGATGCTAAGCAGTCTATTCAGTCGTGTGTAGCCAGAATGGCCTTTCACTCTGAAGATTGACTGCAGGACAGAGGCAAAGTGGCATTCCTTCAGTAATACATAGTGACAAATGTGAGGCAGGCAACCCGGGCTGATACTTGAAGGGGATGTCATTGCCTATTCACCATACCTACCAGTTCGTCTACTCCTCAAACTTGACATATCCCTTGCCCTTTACAAAAGAAGCCAACCATGGACCCTGAGCCTTGGACTCAGCGAGCTCAGTATAAAACTCTCCGTGGGCTTTCCCATCGATAGCCGCCATCACTGGCGACCCATCTTCATTCCTCTGGTCCGCATAGTAAAACCTGTCCTTGTCAATGCCAGGTAAATCTCACTAAAATAGGCGCTATCTTACTTGTAACCTTGGGAGCTATATGCCTTGGCAGCAAATGAAATCATGTGCGAAGACGCAGCTTTGCCAACGCCGAGACTCAGAAATGGAGGGAAAGGCTCGAGGTTGGCCTTGTTTCCGGTGTAGATGAATGTCCGGGATGTAGATTCGGGCAGCTTTGCAAAGCCTGTTATCGCCAGCTGAAGAAGTTGAAGTACGCTTGTTGTGTTGATAGCTAGGTCGGCTGCGAGGCCAGACACTGGAAGCTGGATTGGGTCGGCGTTATCTGGCGCCATGGTGCTGGCATATGCTAGCTCTGTCGTCAGTACTGATGCTTCAGTATAATATGCATCACTCACCATTGTGGATAACGACGCTAGGAATTCCAAGCTCATCCACAGTGCGCTTATATGCTGCCTCTACCGAAGACGTATCCGCCAGATCGCCTTTGACATGCAAGAAGTCTCGACCTTCAAACACTGGCGCCAGCGCACCACGGGAGACGATGGCCACCTTGTACCCCTTTCGAGAAAAGGCATCTGCGACGCCATAACCAGTGTTGGCGCCGGCACCAAAGATGAGAATAACAGGGTGATTTGCGGCGGACATGTTGACTGACTGTGGGATAATGTGTTGGGTAAGGTTTTAAGATACCAGCAGATGGGATATTTATATGCATATACGGTTACATCGAACGGCTTACATGATTAATAATTCCTCGAGAGAGTAAGCGCACAGATCGACCCGCCATTCGGGTTCCAAGTGACGCTGTTGGACAGCCGGTTCTGATGTTGGCATAGCACCGCTAAGTCCGGCACTTGCAGAAAAGTATTAATAAAACGCGCCCGTCACAGGTATTGTCTGATCGTTCATAAGTTCAAGTGATGAACCTGTTCAATGAATGCTTTGGACTGCCCAGATTCAGGTTGAACGACACATGGTACCCCTATCGGTGAGAAAAAGCGCCTATGGTTGATGGTACAGAATTACTCGCTTATTTCCACTTAGATCACCCCATGTAAGTTGGTCATGACGCATCTGAGTTCTTATTTCGTAAATGTGGCTCTATCATGAAACGTCGATGCAGCCTTGTCCAGACATGAGAATCACCACCCCCTTTGACCGGCATGATACACTCACAGATAGTGCTTACTTCTAGCGCCTACCCCAGATGACAAAAGCTCTATTTATCCTTGGAAGGCTCATATTTAGAGCTCTATAGGAATCGAAGCATGGTCAGATCCTCTGGTGATGAGTCTGGCGCGAAAAATACTGTCTCTCTAGAGATGTGCGCGGATGAAAGAAATGGCATGGTTTCCTAGATATACGAGGATACTTGAATCCTCATGACACTGTTATTTCCCGGCGGTCCTTGTTGTTGAAGATGATTGCACTTCCTCTTGGCAGTCGAGGGGAATTTGGGGAACAGGAGCAAAGGACACAATTTCCAACGCAATCTCGTGTTGTCTTAGCACATTCTTCTTTTATTCTTGTGCCTGACACTGCCTGTGACTGTCAGAGGGAAAGTGTAAATAAGTCAGATGTTGGATATGGCGGCAACACATCAGGCAACGAGACAAGAGCTGGTGCAGCCATAGAGCTCGGATCCCAAGCAAGAAGAGGTTAAAGAGGGAAGACGATACAAATTAGTTACAACATAATACAAACCAATACACACCATTCACCCCTCAAGACTTCCTCTTCTGCAACAATCCCTTGAACGGGTTCTTGCCCCGGAACCTCAACCACGTCGCCACATAGATAATCGCATAATTAAAGACAATAAACCCACAAAAGATTCCAAAATCCCGCCAGATGTTCCTGTAGTAGACGCTGAATCCAGCACCAAACTCATCTCCAGTCGCATATTGACAAAACTCGCAGATTCCCCCTTCACCTGTCTGCACGTAACCACCCGCCTGCTGGATGTATTGTCGCGCGTACTCCTCACATGATTGACCAGACGGTGCTTGGAAGCGTGCAAACTCGCCTGACTTGCACTCAACTGGTTGATCATGAATGGCAGCGCCGAGGAAGGCTTCGAGGAGATAGTGGAAGGGCGTGAGCCAGTACATCCAATCTCGCCAGAAAGCCGGCAATCCAGCAGGAGGAACAACGACACCACAGAAGGATACGACAAAGAGGAAGAATATGGGTACGAGAAGAGAAGCAAGAAGCTCATTCGGAGCGAAAGCGGCGATGGCCTGTCCAAAGCTGGTATAGTACAGCTCAAACAGCAACACCAGCAAAAACGCAAAACCAGAAGTGAAGCTTGAAGCTTGCCATCCAAAGACTCCCCACCACCAGCAGTTGAAATAAATCCCGCCTGCAAAAATGCGATATGGAATCTCAACTGCAACAGCAGCAGTAGTCCATGCGAACCAGCTGTATATCTTGGCATTGTTCTCGCGCCACTGGAAGATCTGTCGTGACTTGAGGAAAACGGGCTGGAGCTGCTGGATGAGAGGCGGGCTGATGGTGAGGGTCATGAAGATGGAGAACAGCCTGTTCTGGTAGTCGATGGATGCAAAACCAATCTTGTAAAAGGTGAAGCAGTTGAACAGACCGGTGAGAATATGTAGCATAAAGTTGCCAAAGATGTACTCTGGGGATCTCCAAAACGCGATGAAGGAGCGGCGGACGACAGCCCATGTTTGGGTCGAGAGAGGCATGGCGTACTCGCGGTCGTCTTTAAGGCTTTGGGATGGTTCGACATTGCGACGACGCTCAATCATTTCTTCGATTTCTCGAGCTCGGGTGTCGCGTTCGGATGAGTTGGCCCATACGTCGCCCCAATCTTGGCCGTTATAGTCAGGATCTCCGGCACCGATAGAGTCGAGCATGTACTCGGCGGGATTGGCATCAGGTGGACACTTGGGGGCTCCGTTGGACTCAAAGTAGCGGATGAGATTCTGGCTGTCGCTGCCCAAGGGACCATGATACACGACGCGACCACCGGCTTTGAGAAGAAGAAGGTCGTCAAAGTGCTCGAACAAGACGGCAGAGGGTTGGTGGATGGTGCAGAGGACGGCTTGACCTGCATCTGCGAGCTTCCGAAGGAACCGGACAATGTTGAAAGCAGCGCCAGAGTCGAGACCAGAAGTGGGTTCATCAAGGAACATCAAAAGCTCAGGCTTGGAAGCCAACTCGACGCCGATAGTCAATCTCTTGCGCTGTTCGGCGTTGAGACCCTGTCCAACAATACCTATCGTAGCACCAGCGATGGGACGCATCTCGAGCAGATCAATGATGGTCTCGCAGTACGCCATCTTTTCCTTTGTCGAAACCTCCTTGGGTTGCCGAAGGAGAGCTGAGAACTGCAAGGCCTCACGTACAGTAGAGGTTGGTTCGTGAATGTCCATCTGCTCCGCGAAACCGGTCGCTCGCTGGAACGACTTGGGAAGAGGCCGACCGTCGACGAGAAAGTCGCCTGTGATTGTTCCAAAGTTGATTCGCTGAGCCAAGGCGTTGAGAAGAGTCGTCTTTCCGGCGCCTGCAATCTGTCAGTTATTGCAGTGGTACTCCCGAGGCAGTGACTTACCAGAAGCTCCCATGAGGGCAGTCAACTTTCCAGGACGAACATAGCCCTGAACATCCTGAAGCAACTTCCTCTGTCCCTTGTCATACGGGATCGTGTAGTTGATGTTCTGAAACGTAAACACAGTCTCATTCTTACCAACCTCCTTGGTGATCTGCTGGTCCGTCTTGGTCCTCTCAGCAGTCACGCCCTCGGCGAGGGAAACAACCCGACCAGCTTCTTCATCGTTCTTCTCATTCTTGGTGCGCCCGCCAGTGTCAATTGACTCTTCAACAGCCTTGGGAACTTGACCTCTCTTGAAGACGGTGATGGCACCACCTCCGACGTTGGGTTTCATGAGTTCCATGCCGAGAGCTGTGAGGAAGACGAAGAAAAGGAAGAAGGCCCACAAGAAGCCAAAGTTGCGCCACAGGTGAGCTCGGGTGTAGCTGAATGACTGCTGAATGTAATCTGATCCCTCAACGGAAGAAGCTCCAGGAGATGAGCCCGGTAGGGTGCAACCTTGGTACTGCGGCTGAGCGTTGGGGCCCTGCGGGACCAGGTACGGTGGCGAGCATTCGAGGGTGAGGCCAGTAAATTCGTTAGCCATTAGGCACTCGAACCCGTATTGAATCCAATTGATCCATCTCAGCCAGCCGAACCAAGGACGCATTGAGTCAGGAGGGATCAAATAGCCTGTGTACACAATGACGATCTGTACGCTCAAACCCGTGAACCGAGTCGCGATATCGAGACTCTTGCACCACGCCGAGATGGCCCTGAAAAAGGCGTACGTCACCATGGTGACAAGCCAAAGGATCAGCGTCGCGATAAAGAACTGCGACGCGGTACGGGCCAGGTTGGACATGAAGTAGATGATGACGTTGAACAGGACGACTTGGATAAACACCATAGGAATATCAACGACCGTCTGTGCTATAGCAAATGCGGATGGTCGATAGAAGGAGAAGGACTTGTGCTTGAGAAGAATGGGCTTGGACTCGAACGCAGCAGTCTGCTCAGCCAGAGCAAGAAGGGCATTGAACAACAAGAGGAAGAAAAGTGTACCGCCGCGAGGAAACGCGCCCGCAGCAGTTTCAGGGAGGTTGTAGAAGAGACTTCCCACAATGAGACCCTGGAAGAGAAGACCACCCCATTTACCAAACAGCGAGGCTCTATCGCCAGTCATGACGAGGAATTGTCGATGCGTGCAGGCGAGGACTTGCTTGTGGAAGGGAATCTCGTAGTTCTTCTTCTTGGTGCGCTCCGACTCGTGTCTGCGGCGTTCTTCAGCTCGACGGCCAAGCTCAGATTCGAAATTGTCAATGTCCTCGAGGTTCTTTTGGTAGGCGTCGCTTCGACGGTACGCTTCAGCGAATTCGTCTGCGGTGCGTGGGATGCGATCTTCCCAGCCGCTGCGAACACTGCGCTCATGCTTATCCGTGACTGAAGTCAAAAAGTCGGCTGTAGTCCATCGCTCAGGACACTCAAACCCCAGATCGAGAAAATACTGCTTCGCATGGTCTGAAGGTCCAAAGTATAGGCACTTGCCATGGTCGATGAGCAAGACCTTGTCGACGAGATCGTATAGAGTCTCGCCAGCTTGGTAGAGAGACACGGCGGTCGAAGTGTCGGCCATGTTTGTCATGGCGCGAATCGACTTGACGTATTCGACGGCTGTACTCGCGTCGAGACCTTTGCTGGAGTTGTCCCATCCTTGCACCGAGGCTCTGGTGATCATGGCCTCGGCGATGCTGACTCGCTTCCTCTCGCCGCCCGATACACCACGGATGAACTCATTGCCAACCTTTGTTCCAAGGGTATGTTCAATCCAGAACAGCTTTGTTACAACTCGTAGAAACTCGCGGACGTAATCCGCACGGCTCTCACCCTCCAGTCGATCCTCCTTCCCAGGCGTTCGCGTCTGAAGCGCAAACTGAAGAGTCCTCTTGACCGACAAGGTAGCATAATGCAAATCGTCTTCCGGATTGTAAATGATCTCTCCCCGAAAGTCCTTTGCCATAGTTCCCGCATCAGTACCTCCATACGTAACCTCCCCCTCAACAGCCTCAAAGCCAGCCCTCTGGTTACAAAACGCCTTGAGAAACGTGCTACAACCTGCCCCAGGCCTGCCCAGTACGAGGAGCAACTCGCCGGGACGCACACACCCATCAAAGTCACTGATTAGATCCCTAACAGGTGGCTTGGCAAACGCCGCCTTCGGACCCTGAGTGAACAGCTTCGAAAGTGTCCGAGGGAGGCCGAGGAAAAAGTCGCCGACGGTGGGCTGGAGGCTTGCACCGAGGCCGACTCCGCGGACGGTCAGGCGGCGAAAGATGACTCCGCTGTGTCGCGTCTTTTCGCCCTCGCTCTGCTTCTGGCGGGCTTGGCCAAAGATGCGTGACATGAGACGCTCAAGTTCTTCGTGTTCTTGTTGTTCCTCCTCGGGTGTGCTCGCAGACGTCTTGCGACGGGACAGAACGCGGAAGAGGTCATCTTCGGTACGAATCGTCCTCTTTCTCTCGAGGTTGGGTCGTTCTTTTTCTGGATCGTTTGACTGGGACTTGATGGGCGAAAAGATTGGTTCGTCGGGAGAAGATGGAGCGTCGGTTGGTGAAGGTTCGCCAGCAACTGCAGTTTCCTTGTGCTTCTCGTCGGTCGAGGCTTCGCGTGGTAGGATGGTACTGGAAGACGAATTCTCATCTCTCGACATGCCAACAGCCGCAGCCAAGCCTGAGACATTATCTTCTTTCGCTCAGCCTGCTGCTGTGACGCCTGTTGCTCGTGCGTGTGCCATGTTTTCTCGTCTTGGCTCCCCTCAATCACATCGTAGTACTGGTGCACATTCGTTGTCTGTGGCTGCTGTCGTGTACCCAAGTCTCCACGGCCGAAGCCCCGATGGCCACCGGTTGGCCCCAGCCGGAGGTGGCCGGGCCATGACGCCCCGAGACGCCGGCTTCGAGTCGGTGTGCCGTATCACCAGTCGGCGTCAACTGGTCAATCGAACTGACACTGGGCGTGACGGGGAAACCGCCCGGAATATCCTCATCCCGAGGAGTAGGTCTCTCGTCAGCCATTGCAATTGATGTTTGAAGTGTCATGGAACATGGACATTTTAGCAGTAGTTAACCAACATGGCATTTTAATCTCGACGCTGCGGATGCCCTGTGAGGCGTCTATGACGACACCAACGCAAAACGTCGGACTTCGGACTTTTGAATAAACGCGACCAACTACGAACAAACGTCTTATCTCGTGCCGCGCTGACGCGGAAGCAGCCACGATGGGAGCGGCTTCGATCGTAGTGCGCGGGTGGTTTCGTCATAGACTTTTAAGCTTACTGGAGGTTTGGTTTAGCTACCCTAGACTTGGCGTAAATCTACTTCAAGTTTTGTATCAATTGACTGGGGACACAGATGCTACTCATTTTGATGAGTATTAATTAAAGAGGACCCGTGACTTAAAGAAATTACAGAATGACGCAGTGTAACCACATGTTTGCAGTCAAAAACTCCTCTCGTTCATGTCGGATACTGTGCATATCCCCAGTCTCACCAATACCCAAACCAGCTCACAAGTCAGACCACGAGATGTCCTCTTGTTGTACGGGTCATACAAGGGAATAAAACGACATTCTGGAAATAATTTCGCGATGAAAGGACCCTGAAAATCCACACCGAACCCAGACTTGGCATCGCTCAAACCTAGGCTCGATCGCGATCTCACCACACCATCATCTACCGGACAGCGGTGTTTGTCATTAATTCCGTCCACGTGCAACTGCCGACCACAAGCAACGTCAGAGCTGTGTTACTCATCACGTCGCACAAAGACAGCGGTGACACCTTGTGGTATGGCGTACACACTGGACATTTCATCCTAGCATCTCTGGGAAACATGACCAAACACAAGGCTCTGAAACCCCTGGGTTCAGCTCGCTTCTCCAACGCCATTCTGCACCATTCCGGAAACCTGGAAGGTAACCCTCTGTCGGCCAACCACGTTGAGGAAGCCGACACGCCCTCGCATGCTGGACCCTATCCGGATCAAGAAGCCTGCATATTTGGGGGTGATATGCCGCTGCAGGTAGCCAACCCTCCTTTTTACTCTGTTCTGAGGAGACAACAATGTGAGTGACAACAACGGGCTTGCTGCTGGCTGCCGTTTCCGGGCGCATGGTGGCTTCGGCCTTCAACGGTGCCGAGCAGATCTTTTTTGTCTCCCCCTCGCCAGTGAGACATCATCTCTCGCAGATAGACTATTGATTGAGAGCGTCACTCGCTAATCTCTGCAATCTGGCTCTATTGGCGAGGTTTACGTGATTAACTCGAGACAACCAAATATAGAGCCTGGCAACCCCTCCTCCCTCCCCCTCACCCCTAGCAACCCACCACCACGCAAACCGTCTCGCGTCTCGCGTTACACGTCTCGCTCAAGGTCGACAGCGATGCATACACTTAACGCAACGGAACATACTCCGTGCGTGGCCATAGGTTATTTACGGGGCCCAAGACATGATGCGTCTCTCCTGTCGCCTCTATGGATGGGAAATTCCGTCTGCATACATTGCAGTTGATCGCTTCTGCAGCGTGGCGAGAGCCTGCTGATCACGCAGGGCGCACACGATGGAGCCTGATGGGAAGGCAACCGAGTATATCAACGCGTCTGCCCTGCCCGTGAACCTTGGGAGAGGGGGAACGAACGCTCCAAGTGATTTGACCCGAACAACCATGTGCCAGTATCCCACGCGTCAACAAGACAACTCGACCCGCGACAGCTTCAACCCACCGCACCAACACTCACGAAACTCTCAGCAGCGAGATACATCTTCAACAATGCCTTCCGCAGACCAGCAGCACCGTCTCAACCTCGACGGCCTTCAAACCCTCTCCATCTCAGCTCCAGACGTCCCGAGCCCGCCCTACGAGCACCGCACCACCATGACGATCCAGCAAGACGAGCAGCAACCTCCGGCAACCCACTGGCCGCAGGACATCTGGCTTCACAGCCCCTCGTACCGAGTGCTGTACCAGCCTGTCCTCGTGGTCCCCCACCAGCCGCCGCCCGACGAGTCTCCCTTGCAGCGGCCAGCAACAACCAATGTGCCAGATGCGCCACTGCACGATCTGTCACAATGCCGCGACGGAGAGGACCCGCAGCCCGAGGGGAACCCCGCCGACGGGTGCGGCCGCTATCAGCCCAACGGACATGCTCATTCTGAATCCAAGGGTGACGGGCGTTGAGACATTGTGAAGGCATGCATGGAGGGGAAAAACACGACCAGCCAGTCTTTCACACTCGTTCAAGCCACCGGGTTTATTTCACGATGGTACTAATGGGAGTCTGCCTTGTTTATTTGCACTTTTACCACACACAACAACCAAAAAAAAGAGAGAGAGAGAAGAGGGATTTTGGTCTGTCTGTTAAACGAGGCTTTGGGTAGGGATGCGATGAATCTGGTCTCTGGTATGGATGTCGGAGCGACAAGGCTTTTACATGTACATCAGAGACAGGCGAAACACGAGGCCTTGGTACCAAAAACAAGGCTTTTTGGTACCTCCAAAATGACGTCTGAGAGAGAAAAAGTTGGGCGCTGTATCGGCATTAGTTAGCGGTCATGATTGATGATGAATTGAAAGATGGCTTCGCATCTCACTCAAAGATCAGCACTCAAATCTCCAATCAACGTTCTCCCAACCACTCCTACGAGTAATCTTCCCACCAAGTCCTTTGCCGTGCTTCTCTGGTCTTACCGTCCCGCTTGCGAGCTGCCCTCCAAGCATCTTCATCTCACCAAACCTCATACCCAAAGGCTCAACATCAAATCCTAGCACCAAAACAGCCATGAAGCCCAAAATCTCTGCAAATGCAAAGTTCCTCCCGGGACACAGATGCCTCCCCCCACCAAACGGGAAATACGCCGCCTTTCGCCTCCGCTCCGTCTCGGCGTCCCCAGCCTTCTGGAGGAACCGCTCCGCATCAAACTCGTCAAAGTCCTGCCCCCAGGCGCTCCGGTCGTGGTGCGTCACGCCCGCGGGGAGCTGGAGGTCGACGCCCTTCTTGAGGAGGTAGGATTGGCCGTCGGCGCCCGTGATGGTCATGTCTTGCATGATGCGGCGCATGCTGACCGAGTGGTTCGAGAGGCGCATCGTTTCGCGGTAGCAGCTGATGAGGAGAGGGAGTTTTGCGTCGAACGAGGCGATGTTGAACGTTGCGGTGCGTTTTCCTTCACTGTCAGATATCACTGCTGCAGCCTCGACCTCTTTTCTTAGACGATTCACAAGTTCAGGTCTCTCAAAGATAAAGAGAAGCATCCAGTAAAACGTAGGTACCGCATTGAGAGTCGCGACATTCGGTAGGATCACCTCGAGCTGTCCCACTTCGTTTACCGGTGAAGCCATGCTTTCGTAGGGCGCCTGCACGATTCTTGACAAGCTGAGACGTGGTTGGGTCGTTGATGTCATGGTCTTCTGTGTAGTATTTTCCCATCAGAGCCTGCAGCTTTGACCGTGCCCGATATGCCTTGGGCATCGTGATGGATGGGAAGAGAGATAACAGAAAGTAAGGGACAGATTCCTCAAACAGCCTTTCTTATCAGTAATTGAAGTCCCAACGAGCAATTACTTACCCTAGATCGTTAACCAGGTGCGGCTGAGGCCCAAACGGATCGTGATCTCCATACAGAGCCTTGGTCGTCGCCAGAGTCATAACATCTCGACACCAAAGATACAAATTCTCCACCCTCAACCCCCCATCCACCAGCTCCTCCCTCCCCGAGTTGACCTCATCAACACGCACTGTGCCGAAACTAATTGGATCCATCTTGGCAGAGATGCTAGCCAAGAAGTGGACATTCATCTTGTGCAGCATGGGCGCCTGAAAGCTCGAGTGGATGGCATCGTTAAAGTCGTTGAAGACATTCGGGCCTCGGACCTTGGCAAACGTCTCCTTGCTCAGGCTAAACGTCTTTTGCGCAAAGTTAATCACAAACGGCTCGAACGAGGCGATCCTAGACCGCAGCGCCGTCTACACGAGGTGAGGATCGTAGATGGTGTACATCTTGCCATTGAGCATGGGAAGCGTGGCGATGGGCTTTGTAGGGTTGGCATTGCTTTTCGGGCGTCAGCAGAGGGTGATCCAGAGCAGTGATACAGAAAGTGCAGACGCACTGGATGATCCTGTGATAGTCCGATTGGTGCCGTATGATGCCGATGATGTGGCCGACGAGGGGGATGGTGGGTTTCACTACAGGAGGCTCGCGGGGGTCCAATCGCGGCGTGAGGAGCAGGGACAGCGCGAGGGCGCCCGCCAAGAGCGCCGTGGTCCAGACTGCTGCGGTGCTGTAATTGCCATCGACGAGATCAGCGGCGAGGCCTGCAGGAGGGAGCCTTGATTGAGGACGCCCATGGTCTAGAGGCGTGGGATGAGGAGAAGCATGATTGTTTGGCAAGAAGAAAAATGCAGGTTGGGAGTTGCTTTTGAAGCATCAGCACCGCGATGCAACGCCCGCTGCACCTTGCTAGCGTGGGCGCGAAAGAGGAGAGACTCTAACTGGACTCGGGATGGGACGATCGAGGAAGTGCGAGTTGGCCAATGAGATGCTGACTATTTCGAAATTCAGGACTGCGCCGTACGGAAGCGTACGGAGTAGGGCTGTTGTAGGGCTGCTTGTTCCCGAGAGGTCGGACTTCTAGGGAGCTGACGTGAGATGGATGTTTTGGCATTGCCTCACAGAAGTGTCATTGAGTTCATGATCTTGCGGGGTGCACCAAATGACAAAAGACAAGTTTCCTCCCTCATTGACCACTGCCGAAGCTCAGCAGACGAATCCAAGGGTCATCTCCAACTCAAAGCCAGCAATCCATGCCAAGAGGAGACCTTAAGAAATGGGTTAGGGGAGCGGGTAACACTGGATCGAAAGCATGAAATGCGGGTCACCGTAGGATCATGACCAGGAACATGGTCCCTTTCCTTGCCTCTGCGGGCTCCTCACCAACAGGTTCGGACACTGCCGAGTAAAGGATGCAAGAGATGGGCAAAGCTTATAGCGACGTACACTCATATCGAGAACACATTGGTGGCGGCAGAGGCAAGGTCAAGGTGAACATCTCCAAGTCTGTAAGACAATGGCTAGTTCAACACAAGCACGACACCCTCCTCTCATCTCTACCGCAAGGGTGAATAAAACCTGATCGATCTCGGCTCAAGTGTCAGCCATGGATGGTGTTGGTCGGACTCGCAACCGTCGTTATCCATGATCTTGAAATCTAAAATCCCCATCCAAAGCTGCAGGGTAAGTAAGTTGATTGTCTACTGGGGGTCAATTGAGTGGCTCAGTAATCCATACTGAAAGGCACTTTGAAGTCGAGGTTGAGAGGATTTGCACACTAGACAGGAAGATTGAGAGAAAAGACTGCAGACGCATGTTTCAACCTACTTGTCATGATAGTTTCAGAGAGTAACCACGCTGCGCCCAAACCATAATTGGTGGTGAGTGCTGAAGAGGATGCTTGGGCCATGTGTTCGGACAATATATTTTCCGGAAGTGACAATCGAGGGACCCCTTCTGAGATCGACACACTTTCCTCAAACCGGAGCAAAGCTCCCTCAATTGCTTGGTGACGCCAAAGCAATTACTCCGACAATTTTTACCGCCTTGACTGTCGTCCGATTTCCCTTCCCCGAACGATGCGATACGATGTGGAATATGCAGGAGCGGGCTTGCCTAGCGTGGGCTATGTAGAAGCACAAATTGAACACATCTCGCGTTGTCAATTGGCAAATGCTTGATTGTCTCGCTATGGACCGGCTGTTCAGCGCATCAACAACGACAGCTTCACGGCACTGTGTCTACCGGAGCAAATCTCTCGCGCATGCCCTTTGTATCCTTGGCCGAGTGCAGCGATGTAGCAGCATGTACTCGGCTCGCTCGAATGGCCAGAGCAGGTCTACCATCTCGATGCCGGCTCTGGACCCTCGGGGAGATGGCTGCCCAATATTGTCTCCGGTCATTCTTGCCGACAGACCCCGGGCTACTGAAGGCACCTGGTCATTGCCTGGCTCGTGGCCATGAGCCGTTGTCTGCCATGTTGACGTCGTTGGAGCGGCTGAGGTGTTGAAGTGGACAGATTGAAGGTTTCGATGTCATCGTCGACACATCTTATCCAACTGTAGCAGTGCCTTCGCAAGAAAAAAAATACACCCCTGAAACCAGAGGTGGTCGGACACCAGTTCGTCGTAGCAAGTCACTTGTACTTAACAAAACAGCATCACCCTGGAGCTCCACCCCGATTTGGGGCCGCGAATGTGGGGCCGTGCCAGCCGGCCGCGATCGCACTCCGACGGTTGATCCTCCGATGACCACAAAATACAGCATATATTTTGATTTTACAATCTTTTCTAATATCTTGACGGGATGGAACTCGGCTACACATGTAAAGACTAGTATGGACAACTCTTGAATCATACTCAAGTGGAATCTGCGCCACTGCGCCTCGAGATCCGCCAACTGAACTTTGATTGTCACAGCGCCGATATGCAAAGCAGTCTCTCGAATAAGATTGCATAGGTACCTACGCGGGCCAAAAGCTTGACAAAACTCCCTCAGTGAGTCATCGAGACTTTGGTTTATGAATATCCTGCTTCCCCATGCTCCTTTGCTCCTTTGCTCCTTTGCTCTCTGCCTTGTTACGCCTGCAGAGATCTTGACAACATCCATCATCAGCTTGGAGCGAAAGCATTGACATGATGTCGGGTTGGTCTTTATTACCTCCTGAGGTGCGCGACATCATCTTAAAGTTCCTAACACATCATAACAACATCGCGCCCTATGCCACAGTCTCAAAAGAATGGCAGAGTGTCATAGAAAAGAAGAACTTTGGTCGCCTCAAACTTCATCCATCATCCCTCGACTCGCTTCAGAGACTCACCGAGCAACAGCAAGGGCTCGTCAAGCACATTTGGCTCAATATAGAGCTGAAAAGATATACTTGCCGATCCTGCCGAAAGATGGAGTCGCTTACATCGATCTATGCCAATAACAAAATCATGGCAGAAGCAATCACGAGATTATTCTTCCTCTTGGCCAACTGGAAGCAGAATGGAGGGGGCTTGACACTGGAGCTTAATGCGTACTCACCAAGCGACTCAGAACATTGGTTTAAGGGGTGCTACTTTGGAGCTCCGGATGAGGTCCTCGGATCTGAGTGTCCACCGCAACGTGGCCTGCTTGCGCCTGCAATTCATTACCCAAACCATGGATTTTGGCACGGCCCACCCACTGATGATGCCTTACGACGACCATTTGAACCAACTACCCTCAGGTTTCAGGAAGAGCTCCCTTCGATTCAAGCTGTGACACAGTTCTTTCTCCGCCGACAGTGCCGTCGTCAACTAGATCCTTCGACCTTGTCATACCTTTGGGCAAAGCTTCCCCAGCTAGGAGAAGTTAGATATGAGCCATGGCAGTTATCCGAAGGGGTCTCTCAAGACGTATGGGACTCCGGTAAGAAACCCCATCTAGATTCATCAAGTCACAAGACTAACTATCTAAACTACAGGCTACGAAAAAATGATTTGTCAGAGACTTCCGACGAGCGTCAAGAGGGTTACAATATTCGAGGATTTCAATGAAAATTATCTCGAGATATTCCAGCATTCTCAAGGGATAAATTCACACCTAAACCCAGACCGAGTCCGGATCACATATCCTGGGGGAGGCGCTGCATTTGCGAAAAAAAGCCGGCAACTTGAACACTTTTCAGTCGCTTTTCTCGTCGATGCCTGCCACTTCTTCGACGCTTGCCAACCGCATTGGCGATGGCCTCATCTGCGTTCGCTCGCATTGACCTCCCGGATGATGGACAAGAACAATCCGCTCCCGATTAGAAGGATACTAGAAGCCGCAGCGCAATCTGCACTTCACATGCCAGAGCTTGAGACCATGACTCTATGGAATGGAGCAAAAGGGGAAGCTTGTGCATTCACCTGGTGTCGACAAGATGCTTCAATATCCTGGCGTGGGACATGGGACTTCAAGCTGCACCCTTCGGTCATTAAGGATTGGAAGAAGGTGGCCTATAAATATGCTCGCCACGAGTTTACAGTAAACGAAGAGCTGTTGATGCAGGAAATTCGCTCTCATGGGGATGCAATTCAATACCTGGGTTTGCACTCTGTGGTCGACAATGTGTCCTTATGGCAAATATGTCGAGAGAACAATTGCGGCTAGTCCGGCCTTGATGACGCAGAAAAGATGCTCTGATCGGAGAACAAGGTAGTACAATTGGAGTTTTGATCATGATATCTACCAGGGTGGTTGCTTGGTGGGCAGAGCGGATGGGCAGAGTCAGTGGGTGTGGTGGAAATCAATACTCAGAAATATATGCTGCTGCTATTGAACATGTCCGCCCATCTGCTTCCCAGAGTATCCAAACACGAGTTCTCCAAAAATGGCCAGAATTGGCTAATACCCCAAAATCTATAAGACGTCTTCTCCAACCGGGAATATGGCTCCAATTCGCCAATCCAAGACTCGACCATTATCATCGACTGGTGGATGAGACGGGGACTCCATCAGCCGCCTTCAAGGTACCTTGGTTGGTGGTGAAGATTATCAATGCCGAGAATGATGATGTTGGGACAGGAACGAAGGCCAATGCGATGGCATAGACAATGTGGTTGTTATAGTTGAAGCCCGGCCCTTGATGAGATAACTGAGCCAGAAAACCACAATGTCGACCTAGGGCTCCTAGAAGCATATCCATGTCAAGGGAAGTTAAGAAATGGGCTAGGTGAGCGGGTAACACTTGGATCGAAAGCATAAAATACGGGTCGATCGTCCTTCTCCCGCTCTTGAAGCTCAACAGGATCACTTACCCTGCACGTGGACACGGGATGACAGGTTTCGGAACCAGGCAGGCGGGTTCTTGTCTGTTTATGAGCGTGACGACGATATCACGCGACCTTGAGCGCCGACGTGTCACATCTAGATCATCACGACACAAGATCTTGGTGTGTCATGATGAGATGGGCATCTCGGTTTCGGGATATGCACATCTACATTACATCGCCTGACTCTGACAAAGATACGCGTAAAAATGCGCCACACCCGTAAAATCTTCCTATAAAGAGAGAGCGAAACCGAGAAAGAAATCTTGATCCAATCTTCGAAAGTGGAACGTGGCGCTTCACAAGCCCGGACCCGGAAAGGGGGCTGCCCCGGAGATGTATGCACAACCTGTGCATAAAATCGGATGATTTGCACAACTCGCCGTCCGGAAGCTGGAGGTGCCGGGAGGGGACAGCATAAAGTCGGCGCCGACACCCTTCTTCCCCATGACACCCATGGCCAACCCCAGAAAACGTCCAGAAATGGGTGTCGTCGGGTTATTTAACGGGTCCAATAACCCGGGAATGAAGCATAATTCGTCGTCGGGTGTTGCAATTTCCAGTGCTAGCGCCCACCCCCTTCGCTCTCGGTATCGCTCTCGTTCAGTCCGGGTTGCGATTGGTGGTGGTGTCATGCGGACGAGGAGATGGGCATGCAAGATGGCAGCAGCGTTTAAATATCTTGCATTCCCAATCTGAATGATGTGTTGGGTGCTAACAGTCTGTGACAATCACCAAGTTCGTTAATCCATCATGGCTGAGAAACAAGAGACCCCCAAGAGTATCCAACTCGACGACATGGCTCGTCCCGAGAGCCAGCGAACACTCACTCCTTCGGTCCCTGGCAGCGAATCGGGGAAGCGACAAACAGACGAGGAAGCGGCAGTTCAGAGTGACAACAAAGAGGGTGAATCTTCGAGCTCTGCGCCTCAAGATCCCAATGCTGTTGGATGGGATGGCGACGACGACCCCAACAACCCCATGAACTGGACGCCAAAGAAGAAATGGGGATGTATCGGTGCTCTATCACTCATGACCCTATTGACGTGAGTTACATCTTCATCTCCAAAAAACTGCAAAATACTAACAGCTTCATAGTCCCCTCGTACGTCCCCCAAACCACCCCCAAGTCCCCCTCTAACCCATAACAGGGCTCCTCCATGTTCGCCCCAGGCGTCCCCGACATCATGCGCGAGTTCAAAGACGACAACGAAAACATCGCAACCTTTGTAGTATCCGTCTACGTCCTCGGCTTCGCCTTTGGTCCCCTCCTCGCCGCACCCCTCAGCGAGATCTACGGCCGCGCACCCGTCTTCAACGTTGCCAACATCCTCTTCATCATCGCGACAATCATCACCGCCCTCAGCCAGAATATGCCCATGCTCATCATTTTCCGCTTCCTGATGGGGTTCGCTGGTTCTACACCTGTTACAAACGGTAGTGGAACTATTTCTGACATGTTTCCTGTTGAGGAGCGTGGCAAGGCCATGGCTGTGTGGGCTATGGGGCCGTTGCTGGGACCCTGCATCGGACCGTTGATGGGAGGGTACATGATCGAAGATCTCGGTTGGCGATGGGTCTTTTGGGTCATTGCCATCTTTGTAAGTGCCTTACTTGTCCTTGAGAGTACCCTAGACTGACATGATAGGCCGGTGCCCTCTCCGTCCTCTGCTTCTTTGCAGCCCCCGAGACATACCATCCCGCCCTCCTCGAGAAGAAGGCCGCTCGTCTTAGGAAAGAGACTGGTAACCAGGACCTGTACTCGGTTCTCCATAACCCCAGCCTTACTAGCAGGAAGCAGTTTGAGCATGCCATCATTCGCCCCATGAAGCTCCTCTTCACCCACTTCCCCGTGCTAATCCTCTCCCTCTACGTCGCCATCGTGTACGGTGTTCTGTACCTCATGTTCAGTACCTTTACCTTTGTGTTTGCGCAACAATATGGCTTTGGCACTGGAACAATTGGTCTGGCCTACCTCCCCACCGGTATCGGCATGTTGTTCGGTGTCATGCTGTTCGGCGTCATCACCGATGTCATCATCAAGAAGAAGCTCGCGCAGAATGGCAAGACTGTTCCCGAAGACCGTCTTCCCGTCTGGCTAATTGCGCCCAACGGCATCATCATTGTCGCGTCGCTGTTCTGGTACGGATGGTCGACCGAGAACAACACGCACTGGATCGTGCCCATGATTGGCGTCGCCTTCTTCTGCTTTGGTCTGATGGGCATCATGGTAAGTCGCCTGCATACGCATAAAGAATGTCGCTGACGAGTATTGCAGATGTGTCTCCAGATCTACCTCATCGACTCCTACATTTCCTACGCAGCCTCCGTCGTCGCAGCCGTGACAGTCCTCCGCTCACTCGCTGGAGCCATGCTCCCCCTCGCGGGTCTATCGATGTACAACCATGTCGGCCTGGGCTGGGGCAATAGCATCCTCGCATTCTTATCGCTGGCGTTGGCGCCAGTGCCCATTGTATTCCGCTACTACGGAGCCCAAATCCGCGCCAAGTGCCCGGACAACCTGGGTTGATCGTTTCTTGTAAATGGTTTGAAGTGGAGGAAGACGGTTCAATTGCCACGTCGGCAACATACATACAATCCCCGAAAGCATAAAGCATCATCCGGAGTTCAGCGACATACCGAGTTTGTTTTGTCTATAGAATTATTGTGTAAAAAATATTTAATAGAGGCTTTAAGATGCTGGCAAACATCCCCGTACCAAGAATGACGGAACCCAAAGGTGGGAATGCCCGACTTTAAAAAGACCACCCCTTCACATGACCCCCCGGACGGGACCGGAGCCAATGAGACGATTATTATGCTGTAATAAGACAAGGTCTAAAATGAGAACAAAGTACGGAACTTTTTCTAGCTTGCCAAGTCCAAGTCCAAGCGTACCCACGCAAGAGAGGGGGGCTGTTCCGAGTGGCGCCACGGTAACGGTCAATATGCATGAACCCCAAATGTCTCCCTCGTCTAGCAAGCGAAAAATGTCTTCTTTTTCGTGGCGCTTTTAAACTCTAGAACGATGGGTCAGCCCTGTAAGACCTCCATTATCAAATCCCGAACCTTGGCCGGTGCGCTTTTTACGTATCCACGGAGGTAATGGCCCGGGTTGCCTCTCATCAGGTCGCCGTCTACGATCGGGGACACGGAGGAAGAGTCTTTGTCCGGAACTAGGATATTCCCGTACTACCGAGTTTCCGGATGATCAGCATTGAGCGTCTGACATTTGTCTTTCCAAGACGATGAATGGATTTGCGCGGCCGCTCCTTGGCGTATAACAAAGGTCGTCTGATGCGATTGATAAACTGCGCTGATAATCTACCGCGTGGCAAGCGAGTCAGATCAAGTGGTCTTATGTTTCCGCCAAGTTCTCGGCGGCGTCACCAAGACATTTTCTTACACACACAAGATCAATAACATGAGTCGTCGAGTTGAAAGAAAGCTGAGCTACCCCCAGTCAAGGCTTGTTCCAACAGACTGGTAACGGCTGGGAATACACTACCGGGTGATTCCATCCGCAGTGACCATGTGCTCCAATGTGTCTCGTGTCAAAAAAGAACAGCCGAGATCGCGCCGTTGAGCTGCATCGTGAAGGGCATCTCGAAAGCCGCCATGACCCGATGACAGTGGGGTGAAAAACACCAAGCTCTCTCATCTCCTAGGCCTGTCATAGGTGGACAGTTCAAGCTTGAGCTCTGAACCAGCAGGACGGGTTCGTTACCAGGATCTAAACCTCAAAAGACCTCCCACGCCAAGCTCCCAGATCTGACCGTTTGCATGTGGGCATTAAAAAATGTCGCGTGTTCAGGGTTCCCTCGTCCGTGAAGCTATTCCCAACGCGGAGAAGACAGGCAGGGACAGGGTGAGGCCTTTTTCCTTGGATCACGGTTAGATCACGGTTAGATCACGGTTTTTCAGGTGTCCATCACGGTTAATGCCAAGGAGAAATCGGGTCAGCCCACAGTGGAACCCACGCCGCGTGTTTTGAAAGTCTGGTCGATCCTTGCGTCAAGCAGCCAGTGAGGCGGTGATCTGATAAGATTAGATGGATCCATAGAAGGTACAGAACCCCACGCTCAGAGTTTTACGGTAGTGGCATGACATGTGAGTGAGACCGATCTCGGTTGGTCGCCGCACCGGGATGTGGGCTAGGCGGAAATGCCTCCGCTGTTGACGACGAGGGTCCGAGACACGAGCAGAATATAAACTTGGGCTGTTGGCCCCGTAGCGTTGCATTGGAAGGATCTGATTGTGAACCACAGCAAGGATAACAACTCAATTTCTCTCTTCTTTCTGTCTTTCGAAAATGGCTGCAGATACTGCGTCTAATCCTCGAAGCTCGGCTGATCTCGAGGCGGCCAAAAAGGAAGAGGGTGTTACTACTGAGGAGCGCCATGTCCCGACCAATACGGATATTCTGGCCGAGACGTGGTCTCGGAGGGCCTTGATCGTCGCCTTTACGGGGTCAGTTTTTGACATAATTCTGTCTTGATTATACTGACAACTATAGTCTATTTGCTACTACCTTCATCACCTCATTCCTCAAGTATGCAACCAAGGTGTATGATGCCTACGCCACGTCCGAGTTCAAGAAGCACTCTGCTTTGACCACCGCCAATGTCGTCGGTACCATTATCGGTCTCGTCACATATCCCATCATGGCCAAGTTCTCCAATGCAAGTTACTCAAACTAAAACTACAATTCGTCATCTTACATGTCCAGGTCTTTGGTCGCGCTGAGGGCCTCACCTTTTCCATCCTCTTCCTTGTTCTCTCGCAGGTCATGTACGCCGCCTGCCAGAACATTGCCACCTACATTGTAAGCCCCCTCCTAGCCTTCTCAAAACACCGCTAACAAATACAGGCTGGAGGCATCTTCGAGTCTATCGGTGACACTGGATACGTCATCATGCAACAAGTCTTCATCGCCGACACAACCAGCCTGATCAACCGAGGTTTCTGGACATCTCTCCCCGAATCCGTCGCCTCTATCCCAACTCTGTATCTTGGATCCATTGTCGCCGACAGCGTCCTCAAGCACTCGACTTGGCGATGGGGATACGGAATGTGGGCTGTTATCCTCCCCTTCTGCGCTGCGCCTCTCATCATCACTCTCTACATCCTCCAGCGCAAGGCCCGAAAGAATGGTTACCGCCGTGAAGGTGCTTGGGATGCTGCCGACAAGTCTCAGCCTCTTGGAAAGCGTCTCATCAACCTCTTCTGGGTCGATCTCGATATCCTCGGCGCTGTCCTTCTCGTCGTCGGTCTCGGTCTCACTCTGATTCCCCTCTCCCTCACCGGCGCTAAGCGAAGCGATCGATGGGACCAGGGCGGATACATCGCCATGCTCGTTATCGGAGTTGTTATCGTCGCCGTCTTTTTCGTCTGGGACGCCAAGTTCGCCAAGGAACCCTTCGTGCCTTTCCGCATGATCAAGGAGAGAACCGTCATTGCGGCTTGCATTCTGTCCATGCTCGACTTCTTCCACTACTCTTGCTTCACCATCTTCTTCCCCAGCTATCTCCAGGTTGCCGGTGGATTCAGCCCAGGCCACTCCACCCGTATTGAGTATGTCCTCTAATAACCATTTTCAAGATAGGTATACTGACCATTTACAGTAATGCCCTCCGTGTTGCTTTCCAGATCGCTTCCGTCCTTGTCGGTGTCCTCATGAAGTACAGCAAGCGCACTCAGATCTTTATCTTTATCGGTGTTCCTCTCGTTGTTCTCGGCCAGGGTCTCCAGATCTACTTTGTCAATCAGAACGGAGGAAGTGCCAATGAAGCCTCCTTCATCACCGCCAAGACCCTCGTCGGTGTCGGCCGTGCGTTCTATCAGACTGCCGCCCAGGTCTCCATCCAGGCTCTCGTCGCTAAGCGTGATGTTCCTGTTGTCACTGGCGTTTACTACGCCTCCATGAACCTTGGTGGTGCCATCGGTACTAGGTAAGTTTCCTCTGCATACGTACTAAGAGCAATGCTAACTCTCCCAGTGTGAGCGGTGCCATCTGGAACAACATGCTCCCCAAGAAGCTCGTTAAGTACCTCCCCGAAAACGCCAAGGCCAAGGCTATGCCCATCTACAAGTCCATTGTCGCCGCCCAAAAGTTCGCCAAGGGCACCCCCGTCCGCGCCGCCATTGACAAGTCATATTGCGAGACTCAGCAACTCCTCGCCATTGCCGCCACAGCCGCCCTCGCACCCATGCTCATCGTCATGTTCTTCCTCAAGACCATCGATCTTACCAAGGTGGATGATGCCAAGCTTGATGAGAACAAGTCGACTGATGGAGAGGTTGAGCCGCCTACGGAGAAGGGCGTCCAGCAGACTATCAGGGCTGAGGCACGTTGATATCCGGGAACTGGATAAAACACAAAAAAGCTGAAAACTTCTCTTCTCCTGTACTGGATAAATAATAATTGTACATAACCTAGTTTCTACTAAACGTAGAGAACATCTGAGCTCACTGAGTGAGCCATCAACAAATAGTGTCAGGGTATTGCTGTTGTAACAATTTGAGGAAACCAACACCCTATCATCGATATGAGAGCTCTTCGTTACATAAACTGGCTGAATCCTTAAGAGAAGGTGTTGGCCCCCGACATCAACCAGTGACGTCGATCAACATCGATACCATCTCTCCTCGCGCTTGCCAGTCGCAACTTTTCAGATAGACTCCTTTCCCCTTTCCAGCTCTCTGAGCTCTTTTTCTGCGTCGTGGATTTGCTGCCAATCATAACAGCCCCATTGCCGCTGATCATCCGTCTCTCGCAGTTCATGCCAAAAATGAACCCTGCTGCCAAAATGCTTCTTTGCAATCTTGTACACGCTTCTGATGTACGGCTCAGCAGAGGCTGTCAGGCGCCCACTGACCTTTGAGCTGAAGCGGAGAAAGTAGTCGCATCGCTCGGGGTTGCTGGGCATATGCGGACACTCGCCGACCATGAAGCAAATGTTGACTTCGTCGAAGTGATCGGGATGGTCAGAATCTGTTGGCATCTCCAGTACTTTGCCGTCATCCCGTCTTCCTCTTAGATCATATGTGTCCTTGTAGATGTCTATAATCTCATCGAGGAATCGTTGGTAGGCCTCCCTGTTCTCAGGAGTCACCTCGAGCCGAGGGTAAATATCAAAACCACAGCAGAAACCCATCGTGAGGGTAGAGAAGTTGTGATGATGTTTGGGCGGGGTTGTGACGGCATTGTCTGCGTAATATGCCCTCGCACGCGTGGTCGGCCTCCCAGCGCACACGTGACTTGGGCAGCAGTGCCTGATTGAAGTGACCTGGGCTCGCAGATGCTTTCTGATTAGATGCATGGCTTAGCAGTACCCGATAAGCTGCTCTGTCTCGCGCGGAGAGTGCCAATGTGTAGCCCGCCGGATAGCGAGGCAGGGTTCATGAGGAAATGGCAATCGCTATAACATCAGAATGCTCTGCACTCTTATCCTATGACCCTCTAGTTAAACCATCTGCTCCTTCCTTGGAGCCCTAGATACTTCTACAAAGCTCTCTTGGGAAAGCATCACGATCTAAAATAATCTCTGTGTATAGTCTAGCTCCTATAGAATATAAAGAACATATTAACTAGCTCACTGAGTGAGCCATTCAGAACAGCAACACCTGAGTATAAGCGTTGATCTGCGCCCCTGCTTTGAGTCCACTCGACCCGACAGAACCTATGACCGATAACAGTATTAATCATGGCACCTAGGCCAAAGGATCGTTTGCTTTGATTGATCATGCTGACGTGCCTCGTCCGCTTTGTGGCTTTATCTTATTTCCAGATATCTGAGAGTTCCAAGAGCATGGAATGGAAACTGGTAGTTGAACACTAATCATTGGCAATCATGCAAAATGTACCCAGTCTAGTATCCATCCACTCCTCGCTTCCGGGGCTGAGGCACAATGGTCCGTCATCAACACAACTATGCCTTCTGTCCCGAGCAGCATGAGCACTGGTATCTCTTAAACCTGTGGCGATATGATGTCGCTGTCGCAGACACTGCCAGACTGGAGCGTCGTTGGATTCCATTTCAGCATCAGAAACACCGATTCGGAGCTGACGGTTATGTGCAATGGCAAACGCTTTGTCCTGCGTTTGGTCGCCGACAACTTGTCCGAATCACCCAAGCTGAAAGAGCGTTACCTTTTCCTTCTACGAGTCGCTGAGGAGTTCGAGCTGGATGGTTTCACTGTCGAAGACCTCTGGGATTGGGCTGCTGAGCCTCTGTTCCCCCTCTTCCGGGAATTACCCCCTCCAGCCAAGACGCGGCAGTCGACCCTTGACGACTTTTTCAACCCCGAAACTTTTGTCTACACCTTGCGAGCGGTCTCCGATAATCTAGTTCCGGAGAAATGCGAAAACCAGAACCAAGATTCAATGTTTGGCATTCTTCTCCCTGACGAATTCTGTGCGCCCTGGACCACTTTCAAACCGTCCGAAATCCGAGTCTGCGAGGAGAAGGTCATTGGGCCTCCTAATCACACACCACGCAAAGTTCTCCTGAAGGACGACACCGTCGCATTCTTGAAGCTCATGCATCGCGGCGACAAGCAGTTCCTCAAGACCGAGCTGGATACTTATAACAAGATCGACAAGGCACGGCTTGACAGTACGACCAGGGTCTCACACCTCCATGGTCTAGTGCAGGACAACAGCGGCGCAATTCTTGGCCTTTTGCTCACTTATATCGACTGCAAAAATCTGACACTGTCGTGTGCTATCAAGCCCGAGACGCCAACAGCCCTGCGCGAGAAATGGGCAGCCCAGCTCCGGGACATCATCACCCAGCTACACAATGCTGGGCTCGTCTGGGGAGATGCTAAGCCGGACAACATCTTGATCGATAGCAATAAGGATGCTTGGATTGTCGACTTTGGTGGCGGGTATACAGAGGGATGGGTGCCCAAGAGGTTGGCCGGGACGGTAGAAGGTGATACGGTTGCTCTTGAGAAGATGGTAGAATTCATCAGCACTTGAGACAGGAACCCCAAACTACAGCGGCTTGAGAATGCATAAATTTCGTCTATATTCTGATATTGTGCCTGCCTAGTTCAAGACTCCCTTACCATTCTTTTGTGCCTCCATATAGTTCCACAATGGCCCCTTGGGACAATCGTCCCGATCCAAAAAGATCTCCACCATCCTAAGCTCCTTACCCTTTGTCAACCCCTCGTGCTCTAGTACCTCCTTCAGCTCACGCCAAGTCTTTGCTGAACCAGTATAAGTTGTCTCCTTGGCTCCAAAGAAGGATGGTGCTTGGAGATATCGCCAAGGTGTGACGTCGTTATACTCTTGATTCCGTCCGTGGATGCATCGCTCGATGGTGTAGCCGTCGTTGTTGATCAGGAAGACGACGACGTTGAGATGATGCCGAACCATGGTTGCGAGTTCTTGGACTGTCATTTGGAAACTTCCATCGCCGATGACTAGGATGGTCTTTGCTGATGATAAACCATGGTACTTGGAAGCCTCGATAAGCTCTTTCTGTGCAAGGGCAGCTCCCTGGGCTCCAGGTAGCATGTAACCAATGGACAGCCAAGTCACAGGTGTAAAGACCCTAGTGTGCTGAGGAATGGCCATCTCTCGAACGCCGAAGCCAGCAGTACCAGTCTCGCCGAGAATAATGTCTCCAGGCTCAATGACGTTTGCCAGAGTCTTCCACAACTTGTCTTGAGCGAGAATCTCATCTGTCGGTTTATCCGGGATGGGAAGGAGGACGTCGCGAGGCAGCTTGGGATAAGGGGTGTAGGATGGCACTTTCTTGGAATCCAGATCGCGTACTAGGCGGGAGACGATGTTCTTGGATGATACATCTCTGAATAGCCGAGTGCCAATCTGTACTCCATTGATAGTAAACAAGATTGCGGCGTCGTCTTTTGGAATGGTGGTGTAATTGCTGCTGTTGGTGTTGCTGAAATGCGGACCAAAGAAGAGGACCAAGTCTGAGCCTTGGTAAAAGTCCTGAACGGTTTGATCATCAAAACACCCCTTGTAGACTCCGTGGAAGTTGTCTAGCGTCTCATCTGTAAGACCCTTGCCGAAAGGCATTGACCATGTTGGCCACTTGGTGTTCTTGACGAGAGTCTGAACGTCCTCGCAGATTCTAAGCGGCCTGGTCTCGCCATCGACGACGATAAGAGGCTGTTTTGCGCTGTAGATTCTGTTCATGACCTTGACAAGGACCTCATCTTCATCCTTGTTGGGCTGCGCTTCCGGGAGGACGATTGGAGACCCTAGTCTCTCCCTGGACAGAGGCTTGGCCACCATATCAACGGGGACTTCGATGTAGACGGGCCGGCTGTGTAGTAGACACTGCCTGAGAGCCTCATCAATCTGCTCTGCGCTTGTCCGAGGGTCGTTTAAGCAGGCCTGATACACAGTGACGTGCGCATGCATAGCTGCGAAGCGGCGATATTCACCATCGTTGAAGGTATGGTGAATCAGCCGACGAGATTCCTGAGCGTCCCGGACTGGGATGCCAACGATATGCACTACTGGAGCAAATTCGGCGTATGCGCCGGCAATGGCATTGATTGCAGACAGCTCGCCGACACCAAAGGTTGTGACGATGGCCCCGAGACCCTTGATCCTTGCATAGCCATCGGCAGCATAGGCGGCGTTGAGCTCATTGGCGTTTCCGACCCATCGCAGGCCTGAAGGCTGAACGTAATCGAGGAGAGTGAGGTTGTAATCTCCCGGGACTCCGTGGATGGAATCAACGCCCAATTGGCGTAGACGAGTAAAGAGGTATTCCGCAAGCTTGATAGATGAAGACATGATAGCGGATGGGAGAGTCGAGGATTGAGTGAAGTGTGAGTGTCAGAGCAGGGATTGTTATAGTCGTGCATGCGTGTTTAAGTAGGACGAAAGATGGGGTCGAAGGGTGATCAAGACAAACCCGATAGCCGATATCCATCTCTACGCCGAGGCCCGCTTTCTCCGGCCGTGACACTCCGGTCCCACTTTCTCTCCGACACGCCGACGCCAGCTCCGGCGCCTAGACCCCGTCAAAAGAGACCAATACTCCGTGGGGATATAAATTTAGTAATGGCGGGATTGCTTCCCTTGTTCTCTTCTCAATTTGAGTATACCCATTGAACTCTGCCTTCTTTCTCTTCTCCTCACCAACTATCCGTCACCATGTTGCGCAAGAAGCTTGCCCAGATTGAACAAAACCGGGCATCCTCTGATCCCCTTCCAAAAGTCACCGCACCTTATGCATCATCAACCTTTTACAAACTCAAGAATGTTGAAGACAAGCCCAAGGCCAAAAGATGGGACGACCGTTTCAGCGTTGACAGCCATAACCAAATCATCTCACCCCTGAAGCTCGCATCCAGGACCTTCAACCATCCTGACATGATCAGCCTGGGAGTTGCTCGACCTTCTGCCGAGTACTTCCCCTGGGAATCTATGGACCTTTTCTGCCCCGATAGTTCATCACCCGGCGCCAAGAGCCCTCTTGAGTCAGGTGTCCGGATGGGCTGCACCAAAGGCGAGTCTGACTACGACCTTGGCATTGCCATGAACTATGGCTACTCTTCAGGATCTCCTCATCTTCTTCGATACCTCACTGAGCACACGGAGCTACTACACAACCCCCCTTACCAAGATTGGGAGACAGTCCTCAGCTGTGGCACCACCTCTGCCATGGAGATTGCCTTTCGCATCTTCACCAACCCTGGTGATACTGTCCTTATGGACGGGTACATGTACTCAGGCACTATTACTGCCGCTCAGTCCCAAGGGTTGAAGATCCTGGGCATCGAGATGGATGACCAAGGCATCATACCCGCAGATCTAGACCACAAGTTGGAGACTTGGGACTCGAAGAAAGGCCGGAAGCCTTTTGTTCTATACACGATCCCAAGTGGGCAGAACCCAACAAGCACAACGCAGAGTTTGGAGCGACGGAAGGAGATCTACCAGCTTGCTGAGAAGCACAACCTCTTTATCCTCGAGGACGACCCTTATTTCTATTTCCAGATGGGAAAGCACACCACCGATGCACCTCCTACCGATCTGGATGACTACATCAAAAGCCTGCCAGTATCTTATCTGTCTCTTGATGTCTCTGGCCGTGTTCTCAGAATGGACACAACCTCCAAGATCCTAGCCCCAGGTCTACGCTGCGGATGGGTGACAGGAAGCTCCCAAGTCATTGAAAAGTTCATATGTTACTCAGAAGTCGGCGTCGTCTGTCCAAGTGGCCCCTCACAAGTCATGGCATACAAACTCTTGGATGTGACTTGGGGTCACGAAGGGTTTATCCGGTGGTTGATGAACCTCTCTGCCGAGTATCGTCGAAGACGAGATGTCCTCGTCGCAGCGTGCGAGAAGCACCTTCCTTCTGAATACTGCGTGTGGCAGGTTCCAGAAGTTGGCATGTTTTTATGGATTGACCTTGACTTATCCAAGAGCAACCCAACGATAAATCAAGTCAACGGATCCGAGCCGTGGCAAAAATATCTCGAGGTTGAAGGAGATATTTTCTCCAGAGCCCAAGAGAATGGAGTGCTGGTCAGCAAAGCCAGTTGGTTCATGCCCAATGTGAAGGATTTAAAGCAAGTCAGCTTCCGTCTGACGTTTGCCGCGGCGAAAGAGGATACTTTGGACCGAGCGATGGAACGTTTTGGTCGTGCTGTTCGATCATACTTTGAAAAGGGACAGCAGAATGGGAAGGTTTGATATGGCGGAGTTCAAGAAAAGAAAAGATTAGGTTGTGCTGGCAGGACACTCCCTGATAAATGAAAATGCATGACATGGTAGCTAGACTCGAATGATTCTATGACTTTGAACGACTCTATGAGACCAGATACTTTGACAGATAATCTAAAGCTTTGCAAGCTCTTTCTTGCCCACGGGAACAGCCTGAGACCTCAACACTCGCCGTAAGATCTTCCCGCTAGGAGACTTGGGAACAAGCTCCAAAAACCTGATGCCGCCCTTTAACCACTTGTGTCTCGCCTTGTGCGATTCAACATGTTCATGAATCGACCTTTCGACTTCTTCGTGCGATAGGTTGCTGGCTTCCTTACTCTTCACAACAAATGCCAACGGCACTTCGCCTGCTCTGTCGTCGTGGATCCCAATGACAGCGCAGTCAGAAACATGGGGATGGTCGAGGAGATGAGCCTCAAGCTCAGCTGGAGCTACTTGATGACCCTAAGAGTGTTAGACAACGCTTTCAAAGGGTCATTTAGGCTTACCTTGACTTTGATAAGTTCCTTGATCCGATCCACAACCACGAAGAGCTCAAAACCGCCAGGAGACTTTCGCACAAGTACCTCATCGCCTGTCCTTAGCCATCGTCCGTCTTTGTCCCACACAAACGTCTCGGCGTTAGCTTTGGCGTTGTTCAAGTATCCTAAAGTTACGTTGGGTGATTGCACGTAAAGCTCGCCTGGTGTCTCGTGCTCAGTCACTTCTTTGCCATATTGATCGATGATCTTGGCCTTGACACCAGGCAGCAGCGAACCGGAGGACCCCATCAGCGAGTCAGTCTCGCTACTGTGTAAGACTGACGGTGAAGCTTCCGTCAGGCCTAGCGTGCGCTGTCAGATTTATCCAGAATCACACACGGCAGCACATACCATAGCCTTGGCTGATTTTCCACTTGGGGAAGAGTTCCAACATCTTGTGGCTCGCCTCACTGCCCAATGGAGCAGCTCCCGAGAAAGCGAGACGAACACTGCTAAGATCGTATTTCTTGCACTTGTCGTGATTGCTCAGGAGTTGCACAAGTATGGGCGGCACAACGTATAGCACCTCGATCTTGAATCGCTGGATAGCTGCCAGCAGCTGGTCAAGCTGGAATTTCTGAAGAACAATAACCTCATCTCCTCGATAGTGCGCGACGTGGGCTACGACTACGAGGCCGTAAATGTGACTGAAAGGGAGCACGCCAAGAGAGACCTGGGTGTTTAAAACACCATCCCGATGGTCCCCCTGTTCAAACGTGTGTATCATGAGAATGCATGCAATCACATTGTAGTGAGAGATCATGACGGCTTTCTATCATATGTTAGACAGCTAAACAGCAGAAATATCAGAATTTCACGCACCGGAAGTCCAGATGTGCCGCTGGAGTAAGACAAATAGGCTACCTGTCTCCTCCCTTGTCCTGGGATCCATTTCTGAACAGGCACAGGTGGCAAGGTTTTTCCTTCAGAGATTAAGTCCTCAATAGTCTTCAGATTACTGGGCGCTGAAATTCCAGGTACTGGAAGAATGAAAACGTTCTTGTCGGAAATCCCGACCGCACGCGCTGCTTTCAGCGCATTGTCGAGTAATGGAACACAAGTGAACAATGCCTTGGCACCGGAAGAACGTAGCTGATGTTCAAGCTCGGAAATTGAGTGAGCAGCACTTGCAGGAGTGACGATGCCATCGAGACGGTGGACAGCGTGGGTGACGGGTATGTAGTCAATCTGGCTCATTAGAAGGTATGCGGCGGCTTGGTGCGCAAACTTACGGTGTTTAAAGAGTAGATGGCCACGACTCTGTCCCATTCTGTTCCTTCGAGAGGATCAAGATGGGTATTCTTGGCAAGCGCTCGAGCAAGATACTCGACGCGCTCAGCAACATCTGCAGCGCTGCGAGATTGACCAGTTACACCGCATGTGTAAGGGCTCTTGGAACTCGCAAAGGATCTCCTTCCATATGCTTCGCTATTGATAAACTCATCAACCGTGATGGAGTCTGGGATTTCTACCCAGTGTTAGGATCGGTATTTTAAGGACGCGTTTGTTCACGAACCTGGAAGAGGGGGAACCCAAGGCGGCGGATGAAAGACCATGATGGCTTCGCAGGTCTTTAACGATTGAGGACAAAGCTGCAAGATTTAGCTAAGCCGGAGGAATTCTACGAATGGTTTGTACGCTGCTTTATTATTCCTCGTTGAAATGCAACGGAGGACGCGGAATGGATCGACGCGGTTGAGGGGTTGCCTCGGTAGGCTGGGTCAGCTCCTCGGAAGTCGTCGATCTCGGATTTAAATCCCGGCAAAGCCAATCAGGCCTCGATAGATTGATGTTGTCATTGCTCAGGGCGTAATCCGGGGTAGCTATTTGCGGGGTTTGGGGAGTTGGGGTCATTAAGTCTGTCCGAGAATTGTCGGTCAGGACATACACCGTTCACCGTCGGCCCGTTGGGTGAAACAATCTTGTAGGTACAGGTTTCATTCTGCTTCTGAATAAAGGATATGATAAGCAAACAAATAGTCTTACAAGGATGCTCCAGATGAAGGAAAGCCTTCCCGACCGTATCTCTGATAGCGAGATCGGAGAAATGACCCTCCGGTCGCGCAAACAACGCGGATCCGATGGTATCCGCTTCCCCTCTCTTTAAAAGATAACGACTTGATGATTTACTGCTCACGAAGATACCGAAACTCGAACACCTGTAAACATTATTCGGAAATATCAACAAGAAACTCATAAACACAAATACAACTCAACTCTTCAATCTCGATTCAACATGTCTCAAGACATTGTGGTTGTAGGGTGAGACCCTCCAATCTCAAGAAAACAACCCGTTTCTGACTCACATCAAGTGCCGGCGTGAGTGGCTTGACAACCGCCCTTCTGCTATCCAAGGACAACAAAGTCACCGTCGTTGCAAAGCACATGCCCGGCGACTATGACATTGAGTATACCTCACCATGGGCTGGCGCCAACTTCTTGCCGTGAGTACAATCACCAGATGACCTGGACAGTGAGAGCTACCCAGTTAGCAGGATGGCGAGTAAGGAAAACTCGCGATGGGAAAGCAGAACTTGGCCAGAGCTGAAAAGACTGGCTGAGGACGTCCCGGAAGCTGGTATTCACTTTCAGAGTCAGTAACCTTCTTCCCGCCCCTCAGCCCAATGCCTCACCACAGCTGTTGCAGAGGCCCGAACATTCAGACGAGACAAGGACATGAAAGGTTCTGTCCACCCTACCGATCATCTTCTTGACCGTGACCCTTGGTGCAAGTCTCTCTTTCCCGATTTTCGGGAGCTGACGGCCGACGAGCTGCCTCAAGGGTATCAATCCGGCAGCGAGCTCACTAGTGTTTGTATCAACACTGCGACATACCTCCAGTGGCTCTTGGGTCAATGCTTGAAAAACGGTGTGATCGTCAAGAGGGCTGTTCTCTCAGACATCAGCGAGGCCAAGACAATGAGCCACACCGGTTACCCGGCGTCTATTGTCATCAACGCCACCGGCCTGGGCTCTCTCAAGCTGGGCGGTGTCAATGACACCACACTCACTCCCGCAAGAGGCCAGATAGTCTTGGTTCGCAACGAAGGCCCTGTCATGCTTGGAGTATCCGGCACAGACGATGGATCTACTGAGACTATGTATGTGATGCAAAGAGCAGGAGGTGGAGGTACCATCCTCGGAGGAACCTATGACATTGGTAACTGGAACGCCAACCCAGATCCCAACATCGCGCTACGCATCATGAAGCGCGTTGTCAATGTGTTCCCTAGCATTGCTGGTGGAAAGGGTATTGAGGGTCTGGACGTGATTCGACATGGTGTGGGCTTGCGGCCACTGCGAAAGGATGGAGTTAGGATTGAGACCGAGAAGCTTGACGACTCGACCTGGCTTGTTCACAACTATGGGCATGCTGGTTGGGGATACCAGGCATCTTACGGGTGTGCAGAGAGAGTCGTCGAGTTGGTCGAGGAGATCAAGCAGCGCGGCGTGCGAGGATCTAAGCTCTGAGTGATGGCATTAGATAGCATTTTTTACTATACTAGATAATCCTGATGCGTCTAGAGTTGCGGTAGACTGAATTAACTCCAAGTCAAATCCTCAATCCTGGGCTCTTTCCTCTAACTCACAGACTCTCCCGGACACCTTTGTTGGTGGGTATACTCCCCGTCCTCGCCCAACAACTGAACTCTGTTCCCCTCTTTGTCCGCTGTCGCAGTCTCCTGCTTTGATAAGAAGCGACCTTGTATTTGCGCCCTTGCGCCCTATTGCTTGTAATAGCGGGCCGGTTGGGCGCGGTTATTGGCGCCATCGAGGGCAGGACAGGAAAGTCTACCCGAATTAGTGTTGGTGTCTCGGGTCCGGGTCACACGGAGTACGGGCCCACATTATCATAGTGACTTCACCGACAAAGGGTTGTGCGTATTCTCCGCTCCGAACACGCCGTCCGTCTTCTCTCCGTTCCATTGACACTGCTCTCCGATACCCAACCCTTCTCCAAGTTCGAAACATGGCTTCCAGGCAACCTGCGTGTGATCCCTGCAGAAGAGCCAAGCTTGCATGCGACCACACTCGGCCGGTTTGCTCCCGTTGTCGGAGCCAACAAAAGCAGGGGTTATGCACATACAGAGTGTCCCCCTTCAAGAGAAAACGTGCAAGTGATTCCTCACCGCGGCCCCAAGAAAGTCGCCCCTCCCGGTATATTGCACCATTATCTCACTGAGCTTAGAGTAGATGCTGAAAAGTGTGTGCCTAGCCGTCGGGTCTCTCAAGATGCCACCCCCACTCGTACCAGTTCTCAACCCCCGGTCACCAACAAGACCTACCTGTATCCCAACCCGGGGCATATCGGACGTTCAAGTCATGTCGCCATTTTCAACCAAATATTTCCTGACCAGTCAGACGAATCTCCCACTGCTGCAACAGGGCATAGTGGTTCCCCGAATTCCGTAAGCCCTGAGGGTCCCTCCTTGGATGATAACCCTTTGGCTAGAAAAGGAGCCGGGCTATTAAAACAACTCCTAGAATCGTATAGTCTATCGTCTATGGAGAGGTTCGTCTCCTTCTGGATTGAAAAGGGGGTAAACCTGCCTCTTGCAGAACCCTTTGTGGCCCTCTGCGCCCAAATATCCAACTACTCCTGTCTATCAACCTTCGAGGGTCCAGATTGGCACCTTAGAATGGCCCAAAAGATGTTAGCCAACACATCCCGGCCCTTGGAGTATGACGGCAACACAAGTTTCTCTGAATATGTTGCTCAGTTCACAGGGGAAAATACACGCTGGGAGACTTTAGGCCTCTTCTTAAGCGCGGTTCTTCGGGCTTTGATCGAGATTCCTTTCTTCCCTACTCTTTATACGACAGAGACCAGTCAGCGCGATCTGAAAGTCAAGTTGCTGGCCCTAGTCGGTTGCTCCCTAGATGTCTGCCTCTCCCTGGACTGTTTAAACGACCTGCAACATGTGATCCAGTACGAAAACACGATTACTTACACATACACAAGCGGGGATCAAAGTCAGTGAAGTTACGAGTTTCTTTTGGGCGTGCTAATACTAACATTTCAAAGGTTTTTTCTTATATCGAAGACTCGGGGACGTCATGGCGTCCGTCTTTGCACTCGGATATCACGAAGACTTGGACGCCAAGTCTGACACACCTCAATTTCTCATCCAACTACGAAAAGCCGCGTTTGCGCGTATATACTCGGCAGACAAGAATGGTTCGCTTTTTCTTGGTCGACCGCCACGTCTGAGCAAGAGATTTTCTTGTTTTCAACTGCCTGACAGCCGTCTGCCTCTGGACTGCACTACAGCAACGCATGAGCCGATTGGTACTCGTGAATGGGACCCAAACTCGGTTATGAATTACAGAGCAGAGACCCGGTGGTCAGCTCTTTGCGCCTTTGTGAAAGAAGAGGTGATGGAGCTTATGTTTGACAACAGCCGCACTGACTGTCGGCAGAAGATCGAGTGAGTCGATACACACACGTTGACACTGAGAGCATAACTAACCAGATCCAACAGAGCCTTACAGGAAATGGCAGACTCGCAATGGAACGCTCTGCCACCGCACTTTCGTCTAAGCACCAGTATCAAACAGCACAGCGACGTTCCGTTTGAACGCGACTTTGTGGCCAGCACACGTCTTAACTACTTGCACACAACGTTTCTTATCCGCCGCCTGGCGTTGGATCGCCTATCCGAGCCGGCGGCACCCCTAATTGAAGTTTCGATCGAGATGCTCAAGCTTGCTGTCGAGGTTACGGTTCTACGGGAGGAGCTGTCAAATTCTGGCACTAGACTCACCTGGAAGGTCTGTCTGAAAACCCGAGAGTTCAACTTTAGCTAAGATGTCGCAGATCGCTCACTATGGGTTGCCTGCTGCTGGCATAATCATAATGGCAATGCTTAACCAGCATCCAACACCACCGTGCCTACGAATTTCCAGATCCAGAGTTCTTCAAGACCTAGCTGTTCTAGTGGCCGAAGTCGAGAGAGGCACGGTTGTCAAAGCAGAAGATCCCAACTATGCCATCCTTTCAAAAGCCACGCAAATAATCCAGAGATTTCTTGACTTTATCCACAGCGAGCAGGGTATGGAAACGATTCCCCAGTTGTCAGAGCAACTACAGCAGCCTGATGTCCCGTGGGGCCAGCAGCTGGGACAGGACTTGGAGTCGGAGTTTTCATTCTGGCAGGGCATTGCGGATCATCCCTCTTTGTATAGTCAGTATCTCTTGCCTCCAAATGAGGCAATTGGGGAGCGGTCTAGTATGCAAGGCCGAGAAGAAACTTAGGGTCAGCCGAATAACATCATGTGTACATTCGTCTCGCCAAGCTTGAGTGAGCAACTAGATAGTAGCTCTTAGTCACGAGAGCCCGAGAATGAACCCCACAAGGATATACTCAAGATCATGGCGGTTAGCAAAGAGAGACGGGACATGACGGCCCAGTGTCTCCCAGTCAATGTTATCCATGCCGCGCAGTGTGAAGACGTATTCCCAATACTCTGGGTACCACCCCTCGTACTCCCAGTCCAGCAGGGCAACAATATGACCGTCACGCACCAAGATATTACGCGTAGCGATATCTCCATGCGTGAAGACGATGAGGCTTTCGGTAGCAAGCTCGGTTGTGATTTGGTGCCAGTACATAGACTGAGCCTTCAACCGCTTCGGCGGCTTCACCAGCCAGTCATGGAACTCGGATACAGCAGCAAAGGGGCCTCCTGGCCGCGCCATGATGCTGGGGACAATGACGCCCTGGCCGTCAAGACGGCCGAGGTAGATGCCGCCCATGGCACGTATCTGGGAGATGTATCCCCGAAGCTGAGCCAAGACGCCAGAGCGCTGGTCATCCGTGAGCCCAGGCCACACCTGTTTCAGCGTCTCGCCCTCAACGTATTCCATAGTTATGCGGTCCTAGTCACTGCTGATGACCTCGGGGACCGGGATGGTGATGTACGTCTTGACAAAACGTAGAGCTACGGCCTCGTTGGGGTGGTCATTAACGCCCATACCATGAGGGCTTGTAGTGTACTTGGTGACGTGGCTTCCGTGGCGTAAAACATAGCGATCTAGAAGGTGATGTATCACGTCGCCTTCGGGGTACGGAGCAGGCTGCCTCGGGGGTGGAGGCGAGTCTCCGTCAAGGGCCTGTGTGCGGTCCTTGTTCCTCATTTCCTTGAGGCGGTCTAGTCCCTTGGTCTTTTGAGTACTGTAGCGTCCATGGCTCGGCAGAGGAGGTGGCGGCGGAGACGGCATCTTGGGTTGGTCTCGATGCTGGTTGGGAAGTGTTCCCTTGCCTGTCACACATAATGTGGGGCTGCTGGGAGACGCGAACCAAGAACTGTACATAGCCTAGTGCACGCACATGGCCTGATGAGGTTAGTCTCATTGCTGTCCAATCTTGCCCAATTTGCCTAACCTCACCCGAGCCGGCTGTCACGTTGCTCAGCACTGCCAGCGAGAAGCGCGCAGAGCCCATCGAACAGCCTAGCAAACAGCCTAGCAAACAGCCTAGCAAACAGCCTCCCCCCCCCTCTGTTCGTATCATCGACCAGCCTTCTGTTTCTGCTTGTGTTGCCACTATTTCTCACTTCCCGATACCATCAGCAGCATTACGCAGAATGCGTCTCCTTCATACGACTGAACACAAGGTCAAAGAAGTAAAGACCACCACTCAATTTGCAATACTTTCACACACATGGGAGAAAGACGAAATCACGTTTCAGGATATCGAAAGGCCTGGGGCGGATGAAAAAGAGGGATACAACAAACTAAGAAACGCGTGCTCTGTTGCCGCGGCCGACGGGTTCGACTATATATGGATTGATACTTGCTGTATCGACAAGACAAGCAGTGCGGAGCTGTCTGAAGCCATCAATTCCATGTACCGCTGGTACCAGGAAGCCGAAGTATGTTACGCATATCTTGCTGATGTGCCGTTTTGCGAGTTTTCACAGAGCCGATGGTTCACTAGAGGATGGACCCTCCAGGAGCTTATCGCTCCATCGACAGTCATCTTCTTCGACAAGGAATGGGAAGTGATAGGAACAAAGTCTGAGCTGGCAAGGCTTATATCTGACCGAACGCAAATACCCATCGGTATCCTTTCAGGAGACGACATTTGGACCGCGAGCGTCGCGCAGAGGATGTCATGGGCTTCAAAGAGAAAGACGACGAGAATTGAAGATCTGGCATATTGTCTAATGGGTATATTTGATATCCACATGCCCATGATATATGGAGAAGGTGAAAGAGCCTTCATCAGACTCCAGGAGCAGATTATGAAGACCTCGGACGATTTCAGCCTCTTTGCCTGGAGATCGACAGAAAACCACGGCGGGCTTCTAGCAACTTCCCCGGCTGCATTTGACACGTCGCACAGTATCGTCCGTTTAGGTCGCTCCGATACCTTCAGCAGCCCCATATCCGTTGACAATCAAGGTGTCCACCTGAAGCTCAGGTTTATTCCTCAGTCGGATTCCCCGGCCTTGGGTCTCGCAGTCCTCAATTGTACGCTGATTGGAAGAGCGGAAACGCCAATCGCAATCTACCTCGAAACCACGGATCCGACCAAGCAATACTTTAGGAGGGTTCAGAGTGAGAGATTGCACCTGCTGGATCAGCATGATTCTAGCTGGCCTGAGATAGCCATCTGCGTTCAACAACCTCATGAGACTCCCATGGGGAGATCAAGGGAAGTGCCAAGTTTTAGACAGAGACGGACAGGAATAACACCCCTGCTATATGCAGCCAAAAGAGGGCACAAATCCACGGTGACGGATTTGCTAAACTGTAGCGACGTGGCACCCAATTCAATGGACGAGACTGGGCGAACGGCGCTATGGGTAGCGGCAGAGAACGGGCATGAGGAGGTAGTCAGGGTGCTGCGAGACCGAATCGATGTCAAGGCCGACTCAAAGGATGCGAATGGACGGACGCCGCTATGGATAGCGGCATCCAACGGACATGAGCAGGTAGTGAGGGCACTACTGGATCGAATCGACGTTGAAGCCGACTCAAAGGACGCTGACGGATGGACGCCATTAGCGATAGCGGAATCGATGGGGCACGAGGCGATTGTCAAGATGATGGAGCAAAGATGGCAGGCTTCGCAAACTCTCGCATGCCCATTCTTGAAGCATTACCCTCACAAGGAGTGGCCTCGGTGCCAGAGAGGCTGGAATTCGGTTTCCCGGCTTAAGCAAGTTCACCTATTGCTGTCCTCCATGCCTCTAATCACCAAGCTAACATCATCAGGGAACATATCTACAGAGCACACACTCTACGAACCCACTGCGACAGGTGCTTCAAGGAGTTCAAACAAGAAACAGACCTTGAACAACATCGCCACGAAGCCATACCTTGCCAAGTTATCGATGCTCCTGACGATAGGATTTGCATTAAGGAAGACATCATTAGGAAACTCCGGTCAAGGAAACGTGTGCGACACGCCCCGAAAGAGGAACGGTGGAAGCAGATATATACAATCATCTTCCCCGATGTCAACGACAAGGACATACCCACACCCTGTAAGCTACCCCAACTATCTCTCTGACATGAACATAGACAACAAGCTAATGTTAATATCGACTACCACCTACACATCTTCACTGACATCACTGACGAAATGCGAGCCCATTTTGGGAGCTTCATACGGCGAGAGACCCCTGATAAAATTATCCGCGAGTTAGCCGCGGGGTTGAATGAGATGCCGGAGCTTCGGGATCGTTTGCATTTCTCAGAGGGGCAGCTTTCAGAATTTATACATCGATCGGTTTGGGACGCTTTCGATACTCTCTTCCCCAGTCCCCCGCAGCCTACGGTGCCCCCAGAAGCACCTCACGACGATATGTCAGACTGAAACAGATACCAGCTTTAACATACAAGCCTATTATTATCAGGGGCGAGGTTAGGGATAGGGTGAGGAAAGAAACTGCGAGTCTTAGTGATAATCTTAAGGCGAACATCCCCTATTTTTCACCTGGTCGCCATTACAGGTGTCTTTTCCATGTTGATGTAGTGTGACGGTCAAGGTTCCCAACGGAATAAACCATAACCGAATTGGTTTATGTTGGCAGTTGAACGGGGCGTAACGTAGTGAGCGTAGCAGAGATTATTAAGAAAGTCAAGCTCGGTAGGAAAAGTTAATCGCTTATAGAAAAAGGCGCATTATAGTTCATAATAAGTCCGAACATATGGAAAGGTAAACGTCGTGTACGTAGTGTATCAGACGCTGCCCGTCGTATTTAGGGGAAGATAAAAGATGGCCTCCCTTGTTTGTTAATCCTAGACAAAGAACTTTCCCGCATTACCTAGGCCTTACGCTTGACGCGACTAGGATGTTCCCCTCGTTGCGTCTCGTCACCGAGACAGTTAGAGGCCATAATACCCCTGACGAGCTTTTGCGGCGTGGCCTTTAATCGGCCGCTCTTAAGAAAGAAGACCGAAAATTCCTAAATAAAAGACACGTGGGAAGTAGCTTCTTCCTTATGGATCCATTCAGGGATGAAAAGTCTGCTCTGAACATGCATCTTCAAGTGACCCATGTCTCAGCGTGACGGAATCTATATTCCGCAACATGAAAAGAAGGGGCATTACCTCTACTCATCGCAGCCGCACGAAAAATAACAGCGTATTATTAATACGTCGACCACTTACAAATCAATCGGGGTATTAAAACTCGGCATGCAGCCAATCACTCTGTTTATCTTTGTTCAAGTACGAGGCGAGATGGGCCTTGACCCATCTGCCAAGGTGCACGACTGGGACGATGCTCCAGGATGCTCCTCTATGATGGGTCCTTCTCATACCTTGATTTATAAATCTAGGGGCGACAAAATGGGCTGTAGTTATCCACTGGCGACTTGAAATAGCAGCAGTTGGCTCTTCTCTGTGAATATCTTCTAGCCAGCAGAGGAGCCGAACTTGTTCAACGGCCCAATCCTGCCACGAAAGCCAGATAATTAACCCGCATCGTCTTCTACTATATGCCCGTCTTCCACACACAAAGCTTATCATCCTACGTGTGTCGACAAACCTCGCCATCTAGTCCATCATGCCCTCCGTACCTGGAGATTCACCAATCTGGTGGCTTGCAAGACGGTTCTTTGGCAGAGACAGGTACCGCTTCTACGAAGAAGAGGATGATTTCCGTTCTCAAATAGGTAGTCCCGGGTGGGATCAATATTTCGATACCCTTCAGATTTCTTCGGGGAACAGCACCTCGCCTTCCAGCATCAACGAGAGCAATCCTGATCCTTTATGCCTGACACTATGCAACGGAACGCAGGGTATCGATGCTTTGGAAAACAAAGTTACGGCTTCGGAACCACAGTCCGAGGTAGACTGTACCTCGTCATTAGAAAGAGGAGCGTGCGATGGTGATAGTGGGAGAAAGCTCATGGTTGTCGGCTGGTACGGGGAGTCAGATCCAGCAAACCCCATCAACTGGCCCTTGTGGAAGAAAGGCCTTGTCATCTTGACCATCAACTTTACCGCATTCGTCGTCTACATGGCATCGGCTATCTACACACCCTCACAACCTGGAATACAGAGCGAATTCAACATCTCGGCAACAGCTTCGAGTCTGGGACTAGGTATCTTTGTCATCGGCTACGGTACCGGATCGCTATTCTGGTCTCCCGTGTCGGAAATCCCAGCCGTTGGGAGAAACGGGCCTTACGCCCCTACGCTGGTCGTCTTCTTGATCCTATCCGTCCCTACGGCTCTGTCGACGGATTTTGGAATGCTTCTTGCCTTCCGATTTCTGCAAGGCTTCTTCGGCTCTCCTGTTTTGTCTACCGGCGGTGCTTCGCTCGGAGACATCGCTGACCCCTACACTAAGCCCTACTCACTGTACACTTGGGCCATTTCAGCCTTTGCAGGTCCATCTGTTGGCACCATCATAGCTGGCTTTACGGTCCCTCGGTTTGGCTGGAGGTGGGGCTTGTGGGAGATCCTGATCGTTGTGAGCCCGGCTCTGGTTCTTCTCGTAAGTCGTATTCGCTATAGTGGACATTACAGGTGTGCTGACCGAGATCAAGTTATTTCTCCCAGAGACTTCCGCACCTACGATTCTATACCGCAGAGCGAAGTTGATACGTCAGCTCACAGGAAGTCACTCGTATGTGGCCAGGTCGGAGATTGAGTCCGGCAACGTCACCCTCATGACCTGGTTCTATGGGTATCTTGTCATCCCTTGGAAGATCAACCTTCTTGATCCATCCATCATGTTCACGAGCGTTTATTCTGGCTTGACATATGCCATCTTCCTCTCCATGTTCGAGTTCTTTCCCATGGTATATGGAGACATCTACGGCATGACCCCTGGGGAGATTGGATTAGTTCTCATCTGCAACATTGTCGCAACTATCGTGGCTGGTGTCCCGTATCTTGCCTTTGTCTACTACAAAGTCAATCCGTCGGTCAAGCAAGGACGGCCAATGTCACCGGAACACCGCCTTCTCCCTGCGGTAATCGGCTCTCTCCTGGTTCCGGCTGGCATCTTCATGTTCGGATGGACCTCCAGGCCATCAATCCACTGGATGGTGCCAACTATTGGCGCACTTTTCTCCACAGCCGGCTTTGTCGTCATCCTACAGAGCATTTTTGTGTACATTACCCTCGCGTATCCCACCTTCGCTGCTTCACTGTTTGCAGGCAACGGCTTCATCAAAGGCTTGGTGGCATGCGGTGGCATTCTCTGGTCGCATCCGCTGTACCAGAGGCTGGGTCTGTCCAAGGGCATGTCGGTACTTGGGGCCCTCTGCGTGGCTTGTATCGCTGGCACCTTGATCTTGTACGCGTGGGGTCACAAGCTCAGGGAAAAAAGCAGGTTTGCAGTGTAGGACTTGAGTGTGCCATGCGGTCCCTACTGTCAAACCAAGTCGTTCAGGAATAGCTGCTTTCTGACCAGAAGGTCGCGCGGTCAAGCCTCAACTACGGGCTGGACTGGATGTTGTGGAGAGGTTGGTGTCTGGAAGCAGTCTATCGACACCAAGGGAGGATGAGGCAGCGAACAGTATAAGTGCAATGTGCTACTCACTCAACGATTCGATTAGCATTGAATCGAATGTGGGATACCGAATAGGTAAATAAGAATGTAGATTGTGCCAATTGTGAGCAATACATGAGTCACCCATGACCGAGGCTCACAAACTTGATTCTCAATGTTCCATCTGAGAGGGGCATCCCCAAGGATGAGCTTGTCGAGATATATAGACTGTGAGGTGTTTAACTCCAAGTGAGGCCTCTGGTGCTAATGGCACTACGGATGGGACCAAGGGAAGAACAACTGGGGCGTAATTCACTGGCAATTTCGGACTCAGTCATTCCGTCGCCCGGACGCAAATCTCCCAGATCGCCAATGGCAAGGAGCCATTGAGTCAAAGTTGAAACATACACTCAAGACTGGATCGGTTGGACTCAGATGTTGATGACGCCGACGAGAAAGTCCCGTTCTGCCCTAATCCACGTACTTCTTACACACCAAATACCATGTTGAAATTGCAGCCGAGAACAACATCTACAGTATGATGCACGAGAACTCGGCACCAGGACTCATGGGGTCGATTATCTTGCTGGGCAACTACTGAAAGATAGATCGGATGGCATCACATATTCAATTCTGTGCAATTATGTAACCACAACCCTCTTTCAACTAGCATTACCGTAATTGATTTCCCTACTATATCTCCCACTTCGTTTTAACGAGTCCCCAACGGGAAAAGAACCCCGCCAACCCCGAGTGGTTCCCTGTCGTATGATATGTCGGGTTCGCTTGGCCACCTGCATCTTGGCCTGTTGGTTCGACTGTGCAGGATAACAAATCTTTCAGCAGGGGGTCTGAACTCTCTTAAAACCGAGCTGTGCCCCAGAAGAAAGAAAGAGGGGTAACTGTCTTTTGACATTCCACACACTGCGCGATTAAGAGAAGAAGCTCTGTTTGAACCATGTGCAACAACACAACCGTCAACCCAGAGCCTATCATTGAGCCTGACGACGAGGTTTGTAGCTAATATTCGTCATGTAGAGCATTGACTAACCTGTTACATGTGGGCGATGATCTCGACTCTTCGCTCGGCACGGTACGGATTCCATCTCGTCTCCCTTTACCCGTTGAGGGAGCCCGTGGTCTGATATGGTTTGTCAAATAGGATTTTGCTTCGTCGTCGTCGAGTCTAAGGAGCTCTATCCTTAGCTATCGACAGGAAAATGGGAGGACCTATCACCAATACAAAGACGGCAGTAAGGCTACCTTCGCTGTTGACCTCATCGACCAGGTTCTGATTCGCCGTCTAGAATACAACATGCCTAACGACGATCTTGAGTGTGAGAGGCTAGGTACTTTCCAGCCGCCCTTCAGATTCATCATGCGCAAACACTTATTGAAGCCAGATTTGCAACACCATCTGTTCATCCTCACCCTAGATGGCCGACTGGGCCTAGCACCACCCAACGACCCCGACTCCAACGTCAAGCGGGTCCTTGATGTTGGCACGGGCACGGGAATCTGGGCCGTCGACTTTGGCGATGAGCATCCCAAAGCTCAGGTCATTGGCGTCGACCTCTCACCGATTCAACCCAGTTTGTATGGTTGAACTTTATAACTCTTACCCTGGCATCACGCACGAAGCTGACAAATTCGTAGCGTCCCCCCAAACGTCGAGTTCTTCGTCGACGATATTGAAGAGCCATGGTCGTTCTCTCAGCCTTTTGACTACATCCATAGTAGGATGATGACCTTCAGCATCAAGAGTTGGCCAGAATACATCCGCAAAATCTACGAGTAAGCCCCCGGCCAAGCCACCATCGTGAACACCCTCTCTGAGCTAGCTAGCAACCTCACCCCCGGCGGCTACGTCGAGCTCGTGGAGATCGACCTCCAGAACAAATCCGACGACGGCACCCTCAAGGAGCACCATGAGCTATCGCGGCTCGTCAGGCTCCTGGACGAGGCGTCCACAAAGATCGGTCGTAGGTTCCAGGACAATAAGAAGAACAAGGATATTCTGCGGGACACGGGCTTTGTGGACATTGTCGAGACTACCTTCAAGTGGCCGAGCGGGCCTTGGCCGCGGGAGAAGAAGTATAAGGAGCTCGGCCAGTGGACCAACGCTAACATGGATGCGTTCCAGGGCCTTGAGGCGCTTGTCATGGCTGCATTCACTAGGGTGCTTGGGTGGACCCAGGAGGAGGTGGTTGTTCATCTCGCAATGGTCAGGAAGGAGATATCTGACAAGAGGATTCATGCATATTGGACCATGTATGTGTGGCATGACTTGAATGTCTTGATATTTGCTAACTCGTTTAGATACTCGACTTATGGGAGACGGCCTCTTGAGTAACTTGGAATAGGGGCCTTCATGATCCAGGGATGGAGTACTGTTGTATATCCGGCACCCTCCTTTAGGTATGCGACAGTTAGGGGACATTAATACACCGGCCAGAGAGTGCAATTTTGGCAGGAAAATTGGGCCTGTGATGGCCTCGTAAGTCGGTGGAATAGATAAAGACCTTGTTGACATAAAAATCCCGCACCTGCTGGTCTGATATTGAGGGGAAGGCTTCCCAAGATGGCCCCCTCACTGCAGTATAACAGGGACCTCCGCCTTTTGCTGGACAGGAGTCAATGTGGCTCGCTTACTGTTTGCGGATTCGCTATGCTACTGGTCGAGTGACCTGGCGATGATTGGGTCAACTGCTTTCAGCTCTTCACCTCGACGACCTGATGGCAGTCTCCTGCCTATAATCACTCGCTTGAGACTTCTCCCATCTCTTGAAACATTTCCTCCGAGTATCACTCCTGCTCACGACTGCAACGATGGAGCCCACGGCCGGGGAGCCCATGAAGCTAGAAGAAGACCCAGCCTCGCAACAGTATGAGCTGAAGCTTTACGACCAGCGGTGCGAGGCGGGAGTCGTACAGCATTGCAACCTCTGCCGCAACATCACCCGCAGACGATTTCCCTACACATTGAACGCAGAAGACAGTCTTTTCCAGGCCTCAGCTCGAGAATGCACTGTGTGCGCCGCTGTATGCGACACCTTGACAGGGATCCGGTCAAGCTTCCAAGAGCAGTGGAGCTCGCTGGACTTCCGCTTCAATGCCTGTAGCAAAACACCGAGATTCTTTGCTTCAGAGGTAACACTCAATGACACATATCGATATACCCAGTTTCAGATCTTTACTGAGCTCAGTGAGTCGCTTCACGGCTTGTGTTTAAGTGTTGTGTTTCACTGTGGCCCAACGTTTCTAGGCCAGCCAGGCTCTGAGCCCGTCATCGGCGCCGCGAGGAGCATTGCGGCCGAGTCCAATTCAAGCCAATGCTTTGATCTCGTACGGCATTGGATCAAAGAGTGTGCTCAGCACACAGCGTGTGCTCCCCCGTCCTCCTCCACCAGACTGCCCACCCGCCTTCTCGACCTGCAGGCGGGTGAGGATGGCCATATTAAGTTGTATGAGACACACGGAGGAGAGACAGATCTGTACATCGCTCTCAGTCATTGCTGGGGCCCCAAAGGCCTTCCAGCTGCAGCCAAGACATCAAACGCGACCAAGGGTAACCACATGCAAGGAATTCGAATCGAAGACTTGCCCAAGTCTTTCCGAGATGTCATCGCCATATGCCATGAGCTCGGAATAAGGTGCCTGTGGATTGACTCACTGTGCATCATCCAACAGGACAAGGACGACTGGGAGAAGGAGTGCTCCCGCATGAGAGATGTTTACAGAAACTCGTACTTGACGATATCCGTGGTCCGCTCCCGTGACAGTTCAGAAGGGTGTTTCTCAACACGTCCCAGTAAGTATCTGTCCACAAAGGTCGGCTCCATCAACCACCAGGGCCAGGCCCACGACATTGTGGCAAGGGAGAGCGTCAAGCACTACGAAATAGCGGGATCGGACAGTCAAAATTCGAATTTCCCTCTCTTTTCACGGGCATGGACTTTTCAAGAGCGGCTGCTCCCTCAACGCGTGGTACACTACGGCGAGACAGAGCTAATCTGGGAGTGCAATACCTTGTGCAACTGTGAGTGTGCTGCTTCCCGGGAGTTTCTGGCCCCTTGGGACTGGGAGAAGAGCCCCAAAGTCATGTTTGCCAACATGATGAGCCGACCAAGACATGGGCCTGAACTTCGCCGTGACTGGGCCGCCCTGATGCGGCGCTTCTCCCTCATGCAGCTCAGCTTCGACGCCGATCGCCTTCCGTCCCTCTCTGGCCTTGCCCAGGATCTAGAGTGTAGTGAGACGGGGAGATATCTTGCTGGCCTGTGGGAGAGGGAACTGCCCTGGATGATAGGGTGGATGAGCATGGGCAAAGACTCATGCCGCCCATCCTCAACCCCAAAGCCCCCAAGCTGGTCTTGGACCTCGGTCGAGAACATTTGGGTTTCCTGGAACTACAGTGCTGATCTGAACGGCCACGACAAGTGGACCACTATGTGGCCAAATGGCAGGGACCTGACGGAGCACAACGATGCATTCGGGATAGTCCAATGTACAGTCGAGAGCAAGGACTATACCCCTCTCGGAGAGCATGACACGTTTGGTCGAGTCTCCTCTGGCACACTCGTCGTTTCCGGACGACTTGTCTCTGCGGTACTGCGGGACGACTTCTTTTGCGAGCGAAACACGATCAAGCAACGTTTCAGCCCGGATGTCCGAGGGGAACCAGGTCTCTATATCGCAGGACGACCGGTCTACTGCCTCATGATCGGCGCCATGAGCAACGAGAGCTCCAAGTATCCAGGCCTAGTCACTGTTTCCTCCCTGGTTCTGAGACTTCAAGAAGGAGATGTTGAGGGGAGACGTACCTATGAGCGAATTGGACTCATGAGCCAGAACAATCACTTTGCTTGGAAGGAGACGCCTGCCTGGTGGGAGGATGCTGAGCGCGCTGTGGTGGAGATTACCTAGTGACACATAATTGCCGCCGCTCATGAACAGTATAGGGTTCAAATGCCAAGCTTGCCTATCATCATTGAGTTCTGTCCTAAACTCTATGGCTAGCCCGAGCTACATGGAAATATTGGTCCAAAACGTCTTGAGTGCGCTACTAATCTTTGACTTTGCGCCCTCATTGCGTCCTGTGAGCAGCAGGCTCACTGGTTGCCGCACCGACAATCCCCTATAGTCATCCAGGGCATCCGCTACAAGCTAGTTTCTCGCCGCTAGCTTTGCAGGTTCACTTCCCGTTCTAAGATGACCAATACAGTTAATCCCCAGATCGTCGCCCAGGACTCCACTGCTCTCTGGCGGTGGCTGGCTTCAAACCTGGGGAGAATAACCAGGATACCTGCCCCCAGCATTTGCTGTATCCACCCCATCCCCATCCCATCCTTGGGGCCAACAACCTCTCGCTTGTCTATTGTACGGAAAGATGTCCCATCTGATGAGCCCAGACAACAAGAAGTTGCGAAAGTGAGATGCGGCGTTAGGGGGTCTACATCTTGAACCAACCGCAACTCTCCAGTAGGGTCCAACGATATGGATGAGTGAGACCTGAAACTCTGATTAATCGGTGCCCTCCTTTCAGATCCATACCGAGTGCGAGGCAGCAAAAGATGCTTGCTTGCTTTGCTTTTGCCTTCTCCAGTTGGTTACTCGCCCAACCTAGACAAGACCGCGTCGCTCTGACTGGTTGCCTTGGACCTCAAGGACCTCATCAAGTATCTCTAGGTGTTCTTCTAGAGGAACAGCCTCGAGATGAAGCGTCTTGAGATGAGGAACGACGTAAATATTATACGCGTTAGGCGGCCGGCCTTTGTTCAAACTCCAGAATCGTCAGTCGAGCTAATGCTAAAACGAAAGGTTCAATTAAAACATGACGACCGTTCTGCCGCTGACTATGCAATCTTGTATTCTCATGACTTGGAGCAAAAGTCTGTAGTTTTCTTTGTTTTTCTTATGGCAGCGATATTTGGGGAGCCTGGGAGTCTGGGACTTGGATGCTATGGTAATTACACCTTGTATACTACACCTTGTATACTACACCTTGTATGCTACGTAGCCTGTACAGTACTGATCTGCAGGCGGCAAAAGGTTAAAAAAAGGCCACTGTGTTAGCATTGGGACATAATACTATGATGTGTTGACAATGTGTTCTTTATTATAGTTGAAGCCCGGCCCTTGAAGGGTTAACTGAGCTAGAAGATCGTTGTGGTTGGCAAAAGTAAAGTGGCAGACGAGAGTGGCGATGTCGTTCATTATGTTTTGTTGATCCGACCATTGGGAGGGTCGGCTCAAGTCTACGAAAGGGTTGGAGTTGGTATACCTCTGGGCACACATATCTCGATGGGAACCACAAGGGTGTATCTCAGGTAGTTTGGAGAGACGGGGTTGAAAAGAGCAGTGATCGGGCAGTCTGTGTTTTAAGCTTGGATGGGTTGAACTACATTGAGTTTGCTCAATTCTTACATGGTTGTTTTGTTGATCAGGAAACCTCGCCCTCGAGCCTCAGCGGCGGACCAGGCCAGGCTTGGATTGATGTTGCTGTTCCCAATACCGTCTCTTAATCACGCCACCAGCCGCAATAAACAAAGGGCTCGATGTAGATTAATGTCAGCCAGGCTGAAGTGGCAGCAAGCGGATGCTTGAATAGACCCCTTGCAACTCGAAGGTCATGTTGAAGTGGAGGCTGTAGAAGACCCATGCGAGCTAGGTTGAACGTCTGGCAACCATGTAACAAAATATTCTACTAACCTTGCGAGGCAACGATGACGATCCCAGGTCAGAATTCGACGCCCCTTTCATCACAAGCGCCCTGTGGTGTCGGCCAAACGATCATGAAGAGATGTGTAGCAAGAAACGCCAGTCTAACTATAATCCGAACTAGCAATACTAACTGTATCAAACTCAACATCGTCTTTCTTCACAAAAAAATCGCCCATTTCCTCAGAATCAAACCTGTTCATCAACAAGTGTAGAATGAGATATGCTGGCCATGTAACAAAGACAACGTTGAGAAAATAAAAATACCAGCCGGGCACCAGAACCAGACCGCAAGAACTTCCTATCCTTGACCACACCTGACTGTCAGGGCAAACATCTAGCAAATCCAGCCGTGAACGTCTGTAGCTGATGCAGGCAAATGTGGTATAGAAAACAGTGCGGACAATCCATAAAGCAGAGCATTGCACGCATAAAACTTGACTGGGCGAGAACTACCAAGGTTAAGCTGAGAATGAAATGCACAAGGAGCACCACAACCTACTTTTTGAACAGAGAACCCATGATGCCGCCTCAGTGCAGTAGTCACCGCGTAGATGAGAACTAAGCAAGCAAGGCTAAGTACGAGGATAGAGCATGCTATATCGATTTGAAAGGCGGTGTCACGATGACGATAGTTGTAGCTATTTCGGATGTTCCAGCTGACGAAATCGCACACATATCCAATATATGCGAGGCCAAGAACTAGCAGTGTGAAGAGAATTGTTGATGGGAGGGTCCTCACGACCCTGCTGTACCGGTTCTTGCGTCCAGACTGGGGAGTATTCATGGTCAAGCCAATGCGTAACAAAATGAGAAAAATCAGGCCATCTGTCAAGTAAGAGAAAGCTCTGGCCGGACCCGCGATATCCCTCCCAAACCGGGTTAGATCATCCGCGGTTTGGTACATGCTTTCATCAGAAGTTTCTGCAAAAGAAGCCGTTAATCACAAGAAGAAAGAACACATTTATGAACACATACCCTCGGGGAAATAGCGGAATATATTATCCGACGGCGGCTTCATCGGACCCAATATAGACGCATACTCGCAAAGGTCCAAGAGGCAGAACCTGGTCGGGCCAAGGTAGCCAGAGTCAGTGGATCCTGGAGGGTACGTGCGAAGAGCACTCACATGCCCAAAAACCCGACAGAGACCTCGAGATACCTAAAGAATGTCGTCCCGTGGCATGTGTGCTGATTGGCTTTGCGATTGCAAAGCCACAAAAGTCTGAGGATCAGCACCAGAGTGACGATGGTGAGGGCTATATGAGCGATGAAAGCGCCCTTAAATCTGCCGGTGGGCAGCACATTACGGGTAAAGATGGTAAACGCAAAGACGAGCGTCATGGAACGCAGCAGCAAAGAATCAAGTTGAACAGGGCGTAGGTGCTGGCTCAACAACTTTCTGCTTGTAGGGAGAGTTGAAAAGCCGGGCTGATAACGTCAATATCTGAGGAGGGCCAGATATTCATGGCTTGTGTTTCTCAGTAACAATATGTTTCTACAAAGGCAGGATGAAATGTGCGCGATTTTCGTCAAGATGCAACGAAACTTCTGTCTGCATGCGGCTGCATCGTTGTGCATCTGAGGCCACTAAACAACGGCTGAACAGGGCGCAACAAGTCGGCTGAGCAAGGCATAACTGGGCTTGGCCCAGCGTGGCGTTCTTCCTGCCTTCAGCTCTCCTAATGGAGCGTCATAATCAGTAGCTGAGCGACTAGTCAAGAGGGCTCTTTTCACAGCCTGACCAGAAGCCTGTAGATAAGTGCAGTTACTCTCGTCCCCCTAGAAGCATCGCTACTAAAAATATCCCGCGCTGTACAACTGGTGAAGTCTCTCAAAGGGCCCCTACACAGTCAGTCTTTTTTCCTGACATGACAGTATCAAATCTCGATTCATCTTGCTTACGGCTCTCTGGACCGAGATTTTAAAACTGGCACTGTCACAATGAGCCTCCACCTCGACGATGGATCCCGCGACAACTTTGCCGGACAATCCCATGAGTTGACCGACTTGACAGGCCTGCTCAACAGGGATGTGAATGATGTCCAAGAGCCAACCCCTGAGACCGAAACTCGGTCAGAGCAAGGAGCCTCCTCGACGACCAAACGCTTCACCGGGTGGCGCGTTGGCGCATCATACTTTGCTCTAGGCGCGCTCATATCCCTCATGCTTCACATTATACTCGCCATCTGGATCCCTACACTCGATTCTTTCCACAATGGCATCAGCGTTCTATGGACTGGTAACTGCCATTGCCACCTTGCTCATCGGTGGGAGTAACTATTGCATGCAGTGCTTGACGGCTCCGACACGCAAGGACTTGCAGACAGCGCATAATAAGGGCATCTGGCTTGATGTTGGTGTACAAAGCATTCGTAATCTCAAAATCATCAAGGGGTATAAAGCCGTTCTTTGGCTCCTCGTTGTCATTTCATCTATTCCCATCCATCTCTTGTGAGGGCTCTCTTGTTTTACTTCTCTCAATCTCTTGCGGTTACTTGCTAACCCACCGACCAAGGTACAACTCGGCGCTTTTCGTAACTCTAACCACCAACAGCTATCAAGTGTACATGGTCTCTCGCGACTTTTGGAACAGCACCAATACAGTCCCCGTCGATGTTTTACCATCCATTCAAACAAGCTATCTGGACACAGAACTGAGCATTCCTCGTAATGCCACACGGTATCTAGATGGAATCAAGACGGCTCAATCACGGCCCGGCTCAGTCGAGCAGAACGATATCGGCGAGTTTAAGCGTTTGTCTGTTGAGGAGTGCATCGACGCATACGCAAGACCAGTCGTCAGCGGTCGACGAACGGTGATAATAACGACCTCCAACGAAACTGAAAAGGGCCCATTCGCTTTTGGTTACGAGCATATTGCAGGGGAACACGTGAACACTACCTTTGGCGCATACAGGCCATATGGATGGAAAATGAATATGAATCAAACACACAGACGACATTACTGACGTCTACCTAGGATGTGTTGGGATACCAGCCCTCCTCCCAGCGCTCCTAGTCGCCTCTGCTTCAAGTCTATCCCCTACATAGCCAAGCAACCCTCGGGTTGGGCACCGTCTTTTCTCCCAGTAAAGTATTGTCACAGCGAGATCGTTGAAGAAAACTGTGCCCTCAACGCCAACCAACCCATCGTGATTGTCATCATTATCTGCAACTCGATCAAGCTGATAATCATTACAACGATGGTGTTTTGGGTCAAGGGATGGCCGATCATCACTCTAGGAGACGCCATTCAATCGTTTCTAAACGACCCCGATCCAACCACCGAGGGCCTCTGCTTGCTTTCTAAAGACGCTTTGACGGACAAATCCCCATCCTGGCCCAAGAGCGAGCCGACAGATGATCCCGATCCTGTCATGGCTGGAAGAAGACGTCACCGATGGTCAGACGCAGTGAGCACTAGGAGATGGTTTATGCCCTTACGATTCTCGGAACATCGTTGATGGGGATGATCATCTTCTTCGGCCTAAGCATTGACTTGATTAAGGACAACAACATAGTCAATCCCTTCTCCATCGGCTTTGGATCCGTTGATGCAGCAGCCGTTGTGACATACCGCTCAGTTCCAACCTCGACGAAATACCGATATCGCATCCTAGCAGCCGTGGTTGTCGCCAATCTCCCACAAATGATCTTTTCGATCATCATATTCTCACTCAACAATCTCTTGGCAGTCATCTATACGGCCCAGGAGTGGGAAGGCTTCTCGAGACAAAGAAAGACACTCCGGGTATCTGAGCCAAAGGGCGAGCAGAGAAGCACATACTTTCTTCAACTGCCATACCGAATCGCGGTCCCTTTCAATGTTGCCACTGGTGTTATCTCATGGCTCCTATCGAACAGCGTCTTCCCGCTTGTTATATACAGCTACGATTCTCTTGGCAGGGCGTTGAAGGATGTCGAGGTCACAGCATGCGGTTTCTCGCCTTGGCCAATGGTACTTGCGATTGCCGTAGGGGTCGTTCTGATAGCTGGCGTGTGCACGTTCTTTTTCTTTCGTTTCGTCAGCACAATGCCTATGGTGGGAACATGCAGTGCGGCCATCTCAGCGGCCTGCCACCATGATGATGGGCAGGAAGAGGTTGCTCTAAAACCTGTGAAATGGGGGGCGGTGTTTGTTCCAGAGACAGAAGGCCAGGAATGGATCGGACACTGCTGCTTTACGAGTAGTCTTGTCAAACGACCAAAGCCAGGGCGATTTTATGCGGGCGGGGGTGCGGCATACAGGGGAAAATAACAGTCCGCACTTACACATAGTGTTTCCCCCTGATATCTTCATTATGGCCCCGTCATAGTGCCCATCCTGAGAAGATCGCTGTAAATTGAATCGAGAATTGGATCTGCAAATACTCCTGAAAGATCGTGGATATTGTTCTGCGCTGATAAGAAATTAGTGCTTACTTGACAGTATCAGTAGGTATCAAGGGGCGATCATCGACACGAGGTGCGAGGTGCGATGAGGCTGAAAGTACAAGTCGGCCGTCAAACTCCGCGATATAGCGGTCGCAAATCCAGGATGACGACGGGCTCGTGAGTTAAAAATGACGGCTCCCTTCTTTTTTGTGAGTGAGAATGTTGCCAAGTCCGTCACCGAGCATAAACTCGCAATCCCTTCACGCCATGTCAATATCGAAGCAGTTGAAACCAAATCTTGGCGACAATCGAAAGCATCCCACACCAAGGAAACTGCCGAAGCCTCTGACGGAGTCCCTCGGCCGCCTAAAGTACACTGTAACATAGCCCCTGCGCTAGCTTGGCCATCACGCGGCTGAAAAAAAAACGACCGATCGGTGTTGATTAGCCTGATTTTGATAGCGCCACCTGGGAAACTTTGCTTCTGTTTACGATGTGTTTAAAAATAAACAGTGGGATTGCAGCAGGAAATGCAGCAGGAATGCAGGTTGGGATGAATGGGAAAAAACAGGTCGAGATAAGGTTAATATGCTTGAATTAAGCGATGACTTCTACATGAAGGATTCCATCTTTTCACTCCATCCTTTTGATGAGAATCTCCTCTCAATGCCGCAGTCGCTGTCGGGGATATCCCAGCGAAGAACCCGCGGGCCCCGTAAGCCTGCCCCCTTAGCCCCTGTCTCTGGAGGCGCCGCTTTGTTCTAGAAAGGCCTCTTCAATAAACACCCCGTTCTCCATTCTGCTTGGGCCAGTCCTTAAAAAGTCAATCTCTCACGGCCCGGATTTGTCTCTCCGCCATGTCACCCGACTCTGACCCGGCTCATTATCTATTCTGAGGCCCGATCCGTCCACCGTCAGACCATCTCATGATCTCACGACGTCGACGTAGACAAGTAGAGATAGTATAAGTATTCAAGATGGCGATGCATCGAGGTTCAATCCAATCTTCAATCGTCTTCCATCGCTTTAAAACACATCCTTCTTATGCGATAAATCCTTTCTGTGCGATAAATCCTTCATCGGTGCAAAATGACCGGCCAAATCTTTGACCCCAATAACGACTCGGACAAGACACTTGATCATCACCACTTCGTCCAAGATAATCGTCCGGAAATGGCCACCACCCAGACATTCCGCATCGTCACCTCTGAACCTCGACGGTTCGCCAACCCATCGCCGCTAGGCCTCTCGGCCTTTGCCGTCACCACTTTTGTTCTTTCGTGCGTCAACATGCACGTTCGCGGCGAAACTAAGCCCAACATCGCCGTTCCCCTCGCCTTTGGCTATGGCGGTTTGGTCCAGCTACTTGCTGGCATGTGGTATGCATTTCACGACAGCGCCCGTGTATTATAGCATTTAACTCATTCGCCTAGGGAAATGGCCGTCGGCAACACCTTTGGCGCTACAGCTCTCTCCTCCTACGGTGGCTTCTGGATCGCCTATGGCATCCTCCTCACGCCTACATGGAACACCCTCGGTGCGGATGGCCCCTACGAGGGCGACACGGGATCGGTAATGGGCTTCTTCCTCACCGCCTGGTGGATCTTTTCCACGATGCTCCTGATCTGCACACTGAAGTCGAGCGCCGCCTTCTTCCTCCTATTCTTCGCCGTCGACATGACCTTCCTCCTCCTCGCATGCGAAAGCTACGCCAGCGACCTGGGCAACGAGTCAGCCAGAAGCGGGCTCCAGCAAGCCGCCGGTTTCTTCGGTCTGCTAGCCTCGTTCCTCGCATGGTACAACGCACTGGCCGGCATGCAGGACAGCAGGTTTGTACACCCATGTAAAGCCGTTAAAGATCCTTGCTAACCTTGTTCTAGCAACTCCTTCTTCCGCGTCCCCATGTTTCACTTTCCATGGTCTGATCAGGGCATGCAAATGCGAAAGGAGAGGGCCCAACACGACTTGGCTTGATTGCATCTTGACTCCATCACGACCTGGTTCGATCGCCACTTGGCTTGATCGCGCAACGTATTCTGTTCTTGTTTTTTATAGATTATGACTTGGGAAAGACAAAAGTAGGTTAGAACGGGACTGCTTTGACTACCTAGACTAGACAGTAGGCCATATTTAATGTTACCATTCTACGATTACCGTTTCAATAACGTCTGATACACAGATAATATCTGATACATTGTTTTGACTCGTTCGCGGCGGTGTGTTTGCGCCCGAGCCGACCGACTTCAGGCTCAATACAAGATATCTCCCGTCGGTGGTTTTACCTGTGGCATCATGTTCCATCGGCGCAATACAGACCGACGCTAAAGGCGAGGGCCGAACCACGCCACGCAAGGGGCTTGGCAGAGCACCTGCGCCATCGGGGTGTGGCAGACTGCCTCGATCGGTCTGCAGGGCCGATGACCACCCCTGTCAGTTCGTTAGCATCTACCGACAGACAACGCCATGCAGTCGGCCCTTCGCTCGATCCAAATCTGCCGATGCGACCACCGAGTGGTTCGTATTGGAGCACAAGACCTGCCAAGGCGATTTCTGGCGGCAAGATATCTGTTGAGGCATTATCTAGAGGTGTGAGAATTGGGGGTGTACGATGAAGGTGTGCAGCCTCAAACTTGACAGATTGCCAAGGCAAGCGAGAGCGGAGATACGGTCCGAGTTTCCAGACACACATGCAACGAACTATAGGTTATGTTATTTTATATTCGGTTTTGATGCTATCACTGTTCCGAAAGTTGTATTATTCGCTCCTGTGCGCGAGACTCTACCCAAGTCGATGAAGTCAAAAGCGAAGTTATCAACAAGATATTCATTTATAATTAGGAACCATACTATCTCGTAATTATTAATCTACCAGTCTGATTAAATCGGCTACTATGCGAAGTCGCCGAAAGACCTCAATTAGCTTTCAGGTTGTCATCAAACGGGCGGTAGAATTACGAAATGGAAACGCGGACAAGATGACAGTATCAAGCAATACTTAATAACACCGAGATCAGAATATAAATGAGCTCATGATGGATTCAACGGCCTTGGCCCTCCGGTTGCACGCCAAGCACCTATAGTGAGTCACCATAGGACCCTAGGAGGCCGATCCAGCTCTGACAACTTTGATGAGACCGCAGTAGACCAGCAACCCAATACTCAAGCCTATTACTTACCTTTCGATGGTTTGAAGAGACATCCTCATCTCGTGGGTCTGCGTCACCCACAGGAATGTCGTCGGCAGTGGCAACATCAGAAGGGGGCACAAGAAGGATCGTGCGTGTGTGGAACGTGGAGTCGTTAGCGAGAACCACAAAAAGAGATCTCGGCAGTGAGTTTACATTAGAGAGCCCTCCAAAGGATGGTCTGTGATTTCAATGGAGAAAAGGAAGCAGACCTGCCAAATGAAGGTAAAACAGGCGTTGTACGGTGGTGATAATTGGGAAAACATCACCAACGTGAGCGTATAGCCTTCTCCTGAAATATAGGCAAAGCAATGAAATACTATTCAAGACATGACTAAATGATTTTATTTTGAAATCGCATTGGGTTTCGCTGTTTGCCGCTTTGAAGGGCTGCTTGACTTGAAAGGCTGACGATGCACTGGAACACCCAGCCGCATGACTTGTTGATTTAGGAAATTGCTTTTTTCAGAGCCTAATTAACATGTAAGGAGATTATGGCAGGGCCAGATACTCGAACCCCCCCGGCGCGAGAATCATCTCATCGTACCGACCCACGGGTAAGTCTATATACCGGATGAACTAGACTATGCTGACGCTGCCGACGTGCCTACCAGATTCTAGCGAAGCATAGGCGGATTGGCCCTCGAGGGGTGAGTATGCCAACGAGGGGAGCTTATTCTCATCCTATAATGCCGAGATCCAGCATAAAAAGGCGTAGATATCGCCTTTAAGGGTCCATAGCGGGGGCACAGAGGGGATATGAGATTCAGAAGCCATAGCTATTAAGGTTATTCAAGTCAAGTAGAGTGAGCTGATATCATGTATATATATATCAATAGTTGAATGCCGGTAATGTGTCTTGGCTAGGGCCTTGGCATTTGGCTGTTCTGGTTGATTTGTGCTGCTTGGCCAACCTACCTTTGACCAAGACAACCGCCAAGCATACTAACCAAGCCAGACTATTTGAACCAAGAACTTGTACAAAACATCAGGAATTTAATACAGCATGGATTCATCACCTGCATCTCAATAAATCTCTGCTCCGCAATGAAACCAAGGAGAGTGTTCCCACCCTTCTTGGATCCTCCTCGAGTCCTCGGTGACAACCGAGTTGAGAATAGGTTTTTGAAAAGCTTTTATACACCATGGAGAAAAATAAGTATCTACAGAGATGTAAATACGAAATATTCAAGCAAGAATAACAAAATTCTGCGTTGACGGGCTTGCCTGGGCCATGGACCATGCCATCTGTTCTCAGCAAACGGATGACTCACTCTGGCATTCTTCTGCCCCCCACACCCCTGGCCTATACCTAGTCTTGAAATAGATAGAATATTTCCGTAATTTAATCCCGAACGAAGTGGAGGCCATGCAAGTTATTTTCGGGTGTCTTTCCCTAGTTTAACTCTTGGTAATGGCCCCATACTGCCGCTTTTGCAGAGCAGCAGATGATAGCTTAGACAAGAGAGAAACGACCCAACAGCCCTACGGCAGGATCCACAGAGTATTGGAAACCCCGGGACGTAAATTTCCTGGTCTGTACCTGGGTGGTCGTAGTCATAGTCAACGATTCGTCGGCGCTGGGTAACGCCGCTTTCGGAGAAGCGACAATGTACCATCACCAAGACCACCTAGTAACTGAATACTCCTTGTAGTTGACTAGTTCACTTTGTAATCTGACTACTTCACAATAATTCCAGCGATTCCTCAGAATAATAAAAGTAGCTTTTTTGCTGAATGAGTCGAGGAGGTGAATGGCGACGTCCACCCGTCAGCTACCCGGGAGTGCCCCTATTCTCAGCTCAAACTTCACTTTTTTCTTTCTTTTTCGTAACGTGACTGCAAGAAGCACATGGGCATGTGTTTTTGAATGCTGAAGAGACATCCCACTATCTATTGAACGTTTGTTTGCCAGGATGAGAGCATATTGAGACCCAGCAGCTGTGTTAAAGCTGAAAAGGAAGACTCAAAGAAGGTTCTTCGGCAATTGCCACGTGAGAGTGTCACAGCTAAGTCGAACGCTTCGACAGAATTCAGAACAGTCTTTCCATTTAGCCGAGATGGGATCCCAAGGGATCCTGCTATCAGATATGAGCCTTCCTTGTGATGTTGCCTCCAAGATAACAGGCGACAACTTCAGAACCCACAGCAGAAGGGAGAAAGGTCAAGTGGCAAGGGACTGCAGCATGCTTCATGCAGATCTCTTCAGATCACCCGTCTAGAATCCATTTCATTGGATAAGATATGCATGCGGAAGAAGGCGGGAAGAATCCGAGGAAGCACACAAGAAGGCAAACATGGAGGGTTGCCAACACCACCAACAACCCGATCAAAACGGTCTTGGACCGTCGATCCCACGTTCTAGAGCCTTGATAGCGATTCTATCACCTGCAGCTGCTACTCGCCAGCACATGATCCCACGCCAACGCACTCCTTAGTACTCAATCTCGATTTAGCTAGAGTGGCAAAGCGGCCGCACCGTTGGCCTGCAACTCTGTACCCAACTCAATCTCTCTGGATTAGGTAAAGATATTGTTTATTCAACGGGTCTGACCGTGCAATCGGGTTAAGAAAATTGAGGTGGTGTGGTGCTTTGGCCCACATTAAACGAGGGGAGAGGACATGGGGTTGAAAGCCCAGTCCATCGTTGCAGAAACCCTGAAGGGTAGGGAACCGAATGCTACCATGTGATTTTCCCCCTCGCAAAAATGCGAGAGCGAGGTTGGTTATGTCTGGAAATTGATGGGCTCGCTTGTGTGAGAGAGGGGGGAAAGACACGGAGTTATGAAGTGTTCAAGCCGAGATGTGTTAGATCGTGATAACACTTTGGTATAGCGTAATTCCTCGTCTAGCCCATGAATCCTTCCTGCGGTAAGAATCACAGCCAGACCTTCCTCTTTGGTGAAGCAATCATGAGCCTCTTGTCTATTGAGGGGTGCTAAAGGAAGCTCCAAAACAGTAGTTCAAGGATGACTTGAACATTGCTAATCAGAACCATGCCGGACTCCGAACGACCTGCCCATTTGCAGAGCCAAGCCAAGAACAACATCCCCAAGCCAAGAGAACCTAACAGCGCCGTAGAACGCCCTATCAGGAACTAGCGAATCGGCGCGGCGTGCGGCTCTGCGGATGTGCCGCTCTGCCGGTCAGCGAAAAAGCAGGTGCTTTTTTTCATCTAGAATTACTCAAGATTTACTGGGTTTCAATGACGATATCGCGGGTGAATCTTGCGAGATTGAGTACAAAGGCCAATGGTAAATCTGGGGAAGAGTTTCCATTACCTACTTGCCACGCGAGAAGCTCTCCACAGTGAGAGACTCGAGATGAGGCCTGAAGCAGCAATACGCGCGCTAAACAAAGGGTCCTCCAAAAACCCGGATTTTTTTGGTGTTAGTGCCGGGGGGGGGGTGGTGGTCACTGCAAGGTTACATGATGGGGGACAAGGCCTTGGCTTGGCTTCAAAAGTCCGTGGGGCCACCCGTCGAAAGGAAAGCCGCCTGTCAAAAGTTCCCTCCCCTGGGGTGGAATGGAAGGTCTGGGCGTCACGCGCGTAATTGGCCCTGATAAACGCGCTGTTCGAATAGGGAAGCTGAAACCGTTTTACAAAAGAACATGGATAAACGCGGAGAATCATGGGCTTTGAGTCGGTTGTCGTCGGGCACACGACAGCGGCAATCTGGCTTGAACCTTACGAACTTTCCCCAGGTCCAAAAGAGGAAGTTGAAGAAAAGAGGGTTCAATTTCAGGAGGCAAAATAGAATGGGTAAGTTTGTAACCCAGAGCTTTGATGTTGGTCCATGTGGGATCTGGTGATTTTGTGGTTTATTCGGTGGAGACTGGGGAGAAATGGGTCTCATCAACGAGTGGATGCAACCATCTACAGATAACGGAGTAAAGGTGATTTCACAAGGCAAACGATGCATCGACAAGACAAATCCCTTTACCTCTCTACCTCTTTTTTGCCAAGAATCACGTCCAAACCTTTGTCAGCACTGAGAATCTCTCTTAGCATCTCTCCCAATCGCGACGGGCCTATCGCCAAGCTCCTATTCCCGACGGCCGCCCCCCAGACCCGATTAGGAAGGTTACGGTTACATGAGAACACCAAGGCGGCAAAAGTTCTCCCCCACAGGCTATATGACGTGCTGGGATATCACGCTATTTGGGTGCATGAGCCGTGTGCTGCGCGTCTGGACGTGCGATATGGACTGACTACACTGAGTAGAGAGACGCTGAGGCTAGACTGATGGAAAGGTGGTTTGAGAAGAGTGACGCCAAACTCTAGACTATTGCCAACTCCAAACAAAAGTGCAGTGAGGGAGTAAAACACACGATTGTTAGCCACCATGGCCAACTTTCAGACTGATCGGCCAAGCCATTGACACCTAAGAAAAGCCACATCACACGTCGTCGCGGATCTGTAACCATCAGGAGACCATTCTTCTGCTATGATCGCCTCCAGCAAAGCACGCAAAACGCCAGTGAAAAAACTAGACACTGCAACCAAACCTCCAGAGTGCAAAGCCACATCCCGGAGACGATCGCCACACTAGCGCCGGCTCTCCCGATCCACTCTCGGGTGGCTGACACCAATCAGAGCGTCAACATTACCTTTTCGGAGCCGAGGGTGGCTTGCTCCGGGAGGCGGCACGTCTATTTCCGGAAGCAGACCTCGGCATCTCTGGCGCCACGCCATCATTTTTCAGAGTTTTACACTCCCTCGACAAACTTGTGTGAAAGAAGAAGGAGATCAATGCAAGTTGCAAATCCTCACAGAGGCTCAAACCCCTGACAAACAAGCTTAATCCCCATGCTAAACCACCTCCGCGGGTCGGCGCTTGGTGACTCAAGATGAGATATCACGAGAGTCAAGATACGGCTTTCCACCTTCCGAGCCTCAAACGCCATCCCCTGGTCTTCCCGCCATGGTGCAGCGATCGACATCCACACCCCTCGGACGACTTTCCACCTGCCAAGTCGGGTAACAAACCCTTGCCCCCCTCCAAAAAGGCCCGATCCCTCCCTCCCCTGCGCACTCCACGACGGGCTGTCCCCCGCAAAGGGGAAGGACCCCCGGTGGTTGTTGGCCTTATCCCAAACGCTGGGACTTTTGTCGCATGCGCTTTGGTTGGTCGATAAGGTCATTTCCTCTTGTGGCACTCGTCGTCGACTCCGACGTCTTGGTACTGCAAGAGTGCTCGTCTCGAAAGTATGTCTCAAGGATGGTTGCGTGCGCTACTGACCCATGGATGCTTCACTCAAGGTGGCAACGGCCAAGCCGTGCTGTCGGATATTGATCTGTAGGGGGGATTGGTGAAGCCATTGACTCTTATAAGACTGCTCTCCTCGTCCCTTCTTGGTCCTTCTCTCCTCAGGGCATCCCTCGACAACTCCATTCCTCCTCATTGTCAACTCCATCAAACGGCCTCTTGCCAATAACAAGGCCCAGCTTGCCCAAGATGACAACCACCATCAACCTCGACAACGACGCCATCGCGCAGTCAGGTCTCGTCGACCCCGAGACCCGCGGCATCCCCCAGATCCCAGCCAAGGGCTCCATGGACGTCCGCCGCGAGGTGCAATCCGTCGACTCGTCGTCCGACGACGAGCTGCCCACCGAGGAGGAGCTTCGCACGCTGCGCCGTGTCTCTGGAAAGATCAAGTGGAGCATGTACACCATCGCTTTCGTCGAGCTGTGCGAGCGTTTCTCCTACTATGGCTCTTCGGTGCTGTACACCAACTTTGTCACCCAGAAGCTGCCCGAGGGTTCCACCACGGGTGCTCCTCTTGACCCCGATGGCCAGGCTGGTGCCCTTGGTATGGGAACTCAGGCTGGTCAGGGTATCTCTCTGTTCAACCAGTTCTTTGCCTATCTGATGCCTCTTGTCGGGTAAGTCCTACACTCCCTCATAACTCAACAATTGCTAACAACATCCAGTGCCTGGATTGCTGATGCCCGCATCGGTCGTTTCTGGACTCTTCACCTCGCCATCGGTATCTCCACCATCGCCCACGTCATCCTCGTTGCTGCTTCTTCCCCCGGAGTCATTGTCAAGGCCGATTCTTCCTTCGCCGCCTTCATCATCGGTCTCCTCACTCTCTGCGTCGGTACCGGATTCTTCAAGGCCAACGTCTCCCCCTGCTTGCTGAGCAGAATGAGGACAACAAGATGCGCATCGAGGTTCAGAATGGCGAGCGCGTCATTGTCGACCCCGCTGTGACAAACACCCGAATCTTCCTCTACTTCTACTTTGCCATCAACTTTGGTTCCGTCGCTGGACAGATCAGCATGGTCTACGTTGAGAAGTACCACTCCTTCTGGCTGGCCTTCTTCATCCCCACCATCCTGTTCCTGACTGCTCCCATCGTCCTGGCCATCAACAAGAAGCACTACAAGCTGTCTCCCCCCACCGGCTCCGTCCTGTCCAAGTTCATGCGCATGTTTGTGTATGTTCAGAAGCAGTGCAAGCCCTTCAAGCTCAACTGGGACCTCGCCAAGCCCTCCAACGTTCCCGCTGCTGAGCGCCCCGCCTGGATGACCTACGATGACGCCTGGGTTGATGAAGTCCGCCGAGGTCTCATGGCCTGCAAGGTCTTCCTCTTCCTGCCCGTCTTCTTCCTCGCTTACAACCAAATGACTGGTAACCTGACCACCCAGGCCGCCACCATGCAGCTTCACGGAGTCCCCAACGATGTCATCCAGAACCTGAACCCCATCTCCATCGTCATCATGATTCCCCTCATTGACCACCTGCTGTACCCCGGTCTCCGCAAGCTTGGTTTCGCCTTCACTCCCATCAAGCGTATGACAACTGGTTTCATCATCTCCGCTCTGTCCATGGTTGCCTCTGCCGTGATGCAGCACTACATCTACAAGATGAGCCCTTGCGGTGACCACGCCAACGGCGAGGACTGCGACCCTGCCCCCATCAACGTCTGGGCCCAGTGTCTCCCCTACATCCTGATTGGTATCTCCGAGATCTTCACCAACGTCACATCTTACGAGTATGCCTACTCCAAGGCGCCCGAGAACATGAAGTCCCTGGTCATGAGCGTGAACCTGTTCATGAGCTGCATTTCCGCTGCCATCGGCCAAGCCTTCACTCCCCTCTCGGCTGATCCCCTCCTTGTCTGGAACTACACCATCGTTGCCTGCATCGCCTTTGTTGGAGGTGTCGCTTTCTGGTTCTGCTTCCACCACCTTGACTCTGAGGAGGACAAGTGGAACATGCTCAAGGCTTCCGAGTACAAGGGCACCAACCAGCCCAACGCTCTCGAGAACAAGCTTGCTCACGAGCACGATGAGGAGGAGGCCAACGCCCCCAGGGACATTGAGAAGGCTTAAATGTTTAATCATGTGGATATTATCATGCATCGCTAGCGTTAGTATTATACCAATTTGTGCTTGCGCATTTCGCTACAATTAGTCCCAGCCTGGCCTGTGAAGATATGTCCGTTAAGTGATGACCACACCCGCAAAGTAGCAAACATCCTAGGCCGCTGCTGGCGACCTGAATCAATTGAAGACGATGAAATGGCGCTCCCACATTTCGCATCCCATTAAGCCTGCGATCATGCTGCCAGCGAGTCTCATTACACGTTGCGACACATCGACATCTAGCCTAGTGTGTGACTGGGCACCAAATTCGACCTGAAACATCAGACATGTCTAGGCCATTGGTAGTCTAAGTCTTACTTGAACTGTGATTTGACAGTTTGCGGAGGCGGGTTTTGCAAGTGTCAATATTGAGCCGGTGACGGTAGGCTGCTCCTTGCTGGTCGAGTGAGTCTCTGATCTCCCTCGACCAATCCTGTAGAAGAACGGTGAAGAGCTTCTGGGAGGTACTGGAGCCTTTCGAGTCATTCTTCTCGGTGTAGCGAGCTTTACAGTGTATAGAACGTCCCAATACCAGAGAGCTCGGCTCCCTTCGAGCAATGGATGGATGGTGTCACCACTTGACGCCCTCCCTGCAACGATGATCTCGCCTTTATACGCGCCATGATCATCACGTATGGAGGGACAGTCAAAGCGATGCCCCCCGACTTCGCAGCCCGGAAGGGAAATCACGGTACTCACTCAGATGGTGTTCAGTGGGCAAGTGCAGAGTCCTGTCATCAACACCACGCCCATATCCAGTGTCCCAACGCTCTGGTTCTTCGCCATTCTGGGCTTCATCGCGCTCTTTCTTGCGGCACGAGCAAGCGCTTTTACGTGGTGAATTATGTTTAGCTGATTGAGAAACGGAATTTCTCTGTCGTGTGTTGCCATCAGATATGACTTCATCAGTACAGACATAATGGACAATTTCGACGGCTACCCGTCGTCCCAGCACTTTCGGTTCACCTCACTCGACGGAGAGCAGTCGGACCTATGGTTCAACGTTGCAGTAGATAGTATTCGCAGTCTCTAAATGCCAGGCGTAACGAAGCAGTTGGCATCGAAGGAATTAAACCGTACTGTACCTTGGTTGAGGGGTTAACCAGTTGAGGTGGTAGTGTAAGGTTATTGGTCAGGTGCCTCTGGTGGTTTGTTATGATGCAAAGTGAAACGACTGGTCTTGCCTCACGCCGGTCTCGCCGTTGTCTGACAAGCTCTCGCCGGCTATGAGACGTTCTCAGCATACTCGTACAGGGGGGGGGGGGCACAGTAGCACGTCGCTTCGCCTGCACAATACACCGATAATTACAGGCGACAGTAGCGAAGCCAAAGATTTTGTCTCACAATCTGGGTTGTTGAGGAGTAATGGACTTCGAACTATCCCGAAGTAATCTCTAACGGGTCGCCACGGAACCTCTGAGGCCAACCTGGCCGAGATGGTTTTCTGCAGTGTCCCAAAAGATTGCCATCATTTCTCTGGTCCTTTGCTCCGGCCCATGGTGCTTGTAGAGAGCCTTTGCCAAAGGCCGAACGTGGAAAACAGGTGCATCTCATTAGAGACAACACGACATGCTCCAGAGGAAAGGCATTGCCAGTCAAACGGTAGAAGTTCGCCGTACCGTGTGGTACAACCTAATTTATTTACGGTATTTCGTCGACTGTTTGGCCAATCGGCGACGTATATGAACATTTGGCGTCGCGATACTTCGCTGTGATCCAATCTGCAAGTGCTATGTCGACGGGGCCACTCTAACACTCGCACGCAACTCTTTTTTTCACATCGTCCGACAGCTTAGAAACAATCTCCAACCAGGATTTATGCTTGAAGGTGAGTTATCTGGGGCGAATAGGTGAGGTCCGTCCCCTGCGACCGACGTCGTCCTTGAATGTGATTAAGAGACATAGACCCATCGCCGCCAGATTACCATGTCTAGTGAGGATGAGGTCCACGCAGATATGAGACGCACGTTTTACATCGGGAATGTTTTGACATACCGAATTTATCGCGCTCTTTCTAATTCAGGTATCGTCGGGGCTGCGTTGTCCTGTCGCTGGCCACACAACGATCCTCCCAGTCCCAGAGCATGTGTGGAAGGAGCAATAAGAAACATCAAGATTAAACAAACAACGGAAAATAGCCTCAAAGAAACAACTCAAGTTAATATACAGGATCTCTTGAATTTAAAGCCGCATTCTTCGCCGGCAATAGACCTCTAACTGCGGACCTGCGGACCCTGATGGCCTCGACAAACCATCAAGCCTTGATCCCCCTTCTGTTCCTCTGGCCACCAGCAAACCACCACCCCAAACCATTGCAACAACGAATACTACTTTACAAACTTCGATTTCAACACCATCATGTATCGACTAGTGTGTTCTTTGTCACTGTGGCTGGTGTCCCCTCGGGTGCCAGCAGCAGCAGCAACAAAGACGCAACAACGGCAACAACTGGGCTCTCTGTCTCTGAGAGAAAGCGAGTAAAGCCATCGCCAGCTGAGAATTAACTCGCTACCACGTGCATAAGAACTCCCAAAAGGTAATTGTGTGGTTGGATCACGAAGGCATCGCGACGAGCCAGTCCGGCTTGAAGCCGTCCTGAGGCAAATTGAGGTCGACGGTGTAACAACAGGGGAATGGGGACTTAGACCATTCAACTGGCCAAGAGACAAGATCTTTCTCCTGTAACTCGTTGGTCGAAGTGTTATTTCGAAGATATTGACGATATTGCATTGGTCTTTGTTGGTTTGAGTGTGTTAGCCTTTCGGACTTGAGCTATGTCCAGCGTCAATCCCGTCGAGATTTGCGCAGACCTATTTCAATCCACTTTACAGGTACTGTTGAGTCCTGAATGAATCAATCGTTCCTGTGATTGGCCTTGTATTTGTGTCCTGTAATTGGTGTGTCGGTATTTGTTAAGTCGGCCTTCGTTCGTGGCATGTCAGGTCAACACCACGACGCCACGGGCATACCCACGCACATCAACTTCCCTATACAAATCGACTAACCTAACTCTCCAGAGCATTAACCAAAGCCTATTTATTAACCGAAATGTCAAGAACACGCATTGGGATAATAACGACCCCGCAGGGGACGAGGACGACGACCGAGGAACCTGACACGATCAAGAGCAGACACAGCTCGATTGACAAAAGACCATAGACCAAATAAACGAACAAGGCCAGGATAGCTTTTCGAGAGCATCGGCTCTCCATTACAAGCAATAGCTACTTCAGAACATTGGCAGAATGAAGGCGCACAGCTTACACAACGTGCCTTCGGTGCTCGCGGCTTCCAATGGTAGAAGACGACTGCGTCGTCCTGACTCGATGTTTTACGGACAACTGACAGTTTATTTGTTCTGAATACATGATCAAATGATCTGAAACAGCAGCGGGCGAGTTCAATGGTTGTCACTCGAGTGCTCATTGTGCCATCTCTACTTCCCATTGTTGACCCAATTGTTCACGCTCAGCTCAGAGCCTACTCATTTCAACAATCCAATTCAGTTATTGTCAGGTCATTCTCCATGATGCCTCACTTCACTTTTCAACTGCTATAAATCTTTCCTCTTGTCCTTGTTCTCTATCATTCTCCTTCCTCAATCCACAGCAACACTCAATCCCCTCATAACATTATCTTGCTCTCTACGCACTTCTACTACTTGTTCATCAAAGTCGGCACAATTCACAACGACCATAACAGCAACAACGTCCCACCTAACCCCATGCCTCCTCCCAATGGCAACACCACCGATTTCTCCAGACAGCAGACCCTGATGCAGTTTCTGCGCCTCCCGGACAGCTGCGGAAAATCCCACTCCTTCCTCGAATTCCCCGAGGATTTGCAAAGGACCCTGAGAGCTCTGGCTCCGTGGCAGCTGGCCCTACTGGGATTTAAGGCATCGTTGTCGCTACTATGGAACGATCGGGCTTTGCAGCAACATCAAGCAGATGCCATGTTGAGGCTACTCCCGCCGCATCTGCGGGAGCTGGCGGAGGAACTGTGTTTCTCTCAACCGGAGGATCTTCCGAAGGCGCAGGAGGTGGACTTTCCGATGGATGCTTGGTGTTGGCTATTCCGACAGGATCCATTTAAACCGCGACAACAGAATGTGCCTTAGGGGCCAGCTCCGTCGGCGCAAGCGGCAACGGTATCCACAGAGCAGCCAGAAGTTGCAGATGAGCAACCCCAACCAGACTATCCTTCAAAGCGACCTCGGCGAGAGAGACAGAGGTATGTACTCCAGCCAGAACAAGGTGCTTATTCGCCAGCGTCGGCGCTTACTGGGCAGCTGGTTCAGAGAACCCGTCGCAAGATGGTCAACTAAGCAATGGGCCGTCACAGGGTGAATAGGCCCCAACAACCTTCCCCAGCGGTGGATTGTATGAATAGAGGTGAGTGATGATACTTAAAAGAGCAGCGATAGAGATAGACAGTTGATCGTAATACACACTCAGTAGACAAACTCTTCAACCTTGACCGTGACAATTGTGACTATGACCAATGACTCAAGGTGAAGGGAAAACAACGCTTTCTATGTTGACGTCTTATATCCAAGACATGGTCTATAATCTATTGCTAATCTCCTCCAGCAGCTGGATCTCCTCTTGCATGAGAAAGATGTGACTCGGCAGCACCAATACACCACCCGGCTTGATGATGATCTCTTGTCCGTCATGCCTCTCGTGCCTCTCCGTGTCGCTGCCATCCTCTGTCCTCATCTCCTCCGCCACGCCGCCCTTGCTCTCAATGTCGCTCGGCGACTTAGCTCTCTCACCCTCTGTCCGAACTCCTCTGAGGTCCTCGGGCGTCCACCAGTATGAAGGGAATGTGCGCTGGATGTTGTTGATGAGCAGCGCAACAACAAACATGATGGTGCAATTGAACAACACGACAGGAATGAAGAACCATCCCAGCGCTAGTAATCGATCGTCGACGACAGCGAGAAGAGCGGTCGCGCCAGCAGGAGGATGAATCGTCTTTGTCAAAGCCATGATAGCCGTCACGGTCGCGCAAGAGATGGCGCCGCCCACCCAACGGATCGACTCAAAGTCATCGCTCAATAGGAACAGCTTGCCGATAGCGACACCAAGGATCGCAGCGATGAGCTGGCCAGCGAAGAAGTTTCGCGGCTGTGCAAGAGGCGACTCAATAGCATAAAACTCGAGAACAGCACCCGCACCCTGAAGCAAGTCAGTACCACATCATCCATTAATCAGTGACGAGTACATACAAAGGAGCCGACGATGATTGGCGCACCCCTCTCCTTAAACGACGGTATGCGCTCCGACACAACCTCAATAATAGAGAGCGCGCAAAAGATACCGACAAAGGCCCAGAGCACGGGGACGACGGTGCCAATATCACGAGGCTTCTTGTGACGGTAGCCAAGAAAGTAGGCGACGGGGTAGGGCAGGTGACGCCACGGCGGCGGAGGAATGAAGCGATTCAGAAGCCGATCGATGTCGAACTTCCACGTCGTAGGGTCCCAGCGCGACATGGGGGGCAGCGAGTGGTCTGACGGTATGAGGTGATTCCAAGATGCGAGATCTTGTCGAGATCGTAGATGAGATTGTGCCTGTCGGTGACGACACAATCAGGTGGTGATGCTGCCAACCGTTCGTCCGTCGCAGCAGAGAGAGACAGGAGTCAGAGCAGAACAAAGAGAGAGGGAAACTAGATGGTGACGTCAATCTTGGCCAAATTGTTCAATCGGCTCTAACAAATGCGTAATTTGTCGTGACTAACAAAACACTCTGCAAACGTCGTGAGTCAAAAGAACAGACGCAAACCGGGCTCCTCGTCCATCTAATAAACCCCCCTCATCTTCCTCCTCCCCGCGGAGATCGTCAAACTGTCATTCCCGAGAAAACAGAAAAGACGAGATCCCGAGGACCACCTCCTCCGCAACAAAAAAGAACCAGACAGGGACAACGCAAGGTCTTGCTCATCTGCTATTGGCATCACGGGGAGGCGATTTCGTAACAAAAACTCGGCCGGGTGCAGCTCGGGGTGCAGCCAAGACGGGTAATTGTGGGGTTTCCCCAGGTTGGTCAAATTGGAGCGGAAAGGACGGAAGGAGCGGCAGGTGCATGCTGACGTAACTGCAAAGTGCTATATTATTACTAATACTAAGGCTTATAAGTCTAAGGCTATAAAGGCTATATTATTATATTTTGCTATATAAAAATACTTTTATATAATATTTTATATAACTAATTAGTTATTATTATTTTAAATCTTTTTTTTTTTTTTATCTCTTTATTTTATGCTTAGCCCGCCTTACATATATGCTACGTGGTGCTTAAACAGACATCAAGGTTCTTCGCATGAAGCACTCACTCCAAACACAAGCCCTCTCACCGCGGAACCTAACCCGTCCAACACCACAAACCACCATCGCATGCAGCACATTGGGTAACACAAGCGACAATACAGCGCCGTGGCTTGACAGCCTTCTAGAAGCGGGTGATTGGCGCTAGCCAGGGGCTCTGGAACAGCGCGTGGCGTCGTTGAACAATGTCTGGGGAGTCACATCGCTTTGAGGCTCTTGAACGTAGCTATTTGGACCACTTCAGCTTGTTCCCTGCGGACACCAAATGTGACACTCCAGACTTGGCAAAGTTAATGGCAGACGTTGGTGTGCAGATTGGATATTAAACCCTTCTAGAGAATGATCCTGGTCTGGATCCATACACAGCTGGGACAAGCAGCCAAAAGCAACTTCATCTATGGGTTCGCAGAGTTCTCCCAAGTACCACATGGCCCAAACCCACTGCCAACTCCACTCAGTGTTATAACTACCAAACCTCGCCGGTGTCCCAGCCCGGCACGTAGCCGGAGCGTAAGACGGCGCGCCAGGCAGCGTTACCTCCTCGATGGCTTCGCAGCATGTTAGCCGGCGTCAATCTTTGAAGAGACTCTAGACATACAGCTCTCAACAACGGTTGTTGTGGTCACATGGTTTGTGTATTTGGTCTCGGTGGTAGGCACTCTCTTGGTGACAATTTCGGTAACATAGTCGGGATACTTGACCGAAGTAATGGTTGAAGTGGCAGTGGACCATTGTGACTTTGTCACGGCAAACGGCGTGAGTTTGAGTCCATCAACCGTCACCCTAACCACGTTGGTTGAGGTCGAGCGGACCTTGGGCGTGCAATCCACTCATTGGGGATACTATTGTAGGTTGTCAACGTCGAGTAGGCCGTTTCAATAACCTCTACAGGGCTCGTGACCCACGTTGTGTCTGTGTTGAAAGCTACCAGTACTGATTTGTTTCACGTTAAGGATTTCACTAACCATAAACCGTCTCGGTCACAACATCCGTGTCAGGATCAGCAGCAGTCTAAGTGGTTGTAACCTTCTTGACGGTAGTCAAGGTTTTGGTAACGCGAGCAATAGGTATAATGATAATTTTGATCTTGCGAATGACCCTCTCGGTGACGGTAATCTTCTCAACCTCCCTTGAAGTCGTCCGCGGAACGTTGGCAACACTGACAGGTCCCAGTTGAGTGGCGCAGACAACGTCTTGAGGGGCTCCCAAGGCAAGAGCCTCGGCGCCCAGGGGGGTTTTAAAGGCGTGGCGTCGTTAAGCAAATCGCAAGTGGACTATCGAGTTCTAGGCCTTCAGATTGTGAAAGTGGACACACAATCAGACCAGACATCGCGATCACATGAACTCGCACCAGTGCAATTGACCTCTGTAAGATTTGAATTTCTCAACCGACATTCGGTGTGTTTTCACTTTGCGTTGTGGTGGTAACAGATAATTTTACGCCTAACTACAAGCAAGGCATTAATGATAAACCTAGTCATGCCAGCCTTCGGACATTACTTGTTGGTCTTCCTCCACGTTGGCCCCAGCCATGCATACATAAACCCGTACGGCTGGCAACTGACAAATCCCAGACGATGTGTGACCATGGCTTAACGTGGCAGAAACTATCTATCCGTTCAATGGCCGGCATTGCTGAGTGACTGTTGTCCGGTATATAGGTTCAGCCCGCCACTGAACAAGAGAGACAGGAAGCTGTGCCTTTCGATCCGTATGATCACATGATGATTTCTTAGCAGTTGAAGACTGATTCTTGTTCTCGTTCCTGGCAACGAGTCACCAATGAATTACCGTCTGAATCGGTGCGGCATAGGCCTTCGATCTCCTCTTGAATCACATCCTGCAGCTGCAGCGATCGAGCTCCGGGGCTAGCATCAAGAGTCGTTGGTCTTGTAGCATTTTCAGATGCCACAAGTCAACGAGGCACAAAGACATTAATATAAGGACAATAGGTAGAACAGGGCTTATCTATAGTGAACTTATTTTAAAACTGGTTTCCCTATATAGAGAAGATAAAGTAAGAGGAATATAATAAAATAATAAATAAAATTATTATTATTTAAAAAAATTTTTTACTGAATAATATAAAATAAAATTAATAAAATATATTAAAAATTAAAATTAATTTTTAATTAGTTTAATAAAAATTATAAGGCTTTCTTAGTACTATTAGCTAATGCCCCAGGGGCTTATAACTCTCCGAGCTATCCCCTTCAATTCCGCCCTCCCCACTCCGCGTTCACGCTGACTATTCCCCTTCGGCCGCTGGTAAAACTTAAGCCCGGGGTTCCTTCGGCATCGCGGCGCTGACCGGCTGTGCTGCCGAAACTATGACAAACACATTCTTTATTAAACAAGGCAAGTCGCCCTCTTTTCTTTTCCACCGCCGCCCAGCCGGCACGATGGAGTCTCATAGCCAGGGTACGGGACTTTACGCCTCGGAAACGTTCAATTCATGATGCAAAGCTCCTGCATGTTGAGTGCTTTTGCCAACCTTGTCTTCGATTGACTCCATACGACGCTCCTAAAAGATGATTCCTGCCGATCGAAACCTCTCGAACGCCTCGGTCCACCCTCGGACCGGCTCTGCCTCCTCCAAGAATTCCACCTGTCGCAGTCGCTCGGCGCTCAATTGCCGATCAAACGTCAACCACCATCCCACGCTGTCGAGCTGCTTACTACCCGCGCCGACACCTGCCGAGATCGCATTTGGCTTTCCGTTTTCTGAGAAGAGGTGCTTGTGCGTCTCGATATACTCGCTAGGAGGCTGAGGGGTGGTGTCTGCAGAGGGTGCGACGCCGATGAGGCCGAAGAAGGATGCGATCGAGGGCCAGAGCTCGGCAAAGGTGGTGGGCTTTGTGCGGTCGAGCATGTTGATGATCCTGGATCCGCAGGACTCAGGGTTGAGGGCTGCGTGGACGGCGATGCGACCGAGGATATGCGAAGCCACAGGCGTGAAGCGCGCGTGGTAGGCTTCATTGTTCCCTGGGAATGGGACCTGAATCTCCTTGGCATCACCGACGTCGCGCACGCCATGGTTGAAGGCGTACAAGGAGAGATACTGCGCCCAGTGAAGTGCCAGAGAATAGTTGGATCCGATGGGACTGAAGCCTACGACAGCATCAGGGCAGACCTCTGTCCACGCCCAGCCCCGACCTTTGGACGCCTCGGTCAGAATCTCGCGGAACCAAGGGTAAGCAACGGTCTTTGCGTAGTCGGCGGGCAGATTGTCAGCCATGGACTCCTCGAGAGGAGGCGTAAAGATGCCATCCGGGATGTAGATGCCGTAGCCCTGCTCGAGTTAGCAGGAGACGATATGAGTGCGGTGATGACAGACTCTTGTGCCGCCAGAGTAGACGAATGACTTGAGATGAGGAGCCAGAGCGTTCAGCGCAGAAGCGAGGTTTCGCATCATGTCGCAGTTGAGCTGGCATTCCTTCTCGAAGTCGTCATTGTACGGCGCAAAGACTACAGGTCATTAGCTTGTGTCGTTGACCGTCCTTCACACGGGATCCCGTACCAAAGTAAAAGACGTGCGTCGTTTTCTCAATGCCGGCGACCTTTTTCCGTAGCTGGTCCAAAACATCGTCGCTCTGTAGATTCACACCCGAAACAAGTTGAAGCTCTGGTCTAGTGTCTGGTTCTTCTGGCCAGAATGTCCGAGATGCATCAACAGGTCGATTGCTCACGCCCGTGATGCTGGCGAAAGTCGTTGACGTAGGGTAACCCGACAAGAGCTGGTCGACAACAGCCCAGCCAACGAGGCCGGTCGCGCCAAAGACGAGAGCATGGTTTTGAGAATCTGACATGGCGATGGTGATTAAGTTTATTCGGACAGGCTATAAGAAGAAATTGATGCTGTTTGTGATTGTTTTAGATGTTTAATTTGCGATGGTTCATGATGGCTCATCACGGCGGATTTCCTAAAACAGCCTCGCCGAATAGCACGTGTGGATCGCTCATGAGATGATCTCGCAGAGCTGCACGTCCTGCATGAACAGATCCAGCAGCGGGGCCAAGACATGCAATCCCTTCTGCAGAGTCTATGACTTTAAGCTCCGGCGACGGTCGACTGTGCATGAACTCCTGTTTCATCCCTTTGGTACTGCTTGTCATGAAGACCATTTACTCAATATAGGACCAACAATGAGAACTTCAACATTGAACACGGCATCTGCTTGAACAAGCGATTCCTTACTCATCAACCCGCCCCTGGTTCACTGAATACTGCTGAAGTGCCTTTTGAAGCCTCTTTTTCTGGGCTATTCTCCCTGCATGGCAAAGCAATCTAATGGATGCTTGGTATGGCCTTACCGGGCATGCCGGAATCCGGTACTCTCGACATACTTCCTTGTGTTGTAGACAAGTAGTCCCAGCTAGGCAAAAGAATTGTTATGGCGATACTGCCTGCGGTACTTTGTCTCCAGGTTCACAATCCAGCTCGAGATGGAACAATACGGAAGCTCGCCCGACTTGGGAGGAGTTGATACCTCCTTGCCGTCCACGACGTTCCGCAATCTATCCCCTAATATCGCAACGGCCCGAAAGTTGTTCAAGATATCTCTATCGGAGGCCCGACGCCGTGTCGCTGGATCAAGAGCGTCGGCCTTGCAAGAGTACCACAGTGGTCGCGTTGCTCAACATCATCGCGTGAACTCGGTTCCCTTCCGAGAGGTGCGCTGGCTACCTTGATTAGAAAGCAAGTGGCTGTATCCCAATTCAGCGGCAGTCAGTCTCCTGCCGTGGTTGTCGTGTCGTTGAACGGTGCAACGCTGTGGTAGTTCATCTTACCTATACCTTATCTCTGTGATTGGAGTCCACGCCGTGACGATACACGACTGTGCACCGGTCATATCCGGCCACGAAAACCCCCAATATTGCCTCATTTGTCCATCTTAATGTGCTTCGCTGGAATAGGCGGAGGTGCATGTGCGGGCTCACACTTGTTGAGATGCGGACCGCTGCTGTGACGGGACGCGTAAGATGCTTATCTTGTTGACATCTGTCAATGTTGTACGAGTGAGGATGGCCTCATTGTGCTCAGGGTCCTTGAAGATCTCGGGGATGGTCTCGGCCGTGGTGTGTAGTACAGACAGGTAGGGTAGAGGATATCGATTGGCTTGCTAGCGAATTCAAGCCTGATTTTACCACACCAAAGCCAATGGATATAACGAATATGTAGAGGTGCTGTATGGCCTCATAATCCATTGTTTGGCTGCCTCTGAGCGGCGCTCAATGGTCTGGAGCTGAGTTGGCCCCAAAAGTCGAGTTCCAGGCCAACGTTCCGGGTCAACGTGCCTGGTGGCCAGATCCACCTGTTACATGAATCTGACATAATTGTTCGAGACCCTAAACGTAGATTGTAGATCTAGATGGAACGTCGTGTAATGGCCGAATAGTCATGGACTGGCAAAGTATGGTGACGGGAGAAAAGAGCAAAGAGCCAGAGAGCGAATCACCTGGCCCGCCCCGACAAAGAAAGTGAGAATAGCTTCAAAGCGGACTTCTCTGATTGACCAATCAACGGTTACCAGCATGACAATCGCACAAAGTTTGAGCAATGTCGTTCGAGTGAGATAGTGCCACGACTTGAGCTGACCATCTCTTTGAGGCGACTCACATAAAGTCCGAAGCGATGTGACAGAGGCTGCGAGACACAAACACAAGACAACCCCTGGTGATCCCCAATCACGATGTTGCCAAACTCTAAGCCGTCGGGCCCGAAGAGATGGTACGCTTGGAGAATGTCACGGTGAGACAGTACCATCGACCACCACTACTCTCGACGGGGGGACCTGGGGGGGATCGCGATGCTAAATTAGCACTAGATTGGGTTGGGGACCAGAAAGTCGGGGAGTTTATTCGACGGGGAGTTGTCGTGGCTGGCAGAGCTGGTGCATGTTCCCCAACTCCCCGCCCAGTGAGGCTTGAGTCCAGCCTCTCTTTCTTGGGGTAGGGTAGCAGAGCGGGAGACGCGGCACATCAAGTCCGTGGGCAGATGCGGTGTAATCGTATGCATCGTCTGAGCGGAGTGATGAACCAGGTTGGTGGATGGGGCACAGAACAAGGATGGGCAATGTGACGGCGTCTGGACCAACAAGAGGCTTGTAATGTACCCATTGGCGAATACGGAGTCTTTTTCAACACCATCACCAGCTTCTTCCCCCGCATTTCGCGTCCGAGTCAAAACAAGTCGACCCGACCCAAGCGCCGCAAAAGAAACTACTAGACCGAGATCTCGACGCGGGCGGTGAAACAGATGCAACGGCGCGTGAGCGCGTTAGCGGCCCCTCCAAGAATGACGACGGTTGCCTTTGAGGCGAGACGAGGCGAGGCGAGGGGGTCACATGCCCACACATGAACGGGGAGTAAGATATTGGATGGATCGCATGCTCAGCTCAGTTCTTGCAGGATGGGCGCGACTCTTTTGCCTCTCTTTGACGATACATCTCTTTCAGCCCCTTTCAGCTTGGAAAAAAGAGACAGACAACAAACAGGGTTAGGGTCTTTGGTATTGTCACCGCTCTGCCGCCCGTTGCGCCGTGACCTGTCACCATCCAGGTGCCGAGAGGGGAAGCCCCAACTCCACAAAACGTCGCCTTCATTTGATCCCGTGGTGTCTCTCTGATCAAGGGTGAGCAGGGCACAACGTGCCTCCCAGCCTTGGCTGAGATGACTGCGTCCAACGCCCGTCCAGGCCTTGCATGTCTCACCCGTCTGGGCGTTCGTCATCCGAGCACAAGCACAGCACCACATGGCCCCTTGAGACGACGACCCCTGCAAACGACTTGCCCTCTCTCGCTCGGACAGCTTGCTGAACCTTGCACCCTCCCCCGGTCTCTAAGATCGAAAAAAAAGGGTCTGTCCAACTGGAATGCGGAGCTAGGCCGACACACGGTGTCGCCGCCCGCCCGCTCGCCGTATCACAAGCTCCGGCGCAACGGGCTTTGTTGTTGAAGCTTATCACAGAATAATGCACGTCAAAAGCAAGAAAAATGAATAAACGGCTCCACGTGAAATGGAGCGTGAGACCAAGCGTCTAGACCATCCCATCCATTGGAAGGGACCACTCTGGATGGAGTCTTAGGGGTCCCTAGCAGATGACCCCCCGCTAGCTTGGCTGCCTACCTACCTTGATCGACTTGGATTCTTCAACAAAAAGGTTAAAACCAAACGGTGCCCGACTCATTCTCACCGACTCGCTTCAACTTGTCTCCATATCCTTATCTTTTCCTTCTTGTCTTGGGATTATTAGTCCTGTCCTTCTTTTACCCCGCGTCCCCCCGTCTCGCCACAATCCGCCCACGTTTTCGCGCGTCGCATTCGCATCCGACCTCGCCGGACCATCGAATCCTCTCCGATACAATACATCTGTGAGCTTCGTGCTCTGCCGACTCGCAATCGCGGTCGCGTACCATAGCTCTCGCCCGTCATGTCGGCCACAACGACGTCGGCCGCCGCGGCCGCTACGAGCGCGCATCCTCAGGGCGGCATCATCGAGGGCCTCAACCCCATTCACTACAATCCCAAGGACCCCATCTCCCTCTTCATCATCCAGGCCATCATCATCATTGTGTTTTGTCGCCTGCTCCACTACCCCTCTCCAAGTTCGGCCAGCCTCGCGTCATCGCAGAGGTCATTGGCGGCATCGTCCTGGGTCCGTCCGTCATGATGCGCATTCCCGGCTTCAAGGAGAACATCTTTCCCACCGAGTCGATGCCCGTCTTGGCCAATGTCGCTACTCTTGGATTGCTGCTCTTCCTCTTCCTCGTCGGCCTCGAAGTCGATACCCGAATGTTCAAGACAAACTGGCGCGTCGCTCTTAGTGTGGGCCTCGCCAGCATGATTATCCCATTCGGTCTTGGTGTCGCTGTGGCCTGGGGCCTGTACAAGGAGTATGGCAACGAGGGCCACAAGGAGGATATGGAGTTTGGCACTTTCGCCCTCTTTATCGGTACTGCCCTGGCTATCACTGCCTTTCCCGTTCTCTGTCGTATCCTGTCCGAGCTCCAGCTTCTTGGAACTTCGGTCGGTGTGACAGTGTTGGCGGCTGGCATTGGCAATGATGTTACTGGCTGGGTTCTGCTGGCCCTGAGCGTTGCCCTTGTCAACAACGCCAATGGCCTCACAGCCCTCTACGTCTTTTTGACTGCCGTTGCATGGGTCCTCTTCCTCGTGTTTGCAGTCCGGCCTGCATTCCTTTGGGTCTTGCGCCGAACCGACAGCATCCAGAACGGCCCATCCCAGGGAATCACGGCCTTGACTCTGCTTCTGGTCTTGGCGTCGTCTTGGTTCACTGGTAAGTCTAGGCTCTTGATTGGTTGATCATGTACTCTTGCTAACTGGCAATCAGCTGCTATTGGTGTTCACGCCATTTTTGGTGCTTTCCTCATTGGAGTCATATGTCCCCACGATGGTGGTTTTGCCATTAAACTGACTGAGAAGATTGAGGATCTGGTGGGATCACTGCTCCTCCCTCTCTATTTTGCTCTTTCTGGCCTCAACACCAACTTAGGTCTGCTTAACGATGGCAAGACTTGGGGATACGTCATTGCTGTTATTCTTTGCGCCTTTTTCGGCAAGATCGTTGGTGGTTCTGTGGCTGCGCGTTGGTGTCATTGTCTTTGGCGGGAGAGTTTCACCATCGGTGTGCTGATGAGTTGCAAGGGTCTCGTCGAACTGATCGTCCTGGTAAGTGAGGCCGTTCAAGTTGCCAGCGTAATACTGACTTGCCCAGAACATCGGACTCCAAGCAGGCATCCTCTCACCCCGAACATTCACCATGTTCGTGGTCATGGCACTGGTTAGGGATGCGCCTATACGAATTGACAGCTGCTAATCTCGGCATAGGTAACCACCGTCTCGACTACGCCCCTGACCAGATGGCTCTACCCTGTGTGGTACCGTCAGAAGGTGGACAAGTGGCGCCGCGGCGAGATTGACTGGGACGGAACTCCCATCGCCACCGAGGCCCAGGCTTCTGAGCACAAGATGGAGGAGGCCTTGGACAAGTCGCAGACTAACCGGGTTATTCTGCACCTTCGCCTTGATGCTCTGTCTGGCCTGTTCAACCTGGTTTCTCTGCTCGGAGGTTCTAGGAAGGCATCCAACGTTACCCACCAGGAAGCCGATGATGAAGGTTCGGCTGTCGTATCTGCAGATGACAAGTCACGGCAGCCGCCTCGTCGCCCTCTCGAGGTCCGAGGAATTCGTCTCATGGAGCTTACCGACCGTACATCGTCCGTCATGCAGTCTACCGAGGTTGCAGAATTTACCTCTCGCGATGCCGTCTTCTCGGCTTTCCAGACCTTTTCGCGTCTCAACGGTGTTGCGGTTGCTGGCCAGGTCTCCATCATCCCCACATCGGCTTACGCTGACACTCTCGCTAAGTGCGCAGAGGAGGCCAAGTCCGACTTTATGCTCATTCCATGGAGCACGTACGGTGGTCTTGCTGAGGAGAACTCTGCTGCCGCACTCTCCGAGAACGACAACCCCAACGACCGCTTCTTCAACCGAACCTACATCGACTACGTCCAGGGCGCTCTTGAACGATCAACCTGCACCACTGGTGTCTATATCAGCCGAAGCCTGGACAACAACAGCCTCTCCAAGAGACCGACCCTTACCCGCAGAGCTCTCACCGGACTCTCAGTGCACAGCAACCATGACTCCCCCGCGGTCCAGAGCCCAGTGGATCATCACCAGCACATTTTCGTTCCCTTTATCGGTGGCGAGGATGATCGCGCCGCTCTGCTCTTTGTTCTCCAGCTTGCCCACAACCCTCATGTGTCCATCACGGTCGTTCACCTTGGCTTTAGCGAAGATGACCCCGATCTGCACAGCCCCGACAGTACCCCTTCAAGCAGCAATGACATTAGCAAGGCTGTGGTCGGAATCCCTTCTGCGAGCGACATGGATCTTTTGAGCACCGCTAAGAAGAACGCCTCTGGCACCCTTGAGGGTCGTGTCACCTTTGTCGAGGTCTCGGTCGACTCGATCCGCCAGCTTCCCGACCGCGCCGTCGCCCAGGCTCGCGAGGTCGTCGGCAAGTCCAGACTCAATGTGGGAGATCTGGTTGTTGTTGGACGAGCTCACCCATTCTTTGACAACCTCCTCGTCGACGACCTTGGCGTTGAGCGCGAGTTCCAACGCACTGTGGGTGTCCTCGGCGATCGGTTCGCGAGGGCCGGCATCGACGCTGGCTTGCTGGTGATTCACGACAAGGAATCCAAGGCTTGATTTGTCTCACGCTGCATTTATTGCGTATTTGGATATTATGGTATCGAGGCGTTTGGATATCACACTCTTGGCTTGTGGACCTGGCACTTGCATAGAGTACACGGGTTGCATACAGGGAGACTGATGTGGATTGAATTGGGTTTTAGCATATACCAGATCTTGTATACCCTCAAGGTCATGAGTTATGAATTGATTAATTTTCTATCGATTTGATGATGTTTGGTGATGTGATGGATGATGATGTTACTGCTGTTACTTCTGTTATCTGCATGACGGTCTTGATGCTTCTTTCGCTGCCCAGAGCGATAGGATGTCTGCTGAGAGCACGAAAAGCAGTGATGAATAGATAAGCGTCTATATAATCGAAGTTGTTTCGGGTGAGGCACAAATATGCCATGATGATCAAGTATCGAATGGTGGCTAGCCCAACGGTGAGGCACCCACAACAGAAGGCGATAGAGCCATTGCTGGTGTCGCGTAGCCTACCTTGTGACTGCTTCGTGTGATGGGCCAATGGCCCTCGAGACTCACAGTCGGGCTCAATCGAGTGCTCCCATTCGGCGAGGACCAAAGCTGAGGGCATCGAATAGACCACTCAAGTCGTGGAGTATCAAAGGGACAATGATGCCAGAAGCCCGGCACCCCGATGAAATGCAGAGCTGCGCACTAGACTCACGGCATCCGTAGTCACTGAAACTGGAAAACATGACGATGAAGAATCATCCTCTGGACGTTCTGTACCAGGCTTCTTCATTGGCATAGAGGTAATTTCACCATCCTTTCGATTCGGTTCGCCGTGAGACGGTCTAAAAATATGACGTCTTGGTCTAAGACTGCGTCGATGAGGTGATCTGTGTTATAACGTGCGCCGTAGAGGTACTCAAACGACGGCGGCAGTTGATCGACTTAATGTTGCGATCCACAACACCAGTCCATATGGCGGAAAGCTAAGTTTATATAGGGTGCATGAAGTGTAGTATATAGGAAACCGAGTGGCAGAGCGGTGGCATGTTCGGGATTGAACCTTTGGTCGACAACCGCACAACATGAGGGGGCTAGTAAGTAGTTGAACCGAGTGTCTGATTCGTGAAAGGTTGTCCTTCGCTCCAACTTGCGTTGTGACGCTAAGAACCGACGACAACGACAAACACCTCATCTCCCTCGTACTCGTCAACTCCGCTCGCCGTGCTTATCCTCACCCTCATTCAGGAGGTGATGGTAGAGCCGATCAATACCATATGCCGACACGACTGCGGCGACCTACCCACCCTGGAGATTGCGTGTTTTCGTCTCTCCTTTCGGTCAATAAGCACCAGTCGAGGTGAACATCGCCCATGACCTTCCCCTTGTGAAATTGGGAGGTGAGGCCATCATCAGTCAAGCTCACGGCCAGAAACACCCGATGTCTGGGGCTGGGATAGTGTCACAAAGCCCGATGTAGTTGTCTGCGGCTAGGATGTATATATAAGGTGTCGGTCTTTCTGTACCAGATGTGCGAAGGGAGCGAATGCGATGTTGTGGTTCCGCGCGACGGCTCTTTTGGGGCCTGCTTGCATAGTCCTCCCGGGAGTATATACAGAGAATTCTTTCTTTTTCGTTGACGGCATGCAACAACAATAGAAATGTATCCGAGTTGGAGGATGATCCACGCCCCTTCTTTCAGTGGGACGCCAGCGCCCAACGCGTTGCTGCCGCCTCGAGTCTTTCAACCTTAGTTGGACCGGGTTCCTGATGGGCCAAATGGTGTGTTTCGAATCGGTCAGTTCCTGTGACATCCAGGAGCCTACAACTGAGACTGGCTGTTACACTATTGTTCGGCCACAGCCAACAGTGTTGACCCTTCCGGGCGGATGCCCCTTGTGATTGGGGCGAGGGTCGGCTCTGAGGCTGAGAACATCCAAAGCCTAGTGCTGGGAGTATTGTAAGAGATCGCTGATTTCGCCAGCATCTAAGATGTATATATATAGTATGCCGTTCAGTCCATTCACAGCCCGAAAGGGGCAGGATAGTTGCAATGAGATGAGAGCGCCTGATAGATTGGCCGCCTCCGCCCGGAATCGGCAACCATTCTCAGCCCTCCTCAGAGTATATATAGGGGTGTCTTTCCTGTTGGCTGATGGCGCGCAACAACAATGAAAAGGCGTTCGCGTTCGATGGATATGCATTTCTCTTCTTTCGCTGGTCCTCTGAAGTCTGCTGCGGTTGAGATCGAGCTGAAGTACATTGTTTGACTTGATTGGACGGCTTGGCGTTCGTTCTCTGGGCATTCAGTAGGTCCGCCTGGATCCGCAGCTCCGCTGAGGGTCTTCCTGCTCTCTTTTGTTCGTGTCGATATGCGCCGTAGACGAACCGGTGCAGATGGATATAGCGGGATAGTTTAAAAGCTTGATGAAACCGTAGCCAATGCGGGTAATTCCACCTGCAAGCTTCGTCAAGTCCATCTATTCGGTTGCTTGCAGTTCAGTCCCACGACAGCAGCTGAGGTATGTCTGCACAGGTTTATATAGGACTTTTTGCATACTCGTAGTATATAACGAACCCAGCGGCCCAAGAAAGAGGACGATGTGCGCAAGTGGCGGACACGCAACATTACGATCACTCGAGCTGGGCCGTATGGTTAGATCGAGTGCCAGATGCGAAAAGCTGCCTCCTAATTTCACCCCTTGGGGCATTTTCGACAGCCCCCCCCAAAAAAACCGCTGTTGCCTTTTTGTTCAGCCCACAACCACCAGTTCAGTCCTCGCCTGATCGAGGCCCCTTGTAGTCACCCTCCTGGCGAGGCTGGATGACGAGAGTTAGGTCCAAGGCTGGGGACATCCAGAGTCCAGGATCTGAGAGGATTTTACAGGCCTTCCTGTCTTTGGCTGTAGCTCGGCTGTATATAGGCTGTCGGTTCTCTCCATTCAGGATCCAAAGGGGACACAGATGGGCTAGGTTGCCCCAGCCCGGAATCTACGACGATCTTCTGCTGTTCTGTTCGCATAGTGTTCCCGGGAGTATATATAATGGCGTCGTTCCTTCTGGTTAAGGGCGCGAAATACTCACGGTAGAGCGGTGGGACATGAGGGCGGTGAATTGAACGCCATGAAGGAATCCCTCAGTCGGTTCATCCAGGAACCTGAAGCAAGTGTTTGCTGCAAGAGTAGCCGGGCAAGTAGATTAAAGGTCGTCATTGCATGTCTGAAGGTCTCACTGGGAAACAAACCCAAAGTGCCCAGCTGATGAATGTATATAAGATATCGCAACTGGACTTGAGTTGTGCTGAATATGATCACTGCTCCGGGCTCAATTAAGGACTCGGTGGGTGGCGGTGATCAGTCACCACGGGGATACGGTCTATCAGTGTTCAAAGACTTCGACACGGATCGCTGGGTGATCTTTCTGTGGAAGGAGACATGAGCCGCTTCATGTAACCATGTCTTCGCCGAGGATCCCCGGTGTGCTTGGCCTGGGGAGGTGCCATGTAATAAGATATATAGAGAACGATATGATCGGTTTGTGTAAATAATCAGACAAATGGGTTGAAAGTGACTCTGACAATGTGCATAAGGTCATGACAATACTCGCAGATAAATAAATATATGAGCCTCAGTCGCTGTTCCTGGTTTCCCAGTCGGTGGTGTCGTTGAACGTCTTGATATGAGTGGAAAGAATTCGCTGAAGACAAGTGTTGGGAACGGTCCCAGTCATCGACCTCGTCGTCTGAGTATACTACATGGTGTTGATGAGTGTCCTGAAACTTGGCCTGCTGGCCTACCGATCATGGTAGTGGAAGTGGTGGGCGGAAATACCACGGAGGACCATCCCAGCGTATCGATTGAACTCTCACGGGAAGAACATCTTATGGTCTCGAAAACCGAGGTTTGACGTTCGCCATCTTCAATCCGCTCAGGAAAGTTGACCTCACGAGACAGCAGGTCACTGTCCCTGAGACCGAAGAATCCAGCACGCCAACATATTGGGCCCCCGGGATCTGGTCTTCTTGGCCAATCTTGTAAACAGGTCGTGAGACAGATAGGCTTGCTTGGTCGCTACCCAAGTCCTGTTCCAGTGAAGCTCGTAGGGCTCCTTAGCCTTCCAACGAAACCCCATGTTGAACCCCACTCCGAAGGGGATGGGGTCATCGCGGTTTGCGAGCGAGGTATATATACGGCGAGTCTGTGTGCGTCGCCTGTGCGGTGAAGTTCAAAAACTCATGCAATTCATGATGACCATGTCAGGTTGGTGCGTCGCCAGCTGGTACCTCCTTGGTCATGGGCTCCATCGTCCATCTTCATCAGCGTCAGACCCTTGATAGTCCCCAGAGTGAGTGGTCATGGTAGGCAGGATAGACCACTGGGAGTGCACAGGTTAACTAGGTCTTTGGCGATTTCCAGAAGGGCGTCTGATTGAGGCGAGGAGCGTGAGCAGTTCCTCAGCCAGCACACAACTGGTAGGTAGGGGGAAGCTGGTATATAGCGTGATGATGAGTGTTGGCGCATGGTTTGGCATGAAAAGATCTTGATTTCGACTACTCCACTATCTCACCGCGTGAGATGGGATCTGACATGTTGGACGGATTGGAAGTAGTGCCTGAACGACGATTCAAAGAAGAAGTCGCCGATCAACTCAGGATCGAAGGACCGGGTGTTTGGTCTTTGGAGCTGTCGACAGAGCGGGCAAGAAAGCGACAAGATATGGCGTGTAACACTGGAGAGTTTCTGCATCAAGCCTCATCCGTCGAAGCTCTTTCTGGGCATTGTATATAAGACGAGAACAGGACGGATGGGATGAAGGAGGGGAATGAAGGGGGCGAGGTGCGACTTTTATACTTGGCGATGTGATGGTGTTTGTGGTTCGGATATTTGGATTGAGGCCCAAACACTTGGCAGTGCAACATAGGATGGGTGTGCCTCAAATCATGAGATCAAGCGCAGGAGCAAATGACATGCTTGGGAAACGAGCGTCAATCAAAAGAGAGACCATGTTGTTGATGATGGTTGCAAAAACTACCTGGATCAAGGCATCATGGTAAAGCGACAAGTACAATCCACCTTCCCTGGCGCGCAAATCCTTCATTGCCTCATTCCTGCGTGAAATGGCGAGGAAAATACCGACCGAAAGCCCCAAACTGATCAATGAGATCCCCCACACTCAATGTAACCGCCCTCTTCAGGCCTCATCCTGCTCTGACTTGGCCTTTCGCTTCTCACCTCCGGGAGTGGTCAGGATGCTCAGAACCAAGGCGCAGGTATCCACGACCTTGTCCACCCGGAGATTGGTCGCAGAAAGTTCCTTGTTGGAGGTCTCAATGTCGTTCTTGAGCTTCTTCCGAGTCTCTTGGAGTTCCCCGTTAGTCTCCTGGAGCCGCTTTTGAGTTTCCTTGAGCTGCCCTTGCGTCTTCTGTAGCTGTTCCTGAGTGTCCTTGAGCTTTCGATGCAGAGACTCTACATCATCGGTAGGCACGGGTTTGTTGAGCAGGGCTGGGGCGTACTGTGTGACAGCTTCGATGACGGATGGTCTACCAACACCTTCGATGGCTGCTTTGAAGCCTTGAGCACGACGTTGAATCTCACAAAGAGGTGTAGAACTCTCTCGGCCCCCATGGAAAAGCGCTTTCTGGCGTTCGACGAGTATGCCATCGGGGTAGTGGATGTGGGCCTTTGGGAACACGACTCCCCAGAGGGCCGCCATGTCGTTGCGGATGTTGGTTAGGCTTGGGTGGCTAGGACCCCAGACCGCGGCCAAGAAAAACCAATAAGGATAGTAGAGTTCCTTTTGGTTTCGCCCGGTTCCCCGCAACTTCCGGTAGAATTCGTGCTCGTCCGGCGACTTGATCTTTGAGAAGAGAGATTGCTCCCACGCCTTGGGCAAGAATTCGGCCAACTCGATCGCAAGCACCTTGTCCATGTGATGCTTGATGCAATTGAACGTAAAAGTTATATGGTGAGCACGGGACTGATTGTAAATCACTAGATCGCCGGGTTTGAAGGCAGAAATGGGTAGTTCGACCGAGGTGCCGGGCTCTAGGCGAGAGCTCTCGCCTTGGTTCGCGTTAGCGTCTGCGGACACATTGCGAGAGTTACTTGGGGACAGACCGGTGGATTCGTTTGCAGGAGGCATGGTGAGTTTGGCAGTCCTGAAAGACGCTGGGTCAGTTTGCAACTCTGGGAGCCGATTACAGTGGGGGGGACAGTACCGGCGCGCACTTACTAGTCGCGAGTAGCTTAAGAAGACAAGCGAATGATTGAGGGCGAAGGGGTAAATGGGTTGGCAAGGGAGGATGAGAAGGAGAGGCTCTGCCGCGTGCTCTGGTAGGTACACTTGGCCTGTGTTGAGCTAGGCTCTGATGGTGGTTGAGAGATGGAGGAGATTCGTGTTTGCGTGATGAGAGGGAATGTTGTGAATGCAGATGCTAATCCCGTGATCCTAAGGATTGATGATGATTATGATGGCGATAAGATACGCGCACCAAAACTTTTGGTCAAGGATTGTGGTGGCAGAGTACGGGAGGCGAGTGCGGTGTTTGTGCAATGCGCCCGTCGTTTGGGCCGTAAACATCAAGCGAACTCTTCCAGACCTGGGCATCATAGACTTGTGTTTGTAACCAAATTGTTTTCTGAAAGCAGAAGGTTGGTTTGGATGCCATTTAATGGCTTATGGTAATTGACTGTGTGAGTGTTATACTGGGATCCAAACGAGTCGACCAAGGAACAAACGCAGGTCAAGCTCAAGAAGCACAGAAGGGGACCGGAACAGTAGAGGAGAGTAATGTAAAGCGCCAGCGACGCGGCAAAAAAGTCATCACATACCGAAGAGAGGTGGTAAGACGCTGCCAGAGGTCGACAGGTTGGTTGGCAGTGGCATCCCCGTTGTTGGGGCATCATTCTCTGCACCTTGAGGCATTCATGTCTACATGAGTCGGCGGGTCAACAATGGTACATCCCCGCGTGACGGTAGATAATGGGAATGGTGAAATAGAAAAGAGAGACCGACCATATTGTATTTCATTGTGACGTCTATTTTGCTGCTTTAACATTGTCTTGGAGGTTGGACGTTCCTTGCGATGAGGCTCAGCTGACTGGGTGGAAGTGGGTACGAGAGTTCACCTCACTCGTCGGGTTCCCAGAACCAACACCTCTACTTACCTCCAACCCTTGACACCATGAGAGTCTCGGGGTCAGCGCAGTGGTATTTCGGTCGTTGCATCAAGATAAGATCACTCTCTCAAGTTCCTAGGGCCTTTAAAAGACCCCTCTCCCGCAGCAACCGGTCACCATTAATCTCTCGCGAGCTTCATCTGCACCATCTCCCGCCCTCAAGAACCGCGGCAATCCACGCGCGAAACTTTCCGAGTGAAGGCTTTGATGTGCTGCCAATTGATCGCAAAGTAGAAGAAGAGACACTTCCAGAGTATAGAGCCGAGGGCTTTTATCCCGTCAAACTGGGCGAGGTCTTTGCCTCTAGGCACCAGGTCGTTGCTAAGCTGGGCTTCGGCACGACTCTCACTGTTTGGCTTTGCCGTGACCTCACGTATGTTTTCCCAATCACCCATGTTTGCGTGTTTTGCTAATGCCACGATTTTACCACTCAGGGAGGATGTGCTTGTCACTCTCAAAGTTTGCACCACGGGACAAGACACAGCCCAGGGGCTGGTCATATCCAACCACATCAAGGCCATCGATGGTTCAGAACACCCTGGCAAGAACATACTGCGTGTAGCCTTAGATGACTTCAAGGTCACTGGACCACAGGGATCTCACCAGTGCCCCGTCTTTGCTCCTCTGGGCTTGACGTTCACGGATTACCGAAATCTCTTCCCTCAGCGGTCCCTCCCCAAGGACATTCTTCGGGTGACTTTGCTCATGGTTTTGCTTGGCGTCGATTTCATGCACCAAGCCGGCGTGGTGCACACCGGTACGTGCCCATATTTATTGCTTGACGGCTCCTAACAGATGGTTTAGACATATCACCAAACAATATCCACCTTGGAGCCAACAAGACCGCCATCTCCAAAGTAGAACGCGCCGAGCTCGACAATCCATCACCGCGAAAGGTTCCTACGGATCGCACCATCTACCTTTCCTACAGAATGCCAATCACCAGTGACCCACTGGTCATATCCGACTTTGGCGCTTCAGTCCTGGGCCAGGCCGGCCAAAAGCATGCCGGGGATGTTATGCCTGGGGTATATAGAACGCCCAAAATCATTCTTGGTTTAGAGTGGGATTCAAAAATCGACATTTGGTTAGTTGGGGTTATGGTACGCGGAGACATCTCTCTCCCCATCCCCCATCACTGACATGGAGCGTAGATCTGGGACCTCTTTGAAGGAGGCCGACTCTTTCGCGCTACGAAAGACGGCCATCTGAATGACGAAATGCATCTTGCCGAGATGGTTTCCCTCTTGCGGTCACCCCCGAAGGAGTTTCTCGAACGGAGTGACAAATGCCGTCGGTACTGGAACGCCGAAGGTGAATTACCCTTTTCTCTGTTGCGGTAGCTTCACTAAAATCAGAACGGAAATGGATTGCTGCGACATCCATCCCCGACCAAACTTTCGAGAGCCTTGAGACACGTCTTGAAGGGAGCGAAAAGAAATTTCTCTTGGCTCTTGTTTTGTTCGTAAAATCTTGCGTTGGCTTCCGGAGGAACGACCTTGTGCGGAGACGCTGATAGAGGAAGATGAATTTCTCAATTAGTAGAAACCAAAGAAGGGGACAGATGGCTACCCATTATATGCCATGTCATAGGCAAGGCTTCATCGAGTTGCAACGATTGATCGCTCTGATCCATCTAACAGTTATGATCTGTGGTATAGCACAACGATCTTGCGCATCCCCGGAATCTCTCCTGGCCGAAACTGATGTCCTTCACTCGTGGAAACTCGGGAACCGTGAAATATTTCAGTGTATGTATCGTCTATTCTCAGCAATGTGTACAGGTCAAAACTCCGACAAATGCATCCCTCAATCATGCCACCTAAATCCCGGACCACGTAGTGAGTGAATCTTCCCTTCATATAGCAACAGCAAAAGACCCTTCGCATCATGTTGATATGGGCATCGATTTAGATGGGCGAAACAGGTGACTTGGCCTTGCGCTTTCGTAGAATCCTGGGCGTCGCGGGAGTCTCGGGCGTCTCGGTGCCGGTGTTGGTGTTCTGCAGAGCTCGGAAAGCAAAACGCTCAGGCTTCAGGTCTCTCTTGACCCATTCGTAGTTCCTCCTGATTCGACCTGTCGCGAAAAAGATTTTGGGGTCTCCTTCGATGAAACCCTTGCCGGCCATGGGGCCCGTCGTGAATTCGCCGCCAAAGTGACGGTACTTGGCGGGTGTGGACATGTACATGTCGCGTACGAGGTCGACATCGAAGCCTGGGTCCTCGACCCATTTGACGTTGTTGTTCATGTTGATTTCCTGAAAGAGTTAGCATTGAGGGCGGTCAGCATGGAATCGAACGTACAATGATCTCGGCAAGCTTGGCGTGTCTTTCAACGTGTCGCTTGAAAACAGCCGCGCGACCGACGATGCGGGCCTTGCACTCGGGGCACTTTCTTCCGAAGCGCGGGTTGGGGCTTGGCACTTTTTGGACGTGGTTCATCTTGGGAGAAACCATTTGATTGTTGCGAGGAGATTGTTCGGAAGCACGTGTGGTGTTGTGAGGTGGATGATATGCGAGAGGGTGAATGAAGGATGAACAAAGAGCAGAGAAGAAGGCGAGCTCGCGAACAAAGAATGGACAGTGAATGAAGAGATGAAAGGAAGAAAGGAAGAAGCTCTATTGTTCTGCTTTGGGAGCATTATTTGCGGTGGTTATTGAGGTGTTCAGTTCGGCCGATGGCACTCGCAGCTGGTGACAGCTGTCAGGCAGACGGTGCAAACTTTTCGCAGAGGCATGATCGGGACCAGAAATCGATAAGATATGAAGTTCAAAATTGATGGTTAGATATTCGGAAATCTCTAAAAGCAGCGACTACGGCAGTGATGAAAGCGCCTTTCTCTGGTAACCGGAGACCACCCAACAGCCACGTGGTGAACGAGACGGCATGTCCTGCAAGCTGGTACTGAAACGAACACTGCTCTTGGAGTGACATAATAGTTCAAATCGATATGACAGCGGTAGAGGGACCTGGGACTAACTCATGGCTCCTTAAAATCTTTATCACAGGAACAGGCGCGTCTACCTGGTCTAATGGATAGGGGTGGCGGTAGATGCAATGGAGTTGTATAGATTCGGTCGGGAAATGCGCAAATCCTAAAGATAAAGCGGGTCGTAATTGTCCTGATAACTCGACCAGTACCAAGAATCCGAGTGCTGGAGCACAGCGTCTTCATCGAAGGCTGCGCGCCGCTTGATAAGACCCAGGTGACTCTACACGTGTCATTGCAGAAGTATGCCTCATTCCAAATGCTTATTGGAAGATTGATCACCTGTTAGGTCGGTCATTGGTCTCGAAATAGAGGGTATGGCAGACGCGCATTGAGATATTTGCACTTTTGGAGAGCGGGCACCAATATAAGGTCGCAACGTCTCCCCCCTTCTCCTCGACCATTTCAAAAACTTCAAAATTCACTCGCAATCCCTTTGCCTAGTCTGCAGAAGCTACCGACACCATGCCTCCTCCCCAAACGCGAACGCGGCTTCAACGGCGTCGAGATCTAGAAATTGCCAAGCGGCAGTTCACCTTTCTCGTGTCGATCACGGCCACCATCTTCATCCTTTGCCCTGAATGCCTGAGAATCTACAGAAACCTCTGCATCGTTCCAGCCTTGGCGTGGCTTACTGGGTTTGCGTTTGACTTGATCAACTCCCTGATCAACACTTGGGGCAATGTCCCAGCTGTAGTGAAATACTTCATCCCCTTCGACATGAACTTTCGCATTACAGCTCCTTTTGACCAAATCAGCACTTACGTCGGCCCCACCCTGTCTTGGGCAAGCTCCCATGTCAAGCTCATGGCTCTAGAGGCAAAAGCTCGAATCATGGCGTTTAGGCAGGTAGTTCTTCTTGTTCTGGCTAATTGGGTCTTGCGTCAACTTGGGCGAGGTGAGTGCTGTTCAAAATGACTCGACATATCCAAGCTCACTGTAAAGATCCCATAGGAGAGAATTCAGGCGGGGAATTCGAGGACGGTGCACCGGGCCCGCCCCCGATATCCGACAGGTGGTATGGAATTCTTATCATGACACCTCCCGTTCACGACTATGGATCTCTACCCCTTGGTCCAAACACCAGCGAAAGATCTCAGCCAATTCCATGGGATAGTCACGAGACTTCATCTCTACCGTCCATTTCCCCCCCTTCAGACTTTCGAGTCCATCTTTCGTTCTGCCTCGTTCCTAAAACAGTTTGGGTCTCCCAAGACACGACGCTTACGGAGAAGCTCAAGGCAGGCCTCTACTGGGACATGAGAGGAGAAAATTGCGGATCTGATGGCGAGATCTGGGCACAGGCACGCGTCCAAAGGATCACAGGCATCGAAATCCTGGGGTTGGTCGACGAAGATCAAGACGCGGTCAACTCCTGCCATGCGTGTAAGTACTATTCTCCAACATGTATATGATTCATCGACTTGGCAGAAAATCTAATTGACTCAAGACTTTGCTGCTTTGCGGCAGGGCTGGAACTATATGAAGATCTCCTGGAACGACGTTGACTTTGCAATCATCTTTGGATTCCTCGCAACCGGACCACAGACCACCCAAAGCACAAAGGACCTGCTTAGCCGTTTCACAGGACTGCGCATTTCCCAGGCTATAGGTTCTAGGGAAAACGTGCCGATAAAGGGATTCATGGCTTGCTGGTGTATGGGCGCGGCATCCGCGGTCGCTACAATTCTGACTGGGGGATTGGCGGCTCCTATAACAGTGCCGCTGTTTGTCGGTAGCGGGTTTTCAGGCCTCGGGTTTGGGCTTGCCGGGATTACAATTAGTGCACGCGATGCAGGTATGTGGAACAGACGGATTGAATGTTGCCAGGATCTTCAGCGTCGGTTCCCTCAGTTGGAGAGATTTTTCGAGGAATGAAGCCTGAGCAGTGGCGGAACTGGGATGGCATTGAACTGGTCACGTCTAGTGATTTCAAGACTAGTAACAGAGATTTGATGTCAAAAGATGTGCCAGTTTGTACCGCCGTAAAAGGGTAAAATGACTAGGCTACGGTTTGTTCCGGTATTGGGGTTTAATACCGTCATGTATTGATAACTGCGTCTTTTACTATTGTGGTGTCAGGAGAATATCCTAGGTCTAGCCTACAATTAAGACGACCCCCAACCCTCATGTGCGCTGACCCCCTCCCTAATTTCAACTAATAATGGACTTAATTCTAGCGTGATCTACCATAACTATAACCATTATCATTACCTATCTATTAGCTAACGGCGTGTCAAAGATGGTCGGCTCACAAGGGGGTCAAAGAGTGGTCTTGACGGAGTACTTGGCGGTGCCATGCTCCAGAAGATGGCACTAGAGGCCTCTTTTAAACACTTCATTGAGAATAGAAATAGTTTTTTTTCGTGGTGTAATAATGTTCTGGCCTATAGAAGCGGGTGATGGCCACATGTGTGTAAGTATAGGAATAGAACATGTGTGACTACCTAGGCGATACAAACACGATACATCCTCCCGTCAATTATGAATCCTTTCAAAATTGGGCGTGGCCAATCAGGACAAGTCACCATGCCTGCCTCTCCTATGATTCTCTCTGGTGGCATATATAATCGAGCATCTGACCTGCACCGGAACCGGCACCTCTCTTCAACCCCAAAAGCCGTGAAGCTCTCCATCAAGGCGTGCAGCTTGGCCTGGGACACTCGCAGGTGAAGGGGCTTCTTATCCCTGATAAGTGGGGAACCAAGCATTTTAAGGCTTTCAAACTTTTCATACGCTTCGGATTGCTCGCTCGTTAGAGGCCAGTACATCATCCGTGTCGAGCTCGTCCAATTCTCCTCCTCTTCGAACCTTTTCTCTTCGTAGATCTCTCTCAAGCGATCCATGGACTCGGAATCAACAAGGGACTGCCAGTCGGCGGGATGGATGGTTATTTCGACGTGTTCCCCATTGACAACCGGGTGAAATCGCGGATGTGTGCAGTCACATTAGGCTTGAAGCGACTCTAAAGCCGATCCACGTTGGAGGTCATGGAAGAACGTGCTGAGCTGACGCTCATTAATACTGTCGGGCTGCAGGTGCGGAAGTCTTTTAAGAAATACCCTCCCAGAGATCAATCCCATCAAGTCGTCTAAGCGCAGGCGGTATCGAAGCTCAGGAAGGAAGAGCTTGTCGTCTCGCGGCGGGGTCAAGTTGTCTGATTTAATCAATCGGAAATATAAGTCGTAGCAGCATCCGATCAGCCTGAAGACTGGACTGTCGTCGAGCTTCCTTAGGATGAGAATTAGGAATGACCTTTCGTCCCCTTGATCTAAGATGAACAATTGATCCCTGGTAGGAATAACAAGATGGTCGAGAGGCATGTCGGTGATCAAGTACATCCATGCTTTGTCTGGGCCGACACCTTGCACCTCGAAGATCATCATCCTTCCGTGCCTGTGGATTCTTGAGGGCACGACAGCGAACTCGCAGATACGCGTCAGGTTGATCGTCAAGCTCCCAGTAGAAGCATCGACTGCAGCATCATTGTCCCAGCTCTCCTCCTTGAGTCTTTGCACCTCCTTTCCATCAAGATCTTCGAAGTTAGGTGGCGCCTGCCTAGGGTTGACCCAGCTGGGATAGCGCTCAGTGACTCTTCGATGAAAGTGTATTCCCAAGCGGCGTCTATATTGAGTGCTAAACTGGGAAACAAGGTATTCCGTAGTCGTCGGTGTCTCAAGGCGAGAAAGGTTTCCCTGAGCTGGAGCCAGGTCGTCCCTCGGTGGACATACCCAGTCTTGAGGCCAAAGGTGCTTCCAGGACTTGAATGACAATTCAGCTTGATCTTGGAGGTTACAGAGTGTTGGCCATCTTGGGATATTCCAATCGATCATCCACGACGGTTGGCCATAGGGCGCGGAGCGACTAGCCCTATGGCAAAGGATTTCGACACGCTTTAGGCCAAGCAGCAAGTAGGCGAGTGTTCCAAGATGTATGTGGAAAAAAGATAATGAGTAATCTGGTCGGAAAAGTTCCTTCTCTCGATGATCGTCGAGCAGGGCTAGAACACCAAAGATCTTGTCTCGAGGGTCTGATGCCTTGGAACTCCAGGTTGCTCGCGTGGCATCGCATATTTTACTACCTTGGGACGTTCCCTGAGCCATGTGTACGAGCCACGGCGCCGATGTATTCTCCCAGTCGTAACCTTTTAGCTGAGGAACAGTTGCTCCATCGGCCCAGAACTCAGTGTCGCCCACTTGAAAGACAACTTGTCGGGATACGACAAGCTCTTGAATAACCCAGAGGCGGCTGAAATACCTCCTAGTGAGCAGCTTGTTCAAGTCAACTTTGCCGTCCCTTGTAATCTTGTCGCAGTCGTTGGATCGCATGACCGAGTGCTCTAATCTTCGCCGGAGGGGGTATTTGTGAGGGCTAGCTGGGTCGATCGAGCCGCTCCCGAGATAAACCACCACCCTCTGGGCTTCTTGGTAGATATCAACCATTTTGGAAACTTGTGCTTCGCGTTCCTTGTCGTCTTTTTGGTTGATGCAGATGGCATCGACCCACAGTCTCCGCAGGCCATCTGCGGGTTGAAGGAACTTGAGCATGTCCCAGCAGTTTTGCGTCTGGAGAAGGACGTCCCAATGAGGACCGATGAAAACTGGCCGGCAGCGGGAGTTGTCGTTATTCTCTCCACCCCAGTTATATGAGACAGTCTCATATACGGGAAATCTTCCTTGGTCGTGCGTCTCTAGGTGGATATGCAAAAGATCTACGCCGCTGGGGGCCGCTTCGAGTCTCAAAAGACGAAACTCATGATCCTGCAGGCGGCGGTGGTAAATTGGCGATGGTTCGAAGTCGTCACTTGAACGTAGCTTTTCGTTTGGACTATCGCCGTCGGAGCCTTGACGAGCCTTGGTGTGAGAGTAAAGTGAACTGAGCGGCTAGTAGAGATTGAACTGTCCCGGGGGTGCATTAGGCGGGATCGATGGGAGGGGACTTATTTGCTGTTGCTGTAATCTGATGGCGTCTAGATCTGGTACGCCGCCGCATGTGTAACAAATGGGGAGGTCCCTTCAATACCACATCGGGCGATACGCAGGTGGGTGCATGCCAGCGGGTCATGATCGATACACGAAGGATGTTGGAGAACTCAGAGGAACAAGGGGTCAACAAGAAGGAGAAACGAGGCAGCGAGATTCATGACCACAAGAGCTGAAATATGGCCTAGTCCGAAATTGTCCGAGATTATGCTGACAAGCTTAGTGCTACAGCGTGTCCCAGCATTTCCTCTCAGCCAATGCTTTCTCAGCCTGATTGAGATCTGTTGGAGTACGAAGACGTGGGCACATGCGGTTGGACGTTGTCCCCGCTGACTGGCATAGAAGCCCTCACACACTTGGCCCAGGTTGGCTTGGGTTGCCGGGAGGCTGGAGCTGGGATACCCTCCACACCCCACTTGCTTCTCAGCTTGGATATCTATCATGATAAATTTGTCTAAACGAGCTCCGAGGACCTTGGCTATCACTCAGAGGCGGCTCAGCAGGAGCTCGGTTCTAGAGATAGGAATAGACTTCAGTACGCTTAGGTATCATCTCTGAGTTGGATGGTATATTTAACCAAGTAAACGCGCGTCGCGAACACTAGATAAGATAGGGTCTAGGTGACAGCAAATAGAAATGCTGGCCAGCGCACCCATCGTTTAGGAGCGGCTGAAAATTGTAACACTTGAACGGGTACTCATAACTTTTGATTGGTGATTTGGTTCTTCGTTTTGTCACCTGATAAATGCACAGCGAAGCCGGGCGTGGAAGTGACGGCAGTTGCACTTCTTGCAACGCCCATCAGGCATCACAGGCAACCAGAGGCTAAGTCGAAGACATGGTTGCTTTCTTGATAAAGAGACAGATCCCCTCCTAGAAGTACGAAGTTAAACTTCTTTCCTAAATTCATTGTCTAAGCCAGCTCAGAGTTGACATAACGCTCGCTGCCATCCGATGGAGACAACCAATTCAGCTCCCCCTACTGCTGTAGGGTGCCTTCTTGATGTGTCTGGGTCAATGCACCAAGAACAACAGACTAGCCTCTTGTATCTAGGTTTATTGAAAAGATAACATCAGCATCAAAGTCGTGCAATGTATCAATCAGTAGGATTCTACATACCAGCCAGAAAACATTAGCAATGCCTATGTTAGTTATAATTGACCAACCGACTTCGAAGAATGCAGTTGTCGGCATTTTGGGTTGGGACGGCCCGCCAGCCCCGCGCTCTAGGCTCTTTTTGTCTTTAGTTTGTAAAGCACCAATAGGATGGAGGGCAAAAGAACATGGATCATAATCACAGACATGTTTACCCTGGACTCAAAGTATCTAATCTTCACTGATTCAGCCCTGCTTTGGGAAGCACAATGTGGCTTGCAGTCGTGGGGTGGCAATTGCATAAGCCTACCTGAGGAACAGAAGGTATTGGCTCGCCGGGCGCAGGGTATTTGATGAGGTGAAACATAGCTCAAACTATCGAGTACTAAGCTAATAAATTTTAGGCCGAAGTGTGGTCTAAGGCTCAGATTAGTTGTGTTCAACTTGCGGAGATCTAGAGTCGTTACATGGGCTTATGGAGCATGTGGCATTTTGGACCGACATTTCGGGATCCGATTGACGCAACCTTGACGCCGTCATGTGGCACAGGACTTGCTTAGGCAATAATCTTGACTCGTCCCCCGCTGTAGTTGATTTGCGCGACTTCAAAGTTGTTTAGTTTCATTCACCAAAACGCATGGGCTTCAACCCAAGAGATACAATTATTGGAGCGTGCGCTAAAGGGCTATCGCGTGTTCGAATGCCTCACAAGTGCCTTGACTTGCTACCAAGCTGTCTCCCGCTCAGAAGCCTACTATCAAAACTCAATCCAAGATCTTCGGTGACAGGGTGCTCCTTGAAGTCATGACAAACTTGCGACGGTATGAGTCAGACAAAAAAAATTAATGGATGGGTTACACGAGTTGAAGGGCGAGTTCGATCCGAAACCACACTCTGGATCATCTCGTTAGATAATGCAAATCGCAGTTCTCGGTGAGCGCCCAGGCACTACTGACCGGCCGCAAGACCTTACATCAAGCGCTCAAATAAGCAAGACAGAGCCTACCAATACTGCCAATATCGCCCCATTTTCCTCACCCGCGTGGAAGCTTAGCTTTCGTGGCTTTCACTAGCTGCATCTTGTCGGACGAACGGAATGGGTCCGGACCACTTCAATTCAAGCCAAGCAAACGAGGCCAATCTCCCGGATTCAAGGTACTGGAGAATGGTCCAATTTTGGCGTACTGAGCACGTGCTTGGCGATAGAATGCTTCTTGAAGCCAGGGTAAGCTTGCGGGGATTTGCGCCATGAAGAAGGATTGATGAAGGGCTGTGCATGGCCATGCGGCCACTTCATCCAAAACTCAGCGCGAATCGCAGCATCCGGGTGATGCTCGGGCCCCCTCCATTTGGTGTTTGACTGAACCTTAGGCGTTCGAGTAAGAGAGTTGGAACGCTCACCACCTTGCCTAAATCAGCAGCCACTTCGCTTTTTTCCATTCAGCTGGGCCAAAACCCTCGACTGTGTGGCACTCACTAGCTGCATCCCCCCAGGTCAACAGGGCGGGTCCAGACTGCATCGTCTCAGGCCAGGCAAATGGGGATATCGTCACACAGTACTCTGTAAAGGTACCGTCTTAGCTTCGTACCTGATTTTGCCTGGCGTTATCCGTGCAATTCCTATTCTTGTTCTAGAAAGCCACGGGGGAGGTCCGGGCGGGGTCGGCGGGGGAGAATTGCTCCACTTTGGCGTGTTGAGCCTTGGTTTTGAACCAAGCGTGGTGTTCCCTCTCATCGATCGACCTGGGGAAGTGACTAGTGACAGCTGAGCCAGGGGCTGCCAAGCTCCAAAAGTCAAATTTCCCCAGCATGGAGAAGACTATGGGGTTGTTGCATGGATGTGGGCTGCTTGATACAAAGTCCCGATCTTGTCCAGAGCATGGTCAGTCGCTCTATCTGAATGCTCACCTCCAATGAACTTCATTTTTCTACTACCGCGGAAGGTTTCACTTCTTTGAGGCTATGTTTACACCAAATGACAATACCGACAGCATAGATGAGGTTGTCTTGATATCTATCACCCCTAAGCCTGCCTTTTCGCACCATGAGTCATCCGTTGCGGAGATCAACCCCCCTGACGGAGGGGATCTTGGGCGTCTCCCATCCAACGTCTACGCGGAAACGGCGAACAACGTCCTATGGCTTCCGCGTCCGTCAACAAGCTCGAGTGGCACGGGCGCACGCGTCCGGCGTGGCCTTACCGCCGAGAAGGAGATGACCCTCTTCGACTGCTGCAAGAAGTACCCCAAGGCCATCTCGTGGTCACTGCTCTTGTTTCTCACTGTTGTGATGGAAGCCTACGACAAGTCGCTTATCTCAGGATTCATTGCCTTCCCGGCTTTCAGACGAAAATATGGAACGCCGAGACTTCCACTCGCCGACTCCCCCGAGAATCAAGATTATGAGATTTCACCGCTGTGGCAAATGGGTTTGCAGAACGCCGCTGTGTCTTGTGAGATTATAGGCCTTCTCGCCCATGGATATGTCTCTTACGTCATCGGATATCGAAAAATGATGATCGTCAGCCTTGTTTGGATGGGTCTTGCTGTTTTCCCCGCCTTCTTCGCTCACAACATTGCCGTACTAGTTACCGCCCAAGCTCTCTGTGGTGAGTCCTCTGCTTGGGTGCGGACTCTGTCGTTAAGTTTGCCTTTAAGCTGACACTTGCCCCGCACTAGGCCTATCGTGGGGGGTCATCCAAACTCTGGCTGCAACTTACGCTGCTGAGGTAGTGCCCTCGGTCGTGCGAGCTTGCATCCTGAGCAATGTCAATATGTGCTGGCTGATAGGTCAGCTGATAGGCACAGGGATTCTCCGATCCCTTATCCACAACACATCTGAGTGGTCGTATCGTCTGCCTTTCGCGCTGCAATGGATATGGGCGGTTCCCTTACTCTTCGCCGTCTACTTCGCCCCAGAAAGTCCATGTAAGAGAAGGCTCCGTTTGAGATGCATGGATTTGAATGTTCTCTGACATTCGATAGGGTGGCTCGTTCGCCATGAGAGACTTCCAGAAGCTCGACAGTCGCTTCAGCGACTCACAAGCGATAACCACCTCAATATTGACGACACAATCGCTGTCATGCAGCACGTCAACTCGGTTGAGAAGAAACTCGGATACGGCGGTGCAAGCTTTGCAGATCTATTCAGAGGCTCAAACCGTCGCAGGACCGAGATCTCATGCATGGCCTGGTCCTGTCAAGCCTTGTGTGGCGCTACTTTGACTGGATATGCCCCTTATTTCCTGGAGCAGGCCGGTTTTGAATCGTCCAAATCATTCAGTCTCGCCACAGGAATGTACGGCCTCGGCATCTTTGGCGGGATGATATCTTGGCTTCTACTGTCTGTCATTGGCCGACGCAGGCTATACATCGCCGGGCTCGGAGCAGCAGGAGTCATCCTCATCATTGGCGGCATAATCGCTATTGTTCTGGAAGGCCACCCTGCGATGAACTGGACACTCGGATCCCTCATCATCTTCATGACTTTTACTTACAATATGACCATCGGCCCAGCTTGCTACGTTATCGTGGCCGAGATCCCTTCGACACGCCTCAGAGTGAAGACGGTCGCCCTTGCAAGGGTCGTGTACAATGTGTTCACCATCATCAACAACGTTGTTGCACCACAGCTTTTGAACCCGACTGCTTGGAACCTAGCTGGTAGGTCGTGTCTGGTTTATGCTGCAACGGCTCTTCTATGTCTTATCTGGTGCTATTTTCGTCTGCCCGAAACGAAGAAACTGTCGTATCTCGAGTTGGACATGCTCTTTGACAAGGGAGCTCCCACAGCCAAGTTCAAGGAGCTGCAGGAGCGGTTGGCTCAGACTGCGTACGTGTCGATGTCGAGGGCAGAACGCATGAGGAATGCGTGGCATGGGTGGCTTGCGTATTCGTAGAATACTAGATGTCGGCTGTACACTGAGACAGCTTTCGCCGTACGTACTTTTACACGATTACCTAAAAGATCTTCAGCCCTAATTATCGGCAAACCCAAAACCTTCCGACGCGTGATTGATGAATTTCGCCAGCCCACTTTCGCCCTGCCGTAGATCATGTCTATGAGCCATGTCCAGACTGAAATTGTGCGTAATTGGCGTCTCTTCCCACGTTCCCCTTGCATGGAAATGAACGCAACTCTACAACGCACTGATTCACAACTAGACTGTCAATACGAGGTACACTAAATCCTTCGGTTTCGAAATGCACGCTAGCCGTTTCCCCTAGCCCAGCTACCCAGCCCCCAGAAACTATGTTACGCCAACCGCTTACGGGCTAGTTTTGCGCTAAAACGGCTCAGCTTGACCCCCTGCGAAGGCTAATCCAAATCCCCGCCCAGCGATCAATGGCACATCGGGCCGACAAGAGAGAGAGATGGAGATGCCCTAGACAGACACGACGAGGGCAGATACGCCTGGAGGTCCTTAGCTTGCTCTACCATCGAAATGATATTGCTGTTGGTGAATAGCCGGGAATCGCCATCTCTCACCCAACCTGCACTCAGCGGGTTTTGAGGGTCTATACGTAGCCCCTGGGACTCGCTACTGACTCTTCACTCGCAAGTGTCGTGATGGCAGAAACCACGACACGGTCGGGAACAGCACCCAATTATAATGAGCCATGGCCATCAGAAACCGGACGGAGGATTCGTACCCTGTTTAGGAGATGAGGCTGGCGGAAACCAAGATTGTATTTCGCCCACTCTCCTGTACCTGATGGGAACAGGTCTCCGATTTGGCCCTGCCGCCAACTGCGGCCGCCGCAGCTTCAGACCGATTACATTTCCCCAACAGCAAATAGATGTTTAGCTCTACAGACTTGAAGCTTTAGATGATACCAAGGGACACGGTATCTTCATAACGCATCAATCATTGCGGCGTGGTTGAAGGACTAGGTAGAGTGTTGGAACCTGGTCGAGCCTCAATACCTGGTCGTATTCCTCTGCTCGTCATCTTTTAACCACAAAATAAGAAGAAGACGACCCCGCAGCATAATAAGAGCCTCACCCTGATCCATACAGCCCCGCCATGATTAGCAGGAGCAAGAGAGGCAGTTATTAAACAACCTATAAGACACCAAGAGTAGTCAGTATGCTGGCTAACAAGACGCATTAGCCCTACTCCCAACCCCATTTTGCCTTCAAGGCTTTTGACTCGGCGAGCAACTTGTCCGTCTCAGTCTCGTAGAGCCCGTTCTCCCTCAAATACTCTCTGTAACGCTCACACTCTTCCGCCCGGCGTTGCGCTTCCAGTGCAGCCGCTTGACTCTGCTTGAAAAACTCTGATACTGCATCATCAAAGCTCTTATCCAAAAGTTTCTCGGCCAAGAAATCTTCGAATATCTCGGTGGCATCGGCGGGACGGCGCAGCACATGGACAACACAAAATGCCATGTCTGTTTGGTCCTTCGTTTTTCCATCGGCCGATTGGCCATACCATTCCTTTCCAAGCTGCTCCCAGAGACCATTTGCCTTTCTGTTCTCGTCCAGGACGCTGCGGAACTCAGCGTGCATCTGCTTGTTTGTCTCGATCGAGTCATGGCCAGTTATCCATGATGGCGGGGTGAAGACCTGGCGTGGAACAGTATGTGCGAATTCCCAGTCAACTATGCCTTGGATTCGCAGGTTTTTGTCCACGATGATATTGGGCCCCCGTAAGTCTAGGTGGTTCAACACAAAGGGCCCTTTGTCCAGCTGAGGATCAATAACCTGTTCAAAGATGCGCTCCATGCAGCGCAGCGCAAAAATCTCTTGCTTAATATCGTCCACGGTGTGGTTACTAACAGGCGGCGAGAAGAAGCCGGATACAAGACCGAATTGGTACGCCATGTATTTCCTAGCGGAATCAAACCGTGACTGAGGCGGCAGACAGAGATGACGGGGCCCAAAACAGGCTGCGGGCTACCGTCAGGATTTAGCATTAAAGAGCCTATCAAGGGGAACTCCAGTTGCCTAAGCTCAGCCAAGATATCGATCAACTGAGAAAAGAAGTTTCTCCTATGCTCCTCTTCAGCTTCAATCAAGAGCTTTTTATCTAGCGGCTCGCCCCGGATAACATTTGCAATGAGAAAAATCTGCGTTCCTGCAATATTTTTAGTCAACTCAGCATCACGTCCATAAGCGTGAACATAAGGGACCGGAATCCAGGTATTCCGCTCCAAGTATCTATGTATGCATGAGTGGTAGTCGAAGCTAGGAGATAACCAGCGCTTACTCTATAGTGGCAACTTCGCTCAGCACCTTATCCCAGGGATTACCGAGAATAGGCTCGATTGGAACCCTGACAACCCACTCTGGTCCATACTGTCCAAGCCTAACGAAGAAGCAAGCATTACAGCTACCGTTTTTGCTATTTACAACCTGGCAAGGTTTGCCGTCATTGTACCTTAATGCCAGAGCACAGATGGCATCCAAGTCTAGCGATTCGATAAACGTGTTTTTGACCCGGGTGTCTTGTTCTTCGGTGGCGGGAAATTCCTGAGCATTCGATCCAAGCGTTTCGACCTCTGCCTCGTTGATATTTGAAGTGTTGATCTCACACGTCCTGACCCTAGGGGCATCCGTGAAGTGAAATAGATAACACCATAACCTAGGAAGATAGATAGTTACCAGCGTCCATAGCATGAGTACTAGATGAATGAAAGCGGACAGCATAGTTGATAGAATACTGAGGCTGTACTGTCAACTCACTCATCCTGTTGTGAGCGTCGCGGTCGCGCACCTGGCTGTATGTCTGAAAATAAGAGGTGGCCGCTCGGCTAAATCGGCGCCTTTCCTATTTGGATGGTTTCTGGACCCACTCTTCTTGCATCAACAGCGTTTCTTCCTCGCTACCCAGGACTGTTGCTTTGTCTTCAGAGAAGAGCCAGGGGTTAAGAAGCTCCGAGGCATCTGTTATCTCATTGATGAACTTTATAGATTTAGAATAAACCATAGTAGCTATTCTCTGTGTGAGAAAGCTATTAGTAGACGGATACACGTTTAGCCCTTCTAAGTTGCTCCGATGAGGAACCCATTTTTGAATGGTATTTATCCTTCACCGCGTAGCTTGAACATTAAGTGGTGAAAAGGAATAATGAAATCAAAAATACCGACCAAAGCCAGTTCCGAAGTCTTTGGGGGGTTATTTAGTACCTGGATCGGGAAGACGGGGAGTTTGGAAAGTGATCTTACACATCTTCACGCGAATTGCTATCGACATGGGGCATCCGAGAACCCTCCCGGAGTCGGCGTAGGCAAATTATGGAAGTAGAATAATATGGATTCTCTGGTTAAGATGATGCTGGGATATTATGTAAAAGCAACAAAGCAATTCAGTCCTGGCTCACCTTTGTGTGTTTCCCACACTAAAACCTAGGCTGTTAGTCCGCAGAAAACTTACCATCTCACTTCTTATCCTTACCATCCTTATCATTAGCACCCTTCTTCCGAGCCTCCTTGGCAGCATGGCCAGCGTTGAGGGCCATGTCTAGAGTCTTGGGGTTGATAACGAGCCCTTGTTGCGCCGTACCAACATAGGTCTGGGTGGTTTCAGACATGTTGAAGATGGGATTTGTTGTGAGAGTGGTGGTCTCTGAAGTGCAGTATTAGGTAATTCAGAGGTGGGAATGTGGAATGAACCTGGAGTGATGATCTCGACTGAAGTCAGGTGGATGAGAGGATTTATATCCGCGATTATTGCAACTGTGTCCATTGTCTGGATGAACATTACTTCCCACAATGGACTCTTCGAAATGAATGCCTTGTGATGAACATATGTTTTCCCGGGCGCCAAGCGAACAAAGCCAGGCACGGGCGATCTTATCAAGTTTGACCGAACAACCGGTGGATTTGAGTATCCATTGTCACTGTTATGCCCAAGGCATTGTGTTGAGTGTCTGAGCACCATTGCAGATTTTGCATCGGAGTACTGAGGGCGGAACGATAAACAGACCGTAGGTGGAAATAATGATAGGAGCGGATATTTTCCACATGAGCTTACCTCCCTACTTACATGCCCTGCCGGCATTCAGCTTGTCATCAAAATCACATGGAGTTTTCAATTACGCGATGTGAGAGCTGCAGTCAAAACATGAGGAGGCCTTCATTGCCATTCATTATGTATTGCCATGCCCATATTTAATAGACCTGTACCAAATTTCTATCCACCAAGGAATTGCCGTGTAGAGTCCGCGCCCGATGATAGTCTCTACTAGAAAACGTCGACGCCAGACGTTGGGGTTTAGGGTGGGTGATGATCTTATGAAACGTGTTCGAAGAGTTGAATACGCATCGTCTGCTTTTTTTCTTCAATCTGGAAATGGAAACAAGGCTGAGCAGAACCCTCATGGATCTTCTACCTGTTCTCCATTCTAGAGCAGACAAGCCCATACGAAAGCAGTTCGTTGGGCGTATGGAACAGTGTGTCAAGAGCTCCCCTGGTAGACAACAATGCCAAGACATGGCTTGTCGCCAACTTTCTGTTGGCGGCCTCGCCGGTGTTGACTAAAAATAGAAGAATACGACTCGTCACCTTACTTTGGTTGGTTGAATGGTTGGCAAATTTCGTCCCAAACAGCCACGCGAGCGTTAACGAAACAAACCTGAGATATCCGCTTATGCAGTTGTGGCTGGTTTCGATCACACATCACTCTTTACTAAGGCTGGGGGTAATTAATTGACAGGTGAAACAATTTCCCAAACAAGGCTGGCCTAAGAGTACAAATTCGCGTGGCAAAGTCTTTGTTGGTTGCAGGGGCATGTCTCGTAGGCTTCAAAGAAATGTGATCATGTGACGACAATGGAATATGACAGACAATATTGTCAAAGAAAACCTCAGAAAATGTAGTGTTCAAGGGAAATTACACACAGAGAGACACGTAATATTTTCCATGTCATGACTTTGGGGAAAGCCCCTGGATTAGAATCACTCATGGAAGCTCCTGCGACGCGTACTTGTACTAGACCTGCCCTGCCCTTTATTTTAGACTGTTGATTCATGCAGACAGCTATCATCCTGACTCACACATTCATCTCATCTGAACTTTATCTTTCTCTCCTCTTGCTTGAACCTTTGAGCGCAATGGCGCCTTCACAGCCTTTCACGGCGTCTCGTGAACCATCCCCCCTCTTCTCCCTCGTTCCCCAAAATCGCATTGCAGAGGCCTGCATCGAAAAGCTCGGAGACCAGCCATATGTCTCTGAGTTCCCGAATCCCCAGGGCACGAATGGGAAGGGCCGAGTGGTTTGCGTCAAATTCAACCCCGCGAGCGCTTCCGGCCTGGAGCCAAACTTGCTCGGAAACCACCAGTTTATGCTGAACATGAAAACTGGGGAGGTTTTGCTTGAAGACTTCTCCGATGATGAGGTTTTCAGGTTTACGGGACCGACTGCCCTTGACTTCCCCAACCCTCCACATCCTCGCAGACTCATCGTCGATTGTAACACCAACCTTGAGTTTGAATGCATTGACGACTCTGGCAGTTGGAGCCGATGGAGGATCCTCTGGCATCAGGAGCCGCCTATGGACGTCCTCCTCTGGGAGCGTGAATCGACTGATCCAAGAACTGGAGTGGTGTCTCCAATCTTGACCAATGACGATGGGTGTGAGGTCTGCCCAGGATACAACAAGACCCCTGAGTCTAGCGATGACTTGATCCGCTATGTCGACCGGAGCCAGTACTTTGGATCAAAGTTTGGCGCTCCTCAAGCGGTTGTTGATGTTGGCACCGGCCAGCATCTGGCTGTCAAGACAGTCTCGTACCCATTCAAGATTGAAGCCCGTCGATCTCTGCTGGACAGAGTCATCAGGAGCTGCAATCTATCACATGTAAGATATTCATACATTGTCAGTCAAAAACAACTCGCTAACACAGACAGCCACACATCATTACCTTCTTCCAAGTCCAAGAAACCCCTGACAGCATCAACATCATCATGCCTTTGAAGGATGGCAGCCTCCTTGGGCTTATACAGCTGCACCAGAACGGCTCCGGCCTCTTTCAGAAGCCCATTGAGATCCGCCCTCTAGGCCGACTTCTCTTCGGCGAAATGCTTTCGGCTCTTGAATACCTGGAGCGCGAGCGCGTGGTTCACCGAAACATTTGCCCCAGAAACATCCTCGTGAACGGCTTGAGAGAGAGGGAGAACTTCCATTTCTACCTGTCCAACTTTGAATACGCAAGCTTCAAAGACACATTCCCAGACCCCGGTGACCCTTGCTTCAAGGCACCAGAGACATGCGGTCTGACGACCGCCGAAGAGTCACCCCGGACGGACATTTGGGGTCTATGCGCAACCATGGCATATTTCCTCAGCAAAGACTTCCGAGACATTGTCAACAGCAAACCTTCAGAGGATGTTGTTGCCCAGACCGTGTGTGGCGCGTCTAGGATGTTCCCAGAGCTGGGAGGGATGGGAGAATGGGACGCCAATGATCGCCCATCGGCACGACAAAAGCTGGAGGAAGTTTTCAGCGAGGGGGTGTTGAGTGATGAGTAAACGTCCTCAAAGAGAGCATGGGACTGTGGGGCATGAACACCGCCGAACTGGTATCAGGAGCTGGGGATTTCGATGAAGAGGGTGGAATGTGAGCAACTGTACTCTTTGCGTTTGGCTGGCCAAATTGTTTTGAGAGGGGAAGTAGATAGTAGATGTTCGCGAGGTTACGTGGCTGTTGAGAAACTATTAGACAGTGGGCCATGGAAAGGGGACAGGTTGAAGGAGAGTCTGGAAGGGGTATGACCTAGAATGTGCAGAATCAAGATCAAAAGACTAATGAACTTTGCGAGATTCATTGCGGCGTCTTCTTTGTTCCAGTTCTTCTACGTAATCGCAGCCTGAGATGCATGCCACGTCAGTGTATTGCGAATATTGCATGCACTATATGCATGTTTGCATCGTTCCTTTGAACCAATTCTTTGAGCTCTCACTGCCCACCGCTCTTGTGAGCTTCCTCCATTCAACACTGTTGGCACATGACTTGTGAGATGGGTCAGGTGAGATTCAATACTTTGAAGACAACTTCAACTGCATGCAGCTCCTTGGAAGCAGACTGAAGGACTATCTGAAGGGATAAAATCGATAAAGATTTTAGATAGACTGAATAAAGAGCTCAACCTGCAGAAAGGTGCTCGTGAGCGACACGTCATAGGAAGATTCTCGTTTGACCACTTGGTACATGCTATAATCACCTCAGCCCTGGGTATTTATACTAGCCGTGGTGCAGGGCTTTGGGCTCAACTTCTCACCATCACTTGCTCTGACAAGCCTATCCTCTCAACAGACCTACACCAACCAAGCTCTACATCAACTACGAACAATCAACAACAGCGAACTACCAACCACCCTACTACTTCATCATGTCTTACCGAGGCAATCGATCGTCGGCGAAGAAGGAGAACAGCCAGAACAACTCACCTCATGGCCAGGTCTCCTCCAGCTCTGGCATCGGGCAAGCCGCCTCTGGAGAGCCCACGAATCTGACTCCGTGCTGGCCTCCGAGAGATCAAGGCAGGAATAACGAAGAAGAAAGAAAGGGTATCAGTGTTTCCCGGACGACTCTCGAGCCTCGCCCAGCTCCCTCGACAATGAAGAGCACCCCCCCCCCAACTCCCTTGATCACCAGTAGGGATATATGCAGACGCTATGTGACGACCAAGGCTTCCCGGGCAACCAAGAGCATTCATCAAACTCCCTCGCCGATCACCAGTATCCCGCCGAGCCCCGTGATAGCTAGCATGACGGCTTTTAATCGCGAAATGCAACATGACGGCAAGGACACGTACAATTTCTACGAAGATGCCGACACCGAGGGAACGGTCGACTACCCCACAACTCCGTCAGAGAGCAACAGTGGTTCCAGCAGTGTCTGGAGTAGCCAGAGTAGCCGGAGATCGCGGGGTGACACGCCGGCGTATGACCAGGACGGCTGGCGGATGGGGGGGTTTTCTCACAAGCCCACGACGATAAATCGGGTGATGAAACTAGCGGTTCATTTGATCACTGCAATTTTCCATTTGGATGGGGGCGAGAGTTTGGCAATGAGATTTGAGATTGGATTATTTCCTTGTTTTGCTTGGGCGCTGGAGTTTTGTTATTCTACTTGAGTTCGATACGGAATAGATTGAGTTGCTGTCAATTGAATTTCAGGGAGGGTTGTCTTAAACGCCTTTTCCCCTCTGGCCTCACAGAAGCCTTGTTAGCCTAGGTAGTAACTTAGCCTCGGAGTTAGTACCTCAATCGCTATTGCTGAAAGTTCTCATCAGTATACGAAAGTAGCCAAGGCCCATATCATTCACAAGGGCTCATTTCATTGTTCTAACATGTTGTCTTTATTCCATGGCTGCAAGCATGTTTCTCAAAGAAAGGCAAGACTCTGTTGCCTATTTCAAAAGGTGCCCAACGAATTATCCTTTGATAGGGGAAGTCCAGCTACCACGGACAAGAGGCGATACTGCAGAAACAGGCACCAGTGGCTGACACGTCACTCTATGTCTCACTTGTGACGAACTGCTAAGTGTTGCAACCTGTGTTCGCCTTAACCATGAGTATTTATAGGAGACCTGGCTTCAGGGCTTCAGCTCAACATCCCGCCAACACCTACACAACGAAAACTATCTACCTTCTACGAAAACAACATCTATCTCAAACTAGAGCAATCAACAATCTCAACAGATCACTACGCCGCCATGATTATCTTGGCAACCATTTTGCTGATCTTTCTCTATCTCCTCATATATCGAGAGGTGAGAGCAGGACCCACCAAAAAGACACCGCCAGGTAATCGATCCCAAGGAAGGAAACGGAAGAGGAGGAATAGGCGCAGGCGCAATCAACCTTCCTCCAGAGCGAGCATTGGACCTGTCGCTTCTGGAGGACGGGCTAATGGGGACACTGGGGTTTTGCTATGGTACTTGGTTTATTTGCAGTGCAAGACTTTTAATCCTCACGAGATTGGTCACACGAAAGAAGTCTTTATGGCCGGGATCGCTCCATGACGAGCCACAGGGCGGTATGTCTGAGTAATGAGAATAGACATGGTAGGATTGCGATGAATTTATTCCTGATGACCTCTGATACACATTGCCATCTCCATCCTTGTACCAAATTCCTTGGATGTTTCTGCCAAGCCAATGATGAGCGTCCGAAGATTCGGCCGAATGTGATCCGAAGTCGGTGTTTGTCATCCCTGGCGACGATCCTTCGAAACGGCCAAATAATGCGCCGACTGGATACACTCTTGGCTGGGCGTCGGAAGCAAATTACAAAGCAGGATGGGTTGGTGGGGACTCGCTTGCAAGTCATCATGCGATACATCATCGATAAGGAGCAGATATAAGGAGGAGAAGAGCTTAAGAAATTTGACAGTTATTCAACGGCAATCGCATTCAATCATGGCTCCGACGAAACTGTTCATGTATGTCTCATCTCAACTTTGAGCATTATTTTCTGACGCGTGAGTAGCACTGGCGGCACCGGCTTCATTGGTGGAAGCGTCCTCGATGCCATCCAATCCACTTACCCCGAGTTGGAAATCACGGCACTACTCCGACGGCCTAATGAGTCGTTCACGTCAAGATATCCCAGCATCCAGATTATCAAGGGAACTTTTGAGGACTTTGACATCATCCAAGATGCATCTGAGCAAGCCGACATTGTCCTTCACGCCGGTAACACTGACCACATGGCGAGTGTCAAGGCCATTCTCGCTGGCCTAGCCAAGAAGACGACCCAGAGTCTCTTGCTCCATCTCACCGGAACAGCTTCCATCTCCGATACTATGCAGGGCAACAAAGCGTTCGCAGGAAAGCTGAACCCACGCGTCTGGAATGACATCGATGACGTCGACGAGATCTACAACCTCTCAACTGACATTATCCACCGGGATGTTGATAAAATTATTGCAGATGCCAACAATGACTTGGTCAAGACGATTACCATCAGCCCACCCGATATCTATGGACAAAAGACTGGTTCTGGCACTACGGGAAGCTTCCTGGTTCCGGAGTACGTCAAGGCGATTATTGAGCTCAAGAAGGCCTTCTATCTCGGAGAAGGGCAGAATATTCGTGGTCTTGTGCATATCAGCGATGTTGTCAGCCTATTTGTGCTCATTCTCGGCAAATACCTTCAAGGCGGCGAGGGACTTGACTATGGCAAAGACGTAACATGGCCCCTTCTGCCATTAAAAACTCATCACTGACACTTTACAGGGATTCTACTTTGCCTCCTCTGACGGAGTTAAGTGGAAGGACGCCGCAGAGGCCATCGCCAAGATCGGCCACGAGCAAGGCTGGCTGACCGAAGAAGCACAGCCCGTTTCCCTCAGCCTGGAGGAGTTTGTGAGCCTGAGATTCAAGAACAGCTTCTTTCAGGACCAGATTATCCTGTACATGTGGGGTTCCAACAGCAGAGCGGAATCTGCGCGGGCAAAGAGGCTGGGCTGGGAGCCAAAGGGGCCTAGTTTCTGGGACTGTCTTGCGGAGGATTGTAGGGTTGCTGCTGAGGAATACGCCAAGGCTTCCAAGTGATGTGCATGGTGGTTTTCTCATATATAGCGGGTGGGTTAACCCGAGACTAATATAGCTACTGGTCAAGACCTCTGAGTTCTGCTCATTCCCTCTCCAACATGCCAAAGCTAATAGTATCATACCATTTCCGATAATACCAATGCGACTCGCGGCTTCGACCCTCCTCCACAAACCCCAGTTTCTTGTACAGATGCAGGCCTCTCTCGTTATAGCTCACGGTGCGTATGTTGACACGATGATAACCTCCGTGACGAAACGCCCAGTCAAGAGCCCAGTTTATGGCTTCTGAGCCGTAGCCATGACCTTGATGAGACGTCGCAAGCGCAATTCCGATACTGGTGGAACTGTGGCGTGCGTGTTCAGGGTTGACTCCGCCCCAACCGAGAACAATGAAGCCGATGGGAGTTGGCGCTTCGTCCTTGTTGGGCAAGCAGATCATGACGCCCATGACAGCCTTGGAGAGCCCTTCAATCAAGTCCTCGGCTCGTTTCTCACCCCTAGGTCGGATCAGAGCTATATCCGAGAGCGCCGTGTTGATTGCGTCGTTTACGATCTCGGTGAGGAGAAAGTGCTTGTCATCTTTGTTGTTCTCTACTGCGCGGTAGACGAGCCGCTCGGATTGGAATGCGGTTTTGAGGTTGTCTGTGATCATGTTGTCCTGAAGTTATGGTGTTGAGGATGGTAAGAAACAGGTCGCTTGGAGATGATTGCTGACAGTCGGATAATCTGACCATCTCCACATCTGGTTACAATAGGAAGGTCGTTAACCGCATGAGACGATCGGCATGGAAATGACATGGATTTCGCTTACATGCATTCATAATCTTCGCGATCATATTTGCCATTTTTGAGGGTATTTACTACTGCGCTTGAAGAACCACCATGACCGCCTGGACCCCAGCACCACGCCGATAGTCCTCCAACTCTGCGCTCACAACCTTCAGCTTCCCTGCCTTGTCAAGAGACTTGACTTTGTCCTCGTATCCATTCATCTTCCAAAAGGTGTCTCGAACAGTCGAGAGGATGAATCCACCAGGTTTGACAATTCTGGCGAATTCATCAAAGGCTTCCGGTCCGACATGGCCTTGGGTCATTGTGCCGACACAGACAACCACATCGTAGGTTTGATCGGGGATATCAAGGCGCTGGGATAGATTCGCCACGGATAGAGTTTCGTAGGCCCCGGATCGCTCAGCAACTTGGAGCATCCCAGCTGAGATCGATGCCATCAATGTGTTTCGCACCCTTCTTTGCAAGACTCGCCCCAACAAGACCTGTTCCACATCCGGCATCCAGAATCCTGACATGTTCGATAGGGTGCGAACCGAGATATCGCTTGACGTAGTCGCTAGCAATTCCGGGTGCAACGTAGTCCTCCGATTCTCCCAGCATGTCGTTGTCGTAGTTCTCGGCCCAGTCATCGTACGCAGCCTGTGCCTCGGCGCTGCTGGAGAGATTCAAGACGCGCTGGATACCAGACATTTCGGCTTATTTAACTCTCAAAGTGATTATGGTCAGGTAGACAGGATAATATAACTCTCAAGATCAACAAGGCATGGGAAGGAAAGCTTGGTCTTCGTATGCCCTCACCATCACCTTTTGGGTTTACACCAAATCGCTGGCGTCTCACGTGATACCCATCCGCTAGGCCACCCCCCGCCTTTTCCTGCCTCCAGGGTCACGTCCCTTATCATTTGCTCACCCGTCCCCAGTCTGGAATTCATCCACTGCTGCATCAATGCATCCAATGCCTAAACAGGCGATCCCGGCCAGCACGACGCGGCCTCGTCTTCGTCGGCGAAAGCCAATCCTCAGGGTCAAGACGGGATGTTTCACTTGTCGAAACCGCAAGAAAAAGTGCGACGAAACGCGGCCAGTCTGTGCCGGATGTCTTCGCAACAAGGTACCCTGCCGATGGCCCGATTCTCATCCCCATTCCCCGTCAAGTACGGCACGCGGCAATGGGGAGAAGGCACTTGACTTGAGACCTTCGGCTCCGAGCCCAGACGGCGATGGACGACGAACCCCTGAGACTTTGACTAACCCAGGGGACTTGGATTTCGATGTGGGAATCGGAGAGACGTTGGAGGAGTGTGTAACGGTTGACATTGGTCCATCGTCAAGTGTTTTGGAGCACGAAACTTCGCCGCCGGAGTCCTCTCCTGTCGCCACCCCAGAGGCACCCGCCGCATCTGAACAATTCGACCAAGTCCTCAATTGCCTTCAGGATGCAACGCAAGAGACAGTGCCGATTGACGCAGATGGAGTATTCGAGGACGTTGGAGATGCCGTCAGCGATGCACTCATTAGGCTATCCCGGGGCCATTTTGACCAGGACCCTTTGAACCTCGGACACGCCTCTGTTCCCTTGGCTCCATCCATCATGCCAGGCCTAGACGCTCAGTCGTTCGAGCTCATGAGCCATTACCTAGCTCGCACAGCCATAAGCATGGGTAACGGGTCAACGACGGCAAACCCATTCGTCGTGCAGCTCATACCGCTGTCCTTTGCCAGTCCCGTCGTCCTCGAGCTTATGCTATCCCAGAGCGCTTCTCATCGCGCGGTCTTGGACGGGGCGGGCTGGGCAGATGCGGTAGCCCAGAACTACTACACCAAATCCATTCGTCTGTTTCGCAATGCCGTCGCCGATTATCTGGCTGGCACCGAGGCGAGTCCGCTGTGGGTGACAATTGGTGCACTCATCATGTGTTTCACTGAGGTAGGCATACCTGTCGCATTCTGAGGGAGCGACAGCCCTATCTCAAATGTCAGCCAACTAACCTTGGTCACAGACAGCGAAAGGTGATACCAATGGCGTCATCTTTGACCACCTCCAAGCAGTCGGTCCTCTTGTCAAGGACTTGGTCTCGAGGCATCGACATCTGCTTCCGGATGGGTTACGCGCCTTTGTCACAGAGTACTACGTCTACACGGCAATCATCAGCATGATATCCATGGACCCGTCAGCGAGCACGGGGCATCTCCTCGCCCCGGAGCTGGAGTATGAAGCACACTCTCTGGTCGAGAGTGGCTATGTTGGGCAGCTATGCGGCTCGTGGCTCTCGTTGCTCCTACTTATCCCTCGCATCTTTGACTTTGGCCGTCGAAGAGTTGCGGTGCGCGCCCAGCCTCCCTTCCCGACAGCAGACGACTTTCTCAATTTTTCCAACCTACAGGCAGAGATCACCTCGTTCACGCCGTCGCCACTGGTAGAGTCCGAAGTCGCTACTTGCGGCTACATCTTCCAACAGGCAGTGCATTTGTACCTTCTCACGGCCTTTGGGGTCGGTGATGCAGGGCAGGTCACTCAGCAGTTAAGCCTGGAAAACGCGTTAGTGAAGGCTTTTCTCTACCTCGAGCAGCTCCCAGCATCAGCGCGCATCAATACCAGCATGTGCTGGGCCTTGGCAGTTATTGGATCTTGTACAGCGGACGACGAGCGGCGAGACGTGCTTCGGCAACGTCTGAATACCATGTTTGTTACGATTGGTCTGGGAAACATTTCTTCAACGCTGTCACTTCTGGAACACATCTGGGCACGGCCACGAGAGGAACAGAGTCCATGGATCATCTGCCGGATTATGTACGAACACGATATGTGGATCTCATTTGCCTGAATGATGCCCAAGATCGGGCCTTTCACTCTCATTTAACCTTTCTTCTCATACTACAACTGCCCTGTCTATCGAGTTCTAGTGCCCTTGGTTCTTTGGTGGTTGAGTGGCAGGGCCCTCGGGTGTCACATATGCCTTGGTCAATCCACCATCCACGACAAGGTCATGGGCGTTGACGAAGCTGCTCTCATCGCTAGCAAGGAAGAGTGCTGCTTGGGCTTGCTCGATGGCCTCACCAAATCGGCCGGTGGGGAAGTGGACTTCACGGCGGAATCGCTTTGCCTTGTCGTCACCAAGGAAATCTTGGAGCATGGGGGTGCTGTCAAATGTTAGTGACTAGAGCACCGCATGAGTCTTGGATGGCATGGGGACTTACTTGAGGGGTGCTGGGCAGAGAGAGTTGAAGCGGAAGCCTGCAAGAGAAAAATGGTTAGTTCAATGTCTTTTGCACCTCTCGAGGCAGGATAGACCTACCTTCGCGCGCATGAACTACAGCCATCTCGCGGGTATAGGCAAGAACGGCGCCCTTGCTAGCTGTATACGCAACCTGGGGCGTAGCAGCGCCAACGATAGCAACCATACTGGCTGTGTTGATGATGCTGCCCTTGGTCTTGCCATGCTTCCGCAGCGATCGCACAGCGTGCTTGGAGCCGTACCAAACACCCTTGACATTGATGTTGAAAGTCAAGTCCCAGATAGCATCGGGACACTCCTCCGAGTCTCCATCTTTAGGGTGCATGATGCCGGCGTTATTGAACATGACATCGACGCCGCCCCAGGAGTCAAGGTGTGCCACCGCTGCCTCGACTTGGTCTTCGTTGGACACGTCGACGACCTTTGTCTCGACTTTGCCGGTGTGGTTGGGGACGACGCTCTTGACCTTGGAGAGAGCCTTGGAGAGGGCCGCATCGTTAACGTCTGTCATGAGGACAGATGCGCCCTGTTGGAGGAAGAGGATTGTGGATTCGAGACCGACGCCGCTGTTGATAGCATGCTATTAGCACTCGTTCGTAGTTTGATATTGGGATATGGGTAGGGTCAAATCAATAAACGTACCCAGCTGCGCCGGTGATGATGGCGTTCTTTCCTTCAAGTCGTCCGACCATTGTGATGTGCAAAGGGGGATTTCAGGGCGATGGTGTGTTGCTAACGAGCACAGACAGTGTTGATGATACGAAAGCAGCACAAGACAAACATGATGTTCTTTATACATTCAGTCGCCATCTTGTAATACGCAGACGCCGAACCCGCAGCAGCACCCTTTGGAACACTGGACGCGCCGGTATCGTATCGGACGCGGGTCAACGAGTCTCGAGTCCATTGATACCTTGATCTGGCCTTGGATTTGCTATTGACCCCGCCATCGGGAGCGCGGTCTTGATCGTGATTGGACAGAGGAGGGAACAATAGCAGCAGGAAACATCTCAGCCGCCTGAGATGCATCTCAACACTCGTCCACCTACGTAATAAGGGTCCGTGAGATGAGGGAAGAAGAGCTGAGTGCGGGGTATTGGGATGCTTTCGAGTAATTGGCAATGCAGTGGCGCGTGGTGTTTGTTGATGACCGCAAGACAGTATCACGGCGCGGGCCAATCATGTTCTATTCCGCTGGCCCTATTGGCATGCTTCATGGCACAGTGGAAAGCAACTGCGTGCTCATCCAGTTCTGCCATCCTTCGATAACTCAAGCATGATGATAAGCTGGCCGATGCTCGGACGGCTTTATTGGACGTTCATTGGTATAGCTTCATCATCATCTGCGGCATAAGTAACATCAAATAATCCAACATTTGCTCCCTGTTTTCTCTCAGCCCTCCTTCAACCCCGTATTCCTACATCTCTATCAGTAACAATGGCCTCCACCATCAAGACCATCTCCCCCTCGACAAACAAGGTCGTCTGTGAAAGGCCAGAGACCTCCCTCGCCGAAGCACGCGACATCTCCCGACGATCCGAGGCAGCCTTCCAGTCCTTCCGCAAGCTTCCCTTTGCGCAGCGCCGAGCCATCGTCGAAAGGGGCCTCGCTGGCATCCAGGACCGCAAGATTGAGCTTGGCCGTGAGCTCGCAGAGCAGATGGGACGGCCCATTGCCGCGAGTCACAAGGAGATTGAGACGATGCAGAAGCGCGCCGATTATCTTCTTGATACGGCTGAGGAGGCGCTGGCCAGCTTGCCGGGACGACCTGAGAAGGGGTTCCGGAGAGAGATCAAGAAGATTCCCGTCGGCCCTACGCTTATTGTCTTTGCCTGGAACGTGAGTAATTCTCCTTCGCAGCATTCTTGCGCCTGCTAACGTTTTACCCGCGGCAGTTCCCGTATCTCATCATCGTCAACGCCCTCATTCCAGCGCTTCTGGCCGGTAACTCGGTCATTCTGAAGCCCTCGCCTCAGACACCGCTCATCGGCGAGCACCTCGTCGACATATTCAACAAAGCCGGTCTGCCCAAGGATGTTCTCCAGGTCATCCAGTCCGGCGATCCTCAAGCCCTCAAGGAGCTGGTCAAGCTTCCCGAGCTCGGCCTCATCAGCTTCACCGGATCCACGGTCGGTGGCCTAGCCATCCGTGAGGCTGTGAGCGGACGCACCATTCCCGTCAACCTAGAGCTTGGTGGCAACGATCCAGCCTATGTCCGACCGGATGCCGATTTGAAATACGTTGCAGCTCAATTGGTCGATGGCGCTGTCTTCAACTCCGGCCAGAGCTGCTGTGCTGTTGAGCGTATCTACGTGCATCGAGATGTGCACGATGCCTTTGTTCATGAGCTTCAGGAAGAGCTGAAGACGTATGTATACGCTACCAATACTGATGTTTTCATCATGATACATAATTGAACCGATTGACTAACCCCGTTTATGCAGATACAAGCTCGGCGACCCCCTCGAGAAGGACACCATGGTCGGTCCCGTCATTTCTCGCGCTGCCCAGAAGAACATCAAGGCGCAAATCCAAGACGCTCTGGACAAGGGCGCTGTAGATGCGACTCCCAAGAATGACACCTTCACCAGTACACCCTCCTCAGGCAACTATGTCGCCCCCATACTCTTGACCAACGTCACACATGATATGGAGGTGATGCGTGAGGAGACATTCGGTCCCGTTATCCCCGTCGCCAAAGTCAAGAACGACGAGGAAGCTGTGCGTCTGATGAATGACAGCGACTACGGTTTGACCGCGAGTGTCTGGACCAAGGATATTGCTCGCGGAGAGGATCTGATTGAGCAACTCGAAGCTGGTACTGTGTTTGTCAATCGATGCGATTACCCGAACCCTGTGAGTATTTGCTGCATTTACTCGACAAGAAAGATTTGACTGACAAAAGGTGCCATAGGATCTTGCTTGGACAGGATGGAAGAAGTCGGGTTTGGGCTGCACATTGGGACCTCGTGGCTTTGACGCCTTCGTTAAGCTAAAGAGCTACCACGTAAAGGAGGCCCAGGCCTAAGTAGAATAGCAATGTTGGTTAGAGATGTAAAATCTGACTACATCCACTTGCAAAAGCTCTGTATTTCATTGAGAAATGATGTACTTGTTGCATTTGAGACGCGTGAGCACTTGTTGATCTTGGATCCCTGTTGGGGATCTACGGCGTTTTACAACATTGGGTTTTGATACTGTCATGCGTTTACTATTGTGTTCTTCGATGTTATGACCGCTGGAGACGTCATTGATTGTAACAAAAGTTGCAGATCGTTGTCACATAACTTACCACATACACTCTACTAAGCGCTTGTTGGTGATGCCGGCCATGAAGAATATTTCTCATTATCGTAGCATCAGAGTCTAGGTGTGTTTGGGCCGTACATATTTCACTCAAAATGTATAGGCCTTGCGCCTCGCAGGCTGCAGTAAAGCCCACGATACCGGACGGATACCTGCGGTGGGCATTCGCCTTGGTCACCATATAAATAAGAGAGTTCTCGGTGGTATTGTTTAACGAAGCCCCTGTGGTTGGGGGTATCGGTTGAGAACATCAACTTTGGCCAGCCCTTTGGCGTATGATGTAGTTAGTCTTGGGCTCGGTTACTGAACAAGGGTGAACGGAATGCTCTCTACAATCCAGCGATGAGTACTCCAGCAGTCACATACTGCTAGCACTCAGGGGTAAACAATCGCCAACATCAAGGCCCATCAGATCTTCCATGGCGATCATTTTGCTCTTGATGACCTAGAATTTGGATGCCATGGCAGCGATGGTTGCCGTATCCTTAGCAAGGCCCTTCTTCGGAAATCGTTCAAAGAGGTCGCCATACGCGCCTTGTTTCTCAATGGAGGAGGGACTCGATCGGAGCATCACATTACCAAACCGAAATTGCGGGGGACCCCCATGGTGATGGATTGCTCGGAGTAGGGGAAAACAATGGGGGGCGCGGGATCGCGGCGGCAATGTCGAGTATTGTTGGATGCCTTGCGTGAATCGCGGCTCAAGTTGTCGATCTCGGCGATACGCGATGCGCGGTCATGCAAAGACTCTCAGTTATCCAAGCGCGGAGAAGCTGGAACGGCTGGAGTCACATCTTTGGTAGGATATACAATGTTTTCGAATAATGGTGGAGATAATTGTTGAAGTGTTGCTGCCAAGTGTTGCTAGCCTAGCCCGCGTTCGATAGCCTCAACCTTGAACACCCACCCGGCGGAAATGGTTCTGATTGGTCCTCATCGAGACGCTTCAGGTACCCCCTTCGAGAGCGGTCGATCGGCCGATGACATGGTTAACCGCGATGAACCAACGCCGTGTAGAATCTTATCGACCCGAGGCAATGCCCTTTCTAGACCATGAACCAGGCCCATTGCCGGGGCCGCCCCCATGGCGCGTCGGGGAACAAGGTCCGCGCCAACCTATTCGTCGAGTTGTTTGCATAAGATGACCGTGTCTTATCTACCCTGATATCGACACTGGATCATCAGCCATCAGCCCCCTACAGATTGTCTCTCACACTGGCGATACAGTTCCCAAGTTTATCCTTACCCTGTTACTACCATCTTGTTCAATCAAGCCCGCATCGCAATAATGACCAGCTCAAGCAACGCGTCGCATGAAGCGCCAACAAACAAGACATTGGCCAACGGCGTCAATGGCACCAACGGCACAGAATCACCACTCGATCGCATCACAAGATTATTAGCCGACGACAACAAAGTCAAGGTGGCAGGCATTGATTGCGATGGCCTGCTCCGTGGCAAGATCATCCACAAGGCCAAGTTCTTGTCCAGCCTTAAGTCTGGTTTTGGCATGAGCTCGGCCATCTTCGGCTGGGATATGCACGATGTGTTGTACACTGAAGAGACGAGCTTGACGAGCGCTGAGAGCGGCTACCAAGATTTTACCGCCATGATTGACTTGGAGTCGTTTCGAAGGCTGCCCTTTGAGGACAACATAGCCTTCTTTCTTCTTCACTTTTATATCCAGGACAAGCCCGTCTTTGCCGATGGCCGTGGCCTGATCAGGTCACTGACGAATGACTTGGCTGCCAAAGGCTACGAGGCACTCGCCGGAGGTATGTCAACAATCCCAAGATTCAGATATGTAACGTGTACGAATGCTGACGACTCATCTTGCCAGTGGAACTCGAGTTTATGAACTTTCAGACGCCTTCCGAAGATGGCTATGGCGATCCCAATGGCCGACCGAATCTTGCAGCATTCCTTACCACAAACGCGCCCAAGGCTCTTCGTCCTGTAACAGCAGGGGCTTTCGGCTACAGCGCGACGAGGCCTATCATGGCCAAAGAGTACTTCCACGATATTTTTGACAAGAGCTTGGAGATTGACTGCCCTATTGAGGGATGGCATACCGAGAGCGGACCTTGCGTTTACGAAGCGGTACGGAAGAATATTTGCACTTAAAGTGTACGAGAGGTCACATTACTGACTACGTCGGGATTATAGGCCCTCGCTGTTTCACCCGTCTCACGTATGGCCGACAATGTCGCACTCTTCAAGTATGTCTTGCCTGATGACCTTTCCCAACGCTCTCAACTGACAGATGGGACAGACTTGTTTGCAAATCGATCGGCGTCGAACACAATATTACTCCATGCTTCATGGCCAAGCCTATCCAGGGTCTCCCCGGTAACTCTGGCCATATTCACGTATCCCTCACAAGCAAGGGTCAGAACGCATTTGTTCGAGAGACACCTGATGCCGATGCGCCATGGTCTGACATGGCATATCTCTCTGATACCGGCCGTCATTTTCTCGCAGGAATCATCGAGGCAATGCCCGACATCATGCCATTACTTGCTCCCAATGTCAACTCGTTTAAGCGTTTGATCGAGAATTACTGGGCACCCGTCTCTGTTAGCTGGGGTTATGAGGACCGTCTCGCATCCATTCGTCTAGTCGCACCTCCAAGCTGCAAACCCTCGGCGACACGCTTCGAGATTCGTGTGCCAGGCGCGGATATTCACCCTCATTATGCTCTCAACGCCATCTTCCGTGCGGGATTGCGAGGCATTGAGAAGAAGAGCCAAATCACCATCCCACCCGAGTCGGCACGGCCCAAGGATAGTCCCGCTGAGCGGTTACCCAATACCCTCGCGGCTGCCGTCGAGCGTTTTAGTGCCAAGGGCTCTGTAGCACGCCAGATCTTTGGCGACGAGTTTGTTGACTTCTTCACGGTCTCACGAAGACATGAGTTGAGACAGTGGAGGGAAGCCGTGACTGATTGGTAAGTGGTGCCTCTAATGACATTCGCTGCTTTGTCCTGATCAAGATTGCCTATAGGGAGTTTTCTCGTTACATCGAGACCACGTAGGGAAGGTTCTGGAGCGGTATAATGATTGAGCAGGGTCCATAGTAAACAGGACGGGCACTTTTCGAGTTTCTAAGTGTATCAATCACGTAACAAATAAAGATATGGCATTGTATTGGCCCTTGTCACCTTTTTGAGTAACGTCCAACTCAGTCATAGTGTTTTGATATAGTTAGAGCCCAGACCTTGATGGGATACCTGAGCCAGAAGACCGTCCGAATCAGCCTACTGTTGTTTGCTTGCGACACAACCTCAGTCTAGATGAGCATTTCCAACGTTCCCCATCTCCAAGATGTTGTCAAGTGAGGACTGGAACGTTAAAGTCAAACAATGCCGAGCTTCTGGGTTTGATGCGACATCTCCTAATGCTATTTTGCTGCCACTAATCGCAAGAAGAGTTCTGAGGGTATGATCTGCTTCGTCAGAGGACATTTCTAGAAGCGATGTTATGCATAGGCGCAAAGAATCAATTAACCTATCAATGTAGAGCTCCAACTATAGTTACAACGTTTAAACCTCGATAGGTTCACACTTGATCAATGAACATTGACGATGGGATGATAATCAACGCGAGCCCTGGCATACCACCACGCCATAAGAACAGCAAAGGTGATGGCGTAAACGACACAGACGTAATTCATGTTATCGCCTTGGACCGGATACTGAGGTGGGAAAGCGTACATCTGCAGATAATGTTAGGGTCCGAGAACCAGATCGAGGACAAGATCGTCAACTTACCACGATGCAGAACACGAGCCAGAGCAGGAGGACAAAGTTACAGACCATGCCGAACTTCCCCATCCAGAAAGGGCCGTGATTCAACTTGGAACGTCCTTTGACAAGGAGACAAACCACTGGAATGCTGTAAGATGCGTATAGAAGAACGACGCATGCCGTGACCATGCTATTGAAGGCAGTGTAGGAAGCCAGGTACAAGCAGCCGAGGATGCTGACGATGGTGCAGCTTACCACGTGCGCCCAGATTGGCGTACGAAGACGCGGCTGTACCTGGCTCAGATACTTGGAGCCAGGCAGGCCATTATCTCGAGCAAAAGACCAGCAGAGGCGAGCCTGCCAGGTATGAGAAGCGATGAGGCAACCACAGCCGGTAAGTACGATCAACGAGCATAGTACGATAGCTCCAGCTTTGTTACTCAGTGCCTGATCGAAAAGTTCAAGGATGGGCACCCCGGTTGGCGTACTGCTGACAGCGTCAAAGTCCTTGATGCTAAACATCATGGCGATGCCAAAGAGCCAAGCCGTCACGAAACCGACTCCCACCGTGCCAAGAATAGCAATGGGAATGGTTCTCTCCGGGTTAAGAACCTCCTCAGCCATGTGTGTGGCACAGTCGAGACCGTTGAACGCCCAGTTGCAGTTGATGAGGCCGACGATGTATGCAATGCCGTCGCTTGGCCACCCAGTGTTGTTGACAAACTGGGAAAAGACAAACTTGGCCGATTGATGCGTGTCGGCCTTGCAGGGGACGGTGAGAATGATGACGAGGAACGAAATGATGGAAGTCCACAAGGTGAAAAACGTAACGCCTGGCAGTGCTGTGCTGGAGATGTTGAACAAGGCACAGACGAGGTTTACAGCCTGGTAAGCGACAAAGTTCATCCACGGTTTGATGACTCTGTGATGTATTAGAGCCAGGTCCATTTCAACACAATCTTGCCAAGTCCGGGGTGTACTTACAAGGTTGGGTGCGCCATCTGGATGCAACCCATGATCAAGCCTCCAACCCCTAGGGCAATACTAGCACACGTAAAGAGGGAGCCAGCCCAGGCAATCCACCCAGTCAGGTAAGACAGGAACCGACTGTAGCGTCTGCTAGCAAGCTGACTTGTCCAAAAGTATTGTCCGCCGGCATCCGGCATAGCCGAGGCCAACTCGGACAGCGACACGGCGATGGCGGCGCACACGATTGTGATGAGGATGATGCCGTAAACGAGCTGGACGGGTCCGCCAGAGTTGATGCCCGTGACAAGGGCCGTGGAGATGCCGAACCATGAGTTGGCGAGCGAGAAGCTGATGCCGAGGACGGAAAAGACGGAGAAGTTCTTGCGCAGCTCTTGGGTGTGGCCAACTGGAGTGCGCCCAATTCAAGTCAGCACAGATTTTCTTGAATGTGATTTTTTCGCACGTCGAGGGACAACTCCTACCTGTCACCGACTTACTACGGCCGAGAGCAGCATCTTCCTCGAGAGGGTAGTCCTTTTTCGAAGGGGTGTCTGTACCACCCAACGCCATGATGAATAATGTGCTGTGTGAACGAGTTTCCTGGAAGTGACTGGTACAGAGGTGGGCAAGTAGGGAAAGTGGCAAAGATAATTCACGAGACGGCGCATCGCAGACTAGTGTCAATATATATAAGCAAGAGGATACGATCTCTATCAGTGTATCGGGCCAAGGCATCCATCGCTATCCCGGCTCTCCCGTGCCCGCCACCCTGCCGAGATAGCACCTTCCGGAGCCACCGCGTCTTACCTTGTGCTACATCAAGTTTATCTTGGATATCTGATTGTGGTATCGTGTCGACCGAGTGAGCACAGAGATGAGCCACTGCCCATGGGGAAGCGGAGCCAGGCTTGGGCTCGCACGAATCCGGGGATCGCGCAAACGTGTTCCATTGGTCGCGGATCATGAACTCAACGAACGGAGGCAATCAGTAGCCTCGACAGAAATAGGGGAAGGGAAATGGTGGTTGTGGCCAGCCAATCTGATACAGTTCCGCGGTGGATCCACCATCGTCATCTGGACGAACTAGACAGGGAGAGTCATGAAAACATTGATAACTAGTCATGAGAGAGCGAGTTAATGCTGGCTACCACCTATCTTAAGCTCAGAGGTTAGATACCGTGGGTCAACTGACACATGCGCCCTGAAGCATTTGACCCTCTTGTAGGCTATCGAGACCTTGACGTCTCGAACCATCACAGAGTTTTGGTTCACATACGCGTATGGCTCGAGTGGGTCAGAACAAGCACGTGACAAGGCATGGAGGTGGTCGACACTCCCAGGCCTGCCACCCAGGGGCATTTATTTGATTATGGAGAGTTTTGATCAACAGTGAGGGCTAGTTAAACTATCTGACTGGATCGCTTGGTCGATTTGCCTGGGTATTCCTCGATGGCTTTCGTAGCTTATCAAATATTCCCTGATAGTTAGGTCCGATCTCAAACATGCAAACTACCCTATAGCTCAAGAGTGAAAATGAGGATGGAAGCCACTTGTATCCTGAATGGATGACCGAGGTAGAAAAGCGGCCGTAAGATAAGATCTCGACAGTTGATATTGTTCGATGCTGCAAGTCTTCTGTCCGCTGATTGCACGCTTCGTGTGTTTTCAAGTGTTGATTAGAAAGACGTGTCATGAGAGCCCAAGTGACATTATCAGCAAGTCTAAAGGGAAGAAAACATACCTGTATGGATTCCCACTCCCTCGACTCATCCAACGTGTAACCATCTTGCTTGCCCATTAGAACCATATCTGACTTTTCTTCCAAAGACCTTCAACAGGTCTCAGCAGTTGTGACGGTCTAAAACTACTCGGTAGCTACCGAGGGCTATGGTGCACATCCAGACGGTAGTAGGGCTCTCGTGATCCGGTGTAGTTGGCAGACCCTTACAAACATTCAAGCCCTCGGCCAGCCGTCGATGCATTTTTGGGTTTGATTGAAACACGGGGAAGGAGTCATATCGAGGCTGAGCCTCTCATGTGTGCATCCCAAACCCCTCCCTATATGCGGATTGCCAGCGTCTCGTGGCTCAACTAATGGCCGTTGAGGATTTAAACTCTCAACTTGCATCTACATCTCAACTCAATCTCAGAAAGACCCCTGTAGAATCCCGACGAGCTGGTGTTGTTTACATCTTGAACAGATGCCGCCTGGCAGAGAACAGAGTTCACAATGAGAGAACTGAGCCATAAAAAGACCTGGGGATCATTCCTTCTCTCTTCAATTCACTTCTCTCCCACATCAAAACTTTCCATTGTCTCAGCAGCTTCACTCAATTGATTCTCTCCAAGATATCACAACGCTCTACCAACACAATCACTGCATCTTTCTACTACAACCTACTTACACACTACGCGATGGATTCATCCAACATTCACAGGTAAGACAATTTGATCTTGAACCATAACCTCATCCCTGCTAACATCTCTCAGCATCATGGCCTCGCCAAAGGCTCAATTCCTCATTGGACCCAACAAGGACGAGTTCAGCATCCCCAGCGAATTGGTTGCGGTCCAGTCTTCCTCTCTTGCAAACATCATCAGACAGCAAAAGGGTCGATTCGACGGCAGACCAATCCTCTGGAAGCATGTCGACGTCGACACCTTCATTTACTTCTCCGCGTTTGCATTCACTGGAGACTACGATGGTGTTGAGCCTCGTCTCAGGCAGATCCCAGCCATGGTTTCCCAGCCTCGTCTTCAGTGCAAGACGATGAAGATTCGCCTGACAAACCACAGGAGAACTCCAATGGGCGTGTATAACAGCTTCTGCTGGGAAAGGTTCAAGGAGCGATATTCCGGACACGAGTTCAGCCCAGATAACGCTGTCGACAGTCGAACTCACACGTGCGCAGATGTCTTTCTGTGCCACGCTCGCGTCTTCATTTTCGCCGACCGATACAAGATAGCCAAGCTGCGAGACCTCGCCATTCGCAAACTTTGGATCGCGATGGTCAACATCACCTTTACAGGCAATGCGATCCCCGACATCACCCAGCTCGTAAAGTACGTCTACAACCACACCACCAGCGAGAATCCCGCTGGCAAAGAGATCCGTGCTCTGGTTAGGCGTTACTGCATCATCAGACTGGAGAGAATGTGTGATCACGCCGAGTTTCGGGATTTTGCTAAAAATTCAGAGCTGCTTAAGGCGATCAACTGAGTTGAGCACGACGTTCTTCGGTCCCTCTCCCTAGCTACATTCACGGGCTTCATGTCTGCCTAACGGCTCAGCCGTTGGTTTCTACGGGAACAGAAACGAGTGTGTGACCATTATCGGCGTTTTGTAGCATTGAGTTTTGTTTGTGGGTACTGTTGAGAACTCAATCTCGTTCTGGTGCTGGCATGATCCTTACACCCAACACCATGATGCCTATGGCAGCGCTAAACTTCCTCAGTCCTGATGGAAAGCGCTTCACACTTGGCGCCCGAGCGAACGGCTATGGCAGAGGCGAAGGCATCGGCGTCGTCGTTCTCAAGCGTCTTCAGGATGCTCTGAGGGACGATCCTCTGGCTCAGTTAACCCATCAAGGGCCGGGCTTCAACTATAACAAAGAACACATTGGCTCTGAGGGACAACGACACCATTCCACACCATTAAAGTACGACATCAATAGAAACTGCTAAGTGTAGGGTTATTAGCACATATGGTCCTACCGCCTTCTTGGATCTCTGGGCGTTTTGACCAAGCGTTACAAGTCCAAAAGCGGCATTTCCTACATACACTATGAAACCACCTTCCCTCTCCATACCCATACAGCGAATGAGATAAGGGAAAGGCCAGCTAAATCATCATTGGACCCTAATCTCTCTTTCCAGGACTTGAAAATCAAGATGGTGTGCTTCAAGCACAGCAACTCCAACCCTCTCATATACTTCGCTACCAGAGCCATCAGCATTGGAGATACAATTGACCAAAATGACCCAATGTCTCTGACAGTCTCCCGTAGAGCTTTGACTGCCGCTACCCAACACAACACACTCCATAGGCTGTGTCAAGACTCGGGCTGGCTCGTCAAGGAAGATGGACTCGTCGGGAGGGTTGTTGATGACGCTCCGAACTGGTGCCTTCAGTGCAAGAGTTTTATCTTCGTAATGGCTCGACTCATTTGGGGTTCGAGAAAAGGGAGACTTAATGTTGCTGAACCACGAAACCTTTCCACCAGGAGCAGACACGTAGTCAATGGCCCCGTCATAGGCCATCCATGACCAAGAAGGAGCAGGCTCGCCACGCGTGTTTGTAATACGGTGCAATGTCTCTCCACCACGCTTCCAGAGCAAGGACCGATGAAAGTAGCGGTCCAATACTCCGTACCCTCCAGTGGTGTTGAAAGTGTTGAGAAGCCTATTCTCGAGACCTCTGATGGCGATTGGCCGATCAAAGGCGAACGAGAGTGCCAACTTGGAGTAGCGAACATAGAGATCCTGGAAGAACTCAATCTTCAACCCCTTGACGTACTTCTCGGCCGAGTGGGGAAAGTTGGCATCACCAAGGAATGAGGCTTTGCGACTGCGATCTCGGGTCAGGAATGGGACAGAGCGACTGTGCTTCGAGTGCATACTTGTTCATCTTGGTCATTGTCTCGCATCGGACGCCGCCACCACATTCCCAGTAGGACTGATTCTCCACAAAATAGATCGTCCGTCGTGATAAAGCTCTCTCCTGCATGACCCAACCTCTCTGGTTGAGCTCACTCTGATCGACATGGGTGCCGAAGTTGTCGATATTCTCGCACGCGTAGTATGTCGTGTCGCCGAATCCCATTGGGATGCATCGTCTCTCAGGTCGCGCCTTGAGAAATCCGTCATTTGTCCCAGAGGCGCAGCTTGCAGCAAGAGTGCAGTATGCTGAGCTAAAGACCTGCTCCATGAGCTTGGATTCGATGTGCCAGTCTTCAGCGTTATCCTGGACGATGCAGGCAGAGTCGATCCATAGGTACTCTAGTCCGAGCCCCTGGGTCACAGAAACGGCATCACGAAAGGTCTTCGGGAGATTCGATGTTTCGAAGCCATCCTTCAGCCCCTGGATGTTGGCAGATGTGGTGCAAAATCGTCCGTTCTGGTCAGGTGAACCCCAGCGATGAGACAAGGCCACGTATTTGACGGGCTGGTTCAGTCCGCCATCTTTCTCCACCAGTCTCACTACACCAGAGTCCAGACGGCTGATGTGAAGAAGCCGTGATGGTATGAAATCGCGTTGCTTGGGCACGCAGTGATGGGTGCTGTCGCAACTGCGAATCCACTCACTCAACACTCTAAGGTGAGCCTCGCTCCCAGCCTCTGGGAGCGAGGAGAAACCAGTTTGAACGTTCTTCAATGGCTTGACTCTGGACCCTACTCGAAGTAAGCCCTCAACGAACCCATGTAGAAAACGAGGGTCAAAACACGAACCTGGTACAGTGCAGAGATTAAGGACAGGTTGTCCTTGACCATCATCAACTGTGAGGTACGACCCCGCGCGAGCAAAATGGACCGGATCTCTCAGAGAGAATGGCTGGTCTCTAATACAGTAAGACAGAAGCTTGCAGAGTTGACAGTGCTCTTTCTGGGCTTTGGCATCAAGACCGCTTCGAGAATCCGTGAAGTGGCACTCAGTGGACCAAAGAGAGAGACTGCTACACCGGCGACAAAGTGCAGGCCGGTCCACCTGCAGAATAACAGGAGCCAAGACCAAAGAATCAAGAAAGGAAACGTCGAAAGCATCGTCGGGGGTGTAAATCCAGTTGTCGGTGAGCTAAGGACACTTAGCCAAGCCGGACGGATGACAGACATGCTGTTGGTTTGAGATCAGTGGGTCACTCACAGGCTAAAGGAGTCGATGTGTCAGTTTCATCCTGATTTTGGTAATCAACTGACAGGATGACTGAAGCTTCTTGGAACTTAGGCCCACACATACGGTCTATGAAAGAGGTCAGACCAAAGTTCCAGTAGCAGAGGGGCTCTCGGGCTCAGAAGGAGCTCACAAACTAGGTACGGAAGAAACGAATGAGCACACATTATTTTCGAACGTAAATCAAAGTAGATTAATCAACGCACTGTCTAATTGGCAGCATGATCCGTTAGCTTGCCCTGTTGTCATCATTTCGGCCTGATTAGCGCAAGATTGCTCACATACTGTAAACCATAGATTTAGCATCGAGTTAACACCAAACAACTCAATGGGGAAAATCGACTTACTTCCTTTCCGATTAAAGATCCCAGGTTAGCTACCAGCAACTTGCGAAGTGTATTGCTGTTGAACACGCACGTTCTTCACAAGGCAACTTTCTGTTAGCATATGGCCATGTTCGCTCGTTGAAGTTTGAACATTAGGGATCTTACCCGAGTACGGTAGCGCCCTGGTGCGAGCAGCCCACCTTGGGTTATCGACGCGAAATGAGACGGTCCTTGGCGCTCCGGTGCGTCGATCGACGGCCTCTCCCCGATAGCGTTGATTTTACCTGTTTCCAAGTCCGTGAGAATGCCTTCCAACCCCTCTCTCATCCCTCTAGCGTAGGCGCGAGGTTTCGATTGCTCGAATGGTTCGATCAAAACGGGTGAATCGATGGGGTCCTGGACGTTAACAACCAAGAGCTTGTCGGTGATGAGATTAAGAAGTCGTTCAAGAGCAGTCCCGCTGGCACATCGCCAGTCCTTGCGGATGGATTTCATCCATCCCTGAACGGTCGGTTCGATTCCAACCGAGATGACCCTTTCACCTTCGTCCCTCTTCACCTTGTAAAAGGCGATAATAAGGGTTTCAGTGCATTGAATAAGCTCTTCTCCGCCGTAGAGAATCCATATCACAAACTCGAGGAGAATGCAGCCCATGCTCCAAATATCGAAACGTCTGGAAAGTGGTGCGTCGGGATAGACATCCATCTCTGGGGCTGAGTACCTTTTAGTTGAGACCTTGGTATTTGTGGCCTGTCGGAACCGTGTCCGTTCTGCGTGGTCCTTGGCTAATCCAACGTCAGTAATAACCATTCTTACCCCAGGAGTTGAACTGCCGTCGCTGGTGTCTTGAGAAAAGCATAGAATGTTTTCGGGTTTCAGATCTCCGTGACGACAGGTCTTTTGATCGTGCAACCGCTCGATGGCATCGGCTAGCCCTTTGAGCTGCTTGAACATCCAGATGACATAGGGCTTCTCCAGGCTGGGGCCTAGGCCCTTGGTCCAGAACTCCCAGAGATTACCATGTTCTGCCCAGGGGAACATGAAGTGATGCTTGTCGTCGTATGTATAGTAGGCTATTGCTTTGACCATGTGGTCGGTTTCGAGCTCTCTCATCATCTCAAGCACCTTGGCTTCTCGGTCGGCTGGGTCTTGCTCCAAGCTGAGAAGCGTTTTGACGGCGACGCGTGGGTTTCCAGACCTATCCTTTGCAGGATTCTTATTTCTCATCAGAAAAAGTTTTATCTTAGGGCATCGATTTCAATCACATACCTGACTCGCTAAAAGCTCGATATGGTCGACGTGAATGCTCCTCTCCTCGACAGTGCTGTAGTTTGAAGCCCCGAGACTTCTTCCTTTGTCAGCCGTGGTGAATGGCAGGTGACAGCACTTGACAAAGTCATATCTGAACTTGTCTTTGGTGAATGTCGGCGACGTGAACCACCACTGCTTGTCACAAAAGTCTGAGATGCTATCACTCTCCCACCCATCCCCCTTGAGCATCTGCTCAACACACCCCGACTCGACGGGGAGGTTTTCCTGCCCAAAGTCATTCTTGTAGAATGTGAGGATACTTTCTGGTTGTCTCATGGCGATGAGGATGGCAAAGATCTTGGAAGCCTTGTTCAGAATGAAGTCGACTAGGTTTGGTGGTGGTGGACCCTTCTGGCATTTCTTCAGAGTGGCTTTGACTTCGTTACGTTGCAGCAGTCCTTCCCAGCCGGACTCGGGAAAGAAACGATGAATGTGATCTTTTTCGTGCACCATGTTTCCCCAAATCCTCTCTTTGAGAGATGCGATCATTTTCTCTTCCGTGGCCATCATGAATGACACAAACTGCGCTGAGAGACGGATGCGTGATGATATGCGTGTCAAGTAACTGGGCTGAGATGTCGATTCAGGTGAAACAGGAGAAATAGACTCTTCAAAATGTTGAACTTCGTTCTTCCCTGAGACACTTCTGCCATATGTCTCTTGTGTTGTAAAGGACTCGGCAATGGTGGAGGGTCTCTTCTCCCCGAGCCGATGTGAAAGCAACAGCAGAGCCTCAACATGCGCGCCATGGCCAAATGATAAGCGGTACAGGTGGCATTGACACCTCATCTTGCAGGGAGGCAACACGCATTCTTATTGCAACGCCCAATCCAAATCTTCAATGGGTGTACCGACCTGCAGTCTTCTCAGGATGACTGCATGCTCAAGAAGATCAGCAGAGGTTACATCCAGCAATCCGCAAAAAAGGCAAAGATGACGATGTAACTATCATCGAATAAACTATATAAAATCTAGTAAAATCACAAACTTATCCTAAGAAGCGTAATGATATACACCCTGTTTCTTTTTTTTTTTTTTTTTTTTTTTACAAATTTTTATTATCCCCCCTTGATCATCATTGAGGAAAACAGGCTATGGTGTCTGTCATAGTGTCTCGTTTCTTATGTATGATGTCGGGCATGGCCGGTCAAAGCATGAGGTGTGTCGGATGTCCATTTTGGGATTTGTTCTTGGCACTTGCTAGTAAACAGGGCGAAAGCTGCCACCCCGAAGGCCGCCATGGAGGGTGCGCTTGGGTTGGCATTTGCTCGTCTCCTGCGAGTTTTTGGGTTGAATCACATTGGAGGGTGTGGCAAAGTCCAATGAGTGGGCAGGACGACGAATTCAGCCGATACAACCAACGTCACCGTCAACTCTGGTGGCTTGCATATCGCAACTCTCGTGACAGATATGGTCTGATTCCATCCACTCACACCCTGATAAGAAACAGCTCAGCTCCAAAGTGCAGCCTCGGGGTCTCGCTTACAGCTTCCACTCTGCTCTTGTCCCCGTTCAGCCTAGAAAGTTATCAAGTCGTCCTTTCTGCCTGTCTTAGTCGGTAGCTTGATGACATAGACTACAACATCCCCAATCTATCTTGGCATGTTGGACTGATGATTTACGGATGGGCACTCATCAAGCCGCACCCGTTTGAGACATGACGCACAGCAATCAGTGGACTTAGCCAGCGACCCGGTTCCTGGATTCTAGTCTACTGTAGGTACACATAAGTTTTCGCAGAGCGCCCCACGAGTTCGGCATATTTGTATCCACTAGCACAATGACCAGGTGCCTGCCAGGAATTACAAGATCTAGATCAGTGGATCGTTCAGCCTTGAGATTTTACCTCGATGGGTTCGACACGTCTACTGAGCATCCCCATTCAGAAGCTGACATTGAAAAAGCGGCCCAATTCCAAGCCATTGGGGGGCCTCAAATCTGGAAAGGCCGCATCTGGGGAGGCCTGGTTCGCGCATATCTGCAAATATGCCTCACCGGCCAAGACTTGGCACAGCTGCCTGTCATCACACCACCATCTTGAGTTGAAAGTAAGGCTGCCTTCCTGTCATTTGAGGCCCCCCAGACCTCCGGGGGACAGTATTTGCCGTGGATGAAACTGTGCTTGCGTGTTAATCTTCCACTGCCATCATACACAAACACTTCAATATCATTCCACTCGCATGCAGCTCGGCAGAGTCTGGCCTCATCACAACTCGAAGCCAATCCTGTTCATTGCTATTGATTTCTGAGCAGTTCAATTTCCTCCACACACACCTACAATTGTCTTTATCCAATCAAATCACGAATATGCCAGTCTCGACACAAACCCATCCATCCTTGTTCCAGGATCTCAAGGACGCAACGCGCAAGTGCATCGTCACGGACAATTACTACATCCCCGAGCAGACGCTCCTAGAGATCGTAACGCTGCCCAGAGTCAAGTCTGACCTTCGGTCGACCTGGAGCTGGCTGCGCTTGCTGTTCTTCAACCGCGGCGTCGAGTCCAAACTCCTACAGGCCAGAAAACTGATTGCTGTGCTCGCTATCATTGGCCAACTCAATGAGAGGTCCCTTAAGGCTCTCATTGCGAATGCCCTCACGGATGATGACCTCCCCCTCGCCAAAAACCCTGCTTTGCAAACCCGCCACAGAAAACCTGTCATGTTTCCAGGCTGGGAAGAAGCTGTGATAAATTTATTCCAAGAAAAGCAGTGGATAGTCCTGGCCTCCATCTTGAACCTCAAAGACGGTTATTCCATTGATATCAAGATGGATGATAAATGCGCCCTCGAGTTGTCCAACTGTGAGAACAGGGGAAAACAGAATTCAGCCGGGTATTCTCTGCTGAGATTCTCTCACGGGTAAGTATTCATATCATTGAGTTACTTGACGCTCCCTAACATCAAATCCAAGGAGGAGGGAGTGAAGCCACGTCGCATTGCGGTCAAACATTTCCCTGACGAACATTTTCCTCAGGCCCCCAAATCTCAGAGCGACGAGACTTACCAACAAGAGAAAGGAAATCTGGACAAGATCAAGCACATCGAAAATAACCACCTCATCAAACATCTGGCTACTTGTGAGGGAATTCATTGCATCATCTTCCCATGGGCTGAACACGGAGATCTCAACCAATTCTGGAAAAGCAAACATGACCGAGAACTGCCCATTTTCGTTTGGTCCATCACACAGTTGGCTGGGCTCGCATCCGGCTTGAGAGACCTCCACGCCGTGAACTGCCGTCACGGAGACCTCAAGCCATCCAACATACTCCATTTCGAGAATGATGGGGGTATCCTCAAGATCGCCGACCTGGGGGTATCCAGAGTGCACAAAAAGGCAACAGATCAACGCCAGAAGGAGACGGTCACGACTGCGTCGACCCGAGCTTATGAAGGTCCAGAAGCTAGTGGTCCGATCAATGCACCGAGGTCGCGCAAGTACGACTGCTGGTCGTTGGGGTGCGTCATCTTGGAATTCGTGATCTGGCTACTCTACGATCTGCGCGCACTTGACGGTTTCCACTCGTCACGGGATTCACTGTGGAATAGCTTCTATCGTTCCAAGAATTCCGATCCCGCCTCTAAAAGCCGAAGAACGGAGTGGTGGGAGAAGATGGAAAGACATCCGAAGGTCGACGAGGTCATCAAGCTGCTTCGTGGGGATGCGCGGGTTACAGGTACTGCGTTGGAAGAACTCATCAATCTCGTTGATTCGAAGTTACTCTTGATCAACCCACAAAGTCGCCTCGAAGCTTCCAAGATTTCCAAAGTGCTTCACGAGCTCGTCGAACGATGCAATGCAGGACAGACGCCATGGGTCAACGACGTTGATGCCCCTTCAGAAGTTCCAGCAATCTTCAGACAAGAAGCGCCAAAGGCACCAGTCACTACTTCTCAGTAGAGGCCTCTGAGGGTCATGTCAAGATTTTGTTTTACACGTTGTATTTAGCCAAGAATGATACCCCGAAACCCAAACACTTGAGTCTGAAACACAGGCCTGCAGAGCCTCCAAGGCCAATGTATTCCTAGAATACATCATCTATCTTTTTTTCGTAGAACGCAAATATTACTAGCTCTTCATTTTAGAAACTTGATGTCCTCCTAACTTCCTTAAGGCCAGGGGTACCCGACAATGCCATGTGAACTCACTGGATATCACGGAAGATATGAGAGACAAAGCTGGGGTTTGTACCGCGATAGATCTATCTTTCGGTGTGATTTCCAACCTGGTACCGGAACCCTCCACAAGGGGATCTCCTTGGTAATGTCCGGCAAAGGACCAAGGGCCTCGATTGGGAAAAACCAGAATCCTATGGCTGGCCGAAGCGGCAGCTCGAGCTCTTGAAAACTACCCCCAATCAACTCTTCGTCCCCTTCCTCCTCTTGCTCCTCTTCCTCTTTTTTTCTTCCCCCTCCTCTTTCTCGCGGATCTCTCGCACTGTTTCTCTCCATGTCTAGTCTTTCCTTTGAACCCAACTGATAGCGGCGTCTCTGTTGGTTATTTCCGGGTTGAGTTCATATCCCTTTGGCCTCCATCTCCGTCCTCTCCATCCTTCGTCGACGGCAAACTGAGTTTCTATGGTGTAGAGACGGCAAAGGCGTCCCCGAAGGCCACCAGAAAGCGGTAGTCAACCTCGTGATCGTGCTTGACATTGCACCTTGTCATCAGCCTAAACCAGCTATGAACCAACCTGCGCGGTTCGGGGCAATCCAGATACACGTTTTTGAGGGAGGTTTTGATATGCAATCTTGGATCATACGGCAGACGATCAAACTTTGTAATAGCTGGCATAATGGGGCGAGAACAATAAACCTCGGCTTTGTCCATGTAGTTGGTAGTCCTTGGTTCCCCTACCGTCCCCTGTTAGCTTGGCAGTTTATATAGACGTAAGTGATGACTCACCCAGGAACATGCGTTCAACTCCACCGAGGTATAGGAACACGACGCGCTTAAGTCGAGGCATGATTTTTTGGAGAAGAGAAAGATCACTGCTTGATCCGGGGCTGAAGTGCCTCGAGCTCAAAGCGAGCTTAACGAGGCCAACATGCCGTGTATCATGAACCCAAAGGTCCTGCGCAAAGTTGGAAAAGGCTTTGCATCGGATTTCCAAAGTATCCAGCTCGGGATTGAAGTAAAAGACGCCATTCGTATCCTCCTTGCCCTTCCAGCGATATACACAGGGCAGCTGAACCCTGTAGAAGCAAGATGCGACCGCTCGAGATTCGGAATTGACACGGGCAAGCTTGCTTATCGGCTGAAACTCAGTCATGATTTCGTAAGTTCTCCCAGTGCGGTTGGAGATCTCAGAATCAGAGTCATCATCGGCTGGAAGCTCGAGAGGATCAGCCTCGACGTGCAGTAGACGCTCATGTTTGAGTTCAAGCTCCCATATCGTCCATCGGAGCTCAAGAGGTAGCCGTCCGAAATGCCGAAAGGTGCCGGTCGCCTTGGACCCAGCCGGAGGGTTGAAGATGCCCTGGTTGCTGCTCACGACAAGAGGCATGCCGGTATAGATGATGTCTTATGAAGGAGTGCGCGGATTTGGATGGATGGAGAGGTCGTTTTATAGCCAGCGAGATCTATCTGGAGAGGAGACGTCGCTAATGCCAAAGAGAAGACGTCGTCAAGATTAAGTTAGCCACATCGTCAAAACTAAGTTCAAGTTATCGCCAGTGTCAAAAGACGTCGGTTCATTAAAAATTAAACTTCAAGCCAATGTGCTATTCTTATCCCGGGTCGTATGGGGAACTGTCCCTCGTGATGTAGATTTCCCCAACCAGCACAAGACACCCCACGGTCATGGAGATCGCGATGATGGGAAAGTTAACACGCGCAAACTCATGGTTCTGGACATGTATGTGCTTCCGAGCGAGGATGTCCCGCCAGAGAAGGCCAGCCAACGATGCGCTAAAGGCTGTGCTGAAAGCTCCGTAGTTGACGCCGAGAGCCATGCTATAAACGGTGGCCCAGAAGGTTCTGTCACTAATGGCGGTCCCATTTCGTTCATGGATCTTCTGCCATGCCTGGATGATGCGGGATAGGAGAATGGTGGTGCCGATGTTGGTCCCCGAAAACTATTTGCGTCAGTCAACGCTCGAATGAATCTTCTACCAGAAGCTTACATTGCATAGGATCACAGATATGAATCCCATTCCTCCAATGCTACCAACCGTGCCAGTCTTATTTGACCAGTGGTACCAACCTACTGAAAAAAGTTCTACCCACCCAGTACTGACCAAGGCTTGAACGAGAACAAACATGGCGAAGGCAAAGGGAACCAGGGCAAACGGTAGGTGTGACATGACTGCCATGACAGTAGGGAATGTTTCTTGAAGCCACTCGTGCGCGGTAGACGAGTATGACAACAAGTTAGGCCGTTCCTCTTCTTGTTGTGAACCGATCTGCCAGGATTCATCGTGGACCATCTTCATGGGACCCGGCAGTTGTGACAAGGGCTCAGATCCGGGATTGCTTGATCCACCGGATGAGGGATTCTTAGCATGACGCTTAGCCGCTGGTATCGGTGACTGGGGGGATCCCGATATCGTGACAGGACTATTGTCACCAGTTCCAGATAGAAGCACCTTAGGAGCCGGGCATGGCGCATCCGGAGTATTCTCAGCCGATAGGTCCACAAGAGTAATGCCCTCAGCTGTCTCCGTGCCCCTTGAGGGATGACTGCTTGCCGTGGCATCGTTGATCGTGGACTGTCTACTGGCTGCGGCTGCTTCTTCGGTTCTTCTCTCTTGCCGTGCACGCTCAATCATCCCCCGATAATTGGCTGCTGTCCGGCGCGTCTCTTCTCGATGATACCACCCGAAAGCAAGGTCCCAGCACAACATGACAAACGCTGCGGGCAAGGTGACCCAAAAGACATGATGCTGGTTGTTCTTGGCACTTGCGGCGTTGATCGCGAGGAGGGTGATGAGGGTGGCGGCCATGATGACGGCGCCAAACGTTGCACCCTTTTTGTCCAAGAATGGATTCATGATCTCTTCGAGAGGAACACCCGGCTGGCCACCCTCCCCCGTGTTGCCCCGCTCTTCTGCTTGACGACGCACGTATGGAATGTTCGGGTTAACAGGGTCTCCGGTTCCAACCCCGTTCGGCAGTGTGTGCATCTCGATTGAAGATGGGATAAGGGACTCGTCCGCAAAGACAACGTAGAGAAGGAATGGAAACAAAACAATGCCCGTGACGATGACTGGGACGATCATGTTGGCAGTGTATTCGATAAACTTGATCTTGAAGGCTCCGGCAAGGACCAGGTTGGTCGGATTCGAAGAGACAAGAATGGCGGACGCGATATTGGCGACGGCGAACTGTGTATGAATCCATGCTCTAGGATTTTCGATGTTCTTGGAGGCACGCGTCATGTAGGCGAGAAACGCCGTCCCCGACAAGATGATGGGATCGTTGCCGACAAAACTGCCTAGAACGAAGAAGAAGGTGTAGAGATAGAAGAAGAGCTTGTGGCCAATCTTGCCGCCCCATTGTAGCACCTTGAAAGCGAGCCATCGAATGAGACCGGAGGCATCAATAGAAATAGCTATGTAAGCCAGAGTGATGAAGAAGATCATGATATCAAGAGGCTCGATGTTGTCGGCGCCAATGGTACCATCGTGGACTTCCTGACGACCTATCGCTGAAATGGCCAGTAGGAAAAGGTCGGCGATCAATGGAGCAGTGATGAAATTAAGAGGGAACTTGAAGCGCACAAAATGCTTTGAAAGCCTCTCCTTGTTGGCGCCGTTGGATTCATATATATCATGGGCATCCTCGCGGATCTCATAGCGAAGCCGTGAGGGAATTATCCGCAGCCTGACGAGTGACCCAAGAAACAACCTGACGACAGGCCTCGGCACGTAGAGAGGAACGTGGAACGGAAATAGCACGATTATATCTACAGGCGTCAGTAAGCAGTCCCCAGTCTGTGAGGGCATACTCACTGGCGATAACAAAGGCGATCAGGGTCACGATAGCTCGCCATTGCCCGATGGCACTTGTATCAACCAGGCCAGACATTGTTTCACTTTGAGGGGAATAGTTATGCGTCCATTTCCTGAGGGTGGCGTCTTTCTTTATCACGACAAATTCTGCGATCTGCAAGCCCCGCACCGGGTACGACCCCACTCCTCTCTTTACCTAAGGGTGAGCTAATTCTCACCACACTCTCATACTTAAGGTACCTAAGAGATATCTATGGTTTGCGAGGGTGTTGTATTAGGGGTCGCATTCGTATAAGGGCTTGCAATACCCTTATTCATCTCGTTTATATTGGATAGTATTGATCGCTTCACCTCTATTAGAAGAAACGCTAAGCTTTCATTGTACCTGACTCGAGACAAATCAGGCTCGGCTCGTAGCAATAAATCAACTGCCTCGCTTAAGTATGGTACATCTGCTGATGCCTAACTACATGCACGTCTACCCTATCAAAGCACTCAAATTGCACGTAGTGGTGTCCCAGCCAAAGCAGGCTGTCCTTTGGCACATAACGAGTGCCACAAGTGATAGCCTGATAGGTACCTCTACTTAAGAGGGAAGTAGAGAGTGCTCCTTATTGCTTCGTCAAGTAGGTAACCTACACAACGACCGCTTGTGTTCCCCCAGACTTTCCAGCCTCTCGCCCAGTTAACTACTAAACTCTGTGGCTATGCTCACTCAGCTGAGTCTAAGCGATGCAGGAAATGCAGATGCCCAAACCAGGCTCCAGATTACGGATGGACACCGAGGGAACGCTCACGCGACCTCTTACCGAAAATGAAAAGGAGCTTTATTTCCATTCTCTTGCTTGTCATGTCATGCACGTGTCCCACTGCCGCTTTCAACCTTTCCTAATTTCATCACCGAGAGCTGCGGCAGTGCCCACGAAAAGACGAACCATGCAAGTGGCATCTCAACATGCCACCACTACCTATTGACGCTTCGGTTGAGATCCATCCGTTGCAAGTAATTTGTGCTTGGCCTGTGTCGGGCCAATACGGCTTTGGTACTAGAATTCTGTAAGTCTGGACATTTGTGCCGCAGACAAGCATAATATTGACAAACTGCTAACTGGTACTGCGCCTCGACTGCACAGCTACTACGTCCTCATCGCGACTTGTCTTGCTGCAAGAGGCAAAGATTGGCTCGTGACTCCTTGTTTAGCCGCCGCATTGGTTTTGCCGGCCGTTGCTGCTTTCCATGGCATCGTCCTTGCAGCACTCCACAATCCCTGTGAGATATATCCCGCGATGTGGCTGAGTCTGTCGAGTTGCTGATTTTTCTAGATGCTGTTGATATGGACATCTTTGGTGCCTTTCAGCTTTGCTCTGTCGGCATTATCGTTGCTCCAGTCACTGTTATGATGTCCCAAACCTACTTCAACGATCCTGGGCGGAACACTATATTTATGTGGACTTTTCTCCAGCTAGTCGGTCAGTTCCACCCCGCAATTCAAAGATCCGCCACCCCTGACAGTTCCTATACAGGACTACTCTCCTTAGCTGTCGAGTTTTACCGGATCAAAACGTCTGATTGTATTCAAGGCAACTCGAAACCCTTTCCCTCTTCCGACCTCTCCAATTTCCCATACGCTGAAGGAAACAACTGTGGCCTGATCTGTTCAGTTCAAGAGGGACCCTCTTCACCCATGAGAGGCGGCTCAGCGAACAACATATACGTGATCCCCGCGCCCAACACGCTCACATTTGGCGCCGCGACCCTCCTCGCAGTAGCTTGCTGCATCCATGCTGTGCTATGTCTCGTAACGATGTGGGGCAAGGTGGTAGAGACCAACTGGAGGAGGAATTCCACAGCGTGTCCCCCGAACGAACGGGCAATTGGTTGGATCAAAAGATTGGATACTTTCTTAGGATCCTCGCGGCTCCTGTTTTTGGGGGCGTTGGGCTTGCAATCCTGATCGTCGGCGAGATCAACCTCTTCAGCTCTCAGGTCCAGTACCAGACTGAGCCGATGGCCAATGTCGGTACGTATGCCTCCCCCAACCCCCTCTTCATAGTTGATATGCTCACATGCGTCGTGTTCGTGAAGGCCAATGGGCTCCTGTAGTAGGCACCAGCCTAGCAATGCTCGCGTCCCTGTATATGCTGCTAGCGAACCATCTTCACCCCCCTAATGATGACAGGATCGCTCCAAACCCCGGGCCGCATCGCACTACCCGTGTTTCATCAGCAAATCTGTACAGGCAAAAGGTCCAGGATATACTATACACGGTAGGCGAGGCTATTGGCGCTCCATCCTGGCGCTACATCACTGAGGCAGTCAGTGATACGACTGGCCCCAATGGGTTACTGGTACCAGCCGAGGAGTATCGAAATAACAGACTCTACCCGGACGACACCACGCGTTCGAGAGCCAGTAGCTTTGCCAGTAGTACTTGGTCAAACTTGAGCGTGACACGCTCCCCAACGATGCCGCAAGCTGCTGTCCTGCCGTCTGGTACACGATCGAGGACATGGTCAGCCTCTTTAGACCCTCAGGCTCTTACAGCTCATCGCTAGATACTATATAAACTTTTTCCTAATATATCACTATGCCTACTATATTATGCTATATATTTTAACTTTAAAAGTGATAGATTTCTCTTAATAGTGTATATAATCTATATAAAAAGAGCTTTTTTCTATGCAGTATTTTATATAAAATATTTAATTCTAGAATAGTCGATAATCACGTGTGCGATGTACCCGATGTTCCTCGATGGCAGAGGGTCACTAGAGCACTGAGGGGAATCCAGTGACGCTTAGCGAGGGAGGCGTATCCTTAGAAGATACGGATAGGGGCTCAAAGAAAGACTCTCCCGTCACAAGTGCCGATGTCGCTTGGCTTAAATAACCTGTTTGTGTGGCGTAGAGGCTAGGACAAAACTTCTGTAAGCGACCTCTTTAGCGAAGATGCGATCGATCTGGGCGGGACCTACACGGGCTAGCGTGAGGTCCGAGAGCACCTGACATGAGGCATAAATCGCCTCACAGGCACGGCTCCAGACATGGATGAGCAAGCCCGGAACCGAGCCTTCGGCGGCCACACCACGTGCGTCAGGGGCTCCCGGGACATGCCGGTGCAGAAGTAGTCCGGTATTAGAAAAGTCGCATCTCCAAGACTGGGTCCCGGTTGGCAAACCTTGATGAATACAGGTATCTCGAATGCCGAATTTACCGAGACATTACCATTACACCCAATGCATCGTCTGATATCCCTGATCAATTGTAAATACGTACACCAACTCCAAATCTCCCCCCTTAATTAATTACCACGAGTTCTTCCTCACTCTCATTCGACTGGGTCTTCTCCTGCTTGACCCATGAGGAATTATATTTCCCCATTGATATGTCTTGGGCCCCTTCGTTGCCAATCTCGCACACCATGCCTTTGCCCAACTCATTCCGTCCCTTGAAGGCTGTCAAGCTAAAGAGCTCGCCGTCTTTCTTTCTGCCTCTGGTGCCTTCTGAGTCTCCCATAAACCCTCTTGGTTCATGTCGATCCGAGTCTTGTAGAATCGAGGGTCCTCTCGTCGAGAGCCCAAACTTGGGGCCGATCATGCGGAAAAGGGGCCGGAGCGTAGCCAGACTTCCCGCTGTGATGCCGAGTCCTCCTTCAACCGTCGACCAGATTGCAATATCCAGTGTCGCGTCTAGAGCAATATTAGCAAAGTGATTCCTCGGCGCACCATTGTAATTTGAGTACGTACAAAGAAAGTCTGGATTCTTAAAGTCCTTAACATAGCCGAAGCGAACAACGACGGCGGCGCTCGCGCTATAAAGAGGCTGGTGAGCCATGTCACCAGGCTCCAAGTAGGGGAAGAGAGTACGCACACGCATGCCATAAGCATGATGGGAATGAGGGCGATCTTGCTTCGCCTGTTCATGTTCAACTTTAAGATCATGGCGATTGGCAGCAATGCAAACGTGAAGTCGCAGAGGACGGTGAACGAGCTGTATATATAGGTAATCGTGATGATTATGTCCACGTTGATGCAGGAGCCGGGTTGTTGTCGAGTCCAAAAGAAGGAGATGGGGTTGCACTGGAATAGTGTGATGAAGAAGAATGCGACACAAGTCAACACTGTGACTGTCATGGCGCTATAGATGATGTAGATATCAACTCGGCGAACGGCAATTCGGAGAAGAAAGAGGCCAATCGAGATTTTGCAGGTAATCATGGTGATGCAGTACCACAGATAGCAGTGCCACCAAAACTAAATTCTGTCAATTCCCAGTCGCTACTACATACTGGAGTCGTCTTACTTTCATTGCCAACACGATATCGCTGTCTTCAAGATCCCAGTAGTGGCGTCCAGTACCGTAGCGGACGCCGAGGAGGGTGAATACAATTAGAATAAGAAACGAGACCTGGAGAATAAAAGATTAGAAGAACCCAAAGACAGCAGTAAGAAATACTTACAAGAGCTCCGACCATGGCCCAATCGTCGAGCCCGAAGTTCCGGACGATCCGTAGCCTCACATAGCATCTCAACGCAACAGCAATGGCAGTCGTGGTGATAAAAGTTGCACAGACTGCCGTGAGCTGTGGCCCGCGATTTTCAATAGTCATGACTCTTCAGCAATATGCAACCATGTATGTCGATGTAATCTCATTTCACAGGAGCCGAATCGATGACCATAAAGTGCCCCTAAATACAATTCCAGGCCGGGCAGACTTCACTCATAATGTCTCCACTGGCATGACTCGCGTTGGCGATGGACACGGGATGGCTTTCGCCACGACTTCCCATGGCTGAGGATTCGCTTAGTAGCGACCAAACTTTAAAGCGCCTCCAGGAGGTCTAAGCGCTGAGCTAAGAGCATTATTCTCTGTTAATTTCCGCACAGCTTCGAACCCATTCCGCGTGGGACGATGGAGGGGCGGGCGTCTTGGTACCTCGTGGCTCTCAGGGCCACAACGGGGATCTAACCTATCGTGGTCCACCTCCTGTCCCGGTTAAGCCGGCCGTGACTCTCAAACTCATGCTTCATCACCCCAACAACGTCTCATCCGCCTGGTGTGGGCCGATCCGAACCATCAAGCATGAAAGCTAGGCGCTGCCTCCAACGGCTCGCGAAGAGCAACCACATATCGGCACGATGCAGACTGATACCTGTCGCTGCACCGATTCGTCGGGACCTCGTTTCGACGTAAACACGGTTGTCCACGTCGCACGTTCCTCGTGCGACGACATGCCATATAACATTGAGCCTTGCCTAGAAGGCTTCAACAAATGGCTTCCAGTCGTTGATGACCCAGCAATGATGACAAGAAGCCATCGGCCACAACAGCAAAAGACACAGTTATTAATACATGACGGCATCAAAACCCGATACCGTAAAACACCGTAACCTAAGACCCCAAAGTATGAGCCGCGTCTTATATCCAGCCGCACGAACCTAGTGGTGATATGCGACACGTCATACAATAGCTATTGTAAATCCTTCCCCCGGGCTGTAGTTTAGTCGTGAGGGCCATTGATTTGTCAGTGGGGCCGTCGCGTCAGGCTTCCTTTTCGTATGTTTGTCGAACGTTTCTGTAGAGCATTCAAAGTAGCCAACTCGTCGATAAACACCGACAGTACCCCCTGCAAACTCGAGAATAAGGCCACAGACGAACCCATTTCCTCGGCCCCAGATAGGCGTGCTCGTTGAAAGAACTGGCATGCAGCACATATTGGTCAATTCCGGCGAGTGGAGTGCCAGTAGCCTTTGATGGTTGTGGAGGTAGTTCTTCAGACTCTAGACGGGTGGCAGCCTAGCTAGAGAAGTTAACAGCAGCTGCGTTCTACTGTCTCTTGGAGTCGTACCAGACAACGGTGTGCTTGAATCCACGACCACGTCTTCAAGCAAGGATGCATCTTGCTCAAATTCATGCTTGCTAATGTCATCCCAGTCCCAACTGATTCCCCAATTCTCGTCAGGCCTAGGCGGGGCCTCCATACCCGGTGAATAACCAAATGCTGCACTTCTGTACATGGGGAATAGTGGCCCGGTGAGATCAATGCGCCCACCTTTGACTGCCCCAATCACGTCGTGTCCGCTGAGGTTGGCATTGACCTTCAGGATCTTGACATGCGTGGCCGCGTCGAGATCTACCGGGTTGTCGAAAGGTCGACTCTCAGCACAGGGGAAGTCGTCAATCTTCTAGTCCATGTATTTCGGCAGTACTGCTTCGCAGTCCAGTGACGACCATGACCAGGATGGGCTATGGTTCTGCCGAAAGCCGTGCTTTTTCTTACACTCGATGATACAGGCATGGCGCCAAAGGAGCTGACTAGGCATGAAGTTCTCCCATAAGCCTGCTGCGTAGTTTCCCAGCACTGGCTGTAATTGCTTTGCAACAGCAGGCACGGCGGGTAGTCGATCTTGCGGGAAGGTTATGCCGAGTGAAGTGAAGAAACCAACGACCTGGCTCCATCTGTCAAGACACAGTAGCCTGCGATCCAAAAGGGGTGAAGGCTGCCTCAAGTCTGGAGGAGCCTGGTGAATATCCCTCCACACATCTTTCACCATACTCCCCCCGCAGGTCAACACGGGGTGGCTTTCCGACCTCATCCCTCTCCGACACTCCCAGACGAACTCATCGGCAGTGCAGTGGAGGATCCGCGGAGCGAATAGACGCTCTTGAAGGACCCATGCGCGCTGGTTCAAAGGCGCCATATACACAGCCCATTCGGAGAGCGTGCGCATTCTGTTGCACCATTTTGGCTGTGACATGTTCATGTTTTTTTCTGCCATGTCAATGTCCGCAGATACGACGAGATTACCGTGGACCAAGGGTTGCGGCCAGTCTGCGCTGTGCTTGTGGAGGAAGCCGGCACTGTTGTTGATAGATGCCGACGCGGCAATGCACAAATATGAGCCCTCGTAGATAGATCCCATCTTCGCTGGCTCGCGACGCCAGTCATCCACTGAGTCCTGGATAATGCACATCGAGTCAATTCAGATATAGGGAATCTGTAAATGACGAGCGAGAATGACAGCGTCGTAATACAGTCTAGGAAGTTCTTGGAGGGAAACTCCTTGCCTCAGAGTCATTGCCGTACTTTTGTTCAGTTGCGGCTCGTGAGTATTGCCCCAGCAATGAGAAAGGGTAGCATATTTAAACCGACAAGTCTGTTTCTCGCCGGTGAGCATGCTCGTTTCGACCAGTAGTATCCGATCTGCGGACTGAACGTCGATGAGGCGTGCCGGGGCTTGCTATGATCGGTTGGCTGCGTCTCTTCTACATTTAGGATGGTCCTCCTCACAAGTGTGTAGCCAGATTTCAAACAGCTTCCAAGTTGCCGAAGAGGGTGTTTCCTGCTCCAGGTCCATCAGAGCAGTCAATAGACTCTGGGGTAAAGGAGACGAAGGCATTACATCAATGAGAAGAGATGCGAGCTCATCACCTCTCAGAGACTTATACGGCCGTGGCTGCGCTGCCGAAGGCCGGACCAGTTTCCCGTGAACATCGAAAGTCATCAGTTCGCCCGCCCGGAGAGGTTCAGTAGACGGAGGCGGTGCGGGGCATCTGAGGGTCAGGCGGTAATGGTTGATGCACCGGTTGCTGAGGTGGCTCTCCTACGAGTCGAGTTCTATCGTAGCTGGGCGCTTCAGCCACTCTTCAGCTAGACCATGGTTGGAGAGCCTTGATCGAGAGTTCAACGATTGAAGCAGCCAGGTGCACATGAGACAACCCTGGAGAGAGGATGCACGTAGTTCTGCGCGGACTGACTTGTGCGGCATGGAATTGTCCTCGGGCATCTCAAGGAAAACTGGCGAATCTTCGAATTTTCCCTGTTTTCGAGGGTGCTGACATCGGGAAGAATCCTCATTGCTACCTTGTCGCTTTGATCCGAGTCGTCTTGCTCGCTGTCGCCCCGACCGAACTTCCCTTCAGCCCACTTGGGTTCTCCATCTCTCAGGTCCAAAAGCCTTTGGAGTATACCCCGGCAGTCAGAGCATAAGTTTGACACGGCCTTCCTTTGAGCTGCTTCGCCGGACACGTCAGTGTGTGTAATCTCGTTACCGCTGAAATCTTTCATCGCGCATCTGTTGTTACTCAGTGACGAAAAAAGCCTCTCAAGCCTTACAATGTCCAATGAGCGTGGATGGAAAGGATGTGGCAGATACAACAGTTAGATAGGAGCTGACAGAAGGGTTCAATAAGCAACTCGGGTGGGAGGAATTATTCTCATCGAGAATGAGGGGGCGAGTGATATTTTTATCTCCTCAACAGAGGAGGCAATGCATAATGGCTATGTTAGGCAGCAATGGAATGAAGCTTTTGTAGTTGCATAATAGGTTATAATTAATGAAATGAGAGTCTTTGTTAGTCGATCCTGCAGGTCGGTCCCCGGTTAACCAATATACTACTATTTTACCGTCTAGTACACGATCGAGGGCAAGATCAGCCTCTTTGGACCGTCAGGCTCTTACAGCTCATCGCTAGACAACATTTAGAATTTTTCCTAGTCCATCACATGCCCGGTTCATGTTGTGAATTTGATAGGGTTAGATTTCTCTCAATACCTAGTCTATATAATCTGTACAAAAACAGCTTTTTTCCATGCAGTAGTTTACATAAAAAATTCAAAGCCAGAATAGTCGATCCAAATGAATGCCGAACGCCTTGGTAAGTCGATATACCATGCGAGTTGATATGGACATCAGGTGTGTTTAAGAAGCGTGCTCAGAAGCCTTCTTGGCGGCTAATCGAGCCTCTTCGGCGGCAACCATATCTAAAAAAGGTCAGTTGTCTGTTCTTGGTATGATATAGAGAAAACTTACCCTTCCAGAGGTCCTGACCCTCGTACTCCTCCTTGTGCACCTTCTTCTCAATGAGCTTCTTATGCTCGGGATCGTTAGGATCAACAACCCAGATGGTCTGGAATCGGCTGTTTCCCTCCTTGAGATCATTCATCTCAAACATTGCCGAGATGATCAACACGGCAAGCGTAAGGCCTTGCGCGTAGACACGAGCTTGCACAACCTTGTTGGCCGTGTTCATTGGTGAACGGCTCACAATGGCGAATGCAACACCCATTGAAGCCAGCCATGATGCGAAAACAATGGTGTACCTCTTTTCCCGACCGTACTCCATGAATCGCTCATAGGCACTCTGGTTTTGTCGAATCAGATCCGTAGCGCGGGTGGCCTCGTCCCTGTAGCTGTATCTTGGGTCTTGGGCTTTTTGGTGGGCAATGCTCCACCGTTCAGCGTTGACGATGGCGCCAAATGTGCTACTGGATGTGATGAGGAAGGACTTGAAGGGGAGGGTAAGACCGCGAACGGTCGCGTAGCGCTTGGAGCCAAAATAAACACCAGCGAGACCGAGGGTCGCGCCAAAGACACCACCAATGACACCGCCCTTGAGGACCTCGGCGTAGTGGGCTTCCTCTTCTTCCTTGGTGAGAATCTTCATGGTGATGGTTTGTTGCGTAGATGACTTGAAGTGGAGACAAAGAATGGAATGAAAAAAGGTGCGGAATTGGTTGAGTGGATGTTATGGTAGGGTATCTTGGCGTGTAATGATGAATTGTCGAGAAAAACGCGGGTAGAGGGCAAGACGTTTTAATATGAGACGAGATGACTGAAGAGGCGAAAACTGGAACCGGGAAAAAATCGTGCTGTATACAGTGTACGTAAGGCGCGGTTCACAGGCTAGTTAAGGCGTTTGGCAGCTTATTCTAACCGTTCAAATCGTACGATGATTGTGAGGGTGTGTGTTTGAAGTCTGAGTGGTTGCAGAATGAAGGTATACCTACCGGCGTTATATGTGTCATTCAACGCGCACCTTTTAATCCATTTTCTTTTTAATTTCTACTTCCTACCATTCCAATTCTCTCCACCGTCATCATTCCTCTCGTCCGTTTACGAAATGACTGATACACGGGCTTGACCGAACGATGCCGCAAAATCCTTTACCTTCGGCGCTCGGGATGCGGCGATTGCGGCGTCTTTGTGGCGGCATCTGCGGCATCGGAGGCGGGTGCGGCATGAGCGGCAAGGGTTATCGCCGCGGAGAGGGCCGCAACCGCGGGATCGAATTTGTCGCCTGATTTAATGGTAATTTTCTAAAGCTTATTCATCTCATGTCTATTCGTCAAAGTTTTCATTGCTTGTGATTGCCATTTCCGATGAATTTGGCTGACTTGATTGGTGACGTTGCTACCGTTAGTTCCTCATGGATGCGGTTTAACTTCGCGACTCATTTTCGTCCAGATGCTTACAACGGATTGATTTAAGACTATTGTTCAAATCAATTCGCCTGTAAGTTACCTTGTGTCCCTGGGGGGTGGTTGCTGTTTTAGTAATTAGCTATTTCGCCACCACCGACACCGTTATGGAGTAGATACCGTACCTTGGTAAATGACTGTTGTAGTAAGGTCCAACCCTATACCCTCGACACAGGGTGATAGGCCGCCAGTTATCGTGCTTATCGATAACACGAAAGCTTATCGCAACTCCTTAACAATGAAGTTCCAGAAGCAAAGGTGGATGGGTTGACATTGAATGCTAAAAATTTTACTTCGTAGGCAGACATGGAGTACTTGGTGGTCTGACTATACCCATAACCTAAGAAGGTATTCACGGGTTTGTCGAGCCTCGGTGAAAGATCTTATGGCTACCTATAACTAGAACTTGTTTGCGTCCTTAATACTTGAGGCAATGAGAAACGGACCCTATTTCTGTCGTACGTACATACTCAGTAGCATCGCAAAAGCCAACTCTACCCGAATTCATTTCACCATTATTAATTTCGGCAGAGTTTTTCCATCCATTTATCTTTTCTCAAGATTGGCCTGACTTTATGGAACCCTTACGCTTCTCTTCTCGTTCTTGGGAGGTCTTGGCTGCCATGTCCTGGGATCTCTTTATGTTTTCCTCCATCCTCTGTTCCTCTGCTTTGGTTGGAGTCTCAATCACTCTCTTTCCAGCTGGGGTGTTCCATTCGTACTTTGTATTGCCATCGGACGTCTCGGATGCGGTATCACTAACATTTGTGATATTCGGACCTTCATCCAGAAATGCAGGGGTGGCGGTGCTCTGCTCTTTATACCACAAGTATTTGAGTCAACAGTCGGATATATATGGGTTCATAGGATCATACCACTGAAGGCTTCGCCTTGCTGTGCGGGAAGCATGGGCAGGTCCTTGTGTTTGTTCGGTGCTGGAACGTCAGTCGGCAGCGACGAAGGCGCCATACTGCTGCTGGTACCACTTTTGAGGTAATCGTATGGTAGGTTCTGATTCTGATATTGTCCCTGAAGAGGTTGCTGTCTGTAATACCGTTTTTGAGAGTTCATTGTCGCAAAATCGCATAAGAAACGTTGCTACGGGACTCGATGGCGATTTCGAGGGGATACAAAAGGGAAATGGTGGATTGACCCCTTATCCACAGCCTAAATAGAAGCCTCTTTATGGGCTGAGAAGGTCAGATCATTTTGAGTATGTACTTATCTATTATAGTTACTCTACTATTGCTAGTGGTTAGATTAATACTCGAATGGTGACTGAGGCCCGGATAGGCATAATCCTCTAATATATTAATATCTGATCATAGTTATAGGGTATGAGATTAAGTTAAAAAATCCCTTATAAGAGAAGAGTGGCTTAAAAGGACTAGATTATAAGATATTAATGCGTTAGACTGGAATATTAAAACTTATTAAATAATAATATATTTTAATTAGTTAGAGTAGTTTTATTAAAAGGCTTATATATTATTATATTATTATATAAAGTAATACTTATATTTTTAAAAAAAAATAAAGCTTTTTTAATTGTTATTTTTATATTTTAAAATAATTATAATATCATATCTTAATAAAGCACGCATTATATAATTGCAATAAGCCCTATAAGTTTCTACTAATACGGGCATATTTATCTATATACTAAGAATAATTATAATAATTACTTATATAATTACCCTAGTTAATATAATAAAAATAATAATTAAATATTATAACCTTAAGTATATAAAATATATTTATTATATTTTCTTATATATTAACTACCTTAGCTATTAATATAACTTAGTTATACTTAATACCTTTAAGTATATTATTAAATACAACTTATACCCTACTTAAGATAATATTAATATCCCCTTTACTAATATAAATTAATATAATTAATTTATCCCCTTAAGACCTATATAATTATTATATCTTAATAGCTTTTATTTAAAGGAATCCTTATATTATCTTAAATAATATTAAATATAATAATTACTTAGGTAAACCTTATTAATAACTACCTATAAGTTTTACTTATTAATTACTAATTAACTCTTATTATACCTTTTAGGGTAAAACCTAATAATAATAAAGAAATAAATAATAATAATAAAAAACTTAAATAAGTTAAAGCTTAGCTTATTATTATAATTACTAAGTTAGAGAAAATAAAAGGACTTATAGATTATATAGCTATTAGTTAATAAACCTAGAATTAATAATATATAAAAAATATCTAATTTATTAATATTATAGCTATTATAGCTATAAAAGGTAAGGATATTAAAGAAATCTTAAACTTAAACTTATTAAAGATATTTAATAATATATATAATAAGCGAGTAAAATAAATAAGCAAGTAAAACAAAAATCCCTTAACCTATACCTTCTCTATTTAATTAATTAATTCTTAACCACCTAGCATATTATAGTCTAATTATAAAGCTAGAATACTTCTCGCCCTTTAGGCCCTTTAAAATAACTTAAAATTAAAGCTCCGACGCGCTGCAGCGATCTATATAGTTAACCTAATAATACTATAGCGTTAATAAAAGGGCATCTAAGCCCGAGCTAATATTATCCCTAAATTATGTAAGCTATCTGATTTAGAGGAATAGATCCTTATTTACTTTATTCTTAACCTAGATTTATAAGGATTTTCCCCTTAGCTATATAATATAAAAGAAATAGCTAATTAATTACTTATTAACCGCGATATACTACTAGTTAGTATATATTAGGCTTTAAACTTTATTAGGTAATACTTAGAGCTTAAGATATATTTCTTTTATAAATATAATTACTAGGGAGCTAAGTATAAAGATCTAATTATTATTTATAATTAATTTTAACTTATAGTAAATATAATTATAAAGTATAATATCTAATTAAATAATATTTATAACTTTAATAAGATTAGCTTTTTTATAAGTATAATTATAAGTAAAATAGTTATTATAGGCTTAAAAAGGTATTTAAAGCTAAAATTAATATAACTTAAAAATTAAGAATAAATTATAATTATTTAAGTAATTAATATAAAAGGCTAAGTAATTTAATTATTTATTATTAATATAAATTAATATTACCTTATTAATTAATATTAAAAAAATAACCTCTTAGGTAATTAAGTTATTATAATAACCTAAAATAGCTAGATTAATAATAAGATTAGTCTTAAATAACTTAAGTATTTTAATTAATATATAATTAATTAATTAATTAATTTTTATTATTTCTTAATTCTTAATAGCTATAAAAGTTATTAATTAATTAACTTTAAGAGATATTATAAAGAGAATAAAATTATTTAGCTTTATATATTACTTTATTTTTTTTATTTATTTTAGCCCCTTAATATTAGGTATTTTATACTTTTAAAGAAGGCCTATAATTAAGAAATAAAATAATTAATTAAATACTTTATAACCTATATTTTAAAGACTAAGTTTATTTTAGCCTTTTATATAATATATAAGATTATTATAATAAAAAGAAATATTAAAGGGGCTTTTAAAAGTATTAGTCTTATTCCCTTTAACCTAGAAGCTATAGTCTTAAAGCTTAATATATAGCTATAGACTTTAATACTTATTAAGAAAGGGATTAAACTTTTTATTTCTTAAGTCTTAAAGACCCTAAAGATTATACTTAAAGCTAGATCTTAATCTAAATACCTTAAAAGATAAATTAAAAGGTATTATAATAGCTCCTTAGAGTTAATTATAGAGGCTATAAAGTCTCTTATAAAGGTAATAAAGGGAAATATATATAAGATTATATTATTAAGGGCTAAGGTTAAAGACCTTTAAGAGGTAAATAAAATATTAAGTTAGCGCTAAAGAGTAAAAAGGATTAAATTATAAAAAAGAGAAGTAATAATAATAGAGAAAAAAAGGTAAATAATTAATTAAATAGATATAAATACTTAGGTAATAATAAAATTATTAAGAAGTAGTAATTAAGGAAGGTTAGCGTAACTAGGTATTTAATATTATAGTATTTATAGTAAGCCTAGGTATAATATAAGGACTTATTAGGTAGTAATTAAGATATTTAGAGAAGAATATAATAAGTAGTTTTAATTAATTAAATAATTTATAGTCTTTTTATAATAGTTTTTATTAAGAAGATTACGATTTTTATTTTACTTATTTATTTATTTTATTTACTTATTATATATATTAAAACTATTTATAAATTATTTATTTTCTTTATATAATTATATATATTTATAGCTTATTACTTAATATAATTTATTTTATTATTTAATTATATTAAATATATAATAAGATAACTTATTAAATATATTATAATATAATTTAAACTTATAATAAGGGAATATTTAATTACTTTATTTACTTAACTCTCCTTATAAATAGCTAAGCTTTACTTAGATTATAAAGCCTTTAAAGTAATATTTTAATAAGTATTTAAGATAATTAATAAAAAAGATTAAGCTAAGAGAGAAATTAAAACCTTTAAGTAAACTTAATTTATTTTAAAATATAAAACTAAGTATTTTTAATTTACCTTAAAGTATAATTAAGACTAATAGCTCTTAATATTTTTTTTTAATAAACTTAAAAATAATATTTAAATATAATTATATAAAAAGGTTTAATTAGATAATCTTATTAATTATATTAAAAAGGCTATAAAGATTAATAATTAATACTTTTCTTAAAAAAAACTATAAAACCCTAAGTTTAATAATATTAAGGCTAATACCTTATATTATAATATTAACTAAGGGAAGAAATAATAATATAATACTTTATATAATATTAACCTAAGACCTATAGAATTAGGGGCTATTTAGCGAGGACTTAAGGATATTAAGTATTAGTATTATTATAAGAAAGGCTATAAGGCTAATAAATATAAAAAGAAATAATAAGATATTTAATAAGGGTATTATTAATTAAAGCTATAATAACCTTTTTTAAAAGGTAAGAAATAAATAAGAGCTACTTAGGTAAATATAAAACCTTATAACATATATAACAAGCAAGTGGATTAGATAAGCAAGTGGATTAATTTGCCTTATAGTGGGATTTATATATAATATAAAATTAGTTTAAAAATTTCTAAGAAAATTAAGCTAAGCCTAAAATATATAAAATTAAAAGTTTAATTATATTATATAATATGCTACTAATATTAAATTTTATATATTTTTATAAAAAACTTAGTAAGCTAGTATTTAAAAAACTCTATTTATATTATATAAATAGTTATTTCTCTATAAAGAAGCTTTTCTAAAAATCTAAAGAAAATATATATAGTTTATTTAGAAATTAAATAGCTAAAATCACTTTTTTTAAGCTTATAGCTTTTTTATAGCTATTTTAATTAAGCTTAGAAATCTCTACTTTTAGTGCATAGTATACTTAATTTACTTACTTATTTAATTTACTTACTTATTATATATATTAATATATATATTATTACTTAAAATTATTATAAATTAAGGATTTTTATTTACTTTAAAATTTTAATAAGGCTTTATAAAATACTTAAGGATTAATTATAAGCTCTTTATTATATATTATAAAGAGATTAATAAATAATATATATAATAAGTATATAATATATCTAAGTATATAATGCACTTTTTATTACCCTAAAGGATTTAAATTATAATAAAAATATAATAAATTAATTAATTAATTAATGCTACTTATTATATTTTTCCCTAGATATCTTAATTACTACCTAATATATTCTTATATTATACCTAGGCTTACTATATATATTATATCACTAAATACTTAATCTAATTAACCTTCCTTAATTATTACCTCTTAATAATTCTATAATTACCTATATATTAATATCTATTTAATTAATTACTTATCTTACTTAATCAATTATTATTACCCCTCTTTTTTATAATTTAATCTTTTTAATTCTTTAATACTAACTTAATATCTTATTTACTTACTAAAGGTCTTAGTTTTTAATAACTAATAAGGTAACCTTATATATAACTACCTTTATTTCTTTCTTAAGAGACTTTATAGCTATAATAATTAACTCTAAAGAGTTATTATAATGCCTCTTAATTTATCTTTTAAGGTATTTAAACTAAGATTTAGCCTTAAATATAGTCTTTAGGGTCTTTAAGACCTAAGGGGTTATAAGGCTAATTACCTTCTTAATAGGCATTAAAGTTTATAGCTATATATTAAGCTTTAAGACTATACTTTCTAGGTTAAGAGAGATAAGCCTAGCTTTTTTAAAGGCTAACTTAATATTTCTTTTTATTATAATAGCTTAATATATAGTATAAAAGGCTAGAAAGAACTTAGTCTTAGAAATATAGGTTATAAAGTATTTAATTAAATACTTTATTTCTTAATTATAAGCTTATTTAAGTAGGTTAAAGTACTTAATATTAAGAGACTAAAGTAAATAAGATAAATAAAGTAATATATAAAATATAATAATTTTCTTTTTTTAATAATATTTCTTAAAGTTAATAAAATAATAACTTTTATAGCTATTAAGGATTAAAAGATAATAGAAATTAATTAATTAGTTATTTATATATTAATTAAAGTATTTTAGCTACTTAAGACTAATATTATTATTAGTCTAATTCTTTTAGCTTATTATAATAGCTTAATCGCCTAAGAGGTTATTTTCTTAGTATTAATTAATAAGGTAATATTAGCTTATACTAATAATAAATAACTAAATTACTTAGCTTTTTATATTAATTACTTAAATAATTATAATCTATTCTTAGTTTCTAGGCTATATTAATTTTAGCTTTCTATATTTATTTATGCCTATAATAATTATTTTACTTTAAATTATATTTATTATAAAGCTAGTCTTATTAAAGTTTTAGATATTATCTAATTAGATATTATACTTTGCGATTATATTTACTATAAGCCTAAATTAATTATAAATAATAATTAGATCTTTATATTTAACTCTTTAGTAATTATATTTATAAAAAAAATATATCTTAAGCTCTTAATATTATATAATAAAGTTATAAGCCTAGCGCTTATTAATAGGTAATACGTCGCGGTTAATAAGTAGTTAGTTAGTTATTTTTTTAATAAAATATAGTCGCGGGGGAAATCCTCGTGAATCTAGGTTAAGAATAAACTAAATTAGGATCTATTCCTCTAGATTAGATAATCGGCGTGACTTTGGGATTTAATTGCATCGCGATTAAATGCCTTATCTACGACGACGTAGCCTTAGCTCGGAGACCTTATAGATCTTTGCAGCGTATTAGACGCTTAGCTTTGGGTTACTTTAAATGGCCTGAAGGGCAAGAAGGGTTCTAGCCTCTATATTTGGGTCTGATATGGTTAGTGGTTATGGAATTAATTAATTAAGTAGAAGGTTAGGTATAGGAGGGAAAAGTGCGTCGCATACTTGGATGCGTCGCATGCTTAATATGTATGTTAAATTAAATATATAAATTAAATATTAAAATAATATTTATAGTATTATCTTAATTATAAATAAATTAATTAAATTAAGAAATTACTAATAGCTTAGCTAGCTTATGATATAGTAATTAATAAAAATTTAAAAAGTATATTAGCTTATATTTATTTTAGATTTACCTTAGATATTTATTAATAATCCTAAGATATTATTATTAACCCTAAGACTATTCTTATTAATAATTAACTAAGAAATCTATATAAAAAAATATAAATAAAACTTAAATATATTAAAAATAAGGTAATAAATTATATTAATAAGAAAAGAATTAAGAGATTAATCTTTTAGAGAGAGATATAAGATATTTTATAATAAGAAATATTAAAATAATATAATATAATAAAAAACTTAATTATAAATATAATAAACCTTATAAAATAAAATAAAAAATCTTAAAATATAATTATAAATTTTATTATTAAAATTATAATTAAAATTAACGTACATGATAAGCGAGCGACGCGGACAAGCGAACGACGCATTAAAAATTTCTTAGTATTTACACCTTAAGCTTAAAAAATTCTTAAAAATTACAACTAGGCTTAAAATAGCTATAAATTTATAAGTAAGACTTTTAATATATTAATAGCCTGGAAGTAACTTTTTTAAAGGTTTAAAAAAATCCTTTATTAAGTTATTAAATAAAACTCTATTCGCACTGTTTTTTTTAAGTTTTTTATTTTTTAAAAAATTATATAATTTTTTAAAAATGTAAAAAAAATATAAAATAGTTTTCTTTTTAGTTAAATAGCTAAAAATACTATTATTAGGTTCTTATCTATTTTATAGCTATTTTTAAATACTTAAGGTTTTTCATTTTTAAGTGCACAGTATAGGTGCGTCGCTCGCTTATCCGCGTCGCTCGCTTATCATATACGTTATTATTATTTATATATTTATATAAGCTAAGATATATATATTATATATTTAATTAGATAAGTTTAATTAATTAAACCTATAAACTTTTATTTATTATTAAGTCTAGCGCTAAGCCTTAGCGCTAATACTTTTTAGGGTTATAAAACTCTAATACTAACTAGGAATTAATCCCTCTAAAACCTATAATATTAATAACCTCTATTTCTTAATATAATTATACTTATAACTATATAGCTAAATCCTAGCTAGCTATAAGACTTTTTTAATTTTCTTATTTAGTATTATAAAAGGTATTAATATTAATACTAAGAGTTATAAGCTATGTTTTATATAAGTATATATTATTATTATCTCTTAAGCTATTAAGGAAATTAATTTCTTTCTAGGTAAAATACTTATATTTCTTTAGCTTTCTTTTAAGGGCCTTTAATAAAAAAAGCTTTTCCTTAATAAAATTAAATTAATTATTTATATTATAATTAAATAAAAAAAGGCTAAGTAAAAGAAGAAGGTTATAACTAAAGATCATAAGTTTAACCTAAACCTTTTATTTAGTAGGCTATATACCTACTATAATGCTTTAAATAGCTCTATATAATATTATCTCTTATAGCCTATTATAAGTGCTTTTTATGCCCCTATAAAGCTTATAGACCTCTTTAGTAAGGTTATCTTAGTTATATAAGAAGGCATATTAATAGGCATTAATTATACTGCTTTAATTTACTAGTTAAAGGTCTTTATAAAAAGCTATCACGATCTTATTAGTATATTATTAATTAGTTAGCTAATCGTAGATTAGTTAATTAGTTAGTTATAGTTATTATTAGTTATAATTAAACCTTCTCTTATGAGGATAATAAAAGTATAATCCTTTAAGATTTTAACCTCTTTAAGTAGTTAAGAATTATAAGGATAATTAGAAGGTTAATATTAAAGGGGAGTTAATATATATATAGAGGGGTTAGATTTTAATTACTTTAGCTAGTTAAGATATAAGCTATATAATATAAATAAAACTAGTTTTAGCGTATTATTAAAGCTATTAATAATTATATAGATAAACCTTATTAATTTAAGCCTATTAAGACTTTAGGCTTTAGGTATAAAGCCTTTATTATTAAAATTACTAAGATATTAATTAAGATACTTTAATCCCTATTTTAGGTAATATAAAATAATAAAATAATAAGTATAAATTAAACTTATAACCTAAAGTTAAGCTTTATTTAATCTTTTATATTTTATTACTTAAATTAATATAATATATTATTTAAGTAAAAATAAATAATAAACCTAATATAAAAGTTAAAAAATTAAAAAAATATATTATAAGAATTATTCTTAATATAAATAAAATTAATAATAAAATAATATATTTTATTAAATAAAAAAATTATCTAGACTTAAAAAAAAATAAGAATTATTAAAATACCTTATTAATATATAATACCTCTTAAAGAATTTCTATTAATAATCTTAAATATAGACTTATTAAGGCTAATTATATCTTAATTAATTAAGTTAATCGCCCTAAGGCAGTAAGCCTTTATTATAATAAATAACTCCTTATAAAGCTTACTTAATTTATCTAAAGTATATAAGCTATGCTTAAAGGCCTTATTACTCCGCGCTTTTAAGAGATATTTTTATTAATAAATATAAGCTAGCTTAGTTATTACTACTTTAAGAATAGTCTTTACTTTTAACTTTTTATTCTTAAGTCTTTTATACTTATAAATATTTTTTATAATTATTATATTAATTAGAAATATAAATAAAATATACTTATATAAAAAAGACTTATAAAAAAAAAGCTATATTAATATTATTATATATAACCTTCGCGATTATATAATTAAAATAGTAATTAAAATAATTAGATATTACCTTATAGGGAAGACCTTAATAAAAATACTAGGTATAAGATATAATTTTAGATCTAAAAGTATTAATATATACTAAAAGGCTCTATACTATAGAAAGTTTATAAAAAAAAATATACTTAGAAACTTAATCTAATATTATATTAATAAGGAAAAGATTTTTATAGGTCTAGGTTACTTACCTCTAATACTTAGCCGCGAGAAATAGTCTTAAGGATAAGACTAATAAAGAAGAGATCTTATATTATAATTATAATATATACTAAGCGGGGAAGCTTAATAGAATTACCTAACTAAGTAAGGGACTAAAGGGATTAAACTTTATTCTTATTAGTGTATAGACTAATAGCTAGAAATATTAGTCTTACCTTAGATTAAACTCCTTAAATATTAGTCTTAAAATTAACTCTAAATATATAGAATATACTTATTAGTACTTTCTTATATATTAGCTATCTTAATTATTAATATAACTTAGTTATATTTAATACCTTTAAGTATATTACTAGATATAACTTATATATTATTTAAGATAATATTAATATCCTCTCTATAAATATAAACTAATATAACTAGTTTATCTCCCTTAGGACTTATATAATTATTATACTTATAATCTAACTTATAACTTATTATAAGTTAGACTTATATATTATAAGCCACTAGAAGTATATAGAGCGTGCCCACTAGCACTTTCTTATATACTAGCTACCTTAGCTATTAATATAACTTAGTTATACTTAATACCTTTAAGTATATTACTAGATATAACTTATACCTTATTTAAGATAATACTAGTATCCCCTCTGCTAATATAAACTAGTATGACTAGTTTATTCCCTTAGGACTTATATAATTATTATATTAAGGATTATATTTTTTTTTTAATTTTTTATATTATATTTTACATTATTATAATAAAGAAAAATCTTAAATTAGCCTTTAAAGAGACTAAGTTTATTTGTATTAACTTAAGAAATATAATCTTAAAGCTAAATATATAATTATAAACTCTTATATTACTTAAGAAAGAAATTATATTATTAACCTCTTAGGTCTTAAAGATATTAAAAATAATATTTAAGGGTTAATATTAATTAAAATACCTTAAGAGATAAATTATATACTATAAAAATACCCCTTAGAGTTAATTTTAAAAACTATATAGTTTTCTTTTAAGGGAATAAAAATAATTATATATATAGTTACTTTACTTAAGGGTAGTATTAAAGAATTTAAATATTTAAATAAAATACTAAGTTAATATTAAAAGATAAAAAAGACTTAATTATAAAAAGAATAAGGAATAAATAATAAAAAAAAATAATTAATTAAATAAATATAAATATATAAGTAACAATAAAATTATTAAGAAATAATAATTAAGAAAAGTTAATATAACTAAGGGTTTAATATTATAATATTTATAATAAGCCTAACGTACGTGATAAGTAAGTGAGCCAGTTAAGCAAGTGAGCCACAATACTGTGTAACTAAAAATAGCTGATTCTTAATTTCTAAAATCTGCTATAGGGTAGCTAGAAGGTTAAAAAACATATTTTTATAAACCTAATTCTTTATAGAATCTTATTATAATTTCTTTAGATTTTTAAAAAAATTCCTTTATAGAGAAATAGCTACTTACACAGTGTAAATAGACTTTTTTAAAACTACCTTATAAGGATTTTTTTAAAAATTCTAAAAAAATATACATTATTTATATTAATATTAATAAGCTAACTTTAAAGCTAAATCTATTTTTAGTAATAATTAAACTTTTTAGAATTTTTTAAAGTAATTTTCTTTAAAGAGGAAATCCCACTATAGGGTAATTTGGATCACTTGCTTGACTGGCTTACTTACTTATTAAGTATGTTAGTTATAATATAAAGACTTATTAAGTAATAATTAAAATATCTAAGAAAAAATATAATATGTAATTTTAATTAATTAAATAATTTATAATATTTTTATTATAATTTATATTTAAAAAGTTAAGATTTTTAATATACTTATTTATTTAATATACTTATTTATTTAATATACTTATTTATTTAATATACTTATTTATTTAATATACTTATTATATTTATTATTAAAATTACTATTAAAATTATTATTATTTATATATTTATATAAACTAAGATATATATATTATATATTTAATTAGATAGGTTTAATTAATTAAACCTATAAACCTCTATTTACTACTAAGTCTAACGCTAATACTTTTTAAGTCTATAAAACTTTAATATTAACTCTAGGAATTAATCCCTCTAAGTAAATCTATAATACTAATAACCTTTATTTCCTAATATAGTTATACTTATAGCTATATAGCTAGATCTTAGCTAGCTATAATAAGATTTCTTTAATCTTTTTATTTAATATTATAAAAAGTATTAATATTAATAATAAGGGTTATAAGCTATATTTTATATTAGTTATTATCTTTTAAGTCCTCGAGGAATATAATATCTCTATTAATAAGATTTTCCCTTTTTTTTAGCTTTTTTTTTAAAAGCCTTTAATAAAAAAAGCTTTTTTTTAATAAAATTAAACTTTTTATTAATATTATAACTAAGTAAAAAGAGGCTAAGAAAGAGAAAAAAAATATTATAATTAAAGATTATAAGTTTAATTTATATTAATTAGCTAAGCTCTATATTTAACTTAATACTCTAAAGGGCTTTATTTAATATTATTTTTTATAGCTTATTATAGGTATTTTTAGTATTTTTATAAAGCTTATAGATTACCTCGGTAAAGTTATCTTAATTATATTAGAAGTTATATTAATAGGTATTAATTATATTATTTTAATTATTTAATTAAAGGTCTTTATAGAAACTTATTATAATCTTATTATTAATATATTATTAATTAGTTAGCTAATTATAAATTAGTTAATTAATTAGTTATTATTAGTTATAGTTAAATCTCTTTTAATAAGAATAATAAAAATAATTTTAGCCTCTTTAAGTAATTAAGAATTATAAAGATAATTAGAAGGTTAATATTAAAGGGGAGAGCTATTATATAAAGGGGATTTTAATCTCTTTAGCTAGTTAAGATATAACTTATTTATTATAAATAGAGCTAGTTTTAGTATATTATTAAAGTTATTAATAATTATATAGATAAACCTTATTAATTTGAGCCTATTAAGACCTTAGGCTTTAGGTATAAAGCCTTTATTATTAAAATTATTAAGATATTAACTAAGATACTTTAATTCATATTTTAAGTAAAATAAAGTCTAAGAATAATACTTATTATATATATATTTTAATTAAGTATTAATTAATTAAATTATAATAATATAAGTTAAGGAATCTTTAAGATATTTATTTATTTAAAATACTTATTAAGTATATTATAATTTTTATATTAATTTAATTTAAATCCTTATATAGCTTATATAAGTTCTAACTTAGCTTATAATAAAGTATAATTAATTACTTCTTACTTAAATTAAGACTTAATATAAGTATAGTAAGAACCTTTCTTCTTAATATATACTTATAAAAATACCTTAATAAAATAAAAAATAAGTAAATTACTTTAATATCTTATAGACTAGTAAGGTTAAACTATGTATTTAAGTCTATACTATTTAGGTATAACTTCGTTTAACAGTGGATTTTTCCTAACATGGCTAAGGAACCTAAAAATGCTATGTTTTATTAAACTTCTCTTAATACTAAAACTAAAAACTAGCAAAGCCTATATCCAACGTGTGACTAGTTGAATCACAGTTCGTTGTATGCATAGAATAACACGCGTGAACGGCTTGACTCTTGCATAACCAAGTTAGCAGTGCACTTGGACGACGCAGTTATCGGATCACGAACGCTTACTCGAAATTCATCTTATTGGTCAAAATCCCGACCTTCTGCATTTCAACTTCTACCGCATCGCCATGTTGCAAGAATATCTTGGGTTTGCGAAATGCCCCCACTCCCGCTGCAGTGCCTATCATAACTGCCGTCCCTGCTGGGATCGTGGTGCCTGCCACAGCAATGAGAATGATGCCTCTGCTGAAATGATCGCCTAGAACAGTCTCACCTTGGCTCATATGGCTGAGCACGGTCTCAGGGGAAAATATCATGTCCCGTCGCAAGTCCGCTTCTTGGCGGGTCTCGCCATTAACTCTTGTTACGACTTTAAACGATGTGCCGTCGGCGAATACCTCCGGACTGATCAACGTCGGGCCGATGGGTGCAAACTTGTCGAAGGCCTTGGCAAAGAAAAACTGACCTCCAGAGTTTTTGGGGAGCTGGAACAAGCGACAGGACAGATCATTCCCAACTGTGTAGCCCAGGATGTAGTTCTTAGCGTCTTCAGGTGACACGTCCCGGCACTCTTTCGAGGTGACGAATACCAATTCGCCCTATATCTCGAAAAAGGTCGATTCGTCAATGACGCATTGCGAGAAAGAGGGGTGACAGCAAGCCTACTCACTTCATAATCCAAAAGGCTTTTGGCGCAGAAATCATTGACTTGAATGTCTTCGCCTGGGTGTGCGATTGACGCAGCTGGCTTTGTCCATAGTGGAGGATATGACGGAATCGAGAGCTGTTCGTTGTTTAGACGTGTCAGACCCTGGAAGAGCATCTAACTTGGGGTATTCCTACGTCTGCTTCCTTTGCGTGGCTGCGAAAGTTGAGACCTACACAATATATCGGAACACCTTCTCGTGGAAGAGGTGCCAGCAGCTATGGACGGGGCTTAGCACGTCACATGCTTCGATACTCAGGCATGTGGGAACCTGGGCGTTTGTGGAGGTAGACATACCCGTCGCACCGTCACAGTCTTCTCCTCAGACTTCCGGGTGAGATCATCAATAGACCCGAACGCACCCAGCTTTGTTCCTGGCAACGGCAGCCCATCAGTGTCGGGTCCAAGGTCGGCAAAGCAGGGTCTGCCGTCTTCTTCGCATTCGAAGCGCACAAGGCGGGTGAAGGACGACATTTCGACAACTTGAGAGGATGGTGATGTGGTTAATCGGTCAATCAAGCTTGCCTGCTGATGGTCATATAATCACTGATGTGGGCAACCCCAGATGCCTCACGGAATCATCTAACCGCTTCCAGATCCAAACAGTGGCTGATGCCTACTGTAGGTCGCTGGGACAGGCAAAAGTTATTCCGAAGCATGGTCGAGCGTAGCCCCGCTTTTGTCGGAGTATCTTTTATATAAACCGTTCATCCTCGGGTCCTTCGGCGCAACTTCCAATTTCCTTTTTGTCGCGGGACATGAACCCCCCACATTTTCCTCTAAGCCCTGGTTAGACCCTGCATCCACTCATTCTTACAAAGTCGCCTGTTCAGACTTTGCAAGGTTAGAGTGTGGCCTGTTGCGGATGCCGAGGATCGATTATGCAGCAGCCATCGTCATCCATAGCACCGGCTCCGCACTTCGATGCCGAAGCAGTCCCGTGGCCCCCGTCTGAGCCACCGCCTGAGCCCTTCGCACCACTGCATCCTAACGAAAACGGGAGCCAACCGTCAGCGTCCAGGGTGTGCGATACCTGTATCTGGTAAATCACGGCTACCTCGCTGAAGCCCACAATCGTCACGTTTTCCCAGCTGACATCATCTCTAGGAAGAAGGTGAAATGTACGCGAGCCGTACAGCTATTCCGCAAACGGAGTCTTGCCTAGAAATCATGAAGGCTGACTGAACCTGTCGGATATAGGTGATTTGGGGCGACCGACGTGTTCTCCCTGCCTTCAACGTGGATACACTTGCACTTATTCATCGATAAGACGCAGACCTGGCCCGCCTCGTGGTTCCCGACGCGGGTCGCGACGAGCGCAAAGATCTCATGGTAAGGCCGTTGTTAGATTCCTCGCCGTCAGTAGCCTATGTGCCCCTCTGTCGCCACAAGAAGTTCAGTCAATCGTGCTAATCAGTTTCCCGCTTCGTGATTGAAGCCCGACAACAAAGTCCCGTCGATAGCCGACCGTCGAATGAAGAGGAGTCATCCACGCCAGAAACAACCTCGATATCTGGACCCACTGTATCCTATGAGTCAAGCACCCAGGCTTGTTCCGAATCGTCCCAGGATGCAAGGAGCAGAACTAAGCAGTCGACCCAACTCAATATCCTCCCTGAGGAGGAGGAACATCTGTATGGGCTTCCGACTATGGCTGTTTAGTCGTCTCGCTAATAATTTTTCCTCTTCTTTTTGGACCCTAACAGCCTAGAAAGGTTCTTGGATGTGGTTCACGACGCTGTTCCTATCTTCTCAAGAGCGCGATTCCTCCCTAGCTTCAGGCACTCCCTATACAGCCGGGATCTCGTCTTGGCCATGCTCATAATCACGGCTAAATTGATAGGGTTCAAGTTTGCCTCCGGTGACTCCGACCTTGACTCTCACATTGACCTCATGTTGAGTTCAGGGTCGCTTCAGGAAGACATGTGCGGCGATTCCCTATCACTCGACCAATTTCGCAAGGCTTGCCTCCTAGCATTCTATGAATTTCACCAATTTCCCGGGCAGCAGGCTTGGATGCGGGTCGGAAAACTCACCCGCTTGGCGTATTGGATAGGACTTGACCGCCTGGACCGCTTCGAAAGTTTACCCTCTCATAACCTCGGCTGGGGTGCCACGAGCCAGGATGATTGCGAGGACTGGCGCCTCGTATGGTGGTTCGTCTATCGCCTCGACACGTACGCGAATCTATCGTCGGGAACACCATATTTGATTGATGATAGGCTCGTGAGAACCGCTCTCATATGCGATCAAGAATCGGATTGTCTACCAGAGAGTCGGCGGAGTCACCAAAAACCAAGACTATACTTACCGCCTCATCCGGATGGTCTTTGGGAACTGGTCCCGGCAATTACCTCAGCTTCACATCAGACATCGCTGTTCAACCTTCACATTATCACTGCAACCGCCACACGTCAAGCCGGCCGAGCGCTGCAATCGCATATGATAGGGGCCCCAGATGAGACAGTCGCGTCTCTTGCCGACCTCGAGCGACGACTTTCTGCGCTGCGTCTCTCTCTTCCGAAGAACTATCTCAATCCTATGCGCAACGCATTTTCGAATGAAACGCACTCCGGCCACCATGCAAGGCTCATCACGGTTCTCCATCTGCTCATGGCACGACTTCTTGTCTCGATTATGAGCTGTTCTCGTTTGGATGAAGGAGATGAATGGCTACTGAGCTGGCAGCAGGTTCTTGAGACATGCCAGGACATCGCTTCTATATCAGAGCAGTGGAACAGCGCTTTCTCTCTAAGCGTGGACCCAGCAGTGTCCTTTATCATTTTCACCGCACTCATTTTCGTCGATCTTCACAAAAAGTTTGCTGGAGTTACTGATTCTGCGCTTCACTCCAACCTGGAGCACTGTGAGATGGTCCTTCTCCTGCTGCTCGAGCAATTTGCAAATACTTGGACACTTCCAAGACTACTCATTCGTGAGTACATGTTGAGTCTATTACCAAAGAGAGTTCTATCATGCTGACACAGTTGACAAGTTTCGTTCAAAGGTTTCAGGGAGTTGATGATAGGTCCCTTGTTGTATTCTCATATTCGGTCTGTACTTGCTCGTTTCGAAGCGCCACTGCACCCAAGATGGTTGCAATTCCTTTCTACAGCTCCAGCAGACTTCGAGATCTAGGTTAAACACAGAGCTGGGTCCTAAAGTTTCAGTAACTCAATGGCAACTCCCTATCTAAGGTGGGAGCTAGGGATTTAGGCTCGGCAACGCGAAGAAATGCTTGTCTTGATGATGCTATTTATGCAAGTGCTTTGTCATGTTGATTCTTTCCCGAAAAACCTGGTTCCCCCTGCAGCTCTACAAGCTAAGCCCTCATCGGGTATAACCAACTGAGCTTGCCTTTCATCGGCTCTTCCATTGGGACGTAATCCAACACCTGTCCCTTTCGGAGCTCAGGTGAAATCACTGACTTTACAACAATGTCCTCCACAACCTTCGGCATGATTAAAAATCGAGAAAGCATGTAGTATCCCGTATTCGCCCAAGCATGCATTCGTGTCTCCATTCCCGAGTGAGCTAGATCAGCAACGAGCGAGCTGGCTGGGCTCTTTCGAACCGCCTCGTAGCTCTCAAACACCTGTGTGAGAGCAGAGGCGTCTGGATTTCCATCAGGGGCCGCAAGAACGGCGTCTCGAAGCTTGTTACAGAGTACCACAACATCTTGAACGCCGTTGTTGTACCCCAGGCCGAGATGAGTGGTCAACTTGTGGCACGCATCACCCACAAGCACGATTCTACCCAAGCTCCAGTGCTGCAGAATCCCCTCCTGGAGGTTCGTCAGGCCCGCCCCCAACATTCGTGGCCAGACATCCTTGACCTTCACCTTTTGGGTTAAGGGAAATTCGGCGAACTCCTTGGCAAGAGCCTCAATGTCTTGATCAGTGTAATCCATGCGCTCTTTGGTGGGCTTCGGCAGCTTCTTATATAGGAAAAACCATGAGCGCTCAGAGCCGCTGAGATACATGATGGACTTATCCCAAGTCTGAACATCGTATCCAAGGCCTGGCTCCGAAGGTGACGGAAACGACCCAAACAGGACCTGGTAGGCTGCCATAAACGGTTCCGCAGGGTCCCAAGTCCGTGATGAATCATCCTGGAGGGCAAGATCGCGCATCAAGCGGCGGGTTTTGCTGTGGACGCCGTCGGCGCCGATAACCATTGATCCCTCATAGACGCTGCCATCGGCGCATGTCACCGTGACATTAGTTTCGCAAGTTTTAATGTCGGTTACTTTCTTGTCGGTCAAGATCTTTTCTTTCGCGGTGGTAGGGAGACCATTATACATAATCGCAACCAGCTCAGCGCGGTGAAAGGCAGCAGGTCCATAGCCATGGCTGATCCACAAGTGTTAGTCAGGAAGCGCGAGCGAAATGTGCGATCTGCTAGACTTACTTCTCGCGAACGCGGTCATACCTTGTGCCCTCTTTGAACACATGTCCGAGACTGGTAATAGACAAATGGTGATTGAGCTCATTGCCCACAGATAACACTTTCTCCAAAATACCGAACTGGTGTAGGACTCTGAAGGTATGAGGGTAGACCACAAGACTTGCGCCTTGATCTTCGACAATATTGGGCCTGCGCTCAAGGACGACAAAGTCAATGCCGGCAAGGTGAAGAGCATGTGCAGCCGTCAGTCCCATAGGACCTCCACCGACGACTATGACCTTGAAGCTGCTGATGTTGTTGTTGTTGCTACCCATGGCGTGGTTTGTAGGATAGACGTTACTCAACATGACAGAAGTATTGAAGAGAATGGGAGAATCCTTTATAATGCGGAGGATGTGTCGCAAACACTCCATGCCGAGGAATCACGCGTGCTGATCCTTGCCGTTGAAATTAGCATATCGAGGCCACAGGTGCGCCAGTGTAGGTTCATGAATGGAGATTGAATGGAGTACCAAACGTGCTGCAACTGGGCTATGAAAGGGAGTGGTAGTCTGGTAGGGTCCACCTATCCGGAATAATTAGGCTAAATGAGCCAAGTTCACCGCTGATGAGGTATTTCCAATTCCAGAGACGTGGTCTCTCCCTTGTGCCTCGCAAGCAGCCGAGGGTCACCGGACCTGGCTACCTGAGAAGAATTCAGAAGTCCAATGATTCGATTCAGCGGAGCTGTTAATTAACGGAGTTTGCCGCGGAATGAGTTCCCCCGGAAACTTGAAGCGCGGTGGGCCTGGTGCCGGAACATCTTACATAGTGTGATACAGAAAAATAGGCCGTTAGGCCAACTAAAAGGTAGGGGGCCTAATTGGCTCTATTTACTGTACGACACATAGGATGCGGAGCCTCCCCTAGTAGCTCTTCCCTACCTAGACATGAACTTTCTTCCGGGTCACACTGCGTTGTTTGCGTCATGCACGGAAATGGATTTGAGCAAGACACAAACGCCCTTAGCCGCCCTGTGACAATCTAACGACTCGTACAGTCAGCGGCTAAAAGTCGTCCCCCCCACCCCCCAACACACACACACATTGGCCGCATTCATAACGCGCATTTTCAAAGTCAAAACAGCCAGATTGAGGTCAATTGAAAAGTTGTGGATACCAAAATAATGCCCAGACCTTGCCGTTCAATATTTCGTATACCAGCCCTTAGCCCCAATTACGGCACGCAAGAGGTCAGGCAGTGATTACCAGGTCCCGAATTTGGTCATTAGGACTGCTTTCCGCGTCAACTCAGCGCATTTTTGCATTTCTGCCCAGCCGGTCTTATTATCTTGTAATTTAGTCAAATGAGGGCATTTTCCCCTCATAATGTGCTTCAAAATATTCCAAAGGTTCTCAACTGGATTTAAATTTGGCGAACATGGAGGCCAATCTACCACCTCCCTGGTTGGGTTATAAACGAACACATCGTACTCTTTTGAACTTGTGACCTTATGACCTTCCAGTTGTTGCGGGTGGGTGTGTGCTGTGTCTCTCCCACCAACAGAACATGTATGTTGTCTCCCATAGGCATAGCTTGTGAGAACCAGTTAGTTGATTGCCCGCCCGAGGTTATCGAGCCCAAAAGAATCAAGCGCTTGCCATTTTGGCACGATCTAGAGAACCGCAATCATGTTATTCATATTTATTGCTCCGGGGGCGAACAATATGCCCTTGCATGACTTAGATCCTCCGACGGAAGAATATGTTCCCAATGAACTGATCCGATCAGAGCGAGCTACGAGACTCAGCCCCACATCTTCCATACGGATGTCATCTGCGTTTAGTTCCGTTCTCGAGCTAGGGCCTTATTTCTAGAAAGTTGTACTTTATTGCCTTCTCTTTTTTTTTTTTTTGGGCTCGTTTTTGGGGGTTTCCAGGTCTTGTTTTATTTCTGTGACATTCCGTGGTATGTTGTATAGGTTCGCCTTAAGTTCTTAACCCCATCAACCTGCAAACACACAACCCCGGCCAACAGCTGTTCTTCAAAGTCCACCATAATGTCAGCTATGGCGGCTTTAGCAAGCGACCCATTGCGACTCCCATGCGGTCTCATGCTGAAGAATCGGCTGATAAAATCAGCCATGACCGAGAAAATGGCAGTCAATGAGCAACCCACTACTGACCACCAACGGGTATACAAGCGCTGGGCGCAAGGAGGATGGGCCGTGTTGATTACTGGTAAGTAATGACGCTGTGGCGTTATTCAGGTACGATATAATGCTGAGTACTTCTCTTTGTCAAGGAAACATCATGGTCGACGACAAATACCTCACTTCTCCAGGAGATGTTGCAGTCTCAGGCCCCGACTCGACCATCATTGAGGGCTGGACAGCATGGACCAAGGGAGTTCACGAGCATGGGTGTCATATCATTGCTCAACTGTGAGTGGTACACATGAATTATAAATGCGCTGATCCGCTGATAAGGGTTCTAGGAACCATCCCGGTCGCCAATCGCCACTCGGAGCTGGGAAAAGGGGTCTGTTATCCAAGGCGCTTGCGCCAAGCGCTATCCCTCTCAGTCTCGGGGATAGTTGGATTGCTCATGTCGCCCGTGCCGTGGTGTTCGGTACTCCTCAGGCAATGACGCCGGACCAGATCGACGATGTAATTGCGCAGTTTACTCGTGCTGCAAGGCTAGCATCGCGTGCCGGTTTCGACGGTGTGGAAATTCATGCAGCACGTAAGAGAGAACCTAGTTTTCCACCTAGTAAAGAAAATACCAGATTGGCTGACATTCAAGCAGATGGGTTCCTACTCTCCCAGTTCTTGTCATCGTCTTCCAACAAGCGTTCAGACGAGTTTGGTGGCTCTGCAGAGAAGCGTACTGGGCTCGTTCTTCGAATCATGCGGGCCATTCGAAAAGAAGTACCCCAATCGTTCTGTGTTGGCGTCAAAATCAATGCGGCGGATCATGTGAACCCAGGAGGTTTCGACGAGATGCTGCGACAGATTGAGCTTATCGACAAGGAAAAGCCGGATTACATCCAACTCAGCGGCGGGTCTTTTGAGGATCCCCAGGTTTGTACATTTGAGCTCTTCTCGACTCCGATGTGCACGAATCTAATCGTTATGGCCCAGATGCTTAGTACTCGAAACTCATTGCCTAGGATTGATACCAGAGCCGGCCGAACGATCAGCCGTGAAGGCTTTTTCATTCAAGCAAGCACGGGGATTCGTCGCAAATTTCCCCATCTCCTGCTCATTGTAACTGGAGGCTTTCGAAGTCGAGAAGGCGTTAATAACGCACTCAAAGACGGAGCTTGCGACGCCATTGGCCTTGGCAGGCCCGCTGTAAAGTTCCCAGACTTACCCAACAAGATAATATTGAATGATGATTTGGGAGAAGAGGAGGCCAGGTTCGACGTCGAGCCCGCACCAGTTCCAGGGTGGATAGCAACCAAAATTCGTTCCGTCGGTGCTGGGGCAGAAACGGTGAGTGAACAACCCTGCCACCAACACCTGACTCCTCAAATTTTCCTTTGTGGGTTTGACTTGTGAATTTGTCAACTGACAATGCATTGTAGAAATACTATTCCTCTCTCCTTAGACAGCTCTAGTGCTTCAATAACTCTGCTCTCCAACACTAGTGCTATATTTCCGGTCACACACTTCACACGTTAGCATACTGTTATTGTAGTATATCACACAGTCAGATGGAAAATGATCAGTAGGAAAGCTCGTGGCTCTATTTCTATATAGTCAGTGAAGAAGGGTCGGTTTCTTATAGATAAGATGAATTGGGCCTGCAAGGCTGTTGTGTTGAAGAAATTGCTCCCTGCGAGGCATAGGTGACACCCAGCTCAAACTGGAAGTCCGGACTCCCGGGCTGCCGGTCTGAACAGCTTGGCTGAACAGCTGGAAGACCTTCCTTCTACTTTGATCAAATGTATGGACTTTTTGGTCTGTTGGATGTGACACAATATGAAATGCGCATCCGAGGCCAGGATTTGTTCTGGGAAGGAGCATGTACTAGTTGTCACTTCAAGGTCGGGTTTCTGGGGGCGGAAATGCCGAAAACCAAATCGACTCATATTTGCAGGTGTCTAGGCTAGTATCCCCTAAAGTCTTGCGAGATGAGAGAAAAGAACCCAACTCTTTTTCTCTCAATGAGTAACATGACGGGAGCCGGACAAGCGATAAAGTTGGTAGTAACGGAAAAGCATCCAGTTCTGTGCGAAAATTTGGTGAGACGTGGCTGAAGCTCGGGAGTTTTCACATACCATGAACGACGCCGGGCAGCAGGCCACGATGAAACGCAAGTACCATGCTAATTTACCTTCCCATATCTCGGGACCCGTCGACCCTTGCATCAGCTTGCTAACAACGGACCTGGCATAGGCATCCGCCATCATACCATTCGCATTCCCCTCATACTTGATACGTTCCATGGTACTCTTAATTGGGAGATAGAGCGAGTCTTCGGGGGCGTAGAGTCCATGGTGAAGGATGTTAGTGCGGACAAATCCAGTAACAACTTCGATGACAGATATTCCAAATGGCTGTAGCTCCTAGTGACTGCATTTAGGACGGAACAACTCCTGCATTTGAAGTATCACTTACAAGACGTAGAGTCTTCGTGTATTGGCTGAGGGCAGCTTTGGACGCATTGTAGGCACCTTGCCACACGACTGGCACGTCTCGAGTCACGCTACCAACCTGCACAATCCGTCCATGGGGAGCCTTGCGGAGGAGTGGGACAAAAAGCTGACAGAGGCGCATCACGGCAAAAACATTGACCGTGAACAGCTTCATAGCCTCTTCCACATCCAGGTCGATTGCCGTTGCTGCGTAGTGTGTGCCTGCGTTATTGACCAAAAAGTCGATATAACCACCCGTACGTTTCACAACCTCATCTCTCAACCTTTCCATACTCCCCATATCACCAAGTTCCAGGGGTAACGCTTCGATGTTTTCATATTGACTAGTCAGGTCCCGAAGTGACTCGACTCGTCTTGCGGTGGCGAGAACGGTAACTCCCCTGGATGCGAACGTCAGCGCCAAATGCTTTCCAATACCGCTGCTACACCCAGTAATTAGTGCGATCGGGACTCTAAGCGTCATTTTGGCAGACGGGTTATGGGCTCGTACGGTATTACCATGCAAGTGAGAATAAGCACGTATCTATGGAGTTTCTTGATCAGTATATAAATCCAGCTGGGAGCCTTAACGTCATGTGTACGGATATTCAACTAGTCAAAAGATCCCGAGGTTATGACCACCAACAAGAACACAACCACAATTTTGATGTCGCAACACCAAGTCTCTAAGTCGGGGCATCTTTCAAATTACGGAGGCGCCACGTTCGGTAGTGTGAAAAGTCCCCGCACACTAACCTGGTCAGGATGGACAAGCCGTCGACACCGAGGCCTTTCTCCGGATCATCATCGATCTACTAAAGCTACCATTTGGTTTGGGTGTAGTTTTTGCACATGTCTCATTGGAGTACGGCCACGATACCGAGGAGAGGTTGTGGGCGGATTGTGCCAAGAACCGCCGCTGGGACCCTACAGGGTGGGGCTTAATGTTAAAAGATCCTCCGAAGAGCAAGCGCTAAGTTCTTCCGAGTATGTCTCACCATCCTAGCGCAAAGTTTCCGAGTGCGACAGGCCAGCCAAAAGCGGTAATTGTTACGGAAAGCTGCGTTGGACATGATTCCCTACGGCGCCTAGGAACTTCCCATTGGTAACGCTGAGATCAGCCGGGGTAACTCTATGATGTCTACTTAAGAATTCATAGCTTGTGGAAGATGTGCCGATAACAAGCAGCTTGTTCATAGCTAAATTCCTGGGCCCTGGGCACTCTGAGATATGAATATAATCTCCACTACACGACAATCCCTCATCCCACCCAACATTTGACGATGTCGCTGTTCTTCAAGTTTTTTTGAGCGCCCTCTCGAAGCTCCCGAGATCCCTACGCGAGGCTATCATGCCTGACATGTTAATTCCTCAAATCATGAACGATCCGTCCAAGGTCCAGCTCGCTCGTCCAGGGCATGTCTACTTTGAGCACACCGACTTGAACAAATTTAGCGAATTCGCTAAGGACTTTGGATTCATTGAGGAGAAGAGAACGAGAGACCGAATTTATTTCCGTGGGTATGGCAAGGACCCGTACGTCTATGTCGCCTCCAAGAGTAAGGACGGCAAGCCGAGATTTCGAGGCGCAGCTTTCGTTGCGGCTTCGGAAGAAGAGTTCAACAAAGCAACCAAGCTGGACGGTGCTATCGTCGGCTCCTTAGACGGTGCTCCTGGTGGAGGCAAGATTGTCACGTTCAATAGACCGGACAGGACGTACTTCCATGTCATTTTCGGACAGGAAGAGCGCGAGACAAGTGCACATGAGCCGACTGCTACTCATGAGCAGCAAGGGCCATTTAACACATCATTTAATAAGCCGAGGCGAGGTTAGTATTGACACAGCTTGACGTATCTCACATTTCATCTAACGATTTCCAGGCAAATTTCAGCGCTACCATCGTGGTCCAGCTTTGGTCCATAAGCTAGGACACTTCGGCTATGTGGTGCCAGATTTTGACCGCGAGCTCGCATGGTACACAGGCAACTTCAACTTTGTCCCATCCGATGTGCTCTATCACTGGGACTTCTCCAATGTGGATGTGCTGACATTCATCCACCTTGACCTTGGCGAGGAGTACTCTGACCATCACTGCTTTTTCATGCAGAGGGCAGAGCCTCATGTCAAGAAGACGTTCCTACACCATACGTCCTATGAGGTTGCTGACTTTGACACGCAACTACTCGGGCATGACTGGTTAGCCAAAAAGGGCTGGAAGAGTATCTGGGGCGTCGGGCGCCATGTCTTGGGCAGCCAGATCTTCGACTACTGGGCTGACCCGAGCGGGTTCAAAATCGAGCACTATGCGGACGGCGATATCGTCAATAAGCACACGCCGATGCAGAGGGATGTTGTGGGCCCATTTTCGGTATGGGGACCTGAAGTTCCTAAAGACTTTAAAGACAAGGGAGATGTTATTGCTTGAAGAGCAAAAGTATGATTATCCATTGTATAACGTACTGTCATACAGAGCGCCTGAAGTGGCTAATTAAAGCATGAAAAACTGTAGTTGAAAGAGCCTTATTTTCTTTAATCGAAGGCATCGCCTAATGCAGCCTTTTAACAGCGCAAAGCCTCTATAGTAGGGCTGCTCTGTGACGGTCGAGGTTCCCAACGTAGTAAACCGTAACCTGATGGGTTTATGTTAGCAGTTGGAACGGGGTGTAATATATTGATCGCAGGGTAATAAATCACATCTAATAATATTAGGAAGTATTCTTAAGTAATTAAGTTATATTAAAAGCTGAGGTAGTTAGAGTATCTATCTAAGGAATATTACGTGGTCTTTTATAGGTATAGTCTAGGGAGTATCTCACGATATCTATTATGAGATATTGCTATATTCTTACTCACATAGAGTAAGAGAGTAAGCGGGATAATGGGTTCCAGAGTGAGCGGTAATATATTAATCTATGCCGTGCAGCGTTATATATTTAGTCATAGCATAGGTCGTGACAGATACTCTTTCCTCCTTTATAAGCTCGCTTCTCCCGCCTAACGCATAGCATAGTAATATTAGATTGGACCCTGTACAATAGCTCAGAGGGTGGTCACGTGCCTTCAATGTCGGGCCGGGTGATCTCCGGATCGTCGGCACACTAGGCCCAATTAGGAAGGCCACGTCGTGGCCCAAAAGGGAAAGAGGGGATTCCCACAGGAACAACAACAAGCAATACACATAGGTTCAAGGATAAGCCCGACTTATCAACAAGTAACTTCTAACTTTTATTATTTCTTATCTCTAGATCCTACAAGTAACTAGCTTATTCTCTTTTCTCTATAGCAATACTAAATAACATATATAATAAGTATACGCTATATCTAAGTATATACCGCACTTTTTATTATGGCTTAGTTCCCCGTAACAACGCTATAAGCCTCTATAGGCAGCTGAAGCACCACTATGATTGCTACTATTAGATTGGACCCTATACAATAGCTCAGAGGGTAGTCACGTGCCTTTAATATCGGGCCAGGTAATCTCTAGATCGTCGGCATACTAGGCCTAATTAAGAAGGCTATATTATGGCCTAAAAGAGAAAAAGGAATTCCCTTAAGAATAATAATATAAGTAATATATATAGGTTTAAGGATAAGCCTAACTTATTAATAATTAAGAGTCTTATATATAAATTAATAATTACTAATTAAAATATTAAGTAAAAAAGTACTTATTAATTACTCCTTAAATAATAATAATAAATATAAATATAAAACTAGCCTTTAATAATAATTAAGTTACTTAGTTTAATATCCTTAAGATAAAAATAAAAAACTAAGATCTATAGGTCTATATTAATTTATTAGCTAAAAATAAGCCTAGCCTTATATTAAATCTTTTTATAAAGCTAGATATATAAAATATATAAAAAAAAGGCCTAAATATTAAGGTAATAATTACTAAGGGAACCCCCTTAATATAAGGCTTAAATATTATTATTTAAAAAGAAAATCCCTTTTTTAAAGCTAATATAAATAATAGCTAAAAGACTAATAAAATCTTAAATCTCTTAGTAGCTAATCTCTAGACTTATAACTCTTTATAGACCCTCTATAAATATCTCTTATTTAAGTATAAAAACCTTAAAAAAAAATTATAAAGGTTTAAGATTAAGTCCTTAAGATAATTAATAAGCCCCTTATTTATTATTATTATTTAGCTAATAATATATTTATAAATTAAGTAAAATCCTTATATAAAGAATTTTTCTTAGCTATAATAAATAAGAAATAAAAGGCCTAAAAGATATATAAAAATTACTTAATAAAGTCTTATTAAAGTTATTTAACCTCTTATTAAGCTCTTAATAAATAAATTATAAGGTAATATAATATAATTAATAAGATAAGAGATATAAACTTCTAAGAAGCTAAAAAGGTAAATTAATAATTCTTAGATCTTCTTAAAGTATTTTACTTATTACTCTTTAAGTTATAAATCCTTACTTATAATATAATAAAAAGAAATAATATAAAAAAAAATAAACTTATAATAGCCCTTATAATTATAAATATATAATAGGCCCTTAATAACTTTAAAAAATCCCTAAAGAGAAAAAGGTAATATATAGCGCCTTTATAATAATTAATAGAGATAACTTAGAGGAGGCTCTTAAACTTAGATAATAAAAAGGCTATCTTAAGGGAATTCTAAGAGGGTAAAAAAGAGCTTAAGAGACTAAAGATAAAGGTATATAGCTAATATATATAGTATATAATTATTTATACCTCTTAGTTAATTATTATAATATATTCCCTAAGAAGTAATATAAAAAATATAAACTAAATATACTCTAAGAGGAGATAATAAAAAAAAGATCTTTTTTAATATTAATAACTTAGCTAATTAAATATAAAAAATTAAGCTAAAAAGGTTAGCTTAATTATAACTTATTAGCTCTTATAATTAAGAAATAGCCTTATTAGCTGCTAGGTATTACCTTCTAAGGGATAATATATTACTTAACTCTAAGGCTATATTATATATCTTTAGAGATACCTTAAGGCTTAGGAACCTATAAGTTATCCTAATAAGGGATTTCTTTTAATTAAGAATAAACTAAATATTAATAAATAATTATAGAGATATTATTATTACCCTAAGAGAAGCTAATAACTTAATAAAAAGGCTAAAGCTCTAAGATATTACCTTATATATTAACCTTATTATAAATCTTATTTCTTTTATTAAGCTAAGAAGGTAAGGCTTTTAATAAAATATAAAGCTAAGTAAGAACTACTTAAGAAGGGTAAATAATAGCCTTCTTAGAGAAATAAAAGAAATTTATAAATAATAAGTCTTAGAGTACTAAGAAATAGCCTAATAAAGCTAGCCTAATTAGGCTATATTTATAATTAATAAGGCAATAACCTTCCCTCCTAGGGTAAGATATAAATATATAACTTATATAATATAAAGACTACTTAAGAGAGACTCTCTTATATAATATTAGCGCCTAGGGCACCTAGGACTAAATATTCTTTAATGCCTTATAATTACCTTAAGGGGCATTAAATTAAGGCTAGATAACCCTTAGGGCCTAGAGAGAATTATTATAATTAATTATAATATATATAATATAATTAAGGCCTAGTGAATAATCTAAAAAGCCCTTAGAGAATTAATAAAAGAAATAAAACTAAGGGAATATATTATTATAAATTTCTACTTAATAACTTAAGGCTATAATAGCTATACCTTTATTTAAATCTTTATAAATAAAGCTTTAAGCTACTTATAAGATTATTATATTATTAATTATTATATAAATATTATTTTCTTAATAATAAGAGAGTTCTTAAAGCTCTTAGAGGTTTAATATTCCTTAATAATAAAAGTCTTTAAGTATAATAATAAAATTATAGAAATCTACCCCTAAGTAATTATTTATCTCTAAGAGAGAAAGATATATTATAAGCCTTTTATATTAAATACTTAAATATAAAATAATAAAGCTAAGAAGATTAAAGTAATAATTATTTAAAAAGATAAAATAATAAAAATAAAAACTAAGCTCTTAAAATACTTTTAGCTAGAGATAATAAAGGTAATAATATATTTATATAATTATATACCTTTAATTTAAAAAAGAAAAAAATTATCTTATAAAATCTTTTACTCTTAATAATACTCTAAGAATATATTAAAACTAGACCTCTTATATCTATAAGTATTTAGCTATAAGGTATATATCCTTATAGCTAATACTTAGTTATAATAAAATTACTTATAAAAATAAGCTCCCTAGGGATAAATAAGATTTCTTATTAGCTATACCTTAAGTAATTTATTTTATATATAAAATTTATTTTATAGGGAAATAATTATAACCTAAGATATTATATTTAATAAGAAGTAATTCTTTAATAATTAAATTAAGTCTTTAAGAGATAATCTCCTTAAAGAAGACCTTAAGGTAATTTAAAGGTAAATATAAGAGCTTATAATAAAGTAAAAGGCATTAAGTTAATAGGCTATATAAGCCCTAGATAAAAAACTAGATAAAGTTAATAAGTTAAAGCATAATAAAGAGGGAAAAGCGCCTTAAGACCTCTTTTTAGAATTAATAAAAGAATTATATAAAAAGAGACCTCTTAAACTAAGAGAATATATATTAACTAAGTTTAAAGTCTTCTCTATGCTACTTAACTCCCTACTAGTAATATTTATCTATACCTAGGCTATTAGCCTAGATATAAAAAGGCATAATAAAAAAGATATATATAAAGAGAGTAAAAATATTCTTAGCGAAGTATATATAAACTTTCCCTTTAATATTATATTTTTCTTAGAGACCCTTTAGTCCTTAAAGTATTATAAGAGTACTTATTAGAAAATACTTAGAGGCCTAGCTAGCCTTAATTTATTACTATTAAGAGGAAATATAATTTACTTTCTAGATATAAGTATATAAAAAGCCCCTAAGAGTAATATAAAAAGCCTTATATTTATTAATAAAAAGTAGCTTAATATTAATATATATTAGAAGCTATTAAAATAATTTCTTAGCTTATATATAAATATACAAAGTTATTTATACTAAGATATAATCTATAAGGCTAAGGAAATATACCTTTAAAGCTATAAGTAATTAAACTTATAGATAAAAGTCCTAAGGCTAATAATAAGAGGCTATAGAGTCTTAGGGTATTATTAAGTATATACCTATAAATTAAATAAATATAATAAGTTCCTTAAGGTTAAAATATACCTTATAGTCTATAGAGATTAATAAATAAGAGATAACTAAGATATATATATAGTTATACTTATAGGTATATTATTTAAAACCCTAATAATTATTATTAATTACTTTAATTATAAGATATTATAATATAATATAATTAATACCTTTATATATACCTTACTTAATAAAGATATCTTTATAGAGATACTAAGGGGTATTAAAAGCTAAGTAAAGTATTAAAGCTTTAAAAAGCCTTATATAAACTAAGAAAATCTTCTTTATTATAGTAATATTACTTTAAGAGAGGTCTCTTAAGTAATAATATAAAAAAAATACTAAGTAAGAATTATAATTAAATAATTAATAATATTATTTTATTTTTTTATATAAATAATTATATCTTTTATTTTTTAAAGTATAAGTAAGAAAAAATAATAATATTAATAAAAAATCTATAAGAATTATATTACCTTAAGAGGGAAAAACCCCTTTATTAATTCTTAGAGATAAAAGTTATATAAGACTAAGAGAGCTATTAGTTATAGCTCTCTTAAGTTATTTATATTAATAAGATATATTACTTTCTCTTTAATATCTTACCTTAGTTTAAAATAATTATCTTAATAATATAAGAAAAACTCCTCTCTTATAATAAATTAATATCCCTAAGAAGTATTAATTTATACCTAAGAAAAATAAGTATAATTATATATATTATAGTAATAACTTAGCTAAATATTACTTTTATTATAAATAAGCTTATAAGATTTAATTAAAACCTAGGCCCTTAATATTATTAGGCTATTAATTAGGTCTTATAATATTTATTTTAAACTAAGGATTATATCTTTAGCTTTAAAGTAAATTAAAGATCTAAAGAAGATATATTCCTTATAGCTATTAAAATAAGCTTTATTAATAATATAGAGAATTAAAAGAGCTCTTAAGTATTTAGTATAAGGCTATTTAGAGAAATAATTACTTAGAGAGTAAATAAGTAAAATATAATTATTTTATTTACTATAAAGGTAAAGCTCTTAGCTTTCTTATAAGCTATTAAGAAAAGTATTTTTATAAGCTAATTATTATTTACCCTAAGAATTAACTTTATAGGGCTAATAACCTAGCGAGGTTTAATAATATTAATTAAAGTTATAATTTAATATAATAACTAATAAATAATTTACTTTATTAAGGTAAAGCTTATTTAATTATATATAAAGCTTTATTATATAGATATATATAACTACTAGCTAAGGTAAGAAATTAAAAAAAAAAAGATTAAAATAAAATATATTCCCTTAAATAAGCTTATTATTAATAGCTTAATAAAGGTTCTCTTATTAAATAAGTTTAAATAATCTTATATTTAACTTAGCCTAGAAGATATCTTAGCGAGGCTATAATAAAAAGAAAACTAAGAGTTATTTAATTAATAAAAGGAAAAAGATATATAATTATATAATACCTCTATTAAAGCCCTTAAATTAAAGCCTAAGTAAAGAAATAAGAAGCTAGACTATTAGATTATTAGCCCTAAAGGCCCTAATAAGAGAAATTATATAATTATATACCTTTAGTAAGAGTAAGTAAATTAGAGCTTAAAAAGGGCTATTAAAACTAAGTCATTAAGGAAGAAAATATTAAGTAAATAAATAAAAGATATAAGATATACTATAAGTTTATTATAAAAAGAATATAAGACTTATTTATATTAATAATAACTAAAGCTATTAATAAAATAAACTTCTCTTAATAAAGCTAAAGGCCTATAATATTAAAAGACCCTAGGCCTAAAGAAAGAAAATAATAAATATAAAAAAGAAATTAAGAAAATAAGTATAAGCGGCCTAATTATTATTAAATAAACTATTACTTAAGGAATTATTATTATTATTAATAATATACCGTCGCTAAGAAGAATAGCCTTTAAGAGCTAGCCCTAGGGTAATTTATTTATAGGTATTATAAACTAGAGGTTTCTTAATATATAAAATAATATAATTAAGGGCTAAGTTATTATAATAAAAAGATAAAAGCTATAAAAAGTTAATATTAATACTTAGAGCTAACTTATTAGTACTAATCTCCCTAGGATAAAAGGTATTTTTATAATTATTAAGCTATAAGATAGCCTCCTTAAGAATATAAGTAAAGAAACTATTAGAAGTATATAAAGGTATAATAATTATTATATAAGATTAAATCTTAGAGAGAAAGACCTTAGCGCTTACTTATAAGATATATAAATTAGTTATAAAAACTTAAGGGAAAAAAAAAAGATATATATTAACTATAAAAAAAAGAGAGTTAATTATTACTAAGAAAAAATAAGCTCTTAGAGTATTATCTTATCTTTTAAGGTAGCTCTAATAAGGGCACTTAGAGCTAGCTTAGTTAGGCACTTAAGGATTAAATTCTAAGTAGAATTATAGTTAACTAAGATAATAGCTATTTACTTAATTTAATAGCGAGACTAATTACTATCTAAGTTATTATATTGCTATTAAAGGTCCTTTATAGCTATTTAATAAGCCTAAGCTATGCCTAGAAGTTCTAAAGGTATTTATAAGGAATTAATAAAAATAAAAAGAAATAAGGATCTTAGTTATTTATTATATTATACCCCTTATAGTTATAATTATAAAAAGTATAAGTCTTTAGCTTATTATTAATTATATATAATAAGATAAGATCTTAATAAGCCTAAGTAATATAATAAAAATATAATACCTTATTAGCTATATAACTAATAAAAGTATAATTAAAGTTATAAGAGAAGTAAGCTAATTTAATAATATATATTATAAGAAGAGATATAATAAAAAATAATATTAGTATTTAAATAAAAAAAAAATAAAAAGAGGTTATATCTAATTAGAAATTAACCCTTATAATATTAAAGCTACCTAGGCTTAAGTATTTTAAGCTCTTAGTAAGAATTAAAATAAATAAGTTATTATAAGTATAAAAGAAATAAAAGTAATTCTATTTATACTTAAATAATATAAAAACCTAAGAGAATATATAGAGATATCTAAGCTTTAATTAAAGACTATCTTAATAAAAGAAGTTATTTTAAGATAACCTTAGTAGTATTAAGGTAATACCTTTACGCTAAAGAGGCATATTAGATTAAACCCTATATAATAGCTTAGAGGGTAGTTATATACCTTTAATATTAGGCTAAGTAATCTCTAGATTATTAATATATTAGGCTTAATTAAGAAGGCCATATTATAGCCTAAAAGGGAAAAAAGGAATTCCCTTAAGAATAATAATATAAGTAATATATATAGGTTTAAGGATAAGCCTGACTTATTAATAGCTATAATAGCGATTATAGTCTAATCTTTTGCCCTATAGCATAACGGCTAAGGTGCACTATTATATTTTTATTACCCTTAACGAATAAAATTATAATAAAAATATAATAAATTAATTAATTAATTAAAACTACTTATTATACTTTTTCTTAGATATCTTAATTACTATTTTATATATTCTTATATTATAGCCGGGCTTATTATAACCTACTTAATAAGCAAGTATCTTAGATAAGTAAGTATCTTAAAATATATTATAATAAGATTTTTATTTAATTAAAATCTTCTTTAAAATATTTTAAAATATTTAAATTAAATCTTATTAAGCTAGAATATAATATCTTATTTTTATTTAAGCTAAGATATATAAAAGTATTCTTTAAAGATAATTTAAAAATCCCTTATAGGGTAGTTTAAAAAAATATATATTTATATTATATATATTACTATTTCTTTATAAAGGGGAGTTTTTAAAAATTTAAAAAAATTACTTTTAAATTAAGTAAAGAGTTAGATATATAAAAATACTTATTTTAAGTTTTTAACTATTTTATAATAGTTTTTAAAGATTTAAGGTTTATAGTTTTTAACTATATAATATAACTAAGATATTTACTTATTTAAGACACTTACTTATTAAGTATATTATATAATATATTACTAAATACTTAGCCTAATTAACCTTCCTTAACTATTATTTCTTAATAATTTAATAATTATTTATATATTAATATCTATTTAATTAATTATTTACCTTGCTTTATTATTATTACCTCTCTTTTTTATAATTTAATCTTTTTTATACTTTAATATTAGCTTAATATTATTTATTTATTAAAAATCTTAGTTCTTAGCTTTTAATAAAGTATTTTTATATATTATTATTTTAATTCTTTTAATAAGAGACTTAAGAGCTTTTAAAATTAACTCTAAGAAGTAATTTTAATACTTTTTAATTTATTTATTATAATATTTAAATTAAAATTAGGTATTAAGTATAATCTTTAAGGTCTTTAAGACCTAAGTAATTATAAGGCTAATAACTACCTTAATAGGTATTAAAGTCTATAATTATATATAAAGCTTTAAGATTATATTTTTTAAGTTAAGAAAAATAAACTAAGTTTCTTTAAAGGCTAATTTAATATTTCTTTGAACTGTAATAACTTAATATATAATATAAAAAACTAAAAAGAATTTAATTTTAAAAAAATAAATTATAAAATATATAATATATATAATAAGTAAGCGCTATAAATAAGTAAGTGCTATATGTTTTTTTACCTGTTTATAAGATATTATAATAAAAATATTATATATTATTTAATTAATTAAAATTATTTATTATATTTTTTTTTAAATATCTTAATTATTATTTAATATATCATACTTAATAAGCAAGTGGGACAGACAAGCAAGCGGGACAGCATACTGTGCACTAAGAATTAACCTACCCTAGAGAACCTAACTTTTTATATAAAATAGCGAAAAACTTATAAAAAATATTTTTATAATACTACATTAATAAATAATTTAAAAAGGATTTTTAAATATTTTTAAAAAATTCCCTTTATAGAGAAATAGCTAAGTATACAGTGCGAATATAATTCTTTCTATACTACCTTATAAGGAATTTAATTAGATTTTTTTAAAGATTAATATTAGATAATATACTATGTAATAAGTATAATATTAAGTTTATGCCTATTTTAAGCTATATTTTAAATTTTAAAGGTTTTTTTAATTTTCTCTTTTAAGGTAAAAATACCTCTGTCCCACTTGCTTAAGTGTCCCACTTGCTTATTATATACGTTATAATAAGTAGTTTTAATTAATTAAATAATTTATAGTATTTTTATAATAGTTTTATTCTTTAAAGTAGTAAAAAGTATAATATTTACTTATTTATAATACTCGCTTATTAAGTATATTAATATTTATAAGATATTAATATATTTTTTATATATTAGGTATATTTATATATTTTCCTATATGCAACCTATTTATTATAAACAGAGCTGGTTTTAGCGTGTTATTAAAGCTATTAATAATTATATAGATAAACCTTATTAATTTAAGCCTATTAAGACCTTAGGCTTTAGGCATAGAGCCTTTATTATTAAAATTATTAAGATATTAACTAAGATACTTTAATCCCTATTTTAAGTAAAACAAAGTCTAAGAATAATAAATTTTCTTATAGGTAAAATAATATTTTAAGGTACTTAGGGTTTTTAATTAATTTTTTATAATATATTTTAATATAGATTTTTTATTTATTTATTATTCTTATATATTTTTTTATTATTTAAATATATTATTCTTATAAGCTATTTTAATATTACTTATTATTTTTATTATAAAATTAAAGATAGCTTTCTTTTTATAATTCTTTATTATTTTTTTATATCTTTTTTTATTAATCTTATATTTTATATAATTCTCTTTATAGCTTTTTTTCTTTATATTTATAATTAACTTAGCTAATATTATTATTATTTATCTTAGCGATTTAATTTATTTATTATATTTTATTATAATAACTTAATATTTATTTTTTATATTTATTATTTTATTTTTATAATTATTTTAAATAATACTATAATATACTTAATAAGTAAGATAATTAAATAAGTAAGATAATTAAAAATCCTAGCCCTTAAGATAAAAATTATAATAAAAATACTATTAATTATTTAATTAATTAAAATTACTTATTATACTTTTCTCTAGATATCTTAATTATTACCTAATAAGTCCTTATATTATACCTAGGCTTATTATAAATATTATAGCGCTAAACGCCTAGTTGCGCTAACCTTCCTTAACTACTACTCCTTAATAATTCCGCTATTACCTATATATTTATATCTATTTAATTAATTACTTATCTTCCTTCCTTTATTATTATTACTCCCCTTTTTTATAATCTTATCTTTTTTGCCTTCTAGCACTAGCTTAGTATTTTATTTATCTCTTAAAGGTCTTTAACTTTAGCCCTTAATAATATAATCTTATATATATTTCCCTTTATTGCCTTTATAAGAGATTTTATAGCCTCTATAATTAACTCTAGGGAGCTATTATAATACCTTCTAATTTATCTTTCGAGGTATTTAGACTAAGATCTAGCCTTAAGTATAGTCTTTAGGGTCCTTAAGACCTAAGGGGTAAATAATTTAATCCCCTTCTCGGTAGGTATTAAAGTCTATAGCTATATATTAAGCTTTGAGACTATAGCTTCTAGGTTAAGGGGAATAAGGCTAGCTCTTTTAAAAGCCCTCTTAATATTTCTTTTTATTATAATAGCCTTATATATTATATAAAAGGCTAAAAAGAACTTAGTCTTTAAAATATAGGTTATAAAGTATTTAATTAGATATTTTATTTCTTAATTATAGGCCTTTTTTAAAAGTATAAAGCGCCTAATATTAAGAGGCTAAAATAAATAAAAGGAATAAGGTAATATATAAAGCTAAATAATCTTATTTTTCTTATAATATCTCTTAAAGTTAATTAATTAGTAATTTTTATAGCTATTAAGGATTAAGAGATAATAAGAATTAATTAATTAATTAGTTATATATTAATTAAAATACTTAAGTTACTTAATATTAGTCTTATTATTAATCTAGCTATTTTAAGTTATTATAATAGCTTAATTACTTAAGAGGTTATTTTCTTAGTATTAATTAGTAAGGTAATATTAGCTTATATTAATAATAAATAGCTAAATTACTTAGCCTTTTATATTAATTACCTAAATAATTATAATTTATTTCTTAGTTTCTAGGCTATATTAATTTTAGCTTTAAATACCTTTCTAAGCTTATAATAATTATTTTATTTATAATTATACCTATAAGAAAGCTAGTCTTATTAAAGTTATAAATATTATTTAATTAAATATTATACTTTATAATTATATTTATTATAAGCTAAAACTAATTATAAATAATAATTAGATCTTTATACTTAGCTCTCTAGTAATTATATTTTTAAAAAAAAGGTATCTTAAGGTCTAGATATTACTTAATAAAGTTTAAGGCTTAGTATATACCGACTAATAATATACTATGGTTAGTAAGTAATTAATTAGCTATTTCTTTTATATTATAAAGCTAGGGGGAAATCCTTATAAATTTAAGTTAAGAATAAAGTAAAGAAGGATCTCTTCCTTTAGATTAGATAGCTTATGTGATTTAGGGATAGTATTAGCTCGGGCTTAAATGCCTTAATTGCGGTTAAAGAGAGTACTATAGTTAACTTTATAGATTCTTATGGCTCGCTAGAGACTTAAGTTTAGGGTATTTTAATAGGCCTAAAGGGTAAGAAGAATTCTAGCCTTTTTATTTCCTTCTAATATATTAGGTGGTTAAGAATTAATTAATTAAATAGTAATAATATAGGTTAAGGGATTTTTAATTATCTTACTTATCTAATTATCTCACTTATTAAGTATATTAAGTAAACCTAATAAATATATCTAAGGGGGTTATCTTATTAATAATTCTTTTTTTAGACCTTAATTAAAAATAAAGGTTATATATTATTATATTTTATAATTTAATATTTATAATTAAATCTTTTTATTATAACTTCTTAATATTCTCTTTATAATTCTTTTTATTATAATAATATTAGGGTTATTACTATTAGCTCTATAGGTTATTAATTAATATATCTAAGTATAGTAATTATATATTATAGTAAAGTAACTATAGCCCTTTTTACTTAGTTTTACTTTAATAGAGGTTTTTATTTATATAAGTTAATAAGATATAATTAATAAGCCTTTTAAGGTTTAATAAGTTTATAAAGTTATTCCTTTATAATATTAGTAATTATATAATTCCTATTAGCTTATTTTTCTATTAAGTAGGTATCTTAATATAATATAAGAATTTCTCTTAGTTAGGTATTAGTCCTATTATATTTAGTTTGCGCTATCTTAAGTATCTTAGTAATATAAATAGCTATCTAGGGGTTATTATCTTAGTTAATTATATTTAGGTATTTCTTATATTTAGAAAGTCACTAAGGGTTTTTTAGCTTATAATATTTTTCTTAGATATCTCTTATCTTCTTATAGTATTTATTTACTTTATGCCCTTTCTTATAATAATTATAATACTTAATACTACGAGAGTCTTACTAAGTGGCTCTTAGCTCTATAGAGCCTATATATATCTTAGAAGAAGTCCCTCCTTGGGATAGCTATTATTTCCTATAGTTATCCCTTTGCTATTAATATTAGTTTAAGAAATATAAATTAAAGTTTACTCCCCTTAGCTTATTCCTTTGTAATATTTTTTATATATATCTTTTATATTACTATTTATTAATCTTAATAGCTATAGTAATATAATTATTAAGGTTATTAAGTCTATTAGTCTTATAGAGCTTATTTTAAACTTTAGTCCTTAATAAAAAATTTCTATAAGGGATTTATCTTTAAACTTTATTTTTAAGGTAAATTATTTAAAATAAGCTATATAGGTAATATATAACTTATTTTATATAAGTATAAATAGCTATATAATAGCCTAATATTCCTTATTAATAAGTTTAAATATATCTTTAATTACTATTTTAAAGTTTTCTTAATCTAAGAAAATATTAAAAATATCTTAGTCTTAATTATTTTTTTTATTTAATAAGAAATCTCTTAAAATAGGTTTTATTTATATTATAGTAATACCTTTTAAGAGTTATCTTATAAATAAGGCCTATGCCTTATTATTAAATAACTTATTTAAAAAATATATAAAGTATTCTTTATAATAAGTAAAGAATAAAATAATATCCTTAATATCTCTATTAAAAAGTATTAATTTAAGGGGTTTAATAGCTTTACTAATATCCCTTATAGATATAATTAATAAGGGTATTATTTATAATAATAATTATTAATTAATTTAAGCTTAGAATTAATTTATAAGAGGTTATAGCTATTAAACCTTAGTAGTTATTTTAGCGGTACTTAGTAATATATTATAAGCTAGAGGTTAAGTAATAGAAGTATTATTTAATATATTAATAGTAATATAATATTACTTAAGGTAATATTAATAATCCTTTAAATAAGAGCTATTAATATATAATAATTATATAGGTCTTAAGAGAGATAAATTAATTATATTAATTTATATTTATAAAGGGGATATTAATATTATCTTAAATAAAGTATAAGTTATATCTAGTAATATACTTAAAGGTATTAAGGATAACTAAGTTATATTAATAATTAAGGTAATTAATATATAAGAAAGTATTAATAAGTATATTTATATACTTAGGGTTAATCTTAGGATTAATATTTAAGGAATTTAGTCTAGGGTAGGACTAATATTTCTTATTATTAATCTATTAATAAATAGGAATAAAGTTTAGTCCTTTTATATTATAGCTATAATAAGATATAAGTAGGGAAGCCTAGTAAAATAATTATTAAAAATAAGACTAAAAGAAAAAATATTTAGTCTTATACCTTAGGACTAATAAGACTAAAGTATAATTCTTATAGTCTTATCTTAGATTAATTATTTAAATATTTAATCCTAAAGGGGGCCTTATATATATAAAATATACTTATTATACTTTCTTATATATTAATTACCTTAGTTATTAATATAACTTAGTTATACTTAATACCTTTAAGTATATTACTAGATATAACTTATATCTTATTTAAGATAATATTAGTATTCCCTTTGCCAATATAAACTAATATAACTAGTTTATTCCTTTAGGACTTATGTAATTATTATACTTTAATCCCTTGCTTAGTTAAGTAATTCTACTAGGCTTCCCTGCCTAGCATATATTATAGTTATAATATTAGGCTTTAAATTTTATTAAATAATACTTAGACCTTAAGATATATTTCTTTTAGAAATATAATTATTAAAAAATAAAATATAAAAATCTAATTATTATATATAATTAGTTTTAATATATATAATAAGTAAGTATTATAAATAAATAAGCGCCGCACCTTTCCCTTTTATATCTAACTTTTAATTTAATTAATTCATTCCTAATTAATAAATATATTAGACTTAAATATTAAGGCTAAAACCTTTTTTACCCTTTAGGCCCTTTAGGCCCTTTAAAATAACCTAAAACTAAGTATTTAATATGCTATAAATACCTATATAGTTAATAAGCGATAATTATATTAGCGATAAAATAGTATTTAATCTTAACTTTATATTATCCCTAAATTATATAAGTTATTTAACCTAGAAAAAGAGATCCTAATTTATTTTATTCTTAACCTAGATTCGCGAGGATTTCTTCCTTAGCTATATAATATAAAAGAAATAAGTAATTAATTACTTATTAATTATAATATATTATTAATTCTCGTAGATGATGTTGCCACCTTCAAGGCGACGCTTCACCGACTCATGGACAAGCCGGAGGGTACCTTTGTCACGGTCCTCGACCACCAAGCCGGCACAAACGGACACCGGGGAGTGTTTTCGTGGTTGACTGTTCTGCCAGGAGTCCCCTTTACTTTCGTGGAAAGCAAAGCTGTCCTCGATTTGCTTGATGGTCAAGTCGTCCTTGGCATGAACAATCCAGGTAAGAGCGTGATTGGCTAGGTCTCTCTTAAAGCCGCGTCTCTTCTTGATCTGGTTGATTGCTCCTTCAAACGCCTCGTCGAGGTCTTCTGGAAGTTGATCGAGAGCATCTTTGACGCTCTTCAGAGTGCCACACTTGCTCAGAGTGTCCAAGTGTAACCTGGCAAGAAGGAACCTGGATACTGTCAGTGCTGGTTGGATAGACCCTCAAGGTAGTACTGACATTCCACTTTTCAACGTGAAACTGGTGACTGATCTCGTCACCAAGTCAATCTCATGGTCCTCTTTTAGGACGTGGAGTAGGTTTTCGTCGCTTTCGATTCGAGCCTTGACGTAGGCGGATATGTCATCCTCTCGCGGTGTGATGACCAATGTTTGCCTGGTTTTCAAACCATGAACCCCAAGTTCTGTTCTCGAAGAAACCAACGTCCTGACGTTCCCGGGCAGGTCCTTGATAGCATTCAGCACCTCTTGCTGCGTTGTTTCGTCTGGCGAGTTGGGACAGCTATCGAGCCCATCAATGACCAAGTAGACTGCGGTAAAGGTTTTTGCCTGTTTCTTGAAAAGTTCAAGGTATCTGGGAGGATCGCGGCTATATGACCCCCCTAAGTACTTATTGAACTCGAATTTCAACTCGTCGGCAATGTCTCTAGATCCTAGGTTCTGCAACAGCTGCAGGAGGAGGCCTTCCCAGATGCTTGCTGCCGAAGAAACTTTGGCATCTGCCTTGTGGAACAGCAGGTAGATGCAGATCACATCGTTGCTATCGCGGTATTCCTTCTCAAGGGCGTCGATGATCACATAGCTAGAAAGAAGAGATGCGTTAGCAGAAGCAATTCACATCTACCATCCACTAGGCCTCACATCAGCGTGCTCTTTCCAGATCCGACTAGAACAGTTATGATCAGCGGATGACATCAGAAAAAGAGCTCCCGATTCTTACGGGTTCCAAGCATGAATAGAAATCGGTTGGAGCTTGAGACATCATTCCACCTTTGGAACTGTTCTGTGGACAAGATCCATGTCCCGGTCCCTGGCGTTGGCTTGTCCAAGATGTTTAGGTGATGGCAGCGCGAGATTGCAGAAGGCTGCCCTGACTGCTGCATGAGCCACGCCAAAATCACGTCTATATCAGAAGTTAACTTGAATGTTTGAAGTCTTCCGGTCTTGCTGGCGTACGATGTGGCTCCTTCCCTTTGTTTGCTCCAAAGTCGCTCAGTTCTGGAAACAAAAGCCGCAAATCTGGCATGTTGACTACCACAATAGTCAGCGAGTGTTTGGATTCAAGTCAGTACAGTGAACTTGCCGATAGTATGGCTGTTGTGGTAATTAAACTGAACGCCATGGTCGCTGACCGAGTTCATATCGCGATTGTCGGATGCCACATTTTGCCTGCCATTCGAGCTGTTATGGGCATATGTGTTAAACGAGGACATGGCCGACAAGGCTCTCTCACAAAGCGAAAGCAGGAAACTTTGCCTTATCCACAGCAGTAGGTATATTAAGGACTCGCAGATGCCGCTTCTTGACCGCTGGAACGATATTGCTGATGACCGCTTAAAGTCTGTCTTCTTCGCCAGGATGAGAGAAGAGGGAAGCGTCGCCCGAGCCACCACTACTTCCATTTTAAAATCAGGCTGTCGGAACCCTGGTAAGTCGCCAATATGGCCGCATTTCAGCTTTTGCTTACTTGCAGCAAAGTGCAAGGCAACCTGTCACCCGACCATCAAGCGTGGGGAGGCCCGACACATTGTTGGTTGATTTCAGCCAATAGTCGAGACCGCAAGGGCAACCCGAGTCGCGAAGTCTTGAGAGTAAGAGGGTGTTGCCAAAGAGAGACCTTTGGATGACTTTGAAAGGCGTTCTACTGGAATTTGTGGCTTAATCTGGCTTAATCTGTCCTTTTACCTCGCGACTCATATTTCATCCCCCCTCGCCTCAATCCTGCAACACACAAACGAATCACTGCAACAGGTTTCTTCACTGCTGTTGTCACTCTTGTTGCCCCTCTTCAAATCAGCATTGCGCCTTACCACAACAAACAAACATGCCTTTACAAAAGAGGGGTTCTAGAAACTCTGGAACTAACGATGCAGAGGGAAATACGGACAGCAGTTATATGACGGACAGCAACGCAAGTAACGATTACTACAGCGGCATTGAGATGGAAGCCGAGGAGTCTGACTCCGACGGCACCGTAAGAAACGCCCAGCCCAAGCCTACCCGGCATCATTCCGTGGGGACTGGCCGTCAGGCTGGTCAACCCCTGGGCCCATATAACGGATATACTCAGCCGCATGTCTCGTGGGCTCAAGTTCCCCCGGCACGTCAACATGGACCCAACCAAGGTCCAATTCCAGAGTTTTCTACCAACCACTATCCCGATGAGAATTTGAACTACGCCTTCGGTCGCAGCAGGCAGGGAAATATTCCCGCTCGACCCACCAACTTGAACCCTGTAGACCCTCGACTGTCCATGCCCGGCTCCCGGGGTCTACCATCTCACTCCTATGGTGGATATCCAGCAGGCTATTCAACAGGTTATCCAACACGTCCACAGGATTATCCCCCGGTAATGCTCCCAATGCACCTCACCCCGCCGCCACCACCCCCTCAAGAAGTCCCATCTGTAGCCCCGGAAGCAGACCGCAGCAAAGCTCGACTAGAGGCGCGGCTTGCCGTCTTAACAGCTCAGCTGGAGAGAGATGAAAGGGAAAACACAGTTCGACAAGAATTGGAAGGAACGGTTCGGCAATTGAAAAAACAACTGGAGGAGGCCAGGCAGGAATCATCAAGAGAAGCGGAGCGGGCGAGGCTGCAAGGTGAGCGAGATGCCCGACAACAGATCGAAGAAGAACGCCACGCAGAATTGGAGAAGCAAATGCAGTTGGCCAAACAAAGGATTGAGATTGAAAGTGAGGTAAAGATCAAGTTGGAAGCCGAACACCTGGCCCAAACCGTCCGAGAAGAAACGCAAAGGAAGCAGTTGGAAGAGTTGAGGAGGGAAGCTTTGGAGTGTGTTCTGGACAGACTTGACGATGCTGTGACTCTTTCCCAAGAAAAGCTCCTTGGGGATACCGAGATGAAAAAGGAGCCGGCTGCTACTCTGACAACGAAGCCTGACCGGGAGTTGCTGCTGGCCGAGATGAAAACCTCCATCGCATCTCGTTTGAGACAAAGCCTTGTCTTATCTGAACCAGAACAAAATTACGATCATATTTCACTCCGTGGACGAGGATCAAGGTCAAAGTTGAGGTCAAGGTCGAGGTCCATGTCAAGTTCAATGTCACGATCGCCTCGTCACCAAGTGGAGTGCGTGTCAGTGCCGGATACTTCCTCTTCACGATCACCCAACAGTTCGTTTCATGGCATCGGCCCAGGGGACTGGACAGGTGATCTTCCCCATGTCCCTGATGCGCCAAGAAATGCCTATGAGAGCGAAGAAGAGAACGACGACTTGACCAGCCATTCCGGGTACGACGATTATGGTGACCATGATTCAGTGCCAGGTTATCGACCACGACAATACGACTCAAGGAGGCACTACGGAAGAGGAACCAATGGCGACTATCAGGATGAAGAGCAACGAAAATTTGAGACTCTCATACATCGTGTAGCTGACGCCGTCATGGATCGTCTGAGGGTACCAAACTGGGATGGTCCAATGCACACAGCTCCCTACGACAGGCAGTGGGGCCAATACTACCCAGATCCGAGGAGAAAGCCATCCAAAATCGGTGACTACTCGGATTCATTCGATGAAAGGCGTCCTTGTGACGATGTTACCGATATTCATGATGATACACCATGCCATAAAGAGCCCAAGCATATCTCACGGCCTTACAAACCTCACGGCCTACGTGGGCAGCCTAGCGGAGCAGTTCGAAATACTTCCCAACCATCTCCCAGGACTTCTCTTAATCCATTACCATTGTCGATTGCGGAAGAGCCTAACATATCCGAGGAGGACCACGCGAGGGCCCAACCCAGCGTGTTTCCGAAGCTTCTTAAAAATAACAACAGTGTTGAAAGAGACACAGAGAGTATCCCCGAGTACTCGGCAATTCAGGAGTCGACAGAACCACAGGCCAACTACAAGAGGTTTTCTGATGGGGGTAAAGATGAGACATCGAGCATTGAGGAGACAGGGAGGTTCGGAAGTCAAATGAAGTTATGGAAGGAGAAGATGCCGGAATCGTGAAATAGGCTAGAAATGGTATAGAAAATCTAATCATGAGTCTGACGGATGTAGTATCATTGAGTTCAGTTGAATCATAAATGATATCTTCTATGGCGTAATACATATAGCAGATCGGCATAGCTGCGAATACAGATGACGACGAACGGGTTCACCGGCTTGAGCGAGATGCTTTGGAACTATGAGAGCCCTGCATTCTTCTAGGTAATCTTGTTGAGCTCCTGATATCAGCAGATCTCGAAATCATGTATTAAATAGTTCTGTTCATCCCGCAACTAAAACTGGCAACACTCACTGTATCACTCTTTGAGCTCAACCGGAACGGCAGCCTCAGTCTGCACCCGAAGGCTCAACAAGTCCGGCCGCGAGTAATGCCCCACCAAGTCGAGATTCTGCTGCATCATGGCTCGCATCTTGAGGTCAACATCGGCGTACAGGATACCCTCTTCTCCAGGCTGCAGAGGCTTGCACAGCTCAGAACCATCGGGCCCGTAGATCATGCTAAAACCACCACCGGGGCATCGAGCATAGTCGAAGTTTTCCAGCCTTGTGCTAGCTTTGCCAGCTTCCGTTAGGACCTGAGAGCAAACCAAGACGAAGCAAGCTCCTTCCATCGCCATCACCTGGGAAAACCTGTTGCAGGCCGGAGGAGTCAGGTGATACGGCCACGGTTGACCCTCCAGAGGATCCCAGCATAGAGGCCAACTAGACACCTGGATATCTAGGTTTTGAGAGTACTGGTAGTAGCGTAGTAGAGGTTGAGTGTGCTCCCAACAGTTCAAACCGCCAATGTTACCAAAGGACGAAGGCACGACAGCTTTGATGGACTCTGCTTGACCGTCGCCCCAGTATGCTCTCTCCACGTGAGTTGGCTTGATTTTCCGCCGATGGCCAACGATAGTACCGGTCTCATCAATGAAGGACTGAAGTAAAGTTAGTGTCTCGACTCGCAGCATCATACTCGGATTGTTTGGCTTACCTGAGAAATGTAGAGGGATCCCTTATATCGTTCACTATAGCCCAGCACAACAAAGACGCCGGCTTCACGAACGGCGGTTTTGATCTCTTCCATTTCTTCAGACTCCTTCTCAAGGGAGTTATGGAAATACTCGTTCATGAAGCCAGCATTGCTAACAGGCGAGTTGGCCCAAATTGTCCTAGGCATATGTTAATTAGCTAAAGTTAGGCCAAGTCTGGCATACCAACTCACCATGGGTATCCTGGGATGAAAATCTCAGGAAAGCCAACGACCTTGGCACCATTACTCGCAGCCTCTTGTATCAGCCGTGTCGTTTTGGCAACACTGCCTTTCAAGTCGTTCCAGCATGGCTCGGCCTGGATAGCGGCTACTTTGATAGGGGATGACATTGTGGAGATGTTTTTGAACAATTAGGAATCGTGGTTTTGATCGTATGTTGAGCAATTGTCGGCTGCATTTACTGTTTTTATATTGAATCTCCCCCTCACTTATCTGTCGTGTCACCTATTTACCCCACAATTTGCCAGAGTTGCAGATCTTGGAATCAACGTGCCTTATCTCATTCCGATGACCCAGCTCCAATCACTATCAAAGATAAGGTCGGCTTAGTCATTTTAGTCTCAAAATAAGCTTTGCGACCCTGGCTTGTCCCGGACCCGACGGCCAGTCTATCGGGTAATGCACCTATCACTGTAGCTATCGTTGCCGCTCACCACGTGCCATAGGATGAATACACGAGATTCAGTCTAGTGCCATGTTAATCTATGATCGGAATAAGCTTTCGTGGGTAAGGTGATTCCGATTCCGTAGCTGATCTCGGCAGATAAGCAAAATCTCAGCTCGTGGCATTGGTGCGTTCAAGGGGCTGAACAGCTTGTGTGAGGTTCCACGTGTGCCTATCAACCTGATGCTTGGTGGTACATGGCTTGAGACCAGCATGCTGTCATTGTTGTACAAAAGTAACTTTACACATCCATTGGCTTTTATTCTTCAGCTAGTCTATAAATATGCCACCTTTCCCCGCACCCATCTTCAGCTGATGACATATTTTCACTACGCTTAACCAAAATATTCTGCTCGTGAAAAGCACTTTTGTTGACATTGGCGCGCCTCATCACTATGTTTTACAGAGCCAGCTTCAAGCCTGGAGATCTATTTCTCTACGGAATATATGGCATCCAGTACCAAGGCCAGAGCCCTTCAGGCCGGCAGCTGGAGCTCATTCAAAAGTTCGACGAGCTCATCGCTGGGCAAGCTCACCTTGATCGCATCACTGTTCCCGGCAACGATGGATTTGCCACTCAGATCTGGCTTTCATACTGGTGGCCGGAGTCTCACGCAGAATGGTGGTCCAAGCCCGCCGTGAAAAAGTTTTGGGACGGCCTCCCAGAAGACGCAGGCATGTGGCGAGAAGTCCTTACAGTCTCGCCCAGCAGAGTGCAGAACGCATGCACTGCCGAGCTGAAGAATGGATTGAATGGTCTTGGAGACATGGAGCCGTTTAGTGACAAGATTGGATATTGGGGCTGTATTCGCCATCGCATCCCTGATGTGAGTTTGGGTGATAAGCTTGCCTCTTCGCTTGGGGAGATGCCTTCACGAGTTCCAGAGACATCAGATATCCGGCCTGGCAGGACACTCGTCACCGGCTTGCCAGACAACATCTGTTTTCTCGTCGAAGGTCAAGACCATACACGCATGTCGGCAAGAGAGAAAGATTTGTGGTTCGAAGAGTTTGATGAGCTCGTCTCCGGATGGATGGAACACTTAGGCAAGGACACCACTGCGAACGGGCTTTTCGACGTGCGGATGGGTCACGTCTCAGATTGTGGAACATTCAAGGACACAGGCCCAATCAACCTGAACCACAACAGGAAGATTGAAATGTTTTACTGGATGGACATGAGCAAGTTCGAGAGGGTTGGTCGAGTCCACAGAGGTCATATCAAGCTCCGGAAACGTTGGATGGAGACGTATGGGCCGGAAGGAGAGATGGGGGGTGGTGTGGGTAAGATCAACTTGTGGGAGGAAACGTCGATTATGAAGGGTTCAGATATCGTCGCCGAGTATGTTGGATGTCGGGAGGGCACTGGTTTCATGGCTTATGACAAGTCGGGTGTGGTCCATAGTGAGGTAGCAGTCTAAATTGAATCTTCACGTACCTAGGATGGCATCATTTGGTGTTATTATTGGGTTGTTCATTGGAGGAACAGCGCAGGACGAAAACAGACATCGCCGATCTTGTCCACCAGACAAGGCAGACGTGTCACCCATCCGCCAATCACAGCACATTCTCCTTGACCCAGCCAGAAAACAAACAAGAGGCAGTATTCACGTGTTCTCTCTCTGGTCCCCACCATTTCCTCACGCATCCAGACATTTCCCTACACTGGCAGGACTCCTCGTCCTGCTGCACACGAGAATGCCTTTGTGGGCGTGCGATTTTGAGAGCTGCCATAGACCTGCCGTCCGCACTTTTGGCGATTGTGTGCTCTGCAACCGTCATTTATGCTCCAACCATCTTGAACCCAAGTTTCACACCTGCCCTCGGTGGGAGGTCAGTATGCTCCCTCGCTCCGCCTACTTACTCGCTAACTCATCAATTGTCAGGACGCGGACTCTTACGATCCTGTGGCCCGGGATGCCGAAAGACGTGAGCTCACAAAACTGATCGAGGTGATCAATACCCACGCCCTTGAGGAACGAGCCAGTCATTTACGCCATGGCACACCCTGCTCTATCCCCCCACTCCGGTATGATAGATCGACACAAATCTCTGTGATGGGCGGCATGAACTATCACATTGAAGTTTGCTTTGACGATGGAATCATATGGATCGCCCGTATCTGCAGGTTCAATGCTACGTCTCCCCCGGCAGCATTGCGAGATTACATCATTCAGAGTGAGGTTGCAACTCTAAGATTTTTGGAGCAGACTGCTGTCCCCGCTCCAAAGGTTTACGATTTTGCACTCGAGCATCCTGGCAACCTTGTGGGGGTTGGCTTTATTCTAATGGACAAGTTACCCGGCAAGTCCTTGAGATGGTCCATTGCAACTCAAGAACAGAGGAACAAGGTCATGGATCAGCTTGCCGACACGTTTGTGGAGCTTCATAAATACCCCTTCGACCTTCTCGGCTCGCTTGATAGCCCTGGCGAATCTCAGGTCGGCGCATTTGCTCGAGAATCACTCACCAACCTGTGCATTCCGAAATGCGCACCACTGGGCCCTTTTCTTCTCTCGACGAGTATCACATCGCCTCAATCCAACTCATCTTGGATTTAATCACCCAAGAGGAAATGTACTCCCAGCAAGCAGTGGATGCTTACTTGATCCACCGGTATCTCCTCGACTTAATCCCGCGTGTATTGCCATCAGCCTTTGATGACAACAAGTTCTATCTGAAGCACGCAGACGACAAAGGAGATCATATTCTGGTCGATGAGAGTTTCAACATTACTGGTATTATCGACTGGGAGTGAGCTCACACTGCTTCGCCTGCACATGCCTTTAACTCTCCCATTGGCTTTTTACCAGTTGTAGACTTTTACCGTGGTGAAAATAACCTGGGTAACGACGAGGTTATTTTTGCACGCCTGCTTGAGGAGAAGGGCCATCAGGACTTGGCCCGGTTTGTTCGAAATGGTCGGTTACAACATAGGTTTGCTTTCTGCTGTGGATATAATCTTGCCGACTGGGACGGATTCCTAGGCCTCTTTCGAGGGCTTCGAGAAGCTGTGGGCGTGGACGAGTGTTTGGAATGGAATGAGTGGAAAGCTATCGCGATACAACGCTACAAGGACGATACGGGGTTACAGCTCCTGCTAGCCAGGCATCAGGTCTCCCCGATTGTTTGAGTTCGCAGGATCTGAACGGGCTAAGCTCGCCCAACAGCGAGGGTGAAGCAGTGACAGTCAGGTCCCCATGTATGTCGAGATCCATATTGATGCGGCAATTCAACAATTTCGAGGGTTTTAACAGCATTCATTATGTTCAGCAGCAGTATTTCTTGTGGCCTTCTAGCCCAACTATTGAAGGGAAAGCTGTGTTCCTAAGCAATGACGTGTGCCTTTCCGTCTATGTGTAGATTCGAGCATCGATTTGTGTGCTCTGATTATCCTCCATCAAAGGTTTCCTAACCTTCTTCACATTATATCCAAAGTGTTACCGTCTCCCCCAGAAAAACACTAGTATCAAGACATTATACACAAGTTTGAGAGCACCAGCCACGATAAAAGCCAACCAGAACTGGTCCAGTCCTGCAAACAGGCCTGTCACGTACAGACCCAAACAGCTACCAACCGTCTTGACGATGTTGATGACACCCATAGCTGACGTACGTTCGTGATCGAGAACCCCAGCAGATATAAACGATTGTCGGGGCGCATTATCGATCTCCCGCGTGACAATGCGGAATATGAAGATTACAAGGGCGACGTACTTGTTTCCGGGGACGGAAACCATGAGTAACGAAATGGAGTTGATAGTGTGGCAGAGCACCATGGTCTGTACTTGACCGATTGCTCTGGAGAGGGGAGAGGAGGCCAAGTTCAGCACCGATGAGATGATGCCGGCAGTGAAGGTTGCAGAGCCCAGCGCTCCTTCGGGTATGTCGTACTCTCGTTTGAAGAAATATGTCATCCAAGAGATCTGCGCGAGGCCGGAACCGACAAAGTCAAACGCCATGGCGACTGAAAGTTTCCAGATGAAGCTAAAGGACGAAGGCGTAAACATTCGCTTCTCCTGAGATGCCGTGCTACTAGGAGATATGGTCCTGGAGCTAGCAGCGCCATAATCAGGGGAATTGTCGCCCAGAAGAGGTTCCCTTTCGCTCTGCTCCTCATCGTCACCCTCGTACTGACTCGAAGCTGGGGATGAGCAGCTCTCTTTCTCGATTGCTACGTGCTCCACCTCTGAACTCAGTAGCAGAGAGCAAAACAGCTTGACGAGGCCAATGCCAGCGTAGCCTAGAAAGATGATGCGGTGGCAGTCAATCTTTTCAACGCCCGAGACCTCCAGGGCATCGATTACCCAGCCGGTGAGGAGGTTGCTCGCTGCGGTGCCAAACATGCCTAGCATAGACCACCAAGCAAACATGTCGTTGCATGTTTCTGGTGTGCTGAGACGGGCGATGGCTGACTCTTCAACAGCTTTGAAGGGGTCAATCTCGTTTGCACTGATTCCATTAGATCTTTGTCTCGATAATGATAGAATCTGAAACTCACCTCGGATTGATAACTGCAACAATGCTGGCCAGGAGTAACAGCCAGAAGTTGTCCAAAAACACAAAGGCACCGCCACCAGCACACATCAACATTGCGCCAATGGCGGCAGTGACTCTCACACCCATGCGATCGCCAACATATGTGAGCACAAAACTGATGGCAAGATCGCCCACGAGCGTGAGAGTCATGAACAGCCCAATCTGCGTGTCCTCAAAGCCGAGAGCGTTGAGGTACAACGCGAGGACGAACGTTGTGCCTCCATAGCCGAGCAGCCTGACAAAGCGCAGCAGGATGAGAATCTTGAGGTCTCGACTAGACCGCCAGAGGGCACCAGCTCCTATGCTCGAGAAGAAACTCGTCAAAAGGTTCCACAGCCCCATCGTGGCCGAGAGGGTCAGGATCAAGGAATGAGAAGAGGAGGATCGGGCCGTGCCGGCAAACGATTGCAAGGTGTAAAGGGAAAAGACCTTGGCCGTAAATTGAAGGGCAATGCGCACTAGGGAGACCAAAACTTTTCCATATTTAAGCACCTAGACCCTCCACGGGACCGGAGTAACTGCCGGCAGTTGACTGATCTCTCTGCCAAGTCGATCCAGTACGTGCAACATTATGCGGGCCTTGAGTCACCCAGAAACGGAATGCAGCAGAGGCGGTCTGTCTCAGTTGGCGTAAGCCAGGAGGGGTCCCAAGAAAGGTTGGCACCCTTGAAGAGGCAAGGCGCGACAGCCGAGGGCTTAGGATTCATCCCCCCTTTGGTTTGGTCAAGACACGGCTAAAGGGGCGGGATCGCGTAGCATCCAATTATACATGTTGAGCTACAGTGGCTAATTCTAGAGTGAGTCTTCTCAGCAGAGGGAGGGCCGTGGGGGGCACGAGGCCACCATTTCAAGCAGCTGCCCACCTCTCCTCCCTCTGCGAAATGCCCTCATCTGCGTCAACATTTCCGTCATGCACCCTGCGCCAGTCCCAGTACTCTGCGAGCCGCTTCTCGGCGTATCCGGCATAGTCAAAGTCGATAGCCCCAGTCGATGTCTCAGCCTGGATGAGGGCGCAGAGACCCCTTTGGCAGGCGGGTCAGCCCGATCTTCAGATCTCGGCAGATATTACATGTCGGAGAGAAACTCACCAGTAGAAGCCGGGGAATCCTCGAAAAGAGTCCACTTGGGTCATTAGATGATCCACTTGGGCTTCGCTAACGGACGGGATATGCGCATGATCCTTGTCTTGTTGCAGCCGATCGATTTCGGCGAGATATTCATGGATGAAGTCTCGCCGGGTTGACCTTGTCGGCAGGAGAGTGTAGTCGCATTCGAAGCCTGTCCATTCTGCAAAGTGGTTGGCCAGCTCGAATGCCCTTGGACAGTAGGTGGCATGTCTGGCAGACGCCACAAGCGCTGCGCTCAGCAATGCACGACGAGATGTGGAAATGGGATGTATCACTTACTCATAATCGATAAATCGGACAGACGCAGCCTCAGTGGGTTCGGTCAGATCCTGGACGATGATGTTGCCGCACAAGAGATCGCCATGTCCGAGCACCTGGAGGATGGGCCCTTAGCTTGGGAGGGACCGGTGAGATGAGAGAATCGTACCAAAGGTTCTGGTTTGTCGTCATTGAGAAGCAGCTTGCCGGTTACGTAGTGAAACTGTTCCCGGAGCAGGGCCTTATCCGCCTTGGACCGCGTCGGTTGACTCGGGATAGCGTCAAGCCACTTCTTTGCTGTTGCCCAAACGCTGGGCTCATGCTCAAGACTGCTCTGTGGGTCTTTGGGCTCGATGATTGGGAGTGTCGCGTGCCATCGAGCAAGTTCTCTCGCGACTCCACGATAGATGACTGGGTTGGCCATGTCAGAGACGGAGCATGTTTTCCCGTGGATGAACTGGTAGGCATGCCCATTGGCGAATCGGACCAGGGGCGATGAGGAGAGCTTGTTCTCTGCAAGTAGCTGGTGTACTTCGAGCTCCTCTTCCAAATATCAGACATGCTTCAAGGGGATGTAGGTGATAGACACAAACTATTGCGATCGATGGTGATATCCGTCCCGTCTCCATATACCTTGACCAGGACTGCATCATGAGTAGACGCATCACCGGCATCAAAGGGCCGATACGTCACCTTGAAAAGCTGCGAGATTCAGCGCTTGCTCAAGCGATAGTCAAGTCCACTTACTCCATTCGTAGTTCCCTGCGTCAAGGGCTTCACGTCAAGTCTCTCATCAACCAGCGCTGCATCGGGGAACAGGAGCTCCGACAGACGGAGGCTTGAGCCCTTGGCGTCGTCCTTGTCAAAAACCTGGTTCACAAAAGGGACTTGCATCTCCACAGGTTTTAGTGGCGAATAGGAGGTGAAAGAGGATTGTTGAAGAGGGAAGCTTTACAGACAAGGATAGGGGTCTTGTATTAGAAGGAGAGAAGGGGAAATGGATGACGCGCAACTTTTTGCGTGCCTAGGCAAAGATGCATGCAGGACGGGAATGGTGGACCTTTATGTCTCACTGGGTATCTCGCCTAGCCTCTCGAGAGCGGGACAACCCCGTCAGCGGCAAAGATCGACTCTGTAGCGTGGCGCTGAAGTGAGACATTGACTCTCCCGCAACACGACATTCCGCCTCTGTTTGATGACACCGGGCATCATGTTACACCAGTAGAAGCTTCTATCGCCATCTCCTCTGGCCTCGCCACCAGACACGGCTGGCTTGGCTACAGTCTGAGCGGCCGCAGCCGCAACATTCCCTCGATCGCGCAACGCCTGGGATCCTCGATGGTGCTTGACCGAAAGTCTTGCAAGCGAGCAAGACTTTAAGCCATGGCTTTATGAGAGAGTGCAATATAAAAAGGCACCTTCTCATCTGGAAAAGCCATGAACACCATCTCACAGCTCTCATCTATTCACAATGGACTCCAAGAACAGCCTCTTGTACAAGAACTTCCACAAGCACCCCGCGGCTTTGGTCGAATCGGCTTCTGGCATCTACCTTCACACAAGCGATGGCAGGAAAATCCTCGATGCTACCAGCGGTGCAGCAGTCGCCTGTCTAGGTTACGACAACAAGGAGGTTCAGAAGGCGGTTGTTGATCAGCTGGTCAGCGTGCCTTATTGTCACCCTGGCTTTTACAAGACCAAGTCTGCGGAGGATCTTGCCGATTTCCTCGTCGACTCTACTCATGGACAGATGTCCAAGGCTGTCCTGTGCGGATCAGGTATGACGAGTGACACCACCTCTCATGCCATGACTAACAAAGAGGTATAGGCTCCGAGGCTGTTGAGGTCGCTCTCAAGCTCGCCAAGACACACTTCTCTCACCTCGCTATCCCTCAGACCGAGAGATGCCACTTCATCGCCAGAGTTGGAGCATGGCACGGAGCCACCCTTGGCGCCCTGACACTTGGAGACTTCAAGGTCCGCAAGGATCCTTTTGTTCAGCTCATCTCTCAGAACTCGTCTCGCGTATCAGCCTGCAGCACATACCGCGGCCTGCAAAAGGGTGAGACTGAGGAGGCGTATGTGCAGCGTCTGGCGCAGGAACTTGACGATGAGTTCCAGAGGGTTGGTCCTAACAAGGTCTGCGCGTTTGTAGCTGAGACTGTTGGCGGAAGTGTAAGTCTAGTAATGCTATGTTGATGATCAAAGTACTTACCTTTTATAGGCCAGTGGATGTGCCATGCCAGTCAAGGGCTACTTCCCCGCCATGAAGGCCGTATGCAAAAAGTATGGTGCCCTCCTCATCCTCGACGAAGTCATGTGTGGAATGGGTCGCACCGGATCTCTTCACGCTTTCGAACAAGAGGATGTCGTCCCGGATATCCTAGTTGTCGGGAAGGGTCTCGGAGCTGGCTATGCTCCTATCTCAGCCGTCATGCTCAACACTAAGCTCGTCGAGTCGTTCCAAAAGTCCGGCAAAGGCTTCGCTCACGGTCAGACGTACATGGCTCACCCTCAAGCTGCTGCGGCTGGATTGAAGGTGCAGCAGGTTATTCGGGACACGAACATGGTTTCTCACGTTCAGCGCATGGGCGACTACCTGGGATCAAGGCTCAAGGAGAGACTACTACCCCTCCCCTGGGTGGGAGACATCCGTGGCCGAGGCCTATTCTGGGCTGTGGAATTTGTCATTGACAAAAAGTCCAAGGAGCCATTCCCCTACAGCCTCGGACTCCATGGCATGATGCACTCCAAGGGAATGAGCGAGGGCTACGAGATTTCTCTCTTCAATGCTAACGGTGGCTATGACGGCTACAGCGGCGATCACTTCCTGATCTGTCCCCCTTTCATTGTCAACGAGGCCGACGTCGATGAGATTGTGGACCGAACCGCACGTGTCATTGAGGATACCTTTTCAGAGTTAGTCAACTCGGCGGTCTGGGAAAAGATTGCTATCCAGATGGACATTGCTGCCGAGGCTCCAGTGGCGGACATTGCAGTTGGAGAGACATTGGTGTCTGTGAACTAGGGTCGGTACAAGACTAGCCTTCGGAGTGTTGTAAATAGTTATATAGTATAAATAGTTGAAACTACACATCACAGTTTATTTTGCGCATCTATTCACATACCAAGCTGAAAGCGCGTCACATCGGGAATCACGATTCATAGATCAACGATATTCAGATCATTTTTGTCCACAAGGCAATAGCCAAATCCGGTGTCAAGTCCGTATAAGTTAAAATCAAACTACTTTAATCTCATCGATAGAGAACATTGAATGACCGTGAAGATAACCTGTCAACCCTTGTTCCTCGTCAGGCCCATGTCTGATCTAGAAACGGTTACAAAGATCCTCGAGCATCTGAACCTGCTTCTTGAGGTTCACAATAACCTTCCCAAGCGAATCCGAATCTACCCCGGGGAGGTACGAGTCAGACAACTCCTGGACATCCGCCTTGGACATATCAATCGCCATCTTCAGAGTTTCAACCCTTTCCATAGTCGCTGCGTAGTCACGCTGACGCTGTTCCGGTGACACCTGCGGAGAAAGTAGGCGGATGGTCTGTGGATTCTTGAGGAAGTCGTCCATGTCCGAGGTCGTGGCTTTAATGCGAGCCAAGATCCGTCGAGTATTATCCTTCTTCCAACGTGCTGGCAGAGACTCCTCCAAGTTTGGCTCCTCCTCTGGAGCAGTGAGCCTGTCAAGCTGGTCTAGGATGGCCTCCATATCCATACGCTCGTTTTGGCTGTCAGTGTTGCCAGTCTGGACGTCAAACTGGCCGTCTTCAACGGAACGGGAATCCGAGACATGGTGCTAATCAGTATTATCTCTGAAAACTTTGGTGTAATCTGTTGGGCTGATGAGTGAAAGCGTGGTGTTAGCGATGCTTGTTGTTTCAGTATGCAGAGAGAAAACATATTGGCCAAGGCAAAGGTGAGTATTTATGTCTTATTGGGCCGCCCAAGTCCAAGATCACACACGTAGACGATTCATTGCAAGTGAGGTGTTCCTAGTATTCACCAGTGTGTTTAACTGTTCTATCCGTGCTCAGCGAGGAGAGTAGGAGAACATCACAGAGCCCATTCCCAAGGCAGTGAAGAAGTCAAAAAAGCGCGATGCAGCGAACGAACGCGCGAAACCTCCAGATCCGTAGCTTATTCAGTTATTCGTCTTTGTTAGTTGTCAGCCTCTGATCCACAGAACAAAGGCCCAACTGCATGAGTGTTCCAGGTAGCCTAAGGAACAATGATTCGAGCCCCAGGAAGCCTTTGTATCACACAAGAATTCTCGGGGCTCGAAAAGACTGCTTTGCAAATTCTAGGAGAGCCACACGCTGGATTTCCACCTGTATTAGTTAGTGACAACAGGTCCAGGTCGGTCATCAGTTCAACTTCAACAGCGATCCTCTAGCTCAGTTAACCCACCAAGGGCCGAGCTTCAACTATAATAAAGAACACACTGTCAACACATCATAGCATCATATCCCAATGCTAACACAGTAGCCTTTTTTTTAGCCTTTCTGCTGCCTACAGTAAAAGGCTCATAGCTATCTGCATCATGAAAGGTTAAAGCTTTGGGTACAACTTGAACAGCATTGTAGGCCACCCCGCCTCAGAGCTTCGGGCTTGAACGTGCGAGCAAGATCAAGTCAATGGCGCAGTTATGGAATACAAATGATACTATTAAACTAAGTTTGCTACCTATAACTTATAGAACCCGGCGCGATTGTGCTTCTCCTCAGGATGGGAATTGAAAGAAAGGAAACTCTGTCTTGCCAAGGCTTGAGCATAGATCTCTCCATACTCGCCCAGTGTTGCTCAGAAGCCACAGCGACTTCTAGTATGTCATGTCCTCACAATATGTAGTTTACACAGCTTCAACCACATTCTCAAAAATCGCGTCGTTGAGGCAGTCGACGATGGAGTTGCCATTCGTCAGCCCCGAAGTCAGACAAGTCAACGCCGCTCCCGCAGCAAAAGGCCCAAGAGCAGCCGTGCAGAGTGGCACATTGAGGGCGAGTTCAACAACTGTGTTGCCGGCAAGGTCGAGGCACGGCTCGGGGAGTGACGTGATACATGTCTCAGAGAGGGCGTCTTCAAGGCATCCAACAACAGTCTCTCCCAAAGTATTCTCCGTGATGAGATCGGTACCCAAGCAAGTGGCGACGTTGCCCACAGCGAAACCTCCGAGCGCAACTGTACAGACAGGGATGGCTGCGATAAGAGCAAGGCCATCAGTATCGGCAAGGTTCTGGCAAGGCTCAGGTACCGTCGCACAGATTGGCTGTGGGTTGGGAGTCGGTGTGGGTTCCACGCAGAGAACACCGTCAGTGACGGTACCTGTACCAGAGTCGAAGCCGAAAGCAATACGCAGGCATTCAACGATACTAGCGCCCTCGGTCGACGCGGTGATAGATCCAGTGGCAAGACAAGTGGCCGCGCTTCCAACCGCAAAGGGACCGAGAGCAACAGCACAAACAGCGACATCAGCAACAAGTTCCAGGCCGTTGGACTCTTCGAGGCTGACACATGCGTCCGGAAGAGTCGTGATGCACCTACCCTCCAGAGCAGTCAAGATGCAGTCTGCAATGTCCGATCCAACTGTAAAGATTGAGAGGGACGTTGCGAGACAGGTGGCGATGTTTCCAGCTGCGAATGGACCAAGGGCCGCAGTGCAAGTGAGTATCACGGGCGCCAGAAGGAGACCGTTGGTTGTCTCAAGATCCTGGCAACCCGCTGGGAGAGCGACGTCGCAGAAGGAGGTGGTAGAAGTAGGAACCGGGATGCACTCAGATGCCGAAGTTTCCACAGTCTCGGGCGTTGTTGAACTGGCTGCGATAGATGTGGTGGCCTCCTCTGAGGTGGCTGCCGCGGTCGTCGTGGGCTCCTCTGAGGAAATGGCAGTAGTCTCCACAGCTATGGTGGTGTCGATTTCGGTGCTAGAAGCCATGTCCGAAGTAGCCGCCTCTGAAGAAATAGCAGTGGTCTCGGCGGCCAGAGAGGTATCGGCATCGGTGCTAGTAGGAAGCTCGGTGGAGGAATCCGAGGAGTCGGAAGTCTCTGGATCGGCTGAGGTGGCAATGGCCGTTGAAGACTCGATGGGGTCGCCCGAGGTAGAGTCAGCGCTTGTCGAGGCCGCGTCTTCTGAGCTGGCGGTTGTCTCAGCGGCAGCTGTCGAAGCCTCAGAGGTATCAGTGGTGGCCAATGCAGTCGAGTCGCTACTTTCCGACGCGTCGCTGGTGGCCGCTTCTGTGGAAACTTCTGACTCGGTCGAAGGAGCTTCTGTACTAGACGGATTCTCTGAAGACTCCTCAGGCATCGTTGATGTAGCAGCGGCAGTGAGATCTGAAGTGCTAGTGACAGCATCTGTGGAAGGCTCTGATGCCGTAGAAGAGCCTTCCAGACTAGACGAAGGGGCCTCTGAGGATTCCTCGGGTGTCGTTGATGTAGAAGCGGCAGCGATGTCTGAGGTGCTGGTGGTAGCGTCTGTAGAAAGCTCTGGTGCGGTGGAAGAGGCTTCGAGACCAGAAGATGAAGTCTCTGAAGACTCTTCGGAAGACGACGCGGACGTAAAGGTGGTCGCATCGTCAGACGTGCTGGTTGCAGGAGTGGACTGGGTTTCCGGAGCCTCGGATAGTGCAGGCGCTGAGGAAGATGCTGACAGTGTTCCAGCCGCACTGGAAGACGTAGCGGCCGCAGAGGTAGGCTCCAATACAATCACTGTGCCAGTAGGATCAGTTCCAGAAGGAGGCATGGTGATAGTTGAAGCTCCGGTAGCGGTACCAGTGTTGACACCCGTTATAGTAGTGAATGGTCCAGTGAACGTTGTGCTGGGGGATGAGCTGGTGGGCTCCAACACAATCACAGTACCCGTAGAATCGGTTCCAGATGGGGGCAAGGTAAGAGTTGAAGCACCGGTAGCTGTCCCGGTGTTAACCCCGGTGATGGTAGTGAACGGTCCGGTAAAAGTAGTGACGGGCGCCGAGGAGGCGGGCTCTAGAATAATCACTGTACCAGTAGGGTCGGTTCCAGCTGGGGGCAGAGTAAGGGTTGAAGTGCCAGTAGCTGTCCCGGTGTTAACACCAGTAATAGTGGTGAAAGGTCCGGTAAATGTTGTAGAGGGAGATGAGGATGAAGGCTCCAATACAATAACCGTGCCAGTGTGATCAGTTCCAGAAGGGGGCAGGGTGACTGTCACAGGCCCGGTGGCAGTCCCAGTATTAACACCAGTTACGGTTGTAAACGGCCCTGTAAAGGTCGTGACGGGTGCCGAAGAAGCAGGCCCCAGAACAATGACGGTGCCTGTGGTGTCGGTCCCAGATGGGGGCATGGTGAGGGTTGTGCTAGCGGTGCCAGTGCCAGAAATGGTGGTAAAGGGTCCAGTGAAACTAGAAGCGGGCGAGGAAGAAGAAGGTTCGAGAATGATGACTGTGCCCGTTGGATCCGTCCCGGAAGGAGGAAGAGTCAGCGTTGCGGTGGTAGTCCCGGTATTGATACCAGTGACGGTGGTGAAAGGACCTGTAAAGGTGGATGCCGAAGTTGGCTCTAGGACAATAACGGTACCGACTGTGTCAGTTCCAGAAGGAGGCAAGGTCATTGTCGCTGTCTCACTTCCCGTGTTAGCACCGGTAATGGTAGTGAATGGACCAGTGAAAGTGGACGCTGAGGTTGGCTCCAGGATAACAACAGTACCAACCGTGTCGGTTCCAGAAGGGGGCATAGTAAGCGTTGCTGTATTCGTTCCAGTGTTCGTTCCGGTGATTGTAGTGAAAGGTCCCGTGAAGCTGCTCCCTTGCGAGGTAGGGGTGGGTTCAAGAATAATGACTGTTCCAGTAGAGTCGGTGCCTGATGGAGGCAGCGTTAGCGTGCCAGTGGCGGTTCCCGTGTTGACTCCGGTAATGGTGGTGAAGGGGCCAGTGAAGGTTGTGGGATTGGCTGAGGTGGGGTTGACAACAATGACTGTCCCAGTAGAGTCGGTACTTGAAGGAGAAAGTGTCATGGTTGTTGGCCGAGTGGCAGATCCATCAGATCTTGTAATGGTGGTGAAAGGGCCAGTAAAGCTCCCTCCAGAGCTGGTACCTGGGGTCACGACAATCACGGTTCCGGTGAGATCCGTACCAGACGGGGCAAGAGTCAACGTTGTAGGCCGAGTAGCCGATCCATCAGAACTCGTAATCGTAGTAAATGGTCCCGTGAAGCTCAAAGAGCTCGAAGGGCGTACAACGATGACGGTTCCGGTGCCATCTGTTCCAGAGGGGGGAAGAGTCAGGGTGGATGGTTGGGAACCTCCAGCGCCAGTGCGTGTAAGAGTCGTGTAGGGACCGGTGAAAGTATTGCCGAGGCTGTTGGTAGGGTTGACCACAATGACTGTTCCAGTCGGGTCTTGGCCAGAGGGAGCTTGGGTGATGGTGGTCGGCCGGGACCCGGGACCATCGCTGGTAATGGTGGTGTAGGGACCAGTGAATAGAGGTTCGGGATCACTGATTAGAGTATATCAGTTAGTCTAGGTTATAAGAAATTCAGCATCGTACATACCCAGTCGAGAATCTTGTAGATGTTCCCGTCAGAGTGAACGAGGTCACAAGAGTCGTTGGCGCATTCGTGATCGGGATCGTGGTTCCGCCAATCGTGAGGACCGTGTTGGACGGAATGAAGGTGCTGATGGATACAGGCTGAAGACCAACAATAACTTCAGGCTGTACCTCCACGACATGTGTCCCGTCAGGGCAATCTGGATCGCCCTGAGCCTGTGCTGCTACACTGAGGCCGTGTAAAAGCAGAAGCTCGGGAAGATGGTGAAGGAAACGCATTGTAGCAACGAGCGAGAAGCTGAGTGAGCTTAAAACTTTGAAAAAGATGTGAAAGGAGTAAGGGAGTGTGATGATTGATGCTGGATGCCTCAACTCTAGATGCAGAGAGGGCGATATTTATGGTTAACAGAGCTCAGGTCAAATCACCTCTTACCAGCACATTCAACGAGGCCAACTCGCAAGTAATGCAACTCTGAAAGCTCATTTCAGGAGTATGACTTGCAGAGAGGCATCTGAAACCTACAAAGAGAGGTAAAAGTTGGTCTCCGGAATGGAAAGGGAGAGTGGTCAACGTGAAGGTGATATCGGCTACGATGTCTCTCAGGCCAAGAGCACCGAGTTGTCATTTTCAGCCCATCTTGCCATCGACAGAAATTCCTCTGGAATTCTATTAGGTTTTCACCTTGGGCTTCAATGGAGATGTCCTAAATGTTGTGACATTCGTTCGAATCTTGTCGGTCTTTCGTTGACGGACGACATCGTGCTCCTTGTGATCTGGCTCATTGATCCAGCAGCTGTTCCAAGATTATCGGAAATAACACTAATGACTCTGATATTAGGGACCTCAAGTGTTCATAACAAGGAATTAGCTGGGTGAACAGACAGTGGTAGTGCTGATGAAAGCAGACTGTTGATGAGAGGTGACTGCCATCGCCCTCTCCAACCCCTTTAGCAACAGGAAAAAGAGTTTGCGACTTGAGACTAGTGCATTCATGGCATAATTAACCCTCTTTTCGGTGTTTCTTTTCAGCTCTCGTGGGCCGTGCAGCAGATGGAAAGGAGTCTTTTGACATGGTCAAGGCCAATGAGAACAACGAGTTGGATGCCCGATTCGGAACAGCGTCAAGCAGAGCGATTATATGGCATCCAAATGTCATGTCCCTTGAGTTTAAGCGAGGCCTGATTCGCCGAGTCCCAAAATTCCGATCCGGCATTGGGGATGTAAGCGTGGTGCCGAGAATGGGGCCCTCACCCAAGAGCCAAGGGCATCGTACAACGCCAACCTTGGAAAAAACATCAGCTTCATTGCTTCAATGAATGGTTCAGAGAAAGTTCATTCTTCATTCCTCGCTTGGGTTGAAGTGTTGATGAGCAACAGAAAGCACCAGCTGACCAGAGGGACATAAATACTCCCCCACGAGGCACCTTACATCCAGAGCATCCTCACCAACACAACTCCCCACGCACCCACATCCACTCGTTCATCTTACACTCGTTTAAATATGCTCCTCTCTCTCGTTCTCGTCTTCCCTGCCGCTACCCTGGCGTCTTGGCTCCCCATCAGACCAAGACAAGCGTCAACTCCTGATGATTGCACGCTCACAAGCACCCTCCCCCCAGTGACCCGGACCAGTATTTACCCTGTATCGACTATTGCCGACTCGGGACCGGGTCAAGCCACTGGCGGGGGATCCCTTATTTACACCACTGCCTTGCCAACACTCGGTCCGAGCGGCCCCGGTTTACACACCTACACCATCACTGCGCCCTGCCCTTCGGCAGAGTGCCAGCCACCCGCCGCCACTGAATGCCCTCCCGGGTTCACTACAGCTGTCGTGGTCTGTCATGTTTGCGGTGAGAGCCCGGTAACTACGGTTTTGACTCTCCCTGAGATGGCCACGGCATCGCCCAACAGGGATGACTCCACGGATGGTTCCGGGCATGGCTCCGCTAGTGGGGTAAACGGTCACCCGGCATGTAAAGGCGGCTCTTGCGTCCTTGGCTCAGCTCCTACCGTCTCTGGGTTTGTCAAGACTACTCGTCCGACATCGTTGGATCATGCCAAACCAACCGGCCCCCTGTCTGTCCCTGAGGCTCCTGGATTCAATGAAGCCGGAGCCTCTCTTCCGTCGCCGCAGAGCCCCTCTTCGCCCGATGCTCTTCAACCCCAGGATCACCCTCAGAATGATCGCCAGGGTGCTCCCGGAGCTGCAGACATCCCTGAACACCAGCCAATCCCTGGATCTCCCAAGTCCCCTAGTGCGCCACCATCAGCGGGCTCCGGATCGTCCCCGGGATCCCCTGAAACTGTCGAAAAGCCAGCCACAGTTGAAAACCCGGATGCTGGATTCCCAAACAGTCCTGAGAAACCCGATGCCCATGCTCCCACGGTCCCAGAATCGTCGGACTCCGAGTCTTCCGCCTCGTCTTCGTCACCCTCAACACTCCCTGAATCCCCGGTCACTGGTCAACACCCCGAAAACCCTAAGCTGCCGGAATCCCCCAAGTCGCCTACTTCTCCTACCGTACCCAACGCCCAGCACCCGGCGACGGACTCCCAGGATGGTACCGTTGGAGGAGGAGCGGCACCAGAAGTTGTCTCTTCTCCTGAAGCCACACCAGCCGCCCCGACAACTGTTCTTGTTACAGGGTCTGCCCCTGGAAGCAGGGTGACCAAGACTGCTATCCTCGGGGCCCTCGCGATTGGTTTCCTCTTCTGGCTCCCTCTTTATGCCCACTAAGTGGATATGGGGAGGTCCCGGCCGTGATTGCTGAGCGGAATAGCGTCTCGGCCGTTAGTCACCGAAACCCCAATATGTCTTTGTTGGTGTAGCCTCTAGGAGCATAAATTCAATACAATGTGAGCCTTTATTGGTTCATGCTCTGGTAGTTCAAGTAGCTGTAGCATCTTAATAGACCCTTTATAGCTGAAAACGTCCTGAGATTGACTCAGATGACGAGCCGTTAGATGATGTATCAACAACGGCGGTTCTCGCTTAAGCTCCCTCCACTTTTTAAGCATTCTTTCCGTGTGTGTTGCCAGCTGAACAGGGGTCCAGGCCTGATGGCGCGGGCAGGGTATAAAAGATCCGTCGAATCATATCCTTTGGTCACTTTCGCTTACAGCCAAAAGCAAAGAGAGTAAGCCATTACTAAGATTGTATGTATGTATTTAGTATCTCGGGAGACGAGGTCATAGTTAATGCCGGCGCTAGGAAGAACAAAACTTCCAAGACCTCCGTCACTGTCGATGAAAGGGAGAGCGGTCGAGACCTAGGCTGCCAAGGCCGAAAAGGAAGAGCCCGAAGTCGCCGAGAATTGGGGTTCTAAGCCTGAGAAGGAGTAGTCCAACGCATTGACATCCAAGCGTAGTATTACCCTACATAGGTAGACAAGAGCATTCTGAACGACAGCGTGTCGAGTGCTTCTTCACCGTAAAATGTGCGGTTGCAATCAAATTCCGAGATCTTGTCTAGCTTGAGGGCCCGTCTGTTGTGGCGTTTTGAGTACTCTTTGCAGGAGTAAAACACGCCCACATAGAGCTGGAAGATGCATTGGAACCTTTTTCTTACAGATTTTATGCAGCCAATTTTAAGCACTTTCCAGCAATTATTAAGCAAAAAAATAAAATAAAATAAGGGCCAAGGATTAATTAATAGTAATAACAATGATCTCAAGAAAAGAACTTTAAGACTTTCACTTCCTCTCATGATCGCTAACGAAGCGGATGAGGGTGAAGCTACCCTGTAGCTCAGAATGACTCAACCCGCCTTTCCTACTTATTTGGTCACAACCTCCTGTGAGAGCTTCGCATCTGTCATAATCACATCGTCAGGCCACTCATGACAGCCCCAGCAAGGCTCACTTGTTGTCATATAGTGCAGCCCGGGCGCATTCGTTCAATACAGGACAGTTCCTTTTGACCATGACTAGTTTATTTACGAGGTGGTTCGAGCCAGCCCACACACATATCTTGAGTTATGTACAACTAAATAATATTTCCAGAATCGAAACCCCCTATCGGCAGCGTTCTTTGACCCGCAAAACGCCTACTTAAATCCTTCCGATACCAAAGTTACCACTCACGTGTCCCTTGACATCTCCGTACCGAATAGGGGTGACCAGGTTAGACTTGTACTTGCCCAGCTCAGACAGAACAACGGTATCCTTGCGACTAGGCACAGCACCCGAAGAAGTGTAGGCGTTGATCTCACAGTTACGTCCAAGCGACGAAGCACAAGTAGTGCGCGAGCCGCTATCAGGAACGTTGAAGATCTTGCCCACCTCGCTCGCATCGGTGATGGGCGTCTTGGAGTTCTCGAAGCGGTTACCTTCCAAGAGCACGCGGCCGGTGGAGGAAATGTCAAAGTTGTGGCCGGTGTTGGAGTTGAAGTAGTTGTTGACGGCCTGCACGGTCTGGGTGCCCTCGGAAGAGCCGATCTTGGGGGCGCGGCCGGAGAGGTCGTGGAGGTAGTTCTTGTCGAACGTGATCTTGTCACCCTTGCCACCGATGATGATGGTCCAGTAGTGATCGTTGTTGCACGAGTGGGAGAAGTCGGTGCGACCGTCGAATTCGGTGTTGGAGATGGTCACGCGGGAAGCCTCGTAGCTGGGAGTGTTAGTAATGAATCGACATTGGTGGGAGGGGATGCCTACTGAGAAACAAACATCTGTCGGCCGGTGCGGCTGATCTATTTGGGGTCAGTATTATGTAGCCCCTGTCCGTCGTGAGGTCGTTACCTTGCAATGGTCAATCCAGACACCGTCATTGCCAGACAGGCTGATAGCATCACCACCCCAGACATACTGAGGGTTGAGGTTCTGCAAAAGTCAGCAATAGTACTTTCCTTTTCCGGGACAACCTACATCAATGTGAATGTTCTGAATAATGATGTTCTTAGCAGCAGTGATGAAGCGAAGGCCCTTGCCAAGCAAAACACCCTTGTTGCCAACACCAACAAGACTCTTGTTGCTACCAACCGGCATGCCGATGTAGCTAGCCTTGTCGTATTTGACCTGGATAGGCTTCTCGTTGCTGTCGCAGCCGCCCGTCTTGATGGTGTCCTGGCCTCCGTTGGCAGCAGTGCATCCACTCGTCAGACGACAGCCCGTCTCGGTGACGCTTCCCTCGGAACCAAGGAAGTTAAAGGTCTTGTCAATCACGATGACCCGAGGGGTGTTGTCGGCCAGCCATGACTTGAGTCTACCGTAGTTAGTAGGTGATGTTATTCGCAGTCTGGAGAACATACTGGGCAATGTCCTTGGGCTTCTGAGGAGTAGCATTTCCGCCGCCAGTGACGCCCTTGGCAAAACCATAAGGACTTCCAACGACCTGGCATAGGGAAGAGGAGACGCCTCCTAGGAGAACAAGAAAGGGAGCTAAATGCATGATAAGCTTGGATGCTGTTTTGATACCAAGCTGAAATTGAGTGCCGACTTGATTAGAAGCCGAAGCAAGACGGCTACTTGGCTTCGGTTTTATAGCCACATCTCTTCACCTCTCATACAGCCAAGACTCGCCATACGTATGATTCTCTACAGATATTCCATCGCGGACATGAATTCTCCGGGTCAGGTAAGGCGTGACGGCTGGGATATCAGTCCCCGATTCTCGCAAGGCATGGTAACCAGGATGTCGATAACGATTAGATAACGATAAGCGCGCTTAGCCATCTGATAAGGATATCATATGCCCGCGGACTACCGAGGGGACGGGTACCACCCTGAAGCGAGTGTGGGTATTTTTCCAATGCCTCGGTATGATTTAACAACAACCAGACAAGCGGTAACAAATGGCCAACGCTGCACAGATCAGAGGAGTCAAACTAAGTAATGTCCTGCATATAACAAACCATGTTTTAAGTAAAACTCATAAATCAGCCTTATTCTGAAGCTTAAAAACTGGACGAACCTCTACTGAAGACATGCAGCACACCCTGTAAAGAGCTCGTATTTCGTGCCCCCATTTCTCGCTTTCCTAACCCCTACAGCGCGTAGAATTTCCCAAATTCAAGGGTCCAGGTTGAAACGAGCCCTACCGAACAAGGCTTAGAATCACCCAAAAAAATTAGTCTAGAATGCCGTAGTTCCGAACCAAGGCCCCTGAAACACGTCGGTTGAGCACACAGCCTCAGGTGAAGAAAGCATCGACAACTTCCACCAATCACGTCTCTCGTGCTGAACCATTACTTAAAGCATCCATCCCCGTCGAGCTTGGCGAGTTTTTTTAATATTCATCTGTTTATTATTCATTCTTTTTTTTGAGTTTCATCTTGTATATTCGACAATTGTTTCTTGACCGTCATTCGCTCGTTTTTTTTAACCTGTCAACAACACCTACTTTCGTTTCAACCAACACTCATCATGAAGTCTGTCTCGACTCTCCTAGTTGCTCTAGCTGGTCTGGCGCAGCTAGGCGCCTCTCAGAGCGTCGTCGGCAAGGCTGAGGGTTTCGCCAAGGGCGTTACGGGCGGTGGCAAGGCGACTCCGGATCACCCGCAGACCATCCAGGAGTTGACCAAGCTGCTCACCGACAAGCAGCCTCGCGTCATTGTGCTCTCCAAGGAGTTTGACTACACCACCTCTGAGGGCACCGAGTCTGGGAATGTCTGTGCCAGCTGGGGCACCGGTGACAAGTTCCAGAAGATTATCCAGACCGATTGTGGTGGCAAGCCTGCTTCGCGTGAGACGTGGTACAAGGCTGCCAGGACTCCTATTGATGTTGCCTCTGACAAGACCATTCTCGGCGTGGGTGACAAGGCCGGCATCAAGGGCAAGGGTTTGAGAATGCGTGGTGGTGCCAAGAACATCATCATCCAGAACATCCACGTTACTGATCTCAACCCCAAGTACGTCTGGGGTGGTGATGCCATCTCGTTCGATGGCGCCGACCAAGTCTGGGTTGATCACGTCACGGTAACCCATCCGCTTTTCCTCACTCCAAATACCTTCTAACAGTGATAGACTGCACGCCCTGGCCGCCAGCACTACGTCTTCGGCTTCAACCCCAGCAAGCGCATCACGCTGTCCAACAACTTCATCGACGGCCAGTCTCCCTACTCCACTGGAGGCGACGGCTACCACTACTGGACCTTTGAGATGGTTGGCAAGGACGACCAGATCACCATGCAGAACAACTACATCAAGCGCACCGCTGGCCGCAGCCCTGCCCTCAGCGGCAAGACTCTTCTTCACGCCGTCAACAACGTCTGGGAGGACAACAACGGCCACGCCATCGAGGGAGGTGAAGCCACCGCCCGCGGCATCTTTGAGGGTAACGTCTTTATCAACGTAAAGAAGATGGTTTCCGACTACAAGGGCCGTCTCTTCACTGCCCCTAGCTCCAACACGGAGTGCCAGCTTGCCCTTGGCCGCGCCTGCGAGACCAACCTCCTCCAGAACTCTCAGGGTGGCTTTGACTACAAGGACACTTCCTTCTTCTCCGAGTACTCCAGCCTCAACATCGCACCCGCTGTTTCCGCTAGCAAGGCCAAGTCCTCTGTTCCCCAGAACGCCGGCGCCGGCAAGATCGACACTGCCGGAAGCTCCGCCGCTGCCGTCGATAACAAGTCCACCGCTCCAGCCTCCAAGGCCCAAGAGCCCAAGCCGGCCGCGACTCAGGCTTCCAAGCCCGCCACGGAGCAGCCCAAGACCGCTGGCACTGTTGCTCTGTATGCTCAGTGTGGCGGACAGGGATACACTGGCGCTACTACTTGTGCCCAGGGCAAGTGTGTCAAGTCCAACGATTGGTACTCCCAGTGCCTGTAATAGCGAGCATAGCTGGCTTTACCCTGAGGCTAGAGTGCATCGCTTTCTTCCATTCTGTATTTAATATTCTAAACAACTTTAATACCAATGTTCTGGACACAACCTCTTCTGAGAGGTGACCACAACGCCAGAAGAACACAGCTAATATCCAACCTGCCTCATCTGCCGTCCTTCCCAGTCTCGTACATTCGTAGACGCTGATTGACCTCTCCCTCCACTATTTAGAGACACACCCTCGTTCGGCAGCGACCCCATTGGCACTACCTTCGGTGGTACTCTCGTCAATGACAAGAGTCTCGTCTCGCCTCTTGCTACTGTATCTCAAGTTAGATGGCCGCGCCCCTTTGTTATAGCTCTCTTACCTTGGTCTTACTTTTAAAGCTAATTAAGAATCGACCTCTGTGGTACTTTTTGGACGGTATCTAGATGCCATTGCTCTCCTCGTTCCTTAATACTTTTGCGTAGCTTATTAAATGCCATATAGATAAGCCGCGTCTATTAATAGTCTATGAGCGCTTAGTAGTTGAGGCTAATTAATGAGTGCCGAGGAAATATAATAGGGAATAGATTTTCGAGGCTCAAATAGATTCTCTGATCTGCAGGCTTCCCCTTGGAAAGGTTCTGGCGAAGAGGTTGGAGCATGGGTACGCAGTTCTCGTCTGGCGGCAGGATGCCAAAATAACCCGAGGACTCTAAGAGCTCCCTGAGCAATCTTAGATCTGTTGTCGAGGCCTGGTAAACCAGGATTATTGTGTTCTGCGTGATCCAGACTTCCTTGAGTTTGGATGCAACCTGGTGCACAGTCATGCGGTCAATGTTTGATAGGCGAGATGGTGAGTAGACGGCCGATGCTTTTGACCGGCTTAGCCATTTCATGAAAGGATACGGCTTGAGCTCATTGTGGTCGATTCCGTTCTGATGCTCGATAGTGGTGTTGATGAGAGTACGCCCAGAAACTCGTTCAATGATGGCAAATTCCCATAACTGTTGCGAGGAAGGCGAGTATTCATCGTCGAGAATGACAAGTTCTGAACCATGGCGTTGTCCCTGCTGGATTTCTTCTATCCGACGAAGCACTTTTCTGTAATTCGACGGAAAGGTCTACGTTTTCCGAGTCGCGGACTTGAATATCTTTATAGCCCGTCGCGGATCAGCAACTCTCCTCGCTTGCTTCGTCATTACCATGGAATGGCTTATGTGCCGAGGCACATCCGTATCGCATCGACTCAGCAAGTCCGCCCAAGCAGGCCGACACTTTGCTATAGTTCTTCCTCAATGGTTGGTTGTTGGGCCAGCAACTTTGCGTGCAGGCAAAAGGATCATGATCCAATAAAGAGCTTTCTAAAACAAATAATATCCCGTACTAACCCATATCCAGGTCTGCCCCGCCGCAAGCTCCACTTCCATTTCCTTCTCCAGCATTCGCTTATCTACGTTAGTTCATCAGATATGCAATATTGCCCAAGGCGTACCGACATTGTGCCGAGAATTCTCAAAAGTTTTCTTTTTGGGAGGCACAACTCCCCCTCCACCGAAGAATCACTTTGAAATCATCAACGCAATTGCCCGGCTGCACCTATCCATCATGACTGCTCTTGTATGTTCCTCCAAACCACCGATTCTCTATTGCGTGCAGCTTTTCCATCGAGACTGACTGACTGGTATTTTTTTTTCCCTTTTAGCGAAGAGCCATCTGTCTTGATGCCGCCGCGCTTGCGACGCGGCAGACCCGAACCTCGATTACCCGCTCGCGATTGTTGGCAGTACCTGCGCTTCGGTTCCGCAACTATGCCTCAGCCAGTCCGAAACGGCAACAGGCCTTCCATTCACAGCTCGAGACCGCCCCCAATTCCTCCGCCCTCCAGTCCTCCCTGGACTCCGCCGCCCGAACCTACCCACAGACACTTACCGAGAAGATTGTGCAACTTCACGCAGATGGCGTGGCCCAAGGAAGAAGAGTCAGAGCTGGAGATTACGTGATACTGCGGTTGGTCTAGTCCTGGTTCGTAGGTCTGGAAATTGAGCTGATGTCGCAAGGCCTCATAAGAGTATGACCCACGACAACTCGTTTCCTGTAATTACCAAGTAAGCACTTGACTCATCGTAATGGCCCATTAACTAAGCTGTGTAGGTTTATGGAAATGGGCGCTACTTCAGTCAACGACAATCGTCAGGTCGTCATGACGTATGTTACCTTGTCCTGACCCAGCCCATATGCCCTGTCTGACTATCCCAGGCTTGATCATGATGTCCAGAACAACTCTGAGCAAAATTTGCGCAAATACCGTCTGATTGAGGAGTTCGCCAACAAGCAAGGCATTGATTTTTGTATGCGCAGCTCCAGGACTCCCCCCTCGACACTCTTTGAAGCATTGAGTTAACTTGGACAGACCCCGCCAAACACGGAATCGGGCACCAAATTATGATTGAAGAAGGCTACGCCTGGCCAGGAACCGTCACTGTTGCTAGCGACAGTCACTCCAACATCTACGGTGGCGTTGGGTGTCTTGGCACAGCCATCGTCCGCTCAGACGCCGCAAGTGTCCTCGCAACCTCGACAATATTCTGGCGAGTCCCGCCAGTTGCCAAAATTACTTTCACGGGTACTCTGCCTCCGGGGGTTACAGGCAAAGACACCATCATTGCCCTATGCGCCTTGCTCAAGTCCGAAGTGCTGAATATGTGTGTCGAGTTCACCGGGTCTGAACAGACTCTTGCAAGCATCCCCATATCCGAACGCTTGACAATCGCCAACATGACAACTGAGATGGGATCTCTATCAGGTCCCAAGCCCTCTTCTACACCTCTGCCAAGTCACTAATTCGTATGGGTAGGACTCTTCCCTGTCGACGAGACGCTCATCTCGTGGTACCGCGCCAGAGCCGCAGCCGCAGCCACGTCTGGCAATTCTACCAAGGATCGTATAAACCAGAAGCGGATTGACGAGCTCCTGGAGAACACCCTTGTGGCTGATCCTGGTGCTAAATACGCAAAAGAATATTTCCTCGATCTGTAAGCAACAGCCACCCTGGCTGTCTCGTTCATAAATGTTACTCCCAACAGACTAACAAATCGCAGATCCACCCTTTCACCCTTCGTTGCTGGTCCCAACTCAGTCAAAGTTGCCAACCCTGTTGAGAAGCTCGTTGCTGAGGATATTGCTATAGACAAGGCATATCTTTTAAGTTGCACCAATGGCAGGAGTACGGATTTCGCAGCTGCTGCTCGTGTCTTCCGCGAGGCCGGTAAAAATGGCAAGCCTGCCAAGGTCCATCCTAGTGTCAAGCTCTATCTCGCACCTGCATCCCTGGCCGAACAGCGGATGTCGGAAGAGGCTGGGGACTGGCAGGTTCTCGCGCAGTGTGGAGCTGAGCTACTTCCGGCCGGATGTGGAGCCTGCATAGGCTTGGGCCGTGTATGTAGCAAATATCCTACGTTCCAAAGCTCCTTTCCAACGCTAATATTTCATACAGGGCTTACTCGAGGAAGGCGAGGTGGGCATATCGGCAAGTAATAGGAATTACAAAGGGCGCATGGGTAACTCCATCATGTCTCCAGCCTTTTTTACGCACGATGCTAACTTGTTGTTCAAGGTAGCCCCAAGGCGCTGTGTTACCTCGCTAGCCCTGAGGTAGTCGCGGCCAGTGCCATTAAGGGTCGGATTGCCAGTCCTGGTTGGTACTTGAAGCCCGAGGGTGTCGAGAAGGTTGTTGTTGGTGAGGGCACCGGCGACTTTGTTGCTGATAAAGCTCGTTCCATTGAAGATGCTTTTGGACAAATCATCGGTGAGATGGAGAACGTGATTAGCGCTGCTGAAGCTGAAGGGGCTGCTGGGGAGTCGGCCAGTCCCCCAGCCACTGAAGGCGAGACCTTGACGGATGTCCTCCCGGGCTTCCCCGAGAAGGTCGAGGGCGAAATCGTTTTCTGTGAGTAGCTGTTGTATACGGTTGAAGGATTATTCGCTAACCGCTGTAGGCGACAATGACAACATCAATACTGATGGTATCTACCCCGGACGCTATACTTACCAGGATGGCATGACAACAGAGCAGATGGCTTTGGTGTGCATGGAGAACTACGATACCGAGTTCCGCAATATCATTAGACCAAATGATGTGCTGGTAGCCGGGTATTCCTTCGGCTCTGGTTCTTCCCGGGAACAGGCTGCCACTTCTATCCTGGCTAACCGGATTCCTCTCGTTGTTGCTGGTAGCTTCAGCAATATCTTCAGCCGCAATAGTGAGTACTCTTGATTCTCTTTCTTTGCTCGTGATGCTAAAGAAAACAAGGCATCAACAATGCTCTTCTTGGTATTGAAATCCCGAAACTGGTCGAGCGGCTTCGTGAGGTGTACGGGGACGATCCGGAAAAGCCTCTGACTCGCCGGACAGGCTGGAAACTTCTTTGGGACGTCCGCCGGTCCCAAGTGACCATTACGGAGCAGGACGGCACCTCCTGGGTAGAAAAGGTTGGTGAGATGCCTCCTAATGTTCAGGAGATCATCGCCAAAGGAGGGATCGTGAAGTGGGTGCAGTCTACATTGCAGGCTTAGAATACAACACTAGTTTTGTGAATAGTTGTGTATAGACTTGCGGGGCTTCGCTGGCCGGCCACTGAATGTCAGTGACAGCTCAGCTGAGAGCAGTAAGAGCTCGGCTCCAGGCAGGGAACTGGGTTTTAGTACGCTTGAGTTCTCTAAAGGGTCCAGCGATGAGCTTCTTGCTTTCAAGGCTGTTCAATTGGAATTTAACTCGTCGCTGGCGTGAGACCAAGCCGCTCAGGCGAGAGGTTCAAAAATAACAAGTTAAATTTGCATGGCTCTCGTCAATCGAGGCTCCAGAACTCATGAAACGCACTAGGATTTCCATCAGAGCTCCAACATGGCATATGCTTCAAATGGCCAAGACTGGGATGGCGTGTGATGCTTCCTATCCTTGCGCATTTCGACACGCTGATTGGCGTCTTCCCCTACTATTTAGAGTCGGATCCCCGTTCCACAGTAATAGACTCTTCCTCAACCAAACTATCCTCGGCTGCACTTTCGTCAATAGCGGGAGTCTCGTCTCGCTTCTTGCTACTGCAGCTCAAGTCAGACATCTGCACCGTATTGCCATGGTTTTCTCACCTTTTCTTGTACAGCACAATAGCGGTAACAAATCCCGACCACAGTAAAAAGAAGAAGACAAGAGTGACAGGCCAGCCCTTGCGCCATCTGGGCGCGCCATAGGGTCCAGCTGTGGGAAACAGCAGGAGAGGAACCCAAATGTAGAAAGAATAACCGAATGTCATCATCGATCCCTTGCCCCTGTTAGCTAGTTACAGTGATAAACGTGGGCGAGTATATGCCTACCATGATGAGGGCTCGCTCCTCAGAGTCATCCTTGACGATGGTGTTGACCGTTGAATACAAAATCGGACTTGCACAGCCCGAGACACCAAACAGGTACCATGCAAAGAATCTATCACATTAGTTAGCTTCACTCTCATTAAAGTCTTCAATAACTCACTTCAGCCCTTTGGGGATGTTCCACACAATCATGCAGATTGTTGCAAACATACAAGAACCCTCAACGATGGTGTATATGATCCACGACGGATAAATAGACGCCAAGGTCGTGCCAAGCCACGAAGCGACGATGGTGATGGCAGAGGTGACAGTTGGCAGCGTGTTTATCTTTCCAACCGAATAGCCTTCTTCCTTGAGCCAGAGATTCATGTACGAAGAAGGATAGGAAGAGATGATCATGCAACTAAAATGGTCAGTCGGCATCATCCCAGTTGAGCACCTGAAACTCACATGTAGCAGAATACAAAAACCCAAATATGCCATCTCTTGATAGTGCGCTTAAACACATCCTTTCCAATCTTTCCAGGACGTCGGATACGGTACCTTTCCAGACGCTGCTTGGCCAATGAAATATCATTCTCAGTCAGGAAGAAAGGCCTCGGGGAGTCGGGAACCCCAGGGAAAATGATGAAGCCCAGAAACGCAACAGGAATGGTAAAGATGCCATCGATGATAAAGAGCCATTTCCATCCAGGCATACCACCAACACCGGATAGGTTGGTATAAGCAGCGGCTTGAAGGTAGCCGCTCACCATTGATCCGAGGGGGTTGCAGACGAACCACGTTCCGGCGCGCTTAAAGAGTTCAGGGCCGCTATACCAGGAGCCTATTTACACTTAGCACTCAGTGGAAGACGAGATAGTGATGGCTTACCCAGGATGAAATGTGTGCCTGCAAATACGGGAGCCTCGAGCATCCCAACAAGGAAACGGGCCGCATAAAGTTGGTGCACGTTAGTAACTCGGCTCTGAGCAAAGGTAACAATTCCCCAGAGAACTTCCAGAGTCGGAAGAAGCCATCTTGCTCTTCCCAAGAGTTAGTATCAGAAACGATTGCCAAGAAGAGTATTCTTACAAAGCTGGCCGAGACATCAACAACATGCCTGGAACCTGAAAAACGACATAAGCCGTATAGTAACAGACATTGAAGTAGTTGAGCTCGTTTCCGTAGAGGCCAAAATCCTCCTTGAGTCCGCTGACGTATGCATTGCTGATGTTGGTTTGGTCTGCTTGCGTTAGATTGGACACTTAATAAGTGAAGTGAGACCGACCTAGAAATTTGACAAAGACTTGGCATTTGTTAGTTCCTGTAAACTTGAGTAGATCAGTCAGATGACTTACAACATAGGCATGCAAAAACCAAAATTGAAACATCGAGCTTGAAGAGTAATCTGGAGCCAGTCAGTCATGTCCGAGATAGTGCTTGGTTGTACATACTTTCGCTCCTCCGAGGGATATTCGGAAGGATACCAGTTAAAGATTTCCTTCAAGAGTCCAAGCAATGATAGCCTCTTCTTTTTGATGTCGGTGGTTGTCATCGTGAACCAAGTGACTGCTCAACGGACGTTTAACCCTTCACTAGAGTGAACATAGGTCGTTCGAACAACCCTTTGTAGATAAGAGCAGGTGGCAGACCCGAGAATAAGAAGCAGTTCTTACATGATTCTCGCGAGCCGAGGCTCCAGAACTAATGAAACGCACTAGGATATCTATCAGAGGTCCGACATCGCAAATACTGAAAGCGGCCAAGACTTGGATGGCGCCGCATCCTCCTCATAAGACGTCATGTCGTCAAACTGTCACGATAGGATTATAAAACGACTTTAATGGAAATAAACGAGGGATCTACAGGGAAGTTACCCCAAACTACATCCTATATCCCACTCGGTCCTGCAGTAGTTGTCGGTTCCCGCATGATGTGCTGGTCGCATGCATTACGTGCTTAGATCTACTACAAACCACCATCAATCGGTATCATTTAACGCGAACATGATATCAAAACACTTAATTTCATTGGTCAAAGCCGGAAATAATTGCCGTTTGTCGTCGGGTCAGGACCGATAACTCCGGGGATCGGGATACTGCTTCCGCACAACGCGGAAGTGGGTATATATGGCGTGCTCGGCCAGGGTTTCTTTATTACCTGCTTGATCGCCTTTGATGTTGTTATCTGATCCCTGTGTTAACCCCGCAAGTAGTAACTACAACACAGTTCAAAATGCCAGGAAGATTGATTGACCGATACGAGCAAGTCCCAGTGACCAAGGAGAACTGTAGGTCTCCCGCAACCAACGTCTTAACGCATCACTAATGAGCGACTAGTGGATTGGGCAGAGTTGGCCACCCTTGACTTGAGCCTCTTCGACCAACCTGGAGGCAAGGAAGAGCTTGTGAAGCAACTCGACCACGCCGTCCGCAACATTGGTGGGTAACAACAACACGACCCTCCAGTGCAACGCCTAATTATATTCCAGGCTTCTTCTACGTCAAAAACTTCAACATCAGCCAGGAAGAAGTCGACCGTCAATTCGCTCTGGGCCGAGAATTCTATGCTCTACCTCTGGAGGAGAAGCTCAAGTATCATAACGAGAGTGACCTGGTCAAGGGAGAGTACAACGGATACAGACCGGCCGGGAACCGAATGTGAGTAGCACTCCTTTTCTTACCTTGCTCCAACTAATCCGGGATTATGCAGTATCGGAAATGGCATCAAGGACAATATTCAGGTGTACAACATCCCCAAGTTCGATGGCTTCCACGAGCGTCACCAGCCACCTGTTCTAGGTACCAACATCAAGGAGATTGAAGCTTTCAGTCGTGTAAGCCAAACCACACTCACACCCATTATTAGCTCTAACATTTTTAGAAATGCCACGACGAAGTCGTAGTCAAACTCCTCCGCCTCTTCGCAATCCTCCTCGAACTTCCCGACGAAGACCAGCTCGTCCGCGCCCACCAATACGACGTCAAGGGCGAAGACCACCTCCGCTACATGCACTACGCCGCCCGAGGCCAAGAGGAGAACCAGAAGCTTGGTGCCCTGTACGTCCCCGGACACACAGACCTTGGCACGTTGACCCTCCTGTTCCGTCAGCCTGTTGCCGCCCTGCAGATCCTCAACTCGGAGAACCAGTGGAAATGGGTCAAGCCGCAGGATGGGACTATCACTATTAATACTTGTGATGCTTTGACGGCTTTGACGGGTGGGCTTATCAAGTCGAGTATTCATCGGGTGCATGCGCCTCCAGCGGACCAGGCACACATTGACCGATTGGGTGTGTTGTACTTTGCCAGGTGAGTCATTCCGTTCTTCCGTCTTCAGCAGACCTCTATTTTGCACGATACTGATGAACCGTAGACCCAACAACAATGTCGTTCTAGACCCCATCGACAACAGCCCTCTTCTCAAGCGACTTGGTTTGACATCCAACGTGTTTACGGAACTGGGCCAGCATCTGACAACAGAGCAATGGGTCAAAGTCCGCCAGACGCAGCAGCAGCGTCCAACGGTCGGTGCCAAGATCACCGATGGAAAGTACGAGCACAGCAAGAAGGATTTGGAGATTCTCCCTGGGCTGCATGCCAAGATTCATAACTAGAACTCAATAACATTGAAAGATCTCATTACATCAAGCCAAACCGTGCCCCCGCTGAAAGGTCTTCGCAGTCCACGTACACCGTCTTAGTAGTTCGGAGACCTCCCAGTCTCATCCGGGGAACTAACCTCTGTTAGATCGTCTCTCTGTCACAGAATCAGAGGTTATACTCACGCCATGTGATGGGTAAATCTTGTCCCGTCCCACCACTGATATTCAACTCCCGGAGCCGCAACATATGCCGGTCGAGCAACCCACTGCGGAAACGGAGGAGAAGGCGGGTTGGGCTCATGGCCCGCGTAGTAGACGCTAGCGGCAGGTGTCTGTTCTACGACTGGAGAATCATAGTACGAGGCGTGGGTAGAAGGCGTACGATCCTCCCACTTGACGTGAGAGAACTCCATGTCGCTGTACCAATACGGAGGCAGCTCGGTATAGGCAAAGCCAGTGCAGTACACATGCCCAGTGATCCCGCTGCACTCGATGGTGATATGAGGGTCGTCGTTAAATCTCTGACCGGACTCATCAACTGTAGTGACGTGAACGCTCGAGCTGTGCATGTCAGAGGAAAGCTACTTGAGAAAGGACCGTCTTACCGAATATGCACAGTAGCAAAAGAACGCTCAAGAGCCGCTTGAACAGAAATGTCTTCGAGTGCTCGCTTTAGCACAGGATTCGCGCCCCCTTCGAAATTCTGTCTCATGTAGCTGTTGTAGGTGACTCGGACTGGGCCTGCCCAGCCATCGAACTCTTCATCGCCGAGATAGTAAGTTCGTGTAGCAGGCATGGTCGTGTATAGTCACGCATTTTCTCCTCTAGTTGAAACGGTACATGCAATCCTATTTATGTACTCGCAATGCTGTCCATGCAAGTGAGATTTGCACTTCTGCCTATTCGCGTGGGCGTTGCTGAGTGGCTCAGCATCATGGCTTTCACCAATCAAGGCGAACAAGATTTCTCTTGCACACTCCCGTTTGCCCGGTTGGTTGCACTTCATTCCGTCTTCTCCTGGGCATCCACCTACCAAAATCCTGGGTATCTTAGGTGGCTGTCACTAACTGAAGGCTGAATGTGCTGGCTGGCATTAGCTCCACCAGACCCCGAACTGCGACCGCCGAGTTACGCCGCTTAAATGCTGAGAGCAGGATGGCTCGACAGGAAGACCATTACGACCATCTTCCCAATGTCACCGTCGATTGGCATCTTCCAGGGCGTCACGTCTGTCGCGTTGTGGGTCCTACCGCAAGGTAAAGCAGGATGATGTCTGTCTCGCGTCCCTGGAACCTGTCGATAGTAGAGGCTCCGCTCCTAGACGTGGTTGTAGACAAGGATTGTTACCTGCTGAGCCAAGCTCACACTGAGAAATCTAATCGCAGTGTCTTTTGCTCTGGTTTCCGATGAGGCCATTATTTCGTGATGTGATTAGGATTCCCACACTGGGCGCCCATCGAGGCGAGTAAGCACTCATAGAAAAGAAAAGATGTTGCCGAATCTCTGCTTGGATGATGGCCATCCACCAACCGAAATGGTCCATCAAAGCTTAGGGTTTGCCTCTAGAATTACAGAAAGCGATGTGACAGCTGGAGCCTTCCGCAGCGACCACAGAACCATCATCGAAGCATTTATAGAGCTTATTTGATATTGACTCTTGCGTTGAAAGGCATTGGGCATGATGGCTTAATTGCGTTGATAGCTGTATCTCTCTTGCTGGGTTGCCTTGATTTGTCTCTCTGTATGTCACAAGGTTAGATAACTTAAGAACGGGGGCAGGACAGACGCTTCGTTTGATATGTAACCCATTGACAACATGTGATATACGTCCAAATCGTTGACGTGAGAAGTGTTTTATTCTCTCCTTTTAAGAATCTCTATGTGATCGATGTAGGAGCAGGGTCAATCTGGATCAAGAACGATGAGCACCCCAGCCTTTCTACATGGCCAGTGCAGTTCATCATTGTCTATCTCAGCAGGCATCTTCTTTCAAATCAACAACATTATCACATTTCATCACGAACACTATGGACAAAACGCCAAACGCCAAGCATGAATTACTTAGTCTGGTAGTCTAATTGCGATCTAGCTATAATAACTCCTACACACCAACAAAGCACATAAACTCCCTTATCCCAATCATCTAGACTTGCTTGCCCAAGAATCTGTCTGCTTCTAGACTGATACTGTGACTCTGGGCCAAGAACGCCCAAAATCTGACGAGCAGGATGACTTCATCCCCTTCGATATTCGACTCGGGCTCCGTCATGTCCTTAAGCATCTGGACGATTGGCTTCTTAGCCTCGACGAGCCTATCGCGGAGGCCCTCGGCGTCCATTGACAGCCACTGGGCTCCAGGGATGGGTTTGTGGATTCGCTCGTTGATCTTGAAGATGCGGTCATCAATTTCCTTGACCGTTCCCATCACAGTATGAATGATGGAATCCCTGCCTTGCTGCATCATCTCCTCTATTACCTTCTCGTCAGGCGACACGGGCCGATCAGCCTGGTCAGCCTTCTCCAGCGGCTGGGTGACGTTGCCAATGACCTGGCCATCGTCAGTCTCCTTGTGAGCGGTCGTCTGGTGATTTTCCATCTTGGAGACTATGAAGAATCAAGGGTGTTAGAAGATCAAGTAAGTGAAGTCCCGGGATCAAGTAGATGCTTCTTATCAAGGGCGGTTTTGAGAAGAGTGAGGTTGAAAATGTCAAGGAGCAAATGAGCTATTTATCTATAAGCTGGGCATTTTCAAAAGTAAAAAGGGACTTGAATCTTGCAATTTAACTCTTTGTTTTTGATATCAATGACGTCTCCAAGAAGACTTGTTTGATGTTTTTGGTAATTATTATCAGAACTCGACTGTTCTGTGTGAGAACGATGGTGTCATGGTACCAGAATAGCTCATGCAGAAGATCAATACCATCATTTGATACTCCCTTGAAGCTAGATCTCAATTCAGTTGACCAATGTGGGATGTGTGCTGAGATGAGAGCATGAACAACTGCCCAGGGTCCTTATCAGTACCTAACGTCAAGGCGTCTTTGTCGTGGTCACGGTTTCATACTGTGAAAGTACCAATGCATCGCCATTCCCGCCAGTCCCCACGCCATCTAACTAGCTCAGAACAAAGAAACAGTCCAGAATAACAGGGATATAGCCATGTTATTTATGGCGATGCCCGGCTCTCCATCTCTGGGTGAGACATTCCTACATGAACAACATTGGCAACCACAGGCGTCCCAAAGAAACAACCTGATAGCACGGCCCTATCTAGAGGCGGCATAATGAATCATTCTTGCCTGCCTGTGTTGGCCCATGTTTGCCCCCATTATCTATTTCAATAAATCTATCAAGTTATACACTCCTTTGGTACGCCTCTTCTTTCTAGTCAACGACATTGTCACAATTCACGCTGAGTACCATGATTATAACACCAAACACCAAATATGAATTCACATCTACTTGTATGAATAAATTTCTCCATTGTAACTCCTTATCATATGTCACACCAATAAAGCACCTAAACTCCCCTGTCCCAGCTTAGTGTCCCAAAAACTTGTAAGCCTCCGAAATAAGAGGATCAACCACATTCCAATAACCAAAGAGTTCCAAATACATGCTGTTATCTTCTTCTCGGACTGGTGGTCCATTCCTTCTGATCTGGTCGATTAGCTCGACGACGGGCTTCTTGGCCTCGACGAGCCTATCACAGAGGTCTTTAGCGTCCGTCGATAGCCACTCGGCGCCCCTGATGGGCTTGTGGACTCGGTTGTTGACCTTGACGATCAACTCGTCAAGGCGTGTTACGGTTTCCATCGCGCTCTTGAAGACGTAGTCCTGGTCCAAGTCGTTTGGGACTGACCCCTCAGGGGGCGGCTGACTCGCGTGGCCAATGATCTCGTGATCATCAGTCTCAGTGATAATCTTGGCTTAGTCTTGCGCCATGTTGTAAGTTGCTAAGAGCTGAGGAGTATGAGAAATGGTGAGTCGAGGCTTGTTGGTGACGAGACGTAATGACGATCCGAGCAAGAATTTGAGAATTTATGACATTAGAAGATCTATTTGTAGTTCCGATTCAGACCTCCCCAACAGCAGAATGTAACTCGAATCCTGCGACTCTGCTCATGTTCGATACTTGTTGTCTGTAGTCCTGCTCATGTCCGTACCAACGACTGGGTTGGGATGTCGGAACAACCCGTCCAGGACAGCAAAGTCATCATCCGTAAATCCGTTTAGAATGCTTTGAATCTTGCTCAGATTATCTACATGGAGTGTGCGCCCGAGAAGAAAACATGAACAATTGCTCAAACTGCATGTCGTTACGCCAAGGCACGTCTTTGTCGCATCACGGGTTCATGCTGTGAGAGGACACAAGTGCTGCTCCTTCCCCCGAATTATCTATTGCAGAACAAAGGAACACACAAAAACGGATCTAACTTTCCTGTTGTGTAACTCGCCCTCGTTTGTCAGTGTCACCAAGTTACGCACTCCTTGGTCAACCCGTTTATATGCGACCCCCCTCATTCCCGACAAACTGTCTATGATTCTGCTCATTAAACATATCCTGTCCCGTCTGAGATCCAGACACAAAGCCCTGGGAAGAAGTCTCCCCCATAGGAATTGATGGGACTTGCACCTGTGGCCCCATGACCTGATGAACAGAAACACCCCCGTATCCCTGCTCCGGCTGACTCTGAAAGCTATTCTGAGGAATAGGCGACCCCTGAAAGTTGACGTTCGTATTTCGAGGAACACTCTGGTTGTTCTGCTGGTAACCTTGACTGTTTTGTTGGTACCGCATGAACTGTCCATCAGGCTGCTGGTTCTGCATCATGCGAGGGTCCGTCTGACTTTGTCCCGGTTGCCCGGACATGCCGAAACCCATGTTGCCCATCGGCGCCATCTGTTGTTGCTGCGGCTGCTGATATTGTCGATATGCTTGAGGGGATACGTTCATACCCTGATTTGACTGCATATGGCCTTGGTTCAAAGGCTGAAACGGATCCCCTTGAGAAGCCACCCGATAATGCGAAGCATCGGAAGACATTGTCGTAGCATGTCCATGCCACTCATGAGAACTCATCTCCTCCGCTTTCTGTGCAAACCGGCTGGACTTTGCCTGATACGGCGTATCCTGCCTGGCCCTCAGGCCATAGTCAATTGCCCTGCGATCGCCCTTTGTCCCGCGAATATCACCCAGGTACTCCCCAAAGCTGAGATACGCAGCCTGTACAGTCTTGAAGTGCTTCAACTGTAGACTGACAGGAATGCTTCTGTCAATCTCAGCGTCAAGCTCACCTCCTTGAGCGTCAAACTCTGCCAACGCGAGGGCCGTCTGACACAGGTTGCGGATCTGACGACCGTTCCAGCGACTGTACTTGTGCTGCTTAAAGTGCTGCTTTGCAAAATCTTCGATGGAGGAAGCATCAAAGATGATTTCTCTGCCCTGCTTCTTGAATCGATCTCGGATGAGGTCGAGGTTGAGTTCAAACACCTTGAGTGTCTTTTCCTCGTCCAGTTCTGGGTAGTACAGACTCATGTGTACTCGAGATGCAAAAGCTTCGTCAAAATCGCCGATACGGTTAGTAGTTAGGAATAGAATACCCGTGTAGTACTCCAGAACTCGAAGGAACACTAAGTCATGCCATTAGGGAAGCCACTAATCGAGGGAAGCGTTTCAACTCACCGGCAACCAAACCATTACGCTTAAAGTCCATGCGTTCTCGAGCAGATAGGAAGACATCAGCCTCGTCCAGAAGCAAGATACAACCCCATCGACTGGCCAGGGCAAAGTTTTTCTCGAGCTCCTCCTCGACCTCGCGGGCAGTGGTTCCAAGATCACCTAAGAGGTCAGACCAGTTGCCAAGGCATAGAGGGGCCAACCCTACCGCAAGTGATTTGAAACAGAGGCTTCTTAAACAGTTCAGCGATGCCCTCTACAAGATGTGGTTAGTAACTTTAGCTCAGAGAAGACGTGCCGCAGGGAAGATACGCACCAGCAGTAGTCGTCTTTCCAACTCCAGGTGCTCCATGCAACAACATGATAAGTCCCTTGCCTGAGATGCATCAGCAATCAATACTTTACCGAAATAGCACAGCAATATCTTACCCTTCCCCTTGATCAGATCAGTCTGCTCATCTTTGGTAAACGCCGTCTGTCTCGACCGAAAGTGCTGTATCACAAGAGACTTGACCATCTCTCTGTGACCTGCTGGCAGCTCGAGCCGCTCAAACGCGTTGATCGACACGCTCCTCGCGTCGGCGTTTTCGTATCGGAGAAATGTGAGGTCGAGTTGAGCTGTTGGCTCCCGTCAGCTTAATGCAACTCCATCTCCACAGCTTGTTATTCACCCCATTTTCGACTTCGCAACACAAAGCCAAACACCCGATACGTCATAACCACAAGCTCCTCTTCAGTGAGCCCTTCCACGCCGCCAAGATCCTCCAACGGTCTAGGAGATAGCAACAAAGATGGTGCCCGCAGGGAAGTCTTTGGAATAAGGCTTCTGACATAGTTCTCAGTCAAAGTTGAATCGATATACTCGCCGTCATGCACAGCCTGTCCATCACAACAAGACGCCATACAAGGCTCATCATCCCTATCATCTGGAGCTGTACCAACAGGTCCTATTGTGGGCTCCCACTTCTTTCGTCTCTTCTCGTCAGCCAACGCCTCGTTGAAATCCACAACGACTTGACTATCAATCTCATCTCGGGTGTCCAGCGTAAGACCCATGTAGTACATGGGCTTGAACTTGGCCACGTCGAGAAGCATCTTGCCACGCTTGATAAAGTCCTCTTGGAGATGCTTGTTCTTTGCGTGCCGGAATGGATACACAGGAAGTGACCTGATATCCTTGAGCTCCCCAAACTGCGGAATCTTGAACTTTTTCGAGACAGGTCCAAACTGCTTGCCGTCAAAGTCGATATAGACGCAGTGAAGCATGACAGGATCCTCTCCCTCATCATCATCACCTTCATCTTCGCTATCGCTGTCATTCTTGTTCGTGGGCTTTTTGTACCAGCGCAGCCACGGCTCCTCAACCTTGTGTCGCGGCGTCTGCACGCGTAGAATGACGTAGGCTTGTTTCTCTGTCTGATCGACGACCCTGTCTCCAGGCTTGAAGAGGTGCCAGATGTCGTGAAAGGAAACGTGAGTGTAGTCGGGGCTGTTGATGTGATTGAGCTTTGCCTTGATGTTCTTGTCAAAAAAGTCCATCAAGCACCGGAGGTGAAGAAGCCCAGTGATGGTGTTGTGTTTTTCATCCTTTTCTTCCTCCTCATTCTCGTCCTCTTTGCCCTTCTCCTCCTCTTGCTTCTCTTGAGACTCAGTCTTTTCTGTGTTTTGTGACTCCTCAGCCAAACCATTCGGCTTCTCTAGTTGATCACCGGCTTTCTTTCCCTCAGACTCTTTCCCAGAAGTGGGCTTCGAAGCTTCTTCAGACTCCTTTGCTTCTTTATCACCCTCCTCCTGTTCGTCTGATGCTTCCGGAAGCGGCTCCGTTCCATCATAGCCCTCAAACTGCTTCTCCAGATCCGCAAGATACTCCCTCAGCTTGGTCTCGTGATAAACCAACTGCCGGTATGGCCGCAGAAACACCATGGACTTGTCCTTGGCAACACTCCATTCCTTCTTATCCATGACGCGACAGAAGATGGCCACCAACGGACCAGAGTGAATTTTGATTCTCTCAGGCAGAGACCGTTCGCCAGCCGACTCTTGGTCTTTATCGCTGTCCACAACGCGATGGCCAGAGGACTTTGCCTTGACTGGTCCTCCTGCACGATTCACAGGGAGTTGAAGGATCGTCTGAGGCTCAGGCTCCGAGGACACAACCTCGATCGGAGTCAGAATAGAGCTTTCAAGCTCCCCCTTGCTCGCAATGAACAGTAGCCAATCGACCCGAAGAACCTTGGCCTTTTCTCCCTTGAGAAAAGCCTCAACACTCAATTTCCTCGACGCCTCGGGCTCCTTTTCGGACAAACTCTTTGACTTTGCCAGCAACTCTGCATCTCGTTTCTCCTTCATAATCTTCTTGACCTTCAAGAGAGAATCGTGCGAGTCCCTGGCCCTTTTCATGAACCACATGGCGTCCCAGTAAAAGTCGAGGTGCGCCTCGTGATGGATTGACAGCTCGTTCAGCGTCATTGACTCGATCGCGACGCCCTCCTTCGACACCTCTTGCTCAGGTCGCTCAAGCCTCTCGAATGTTTGGCGGAGATCAACGATGCTATCGATGAGCTTGAGCTTGGCTTCCATGGCGGCGAACCGCTCCTGGAGTTGTCCGGCACCATGGTCCTTATCTCCGCCACTAAGTGACTGCTCTGTGTTTTCTGTGGTGAGGTTGTTTGTGTCCTTTTGCAGATCGGCCTGGCCGTTGGCTTTGTTTGAGGCCAGGTCTGAGGCAGAAACCTCAACATCCTCAGCCGGAGGAGTCATGACTTGAGTTGTAACCGTCTCCATTGCAGTTGCTGTAAACTCTGCAGATGCGAGCCTTGGTCCGATATATGAGCAACAAATGAGGGATATTGCCCTCGTCCGAGAGTCCCCCGCTCCTGCAAGGATCAGCCTCAACGGTCGTTCATGGGCAAATCAACGAGTTATCAGCCCAATCTACGCCGTTTCAGGCCATCAGCTACTGCAAGAACCCTAGTCAATGCAACCAAGTTCTAGGCAACGACGGAGCCCCAGTTTCTTACATTTGGGGGCCGTTGTGACTCGTCTTGCATTCAGGCGGTTATCGCTGTTGAGGCTATTGGATATAGTGTTGGTGATATCCACATGACCCCAGTCTGGCCCCCAAAGCTGAACATCCATCAGAACTCCTCCTCTCTTCAGGCTGACAATTATCTCGAAGCCCTTCAAACCAATCTGAAAACTGACTCCTCCAAGCTGATAGCAGCCATGTCCTACCAAATCCCCCAAAGAGACACATCACCACATCCAACATTCAGACTCCACACTCCCGCAGTCGACTTTATTGAGAACCGACTACCAGAATACCATGAAGCTTTCGATGTCCGAAGGGTCCGCTACGATGCCAGTCAGGGCCAGTTTGTCGCGCTTATCCCGGCTCCGTCGCAGAGCCTGATGGTCCCTGATGCCTCACCTCCCACTCAGCCTCGACCAGCGCCAGCTCCTGTAGCCGACATGAAATTCTGGGATGAGATATTTCCCGACGCCATGGAACTCTTGAACAACGAGACTCCGACTCAGTCCAAGTATAGTGAAGAATGGGGCATACGACACTTGACCAAGTGGCAAGAGGTCGAGGCCAAGCTGGAAAAGGCCCGCCAAGTGTACGGCTTTGAGACAGGCTCACAAAATGTCGGCAAGGTCAGGAGGAAAGTTCGAAGCCTCATGGATGATCACCACGTTATCGCACAGCAGGCAACCAAGCTAGTTCCCAACTCTGAGATTGCAACGCCAATCGTTGGTGTCATCAACCTCATGGTGGATGTGAGCACATGCTACAGATTTATATAGCTACTCCAAGACTGACTGGCTCCAAGGCTTATAGCAAAGCATCCCAGGTCCGTCAAGAAGTCAACTCAAGCCTCGAGGACTTACCGGACTCGTTTGCCAAGATGGATATGTATCTTCAATCATACCCGAAAGATGCAAACATTGTAAAAGCCTCGACAAATCTCGTTCTGGCAATCTTCAAAGCGATAGAAAACTCCATCAAGTTCTACACGAGCGTACAAGGTGAGATCGCCGCCGAACCCTCAACATTCTCAGCTAACGGCATGCCACAGCCAAGAGAGCCGGCGTCGCAATCCTCACAGGCCCGCAGTACCAAGCAATCCTCGTCAAGAGCCTGACAGAGATGAAGACTTGCTGCAGTGAATTGGAGAACCAAGCACGAATGTCCTTTGATCACCGCATGATGGGCGGTAAGTGCGGAACAGCAACACCAAGACGGGTAACCGACTCTAAATCACACAGACAACGATCGTATGTTCAGAGACCTTTCAACAATCATGCAGAGAAACACTGTAACAAACATGGGTCTTGGCGCAATTCTCCGCGAACAGCAAGCCCAGACTGCAGGTGTGCTCTGGATGCAGGACATGTTCAACTGCGTCTTATCTATTCTGAGCGATAGAGAGAGTATGTCCAGCTTTCCTCAACAACCCCTTCTCTACTTACACTCTCTAGGAAACTGGCAGCCATATTCACCCGTCCCATCAAGACCAGTGACTCCACAGTCTATTCAAATGCCAGAGCTCACACCTCGAGAACTGTGGTCTCGTCTCGGTATCCCCAACTTTGACGAGATAGACCTACAGCACATGGCATCTCGCGCAGAAGAAATGTTCCATCAAGATCAGGGGCGGGCCCAGCAAGTTGTGACGACGCAGCTGTTCCGTAATTGGCTGGGCAACCCCAACTCTTCCAAGCTTCTTGTCCATGGAGACTTTAGAACGGCAGGAGATGTATCCCCTTTTTCCACGCTCTGTGCCGTTCTTGCGCACACATTCAGAGAATCGGGCCGTTACATCAGCCTCGTATTCTTCTGTGGTCGTCATCTAGCTTGGGATGAACATCAAGGTGGTGCTGTCATGATGCGTTCCCTCATCGCTCAACTACTCCGTCAGTTCCCAGGACAGTACTTTCAGCCTGAGTCTCAGATGTTCATCCAGAACATGGATCTTAGAAGTGTCGAGTCTCTATGCAGTCTCTTTACACATCTCATCGGCCAAATACCACCGAGGACACCCGTTATCTGCATCATCGACAGCGTCAACCTCTACGAGACAGATGATTACCTAGATGACCTGGCGAGCGTGATATTGAGCCTAGTCAGCCTAGTCGACGACGGTAGCCGTGGCGGAAGACCCCCGCTCAAGCTACTTCTAACCAGTCCGCGACCTACTGTTGAGGTACGAAGGATATTCGACCTAGATCCACAGGGTTTACTTCACACGGAGAGTCTGCCTTGGATCGGGAGTAACTTGGGCGTGGGGGGACTTCAGGAGCGCCTGGCCTCGGGGATATAGGAAACGTGAACATTGATACCAAACCGGCGGTAATATTATACAAGCGTGTCTCTAAAATGAAATCTAAGCCGAACCATACTATCAAGTTAACTGAACTTCTCCGAATATTTCGCGTGTTTCAATAGCCCAGGAGGTCCAACAAGCCCCTCAAACTCCAAGCCACCAGCTCTACCGTTCACCTGGAACAGTGTGCTCAATATACAAAACAAAGCTCCCTTAACGCCATCTCAACTTTTCGTTATCCATCCATCATCTTCGCTCGCCTATTCTCGCTACCACGAAGATCGTATCAAACCTTCATGTCGACGGGGCCAGATGTCGATGAAATGGCGAATGATGGTCCAAAAGCAACACCAAGATCAACAAGCTTACCCAGAACCCAACAAGACGAATAAAGAAACGCAAACATAGTAGACGAAGCGGCAATGAGTGTAGTTATTCTCCGCTTCTCAAGTCCCGGCGGTCGATGCGCATGTCGAAAGTCCAACGGCAAGTCAAACACAGACTCGTCATCAGTGTCGCTCTCTACCTCATCCACCGCGTCGCTTTCAAAATCGCTCTCGGATGAGGAGTCTGCGTCGGAATTTAGCTCAACCTCACAGTCTGTATGGTAGAGTTGAGATTCGAGCTTTTCGGGGCTTCGAGTCGCCTGGAAATAGGGTCTTTGTTGGTCGTCGAAAAACATGGTCAAGAGTCGCTAGAACAGAGTCGGATAATAATGCGAGACTGCAAACAAAGCCGCAAAAGAGACAACTCTTCGAATCACAAGTAAACAACTTTAAACAGCAGAGAAATGATGAGAGTAGACGACTTTGAAAGATGCCGCCAGATCCGAATTAAAGCAAAGTAGCAGAACAAAGAAGCTCAATCTCGTGACTTTGCTTTCAACACTGTTCCCCTCTGTTCAGAGATGATTCCTCCTCTCCTGCGTCTGAGCTTTGACGGGTGACTGAATGGGCTTGCCGTGATTGAGTTGACGATGTGCCAAGGAATAAAGGCATTGAACAATACCATTGAAAACCATGATTTCACATTGTTTAACTGCTTTAAAGAAACTCGTTAGCTTGCCACAAGCACTTGATAGTCAAGTTCAGCGTAAGTTCGCAGCGGCTCGTCTCGAGTACAAGCATGGTGGCGTCCCTATTCAGATCGATGCCCGTTCGTCAAGGACTCTTCTTTGACACGGACCATCCGCTGAACTAAAAGCCCTTAAGCCCTACAAGGTCGAGCACCAAAAAAAGAGACCTCCACAAAGAAAGAAAAAAAACGGCGTCAAGCCGTGTGGTACCCGCTGAGGGGCCAGGCCGACAAGACACGGCCGGCTCGGACGGAGTCACGATGGGTCCCGTCGGGCTTCCATTCTTCTGGAAGGATTAATTACTTTCTCCACCTTGAATGACGTGACGTGGAGTTTAGAGGAATGAAGCTATGACCCGGCTCGACGGGCTGTTATCAGGATGTCTCTTCCTGAGCCCTGATGGGCACCCCTCACAACACCTGTTCAATCAAAGGATCTCTATCACTTGAATACCACTGCTACAAAAAAGGAGAGCAGACAACATCTATCCCTCGGCTCTACTCAGGTGCACTCACATGCAAAAGCAATACCACAAAACTTACCGAGGAGCCGGAGAATCTCGCAGCCTGCTGGGCGCACATCCAATATCCAACATGACTCTGCATGTGAGGAATGCAAGGACCATCCCAGATTCACTCAGGGGAAATTCAAGCGCCAATCTACATCTCGCAGTTGCCGGGTTTCATCACAGCAACAGTCAAGGGTACCTGGTGTAAAACACAACAAGGGCGGCATTCCAGTCGTTGTTGCGAAACGCTGCATTTCAGAACAAGACAGTCAGATACAGCTCCAGATGCACATGATCTTCCAGATCCATTCCAGACTTTCGTACGGAGTAATCAGTCTCGTGCTCATTCGGCTGTGCTGAATCAATCGCCACAAATAATGCTAGTCATCCATTTCGCCGCCAAAAAAGCAACATTTCGCCCCGAAAAATAAATAAAAACCGTTTCACTCGACGAAAAGAAAAAGGACCATTAAAATTTTCAAAGAAAAGAAAACGGAAAGTATGGGAAGGGAAAAAGAAAGGCCAGCGTCGAGACCACCACCACACGAAACAAAAAAGGACCCTTGTGGAAAAAATTTGTCTGTGCCACCAGGTAATCTTATTTTGTCGTAAGCAACCTCACCCATTCCAGTTATCGAGATGGGCAACAATTGTAGATACAGGGGAATAGGGTCAATGCCGATAGCTCCATCTTCATACGAACTGAGTCAAAAGCTCAGACATACAAAATCAAGGAAAACAAACTTGAAACTGATTCTCTTCAAACGTCATCGGATCCATTCCAGCCACAATTGGGTTCCGGCTGTTGAGACCCAACCCGCCAAAGCATCCAGGGTCCAAGCTGGGATGACCCTGAGATTTTAAGATTACCTCGCCCGTCTCTGGCCCTCCCATTGGAAGACACCCCTGCCAAGAGTGCCATTGGGCACAGTTTAGGTACCCTTGATGCACCCCGCGGTCAAATTTGTTTGACAGTTTCTGTTGTTGTTGTTGTGGCCCGTCCTCCATGTAGAACTGCGTATATATGGCGAGACAGCCCTGTCCCCCTTGCGGCTGGGCTCTGCATCTTCATCAGAAGGCATACGACCACCTATCCACGCGGGCGAAGTCCTTTAGTAGTCTTCTCAACTAGTAGTCCAGACATGGCTCCACTACTGACCTTCGCCCAGCTGGAGCAGGCTGCTCTATACGTGGTGCGTCTCATCGCCGACATTCCCGGCCTTGAGAACACGCGTCTGGCCATCATCGGTGACCTGGCCGTCACCAAGTATCTGCCAAACCATGGCCGCCCTGCTGTACGTTCATGTCTCACATCACACTCTCAGCACTCACTAACATTCTCTCAGAGCATCGACCTAGTCATCAGCAAGTCCTCCTCTCCCGGTCGCGTCCGCAAGGAGATTGTCGGCCACCCCATCACGCCCCTCATCGAAAAGTCGGGCGCCGTCTTCTACCGCCACACCTCTGGCTGGGAGATCGAGGTCAAGCTCATCCCCGACTGGCTCTGCCCGTACCTCCCGGCATCTGCCCGCCGCGTCCGCGACGTCACCGGCGAGGCGACCCTGCCCTACACGTCTCTCCAGGACCTCATCGTCTTCAAGATGGACGCCTGCGGTCTCCACGAGAACGACGCCAGCAAGCGCCGCGACGCATGCGACGCCGCCGCACTCCTCGAGCTGGCCTCGGAGCACGGCGCCCTCAACCTCGATGAGGACCAGGCCGAGCGCGCCGAAGAGGCCCTCGCCGACATGGTCGAGTTCTCTGACCCCGAGCACGACAAGAACTGGTGGCAGCGATGCCTGGGTATGGTCTCGGACAAGCCACGAACTCCCCAGGAGATTCTCTCTGACCTCGCCGACCGACCCCAGACGGCTTCTTCCTCTCGCTCATCCGTCCACTCGTCCATTTCGCGAGCTTCCTCCTACGCGAGCACCCACTCCTCGACCTCTTCCGTCTCTTCCGTGGGAATGGACGAGAAGCCCTCCATGGCCGAGAAGAACGGACGTCCCCGCAAGATGAGCATCACCAAGAGGACGCCCCGACACAAGCGCCACACCTCGATCAGCGGCCTCGAGGTGCACATGCACCGCCTCGATCTCGAGCGACCAGCCTCACCCGGCATCGCTCTCACGAACCGCATCTAATGCACCACCACCACCACTTTTTCTTTGGAGTTTCTTTTTCTTGTTCTGTGATAATAGGGAACGCATGGCGGGAAGCTACTTGTACTACATTACGGGATACCCAATTGTGTCGTTTAGCGTATTGTTAATGTGTTGAGACCTATGGCAACGAGGTTTTTTTGGCAAAAAGTTCTTTCTGGTTAGGAAAAAAGTTTGGAGTTGGAAGGATATAGACGACAACGGGTTATGGTTTGGAGGATGTATTATGGACCTTGTTAGAATACCTTCTCTCATGTTTTCATTTTCCTTTGTCTAGCTGTATTCTTCTTGTTTAGATATTAGATTAGCCACTGTATCATCATTAAGATATCCCATTGCGACATACAAAGTTCGACATGTGCGTCTTGATTCCCGTGCCAAGCAGTATCCCCTTCAGCAAGTCCGAATACCTATACATGTCATCGCCCAGGATAGAGAGCGCATAGTACATCTCCCAGTGGAGCTTCCCGGGAGGGTCGTATGCCCTAAACAACCGAAGTCACTGAACCCTTACTCGAAACTCAAATCTGACTACACTCCATCCTTTACATAACTTAAACTAAGCCTCCATGAACAAATATTGATTCATATTTCTCTTTCCTATCCCGTGTCTGGTTAGCAGTGGCTCAAACAGCGTTGAGGCGCCCAGCAATATACACTGCTCGCATGGTTAGCCATAGCCATCTTATGGTTATGAAATTAATATTACTACGTCCAGTTCACTGCTATTTTTAAATTACTTGTGGCTCTGGAGCCGGGATACTAGATTCAACCCATCGAGGCCTTCCTATGTTGTAGTATCAGACGGGCAATTCGCAAGTCAGTGGCCAGAAAGCCAGATCCAGGTTGCCATCTCCCTCGAAAACGATCGACAGCTTCAGCCCCTGCGTAGAAGAAAAAGAAAGGACAGTCAAACTTGTGAGATGAGCGTGATGACAATTCCCTCGAGGTTCACATCATGAAAAATGGGTCTGACACGGACAACATTCAAGTTGACTTACAGGGATGGACGCTGTGTCCAAGACCATGCAAGCATCACGTTCACCTGCAAGAGAAACCATGCAGTTTATGTGTATGCATGAAGCTGTTGTCCTAGGCCAGATCGGTCTCATGCAAGGCGGATTAAAGTCCGGGGTAAATTGGAAGTGGTGTCGCGTGACCATCCGTAAGTTGCTTGCCGAACGGCTGATGTGTGACTGGCTTTGGAGTTTGAGCTGACTTCTTGAGATCTAAATATTGTTCTTCAACGAGATCCCACAACGCATCAATCAACGCATAGAACTACATATGCAGGTATGGCGAGAATGCTCAAATTTTCTCAGGGTTTTATTCATTTTAATTATCTTCACAAATCTTCCCTCTAGCAACTGACGTCACTCTCCAAGCAAACTCCCACCCAGCACTAGGGTAAGCCACCAGGAGCCACCCCCCGCATCAGCCGCAGTGGCGCACCACCTTATGTAAACCTCCACCTACAACCGCTCCAACCACTGCAAGGAATCCCATCCCTACCAGCCACCCCTTATCGCATCCACATTATGTAATCCTCGTGTTCAGTGAACGAACATTCCGTCACGACTCCAGGACACCCTGTCTCATCCCTCATCCCAACAACCCATACATCGCACAATTGACTGTCGCGTGCACCACTCCCTCACACCACAGTCAATCATGCTTCCAAGCCCGAGGGCAAAGTCGCGCGACGGGCTGCCTCAGCAGGCGGAGCTGCTCCAGCAGGACACGGACCGCGACCATGAGAAGGCCTCCCTTGCCAGGAAGAACAGGGACAAGATTCGATGCCTCGACGGGCTTCGCGGCATCGCTTGTCTCATCGTCTTCAACTACCACTTCTTCTGGCCCTGGACTCCTGCTGTGATGCTGGGCTATGGCGCCCTCGCCCCTCGTTCTCCCGAGCCTTACTGGAACTGGCCCTCGCTGCCGATTGTCTGCCTCTTGCATCGTGGACGTCCAATGGTGGCCATCTTCTTTGCAATCTCGGGTTATGTCATCTGCCGTCACATCCTAAGGTCAATCCACGAGCGTCGTCTCGAAGACACGTATCAGAAGCTTGCATCAGCCGTTTTCAGACGCGTCTTTCGCCTCTACATCCCTCCCACCATCAGCATGTTCATAGTGGCCATGCTTGCCCAGATCGGAGCCTTCAAGTCTGAATTCAACATCTACAAGGGTCCTGACTCGGTCTACATCAACGCCACTATTACCACCGCCCAAATCCAGCTGGATACGTCATGCGTCAACGGGACTTCCCTTATGGGCGCTGCGGGCGTCGCAAACTATCTGGGCTTGCAGGGCCCACTGTACCTGGGCAACACCACCGCCAACCTGACTGATTTGCTCTGCGTCAACTCCACCTCGCGACTCTATGGGCCCGATAAGTTCTACAAGCTCGAGGGCGAAGTCGAGGCGGAGCTGGCAAAGAACACGACGGACAACGCGACCACCACGGCCCTGGCGACCCTGGAAACTCTCTCACCGCGTTCGTATCTCAAGATTGAAAATGACAAGCGCAAGACGCCATCTTACGTTTCTGATCTCACTGAAAAGACGGATTCTCTGAATGACACGAACCCCGTCAACTTGACCTGGGTCCAGTTTGGTGGCTCATGGGAGGAACACCCCTTCATTCACGACAACATGACGTACGCCCTCAAAAACTTTACTCGGGCTTACGCGGAGTGGGCAAACCCCTTCAACTTTGGCCACTACCATCCTCGCTATGATCCTCACACCTTCACCATCCCCATGGAGTTGCGCGGCTCAATGGTTCTGTACATCTTCCTGCTGGGTACGGCAGCTCTCAAGGCAAGATGGCGGCTCCGTTTTGCAGGCTTCCTCTCTGCCTACAGTCTCTTCATCGGACGATGGGACATGGCTACATTCCTGGGAGGCGCCCTTCTCTCAGAGCTGGATATTCGACGATCTGACCCCAACGACCGGACAATAGCACCTCCTTCCGCGGGCGTCGGCAAATCTCGCCAGTCAGGCTTGCAATCAACTCCCCTCCGCGTCCTCGTCATCTTCGTGGCCCTCTACTTCCTCTCTTACCCAGATGTAGGCGCCGAGTACACTCCCGGCTTCGTCTTCCTCTCCTACTTTGTCCCCAAGTATTACATCCCCATGTCAGGCTGGATGTTCTACCAATCCATGGGTGCTCTCCTTCTCGTTCCCTGCATCCTCCGCAGCCCGCTCCTCTGCCGCCTCCTCGAGGGCCGTGTGGCACAGTACCTAGGCAAGATCAGCTTCTCACTGTACCTCGTCCACGGTCCTGTCCTACACTGCATCGGCTTCTGGATCATGCCCCGACTATTCGACAACTTTGGCCGTCTCACAGGCTACGCCATTGGCTATGCGACGCTCATCAGCATCACATTTTACCTGACAAACCTGTGGCACAGAAAGGTGGACGTCTGGAGCATGACTGTGGGAAGGAGAGTTGAGAAGATGCTGTCTGAATGAGTGAGGAGCAGTTGGGACTGGTTCCGCTGGGAAAACTGCATTGTAGGGAGGCATCATGTGGCGCAAGGTTCTTTGTTTAGAATGCAAATTTGTTTTTGGGTTATTTGGATATTGTATTATAACGTATCTACTTGGGAGAATGATATACTAAAAGTTCTTATTAACTGGACACGTTCACTGAGCTATACATATTTCGAATCTGTAAACGACAGAAACCGACATGACGTCCTCAAGGATGGTAGTCAAGTTAAGTTCATGTCCCTGAGTTCAGCAGGATGCACCGTTGCCTTTGGATATGTATGTATTAATCTTGCTCAAATGGGGTCATCTTCACAAGACCATCACATAGCTAGTATTATAGCCCTTAAGACACAAGTTTCACACGCTATGGCAAAGGATATGGGCTGAATTAGTGCATTGTCCTAATCTAGAATACCTAGTCGTTCTGAAAGTTAGTTGATACCTGGGCTGTCAATCTCATGAACCCCCCATGATTCCAAGTAATGTCCTCCTCGTCTCTCAACTCTAGAACTTTCGAATAGCATCCATCAGCTCCTTCGCAGCATCCTCGCCAATCTCATCAGCCAACCATCCCTCAGCCTTCTCAACAAGCATCTCCCAAGTATCCTCCTCACTCTTGAGCTTGCTCTTGAAGAAGACAACCGCACAGGCAGTAGCAACAATGTCGTCCTTCTGCTTGTGGTTCGCCACAGCGGTAGGTAGACTCATCTTCGTCAGATCCTTAGCCTTCACACCCAGCACACCCTCAAGCTCTCGGCTCCAAGACCAGCTGCCAGAGAAGGTCTGCAGCGTAATGAGAGTCTTGAGAGCAGTTTCAGCATTGAAAGCAGGGACAGGAGGGGGAGGAGGAGGGGCAGAGGAGCCCAAGTCGTCATCCTCCTCGAGTTCGTCAGGCAGCGGCATGCATGCTGCCTCTGCCATCTCCTTCTGGTATTGTGCAAGAGTGGCATCGTCGACAGGCTTTTCCGGAGGTGCCAGTGCCGGCGCAGCATAGATTGGTGGCTGAGGGCTACCAAATAGGCCACCTCGAGCTGCTCCCTGAGGTTGGCCAAAGGGAGAGCTGGATTGTTGGGGAGCCCCGAAAAGAGCACCTCCAGGTGCCGCGGGTGCTGCAGGAGGGGGAGCACTGCCAAACAAGCTGCTGCTTCTGTTGCATGTTGCTCCAGTGTTTCCGAAGCCACCCCCAAAGCTAGAGGACCCAAAAGCAGCAGGCTTTGCCTGGTCACCACCTTGTGCACTTCCAAAGAGTCCTCCCGTGCTGGAGGGTGCAAGCCTTTCGAAGCTTACCATCTGAGGTGCTGCAGCCGGAGCTGCAGAGCTTCCAAAGAGTCCTCCTGAGCTGCTATCAGAGCTGCTCTTCCTGCCAAACAGTCCGCCCAGGCGACCGCCTCCGCCTCCAAACAGACCTCCACCGCTCGTGGATCCGGCGTCGGTCCTGGACCTCGATGGAGCAGCCGACTTGACCATGGATCCCATGGACCTGAACATGTTTGCTCCAGGAACGCCCATCTTCTTGGACTTCCGGGCAGACATGTTTGCGGATTCCAAGCACAAGTTTGCAGAGGCAATACTACCACCCATCGGGGCACCGCGGCCATAGAAAGCATCTTGGGGTTGAATCGTGGCATAGCTAGAAGTCTCGCCATAGTCTTGATATGAAGGAGGAGCGTCGTGCTGCTTCTTCTCCCCGTCCTTTTCCTCGACAGCGACGAATGAGCACCACTTACCACCGACTTGGTAGGTGACACCAAGGCGAACAGCCTCTCGCTCGACGAGATCCGAGAAGTGGCCCTCGTGCTTTTCCTTGAAGAGTTTACCGCTGGTGTCCTTGGCGTGGGTGATCCATCCTCGGCCCTCCTCTAGCTCCTTGACCTCCTTGCGTGCCGCAAGACGGTGGATGACCGAGTCCTTCTCAGCGAGGGTGGTGATTGGGATCTCCAGCTCAAGGGGACCATGGCGAGATGTGCCCTTGAGGAGGACCGACTTGGGTCGCTGGTCAGGTGTGGCATCGGAGAGGAGCACATAGACAGTCGTGCGGTTGAATGGGAACAAGGGAGGAATCTCGCCTGGCGTCTGGAGGTAGCGAGGAATAGGGACGGCAGGAAGATGATCGTACTTGGAGTCGACGTCGGGCGCATCGGTCATAGCGGTGTCGTTGTCGTCGTCAACTGAGCGATTAAATAGAGAGATGGGTTGCTTGGACTCGCTGGTCTTCTCTGCAGCCTCAACCTCCTGGACATCAATCTTGAGGCCATCGCTGACCTTCTCGACCAACTCGAACTCGTCGTTGTCGTCGGCCGAGGTGTCTGCCTTTTCGTACTTGATCTCAAGAGAGTAGTCGGTGATGTGAGGGAACAGAGCTCCCTTGAGCATGCGAATGACCTTCTTGTCCATCTTCTCACCGTGGCCGACCGTCTGGGCGAAGCCATTACCAGCCCGAGCGACACCCTCAACCAAAGAGGTACTGGCACCGGATCCGATACCGAGGGAAAAAACTCTGACACTACCCTTGCTCTCAGCCACATTACGGTTGATGAGTTCAAACAGGCTGTCCTGGTCGTAGATGGCACCGTCAGTCAGGAGGAAGATCTCCAGGTTCATGTCGGCGTAGCGCTTCTTGAAGGTGGCCTCGACAGGTCGGTACATCTCGGTACCACCAAAGTCGGCATCGAAAGACTTGATGTGGCGCAAAGCCTTGTCGAGACTATCCTTGCTGTAAGTCTGAGACCTGTCCCAGAGGAAGCTGAAGTGGGAACCGAAGCTGCAAATGTTGAACTTGACGCCAACGGGAAGAGACTTGAGAAAGATCTCGAGGGCAGCTTTGAGGTCGGGAATGGTGCCGCCCATGCTTCCGCTGCGATCGCAGATAAAGACAATCTCAGGCTTCTCAGAAGGGAGCTTGAACTTGGGGACAAGGGTCGTCATAAGGGCACGCTGGTTGGGAATGGTGGGATGAGTCTCGAGGATGGCCGAAGGTTCTCCGATGTTTGTGGCGACAACCTGAACAATAAAGTCCTTTTCCAAAAAGGTAGAGTTCTGTTGAAGTGTGGCAGAGGCTCGACGGAGAGATGGCTCCTCAGACTCGGTCGTGGATGTGGTGCCGATGTTGACCGAGATGGGATGGGATGGTGACTGGATGGACTTGATGGAGGAGCCTTGAGGCATCTCTGCATCAATACTGAAGGCGATTCCTTCATCTCGGATGACATTTGAGCCATCTCCGAGGCTCGAGGCTGTTCCATATCGAGGGACAATGTGGGTGGGAATGGTGAATCGGACGCCGTCAACCTCGGCATCATGCTTGAGTTCACCCAGGTAGGTGATGTCCACCTGAATCTTCTCGCCAGCTGGGACATTTCCGATGGTGGTGGTGAAAACATCAGCAGACTCGAGCGACTGCTCTAGCAAACCGGCGATCTCTCCCTGTGCCTTGGCCTCCTCGTACACCTGCTTAGCCTTTTCGCGCTCCTTGACTACGCCCTTGATGACGCGGGAGCCGACCGTGCAAGTAAAGGCGACGACAGAGACTCCATCGTAGAGGGGAAAGATGTACCGAAGCTCATCGATGGCGTTTGTCTTGTCGGGGTTCACAAAGGTCTGGGTGAGGTTTGTGCGGGATGTGGTGGCGAGGATGGTGGTGTGGGCTTTGACCTGGACCTGGGGGAGGTACTTGCGAGCATGCTCGACCCAGATGAAGCAGCCGCAGCTGGGCATTACCGTTCGCTGGTAGCCGAAGAACATGTTTCTGGTGGTGTTGGGGGATATGATGTGGGGTGATGATGGTGATGTAAGTGAGAGGCACTTGGCCGGCAAAGATCAGTCACGTATCACCAAGTAGCGGGTATCAAAGATGAATGGCGATGATCAAAAAGGAAGATGAAAGATGATGAGACGGGGCGTTAGTCGTAAGTCTCTCAAAGGCTGCGGCTGAAGTTGGCGCAGCACCAGGTGAATGAATGGTCACAGTGAATTCTGGAGTGGATGGATGATGATGGAGAAGGAGAGTGGATTGGGGGGAACAGCGGTAGATCTTTATAGACGGAAGCTCTCAATTGCTAACACGGGGATTGTCCAACTGTGACGGCATTAGTCGTTGTTGTTCAAGCATTGATCGATGGATTGGACGTTGCTCAACAATTGTTTGACTTCATGGCTGCCTTGGCTGCCTGTGCTATTCTGCCTGAGGCGTTCCAGCCAATAGAACTCGACAGCTGAGTCATCAGGAATGCCCATCTCCACATCTGATTGGCTCACAGTCCTACTTCAGCCCTCTGCCCTGTTGCCTGCTTCACCGAGATGCTCTGAAACGGCACCGCGCCCAGCAAAAACACCACAGAAGAAGCCAAATACGAGTCGATTGCGCGGTTATTGATGCTATGCTTACACAATCACATGCCCTCTTCACCGTCGTTGGGCTGTGTTTCCGGCGTTTAAGCGTCCTTTTAGCGTGAGGGAGCCTACGCCTCACCACCAGCCACAGAGCACATCCTGGCAATGGCGTCTTGGCGGTGACATGGGACTTGGCCCAAGGTGACAAAGCGCAGTCTGCCTTGGCTTGAGATTGAGGTCGAGATCTTGAGTAGAGACGGGAGAGGCAGACCAAGGGTCCCGACTACTTGGGACGTCATTCCTAATGTCGCATAGTCGATATATTCCGTGACTCTTCGGCGAATGAGGTCCAGGTCCTCCACTTCAACGGCGTCAAAGCAGAGTGATCCGGGCGCTCTTGATCTTCGACATGGATCCTCCTGGGATAAACGCGTCCCTCCAAGTATCACAACGTGATGCCTGACAACGCCGCACAAGTCCTACAGCAGCAAACTATGAGTGCGTCGCGGTCCCTGATGTGGACACCGATTGCGATTTGCCAACAAGAACACCGACAAGATGCTCAAGACCACGATACTCTAGGACTGTTTGCGTAAACCTCCCCCCAACACATGCGGGACAAACCTTGGCCTAACTAGGCTTCCACAGTTTGCAGATCAAGCCTACAGACTACATCGCAGGCAAACCTCTCCTGCCCCAAGGCGTCAACATTCTCTACCACCTCTACCATAATGTCACCGTAGAGTTGAAGGACTCCTTAGCCAAGTGGCGCCACAAAAGCATCGCCTGTTGCCTGTTTGGGAAACATCAGGGGGCCAAGAAGTCTTCCTTCAAGAGTAGGAAATCCTTCTTGAAGGATGCCTAAAACTTGCAGAAGTGTGCAATCACTGGGTGACACGAGTGGTCGTCAGCAATCATCGCTCTTTGGACCGATGCCCAAGCTTGCGTCTACGTTTGTGTCGTCGTCAGTTACAACCCAAACGTGCTACCCCAACCCAGATCCTTTAGGCCACAGGAACATCAATCTACCCAACGTCTAGCTCTACCAGATCTCTCCGGCGCAGTACGACCCATCACACGTCGGGACCTGCCGTCCATGCAGACAGGAGGAGGCCAGTGGGCACGACAGATCTCGCCACCACCGCAGGGGTCAGACACACTTCTCGGAGCAACAGGCCATCCCCCCAATGGTACGATTAGCAACAGGACGAATTGGAGCAAGGTATTTTACCCCGGAGACGACTCCCGCGATGAGTGCCGATAGCAAGATGAAGCCCACCTCACCCCCCATTCATGCTGTACATCAGTGCAGAAGCGAGGAGATCTTGCAGAAAAGGCTGACCCGTTTGTAAGAGTACAGACGCATGAACGAGGGGTGGCCTCCCTGGCATGGCATCAGATGTGATATCTTGGCGACGCAGGTGACAATGCTAGGCGAGATTTGTCCATCTGATATGCCACTTCCAAAACTCCAAAAGGTATAACTAAACGATAAGACACTTCCGGATAGTCTCTAGCTTGACGATAGTTGCCATCGGCAGTACAAGATCTCACTCGGATCTATAAGTCTGGGCACCCCCTAATGCCAAACATCGAAAGACCCGTGATCCAACGAATCTCCCATCTCACCCCATCGCCACCGTCAGACCGGCACATGGAACCCGGTAATCATACGTTCCCGTGCCGTCTTGGCCAATTGGCGAAAGGTCCAAGAGATCCACGGATGCAAGGCATCACCATCGATACCATTCCTTCGGTACTCGTCCCGGCTCATCAATCCTGGGAATTAACCCCCACGGATCCAGGGGCGCTTTTGACAAGATCAGCCGGGATAGGTGAGATGTCAAAGAGTGTGTCGAACGATAAGGAACCGGCAGTTTGACCTCGCGTAGTCGTCTTGCTCAACCAGTTCCGCATCAGAAGACTTGGAACACGAAGTCTTGACCCAATTTAACTGAAAACACCAAATGAGTCAACTACCCAGGCCGTCCCAGGTTCTCTGGGTGTGTATCTACTCTACAACTCCCTGCAATCCGCCAAGGTGCAGATGTTGGTGGAGTAGAGATCATGGGTTTCCTTCCAGGCGGGTCATGTATGCAGGTTCCTCGGGTCGGGAAGCACATAGAGAACCAATTGACGATGAACGAAATGTCATCACCGTTTTCATCAAAAGATTGTTAACCCTGGGTGTCTCACTGGGAACCTCGAAGCACGCATGGCCTTCCCCTGGATTGGATGACAAGCGCATCGTGGAGATGACCAACCATAGTGACTTCAGACACCAAGCTAACAAGCCCAAAATAAACATTCACAGATCGGCAATTACAACCTTTACACCCCCATCGCCACCCGCCCCGATCACGTTGCGTTCATCTCACAGGACATGCCACTATTCCCAATGCCGTCCAAACCACACTTCCCATTGGCCAATCCCCTTCCCGCCGGGCGCTAATGCAACGAGTTGTTGACAGGTGGGGCCGTAATTCTTTCGCGGGTGACCCGGAGGTTAGCTCATCCTCCCCTAAGAGTAGCTCCTCAAGCGTGATGAGAATAAGATGATAAATAAAAATAGTCTAAAGTGATTTTTATATTAGGATAGTATTTTATCATATTTATATAAATTTACTGGTCATGTTTTGAAGAGTTATTAGACCTCTTTTACCATTCTGGCGTCCCTGTCCGTCCTGACCCACAGGCTCCGATGCTACTCTGTACTGTACGCCAATCTTGGGGATAGGAGGCGAATTGCAAGATGAGCTTAAATGCTATGACTAAAGAGGTTCAGCCTTATGGTTGCTAGTTGAGACTCAAGAGTCACGGGTTTATAGTCGAGCTATGGTGATGGTATGAGTTGGGTGATGTCTTATGGTCGGTCTCTCCACAACAGACAACAGGCGATCTATCACGCTACTCATGGCACTGTTTATAAGAGTAGAGTGAAGAGCGTTTGACAAACAGACTCTTGGAGTGTCAGTTCAGTAGAGAAGCCATATCAGGCTCAATTACACTAGCTGCTCTCAGCGATTTATAGCAACTCAAGACCATCAACATGGCACCTCCACGACTTCATCACCGACAAATCGAGTCAATGTTACTTACAGACACACTATTGACCATCTTCACTTGAGAACTTATTCCTTTCATGCCAAAAACATAGTCCAAATGGCCCGGTTGACCCCATCATCTCATCTCGTCCCGCGATAGCCTCAACTCACTTACACCCTCCTCCCATCCCACAACGCCTGCCCAACTCACCAAGCAGAACTAGAACCGATGCCATTCCAATGCTATAAATTCCTCCTCATTCATACGCAACGTCCTCGATCCCCCAATCTCATCGTCAACCACCGCCATCGCCCACCAGTCGTGACGTCAGATGTCTATGACGCGCAGAAGCCAAAACGCCCAAGTATATACTCGCCAGCCCGCCTCTCATACCAGCAAGGGAACCTTCAATCTTCAACGGTCAGGCTTCTGAACCAAATGTCCCTCGTCCGCTGTATCCCACGAACCACCCTCGTCCTCACCCAACGAAGCATTCCGCAGAGACACTTCCACGCCGCAACCAAGTGCACAATGTCGTCCACCGATCAACCTAGTGCTCCAACCTTTAAGAGCATTGGCATAACAAACACAGATATCCGTAAAGCTGCCGGAGTCCAATTAACCCCTCACCAAGAAGTCCTCGTCGGTTCGGTCCTAGACGTAAGCTCCCTCAAACTCACCTCTACCTCTCCTAACACCCCCCAGCTCTTCGAAGGCCGTCCCTCCCTCCGCCACCTCTCCCTCTGGACCCCAACAGCAACCTTCCACGATCCTATAACAAACGCCGTAGGCTTCGACAAGTTCGCAGCCCAGTGGTACGGCCTCGTAGCCCTCTTCTCCCCGATAACAATCCAGTCCCACGAGGTGACCTCCTCGGGAGACCCCATCTCCCTCCGCCTCTCCAACAAGTACGTCCTCAAGGGACTCGGCACCGAAAAGGTCATGGACTCGGTCGTGGACATCCACGTCGGCCCGGACGGCAGGATCTCGAGAGTCGAGGATAAGTGGAATGACAAGCTCCCCCAGGGTCCCTTTGCAACTGCAAGTCTCACTCCCCTTTTTTCCCTCAAATTGACTCATTCACTATACCCCCCCTCCCCATGACCATTTTCCCTTTCCACATGACTTACAGTCAAGTCGTCCGTTCCAGCTGCGAGGTGTCATGTCTGTCAGCCACGCGTGGGCTATATACCGCCTGAGCCACCGGCCCATGGTGGTGTGATGCATCACGCCAGAGGCGCGTTACCATCTACCGAGTTTCTGAGCTGACATGCACGTGCTCGACCAGGCCTTCCAGAAGCTCAATGCCGTGTCGGTCCCTGCGTTTGTCAAGGTCCCCAAGACCCAAGAGGAGGACGATCAGATGCGGGCCGACCGAGCCCGTGAGGCTCAAACTTGAGGGACGGCAGACGGTCCAAAGGACTCCAAACGGTCCAAAAGGGGAACGTTTTGAAGTATCGCCAAAACACTTTAACAATAAAAAGACACAAGGAAAGAATTGCGGACAATATTAAGAGTGTATTGGAGATGGTATAACTATTCCACACAAAATCCTGCCCAAGTTTTGATCCCAAGGCCCGCAGGCCGGTAACCAATGTCCGCTGCGCCAGGTTCGCGAATTCAATCCATGTCCGTCCATTCCTCTCTTGCGCCAGAAACTCCAGGGATATCATGATTCATCACACAAGCTCGCGTCTTGCGCTCGCTTTCTCCGCCCAGAAAATTGCAATGCAAAAACACAGTGTCTATGTCTATGATGCCTAAGCCCAGACGCCAGCGGGTGGCGCCTGATCTCGGGACATGACGAGCATCTCAAAGCCCTCGACGCGATTCCGGAGCTGGTTGTTCTCGCGCGCGAGGCTCTTGTTCTTCTTCTCCAGATGTGCAATGTACTCGGTCGCCTTGCTGAGGATGGTGGCCTTGTTGAGCTTGTGCGCGGGGGCGAGTCCACCGAGATCCTCCTCGACATCCTCGTCAATGCCATCAGCACCCTGGGTCTTGAACCGGTGCACCATGACGCGGAGAGCGGGGACTGAGTCGCGGAGGGCGGCGATCTTGTCGTTGAGGTTGGTGCGGTAGCGCTTCTCAATCATGTTGTGCGCAGTCTTCTTGGGAGGCGAGCCGTGGCGGCGGGTCGCAGGAGGGGGAGAAGCAGAGGAGCGAGAAGAAGAGGAGCCCGAGCCCGAAGACTTGCGCTTGCGCGAAGGATATCGGTTGCGTGCGTCCTTGGCAGCCATGCTGTTCATGGCCGACATCTGAGGGTTGGTGGTGGGAGGCATCATGGAGGACTGAAGATGAGGAGGTTGGGAAGAGATGGAAGGCATGGGAGTCTGGAAGAGAGGCTGAGCGTCAATGTCGTTCAGGCCGACTCGACCAAAGGGAACGGCGTCGGGAATGGTGCCCGAGAGGTCGTGGGGGTTGATGGCGGGGCTGAGCTCCATGCTGTTTCGGGAGGGGATGGTGGAGAGGTTGATGCTTTCAAAGGGCTCCTGCTTGGGGAGCGTGTCAAGATCAGGAGAGAGAGTAGCCTTGTCGTCCCAGCTCACCCAGTCGCTAGAGACGGGAAGCTGATAGGGATTGGCAAAGACGGGAGAGAGGGGCGAGTCGGGAGAATGGGCCGAATCACCGCTGAAGTCTGCGGGGTCGTAGAAGGATGCAGGAACACCAAGGTTCTGTGATGGTGTTAGGTTGCGTCAACCAAGAAGTAGAGTATTGTGTATGTGTTTGAGTGTATGAGAGTAGTGTATATGAATGAAGATGGTGTGCTTTGTGGTGTGTTCCAGTCGAGAGACTAGTGGAGAGAGGCTTGGATATAAAGATGAGATGGATAGATGAGATAGCTTCTCAGAGCTAGGCCCAGCAAATGCTCAAAGAGGAAGAATGAGCTGAGATGAGGTGAGGTGAGGGGGAGGGGGGAACATATGTGCCATAAAAACGAGGCCCCAGACTCGAGTTGACCAGGGGGGGTGGGCAATTACATATGCCATAGTCAAGGATGGGGGATGTATTGACGGTGCAAGACGCATCAAGGGGAATCAAAGATGGAATTCATCAGAGGCATACCTGTTTGTGCTGAGGGTGATCAAAGTAGTCGAATGATACGTCGGCCATTGTGTCCAAGATGAAGTCGATTGTTGACTTATGTGTGGTGCTGGTTGATACTATGTATGTCTGGAGAGCGGGAGCTGGTGGCTGGCGATCTGGTAATCGAGGGGGTGCGGTTACGGGGAGGGGGTGTGGATTGGCTCCCGTGAAAACGATTCTCTGGCAGTGTCTCGGGTCGGCGGAATGCTCAAAGGTACGATGATGAGACGATGAGACGACGAGATTCTGGATTGCTGTCGTGTCTGTGGTTGATTGTGGTGAACGGTCCTGGTAGGGAATACAGCGTAGGGACCAAGTTTGCAACGGTAGGTGATCAAGATATCAGACGGTAGGTGGTGCGTGGGCGGTCGATGGTGGGGAGAGTCTCGAGTGATGTATTCGATGAGTGCATGGCACCAACAGGAGGGATGGGCAGACACTTGGATGGCGAGACGGGGCGAGCGATATATAGCTTGGCCCAACTGACAAAAGAGGTCCTGGAGGGGGGAAGCTGAAGGCCCAAAGCAGTGGCCCTTGGCCCCAAGGATTGTCGCGGGTGCGAGGGCGAGGGTGCAGGAGACATGAGGAGCGATAGCGCCCGACGAATCTGCTCCGCGTCATACGACCGTCCGGCCGAGGGCGGGGGGTGCCGAGCTTGGCGTGGCGCCGGGGCGGTACGACAACGCTGGTCAACGACGAGCGACGAGGCGCCATGCGTCGACATGGATTCGGGGGCGGGCAACGGAGCCGACAGAGGGCGTGGCGGCCACTTGCTTGTTGACCCTGGTCGCTCACAGCCCACTGGACGTGGGTGACCACCAGAGAGAGGGAGCATGGGCCATGGGAATCTCTGGGCCAGAGCATGGGCAAATTGATTGAGGGACCCCAAGACCCAGGGAATTCAGGGATTCCATGGGTCGTTTTTGCTCATTCCGTATCGTTCGGGAGACCGGGGTACTTGCAGTCCGCCGGCCGTTGAGTACAGTGTAATAGTGCTATAGACTCTCGACCATCGACGGCGTGGGATGGAAGCTATTGCGAGACGGGACGAGGACGTGGACAAACAGATCATGCATTGTTTTGTTGGATCTGCTGGTGGGTAAACGCTGTGATTGCCGTGGGCACTCGGATGCCCGTGAGTTGATGCTCACTGTCATGGCCCTGCCCGCATCGTTTGGATTAGCCACACAGTGAAGCACAAGGCGCACCCGTGAGCCTCGGAACGGGGGGGTGCAGAATCCAATCCTCATCGCGATCGCTGAGGCGGGCAAACGCAGGGTTGGTGTTTTCTTGCTTTCCCCCTCTCCTCTCTGCTGGAATAGCTTGGTGATCGACACTGCACGGCGTGAGAAGGCGAGGACGCGCCGTTGGACTAGCGAGCTCTGGTGTTGAAGACCAGACAAGGGGGGTGAAGTGGTAGGGGGGGGGGGGAGCTTCCGGTGCTTGTGAATGGTTGGGTTCCTTTGCTTGTTGGCTGTGAATTTGGGTACAGTAGTAAAAGTGACTCTCGGTGAATGTGCAGTTTGTGCCCTGTGCGGAGAGAGAGGAAAGGAGGGGCACCCGAAAACGCCGTTTGCAGCAGAGGCGTTTGTTAAAGCCCGTCCGTTGAAGATTTCTATTTGAGACAAGCCAAAAAGTGTTTGCTTTCGACGGGCAGCTCGGCAAAAGAAAGAACAGAGCTTGACGACATTGATGATGCAATCTTGAAATGCCGGACACGGTAAATGGGAATTTACTTTTCTTTTTTTCCTTCCCGGCACATGCTGGCAGGGACTGGCTCTCAGCCGCTCTTCATGATGGAGGGGGCGCTGCGCCAGGTGGAGAGGTGCGGCGCGGAAGAAGAGCAAGACACCAGGAACCCGACCCGAATTTGGCTCTGACAAGCTGCAACCGAGAAAGCTAATACGGCCTCAATAGAGCTCTTTCACTCTCAGCACATGCAAAAGAAAAAAAGTGCCTGGTTTATTTCCTTATCCGGTGCCGCAATCCATATCATTACTCTCAGTGACCCACTGGAGCTCGTTCCGCTGCGGCTCGGTGTTCTCGACGTTCTGGAACCCCGACAACAGAACAAATTGAGCCCTTGCCCCATCACATCTCCATCCGCCTCCCTAAGCGAATGGCTCCCCAGGATGATGACAACTTTGTTACTGATGAGTCTTCACCTATATCCGACCTGGGAAGCGTGTAAATCCGGCCAATCACTTGCTTCAATGCCGTTGCTCGGCGCTTGATCTGGGCGCTCGTGGTCAGCATCAGCAAACACAATGCTGGCTTCAAAACATCCCCTAACCCAGTCTGACAAGGCTTCCAGACCGGGTTTTGCAAACGAACCGTCAAGTTCAGCTGGGTAGGCAACAGAGCAATGTAAACATCAATGCAAGAGACGTAGTCATTCAATAAACAAACAACGAATGAGCCAGCTCATCCGGGATGCCCTCAGTTACCAGTAAGCTTCTAGCCAAGCCTCGCAACCAACAGCAACCTGTCAAATTGGCAGCCCCTCTTCCCGTGAAATGGATCCCGCGCTCACCGAAGCGACCGCTGCCCTCCTCGCCTATCGTTCCAGACCTGGCTACATTTAGCAACAAAGAAGGGGTCTCCAGTGGGAGGGTTACAGCGCATCTGCCTGTGCTTCTCGCTCGCTTTCGCACTGACCTTGAGCATCCCGTTCCCGCGGGCGCCCTGTGCCTGGGCCCGCGGGTCATGGTGATCCATTTCAATAGTTGATATCCCACCCGGTAACGTTCCGCGCGTGGCAAATAATTCCCAACATCGTCTAGAAGGCCAAGAAAAAGCTTCGAATTTTTTTGCAGCTGGATCTGACAAGGCCGCTAGTTCCATTCCTTCGGCGACGCCATTCCCCAAATCGTCGCTTCGTGTCAGAGGTGGGAGATTTAGGGGTCCAAGGCTGAGCTGTCCGCCAGCTCGCGGGAAGCCGTGAGACATGCAGATGATGTATCAATTGAGAGAGAGAAGGAGTCCTGTCAATACGGGCCTTGGTACCAATTGCTGCGCTGTGGATTCAGGCTGAGAGGATCCATGAGTCTGGTCGAGACCCTTCTTTTTTCAAGGGTCCTACACTTATGCTGTTGGTCTTGAGACCCAGATCCGAATAGCTTCCCTTCCGTAACGTAACCTATCTATGTAAGGTAGGTAGGTATCCATGGACAACAGAGGACACTCTCGAGTCTCTGCACAACATCCATGCCCACCTAGATTCAATGCCGTGCATGGGATGGAGACATGCACCCGCACAACCCGAACCCAGGGGTGAGCATGTCTATGTCGGTGTAAGGTCAACTGCCAGCCTTTCATGGATCATATGCCATAGTCGGCATATCCATAAGACAACAACTCCCAGCAATATCATCGGAAAGATTCGCTTCCCACGAGGACAATACCATGTTGACCTTCTATCCCTACCCCGTCAATACTAGAGTAGAAACATGTCACAAGTCAGGATCTAACAAAAGCTCCCCTCTTCCCGGGGGTTGTCGGCGATTGACGGCAACCGGGAGAATGGCCCCGATCCCAGTCATAAAACCACGGGAACAAGCAAAAAAAAACAGCATCATCGATCACAAATGCCGCCGAACAAATGTGCATCATGACCATATTGTCGGCGTCTATGGGCATTCTGCTCGCCGTTAAACTGGGATTCTAGCGCATCGCACTCCCGTCACAGCGGTAGCTGTCCATCCGCAGGGGTGCCAAAGTGGCCTGATTCCCCCCATAACAGCCCATTCTGGGAGCACCAGCCAACCTGCCCACCGCGGGTGCAGAAACGCGTGAGCGGAGGGGGCCGGAACGGAGGGAGGGAGTTAGCGGGGGAGGTCCATACACACATGATTTTGGTGTGGAAGTACACCAGTCACCATCTCGAGAAATTATCGTCAAAACGTTGCCCCTACCGTCGTCCGTTCACGGGACCGTGCTGCCCTAGATGGGATGTTTTGCTGGCACGAGCATCACAAGTCGAACGGGTCCATCTCGGAGGCGGGCATCGCCTGCTGTGGCTGATGACCTCTTCCCGTGGGAAAAATCGACGTGTCGCGCGCCTAAGCAGCGTGTAATCTACACTGACAGGATGTGAAACTGGGCGTCTACACCTTGGTTTTCGATCCCGATCTTTTTGATGTGAAGCTGTAACCCCCATCCCACGCTGTCCCCCCGCTAGTGTCGAGGCTAGGGAGCCGTCGTCGCATTTCCCCGGGTCTTTTATGACACCTGCTGCGGCGTCTGCGGCGTCTTTTCTGCGGCACAAGTGCGGTCTGTCATGTACGGCAAATGTAGGTGATTGCTGTTCTCTTCCCGACATTTCCATCCTCTGCCCATTGTCGGACGGAATTGGGCGACCATGGGGCCAACCTCTGTCTGAAACCGTGCCATGAGCGGTGATGGCATTCCGATCCCGAAGGTGCTTGCTGTCCCCGGGTTTTCCTCTCACCTACAGTTTCGGGTCTTTTGATGCTGTGTGACCCCCAAACACTTGTCGGTGACGGTGTATTATGTGCATTTTCTCTACGGATACTGTTGGCCTTGTTTTCTGCGGCGTTGGCTCCGCATAATGGAGAAAGCTGTCTGTAAATCAGCCCTGTCCTAGGAACAACTCGGCAATGATCATCACCGCCTCTCGGATCCGCCATCTCTTGTCGTCGATAGTTGAGTGGCTAGCCGTGCTCTGTTGTTCCTGTCCGCGTATCAAGCAACGATTTCTCGCATTTCAATCTCGTCTATCTCATTCCGCCATGAGCCTCTTTTTCCTCAAGAGTCCAAGCTGTGCCTGTCATTCAACCCTTGACCTGAAATCTCACCCACACGCCCCCCCCTGGCTCTTCTTCCCCATATTTCATCCCATCCAATCCCGCGCTACGGGCCACGCCGTCATCGTCAAAAGACAAGTCGAAGGAAAAAGCAAAAAACGAGTCCATCTTTCTACAGCTGAAGAAAGCTAAGCTAAACAAACAAAAGGCACCCACCAGCTGAAAACGGTAACTAGACTAGACCCAGAATAATCTTTTTGACAACTCGACGAGGCGCCCGTAGCCATGTGCGTTTCCCAACGTCCCTGCATTCGGCGGCGGGCCGGGTTCGGCTAACCATTTCCTGTCTCTTGACTCCTTATTCCGTCTTGATGAGCCAAGAAGGGCTCCGCAAAGTGGACAAGTACAGACACTCCAGTGTTTTCCTTTTTACTCGGCATTGCTGTGTTGGCTAGGAAGCCGTTGTCTGTCAAAATAAATTACTTTCTTTTTGCTTCGGTATTTACGGGACGAGGCTCTGATGGGAAACCGGCGAACGGCGAAGTTCACTCGAACCAATACTACGTTGATGACTTGTTCCGAAACTCCATCTCCCAAGTAAACTACGTGTACAATGTGGACTCTTGTCTTCTTCCGAGTCTTTCCTAAGTTCTCGTCAATTCTCCCTCAATCATCATCCATCGTGACGGCTTCTTCGTTCGATGCGGAGAGGTCCGACGAACGACGATAATAAGCGCCCCGACTAACACACAGTCCGTGCCTTGTAAATGTCCCTCCTCTTTCTCTCGACAGCGGCATTATCTGCTATAGCACGCGACGTCCCTCTTCTTGGTACGTGCGAGATGAGAGTCGCGCACCATCTGCCCTGTTCTACCCCTCCATCGTTCGAGTGGCAGCCGCCGTCTTTTGTCCATGATGTCACCTAAGATTACCGCCCATGCCCTGGCAGGCATTGAAGCTATTCGCGCAGGCGAACTTGCAATTGCGCCTGCTACCTCGCATCTAGATGCACGAGATGGCCAGATCCGTTTGTGTCCACGGGTGGGAGACAATCACCGCAGTGACCCACCAACTCAAGATGACAGCTGAACAGCAACAACATCAACCACGGAAAGACTATTTTTAATCACATACTTGGCCTCAACTCTTTATTTGCTCCCTACCCTGCATCTACCTGCAAACAGCCGTCGTCGTTTACGTGTGGCGTTCATACGGGGCATGTCCATTGTCTTCCCCATGTCTCACTCGTCTCCTTTTACCTACATACAAGACACACACACACACAAACACGTCTATCACACCTCCACAAGTTCTAGATTCCTGCAAACTGCATTTCGTATCCTGTAGTTATCCTCTCTTCTCCCCCTCTCTTTTGAACGAACCGCCCGCTACCACTGTGAGGCCCCCTCCAATCCCACCTTACCCTTTGGCCATTTTTTCGCCAGGAAAATAATTTGCCCCGGATGTGACACCTCACAAAAGCGACAGAGTAAAAAACATGACGTCTCACAAAGCCTCAAATCGCCGATTGTGTGTGTGTGTGTAAACTCTGCTGCCTCTTTTCCCCTCTTCTGTCTCTCAGGGTTTCTTTGTTTGAACAGAGGTGATCATGTCCTCTTCCGTTTGTTGTCTGCCCTGCTTTTTTGCGAGTTTGCATCGAGATCTTTTGCTTCCTCCTCCACCTTGACCACATCATCCCCTTGTACTCGGTACAGCCCCAATTCTACCAATTAACCCAATTCGCGAATCCGAGCCGTCAATTGATTCGAAACCCAAGTCACGGATCCATCCTCATGCGTCCACGTCCACTCGGCCTTCGGCTCTCGACTCCCAGCCCGTCGTCCCGTCTCGTCCCCTCCATCCTCGTGCACTAGCCTCAACCCAGATCCAGCACGTCCTGCTCCCACGTTTCCCGACGGGAGCCTCTTTTTCAGGACAGCCAAGACCGTAGCCCGCTGTGCTGCGTATAGCCCTCTGCCTGCAGGATCTAGCCTCTTCCAATCTCACTTCCCTCGTCTTGGCTCGCTCGTAGACCCTCCAAACGGCGCCTCTCGCCGCCTCGCCTCGCCCACTGATCTTCACAGAGACTTTCCCGATTCTCTACCCCGGGGTCCCTCAGCTCGCGAATCTGCTGCCCTCTCCCCAAGCTTGGAAAGCAGCTCGCTCGTCTCGTCTCGTCTCGCTCTGCCCGGCGACCTATCCTTGTTTGACAACAGGGGTTCCACTTCCACATGTCACAGCAAGGCCCCCCAAGACAAGAGATGGTAAAAGCAAACGTGTATCCCTACACGGACGCTTCCCCGGAACGCCGAGGCTGGCCGCCGTCGTCCCCCCGCTCTCACATACCCGGACTCCGGGCCAGCCACGGCGGCGCCGGGTCCCTACAAGTGGCGTTGGGCACTAATCTTCCAGCGGCACAGCACAAACTATTGTATCAAAACATGGATTTCCTTGCAAAGAGAGGCTGAAAATTTGCAAGTCATTGATCCGCAGGTGATTACCACTAGTTCAGTGACAGAAGCCTGCTAGTCAGGAAGATGGAGATGCGCAGGCCCTAAGCTGCAGGGACAAGGACCGTTATCAGTCAGAGATCGACGGCGCCAGCGTGTGTGACAACGGCTAGTAGTTTTACTAGTTTGTGAACATCCCTAGTATGATATGAGATGACGGAATGTACCATTTCGTGCTCATGTTTGGCCTCGGTTTGTGTCCCCATGAACCCGGCTCACCGGTCTGAATAGTGTCGTTTCCCACCGGATACCAAGTGTCCACCAGCCTCCGTACTACTAGACCAAATGCTTGGCCTCTGGATTAATTATGTACGAAATTGGTTGTTTGGGTGGCAAACTGCAGGGTATTCAGGATCTAGACTCCTCCCCCTGTGTAGTCCTCCGTGTAGTTCAGCCATGGGTGTTATCACATCTCGGGAGAGAACAACATTACGGAGAAAATCTTATCTTTACTTGTATTTTCACATGTTTACTTTACGATTATTGCATTTTTGGCCTTGTCGCTTTCTTAGTGTTGTCATCAGCTCCGAGTGTTCATCTTGCACCTTTTGTGCTCGGCTACCCTATTGGGAATCTTCACATGGACAGCAAAAGCCGTTCTGTATCACAATTCTTGTTCACATCGCTCTTCACTCTTCAAACTAGTCTCCTCGAGTCAAAAGGGATTATCACTCACGAGCGATAAATAAATCGTATGTTCCGCACTCTGTTTTGAGCAGTGTGGAACGGCGGATGGACCACGTCATGTCAATCACATGGCTATTCCCCTTTCTAACCAAATATTGGCTGACAACTTTTGTTTATTTCTTACAAATTGGGAGTGGATCGCCGTCACGTTCACAGGCTATCTCTTGACCTTGTCTCATCATTGCGGTTGATCATGAAGGCTGCTATCCCGCATAGTAGCATGACACTGGCGACAGTCTGGCCCAAATGAGCCCTACGAATCTCTAGGATATCTTTTGAGTAACGTTTCTTCCCTCGGAATATGCCAGCCAACGTTCAGCATCCCCCGGATTCCGACTTGTCGCCCCTCAATCGTGCTTCACCTTCACTCTTACCGTCTCATGTCCCTTCAAAGAGTCATTCAGGCTCGATTCATCGTTCTAGCATTTATTTGAACAAATATACTGAACATTAATCTGTGTCGAACTGGCTCTGCGCCTGACGTCTCTGAACAACGGCTCATCGCTCTAGTGACGAGACGGTCTAGGAGACGGTCTTGGCCAGTACACATCACAGATCAACTGAGCAGACAGTGAAACACATCATCTTAGTAACAGTTCCGTAAGAACTCCTCGGCCAATGTCTTGCACCCTTCCATGTTATGTCAAGCGTCGTCTCCCAATGGCGTTCTCCTACATGACTGTTGAACTCGCAAAACAGCCATTGAACCCCCTTGACCATCAATAGAACCAATTCGAAGAATCTATGTTCCTCATAATAACTGATGAGTTCCCATCGTCTCAACTCATATTCCTCAATGTAATTCACCCCAGGATCAATAGTGCCGTACATCGCCGCACATAACCATCTCATGAGAGAACGCCTGAAAAACACCATGATGACAACTTCATCGGTGAATAACCAAGTCATTCCTCACAACTATAAATTGGCTCAATGCCTCTCTCAAACCATCCATTCTCTCTCTTCGATTCTCTAAACCCGCGCATACATTCGACGAGAGAGAGCAAGCGGCACAACCAAAGCCAACCGCAACAACTCCACTACCACCAACAGCTTGCTCTTTCTTACACCACACCTTCTCCTAAGCCATCATCATCATCATGTCTCAGAGCCCTAACAACAATACCGCCACTCATGGCACTAGCTCCAAGGAGACTGACCAGTCTTCCACTCAGGGTGCTGCCCCCAACACCGCCAACGGGGCCGACTCTGCCAACATCGATCGGCCTCGTCACCACACTCGTCGCTGTAGTCCAAGCGACCTCATTATCGTCGAAGCCTCTGACAAGGCTCCTAAGGAGGAACCAGCCACGACCCACCGCCGCAACCGTCGTTGCAGCCCAAGCGACCGTGCCCTCATTGACCTCTCTGACATGACCCCGGAGGAGGAGCCAGTCATGGTTTCTCACGAAGAGGCCATCGTCGACGATGAGTGGATCAAGGATTTCCCTAAGAACGACCAAAAGGAAGCTGACAACGCCCAGGGACCTCGCGGGTAGAACCCCGAGTACCCCCAGGATTCCGACGACATGGCGCACAAGGGCTTGGTGGTCCACTTCCTCGATGACGAGGATTATGAAGCTGACGATGAGTTTGAGGTTGTCGATTACCTCAGTTACGACGAGATGGTTGATCTCGAGTGGCTCGACCACAACACCGTCGCTGATCTGTTCATGCTCTTCCCCCTGGGTTGTGTCGCCATTGACCAGCTCGGCCGAGTCCAGCCAGGCTCTCAGTAAGTTTGACTACATTGAAGAGTTGTGGACCGTGACTGATTAAGTAGGGCCGGCTTGACAATGCAGCGCCCTGTAAGATGGGAACATAGTAGCTCGGGCTTAAGAACACGAAGAAACCCGAGTGAACAACATCAAAGAACGGACAGGGGCCTTTTCCTTTGTTAATGAGTTCCAATCACCGTAGACTGCTGGAGGCCAAGACGGAAACAGAGAAGCTCCGGCAGTGAGATAGATAGACAGATTCCTTAGATAGAGAATCAATAGACTAATAATAATAGACTTGTTTAAACACTTGTGCCTCCATCAATGTGAATTGATATTGTTTTACACTCTGGCATCATTAGAAGTAAAGCTTTGTAGCTTGCCATCATCTGCCATCCATTGAGGCCTCTTGGTCCTCCCAAAATGCATAAACATGTCTAAACATGACCATGGCCCATTCATCAACACCTAGCCATGATCTGGACTCCCTTCTGCGCCTTGCTCCATCAGACATGAGGGTTTATAATCTCCCAGTCGCCCATGAGATGGCCCTCGCTTCCGCGCATCGGAGGACTGTCAGTCGAATGAGCCCCCTTGTTAAGGACCCTTTCCAAGTTGGCATCAGAGCGGCTGCTGCTGGGCGTGAACGTGCCCGAGCCGCGCTCATCGGTTTCCAGGCCGCCCGACGTTGAAGAGACAATGCTGCGCTCTGCGTCTTTCTATTCCGCATTTCGCTCTGTCCCTCCGCGCCAGAGGCCGTAGAAGCCCTCGCAGTTCTTCCACAGCTTGATGGTTCCGTCCTCTGATCCAGTCGCGTACAGCTTGCCGTCGGGGGCAAAGGCGATGGACCAAATAGGGCCGTGGTGTCCCTTGTGCGTATCGATTTCCGTCTCGTCGTCGTAGCGAATCACCTTGGCCCACGTTCCGGGCTCCTCACCGACAACTAGCTTCCGGCCCTTAACGTCAAGCGAAACGCTGGCAATCGTGTAAGGGAGAACGATGCGCTTCAGCTCGTCCATGGCCCGGTCACCGCCCCAAAAGTACACCGTCTTTCCAGCTGACACGGCAAGCACTGGCTTTCCGCCGCCAATGTCGTTGGGCGAGCTGTATTCGGGTGCCAGCGAGACCATCTCGCAGGACTTGATGTCTCCATCAAGCACCTCATGGCGGATGCAGGCACGGCTTGGCAGGTCGAGCCATCGAATGGTCTTGTCCGAAGCGGTAACGACAATGTTGGGGTCCTGGGTCCAGCAAATAAACTTGATGGAGCCGGTGTGAACACCCTCGCCAATCTCGAAGCCTGCCGAGGCGGGAATGACGGCCGGAGATCCAGAACCGGAGGCAGCGAGCTCCGTCAGGTCAAAGACACGGAGCTTCTTTTCCATGCCACCCGTGGCGACGAGGTCAGAGTTGTCCGGGGGGTATGCGACAGCGCGAACAATGTGGTCGTGCTGAAGGGTGTACAGCAATTCGCCGCTGTGAGTGTCCCAGATCTTGCTGCACCAGCGTAAGCGACACCGATGATCCAAATTGAAAGCAGACTTACGCAGTAAAGTCGGCCGAGGCTGTGGCAGCGTTCGAGTTGTTGGGGCTTAGTCTGGCTTGCCAAACAGCACCCTTGTGACCGATAAAGGTGCCGATCCTGGACGAGTCAGAGGGGCCAAGAGACTCGAGGATCAAGTTTCATACCAGTCGCCAGTGATGCCATCACGGAGCATTGGATTACCATCTAATGCGCAGTCAGCACTTATCCTGCACGAGAGAAACAAGCGGCTCACCTTTGCAGGCCGAGATCATGTAATACGTATCATCCTTTTCCAGGGTGGAGAACGCAATGTGAGGAACGGGTCGGGAGTGACCGTGGCAGGTCAGAGGAACATATTGTCTAGGTTCAGAAGCCATCGCGACAGAGTTGAATGTCGAGGAGCTACGGTCGCGTTTCTTGCCGAAGCTGAGGGAAGGTCTAAGCGGGCTTTGGGAAGGATGGTGTGAGGCGAGGTCGTGAAACGGCAGGAGACGTCTGGCCTGATGGGGACGAACAGCGTCAGAGGTTCAAAGGAGAGTATCGTTCGTAACGGTCGTTAAGCTTCGTGAAGAGCGGTCTGTGTCGTGACTCGTGGGAGCAATTGTCGCGTGTCGTCGCAGGAGTGTGGAGCGTCTAGAGCAATGACGGAGTTTCAAGGAGGGGAAAGCGAAGAGAGGATCGGAGACGGTGAATCAATCAATCGTGATGGAGTCGGGGCGTATCGTATCGTGTCGCAAGGCAAAGCAAGCCGAAGAAGCGTGATCGTGCCCAAGATCAAAGCCCCCGCTGAGGTAGAATCAAGGGAGAGAACAAAAAAGAGAAGAAGAGAGGAGGGAGGGAGAGATAGGTAGGCGGTGGATGGATGGAATTTGTCACTGGAAATCTTCGCGAAGGAAGGACAGGGCAGGCATGGCAGGGAACAGCGGCGCGCAATCCAAAGAAGGAGGGTCGCGCTTGCCCAACTTGTACAGCGGGGTTGAGCGGTGGAGCCTCAGAGCCTGGCATGGAAGGAAGTCTCGAAAACGGGCAGGTGTGACGGACTGATTCTGCACCGCCACAGGGCGGGGTAATGTCATGTCCTCAATTTAGCAGCCGACACCACTAACAATATTCGTACTGCAGTCTGAGAGTCTATCAACAGTTGCAGACTGCATCAAGGTCAATCTGGACAGCAAGGCATATCGAATCATGCCTCTTCAAGCTTTGCTCTCTCAATGTCCTGAACCAGCTTCATCGTCTTCTCACGCCATGGATCTCCAACAGCGCAGGCCCACTCCTGCTCCACCCAAGCTCTAACCCCCGATCTCGGTGCCTCTCTGCCATCGAGCAAACAAAGTACAGCTCTGATCAAGCGTGAGACCTCAGGCTTTCCAAGCCCAGAAGAGAGACCGAGATGGAACCGACGAGAAAGCTCACTCCCTGTCGCCAAGTCTGCAAGATCTGCCCTGCCCTGACGCCTCAGGCACGTGGAGAGAAGCTTGTCATCTACACAAAGACCTGCAACCCCTCTATGCAGGTTGCCAAGGTTGGCCGTGAACAAAGAAGGGCCAAACGCCTCGCGCGGTGGAACAAAGCGCGCATGCTGCCAATCAATGACGGCAGTGATGTTGTAGTTCTTGTCAACAAGTAGATGATCCCCCATATCGTCAGCGTGCTTCAAGTAGAACCCGCCAATGCGCGACGGGGGGGTTGCTAATATGGGAGCAACTCGATCTCTCAGCATCCGGTAAAACACAAATGCCTCTTTGGGATACTCCGGGCAGAGCTGTCCATCTGCAATTAAACGTAGCTGGTGCTCTGCGGTCGAGGTAAAATAGTCCCGCGATGTGTGGAAAGGCCCATGTTTTTCAAGTGTACGATCCCGATTGCTCGCGATGGGTCCTTGCTTGATCATTCCGTCGCGTGGGACGAAGGAGAAGGCCTGTGTTCGAGGATGGCGGCTAATCTCGATAAGAATTCTCGCGTATTGGTTATAGACATGTGTCTTTTGTTGGTCGGTGGCCAGGCGAGGGTTGAATGGCTGCCCTGGCATGGCATCTTCGAGGATGTAGCTCACCCCAACTAGGTTGTCAGGATCGGAAGCGAGTCCATACCCGTGAGCCCTTGGGGTAGGACATGTGAGGCCACCCAGCCATTTGAGTGTAGCGTATTCGCTCTCGACTATGTACTCAGCAAGGTCGGAGGGAGTGTCTGCAAAGGTTGCGTCCCGAGGTATTCGAGCGAGCCATGTGACTCTGTCTTCAAACAGAATCCAGACATGATAATTCGAAGAACCCATCATTGAACCACGTCCAATGTAGTTTCCAGGGAAAAACATGCAGCGTTTGCCGTGACGGAGAGAACTAGCAACTCGCAAAAGCTGATACGCATTCACTTGGGTAAGGAGAACCTCGACCTCCATGTGCGCTTCCGTCTCCTCGTCATCATCGAGCATCTTGTCTCGTTAGCACGTGTCCCGTAGACAAATTCCTTGACAAGAACTTACGTAGTTGTCTAGAAGACAAAGATGGTACCGGGGAAGAATATGAATAGCACACAAGTCGTTCCAACAAGAATGGCATCTTCGTCCACGGACACTTGATCGAGTGCAGTATAGGTATGAGCATGAAGCGAAGCGAGGGACCTCGGGGATAGAATTTAAGAGTCGAGTTGAAATCTCTTGGGAATGGGCGGACACGAAAGGGTCATCCTTCCACTCGATCAAACTTGCATGCCACCACTTGTCCCAATCGAGAGGCCGGCCTTCAAAGGTGGCAACCAAGCCTTGAAATGCGCCGATGGCCTCTTCGTGTACAAAGCTCATCGCCATCCCTAAGCCAAACAGAAGTCGGCGTATCTCATCGGACTGAAAGAAGCAGAACGGTGATCCACGGAGTTGTAGTTCTAGGCCCAAGATCATGTCCTCGTTGGTTAGTCCGACCTCGCCGAAGAATAGATCGTCATTGTCTGCAGAGATGAGTGAAGGGCCAAAAGTCTCGAATGCCGGGACTATTCTCGCAAAAGTCCAATCAATGACGCCCGTGACTTGAAATTCGTCGTCGACAAGGATGTGGCTGCCTTCATCGTCGGGGTGCTTGAGGAAAAAGGGGCCCGAGTTGAGATCTCGCCATCTGTCGAGCCAAGGCCCAGTCTTGACCTGTCGCAGAATGTACTTGAACATGATGTATGCATCAAGAGCGAAATCGGAAAATATTTGCCCTTCAGTGATGATCTTGAGGTATGCAACAGCCCAGGAGCTATAGAGGTCCTTGGCATGTTGGAACGGGCCCATACAAGGTAGCATTGCCGTCTTGTCGCTCGCCATGGGACCGACTTTGATTGTTCCGTCGTTGTCAAACCTCAAGGATCCCGACTCTTGAAAAGGATGCGAGCTCAGAGTGCAGAGAATATCTGCCCATTGGCCCAAAACTTTGGTCTTTTGCTCCTCGGAGGCTGAGAGAGTGTTGAAGGGTCGTCCAGGCATCTTGTCGATGAGCATAAAGGCAACGCCAACCTTGTTCTGCGGGTCATCGTAGAGACCGTACCCATGCAGGCGTGGCGCAGGTACATCAACAGACTCAAGCCATCGAAGTGTTGCGCATTCACTAGCCAGAATTTCGTTACCAAGTTGATAGTCAAAAGACCGGTATGTCTCTCGAGGAATTCTGGCAAGCCAAACAGTCCCGTCTTCAAAGACCAACTGGAGATGGATATGTCTATCACCCATCATGTGGCAGCCCATGGGGTCTTGATCGTTGAGTTGACATGGTTTGCCCCCAGAAAGCTCTGTTGCAAGCCGGACGAGAGCATCATGGTTGATCTTGTTGCTCAGAGCCGTCAACTCTGCCGTCTTGGCAGCGATCAATTCGTCACTATCCAGGGGCGTATCCTTGAGATAGGCTTAGAAGATTTAATTTTGGCACGGGATATGGACCTCACCTCGCACGTGTGGTGGATCGAATCAACATGGTTTGAGCAGTACATGGACTGGCATCGCTCACAACCTCCGATATCGATAGCAGCAGCGTCTGGGCATCCAGCAACGGCGCAAGCCCAATAGGGGAACATGGCGCTGGAAGTGGTTCAGGGCGAAAAGACTGGTTTCAAGTGGGTTGGTCTCGGCAAAGGCTGTCCTTGGGCAGAGACAAGCCTCGACTGAGTGTGTTTGGACAGTGGAAGACGGTGTGCTGGGAGGGAGAGGACACCAATATAATGGACAAGCACGGCAGCCATTTTCACTCGGTGAGACATGGCGACCAATGGCTTCTGAGACATGAGGCGAGAAGACTCATTGTATTGGTTCCCCGCATTGTGACCATGTGTGATAGCCTATCTGTTCGGGTATTGCAAGATTAGAGGGGGGACGGCCGCTGTGGTGAGGCGATGAAGGTCTTGGACCAGCTGCATCCCGTGTCTCCACCACATCGTGAAGGTGTCGATGACATTCGCTAACGCATGTTGACACTGCAGGGCAGGGTTGAAATAGCCTGTGAGGGCGGGACGGGACGGGATGAAGGCAAAGGAGAAAAGCCTTTCTGCCGCGGAGCCGGACCACAAGCAACGTGAACCTGAAGCGGAGGTGGAGGTGGCTGGTGTCGGTGACGCAGTGTGGCTGGAGCTCCTGCAACGAGGGGCTCGGCCCAGCTCCGACGGGACTGCCCATCCCGCCATGTATCATCAATCTATCAGTTTCCATCATCGACCATCCTTGAGTACGACATTACGATTTGTCAAGCTCTTAACAATTTCCAAGGCTGCACTGCTTTCGTTGTTCTTTGACGTTTTTCGTTGTTAAGAGATAGCAAGCCTTGTCTTTCCTTCCCTATAATCACCACCTTGCCCCTCACAGAGCGGTGTCCCATACTCCTCAACCCCAGACCAAGATGGCCGACTTTAAGTTGTCGGCGCAATTGGTTGGCCATGAATCTGATGTGCGCTTTTCCTATGTATTCAAGCCCTTCAAGTACTGACAGTTCTCTTAGGTCCGGGCCGTCAGCTTCCCTTTCCCCGATACCGTCCTAACTGCCTCCCGCGACTGCAGCGTACGTGTATGGCGCCGCACCCAAGACTCCCCTCCATCGTTCGATCCATCCCTCCTTAGTCGCGGCTCCGAATACATCAACTCTATCGCCTACTTCCCCCCTCAAGCGATCGTCCAGATGGTCTCGTCCTGTCCGGCGGCAAGGACACCATCATCGAGGCCAAGTCACCCAAGGCAGCCAGCTCCGACAACGCCGAGCGCCTCTTGGTCGGACATGCTCACAACGTCTGCGCTCTCAACGTCGCACCAAACGGCACATATGCTGTCTCTGGCGGCTGGGACGGTCAGGCTCGTGTGTGGAATCCCCAAAAATGGGAGACGGAGCTCATGCTCACAGGCCATGAGAGCATGGCGGTCTGGGCTGTCGTTGCGGTGGATGACCGCACCGTGTTGACAGGTTGCGCCGACAAGAATATTCGCATCTTTGATCTGCGACAATCTGTAGCAGGGGAGGTGTCGCCAAAGTCAACAATCCACACACCCGACGTTGTCCGTGCTCTCGCTCTGGTACCCGAAGGCCACCCTAGCGGCGCAGACATCGCGAGCGCCAGCAACGACGGAACCATCCGCTTGTGGAAGTTCAACGGCCAACAGGTCGCCGAGCTCCACGGCCACGAAAGCTTTGTCTACAGCTTGACCAGCCTTCCCACTGGCGAGCTTGTCAGCTCTGGAGAGGACCGAACCGTCAGGATATGGAGGGGCACCGAGTGCGTCCAGACCATCACCCATCCCGCCATCTCGGTCTGGACGGTGGCAGCCAACCCCGAAACCGGCGACATTGTGACAGGCGCGAGTGATAGTATTTCTCGCGTCTTTACTCGAAGTCCCGAACGAACAGCCGACGAGGCGACGCTCAAGGAGTTTGAGGAGGCTGTCAAGTCGTCATCGATCCCTCAGCAACAGGTTGGAGGCATCAACAAGGAGAAGCTTCCTGGCCCCGAGTTCTTGACCTCCAAGTCCGGCACTAAGGAGGGTCAAGTCCAGATGATCAAGGAAGATAATGGCGCTGTGACAGCTCATCAGTGGTCCATGAGCCAACAACAATGGGTCAACGTTGGCACTGTCGTTGACGCTGTCGCCAGTACAGGCAAGAAGGTCGAGTACAACGGTCAGATGTACGACTACGTCTTTGACGTTGACATTGAGGATGGAAAGCCTCCATTGAAGCTCCCCTATAATCTCTCTGAGAATCCTTATGACCGAGCAACCAAGTTCCTTGGCGACAATGAGCTGCCTATCTCATACCTCGACAACGTGGCCAACTTTATCACGGAAAACACCAAGGGAGCTACTATCGGTCAGACATCCGAGCCTAGCGGACCTGATCCTCTTGGAACTGAGTCGAGATACCGACCTGGTGAGGACACCCAGCCCAAGGTTCTCCCCAAAAGGAGTACCTCAACATCACGGCTGCCAAGTATGAAGGTAAGCAGCTCCCTGCCTCGATCTTCTGACAAGGACTAACATATTTCACAGCAATCTTCAACAAGATCCTCACCATCAACAAGAACATGGTCTCTTCCGGCCGCAAAGACGCAGCCCTCAACCCATCAGACGAATCTCTCCTTGCCGACCTCCGCTCCGCCCTTGAATCCTCCAGACCAGTCCCCCAAACCGCTCTCCCTCTGCTCGTCCGCATCCTCACCCAATGGCCCTACTCGGACCGCCTTGCCGGCCTCGACCTCCTCCGTTGCGTGGCAAAGTACCCTCTGGCCGCGCAGTTCTCCGACCCGGAGGTTGGCTCTCTTCTCGACCTCGCCATCGCGGCATCCCTGCCCGACGGCGAGAAGCCCAGCGACAACGCTGCCATGATGGCTCTCCGAACACTCGCAAACATGTTTTCGTCGGCTAATGGCCGCTCAATCATCAGCGCGCAGTCGGACAAGGCCATTGCCCTCCTCGAGCGTGTTGTCGGCATCTCTACAGACCCCATTGGCCCGTACAACCGCAATGTCCTCATCGCCACTACCACAGCTGCCATCAACCTCTCCGTCCTCGTCCACCGCGAGCGTCTCCTCACACCAGACCAACGCCGTCGTCTGGCCATCGTCTTGGGTGCCATCCTCTCCCGCGACGGCCAGACCGACTCGGAGGTGCTGTACCGCGCCCTCGTAGCCCTAGGCACTCTACTCTCCGCTTCCAAGGCCGAGATCAAGGGTCTTGGCGTCAAGGAGTGGATCCAGGGTGCCGCTTCCGGCAGCGTAGAGGACCGCGTCAAGGCCGTCGCTGCCGAGTGCGCCAAGCTAGCTCCGTAGATGTGTGATTGTGACGAGAACTGTAACTCGGCGGCTATTGGGGGCCGCCAAGCCGGATGGATCTGGTTCCACTCGAGATTGCAGACGGATATACGGAGTTTGGACGTGTACGGATACATAGAAGTAGAAGCATTCAGAGAATACATGGATCCATCCTGAAGTTTGTGCTCCATCCGTGAACTACGTAGGATCTTCTCTCACGTCAGAACCCAAGCCATCACTCGAAATTTTACTAATATCACATCCCTTGTCATTCACAGGATTCTCAACGTTGAACTTCATAATCGTAGATTCATGTCTCTTACATCAAGACACCTCATCTCATCCATTTCCTCGAGATGAACCACCCATCAGGACTATAGTCCAAAAAGGAATGAAGTAAAGAAAGAATAAAATAGCTCCTCCAACACCGTAACAGAAACTTGCGATATCATCTAACCCAGACTTGGGGGTGTATTATCAGACAGGTAAAAAGAACTCCTCAGGGATATATAATTCCCCCATTCCGTAAAAAAACGCCATGCGTGAATAATGCCCAAATATGCATATTTTTTTACTCTTCAAACTCGCACGTCATACAGCTCATGCGAGGGAGAGAGCCCATAGAGCGGCTCCTACAAGAGGTAGTAGGGTGGCCCAGCTCACTTGGTGGGGGGCGTTTGCGCTCGAATCTTTGACGTATTCGTCGCTGCCGGATGCCTTGGTGGTGATGGTAAAGACCTCTGCGAAGCCAATGTCGGTCGAGTTGAAGCAGTTGGTCTGGTTGACCTCGGCGAGTCTCTTGTCTCCGGGTTCGGCAAAGATGATGTCGACGCACTAGGACATTGTTAGCTTGAAGCTTCTCGAGTCAGTTTGACTTTACATACCGAGTACAGGGCAGCGCCGTGAATGGCGAGCATGACAACCTGGATGGTCGCCTTGTCGCCAGCCTTTACCGTCGTGTTCTTGGGCAGAGGTACCTGAGGGAAGCAGATGGTTCCTGGGTAGGGGTTGTTGGTGGGACCAAGAATCTGGAACTGGGGAACCATGGGGAGGGTCATGTTGGCAGGGCCACCGTCTGGGCCCTCATCGCCGAATCCCATGTTGATGTAGGCAAAGGCAGTCTCATGGCCTCGGAACCATCCAGGCTGGAAGGCGATGGCTCCTCCTCTCGTGGGCCAGTACGTGCGGTTCTGTGTTACGTTGTGTCCGCCACCTGCGCGCGAGTCAATGGGGGTTATTCGGGTGAGAAGCTCGAGGAGACAAGTCACGTACAAGGATACGTCCATTGCATGCCGTAGGGAAAGGTTGCGTTGGTGATCAGGTTGTTTCCTCTCCATCCTGGGTAGGTGATGACACTATGTGCCGAGACGACGGCCGCGAGGACGAGGGTGATGAGAGCTGAAGAACGCATATTTGCTGTGTTCTGATGGTCGACGAGAGGTTTGTCGAGAATTGCAAGCTTGTAGAGGCAATGGTCCGATCCGAGCTCTATTAAGAGTGGTTGGTCTCTTGCTCAACAGACAAGTCGGTGATGCTTGGTCCCAAGAATTCAAGGCTCAGCCTCTTCAGTTCTTGGACATCTCAAGCAGGCTGACAGCTTCGCAGGGAAAAGGAAAAATGTACGGTACGGAATATGGACGAGCGCTAGAGTAGAAGATCCGGAGTGAAAGGAGGAGTCGATGCTGGGCGGCCGCATGGGCGTGGGCAAGTCTTAAGGCGCTGGGGGCCATAATCCAGCCGCCCGACCTCTGGCCTTGCATGCAAGCACTTGTCCCTCTCTGTGAATCCGAGAGAGGGAAAAAAGAGCAAGACCCCAGTGTGATTCCCATGGCGGCGCGGAGCGGCCCAGTCAGAGGCCGTTGAACAAGGGCCGCGATGCATGCCGGAGGGTGTGACCCCTGCCGCACCCTGCTGCGTGTCGCCAATGGGAGACGACGTCGAGGTGACTGGCGCACGTTGCGGCGGCGTCTTTGCTGGTCCTCGGACGCTGGTTGGAGAAGATTTAAGCGCCGGCACTATGCCAGGGATGGGGGGAGTTGGGGACAAAGCGTCCAATGATCACCAGCTAGACGGGATTGGAGCAGGGGTAGCACATCGGAGTGTTGACGGGACGGAGGGGCGATAAACCAGGGGGACACGAAGCCGGCGGGGGAGGAGGTTGGTTGGCAGACGGAGACCTTTTTCGAGGCCCAAGATAGGTTCACAAGAGGACATTTAACTGCCGCTCCCCCTTCCACCATCGACTGACTTTGCCATGGGATCGGATGAGTCGAGCCGGTACTGCCCTTTTGCCGTTGAAACGCAACATCCCCACTGGATCCGCGCAGCCGCCAAGATCCATGTGAAGGCTATCTGTCCGAGGATCCCGTCAGCAAAGAGTTTCTACTCTGTACCCTGCGCAACAGGTGACTCTCCTGTGATACCGGGACACTCGTTCGATCATAGGCGCCGGTAGCACAGTCACACCGACGACAAGAGGCACAGTCGTAGAATATCGGTGCCGCGGCGGGATATTCAGCGCCCATTGTACGCAAGACGCGCAATATTGTAACAAGGACAAAGACCGGAAATGGTGTGAGATGATTAACTTTGTAAAGCACAATTGGAAGATTCTGTAGCTTGGAAAATAGCAAAAACCAATCGGCATTGACTTTGTCCCGAGTGTTTGGAAAAAGACGCCACCAAAAGAGATCGACGAAACGGCAGAGCGTCCCTCACCGAGCCACTCACCGAGCTTCACCTTGATGGTGGGGTCGGGAAATCTCAGCATCTTGAACCGCCTCACACTGTCAAGCGCAGCAGATTAGACTACCCTAGACCGTTTGCCTTGTGGTTGTTTTAATCATTATTTCTCTTCTCGGTGGATTATTGCTAGATATCTAGACTCTCGCTCAAACACCAGCCATCTCGCACTTCACCATGCCTTCTCAAGACAAACCTGACACCCAAGAATGGACACACGTCACCCGCAAATCTCGAAAATCCCGTCCAAAGAAAGCCCCTTCTCACACGCACATCAACTCCCTCCCCATAACACCCCGCACCGACAACCTCCGCTCCCCCTCAGATCTCGAAGCTGACTACCGCCGCATCCGTGACCGCTGGGAGGCTGAACCGCCCTGCTCACGCCTCCGCGAGCTGGTCTCGGAAAAGGCGTCCCACCTCAAGACTGTGTCCCGAGCAGTGAACCTCGGAGTCGGGACTTTTGACCCTGCTGATGGCTCTTGGGAAGCCAAGAGGTCGGCGTTTGTGCAACTCACTGCGTTCCTGGTCATGGTGGAAGAACTAGGTTTGTCACCCTCAACACAGGAAACAGACACTTGGACTCATGCATCTTTATAGAAAGGATAACGGACCGAAAGATAGACTGCTTCTTTCAAGACCCCGTCTTCAATACCTCAGACAAAGCCTTTCTTAAAAACCTAGGTCACACAGTCGTCGAGACACCAGCCGGCTGCGAAATGATAGACCAAGACACCTTCTTCTTCGGAGTCCACCTTTACAAGCCCATCTACGCCATGGCACTGGAAAAGCACCTGCCTGTCATCTTTGTCGGGACAGGCTGGGAAGTTTGGGACGAGTGAGTTGTTTGTTCTGCCCCCTTTTGTTGCTCTGATGCTGATGGATTTGTAGTTTGTTTGCGACGGAGGGTCTTGAGAGGATGGAAAAGATGCACAAGTCTTATAGCAAGAGTGAATTTCCGCAAGAGTCTTTTGATTCGGCTTTTTCGAGCACGAGTATCTACTGGAACTCAGCTGGGGAGCCTGAGACGGTGCCTGAAAAGGGGCCTGAGGGGGAGAAAGAGAAGGAGGGAGAGGGAGAAAAGGAGAAGGAGGAAAAGGGAGAGGTAGAGGTATCTAGCAAAGATGAATCTACAACTACTTCATAACCAGTCTTCTCACAAGTATGTTCCACCTGTCTTCCTCCCATGGCCCAGGGCTGCTGGTATCTCGACTGAGTGTGAATCACGGGCTGTAGATGCTTAGGGCTGAGGCTCAGGATTCTCCTCCGACTTCTTACCTAAATCATGATCCTCGGGCTCTTCTCACTCTTCTTCCTTAGCCATCTTCACCATAACCCTCAGGTTCTTCTAATTCTCCCTCATTCATCTCAACTCGCAATCATCGGAGACTCCTCTAGCCCTTTCTCCATCGCCTTTAGAGAGGTCCTCAGCGTCTTTTCTAATACTTCTTCCTCTTCGCTGACGATCGTCAAATACTTCTCAAACTTTTCCTCCTTCATCTTCTCTCGCAATCCTCAGAGACTTGTCTAACAGTCTCCCCTTCACTCTGATTCACCATCCTCGAAGCCTTCTTTACTCTAAAATCCCCAAAGCCTTTCCTCTTTCTTTGCTCAGGATCATCAGACTGCCCTAACTTCCTCTTCATAAAATTACTCAGAGCCTCCTCTAAGATCCCCTTCTTTACATTAAACCTCAATCATCTGGACCCTCTCGAGAACTCTTCCTCCTTCATCCTCACCACCCTCAAGACCAAACAACTCAACCACCTTCAACTACGACATCAGTTGTCGCTTACCGATTGATTCTCCCCATATCAGGTAGTCGACAGCATTTTTGGACGTTTTCCCATCAGAAAACAGATTTGTTTCGCGTTTTACTGTTCAGTGACGGCTCCCGTTCCCTTCAAGCTACCCCCACCCTCAAAGCTCCTTCCTTCCTTCTCTTCCATAAACAACCCCAACGCAAACACCAACAAATTTCTTCAAACAACTTTCACAAAGCGCTCAATACCTCATTCAATCAACCTCACCAACCTTTGTCAACGCTCCTCACAATGGCCGACTCTCCCTCCTCGGACGACTCCAAGCGCCCTGGTCCCAAGTCCCGTGAGGCAGAGTACCAGGCCCTCTGGCAGGTCTGCGATCGCACCGCTCGCAAGAACGAGTACAAGTACGCCGACTACACCACCCGCAGAGCTATCCTGGAGGATGCCTGCCACGCTCTCATGAACAGACGGTATGTCTATCCTCCTCTAACCTCTAGCTGATCGTTAACTAATACATTTGTAGCCGTGACGGAGGCAAGGTCCTCTGCAACACGAGCATCCCAGAGATGGTCGAGCGTCACCTCAAGCGAGAAGCCCACTCTCGCATCATCCACGAGGCCCGCGTCACGGGACAGCTGCCGGATTCCCCTGTGCAGGTTGCTAGGACTGTTCGATCCGCCACCCCCCAGGGCACCATGGCCGACCCTCAGCCCATGGGCTCTCGCATCGCCCTGCCTTTCGGTAACAGCCAGCCCTACGCCGCCAACATTGACCCCAACCCTCTGACCCTCCGCAACGAGATCGTCGCCCTTCGTCAGGAGGTAGCCCGTCAGCATGAAGAGCAACAGGCTATCGTTTCCACCCTGCGGGGTCTAGCTGCCCGTCTCACCGCCGTCGAGAACGAGCTCGCCGAGCTTCGTGGCGGCCAGGGACACGGCAGACTCTCGTTCAACGAGATGGATGTCCATCTTAGACAGACTGACCTTGCTTCCCACCCCCGATCGGTTCTGATGGGCGAGAATGGCCTCCATCATGTCAGTGATCACGAGCAGAGAGGTGCCGCTGCTACCCAGATGACCGAAGGCGACATCCACTTCCGGCCCAACTACACCTACGAGAGCGAGGCCCGCTACCGGGCTCCCGGCCTGTTCCCGCACGGCACCTATTCCGGCCCCCTGTACCCCGATGAAGGCGTCGAGGGTCCCGGCTTCGGCCTCGGCTTCGGCTCCCGACCCCGGGAGAGGCGCCCCGTAACGCCCCGGAGCCAGACTCACGGCCAGGAGGACCTGGGCCGACAGAACATCTAATGAGAGGCCAACATTCTTCTAATGGGAGGCTAAGGGAGCTCTGAATGGAGGCTAACTATCAGGGTTTACTGTCAGGGCTATTAGGCCCTTGGAGTTCAAGGATGGGGGGGTGGGGGGGGGGGAGTTATTTGCAAAAATGGTGGACTGGGAATCATGAATGGCGATAATGATGATGATGACGATCAATATACCCGACATAGAAGGCTGCAGATGAAAAGTAGCTAGCTCTAAATACATGGGAATGGGCAAACTATATACAAGAAAAAAGACTTGACTGTCAGATGTGTCTCAACCCTATACACTTGAAGACCGATAAAAAGGGGGGGGGGAGAAGAAGAAGAATGCCGTGAAATGTACGTCCATTTGCTGCTGTTATGCACCAACTATATAGCCCAGCGAATCATGGCTCAAATCCACCCCCTTTCCCACAAAGATCCCATTCATACCAGGAGCCCATCTCTCTCTTTTTGAAACAGACAGACACAGAATTACAACATACATAAGAACAGTTTTTACCCGTTTGTCCTTCGGGGCCCGGAACTCCAGTTGCAACAACACAGAAAACAGAGATTAAAACACCAAACCATGGGGAAGATCTGTTGGTTGTAACACAACATCCAACAGATAATCCCCTCTTTCATCTCCTGAGAAAAAAGATTCGACCCAGTACCTTGTGTGTATCGTTTCGCTGAAAAAAGAAGCAAAGAAAATGTCGAGTTGGTGATCGTAGTTGTAGTCGTCTAGGCAAAATCCTTGTAGTCTTTGATCGTCTTGCCACCACAGTCCGGAATCTTGACGCCGTCCTTGAGCTCGCGGTTGACAGTCATGAGACCCCACTTGTCCTCCCACTCTTTACCCTTCTCGTTGAACTTGACCTTCCAGGGCTCGTCGAACGCCTCGAACCAAAAGTAGTTTGTCCCATTCTTGAGGGCCTGGCAGACCCAGTTGTCCATAAAGGTGTTTAGCTCATCGATGCCAGCGACGGAACCCTCGGTACAGGTCGTTGCTTGACCGCACGTCTTTCCACCGGCACTGGGCCAGCCTGTTTCTGAAATGATGTTCTTCTGCTTGTCTGATTTCCAGTATGGGCCGTCTCGGACCTCCCAGAAGTTGTATGTCCACGCAGCAGCCTCTTCCGCAGTGACGCCAGCAAAGAAGGGGTGGATATTGGCCATGATATAGTCACTATCCTGGGCCAGCTCGTCTGTCCAGTCATCGCCCAAGTCCGAGGTAGCAACGGGGAGGTTGATGCTCTTCTTCTTGAGTTTGGTTCGGGTATCGTCCAGGATCTTGGCCAAGCTGGTAATCGTCATCTCCTCACGGAACAGAATCTCGTTGGCAATAATAATGCCCTCGAATGGGTCATCTCCGTACTCGTCCAGAATATCCCACATCTGATCCAGTTGTCGGTCGTTGGTGGTCTCGTTCTTGTCCAGCCACACTCCCAGCCAGACCTTTGTGTCGGTCAGTTCCAAACGGTCGATCGCGTGCAAGAGCATCTGTGTCTGGTTGCAGTCGGTTCCGTACAGGCGAATCTTGTTGGTCAGCTGGCCCAGCACGGCCACATCGCGGGTAATGTTGTTCTGAGACGGCGGGTTGTGCATGCAGTCGGGGTACTGCGAGTTGAGAGGCGTATAGTCGATACCGGGGAACACTCGGTGTAGGTCAGGGTTGTTGAGGAGCTTCTGGATCTCGGCGCTGCTCTTGCCAAGGTCACCGTTCTTCTTCTCATCCTCCTCGGCCGACTGTCCCTTGCCGCCGCCGCTGCTGCTGCCGCTTTTACTCTCATGATTTCCATTGTTGACCACACCACCAACAACACCTCCCACGATGGCGCCCACGATGACAAGGAAGACACCCACGATGATGATCCACTTCCACTTCTTGCCTCTTTTGTTTTCGTTTTCCAGCCAGTCGGAAGGCTTCTCGTGGCCTGCATTCATCTCGTAACCTCCGCCGCCGCCACCTCCGCCTGCACAATGTTAATGACAAGTCATGATTGTCGCGGCAAGCAACTCACCTCTATTCCCCATTAGGCCCGCAGCGGCCGCACCACCCCCAACCGCCGCAGCACTTGCCGCAGGGATCTTCTTCCCACGGTCCGAGTGGGAGAGGCTCAGCATTGAATTCCTTTGGCTCTTGCCGTATGTAAGCCCGTCATCTCCGTCGTCGACAATCTCGTGGGGATTCACGACGCCCAGATTGGCACTGCCACGCGAACTGTTGGCATAGTATCCACCTGGGGGGTACGGGTTGTTGACGTAGGGATCACTTCCGTTGAAGTGAGGTGTTGAGCCGGAACCTGGCGGCCCTCCAGGCGCGAGGCCAGCCAAGCTTGACTGTGACGGTCCATGTGCGCCGTTGTCGTAGGAAGAATCGTAACCGTATCCGCCATTCGAATCGTAGGGGTTCTGTTGAGATCGGGAGGGGGCGGGGGCAGTCCGGTGCGCTCCATCGCGTCCATGCCACTGTTGCGAGGGTTACGGTCAGCGACGTCCCAGGCAATTCCCGCCATGCCACCAGACGCAGACTGGCCAAAGTTGTCTGCGCCGGGAGTTGTGTTAGCGTTTGGGTGGGCATACCCCATGTATCCGGCGCCGCCGGCAGCAGCAGCAGCGCCACTCCCTTGGTTATAGTAGCCTTGGTCGTGATGTGAAGGCGATGGTCGTCGAGGACTGTCGTAGCCAGCAGAGCCGCCAGAGTATGGCGAGGCCGAGCGGCCTTGACTATAGTTGTCTTGAACAGGCTGCATGCGATTGAATGCAGAGTCGGGGTGAGAGCTCGGGTGGTTTGCCCTCACGGGAGAGGGAGCGTCGTAGTAGGGCGTGGGAGATGGTGGTGAGTAGTGGTTCTGAGGTTGGTTGGGATGTCGCGGAGAGGATTCGTAGTAGTTTTGAGAGTCGAGAGGTTCACTCTCATAGTGATCGTTGCGGTAATGCTGCATGGTGGGTGTATGCTCGACAGCCGAGGACGGTGGGATAGGATGACGATGAGCGAGGGGGAGGCAGTGCCAAGCAAGCAGATGGATGGATGACCCCAGCCGCCAGAGAGAGACCGGCTCGGCGAGTTGTATGTCTCGGCAAATGACTTGACTTCGATTTGCGGGTTGAAACGAGTGAGAGACGCGGGTGCGAAAGCGGACACGGAATCTGACTGCGCTGCAGGGAACGAACGAGAGGCGCACGAAAAGAAGACGCAGTCAGTCGAAAAGGTGTGTATGCGGGAGGAAAGGTTGTTGATGAGGTTGTTGGAGAGCAACGGCCCATGCATGAGCGACGCCGCAGTATGCGACCCGACCTCCACTGACGGATGGACCTGAACCTGGCGCTGGCGGGTCCCCCTCGTCTAGTCCATGCACATTACGCACAGGGAGCCACACCGGATGCGGACCGAAAACACACCTCACACGGTGGACTTGGGGCTAAATGAAACCTCCGGACGGTGAGAACCAGTTTAGTGGCTTCTCCGCCCTGGCCGAAGTGGCCTGGCAACCGTCAATCAGGCCTAGCCCAGCCGATAGATCCAGGGAGCGGGGGACCCGTGACGCACTTGGGTCTGGATTGAAAATGGAAACGATTCAAGGTCATCAGCCGTTCGGGAAGGGTTCCAGTCCCTTTCACTCATGAATTAATTGTCTAATGAGCGTGTGCCGTGTCGTGTGGGAACCTGGTCAATTGAGGAAACGCCCGGGTACGGCACAGCCTCAATAGACACGAGGTTCGTAAACTTGTGGTCTCTAGTGGTGGGTGAGAATCGAGAAATCCGGGGCAGATGCGTGCGCGTCCTTTCTGTCAGTCTGTCTTGCTGACACGAGAACGGAAGAGAACTGCCGGGAGCAAAAGCTGAGCAAGCAAAAATATCTATATTCAGAAACAAAGTCCAGACTTTGTGGGTTCTAGACAACAGCTCGTGTCTTGCCTTTGCGCTCTAAAATGTCGTATTTCAGATTTGGGCTTGAACCCCTTATTTTGGCGGCGCCGCAAACTGCGACTGTGACAAGGGACTCAAAGAGGGAGGTGTCAACAGCCTGGGGTCTGTTTTTGATCAGCCGGAAAACATCAGCAGGGGTGATTATGAGGGTCGATTGACGATGATGGCCCCAGATTCAAGGATGAACGGCAGCCTGACTTGGTGCGTGCGCGACGTATGTGATGTACAACATGTGTCAAGTTGACGACACTTGAGCGACGAGGCCATCACCAAGAATGAAGTCGATAATGACGAGGCTGAAGATGCATTCAACAGAATTTACAGATACCAGAACAATGACATCTTTCCCTCGAGCCTCTCATTTCATTTCCTCGTGTCCTTTTACCTCAGGTAGCATCCACAGCACGTGTTCACCGTAGAGGTACATGCCCCACGTCGTAAACAGCGGCACAGCCCATGTCTCCCCAAAAACGCCATCAAATATCACGTCCCTTCACGATAATTTCCATGTTATAAACTGGGCGTTGAACGGCGTCGTCCACCAAATTACGGCAGAATTCCAACGGCCCTTTGTTTGCTTTCTTGCCGGAATGATTAAAGGATGCCCCCCTTGTGCATCCTACGACCCAGTCTTATTCCCAGTTTTTTTTTTTACTCTGGTGCGACAGGCTCTTTGCTGTCGTCGATCATTCTGTGACAGACAGGTTTTGTTGGTCCATGATGGTGGACAGACAGTGGGTTTGCTACTGTATCGTTACACTTGTCCACATATCCTGTTTTGCTTTCGCTATCCAATCACCATTCAATGCAACGTGTTGGCTCAGCGACTGATGAAATAGAAAAGCCCGTCAGCCGACTTTATTATCGTGAACACCGGCTGAACTCGGTGGCAGAGCCTTGTGACTACAAAATAATTGACAGTGGCGGGCTTTGCTTTCGGCTCCCCCCAGCCATCAGCATGTGGCTTGCGCAAGGAGACAACCCGGTTATTTCTCTCCCCGGCGAAAAGTGTTGGCAACGATGATTCACTCTGTCTCACACGGCTCATGATGATCTGGTCTGAAACAGTCAGCCCTGAGCGACAATTTGTTGTGTCTTTGATTGGCTGCCGTTGATGTTGCAGGGTAAGCTTTGTCTTTGAACGGTGATATGATGCGCCAAGTCTGGAATCACCTCATTGCTGGCTTTGCATAATAATATTAGAGATTTATGAGCTGTCTGATCTGACAATACAGTTACTGGTTCAATCAATCATTCGGTTGAATAGTTCACATTTCATTTGTTACAGAAAGTTTAGAGGTCTTGGCTGAAGTTGGTGTGACGAACCTCCCTTGATGGTGTTCGTCAATAACGGTCAAAGCACAGCCAAGAACAAAATACAAAAGCCAAGATATCATGTACCACTTTTAATATTTGTAAATATACTCCGTGTATCCATATATCTACATATCCCAAGTCATGTTTCCCCTTGTCCTTATTTATAGAACTCTATTGGTCATCACTTGAATCTCCCGTTTATCCACTCCCCCACGAACCATGACGTTGATCTAACGCTACCACCATCCTTGGACCCATTGCTGCTGGAACTATCTCGCATCGGATCGGGGTTTTCCCAGTGGAATAACCACCGAAGCTGATCTTGGTCCACTGGTAGGACTGCATTCGCCCAGTCACGTCTCCCTACTGCGTCTTCAACAAAGAAGTTCAGCATCCTACGTGTCGATATTCTTGACGGCCGGATGTTAAGGGGAGGCTGATAACTTCCTTTCGACACGATGCCAGTGGAAGGCCGGTCCAAGTTGTCGGGGACGTTCTTCACATCCCTACCGGTATCGTGCCTGAATCCATGCTCCGGTGTTGAGGGCGAGTCCCTCTCGGGATACCACACGAACGAGTGATACTGCCGGACATATTTGGTCTCCAATTGCGGCCAGAGCTCGACTTCAACCTGGCCTTTCTGTATATACCCGAATGGCCTCCAGGCCAGGAGGACTGAGGCATAGTCTTGGAGCTTTAGATCGAACCGACACCGAAGCACGTCCGCCCTCGAAACCAGGTCTGTCTTCTCCCCGTATGTTGCATCCTTTTCATCATCCAGGAAAGACTGCTTCGCGCCTGTCCATGCGGATACTATTGGATCAGGTGCCGCCATGGACCCTGTCCCCCCTTTCTCCTCCAACTTCTGGGTATATCTTTGTACGCAGTCCAGGACGGTCAAATCGCCCAGCAGGATGATGGCCACCCACCAGATAGCCACTCGAGGCCGACGCGCGATAAAAAGCTTCAAAATCACCTCCACATGCTTCTGCTTGATGGCTGGCTTCAATACTTCAAGTATCGAAGACAGCCATGGCCCCACCAGGTTGCACTCAACGTCTGGCTGCCAGAAGATGCTCCAGAGGACCGACCCAACCGACGGAGGATGACTGCCAAGGGCCATGAAATATCGGAGGTCACCGTGATACTGCCGGATCTCTTGCTCATGTGTATTTTTGAATACCCCGCGCTGTGACTTGGGGAGACGCGGCGTTGGAAGCTGTGGCTGAAGATCCATGAAGGTGTAGAACGGCAGGACGAGCGCGGCCAGGAAACCTGCTCGATACGGCGATATGGCTTCCCATTCGGATGTCTCGCTGCGCTCAGTTCCGAGATGAAACAGGCGGCAGAGCTCAATGAGTAGCTCCATCGCTTCGGAAGAACTTGGCGCAGAGTGTACGTCTGTGGTCGAGATGGGAGCTCCTCCAATGACGATTTGAGCATCTTGGTTGAAAAAGGCGGCAAACATGGGAAGCTTTCCCTCATCTTTTGCACCCCAGCCAAATTCAGGACTGAGAATGGCGCAGAGCCATCTGACGAGTGCAGACGATGCGCCGTCGAGATGGATCATGGGCCTCTCGTGCTGCTGCGGCGACAAGTGGTGGGAAGAATAGCACACTTGCCGATCCTGCATCTCGAGGACTCGAACTGACAAGATGTACGACCAACACATTGTCAGGACGGCAAGGCTGTCGGTCGTGGTTGAATCCAGGCCCATGGAGTACGAGGCAGCCTCCTGACTGATACTGCTGCGAATTGGGTCTTCGGCCTGAAGGAAAAATGCCAGCCGACGACCATATCTCAGCGTTGGACCATCATCGTCTTGGTCCGTAGACCTTGGACTCGCAATGTCGGGAGAGAGACGCCACCGCGGTCTTCCGTAAAGGATCCGATCGGTAGGAAGATGCCCCGGAAGACTGGGAACGTCCATCAAGGCAATGTAGGGATCCAACATGCCCGTTGGCCATAGACCCCTGGGCATCCCCTTCGCTTGCTGGAAGAGAGCATCCCACATGGCCTTTCCGTCGCGAAACGTCCGACGAACGTCCGAAGCAGAGGGTATCAACGGGTCATCTTCTTCGCTGATGAACGGTACATTGTCCTCTTCATCCGTAGACGGATCCGTATCGTGTGTCGGCACCGGTCGAGGCTTGTTCTTGAACATGGTCGCGCTGCACCCGGAGGATGCGAAACGCAGAGCGGGACATGGACAGAGCCCCGTGGGGTTAATGAGAAAACCAACAGGCGGTGATTAACCCCCCAGTAATGCCTGTCAGATGGGTGCGCGTACCGCAGCGGTTCTCAATCACGTTTTGGTCTGTCTTGGCCCAACAGAAAAGCAAACTTCCAACACTGGTGTGGCGCGCCCGGGACTCCATGACTGGATACTCGACGAAACCAGGCTCTGCGGAAGAGCAAATCACATGGCGTAAAGTGAACAAACGGCAATTGTAAGCGATTCGTTCGAGGGCCGTAACCGAAGTTGCCGTGTGTCTGAGAGGCGGCGCTGTTGGTCCTGGTGCGGTTGTCTCTCCGCACAGGGAAACGAGGCTGTTGGTTCGGATCGGGTACAGGCAACTGGGTTTCTGTTGACGCAATTGACAAAAGGTTGGATAAGAACCAATTCAATATGAAGTGATAAGAAGCGGTCAGTGATAACTAAATAGAGCGACTGTCTCAGGCTGCACCGAGCCCTTGCACGAAGAACGCAGCTGCGCCCATTTGCCCAGGCCGCAATACTTACTTGCCTCCCTGCTTCTGGGTTGCCAAGCCGAGTAGCCCTAAGTATCAAGAAACTATTTAAGTTCAGAGCAACTCTGACTTGACCGACTCTTGACCTCGATCCCGGACAACCCAGGTCTCGACCCCAGTACAGCATCACCAAGAATACGACTTGGTAATTAATTAGGTTAGCTGGAGGCTGGGAAAGATATATAGCGACGGGGATTTTACTATCAAGAGGGCATGCAAGTGAAGAGATGAAGAATTGGCGAGGAGTTCCATGTTGTTGGGCCAAACGACCAAGCTCGGCGATGGGACTATTAAGCTGCAACACGATTGCCTACGGCAGGCGACACATCAATCTATAACAGAAAACATACAAGTGTGTGCATGAATATAAAAAGTAGCAGCTCGTCTACTATCGCTGCTGCTTGGGATAAGTATAGCTAAGGTTTAGCACCACTGAGACGATCAGGGAGGTATGCATGATCCACAGCAAGAATCTCTTGCTGAGCGAGATACTTCTACATAAAACCACGTTCGTAGAAGCAGTCATGTCCTGGGACCTGGTCATTATATACGTGAAATATCGGCAGAGAGAGAAAAGGGGATATTTGCATGAGGGAAACCACTCTCCTACGCGGCCCTTGCGATGCGCCTTGTCAATACTTCACTTACTTTTTACCAGACAAATGCAATTGTAGCTGATAGATGAAGTCTCGTAGCGTTGTAGGCCATATCGTGAGCCTTGTCCTCGCTGTAATTGACTCAGAGATGCAATCCCCTGAACCGATTCTAGTGTTTGAACCAAGACGCCCATCAAACAACCCAACAAGACTACCTAAGCGGGCTTTCCCTCTCCGACATACCGCTTACCTAACAGAACTCTTTTCTATTATCATGTCACGCTAAAAAACTTTCCGAGATCTCTCCAGTTTGGGCTCGTATGTGGTGCATTGCCTGAAACCGGTCCGTGGTTAAAAACTCCTGACTTCCAAGCTCTGTGGTTGGACGTTGAAGAAAACTCGCTCAACAGGCATGAGCTGTCAAAATCTCTGCAAAAGGGGATTAGTGTCCGAATGGTCGCTTGCTTGTTGGTGCGCTATCAGCTGGTAGATGCTTTTGAGGCCAGACACCTTCAATATCACCGGACCATCTTACTCCGACGAGGAGTTTATCAACGGAACCGAACACGACGGGAATGGCTCGGTTGCATATGTATCTCACCATAACAGAGTGGCTGAAATAGTACCTCTAGGTCTAAGTGAGAGCAGTGGGCTCACGACTCCCACCTTGCCTTAACTCTCCCACACTTCCCCCGTCCACATTCACTCTCCCCACCTCTTGCATGTCTTTCCTCCCGACATCGCAGGCGCTCGTTCTTCGCTTCAAGATGAGCGTAACGTTAAAGTAAGCCTCAAGGTATACCTATCCTGTGCTGGCAAAGCAAAGCCCTCCACCCGAAGCATCAGTTCGTTTCTTCGCGTCGACACTTGTCCGCTGACTGCACGAGATCCCCCTGAGGGCCTTCAAACTGTCATCCAACAATGCTCTGCGACCCCCAACGTGAGGCAAATACAGAAGGGTCATTGATCTTGCACCGTAAATAGCTTTCAATGTCCATTTATGAAGACATTGAAGAGTCCTTGTACTTGCAGTGACAGATCAGATATAAGTGTAGTAGAAGACGTTAAGACTCTGAAACCCAGGCAGATTTTTCCCCATTTGCACTGTCAAAATCGCTACCTAGTCTGTATCATGACGTTCAAGATGCCATCCTCCTCCACATCCCCAGCCAACGATCAATCTCTCGGAGCTCACCTCCCTCTCTGCTCCACATTTCTGCGATATCTTCACCGATCGACCTGACATTTGGCACTTCTGCCAGGGCAGAATTATTCTGGAGAATTCTGAACTTGATACGTATTCCCTCCAAGACGTTTCGGTGAGATGGTGATGACGGTCGGGTCTGAATGGGTGAGTCCATTGTGATGTCATGTCGACGTTCGTTGATGTTGACATCATACATATGGGTCTGGGTATCACAACGATTTATATCGTCTATTTCAGCGTGAATAGAGCTCTTCATTCTCACCATTATCCTTATTCTATCACTGCGAATACTTTGAAGCCTCTCATCAAACAGACCTTTATATCACCATACAACTTCATCACAAACCTCCGCCATGTCTGTCAACCCCGACTCCGCAACTCCCGCCCAGGGCGAGTTCCGCAGCAAGGTTGCCCCCTCCAAGCCTCTCACCACCAAGGGCGTACGTTTCCCCCAACATCCCAATCATTCTCTTACTTACACATGTCAGCATGCTCCTGGAGTCCTCGTAGGCAACGACGCCAAGCCCGAGTTCCGCGCTGAACAGTACCCCCCTGGCACTGCCCCTCCTGAGCACTCCTTCGAGCCTCAACCCTCAAGTGAATATCCCACGCAGGCCCCAGGCATGGAGGGTGGTGTCTCTGCTTCCGACACTCTTCAAGGCGCCACTTCTGCAGATGTCCACACTGGCCTCGGTCACCCCGGCTCCGGAATGACAAGCCAGGAGGAGCATGGTGGCAAGAGAAAGAAGGTCGGTGCTGGTCTCGAAGGTGTTGGTGCGAGCTTGACAGATCCCATCCACGACAAGGGAGCTGATCGGGAATATGAAACTGATTATCGGGGCAAGGGTGGTGAAGCTGCAGCCAACTACCCTGGCGCTGAGGAGAGAGTGGCTGCTAGTGCCGAGGAGGTTGCCAGTGAGCGTCGTTAGAGCCATGCTTGCGGAGCATGTAATGAATGATTGAACCTGTACTATTAGCCAGGAGTGGCATAATTTGTAAATGTCGAATGACAAAATCACCAAAGTCCTGATCTAGTTGTCAAGCAGTGGGGTTTCTTGCAGTCAGCATGGGATATACTCAGATCATGGGGGACACTGAAGCAGAGAGCAGAGAGATGTCTGTGTCAATATGACCACACGAGCTGTTAGACCAAGTGCCAGGTCATCGTGAACGGAGGCTGCAGCCCGATGCTCTGGGCGAACGCCTCTTATGGCAGATCAACTAACAACTTGGTCTCAGAAGCAATTCTGCCGCGTTATACGCAAAGCACTGGCTAAACGCGCCTAGTAGATGGACTCACACCCCAAATCATCCATCTGAGACATCCATTGGCGCCTTTTGTCGTTTCAGCTCTCCTCGTAGGGCACACCACGGCACTGCAACTTGGTAACCTGCATGAAGCCAACGGCTTAGCGTAGGCGCCAACATGCCAACTTCAACGACTCCAGACGGGACAGGCCCGCGAAGCATGACAACCCGCGCATGGAACGGGACCGAAGAAGCTGGCCGAAGTTGATCGTGTGCCTCTTTGCCTTTTCGGGATGTGAGCTCGGAGGCCGAGTCTGGCCGGCTGTCCGCTTGGACTGTCCCAATACCAAGGCCCCGGCGGCAGGCAATTCCCACTTGGAGAGAGCCACATGAACCAAAGAGAGGTCCCAAGAATCCAGTTTGTCAGTGCCTGGGACTCGTCGTTCACGTCTTGCTGGTTACACAGGGTCAGGGTCCTGTGGGTTGTCGAGTGCCCGCCGGTTCCCGGAAAATTAAACGCCATGCAGAGTTTGACAGCGTCCAAGCACGCCCAGAGACGACAGACGACACCACATCTTGCAAGTGAGCACATCTCGCAACCGAGTTCGGCTCCAGGAGAGCCAAGGTCGCCTTGGGAAGAGCCGATCGCGGCGAGGAGGGTCCCAGTCTTGGCGTTTAACGGTCTCACGCCGAGCTTCGCGCCAGCGCATGGCGTCCAAAAAGGTTGTCTTTGCCTGTTCCTTGCCTTGGAACTATCATGCACTGGCCGAAAGGAACAACAGCCGACGAGATGCGACGATCATCAGGCAGGCTTGGCCCCATGGGCCATGTGGCGCGAGGGTGGGAGTAAAGTTCCCCGAACTGGGGCCCCTTCAGCCCTGTTCATGGGCCTGTCCTTGCGGAGGGGTTGCTGAGAGCTGGTGATCTGACACCACTGTTGGAGCCGTTGGCTTGCAATGGGTGCATCGAGAGCGGGATGTACACTGCGATCCTGGGACACTCCCGCAGGGCGTCGTCGTTATTGGCGATGGGGGCCCTTGGTGCGCGGGATGGTGCTTCGAGGCATGGTGCAGTACCGGTGGTGGTGTTGTTGATGCGGCCAACACGCAGGCGAGGTTGCATGAGGTGAAATGAAGACAAGACTGTCAGTGAGGCAATATCAAGGCGTCAATAGTGAGCTGCCGGATCGGTGAGGATGGTAGTATAATGTCGAGGGCAAGGCCAGCCCGCGAGACTGGACAAAGCATGTATCTGGCCATGCCCTGCACATGAAGCCGGATGTTTCCATCATCACCACCAAAGCCGAAACCCTTCAAAAGCCGATGTCTCCATCTTGAAGCCGACGGAGTAGTCAGAAGCTAGAATCAGCAACAGCCTTGTTTCGGCGCGGTCCCGTGGCCCCTGGCAATGATCAATCCAGGGCCCATTCTCCACCGCGGGGGTACCGCGAGGGTTCGATTGGTGGTGGTTCGGTGATGGGTCCTTGGATGACAGCCAAAAACGACGATCGGCCTGGGTGTTAACCGCGATTTGGCGGAGATAATCAAGGTGCGGCCGACCCTGATTGATATTGGTGATACTCTCGGGGTGAGAGCCGAGAATACGACCCTCAGAAAGAAGGCAGAATGTTGGATTACCTAATGTTAGGAATTGTTAGCGGGCTGTCGCGGAACATCTGGCAGTCATGGGTTGATTGTGCTTGTAGGGCGCCAAACCCCCATGCTGTTGGCCGACTTCATTAAGCAACAACCTCATCGACATGCGCTCTGAGCTTCTTTCAGCTACTAGTGTTGGATCTCGGAGCAACCGCCGCAAATAGTCTGCCTGGCCGGGACGGGATTGGGCGAATGCGGAGCCAGAGATAATCAACCATTATCAATCAGTACCTGCCAGGGCCTACAATGCCACGCCCCGATACGAGAAACTGGAGGCAAAGGCGGAGGACTCTTTCGATTTTCCGGCCAAGGGTGTCAAGGTCGAGGCGGGAACGGCGGGACTGGTCCGGTACTCGGGGAGTGATTCGCCTCTTGGCTGTGTCAAGTCGTCCAGTCGTTCCAAATGTGGCTTTACTCTACGCTTTGACTGCGTGGGATGAACCCCGGCGGTCCTAGTGTGTGTCAATGTGCCTGGCCGCTTTTGGGGAGGGATATCGACTGATGATGGTCTCTTGGTGGCAGAGGTAGGGGCATTGATCGGCTTTGGAGGGAATTATGGGACGGATCTCGTGAAGCTTCAACGTACGTCTAAAATGACGGGGCTAGTGGTAGACAGGTACTTTTTTCCATTACCCAAATGTCCCCCCATCATGATCTGGAACTCGCAAGAGAAGGTCTCCATTTTCACGGCAGGATCCATCGCAGACCTTGGGTGCACCCTGTACCAGTGGACGGGATGCCTGGGGGACCGTGTGAGAGTCGAGAGCGTTCCGTCATGATTCCGCGCTCTACACCCTTGATCCTTTTCGCTACGTGACCGACTCTGATCTGCTTTACCTCGACTTTACTTCAGTTAACCTTGAAAATGGTGTTGTACCTTATTTTTTCTTCATCTCGACTTCGGATCCGGCGGCCTCCACTCGGCTGGCGCCCTTTCAGCCCCAGACCCCTGCCTGATGTTCTCATTTGGGGTACAAGCTGTCACAGGCTTTTTTGTGTGAGGTATCAAGTACACTTTACGGGCGGATCCACAGCCACGCGCCGGCGCACATCTTCATCTTGTTCTGTGACGCACATGGCACGGAAGATTCCATGATGCCATGCCATGGAGAAACAAGTGACTGGTTGAGTAGCTGTTCTGTTACGTCTGGATAATCTACAGATGCCCTTCACCTTGACTCACCTTGTTCCCTCCTAACCCACTTCTAATGGACCTTGGACGGAGCGGACCCAAGTCCAAGGACCCAGGACCCGAAGGCCGAGGGGACCCCCATCGTTCGCTTCCCCTGGTCACTTGCATTGCATTTCCCATGGATGCCCTCCCTCCATCTCATCCATCCCTCCATCTCTAAACAACAAACACTCGCTGCCAGAGGCAAGGGAGGGCCAGACCAAACGGCTAGAGGGCCTCTCTCCAATCAATCTCTTCGATCCCGTGACCAGGTCCCTGGCCTCAACCCACTCGCCTTTCACGCCTTTCACTCCATTCCAAGCCAAGCTAAACCCACCTGGTTCGTCCATACATATCGCTCGCCTGTCCTGTCCATTCATTCAATTATTTCCAAGCCATCCATCCGTCTCCGTCCCCGTCTCGTCTACATCAACTCTTTGAGCGCCGCCTCTCCCGGGTTTGACTTTTCGCTCCCCTTGCTCTAACTGGTACCGCACCACACCTTCTTGCCCCTTCCCGTTTAAACCTCCCGCCATTAACGCCCTGTGACAAGCGACCTGCGCCCACCATCACCGCTACCGCTACCACTACCGGATTTTGTCTGCCCAATCCCCATTTTGGATACCGAGTGAGAGAGACAGTCTTGGCTTATTACTTGGCCACGGCAGAAGACATTGACTCTTTCGGCAAACCCGTTTTTTTCTTTCTTCGTTTGTCCTCCCAAATATTTATTATCGACAACTATCGAGGTTTCACGGCAGATGCACTCTTCCTCACATCGCTTCTCCCTGGCCAGGCGCCGCTGACGCTGCGAGATCCCGCCTCCACACAAACGTCTGTGGTCCATTGAAGGTGTGCCTGACAGCCTGCCCGTTGTGGGTGAGAGTTACGTACCCGATTCCGAGTGCCGAGCCGTCCCCGTTGGTTCCAGTCGGCTGGGGTCCTTGGCCTTCTGCCTTGGACAGCTTCATTCAGCTCCTTGCATTGCATTGAATCCTTCAGCTGAGTTGGGCTGAGGCTCCAACTCGACTTGACTCGAGCTGGCTGGCGATATAAGAATCAATTGCTTCTTTGCTGGCTGTAAAGCTGGATCCTCTAAACTACCACAATCATGGAGATCCAGTTCTCGCTTCCCATCAACACCGTTCGTGCCGCAACCTCTGTCGGGTGAGCTCCCCCAAACAAAACCCTTGTCGCGCAAGAAGTCAAACTCTGACCAGCGCGTTTTTCGTATACAGGACGTCAACCGCAACAGGAAGGTCTGCGCATGCTGCCGCGGCGAGAGGCGGCACTCATCGTTTCGCCCTTGAAACCCGTACCCGGCATACCCGGCGCAGCTCGACCAGGGCGCGCACGGGATGCAGCACCTGTGAGTATCTGTGCAGCTATTCTCCATGTTGAACGCGTCACTGACAGTTTGTAGGCAAGTATGTATAATCAAGCCCCTGCATTATCGCCAAGTGCCGGCTCCAGTGGCATCTCCAGTGACATCTCCCGGATCGTTAGACAGCGCTAACATTTGCGTCACAGGAAGCGGCACGTCAAGTGTGACGAGACCAAGCCCTCGTGCCTCAATTGCATGAAATGGCGTGGCTATTGTGACGGTTACACCGAGAACCCTCCCGCTTCATCATCTTCAACCTCTCCTACCACCACATCCGCTCCCTCCGAACAATCATCACGCCCGACAACCGCCGCAACCTACCGCTCCACTTCCACCGTCAACTCTAGCTCCACGGTTAGCTCCAGCAGTTCCCTGGGCTCCAGGACTTCGTTCAGCTCCTCCTCCACGAGCATTGCAACGTCAGATATCAAGGTTACCACGGGCTCCACCGCCGTCGTTAGACCAAGGACACCGCCGATCCTCGAGGAACCCGCTGTCAACACCGTCTGCTTCGCCAATAGCGATCAACGCGCCTACTTTGACGAGTGGTCCAACCTCACCATCAACTTCTTGAGTGGCGGCCTCGGGAATTCGCGACTATGGACGATTACAATGCCCCAACTTACACTACAAGAGCCCACGTTGAGATATGCGGCCATGGCTGTTGGTGCCCTGCGCAAGGCCTCCAATGTCGAGTTTGAGGCCTCATCACCTAATGACGACCTCATGAGCGATAACAAACACTACCTCAATGCCATAATCTACTACTGCGAGGCTCTCCGCCTCCAGTCTAAGGCCCGACCATCGAAGGAAGGCCTCCGAACAGCCATGCTATCGTCACTCCTCTTTATCTGCTTCGAGACGCAAAGGGGAAACATGCCAGCCGCCCTCAAGCATGTCACGCATGGCTTCAGTATGCTCAATGAGCTTGCTGCTTGCTCCGAAAAGGCACCCGACCTGGTTAGCATTGCTCCCGCGCCCCCTGCGCTGGTTCGGGAGATTCTGGACTGCTACAAGCCTCTGGAATTGCAGTCACGTTCGTTCATGGGGTCATATAGGAAGTTCTTCTTCCCCCTAAACCAACTGCGCCCGCCTCCAGTGATCCTCTCGCAAGTCGAAGTTCCAGCCCTGGTGGACCCATGTCTGCCTCCAGCCCACCCAGTCAACCAGGTTCGCCATGGACGAGTTCTCCAAGCCAACAAGTACCGACAGGCCTTCCCAGTCCCCAAAGTCAAGGAAGCCCATGGAGTGCTTCAGATCAACAGACACCTCCACGGGCGCCTCAGGGCCCTCCACAAAGGCCACCAGGGATCGCCCCCTTTACCAAGTATTCTCCGTACTTCAAGCCTCGAATTACAAGCATCACAAATATCGAGGACATGCCTCCGGCATTCGGCAGTTTTGAGGAAGCTCGTGACTATTGGAGTCTGCTCCAGAGGCAAATGGTTGGACACGTCCCCATGCTTACCGTGGTGACGGCGCAGCTTGGCCTCACCAAGGTCAAGGATATGGGAGAACTCGAGACGAAGCTATCGAGCGTGACGAAAAATCCTAGGATCTCCAAGTTTGTTGAGGAATCACGGTATTGGCTGCAGAGGTGGTCACAGTCATTTGATCCCCTGCTTCAGTCTGCTTCCAACAACCGGCAGAACGACATGCAGCCATACTTGGTGGCCATCAACTTGCGTGTCGAGTTCCTGATCCTCTACATTTACACCGCCATGCCGCGGTATACCGGCATTGAAAAGGCTCACGAGCTTACACCGTATTACCAAGAGATCAACACCTTGGCCGAGATATTGATCTCATGCCGTCCCAGCTGCGGTTTCGCAATGGACTCGGGCTGGACCTGGCCACTCTTTGTCTCGTCGTTCGGATGTCGGGATGATTCCGTTCGAGACGAAGCGATCCGCATTCTGGGCCAATATCCCATCCGCAACGCCTTGCGCGACAGCCGAGTCTTCCGAGCGATTGCGATCAAAAACCGTGAGGTCGAGATGATGAACTCAATGGAAGGCAACGAACACGACCAGTGGCTGCGACTCAGGAGACGAGAGATTGTGTTTGAGGATCTGGGAACCAACATCATCTTCCGATCGGCTCAGAAGAACCCTGCCACCGGCGAATGGGAGCTTGTCGAGGAAGCGTCGGCCTTCCTGGTCCGCCCTGACGGGCTCCTTGACTGGCACAGACAGCCCGTTTCGGACTCGGCGTCAATCCTCTCGGGCGTCTGCTAAAGCCAACATTGACGCGACATGATAGATACACATATAGGTATAACATAAAAGGCGGGAAAGGGGGAAGGATTTAGACAGTTATGATGGAGTTTATTGGCGTGCCTGTTTTTAGACGACATGATATCTGGCCATTGGGCTATGGGCTTGGAAATTTGAAGGCGTTTTGGGGTCAATAGGGACCCTGTTTTTATTGTAGGATATGTCGAGAGGGAGAGATCACAGGCAATGCCTGGTTGGATATGGTGTTGCATGCCATCGGCTGGTGGACAGTAGTAATGAAATGAGATGCCCTCAGGGCCTGGCATCGCTTGTGCCTCTAGATCTCCCACCTCAAAGTACCTCAAACAGTGACTGAAGCATCATCCTATCCTCCTTCTCCAATTCCTTCCAGTTGTCTTCCTCCAGAAACTCCTCCACATTATCCCCAGCCCTCTCGAGGTACCACACTCCGACCTTGAAAATCTCGTCAAATCTCTCGTTGCCCTTGTAGGATTCACATGCTTGGTTCACCATCTCCCGGCCATGCGTGATAAACGCCCACCTCATCAGCCGCAGCGTCTCATCGTCTACCCGCCTTCTCAACCGCAACCCTGCACGCGAGGCGTACCCCGCGCAGAAGCGTAAGGAAAGGGCCGAGACGGCACGATGAAGGGCCGAAGTCCGGGGGTGCGAGAGCTGCTCGCAGTGGAGATGGGCAAGGAACTGCGCCAGATCTCCGTCCACGCCACGGCCGTTGAGCTGGCCAAACTCCCAGTCCACCAGCGTGGGGGTCCAGTCTTCTTCTACCTCGCTGGGATCGCGCATTAGGATGGAACCTTGGGTGAAGTCACCCATGGCGAGGGACCAAGGATGCGCTCCCTCCTGCGTGCGGAAACCTTCTTCAACACGGGCGAATAGCTTGTCGGCGTTGGGAGTGCTAGCGAGACGAGTTCGGAGGGGCTCGATAGCGGCGGTGCGCACAATGCCTCGTGTAAGCGAGTGGGTGAGTTTGGCGGCTGCCTGGGGATTCGAGGTCTGGACTCGGATAACTCTCTCGGGGCTGTGTATCGCTGCAAAGATTCTCCCGAGCTCATAGCTTAGCTTTTCGATCTTGGGGTGTACTTCGTCCCAGGGTCGGTGGGATTGCTGGCGGAGGAAGTCAAAGATGTTGACCAGGTTGCCAAGGTCACTCAGTATGAGGACTGAGGCTTCTTGGTCGGAGGACGAGAGTCCAAGGTCTGACTCCTTGCCTTCTCGATGGTGTAGGCATTTAGGGGAGTTCCAATACGGTTCCTGTCGGAGATAGGAGAGCACGCCGTGCTCTGAGAAGAGATCGAGGAAGATGGCTTCAACCTCCTAGGCAAGTGTTACCAAAGCATTACATCAACAAAGGAGGAGACTTACCTGACGCTTGGTTGAAAAGGTCCATTCTGGGCCTGCGACCTCAACATATGGCTTTGCGTGCTTGAGGATGACGGACGTGGGCGCATTCGACTGGACTGGAGATGTCTGCGTCGCGCGGAGAGTAGTGTTGACAAGACCGCCAGAGAGCCGAGCAACGGACCATGACGTCCCAGCGTATAGAGAAGAAAGATATTTGCCATAGTCTGCCTCCATTGTGTCGTCGGCCTTGGAGTTTTCTACGATAGCGTGGAGTGGATTTCTGATGCTTTTATGCTGGACAACGGTGAGGGGTTGTGCAACGTCCAATGACAGCAGCTTAGCAGATGCAACGGCCTGAGTCACTCACCGTTGATCAAACGTTGTGCGAAGAAATTCTGGAATGTTTGATCGGTTAAGACTGATGATGCATGTGGCTTGAGAAATATGCTAATGCGAGGTACAGTGAGACTTGGCGATGCAGGTATCACGAACAAACACATGATATGTATTCTACGCCAAGATGTTTGCTGGAAATCTACAGAAAAAGAGACGGGAGCGTGTTAATAATAGAACGGGCATTGGAACAAACGGATTTCTGTGCAAAAATCTACCCTGCTGGGCAAACTGTCAGTGCGAGTGTGGCACTAGATGCAGCGTCCCGATGCCTCAATATCTCTGCCGCGTCACTCCGTAGAATTTCCTTGCGCCCTTTCAATTTCCTTCTGCGCACAGAATCACCATAAAAATCCAATTCTGTTCCATCTTTCTTTCCTTTCCATTTTCTGGAATATCGACAAGAGAGCTCGGCTGTCAATTCCCAGTTTGCCCCTGACGCTTCCTCCAGAGACACTACTCGACGAGGGACAGCACAAGTGTTTCTTTCTTTTGGATAGTGGAACATTGTCTTGAAGAAGCTTTCAGTGAGTACTCGTTCCTATATGCCCTCTGTTGAGGTTGGAACACCCAGGAGATCATCCTTGGCCTTCTTCCAGCATTCAGAGCACCAAGCTCCTTCCATCTCTTTGTCCACCACTATAGCATGCAATCTAGTTTAGATTACATCACTCTACCCTCCCGAGGCTTACCAAGCCTTCCCGTCTACGACACCTTCCGAAAATTTCAACCAAGTCCTTCTACACACGTCGACTCCCGTACCACTTCGAGACATTCGAACCGAACCGAGACCGAGACGGACGAAACATCCCTGGCACTTCCTGGATAGCGATTTCTACCGCTTGTAGAAAATCTGGGTGGTGATTGCACCGCGGAAATACGCGGCCAGGGGCGAGTGTTGGGCGTCGTCGAACCATCGTCGCTGCGCATTCTTGACCAAGAGATCAGGAAAACAGCACTCCCTGCATCCAAGAACGCTGGAAAAGAATCAAAGCAACAGAATCTTTCCAAGTGCACTGAAACTCTTCCTAAAACACACTGGTTGGGTACTTATTGGCAAGTGTTATCAACCAATGGCCGCTCACCTCCTTTGATTTGAACACACTACCTCGTCATACAATTCTAAAGCTAGCAGTGCATTGCCAGTGCCAGGAACTGTCAATTACCGTGCGTCATTGCTTCGGTTGACTGCAGCGTTTCCTTAGGTACCTTCCCCCTAAAAAAAACTCCTGGTGGGTAAACTCCTTCCCAAGTTCCCTCACCTTCCAACTCCCGCACCTTACTTCTTTTTTTCCTCTCTTCATCACGCACATTCTTCTGTTTTCATCATCCTTTCTCATTTGCGCATGCTACTGTAGTGGCATCCATCCTGCGAAAAAGGCTTGACAGCAGTTACATTCTCGGTTTCAGAGTTGGTGGGCGGAACCTCATCGCCGCACCTGGTCGGTTACCTGGGCACCTGCTCTGATCTTGTTTTGATCGCGACGGCCTTTTCAGTGGTCTTTCAAAGTTGGTTCCTTCCCTCTTCCCCTCCTCCTGGGCTCTCATTCCTCGCTTCTTGTCCCCTCGTCAATACGAACAACACGCTCCTCTTCTTCCCGTTCCTCTTCTCTTCTCCATCATCATCATCATCCAGTCGTCGCTTTGTTCTGTCCATAGAATCACTGCTCCAGTAAGCCATTTATTTGCCCTTTGTTCCCCTCTGCTCCTCTTATTTGCCCTCCATGCATCTCCGCTCTGCCCTCCCGTACTACCTCTTCTTGCCCTTTACCCATACGCCAGCTCCAACCCATGAATCAATACTGACATCCAGCAGAGACGACGAGGTGCATTTGGTGTCGGTGCCATCATGAAGCAAGGCGAACAGGTAAAATTCCTCATTCTCCCCCTCTGCGCGCGCTAACACACTCTTCCCAGCTCCAGGCGGAGCCGCCCTCCTTTGAAATCATTTCCCGATATGTCTTGAACAGACAGCTGGAGCCTGAGGGAGACACTCAACTCAATCCATGGCAAACAATGCCCGAGATCCCTGAGCCCGGAGAGCTGATGGCTTCCGACCCTCCTGTGGTGCCTCTAGCAACACTGGACGGCGAAGCTCTCGAAAAAGACGGGTACTTAGAGTCACAGTACCGCATGTGCCGTTTCGAGGGCACAGAGCTCCTCCGCCGAGCTGTCAACGAGTTCCGAAATCGCCCTCAGATGGCGGAGGGTTCAGATTTCTACATCTACACTCAGGTTCGTCAAGGCCCCTCCACTGATCTCTGACATTCTGACTCACTGTTACAAGGTCCACGTGCAAGGCTACATGTTTGCCCGGGCTGGACCAGCCTGTAGAATCTCCTTCTCCACGGAGCGTTCTCCTACCCAGGTTGTCTGGAGCCAGTGCACACGTCTTACCACTGGCACTCTTGTTGCCCTTTCGCCGAGCCGGGACAATTTCAAGACTCAGTGCTACGTCGCTGTCGTTGCCGCAAGATACCTCATCGGAGGCCTTGAGCCCAATCCGGATGATGGAGAGAACGAAAACACACCTCCTCGAATCGAAATATTCTGGTCCAACTGCCAGGACGCCATCCTCGATCCCTCTGCCGAACTAGTCATGCTTGAGGCGAAGGGTGGCTACTTCGAGGCTGTCCGCCACGCAATGGTTGGGCTTCAGCATGCTGCCCTGTTTGAGTGAGTTTCTCTTTGCCCCTTTATGCGGAAGCAGACTGACCATGTCTTGTCCCAGATCCAAGTTCGACAAGTACATCATCGATGGGCACGCCCGTGATCCCAAGGCTGCCTACCTTCAGGAGGCCCCAAGTCAAACTGCTCAGGTTTCAGATGGCGCCAATTCGTTTGATTCATCGCAAGTCGAGGCGTTCAAGCGCATGACGTCTCGTGAGCTGGCCGTCGTCCAAGGCCCCCCTGGCACCGGCAAGACTTTTACATCCGTCGTTGCCCTAGAGAGCCATGTTCGCACACTCCAGGCAATCTATGGAAAGAAAAAGCCATTCCCTCCAGTATTGGTTGCTGCCCAGACCAATCATGCGCTTGACCAGCTCCTCACTCGATGTGATTCTGACTTTGGCGCCGTCATTTGCCGTCTCGGTGGTCGCACTGAGGACAAACAGATCGACTCCCGTACCTTGTTCAACATCAGAAAGAATTCCAGTCTTTCGCGCGGGCCTGTCAAGGGAGAAAGTTCCCGGAAGAAAATCCTCAGCCGGATTGACCACACCTTGTCCACCTGTTTCCCATCCAACTTGATCTCTGCTGAGGAGTTCTATGAAGCAGAACTTATCACGAAAGAACAGTTCGACTCTCTTGATGACGATGAGTGGGAGTGCGCACCCTTGGTGAACGAGAACAATGGAGAGGTCTCTTCCAGCTCCATGGTGCAATGGCTTGATGGATACATCGAATCGGACCAGACCTATGTTTACCGCCCCCCTAGTGGTCAAACTGCACCTCCCACCATGGATGATGACCCCGCTGAAGCTGACGACCAAGAAGAGGACGAGAAAGAACGGCTTCAGGGCCAGTTTTTTTCAACTCAGTTCACTGTCACCGGTACTGTCCCAAGCGCCAACTCAGGAGAAGCTGCTTGGTTCTACAAGGCTTCTAAGCTCTTGACCATGCATCAAAACTTGTACAACATCAAGCCGGCGCAACGTGGCATGGTCTACCGATATCTCCAGAAGCGACTTGTTGGCAAGGTGGCCGAGAAGTTTCCCACGTTTCTCAGAGAGTACAAGGCAGCGTGCGACGAAATCAAGATTGGCAACTGGGAAAAGAGTGCCAGAATCATTCGCCACGAACGCATCGAGATCCTGGGTTGCACAACGACAGGATTGGCCAAGTATCTTGGGCTCATCGCTGCGTTGAAGCCTCGCATCTTGATGATTGAAGAGGCGGCTGAGACCAGAGAAGCAAACATCACATCGGCGATGTATCCATCTCTGGATCAGATAGTACTTGTGGGCGATCACCAACAACTGGTTCCACACATTGATGTTCGCGAACTGGGCCAAGAACCGTACAACATGCACGTTTCCCTGTTCCAACGACTGGTCCAGCTCGAGCTTCCATTCTCAATGCTACGCGTGCAGCGCCGAATGATTCCCGCCATTCGAGAAGTGGTCAATACCTTCTATCCAGAACTGAAGGACCACCACTCTGTCACCGATCCCTCTGTTCGACCACCAGTCCCAGGCATGGGTGGGCTGAATCTCTTCTGGTTTCATCACCAGTGGCCCGAGGCGCAGAGCCCTGACGACTTTTCCTTCTCGAACCCCAGAGAGGCCGACATGATGGTTCGGTTTGTGAGATACTTGGTGATGAACGACGTGCGACCATCTGCCATCACTCTCCTGACCTACTACAAGGGTCAAGTCAACCTGCTTCTCGAAAAGCTCCGACGAGACCAGGTCCTCCTCAACTTCCACCCCACCAAGGAGTGGTCCGTCCGAACAGTTGACGGGTTCCAAGGCGAAGAAAACGACATCATTCTCCTCTCTCTGGTCCGAAGTTCCAGACCCGGTTTCGTTGACAATGAAAACCGAGCAGTGGTTGCGACGAGTCGAGCAAGGCGCGGCATGTACATCTTCGGCGACGCCCTGAATCTTGTGCAGAAAACTCAGACGAGCTGCAAGACCTGGGCCAAGGTGTATGATGTCTTCGTCGAGAACGAGTGCATCAACAGCTTTCTCCCAGTCACTTGCAAGAAGCATGGCAAAGTAACTGAGATCGGAGAGGTTGATACGTGGGATACCATTCCTGGAGGTGGCTGCAATCAGAAGTGCAATGAGAAATGCCCCAACGGTCATGCCTGTCAGACGACATGCCATCCATCCGACCAAGCCCGTCTCAAGTGCAGACACGCCTGTGAGAAAGTCCTTTCATGTGGTCATGGGTGTGGTTCCTTTTGCGGAGATCCTTGCGAATGCCCTCACAAATGCAACAAGGCTCCCTCAGTCCCGCTGCCCCTTAGAGGCAGGCCTTTGCCACAGGGTCGAGGCGGAAGACCAGGAAACAGGAATGGCGCTTCACGAGGCGGCAGGAACTTTGGTAACCGAGGTGGCAGAGGCGGACGAGCTCATCGAGGAGGTCATACTCAGAACGCGGCATTGCCTGGCAAAGATGTCCACCTCGCAGGTGGAAGGCGAGGGCCCGAATCCGAGGCTGCCCACCAAGAGCCTACCAGCGAGGAACTGATGGAGATGGGCTACTATGCCCACATGTCGCAGGCCGGGCCGAGCGAGCCAAGGCGACTGGACAACCCCCAGACACCGTTTGAGAGCCGTGCCATCACGTTGACTGAAGACTCGTTGTCGGAGAAGTGGAGCCCGGAGAAGGTGCAGCGACGAGATGCCATGCTTCGAGAGGACATGAGGCGACAGGGCCCGTCTAGCTCGCGTCCGATGGAGGTTCGTGTATCGTTTCGCCAGACAACCATGGCGGCTGATTGCACGCGAGTGTGTGGGCGTCCATTGCACACCAAGTACACGATCCCAGTGCCGTCGCCGAAGCGAGGTGCTGAAGTAGCTAACAGCGAGGTCAGTGTCGGTGCTGCTAAGCAGCCGAGCAGGAAGCACATGGTCCTTGATGCGGCGGCGGGGTTCACGAGTATGGCAGACTACGCTGGTTCGAGTTCGGCGGAGTCGCAGAGTAGCCAGGGCGGTGGCGATGGCGATGATGGCGATGATGACTTGATTAGTTTTGAGTGATAGTGGGTATGGGTATGGGTACGGGTATGGGTATGGATATGGGTAGGTATGGTAGGGCAGATGGCACTTTTTGTACTTTAGGTAACAACGGCTATGAAGGATTACAAATGTTTTGATATTCTTGGTGTTGCGTCTTGGTGATGATGTTTGTGATATGCTGTAGATTGGTATTGAAGTCATGTTTAGGAATGGAATCAACAAAGAGGGACTTGTTCAGAACAGGTGTTGATTACAAGAAGAATGGATGGATGTTTTGTCTAGCCAGAAATGATGCAACTACTCCAAGCTGGCGTGCCAGTTTACTTACCCAACTCCAACGCCAGAGAACAAAACCATGGTGATAGAGTCCAATTCAGCCGCTCGTGACGTTGATCTCGTATCCAATCAATACCTCTGTGCTGGTGCCCTCCCAGCCCCTTGTGCCGGCAGCACTGAGCATGAAGCGGCTCGTGGGATCGATGTAGAGACTGGAGATGACGCCTGCGCGAGGGGGGCCGGGGATAATGAGGAAGGGTACAGTGGAGTGCTTAATGGCGCGAGACTCTCGGAGGTCGTAAAGACGGAGAATATCGTGGGAGGCGCTGGGGATTGTTAGCTTGCTGCCATAAACAAGATTAGAGAGTATGTACTTACCACACCAGATGTCTGCCGTTCAGCATGGGTCTTACGGCACTCACGGCACCACTACCCGCAGGAAACTTGAGAGAACGCTCAGGTTCCCAACCTCTCCTGGCCTTGTGGATATCATACTCCTCGACAGTGCCGTTTCTTCGACCAGCGTAGATGATGTTGCCGTTGGGACTCCAGCAAGTACCCATACACCAGGGGGAACACCAGGTCGAGTACCAATGCGGGCTACGGGGTCTGGTTGTCGCTTGTCCCAAACGCGAAGGGGGCCGTCGATAGCGGCTGAGAGGAAAGTTGTTGAAGAGGTTTGTGTGGGATCGTGCTGTGTCGGGGCGTGGTTGGATGTGTAGAGCATTGGTGACTGCGATCGCTTAAGGGCAGTCACTTCAGCACTAGCTTGTTGCTGATCTGCTTGACTCGGAGCTGCTGGTTCTGTCGTCTGTGTTGGAGCAGGGTCCACGTCCATGGCATCTCCCGTCTGCTGTGTAGGTGGCGGCTGCGTCTCCGGTTCCTTTGCCGCCTCAAGGCTCGCCATATCCGCTGAATGATCCATACCGCCATCATGCCCATGTCCAGGCATCATATCCATAGAAGCAGCGCCAAACTCGTCATCATCGTTACCAAACGGCTGGTCCCCCTTTGTCTCGCCAAAGAGACTCCCCGCGTCACTGCCACCAAAAAGACTATCGTGAGCTGGAGACGCCTGGCCCTCGTCGGCGCCGTTCTCTGCACTAGGCTCGTCGATGCCATCGTTTGTGAGTCCGTTTGTAAAGTTGCCGCTAGCGGGCGGGGCGCCGTTGTTTGTCGACATGGTGGTTGACGGGATAGGTTCATCCGCCTCTTCAGGTATGGGAGCGCCGCTCGCAGGACGCAGCTCGATGGCAGAGATCTGACCGGAATTGCCATCGAAGCTCCGTGTGGTCTGACCCGTGTTGAGATCCCAGTCAAAGATATTCTTATCCCAGCCGCCGCTGAGCACGCTCTTCTCGTCCTGGGCCAGCGTCAAGACGCTCACGGCGTTTTTGTGCTGCTGCAGACAGTGGATGCGCTTACCCTCGTCATGACGCACACTCTGCAGGTTTATACCTCCCGACTCAAGACCAGATAGTAACCAGAGAGCCTCGGAGTGCACAGCGAGAGAGTATACGGGAGACAGAACATGCTCTTGGTCGCCCCTCCCGGGAGGTGAAGGTTCCTCGTTCTCCCAGTACGACATGAGTATACCAGCCTTTGTAACGCTATCAACAAAGGGGTGCCTCTGGGCAACCGTCAAGGGCAGCTTCCCGTTGATGGTATTAGGCCCGTCGTACTTGCGAATGTACCCATCAGACCCTCCGGTGATCCAGTACCGCAGGTCCGGGGTGATGGCCATGGCGTTGACGCTGGTGGACTGAGGCGCTGCCATGGTAGGGACGATGTCGTATAGCTTCGCGTTGATCACCTCGGGGCTCGGGACGGGCCATTTCGTGTACATCTTGGGGGCTGGCGTGGCCGACTTTTGCCTCGACTCTGCTGCCGTCCCTGTCTTGACCTTGTCGTCGGGCTGGTCGTTGGAGTCTGTAGCGGGCGCCTGGCTATCCTGCGCATCGCCCTCAGCATCTCCCTCGGCATCTTCGCCATTATCATCATCTTCCTCGTCGTCGTTGTTATCATCGTCTCCGTTGTCATCGTCGTCGCCGGCGTCGGCGTCCTGGTCGCCATTATCGTCGACATCCTCCATGGCCTCGTCGGCATCGTTATCCTGGTCGGGGCGGTCATTGTCGTGGTCCGACTCGGCCGAGCTCGCCGACAGGCGGTCGTCGTCGAGGGTATTCATCGCAGGAGGCAAGTATCTTCTAATAGGTAGTTCAAGACGAGGCTCAATCGCATCGCATCGCGTCGCGTCTCGAGGTGGGTCCTTTTAATTGGTGGGTGATGACATCAACCCCAGAGCGAGCCCAGGGTCTACAACTCCACAGATTGAGATATTGAGTTGCCGGGGTCGCCAATGCTGTTATAGTCAGTTTATATAGACAACATTTGTTGTGGAAAAAAGACGCTTTTTACTGTATTTTTGCAAGAGAAACTTTGGATCTGTGATATCTGCTCAAAGGTCATGCGTGGTCACGTGCTGTAGAACCATCAATGTCGTCGGTACCTACCGACCTAGGAAGGAGCCTCACTTACACTCCAACTTGGCCATTTAATGTATATTTATCATGGTCTTCATGTCTCAGCCATGGGTATCAATGATAAACCATCTTGATAACGAGCTTCATTAAGTCTTGGTAAAAGATTGGCCAGTTAGGGAGTCGATACGGATCCCAATCAACCTTGGATACTTCTCTTACTCCGAGATAGATACATGCGAAGATACCAATCCATAAAGAGCTACTAACAACGGCGCCAAGCTGATATCATACCAAATAGCAATGTTGATGTATTAAATATCCTCCCTTGTCTGCTACCACCTTCTCCAACATGAACAACTAGGTCACTTATACACGACATCTACAAAAAAAAGTAATAACAAAGGAAATAAGTCTATTGGTCTACTGAAAAGTAAATGACTGATGTATAGGTATCTCAACTCAACCAGTCTGCATCGTCAAAACTCCACAAGTCAAGTCCATCAAGATTCGCCATCAGCACAGCAACTCTGTCATAACTCGCGCACCACTACATAAACCGACTGCACCCCTAATTCATCAACGGTTCGGACGGTCTAACATTACTGAGACCATTTCGTGCTCTCAGATTGCTTCGCACTCTCCCGAGAGCTAGGCGCAATCTTTCCCCTTCTGTACAACCCCCCATCCTCTGCTTCGTCGCCAATGACACTAATACTCTCGCTAGGTCCGACTTCATCACCAGCATCAGTATGAGGACCGGGCCAGGCGGTGGAAACAGAAGTACGACCATCATCAACCGGGCGCAAGTCATCGGGGACGCCGTCAACTTGGCTAGACCACCTGTATATCCGTTGGTAACCTGTCGTCATGCTTGCCGCCTCGGGTTCAAAAGGGGGAAATGCCCATCTGACTTTGCTGCAGGGAGCTTTCGACAAGTTGGTGGAGGCGTTTCTCTTCTCTTCTTTTTGTTTCTCCCTTGCTGCGTGAGCTCTCGTCGTCCCCCGCGCAGCAGAGTACTCAGAGGGTTCTGGCTCGGCTCACGAGTGAATCCTGGAGGTTGAGAGCTGCGAGAGGGGGTGTCTGTCCACTCCATCCCTGACATAAAGTAAGGTTCGTTGCCAGTCAGAGCAGGAGCCCTCGATTCTCTCGATTCAACCTGCTCCTCATCAGCGCCCAAAGCTCCCACACCCTTGATCTCAGAATCACTCCCACTTCCCTCGTCCTCATCCCAAGGACATGGACTACTAGCCTGAGGAGTCCAATCGCTCCTAGACGTCCCTTCCCTAGCCCTGCGAGCTTGTTCAATCTCCCACTCACGCTGCCTCTCCGCCCTAGTCTTGCGTATAGGTCGTGGACCTCCCTCCAGACGACGGATAGCGTGTCTGCGGAGCGTGGGAGGTGCAGCAGCGAGGATGATGTTCATGCCGATGCGGGCGCCGAGAGGCATGTCCTCTGTCAGCTTTCTGGGGTTGTCGTGAGGCTTTTCGTGAGACATGGTGATCACTAACAGTCTGTACAAAGAAAGATATTGTTGAAGAACACTGTCGAGTCTGGCAATGCAAATGTGAGAAAGTAATCATCTGTGGCAGAGAGACACTGTATATACAAGTTTGACAAGGGTTAATTGCCATTTCTTTGGTCATGTTGCCTTATTCAGGCATGTATTCTTGATGTTCGTAGCCGTTGTCCTGTCTTGTTCACTTGGACTCAGGACAAAGACCCCCGGAACAAACGTGCATTGTTACAGCCCATTGACTCTTTCCTGTACAAGAGCCCATCTTCACTGTATTGTCCCTGGTGTTATTAGATGCCCAGGCATGTACCCTAACAGCATGCTGGGAACGAACACATTTGCCTACAGCCTTTCTGGACGAATTAACAAACTCGAGATCCGTTTGTTGTATGTCACTTCCCATCAGGGCCGTTTCCTCGGCCGTCTTCTTTGTTCAGTCCTTTCTTTGAAGCCTAGGTGGCGACGGTGACCGTCAGTGGGAGTTAGCAGTGATGATTAGTTCTCACAGGCCAAGGAATGAGTTAAACTTTGAGCCAAGAATAGAAACAAGTTACTATTCACAAACAGTACAAGGCCCCAGTCACTCACCATTCGGCCTAAACAACTCAGTTGTCACCGCCCCAGTTTAATACCCATCGACTGCAAAGCATAACTTGAACTTAGGCTTGCTCAACTCGCATTGGCTACCATGTCATACATAGACTGAAACCTGACCTACATGTAGGGACGCAGTCTCAACTGACTATGCACGTCCAAGACATACATGTCCATCCACCGCTCATCTCAATCTCACCCTCTCCCTCCAACGCACATAATACACGACATACAGACGCCATGCAAGCCGGCATGCGTCCATCAATCCTTGTCTGAGACAAGCTTCATTCCTGCCACTAAGCCCCTTGCATTCGAGCTCAACGCCCTCACACATAGATAAAAGCCACATTCCCATACTGACACACAAAAGGTTTCTCAAAAAAGTCATTCAAAATCATCCCGTCCGGGTTTTTCTATTCCTTTCCATGTCCTATATATCTTACAGCGAGCCGCTGGCCAACTATGCAGCATCGCCGCAGCTCGTGCATCAACCTCCTCCATTTGTCTTCTCTCTCTCTCTCTCTCCTCCCTCGCTCGGTTATTCTCGTCCGTCAAGACATTCAAGGAAATCAATAAACACGACACGGCACAATGCCTCCAACTCCGTTTTTTAAATCCAGGACATAAGAAGCCCCATACATTCCATTTCCAGCACCTGCCATGACAAGATGACAAACAAAACCACAGATGCCCTCACCTGTCGTCTCGATGAAGGGGTATTATCATTATCTACTAAGGAAATAAAAGGAAATGCTCGCACAAGGACAAGTCGAGTCGGTCCAAGGTGATCGGTTCGGTTGGGTTGGGTTCAGTTCGATTCAAGGAAACGTGGGATACCCAAAGTTGGGTAGGGTTGGGTAGGGGGGTGTTGGGGCATGTTGATACGCAACCCTTGCTCACAAGGGGAAAACAAATGGCTCGGCAATGTCCAGAAACTCAAAAGAATGGCGAGCTCAAACGAGGTAAGCTCATGATGTGACCCGAGGGTCGTTGAAATATTGCACCATGCCCCAGTCGGCTGGTGCTCCGTTATGTTGTTGTTGTCCCGGTTGCTCCAGGATGATGCTCTCCCAGTCGTCAAATACCACAGGAGCCGGCGAATACTCAAAGTCCATCATTGATTCACCGGTCTCCTGGCCCTGAGGTGGTGGTGGCAGCTCGCGCTTGTCGAGTGGCGAAGACGCGGGCGGAGGCATCAAAGGCGAAGTCGAGGGTCCCATGGGGGAGTGAGACGAAGAATCCGGAGATGGTCTCGGTTGGGGTGTGAATGGCTGGGATGGCACCATTATTGTGTTGCGGAAAGGTGCTGCAAACGAAGCCTGTTGAGGATCCGGCGAAGGCATCATCGACTGGTGGCCAGGGTGGCTCTGAGTAGGCAGTGTCATGAAGGACATGCGAGGGTCGTGAGGGAACGCCTGGGGTGCCAGGCTCGTATGCGAGTACTGAGGCGAGGGGATAGGCGCTGAGGTGAGGACGATATCGGCGAGGTCGTAAGCTACACTGACAATCCACTGAGCCTCACCCTCATCGCCAGAGAAGAACTCGAGGAGATCCTGCAGCTGGCCGGGGCTCTCGTTCTCCAGGAAGCCCTGGGCGCGGCCCGTCTTGCTTGGGTGCCAGCTGAACTGGGGTCTTCGGCCATTATACTCAGGCTGCTTGCTGACGACAAGTGCGTCCCAAGCCTCGTGGATCAGGGGCTGGTGCAGGAGACCATACACCACCCGAGAGTGCATCCAGTCACCCTTGGTCATACCAGACTCGAAGTGGCGGGCGACGTGCTCAACATGGCGCTCGCGAGCCGGGTGAAGAGCAGAGCAGAAGCCGCAGGCCCAGTACTTGCGCTTTCGAAGGAACTTGACCACCTTTTCGGCGTGGGGACACGTCTTGCAGCCGTGGCACTGCTTGTGGTGCTGGTTGAACGAGTTGGAACCCCAGAAGCTTCGGTTGCAACCAGGCTCGGGACAGGGGTACTTGCGCCAGCGCTCGTGGAACTCGTCCTCGTGGCGCTTCCAGTCGTACTTGCGCTTGAAGCTCGTTTCACACGAGGTACACCAGTAAATGTTGGTCTTTCCGGCGGTGCCGACTGGAGCACCAATGGCGCCAAGTGGTCCGCTGATCGGGTTGGATGGAGGGAGAGGGAGAGGCGCCTGAGATCGGGCGCAGTTGGAGGTTGATGATTGCCAAGACATGGATGACTGGCCCGAGTTGGTAGACCAGATGGAAGCATGGCCGGAGGAGCCGGAGCTCGTTGAGGAGACAGAGATGCGAGGGCGATGGCTGAAGGGGGCCTGGGGCGGCATGAAGATGGCTGCTTCATTGTCTTGATTAGCAAATCAGTCAGCAAGTGCAGAGAAGCAAGGAAATCGACGGCAACTGCGGTCAGGTGAGTATGACATACAAGGGACCTCCTCGGGGACGGCTTCGCGCTTGATCTCGGCGGATGGAGTGGTGGCAGTTGATGAACTGGTGGGAGTGGTCGTCACGGTCGGGATATTCGGGACAATAGGAGGTGGAGGAGGGCATCGAAGTGGCGGAGGAGGCGCGAGTGAAGCAGCGCTGGGAGCGGGATTCGGTTGTTGAGGTTGGCTAAAGGCGGGAGGAGCCTGCTGTTGAGGTTGAGAGGGAATCGAAGACATCGAGGGCATGGCGTTCAGGCTCAAAGAGAGCGACTGGCTTTCATCGACCCATTGATGAAGGAGATCCTTGGACAGGCCTGAATCGATCAGGACCTGGAGGTTCTTCCTTGCCTCGGCGAGGACATCCTGAGGAGTGGCGTCATGGTGCTGCTGCTGGTGAGACGGCGAAGGGCTCGGCTGCTGCGACATGATGTGCTGCTGGTACTGCTGAAGCTCGAGTTGTTGTTGTTGCTGCTGGGGGCTCTGGCTCTGGTTCTGGCTCGGATCCATGGGCAGCGCTCACATGGGGGATAGACGGGGAATCGACTGCAGCGTGTAATCGGCAACGACGGTTAGGTTGATTTTTCGGCTATGCGAGCTTGTTTTGGTCGAGTGAGCTAAAAAGTGGTGTTGTTTTTCCTTGAATGCGTGATGGTCGTTGAGAAGCGAACGTGTTGTAGTGGCGAGCTGATTATACCAAATGGCACAACAGAAGCGGTTTGAGTCGATTCCTTTCCTCCTTGGGATTCCCGGAAACGAGCGAAGAACGAGAGACAATAGCGAGTGTTAAAAGTCCCTTGGATGGGAACTTTCGTTATTGAGCGAGAGTGTTGAATCAGAAACAATAAGAAAAAAGAATAAAAAAGAAACGAAAGAAAACAAAGACTGGTGATGCTCTGGGCTTTGGAGTTGTCAAGTGCAAAAGAACGAAACGGGGGGAGGAGGAGAGGAGGAGGCAGAATGGGGGTGGGAAGGGTGGTGTAGAAAGGAAGCTACGGGCGCCGGGCACTGGGCAGCTTGGGTCCTTCTCTTTCCTAGGGAAAATGGTTCAGGGACGAATTGATTGGGAGAAGGGAAGGGGGAGGGGGGGCGTGTGCGGTCCCGGGATATTTCTCCGAATATAATTAGATCGCCTTCTTTTTTGCTTGTGTCCGGGGTGTGTGTGTGTGTGTGAGGGAACGAGAAAGAGCGAGCGAGCGCGTGGGTGCAGACAGTGTGGGAAGGGGAAGAAGGGAAGGGAAGGGGCGAGCGCGCGCTCAGCGCCTTCCTATGTATATGCAGGTGCACGTACTGGCACTGGGTTACTTGACTGGAAGGAAGGAGCCTGCTGCTCTACTCCAGCAGCTTCCCAGGGCGGGCCTTGCCTAGGTTGCCTTGCTTGTGCCTGGCTGGCTGCTTTGTGTGCTTGGACCACTGGCACCACTTTCGCGCGGGCTGGGGAGGACCCAGAAGGAAGGGACGGGAGAGGGTCTCTGCAGGTACTTTGGTTCGAGTACCTTACCTAGAAGGCTTGCCGCGCGCTCTCTCAAAGATGTCGAGTTTCACGAGAATTGAGGCTCATCATTGTCCTTCGTGTCTGTTCCCGTGTGGAGATTGGGGGACTGGCGGCAACTAAACATGTGTGTTGTCCGTGTGTGAGCGTGTGAAGAATGGGCAAGGAAAAGGGCATGAATAAAGTGACGTGACGTACAGCGAGAGGATGATGAGCATGTCGGAGGGTTTGAGGGATCCATGGCTTATGGATTGGATCATGGTTGGAGTTGAACAGCGGGTGATGCCGCAAAAGAAGTAAGAAAAGCAGGCTAGTTGCAGATAAGGGGTAACAGTTGTCATAACCGTTGGGGATTCAACTTGAACAATCTTCATTGACCTTTTTTCTTCTTGTTCAATACATTACCAGTATCCAACTCGGCTTCTTCATCTTCTCTCGCAACTGAGTCAACCACATCGCGATCTCACTCTTTCTCCCCCCCAGCACCGACCAAGCCATCAGATCAAGGGCCAACAATTCTCCCAGTCGTCGACCGACAAGCGGGGACCTTGAGGATGATCCCTGCACTGCTGGACGACGGCGCCGCCGCCAGGGGTTAACCAAAGGTCAGGGATCCCTACCCAGGAGGATTTGCTCACTGCTCGCACATGCACCACCACCACCACACGGGTCACCAAGCCCAGCCAGCTCACGGGCGCGTCATGGCTTGCAGTGCTTGTGTGTCTGCTGCTGCCCATTAAGGCGTAGATGGCTTCGAGTTTCTGCTCGGAGGTTGTACAGCGGGAGAAGGCGTTGTTTCACCACCATTTCCAAAGATAGAATCTCTCTCTCTCCCTCTCTCTAAACTTCTTCTCCCCCTGTCCAGCATTTCAATGCACAAGGTCGTCGTCGTGTTCGGATATCTCCCCCCATTGACACTCTGCAATCAAGAACTGCAAAAGAAACGAAGGATTATTCTCTAATACCAAAATGATCAATCTGGTTGTTGTGCGAGAGAAAGGGAACGGAAAATGTTCCACTGTCCACCCCCCGGCTCCAATGTCCCAATTCCTCCATGTTCCTCCGGGATTTGGCTCCATTCTTGTCCCCCAGTACCTGTACTCTCAGTCATTCTTTTGTAATGAAGCCTCAAGCCAAAAAAGCCCGACGCCCACCCAGCCTCACGTTTTCTCTCTTCTCGTTCCTCGTACTTGGCCTTGCGCGCTTTTCAGAGTCCCTCAGATCTCTCTTTTTTTTAATGCTGCTGGAACGCGCTCTGTAACAGACAACTCTCACCTGAAACGCGCGACAATCAATCAGCAAGCATCCCTCTGTCTCTTTTGAGTGTGGAAAAAACAACAACGGTCTGCGCCGCGCCGCCGAGCGTTTCGAAACAGTTTCCCGCCAATCAGAGACGTGTGCCTGTTAGACGACCTTGTCCAGGGGGGGCGTGAGAGGGGGATGGGGGCGAAAAAGGAGACCCCTTCTTTTTTGGCTCCATCTCTCATGATCCAATGTGTTATGGGAGCACATGGGGTCTTGGCTAAGAGAGATTTCGACCTTGTATGCGAAAAGAAGCGTTGGTCGTTGCGTCTACGTTGCTTTTCCTTCTCTCTGCATGCCGACCGTTGAGAAAAAAGGCGCAAACATGGTTCAGATCTGCCGGATCAACCCATCCATGATGATGACCATCACCCCTCGCGATGTGCCCCTGGATCCCTGGCTAGGGCCCTAACTTGTCAACAGGCTGCATCGTCATCATCGTGTCTGCAGCTCGCAACTCTACTTATTGGACCTGCAGAGGACGTCGTACGTACCTTTCCTGTGCTGTGCACAGCCTTGACGCCTCTTCCTTCGACCCGGGTCTTGGGTAAGCTACAGGCGTATAGTAAACCCAGTCCAGCTCAGCTTATGAGAATTGGATCCCTCTCAACAAAAAACACAGACCTTCTCTCGATCTTGTGTCGTCGACTGGCCCCTGGATCGACGCTGTCATCATCGTCATCGCTTGTCTATCTGAGCTTTTTCTCCCCCACCCGAGCAACGAACGACAAGGCAAGCGAAGTGGAAGCCTTACAAATCCAGTTAACCGGGGACAGAGACAGAGAGAGTGGGGTGTGTATTATCTCTCTCTACCCGTTGTAAAAGCATAATTTAATGAAACCTTGTCCCTCTGCTGCTTTAGTGCGTCCCAGCACAGCGTAAGCTTTCACTGGCGCGGCGCCTGTGGAAATTGGCAGAGAGGAAACAACACAAGCAAGGCTCCAGCTCAGATGACTCTCTCGACATAACTTCGCGTCAGGTCGGTTAGCAAGTTTTGTGATGCCGAAGCCCCAGCAAGCTGGAGTCACGCACGGGAACGGGAAAGAGGAGGAGGAGAGCCATGTGTTCGAGAAGCGAACAGGGCGCACGGGGATTCCTGGTCTTGCATCATTTCGCGTATCACGGGGTCCCCTTGTTTAAATGGATACCCGCCATGTTCGCCCCCTTTCAACGGGCATCAAAGCAAGCGAACAGCCCACAGCGTTTCCCGCGTTGCTTTTAAGATGACGATGTAGCATTCCGTTGTCCTCTCTCTGTACCTTGTCGTCTTATCCTTTCGCTTGTCTTCTTGTCTGTTGGTTACTACCCGCGGAGCGGAGGAGGTCTGTACCCCTTGATCCTTGTGGCACCCTGATTGCCCGTACCCTTTTTCGTGCTAGTCAGGGACACCAGAGGATATCGTGACACGGACCAGCAGCCTGGGTGTGAGTTGTTTTCTATTTCGGGTATAGCGGCCGAGCGGTCTTGGCTCTGATCATGAATCAATTGGCTGCGCAGCGAAGCCACTGGGATGTTGAATCATGGTGGACAAAAAGCAACCTACCCTTTACTCAGAATATGCCACACAAAATTGTACAGCTATTTTACTCAATCACCCGCGCAAGATGAAGCTTCATGGGGTGCATGCATGCACTACGTCTGCACATTTCCGTATCTCTGTGCTTTTTACGGAGCAACATTCATATAATCTTGATTAAACATGCATATTCCCATATCAACCCGTCTTCGTATTTTAATCGCAGGATCACATGCGGTCAAAGCAGGTCACGTCCTCGGTTCGCTATCTCTGTGTCTGTCCGTCATATTAAGTAATGTTTCTGTTTTTAAACATGAATCCATCAATGACTGTCTTGTCTCTGATAATGTCACCCGTCCTAGTCTTCCCGCTCTTCCCGTGTCTTCGTGCCTCAGCCCGGTTCCCTCTGCTTGGGACTGATGACGAACAGAGTAAATTCATTCGACGTCAGTGTTTCACAAAAAAGGTTTCTTTCCTTCACATACCCACCCTCTTTTTTACTTTTCTTGGCTCAGCTGACGATCGTCGACGCCGACGAGCGGCACAGGCAAAAACAAGGAACAGAAGCCTTGCAGCAGCAGCAGCAAAAAAGATCAGAACGTTTCTGCCCGAGAATGGGCTATAGTCCGAGGAAACATAAGAAATGCCCATTAAACTCCAATCCCTGCTGAACTCTCTCTCTCGTCATTCCCGAATTCGTTTCCCTAAGGGTCCAAATAATAGCATGCAGTTATAGGTTACATGCTGCAAGGCACCGAGTTATACTCGAGAAACTTGTCTGCCGACTGTTACTCTAACTAATTGTGTGGTCGACAACACAACACCACCAACAATCCCAAAATATCCCCCGAGACATTTCGTTTTTTATCCCCGATGCACGTCAGGTTTCTTCTTTGTCCCAACAGCCCGTTTCCCTCTCACATCCAATCCAACATGTTCAAACAGCCCACCGCACACTCCTCCAACTTCACTTGAAACCCGCATTCAAAACCGCCGGCCCCCCGGCCCCGACCCGTAGGTAAACCCCCGGCACCTCCGTGTTTCTTCACTCCCCCCGGGAACCCTACCCTTGCATCTTTTTGCTCTCTTGCCCTGCGACAACCAACAGACATGATCCACAGGCACGGGCTCGACATGTTCTCGGCCGAGCACTGCCACGCCCTAAACGTCACGGACGGTTCCTGAACTCTACTCTGCCAGTAGTCTCGATCTTTCGTTTCTCTTAGACTGATTAACTACTTGCTTGTTCTGTCTTTAGTTCGTTGTACACTTTCTACCTCGCACCCGTCCGTGCTCTGGCCCCCGGCTCCTTTCCGCGGAGTACATTGCACCAAACCAAACCAAACCCACAATCGGCCAACTCAAAGGCCACCAGAACGCCTGAGTGTCTCCTCCGTCTCCCTCGTGAGTTCCGAAGCTGATCGGGGTCTCCTCTTGATCCCGAACCTCCTCCTCCACTTGGTCGTGATCATCCCCAACTCCCCACTGGCGTCAGGCACTATACCGGCCATCATATCCCGAATCTAGACATGGTTGACGAGAAGAGATGGATCAAGGCTCGTCATTCCGTGTCCGTCTTCCTGTCCATTACCCGATCAAACGCCCTCCCTATTTGCTGGCCTAGTTCCAAACATCCTTCTCTTCCGAGATCAACACCAAAGATCCATCTTGGAGCATATCTGCATCTGCCCATTTCGCCACCTTGCTCCGAGCCTTACGCACTCGTGCTAAAGTAGTAATTCTCCCACAGATACTCGTAGTCCTCGAGGATCCCTCCAATGAACGACGGCATCCTCTTGCTGACTCCTCCTACGACCCCCTTGGTGATGTTCTCGTAGCAGGCGCCCCTCATCGCCCACCATCCCATCGCCCAGCCTCTCTTGTTCCACTCTTCCCGCTCCAGGGACGTTGTCCGTAGCCCGCGCTCCCGGAGCTGCCGCGCTGCATACTCGACGGCAAAGCCAATTAGCCAAGGCGCCCAGGCCTTCTTGCTGCCCCCTCGTCTGCTGTTGTGTGCCATGGCTGCAGCGTATATGAGCGGTGACAGGATCTGCAGGATCTCGGCGCCGTGGCTGCTCCCCTGGAGCTTGTTGAGCAGCTTGGTGGCCGGCTTGATGTCGTCGGCCGTTAGCACGCGTCCCAGCAGATACGAGCTGATGTCCCCGGCATCTGGCAGAGACGGCAGGCTCATGCCCGTCCGGGGCATGGCCCACTCGCGCTCGTGCGGCGGTTTCATGTGTGTCGATTCAGAGTCGGAGCCAATCGCCGACACATCGTCCATCAGCTCACTCTCGCTGCGGTAGGCCAGCTCTTCCTCTTCAGCCGCGGCTGTCGCATTCTCGGGGATGGGCTCCCGTTCAGGCAGCACCGGTGTCACCAGCGGCCGCGACCGCGTGATGCGCAGGAGCAGGAGGCGGCACAGCGCCTTGAGTGCTTCAAGTATTACAACCACCTTCCACCGCGACCGCTCCCCACCCCGCCGCTTGGCCGTCATCTCCCACAGCATCTCGGTGTAAATGATCATCTGCAGGAACATTGCTATCCTGCGGTACGCGCTGCTCCGCTGGGTCCAGTGTCGCGTGTATCGAGCATGCGCCGACGGCATAGACGCCATCGGCAAGCGGGCAATGGCTTTCTGGAGGAGGGAGTCATGGTAGAGGGAGAGGAGCTGAACGCCCGAGTGGATCGACTCGGATGCTATCTCGGCATCGCGGAAACGGCCTAGAACAGGTCAGAAGGAGTTCCTTGCATGTACATGCGCAAAACATGAGTGAACCCACCTGGTATGATGTATGTTAAACTCCGCAGGGCGCTCTCGATCTGTGATACCTGACCGGCGTTCTTTGTGATAAATTCGTCATACATGGAGAGCCATTGCGGAGGTAATGAGAGGATGCGACCGAGGGATGGGCGCGACGAAGCTGTAGAATAAAAGGAATATGAAGGTAATGAGGTTGAATTAGAAGCAGAAGATGGCGCCGGGCGCGTCGACGAGGAATTCAGGTCCCCCATCTCAACGTCAGCCGCGTGACGAAAGGAGATCAATTAAAAAGGAGAGGCGCGCGCTATGGATTGGTGCAGGCGTCGGTCGGTCGGTCGGATCGGGTGATGCTTCAGTCGACGGCCATGACGCGATGTCTATCGTCGAGGAGGTCTTGATCGGACAGAGCGCAGACGACGGGGGTCGGAATGCGCGATGGGATGATGAAGGTGGTGATAATCTGGGGATGGAGTTGAACAGATTGAATTGATGGAGGTCCCCAGCTCCCGCCCGCCGAATCCCGAGGCACGTCACCTCTCGCGCCCAGAATGTGGAGGGAGGGAGGCGGAGGTGGCGCGTGCCTGAGGCCGTTGACCTCGGCCTCGGCATCCGAACCGACTACCCTAGACTTGCACATGAAAATAGGGGATTAGCGCATGAACTGGCTTGGTTTTTATGCGTATTTCATTTCAAGGCATGATGTTGCTGGGATAAGTTCTGGAAGGTAAGATCTATCTATAGGTATTTTCGGGTTTCTGCAATGATTGTTGTGTAGTGTGAATCTACGGACTGCATTGACTGTTAGTCATGTCGTAAGGAAGAGATTCACACCTATGACTCTATTGTCAACGAAAATAATGACAACTTGAACTCAACAACAGTGTAAATTTGAGTTAAACCGATTTAAATACGACCCCAATGTCATCCATCACAGGATGTCATTGCTTCCCAGTTCAGAACTTCATCCACAAGTCAACCCCCTCCTAATGACTCAACGTCCGCTCCTCTGCAACATACGACCAGTACCTCCCAGCAGAAAACTTCCTCAGACGCTTTCCCCAGACAATCATGCACAGAAACGTGCCAGTGACAAAGAGAGAAATCATGGAAACAGAGATGAAGCAGTTCTGAAGCCCCAGACTGTCGATCCACGGGTTGATGGCATACCCGAATGCAAAACCAAGCGTGTTCCTGATCAGAATGACGGCGATGAGTGACTCGCCTGCAATCTCTTTGAAGCAGTCGACAGTGTATGCTAGCGCGATGGCACCTCCGCAGACAACGCCGAATGTGGTGAAACCAATACCAAAGATTAAACCCATGAAGTGAAGGTCATGGCTTGCTCCTACTCCCCACATGATGAGTCCTCCGGTAGACATGAGTGCAGAGAGTGGAAGAGCCCATAGTCGATGCTCCGGTTCACGAATACCCTTGTTGCGACGCGCCAAGCGAAGGGCAATCTTGTCTGCGAACCAGCCGGACCACAGCGAGGCGAAGGAGCTGGCGACCAGAGGGGAGAGGTATGCAGTTCCAACCATGGCTGGGGCAAAGTTGTACGGCTCTCCGCCTAGGATGGACGACATTGTGCCGTTGATGACCATGTACCATGCCAGGTTGGTGCCGTATAGGAGACCCGCCCAGGTGATGTTTGGGAACCAGTACAGGATCTTGAAGGTGCGCCACACTTTCATGAGAGTCTGCTTGGGTGTTGGACGACCGGGGAGGAGAAGCACAAGCTTCAACTTCTGGACATATGTTCTTGGAGGTGGGAAAGAAACCTCTTCCTGTGTTGTCTCTGCCATTCCGGTCTTTTCGTCCACCGCAACAACATCGGTCTCTGTTGTGTTCCGGAAGTAGATGGTCTCCTCCATAAAGAAGAAGAGAATCGTGGAACAAAAGAGCACCCATATGGCAGCAAAGTACATGACCCAGTGCCAGCCAGCACCGTCGAGGATGAAGCCAGCCAAGAAGGGGGCGATAAAGTTGGATCCGAAGAGCATGAGGGCGTAAACGGCCATGTAGCTTCCACGCTCGTGAGCGAAGAAGAGATCAGGGACTGACAGCTCTGGGAGCGATTCGATTGGAGCAGCGATGAAGCCGAGAATGATACGGTGGGCGTACCATTGCGATGGCCCGTGGGAGAAGGGTGTCCAGAGAACGGGCGGGATGCAGAGGATGATGGAGACGAGGTAGACACCCCTCCGACCATACGTCGTAGCAAGAGGTTGCCAAAACAAATTGCCCCAACCAAGAAAGAGAAACATGAGGCCCGTTCCAAGGTTGAGCTGGCTGACAGTGAGAGCCTGAGCCTCAGCAATCTGGGTCAAGACCGAGTAGTGAACGGTAGTGCAGATACCAACACCCAAGACGTAGAGATATGTCATGGAGATGGCAACCAGCTTGCGTCTTCTCGACCAGTTCAGGGGGTCTTCAGGGTCAGCGCTGGGCTGAGGCTGAAGAACCACCTCGCCGCGATGGCCGAGGTCGTTGCCGTGGTGGGATTCATCCCAGAGTAAGATGGTACCGGGGACATCGTCTGGATGTGACATGATTAAGGTAAAAGATGAGAAGATGGGTGATGAGGATGAGAGATCGACAGAGGGGGAAAGCCGAGTTGATATAGACTTTGCCAGTTGGTGTAAGTCGGCAAACATGAATCGCTCAACAACATGGATGTCCGCGTTCCGACGATATCTCTACCCCGCATGCCAACTTATCTCCTACTAAGCAACACTATCATCTCTCTTTCTTCTAGTGTAGCCGCGATGAAGTCCTCCTGATCAACGCGGCAATCCTCATGATTGGAGCAGTCCAATCCTTCAAGGTTGGCGATGCCCATGGCCGAACTCGCTTAGACGATCCGCGCGCCCTTATGATAAGCCCCCCCCGCACCGTCTGCCAAGCCCCCTGGTCCCCGGATTCCCTCATCCGGGAACAAGCTTGATGGGAGAGAGGAGGTTTATCATCACACGGGCTGATGGTTGTGCCTGGCGCAATTAGTTCTGATTCGTCCCACCCACCCGGGTCTAAGCAACCCCCCCGCTCTAGATAGTGTGTGGCAGACAGCCACCGTCCATGTTATAAACCATTGTTACGCTGGACTCACTTACACGATACTCACTCACCCTTTCTTTTTCATCACACCACAGAAGTTAATCCCAATATGCCCCTGCAAATCATCCAACCTGTTCCTACACCTTCGGGTTCGGCGCAGTATTCAGCCCTTCGAGATTCCATCCTCGATGAGTTTGCTGCTCCAGTTCCCCAAGACCTCTTCTTGTCCAAGTCCATCTTTGAGAACCCTCCTAAAAATGTCACGGCCATACCTAAAGAATGTGGCTTGCTATCTCCTCAAGAGATAGAAATCACAGAGGCATACGATGCCGTTGGCCTCGCTGCTGCCATCGCCTCCAAGAAACTCACGGCCGTGGCTGTTGCAACTGCATTCGCTAAAAGAGCCATCATCGCTCATCAACTCACAAGTTGTCTTTCCGAGTGGTTCATGAGCGAAGCGATTGAGCAAGCCAAGTCTCTCGACGCCCACCTTGAAAAGACAGGCCAGACAGTCGGCCCATTACATGGTGTCCCCATCAGTCTAAAGGAGCACATTCCCCTGGCTGGTCATTGGAGTAGCGTCGGCTACCTCGATACCAGACGCAAGGATGAGAATGATGCCCTCATGGTTGCCATCCTTCGCAAGGCTGGTGCCGTCTTCTACTGCAAGACAAACCAGCCTCAAGCCATCATGCACCTGGAGAGCACATCGCCTCGAGGCCGTGTGCTCAACCCTCACAACATCAAACTCTCCGCCGGCGGTTCTACAGGTGGCGAAGCCGCCCTGGTTGCCCTCCGAGGTTCAGTCCTAGGTGTTGGAACCGACATTGGCGGTAGTATCCGAGGGCCCTCTGGCTTCTGTGGCATCTACGGCTTCAAGCCAACATCTTATACAGTGCCCATGAAGGACTTTCTCCCAGGAGGTTTCGGCGCAGAGCTCAATGTCCTGTGTTCCACAGGTCCAATGTGCTCTTCGCTACGAGACATGGACTTGCTCATGTCAATCATCATATCCGCAAAGCCTTGGATAGGAGACCCTCGCGTCATCCCCATCCCCTGGACGGGCCTAAAGACACCACAGAGTCCATCCAAATCTCCTCTAAAAATCGGCTTCATGATGGACGATGGAGACATCATCCCACAGCCCCCAGTAACCAGGGCTCTCGAGTGGGCTCGATCAAAACTCCAAAACTCCCCCGACTTCACCCTCAAACCCTTCAAACCATACAAAACTGCCGAGGCAATGAAGTACATCCGTCTCGCCTACTGGCCTGATGGAGGCAAGACGGTCAAGGCACACCTCGCCGTCAACGACGAGCCCATGTTCCCCTTGACAAAACATATCACCCAAGACGCAGAGGGCCCTGAGCTGGGCGCCAACGACGTTCTCAAGCAGCGTCTCATCCGAGACGAGTTCCGCTGCGACTTTTCCCTGCACTGGGAAGAGCAAGACGTCGACATTGTCATCTGCCCCGTCTTCGTCGGTCCAGCATGTACCCACGAGACCGCCTTTTACTGGAACTACACAGCCTTGTGGAACTATGTCGACTATCCCGGTGTCGTTGTACCCACGCCTATCAAGGCGCTGGCAAAGGGACAGGAGACCTATTCTTCGTCGACGCCGCTGAGTGAGAATTGCAAGCACGTCAGGCAACTCTGGGAGGAGGGTGACTTTGAGGGTGCGCCCGTCAACCTGCAGATCGTGGCGAGGAAATATCACGACAATGACTTGTTTGCTGCCTTGGATCAGCTGAAGGGTGTTTTGGAGTTGAAGTAGTTGATAATTACCTCGTCGATGAATCAAATATCTTGACACATAGCTCAAGTCTCTTTGGACTATCTATTCCATCCTCATGCGCAGGCATATTAGACGTGTACATCCATCACCCAATCTCTGTCATAGCCGCTCATTCAGTTCACACCATAGAAAGACACCGTATCATCCTAGGCATCGCATCATTTCAAGTCTATCTATATCGTCCCTTCACTCCCGCTCATATATCATTTTCAGTCCCATGTGACCCCCCTTCATAGATCATACCTTTGTCTATGATTATAACAAAAAAAGCTTTCCCAGGTTTCGATTCTCAGGAGCAGAATGACATGTCGTGACATGGTGTTTTCGTATCTTGTCCATGCAAAAAAGCTCAACATGTCTGATAACAAATGTGGCTGTGAGGGGATACAGGTGTAAAAAACAGGACAAGAACGAAAGAAAAAAAACACCAAGTATCCGCATATCATGAGCAAACACTGATACCAAAAATCATGGGGAGCCACCACCGTACCGTACCTAGTCTTTCGCTTCCAGATCATGTCCTCATACGTCTTCTCGCAGAAATCAAGATGCCTCGGTTCAAACAAACAGGTAGCATCTTAGCAAGGTTGTCAAACAGAAAAAAGACCAACCATGTATGTGGTGCCCCCGGACTGTCGAGTTTTGGTTCGTGTCTCTGTATGCGACATGTCCAACACGTCTATATTGCCTTTATCTCTTCCTCACCTCCGTTGCCCAACCGTCGATGCCTTCACCCCGGCCCCCTACTTCTAAGCCCTCGATCTTCAACCCCTTCATGCCAGGTGTATCTTCCAGCCACGCGTGGCCTGCCATACCACCAGCATTCGCCCTCTTCTCCGGTACCAGCTCCAACATCGGGGTCAAGAAGTCTGAGATGCGCTTCGCCTCGTCCTCCTTGAAGTGGTACTTCTCGCGTAACACGTCCGGTAGAGCCCAATGCCGGAGCCGGTGAATGTTCCGAAGCTCACCCTTGCGGTTGAAGATTTCCTGGCTCCATTTGCCACTGAGGCATAGTGACTTGGGGAAGGGCCCGAGCAGCTCGATGATTTGGGCAATGTGGTCGTCATCTTTACCGTACTTGGTGCCCGACTGGGGGTCAAACAGATAGTCGCCCGTGATCAACTCAAAGACCTGACACACGTATGTTAGCTCATCTCTGTTGCGCAACCAATAATTATCCCATTCGGGTGAATCAGAAGTCTTCATCATACCATCGCAGCCATACTCCAGACGTCAGTGCTGGCCCCCCACTTGGCACCCAGGATAACCTCGGGTGACCTGTATTGCCTCGTTTGGATATCGTTGGTGAAGTGGTGGTTGACCCAGCAGGCGTTGCCCAAGTCTGCAATCTTGACGCTGATAACGTCAAAGGCGTGAGCATCCTCCGCTTTGCGCTTCTCGCCGGTTGACACCGATGGCGAGTTTGACTTGTCGAGAGAGATGCCAGAAACTTCACGGCTCAGGAGGTCGCTATATTAGAGTTAGTATTTGCCAAACTGATACTGAGCCACGGCGCCATCACTTACGCAGACTTTTCTCGCTGTTTCTGGGCGTCATCGCCTGGTTTAGGAGATGATTCCATTGATGTCTTGCCTGCTTAGAGGAGTGTGTTAGCATGTTTGTACGCAAAACAGTCACCTTGATGCATTGGAGAAAATATGCCTTACCTTCGTTCAAAACACCAGCAAGACTAGAGTGAGGATTCGGTGAGGGAAAGAGGTTGGTGTGGTTGAAGCTGGTGTTGAGGGGGGATGGCAGAGGTTGGCTGCCAGTGATGAGAGTTCTCCGGCGTCGGCGGCCATTCCGATTGTTCTCCTTGTCGCCAGCGTCGGGCTTGACGACGCGCTTGACGATCTGCTCGACATCGCCAATCTCGATGAGGACGTTTTCGGGCTTAAGGTCGGTGTGGATGATGCCGCATTCGCGATGGAGATAGTCGAGGCCAAGGAGAACCTGCTTTGTGATCTGCTTGACCAGAGGCATGGGGATTCCGCGGTGGTTCCAGCGCTTGATAAGGCCAAGCAGGTTCTCGCCGAGAACCTCAAACACCATGCATACATGGGTGCCATGTGGCCCCTTGTGCTCAAACGAATCAAGCAGACTCACGACGTGTTTGCGACCGGGATGGTCAGGCTTGGCCTGTACAATCTTATTGAGGAGCTTGATCTCGTCGATGGCGGTCTCGGTGTAGTGGGCGGCGGAACGGACAACCTTGAGGGCGACATGCTTGCCGCTCGTGTTGTCGCGGGACAGCCAGACGGTTGAGAAATGACCCCATCCTAGCTTGCGAACAACCGTGTACTTTCCGTCCTTGAACTTCTCTCCGACCTGAACGGGATGGTAACCGCCCTTGCAGTAATCTTCAGAATCCTCCTCATCTGCAGTGTTTTCGGCGGCGTCGTCGACCGACGAGGACGAGGGGGAGTGGGTCATGGCTGACAGTTGATGCGATCTAGAGTCGGAAAAAAGTTCAACGTTAGCGACTGCGATGTCCAAGGCGCAAGAGCGAGATGTGAAGATGGCAAGTCAAGATTGCGGCGGAGCCAATGCAGGCAAGGCAGGGCAGATCAAACAACCACGGTCGCAAGATTTGGCGGGAGCGGCGGCGGCGAAAGAGCTGGTGGTCATGGAGCGCGTGGTGGGGGACTTTTGCCGGATTGGGCTTGGGTGAGGTGAAATGGCGGGGAAGCATCAAAACATCATCCAAGGCCATAGCAACCCGTCAAGGCCTTGTTCGGAGACAATCCGGGATGAGGTGCAAGATGCGACAACCTCTGGGCTACCAGAAGAGTATGTAGAATATCAAGGCCCAAGGCTGACGAGGGAGAGGGCAAAGCATGGGGGCGGTGATGGGGGAGTGCAACCTTGTTTTGAGGAAACTCATGATGATGTCTTCATGGCGCAGCTTGCGCTCGCGACTGGCTTATGGATGTCGTTCTCTTCTTCCTCTCTTTGCTTCTCCTGCCCCTATGCTTGGAGAAAACACTCGCTTGGGATGATGAAATAGGGGAATTATAACAACAATCGGGTAGCGAAGCGCGGTTGACAAGCGGGCGAGCGGCGTGGCGGGTTATGGGCGGGGGATAAAGAAGGACGAGGGAGAAGAACAAGGATCAGGTCAAAATGACGATGGAGATGACAAAGACGCAGAGGATTGGACGACACTGCGCGCGGCACCTTGGAGGGCGGCTGCGCTGCGGTAGCGGCTGCGGATGCGAACAGGGAATATGCGAGTGAGATGGATAAAGAGAAAAGAAAAGAAAGGAAAGGCGAGAGTAGTAGAACAATGGTGAGAAAGATTTGCAGGTCGACTGGTTGGGGCGTGCTCCTTGTCTTGAGTTTTGATTGCTTGCTTCTCTTCAACCTCTGACTGTCTCTGGATCTGCATCGCCTCTGGCTTCTGATTTTTGGGCCCTACCCAAAGGACCGACGACCATGGGATGGGATGGGGATGGCTGGCACGCGGCGCAAAACGGAGCGTCCCGCCCGGCGAATAAAGGGTCCCTTGGATTCCTAGGCTCAAAGAGTCCAGCCCGCCACCGAGAAGTCGGCAAAGACAAGGAAGCAAGCAGCGGCATGGCAGAACGCAGAGTGACGGCACCGGTCAGTCAGGTGGTAGCGGGCATGAGCACCACCACCTTGGCCATGCCAGACCATCACATTCACATCCTGCATCATCGCCAACCACCAGACCCATGGGACGTGCCTCGGGTGAGCTAGAGCCGGTCCAGGTAGACTACCTTGGAAGGGCAGCAAGCGAGTGACTGACTGACCGCGACACTACGGATACCCAAGCCCTGAATCAGGTACCTAGGGATCCAGTGATCGATGGATCGAGTGATTCAGGGTTGATGAATGCCCAAGACTTATGGGTTCCGCCCTCCTATCAAGGCCCAAGCACACGGTCCCAAGCTCCTGAATCCCAGCCATCGTTGGCGGGGGGAGCCAGTGGTTGAGTGAGCAGTGTCCACACTCGTTTCAACCTGCTTCACTGCCCGCTGCCGTCTTCTGTAATGTGATGCAATACCGCGCCATGTGTCGCCGCTGACCGTCCTCGGGCAAGCCGCTGGAATGGTGCTTGGCTAGAGGCCATTGGGCCCTCACAGAGAAGCGCAAGGAAGCTGTCGCTCTGGTCTCATCTTCGTATTGGCGTCTGTGCTGTGCCTTGCCAGCACTGAGCCAAAATTAGTGCCCAGCAGGCTCTTCTGCGACTCCGTCCTGAACCGGCGCAAAAGAGTGCAAAACACAAGAAATCGTGTAGGTGGGGGTGAGACATCTTAGGTTGCGACCCCTCTGGCCTGAGTGCTCCAGGGCAACCCTCGCAGAGGGCGAGCGCAAACTGCTCAGATTCCAGGCAACGAGACCGCATATTTCGATGCCGTTGTCATGAGGAAACAATGTGTCGGGTAGTCAAGGCGATGCAGGCAAGTAAAAAGTACAGAGGGTGACAACAATAAACAACAAGACGAGATGAAACAAATCTTTGTACATACCCAATCGCTGGGTGAGGACCTACCCCTTCCATGGTGATGATGGGCTTGAGGCCGTCCTTCTTGCGCTTCTTGGCGGCAAGACTGCTGTTGGTGCTGGCATGTCCATTGGTGCCGGCCGAGGAAGGCGGTGGCTTCTGGGATTCGGGAGATTCTGTGCCGTTCATGATGGTATTGTTGATGCTACCAGCGGGGGTGTAGAATCAAGGCTCAAAAGAGGAGGGAGAAATTCAGCGCCAGTATCGCTGTCGCCGCCGGTTCGCCAATGGTTTTGGGCCGTCGCGAATGTTGCAGATGGTCTGGTCTGTCGTAGCGCGAACTGCAACGAGATTCTTTCGGCGCTGAGAAATGGACGAATGTCGAGGTGGGGGTGAGGGGTGCTTGTAAGTGCTCGACTCGGTGGGCGGGCGTCTCAATGGCGTGCGTTCGCAGCAATCGGGGTCCCAGCAGAATGGGAATCGGCCGAGTAATTGTTGATGAGGGTTTTCGGAAGATGATAGGAGATGGTCGACCTGACGGGAGAGAGGATGGTATCTGCGTGTTGGTGCGGCAGTGGCGCGGGATTGGTCGCGTCGCAAAAAGTCGAAACAAAGATATTGCGCAGTGGCGGCGCAACCTGGCTAAGATCAACGGGCAGAACGAATTGGCCGATTAGACTGGCTGGACCCAGTCTGATTGATCAGAACGGATTGCGATGGGGCTCTGGGCGGGCCGCGAGTAGTGTAGGCGCCGTAGACGGATCTTGGGACGAGATTGAATGAGAAGAGGAAAAGTTGGGAGGAGGGGGAGGGAGAAGAAATTTGGGTAGAGATGGATGAAGGCGGGAGACGGGAGGCGGGAACGGGAACGGCCTGAAGCGTTGGAAGGGGAGGAGCAACAAGGCCAGGGTCCGGGTTGATCAAGCTCTGCTGGACGAGGTATCTTGCAGCGCAGCGCAGCGCAGTCCAGTCCAGTCCAGCCGGGCCAACAGAAAACAAGATGGCTTCTTTTACAAGTGCCAGTAGCAGGAACCCAATCGCCGGCTTCCGCGGCCAAAGGCCTGGTACCAGCTGAAAGACAGGGGAGAGGTCCAAGAGCAACACATCTTGTCAGACGGAGACGGAAGTTATCATTCAATTTTATACAGCTACATTGGAAATATCAATGCCAAGGTCGATATTGACGAGAACAGCAGACAGGTATAAGAGCCAGAAAGACTTGAATCATGGCGTCGCCGAGACATCCATTGCGATAAGTACGACGATGCATTGGTGCAGAACAACGGATGAAAGATGGATGCATGAATATCTACCTATTTCCACTCAACACGTGGGCCTGAGCTGTTCAACGCAAATAACATCATTTCCACCAGTCAGAAAGAAGAAAACAAGCTTCTTCCTCGCAACTCAAAACGCTCCTCAAGAAAAACTTGTTCCCCCGTACCTGAACGATCTTCGGGCAGCGGTAGTTGGAGGTGATTCGGAGTAACGGCAGTCAAAGTGGTACACCCGCATCCGGCGCTTAGAGGTCGCACACGCGCGCAGACTGTAGGGGACTGACGCCATTTCCCCAAAAGCTCACAGGTACATTGCTTACGCGGGGTACTTTCAAATCGGCCAGCCCGTTGGAGATTGCGCTGTAGGGAGGGAGGTGCTGTAACTTTTTTGGTTTGGGGGGAACGTTTGCTTGAAGTTAATTCTGACAAAGCTTGACGAATGGCTTTGATTCTTGCCAGATCTCTTCTTCCTTATTGGGATTTCACATACTGCAGCGTCGATACGATCTTGGCCAATATCCTTTTCAATATTCCAAGCCTCACTCGTGGCATGGATGCCAATATTTCTGTGCAACCGCTGCAGCCCCCAAAATCTAGAGAGGTTGGGCTGACGTCACTGCGTCCCTTGTCCAAGAAAAAGCCTCCCAGGGACCGGACCACACACCAAGGAATTCTCTCCGGCGACCCCGTCGTCTACCCCTATCGTGAGAAAAATAAACTTCTTGGATAACGGGCTTTACAGAACTGGCATAGCATTCCCGCTGAAAGTGGGCTTTCGACGTAATGCCTCTTCCTTTGTCCTCCGATGCCTTGCAGGAAAACGAGGTTCGCAGCGCACCAGTACGACATGCCGAGCTGTAAACAATACCAGATTTCACCAAAGCCACGTTGGAGAGACTGTTCAGAAGTGGTGCAACTGAGAAAGTGATGACAGTTCCGATAGGTTGACAGCCCAAGTCACGCTCTTCCAGAGAACGAACTGAGGCTTGTTCCCAAGAGTCACCTGGCCTCTCTAGGACTCGAAGGTGTGGTAGGTAGACTTAGCTCCATAGCAACAGACAATAAATACCTCTAAACGTTTCCAATTTCACGTGTTAGCTTTAGAAAGAGGCTTGACGAGATGAACGCATGACACGTGGTAGAGAGATCGCCATATCATATGCCGCTAATCCACCAACATCACAGCCTAGATTACAGTCACGCTCGACCCATGACGAGATGGCAAAAGTCTGTTAGCCCATCAAATTATCAGGCCTTCTTCACTTTCAGTTAACTAATAAGTTTGACTTCAAATGCTTGTACGCCAAACGCCAGTACCTATCCCGCCAACACCAGCCAACGTCTTTGATCCACCCCTAGTAGCTTACAACCTGTATGCGTGCCAACACATGCTTCCAACCAAGAAACCGATGCCAAATCTCAACCAGCATTGACTTAGTTGTTCTTCTTCTTGCTCTTCTGGGTAAGCTTGCGGAAAGCATCCATGCCTCCAGCACCCAGTGGGCGGTGGTTCGAGTCACGGGCTCCAGTGTACGTGCTCTGGGGTGCGATGGTGTAGCTCGATGGCAGGTTGACCATGCGAGCCGAGTTGTTGGAGCGTGATGGAGCGAGGAAACGCTCGCGCTCGGCGTCCCTGGAAGACTGCGCAGGGCGCTGGGAGAGGCTGAACTGCGAGTTTGCCTTTTGACGTTGAGCAAGCTTAGCGGCCCTGGAATGACGGTTAGTACACCAGTTGGACGGGTTAGCAGGGCAAACACATACTCATAGTCGAACTCGCGAGTCTCGATCTGGCGCTTCTTGTAGTCGTCTGTCCGCTTAAGAATTGGTCGACTCCATTCACCAAGCAGTCTCTGAGCGATTCGCTTGATGCTAGGCTCAGGCTTCTTGCTTCGTGTATAAAAGACGACCACTCTGCCAATGCCGCTGCTGAGGAGTGCCTCCTTCTGAACGTTGAGCTTGGCAAGAGCCGAGAAAATATCGCGCTGGATGTTGTACGCCGGAAGGGAGCCGTCATTAAGGGGCTCCAGGAAGAACTTGACATGCTGCAAAAAGTTTGTGTCGGGATCCAGGACGGCATGTTGAACATCGTTGCGGTTCAGAAGGCCGGTGACTTCGGGGAGCAGCTTGAGCTTGTGGAGAGCAGGCTGGCCAGACTCACGAGCACTATTGTCTGCCTGGCATGCCTGCTCCATTCGGACCTTGAGATCTGCCAACAAGTCGTCGAGTTCGTTTTCGAGGTCCTAGAAGAAACCAACGTTAGCCACATTCGCCTCCAGAATCTGCCGCTGTAAAAACATACAATCTCGTCCTTCTTCCTGCGCTTGGGACCGCTAGGCTTCTTGATAGCGGCATCAAGAGCTCGGTCAATGGCCCGCTTCTGCCTCTCCTCGGGTGTGAGATTCTCCTCCTTGTCGGCTTCCGGTGTAGCAGCCTTGGCTCTGGGCCGTCCCTCGCCATCGGCTGCGCGTCTCGATCGTCGTGGCTTCTTGCCCCCATCGGCATCATCCATGACAACATCTTCATCTCGATCTCGGCGCTTCTTGTCTCGTCGGCCTTCTCGAGGCTTCTTGGCAACTTCCCCCTCTGTGCGCTTTCGCTTGGTCGCCTTTAGCGTGCGAGCAACGTCTTCATCGATATCGACGGGTCGGTCTTCGATGTTGGCGGTTTCAGGGTCGTAATCTTCGAACTGGTCCTCGTCGACTTCGGAAAGCGCATCGGATTCACGATCAGAGTCGGCCGCCGCAACAGCATCATCATATTCCCGCTCCTGGCCATCGTCAATGGGGTCGTTGGCGCGCTCGCCAGCAGGGGAGCCTCCTTCGGACATGGTGTCGCGTCGTTGATCGCGTCGGCGACCTCAAAGACAAATTGTTTGTCGTGTAAGCTTTGAAGGCCGTTCCCCGTGAGTTAACACTCTCGAAAGAGTAGCGAGTGAAGAAAAGCGGATGGATGAGAAGCTTTTAGGGACAAGGTCGCAAACTCGAAGTTACAACTTTCTTTGGCTCTGAAGCGCCACAGGCAATGATGAGGCGCACCCTGGCTGCTGACATAATCAGCCACTTCCCCTTCCGGCAGCTGCAGCCTCAGGCAAACAAACAGCTGGAGCTTTGTTTACTTTGGCGCTGGTTGCCATTGACGATTGATGCATGCAGGTTGACAAAGGTGGCTCTTTGCGGATGACAAGCCTGTAAAAATATCATCGACCCGCACACGCAGACTTCAGGCAGAACCACGACTCTCAACACACCAACAGCGCATTGGACAGTCATGGATCGCCGGACTTTCGAGGGTCCCATGGACTGGGAATACCAGGACAGCGGTCCATTTGATCCCACGAGTCCCTTTACACATGCAGCAAAGAGCAACTCACAGAATGGTTGGTGATAACTTTGGCCAGTGATGGCTGGCGTATTACAGCTGCTGCGCTATGGCAGTGGCAGGAACTGGCAACAGCTGCTAACCGTTGACATCCAACACAGTTTTTGCATCACCCTCGAAATCTTCGCGACCGAACCCTTTTGCGAACCTGGGCACACCCACAAAAGCTCAACCACCCCAGACTTCCTTCTTTACACCTCAACTTCCCTCCAAGGCTGCTGCTCCGCCCTTTCGAAATCCCGCCTTCACTACTCCCCGACGGCCGTTTGAGGATCTAGCCTTGTCAGAAGCTTCTGGTGCCGAAGATAGCCCTGCTCAGACAGAGGTGTCTGACTACCCCAACGACACTCCCGAGGCGGATCGCATGAGCGACGTTACCATGAGCGGAGTCTCGAGCCCATCGAAAGTCGACAAGTCATTCCGCTATGGCAAGTCTCCTTTCGCAACCAAGAAGCACACATCTGGGAGAGGAGAGATTAGACCGGCCCGAGACCTCTCGGTGTCTGATATGATGCGCAAGAGAAAGAGGCACAATCTCGACAAGGACGTCAGCATAGTTCGCAGCCGATGGGAAGAATCAGAGGCCGACTCCGACGATAGCGTGGCGCCGAAGCAGCACCGATCTCGAAGCAAGAAGAAGGCCAAGGAGCCTGCTAAGGGTTTCGTAGGGAAGCTGTTCCATATGCTGGAAGAGCATCCCAACGCCCCCGACAATTTGTACCGGTGGATAAAGTTACTGGTCAACTTTTTCCTGGTCTCAATCTTCGTCTACATTGGTTGGTCTGTCGTGGATACTATTAGAACCGACATCTACAACGCCAACGAGTTTGCACGTCTCGAGATCACGGGCAAGATCGCAGAGTGTACTAAAGAGTATACCGTGAACGGGTGCCAGAGAGAGCACCGGCCACCAGCTCTGGACCCAATGTGTGATGGATGGAAAACCTGCATGGAACAGAATCCCGGGTCCATCATGAGGGTCAAGGTCACGGCGAAGCAGATTGCCGAGATCATCAACGAGTTCTCGGACACAATGAATCTCAAGGCCTGGGTAAGAGTTTCTAGGAGAGATATTACGATTCCCAGACTAATTAGGCGGGCAGGGATTTTTCTTTGCGGTCCTCATCTTCTGCTCAATCGCAAACAACTTGGTATTTGGCGGCTACGCCAACAAGGCACCGGCGCCTGTCCAGTCACAGTCGGCCACTACGATCCATGATCCATCAATTCCTCCAGAGGGTGGTCCTGGATTCATGTGGATTCCTGTTCAGACGCCCAGAATGCAGCGACATAGGATGCTCGATGAGGGTACGGACACGGATAACTCGCCGCCCAAGATGAAGCCGATTCTGGCGGCACCTTATACACCTTCTGGACGCCGAAGCCCAAGCAAGGGAGACCGGTCACGGAGTCCAGTTAAGTACAACCGAAGCCCGAGCAAGGGGAACCGTGACCCCTTTGCATAATGGCCGTTTGGGCTTGGAAGTCACATGGTAATTCTTCTATGTCGAGTCAAAAGGGACTGTATAATAGCATGGCATTGTTTTGGGTGCATACGACTGGTGGCAGGTCTGGGTGGTGTTTTGAAAATGGGGCCCATTGTATACTCTAGCATTTTGGTCTGTCGAGACAAGTTGACAGATATCTCGAGTGTCATACCAATCAATCAGCTGATTTACGAAAAGACGCATGCCTACCACAGCAGCATCAGCTGAGGTTCCTGTGAATCGCAAGACCCTACCAAGACGGTGAGCCGGGATTGGCGTTGCAGCGCAACGTCATGATGGAAGCTGAAGTGGTTGGATGCTGAAGCGAGACAGAGGTGATGACGTATTGTGGGGTAAAAGGGAGAGGGGCATACTGCCCGAAGAGTATCAAACTTGGCGAGGGAGCATCTGATACAGCGCTACAGATGCAAGAGACACAATGCTAGGACACTCTCGGGTTTCCGAACTCTACAGGAGAGCGCTAGAGGCTGTCTGCGGTCTTGGCGGTGGGCTGTGAAGCTGTCAAGTGAAGCTGCCGACAGCGACGCCAGGGGAACGGCAGGCAAGGCTTGTCGATCAAAGCAGGGCCCTTCTTCACCACCATCGCTTGGGAGAAGCGTCCATCATGGGTCACTAGCTTCGAAGGAAGACCCCTCTGACATCATTCTACATGGACGCAAACCACGGGAAGCCCGTTGGATTCGCGAATGGGGTCAAGGCGGACGGGCTGGTTTCCGATTTCGTTAAAGAATGGAGCGGCACATGGGATTGATAGACATGGGCGTTTGATGTGCAGATTGCCAGTGCTGGAAAAGATGTGCATGAGCCTGGGAGGTTCCGTGGTGATCCAATTGGACAGCTCGGACGATTTGGGGCTGTGATGGCACATGGAGATTGGTGCAAGCCTTGTCAAAGGACGATGAAATGTTTCAGTAGGTGTAAAACGATTGCGATCCATATGAACTATTAAAAGTGGTTAAAAACTTCAAAGATGAGGCATAAATAGCAGGAATAACAGGAAAAGGGAACAGGATGGGGGATGACCAATCACCAACCACAGTGACGATTTCCTGAGTTCATGGCCCAACATTGGTTGAAACATGACATCCATCCAATTCAAGATTTGCGGTATCGTATGCATCGAGATTTTCACATACCTCCAGCTACTACCTCGACCTCTAGCTCCAGAACTAGAGGGAGACACACGCAGCACCGCGAGAAAAAAACAAGCTTCGCCTTCTCTACGGAACCTAAAGCGGAAAAATCCCCGTCCTCCCACGAGGAATCGCAAACCTAGATACCACTCTTGAGACTCGTTCCCCTCCATCTCATCATCCTTCATCGTTTCCCTTTCCTTCCTCTCCACTCGCAACTAGGTCATCCGCAGAGGAGCGAAACGAGCCCAAGTGACCCGCCTGGAGCTAAACATCGCCAGCTCCACGAGACGATGCATCGTGAGACGAGACCCGGACATCGCGATCGACTCGTTGACTGAGAAAAAACGACCCCAAGCCCACCGAGAACGAATCGGGGATAACAAGGACGGGTCGCGACAGAAACAGACCAGGAAGAGAGAGTCAAGAGTGAAGCCAAAAGAGGAGCATCGCGCTATCCAAAAGCTTCGCCGTGATTCCACTGCGTCTAAACCGGCACGAGGTTGGTTTGGACTGGATGCGACTACTTCCTTGGTGCCTTCCAAGGACAACCGCAATCGCAATCGCAATCGAAATCGAAATCGCGGGCCTTTTTAATTCCTCGAGAGATCCAATTTCTTCCTTCTCTTCCATCGTTTCCGCTTTTCCAACCTATCCTCCTCTTCTTTCACGCGCCAGCTCTCGATAGTTGCCAGTCCGCGCCGTGCATGGGCCACGGCAAACGGCGACTGCCACTTTGCTCACTGACGGATACCTACTGGCACCATCACCGAATTAACCGCCGCCCAATTCTGTCTCCCGGCAGCGGAATCATCGTTCTGCAATACGCGAAAACGACGGGGAGTGCAGAGTGGCATTGTGCGCGCTTGAAAGCGCCGTCACCCCTGGCCTATTTGATCGCCTACGTCTCTCTCTTCCTCCCTTGCTTGACTCGTAGGATCGGCGAATTGCTCCTCCTACCCCTGTACGCCAATCCGTCAGCTGTGAGCTTCGCAGCTCACCTCTACTAGTGTCGGTATAACCACCAGCTAGCTCTCTGCTAGGAAAAATCGCCCGACGCCTGATTCTCCGCCTCCGAGCCCAGCAATCGCGACTTCATTACAACTCGATCTGATTCGATCTCAAGAGCTTGGACCATTCTAAACGGTCGCCTCCGCCTTCACGATTTCCCCCCACCACAGACGGTGACGCGAAAGCAGAAGTAGGAGCTATAGCTGCCCAAGCTGCACCGACAATTGCTCCGGAAGCTTTGGTGGTTGGTAGGAGAAGCAAGAGAAACAGCTCCAGCTCCAAGCTCAAGCTTCAACCCACCATCACGATCTTTCCTCGCAGCATGTCAGACTGCGCCGCAGCGTCCTTCAACATCGTCCCTTCGAGACCTCATCCCGCCGCATTTCCTCTGAGCTGAAGGTCGGAATTCGCAAACTTGAGACGACGATACCGATACTTTCATTCGAACGAATCTATTTCCTCCCCTTCAGTGCTCGTCAACGGCCTTCTGGCAAGGCCTAGAACGTGCGCGATGGACGTGGACAGCGCCCCTTCGGGGGGCCCCAACCAGCAGCACCCCAGCTCTGAAAACACGCCTCAAGGTCAAGGAGCTCCATCCCAGGGCAACCCTACCCCCACCTCAGTCCAGTCCTCTAATACACCTTCAACCGCCTCGGGCACCGCAAACCCAATCAGTCATTCGCAAAACTCAAAGCGCCGTCGTGGCTTGGGCGTCGTGACACCCAATGCTTGTACAGAATGTCGCAAGAAGCGCGCAAAGGTACGTGGTGGAGCGGATCACCTCATCTCATGATATGCTTCACTTGGAGGCCCCTCTTTACTAACACTTATCACACCATAGTGCGACGGCCAAAGGCCATGTGGGCGCTGTAAAGGACAAAAAGACGTCGAATGTGTTTACGAGATCCCTGTGCGACAGTCGAAAGAAAACCTGCGGTCCGAGATTGAAAACCTCCGTCAAAGGCAGCGTTCTAGCGATCAAGTCTTTGCTGCGCTCGTCCGACCAGAGCTTTGGGAGGAGGTCCTGACTCGGCTTCGTGGTGGTCAATCTGTTGAGACTATATCAGAATGGCTCGGTGGCATCCTACCCTCAGGCGGAGGCGCAATACCTTCATTCGCCCCGAGACCTGAAGCACCGACTATGGGCCCTGTTGCTGGCTTTCCGGGTGGTGGACTTGGAACATTGGCAGCCATGAGCCTCGGTGTGAACCCTGTGGCAGCGCCACAGGGTTCGCTGAGGCCTGAGATGGGCCAGCATAGTCCTTGGCACTTCTCTTCTCACAGCCAGGCTGGGTCGACTCGAAGCAACTCGCACCCAGACGTCATGAGCTGGACGACGGATCTTAGAGGGCCTCCGCAGACTCGAACAGGATCATGGGCAGAGGGCATCCACCCAGACCAAATGTCAGACGGCATACAGAGGTATCGCGGCGTCGAGCAGGTTCTGTCACCATTGAATGAACCTGAGCTGCGAGCGCCGGCCACCACATGGACGAATATCACTCAAGATATTACCCTCGTACAGCACCTCTTGGCGCTCTACTTTTGCTGGGAGTATCCTACCTTTGCCTCGTTAAGCAAGGAACACTTCCTGCAAGACTTTCAAGACGGGCGATATCGATACTGCTCGCCGATCCTGATGAATGCTCTTCTGGCCCTGGGCTGTCGTTTCTCGACCCAGCCCATGTCGCGTGCGAATCCTAACGACCCCTACACATCTGGCGATCACTTTTTCAAGGAGTCGCTGCGACTATTCGCTCAAGAGACAGATCACCACTCTCTGACAACGATTCAAGCGCTCGGTATAATGTCAATTCGTGAAGCCAGTTGTGGACGAGACTCGGAAAGCTGGTATTATGCAGGTCAAAGCATCCGGCTTGCCATTGAGATGGGACTCCACCGCATTCAGGATGAGGGGGACGAAGATGAAATCGCAGTTCAGTCGGCAACCTTTTGGGGAGCATTTGCGCTGGATCAGTGAGTTTACTGTTTCAAGATGGCGTGTCTGCTGCTAATCTGTTTCCACAGCGCCTGGTCCCTCGCCACGGGCTCATTGCCTCAGTGTTCCTGCTTCCCTCACCTACCACCGAAGCCCGCGATAATAGGAGATATCGAGGCTTCTCTGTGGGTGCCCTACACCGACGACGGTGAGTCAAGCAGCAACATTTCGCTTCCGACGAGTCTGACGATAGCAGGGGCTCCGCTGCAACGCTCATGCCAGCAGCCATCTAATGTACGATCCGTGTACAAGTGTTTTTGCGAATTGAGTGTGCTGGTTCACCGATCTCTGTACATTCTACACTCTCCGGGCAGGCCCCTGACATCTAGGGATCTGTTGGACATTTACACCCAGTACCTGAACTGGTATGATCGGATACCAGAGGTGCTGCGGCTGGGGCACAATTTTACCCCAGCCGTTTTATTTGCCCAGTAAGTGTTGCAGGATGCCGATCATGGCGGAATGGGTTTGCTGATTAGCATAGCATGTATTATCACTTTGCGATCTTACTACTTTTCCGACCCCTAATCAAGTTACGGATTATCGGATCCAAGGTCTCGCCGCGAGACGTTTGCTCTCAGGCAGCAGACGCCATCCAAGGCCTTTCGAGGTCATATTCATCTCTATACACCTTGCGAAGAACTCCATCCTTCGTCCCCTACTTTGTCCTCACATCAGCCATCATGCATTTGGCTATTGGGGCAACAACGGTCAAGTCGGATGATGAGGATGACGACATGGAGAGAGACATGGAGAGGGCGGCAAAGATCGACCCTCATGTGGTGGAATCAATTACTCAGGGGATCGCGGATCTCACCGAAATGGCTCCCTGCCATCACTTTGCCGAGCAGGCTCTCAACATACTACGCTATCTCGCCCAGAAATGGGACATCGAAGTGGGCATCAGCGGCGACAAGCTGACAGCGGAAGAGTACGATCGGCTGGTAAAGCCGCACACAGGAAGCCTCAACTTCTTTGCGCCCAGCGTACGCGAGGGGGACATTATGTGTCAATGGGGCACAGGGCAGATTCTTGCGGGAGGCGATGACACGGCCAGTGTCAAGAAGACGGGGGATAGTATGGAGAACCCTCTTTTCTGGCCATTCCCGATGCAAGGACGTCCTATTTTGCCAAGCGGCAAGGAGTTGGAGCAGGCAGGCTTTGCGGTGATATAAGAATCCTCGGTGGATTCTCTCATGGACGACATTCTGCTCTTGTTTTGTTATTCCTTTGCGATTTTGATATCCAGGAATGTAGAGTACGGGATCATGCCTGGTGCTTTTACCAGGCTAACCGGGGGAAATGGCAAGCGGGAAGGCATTGCTTGGCGAAAGGGAGGCCCAGTCTGCGGGAGTATTCCCACTGCAGCTGGCAAAAGCGATTTTGGCGACATGTATATGAAGGGAGACGATACTTGTGTAAGAGGAGGAGAGGCAACGGACGATATGGGTCATGGTGTTTTTGGATGATTGGGTTTGAAACACGATATCCATCAGGCAGAATTTGAAATTCGTAAAATACGGTCACTCTATGCTTCACTTGAGTGATGCCATCGATGGAAGCATTATTTCTGCCTAATGAAGTCGTAAGTAGAGTTGCCATTGAGAGACAAGTAACATGGTCTATTCTCCTGTCCTGCAGCCCCTGAGGTTGCGAGATTGGACCGCTTCAGGAATCGTGTTGTCGTTCAGGACAGCTGATCCCAGGGTTCCATAGCCTAAGATTCCTTTTGACTCAGACTACTATCTCTCATTCTTGAATAACTTTATCTTATTCTTGGGTAATTTAGGAATACAATTATGAGGAGATAATCATAAGGATCATATCATAACGAGGGAAAGCAAGAACAGAGCTGTATTACATTTACATATAGGCGCAAATTAAAGGAGTCGTGATTACTTCTTACCCTTGCCCCTTCGCTTTCTAACTCCCGCGGCGGGCCCATCGTCTTCACTCTCCTTCTTCACATCGTCAACCGTCACATCGACGATATCGTCGCTAGAAGTGGTTTCCTCTTCGGCGGCAGCATCCCTGGCCGCATCAAGCACCTCGTTCACGATACGCTGGCCCTCGTCCATCTCTCCGTTGAGCGCTCCGCACGACATGCACCTCCAGGAGCCCATCTCAGCGAGGGTCTTTGTTCCGGGAGGGGCCTGGCCGTTGACGAGGCGGCAGGACTGGCAGATGAGGACGATGCGGTTCTTGGGGGCCGTCTCGTCTTCACCAAGGAGGACGTCAAAGATGCGGTCGTACCAGTGCGTTTCGGAGGTCGAATAGGAGGAGTACGTGCTCGGCGGGGGGTTGGGCGTGCCGGGGAAGAAGGCCGGAGGAGGACCAGAGAACTCGGCATTGGGCGCAAACTCAGCACCGGGCTCCAAGGGATTCGGGGCGGGCATGGGGCTAACGGTGGGGGGACCCTCTCGGCGCTGAATGTTGGCCGTAGGAGGAGGCGGCATGCGAGTGCGGCCCGGGACACCCTGAGCAGGACTGCCGCCAGGATGATTCTTGCCGTCCATCTTATCTCCGGAGTTGTCTTCGGCGCCGCCCTTCTTCTTCTTGCCCTTTGTCGGTCCGTCGCCGCCGTACTTCTCGATCAGCTCCATGGTGGAGTCATACTTGGTGGCATCCTTGAGCTTCTGAATGGTCTTTGCGCGCTCCTGCTGGTGATCCTTGAGGCGAGCGCTAAGGCTCTCGATGCGAAAGTTGTAGTAAGCGGCGAGGGTCGTGCGAGTAGTGTAGATGCTGTCATTGTCTCGTCAGTGCCTTGGAAGTGACAACAGGTCTGGAGGAAGCTCACAGCAACGGTCCGCTGCACAGGCCGGTCCATTCGTATGCGCCGAGGTTCGTATATCCGACAACGAGCAGCAGGACGATGGCGTAAACGAGGTAGGCAAAGGAAAGATAGAGGGTCCAAAGAACACGGGCGCGGCGGGAGTTGGATCGGACCTTGTCGAGGGAGGCCTGTGTGTCGGCGATCTTGCTAGAGAGCGTGGACAGGGTCTTTTCGAAGTCGGCGGATTCGCCCTGAAGAGGTTAGCTAGCTGGAGAGTGAGGGCATCGAGGGCGGAAGCGACGGACCTTCCAGGGCCAAAAGGCCACCATTTTGACAGCGGGGAGCGGAAATCTAGAGCATGTGAAGTGGTGAAAGGAGTGGGCGCGATCAAGTCGACAAGATGAGAAAAAGAGGGGAAAACAAAGGAAAAGCGCGTCGTTGCTCGGTAAAGAAGAAAAAGATGGCCAGATACGAGTTTGGCGGTGAAAAGAAGAGAAGGTTGTCAAAGTCGAACAAAGACGAATGAATGGTTTGTTGGAAAGGTCAGAGTTCCAATGAAGCTACGTACACTGGCCAGGTGTGTGACCTCATTGAGCTGTTCAGGCGGGTCAGGAAATAAACGAGACAGAACACTCTAGCTCCTCCAAGACGATGATCATTCTTACATAAAAAGGACTAAAATAATAAGAATGATATCAGAAAATCCATAATAGAATATACTGAAAGTCTCTTCTTTTTATTTTACTATTTTATTGCTATCCTTAGAGTATGATATTCTCATTTTGTTGCTTTCGTCAGTGTCCTTTTTATTGACCTGCCCGCGTGTCATGGAGCAAGGGCAAGCTCATGTGGGCAGGGGTCAGCTGCGGGCGGCAGCTCCACCAACGAGACCACCTTGGAGGCAAAGGAAAACACATGCCACATTGGAGGATATAGTTTCTTGCAGTATTCTTGTTGTCATATCGCATGTTTGTACTCTAGAAAGAGCCAGAGAAAGTAAACAAACAGCCCCTGGCCTCGGACGCGTTGGACAAAGCTTACGAGTCAAAGCGGCCAATAGGAATAACGCAAAGCAACTTACAAGAACCCAAGTCATGAATACGTAGAGTGAACTGAGCAATGAAACCCAGCCATCCCTTGAATTCCTGTTATAAGTATACGAGGGCTTGGTCCAGGTCCTCGTGTCATAGATGCGCATCAAATGCGTATCAGATATCTACTCTCAAAACATATTTGGTTTCTCGGTAACATTACCTGTCTCTAGTTTGAGCAACCTTACTCACAGTTGTAAGCTGATGTGAGAGAGTCAATTACCTGGTTCTCTCAGCCTCCACCGCAACGAGGGCCATGACGCGCTTGTATGAGTGCGTGCTCTGAACTAGCAGCTCAAGCCGCTCACAAAGCCGAATGCCCAGTGTTGTATGTGGCTGTACCATTCAGTTCTGAGCCTAAAGTTCTATAGAGTGTAGTCACACTTGACGGCATCTTTAAGCTTATAGATGATAACAAAAAAGATTTCTTGAAAAAGAAAGGATGGTAGTCATGATCATACACTGAGGATGAATGACACGGGGCTTGGCTCGTTTGAGTGCTGATACGACGCATATTGCTGGGCTCAGGGGCTCACAACATGACTTTCCAAAGTACTATTTGATGTCAAGTGAGGGAGAATATGCGACTTTGCGTATAATATTTGCGGCCTCGTGAAATGCGAAAGCAATCTTAGAACTTACGCCAAGGCTCCAACAACCCATGACAGGAAACAAGCTTCAGTGCTGGACCCGAACGCGATGTTGGAATAAGGTGGACAGCGTTTAAGCCACAGTGAGGCGCTGAAATTGTAGGGAACACGTGGAATTCTTTGGGGCGGGAGGGTGCCTCAGCCACAGGGAAACGCTTCGGCCTTACCCCAGAATTAGCAGCGACGGCTACTGTACAGAAGGGCAAGCACCTGTCTGTCCCTTGGATTAGTACTCCTTTCAACAAGTCATCACCAACACTCTCTCAAGTCATGAGGGCGCTTTTCTGAGTTGCTTTCTTTTTCTCTCCGCAACTCTTGACCTCCTTTTCTTGCTTTCTCTCCGTTCCCTTGCCTTCTTTATTGCCTTATCGCCTGCGCGCGTCCCTTGGTCATCGTTAGCTGCTCCTGAGACGTTGCATTTGACCCAAGGGAGCCGCCATCATGTTCCAAGTAAGTTCAACCATTGGCACATTTCCTTCGAAGACTTTGTCACTCTCCTTGAAACTGCCCAGTCGACGACTAACATCTCCTTAGCGATTCAAGAGCGCCATCGATCGGACCATTGCCGAGGAACAAGCCCGCCAACAGTCAGCTGCCCAGTCGAGAACCCCCTCCAGAACAGCCTCGACGTCGTCGCGCAAGGCTAATGCCTCCCCAACGAAGCGCGATAGAGCAAAGAAGGCGGCGGCCGATGCGGGCGACGCTGCGAACCCTGACCCCGCTGTCTTCGAGGCTGCTTTTGTGATCGACGACAGCGACGAGCCCAGCCGAGCCGGCACCCCGAAGCCACCAGGCACAGCCGACGAGGCAACGGCCGAGAAATCGACGGAACAGACCAGCAATCCGGATGACAAGTCTTCAGAGACCAAGGATGAGTCTGCCACGGACAAGACTTCCGAAGGTGTTGCGGACGCGCCAGCAGCCAAGCCTGAGCCGCCAGCAAAGCCTCAGGAGCTGACTCCGGAGATTCGCCAAAAGCTGCGCAAGCTGGAGAAACTCGAAGCAACATATCCAGGTAAGTTGCGATACTGGGAGAGTAATACAGCGGTAAGCAGAATGCTGACAGGGGTTCAGAGTTGCTACGGTCTTATCGTGTCGCCCATAGAAGGGCCACTGCCATCGAGCCCTTCGAAAAAGCGCTTCGTGAAAACACGCCCTTGACATCCATCGGCGACCCCGAGGCCCTCGTGGAATACCTGAACCAACTAAACCTCCGAAGCGACATGGTAATGGAGGAGCTGAAGAAGGTGTCCGCGGACAAGGATGAACTACAGAAGAAGCACAACGAAGCCGAGGAGAAGGCGAAGAAGCTTGAGGAGGAATTGGAGACTCTGAAAGCTGGCAATGCCGATCAACCCAAGGCCGAAGGTGCAGACAAGCCCGAGGATGCCCAGGAGGAACAGGAAGAAGAAGCTGCTCCTGAGAAAGCCAAGTCACCAGTCGCCTCCGTCATCGGCATGTTCTCGCCAAAGCACCGACCTCAAAAGTCTGTATCCGAAGTCACCGAGTCCAAGGAGTCCAGTGAAGAGTTCTTCTCTTACGACGACGAGTTCCCCCAGCTCCAGGCTGAGGTCGCCTCCAAGTCCGAGGAGATTGAAGATCTCAAGGCCAAGGTGGAGAGTCTGCAGCAGGAGCTCGCCACTGTCAAGGAGAACAGCGATGGACTTGTTGAGAGCCTCGAGAACGCAACTCGGGAGCTCAGCGAGTCTCGTGATGCTGTGTCCACTCAACAGTCTCTTCAAACTCAACTGGAGGCGCGAAACAAGGAGATCGAGTCTCTGAACCAACGACTGCAGGATGCGCGAGCACAGCTCAAGAAGCTTGAAGAGGAAAAGACTACTCAGACGACCAAGGCTGAGGAGATGGAGGCTTCACTTGCTTCTTCAGACAAACGGGCGAAGGAGTTGGATGCGGAGCTCACTAAGGCTTCTAACGCTAAGAACATCTCCAAGAAGCTTATCGACGATCTCAACACTCAGATCAATGCCTTGAAGAAGGAGAAATCTGAGAGCCAAACTAAGATTGACGAGCTGACCAAGAAACTCGAGTCTCAGCCTGCTCCCCCAACTCCCACCCCCACTGCGACGCCCACACCCGCACCTTCGCAGCCTGCTGCGACCCCAGCGGCAACAGGCGGCGGTAAGAAGAAGAACAAGAAGAAGAAGGGCAAGGGTGGTGCTGGTGGTGCTTCTGCTCCCGCCCCGGCAGCTGAGGCTGCTCCCGCTACCCCTGAGCCGGCGCCTGCAACTCCGGTCGAGACCCCTGGAAACGCAGCACTTGAGGCAGAGATTGCCCAGCTCAAGGAGGAGGTTGCCGAAAAGGACAGCCAGATCGAGCGTCTAAGCAAGAAGCGCAAGACAGAGGAGGACTTGCGGGAGGAGATTGAGTCTCTGGAGGAGAACCTCCTCACCATCGGCCAAGACCACGTTGAGGCCAAGGAGAAGATCAAGAGCCTCGAGGCTGAAAAGGTTGAGCTCAAGGCGCAGATTGTTGACCTCGAGAAGAAGGTCAGCTCATCTGCATCTGATGCTCAGGCCAGCTCCAAGCTTCAGGGCGAGATTGACACCTTGAAGACGGAGTATGACGATCTCAAGGAGAAGACAGCTACTCTACAGGCTGATCTCGGTGCTGCCCAGCAACTTGCGCAGAACCGATTCAAGGACCTCACGGACCTCCGAGAGGTGCTACAGAAGGCGCAGCCAGAACTCAAGAGCCTACGCCAGGAGTCTGCTACGCTCAAGACTACCAAGGAGGAGCTTGCTACCAAGGTCAAGGAGCTCAAGGACATGGAGAAGCGAGAGAAGGATCTGAAGCGAGATGTGGAGCGAGCCCAGAAGATTTCATCGGACCGAGAAACAGAGATTAAGGGTCTACAGGAGAAGTTGACAGCTGAGACGAACGCCAAGCTTCAGCTTGAGAATGCTCAGCGGGTGTCGGGACGAGACCTCCGACGATCAGAGGCTGAAAAGGTCGAGCTTAGCGCCAAGGCAGAGAAGGCGGAGCGGGAGCTTCAGACGGTGCAAGAGGAGCTTGGCAAGCTGCGGCCTAGAGTGAAGGAGCTTGAGGAGCAGATGCACAAGCTCAAGCGAGAGAAGACGGCGGCGCAAGAAGAAGTTGACTTCAAGGCGCAGCAGTACGCCAACGCCCAGGGTCTGCTGAGTAGCATGCGAGACCAGACGGCCGAGATGTCGGTGCAGCTTAAGGAGTCCAAGTCACAGGCAGAATCACTGGAAGAGGAGCTGGCTGAGGTGCAGCGCCTACTCCAGGAGCGTACTCGCGAGGGCGAGACGATGCGACGACTACTGGCCGACGTTGATGAGCGTGCCGACAACAAGGTTCGCGAGATGAGGGCGCGGATGGAGGCAGCAGTCGAGGAGCGTGATCGAATCGAAGATGAGTCGAGCACACTGGCACGACGCAAGACACGCGAGACAGAGGATCTGAAGCAGAAGCTACGGGATCTGGAACGCGAGGTCAAGACACTCACAAACGAGCGAGACGAGTTAGAGCACCGAGAGAAGGAGTGGCGTCGTCGGCGAGAGGAGCTGGAGTCGGTTGAAGAAAAGGCCGAGGCCGAGGCTTCAGAGCTCCGAACGACATCATCACAACTCCGCACGGCACTTGATGCGTCAGAGAACCAGGTGCGCGAGGTGGAGAAGCAGCGGGCTGAGCTACGGAGAATGCTCGAGGAGTCCCGACAACGGTACGAGAAGCTGTCCAAGGACCTCAAGGCGGCGCAGACCAAACTCGTTGCCAGCTCAAGCCGGAGCTCGTTCGACTCGGTGCGAAGCGGTAGCAATGGATCGCCTGCGGCGGCTGGAGGAGCTGCGGACACGGTCTATCTCAAGACGATCCTGTTGCAGTTCTTGGAGCAGAAGGATACCAAGCTTAGGGCACAGCTTGTGCCGGTGTTGGGCAAGCTATTGCGATTTGACAAGTAAGTACTCACACTAAAAGCTCACCTTGATGAATTTGAACTAACGGTTGTGTAGATCGGACGAGCAGAAGTGGACCAAGGCAGTGCAGCATATTGAAGTTCGATAGACGATGGATGGCATGGGATGGCGTTGATAAACTGGGTACAGCGCCAGGCAGGCTCGTAATGTGAGACAAGGACGGAATCAAGTGTAGTATTATTGTGATATAAACCAACGAGGCAAAGGGTGTCTCGATCATGGAAGAGGGAGTTGCTGTTGGAAGCTCAAGCCCGAGCTAGCCAAGGTTGGAGCTTTTTCTTTGGTGTTGGTGTGGACATGACTACACCACCAATCTATACAGAACCAAGAACCTCTAGAGGGATCGGGTCCATGTTTCTTTGTAATCTTTTGTTTGAGATCGTGATTTCTCTCTGCTGATGGACATGGGCTTTGTCAAGAGTGCGAATCATCGTCCATCATGGTGACCCCACGTCGACGTCATGACGACTCCTGCAGCAGCCATGAGCACCACAAGGATCGTTTCCTCCGGTGTTTTCGTCATTGATTTAAACTGAGAGACAAGATCGTCATTCGAGGTGAGTGAGGTCGTCATTGGCGTTTGAGAGGAGACTACAAATACGAGGCCGTTGTCTCTGATGGAGGAGTAAACCATGTTGTTTTCTCGACTTTTCGGTATTACTCCACGAGTAACTCTATACAGCAGAAACTGTTGCTTTACGAATTGTCTTAGACCTTTTGGAACTAGTTTTGTTAGGTTTGTACCATCCACCATGTCGAATACGCAGCAGCAGGCCAGTGGTGGCTCCAAGAAGGACTTTTCGAGGGAGAGTCTGTTTGACCTCTCTGGAAAGGTTGCCCTTGTTACTGGTATGTTACACCTTGTACACTTTTTATCACTGCTGACTCTTCTTCTAGGCGGCGGATCCGGTATCGGTCTCATGGCTACTCAAGCCCTTGCTGTCAACGGAGCAAAGGTATACATCACCGGCCGCACAAAGGAGAAGCTCGACCGCGTCACCGAACAGTACGGCAAGAATATTTCCGGCGAAATTATTCCTATTGTAGGCGATATCAACACCAAGGATGGCGTGCAGAAACTCTACGACGAATACTCTTCCCGCGAGAATTGTCTTTGCATCCTTGTCAACAACGCCGGCGTCTCGAGCAAGTCCATGCAGGTCGAAGCAAAGACGGCACAGGAGATGCGCCAAAACATCTTTGACAACAAGGACAGCACGTATGAGGACTGGGCCGACACGTACAACACAAACGTCACGGGGCACTTTTTTATGACGGCTGCGTTTTTACCGCTTCTGCAAAAGAGCAGCGAGAAGCATCACGGCTGGAGCTCGACAGTCATCAACATCACGAGCATCAGCGGCATGATACAGAAAGCTCAGCATCACTTTGCCTACAACGCCTCCAAAGGCGCATCTGAGCACTTGACACGCATGCTAGCCAGCGAGATAGCAGGCAACAATCTCAAGATCCGAGTCAACGGCATAGCACCGGGTGTCTTTCCCTCCGAGATGACGACCGAAGGGAGCGACGAGGCGCAGAAGAGCAGTATCCCGAGGGAAAAGTATGCGGAAAAGGTCCCTGCTGGACGACCGGGCAAGGATGAGGATATGGCGCAGGCTGTGTTGTTCTTCGCTACGAATCAGTATCTTGTTGGGCAGACGCTTGCTGTTGATGGGGGGTATACGATCGCGGCGGGTATGTAGAGTTGAAAAGACGGTCACCATGATCAACTATGAATAATAAAATTACTTGTGTCATCAAGCTTTTTTCAAGCATGAATTATTTGTGATTCTGCCTTGGAAGTATGCACGGGAAATGAAGACTTTGTTAGGCAACCCGATGCCTAACTCTCACTCCAAGATATAAACCAACTCATCAACCTCTCTCAACCGAAAACTTCACTAAAATTTCCCAAACAATGTGCAGAATCCTCTTCGACTTCTAAACAATGTGCAGAGCCTACACATCCTTCAAAATCTACTCCTGCGGAACCACGGGCCAAAAGCAATCCTTCATGGTCCAACCGTGCAGCCAAGCAAGCAGCCCCAATCACATCGTGAAGGAAGTTCCCATGGGTTCGAGCAGAGTCAGAGAGCGCTGTGGAAAGTATACATGCGCAATCTGTCGTGGTACAGGTAAGCCTTTTCGCCCCGAGTGTGAGTATTGTTGAGGTTACTGACGTAATTGTTTGTCAAGAAGAAACGAGGGTTCCAGTTCCATCACAATAATCAATCACGAGCTGAGATGATAATATTAATTTAAGCTTATGACAACCTCATGAATAGAAACAATCCTGATCAAATACACAACAACCACTTCTCTAAACATCATCTCCTGCACATCACCAAAAGCCTCATCAAGCCACAACGCCACAACCGCTCCTCAATCTTGTTCCTTTCTTTTTCCTTTTCCCGCTCTCCACTAAATACGCTCCCGTTCTCCACCTCGGTAACCAACTTTTCACCGACCCTCACCACCCTTGTCATCCCCATCTCACCTCTCACACACACACTCCCCAAGGGGTAAAAACTGTAAAAAAGTACCTCATCACCCATTGTTTCCGGCCGAGGTACTTGCTCTCTAAGAGTACACTCTGCCCCCTCCCCCCACTGCAACGGCGGCAGCACCCGTCCTCGCATCACAGACATGCCGCAACCCAGAAATTCCCAGATGGACGGCTCACGCTTAGCCTCTAGAGGAAGCGACCAGCACCCAGCCCCGACGGAGCTGCAACCGTAGGGCTGAGCCAATTCTGTTCAAGGTCCCTACGTGCGTTGAATCTGTTACATGGGCCTCGATCCAGCAATTGCTTGCATCTCTACCCTTCTCCCTGTCCATCCCATCCATCACCACCACCTCGATTCGTTCCTCCGCCCACCCGAGCCATCCTCTCGGCAATGGCTTGAAAACTTTTCACACAACCCAAACACCAACATTCACTCATCACACATCACAATGGCAAAGCAGAGTAGTCTTTGGGCAAAATATCAGTATTTCTCATCTAAAAATCCTCCTATGTGTGGCTAACTGATCTCTCCCTCGGGCCAGCGGGTTGTGCCACTGTCCCTCGACATCGCCCACACGCTGCCAGGTCGGCAAGACTCCCCTCGGCACCATCCTGTGGATTCGAGGTTCAAGTAACCATTCAATCTCCTCCGCCCCTACTGAATATGCCCCCCTTGATAAATTCCAATAAAATGGTTCCGCGCTCCTCAGCTGCGCTGGGAGGGACCATGTCACAAAACGCCGTACATGCAACCTCTCCGTGTCCATATACCCCCTCGCCCCAAACATTGGTATAGAAAGAAACAAGACTTCGGGGGGCGAGATGAACAGGAGGAAAACAAAATAATAAAAGGGGGAATAAAAGGTGGAGTGGTGTGACGTGATCGCGCAAGGGGTCAGGTGTATCGCACTCCGGGTATCATGGTGAGAATTCCCTAATGCTCTGGTGTATCGTTCAAGAACTGTGCCGTGATGCCAAGTAGTGCCCGTGGTGTCATGCAAGCAAAGACAAGGGAAAAGAAAGAAAACAGAAACCAGCCAAGACCGCTGACAGTAACCGTAAAGAGGGGAAGACATAAGGAAAAGTGCCCAAACAGGGCAGCCAGCTGGGTGCACTATAGTGTTTGCAACTCCCGCCGGAAAGGGCAAGTCATCCAAATCGGATGAAACACGAAGCCAAGTCGCTAGATGCAATGCTCATTCCCGTAAGCCGTAAAACAAATGGTCGTGACTAAGTAGAGAGGTTGTCCCCAAAGGGTTCTCGGAATCCGTCTAGGTTTGGTGTGTGGAGTGAGTTCCGCTCACAGGTACTGACGAACCCAGTCGGCGTCGAGCCAACCAACCCGGTCAAAGGCAGTCCAGAGCTTGGAGGCCTTGTTGACATCGATCTTGCAGGCCTGCTGCGCATCCGTCTTGCGGAACTCCTTGTTGTTGCGGAGGCAGAGGAGTCGTCGCTCAAAGATGCGTCGCTTGCTGGTCAGGTACGTAGCGCAGTCCAGTCGCAAGTTGCTGGCGAGCGACACCTCGTCGGGGTGCAGGAGGCTGACATGAGGGTCGTTGCTCAGGTCAACAGGCTGTCCCTTCCAATCCACCTTGAGACTGTTGGGTCGGTTGGGCAGCGAGTTCAGAGGAGGGCAGTAGTCGGGAAGCGCCCTGAAGTCCTTGTCCTCGCGGTTGGGGGCCACGACCCGACGAGAGGGCTCAGGCGTGGCACTAACACGTGGAGCAGGTCGAATGGGGCCGGTGGTGGCGGCGCCGGGGTGGGTACGGATCGGTCGCGGGGCAGACTGGGGCTTCTGGACCCGGTCGCCGCGCGCCCGGGTTGGCTTGGCGGCAGCAGGCTTAGCGGCAGGCAGGATGGTATGGTATCGTTGGGCATGGGCGCGGCGGTCAGCCTCAAGGAACGCTCTCTCCTTGAGAAGCCATGCCTTTCGGTTGGCCGTGTAGTGCTTCATAACCTGAGATCGGAAAGTGAGGGCGAGCTCGTACTCTTCGCGCTTGGGTGGGATCACTCCGGCGAAAGAGGTAGGAGATCGGGCGCGAACATGGTCGTCGACAATGCGGCGGTGATCTTCGAGTTCGGCGGGAGCAAAGAGAGGAGTCTGAGCAGGGCTGGAAGGGACTTCCTCGGCAGGGTAGAGAACGGGGTCCTTAACCTGGTGAGGAGGAGTGGTGGGAGTCTCGGTCGTCGACATCGCCTTGCTGTAAGGAGAGATGGGAGGGGACATTGGCATTGGGTGCTTGCTCGAGTCGTTCGAAGTCGCAGGCTTGCTAATGTCGGATTGATGATGACCGTGATTGAAGCTATCGTGAACCTGGTCCGGAGGCGACATCAAGCTGCTGAGGTCGTACTTCTTGGAGGCCATTGAAGAGGCAGGATGGGCAGGAGGGCCCATTGAGTTGAGCGCCTGGGCGCTGTGAGGCGCGTTCGTCGCCATTGTGATGGTGTTTGTGTTGATTGATGGAAGTTGATGAAAGGGGGAAGAAAAACAGAGAAGAGGGAGAGAAGAATGGAGATGACTTGAATTGAGTCGGTTTGTTTGACGAACTGTTCTTGTCGAATGTGGTGGAAGGTTGCATGGCGCAGGTATACACAGAATGTGGTTTGTCAGCCATGAATGGACTGCCGTCGCAGAACAGACAGTGACGTGGATTGCTTGTGGCGAAGCCTTTTTTAGTTCCAAAAAGGGACGGCGGACGCTCGCAATTAATAGGTCCGACAACTTTCAAACAAGCGGCCGACTCGGTGTGAGTCTTTCTTTGCGACTCGTTTGCGTTTGCCCAAAGTGTGTGTAAGTGCGCTGTCAGTGACTGGGCGGGCGCCTAGTCCAGAGTAGGCAGCAACGGGGCGGGCGAAGACTGGGGGGCGAGGGCGGCGAAGGCGGAGTTTAGGCCGGACAAAGTTGGGAGTGGGGGGTGAGATCTCCGAAAGAACCTCCTAGTCGCTAGGTGAGTGAGATGTGAGGAGTAGCGTAATAGCGTAGGACTGTGGATTTAGGCGGCGGAGTTTGGGTCGGCGTTTGGCAGTGATTTGGAATCGCTCCGGGACAGTTTCAAGAGTGCAAGAGAGGTTTCGTTCTTGTAAACCACAAGAGCGAAAGGGGGAAGGGGAAGCGACAGGCTTATTTAGTCCTGCTGGGCCAGGAGTGATTCGAGAGTGTGTAAGTGCACGTAGGTGCAAGTGTCAGTGCTATTATGGGTATGGGGTGATATGATTGTCTCGGCGCTCAGTAGGGCGGGGGTAGGGGTCCATTCAATGGGCGACAACCGTATGACGGGATGTGGTGCAGCGCGGTGCAATTGTCGCGACGACGGGGCATCCGGATTTCAAGACGGGCGAATAACAGGCACCATGGGCAGAGAGAGGCGCAATGGGGGCTCGACACACGGCCGATTCTGAATCCCAGCGAGACGAGAAGGCCCAGAGAAGCCACAGAAGGCCAGGGGTTGTTCGATCTGTGGGACGGGCACCGTACCAGACCGTATGACTTTTGAGGGCGATGACTCTCGAGCCAGCCTTCCAGGCACTAAGTACGGCCGCGACCTGACGACTTTTGGGGGTCGCCCGAGGGTTTGATGATGTGGCAGAGCGGCAGCCCGGGCCAGGTTGTGCGTGGTTGTGACGGGGATCTGGGGACCTGGGGACCGCGGACGGGAAGCCGATTCGACTCGACTCTGATGCCTTCCAGGATGAATCCACGAGATTGTTTGAATTGGCTCTGGAGGGGTTGTGTCGTCGCAGACAGACCGAGAAATTGGCTGATTGGCGCTTTTGATTGATCGATTGATGAATGAATGCTCAGTTCACACTGAGGTCCTCGCGGGGGGTCCAGAAGCAGAAGGGCAAAAGGGCAGAACGGTTTGCGCGCGTGTGCGCATATAGAGCCACACACACGACAGTAGACGCACACCAAGGCACGCAGGAATTGAGATGGCAGACACCGCAAGTTAGGCTTTGCTTTTGTGTTGGGGACAATGCAATGCGCGTCAACAGTCTGCGCGGGATTGCAATGGATGGTTGCGGAAGAGAGAAAGAGGAGAGAAGAGGAAAAGGGGGAGAGATCCGAGAGAGATGGACGTCGAAACGTCTCGTCTCGCCTGCCTCGGTGACAAACCACGCCGAGAGCGATGACGGACCGTTCCCCTCAACGGTTTCCAATCGGGAATGGATTGGGTCGCAACCGACTCAAGCTTCCGTCAAGTTAGGGGACCTTTGGAGGGACCGCTTCTCGCAGTGACAACTGTGCGCGCCCAGCTCGACAGATTGATTTGATTGATTTGCTAACAAGCTGGCGCAGACGTCTCTGGGAGAGGGGGCGTATGTGGGGGGCAGTGGAACGAGATATCGATTGATGCTGATGATGATGCTGGTGGCTAAAACGACGCAGCGGGGGTGCGAGGAGATGAAGGGCCCATCAAGCAGCTGCGATGCTCGTGCGATGTTTTGAGAGTCGCAGAACGGACAAGAAGGAGGAGGAAGAGGAAGAAGAGGAAGAAGGCTCACAAAGAGGCGCGTCAAGGTTGATGAATGAATTTGCGACTACGGAGTAGGTACATCCAAGCACTTACTAAACGGGCAGCCTGGGGGACCTCCATCCATCACAATCAATCACTCTCACCTTCAGGACTGGACTCAGACACAACTTTGTGGCGTCCAGCAAGGAAAGACGGGAGAAGAGGGAGGGGGTCAGGGGAGGGGTGGCCTGGGGCAGTGGCGTATGCGCAGCAAAGGAAACGTGGTTTCTCTCGACCAAGGCGAAATGTGACAATGCAACGATGCCAGATTTGTGATCAGAACACACCTTCTGTCTACAATGGCCCCCAATGCCTGAAAGGCTGCTGCCAATCGCCCAATTGACCCACTCCCTTCAGCGGCCCTTCAGCCCCCCTTTCCCCTTGCGCCAGGTTCCCAGGGCTGGACTGGCTCGTTCCTTCCCTCTCCCCCAGCTACTGCCTGCAGGCTGCTGCACTTGGCCTGGAGGAAGGGTCTGGTCTGCTGCAGTTCACGGGCTGGGCTGAGCTGGGGGAGGAAGGAAGCAGCAACGTTCAATCCCACCTCATGCTCACCACGTATCTACCTCCACGCTTAGCTGAGCGCATCACCTTGGAACAGGATTTTGTGATATCTGCCGCTTCAACAACAGTCCTGACCTGAAATTGGGGGGACTCTGGAAGCATTGAAGGAAGGGCAGTCCAATTGCCTTGTCCCGCTACGTCCACTCCCTCCATCTCAGCAGTCATGTGTGGTTGCGCAACCGAGACACCAGAGTCCAAGCGGTCATCAGGGACCTGCCATTAGCCACGGGAGGGGTGCGCCTGGTCGGTGACCATTCCCAAAATATCTCACCCTCTCGACTGAGGTGTGGCTGCCGTCTTCCATCTTACCTGTCTTGGTGTGTCGTCTGTGGGCAATGCAATCCATCCGTCGCGCGACGGACGGGAGACACTTACACCCCTCTTTCTCCTCCCCGTCTTTCAGCTCGCTCTCAATTGCGAGCCATTGCTCGACGCTCTTGGGTCCCTCGGTTTCGCTCTGGGGCATTGTCCAATCTCCTGCCCGGCCTCTGCACCAGGCAGTTGGAATTTTGAATTTGCCTTTTTCCGCGCATGCGCGCGCAAGCAGGAACTGAGCTTGCTTCCTGTGTACACCAAGCACAAAGAACCCCATGTCCTAATAGTGTGAGTGGAGCGGATGACGAAGCGAGAACGGACGGTCAAGAAGACAGTTAATGACAGTCGCAGGCAGAGCAACTTGAAGCGAGACGAGCGAGCGAGGGCAAGGAGCCCGAACCCAGTTCCAAGAACGCCAAATACCCAGTCCCATGCCATAGACGGCCGGCGAGACGAGGCGAGGCGCAACGGGACAGAGACAAGGCCCCCCAGGTTCCACGGGTAAATATCCCCACGGCGCATCCCATCTCATCCCACGGCTCATGATTGTCTATCCAATGGCTCCATCTTCAAGGGCATACTGCCAGGGCAATTGATGCGCATTAGTGGCCGCTGGAAGCACCAACTGCATCTTCACCTTGCCTTGCTCGTAACAACTTACAGCTAGGCGATGAGGCCGGCGGCCAGTCGTCGAGCCAAGCAACCAAGGAATTGGCGACGCTGGCGGTCCAATTCGACGCGCAGGCAGTTCGTGCGCCATCCAGGCCTTGGTATGCGACATGTAGGTACACATCCCATCTAGCCCGCCGAGCCATTCATCTCATCGACCGAGGCGCTCGTGGCTTGGTCAGGACGGGCAGCGTCCACGAGGCCCGGCGCCAAATCTCCCCAACCCAGCTAGTTCCAAGACAAGTGTCATGGCCCATCTCGCTGTTCCTACAGAAGCCCCGGAGAGACGTCGTAGATCTGGGCTTGTCGGCGGCAGATGCGCGTCCCCTACATTAAACACATGTCCATCGCGTCGTCGATCGTCCTCCCCATCCCGACTTGTTCTGATGAGGCTTGCAACCTTGGGATCACACGAGAGTCCCGCGACACCATTATCCGTTATCTAGACTACGCTCCCACACTCACTCGCTCGTTCCATCGCTCGGCTCTTGCTTCTCGCTCCGTCTTCCTCGTCGTCACCACGGCCGATGCCTGCTCTGGTGATATTGATCCTGTTACCCCTCCTTTCTCACGGTCTAGGACGAATCATGGTTGCTCCAGGAAAGAAGACCTAAAATAGGGGGGGCGTGTGCCCTCTGCGTGTGACGGTTCATGTCTTGAATCAGCCCCTCCTCTTTCACGTCTTCTCGCTGCCCAACGCCCAATTGATCAAGAACGCTGGGCGCCAACTATGGGCTCTCTGGCTGGCTGACAGTAACGGTACGGTCTCTTGCTTGCGGCAGACTGTCACCTCACCGTTTGTCTGACTTGCGGTCTGGGTTCAGCAGCGTTTCCCCTCAGGCTTTGCCTCACCTGTGCTGCACCAGCCTCAATTATTTACCACAGCTGCACAATGGCTCCCTTCCTGACGAGCCAAGTGGCACTCTGTAAATTGACCTGCAGCTATTGAGCATTGACGCCTGTAGGTTGTGCCTTTATTGAACTTTCAGGGCGGCACACAGACATGTTGGTTGCCTCGACTCTAGTCGCCCTCCTCGGTGTAAGAGAACTCATTGACGGTTCCTTTGTGGTAAGCCTGTGGCTTCAGTGCGCTGCCACGCTGCATCTCGTCAATCGGTCCCGCTTCCGGATTTCCAGACCCTTTGTTTGGGGTCCTTGAGAGTTGCTTCTTGGGGAAACCCAGGGAAGAACCCCCACCGCGGCCGACGCGACGTCGCTGTGGCTCACCCGATGGCCGGTGCTCATTTACACGGATCCAATGTCGGATGTTTGCTCGTCGACCCAACAAACGTGGGATCTTGTCGCGCGCAGAGAAGACCGAATTGGCCGCAGGCGACGACGGGCGCAAGACGCGGGCACTTGGCAATTGTCAATTGATAACGTCCAGCACAAGCGCTTCTCTCCAAGTGACAGGCAACGAGGTGACAAGGTGAGGCGAATTCAATTGGAAGTCTGTCTGTCGCGCCAGGCTGCGACCCCCGTGGCAAGTTCCTTGTTCCATGTCCCGTCGCGTCGTCGTCAATCATCCAAGGGCTTAATAGGGGCCCGCGTGACAGCTGGTCTGAGCCATGGAGCTTCTGGAGTGATAAAGCGCAGCCTGGTTCTCGGTGACCTCCAATGGAATTTGGGGAGGGTCTCCGAGTGGCCAAGAGTTGGGATACTTGCAATCTGACGGACGGCCTCACAAAGTGTTTGGGTACCCAGACTGGAGCACTTTGGAGACACCGCCACCAGGTTCAGGTTGCTGTCCCTCTTTCCAGGATTCCAAATTCCAATGCCTCGTCGCTCAGTCATTGACTGCCCTGCTGCTGTATGCGTATACACTTCGTGCAGTATACCCAACCTCTGGGCTCTCTCGCATCGCATCCCCCCACACCGACGAGATGTGAGTCACAGGATATGGAGAAGCAGGCTGGGTCTGCCTCAGAAGCAGCACTAAAAGAGGCCGAAACAAGGCCTGGCGCCAAGTCATGTCTGGCCTAGCGTGCTGGGTGTGCATGGGGGCGCACTCTTGCATGGGACAGGGGGGCGTGGGATGGTGAGGGTGATGGGCATGGGCATGGGCATGAGCATGGGCGGTGGGCTATCGATAAGGAGAGACTCCCGTCCCGTACTGGGGCTCTGGGGCTTCTGGAAGTCTTGCTGATTGGTGACCAGGGCGCTTGAGGATCGAGTTGTTGTCGATGGGGGATGGGATGATGGCATTTCCATGCCCGCCCAAAGCCAACGTCATCATCTCTCGATGACATGAGACGGACCTGTGCTTGTTGGACTCTGTGAGTTGCATTAGGTGCTGTGGTCCATGTGTATGTGGGCTCATAATGTGTGGAGAGGTTGGTCGGTCAGTGTCAACATGAGCACAGGGCAGACAGAGGACGGTACATATTGTACTGTGCTGTGCTGTGCTGGACTGAATGCGACAGCGCGCCATCCAATGTCAGCGTGCGACAGCTTCGCATTGGACCTCGTCGCATTCAGGCTCTCCGGCGCATTACGAATTACGCACTGCACAGTGGCAATTTCAACTAGTTTTCGGCTTTTTCCATGAGGAGTTAACCATATCCATTCGGATTTGGCGGAATTTGCTTGATTATTTACGCCGGTCGACTTAAATGCGCCGGACACGGTCGGACTTTGAAGAATCAAATATCCGGCCAAGCCGAGTACAATTGTCAGCAACGATAGATTGGCAAAGGGGCGGCAGGCAATTGGGTGCTACTCCGTACAAGGGAGGGCAATGGCTGTGTGCTCTACCGTTACTGTCTCTACTCCAAGTGTGATCACATCAGCAGCAACAAGAAGAGGAGATGCGAGCCGACCAGCCAGCCGAGAAGCAATTCGATGCAGCCAACATGGACTAGGTGGACGTGCATCCTCCAAGACGCTTCAGAAACTTGATTATGGATTGCGAATAGCCAGTCGCATTCTGCACGCCTCTTCTGCCTTGGGTGCTATGTTCGACTAGAAATGAGTTAGTATGAATTCCGTTCCGATTCGGAACGAACATCGGTCGGCAATGGGCTGTTTCTCATCGGAGTTTTTGGTGCGGGCAGACAAAGTCCAGGACTTGGTTGTTCTCCCCACCATTCCCATATCGGATCATGAATCAGCCCTCTGGCAGGTGAGCAATAGAGGGAGCGCATGACAAGGCGTCTCGTCTAGTGTTGGGATGTGCTTATCAGTTGGGCGATAGCAGGATATGATTGATTCACATGTGTAGGCAGGGACGAATGCAAGACAGACACACCAGCCAGGACAAAGGATGGACAAGGACAAAGAGACTGCCTCACGCTAGGCTAGGGACAAACAAGCAAGACACAACAAGAGGATGGCGTCTACCCTCCATGACTGCTCATCAAGGCTGGGGACAAGGGCTACCGCGCTTCCAATCCCTTGCGCTGTGAAACGGCCCGCTCGGCGCGCGTACCCTCCCATCCATCCATTCCGTTTCCCGAATGGGCTGGCATTGACACGAGAGAGGGCGGCTCTGGACGGTGAGAGGACCATGGGAGGAGAGGCTCAAGGCTGTGTGCGTCTGTGTCGGGCTCACGAGGAAGGTCCCGTGAAGCACTTTGCTCGTCCCCCCTTTTTGCGCTGCTACGCCCAGTCACTTGACCGGTCTGAGACACTGGCGAACAAGTTTGTTGCTGCTGTGTGTGAGAGAGAGTTTGAGACGTGCGGCTTGACGGTGAGTCTGAGCACATCAGCAGCGCAGCGCAGGAGCAGCAGTACGCAACGGGACAGGACCAGGGCCAGCGCAGGATCAGGACGGAAGAGGGCACCCGAGACTCGCGGGTGTCAGCAAGTCATCAGCATTGTCTCAGCACTCAGCAGCATCGAGCCGACGCCTGTCTTGCCTTGATGCCGCCCGATTAGCATGGAGGCGCATTCAATTCTCCCTCAGAACGGTGGTCATTCCAAGCACGCCTTGCATTAACATGGAGAAGGAAAACCAAGGTTACGGAGCGAGTCGTGCAGCAGCGCAGGCAGCCCAGAGAAAGATCCGGCGCGATCTAGAACGCGACAGGCGTGTGTGTGTGTTCCTGCTGGGTTGGAAGACGTCATCGTTGACTTTTGTCTGTGTCACCCGGGGCCTGGCGCCCGGCTTTTAGTGGATGAACCCTAGTGTTGGCGTCGTCCCCTTTGTTGGTTCGCTCCGCTCCGTCTTGAACGCTACTTTGAAAGAGTCAGTGAGAAACCCCGCGATAGCTGACCCGAGGTTGGTTCAATTGACTCGCTCGGGTTGGATTGAGTTGATTGACCTTGTGAGGATCGTTATCTCTCTTGTTTATGGTTTACATTGAACTGTCACGAGGTCATTCAAGCTTCATTTAGAGCTGTCCCAGCCGATATTAGTCTTGTAAGTCTTGGTTCAATCTCGTTATCGCTTATCACCCCTCGTTTCTTTTTTCGTTAGCCAGCCTCGGCTTTCGGGCTCAATCTCCCCCACCGGATCCCAAGCCTGGGATCCATGATCAATCAATCCTCCTTTTTTTCGTTTCTTTTTCTTCTCGGCACTTGTTGTCCACGGGGAACCGTTCCATCGATCCACCGTCTCCTGTTGAGGTCCCACTCACCGTCTCTCCCTCACGTCGGGCCTCCGTTTCCGTTCTCGGCGCGCCGCCGTCCGTTCGGGAGGGCCTCGGCCAATCTAGACGGAGGTCGATGAACAAAGGTGCCCGCCCTTCTTTTTGTTCTCCCGGCGGCTAGATTCGGGCCGCGTGCACGGGTAATTCTGACAAAAATTCAATTCGGGAGTTGAGAAAAGATGAAAAGGTGTGATTCAGCTTGAAAGTTGGATGACTTTTACTCTGTCGTGGGATCAGATCAACGCCAACTGACAATCAATGTCAGACCAATTGACAAGAAGAGTAAGAATGATAGCTTCACTCCCCCTCCTAATTGCTTCTCCAGCAGCAAGCAAGCAAGCAAGCAAGCAAACAAACAACAAGAACAACAACAAGAGTCCCCCATCTCCACTGTAAACCTCTAGAACGGAGGCAGACCCACCGCTCTCCGCTCCTCTCGTTGAGAACCAACTCGACGACCCCTCTCTCTCCATGTGAAAATCGACTTCCGGCGGGGGTTGTTGTTTTTTTGTTGACGGTAAAGAACAACGGCAACTTGCATTTTTAATCAACTTGTCCAATGAAATACTCGCATTGTACTTTTCTAGTTTGCCCCCTTTTTACCCACCCCTACTTACTCGGGGAGTTAAATTAATGGGCTGGAAATACAAGAGACGGTGAGAGAGAGAGAGAGAGAGCAGGGCGGTCAAGGAAACGGAGGAATAATACCGAGCGTAGTAAAACGCATGGATTTTTTACAAAACAAAAAATGTCAATTCCACCCGAAGCTGCAACTGACGTAGCCGTACCTCACATTAGGGCTTGGCTGTTGCTTTGGTTCCTGGGCGTGTCAATATCTGCTTGGTCCAAGGGCCCGTTTTTGCCTCGAGATGCGTGCCTTGAACTAAAAATGGAGAGTTTCTCTTTTCTCAAAAAAACACCCCCTGGTGATGCGCTGTCAAGTACGACATGCTTCTCTCTGCTATGCCGTGGAGCCACATATATGTGCATGAGGATGCAATCTCGCTGCATGGATTTTATGATCCCAAGTCCCGGGCGCTTCTTGTCGAAAGGTTTTGAGACCCAAGCTAAACCTCTTCTTTGTTTCAGATCTTTGAATGGTTTGATCTTTTTCTCTATTGTTGAATAACATTGTGTGTTGCATTGTTTTTCTTTGTCGATCTGCCATGTCATCACATCGTGGTGGCCTCAAGTCTCGCCATGCGCTCGAGAGAGAGGTGATGGGCTGAAAATGTATCCTTACAGCCACCCCCTGAAAGATGCCTCGTTGTGCAACATGACCTGTCTGCCTGCCTTTGATGAATTGGCTTTTCTCTCTTGTTTTCTGACTAGCGGTGGGGAGAAAGCCCAGCCGGCTGTGCCTGGTTTTCTTGATGCTTCAAGCCTCTTGACCAGTCATTTGCCTTTTGGGGGGAATGCTGCGACGAGCTTGTACGTTTGGTGCCACCACCAACCTGATGACTCTCTTTTTTGCTTCTCGATTCCTGGCCCTAGGTTGATCCCATCAGATCTCTAGTAGTAGTGCGTAGTCAGAGCTGGGGTAGTTCCAGCCGTGCTGCCTTGCGGTCAAAGTCAAGCAAACCATTGGCTCGTGGCCATGACTTTTTGAGTGTGCCTAGACGCTACATCACCCAGGCTCCCGGATGTTGCCCAGATCCAGGGCCGGCGATGGGCGTATCAGGGTTCGCCAGCATTCTTTTCTCCTTGGGAAAAGTGAAGTGGCGTTGGGCTGGTCTGGCGGCGATTACCATTGTTGGTTAACGTCGCGGCGCAGAGCTTCGTAAGTGTGCGCCTCGATCCACGGTGGGAGATGCCTGCTCTCGTTGGCACAAAGGTCAGAGCTCTGTCGGAGCTCTCTGTCCCCCTCGTTGATCGAGGCTGACACACTATCGATGTATGCTGACGCGCATTGCTGCTGTTGATGAAGCCGTGTCCAAAGCGTCGTTCCTAGACTGCCCACCATTCCATCTTTCCTTGTCCTATCACGAGGACCATCGATTATAAAGTCCTCATACGTCCCAATCCTGTACGGTTAAACTGTTCAAAAAGTGTAAGTATCCGTAACAGGTCTGTCATTGAGTTGACCATCTCGATTGCCTACCGACCGGGACATCTGCCTGCTCCAAGACGCTTGAGCAGGACTATATAATCGGAACAGGTACCCAGCTTGGGAGGTGACATACAGGAATCACTAAGCATATAAAGGATATTTCCATGTTGGCTCTATCATGCGTTCCTCGTGTCACAATTCACATCGACAATACATTCATTTCACCTCCATGGATGTCCCAAATCTTGGTCGTGGCGATGGTGTACCGCGCTTCTCGCTGTGTTGAGAACCATAGCACCATCAGACATACATTAACTCGCTATGTCTAGGTTGGGCTAGGTATAATGGTTATTTCGATAGCTCTAAGTTATACTCAAGTTTACCTGAGTCTAGCAATATCCATGGCACCCTGTCCCTTGAAGGTTCAATCATGAGTTTACCATCTGCGAAACAGACGTAACCGGACAGGCGTCGAAAGCGAGTCCTGGTCGACTTGAAGTTGGTCCTTCACCAACAACTAGTGTGTGTCTGTCTGTGGGAGAAGAAGGGGCTGTGATACGGAAGCTGGGGATACATGTCTCTTGTATAGTTGTCAGTCATTGACGATAGATGAGGTACATCGTAGAGAAAAGGATACTAAACAGTTCTTTGTCTGCAACCTTCCACAACTATAATTGCCCAGCGTGAGAACCTAGTCCGGGCTACTGAGCTATCATGTCAGTCAACCCTTGAGATCTAGAAGGAGCCCAACGAAACGAATTAAAGCAAACACTACGGTACTGAAAGAATATCACATTGGGAGACTACAGTCTGAATGAATTTCGGGTTTTATTTACGCGTAGTTATGTACAAGCTACGGTTGTCTCTAGCCTGAACCATCCAGTCGTTGAGCGCAGCAAGCTATCAACTTAAGCAGATCGGACGAAGCGAGACTTGGACTTCCATCCCCAAGCAGAGACGTCACGCTTGCTCATGACAGCAACACTCTCAGCATAGTCGCTAGTACCGTTCTCAGGATCAGCGTCCTTAGCCTCGCAGGTAGGACCATCCTTGAAACCTCCGAGCGCACCGTTGACCTCGAAGAACTTACGCTTGTCCTCGGTGGTGGCAACCATGTTCTGCGCAGCCTCCTCGGTCCAGCCGTTGATGAAGTCGCCGTGCGAGCACCAGGCGTTGCCGCAGGCCAGCTTGAAGGGCGCCTCGCCGCTCCAGCCGTTGGGGAGAACCTTGCGCAGGTCGTAGCGGATGCTGAAGCGAAGCTGGGGCATCGACTTGCTGCCCTCGGGGCACCAGTTGCCCGTGCCGTAGGAGCGGGACTTGTAGGCCGTCTCGAGGGTCTCCTCGTTGACGCACTGGGGGAAGTAGAGGAGCTGCTGCAGGTGAGTGCCGCAGGTTGAGGTAGGGAAGCCGTTCTCGCCGATGGGGACGGATTCACCCTCGCACATCCACTCGACCTTGGCATCGGCTGGCACATCAGCCTGAGTCTGGGCGTTGGCATCACCAGCAACCATCCTCAGGTTCTGAGGGATGGCGACCTCGGCAGGGGTCTCGCCGAGGTTGTAGTAGGCGCTGAAGCGCATAACAGGAATAGGCTCGAAGGAGCTTCCATCAGCAGTGTAGAGAGGCGTAGGGATCCAGTAGACGGAGAGATCGTTGGGGTTCTCGGCGTTGGTGCAGCCCTTCTGGAGCTCGGCGCTGGTCTTTGTGTTGACGGTGACGGCGTCGGAGCCGAAGAACGAGTGCAGGTGAGACTTGCTGTACTCGCCGGGGAAGACGATGGGGTCGATGTTCTTGAGCATAAAGGGAGAGGCAACGTTGACCTGGGTGTAAGCCTGAGCAGCGCCAACGAGGAGGCCAGCGGCGAAAAGAATGGAGGAAGACATCTTGAGTCTGGGTTTGGATAATACAATTGGATAGATAAAAATAATACAGTTGAAATATAAGTGACAATCAATGCCTATGAACGAAAGTGTAAGTAAGGAAAAAGAACGAATGTTGTTGCTGTCTGAGAAAGAAGAGCAAAGATTGACAGCAAGTTGCCCATGTTTTAATACTCTATCAATCTAAACGCCAAGCTGGAGAAACCTTGATCAACAAAACCCTTTTTCCTAAAGATTCATCTCCGTTTGTTTCGCGCGAGGGCGCTTGGCAGAGGTAAACCACCGTCGCGGGAGCTCTCAAAGTGGGAACGAGTAGACGTTTTATTTGCGGAAGAATTGATACAAGACACAGCCTGGACGGATCTGTAACAAGGAGTAAATCCAGGTGAATGCTCATTGGCCAATGGCTTGGCCCGCTTGGAAACATTGAAACGTTAGACTCTACTCGAGATCCCGAAATAATAAGCGAGTCTTGAGTTTCAAGATCTGGCCAACACATATGGGGCTACACCTTGGCACGTATAAAGAGGTAGGTATTCTCCGGATGTCGTCCCCTGCGCCTCGACGACCCGCGTTATCAGTCATCAGTGTGGATTGCTCTCATTGACTGTATGTGATACAGCTTCATCTACGGGTCCCACTCCTTCTATGGAATGCCTTCCGCTAAATCGATAGAGAACAGTTGCTTCTTTCTATTGCTTTCTGTTCGTTGATTCGAGTTGTTCTCTGTGGTCTTAGAATCGGATCCGATCTCCGTTGACCGTAACCTTCCAGTAGGCAGGCTCGGCCACGGGCGCCGTGAATCAGTGGCATCCACTATGTACTTGTAGAGTCGAAGCGGCCTTGCAACCCTCGCCTTGGTGGTTATCGGGCTGATAACGTTTGCCACAATTACATGGTCAGTCTCATGCGATGAGATAAACATGTACCCCAAGTGATGCGCTCGAGGGAGACGGTGAGATCTCCAAGGCTGATGGACTCAAGCTTGGCGTTGAAGCCTGCCATGAAGGCAGAGTCTTAGATTCCGAGCAAATACTTGGCATTGGGTGCCGAGTTGCCGTTCTGTGATTGGGATGAGGTTCTGAATTTGGCTCTCCTGCCGCCTTGGCCCTCACCCTGGTCGACAGAGTAGCTGAATTGTTGGTGTCACCGCCGACGTATCTGTCAGCCTTGGCAGTCACCATCACGTAAAGTCGTAGACCATCAAGCTCTCGCGGCCGTCTCGCGCCTCCTTGAGCACGATGACCATCTCATCGTCGAAGCCAACCCAGTTCCTGCGGTCCTCCCACTCAGCTAGGACTCGCGGAGGCGTCCGCGGTGGCGGGGGACTACTGTCTGCGTCATCGGTTGGCTGCCTAGTCGTAGGTCGTACCTCGATGCTGTTGCCTCCGACCCGTCCCTCTAGCTCCCACACGCGAATCTCGTCGCCTCGCGTGCTGATGCTCACGGCCTTGCCCCGGGGCGTGATCTCAGCGTCCGAGATGCCCGAAGTGTGGCCCCAGAGGCGGATTGGCGGGGAAAGGGAGAGGGATGTCGCCGTCGAGGTGCAGAGGTGTAGGACTAGCGTGTTGTCGGGGAGGGTGGCGAGGAGGTACGGGTGGCTGTAGCAGAGCGTCGTGAGCTTCGGGGAGAATGTGATAGGGAGCGTCGAGGCGAGGCGGGAAGTGATCTCGTCGTTGCCTGAGGGCGATGGCTTGATGAGGAGGTCCTGCACGCCAATGCACCATCCGTCACGCACCGAGAAGGTGTATGCGATGGAGGCGCTCACGGAGGACGACATGCGACGGATGGAGAGGGCCAGAGGGAGGTGTGTAGTGTGCGACCTGAGTGATGTGAGGAGGTAGGGAGGCGGGAGGTGCCCCTGTGTCACCTTCGGATCTTGAGGTTTCGTATGTTCGTAGGATGAGGCGCTCGTCGGGTTCGATCTGCTCATCGAGTCGTCGCCATCGGTATCGTCTTCCCCGCTTGTTTCTCTGTCGGTTGCCGGCCGATTGAACGTATAAAGCGATATCAAGCCTGCGCTCGTCGCTGTAAGCACGTACGGGTGTCCGCATGCCACCGCGACAAGCTCCCCATTGCAGCTCTTCTCGTGCCGATATCGTCTCGTCAACTCTTTGCGCTTAGGATCCAGCCTCCATATCCCGAAGCCACCATCTGCGAATCCGACCACAATGTCCACCAGGTTGCCAGAGCCACACTCGTCCACCGCCAATGATGCCGGCGCACTCTCGCTGCAGTCTTCGTTTTCGTAGAGGTCGATTTGCGCAATCGGTCGCCGTGTTCGCAGGTCCCATGCGCGCAGTCCAGATTCCGAATCGGCCGTTATCGCGATGCCCTCAACCACCTTGACCAACGTTCTCTTTTGTCCGCCGCTGTCCCCTGAAGCATCTCGTACGCTGACTTCTTCTACTGCGCACTTGCCTCTAGCCCAGTTGTGTCGCAGTTTGTACTGTCTCTTCCAGTCCACGCCCTCGGTCGCGTTGCTGAGCGCATCGTCTTGCCCGACGTCCACTACTCTTCCCTTCCGTCCATCCGCCCACACGGCCCGTCGCGCAGAGTACTGTAGCCTTGTTCCTCCAGCTGCACCGCCTCGAAACCCAGGTATTCGTAAAGCTCGAGGAAGGACGAAGCGCTCGTAGTAGTGCTCCCGCCAAAGATGTGGATCGGAACAAAGGCGATAGAGACGGCGGGAGGTGGGGGAGATGGAGAGAAGCTCAGAGGAGGACAGGAAGGAGAGGATTCGTAGAAGAAGCTCGGAAGATATGTTGGTCAGTATATCGCGAGAGGGCGGGTCGTAGGCTCTTGGCGCAAGACGAATCCGTTTCGAGGGTTGAGCTATATCGTCGCTGAGCTGGGAGCTTCCCTCGGCGGGCGGAAGCTTTCGCTTTGGGGGCATGTCGGGCAGGTCGTCTGGCGCTGCGCAGGGCAAGCCTGCGAACAGCTAAGAAGGCCGAGTGGTGAAATTAGAACGTCGAGCTAGGAACGTGGTGTTGCAGATGTGAGGGTTTAAGGTTGATTGGAAATGTCGGTGGCGATTGTAGGTTCGGTGGTTGACCGGAGACTACCCTGTACTCGGCGATCTGACGGGAAGTGCTGCTGATGATCGCCCACGTCAGGGATGAGACAAAGGTAAATAGGTATTCGTTCATGAATGATATGTAACAATTTTAAGCTATGATCATGTCCAATTTACTCTAATCGACATATATTCTTCCTCCTCTTCTCTCCATCGTCTTGACTGTGGGTATTTCCATGATGCGCATACCGATGTTGAATCCCAAGATATCTCCGTGTAAATGACCCAAACTCCATCCCAAATGCTTCGTCAGTTTTTGTTTTTACAGTCCAACAGCTGCAAAAATCGCGTCGTACACCCTGCCAATCCAGCCTTCCGTAAGGCCTCCCTTTGCGACAACTCCTAGGCCTCCGACCGCCCATAGCGCAGCAAAAGATATCGCCACACCGTGGAGAGCGGTATATCTCCTTCTCTTCTGCGTCCTGACTTTCTTGTTTATGGTCATCGATCCGGGTCCCCAGACTGTCTTTGTCGACGGCGCCAAGCCGAGCCACTTGGCCTGTCCCCAGATCATATGACTGCATCCAACGCCAAGGAGGCCAATATAAGAGAACCAAGCAACGGCAGGGTGTCGAGCGAAACCGTGGGCAATGTAAGCCAGGCCAATGTTGGAGCTGTCACCCTCGACGTGCAATGGCAAAAAGCGGTTGACAAAAACGTGGGCAGCGAAGAAGGCAGAAAAGACGTAGCCGGATATCGAAATGTTGCTCAGCGCCGGCCATGGTGATGCAGATTTGGCGCTCTTGAGATCCTCAAGCTCTGTCCTTGACCGATGGAGCGCATACATTCCCGGTGTAGCAGCGCCGTACCGTTTCATGTTCTGCGACCTCCTCAATAGACGAAGAGCAATTCCGGAACCGACATGTGCTATCACAGGCAGGGCGACCAGGATGGGTTCGGTAAGCGAGGTCTGGTAGATCTCACGAGTCATGAGGAGATAGGTCTCGGAACCGGCGACAGATCGTGTGATGGCGGGGATGAGGGAGACGTTGGCGAGATGGAGCGAGGTAAAGATACCCATTGCGTAGCTCGAGAACTTTTGAATCCGCATGACTGGCGTGGAGTTAGCAATGGGTTGTATTTACAGAGTACCGAGAGGGCAAATCAAAGAACTCACGATAGAAGATGGGACCAGGACCTGTAGCAGTACCAGATGAAGTGCTGCTTGCTAGGTTTGCGCTTGAGCTCAAGCCTGGAGCACCAGTTGAAGGAGCCTTGATTGAAACTGCACTGCCCTCCATATCATCCGAATCCACGAGTTCATATCCATCATCGCTTCCTCGGGGCGGTGGGCCGAGATCTCGGCGGCTCTCATCGGCATCCACTGGCGGCGAGTCTACTGGCGTAGGATCAAGTTGTTGGAGAGGCAGGTAGCCTGCTAGCGAGTCTCGAGAATCGGGGGATTGGTCGGCGTCCATGGTGCAACCATACCCAACCAAGGAGGAGCGGGTGTTTTTGCAAGACAGAAATCAAGAAGGACAACGGACTTTGGTGGGGAGGATGGGAAGAAATGATGACGGCGCGTGGGATGGGAAGAAATGATGACGGCGCGTGGGATGGGAAAATGTTCTTTCCAGTTGGGATTAGCGCCTCAACGCCCAGAGGAAACGGGGATGCTCCCTAAACTCTGGGGCAACTTGTTCTGGAAGGCCCCTGCCAGATGCCCCTGGACAGTGACGTTGAGGCGGTCCCCGGGGACCTTGGCACCTTCCGTGCGGTCAGCAACACCTGCCGAGTGTCGATTGGTTAAGTGCAGCTGGATCAAAGTTTTACCCAAAATGGATTAGCGCACACCGTGTTCGAAGCTCATCTTAGATTCAAGCATCTGGGATCCATCACATGAACTTCACTTATTAACACTACGTCGTACAAGTTTCGCATAGATCTCTGCGCGCTCCCGGAATACCCTATCGGCTTGCCGCTTTCCGATATCTTCATCATGCCGCCAGTAAGTTATTATTTGTCTTCTAAAGACCCCTCGTTGACGCGTTCAGCGACACCAAACCCTCCCGCCAGCGCAGACCTCATCAGCGCGCGAGGCCCAAAAGTCCTTCTATTGTCAACTGTGCTCCAAAGGATACTCTCGCATGAATGATTATGAGGCGCATCTCAGCAGCTATGACCACAGCCACAAGCAGCGCCTCAAGGACATGAAGGCCATGGTGCGCGACCCAAACGCGGGTTCACGTGCGCGCAAGGCCGAGGCCAAGGCAGACGGACTCATCAGCATCAAACTCCCTGGTCAAGAAGGAGCCAGCGGCAGCAGTGGAGGTGGAGGAGGTTTTAAGAAGGGCGGCTTCAAGAAGAGTGGCTTTAAGAGCGCCTTCACCAAGGTTGAGGGCAGTGCATCAGGAACAGCAGTGGAGAAGCCCAAGCCAACTAACGTCCTTGAGCCTGCCCCGGCAAACCCAAGTCTTCAGAAGAATCTGTCCGCGGAGAGCGATACCGAAGATGAAGGCTACGAAGTCTACGACCCCAGGTTCCCTACGGATTAAGCCATGCACAAACACTTCCAACACGAACAGATATGGACTATCGTCACGACCAGCCGAGTTGAGAGTTGAGAGCCTTCTATTTCGCTTGAACCTGCTCTTCACATTTGTCCGGGCCACTGAGGTCCGCCTATCTGGTTTATATCCTCTTCCAATAGCCCAAGCAGGTTCCGGCTTCCCGACATCCAGTCCGCCATTTGCGCAACCTGCGAGCCCTCATGGAACACTGCGTTGGGATCATTCGCGGCATTCATGGCCTGTTGATCCACTGTGGGCATGAAACCGAGCTGGCTCAGATACACCTCGAACTCATCTCCGATGGGTACCATTGCCTGGTCCTCTTGCTGCTGCGACTTGGCCTCGACATATAGCGCTGCCACGTTGCTCATGACATGACAGAGCCTGAATAGCTTCGTCATAGTCTCGGACGAGTCGACAGCCTCCGCAATAGATGCGGCGAACTTGTTTAACAAGTCAAGATCTTCTGCTGATAGTGACTCGATGACATAGCAGAAGAGGACAAAGAAGGGAGCAAACGGAGTCAACACCAAGTTCCTGCAATAGTTGTCAGCCAGATCCAGAGGAAAACGAGCCGTAGTCAGTTAGAACATACCAATGGACATAAATGGTCTTGGCATTTGGGTCCTTTCGCACCATTTCCATACACGCCAGGTGCGTGTGTACTGCCCGTCGCGCACTTTCAACGCATTCGTCGCAAAACCGGCTGATCGAGCCCTCTGGAGCGGGGATCGCTCGATATATGAGCGTCATGGTTGAAAGCAGCTGTACCTCGTCGCCCTTGACGTGGACATCGACAAGAGGTGACGCTCCAATCTTTTCCAGCGAGGCGATGGCCAGATCTCGGCTTTCAGTCGCTTCCGCTACTACTTGACGGCACTCGGTTGCTAACAACCGGGCTCTTTCGACGATGACCGCCTGTGGTTGCGTTAATGCTGCTGGGCAGTATCTACCTCATGGTCAATCACAGCTTCGAAGGGGGATCATGCGGTAGAAGTTTCATACAGTTGCTCATATACTCGACCCTGGAGTGTTGCGGCTTTGAGCCACATGGTGGCAATGGCCTTGGTCTCTAGACTTAGTATGCCCTCAAAATTGAAGGTACGTGGGATATCGATGTCCCAGTCCTGGATTACAGGGGCGCGGCCTAGCCGTATACCCAATGCCTTGTCCGTTGTGTAAATGTACCAGAACAAGATGCCCTTGACACTAGATCCTTCTGGGTCGCGGGATGAGTGCTCCTTTCGGTGGAAACCGGCTGTGAGACACAGTTGGGCAGCAGCACTATTCAGATGCCAGGCTACAGACGGCCTGCATACGTCAATGGCATATAGGGTCTGTCGCTTGGTCAGTATACCTGAGATGTGCTTAACTCGTAATGCTTCGACTTACGCCCAACAAAAGAGCTTGAACTGTTTCAATCTTGGCAGACATGAAGAGCGAAACATTTGCCAGTGCAGTTTCGAGGTTGACTCGACATGTATGAAGGTACGAGACGAACTCTTCCTTGACGACTTCATTATCGGTCAACGTGTGCTGTTCCAAAAACAAGTAATAGAGACCAGCATTGACGATGATGAAGGAGGAGTCGGAAAAGTCGTCGGTGGGAAAGTAGACCATACGGCAAAGGTTGGAAAAGTCACTGATGCCCACAAAATAGCAGACAAAGGTGAAGAGACCTGGTGGAGATGCTGGATTGGTGTGTCAGCAGAAGGGATTATGTTAGGAGAGGTTGGCGGGAGTACCTCTGATGCGTTTGAGAAGAGAGACTACAACGTCCATAGGTGGCATCCGAAGCTGGACAAGGCCACCCTGTGGAATCGGCTGTTGGAGAGGGAAGCGAGGACCATGGCTGATGGACTGGCGGTTCTGAAGCTCTGCTAGCTGTCTAAGGTTGGTGAGAGCCTCCCACATCTTGGGGCTGACATCTTGTAGCGAGGTCCGCTCAACGGCGTGTTCAAGGAACTCGCTGGCAAAGTTGGTCTGTTGGGCAATGACCGAGTCACCGCCAAATGCGGATTCATCGTCGGAGCTTTCGAAGCCCACAGTGGAGGCGGTAGTTGTACCAGGCTGTGCAGAGGACTGCTGAGGAGTTACAGGGAATTGGATGTTGCTTGCGGGGGTGGAAACGGGCCGCTGTGCTAGATCCCGGAGGATACCCTCGATGCTGCCGAGACGAGTCTCGATCTGGTCGATCTTGCGTTCACTACAGGGCACCCAGGCCTCAGGTCAGCAACTGGTATTATCTGGTTGGTCCTGGGTACGCGTATGGGGTGACGTTTCGTGGGGTATAAAGTCATGGGTGTAGATATGGATGGGTGGAGGAGGTATGGGGGGGACCAACTATTGGGACGAGATCAGGACTCGTTGCCGAGACTCTTTGGGTCTCTGGCCAACGCCTGTAGAAGTACAGGATCTCTTGGCGATGCGGCAGTTGGAACAAGGCCAGTCTTTGTCGCAGCGGATCTATTACATGCAGTCTGTGTTATTTCATCTGCTCGTGTGATCTACGCTGCCTCTCTAACGAAGCAGCAGATAGACTTGACATATCTAGGTAATGCTTACCTTTCTCATACGGCATTGATCACACTGTTTACCCCATCGAGGATACAGTCAGCATTGATTCATAATAGTAACCGCTTGTTCCCCACGAGTGTCGTCGTGTGGCTGCACGTCTCCCCATTTACACGAGCAAGGCCGCTTAGGAACACTTGCATGTACATCAGCACAGGGAGCATAGGGCGCACCGTCGACACGAGGCTCAGCAAGACTTTTGGCTAAAATCAATGACTTACCGCTCGTCTTGCAGTGTCATCGGGACCCGCGGGCCCGGCTGTCGAGCCAACCTTGGACTGATCCATACGTTTGATATGCACCAAACTTCAGGCTGTTCAGAAAGGAGGGGTTGTCACAACCCAAAAGATGGGTGGGCTTTTTGCTTCAAAGAGTTTCTGGGGAGAAATGCCCTGGCTTTTCAATGAACCATTCAACACAAAAGCAGGATCTATGAATGCTGACGACGCAGAAAGCTTGAGACTACTTAATCCAAGAATGAATTCGAGGAGCGGTCGGGCGCCGCGGAGACCGAACCGGGGGCGTTTGATGCTCCGGAGAGTCAAAGTGTGGCTGAAAGCTCCGATCCATGTGGCGATCGCTTTAGTTTGGGTGGCAGGTGTGGCTGTCTGCCATCTTGATTCGACCCGAAGGGAAGGGAATGAATCTCCGGCTCCTGCTCTGAGACGTCATGTCACGTTATGCCTGTTCTCTTTCATATTCCCAACAAATTATCCCTGCTGCATTTCTATTTCATCAGCCCGTTATGATCCCCTTCTTAACTGACGAATACGTACGCTTATCTAGGACTCGGACAAGCTAGGACTCGGAGACGTTGAATTTGGCTCAGCGGCTGAATGATCGGCCTGGAAATTACAGTTGCTTTCGTTTGCCCCCGTGGGCCGAGAAACGTGATGATGCATCGACTTTATTGGCTGTACCGTATTCCCCGGGTTTTGCGGACTGCGATGCCAAGAAGCAAGCTTATTTTAAAACAATGACCTTGCGATCTGCTGCCCTTGTCTTTCCTGCTCTTTTCAGTTTCTGGCCGTCTGTTCGGTTGTGGTGATGATGGCTGAGCAGCAGAAGAACGAGGTGCAGGAGGCCCGGCCGGGCGACTCTACCTGTGGTTCTACCAGTCAGCCGCAAGAGACGAGTATGGCTGTCAAGGCTGATGGTGATGGCGATAAGGGAGGAGAAGATGCCAAAGACGAAAGCAAGGATACGAGCTTCAAGTATTACTTGGTGAGTCTTTGCGTGTTTGGCTGCTGGCTTTAAAGTGCTGACCAACTGTTAGCGCATCTTCACTTACAACGATCGATTCGGATGGATCCTCAACTCGATCGCCTTTGTTGCCATGATCTGCGCAGGAACGCTGCTACCAATTATGGATATTGTCTTTGGCAAGTTTATCAACGTTTTCAACGATTTCGTATCCGGAGAACTGTCTCCTGCGGGTTATCGAAAGGAGATTGCCAAGTACAGGTACGAGGCGACTCTCATTCGTTCTTCAAGACATGCCAATAGCTGACAATCCCAGTCTATACTTTGTGTATTTGTTCATTGGGAGGTTTGTCTTGACCTACATATGGACAGTAAGTGCTTCGCTTTATCACTATGTGAATCCCTCTGACTGGAGTACCCTACTGTAGATGCTCGTCTCTATCGCCGCCATCAGAACCACAAAGGCCTTGCGCGTCGACTTTGTCAAGAGCACACTCCGTCAAGAGGTTGCCTTCTTTGACTCTCCCTCTTCATCTGTGCCAGGCCAAATCACAACCAATGGCAATCTGATCAACCAGGGCATCTCTGAGAAATTTGGCCTGACCATTGCGGGCATGTCAACCTTTATCACGGCCTTCATTGTCGCCTTTGCAGTGCAGTGGAAGCTGACGCTGATTGTCATCGCCATCGTCCCTGTCAACATTATAGTCACAATTGCTGCAGTCGTTGTCGACATTGGCTACGAGTACACCATGTTTGACATTTATTCGAGGTCGAGTTCCTTGGCCGAAGAGGCTTTCTCGACTATTCGTACGGCTCACGCTTTCTGGGCCTTTCCCAAGTTGTCAAAACGGTTCACGTCAATCCTCGAAGAAGCAAGGAGAGTCGGCCGCAAGAAGTCGTTGGTCTACATCATCCTCTTCCCAACCGAGTTCTTCTGCATCTTCTCTGGCTACGGTTTGGCGTTCTGGCAGGGAATGAGGATGTACTCGAATGGAGAGATTACCGAGCCTGGAACGGTTGTAACGTGAGTCCTGACTGTATTTGTCACTTCGACATCTCTGCTTACAAGTCCTGATATACAGCGTCATCTTTGCGGTCCTCGTCGCTGCTACGGCCCTGACTCAGATTGCCCCCCAGACAGTGGCTCTCTCGAAGGCAACTGCTGCTGCGCAAGAGATGTTCCAGATGATCGACCGCAAGTCGCAGATCGACGCCCTATCTCAGGAAGGAGACCAGATCGCCGACTTCAAAGGCGACATTCAGTTCCGTGGTGTTCGCTTTGCGTACCCTTCTCGGTCTGATGTGACGATCCTTCATGGCTTGGACCTCGACATCCCTGCAGACAAGACTACCGCCCTCGTTGGCGCCAGCGGATCAGGGAAGAGCACAATTTTTGGCCTATTGGAGAGATGGTACATGCCAAGTGATGGCTCAATCACCCTTGATGGTCACCCGATTGAGGGTTTGAACCTGCAATGGCTGAGGACCAATATCAGGATGGTGCAACAGGTATGGGCCCCAGTATCAAGGGATAGGGAGGCCCCATACTAACAGTGTCTACTAGGAACCAACTCTGTTCAGTGGGACAATCTACCAGAATGTCGTGGATGGTCTCACAGGCACGAACATGGCTGACCTACCAGAAGACCAGAAGCGCACAATGGTCATCGAGGCTTGTCAGTCGGCCTACGCCCATGACTTCATTGAGACTTTGCCCAATGTCAGTAGCGACACATCGTCTCGAGGGCCACTACTAACTCTGAGGTAGGGTTACGATACTTGGATTGGTGAGCGCGGTGCATCTTTGTCTGGCGGACAGAAGCAGCGTGTGGTCATCGCTCGAAGCATCATTTCCAACCCCAAGGTTCTGATGCTCGACGAGGCCACCAGTGCCCTCGACCCAAATGCGGAAAAGATCGTACAGCAGGCCTTGAACAATGTTGCCAAGGGTCGAACCATGATTGTCATTGCTCACCGACTCTCTACTATTAGAGACGCCGACAATATCATCGTCATGGCCAAGGGTGATACTATTGAGCAAGGCTCGCACAAGGAACTTATTGAAATGGGAGGAACCTACTCACGCCTTGTTCGTCTACAAGATCTTGGCAAAGGTGCCTCGTCAGAGGAAGATGACGAGACGGAAAAGGATGAGCCTGTTGCTGGCCTCGACCCGGTTCTATCTCGTGCTTCGGCACATGCAACAGCCGATATCACCAACAAGGATGAGATCAACTATGGACTCTTGAAAGGTCTCGCATTGGTGGTGAAAGAGCAGAGGCCCATGTGGATTCACGGATTCATCTTGGTAATAGTTGCATTGTTCGGAGGCAAGTCGACCCCTTTAATGCTTCATTATGCAAACTAACTCGAGCTATCTCAGGTGCCACTTACCCTTCATTGGCCATTCTCTTTTCGAGAACCATGACGGCATTCGAGACTAAAGACGTTAGCAAGGCCAACTTCTTCTCCCTCATGTTCTTTGTTGTTGCTCTTGGAAATCTCGTTGTTTACGCTGCTGCTGGCTGGGTCAGCAATGAAGTTGGTCAAGTAAGAATTGTTCATCTGCAACTCTAGTGAGGGAAAAAAGCTGACTGAACTTCTAGCACATCATGGCAGTCTACCGTGGAGAGCTCTTTGACAACACCCTTCGACAAGACATGACCTTCTTCGACGACCCAAACCGCGGAACTGGCGCTCTCGTCTCGCGGTTGGCAGCTGAGCCTACAAATCTTCAGGAACTATTGTCGATCAATGTGGCGCTTATTCTGATCAATTGTGTCACCGTCATCTCCAGCGCTGTCCTCGCCATTGCATACGGTTGGAAGCTCGGCCTTGTCCTGACATTGGGTGCCCTGCCAGTCCTCGTCGGCTCGGGATACGTGCGGATTCGTCTCGAATACAAGTTCGACGATGATACAGCTGATCGGTTTGCAAAGAGTAGCAGCTTGGCTTCGGAAGCCGTGCTCGGTATTCGAACTGTCTCATCGCTGGCGCTTGAGCGGGCTATTATCGAGAGATATAGTGATGCTCTTGAGGGACTTGCGCGAGAGGCTATTGGTAGCTTGGGATGGAAGATGCTCTTCTACGCCTTTAGCCAGTCGGCTTCTTTCTTGGCTATGGCTCTGGGTTTCTGGTAAGCAATTCGGTATCCCTTTGCAAAGAATAGGGTGTTAACATCCAATAGGTACGGTGGACGTCTTGTCTCAACAGGTGAATACTCGACCGACCAGTTCTACGTCATCTTCATCGCCGTCATCTTCTCCGGGGAAGCCGCTGCTATGCTGTTCCAGTACAGCACGAGTGTCACCAAGGCACGAACCTCGATCAACTACATCTTTCAACTCCGGCGCCAGAAGATCCTTTATGACAACGAGGACAATGGCCCTGATGCTTCTGTTAGCGAGAAGGGAGCTTCTGAAAAGGGGCTTGAGGTTTCTTGTGAGGAGATTGACTTTGCCTACCCTCGTCGCCCGAAGCTACAGGTTCTTCGGGGGATTGATATTGGCATCGAGTCTGGAAAGATGGTAGCCCTCGTTGGTGCTTCTGGTTGTGGCAAATCGACCATGATTGCGCTGCTTGAGCGGTTCTACGACCCCAAGTCAGGTTTGATCCGTGCAGATGGTCAAGATATCAAGACCAAAGATCGACGTCTCCATCGTCGAGACATTGCCCTCGTCCAGCAAGAACCGGTTCTGTATCAAGGTTCCATCAGGGATAATATCTCTTTGGGCATCGAGGAAGGTGTCCCTTCAGACGAGGACATCATTTCAGCCTGCAAGCAAGCCAACGTCTACGACTTTGTCTCTTCTCTCCCCGAAGGTCTACACACGCCATGTGGAAACCAAGGTCTCTCCCTTTCTGGCGGACAACGTCAACGAATTGCCATAGCACGAGCCCTTATCCGCAAGCCACGTCTCCTTCTCTTAGATGAGGCGACAAGCGCACTGGACACGGAGTCGGAGAAGGTGGTCAAGGAGGCGTTGGATCGGGCAGCAGAGGGGAGGACAACAGTTGCTGTTGCTCATCGATTGAGCACGATCAGGGATGCCGATGTGATAGCTGTCTTTTCTGGCGGGAGGGTTGTTGAGAGGGGAAAACATGAGGAGTTGGTGGCGAAGAAGGGAATCTACTACGAGATGGTGCTGGGACAATCTTTGGATAGAGAGGCATAAGGTCACAGGGGACTCAAGGGGTTATGGTCTGTAAAACAAGGGGCACAGGCATACAGCTAGTATCAGGGTCATTGGGCATACAGGGCGTTTGGTCACTTTGGACACACTGAGGATACCTATTCTACTCTGCTCTTAGGGTCATCTCTGCTCTGGCGTTGGGTTGGGGGATCTAGTTCTCTACTCTTTACTGTACACGAACTCATGGAGTTGCACCTCCTCTCAGGGAATCAAGAACACTACCATACTTTTTTATATGGCTGAATACGCGGAGCCTGTATCAACGACACGGTCTCTCCATGGTTAGTGCATGGCTACTCGGGAGGCTCTGAAGAAGGAATTTACCAGAAGTACGCTGCGCAATAATGTTAGGGTCAGCACACAATATTCCACACAATAGCGACACTATAGATTTAAGGGTGGGTTTGAAGGGGGTAACGTAGTTGGATAGCATTTTGAGCATATCCAACTCGTCGTATTTAATTTAGGAGCCATATCATCATATCTATTTTATCTAGAAACCGTCATATCCCGACATACACACCATGTACCAAAGTAATCTCGCCTTTAAGCCAGGGCCTTGATATCACCGTCCTTGAGCTTGCCGGCCTCAACCAGCCTCTTGACCTCTCCGCTCCACACGCTCTTGATCTCGTCGGCGACCTTGAGACCGTTGAGCTTGCCAGCCAGGGCAGCGATCTCATCAGGATCGATCTTGCCCTGGATAGTCTCGACGTCGCCCAGGACGTTATCGATGTCGGCGGGGCTGGGTTCACCGGCGGCAAAGTAGTTGGCGTCCTTGACGGAGCCCTTGAGCACACGCTTGTTCTTCTTGACAGCGTTCTTGGCAGCCTCCTTGGCCTTCTTAGCAGTCTCGCGGTCAGCCTTGGCCGCGACCTCAGCCTCCTTAGCGGCCTTCTCCGCTGCCTCCTTGGCGGCCTGGGCATCCTCCTTGGCCTTCTTCTCGGCGGCCTCGCGTTCGAGACGCTTCTTGTTCTTGGCGGCGTTGGCCTCCTGTCGGAAGCGCTTGATACGCTCATCACCGGCTGAGGCGTCGTCGAGCAGCTTGCGGAGTCGGGCGTTGTCCTCGGCCTTCTTCTTCTTGCGCGAGTTGGCGTTCTTGCGCTCCATGTGACGCTTCTGGTCACGGTTCTCGTTGTCGTCGGGGACATCCTCGTCCAGGTACTCGAAGGTTCTCCAGCTGTCAAAATTGTACCAGAAGTTGTAGAAATCCTCGACCTGCTCCTTGGTGGCGTTGGAGTCGCCAAAGGTGGGAACGGGGTGTGTCTTGGAGAAGCGAGCCTCGGACTTGAAGACCTTGCTCCAGAGCTTGTAGTAGTCGCCCTTCTGGAGCTGCTTCTTGGTGGGGGGCTCGACGTCGGCCTCCTCGTCGACCGAGTCAAACTGGCGGCGCTTGACGGGGTCGAGGAGGACATCGGTGGCCTTCTGGATACACTTGAAGAACTGGTCGTCGTCCTCGCCGCCGTGGGCAGCCTTCTTATCGGGGTGGTGCTTGAGGACCTTCTTGCGGTGGGCCTTCTTGATCTGGTCCTCGGTGGCCTTGTAGCGGTACTTGGAGAGGCCGAGAATCTTGTAGTGGTCCTGGGTCTGTAGATGGTGTTAGCGGGACTCCGAGCACCAGATAGACAGAAATGAAATTCACAAACCTTCCAGTCCTTGGCCTCGCGCTGAAGCATCATGGGGTCCTCGGGCTCGCTCTCGTCGCTCTCATCGCCATCCTCGACCTTCTTGGCGCTCTCCTGGGCCTGGATGCGGTCATCCTCGGAAAAGGTGCGCTTGTGGCGGGCTCGTCGGGCGTGGGCGAGGAAGTGAGGGCCAACGGGCTCGATGCTGCGCTGTGTGGCCTCGGACAGCTGGCCGATGGCCTTGAAGTCCTTCTCTGCGGTCCATCCGCTAGGGAGGGCGGGGAGGGGGAGTGTCACGGTAGCCACGGAAGCCATGGTGTGTGATTTGGCGGGTGTTGTTGGTGATAAAGAGGAAGAGAAAATTCCCGATTTTTTGGTGACTTTTTTTTTCTCTAGGCGCACATGTCGAATTCCCCCACCATGAATGGTTTGGTGGGGTGAGGGGCACGCCTCTTCAGTGGGAACAGCACTAAATTGAGAGCGGTTATAGCGGACACACCCAGGTCAAGGAAAAAGAGAGACGTTTTGACAAACCCTTTAGCTTGTCCTCCTCTAAAGATAATAAACAGAGTATAGTAAGAATATTCAAAGAAGCTCTGAAGCTTTACCTTTGCTATGATATATCTTTAGCTAATTATTATGCTCGAGGGGAGCTGGTGTCTCGTTCGTTTCTCGACCCGCATGGGGCATCATGTCTCCTCCCTGCTGTGCGATAGCGTAATCAGACACCAGCACGAGACACCAGAACGGCTGCACTCAGTTCAGTCAATAAAGAGTAATCGCTTTATAGCCTAATTATGAGTTAAATAAGAGATAAAAATAAGAACTAATATCATAAATCGTTGAATATTTTATTTATTATATTTCGGGATCTTTTTTTGCGTTAGAAACCAGAGACCATTGACCCAGTGTCTTGTGTTTTTTTAAGACTGCGTGGCAGTCCACTGTAAGTCAGTGGTCGCGGGATCCGGAATCCCGCTGACCAACCAAAGCTGTGGAATTCCACGCCTCGGGACAAATGGGTGGCTTCTTTTTTCTCTTCCGATTTATCGCCGCCTTCAACTCGATTCTTGAGCCGACAACGACAAGTTACGACAAACCCCTCGCTCGTTTGGATAAAGTCATTGTTCATTGCTTGTTTAAATAGTCATCATGGCAACCGTCCCTGCCCTCAATGCTTACCGACACCTGATGCGCGCGGCGCGGATCGCCTTCCAAGGTACGAAAGGCTTCATGACAATACAACTGCCTCTTTGGCCTGCACTCATGAAGTCGACTATTCCTCAATGATACTAACAGTTCGCTTCATACAGGTGACACCCACATCCTCTCGGCCGCACAGCTCCAGATCCGCAACGAGTTCCGCCAAAAGGCCTCGATCGATGCCCCCGGTGCCACGGCCGCCATCCAGCACGCCGAGGAGGTAGCCAAGGTTCTTCGCGAGAACGTGGTGCAGGGCAAGAAGACAGAGGAGGGCAAGGATACATATAGTAAGTTGGATACAGTGCAGTCTTGCACCTGTCATGGGCAGAGGCCATGATGCTAACAATGGCCTCAGAGCTACGGATACACGAGCACACGGAGCGAGGAGACAACGAGTCTATCCTTACGGCTGGAAATGGCAACACGACGGGAGGTGGCTGCTGCGGTGGCGGTGGTCGATAAGAATAAGAGGAGTGTCTCCAATTGTACAATCTTGTAACATTACTGTCATGATACCCTCAAGAATAATGCCCAAAATGACCATCATCTCTCTATCTTTTTAAATCGAATTGAATCGGAACCTTCATCTTCTTGTGTCCCCTATTTCACCATGTTCAGTTGTCCGTTTCGCTAATGAAGCCCGCCCTTCCATTGTGTCCGTTTTCCAAAACGCCAAACACCGAAAACATACAACTCTACCCTTCAACCGCTAGCAAGACAGACGTGTACTCGTTTCTTAGTCTCCGGTCAGAGAGGCATATGCGGGCGTATCAGATGCTCCAGGGGGCGCTGCCACTGGTGCAGGCAACGCGGCTGGCCTGGTTCCAGCACCTCTGCCACCCTCGATCGCCCGCTGACCCTGACCTCCCGCCTGGCGCTGCTTGGCATCCTTCAACATCTGAGCTCTCTGCTCCTTGTCCATAGTACCAATGGCCTTGGGCTGTCCCCATCGTACCCTTAGTGGGCATCCCGCAACAACGGCTCGTCCTTGGCAGGCTTCCGCCGCCTTCTCCGCCGCCTCTCGAGTCTCGTAGTTGACAAACGCGCAGTGCGACATGTGCGAGCACACCAAGCTCTTGATCTTTCCATGGACCTTGAAGAAGTCCCGTAGCTTGTACTCGGGCAGGTCGTCTTCGATACCGGTCACGAAGAGTGACATGACATTCTTGTCGGCAGGGGGCTGCCAATCGCGCGGGCTCGGCGGCAGTTGGGCAGCGCTGGGGAAGACCTGGCGGCCCTTAACGCTAGTCTTTGCTCCTGCGGCAATGGCCGCCTTTGTATCTCGTGTTCGAATCGGTCCAGGTCCGCCGACGCCAGCGCCGACAGCTGCGTTTCCACCCTTTGAACCCTCGCCAGCATCCTCAATAGTCTTGCCCTTTCGGAAGTAGGGCTTGCTGTTGGCGAGTCGGCGCAGCAACTCACGCGCCTTCTCGTCCGTCTTCTCGTACTCTTCTGTTCCAGCCTTGCCCTCCTCGATGAGCTTCTCATTGTTCTGAGCAAAGTATTCTCGGTTGATATCGGACTGCGGACCCGGGGCGACCATCTTGAGGGCGGCATCTCGTACGACGATTGGAAGGCCGAACGAAAGATCGAGCATGCAGCATTGGCAGCAGTTCTTGAGTCGCGCGCAGGTCAGGCAGATGTTTGTCCTCTTCTTACGGCCATGGGCGCGGGTGGCGCTCCATGCGAAGACGGTAAATGGTCTGGTACACTGGTTCAAGACGAGTTAGCATTGTGTCTACGCGAAAACGCGAGAAAGCAATATGGTCTTACTTACCAACTTGCATTCCGCACCGTAATCTTCCTTGATCATCTTGACGTAGGGATTCTCAGGCAGACACGTCTCGCAGACAGACGGGAAGTCGGTCGACTCCCATCCTGAGCGGTTGAGGTCCTGCTTGATCTGAGGCGGCATCGCGAATAGGTGGAGTGATGAAAGCGCAAAGGCGGCCGGGTGATTATCGTGATGGGGCGCCGGGGTTCTTTTGGAGTTGCGGCGCGCAGGGCAGGACTTGAGAAATTCAGTCACCCGCCACCTTATGTAAGCGTAACAATGACCTCAGGCATGCAGCTGCAGACCCGGAGTTGGCCGCCATTGGGTTGAGGGGCGCTTACCTTATCGATAAGCCTCGGCATTTCACCCTAATGCCCGGAAAAGGAAGCAGCAACGGAAGCCCAACTGGACCTTGTTTCCGATGAATTGGCTCATTCAACCTCATTTCTTAATAATAATTTCTGTCCATCTCCGTGCCATCTCCGGAGTTGTATCTTAAACCAGGGTAACGGAGAGACAAACCGTTTGAGACGGAGAGTATCGGATAGGTACTTGATCCAAGGCGCAGACATCATCTTCTAGTTACTCCAGACGGATCACACCTTGTAGATCCGGAGTTGCACTACGTTGGCACTCAAGTGGATATATCCGTCCAGTTACTAGATTAGATGGCAGGTACGAAAACGAGCCTAGGAGACATTGATCAACACGACGCAACTCGTCATAAAAGGAGTTTCATCGTGAGGGTGTCGAGCATAAGTGAATCTCATCTCTCATAACCGGGAACCATCGCCACGATCCATCGTCAATCTTGCTTGGCGAGTTGATGCCGAGATGTTGTCCAAGTAAACGCGCGGTCGTCTTTTTCGTTTAAGGCACTCAGCGCTTTCGTATTCGTATCGTGGGGCTCTCGCAAATTGGCACAGCCCGATTTGCTCCTTAACAACTGCAAACTGCACCCTCACCGCCCAGAGCCCCCCGGAACCAAGCGACTCGGGTGCCGGGGTGGCTGTCCTCCAGTGGGTGCGACGCCGAATCAGCGACCCTGCTTCGCACCGGAAGCATGTGCAAGCTCTGCTCTTGCCCGCCAAAACGCTGAAGCTGTGTGGGGATGTATCACAGGCACGCAGGTGCCTCGAGTGCGATGCAGTTGCCCAGACCAAAAAACGCCCCCGACACCCCAAGCGATAGACAGGGGCTCTAATCCACATCCGGTATAGCGCCCGGTTGCTGTTCAATTCGCGATTGAGATTGGATGCAGATGAATGGCCCAGTTCAGGGGAGGGCCCTGAAATTTGTCGACATTGCCGTCGCTGCGTTGCCCGTCGACGTTTAAAACCAACGCTGTTCCCTTTCTCAACTTTAAGCTCTTTCAATTGATTGACTTTTGATTGCCCTCTCAACCCTTTTAATCTTTCTCTTGCTTGCCGGCTGTTGTTTTTCCCTCCCTTTCAACCTTCTCCCTCACATTCAACATGGTTGCTTCATCGACCGCCTCCAACCTCGAGCGCGAGGACCACAAGCGCGATGCCGAGTTCAACAAGGCCATGCACGGCTCCTCTGCTCAGGCTCGAGGTGGTGTCGCTGCCATGTTCCGAAAGGGCGGTTCTGCCAAGCAGGCCGCTGTCGACGAGTACTTCAAGCACTGGGACAACAAGCCCGCTGAGAACGAGACTGCTGAGGAGCGCGCTGTATGAAACCACTCTGCCCCTCTCCTGAATGGCGGGGACTAACATAACACTCAGGCCCGTACCGCCGAGTACGCCACTTTGACACGACAGTAAGTGATGCCCATGATTTCCTCTGTCTCTCTTTCGCGGCGTCATTCTAGCCCACCTACTCCCACGCCACTTTATGCTAACGTGTGGCCGACAGCTACTACAACCTCGCGACCGACCTATACGAGTACGGCTGGGGCCAGTCCTTCCACTTCTGCCGATACTCCCTTGGCGAGCCTTTCTACCAGGCCATCGCCCGTCATGAGCACTACCTCGCCCACCACATCGGCATCAAGGAAGGTATGAAGGTCCTTGATGTCGGCTGCGGTGTTGGAGGCCCCGCTCGTGAGATCGCCAAGTTCACCGGCGCTCACATCACCGGCCTGAACAACAACGACTACCAGATCGAGCGTGCCACCCACTACGCCTTCAAGGAGGGTCTGTCCAACCAGCTCACCTTTGTCAAGGGTGACTTCATGGTATGCAGCTCCTAGACGTCTCTTGAGACCAGCATTGGCTAACTCACTCGCAGCAAATGTCTTTCCCTGACAACAGTTTCGATGCCGTCTACGCTATCGAGGCTACTGTCCACGCCCCTACTCTCAAGGGCATCTACAGCGAGATCTTCCGTGTCCTCAAGCCCGGTGGTGTCTTTGGTGTTTACGAGTGGCTCATGACCGACGACTACGACAACGACAACCTCCACCACCGTGAGATCCGACTGGGTATCGAGCAGGGTGATGGTATCTCCAACATGTGCAAGATCTCTGAGGGTATTGCCGCCATCCACGACTCCGGCTTTGAGATGCTGCACCACGAGGATCTGGCAGACCGCCCTGACCCCCTCCCCTGGTACTGGCCTCTGGCTGGCGAGCTCCGCTACATCCAGTCCGTTGGCGATGTCTTCACCATTGTCCGCATGACCACCTGGGGCCGAACTATTGCCCACGGCCTGGCTGGTCTCCTCGAGACTCTGCGACTCGCTCCCCCCGGCACCAAGAAGACCGCCGACAGTCTCGCCCTGGCTGCTGACTGCCTGGTCGCCGGTGCCAAGGAGCACCTCTTCACCCCCATGTACCTCATGGTGGCCCGCAAGCCTGCTGCGTAAAGTGATGGGCTCCAAAACAAAATTCAAAGGAAAAGACAATTGTGAGGGTAGAAAAAGCAGCAAACCATGCTGGCTGATGATGCATTCATGAAGGGGGCCGGCCTCAGATATAAAGGGATTGAGAAAGGCAGAGGAGTTGGGGGCATTACTGGTATTTAATAATAATATTCCAATGTTAAACATCACATGATATCTGTCCTAGTGTCATGATCGTGAGAGTCTGCGTGAATTGGATCATGTCCACTCTTCAACGGCCACGAAGATGATCAGGAACCCAACATCGGTGTCTCATTTCTCCGATCCTGACCGTTTTCTGTTGCGCTTTGGTTTGGTTTTGTTTGTGGTGAGTGGAGATGGTCCCCCAAAATTCCCCTGGATCCCCCCAACAGACTGGTCGACGGGGTCGCCAAGGGAGCCTTCTGAGCTGTGATAGGCCCCTCGCCGATAACAGCGCTGCGATTCTACTGATAGGGGGGCGCATGTTTGGTGGCTCAAAGGCGTTGTAGGGCGGGGACCGCAGAGGGATAAAGCTGCCCCGAGCTAACGGAGGTTTGCTCGGGGATTCCTGCGGGCGGGTACCTCGTGTGCCACCAGAATTTCGTGAGGACCCGGGTACCTCGCAGTTCCGGTACGATACGTACCGACCGGCCCCAAAAAAAACTGGAAGCTGGCCATCAAAGAGCGTCGTTCGGTGAAATTCCCTCTCTCAACCCGACGTTGTTCACCTCGCACCACCACCCTCAAGCTCATCACCATCCTCAATTCCCACGTCCACGTCGACGACCCGGGAAACCAAGAGAAGTTTGGCATCTGCAGCTTCTTGATCTTGAAGTTTCCGTCCTCCGACTTCCGTCGACCGCCCTCCGTCCCCACGACTCCCCGGGTCAATTGACAGTCCACCATCTTCATCATGTCTCGCATCCTCCGACCTGCAGCTCGCCTAGCTGCCTCGACCCGGGCTCTTCGCGCTCCTGCCACTACCTCGTTCGCCCAGTCCGCCGCCGCACGCGCTGCTCTCGCCAGGCCCGTCCTCTTCGGCTCTTCTCAGACCCGATCTTACGCTGAGGGCTCCGGCTCTGGTGTCAAGGAGGTCACCGTCCGAGATGCGCTCAATGAGGCTCTTGCTGAGGAGCTCGAGTCCAACCCCAAGGTCTTCGTCCTCGGCGAGGAGGTCGCCCAGTACAATGGAGCTTACAAGGTGACCAAGGGTCTTCTGGACCGCTTCGGTGACCAGCGTGTCATTGACACCCCCATCACCGAGTCTGGCTTCTGTGGTCTTGCTGTTGGTGCCGCCCTCAGCGGCCTTCACCCCGTGGTGAGTAGCTTTTGCCTATCTTCTATATTTGAATCGCATGTCTGACCAATGGTTGCCGTCATATAGTGCGAGTTCATGACCTTCAACTTCGCCATGCAAGCCATCGATCAGGTCATCAACTCGGCCGCTAAGACCCTCTACATGTCCGGTGGCATCCAGCCCTGCAACATCACCTTCCGTGGCCCCAACGGCTTCGCTGCTGGTGTCGGTGCCCAGCACTCCCAGGACTACTCTGCCTGGTACGGCAGCATTCCCGGCCTCAAGGTCGTCTCTCCCTGGAGCGCCGAGGATGCCAAGGGTCTTCTCAAGGCCGCTATCCGCGACCCCAACCCCGTCGTCGTTCTCGAGAACGAGTTGATGTACGGCCAGGCCTTCCCCATGTCCGAGGCTGCCCAGAAGGACGACTTCGTCATTCCCTTCGGCAAGGCCAAGATTGAGCGCTCTGGAAAGGACCTGACCATCGTCTCCCTGTCCCGCACTGTTGGCCAGTCCCTTGTTGCCGCCGAGAACCTCAAGAAGAAGTACGGTGTCGACGTTGAGGTCATCAACCTGCGATCCATCAAGCCTCTCGACGTTGAGACCATCATCCAGTCCGTCAAGAAGACACACCGTCTCCTGTCTGTCGAGTCCGGCTTCCCCGCCTTCGGTGTCGGCTCCGAGATCCTTGCTCTGACCATGGAGTACGCTTTCGACTACCTTGACGCCCCCGCCCAGCGAGTCACTGGTTCCGAGGTCCCTACTCCTTATGCCCAGAAGCTTGAGGAGATGGCCTTCCCCACTGAGCAGCTGATCGAGGACTACGCTGCCAAGCTGCTGCGACTGTAAAAAGGAGAATAAGAAACGGGACGGGAACCGGTTCAGCCATGAGCGCATTCGTCCCTTGACGGCGCCCGTGCTCATGTGACGAGTGAGGTAGAGGGTAAGAAGCGCTGAGCGTCATCCCTTCAAGGGATTAAGGCGCTGGATGGGAGGGCTGGTTCAAACTGGCGTAACTGTTGGACGCTTCTTGATAGATGTGCGGAAGGGAAGGAAATGTAATTTTACTCCGTGTTGCTATGTATACAGTCAGGGCACGGCACCCGTCTTATTAATGATCTAAAATCTACTTGTATGTGGTTCATGGGGTGAGGCTGAGACAAAATTGTTGACCCAATTGATACCGATTTCGGTCTGGCATGAGGCTGAAGCTCAGAGTTAGTCCCTGCAGGTCATTTATAAGTTTCGATATTGTTGTCAAATGCACCTAAGTTAAAACTATCTCAAACCATAACTTACACATGCAGACTCTTCAATTACCAAAATCCGACTCAACAGGTTGTTTTAAGCTCTTTTCAGAATTTGATGTTCTGGTATAGGGTAGTTGAAATATCCATCGGCGGGGTGGACGTCCCGCATCGGAATGGGTGTCAGAATCACAACGTAATGGTGGGGCACTTTCAACCTGGAGCTTCCAACATCTCTACAACACTCCAGTAACACAATCGCCAAGCTGCCTACACTACCTTGCCCGTTCCCACGGTCAACTCAACGGGCATGGCTGGTATAGACGTCCTCCTTCGGGGAGAGCCACAAGGCACCGGCCAGCGCCAACCTCGCACCCAAGAACCCGATGAGCTGAAGCGCAGCCTTGAGGAGCTTCTCCTCACACCCTCACCAGAGTTCTCGCCTGAATGGCTCAACCGACTGCAGCAGCGATGGGATTTTGAGGCTGACTACACGTCCCTGTTCAAGGTGGCACCGCCGCACACGAGAACTCTCACTAGATTTCAACGCCATGGGTTGGAGGGTCGTGTTACAGGCTACAGGAACGTCACAGTGCCTGCCAATAGCGCTACCGCCAAGAATTCGACCAGCTTGCTACGAAAACCTGCCAATCGTGCAGACTTTGTGAGAGGTGCTGCTGGATTCTTTCCTTTTGCGCCTGGTGGTCTCGAGGGCATTGAAGCTACTGCAGCGTTTGAAGATCAAATCCATTCTGGAGACATTGCCAAGTCTAGTGGTTCTGGAAACAAGCTGGAGAGAGTGATTCAGCTAGGTGCTGAAGGTGGACTGCTTGAGATTGCTCCTGGAATGAGTAGAGGTATCGACTTTACTAAGAAAACGACCGTCAACGAAGAAGATGCGAATGCCATCAAGGAGGTGCTCGAGGAGGATCCGGAGGAAGCCAAGGCTGCACCCGATGCGAGCGAAGATGCTTCTCCTGAAACTGCTACCCCAGATCTAACACCTGACTCTGGTGAAGACGGTGACGACATTGACAGCATTCTCCCTGTCGAGTTCCCGGCCTTGGAGCCTCATGGCGTCCTTGCAGCGTCTAGTGCCCGCAAGGCCGGGCGTGAGTGGGCGCACATGGTCGACATCAACCACGACATGTCCAACTTCAGAGAACTCGTTCCCGACATGGCAAGGGAGTGGCCCTTTGAACTCGATACCTTCCAGAAGGAGGCCGTTTACCATCTTGAGAACGGTGACTCCGTCTTTGTGGCTGCACACACTTCAGCTGGAAAGACAGTGGTGGCAGAGTATGCGATCGCCCTGGCAGCCAAGCACATGACGAAGGCCATCTATACCTCCCCCATCAAGGCGCTGAGCAACCAAAAGTTCCGCGACTTTCGACAGACTTTTGATGAGGTGGGAATTCTTACCGGTGATGTTCAGATCAATCCCGAGGCTAGTTGTCTCATCATGACAACGGAGATTCTACGCAGCATGCTCTACCGAGGAGCTGATTTGATTCGAGATGTCGAGTTTGTCATTTTCGACGAAGTTCACTATGTCAACGACTTTGAACGTGGTGTCGTGTGGGAAGAAGTCATTATTATGCTGCCTGAGCATGTCTCCCTCATTCTACTATCAGCCACGGTGCCCAATACCTATGAGTTCGCCTCATGGGTTGGACGGACAAAGCAGAAAGACATCTATGTCATCTCCACGCCAAAGAGACCTGTGCCCCTTGAGCACTACCTCTGGGCTGGAAAGAATATCCACAAGATTGTGGATTCGGAGAAGAAGTTTATCGAGAAGGGCTGGAAGGACGCACACCATACTATCCAAGGGAAGGATAAGCCCGAGGCCGCTAAAACTACCGTTGCAACCCGAGGAGGCAACCAACGAGGAAACCAGCGTGGTGGTCCCCAGCGAGGAGGACCCCAAAGAGGGGGCCGAGGAGGGGGTCAGCAAAGAGGAGGCAATCAGCAACGAGGTCGCGGAGGACCTCCTCGAGCAAGCCATGCCCCTGGTCACATGGGCCGTGGAGGCCGTGCAGGTGGCTTTACATCAGTTGCGCAAGACAAGAACCTTTGGGTCCATCTCGTTCAGTTCCTCAAGAAGCAGACCCTCCTCCCGGCCTGTATCTTTGTCTTCTCGAAGAAACGCTGTGAGGAGAATGCCGATGCTCTCAGCAACCAGGACTTTTGCAACGCCACAGAGAAGAGTCATATTCACATGATTATCGAAAAGTCTGTCGCTCGGTTGAAGCCAGAAGACAGACAGCTACCACAGATCATCAGACTACGAGAGCTCCTGAGCCGAGGCATTGCTGTCCACCATGGTGGTCTCCTACCTATCGTCAAGGAGCTTGTTGAGATCCTGTTTGCACAGACACTTGTCAAGGTGCTGTTCGCTACAGAAACGTTTGCTATGGGTCTGAACCTCCCTACACGAACAGTTGTCTTTTCTGGATACCGCAAGCATGACGGACACTCGTTCCGAAACCTGCTACCTGGCGAGTATACACAGATGGCTGGCCGAGCTGGCCGTCGTGGTCTGGATACCGTTGGATCAGTCATCATCGTCCCTCCCGGTGGACTTGACGACGCTCCTCCGGTTGCAGACCTGCGCAACATGATTCTGGGAGAGCCTTCGAAGCTACGATCACAGTTCCGACTCACATACAACATGATTCTCAACTTGCTCCGCGTGGAAGCCTTGAAGATTGAGGAGATGATTAAGCGCAGTTTCTCTGAGCATGCTACACAACAGCTACTTCCAGAGCATGAGAAGGATGTCAAGCTGGCACAAGCAGATTTGGCAAAGGTCAAGCGTGACTCTTGTGAGATCTGTGATGTTTCAATGGATGAGTGTCATCAGGCCGCCCAAGATTTCAAGCGACTCACGTTCGAGCTATACAAGGGCATGTTGGCCATCCCGATAGGCCGCAGAATGTTCTCATCGAACCGCCTCATTGTATTCAACTGGGATGGTGTCCGCTCCGTTGGTATTCTCCTAGCGGACGGTATTAGTAACAAGGGCACGTCGGAGGATCCAACACTGCACGTCTGTGCCATCAAGTCCCTCCGGGAACGACGCGACGCAACCGACCAGCTCCCCTTCATCCCTGCTTTCACCAAGTATCTTCATGAGCTTCCCAAGAGCAAGAAGCGGATGCAAACCAAGACGCTTCACGTTCCGCTGAGTGACGTAGAGTGTCTCACCAGATGGGTAACCAAGGGCATTCTTCCAGAGATTTTCCAGGGCGGTGACGGCTATCACCAAGCTAAGGAACGCCTTCAGGAGCTCTGCGGTTCGTGGGGTGATAAATGGGAGGAGCTTGATCTTTCGCGGATCAAGCAGCTTCAACTGCAGGAGATTGTGGAGAAGAGGATCGACTTGGTCAAGACGATATCAAACTCGCCAGCCACGAAGTGTCCAAACTTCTTGAAGCATGTAAGCCAACCCTGATTCCGTTCCTCGTATGTCTTTAGGTTCTAACCCCGTTACAGTTTGCCATGTGTCACGATGAGTGGCTCATCAAGGAGCACATTTCTCAGTTAAAGCAGTCTCTGTCGGATCAGAATCTTCAGCTTTTGCCTGATTATGAACAGCGTGTTCAGGTATTGAAGGAGCTTGGCTTCATCGATGAGGCAACTCGTATTCAGCTCAAGGGCAAGGTTGCTTGTGAGATCCACTCGGGAGACGAGCTGGTCCTCACCGAACTCATCCTTGACAACGTGCTCGCCGACTACGAGCCTGCTGAAATCGCCGCTCTTCTGTCGGCGTTTGTGTTCCAGGAGAAGACGGACATTGAACCCTCACTCACTGGCAACCTTGAGCGCGGCCGTGATACCATTGTCGCCATCTCGGAGAAGGTCAATGATGTGCAAACCCGGCTTCAGGTGATTCAGTCCGCCGATGACTCCAATGACTTTGTTTCGCGACCTCGTTTTGGCCTCATGGAGGTTGTGTACGAATGGGCGAGGGGCATGACCTTCAAGAACATCACCGGCTTGACCGATGTGCTGGAGGGAACTATTGTGCGAACGATCACGAGACTGGACGAGACATGCCGTGAAGTGAAGAACGCGGCGAGAATTGTTGGTGACCCAGAGTTGTATCAGAAGATGCAGCAGGCGCAGGAGATGATCAAGAGGGATATTACAGCAGTGGCTAGTCTTTACATGTAGGCGCGGCATGGCATTGGGCATTGGTATCACGACGATGATGATGCATTGGCTCACGATGGGAGTCGTCCATGTTAGGATGTAGACGACATGTTTGACGATTTGGTTTCACGAACAAGATAAAAGCAAATGCTAGAAATATGTGTTGATGTCTATTGTACGCTTCTCAGAGCCGACATATATGTGTTGATCTCACTGTCATGTCAAAGCAAACGTGAAATCAAGTCGCCTCCCAAAACCCCAACGCCGAACCGTAACCAAGAGAAAGTGATTGTCGTCTACCCCCGACGTTGACCATAACACATGCATCGCTTATCCCCCAAGTACAAGGCGAGCGCTCCACTCCATGTCTCGCCGAATAAAGATGGCCGTATCTATGCGCGCAGAGCCCGTAGTCGCTGCTGCAGCTTATCCTCCTCCTCGGCGGTGGGCTCGTTGGCCTGCTGGGGTTCGGCCATGGAAGGTGTTGCCTGACTGAGCTCCTTGCTGAGCTCAAGACCGGCATCGTCGGCAAGCTTTCCGAGGAGCTCGTGGACTGCGTCCTCGCCGACTTGGGTAGATGTGGACTGGGTGATGGCGTCTTGGTAGATACCGTTGGACATGGCGTATTCTTCGTTTTGCTGCTTGAACTGCTCGAGGGTGACGAGGGTCTGGACATCATGTTAGTCTTGTCGCGCAGATGGTACAAGAGTAAATAAATGCGCACCTTTTCGGGGTTTGTGCTCTTCTGCGCCATGTTCATGGTTCGCGACGACGAAGCCATCATGTGCGTCATGCGGTTCATGGCATTGTTGGCCTGGATCTGAGCAGCCGAGAGCTCAGCCATGTCGGCCATCTGGTCCATCTGCTGGGCGAGGGCCTGCTTGGAGAGCAGCATCTTTGCCTTCTGGTAGGCCTTTTGAGTCTCGCCCTTCTTGAGGAGGTCCTGGATCTGCTTCTTGAGGATGGGGTCCTGCTTGGCGGCCTTTTGGGCCTCGCGGCGGGCCTGCTTGGCTTGGAAGCGGGCTTGGAATTCGACTTGCATGTCGCGGGCCATCTGACGGTTCGACATTGTTGCGGTTTTTTTTGGCGATGGGAAGGAGATACGAGGGTAGACGCGATGGCGATGAAGAGGTTTTTTTTTCGTTTAGAAGAGACTGTCGAGGTTGAGGGAGGCTGTAGATGTCATGTGAGTGTCAGGCAGCATGGAAGCGCCGAAAGCCTAGAAGCGGCCTTTGGGTGTGATGGACGACTCGCGGGCCTGTCGCTGGATGCGGGGCGCCACTCTCACTCATTCAGGGAAGTGGGAGAGTGGGCGAATGACGCAACGACGGGACGGAAAATCACACGGAACCTGAAAAAGAAGAAAAGTTGTGGCTTGGAAAAGTGCACAGCCACTCAGCGCTTGGACACGGGAGGAAGCTTGGCTAATAATGAGCATGGAGTTGTTGGGAAGAGGACAATGAATGCACGAAATAATGTTATGGTAAAATGTAGAGTATTAAGAATTCCATGGAAGCTGTATGGATATTGTTGATGGCAGTTTTGAGTAGGCAGAGGCAAATTTACCTTGTTCAGATTACCGAAAGGCTTGGTATTCTTCCAACATCTTGCACCGGTACCAATGGATCGGTTACAGGGCGAGACATTACCCTGGAGAAGTACCATGTTTTATGCCAAATACCCGGTTTCTCAGCTACAATTCAAGGCCGATATTGATCGGACTTTTCTGGGGGACGGGGAGTTGGGAAAATCAGGCGACCAATCAGGCTTGGAGATTCAGAGCCGACCGACGGGAAAAGGAAGAGAAAAGAGACAAGACGACCAAGGTGTGCTGTGCGTGTGGGTGGGCGACGACGAGAATGGTTGAAGGGGGACGGGGACGGATCGTGACAAGATCAAGATTATTAAACAAGACGACAGCCCGGTCATCCTCATCCTGGATTCAATGGGATATGATGCCTTTATAACTTGGTTAACTTATCCTGTTCTTGCCATCCCTTGCCAGAAGCCTCTCCTCTCCAAGTTGCAAGGGTTCACGAGGCTGCAACAAACACCGCGACGATGCAGACGTCGACCAGGGATCTGGACCTCGAGTTTGAAGGATATCTGTCGTTCCTCGAGCAGCAAGACCAAGAAGACCAGGAAGACGAAAGCTACTATCAGTATGGGTCCTGGCTTATGCCTCTGGAGCAGCTCGACCAGCAACTTCAACTCGCACAGGCACAAGGGGACGCGAGAGATGGGCAGACCGCGTCTTTCAAGCAACCTATAACTCAAACAGAGCCACAACTCAACCAACAGGCTCCGAACAATGTCCCCAGCACCGATACAACTGTGAGACAGTCTCCAACTCAACAAAAGCTGTCGCAAGTCGATGGCGGTGACCGGAGTGCGGGCTCAACCGCGAGACAACTCTCTGCTCAACAACACCACCCGCAGCTAGACAGAGCACGGCGGTCTCAGTTGACGCAGCAAGATGCGGGAAATCGCCAGACCGCAACTCGCTCGCAACCTCAAGTTCAGCAAGCGTCGTTATCTGCTGGCAGGCGGAGTGGGAACAATGCTCGGGGTACCCGCACAACTGGCGGTCAACTTACTGCTCAACACCAGAAGCAACTCGACCGGGGCGCATTGAGCTATACCCGTAGTATAGGCGCAACCTCTGTGCAATCCTCGGTTCAGAAACAGTCCAAGTTCGAGGAACAGGGCTCAAGCAGTGACAATCCGATTGTCATAACTCACGAGCAACCTTCAGCGCCACAACAGCAGTTGCTCGATCGAGGAGCTACCAGCAATGTCCATCTTCCAAGGTCAACACCACTGCCTCCTGCTCAACCAGACCGAACCGAGCGACGGGACGCGAGCGATCATCAGAATGCCGATACACCAAATGGGCCAACTCCAACTCCACAACACCAGCAGGGGCAGCTCAAGCGGAAGCAACCAGATTCAGAACAGCCCCATCACCATCAAAGACGGGTACGGCAGCGAATCCCGGGTCCAATGGCACCTCCGCCTAGACCAAAGATGAACGTCGACGACTTTCCAGAGGTTCCACGGATAGAAAAGATACAGAGACATCTCCGAGTCACCTACAACGGCATGGAGGTTGCTGAAACGTCGGACGGCTTCTGGGTCCTCCAGCAGTATCGACCGCCAGGTTCGTTCTCGGCCAGATAAAAATTGATCCCATCCAGGTCGTTAACTCACTGATATAGAATATTACCTTCCCAAGTCATCTCTCAAGGTCCCTCTCACCCCCACGGGCTACAACCCACCGTGCAGATTCAAGGGCCCAAGAACGCACTACTCGGTGAAGGGTCCTGACGGCAGGCTCCTGGCCAACAGGGTCTGGTCCTATGAGGAACCGAAGCCGGGGTACGAGGCCATCCAGGGCTACGTCTCTTTCTACGCGCGGCCTTGGCAGTCGTTTGTAGACGGGGAGCGGGTGGTGCCGTACCGGACGGACTTTCAAGGCGGTTGGGTGACGGCAGAGGTTGTCGGAGTGGTGAGCGAGTTTACGCCGAGGTTTTAGATGAGATGACTATCTATCTGACACGGGAGATTTGGATGGGAACTTTGTTAATATGGGAATGCCCGGAGCTTGAGGAATTATTATTACAGTGGGTTCGTAAACTCTTCCATTGCTTCCATTTCGTCGTATTCTGGGCCGTCCGCTCCGGGAGGTGACAGGGGGAATAGTGTCTGGAGATAAGATGAGATTACAGTGAGATTCACGAGATTGAAAATGGGGTCCCAGGAACCCGAGTTTGGGATCAATTGGATCAATCAAGCTCTGACAAGGGTGAAATTGCAGACCAGGGGTGGTTGGCTCTTGGAATGGGAGAATCCACAATCCCCTTTTTTGTTCTGCGCGCCCAGACTCTTGTTGGCTCGCAACTCTATCGTCAGACTATCGTACGTACCATCGCGCCCGGCTGGGGAACTATCTGCACAAGAACAAAACTAGGGGTATGAGGCGAGCTGAGCGAGGGATGAGTTGATCGTAAGGGTCCTGATGGAAGAAGGGAGGGGCAGTTTGAGGCGTTTGGAGGGGGATCTCATGTGTGTGAGATGAGGTGAGAATTCAATCAGTCAATCAATCAATCAATCAATCAGTTAATCCCTGAAATGGGCGGTAAAGTGAGGGCCGGTGAGACAGAGATCTACGGTGAGACAAGAGACATCAAATGGGTTTCAGCCCTGAGTGTGCCTGCGAGTTTGAGTTTGGCATGTTTCTCCCTTCCGTGTCTCAGGCTCTCTCCCTCTCTCCCCCGTTTCGCGCTGTAACGGGATCGTCCGCCCGCTTTCCTAAGGAGAAAGGAGAAGAGATTCCCCGACGGCATGGCAGCCCGCTTTCGCGAGAAGCAGCAGGTTGGGACTAGCGCGGCATTCCAGGGAACGGGGATGCGATCCGACGCAGGAGAAGGGGACCGAGGAGCCGGTGAGGAGGGGGATTGGCGGTGATGAGCTGGGCTGGGCGGGCCAAGACACGACGTCGTCTCTCGATAGCCTGCTTGACGGAGAGGCGGGCTCTATTACAATTGAGGCTGGGAGGCTTGGAGCTGAGTTTTCTTGTGCGACAATAGTTTCTTTTTACTGATGAGCTCCATCAGGGTGAAAATCTTTAATCGCATCAGGTACCGTGCAGTTGCGGAATGTGATGCAACATTGACAGCCCCCTTCGCGTTGGTGATGCCATCAATTAAACTCACAACGCTTTCCAAGGGTTAATTGCGTGCGTGCCTGCGCAAGCTTGGAACTCAAAATGCTGTTGAGACGCTGATGGGAAAATCTACTGTCGTACTGGATCTATTCTGAGTTGGCGGCCGCTGTGGCTGGCTCAGGGCAGAGATGATCCAAAAAAGGTACACGCGAGTAAAATGCCCACATGGAATGGTCCGCTATGGACTTGACGAGAGCTCAAATCATGGCGAAAATGGAGTCTCTTGTGGATATGCCCCCAGCAAGGGAGGGACAGAGATTCTAGAGCCAGCAAGAAGAAAAAGGCGTGCTCAGGCTCAGAGCGAGCAAGCGTCGGATAGCACCCGGTAGGGCCGGACGGTGCATGCACCCTCATCCGTGTTTGCTCTTTTCCTGGAACACGAAAGAAAGCCAGAGGCCCACACTCGAGCTGCGCCAGTCAGCGTCAGATCAGCATGTGAGACGCCGCTGATCTGTAAGTGAGAAAAAGACGAGTCGAGTCTTACGAAGCGTACATGGCGCTCACTCACAGACTCGGCAGTACCTATTTGCGTCGGGTTGATGCGATACGTAGTAGGTGATGATGGCGAATTGTTTTGACGTCTTGAGTAGAGTTGGTTGAGCTACGACGTCGTATCTTGGGCATGGTTTGATGATGGCTACTACTCCTCCGTTGATGCATCCCATCACCTTCTCTTTCGGGACCTGTCCGGCTTCTTTTGGTCACATACCTCACAAGCTGCAACTCTGAGGTTGCCTGGAACTGCGGCGTCTGTAGCCGATCCCTTGGGACCTTGGCCGAGGTTAGTTTCGATTCCTCGCGATGCTGCACTCTGGCCTTCTCTGGCGTTGTAGCTCAGTGTATCTGGTGGCAGGCTGCGTCATCTCCCTTTGATCTGACTCAAAGCGATGATGTTTCCCTGCATCAAGTTTGGTGGATGACTCCCTTTGTCTGGCGCGGCCCTTGGGGTCATGGTGGAGTGTGTGGTCCCGTGGAGCAGCGGACGGGGTCTAGCAACTGTCGCGAGCGCTATTCGGGAAACGTTACAGGCCGTGAGGCCTTGCGTAACGAAGAAAATACAGTGCAGCCTGGCGTATTTTACTCGGCTGCCTACGATGACTCACACTGTGCCAGGCCATCCTTTCCGTCCATTTCGCACGTCTTCCTTGGGATGAGCCCATCTCGTCATTGTGCAGACGGAACACGCCTTGGAGCGCAGATAGCTCCTCCATCAAGTTTCCGCAAGAGGCAAAAGATTGGACTGGAGATATGGATTATTTTCTTGTGATCGGATGCTGATCCATTACTGCGTCAGCTTTGAGTTGGACCGTCCCCCCTCACTTGTGCCTGGAATTCCAAAAAGCCATGGCCGAGAGCATATCGCACGACGTTGGGGTGAGGGGAAGCGATGGATGGATGGATCCATGATGAGTGCCTTGTGCCACCACACTTCGTCACGGCGCGACGACTCGTGTAGGAGATAGCCGGGCCTACCTATTGTTGCCTCCCCTAAAATTAACATTCGGCAGCCTACAGCAGATGTACAGCACATACACGAGCCTGAGGACGGCAATCCAATACCTCTCCGCGTGCCGATCGAGCGAGTGTAGGTATCAATCAACTCACGGGTCCACCAATCACGACACAGACTCGCACCACTCACCAGCCATCCTGAAGGAGCCAAAGAAAGGACCCGGACGGACTGTTCTGGGCAAACAATACTCCCGCCGCACCATGCTCGAAACAAGGGAGAAGGAGCGAGAAGCTCCGTACATGGTATCCTCCTAGGTGCGCCGCGGGCTCCTGGGCCGGTCGAGCCTCCGTGCTCCGTCCAGAGGCGGGTGCGCAAGTCAAGTCTCACGGCCTCCGATTGATCGCCCCCTTTTTGGAAACTCGAACGGGCTGTGGATCCCTCCGTGGGCACCGACTCTCAGGTAGGTTGCGTGTCAGCCCGCCTCCCGCCAATCACGCCGCCCCGCGGACCATGGACTCAGCCCCCTGCAGTTGAGCCACCCTCCTGAAGCCTAGCGGTGGGGGAGAACACTCAGCGCCCTGCTGCGTGGCTTCTGGTGGGCCGATGCCGATGCGCCCCCTGAAAGCCTGTTCGTAACGACGGCCAGCCCTGGTACCGGGAGGTACGTATCGGCCGCCACCTTTCCCCATCAGGACCGCAGCGAGCGTTCAGGGGTGGGGATCTCAGGGGTTGGTGCCTCAGGCATCAAAATGTCACAAGCTCCAAGCCTCCAAACTCTCGACGTGTCCTCAACATAAAGAGAACTGGTTCCCGCTATGCAAGCAGCTCTATTCCGACACAACCAAACCAAACAGCCCACATATGAACCATTTGGCGCTACCGCGATGAACCCCATAGAGATGATGACCCCCGGGTCCTTTACCGACGCCACGACACCTCCTGTTGACGCTACCACTATGAACCCAATGGAGATGATGACACCCAAGTCGTTTACCGGTGGAGAGAGTCCTTCTATGGCCTCCATCAAGGAAGAGCCTTCAACACCCTCATCAGACTCAACTTCCCAGAGGAAGCCCACCAAGAAGCGAAAGTCCTGGGGTCAGGTCCTCCCTGAGCCCAAGACAAACCTCCCTCCCAGGTATGTCTCTCCACTTACACCAATGACGTCGCAACATGGTACTCACACTGCATCAAGGAAACGAGCCAAGACCGAAGATGAAAAAGAGCAGCGTCGTGTCGAGCGTGTTCTCCGTAACCGCCGCGCCGCCCAGTCTTCCCGTGAACGCAAGAGGCTCGAGTCCGAAGCCCTCATGAAGAGGAACAAGGAGCTCGAGAACCAGCTTGGCGAGCTTCAGAGGACCAACATGTTGCTCGCCAACGAGCTTGCCCAGTACCGACGCACCTATGGAATTGTTACTCGATCTTCCTCTCCCCTGGACTCCCTTCGAGAGAACGCTGTTACTCTGTCACCAGAGCTCTTTGGCTCTCAGAACGCCACTGGCATGGTCGATGTCATGACACCCCCACACGCCACTGTCAACCCAGCGTCTCTCTCCCCCAGCCTTTCTCCGGTAACCGACTCTGCCGCGACCCCCGTGAAGGAGGAGCCGTCTATGGATGTGACTACCTGTGAACTGACCCCTAGCACCTCTCCCGACCTGGCACAACATCCTGCTGAGATGTTGTCTATCGACCTGCAGTGTCACATGTCGGCGGAGATGCTAAGGTCGTTCCAGAAGTCGCTAACCTTGACGGCGCCAACATCGGGTTGGCTCCGGCAGCTTCGGATGATGTCGCTTTTAGCCTCGGTGATTCCTACGACTCTTCCTCTGACACTGACCGATTCGTCCTCGAAAACGGTCTCGTCAAGAACGGTCTCTTCGATTCTCCTTGCTCTTCAAACCTCAGCGAGGACTACCTCCTCGACTACCCCTCTCCTTCGTCCAACATCTACGACGACTTCGACATTAGCCAGTTCTTCGTCGACGACGCAACCACGTCCGCTTCGGAACCTCTGTCATCTTGTGACTTCTCCGCTGCGAACCACGCCCTCGAGCCCAAGGTCCATGACCTTGTGTCTCCAGTCTCTTAGGAAGATTCTATCCAGCAGCTCCGACCTGGCGCGTCCTCACTTGGATGCGACGTTGGCAGCATTGCGGTTGATCTCCGAGGGAAGTGAGGCACAAGTCAAGACCTTGTGGCGCGGATCGCATGGATCGCGCGGAGATGACAGCAAGCTGTCACAGTGTCTGAGCAATATGGTTGCCGCCGCGGGAGCTACTAATGACGATCGTCTGGCCCGACCGGGCCAAGGAGCAATCAAGACGACGAAAGAGCGGTGCAGTTCTTTGAACTCGCTTCCAGCAGAGCAACCGACTTCTATTACCTCCTATAATAAAACGTCTGGAAACGGTGTGTGGGGGAACAAGACTCAACAGTCTGTTATGAATTTTCTGGTTTTTGTATCTTTCGAGGGTATGGGTATTGGTCAAACCCCGGAGCAAGGCGTCAAGGATACCTCTATAAATGTCCCAGGGGGACTGGAAAACCACGGGTTGAGCCTCTTGTACAACAAATACAATGACACGCTTATGAGCGATGACGAACTACCTTTTGTGCATATTTTGTGATCTTTGTGACTGCCGATGTGAATGCTTGGTTGAAGCTATGAAGCTCTTGATTTCAGGACTGGAGCTTGAGTAGATACTGACGTAGGTGTGACAGCTACCCCTGACTTGCACTACACTAGAGCTACAGCCTTGCCTGAGACCGTGGGTGGTTCTTGGGTTGTGAAGTCTGAATATTGATAGGGAACAAGATGGGCAACATGTAACCATATGTTGGCCAACATGCCAATGAATGACGTGAACGTAGAGACGGTGTAGGAAGGTAGAGCATCCCGACGCTACTCTTTCATTACTCGTAATGGATGCTAAATATCATGGCAAATCTCAACGCCTGACGCCAATTCTTCCATGCCGCTTGTATCACCACAATCCGTCCATCTCCTGCATCGCTGCCTCTTCGTCTGCAAAGTCATCTCCTCCCTTTGGCTCTGCTCCATTCTTCTTTGGTGCTTGATCATGGCCCTCGGCTTCAGCGATCAGAGCGTCCAGATCATCACCATCTGGTTCGGGCTCTGAAGGCTTTGACTTCTTCGCTGCATCCTGACCCTCAGCCTCGGCGATGAGAGCCTCGAGATCGTCTTCTTCGGGGACTTCGTTGCGGATCGGGAGAGTGTGGCGAGCTGGCCGGGGTGTTGCATCGTAGATGTCGTCGTCATCTGGCACGTCGTTATCCCGTTGTGGTGTCTTTGCCCTTGACGGTTCTGTCGTCGTTGTGGTGGTGGTGGTGGGTTCCGGGCCCGCTGGCTGTGATGTATTGTTCTCGCCGAATAGATCCTCCTCCTCTTCCTCCTCCCCATTTGCAATGTGATCCTTAGGCTTGCCCTCATTGATCCAGTCGTTACGCGCTATCACGATCCGTTTCTTGTGACCGGCCTTTTCGACCATGGCGAGGGCGTCGAGGAACTTGGCCTTGGGGAAGAGGTCGTCGAGCCAGAGCTGGTAGAAGGACAGGAGGCGGGAGGCATCCGAGAACTATAGCAGTCGGTTAGGAGACTTGGAGGGAGCTTGGGGAATGGCGATAGCGTACTTCATGGCCTTTGCCCTTGATTTTCAGGTCGCGGGCTCTCTGCCGTAGCTTGGGGATTCCTTTTGGACCCAGTAACCTGCCATTCAGGATTAGTATACCGTAGAAAATGCTAGTCAATTCCGTATGATATCACCTGTCCTCGTCAAGCTTGACATTGGGTGCTCGAGCTCGCTTCTTGACGTCGACTTCCTCATCGATTCCAAGGCCAGAATCTGGCTCCTTTCGCTTCTTGGAGGAGGATTCTGGAGGGGGAGAAGCAAAAGGGTCGTCGGAAAAGTCGTCGACGTCGTAATTATCCAGGCCGTTTGCTGGATCCGAGGCAATGCCAGCCATTTTGGATTTTCCTGAGTGTTGAATGTCGAGGTGAACTCCAAAGACTCGATTCTCCCTTTCACGACGCGTCCAACTCCAGGAGACGCGTCGAGAGCTTAATTGATTCTGTCCACCCCGCCAAGGCCCACTTCCACCACGTGACCAATCATCGGCTACCTCGATGGGCTGACCACTCACGTGATCCTATCCTGAGGCACCAATCCGGCGGCCGGCTCCAGCTTCTGAATGTACCGAAACCGACGACCTCGAAAGGCTCCGTGATAGGATTCAAGGAATTGTCCCGGACGAAGCACCGCACAATGGCTGAGAGCGCGACCAAGCAGGAGACCCCCTCCTTTGTCGGGGCCAGCAAGGTCATCCAGACCCCTTACCCGGTGAGTGAGGCCTCAATTGACGACGCAATGGCTGTTGCTGATCGGATGGATATTATAGCTCATTGACAACGATCCGTACGTCCTTTCTCCCCTCGAGTCCCTCCCGCGATGATCCGAACCGCGATATCCCATGTTTTTCACCGTCCTCGTCGCTGCAATGGTTGGAATGGTTGGATTGTGGACCGTCGACTAACCCTTGACAGTCACTTCAAGAGAGTCGTTGGATATGCCCGAACTAGCGACTACGTCTATGGCACTGCCGCCGCCGCCTTTGCGCCCGCTGCCCTGATTGCTCTCGAGCGATTTGCCCCCTCGCACGTCGGAAAGGGTGGTTTCCCCAAGGCCCTGCGACTGGCCGGAGGTGTCGGTATCATCGGCGGCTTCCTCTACTTTTACCAGCGATCCTGCCGTACGTCGACGACATGCCATAATTGGTAGCGATGGAGAAATACTGACAATACGGAAACAGTCCGATTCTACGGCGCCACCGAGAACGCCCGCGAGATCGAGATGGACATGCGGGAGATGGTGGACAAGGTCAAGAAGGGCGAGCCCCTGTACGGCGTGAGCCGGCTGAGCCCTCATCTGCAGGGCGTGGCGGCCCGCCAGAGCCGGTACTCTGCGCTCATGTTCAGCGCGATCCCGTGGTTCAACTTTGTCAACCACAGCCAGCACGGCGTCGACACGGCCAAGTACTACCAGCAGGCCGAGCGGGAGCTGGAGGCGGAGCGACAGCAGAGCTAAATATGTATTTGGGTAAAGATGAAAAGAGGTGTATATTACCAAGTGGAGGATGGGAAGTGCCTCGACGGCGGCGAGTTTTCTTGCGAGATGGAAATAGATTTCTTGAACCATTGTTGTTGACTTGCTGAAGTGCATGTCTCGGTTGAGGTTGTGGACTGAGCCTTCAAGGCTTGGACCCTTGGGAGGTTATGGCTTCTGGCTGTTCGAGCAGCTGTGATAGGTGAGAGAGCTTGTCGAGATGGGATCGAGAGAGCTGGGTAGACATGGGGTTATTGAACCTCGTTCTCGGCGCAGGTAAGTGTTGTGTTTGTGACAGACCAGATATTGGACACAGACACATCCACCTCACGACTTGTTTAATCTGTATTAGGTTACTTATATCTTGTATGGGGCGTGGCATAATCAGAAGGGCTTCCGACTGCTCTTTTCTACCTTGTATCTCTTTTCGCATTCCAAGAGGACCATTGTATCACAAATCCAATGACGACTCATGAAGGTCTTTATAAAATGTCCCCAATCACACTGAATAGGAGGATGCTCATAGATGTGACATGGTGAACCACTCCTTCGGGTTAGAAGCCATGCTCTCTTGTCTGTCAATATCCCACAAGGCTGACACACAAACAACAACTCCCTGCAGCACTCTCAACATCACATGAAGTCTTTACCTGACTCCCCCGCGTTTTCCTTATCTTGACGCACAGCCCCCGTGATACGCCGCCCCCTCCTACTCTATTGCGACCTCATGATCGTCGCCGTCGGGCTTCGGCCAGCTCCGGCTCTTACTCCAACGTCGCTGGCCAATCATGGCGATTGCAATGGATAAGACCGGTGCAAGGACATGACCTTGTCCGCATCAACTTCCTGAACAGGAACCGGGAGAGGACCCTTTGTAGCGGGTTTAAAAATTTATATTTCTTCATAGATGCGTGTTTTGTTCTTGCCTTGAACTACTGACTTTCTTCAAGGTATACTTTGAGGTTTGCGTGTGGAAAGTCGACGACGCGAAGCGCTATAACCTTGACAATGGACTCAAACCAAGAATTGTCGATGGACCTCCCGGTCATTGACCTCGACGTCTACCTCAACAACCCTCTCGACTCCGAGGCAGTCCAGGCCGAGTGTCAGAAAGCGGCCAACGCTCTCATCACCTACGGCGCCCTGGTCCTTCACGACTCTCGCGTCTCAGAGCAGGACAACTCGACCTTTCTCGACATCCTCGAAGATTACTTTGCCCAGCCCGAAGAGGACCTCAGGAAGGATGAGAAGCCCGAGCTGAGCTACCAGATCGGTGTGACGCTGGAGAACACCGAGAAGCCCAAGTGCGCCGTCGATGAGCCGTGTCTGGATGTGATTCAGAGGCTGCATCCGTCTCAGAGACCACTGGATATCTCGGCGCATTCGCCGGATCCGAAGTGCAGGTTCTTTTGGAGGATGGCGGAGATTCCGCCGTTCAAGACTGAGTTTCCGGGGCTGAATGCTTCGAATATCGTGCCTGAGGCGCCGCATATTAAGGAACGGTGGACGCCGGCTATGAATCAGTGGGGGACGTCTATGAAGAATGCGTGAGTATCCTAGTTTCAAACTCATATACTATGACGCTGACTGTCTTTAAAGTGTGTCGAAACTGGCAGAGATGACGGCTGTTGGCTTGGATCTGCCAGCCGAGTTCTTCAGCGACGCTGGACGTTATGGGTTTGATCTCCCACCCAACACCATGCCATACTCATGAACTCACGTATTCTATAGACCACATCTTCTTGCCCCCACAGCTTCTGATCTGAACAAGTACGGCGAGAAGGATACTATCCTTGCTGGATTTCACACAGACCTCAACTTCCTCACCATCCACGGGCGCTCCAGGTATCCTGGCCTTCACATCTGGGCCCGCAACACCGGAAACCGCATCCCCGTCAAGATTCCTCCCGGAAACTACCTTCTTGTCCAAGCGGGCAAGCAGATCGAGCACATCACCGGGGGTCTCATCAAGGCGGGCTTCCACGAAGTTGTGGTCAACGAGAAGACGATTGAGACGATTGAGAAGCGCAAGCGCGAGTTTCCCGATAGACCGTTGGTTCGAATCTCGAGCACTCTTTTCTGGCACCTGGGAAGTGACTTTGATCTTGTGCCGGTTCCGAAGTTGGCGCAGCGGGCGAAGGAGGTCAGGGAGAAGCAGAAGGAGTTGGGTAGGGATGAGGGACGAGAGGGAGAGTATCCGGCCATGAAGGTTGGACGCCAAGTGCAAGAGTATGTTGACTTGGATCTGATTGACTTGAGGACTTATTGCTGACTATTTCTAGGGAACTCAAGCACATTGCCTTGATGGCGTGAGGAGGTGCGTCGAAGTGAGTTGTTGCGGTAGATCTCTCGAGATTTATGCCTCCGAAAGAGATAGATTGCCACGGATGAGTGAAAATCAAGAGGCAAGTTTGAGAAGCAGAAGCACATGTAGGCGCAGTTAGTGGTGGGAATATATAAGTTGGTACCATTCTCATCCGAGAGTCTCATGACAGCTTCCCGTCTGCACTATCGCCACTATGCCAAAATCCCAGTATAAGAGTTAAATAAAGAATTATGAAAGACAAATGAGAACCTACCTATACCTTAGAGCCCCTTTCCCTATCTCATGATTATTATTATCCCAAGCTGTAGAGGGACACTCATCAGGATACAGATGCAAAGGTTAGCTAACCTTCGTGGCATGGCATATAACCCTTAGCGTGTTAACTATCCGCTCCCATCACAAAGTGGTTAACGTCACTAAGGACAATTTATTATGAGCTTCAGACACACGGCCTTTTCATAACCTTGACGAGTCCCAAGCCTCGCCGCCCTCAGTTGGCGGACCAGAGCAATCGTAGAACCCTACATCACCTTGGACTGACATAACCACTTAGCAAGACATTGCCACTCTATACAACAGTCACGTTGTCAATGGACACGCCCATGTTGAACAAAAATCGCTTCATGTTTCCATTTTTGTTGGGTATCTACCAAGATTATATGCTCAATTACTCATCATGCCAACCTTCTACTATTCTCTCATTTTTATTCCACCTCCTTAGATGATTCGTCTAGATCTCCTTTTCCCGAGGCACAGTCGTCTCAGCCACCTTGCCCTCGGAACCGCCATGATCGGAGCTGGTCTCCCTCTCAGGAACCGTCACCTGGTTATCAGTCGTGTTGGCAGCAGGAGGGTCTTCGCGCCAGAAGTCCTTCTTGCCACGGAAAAGTCGGACCGTCCATGGGGGAAAACGCCGCCGGGAATGCGCCAGGTCCAGCCATCCCGCTCATCATAGTTGGGAGGCACAATGCGTCCGCCGCTCGCAACCTTGATGAGCCAAACAACAGTGTTGAGCAGCATGTAAGTGCAGATTCCAGCAATCAAACCATCAGCGATCGAGTACGCGAAAGGCATGATGGCGATGGTGAGGAAAGCTGGCACCGCATCACCCATGTACCTCCAGTTGATCTCAGTAACTGCGCTGACCATCATAGAGCCGACAAGGACCAGAACGCAGCCAGTGGCCCAAGGGGGGATAGATGCAAAAATAGGCGCGAAGAAGATGGAGATGAAGAAGCAGATGCCGGCAACCATCGCAGTCAATCCAGTCTTTCCACCCTCCGAAATGCCAGCACCAGACTCAACAAAGGCAGTGACGGGAGGAACACCAAAGACGGCACCAATGGAGATGCTAAGGGCATCCACCATGTATGCAATGGAGGAACCCTCAAAGTCCTGGGTGACAGGGTCGACGACGTTGGCGAAACGGGCCATACCGTAGAGAGTACCTGTGCAGTCCAAAATGTCGACATACAAGAAGGTGATGAGGGCGAGTCCAAACTGGCCACCGTGACCAGAAATGTCAAACTTGAGGACGTTGAGGGTGTTTTCGATCTTATGGAAGTCAACCACCTTCTTGAAGAAGTCGAACCTATCAGTGCCGATGGGGTCATATGGGAAGTAAGTGACAGGAGTATCCCGAGGCCAGGAGATGATGCTGACGAGGAGGATTCCGGCAATGACAGCGCCCTTCACGCGGTACAGCATGAGCAACACGGTGAAGATACCGCCACAAAAGATGCCGATCCACATGGTAGGGTTTCGCATCTTATGCGAGGAAGGGCATAGTCTGTTCACCTTCGTGTCTTCGGGGCAGCCTGCAAGCTCCATTGGTGTCGAAGTGGCACCCACAATCAGGCCAATACCCTCGCTGTAGGTCAGACCGATGAGGGTAAGGAAGAGACCGATACCGACACTGGTGGCAAGCTTGATGCAGCGAGGAATAGCACGAGCAAGCCACTGTCGCATACCAAAGAGTGCAAGACCGAAGAAGATAAAGCCCTCGATGAAGATGGCAGTGAGGGCGACTTCATAGGGGACCGGGCCATTTCCGTTAGGACCAACTAATTAAACTTGTTAGATGTTTGATCGAAGCTGAGGTTAGATGGCGAAGCACTTACCGACAGTATAGGTGAAATACGCGTTCAAACCTTGGAGGTATTAGCACCCTAACTTGTAGATGACAAACAAGGCTCCTGAGAGACAAGGCTGCATTATTGGAGTTTCGACATACCCATTCCAGGAGCGAGACCGACAGGACTGTAAACTTGGTGTTAGTATACTAGTCGGGGCAACAAGACAAGCGTTGGGACTTACAGATTGGAACAGAGACCCATGAAGAACGAGGCGAGGGCGGAAATAGCAGCTGTAGCGGTAACAGCATCACGCTTGATTCCCGCAACACATAGGCGATAGTCATCATCTGGCACACACAACCCGGCATCATCAAAGGTGTTGCACACGCAAGTACCGCCGGATTCGGAGACGATGGAGGAGTTCACGGCAATAATGTAGGCCATGGCAAAGAAGGTGGCAAGGCCAGCTCGGATCTCGGTGAAAAAGAGAGAGCCCTTGCGCTCACGAGGCTAATTGACCCCAGGATTAGCATAAAATGCCATGGTTGTGAACGATTGCCAAGGGCGACTTACATGACCTGAGCCCTCGAGCTGGAACCAACGACCGACGGCGCTAGCCGCGATCTTGCGGTTGGTATTTTCCATCCAACCCATGATGAAGATTCGAGTAACAGCAAAGAACAAAGATTTGATGTACAACAACTCGAACAAGGCCTATTCGACGCGAACAGGTGGAGCTGGCAAAAGCAAAGAGTCAAGAGACGAAGCTTTCACAAGACTGGGGATGCGGCACAGTCTTAAACGGCCGACGCGGGACGTAGATCTGTGAGCTTGGGTGAAGCCACTGGGTCTTGTTAGTTCCTAGTTCGGACGAGCTAAGGCGGGCAGCCAACGGAAGAAAGCCGATAAAAGCTCCCGGGGCAGACGGGAACGGAGATTGGATGGGCGGGATGGGGGATGGGTGGCCAGGCAAGGCAAGATAGAGAGATAGCCAGATAGGCCGGGGAAGACGAGAGAGCTGGGGTGGGGGACGGGGAGATGAACATGGGTTCGGGCATGAGCGTGCGTTTGCCCCCAGTTTATAGCAAGATGGAGGGGATACATCCATCTGGGGATGTGACAGAGATCGACTGTGCTAGAGAGTAGCTGAAAGAGCCAAGACCTACCGAAGGAAACACAGAGGGACGAGGTGTTCTGCTGTGCCTCTTACGCGGTGCAAGGGGGGTTGCAAATGCACTGCAGATCGATGCGACTGGGACTTCAGAAGCCGCAACGGAGTAACAATCTAGCAAAGTAAGGCGCGGATGACGGCGCAATGCGACGACGGACGAGTGTACCGGATTGGGGAAATCGGCGACTCGATATCGATGGAGTAGTAAACTGTGCGCGATCAAGGGTCCTGGAGACGAAGGTCCAGGTAAGCCTCAAGACTATTGAGCAGCGCTGAACAGTAGTGGTGGTGGTAAGAATAGGGATAGGAAAGCTCCGATGACCGAGACTCGAAGATAGCCAAGATAGAACACGGCAGCGAATCTTGTGTCGTCCTGTGTCCGTCGGAAGATGGCGTAGCCCGTGTGCGCGCCGAATTTTTCGTGTCAAGACCCTGGGCAAAGAGGGCACAAAGTGAACCGGGGGAGAGGTACTGTAAGAGACGATCTGAGGCTATCAACCTCGACAAAGGGGCCAATGGATCCAGCAACGAGCTGCCTGCTACAAGCAAGGGATCGCGATAGACGAGGACTCTCGAAGATGAGAGTAGAGGAAAAGGAAGGGATCAAATTTGCTGATGGCAAATTCTTGATCGCGGCTAAAGAGGACCCAGAGGCAAGCACGAATCGGGCGGATATACCGAGGCCCTCATCTCAGTCGATTTTTTTTTCATGCTCTCCCCAGTTTTTTTCCCCCGTCGCTCCCATCCTCTAATTTTTTTTCTTCTCCATTTTGATGAAGCCTGTCATATCCCAGTCCCAAATTGTCGTCGCCTCTTGCGCATTCCCCACGCTGTGGCCCGGGATATCGCTCCAGCCCTTCAAGCCATGCGACGCCATGCGCAGCCGCCATGCGCAACCACTTGTCGGGTATGGTGGAGTCGGCAGAGATAGCGGATAGCGGTGCGACGCCACTCGTGAGACGGCGATCCAGTCACAGGGCTCGAGATTACTGTTGGATTTGCGCGCCGAGGTTCTTGTCCTTTCCAGCTCTGCCTCTCCGAACGGCCCTCTTGATGCCATGCACATCGAACGGTGTGAGAGATACTGGCTCGATGACCTTTTCGCGGTGGCGGTTTGTGGTGCCACGCCCGCAGACTAACGTCTCCATCCATCGCTTGTTCCATGATGCGTGATGCGGCTCCGATTATGGGACAGCTCAGATCTCTGTTCGTACGACAAGGGAGCAAGTGACTCGAGGACAGGCTTAGAAAGCGCTGATGAGCGGGTCCTAGCTGATGTAGGATCGATCTTGTGTGCCTTTTGCTATGTTGGTCTGTTGGACACGGGTGAACTGAGCTCGCCAGCTGAGACATGGCGTCGCAGAGAGTGGATTCACCTGAGCAACTCTAGTCGGAGGAGCGGGTAAAATCGTCCTTCAGAAGAATGAGGGGCCCCTTCTAGAAGCTAATAGCGATAGGCGCTACTCAAGCCGTCCCCAGGATATCCATGGTTGTGGGCAGATACCCGCCGGCCGGTCGGACGAGAAGGCAAACATGTTGAATAATGAGCCGTCGGCGGGTATCTCTGACCTCACCTCCGCAAGGCTGGGCCCCGATATCAGAGACTGCAGGCGTTCGATAGATCGAGCGATGAGCTGAGCTGAGCTTAGCTGAGCTGGCATTTGGCATTTGGCGTTTGATTGTGTCGCGTGCGATGCTGAAACCCTACCCTCACGCACGGTGCGTGTGTCAAGGAAAGGGTCGCGGCTTTGGCCAGTGTGTGTTTCGCGATAAGACCCTGTCGGTGTTGCCGCATTAGGAAGGTTGAAGGCGATAAGCGCGGAGACGATAACGGGCCCAGAAAAAGCCGTCTTCCGAGCTAGATCTTTATCACCCAATTTTGGATGCTAACAGGTTTTAGTGAAGGAAATACAAATATACACGATCTAATATTGGCCTTGGGTCAATAAAGATGGATAGGCCACGGAGATGACAGCCTTTCGGCCGACAAGAAGCAACGTTCCGGACAAGTCCAGTGACCGCCACCGCATGCTTGCAGCTGCGGATATCCTCATGGCAGAAGTGGCGAGGGTTGCTGCTGGCGCTTGCTGTTTGCCGTCACTCCAATGAACGCGCACGAGGGATTTTTCTCCGGCTGTATTTGTGTTTCTGATCCTTCAAGGTGCCCATGCTCGCTTCCCTCCTGCGTCGTGAAACCATCACAACTGCAGGTGGATGGCGCCGCAACCACAGGTTATTATGCCAGCAACCTGTGTGTTCTCTGCAACTGCAACCTCACCTGTGGATGGATGGCGGGGAAATTTTGAACTCCTGCAAATAGCTCATCTTACAAAGGCCACACAGTCTGCATCCCCTTAACGCAACAGCTCTCGGCGTCTCCGTACGTGGTACTGCCTTTACTTATGACCCCGCGGCGCCAACTTGAAGTTTCACAGCATAAACTGCCTCTTGGCCTATTGAGCCACACACAATCAGTCAGCCGTCAATCGCCGTCAGCCGCCGGCAGTTTTGCTCCCGTCTCCGCTCTACTCCCGATCCTTATAGCTCGATCTACAGGTCTAGCATCCAAGCTGAGCCAGAGGCACTCATGGCTAGACTACCAGACGTTTTCATACTTCCAAGCAATTATTCCTGCCGACACCAGTCTGCTGCCCAGTCAATTTGAATTGGTCTCCAACATCTTCTGCCGGCGTATTAATGGTCATTCACTTGCAAGAACATCGGATGCTTGGATTGGGCTAAGTTGTGGTCGGCTTCTTCTGGCTCGATGCCTAGCTTTTGCATTAAGATGGAGACAGCCATGTATTTGGCCTCGCAATGTCGAAAAAGCACATCAATTCCCTAGTCTGATTTGTCTGGAGTCTCGTCATGGCGGCGTTTTCAGCCCAAAACCTCGCACACCCTCTGCCTCTCTTTTCCCTGGTTCTATCTCAATTCGCAGTAACAGGACCCCAACACAGCCGCCTCCACCCAGTATTTGCATACACATATCTTCGAGCAGATACAGTCCAAGTTTCCAATCGACCTCGTGCGGTGGGCGATGGCCTTGGGTTAGGACATTGGTCTGAGATCTATCGGCATGTAGATTCCCATCCGGGCCGTTGGTGTCGACATGGCCTGAATCTGGTACGACGATGCGAAGCAAGGACTTGCATGCGGAGGATGGACCAGAGTGAAGCGAGCCCCATTCCGGACCTTTCGGATCACATCCTCTAGGTGGCTTGTCTGTCTTCATCGGTGTGAAAGCGGTGGTCGGTGAGATGCTCAGCCGACTAGGAGTCTACTTCCTTGCTTGACCTCGACGATCGCGATGGAAGCCTGGGCGTTTGTAGCCGCGGCTACTTGCAATATCCGCCGCGGACGGCGATGAGGCCTCGATGGAATGCGAGGGCTGCGACACCGACGCCTTGCCGTGCTTGGGTCCGAATGGCACGAGGGGTGCAGGCTGATAAATGGGCACCCGGTCGATGATGTGACAGCCATCTTTGTCCTCGATGGATGGAAGGGGGGCAGGCTGGGAGTTTTTGGCCTTCCGGTGCTCCTTGAGCTGGTCCCTAAGCTTGTAGGACTCTTCTCTTGCGCAGTCCTGGGCATTCCTGAGCTGCCTATAACCCTGCCTGAAATCTTGGTGAGAGCTCTTCAGGTTCGTCGAGCTGATGGGATACTGGTGGTACTCAGCCGTGCCGTCCTCCGATGGAGTGGCATAGTGAGCAAACAGGTTCAGATGGGTGCCGTCCGTGGTAAACGTTGTGATCTTGGCATGACCAGCAATGGTGGGTTTCCCAATACAATTGAGAGCCTGATTCCTCCCATAAGCGAGGGCCGCCCCATCATAGGCGCTCTGCAGCCTTGCCTTTTCCAGATCCTTTCCTGGCCCCTTAAACTCCCCAGCCAAATGTGGCAATGTCATGGACTTGGGATTGTCCTTGTAAAGAACGGCTCCATCGACATGGTCCTCGATTAATAATGGGCGAAACTCGTTTCTTTTAAGCCCCTCGACGAAGTCAGGCTGTGGAGCAGACAGACCATTGTTGAAGCCAGCGTCTTCCGTCAAGCCCGTGAACGCCTGGTTGAATGCTCGGTAGTAGCCCTTATCCGGGCACCTCTTCAGTAGCCCTGCGGTGACCTCGACGACCATGGTTGCTTCGTTAGGGGCTAGCCCGACTGTCTTGACATAGCCCTCGTACGCGGATTCGGTAGGTGATGCCGTTTCGCGAGACTGGGCGTGTCGTTCTCGTATATCATCCAGATTTACCGGAGGCTTGGAGTCAAGTGGGTCGAGAATGCCGTTTCTACTGGCCTGCATGGCAAACCCAGACATGGTTGTGGAAATAGTCTTGGTTGTTGACGACTCGACTATAGCTTCCAAGGGAGCAGGCGCCGATGCCCTTTTACCCTTCTCCTCTCCCATCTTGTTGAAGAGGGCCAAGGCTTCGCGTGTCAACCGTGTCCGTTTTGGTTGGTGTTCTCTTTCACTGTTGCTGTTGTGTCGTGTCCACAGCAAGCTAGCTGGGTACAATTGGTCCTCACGCTCGACCTTGGGCTCGGAGAGCGAGCTGTATGGGCGTTCGAGAGGCTTTGGCTGCCGTGTATTCTAAATGAGCCGTTAGCGGTTGATTGACTTGTATGGAGCGCACGATTATCCCACCTCGGTGGCCCGCGATGGCTGGTGCTGATCAACGTCAAACTGTTGTATACTCGCCTGCGACAACCCAGCCCGCTTCGACGCACTCTCAGCATCGGCTGTAATCTGTGGTTCGTGGCAAGACTCAAGTGGCGTATCCTGATTGATAGAGAGTTGTCGTGCGTGAAGCCTCGCACTACGCCTTGGTCCTATGCCTGACACATCAGACCTTCAATCCAGGCTTTTTATAAATGGCAGAGTGCTTACCGGCCTGTGTGACCGCCTGCATCAAGTGTGATCTCTTCATCGGTGGGGGATGAGTCTCGGATGTGATGTCCGGTTGTCCTTTCATGGCCTGCAGGAGTACCGCATCCCTTTGAGTTGGTGGAACAGCTGTATCCGGTCGGTTAATATACTTCTCTTCGTCAAAGGGAGCGCCGCGGGAACGCATACTCAAAGGTTTTGAGGTATTCAGGGTCTGCGCCTTGGGGGCCCTGTCTTTCATGATAGACAACGTGCTGGTGTGTGGAGGAGAGAAAGGACCCCTTTCAGCACTCGGTCCGCCCGACAAAGAGGCCTGCTTACCACAAAGCGCCCGGACAGGAGGCGGTTGGTTGACTTGGCGTGACGAGTATCACTTTTGAGGATTCGGATTCTGGCATGGAGTAATTATCTCAGGTTGTGGGCGACCATGTATAATTGACCGCCATGGAATGGATAGAATCGCGTGTTGTTCTGCACCATGACTTTCCATGTTCCCCACGACGCACCTACAGAACACTCCATGTTTTCAGGGCTCTTGATATGCAACAATGGCCGCAAATGCGAGAACAGATAGAAATGATCCCAGAGTCTATTTGTGGCACCGACTGCTCGGAATGCTGCTGGCCGTCAAATGAAAGGAAGGGCCTTTGTGTTTAGTATCGGGGTCGCAAACTTCTTACAAGTGTGAGTGTCAACCGAGTGGATGCGCAATCATTCACCATGTCACCGCTGTTTTCTTTGTTCCCTTTCTTTGTTAGCGCCAAGTACATTTCGTACTGATACGGGGACAGCCCTGCTTTTCTCTTGCCTGCCTTGGAAGCTTGAGTTAAAGTAGGGAGGTGATCAGGGTAGCAGGATTGGCGTTGCAGGACGACCCCGTGACAAAAACTCCGAACGAGGACATGCAACCCTAGTCCATCAGAGGCTAATCCTCCAGATGCTGAAATTGTGTTTTGTATTGTTTAGAAGTCACATAGAACGTTCGAAATCTGCAGCTTGCGCTGGTTTGGTCGTTGCGATGCCCTTGTGGCCTACGAGTGTTGTCATGGTTGTCTGGGAGAGAACTGCTTCTGGAGTCTAGACTCTGCTAACGGAACAAGCCAGAGACAAAGGGGCGCTCACGCGCGTCTGTGACCGTTGGCTCCCTCACGCCAATGTCATCTGATACAACCGTCACTTCAACGCCAGCAGAGTTTTGGATGATGTCGACTCTGCCAGTAAGCCGGCCATGCCCCCTTTGCTCCGGCTGTTGGCTATTGTCTCACAGACTCGGCCGTTGCAAGCCCCTCCCCACCATCGTCATGATGCTTCCAGAGTCAGTTGCCCATAACGCACAACCCCTCGTGGCTTACGAGCGAAGCACACGTTTCCTCCTCACATTCGTCTGAGGGTCGCGCAACGGGGCCATCGCCGAAGGGCGCCCGGTCGATCTCGGCGTGGAGGGATCGCCTCTGTGGGCCCATGGAAGAGCCTCTTGGAGAGATGCCGGACATGGACTCTTGCTGATTGATGAAAGCCCGTTGCTCCTCTGGAAACCTCACCGCGTTTTTCCGGGGTTGCACAGCTCTTGGTTGGGGTATTGACGTCAGTAGACTAACCATGCAAAACTTGACCCGCATGACGTCAGCCACAAGGACCCTGCATCGGTCGTCCCCCACGAAATCCTGCGATGCTGAAGGCTGGATGGCTGGTTCTCAGTTCCAGCGCTGCACCTCTACGCCATATCTCGTCCTGGTTTCCTGGTTTCGCGGCTTAGAATTGTCCACTATTAATGATCCGCGCACAATTAATGCATCCCTACTGCGCGCACAGCCCCGCCACCTGGTCTCCGGGGGACGGGACCCTCCGCGCGCCCTGGTTCCCACCTTCGTCCTCGCGGTCAAGTCACGACCGGTTGACGTTTGAGCCGGTCCTGACCAGAGTTTGAGCTCTGATGATCTCTTGGTCTCAGACCTTGTCCAGCCTGCTCCCCCCTTACCGCCGGGCGCTTGTCGCGTTATGCCGTTTGTGTAAAGGGCCCCCTGTCTTGTTTGTCTTGACATAAAGAAGGATTGCCCCAACATCCTCTTCTCGCCTCCTCCCCGCAGTTTGATCTACACTTCAAGCAAGCTAGTTGTGCTAGTCTTTTCTTGGGCTTTGAATCCTACCTGAGACCAACCTTTCTTCTCTTTCAACAAAAGCCTTCAACTTCCTTTTTCCCATTTCGACCATATCATCCTGAGCATTCATCAACCGGCCAAAGTTAATCCTCTCGGCCGCTCCATCTATGGCCTACTATCGCCCACAAAGGCATCAAGCCCGTCCATCACGTTACGATGATGACTTTGCACCCCCTGAGCCTGTAAACTCCTACGATCCCTACGATGACTTGGAACCGATGCCTCCTCGAAGCCGCTACCCGGCAGGTCCCCCGTCACCACCCCGATCGCCGCCCCGCCGCCACAAGTCGGAGAGACGTCGTCGGCGACCCAGTCCCAGTCAATATTACCCCGATGAGCCCGTGATGGCTTCCCGGCATCGCGAGCCCCGTTCTCGCTCTCAAAATATGAGCCGGAGCGCCGCGGACGAAGTGCGGGACCTGATCGCCGGGCACGGGATCTTAGCCCTCCACCTTTCGGACCTCCTCCCGATTCACCTCGCCGTAAGGCCCGATCAGCTCGCCGTGACCGGGAGCCCCGCTATGAACAGCCACCACCTCGAGAATATCGCCCACCCCGAGAGCCTCGCCCTGGGCGGGAGCGGGAGATCCCCATCCGCATGAAACGAGAGTCACGACCCGATAGAGAATTCCGAGATGAGCGGGCCGCTCCCGTGCCAGATCCCTACGGACCCGATCCATACGCTCGGGGCCCGCCAGGCGAATCTCGGAAACGACGCCCTCGAACATGGGCTCCCGAGCCAGACTCGCCTCGCCATTCTCGGTCCGCTCGGCCACCCTCGCCTCGATCCAAGTCACGACCACGGGGCCGCTCTTTGCGACGCCCGGACTCTGACGATGAAGACGACCATGCTGGTTACTATGCGGCCGGAGCTGGAGCTGCAGGAGCAGCTGGCGCTGCGGCTGCAAGTCATCGGCGCCCACACTCCCAGACAAGGAATCACAAGGGACGAGGCCACCCTCGACCCTCATCTCGCGGCCGACCTCCCACCACACAGAAGACTCGGAGCGGTCCATCAGGCCGCCGTAACTCAATGCCTGCCAGCACCCAGCCTCGCTCTGCTTGGTGGCAGAACCCTATGGTCCAGGCTGGCGCCCGCACTGCCCTCACCGCTGGAGCCCAGGCAGCGATGAAGTCTCGCAATGACCCCAGCCCCTGGCTTGGACCTAAAGGTGCCAAGGTCGCTACCGCCGCGTTGGGTGCTGCACTGGTAGATGGTTTCATGGGCCAGAAGCATCCCAACAGCACGAGACAGAGCCTTATGCGGCAAGGTGTTGATCTCGCACAGAACCAGGCCATGAAGACCCCAGCTCATCACAAGTCTCGCCATCGTCACGACTCTCGCCATCGCCACGATCGATAAATCATTTCTTGTCGTAACACCAATACATCGGTGGTGTATTTATATTACAATCCTGTAACTACGCTGTGATCGGCGCCTCATTTCATGGTAGGGCTTTGGAGGAGTGTACACTGTCATTTACTACATTGAAGGAGTTCCGGGATCTTACACAAGATATGACTTGACGATTTCTTAAAAACATGTACTTTTATGAGACTTTATCGGGCGTTGGATGAATTGAAACGATTGATGAGACCTTATCTCCACTGGGTCAAAATGCCTTCTCGTCTCGTGGAGAGATGATGTGCCTTACACGGCTATATCACTGTGATGTGTGGATAATTGACACCAACTTGGCTATTCAATATCATTTACCATTCATGAACGCATGTTAGCTAAAGCTACACTCTTACAAGCTTCTCTTGCTATTTGTAAATCCTGATCTTGGGTTGGAAACATTGATGTGTGTTAAAAGACTTGTTCCTTTTGTGAAAAGGGAGCAAAGGTCTCATGTATTTGTCCTCTATATTCCCTGCGATGTTTTGTGTCTTCATATGTGCTATATACTTGTATTTGTATCAATCTTGATGTTTCCTGTAGCGGTGCCTATGTTCATGCAGCCTGCGTGCTCACCACTCCGCAACCATTCTCTCAAGTCTTAAGGAGAGTGACCTAGTTGACTCTGCGACACTTTCAACGGCCCACGGCACCCCTCGCCATGTGCGTCTGCACAAACTTGATATATTCCCCCCACCCTAGGACGAGGAAGTGGCCGTGGACCAGGGTCGGCAGCGATCGGCAGCGCAGAACCCGTTGCAGCAAGGTCCCACGGGCTGCCCGTTGCTGTCGTAGCACTCGCCTGTTCACAACCCATGTTAGATCCGATAGCTCGCATATTGACGGATAGATGAGGCTCTGCTTACCGTATGTAGGCACACAAAAGCCCTGACAGCTCACCGCGGTGATGACCTGGGGAGGGCCGACGATGATGTGCTGCGACCCATCACTGTCGATGCTCTGGACGAGGGTCTTTTCACCATTAGTGGTGAAGGTGCACTGCGAGAAGGCATTGTAGTCTGGAGCGTCGATGATGTTGACGTTGATGTCGCTATCTGCAAAGGACCATGAGAGTCAGTACACTTGGTAACCCTGAGGATGTGGAAGTACGGACTGGTCTGTCGAGTCTTGCCGTCCGCAGGGAACGTCATCTCGTAGGATGCTGGGCCGCCGTGGAACGTGAGATGGACGGTCTGGACATCATCTCGTTCGACGGGGTTGGGCATGGCGTGGACGCCAGCGAAGATGGCGATGGGAAGGATCGAAAGGGTCAGCTTCATCGTGAATGGTTCTATTGCATGTGTCTTGATGATTGATGTGTCTGTACTGCTGTGATGAATGGGCTATTTCCTGGCCGGTCTTATATGTTCTCTGCGACGCCTCCTCCATTCCTCAACGGCGGCGATGATGACCCGTGAGGGCACATGACGACTATCTGCAGTGGCGATCAGGTGTAATTCCTCCTCAAACTCGCACTATTATACGAGACCCTGGTATTACAAAGAGTGAAAGGAGGGCCGACGATCCTCGTATTTTCACCTAAAGGTATGTGCAAGTAATGAGGGGTTGTCAGCTTGGGGCTCGTTGAGTGGTGAAGTTGACCACGTGCGACGCGATGATGGGCACCTAAAAAAAAAGAAAGCTGGAAGGCGGGATCTGCAATGACATCGGAGATTTCAGCTCATTGCTCGGATGTCGGCTCCTTAGCTGACTGGCTGATTGTGAGGCGCGCATCATCGGCATAGTCGTTGGAATCTCGACGTAGATTCGACGAATCTCGTTTGAGAGAGTTTTGATCATGAGACCATTCGATCTTATCGATGGCATCATCAATAGAGCTTCTTGTAAGAGAAACATTCCTTTGTATTGTCTTGTAGAATATCTGTCTTGGTTGAATAGAGCGACATTAAAGTCCACACTCTGGGCTTGTCAACTTGACCCATAGATATTGCAATGTGGTGTAACGTACGGACATGCATCTTTCGCGTGCCTCAATGGTTTCAATTGGCCGTAAGGTAAATATGTTGAGTAATCTGCCTTGTTATTGCGAGGAAAGGCGTTGTGGCCTACAAATAGAACCAAACCGCCGGTACTGGACGGGAGGCGCAGAAAATATTGACGAAACAAGTGACTATATGGTGTTGAGAGTGATCTGGGATGATTATAGGTTGTGTATCAAACGACTGCTACTCTCAAAGATTGTACATGCAAACTGCGCGACATTCACGGCGTGCTGGGGCATAGTATCCTTGCTTCTTGCATTTTTGGGGACACCGTTGAAAAATAGAGTTAAAAGGAGCTCGAACATCGCAGCTGTTGCTTCTGGAATGCGAGACTGGACAATGCAAGTGAGCAAAGAGTTACTGTACTCATGCTCTCAAGCAGTCTGACCCTTTATGTTGGCGGCGCGCTTGAGTTTCAGTCCATGAATGTACTTGAACACTTGCTCAGGCCTATAAGCTGTCTTGAAACCTTTTTAGAAGGGTTCTGTGGAATCCTTGAGGATTCGCTTGAGGATTCGTTTGAGTAGATGGCAGAGGCGAGTGATCGAAGTTGGTTGGGAACGATCATGATGGAGCAAAGGCTTTCCTCATAGTATAGGTTTCAGTGACCTCCTAAGACAGATAACCCCACCCATCGGTGAACTGCTAGATCCCACCGGGTTCTTGTTTTGCGTCCAAGCGCTGCCATATCTTGATGCTGGCACCTCCAAAAACAGCGAAGTAGGTCGCCGATTTTTAGAGGATATTGAACAAGGTAGTCGCTGCCAATCGGGGGCTGTAGAATTAGCTACAAATAGGTACGTTAGCGCTCAAGATATTTCCGTATCAGAAACTTAAGGTAGTCTCCAATATGAAGGCTGGAGGAACATAGTGGTCCATGAGAGGTATTGCCGCCGTTGGTATGTGGGCGCCTGGAGTCTCATCACAAGACAATGTCACAACTGCCTCAATCAGCAGTGAATTGAACTGAGAAAGGAGGGACACGTTAGCTAAGCACGCCACGGCGGCACTTGCCCAGCCACAGTCGCGTCCCTGGTGTCAATCCTCACTTTCAACCACTCCACTCACTTCCCTTGACAATATCTCAAGCACGCGCACCTATTCACCATGGATACCAAAGAGCCTATCGCGTCAACCACCAAGGCGCCAACTACTCGTGTCGGTAAAACTAAATCTGGAGCATCAAGAGCAGGGCGATGGAACCGTGAAATGCTAAATCGGCTCACCGTCGCGTTAAAGGAAGATCCCGAGGCAGACATGATCACCTTTCTCACACCAATGTATTCGAAGAAATTGCGATCACTCAAACAAGCTTGTGAGTTTTCTTCTGCCCCAAAAAGAATAAACGGAAACCAGTCCCCATGCTCATTGTTACTGCACAGCTTCATTGCCCCCCGACAACCATGCTGCTAGACCAGCACCTCCGAATCGCGACATCCGCGCCCGACTGCATGCGACTGATCCATCTTCCGTCATTTTTGAGCCATCAGCCGAACTAAAAGCCCTTCTGCACGAGGATCTCAGTCTCTCGGAAAGTATTGTCAATCTTTTGGCCGATAGCGAAGTGCTTTACGCGGCTGTTTCTATCATGGTCTTCAAACTCAACGAAGCCTTGGTAGTCAAAATCACAGGCGAAACCTCTTTGACAGAGCATCGGTCTCTTACGTTCCTACAAGAGAACCTACCGAGTTTCCCTGCCCCGAGGCCACATTGGCTCATTCGACTAGGCCATTTTTACCTACTATTTACGACATTTATTCCTGGGCTGGATCTAGAGAAGGTGTGGCCTCGACTGAATCGCAATCAGAAGCAAAGTGTCACCGGCCAGCTTGGAGTTCTCTTTTCCCAATTGAGATCACTCCCTCACCTCGCTTCTACCCCACTCGGCGATGTCCAGGGAGGCAATGGTTGTAGAGATCTCCGTCGATTCCTTCGAATAAGTACTAAACCAATCACCACCGATAAGGAGTTCCAGGATTTTATTTTCTCTGGATCAAGATCTGCTTCAGCTTCGTATATAAATCTCCTGCGTGGCTTGATGCCCGAATCTGCCGCAAAGATTGTCTTTACGCATGGAGATGTGCGTCCCGCAAACATCATCGTTCAAGAAGGTGAGGATGAGAAGTGGCAGGTTGCGTCGGTGATAGATTGGGAATCAAGCGGCTTTTACCCCGAATATTGGGAATGTATCAAGGCGACGAACAATCTGAGTCTCAGGGACAACACGGACTGGTATCAGTATCTGCCAGACGCAATATCTCCGGGTAGATATCCAACTACCTGGCTCGTCGATAGGCTCTGGGATCGCAGTATCGTTAATAGCTAAGCCAGAATTGCCTCTGTCGTATCTAGACATTCCAGTTTGGTTTATTGGACTGAAAAATGTCGGAAGAGCTGGAGATTGGCGCAAGGAAGTAAAGGGGACAATCTCCACTATGATGCAAATTACAGAGTATTCCTTTCACATACGACCATACCCACCCGAGAACTCGGGATCCCGTCCGCTCTCCCATAGATAAGCCGGTGAGGGGCGGATTAGTAGTTGGGTCGGTGACGACCAGCGAATCCCCGCTGTTGTATGTTTTTGCCCCGGGCTTCCTTTTTGCTAGCTGCTTGGGCCTTGCCCTGAAGCTAGTGTTTTGTTCCAATGCATTAATATACTCTAGCTAAAAGATCCGTACTCCCTTGCTTTGGACTCGTTCCCTCTTGTTTTTAGTTTGGCATTTTACTCCATCATATCTCTCTTATTGTTCCATTAGTTGTTGGCACTGTTAGGACCTCCCCCATTGTCTTCTGGAATTGCCACCGTAATCCTACCGTAAGATAGCATTTAACGTTAATAAAGGCCCATTACTAATGTCTGTGATGCGATATCTTAACAAATGAGGTCGTTGAGTTGCTCCATGCTGACAAATTCTTATCGTTGCCGAACCCATCATTCGACAAGGACCAAGATGGGATCGTGACCCTTGTAATTGAGCCTCTATATAGAGCGCCATGTACCCAGGTTGTAGAGTCCTATTAGATCAAGTTCAAGCCAATGACAACACGAAGAATAAAATGAGCGATAGGCGTCGTCAAAACGTTATTGTTACCGGAGCAAACGGATACATCGGCTCCGCAGTTTGTCGTGCATTTGTCCGCGCCGGTTGGCAGACATTTGGCCTTATACGAAGACCTGAGGCTGCCGAGGAGTTGATTCTTTCGGAAGCTATCCCGGTGATTGGATCATTCAGCGACCTTAGTTTTCTATCAGCCCTTTTCGAGCAAGTCAATACCTTCGATGTCATTGTCAGCTGCACCGAACAGATCCCCGGATACGCTGTACACTTCGAGGAAGTGGTCACTTGTGTCAGAGCACTCGCCGAAGAAAGTAACCGGAATGGGACTCGCCCGTTGGTGCTCTGGTCGTCTGGTTGCAAGGATTATGGCACCACGGGTCTTCATGGCTCACCTGGCCTTGCACCTCATGTCGAAGACTCGCCCTTGAACGCGCCGGAGATCCTAAAGGAGCGTACGACAAACTGTCTCAGAATATTCGACAATACCAACCCTTTTGATGCAGCAGTCATTCGGCCAACTAGCGTCTTTGGATATTCGAGTAGTTACTATGGTGCCATATTCGACTATGTGGCTGATCAGAAGAGAGAGGGCGCTGAGACACTGAGGATCCCCGGAGACCCTAACAGTATTATGCACGCAACACATGTCGATGACTGTGCCGAGGCATATGTTGCTCTTGCAGAACACAGCGACCGAGCTGCCGTGGCTGTCCAGGCTTTCAATATCTCTGGATATCGCTACGAGACTCTGAAGGAGATCGCTACATCTTTCGCTAAGGAATATGGCTTCAAGAATGGCGTTGAGTTCGTGCCGGCCAGCGAAGCTGAACCGTCATTTCCTCCACTGTTGCACCTTGCCTTCAGTTTCAGTCAGTGGGTTGGTAGTCAAAAACTTCGGTCTCTTTGCGGTTGGAATGATCGTCGGGCATTGTTTTCGGAGAGTATCCACGTGCATAGATTGGCATATGAGACACTTAGGGAGCGTGGCCATAGGAATGTTGCAGAGGTTCAGAAGAGGATGCAGGGCAACTAGAGAGCCGAATAGGTATCTCGCTGAACCCTACTGAGGTCAACGAGATAGACTGCAAACCTAACGATTTCCGATTTCCTGGTATTTACAACTTGAGCATTCAAATCATTGGACGAGAGAACCCGAAAACCACATGGGCACAACCCAAGGAGGTAAATTACGAATGTCTATTGAGTTTGGGCTAAGCAGAACTGAATCTAGTGCCCCGCTATGACTTCATGTTGGTGTCGGGCCTCGATGAATGCAGCGCGCGCAGCGCTGCACAGTGAGATTATGCAAGCTTACCTCGGGCCACGTTCGCGCCCATAAAACTTTGCGCTAGCACTAGCAATGATGCCGATCTTGAAAACAGCAATCTTCAAGAACCACCGCTGCTCCCGAGACCAGAGTTTGCGTCAGCTCCTCTGTTGATACTTATCTCTGCGATCGTGGCTGCCTCAACATGGCCCTCAATCGCGTCGTGTCGCGTGGCCCCGGCCACATCGCGCTTGACGACTCCAACATGCATCATGGCCCGTCCAGCGACGTCATTGCCGATGGACGCGTCAAGGTGCAGTTCCACGACAATCCGGAAGCGCTGGCGATATGGTGCGATCGCTTCCGAGGCTCCTTTGCTGGCGAGCTTCCGAGCTTGGAACACCTGGAACCGCCCAAGCCGAGGAGGACGAAGAGCTTTGAGGTCCTCGCAGACGTGGAGAAGCCTGCAACGGGACCGCGTCTCAACATCGCCATCCACATCGTCGGTTCACGAGGCGACGTTCAACCATTTATTCCTATCGCCCAGCTGCTCATGAAACCTCCATATGGCCATCGTGTGCGCATCTGCACTCATCCCGTCTTCAAGGACTTTGTCGAGGCTCAAGGAGTTGAGTTTTTCAGCATCGGTGGCGACCCTGAAGCTCTCATGGCCTACATGGTCAAGAATCCCGGACTCCTGCCAAGCAGAGAAAGTCTTAGAGGCGGTGACGTGGGAAAGAGGAGAGAGAAATGTCGGAGATCATCAATGGAGCTTGGCGAAGTTGCATCGAGGCTGGTGATGGAATGGGAGAGCGGGTGACGGCTGCAGACGTGAAAAACGCCGATGATCTCTTCATCGCTGATGCTATAATAGCAAACCCACCGTCGATGGCACATATCCATTGTGCCGAGAAGCTAGGCATTCCGCTACATATGGTCTTCACAATGCCGTGGTCACCAACCAAGGCGTTTCCTCATCCCTTGGCTGCTATGAGCTATGGCGAGGCCGATAAGAGCACAGCGAATTACCTCTCTTTCATGATGATGGAGCTTTTGACTTGGCAAGGGTAGGTTCAGTTTCTATGTTTCAGCAGCCCCGTATACCGGAGCCCGTGTACTAACGTGAACTTACAGCTTGGGAGACTTGATCAACAAGTTCCGCGCTCAAACATTACATCTTGACCCCGTCAGTCCGATGTGGGGATTTCAACTTCTGCCCAGACTCCGAGTCCCTTACAGCTATCTTTGGTCAGAGTCTTTGATACCGAAGCCAACAGACTGGGAATCTCACCTCAATATCACTGGGTTTTCTTTCTTGCCTTTGGCTAATTCATATACGCCTCCACAGGACTTGATCGATTTTCTGAACGGTGGACCTGCCCCAATCTATATCGGATTTGGATCTATTGTCGTTGATGATCCGCAAGCGCTCACACGGATGATATTCCAAGCCATCAAGATTGCTGGCGTTCGGGCCATCGTGTCCAAGGGCTGGGGAGGTGTTGGTGCCGGGGATGTCCCTGAAAACGTGTACCTCATCGGGAACTGTCCTCACGACTGGCTTTTCAAACGCGTTTCTGCTGTCGTCCATCACGGTGGTGCTGGTACGACAGCTGCCGGCATCGCGGCCGGTCGACCGACTGTGATAGTACCATTCTTCGGTGACCAGCCGTTTTGGGGTCAGATGATGGCACGGGCCGGAGCCGGGCCGACGTCTGTACCATTCAAGGACCTGACGGCTGAGATACTGGCAGAGAGCATCACTTTTGCACTCAAGCCAGAGGTCCAAGAGGTAGCCATGGAGATGGCGTTGAATATCGAGGAAGAGGACGGAGCAGGGTACGCAGCCATGGACATTCAAGACCGTCTAGAGGTGGATAACATGCGCTGCGATATATGCCCCGAACGATTGGCGACCTGGCTCCATCGGCAGTCAGGAGCCCATCTGAGCGGTTTTGCAGCCTCTTGCCTAGTTGACCAGGGACTAATTGTTCCGGACGATATCAAACCTCTTCGCCACAAGCACTGGTATGTCGATGAGGGTGCCGAGCATCCCGTCATTGGTGCCATAGCTGCCGCCTCAGGCTTTGTCTCAGCTGTTGGTACTGCCACTTCCGACTACTCAAAGCGTTTGAAGGCACCAACTCCGGTAAAGCCAAGGCGACGCAGTTCTGTAGGAGGCAGACATCTTCACTTCCCAGAAGACGAGGAAACCCACATTGGCATTCTAGGGGACGTTATTGGACCAGAAGCTCTGACGCCAACCGACATGAGGGTCGTTGCACAGAAGATGGCTACAAAATCACTTTGCACTGCCTACCCATCTGCCGCCATTGTCAGACCAGCAGCTTCTATCCACGAGAAACACAAGAAAGCCTGGAAGTCTCACGAACAAGGGCGATACGGGCGTGCTTACTACGTTACACGTGTCACGGGGAGGTATGCTTGCGACCTCGCCAAGGCTACCGCCAAGGCTCCCGTGGCATTCTTCTACAACGTCGCCAATGGGTTCCACAACGTCCCGTCGTACGGGTGGGCCGGTGTGGACGTACGCCGGCGTGACGAAATCACAGGCTTGGGCAGCGGGATCAAGACAGCTGGCAAGGAGTTCTCCTTGGGGACCTGGGATGCCTTTAGTGGGCTCGTACAAAAGCCCTACGAGGATTCAAAACAGAAGGGTATCAAAGGTTTGGGCAGGGGAATAGTCCGTGGTGGACTCGGATTCTTCAGTAACCTGGGCTCAGGTGAGTACTTCCACCATTCTCTACTTACAATTGGAACTGAAAAACTAACTCTGAATTAGCGTTCTTTGGACTCCCAGGTTACACACTGAAGGGCCTTGAGAAAGAACTCCATAAGCATCATTTGACGAAGCTCAAGGCAGAGATCTTGTTGATTCGGTTGAGACAAGGCATCAATGATTGGAGAAAGGCTACCCCCGAACAGAAGACCGAAGTTGTACGACGATGGAAGGCTTTGGGATTGGCTCACTGATTGGATTATATATAAGAAGCACATGGCGTTTAGAAAGGGAGTGAAGATTGGAATTCATATATCAGAGTGATAATGTTATCTGGGGACGATCTATTTACAGTTGGAAACGCAACACTCGATTCTCTTCTGTCACCTGTGAGAATTCGTTCTCCAATAACTTGAAGTAGCACGAATTGTCTGTATCAACTCCGTCTTTTAAGGAGCCATGGTCCCAGTTGGCATCATGCCGCTTTGAGCTCCGCTGGGAGGAGGGCCGCCAGCACCACCACCCTCACCACCCTCACCACCTCCGCCAATTCCGCTATCCAAGGCATGGCCTCCGTCCTCACCCAAGTATCCGGCAACGCCGTAGTAGTCATCAGTTGAGTAGTCTACAGAAGCATTGACTCCAATTTGGATCCATGCAAAGATACCGTCTTCAACCTTGTCGCCCAGATACACATACTGAGGGAAAGGATCAAAAGACGCGTCGGCCTGCAGGACTGACCACATGTCCTCCTCGTTGCTTGTGACATCTTGAGTGTTGGTGTTGTAGGGATATGTCGCCTCGACAGCCGATCTCAACGTCTCGGGCCAGAAGAGCTGGCCGATATGGGCGACGGGGGCGTTCCAGACGGAAATCGTGCCATTAGGCATGACTGTCGCGTTGGTGTGCGTGAGGAGATGAGTGTGCGTTGCTCGGCCCTGATAGTGACCAGGGAAGATGGTTTCGAACTGAACCACACCGTCGTGGTCGGTGATTTGGACACCTCGAAGGTATGTACTGTTTACACCGTCGGCGGCTTCGTTGCCCGAAACGCTGATACCAGAGTAAACTCCAGTTGCATTGGCGTTCCAGATGTCAACAGCGGCGACAGGGACGGGTTCACAGCTCGCCACGTCGACATACTGGACCTCAAGAAAGAGTGGAACTCCGTCACAGTACTCGGACTCGATGACGTTGGATCTGAGAAACTCTCCGACAACGTAGTAAGGACCAGCAGTGATTTCGGGGGACAGAATGCAGCTGGAGTTGGCGTCGAAGATGTCCGCCAGCGGTGTGAACATGTCGTACGAAACTGAGCCAGTCATGTTGTGGTTGACATCCTCCCAGCTGGTCAGGTCATCGGTATCGCGGCGGTATTTCTTGGAAGCTAAAAATTCAATCAGTCATTGGGCTTTTCTCAGAATGGCTGGTTTGTTTCGTACGAGTAGTGATGCCCCTCTTCGCCCGCAGAGCGCGAACTCGACTCGTGCGTCGCTCTATCGAACGAGCCTTAAGTGCTTGAGCAGCGGTAGAGCCTGAGCACGATTCCAAGGATCGTTGACCAATCGCTGCCATGTTATTACGGGCGTGGATTTCCCTGGCCATGTGCTTTGGATCATGAGCCTCTCCGGGATGGCCCATGACGGAACTGCAGAGGCTAAGGCCGACGGCGAGAAGAGAGGTGAGACGAGCCATGTTGAGGATAGTGAAATTGGCCTTGTTGTATTTGAGTGTGCAAAGAGACTGGGATGTTTTGCTTGTCTTCACCATCCCTCATGACTGAAGGTTCGCCATTTTATATTTCACTTCTACGTGCCAATAACACATAGCGCATAATCCAAATATCTCATTCTTGATTCGCTTCGTCACAATTACGCGGCTCCATGAAACAAGCATAGATTGTAAGTTCCCTGATGACTCGGCCGCCATGCGAAGCCATCGACATTCCCGAGACACTCAAACCAGCCACCGCCGGGAAGTGGGAGGCTGATATATAGACCGAGGCTTAATGACGCGGAACATGGACAAGGGAGGCCATCGAAGCTAATCCACCCCAGATTCACAGACCAATGAGCGCATTTGTAAAGAAAATCGAGAGAAATTGCTAGCGTTTGAGGTGAGAGGTCCACTTGACATGAAACCTTGTTTCCCGCTACTTACGCGGCGCGAGGCGGAATATCGGCATCGTTGCCAAGCGTGGAGACGACATCGCCAGCATTTATACGCAGTTTCCATGGGTGTTTTCGGTTGTGGCTGTGGGAGATTGGCGAATTTCGGGATATGGGCATGGCATGGTTGGGAGTCGTTGTGCGATCCATGCAGCGCTTGGGTTATTTCCATGTCCCCTCCACAACACGGTTATTTCTAATCAAGGGCGGTTGGGGAGCGGAGAGTGAGACCATTAGGGATGAAGTCTTGTGAAAGGCCCACTCCCCTCGAAAATAGATGAATAGGGTAGGGAGGCCGATGATCCTCAACTTGGATGGGATTTCATCATCGTCACCGGCTGGGTGGAGAGAATGGCCCCTTTTAATGCCCCTGAATCCGAGTGAAAGTGAAGAAATTTGGCATGCACCTGTTGTTGGATATAGTGCAAATCGCTGAGGCTAACTATCCTAGGCCAATCCACGTCAGTATATCTTTGTCTAATGTGCTTTTCTTGGGTAGATGCTCTGATATAGATATGTTGTGTAATGGTTCTTGAAGCTTTCGTATAGAGTGCCCCCCCTGCCGATTAACTATGTTCTCATAAGAAGGAACAGGATGAATACGGATCAAATTCCTGTGCAAGATGGAAAGACCGAGGCTTGTGAGTCGAGGAGGGACCAAGAAGACACACTAACTAGAGGAATTGGCAACTCTTCTCCATCCGATAGCCCGCGGTCTGATTTGACCTTGACAACCCTTTCCTATTGGCCTGGGATCCCCGTTGTTTCTCTTTAAATCTCACTGCTTTACTGGCATGTCGAACTCTGCCCAACGGCCCATCATATTGGCGCTTGGCCTGACTCTGGGCGCCCCAGCCGTGCTCTATTCTGGCATCCTTGGCGCCTTGGTCGTCTACCCTCACTGTACGCCCATCTGATCTACCTCCACAAGGTCACTTTGACTTGGTTCAAGGGCTTTGCGCAGACCTTCAACTTTCGGCTGCTCAAGGAGAACCCCGACGCTCGCCTTGTCCTCTATTTTCATGGCACAAGCGGTACCATGGCAAGTAGATGGCGCCGGACAGTTACCGCTCACTGTACTCCGCCGATCCCGTCAACACCCATGTCTTGGCCTTTGACTACCGGGGCCATGGAAAGTCCACGGGCCATCCATCTGAGGCTGGCGTTATCACGGATGCCCTAGCAGTGGCTGACTGGGCCATCAATACGACCAGCATCCCGCCTGAGCGGATTGTCATCTTTGGCCAGAGCCTTGGATCTGCAGTAGCCATTGCTCTCGTCAATGAACTTGCTCAACGTCAACCTTCAGTTCACTTTGCTGGGCTGGTCGTGACAGCTATCTTTCAAGGCATTCCACAGCTGACGGCCACATACCGCATTGGTGGTTTCATCCCGGTACTCTCACCGGTTGCCAGGATTAGGCCACTCTTCCGCTTCTCACAGAGGCTGACAAGCAAGTGGGACAATTTTCGCAGGCTTGGAGAGTTTGTCAAAGAGGCTGAGAGCTATGACATTACTCTTTTGCATGCTGAGGATGACACAGATATCCCCATGGAGAATTCTGTCAAGTTGTACCGGGAGGCGGTGCGTGTGGCGGAAAATGCCAAAAACGTGACTGAGGACAAGGAAGCTTTACTCGAGAGAATAGACAGACTCAAGGAGAGCCGTGGAGAGGGAGGGTCTATAACTGTATGGCCCACAGGGAAAGGTGACATTAGACTAGAGATCTTGAAGTACAGGGTGCATGACAAAATCATGTCATACCCTGCGACTGGGCTTGCAATTAGCAGAGCATTCAAGTCAGTTAGGTAACTAGACGTATTGGTAGATTTATGACAAGATCAAGATTTAGAATTTCGATTAAAACATATCTTTCATTGCTGTACCCAATGAGATACAATATTGTCGGAGAATCTTCATCGTGCTTAGATCGAGTAGATGTTATGCGCCATCTTGAAATCTCGACTAATAAGTAGGTATTCGCACTCAGTTACTGTGTATTGAACTCTTCTGTCTTGAAACAGCTACTCCTCTATAATTACTTTACCTGTACCTAGCAACGACCTAACAATCCCTTCATGCTTTTTTGCTCTAGCCATCGATATCGCAGTCTGCCCACCCTCAATCGTGACATTAACATCAGCTTGTCCCGTAGCTAAAAGTAGATCCACAATACCCTGGTGGCCAAGTGTAGCTGCCCAGTATAAAGGCGTTTTCCCAGAATTGTCTCTCAAGTTGACGTCGACCTCTCCCATGCTGAGCAATAGTTTGATGATATTCTCATGCCCCTTCATGGTGGCTATGGCTAGCAGCGTGAGGCCGGCGCTATATCGCAAATTGATGTCAGCCTTCCCCGTATCAAGCAGTAGTTTGAGGAGGGAATCGTGGCCGTTTCTGGCAGCTAGCCACAGCAACGTCACGTCGGAATTCCTCAAATGGATGTCGAAGTTGCCAGTGGCCATCAGCAGCCTAAACATGGCGTCGTACTCGGCAACACGCGATAACGGCTTCATGCTGCTGTCTTTTACGTCAACATTGGCCTTGAATGAGGTGAGAATCAGGTTGCTCATTGACTCATTCTGCAGAAGAGCAGCGTACGTCTCCTGCGAGAAGCCAGTGAAGCTGTTGGCCTTGCCGTTTGCGACAAGTAGCCTGACAACGGGCTCATGTCCGCATTCGACGGCACAGGATAGAGGTGTCCGGCTTGAATTGTCCGTCGTGCTGATGTCGACCGCTCCCGTAGCAAGGAGCAGCTTAACGATAGCCTCGTGTCCGTGCTGAGAGGCATAATGGAGTAGTGTTGAGCCGTTCTGGTCTTTCGCGTCAATGTCAAACCTGGCCTTTGCAAGTTGCAGCTTAACCATGTCGTTGTACTCGGTGGCCCATGATGGCGACGGGTGGCTGTTGTCAACGTTTGTTTCAACACACATGTTGTTTGGAAGCACTAGCTGGACAACCGTCTCGTACCCTCTCTGAGCAAGTAACGGGGCTGGGATCTGGCTAGAATCATCCCTCTTGGTAGCAGCTGCAGCCAGCAGTATCTTGGTGATGGCCTCGTTCGCGCTGGTCACCGACAATGGCGCCTGGCCATCTCTAGATCTCACGTCGATCTCAGCGCCATGCTCGAGAAGCAACCTGACGATGGGCTCGTTCCATTTCATGGCAGCCCATAGTAAAGGTGTTCTACCGTGGGTGTCATTGGCGTCCACGTCAACTTGCCCCGTCTCCAACAAGAGTCTGACAATGGATTCGTGCCCTTGATACGCGGCCATCAGTAGTGGAGTGAAGCCGGATCCATCTGGAATGTCGATGCCAGCCTTTCCTGTGGCTAGAAGAAGCCTGGCGATTGCCTCGTGGCCATCGTATATGACATGCAGAAACGGAGTTGTGCCCGTATTGTTCCTCGCGTCAACGTGGGCCTGGCCTGGGCCTAGTAACAGCCTGACCACCCCCTCGTGACCATTCTCAGCCGCAAACAACAGCGGCGTCCGGTTGTTTCGATCTTTCAGGTTGACATCAGCTTTGCCGGTGTCAATCAGCAGCTTGGCTATGGCTTCGAGCCCGTCCTCGGCTGCAAACGACAACGGCGTCCGGTCGAATCGGTCCCTCAAGTCGACATGGATCTCGTCCACGGCCAACAGCAGCTTGACGAGGTTTTCGTGTCTCCTTCGAACGGCCCGAATCAAGGGCGTCTCGCCAGATCCGTTCCTCGAGTTGATGTCGAATTTGCCTATGCTGAGCAGTTGCTCCACAATGTCCGTATGCCCCATCTCCACAGCTACCCGTGCCGGTGTCTGACGAATTCGGTTCTCTGCATGTATGTCAACTTTGCCTGTAGTGAGGAACATATTCAAGACAGTAGCATGTCCATTCTCAGCGGCATGGAACAGTGGCGTGCTTCCAGTTCCATCTCTTGAATCGGCATCAACCCCCTCTGTTGCCAGCAGGAGGCTGACAATAGTCCCATGCCCCATTTCGGCCGTCAGCAACAGCGGGGTCCTGTGATATACGTCCCTCGAGTCTGCATCAGCACCGTTCTCAAGAAGCAGTTTGATGACAGCGCCGTGCCTCTTCATTGCGGCCCATGCTAGTGGTGTCCAGCCGCGGGTGTCCTTCAAGTCTCTGTAGTTCACATGGGTCAGAAGGGCAGCCATTGCTTCAGCCATTCCAAAGTAAGCCGCCAGGTGAAGGCCGGTCATTCTTTGTGGAGCCTCCATGTAGTTCCAAGACTCGGCCATGACCATCAGGGCCTCGGCAGCGGCCTCGGCCTGCCCATTACTACACAGAAACTCGATCAGTTCCTTGCTTGTGGATAGAGATATGCGGGCATGATGCCCCCAGTTGTTCGCAGCGTAGCCGTAGAGTTGATGTGACCACAGTCTCTCATCCATCCTGCTCTTTGTTTCGCAGGGACCGCTTTCAAAGGTTTTGTACGAGAGGTATGTGACGCAGGCGGTTGTGATATCGGCCTCTGCAGTGGGAAACCAGTCCCCTTGCGTCCGCTCAAAGTATTGCTGCGTTGTGTAGTGCACCAGCCTGATGATATTGTTCTCCTTGTCCACAACGACCAGCCCAGCACATACAGCGACCACGTCGTCAACCTCGGGGAGGTTCTCATCAAACTCCGTCTCACCAACCTCCACGGCGAGTGCATGCTGGAGCTCGGACGTTGTGAAGGACCGTCGAGCGCAGGTAATGCACGCCAGGACCTTCTTTGCAAACGCTTCAGTGTTCGCCTGGCTTCCGATGCGCTCCATCGCGGCCTTGTACGTCTCGTCGTATGCGGTGGATTCAGTCGGCAGCGCCTTCAATGCTCTTCGGATGTCTTTTGGTGAAAACTTGCCTTCCAAGGAATTCAAATGTAGCTCCGCGAGGAGAAACCTGCAAAGTTAGCAAGTAGTGACAAAAGAAACATATAGATTTAAGCAACGTACATTCCGTTAACCGCTCTAACCACTTCAGTTTTGATATCTTCGCGGAGCTTTGGGTTGTTTCGAACCACCTTTGATAAAGAGGCAACGCGGCTGTCGAGATATCTGCCCACATCCTCCTCAGAGGCGCGGATTTCCAACTCTATGGCGTTGTCTGTGAAGTTCTCTTGGATGTCGGGCATGATCCTCGACGTCATGAAGAGACTTGCGCCACAACTCTTCTGGAGCGCAAACAACTCCCTCAAAAGCTCTGCCCTACTGCCGTCGGATGCCTGGCATTCATCCAGCACATCGACAAGAAGGTAGACTCGAACATACGTTTTTGCTAGCGAGCGAAGCGTCGTCGAAATCTCGTCGACCAACGGCCGTGTCTTTTTAGGCTTGTGGCGGTTGTAAAGATCTTTGACGACTTCTGGGAGGGAGGGCTGTCGTTCAGCCAACTGTTTCAAAAGACTCGCTAGCATCTTGTCAATCCTCTGATTGTCTTGTTGCCGAAAGTTGCAATAGATGTAGGCGATTCCAATGTTGATATCGCCGTTGAATCTTTTTCCGACATCATCAACCACGACTGGCGTGAGAATAGTCTTGCCTGCGCCGGGGATGCCCGGACAGAACAAGGTCTGCCTACTTGTCTTCAGCCAGGTCTGGTACTGTTCCGAGTCTAAGAGCCATTGCCCCGTCCCAGGCTGGCGCCTTCGGAGATTATCATGCTGCAGGGGCGCATACTCGATGGTTGTGAGCCAATCAAGAATGTCCTGATGCTCTTGGTTGCGCTGTGCAGAATGGATGGAGGTGGGTAACTTTTTCCGACATTTCATCCAACTTGCTATCAATTTCTAGTAAGACTGGATCCTATTAGCAAGAGAAATATTCACAAAAAAGCACTGCAATCCACCCAAATCGATGGTCCCTAGCCATATTTCCTCCAAAGCTCCCAACAGTAGTGTCCCCTTAGCTACCCACCTGCTGGTACGAAAAACAAAGCGAAGCCTCACAGGGCAGGTTGAAGCTTACTTTTAGCATTGCACATCTGGTTGACCTCCTGGGCCGGCACCACGGACAGAAGCTCTTTGGCAAACGCTGCAGCCACGGCAGCTGCGTGCTCCTGGCACTCCTTGCTCTCCCCAGAGTCAGCGTAGTCGCAGATACCCCGGATGACGAGGCACGGAAAGTCGTTGGCTAGCCCTGCTGCCTCTATCTCAAGACATAGCACGTTGCCGCCCAGTTGTCGGTTGATATTGTTGCGGAAGACAGCGTCCTTGACGACCTGGTTTCTGGAAGCAATCAGGCCGTAATGGACTTGCATGTCTCTGGGTGCCTCCTGTTCTCCTCCATCAACTGCCCTGTTCTCGGCCACAGGGTGCTGGGGGGCAAATACATGCCATGCCAGGAAGAACTCGAAAATGCTCAAGATCGCCGCCCAGATCATGAAGAGCAAGGCCGACAATCCCACACGATCGTCTGGGAGACCCGCTGAGGAAAGCAGAGGGTCCTTGAGGGAATCAGACTTGATGTATTTGGGCACCAGGTCAGGCCACTTGGTTGCCAGCTCGTCCAGGTATCTAGGTATCTAAGATCTCTTCATCTCACGCGTCGTCTCTAGCTTAGCCAACGCCGTCAGAAGCACGCTAGGCGGGTTGTTGAGAGTGCCTTTCCTATCAAATTGTCCGCCCTTCTCTGCCTTGCCAAAATCCCACTGCACGAATCCAGGATACTGATCGGTTGGTATGCTAACCACGACGTCGCCTAGTCGAACTTTTGGAGGGATGCCACCACCAATGCCAACCATGAGGCCGAACTTGATGGAGGGAAATGTGTCGAGCATTCTGGTGGCAACTATGGCTCCCGAGTTGGTGCCGTACTTGCCCCTTGGCAGGCAAGCGATGACCACGTTGTGGTTCCCAACTGTTCCCAGAGTGTATGTGTTGTGGTCGATGGGTGGCTTGGGCAGGTCTGGGTGTTCGACATCCAGCATAGCCGTGGCTGCGGTCTGCTCCTTTGGAAGGGCGCAGACCCATCCCACGGTATAGTCGCCATGAACAAACTCTGTCGAAGACATCTTTGGGCTTTGCCAGACACGAAATGTTGTGCCCGATGTTCCCGCTTCCTTCTCAGAAACAAAGAAGTGTCACCTCTGGGGCACATCGGAGGGCTTCATGTCTTTAAGCGCCTGGCAGGCAACCAACAGCTACACCGCAAGTACCAAGATGTCATACCCAGGCAGACTGCTGGCTCAGCCTTGGGTTGAGGTTGAGACCTACCGCCAGGCCTCTTGGGGGTTCAGCTTTGGGTTGTGAGACACAGAGTGTGGGTCGCGAGGCGTTTGTGGTGGCGGCGATGCATCAAGCTGAAAAGCAGGCTGGCGGTTCGGAGAGTGTTGGTCGGGTCCAGGGTGAAGCGACCCGGCTCAATTGCCTCCATAGGAATAAGGCAGTCGAGCAAGAGGCTGACAGCGAAGGGCGACATTGTGTCTGTCAGTCTTGCCCAGGCCACATACGCATAAGTTCAGGCTAGAGGTTGGTTCTTTTGGAATTCGCGTTCCAATGTTGTCGAGAATGTCAATGGGGGCTACCCCACCATTCAGATCAGATCTTGGCGGCTTCGCTCCTGCATATACGAGAGCTGAGCCAGAAACATGGATGTTGGCACCCAACGCGCCTGCATATTCCGGGTTAGTGCGGATGTGACAGTCCATGGCCATGAGGGACAGACCTCACCTCCACTTTCAAGGCGGATGTTGGGAAGAGTCAATCAAGAGCCTCCGCGGTATTGTGTTCTTTGTTATGGTTGAAGCCCGGCCCTTGATGGGATAACTGAGCCAGAAGACAGTACGATGAGAAAGGGCGGTCGAGTGTTACCTAGGTTGGAGGGGTGGTGCTGTTCGTAGACAGTAACGGTCGGCAGCCGAGTCTGGGCATGGCCGGGAACAGGTTGATCAGGCTCTCGAGCCCTGTGCTGTGTGCCTTGTGTACGATGGAGGACTCCGAGGAAGTTCTCAAGGGCTTGAGTGGCTATGTTTGAGATGAAGAAGGGCGCCAATCTGCCAGGCGGTTAATGCGGTTCTGCCTGTGGCCGCCATTACCAACTGCCAACCATCTAGTAACGTTCAAGTCCCCTTCGACTTTAACGTACTGAGCTCGTAGTTGTTGAAATGACGTTGACCGTGAGTGTGATGGCACTTGGATTATATGGGATTGGGGCAGGGGTTGTTTTGGGGGGCAGGCAAGTTGGCTGCAGACCGTGAGAAAGACCAAGAACAGCAACAGCAACAGCAACAGCGTCTATCAAATGGTGGGCACCTCACGCCCACTAGGTCAGGTAGGCCACCTTTACACTTTCCTATATTCTTCTTTTTCAAATGGCGCAAGCACTAACAACAAAAACCAGATCAAAGAGCAGAGGAAGTGAGGGTACAAGCACGACCACGGTCTGCTGGCAGAACGACATCACACAGGTTTCAAACACGGCCACGAGCTTCCACTACCACAACAACACCAAATGTGATACCAGCACGACCACAGCCTGTCGCGGCAACAACACCCAGCGCTGGAGACGAACAGATGTTGGAGTTTGCCAGAAAATGCATCATCTGCACCGAGACTTACACAAATATTGACGACTTCCCTCCTCCACACATACTCCCGGAATGCAGCACGCATCATTCCATGGACACGTGCAGGGCCTGCCTCACCAAGCACCTCGAGACGCAGGTGGGGTCCAAGGAGGCCTCGATATGGGAGCAGCTGCCATGCCCAAAGCCGGACTGCGGGCATTTCTACACGCACGAGCAGGTGCGATGCCTAGCCGACGCCGACACTTTTGCCCTATACGACGAGTACGGTCTCCAGAACATACTTGCGAAGCGGCCTAGCTTCCGGAGGTGCCTTCGCCCAGGTTGCGGCAATGGGCAGAGCTACGAGGTTGTGGGTGGTGGTGATAGCTCAACGAGCAATAAAATGGAGTGCAGCGCGTGCGGCTTTGCCATGTGCTTCAAGCACCAGTGCCCATGGCACGAGGGATTGTCGTGTGAGAAGTATGATTCAAGAAGGCAGTCGGGCGTGGAAGAGACGGAACTCTGGCTCGCCGATAACACCAAGCCGTGCCCAGGTCCGGACTGCCGCGTGACAATCTTGAAGGACGGGGGCTGCTGGCACATGACGTGCCGGTCGTGTATGTTCGAGTTCTGCTGGAACTGCCTAGCCGACTGGAGTAAGATTGGGGTTGACCGCAAGTGGCATAAGCCTGACTGCTGGTTTCGAGACGAGAGAGCTCCCTTGCTAACAGAAGTGGTGGGAAACACGCTCGAGGAGGCCTAAAAGTCCAGATACTAGTGTTGAATTGGCAGCATAGTAGGCAATAAGGGAAGCACCACTAACTAGAGTGGCGCGCCATGCTTTTTGGCATAGTGGTTACTTTCCGACAACTAGCTATTAAGTATTAGGAAGTAAGATTGAGCTAAAATTATATTATAGCTTATATTTTATTACCTTAAATTACCTTAAGGACCTTAGCGTAAGTAATTTTTTATTAAATATAATTAATTTTATATACTTATTTAAATAATTTTTATTAGCTTATATAAGCTAAGGCCTAGGTAAGTTAACTTAGAAAGCTAAGTTAATTATAAAATTATAAAATAATTATAAAATTATAAGATAAGCCTTATAAAGTAATTTAAATATAAAAATAATTAAAATAATTAAAATTAAGACTTTTTAAATCTTATATAATAAATTAAAAAAAAAATAATTAAAGTAAATTAAGTATTTTATATATATTTCTTTAAGTAAGGGTTTTAAAAATAAAACTTTTATTTTTATATTTTTTTTAAAAAAGTTTTTAAATTATATTAAAATTTATATAAAGTTTATATAAAAATATAAGCCTAATTAATATAATTAAGGTAATATTAGAGATATAAAATAAGTTTAATTTAAGTTAATTAGATTTTTAATTTATTAAAGCTTTTATAATATATTATTAAAAAGAATTTTATATAGCTTAAGGCCTATATAATTATATAAGAATTTCTTAACTTATTAATAATAACTAATATTTATAAAGGTATAGGCCTAATTAATATAATTAAGGTAATATTAAAGATATAAGATAGATTTAATTTATTAATTAGGCTTTAACTTAGCGAAGCTTTTATAATACTTTGCTAAGAAGTATTTTATATAGCTTAATACTTATATAATTATCTAGGGATTTCTTAACTTATTAATAATAATTAATATAGCCTAAATATTCTTATAATTACCCCTCTCTAAAGAGCTTAGTTTTATAAACTTATTTAATTAATTATATATTTTTTTTAATTAATACTAAAAAATATTTAAATTTAATTACTTTTTAATAATCTTAGGCTTTAATGCTTTTTTATAATACCTTATTAATTATTTATTATTTTTTTTATATTTTTTTATTATAATATTTATAGTCTTTATTATATTATATTATTTTCCTTTATAATTATCTAATTATTATTAAATTAATAATTACTTTATATTATTAATTATTTAATATTAATAACTTAAATATAATAATTATTATTATAATTAAAGTTTTTATTTTTTATTATAATTTTCTCTTATTTATTTATTTTTTTTATAATAATAATTTTTTTATTTATTGTAATATTATTATTATAGCTTTTATAATTATTTTTTATTTTATTTCTTATATTATTATATAAGATTTTCTAATTTTTTTTTTTTTTATATTTTATTTATTTATCTTATTATTATAAAGCTTTTAATTATATCTCTCTTTTTTATATATACCTCTATACTCTCTAAATTTAAGTATAATCCTAATATATATTTTTAGAAAATAAATATTAATAAGGTTTTTTATATATATTACTTAAAATATATTAATAATAATTTTTAAATGCCTTATATTATTAATAATTTATTAAATTATTATCTTTTTTATATTTATAATAAAAAAAAATATAATTTTATAAATTATTTTCTTATCTTTTATTTACCTTTTATAAATTATTATTTATATTTTATAAATTCTTTATAAGCTCTAAGGTACTACTTAAGATTCTTAAAATTATATTTATATTATTATTAATAAGATTTTTAATAATCTTATTACTTATATATATACTTAGATTAAATATATTAATTATATTATTAAGAATATAATATATATTTAATAAAAGCTTGTTAATTATCTCTATAAACCTATATTATAAGGTATTAAGATATTTCTATAAATATCTTATATCTAGATATAAGAGCTTATATTTAACTAAGAGATATTATTTTTTTTTTTTTTATCTTTAAAATATATATATATATATATTTTACCTAAGTATTAATTAACCTTTTATATATAAGCTAAGGCTAAAATAACCTTACTTAAGATAACTAATTATATTATTATTATTATTATTTTTTATATTTATAATAATACTTTTACTTAATTATTACTTAAGGTAATTAATTATCTTAAGGATTATAAGAATATACTAAGAGTTAATATTAAGATTAAAGGTAATACTTATAAGATTATTAATATTTTTATCTTTAAGGCCTTATTAATTTTTTATTAACTCTTAATACTTATAAATATATTTATTTTTTTAATAAAAATAAAAATAAAAATAAAAATAAAAATATTAATAACTTATTAAATATTACCTAAAATAAGCGCTATAAAGCTAAGAAGCCTAAGGCTATTAATATTATTAAGCTTATTAATAAATATTATTTTATTTATAATAACCCTTAAGTTATAATAAGGCTTTTTATTTTATTATTAAAGTCTTAATTATTATTTCCCTTAGTTTTTTATTTTTTATAATTTTATTTTTCTAGGCATAGCTTTTATATTAATTATTCTGTATTTATATTATAATACTTTAATAAATAATTTATATTTTTAATTTATAACTTAACATAATTTAATTTTACTTATATTTTTATATTTAAGTCTTTATTTTTTATACTTAGATTAATAAGTTTTTTTTATTATATTTTTAATATAAATTTAATTATATTTTATTTTATTTTTTATATTTTTTTCTTATAATCTTAAGGTATTTTTTTATTATTATTTATATATTTTATAAGTATTTTTTTAGGTTTTTATATATTATATTTTATTAATTACTTTTTTTATTTAATACAATAAAAGATTTTATTTTTTATTTTTTTATATAAGATTTTATTTTTTATTTTTTTATATAAGATTATTTTTTTTATTTCTTATTTATTAAGCTTATCTTTAAGCTTTAATTAATTTTATATAATATTATTAATCTTTTTATAATTACTTTATAATTTAATAAATAATATATAAAATATATTATATATATATTAATATTTTTTTAATAATTTTAAAGTATAAGCTTATTTCTTATATTTATTAAAAATCTTAGCTTTTATAAATTATAAAGCTAATTTAAGGTACTTAAACCTTTAATCTTTTATTAATATTTTAATAATTTATCCCTAATAATAAGTTTATAGCTTATACCTAGAGTTATAATATTTTACTTATAACTTTAAAGCTTTCTTTTAATATTTTTATACTTAGGCCTATATATAGCTAAGTATTATTAAGTATTTAGTAATACCTTATATATTTATCTATATTTTTATTAAGATATATTTTATATATTATAAGTAATATTTAATTAATATTTGTATTAAAAAAACCCTAATAATTAAATATTTATTATTATTATAAATAAAAGTAATATTTAAGAATTATATTATTTACTTTTTAGGTAATCTTTTTATATAAACTCTTAGATATTTCTTAAGTATTTAATATATATATTTTATTTAATTATTTATCTAAAGGTAATATATAATAAATAATTAATAATAAATTATTTAATTTTTTATAAGGTTTATTTAGAATATATTAATAATTAGCTTATTTTAATTATTAATAATTTCTTTTAATATATTTAAATAGCTTGTAATATATTTATATATAAAAGGTATAAGCTTTATAGCCCTAAGCTTTTTTTTAATTAAAATAAATAATATAAATTTAATTATCTTATAAATACTAATAAGAATTATATTATAATTATTATTATTACTTTAAGTATTTAATAATAGCTTAATAATAAAATTAAGGCTAATTTCTTAAAATATATATAATAATAATAATAAAAATTAAAGTTTCTTATAAGGCTTATATCTAAGAACTTTAATACCTTAATAACTTAAATAACTCTTAATATATTTTTAAATATTTTTTATAATACTTTATTAATAAAACTTCCTTAAGATAAAATTAAATATTTTTTATAATTTTATATAGCTTATTCTTAGATTATTATAATATTATTAAAAGATTTTTATTTTTATAGTGCCTTAATCTAAGATAATTAATTTTCTTTTATAATATAATAAGTCTTTAAAGTTTATTATATTTCCCTTATATTTATTAATAATTCTTTAAGTTTTTACCTTAAACTCTTAATATTATTAATCTTAGCTTTATAGTTCTTTAATTAATACTTTAAACTTTTTAAAAAACTAAAAAAAAAAATATTATTTTATCTCTTATAAGCTCTTTTATAACTAAGTATAAGATATATTATTTTAAAATAATAATCTTAGTTATAATTAAGTCTTTAAAGGCTTATTAAAAATCCTTTATTTACTTAGTAATTTATAAAATATGTATTTTTTTTATTTATATTTATTTATATTAAGTTATAATAATACATATTTATATAATAAGTATTATTTTTTAATTTATATTTATAAAAAAAAAAGATCTTTTATTATATATTATTTATATATAAAGATATATAACTAAAATACTTGTTTTACTTTTAAATATAATAATATATTACTAAGTAAGTTTTAATAATTTATATATAAGCTTTAACTTTTTAGCTAATATAAATAAGATATCTTTATAAGAGATCTCTTTCTTTATATAATTAAATCTCTTTAAAAGACTATTTATAAGGTTTTTTATTTTTAGCTTATATTTAATATTAAAATTAAAGGTAAATAATTAATAAACCTAGTAAGTAAGTTTATCTTATAGGTCTTTAATTACTATCTTAATAATACTTATAAATATTTAATAATTTATTAAGATTAAGAATTTCTCTATGAGTCTTTATAGGTAATAAGACTAATATTTAAGGCTCTTAATAATTATTAATAGCTCTTATTATCTTATAGCTTATTATTACTCTTAGTTTTATAATTTTTATAATTAATAAATAAATAACTATTATTAAGTATTAATTAATTAAATTAAAATACTTAAAATAGCCTTTAGTAGGATATTTATTTTTATTTTAATTAAAAGTAATAAGTCTTAGTAGTAAAAAATTAATATAAATTAAAGGCTTATTTAAGCTATTAAAAGACTTATTTTATATTAATTATTTAAATAAACTTATTTTTTTGATTTTTTTGATTTTTTTTTAATAGAAATATAATTAGGCTTATTATTACTAAATATTATATATTAATTATTTAATAAAAGTTATAAAAGCCTAAAAAGACTTATATATTTTTAAAGCTAATTAAGGCTTATTACTTAGATATTAACTTAACTTAAATAAGGTTTATTGTTATTTCTTTTTAGGTAATAATATACCTAAGGAACTTAATACTTTATTAATAAAATTTATATTTAAATAGCTTATTATATAACTATATTTTAATAAGCTATTATAAAACTTCTTTAAGGTATTTAATATATTTTTCTCTTATTTATAAGTATATTAAGATATTATTTATATAAGATATATAATATATATTTAATATATTAAAAAGTAATTAATAAGTATATATTTAAAATATAATAGAAGTATTAATAAGCCTAAATAATATAATTATATATTAAAAATACTTATACCTTATATAAAAGGCTATCTTTTATTAATTCTTTTTTATAACCTTTATTTAATAATATATAATATAGATATTATTATTGTTGAAATTACTGTTGAAATTACTGTCATTCGCACATTCACACGAGCCAAGATGTACGCATCATGCATTTGACCGGATGGGTTTGATCAATTGAACCTATAGACTTCCATCTGCCGCCGAGTCCGGCGCCGAGCCCCGGCGCCGACACTTTTTAGGTTTGCAGAACTCCGACGCCGACTCCAGGAACCGATCCCTCCGAAACCTATGACGCCGATAACCTCCATTTCCCAACAGTGAGAGATTCGCCACTTTCCATCCCCTTGTACAGACACCCTAACCCAGGCTCACCGCAGCAGTTGCGCCTGCAGCTACGTGGCCAGATCCTGGCTGGCCACAGCAAGACTTCTTCGATCTTCTCATTTGGCGTTGCGGAAGGTGTTGACGCTGATGACGAGAGTCATGAGCCACGCCTCGTACGGGTGCGTGTTGTTGTTGTCTCTCAAGCCATTGAGGAAACCGATTTCCTTCTGGGCGAGATGCCTGCGTTTCTTCAGCTTCCTTTTGAGGGCCTTCAATAAAGAAAGCTCTTCTCTAACGAAGTTGAATCGACCATCTGTATCATAACCAGGTGGAAAGAGGCCAGGCAGAAGAAGAAGAAGGTTGCAGCCGAAGATCGCGAGTTCAACCTGAACCTTTCGTTTGGTAGGCCGCGTGCCCACCGCAACGCTCCGAATGGCTCCGTACGATATCATCTCTCGTAGCCTATTATGGGTGCTTTTCGCGCCCCTGCGAAGCTTGCGGACCTCTTCGGCAAGGTCATCCTGGTCATATAGGAAGGCATGCCGATAGGCATTGGCCGCGCTGCTTTGATCCGCTGGTTGAAGGTCTTTGCGGAAAGCAGCCATCGCGATCTCGTTGGTGTGTTGTTGATCAGTTGGCCGGTCGCAGATTGGTTGACTGGTTGGTTGTGGTTGTTGTTGGTTGTGGTTGAACCTCCTCTCACGAGGATAACGGAAGCGATTTTGACCTCTTCAAGTGGTTGAGAATTGCAAGGATGATTGGAAGGTTGACGTCGGAGGGGAGCTGCTACGCGAAGGGGTTAGATTTTAACCACTTCAGCTGGTCAAGATGCAAGCTGTTCATTATGAATAGAGCTAGTTTCAGCGCGTCATTGAAGCTATCGATGATTGTGTGGATAAACCTTATTGATTTGAGCCCATTGAGACCTCAGGCTTTGGGTATAGAGCCTTTATTGTTGAAATTACTGAGATATTGATTGAGATACTTTGATCCCTATTTTGGGTGGCATAAAGTGATAGAATAATAATATAGATATTAATTTTAGAGATTTATTTTATTTTAATAAATTAATTTAAAAAATCTTTAATAAAAAAGAAATATTTATTTTTATTTATAACCTTATTTAATTTATAATAATCTATATATTAATATATTTTTTTATTTTTTTTAGATATAAAAAATATTAAGGTATTTATTTTACTTATTAAATATTTAATATACTTATTTATTAAGTTCTCTATAAAGTATTCCTAAAGGGTAATATATTATGCCTTATTTATAAGGTATAATAGCCTATAAGGTAATTTATTTCTTTAAATAATATTAATCTTATAAGTTATTTCTAATAAAAGTAATGTTTTTTTAATTATTTCTTTATTAAAGAATCTTTTTAAACCTTTAAGTTTAAATAAGAGCCTTTTAATATTTTTTACCCTTATATCTAATAGCTTACTAAGTATAATTATATTTTTCTCTTAAGGCATAAAAGTAATTATAATATATAATATATAAATAGCTTCTTAATTTTTAATAATATTTTAAAAAAGAGATTTTAGATTTATAAAGGTAATTTTTTTATAATATTATAAATTAATAATATAATTAATAATAATATTTTCTTATCTCATAAATAATTAAAAAAAATTATATTATACCTCCTTAAGCTAATATTAAAACTTATAAATATTTATTATATTTTTTATAGTATTTTATAATTATTAAGAAAAAAATAATATAAGCTAATAAATATTCCCTAGGTTTATTTTATCTTTTTTAAAAGATTTTAACCTTAAGGTAATATAATTTATTATAAGCTTAAGTTTAAGCTTTTTAATAAGGTTTATATTAATTAAATTAATTTTAGATCTTATATTAAGGAATATATTAAGCTCTTCTTTAATAAGCCCTGAGAGAATTAATCTTTTTACTTAGGCTATTTTCCCTATAAGTATTTATTTAATAAGGGTTATAAATAGAGCGTTAAGTTTCTCTTTTATTTATTTTAATTTTTTACGTTATTTAATTTTTTAATGTAAATATAATTAATTTTTACTAAGGAATTATTTTTCTTAAGAGGGGTTTAATTTATATTACTTTATTTCTTTAATAAGTAATCTAAGGCTTTATAGCCTAATTAATTATAGCTATAATATCTAATTATTGTTAATCTCTTATTAATATATATATAATATATTATTATTATAGGTATACTTAAGTAATTCTAAGTTCCTTAATAAAAGTAATAATAAGCTATATTTTTATTTTTTTCTTATTTTAGTAATAATATATTATAAAAAGTATATTATTATATAAAATATTAAAGGGGAATTTCTTTTTTTCTTCATATAATAATTATAAGTTAATTTCTTATAGTTTTAAGTTAATATATTATTTTTATATAAATATAAGATATTTTTCTTAAAAAAGAAAGTTTATTAATAAGCTAATAATATATATTTTTTATTTAAATTAAAATATATAACTAAGCTTAATTATAAATTATTTAATTTATTATTTAATTATAATACTAGGCCTTAATTAATTCATAGCTATAATAGCTTTAATTTAAGTATTAATTTTAAGTATATTAATATACTTAATTAAATACTTATAGTTATATTATAATAATTTCTTATAATCTTTATAAGAAATAAATAGTAATTACTTAATAAGTTATATTAATACTTAGTTTTATTATAATAAATAATCTAAGATTATTTATTATTATCTTTATTTATTTTATTAATAGTATTATTACTTTTATTATTATAATCTTTTAAACTTTTTTAAAAATAACAAACTTAAAAAAGATATTACTAATATACTTACTTTTTCTTATTATTACCTTAATGTTATTTTTTAATATAATATTATACCTAGGGTATAACCCCTTTATGAGTATTATTTCTTATTAAGTAAGTAAATAATATTCTTAGATTATATTAAAAAGTAATCTCTATACTTATATAGAGATATTAAGAAAATCTTTAGAAAAAAAGTCTCTTATTATTTTTTATTCTCTTAGATTAGCTATTTAAGGTCTTCTATATCTATATAACCTAAGATCCTTAATCTTATAATTAAAGTAATAAATAATATTACTATTTTTCTCTTTTATTCTAACTTTATTAGGTTATGTTTATTAATATAGCACTAAGCTTTTAGCTATTAATTAATAAGGGTATTCCCGCATAACTTATTTATCTTAATAATATATTAATTTTTTATAAAAGTAAAAATTAAAGAATTATAATAATGTAGGCCTAATTAATATAATAAAGGTAATATTAGAGATATAAGATAAGTTTAATTTATTAATTAGATTTTAACTTAGTAAAGCTTTTATAATACTTTATTAAGAAGTATTTTATATAGCTTAATGCTTATATAGTTATTTAAGGATTTCTTAGCCTATTAGTAATTGCTAGTATAACTTAAATATTCTTATAATATTCTTCTTAGATTTGATTTTATTTAAAATAAAACTTAAAGTATTTTAGTTAATATCTTAATAATTTTAATAATAAAAAATTTATATTTAAAGCCGAAGGTTTTAATAGGCTTAAATTAATATATTTTATTTATATATTTATTAATAAGTTTGATTATATATTAAAATTAGCTTTATTTATAATAAATAAGTTATATTTTAATTAGCTAAAAAGATTAAAATCCCTTTTATATAATAACTCTCTCTTTTAATATTAATCTTTTAATTATTTTTATAATTCTTAATAACTTAAAGAAATTAAAATCTTAAAAAAATATATTTATATTATTTTTATTCAAGGAATTTAATTATAATTAATACTATATTAATACTAAGAATATAATAATTATTTTTTATAAAATCTTTTAATTAAATAATTAAAGTAATATAATTAATACTTATTAATATAATTTTTAATATAAGTAAAATAACTTTATTAAGATAATATATAAGCTATATAAAAATATTAAAAATACTTATAATAAGCTATAAAAAATAATATGAAATAAAGCCTTTTAAAGGATTAAATTAAATGTAAAGCTTAATTAATTAATATATTTTAAACTTATAATCTTTAAGTATATTATTCTTTTTTTAGCCTTTTTTTATTAAATTATATTATTAATATAAGATTTAATTTTATTAAAAATAAGCTTTTTTTATTAAAAACTTTTAATAAAAATTAAAATAAACAGAAAATCTTATTAATAAAAATATTGTATTCTTTAAGGACTTATAAAATAATAACTAATAGAAAATATAATTTATAACCCTTATTATTCATATTAATACCTTTTATAATATTAAATATAAAAATTAAAAAAAGTCTTATTATAATTAGCTAGGATCTAACTATATAGCTATAAGTATAATATTAAGAAATAAAAATTATTAATATTATAAGTTTACTTAAAGAGATTAGTTCTTAGAGTTAGTATTAGAGTTAAAACATAAAAAGTAATAATGCTAAATTTAATAGTAAATAAAGGTCTATAGGTTTCATTAATTAAATGTATTTAATTAGATATATAGTATATATATCTTAGCTTATATAAATATATAAATAATAATAATTTTAATAATAATTTTAGTAATAAATATATAACTAATAGTAGGTATAATAATATATTAAAACTAGCTTTATTTATAGTAAAGAGGTTCTATTTTAATTAATTTGAGAGGTTAAGATCCTTTATATATAATAGCTTTTCCCTTTAATACTAACCTTTTAATTATTTATTTAATTCTTAATTACTTAAAGAAAATAAAATCTTAAAGGATTATATTCTTAATATCATTATTAAAAGAGGTTTAATTATAATTAATAGTAATAACTATAATTAATTAATAATCTTTATAAAAAGATATTATAATCTTCTTAATATATTATTAATTAAATACTTAAAAAAATATAATTAATACTTATTAATATAATTTTTAATATAATTAAAACAATTTTATTCAAGTAATTTATAAGCTTTATAAAGATATTATAAATATTTATAATAAGCTATAAGAAATAATATTAATAAAAGGTTTAATTTTATTAAAAAAGAACTTTTTTTATTAAAGGCTTTTAATAAAAAGCTAAAAAAATAAAGAGATTTTACTAATAAAGATATTATATTCCTTAAGGATATATAATATTATAATTTATCTAAAGCATAGCTTATAACCTTAATTAATAATCTTAATACTTGTTATAATATTAAATTAAAAAGTTAAAAAGATTAATTAGCTAAGATCTAGCTATATAGCTATAAATATAATTTTATTACAAAATACAAGATATTAATATTATAAGTTTACTTAGAGGGATTAGTTATTAGAATTAAAAATTAAGTTTTATAAACTTAAAAAGTATTATTATTAGACTTAATAATAAGCAAATATTAATATATTTAATTAATTAAAGTTATTTAATTAAATATAATATATATATATATCTTAGTATATATAAAAATATAAATAATAATTATTTTGTTTTTATTTTATTACTTTATATTACCTAAAATAAGAATTAAAATATCTTAATTAATATCTTAGTAATTTTAATAATAAAGGCTTTATACCTTAAGCCTAAGGTCTTAATAGGCTTAAATTAATAAGGTTTATCTATATAATTACTAATAGCTTTAATAATATATTAAAACTAGCTCTATTTATAATAAATAGCTTATATCTTAATTAACTAAAATAATTAAAATCTAATACCTTCGCATAGTAATTCCCCTCTAATATTAACTATTTAATTATCCTTATAAAAAGAAATATAATTATAATTAATAATAACTATAATTAACTAATTAATAATAAAAATAATATAACTAATACCTATTAATATGCCTTTTTATATAATTAAGATAAGCTTATTAAAGAGGTCTATAAGCTTTATAGGGGCATAAAAAATACCTATAATAAGCTATAAGAAATAATATTATATAGAGCTATTTATATTATTATAATAAATATATAGCTTATTAAATAAAAGGTTTAAATTAAACTTATAATCTTTAGCTATAATTTTTTTTTTATTTAGCCTCTTTTTATTTAATTATAATATAAATAATTAATTTAATTTTATTAAAGAAAAACTTGTTTTATTAAAGGCCCTTATAAAAAAGGTAAAGAAATATAAATATCTTACTTAGAAAGAAATTAATTTTCTTAATAGCTTAAGAGATAATAATAATATATACTTATATAAGGCATAACTTATAACTCTTATTATTAATATTAATACCTTTTATAATACTAAATAAAAAAATTAAAGAAATCTTATAGCTAGCTAAGATCTAGCTATATAGCTATAGGTATAATTATTATAATAAGCCTAGGTTAAGGTATTTATATAAGGGGATAAAAAGTAATAAATCTCTTATTATTAGGAAATAGAGGTTATTAATATTATAGGTTTTAGAGGGATTAATTCTTAGAGTTAGCATTAGAGTTTAAACCAAAAAGTATTAGCGCTAAGGCTTAGCGCTAGACTTAGTAATAAATAGAAGTCTATAAGTTTAATTAATTAAACTTATCTAGTTAAATATATAATATACATATCTTAGTTTATATAAATATATAAATAATAGTAATTTTAATAGTAATTTTAATCATAAATAATAATTATTTTAAATATATAATTATACTTTTTAGGCTAATTAATATATTAATTATATATTAAGATATATATATAGGTCTTTTATTAACCTCTTAGATATATATTATATTATATTATATATAGAAATATTATTTAAATTTATTTCTTTTAGAAATATATAAATTTTATAAATATTTTATTATTTTTATAAAAAGCTTATAAGTTATTACTTAGTAATAGGTATAAAGCTATTAGTAAAAATACTTAAAAATATCTAAATTACAAAAATTCTAATAAGGCTTTTTAAGATTTAAAGCATATATATATTATATAATTATTTTTTAATATTAAGATTTATATTTATTAATAATTAATAAATAAAAATATATTAATTAAGGCTATATGAAATACCTTAACTTAGCTTATAAACTTATAATTAAAACTTATATTTTATTAATTAAAGAGACTCTAAGATATTAAATAATATTAAATAATATATTAATAAAAGCTTTTTATTATTATTAATAATCTAAAATATTTAAGACATTATTTATTTTTATATATTACTAGGCTTTTATAAGTATTATAAGTACCTTGTTAAAAAGTCTTAAAAATAAATTAGCTAAATAGTTATATAAGCTATTTATTTATTTATTTTAATATCTAATATTAGCTAAGTATAAAGAATTTAATAAATAGCTATTTTAAGACAACTTAATTATATAAAAAGAGAAATATCTTATAATACTATATTTCTAATTTTAATTAAGAAACTTATTTTTATATATAATCTTATTTATTATTAAAACTATTATTAAAATTATTATTATTTATATATTTATTTAAGCTAAGATATATATATTATATATTAAATTAGATAAATTTAATCAATTAAACCTATAGACCTTTATTTATCGCTAAGTCTAATATTTATACTTTTTAGATTTATAAAACTCTAATATTAAGTCTAAGAATTAATCCCTCTAAATAAACCTATAATATTAATATCCTTTGTTTCTTAAAAAGAAAATCTAAAAAAAAATTCTTATAATTAAAGATATTATATTCCTTAAATATATATAAGATACTAATTAATATTAAATATACTTTATAATATTTATTATTAATATTAATACTATTTATAATATTTAATAAAAAGATTAAAAAAGTCTTATAATTAGCTGAGATTTAGCTATATAGCTATAAATATACTTCTATTAAAGCCTTTAATAATATAAACTTTTATTGAATATTAGTATAGTTTTTATTAATATTATACTTAAATAAGTAAAATTAAAATAAAAAATAAATATTATAATTAAAGATTATAAGTTTAATTTATATTAATTAATTAAGTTTTATATTTAATTTTATATTTTAAAGGACTTTATTTAATAGTATTTTTTATAAATACTTTTAATACCTTGATAAAGCTTATAAATTACCTTAATAAAGTTATTTTAATTATATTAAATATTATATTAATATATATTAATTATATTATTTTAATTAATTTATTAAAGATCTTTATAAAAAATACTTATTATAATTTTATTATTAATGTATTATTAATTAAATAGCTAATTATAAATTAATCAATTAATTAATTATTATTAGTTATAATTAAACTTTCTCTTATAAGAATAATAAAAATAATTTTAGCCTATTTAAGTAATTAAGAATTATAAGAATAATTAAAAGGTTAATATTAAAGAGGAGAATTATTATATAAAAGGGTTAGATTTTAACCTTTTAAGCTAATTAAGATATAACCTATTTAGTATAAATAAAGCTAATTTTAGTATATTATTAAAGCTATTAATAGTTATATAGATAAAGCTTATTAATTTATGACTATTAAGACCTTAGGTTTTAGGTATAAAGCCTTTATTATTAAAATTACTAATATATTAACTAAGATATTTTAATCCATATTTCAGGTAAAATAAAGTCTAAGAATAAAAAAAATATATAATCTTATATTAAGTATCTAAATAAAGATTATTAAACTTAAAAAGAAGATATTAATAACTAAGATATATATTTATACTATATAAGCTATAATAAGAATACTTTTTATCTTTAATAAATATATACTTAAGAGTATTATTTATTACTTAATATTCATAATTATAACTTAATATTAAAAAGTAAGAGAGATTAAAGTAAGTCCTTTATAAATAATCTAAAAAAGAAAAGGCTTTTAAAAATAAAGCCCCTAGGGACTAATTTATAGCTAGGGTTATTATTTTAAAGTAATATATCTTATATCTAATTATAAGACTTTTAATAAATAATAATATATATATTTTTTTTTAAATTTTTATAAAGGCTTAATATATTAATTAAAGAAATATATAATTATAAGTAATAGTATTAATAATTAATAATAAAAATATATAATATCTAGAAATTATAATAATTAGTAAATTATTACCTTATAATTATTATAATTTAAAGAAAAATTAATAATCCTTAAATAATATACCTTATATAAAGAGATCTTATAAAGATATTATACTAACTTAAGAATACGATCTATAAAGTCTTTATAGACCTTATACTTAATAAAAAAGAAATTTTATTAGCTAAGTATTATAAATAATCTTTATAAATAAAAAGTTATTTAATTTTATTAAGGCATTTAATGATTAAGGCATAAATTATATAATTAACTATACTTAAAATTATTATTATTTTATTTATTTTATAAAATTAACATAGATACTAATATAAGAATATTAAATAATATAAAAAGTAATAATAAATATTATAATTTAACTTAAATAATTATATATAAGATAATTAAATATATAATAGTTATATAAATTATAAAGTATTTTAATCTTAACCTTAATAAATATATATTTAATACTTCTTAGGTAATAATTAAAAAGTATATATATTATTAATATTTGAATAATATAGTATATATTTATTATAATATATAAATATTATACTTGATAATTTATATAGTTAATACTTAGATTTATTTTAAAAGTATATCTTAAGATATTTTATTAATATTTAATATATTTTTTATATTTAACTATTAATCTAAAGACAATATAGAATAAATACCATACTTAAAATTAGTTTACATACTTTTATATAGTAATACTATAAGCTTTATAACTTTAATACTTAAGATATTTTAAAATAATCAGAGATCTTAGGTTAAATTAAGTAAAAGATATAAAAATATTCATAAAAGGCCTAAAAGTTATAAGCTAAGTAATATAATTTAAGATATACCCTATAGAAATATTAAGAGAGATAGATTATTAATATATTTATAACTAACTATAAGATATATTACTTTGAAATAATAATAATTATTATAATTAAGTCCCTAGAGGCTTATTAAGAGTTTTTTATTTACTTAGTAATTTATATAATATTTTTTATTTTATCTATTAATTATTAATATTAATTAATAATAATAAATATTATATAATAAATATAATTTTGTATATATATTTATAATAAAGAAAATTCTTATTATAACTTGTATTATATAAATATATATAATTAAAATATTTATTTTACTTATAAATATAATAATATATTATTAACTAAGTTTTAATAATATATATATATGCTTTAATTTTATAATAAATATACATAAAATATTTTATAAAGGGATCTCTCTTTTTATATAATAGGATCTTCTTAAAAGATTATTTATAAGCTTTTTTATTCTTAGCTTATATTTCAAATTAACATTAATAATAAATAATTACTAAACTTAATATAGATGCTTATCTTATAAATCTTTTATTAATATCTTAATAATACCTATAGGTATTTAATAATTTATTAAAATTAAGAATCTTTCTTTCTAAGAATCTTTATATATAATAAGATTAATATTTAAGGCTCTTAATAACTATTAATAACTTTCATTATCTTATAACTTCTTAGTATTTTTAATCTTATAATTTTTATAATAAATAAATAAATAATTAGTATTAAATATTAATTAATTATATAAAAGTACTTAAAATAGCCTTTATTAAGATATTTATTATTATTATATTTAAAAGTAATATATCTTAATAACAAAGAATTAATATAAAATAAAAGGCTTATTTAAATTATAAAGAGTCTATTTTTATATTAGTTATTTAAGTAAGTATATTATTTTTAGTTTTACTTTTTTTTAATTTAAATATAATTAAGCTATTATTATTAAATAATATATAATAAACTATTAATAAAAATTATAAAAGCCTAAAAATATCTATATATATTTAAAACTAATAAGGGTTATTACTGAGATTTTAATTTAATATAAATAAAATGAATTTGTATTTTTTCTTAAGTAATAATATATTTAAATAACTTAATATATAATTATATTTTAATAAAGTATTATAAGACCTCTCTAAGATATTTAATATATTCTTTTTTATTTATAAGTAAATTAAGATATGTTATATATAAAATATATAATATATATATAATAAATTAAAAAGTAATCAATAAATATATAGTTAAGATATATTAAAAATATTCATACGCCTAAATAATATAATTATATATTAAATATATTTTAATTTTATATAAAAGATTATTTTTTATTAAATTTTTTTTATGACTCTTACTTTAATAATATATATAATATATATTTATCTTGGAGATTTATTTTATTTTAATATATTAACTTAAGAGGTCTTTAATAAAAAAACATTAATTTTTAATTATAACCTTATTTTATTTTAAACTTTAAGATTTAAAAAGTCTTTTTAATAACAAAATAAGTAAGGAAATATTATTTTTATTAAAAATCACTTATAAGAGTAATATTATTTAAAGAAATATATTATTTTATAAATTATTATATCTTAGAAATAAGATATACTATATTAACCCTTGAAGAATACTTTATAAAGAGTGTAATAAATAAATATATTAGATATATAATAAGTATATTAAATATATGAATTTTATTATATCTAAGAAAAACATAAATATATATATATAAACTATTATAAATAAAAGCCCCTTAATATTTTTTAGTTTTATATTTAATAACTTATTAAATATAATTATATTTTTATATTAAGATAAAAAAATAATTATAATTTATAATATATAAATAACCTCTTAGTTTTTTATAATATATTTATATAAATATTTTAAATCTATAAAAGTAATCTCTTTATAATTCTATAAGTTAATAATATAATTAATAATAATATATTTTTACTTTATAAAATAATAAGATAAAATTATATTATATATCTCTAAGTTAATTTTAATATTTATATATATTTATTATTTATTATTAAAATTACTATTAAAATTACTATTATTTATATATTTATATAAGCTAAGATATACGCATTATGTATTTAACCGGATAGGTTTAATTAATTAAACTTATAGATCTCTATCTACCGCCGAGTTCTAGAGCTAATACTTTTTAGGTTTAAACTCCGACGCCGACTCTAGGAACCAATCCCTCCGAGTAAACCTATAACGCTAATAACCTCTATTTCCCAATATTACGGCTATAGCTACATAGCTAGATCCTTGCTAGCTAACTTCTTTAATCTTCTTATTTAGCGTTGCGAAAGGTATTAATGCTAATAATAAGGGTTATAAGCCACGCTTTATACTAGTTATTATACTACAACTAGGTAAAAAGAGGCTAAGAAAAAGAAAAAAGAAATTATAATTAAAGATCGCGAGTTTAATCTATACTAATCAGCTAAGTATAATACTTAACTTAATGCTCTAAAGGGCTCTAGTTTATATTATTTTTTATAGCTTATTATAAGTATTTTTAATGCCCTTATAAAGCTTATAGGCCGCCTTAGTAAGGCTATCTTACTTAGATTAAAAGTTATACTAATAGATATTAGCTGCGTTACTTTAATTATTTAATTAAAGGTCTTTAAGGAAAATAATTATTATAATTTTATTATTAATATATTATTAATTAATTAGCTAGTTATAGATTTATTAACTAATTAGTTATTATTAATTATAACTAAACCTCTTTTAATAAGGATAATAAAAGTATAATTCTTTAAGATTTTAGCCTCTTTAAGTAATTAAGAATTATAAAGATAATTAAAAGATTAATATTAAAAGAGAGAGCTATTATAGAATAGGGTTAAATTTTAACCTCTTTAGCTAGTTAAGATATAACTAATCTATTATAAATAAAGCTAATTTTAGCGTATTATTAAAGCTATTAATAATTATAGAGATAGATTTTATAAATTTAAGCTTATTAAGACCTTAGGCTTTAATTATAGAGCCTTTATTATTAAAATTCTTAAGATATTAACTAAGATACTTTGATTTTTATTTTAAGTAAAATAAAATATAAAAATAATAAATATTTATTTTTTATTTTATAACTTTTTATAATTATAAATAAAAAAATATAAATTAATAAAGATTTTTTAAATTTATTTTATTTTTTTAAAAAATTATAATTATAAGATAACACTTATTAAGTTATTATAAGTATAAATTTAAACTTTATATTAATCTTATTTTTTATATTTATAATCTTATTTATATCCTAGCTTTAATAAATCCTTATACTTTTATTATTATTTAATATATTATTAAGGCTCTTAATATTTATAATTTAACTTAACTATTATTATAATTACTATTACTATTAGAATTATAATTATTTATATATTAATATAAGCTAAGATATATATATTAAATATTTAACTAAATACGTTTAATTAATTAAACCTATAGACTTTTATTTACTATTAAGTCTAGGGCTAAGCCCTAGTATTAATACTTTTTAAGTATATAAAACTTAAATATTAACTCTAAGAATTAATCCCTTTAAACCCTATAATATTAATAACATTTATTTCTTAATATAATTATACCTATAGCTATATAACTATATCTTAGCTAGCTAATTTCTTTAATCTTCTTATATACTATTATAAAGCGTATTAAGATTTATAATTTAAATTATAAGATATATTTTATATAAATACATATAATTAGTATTTAATAAGTTATTAAGGAAATTAATTTCTTTTAAATACAATACTTATATTTCTTTAGTTTTTTTTAATAAGCCTTAAAAAAGAGAAGTAGTTCTTAATAAAAGTTAATTACTTATATATAATATAATTCAATAAATAAAACCTAACTAACTAAAACTTTTATAATTACAAATTATTATTCTTAGACTTTATTTTACCTAAAATAAGAATTAAAATATATTAGTTAATATCTTATTAAATATAATAATAAAGGCTTTATACCTAACGCCTAAGGTCTTAATAAGCTTAAATTAATAAGGCTTATTTATATAATTATTAATATCTTTACTAATATATTAAAATTAGCTTTATTTATAATAAATAAGTTATATCTTAATTAGCGAAAAAAGTTAAAATTCCTTTTATATAATATAATAGCTCTCTTCTATAATATTAACCTATTAATTATCTTTATAATATTTTATTATTTAAAGAGGCTAAGATCTTAAAGGATTATATTTTTATTATTCTTATTCAAAAAGGTTTAGTTATACTTAATAATCAGGGTTGTGATTGGGTCCTCATACATGTACGACCGGCCGTACAAATAAGATCACGTGATATATCATACGGCCGGTCGTACAAATAAGATCCGTTATGTAAGAGGCACATGTGGCCACATTGCAAGGGGGCCACACACCGCATTTTGGCCCTCGTACAAGACGATTGATAGCTTCTATGGTATTAATTCTAGTTGCCTTGGCTTTTCCCTGCTACAATGGTTGCAATTGACGACTCTCACGGCTTCCCCGATGATGCTCTTCCTCCTGAAGCACAATTTAGCTCACGCGAGGAGCTGACCGCAGCAATCAACGCTTGGGCAGCGCCACGAGGCTATGCCTTTATCTCCCAGAGGTCTTCAAAGACTGCGAATGGGAGACTTCACGTTACCTTCATATGTGATCGTGCAGGAACCCCTCCAGCTGGTGGGAAACGGTTACGGAATACCGCATCACGCCGTATAGGATGCCTCTTCTCTGTCACGGCGAAAGAGAGCCTATGTAGGACTCAATGGCATCTACGGCATCGCCCTGATCCTCGCTTTCATCGTCATAATCACAGCCCAAGCTCTACCCCAGTGGCACATCCAGTACATCGCCAACTATCACAGTCAGATAAATCAATAGTCCGCCAAATGGCCATCTCTGGCGTTAAGCCAAGCGAGATTAGGTCATATTTACATATGACCTCTGATACACTCGCCACGCAGCAGGATATCTACAACTCTATTGCGCAGAGTAAGCGAGAGCTTGCTCGGGGTCAAAGCAGCATACACGCCCTTGCTGAGCAGCTCGACGGCGACGGCTTCTGGAACAAAATCCGGCTCGACGAGAGTGGCAGGGTCGTGGCAGTATTATTTGCACACCCACAGTCACTGGGATACCTCAAACTATACCCTGAGGTGCTTCTCTTGGACTGTACGTATAAGACCAATAAGTATAAGATGCCCCTTCTTGATATAGTTGGTGTTGATGCTTGTCAACGATCCTTCTGTATTGCATTTGCCTTCCTCAGCGGCGAAGAAAAAGATGACTTTACCTGGGTCCTTGAACAGTTGCGGTATATGTATCAGCTTCATGGAGTAGCTCTCCCTTCTGTGATACTCACGGATCGCTGCCTTGCTTGCATGAATGCTATCTCCTCTTCTTCTTGCTTCCCTGAGTCAGCCTTGATCTTATGTCTATGGCATATTAATAAGGCTATCTTGACACATTGTCAGCCCGCCTTTGCTCGAGATAAAAGCAATACTCAATGGCAAGAAGAATGGAAGGATTTCTATGATATGTGGCACGAGATCGTTGATTCAGCCACTGAGGATATCTATAACGAGAGGCTTGAGAAGTGGAAGAAGCGTTATCTTCCCCTGTACGTTGAAGAGATGAGCTATATTATGGAGACCTGGCTAGACCCTCACAAGGAGAGGTTCATCAAGGCCTGGGTTCACCGATACCTTCACTTGGGGCAATTTGTTACATCACGGGCCGAGGGCATCCATCAACTTATCAAGAGCCACATGAAGCACAACAAGATTGATCTCTTTGATGCCTGGAGGATCATTAAGCTTGTTCTATCGAATCAGCTTTCTGAACTTCAGGCCAATCAGGCCAGGCAGGAGATTACTATACCTCTTGATATCTCTGGGGTATTATTTGGTAATATCCGCGGCTGGGTATCACATGAGGCCCTGCGGAAGGTTGATGCTCAACGGGCACGGTTACTAAAGGAGCTTCCCGTGTGTACAGGGGTCTTCACGATGACTCTTGGACTACCTTGTGCTCATAGCCTTCGGCCTTTATTGGTAGAAGGTCAGCCCCTTCAGCTACATCACTTCCATTCACATTGGCGCCTCCAGCGCTCAGGAACCCCCGAGCTTATTATTGAGCCTCGCAGGTTATTTGATCGCCTGGCAGCCAGTTCGACATTGCCACCGTCAAGCACGCAGCGTGAGCCATCTGCGTTTGAGGCCATTGAGAGAGCATCACAACCTAGGGCGCCGCCACAGTGTTCAAAATGTCATCAGACTGGCCATAGGATGAACGCCAAAGTGTGCCCGTTGCGCTACGACCATCTACTCGAACCTCCTCCTCAGGAATCAGCCCCCCCCCTTCAAGCTACGACGACAACGCACACGACAACGCATACATCCAGTCGCTCTATAACCCGCTCAGTATCGCCTGGGTCCCCGTCAGGAGCCTCTATTGTCTCCGAGACTATTACAACCACACATACAACAACACATACAACAATCCGGGTCTTATCCCCCCCGGTAGCTACGCCGGCAGCTACTACGGAGGCGCCTGTGTTGCGAGCTGGTGACCCCCGCGCTATCTATCAAAGATATAAAGAATCACGAGCGGCCTGGTATGCTACGTTACGTCGGGGAGCCCCAAAGACCAATCAACTATATCGGAAGGCTATGGGGCTGCCAATGCGCTATAGCAGAGCGGAATATGACTGGTGCCTTGACTATAAGCAGATGGGGAGACATTGCAAGGAGGGAAGAAGTATTAGAGAGTGGACCAAGGAGGAGCAGATGAGTTATCTAGACTGGGATAAGGCTGAGAACGAGCGAGTTGAGCATAATGTAGGGATAGAGATGGCACAGCAGCCTTTCTCGGGGCGGCGAGGTATGCAGGGAATATGGAATGCCGCTGAGGAAGATCTCGAAGTACAAGAGAGATGGTATCAAAATGGGAAACCCCCCCATTAACATTTGAAGGAATAATATAGCACGTAATTCATATATATCACTATGAAGACAAAGAAAATGCTAATCTCCGAGTATAATTATGGTGACCTAATGGCTTGATTAAATAGAGCTATGGCTGAGTGTAGATGTAGTGCAAAGTGGGCTTGGCCATCACTTATATATATGATAAGTCACGTTAGGGCAATAACACCATAAAATGGCCTTTGAATTATCTACTGTGTGCCCTGCCAAACCCATGTCACATACCCATTCCGGTCAATATTCTGGATATAGATCCCTGACCGCTCCACTGCCCGGATAGCTGGCAGGCTCATAGTCATGCCTATAGCAGGCGTTGGCCACGAGAGGCCTGTGTACGTTACCTCCTCATGGCGATATACCATATCAAGAGACCGAAGGATATTATGAGTCCACAATGGACATACATCAGGGACAGTCCGCTGTTGCCGCTGACCCAAAGAGTCTTCGAGGTACGCAACATGCCATTGTCCCGCAGCCTCGTATCCCCATGCCAACGTATCTATGACAATTGGTTGCCCTTGAGGAGGAAAATATGTCCTAGAGGCTGTTGAATAGGCACCGGGGTTCGCTGCATAATACACAGCAGCTGACGTGACATCCGTTGGCGAGGTATTTGCAAGCCGCCAAGTCTGAACCGCGAATGGCGGCACCGCATTGTGATTGTAGCGCCCTACAGCCTGTGCCTGCTGGTTGTTTTCGATCGGCTGTAGAACAAAGCGGTTGTTCTGGTCCAAAGTAAGCCCAGCCCCTGTTGCAGTATTATCGACGAAGATAGGGATATTAGGCGGGTTCTGGCGCTGGCGCTGGTGTTGTTGATTGTTAGACATCTTGATGATAGTATTGTATATGAGAATAGAGAGCATCTTTCGGTAGAGAAGTCCCTGCCTTATATATTTCATGCGTTGAGGTGATTCACTTATATCGTCGTGATCGCCGTTGTGTGCTTCACGGCCTTGGGCAGCCTGATGCGCTGTAGCTAACGCCAATAGATGATATATTATTCATTGAATAGCTACATCCCTACTGAATCACTCACTATGTTCAATTTGATGCATCACAGCTGCTTCATTAGATGAAGGAGAGGATCTCTCACTCACGCACTTTGGCGGGCTTACATAACGGATCTTATTTGTACGACCGGCCGTATGATATATCACGTGATCTTATTTGTACGGCCGGTCGTACATGTATGAGGACCCGTTGTGATTTAGTCACTTTAGTCTTAGTCAAGGGTCTGATTTATTCACTTTAGTCTAGTTAGGCCTATGATTAATTCACTTTTGTCTAGTTAAGCCCTTGATTTAGTTAGGCTATTTTAGTCTTAGTTAGACTAAGACTAAGACTAAGACTTATTAGTTAGACTAAAAAGTTAAGTATTTAGTTACCTTAAAAATAAGGAAAATTACTAAAAATAGCTTTATAGGCTTAATTAGGAAATATTATATAACATATATAACTTTAAAGAATACTATTAACTAGCCCTTAGTTATAATATATTTTATTTTATTTTTAATTAGCCTATATAGGTAATTATTAATTTTATTATATCTTAATTTTTAAAAAGCTTTAATTTAATCTTTAAGAGTATTTTCTCTCTTAAATTACGTATTTTATTATTATCCTAGCTAATCTATTAGATTATATAATAAAGAAATTATTTATAAAAACCCTTTTTATTATGCTATATAATATATATTTTATCTTAATTTTAATTAGCTTATTAAAAGGGTTATAATTTATTTGAAAATACCCTTTTTTAAAGCTTTAATTAGAGCCTTTAAAGTATCTTCTCCTAAAAAATTACTTATTTTATTTTCTCTTACCGTTTTTTAGGCGCTTATATAATAATAAAAATATATATATAAGGTAGACCTTTGCTCCCTTTAAATAATATTTTTTATATAGTTTTAAGTATTAAGCTAATTATATTATAATTTATTAGAAAATATTAATTCCTAAATAGCTTAATTATATACTTTATATATCTTTAATATAAAAGTAGTTATAATTAGGGTAAAATAATAGCTTTTAAGATAAAAAAAATACTATAATAATAAGGATTATATATAGAGTAAGAATAAACTAATAAGTATAAGGTAAGAAATTTATTATATAAGTAAAAGCTAAATATAATTACCTTCCTCCTCAGAGGGTTTTTCTTTAATCTTAATAGCCTCCTTATTAATAAAATTAGCCCTTTCCTTGCCTTTTAGCTCCTTCTAAGTATCTTTACCCTTACTTTTATTATCTATTAGCCTAATTAGGCTATCTTTATCTTAAACTTTCTAGCTTTTTAATAAAATAAGTTATCTAATTAAGCTAAAAGAAATTCTATTTTTATTTCTAGTAATAATATTACTAGAAATAGAGAAAATCCTCTCTATAGAAATAAAAGTAATAAGAATAGCTAAATAATACCGAGTTAATATACTTAAAATAAGAAATCTATTAGAATTAGTTTTTTATTATTATAATAGGTTTTCTTATTAATATAAATTAGTATATTAATAAGTAAAAATAAAAAAACATAATAATAAGGGTTAGGGTTAGATTTATTTCTCTTTTAACCCTATTTTTATTTAAATAGGTATTATATTCCTTAAATTTATCTATATTATTAGTATATAATTCCTTATTAGAGTTAATTTCCTCTAAAAGGCTACTATTAAGGCTTTAATAAGTAAATTCGCTATTTAACTCATTAATTAATAGATTCAGCTCTAAATAGCCTTTTTCCGCTTTAACCCTATAATTATAATTATAATTAATATATTTTAATTATTAGTAAGTAAAGAAATAATAAAAATAATATACCTTTTATATTCCCCTTTAAATAATTCCTTAATATTATTATCTATACTAGAATAATAATAAAAGTAACCTAGTGGTTTAAAATAGGCTATTTTAAACCTAGGGTCTAATAGGGTTATAAGGATATAAGCCTTATAATAAAAGTTAATATATATTTTTTCTTATTAATATATAATAAAGAAAAAAACTTACTTATAAGTTAAAAGAGAGCTATAATCTATTTTTTTAGGAAAATATTTTCTTAGTTTTTTTAGACCCTTAGAAATAGCTAAATAATAGCGATAGTAATATTCTTATAAATAAATTAGTAAAAATTAAAAAGATATAAGGGTTAATTTACTTATTTCTCCTTCCTCTTTAGACCTTCTTAAAAAGCCCTCTTTAAGCTTTTTAAGGTTATTATATAGGTTATATATATATAATAACCCTCGAGGCATTAATATATATACCTAATCTTAGAGTTTAATTAAGGCTTTAAAAAAGACCCTAAAAATTAATTCTAAGTCTTTTAAAGTAGCTTAATTAAAGTTATTAAAAGTAATAGCTTTTAATTTATTAGCAGAATCTATTTTTATAATATAATTAATAACCTCTTTAAAAATAAGGGTTATATAAATTATATTATAAGTAGAATTCTACCTAGTTATATTATCTATAAATAAATTAGTATAAGTTATTAATAAAAGAGGGTTAAAATTATTTAATAGAATAGATTATATATTAAAATTAAAAGGTAATTTATTTTTTTTCTTTTATATATCTAATACCTTTTAAAAAAACCTTTTTTATAGTATTATTATATTTAATAATAGTAATAATTTAATATAATTAAGTAATAAGGGCTATAAAAATTAGTTATAAATAAAATAGCCTTAATTAAATAGAAAACTTATTATTAAACCCTAGGGCTATATAATTATTATCTTCTAAATTTTCCCTTATAGATAAATTATTTATATAGGTTAATAAAGAAGAAAAATTAGTATTAAGGTATTCTCTTAATATATCTTATATAATAATATTAAGGATATAATTAATATCGTAAATATTATAATTAAATTCTTATTTAAAACTTTATTAAGAAATAGCTTTAAAGGTATTTAAAAAATAATTATTATTTACTATATTAGCTCAAGTAATACTAATAAACATTAATTATAACCTTATATATTTAAAAAAAATACTAATTTATTACTTATTACTATAATAATAATAATAATAATAATAAGGTATAAATTATAAAAAATAAACTTATAAAGAAATAACTATGCTTACCTAAAAATATTACGCCGCGTAATAATAAGAAATTCCTTTAAGGTATCTTTAAATTAGTTATATATATATAACCCTATATAAGCTTCTTTTAGCTTATTAAACCCTATTAATTATTAATATTTTTATTAGATTAAATAAGGGTTAATTAACTTACTAATAACCTTATATTTATATATAAAGTTAGAAGAAATATAGGCTAAAATAATCCTTAAGAAGGAATTCTACCTATTAGAAGACTAAATGTTAAAAGTAAGAGAAAAAGTCCTAAGACTTTAAATATTGTTTTTTAATTGCGAATTAAATTAAAATAAAGATATTTTAAAAGTATCTTCTAAAAAGCTTTTAAAATTCTACCTATTTTTAATAAGGGAATTACTAAGAATAATTAATTAATAAAATCCTAATTAAAAAGAGTAAACGAAAAAAAAGAAAATTCTTATTATAATAATATAATAGCGCTTAAAATATTTTACTATTAATAAGCCGAAAAGATAGGTTATTTTTAAGCATAAAATATAAACCCTTCTCTAAATAGGTCTATTAAGAGAATTTTTATTTAAGGCGTTTTTCCCTAATCAAAGGATTAAAAAAATCCTCTCTTAAAATGGGGGTATATTCTAGGTTATCTTCTATTCGTAATTAAATTAATATATATAAGTATATAAGGTAAGCTAAATAACTTACATTATTTTTAAGTTTTTTTGCTTTTATTACTATAAGTAATAATAAAATAGTTTTACTTATAAAAACATGAAAAATTAGAGGCTTAAAAGCCAGCTACTTTTATTATCTTTTTCTTAGGGCACCTAAAATAAATTAGTAGATAACCCTAATATAGAAAAAATAACCTTTATATAGTGCATTGAATAACTATTTACCTTATAGTTAGCTAAGATCTAGCTATATAGCTATAAGCGTAATAGTAGGAAATAAAAGTTATTAGCATTATAGGTTTATTTTAGAGGGATTAGTTCTTAGAGTTAATATTAGAGTTCTATAAACCTAAAAAATATTAGCACTAAGGCTTAGCGCTAGACTTAGCGGTGAATAGAAGTCTATAGGTTTAATTAATTAAACTTATCTAGTAAAATATATAATATATATATCTTAGCATATATAAATATATAAATAATAATAATTTTAATAATAATTTTAATAATAAAATACTAATTAATATAACTTTTAATATAATTAATATAAATTTACTAAGGTAATTTATAAGCTTTATAAAGATATTAAAAGTATTTATAATAAGTTATAAAAAATAATATTAATTAAAAAAATTAAAGAAGTCTTATAGCTAGCTAGGATCTAGTTATTTAGCTATAGGTATAATAATAATAAGAAATAAAGCTTATTAGTATTATAAGTATACTTAGAGGGATTAATTCTTAGAGTTAATATTAGAGATGAATTTTAAAAAATATTAGCGCTAGACTTAATAGTAAAAAAATATCTATCGGTTTAATTAATTAAACTTATTTAATTAAATATATAATATATATATCTTAGCTCATATTAATATATAAATAATAAGAATTTTAATAATAATGTTAATAATATAAAAATATAAAGAAAATAACAAAAGACTAAAGGTTTAAATATATTAAATTAATTATATAATTTATATAAGCTAAGATTTTTAATAAATATAAGAAATAAGCTTATATCTTAAATATATTAAAAAGATATTATTATATATATAATATATTTTATATATAATTAATAAAAGTATAATATAATTATAAAAAGAGTAATAATATAATAAAAGATTAATTAAAGCTTAAAATAAACCTAATAAATAAGAAATAAAACCTAATATTATATTAAATAAAAAAAGCTAAATAAAATATAATATATAAAAGCTTAAAGAATATTTATAAAATATATAAATATAAATAAAAAAATGCTATAAGATTATAAGAAAAGATTATAAAAAATACCATAATATATATATAATTAAATATATATTAAAAGTATAATAAAAAATAATTTTATCAATTTAATTATATAAAAAAAGACTTAAATATAAAAATATATATAAAATTCAATAATATTAAGTTCTAAATTAAAATTAAATTATATTTAATTATTATTTTATTACTTTATATTACTTAAAATAAATATTAAAATAACTTAATTAATATCTAAGTAATTTTAATAATAAAAGCTTTATACTTATAGCCTAACGATTAATAAGGTTTATTTATATAATTATTAATAGCTTTAATAATATATTAAAACTAACTTTATTTATAATATATATCTTATATTTTAATTAATTAAAATAATTAATATCTAACTATTTTATATAATAGCTCTATTTTAATATTAATATTTAAATTATTTTTTTCATTTTTAATTACTTAAAGAGGCTAATATTATTTATATTATTTTTATTAATAAAGGATTAATTATAATTAATAATAACTAATAAATAAATTACGTTATAATTAATTAAATATTAATAATATATTAATAAGAAAATTATAATAATTTTTATAAAGATGTTTAATTAAATAATTAAAATAATATAATTAATACTTATTAATATAACTTTAAATATAACTAAAATAACCTTATTAAGGTAATTTATAAGCTTAATAAAGGTATTAAAAGTACTTATAATAAGTTATAAAAAATATTATTTAATAAAGCTTTATAGATTATTAAATTAAATATATAATTTAATTAATTAATATAAATTAAATTTTTAATTTTTAATTATAATTTTTTTTTAATTTTTTTTAATTTAATTATAATATTAATAAAAAATTTAATTTTATTATATATAAGCTTTTTTTATAGATAATTTTAAAAAAGAAATTAAAATTTCTTTTTTATTATTAATAATACTATTATATTTCTTAAGGACTTATAAAAAAATAATTAATATAAAATATAACTTATATTCCTTATTATTAATATTAATATTATTTATAATTATATATAAATAAATTAAAAAAGTCTTATAATTAATTAAGAGTTAATTATATAATTATAAATAAAATTATATTAATAAATAAAAATTATTAATATTATATATTTAATTAAAAAAATTAATTCTTAGAGTTAATATTTAATTTTTATAAACTTAAAAAGTATTAATATTAAATTTAATAATAAATAAAAACTTATAAATATACTTTAAGTAATATATATATTAAATCTTATTAATATATATTTTCTAAAAATATATATTAAGATTTTATTATTAAAATTATTCTTTAGATTATTATTTAAATTATTATTATTTATATATTTATATATACTAAGATATATATATTATATATTTAATTAAATAAATTTTATTTATTAAATCTATAAACTTTTATTTATTACTAAGTTTTAATTTAGCGCTAACCCTTAGCGCTAATACTTTTTAGGTTTAAATTTTTATATTAATTCTAAAAATTAATCCCTTTAAAACTTATAATATTAATAACCTTTATTTCTTAATATAATTATACTTATAGCTATATATCTAAATCTTAGCTAGTTATAAGATTTTTTTAATTTTTTTAATTAATATTATAATAAATATTAACATTAATAATAAGAGTTATAAGCTATGCCTTATATAAGTATACATTATTATTATCTCTTAAGTTATTAAGAAAATTAATTTCATATTAAATAAAATACTTATATTTTTTTAGCTTTCTTTTAAGGGCTTTTAATAAAAAATTTTTTTTTTAATAAAATTAAAGTAATTATATATATTATAACTAGGTAAAAAGATATTAAATAAAAAAAAAGCTTATAATTAAAGATTATAAGTTTAATTTAAACCTTTTATTTAATAAGTTATATATTTATTATTATACTCTAAATAGCTTTATATAATATTATTTATTTTAGCTTATTATAGGTATTTTTTATACCCCTATAAAGCTTATAGACCTTTTTAATAAGATTATCTTAATTATATAAAAAGGCATACTAATAGGTATTAGCTATATTACTTTAATTTATTAATTAAAGGTTTTTATAGAAAGCTATTATAATCTTATTAATATATTATTAGTTAATTAGCTAATTATAAATTAATTAATTAGTTAATTATAGTTATTATTAGTTATAATTAAAGCCTTTCTTATAAAGATAATAAAAGTATAATCTTATAAGATTTTAATCTCTTTAAGTAATTCAAAATTATAAGGATAATTAAAAGGTTAATATTAGAGGGGAGTTATTATATAAAGGGGTTAGACTTTAATTACTTTAGCTAATTAAGATATAAGTTATATATTCTAAATAGAGTTAATTTTAGCATATTATTAAAGCTATTAATAATTATATAGATAAACTTTATTTATTTAAGCCTATTAAGGCCTTAGGCTTTAAGTATAAAGCCTTTTTTATTAAAATTATTAAGATATTAAGTAAGATATTTTAATCCTTCTTTTAAATAGCATAAAATAAAAAAGATAATATATTAAGTTTATATTTAAACTTAAAAAATATAAAAATATAAATAAATAAAATTATTTTTAAAATAACTATAATTTATATATTTAAATAAGCTAATATATATATATTATATATTTAATTAAATAAATTTAAGTAATTTAATTTATAAGTTTTTATTTATTATTAAATTTAATATTAATATTTTTTAAATATTATAAAACTTTAATATTAACTCTAAGAAATAATCCCTTTAAATAAACTTATAATATTATTAAATGTTATTTCTAAATATAATAATATTTTAGCTATATAACCAAATTATAATTAATTATAAGGCTTTTTAACTTTTTTTATATAATATTATATAAAATATTAATATTAAAAATATAAGTTATAAATTATAATTTATATTTATTATTATTTTATAAATCCTTAAGAAATATAATATTTAAATTAATAAAATTTTATATTTTTTTAAGAATATTTTATAAAAATAGCTTTTTTTTACTTAAATTAAATTATTCATTAATATTATAATTAAATAAAAAAGAATTAAAAAAAATATTATAATTAAAAATTAAAAATTATATTTATTTTAATTAATTAAATTTTATTTTTAACTTAATACTTAAAAAGATTTTATTTAATATTATTTTTTATAATTTATTCTTAATATTTTTTATATTTTTATAAAGCTTATAAGTTATTTTAATAAATTTATTTAAATTATTTTTTAAAATTATATTTAATATATTAAATATTTTTATTATTTTATTAAAGATTTTTATATAAAATATTTATTATAATTATATTATTAATATATTATTATTTACTTAAGTAATTATTATTAATTATAATTAAATTTCTTTAAATAAAAATAATATAAGTAATTTTAATCTCTTTAAGTATTTAAAATATTACTTATTTATTATAAAGAAATTAATTTTAATATATTATTTAAGTTATTAATTTATATATAAATAATCTTATTAATAAAATTCTTAAAATTTTACTTAAATTATTTAAATTTTTATTTTAAGTAAAATAAAATCTAAGGATAATATTAATATATTAAAAATATAAATTAAATATTATAATAATACTTTTAATATTATATTAATTATTTATAAATTAATTAAGTTAAAAAGCTATTAGTTACTTAATTAGCTTATAATATAATAATTAATAAACATATTATTATTAAACTTTATTTTACTTAAAATAGGGATTAAAATATTTTAATTTATATCTTAATAATTTTAATAATAAAGGCTCTATACCTAAAGCCTAAAGTCTTAATAAGCTTAAATTAATAGGATTTATTTATATAATTATTAATAGCTTTAATAATATAATAAAATTAACTTTATATATAACAACTATATTATATCTTAATTAATTAAAAAGGTTAAAATCCCCTTTATATCATAACTCTCTTTTTTAATCTTTATTCTTTAATTATCTTTATAATTTTTAATTCCTTAAAGAGACTAAAATTACTTTTATTATTTTTATTAAAAGAGATTAAATTATAACTAATAATAATTAATTAATTAATTAATAATATATTTATAATAAAATTATAATAATTTTTTATATAAAAACCTTTAATTTAATAATAAAAATACTATAATTAATACCTATTAATATAATTTTTAATATAATAAATATAATTTTATTAAAATAATTTATATATTTTATAAAATATGATAAATATTTATAATAAACTATAAGAAATAATATTAAATAAAGTCTTTAAAAGTATTAAGTTATATATAAAGCTTAATTAATTAATATAACTTAAATATATAATTTTTAATTATAATAATTTTTCTTAATTTTCTTTTTAATTATAATATTCATAAAAAATATATTTTTATTAACAAAAAGCTTTTTTTATTAAAAGCTCTTAAACAAAGAATTAATAAAAAAAAACCTTATTTATAAAGATATTATATTTTTTATAAACTTATAAGATAATAATTAATAATTAATATATCTTATAACCCTTATTATTAATATTAATATATTTTATAATATTTAATAAAAAGATAAAAGAAGTCTTATAATTAATTAAAATTTAATTATATAGCTATAGGTATAATATTAAGAAATAAAGGTTATTAATATTATAGGTTTACTTAGAGAGATTAGTTCTTAGAGTTAATATTAGAGTTTTATAAACCTAAAAAGTATTAATATTAAACTTAGTAATAAATAAAGGTCTATAAGTTTAATTTATTAAATTTATTTAATTAAATATATAATATATATATCTTAGCTTATATAAATACATATATATTAATAACTTTAATAATAATTTTAATAATAAGTAATTAAACTAATAAATTAATAAAAATATAAAAAGTTTAAAACTTATATCTTATATTAACCTAAGCTATCTAGCTAGGCCTAACTAGGTACTTTATTTCTTTTTATTACTCTTTTAATTAGAGCGGCCTAGATTAGTAGGTCTAATTCCTTTAAATTAGTAAGCTAGTATAAGATATAAGTTATATACTTTTTATATCTTATCATATTAGCTATCTTAGATATTAATATAACTTAGTTATATTTAATACTTTTAAGTATATTACTAAATATAACTTATATTTATTTAAGATAATAATAATATCCCTTTTATTTATATATATTAATATAATTAACTTATTTCTCTCAAAACTTATATAATTATTATATATTAATAGCTTTTATTTAAAGGATTATATAATATTACCTTAAGTAATATTATATAATTATTTATATATTAAATAATACTTTTATTAATTAACCCTTAATTTATAATATATTCTTAAGTATTATTAAGATAGCTATTATAATTTAATAACTATAAGCTCTTATAAATTAACTCTAAGCTTAGATTAATTAATAATTATTATAATAAGTAATACTTTAATTAACTATAACTAAAAGAGATACTATAAAGCTATTAAGGCCCTTAAATTAATATTTTTTAATAAGGATATTAGGGATATTATTTTATTTTTTATTTATTATAAGATATATTCAATAAATCTTTTTAATAATAAGGCATAAGCGTTATTTATAAAATAGCTTTTAAAAGGTATTAATATAATATAAATAAAACCTATTATAAGAGACTTTTTATTAAGTAATATAGCTAATTAAGACTAAGGTATTATTAATATCTTCTTAGATTAAGAAAACTTTAAAACCGCGATTAAGGATATATTTAGACTTATTAATAAAGAATAATAAGCTATTATATCATTATTTAGGCTCACTTAGAATAAGTTATATACTACTTATATAGCCTAGTTTAAATAATTTATCTTTAAAATAAAATTTAAAGATAAATCTCTGATAAAAATCTTTTATAAAGGATTAAAGCCTAAAGTTAAGAATAAACTCTATAAGGCTAATAAGCCTAATAACCTTAATAATTATAATACTATAGCTATTAAGATTAATAAATAATAATATAAAAGATATAAAGAGAAGCTATTAAAATAAAATAAATTAAAAGTAATAAGTTTTAATTTTTACTTCCTGAATTAATATAAGAAATACTAAGATAATCGCGAGGGATAATAATTACTCCGAGGAAGGGCCTTATATAATATAAACCTACGCCTTATAGAATTAAGAGCTACTTAATAAGACCCTTATAGCATTAAATATTTCTATTTTTATAAAAAGGGTATAAAATAAATAAATATTATAAGAAAATTAATAATATCTAAGAAAGATATTATAAGTTAAGAAACCCTTAGTAATTTCTTAAAAAAAAGACACTTAAATATAATTAATTAAGATAATAACCCTTAAACTATTATGTATATTACTAAGATACTTAAGATAAATAATAAAGATATAATAAGATAAGACTTTAATTAAAAGAAGTTATAATACCTTATTAAGCTACTTATTTAATAAAAAAAATAAATAAAAAGTAATAATATAATTAGTAATATTATAAAGGAATCTTATTATAAACTAATTAAGCCCCTAAAGGCTTATTAGCTATACCTTACTAACTTATATAAACCTTTATTAAAACTAAATTAGGCAAAAAGAATTATAGCTATCTTATTATAATATATAATTACTATAATTAGATATACTAATAAATAACTTATAGAGCTAATAATATTAATCTCGGTAATATTAAAATAAAGGTAATAATTACCCTAGATATTAATTAAATAAGTTAATTTTAAAGAAGCTATAATACAAAGTTTTAATTATATAAATTAGGTTATGAGATATAATATTATATTACCTTATATACCCTTTATTATATATAAAAGGGACTACTAATAAAATAACCCGGCGTTATATACTTATAACCTATGCCTATAATATTAACTTAGAGTATTATATAAATATAATAAAACCTATAAATAATAAAACTAAAAATATAATAATAAGCCTTACTAGCTATGATAACATATTAAATTAAATAATAATAGTACTTATTAAATTAAGTAAAAATATAAAGAAAAAAGACTAAAGAAAGAAGTATATAAAGCCTAAATATAAAAATAAAGACCGCGAAAAACGAATAAAGAGCTATTTAAAAAAATTACCCTTAACTTTATAATAAAAATAATAAATAATATTAAAGTAACTTAAGAGAATAATATATCTATATAATATAAGAATAAATAAAAATAATAAGTAAATAAGAGATTTATATTAAGGTATAGTATAAAAAACTAATTAAAAACCCTAGATAGCTTAAAGTATTATTTAACCTATAAGGTAATATATAAATATATCTAATATATAAAAAGTATATTAGTATCTAATAGATAGTATATTAATATTATTAATATAAGAAATATTAAGAAAAAAAATAAAAATAAAAATATTTCTTCAATATATACCTTATTAATTAAATAATAAACCTTACTTATAATATATAATAAAAGGATATTAAGTATTCTATTAATATATATCTATTAATATCGCTATAATATAATACTTATTAAAACTCTATTATATTATCTAAGAGAAAAATTAAATTACTTATAAAATTAAAGACTAATAAAAATAAATTAGCTAAGAAGAATAAAAAAACCTAGTAATATTTAATATAAAGAAAATAAAATAATAAAAAAAGGCTATTAGTAATAATAAGATAGCCTAAAAGATAAATATAATTATAAAGCCTATATAGATAATAAATATTATTCTATCACTTTATGCCACCCAAAATAGGGATCAAAGTATCTCAATCAATATCTCAGTAATTTCAACAATAAAGGCTCTATACCCAAAGCCTGAGGTCTCAATAGGCTCAAATCAATAAGGTTTATCCACACAATCATCGATAGCTTCAATAACGCGCTAAAACTAGCTCTATTCATAATGAACAGCTTGCATCTTGACCAGCTGAAGTAGTTAAAATCTAACCCCTTCGCGTAGCAGCTCCCCTCCGACGTCAACCTTCCAATCATCCTTACAATTCTCAACCACTTGAAGAGGTTAAAATCGCTTCCGTTATCCTCGTGAGAGAAGGTTCAACCACAACCAACAACAACCACAACCAACCAGTCAACCAATCTGCGACCGGCCAACTAATCAACAACATACCAACGAGATCGCGATGGCTGCTTTCCGCAAAGACCTTCAACCAGCGGATCAAAGCAGCGCGGCCAATGCCTATCAGCATGCCTTCCTATATGACCAGGATGACCTTGCCGAAGAGGTCCGCAAGCTTCGCAGGGGCGCGAAAAGCACCTATAATAGGCTACGAGAGATAATATCATACGGAGCCATTCAGAGCGTTGCGGTGGGCACGCGGCCTACTAAACAAAAGGTTTAGGTTAAACTCGCGATCTTTAGCTATAACCTTCTTCTTCTTCTGCCTAGCCTCTTTCCACCTGGTTATAATATAGATAGTTGATTTAACTTCGTTAGAGAAGAGTTTTTTTTATTAAAGGCCCTTAAAAGGAAGCTAAAGAAACATAGGTATCTCGCCTAGAAGGAAATCGGTTTCCTTAATAGCTTAAGAGATAATAATAATACGCACCTATACGAGGCATAGCTTATAACTCTTATCATCAGCGTTAATACCTTCCGTAACGCTAAATAAGAAGATCAAAGAAGTCTTATAGCCAGCTAGGATCTGGCCACGTAGCTACAGGCGTAACTATATTGGGAAATAGAGGTTATCGGCGTTATAGGTTTCGGAGGGATTGGTTCCTGGAGTCGGCGTCGGAGTTTAAACCTAAAAAGTATCAGCGCCGGGGCTCGGCGCCGGACTCGGCGGCAGATGGAAGTCTATAGGTTCAATTAATCAAACCCATCTGGTTAAATGCATGATGCGTATATCTTAGCTCGTATGAATATGCGAATGATAGTAATTTCAATAGTAATTTTAATAATAAAGATAATAAATATAAATATAATTATTATAGCTATATTATAGTAATATTAAAAAAGTAAGTACTTTATTTAATATAAGGTAATAAGTAAATAAATATAAGAATATATTATTATAAAAGCCCTTTAATTTTATAAATAAAGTATATAAGTTATAATACTTAAAATTAAAAATATAAGTTAAGAGAGAATAATTAAATACTTTAATAAATAATAAAGCCAAATAAACTTACTTTAATTTAATAATAGTAAATAGGCTTAAGCTATTATAAATATATAAATAAATACTTTATTTAGTTATTAACCTAAAAGGAACCCCTTTTAATTAGAATAATAAAATTACTAACCCTAAGATTAATTACTTTAAGGGTTTTATTAAAAAAAAACTAAGAGATATTATTAAATATTATATTAAATAAATAATATAACCTTATACTTAGGTACTTATAGTTATAATAATATAACTTATATTTTTTAATTAAATAACTAGCTAAGTGCTTTTTTTTTAATAATAAAGCGCCCTCTATAATAATCAATAACTTAAGATATAATATAAGATCTTAAACTTTTATTAAAGAGATTAAAGATATTAAATAAAAGTAAATATAAGATATCTCTTTACTTATAAGGATAAGATATAATTATATATTATAATAAATAAAAATAATAAGAATAAAAAATAAAAAATAATTATATAAGTTATATAATAATTTTATATACTTTAAAAAAACCTTAAATAACTAAAAAAAATAATATAATAACTTAGAAAAAGAAAAATAACTTAAGAATATATTATAAAAATAATATATCTATAATAAACTCTTTATAAAAAAACTTAAAATAGGTCTACTTAAATATATATATTATAACCTAGTTATTATTAAAATTACTATTAAAATTACTATTATTTATATATTTATATAAGCTAAGATATATGCATTATATATTTAACTAGATAGGTTTAATTAATTAAACCTATAGACCTCTATTTACCGCCGAGTCTAGCGCCGATACTTTTTAAGTTCATAGAACTCTAATACTAACTCTAGGAACTAATCCCTCTAAGTAAACCTATAACGCTGATAACCTTTATTTCCTAATATAATTACGTCTATAGCTACGTGGCTAGATCCTAGCTAGCCATAAGACTTCTTCGATCTTCTTATTTAGCATTGCGAAAGGTATTAACGCTAATAATAAGGGTCATAAGCTATGCTTTATACTAGTTATTATCTTATAAGTCCTCGAGGAATATAGTATCTCCGCCGATAAGATCTTCCCTTTCCTCTAGCTTCCTTTTAAGAGCCTCTAATAAGAAAAGCTCTTCTTTAATAAAGTTAAACCTTCTATTAGTATTATAACTAAGTAAAAAGAGGCTAAGAAAAAAAAGAAAGATATTATAATTAAAGATCACGAGTTTAACCTACGCTAATTAGCTAAGCTCTATACTTAACTTAATGCTCCGAAGGGCTCTATTTAATACTATTTTTTATAGCCTATTATAAGTACTTTTAGCGCCCTTGCGAAGCTTATAGACCGCCTTAGTAAAGTTATCTTAGTTATATTAGAAGTTATGCTAATAGGCATTAGCTGCGTTGCTTTAATTATTTAGTTAAAGGTCTCTGCGGAAAATAACTATTGCGATCTCGTTATTAATATATTATTAATTAGTTAGCTAATTATAGATTAATTAACTAGTTAGTTATTATTAGTTATAGTTAAACCTCCTCTAATGAGGATAATAGAAGTAATTTTAGCTTCTTTAAGTAGTTAAGAATTATAAGGATAATTAAAAGGTTAATATTAGAGGGGAGAGCTATTACGTGAAGGGGATTTTAACCTCTTTAGCTAGTTAAGATATAACCTATTTATTATAAATAGAGCTAGTTTTAGCGCATTATTAAAGCTATTAATGATTATATAAATAAACCTTATTAATTTAAGCCTATTAAGACCTTAGGCTTTGGGCATAGAGCCTTTATTATTGAAATTATTAAGATATTAACTGAGATACTTTAATCCCTATTTTGGGTGGAATAAAGTCTAAGAATAATATTATAACCTAGAGATTAAGTTTATTAATAAGAAGTAACTTAGCTTTAATAAACTTTATATACTAAATATAATATACTTATTAATATTAAAGGAATATATTAAAGATATAATATAAAAAAGATATATTAAAGAAAGTAAGTTATTTATTAAATACCTTATTATATTTATTTTAAAGAAAAATAAAAAGCTTTAATTATATATTAACTTTAAGATATATAATATTATTATAATTAAGAGTTATATATTATTACCTCTTAATAATAAATTAAAAAAGTAATTATTTAAAATAAAATACTTTATTATCCTTAACCTTAAAGGAGCTTATAACCTTATTTATATTAAAAAAGATATAAATAAAAAACTGCTTTTTATGTTATATATAAGTTATTTGAGTATCTTATTATACCTTTTAGACTTATTAATATATTTATTATATATTATAAATCCTCTAAGATATTAAAATTACTAATAAAACCTAAGAAAAATATATTTTATATCTTAAAAGTAAAATTCCTTAAATATATTATCTCTTATAATATAATATATATAAACCTTAAAAAGGTCCTAATAATTAAGGACTAAAAAGAATTAATTAATCTTAAAGAAATATAATATATATATATAGTAAGTATATTAGATAAGCGAATATAGAAAAAATCCCTTAATCTTTATCTTCTTTATTTAATTAATTAATTTATAACTATTTAATATATTATCTAATAATTATAAGGCTAGATTACTTTTTATATTTTAGGCCCTTTAAAATAACCTAAGTTTAAAGCTTTAATTAACTATAAGGCTCTATTAAGTTAATTATTATATCTTATAGCGCTACTAAAATAATATTTAATCTTAATATTATCTTATCCCTATTTTATATAAATTATTATATCTAAAGAAAAAGATCCTTATTTATTTTATTTTTAACTTAGGTATATAAGGATTTCCCCCTTAGTTATATATTATAAAAAAAAATTAATTAATTATATATTAATTATAATATATTATTAATTAATATATATTTAGCTTTAAATTTTATTAAGTAATACTTAGACCTTAAGATATATTTCTTTTAGAAATAGAATTATAAAAAAACTAAATATAAATATCTAATTATTATTTATAATTAATTTTAGCTTAAAATAAATATAATTATAAAATATAATATCTAATTAAATAATATTTATAACTTTAATAAAATTAGTTTTTTTATAAATATAATTATAAGTAAAATAAGTATTATAAGCTTAAAAAGGTATTTAAAGTTAAAATTAATATAACTAAGAAACTAAAAATAAATTATAATTAATTAAGTAATTAATATAAAAAGCTAAGTAATTTAATTATTTATTATTAATATAAACTAATATTACTTTCTTAATTAATATTAAGAAAATAACTTCTTAGGTAATTAAATTATTAGTATAACTTAAAATAATTAAATTAATAATAAAATTAATTTTAAATAATTTAAATACTTTAATTAATATATAATTAATAAATTAATTTTTATTATTTTTTAATTTTTAAGAGTTATAAAAATTATTAATGTATTCATTTGAAAAAATATAAAAGTATTTAGCTTTATATATTATTTTATTTTTTTTATTTATTTTAATTTTATAATATTAAGTATTTTATATTTTTAAAAAAAGGTTATAATTAAAAAATTAAACAATTAATTAAATATTTTGTAATTATTTTACTACTTTATATTACCTAAAATAAGTATTAAAAAATCTTAATTAACATCTTAGTAATTTTAATAATAAAGGCTTTATATTTAAAGCCTAAGGTCTTAATAGGCTTAAATTAATAAGGTTTATCTATATAATTATTAATAGCTTTAATAATATATTAAAATTATCTCTATTTATAATAAATCGCTTATATCTTAATGAGCTAAAATAATTAAAATCTCCTTTATATAATAGCTCCCCTCTAATATTAATTTTCTAATTATCTTTATAATTCTTAATAACTTAAAGAAATTAAAATTACTTTAATTATCCTTATAAGAAAAAGTTTAATTATAACTAATAAAATTATAATTAATTAACTTATTTATTTATAACTAATTAATTAATCAATAATATATTAATAAAATCATAATAGCTTTTTATAAAAACCTTTAATTAATAAATTAAAGCAATATAGCTAATACTTATTAATATATCTTTCTATATAACTAAGATAACCTTATTAAAGATATCTATAAACTTCATAAGGGCATAAAAAATAGTTATAATAAGCTATAAGAGATAATATTATATAAAGCTATTTAGAGTATTATAATAAGTATCTAACTTATTAAATAAATGGTTTAAATTAAACTTATAATCTTTAGCTATAATTTTTTTTTTTTTACTTAGCCTCTTTTTACTTAATTTTAATATAAATAATTAATTTAATTTTATGAAAAAAAAAGCTTTTTTTATTAAAGGCCCTTAAAAAGAAATTAAAAAAATATAAATATCTTATTTAGAAAAAAATTAATTTCCTTAATAAGTTAAGAAATAATAATAATATATACCTATATAAGGTATAACTTATAACTCTTATTATTAAGATTAATACCTTTTATAATATTAAATAAAAAAATTAAAAAAGTCTTATTATAGCTAGCTAAGATTTAGTTATATAGCTATAAGTATAACTATATTAAGAAATAAAGGTTATTAGTATTATAGGTTTTAAAGGGATTAATTCCTAGAGTTAGTATTAAAGTTCTATAAACCTAAAAAATATTAGCGCTAAGGCTTAGCGCTAGACTTAGTAATAAATAAATATCTATAAGTTTAATTAATTAAATTTATTTAATTAAATATATAATATATATATCTTAGCTTATATAAATATATAAATAATAGTAATTTTAATAGTAATTTTAATAATAAAAATATTTTATAACATATATTTTAAAAATTAAGTTTTTTTTAGTTTTTTATATAATATATAAAATTATTATAATAAAAAAAAATATTAAAAAGGCTTTTAAAAGAATTAATTTTATTCTTTTTAATTTTAAAGTTATAATCTTAAAGCATTATATATAGCTATACACTTTAATACTTATTAAAGAAGGGACTAAATTTTTTACCCCTTAGGTCTTAAGGACTTTAAAGATTATACTTAAGCTTAAATTTTAATTTAAATACCTTAAAAATATATTAAAAGGTATTATAATAACTCCTTAGAGTTAATTATAAAGGCTATAAAATCTCTTATAAATATAATAAAAAGAAATATATATAAGATTATATTATTAAGGGCTAAGATTAAAGACCTTTAAGAGGTAAATAAAATATTAAATTAATAGTAAAGGGTAAAAAAAATTAAATAATAAAAAAGAAAAATAATAATAATACAAAAAATAAATAAGAAATTAATTAAATAAATATAAATATATAAGTAATAGCTAAATTATTAAAAAGTAATAATTAAAAGAAATTAATATAATTAAGGGTTTAATATTATAATATTTATAATAAGCTTAGTTATAATAAAAAAACTTATTGAGGAATAATTAAGATAATTAAGAAAAAATATAATAAGTAGTTTTAATTAATTAAATAATTAATAATATTTTTATTATAATTTTTATTTAAAAGGTTAAGATTCTTAATATATTTATTTATTTAATATATTTATTATATATATATATTACGCTTTTTTTAGTTTTATTAAATATTATTATAAGTTGCTTAGAGTATTTAAGGAAATAAATATATTATTAATAAAACTTATAAAAACCTTTATAATAAGACTATTAATAATATATGCCTTTAAATAAATAAAAAAACCTATCTTAAGTAAATTAATACTTGAGATATTTAATTTATTTTAATTACTTAAACTTAAAATAAATACCTTAGACTTTGCCCTAGGCACCTAGATTAAATAATAAGATAATAAAAGACTTCTATATTTAATTATATTTTATTTTTATAAGCTATATAATATAGAATATAATTCCTTTATTTGGAATAAAGAATTCCTTATAATTATTCATATTTTTTAGGGGTTTTAATATTATCTCTTTAGAAATAAATATTAAATTAAGATATCTATAAATTATAAAAATATTACTTATTTTATAAAAACTTAAGACATTAGTAAATACTAAATATATTATATTAAATATCATTTAGAATTTAATTATATAATTAGTTATATTACAAGATTAAAAAATAATATAGTTAATATTATTAGCTAATAACTTAATTTAAATATTAAGAAGATTAAAACTAAGAAATTATTATTATATTATATATTAAAAGGATATTTAAAATAAAAGACCTTTATATAAGCCTCTATAGTAATACCTTTATTAAAATACCTTATATTTATCTAAAAGTATAAATAATTACTTATAGACTTTACTAAGTATATACTAAGATATTCATAAAGAAATAATAAAATATTATTCTTAGACTTTATTTTACTTAAAATAAAGATTAACGTATCTTAATTAATATCTTAATAATTTTAATAATAAATACTTGATCCTTAAAGACTAAGGTCTTAATAGGTATAAATTAATAAGGTTTATCTATATAATTATTAATAGCGTTAATAACGCACTAAAACTAGCTCTATTTATAATAAATAAGTTATATCTTAATTAACTAAAAAGGTTAAAATTTAACCCCGTTATATAATAGCTCTCCCTTTTAATATTAACCTTCTAATTATTTATATAATTCTTAATTACTTAAAGAGACTAAAACCTTAAAAGATTATACTTTTATTGTCTTTATTAAAAGAGATTTAATTATAACTAATAATAACTAATTAATTAATTAATTTATAATTAATTAACTAATTAATAATATAATAATAATAAAATTATAATAGCTTTTTATAAAGACTTTTAATTAAATAATTAAAATCATATAATTTATATCTATTAATATAACTTCTAATATACTTAAAATAACCTTACTAAGGTAATTTATAAGCTTTATAAAGGTATTAAAAATACTTATAATAAATTATAAAAATAATCTTAAATAAAGCCTTTTAAAGTATTAAAGTAAATATAAAGCTTAATTAATTAATATAAATTAAATTTTTAAGTTTTAATTATAATATTTTTTTTCTTGGTTTTTTGTTATTTAATTATAATATTAATAAAAGTTTAATTTTATTAAAAATAAGCTTTTTTTATTAAAAGCTTTTGAAAAAAAATTAAAAAAAGAAAAAAATCTTATGAATAAAAAATTATATTCCTTAAGGACTTATAAAATAATAATTAATATATAATATAGCTTATAACCCTTATTATTAATATTAATACCTTTTATAATATTAAATAAAAAGATTAAAGAAATCTTATAATTAGCTAAGATCTAACTATATAGCTATAAGCATAATATTAAGAAATAAAGGGTATAAATATTATTATAAGTTTACTTAAAAAGATTAGTTCTTAAAATTACTATTAGAGTTTTATAAACCTAAAAAGTAATAATACTAGACTTAGGAGTAAATAGAGGTTTATAGGTTGAATTAATTAAATTAATCTAATTAAATATATAATATATATATCTTAGCTTATATAAATATATAAATAATAGTAATTTTAATAATAATTTTAATAATAAATAATAACATATAAACTTTAAAAAAAAAACTCTTTATTATAAATAACATTTTATTTTTTATTTTAAATTAGTATTATTACTAAGTTATATATTATAATTACTTAGAAAAAATACTATATGCTATAAGGTAATATTATAATAATTATAACCTTAAAGGTAAAATATAAAAAGAAATATATTAATATAAAGAATAGTATAAATAACTAAATAAGTAAAAAAAAATACTAAGACTACTTATATAATAAAGCAAGGTAATTTATTCTTATAATAAATCTAAGAATATAATTAATAACTCTTAGATAATAAAAAAATAAGTAAATAATAAATCCTAGATAAGTTATAATATAACTTAATACGCGAAATATATACCTATTACCTATATAGTTACTAAAGAATTAATAAAACCTTAAAATAAATTAAAATAATATTTACTTTTCTATATATAAAAAAAATTATCTTATAAATTATATATTAATATAATCTCTATATAAAAACTAAGGCATAATACTATAAACCCTATAGAAAATTATAATTACTCTTAATTATATAATAATTATAAGAATTAATTATTATAGATTTTATTATTATATTACTCTTATTAAAAGAACTAGCTATTAAAAACTTTTATAATAATATTTTTATTATTCTAAATAGACTAATAAAATTTTCTTAATTTATATCTTATAAAGAGTTAATAATAACTAAAGAATTTATTTACCTTTTTTACTTTTATATTATTAAAATATATAATATATTACTTAAGATTATTATGAATTAAAGATTATTATTTACCTTAAAATTTTAATAAAGTCTTATAAAATACCTAGGAATTAATTATAAACTCTTTATAATATATTATAAGGATATATATAATTAAGCTAAATATTAAAATTAAATATTAAAACAATACCTTTAATATTAGATTAATTATAAATAAATTAACTAAGTTTAAAAGCTATTAATAGCCTAGCTAGCTTATAATATAATAATAAATAAGAATATAAAAGTCATATTAGCTTATATTAACTTTAGATTTACCCTAGATATTAATTAATAATCCTAAGATATTATTATTAACTTATAAGTAATCTTTATTCATAATTAGCTAAAAAATCTATATAAAGAAATATAAATAAAACCTAAATTTAATAAAAATAAAATAATAACTTATCTTAATCAAAAAGGTTTAAGGAATTAATTTATTTTATAATTAAAAATATTAAAATAATATAATAAAATAAAAAACTTAACTATAAGTATATTAGACCTTATAAAATTAAATATAAAATCTTAAAATATAATTATAAATTAGACTTATTACTTAAGGTTAAGCTTTATGTAATCTTTTATATTTTAATACTTAAATTAATATAGGATATTACTTAAGTAAAAATATATAATAAATTAAATATAAAAGTTAAGTAATTAAAAAAATATATTATAAATGCTATTCTTAATATAAATAAAGTTAATAATAGAATAATATATTTTATTAAATAAAAACATTATCTTATTATAAAAAATACCTAGGAATTATTAAAATACCTTATTAATATATAATACCTCTTAAAGGGTTTTTATTAATAATAATAAAACTAATATTATCTAAACCTAAGGTAAATTAATTAATAACCCTAAAAGTACTATTTACCTATACTTTACCTATTACTTATTACTTAGCTATAAGTACCTCCTCTTAAGAATAAACCCTATCTTTCTTATCTAACTCTTATATTTCGCGGGAAAGAAATTATAAACCCTACTTATAAAATAAGTAATATTATTATTAAAAATATGCTAAATAAGCTAAAGTCTCTTATAGCTTATCCTTTACTTTCTTAATATTTATATTTACTTTATACTAGGTATTAAGGTTTTTAGAAACTAAAGAAAAGATATTAATTATAAAACTTAATTACTATAAACTATTAACTTATAGAAAAATAATATATTAATATTAGTATAAGAATAACCTTAATAAATATATTCTTAATAATAAGTAAAACTTATTATTTTCTAATAAACTTTCTTTACTTAAAATTATATAAAATAAGGCATAGTATTAAATCCGTAAATATTAAAATAAGAGGTAAAAAAAGAGTACTATATAAATTTCTTTAATTTTAAAATATAACTTAATATCTTATTAATAAAGAATTTTAAAGAATTAAGTTAGTTATATATTATTAATAAGCTATAAATATAGCCTTAAGGATAAGACTAATAAAGGGGAGACCTTATATTATAGCCTAGGATAACCTAACTAGCAATTAGCTTATATAATACCTAAGGGAAGAAACTAAATTAATTAGTATTAGATTACTTAGCTCGCTTAGTAATCCCCGCGATTTATAGATTACTAACATTATAAAGTAATCCTTATAATTTAATAAACTCTAAATATATAAAACTTATTTATTAATGCTTTTTTATATATTAGCTACTTAAGCTATTAATATAACTTAGTTATTTTTAATACCTTTAAGTATATTATTAGATATAATATATATCTTATTTAAGATAATATTAATATCTCTTTTATTAATATAAATTAATATAATTAATTTATTTCTCTTAGGACTTATATAATTATTATACTTTAAGTATAATATACTTAATAAGTAAATAAAATATATAAATAAATAAAATACAAATCCCTTAATTTATATTTTATTTATTTAATTAATTAATTCTTAATTACCTAGTATATTATAATTTAATTATAAGACTAAAATACTTTTTACTTTTTAGGCCCTTTAAAATAACCTAAAATTAAAGCTTTAATATATTATAATAATTTATATAATTAATTTAATAATACTTTAATATTAATAATAAGGCATTTTTTCTAAGTAAGATATTATTATAAAATTATATAAGCTATTTAATTTAAAAAAAGAGATTTTTATTTATTTTATTTTTAACTTAAATTTATAAAGATTTTCTTCTTAGTTATATAATATTAAAGATATAATTAATTTATTACTTATTAACTATAATATATTATTAATTAATATATATTAAGCTTATAATCTTATTAAGTAATACTTAGACTTTAAGATATATATTCTTTTATAAATATAATTATTAAAGAGCTAAATATAAAGATCTAATTATTATTTATAATTAATTTTAACTTATAATAAATATAATTATAAAATATAATATTTAATTAAATAATATTTATAATTTTAATAAAATTAATATTTTTTGTAAATATAATTATAAATAAAATAATTATTATAAATATAAAAAGATATTTAAAGTTAAAATTAATATAGCCTAGAAATTAAAAATAACTTATAATTATTTAAATAATTAATATAAAAAGCTAAGTAATCTAATTATTTATTATTAATATAAATTAATATTATTTTATTAAGTAATATTAAAAAAATAATTTCTTAAGTAATTAAATTATTATTATAACTTAAAATAATTAAATTAATAATAAAATTAATTTTAAATAATTTAAATACTTTAATTAATATATAATTAATAAATTAATTTTTATTATTTTTTAATTTTTAAGAGTTATAAAAATTATTAATATATTCATTTAAAAAAATATAAAATTATTTAGCTTTATATATTATTTTATTTTTTTTATTTATTTTAATTTTATAATATTAAGTATTTTATATTTTTAAAAAAAGGTTATAATTAAAAAATAAAATATTTAATTAAATATTTTATAATTTATATTTTAAAAATTAATTTTCTTTTAGTTTTCTATATTATATATAAGGCTATTATAATAAAGAGAAATATTAAGAGGATTTTTATAAAAATTAATTTTATTTTTTTTAACCTAGAAATTATTATCTCTAAGCTTAATATATAATTATAAATTCTAATACTTATTAAGAAAGGAATTAAGCCCTTAACTTCTTAGGTCTTAAAGACCTTAAGGATTATACTTAAGGCTAGATCTTAGTTTAAATACCTTAAAAAATAAATTAAAAAATATCAAAATAACTCCTTAGAATTAATCCTTAAAGCTCTATAATCCCTTATAAAAAAATAAAAGTTATTATATATAAGGTTACTTTATTAATAACTAAGGTTAAAGATCTTTAAGAGGTAAATAAAATATTAAGTTAATATTAAAAGGTAAAAAAAATTAAATTATAAAAAAAAAGTTATAATAATAAAAAAAAAAAATTAATTAAATAAATATAAATATATAAATAATAATTAAATTATTAAGAAATAATAATTAAAGAAAGTTAATTAAATTAAGTATTTAGTATTATAATATTTATAATAAGCCTAGGTATAATATAAAGATTTATTAAGTAATAATTAAAATATTTAGAGAAAAATATAATAAGTAATTTTAATTAATTAAATAATTTTAATAATCTTAAGAGCTAAAAATAAGATAAGTTAGGGTTTTAATAATAATATATATATTAAGTATAGTTAACCTTTTAAGGCTCTTATAATAATTAGGTATAATTTATATTTTATTATAATAAAAAGCTATAAGAATTTTACTTAAGAAGTAAAGTATAATTAAAAATATAAAAGAAATAAAGAAATAATAATAAAAAATGCAATATATAAAAGGGTAAGAATATTAATATAATTAAGTACTTAATATAATAATATTTATAATAAGCCTAGGTATAATATAAGGATATATTAAGTAGTAATTAAGATATCTAGGGAAAAATATAATAAGTAGGTTTAATTAATTAAATAGTTTATAATATTTTTATTATAATTTCTAATAAAAAGATAAGGATTTTTATTTTACTTACTTATTAAGTATATTATTACTAGATATAACTGATATTTTTTGCCTTAAAATATATAACTTAATCTTTTATTCATATAAACTTAATATACTTAGTTTATCCCTTAGGAAATACTTTCTTATTATATATATATAATAAATAAAAAATATAACTTTAAAGCTTATTTTTTTAATATATTTAAATAAAAAATAATAATATATAATAAATTAAGATTTTATTTTTAATATAATATTAATATTATTTAAAATATTTAAAAAAAATCTTTTTTACTAAATTAAAAAAATTTAAGTAATTAATTTTAAAGCTTTAAGGATATAACTTTATAAAAATACTTATTATATACTTAAAAAAAAGCTTTATAAGTTATTATTAACTAAGATTTAATTACTTATATAATTACTTTAATTAATATTATAAAAATAATAATTAAATAAACTTTATTAAATATATAAAATATATTTATTATATTTTTTTATATATTAATTACTTAAGCTATTAATATAACTTAGTTATACTTAATACCTTTAAGTATATTACTAGATATAACTTATATCTTATTTAAGATAATACTAATACTCTCCCTATTAATATAAGCCTAGTATAATTAATTTATCCCTTAGGAATCCTATAATTATTATAACTACCCTTTACTATCTAGGCTTTACTCCTTGCAGTTTATACCAACCCTATAGATTATTAAAAAAGCGAGTATACCCTTAATAAAAGACTTAAGAAAACTTATCTTTAATATATTTAATATTAAATTTATAAACATTATCTACTAACCTTCTATTCTCAAAAACCGTCTCCCAGAGCAGGACAAACTATTCCCGGTAAACTATATTAAAAACTCCTTGAAACGCTATATCTATCTCCCCGAGTATAGGCAAATATGCCAGTTTCGTATAAAAGTTAAAATCGAGCCAACGATGAAGGTTCTCGCCTTGCTCGACAGTCTTTAGATTCGATTCCTAAAGCAACCTCAGTATTTGTGCCTGAAACAGAAGACGTATTGGCTACCGGGTACATAGCTTCTGCTGTCTTCTCTGATCTAAGCCTAGAGGATGTAGTTGGTATTCCCTGCAGAGCCACCGTAGTTGACAAAGTCCGCTCTTCAGAGTTGTGTCAACGGAGAGCACGAGCTGTCTTGTTGCGTCAGTTAGGAGTTGTAGAGGAGGGAGAGGGGCCTGTTGCGTCACGCAGGCTCCTAAAAGTGGCCCATCACAGGATACGTAGTATTTGTCCCACACCTGTGACCCCTGAAACCATAGGGGAGACAAAGGGAGCCACATCGGTGACCGTACTCGTGTCGTAGAGGCTGCTTCTATATCTCCGTCCAAACTCCTGTAGCCTGGGAGGAGTAGTCGGATCTGCGACTCGCGTTTTCGTTGACGTGACATCAAAGATCTATCCTCTGCCTGCCACCGCTCAATGTTCCTAGTCCACCTCTTCCAGAAAAAGGTAAACCAGGCGTCTGAGTCGGCTGTTATGGCACTCAGGATATTCTGAGCATCATGTATCAGTTTCTGTTGTTTAGTCAATAGATGAGCCTTCAGAATGAGTCGCTAGATGTAGTTCGCCGCTCAGCTGTCCAAAGATCCTCTAGCTTCGTCCACGCCAACTTGAACTTTTCCCAGTATTTCACATCGTTCCAGCGTCAACGGGTTCTCGACCTACTCATCTCATGAGATGATAGCAGCCACTCGCAGTCGGCAAGCTGCCTGATGCCTTCCGCCTCCATCGTGTTTGTGTCTGAGATGATGGAATACTTGCAGGCCCCGACTAGCGTGTAAACGTCAGAGTTCGCAATCTTTCGAAGGATTAGGGCGAAGTTGTATCTGCTGAGAGGAAACACCCTGTCGGTAGCTCTACACCGATTGTGAAGCTCACGAGAGACGGATATTTGCACGTCACTAGCTCTTGCAGAGAAGATGTCGTCCTTCCATGTCTCGCGGGAACCGTGACGCAAGAAGCGATCCATGGTGTCTATTTCGACGGCCAGGATGCACAAGAAGCCCGATGTTTGGTGAACTCTGAAGAATTGGTGTGATTCCATCGGTCGAGAGGCCCAACTCCCTACAGGTAACCAGGGGTTCCTAGTCCACCCCCCTGGCACGGCAGAGCGGGAAGGGAGCTCCAATCAGGAACCCACGATGGTAAGCCAGGCATGCGGCGGTCATGGCTGGCAAGGGACAACATTTGGCCCACGAGTTCGTGCAACCTTGTCCCGTATTCCCGTTCCACATAAGTCACGATGTAGGCAGCCAACCCGTCGAAGTGCCGCACCCATGTCTCATATGACAGGTGGCGTAGGTTGGAGGGAAAGAAATTCCAGTGCATGACCTGCCGGCCGAAAATGACGTGAGCTTCCCGAGCTGATCCAATCTCTTGAACCACTCAGACCCTTGAGAAATAAGGGTGCTGGATCAAGACCTCGGGAGCATCCTGGACCGCACCGTCAACTCCGGAGTCGGGTTTTTCGCCGAGGAAGATGAGCACGCGTGTAGCAGCGAGGTATATGTCTCTCATCAGCCCTACTTGGCGGGATCTTTCGGAGACGTCGCTTTGGTTGATACAAATGGCACCAATCCACACCGGCGGGTTTGTCCTCGAAACGAGATCTCTGTAGTGCGTCGTAGCAGTTCTCGGTGATCCTGAGTACGTCCCACCTCTTTCCTACAAAAATGACTTTTTTCGCCTTCGGTCGCCTTGCCTGTTAGCCCAGGTGTACGAGACAGCCTCGTAAGTTCTGGTACTCTCCTGGCCTTCCACAACGCTGAAGCCTCCTGCCAAGCGTTGGCCTGGTCCCGAGTCATCTTGTACGTGGATGATCTCGAAATGGCCATGCAAGTAGTCTCCAAACTGACCTGGGAGCGGACAAAGAACACGAATTCTGCTTTCCTGGAGCGGCTCGTACGTGGATTTCAACTGTAAGCTTTCGGATGCATGGACAGCACTGGCGGAAGAAGGTAGAAACGACAAGCTTTGGTTTGTCGATTCTGTTTCATCTTGAGATTTTTGGTTCAGTTCGCTCAATAACGCCTTCTCCGTCATGCCCTCTGGGTCATCCAAATAAACATTCTCGGCATAGGAAACTGATGGCGGCCAGCTAAGCTGCATTTCTGATCTCTTCAGGGCTTTGGGGATCGTTAGTTCATCATGCGACTCATCGACTTCGCTCTCGATCGATGCAAAGACCCCACAACTGTGACAACAAGGGACCCCAAGAGATGGGCAAAATGTGACCTCAGGGTTTTTGCAAGTACGCTCATGCCAATTTAACATCTTCTGAGGTTTTCGGCAGGCTTTGAAACTGTCGTTGAGATCGAGATGCAAGATATGTTGAGATGGATGACGATGAGTGAGAGGAGTATGGGTAAGGGGAACACCTTGCATCCTGCAGGTATTGGGTAAAGTCGCCAAGTGTAGTCATCAGGCAGCAATCATAGTCCAGAGAGGGAGGTAGAAGCACACCCTTGCGTTATAATTACTGAAGCTTTGCGTTTTATCTCGACTGAAAATTAACTAATCCAGTAACTTCTTTAATAATTTAGTTATCTAGCTCTTAGATACATAATAAAACGCTTAAACTTAATACTATGCTATAAACCAGTACTCTTCCCAGTCCCAAGTTATCGCAAGGTCCGCTATTTGATTCTCTATGTGTGATTTCCGGGAGCGAAACAGTGGGTGTTCCGTAAAACGTTATCGTCTCGGCCTCATGAGTGGTCTTGCGAGGCATGTCAAACGTGAATGTTGGGGCTGCAGTCGTCTCTTGTTCCGGCTCAGGCACATCAATGGTTTTGTTCCGCTCTTTTTGCTCAGACACAATGCTTGAGGGCATCGGTGCAACAGTGAAGCCTTCGTCGCTGCAGATTTCGGAAAAGTTCCGAGGATCTCTTAGTCGCTCCGTAAGGCCTAATGCGTACATGCAATATCCACACCTAAAATGAGGTTTGTGAGCACTTCTTCTCGTTCAAACGACAGAAACTTACGCCAGGTTTGTCGGAACCCATCCGGATACGCAAATGCATTCGTAGTAGTCGGCGCCATTCTGGTCGGCGCAGTCGCGATCCAGGCCCTGAAATGCACTGCAGATAGAGTCTTGACCGCTGCAGTAGTCGTAGGGAGTCAGGCTCGAGGTTGCGGATGCCCGGGCATACAAACCCACCGCTGTGTTCATGCTTTGATTCGTATTTTCCTTGGGATGAGGGAAAACTTGATCTAGGAGGTCTGCGAGGTTTGCACGACGTCTTATTAGAGTGGCCTCCAGCTGAACAGATCCTCGACGCCCTTGCCTACTTTAGAAGGAGGAGTGTTTCCTATTTCAGAGATTTTGATCCACTTTAACGCTTGGCGCGGGCAAACGATTGCGCCGTCTGACGCTTATTTTAACGACTCCAGTGCAGCTATTGCGGAAATAGGAAGTTGAACCGACATCAACAAATGAGCTAGCAGTTTTAATTGGACCCTTGGTCCTGATGGCGACGATCAGCGACTACCTACCAGTACTGCTAATTTTCTCCGAGGCAGGCTAACAACACATGGGTTGAAAAGACTGTCATGTCCCACAGGGCCAAAGGTCAAAGCCACCAGCTCTTACCCAACATTCATTTTCAGTCATGGTAGACCTGACGACCGGCCAAGTTGCCGCCATCATCGCCTTTGGCATCGTCGTGGGTAAGTCAACCTCTAGCTCGTTCTCCTGGCATTGGGCTAACAAGGCCTCTAAGCTCGCGTTTGGTGTCCCACAGTTGGAACATTTATTCTCACTGGAGTGCTTCAAGATCGCGAGACGGCAGCTACATGGTAAATAATGCGTTGATTTCCCGTTCTGTTTGCTTTTGCTGACATTTTTTTTCCTCACGAAGGACCGTTGCAGCGAAACATCTTCAAAGCTCATATTGGCCCCTCGTACTTCAGTCCGATGCAACAAAGGACCGTGGAGTCCGCAAGCCCATTGTTGTCATCTCGCTGCTTCTGCCACTTCTAAGCTTGCTGATTGCGGTAGCGGGAGTCGTTACGCCCCTTGGCCTCTACGAGTCCAACGAACCAAAATCGAAAGCTGTCAGGGCTGACTTTGAATATGCGAGGGATTCAAGCACCTTCTACTCAAGCACATCCACACGTGATGACAAGCCTTTCACGCGAGTATGCACCATCAATTTATGCTACGTCCCTTGCCCATACACCTCGGACGTTACCGTTATTGAAACTGATGGTGCATCGAACAACTGTACCGTGTTGGGAAGCATTGATGCGAATGTCCCTGACATCCTGCGCGACATCTACACCAGCGGCACTCAGTACGAGAGAACCACCATCTCCAACTACTTCGACATTGAGTGGCGCCAGACAACGACTCAGTATGACCGCCAGCTGAACAACGGTACACCAATCGCCGCCGGGCTCTATCGGCGGCTGGAGAACATTGCGCTCCTGGATACGGTACGCGCCGTTGAAGGATTGATTGTTGATGCCAAGGTGGGACAAATTGGTTTCAGAAATCACACTATTCCGTCTGGCTACCCTCTCGGGGTTACGTGGACTGAAGATATCTTGTTCTGGGAGCCCGACGTCGAGTGTGTCGACACCAACACAACATTTGACTTTGAAATGACGACAAGCTCTCAAACGAACACCGGTGTCTCGGTTTCCAAGTTTCATCTTACCGATAGGGGTGGCTTCGTCAACATCAACAAGACTGACCCATTGGATGATCAACGCAACGGGGTTAACCAGCCTGATCTAAAGATGAGAGCGTACCAGGCTGCGTGGGCCACCAATGCCTTCTCCATGTTGTTCATGAACATCTCGAATGCTGGGAGCGCAAAGGACGACATTGAGCCTTTCGAATACATCAACTCGAAAATCGGAAAGGAATTCAAGTTGCCGAGCCTAGATTTTGATGCGAACTACCTGACACTCGGTCTCACCAACAGCTTTAGTGACCACCTTGGAGTAAGGGCGACCAGCGGTCCCAGTGATTTATACAAGAATCCCTGGAATATTACTACCGAACACTTCACGGCCATAGGTAAGACTTGTTTATTGGCTTGGCAGGCAACGCTAACAGCCTTCAGGGGACCTATGCGAAGGAACAAAACTCGACATGTTCCCTAAACTGAACAACACCTTCGTCATGTGTAACCTCATGAGAGGCATCCCACAGCGAGTCGGTGATGGCCCGGAGAACGTATTCGACGACCGAAGCCAATGGTCGTCTTCGTTGTACGCCTGCGCTTCAGCTGTCAAGGCCACCGTCAAAACCGTCACTTTTTTCTACAACGGCACAGAAGCGAGGTCGGGTAATATCGAAGTCAAGGAGATCAAGGACAAGGAGTACGCGGCAGAGGATGACATGCCGCTGTGGGGTGTCGAGGATTCTCCGCTTGAGCTGGACGTGTTTCCACCCATCTGGGGCCTCGTTGACCCAGCGTACGAGAAGTTCCAAAACATCTCAACAATCCGTGCTCCGTCACTTTATCTTCTTGGATCAGGCTCTATGAGCCCCTTACGATGGGAGCTGGACTCTGGATACGTGCACAGGAACCTGCCGGCCTCGATCGCACCCATCGGGGCTTTCTTTACAATCTTCTCGTCTACTACCAATAGCCTGTCTCCTAACGATGTTGTTGGCAAGTCAAGTATGAGTCTGTGGCTGAAGTGGCGAGAATTGTCCAAATCAGCCAACTCTGCCTCGACTATTCTGAAACTGCTCTGGACCGACTTTGTTGCGTCGGCTGTGGTTGGAACAAAAGGGGTGCTGGGGGCGAGAAATGCACAACCCGAAGACGCGGCAGAGGTGTCTGTAATTCCACTGGAGCACAGAATTCGGTACCGTTGGGTGTATGGTATACCTGCATTCCTCCTCCTCGCATGCATGGCACTCATCGCAGGATTGGCGGTCTTCTTGCGGTTGGCTGGACGATCTAATCTCGGCAAGATGCATTACCGATTGAGGCAGACGTCACTTGGCCGTGTGTTGACGACCTTGGTAGATCCGCAGTCCAGCAACTTTGTCATGTCTGCTGGAGACTGGAGTAAGAGCAATGCTAATAAGGATATTGACTTGGGCGTGAACCGGGCAGTGCCCAGTCCAGAGCCACAAGCACAAGTGACACAAGAGAAGTTTGGATCGTCAGCGTCGGAAACACGTGAAGGGTAGATGATTTACGATTAGCCTTAGTTCTTTTTATTTTTATCTGCGCTATCTTGACATAATAGTCTCTATGTTTAGATGCAAGGTATCTCACCTACTCCCTTCCCACCCCAAGACTCGCTGCCTCGCCCAGTCATTAGCTGCCGCAGAGTGCTCCTGTTCCGCCACTACAGTAACCTGCGTCTGCTTGAGAATGTGCTTCTGGCTATCCCCATCGTCATCACTTCGGCGCGGCCTCTCCTTATCGTAGTTGCTCTGCGTAGCCGTCACTGACGCCAAGGTATTCAGCTTGACACTATCCCCGTGCTCATGCCGCCGACGTCCTGACATGTGGGAACTGATCTGACCCGATGGATATCTTGGGTTGCTGCCACTGGCGTAAGTGCTGCGGCCAAAGATGGGGAGGTTCAGCAGGGGTCGCAGTGCTGGCATGGATCCAGCAACGATTCCAATGCCTTCCTCCAGAACAGACCATAGGCCAATCGCGCCTGTACTGTACATGAACTCCGTCGGATCGTTGTATAACGTGAGGTAACGAAGTCGAACGATCGTGGCACAACTCGCGCTAAGAGGTAGGTTGTTAGTGGTGCTGATGAATGTGATGGAGAAATCCTTACAAGGCGGCAAGACCGAGCATGAGAGCAACCGACATCTTGACTCGTGACTTCATTTGAATGTTCCAGAGCAAGACTCCGGGGAGCAGCGCCAGGGTCCAGTCGGTGACAATTGAAACAGCCGAGAAGAAGAAGCCAATGCTACTGTTCAGCTTGAGGTTGCAAGTGCCCTCCGACTCCCCCCAAAGGGTTGTAACCGGGTGGCAGACGTTGGCTGTCGCAATGATGAAGATGACACTGGCCATGCAGGTCATGATCAAGACGGACCAGATAGTCCACACGAATCGACGGCGAGAATCGGCGATACGGAGGAGAGTGACGCAGATGCTGGCCTTGATAGGTACCGTGCAAGCCGCGTAGAAGAACTGGGCGATAAAGAAAAGCTTTCCCCATCTGTGGTCAGCTTCGAAGAGCCTTCGGTTTAGGGCTGAAATCCCACCTTTGTTCCCTTCATGATATCGACTTTGTCGATGTGCTTGGCCCGCTGTCCTGAACCATGGAAACAACACGTAATGACCAGACCGGCAACCACAGTGTAGAGCACCTGCATCGAAGGCATCAAGTCAGCATTTAAGGGGTCAAGTTGGGACAAAGTTTGCTGCACATACCAGGCCTACACACATCAGCCAGTCATCCAAACCGAGAATCTTTTTCCATCTCCGAACTCCCAAGCGCGTGACGAGTGTGGCCCAAGAAAGTGACAACATCACAATGGTTAAGTAGAGCAGCGGAACGCCATCACCCGCCACTTTAGCCATGCTGGCGGCGAATCGCAGTGGCGTTGATCCCAGATATCGAAGTTCAGGATGCGAAGAAGACCGTTTGGGAAGAGGTTTGCGAATATACGCGTCGTTACCCGGTTCCGAAAACTCGGGACAAAGCCTGTATATCTGTTGGTTCTTGAAAAGCAAAAACCAACCAAGGGTTCGTGGCAGCAGTGACAAGCTTCATGGAATTCCCCATCGTTGCCATCCTGGCAGACCAGGGACTGAAGCTCACTACCACCTCGCCTCGGTTTGCCCGGCCCAACTAGGAATCGAGCATTTATTGAAACAAACCCTTGACCTGGAAGAAGCAGGACTGTTGAGCCCCTGATAGAACCACTTGAACCACTTGAACCACTTGAACCACTTGAACAGTAGCTGCAGGCGAGGTGCCACTTTGCAGGGACCAGGCCCCGGGCCCAGATCCAAAATAACCGGGCCTCCCAATCAACCCCCCAACTCCAGACTTCGGGCAGAGCCTCACAAGAAACGGTCGGAGTAGTCCCTCATTTGGCTCGGAGGCCGAAATCTGTAGATCTTGGTCAACTTGGGGTTAGATAACCGTTGAATTGCAACCGAAGTTGACAGCCGACAAACCTTGTCTAAACGGCGACTTCGGCACTTCGAAATTTCATGCTAGTGAAGCTAGGACCCCGAACTCAACATAGGGGAGATACTACGCAATAACATGACTATACCATATTTTTACTAGTGGATACTACCCTCAGAGGAAGCCGGTTAACACGGATGTTTCCATTGAAGCAGGCACCCATATTCTGGGCTCGCCCTGTTTAGAAACAACATGGGCATGGGCTTGGACATGGACAAGGGTGAATGGAGATGCCACTTCAAAACAATTCACAAACCCAGTCAAATCCTTCAAATCCTTCCACTCTTGGCCCACAGAGACCCCAAGTAGCCCCTATTGGGAGCAGAAGCTCGGAAGACCTGGCTGGCTGCTGCTGTCGGGTCAGTCTCTCTACCCGATAGGCTGGGTGCATCCTCGGATACAGGCGAGCTTACGCGTGAGATGTGACAGTATGGAGATCGCTGTCGGGAGTCAAAAGCGAGCTGCGGCAAAGCTGATCAAACATCTTGACATGTCTGAAAAGCAACATCGACGGGTAGTTTGCGGCTGAGATCGAGGGGTTAAACGATAGACGGCATGTGGCCGACCTTATCTTGATCATCGTGCAATCACGAAGCCTCACGGCTAGTCATAAAGAAGCCGTTGTCTCAGGGTCCTACCTGTGCTTCTAGTCAATGCCACTCAAAGCAACCCATGACACGATTGCACAACAGAATCGTTTTACGCGGCAACCAATCTGCCCCTCATCAACGGAAGGGGCGGCCCCCAAGCTGTTTGATCAGCCCCATCTAGCCGTTCTTGAACCCTGCTAGAGGTGGGTAGAATGAACTATCACGACTTTGGAAACGCCAACCCCCTCCAGTAGCCCGCGCAGCGTTGGATTGAGCGGGTTTCGGAAGACCAAATGAGTCTAGACAAACAAACTCGCCATACGAGAACGAGACTATTCCAACACTGAAGCCTCTAACCAAACTCAATCCACACTCTCCTTACTAGGGTTCTCAGCTGGGGGCTACCATCCCAACCCCCATGCCACGTGGGATTTACATATCCGAACGCCATTATGAGCTCTGCGAGAAGAGCTACTAATACAGACCTTGGGATGTTTAATGCGGCCTCATTCAACTCCTCCATTCTCATTGCATCTCTAAACACCATGGCCGAATTCATCATCGAAGACAAGGACCTCGCCTCCCTCAACGGGAAAGTGATCATCGTCACTGGTATGTCAAATCGGCAATCCCCTGTCCGCTATCGAATGATTTTATGAGCCTGAAAAGGCTGACCGTTGCATTGCATCCTTTAGGAGGCTCTTCCGGCATTGGTCTTGCCACAGTCAATCTCCTTCTGGCCCAGGGAGCCTCTGTGGTCAATGCCGATATCCAAGCCCCGGCTGAGGAACCTCAGGGCTCTTACACCTTCGTCAAGACCAATGTCGCGGTCTGGGCCGAACAGGTCGCCCTGTTCAAGAAGACAAAGGAGGTCTATGGCCGTATTGACCATGTCTTCGCCAATGCCGGTGTTGGCCCTCGCGCGGACTACCTGTCTACCGAGGTGGATGAGAATGGCGACCCTAAGGAGCCTTCGCATCTTCTTCTCGATGTCAGCTTGAACGGCGTCATCAACTCGGCTACCCTCGCCATCTTCCACATGCGACAGCAGCCTGAGGGTGGCAGCATTGTCATCACTGGCTCCACCACTGGCCTCCAGCGCCTTCGTGCTGTGGACTACGGTAACTTCCCTCTATCTCTTTATGTTTCTCCTTCTCTAACGTGCTACAGCCGCTGCCAAGCACGCTGTCCTCGGTATTGGAAGAGGTCTCGTCCCTCTGCTTGGTGCTGCCAACCTGCCCATCCGAGTCAACACTCTGGCGCCAAGTTGGGCCGACAGCAGTGTCCTCCCAGGCCTCAAGGGTCTCTTGGAGGCCATTGGTGTCGAACTGATGCCCGCCTCTGCTGTTGCCCGTGGCGCAGCTCTCCTTATGGCTGATGAGTCCCGCAACGGAAACCTCATTCACGTTCAGCTTGGAAAGTACAAGGAAATCGATGAGGCCGTTCTCCTGCCTGCATTTGAGTCTATCAAGGGCCCCGACTACCCCAGCGAGGATGAGGTTTTGCGCCGCCTGCAGGAGCTTGCGGCCTCCAACAAGGCATAGGCGTCGAGGAGATTATGACATACCCCCTGGAGTCTGCTGGGTTTCAAGGACTCCTCAACAAGGATATCACTAGCGAATAATTGTTATGAATGCATAAATACACATGTACTTATCACATTCTGTACCACATGTTGACATTCAGTGAAATCATTTCATTCATGTCATCGAGAAATCAGCCTAATTACACGGTTAAAGCGCCGTTGCAGATATGTAACCCTGGAGAGAAAGACCCCATCTCTCCCCGCATGTCCCCTCAATAATCTTCTGATCTACTCTTTTTTGGCTGGAAATAGCCAGTTCCACCTATCGTTGTCTTGATCACAATGCAGATCTCATCCATAACTCGCAGCATACTACGCCAAGACGCGGAGTTGAGGATGTAGTTGAATGATTTATAAAACGCGCTGTTCCGAAGCTCGCATCTTGCATTATCAGATAATCTCGCTTGTACATTGTGCCTCTTGTCCCAATACATGGCGGCTGGTCTAAGATTACCATGACAAAAATCAACGTTCTCCTGAGCCTTTGGCTAGGTCTGGCCTCTTTGTCATTTGGGCTGAAGAACCCAATCATTAGAGGGTAAGCATCCATTCCCCCCAAAAGGCATGGTTCTAGTAACACTCTTGTCTTAGATGGAACCCTGATCCTCATGTTATCCGTGTAGACGATACCTACTACGTAGCTGTATCCTCCTTTCTCACATTTCCCGGTATCCCTATATACAAATCACAAGACTTGGTCAACTGGGAGTTGATCTCTCACGCCATCGATGACCCTCAAAAAGTCCCTATTACTGGCACGAGAACAGGAAATGGTAAGTTCATTCTTGGGCAAGGTGTCGATTGCTAAACTCCATGATAACAGGCATCTGGGCGCCTTCCATGTCCTATATCAATGGACGATTTTACGTCACCTCAATGGCAATGACGGGATCGGATCCCGATTATCGAACTTACCCTCGCATGTTCTGGGTCTCTTCGACAGATCTCAAGACCTGGTCTGATGTTGTATGGGGGGAGCCATACGGCATTGACCCTCACCTGTTTCAGGACCCGGTATCGAAAAAGACATATCTCACAATCATGGGCCTAAACAATGGCTTTGATCGGTTATGGGGTATTAGTCAGTGCCAAGTAGACCTGGATAGCGGCGCTTGTGTTGGGCCTTATCGCAGCATCTGGAACGGCACAATGCCCGTGACGAACAAGACACGTCCCGAAGGGCCTAAGCTCTTTTACAAGGACAAGTACTACTACTTAATCATTGCCGAAGGGGGGACAGGCGCTACTCACAGGGCGTCTATTGCTCGCTCCAAGTCTCCTGAAGGACCCTGGGACTCGTCGCCAACCAATCCGTTGATCTTCAACGGTGCCGACTCCAACCTTGTGGTCGGCAACACCGGGCACGCCACGTTTGCCGACACTCCTGACGGGAAATGGTTCGCCACCTTCTTGGCTCGCCGATATGTCGATAAATGGTCGGTCCTCGGACGCGAAACCTTCTTTGCTCCGGTGAGCTGGAAGGATGGGTGGCCCACCATGAACAATGGCGACTACGTTTTGTTGAGCCAGAGCTACGATTATGGCCCCAATGCTACATATCCTCCTAAACCATATGACGATCGCTTTGAGGGTCTCGAGCTCCGGCTAAGTTGGTATCAGCTCCGTTCGCCATACTCCAAAACCTACCGCCTTAAATCCAAGGGAAATGGAGTGGTTCTGGTACCAAACATCTACACACTCAGTGACCGGGACACACCCAGTGCCATCTTGAGAAAGCAGCAGTCTGTCAACATGACATTTTCCTCAACTCTACTACCCACCAACAAAGCCCTGGGGCCATACCAGTCCGTCGGTATCTCGGCTTATTCAAGTGAGCTGGCCCATCAGGATCTTGGGGTTCGAGGATGTGCCCATTCAACTGGCCTTTGCATATTTGTGGATATCACTGCGAATTCACCTGGCCCCGGAACACCCCCGGAAGTAAGTTGAAGTTCATCCTTATGCCTTTTTGAGTATGATATTGACCTATCCATCGCAGACAGAAGAGCTCCCCTTGAAGTTGACCCGGATTCCCTCAGACTTGCAACTGCATATTCGATCTGAACCCCGCCAATACAAACTAGGATATTCTATTGGCAATCATGAAACGGAATGGGTAAAGACATTCTCTTCAAGCCTCCTCCCGGTTGGATTCGACGGTGTCATGTTCGGTCTTTTTGCGAGTGGCAACAGTTTCCCCTGGCCCCACGATGGGCCTGAGGTTGGGTTCAGCAAGATCCGGGAGGAATACTATGACGAGGGCTTTGGCGACTACAAAGATGGAAAGGGGGGCGAATAGATGCCATCTAGCGATGCTGGTTGACACGAAGCGTGCTGCTTTCGATGCAGCACGCGCATGCACACACGAGCAGTTGCTGTTCCTACTCTCTGGTATACGAAACATGGATTAGATGCATTCACCACAAAGAACTTCCACAGCAGCGCTCCATACAACGAAATCTTTCAACAAAACGCTTCATCGCCCTTTCTTAGCTGACTCTCGTGGCTGACTGTGTCTCTGGACACGGCAGAGTGGAACTCGTGCGTTTACCCGAGTTCCATGAGGAACAGCCCACTCGCTGTGGCTTGCAGACAACGCTCAAGTCCCCAAGGGCGTGAGCTGGCCAAGCGTGATGCCCCTTGCATACACGCCAAGACAGGTCTTCTTTTGCTCAATTCGTGACCATTCAAACGCATTCCATTGTGTCATAGGTTGGAGGCCATGCTTTGCCATGTGCGCGCCAAGAGTTCAATCAGCCTCAGCTGAAATATCAAATGAGAGTGTCCACTTCGAGCCAGCAAGTGAGGTGCATACCCAGCCCTGCGTGTTGGTTCTATAGAGTCCAATTGGACAACTGGTGGCCACTGTCGTACATTACTCACTCCCAAGTTCATGATTGACAGCATCCGTCGCGGGATCAGACGCCGCTCTCCTCAAGTTCGGCGCCTTGCATTTATAGCCGTGACCGGACCTTGTAGTTGTAACCTTGTTTTCGAGTCACAGCCGATGCGGTGTTGCACAGCAGCGTATCATTCTGGATCTCAGGCCGTCAGCATGGGCAACCCCCTGGAGGAGCCACAATGGTTCCAATCAACCACGTCGAGAATCTCGCATGGCACAAATCAGCAGCAATTCTGCCACCAGCCAACAGAGATATACCCGTGCACTGGTTCACTACCTACGAATTCTGGACTAATACCAGATCGCTCTCACAGACATTTATGGAAATGCAAATTCTTTCTCTACATCCTCTCCCTTCTTGCCTGCATCGCCAACTTTGGGTTAATCGGCTTCCTCAAGACGAGATGGAGCGATCGATCAATCGTCATGTACAGCCCGTCCGTACGTCAAAGTGCTCACTTATATCTCATGTCTTGTCTGCTAATCACCTTCATGTTATCCAGCTCTCTGTTGCCTTGCTCTGGGATATAGCATGTTGCATCAACTACGCCAAACACCGAGGCAACGCTGTCGGCAACCCAGGCCCATTTGTTGTCGCTGATCTTGTCGCCTTCCTGGCTATCCTTGTTTCAACGATTTGCGTTGGCCTGTTTGACATTGTCGTGTTGGATGGTTACCCATGGGCATGGCTCGAGTTACAACTTCAAACGAGCGTCAGGAGTAGTTACGCCTGTCTCGGAGTTGGAGGCTTTATAGGGAAAGTACTGGTCCTTTTTTCTCTATTTCGGCCTCGATAGAGCGCCAATAATTCTCTATTCAAGATTCATCCATCTAGTGTTTTTTATCATCGCCTGTTACGAGTGTCACAGACGAAGAATGAAGCCTCGGATATGAAAGATTCGGCAACACTCCTCCTCCAGACTTAAGATGGCTACAGCTTATGCGAACATTGAAGAGGAGGCTGATTCATTGTTATCCAAAACACATTACTCTAACCACAGTCATGACATGTCGGTGAGCTTGTAGTTGATATGATATGATACACTGACGCGCGAGTGAAGATATGACGGATCGCCTGTCTTTCAACATCGTCTAACTCTTTTACTATAATGTGTTGTTTTATTTACTACCCTTAGAGTAGGATATGCTCATCTCTTTACCTTGGTCAGTAGAGTCTTGATTCATTTTGACGTCTATGACTAGTAGAACGTATAACTGTGATGCCTTGTTCGAGCAAAGGGGATGTAACTAAAACATTGGATGATTTCAACTAAGGCTCTCGTCAAACTAATCTTTCCTAAATCAGATAAGGGGTCCGCCAAAGACATCCCTTGACTGTCATTGTCGGCGCTCCAAAGATGAGGCTCATCTTAACTTCATAGGCAGTTAATCAAGCTACATGAGCCAAATAGGCCTGGAAGACTGAAGAGATTCATTCTCACTTGGAGGGACTGGGGACACTCCATCGCGGGCCGTTGCCGGGGCGTGCTCTCGCCGAGATGACACCAGAAAATGCCAACAAGCTCATCACGACTTTGCTCTTGTCACTTGCTCGACAACTTCAGTCACACGCATCACTGTCGTTGTCACAAGTCTTTTGCATATTAATATCAGAGTTCCCCTCCCTTTTCTCATCAATACTATCAGCAGACACAAGCATCAGCGGCATACCTTTACTGGAGCTAAACTTCGACTAACCACTACGACTTCAAACGACATTTCCCTAATCATACACTTTCCCAAGCTGAGCAGCATTTCCAATGTATCTCCTCAGAAACTACCGTTCACCCCGGCGATTGCCCCACATCGTCCTCGTTTCGACTGATATAGCAAGCAAGTCAGAGTTTGAGAGAACCCAAGCCGACTTCTTGGAGCATCTTGAAGAAAGAATCAACATCTCCTGGGCCACGACACCATCCGAAGTCCTCGATCACTTTATATCTGTGCCATTGTCAAACATACCGCCCTTGGCCATGCTGCTGATCGACAGCTCCCTCCTACTTCCCGAGTATGCAAGAATCATGGCTCAGGTTCGGCATTACGTTCGACGAGGGGGCAAAGTCGTGGCCATGTGGCGTTTCGGTGTTCCCGAGCCAGACGATCCTACTCACCGCCTCTATTTCAACAACTTCTTTTCGCTATTTGGCACCGGATGGACTCTCGATGAGCATCGAACGATCCAGCTTGTAGTCAACCCGCAATTTGCGGAAGAGAGTAAACAACTGGCTCAGAGACTTCCTCCTTGTTTCACGCTAGAAGGGCAATGCATCCAGGTGTACCAGGAAAAGCATTCGTGCTACACTGCCAACAGGCTTTTGGGTCGGACGCCAATCGCGTATGCACGTATTGGAAGAGGGTGTATTGGATATGTTGGCGATTGTCAATGGCCCATGAATCCCCGCTCGATCAGGGTCATAGAAGCGATGTGCCACCTAAGAACCTCGTCGGAAATTTAGCCCATTGCTATTGAGTAGATACCCGCGGTATGTATTGGCGTCATGAGCGCACAGGTAGTTTGTATTACACATGCAGACCAGCGAATACCACTTTTAAGGAGGGTGAGTTGCTTCACCTTGATCCCCCGTGAACCAGAACCCGAGTCCCTGAAGCGATTTGTATATCAGGCTTTCTTCTTCTTCCTGCTCGTTCGACTACCTCTTTTGATGCGTTCGCTTTATTCGAGACAGCTCGGTGATACAACGGAGGGAAAGATGCCTTCATGGACAATTTGGGTTCACCTACACCCTTCCCTGGCTCTCGGGCGGCTTGGTGGGCTTGAATGCAAGCGCGTCAAGCACATTCATCGTCAGTTGCCGCGTCCATCCACAGAGAACTAGGCGGGTTGTCTCATTCTCCATAGATGCGTAAGTTGCTGATTGACCAGTTCATTTAGATGAGAGGAGAGACAACCTGGCAAAGAGGGGGCTTCATAGGTTATCCGACCCCGGCCAATGCACATTTACTACACCATGTACGATGCGTCCCAAGCCTGGGCCATTGGCTTGTGTTAAATCCTGTACATTATGACTCGCGAGGCATCAGGTGCCTTCCGATGGATATTAGACCACATAGCCTACTCTAAACATATTCTAAAGTGAGACCTTCCAGCATTAACAACATGCTATACGCCGTGACCATGCATACCTAAAGCCCTAGGCAAAAATCCTAAGCCTCAGTGCAGTTCATTACCCCTTGTGACGTCCACGTTGCTCTTCACACGACGATGGCCCAGTGGCGTTTCGCCCGAGTTTCGCTAAGCCTCGGTGCGATCTGCCAAAGGAGTCGGGTCCTCTAGAGCCTTCGTCGACGTTGGCAAGTCGGTCGGCTCATCTTCAGGCACAGGGGTGGCGGCACCGGGGGTTGGGGACTCCTCGCCATCCTTATCCATCATGGCCGCCAAACGGGCTGCGCGTCCTTCCTTCTTGCGAGGTACCGGAGCTGAAACAGGTCAGTATTGCTTAGGGAGGGAGAACGATGCCGTAGAGACTTACCTCGTCCGTTCTCCTGCACGTAAAACCGTCTCAGAAGACCGACTGCATCGTCGCGGCCCCAGCCACCCTCAATCTCATAGCCCGACTCAATATTCCCTCCATCGCCGCCACCAGGAGGGTACGAGACACCCAGAGTACCGCTGCCATCTGGGAGTTGCGTTGGCTTCGGGGTAGGATGGGCGCTCGCGGTCTGTCCATCGGCACTAATGGGAAGAGAGTTGGCATGGATACTAAAGACACCACCAGTGCCGCCAAACTTGTCGTTGACTGCACCAAAGTAGACCTTCTTGATCCCGAGCTGTCGCAGCAGAGATGCGCACATGACACATGGTTCGACGGTAACGTAGAGGATGCACTCGCGAACGATGGATCGATCGACTCGCTCGTCGGGATGACACTTTTGGCCGTAGGGGTAGAGATGTCCCTTGGAGCCATCCTCATTGCCCTCATCGGGCACGACCGACGACATGGAAGAGGCGTCGGAAGCCGCAGCTGAAGGGGGAGGAGCCTCAACCTTCGGTCGTAGAGATGTGGTTCTGGGTCCGTCCTTTGGCGGGTAGGACAGCAAGGCACTCAAGGCCATGATCTCGGCATGTCGAGTGCCATTTCGCGTGACGTTGGTGGCATTCATGCCTCTGGCGATGACCTTTCCGTCATGGACTAGAACACAGCCAACGGGAGTCTCATTAGTCCGAAGAGCAAGCCGGGCCTGCACAACAGTTAGTTAGGTCAGCCTCAAGCAGCAGATACCTGAGCGTAGCAACATACCATATCGAGGGCTTCCTCAATGAACTTCATGTGCATCGCCCGTTCGGCTACCACAGCAGGATCCGTAAAGATCGGTGCCGTAGGGGCCGCGGGCTTCGTGGGAGGAGTCGCAGTCACATTGTCCCGATCGAGGCTCAGGCGAGCCAGTGAGTCGGTCAAGGTGCTTGTGTCCGGTGGCTGGTTCTCTTTATTGCGCTCGGCGGCCTGCTTCTGCGGAGATGCCATCGCCTCTGTCGAAGGGGCTGCCTTTGTCGTGGTGAGATGCTGATCGTTGCGGGTAGTTGAGCTGTCGCGAGGTTCTGTGGATGATCGGGGGGTTGATGGATTGTCGCGGTTGGATTGTGGATTGTTATCGCGCGTGTTTGCTTTGCTGAGGTCCTTCTGACTGCTGCTGGTCTCGTCGTGGTTCTTGCCATTCTCGCTCGTCACTGCGCTGCCAGTGGCACTGTCACTTTCGCCAGCTGGCAACACCCGTCCAAAGAGACGACGAAAGGCCTTTGCGCCTGCCTTCTTGGCCGGTGACAGGCCAAGTGACTTGAACACGCCCATGATTGCCTTGGCTCGCTTGATCTTTGAGCAATCCGGGTGTGCCTCTCGTTGGCTCTTGATGTCAATCCTCGCTTGATCCTCTCACCTCAAGCCCAGGAGCCAAAGTCTTGCGTGTCCCTTTCTCGGATTTCCTCCCTCCCCTTCTTTTTATGTCCCTCAAAAATGATAGCCCTCTCTTTCTTTGGCTCTCCCCCTACCAATGTATCCCCTCTACTCCTCCCAACAAGGTACTCTTCCAGCCCTTTCGACCTACTCAAAGGCCACGCGCCTCTGTCGTATCGCAGCCCTCGCCGATGAGAAATATGATCAAAGAATCAGGTTCTTAGCCAAGGGAGATGAAAGAGACTCAAGCTCAAGGTGTTCTTTGAAGATCACAGTCCCTCCTTAGATCATCGCACGTCAAGAGGACTGCGTCACCGGCGCGACAAACTCAAAAAGCCCAGATTTTGCGCTCGCGATTTCCAAAACTCCCGGTACCAACCGAGAAACACAGAAGTCAAGTCCAGCTAAGCCCAAAGCAAATGAAATCGACAAAAGCGATGCGACCAGTCTATCCCACACTGAAGTACTCCTGGTCGACAAGCAAACGCGCGCGACAGGTGACGGCTGTCAACACAGTCAAATTCGCACTGGAGGTGTAAAGACCGGATCAGCGGCACCAATGGTAAGATATTATGGAATCCCAAGGTCTTGAGTCAAGGTCTGGGCATGAATGATCGTGTAAGGAGCAATCAGATTGTCCAAAGGGTTGAAAAGGATGGAGGATACTCATGTCCTACTTTGACAGGAAAGAAGATTTCAAGCTCCGTTGACGCTAAGCCTCATGTGGCACGCCTACGCGGGTCAAACGAGACACTAAACATGACTCTTCATACATGTTATGAGAAATTTTATATAGAGAATACTGCAAAAATGAAAGAGATATCTTACAATGAGATAGTACTCAAGATCTCTTTTATTTATTATTTTATCACTCTTGTGATGCCTATTTAGCTACCCTTAGAAGAGAAGGAGCCAATGCCGTGCTGTCTCATCTTTGCCTTGACCCACCTCACACCGTTTACAAACTCGCCGTTTTCTGAGCAAACGGTGGTCACCTGATCTCTTTCACAGTTGTACCAGCCATGTACCCCAACCCCACAATGTCACAGCCATTTGCAGGCCGCCTAACAAAGCTCAGAGGTTCAACTCCTCTCAGCGGACAGCACCTGGGAAGCTGCGAGATCATCACACAAGACATCACAATGCAGAGCACCATTGAGGTAAAATAATACACGGCCTTAGAGGCCAGTTCATTGCATTTTGGCTCAATGCTCGCTCTATAGCAAAGGCCGTTTCCTGTCTAAAAAAAACCAGCGCGCTCTGCACATGTGGTCGCTCTTCGATATGACAATCCGAATCAAACAAAGAAAAGAGTCCAGCCTCATCTAAGAACGAGACCAGGGACTTTCAGAGCCATGTGATGCACAACTCTCTCCACTAATGCCCAAAACCCAAAAACCGTCTGGTCTGTATCAAGGACCCGTCTACACTGCAATTAAGCTCCAGCTTTGTGAGACCATGCGATCAACCGACTTCGTGCCGCCAACAGCTCTCCTTGAGCTCAAGGTGACATGAGCTTTTCCTTTGACGTTTGCCATCAAGCGTCGTGCCTGAGACGTGGAAGAGCTTCCTCCTTTCGTTGAGAGAGTCTTCTGGTCCACAGGTCCCATCTCAACAGAGAAACAGAACCAGGCTGCGAGTGCGACCGCTATCATGACGACGGACATAAATGTCGTCAGGGATGACGGTTGCAGTAGTGACGCCAGAGCAGTCGAGACAGGAGCGATGCCCAAGAACGCAGAAGAAAGCTGAGTCCTCTCCTCTTTCTCACCAACCGCAAGTTGGGCGCGGGGTGTCTGGGGCTTGACTTGTGTCATGGAAGCAGCGGGGGCCGACTCTCGCTCAACATTCGCACCTGTAAATGGTGCTAGCTCCAGAACATCACGCCTCCTATTTTGCTCAACAGGAGAACCAGAGTTCAGAGCATTCGAGCGAGTGATGCCGACATCCGCAGCACGTCGATGCTCCGTCAGGACATGACAAGACGAGGTGTCGCTGGGTTGTGCTGCGACATCTTCACGACGATCACGTTGTTGTTGATCTCCGCGATCTCCGCGATCTGAGTGATCATAGTAGTCAGAGTAGCCATCGGCCGTCTGGCTCAGGTCGCTCGTGCCAATGGCACCAGGTCGCGAGGCGTTCGCAAATGTTGTCACCTTCCAAGAAGTTAGTCGCTGCAGGAGGATCAGAAACGGCTTTGAACGTACACTCTGGAGAGAATCTCCCGTGGGATCAACAATGCTGTTGTGACTAATTGCCACCTTTTGACAAATTAGTCGCTGTTCCATCAAGGCATTCATTGAGATACGTACGTTGCTCTCCGCAGGTGACATCGCTCCAGCGGAAGATTGGAGGTCGGTTGTGTAGGCCGACGAGACAGGAGTCTCTGAAGGTTGGAAGTCGGTTATGTAGGCCGACGATGAAGATTGGAGGTCGGTTGTGTAGGACGATGAGGCAAAAGTCTCAAGTGAGCTCACGCTGTGACTCAGAACATCCGAGTCGAAGCTGGATGAGGGACTCGAGCTGTATCGCTCAAGGCCAACACCAGGATCGCGATACGTCCTATCTAGGACAATGTCGCCATCACCAAAGAGCTCCTGAGGTGTGGCCCAGGCAAGCGCAGATTGCGCACCAAGGTCACCACTTAGATAACCGCCACTGCTCTCTGAGCCACCCGAGGGCTCGATTGGTGGTCGTGGGTTCGGCGCCGGGGACCTAGGTTGACTAACCGACTGCTTGGAGAGTTCGATCGGGACCATACGCTCATCTTCCGAGAATGACGACTCGGGAGAGAACAGGTTGAAATCGACATAGTCGTGAGTCGATTCTGTCTGGTTGAAAGGTAGATCCACCGATGGAACGGTAGCCACCGCATTGCCCGTATTGTACGGGCCAAGCTGGTCTTGTGTCGATGTCGGTGTCACAGGCTTTGTGGAGTACGCCGACACAGACGAAGATTGAGGAGAGAAGTATCCCTCTGGGTCGTTGAAGAAGTCGTAGTCGTCGACAGGAGGGTACTCGAGGAAGTCCTCCCAAGCCACGTTCTCGGCTGGTACTATACCAAGCAGGTTGTCGAGTTCTGGAGTTGAAAGAGCCTGCACATCTGGGAATCCTATAGAAGCAGAGAAATCAGGCTGAGCAGCCACAGGAGATGTCCGGGCTTCCCGAGCAGGAGTCTTCGTCTTCTTGGTGACCTTGGACGCAGGCTGGGCCTGGCCCTGGGTGACTCCACGCTTCTTGTGGCTGGGGTCGCAACGGATCTTCTTCCGCCGGCAGCTGTCGCAAGCCTTGATGATTCGCATGAGGTGAGCGTGGTCTCGCTGCTCCTTGGTCTTGGAACCTCGAGAAGCAGAGTTCGTCACATCGCGGCCGTCTCTCGTCATGATCTTCATTCCAGGCAGGTGAGAGAAGTCGGTGGTCTGGTGCCGCGAAGCAGCCTTGGGAGACTGGCGTCGCGAGGGGGCAGCGGCAGCGTTGACCTGGCTCCAGTCCCAGTTGGACATAACAGGGCTAGCGTTGAAGGAAGAACCGTAACCAGAGTCCTGAAGAGGGCTGGCAGTAGCAGGAGACACAGCGGGGGTAGCCATGGAGTAGACGGGGTAGAACTTGAAGGTCTGACCGGTCAGGTGGGCGTACTCAAGGAAGTCGAGAGAGATGGATGCGCGCTTCTCCTGGACAGAAGCGGGACCGGGGATGTAAGCGTTCACCAGCTCATCGAGCTCGCGGCTTCCGACAGCAGGGAAGAACTGGAGCTGGGAACCGAGGGTGGGCTGGAAGACGGAGAAGCCCTGGGGGAGAGCGTTCGAATTGGCCATGATAAACTGATTACCGTGCGATCCGACTTGATAAGGTTGAATTGTTTAAACGAACGACGGATATTTGGAGCTGCGGTGCGCTCCAAATCCGTGCTTTGAAAAAGTGGTGAGTGGGAAAGTCGATGCGCGACTGAATGCGACTCTGTTAGACCAACGGCACCATGTGTGACAAGTCGGAGGGATGCTTACGCCGACCTGCTTACCCTCACGTGAGGTGCTGTATTAGTCCGGCGATAAGAGCTGGAACGCCGAAGGTTGCGATATCTTGTCGATGCCAACAGTAGCAAGGCTGTGCCACTAGAGATGCGCGGGATCTTTGAGCGGCGAAGCGGGCCACGCTGAGCTGGGGAAGGACGTGGGAATAGGCGAAGCCTCGACAAACGTAACTGGTCGCCAGCTTCGTACGATGTCCTTGTCTCAAAGTATGAGCAAGTGGTGAAGGCGTGAGGGGAGCCTAGGGATGGGGGAAGTCGTGATACTAGTAACGAAAGGGGGAGAGTAGAAGAAAAAGCCTGAGGCCGCTTGGAGGGCGTCGTCCAAGGTATTTCACTGCCTGGTCTGAAGCTGAACTTGCCTGGGGATTCGCTCAAAGCATGGCGCAGCAGGTGGAGGAGATTGAGTCTTTCGGCGTGCTCGATTAGGCATGGCGTCGCGAGGCAGAGTGACCCATCCTAGCCAATCATGGCGTCCAAATCTCTGGAGATCTGCCTCACCCGGAACGCCCATTGGCCTGCCTGGCCCACCACCTGCACCACCCGAGCTCTGACTTCGGCGAGAAAATAGCGCCTCCATTGGTCAATGCGTGGAGTCCTGCATGTGAGGATGACTCAACTCTGGCAACCCCAGGTTTGAGAGTCGTTCGACCCATGGTCCGCCATTCCGGATATGTGGCCATGCCCGTCGGAGGCCGCGACATGGCTTAGCAGCCCTCGTATTTGAGTCTTCAAGATCTCATCTCTATTGTAAGAATACCCAGATCATTGCATCTCCAGAAGAGATACCTGTATGCTTCTCGAGACTTTACATGTTCTTACTGTGAAACTCTCTGCCATGTGGTGGGAGGTTTTTGAGGGAAATGTCATAGAATAGTGAGTCAACCACATTCAACTGTGGCCGTGTCCATCATTTGTAGATAGCAAGTCGCAGATCGTCCCAGATCAGGGAGGCCAGACGGCACCACTGTTCTGGCACGCTGTAGACGGCTCTGTTGGCAATAGCAAGACCAACAGAAGCTCGTTCATGAGAAGCCCGTCCACGTTGACCAAAGAAATGAGAGGGGGCATCGAGACCACTTATATATTGCACCAGGAACCACCAACATCAATGCCCAGGCATATCTTATTAGGCATTACCAAGCAAATGGGTCTACTCCCAGGATCCACACGCCTCTGCCGTCCATTGAACGCCCTCCGAACTTCAACACCCCAATCCCCCCCCCAACATTGCCCGCCGATGAACCATGCCGGAGAACAGGACATGGGTCATGGTGGGGGCTCAACACCATCTTGTGCGGTTACTCATTATGAGTATGTATGGCTGGTCTGTTTCGAGAACGAGGTACGGCGCACCAGGCGCCCTGACATTGCCCACCTCGACCATCACCGAGTAACGCGCGAACCCCGTGTTAGTGACCGGTCGCAATCAGGCTTAACCGCCGAGCACCATTGTAGAGTTTGCATTAAACTCAGACAGGTTTGCTCCGAGGTGACTGTGACGGCGAAGCGCAGACTCCATACCCATAGATCCACTGCTCCTGTTTCTCGATTTCCACATTTCCACACCTGCAACAGTACTGTTGTTTGTCGTTCCATTGATCACACTGTCTGCATCTGAACCAGATGGGGGGGTCGTAGAGCTCCACGGGATGGTGTATCTTGAAGAAGTGATCCATTAATTCTGTCGGGGTCGTGAACTTGTGCGTGCAGGGCTTCGCCATGACCGGCATGGCCCCAGCATGTTGGTCATTCCAGAACAGGCATTGCCATGTGGTTGTCTTGGTGGGTGTGCAAGCCAAGTCCCTCCCAATGGCCACGATGGAGAAGCTGCGCATCAGTTGAGGTTTCCCAATGGGTTCAGCATCCAGGGTTGAGTTATCCAGGGTCAGCGGAACGAGAGTCGGGCCAAGGGGGGTATCTGTTGATACAGGCGGCAGCGACCCTGCGAGACGAAGGTCTACCAGAGAATCCGGTGGATCTAATGTATCCGAGTTGGTTAGGCCCAAGAGGTCGGTGCTCCGCGCGAGATCACCCATCTCGCCAAAGCAATCCTGGTGTATCTCCCCGAGCATCGTCGAATAGTAACCCCTCTTCGACTGCCGGTACGAAGCCTCGAAATCACGCAGATCCCAATGTTTGCACTATGGACGAGCTTGAGCAAAGCATCCTGGTCAACAACACTCGACTACATACCGCAACTTTTCGAGAACGGCAGGGTGGACAAGCACCAAGCCGTCGCATGAAGGCCGTTTTCTCCCTCTTTGTCTTTGAGAGAGGACCGCGGCGACGAGGCTTCTTTCCGTGGTCCGAGTCCTCGGGTCCTGAATGGCCAGAAACAGAAGATCTGTCGCTGTTCCCTGGAGATGGTCCTTCAGGCTGAAGATGGTCTTTGATGTCATCACCTGGAGGGTGCTGCACAGGTTTCTGCCAGTCTTCCAGCTCCCGCCACCGGTCATATAGACTTTGGAGTTCCTCTGTCCTATAAGGTTTGGTCGAGTTGGGGCGACGACTGTTTCCAGAGATGTGCTGGATCCTGGAGTATCCTCGCATCGGCTGGTGATAGGGAATGCGAATGAGGTTGCTAGTCTCTCGGTTCATCCAGAAAGCCATATCTTTGGGTTGATCAGAACAGCGTTTCGCGAGATACCGTGGGGGGAGTCAAAGTGCCAGGTCAGTTGTTGGAACAGGAGGAGGATGGGGTTGAACTGCATAAAAAGCATCTCCTTGGAAATTCGGCTGTTCAAGAAGCACAAGGCATAATGCCCGATGAGCGCCTTCGTTTGCGATAGGGCTTCCGGAGCCTCATTGTGATGGATGTTGGCTGAAACTTCAGGCAAACGGTTCGCGGCCCATTCCCCGCCATGACCTGGAGAGCAAACAGATTGGCGGCTGTTGATAGTGACCGCGAAAATTCATAGTTTTCAATGGGGCAAACGTCTTTTCGAAATGAAAATGGTTGAACAATCGGTGCGCTCGTATCGGCTCAAGTCCACGGGTGGCAAGAGATATTTTTCGCTCCAGTTCACCGTCGGGATGTTGATCGCGAAGGTCTCGTCATGCCCAGCAAGTCTTCTGCATGCCTACTCCACGCACCACCGTTCGCCCTAGAGAACCCGGGCAGTGCTGGCTGGGCTGCATGGCTTCCAGAAGGCATCCGTTTGGTGGCAGGAGCCTGGGCAGCGGTGATGATGCGGGTTGGTACAGCTGGGTCCAATCGAACCATGGGTTGGGGTGGCAGCCCAGCTGCATCTTCCTTCCTCGCTGCTTTTTTGCCTCGGGTTGCTGGATTGATGAGGCGTGGTGGTTGTTTGCCTTGTGACTTGTCGCTCACTCTGCGTTGCACTTCAGACTGCGCCACGCTTTTAACGGTGGTTGATTGGGGTGTCAGGTCCTGGGCCCCGTTCATGTGCAACTGTGTCACTTGCGCATCGCCCGTTTGTTCAGTCTTTTCAGCCTCCGTTTGCCCAAAGGGCCCGTTTGACATCGTCGTGAAAACTGTCGGTGGGAAGTCATCTGTAGGCAGCGTGAAACCAATAATCTCCTTGCTCCTGACACTTTTTCGTGCCATCTTTGTGATTCGAGGACCCGACTTGGGCTTTGGGTCAGGTTTTGGGTCGGGATCGCCATCCGCCATGCCATCATGCGGTGAAGATGGAGTGTCAACTGTGATGGCTTCCTCCCCATCACTCGACACAGGTTGGGCAGGTTTGGGCCTGCTGCGACGAGTAGGATTCGTTCGTCGCCGCATGGGAGGCGGTGACAGGTCGTCCTCGGGGCTGTTGACCGACGCAGCATCACTATTGTGTGCTGCTTCATCTGCATCTGCATCTCCATCTGCATCTGCATCTTCGTCCAACATGCGTGACTCTTCCTCCGGGCTTGGCGCCACGACGACAGGGTGGTTATTGCTGTTTGATGAGTCGTCAGGATCTGGGGTATCGGCATGCGATATATCTGAAGACATCGAGCTTCGCCGGCTACCTGCGTCGCCCGACAAATTGTGGTGCATGACACGACTGTGTGCAACACTAGGCTCCTCATTAACGGAGGCTGAAGGGGGTTCGATTGGTGATCTCCTCTGCGCTTCGATGGTCGTCTCTGCTGCGGGGCGCATGCGGGTTCTCGCGACACGGTCTCGATCTTTCTTTTCAGATACCATTAGCAGGCCTCGCCGTTGTCTTGACCTGATTCGTAGTTCTGTTCTTGGTTCTTTGGCCGGCCCAGGGAGATCATCCGCGTGATTGCGGGGAGCTGCAGCCGTCTCTGCACTCAAAGCTCGTTTTGTACCCCGGACACCTGAAGCCTTGTTCGTTGACTCTTTCGTTGATGGTTTAGATGTTATGCGTTCGGCTCGTGTTGGAGCCATGTTGGGAAGGGGTCCTTGTTCAGATCCATCGTCACCGTGAGTGCGGTTCTGGGCTGAAAAAACCGCATCCGTTTCAGAATCCCGTGGTGGTGATGGTGATCTCGATGGTTGCGCCAGAACATCGCGACGTGAAGAGTTCCCTTCGCTTTGTTGAAGCCAACTTTCGAATGCTTCGTCCTGGGCCGTGACTGGCTCCACAGAGTCTTCGGCTCGTTCTAAAGCCCTGACATCCTTTGGTGGTGATGAAGGAGACCCTGATGGTTGCCTCGAACGCTTTTTCCGGTTGCGCTCATTGGCTGGGGGCTCGACAGCCTGGCTTTCGCGGTTCTTGGGCTGGGCGGGCGCGGGAGCTGGAACAGAGGTCACCACATCCTTCGGTGGTAAGGGGCGGGACCTCGATGCTTGAGCCGGGCCCTTGTGGCGTTGGTGGCTGGCCTCTTTTTGTCTAGGCCTGTCGTGGTTGAAGTTTTGTTCGTTCCCTGCCAGTAACTCTCTGAGCGATGCCCGTTGAGGGAGCGTGCGGCGAGGAGCTATCTGACGGGGGGCAGGATTGGCGTCCGCTTTCGCTAGGTTGTCTGGAGGGGGTGGTGATTTGGAGCTTCTGCGGTCACGGTCGACTGTGCCCGATGGCCTTGACCTGGCGGTGATTTGTGCAGTCTTGGAGGCTTCGTTCGTCCTCTCTCGTAGGGCTTGACTTTGAACTGAAGGCGCCGAAGATGTGTATGGTGTGAGTGTCAAAGTCGCCCCAAAAAGGCTCCGGGCATGCCCCAACTTATTCGGGGGTGACTCCTCACGCCTCCTTCTTTTTGATGGCCGCGCATCCTCGGAAGGCGAATCCTGTTGCTGCCCAGGGCTGATGGCCATTTTGCGAGCCTCGTAAGGCGAGTGGGGAGAGATGACTGCTCTCCCGATCCTTGAGGCTCCTCCAACAAGGTCTGTGAGCGGGCGATGGCGAAGTTGAAAGTGAGAAGACTGATCATTTCTCGGGGTACGGGTTGACGCGGCAGTTGATCCTGGAGTCCGAGTGCCAGCATTGGCACGGCGTCTTTCAACATCTTTTGCTCGCTTGTCCAACAGTTCCGTCAAGTCTTGCTCTCTCTGCCCAGTGCGGTCCGAGACTTGCACAATGGCAGCGCCCCGATCCAGCTCGAACTCGTCGCCCTCGTCCAGGTCCCCTCCTTCCTGCCAGTGAGCATCTCCAATGAAGTGGCCGCGGTCATCGTAGACCATGATGCGCTTGTTGAAAGTGTGGTACTTGAGGACTCCATCTTGCCATCGTTTTTGCTTTCGCTTCAGGTCATGTGTGAAGAGGCAAATGAAGTCCACCACGAGAGCCGACGTCGGTACCGAATTTGAAGTCATGACCAGGGAGGATGAGCTAGCCATAGCGAGGATGCGTCAAAAAAGAATATACTCGTTGCATTTCGAAAATAGGACAAGGAATCCTACGATCCGAAAGGCCGTACAAGCAGACGAGGGCCTCAAAGGTCCTTTCCGATTGAACTAACACGACAAGTTCAAGGAGGGACGCGTTGGTCCGCACCTCACAAGCACTTGACGCGACGCCAGATCACGTGGTCGACATCACTCCACTTTAACCAGGCTCCCCTCCAGGGCGGCTTCTGCCTGGCAGGGCCTGTGCAACTACCTACCCTAGGCCGGATGGACGAGGAGACAATTCCAAGCTTTTTTTACCCTGGAAGTTAGGATGGATATTATGAGAAGCCTCTAAGTTATGAAGGCCCTTTAGATATACCATGTAGGGCTCGGAGGGCTCTGGAAGGCCGTTTTATGTTCATATTTACGCTCCTGGAACGGTGGAGCGGCCAGGACTTCCAGAATCGCGGCTCATCGGCGATGGATCTCCCAAATGGCCCCAATCCCGCGCATTGTGTATTTAAACTTCCATCGTGCATTAGCCTAGCCGTACAGAAGACAACGGCCTTCTATACATGGCGTATTAATTGCAGGGGAAGGACAGGGTTGTCACGCGGTTGTTGGTGGATGAAAATTGGTTGGTGATCACGTACAGAGCTGGATAGCTGTGTGTATGTAGGACAAAGGAACTTGGTATTCTATGGGTATCAATGGATGTCTTTAAAAGACGTGTGTGGTACCTAATTGTACCCGATGCAACTTGAATAAAACGCTGATATGCCGTCCCGTCCATGATGGCAAGCTATTATCTGAGGCCTGCTTTCAACCAACGCCATGAATGGATTAATGCCAAATTTGAGAACCTCCACGAAATTCTTCCATAGTCTGCCCCTGTGTTCTCTACTTCAAAAAGTCTAGAAATCCCGTGTAAAATGTTTCGAGAATGTTAATGCACCGGATAAGGCACAACCCAAGTAGGGTATTGCCCCTTAGCGGGACATGTAATCACCACCACCAAGGGATTCGAGGTCCATTGGTGTCACCGGTCCTGGACTACCGAGGGGAGCCAGTCTAGGCGATCGGGGCTTGAGCGGAGTAGGCGCAATGAACCGCGACTCTCGAAGAGGAAGAGAGCTCAGCGAGACACCGGCATCAAGTTTGTGATCGGACTTGGCCGAGCTGCTAATGAGCTCGTTGGCAGCCATGCTGGCTTGAGCAATCATGTCCCGCTGGTATTGTTGCAACTTGCGACGGAGTTCCGTCTCATGCATTGACTGGTTGGTCGTGCGGGGAGTTGCATGAGAATCGGGCCCGATGTCAGACGAGAGTGTGCCTGTCAAACCAGGACGCAGGTTCGTCTGACTGCCGTTCCTGTTCTCGTAGTTGGAAGGGTAGTACTTCCCCATAGGCAGGGGGCTATCATGGAAGCCGGGAGCCAGGTAGGAGGCAACAGGCGTGTTTGATTGAATCATGGAGGCGTTCTGGGCGGGGTGGGAGGTTGGACGGTCGGCGTAGACTGGTCCGGACTCTGAGATAAGGCGGCTCATCCTGGTGTCTGGGTGATGCTGAAATGGGTGTGGGCGATGTATGCGGCTGTTGGGATCTTCGTGAAGTGGGAAATAACCTCTGCATTCATCCAGTCAATTAGTTGTTTCGACCACCAGGCTCTCTTGACTTACCCAGGAAGATCACCTCGTGCTGAGAGAGGCTCAGGTGGAGTGCGCGCAGGAGCGGTGCTGAAGCGCTTGAGTTGGGGTAGCTCAATGGCTATGGGTCGAGCACGGCTGCGACTGCGAGGAGTAGAAGATCCGGATGGGGTGCCAGGAATCGATCGATCATTATCATCTGGGGTGAGGATGGATGTGAGTATAAGAACTTGGACAAAACGAATTGATGATGAAAGGCCGAGAGGGGCTAGTGACGGAGAGGATGAAAAACAGGAAAATGAGGCATATGATGGGATATAAGAGGCTTTATTAGGGCAGAGCCATAACCAACATCCATGACAGGGCGAGCGTCACTTAAACGGCCGGCCCCGGGAAGATGGGGCCGCTACCCCGCGATGACTGGAGTCTTGGGTGTGGGGGAGAGGCACGAGTAGCGCGATGCATGACAATCTGCCCGGACCTGGTTGACCGGGAGGCCCGGCCCGAAAGAGGTTGGGAAACGTGTTGCGAGAGGGGTAAAAAAGTGAAGGCTGAGGATGATGGGAGTGGTAGGACGTGATAGAAAACAGCTGCCAAAATGAGCGAGCGACGTGCATCTGAAAAAGATATGGCGAATTGAAACGGGCATGGGAATCTCAACAATGGGGGTGCGGGAGGCTCCCGAGACCTCTCATCCGGCCCCGCGCTGTGCGCCAGTCATTTCCAAATGGCACCATTGGCTGCACTGAGACCGGAGGTTGCGCTGACGGACATGTGGATGCATCGCAGCGTGGGACTCAGCGTGGTGGCGGCTCTTAATTGCTGGAGCTCCTCAATCAACCCCGTCCTCGTACATGTCGCATTGGCCGCGAGTTGGGTAATGGTGTACAGTGTGCAGTTTGTACCATGTGTCAGGGGTTTCTTGGTTCCTCTGAGTGTGCTTTTGTGGCGTTGGACCGGGTTGGTGAATAATTGGCGCCGTGTCTCTGGTTTCGGAGGTTTTTGTGACGACCCCGGGGCCAGCGACTGTCCGCCTTCGGATTTGTCACTCGGGCTTGGTTCCCGATGATCATGTTGATAGGAGGGATACTTGAGCACTCACTTGAGAGCAGGTGATGGGAGATCAATGGGGAAGAGGTGGGGTACGTGGGCAATCATGGGATGGCCGGAACACCCAAACATGGCTATCCGCAGTCTTTCATTCCAGAAGTGTGGAGGGCTCACCTTGAAAACGGGCATTATAAGCACGGATATCGTCTCCGTCGATATATCCCTCTCGGCCGAGGGCAGATCTCGAGTGCGGGAACGTCGGGGTGTTGCGTCCGGACAGTACCAGGTCGCCGAGGTCGTCAGATCGTGGGCTGTTGGGAGAGGAGGTGATGGAAAGGTCGGAGTTGGTGGACATGGTACGCCCAGGCATCGAGGGTCGCAGCCTGGGCGACAGGTAAGGGGACTTGATGGAACGGGCGAGGCTGGCCATGGTGTCGTCGTCGTTTGTCGATGTCTGAGGTTTGTATCTCTGATGAGGAGCTGCCTGGCTGATTAAACAGCCCGAGTCGTGGATCAAGCGCCAGCGTCGTTGCATGAATGAAGGGAGCGGGTTTTTCGAGACGAAGAGGAGGCCGAGTGGACAGGAATGAAGCTGAGGAGGGCAGGCAGGGCGGCACTCGGAGGCTGATTATGTGCAGTGAGGGGCAGCTCCTGTCGCAGATGAATGGATGGCGAAGCGAAATGCAGCGCAGCGACTTTGTATCAAGGAGAGGCCGCGGAGTCGCGTGCGATAAGTCAGATGGCGACTGGAATTGCCAAGAAGAGCTGGATAAGTAGACGAAGAGAGGTAGACGCCCGAAGAACGAATTGGTGAGAGAGGGAACAGAGGTGCTAAGAAGAGAAATATTGAAGGGGTCCGAAACGGTTTTGTTAATAACCCGGCGTCAACTTAGGACTCTCTGTCAGGACTGATCTTCCCGTTCCATCCCATCCTCCAAAAAGTGGGAATCTTGGACAGCCTCCGCTAATGATATCGGGGGGAACCAGGACGAAGCACGAAGGTACCCGACGGGACGGGGTGAGATTGTCAAGGGCAGGGGAGCGAGGTGGACCTCTGCGGCGGGTTTCTTTGACCTTTTGGATGCTCGGGGCCCGCTTTTAGGTACCTCGTCAGGCTCGCAACTTGATGGAGGGGGGTTTGGCATGTAGCATTGTCTGCTCGTGGGGGGTTTATCTTGGCGAATAACGACAGATCTGTACCTTGCCTCGTGCGTCGTATCTGTACAGTTGGCGAGCAGATACCTGCGGGACGACCCTGCAGGCTCCCACTGCGACCAACAGCAAACAAAAAGACCGGCGTTTGTTGAGAGTCGGCGAGATACAGGATGATTGTTAAGACGAGACTCAGAGAGAGACATTCGACTGCGAATCAAAATAGACAAATGAAGGCTCAGCAGAAGGAATACGAGTCAACCAAATGACTCTACTGCTTGCTAGTGCTATTCGTGAGAGCACCCGACCCTTCAAGATAATCCTCCGCAGGGCCAGTGGTGTCAGACCCTCAATGACGAAGTCTGCGGTTAATTGTCCGGCTCCGCGGTCGCCTCTGTGCCTTGATGCTATCGTCATGTGGAGCGAAAAGACAAGGCCATCACACAAAAACCCATCCAAGGCTAAGAAAAATCGAGAGAAAAAATTATGCTAAAAAAAAAAAAAAAAAAAAAAAAAAGTGGCAGGCCCCTCTGTGGATGCAAGCAAGCAAGCAAGCAAGCCTGCCTCGTGCTCGTTTTGCTGAGGAATTCTCATTCTAAGAAATTCGTAATCTCAGCTTTTCGTATCGCCTCTTTTTTTAGACCACAACTTCCCACAAAGAGTGCTTCTAACAAAACCCAACACGGGCGGTCAAGGTCTCGACTTCTCATTAGCACCACGTGCATTCTCTCGTGGTTCTAACTTATGCTTCCAAAGGTGATGATCAGCATGAGAAACTCTGGCCAACACGCCTCTGTCCCTCTCCGCCGGAATGAATATCTTGGCCCTGGCACCGAAAACAAACGGGATTTAACAGCAATCCACTCTCTAGTCCGTTCGCCGGTATCTGATCGACGTCATGGCGTCGACAAGGACAATAGGACCCACATCGCTTCCTCGCAAGCACCGCTCCTTTTGTTGCCAATGGAGAGTCGTCGTCCTCTCAGGCCCTCGTCGGGCACAAGATGCCACTGATGGAACAAGGCTACCAAGGCCGGACTGATAGGGCCAGCCAGTCAAGGACCCGGACCCTTGAAAGGACCCTTCTCCCTCGCTTCAAATCCGTCATCGTCACCTTACCACTCAGAGTCTTGGTTTGGGGGCAAACTTGTCCGTGATCGACATTGCCCCCTCTGACTCTCCCCTTCGGATGTCACACACTGCGCCTCGGTGGTGCGATATCGACGTCGGTCTGCATTGCCCTCTATTTGTCTCACATTTTACGCGCGCGGGGCAGCTCACAGTATCACGGTTCTTTACCTTGAACGGCGCTTGTGTGACCGTTTGCTCTGCGGTACGCCGTGATAGATAACAAACGGCCGTGATGATTTCACAAACAGCGAGTAACAATGACCCTCAACCGATGACTGGTTGCACAGGTTTCATCACAAAGGGCCGGTCAACTCTAGATACCAGGTTGGCAAACTGTTGGTTAACCTTGACGGGGGCTGCCGCGGGAGGTTGCCGTAGTAAACTGCAACATGCTCAATTCGGTAGATAACTGTGCGATTAAGTTTGATACGAGTAAACCAGGAACATAACAAGTCTCGCTCGTTGTACGGGTAAATGAAACGGGGCGAACGAGGGTATTGATTCCAAGCCAGTGGTTGAACGGTCCAGCAGCCCGCCGGCGGGCTTCCCAAGTAGCCGTCATGAGTTGTCCTGCTCATCACGTCACAACCTGCCATTATATCGATGTCGGTTCCATCATTCCTCCTCTTGAAAGCTAATTCGTCGAGCACGTCAAGCTCAAACATGGGCACGACCAGTAAAGCGCGATCGCGTGTCGCGGTGCTTCCACCAATATCCAAGGGCGGCCAGAGTCGCAATGAACCACAGTAGGGCGCTGGTTAAGTCAACCCACACAGCGTTCTTCATGCGCTGGACGTCGCTATCGCCCTCGGCGTCCTCATTGATGTACATCTGCACGCGTGTCACACTCGAGTCAGCCGATGATCCATCAAATGCCGCCGTTGATCGTCGGCACTAAGCACATGAGAGAGAGACATACCTTTCCAAAGACACCAAAGAGGGCGATCCAGAGGATGAAGAGGATAAAGTCCCATATCGCAACGACAACTCCCGCGATACGCAGGATGAATGGGACAAAGTAGACAACACATGTGACCGCTGAGATGCTACCGACGACCACGGCGTAGACCTACTCTAGTCAGCGATTTGCGCCTAGGCGTACAGCCTGCAGCCAGCCGAGGTTCACTCACCCATTTCGAGTCTGAGTATTTGTGTTGTTGGTTGGCGCGATGGAGGTCGGTGCCGTATAGACCACATGTGGTCAGGGCGAGCGCGAAGCAGCACAGATGAAGGGCCGAAAAAAGCACATAGCTTACAGCCAAGTCTTTGATGCCCATTGTTATGCCGTGTCTTCCTTGGCCGTGTTATTATGAGTGGGGTTTGCGTGCACCACAGAGGAGAAGCTCGTTGTCAAGAGGAGGAGACTATCTTCGGGTCGCAGCGGGGCAGCGATTCACGGAAGGTGGGTTGTAGGAGCGTCAAACTGGCGGTGATGGTGTCAGGTCGGATCAGGTCAGTCTTGAGGAAGCTTGTGAAGGCGCGCCACTGTGAGCTTCAAGATCGCGACTGAAAAAAAGATGCGCAGGAGCAACTCGTACCTTGGCAATCTCGAGTGTCAATTAATACGTAGGTAGAAAGAGTCTATGGAGTCATTCTGGGCGACTAGGGCAGCCAGCCCATCTAAATCAACAAAAGTTGTGACGGTCCTTGGAAATTGTTGTGAATCAACAGCTGAGAACGATGACGTAGGGGTGGGGCAAGCTTGTTTTAGCCAGACGAATGACCCCTGACCCCCAAACGAGCTTGATTTCCAGGTGCGGGCCGGGTTATTCTATTTCCGCTCCATCTGATCCCTTCATCGCCTGCCCCGCTGCCATGACTTGGTCAAAAGGCTTCACAAAGCCAGGGGCGGGGGCCTCGGAGCAACTCAACAGGACCGCTGATATGACAGCATTGGCTCAATGAAAGCGCCAAAACTCTCGGTAAACTCATCCTTCCAGGCTTCAACCCTCTGTCCCGTCATGTCGTTTCCATACAGGGTTCCTCGGTGAAACATGACAACCTTTTTGCATCGTCCCGGTGCCGTCCGCTGGTCGATTTCGGCGCTGCCATATTTGAATTAGTGAATGAATCGAGAAGCATCTGGGTTGAGCATACATCTCAATGTTTTTGGGTGAAGGCGTCGTCCGGAAATCATGGTTCTTGAGCCACTCCACGTCTTTGTGCTTCACTGCCACTTCGGCAACCCAACTTCGAGAGTGTAATGGTTTCTCTTCCAAAGGCTCTGGTGTGGAGAATGCGAGGTATCGCATCCAGAAGCTCTCCTTCTGGGAAATTTCCCTCTTACACTCAACTATGTCATATTTTGAGTTCCAGTTGACTGTGTTCCAGCAGATTTCTTTATCTCGAAGCCGAGCAGGCAGATCCTTGACAAGAATTTGGAGGTTGCATCCGAAATTGGAGGTAGGCTGGTCGGGATTACTGAGGACTCTGATGAAGATTGCCCACGTCCACTGTTTGGCCCAATCTTTATCAGGATGAATCACATGCTCCCTTTCTCCGGGATGCAGTGATGTCATCTGGTTGCAGGAAGCTCTCGTTCTGAAAAGGAGACCATCATCTCTTTGAAGGCCAGGTTCATATGGCCACACTCCCAATAACCCTGGATTGCGGTACTTGGCGGAGAAATGCGGCTTTGACCAATCGATCCAGAAGTCCACCTTTTTGCCAGCAATGATCGGTGGGCCGCTTGCAACCAGGTCGGCGGAATCTGATGGGATTATCTTTTCGGGTACGCTTGAAGGGTCATCGTCGTAGGGTGGAGGGTCCTCTTGGGACTTCTCGGAAGATGCTGGGTCACGTCTGAGCCAGTTCATTTTTCAGATTGATGGTTGGCAAGGACTTCACAGATTCACGAGCTAGCGGGGGATTTTATAGTTGACTTGAAGCTTAAAAAGAAGCCAGATCTCGTCCATACAATGTCTATTTCGATGAGAACATGCATAAAAGTCATGGGGTTGATATAAGATGAAACCTAAAGGGAGCCCATCGCCGACCGTAGTACCTACGACAGGTCAGGGTCTCAAAGTAAAGTAAAGGAAATTTGGAGAAAGAAATTCAAGACACGCCCAAAAGGCGTAGAGATGCTGCAATTACCTTGACCCAAAAAACCCAGGCGGCTTGGCACACGTGTGAATCGACATGGTCGTCAATTTAGAGATCCATGGATCAGTCTTGGTGGTGTAGAGGCCAAGACACCACGACCCACACAGCAACCTCCTCGTTGTGTACAGAAGACTTCTAGAAAATGCGCAGCCCTCAAAGTGAAGCAAAGTGCTGTGTTTCAGTGGGACGCCGCTCGCAATCCTGCAACTCCTGTCCTCTCGTTTCCCAGCTGCCTGGATGTCCAGGGATGCACGCCGAGCACCGCCACCCAACATCTCATGTCAGCTGCCATGCGGCTCTGCGGAGGGGGAAGGTCACGGGGCAAAGCAGCACCTTTGTGGCTACCAAGTCAATTTCAAGGAATCTGGTCCAAAACAGGGCTTGTGATGAACCTTTCAAAGTTACTTTCACAAGGCTCACTGGCTCATCAGCCGTGAAAGCACAAGTGTGCCCAGTCTGAGCGCTAAACACGACGTCAGCAGTCTAGGCTGCTGTCAACTAACACTAGCTTGACTCCACATAGAGCCGTTGCCTTTTGTTGACGCCGTGAGGCCCAGCGCCGAACAAGAGAAGCTAGCCGGTGTGCTTTCATAAAAACAGAGGCTTAGCAGTTGTGCCTTGTAGTCATTGTACAAGGCTTTCTGTTATTCGGGATATCACCTGTGATTGTGCGCAAATTGAAGTGGGCTTTCCCACCTCTGTGGATATTGGCCTCTTGGACAACTGTGATCGAGATGGCGATAGGAGGCACTGTGAGTGCCTGGGAGGCTGATATGGCTGCGCTCACCGAGATGGCACTGCCGGGGCATTTCAATTGTGATACTTTCACTTGGAAATCCCGGCGCCTCACAAAACTAGTGTAAGATGTCGAGGCCTCTTGGGTTGTATATATACGTCTGGTCTTGGACGTAAAGGAAGACACAAACAAGCAAGCTCGATAGCAAAGACACTCTTCAGTATCAACACAATCACAATCAACAACATCATCTTCACCCTCACATTCTTCTTCTTCTTCTTCTTCTTCTTCTTCTTCTTCTTCTTCTTCTTCTTCTTCTTCTTCTTCTTCTTCTTCTTCTTCAAAATGGCTTACACCAACTGGTATGCTTCTTAGATAGCGCTTTGCTTCAGCTCCTGACCTTCAACAGCAACGACTGCAACTCTACCGAGAGCCACCGTCGACCTGTCAACTTGGCCAACCAGCCGCGAGTATGGAGATGCGTGAGTCTGACCAAGAATCTCCATTCTTTTGACATCGAGAAGCTGACCATGACTTAGTGCAACTGCAGCCTGGGATGGTTTAGCATCGCGAATAACGCCGATTGCCCTGGATGTTTTGTTCGACGCTGTGGCAGCTGCACCTACGCTGCATCCTGATGAGCGGATCACGGGAAACCGATCTATAAGATCTGCCTGTCCTTACCGAAGGGGGAACAACCCCATTTCTTTTATCTAGACTGCATTGGATTTGAGGAGGGTTAGATGTTATGGGAGCGCTCGCTTGGCATGCATTGCATTATTGTTTAACGTCACTAGAGCTGGCACTCACGTGCGGGATAGATAAAATACATTCTTTCTTGTAGTTGTCTCGATCTTTGCCACTTCAGCCCTATTACTCTTACTATTGTCAAGTGTCAGCACCAGCTGCCTGTGGCCAACATGGTATCGGAGCAACTCTTACATTAGGGCCAAGGTAACTAACCCGATAGAGTCTCGACTTTCCATTCCTCCCATCTACATCATAGATGATACAAGTCACGCTCTTGAACGTAGCTTTCCATAACAAGGATCCCCCTCGGGTTCTATTCCCATGCCGAGGCATGAGTGGTGATGCCCCACTCTTCCGACCGCAACTTGACATCCACATCCATCATCACGGCCCGTAACACACATGAGACCATAAAAAACAGCTCGGGATCTAAAGTGATATAGCTACATATCGTCTAGTTTCCTCTAATCCATAAGCCCATCCCAGCCATGTCCGATCTCGGCCCCCCTTTCCACCACATCCCCGGCCTCCCCAACTTCCGGGACCTCGGAGGTCATCCGATCCCCATCGCCTCCCGACCGGGCTACACCATCAGGCCCGGCGTCGTCTTCCGCTCCGCTGATCCATCCGGCGTCACCGATGAGGGCGTCTCCCATCTTCAGGACCTCAAGATCTCTCACGTCTATGACCTGCGCTCTAGGCCAGAGATTGAGCGCTACTCCTCGGCAATTCGGGAGTGGCCCGGTGCTGAGCGCGTCTTCGTCCCCGTCTTCATGGACGAGGACTACAGCCCGGAGGCTATCGCGATACGCTATCAGAACTACACCGCCGAAGGACACGAGGGATTCACTGAAGCTTATCGGACCATCTGGGAGTCAGGCATCGGACCTATCAAGACAATCCTCTCTCACCTAGCCAAGCCAGACCCCTCTCCGTTACTCGTCCACTGCACGGCGGGTAAAGACAGAACAGGCGTCGTCTGCGCTTTTGTCTTGTCCATCTGCGGTGTTGATGACGAGACCATCGCCCGCGAGTATAGTCTCACGGAGGCCGGACTGGGCGACTTTAGGGAACAGCTCCTCAACGCGGTGATGAAGAGCCCCGAGCTCCAGGGGAACCCCGAAGGTGCAAAGCGCATGCTTGGTGCGAAGCCAGAGAACATGCTTGGAGCTCTGAAGGCCATGCGTGAACAGCATGGCTCCGTAGAACAATATGTCGTCGAGAAATGTGGCCTCTCGCAAGAGGAGGTTGAGCAGATTAGGAAGAACTTGATCGTGCCGAGCACGAGTACGTGAGAGGCACACAAAAGGAGAGGGGGATGAAAGTTGAGGTCAGTCGTTAGCATAAATAGAATATCGTGCTCTCATAGCACATCATCCATGTCTAATTAGTTCATGACTTTATACATGGCGTTGGTATTCTTATAGTACAGTTGCGCCGCTGGCCAAGCAAAGCGATCCCCCCATATCCCATCCCACATACGACATACATAGTAATACACTTCAAGGAACAGATGTGGGGATCTTGACCAACCCGCGCTTGCGGTCCTCGTGCGGCGCACCGTACCGCCAGCCGGTTCCTCTCCTCGACCGGCCGTCACGTCCAACATCGTCGACGTTGATCTCCTTGAACCGGAACTCGTACCGGTCAGTCTTTACCCTCCTCGTCCGTGACTCCTCACGTTGGCGCTGCTCCATGATCTTCTGGGCAACCTTGTCCTCCTCTGCCTGCGTGGCCTCCTGGAACTTCTTCAGGCTCTCCGCACGGTCAGCACCCTTGAACACTTCCCGCTCCATGTCAATCAGCTCAGGCTGAGGCGATCGCTTGTCAGCAGAGAGCATCTTGTCGTGGAAGGCCTTTGCGGCGTCTTCTCGGGTAAAGTGTCGGGATTCGGAAACGGGTTGGAAGAGTTGTTGCATGGTGAGGTTGTGGACGTGGATCTCGTTAATGGGTTCGTGAGGCTCGTTCTCCTCGCCTTCTCGGAAGGATGTCTTGGGAAGCATCTTCATGACAGCCTTGGCGTAGGGAGTAGCTAGTTCCTTGCCCTTTTGAATGTGTTAGCTTGGTACCAAAACAAGTAGTGCGATACAAGCGAGGTAATGGTGTTGCTATCAGGATATACAAGTGTCTAACCATTGGAATGTCTTCAAGACTAATCGAAAAATTTTGTGTAGTCTCATCACAGCAAGCAAAACGAAATCAGAAAAAAAAAAGTACTCACTTCTGTCACCCATTGCTTCTCCACCTCCTTCAATCGCACCACGGCAGCAACTCTCCTCACGTCGACGTGCATCTCAGCAGACACTGCCTTGAGCGACTCTCCCCGACGCACCACCTTGTCGTAGATGAGCTCCCGAGTCTGATCGTCCAACACAGGCTGACTTCGGAAGAGAGGGTTGAGGGGAAAAGGCTGGTCTTGGTAGGGACCGAGGTAGTTGGGAGAGCCGTTGGATTCCGCCAGGTTCCTGCCGTTGCTCGAGTTGAGCCACTCAAACATCATCATGCGGCCCTTGCTCATCTTCTCGCGGCATGGTGTCGTCGAAAAGGTCCGGACAAATGGCGCGGCGGTCCTCGAGGAGAGTGAGGCGGCGGCATCGAGGCCAGCCAGCGGCACCGACGCGCCGCATACTCTGGGAGGCATGACTATAGCGGCTTCGAGAAGTCTCTGACCACGAGCTGCATTACATGCGACCCGGAACCAATTGATTAGAATTGGTTGGGTGGAAGTTCAGAGAAGCTGGTTTGATTGAGGTTGGGGTGTGCATTGTCGACTCGCAGCAATTTTTCAGGTCTACGGAATTACTAATATCCGAATCACCAGCCCCCAGCTTGCCATGGACCCACCCAGTTGAGAGGGAAGCTCTCCCGCTATCAAACTTGAATTGAGTATTTCAGGCAATGTCGTGTCTCAACGACAATCCTCCATTGTTCAACATTGACTAAGTTATCTCACGGCTTCCAAGTTACCTGTATCAAGTTTAATGCTTAATGAAAAGTATTGACATTGAAAGAAATTGGTATTCGTGTGTATCTGTTACCTGAGTCGTCATGCAAGCGCCAACCATTACCACAACTCCCAGCTATCCAATTCTGACAACCACATAATGCAAGACATTAATCCAGACAAATCAAGGCTGAGTAATTCATCCAGAAGAACATCTATCCAACCAGCGTATTAGCGTTAGGTGTATATGCCTCGGTTTCTGTCCCTGTTCAGTGTATTTACTCAGGGGCTTGATAGCGATGACCATCAGCTCGCCTTAGAGCTCGACAGCCGATTCTTTTTCGACTTGGCCTTGGCTGCTACTGCTGCCGCCTTCTTGGCGGCTTCGTCCTTCTCGGCCTCTTGAGAAAGCTCCTTCCACTTGCGCCAACCATCAAAGTCGATCAAGGCTTGCATGCAACCCCATTCCATGACTTTCCTCTCAAGCCAAACGAAATTAACAGGCTACCGATCAATCAGTAAGAGATCCAATGTGTAAAGAGTGTACTGGAGCATACCTTGGTCAAGAAGTCGTTACAACCGGCCGCCAAAGCCTCGTGTCTGTCGCTTTGAAGGGAGCTAGCAGTCAAAGCAACAATAATGACGGGGCTCTTGAAAAGAGTCGTGTTTTCAAGTCGATCCTGATCTTTGAGCTCGTCGGGATTCTCTTCGGGGACGCTACTGCTATTAGGAGTAGAAGAGAACACGCCGATCGAGTTGACTCGCTCCAATCGTCGAATTTCCCGAGTCGCATCCAGGCCGTTCATGACAGGGAGTTGAATGTCCATCAAAACCAGATGGAATCCGCCGCTTCTCCACTTCTTGACAGCGTCTCGCCCATTCATGGCCGATGACCACCTCACCTTCAGCCGCTTGACAAAGGCCTCCAGAAGCTTCAAGTTGATTGGGTTGTCTTCGACAATGAGAACATTGATAGGAGGTACCCCGCCATTGAGCATACCCGGAGGTAGGTTCGGATGCTCGACCTTCTTGCTCTTCTTAGGGCGGCTATTCGGAAGTCGAGGTGACGAGATCGCGGGCGGAGGGGTTGCGGAACGGACCGGCGTTGGCTCGGGAGCTGGTGGTGTCGGTAGAGGAGGGGCGGCTGGAGGCATGCCAGGGGCATCTGACGAGTTTGAATGAGTTCGCGAGTGCGGTAGTCTCGGATTAAAATGTTGCGTACCATGATTCGCGTGATTCACAGTGGCAGCGGCGGCCAATGACGTGGACGAGCCATTAGCTAGAATTGTCGGGGACGATGTGTGAGTTCGGACTCCTCTCGGGCGCTGGGGTGGATATCCGCGTCTAGTACCTCCAGGGGATGGAATGGGAGGGATGTGACCAGTACCAAGCACAGCGATAGAGTGCGGTGCTTGTGTGTTAGATTGCGACTGGCTAGCCGCTGGAGGATGTGGTGAAGATACGGCACCCGCATGGGCGCCAACAATGGGGAAGTATCCCTCACTTGTCTCCGTAGGCCGGCCATCTTCACTATAATAGATATTACCAATATAAGCAGGCCCAGCAGGGCGAGGCGAGGCCTTGGGTTGGCGCCGGGGAATGTCAATAATCAGTGCTTCTTCGACGCTCTGGCCGCCAGGATAGTATGCATCGAGCGTTCGGCCCATAGGCTCCTCAGGGCTGAGGAATCGTTCTTGGTGTTGGTCTCGAGGGCAGATGCGAATGTTCAGATCGGGAGAATCAAAGGTCCGTCCGAGCGAGTTTGCATACTTTCGTAGAATCATGTCGCGAACATCGTCGACGAGATCGTCCTCGTTGACGGTAACGAGCGTGGCCGAGGCATTAGGCCGCTTGACCCAGATCTTGCGGGTCACCATGTTGGCGTCAATAGGTATGAGCGTGGAATTGTCAGCGCCCAGCTCATTCGTTGAAGGCTGGTTATGAAGGAGTGTCTTGATCAAGGTCGTTTGGCGGTTGGACAGCAAGCTCTGTCGTCGCGGCGGCGGGGCAGGTCGTGGTGCTGGCGAACCCGGTATCGACGGAGCCGCGGTCGGGGGGAGCCGAGGGGACAGGGCAAAGGTCGAAGGTAGCGCCGGCGTCAGGGGCGCAAAGGCGGCTGACTTGGGAGAGGAGGGTGCGGCGGCTTGATCGGGACTCAACGGCTCGTCGTCATGGTGTCGGGCAGCTTCAGCACCAGTGTCCAAGTCAAGGTCAGGGACCGACCTTGGGCGGGCCGTGGGAGACACTGGCGACGCGGAGGTTGCGTCTTCGTGGATGCGGCCGAGGTTCGAGCTGGCCTGACGCGGTCGAGATGGCGACGATGAGGGCGACGAAGAATCTAATGGCTTGAACGAAGGAGAAGTCAAGCGCGGCGGACGAGGTTGCGGTGGATGTGAGGAGCCTTGCAGATCGTTTCTCGGCAGAGGCTGGTCACTGGAGCTAGCGACGGTTGTAAGCGGCAAGCCGCCGAGGCTCTGGTGGTCTTCAGGCGAGGCCGGCTGTTTCAGCACTGAACCGGTCGCTGTGTCTGGCGCTGTGGAATGGTCAAGAGCCGGTGGAACCGCCAACTCCGAGGAGCTGTCCGCAGCCGCGATTGAGTTTGCTATATTTGAACTTTTGGGGCAAACCTCAACCTCTTCACTCTCATCTTGTTGTTGGGAGCCATCGGGTGTTGATGTCAGTCCACGCCCTGTGCTCGCGGTACCTCGAGAATGGCTGACGGCCCGGCGAGAGGAGCGGTCCCCTTCAGCGCCAGACCCCTGGCGAGCTCGATCCCGATCCCAGAAGGGGCGGCTGCCGTGCGACGATGTTGTGTCGGTGAAGCTCTGAGCTGATGATGCCAGCGAGCCAGCAGTCGAATGCCTTCGCTTTGTGAACTTGGCTCTGAGGCGCGAGGCAATGTCGGTAGCCCCCATCAGGACGGCATGGGCCTGCTGAGCTGGCAGGACACGGCCGAGGCGTGGAGCTGGAGCTGGAGCTGGAGCTCCAGGTGGTATGGCAGGGCGGGTGAGACAAGGAAGAGGGGATACCAATTGCTCACAGATGACGAGAGATCCGCTCGAAAGGAAAGGCGTGCGAAAAATGGAACACAAGAAAGAAAAGATGAAAAGAATGAAGGCCGCAGGGTTCGTGGCCAGCCGGTCAGTAGCTTCGCAACATCGACGATGACCAAGGTCCCTCGGACAGGGTATCAGAAATGAGGCTGATGTCACATATGATGATTAAGGAGAGAAACAGACGGTAAACAAAAAAAGGAGTCTAGAAACCGGAATGAGGGAGAAGAAAGAAGATGGCGATGATGATATGGGGAAAAGATGAGGAGGGGGAAAATACGGCGTCGCCCAAAAGTTGGTCACCGTGATGCTCCCCTCGTCCAGCTTGGGCTGTCGAACATCGATAGCCCGCGATTGCGCACGCATGCTTCTGGTGTGGTAATTTAAAGCCGAGCCAGCGCGGCCCTGGAGCTGTACAATGCACAGCTCATTGCATCCATCCAAGGCTATTCTGCCCATTCAACGCCCTCCCGAGCGTCTCCATCCGACAGGGGTTATCCAAGTTGGGTCGTCGACGTGCTCTTCTGTCGCCTCACCCGGACTGTCAAAGATGATCAATCAAGCCCCAATCCCTCACAACGGAACCCCGGCGATCCGGTTCTTTGGGTCTTCAAGCCCCGTTTCGATCGGATTGGGATGTGTTTGATCCTGTCTGTTCAGCTGAGGCTTCTGAAGAATCCACCTTTACACTGTCATATCTCACATGCGCTGCGGCGCGCCCCTTCACATGCCACCGCGTCTACCGCCTGCGCGTTTGTTGTGTGTTGTGTTGTTTGTCTGGATTTCATGTCAGTGTTGTTGCCCCAATGTGGGCGAAAGTGATAGGTTTTGGCAAGGTGTGAGCATCCTTTCTAGCACCATGCATGCTGGCACTCGTTCGGGCATCCACAGGAGAGGCACATGATGCTGCGAGCGATTAATCGAGTTGAAATCAATGTCAACATTGGTAGTGGCAAAGGAAGAGATCATCAAGCAACATTGAAACATGATGAGTGACGAAATCAAGCTTTGGCGGGGGATCTCCACTGTGCAGACACTGGCGCACAAAAAAGAACACCCATTCTAGCCAGCTGACATAAATATTAGATGATTTATGACTAGGCTCATGAGAAGAGCGTGCCTATAATTATGTCAGCTTATGAAGCAGCCCTCAACCTTTTTGTACACTTGACATGTCCAATCATCAATTGCCAGAGGCCAGGATATGCAACTCTCACCCTTCATCAATCGTTCTAGTCTACGCCCATTAATCATATCAAAATGGCACCGATTCTTCATCCTATACTGCCTCAAAGTGAGGAGACCCTCGACAAGCCAATTCCGCGTGGGCCCAAATCTCCAAGACGGCTTGCGCAAATCCAGGCGCAGAATCGGCGGCGTGAGCATTTGGCACGACACCCATCCTACTTTGAGAGTATAGAGCATGAACTAGCAGGTATTTCATTCAATCCGCCTCGTCGAACTTGAAAGCTGACCTGCGACTAGATCCCGTTCTCTATGAACGCCTGGTGAAGCGGTTTCAGACAGCCTCGGAGCGTGAAGCCGAGGGCAAGGTGAAGGGCTATGGCAGGACCCTCGAGGCTGACCTACAACGAGGAGAGGCCAAGCTCTCTAAGTTGAAAGAGTCAAATGGGTCAGGGCGTACACCGAACGGCATAGAGAACTCTGACGGCGACCTCGAGCACCCGTGGGAAAAGCCAGCGACCGACAAGGCTCATGGTCTGCAGCTGTGGCATGCATTTCTGGAAGAGCGATTCGTCCATGGTCTCGACGAAGACATTGATTATCGCCCCATAGATGGGAATGAAGACCTCGACACTATGATCAGGCAGGATGCCCAAGACGCCTGGTTCGATGATGAAGAGCCGAGCTGGGTTGACGATGAGGCGTCGGGGACAGATCAACAACCAAGACGGGGCGAGACGGGCATCCAAGACTTCTAGATCCATGAGAGGTCAACTACAGCATCAACAAGACACAAGGCTCTGGGCGCTCTGTGGCTTGCCCTGCAGGACAAACAGGCGTTCATCGTCGCACATTAATGCCTCGTGGAGCAGATTTGCACGAACCATCCTGTCGCCTACCAGCCGACCCATTGAAAGACTCAAAAGCATGACGAGCCTCAAGGCTTTCGTCTACACCATCACCCAAACCGTCACATGGGACAAGCACACCTCAAGTCCAAGGCTGGCCATCCATGGCTGTCACCAGATGTCACAGCCGACAATGCTATTTACCCTGGAGAAATACCCATCGAGGTCTTGTGAGTCTTGGCCTCCCCACCGTCAAGGCTGCCTTGTCAAAAAGTCGTCTTTCATCGAATGGATATGGCATGGACCGTCCACTCGGGTTTTACAGGTCCAACGCGGTGTCGTCGCCGAATCTCGACTCCGCGCCGTGAAACCCCGCCCGCCGGATTACCGAGCCGGCATCCCGACCACATGAACCCACCTTGAAAGGTCCCAAGACAACTCGCCTACACTACTATTAGGCGGCTGAGAGGAAGAAGCGGGTAAATTGGGGGGTACTTCTGGATAAATTGCAAGATTTGTCTGGGGTAGAGCTTCATATGGACCTTGCAAGTATACGCGGGGTCTCACATCATATATTGAGCCACTTCCCAAGCTTCACATCGCACGACTTATATCCAAACACATCAAACTCTTGTTTATACACGCCTTCTTCTGAAACTTGTCAACATGGCGCCCCTCATTACAAACATTTATACCGCTGATCCCTCGGCCCACGTCTTCAATGGCAGGGTCTACATCTACCCCTCGCACGACCGCGAGACAGACATCAAGTTCAACGACAATGGCGACCAGTACGACATGGCCGACTACCATGTATTCAGCACCGACAGCCTCTCACCCCCCGGTGAGGTCACCGACCACGGCGTGGTCCTAAAGATGGAGGACGTCCCCTGGGTCTCTAAGCAGCTCTGGGCCCCCGACGCCGCCGAGAAGAACGGCAAGTATTACCTGTACTTCCCCGCCAGGGACAAGGAGGGCATCTTCCGTCTCGGCGTCGCAGTCGGGGATAAGCCAGAGGGCCCGTTCACGCCAGATCCTGAACCTATCAAGGGGAGTTACAGCATCGACCCAGCGTCCTTCGTCGACGATGACGGTCAGGCGTACCTCTACTTTGGCGGTCTCTGGGGCGGACAGCTCCAGTGCTACCAAAAGGGCAACGACATCTTTGACCCAGAATGGCAGGGCCCCAAGGAAGTCAGCGGTGAAGGGGTGATCGCCCAAGGACCAAGGGTCGGCAAGCTCACCGAAGACATGCACCAATTCGAAGGCGAGGTTCAAGAGATCACCATCCTCGCACCAGAGACGGGTAAGCCGATTCTAGGCGATGACCACGACCGCCGCTTCTTTGAGGCTGCGTGGGTGCACAAGAGAGGTGACACTTACTACTTCTCCTACTCTACCGGTGACACCCACTTCCTCTGCTTCGCCACGGGCAAGTCTCCTCTTGGACCATTCACCTATGGCGGGCGTATCTTGGAGCCTGTTCTGGGATGGACGACGCACCACTCCATTGTCGAATTCAAGGGCAAGACCTATTTGTTTCATCACGACTGTGAGCTGAGCAAGGGCGTGGATCACCTTCGGTCTGTCAAGGTGAAGGAGATCTTTTATGACGATGAGGGCAAGATAATTACCACGACAGCAGACTAAGTCGGTATTTGGACACGCTGTTGATGAGAGAAGATACGTAGTGAATGCGATAAAATGTAATGATCAATTCCTATTTTAACCTGCCATCCATCCTCCTCGTTATAAATTATCCATAAACCAACACTGTTGTACATCTCCGGCCAAGTATTTCCCTTGACCATCCTGGCTATACTCCCCTGGGTATCAGTCATCAAAGTTACTCTGCAATTCCGAGGCGAAGCTTGTTCAAAGCTTCCTCATACTTGGCTGGGTTGTGATCAACCAACATGCTCGTCCCAAACCTTATCTCCCTGAAACGTGCCTCGACGTCCTTGACGTACTTGAGCACAATCCTCTGTGCCGGCTTGCCGATGTTGTCTTCCTCCAGGAGGAGAAAGGCATCGCGCCTTAAAACCCGTTGGCTCTCGATGGTGAACACCTCTCCTGGTGGCACCAGCTTTCGGTTCGTCATGCCTGCTCTCAAGCCTTGCAAGACAGAATATCCCCATTTAGACGTATCCCCTGAGGGAACCGAAGGCAACCCACCATACCACTTGTCTGCTATCCCTGTTTGGAAGGCCTGCCATATTCGCTGACGAATCTCGGCCTTGGCCTGTTGTTGGTCATTCTTGAAAGCAAGTGCAACTGCCTGGAAGTCGTGTAGCGCACCAAGCGACAGATAAGGTACAATGTCATTTCCATGGACGATAGTAGTGATGAGGCCACGGGTACGTTTGCGGAGAGAGGCCGACATTGTGCCAGGTGGTCCATATGCGTAGACATGAATCGGGCGTCTTGGTGGTAGAGTAGAGTGAATGGGCAGGAGACCATCAGACTTTTGATCACCAACTGATCTGTCGGGGGCATCAGTCGCAGTCACGAAGCCAGTGCCAGTGGGATTGGGTTCCGAGAGCATTACTCCAAGCAGTGCTGTTACTGCGCCTCCCAGCGAGTGCCCGCAAAGCACAAGCCCATAATCTGGGAACTCGAGCAATGCCTCCCGAAGGGTAAACAAAACGCGTCTGTCACCTCCGTAGAGCAAGCGGCGAGCGGAGGCATGAACACCCTTGTGGACCTTGTGACCTCGTCCACGCCAAGTGAGGACATCGTAATCACAGGTCATATCAGCCAAAACATCCTCAAACCCCAGGGTTCCACGACAAGCAAGAACGACTGCCTTGGCATCGTGGTCCAATGAGATGTAGTGCACAAGGGGCACGCCTGTTCCGGTTGAGCCAGTCGAGTCTGTTCCACCCTGAGAGTCGACAAACGAGGCCAGGAGGATACTGTGGGTATCCGACTCGGTATGATGGACAAAGTGTCGGACATCTGCGTGGGTGCTGTCCCAAGCTCTCAGGAGAGGCATTTCCTTGGATATTCCCATAAACTTCAAGAATGCAGAACCATAAGAAGCAGATGAGAACCGCATGTATCTCGTGATGTTGCGAAGAACATGTGCCTGGGGGAAAGTGCCGTCAACCATGCCATCGCGCCGAAGGCCGCCTAGCGCATCCGTCGCCGTGTACGCGCTCTTTTGGTAGTAGTAAGACAGAACCACAGATGACTGAGAGTCATTTGAAGCCAGGCTGTATAGGCTCGGGGCTTTCCGAAGCACCCGATGGTGACTGAACTGAGGTGGCTCAAGGAGACCGGCTTGCTGGGAGCTCTTTGCCCAGGAAGAGTCAAACGTAATTCCACTCAGCGACACACTGGGCGAATGATTTGAACCTGGGTTGGTTGATTGGATGGAGTATGTGTCTGTCTGAGAGATCATGGAGTCGCGTCGACGCTCGTGGACAGAAACATAACTTGCACGGGAAGAGTTCCGCGGGATCATCTCTGCCTTTTCAATACGCCGCTGCTCCACAGAGGAGGGAGGGCTGGTGATTGACTTGATGTTGTTGGGCTTTGTGATAGTCGAGGCTCTTGATCGAGGCCTTGGCTTGCTGTCATTTGAAGGAGTGTCCTTGTGCCAAATGTTGGAGAGTGATTGACTTCCTTCTCGAAGGACTTGTCTCAGACCACTTTTCTTCTCTGATGTCTGGCTACTACTGGTCGACGAGTCAGACTTCCTCTTGGGCAGAACTTTCCTGGATGTTGGAAGCGTCTCTCGGGAACCGTTGGATTTATTGCGGGTGTTAGCTGCATTGATGGGTGCCCGGGGCCTCTTCTGGTTTGCTTCGCGTTGCGAACTGGAGGGTTTCTGGGGTTCTGTTGGTGAGGTTGGCGGCGTTGCAGGGGAATTCGCCCGTGATAGTCTTCCCTTTTCGTCTCGAGCCGCTGCGGTGCTTCGAGGCCTAACAGTTGCTTGCGAGGAGCTTCGAGACGATTGCTCATTGAGGGTCTTGGTGACTCTCGAGCATCGTGGCGGGGGAGACTTGGTTCCAGGTGACCTTGTCTTCTTGGCCGGCTTTGGTGGCGGATTTGGCGGCACTTCTTCTTGAGGGGTGTCATCCGGTAACTCGATTACAGGTGGAGAGCTTGGAGGCTCTTCACAGCTCTTGAACGAGGTGTCTCCGGTCCTAGACCTTTCAAGCTTGTAGACAACGCGGTAACTTGAGGCTTCAGCAGGCCCATCTGATAGTTGACTGAGACGACTGCCCCCTTGGGGGCGTGACGCATTGGTCTCGATGATCTCTGCGCCAGGTAGCGTAGGTAGGGGGAAGGGGTTGGGTCCATTGACATCGATCGTGATTGTCTGTGTTGAAGTAACGGAATTCGAAATGGTGACGGAAGTGTCGGCAGGGAGTAGTTTAACCATTTCATCCTTGAGTCGGCATACCACTGCTTCTTCGTCGTCGGCTGGAGCAGACTGAGGTATTTCTACCACCTCCCTTCGCAACATGCTAGGGCTGTTACCTCGTGAAGGCGGCGTCGTGGGCTTTGTGTGGAGAGGGCTTCGAGGGACACGGTCTTGGATATCGATTCTTTCGCCGTCATTCAAGACAACAACATCCCAAATGACCTCTTCGCACTCTTGCCGACGCTTGTCCTCGTCAACCATCTTCCAGCACCATCGTTGTAGGTATGCCAGTGCGCACAAGCCAAGGACAAGGTCCATGACACCAACGGTCTCTCCATCAACTCCAATAGAGGTGTCGGTGAACTCGCGTCGGATCAAGGTAATGATGCTGGCAATGGCTCGAGACGAATCAGTAGACCCAAATAATTGATCAAGTGATGACAAGATCAGTTGCGAGACCCCTGAAGCCATGGAAAATGTTGTGCTGGTCAAGTGGAAGCCAGCGCTCGTCCAGAAGACGGCCTGTGACATGGCATGGTGAAGGTTCTCGAGACTTCGTTCAATGATGGACTCGGCTTCAGCAGCAGCCAAGTCGCTTCGAGATCGCGCAAGGGTTTCTCTTCCAGCACGGCCCAGTACGGTTTCGACCATGCTGCGAGCAAGTTCCAGGGAGGATAGGGTAGTGACCTTTGCGGCACCGAGGCCGTAAGAGCCAGCGGTCGAACTGAGTCGAATGGCTAGGCATGTCGAACGCGTTGCGAGACTGACAGCTTGAGCAACAGGCGAGGGCAGCAGAGTGCGGCCCGGCTGCGGTGGAGGTACAGCCTCGGCGTCGGACATGATGCTCTGGCTGTCCATGGTGTTGAGAATCGAGGCTCTTTCGGAGAGAGCATGGAGCGAGAGTGGAAACTGGACTCTAGTAAACGTCGGAGACTATTATTTAGGTCTCAAAAGCTCATTAAAGAGGCTGGCATTCAAGGGTCCGAGTTCTGAAAAGAGAGGGCACAAATTCGAGGGGAGGCTTTAGAGAAGCTCCGAAGTAGCCAGGAGAACATTGTAACGACGGTGGCCGCCTTGCCGCACTCAACACCAATGACACGGCTGGAATGTTGATAAGAACGTGGCAAAGGGCGGATGGGCATGGCATGTCGTTGGGAGTGTGGCATGGGCATGGGGATAATAACAAGGATGCTGTGAAGAGAGCAAAGCCTCAGACGGGAAGAGATGACGAGATGTGAAACAAATTTGCATGTGATTGCCAGCGAACAGGGCGCCATGTCTTTATGCAAAGGTGCAAGTACCTTACAAAGCCTCCTCCTGGAGTAAATTATATGGCTTCCGTCGCACGGTCTTTACTCTTTCCAAAAACATTACATCTCAGCTCCAAGGAGACTTTGGCGTCTGTGAGGTTGTTGCAACGGCCTCGTTAGAGTTTGTTCTGGTCTTGGCTTCATTTGGGGCTATTTCAGGTACCTACACCCATCATCCGGCAATCTCGGGTGTTCCTGGATGTCTCAAACAGGATAATCTCTTTACAAGACTGTCCATGCCAGAGAAAAACATTCGCGACTCAAATTTATATGGCTTGTTTACGTTGAAAAACCAGATAGGGACATCTTCCGCATATCATCTCGATGATTGAGATGTTGCGGTAATGGCGAGTGCAGTTTCACGGATCGCGGCACTTGTTCCGGGACACAGGAGAACCGACAGGGATAATCAGCCCAACAAACAATGACTTCGGCGCAAAAACTAGGAACCAAGACGCCTCTCAGCTTCTGCTTATCAGCTCAGCTCAGCTCAGCTCGCACGCAATCGAGAACCGCGCCCCGACCTTGGGATCGTCTAGAACCCCCATGTTTGCTTCGAGATTTGGGGCTGACTCCCTTCCCTCCCCGCGTCGAGCTTTGATTTGGTTCCTGAAACCGCAAATACCTGGCTAGCATCCGCAAGTCGTAGGGATAGGTACTTGGTGTAAGTTGATGATAACCTTTCCCTTCCGAGATTTTCAGACGCGTCTGGGGTTAGATCCGGTCCTCCCCTCATGCCGTCATGATCCGGCTGGTGTCAGACCAACCCAGTCACAATTTTGCAAGAGGCGTATTTCACAGTCTCTCTAAGATTGATCAACGCACCTTGGTTTTAATTTAGGGTCAAGGATATTATGCTCTATTCATACTCGTTTCGTCCTGGGTATTCATCCACCATGTTATACATTTTACCGGCCCATCCAGCCACCATCCACAACCAAGATGTGGCCGCTCACGTAGCCACTGGCCTTGCTCGCCAGATACACCGACGTACCCTTGAAGTCCTCCGGGGAACCCCAGCTTCCGGCAGGAATGCGCGAGGTGATGCTAGCCAGGCGCTCAGGGTTCGCCAGCAGAGCCTCGTTCATGTCTGTGGCGATGTAGCCGGGGGCGATGGCGTTGACCGTGATGCCCTTGGACGTCCACTCGTTGGCGAAGCTCTTTGTGATCTGGCCCACGGCGCCCTTGGACGCGGCGTAGGCGGGGACGGTGAAGCCACCCTGGAAGGTGAGCAGCGAGGCAAAGTTGATGATGCTGCCGCGGCGGCCGGTGACGGGGGAGGGCTCGAGCTTGAGCATGTGGGCGCCGACGTCGCGGCAGAGGGTGAAGACGGAGTTGAGGTTTACTTGGATGACCTGAGTGTGTCAGTATTGCCTAAATGCGCAATGGAACTAGTAGAGTACACACCTCATTGAAGTCGCTGTCGGGAAACTCCTCGCAAGGATGTCGTCGCTGAATACCGGCGCAGTTGACCAGGATGCGAATCTGGTGTCCATCGGCAAGAACCTTGGGCACGAGGGCAGCGACAGATTCTTGCGACGACAGATCGGCAGTGTAGATGAAGGCCTTTCGGCCCAGCTTCTCGATAGCCTCCTTCGTCGAGTTGACAGTGGTATCCCGCTACAATCCTCATGTCAGCACCACCTTTTCTCCCAGAGTTCTCATGAGATGACGTACCTGGACCAGGATAATGTCGGCACCAGCCTCGGCAAGACCAATTGCGACGGCCTGGCCAATGCCACGGGTACCACCGGTTACGATGGCAGTCTGACCCTCAAGAGAGAAGAATGAAGCAGCCATTGTGAAGTTCGTAGCAATGTCAAGTTACGTTACGGGGTGGACAGAGGATGGTGTTTTTGTTTTATTCAACGAGGGGCAAGCCCCCCCGCGGGGTGAAAGTTGACGATGGAGGGGCAGTCCCCCCGGCTTCGGAAAGCGTCATTTGGAGCGGCTTAAACTCGGCCTCGATGGTCCAATTCTTTCTCGTAAAAGTCGAGCCGAGTCAGACCATGAGCCCGTTGTCAATTGTAATGCCCCTGCCCTCGTTGGAGAGGAGCAGCTAATGCGTGCATTCGCATTCGTAGGCACCGGAGAGAAGTCCGGCCCCCGGCCATATCGCCGTATAAAGCCCCGCATGAAGCCCATAAGGAGGGGTGACCGGCCTGTACCTGTACGCTCATGACTCTATGCTCTCCCGACTCATGTTTTCTCTCAACAAGACAACTTTACTCCGTCAGTGACATGAGGAACTGGTGTAGAGCTTGTGGTTGAGGACGGATAAAGTTGCCCTCCTCTCAGCTACTCTGGACAATGAACCGGCGAGGATTACCATTCTCGGCCATTCTCCAACGCCGTCTCCAAGAACAGTGGACCGGACAACTGAAGCGGACGCTAGCCAGCTCGAAGAATTAGCGCTTCAGCACCCCGCGGGAGGGAGGAGCTCCGTCAGGTTTTGCTTGAGCCGGGTCAGTGGGGAGAGGAGTGTACCTGGCTTCGGTGTAAGACGGCTGGCCAACCAAGACGTTTCTAAAGCTTCCACACACCCCTAATCAAGTCAATGTACTTGTACCTAACGCGGCTTTCAAAGCTGCAATAAATCAAATTGCCCATTTTCTTTCGCTGTCATGGGGGCCGAGAGGCGTCATGGGGCGTCATGGGACGTCTCCCGCGGGGCCCATCATCCATCGTGGGGCGGGTTTTCCGACCCGGGCGAGCTCCATCTCGGCCCTCTCCCCGCGATTGTATTTTTTCTAGGTAGAGTGACGGTCAGAGTGCCTCTGTTACCATTCGCGCGTCTTCTGGAAACTCGTGTGCTTTTAGTCCATTTTGCCTTGAGCTCCTCTGGAGGTCACTCGGGTTTCGTTCCAATATCGGACCCGGCTTGAATCCCCCCGGCCCGCCTTTTACAACTAACCCACGTCGCGCTCTTCCTCTCACCTCCATTCGCGTCTCTCCAATAATTTCTTTCCTTTATTATTTCTTTCTAGATACCATCTCGTGCTCATAACTCGTCAATTGGCCTGTAGTTCACATCCATTCACCCCATCTCTCCACCTTCTCACATATCCTCCACAATGGCAACTGAGCGTGTAAGAGCTTCCGTCCTCCACGGCGAGAAGGACCTCCGTATTGTAAGTCGAGCTATCTGGGAAGCTTGACCAATCTAACCATCGTACAGCAAGAGCGAGAGCTTCCCCAGCCTGCTAGCAACGAGGTCCAGGTCGCCGTCCAGTCCACCGGCCTTTGTGGCTCCGATCTTCACTACTACAACCACTTCCGCAACGGCGACATCATCGTCCGTGAGCCCTTGACCCTCGGTCATGAGTCCGCTGGTACCGTTGTCGCTGTTGGCTCAGACGTCACCAACCTCGTCGTCGGAGACCGCGTCGCTCTCGAGGTTGGTCTGCCTTGTGAGGCCTGTGAGCTCTGCGGCGAGGGCCGTTACAACATTTGCCGTGGCATGAAGTTCCGTAGCTCGGCCAAGGCGAACCCTCATGCCCAGGGAACTCTCCAAGAGAAGATCAACCACCCTGCCAAGTGGTGTCACAAGTAGGTCTCGCTCCTTCTAGATCGCTTAAAGTCGTTCTAACAAGAGCTCAGGCTGCGCGAAAATGTCTCCCTCGATCTCGGTGCTCTTGTTGAGCCCCTCTCTGTCGCCATGCACGCCCGAGACCGCGCCGCTCTCCCCAAGGGCTCAACTGTCCTGGTTCTCGGCGCTGGTGCCGTCGGTCTCCTCGCAGCCGCGGTCGCCAAGGCTGACCAGGCCAAGACCGTCATTATCGCAGATATTCTGAAGGATCGAGTTGACTTTGCTACTTCCAACGGCTTCGCTGACGCTTCTGTCGTTGTCCCCATGGAGCGCCCCCAGACTATTGAGGACAAGCTCGCCTATGCTCAAAAGGTGGCCGCTATGGTCAAGGAGACTCAAGTTAACGGAGAGGCTGTTGGAGAAGTTACAGCTGTCTACGAGTGCACTGGTGTCGAGACCTGTGTGCAGACCGCCATCTATGTAAGTCCGCGACTGCTATTTCGTCCATTGACAACCCACTAATACGTTTCTACTAGGCCACCAAGCCCGGCGGCAAGGTCATGATCATCGGCATGGGCACCCCCATCCTCACCCTCCCCATGTCCGCCGCCTCCCTCCGCGAAGTTGACCTCATCGGCGTCTTCCGTTACGCCAACACCTACCGCCAGATCATCGACCTCCTCAACAACCCACCCGCCGGCATGCCCGACATCAGCTGCCTCGTGACCCAGCGCTACAAGGGCCTGGACCGCATCGAGGAGGCCTTCAAGATGGCGGGCAAGATCAAGGACGAGAGCGGAAACCTTGTGATAAAGGTGGTTGTCGATACTTCGAGCAACGGGGACTCTCCCCGGCTGTAGATTTAGTTGTTGAGGTTTGGGCGTGTTTATAGATTTGGGGAAAACGGCGAATGTTGATGAATGATGTCTTTGGGATGGGTAGTTTGCTAGCAAAATGGATATGGGTTTCATGATCAACTTTTATTGTTTCCATAGCCCTCAGCCCAAGCTACAGGGTAACAATACAAGTGAATAATTATCGCCAAGGAAGGGGCTTCCGTCCTTGGACCTAAGACTCATAACGTGCTCACAAGATGAAATCTAAAGCACTAAATACTCAGATTTCGAGATCCGACAGGAATGACACAGCTCGGGTTCCAGTTCGTACAAGGCCGCGGGATTCTGGGCCGAGTTCATCGGGCGGAAACTGGTTTCCGACCACGGAGCCCCGCCGTGAAGCAACGCGGGGCAATTCACAGCCAGGATAGACCCTCTCAGACGGTAGAGATCATGACTGCCGAGGGAGGAAAGTAAGGATGAAAACTTCGATAATGAGAATTTTATTTAGGATAGACTTCGTCACGCTGAATACCCGTTTTAACTACAAATGATACCAACTGCAATAAGACTTATGAACGATGATTTTATGAGAGTTTTTATTCATTCATGAAGCTTCTATAGAGCCTCTAGTCTATTACATAAACGACATTGTGCGATTGTCATCTCACTTTTATCTCATAATCTCATCCATACCGCAACCCTTAACCCTTTATCGTAAACCTACAGCCGTCCTTGAAGTCACGACTTGTCGGGGAAGCCAAAGTCGACGCCGAAGGGAGGGTAGACGTATCGCTTCAGCTCACCCTTCTTTGTGAGGTCGTCCGAGTAGTCGTTGAGGAGCTTCAGGTCGTCGGCGTCGAGGTCGACGATGGTCTTGTTGGCGGAGATGCGCTCGGGGGTGACGGACTTGGCGAGGACGGTGCTGCCACGGGCGACTAAAGCTGCGTGTTAGTTATGAATTGTAACTCTGATATCGATGTAGAAACTCACCGTGGTAGCTGAGGAGGATGGTAGAGGCAGAGACACCCTTCTTCTCGGCAATCTTGACAACGGGCTCAGCGGTCATGACGGGACCGCCAGTGCTGCCCAGAGGGCTGTAAGCCTCAATGTGGATGCCCTTCTCCTTGCAGAAATCGACAATCTCCTGCTGGGGCAGGCTAGGGTGGTTCTCGATCTGGTTGACGGCGGGGATGATGGTGGCATGAGGTAGAAGCTCCTCAAGGTATCGCTTGCTGTACTGTAGTGGGATGTCAGTCTGGAGCTCTGTGTCGAATTGGAAGGAGAAGGCTTACGTTGCAGACACCAACGCCCTTGGTCTTGCCGGTAGCGGGCAGCTTCTCCATCTGCTTCCAGCCATCGACGTGGTTGTAAGATCGGATAACATCTCGGGAACCGTCCTCCTTGGTGGGGAACTTGTCATGGTTACCCTCGGGGTTGAGGAGGAGAGGCCAGTGCTACACTCATCAGCAAACATTCTTCTTTTAAAGGGAAAATTGCAACTCACCACCAGGAAAAGATCAACGTAGTCGAGACCGAGGGCCTTCAGGGACTTGTCGAGAGCCAGCTCGCAGCGGGTGTTGTAAGTAGCCCAGACCTTGGTCACGATAAAGATGTCCTCGCGCTTGACGCCAGCGTCGAAAGCAGCCTTGAGGCCCGCGCCGACCTCCTCCTCGTTGCCGTAGCAGTAGGCGCAGTCGACCATCTTGTAGCCATCCTTGAGAGCGAAGGTGACAGCGGCCTCGACCTGACCGGGGGCGGACTGCCAGGTGCCTGTAGACGGGCGAGAGTCAGTCAATTGACTCGCTCAAAGCTTCCAAAGAGCCGAATCACTCAAGAATAACACGTACCGAGACCGACGGCAGGAATCTCCTGGCCGTTGTTGAGCTTGAAGCTTGTGGGAGCCATTGTGTGAATCTTGAAGCGGGTGGAAGAGAGTGGGGGTTGTCTAAAGACGAAGGATGAAGAAGAAGGAAGAGATCGAGTCAAGAGCAGAGGGAGAAAAGAAGCTCCCACAGAAGCGGGCACCCTTGCGGCTATAAATCGCGTCCCCATCATGAACAATCTAGCTTTCCACGCAGCTCATCCCGCTCCCTCAAGCTCATGACCCTTCTTTCCCCCAATCTGCTCTGATGATCCGCGGGGTCAAAGCCGAGTCGAGTCGAGCAGGACCCCACCAAGCTCCGTCATTTTCCATGGTCCATGGCGGGGCCCCAAAGGAGAGAGACAAAGGTTTGGGGTGTGCGAGGTCCAGTCGGTGGAGCCGAGTCATGATGTACTGGTACGAGGGCGTCGGTGGACGGAGAATTCGCGCCCGTTTCTCGGGGTGGGGTTGGTCCGAGGGGGCAGCAGTCACGCATCATGCCTCTCCTCTTTGTGCTTCATCCATGCGGAATCACAGGCTTTTCCGTCTTTTGCTGCATGCTGGATGTAGGTACACGCTTGGTTGGCGCCGCACGATGCTCGTAGTGGCCGCCACAGGGTGGATCGAGTCGGTAAGAACCCCGGTCAATCTTCCGGGCCTGTTGGACACTCTGCCCCCAACGGCTGACAAACTTCTGCTTTTGAGAGAGACGGGGAGCTTGTTGAAACGCCAACTGACTGATCGTTGGTCACAGAATCAGTATCATTCTGGGATACCCCGCGTTTCGTGGCCCTGAGCTCGTTTAAATACTCTTCCTCTGGCTCTTGGTTGGTGGATATCCAAGCTTCGCCCACGACACATCACTTGGCGGCTGGAGAAACGAGATTGCTGTTCTACTGATTCAGCAGTAATTATGAAACCCCCAACCTGGGTATCCCAAGAGTCCTTCGCCGAGACTCTTGCCTCTCTCTATGCCGTCCTCGTCTGAGCTCTAAGGAAACGACAGGAAACTATACATACATACATATGGAAAAGAAAAGAGAATGCACCGGTCGGTGATATCCATTACAACAAAGATGTGCCAAAAACTCCCCTCTCCATGTCCCTGGTTTTTTACGATCCCGCCTCTTCTCGTCGTGCGTCATTGTCTCTTTCATGATCCAAGGTCTAGCCCGACACAAGAACCCAGAGCCTGTGGCATGTTAGCAATGATCATATCGTTAGGGGACGCCACCGAAGCACGGCTAGGACCTCAAGCCTAGCCGCCCCCTCGAGGCAAGATGTGAACACTTACAAAAAGAATACCATCAGCACTCCAAACATCTTGGCAATCAGCCATCTGTTGCTTGATACTCGAGACCAGTACTTGAGAAGCTCTCGTTGCGCTCCCTCAACGTTGTCCACCACATCCTCCGTGTTGGCATCGATGCGCTGGATCATCTCGCTCTGCTCCGATACCATGGTCGCCAGTTGTCCAAAGATGCTGCCTAGTTCGCTAATCGTCTTCTCGATCGCTTCGATTGCCTCTCCTCGTTGTTGGATGTATGTGTTGGTCGGTTGGGCCTCCTCCATCATCAACAATTGCTGGTCGCCCACAGGGTTGAGGGAGAGCGTGTCTTGACCTGGAGCTGGCGAGTTACGGGCGGGTGTTCCGTAGAGCGGCGAGGCGGACTGTTGGATAGATGGTTGCGCATGCTGTGACACTGACGAGATGAAGTTTTCCGTTCTTGATCGCGAAGCCTGGATATTCTTGGTTCTCTCCTCCAGGACATCCTTGAAGTTGACCGAGACATCAGTCAGTTTGCCTTGCAGCAGATATACGACGTTCTTGTTGTGCTCGCCCTCCTGGTCGGCCTTCGGGTGCTGGCTCTTGGAAAGTGTCTGTAGGGCGCCGATCTGCTGGTTGAGAGACGACAGATCCTGCTTGATAACAAAGGTGAGTTCGTTGATCTCGACTGGCCGGTCGTCGAAGAGGGTACGTCGCTTTGCCACTATTTCCTGAAATTAGCCTTTGGCGATCAAAACAATCGCGAAACGAGAGACACGAAAGGACTGCCTCGACTGCCTCCGATAAGACAAAAACTCACATTGTGCTAGCTTTTCCAGCTTGCCCATAGTCGCCGAGATGCCACGGCCAATTTCAGCTGCCTTTCTGGCAAAGTCAGATCGCCTCGGCCGGCCGTCAGCATTGCCGTTGGCGGCATTCTTTTGCGCGTCGGTCAGCAAAGACCGGCGCTGAGAGCTGACTTTGGAGGTGGCCTGCTTGCGCTGCGCCTGGGCAAGCACCGACTTGAACTCGGAGGTTCGGTCTTGGATAGATGCGACAGCCATCGTGACTGAATTATGAGGGGTTGAGGATGGGCTCGAGGGAGGGGAGGACTGCGGCCAGCGCGGCTTCGGTTCTCGAGCAGTTCGCGGCGAAAGTAAGGGCGGCAAGGGATATGCCACCTAAACGCCCAACAGTTGTTGATTATGAGGCGCCAAGTCGTGAAGTTCGGCGTCGTTGATGGTGCTGGATCGGTGCGGAAGGGGCCGGATCAAGTCTCGGTTCGGACGGGCGAAGGGTGATTGGGGGCGGGAGATGACGCGGAAGCGAATTGCAAGATATTAAATAGAGGTGGAGTATTATTAGTTGCCTCGACAGCGTAGAGTCTGACCAAGTTGAGTTGAATACAGTTGCAAGAGAAAGCGAGACGTGCAATAGAGTTGCGCGCTGCAGGGACGGAGAAGAGGCTACGCAACCAAGAATGTCAGAGACAAATGAGGTTTGGCGTTTCTGCGCCTGAAAGGGGATTCGGGACGTGTCGTTGGTTTGTCTTGGTTCCAGGCCGTCCAGGCCAGAAGCACAGACGTCGAACCGCCACGCTGGCTCCTTTGAATGTTGAACCGAGGTATTTCCGCTGTGGCTAGTGACCTTTGTGATTGTGTGGCTTGACGGATTGGACTCGCTCGGGATGTTGCAGTGATACATGTCCTTCGTATCAATGTTGAACATGGAGCTGGGCCTCAAGAAGCGACCGAGGACAGCGCCGTGCGAGGAGTTGCTGTAAAGTTCTCGCCTATCGTTTTTTTGAGTGCGAGGCCAGGTTCAGACAATCTCGTCAACCTTATTGGTGTTTATTCAACACGTGGGTGTGAGGCAGACTAAAAGAATGCGTACGGAACGGACCTTACAACTTCATTTCAACCTTGTCATTTCAATCTCAAAGCATAGTTAAAGTGAATACTTGTTGAATCTTTGCGAATCTTGGGCATCGCTGCATCTAGTGAAGCTCAAGAAAGGTTCACTTAGATTGCCGTGCCTTTCAGGTCCGCGCTGCACTCAAGTGGAGTCAGCGTGAAACCGCCACTCAGCGTACTTCTCGAAATAGTATACGGAGTAAGCGATCCATAGATGCGATTGACATAATCCCCCTATCAAGCCCCCGCCAGACCTTTGCCAGCTTATAGGACACTTTTACCCTGCGTGCATATTGTTTCTTGCATCGTTTCCTCGCTTCTACTCGACAATTGCTTCCTATCTGTCGCGCAATCCCTCGAATCGTTCGCTGCCAGCCTCCTTTCTTCCACTTCGATCGACCCCGCGAAACCCCGCCAAATCGACACCGCCATGGCTCAAGAAGGCATCTTCAGCGCCAACCTCCTCTCCCCTGAGGTCAAGGCTGCTCTGCCCGCTGGCTACACTCTGCGCGCTCTGCGAAAGTCCGACTTTGACAGTGGATTCCTTGACTGCCTGCGCGTCTTGACCACTGTTGGCGAGATCAGTGAGGCCGACTTTGCGAAGCAGTACGACGAGATGGCCGCTGCTGGCAGCTACTACATCATCATCATTGAGGACACCTCCCGCGCAGAGCGCCCTGTTGTCGGAACTGGCGCTCTCATCGTTGAGCGAAAATTGTAAGCCAATCTGACTCCATTCCAACCTGGCATTGAAGGCTGACCAACTCTCCCTGTAGCATCCACAACCTTGGCGCCGTCGGCCACATCGAGGATATCGCCGTCGCAAAGGACCAGCAGGGCAAGAAGCTGGGTCTCCGAATCATCCAAGCCCTCGACTACGTCGCTGAGCAGGTCGGTTGTTATAAGAGCATCCTCGACTGCAGCGAGGCCAACGAGGGCTTCTACGTCAAGTGCGGCTTCCGACGAGCTGGTCTCCAGATGGCCCACTACTACGAGGGCACCAAGGGTAAGTCGCAGTGATTTCTTTATAACGTTACGGACGTGTAGGCGTGTTGGAGGCCCAAGTACTGTGCCTGGGCTGTGACGCGCTTACACGTACACATGTTTCTCTTTTTGTTGGCATTCACCATCTCAGTGCGTTGCACAGAGGCTGATGCGGTTTCGCATGGCGTAGGAAGTAAAATATAACGAGGGTGTCTGGTCATTAGAGGGTAGATCGGCTGCCGGGTGAATATAGACGAATATTTCTGTGTCTTGCTGCAACTCTTTGTCCAGTGTGTTCTCGGTCACCTTTTGAACCCTGATGCCCTGAAGAAGGATGAGGATGATATTGTGCTCGACGGAGACGTCATTGGATATAACCATTAGAATGAGGAAGACTTTGCCTATTTGACTAAACGTCGGTGATAAGGCACTTCTTACTTAAGGGGTTTCACCTCACTTTCATCGCTGTGATGGTCGCAATGTAGAGGAGGGTCAGAGATGTAGGAAATCCTATCATTGGCTGGTTTAGGCTCACATTGAACTTGAGCGTCGCCGATACAAGAAACGACGAGACGCATACAAAACGAAATAAGGAGCCCAATCACTAGCAATGCCTACCAGTAGATCTGAGTTCGGGGAAAGAAAGAGCCGATAACCGACTTGACGTCTTCCCAAGAACGTACCTATCACCCGCGTCAGGGAAAAATTAGGACACTGGTACAAAGATCAGCTTGTGCTTCCTAATGATGTCTACCAATGTGAAATAAAGTTTTACAAAACAATCTATAGAATGCCTTTAATGGCATATCCTTCTTCCATTAAATCAGTATTATTCATATTCAAATTCATAGTAAAGTCATGGCATAGGACGTGTTAGACGTCCTTTGTCTCTCTGGCGTCTCGATTATTTCTTGTCCCGCGTACGTGTCATCCCTCGACACCACTCGACGTCACCCGCCGACTACGAAGACGGGGCTTGCGTGTGTTGTCTTCCAAGGGTCCGGCGTAGTGGTTGTCGTGGTACGTGCGTGGTTGGTGTGCTACGTGCGACGCGCTTGAAAGTGCAACATGTTTGTTACGTCTTGTGATCCCCCGCAGTCAAGGATAGGATGAGAGAGGAGAGAGAGGAGACAAGACAACTAACAAAAGCCGGGAGGCTGCGTGAACTGGTTGCATGGCCATTTTTGGGAAATTTGCTCTTGATGATTGCCGTTCCGAGGCTGCATTCTTGGACCCATGCGGACAGTATCCAGGGGCTAGAGGGTTAGTCCTGGTTTGTAGGTCGGGAAACTGAGCCACATTGAGTGACGAACCCTTCAAGCTTTCAATTTACATTTCCAGAAGCAAGTGGAGGAATGGGGACCTCTTGACGGCACTCTCCTTTGTACCTTGGTGGAGGCTGGCTGCTCAAGGTGCCATTCGCCGCTGGAACGGGAGTCCGATTAATGAACCTGCACTACGTCAGCAGGAGAGAGCCTACAGCTCGTAGATGTGCTTCTTGCTCACCTCGTTGTGACACTTACAGCCATCCCGGTTTCTGAGAAGCTGTAGAATGTCAGTCACCAGCTCGTAACCGGCCCCTTGATCCATGTTTCGCGTGCGCGTGTGTTAATTACCAGCTCCGGGTATTGTTGATGAGCGTGGCACTAACGCGGAGTCGCAGCTGATCTCGTAACCCCGTAGCGCTGTTTCGCTGCCGCTCTACATGCGTTGGCCGACTCCGCTGATAGTCTCCATTCCTCGGTCAGCCCATCCCCTGTTTTTTTTCTGCCTCCTCGACGCTGGCTTCCGTTGAGTGGAGGATTCTAGCTTCTCTTGCTGCCGTGTTCTCCGTTATTTCGTACGAAATTCTGTGAGGCTGGGCGAATGGGGTACCTGCTTGGTGCGTGCTGCTGCCGGCCGTTGTTCCTTGTCTTCTTGGCCCCCCAGGTGATGCCAGAGCCCGAAAGTGCCCCATCACCCTCCGTCATCCAATCTCCAACGGGCAACCTACTACCACTGGCACGACCTAACAAAAGTGCCTGACCGCACCCTTCGCTCCCCGACCATCACCTCCTTGCTCCCTCACCATCGTATCGCCATCTGTCGCCTTTGTCCTATCTGTTTGTTCTGTTTCCATCATATTCTTCATTCTGAGTGTATTTGCATCTTCATTTACATCGTCGTCTTTGTTCTGTTCCTTCATTTCCCGCGCAGCCCCTGTATTCTAAGCTCCCCATCACGTCCGATCGCCCGTTACGCATCTTCTCCCGCCGATCTTCATCACTGCCGAACTCGATAAGAAGGCTGTCGCGCCTAATCCCGACTCCGTTCGCATACTGCCGAGCTACATCCATCGCCTGGAACCGGTGTTCAGCCCTCGCCAGCTTTGATACCCGACGAGAATGCTCCGATAACTGAGCAGCTACATACTACGCACGTTATGGACGGGACATACAATAACCCCTACGCGCAAGCGCAATCTCCATTGTAAATGGCCTTTGCCACCCTCGATTGGTGGCCTCGTGTTAACCTGCCACTTCTCTAGATCCCCTCAGACTCCCTCGGCCGGAGCATACCAAGTCAACGTCAGCCGCCAGAAGACGAGAAAATGGGTCCAAGCGCCCGTTCAGAACTATGACGGCGATGACTGGGGTGCCGATGAGTTCGAAGACGATGAGCCGCCGCCGCCGCCTCCTGTCCCTCGGGTCACCACGGGCCTCCGTCCCGTTGGCCAACGGTCCGAATCCTACGGCCCTTCCCCGATGCTGGCCGCCGCAGTGGCATCAAGTTCACAGAGCTCCAGTGGTCCGCCTTCGTTGCACATCCAGACCCAGCAGAATGCTTCTCCCTCGACCGCAGCTCCTGCCCGTGGCCTCGAGCAAGTCCACAATGCTGCTGCACTGGGAGCCGGACGAACCGGCTCACCCGCCCCCGCGTCTTCCGGCGCAGGATCGTCAAAGGCCCCCAGCTATCATCAGCCCGATGTCCGATCTTCCACACCGCAAAGCACCGCCAGCTCTGGTGCTCGCGCTTCTCCCGCGATTCGACCGTCTGAACTGTATCGTCACGTAGACGAGGACCGAAGGCTGGGTGGCTCACCTTTATCCATTGCCGAAGCTATTGCAGCGAAACCGAGTGACCGAGCAACGCCACCACTGAACGAGCCGAACCGCCAGAATTACAACCAAGGAGATGGTCCTGGTAATCAACCAATCCAAAAGCAGCCAACGTTCGATAGTATCCTCGCTAAAAGGGAGGACTCTGGGTTTGCGCAACGAAGCTTCGACAATGCGCCAGTGGCCGAAAGCCGACCTCTTTATGAGGAAACCCGTGATGATAAGGAGGAGCCCGTGATTCACCCAGCTGCCGGTATCGACCGCAAGCGAATGTCCGTCAGCCCACAGTTGCCCAGCATGTTGCGGATGTCGGGCTTCGGGGACGACTTTTTTTCCTCATCAAGTTCAGTTCCTCCTTCCGCACCCCTGGATCCTGTAAAGCAGGAACAGCCCCCCGCACCAGCACCGGTCGCCCCTGCTCCTCCGTCACAATCCGATAAGAGCTCATCCCACGAGGTTCCCACGATAGACGAGGCTCCCAAAGAGAACACGGATAGCCCAAGGGTCGCGGCTATTTCTCAAAACCCGGCCCTCGCACCTGCGAATGACCCTCGAGCCATTCCGCCTCTGCGCACGCCGAGTCCTCACACCAAGTCCCTGGAAGTAGCAGCACTTTCTGGCTCTCCCCAGTCCACGCTGCCCGAGATTACACCCCCTGAGCCTCTCAAGCCCCGTGTACCGGAATACTCCCCTTCAGACTACGAGCCTCAATCGGCCCAGACACAACAGACCATGAGCACTTTTAATGCGTCGCCTGTTAAGGAAAGCGACATGTTGAGTGAAGAGATCATGAAGTCCCTGAGTCCGATCGGCCAGAGTTCTGCCCTGGCTCCCCCACCAGACAACTCGCAGTCTTTGACGCCAGGCAACCGAAACGATACGAGGAATAGCAGCTACACTCTAAGCGGCTACGATGATTATTGGGCTGATACGACCGAGAAGCCAGCACAAGAAGCAAACAACGAGGTGAAGGATCACGAGAAGCCGCAGCCAGTGCCAGCTCCGGCAGCTGCTCCGCTTCCACTGCCTGCTCCAGTGCCAGAACAGAAGGCCCTTGGCTCCGGCTCATCCAGCCCAGCCCCTCCACCGGCTGAGGATAATACGGAACCAGATTCTCTAGGTTTGCGTCGAAAGTTTTCCTGGGAGGCTGATTTTGGCCCCTCGCCCAACCTTTTTAAGAGCGAGTCACCTGCTGAAGCTTCATCCAAGAACGAGGCTCCCACTGTCAATTCTCCCTCGCCACTTGTTGTATCTGCTATTCAGGCTCCTAGGGATGCCACACCTGAACCCGCTGGCCCATCGAGGAGCTCTCCGGGGGCTGTCGAGACTCCCATGATCGTCGTTCCGCCGTCAGGTGGGATCTCACACCAGGTTTCCAAAGCCAGCACACTTCCTCCGACACAGCAACCAGTTGTTCTTGAGCCTCCGTCTCCCATTTCTGTTCGAACTGATGAGAGTACACCACAAGGTCTTGACCGTGTCGGGACTGGGGTTGAAGACAAGGTGCTCATACCGACACCATCAACCATCACTGCGTCAGCGACACCACCCCTGAGAAACCACAACCACAGACACTGGTGCTTCCCCCGAGCGAGTTTCCTCAAACCATCCCGTTCCGCGACATCATGAATCTTTCGACCCCCCTTCAAAGAACTCTCAAGTTTGATGCAGGCCGGGCCACATACGCCGCGTGGGAGTCAGGTCTGGAGAATTGGCTCTCTAACCTGATGACTCAACAACCCGAGTATGCTCACGCAACTGGCTCTTTCTCGGGAGCTGGTCTTCCTGGTTCGAGTCAGGGAGGGCATGCTTCAACACCAAGCGGATCTCACTCACAGCAGCCATACTACCAGCAGTATCTTAACGCAAGCTCTCCGACCACGACGGCTCCGGCAGCGGGCCGATCTCGATTGGGCGGCTTGCCCCTGTCAGCACCATCCGGCTCCAGCAGCTTTGGAAACTCGGGTAACCAGCTGGGTACCAAGAGCAAGGAATTCATGCACTCGGCTGGCAAGATGGGCAAGGGACTGTTCAGCAAGGGGAGGAGCAAATTGCGCGGAACCGGGGACAAGGTATTTCACTGACGCTTCTCTTTCTAGAACCTGCTGCGATGGGCTTCTTCCTTTTTCACTCCGAGCAGGGTAATTGTTGGGTTTATTCTCTCTTCATCATGCGCTTCGGGGCTGATGTTTCACTCTTGGCCTTATGACGAGACGGGTGTATGAGATAGGAATTCTACGACGCTTTTCCCCCTTTCCCACATGTCACCATGCTGTTGCCCATCCATCAGGCTGTATGTGACGAGAATGTTTATTAATGTTTCTTTGGTTGACAGGGCGAACCCATCCCTCCCCCGGTGCAAATCAAGACCAAGAATGAGAGACGCACGTCATGGGGCCTGAGCCTCGGAGCAAAGTCTCGCGCTGATGAATCTGCATCGCAAGCCGAGAAAGACATGATGTACACGAGGCCTCCGACCCAACCGCGCCAGGCTCCCCAATCCTCCCAGTCGTCTGTTGTGTCTCCCTTTGGCCCTGCACCTCAACATGGTGACCCAGGTAATCGACTTGCTTCACGAGAGAGCTACGGACCCCCTCCCATGAGCGGACCGGCAACCCTTCCCAGTAGGGACCAAGAAGATAGGACGGAATGGCAAATCCCAACCCCTGATAATGACAACTCTACCTGGGATCCTTTCAAGGGCACGGACCTTGGGAAGGACGATGCTTCGGAACATTCTGGAGTCCTGCTTGGGAACCGAGAAGATCATGGCCAGCCAAACCGTGGCGCTGAAGTGCCATCTGGTAAGCCGGTGTCTGGCAACGCGACACCTACTCTTGCCAATACTGGAGGAATCCGCATGGTGCCGCCGGAAGCGCCCGCAACTTCGTCCCAGCAGCCTACATCTGCCTTTCCTACTCCCTCTCAACCAGTCCCTGCTGGTGCTCCTCCCCAAACCCAGAACGAGGCAGGTATGCCTCAACGTCAGTCGTCTTTCGTTGGGTTGCCATTGATTAGGAGAGGCTCAACTTTTGACGTAACCACAAAGCCCGCTCAGTCGAAGCCCACCGAGACCATCACTGAAGGGGTCTCTACCGATGTTGACGAGGATGCAGCTGCCGGGCCACAGGGAACACTCACTTCCGAGGTCACGGTTGGTTCAACTTTGGTTGGTACAGACTCTCTGATAGCCGGTAAGGATTTTGAGAAAGATGTCGATGAGCCAGAGCAGCAGGCTCCTGCAGATGCGCCAACTGCCCAGCAACAGCAGCCACAACCTCAGCAACAGCCTCAGCCGCCTCTCCACTCGCAACCGCAACATCCATTCCAGATGCACCCAGTTCATCATGGTCCTATGCCACCTCAGCATCCCCAGTTTGGACCCCGGTCTATGATACCACCCAACATGATGGGTGGCAATCCTATTCACAGACTTCCTCCCTCTGGACCATGGAAGTTGGAGGAGAGCCATCTCTCCGAGCCTCTCCACCGTGTTACTCCTAAGCCGCAGCAGCTTCCCCCATCTGGTCAATGGAAGCTTGAAGAAAGCCACTTGGCTGAGCCTCTCCATTCTGTCAACAGAAACCGTGCCGGTACCAGCAGCTCACACCAAGAGCCTTATTTCGGATATGACAAGGAGACTGGGATTGATCTGCCTTCACCGACGAGCCCTGTAGCCACGAGTCCTGTATCCAAGCAGTTCCAACATCGACAAAAGCCAAGTGAAACGCCTCCATCATCAGCGAACCGATACCCAGGCCTCTTTCCTGGACAGCCACAAGCACAGCAAACTCCTAAAGACGGACCTCCTGGCCCTACTCCGCAGTTTATGAGACGGCTGTCTAACGAGGCAGGTATTACGCGAACTGGAACGGGAGGCCCAGAGGAGGAACGTGGTCGTTCAAGAAAGGCATCAGCGTTGTTCAAGGACATTGGCAGTCGATTTAGAAGGGGATCATCTGAGCGCCGAGGCACGTCTGTGGAGCCCAACCCACAGCAACAACAGCATCAACAACAGCCTTCCCAGTCTCATGCGCCTGAGCAGCCGCATCTGCTAGGTGACGGTGCTTCTGTATCCAGCATCACCACAGATGAAATCCAAGAGCGTAAGAAGTCCAGGTCGAGCTTCATGCTTGGACTGCGAAATCGCCCCTCGACGGACCACGGGCGACAAAAGAGCAGAGATGGGTTGATGGGACCTCCTCCTCGTCCAGATGAAGCTAGGCCAGAGACGTCGCCAGAAGAACGAAAGCTATCTCGCTTCGGCACAGGTCTCGGTGCTCTCACTGGCCACCATCACAGGCCCAGCGGCCCTCCTCGCGCATCTACATCAAACCTAGCTAATGAGCCTGGTACAAGCACGCCCCTCCCCAAGAAGAGATTCTCGGGTTTCAACACCAAGGCTGCAGTTGCTGGTGTCTTCCACCACCGTCCAAGTGGAGATATGACGCCCAAACCGGGCACCCCCAGCTCCTCAAGGCCTGTGTCAAGTCAGCTTGCACTCCAACAACAACCGTCTTTGGAGCGTCCAGAGTTTTCTCATCCTGGGTTTGAGAGGAGCAACACAGCCGGTCCGTCATTCGGCCAGATGCAGCAGCCCACCCCAGCGAATGCGCAGCCGCTTGATCCCCAGGAACGCCGGAGGAGACGCGGCTCAGCGGCGGGGTTGATCTCTGGGCTGTTGGGTCATGGCGGTAAGCATAAGGAAGAGCATCAGGACGCGCCAGTTCGACCATCTTCGGGACAACAGCTTTCGATGCAACAGCCCCAACAGCCCCAGATGCAGCAGCCTCCAATGCAACAACCACAGGCTCGCCAACCTTCCGGGCCTCAAGTCGGCAACCCCCAGCTCGGAGGCCCTCAGCTGCCTAGGCTGCAAACCCAGGGCCAATCTCAAGGTCCTCCTCAGGGCCGTCGTCCTTCAGGCCCTCAGCTTCCAACCCCCCAGCTTCCTGGGCCACAGCTTGGTAGCCCCCAACTTCCGGGATCGCACCCTGCTAGCCCCCAGGTTGCTGGAGCACAAGTCCATAGTCCCCAACTTTCAGGCCCAACAATTGCCAGCCCTCAGCCTCAGAGGCCTCAGCAGTTTGGAGGCCAGCAGCCTCCCATGCTCCGTCGGATGACTGGAACCTCTTCGTTGCTCGAGCAGACTCCGACGTCCCCTGACAGGCCTCCCTCAGGCGGGCATCAACAGAAGCAGCAGGCTCAAGTAGCCTACCAAAATTCTCGTCCGTCACCGCTAGGTTTTGGACCGTCAACAACGCCAGGGGGATCTCCCCCTATCGGCACAACAAACGTCCCAAGTCGTCATGGGACACCGCAGACTCCTTTTAGTGTCGGACAGATCCTCTCTGACAATGGATCTGGCAGGATGCGATCGACCTCACCCGCAGCCTCGGCTGTACGCCCTGCCCCGATATCGCAGGGTGCCTACCACAATTCAACACAGTCCCTGGATAAGCTGGTTCGGCCTGGACAAGTCGGTGGCCAAGCTCAACAGCCTGCTACCGGCTCACCTACTATGGCGTTTCGACCTGACGCTCGGCCGGCTAATGGTCGCGTTGAGAATAATACTCGAGATGACTTGCCACTATCTCCAGTTTCTCAGGTGTCAAACATGGGACCGCCATCAGTCTCTTCTATCGCTACAGGGCAAAGTCCTCGACTGACAACATCCGGGCCAGCTATGGGAAGGAGACAATCCTCTCAACTTTCGCAACCCTCACAGCCGAACACGCCCGCGCTGTCCATGGCCTCTCATACTCCACCAACGCAACACCAACCGTTTTCTACTCGCATAGGCATGTCGCCACAACAGCAATACCAGCAGCAGTTCCCTCCAGGGTTCCAACCGCAGGTTTCTAATCCCCAGCAGGGCGGTCAACAAAACTTTCCCAGTCAGCAACAGCCGGGCGGTTTCCGTGGCCAGCCAAGCCCACACCCTTCGTCCTTTGCCCCTGGGCGTCCATCAATGCAAATGCAGCACTCTGTCGGACCTCAAGTACCTCCGAAGGACAACATGGGACCTCCACCTCAGCCTTATGCCGCAGAAGCACCTCGTCAAGGCAGTCCCGCGTCGTCTAAGTGGAAGGGACTGAAGAACCGAATGTCGGGGCAGGCGGCACATAAGCCATCATCGAGTCAGAGCAAGCCGGAAGGTGAAAAACTGTCTGCGAGCAAGATTCTCGGGGCATTTAAACGAAGCTCCAAGCAAGCGCCGGTTGCCGAACACTCTTTTCAGGGAGGTTACCAAGGAGGACGGCAGCATCAGCAGTTCCCTGGTCAGCCCCCCTACGGGCAAACCCCGACTCCACGACAGTCTTCTCAGTTTGGCAGTCCCCCAGTTGGCCAGATGCAAACTCCACGGCAATCCTCTCAGCAGTTTAGTAGCCCACCTGTTGGACAGATGCAGACTCCGCGACAGTCATCCCAGTTCACCAGCCCACCCATGGGCCAACATCAGTTCCAGAGACCTCCAGGACCTATTGGTCAAGGTCAGCCTGGTATGGGCCAGCCGTATCCCGGCTATGGATTCAAGCCTCAGGGCCAATTCCAATCCCCTCCTCAACCACAAGGCCAGTTCCAGTCCCCGCCTCAACAACACCAGGGCCAATTTCAGTCTCCGCCCCATGCCCAAGGTCAATTCCGTTCTCCTCCTCAGGCTCAGGGCCAGTTCCAATCCCCTCCTAAACCTCAAGATCGATTCCCATCGCCGCCTCTCCCACAAGGCCAGTTCGAATCTCTTCCTCAACGCCAAGTCCAAGGCCAGTTCCAGTCACCACCCCAGACCCAGGGTCAGTTTCAATCTCCACCTCAACCTCAGGGTCAGTGGCAATCGCAAACGCATAGCCCCGGAGGCCAGTTTGCTCCATCCCCTTACCAGCCAGGCCAGTTCCCTACCCAGGGACAAGGAATGACTGGGCAATCCCCAAATAGGACACACCCGAGCCCTCGCGTTCAGCAGGGGCATATGATGCAGCAAAGCGTCCATCAACAGCAGCAGCCAATCACGGTCCAAACGTCCGTCCCCATTCAGCAGCCAATTCCCGTACACGCGCCATCACCCCATCAAGGAGCCTTGTTGCAGCAGTTTATGCCTCCAGCAGCCAACAATCAGCCCAACAATGCGGAGTATCAAGGAAACAGAGGAGGGCAGCCAAGCCATCCGGCGTTCGCGCACAGAGGTAGTCCAGTTAATACTAACCAGCAAGGAAGGCCGGACATGCAACGTCTTGTAAGCAATGACAGCCATCACAGCGGTGGAAGCAGCGGAAGCTCAAGGCTAGGCAGCAATCCTCCTCCCGCGGTTCAACATACATCCCCTAGGATGGTCGCCGGCGAGAACGAGGCCACCAAGCCTCTGCCTCCAGCTGGGGGTGTACCTGTGGTTGCTGCGACTGCTGCTGGTGCATCGCCAGCGGGCGGTCAACCTGTAGTGGCGATGAACGAGAACTCGGCACCCAAGACCGAAGACCATCGCGCTCTTTCGTTGAGCCCTCCCAGCGGGTCGAACGGCGAGATCAGCCCGGTCAACTCGGCCCTTCTGTCTCAACCAACGCCGGAGCCCAAGGGCACGATCAACGCGGCGCCCGTCCAAAACGAAACAACACACGACAAGGCCGTTTCGCCCGAAAGCAACGGCAATGGGGTCGCTACCAAGGCGACCGGAGGGCCCTCCTTCTCCGCCGAGCTGGAAGATACAGAGGACGCTCGGAAGCGCACGCTGCGGATCGACTCACAGGAGGAGAAGATCCATTATGACCCCAATGCCGACTCGGATGGAGAACTGCCTCCTCAGATGAGCGCAACGAGTTACCCCGGACAGGAGTGGAACCCTTACGGAGGGGAATACGGAGATCTCGATTAACGTATCGCAAGTTGATGAATCTCTCTTGATATATACGACAGCACAATTTGTCACCAGTCTTGTACCTTGACGCATCCGTCCTTTCATTTGTCTTTTTGTTTATTATCATTTACAGCGTGGCGTCACGGCCATACTTTCATTACCCCCCTCACTTGATGGTTTATTGAGACAAGATGGCATGGGGGACATTTAATACACAAAAGCAGGTCAGGGAAAACGAGGACAAAATGGAAAAGAAACACGCACTTGAGCATATACAGTTTTCTTTCCGTCAGTATACATAATTCTAGTCATTCAGAGCATCGCCCGCGTCGCAATGTCCCGGGCAAGCATAATAATATTGCATCAATCGCCAGGTCGGTCAGACCCTTCATCTTTGAGCTGCGAACACCAGTGACTGACGTTGAGCAGACGGGATGAGCTGGGGCTGGACCAGGTTCCAACCAGGCTCTCCTGCCCCATGGCCTGTGGAGCAAGTCGCTTGAGTTCTTCCAGCTGACCAAAAAGTACACGCTGAAAGGGGGTACTACGTGCAAGATGCATATGCCATTCTGGATTGCCGATGGCGAGTACGAAACTACTTTGCCGAGTCAATCACAGCTGGTGAAGGATGCTTTGGGCGATCGGGCCGAACTGCACCTCGTCAATGGATATCACCACCAGACGTTGAACGGAATAACACTGAGGTGGCGGGGTTGTGTGTGATGGAAACAGGACATGGCGTCTTGTCTCTCCTGCGGGTGGAGATGGAGAGTTCAAATGCCGGGCTGTAAGTTCAGGCACCACCAAGTTGATGCTCCCCCGTACACCAGCACATCCGCACGGGTAATATATGCTTTATTGAGTCATGAATCATCAAGCTCGTCGTGTGGTCTTGCAATGATGTCTGCCTCTTAAACAGACTCTAGTTGTGCATCACGTATTCACATCATGGTTTGTTCAACCCCGCTGGAGAGACTTGATACGGCATATATTTCTTACGCCTCGCCCCATGCATCTCGTAGCATTATTACATTCCGGCTGGCGGGAGGGACGTTACCCTGAACACACGAACGCTCAATGAACTCTCGGCGAATACAAGGAGAAGCACGTGTGGAATACACAAAACAGAGAATTCTTCCTCGTTCCCCCATCAACATCAACCACCGCTAACATGAACCACACTCCCAAAAGGGCCACTGAGAAGGGCAAAGACCTTTACACCGTGTTTCCCAAACAAAGTACCGACACTGCTGAAACCATGGAATTCATCAAGTCAACTGTCAACAATCATGACCTCCACCCCTGGACCGACGTCCATGAGCAGTTGATGTCGTGGACAGTCGAGGCCTCGCCGAGCGAAGTTACTCAGCTAGAGGGCCATGACGGCATTGATCGCGTGACCAAGCTGGAGATTCCAAAGCATCACAAAAGAGTGAGACAAGATGATTCTTTGCAACAAAAATCCACCATCTACCCTGTGGATGGTCGGAACCTGGACCAGTGCAACGCAACCAGTGCCTCCCTCAAGGCCCTCCTCGACGGTAAGGTAGATGGACCTAGGATATGGGACGGCAGGGTTGAGGGCTGGGTAGCCCTCTTGACCAAGGCTCAGGTGGAGCAAGTTGAGGCCATCGATGGCGTTAAAGTTGTGCACCCAGTTCATAAGGGTAGGCGATGCCGTGTGGCTCGAGGACTTTGAAAGCCGTCGACTTCTCCAAAGGCACCGGGCCCTTTGGAAAGACGAGGTACCATGTACGAGACACAGCAGGACGCTGCTCCTGAGTTGGTTGCCGTCAGCCAGCCGAGGTACGTTAGTTGACCAGCCTATGCCAGCACAATGCTAACCAGCCCTCACTTCTAGCACAATCCCAGCCTTACGGGACCTTAAGCACTACATGTATGAGAGCCATGCAGGAGGAGGAAGCTACATATATCACATCGAGACAGGTGTAGCTTTTGAGGCTCAACACCAGGCAAGACAAGCTCGCCAAGCATTCAATCCGCCAAGCCTAATGAAATCAGGAATTCCCAAATATCGCCCCACAGCATCTCCTAACCCAGCAAGCAATCGACAACCACGAGGAACCTGGAGAGGACGATGAAGAAGATGATCCATCGCATGGCACCTGTAGCGCAGGCAAAGCACTCGGAACCCAGTTCGGGGCTTCTAAGAAGGCTATGCTTGTGGTAGTCAGGCTCTACCTCATTGATACCGACGAGTTCAAGGAAGCCCTAGATCTCATTATTCACGACCTTGACGAACATCCTGAACGACGTAAGAAGAGCGTCATTACCATGCCACTCAGTATCGGCCAGGATTGGGAGGATGGCCTGATAGACCAGATAAGAGGGCGACTGAACGCACTCTTCGACAGGGATGTTCCTTTTGTCTGCAACTCAGGCAACATCGACCCAGTCGAGAATGATAGCGAGGAGGTAAACGAGTATCCGGCACTGCTCGAGGGGCCTGATTTCCCACTCATTGTTGTTGGCTCTGTTAATTCCGAAGGCGCGCTATCTGATTTCTCTCAACGTGGACCCCATGTGACTCTTCACGCTGTGGGGAGGATATTCTTTGTCTGCCAAAGGACTCACAAACACCCATGAGAAAGGATGGTACATCATTTGGTATGCCCCGGGGATGTCCCAGCTTGGCATGATCGCGCGCTAACCAGACTGATTTAGCTGCGCCGCTGGTTGCTGGCGAGATTGCCAATCTCCTCTCGTATGAAACGGTGCCGTTTGATACCAGTGATGGCAGCCTTGTTAAGAACCTCAAGGCATATCTTCAATCCGACAAGGGAAGCTGGGAGCGAGTACCAGGCATCCGCGTGCTCTGGAACGGCGTCACCGAGGAAACCCACAACTCCAAGGAGCATGCCCAGTGCAACACTCTTCAGGCCGATTTCTACGTTGAGCGAGACGATGTGAAGAGCTTGATCGAGAACGAATTTTGCCCCGATGCAACAGTGCGGCGTGATCTACAACAAGATTCATTCTCCATCTCACGAACTTACAACGAGGGCACGCCCAACAAGGTTACCCTCTCGATGGATCTCGAAACAGGCTCCAGCGTCAAGCATAACGGAGACGATTGCATCAAGTACCTCATGATGGCTGTGGACGGCTGTGACCCCTCCTCCGAAGTCAACCAGCAAACTACAAGGCCGGAGGCTTGATAACTATCGGTGGCGATAGATATCGTGTCTCTCCTGGCACCCTCCGCTCAGCTGCTGAGAAAGGGAAACAGGCAGGCTGCGATAGTGCCTATAAGGTCTTTTTCAATGAGTACTGGGTCTGGGGTCATGGCTGGGCTAGTTCTGATAATGGCAAGTCGCTTCAGGACGAGGTCAAAAGTTGTGCACTGCTTCCTGATACATGGAGCTTCGAATATGGACTTGGCGACGATGGACGCGAGTGGACCGCGAAGTTTCGCACTGGTGTCTTTCAGAAGAGCTGTGTAGGGAACGCTCTGAAAACAGCAGCTGGCATTGACGGCGTGGGATGTCATGGCTCCGGTTAAGAAATCAGGGGTCACAGTTAGTTCAGGGTCAGAACTTATGGTTGCCAGGACGCCGCGAAATCGTCTTTCTTTGAGTAGATTCCTGATCGCTCACTGGACCTTATGTCGTTTGCTACACGATCTTTGCACGAATTTAGTCGCTCCTTTAGTTTCTTTTATACAACGCATGCAGTTGTAATGCTTCAAGTTGGTGTTTGAAAATTCATTCTCACATCGTCCCTCCGACCAATCTGTTAGCGACGTGCCTACATATACCTTCGAGGTAACGCTCCAGGTGCTGTTTCTATAGCTTATTGAGCTGGATCATGGTTCGACTGAGTGTCTGACGCCCTTCAGGTCGGGTGCAGGACTGACAAGCGCTGAGGGCCTTTGTTCTGGTCTTGATTCTCTCCTCCAGCTACCACAGGGTAACGTTCCGCATGAACGCGACCAGTTTCACCACGATCTATCCTCCATAAGGCCAATAATGCACCCGAGTAAATCTTTCAGCTTCCCAACTAGCTACTCTATCTCCTCCTAAACTTACTATAAAGCCCATTAATAAGTATGCCATTAGAGCGCGTTATTTTCTGCAGAGCTTATTAATAAGCATACCTATACCTAAGATAGCAACTTAATAAGGGCTATATAATGTAACTCTTTGGCCTAAAAGTATATAAATATATATATTTAGACTATTGCGTATAAGCTGCTATGAAACATATAAAGTAAGCTAGTCAAGAGGGTAAAGGAAGCAAAGCTGTTTAGTAGAATAGATATAAATAAAAGAAAAGCAATAATAATTAACCTTGGGCATATTATCTAAGAACGCCGAAAAAGGAATTCTATAAGAAACACTCAGATAAGGGGGTACCCCATCACGAACAGTCGGCTACGTGATGGCTCCAACAGCAAAGAGGTCCACTCCATGGGAGGGAAGACTAAAAAGAGGCAAAAAAACATACAACAGCGGGGATTCGCTGGTCGTCACCGACCCAACTACTAATCCGCCCCTCACTGGCTTATCTATGGGAGAGCGGACGGGATCCCGAGTTCTCCAGTGGGTATGGTCGTATGTGCTAGAGGGGGGCTGAAAGTCAGATTATATTCTCCAGCCATGGGAAGCAACCAGAAAACTTAAGCCTGGTGAACTAAACGTCATGCTGGTTGTCCTTGATGCCGGTTGTGCAGGCTTGTATGACCCAACTCCTTCAATTTCTTCATTCAACGCCTGTCTTCCGTCGCTATTTCCCTCTTGACAAATAATCTTCAGGTCATACATCAGCCCCCTCACCCAGAACAGTCCGACTCGGAACCAGAGTCCGAGTCCGTCGACTCTGTAGTCGCCGAAGCCGAATCGTCACTATCTCCATCATCAGACCCAGCGAATTCCGGACCTCGCTGATCAAACTCGTGATCGGATGGGTGAAAGAGGGCCACGTGGCGATGGCATTTGGAACAGTACCCAACCTCTGTACATGTCTTGCACAAATATGCGAAGCCTCGAATATCCTATCCCATGGCGTTAGTGAATGTTAAAGTTGGTAATACTGCATAGTAACTAACCCATTCGCATGCGTCACAACAGTAATTTTGGTAGTAACCTCGCTGCGACTTGACCTTGTGTGGCTCTTCCATGTCGTCGCTCTTCTCGGGGTCAGAAACACCATTGGACATGGGACCGTGGGCTAGAAGAGCCATTGACTCTCTGGAACATGCAGAGAAACGACCAATTTCCAACGGAGTCCACTTCTCATCCCCAACGTTGGCCAAAACCGTTCTGTCGGCCCCGTTCTCGAGCAGAAGCGTGATCACCTCCTTCTGCTGGGGACTCTCGCTTGCATACTCTTCATCTCGCCAAGAGCTCGGCCTCCGGGCAGCCCAGCATAGCGGTGTCCACCCATCAATGTCTGGAGCGTCGATGGCTGTCTTGTCAGATAAGAGTGAGATAATCTTCTCGACAACTTGCTTGTGCCCCGACTGCGCAGCAAAGTGAAGCGCCGTTCGGCCCATTTTGTCCTTGGCATTGATGTCACCACCATTTTCGAGGATGACCTCAAAGTTGCTCATCCCGTTAAGAGCGGCAAGGTGTATCGGCATGCGGCCCATCTCGTCCCTCACATCGACTGTCGCCCCCTTTTGTTCCAGGATAAGGTTGATGACGTTTGGCGTCGCGCTAAAGGCTGCCGCAATGATGGGGAAGCCTAGCAAACCGCCTTGTGCAGTCACATCTGCGCGAGACTCTCTCGGGCGAACGTGTGGGTGTTCTTCCTCGTCGAGGAGATAGCGAACCATTTCCTCAGGCGACGGATCATTCGCTCCTTGATTTCGTAGAATTATTGCCTGTAACGGCGTACCGTTCAAGCCATCGCACGGCTGATTCACATTGGCGCCCTGCTCGACGAGAAACTTGACCGTCTCCCACTCCCCCTTCCAACAAGCCTGGCAGAGGGGCGATCCGTTCCATGGCGATCCACGATTGATGCTGGCTCCTCGCTCAAGTAGAAGCTTGGCTCGGGCCAATCCGTCGATTGCAGTGACGGCCATTGAGAGCGGTGTGTCGCGTGAACGAGTTGTCACTGCTTCGATGTTTGCCCCAGCATTGAGGAGACGTCTGAGGTTGTTTAGTGTGGTGTCCACGCAATGGATAGCAGCGATGCCCTCCTCATCGTCACCCTCGTCAATATCGATTCGACCGGAGAACTCCAGAAACTCCTGAAGGTAATCTCCCGTGGCAGCTGAGCGGATAAGAGGAATGCCGTTTGCTTTGTGCTTCAGGTTGGCTCCAGCTTCTGCCAACCGACGTACCATTCCGTCTATTCCAACTCTTGCCGTGACAGCAAATCTCATGGGAGTCCAGCCTGACCAATATTGAGAGTCGCCATCATACTCCATGTCGACTGAGGCATTGTGCTCCAACAGTAGTTCCACAGTCTCATCCAGGCCCCCATCCACCGCGTATATCAAGGCCGTTTGGTCGAAACGTCTGCCAAGGTCTGGATTGGCTCCCTTTCTAAGAAGGAGACGGAGAATCTCTGTCTGTTCGATGCCGAGTATGACCGGCGTCATATTGTGCCGGTTGGCTTGGTCTACGTTGGCGCCGCTTTGTAACAGAAGCTCAACAAGCTCGTACCGCTTACGGCTAATCGCACAACTCAGCGGATAGCTCCCGGCATCGTTAGGTAAGGTGGGATCAGCGCCGTGGTCCAGGAATTTCCGGAGGGCATCCGTCCTAACGTCGTCCTCCGGGTATTGCACTCTGGAGTCCTCGACCCGGATCGGCCAAGTAACCAATGCAAACAGCAGGGCTGTCTCTCCTGACTCGTTTTTAGCATTCAAATCCAAGTCAAGTTCCAGGAACCGGTCTAGGATCTCCAGGAGCCTATCCTTAGGCGTCATCTGGAAGATCTGGTGGAAGATGGGCATATCCAGTAGCTCGCTCTTGGGGTCGGCTCCAGCAGCAAGGAGCATATTGCAGACCCCCAGATGGCCACTGCAAGCAGCCCACCGTAGGGCAGTTCCATTGGGACCGCAGATGTCGGGATTTGCTCCATTGTCAACAAGCAGTCGCACACACTTCTCGAGGCCGTCATCCGAGGCCACAACCAGCGGCACCCACTGGAACTCGTCCCTGGGGCCTGGAGGAAGACCCATGTTGGGGTCAGCGCCCTTCTTCAGGAGCAGTTCCAGGGTGTTGTAATGTCCAAAGACTGATGCAAGATACAGAGGAGTAAAGTTATTGTCACTGGGGGCATCAATCTCGGCCTTGCCCTCCTCCAAAAGGACTCGAGCGACTTCAGTGTGCCCCTCGACTGCTGCAAGATGAAGAGGTGTTCGTTCGTAAAGACTGCCAGTGAACTTGTGATTGGCCCCATGCTTCACGAGAGCTTGCACAGTCTTTGGATGGCCGGCCTGCGACGCTTGGCATAGTGGCGAAGCCCTCAGAGTGAGTGTCCATTCAACTTCAGGGTCAGGTGGGCATCCCAACCCGAGAATCTTGTCGGTAAAACGATCAAGGCCCAGCCACGCCGCCCTATAAATGAGAACCGGTGGCCATTCAATGCTGCCAGGCTCTTCTGTCTTGGCGATCATCTGCTTCAACAGATCTAGCATCAAGTCCTCATCACCAGAAGAGCTTGCAGCCTCGAGAGTCTTCATTAATTGATCGGATGATAGCGTGTGCTCCTCGGTCATTTGTCGGACGATCCCGGCATTCCCCTTGCGAGCTGCTTCGAGTAACCCTCGGAACACGTCTTGTTGATCTCGTGGCTTTACTACTTCGAGCAGTCCAAGGCCAGCAAAGATTGGAAACAGCGTTTCCGGAAGATCGACACTCTTCGTGATTTGGTTTGCAAAGGCCCAGTGACCCTGAGCCAGAGTCCGAGCAAGATTTGGTGATTCTGATTCCGAGAGCGTGGTTGAGAGGTCTGGACGCGACGAGCTCAGAGAATAGTGATGTGTCCACGCTTGGAGGGCATAGGAGGTGAGGTTTGTTCGGTCCGCAAAAGTAGGCGTTTCGAAGGTTATGAGGCCGACCCCGAAAGTCTCATCGAGGAGCTGCTCGATGCTGGAACTGGTCCTGGAAAGATATTTGAGACACAGCTCGGCTATGTCAGAATGAGCAGTCTCTTTTATCTCTTCCCACAGATACTTTGGCTCTCTAGCCGTCATCGGTGCAGTTCCCTCCCCGGCCATGAAGTTTCGCAGGCGGGGATGTCGGAATCTGACTTCATTCTGGTTTACCTCGATGACGCCAGCCAACCACTGCTGAATCTGGGAGATGAGGTTCTCTACTTCTGACGGTCTCGGGGCCACGCCACCTCGATCTTGAGAAGTCTCGAACGAGAGAACAGTTGCAAGTTCCCAGACGCTGAGTGGTCTCACAGAGTAAAGCAGCCATGACAGGAGCCGACAAAGGATGCCTTGTTCGGGAAACCTCCTCAGCACCCAATCCAAGACCTCTCCAAGAATGTCGTCGTCTTGAGATTTGCCCTGGGCCAGATTCACGGGTGCAAAGAGCGTCTGGATGGACGTTTCTTCGGGCCAGCCATCGTGCATTCTGGCCTGCTCACGAATGATTTGCCGGACGGAGGGCTCGAGCCTCTCAATCGTCTTCAGTTCCTCGTGGACCTTGGCATCATGGGAAAGGAGGTCAGGCCGGACCATCGTCAGACTTGCCAAATCTCTTTCATTATCGTTGTCGGTGTAAGATTCTAATCCCGATGCTGCAAGATCAATTGGTGTACAGACGGAACCTGAGAGTTCCTCCGTCAGGGCGCCGGGCTTGTGGCTTGTCACAACAACCTTCCACGGCGTCTCGACGTTTTGAGACACATAGACGAAGTTTTCCAGGAACTTCTTGCGAGATGCTGGGGTACATTCGTCAAAGTAGTTGATGACGCATATGACCTCCTCAACTTCATCTGACGACCGAAACCACTCAAAGAACTGGATGAGGTCGGTCTCAGTCCAGCCGTGCTCATTGTGTAACTGATTGAAGAAGAATTCGAGCTGCTGGTTTAGTCTGGGGAAGTGGGTAATGATCTGTGCCAAGAATGTCGCGATCAAGTCTCTAATAGAGTCGCACCGGACATCCCATCGATCAAAGGAAAAGTAGAGCACCAAGCTTCGCCTCTGATTACCCTCGGCATCTGATTCGAGGGAGTAGAAGACCTGCTCAGCTGCCTCCCGAACACGATGGTTTCCATGGATATAGAGGATCTGAGGCTCCCGATGGCTGAGCCAGGCTTGATACTCGGGGAGGTCCTTGAGGAAGTTGGAAGATTCTCCGGTCCTGAGTGGGTAGACAGGAGAGGCGAGAGCGAGGAGACTCCGCTCTTGGATGTACTGCTTGTCTTCCAATGTAGGATTGATATCTGAGGAAATATTAGCTTGCTGGTCGACGTGAAAAGCAGGTTCACGAGTGCTTGACGTCGGATTGAAGTGTAGGAAAAGAGTAGGAGGTGTGAAAGGTTGACCCTCCCCAGTTGAGATCACAACACGTGACGGGACCATGACCTCCAGCACCATTGATCCAAAAATAGCACGTGAGTTTTCGCAACAGGAACTTGAACTTACCGCTGTCGATCTTCTTGATGTAGGTCTTGAGGTTGGAATATTTGGTGTCACTGGGCTCAGGAAGCCGTCTTTCCAGGGGAATGCCCAAGGTAGCACTGTAGTTATCAAAAGCCTGATCAAGTCAGAAAAGAATTGTCTCCAAGACGCCAACTGAAGAGAGCCTCACATGGCAAATATTCGAGTTTTCAGTTCCTTCAGAGTAAAGGCTGATGACTCTACTGCGAAGGGGGACCTTGGACTCAGCGAATAGGCCGTTGATTTCGATGACGGCATTTGCAAGCCCCGATATGGATGACACTGACGGTCGAACTTTGGAGTCGTTGTGAACATAGCTGGTGAAGAAGAAACGTGTGAGTCTGTCTTCCATATCGATCTTGTTGAAGCTACGATGAGGACAGCCTAGAAAGACCTACAGTAGGTTAGGGCTTTGCTCTACACTCCAGAAACAATACTAGCTTACCACTAATCGGGACATTTCCGAGATGTCCCTCCACCGATACCCTTCGAGAGCTGCCAAAGCGAGGGCCTGTAAATATGGTCAGGTCTCTTATGCCACAGTTTGAATGGAAGGGGGATGAACACCCACATCTTTGACAATGATACCTCCAATATCGTGACAAACAAAGAAAATTCGCCGTTTCTAAGATCAATCAACATCTTAAGTCCTCATAGAACTTTAGGGCCACAAACATGCTGTGCGTTCCGACGTCTCGCCTTGAGAGCTTGCAACAACATGAGAGCCATCTGGCGGATCGACTGGCGAGACTGGCGGGCGCGAAAGAACTGCGAAGCATCGTACTGATAGGTGAGTATCCTGCATTTTGACGATATACCCTTCATCCAGAAGGGGTCCTCTGCAGCTCGCCTCCCAGCAAATTTGGACACCCAGGCCGAGCTTCCTGAACCAGGGCATTCTCCAACGCCACCCTCCCAGTCCCCGTAAACTCCAGGGACGACGACATAGCTAACAAGTTTCTGTCAGTAAACCCTTGCTCGAATAGATGGGGGAACTCACTCGACGGCCAAAGCTCCATCGAAATATGGACGGTGCTCAGCTTCTTCCACATCTTCTGGTTTTTCTTCCCAGACAATGTGAAGGGGTTCAGCATCTGGGTCAGGGGCTGAGTCTGAAGATGGAGTGGTTTTTGAGCCGGAATCATCGCCGGCTGGTATGGCCTCTGTTGCTACCGTTTCATCATTTTGTTGATCCTGGTTGTCGCTAGTGATTGTTTCTTGAACTGGTTCAGTTGGTGGCTCTGGAGAAGGGAGTCGAGACAACTCCGAAGCAGCAGAGGAAGCCACCGAGTCCGAGTCCGAGTCTGAGTCAGGCATCGCGTTTGGTGTTGAAGGCCTACAACGACATTCAAATGAAGGAATCCGGCGATTATGCACTCAGGTGGATGTACAGTATGGACAGTGAGTGATGTGTTGCGTGATCGGGTAAGGAACCGTGAATAGGCGATCTTCCAAGCCGTGTGATTAAGGCAAGGCTTCCCGTCTTCACGAGATAATTTCAACGAGGTTGCACCTGAGGGGGAGGCGCAGCTGAAGGCCAAGATGCACTTGGTATGCAGAGTAAGCGTCCATGCCGTGGTGCCGCACACACAGCGAGCCCTAGCAAATCATGAAACAGTTGGCTATTTTCAACCCTGTAGCCTGCCAAGGATATATAGTGGCGTGACACGGATGCAGGGGTTGCGGTGGGATTGGGGGCTAAATCCTCAAACTTGGTGATCTGAGGCCCCTCTTATCGACGGGATGTGGGATTGGAGGGCCGGGTGATCAAGGGCACAGCCAAGGCAACAGCCAGAAGAGGTATCCAGCCCGTGCGGGGCATCCTTGCTTATACGCAGGGCTGAAGGCATAAAGAACCATGATACTGGTTCTTTGCTGGCTGGGAGATATTGACTCCTCAACAAGAACACCATGAGCGACACTGAGACAAAGAACAACAACGACTACGATGGGGAGAGCGATGATGACATTGAGCTTCCTGAGGACTCGGACTGGGACGAAGATGAGACCAGCATCAGCATCGGCCTGAACAAGAAGGGAGAAAAAGGCAGCGGCTACCGCACCCGAAACGACCCTTCAGCACCATTCCAAAGAGCGACAGTGACTGAACGTCGAGGCATCATCCAAGTGCGATGCAAATCTCGAGAGGTCATTCATGGAGGCTTATCCCTCGACTCTGGAGAGAACGCAACTCTTCTCGTCTACGACCTATACTTGGACACGACTAAAAGATCTCGAAGAATTCTCTCAGCCAAGCTCGAGTTCGAGTTTAGCAGCAACATCCCTGGAGTTCGGGCACCAGAGGTCCAAGCCATTGCCCCCTCTGGCCGCATTACGCTACTGTCTTCAACCCAGGAGGAGTCGCTCACTCGCGGGACCGAAGTCAACGCGGGAGTCAGCCAGTTTGCAGACATTGGTGGCACCGTAAAGTGGGAGAAGACGGTCAGCCGTACCACCAGCGATGACGCTCGTGTAACGGGACACATCTTCAGCGACGAATATGGAAGGGGAGTTGGTGCCAGCTGGGTTCTTCACGAGAACAGTTCCATTCGGTCAGGAACGCCGAGCTTCATGCGCTGCGCGATCCTACTAAACAGGAAATACGACGAGGAGAACTTTGAGTGCAAGATAACGATCAACGCGGAAGCAGATTGGAAGTCGGAGATGGGCAAGCTGTTTGGGTCAACGCCAAAGGACGATCCTATCCTGTTTGATCCGACTCTTCCACCAACCAACAAGCTGCGCAAAGAGTACGATATTGAGAACTTGGGGGCCGTTGATCTGGATGATTTCGTCGACATCGTGTTTGACAGGACCCTGAAGAAGAAGGTCAAGGACGCAGCCTGATAGAGAAGCCCGTAGCGCAACCAATCAGTTGAAGCGAGCAAGCGCTGATATGCAGTCCTGTACGCATTGAAGCGGAGTTGTATCGACCCATGTCTGCAGGGCTGAGGCATCCTTGCCAGCTGACCTCAAGATCCCTGTACGACCGGACCACTGTTGGGTGACAAAATGCCTCTTTGTGAACGAGGGGGGAGACGTTGCATTGGGGGCCAAGGACGAGGCTGGGGAGGGGCGTCAATGGAGAAATCGGTGCTATTCCTGAGATGTAGTCGTTTCAAGTCCATCCTTCAATCAATCGCCTTTCTTCCGTTCTTTGAGTGACCCGTTATACGTTGAGATACCCTCAGATCACGCTACCATGAGTCCCGCAGCTGATGACGATGATCACTTTGACGATCTTGGACCTGCAGAGTCCGACACGGAGCAGGCAGAGTCCAAGGCGGGGGATGATTCAAGTGAAGATGACTCTGAGAGTGACGACGAGGATCACCACAGAAAGGTCTCGGTGAAGGATCTCCTGGATGATATCCTCAAAAAGATCAAGAACGGGAAACTCGACCTTACAAATAAGGAGGACTACGTCAACTTCACAAATGGCGATGGAGAACTTCTTGCGGCTGGCACTGGAGACCAGCGCGTGCCAACGGCACTACACATAATGGCCACGATGGACAAGAAGGAGCTTCCAAAGCTCGACAGCAAGATGCAGCCACTCATCGAGTTCCTCGCAAGCCGTCGAGATTATCTCAAGATTCAAGATCGATCAGGCCACACATCATTATCTCTAGCCATCGAGGCAAAGAAGGAAAAGATGGTCCAGTGGATGTGCGATGCTCATCCAGACATCAGCTCCATCCTCTCCATTCCGAGCAACGACTTGATGAACTGCCTTCACGTCGGCGTTGACAAGAGGGTCAAGTTCCTCGATCTTCTCGTAGATAGAGCAGATCCCCTCACGCTCGCAGCCAAGGACGCCAACGGAAACACGCCGCTTCACATCGCAGTCGAGTACAAGAAGTGCAGGCGAGAGCAGCTCACAATCATTGAGCGCATCGTCAACAAGAGCGACCAGGCCATCCTCGAGGGTCCTCCCCTTGGAGACTTCAACAAGGAGGGCATGTCACCTTATCTCCACCACAAGGAGACAAAGCGAAAGGCTCGGGAAAGGGAGAAGAGGAAGGCTAGAGAAGAGAGCGAGCGCGAAAAGGGCAGCAGTCGCCGTCCGAATCCCGGCAATGCGGATGAGCCTAACAGAGAAACGAGACCGGATCAGAGAGGCAACATGTCTTCATCAGGCTCAAGAGTCCATGGACCTGATCCTGGAGTTCCAGACGGGAGACTCAATCAGCAGCTGGATTCTCGTACCAAGTATGGAGGAAGGCCAGTCCCAAACCCGTCCGGGTTAAACTCGCCGATCATCACCACAGCACCGAGTCTTCCGTTGCCTGAAGAGAAGAAGAAGTCTTCTCGCTCGATGGAGAGTGAGAAGAAGGAAGGGGCAGACAGCAGTCACAAGTCTTCTTCCAAGGTGGACGAGGCGACTGTGAAAGCTGTAGAGCGTTTCTTGAAATTGCATTACCTGCGCTCTCGGAGCTATGGAGTGGCCATGGAGATTCTATACGGGCGCAACACAACATCAGGTAAGATTTTTATTTCATAGATGTAATTACGGTATCAGGAAAGGCTGACATGTCGCAGAGCAAGAACTGTACTTTGACCTGTCAGGCGACGTCAACAGCGGAACCATCACCCAAGCAGGTCTCGAGAACCTCTTGTCCAAGCTTAAGTTTGAGGACATTCTTCAATATGTCGCCATACCCAAGCTCAGTGTGCAAGTAAACCGAGCCGGCGAGAGGTCTAGTAGTCGAAGATCAGCCAAGCCGGACGGAGCCGGCAGACGAGACCTTTGCTACGTCTTTGACCGTCTGCGCAAAAAGGGGGTCAAGACCATTCTCAAGGTCTTTATCGACGACTCGTCCATGCCGGCGCATAGTGATGAGGCTATCGAGGATGCACTCAAGTCTATGGACGTCGAGGTTTGGGATTGGAACAAGACCGACTTGTGTACTGAGGTGATTCACAAGGTTGCTCCAAAGGCACGCGAAGTACACCTCTACTGGAGTGGTAACAATGCTGTGCTCAGAGGATGGAGTGAAGAGGGAGGTTTGAAGAAGTTACGAAGTCTGAAGACGGTACATCTTCACATTCAACAGGTGCGTCTTATCTAGCTGGTGTCTCACGGATGTCTAACCTGAGTAGGGTCTCGAATCCAGCTCCCGCACACAACAAAACGTCAAAGAGTTTCTCGAACGCATGAAACGACTCATGCCCGACGTCGACGTCTTCAAGGACGGACCCGTCGTCCGCCGTGGAGTAGCTGATGTCAACACCACCCGAGCTGAAGACCAAACCGAGCACTCCAACAAGCACGAGTGGATTCAATGCATGAAAGAGTTCCGCAGACTACTATTTGACGCTGAGAGGTACTATGATCGTGGAAAGATTGAGGAGAGCATCGAAGAGCCCATCAAGATTGCTCTGATTGATGATGGCGTGGATATCAAGGATCTCGAGTACTCGTTTATCGGTGGGCGGACGTTTTGCAAGCGTGACCCTGAGCACAACTTGAATGATCCTTATTATGTGTCTAGTACTGGACATGGTACTATCATGGCCAAGCAGATTCATCTGTTGTGCCCTCGAGCACAGTTTTACGTGTTGAGGCTGGAAGACCATCCCTCAGATGAATCAGCACGGCAGATTACTGCCAAGAGCGCAGCACAGGTATTTAAAGCATTGCACTCCTTAACCCTGCACCAGAAATTAATTATTCTTCTAGGCTATTCTTGCTGCGGTGAGAAAAAAGGTACACATCATCTCCATGTCCTGGACCATCGATCCTCCCGAAGACGAAGAGGAAAGGCGAGCTCTTGAAAACGCCATCACCAAAGCGGCCAGCGCCGATATCCTCATGTTCTGCTCAGCCTCAGACCAAGGAGCCAAGCACGTTGCCACTTACCCGTCCAAGGCGACGCCCAAGATCTTCACCATCGGTGCGGCCACGGCTTCGGGGACCGTCGACAGTTGGGTTGGCAACATCAACAACATCAGCTTTACTTTCCCCGGTACCAAGGTCGAGCTTGACGGCGGTCCTACCGATACTGCTGTTAAAGAAGTGACAGGATCGTCAGTAGCTACGGCATTGGCAGCTGGTTTGGCGGCTTTGATTCTCTACTGTGTTCAAGTGCGAATCCTCCTCGCCACAGATCCCGTAGAAAAACAAAAGGCCCGCAGAGACTTTCAGTCGCTCCAGAAGCACGAGAGCATGATGAGGGCATTCAAGGATATCGGGACGACGGAGGAGAGCAATCACAAGTTTATTGCTGTGTGGGAGGTGTTTGGGAAGAGGGTCGAGGAGAAGGAGAGGGTTGACCAGGAGGACTGGATCAACTTGATTGCCAAGGTTGGAACGACGCTCTGTATGAAGGTTTAATTGTGCCACTTGCTATACCTGCTCAACAGACACTACGGCTTGGGGCGTGGCCCTGCAGTTGCCTTGATGTAGGTTGCGCCACGGTGGAGGACGGCCTCGACCTGTCGTGTCGAGAGGCGAGGCTCCCAGTTAGAGCTGACTTTAATGAACGAGTTCTGCGGGCTCTCAGGGCCATGTCTGGCGACACATTTGAATAGGCATGGTGATGATGTAATGGTATCGCCTAGTGAACGACCATGTCACAGTACACGAGAACCGCGGATAATTCGAGCCTTGGAGTGCTATTATCAAAGCGACAGTGAGAAAGACTAAGGAATGATAGTGCTATAGAACGGGTATCGTACGCCTCGAGTACTGAGCCGAGAGCTGGTCAGGAGATATGCCTTGAGGAAGTCTTGTCCAGTTCATATAGCCCACTCGGTAGAGTGAGAAAAGCGACGTAAGGCCCTGGGCTGGAAGGCCCTGCGACCGTCAAGATGAGTCTGAGGTGGTTAGTATCAACAATATGGGTTAATCTGGTTGGCCGATACACCGGGTCGAGTGCATCTCCATGGGCTCTGAAATTAGGACTGTGGGGGGAGCGAGCACACAACTCTTCTCATTGGATACCGTTGCCAATGAAAATGGATGCAAAGCCGAAGCAAGAGTGAAAAGAACGAAACTTTGGGTTGATTTCAAAGGATGACGTTCAGGCTGACGGAAGTTGGAGGCATGATATACATATCTGGTAGAACTTGGTGCAAGACGTGAAGCTTTTGTCCACTTACTGCGCGCCATGTGGCTTCCATTGAGCCTGCCTGTTGCACTCGGGCGTCAAGACAGAAGACGACTGCACCTTTCTATGTAGCAGTGCGCTATATGGGAATGGGATACCGTCTTTGTCAGGTAACGCCATCTTGCACGAATGTCATCTACGTTAAAGAGACTCGCTCAGAGTACAACAGTATACTTCTGTCAAGTATGGGTAAGTTTTTGAAGTTCGGGATATTTTTGAAAGGCATAAATGTCTCTGTACTGACTTGGAAACAAGAAGGTTAGGAATGCTCATATAATGAGGCGAGGTTTGCTCGAGAGATGTGTCGAAGGACGATACAGCACCCTGGCTCGTCTCAAGCCGCCTTACTATTATGTAGTACGGAATGGGATCAGTTTCTTAAATCCTTTTAGCTAGTTACCAGGATCCATTGCCCCCACAGTAGTGAAACTTTGATTATTACACTGCTGCTAAAATGTTCTAGGCAAATAATAAATCAAGGCCAAGAGGCCTGCGTCGGTCTTCTGGCTCGGTTATCCCATCAAGGGCCGGGCTTCAACTATATCGAAAAAACACAATGGGGCTTGCATCGCATAATGGTTTCTCTCCTTAACACCGAACTTGACCTTGGTTGGAAATGCCATTGGCTTACTGCTGGGCCATATCAATGGTCACATAATTCCCTCGCACTAGCAGCCCTTTCCCGACCACCGCAAGATTCCCAGTATTCATCGAGTTTCTCCTGGTTGTGAGCCTTCATATCGCCCTTACCGATATGGCCATATTCCTCACGGCTCATTTTAACATCGGTCCATTTAATTGTAAGATTGGTAGTGTTGCCCATGACTTTATGGGCGATGATTTTTGTGCTTTTGTAACCTTTAATTGTGTCGAAGGTGCCAGTACTACCTGCGATAAAATCAGTTAGCATGTTAGAATCGCTAGTCAACACCAGGGCTTATTTCTCGCGTCGAGGTAGGGCAAATGTATTTCGTCGAAGCTAGAAACCAGGCGACAAAAATGAGTAGTTTAGAGGGTGTTACTTTGAGATGGAGACATGTTGGGTGCCTAGGTCGAGTCGGTCTTGATGGTTTGGTGTGCTCTTCGTAATGACTAGTAAAAAACTTGTCTTGAGCCTGGGTAATAGTTTTTTTCGCAGCTTGTCGAGGATAAGGCGGGACGCTGCAATTTTGTATGTCTACAATACTATGAATCCCGGCAGAATGTTAAGACAAGTGATCACACCACAAGTTCAGAGGTATTAAATTGGCTCGACATCGACCGTGGAGGCTGTGACTAAGAGATTGGAAACTATAAAACGAGACGAAACGAGACGAGACGAACCGAAACGAAGCAATAATAGGAAGACAGATTAATACAGCCAGCGAATCCATGCGTCCTCAACCAAACCTTATCCAACTAAGAGCTACAGGGCACAGAACTGACCTGATGTCAGTCGATACGTTCTTAGTCGGTAACAGAGGAAAAGCATCATGCCCAAAACGATGGACAGCATACGCCGCAATTTTATATGTCTACAATACTATAAATCACGGCAGAAGGTCAAAGCCAAGTGGACCACATCACAAGTTCGAGGCTGTGACAAAGAGATAAGAAACTACCAATAAAACAGTGATAGGAAGTCGGATTGATACAGTCAGCGAATCCATGTGTACTCAACCGAACCCTGCCCAAATAAGAGCTGTAGGGCACAGAACTGACCTGATGCCAGTCGACACGTTCTTAGTCGGTAATAGAGGAAGCATCATGCTCAAAAGGATGGTCAGAATCGGACCCAACGACTACGACATGGAGGTGGTCAACGACCTAGGTATATCTAATATTAATTAAGCCCTTAATGTTCTAATCAGAATGTCAATGAGGCATTCTTGAAAGGAATCAAAGCCAAGATAACCGCCTGAGTGTAAAAGTCTGCTCGATCAACAACGCCATCCGTCAAAATCCCAACCGAGCCCTTCTTGTTCTTGGAGTTTGTCTGTCCAAAAATCTGGTCGTCCGCATGGCCCAGTTCCACGCCCTGCCTCAACAGCTCACACGTCTTCTCTGGCAAAAAGTATCCTGCCGTCCTAGCCCTCCCCAGCTTTCCATCCTTTCCAATGACGACAATCCACGCAAAATTGAAGATGGAGCCGTCACGAGGCTCGACTCCCCCCTCGATCCCAACCCAAAAGTTGGCGTCTGGCAGTTCTTTCTGGGCGTTTCTTGCCCTGTTTGTTGCTCCAAGGAGGGTTTCTTCGTCTGAAAATGGTTGTTCGGCGACGTGAGAGGGAACGCTGATGCCCTGAAAGTCGTACGAGCCTGGTAGTAGTTGAGCGAAGCCTTCCCGTGTTGCTTTTGTTTTGGGGATGCTATTGGAAGCAATCACCACAATTTTCTGAGGAGTAGCCATGGTTTCTGAATAGGAAAAGTTGAAGTCTTGTTGGAGAATGTCTTGACTGAGATGTAGCCGTGGTATAAGTAAGAACAGATAATGATAAAGATTGAGCGCATGACTCATCACACCGAAAGCTGCGGGATTTTCAATGTGTGCTCTCCGTTCTCCACTCCATGGTCGCACAATCACGTCAATGAGGTGATTGGTGAGAGTGATTCACAACACGACACAGGATAACAACATGAGTCAAAGAGACACCGGTTGATAACTAGATGCCTATTTTTAGCGTTTCTTTACTTGCACCGCAAGTATCGACTCCAGGGACATGTCGTAAATCCAGAAGCACCCTTGAGAATACATATTCTTCTAACTACTATGTGTGAATAGTGACAGAATCATCTTGGCAGGAGTTGCAACTATACACGCGTGGTTCTCAAGACGACGTGCATTTCCATGTCCCTTGTTCTCAAGATCCCAACACCTTGGCCCAATCCTGCTTCTTTAGCCAATCCGCAACAGTCCCCAATTCAGGAGGCGAGTCCAGCTATTGCATGTTAGAAATTGTGGACCAAAAGGAGGCAAAATGGTCAACTCACGTCCTTTGGGTGAACGATATCAGGGTCGTTACGACCCTCAAGCCCATACTCGTTGGCAAATGCCCAGTTCTCCAGAAGCTCAGGCTGCAAGTCAGGCGGGCAATCAAACGCAAACTGACCCATAGGAAGCTGAACAGTCTTGGCTTTGTAGCCAGTCACTTCGTTAAAGGTATCCACGACTTCACGCAGCGTAAGCCACTCCCGCCATCCCATAACGCTCTTTCCCGGTGCCTCGTTAATGAGCGCCTTCACAATCGGTCCAGTGTCCTCGTCTTGCGCGATGAAGGGGAATTTGGCGTCGGGGTTCAGGTTTGAGACGAATTGAACACTGCCATCTTCCGCCTATGCTGTATTAGCAACACCCTCCTTGACGCATAACAACTGCCAGAAGTACTGACCTTGGTCGGCTGAGACATTGGATGATCCGTGAAGTTGCTCAAGAAGAAGCCGCCCTTAAACACGCTAGTCTTGGACCACAAATCCGGGTACTTCTCCTTCGCATAGTCCTCGGCGTCAGCCTTGGATTCATAATGGTATATGTGGGTGTATTTGCCGGCAGTCAGTTTTGCCGCATGTGGCAGTGAAGAAATCACCAAGCGGCTCAAGCTAGGGAGTTCAGCAGCTACATCAATGGCATTGTTGAGCTGCTGCGTCTCCCGTTCCTTGGCCTGCTCGTTAAGCGACTTCCCAGGGTGTGCGTTAGGTCTGCCGGCCAGCTCATTATAGATGGCCCAGAAATCGCTGACAAGAAAGATGGCGTTGGCACCCTCAAAAGCAGGGACGAGAGAGGCCGGATCGTCTAGGTTGGCTTGGACGACCTCAACTCCACGGCGTTTGAGCGCTTCTGCTTTGCGGCTTGAGGAATTGCGAGTGATGCCTCGAACTCGCCAATTGGGTTCATTGAGAAACGTGTCGACGACGGAGCCTCCTTGGCCTCCCGTGGCTCCGATGACAACGATCAGGTTCTGGGCAGTCATGGTTGGTTGTTGGTTGTTGGATAGCGTTGGTGGTAGTGTAAGTGGAAGCGTGTTCAGAGCTGGCTGATGATGTCCAAACTTGGGTCATTCCCCAACTTTATATACCTCTTAGAAACAAATACTTAGCATATGATTTCTAATATCATCCCACGATTGTCAAGTAATCACAACGTTAACGGAGCAATATCATCGTTAAATGCCAAGCCCAGCCCATCACGGCCCCACTAAAGTCCGCTCCGCGGCCGCTCTCTATATCCCCCTTCCGCTCCATCCCGCTCTCACTCAGCATCGTCCTCTTCACCTCAAACATCTGCAGCCTCGTTGCAAACATTTCCGCTTTTCCCCTCCTTGATCATCCTCAAAGCTAGACACATCAGCGGAAAGGAACGGACTGACCCCTCATTCGACATGACACCCTCCAGGGCCCGTCATGCCTGTGAAGCATGCCGGTAAGTGTCCGCTCAGACTCCCGCTTGGCCCGACCGCAGAGCGGCATACTTGTCCGCCTAGGCAGTATGAGTACGCGGGTGAATCCGCTAATAACCCTTCCTAGACGTCTCAAGAGAAAGTGTAACAAGGATTGGCCTTCGTGCTCACTCGTGTGTTCCACACCAGCATCTTACACTATAGGCCGGCCACCCAAGACTAATTGATGCCCAACACAGTGTATTCGCCTTGGCAAGGTTTGCGACTATTCCAATCCCAGCTCGAGCAGAGCTACAGAAGCTGCAGGTCTATACCCCCTGTTCGAAGATTCTGGCCCCTCGTTCCCATCATCCTTCTTCATGGATGCACACCTCTTTACTCCCTTGAACACCACCAACGCCTTGACAAGGGGCCCTACATCTCGCTTACGGCTGATCACCTCGGATCACCTCCCCATCGAAGAGCGAGGGGCTCTGCACGAAGAATACTTTACTTCCATGCATCAGTGGCTTCCCATGATCAGCGAGAAGCGACTACTAGACGCCCACCTTGCCTTGAACGATGCCTGCCACGATCTTCTCCTTCTTTGCATGAAACTATGCATCATTCGTGTAGACAAATGCCCGCCCTCCCAGCATCCTTTGTACTCCTTGGCAAAATATCTCTCCTCTTCCGCCGAAAACGAAGGCCTCGCCTCCCTTCGACTCATCCAGGCGCTTGTTCTTCTTGCTGTCTATGAGCTATCACACGCAATTCACCCAGCTGCGTATCTCACCATCGGTCGTGCAGCTAGGCTGGTCATTTTGATGGGATGGCATGACAGAGATGCTCAACAGTTGTTCAAGCCTGCCGATACATGGAGTCTACTCGAAGAGCAGCGCAGAACGTGGTGGGCTGTTTTCATACTCGATAGGTAAGTCACTATCTCGACTTCTGTTAAGAGCAACAGGCATCGACATTGTGACTGATACTCTTCGCCAGAGTCATCAACACAGAAACCAGTGGGTTCCCGTTTGCCACGCCAGAGCCAAGCCCCGATGAACTCCTGCCAGTGAACGATGAAGACTGGGGCAGAGGAAAATCAATCCCCAGTCAACCATTGTACACAGCATCCTTCAGCACCTACGCACCTCTCGGCTGCTTTGCCAGGACATGCCAAGCGGCTCACATGCTCGGCAAGGTCATCAACAACAGAGATGCCAAGCAGAGATCTTCACAAGAGGCCGCAGATCTCCTCACCGAGGCCCAGAGCCTTCATCAAGCACTGTCCGCCCTGAAACTCTCTATCGAGCAGACTGCGGGCTATGAATCTGGCCAATCCGAGTATCCCCTGTGGAGTGCTATCTCCATCTGCGTCTCAGCCCAATCCCTCTTGTACAGTTCATACGGGTGCCCAGATGCCCCGGGTACCGCGAGTCGAGCACGGCTGGCCCTGGACACAGAGATGCAAGGCCTCAGCGTAGAGGGGCTGCGTGTGCTGGCTTCTTCCACGGGTCCTAGACTGGCCCAGATTCCAACTCAATGCCCCTTGATGGCAAGATGCTTCTATGCTGCTGCGACTGCATGTGCGTGGTTCATACGCGAAGATGGTGAGCCAGAAATGCGAGACGCCTTGGGACAGATGGTGAGCAGCTTGACGGTGCTGTCGACGCGTTGGGCCGTTGCAGGTTCGTGTTTTGATATTCCTTTTCTTACATGACTGACAATATTAAATAGGTGAATACCTTGCCTTGCTTGAACATAGTGGAACCTTGAACCTTGTCGACGCTGAGCCTATCATTGTTGACGCTTTCTCTCAATAGGTAAGGCCCAGGGGGGTTTGGAATACTTATATACTATCTATGGAATAGCAAAGACTATTAGGTCCTAAATATGGTTAGGGCTAAAAAACACTAAAATAGTTTAAACTATATCTTGATTTTAAATTTATTGGTATTCTTAGTGTGTTTTTCAGCTATCCCTGGGGAAGGATTTGTTAAAGGGTTCACGCTAACATCTTGTCTTTTTCTTAACCTGCGCGGGCTTGACCATGTCTCGATTTCTCTTTTCAGGTTCCTTAGATTCCATGCTTGGGCTTTGAACTGCAGCATGTTGGTATGGACTGATGATATGTATAACATTGGTATATACCCCTGAAATCCCAACGCTTCAAAAAGAACAATCCGTGCCTGATGCTATTCCCAACGCCTTGTATCTAGTCAACTGGAGGTGGCTTGAAGACCGAATCACCCGTTGGTGGCAGTCCTGCAACACGGCCTCTGGTCTGCGACATCAGCTCATACCAGTGGCTACAAGAATACTTGGTCTCCATTCTTTGAGCTCCCCTCGCTATCCTGCCTGAAAATCTTGGTGAGAGACGTTTCCAAGGCTCCAAAGAACTGTAATCCCCTCGCTTGGCTCGATCCTCAGGACTGTCAACCTCGGTCAGAAATTTATAAAGATATGGCCCGTAGTCGCCGGAAGGGTAAACTGTAGCTCCATGGTCGAGAAGTGTCTTCATCATCGGGTATTTCAGTGAGTACTCAACCCAGCTCGCCGCCTCCAGCGCGCTTCCAAAGTAACCTCCTCTTACGTTGGGATCTGCTCCATGGTCAAGGAGGAGATTTACCACGGTCGAGAAACGCTGGTGGACTGCCAACTGCAATACCGTTCCGTAAAACCCGGCAACCTTGTTCACATCTGCTCCCGCTTTGAGAAGCGGCACCAGGGCAGAGGATTTCCCTAGAACTGCCGCAATGATCGGTATACCCAAGAAGCCGCCTTCGAGGTTCGGGTCAGCGCCGCGGTCGAGCAGCAGCTTCACCATGTCTTGATGATTCATGTAAGCCGCATACTGCAGTGCAGAGCCGAACTCGAAGGAGCATATGTTGATGTCCGCCCCAGCGTCAAGGAGAAGGGCGGCCGTCTCGCTGGATCCTTGGCCCGATGCTGCAGCCGTTAGGGGACTCTTGAATAGACCCTGGTGACAATCCACATCCGCTCCATTAGCCAACAGGAGGCCCACCAAGTCCGATCTCCCGTCATATGCTGCGATCTGGATTGGCGAGCTCCGTTGACGGGCACTCATAGTGTTGACGTGTACCTTGGCCCCGGCATCAAGAATGAGCCTGCAGACGTCAAAGTGGCCGTACTTAACGGCCATAGTCAACATTTCTTCTGTTTCCTCCATCAAGCGACTGAAAAGCGATGGGTTATCCTCGAACATGGCCTTCAAATACCCAGCCAGGCCCAAAGCAGCAAACAGTGCAAAGGGACCAGGCTGGATGTCAAGGAGTACCACAGACAAGTCGATGGCTTCGTCTCCCAGCGGGATGATGAATTTGTAGGACTTGTAGCGCCGTATCCAGTCTTCAGCGTGATGAGCGGAAAAGGTGGCAACCAAGTCGAAAAAGTGCGCGTCGGTTTGATACAACTTGACATCTCCAGCGTCCGCTATACGAACGTGGAAAAACCATCCTTGTGAATAGTTGGTGAGTGGGCCACAGCCAAGCAGCTTTGATTTGACGCTGTTGGATTGTGATCCTTCCGAGGCGTGGGACGAGCCATGGAGGCGGCAGTTGGTCGCAGACTTCAACAAGACGGCGAGGCACACAGAAGCCATGGCTCGGTTAACCTGTTGCCTGGACCAGTGGTGGGTTTCAAAATACTCTTGGACTGATAAATGGGCGAAGCGGCAGATCTTGGCGTGTCTCACGGAGCCGCGCCCGTTGTCAAACGCATCCGTTTCGACGACTGTGATGAGGTTGTGGCAGGCTTCAAGCACAAAGTCAATGTCTATATCGACTTTAAACAACTTGGTCGTATCCGGGTCCTGGCAGGCTGCAGCCACAAGCTCATGAGGCCTCAGAGGCCTGTAGGAACCCATGAGCCATTGAAATGCTCTATCAGCAACTTGCCCCCAGCTTCCTTTCCGGGACTTTATATCATGGTATATCCTGTCGTATGCGTTCTTCAAGCCCTCGGGTAGGTCATCAAGATACTGGAGCACATCCTGGTCTCGTCGGAGTTTGAGGAGATCATCAATATGCAGCGCAGCCCACTGGAACCTGATCCTGACATTAGCCATGCAGCCTGAACGCTTCTCGGAACCCCGTCTCACATTGCTTGGCTTTTCTTTCTGAATGTTGATACGATCTTGATCTGCGTCTGGCTGGATATTTTGGACCGAAATTGTGGGCTCTTGTCAAGCTTGTCCTTGATGAACTGCTCGATGTCTTGCTGGTTGTCTGTGGCCTGGATCTCAAGGTGCTGTCCGCTCTCATACCGAGCCTTCAAATCTCCATCGTTGCGGCTTGCTATGAAGATCTTGACCGGGTGTGAAGAACTAGTCAGAAACTCCTCTAGGGCATCCATGAGTATGTGCCTAGTCTCCTTGTTACACTCATCCAGACCATCGATAACGATGGTGGTTTGCGAATATCGACTTAGCATTTTGACCACCAAGTCCCGGCATTCTTGCACGGTGAGTTGGCTCATGGCAAATCCAGTGCTTTTGCGCTCATCATACACGTCGACAACAAAAGACATGATGAGCTCATCTGTGGTTTTCGCCGCCAGCTGGCGGACGAGACTTTGGAGCACGCGTGAAGGTTGCTGATGGTCCTCTTGATTTCGATCGCAATAGAAGTATGCCAGGCCCTCGTTATTGATATTGGAACTCACAAGGTCCATCAATCCATCGATTACTTTGGAACTGAGCTTGGTCTTACCACACCCTGCTGTGTAAAAAGTCAGCATCTTGCAAGAACACAGCGCGACTGAGGGGCCTACGTATTCCATGCAACCAAAGGACCATCGAGGCACTTGTGTTCCGCCAGTCATTGTAAACTTGGTGACGCAGCAACCAGTCGCCTGTTCCATCAACACGGCCGGCTCTAGCAGCGTCGTGGTCGCTCAGGTGAGGTATGCCAGATAGCCATTGAAGGATCTCGGCGTTCCTTTCCTTGTCTTGGCGGGACCAGAGCTTTTGGACATCTGCGCCAAGACGGAGCAGTTGGGAAGTGAGAACACCCTGGAGCTCTCCATACCGCCCGGCGAGGTTGTGATGAAGTTGTCGCTGGTATATCCTCTCGAAAATAGAAAATTCAACCTCGACTCTTGATTCCAGAGTTTGTAGGTTTCCCAAGTACTGACCAAGCTCGTCTACATTGAACAGCGCGTGCATGGCTCGGCGTGTAGTGCTTTTAGAGATCAACCGTATGAACAGGGCCATGAAGGATAATATGCTAGCATAAAGCTGGATCAGAGCTGTCTCGAAGTTCTGGGCAGACTGCTCAGTGGCCAAGACATCCGCCTTGGTGTACATAGTCTCGTACACCGCGCAGCGCAACAGGAGGTATGTCACCTGCTCCATGCCGACAAGAAGCTGACCGTGCTGTTGGTTGTCCGCAGTAGCAGCCTGTGGTACCGAATGTTAGCCAGCGGCTTTGGCAGTCCCATCGAGTCTTTACCTGCAAGACAAATCGAACAGCTGCCCACGGGAGGGCGCCATGGACTGGATCAAAGCTGACTGCAACATCTCCAACCCCCTTCATCTTGTCCAGCCAAACAATGATCTTGCCGGCCACATCCCGGAGAATGACGTGTCGGCCGTTGAATCTGAACTTCCAGGTCTTGGCTTCCGCCTGTCGCTGCTTCTCAAGGGCCAGTTGCTGGATCTGCTCTTGTATCTGCTCAGGTGGCTGGACAGTCCCAGTGTTGCGGATCAATGCAGTCCTCGTCTCATCTGGAAGCGTCTCAAAAGCCCTTACCCACAGCGCCTTCTTCGTCTGAGATGCGGGGGCGGGACGGCATCAAGGCTGGGTAATTGGTGTTCAGGCGTAGTCCGACTGCCTGGCCGAGAAATGTGCTCACCGGGTACAGGCGACGCATACGGTGATGGTGGGTAAGATAAGGGCCGAGAACTCTGTGCAACTCCCGTCTTCGCGGGTTGGGCAGCAGCAGTGACGGGACTGTGAGTAGACTGAGATGCCGACAATGAAGAGCCCGAGTCATATTCAGTTGCATCTGGAGGTTTGAGTGTTGTGCCGCCCCCGAACCAGGAGTTGCATCGTTGGAGTCTTCGTGTGAAGTCGTGAGAGTACAGTAGCGCATCCTGCGACCATGGTTGCATCACGTGCTGCAAGATGTTGGGCTTTCAGTGGCTGCCTCCCTCCTTCCTTGGGTTGAAAAGCAGAAGCGTCGGTTGGAACGGTTAGGCGGGGGCAATGCATGAGGCTGGTGCAGAGTTAGGCAGGTTGCCAGGGTCTGGTTGGGGGCCAATCATTGACTGAAACCAGACAATTGTTAGACGAGAGTAGAGTTCAAGGCCGAGCGGGTCTAGTAGCAGTCCAATTGACACTATAAATGTGAATATAGCTGCGATGTAGGCCTCGTAGACAGTTCAAAAGTTCCCGCTACTCTTCTGAACGACTTCAGGCGCTAACTTTACTGGGTGGGTACCTTAGTACAATTACACCATAGCAAGTGGTCCAAGAAAAAAATGGCATACTATAGGCAGGCAACGAGAACTTTTGCCGGGCTATAGGGACATAATTTGGAGTAAAATAAATAAATAAAAATGTAAAATAAATAAATTATACTCTAAAGTCTATCTATGATATTATATTTATCATCATAAGCCTTTGATGCTATGGTTCTGCGCATTAAAAAGGTAGAGTACTTGCGATGCGTGCCATTTTTTTCATGGACCACTAGCGTGGCTCCCGTGTTAGTTTGCCGGGCCCACAGATTTTCAACTCCGAACTCGGTCTTCGCGTCATTCTCTTCCTTCTGCTTCACAACATCCTTCACTCAATTCTCCCTTGGAGAGTGGGCCTGGAGCTGCTACGGGGTCGGAGAAGCATCATCTGTCAATTGAGGCGAGCTCAACACCAACGACGATGCCTGCACGCGATCCTCAGCGCGAGGAGAGGCCTCAGAATGGAGTCTTGCACGATGAGACCTCGCCTCTCCTCGCTCGCGCACCCGAGACGCCTCAATTGGACACCAAGTCCCTAACCGAGATTCACAGCATCTGGTCCGAAGCCAAGCTCCTCTGCCAGTACTCGCTGCCTCTGATTGCGACCTATCTCCTCCAGTACTCGTTCACCGTCATCACGACAGTCGTTGCCGGCCATTTAAGCGCCGAGGATCTCGCTGCCTCTTCCCTGGGTTTGACCACCATGAACATTGTCGGCTTCACCATCTTTGAGGGCATGGCGACCGCTCTCGATACCCTCTGTGCCCAGGCCTATGGCTCCGGTCGTTTCACAGGTGTCGGACTGCACATCCAGCGCATGGTTATCCTCATGACGGTCGTTATGGTCCCTGTCGCCACCTTCTGGTTGTGTTCACACTGGATTCTTCCATTGCTCGTACCTCAACGTACTCTCGCCCTCAAGGCCGCCTCTTTCTTGCGTGTCAGTCTTGTTGGGCTGCCCGGATATGCTTTCTTCGAAGCCGGCAAGAGGTTTCTGCAGGCTCAAGGCGATTTTGGTCCAGGTATGGTTGTGCTCATCATCTGCGCGCCTGTCAATGCCTTTCTCAGCTGGTTCTTCGCCGTGAAGCTAGACATGGGTCTCGATGGAGCTGCTTTCGGACAGGCCCTTGCGAATAACCTCAGACCTGCCCTGCTACTGCTATACATTGTCGTCTTCGGGAAGAAGTCCCACCGCTGCTGGGGCGGCTGGGATGCACGAGCCGCCTTTTCCGTCGGGGAATGGGGTCCAATGGTTCGTCTGTCCGTTGCAAGCACAGCTGTCAATGCCGCCGAGTGGCTTGCTTTTGAGATCCTCATGATCAGCACCTCGTACATCGGAACCCGTCATCTCGCCGCCCAGACCGTGCTGAACACGCTCTCCATTGTTACATGGCATATCCCATTCTCGATCAGTGTTGCTGTTACCACACGGTTCGGTCACCTCATTGGTGCAGGAGCACTAAAGGAAGCACGCCGGGCCGCAGTTCTTTATGCCATCGTCTTCTTGGCCGTCGGTGTTTTCGATGGTGTCTTTCTGTTCACTCTGCGACGTCCATTGGCAGATCTCTTCTCAGAGGACGCTGGCGTGAGAGATCTCGCCATCCGCTCTATGCTCACCGTGGCCGTGTTCCAGATCATCGACTCCGTCATCTGTGGAACCAACGGTGTGCTAAGGGGCCTGGCGAAGCAGTCTGTCGCTGCGTGGGTTGTGCTAGCCGTCAATTACCTGGCTGCTGTACCATTTGCTATTTGGCTTGAGCTTGGAAGCCCGGATATGAAGCTTGATGGTCTGTGGGTTGGTCTCGGGGTCGGAATGGTCATCATCGCCCTAATTGAGTGTGCATACATGAAGTGGATCAGCTGGCAGGACTGTGTTGATGACGTGAGGGAAAGGGAGGACGACGGGACATAGAATATCCACGTCTATACTGCCAAGGGAAAGTTCTCGATAGAATCTAGATATTATGTAGCGATACATGCATATAGATAGGCGTCAGTGTTGCGATTTTACAACGCACACTTTACCGACATCTAGAAAGGGGGGCAGGGGACACATGAATGCTTGGATAGTAGAACAATAGCCTAGAGAAGCGATACAAACAGATGTGCCACTATGTCAAAAGACAACCTCTTTAAAACTATCAGATAGTATCAGGGACTTCGAACAGTAAGCAAGAGTGAACTCGATGGATTGCGAGATGTATTAGAGTGAGGAAAATAAAGAGAAACAATTAGCTAACTTCACAAACCTCAGCCGAGCTTGTGTTAATTACGAGGTCAAGAGTGTGTCGACTCACAGACTGAATAACTCCATAATAGATACAACTTGGCACTGATGCATGAGATTTACAGGGATGGAGAACAGCTGGGTAAAAATAAAGGAAATGGTGAACAATGAAGGACTCCAAAGGGCAAAAAGAGTGGTTCCGCCCGGGATCGAACCGGGGACCTTCTCGGTGTTAACGAGATGCCATAACCAACTAGACCACGGAACCGAGGTTGCTGATTGGTTGGAGATGCCTTTTCAAACTGAGACTATTGGCTGTCCAGCGCGTAACCTTGTGGACTGAAGGAATTATTGTCTCCTCACCCAGTAGAGCATTGAGCATTCTAACCTGTACAAGATCCGAAGTATTCGAGTATTTGTCATTGCCTTTCCTAAATATACTCAATGACATGTCAAGTCTCAATTAAGCTGAAGGAGAAGAACGTAGCTGTACAAGTCGGAGTCACCTAACAACTCGTCCCATTCTGTTGTAGCTATCAAGCAGTCTATAGCTATTCTATTCAGCGAATCGAAATTTCCAAAGCGCGTCAAGCTCTTCAGTTCTTGGCCTTAAAGTTCAGCGTCATTTCATGATTGCAATTTAATGTGAAATTCATTAGGATGTGTTACAAAGTCAAGTTCATCGAATTGGTGCTATTACAAGAGAGCTATCTTGGTAAAAGATCTGCATATTTCGGTTTGCCTACTCCAACATGGCCTCAATCACACTCTCCGAATCCTTGTGCCAGATGCCAGTAATCTTCAGCCCTGCATCTGCCAACAGCTTGCGCCACTGGCTCTCCGTCCGCTCGCGGTTCACAAGCATACCCATCATGGTCCAGTCAAGGCTTGTCTGCTGCCAAGGCGCACCCACATCTCGCAGCACAGCCTCGTTGATGAGAAGTCGGGAATATCCCTTGGTCATGGCATCCCGCAGATGAGACAGGATGACAGCGCACTCGGCATCGGGCCAGTCGTGGAGAATGAGGCGCATAAAGTAGGCGCGGGCACCACGATACTCGACGGGCTGAGGCTTGAAAAAGTCGTGCGCCACAGCTTGGATGTTTTCAGGTAAGTTACCGGTTGTCTTGGCGTCTTCAATAACCTCTGGGAGGTCTTGAAGCACCAACTGGCCGGCTGGGACGTTGTCCTTGGCGTTCAGGCCAAGCAACTCATGGCCAACACCACCACCGATGTCAACCAAGAGAGGGCCAGATTGCTCAGCAATCTTGTCATCGGCCGCAAGACGTTCCTCAAATGGGTAAAACTCAACCCAACGAGGTCTAGCCTTAGCATAGCCAGTCATGAAGCCATTAAAGGCCTTGCCAAGGCGGGCATTCTCTTTCAGAATGCTAAAGAAAGGCTTCTCCGTCCTGAGGCCATACTGAACGGGTCCGTCGCTAGCATCCTTGGGGACTCGATAGTTTGTCTTCGCCAAGAACTCTGGAAGACCCTGGAAGGTGGGGATCATGCCTTCGAAGCTATAGATGAGGCCGCCTTCCATGGTTGGGTCTCGAGTCGACATGGAGAAAGGTGTGGCGACATATTGATCCATGCCCACCTCTTTAACGATGCCATTGGCAGCCAGGTGCTTCAGGATCCGAGCTGTAACTCGTGTTAGCCAGCATCACGGCATTGGAATAGCCAAATACATACCGACTAGTACAGGGTCGGCAGTTGTGCCGGCTGCCAACTGCTCACTGCTCTGGGGCTCTTCACCCAGCTTCTTGAAAAGCCCCAGCTCAAAGCCGGTTCTGAAGGCAGCTGTCCGAGTTGGTTCACCCCAGCCGATCCTCGCCAGCTGCTCTCCAGGATTCTCGAGCTCTTGGATGAGAGCGGCGGCTGCGGCTATGACCTTTTGCCTCGCACTCTCATCCCCAGTCTCAGTAAAGACCTTTCCGTTGGAGGCGACTGCATCAATGAGTGCAGCAGCCATGTTTTAGAAGTGTACTTGAAGACAAAAACAAGTGTCAAGGTTAAAGAGTAGAATTCGCTTGCAGATAAAGCCGGTTTATCTCAAGTCAATGGTCCACGAGCACTATTTATGTTAGCAACTTCAAGTCAGCCTTAGGGACTAAATAGTCCGAGATACCGCATTACATTGCGATTAGCGCTCTGGATAGATGCTCGACGCTCCAGTCAGCGGTCCTTGTTACTTGGGGTCAGAAGCTAAGCCGCTAGGGCTTACTGTTGAGCTGGCCATCGCGTCATTTTCCAATGGGAATAATATGGGGTTGCATTGTATGCCGTTACCAACAGCTTTCTTCTCATCAGAGCCGAAGGAGCCGGGGTGTGGCACATATGGTCCTACGGACAACCTGCAGTCCTATGGTCAGCATTCCAGCGTTTCATCACAGAGCTCTGTGACCCAAGGGATGCCCAGTGCAGCTTGACAGCCTCAAGGATTTCATATGTTGCTCGAATGGATTACCTCTTCCGGATACAATTCAGCCTTGTTTCGATCCTACAACAGCAAAAGCCTGATCAGCCGACACCCATGTCCCGGTGCTGTTGCAACCAGACCGGGGCAGGGCACTATTTGTAGAGGCTCATATCAAGCTTGCAACTTTATTAGCACCACATTAGGTTCCTTTTTGCATCTAAAGTCCGAACTGGCCAATCACATATAAGAGTCTGTTGGATAGTCATGGGGCCGAGGCCGCTTAGCTATTTTACACAGCCTCATTGCCTATGCTTTCCGTGCCGAGATTGTTATCTTTGACATCGTTCAAGCCTATGAATCAAGTGCCCTTCATCCAGTCGGACGCAGTAGGTCAATCCTTCAAATGATCCTTGAGGCAATTCGTCTGTCCATAGGTGTAGACTGACCAATTCTCAAGTTGAGGCTGCAATGAGCCTTATCAAAGGGGAATTTGAGAGAATAAATTGCCATATCCTTTCCCGGTATGTGCTACACTCTCTCTGGCCTTCACGAGAAGGTAAAAGCTCAAAGCAACGAAATAACATGAAGAGAGAATAACTCTCACGGGCCCAATCTCCATGTAAACGACCGCCCCAAAACGAGGTTAGTAGAAATCACAATATCCCAGGGTCTCTCTGACCTTCCACAACTTGTCAATTCCAGCTTTGGCATCCAGCCCAAACACTCTACCAAGGTCTGTCATATTTGAAAATATAGGCTCGTTAGGCTCGCATATAGTGCCGGGTGAAGGAATCTCGCCCGTCGTGAAATACTTGTTGATGACGTTCCAGACGCAGTCCGAGTTCTGGGCAACAGAAGTATGCTGTTTTTCCATGTTAGCATGACAAAGGTGCACTTTTGATTATGGCACTTACACCAAAGGCCTTGTATTTGAGGGCAGCTGAGTTAGTAAAACTCTCGCTCAGGTTCTGGGCTCCCTGCCAAGGAGTCACGGGGTCCCATTCGTTGCCGATCATGAGAACAGGATTCCTAGTCGTGACATTAAAGTCTCCGTCGTACAACTCCCTTGCCTGGAAAGGCCACTGTACACATGTAGCCTCCATGATATTCTCTGGTAGGCGCGGAAACCACTCCGTCTTGCCGCGGAGCTCGTCCATGATAGGTTCGAAGTCCAGGAGAGTACCTGTTCTCTTGGTATTGTCACCACAACGGACGCCAAAGGTGATATCACTGCGCCTTAGCCACTCTCTTGTAGCAAGCTCGACGTCCTTGAGGGCTTCCATGTCTCCCGTCACGAGCCTGTCCAGAGTCGTAGCCAACGTCGTATAGTTTTTGGGGTAGTAGAGGGATCGATGCAAGTACGCCTGGAAGCGATGGGAATCGAAGATGACACCATTAATTTCCTTTTGCGTGACATCCAATTCCTTATAAAGCTCTCTGATGAGGAACTTGATGTTGTCCACGGTTCGGTACGCGCGGGCCAGGGCACAGTTATGAGGAGAAGCCACGCACCCCTTCAGGAAGGCATGGAAGGTGTTATCCAAGTTATCAAGAAGATTTGGATCTCCGCTGTAGATTTTTTAGCATTAAAACACTTTGAAGGAAGCTCGGGGGCTCGAACAAGGAATGGTAATACTCGTGTACGTTCCGGACGCCATCGAGCAGGACCTTGTCAACTCGGTCTGGGAACATGGCAGCAGCTGTTGCCCCTAGAATAGACCCGGCAGAAAACCCTAGTCTTGTTTAGCAAATCCACGCTTGACGGTTCTTTGGAGTTGCGTACCCCAGTATCTCAACATGCCGTCCTCCTGTAGGGCGTCGACAAGCTGCATCAAATCCCTAGCCTGGAACGCCGTTCCCAGCATGGTACCATATACGGGAAAGTGAAGATGGCAATCATCGGCCAGTTTGGAACCCTCTTCCCATTCTTGAGCCCACGTCTTATTCAGGTGAGCATTATTCCGGCCCCGACGCGGAGGAGCTGATCCCGGGACCTTGGGGTTGGAACAATCGAAGGGGATTGATCTCCCGGTTCCTCTATCATCAAGTCAGATGGAACTCGCATCCCAGTCAAGTTGAGCACACGATACCTAACGTTCCAAGTAACCAAGTCCCAATGACGATCGGTGACCCTGAGACATATCAGCTTTGATCACCTCTTTTGGTTCCCTATATCACCCACATTGCTAATCTCCTGTACCCCTTCATCATCTTCACGATGTTCATGGCTCCAAGCCTGCCAAAGTTTATAATGATGCTTCCTCTTACGGGCGGCCTGAGGGCCGCGTATCTCACAATGTCCATGAGCACGGTCTGACTCGACAGCGGGTCAGTATAGTCAAGAGGAACTTCCATCGTAGCACACTCGATGTTTGGGGGTAATTGAAAACTGCAGCGGGTCCAAGTGAGGCCGTGTGTGTTCAGGGCGGTCCATGGGAGTGGAACTGTCGTCGCAGCGGCGAGGCTGGCGACGGCCAGACAGAGGATGGATCGCATCGTGGGGTCGGCTTGGGGGTTTTGATTTCCGCGGTGTGTGAGGGAGACGAGACGGGACTTTTCAACACAGCCTTTGGTTTGTTGTCCCTTATTTATTAGGGCTCTAAAGATGTCTTGTGAAATACAGTTGCTTTGGTCATGCACACGAGAGGAGATGTGGTCAGAGATGTCCTTTTTTAGAGCAGATAACAGCGTCTTCCCGGCGTTACTCGACATTTGGTTATTTTGATGACGAACTACGGTGAGAATCTCGTCTCTCTCTTGTGGTCAGTCCTCAAAGGGGAGTTATCAGCCAGGTATCAAGGGGCAGAACATCTACTTTCTCTGGGTGTATAAAGGAGTATTCTTGGTAACATCAAGATCAATGGCCACCTCGATACTTTTCCAATTATCCCGGATGCATTGCATTGATATACTGACAGTTCAAGTGAGCCTGGCCTTTCATTCTTACGAGATGTGGTCTTCACGGTGACGGTTGAAGTTCACGATGAATTTGTTGGAAGCTTTCGGCACCAGAGCTTAAAATGATCCTGTACTCACTACAGAAGTAGCTCACGGGTAGGTCAGGGCACGGAATCACGCTCTTCTCTAAATCGAGATGACATGCTATCCAGTCGAAAGTCCAATTGAGAATGAGACATGACCTCGCTTTTGCTATGTGACTGGTGAATCCCTTGTCTCTGGGCAACTGAAGATTTCACCGGAAGTGGAAATCGCTTCAGACAGTGTCTTGGGTTGGGTAACTCGGTGCCTGGCCCATTGAATTCCAGCGTCTTGTTGAGGATGATGTGTTGTGCTGGCCTCTGCTTACTTTTTGAAACGATAGCTGTCGTTACCCGCAGTGCCAACTCATCGCACATTGTGTGTTGTTTGTGTGTTACTAGGACAACATGAGAAGGGATACAGAGCAGCACGATGCAGTCAGACGGAAACAAACATGGACGACAAATAAGCAGGGGCTGCAGTGAATGAATGATTGCCCGACTTGGCGCCCAATGTGATAGCTCCGCAACAACACACAACCTCATCTCATTCCAATTGATGAGCTTGTCGCTGATAAACAGCCCAACCCAAGCTTACCCTGGACCATCAGCGTATCACGGTCGTATTCCAATCCGTCTTTAGCGCTTGTCTCGCTTTACTCTCTCTTGTCTTTGGTCTCGGTTTCTCCCTTGGCGTGGCTTGTGAAAAAAAAAATCGGGGCCTGACCCCAGTCACCGTCATCCAACTTTTTTGGTGAGAATGGGAGATGGGAGATGGAGCCGTCATCAGCGCCAACTTTTCTTGCTTGTTGCCCGGGCCCTCACTCTCTCCACTTGGCACGGGGCGGGAGGGAGAGGAGAACTGGAGAAAGCACTTTACCTGCAGCAGAGGCTTCCCGTCCCGTCTCTGGATGATGATGACAGCATCATCCTTTTCAATCTCGACTCTTTTCTCTTCTCCTTTTTCTTCTGCTTCCTCCTGAGAGATTGAGCCACAATTGAAAACTATTGCCAATAGGCTTCCCGTTGTCTTCAGGGTCTCGACTGGCCTCGAACTTGGCAGCCCAGCTGCTTGATGCTGGAGGCCTGTGCTGACCAAGTCTTCCGTCACAGCGGACTCGTAGAAGGCCCCGACCCCTTTGATCGCTGAGTTAGCGGCTAGATATCGAGCGCCGGCCCCCGGAAAAGGCGCTGGAACGGCCCCCTGTCTGTCACAGTCCAGCTGGGCTCTGCTCTTTAGCGCACGAGCTATCAAGTCAGAGACCGCGTATCCCGTTCAGGTTCAAGTTCAGCTTGTTCGACGATACCTCGTGTCCAAGTATCCGCTGCTCCTGGCCCTGGCCCATTGGCTAGTCCCAACAGGGGCAAGAGCGCCTGGGATGTGATGGCGTGGCGTCACCAGACAGCTCGTGGCTGAGGCGGTTCCGCTTGAGGTCCGGTTGGGCAGGTGAGGGCCGAGGCCTGGTCGCGCCTGCCGTTCCCTGTTCGTGTTCCGTCCTCTGGTTGGCCGACACAAGAAAGGTACTTTGAATCCTCGTACTGCTGTTCCCTCCCCCATCCCATTTCACCCGCTCCCAAGGCCTTGCACCTGCAGCCTGCAGGCGAGTCGAGCCCCCCGAATGGTGAGGCGAAGAAAAGAGAGAGTGGATTGATCGAATGGATGTCTAGGAGAAGTTGATCGGAACAGGGTCGTGGTTACTTGTACTGGTTGGTCCCCTTTCTTTCCACTGACCTAATCACGAAACACCAAAAAAAATCTTGTCGAGATTGGCATTCTTTCTTTGCTTCGACATCATCGCATCATCCCAAACTCCACCCGCCCATTGCGATCCGCGTCCGATACGATACGACACTGTCGGACTGGGTGCCCCATCCATCTCGAGCAACCCTCGCGAAAGGCTTGCGGAGAAGCAACAAAACGGGGACCGCGGCCGCCCAGGCTACGTATTCGTACACACAGGCGTCACTCCAATCCGTAACAGTCAGCGGAGCGGGAGGGAGCTCCTCTTTCGCTCTCCTCATCTCGTACCGTACCGCTGAAGCTGCGCGCTAGAGTCAACCAGCCACAGCATTTCTGCCCCATCGTCCATCGAAACCCCCCGGTCGTGGAACGTGCGACCCCGTGGAACGTGGCTCGCGCAGTTTCAAAGCCGCAGTTCCTCCCGTCCTGAGGTAGAGACGAGAGGGTGTTGTACCATACCTACCCTCTCACACTCGGACCTCCGTTGCTTCTTTCTCCCTCGTCTGGTCTGTCCGTCTACCGTTCGACTCGCTCGTCGTCGTCAAACCGTGTCGGGTCCGGAGGATCCGCCTTTTCCATCCCATCCTCCATTCCCGCTGGACTGGGCCGCGCTGCCAATTCCCTCCCCCTCTCCCCACGGATCCTGAGCTTGCCTGACCCTGACGCTCTGTCCTCCAACGTTCGTTGACCTGTCTCATCTCGACTGGTCACGTCACGTCAGGTCACGCACGTCGCTGTCCGGGCCGGCAGCGCAGCACAGCACACGACAGATTCGACTGACACTCTCCACCGTGCCCGTTCGCCATGGACTCGTATGTTTGCTCCTCGCCTTGAATTCTTGACTCAGGGCGCCACCACCATCTCTCTTTTCCTCTGTCACACCTTCCGTTACGCACAAACTCTATCCTTTGCCTCGCCGAACCTTGCTCGCACACCCAAACTCACGCTCACGTCTGCTCTGCCCTAGATTTATTCCAATGTCTGCCGCCGCCGCTGGCTGGGGCCAGCCTCTTGCGACAACCTCACCAGCGTCTCGACGATCATTAGGCCATTTCCGATCACTTTCCTCGATCGCTTCTGCGCCTAGCCACAAGCCTCGGACTCCTTCAACAATTACTCCCGATCACACACCCGTCAAATCTTCCTCTTCGACACATCTACCGATCGGTTCTCCTGCACCTATCGACCTCGGCGATGAGATGAGCACCCTGCCTGATCCACGAAGCCGTGGTATGAGCCCGGCCGATGACGGTAGTATCTCGACCCCTAATCACCATCCCGACCTCAATGACGAAGTCGCCACCCTCAGCACAAAACTCATCAACGCCATCAATCACCAGACAATACTCGATGACTCCCTATCGGCCGCCCGTCATGAGCTCGACACTGCCCGCGACCGAATTCGCATCCTCGAGGCCCAGAATGCCTCGCAGCGTGAAATGCTGGCGGGCGACGTTTGGATACGAAAGCATACCGTTGAGGCTGAAAAGAAGGTTTGGCACGCCAAAATAGCCGAGGAGCGCCAGAAGCGTCTCGATACGGAAAAGGACAAGAAGAAGATTGAGCAGGAGCTCGAAAACCTTACTGCTGCCCTGTTCGAAGAGGCCAACAAGATGGTGATTGCGGCCAAGGAGGAGGCCAAGGCGGATCACGAGGTGCTGCAACGCAAGAATGACCAGTTGAAAGCTCAGTTGGCCGATTCCGAAAGTCTGCTCAAGTCACAGCAGGAGCAGCTCTCTGAGCTCAAGCACGTCATGGAGCATATGGCTGCCGAACGCGACGACCAGACCAACCCTACCGCTCCCTCTTCGCCCGGCTTTGCCAAATCCGATTCTCTTGACGATCAGCGAACATCCGCCAATGAACCCTCACCTTCGCCATGGGTTCCTGCTGCCGAGCCCTCACACCCGACAAGCTTTACCCATCTGATCCAACCTGTCCTGCGAACGGATCTGACTTCGTACGATGACTTTGTGAGCCTCGCTCGAGTCTCTCGCAACCGTGCTGGAAGCCGTGTCTCGTCGGGCTCTATGGGTGCCCTTACTGCGCTGTCCTCGTTTGGCCTTGGTGGTTCGACTTCAAGTGCTCACCCTTCCAACGCTTCTACTACATCTCTCAACACAACGGGCCAAGCTGTCGGTAGCGCCCCTCAGTCACCGAACACGCCCGCCTCGACCATCAGTGCTGCCTCAAATGCCTCTGCTGCTCCTCTGCCTAGCTTGAAAGAGACAAAGTTCTACAAGCGGGTTTTGGCAGAAGACATTGAGCCTACCCTTCGTCTTGATATGGCTCCGGGCCTGTCCTGGCTTGCTCGTCGAACTGTTATCAACTCGATTGCCGAGGGGTCACTGGTCGTGGAGCCTGTCCCAACCACAGGATCATTTATTGCTTTGACCAAGCCGCAATTCTACCCGTGCTCCCTCTGCGGTGACTCTCGAAAGGATCCTATTTATCTGCGTACCCACCGATTCCGAACGAGCGAGACCGATTCTGCTCAGAGACACCCTCTGTGCAAGTACTGCCTCAACCGCGTACGCTCTACGTGCGACTTTCTTGGATTTCTACGCATGGTCAAGGACGGTCACTGGCGAGCTGACGATGAGAACCACGAAAAGGCTGCCTGGGAGGAGAGTGTACGACTACGAGAGCAGATGTTCTGGTCTCGAATTGGAGGAGGTGTTATTCCCAACATCCAGGCGCCGCTGTCGGTTGACCTGGAGAAGAGCCCGCGGACCAGCCGCGAGGAGAGTGTGGTGTCCGATCATCTCTCGGTCCCGGGCTTTCAAACCCCACCAATGATGAACATTGACCGAACGCGGAACGAAAAGGTCAACGGCCCGATTCAAGAGCCCCATACTCCGCCTTTGCAGACGGATGGAGCTAGGAGCGTACGAAGCTCCATACAGTCTCTGGATGTCAAGAGCAGCTCTGGCTCGGAAGACACGAAGCGACTGTCCATCACGATCCCATCTGCGGATCAATAAACAAAACAGCCTTTTCAAGACCCGCACGGGGTTGACGACGGCGTCAGCTCCTGATGCGGGCCTTGTGTATTATTTTTGTATAACACTTTGGGTTACAGGATTGCATGCATTGCTTGGTTTGCGGGAATGAGTTTGGATTGCGCATGCTGGGCGCTATGATGCTCCATCAGCTGTCTCGACACGGACACAGCAGCTCAGAAGACGAAGGATGGGATGGGATATTTCAACATACATTGGATGAATAGGTTATGGGAACTGACTTACTGCCGGGGGACTTGGATGAAGGGACCGATCGATCGTTATGGGAGTCCTCGCGGGTCTACAACTTCTGGCGTTTTACGGGGAGAGACAGAGAAGACAGAGAGAGATGCGCATCGTTCGTTTCGGGAGGCGCAAACTGGGTCGGGAAATGGGTTGGGTTTCTTGGGACGACATACTTTACTTGTCCTCTGCTTTTGGTCCAGAGCGTCATGATTGGATTGGATTTGCCACGTGCAAGAGAGAGAGAGCACACATGCACAGGGTTTGCTTGCCTACATTTATTAGATCATCACGCAAGGCCGTCAACTATGCTATTTGACGCTGCCACTAGTTGTAGTAGTAATACACATGATACCAACTGCATACGCTTGCTTGCCATACGATCTCTGTTCTGATATCTATATTGGGCTTCACTTGGACGGAGCAACTTATCAATATACAGTTTGCTTAACGTTAGTATATTCCTTTACGAAGAAATTCAGGTTACTCCAACAAGTATCACACAACCTTGACAACATGAATGACATAAAAATGTATATTAGATGATGGAATTTGTGTCGCAAACATTGTACGCGTGCCACGATTTGCCCTCAGAGACATGTCAACAAATGAGAATACGCCGTAGCCCGACGTCCCGGTCCTGTATAGCCTCCTCATCCTTCCCCTCGTTTTTATGGGTGTAATTTTTTTATGGCTTTTCTCCTCCAAAATCAGACAGATACTGATTATCCCCCCATCTTCTCTAGTAGTGTAAGATCGCCAGGGATTTTCCCCACCCTCTCCATAAGTCGTCAAGTGATAATGAGTACATGATGTTACAAGGCTTGCGGAAGGTTTGTAGAAGAGGCTGAGCCAGGAGTAGGTAGGGCCGTTTGCAAGCCAGGCTTCGTAAACATGGAAATCGAGGGTCTCGCAAAGAGAACTCATCTGTCCGATAGCTTACAGCTCATCCTTGACGGTGGCGTCCTGGTTCTCGCTGGCAGGCTTGGCCTTGGCCTCCTCGGCCTCCTTCTCACCATCCTTGCTAGCAGCAACATCCTCAGGAGCAGCCACGGCCTCCTCGACCTTCTCCTTGCCCTTGAGAGTCTCGCTGTTCACACCCTCAACATCAGGGTGAGGAGGGGCGACACCAGCGTCAATGTCAGCAGGCCAGCCACCCTCGGGCTCTTGAACCTCCTGGCCGTTCTCATCAACGACTTTGATCTTGGTTTCGTACTTGGTCTTGAACTCAACCTTGCCCTCCAGAGCCTTGACCTGCTCAGGGTCAAGGAGGTTGCCGTCTTGGTCACGGTATTCAATCTTCTCCTCCTTGGCAACCACACGGTGCTCAACCGCGGGCTCAGGAGCTCCAGAGATGACAGCCTCCTCCTGCTTGTTAACGACAGGAGCCTCTTGCTTGACGGGGTCAACCTTCTTAGTAGCCTGCGTGGTGGGAACCACGGAGGAGCTGACTGCGGGAACCTGGCTGTACTTGTCATACTGAAAGTCGCATGTTAGTCAACTATTGTCTGAATTGATTGGACACAAAACACTTACGCTATCATAGAAGGTGTTGCAGTCAAAGTCCCAGGTCTTGAAGAGCTTCACGCGCTTGCACTCAGCCTTGGTCCAGGGACTACCATAGGCCAGAGGAGCGTACAGGGAGAAGACAGCAGCAGAGAGGACAAGGAAAGAAACAGTGGCGATGCGGTTGATGGCGTTGCTCTCACGGACACCAATACCGGGAACGCGGGCAGTGATGAAGTCAAAGACCTGGCAGAGGGCAATGATGGCAAAGTAGAGAGCAGGGAAGTAGTGGTGAAGGAACAGTTGACGCTTCATGAGGTAGAAGGGGAAGTAATGCAGAGCCCAGCCGAGGACCGAAGTGCCAATCTCGTAGTCGAATCGCTTGAAGGTGGAGCTAGCGTAGTCGTTGCAGCTGCGCTGCCATCGGAGAACGGCAATACCCTTGAAGACGACCCAGATGGCAATGGCAACGCTGGAAGACCACCAGATGATGGGGTTTCCGAGGAGGTAGACCTGAGTGTGCTGGCGTCCCCAGAAGTTGATACCTCGGCGAAGGATGGGCCAAGACTCAGGGCGAGAGTCCCAGGCATGGGAGTCAGTGAGGCCAGCGTTGGTCCTCCACATGACCTTGTGAAGCTCCCAGAACTTGCCAAAGAAGCCAGGTCGTCGGTAGTTGACCTTCTCAACATCGCCCTCCAGCTGGGGGTGAGCGTTGCTCTCGATGTACCACAAGCTGTTGGGGAGAGTACCGCCGCGAGCGCAAGTCACCTCCTGCTGCTCGGAAGCCCAATCGGGGAGCTTAACCTTGTGAGAGAAGAGAACACAGCCAGTCATGACGTGAACGAGGCGGAACTTGGTCTCAATAGTTCGGAGGCGGGTCTTGGCGAGAGCACCCTTGGTCTTCTTCTTGACAATCTCGACACGGAAGAAATCGTTGGCATCACCATCGAAGCCCTCATAGCCATAAGCGGAGACCTCGTTCTGCCAGTCGGCCTCGGTGATCGGGGGACGGACATCGTGGGAGTGCAGGCGGCGGTGGGTAGGGCTGTGGTAGAGTCGGAGAACAGCTCCGTCCTTGATGTACTGGGGCTCGGGAAGAGCGTCCCAGGCATGGGTACCGTTGATAGGCTGGCCATCGATGCCGAGGGGCTGAGTCTGGTTCTCCAGGAGCCAGATGTTGTTGTCGTCCTTGTGAGGATACAGAGTGATCTGCTGCTGCTTGCTGCCGGTGGGGTACATGAGAGGGTGAGAGTGAAGGTAACCACCCTGGGTGTTGACATGACGAATGGTGACACGGCTGCCCATGATGACATCGGCGGGGACATCCTTCATTCGCTTGTTGTTGAGGGTAGCCTGGAACTCGGAGCTCATGAAACCATCACCATCACCAGGGTTCTTGAGGGCAACGAAGTGAATGGCGAACATGGCCATGTAGAAGGTCAGAGGGACGACGATCAGGGAAAAGACGCGGGCCATGAAGTGCTTGGTCCAAAGACGCTAGAAGAAGTCAGCAGGCTGATCAAGAACCAACATGGGCAATAATTTCCATACCATGGACACGTTCTTGGTGTCACCGAGCAGAACCCAGAGCTGGACCAGAGTGAGGGCGCCAACCCAAGCAATGGTGAACAAGCCAACCCACTTGATGCTGGCGGTGATACCCAGGCCAAGACCAGTGTTGATGAGCCAGAACCACCAGCTGAGTTGGAAGGCCTTATCAGGACCAAGCTCGTGCTGGTTGGTGAAGCACGTGAAGGACAGAACAGTGAAAGCGGTAGCAGCAACAAGAGGCGAATCGAGGAGGATCAGACGGGCCTGGGTCAGAAGACCGTTCTCTGCGAAGAGTTAGCTCAAGTCAATGTGAACCTTGCATCTCCGGGAACACGAACCAAAGATAATGAGACCGGAGCCCATGGCAGCAGTCATGGTACGGCAGCCAACAGCCTTGAGAGTCAGGAACATGCAGGGAATCAGAAGAATACCGCAGATGGCGGGGAACATGCGCATGGCGACATATGGCACGCCGGGCTCAATGTAGTCCTTGCCAATCTCCTTGAAGTCGAAGCTTCCGTCGAAGCCAGCGAGCCAGCCGGTGAGGGCGATGAGCATCTTGGCCAGGGGAGGGTGGACGTCCATGAAGAACTTGCCCTTGATGTACTTGGTAGCAAAGCCGCCGAAGCTGTGGTTGTGAAACGAAACGATTAGTGGACTGGTCTGGACAGGGGATGGCTGGAGCTCGGGATGAAGCTCAACCAAAGCTCCCAGGAGCGAGAAAGACTCACTGGACCTCATCAAAGACAACACTAGTGGGCTGGTAGATCCTGTAGACACGGACAATGGTGGCCACGACCATGAGGCCGAGGACAATCCAGTAGTCGGAGACGGGGAGGAGGAAGACATCGTTGTCCTCAACGCCATCAGACTTGTACGAGGTCGACTTCTTGGCCTTGCCGTTGCTGTTCTTCTTGGGCTTACTAGCCACGGCAGCAGGCTGCTGCTGCTGCTGCTGCTGCGGCTGCGGTACCGGAGCAGGTTGTTGTTTCTCGACGACAGGCTGTTCAGCCTTGACCGGCGGCCTGGGACTCTTGCCCCGGGAACGAGCCATGGCGGTCAAGTATCGATGTTCAGTTCGAATCGACTCGATCGCGGAAGGCTTCTAGAAGCTGTGCCTGAAGCGCAGACACTCGAATCGGGGACAATGGTGTCGGATGGTTTTGGATGTAAAAAAGAAAAGATTGGTCGTGGAAACGAGAGCGAGAAGGGAAAACCGGCCGGGGGAGGAGATGACTTAAAGACACCTCATCGAATGGGCCGGAGGATAAGATAAAAAAGAAGAATAAGAAAAAAGAAAAAGACCCAAAAGTTCAATCGCAAGCTGCCCGGGGTAATAGAATGGACAGCAGGCGATGCACAATAGGCCTGGACGTCGTTGGGTGATGCGAGGTTGAAGAAGGGGAAAGGGAAGGAAGAAAAGAAGTCGAGGAGGACACGAAGCTTCAGGGGATGGTCGATGATTAACTTAGCACATGCGGGTGGGCTGAAACTGGTGATGGGATGGGGGATTGACTGGAAGGAAGCTTGCAGCAGCAGCAGGCGCGTGTCACTGGGCTCCTGCTCCTTCCTGCCCAGGCTCTCTGCTCTGCTCTCTCTCACAAAAATTGTAGCTACAGTGGCCTTTTCGGCTCGCTGTCGTTCCCGTCAGCTCGAGTAGCCTCCACCCTCCACTAGTACCTCGCGCCCAGTGGGGGGAGGGGAGGTACATGGACACGCACAGCGAATCAACCCCTGACCCCGGCCACGAAAATCCCCTGGAATCCCCGTAGCGCTAGTCTGGAAACGGAGCTGCACATGGAAGGGGAACATTCGCCCTATAAAAAGCGTCCTTTGGCACTAGCGAGGCACAGCTAACACTCAGCCGACCTCAGCTCATGCCTACAAAGGTGTTGCTATCATTGACGTGAAGAATAATAATAATAATAATAACTAGGTAGGTACCTAGGCAATGAAGCTCAGCAAGAGCTAAGCTCAAAGGTGTCAATTACCATTCCTATCTAAGCCTCAGCCCAAAGCTCCCAGAGCTTCCAGAACTAGCGATTCACATTTTGCGCCACTCTCGTGTTGTGGCTCATTACTGCAGCCACAGCAGGGGTTCGTCTTGACTGTGGCATCAGCTCCAAACAAGCGCGATGCGGCTAAACATCCATGGAGGGCGAGACTGCACAAGAGCCCCTTTTTTCGCCTATGCCCAAAAACGCGTGTTCTTGGGCCACACGAGTGTCCTCCTCTCCTTAGACGAGCATAGTGACGAAGACTATCCTCGGTGACGTTTGACCCGTTTGTGTTACCACAAGTTTAATATTGGAAACAGTCTATAACAAGCATAAACGCCCTCTGAGCTGAGTCGTCAATGATAACTCCGTCTCGGGTATATCAACTCCACTTCCCATGTATGTAGATTCATGTCTCACTTGGCATCTCTGATCAACAGCTGTCCAAGATCGCGTGTCTCGATAGGCTACAAGTCACCCCGCGCCCCCCTCGACTGCAGATATTCTGCCCAGTGCCGGAAGCCTGCAATCCAGTACGGAACGCCTTGTGGCTTGGCCAGCTCACTTAGGGACGCTCGTCTGGGTGACTCTTGTGATAACCAGTCGTGACCTTGAGCATCGAGAACGTCTGCCATCGACGTTGAGATAATCCGATTCACTCTTCCATTCACAAGAGGGAACTTTTGCAACGCTTGCATCGCTTCACTCCAACAAGATAACGCAGATTCCATCTCAGAGTTCATGTGGCGCAGTTTTGCCAGGATGACGTACAGTCGAAGTCTCTCATATTTGAGAAGGCTGGTCCTGGTCTGGACGTCAAGGCAGATCTGCTCTGGTTCTTCGTAGCGCCCTTGGGCAAAAAGCGACTCTGCCAGGGCCAATTCCAGAAGGGACTTTCCAGGCAGAGGGTCGGGTCTTTCAGTGCGTCGCACTATTTCCGCGCGGAGGAGTTCTTCACCAGCAACAGGCCTGTCAAGCTCTCGCAGTGTGTCAGCCAGATCGCAAGTAAGGTCGCGAAGATCCTCTTCCAGGATGATGTCACTCTGTTCCTGTGTGGTCTTGTGTGCTATCTCGAGCTGCTCCAGCGAGTCATTGAACTCGCCTTGATACCTCATGATTCTTCCAAGTAGCGCATGTTTTCGGAAGCATATAACTTCTTCCAATGGGGATGGGTTCTCTCCAAGAGGGCTCCAGTCTTCCAACAACCCTCGGGCGGTGTCAAGATCTGCTACTTGAATGTAGTTCAAGCATCGCTGAAGGACTGTCACGCAAATTTCTGAGCGTGTTCGCTGATTCATGGCGGTTGCTGGGTCGTCTGATGCAAGGTCCTGGAGGCTGTTCACAGCTTCGTTCATGTTTCCGCTAATTCGACCTAGGAGTGCCTTGGACTGTCCGATGCAAAGGCGAAGATGCGTGTTCTTGAGGCGTCCCGCAGCCAATTCTGCTTGACCAACAGCAAAGTACTTCCATGCCATGCCGGGAAATCGAGAAGCCTCAATGAGGGTGAGCATGAAGTCAGTTCTTGTAACTGTTGGAAGATCGTCAAAGCAATCTTGATAAGCTTCCGTCACATGTTGCAAATGCGGTAGGAATAGCTTGACGGTAGGGTCACTGAGTTGGGTCAGTAGTTGGTCGAGGCTTGTCAAGGTTACAGACTTACGGAAACTCAATATACTTCCAGGGGATCGCTCTATATGCCACGATCAGGGCTTGCTGTCGCCAAAATGAAAGACCTTTGGGATCAAGGCTTTCATGGATGCGAGCCGACATGTCTTCGTTCAAGTGGTAGGCGTCATCGGAATACTTCAAGATAGCTGAAACCCGACAGAGTTCTTCAAAGATGTTGCTCAATCTTGAAGCGTCCGAAAGCAACTCAGCCAGTTCCGGAACCAATCCGACCGGGATGGCGTCCACAGTCTCGATCTTGCCGTCGGCTGTCCAACGCCTGCGATTGGTTGAGCCACGGACAAGAAGATCCAAGGGGATTTTGTCGTAGGGTGAGAAGAATGACATCAGCACCAACAAGATGCTAGCGTCTTCTGAACGGCTGGAGTGTTCGTCAAACAGATAGCTGGAGACAGCTTCCAGAGCTGAGGCTCTCCATGCCGACGACGCCATTCCCACGGATAGAGTATCGGGCTGAACACTGCTTCGGGTCGAATTCATAATAATTTCATGGATGAGGAAGGGAACGGGAGGGATTTAATCATTGGCTCCTTCAGCGGAGAAGCTTTACCCCGAGAGTCCACTCCAACCGTGCGTTGTTTGGTCGTCCAAGGAATAGAGTGAACATGAGTGGTTGGTCAATAGGTACTGTCGAATATCTTGGCCCCTTTTTGAATGGATGGTGTGTGAAAAGATGGATGTTTTTGGAAGGCCGTAAGGCTGGGGTGCGTGATCGGGGAAAACGGCGTTGACTCCGCGAGCAGCCGACAAAACGTCATATCGGCCATTTTGGTAAGCCGGTTTGTGCGGGGTATGTACTTGGCAATCTTTGCTGAGTGTCCAGGGTGCGATACGTCTCTTGAAGATCAAGTTCAGTTCTTGTGCAGGTTTGAGTTGGGGTTGCACAAGGCACTGTGGCTGACTGACCAGGCTTCATCGTAAGTACTGTAAGCCCTAGACCACCATCCCGTCTTCTTCGTTCAGGAACCCAAGGCCAAGCTTGCTATCTCACAGATGCCCGATAGGTTGGTCAACTCACTAAAGTTAGCTGCCGGAGATCTCGGTTCGCTAGTAGAATCGCCGGCGGGATGGCAGAGTCTCCAGCAGAATGATAACGGATGGGCAAGAAGCTAACGCGGCCGGAGGCCGTGCGAAGAGATTCCATGTGTCCCGGCGGTGTGACCAATGGCTCCCCAGAGATGGTCGACCAATGAAGCAGTAAAGGTGAATCTTGCGGCGAGCTGTTGCGCGACAATGCCCATGTCCTGTGTAATTCCACTATCGAGCAAATCGACGAGGGTTTCTCCTCGATGGTCTCCACTGTTGATGGTAGACTCGTTTGTTCCACCTTGACTGTGTTGAACGAGACAAGACAACTCGTCTATGTAGGAAATAGAGACAGGTTAAAGATTGACGACATCATTGTGACACATCCTCACGGATCTCAGCTTGGAGTATAGCATGTTAAGTCGGCTGTTGGCGCTAGTGAGTACTGCTGTTTAATAGGGAATTTTGTATTGATAGTCGGAGCATGAGGAGACCGCTAGCGTTTCTGGCTTGGGCGCTCTGGGACGTGAGGAGATAGAAAGAGCATTGAAGCGAAAACGATGATATCAATTGGAAGACGTGAATTATTTAAAGAGGTAGGTATGCGAATGAAATCAGAGGAACATTACAATCTCGAGTCAAGGCCGACCGACAACCTCGTGGTTGATAGGCAGCTCCTGCCCCAAGCAGAAATAACAGCGAACCCCGGAACAATATTTCCCCGGTCCAAGCTTCGCGTCGCCAGAACACCTCGAAATTTCCCAAGACGCCTTCTGGCTGATAGCTCCCCATCAGCCTCTTTTTCTTCAGCGCGTCCCTCCCCAACAATGGCCGCTGTAACGACAAACGGCGACGCCGCTGCCGTCCTCGACGAGATCAAACCCCCCGCGGGCGTCGTCCTGCCTCCCCGCGAGATCCGCAACGTCCTCGAAAAGACTGCCGGCTACGTCGCGCGCAACGGCGCCGTCTTCGAAGATCGCATCCGCGACAAGGAGCGCTCGAATCCCAAGTTCAGCTTCCTCAACCCCTCCGACGCCTACCACCCGTTTTATGAATGGCGACTTGATGAGGTCAAGAGTGGGCGCGGTACAGCGATCGCTGCTGGCCGCGTTGGCGAGGCCGCGCCTCCGCCTCCTAAGCCCCAGGGCCCTCCCAAGCCTGCCGACTTTCAGTTCTCTGCGCGAATGCCCCGTATCAACCAGAAGGATTTGGACGTTATCCGACTTACTGCTCTGTTTGTCGCCAAGAATGGTCGCCAATTCATGACTCAGCTGGCTCAGCGCGAAGCTGGAAACCCTCAGTTTCAGTTCCTGATTCCCAACCACACCTTTCACAACTTCTTCCAACACATTATCGACCAGTATACTACACTGCTACGCGCAAGCGGTCTGAGTGGCGAAGGAGGAAAGGCCCAGGAGGAGCGCACCAAGGAACTCGAGGCCAACATCCAGGAGAGGTTCCATGTGTTGAATCGCGCCAAACAGCGAGCCGAGTATGCCAAGTACCAGGAGGCTGAGCGTCAGAAGAAGGAAGAGGAGGAAGAGAAGCAAAAGGCCGAGTTTGCGCAGATCGACTGGGGTGACTTCGTCGTCGTCGAGACCATCACCTTCAATGACGCGGATGATCAGGCCAACCTACCGCCTCCGACCAACCTTTCAGAGCTTCAGTATGCCTCCCTCGAGGATCGAAACAAAGCTTCCATCAGCTCCAACCTCCGAATCGAAGAAGCCATGCCCGACGAAGAGACGAGCTACAACGCCCACCCAGCCCAGCCCGCCCCGTCGTATCCTCTACCTTCTCACCCCCAACAGCAACCCTACCAACCCGTCCATATGCCTCCTCCCCCACAGCCCTATGCCCCCGGTCCGCAACAACCGCAACGATCCGCTCAAGAGGAGGAAGAGGAACGCCGGATCCAGGAGCGTGCAGAGCAGCAAGCCCGCAAGCAGCAGGCTCATGCCGAGGCTCGTGGTGGTGCTCCTATGAAGATCAAGGAGAACTATGTGCCACGTGCGGCGCAAAAGGCAGCAAACAGACAGGGAACTCAGATGGCTCTGTGCCCCAACTGCAAGCAGCATATCCCGATGAGCGAGCTCGAAGCTCATATGCGAAGTACGTCCCCCTTGACCCTATTTAGATGGAACAGTCACTAACCATTCTCTAGTCGAACTCCTCGACCCCAGCTGGAAAGAGCAAAAGGCCAAGGCCGACTCGCGATACGCGTCATCCAACATGTCTCACGTCGATGTCGCCAACAACCTCAAGCGTCTGGCCAGCCAGCGCGAAGACGTTTTCGACCCGGTTACTGGCCAGTCCATTTCGGAAGATGAGCGTGCGCGAAGAAAGAAGGCGGCAATTCACAGTTACGATGGAGCCATGGATGCCAAGAGTCAGGCGCAGCTTGGCCACATGCACAACGTCAATGTGGAGGAGCAGATCCGTGCTATTCACCAGAAGTTTGCCGACAAGAAGTAAGGCTTTGATACGGAGAGGCGTCTACATTGGCGAATGAGAGCAGAGGAGTTGTCGACAACATGCCGACAGCTACCTGATTACGGGAGGGGACAAAATAAGGTCCGCTTCCAACACGGATCCTGTATGAAAATACGGATCAAGAGTTTGGCGTTGTAGGAACAGGCCCAAGGTGAGGCACATCTGGCGTCTGGTGTTATTGATTTCAGGGGCTCATGCGTCATTGTTTCAGCTCAGTTCCTCTGCGTGCATTTCGTCTGCGAGCAGCGACGTGGAGGATAGTGGTCACATCAAGAGGTAGCGAGCCTGGAATATGGCCATCCACTCGATCGATCCCAAACACGCTCGGGCTTCCTTCCATACTCTGCTACGACGAGGGACTTGATTTGGATAGCAGTCTTGAGAGCAGACGGCATGCTATGGCCAAGTACCCGTGGCCTGTATAACAGGCTGAGTTGACCTGTATCTAGACGACAATAGCAGGCCGGCTGATGGTCCTCGGAGAGCATCTCGAGACAAACCTGCCCGTTGCTGGCTTCTCTGCTTCTTGCAGAATAAGAGAGGTCAGGTTGCTTCGTCAAATAGGGCCCATACTATAATTGTGCCTTGCAGCAAGTTAATGTAACAATGAATTATCCTACCTGAACTGATCGATATCGCGCAGTAGAGGATTGCCCTAGCTGTATCTCCCGAGTGATGTCTATGGATGGTTCCTTGGCCCATGTTTTGTCTTAACCTTGATCGTATAAATGCAGCGCAAAGGCGAGCGCCACTACCGAAGGTCAATCCAAGTCATGCATAGTAATTCTTTCTCATTCTCAAACCCAACAAGCCGGTTACTGTATCTGCAAGCCCGTTACGTGCATACACCGGTTCTATGACGATGAATCATCAGCATCCTCACAAATGAGACGCTGTGACACCCTCGTCAGCTGAAAACGGAGCAATCCGAGATAGCCCGTGCTGAGAAGACTGTTACCTAAGGAATCGTCAACCCGTAGCCAAGGTTCCTCACGCCGGAGAACGGACCAATACCCCGCCTGAGTCGCTCACTACCCCCACCCAGCCTTGAAGACGACATGCGACAACCTACCTACAACATCCACCACGTTCTGATAGCATCACCACCTCTTTGCGCGCGCGCGCCTCTCGTTTTCCTCGTCCCCTTCAGCCTCGCATCTCCCGTCCGTACGGCTTCCGCGCCGTAAACCGCAACCCTGGCTTCAGAACAAGATACCGCCGGCCGCGAGCCCGTCTCGCCCGGCTCTCAGTTCCACCGGCCAATCCTGCAGTCCATGCCCGATACGCGCCAGCAGAGCTTTGACGAGATCTATGGTCCTCCCGAGAACTTTCTCGAGATTGAGGTACCCTTGCCACATTCTTCCCAAGTACCTCAGCTCCGTAGCTAACGACGTCAGGTCCGAAACCCGAGAACCCACGGCATGGGCCGCCACATGTACACCGACTACGAGATCCTCTGCCGCACAAACATCCCCGCCTTCAAGCTGCGCCAGAGCAGCGTCCGCCGCCGCTACTCCGACTTTGAGTACTTCCGCGACATCCTCGAGCGCGAGAGCGCCCGCGTCACCATCCCGCCTCTCCCCGGAAAGGTGTTCACCAACCGCTTCAGCGACGACGTCATCGAGGGTCGCCGCGCCGGTCTGGAAAAGTTCCTCAAGATCGTCGTCGGTCATCCGCTGCTGCAGACGGGGAGCAAGGTCCTGGCTGCTTTTGTTCAGGGTGAGTTAGCGGTTCAATGTCGCAGTGTAATCATGAATACTGATCAGATATCAGACCCCAACTGGGACCGCAATGCCTGGTGACGCCTTCGTCTAATCTGGCCCTTCTCCTCATCCTCATCCTCGTCTTCCTCCGATTCTCCCACCCGACACCCTCGAAAGCTCCGCAAGCGAAACCCGCACGCCAACCACCGAGACGCCCCCCTCGATACCCTCAAGCAGCACGCCATGGGAACTGAAACTCCTTGAAGTGAAAAAAAAGGGGCTGTGAGGGAACAGGACAAGAGAGAGAGATCGTTTTCTTCTTCTCGTACATGTTATATGCCCTCTGAACCCCCCCATTTCTCTTCTTCTGCTTTCCAATGCGCATTGGGATGGAAAAGCAACCTCTGGTCCGGTCTCTTTTTATATCTTGTTCTCGTCGCTTTCAACTTGTACCACGCTCCAAAAGACTTCTAGGAGCTTCGCGGCGGCTCAATTGTCTGTTTCACTCAGGGGGGCGTTGTTGGGTTGTCTTGTAACCTTGCCTTTTAAACAGATTAACAGAGCTTATCCAACGTCTCAGACACAAGAGAGTTTACGTAAAAAAGATAAAAAGCGTAGAAGGATTCATTAATTTCGTTTTATACATTTCAACGTTTACACCCCAAGACACCCCGAATGAGGGAGATGGGAGAATTCTATGTCCTTATATGCGCAATCCAGCCATCATGCAATGCAGCCAAGGTCGCGTTCATATCCAGGTGAAAAAAAGCAAAGCATGCGCCCCCTCCTGTTATACATGAGATCGTACATGTTTGTGCTGCAAGTTTTGTTGTCAGTGTCAGTGTGAGTGGGTGATTTTGCGTGAGCCTCTACCAATCCATCCGCTCGCCAAACGCCGTAAAGACATCCTTGCTGCTCCGTCTCCCCATTTTATCGTGTCGTCACCCCATCTCTTAATCCTTTTGTGGTTCTGAGGGAGGAGGGTATTATACATTGCTGGCAAAGGTCGATGTTGCTGTCGGGCCGTCTGGGGAGAAGCTCCCTGGATAGCTCGAGTCATGTCCGCCTTTGGTATTGTTACAAAACATCAGGTGATAAGGCTCATGTCCTCTCGTGCCTGTGTGTTTGGTGCTTAAAGTCGTTCTTCACACCTTAAGCAGGGGTGTGGAAGAGTCGGAGAATGCCCTCATACATGGCAAACATGATGGCGGCGCTGGGTACTGTTCGCATGAGATGAGGAGTCAGGCCGCCGTAGAGACCCATGAGGCCCTCTTCGACCCAGACAAGCTTGAAGCACTGGACTAGGCCCGTGTACTTGGGCAGCCCATTGTCCATGGGCGCTTGTCGAAGTCGGGTTCGCGCAACCTGTCAAGCCCGTGAGCATATTATCACAGATAAAACGGTCTTCAAGCCAATGACGTACCTCATGGGGATAAGCAATAACAGCAGCAACAAGCTTGGCGCTTCCAGCAGCAAAGCCGTTGCCAGTCCAGTCAATAGTTTTGTCCCAGAATGTCTTCTCGCGGCCGCTGCTGATAATCTCGTTGTTCCTTCGGGCAAGAGAGGCCTTCATCTGCTCGTATAGCATCCATTGCATGGTCGATTCGACAACACCGAGATAACTGGCGCTCATTCCACGGTAGAGACTTCGAATGCCTTCATTTCGCATAATCTGGCGCACACAGTCGTAGCTGTTGCGGTACTGGCGCAGCTGGGCGCCACCGCTCTTCTCAGCAACGTTTTTATCGAGCTGCAACCGCGTCTTGACCATCCAAATGGGGTTCGTCGCCGTCGAGGTCACGACACCAGCTGCAACACCGGCTGAAAGATGAACCCAAGGGGCCTCCTCGCCGTGGTTGAGATATTGAGAGATGATGCGCTTTCCGTTGCCGTACACGTAAAAGTTGATAGCACGGGCAGGCACCACACCGACTAAATTGGGACCGAGGCCCTTGAAGAGAGCGCGCCAACCCTCAGTCCTGTACACGGAGCCGAGAATCTGGAGGGTGTCGTTGAGGTGGTAGAGGGCCGCTCTGGCGGGGTTAAGGCGGCCGATCGCCTGGCCTTGAGCCTCGCGCGCTGCTCGGATCTGGGCCTGGTAAAAATCGGATTGGAGTCTCGTCTTGAGGACATCGAGAGGAGCAGTCATTGCTGCAGCTGTCATGCCACCGACACTAGAAATTGGCACCCGTTAGCTTGACTGTTTCTCGTGTTTGCGTCTCGAGTCTCGAGTCTCGTCGCATTTCAGGTGGCAATCGAGGAAATGCACATACCCGCCCGCAAGCATGTGAACCCATGACTTGGCAAAGGGCAACGCCTTGACATTGCCTTGCACTGGGGTATCGTCGGGGAGGACATCGCCCGTCTCCCGCGACTGAATCAGCGCCGAATGATCGAGGGGCACTTGAGTGTGGTGAAAAGGCTTGTCGTCGCCGCGGGTGGTCATGATGGGCAGAGAGGATTGTTGGTGTGACATGGCGACAAGAAGCTTCAATCTCCCAGATCCAAGTCGATTGTCTTTGGTCTCGTCGATATCGGTCGTGTGGTGGTCGTCGTCAATTTTCCTCTCGTGACTCGTCGTCGTTGATCGTCGTCTAGATCAAAAGCACTTCATGCGCGGGCGGGAGCGTCGGGAGAGATATCCAGCTCCAATCCGACTTCTGTGCGATAAACAGAAGCACACGTTCAAAAAGCAATCGGGGCCCGATCGTTAAACGTCGTTGGAAAGGAACGGATTGGGTGGTGGTGAAAAAGAAAAGACGGAGAATCTTTTCATGAATCAGCGAACGAAGAGCGACTGCGATTGCTTGCTTCCTTCCAGGCACATCGAAACTTTTTTTCCGCGTCTGCCACTGGGCGTGCGCTTGCCTCGACCCGCCTAGAAAAAAGAAAGTGGCCCCCGTTTCCGATCCGGCCGTCGGTACGTACCTCGAGCATCCGGTGTGGGTCCGGGGCCCCGACTATCATGGCATTGACAACGCAACTAATGGTATCGAGTAGTGGTTCTTAAAGCGGCATTTATTCATTCGTTTCATTCATCACACGTTCGCCAAGTTCTATTGCTTGACTGCTATCGTAACGTTTGTCTGTTCTCGATCCCATTCCGTACACTAGGACCAGACAGCTCATCTTGATGTTTCTTCCAATGAGGGCTTCTCATGCTTCTCCTCAACGCTCGTTGCTAAACGATTGTTGAGAAAAGCACCGTGATATTCCAGCAGTTAGAATGTGTCGTCGTGTTAGCTGGGTGAAGGGTTTTGTGAGCCGTCGCTGACTCTATGCGTGTTCTTGGGGGCCATTGCCACCGTCGTAGCCAGGCTGGGTGCACTAGAACCAGCCTGCATATGCTCATTCCCTCGGCTTCCTTGATCTGATTGTGCACTTGATTGTCCCATGGCAAAGGGGAGTCGATGCCGTTCGGCGCTTAGGTCGAAGCGATGCATCGATGCAGTTGAAGGCTCCATGGTACTCGGAGGGTGCCCATCACTGCGGCTCCGGCTCGGAGGTCGAGAGCTATCATCCCCCAAAGTGCCAGGGGTTCTCTCTCCTGATGTTCGGCCTGCTTCATGTCTGTCGCCGAGCCGGCTCGATCGCGGATCCCTGGTATCCAAAACATCCGGTGCTGGTCCGGCCTCTGACTGCCCGTCAATATCCATCTCGTCTCGGAGACCCATGTCCCGCTTGAGGCGTCGGAACTCGTCATCTGTTACTGTCTTCCAGCTACACTTTGCATGTTTTTTAGTACAGCCTGAACAGGCCGTCAGATGCTTGATGCATTCCACTCGCAAGCGCCGGCATCGGTCGCAGGGAGGGTTGATCGCATCGCCTTTGCCCAGCTGATCTGTCCTCTGCGTGATAAGAGATCGGAAGGCAGTCTCTCTGCTGTCAACCGCAGGCTGCATCAAGGACTCTGCGGAGTGTCCAGAGAAGCGAGGAGCATGAGTCTGGGTATACGTCGTACTGTGAGATGGCGATGGTTGACTGAGAGTGGCGAGAGGCACTCCAGTTACTGATGTCGATCGTGAAGGAGGCGGCGAGGCTGAGGCAGTGAGAAACTGCTGAAGAAGATCCGCATGTAAATCGTATCCTGAACTGAAATTTGAGCCTCTTTGGTTGGCACTGTTAGCTGGGAACCTTGAAGAAGGATCCTGTGCGTTTCGGCGCCGGCGAATGTCCTGCTTTCTCTGTCCAAGCCGGTGATTGAGAATGCGAGCCCTTGCCGCGACCTCGTCAGCCTTCTTGTATAGAATGGATGTTCTCTGCTCGAGAATATCTAGCGTCGCCATTTCCGCCGTTTCGTCTTCCTCGAGGGGGTGGTCAAGGGGGAAGCGGTCAAGGGCGCCGGACCACACCAGACGCCAGTCATCTTCGGTGATTTCGACCTGAGAGCCCTTGAGTAGGAACTGACAGCATCGAGAACCATCCGGCTTGGGGACAAGATTGAAGTCCTTGGGGTTGGATCTTGCGAAAATGACCACGTCCAGCCAACTGATGGGGTTGGAGAAAGGCTGAAGAGGTGTGGTTTTGATTGGCCCATCGAAAAATTTCTCAATGCCCCTGAGAAGGCGTGGGCCAGTCAACTTGGCTCCGAGACTTGATGCAAGGCTCTCGTGCCTGTCGAGAGCGGCTGCAGTATTGGTCAGGACGCTGATCTGATGGCAAACTGGATCGACCTATTGTCGAGCCGAGGTCGGATCATGCTTACCTTCGTATTCGGCGATGAGACCGAGGATATCGGCAAAGGTATCGCCATCACCTTGTATTAGACTCAAGTGAGAGGTGTTTGACCTTGGGAGATAGTGGATGTAGCCGGGGATGCCTTGAATGTCGTGTTAGCATATCCTCCAAGTCGGCAAGCTGTGCCAGCGCACCAAGACAAGAGAGTCAGATACAAAAGCAACAACATGTGCGTCCCTGGAGGAGTCGAGCTAGACGCTGCGTCCGGCGAGGGTGCCATGAAAGGATGGCGGGTACGTATGCCTCTTGCACGCGCCACACCACGAGACGAGGGAACGCGTTGGGTTGGGGGACGGGACACGGAACATGCAGAGAGGCACGCGCAGTGGTGATCCAGCCAGACCAGACCATCTCGTGTCTTAGGCTACGGATGGGCGTCTCGAGACTCGAGGCGGCATAACATGCATGGCATTGCGTTGAATAGCTATTCTCGCACTTGACATACCTTGCTGTAGGGATGCGGATGCGGGTGCAAGCTGGGCACGTCCTGGTTGACCACCAGCATCATCAACGTCACGCTTTCGTTTGGACGCTTCCGAGTCGGAAGTGTGCCCCATCTTGATTGCTCTGTGCGAATGCGTGGTCGCAAGTATGCTAGCCGGGCTTCCAAACAGACCCAAAATCTCGTCAAAGTAGCTAGATGTAAACTGGGATTTGGATAGGCAGAAGGTAATCACAAATGAGAGATGGCTTCTCTGCTTGTGAATGCCGTGCTCCTAAAGACTGTTAGCCTCGAATGGTGCTAGGGCAGGTGTCAGGAGTCATATTGGTACCTTCTGACCGGCGCACTAATCTTTCAGCCGCCTCTGTGTGAATGCTGGTTGACAAGAAGCAGGTCAAGGTCAATTCAAGACACGAATTCTGTCACAGAGCGTCAAAGAAACGCCGAGGTTGAACCCTCAAATTGACTTTGAGCGCGCAAAGGAGATATCCGTCGAGTAGTATGGTATGCGCACTGGGCCCGATGCGGGCTGGGTAAGGGTAGCTGGATGTGGGAAGAGATGGGTATGAAATCGCGGAGAGGCTTGACTTGACTTGACGGAAGCGCGGATGAGGAAGATGAGGGTCAGTCAGGTGAGTGGCGACGAACCGAGGGATGGTGCCGCGGACGAAGGCGGTGATGGTGATGGTGATGGGTGGTTGTGAAAGAGGGAGGGGAAGAGAGGGGAAAAGGGGGCGGCAGGAACGGTTATTGTAAATTCATGGCGAGAGAAGTACTGTAGTAATGTGCGAGTGAGATGATGGAGAGATGGACTGAGTCGATGGATGAGCGATTGACGGAGGCGAAAGAGGCTGGCCCGGGGAGAAGCTCTCGATTTTGTAGTACTGAAGGTACTGTACTGGACTGGACTGGAGGTAGGTATGGATTGGATGTTATAAGGAGGATGGATGCCAGATGCAGGCAAATGACCGCCAAGAGGAGAACAGAATGTCAAGATCCCGTCGCTACTGGTCAATCCGTCTCGTAATGAAAATCCCTCGCATGAGCCGTCGGAGAGCAGCTACTGTAAAACACGACACACGGCCTGCAGGCTGTACTGTACTGTAGGGGGAGGAGGCGAGTGTCAGAGGAGGTGTAGAGGGGAAAGAAGTGGGAAGAAGATCAAATGTCGCTTGGCCAAGGGTTAGGGGGGAGGGAGGGAGATGGGATGGATGTGGATGGGGATGGGGATGGGATGAGATGGGAAAAAGAGTCTCCAGCAAAGAAAGAAAGTGCCGGGTCGGATGTGGGGGGAGGAAAGAGCTCACGGTCAACGTCCAGGTCCAGACAGACTGCAGCAAAAGAAGAGGTGTGTACAGTACTTGTTGTGCCAGGGTCTGGTCCAGGCTGTCTGAGGTCAAAGAAACATCCATGGGACCCCAAGCTGGGGAACAAATGGAATTGCAGGTGCGCTCAAAAATCTCCGACTCCAGTGACGGGCGGCAGGGCAGGTACACTCTGTCTGTTACTGGGCTATTCCCTGGACGGGAGCTGTCAAGCTCAAGCCGTTTACGCGAGCCAAGGAAGCATTGAAGAACTCCCAAGACAAAAAAGCGACGACACCCGGCAAAAACGTCACCGGCGGAACAGGCACACACCAACATCAGATGTCAAGTCAGGGCACGATTTCCGAAAAGGTGGGAGAATCTCGAGCAATTTGATTTGGTGGCCACCACATGCACGGACAAGCAGACAAGCAACCGCACAAGCGGATAGCGGGTTTAAACCATGCTGCTAGTTAGTTTCCCTTTTTGGACAGGTCTTTTTTTTTTTCCTCTCCTGCGTGCAATTTCCTTCATGACCGACCTCGAGAGGCCTCCGTCTCCATCTTCTCTCTCACAATCTGGGATTAACACTCATAAAAGAAAAGGAAAAAAACAACTCATCAAAACATACGGGTTAGCACGCACGCACACGCATCGCATCGCGCTCCTCCTATGCGCGAGTTACCGACCTACATGCGCCCACCCCGGACCGGTGCCGTCAAATAAGATTTCTGAGCACCCAGGACGCATGTCGTCGGGAACCCTTGCGCGCCAACCTTGTGCGACGCGAGACGAGGCTGTGCAGCCTGTGCTGCATCTTTGGCTTGGCGGACTGCTGCCGGATGGATGGATGGCTGGCGGGCGGTAACGATGGATGCTTGCATGGTCCTGGTCCTGTCCTTGGATCCAATGTCATGTTGTATGAGGCAATATCGACATGCTTGCTTGTCATGCCAGTGAACTAACGGTATGACCATGCAAGCTCGTTAATCTGGTCCGGTTGCTGCATCCTTAGTACCGAGGCACGCGAGCGAAATTGGAGAGACGGAAAGTGAAGCGGTGATGAAGATGGACATGATCCTATGGTGACGTTGATCTGTGCGGCAGTGCTAATCGGCAGGCCCAGAAAGCTTGACCGAGCTTTGTTCCTCGGATTACCTACATTGGTATCCATCATGGATATCATGGCCTGCTCCATATCCATCTTTGCACGGTTGTCATCGGCCGCTCTGTTAATTACGTGAAAGAACCAACCCATCACATGAAGAAATTGAGGCGTTCTCCTCGTCCCTCGATTGGCCGCAGCGTAACTTGGTTATCATATTCCAATCGCGACAAAGAAGCAGGAAACTCATGCCAAGAGAGATGGAGACCGGCAGACGACTTCCTGCCGCCATGGCCTTATTTCCGGCTGCAGCCAACCTGCACTGAACTGCAACTCTTTCTCCATCTTCAAGTGACGTTCTGGCACGCACATTAGCACGTGCCTCCCCGCAATCTGGTGCTCCTCTTTGGCACCGCCGCCATTCCTTATAAAGCATAGCCCCTCCAACCCCACCAAAGCCTCGCAAGTTCCAACCTTGACCCAAACCCCCAAGCAAGCTCGCATCCAAACCATCTCGAATTCGTAGCCCTACAAAACCCACCCCCTCCCTTCGACACCCCAAGGAAGAAAACCCACCACGCATGCGCCATGTCCGATAGACCCTCGCACCGAGGCGGCCGGGGCGGCCAGGGATCTCACCCCCGTGGCGGGCGAGGCGGAGGACGAGGAGGAGGCGGCGCTGGAGCGGGTGCGCAGCACGATCGCGAGAGGACCAAGAAGGAGAACATTCTCGACCTGGCCAAGTACATGGATAAGCAGATCACCGTCAAGTTCAACGGCGGACGAGAGGGTATGTTGCGCTGTCTCCCGCAATCAGCGCCTGTGAGCCCTGGAGCTACGATGCTAACCCGTGTATCTAGTCAAGGGCACCTTGAAAGGTTACGATGCTTTGATGAACCTGGTTCTCGATGATGTACACGAAGTTGTCCGAGGTATGTTAATACCCTATGAAGAGTTGCTCACTCACCCTGAGTCCACCCTTCTCTACCATGGCCACGCTAACACGCCCTCAACAGACGACGAAGGCAACGAGTCCACCCGCTCCCTCGGTCTCGTAGTCGTTCGAGGCACCCTCCTCGTCCTTGTGAGCCCCGTCGACGGCAGCGAAGAGATCGCCAACCCCTTTGTCCAAGCCGAGGATGAATGAAGCACGAATTCTCTGGAGAATATACCTAGTTGGAAAGAATCACAAAAACGGTGTGAAGGAAGAAGCCCCGATTCACAGGGTGGCCGGCCGCTGTTATGGCCTTGCCTACCAGTGTCTAGCTGGCGGAATGACGTGATGACCCTTTTAGACTTGCATCTACTATCACAACTTGCTGGATTGCGAATGAACGGCGAGATGGCAACATGTGGCTTGTCGAGTTCAACTCAACTAGCCTGGTGACTTTACGCCATGAGAGGGCATGGTATCACGTTCTTCGCATCAACAGTCTTGTTTCAAATCAAGGCAATATACCATATTCATGAGACAGCTAATTCTCCTCATGTAACATCTCGCTCAGCCCTTGTTCGTGTAAGCATTCAGAAACATCTCTCCCTATTTTTATACAACGTGGATCGTCGGGGGAGAAAAATATCAAAGGTAAAGTAGAGCATTGAGATAAGCTTGTTTCATCTTCACACAAAGGCTAAACAAGTCCGTTTCACTTCATCCTGTTGCCAAGATTTAACAAGCCCAGATATCGTAGTTAGGTAACTCAATCATCATTCATGCTAACTTATATGAACAAAGGTGTGTTAAATATCTGCTCCCTAATGCCTCCATCCATCATCGTTCAATCCCCTGGTGCCAACAGTCCGTGTGTAGCTTGTCCCGAGACCCCGTCGTGCCGTCATCAGCCATATAAGAGACATCATGTCCAAACGCTGGCCCCTTGTCTACCCAATTTGCCGGCAATGGTCTCTTCATAGAGGAACATGCGCTGTCTTCGATGGAAGCGGTCTCAGTCAGTGTAAGAGCCGAGTCTTTCCTTTCCCTAGAAAATCCAGGTCCTCACATCTCCCCCTAAAGTCTGTTGTGGCTTGATGGAGTTCTTTCCCTATTCATCCGTGTCCTTGCAGGTTTCTGGGCCTTGCCCTCGTTTACCTCATCCAGCTTAACCTTCATCCTACGATATTCCAAGGGACCCCTTAAACCCTCTAAAAATCGTGCTTGACTTCGCCTGAAATTCTCCCTAAACCCCCCTGAAACCGTCTAAATCCTCCTAAAATCCTCGACCACCTGACTTGCTTGCCTTGGCAAGCTCGCCAAATGAAGTCGTTAGCATCTTCTTCAGCTCCCTATAGCTGACAAGGAAGCTCGTTTGTTCGTCTCGGCTGGTTAGACAGATCCGCTCTTCCGTCCCGACTTCCAACTTGCTCAGGCAACGGAGCATGTGACCCATGTCGAGGACCGGGTTGCCGTTGCTGTCAACTTGGTGGAAAACATAGTCCCGGAATAGCTTGAGTATGTATCGTTCCCCGTTCTCGGACCAGTTCTGGTCGCCGTTGAATTCGTATCGCTCATTGATGGTGGCCAGCTTCATCATCAACCTCGCCACCCTTCCGTTCTCTACCTCCCGCATCACATCTGCGTTGACCTTATCCAAAGCCTGCAGGCTCATGTCGAATGTGGATGTTATCCGGCCGGCAATTCCGCGTACAAATTCGTCAATTCCCTTTTGTGCGGGGGGCTGCTGCGGTGTAAGCAGCCACAAGATGGTATCTCTCATCTCAACGGAGTATGTCCTGCTCATTTGCTCCATAGATATCTTCAGGTTAGTAAGATGAATCGGTAGCGTGTTGGTTGTGAGGCATAGCAATAGTCGCCCGAATTGGATAAAGTCCTCTTGTTGTACATCCTGGATTGGCCGGCGAGCGTCAAACTGCACAACATCCAGAATGGAACAGGCGCTCAATCTGATGCGGTTCTTGTCGGTCAGGATGATCTTGCTAGGATCGATGCATCGAGCTGCGAGGTTGGCTGAGTGGATAGCTTGGAGAGCGTTGGCGATTTGTGATATGTAGCCCCAGAGGGTGTTCTCGGGAATGGGTGTTTTTGCGGGAACACGATTGCCGTGAGTAGGGGTCGGAGATAAATGGACCTCGACAAGGGTCTTTGAAAGTGGAAAGTAGTTCTGAACGAAGATGAGGGAGCTGTCGCCAAATGCACGGGTCGTAAATGCATCTAATATCGAGACCACGTTGCCGTTGCTGATGCGGCGCCATTCCTTCACCTGTCTGATCGCGTGCTCGTTGGTCAGACGGTAACCTTCGAGTCGTCTCAAGCAATAGATGTGGCCGGTCTTGGTGGCCGTGGCCTTGTAAATCCAACTAGGATATCCAAAGATGTTGGCGTTTTTGCGATGTGTCGTGTCCAGGGGAACCAAATTGTGATAGTTATCTAGTTGTGGCAGCTGTGAATTGGGGAGAACCTGGCCGGCAGCCTCAAGCTTTCTCGCAATCTCCTGCCGCTCCTTCTCGGGAAGAAAGAAGTCATGCGGCACTCGATGATACGGCATCAGGTCATCCCGCTTCGGTCCGACAGGGAAATAGAGGTGATGTTGAAGGGGTTCAAGTGGTGTCGTGAAGGCGTTTTGCGGCGGGAAATAGCCAGGTCCATGGCCACCGAGGGCGCCGTGGTCTTCGGCATAGGGGTTGAACTGAGGTGTGGAAAGGCCTGGATTTACTGGCGGCATTGTAAAGGGGTCATAGGATAGTCCGCTATCTTGAGCAGAACCGTTTGTCGCAGTCTAGACAGTTGGTCAGCTACGACGGACGGACTAACAAACGGACAGCCGTCATGACCTACAGAAATGTCGAATGTTGGGGTAAATTCGCGGATAGCCGCAGGATTGAACACACTGCCATCGTTCTCGGGCCCGACAGGGGTGGCTGCTACGTTGCTGTTAGTCGGACAGATGTCACTGTCATGACGAAGAGATTCGTACTGCCTAAACCACGTGGAGTGAAAGCTGGAGCACTTGCAGCTTGCGACGAGAATGTGGGCTTCTTGCCGAGCCCTGCAGGTGTAAATGACGGTGAATCAACGTTCAACGTCTTCTTGGAACTAGATAATTCGTCAGTCATGATGCCTTGTGCCCCAATAATTGTTCTCGTTCATCAGCATGTCTAGGGCTTGCAAAACACACAACGCCAATGCCCACGACGATGTCGGGGTGACGAATCAGATCGAGGCAATGAGCAAGTCTGGGCAATTCTAGAAGCGATCGCAGAGACGAGTGATTGTCAAGAGCTCTGACTACGGTACGGACCAGTCGGAACAGCGCGTTTGTGGGCATTCGAGTATCGGCCGATGAGCGGATATGTCAGGCGACACGACATCCCTCCAAGCGACCATGCTTCCGAGAACGGCGCCTTTCGAGGGAACCCAGGAACCCCAAGTCAAACAAGCCGAGGACGACTCGAACAGGCCGCGGGATCAGAAAACATGGGACACGGGTGTCGGCGTCAATGGGCGGGCTGTGTAACTTGTGGCGGCAAACAAGGTTGGGCTGGGTTCGTTGTGTCGCAGGGTTTCTTGGGGATACCAAATGACCAAAGTACGAAAGATAAACCTACGTTTCCGAGTTTGAATTGTTTTTGTTTTGGTCGTGGCTGAATGCGCAACCTTGATCCTCGTATCGGCAGTGACCGTAGATGAGAACGTTTCGACATAGTGTATCCTTATTCTCTGGTAGGGCCGGGTCAGCTCGAATGGAATCGCGGGGTGTTGGGTTGGGATCGAGAGGGTACGAACCGCGTCCCTTGGGTCTTGGAGAGCCGATCTGGCGTCGCAGATCGGCTGGTTGGTATCGCGACGTCGCCATGGTCAATAGTATATAGTGATGAGGATAGAACCGTCCCCGTGGTCGGATTTACGACGTCTACTGTGGTGTGGATGTTAGCGGGTGTGTAGCCAAGAGTGAGACGGGTGCCGTCATGGGACAACGGCTGCAAAGCAAGATTGCGAGAGGCGAAGGAACCATACAAGGCGCAACTTGTAGAAAAGACCAGTCAAAGAGAAAGGAACACCGACTTGACTCTGGCAAGCATTTCCCATGGCTCAATTGATCGAGGCGACCGGCCGCCCATATGGAGGAAGGAGACGAACGGCGGGGTCGGACGGGCTGACGGGAACAGCCTTAGCAAACGACGAGGAGCCAAGGACAGTGTTCCTGGGCGAACAAGGCGCGGGCCGTCGCCTCTTGAAGCGGGAGCGACGACGTCGGGAGGAAAGATATGCAGGAGATGGAGAGAGTGTGGATGTGGGCGGTGGGGGGAGTTTTGGTGGAGGAGTCGTCCGTCGCGCGCGGAGACAGTTTATTAGTTGGGTTGGGTGAGAAGGCAAGACGGGAGTCGTGAGCCAGCCCAGCGCCGCGCTTAGAGGTACTATCCCAGCTAAACTCTATGGCCAGGTACATATGCACCCCCCGCGCCATGACGCCAATCGTGCTTGCCCGTTCCAAGAATACAATATTCCGAAGAATACCCCCCGATAAGCAGCGCAACCAGTACCTTTACCTTGGTAGCTCTTGACGCGGTCCGATGCCACCATTCGTCACTGCTTTACTTAGCTTCCGGCGGACATCTTCTCGATCCTCGACCGCCGGATATAGAGGATAAAGTCAGCAACTGACTCGCCAAAGTAGCAACCATTTCTTGCGCTTTTCGTTCGAGTTAGAGCAGTGGCTTGCTTTTACTCACATACACTGCGTCTATTTGGCAAACGGGTCACCGGGCCGACTGCTCGCATGCACCTCCAAACTGTCCAGGTGGTTCTTGTCACGGGTGTCACCGCAAAACACCAAAGCCGAAGTTATTCTCCTACATATTCGCCAGCTACCCCGAACTTATTCTGGACCTGTACTGGCGCATCCATCCCCTGATTTCTGATTTCCATTACCAGAGGAGGGGCACCTGGGGCACAAACCGGCATCATGGCCGAAGCCGACATTGACTTGGGACAGTTGTCCTCTAGTCAGCAAGAGGCCCTCGACCAATACACCCAGGTCACAAATCAGGAAGTTAGTGATGCTATTCCGCTGCTTCGGCGGTCTGAATGGAATGTTCAGGTATGAAACGAGCATCCCCGACTATACGCTCCAACAATCTGACCTCGGGGTTTACAGATCGCCATTGCCAAGTTCTTTGACGGCGAAGCTCCCGACCCCATAGCTGCGGCGCAACAAGAGATTCCTCGGGCGACGGCGAGACATGAGAACCTTCAGGAGAGTTTGCTGGCATCGTCTGCCCGATCCCCCCGAGCTTCGCCAAGGCAGCGCACCGACCCAGCCCCGAGAATCGTCCCCCAGAACCCCGTCACCGGGCGATCGCCCTGGATCATAGGACTTGTTCTTGCACCATTTGGCTGGGGATGGAGGGCGGCCTCGACTCTATTCCGCACTTTGATATATGTGTTGTCTTTCTTGCCCGCATCTATCCGACCTCGGGCGGTGACGAGTAGGATATCGACAGGTTTCCGGGGTACCAACGGACGCCGACCACTTATGCCGCGAGATACAGCTGCGAGGTTTAAACGAGAATTTGAGGAAGAATATGGAGAGAACGAGCTACCCTTCTTTGAAGGCGGCGTTGCCCAGGCGCATGATCTGGCCAAGAAAGAGCTTAAGTTTATGCTCGTTGTGTTAATGTCCCCCGAGCACGACGATACCGAATCTTTCGTCAAGGACACCCTGCTCTTTCCAGACGTGGTCGATTTTATTAAGGACCCCGCAAATAACATTATCCTATGGGGAGGAAACGTCTTGGATTCAGAAGCATATCAAGTCGCTCAAGAGTATGTATGCACCAAGTTCCCCTTCTCGGCACTGGTATGCCTCACTCCCAAGGAGGGTAGCACCCGCATGGGAATAGCGAAGCGACTTGTCGGACCTATGCCGCCGGCGACCTACCTCTCAGAGTTGCGAGCCGCTATCGAGAAGTACGGCGCCGACCTGGAAGGGGTAAGGGCAGAGCGAGTCGCACAAGAGGTGACGAGAAATCTACGAACTGAGCAGGATTCTGCATATGAGCGATCTTTGGCTATTGACCGAGAACGCGCACGTCAGAAGAGGGAGGCTGCTGCAGCTGCGGTGGCAGCAGAGAAGCGGGCTCAAGAGGAAGCAGAGGCAGCGGCAAGACTTGAGGAGAAGCGACAACAATGGCGAGCATGGAGGGCCACAACTATCGTGGCCGAGCCTCCTGCCAGCGATAAGAGCGTTGTGCGGGTTGCGCTCAAGATGCCCGAGGAGTCAGGTATTGGTCGAATCGTCAGACGCTTCCCCCAAGACGCTTCTATGGAAGACCTATATGCCTTTGTGGAGTGCTACGAACTTCTGCAAGAGGAGAACCCAGAAGGAGGTGACAAGCCGGAGGAGTACGAGCACGAGTACAGGTTCCGAATCGCATCGATTCTCCCACGGATGGTGTACGAGCCCACGGCCACCGTGACGATGGGAGAGAAGATCGGGAGATCAGGGAATCTCATTGTGGAGGACATATCACCGGACTCGGATGAGGAGTCGGGGGACGACGACGACGATGACGAAGATGAAGAGGCGGAGGGGCAACAGTAGGTCAGTGCCAAGGAAGCATGATGGGGAGGTTATCCGTGACCCATGAGTCTTGACATAGCGGTAAAGCGTCAATCTAATCCTTTCTGAGGGATAAATGTTGATTCAGAGTGGAGTGAAGGTGTAGACGGCGGCCTCTTGACGTGGGTGTGGAAGTGTACGACTGCTCCCTGACAACACCAGGACAAAGTGTTGTGAGAAATATGCCGACGAGTCACCATGTTTGCCATGTCACAAGGGAACACTGAAGGACAGATGTATCCAGTCCCATGGCCTGGAGAAGGGGGACATCATCACGTCTTGTGGTTGAAGCTAGCCATGATCCATCCATACAACCGTCCATACAGAGCATCAAAGTGCATGCATGATGCGGACCCTCTTTGCATGTGTCTATTGCAAAGGGACCACCCTGCTAAACCGTCTAGAGCATAACGACACGCGTTCTCGTCAAGAGGAGTGTCTTGTCGACATCCATGACTTGACAAAGCAGCAATTCCCACTTCAAGAGGCAAGCCAAGAGTGAAGTGTCATGTGCTTCCCTGAGGGGTTGATTGCGTAGGGCGATGAGGCTGTGCAACGGCTGGCCGCTAGCAAAAGATGGGGACGTCTTGTCCATATTGTCTTGGGGGGAGGGGAGTCGTTCTTCATCAGAGGCCTCAACTTTAAACCGATAAACTTATTCAAGAGAGGGGGACGTCAGAAAAAAGGTTTCGACTTTTGTTGCTACTAGCAGCCTCTCTCTTCTCTGTCGGGGATTGTGTAAGCTCCCCTTGCTAATCTCCTTTGCTGTCAACTTTTAAAGGTGACGCACGGGGCTTGGTACCTACCTACCTATTCGAAGACCGCGCCGCGCATCACGGACCCTGGACAAGTCCGAAACTTGGCAATTTAGAGGGACGGGAGCCTACGAATACAGAGGCTGTATCTTGTCAACGACTGATCGGCAGCCTTCAAGCATCATTCTTTGCTTCACTTGAACCTCCTCCTCTTAACCACCTCCTCCTACCTCTCTCTCACCGTCTGGGATTGCTTCCTTTTCCCTCATCACCGCCAAGCGACACACAAGACCCTTGCGAGTTCTTCCCCCAGTCCTGCTAATCCCAGACAACCGGCGCTCCAATCAGTCGACGCCCGCTCCAACACCAAGAGCCAGAGCCCATCGTCGGCCTTCTCCCAACCAACATCACCGCTTCTGAAACTCGCAGCATCCCCCTCGGCGCTTTCCCTATTTGGTCGTTCATTTCCCTTTCGACATCCTCTTAATTATTCTCGTCCTCCTCTACGAATACCTTTATTCGAGCTTCTAGGGAAATCGACAACTACCTACCTGTCCTCTAACCGACCTTACTCTCTCCTCTCTCTCCTCTCCCCGCGTGCTCGCGCGCCCCCCCAAACCCGCCTCCCACCGCAAGCGCCGCCCGCTGTGGCGCGAGCTCAAACCGCAGCCATGAAGTCTCTCAAGGGCCTCGGCGTGAATAAGATGCTCGGCAGCATTAGGAGGAAAGCGAGCAACGTTTCCAACCGTACGTTTCTCCCCGTGCTTGCGCGCATCACGACGAAACCCCAAACGTCCCGGACACAAAACACCATAGAACAAAACGGCTGATGGGATGGATCATCTACAGGAACCTCTGACGGACCCTCCGGCTCCGGAGCACCACCCAGTGGCACAACACCAGCCGCAACCCCCGAGGCCACGGCTCACAACAGTGTAGTATGTTACGAGCGCGCCGCCCATATCGTCCGTTCTGGCCATCGCTGACCAGAGCTTAGAAAGCATTCTGCGAGTCTGGAGGCACCAGCAAGGTAAGCATGCGCACCGGCAGCTCCGTCAAACCTCCAATCCGCTAACACGCTGCGCAACAGAGCGATGAAGTCCTCTTCCTCCCCCCGATCGTCGATGCCGCCGAGTCCTCTCCGGGCGCTGCCACGGAATGCGCGCGCCTCATCCGCAAGTACATGTCCAAGGACTACATTTCGCGGCCTGCGTGGCAGTATAACGCCGTGATGCTCATGCGCATCCTGACCGATAACCCTGGCTCGACCTTTACACGCAATTTCGATCAAAAGTTTGCCGACACAACTCGCGCGTTGCTCAGGGGTGTGCGCGACCCCAGTGTGCGCCAGATCCTGATGGAGACACTGGACGACTTTGAGCGCACCAGGATGGATGACGAGAACCTGGTGATTCTGGTCACCATGTGGAAAAAGGAAAAGGAGAGGGCTTATAAGGATTTCGGAGTATGCCTGTTAAATGCGCCTCTGGGAAAGATCAAGACTAACATGGTTTATCAGGGACAACCGCCTCAGCAGATGATGGGACCTCCAGGGGCATACAACACCCCTCCTGTTAACCCGCACTCGCAAAACTACTTTGCGAGACACCACACAAATAGGGCACTGCCTGATCCCATAGAACTGGCCAGCCGACTCGAGGAGGCCCGAACATCGGCCAAGCTCCTTGAGCAAGTCGTCATGAACACGCCTCCCACCGAGATTCTCAACAACGAGCTCATCAAGGAGTTTGCCGACCGGTGTTCGAGCGCATCTCGAAGTATTCAGGGTTATATGGTGTCCGAGAACCCAACCCCTGACAACGACACCATGGAGAGCCTTATCGACACCAACGAGCAGCTGCAGACAGCATTGAACCAGCACAAGAGGGCTGTTCTCAACGCCAGGAAGCAGATGGGCCTTGGAGAACGAACCGACTCGCAGTCACCTGCCGTTTCTCCCCAACCTCAGGTCAATGGCTCCAACAACCATTTCAGCGACCACGCCTCACCGTCAGGATCAGGATCTGGCGGCTACCCGTACCCGGACCACAACGCCAACGTGAGTGGCAAGGGCAAAGAGACGGAATCTTACACACCGCCCCCTGGTCCACCTCCTAGGGCCGGAGAGGCAAGTTCGAGCAAACAGCCCGACGAGTCTCTCGAGAACCCCTTCGCAGACCCCCAACCAGGCGGTTCATCGAGTCACGCCGGTCCCAGCACGACAAACGATTATCTGGACCAGCGCCTTGCCTTTGAGCCCTTCCATCCCGGCTTCCAGCCGACTGATAGCTATCTCGGTCGCCAAGACAGCGCGGTGGGCAAGGTGCAGATGCACGGAGCTGGAGTGCCGGCTCAGAGCCCGGCTCCGACAAGCCAAAACCCCCCACGACCGCGGGTAGACGAAGTCTCGGACGACGATGATATCTATGATGCGCCCCGCGATAGTGCGCCCACAAACAAACAGCCCTTGTACCGATATTAGTCGGGGGCCTCAATCTTGGCGTGATGGACGGTATTTCAAGATGCAGGCGGCTCTGTTTGCATTGCATCCCTGAGGTTGTCTTCCATGATCCATGGGCAGCAACCTGGGTCGCTCGACCCAAGGAGACAAGAAAACACAGATGAGAAAAGAGGGATAATGGATTGGATCGACTCGTTGTATTCTCGTATATGCATGAAATGGGCGGCTGGCGCGGCGAAAGGGCAGATTCCCATAGCGTTCTCTTTGAGTTGTATTGTTACTCTACCCTTAACCATGTTCAAGGTGTGGGCATCGGCCCCTCTGTCACTTTTTTCTGCTCTGCTTGTCTTACTCTTTGTCGAGTTTGCCGCTGATGTCTCCGAGGTTGTAGCAGGAATCGTAATCCTCGATGCATTGTCCACCAGAGGTTTGATCTCCTTCAGGGGTCATGGTGGAAGGGCCAACCTTCAGCTCACCGTGTCCGGTGGCCGCAGTCACAACGGTCGAGGCTATGGCGCCAACGCGACCAACGAACAGTGACACATTCCCCTCGGCTGATGCTGGGATCACATGAAAGTGTGGTTACTCTCATGATCTTGTGTGTAGACGCCGTGTGGCCCATGATCCAGCGGGCTGGGGCTCGAATGCAGTCGACGGTAAGGGCCGGAACGTTGGGCAAGGGACAAGGAGGCCTTGCATATCTGGTTATGGCTCACCGCAGCTGCAAGTCTCGGACTCGACGGCGTGGTCGACGTCTTATTAGTAAGGACAGACAGGTTGCTTTTCTGCTTCACAGTAAGTAGCACAAGCCGGGCCGAGACCTACCTTGCCATGGGTGAGAAACATCAGGAGGTCCTAAGACAGCCCTGAGGCACACGAGTAAGTTGTCCTTCGAGGCAAGAGAGGTCGAAACGACACGATACGACACGAAACAAAACGAAACAGAAGGAAAAGGACTCGGGCGGCGACAGAGGGGGGAAGCACATGGGAGAGGCTGCCCACCCACCCACGGTGCGGTACGGTCCCAAGGTGCTGGAAACGATCGTCGGCTGGGACAAGCAGTCGGGATATCTAACGGGTTTGGGTATAACGCGGCATCGAGTTCTTGTTTTCGTATTGGCGAGTTTGCATGCAATTCCCGTCCGTTGCAAGGCACCTGCACTTCGCACTTGGGCCTAATGCAACCATCAGCAGCTCTGCTGAGCCAGTCGCATTTTACCATTGGGAAAATCCACAATCGCAAACCTAAACTAGCAGGTTGACAAGTTGCGACGGGACGGCGTTTGCCGCTTGGAAGAACAACCCCTGGACACTTTTTTCAACCTCATCCCACATGTTGGTAATTTGCGTCGGCATGGCTCGTGGTGACCAGTACATGGTCGTCGCGCAGCGTTTGGCGAGTGACACGACAGCCGCAGGCTCAGCTTCGAGTACGTGATGGGGGACACGCAGACATTTCGGTGCAAGGTGACGGGGTTTGACTTGTCGTCTGCTTCACAAATCTCGCTGTGGTCCCTTCTGCCCCGCCATTGAGGGGATACGAGATGTAGGAACAACAGTTGTTAGTTGCAGAGTGTAGTTCAAGACTTAGAGCTCTTGCCTGGTGGGTGCAGAGGGAAGTACTGACCCGCATGGCGGAGAAAGCTGGCCTCAAGACGAAACGGTGCAAGTAAATGATCATATTGGCCGGCATGAATGGAGTAAGCTCTAGTGCAAGAGTTGATTAATCCTTCATAGTGAGGATGAATGATGCAAGTTGGTGGTGTATGATGGTGACGTTGGAGGTGTAGAAGGAACACCCCGAATAGGAAAGCACAGGTGCTGCCCATGCTTCCTTCCAGAATAACACGGACGAGGTCTGAGCCAACAGACACGGAACCCTCCTCACATGACCTGGACCAAATCTCACGGGATATTGAACATTGTCGCTTTTGGCAAGCTGCATCTCAGGCTAAACAACATACAGCATCATCAGCGAAGAAGCCACAGCTCAGATCATGGAAAGAACCCAGCTTGTACGGTATAGGTCAAGGATCCGCTGCCCGGACGGACCCAGAACGGCGTTCAAGAATCCATCCATCGGCGACGGAGAGATGCCCGTCCACCCACCGCCAGACCGAACAAGCAACGGCTATGCACGCTGCAGAACCAGAGGCCCGGGGATCCGCAACCGTTGCCATGTCCGTCTGTTGGCAGGCATGGCGCACCGCACCGCAAGACATCGAAGAAGAAAGGACAAGGGTCCAGCGCCTGGCAGAAATGCGATTGACTGACACCCCCGGCCGCCGCGGGGGTTCTGACACGGGCGATTGGCTCCGGAGAAAGACGCCATGAGGGGCGACGGTTCCCTTCAGAGTTGGACCCAGTTTCCCGTTTTGGGAGATTCTTGCGAATCGTCTATCAGGACTTACTACGGGCCATGAGATTGAAGGGCCTAACTCCTGTGTGTGCGTGTGTGTACGTGTACGAGGCCAATAGCCAGATCGGGGACTCGCCCGCGCACCGCGTCGATGCACCAGAACCCGGTGCGCTACCACAGTCGATCTGTCTGTCGGTGGGCGAGACTTGATTTTGGACTTGGGTCGGCTGTTGGATCTGTCGGCTTCTTGGCCGTTGACGTCGACGTCAACCTCTGCCAACACGAGATATCACGGTCGTCTTATTTCTCCTGCCGCCCCCCGCCCGCGGCCCGTCATGGACATGGACTGGATGGATGGATGGTCATCCTGGGTGTCCAAGACACCTGAGGCTGAGGATTACATGGACTTGACGGAAATGTCTCTTTTCTCAACGCCATGACCGGCTGTCTCGCATCCTCCTCCTCTCCCATACATACAGACATACAGACAGAGACGCCTCGCGCCGCACTATCACACGACTCTTTTCCCTGTACTTAATGTCGTTTTACACACCATGTCTCTGCCTTTGCCTCTCGATTCGTCCAGACCCATTAACCTTCCCCTCGGTCTCATGTCCTCCTCGCAGCTGAGTCTCCTCCGTCATCTCCCCACCTGGAACCCTGGCTTCTTCATCTGCACTCCGTAGCTTCGCCTTAGCCTCTCTCCACAGACAACTCACCCTTGTCTACCCGATCTTGGTCCCCTTGGCTTGGGCGGCTCCGTCATCTCCACAAGGCTCGAGGCTCCCTCAGGTCGTCCGTTGGGTTACCAAGACGGACCGACGTGGGTAGTGCTCGAGAGTCAGAGCTTCTCCCTTCATCTACCTGGCTTGGTCCATGTCTGCTCCGTGAGATGCCAATGCTCCCTCACTTTCTTCTGTCGTTTCAGTCCCCTGCCCCCATCTCATCCCATCCCACGCCCCAGCTGCTCACAACCTGCTTGACGGGCATGCATACATACCCGTCCTTGTTCCTACAGTATCCTAGGCTGGACAGTACATGTACATAACCCTGTCAGATAGCACTCCACTCGTCCCGACTTTGGCTTGCCCGTCCATCCTAGCAACCAACCCTGCTATAGTTCCGCCGCCTCGGAACTGCATTGATAGTACGGCCCTCCACTTCTTCGAGAGCCACGCCGCTTCTCATCCCGCATCGAGCTTGACCGTCTTCCTTCCTTCGTTACTTTGTCCCCAAGAAGTCTAGTGTCATCCATGAGCAAGAGTTTACACGCGGTCTCCCCACCACCAGTCGACTTATACATACACTGGGTCCCTCCTCTTCTCTTTGCCCACAACTATTCCGTTGCTTCTTTATTACCTTGACTGGTCATTTTTTAATTAACCATGCCCTCTTCAACCGAACTCATGCTCTCAACACCCTCCATTACCCTCTCCTACCCCAATCCTCCAACAAGTGCTCGCTTCTCGTGTTCCTTCAGCACTCCTCGACGTATGGCCGCTCCATCCAGGCCGGCTTCTTCTCTCCATTCCTCCTTCAACCGCCTCAGCTCGGAGCTCCTGGTCCTCATCTTTGAACAGGTATAGACTGTTACAGACCCCTGTTTCCATGTGAGAGCCCCTCACTAATAACTCCGTTTAGCTTCGGGATATTGATACGCGGTCCGTCTTGTCTGTGCGTCTAATCTCAAAGAGGTTCGATGCCATAGCCACACCTACGGCCTACCGCTTCCTGACGTTGAACGAGCATCTCGTCGCTCCAGACGCTGAGCAACAATACCCCAATGTCTTTGATCACATTTCTCTTCACACAAACCATGTCGTCGTTCCAAGCAACCTAGACCCCGATGGCATCTCAAGGGTGTTATCATGTATCAGGAGGTTGAGCTCCATACGGTACTGACATCGTCCCTGCAACTTCGCTTTCCCGCTGACAAGTTCACCGGCAGCTGGCAATACATCGACGGCGATATTCACGCTGCTGGCATGTGGCTGCCTTCTGATCTTCTAAGCTCGAATGACGCCAAGTTCAGGGGCACAAAGCTCCATGTTGAGGACTTGCCCATGCGAAACTTTGACAGCAACCTGGGAGAGGTCTTCACGGAAGCCATTCCCGCAAAGCATCTAACGACTTTGAGGCTGGCCAACCCGACTCCAGCTTTGTCTACTCGACTTAGCTCTTTGAAGAGTCTTCTTGTCCAGGCTTCACAACTCAGGACATTCCACTATGAGGACCGCGGACAGGGCACATGCTTCAACTTTCTGCCGAGAGACTGCATGCCTGCCTTCACCAGCCTACGCCTGCGATCATACGACTGGAACCATGCGGCAGAGGATGTTCGGAAACACTGGGACTTTTCCCGGATAGAGTCCCTTCAGCTGGTATCTGTGCCCGTCTTTCACTTTCTGAGGTCTGTGTCTTTCAAGGACTTTGCGAGACTTCACACGTTGCAGGTGGAAGACTACAGCGCCCACCTACCGGACAAGAGAGAGGATGCCACTGCTGGACTTTATCTGCTCATCAAGAATCACATTAGGGCTCTCGAAGTTTTGGACATTACTTGCCACACCAAGCTCTTCCCATTGGATGCCATCTTGAAGCATCAGCGGTCACTACGAGTGTTACGATTCCGGGATCACACTGGGTTCTCCGAGGATGACGAAAGGTGCCCGACCTTGCTGCCAAACGACTTGGCGATGCTCTCACAACCACTGAGACGTGTTCACACGCTAGAACTTGACATGGACGTAAGGATGTGTAACGCGACTGCATTTCTGCGAGCAATTTGTGCTTTCCCTGAACTCCATACCCTGACCCTTCACGTCCAAACGGTCGTTCAACCTTTTGAAGATATCGCTCCCGGAAACGACTCCGACTACGAAGCAGCGATGGAGACTTTCCGACTTCTCATTCAAGGCAAACATGCGATGAACTCTTCGGTCTCTTGGAAGCAGATTACCATTAATGTCGGGGGCTGGAGACGTGTCATGGTCCGAAGACTAAGCAGCGCATGGCGAAGGCAGAACGAGATGGGAATCTACGCCGAAAGGTGCTTCGTTCTCGAAAACGATGCTTGGACCGGGAATATCGCGGTACGGGAGGAGATGTGCGTGGAGAATACTAGCCGCGGGGGAAGTCCAATTCCATGATGGTTTCAGATGGGCCGATTCCTCAATGCATTGACACTCCCCGACGGTGGCAGTAACGAGAGAGTAGCGGGTCAAAAAAACGGCATGAAAGCAGCCTCACGATGATCCATTGCACGTAACGAGCCGTGACAAGTCGCATCATGCGCTTGGGCCTCTGTCGGGCTAACAGCATGATGCTTGGTGTTGGGCACCTGTGAGGCTGACGGTCACGGGCTAGCAAGCATTGAACCTGTCGAGCATGGACAAGGTCGGGTTCATGGCTTCGAGAATTAATCTAATGCACGAGATGATCAATGTATACGCAAGGATAGAATGGATATGAGATGGATGATTCACGATCAACATGTACTGGAAGATTGAACAGCACACGCCGGTTGACTGACATCATGTCGCCATGCTCTTCTCTGCCTTGTATCATCGTCGACTGCTCTAAGGCTGCTACTGTATAAAAATATGAAGATATGCTGATGAACATTATTCAAGGGAAGCCTCGGTGTGATGCCAGTGGAACATCCACTCCCTGATTGACACTGCACATAGGTACGTAGCCCAAAGTTTGACCCGATCCGACCTGCTTGGACAAATATGGTCTTTGGATCAGGCGGAGATGACTTCAGAGTAGGATGGAGGATCCGTCAGGCTATCCAAGGCCACTATGCACCATATCTTCACATATATTGCTAATTGGACTATTTACCATGTAAAGATGCCTCTTACCAAGTATACACCTGAGCCTCACCAATCTCACATCCCGCAGGCACCATGACACACCCCAGTACCAAACTCTGTAGCCATACCATCATATGGGTTTTTTTAACTCTTACAGAGCGAGCGCAATTGGTGAGCAATCTTGCATTTGGTACTGCTCCTAATTAATTTAATGCTGCTTCAAAGCAAAGTCCCGCCGTTTGACTGCCATTCCCATGATCCTCTTGGAAAGAACGAGCCACCGGATCATTGCTTATAGGAAGGTGCTTCATGGGGACGGTACTAACCATGCCAAAGCCAGTGTCTCTCCCAAACTCGTGTGTTCGCAGCCCAATTATGACAATGGTCAGTCGATTGCTGTGCCATGGAACTCATCCTGACCGCAAGCGCATTTACGTGACTTCCATGAGCTGATGCTGTTTTGGTGTCGCTTCCTCGCCATCTCCCAGATGACAGGGTACTCAGTGTCTAGTCAGCCTTTCTACAACTATAATCACTATGTTGTAGAGCCTCTTCTACCTATTTGTTTTATTCTTATGCTAAGTTCTACCTAAGCTATGAATGTGCGTCAAGTTCCTCAGTTGGCATGTCCAATGTCTGCTCTCATCTCCTATCGAGGCCATCTTGTCAAGCACAACGAGCGTGATTCCTTGTCATCGGTGCATACCTGCCTCCCTTGACTCGAATCAGTCGTACCCTTCTGGTCCTTGAAGTAATATATCCTCTGCCGTACTTCGCATCCTTAACGATAGGAAAGATAGATGGATGCTGAGCTCAACTTTGAGCTAGAGAAGGGGACCTCCTTTCACCTCCTCACCCCCTCCACCTCTCACCTTTGTCATTTTGTCCTGCCTTCCATCATCATCATCATCTCCTCCATGTCCATTTTCACTCTCAAACCTTGCTGTCCCAATACTCCGATGTGTCCATGCCTATTCATCCTCCTCTTGATCCACCTATGATGCTCGCTGAACTCATTCCCCATGACCCAAAGAACAAACTACCTAAGAACTATCAAGCAGCAGCCAGAATGAAGAAAAACCAGCACGACAAACAACAACCTATCCAGGCCTCCGGAATCCCAAGCCACGCCAATTCCTCTTCCTCGGAGAGTATAGCCCCAGCCAGTATCTTGGCTCAAAAGCCGGCGGGTTTACCTCCGAGATCGCCCCTGGCAGTGTCCATCATTGTCAAGCCCGCACAAACTCCCTCTCATCCCATTCCCCAAATTAAAACCCCCATCTCGCGGTTCCAGCAAACATGCCACACCTCCAATAGCCAACAACGACTAGCTAACAGAAAAGACGAAGTCCTCAAATCTCCCAGAAACACCTCACTCGAGGTTCACATCCACCGAATACTCCCCCAGCCTCAAATTCTGACACTGCAAATCATACATCTCCCCCTCGCGAACCTTGTTGGCCACGATATCAACCCTCGCCGGGCTATCCTCCATGAACTGCCGCACGAGATCAACCGGCACCTGCGAGTCGTCGCAGAACCGAAACCCAAAGTAAAAGATGATCTCGAGGTCCATCTTCTCCAGGGCCTCTGCCACGAGGAGTCCGCCGTTTCTGTGGATGCCCTGCCACTCGTCGGCAAGTTGGGAGCCGTCAAATTGAGCTTGCTCTCGCTGTCGCAGTATGGTGATGAATTTGTCAAGCTCCTCGACGTGGTATTCATAAAACTGACGCGAGGCGAGGAGCTCAGGGGAGTTGCTGACGAGCCACAGAGGAGGATTGAAAAGCTGCAGAGGCACGACACGACTCCATTCCCAGCCCAAGACGGCAACGATGCGCATATCATCGTCGACAATGATGTTCCGGTCAACAAGGTCACCGTGGCAGAGCACAAAGGGCTCGCGGTCCAGACTCTTGTCGAACCACCGATAGCGCACGAAGCGGTCAAACTGGTATAGGTAGTACAGGGTCTGCTCGGCGTCGTCGTGGTCTTGGGTCACTGCAGGGCTGCTGTAGAAGATGTTCCACGCCATGGCCAGCAATAGCGACACGTACTCCGTAGCTGTGCGTATAGGGCCTCGAGGGCCGCGGACCTCTCGTACGCGCGAGGGCTGCAGGCCTGCCAGCTGCTGCAGGTTGAATTCTACCGAGACAGGACCTTGGAGGACGTCGACCTCGTCTTCCTCAGACAAGGCGAGAACTCCAATCTCTGAAAACGTGAGTCTTCGCAGCTGCAGGTATATATCGGCCAGGCCTTGGTACAGAGTAGTCCGCTTCTCGACCGAAAGGCCCTGGATTCTCACGTCCGAGAGCGGCGTGCCCTCAACGTACTCGAGGATGACAAACGAGGGGATATCAGCATCGTCTTCGTCATCGATGTTCGGTGCTATGACCCTAGGGATCGGTATCGTCGTCTGAGACACCAAGCTGCCACAAGACCCATCCGTTAAACCATGGTCTCATAAGGGGGTAACTAGATGGGAGCTCTCAACTGCATCGTCACCACCTCTCTCTCGACCAGCTGCTGGGCGTCAAAGGCCAGGCATGGTGCTATAGGTACGCGCACGACCCAAGAGTCGCCGTTGGGGAAGCGCACGTAGTAGGACATGATGAAGCGCCCGCACTTGGGCGGCTGGAAGAAGTCGCACTCATCGCCGTCGTGGTACGAGCTCGCGAGTCGCCGGATCGCAGACTCGTCAATCGTCTCGATGAAGCTATCGCGCTCCTTCTGGAGGCGGTCTTGGGCTATGAGGTCGACCATTTGGAGAAAGCGATGCAGAAGACAAGATGGGTTGATCGGGGGCCATCTTCAGCTTCAGCTTCAGCTCTCCTCTCGGGCGCATGCAGAGTCGGAATCGAGTTTGCCCGCAAAACCGTGATTGGCTTATCAAGAGCCTGTGAATACGAGGTTTGCTGCTTAGCAAGGCTCGGCTTGATTCTGTGTAACAAGACAGTGTCCTTGAACGAAGGTCTGGATGTGAACACGATTCCTCAACGGATCAGCATCAAGTTATCCAGGGACGGGAGTTGTCTGACCACGAGGGTCATGTTGGCTGGAGAATGACCAGCTGAAGCAGATGATCCATGTGTAACATAGATAACATCCCAATGTGCAGAGTTGACGACTCCAAGTTGAATAGTCGCTTGACCACACAAGAAGCCATCATCTCTCCCAACACAGACAGTGTCGAGCCTCTCCCCTCCCCTTAACCCCCGATAAACTCCTGGCTCCATCTGCTCGCGTAGCTCGTCCGTACTAAGGCCAAACCCCTGTCGCCTGTTGGTCCAACCCTTCCCACCCGCGCGGCCCTTCCCGTCCCTCTCTCCCGCAAATGCTGGGCCTTTCCAACCCTCACGATGCATCACGGCCGACAGGCTCAGCCTCGACCCTCGCCAACGTCCAGGCTTCAAAACAAGTCGCAAATCCAACATCTTTTGGGCCCGGAAACGATCCCGTCGTCCCTATCCAGATCCTGACCCCTCACACAGTGTGGAGCGTCTCCCTCCCCCGGACCCCCGGCCCGGCCCAACCGCTGCCCTGCCCGCATTAGCCTCTTTGAGGCGACGAGGAATGGCTCAAGCGAGACGTGCCAAAGTGGGAACCTGGGGAGCGCAATGAGACAAGGGCGACGAGTTGACGCTGTAACGAGCTCGACCGCCCAGATACCACCAGCGCAGTCTCTTGGTGGGTGTTGCGAGTTGCAGGAGGGAGCAAGGCAGGCTTGGGGCCTCACTGTGAATTTGGCCGGAGCCAGAGGGACCAGTAGTGGACCAGAAGAATCAAACAAAGGAATAGTAGTAGACGGTAGGTCTGAAGGCCATGCGAAGAATAGAGAGAGTGATGTTGGTCCAAAGAAGCTGTTGACAAGCAACCACATAGACGGGCACTTGGATCATAGCTCCATTGACTACATTGTGCCTCGGGATACCCCCAGCAAGACGCCAGACCACGTGGGCATGCTCTAGAGTCTCTCAGTCGCTCATTCTCTTTGCGCCTTGCAACAGCAAAGGCGACAGAAGGGAAGGCTCGCTGTCAGAGCCCGTTCCAACGGCCCAGAAGCGATCATACCGGCTTCTTCAAACACCTTCGACCAGATCCAGCTTCAACTATGAAGCAGCACCAAAAGTCGATTGCTCAGCTGCAAATGTGGAGCCCATATAGGCCAGCAACAACCGGCCAACTTCCAACTATGCCATGTATGAGCGGCAACAACCAGTCTTGAACAGGCACAACACTCGTTGTTTCTGAATGTAGCTCGACGATAACAAGCAGCTCAGTAGTATTGGCACTTGTACCATGTCCTTCTGGGCTTGTTCGCAACTCGAATTGTCGAAAGCTTGTCACTAGACAAGGCCAAGGGTCCAGTTCGCTTAGATAGTTGTGCGCAATGGCTGTCCAAGTCAAAATCCAACGACGCCAAAGGAGAAAGACAGCGCAACGGCCAGCTCTGAACAACTCTTCTGGGCCCCCCGGCTCCTCTTTTCTTGAGGCTCCTGCTCTTGTATAGCAAATTAGCTAATCTGCTATTCTTTAACTCTTGTACACATCGTTCGCTTCGAGGCCGCCCCCGTTCGTTCGAAGTCTTGGGTCGAGGTATATCATTTCGGTGACGCAGGGGGCACTCGAGTGATGGCTCTTGCCAGGTATTCGCGACAGAACCAGCCAACTTGACCATGTTCCTCTCAACGGGCCATTTAACGCTCCAAGCAGACTCGGTAGGAACTTCGAAGGTCGAATACCGGTTCTAAACGTTCAAACTCCCCCCGTTAGCATCGTGATCATGACCAGAGTCCGAGGTATACGCAAGCAAAGCCACAACTCGCCGATACTTCAACGAGTCCAATCATCAAACCGCCGATGATATCGTCGACTCTCCAAGGTCGTCCCTGGGGCAAGAGGGTGCACAACGGCCGACTCGGAACGTCCCGCCCACGCTTCCAACGACAACTTCCGTTCTTTGAAGCCAGAGTTTCCGAGGGATGTGTTTGCCATGTACGAACTTTCACAACGAGTACAACAGGAACGCAGGAGGAGTGCCAGAGCAGCTGAGGACAATACTTTCCGTCTCCAAGTCCGTCAAATGATCAGCCTTAGAAGGCCAAGAGACCAAACAACAAAAGGCAAAATAGCCAGTGGCGTCAAAGTCCACAGGATAGATCAGCCTTGGGCAGTTCCTCCTTTGTTCTCCTACCTCGTGTGATCCACGAGATTGGGCTTCAGGATGGCAGACGGGCTCCTCCCCCCTCCTTCTGCCGGAAGTAGTAAGAGGGAGTCGAGAACGAAAGACGGTGATGCCGAGAGGGGCGGGGAGTTTGATCAACGAGGACGCGTCTTTCTTGGGATGCATGGAAGAGTTCAAGGTTTGAAGGGGAGAATGGGAGTTGCCAGTAATCAACTTTACCCGTGGTGTTGGTTCCTTCCTCTAGAGCGAGAGTAGTCTGTCATCCCGTGACGTCCCGTCCCCCGGAAGCGGGAAGGTTCCAACATTCGCACCTTCCATCCTTCCTCTCCCATCATCATCATCAACATCATCATAACTTCTTCCCGCTCTTTTCTTTCCTATTTCGTCGTCCGGAAAGTCCACCGCCACCCGTTCTCGATCCCGTGTCTTCGGTCTCCCCGAGAAACGAAAGCGAAGCCATCGCCAAAAACAAAAACAAACAGAAAAACCTTGAAACCTCGCTTAAAGGCTTTCTTCGACGTCACCTGCATTCCAGCGCCTCGAAAAGCCGTTTGCGGTCTCGACGCGGGAGAGAGATCCACAAGCACGGCACACGTCGTCGTCCGTTCCCTGTCCAGCTGAACGACAATAGAGAGAATAGCAAAAACAGAGAAAGAAGCAAGACAAGACGGCGCGGGTCAATAGGCGTTAGTCTTTTCTGTCCTAGTAAACCACACGCCCCGTCTAGATCTGATCAAAGGGAGAGAGAGCGAGCTGAGGCTTTCGATGCGTCCCGAGCATCTGGCCTAGATCGAGGGTGTAGAGGGAGCATCTAGACTTGCACTTCGATTTCCGGGCATGTGGGAAGGGCCCGCGCAAACTCCGCGCCTCTCCGATGAGGTTAATCGACTCCCGTATCGAGATCTACATTCCAGAGCTTTCGATTTAGAGGAGTCTCGGCGCGGGGAAGGGGGCGCGCGATCTGGCGATGGGCAGGTGTGGTGTTTGAGGGGGAAAAACACCAAAGAGTAGGTCATCACGATAGTAAACTACCGAAACCACCCCCCTTTTTCCAAGTCATCTTAATATCATCTCCATACCTTACCCAGCTACGATACACTCCTACGATGACATCTACCGTAGCATGCCATATCCCTTCCGCATTCCAGCAACTGGTTTCAGGCACCGCCCAATCTCTCGAGTTCCAAAGCCTCGCCTCACTTGTCTAAGACAATTGTCTCTCCCTCCCTTCATGTCAAAATGTTTCGGAAGGCGCTCCCGCTCCCGTCGGGACGATGCCTAGTCCCTGATTCACATTCTGCCTCTCTCTCTCCCTTGTTTCCCTCCCGTCATCAATTGACATTCGTAGATCAGAGACAGAACACGCCCCCCTTTTCCGGTTGGTCGTGTTTTTGTTTTTCGACACGGCTCTCTAAACGAGAAACAAAATCTCGGCACAAATTCTGCCGTCCATTTTTTTTCTTCCAAAGTCTCTAATCACAAGCCGGACCTTTTTGGAGAAACATTGCGAGCCTTCTCCCACCGCCCCTGGTAGCCTGAATGTCAGCTCATCAAATGCCTCGCCTACTTTGATTATCAACATTTGGATGACACACGGGAACGGAAATGCCATCGGGGGGCTGTGCTGCACCCCAGGAACTCTACTCTGGAGCGTAGTTTCACTTCTACACTTCCCGTCTGCCTCAACTCTATCGGCTTCCGCGTGAGAGAAAAAAATCTTCATCACCAACACTGTTTAGCATCCCCCTTTTCGCTACAAGGTCAATTGACCCAACAATCACCAGAAACTAATCCTTCCTCCGCCCCCTTTTTTTTCTTGTTCATCGTGTCCGCAGCGCATGTGATACTGTGGTGAAAGATTAACATGTCAGATTACAAGGCTCTATCCGAGTCAATGCTGCCCAACAGCCAGTTCGAGTCATGCGTAACACCTCCAGGCTGTCAGCGCTGGCCTTGCCGTTGATGCCGCTGCTGCTCTTCTCGCCAGCCTCGTTTGGCGTATCTGCATCAATTGGAACTAAAAGACAAACATGGCCTGAGTTGAACAATGACATCGTGACCAACCAACTTGTCGTCGCCCAATCTTGATTGATGGCTGAAGCATCACTTACATGGACCAACTCGAAACTTGTCACCACCCCCTTCATGCCCAACCAACAGAGTTGCACGCAGCAAGGGACAGTACAGTACAATCCACCACGGGCCATTCCCTTCTTCATCTCGTCTCTTGTCAAACCAGTCTTTCCCCTCTCCAATAGCGCCCGTCTCATCCGCCAAGCCCAGGCGAGAGAGAGGAGGGAAAAAAAAACCTTACCGCCTCTCTCACACTTCCACGCACACCCCCCTCCTCCTCCCGCCGTTTGTTCTGCCTGGCTCTCACTCGCATGGTGCCTCCCTCGCTAAAAGGGAAAAAGAGGCTCCTCCCCCTCATCGCGGCGCCGGCCGCCAGATCAGGCCCGGGCCCCCCCTCCTCCCCTTGTTTCGCGTGCCTCCCTTCTCGTTGTTAATACCGGACTCTTTCTGAAAGCAACGGCGGCGTACGACTAAACCCTTGCCCTGCCCTAAGCTGCACGCCAGAGACACCGCCGTTGGGAAACGGGTCCCTGGGATTGTGATGCATCACAAGCAAGGGGGGAGCTAAGGAGGAGAAAAGGAGACGGGAGCAGCTGCCAGAATCGGGATCGAGGAGAACAAGAAAAACAAGCCTGTACGAGGGTCTCTGGTTGATTCTCCCTCTCTGTAGACAGTGACTTTGAACCATCTTGGTCAGGTTGCTAAGCTCGGGCTTCAGGCTTACACCCGCTCGGGCCAATGCACACCTACCTACTACTTGACTAGATGTGGTGTTGTAGCGGCAATCTACGGCTACGGCTCGTACCTGAGGCGAGGGTCTCTTGTTAATTACCTTTGGTACCTACAGTACAGTACCTGTCTACCATGCTGCGCTCCAAGTAAAGCAAGACATCCCTCCTTCATTCAGCACGTTTTTTCCCCATCTAGTTGCGGTAAAGCCGTCCGTCGAACGACTCTCGCAGGTTAATAACTCTCAAGTTGATTAAATCCCCAAGCCCAACCGTGCCCTGTTGATTGACACCCCCAAAGGGTACGGTACCAACAAGAGACAAGTCAAGTCAAGTCAAGCAACAATAACAACCTTGTCCAAAATCTTCAGCTCAGACCAACAACAACCACCCAGCCCAGCCCAGCCCAGCCTCCCCTCCCCTCCCTCCCCCTAAGACATTGTCTCGCTTGAACACATCGACTCCAGGTCATGTGCCTTTCCCGTCCTGCGCTGTCCCCTGTTGTCTCCCCTTCCTCTCTTGGACGCAAACGAGCCCAACAATCACACTCACACGCCCCCTCGAGGACCAACATTCCATTCTTCTCTACGAATGTATGTACATACAGTACAGTGTTCAACTGACAGGGCGGGCCCCGGGACCATCCACCACGGGGCGCCGAAGTGCACGCGGCGCGAGAGCCACAAAAAAAAAGACGTTGGAAATGGAATTCCATCCAAGGAAAAAGCTCCAGGGGGGAGAGTGTATGCAGTGCTTCAACCTAATCGTCCGCCTCAGCCTGGTGTTGACATGGGGCGCTTGACAATGCCCGTCGTGGCTTGTATTGACACCCGAGTAGTTAATAAGAGTCTCTTTCAGCCAGCCTTCAGCTATTGTCTCCTCTAGCTAGCTGTAGTAGTGTATTGCCTCCATCTCATCGAACTAAGGTAGCTAGTAGTCGTTGGCCTAGGCTCTCTCCTCCCGCCTTTTCATCCCGTCCTCTCCATCCGTACCGTACTACTACTACGTGCTGCCTAGTTGGCACCACGGACGGCCTGGCCATGTGGATTCTTTCCTTCATCTTCCCTTGCCGTCTTTCTTTCTTTCTCCCTGCCACGCCCCCTCCCGAGCCGCCCGCCCCATCTTGAATGTCGCCGCCCAGATGCCTCTCGACGTCTTGTTGGCCTGAACCGGACTGCTACATACGTGCTAGCTCAACCAGCGCATGCGTGACAAGCAGCAACAGTAGACGCCCTTCCCGCTTCCATTACCACCTCGACTCTTGTTTCTCCTCTCCTCTCCTGTCGTGTCCCCTGCCCATTGACATACCCAAACACTCTCAATTGCTCGTACTGTACTCTCTTGTACTATCCCTACCCCTGCAAATCTCACCACGGTATCTGCCGCGCAGCCGCCGGGAGTCTTCGGGTGACACATGACGACCTTGCGTGGACCCTCACCCCTACTGTAGAGGCCCTGGCTTGCCCTGGGTCTGCCCTGGGTCTGCCCTGGTCCCTGGCCCTCTTTTTCCATCCTGGCCTTGCGTGCGTAGCTTGCCCCCTTCTCCTCTCTCACTCTGTTCGTTCCCCTCTTCTTTCATGGCCCTTGTCCAACCCTGGAATCGTCCGTCCTCATGGTCACCGACACCCCTGCTTCTGCCTCTCTGTAGCGCCCCTCCCCTCCCTCTCCTCCCCCTCCCTTCGCTGTGCTTCTTCTGGTCTGTTGGTTGTGCTTCCCAACCTCGAGCCATTCATTGGATACCATTCGTCCGACTCTCTCCATCTCCTCCGGCCAGTTGACGGCTAGAGATCGAGCCATTCACTGCCAAATGGAAAAAGAAAAAAAGTAATAATAATAAACCAAGAGAAAATCAAAACAAGAAGAAAAAAAATAGACACCATTGATCGTGCATGCAGCCAATCACACCCTTGATATCAACTACTCCCACACCCTCCACCCTGACAACCTACTCCCAGCCCAGCCATACTGCGTACCTAGCTCCAGCTTCACTTCACCTGCTGTTCACGATAGCTTCAAGTCCTGGCCAACACGCGTAGCAATGCTGTTTTTTCTGGCTGAGCAAGATCTCGATTACACTAGACAAAAATTCGACTCGAATAACACAGCACAAAACTTCAACAAAGCCACCCGTCCCCGTGCTCCCGCTGCCTTTTCCCTTTTCTTTTCCTTTCCCATCCAGTTCCCAATCATCCATAGCATAGCTTCCGTAGCTGTGTCTTCCAGTCGCGCTCCAGTGCCTGACCGTCCCTTGAGCTGCTTTTCTGTTTCGCTTGCGCGACTCGCCTGACCTCATAGTCAAGAAACACAACCATCCAAGCCTCCATAAAAACACAAAACTGAGCTCCATCATCGCCCCCGAGGGCGACAAGAGAAACCGGAAAATCAAATAGGTGCAACGTACAAAGGGCATTCCGAGGGCATCAAAACAAAACAGAACCACATGGTGCCGTGAGGCTATCCGTCTTTCCTGGAAACACAAAGTGACCGACCGATTACAACATTGCGGCGGCTTTGCAGCCACTGCTTTTCGGACAAAAAATCATCAACCATCCAAAGAAACGAAGAAAGCAAACTCGACAGCAAATCAAGCAAGCAAGCAAGTAAGCAAGCAACTGAGAAAATCGGCAAAATCAAGCCAAAGTCAACCCGTGCAACCTGGGAACCGAACCATTCAAGGAAAGGGGATTGTTCGTTGCCAAACTCGCGTCTTTCTCTAGGCCATGACCTCTTGTCCTGTATCGTCCTCAAGTTTCCCGTTCAGTTTTTTCGTCTTATCTTTTTGGTCACGCTCCTGTCGCTTCCCTTCCAGTGAGAACATGAGCGTGCTTTGGAATTGAAAAGGGTATAAAAAGCAAAACAATCGTCATCAGCTTGTCGGCAGCCATCCAGCAGTAACCGAGGGCCTCGTCGCTAGGCGTCGTCAGGCGGTTTCGATCCTCCCTGTTGACCTGTCCGGCAGCGTCAACCTATTCTTGGCCATCTCGTCAACGGCTGGCATCTCGTCGTCCTCCTGGCTGTCCTGGCAAAGGTCGATTCAATCGCTCGATCATAGTCTTGTCGATGTCATTCTGCTCCACCAAGTTGCTGAGGCTCATAATCGACTGGTTCCCGCTCTGCTGCTGCTGCCCCTGTTGCTGTTGCTGTCCCTGTCTCGCAGGAGTCGACGCGCCACTGGAGCCGTTCTGGCCTGTGGGAGAGCGGCCACCGGGTGCGGAAGCAGCGTAGCCTCCGCTCGTCGTAGGCTGGGGTAGGGTGCCGCTTGTTGGGTTACGAGGGCTCTGTCTCGGGCCCCCGTACGGCGGGTATCCAATTCCACCCGGGCTGCTGTGGTTCGAGAATTCGGCCGGAGACCTTCTTCGTGGGTCCTCCTCCAATGCGCTGCGTGGTGGAGGCAGTCGATAACCCTCCTCCTGCTCCTCCGAGGTCCGGCGGCGCCGGCGTCCGGCAACTTGGCTTCCATCGTCGGTTCTTGCGTCTCCGTAGGAAGAGAACGATTCTGTCGGCGATTGAACAGGCGCATAGTAGTTTGCCGGAGGGTGAGCATTCGGGTGCTGCTGGTAAGTTGGGGGAGGGGGTTGCTGAGGCGGAGGAGGTGGGACGGTGCCTGGCGCCAGGGGTTGGCCATATGCTCCAAACAGCTGAGTGCCAGGAGGAACACCTCCGGGGACTGCAGAGACTGGGATGAATGCGGTCGAGCTCGAGGAAGAGACTGGCTGGAAAATGCATTCTTGGTTCATTCTGGCACAGTTCTGACACTTGCCACCAGGAGCGCTCTGGTAGCCGCTGCATCGGATCTATAGACAGTCAGTCACACGCGCACCGCTACATACGTTTTCCACACCGACCTTTCTCTTGCGGCAATATCGACACGCAATCGAGGTACGCTGGCGAGGCGCGGCTTGGGTCAATTGGGGAGGGTTGCCAGGTCCAACTTGAGGGTACTCGTAAACGCCGCCAGCGAGGTTACGGTAGTTCTGGTGACCATTTGGCGGTGGGGGACCAGGCGGCGGTTGTCGATAGTAAGAATGGGCGTAGTAGGGATCCTGAGGGTAAGGCTCTTGCCCATAGGCAGGGCGGCGATCATCGTAGTAACCACCTCGCTGGTCCTGTGGGGGAGGAGGATAGGCCGATGAACGCGGGTCAGACTGCGGCTGCAGAGGCGGGAGATACGGCTGCTGTTGCTGGCCAGGCGGAGGCTGCTGCCCGCCGGGAGGCGGATAACCGTTGACAGCGTTGGGAGACGCATATCGCGGATCACTAGGGTAGCCTCGGGGTGGTGCTGCAGCAGGCGGGCCGTAACTGCGCGGGTCGTGAATGGATGGGAGAGTAACAGAAGCAGCCATGGTGGCCGGGTGAGCGTCGGGAGGGCGCTGGGCGGTTTCTGGGGGAGGAGGGTAATGCGACTGAGGTTGAGATTGGCTCTCGTTTGGACGGCTTTGCTGATGATAGTCTTGCCGGTAGCTGTCGTCGGCCATGCTATGTTGAGGCGCAAGGGGCCGCTGACGGGCGAGTGTGGTTGACTGGGATTGAACCAGGTGCGTTGGATGGAGAGATGTGGATGGTCAGGCTGCGACAGAGCATTTGGCGGTGGACAAGACTCGAGAGGGAGCGGAGCAGAGCAGCGCAGCGCAGCAATTGGCGTGGACAACGCCCTTCTTGAAGTGTCGTCGGAGTGGCCGAGGCTCACGAGTCAAGAATGAATGTCTCGGCGGGAGATGACAGCGGATTCCAGAAGTCTTGGGACCGCAATGCCTGAGGCTTGATTCCCGAGAGGCGGAGGGTGAGTTGTCTCTGACGCGGGCGGGAAGAGTGCGGCGGGACAGGCCGACAGTTATAGCGAGGGATGGAAAGAACCTCCGATCTGATCCACGCCGTCCGTGTGAGGAACCAGGAACCACCAACCGTAAATGGAGCCTGGGGTTTTTGGGGATTGTGGATTGAGGACCGGGACTGGGGGTGATGGAGGGGGGACACTCTGGGCCCTTCCCTTCTGTCGGGCTTGGGGGTGCGGAAATAGTCAGCTGAGGAGAGAGAAATGCTCCTTGACGAGCGAGCAGGTGAAGCGAGCCCAAGCGAAGGCGGGCAGTAGAGAGCGAGGTGTCTGTGTCTGTGTCTGTCCGTCTTGTCTGCGACGACAACGACGACGACTACGACGACGCCCTACCTATAGATGCACAGTTAAAAACAAGACGCTGGCCCTCGGAGGCGAGTTGCAGAACAGAGGAGAAGCGGAAGGGGAGAGAAAGGATGAAGAAGAGAGATGGATGTGTTGGAAGCAAAAGACATTGGAAGGCAAGGAAGGTAGGGTAGGAACTAACTACCTATGCCTACGGCCTGCCTACGTCTGGTCTGGCACTGGCACTGGCACTGGCAGCGAGCGACATGAAGGGAAAGTGGAGAGCCAAGGGAAGGGAAGGGCAGAGAAGGGGGGGTGCGAGTCTAGCAGAGGCATGTGCGAGGGCTGCCGAAGGATGGAAGTTTAGAGTGGGCAAGTGGCGGAGACGATGGCGGGAATGTAAATGGGACGGATGGGCCGGTGTCGTGCCGTTCCCAGGGAGCCGGCCCCAGCTAGCACCAAGAACCCAGGCCTGCTAACTAGCACCAGAACCCAGCAAGTAGCGTAGCGTGCGCCGCCGCCGCCAAAGGGGGGTAAGGCAAGTCGAGTTGGGGCGAGGAAGAAGGAAGAAAAAAAGAGACAGCCGGCGTGCTAGGTAGCCAGGGAGCCGGGGGAGGAACTCCAGCGGAAGGAAACGAAGCACGGAGCAGGGACCAGGGCATCATCTCTGGCGTCAAAGTAGAAGGAAGGGCAAAGGGCGGGACGGGAGATGAAGCGACCGACTAGAAGCCAGCACGTACCAGGTAGTAGAAGTAGCAGCAGCAGTTGTGGCTCGATGTACGAGCCGGAATGAAGCCTTACTGGGGACTCTTAAGGCTCGAGGAACCAACTCGCTTCAGGCGGATTGGCAGCGATTGGCCTTGTAGATCTCCGTGAACCAGGTTGCTGATTCAAGGCAGACGGCGCCTTGAGCAAGACCACCAGTGTTGAGTGTCTTGGTAGGGAGCAAAGAGAGAAAGGAGCCTTCTCGTGGGTAGTCGGACGGCGTGCAAAGCTGTTGGCCCTGTGGCCGAGAGGTACTGGCTCCGTGTCGAGGACTACGTCAGACAGAGGTGACTTTATATCTGAGAGGTTCAAAGACCAGAAATGCGATCAGGCAGGGCGAATGCGTGACTCCGCGATACCCAGCGGGTGTGAATAGACTCTACTCAACAATCGTGTTAGACTTTTTTTGCTGAAGCATGAAGAACTCTTTCGATCGATCAGAACTCATTGAGGACAGCGCGTCCCTCCCTCTGATGGTTGGTTTCGTATCGCCCCGTGCCTCTTGTCACTCACTCGCATCTGCACGGGCGATTGTCGTCTGTTGGCCGCCCAGTGCCTCCTCTACGCTCTGGCCCGGCCAACTATCGTGTGTTGTTGGCCGCCCGGAACGTGCTCTCTCCACCGCAACAATGTGCTTCTCTGCCAGGTTAGGGTGGTTGGTGATACGCTCGGTGAAGCCTCTCTCACTCAAGCCATACACGGAAACCTAAACTAACCTGGCTCGGAGATAACTGAAGGATGGTTTGAGTCAAGGTGAAAGCAACAGCGCAGGCATCGGTAGAGACCAAGAGACGGCGCAAAGCTCGATCAAGATGAGACTTGAACGAGACAAAGACAGCAAGGCAGAGAACTCAACAGCAAGGGCGCGGCAAGCCAAGGTTTAATTCCCGTGGCCGTACCCGTGTTGGCTCAGGTGCCATGAGTTTCGCTCGCCTCTCGCCGCTCGCCGCCCGCCGGCTCGGTCAGCAATAGCCACGCCGCCAATTGCTGACAAGTCGATGTTTCCCGAAACAAGACAGACGCCAGGACCAAGCAAAGGGAGAGTCGGAGGGAGGGATGGATCGGAACAGCAGCAACAACAACAAAACACACATCACACACACAAAGACATACCTAAAATATCGGCGGAAGAGAGATCGGAAGCGGTCTTGAGGACGGAGGAGGGTGGAGGAGATGGCGGGGAGGGAGAGAGATGGAGAGATGAAGAGAGCGCAGCGCGGCAGAGGGGCGGAAGAAAAGGACCCAAAAGACGACAGAAAGCAAACGAGGAGGACGAGGAGGAGGGGCGTGTGAGTGCGACTCTTTGAATGGTTGTTGGTTGTGTTGGAGGGGTTTTCTGATTTTGGCGTGTTTGGTCTGTCCCAGCGGTATGGGAGAGTATGTCAAGGTCAGGCCAGGCCAGGGCCGGGGGTACTGTCCAGCAGCCTGGTGCAGGTGCAGGTGCACGGCAAAGCAGAGCAAAGCAAGCAAGCAGGGCCAGGTGCCGGGTGCATATCAGGTGCCCAGCAGGTATGGATTCAGCCCTCTTGTCTGCAGCCGTGTGTGTTGCGCTGCGTCGTTGTTGGTGCGCACAAACCGAGCGAGCGATGAAATAGGATGGATGGGTGGGTGGATGGATGGAGAGATGGATGGATGCTTGCTCGGCTGTGGCAGAGCTAGCGGTACCTTACAGCAGTCGACCAGATGGCGGCCGAGGCGGCGACACGGGTGACGGTGGAGTCGATCAGGGAGTCGCCGAGCAAACCCAGCTGGACTGAACTCGAAAGAAAGACCAAGTGTCTGTCGGCTCGGTGCGTCAGGGCTTGGTTGGGAGGCGGCTTCGGGGCATCGAGGGAGGGCGTCTCATCGGAGGGCGACGTATCCGTCCACACAATGCCTAGGCAGTTGGAGCCTTTGCCTTCAAACACACTCCGGGTCCGCTAACGGCGAACGAACGAGGGAGAACACAGTCAGTCAGTCGAGGGTGGAGGAGGGGTTCAGCCGAGTACAGTGCGTGCGTGCGCCCCGGAGAGCGACCTGTGTGTGGTGGGCCTTGTCCTACCCAAGAGGGGACAAACAAAGTGTGTGCGCAACCTGTGTGATGGATGGGAGGAAGCTCGTGAAAGCTAACCTACGGGTTGCGTTGTGAGATGCAATGCCCAAGATGGTTGAAGGAAGGGTAACTACCCGGGCGGGCAGTGCGGCCTGGAAGTGACCGAGCCTATCAAGCGATGCAGATGTAAGAGCTGTGCGCTGAGCTCAGACTGATTAGGCTCGGACTCGGGCTCAGCCTGACCAGAGACGTTGTGTTCAACTGTCAAGCAGTGAGAGAATTGTTGCTAAGAGGATGCAGGATTCGATTCACGCATTGGATGGATCTTGGGTTGTCATGTCGTCCGTCGCAAACAAGATATACCCCCAAGGGCAACACAGCCCTCCCAGTTTGCACCTTCGAGATTCGCCCAATCAAGTCCCTGTCGAGAGAGATGCTGGGGTTCCTCGACGCTCCTCCTTCTGGCCTGGGGACAGGGACAGGAGAGCAGATGCTGCCGGGACGTTGCACCGCGGGCGGATGGTCTTGGGGTTTCTGGAGCCCTGAGCCTTGGGCCGCTGCGTGGTCTGGGGTCCCGCGCTTGTTCCCGACGGCGGGTTGCAGAGGCGGCCGCAGGATGCACCACCAGTGTGTGCGAGGTGTGTGGACAGAGCGAATGGGCGTGCCACTCGGGCTTCTGTACTGTGCGTGAGTGGGCGTGCAGCCCATCTCTCTGAGCCGGTAGTGCGTGGCATGCCGGACAGCAGGGGTGGATGTATACATCCGATGATGATGTAGGAGCAGCGCAGCGCGTGGTGGACCTGGCAGAGAGGACTCAAGCCCTGGTCGTGGCCGTGGTCGTGGGACCTGGTCTTCCTTGGGTGGACCTCGGCGCGGCGGACCTGGGTCTTGGACGACGACGGTGGAATTGACCGACGCAATCAGTTAGCGTCTCTTTTCATGCGAAGCCCTTGCTGTCATTCATGCAACTTGTTCTCGACCGCTGCTTCGTCTCTTGTCCGCCAGGTGCCTTTTCTGCGACACACTATCAACGCATCGCATGTCTTCGTTTGCTTGCCCCTTCTGCATTCGAGGGCCCAGTTTCTCGACAGCCCGCTCCGTCGAGACTCGGCGTGTGAGAAGCCAGCTGTCCCATCGGCTTCGAAGCCCGGCCAATGCTCATCTGTGCGTTTGCGCGTGCGCGTGAGTGTGTGTATGCGAGGAGCCGCAACGGAACGCCTGCCATAGGTGTGGCGGCCAAAATAACCTCCTCTCTTCTCTGTTTGCTCTGTCTCACTGTTGACAACTTGGACTGCATTGGCGGAACCCAACGTCCTTCAGCTACGGCGGGTAGAACCATCGATGTCTACTGTGACGACGCTCGAGGGCAAACACCGATTCGGTCATGTTTGCGGATGGTTGCAGGACGGCTGCATGGACTCTCCCAGACAGTACGCGACTTGTCCCGAACTGTGTCTCTTGTCTGCCATCCAGATTCGCCGTTTGGGCCAGCAACAAAGCCAGGGGTTGAAGGCGTTGCTTGCACGGCTTCTTCTGCCTCGCCGCCATCTCGAGGAGGATTGCCCAGAGCCCGCCCACGCAAGGATGCTTCTGCTGCACTGGTTTTCGTGCCTTCAGCCTGGTGCAAAGTGAAACTGAACCGCACAGGCACAGGATGGGAAATGAGTTCCAGTCTCCCCTGGCCAAGATTGCCGCGCCGACCGGGGCAGGTTCAAATTGCAACCAGCTCCAGGGCGGTTTCAAGTGCACAGATGGCAGATGCGCGATGCACACCTCGGGCGCCTCCTAATGCTGCGTAGTAGGCATGGCATGGCATGTACGTAAGTGCGAGGTTGTTTCCTGGTGGCGGACAACGCTGGGCGGAGAACAGCAATGTTCGGTGTCCAGATCGATCTATCCGAAACCACGATTAGGTTCAAAGGGTCCCATCTACATGTCCCCCGAGAAACTCGCCAAGTCGGAAACCCCAGTGGCGTCACCTGCGAGCCCGGATGTTGGAAACTCCATCGGTTGAAGCAAGCTCATCGGGTCCAGATAGGGGCCAGAAAAGGCGGCCGACACGATGGGCAAGAGATCGGAGAATTGCCGATTTCAGATGCTTAATCCCGCCGGTCTCAAGGGGAAAAAGGCCAGAAGATGATGGTGATGATGCATGACGGCATGCCGGGAAGACGGGAGCAGGGTTAATTCGCCCTGGCCTCGCCGTCCGTTGTCGCGGGGGCCACCTGGAACGGTCCGGTCTGCGCTGGGACCAGTGAATTCTCATCCCATCCGTTCCCCATCCATTCTAGCCCCAGGGTCCGTCCTTCGCTTATGGAGACCACCTTAGCCACTGCCGCCCTGCGACAGAACCGTAGGATCCGCTACGCGACAGCGGTGTCGGGGCGCTCGTGGTACGCGGGGGCGGTACGCCGTCGGTACTTTGAGATCTCGCTTGAGGCGTGCTGATGTGCACTATTCTGGGGCTTGGTCTTGCTCATCCAGATGCTGCTGCCATGGTACTCCTCGTGTACATCTCCAACCACGAGTCTTGAAGAATGGCCCTAACCCAACGGGACCCCGCGGCCGAGTGACGTGCCGCTCTCGTACAGTAGCGCCCGGCGGCAAGGACGATACGCAATGAACATAATTGAAACTCTGAGCCAAGGCAAGGGATTTGCACGCACTTGTTGAGCTCAGGGACTCACCGGGGTGGGTATCCATCATCCACAGCAGCCAGCGTGAGAAGATAAGAGAGCAATGGTAGATCGACCGGGGAGCGTGTTTCGTTTGCTCACCGCTAAAATCTGTGAGGGATGGCATTGCAAACGCTGACCGGGACCAAACACGGCTTGGGATGCGAGGTGATGAGCCGGAGTGTCATAGAATGAGGAGGATGAGACATGTTTGCCTGCAAAGGGTATGCCTCTTTCTCAGGCTAATGTCCCGTTCTTCTGGCAAGGTCGCTCCCTCGTCATCACAATGACCATCAACCTGATCCAATTCCCGAGATGTTGGTTGTCTTCCATTCCTTGTCGCTACTGCATGGCGCCCTGCGTTCTTGACAGCCGGTGGCGCCAGCTAGAGGGGGGAATCTTGCACAGATGAACGTGGCTCTGTAGAGTCCCAGCCGCTGTCGTTTCCTTGGGCTTGCCCGCGAGATGGTCTGGGCAGTGGTCTGGGCAGCCTAGTTCCGCCAAGGGGTCATGGCAGCAGAGGTCGCGAGTTGAAGTCACTCGCCCACCGCATTGGTAACAACATCCATGTAATCCACCACGCCACGCGCTGGAGTCCCCTCCCTCTATTTGACCCCATGACGCCTCGTTTTGGTTGTGGGAATCTGCTTCACTGACGCTTGTCTTCCAATGTCAGCTTGGTTGGACCGTGGAAATTCTGACAGGTCACGCATCCCCTGCGGCTAGCTGCTGAACGAACACGGGCATCCAGAGCGTTCAGTCTCGTCCGTCTCATCCCCTTGCCTTAGTCCGTGTCAGTGCAACCAACATGCGAGTTCCCTTTCCAATGATTGCGCGACATGGATGGGGACCCCGTCGGAAACTGTGCGTAGATGGGCAAATGCGAGACAGTCTGTGTGAATTCCACTGGGTTTGCCAACAAGGAACAACTCCAACTTCTGCATGCTCGAGAAAACGGCGATCTTGGTGCGCAACCTCCCGAGGGGCTGATAGGCTGTCACAGGCGGCTCGACGCCAGAACCCGTCAGCTAGTGACGCCCATCTGAGCCGGCACTGTCGCACAGCAAAGTCCCTCGCCATTGTTTGCTCCATAGATTGCCTCGTGCCATCATGATGACCAGAACGAACGCTTCGCAGGCAAACTACAGCAGCTACCCTGCATTACGCCCGAGGAGGTCCGATGGCTGCGCTTTGATCTGCGCCTTGTCAATTGCAGCAGCGGCCCAGCAGCAGCCACACCAAACAGAGCTCGCATTGAGGAAAATGCAGCGTTTGATAGGAGTCCCGTGAGAAGGTAACCGGCTTACCAGCAGACAGCCAAGACGCAACCTTGTCTGTAGCTCAGTCGGTTAATTGATTGATCTTGGATGGCCACCGATAATCGCCTGCGAACCGTCCATGTGGATGGCAACCGACAAGGGGCCGACAAGGAAAGCAACAAAACATCCGAGTTGACCAAAAGCATCGCCTCGCATCATGGTCATCCGCATCTCTCGCGTACTCGCAGACTTGTGACTCTCAAGCGTTTCGTCATTGTATCCCACGACTCGATCGGACGAAATGAACTCAAAGCGCATGTTGATACCCGTTACCCCCACAACGCCCGTCTTCTGGGTGGCATCTCTCATGCACGGCGGTTCAACCCGCAACTCTCGAGATAGCGCCGGGCCTGACAACCAAACTCGCTGGCGAGACCCCGCCACGCACGAGGTGTTGACCCGCGGGGGTAGGTACCGTCCGTTCATCCTTGCCCCATCCAACGTGTGTGTGCCCTTGGAGTTTTCCTCCCTGGCTTCTTGGGCTAGCGCCCCTCCTCGACAGGGACCAGGTGACGAGCACCCACACGACTCATGCAGGTCGACTCAGCTCCATGCTCGCCCATCGACGTCTTAGTTGGCCCTGGCTCGAGGTGGGCAACCAGTCACCAGCCTCCAACCACACAGTACGGGTTCTGGTCAACCCAACAGAACGGGTGCCCTGCGCTTTAGATCGGGCTATTTTCTTCTCTCGGGTTCATGGCACGTCTCGTGTGAGGTCGACTTTTGGTGGAAGTGTCCGATGACCTCTCCACCCGGGACATTGCCCCTCATCGTCTTCACCCCTCTGTCACTCTGAAAGAAGAAAAAAAAAGTCTGCTCCATCGCCATGACGATGCAACCCTCCACATCGCTCGAGATGCCTCGCCATGGAAACACCGAGGGATAATACATGAGCTGCTGATTGGTGTGTTGGCTTGCATCCGTTTGACCTTGGAATTCGTACCGCCAGGGCGGTGCGGAGAAGATCTCCTTGCGTGCTCAGACAGTGCTCCGCAGGAAGGGCCGCAGCCTGGTTGTCCGCCTGCCTGTCTCTGCTCAGTCAGTGGCTCCCCCTCTCACCAGGCGTAACTATCAACTCTCCACGCTCCCCTCCCCGAGAGCCGTTGAGATTTGACGCCCTGTTGTTTGCTGATCGGCAGGAGTCCCGAGGCTGACGTAAAAAATACGCCGGTCGCAAACACCCCAAGCCATCAAAACCAATTCACAAACACGACTGACATAGCGTTATTGCTCCCGACGGTCTAGGCATCGCGGTCACCAACAGCAAACGCCCGCCGATTGGCGACCATCGCGTCATCATCAGGACATGGCGGGCTTGTTGGCATCCAAGGTTTCCGATCGCGGAGCTGACCGAACCGACTCAAACGCCGTGATGGCCAAGAGTGACGAGTGGACCGACAGGTCGATTTTGGCGACACGACGAAGCCTGGGGTTGGCCACAGCCATTGGTCAACAACGTATCGATGGGATGCTGGATCGTTGTGTGTCCCGTTTGCCGTTGTGTGTCACGAACCCTCTTGTGGAGCGTGGCTCCGATTCTCTGGAAACCGAAAAAAACTACCAGCGACGGACCTTGCTCGAGTGACTCCCTGTCGCCAATCATGTGTGAGAATTGCTTTTTTCATCCCTAGCCACATCCAAGGCACGGGAGCGGCGGCCCTTGGGGCTCCTTTAGCTCTGAGCAATGAGAGCCTTCGCCGAGGGGGGTGTCTTGGGTCTGGCGGAGTCCCCAAGCAACTCCACAACCACTGACAAGCTGAAATGGTCACCGCTCCTCTTGATCGGGACCAGTTGCAGGAGGAAAGGCGCTGCAAGAAAAAGGCAACGTCAAGTACGGACTCTGACGCTGCAGCACCCCGGCCAGATTGTCATGTGTTCCAGGTGGGAAGGGCCGTAGGTCAAGCTGGTTGCGTCAGAATACCAGCGATCTTCAGAAGGCCCAGACCCCAAACACTTGGTTTGACACGACTGGGGGATCTTTCCAACGAGACCAGGGACGAGCATGGCCTGAGCCGCCCGCAGAAAAGGCTCCTCCCGTCCCTGCCGCGCACACCCAAAACACAATGCCCCCTTCTCAATGCATTTCTTGCTTTCCCATTTGCTAGAGCTGCAGATGTTGCCGACCGACCATGTCGAGCACCACCAACCGGCAATGCACGATGTTACGTTTTTGCCTGACTGCGCAGCTTCTAGCGCAGCTTTGATGTCTGCGGGACTTGTATGCGTGTCCATCTGAGTGGGATGTGTGGTCAGTTCCAGCATTTGCTTCTTCCTTGGCTGGTAGCGTAGCGGCGTCGGCCATGAAATGGAGACGTGCGTGGAAGCCTCCCACAAACAGACTGCTGACCGCCAATGAAGCAACATTCTCTAATGCGGGTGGGAGCAAACACTCAACCGCATGCTGGTCGATCACCTCTGCCGCTCCATTCAAGCACTTGTCTTTCACGTCGGCCTCCCTGCAGGCGGCTGGCCTTGTCTGGATTTTGGGAAACCAAGGTTCGATGCGGGATCGCTGAGGTTATGCTTCTGTGAAATATGGTTCACTCGTGCGCCAGACTGCTGCAAGAACAGCTCGATGGTGTCTCGGAAGGGGGGACGGAGTGAGGCTGACGGATATCGCCAGGGATACCTGATGAGGTGTGTTTGATGTGCTTGTAAGTTCCGAATACATGCATCTCCTGCAGTTCTCTCCGACGATGGATCCCGGTGAGCCTTTGAAAAACGACTGGCAACGATACCGCAAGGCGGCGACCGCTCCAGGGGCGGCAGTGTCATGAGTTGCGACTCTGGCTTGGTGGATCTGGGGTGGTCTGAGCCAGACGGGGCATGCGGCTTCTAGGTGCGCGTCGGGCCGCAAGGGCTGTCCCGCCCAAGCCTGCTTGGGGAAGGGTTGAGGAAGTGAAGCTCGGCCAACCCGGCAAGCCGCGTCAAGCCTGCTTCACGTGAGAGGTCGACTGAACATCAAAAGAGCTGCGGGACGAGACTTGGTGCGGAGATGTGGCAGCCGATTTTGCCAAGGGTGACTGTCTTGCCCACATTCGGTTGTCTTGCTGGATAAAGAGGGCTGCTGTGCCACAGTTTGGCAGGAGGAGAAAAGCAAGCACGGGCAAGGAAAAGGAACAATGCTGGTCGACAGGATTGGCTCTGCACGGCGCTCGTTGATCATGACCGAGCGGTGTTGATGTGAAACAGAGCTCCGCTTCTTGACATCTCATTCGCAACGCAGGACACAAGGCCCGGGACACTGGTATCCAGCAGCTTGGCATGGCCGGAGCATCATAGAACGGCAACATGGCATCCGGATTGTGGCCTGCACGGTGTTGATGCCGAATAGCTTTGGTAGTAATTTTGCGCGACAAAGCAACAAAAAATAGGTAGAGCTATGCGTTATCGAGGGGTCGATTGGCTCGTAGCCTCGAGTTGCGACCCGCCGACCAAGTTGAAGGGGACAGCGTGTCGATGAGGTCCTGCAGCTCTACATGCCGAGGCGGATTGACTGACCACACCAACTGAGACACCTAACAACAGATTGAGTTGAGAGACCCGGCTGCAGCCCAGCGAATAGTCCAACATGCCAGCCTCCAGACTGTTGTTAGTTGAGGTCTAGTCTTGGGTGCGGGGATCAGCTCTCAGCATAACAGCAGCGGCGATTTTTGGCCATCCCAGCAGCAATTTCGGATCGAATTAGAGGCGACAAATGAGGCCGATGGCAATCCACCTCGCAGTGGGTATCTGGACGCCAGCCTTGCTCTGGTGGTGAGTAATTTCGGACGATGTCCAAGGAAGGCTACCCCTGCTTAGCCTGACGCTGTCGTGTCGCACGGCGAGGAGGGCAAGCCACAGCCTCGTCAACGAGTCCAAAGGGGCAGATAGTCGGTCATCCTGTCAGGGGCGAGCGTTTGCAAAGCCGTAAAAAAAAAAGCCCATGGAGACTAGATTGAAACAAGGCCGAAATTATTTGTCGCTGGGGGGCTTTCTCGTGTGTCTGTTTCCCCGGATCGCCGCTCACATGACCGTTGGCAGCTGCAGGGACATGGCCCGATGAGATGGCGAATTGAGAAATTCGAACCCGGTCGGAGAAAAGGCACTTGCAATGGAGCCGATGACAGCCTCGTCGTTCCTCAATGAGAAAAGAAGCAAAAAACTTGACATGGGCGCTTGGCGCCAGAAGCGAGAATCTGGGAGTGGATAGGTAGACAGAGACAAGTTGCAAGAGACTCGCGACGGGTGGGTTGAGAAAAATTCCTTGTTGTCTTGAGGCAATTGGAAGAAGCGACAGAACCCAGATCTGGAAAGCACGGTCGGAGCGAATTCACCTTCCCAAGTCCTTCCTCCACTCAATTGTCTACATGAAGCAGTAGCAGTCCTGCGTAAAACTGCCTGTGCTTGGTTCATGGTTGGTTGCTGGCTCTCGATATGGAAGGTACGGGACACTGACGGCAGCGCAACGGTGGCAGGGGGAGGTGTCAACTTCGGCAGGCGCGTTTGATTTCGTCGTGCTAACTGCCAACCAGCCGTCATCGCAAGCCACGCGCTGTCATCGCTCCTTCCTCGATGCAACCTCCCACGGCCTGAGAGCCTGATGTACATTCGACCCAACAAGGGTTCTGTGATGAATGCCCTCCTTCAGTTCCACACCCATCACCCTCAAGTTGAGCTTCAACCCGTCTCTAGGCCCGACTTGTGGCATTCTCCGGTCCTTGCCATCATAGTTTCTTTTTCAGCTTGTCCCCGAGCGTCTTTACTTTTCTCGACACTTGCTATGTGCAATTTAACTTGACCGACTTTGAGATTGATCGACGTCGGCTAGACCATCGCCACCAGCCGCCGCTTGACAGCGAGGGATGTGTGAACGGCCCGGCCCATCGAATTCCGCCCGATCCCTGCATAAAGAGAGACATCTGCTAGTTACGACCCGCATACCGCCCCGAGTAACCTCGTGGACTGACCAGGAGAGCTGAGGCTCGCTTCCCCAGTCTGAAGCCAGATGCTTGATACACCGTCATCGAGGACCCCCACAAGCATGGAATGCGGTTTCTCATCAGCTGAGAACGAAAAGTTGCATGCCGGTAAAGGCAAATGGAGAACAATACTCAAGAAAGCCCTTGGAATCCTGCACATGGGGGAGCCTGGTCGGCGGATAACGGTGGCCAATATCATGCCAGGACGCGGGTACCCCACGACATGGCCATGACCAATGCTGACGTGCGACGCAAAACACTTGATCTATGAGGCACAGCAAGAACCAACAAGTGTGGCATTCGACCAACAAGACTTGGACAAGGGTGACTGCACGAGCGAGAGCGATCATAACGTGTTGGGCTCACGATGCCGCGATACGCAATCGGCAAACTGACTTGACATGGTGGAACGCGGCTGATGTTCACACCGACACTCGTCTCGCCCTTCGGCCAAGTCGACTGGTATGCAGACCCGAGACCTCGGGGCTGGCGTCAGGGTTGGCACGACGGGCTTGCACCAGAGCTGCCGCCATGCTCACTTGTCACAATCTCAACCCCATACCAGGGGGGTCCTTGATTGGCTTCGCCCAGGCAAGGCTCGGTCCGCCAATCGCACACGTCAAGCTACGGTCACGTGAACAAAATCTCATGCGGAAGATCCATGCAAGTCCGGGTAGGCTGCATGTCTCCCGTGAAGGCCCCGGTTTTCCAAGTCCGCCGCGGGCTTACTGAACGGGCCGCCATACCCAAATGGGGTAGGCGAAGCTATCACGGAGCTCGTGGAGCGGTCGCCTTGGTCGCCTCACCGCAGGAAGAGGGGAGCCTGGTGGACAGGTTGGCAAGTTGAGCAGTCACTTGGATGGCGTGGTCGCATCCCAAAGGTCTGGTACCCGCGCCGCAAAAAGCAACAGGCCCCGAAGGAATCTTGGGCTCCCGGAGGAAAAAAAAAACAAAAAAGAGGGCAAGGGTTGGTGCTTGCAGATGTGCATCCGTCCAGCAAAGCCTGCCACGTCGCAATTTCACGGCGCGGCACGGTCGTCAGTCACTTCGCGCCATCCCGGGCTGCATGTCATCCTGGGCCACCAACACTCGCCAACGACGATACGTACCAACGAGTGACTTTATCCTACAGTGCGAGATTGGCCAACGACGCACGGGAACCGATTCCCCGTTTCTGACAACCCATACCAGACAACCCAACCCACACAGGTCAGCCAGCCCCGTCACGCCCATTCTGGTCCCTGTGCGACAGGCACAGACAGACAGGCATGAGACAAAGCGCCAAAGTCAGCCATGAGCGGTTGTTGAATCAAAGTCAAATTCGTGTTGCGGGATAAATAAGGACGAGGGCCCTGCACTTGGCGATCAATCACTCTAACCGACCACGCAATTGGGGCTCGAGAGTGCTTGGCGACGTCTGAACGTGAGGGGAGTGAGCACAAGGCAAGGCAAGGCAGGGCAGGGAAGGACAGGGCAATGTACTCTGGCACCACGAGACCTGGTCTGCATGCACGGCGACCTGCAGGCTGAATAGTGCGGCGCTGGTCTGGCGTGTTGTTGTTGTCCTTGCCTTGACCAGACGGGGTCCCCTGCGAGACAACACGCCCCAAATTGATTCTTGCCAATCTGACGGGCGCGCCTCGCTCCTACAAGACTTGAAGTGCTTTTTGCGTTGATCTCGCCGGCGCTCGATCTAGCGACCGCCACTCCGATAGGGCGCAGGCTCATCCGGCGCCGGCTAGCAGCTTGTCGCAGCGCAGCGCAGCGCAGCCATGCACCTAGCCCATGGCTCCGCGACCACCAGCGGGGCTCCGCCACGGAGGACAGAGGGTTCCCGCAAGAGCAGCAAACACAGGCCGGCTCGGCCGCCAGCCAGCCCACGGCTCGGCCTTGCTTGGTCAGAGGACTCGGCCGCCTCGCACCCCGTCTCTGAACGCCTGGTTGACCTCTGGCCGGGGTTCTGCGGTGTCATGCCCGATCAAGACTGCGGATGGCTCGGTGACAAGTGGGAGCCTGCTTCTAATGACGGACATACAGCAGTATGGCAATCAAGCGGTGAGGCGGACAGGGCGACATCTGCCAATCTACATCCATGCCAGTTTGTGACCCTTCTCGGACAGAGGGATTGCCATTTTCACCTGCTTGCGTCGGGGCCGCCTCTATGGCCCTGTTTAGCAACAGACTCTGTCAAAGTAAAGTTGTGCTACTCAGCGCTGCTCTTCTTGTCAGGGTCGCAGTCTTCGTATCCCTCGACGGATGGCTGCTAGGCCGCACCAAACTGCCGGCCGTGGGTTCGGCTTGGCATAGTTCCCGGGCGGGGATGGGAGGGAATGCACGACCTTGTCTCTGGAGGTTTTGCCGCAGCAGCCAGGAACCTTCATGCATTGATGCTTCGACATGACAGTGCCGTACCGTACCGTACCGCACTGCATCGCAGAGGGAGCGAGCTGCTGCAGTGTGCTACGCCGCAGCATCATCCCTTGCAGGCTCGGCGATCAGCGTCGCCTGTGGTCAACCCCACCCTTCTCTTTGGGCTGGCTGCATGTTACGGCTCACGGGCGGGAGAGCATCTCGTACCACTTACTTGCTCCTTGGACGCTTGCATTGGCCTATGATTGCTGTACCATATCCTCCGTACGGGGTACCGAAGGAGTTGCTAGAATGGCACAACTACCGGGTGCTACAGTACTGCTCCATTGCACTGCTCCTGCTACTGTAGTATGCAACATCTCCCCTCCCGGCTGGCGGACCGGTGCGCTCGCGCATGCGCAGGATCACGGAGCAACACAGCAACGCAAATCGACGATCTTGGCTCGGTTGGCGACGTTGGCTAGTTAAGGGGAAGGACGGTGTAGGCAACCGACTCGCCCATGTCGCCAAGCGCACACTAAGGCCTTCTGTCTTGGGTGTCGATAGTAACTACGCCTGTTTTGCCAGTTATGAGGCCAAGCCAACAAGAGTTTCGGGAGCTGTTTACTTACCAGCAGCTTGGAGTCCCTCCACGGTCCCAACATGTATTTACGATCCGCACGCAACTGGCCTTGATTCTCTGGATCAAGCCGACAACTGAAACATGCAGGCGTTACTTGATTCCGGCCATGTACTGTTGGGTGAGGAGGGGCGGGGCTTTTTCATCAATGGCAACGCGGAGATATTATCTTCAAATGTTTGCGAGGATATGTCTGCGATGTTGAAGGCTAACTATCCGAAAAGTCTCCGCTGCCGAGTTTATAACATGGAGTTTTCTGAGCGACCGAGCAACAGAGTTCAACACTTGTATCAACTTGAATTGTGTACGAAACCACCATTGGCCCTCAGCAACCAAGACCAGGTGTTTGATGCTGCAATACTTGATCCTTATCCTGCACGCTTTGCTCGCTGTTTCACTTGCCGCTAGGCCTGACCTCGCCACCATGACCGACGTTCTATCCGAGAACCAGGCGTACTTCAAGTGAGGACCCCTTCCTTTAGTTCGGCATGAACTAGAGAGCTGCATGCATCCGCCATGTCCATCATTCGATCTCGGCTGCTTGTTTGCCTGCCACGGCCTCATACCTGTTGGTCTGGCCTGGTCTGGCCTGGTGGTGGATCAGCAACTTGTTTTCCACCACGTCACGCTACTAGCCGAAGCTGCAGCCTCCTGTGTGAAGGTCCTTGCTAATTCGATGCAATTGCAGTAAGATCGCCGGGGAGTATGACCAACGCAACGCAGGTGCGATTGCACAGCTGGAGCGCGACATTGAGCAACAGACGGCCTTTATTGGAGTCAAGCAAGGTGCCAGACTGCTAGACTATGCCTGCGGCACCGGCATGCTCTCGAGGGTTAGTTACCTACCTAGGATGAACCTGTCCGGGCCAGACATGATGGAGACTGACGTTGTATTGCAGGTACTGGCAAAGTACACGAGCGAGACCATTGGCATCGACCTCTCTAAGGACATGGTCGGGGTGTATAACGCCCAGGCCAAGAGCCAGGTTAGTCTCAACCACCTCAAGCAGGCTGTGAAGCCCGCTTTTGGTCCACAGCAAGCCGTCTTGTCTTGATGGTTGAGTCCACTAACAGTACATAGGGTTTGTCTAGGCAGGCCTATCAAGGCAATCTGGCTGATCCCGCCGACCCGTCGGCTCCGGGCTTCTCGGACGCCAAGTTCTTCAACTTTGACATAGCCGGCGTGGGGCTTGGTTTTCACCACATTGACAAGCCAGATCTGGCAGCTAAGCGGCTGGCTGAGCGGCTCAAGACTGGCGGAGTGCTCTTTATCATTGACTTTGTTGCCCACGAGATGGACCCCAAGTTCGCGGCTGGACGGGGTATCACGCATCATGGCTTCACTGAAGAGCAGATCAAGGAGATGTTTGAAGGAGCTGGGCTTGTTGATTTTGGCTATGAGGAGTTTTCAGAGCCTATCACGTTCAAGGACTGCCACGGTGAAGGACATGGGCATGGACATGGACACGATCATAGTCACAGTCACGGGCATGATCACGGTCACGGAGAGGGCCACGATCATGGTCATGGACATGGACACGGAGGCAAAGAAGGAGTACAAGCTACGAGGAGGGTCTTTATTGCAAGAGCCTCGAAGCTCTAGCGGAGCTGCGCCTGTTTAGACTCATCAACTGTCAAATTAGACAGATGTGGCGGTTGACTAACAAGTTGACCGCTTCCGAAACATTCGGATACTTGATTGTCAAATAATTAAGTCATGTACATTTTCCAGTACAGCTGTTCCGTGTCTTGGAACTCTTCGGGTCGGTGATAGTTGCGGGCTTCTGATACCAAGTCTTGGTTACAACTACGAAAGCACATTCTCCCTAGATAGCACAACAAACAACCCTTTATCAACTCTCTATTAAACTTGCCAGATGTCAAAATTCCCTGCCGTCACCACCTACCCGTCTTGGGTAAACAAGTTACACGGCCGAGCAAGAAGCTTGGCACTGGAATGAATATCCACACGCAATCCCGCACACCAACCTTATCCGCAATCCACAGACGGCCCTTGAGGATTATATCCGTTCCAGAGGCACAGCGCGATTCCATGGACCAACAGTAAACACCACTGAACAGGCGGGTGCCCCTTCCGGCTGGCATGTGTATAGGAAAAACATCTTGTGACAGGTAGAGACAGGTAATCTCCTGAGAAACCAGAGAAGCATTCCCCCACACCCTCCTCTGTCTGGGCCGTGCCGTCCCGCCCTTTCTGAGCAGTCAGACTTGGTGTCTTGTCCCTATCCGGAAAAAAAACAAAAAACAATAAATAAACGAAAGCCACTTTGAGAGATGAAGGGATGGGAGGTCTTATCTTGGCACATTTCTCCCCAAGACTCGAGTGGAGCAGAAATACAACAGCAAGGGAGCAGGATAGGCCCATCAGAGTTGCCAGTGACGTCTTTGAGTCGGGCAAGGGAGGCTTATCCGGGGCGGCGCGATCCGGTGTCTTGGAAGCGAAGGGGGAGCGATGGCTTGCATCATGTGGTCCAAAAGCCTCTTCCGCGCTTCCAGAACGAGACCCCAGTTTTGTCGACTGAGTCGTGGAACGAGAACTGGTCTTCCACACGCCCTTGTTTTGAAGACAAAAAGATAAAGGAGTGTGTTTAATTTGCGGAGTTGGCGGTGGCGGACGGACTCATCGAGGGCGGCGGCGGCGGCGCTACCCGAAGCGAGGGCTTGGTCATTTCCGTCGAGCATACCAGTCAAAGAGGCTTTTTGAGCCGTGTGTCATGAGGCCCTGCGAAAGGTGTTGTCTGTGTCAGGTCAGCAGCTGAGACTCTTGGTGCAATATCACGTTTGAGGGGGGGTCTGATCGTCAGCGGACTGTAACAAGAGTCCGAGAACTTGGGGGGAGGTTGGTGATGCGAGCTGAAAATATGTCGATTAAATGGCAAAGTCTATGGTTAAATGGAACCATCTATGTCTGTATCCGGGCAGTAGATCTGTTTTCAAGTACTTGGCAAGCTTAATTCTCGTCGAGTTCAACCACGAAAGCACCGCCAAGGAGGAGGGCTGGTTCCTCAATGTTGTGATGCTCGTAACTGTGTCGTGTTAGAATACGTGTCATTGATAGATGGGCGTGGGTGGTTTTGCTAACTCACCTGAGAGTTCCAACACCACCAGCCTCCAGAAGAAAAGCAGGGCCATTCTGTAGAGAGTAGCGAGCCCATCTCATAGCAAAGGCGCGGAGGATGTGGCCGTGGGCGATGAGGAGGACATCACCACACTGGTCCTTGTCCTTGTCCTTGCCCATCACCGGCTGGTGCCACTTTTCACGAATTTCCTTAATCAACTCGTCCAACCGTCTCGTGACGTCTTCAGGACTCCTGGGATGTTGTTAGAAGATGAGGTTGTCGACGTGAACGGCCCAACTGGTCTGGGAGTGTAGGGTAGACAAGATTGTCAGATGGGATGGGGTACTCACTCTCCTCCTGGGCATCCATCTCTCCAGATATCCCAAGTTCCCCTGTAGCCTTGTCCATCTCTCATCTTGCGAATCTCGGGGGTGGTGATGCCCTCATAGTCGCCATAGTCCCACTCACGGATATTCTCAGTGACTTCAATCTTGGCACCACACTGGAGACCTTCGCCCTCACTCTCTCCGTGTCTCGTCCACGGCAGAGGTTCATCAAGTCCAATGTTGAGCAGTTCAAAGGTGCGTTGGGCACGCTTGCGGGGTGAGACGTAACTGGAGGGCATGTCAGAACTGGGTGTTGAAAGGGGAGATGTTTGTTTAATGATAGGAATGGAATGGAGCCGTATAGATGGTTTTGCTAGATCAAGAAGGCATCGAACTGAACTTGCCGAGTATTCTTGACGATAGCTTCCCTATCTTGATGGCCTTGAAAGATGTTTTGTGGAAGGTGGGACACGAAGAGAAATCGACACTCACATGTGGGCAATCTTCTTGGGAGCAATAAGTCGGTCATGACCAACAAGAGCCTGTCCCGTAGCCTTGACACGCTTCTCACCGTTGGCGGTGAGTGGAATGTCGGAACGACCGGTATGCCGACCGTTGAGGGACCATTCCGTCTCGCCGTGGCGGACGATGAAGACGCGGGGTGTGGACATGGCAGACGAGTAGTTATAGTAGCGCAGTAGAGCTTAAATGAGGTAGTACTCGATTGAAAGTTGCAGAGCAATCTGCTTCAGTGGCTGCTGCTCTGATCAGCAAAAGTCGTCAAGCGGGGGAGAATGATCTGACGTTAACGCAGCCTATGATGGCGGGGCCGAGTCAAGGCCGGAAGGAGTGGGATAAACCTGTTTGGAGAGGCACAGGTCAGGCGAGCGTCTATACTATCGATTGATATGCAAGGTAGAGGCGTAGGCGGTGATGCCGCGCCTGATATATATGTGCAAAAAGGGTAATTTCGGTGAAGAAGAGGGACAAAAAGGTATCTTGACCTTGGGGATTGTGGTGTTGAGGGGATGGATCGATTACGTTGGGGCCCCCGCGCTGTCTTTGACAGGTCAGGTCAGGAACGAGCAGGAGGGGTACCTACTTGCAGTTGCCTTGATGGCCTCTTTTTTTCTCACACACAATTAAGAAAGAAAGAAGAAAAAAGCTGCGCCGTACAGCTTGCTTTCATGCACCACCGCCAATTTCTTCCAATAGGACAGGATAATATCCTTTACCCGGCGGCCGCTTTACGGTCTTCTCTCCTTGCACATGCCACTTCCAGCCCCACTCAATCAGTCAAACTGGAGGGGGGAGCAAAAGGCTGCATCAGCAACTGCATGGCGGGTTTATTGTTAAGCTTCATGTAATGACCTATCTAAGCCATATTTTGAACAAGTGTCTATTTTGTGACTTGTTATGCGTTGTTGATGCATGGAGAAAGTTGAAACGACAATATGTATGAGCCACCATTGTCCTCTATGAATAGACTCGAACCTCGAAACTCAAGTCTGCTTTTTCGGCCTTTTATTCTTTACCATAAATAATACACGTTGCCCTTTATTTTGAATCTCAAAATAGTAAACAAAACAACAACACCAATCATCTCGACATCCCTACCACCATCCCCCATCACCAACTGCTTCATCATCAACACACTCACCGTGACATCAGCCAACCCCCCCACATCATGCCCCTGCTCCACAAGACTGCAGCTAGCTTACTAAGCTGCCTCCCCAAACCATCTCGGCCCCAAAAGTCCCACTCGGCGGCCGCTGTCGACGACGATCCAAAGTCCTCGTCCGCGTCCTCGTCCCGGTCCTCCTCGCCGACTCCGACTCCCCCGGAAGAGATCGAGCTCGACGTCCTCACCTCGAAACCCGCCCCGCCTCCGACGTGTCCGAGACTCAACTCAACCCTGTCAAACTCCACCACGAGCAGTTCCGAGTCCTCCACAGAGTCTTGCAGCTCGGATCTCTTTACAGATAGCTCAGGCTTGACACCCGAGGAACGACGCAAGCTTGTCGAGGAAATTCTGAAGGAGCTGGAGGCCTAGTGACGACCTCCTAAAAATCCTGCAATAAAACATCTACATCATCACACAATGGCTGGAGTGCATCAGTGGACGAGGCAAGAAAAGTTCAAGCGCGGCATCTGGGCCGTAGCTTTCGCCGCCTGCATTTTCGCCGGCACAATCACCGGCGCGCAATTAAAGACGGACAATGAAAAGAAGGAGGTCAGATTATATCAATACTCCATGCTGCGGGCTATATACTGACCTTGGGCAGGCCATCAAGGAGTTTCGCGCAACCTCACCAAATGACCAGATAGCCGCTCTCCTGTCACAACGGCAAGCTCTTGTCTCGCAAAAGGAGATTCTGCAACGGAAAATGGACGCATTTCAAGAGCGTGTCAAGGAGAGGGAAGCCGAAAAGGCAAGAAAGGAAGCGAATCCTTGATCATCGCCGTGAAGACTGGCTCTTGAGGCCTAGTATCAGTTTTGTTGTATCACCATCATGTAACTCTATGAAAAATTGCATTCACGACAGGGAATCGGCGTTGAGGAATGGGAAAAAGGGATCGGTAGAGGTATTGTTCATTGAAAGCTTCATTAGAAAGCTCTACAAAAGGAATAGACATCAAAAATTCATCTCGTTAACATTGGCGAATTGATCCTTACTTTGCCCCTACGCCTGACCATGTTCCTGTTCATTTTCATCTAACACGTTCGTTCCGCCCTGTGCCACATCCCCGTAACACAACCAGAACTACCTCGTCTATCTATACCCATAATCCCATGAAGCTTACTCCTCGGTGCCCTCAGCAGTTGGCAGAGGGATGGCCCGGTACAGCAGAATGAGAGCAGAGTGAGACTCACCACCACCGGCGAGGGTCTCAATCTTCTCTGCTGGCACCTCGGAGACCTTGTCATCGTTGAACCACCACCACTTGCCGTCCTCCTCACCCTTCTTGCCAGTCTTGGGGTCGATAGGGGCGGCCTTCTTGACGTATGAAGTGTAGTGACCACTGTCGGCACTGGCACCTTGATGCGTCACGACACCTCGGAGCTCATACAGACCCGACTGGTTAGCACCATCGTCCTGGCGGAGATCGGGGTTGATGAGGGCATAGAGCTCCTTCTTGGCCTCCAAGAGAGAGGCCTTCTTCTCGGCCTCAATCTCGGCATCCGTCCTGTAGGTCTCACCCTCCTCTCCCATCACGGTGTCGCCGTCAGCCGTCTTCTCGGCCTCCTTCTTCTCCTTCTCAGAAGGGAGAGCGGCACCGCCTGGAATGTCGCCGACATCAACATTCTTCTTGCGTCGCTTGCGGGTACGCTCAATGTCCTCCTCGTCCTTGCGAATCTCACGGACCTTGTCACGAACAGGAACCAGAGCCTTCTTCAGCTCATCCGAACAAAACTCGACAATATCAAGCTCCTTAGGGAAGGTCACCTTTCGCATGATCTTGGCCTTCTTCTGAGTCTCTCGCTTCCAGAAGAAGCGAACAAAGTGCACCGTGAGGTACTTGGGGGCCCGCGAGATCTTGGACGTCTTGGTGTAGACGGCATCGCGGCCGAGGACCTCTGAGTTCTTCTCCAGCTTCTCACTCAGAGCAGCGATGATGCCATCTCGCAGGTGGTTGGTTGAGCTGTCGATGTGACAGTTGAGCTTTCCGAAGCTCTCAGTGCTGGTAATGGGCTGTTCGCCGCCGTTGCGGGCTTCCTCCTCGTCACACTCCATAACCGACGAGAATTCGCCCGACATGTACTTTTGCACAAACGACGTGTCGGATGAGTCTTCATCCTTGATGCGAAGCTTCTGGCTCAGCTGTTGAACAATTTGCGTCCAGGCCTCCTCAGCGTCCTGCTGGGCGTAGCCGTGACCCGTCTTGGACTTTTCGGCAAACTGGGGGTAGACAATCCGTAGGGCGTTGAGGAAGTTCAGAGGAGGGAAAGAATCTTGCGTTTCGCTCATCTTCTTGTACAGACTGGCCAGGTGGCCGGCCAGATCGTTTGAAGAGCCACCCAAGAGGAGGCTGCCAGAGGCCGCGTCCGGGGTGTACTTGGATAGGGCATCTTGAAGTTCTGGGATCACACGCAGAGTCTGGAGGGTGGAGTTGAGGTAGCAAGTGTTTCCCAGGTTCATCAGGCCGGCAGGTGTGGCGCCAACCTGCTGAGCCTGCTCAGCCTCTGTCATGTCCTCGACGAACTTGACAGCATCCTTGGGTCGGACGATATCTCCAGAGGCAGGAGTACCCATCATCATGATAAGCTGACCGGGCTTAAGGTTCAGCTTGCTCATGTCCGCATCGTCCTTGAGCTGTCCTCCCTTGATCAGGATCTTCTGTCGCTCGGGCTCGACATTTGTCAGGCTGTACATCTGGAGCTTAAAGTCCTCGCCGGTGGAGTTCGGGTCGACCTCGACATCGTGTTTCTTGCCCTGATGCTTCACGACAACTGTTGTCTGTTAGTAATCGAGTCGATAGCGAGGGAGGAGTGTGGGCAACTGACCTGATATGGACGCCATGATGTCGGTTCACGGAAGCTCTCCGAGCTTGAAAGTGGAGGGGAAAAGAAGGAGAGAAAGAGACGCAAGAGGGTATCTCGAGGTCCCCTATCAATGACAGCTTAATCGGCGGTAGCACGACACAGTCGGTGAAAGCAAAAAAGAAAAAGAGTTCGTGCCTCTAGGCAAGGTTCATGTGCGTAGAAGATGCGAGAGGTGCGTCACCGATTGGTACCTGGACGACGGCGAATTGTTGGTGGGGAAAGCGGTGTAACTTCCGCGGGGCAACAGATGTGGCTGAACAGAGCTCCACCAGCCACAGACCGCTGAGGCTCAAGCTATCCTCCCACGTGACACAACGCTGTGAACCTCTCCAGCTCCGCGCCTCGTCATGAGCCCCACCCGGGGGAGACGTCAGGCACGGCGCCCCAGAGTGACAACTGCGCCTCACGTCGAAGCGAAGCTCCAACCTCCAACTCCAACATCGACCGACCCCGCCGAATCCGTTGATACCTCGACTCACGCCTCGACAGCTTGATTAGAGGCATCATAGGAAGCATCAGCAATCATGGTACATCTTTCAGGTCCCCAGATGTCAATTTACTCAAGCTGACGCCTGCTCCCCGCTTCTAGTCTCAATCACTCCGACCTTACCTGCAATGTGTACGCAGCAGCTTGACCGCCGCCCTCACCCTGTCCAACTTTGCCTCCCAGACGGCCGAGCGACACAATGTCCCCGAGATTGAGGCCCAGACGTCCCCCGAGGTCCTCCTGCAGCCCCTGACCATTGCGCGCAACGAGAACGAGCGCGTCCTGATCGAGCCCAGCATCAACTCTGTCCGCATCAGCATCAAGATCAAGCAGGCCGACGAGATTGAGCACATCCTGGTCCACAAGTTTACGAGATTCCTGACGCAACGTGCCGAATCGTTCTTTATCCTGCGGAGGAAGCCTATCAAGGTCGGTTTTGTTGTCGTTGATGACGGTTACCCCTGACTGACGTCGTTGTAGGGTTACGACATCTCCTTCTTGATAACAAACTTCCACACCGAGGAGATGCTTAAGCACAAGCTTGTGGACTTTATCATTCAGTTTATGGAGGAGGTTGACAAGGAGATCTCTGAGATGAAGCTATTTGTGAGCACCTCTCACGCGTGGACAAATTCCGGTCTAACCGAGTTGCAGTTGAACGCCCGAGCACGATTCGTGGCCGAGTCTTTCCTTACACCTGTAAGCTGACACCTCCTTAAAACTGCACTCACCACTAATACTGACCTCTGCAGTTTGACTAAAGAACCTCAGCTGGCTTGAGGGTTGGAGTTATGCTTGGGGGCGTCGGTTGTCGCGATATTCTTGTGATCAAGGGAAAAGGTACCGACCATGATAGCAATTTGACCCGCAGAGATGTAGACGGGGCGAACCTCATGCTACGGCCAGAGGGAGGGATCCGAGATGACGATATTAGACATGAAACCTTGTCGACTACACCGAAACTTGAATGCACGCTTTTTAGAAATACTCTGCCTGCCTATGTCGTCTGATCTCCTAAGCTACCACCGTATTTGCTTATGTTTGCTCGAGTTGCCTAGACAGGCTTAGGCTTTGCATCGAGTCAGTGGCATATGCCCCAAGGCATCCAATTGACCCCATTATTCCAGTGGGCGTTCCATTGTCGCACCCCAAACTTCAAAGTTGAGTAGACCGCAATTCACCACCAAGAGAGAATAGCAAATTATCCAGATCCCGAATTCGTCCTTTTATCACTTCATCTTCATTAATCATTTCACCAAAGATTGGCTGTGGCCGGTTCTTGGTCACTCGGCCAGCAGTGTCAAGCATCGCCACTAACCTCAATTGACACTCTGATATAAAAGACCCAAAAGCAGTACAAGACATTTCCCATTGCCCTTAATTCCTCTTTAAAGCATTCCCATTGTATTTCCTGCTTTATTCCGGTTCTGACTGGCTTGATCGTGAATCATTGTCGCTCGAGTTCGGCTCATCTATTTAAGCCCCCCCCTGTCTCCTTTTCTCCCCTTCAACCTCATCTCTTCTCAACACTGCCAACTGACAGCCACTGCCTGGCACTTTCAACTCCCATCTTTGCATTTCCCAGGCTTCATCCGTCACGTGCGCAGCCCTCCCGTTTGCCCTACTTCTTCCTCCCCCTCCCGCTTCTTTTCCTCTCCCCTCTTCTTCCACTCAACATCATCTTCCCTCGAACACACTCGCTCTGCGATCGCACTTCAAACATTTCTACCTTGCAGCTTCCACAGAGCTCAAAGGATTGTTTGCTTGCCTTTAGCTACTCAAAGGCGATCGTCTGTTTGCGCGCGCGTTCTCTTCGCATGTCTCCGCATTCATCTTTTTTAACATCCAACATCATTCAACTCCATTCAACCTTGCGCAATCGAACTTCGTTCCCTTGCGATCGCTTCATTCAGGTTCGTTCGCGACACAAAGACAAACGTCATGCCAGGAATTCTCAAGTACAGAAACACTAACTCCATTCAGCCTTTGTCTTGCGTCTCCGTATCAGAAAGACTTTAGGTGGTTATCCCCTACTGGTAAGTTTTGTCCCTACCCGCTCCTCTTCTATGTCGCGGGAGATTAGTTTCTCGCGCGAGCCCCCTGGGCGTTCGTCCTCTATTGAACTCCGCCATTCACCATGTCATGACTTGAATCACTGACAATCATGACCCATTTTAGGTCTGCGATCTCATCATGTCGCATAACACTGGCCCCTTTCCCGGGCAGTTGAACGCCGCACTGCCTAATATGGCACGCGGCACCTTCCCGAACCAGCATGCCGTTCAACCCCCGGCTCAGTACCCGGGACCTTTGAACTCGCACCCACCGTTTCGGGGAGGAGCTCCTTCCTTCCACGGCCAGGGCGCTCCGGGCCAAGGTGCCGGAACCGGGGCCCACTCTGGACCACACCCGATGGTCAACGGCAACGTCCACGGTAGCATCAACGGGAATATGGCCATTGGCGACGAGTCTTGGATTCCGTCTGCTCATCAGGTCATTTCCAATGCTCTGCGAGTAAGTTCATCCTGGTGTTTTTTTTATCTTCTCTACTAACTTCTATTCAGTCCAGTGGACTCGGGAACCAGAACATCGAACGCCCACCCATGCCCGTGGTCATTGCCCCTGGCCAAGAGTTTGGTCTTCAGAACTATGTTCGGGCTCCCCCTAACAGCCCCGCGGAGGGATTTGCTCAACTGGCCACTGCTGCCAACACGTACGGTCCTGGTGCTTCGGTCCCTTAGATGGGAGGCCAAGCTACCATGAACGGTGTTCCTCAGGAACAGGTAAGTTTCTTCTCTCCTCGGACCCCTGATTTAGGTCTGTCATCACTAACTCTTAAACCAGGCCCCTCAGGTGAACGGAGTTGAACCTGGCCCACCTACTGGTCTTCTGTCTCCTCCTCATAGACACTCGGAGATGACCCTCTACACTGGAGTCCCCAACAACGGTGGATATGTGAACCATGGTCACTCCAACAGTGGAAATTCCAGTGTTGGACTTCCTAACGCTGGAATGTTCAACGGCGGAATGCCCAACGGTGTGCTTCCCGTCAACGGGGTTCCTAACAATGGTTTCACCAACAACGGACTTGCTAATGCTGCATTTGCTAACGCTGGACTTCCCAACGGAGTGCCTTCGATCAATGGTCTTCTCGCCAATGGGGCTGTTCCCGATGCTGGTTTCCCCAATGCTGGTCCTCCTAACGTTGGATTTCCTAGCAACGGAGTCGTCAACAATGGACTTGCCAACGGCAGAGTTCCCAATGGTCTGTCTGTTCCTATGGGCAGACTCCCTCAGAGCCAGTCGTACACTGCTGGTCTCGCTCAGAGCAACTCCCAGAACTCTGGCCTCTCGCTCATGAGCCCTGGTGACACTCCTCACGAGATTACCGCTCCTCGCGCTCGAGTTCCTTTCTCCAGCCCCCTTGCTAACGGGCGTCTGACTGAGCCTCGAAACTACGCTCCTCGCACTTCGGGTCAACCTGTTGAGCGTCTGCCCCCTCCTCGCTTCAACCTGAACTTGGAGTCGATCCCGGCTGTGTCTGAGAATGTACCTCAGGAGTCGTCCCAGGACCCTTTTGCCAGTCCTGCTCCTTCTGATGCTACTTCTCTGGTCCCGTTCCCCAACTTGCCACCTCCTACCGTTCAGCTGGCAATGCTGGACAATGCGCAGCTGGACCGGGCCATGGAGATGGCTCTCATCAAGGCCAACGCTCCCAAGTCGGACAAGCTTCACCAGCTGACGGGCACGTACACGGGCTTTCCCAGTCTTCAGATGGCTCTTAACGTGAACTTCTTCCCCTTCATTGATGGTCCTAGCTCAGCTAAGCCGGTCACCTACGGTGTCATCCGCCTGAAGAACGTAAGTTGATCTTCTCTCTGCTAAATTCTCAACTTGATGTTAACTGCCGCAGATTCCATTCTCTACCAAGCGTGCAGAGGTCGTGGCTTTCATCGGCCGCAATAGCAAGATGCTCAATGATGCCGACGAGCCGGTGCACATCATCATGGACCGCGCCACATCCAAGACTATGGACGCCTTTGTCGAGTTCCAGACCATGGAGGACGCGATCCGCTGTGCTGAGCGCCACCACCAGTTTGCTCAGGCCGGACGTGTCAGCCGTCTTGGTGATCGTCCTATCGAAGTCGAGCTGTCTAGCCAGGCCGCTCTCATGAGAGAACTCTACCCGCTTGCTCGGGGCGTTTTCTGGGATGGTGCTACTCCTAACATCCTGCCTCCTTGCGCTCGTGAGCCCTGGGGCAACTTCAAGGGTTTCATTTCCTGCGAGGAAATGGTGATGCTGGTCAAGCATGTCGAGGTTCCTCACCGAGTAAGTTTTTGTATTCATGCCTCTTCAACTCAGTCACTAACAGCCCAGTCCCCTTTCTCCAAGGAGTGCCCCCAGCGCCCCTACGAGTGCCTCATCAGCACTCTCGGCAAGTTTCCCTGGTTCGCCACCGACTTCATCACCGTCGCTCAGCGTGGTGCCATGTACAAGGCCAGCTTCAAGCTGATCCGTCTGCTTTCTGGGGCCGTTTCCCGAAATGATGACCCGGTCAACCTCAACCACCAGCTTTTCAGACGTGTTGTTGCCTCGGCCATGAAATGCAAGGGGTTTACCACTCTTCAGAAGGACAACATTGCGTTCCTGGTCCAGATGGGTCAGGCAGAAATGCGCATGTACCACCAACCTGAGAATGCCAGCTCCTGGGTTCACCAGTACTCTGTTACGGCCAAGCCTGGCGTTCCTCAAGATGTTCTTGATGTGAGTATAGCCATAGCCTTCCAGTTTCTGCCAACATCTGCTAACATGATCTTAGTGGTACATCCGAATCATTCGCGAGCAGTCGACTCGAGATGTCCTTGTTCGACCCATCTCTGAACGCACCGCGATTCAGGAAACCCTCAAGGAAACGGATGAGTACTGGGGATACTTCTTCCAGGAGGTGGGGTATGCCCAGGGTCCGGAGTTTGACATCATGACCCTCAAGCAATGCGCCTTTATGGAGTTCTCTGCCATTGAGCGTCTTCTCACTCGAGCCCTTGGCCGTTACTAAGTTGCGGCACCGGAGGTTTACTCCTCTATCGGTAAACATCACAGGTTTACCAACACCACGCGTCATTGAACGTAAGCCTTACAGGCTCAACTACAACTCAACACTCTGATTTTCGATCTGGTTTTCGGTCTGCATTTCCTTTCACTACTCTACTGGCTATACCCTTGGTTTCTTCGTTCTGCATTACGCCTTCGCATCTCAGCCGTTCTCATTTGCATTTCGCCTCGGCCGTCTGGCTCTACTACGACTCGACTCGGTTTCGGTCTACATCAACAACTGGCTTCTTTTCTTTTCTTCTTTATCTCGGCACAGCCTACTTCTTGAACGCAGTTTCCCACCTCAGAACCCCATAGAGAGAAAAGACTCTGGCGCTCGCGGGCATACGCAACTTCACCGGCACTAATAGGGAGTCGGTTTCGAATCATGAATCGGGGCCAAGGCTAGACGACCAAACGCACGGGGAAGAAGATGTTGCGGCGCTTTAATAACTAATAGAGGACTTGATCCTTGGGGGGCGAGGATGGATGGATGGATGGCTGCCACGGCATTTTATATTGGGGCGATGCATTACTGGTTTCGTCTTCTCTTTTTCACTCGGTCTACTCTTACACACCATCTTCGTGGTTTGACAGGTTTTCTCGGATCATGGTAGTTAGTAGCTTGAGAAGGTCGACGGGGGTGAGCCCGTCTTGATCAGGACTCGCGAATGGACTGTGGTTTGGGGGTCTGGAGGACTATGGAGGTATGGTCTGGGTTTGGAATCACAACAACTTGATATATAAACCAGAAAAAGAAAAAAGGGTTTTTGACACTTGTGGTGTTTTGTGAGCTTGTGAGGCTTGTGATGGCCAAGTTGAAGTTGTGAATGGGAGATGGATGTGGTCAACGTCAGTGATGTCTCCTCTCTGTGCTTCATCCAACACACTGACACGTTGATATTTGAACTCCTCAATAGCATCATGCAGATGAGCCTCTAGGTGTCTATTTTTTTTTTTTTTAATTATTTATTTCTTGTTCTCCATGATGCGTAGATGTCGACATCCATGAATCTGCCCACGCAGCTCGGGTCTATGCTATGGATGATGCCCTCTCGTGCATAACAAGATTGATAACGGCATTTAGTGCACCAGTGCAGTGACATTTCCCCTGAAACCCACCCTCAATGCCCTGGAATTCTGCTGAGCAACCCCTAGAATGTCATGGCTCCACGTGTAACAGATTAGACTTGGGCCAATAGAAGAAACGAGCATCATCTCCACCTGCCGAATCGACAGGGGGAAGGCACCCTGCGGTGGGCACCCGTCCCCTACCCCTACCTTGTAAGGCCGGACATGCAATGTTGACTTGGCTTGGCCTTCTTTTCCTCCCTTGGCTCGTTCTCCCCTCGATCAATCAAACATTTCATCAGAGTCTTATTTTAAGGGGTTCGCTTTCTTGTTTGTGTGTCTAGTACGACGTCCGTCTCTTCCCTTGCCGCTCCCGTGCCGAGATCTCTAAATCCAAAACATCCAGGAGGTTGCATTGACACTGACATTGAATGACGAGAGAAGGAAGGACTCGCTCGTCCCATCGTTCCTTGGTCGACGGCTACTATCAATAACTAGACGAGTTCCCCAAGCTAAGCTAGCCTCTCCCTCTAGCTCTCCACCCAAGCTCCCATCTTCTTCACCTCAACACCAGCATCAGCCGATTCTCTGTCATCCCCGTTGTCGGACCTGCACTGCACGGCACTGCGCTGCATACATTACACAAGCACATCGGCCACATACGCACGCCATTTTCTTCTTCTCTCCACCCCATCGTCTCTTCTCTCCTCTGTCCTTTCCTTCCTCCCTTGATTAATCTCATTTTATCGACTTTGAGATCATCATGGCTGCCGAACAGGACAAGACCACTGCCGCTCCCCCTGCGGAGACTCCCGCTGCTCCCGCCGTAGCTGAGGCCCCCGCTGAGGGTCACGCTGAAGCTCCCGCAAAGGCCGCCGATGAGAAACCCATCGAGGAAGCTGGTCCTTCTGCCCCAGAGACGCCTCTCACCAAGCTCAACGGTCGTCTTGATGACATTTTCAACACGACCTCTCACAAGGAGATGTGGGGTGTTCAGCTCTCCGACATCGATCACGTCCCCACAAAGGTTGTGCTTCAGAAGTTCCTGCGCGCCAACAACGACGATGTCGTTGCCGCTGAGAAGCAGCTCACCAATGCCCTCACGTGGCGCAAGAACATGAACCCTACTGCCCTCGTCACCAAGACCTTCAACAAGAAGAAGTTTGACGACCTTGGATTCGTCACCGTCCACAAGGGCGAGAGCGGCAAGGAGACCATCATCACCTGGAACATCTACGGTGCTGTCAAGGACAACAAGGCCACCTTTGGCGACGTCCAAGAGTAAGTTTACTACATTCTACGCTCGGACCTTTGCTAATTTTATCAAAGGTTCATCAAGTGGCGAGCTGCCATCATGGAGCTCAGCGTTCAGAAGCTCAAGCTTGACCAGGTCACCGAGCCTATCCCCGAGGGCGGCGAGGACCCCTACCAGATGATCCAGGTTCACGACTACCAGAACGTCAGCTTCTTCCGCATGGACCCTGCCGTCAAGGCCGCCAGCAAGGAGACCATCGCCATCTTCTCCATGGCCTACCCTGAGCTGCTTGCTCACAAGTACTTTGTCAACGTTCCCGCCATCATGGGCTGGATGTTTGGAGCCATGAAGCTCTTCCTCGCCCCTGCCACCCTCCGCAAGTTCCACCCCATGACCTCGGGCACCACTCTGGCCACTGAGCTGAAGGACATTGTTTCCACCCTTCCCAAGGAGTATGGCGGTCAGGGCCCCAGTGTCAAGGAGGGTCTTAAGATTTCCCTGGCTCAGGAGGGCGAGGCTCCCACCAAGGCTCCCGTTACTGAGACTCCCGCTGCGGAGGCTGCTCCTGTCGCCGAGCCCGCTGCTGCTACCGAATCTACTCCTGCTGCCGAGCCTGCTCCGGCTCCTGTTGAGGCTGCCAAGGAGGAGACGGCCGAGAAGGCCGCCGAGAGCGCTGGTGAAAAGCCTGTTGAGGAGTCTTTGGAGAAGCTGACTCTGAAGCCCGTCGAGGAAGCACCTGAGGCCGACAAGGAGACCGCTCCTGCTTCCGAGACCGAGAAGAAGGAGGTCACCCCTGCTGTTGAGTCAGAGAAGAAGGAGCCTGTCCCGGTTTCCGAGGCTGAGAAGAAGGAGACAGCCGCCTAAGTGTTGTTGTGTTCCTGTGATCGACGAGGCTGAGACTTGGAGAAGGCTGAGAGAAAAGTGCGGAGGATACCAACCATGTGTGATTTTCGCTGTTATAAACAATACCCCTTTACTTTAGTTCTCGCGAGCGCGCCTCCTAGGAAGGGCGCGCGGATCTCGGCTCTAGAGACGTTTTAATTCTCAAGTAGACTATAAGAGAGATTCTTGTCTTGTAAAGTTTGTTCTTGTGGTGTCTTGCTCGTGACCATGCTCTGGAGGCCAATGGTGTCGGATGATTGAGGCGAAGAAGCTCGGATGCCAAGGCTGATGTCTCTTGCTTTGTCTTGAACGGGTCTGATGGGGAAATGCAACAGATTCGAGGACCTGGTCCTGTCCAAAATGCAAATGTTAAAATATTAGATGGTGCTAGTTGGATTTGGCGGTGATACCATCGAGTGAGCTGCAAGGGATCGGGACTGGCACCCGAGACCCCAGATCTGGGGCTTCGGCGCGTAGCATGACTTTGGCGGTAGATTGTCTCAAGCATACAAATTCGAGTCTCGTGCAAGGCATGGGCTGAGCTGATGATAAAATCGAGATGATGATGGATACAACTTTGTCGGAGTTGCGAATGGCTGCTCACTTGATGCCCCGTAACCGAGGATGTCTCTTCGAGAGGTCGGTCAAGCGTCAAGTTGCGGCGGATATACGTGTATCGCCCACCTAAACATTTTTGCCCATCCTTTCGAGATAGAGACCAGAGGATGTGACAGTGAATCATGGCCGGTGGCTCTTCGGTGGGCGAGGCTCGCGATGTTGCGAAAGGCTTCACACGCCCCCAAACTCCGTGGGTCGTCACTCACACCTTGGCCCCTGAACTTTGCGGCAACGTCAAAAGACGATTTTGCATATATCTGATATATTCATGTGCAAGTATTTCTAACCCATTGTTGGCATTTTTTGGAGGTTTTGAGACGTGATTGAGGGTTGCAGTGGCAACAGGAGGGTGTCACGGGGTTGTTGATAACCGGGAGTCTCCTCCAAACACATTCCCCCAGGGACGGGTAGAGGCAATAACTACTCGGTAACTCGACATTTTATCTCGGGATAGTAAAGATATCGGCAGCTTTGGTTTTTCATGGTGTTTCACGATGGATCGGGTTCCCATATACGGTGTCATCTGAGTCAGCTGTCGTCAAGGCTGTCGGTGGCAAAGCAGATGGAGGTCAGTCTCGAAGAACGGGGAGGGTTTGCAACTCGAGAGATGCAGAGGATATACGAAATGGATCGAGGCGAATTCAGTCAATACTTTAAAGAGAGATCTCGCAGATTTAGGACTGACTGTTCTTCGCAAATGCCTCATAGTGAATACATGATATGGGGTGGTCTGTCTGTAGGCCTGGGCAAGGTAGGCAGGTCTCTCGACGGCTGGTGTTTACCTCATTAGCAAACGAAATAGCCCAGCCCATTTTCCCTTGCTTCCTTCGCTCATCCTCCCCTCCTGCGGGCGCGATAAACCATCCTCCTTCAACATCCACCACAACAAAAATCTCTCTCTCTCTTCACAACCTCTTTCTTCTCTTGAGTTGACTCCCGACATACGTGCTTCCCTCGGCCGTGTGTTAGTATTACACTCACGAGACCTCGTCTCTCTACTCCACTATTCATTCGGTCTTGTCGTCGTCGAGACTATTCTTTTTTTTTTCCGGAGAAGCAGCTGCCCCCCTCTTCCTCTCTATTTCCTCCTCCCTGTCACGCACGCCTCTTTTTCCTTCACCACTCATCCCACTTTTTTCGACCTTCAAGACGCGCGACCTCTCGACTTGACATCGGTCTCGACCTCAACCCCCTTTCTAGAACGCGTTCTTTCATCGAGAGGGCGTGAATCACGATTCGCCTACTTGATTCTTCTCTTCTCTTTTGTGTGCCGGCCATTTAAAGCCTCTCACACACTCTCGACTCGCCATCAAATCTAATCTCTTGTCCTCCTTTTTCGGTTGTTGTTGTCCAGACGGGACCCAGGTATCCGTATACGTACCTTCCTTCCTGCTCTGGACTCTCCAGTGGCAGCTTGGACCAGCGCGCGCGGGGGGAAAGGACCACCCACTCTCACGGGCTCCTTGCACCTTACTCGCTCACGCACATACCCACGCCCACACCACACCCGACCCGGGGGCTTCCTTCCCATTCCCACTCTCACTCTCTAGGCGCGGCGCGTCTCGTCTCGTCGTGCTTCCTCACTCTCATTTACCTTTGCCTCTATTAAACTCAACTTCAACCAAAACCCAACCTCGACTACGCCCCAACTCTTTATCTTCCGCCTCTTTTCTCCGCGAAAGTGTATCCTCTTCCCGTCGACTTTCTCTCTTGCCTCTTTTTCGACTTCTCATGATCACTGCGTCTTGAGCATTTCGCGTCGAATCGAGTGCACGACTCTTGTTCCCCTGCCGCCATGGCACTCGATCTGTCCGCTGAGGGCAGCTTCGAGGTAGGCGCTACGGATGACTCCTCTTCGAATGTCGCGTCAACCACCTCTACTCCTCCAACCACTGTTGCCGACGAAGCCAGTCTTCACTCGGAATCCCCCAAGCGCGATGTCGTACACGTAGCCGTCGAGCCCGAGCCCGAGCATGCGCACGAGCACGAGCACCCACAGGAGCCCCTCGAGGCCGCTCCCGAACCCATTGACACAGCGCTGCCTGCTGTTCCCGCCGAACCTGTCAAGAAGGTCACCGCTGCTAAGCCGGCTCCTCCTCCTTCTCTGCGTTCTCGTCGCAGCAACGTAGGCGCTCCTGTCTATAACCTGGCCAAGCTGAGCGGCACCGATGGCCACGGCAAGCGACGCGCCAAAGGCGACATTGTTGCGGATCGCCGACGACGAAAGACTATTTCTGGTCCGATTGTGAACCATACGGAACAGGCGACCTCAAGCCCTGCGACTACCGATTCTGTTCGCCATGTTACCCACGCGCTTAGCCTTCACCAGTCTCTCAAGAAATCAGACACACCGCGCACTCGCCTCCAGGTCACTGCTGACCCCTCGCCATCTTCACGCCGTTCCTCGACGCGCCGTTCTAGTGCCATCGCGCCTATCGCAACCCCGTCGAACGCAAAGATAATCAAGCCGAGCAAACGCAGTCGCAAGGCTGTTGAGCAGCAGCCAGCAATCATGTCTAGGGAAATGAAACGCTTGGCCGATACTAAGGAGTTTGCCGGCGTTGATACCGAACCTGTGCTTCTTTCATACTGGTCAAATGGTAAGTACGTTGACCCCAACGCCGCGAAGCAGCCACAACGAAAAAAGTCGGAGCCCGAACCCGCCGAGGAGGAGGAGGCTGAACCGGAGCCCGTGGTCAATGCCAAGAAGAGACGCGAGAAGAAGTACCTCGACAAGGGTCTTTATGCAGGCCAGGATGCTCCCATCGATATCTCTAAGGGTCTATCTATGACGGAGAAGAAGAAGTTGGCTCAGCTGCCTGAGCTCATCCCCAACGGTCGTGTCAACAAGACCATGCCTTTGCCCATGTTTAATGGCCTGCGCAATCTCATCAATGGCCGCGACTTCAAGCTCCCATTTAATGTGTGCAACCCCCTTCCTCCGGGCCAGCCCAAGCCTGATGAGTGGAAGAAGATGACCAAGAGTAATTTACCCGACAACCTGATTTGGATTTTTTACTAACACTGCTTAGATCGGTTCATCGGCGAGTCCAAGGACTACTGGCGCAAGTCACCACACTTCCACGACTATCAGTCCAAGTGCGTGTGCAAGCCCGAGGATGGTTGCGGTGAGAGTTGCCAGAACCGAATCATGCTGTACGAGTGCGACGAGCAGAACTGCAACGCCGGCAAGGAACACTGCACCAACCGCGCATTTGCAACTTTGACCGCACGCCGTAACCAGGGCGGCAAGTATCGCGTGGGAGTCGAGGTGATCAAGACATCAGACCGCGGATACGGCGTGCGAAGCAACCGATGCTTCCGACCAAACCAAATCATCATGGAGTACGCAGGCGAAATCATCACTGAAGCTGAATGCGAGCGTCGCATGACCGAAGTCTACAAGGACAATGAGGTGAGTTTTGACTTTGAGATGACAACTCTGAGTGGACAGATTAGCTGACTAAGCCCAGTGTTACTATCTGATGAGCTTCGACCAGAACATGATCATCGATGCGACGACAGGGAGCATCGCGCGGTTCGTGAATCACAGCTGCAATCCCAATTGCAGAATGATCAAGTGGATCGTTTCCGGACAGCCGCGAATGGCCCTATTTGCAGGTGACAGGCCTATCACGACGGGTGAGGAGTTGACTTATGACTACAACTTTGACCCCTTCTCCGCCAAGAACGTTCAGAAGTGTCTATGTGGTGAGCCCAACTGCCGAGGTGTGCTCGGCCCCAAGCCTCGAGAGGTGAAGCCTCCCAAGTCCGATGCGAAGAACACCGTCAAGGGTGCTGTCAAGGGTGCCGTCAAGGCTGGAAAGCGCAAGCTTAAGGAGCTGATCGGTGACGATGGGGGTAAGGACGGAGGCCCAGCGAAGAAGCGCAAGGTTCAGCCCGTGAAGCAGGCGAAGCGAGCTCTGTCTCTGGCCAGCTCCACCGGAGGTTGCCAAGGGCGCAGCCAACGCTCTTAGGAAGGGTGTGTCAACAGTTACCTCGACAGGACGAAAGGCAGCTCTTGGATCCAAGTCACCTGCGAAGCGACGAGCATCGACCGGAGCCATCCTGAAGAAGACGACCACCAAGCGAGTCATCCAGACCTACGCGGCACGCACGCCTAAGCGACGTGGATCAGCCGGGGCTTCTAGCATTACCAAGGTGACCATTAAGACGACGGCCAAGGTGACGCCCGCCAAGAGCTCACCAGCGACCAAAGGATCCATGACCAAGACGTACGCTCGAGGTACGAGCTCTCGCAAGTCCATCGCGTCAGCGGCGTCTCCTCGCAAGGGATTGGACATTTCTCGTGAGACGGAAATCGAGGTGATGCAGGCGGAGGAGTAAAGTAATGAAGAAGGGGTGGATGATGACGAAGGATTTATGTGCAAGTAAACGAGGCCTTCCAGCGGACCTGGACCAGGACAGTTTTTTGGAGAAGGGGAAAGAAGGGAGGACAAGCAAGACAAGTAAGGAAAGTCAGGCAAGGAAAGGGAAGAGGACTCTAAGGATCTGGGGTTTTTTGTTGCAGTGATTTTCATCTCCGGCTATTGTTTTCTCGCTGGCGCCAAGGCGTAACAAGGAGGGCGGGCGGTGGCATTGTACATTACCAGGGCGGGCCGGCGGGTTGTCTATGGCATGTGTATGTCTGCTTGTCTACCTAGTATCTATGTTTGTGTTCTGTAAGCTTCACGTCTGTCCGGTGGCTTGGAGTGTGAGTGAGTGAGTGATGTGATATGAGGCTCGTGGTCTGCTGACTGCGAGGTGATGCTTCAGGGATCAGGGGTGATTGATTGGATGTGGGTGTACAGAGTAGATGGACGACAATAGCAACACCAGGGCGCAACAAGATCGCAGAGGCATTCTTTCGTCATCTCCTCATCTCATGTTAGGCAGCAGCTGGATCAATCATGTATCGGCGATTCAGCATCTTGATGCCGTGATGCAAAAGAGTCGGTGAGACGGGAGCGCAAAAGATGAGGCGACAACGACTAACATCAGGCAGAGAAACTAAATCCGTACGCCCTGTTGCTGCTGCGGCTCCCTCCTCAGATATACGACAAGAGAATTAAAAAAAAACGCCCATGTATAAGCCCCGGTCCGAGCGTTCTTCTCTAACCCTTCCAGAAAGGAAAAAGAAAGGCGAAAAGTGAATGTGTGTTACCGACTGCTCGGTGTTGATATTAGACAGGGTGTGACAGTGGCGCAGTTGCCGCAGGGGTGGGTTGTCATACGTATCAAAGGTCTAGAATTAAAAGAGTTTAATTAGGATCGTCCAGGCGGGGGTTTGAAAACGTCGCGATATTCATAACTGTATTAACTATGGTGTTTTTAAACATGTGTGAGGTGATGTGATGTGATGTGACGTCTGTTGTTGAGGCCCGGATTCCCCATGGACGTCTGGAGGGGGAGAGGCGGGGTAGGTAAGGAGGCAGTGTGGATTGAGGGGGGGCGAAAAACAGGGGAGAAAACACATGGCAATGAGGAACATGTGCAAGAGAAAGAAAACTGCAGATGTGGCATCACGAGCGCAATGACATAACTAGCTAGAGAAGACTTGATTGCTGGGGCGATTGGTGAGGGCGCTTACACGGGATGGGATGGATGATGCATCTCACTGTGACCAGGCGCTGCCCTAGAGGTTTCGTGCATGGTGACACGCCCAGGGGCATGCGCCCCAGCAGAGAGGACGAGAACAGAGGTCATCTTGCTACCGCGAAACCATCGCACAGTTGACATTGGGAGTCAGAGGTTGATACAGAAGATGTTTGGGAGATAGGAAATGGTATTTGCGAAAATCTATGGTCTATGGGGTATGGTCTATGGGAATATGGTCTATAGTAATGACAAGGAAATAACACGAGCCAGAAGAAAACACCATCCAGGAAAAGATACCAAGCAAGAAAATACAGAGAAGAATTTTGCTATGATAAAGGAAAAGAAATGAAGAAAAAAGGCATTTGCGAGAAAAAGGGGCAAGAAACTGAGATCCTAGCCTTGTCGCGAGCCCAAGAGAAGCCAGCTAAAAACAAGACGGCGACAAAAGAAAACAACATGGAGGTCTGGTTCCATCCAAGTGAAAAAGAAGGTAGCAAATGTGCCCCATCAACTCCGCGTGAGCATTGGGATGTGCTGTGTGTCCACCCCTCTATACCGCCGCCGCCATCCATCCATCCTGTTCGTCCCCTGCGTCGTGCTTTTTTTTTGTCTTTTCTGTTTTTCTTTTCTTTTGGTCTTCCCCAAGGAGGGCGTCCTGTTGCTATCGTCATGTCATGGCTATCGGTACATGAGACAGTGGTCCAGTCTGGACTTCTGGACCTGGGCTCCATGATCCCCTCTCCTGAAGTCGGAAGTCGGAAGTGGTTGAGGCGCCTTGGTGGTGCATGGCCAAGATCAAGGAAACGTCAAGAAGGGCTTCTTGAAGCGAATTCCTGCCGAACAATCGTTGGCTGCTTCCTTAACCTCCCTTCCATTCAGGAATCGTTGTGTCAAAGGGTAGCCGACGGTGAGGATCATCTCAGCAACTAGCCCTGAGCGTAGACCCAGCGCGTCGTGCAGCCGCCGCAATAGGCGCGGGAGCATCCCACACAGTATGTAGTTGTTGCGACGCAGTTGTCAAAGCCGCAGTTGCAGCAAGTCCACATCTGGGTGGGAGGCTGAGAAGGCATGGTGACGATGATGGTCGGGATGTGAAGAGAATCTAGTGGATGATCGAGTGTTGAAAAGGTGTTGTGAGCGGTTGAGTAGGAACTGTAGCTCAGCTGTTGTGGTGAAGTTGTTGATGAGGACTTCAATAGAAAGAACTTCCACGGCTCTTATATATCTGGAATCAGTTCACATAGCACAGAGCTCAACTTACTTTGTTAAACATCAAAGTCCAATACTTTCAAAAGTCCACATGGGCAAGGCGTAAATTCCAGACTCACCTTGCCTCTCACAAGTTGACGACGAGAGGCCCATGTTTGCCAAATCTCCATCGCCTCAACATAAACAGAGGCGCAAGCAATGAATCAAACACCTGTGATCAAGTTGAAACCAGTCAGGAAGCTCTAGCGTAGGCCGTAGTGCGACTATCCCGTGGCGTAGTAAAGGATATTGCCCACAGCTGGGAAGCTCGTCACGCCTGAAAACAACATCGGAAAGGCCGGTCAGGATGCTCTATTCCTCGATTGGATCAGCTATCAGCAAGCATGGCCTTGCGAGACCTCAGCCAGCGCCAGGAGGACTAAGTGACGGCATCGTCAGTCAAAGCGTCGGATAGATGCGTCAAGGTAGGGCCGTCACAAGCTTCGCCTCGCCTTAGTAAGGGGACGTTTCAGTCGAAAGGGGTGCACACTTTGATCTGGCATCGGGGCTGCCACATGGGCGTCTGGATCGGTTAGCAGGAACATAGCGACGATGAAAATACCCCTGGGTGCCGAGGCTGGTCTTCTGGAGGGTATGGCTCGAATCGCGAACCACTTGTACTTTGTCCGCTCGCCTAAGTACAAAGAAACTCGAGACTAGGATCTGACGGGCGCTGTGGACGAGAGGGGTGTGGAAAAGCTATTCATCTGTGTGCCTTTGCCTTTCAAGTCTCCACGGACGCCGCTTGCTCGCTCCGCCACGAAGGAGAATTGCACATGATGTTTTGAGGAGCTTGGGTAATTTCGGTTCGGTCGGTGGAATGGCAGCCGAAGCAGGTGTGAATGACGGGGCGATTGAAATTGTAAAGCCTGGTATGGCCGGTCTTTTGTTGTCGCAAGATGTAAGTTGCTAAGTGACGTCGACCAGGCTGGGGAAGAGGGGAAGTCCTCTGTTGTGGGGTTGACGTTGTGCGGCTGGACTTGTGGTTGATCCGATCCTCGGAGGTTCCTTCCAGAGACCAAAAGACTCCAACATTTGATAGGGCGAGGAAAGACCAAGGGAAAGGGAAGGGAATGGTGACCAAGGTCCCGGCTAAATTGATGAATGCGGCTCTGCGAAGATAGGGCAATGACCATGCTGTGCAACCAGCTCTGACTCGGCCAATGTGCAGCCGCCCTGTTGATCCTCCGGGCTGCTGCATTTTCGACCACCTGGAGAGACTGTGGCTCGTGTTAGTTGAACCTCTTACAAGAATAATGGGTATATACATGTGGCTGGGGGAATCTGTAGGTACTTCCCAGGTACATGGGAGACCATGTGAGACATCTTCACCAATGTGGGCCCATCAGTTGGTAGGTACTGCAATACCTCTAGGCAGACAATTCGCCTTGCCAAGTACTCGAGGCATATCAGGACTGCTCAGTAAAATTGAGCAACACTTCTCGAATCGGTACTTCTGGTGTTTGGTCTGGGTTTTCGTCGAATAGAAACAGTATTGTTGATCGCTGTTTTGAACTACTCGAGTTCCAGGTTCTCTCGATGATGGGGTTTAAACGGACGGCCCGCGATACACCATGCACTGCTATACTCGAGTTAAAAGTTAGCACTGGTAATCTAGTATTTCTGCTATGCACTCACAAATATCAAGCTTGGTTGTTTTCTATCTAGTAGAGTAGATAGCCGTAGCCCGTACCAACTTGTGGTCCAGGCCATCAAACGAGTGTCATGGCCGAGTGTCATCCAGGGGGCCTCCGACCAGAAAGGGGGGCACCCAAAAGATCAGACCAAAAGACCAAGAGGAAAACAAGAGGAGGACATGCGGCTCTATATAGCTATGTGCCGTAGGAAGAGTGCCTTGGGGGCGTCATGGTGTGGTGAGCTTTTAAGCCGCAAGCTCTTGCAGAGCCTCTTGCCCACCAGGCTCAGATGTGCAATTGGAAATAAGGCACATGCACATTGGTCGATGCAAACTGCCTCCTTTGGGACCAAAGTAGAAGGGCAGATGATTCTTCGCCGACGTTTGTGTCACTGCGTCCAGCCCGATGTGCTCTGCCTGGGCTAATATGAACTCGTGGTTGATGGTCGTGGCGGTTTCGCGGCTTGAAAGGAGCGCCTGAATACCAAAGAGGATGCTCAGATGTTCACGGTGGTTTTGGACAATGTGAGAAGAGGAACATTGTGCCAAAGACGCCTCATTTCACAATCATGGCGGATAACTGTCGGGCTCCGACGCAGGATAGCCCAATGATAGTGACTCAATATAAATGACTAGGGTTGAGTAACAATACCAGTATTTCCTTGGTCAGAGACATGAATAAATGGAGGGATAATGGTGGCATTATTCTGAAGCTAGGGCCCGATCGAGGTCCAATCAGCCAGTCAATGCTGATGCCCCTGGCCCTAGCCCTGAGGTATCGTGAACTGCATCATGTCAAAAGGGGGGGTCTCAAGACACCAGACAAAGCAAAACGAAAAAGCCAACGGGCTCTCTGGATGTCTATAAACTTCCCAATGCTTCCATCGGCGAACTCAGCGCAATTGCTTGCGTCGGTGCTTACGCAGTACTTCGCCTCCGCCATTATTCCAAATACTTCAGCTCACAACGGAAGTACATAAATGCACAGCGGCCGCCGCCGACATGAATTGTACACTCAACCAGAAAAAAACGACACGTCTTCTTCCTGAAGGGTAATGCCTGCTTACGATTGAGGTTTTCGAGGCGAAGATGCCAGCACGTTTCGAATCTGAGGCGTGGGAGAGCGGCCAAAAGCAATTTTGAGTCGTAGGGGGAAGAGGGATCGTCGTCCTTGTGGGAGGCACGACAACCAATCGTCTAGACAGGGTGAATTCCCTCTGATGCCATCACAAAGGAGCAGAGACGACACAATTAAAGGCATTGTGTTGCTTCAACACACAAGTTGGGCTCTCAACTGAGACAATGGCTTAAGGTGAGCTCGGTGTGACAGGTGTGATAGAGGAGCGCCTCCCGCCCGGTGTGTTACGGTGTTGGACAGCCCCTGCCAATAACAGTTGGTTAATAGTTCCGCCCAACACTTTCAGGTGAATTATATCAAGCTAGTTCAGCCAATGGAGGGGCCTACAGTTATTTTACAATTGAAGACAAACGCCATCGATTGTGCGGCTGCAAAGAATATTTTGCTCAATTGGCAGACCTTCTCCTTGGCTGAGGGTTGGTGGCTGTCATGTGATGAGCGGCGACATCAATTGATCAGATGAATAATTTGAATCGAGAGAAGAAAAGCCAATTGATGTTACTAGCGAAAACTAAAAACACAACTATTACCTACTGAATTATAATAGTTACACATCCAATAGGTAGAGACTCTCAGCAAAGATAGATGTTGCAACGGAACAAATTATGTACAGTGTGGTGTATGCTGGCACGGCACCTCTCGCACAGTCCCCGGCCCGCTCCTGCATCCCGCGCTTAATGCGACATGTTAAATGAGATCATCAACAACAGTCGAGGACAACTCTCACGTCTGCGCCCACGAGGTCGTCGTCACCCTCGCCAACCACTTCACTCTCATTGGCCTCCTCGTCGGCCTCGTCACCGCCATCCGACTCTTCCGGCTCTCTCCCTCCTCCTCGATAGACATGGCCCTCGAGTGCCCTCGCCGTCTCCTCCTGTAAAGACGTCCGCGATGTTGCGATGCCACGACCGGCGACGAGCAACCGCGCAGAGACGCGGTGGACGGTGCGCCTAGTCCCGTTCTTCTGCGCCGCCGCTATTGGCTACGCGACCTACCTCACAGTTGCACATCTCTGCGGTATGTGGTATCAAGCCCTCTCCTTGCATGACGTATTACTAACGAAACGGGAAAGTCAACTATCTTCTTCGAGAAAAGAAAAAGACGGCCGTCGCAGTCGTCCTCTTAGTTCTCTACTTTGTTTTCTTCATCCTCACCGTTGCAACCTACCTCCGAACTTTCCTTACCATTCAATTCAAAACCGGGTTCGTTCCCTTGACGCCCGAACGAGAGGCCCTCGACCAGGAACGCGAGCAGATAAAGAAGCGAGGCGGTGACCTCGAGGCTCTACCATGGGTCCCTCCCGATACGAATCCTGATAGTCCTGGCCTGGAGACATTTTACAGCAGAGATGTTTTCGTCTGCGAGAGTGACGGTCGTCCCAGGTGGTGCTCTGAGTGCAGGAACTGGAAACCTGACCGCGCCCACCATTCAAGTGACCTTGATCGATGTGTTCGAAAAATGGATCACCTGTGTCCCTGGGTAGGAGGCGTGGTGGGGGAGAATTGTGAGAAACCCTGCAAAATGGACTCATATCTCAACTAACAAGTCGCCAGCCTTCAATTTCTTTGTCCAGTTCACATCCTACTGCGCATCATTCTGTGCCGTATGTCTGGCCACATCCGGATACTCGCTGCATCTAAAGATGCAAGACGGAGAATCCTTGGATGCACGCATCGTCGTGGGCATCGCTCTCGCAGGCCTATTCTGTCTTTTCACCTCGGCCATGACCATGACGTCGGCCCGCTTTGTCTTCACAAACATTACTAACATCGACTTGTTCAAGAAGAACCAGGTCTTTCGGCTGGCTGTTCGAGTATCCCATACCACTCGACCGACAGATCGTTTTCAAACCATCGTATACCCGCTCTCGCCTGTTGCTTCAAGTTCAACTACTTTTTCGAGGGGTCAACTTAATAGTGTCAACCGATCTCGTACAGCATCGCCAGAGCCAAGGGTGTCAGCCAGGGACCAGCAAGCCAGGCGAACATTCGCAATCCTGACCACCGAACCCGGCGAGAACCCCTGGAACCTCGGGTATTGGGGGAACTTCAAGTCGGTCATGGGGAACACCGTCTTCGAGTGGCTGCTGCCCATCCGGCACTCTCCTTGCTGTAACCATGACAGCATGGTGAGCGACTACGAATATGGACCTCTCATCGAGGTGCTGAAGCGACGATATGGGATCACCGACGGTGGACCCGCTAAGGAAGGGATTGAGATGACGTCGAATTAGATACCCTCGGTATGTTAGAGCGCTTTCTTTTTTATGGTGTAACGGGAGCAAAGAGGTGGATATACCTATATAATATTTAGATGGAGATTAGACACTGCCCGACACAGGTGGGTTTGATGTGGGTGGACATCATGGCCCTCGAGGCTACACAATTCATTTCCTTGAACGTTGTTTTAGTTCATTTTGCTGTGCCGTGTATTCGGGAGAGGATTTGGATCAAAAGATAAGGGGCCATGGCTGTCCTTGAGTTTTAGGTTACGAGACATGAGGTGGTCTCTCTTCTGGCCTCCACTGAGAGAGGTCGGCTTCGAAGCCTCACCACCACACACAACTCACTTCATCCACCAAAAAGAAGATCATAGTCAAGATCAAAAAAACATACAACAGCGGGGATTCGCTGGTCGTCACCGACCCAACTACTAATCCGCCCCTCACCGGCTTATCTATGGGAGAGCGGACGGGATCCCGAGTTCTCCGGTGGGTATGGTCGTATGTGCTGGTTTTGGTGGTGAGAGGCGTTATGTGCAGGTGGTGAGGGAAGAGCTTCGGGAGAATGAGTGCCAGCCACAACATAGCTACGATGGGAAATTTTAATCCCCTTTGAGATACAAATTCCCCAATGGTGCATTAGGAGATGACGAACCAAGAGATATTGTAAAAATGTGCAAATTGGAGGGCAGACTGGTTGTGATGTAGGGTAAGTCTAGGGGCTGGGAAGTGTCGAGGACATCGATGAGGAGCTCAGCAAATAATGCTAATACATGGGTATTTTTAGCTCTCTGAGGGAAAGGGGAATGAATATTGGTGCCGTCGACACGGGTTCCAAGGCCGAGTTATCCTCCCTGATGTTCCATTGTGTTGGCCAGTGGCTCCTCATTTATCAAGTCCACGGATCTCGAGCTACAGCCCTAGCACCATCACCAGCATCAGAGCTGGAAGCAGGTGAACACCCAATTGAAATGAATCGTCACTGGCAGTGTGAATCCTTTTTTTTTTTTTTTTTTAACCTTTTTTTTTTTCTTTTTCAATGACATATCCGTCATACACATGATCAAAGAACACAGGAAGAGACACACAGCAGCATTGGCAGTGTGAATGGATTGAATCATGAGTCGAATTCGAATCGTGTTCACGTGATAGACTGACTATCTATATGGGAGGCAGAGCTGAATGGGACGGTAAAAGTGCGGTAATAGATGTTGGTGTGAGTGGAAGGGGGTAGGGGGAAGGGGGAAGAGGGAAAGGGCACTGGAGGGAGATGGGGAAGGAGCACTCAGGTAAAGCAGAGGCTTCCTGGGAAAGAGCATTCTGCTCAGAGAACGCTGACTAAGGCCATGCCAGACCAACCATGGACACTCGAGTTTTGTTTCTTCGGCCGAAGGCCTTCAGAAACCTTGTCAAGTCACGTTTCCAAAGAGACCCATTTATATTCAGAGGCCATTTTCTCTTTTCAAACCGGTGTCGAGCAGACATCTCGTCGGTGGGTCCTTGATCTGCACGGGTGGACCCTCTCCACCTTAGCATCAGCCAGTCACATCCCGCGTCACCATACAACATCAAACCCGCAACCATCTTCAACTTGATACCCTCGACAACATTCATTGATACGCCAATCATCGAACGCAGTCTGACACAGGAGCTGATGAGGGAATTTCTTGCTTGGATGATCTGAGTGAGACTTTTGTTTCGTGGCGTTGCGTGCGTGATCACGGCTGAGTCCTCCCTTCCTTCCCGCGGGGACGTCGCAAAAAAGGGAGGCGCGAGAGTCCCGGCACAAACCAAGGCACAAACTGCATGCTTTGCTGATCCATCCATCACTTGTCATCACACTCGCTCTCTCGCTCGCACGGAATTGCTCACCGCCAGAGAAAGCATGCCCGCTTCCCCGCTCCCAGGGGTCTCGTCGCCGCTGAACGAGGCCGGATGGCGCCGCTCCCAGTTCACGTACCGCCAGCTCTCGCAGCTCGCATCGTCCAACACGTCGTGCCCGCTGCGCGTCGTCGCCCACATCGACCTCGATGCTTTCTACGCCCAGTGCGAGATGGTCCGGCTCGGCACACCAGAGGACAAGCCGCTTGCGGTGCAGCAATGGTGAGTTACCTCCGCGCAGCCCATCCATCCCTTCCGAGTCACTTCCCCGCTGTTTGTTGCACTTTGGCCTGCCGCTGTCAGAAATGGTGGCTTGATGTTGTCTTTTCCCCCAAGTTCTGGACTCTACGTTGGCTGTCCGTCTGCTTGCCGCTGGATACCTGGAGGTTTCATTCTGGTTTGCTTCATCACAGACAAGTGTTGCCCTTCTGCTCGACCTGAACGAGAAGTTTACTTTGGATGGCTCCTTGAACCCGTTGCAAAAACCATTTCCACTATCCTACCACTTGATACGAGTATCTTGCGAGTCTCTTCGCAACCATTGGCCTATGTCCCTCCTCTAGACCTCCGCCTTGCAATATTCCCTTGGCTGCCCTCCTCTCCGTGAACCCCTGTCTCTCTTGAGTTACATTTCCCCTCTGGTGGCTGTTTTACCGTCCCCTCGATGGAAATTATCCGGTTTGATTGGCTGGCAGAGTTGTCCAGGACCCATCAATGTTGTTGTTGCTCCTCGCCGGTGTCGTTTATATGTCGAGTTTCGAGCTCCTCATGCTGCTACACGGTCTTGATTGGTCGGTAAAGCTGCCGAAGGACCCATCGATCTTTTCTTTCTCTCTCGCCGGTCATCTTGTTCTGCGCTCCATTCCAATGGCGCCCTTCTTCACCGTTGATTGGATGCCACAATTTCCAAAGGACCCATCAACCTGTTCCTCTCTCCTCACCGGTGTTTATATGTCGAGTTTCGACGACATTTTGCTGGTTGGGACTCAGGGAGTGATTGGCTGACAGTTGTCAGAGGACCCATTTCTGGTTCCTTTCACCCATCTCAACCTTAACCGCAAAGCTCTCAGGACGCCTGCCCTCAGTTCGACGGTCTTGGTTGGGCGGAATTGCGTTCCGTTGGCGTTTGAGTTCTCGTGTTTGCCCGCCTTCTCTGCCACACCCGTTCTGACTTGTTCATTATCCCTCATTTTCATGTTTTACTGGCATAATGATAATCTGGCGAGCACGATAATAACGATTTTACAGGCAGGGACTTATCGCTGTCAACTATCCAGCCCGCGAATCAGGTATTGGACGCCACTGTAATATCGACGAGGCAAAGAAACTATGTCCCGACCTTATTGCTCAGCACGTGGCTACATGGAGAGAGGGCGACGACAAATGGGCGTACCGGGACGATGCCGCTGCCAACATAGCAACCGACAAGGTCTCGCTTGACCCCTATCGACTCCAGTCGAGAAAGATCTTGGCAACGATCAAGGACGCACTGCCTCCTGACCTGCAGAAGGTGGAGAAGGCAAGCATCGACGAAGTCTTCCTGGACCTCTCCAGTCAAGTTCATTCAATCCTCCTAGAGCGGTTCCCCGAGTTGAAGAATCCACCACCATACGATGACCCCACCGAAAGACTCCCGCTTCCATCTATTGTTGCTCTCGACTGGCAAACTGATGCCTTGGTTGACCTGGACGAGGAACAAGAAACGATCGATCCTGACTGGGACGATGTCGCGATGTTGATTGGATCAGAGATTGTTCGCAAAGTGAGGGCCAAGGTACGACAAGACTTGGGGTACACATGCTCGGCAGGAGTAGCCAGCAACAAGCTTCTCAGCAAGCTGGGATCCGGTTACAAGAAACCCAACAAGCAGACCGTTGTACGCAACCGAGCCGTGTCGTCCTTCTTGTCTGGGTTCAAAATCACCAAGCTACGGAATCTGGGTGGTAAGCTGGGCGAACAGATTGTTTCTACGTTCAACACGGAGAGTGTCACCGACTTGTTGGAGGTACCTTTGGCAAGTATGAAGTCAAAGCTTGGACATGATACTGGGTTATGGATCTACAACACTATCCGGGGCATCGACACCAGCGAGGTCAACTCACGTACTCAGATCAAGTCGATGTTATCAGCCAAGTCATTCCGCCCTACCATCAGCTCTCAGGAACAAGCTGTACGCTGGTTGAGAATCTTCGTCGCCGACATCTTTGCTCGCCTTGTTGAGGAAGGGGTACTAGAGAACAAACGACGACCTCGGACTATCAACCTGCATCATCGTCACGAAGGACAGGTAAAGTCACGGCAAAGTCCCATCCCTCAGGGCAAAGTGTTGAATGAGGAGAGTCTGCTTGACTTGGCCAAGGATCTTCTGGGACAGATCATTGCTGAAGGTAGGGTCTGGCCTTGCGCGAACCTTAGTCTCAGTGTTGGTGGATTTGAAGATGGTGTCAAGGGCAACATGGGAATTGACGCATTCCTGGTCAAAGGGGAGGAAGCCGAAGCCCTTCGGTCATCGACCCCCGAGAGCCGCCCGGCATCTACGGGATCCGAACACGCTGTGAAGAAGCGCCGGGTTGAGGATAACGGTATCCAGAGGTTCTTTGCAAAGAAACCATCCGGCAACCAAAGTCCCTTTTACGCGCCTGCCATTCCTCAACATCAATCCAAGACCAATCCGCCTCACTCCAATGTTGACGCCTTCGGTTCGAAGCATGAATATAATACCGGCGGTGAAACCGACATCTCCATGCGCCAAAACGACGCATCAGATGCAGCCATTCCGGATGCGAGCTACTCTGCAGACATGCAAGAAGATTGCAACCAACCGACTCTCGCTGATTTGCTTGTATGCTCTCGCTGTAAGACCAGTTTCGGAGACCCAGACGCGCTGCAGAACCATGAGGATTGGCACATGGCCAAGGACCTCCAGGAGGAGGAACGTGTCAAGCCTACATTCGCTCAACGGCAAGCCGCTCCACGTAACTCGTCACAAAAGACGCAAGGAACCTCGTCAAGACGCGGCCGAGGAGGGAAGCTGGAGCAAGGACAGAGTCGGCTCAAGTTTGGCTGACGGCTTTGAGCATCATCACAGCGTCTGCTCAAACACGGCGTCAACTGAAATGGATGCGTCTCGAACCACGGAAGCGAAATTGTTCGATTTTAACACTCTGGGCTCCTTGGCTCGCGTCGACTTGCCGTCACAGCATGATCATGGGTGCAGTGACTGGGGATATGCGTGGACTGGGCTGAGTTGAGCATTGACGGAGGCGTCAAGGGTTGAGGTGAATGAGCTTATGACGGGTGTCATGAAGCTATTCTCGAGCGTGCATTCAGTACGTTGCACAAGCCTCTTCCTACGGACCGGGGCTGTGGGATGGTTACACAAACAGCCCTTCACTAATTACTCCAGCATTAGCTGTGCGACGACAGGTCCAGAACGGGCGTTCTGAAACTGTGGGATGGAGGAGAATGGATGCCACAGGCCGGGGGAATTGCGGCTGCATGGGAACACAGTTCATGTCAAAACGGCCGAGGCGGCATGACAGGCGATGAAGCATGCGGGCAGCCGAGACGTACCAGGGAGGAAACGTTTCAAAGCAGCTCGACTGGCTGCGGCATACCGGATGCTTGGTGGTTGAAGACGACGGACGAACCGGGAGCGATGTCAATCTACGACATGACGATGCAGGCATCGGGGCTGTCATTTGTGACCAGACGGCATCCGTTGATTGCGTGGGATGCTAAGGTATCTTGTTCCGTTTCGTTAAGGTTTTCCTGACATGGAAGAGCGATATGATTGGACAGGGGGGCTTGGGCAGCGAACAACATGGTTCCAGAAGGCGGGCAGCGCAGGGTTGGGCCTCAATTAGTGCGAGGCATTGATACCCAACCCAACCTCCCCTCAAGCGCAGGCGACCACGCAAAGGCAGTTGACAACCACTCAAGACGGCTGCTCTGCCTCAGTTGCAGCTGAGGTAATATTGGCAATGGCAACACCTGACAAGCATGGCGCTGTGGAAACACGTTGCCTGTCATGTGTGGGCGTCAAAGATTGGGCTAACGCCTGGCGAACAGCGACTGGGACATGACGGGGAGAAATAAGGAGCCAGAGGAGCAGAGATGCCCAACTCGCTCCGAGACGGTTGGGCAAGGGACGATACATACGATGCAACCAGAAGGGAACACGGCTTCTTTTTGAGACAGGGCGACGGACGTTGCATGGGTTGGACTATCTGGGAAGGACACAGAGGCAGCTCCATCAACATACGTGTCGCTTGGAGATGGGATTCGGCGTGGAATCAGCATAGGAAGCGAGTCTCTGATACCTCAGAGGGGATATAAAGCTGCGTCATGAGGTGGGCGTCGGGAGATGACGATGGTTCCTGGATGGTTTACGCTCCAGCCTACCGTTATCCCTCTTGCTTCCGCGCGCCGCCTCACGCCAGTCACGTAGACAGATTTCGTGCTTGCAGAGACCATACCAGACCAGACCAGACCAGCCCGCGCACATCTTCCAGACAAGGACAATCTCCCCGTGTCTCGTTACGGGGGAACCCTTGGTTTGAGTTGAGGAGGACGTCATCGTCACCCTCATCACCGCCGTCGCGCCGCTGAAGCTGGCATCACGACCACAGCGCGCGCGCAGCAGCTCCATCACGGCCGCTGATCACTGGGTAAGAGGAGAGAGTTTCATGTCGCGTATCCAAGCTTCGTGCAAGAAGAGGATTCCGTTGCGCCCACCCACGGGCGATCGTAACTTGGGAAGAGAAGGGCGTATCGCCATAATCATCCAACAGGAACGGGGAGACTGGGCGTTGGGCATCGTCAAAACAAGGGATAGCCTTGTTCACGACGAGACAACGGCGACATCCAGAGGGGCATCTGCCGCGCCAGCCAGGCACATCTACGACTGCTCTGGGTCGAGGTGCCAGCACAGACAAGGCCGTGATCTGTTTCGATCGTCACTTCGGACGTGTCGGGTTCGATCTCTAATAAACGGCGGATTGAACCGTTTCCCCCATGTGCCAGACCTCATTTAACGAAGAAACCTTGGTATGACACTTCTTGGTGCAGTATCATTATCAGTACCCCGTACTATTTTGACGCCGACTCTCTCGCCACGTTGCAACCTGGACGACTACAACGACGCGGATTTCCCCAATGAGACCTGACAGAAGAAGGCTTGCAGTTGCATCTGTCACACCACACGGCACATCACCACGGTGCAAGGGACGAGAGGACGGCATAGAAGCAGAGTCCTAGCTCGGCAAGCAGGCAAAGCCACAAACAACGGTCTCACCAGCCAGCCACCTAGCAAGGCGGCCACAGTGGCCGTAAGCCGTCATCATCATCACTCAACCTCAATCAGGACACGGCGGCGGGGTGTGTAGTGGCTCGCCGCCGGTTGCAGAGTCACGTCGACGTGAACAACTGGACAAAGACTCGACAGGAGGAAGAAGAGGAGAAGGGTTTTGGACCAACCAGAACGACAGGCCGGCTTCGTCGTCCTCTGGTGCCCAAGCGACCGTCACCGCCAGAGCGCGTGCCCAACCCCCAGCCCGACAAGGCAGAGGCAGCGGCAGCGACAGCCCAGGCCACCACGCGCACAAGTCTCCGGGAGACCCAGAGGTGCCAACCGCATCCGGCGTCGGTGGGCCAGGATCTGCTGAGGCCGTCGTCTCGGTCCAACGGTCCACCAAAATAGGTCGCCACTGGACGGGGACGGAGCAGGGTTGTTGGCAGCAGCAGGGCTCAGGCCAGGGCCAGGGCTGGGGCCAGGATCTGGACGAGAGCCAGAATCAGAATCAGAATCAGGGCACCCACGCGCGAGGCCAGCAACTCCAGGTGCAGATCCCGCCGCTTGACGTTGGGCTCGGTCAGGGAGAAGGACAAGCCTACTACGCCACACCAACCATCTCAGCCCAGCCATCGTCAGAGGAGATATCATACTCTTCTCCCTTTCACCAGCAGCAAGCAGCTGACGCCAGCAACCTGTACTATCTCGCCCTGCTGCAGAACCAGAACCAGCTTCACCAGGAGCAGAATTATCAACTCGACAACCTCGGATACCAGAGCCTCGACTATCACGCCTCCTGCTGGTCGCCACCACCTCTTCCTCCAGCATCAGCACCTCCTCCGGCATCTCCACCGAGGCCACCACCCAGACGGCGCTTCCAGCCAACTGCGTCTCGCCGTCAGCAGAGCCTGTCCCACTGCCGGTCCAGCTCAAGCTCTGGTAGGCGTCTGCTGGCCTCTCGGTCTCCTGCAAGTCAGTCTGCGTCTGCCACTGGGAAGACCCCTCGCCAGCGGCTAGACCCACTACCACCACAGAATCAGAGCCAGCAGCAGGCGTCCACGTCCACTCCTACGCCCACCGCCCACCACCGCCATTCGCCTTTTCTTCCCCTCCTCCACCTCAACCTCTTCCTTCTGCTCCCTCTTCTCTTTCTGCCTGTTCTGCCTCCCAACAACAACCCACCTCATCCCCCGTCTCTTCTCCCGTCCCCGTTCCGGCCTTTTCTTCCTCCTCTTCTTCCTCGTCCACGTCCACTTCCATCCCCTCATCGTCGTCTCGTCGTCAAACCCCTCACTCGGTCGACTCATCCATATCCCCTCAGATCACAATGTCGAGAGCATCCCGGAACCAACACGCCCCCACCGGTGCTGGTGGACGACAGAACGAATACTTTGTCCCTCGCGATGGCATCGATCGTGAGGTCATCTCGGCCGACATCTGCCGCTACCTTGGTAACGACGCCCTCGTGCGTCCTGGCCACTACGAGGTACGCCAACGCCATGGCTCACGCTGACACCCACGTCCGATTGAACAAATGGCTCACTGCCCACAACAGAACCCCCAGACCGGCCAAGTAGTCCAGGGCTACTACATCACCGCCTACAGGAACTTGACAACAGTAGGTTGCGTCCTTGCCCATCTATATGGTATAATACTTATGACCCCTCCAGGCCATGATTGAGGATCTCAAGGCAGACTCGGCTCGTTGGGATAGTGAAAGGCGGGCGCAGACCTCGCGCAACACCTCCGGAGGTATCCATGCCTCGAGAAATGCCGCTGGCGTTCCGCCGAGACACTCATCTAACTCACCTCTAGTGCAGTACCGCCATTCCGAGACGCATCAGTCGCGCCAGCACCACGGCCCGACCGAGGGTCCCTACCAGACCGACCCCTACGCCCGTGATTCAGGCTTTGACAACGCCAGGTATCCAGGAACGGGCGCTCCCGGCTATACTGGCGCTGCCGGCTCTTACACGCAGGCCTATGGCTCCACAAGTAGTGGTGCGTATGCCGGCTATCCTACGACCCAGCAGTCTCCCCCTCCGGCGGACACGCGATACGGCTCTACTCCTGCGAGCGGCTCCGTCTTGAACCAGGCCTACCAGGCGGCCCAGGATAGCTACATGACCATGGGCGCAAACCGCAACCAAAGGGGATACGCCGGTGACCCGTATGCTAACCAGTTGGCCACCTCAGCCGCCGCTGCCCAGCAGGCTGTCTATGCCACTGCGGCACCCACGCAAGCGGGCTATCCCGCCTCTGCTGCTCCTTACCCATATTCAGGTCAGGTTCCTCCTGTGGGTGCGTCGTCGTACGCGACGATGCAGCCCCAGGATCCCTTCTACGGTCGTGGTGCGTATCAGAGGCATACCCATCCGCCCACTCGCCTTGAGAGCACAGTAACTGATACTCGAGCGTCTTCCAGCAGGCCAATCGACCCAACAAGCATACGCAGCAGCCCAGGCACCACAGTATGATGAAACCCCCCGTGCTCGCGCTTCCGCGACCCCAACAAATACTCAAACAAATCCCAGTGGTTCCTCCAGCACCCGACGTAGTGAACGGGAAAGCGACAGGCACGCTTCCGACCGACACCACCGCTCCAGCCGCCGGTAAAAGGCGCCCTCCCCTTTCTCCCCCTGGATGACCGAGGCCGGAACCTCCCCCTCCCCCTTCATCCCCTTACCTGAGCTTGCCGAGGCGCTCCGACGTCCTCGCGAGTGTGTGATGATTTCTGCATAATGACCGGGTCAAATTGGAGTTCGGCTTTTCCACTTGGATCGACACTTTCGTCCCTCTCTTTTCTGTTTCTCCCGGATGTGATGCCAACCTCAGAGGTTCCAGATTTTCTTTCTCTGGCTGGCTGCCACGGTTGAGTTTGCAAGCTGCATCTCATCTCGGCACTGGAGTTCTCCCACCGGAAAGGTTTTACATCGTCCGTTTTTGGAGACTTGCTTGTCGTCCATAAACCCCCCTGGACACCTGACCTGACCTGCCTACCTGGACTCGATATACCCTCTTCCTCCCCCCTTTCCTGGATATACCAACTGCTATTTGCTACCGATGATTCCCTGGAACATTCAACTGGACCTGACCAGACCGGACCTGACCTTGGAGACGCATACCTTTGGATCTTTTTTTGACCTCTTTTTTGATTACGACCTTTGCATTATGGATGGGCCTGCCCTGGATGACGACCTCATCGACTTACGCACCGTTATTTACCTTGCCTTGCCACACGGATGAGACATGCTGCATACGTTTTACACTGGGATACGGCGCTGGGTGGGAAAAACGGAAGGGGGTCCATCCCTCGACCTGGTGGAACTTGTGGGTGGTGTTACACTGTCATGATGCATGCACGACGAAGCATGTCATATGTGACTTGGCCTTGCTGTCCGGATCCGCCTCGAGTGGGAGTATTTTGTGTTTTCGTTGCTTCCTGGATCTGGCTGGTTCTTGCTCCTTTCCTCCCTCCAATGTCTTTGGCTCCCCGGATTCTTCGATGTGACCCATCGTCGAGACGCGGTGTTTTTTGAACAAAAAGAATAATAGATTGGCAGAGGCCGGAACCCGGACAGCAAGGTGAGTTCGAACAAGAGCTTGTATATATTAGCCAACCCTCTCTCAAAGGATCTCTTTTGCTCCCTCCCTCTCTTCCTGCTCCCTCCTTTTCTCTCTTCCATTGATGGAACTCACCATGGACTCATTGAACTCTTTCTTGACATCTCAGCTTGAACCACAGAGAAACTGACTCGGCAGACTTTACTCTCCAGCTAGGCGTTACTTCCACTTCCTGGACATGGACTCGGGATCTCTCTGGATCAAGTCAATCTTGACAACCACCCGCTCTCCAGCTTCCAATGGACATGGACCGTCTTCAGGAGCACATCCCTCTTCACTCTGTCACCTTTTCTGGGCATCACTTCGATTTGCTATTGGCCGCTTGCTCCCTTTGGACAACCATGACCTCACCCGAGGCTGGTTCTTGTTCGTCTTGGACGATACTCGCTCTCAATTGCAACCGCGTTGAGTAGCATGGGAAACCAAACAAAACAAAAGAATGATGACCAGCAAGCCATTGCAAAGGAGTCAAGGTAACGTGCAAGCAAACACATGGTGTGACCTTCAACTTGGACTCTTTTCCCGTCTGAATAATCACCGGACTGCATATTGCTTCTGTCTGCGGCATTTGTCGCCATCGTTGCTATCTGCATTCTGCGGAATTCAGCCCGGTCTTGCGCCATTGGCTCAACCTTTCAGGACTTTGCTTGAGACGCGTCAACTTGCTTGCTACATCGTTTGGTCTATGGCAACTGTGATACTTCGACAATGTTCCAATTCGGTCTTTTTTCCTGGTGCTTCGACAATATCAACACTTGTGTGGATCAATCCTGAGGACGACAACCTGGTTCAACAATCGAGCATGTACACCAACTCTACTGGAAATTTTTTAATCTGGCTTCGAGGAACACCTGGTCTTGACGATGTGGATGCTTGGGTCCTTTTTCCCCCTCTCTTCTGGGATGATGATGATGTTTATGTGGGCAGCTCAGGGAAGGGTATGGGTATGATGATGGTCTCTGGCGGTTGGCTTCTATGTGGTCTTGTTCCATTATCTGGTATTCTCTGACCTTGGATCCGTGGATATTTCCTGTTTGGACCTCTTTATTGTTTCTTCTCTTTATCTGTTGGCATCTTTTAATCGCTGTTCTTGTCTATTTGACCATGGCCCGGACTGGACGAATGGAGTTTATGGTTGGGAATGAATCTTTCCTTGTCTGGATGGAGTGGAGTGGAGTGGTTTTGTGTGTTTATGTCTTTACGTGTCTTGAGATTGCGTCTTGACTTGGCTCGAGTACTTATCACTGTGCATTGCAAAAGTCTGTCTGTCATTGGAATACAAAGCGTTGGCAACATGGTCAATTGACTAAACAAACATTGAGCCCCTGCATTCGTCCCGTCGTTCCATCCAAATCACATCAAGATCCATATCCATCAAATCACCCAGTCCATCACAGCTGCGGCCTACCATCCATCACTCGCCTCGACCAGCCTTGCTATTCCCCTCCATCCCATCATGTCCGCTCTTGTCGACATCCGTCCTCAGTGGTCGCGGGATTCGCGCGAAGGGTTCGCCCCAGGGTTCATGAGGGGGTTGTTCACGAACGGGCGACGACCACGGCGTCGGTACGGATGGTGAGAGTGAAGGCGCTGGTGAATGCAATGCGCGGTATGATGATGCCGCGGAAGTTGATGAGTAGGCCGAGGAGGGGGTGGTGGCGCGAGGACGCCATCCTCGAGGAGCATCTCGATGACATCGCGGACCCAACGCTCCGCGCGGCGAAGGGCCTCATGCGGGGGGTCAGACTCCAAGGGGCAATAGGGGACGCCGAAGCCACGAATCAGCATGCGAAGCCGGTTCAAGTCGTGGGCGGCAATCGACCCGACAAGCCTGCTGTCAAAGACCATGGCCAGCTGTTGGATGGAGGTGACAGTGTCGGCCATCGCGATCATCATGGGCTGGGCGAGACCGATAAGATGCAGAACGTAGAAGAAGAACCCAATAGATGGCTGAGGACCGGTCGAGATGAAAAGTTTGTGATGGCCGCGGGGGGCCTCGACTTGGAAGACCTGGAAGAGAGTGGGCTCAGGTTCAGGCAGCGAAATGGCAGTTGATGGGGTAGACAAGGGAGACGCCGAGGAGAGAGTTGGCGAGGGGGAAGGGGAGTCATCATCAGAAGAGGAATCAGCAGAGAACATCATGGTGTTTGTAGTTGACATGTGAGTAGAGTTGTGCTTCTGTCTTGTCGTTGGTTGTTGGTTGTTGGTTGTTGGTAGAGAAAGAGTAGCCATGAGAGAAGAGGGGACAAGCCCTAGATATAGGCATTGGAGAAGCAACTCTGGGATATCCAGGTGGTACCGACGAGAACACGACAACTCCAAAGATAGCTAGCCAATTCCGTGACGGGCTCACCCGGACGGCCTGCACGACTCGGTTGATATCACAACAACCGTGGTCTTGGTCGTGGTGATGACCGGCCTCGGCTCGCAAGCCTGGTGCCATACAGGGCTAGGTTTCGGAGGCTGTAGGCTCCCGTGAGCTAGATGTGTGCATCCGCTGTTGTCCGGGGTGCCTCCTTGTTTTGGCCCCGACCTCTGATGGTGATGATGAGTACAGTGTTGAAACTGGACCTGGTCTTGAGAGAACAAACGGAACGGTGTGTGCGGTGCTCGTCGGAAGGTCCGCGGGGAGCCGGAGTTTGTGGTAGAGGGAGATGAGGCAACAAACGGAGACGGGCATGATGAGTATCGGCCATGTTTGACGTTTGAACCTCTTGAACTTGGGTGCTAAGACGACTGTCGGTCTCTCTCCATCGTTCTAGATAGTCCCTATGACATCAGTGAGGTGTTGAAAAGACATGATCTCGCACACTGGGCGGGATTTCCCCCCTTATGGCCTCGTTACACGAGGCTGCATGAATCAGGGCGTGACCTCAGTCAGGGACGTACGTACCTATGCAGGTGCTCGGATAGATTACCAGCATGAGCCCTATCCCGGACTTGGAGAGATTCTGCACGTATAAGGGCGCATATTGGCGTTTTGGGAGTACAAGTGGAACAGAGTCGAAGCGCAGAGCCTGTGGGCAGCCTAGCAGCCTTGCAGGGGAGGTTGGGACGGATGCCTCTTCTGTTCGAGCCGGTTGTCAGTTGCCAAGTCACCTCGGACGTTTATGCTCGGGATGGCAGTGAGACGGGTGGCTGCGTGGGTGTAATCAAGCATGAGCAAGTTTTGTCGAGAATATCGAGTCGTTGACGAACACGTCAGGTTGGGCTGGAGATGGAGGGGGAGCTTCTCGTCCGTGCTGTTGCGGATAGGAAGAGATTGGATGCGAGAAGTTGTTTGTGTATGTCTTGGAGTTGTGGCGCTGCAGCCAACCAGGGCTAACCACAGTATCCGAACGGAATATGAACTGGAGGGAACTAGCGTCAACAAGAAATACGAGTTTCTGAGACAAGGAAATAGATTGCCTATTGTCTCTGAGTACTCGAGAGAGAGCAGGGGATGAAGGAAGACAATGGAGGGGGAGGGGAGAGAGGAGGAGACGATGATAGGAGACACGAGAATAACCAATTATTTACGGAAACCGCAAGGCATCGACTTATGCAGTTGCCTCATATAGGCCGACTGCATCTTGCAGTGCAGCACAGCGTAGCACAGCACAGTTTCCCCGGATGGGAAAGAGCCACGCACGCACGCTCTAGACGCTCCGGTGTAACTGCAGCTTCCCGTCTCGTTTCCGACCTCAAGTAGGTATCGACCTATCTGGCAGGTGGCACCTGACTGCCTTCCAGCTACTGCCAAAGCATTCCCCGCTCTTGAGCCCTCAAGTGGGCGCCGGCAGGAGATGACTCCATGGATCGCTTCATTCTTGACCAAAACACCCACACATGACGCAAAACTGTGAACACCAAGATACCGACACTCGCAGGGAACTGGAGACACAAGCACATTCGTTCGTTCATTCATTATCAATCAACCCGAATCATTCAGTACTCCAGTCCAATCAGCTTCTTGATCTTGTTCCTCGCCGTTATCAACGCAATCACGCCAAACCTCGTCGTCTTCGCCTTCCACCCCTCCTTGATGGGCAGCCGCTCCTCTAGGAAGAATGCCCTGGCGTAGTCGCACGGAACTTCACTACCGTTGCCAATGACGTTGAGGACGAGCGCAATTTCGGCACACGAGAGGTCATGCTCGAAGGCTCCATACTGACAACCCGGGTTGTCGGCCTTCTGTCTTTCGATACGCCGCTTGCGCAGGTCGCCGAGGTCCTGAGCCGTGATTGCCTTTCCGTCCTTTGCAGAGGCGAGGAGGTCCTCGATGAGGTCCTTCTGAGGGGTTCGGTTGTCGCCTTGCTGATGATCACGCCGTGTAAGAGAAATGTCGTGCTCCACGACATTGGGCAGAGCCAGCTGATCCAGGTTCAGAACTCTATGACCCTCAGCGTCTTCTTGCCCGGGAGTCCGCATGCCGAACTTTCCAAAAATGGACCATGGGTCGCTGATCGTGTGCCAGACGCTCTGCAGAAACGTTCGCTGAGGGACAGGGTCGTTGTGGAACTTGGACGGTGCGCGCTCATTGAAGATGGGATTGGCAAAGACGGCGCCGAGGGCCTTGGACAGACCGACAGCATCCATGCCGGCGAGAACCTCTTCAACTCGCACGTTGCGCCCGTCGCGAGGCAGGTAGCCATGGTTTGCGAGACTGTTGATGAGAGGGCAAGGACCTCGCAGGTCACTAGGCTGAGAGGGAGCGTAGGCTCCCTTGGCGAGCTGTTCGGATCCTTCGTCTGCCATGGCTGCTTGCAGGACGAAGACTAGAGATGAGAGATCTAAGAAAAAGATAAGTGTGTGAGAAGAGGGGAAGGCGATGCTTCACCTCCCATAACTCCTCACCTCTTGGGTCACCGTACCATGCCAGCCACCGGTAAGCACCGTTGGCTGTGCGTGCCGAGAATGCGACGCATCTACAGGCCGGCGCGATGTGGCACAACGTCTTGCTGTGTCTCGAGCACATGAGCTTACGCCCAGTCGCAGATGAGGTCTCAGATCCTACTGCACAGTAGGCGAGTCTGACGCCGTCAGGTGGCCTATGAGAGCTGGCGAATTGTCAAGTAGCCTTTCGATAGATGCCGGCAGATGCATGCTTAGCCTGGCTCAACTGGGGATAGAGGCCGCCCCAGCTGCAGCTGAATATCTTGGGAGAGCCACAATAACCGACGTCCAAAAGTCCGCTGCAGAGAGCTTGTTTGTCTGGAGATGCCGGGTTGAGGGGACCCTAGCTTGGACTGAGACATGTTGGGCTCGGATGGGCTCACTCTCAACTCTAACCTCTCTCTTGCTTCAAGGCTTGCATCTATGCATCAGCCCGGTTTCAAAGCTGTCGGTGCACGAGTTTTCTTCCAAAGCTGTTAGCCATGGCGTCATTGTTCCCATCGCCGCATTCACGGTGCGACTGAAACTGAGGACGATGGATCTATACATGGCTCCTCTCACCCAAGTGGGTGTCAGCACTGGTAGTCCTGCCTCGAGAATTTACACGGCGTAACGAAAACCAGCATTCCGACAGTGATATCGTCTTGCATCCTCTTTAGCCTATGGTGGTATCTCCCATGTCATTGGACTGATGATCTGACAGGGAGGTAGACATTGACACTTCACCTCGGCCCTTGTTCCAGCCCCTCAATCATGGACATAATCAGCGAGTGTCTTTGCGTCTCTTAGAGTAGCCACATTCGTCGTGGAGGTTCCGCATACTGGCGGCTACCTTGGCCGGTGTGTCCTCTGTCGTCTCATTTTAAACAAAGGGGACGAGATGGCGATAAACGCGCTGGATGAGATGAGCAACGACGTCTGGTACGACGACGTTGTACACACCCCGCCCTCGAAGCGATACGCAATTTTAACGCTGCGATCGAAGGAATCGTTTGATCCGTTTCTAGTCAGAGAAGCTCTTGCTTGCCCTCCACAAAGGCTGCCAACGGCTTATACCCCTAACATCGATCCAGGGCCTGCTCAAGCTGGCCGGCCACACCGACGTGATGCTCAAGATAGCCGAGTACCTTCTACCCGAGTACTTGACCCTGGATGCGGAAGAGTCTTTGCTGCCCGAGGAAAGCAGAGCCTTTCTCCATTGCCTCGGAGCCCTTTTGAGGATGCTTCAATGAGTTTCAAGGTGTTAGGTACGTCAGGTTATTGTCTAACCAGAAGGATTCCTTGCGCGACCTGACCATTTACAACCCCCGAGATGACAAGACTGCAGATGTCGTATACACGGCACAGAATTGCCTCCATTTGCCATCAATCACCAGGACCCTCGCCTGTATACAAAGTTTGACATGAGATACCGCTACCCTGTTACGTTAAGTATGGCTTGCTGACTCGAGACAGGCAGTCAAGTTACGTTGGATAGGTCATGGCAGGATCCAAGGTCCTTGGCGTCCATGGGAAGTTGGCGAGCAGTGCGGCTGCCTTTTCGGCGAGACGGCATGACCTGTCCCTCACCAGCCTGTCAGAAAACCACTGCGTTCTGAGATGTACTCTGAAAACCCATATAGCTGCCCTGAAGCTATGTCGTCCTTTGTCTGCAATGGACAGAGCGTCGTGGGCTACTCTGCGTGTGTGTCAGGTCTGGCAGGCGTTTTGCTCAGCATTCATGCCCATGAGACCTGGCAGGACACAAGGCTGTACGATACCGAGCCTGACGACGATGCGGCTTGACTGTTTATGCCAATGGATGATGGCGAAGCCATGACTGAAGTCTGGGAGGGCATGGCGACAGACGGGTACATCCGGTCCATACGGGTGAGTCTGCTTTCCTGGATCTGTCCAACTCGAGCTAATATTGACGATACGATTAGATGAAGACAAGAAAGAACCGAATATTCCGCATAGAAGATGCCCCGCGCCGGTCTACCAGTCTCTACGACCGCGTTATCTATACACTGGTTGACCAGCCCAACAACGAACCCAGCCGAGTCTTCTTTCAATGCCAGAGACTGTATGGCATCAGCCATTCAGCGTCTGACAGTCCCAAGCCAAATGGTGAAGGCGATGCCGGGAGTATCCGTCTCGATGGGCTCCAAGAGCCTGTCATGACAGCTGAGCGGGCCACGATTTGGCTCGGTTTCAGGCACGACAACGCATGGACGGAGGATGCTTGCCCTCATGTGGCCGAGATGGCATTTGAGCCTTTGGGCATGGCCCCCATGGATGTTCTCGTGATACCGCTGAGAGGGTTGTTGGACTGATGGTGGTCATGCTATCAGGACGACTTGGTCTCTGGTGATCAGACTAGTCCGCGGCCGGTTTCCACATAGCCGTGCAATTGGGTCTATCATTGAACTTGACGAGTTTATAGAGCAGATGAAGGGGTGGTGTTGCCGTGGTGCTTACAGACAGGATGGGCTGGGTCATACAAGCGTGGAAGGTGAAAGGTTTGCCAAGTTGACAACAAACAAGGTGAGGGTATAGCCAACATGGTGACGTACCCAATTTGAACCAATTTCATTCTCTTGTTTTGAACTAACAAAATCTTTCAAATCGGGGTTCTGAGTTACCCGGAATGTCGCGTGGGCACCACATCTTTGGTTGGCGAGATGGAGGAAGCCAAGGATGGACTTGGCCTTTCAACACTCTCTTCTTGAAGTCCTCTTGCAGCACGGCGACTGCCGGTTGAGCATGTTAGTTGCCCTTGCTTGCAGAAATGAGGGTTTGTAGGCTGTGCTGGAGGGCAGGCCGAGGTTGGTTGGTCTGTTCCTGTCCAAGCTTGAGAACCGGCTGCTACACGTTCATGAAACTCAAGACAGTTGCCACTATAGATGCGCAGCTCTTAGATATTATTTAATGATGGCTATTAGCCCGCTATTCTGCAGGCTGGCACGGAGTGAGTACCACCCATCTTGCTTGATCCAAACTCTGAGCACGGAGGGTTTCAAGTTCATGGCGCTCAAGTTGGACAATGGCTTGGCTGCTCATGACACAATGACTCTTTGCCATGTGGCCTTGGGCAACGGTTCCTATGTAGATGACGGAAGATTCTCCTTTATATATCTCTGGTGGCGCCCCTTTGCTGTTGATTGACAGTATTGTCGAGGTCTCCCTGTTACCGACTACCGACATCACAGATTCTCTTGCAGCGCCATAGTGGCCATTGGAAACACCCAGGGTCAAGTATTGGTATTGTTAGGCGTGAGTTTCTTGAAATGTCCTGGGAAAAGCCTTGGAGCGATGGTCTCAATGACAGCTCCGTCACAGCAGCGAATGCAGCTCGGACCAGACACGAGGATGATTGATTGACTGGACTTGTACGAAAAGGAGAGTCTTGTCTTCGACTCGGATGATAATGCGGGATGCGGTTACACAGGGTTCAAAAGGTGCTGTGTCCATGTCATACATGGCTTGCGATAGTTTGGGCTGACACGGGCTCCCATGAACTTGGGATATGGCGAAGGTTCATGCTCATGCTCATGCATCATGGGGAAATGGAAATGTGGACCCGGACAGAGTATTAGAGACAAGTCATGCTATGCACCTCGTTAAGATTGCGTGTCATTATGAAATACGTATTTTGACAGCATCTCCAATCTCCAAGTCAGCATACTCTGACCCCGAAATGACGAGACAGTCCCGGCGTTGCCAGCAAGAAAGGCTGACCACTTGGAGTTTCTCCGTCTAAGCCAAAGGCGGTGAGCGTCAAGTCCGCATCCATCCATGGCAGGTGGGGTCATGCACATGTTTTTGTGGTGTTGGACCCTGCGATCTGACTGGATTTGACCACATTTTTTTTTCTTCGTCTGGGTTCAGGCTTTTGTTGCTGTTTTGGCTTTTTTGCTTCAGTTTTATGCATTCATCAGTCATGCAATGCAACCGGGGATTATCCGCAAGAGTCGGTGACAAGAGACACTGCATGTTTGCCGTTGTCACTCCCCTCCATCCCCCCTCAGCTGAAGCTAATTAATAATTAGGGGATTGCTCTAGGCCCTTGCTCATTGAGACAGCTCCATGTCTAGGGCACTGTCCTCTGGGGAAAGGCGCGCCGAGGCTCACAACCCCTCCAGCTGTACACTAAGCCCCTAAAATGAGGCCCCTAGAGTGATCGGCCATCCATGGGTGACCCGTGCATTGCTCGTGCTTTTCTCGTGGGAGACTCGTGGTCATTGGTACCTGCTTGGGGCGGGTAATATTGGGCATCCCTCAAGTATTACTGTACTGTACATGGCCGGTACCTAGAATTTTCTCTTGCTGATGGGTGTGCCTGACTCGACTCTGGTGCTTGACTGCAGGCGGAAGAAAAAACCCTTGCATTGAGTGGCACATTTTGCTTGGATCTATTTCCCAGCCGCTCCTGCCTTGGCGTCGCTAGTCAGCGTGACTGCTGTTTTAGCACTGCGACTGCAACTGCTCCTGCTTGATTGCTCCTGTCATTGTTGTTGATTGATGCCAGCCCAGCTCCTCCTGCCTGTTCCTGCTGCCGCATCCCGCTGCATCTGGCATCCATCGGCATCGAGACAGGTTCCAGTTGACGCCGTCAGCCGTGTGTCAATAACAAGCCTGCATCATCATCATCATCATCATCACCATCACCCTCGTAGCTGCTTCTTACTGGGTCTTGTCAGTTTGAGGCTTCATATTTTTTTCTTTTTCAACGTCAAAACACCCTCCACGTTATTATCGTCCGTCCCCCACAGAACAAACAGATAGAACAGGCCAACCTTTGGGGCCACCGTGAAAAAGTGTGTGTGTGTGCGTCAGGCGTGTGGTTTTTTTTTTTATTTGATTTTTTTTTCTTGGTTCCATCCTCCGTCCTGCCGCCGTCTCCAGCTTCCGCCGCCGAGCGACCGAATTGCGTCCCACACAACCCGCCCGCAGCCCTACTCGGTCCCAATCATATCCTCCATCTCCCATCTCTTTCTCCCCCAACCCCTGGAACCTGAACCTGGCCTTGCCTTTTGCTCTGCGCACACTCGCACACGGACGGTCCTTGCTTGGTACCTACCTACCGACCTACCTATTTTCCACCTGCTACTTTTTGGGCTTCTCTGGACGTCCATCGGGACCTAATATTTCCTTCGGCCACGACAAAAACAGCTCCTGCTGCTGAAAGCTTCAAAGGGGAAACACTCGGACCTTGGATCCTGCATCACACCGTGGCCCGTGAGCCTCTCGAGACTGTGGACTACTACTAGCTGGAGTCTTTTTCTCCCCCTTCCTCTGGGTCTCTTTGGGTCGTCTCTCGATGCCCCGCCATCCGCCGCTCGCCATCCTGATCCAGACTTGACAGATCCTGATTCCGCCTCTTTCCTCCGCCGCTTCGCTCGTCTTCCCTTCCTCCCTCTCCCATCGTCCTCGGCTTCGACGTCGACTTCTTCCATATCCACTGCACCATGGATATCGCCGCTGTGAGGTCCTTGCTCGCCGCTAGCTTGGACCCTGATGCCGACAACCGGAGGCGCTCTGAGCTTCAGCTAAAACAGGTGCGTCTTTGCGTCCCTCCCGCGTTTGCCTGCGTACATACGGATACCGCCCTCGAGCCACGGCTTGTGCTTCTGCACCTGTTGGATGCCGTGCTCGCCCGCCGAGTCGCCCGGCCGATGCGGATGCCTTTACCTCGACCCTATCCCTTGATTTGATGCTCTGCGTTTGATCTGTGTCGACCGCTTTGCAGCTGCCCGCCTTTTGCGACGCTCCGCGATCTTGGAGGACAAAGAGGACCTTGCGTGCTGACTTGGATCTTCTCATCGTCTAGATTGAAGAACAGCCCGGCTTCCTCGAATGCCTGCTTGATATTCTCCAGAACGAACAAGAGGCTAGTGTCCGGCTCTCGAGTATGTTTTCATCCAATCTTCCCTCTCCCCTCCATACCGCCGCATCCTTGAGGCTCTTCACCCAAGTTCAATCCTGACAAACTCCTCCCAGCCGTTATCTACGTCAAGAACCGGGTCAATCGATCATGGTACAACAACGAGGGGTACTCCACCGAGCCCCCCGCCGCCCTCATCCCCGAAGATGAGAAGGCTCGCGTGCGAGACCGCCTCCTGCCGATTCTTGCTGCCTCCGAAGGCCTCGTCCGCCAGCAGCTCATCCCCGTCCTCCAGCGAATCCTTCAATATGATTTCCCTGCCCGCTGGCCGCGGTTCATGGACTTCACCCTCGAGCTCCTCAACACAAATAACCCCAGTTCCGTCCTCGCTGGTCTGCAATGTTTGTTGGCCATTTGCCGCGCCTTTAGATACAAGTCGACAGACAGTGATGATAGGCAACACTTTGATAAGATTGTCGAGGCCAGCTTCCCCCGCCTGCTGGCCATCTGCAACGAGTTGGTGAACCAGGAGAGCGATGAGGCTGGCGAGATGCTCCACTTGGCATTGAAGGCCTACAAGCATGCGACTTGGGTGCGATCTCTTGGATAATACTTTTGGTATCTCGAAAGAGCGTGGGCTGACCATGATTATAGCTGGAACTCTCTCCCTTCCTGCGACAGCGCGACGTCAACATTGCCTGGTGCACTGTTTTCCTCCACACCGTATCCAAGGCCTGCCCCGCCAATGCTCTCCAGGGCGACCAGATCGAGCGCGAGAAGCATCACTGGTGGAAGGCCAAGAAGTGGGCGTACTTTAACCTGAACCGCCTGTTCATTCGGTATGATTGCGCTCGCTCTCCTATGCCCTGCTGTGTAACTGACGTTTCCCAAGACACGGCAACCCCGCGAGCCCCGGCAAGGGTGACGAGGCCCTCCAGTTCGCCAAGGACTTTATTGCCAACATCGCTCCCGAGATCCTCAAGCACTACCTCCAGGAGATTGAGAAGTGGGTTGCCAAGACCATCTGGCTCAGTCGACCCTGCTTGTCTTACACCCTCGTTTTCCTCGACGAGTCGGTACGACCCAAGGAGATGTGGACTCACCTGAAGGCGCATCTGACCAACCTCGTTACTCACTTTGTCTTCCCCGTCCTCTGTCTTACCGAGGAGGACGTTGAGCAGTTCGAGGAGGAGCCCGACGAGTATCTCCACCGAAAGCTTAACTACTTTGAGGAGGCGTCGGCCCCTGATGTTGCTGCCACCAACTTCCTCGTCAACCTCACCAAGAACCGCCGGAAGGAGGTCTTTGAGATCCTCAAGTTCGTCAACGTCGTCGTTACCGAGTACGAGGCCGCCCCCGATGACAAGAAGAACCACATCGCCAAGGAGGGTGCTCTGCGCATGATTGCCACCCTGGCTCCCGTCATCCTGAGCAAGAAGAGCCCCATTGCCGACGAGGTGGAATATTTCCTCGTTCGCTTTGTGTTCCCCGACTTCTCGAGCCAGCAGGGTTACCTCCGTGCGAGGGCTTGCGACACCATCGAGAAGTTTGAGCAGCTCAACTTCCAGGACCAGAACAACCTCCTGACCATCTACCGACACATCCTCGACTGCATGGCTGACCCTGCTCTGCCCGTTCGTGTCACTGCCGCCCTTGCCCTTCAGCCTCTTATCCGCCACGATGTTATCCGAACGAGCATGCAGCAGAACATCCCCACCATTATGCAGCAACTGCTCAAGCTTGCCAACGAAGCCGATATCGATGCTCTCGCCAACGTTATGGAGGATTTTGTCGAGGTCTTCGCTACCGAGCTTACCCCCTTCGCCGTCGCCCTCAGCGAGCAACTCCGAGATACCTACATGCGAATCGTCCGCGAGCTTCTTGAGAAGGAGAGCAAGGTTGGAGATGATGGCGAGCTTTACAACGAGTACGACGACAAGAGCATCACTGCCCTTGGTGTTTTGCAGACCATTGGCACCTTGATCCTCACTCTGGAGAGCACCCCCGATGTCCTCCTTCACATCGAGGCTGTCCTCATGCCAGTTATTAAGGTGACCCTGGAGAACAAGCTCTATGGTACGTATTAGCGTGTCCCTTTGACGTGATGCATTGGCTGACTAAATCAGATCTGTATAACGAGGTGTTTGAGATTATCGATAGCTGCACCTTCGCTGCCAAGTCAATTTCGCCTACCATGTGGCAGGCGTTTGAGCTGATCCACACCACCTTCAAGGCTGGTGCCGAGTACTACCTGGAGGATATGCTTCCTGCCCTGGACAACTTTGTGCAGTTCGGTGCTCCCCAGCTGGCCCAGAAGCCCGAGTACACCCAGGCCCTCTACTCCATGGTTGCCGACATGTTCACCGAGAGCATCCAGGGTGGAGTTGAGAGGATATGCGCCTGCAAGCTCGCCGAGGCCATGATGCTCAGCCTCCGAGGACAGATCGACTCGTGTGTCGAGGGCTTCATCAACATGGCCATGAACATCCTGGCCAACCAGGATGTCAAGGTTAAGAGCTACCGCATCCACCTGATGGAGATGGTTATCAACTCGATCTACTACAACCCTCTCCTGACTCTCCAGGTTCTCGAGAACAAGGGATGGACAAACCGCTTCTTCAGCCTCTGGTTTGGCAGCATGACTTCGTTCACTCGCGTTCACGACAAGAAGCTGTGCATCGTGGCTATCTCTGCTCTTCTTAGCCTTGGTCATGAGCAGGTTCCGGCTAGTGTCTCGGTTGGCTGGCCTAGGTTGCTGCAGGGCATCACAGAGCTGTTCCGCACGCTGCCGGCTGCTCAGAAGAGTGAGTTTAATGAATGATTACACCAGAGTGACAGACTAACAAGTGATAGACCGAGAAGAGGCCCTCCGGGACGATATCCACCTCGAGTCTTCGTATGACTATGGTGAGGATGATGAGTGGGATGACGACGACGTCAACTGGAACGCCGACGAGGAGGATCCTTCTACCGAGACACCCGAGACCAAGGATGAGAGCACTGCTTACCTCAACTTCCTCAATGAGGAGGTATGTTGTGAACCCAGCATTTGTGGCGAAGAAGGGGCGCTGACAAGAACACACAGGCTCAGAAGTTCAGCCGAGCCATTGACGACGTTGAGGAGGATGATCTCGGCGAGGATACTGTCCTGCTCGAGTCTCCTCTCGACAAGGTTGAGCCTTACCAGCTCTTCCGTGCCACGTTGATGAGTGCGTAATCCCTTGATGACTGAAAGGCATGCGCTGACTGTTTCTAGAAATGCAACAAGAGCAACCCCAATTCTACGCAACCCTGGCCGGACACCTCACGGCCGAGGACCAGAGCGTTATCCAGACCGTCATGGTCAAGGCTGACGAGATCGCTACGCAGCAGGCGCAGCTTCTCGCCCAGCAGCAGGCTGTCATGGCCGGCAACGTGGGTGCGCCCAACGGCGGTGCCAGTTAGATGTGGATAACGTTATATGACAAAGAAGGAGCCAATTAGTTGCGTTTTTTAGTTGTGTTTACCCCCCTATTTTTTACCTATATCCCCGTTCTCTTTCACGTCAGGGCAGGAGTCAAGATTCCCCGGAGATGCAGAGAAGGAAGAGCAGAGGCGAGGCGAGGCGAGGCGAGAGTGAGTTGAGCCCGAAGCAAAAGAAAGAGACTTAGAAGGTGCAAACAACGATGAACCCACCTGCTGGAGATCCCCTCAAAAGAGTGCCGTGGGTATGATTGGCAAGGGGAGATTGGATGTATCGAAAGAGACTTCGACCTCGGGGTCGGGACGCGGCTGGGGATGAGGTGCGCTTCAAGGCATCCCGTTCCCATCAGGGGAGAAGAGCGTGGAGGGCGAGTTGCATATGGCGAAGCATGATGGCGACCTAGCTAGGTAGGGGGGAGCAAGAGGAGGCTGCGACTATCGATTGAGTGATGAATCTGTAGTCCGAACGGCATATCAAATAACCAATAAGTATAGTTCCAAGATGTGTGTCTGTCTCGCCCTGGTGATGGTCTTGCACGTGGCTATTGATGGTTACGCAACAGTCGAAGTTGAGAAATGGTTGTGAGTCAAGGGTCTTTGTGCTACTCTCGAGCTATGATGCTGTCCCTGTTCAAGTGCTACATCCATATTGGGTTGACTTGAAACCGTTGCTATTCATCGGGTTCATACTGCATTCCATCATGGACAGAACTGGATACTTGATGGTAGATGGTAGTTCATTTGGGCGTTCTCACTCGCCAAGCTCTATCGCGCCATCCCAGCTGAGAAGGGCAAAGTGAGGCAAGCACCAGTTCCCCCATTAGCACAAGACGCTTATCTCTTTCTGGTTTTCTCTTCCAACCTAGGGACTTGAGCCGCATCATCGCGCGTTGATGACAGTGCTCTTCAAGAGGCATTCAGGTCCCGACTATGCATGGACACGGACAGGTACAGAAATGATGGTCACTGGTCAGAACTCCAAAGTCAATCCGAGTCTGGTATCCACCACCAGCGTCAAGATGTAAGAAGAACAGCCAATTCATCCTTGCTCAAGGCAGAATGAATGCGAAAACACAGAATTAGCCCTACGAGCGGCTCTCGGGCCCTGCCGGCGGCAAATCCTTCCCTCGAATCCTACAGCACGGCAGTCAATAAGCTCATCTCATTTCCCAAAGATCTCGTCCTGGGCTGCAGTGATGAAACGGGACCGAGATAGCGTCACCAACGGCGTCAAGCCCCCTCAGGCACAAGGCGTCCAGCGTTGCGGTGCGGTTGGCCCCGTTCTCGGGCGTGGCGCCGGGTGGTGGCAGGGATATGTCACTTCCAGTGAAGCAATCTTGGTAGGAGGCTTACCCAAACATAGGTTGATGTTTCTAGAGTTGAATGAGACGGGGTATGGCTTTTGAGGCTAGGTGCTTACAGGGCGGAGAGTGAGAATATGGTATGAGCTTAAGCCTTGTTGATAAAATGGATCTTGCCCCGAGTATGAATGCTTGAGTGGTGATCTTGACAATCCCTCTCGTTGAGAAGTTTGAGCCATGATGAGATCAATTCTACAGCTTGGCCTTGTTCTGCTTGCTGCAGCATATATTCACTGCGAGACCGTCTTTCAGCGACCACCAGGTCCAGGACCCAATCAAGATTATCGCGATGATCCCATCTACGAGCTTGGGCAGGAAATCGACCTGATCTGGGAGATGGACTTTGAAGAGGCGAGCATTGTCATCTGGCAGCAAGATGTCAACAAAATCTTTGGCGACAAGTCGTACTACGCCGAAGTAATACGCAAGTTAGCCCTCAAATTGCCCAGACTGGATGGTGCTGATGATGGTTTGAGCAGAAAACACAAAGTCGACGAGATACACTTGGAAGGTCACCTACGATGGCTTCTCCGTCGATCACGATCCAACACTGAGCAACGTCTACTTTTTTCAGCTGTTTGACACGACGGGCAATGCGACGCCTATAACGTGTCACTATTTCAACATTACCGATCCCAAGACGACGAGTACGACTTCTGCTGCGACTACGAGTGCGACTACGACGGCTTCAAAGACTTTTACAACTCGTACACCTAGTGTGACGGCTGAGAAAGCAGCGACAACTTCGCAGGTGGAAGATAATGGAGGAATGGGTCTTTCGAACGGTGCTATTGCTGGTATTGCTGTTGGAGCTGGGATAGGTGGGATATTACTTGGTGGATTGGGCTTCTTGCTCTGGAGACGTGTTCGAGGTGGAGGAGGTCCAAAGACGCCAAGGTCGCCTGATGATGACAAAGAGGTTGTATCTGTCTCTAGTCCTTCGGTTGATCCATATCATCATCCTGGGCATCAGTCGTATTATCAGCCGCAAGCACAGGAAGAGCCTGAGCAACCTCAAGAGCGGCAGATTGAGGGGTTGCATGAAGCTCCGACTGAACGGTATGCATAGCGACAATGAGGGTTGAAGTCGGTGACAGGAGCATTGATACATGAGCTAGCGAATATTTACCTCTATTTAAATTATATCAAGGCCATTTTTAGTATTTTACAGCTTCCCATTCATGACATTCCCCGTACTCCTACCAGCTGCAGCCAACGCCGTTCCAACAAGCTCATCCAGATCCTCCTGGCTCTCGATGCCCACACTGATACGGACCAAATGCTCGACGACGCCAAACTCTGCAGCCCATTCCAACTCGGAGTAGTGCGCAAACAAGGCGTAAGCACAGCAGAGTGTAAAGTTTGTTCCCAGGCTCGGTCCCTTGGCCACGTCTAGCGCATCGTGAAAGGCAATGGCGGCCTCTGGTTTCTTGAAGCGTATTGACAAAAGGTATCCATACCCCCTCCTCGGCTGTTTGAACCGTTCGTATATATCTTGTGTCGGGTTACCCTTTGGGTAGTATACTTGATCGACCGAAGAGTGTTGCCTGAGCATGTCTGCCATGCGTTCTGCGTTTCGGCTCGCGATGATGACTCGTTCTTCAAAATCAGCGCTGTTCTCTTCCATGACCATCACATCCAATGGAAAGTATGTGTCGATAGAGAGATCATCTAGGACTTTCTTCATGTTTGTAAAGAGCTTCGACCGCGGGTTCAGGGCTATGCTTCCGCCCATAACGTTGCAAGCACCGCTAAACATCTTTGTCAAGCTCGTACACGCCAAGTCGCACGACGAAATGAGGTCGACGTTGACCGACGTAGCGACAGTATCATCCACGACGAAGAGGAAGTTGTACTCGTTTGCGAGTTTGTATAGTCTGTCCAGATCGACGGAGCCGAGGAGTGGGTTTCCAGGAAACTCGGTGTAGAGTGCGTCCAACTGCATTCCCGCTGCCAGGTCCACCTCGAGTTCAGAGAGGGTTGCGTGGCCGTAGAGTTTGCAGTCGAAGCCGTGGACTTTGCTTAGGACCTTGAAGGTATCGACGTAGAGAAAGCTGGAGGTGGGGGTGAGTTTAGCCGTACAAATGGAACATGGTGGTGTGTCAAACCCACCCGAATACCGCGACTCTCAAGGTTTCCTTGCTGCTTCCATGGAGGCGGCGAACAGCGTCGGCAGTGTGACTGATGGCTGACATGCCGGTTGGGTATAGAAAGACGGCGTCTGTTGCAAGCTTGTTGGTTTCTGTGCTCAGCAAGTCGCCGATTCGTCTTTGAAGGGTGACTTTGGCATCTTGGGATTTTTTCAGTGGCAGATCAACGACAACTTCCCTCTTCCCACTATTCAGGAAGGGTGCGTGCTCCAGCCAGTAGGTTGCTCTTCGAGTCGAGACACCATAGCCGGTATGCTGCCAGAAAGCTTTGGCCTCGACAGCAAGTTCCTGAGGATGTACCACAGCACAAATTTCTCCAACGCTGGATCCAGGAGCCTCTAGAGGAATAGCGTCGGGGGTACGTATACTGCCGTCGAAAGTGATTTGCACGACAACAACAGGACGGTCCGTGTGAAGCTGCAAGTATCTCTGGCCCATGTCGGCCAGATGACAAGCTGGAAAGAGCATAGCCGATCGCCCAGGCTCAGCCAACAATGACCTCAGCTCTTTCGTCGCCCCATTTGCAGGTGTTCTTGATGCTGTCCATTCGAGGAGTCGCTCCGAGAGTTCGCGGACGATGAGGGGGACGAAGAATCGAGGGTAGCCGCTCTTCATCTGGGCGAGAAGCTCAGGGTTCCGCTGGGCCCAGGCTAGGGTGTCTTTCCATGTTGGAAGATAGACGCTGACGGCCTTTGTGTGTTAGTGGGTGGGCATGGGAGATGTTTGTGTTGGCTTACATGTTTGTCGCCAGGTGGGAGGGGACTTCCTAGTTGCGCCTTCATTTTTGAGGAAGGAGATATCGACGAGTATTTGGAAGTGGTATTTGGCGTCAATTACCCATCTCGAGCAGTGATTTTTCTCAATGTATCTGGAGGCAGCTTGGGCACATCTTGAACAGCTTCACGGGTAAGACAGCACAAGGCCAGAGGCAGTGTTTAAAGGATACATGGTCAATTCTTCTTGGTCGTCACAGCGACTCTAGCTACGGCACTTGGTGACGTGTTGAATGGCTCTTGCAGATGGTTCAGCACGGGAATTTGAGACATACATGAATAGTTCAAGCCGATGTGCTTAGCGATGGCTTTCAGCTGTGGTCTAGACAGATGTCAGCACGAAATGGTCGAGGCGTAGGTCACATGCCAAGGGTGTTCTGTGTGATTGAGTTGAGTGGTATTGCAGTTGAAGCTGCGACGCAAATAATCAAGAGCTTGTCACTGATTATCGTCTGAATACAAGAGCAATATGATTATTCGCCTTGAACACGAAGTCAAGAGTGAGGCAAATCGTCTGTCTAGGGTAACCCTGACGATGACGAAAGATGCAGCATTATCATGGATGGATATGCCAGTTTATGCTAATGCAGGACGGATTGGCAGGGGCAGGGCAATAGCTCCGGACCAATCACATATCGGGAATGGTCTAGCTTGGGGCAACAAGTAGTGGGGTCGGTCTTCCCCGCTTAACGGCGGCTGCCGTGGTTGCTTGCGTCGGACATGACCACCTGCCGGGCACCTTCCTCGACGGTCTTGACCATCTTGACCACCTTGACCTTTGACTCACCTTCATCTTGACAACTTGTCTTTGACATAATCTTTGACTTTTGACATACACCATCTTTGATACCCAATTTAGCGAATACCCATACACTACCTATACTCACGTCTATTCTCTTATCCATCGCAGCCATGACTACTCGTTACCGCGTCGAATGTATACACATCCCCTCCCTTATCTCGCCCAGTCACCATGGTTACACAGATACTGACGACACTCAGATGCCCTCAAGACGCACCGAAGAGATCAGTTTATCGGTATGTTCTCTACCTGTTTCGACACATAATCGAAACATTTCCACTCTATCTCACCCATCATCCCCTCCTTCTCCAACTCGCCCCTCCTCACCTGCCAGCCACCATCACCGCCTTTCACCACCCAGCTAACCAGACAACAGAATGGGTCAAAGGCCTCCTCGCAGTCCCTTTTGTTCTTTACTCTCAGCCCACCGGAGTCTTTGGAGATGGTCCTAGCGTTGCTCAGATGGCGGACGAGTCTCACCGCCGTTATGCAGAGATTATGCGTGATGTCGAGCTCATGATTGATGACCATAGTAAGAGCTGCCCCCTCAATCTGCCTCATCACGCATCTAACCGTGAATAGTCGCCCGTCAGCAGGACAACAACTTGCTCCCGTCCAAATTACGGATGCTGGTGCCCACAGCCGGTCCCTTCTTTACCCGTCTCCCGCTTGAGGCAGCCTTCAAGTACCAGGATAGGAAGCGGTACATCTCGTCAAGGAGATTTGTCGCCCCTTCATTCAACGATGTCCGCCAAATCCTAAACTCGGCCCAGGTCATGGCCGTGACCAACGGCGCCCTCCAACTTGCCACGTTTGATGGTGACGTTACTCTGTACGACGATGGGTGCAGTCTCGAGCCGTCCAGCCCCGTAATTCCCCGTCTTCTCGGTAAGATGCATCCCCAACGAGTTTCAAACACCATCTAACCAACCGCAGACCTTCTTCGCAAGAATATCAAGATTGGCATCGTCACGGCTGCCGGGTACACTTCCGCTGAGCGCTATTACGAGCGCCTCCACGGCCTGCTTGACGCCATTGCGGAGTCGACTGATTTGGACCCGATCCAAAAACAGAACATTATCATCATGGGAGGCGAGGCAAACTATCTGTTTGAGTTCTCGCCCTCGTCCCCTCACCGGCTTGCTCCCGTTCCCCGAGAAGAGTGGCTGACTCCCGAGATGGCCTCCTGGTCGGATGCCGATATTACCACCCTGTTGGATGTCGCTGAGTCTGCCCTCCGTGATTGCGTCAAGACTATGAACTTGCCGGCAGAAATCATGCGCAAGGATCGGGCTGTCGGCATCATCCCCAAGACACCTGAAACCCGCATCGCCCGTGAGAGTCTCGAAGAGACTGTGCTTGTCGTCCAACGGATTCTCGAGCTCAGCAGCCTCGGATCCACCGAAGAACGTCCTGCCAAGCCGCGCCCCTCTTCTTCGCCACCTCTCCCGCCCTCGGTCGTGAGTCAATCTCGGCGAGTGCCGTTCTGCGCCTTCAACGGCGGACGGGATGTGTTTGTCGACATTGGCGACAAGAGCTGGGGCGTCACAGTGTGCCAGCAGTGGTTCGGAAGCAGGGAGAGCGGAGGTGCTATCCGCGGCGAGAATACGCTGCACGTAGGCGATCAATTCTTGAGCGCTGGCTCCAATGACTTCAAGGCTCGGAGCGTTGGTACCACGGCTTGGATTGCGAGTCCCGCTGAGACTGTGGAGCTATTGGATGAGCTTGCTGATCTGATGCAGAAGAAGCTATCTTGAGTATGGTTGTGTCGGGTCGTTGCGTATGTTGTTTGTTTGCTTGTCGCAGGTGGCTGGTGTGGGAAGCCCAGGAGATTGACCGCCGGTACGTTGCATATTGCGAGACACGTCAATGTCCGATGGAATCTGATGGAATTTAGGTTTCTATTTTTGTTGAGTTTTTGGAGATTGAATCTTGTTTGAGAGGGATCTTGTCTTGAGGCGATCTAGGTTGAAGCAGTTTGATTTTGCAAATATATATACCCCTTGAACTCCAGCCAACTTGGCAACTCTTCTCTCCATCATCCACCAACCTTCCCATACATTTTTATATATACTGAATCACCATCATTGTCAATTCTTCTCTCCGTCACCCACCCACCTTCTCATACGTCTTTATATATACTGAATCATTATCATTGTCCATGCCATTCCCCTCCGACCCGAAGTTGTCTTTTGCTTCTTGACCCGTCTTGTTCGTCCACCTTGGACCAACATGCTTCAGACGATCAAGGACGAAGACATTTCTGGTCCAAGACGGCATGCCGCAATCTCGGCGGCGTTTAGAAGACCATTGCGGCTTCGCTCAACCCACCTGAGCGTCGGAGCTTGGAGTTGGCACGGGAGGGGAAGACGAGCTTCCTTCAGGACTCCCCGGCAACCCAGATGTCTTCCCCACCTTGGAGGAAATACACTCGGTGCGGTCGCTCTGTAAGTAGGGGTTCTTCACGTCGTTGACTGATCCAAGCTTACCAAGTGTCTCTTAGTGGTTCCTCAGCGCTTCTTGGGGAACTTTGCGACAGGCAAGATTTGCACCTGGTGCAATTTGTCGGGTACCTCGGTGTAAGAAGGAGAGTGCCACGACAGTGCCGGACGGCACTTCCTCAGAGATCTTGACTGCGTCCGATGTTATGGGTAGGCTCTTCTCTCTGCATCTTCCTCCATCTCTGATGTTGACAAATTTGTAGGCGTTGTCAAGCTTTTTTGTCCGGGGGATGGATGCACTCCATTCCCCACAAAGACGCTTGTGATGAAGCAGTTTGAGACTCAGACTCGGTTTGCGTTCCCCTTCTGGGCTGCAGCTCCAGTAAGTAGGACCCCTACACTACATCAGACTCCTTCACAAACATTTCCCTTGCCCTTGACGCGCAGACTTTTATGATCTGTTTGCTAACTGCTTCAAGTCTTCGGTAGTCCATCATCCTACTTCGGCGTTTTACCGAGAACACTACCCACCCCCCCATTCCATAAAATGGCTGGACCACGTATGCCTCTGCCTCTCTCCTCGAGAAGTATCATACTACTTGCTCGAGGCAGCAACAAGCTGCAGCGCCTGCTGGATCATGTGAAGCTAGCTGAGATGTCCATACGGCCCAGCAGCCAGCTGAGAACCCTGCTACGGTCATCGTGATCTACGATGCCGTGCCCGAGGCCCCGAATGTCTCCCTCAACCTACAACATGTCGGCCATCAAAAGACGATCTTGGTGGCTGTGATCCTTGGCGAACCATCATCGATGCAACTCCAACCTGCTACTCCGGCACACGGCTTTGTCCAGAGCTCTTTGCCGGTTATGACCGGGTGCGGGGGATGGTGGCCCTCCTCAACGATGGCCAAGTCGATGCAGGCATTCTCCAACTTTTCGTGGCGGCCGCAAGATGTGCGACAACTCCTAGCAACTCCATGGCATGAACAGATCATGGGTCCCTGACGGTCGAAGCCTCGTTTTACTGCTACTACCTTTCATTCTGTCCGTACACTTCCACGTGCTGGCATTTCAGCGCCCCGATCACAAAGGCCAACACCTCGAACCCCTCGAACCCCGCTATGCGCCCCTCGATATCATCTAGCTGTCTACAGCGCTTCTTGTAGCAGCGATGACGATGGCATCGAGATGATGAGAATGACGGAGACACGGACGTTGCTTGGTCTCCTCACCTCCCCTTCTCTGTGTCATCTTCCAAACGACACTGCGCTCTTTGGCCTTTCGGAGCATGTCGGGCCTCCTACTCCCCATATCTGAGGCCGAGAGGATGAAACTGCTAGCAGCAGCATGAAGTTATCACTCTGCCCGACCATGCAGTTTTCGCATCATTCGAAGAACCACTCTACACTTCACCAACTTTGACCATGGGGTGGAATCTTTGACAAGATTCTGGTGGTGCTTCACGCCGGATGTCGGCAGCGTTTGACGTCCCAAGACAACCAAACGGCCAAGAAGCTGAAATCGAAACATGCCTTGGCGTCGAGCTTGGCCTTATAGGCTTCGTTGTTCAGTTCAGGTGCTCTGGCGTTTCTACTTTCCACATTCTCTCCACGCAGGGATCATTACGCGTGACTTCAACCCTTTCGTATGACTATGTCATCTCCATGCCGACTGAACGCTGCGGCTTCCTACCGGCTCCCTCGGGTTTCTGGGCGTTTCCAACGAGATGTTCTCAAAATTTACTATTCACCTCCTTTCTTGAACGAACCAGAGGCAGTAACAACCTTCTGCTCCTTCCAACCATAACCAGCACATCGCACACGAATCGCTTTTTTCTGGACAACTGCCGAAAGTTTGCATCTGGCGGTCCGACAATGGCCCAAAGGACGAGCGCAACGAGACACTGTTACTAACTGGATCGTTGCCTTGATGGCCTTTGACCCAATGGCCGAAAACAACATCCTGCTCCGCATTCTCTGGCAATGGGGGACCATATCCGATCGGATTGTGCGGTGCCTAGCTCTCAGTGACACTAGCTTTTGCGCAACAAATAGCACAACAAACAATCGCGAGATCGAGTCAGAGGATGGATGAATAGCAACGGCCTCCCGATGTATCGATTGGAAGTGCCAGTCGTGGTATGTGGCGTCACCGCGACAACCAAAACCTACTACTTTCTTTGCCTGGCGGTTGAGACACAGGCAAGTTCGGGAGGCAGGGGCAGAAGAACTCAGCCACCTCAGCCTTCCTTTCTTCGGGAGAATCATGCTCCTCCAGACACTTGACGTCTGAACTCGCCAACATCTATCCCAACCACGGGACGCTACACTTCCTGTTCGACTTGACTGGCGGTGCCAACAGTCCTGGCGATGCGGTCCGGGCAACGGAGAAGTCCCTTTCGCTGTGTGCTCTTTCTACCGCCCACGAGCTTGGCTTCCCTATCAGTGCCCAGCTCGATAACATCGTTTCATTTATGGACATATATATGAGGTGCGAGGTCGAAGCTACCGTACGCACTCGAAAGACATGTTTGTCTACCCTGATGAAAGGTGGATTGGCTGTAAACTTTCTACTCAGCCTGCCTATGCTCTGGCTCACTTCCAGAGAGGCTCAGGCTTTGGCTAGCTCCCCGGACTTTTGAAAAACCCCCAACCGAACCACTGGGAATGGTGGAAGATGGTCCAAGCAGAGCTGGTCCCTGCCTCTCCCGGACACACACCACGACCATTCTGCACAGTCCACCTCGGGCCCTACTCCGGTTCCCATCACTTTCGACGACTGATACTTGCTGGACACGGATGCCCTAGGAAGGGAATCCGAACTATTTCTACACCGGAGAGAACATCATAGAGCATGTTCTCGACAAAACGGTCAAGGTCGAGCTCTGGTATCGTCGCGAGCAAGCTCGGCTTCACATCGGAAGGCTCGATAACAACAACAAATTAGGGGGCTTGGCCGGGTCGGAGAAAGAGATTCCGTTCATTGGCGGGCGCTCAGGGTGGACAAACATGCTGCCCTCATCAACTGGGAAGAGTTCCTCATGTTCTGCGATCATGTCCATAGCAGCACAACCACCCCACGACGATAACAACGACAACAATCAATTTTGGCCTTTCACTGTTTCCCTTGAAACACCTCATGACCACTCAGGCTCATGTATCTTGGAGAACAGGTGCGGGCCTAACCCAGATCCTCCACTTGCCGGGTGAGGAGGAGGAGCAGACTCGACTGATGAGCGTCGAGCACCAAAACTGGCATGACACTGGAGTGGACGAGCGGGAGATACACTTCAAGGCAGTACGAGGGCAACGTGACACATCGATCTAAGATGTGAAATCATTATTGGAGGCAGCCAGCGCGACAACGATGGGCATGGAACAAGAGTGGCAGCTTTAGTTGTGAAAATGGCGCCGCACGTCGATCTCTACATCGCGAATCGATGCCAAAGAGGTAATTGGTACGATCGAGACATTAGATGATACATAGCTTGATACGCAGTATCTATACCTATGGGGGGAATGGGGGCTCAACAATGGTGTATCCCTTGGTTTTCCGCAGGATATTAGGTAGCAAAGAAACATTGATTGCTAGGCTAGAACTCTCTAGCATCAATATACAAAAAAGACATAACAACCTCGGATACATTCTCCCTTAAGATATCCCCATGATAAAAAACACTGACTGAGGTAGCCTGCTCTGCGGATCATGCATATGAAAACCCCTCACCTGGGTAGGTGATGGGAGGTCATGTGGACACCGACAGCGCATCCTTCAGTACATAGCCCACCAATCAACGATTGCTGCGTGAATCGCTCCAAACTGACGACTAAAGATTGTGTAGTATTAGGAAATGAAAAGAAAGCAGAGAAGTCCTATTGCCCTTCGTATGCGAACACTTGGTATCGTTATCCCACCCAGCAAAACACAACTGAAACAAACTACCTGATGATCCTGCTGCTCCACAACTCGGTGCGCAGCGTGCTGATCCACGGCTGCTGGTTGGGATACTCAGTGAGGATCTTGCCGATGTACTCGTGCCAGTCGTCCTGCCAGTCGCAGAGGTGGATCGCCTTGGTGTAGTCCCAGTAGGAAGGATACCAGCCGGCGGAGGCCCAGCCTAGGATGACAATGTTGCCGTCTTGACGGATCAAGATGTTCTTGCGTCGTAAATCATTGTGAGTGAAGACGGACTCGTTGGTCCCCTGAAGGACAGTTGGGAGGACTCGACGGTAGTATTCGGTCTTTTGTGGTTCAGAGTTGCCACAATAGATTGTGTACTTGTCAATCACGGCTTGAATGAACTCGGCCTCAGTATTAAGCGCTCCGCCATCTCGGCGAATTGGCACGTCTGCCCAAAAGATATCGTCTCGAGGCTTGGTACTATCGACACTCCCAAAGTAGCCCAGGCCCCGTGCCGCCCGCAGCGAGACGAAGGCATCGCGCAGCTGGGTGCAGACGTCCCTCTTTTGCGCTGTGTTTAGCGAATCCCACAGATCGTCGAGGGGGTGACCAGCGACATCTTCCATGATGATGTAAGTGATGGTTGTGCGCGTCGTCACATCGCGCTGGTAGATGGCGTAGACCTTGGGCACGGGGGCGCCCGGTGCGTTCTGGCGCACGAAAGTCATGTTTTCGCCCTCAACCGGATCGACAAGGGATCCAAACTTGACGATGTAGCGCCGGCCGACTCGAGCCGTGCATCTTGCGCGACGCTGCTTGATGACGTCTGCCGAGTCCTCGATCTCCTCGGGCGTTGGCAGCGGCTCCAAGATCTCATTGTCCGGCAAGCTGAAGATGACCGAGTAGGCAATTGGTGATGGAGTTCGCACGGGAGGATGGACTGAATTCATGTTTGCGACGATGGTGTTGATGAAAGATCAAGGGAGGGTTGGAGAAATGCCAGGCTGCAGTGCAACTGTTCAGCTTGAGAGAGGGGAAAGCCTGAGGCAGCAATGCTTGCTTATTTGAGACTTTATGGAGGGGGAGGGATGTGGATGGGGAGAAGGGGAAAGATGCGAGACAACATGTCGCAGACATTGGGGGGTTTTTGAAGATTTGGAGCTGAGTGAGGTAACTTACAGAAACGTTATCTCCACTGCCTAGTTAAGCTATTGCTGAGCACACGCCCCCGTCTAGTGTCCGGGGGCACGAGCCGGGGAGCTTCGGTCGGAGTGGGGACCTTAACTGCCGGGCGCGGAGCTTGTGCCTTTCCAGGACCGGAAACGGCGCGGGAAGGCGTTGTCTTGACAAGAACGTACTACGTAGTGCTGAATTGAATTGAACCATGATGGCATTGACAGAATGGCGTAGCGACTGCCAAGATCTTTTCTTGTTCAATCCGTCAGCGTCATCTTTTTCGTGAGTCTTCTGTAATGGCAGGATCGAGGCGTTGGTTCAACCTCCTCTAGAGCACGTGACGTTTCAAGTTGATAGGCAACAGCACCCAGCCATCCTCAGCCTCGACCTCTTTTCTCCATCTGATCTATCAAATTCTTGCTTCAGGAAAACAGAACTGCCATCACAAAACAATGAGTTGGTGTGGCACATGCGATTACTCCCATTGGGCGCCATATAGCCCAGCTGGTGAATGTGAACCTTGGATACCTCGAACTTGTATTCGGCCCTGTTGCAGACTGTGCCGTTTCTCCATCAAGTGCGGCCAAGACATTGTTGCTTGCACGTCTTGCTTCCACTATCTGTTGGTACTCTCTGTTAACCTTTTGCCCAGTTACCGAGGACGGCCGTCAGTCCCCAACCTTGCCGTTTCCCGGGGAGGTCGAGGAAGTCAAGACGCCCGAACTCAAGGCTGCTTTCAAGAGCTGCTTCGGCGAGACGTGCGGGCACCACAACGAAAAGGGCTTCGCCTGTCACGCCGGATGCGCTGCCCTGGCTGAGCGCCTTGGCCTGACCCCCGCCGAGTATCTCCCCGCCCTCGCCTACTCGTACGAGCCTCCCAAGTCGGATGAGAGGCGGCGCCGTGAGCTCGTGCGCTTCCGTTTGCAGCAGGCCCTCAAGAGAAACCTCGGGAGGCTTCCGACTGAAGTTTGGGATTATGTGGCGAAGGATCTTGTTTGTGAGTTTGCTACCGTCGCCATCCCGGTTGTCGAGCCAAAGACGGTGTTTACTATTGACCCTCTGGAGGCTGTGTGGGCAAAGTACGTCGAGATTGATGGCGTCAAGTACGTCAAATCCGTCTCGAATGAACACAAACCGGGGGATCGGCTGCTCTGGGATAAACCCAAACCCCCAACTGGGCATGTCGTCTACATCGCGGAGGACCACTTGGGCATCAATGAGATCACCAACCACTCAGAATTTACGCAGTCGGCTCAGAGCAAGGGAGTCTCGACTTGGTGGCGTACCGTTCCAGCAGAAGACTCATCGACGATTGACTTCAAGACTGATGTGAGTTTAACGCTGTGTTCGGTCTTCATCGCTGACGCCTTTCCAGGGCGTAAAGCTTCGAAGCTTTTCGGCGACTGCTCTGCTTCCAGAGGTCAAGTGGCCGTACCCTATGACGCCAGATGAGATCAACGGCATGTCTCTTTACTATACCATGCTCGATCGTGAAGCCAAATTGATACCCGTGGACATCAATGCACCGGATACGATTGGATACTCTGTCGGTTGGCATTACGGTTGCGTCTATCTTCACGCACACAAGCGTGGAGAAAGCTTGAATTTCTACCATGAGCTAGACATGAGGCAAACAGAGGTGGAGACTAAATCAGCGGCAGTGAATGAAAATGAAAGACACGAGCCTCATGCCGCCAAGATGGCTCGGGTGGCAGAAGAGTCAGATATCGAGTGGAGATACCATCCCTTGAACGCAGGAGAAGCCATTGAGCAGGTCTGGATTCGACAGCCTCGGAAGCTCCCACAAGATGAGGACGACCTCAACAACAGCCCGTATGGTCCCCGATATCTATGGTCTGACTCTCCTCGCGACATTGCGATAGGGGTAAGTCTTGTCCGCCTGTTTGGATGTGGTCTTTGAAGCTCACACCTGCAAGCTCGTAACCAACCAGTCACGCACATTGGTATCAGGATTGCATTGCGATATCCCACATGAAAGGTTTCCATGGCGATGCATCGCAAAATCGTCGACAGCGTCCCCAATGCGCATCTTTTTTAGCTACTCTCTCAGTGGCATCAACTTGTTCGCCGCGCCAAAGAGCATCGCGAGCGACGAGGAGCCTATCCCTGAAGATCTGTATGAAGAGGAACCTGCCAACTTTTACTGGTATGGTTATGACTTCCATACGAGTGCGTCCCTTGAGGATGTCGCACAAGTCGTCACGTGCAAGGCCATCGAGTGCAACGTCATCAACCAAGGGAAGCCTTGCATAAATGGCCTCCTCTTCCGGTACAAGGACGGCAGCGAGAGAACGGTTGGAAAATTCCGGCTCGACTGCGCCCAACCACCGATTTCCTTTGACAAATCTCCGACGCTATTCCTAGGGATTGGCAAGTGCGGATCGCCGACGCGGGGGGATGAGCATGTTGTAGACGTCAGGCTCTCAGCTCCCAAGGATCGGGTAGGGTTGAAGTGGAAGAAGTTTTCGGCCAAGGAGCCCCTTCAGTGGTCGTGGAGGCAGTGTTGGACCAAGGTTTCGACTCCTTCTTGGGAGTATGGCCACTCTTCTGACAGCGAGGAAGATGACTGAGGTGGATGCACGAGGGGGTTTACATGTCAAGGCTCAATGTATGAGGCTCTTGTTTGTTCATGTTAGAGATATCTAGCTGTAAACGTATTTATAGATACAGTGCTGGTTATCATTGTGAATGATACTGGCAATGATGGTAACTACCCGGCAGCCCCTTGTTGTCTTCCAGAGGGCGTAATTCATACCGGGTGTCCCCCAACCAGGTAGATACGCACACGAAGCTGTTATCTGCTGAGCATATCTCTTCTTCACTTCCGCTCGCCCTTTGCCGTACTATTCCGGTCTCGTATTCCTAGGGTAGCTCTGGCGCCTAGGATCTTGACGCGCGGCAATGGATACACAGCCGGCCCAAGAACCAGACCTACTTCTCCATAAAACATTCGATGCATCGCCATGATCTATATTCATGCAAGTAGAATTGTAAAAAGGTCCAGGTTCATGCGGCCGAGGGGAGTGGCATGTCATTGGTTGATGGTGTTGGAGTTGCCGCTGAACCACATTGTCGGGACCAGGCTGGCGCGTAATATCGTGTAGGTCTGAGTATTTATTCCACGCTGAAGACATCGACAGGAGCTATTCTCCATCTCAATCTGTATCATTCAATTGTAAATCATCGCATCTTATTTCATTTTCCCTTGTTTCATACAATTTTCATTTATTATACCCTTTATTTCTTGAAATCAACTCATCATGTCCAACCCTGACAACTACACCGTTGGCTGGATCTGCGCTGTCTGCCCCGAGTATGTCGCCGCTCGGGTTCTTCTTGACGAAATGCACCCTCCTCCTGCATATGTGTCACGACATGACAACAATGCCTATACTTTGGGCAGGATCGGCCAACACAATATCGCCGTGGCTGTTATGCCCGACGGAGAATATGGCATCAACGCCGCCGCAGCTGTTGCTCGAGACATGATGCACAGCTTCCCAAATGTCAGGCTGGGCCTGATGGTTGGAATCGCCGGCGGCGTGCCCAGTGCGAAGCACGACATCAGACTCGGTGATGTCGTTGTTAGCTACCCTCGCGATGGCAACGCTGGCGTCTTTCAGTATGACTTTGGCAAGTCCGTTCAAGGACAGGCCTTTCAGGCGAGCGGCTTCCTCAACCAGCCACCGCAAATCCTACTGGAGGCCGTTCGTCGTGTGATGAGGGTTTATGAGGCTAAAGGACAGGCTCTTGACAAGACTGTCTCAGAGGCCCTGAACCGGAAGCCGAGACTGCTCAAGGACTACTCACGACCGAGCCCTGCAAGCGATCGTCTCTTCCGCAGCGACTTTGTTCATCCCGTGGAGAACAAGGCAGGCTGCGCAGGCCACTGTGATAGGGACGCTAGAAAACTGGTCAAGAGAGCCCCTCGGCCTCGTGGCCACGAGAGAGAGCCTGTCGTCCACTACGGCTTGGTTGCTTCTGGGAACTCAGTCGTTAAGAACGCCCAGCTGCGGGATAAGCTATCGCAAGACAAGGATGTTCTCTGCTTTGAGATGGAGGCCGCTGGACTCATGAACCATTTCCCCTGCTTGGTCATCCGTGGTATCTGCGACTATTCGGACTCACACAAGGCAAAGGAATGGCAGGGCTATGCAGCTATGGCGGCTGCTGCCTATGCAAGGGACATCCTGTTGAACACTGGGTCTGGACGGCCCGAGGTGGAGAGGGTGCCATACAAGCCTGGAAGGAGGTGATTGAGACTGGCGGTTGATCGGCGTTGTTATATGAGCTTAGACTCCACGGGAGAGTTTGTCGAGTTGCGATCTGGAATCGAGACTGACTGTTTCGAGCGTGTCAAAGTGAGATAATGGAGGAACTTTTGTCATGGATCATTCATGGGAGGGTGGTTTAGGGTCATCAATCATTCTTATTGTACAAGCTCTTTCTGTAACCATGAAAGCAATTCATGTTTGCCACCATACGGCACCCATGAATAATAATACAAATGCTGGGTTAAAACTCCCGCAACCTGGAGGCCTGTTGTCCCTCGACATGGCCCTGGACCATCATCTCGAACGCCCTGCTTGAGCTACCTGCTCATTAAATGCCCCCTGACTCTTTTGTTATCTCATCCAGTTCTTTATAGAATAATTCTCCTGGTAGAAAGCCATGAAAGTTAGACCCGCCATCCTCGGCGTCCCCTGGCGATGATGCCGTCCTTGTGTCCTCATCGGTGTCGGGCTCCGGACACAAACCCGGGCTATTCAATGCCTGGAATGCCAGAGCTAGAGAGCCCGTCGGATTACTGCGTGCCTCATGAAAAGGGGGGCTCGGATACCTGGTTCCCTGGAATGCCAGAGCAAAAGAACCCGTGGGATTATTGTATCCCCTGTTAAAAGGCGCGGTTGGATACTCGACTCCAATGCCCCAATCTGCCTGTGTCTCCTTCCTGGCGGAGATCATGTCTTCCCCTAACTCTAGAACGCCTTGGCTCTCTTCAAGTACGGCCACGGATGGTTCGGATACGCCCCGTCCTTCTTGGGGCGATTGAGTGTGTCGATCCAGTTGTGAGGAGCTGTCTCCGGAATCCGATGTTGTTGGCGTGTCAGGATATCCAAATGTGCGTCCCCGAGGGGGCAAAAACTCGTCCAGTATGGAGCAAAGTGCGTCGTCAGACGCTTCTGCATCCTCTTCATCTTTGATATCGTCTTGATCAGACTGGAGTAGACTACTCTCGTTAACTCGTCGCCTCTTCATCTCGCAAGCAGGACAGAGGAAGAAGCATCGAGCGCACTTGAACTCGTTCCTAGCGAGATTGCGGTATCTCAGGAAGCCATCTATTGTATAGCCAGCCTTGAGGCTGCGTGCGTATCCAGCACAAGGCTTCAGGTCGGGGTTGGCGCCGAGGCAAGCTTCCGAGCCACACCAGAGCTCAAATGACGACCACCCTGGTCGTCTCGCCGAGACGATGTCGGCCAAAGTTGACTCGCATCCTTTGCAGTAGAACTGGTCGAGGAAGCCTTTGGACCTGGCTAATGAGGAGTGTGTAAGTCAATTGTGTGGGCCCGAAGTCCAAGTGAGGGGACATACCTAGGTCTATCTGGGAAGTGTATAGTTGTTCTGATGGGAACTGAGGATGTGTTAGTCAAGGCCGTGTTTGTACTTCAGAGCTCAATACCTCTTGGCAAAGCGACATGTCGATCGCGCCGCGGCAAGGTAGGCCCCCTGCGCCATGGCAAAGGTGCCATTCGCTGTTTTTTAGTTGTAGCTGGCTCAGCTGTTCCATCGAAGGTATATTATTCCCGATGCTGAGAGCTGTCTTGCCGGCTGGACTGGTAGGGAAGAGATCAAGAGATCGAGAGGAACCGACAATTTCGATTTGCAATGGCTTCCTCATGACCTTGAGCATCCCCCACATGCTAGCCTTTGTTGATGGAGAAGGACTTTGCGGTGTTGTGGGAGGAGTCAAGGATGGTGTTGGTGGTAGAGGTCGGTTTGGAGGTGGAGAGGGAAACTTTTTAATGTTGACAGCTAGGGCCGGTTGCTTATCAGCATCGTTCCCGTCGCCAAACTTGTAGTGTTGAGGGTTGGATAGATCGTTGCAGAAGATGGGCAGGGCGACAAACGACATTGTCGACATGTTGCCCAAGCTGCGCCTCGTGAGCTCCGAGAGCAGCGAAAGGGCACGCATGTTTAGCGCCGAGGACCGATAGGAAAAGACTTCATCGACACCGCTTGGGACCCGTCGATAGGGTCTGGATGCTTCCAGCGTCTCTTCAAAGGCAAATCGGGAGCTGGGGGTGTCGCTCTGGGGGTTGGAGATGGCGATGGATTCAGGTCTCTTGGAAGGCGCTGGTCTGATGGTGGATGCATCGTCGCTTTGGACACTTTCTCTACTGCTTTGAATGCTCGGAATGGATTCGATGCTTCTACGCTTGAGATGGGCGACGTTTGGGGCGATCCTCTTGCAAATCTCCGACAGGTCGGCGATGGCTTCACGGGCTTCAATGAGGGATTCGCTACATTGTGTTAGCATTGACAAATCGACGAAAGTTGAATATCCAGCTAAGAGGGACAGACTGTTGCATAATGGTAAGCATCAAATTCAGTGATGCTTGAGCATCGCGCACACGCTGGGCTAGCTGATTGATGCGCTTGTCCTTCATGGCCCATTCCAGCCGATCACTGATATCGAGGCTCTGCAGCCGGGGGTCAGAGAGCGGCCGCAGCAGGTTCTCCAGCTGATCCAGCGACGTGACGCAGCCGAGAAAGACATTTTGGGCGTCGTCGAGGGAGAAGTAGATGCTCCTCTGGGCGTCAACTCTCTGCGAGTCGAGGAGCTGCTGGAAGCGAATCATGGTGAGGCGCATCATCGAGACATCACGGAGGGTCGACACTGCGAGGTCGGGTGCCTCCTTGACCTTCGAGGCCGTCGAGATGGCCTTGTCGAGAGCCTTGACGATCTCGGACGTGACCGAGATGCCGCCCGCGACGGCCCCAAAGATGGAGAGGGGATCCATGATACTCGACGATGAGATGGATTCATCGTGAGGGGCTTGACTCTTCTTTTCTACATTTTCTACATAAGCTGAGAGTTCGTGGTTCGCCCAAGTTCGCCTTGCCTTTTCTCAGCTCAAGGCCAACAGTTACCTGTCGATCTCCCCACACACAAGGATGGCACAGATGTTTATACAGTGGCTGACGTTTTCCAAGCCCCTATCGACAGCAAGGAAAAAGCAAATACACGCCCTGAAACGTTTGCACAAGGCATTCTCTTCTATTCAAGGTGGCTAAGCGGCAGCAATAGGGGAAGTCTCATCTTAATTGCGGAGCATATATGGCTGTCAGCATCCGTGTACAGATCGGAAATGAAGCCGGGCAAACAACGTTTATCTCATGTTGCTGACACGTTCCTAGTTTGACACTTCCTTGATATGAAACACGTCTACTTTGATGCGCCCTTGCGGGGACCATGCAGGTAGACTAGGAATGTAGATTAGTTGTCGGCAATAATAGAATTTCAAGGAGGGCAAATTTTAGCCCAACTGCCTCTCATCCAAAGGTCGCTTATCGAGCATCGTATCCAATGTCAAAGCGGCTACTGAGGCTGAAATGAGAGGTTGGGGGGTATGGAGAAACAGAGGTGGATTAATCCCGAGAATCACGTGATACCCCTCACGTCCAACAACACCCGAGCTAGCCTCTTACCAGCTGGTGACCTTATCCCGGGTCGCCCATACCACACCTTGGATTTTATACTCCCACTCTGGTGAATCAACCATAGCTTTCCAGCTTGGCCAGTATTTGATGGAATGGAATAAAAATATTTCGGCCTACTTGGATAGTGCCTCGGCGTTTTCAACACCTTACGAGTATCCTGAATGCCGAAGCATTCCCCTGAACGCAAACTCAATAAACGCTTAATAAAGAATCTTAAAGAGAGTTCACATCACAACACAAAACCTCCCAAACCCTTGACTGAATAACAACTCAAGCCGTGCCACCTTTCTCAGCCATCCCTCTGTGGTCAACGACGACTTGCCTTTGACGTTTTCTTGGTTCCTGATCCCTTCTTCTCTACCCTCAAAACATTTTTACCCTTGGCACTTGTACGAGGCTTTGACCTTTTGGTCAACCTTCTCAGCCGGCTTCCTCGTTGGTCGTGGGCGCAATTGGCGCGGCTCTGGTTGGGATAGAGGTTGACGTGCTGCAATGCGTGCGCTACGACGAAGCCCACCTGGCGGAAGTGAAGAGACGTCTGCACGCCGACGTGAACGCTTGTCAATCGCCTTGATTGGTCTCGAACTTTGAGCTTTCTCTTGAGCCTGCGCTGTGCCCTCTGCTGATTTGTTTGAGTCGTTGTGTGTAGGTGGAAGTGATCCCTGGTCAATCTTCTGTCTCTTCTGGCTGGGGCCTGCCGGCGACTCTTCTTGAGGACTAAGCATTCGCTTCTTCCCCTTGCTCTGGCTTGCACGAGACTTTTCCTCTTCAGCCTCTACCATCTCGGCTTCAACCAACGGAAGCTGCTTCAAAACCCACTGCACATACAGACTGTGACAAGTCCACTTCATCTTCGCACGAGCGTATTCATGTGTACCACTAACAAAAGCGCTCACTTTGTCATTTCGAACCTTGGCTCTTTTATGACGACGCTCAGCACGCTCGACATCCCGGGACACCTTGTTCAGCATCTCTACCCGTTGCTTCTCGGGAATCAGGAAGCGCTCTGGGGATTCCTGGGTCAAGTTGAAGACCCTCTGAGCCTCTGCTTTCGCCATACGGGCCTCGACGTGAGCTTGTTGAGCGTCGTTTTCGCGCTGGAGTGACCCTCTCATGGAGCGTATGTCGTCTATGGTCTCGTGAGGTCCGACGATCTTGGCGTCGACGAGCCTTTTCCAGGCTTCGTCGTGTTTCGGGGCCAGACGTTCCATATCCTCGGCGTGTCCATCAAGACACCAATATTCGTAACCGAGATACTCAATCCATGTGGTGAGCTGATCTTGCTGTGTGGGATCCTCCTTGAGTTCAAAGGGTCGAGTAATGCCATGACTGGCGAGACGACGCTTGACAGCCTCGAAATAGTCGGCGAAACCGTTGCAATCGCGCTCTCGACACCGGAGCCGCTGGCGGTTTCGGGCCTTCATTTCATACCTCCATTCAGGCTCGAGACACAATGGATTCCTCTTCAGCTTGTCCTCAAAGTCAGCTCGCGCCCAGTCAAGCTTCATTCGGTTCGCCCAGAACGTCGCCTCTTTGACATGAACGTCGTAGGTGTCGTTCTCGTCCTCAAGTCCTCGGTTGTCCTTTTGCCACTTGCGAAAGTCCTTCCATCTCTCGTTCTGTTCTAGAAAAATGTCAAACGGCTGGTTGTCCCCGGGGTACTTTTGCAAGGGCTCTACCAGCTCGCGATACTCCTCAGGCTTCTCAAGCACCTCGTCAATTAGCTCGATGGGGTACAGCGGGCGGCCGCCGTCTTCGATCAGTTGTGTGTAGTATATTCTTTCGACTTCTTTGCTCCTTTTCCGACGATTGGTCCTTGGGGATGCGTGCCTGGACTGCTCTGGAGATTGCTGTTGAGGTCGTGACGCAGTGGGATCGCCATTTGGTGGGACTTGACGTAGGCGCTCATCGAGATCATCAAGATCAAGCGGCTGTGAGCTGGGCTCACTGTGCAGAGAGATAACTCGCCCCTTGGATCTGGCGGTGATTAGGAATTAGCAAGCGTCGGGTGGAACGTCGTAGTTGAGCGAGACTCACTTCAACCTGCTGGCAAGACGCTCGCGCTCGTCCTTTGACAGTTTCTCCCAGCCATCCACAGGAAGGCTGTAAGTGCCCGCTGAATCACGGTGCTCCTTCATAAACTGGGTGAGTTGGTCGTCGCTCATGGCGATGAGCTCGCTGACAGGCAGCGGGAAAGGGGTTGGCTCCCTGGCACTTGGTGAAGTCATGTTGTTTCTTGACCACGAACGAAAACAGAAGAGGCGTGATGCGTATGAGGCCAGGAACATATGTGACTAGGCTCTAATAAATGTTGACAGGTGCAGGTTGATGTTTGGCGACTGTGGCAGAAGCCCCTCATCAGGTGTGCAGCTGCAGTTACACATCAACGGAAGCAGGGTTGAAGAGGGTTGTACGTCGCTATTTGTATCTCCCGAGACGGCCCTCATGGAGTCACGTATAGTCGCACTTCTCTGAGTCAGGTACGGTAGGTAGGTGTTAGTTGATGGTGAGCGTGTATCACCAATAACGGCCTGTCTCTGAATAGAGTCAACAGTCAGAGCACGCGGAGTAGAAACACTTCAGATTTCATCTACTCACACCGCGTTAGGTTCTCACAGGCTCTGGTCATAGAGTCTGATCAAGCAATAGACTGGAGAAGCTGTATCTGATGGACTGGCAACGGACCTGTATATATACCCATATGGAGCTGGCATTATGGCTTCCCTTCTACAATTTACCTCGCTATCCTCGCAATCTTCAATACCATCCCAAACCATTCATAAATGCAACTCTCAAAATGAACGACTCAGATATCATTGCGCGGGTGTATCCACACGGTACCAACTCCAACATCCCATTTGAAGCCATCACCACTAGCCCGCTTTGCAGTCGTCCACCTCAAGATTATGTCGAAAAACCTTATAACCGAAACGAGAGAGAGAACCGAGCTGCCTGAGGATACGAAAGGATCTCCCCCATGTGTGGAGGTCAGGTTCAGCAACATACCAAGGACAAGCTGGGGTATCCTCATCGGGTCCCATGCGGAATGCGATATTGTAGTGCCGCTAAAGGGGGTCAGCTCATGCCATATCAGTATAACATTTGACGACCAGAAACGTCTAGTTGTCAAGGACTGGGGATCTCTGGTGGGCACTCAAGTCACTTACGACAACCAAGGTTCAGGAACACGAAGCAAGTTCCAATGGATCATCGGTGGAGCAGAAGTTCCCAGGAACACGGCCAACATCATCCTCGACTTACAAAATGGAATCTCATTTCGAATTGTTGCTTCACGCCACGATACCTCTTGCCCTGACTATATCGAAAAGGTCGATCGTTTCTGTTGCGGGACAGCATCAGCTGGGGAACTTCTCGACGACCTCAACCTTATAAGCCGTCCGATGACCATGGCTCCCACCGGCGCGAACACGCCAGGCACGGACGATATATACCTCAAAAAGAAACTGGGCGAAGGTAGCTTTGGCGTGGTAACTCACCTATGGAACGTGAGTACCGGGCAAGAGTATGCCCTAAAGAAGCTAAGTGGGAAAGCCATGAAGAGGGGAGATATAAATATCGCGGCGTGGCTGAGGGAGGCACGCATCATGAGACAAGTTTCGCACGCAAGTATACCACCTCCTTAACTAATTGTCCCATGTTATACTAAGTTTTCAATAGCCTCATATTGTCGCATTACTTGTAGAATCTTTTACCCCCAAGCCGCGGCTCTTTCTCGAGTATATGCCAGGTGGTTCCCTAGAGCACCACATCAATATAACTGAGGACGAAACCTTGATGATACTCCGCCAGTGCTTATCAGCTCTAGAGTATCTCCATCGTCAGGATCCCCCGATCGCTCACCGGGACATCAAACCGGCCAATATCCTGGTGAAGTCCCGGAACGAGACCTTTATATATGTGAAGCTCGGGGACTTTGGCGTGTCGGGGGATGGCTCTGAGCTCATGACGTTGTGCGGGACTGAGAAGTATATGGCGCCGGAGATACATCAAGAGTGGCAGTTGCGAACCGGCGGAAAGAGGAAGAGGGGGTATAACGAGACTGTCGACATCTGGTCTCTTGGTATAGTGGCATACGAGTTGCTGGATGGCCTCCCACGGTACACCACGGCGTATAGGCAGGACGGCATGGCGTGGTGCGAAGCAATTGTCGACAAGCTTCAGGGGGACGTGCCACTACATAAGGACAACCTGCGTCGCTTCCTCTTGGGATCGATATTGGTGATATCACCCACGTCGCGCTTGTCAGCCAGGGACGCGTACAGCAAGGCCATAAACTTGTCCAGCGAGGGTGACGAGACACCCTCCTCAGGAGGATCGAGTCTGGGGTCACTTTTCGGCTCCACAGAGGAAGATGAAGGGACCATCGTTCAAAGGGCGCCAGAGGGTAACACGACGAGCTTGCCCAATCCTCCGACGATGGTCCAGGACCCAACCATGCCGACGCTCTCGCCCAGGACCCAGATGCCAGCAGATGGCCAAGAGCTGGCACACCTCCTGGGCAATTACTCGTCCGACTTTTTAAACAGCCTCTTTGTCGGCTCGACATTAGCCGAGCTAGGCGAAAAGGAGGGGTCGACGGGTATTGAATCTGCCAAAGCAGATTCAGCTGCGGGTTTGGGCGTCGAGGGCGAAACGGGTGATGAGGTCCTGGCAGTGCAGGACACGGGACAAGAGGATTTGGGAGAGGAAATAGGGTAGCGTTGTAATATTCAGAAATAAGAGTCTTTTTAAAATGCGAGGTGCCAACATCGACGGGTCGATCAACTGGACCAGCGCTTGGAGAACACCACGGTAACACGCTACACACATCGCCAGAGACCCATTTCCCTGAGTCTGATGGGAAGACCCGAACCGGCAAGCATTCAACCCAGTCGCAATGGATCACATCGTTCAGCGATCCTACTAAACGCCCCAGAATCGGAAGCGGCGAAGAAAGAGCCGAAACAACATGCCTTCATTACTCCGTCTCTGGCTTCCGGCCGTACACATACTTGTACTTGCAGTAAATGTGGATCGACCTGGTGTTGCGCATGATGCGGCGCATCTTGGCTAGGAAGACCTGGTACTCGTCCTGGGGCCATCCCAGGATGCTCGTCCAGAGAAAAAGAGTGTAGCCTGGCAAGATTGTCAGTCGGATCCTTCCATGGGGGACATGTGCGAGCTCACCTTCCATGTCATTCTCAAGCGTCAGTTGCGTGAAGCGCCCGATCTCGGCGAGCTTCTTATCAAGAGTCCATCCGCCAACAGGGGCCTAACAAGTCAGCGCCAAAACTCAAAGCTCTCAAGTCACATACCTTGAAAGGGAACGCCTTGATGTCCTCAAACCCTGCTTCCCTAATACCCGTCTCTTGAAGACCGTCCTCAATAACAGTAAAACTATGGCCGAGTTTCTTGCCACCCTCTTCAAAAACAGAGTTCCACACCTTGATCGTATCTTCATCTGCAGCAGTGCCGTCGTCGCAGTAGTAACGCGGGTCGAATTCGCCCGATTCAACATAACCGCCGGGCTTGCAGACACGATAAGCTTCGCGGAACAAGGCGGGCCAGTCCTTGAGAGCTCCGTTGAGGAAACGGATGTGGACGTAGTCGAAAGAGTTGTCAGGCCAGGTCCAAGGCTGAGTTGCATCATCGACCAAGAACTTGACGTTGGGTGGAACCCAGGTTGGCTGTTGGGGAGTCAGCGAGGAACTGCTTAGACGGTGGGATGAATATTACCTGCATTGGCGATAAATCGATACCTGTTACCTCGGCGTTGGGGTGGGCATCACCGAAATCGCTGCCAGTGTTTGTCAGTGCATGGCCATATGTCAGCCACGATGTAGATATCCTCACATTGCCCATATTCCTGCAAATAAGGTCAGCAACAAAACCACATGCAAAACTCAGCCAGCATACCATTTCCACAGCCAACATCGAGCACTTTCTGAATGGTCAAGCCTATCAGCCACCGTCCTTTGAGGCCAAACGCATGCTCTCACCTGAATATTCTCCTTGAGCGGGGCAAGATGGAGCTTCCCATCAAGAAGAAGTGTGAGGTAGTGGTGCCTATCAAGGTTAGTCGCCAAGAAACCTGTCGTCAGACATGTCAAACTTACACAATGTCAAGGGACTCATTCTGCTTCTCGTCGTTGGGGGTAAAGTACTGCGTGTTGTGCTTCTCGCTGTGAAAGGTCCTGCCGTGAATGGTGCGGTACTCGAGGATGCTCGAGGATATCGAAGCTGTGGAGCTGGCATTGTCTCTGGGGAACTCGGTTAGCTAGGGAGGGGAGGGGATGTTGACGATCTTGGATCTTGTGGGTCACTTGCTCATCAAGTAGAAACGCTGAGTCGTCTCGGTTATCGCCCTATGTGTCAAGATATAGTTAGCTGCTAGATGGAGATGTCAGCTTTGTCTGGGCGATATAAAGTTGGCAGCTGTCAAACTCACCCCGGCATCCTTGTCAGGTCATTCTGAGTTTCCACGGCTGCCGCTTGCTTACCTCTGCGGGTGGGCTGTCTGCGGCGATCAGCGGTTGGGTAGGTGCCGTCTCGATTGGCGACTGTCGGCCGGAGGACGGCTTGGGGGATGTCTCGTCTGCCATGGCTGATACTGATATGATGTCTCAAGCGCGATAAAGCGTGATTTGCAGGATCAGGCTGAGGGGAGGTTCAAGTCCGCGGAGGCCGGAACAAGGAAAGTCCCGTGACTTCCGTGACCCTTGATCGCGTTGCAGTCGAGGGAGGACTAAGCGACTGAACCGGGTATTATCATTCTAGGTGTCATTTATTCATTCAAAACTAAGAGATGGATTGAGAGACAAGTTTCCACTTCCTCCGGGCCTTCCCTTCCGTTCCCCTTGCATCTTCCACCTGTGGAATGTTAAGGTTGCTGGAGCATTTCGAAGTCATCTCCATCCCCGTTTCAAAGCCAATCGGCGGCAACCACTTGGTGGTGCGAGCTAATTTAGCCGACAAGCCAGACACACAGTTGATAGTTGAGATTTCTGTTGATAGAAAGTACCTTGAATATACCATCAGCCTCCCCGAGGGAATTATTCCCACTAGCCTGGATACCCTGGTTGTCAAAGGACCACAGTTGGATTGCTGCCTGAGGTATCCACACCTCAGCACGAACCACCTCAACTGCAGTGGTCTTGGCGATTTATGATGCCCTAATTGGAGCAGCCCCGGACAAGGTCACGATGTATCTTTCAACATCCAAGCAATGGATACATGCCCATTCTCTATTTCCGAGGCACAATATATCTACGCACGTCAAGGCCGGGCTGAACATGAGCTGGCTCACGGAGCGATTACTCGAAACCTCCGGCGGCTGTGACGTTGCACCGGATTGTGCCCAGTTCTTGGTCCCAGGTCTAAAGCCCATGACCAATGCTTCAATACGAGCAGAGATATATTGCCCCTTTTTGTTATACCGGGCTTGAAGCATGCTCTAGGAGTTGGTGTGAGATCTCTAGCAATCTGTATACTCAACACGCTGCCTCTTGGATTAACCCTTACCTTAATATCCCTTCACCTCGCTTTCCTTCCACATCTGAGTAAAGGAATCAACAAGAGTATCTTGACCTCGGATAACATTGGTAATATCGTTCATATCCTTTCCCAAACGTCCCCCAGGCAAAAACATGGGTATCATCTCGACAAAGTCATCCACGAGGTTGTCAGGGAGCGGCGAGCTCTGGACAAAGGTCTTCCTTCAAGCCATCTTTTTCGATGAGCCTAGCCTCGATCTTCTTTCCAGTGGCCTTTTCTCACGCCTCGTGGACGTCGTGGACCGAAAGGTTTTGAGGTCTATGGAGGCAGACGACAACGGCAGGGGTCAATGGATCATTGAGAAGTGTCTAGATCGCGGAGCGGGAGGCTTGGGCTGAGCCTAGGACGACAATGACCTTCATCTTGGGGTTTTTGTGGGATTTGCAGGTTTACTTCCAGGTATTAGTGCTTCAGACCTCAAAGGGAAGTTCATTCAGTCCATTCTTTATGCCTGTCCTCGGCTCATGTTCTGTTCGAGGATGCCCCTGGGCTCTGCTTCAACAGTAATGTCGACGGTTGACAAAACACAATCTTCGTGACAGGATCCGTTTGACCTTTTGTAGCTCATTTAATATTCCAAATTACCATTATGCACTACTTATAAGAGCTCCCACTTCTACACAAGCTGACCGAAAGCGAAGTTCATCCCAAGCATCCCACCGGCTCGCCGCCTCGGGCAACATAGGCCCCTCCCGTTTCAACCCAGCCTTGCAGACCACCTCGTCGATGCCCGCGCCGTTGGAGAAGGAAATTAACCGTAGAAACGAACTTCCAGGGTCGGCGGTGAACTCCTGCCTCTCCGGTACCATGATGGCCTGGCCCTGCCGCACAAAGGTCCACTCCGCGTCGTCCTTGAACTTGATCTTCAAGACGCCTTGTATGAGGTAGAAGCAGTGGACTACCCTTGTGAAACACCACCACCGGTTGACGAACGGTTCCGCCGTGAGGATGTACGAGGTTTCCATTGCTGAGATTGAGAACCTTCCATCTGACTGCGCAGTCGTGACGCAGGGCCGGGAAATGATGCCCCCAAGCATCCAGCTGGCGCTGTTGGTGATGCGAAGGAAGTACGGCTGCGATATTGGCGGCAAACTCGTCTCCATTTCTAGCCCTTTGAGAATATCCGGTGCAAGATGAGTTTGTTGAAAGTGAATGTCATACGTGACGTCTCCGCTCTGGTCGCCAGATGCAAGGCGGAGTTCTCCACCGTGATCGTGGCGTAGAACACGACCGAGTCCAGCTATGTCATGAACGGTGGTGAGGATGATGAACTCGGACTGGGGTTCAAGAGGCTTGTAGCCATATACGGTTCCCTTGCTGTGGTGTCAGGACAGAGTCGGTGACGCATTCACTCCACTTACCGGAGGGACGAAGACAAAGTCGCCGAGGCCTAGTGTATGGCCTCGATGATGATTCCAAAACTGAAAGCTGCCCTTGCATACCACAAAGGCGTTGTATGCAGTCTGGTGATGGCGAAAGCGCACAGGCTCTGTCAGCGTCGGTTCATGATGAAAGACAATGAGGCTGTCGTCATTTTCCTGTGCGGCTTTGACGACTGCCTTGGCGGAAATGTCGATCTGGCAGTCATCCTTGAGCCGGAATATTCTGATAGACATGACTTGTGTGTCATGGATCAGCAACGCAAGCCCTGGGGATAGCAACAGAGAAGGGATGCCGATAACGAGGCCCTGCAGCGGTGGAGGCGTCGCGTTTATGGTGTTGAATTGGAGCGCCGTCTGATTGGCCAGAGCAACCCCATTATAGGGGCTGTGCACTGTGCAAGCGCCCAATCACCAGTAGCGAGGTTGGCGATGCCTTCATTCACAATAGGTCCTCGGTCAACAGTTGACCATTTCTTATGCTTCATTTGGCTGACTTGGGCCCTTACGGCTATGCGCAGGGCCCAACCCGACAAATAAAATCAACATACTTGATAGGATCGTACCACTTGAGGTCCCTCCCCGGGAAATGTCTGGCTAATGACGTTTTTGCTCAGCGCGAAGCTCGGGACATGTTGGTGGCTCAACTGGCCGCCACGAGCAAATATCAACATCTTATCCGACATCAACAACTGCCCTCTCATCCTCAGGCATTTCTAATAAAAGCAGTGGGGCACTGGGTTGAAATGGGATGTGGTTTAAACAATGTTGTGGTGACAAGAACGGGCTGCCTGCTGCCTGGAGGAATAAGCCGTATGGCTCCACTAACTCAACCCCGCAGCAACCACCTGGAAAGCATCACCGGTTTTTACCACCATCACTCACGCCTCTTAGAGCTCCAAGTTTTCAAGTCTGTGACGATGGCAGACGGCCTCAGCATCGCCTCCAGCGTTGTCGCATTAGTTGCTTTTGCTTTCAAATCCAGCACTGTTCTCTATACGACCGTCCGCGACTTCCAGAGCCAGGATAAGAACGTCCGGGCGCTGAAAAACGAGCTAGCCGACCTCAGAGGGGTTTTAGAGTCACTCTCCGAAACGGTTGATACCAATTCAAACATCAGTTTTGACGCTCTAAAGCTTCCTTTACTTCGTTGCGGCAAAACCTGTGAGGAGTATGGCGACCTCATTGCTCGGTGCACGAAGCATTCCGGCTCATCTCGACCAAGCTTCCGGGATTGGATCAGCCAGCAGTACCTCAAAGGAGACATCACTGATTTCAGAGAGATGCTTGCTGGGTATAAATCCACTATCAATATAGCGCTAGCCAATGCAAACATGTAATGAACAATCCCCAGGCCTATATTTGCGCAGCCATCTGATTGTAGATGTTTTATAGGCGCGTGGTTTCCTCAATAACGCCTGACGCACTTGAAGAATACAAGGACTTGATACGCGATACGACGAGCGATCTACAGGAGCATATGACACGATTGGACGAAAGAGTACGGGCTTTAGCTGCTTCCGAGGCTGAGAGTTCCGTCCGAGATGAGCCTGAGTGGGTGGCTATGGTGGAGGAGAAGCAGAGTACTCAGGAAGGATTAAAGATCTGTTCCCAACTATCTGCCCAGATTGAGCGACTCGAATCAACCTCGAAGGAGAACCCGCAGTTCTCACAACAGCCTTCAGCATACAAGTTCATCAGGAGTGGCTTAGGCGGCGCCAAAGGCTCTATCCAATCCCTAGTTTCACGGCTTCAAACCCATGAGAACGACATTGACAAAAGAATGGAAGCGATGAGGTCTACAGTGCCCTTATCTGAGCACGAAGCTACCCAACTTGCACAGCTCCAAGAGACCAAGGAGAGCCTTCGCCAATGCATGAGCGTTGTCGCTGATGCGGGCGAGACTTTGACCAATGAGCGGTACAACATCTTCGAAGACATCACAATGGCTGACAGCAGCTACGGCATTTCGGTCTCGACTGTGAAAGACCTCGTGGTTGCGAGACGACTCAACTTGAGCGGCCAGGCCCGTTATTTGGGCGGTCAGATCAGCGATGAGAGCTACCAGAGAACAATCGACGGCCTGACACAACTAGACCTGGAAAGTGTGAAGTCAAATGGACAAGGCGTCGGGCAAACATCTTCTGCTAATGGGCCTAAAAGTGGCGGCGGAGTATCGCATGGGTTTGAACGCTATGGGCGTGGTTTCAACCTACCAGATAAGCAATAGCAGGCGCCGCTAGTTATATCATGGGGGATTTGTCTTTGCTCTCATCGTCTAGGAAATGGCGGTGCCCTACTCGGCTACTATGACGTCTTTATATTATTTCCGCCTATCCTTTATTATGCCGTGTTACTAGTAGCGCGCTCTAGCCGAGGTGTTACTATAATGCGTAGGGACTGACTAGAGACTGCTTATTATTATTAAAAAGTAAGGCTAGGCTAAAATAGGTCTTCTCTCTTATATTATTCCTCTTTAAACTACCTTAGGGGTTGGCCACTGTTTGTGAGTCATGTGCCATCGCAAGATCCGGCAGGTACAGGACTCAAGTGGTGACTTTCGGTCTTCCCCTGTTCAAACCCGTGGCTTCTACCCCTTCTGTCCAAGCGCTCTACACCGAGGTCATCAAGCACGACATCTTCACCGACGAGACTGCCAGTTTGCCGCACTTCCTACAGGCCGCCGACCGAACGCCGTGCCCTGGTGGGCAACGCACCCTCGCCTAGGAGCCCGATGCCTTCGTCCTGGAAATGCCGGTGGACAAGCACGCTCAAAGAACATCGTTGATACCCCTATCGCGATTGAGTACTTGGGCGGAATGTAATAGGCAGCGTCTAGCGGTATTAGGTATACCTAGACTAGAATGTGGCCCCGTAATGATTAAATGCTTCACGCAGAAGTCTTCTCGCCGGCAATCTCCTTCATAAGCGCAATCACCTCCTCATCGCTCATAGCCTCAACGCCCAACAGCTCATTGTCCGTCTTTTCCAGCCTATTTACGTAACCTGGAGTAGAAATAGAGTACCTAACGATGTCACCCATAACCTGCCAGTCTACCTGGCCAGCCTGTAGCTGAGCCATGGCCTTTTCAAACACCTGGTTCATATCCAAATCCTCCTCCTCCCAGCCTTGGTCGCCCAGAGCCCTCTTGGCAAGATTCGCAAGCTCCCTCTGTGTCATTTGTCTGTTGCAGATGTAGCAGATTCGATTTCTGGTCTCTTGGGGCTTGGAGAGAACGTTTGCAACAGCTGTAGCCACCGAAGCGACAGTGGTATTCGGAACAACCGTGTTGCCGCCGTTCAGGTAGCTGATTCTTTTGTTCTCAAGGTCGATGGCGAGAAATTTCGTGCGAAGACCCCAATCGAGAAACGAGTTGTTGGAGATGGCCGTCCAGGTAATCTTGCCGTCGTCGGCAAGCTTCTGGATATGCTCCAGGGCCTTGGCCTTGCCCTGGAAGACAGCCAGGCCTCGCGCTTTGGCGTTGGCCGGGTCCACACCGAACTCAGATGGGATTATTCTATAAACTCCGGCCGCGACGGCGGCATCCGTCAATCGGATGGCCACAGAAGGGTCGGTCGCCGAGGTGGCATCGATGAGGGCATCCTGATCCTTGAGGGCTTCAGTCAAGGCTGAAGCGGATCCGAAATCGACCACCTGCACGGCAACCCCAGAGGGCACATCACTCAAGGTCCTGCGAGAAATAACAGTAACATTGAAATGGCCGTTTCTGACCAGAGTTTGCAGGATGACCGAGCCCAAGCTGCCAGATGCCTAAGATGTGCAGGTTAGCTCATGTTGGAAGCCATAGGAGCAAGTCTGTTACCCACCCCGGCAAGAGCGACATTCTTAATTTGGCGAGTCATTATTCAATGGGATGAGCTAGTATTAATGGATTGGAGATGGCTTTGGAGGCGAGTATGGAGCTATGATGTTGGAAGTGATCTGGAAAACACTCTGGCATACCGGCGACTATCCGACGCCTTTTAAGCCAAAGAGCTGTAGTTTCCCCACGTTATCAGGCAGGTAGAATCCAAGTATTATTCATACAAATCAAAAAGTAACAAGATCGGATTCAATCAGGTACCGAGAAACACATGTTTGACTCCCATCTGAAGAGTTTAGACCCCGGCTTACACGAGCACACCGCAGTCTTGACACCTTGCGTGCCGCAGCCCCCAAACGTCGAGCATAGCTAGTCCAATTCAGTAAGAAGGATGAGCACATTTGTCATGCAAGTTCAAGGAGACCCTTGCCGTCGACAGGTTCGACGATGTGGTTCCTCTCTGTTTAGGAAACTAACGTTAACAAGTGCTGTCGCCAACGGGCATACAACGCTGACCAGCTCAGTCGCTGACAGACAACTTTAGTCATCGATCGGCCATGTTGGGTATAAATTCCAAGTGGGATACCGATGTTTCAACTTTTACTACTGCTGTACTCCAGCATATTTGCTTGATACAGGAGAGATGACTGGTGGACTTGGGAGAACTCGGGATGGACAATGGCTTTGTTCTCGGAAGAGGACTGGGGCTGATTCATCTCCCTCAATGAGTTCATGCGTTCCCGACATATGCTTGATGCAGGCTGTCGTCTACGTTGGCCACCGTACTGTGATGCGACACCGAGTCGCCAATTACAAACGAATGCAACTACTGGTTGCTACCGAGTTGAGCAATTATCCTCCAAACGGCTCTGTGATTCTGCAGCTCTGGCGACTAATGCCCATGGAGTACTGCAACTTGGGATCATACAGTCACAACTGTGTCGGAGACATTTTTTTAATATTATATTATAATAATATTTCTCCGAAACGAGTGGAAGGATGGTTGATGATGCTGGAACATCTCGCGACATCTCGACGTCCTGTAATAACCGTCTCCCAGCGTCAATCGAGATCAAACCATCCCCGATTCGTGACCCATTCATTCAACCTGACCATCTTTTCCTCATAACTCATTCCCAAATCCATTTCCAAATCCTTTCCCAAAGAAATTGTCAAGGATATTGTCATCAAGGAAATTGTCGTGAGGGGCATGTCGAGGCCATAACCCAAGCCATGTGAGGGGTCCAATCAGCAGCAACCAAACCAGTTGTGCCACATGAACCAAAAAAAATATAACACACTGACAAATCTAATGCAAAAAACGCCCCCAATTAACACACTCATAAAACGAAAGGAAAAAACGCAAGGAAACCCACCCATTTTCCACCAGCGCCAACTCAACAACATGATCGCCATCAAGGCATCACCCTTCCACATACGACCATACCCACTGGAGAACTCGGGATCCCGTCCGCTCTCCCATAGATAAGCCAGTGAGGGGCGGATTAGTAGTTGGGTCGGTGACGACCAGCGAATCCCCGCTGTTGTATGTTTTTTGTTTTGCAATTTCTTGCCAAATCTCTCTCTCTCTCCCCCCCCCCTTTTTTTTTTTCGTCGAAACTCTTCCTCGACCTCTAGAAGATTTGCTGAGCGAGTCTCAAGGCGGCAAGCTCGTCCGGAGACTCAGACCTGACATAATACTTCAACTCGTCGCTCGGCACTTCACATCCAGACGTAGCCAGATACAGCAACATAGGCCCCTGAGGAGGAAGTTGCTGAATCGTCTCGTAGTACGGCTCCAGAAAGTGAGCGATCAGGTTCCGATCCGACGCGACCTTCCACCATCTCATCGAGTGCTTGACCTCCAGCTCGGCCATGGTCTCCCCGTCGGGGTTTTGCTCCAGATAGTACTTCACAAAGTTGACCATGCCCATGCCAACAGCAAAGTAGAGCGTCTCGAGGCGCTGCGTCACTTCGCCATCGGGGTTGCAGCAGAAGCTAAAGTGCCAGTTTTTGCCGCGCTTGCGACGAGTCTCAGCCACGAGGTCGTGGATCCTCATGAGCATGGTGTTGGCGAACCTGGGACTGAACTTGTCTGTTCGCCCCACGTAGAGCAAGCAGTTTGACATGTCGGTATCTGCTCTGCCGAATGTAGCTCCGAGTTCTTGAGCTATTCGGCATTGGTGCCAGGACATGGAGGCGAGAGCTGCATCTGCGTTGAAGTTGTGGTCTTGAAGCTCCAGGCTTGAAAGGGTCCATGAATCAAGCCTGCTGAACCACTCAAACACAGTTCGATGAACAAACTCGATCGAAGAGTCAATCAAGATGTCATGGTGAGGGTGAGACTCTGGTGTTCCGCAGAAACACTTGGCCAAGTCATCCCCATCACTCCGGATAACCTCCAAGAGCCCACCACAGCGGCTGGCAAGGCGGTGCTCGAGGGCCAAGCACTGTCTGTGACGCGACTGGAGGGTTCTCTCCGAATGAAGCTCAAAGTTCTCAAAGTCCAGGCTGTTCTCGTCGACAGCGGCCAAGCCAACGGTCCAGACCCGTCCATGCTCGCCCTCGGCGCTTCGCGACTGCTTGCTTCTGTAGCAGATGCGGAGGATCTTGGCTGCCTGCTCGCGGTAACGGAGATCTACCTGATTGAGCATGTGCGCGTACAGGTCCTCGAGCTCTTCTGGTATGTCCTCAATGCGTTGCTCAAGCTCGTAGAAGCGTTCAAATGCGTCGAACCCCTGAAGAAAAACCTTGGTAGCAAGGACAGTCCACAAAAAGATACCGTATGCCCTTTCAGCAAGTGTCTCGACGAGGATCAGGGCCATGGTTTCATCCACATCTCGCAGGGTTCTCATGTACCGATGGGAATCAGTCTTGTCCTGCACATATTGCAGAATGTCTCCGTCGGTGAGCTGATCAAGATGGAGCTTTGGCGCGTCGGCAAAGGAATCAACAAAGACGGGATTGGGCCTGCTCGACACGACCAACTTGATCTTGGGCGATTTGCTGAGCTTCTGGACAAAGGCGACTGCTCTGGCCGCGTCGCCAGCATACTCGTCCAAGGCATCGACGATGAAGCAGAAACGTCTGTCGAGAACGCCTTCCTCGGTCATCTTCTCAAAGGCAATTCTCACGTCCGCCACGGACGGAAGAGGAAGCGACTCGTGGGATTCAAAGAGACTGCCTTCGTAGGCGTAGTGCCACAGGGTGGGCACAAGAACGGGGATGGCACTGGGTATCTCGTCGAGGACGTGGTAGAGGATTGCCCTGGCCATACCGTCTCGGCACTTCTGAAGGACCTTTCCCATCTTCCAGAAGAAGAAGGAACCCAGAGAGACAGTCTCTTCACCTCCCCAGGCGTCCAGACGCCTCCTGGTCTCGGGATGGTTGAAGACGTGCTTGAGAAAGGTTGACTTGCCCGAACCAGCTTTCCCACAGACCCAGTAGATGTCGGATCCTGACTCTAGCCAGTCGGCGAGACTATCCCACCCGACGTCAGGCTGCTGTGGTGCAAGAGCCCATTGAAAAGTCCCAGGGTGAGGATCCTGCAGCTTCATCTTCCTCTCATCCATCCCATCAAACCAGAGATTGTTCAGAACTCTTCTCCGCGCCATAAAGACAATGAGCTCCTCGGCCTCGCGAGCAATCGTAATTCTGATTTCCTTGGAGGCGTCGCGCACCATTCGCAAGTCATCCATGGTCTTGCACCTCTTGACGTCCTTCTTCGCCATCTCTGCCGTGATTTCGAGGTAGTCGGGTCTGTAGGCGAGCTTGTTGAGGGCATTGACGAGCTGTCTGACGTGCTCAAGGAACTTTTCGAAACCTACAGGGTCGCTGGCGACCCGTAGAAGCCTGGTCGTCGACGGTAAGTTGTCCGGAAGTCGCAGCACGCGAAGCTTCCGACGGGTAAACTTGCTGTTGAAGTCCTCCATGCGCGACTTGCTGAGGATGAAGTAGCTGTTGAGATAGGTCGCATCAGGCAGAGAGTCCTCTTGCTCATAGGTCATGATATTAAAGCGACTGTTGAGCTGCGCCTTGTCCATGAGCATTGTCTGGTGGTTGTGCAGTAGCTCAAAGATCTGATGATGGGTGTCAAGCTCATCAAGGCAGTGGTCGTAGTCCTCTTCAAGGAGCTTTAACCATATCGACCCCACTGCAGGAGCAGGGTTCTCTCAATGTCGAGCTTGGCCTGGAGAAGGGGCCAATCCTTTTCCAGAGCCTTGAGGCAGGAAACATCTGAGAGTATGTCGAGGCAGGCCTTGAGGGCGCCTGCGATGCCGGCGTTGCCAGCAAGAGGCGGGGCGACGCCCAGGGTCATGTTGTCTGTAGTTGGTTCCGTAGTGGGCAATAGTAAACTAAAAGGGTGAAGTAGTAGCTTGTAGATTGTTGTTGATGATGGGTCAAGTCAAAAGGTGAGGAAAAAAAGGCAGAATTTATCAGGATGGGCGCCCAACTCAAGTTCTCTCTTGTCTTCTCTTCTCCTGTGCGGGGTTTCCCATCCACCATCCATGTCTTATGCTACTGTAAGCCGCGTTACGGCAGCGCATTTGCACTTTCGAGCAAACAAAACGCCTTGCATGTTGGCTCTCGGATGTGATAGGATTGTCCAGACGAGGGTGGCTAGCTGGCCTGGAAGCGGGCCGCGTCTTGGGTTTCGGTTGTTGGGTTGGTGAAGCGAGAAAAGAAATAACGGAACGGCAGTTCAGTTGTCGAATGCTCTCGTTCAACTTTAATTTATCAAGAGTCTGCAACTTAACAAGACGGACCCTCTTTTGATAATACAACTAGCACTGCTTCTAGCTCTTCCAGTGTCGCTTGTGGCCCAAGGTGGTGTAGTGCCACGTATCTCGCCGAGCTATATTTTCTTCTTCCTCAGCAACTTCTGAGACAGTCCGTGCGAACCGCTTCTCAGCCAACAACCTTGGCCCTGTCCTGTTCCGTGCAATCATGAACCCGGGCCAGGCACACGATGCACTCATCTTGGCGCGACCTTGTCTCGCCCCTTCGGAAGAGGGCCCTGTCCACCACCTTCTGCGGTCCAGAACAAAGCCCCTATCCGAAACAAATGACTATTCAGAAATGCTGACACGCAGCCGTATTGTCCTTGCCGCTGCGAGTCCAGCCAACCAAGCACCTTGACGGGCTTGATACCACTTTAATCCCTGGCGTCATGTAGGTATCTATCCGATATCCCATCCCTCTGCAGATTGTGTAACTCGAAACCAGGCTCTGAGTGTTCAGGGACAATACCCGGGAGGGGAAACCTCTTTTCTCAGCCCGCACAGCAAGCCACATGACATGTCACCATTGCTTTCCTGAAGTCGCTACGTACCTCGTCTCGACTACCGATTTCCAGGTACATAGTGTGTAGTTGATATCAGAGCCGCCTCCCCGCACGGGCCTCGCAGGGGAGTTGTGAGATCTCAATAGACGACTGCTTCATTGTCTTCATTCGTTTATCGTAGTATTTAGTTTGTCTGCTTCTTCTCCCGATCAGTATAGACGATTAAAAAGACTCAAGATCGTGCTGCTATCAAGCCATGACGACAGGATAACGGTCGCCGTGAGTTCAGCTTGACCTGGGGACTCGGTCACATCACCCTGCATGCAAATGTGCAATATAGAGTGCTCAGTTCAGAGATGTAGAGCGGGGTTTGTGCGACCAGTGCATACTTGACGCACGTTGGGATCAGTCTCAACAATATGAACCGCGGTTCTCATACGAGTCCTTCCAGAGCCTCGTTCACTTCTTGGTGGTCCCCGTAGACAATACCCCGAGTCATAGTCTCAACCCGAGACTTCAACACCAGTAGCTCCATGTCGATGACCACTGCATGCATCACGGTGCCCTGTCAGAGTGAGTCAGTGTAAATGGTCGCCCTGACTTACGCAGCCTTGTGAGTTATGTACGTGACACTCTCCACAGTGAGACGTCAACTCTACTAGACTGAGGATAGCCACGTTCCCTCGCTAAAGGGCCTGGACTCCACTGGCTTCGGCAATGACAGGAATCGCGGGCCCTTGCTTGACGAGTGATAGGTCAGATTAGAGGGATATTATTGCTTCTTTATCATCCACGGAAGAATCATGCGGGGGTGGGTCATTTAGTATCTGCCGATACACTCTATGTCTATGACGAACCGCTATGATCTGCAGTCGAGGCTTTGTACAAGACCCTTATTGTCTCATCAATGTGGTGGCTATGAGAGCCTCGTTTCCAAACCCGACAGCTGAGCAAGAGCCCTGATTACGCAGACACGCAGCCGTCCTTGCTGTCCTCAATAAAGATACCACCATAGATCAGTCCCTCGTCGAGATCACTCTCCTGGAAGCCAGAGTTGACGACATCATCCGTTCCAGTGGGCTTCTTGAGAATACCAATCTGGTACTGTCCCCGTCCAGAGTTATCGTTGGAGATGGGCTTCGTGACAGCTCGGAGGGGCTTGCGGCCCTCCGAGTACCAGGCTTGGATGGTGCTGCGACCGGTCAGCAAACAAAAAGAAACAACAATACAGTCTCAGGGTGAGACATACTTCTTGTCAAAGTCGAGCGTGATGGCAAAGTTCTGCCACACGTCCTTGAGGATAGGAGTGGACCAGATCTGCTTGTTGGTGCGGTCGAGAAGCTTCCAGGTGTCCTTGGGCAGGTCCTGGCCGATGATGGTACCAGCCTCAAAGTTGAATTGGTTGCTAGAGTAGTCACCCGCCTCATGCCAGACATTCTGTTCACCGTCAGCTCTGTTGTTTGCACTTTTTGCGTCAATTGTCTCACCAGGTACTCATGGCTGAGGTTGAGAGGCCGACTCTCGTCCTGCAGAATGCTGAAGTGAAGTGTCTTGACGCCTTCAGAAGCAGGGCTCTTCTCATTGTCGTCCTTGGCAAATTGCAGACCGGCACGTCGGAAGCCGTGCTGCTGCATAAAGATGCTCTCATCGCTGATGGTGACCTCGAGAGGAACAGTGCGAGAGACAGCATCAAATCGAGATCGAGGGGTATTCTTGGGAAGCAGAAGAATCTCAGACCAAGAGATGTTGTTTCCCTTGACATAACCAGGGTTGAAGGGGTTCCAGCCACCGCCGTTCTCGGTATCAAAGTCGGTCAGGGAGGCATTGGCGGGGACACATCCGTCAAAGACAACGGCGCAAGAGTTGCTGGCCTTGGAGTAGGTGTGGAAGCGGTGACCGAGAGGAGTGGCCGAGACCACGGAGGAAACAAGAGCGAAGAAGGTTGCGGCACGCATTGTGAATGATTGTGGGTGATATGTACAAACGAGAGTAATGAATGAATGACAAGAAAACAACACTATCCAGTAGTGAGCGAGCTGAAGAGGACTGATTGATGAGACGAGACACTCAAGAGACAGAAGACGTCTGATATATATCTCCTCATGCTCATCTACCGGCTTCTTCGGTAGTTGCCAAGCTTCCGAAACATATCACCAGGCTTCGTCATCGTATACGGCACATAAAGAACAAATTCCTTACCAATCCCACCATCTCGTCACGAAATTATCGCAACCATTGGAGGGAAAATAGCTGCCTTTTGTACTGAACCTGTGGGCCGGGACTGGTGCTGTTGTATCTGAAACGGGCTTCTAGAAGCTAGAAAAGCTTAAAGCGTTGCGCTTGGCTCTAAATAGACGACAAGGTTTAATTAAGGAACCGCTCCGGGTCGTGGCAGGTTCCCGAGGTTCCGGACCTGGTAGAAGAAGAAACACGGGCCATTTCATCATCTTCTCGAAGAAGAGATGGTTTAATCATGGGAGAACCCCTAAAGCGTTAGGGCCCATCATTTGATCGCCTTCTTTCACCATCACATGACTGATCACAATGTGCCTTCCTTGGAAGCCGCCGGGACAGCCCGTCATCTTACCCTCAAAAGGCCCGAGCCTGCAGCCCTACGGCGCCTCCCGTCCGGCTTCGGCGCAACCTCCGTCTCGGTCCCACAATCCCGGCCTCGACCGGCCCTCCCGACCCGGAGCCCATCGGAGTAGTTCTTACGGGAATACCCACTACCCTCGTGGTATCAGTAGCACTGACAAGCTGTAGTTTGCGCTATGACAAGACGCTATGCCACGCCTTCACGAGTCAAACGGCATGGTATCTCAGTATTAAAGTTCAGTCACCAAAAGGAATTGTCCACCATGTGTCCAACCCAAACCTTGAGCCCGCCACAGCCGCCCAAGTACACTATCTTCACACCCTCACGATGTTCTCTCTTCCTGCATTGCAGTAGTGTTTCTCACAGAACATCACAAGCAAACAATCAACGACGATCCCCCTCAATACAACGGATTTCCCCAAAACCTGACCGAGCACCTCCGGGGAGATGATCCCCCACGACGCCTCCTGTATGCCAGGTGAAAAAACGCGGGCACGAATCACCTTGGCTCACCGAGGACGCCCGCTCATGTCGGCATCTCCCATCCGCTGACCGGCGTGTGCGCCAGGGCTGCAGCAAGGGCGGGTTGAAAGTGCAAACTTGTGTGAAATGTAGTTTGAGGGAGAGAAAAAAAGCCTCACTGAAAATGTTGTATGCCGTTCGGCACGTTCTATCCGTGACGGTGCAGCAAATCCTACACACATGGATATAGCATTTGGTTTCTTCTTCTTCTTGTGTGTGTGATACTGCATGTTGACTTGCCAGGTGACTACTACAAGGTCCAGCCATGTATTTGTAGATTACATCAAACTGCACAGACTATCTATCAACGAAGCGTCAAGCTCTCAGTTTAGTCAAATGCTTGAATAAGCAATTATATGCTTAACGCTGCAGCATGATACATGAGAAAAGATGGGACGAGCTGCTCTTTGACACATGGTGGTGCTTGGCTTCACGCCCCGAGGCGTTGTATCTACCAACTCTGCATTTGCATCTTCACTCCCTCCCCCTTCAACAAACATGGATTATACAGCTTCATTTTCAGCCTAGATGGCGTCACAGACAAGCAGGACAGTAAACACCTCAGATAAACATAACCAGCGGTGAGTCATCTAGTTCTTCGTTTAGCCGCAGTTCCCTCGATTCCGACTCGACCAGAACCCTCCGACGTCGCCCACCACCGCCCGTCAACACCATCACCATGATATATTCCGACAGCTCCCTGTGGGGAGACACGGCATGTCGCGTGGGATGCTTTCCACCCTTGTATCACCTTGATTCCACCCACTCCATTATCCTCTGGAAGCAAACATCCCAGCCCACCGTATCGGCGCAACTGACACGCCACAACGCGGGATATACTTCTCCTCGGCGGGCCAAAGCACCTGACAGGTCGACAGGCATCACCGCCCGGCGCCGAAGAAGTGTCACAGATAGCCCGAGAAAGCCCCTTTACAATGGATACCGGTTTATACACACATACAGGTTTGGATGGATCAAGAATGCAACTGTCTATTCTGCTGAGTCGCAAGACAATGACTGACGGTAATGGCTCAACAACCACCACAATGCCCAAGTGTCCCAATACTTGTAACTAGGTCGTAGTATAAGCAAAAGCAATCTTGAAAGGGCGCTTCTTTGCATCCAAAAAGAAAAAAAAAACGTAGCAGAATAAACAAAGGATGAATTGATAACCCCCCAGGTCATCTCCATCCCAACTTTTCTTTCCATCTACCGGGACAGTTGACCATGGTATATAATCAACCCTCGCCAGATTCCCAAAGAAAAGGCACAAGAGACTGATGTTCGGGGGTATTAAGCCTGCTTGCTTCCAATTCTGTCCTCCGTATCCGTTGGTCCATAGCATAGTACAACGTGGTGGGCAAAAAAAGAACGGTTCAAAGGCAGTTCCAAACTGCAACCGTATAGTATGTACAGTTCAGAGCACTAAGTAAAGAGAAACGACAGTGAAATCATCAACTCCGGACCATGTGGGCTGCCCAGCTCCCCTGTCCATGGTCCTCTCCCCAACGCCCTTATAGATGCATGCAAATGACAAGCAGCGCAGTCAAAGAATGCATGCCCTCATTCGAGGGCAGCTTGTCGAAAGACAAAAGAAAGAAATGAAAGCCCCAGTATTGTGATATCATGCCCGATAGAGTCGTATTATAGTATCTGTGACTGAATCGGGTCCATCTCGTCAAGAAAAAAATCTCGTTTCGTTGACATTCGTAAATTCGTCTAATAGCCAGGTTGGCCTGGCATCTTGCCCAGGGAGTGACCACCAGACATCTTCGGGGGCAGATGGTTGTGGCAGAAGATCTTCTTGTTTCCGTTGACCTTGTTGTCCTTCTTAGTGGCGTCGATAACCAGAGCTGGGTCATCATATGATTCTACCTGACAGCACTCGACATTCTTCATCCATCGGTTGTTGATGACCTCGTTGATGCCGATACGCTTGTGAGGGTCGGGGTTAAGCATCTGCAGCAACAGACGGCGAAGAGCAGGCGGGGTAACGCCAACGTCGAGGGCGTAGCACTTGGGGTAGTCGCTGTCGGAAATGCAAGCATCGCACTCGGGGTGCTTAGCGTACCACTTGTTCCAGCCATCGACGAGCTTGTCGTAGTGCAGGTTGCCCGCCTCAGCACGGGACCAGATAGCACCACCAAAGGTGAGGTAGATCATGATGATGGCTGAGCTCCACACATCCAGGGCGCGAGGGTCGTAGGCTTCCTTCTTGGCGAGCACCTCGGGGGCGATGTAGGGCTCACTACCGCAGATGCCGGGAGAGCAAAGGCGAACCTCGCCCATATTACGGCCGCATTGTCCGCCAGCCTCACGAAGACCAGGATGAGTGCCTGAGAAGACTTCTGAGACACCAAAGTCGGTAATCTTGAGCTTGCTGTCCTTGGTAATCAAAAGGTTCTCCAGCTTGATATCGCGGTGGGCAATGCCATTGGCGTGAAGGTAGGCGACGCCCTGAATGAGCTGCTTGAAGAGACACAGGCGGTCCTTCTTGCGCTCCTCACCCTTGAGGTGACCCTTCTGAACCAGGCTGAAGAGATCGCCTTCGGAGCAGTACTCCATAACGTGGTTCCAACGGGAGTGGTCGGTGCAGAGGCGGAAGGTCTCGATAATGTTGGGATGGTGCAGACTCTTGGCGATACTGAACTCGGACTTGATCTTGTTCTCGTAGTCCTGTTCGCTCTCACGGCGAGACTTACCACGGAATTCCTTGACGGCATAGAGTTCCTCGGGGTAGCCCTTGCGCATCATGAGCCTCACCTTGGAGGCAGCTCCCTTTCCGAGATGCTTGCCATGACGGCCAAGGAACTTGCGCTGATACTCAAACTCGCTTTGTAGTTCGACAACATCGACAGCAAAATCATCGGGGAGGCTAAGACTCATGCGTCTAGCCTTGGCACCAGTACCAGAGTCCGGAGGGAGCGGCCAGACGCTGCGTTGAGGAGGGTACATGGTCTCATCTTGCTCAGCGGGCGGTGGCAGAGGAGTGTTGGGACGGCTTCCGTCGAAGCTGCTAGCTCGACGGCTAAGCTGGGGGCGCTTGTCTCCATTCGCACTCTTGGCGTTTGAACCAACAAAGCCGATAGTTCGGCCACGGAGAGTCAAACCGGTGGAAGCCCGATTCTTCTTGAAGTCGCTCTGGCTGGGCAGGTTGTTGGCTGAGGAGCGCTCGCGGTGCACTGAAGCCATTTCGAGACCGGCATCACTTGGTGACGGGGGCGAGTTGGAGCGGGTTGTAGCTGAAGAGCGGTTCATGGAGAAGCGACGACGGTGGGTGGGTCGTGGGTTACCGTTGGTCTGAGGTTCTGCGGGTGCAGAAACAACGGAAGGAGTGGCAGAGTCCATGATGGCCGAGTTGTTGGCCACCTGGGAATTTGAGCGGCGGAAAAAGTTGGACATTGTGCGCTTGAAGCTCGAGGTCGAGCCGCGAGTCGACCGTTTGGAGAGCGGAGTTCCGGTGGAGGTGACTTCGTAGTCCGTATACTTGGGGGTTGTGGATTCGGTATGCGAGGGTCGGCGAGAAGACTGTGTCTGTGTCTGATAGAGCGTCTTGCTGTTGCTGTTGGCGCCTGGAATAGGAATAGGAACGGCGCCTGATGTGACTGAGCTAGCCTGGTAGGACTGGTAGCTCTGGAGGTCTGCGAGGTCTTGATTCTCAAGCGTAAAGTCCTGGGACTGACGACCGCTGATGGGAGTGACTGGTTCAATGGCGGATTCGCTGCCAGACTCTCCACCTTCCTCGAGAACAATTGACTCGGTCAGGTCGGTGAGATATTGACGCGGCGATGAGGCAGAAGGGAAGCTAATGGCCGAATTTGGGCTCAAAGGAGCAGAAGCGGCACTTTTATCTGTGGCGACCGCAAACAACAGACGTCAGCACGCAGGGGTTGATTAAACTTGGGAGAGTTGAACAGGGTGAAAGGTCAAAGGTGACAAGGAACAAGGGACACAAGGACAAAGCATGAGGCAGAATGAGAGATCAGACAGGGAATGAAGCGGAAGCGAGGCAGGGATCGGATGTGAAGAGATCCCCCAGCCCAGGCCCCAAGTCCGTCCGCCCACCAAGCCAAGGCACAGCACAGGAGCCGCAGGGCGGAAAAGGATTGCCCGCCTGTGGATGGACGGCGAATGCGTTGCGCGATGGATGCTCTTGACAAGGCAAAGAGGCTCCAGCCGGTTGCATGCTTTCCCTTTAGCCAGTGACAGACACGGTCGTGATGGCCGAGTCCCACGTTGATCGCGTCACTGGTGCCCCGGGCTCGATCCACGGAGATGCTTCTCGCTTTCGGGCGACGGGGCTTGACGATGACAAACGCAAGGCAAAGCAACAACGCGAGAGCGAGGGAAATGACCCGGAGACTGCGAGAACAGGAGGGGGACGGATTGGAGCGAGGATTGGGGGGTTACCAAGATTGGCTTGGCCCAAGTGCAAGAGAGGCAAAAATGAATGATTACTGAGAGAAGAGGGTCTCCATACCTGCTGAGTCGAGCATGGAGCTCTGATGTGGTTGGTGCTGGTGGGGTGCCACGAGCATCCCTGGGCCCGAGAATGCCGCCATCGTGATGGAGCGAGTTGCTGTTTCGGGGGGTCTCGGGGAGCTAGGTCGCTAAACTGTGGTGGATTCTAATGTCCAGAAGCGCTGGGGGTCCTCTGCTTCTTTATCCTGTCGGAGGCTTGTGGTGGATGTGTGCGTCTGGTCTGGCGGGGGGTACTGCGCTTCGGTGTACAGGCGGCGCCTAAGGTACAGCGGGCAAAGGGCAGAGGTTGGGGGCGGTTGCTGGTCACTGGGAAAGGCGAGGAACCACGACGTCAGGGCCACACACCATCCAAGAGATGGGTCAAATCGAGGATGGAGACGCTTCAGCAGCTGTCGCAGGCTGGGTCGTGCTCGTGGTTGGTTCGTTTGGTTTTTCCACGGTTGGCTGGTCCGTCACAGGCGTCCCAGGTTCGACGGCAGTTCCGAGAGCTGTTGCGGATTGCGGCGAAAGATGTCCAAGATTTGCGATCTTGGCGTTGCGTGCTGCGAGCCTTTCGGTCGTTCTGTCGGCCACTCAAGCTGCCCACGAGGGTTGTTGATACCGTGACGAGGGGATAAGGACGATAGGTGATCTGACTTTTAGTCGCCGGTTAAAGAGATATGACAGAATGCCAATGTTGATCTGGTGCGAGTCTGAGTCGGTTTGGATCTCGTGCCCGTGTAAGCCCAGGTGTCGATGCGGCGTTGTCGGTTGTCGAGATGCGTGCGAATGGAGATCCGTTTCCGTTGACTGTTCTGTTCTCAATCAAGGCCTTCGGTGTTCGTTCCTGCCACGTTCTTTCCGTTGATCCTAGAGGTAGATGTTGGAATGAACAGTCGGGGTCACCGTAACTGATCCGGAGGAGGAGGAGGACGCGATGGCCGAAGGAGAAGAGGAAGACGACGGGAGGAAGCGGCATCAAAGAAGCCGACTTGGGTTATATAACTGGACGAGTAGAGCAGCACAAGCTGTCGTTTTCCACCAGCATGTAAACAAAAAAGAGTAAAAAGGAGAAGGGGGAGCCGCGAGCTTGGAGATTAGGAAACCCAGAAAAAAGCGCGCAGCTTGTCTTTTGTGTTTCGCCGTCTGGGGCGGCAACAAGCTACCAACGCTACGAGTGAAGCCGGCTGCTGTCGCTCACTCGTACATTTCGGTCCCTTGTTGAGCGTCCACCACCCCAGCCCACCAGAGTCAAACCAAACCCAGGACCCTCTATGGCTTGCCTGCTCTGGATGTGGATGTGGACCAGCCGGCGGACGTGGGGAACTCGACCGGGGTGAGGATGCCTTGTCAAGGGGAGGGGGCGTGCGCATACTGAAGATACACGCGCACACACAAAGTGACTGATTTGGATGCACTGATTGACAAGTGGCTCAGGGTTTGGCTTGAGGCTTGACGTGGGCTTGAGTGGAGAGTGTGCCGGTGATCAAGGGAAAAACAGGAAGCCATCGTCGGACACTCTAGAGTCAACTGTCTCTTCTACCGGCCTTCTGCTGCCCGTTCCATCAATTCCAGTGCTTCTCAAGGGGACCGGGACGTGAGTGGTTGGATTCGATCCATCCATGGATCTCTGCTTGGCGGAATACGGATACGTACCTAAATAAGCACAGTGCGTGATTTTTCTCCCATCTTTTGAACGAATCCACATGGATTCATCCATGGAATTATGCGACCCAGTCAGTCAGTGGATGAATCCTCTTTTGCGTCTGGAGATCCATTGCAAGACGCAGATTGGTGTGTCCTGCAGTGGATGAGGGCGCGGGTGAAGAAATAGATGAGACACTAGAGAGTGAAGATGCCAGCTGCTTTCAAGTACTGTTCCTATATGGTCCAATGATTTATGTGAGAGTGATGAAATGCCAGAAAAGAGCATTCTAATAGAATGCAACACTCTAAGAATCTCTTATGCCTTGCTTTGTGATTCCTGTTCAGGCATTGTGGTCATGCTCTGTGAGGACAAATAATGCCTCTGTGTTGTTGTCCGTTTTTTATGTCACTCATGTGGTGAGGTCAGTCTTCCAGGGCAGGGTCGCTCTCCCTACAGGTCGACCGAGGTCCCCAGTTTTCTTTCCAAGACTCCCAGGAGTTTGCTACTTCAACTGCCTCTTGGGGCTCTGTTGACTCTGCAGCACAATTGAATCAACGTGACTGTTGTCAGTTATGTGCTGTCTCTTGGTTGACCTCCTCTTCCTTCCCATCCTCGCGTATACGGTGCACAGCCAGATAAACTTGCTCGCCTGCAGCCAATGCAGGAGCTCATGTGAGTTGAAATGAAGAGCACCAAGCGCGCACCCGCGCCTTCCCTGTTAACGGTAGTCCGCGCACACTGTACCTTCCACCTGAAGAATCGGTCTTTGATTTGGTGCTCCGTGATTGGCTGCACCTCCCTGTCAAGCCGGTGTCACTTTCCCCGTTTCGAGATGGACAGTTCGTTCTCCTCCAACCTGTGACAGCCATCCACCTGCACAAGCTCCACCGCCATCTTTGGCTTGTGTAAGCGCTGCCTTCAATTGCACGCTCCCAAACAACTTATGGATGCATATCATGAAGACGTCTCGAACGATCATGAACTCTTGTTGGTGTTGCCTCTTGTTGGCCCCATGATTGCATCGTCAATGTCCCACCTCAAACACAGCAGCTCCTGTCATGCGAATTGCCCACTGAGGTCCTTGTCTCGTCAATCTGTTGCCGCATCATGGCAATCCACCCCAGGCAATTCCAGCGCGAGCATCTCCCCGAGACCCTGCTTCTGCCAAGGCCATCAGAAAGCGATCGTGACGCTGCGAGAGGAGTCATCGTCATCAGATGCTACATCATGCTCCCGTCCAGACCACTCGCCCTGACGAGGAATTGAAGACGCCCTTCGTGGCGATGCGTTGCCCATCATCAGGCACTCTCCACTCAGACGCATCACGATTTCACGACTGAAGCTCTCACTCCCTGACGAGGCGCAATGGCACTCGGTCAATAATCCCGCGCCTCATCCCAGCCTTGTCTCGCCCTGCCTCGCTGCTCAACGTCCAACGCCCGCTATCATGGACCAGGAGAACAGTTGTCTAACTACACGGAACTCCTTGCTGTCGGCCCCGTTTCACAGTCCCTCTCCTGACCGCTGCGGCCCTTTTCCTAGTCGCCTCGCGTGCCCTTCAGCCAATTTGAGCCTGCATCCAAAGCCCGCACCTTCTAATCTCCAGAAACCGAATCCAGAACCCAGCAGACCGACGAGCCACTGCGTCGTCCGCCATGGGTTCTGTGCTGAGACTGCATTAACATGCTGCAGTGGCTGCCCCACGCGAGCCGAGGGCTGGAAACAGTGGACGACCACTGCAACGCTATCCACGCGTACCCGCTCAGCCGCCTCGCCTGAGTTGGCAGTGGAGGGCGACCGCTGGAGACAGGACGGCGACGGAACCTGGGCAGATTAATTATAGGTCCGTCGGCCTTCTCGCGCCCTGTGAGGGCCGGTTGCGCTGCCGCTAAACGCAAGGGCATCGCTGACATGCACCGCGACAACCGCCTCGGGGGGTCCATTTGATTGGCATCAGTCGGGAGAAACGGCAATTCTTGCCAACAGCACGAGACCAGCAACATCCACCATCAAACCTGCAACCAGACATGAGCCTCTCCATGTTGTCGGGTTTTACATATCTATTGTGGCACCGGATTGGTTGTGGGGGCTTGGTGTTGCGCACCTCAGGGCAGCCGCACTCGCGCGCATCCTTTCATCCGCAAAGCCGCGGATCCTCGACAACCACACTGTTTCTCGTCAATGCGGCTCTGGTATCAGGAGGCCACTCGGCCGGCATATTTCCAGCATGCCAGGACCCGGTTGGCTTCCCGGGTCTGCTTCACTGCTTGAAGCCCATTGACAGAGCCATGCCTGACGCGTTCCCTATGCTTGCCAAGCGCAACTGCGGTGAATCCAGGGCCACGACAGCATCAAGGACGACATCAACTTGCGGCAATGCTGATGATCATTCCTCGCCTCGACATTACTGCCGACGGTGACCCCTGAGTAGCCCGCAAGAGATGTGTACACAGTAACTACACGTCGTGCATCTCGACACAGATCTCAGATACAGTGCGGTTCATCTAATTACGGCCGCTGCTTGTACTGTCGTTGCTGCCATTGCGCCTCACCGTGACGTGGATTGAGACACGTTGCGCGGCGGTTTGAGATTATTCCAAGTAAGCTTGAATTCTAGCTCACAGCCGTCACCGTCTGATCGACGCAAGATAAGAGTCTCGCAGGCGGCATTTACGTACGTGCAACGCAAATCGCATGGGAATTGATTAACAACAATTTGAGACCCAGGGATACGCCTGGGGCGTGTCGGAGTCAAACTATCGGTCTGTCTCTGCCTCCTGGCCTCAGTGACAAGCGCAGTCTCCACGTCACCTTGAAACGCTTCTTGTCATTTCAATAAGGCCGCCAGCAAAGTGAGGATCATCATCAATATTACCGCCGAATTCAAAGGCGAAGGACACGAAGCAAAACAGGGTCGCACCCCAGGTCTAACCTGTCTGCACTGTCCGGCTCTGGAGAATCGGCCAAAGTCCCTTGTTGCCAAGCCTGTCGGTCTTTCCCCTGTTCTGGTGGCCCTGGTTGGTTGGACTCCGAGATCTCGGCTGCTCCAGCAGCAAATCCAGGGACTCCTCGGTGGCCGTTTGGCTCTGCAGACCGTGGTTGCTTCTGAGCCTCCGGCGCCGGTCTTGGGACACTGGGAAAAGATGCCAGTCTATTCCCGCCCACCTTGTATCTTGACCGAGTGCATCGTCCAGCACCCACGGCGCCTCGAGCGGCTGTTTCTTGGTGTTTAAAGCGGTCTCGTGGGCTAACATCGTGTACGAAAAAGGCTCCCCAGAGCCGGTCCGGTGCGGGATCTCCATTCCACACCCACCCTAACCCACACCCAGCCAAGCCATCTTCTCGCCTCTGCAGGGCAGGGATAGAGGACACGGGTGCGAGTGCGTCATATGCGCCCCGGAGAGACCAGGGGTTGAGATGATCCCTGAATAACCCGTGGCACGGTCCCCAGTCTTTTGTGTGTCTCACTCACACTCTCGGCCATCGATTGGCGGTTGCCCTTTTTCATGTGCCTGCTCTGAACGCTCATCAACCACCCATCATGAGCCGTCCAAGAAACGGAGACGAGCACGGGTTGAGTTAAACAGAGGGATCGACGACGGTTTCTAAATTAACAACATCTCCACTGGGCCGTGTCAAGTGAATTGATCAAAGTCTTGTCCTCGAATACCCCCGACAAACAAATGTCTCACCGCAATGGCTACTATACCGATTTTCATTGCCGGTTAGCTCTGCCAGGTCACTCGGTCCAGGGCCAACAAAGCGTCATGATGAGGCTGTTGAGATCACCGACAGTTGTCAACAGCAATAGCATCCGCTTTACAGTTGGGTGTGGGGATTAAAGAATGACTTCTTAGTGCTGTTGTCTAGGGTTCTCCCGTCCTTTCCGTTTTACCAAAGGATACAGTGCGCAACGGGCATTGCCTCGCTCATCCATTTGAGGTTCGGCATGGCAGTTTAGGTTACGGTGTCGCGACATGCTTGGCAGAATTTGGTAAGGATGGGACACGCTAGTTGGACGGGCTCTGCCACACCGTTGTTCGGTGAGTTGTTCATTCTGCCCTCACCTGAAGGTTGATGGTGATCTGCCGCCATGTGCCTCGCAAATCATTATCCGTGCTGGGCTGACAGGGCACCGGAGTCAGGCCGAGAACATGAGAATCTAAAAATGCCAAGAACATCAGGAGGTTATCAGGAGCAGCGACAGCGACAGCAACAGCAACAATATCTCAGTCAGAGATGGACGCGTGGAGGTGTGGCACAGAGTCGTCGGCCCGGTATCACTCTCCCTCCGATGAGACATGGACGTTGAGGATGAGGCGGGCGATACGGGTACTCGCAGCCTTTATGTAAGGTACACCTTGGTTACCTTGGTCTGCAAGGAAAGACACACCAAGTCTCGCCGATTCTTCACCTCGTCTCAAGACGGCCGGCCAGACATGCGTGGCGCCTGTCAACCAGGGCTCAATGCTGCCAAGTCGTGAAACATGTCCATCATTCAAGTGGTGATGGGACATGATGAACTGCTCAACAAGTTACAGTAAGAGACAATCATGGCCAAGAACGGGCTCCCAAGACTTTTCCAAGACTTCCAAGACTTACACAAGAACTCATCGACGGCGCTACGACATGGACCCAAGACAGAGAAATGTTCCCCCACGCTCGATTGCTTCATCCCCAAAAGATTCGACTGGCTCGCTTCCGGCAAGTCACATCCTCTCCACCCAAACTGCTACCGCTCTCTTAAAGGTCTGATGCATGATGCAGTCAAACGGGTTTCCAGCGCGGAAATGAAGAGCTCTTGGTATGTGTACAGTATGCATGCTGCAAGCGCAACTGCGTCTTCCATCCAGGCGATGTCCCATGACTGCCCTCTCAGCAGGGCCTGGCTTTTGACTGAGTGGTCCTCGCTGGGGTCGCCGCTCGTTCAAATCTCACTTGAAAGGTGTTGGGAGCATCGCATAACCAGGCAGAGCATCCCTCAGACGCGAAACATGGCACCACCAGAACTGACCCACGGATATGCCGTGATATCCAGTGCGCCCAATGGATCAGATATGGTTCGGAAGAGGCGCTCTGAGTTCTCCAATGGAGCCTCCTGGAGCCTCTCAGGATCCCTAAAAAACCTCGTGGCGTCTCCCCTGGTTGGAGATCTGGATGCGGCCTTCGGCTCCGGCTTCCTTGGCCCGTTTGTCTGCAAATCTCGATGGATCACAGAAAAGAAAGTTCAGCTACGTATCAAACGTCCAACAGTGGCGGATAAGGCATCTGGTCGCTTCAGGGTTGACAGACATGGGAGCACCTGAGAATAGCCTCAAGTGGTCCGAGCAACCAGCTTTCAAGATCTGGGCAAATGCCGGATCTCGCCACACCTTCTTTGGCTTCCCTCCCCGTGTGGTGCTACACCCAAGACGGCAAGGGCCAGGTCGAGGTCTTGATGAAAAGAAAATTCTTCAAGCTAACAGCAGCACTCGTCAAGCCTGTGAAGCTGATGTTGATGCTGGGCGACGACAGGATGGTCTGAGGTTGGATCTGGTAGTGGGAGGGAGTGTGCGTCTACGTCTGCGATACCACGGTCGCCATCGTCGGCGCCGCCCGTAACTATCGTCTCTTAGTGTCGGATCTGTCGATGTGGGCACGTCAAGGGAAGCGCTGCATGTTATGGCGTGCATCAGGAGCAGGAGCAGCGACGGCAGCCATACATTCATTCACTGAATGCTGCACTGCATCGCATCGACCGTTTGCGAGCGGCTTGTGATGTCTCATGTTCCAAACGACGTCTCGAAAGAGCATATCTCAATGTCGAACAAGATGGATTGCAGAGAAGCTGCATCAGGTGATGGCATCTCGGCGACAGACTCCGACTACTGCAAGCTCAGCTCACATGGCTGAGGAGACAGGCAGACGGACAGGGTGCGTGCCATGATGCACAGGTCGGTACGGTGCGGTGCTGCTCGACTGGGCGGTCATGGCCATCTTGGCGAACCCTGGGCAACGAAGCCCACGATGTTCGAGACTCGAGACCCGCCTTGGCCGCTTACAGCGCTGCGGGACCTGATACCGGCCATCACCTCTCAGGAGCGAGCGCCTATCGAGGAGGACGTAATGAAGGCTGGAGGGAGGGGAGTCCAGTCAGGGCATACGAGGGCCGGTAGCCAGTCAGTGGTTGCGGCGCGGCGGCGCTTGGGGGACAGAAAATGCCTCACCAAACAACGACGAGGCGCACCGTACGGCACCGGCACCGCACACAGCGCGACACCGACGGCTGTCCGCGGATACTTGCTCGACAGGGCAAGTTTATCCAGGCTGCTGGATACGCTACTGTCCTTGCAAGTGATCCATCCATGGATATCGGTCCCAACAAGGCCTGGCTGGACGAAGAGAAGAGGGCCCGTCCCGGTCACAGTCACGGTGGCGTCATGTGTCTCGGCATGTTTCCCGTGCTCAACGACTAAAGATGCTCTCAGCTCTGTGCTGTATCAAACAGGCACAGGCTCTCTCTACCTGGGATAAGCGCGCCTGTCAACCACGTCCTGGACAGGTGCCGGTGCGGGAGCGGCATGTCTCCAGACGAGGCACCCTATCGTCATGAGACGAGTGACATGACGGCTCATGGGATACCGGATCGGGATATATCTCACGCTGAATCAACCAGACGACAAGTAACAATTCGAAAGGATGCACACGCCATGTCACCCGGTGTCCCAGGTCGTCGGTTGACCTTGATGGAGTGCTGCAGCTGTGTTTTGTCTGTCCGTCAGTCAAGCTTTGCCTCCGCAGGCCAAGCTTCCATCCGTCCCTTTTGGAAAGAAAGAAAAAGTCAAACCGCAAACTCAATCCTGGCATGCGTCTTATCTAGACGACAAGATTGGGCACGACGCAGCGCTTGATGATTCATGGCCCCTCCAATACCTTGTCTGCCTCGACCACGCCCAGCTCTTGGCCGCCACAAGTCGTCGGCTTGGCCGCACGACGAACCACAAGCTTGTTGATCAAGCTTATTTCAAGACGAGTTACTGTATCTTGGCACTGGGGGGCCAAGAGACGAACTATTGTGGTGGAGCATCTAGACGAGAGAAAACAAGCTCCGAGAGTGCGCCCAGGTTGCATTGGCGAGGAGAACACGCACATGGCATCGAGTCTTGGTGTTGCCAGGATGGACTTTGTTGAGAAGAGGGGGTTGCAGCGAAATGAGAGAACAAGGGACAAGAAGAGGGTGAATGCCAGCAACAAGCAGCAACCAAGCAACCAAGCAACCAAGCAAGCCCCCCTCCGTTTTCCCCCGCTACCCCATATTCTTGGCGGAGACATGCTGCAGAGAGGCTTGCAATCTGGGGAATAACACGACTCACGATGGAGTCTTGTACGTAAAAGCCACTGGTCGAGAGCCCGGCGAGGGAGGTTAGGGGACCCCTTGAACGCCTCCTGCTTCTGGCCATCAGCATGGCTCAGTACAGCTCAGCTCAGCGCCGGGTAGCTGGGCTGCATATCGCAGTCTCAGGGAGGGAGAGACTGTGTCGCAAGTCGGTCCCTGCGCATCGCATCCTTTGACCTCCCATGCTGACTTGACACACACATACTCCTCATGATGGCCCAATGGGCTCCCCGCGGTAATTTTTGCCCCCCGGCGATTGTTTCCTACATGGGCCCCCAACGGCACTCACAAGGTTGGGTTAGCCCTACCGCCTCCGGCTTCAACTCCCACTTATCCGTTATTGAAGACCGAGGATATCGATGTGATGCGATGCGATGCGATGCAGCCTTTAGGGACCAACAGCATCCCCATGGGGCAACGGCATGGGGGACATCATGATCGACTCATGCCCTGGGTGCACGCCCGGCTGTTAATTGAATCTACATTGCCCAGAGTTGACGATGTCTTCATTTGCCGGTCTATCCAGAGACTTGATAGCAGCAGCAAAGGCATCGTCTCAGACCGCAAGTTGGGGGTTTCTTGTCTAGTGATCAGCCGTGACATAGAGCCGTGATATCCTCTGACTTGCCTACGATGGGCCTCTCACAATCCTCAAAGAAGCATGCAGGTCATGCTCATTCGGTTCTCACGCATATACTCCAGCTCGGATCTACGGAGCCATCACGATCATCATCTCGTTGTTTCAATGAGGGGAAGACTGTGGCATCGGGATACCATCCGAGAGCACCCTCGGCTTACACTGCATACCACGACTGGCATGTGTGCTTGCGCTCACGATGCCAGTCGGGCACTGACCAGGCTGCCATGAGTGTCATGAGTCTCGTCGATTTGTCCCGCGGCGTTGAGCATTTTGAAGCTCGCAGGGGTTGATATAGGATTGCCTCAGCCCTCCAAACCTCACCTAGGCTCACCCTGAAGATTCGATCCAGACACTCGGGCGTTGCTATCGGTCTGAGTGGATGTAATCAACCTCCAACGGGGCGATGAAACGGACAGTGTCTGGGTACCAATGTATCCCAAGACGCGAAGCTGGGAGAGGACTGCAGCTGCAGCAACATGTTTGCCCTCAGCGGCACGGCCTTGCAAGCATTGAAGGCGTTGTCTCGTCCCACCTGTGAACACATGAAGAAGAGCAGCCTCGGGCGAAGTTGGAGTGCAGTCATCGATCCTTGCATGAGAACATGTTTGAGCCTTTATTCACGGACTGTTGGTTGCCTTAGTGTCATCACTGTCCTTTCAAGTCCTATATTCCAGGGTTAATATTGGTCATTCTGCTGTCGAGAGGTGCCTGCCCCGGGCATATCAAGTTGGTCGTCGGGATGTATGAAGTACCTATCCCCGCTTCTTCCTGCCCCTTCACATTGTTGTTCCTGAAGCAGCTCACCAAGGTCGTCCCGAGCTGTCAGTGGCCTAGGGAACATTGTCTCCGCTTTGTTCCTACAGAGATGTGATTCTCTCAGTCATGTGCCCCATCGCCGGATCAAGCTCACCCAGGGGCATTGAAGTCAACTCTGACTAGATCATCCATTGAGCCATTTAGTGTGCCATCGTTACCAGACCAAGGCTGTCACCGCCTTCTCTCTGATGCTTGTGACATGGTCAGCGTTCGCTCTAGACCGCTGTCGAGACCTTGGGCGGGCGGCGTACAGATGATGTATTGTGCTGAGCCCCTGACACTATTCCATGTTTACGCACTGGATGCTGCACGAGGAGTCACGCGAGGAGCGAAAATTTGGCCCATCCCCCTCGAGCTCCTTGGCGCATATTCATGGCCAATATCTTGGCGTAAAGATTCAACTAATAGTCGAAAACGGGTTGATTTTCTCTGGTGATCCCGCTTCCTTCCGCTAAAAATGCTGCTATCACGACATCAGAAGGATTATTATTGCTGCTGGCACCTAAACTCACGAGGGAATGCAAGACGATCTCGTTCGAGTAGCCCAAGAGGACCGGATCACTACCCTGAGCTGGGACACTCAAGTGATTGTCGACGACTCATATGATTCGGACAGTTAGGGTTACAAACACACCCCTGAACTGAAGCAGGAGGAGGAGACTATGGATGCTATCAGGGCTGCTATGTAATAGTGCTCGGTTCGAGCCTTGGATTGAGAAGCCACTACTGCTGCCGTCAATGTTCCCCAACGAAGGAAGATATTGCCGATATGCTATCACTAACCCCAATTAACCTGCTGTCAGATCTAGACACCGTCCACAAGCTGATGGCGGACATTGATGCTGATGACTCGGATGAGACGATCAAGGGTAGCAAGAATCACATATAATTCACCTCGAAGCCGAACCTCGGAAGGGATGACTTGGCGACACAACCTTATGTCTCGAAGATTAAGTGATATGCTGAATTGCTCGTAGGGCTAGATATTTAGGACACCGTTGGGGTCATTGTTGACCAGTTCTTGCCAGTCACCAAAGAGATACGATCATTCATGAGTATGGTAAACAGAGTTCTGATATTGAGGACAAGACTACTCAATGCACTCAGGTATATCCGCTGTCTGAAGCAGCAGCAAACCATCCCTCCCCATACATATAAAACGCCTAATTACTCCCATCAAAGAAGAAGAAAAGAATTGAGTTTGCTTCGTCGGGACTGCTTGTGAACCCGAGCGAGCCCGTGTATCCCAGAAACGCCTAACCATCCCCCCTCCCTTTCTTTGTTGCTAAAAGTTGTTGTGTTTGGTATTACTTGACTTCCTGTGACACGGGAAGTTGCACAGGATCGTTAATCTCCATGTCTAGGGCGTCCTTGTCCAACCATCCCGAGTAGTCGTCATCGTCGTCGGCCGCAGCCGAGGCGGCGGGTAGTGCCTCTATCGGGCTGACCGAACTGCCGTCATCCTTCATTATGGATGACTCGGGAGTGAGTGTCGAAGGTTGTTGAGAAGTCGCTGTGCTGTTCGCCATGGTCTGCTCGCCGCTTGATGCCCAGGGTTGACGGTTAGAGTGGTCCTCTGCTGACGGTGTTGTCGGCTGAGAGTCGTCGGGGGCAGCGACGACAAGCATGTTCTGGCCGATGTCCGGTTCTGGTGCATGGCTCTGTCTGCGTCGACCACGTTGGTGCAACGTAGGAGGAAGTGCAGGCCGGTGCTCGTTGTGATGCTCATGGTGGTGCTCATGATGGTTCTCGTGATGATGTTCATGGTGATGTTCATGATGCGTATCCAGAGACTCGGCAGAACCATGAGAAGGAACAGGCTTCCTTGCCGGAACGTTGATAGGGGGTCCTATCCGTGTCATGCCGTTGGTAGGCTTCGGAAGGGGTGTTCCAGGGGGAGGCAGTGGCTGGCCTCTCCCCATAGGCTGGCTGAGATCAAGGTGGTTTGCTTGTTCCGCCTGTCTTCGCGCCTCCTTGTGCCGTTGGTAGGCATTCCAGCCCCATTGTTTGGCTTGCATGGCAGCGTTGGAGACGGCAGCCAAAGTTGTCTGCTTCTGGCCCTGCTCGTGAGGTCCATCACCGTGAGTCGACTCATCAGACTCTTGCAGCTCTGTGTTTCCTCGCCTCATGAAGAAGTTACGTCCCAAAGAGCCTGTCTGGCTCTTGATCGACTCCTTGATCGATGCTGCTGAGGATCCCGTTCCCTTTTCGTCGGAAAGAGATGCTGACCCGGTCGATGAGGTCGTATTACGACGCCCTGTCGCAACCGGTGTCTTTTGGCTATCCTCTGACACCTCGCCTAGGGGGTCTCCTTTGCTGACGACGAGGAGCGGCTGGATCGCTGAGACGCAGCTGAGGATTTCGGAGGCGAATCTGTAGAAGGTGGCGGCTTTGGGGAAGCATCTTGTGAGCGTGATTGCAGAGCAGCCATGTAGTTCGTTGCATGATCGGGTGGCGAGGACGGCTTGAAAATTTCGGCATGGGCAGCATCTGTTCCCACGATGGGTTCCATAGACTTGGTGATCTTGGGCGTAAGAATAGGGCTAGCACTCGCTGCCTTGGAGTCGACGCTCGTTGAAGATGCAGATGCCGCTGGGTTGTTGCCCGTCTTGTTCAGCTTCCGGCCAAACAGACCGGTAGGGGTTGGAGGAGATTCCATGATGGGTATGGTCTGGCTCTTCTCCAGAGGACGAGTCTCTTCTGTCATATCAGGTTCACCATCAAGGCGGTTCACGGCTCCGACATCCCCTGCTGTTGCCGCTATGCTCTCAGCATCATCAGACGGAACTGTGGCATCATCTCCCTCAAAGATGCCTCCTCGCCACTGCTTGTGCTCCGTCTTGAAGAAGGGCATGTCGTCCCAAAAGGGCAACACAACCGTCTCAGCGATGACTTCCTTGATTCGATTCTCGATCTGGCGGAGGATAACGGTATACGTGATTTGTCTGGTGCTCACAATTGGCTCAATGTCCATCTCCATCTTGGGCATGGACTGAAAAGTGAGCCAGACACGGTTACTAGGTGGAGGTTTAATCTTGAAGAGCATATGACCCTCAGCTCTCTTGAGAACGACCGCAAGAACGAGGTTGACCTCTCGAGCCTTGAACCTGGTTCCAAGATCAATCTTGGCCGTCGCTGCCACCTCGATGCGAGCGTTGCCCGAGTACTTGACGTCGGCCTCGACGACGCACTCTCCTTCGACGGTGAGGTCCTTGAGTTTCAGGTTGGTAAAGTATGGCGCCGCATCGCCCGTGTGGATCCCCTGAATGGCAATGTTGGTGAGGAATGCGGGCCGTTTAACCCGGGAAATCTTCTTTGTGAGTTTCTCACGTATGAAGTTCTCAAGGTCGCGCGTCTTGTGAATGCCCAGGAAAACACGTCCGAGCATCGCATTCACCCATCTCGAGTGAATATTCTCTTCGGTCGAGTGGAGCTTCTGGACCAGGGAAATGATGTTCTTGACGTCAAAGTGCAGAGGCTGGGGCACCTGAGTGTCCGTGCCAAAAGTCTGCTCTTGATTCTTGAGCAGGGCAAAGTAAAAGTCCTCTTTGGCTGAGCAGTTCTCGGAAAAGAGATAAAACGGCTTCGAGACCTGGCTATCGGGGCTCAGGTCTGCACCGCCCTGTCGTCGGGACAGGCGGATGGCGTTGCGCTTGATGAATAGTTCGCCCTCGGGGGTGTTATCGCCGCCCGAGTATATACTGATCTCGTGGTGTGCAAGTGAAATAACATGTCGAACTTCGACCTGCTCTTCATCGTCAAATAGCATCAGGTGGCCGTGTCTAGATATCATCATCGGTCAGCAATGGTGGATGCGGGGCCGGATAAGCTCGACACAAACCTCAGGACCACGTAAAAGACGTTGCCAGCGTTCTTGGGTCGCTGACTCGACCCGTTCCCGTTGTTATCCAGGGGTCCCGGGGTGGGTTTCCTTTCAAAGATGCTCCGATACATCGTCTGATAGACACTGGGACTTGGAGAGGCCACGGTAGTCGAACCGACCGGGGTCGAGCGCTCGATGGGCTTTGCGTTGATGCCCATGGGTGTGTACTCTCTGCAGACGGCAAAGAAGCCAGCAGCTACATCGAGATCGTTCGCGTGCGCTCGGGGTTCGTCTTTGTGCGCCTTCTTGGCGGCGTTGAGGGCGGTCGTATCGTCGTCCTTATGGACGATGTCGGCGTAGCCGCTCGCTTCTTCGGGGGGGTCGGCATCGCTGCGGATGGGGGACGAGTAGAAGCCGTATGCGAGAACGGACAGGACGACGAGAGGAATAAAAGTGACTCCGCCGAGCAGGTAGGCCACGAGGAGAGACGTAAAGCCAGCCATGGCTCCGGATTCCGAAGGCCGGAGATGGACAGAGCGGGAGGGAGGCTAGGCGCGGCGCGGCGGGATAGAGGGGCACTGCAGCCTCGACTCCTTCCTAGCTAAAGGGATCGGCGAGGAATCGGCATCGGAGGTGTCATGGATGTCGCAAAGGAAAAGAAAAAGAAGGAAAAAAGACAGTCGGTGTTGTTTTCGAGGACCGTTGGGGGAGGCGGCTGATGGTGGACGGAAGGTTATACGCGGAATTACTTGATAGGCTGGCAAGAGTGTAAGTGACACCCACACGGCTTCTGCTCGAAGCTACTCGGCAGGTAAGGGTAGCTAGCTCCCAGCTGCCTACGTCATGTGATGAACCCACTGGCTGACAGTCTCTCGTGGTCTTTCCGGGTCCCCCACCGTTTGAGACCCGCCTGTTTTTTGGTGGTTGCTTCAGTGGGGAATCAGATGCACGTTCATCTGTAGCAGAGAGCCTCAAGTCAACAAGCAGCAAACTACCTGCAGGAACAAGGACTCGGGAGACATATACTTTTCTCGTGTCAGGATTCGCCGAGAGAGTTTGTCCAACAGACACGAGGAAAAGCTTGTCAGTCAAATACAGCATCAATCCATCAAGCACACCACAACACAACACACCAAACAGAAACAGCAGGCAACAATCTAAAACGAAATCTCATTCAGTCGTGAATAGGTAATACTCCCCCTAGCAACAACTTCTTCATCCCATCCATCATCTATCTGCAAGTCTGTCCTGCTCTTCACGACCCCTGAACCACCCGCGTCTATGCAGAGTCGGCTCAGGGACCCTCCGTGATACCATTCGGCATCGAGAACATTGCGCAATCTGGTCCAAAGATAGAAATGTCGAACAGCTGGCGCCTTCTAATCCGAAAACACGCCAGCCTCAAAAACATTACAACATTCGGCTCGTACAGAAACAAGGCGCCGCGGTGCATGTCAGGTGTGCTCGTCAACCATAATTGACACAGCCCCTGCATCGCATCGCAAAAAATACAAACTCCTGCAAGTCCCCCAGCTTCCCATGCGCTGATCCGACCAAGAGTAGTAGTGGTGGTAGTGGTGTAGTAAAGCAAACTATGGTGCTGTGTGTATGCTTCAATGGCTTTTTATGGTTCTGTTTTTTGTGTTTGTTTTTCGTCTCCTCCATGTCGTGTGCCGATTGGTAGGATTAAGTTTGTGTGCGTAAAGAATTAAAGGAAAAAAGAAAAAGCAAAGCAAGGGAAAGTCTGGCAAGTCGTAGCCATAGGCATGGCTGAGGTGGGCTGATTATAGTCTTCAGAAACTACATGAGCTGTGATCCCGGGTTCATTTCGAGGATGCAACAGCGTTTTGATAACAGAGTCAAGAAAATCGTGAGTGTCGTCAACGTCCGTGAGGATATTTGGTCGTAACAGTTGGTAGTGTGTAAAGTAGTCTAGCGAGAGACGTGGTGGCACAATTTGTTGCCATGAATACAAAAGTAAAAATGCTCGAGTTGGTTTGATTTGATTTGGTCGCCCTGGCTTACGCTCGAGAGCGAAGAGACGCCATTGTCGTGTGGGACGCCATTAGTCCTTGGTGCGAGTGCGTGTGGTTGTTACCGTGTCGGCCTCGCTTAGAAAAGTGGTGGTGGTGAAGAGTTCCAACGTCATGCTTGCCTATAGTGGCGTTAGTATCTCAATCTTTGCATGGGGCAGATTATCCTGCTTACCATCGCAGCATGCTCGGACGTTCTCGAGCCGGTCAGCTTCTCTATCCTGCCGCTCAATAATCTCCCTCACATCCTCGGCGCTGTCGTGCGCCTCGCTAGCTTCATAAATGTTCACGTTCTGCGCGCTAGCCCCTCGTCCACGCCGGCTCGAGAACGTCCCAGAGAGTTGGCTGCCTTTCCAGTAGCCGCTGAGTTTGCTCAGCGTTCCATTAGGTCGCTGTGGCTGCGCCTTGGGTGTCAAGGTCGGGATGTTCATCGACACACCCACGGCCGGTGACTCGTTGCGGGTCGTCCGCGAGTTGTAAGACGACAAGGAAGCCGGCACTCCAGGTCGGGTTCCGTTCACAGCACGTTGCCCAAACTGAGGGTTGAACTCGTCCACATCTTCACGAGTAAAGTTCTCCGCCATATCCTCAGTATCAGCTTGAACATCGTCGTTGGTTCGGAGAAGTAGGTAGGAGAGGGCATTGAACCAGGTCTCGTGTCGCTGGCCCGTCGTGCAAGTGAACTTGATGGTCCTTCCAGGCGAGATGATAACCAAGCTCTTGCGGTGCAGTCCTGGAGGCATGGGGTTGTCGTCAGTAACGACACGCACCGCCTCAATAGGAACACTCTTGGCCTTCAGCTCTGCCCGCCCCGCACTTGAGGGGTCCCGTTCGCTCCAGTACAGAGTCCTGGTATAAGGGTGCACCCAGAAGTAACGGCGATGTCGGTTCTCCGACATGCCTCCACGGCCAGTCTTGCGTGTGTACTTCCAGAGATACTCGCCGATCATGGTCTGGGTGATAGCCTGGATCATGCGGGGATCAGTATTGGGGCCGAAGCCGCTAGGGTCAATGCCAAGTTCGCCGGGGCGCATGTTGAATCGAGAATCGAGCTCCGAGGCAAACGAAGACTGAGAAGACTTTCGCGATGCGTCAGTGAGCTTAGCAGGTGATTGTCTTCCAAGGTCGCCGTATCCACCACCATTGCGAACAACATGAGGAGTAGGAGTGGCGCGAGCGGACAGGGGTGAAGTAGGTCTCTGACCAGGTGTGCTTGGTCGCTGCTTGAGGGCAGACGCTGGCCAGAGAGGCGGTCCCATATTGCTCTGGTTACCTTGAGATGAACCAGATCGCGCGGCCTGGATGACTTGACGGTGGTTGGCAGGCAGAGGAGGAGCATCGTGGAGGGATGCCCTGCCACTTCTAGCGCTACCGGGTCTTCGGATGGAGCCAGTGTCAAAGACATCGTCGCCCTCCAAGCCCCTTCGAATGGGGCTCTCAAAGCTGTCCCTTGATCGGCGGATCCTGACTGTACCCGTGGTGCCAGCAGTTCCAGGGGTTCCGGGGCTGGCGAGTGACAGGCTCTTGTCAAGGCCAAAGACGGGCTGAGCTCGAGCCTTGAACATGGCATCGATGGCCTCGGCCGTTAGCGCGGTCTGCGCACCTTGGTCACTGGTCGGGACCAGAGCCTTGCGTGTAGGGCTACCGTTCAAGTTGGCAGGGATCTCTCTCAGGGGTCGCTGAGAATCAGGTGTCTCAGGCTCGGGAGTGTCAGCAGGAGATTGGCTTGTCTCATCTTCAGCAATCAGAGAATCTTGGTCCATCTCCCGGCCAAGGGGCGATCCAGTCTTGTTCTTGGGTGTCTCGGGCACATCTCTCTCCTTGAAGGGAGAGTCCATGTCGCGAGGAAGGATGAAGCCGTCTCTCTTGGGAGTTCGGGGTGAAACCGGAATAGTCTCAACAGACTCGATCGACGAGAATCCAAACACTGGTGCCTTGGGCGTCTCCACGACCGGGCTAATGGGCTCCACTCCTTCGGTAGCAATGGAAGACATAACAAGAGTGGGAGGCGTCGGGACGGGCTCGAGGACAGGCTGGACGTTCTCGGAAGCAATCGCAGACAAACCAAGGGATGGAGCAGGCTCAGACACAGGCTCGACATGTTGTGTGGATAGATCAGAGTAGCCCAACTTGACAGGGGTTGGCTGGGGCTCCTCCCTAGGCTCGCAGTTTTCGGCATAAATGGAAGAGAGGTTCAGGGACGGCGGAGGAACCACCTTTTCGGGCTCCTTGATGGGTTCGATAGACTCTGCAGAAATCGATGACAGGGCCAGGTCCGGGGCAGGAAGGGCAACAGGTTCGACGTGCTCTCCCTGGATGTTGGAAATGCTGAGCTGAGGGACAACCGGTTCCGGAACGGGCTCGGCGATCGGCTCAACATGTTCACCTGAGATGGATGACAAGCTGAGTTCAGGTGCACGCTCAGCAATAGGCTCGACCTGCTGTCCAGAAATTGTCGATAGTCTAAGTTCGGGAAGAGGTTCAACGACTGGCTCAACATGCTCTCCCTTGATGGTCGAGATCGTGAGATTGGGCATGGCCGGCTCAGGCTCAGCAATTGGCTCAACATGTTGACCAGAAATAGTCGACAGGCTGAGTTCGGGGGCACGCTCGGCAACTGGCTCAACGTGTTCTCGGGAAATGGTGGACAAGCTGAGTTCGGGCATCGGCTGCACGACAGGCTCGACATGTTCGCCGCGAATACTCGAGATGGTGAGCTGAGGGACAATCGGCTCAGGGACAGGTTCCGCGATGGGCTCGACAGACTCTCCCTTGATGGTAGAGATGGCAAGTTCCGGCGCCTTGGTAGCGATAGGCTCAACCTGCTCTCCCTGGATCGTAGAGAAGCTCAGTTCCGGAGCTGGAGGTGGAGGGGGGATAACCACCGCGGGAATGACAGGCTCCGGCTCCGGCTCCGCCACAGGCTCGACATGTTCACCTCTGATCGCAGACATGGTAAGATCAGGAGATTGCTGAGCAACAGGTTCGATATGCTCGCCTTGGATGACAGACATAGCGAGTTCGGGGGCCTTGCTAGCGATGGGCTCAACGTGCTCGCCCACAATCTCAGACATGGAGAGTGCTGGGGGCGGCGGGATGAACATGACTGGCTCAACAGGAGGCTCAGCAATTGGCTCAACCGACTCAGTTGAGATGATGGAGAGGCTTAGAGCGGGAGGCGGCACTTCAGGCTCGGCAATTGGCTCGACCGTCTCCGACATAACCGTAGTCATTGTCAACTCTGGCAAGGGCGCCTCGGGCTCTGCCACAGGTTCAAGCTCCTGAGACATAATTGTAGCCAAGGACAGGTCTGGCAGAGGGACCTCGGGCTCCGCAATAGGCTCAACTTGCTCGGTGACGATGGTTGTCAGGGAGAGCTCGGGAGGGGGTGTTTCGGGTTCAGCAATAGGCTCGACATGCTCAGTCACGATTGCCGTAAGAGACAAGTCAGGAAGGGGCGCCTCGGGTTCAGCAATGGGCTCAACCTGCTCATTGATGATGGTTGTGAAGGAGAGCTCTGGAACAGGTGTTTCAGGCTCAGCAATGGGTTCAACCTGCTCAGTGATGATTGTTGTAAGAGACAAGTCGGGAAGAGGTTGTTCGGGCTCAGCTCGGGGAGTGAGATCCTCGGCCTTGATTGACGAGAAGCTGAGGGTAGGGAGAGGGCTCTCGGGTTCGGGTAGGGGCTCGATGCTCTGGTTCGAGAGGGGAGTGAAGGTCAGAGCTGGTGGTGTAGGAGGTACCTCGACCTCTTCCCGTGGCTCGATATCCTCCGAGGCAATCGAGGACATGCTCAAGGTCGGAGGTAGGATGGGGAGCATGGTCGGGGGAGCAGGGAACAGAGCCAGCTTCTCCTCCATATCGGGATCGTGCTGCGCCCCGGCGTCGCTGTAGGACATGGAGATAGGGCGCGAGTTCTCAAGATGATCCTCATGTGTCCAAGATATAACACTGCGGACTTCAGAGTGGTCGACCACGGACCCCAAGGATGTAGGGCGGGGGACTACCACGACGCTAACAGGGGAAGCGGGAATCGACTCTTCATCTTCCGTCATGACCCCGGTGGTGACCATTCGCGGGGTCTCGGCCCCCTCAAACCTGGTCAAGATATTGATGGGGTCAGTCATGCTGCCGCTGTCAACCATGATGACCTTGGGCAATGGTGGCACTGCAGGTTGCGGTGATGGTCCTCGGCCCATAGAGGCGGGTGTACCAGAGCGAGCGCGTCTGCGACTGGGTGTACCTGGCTCAAGCGACTCGTCGTCACTACCGTCAAAGTCTTGAAGCTCAGCAAAGAGGCTCTGGCCAGTGGCTTGAGGTGTTCCACCACGGCTGCTAGCAAAGCTGGCGGGGCTGCTTTGGAATGGCGGCTCTTCGCTGGCCTGTCTCGAAATGCGGTGGAAGAAGGGCTCCTCGCTAGCTTGTCTGGAAGCACGGTGGTAGAGCGGCTCTTGACTCGCTTGTCTCGAGGCGCGATGGAAGATGCTGCGGTTCATGCGGAAACGAGTGCTCTTCTGGGATCCGATAGTGCTTGTAGGCGTCCGGAGATGGTAGGCGAAATCGTCTTCATCAGCCGAAGTCGATGCGGTGCTATGGAACGAGTGTCTGCTGGCATGTCGAGAGAGGCCAGAGGGCAAGCTCGGGGCTTCTTCATCTTACCAAAGCCTCGAGTTGTGCCCTCCGTCTCTGTCTCGCCGTCACTTCCTGACATCTGCTCATTGACGGTCTGGAAATCTTCCGTCTCAGTGGCCCGCTCATTGGCTGTCTCAAAGGCAGACTCGCTGGCCTCATTGGCAGTGTCGAAATGGTCGTCATTATCGGCAGACTCGATGCTGGGGAGGATAGTGTGGCTGCTGGTGCTCATAGGAGAAACAGAAGGGCGAGGAGAGGCATGAGAGAGAGAGCCACGAGGGGAGACATCGTGCTGGTCTTCCCACTCACCATCGTCGGCGATAACCTCCTGCCGACTGGAGCGGAAAGATCCAAGCAGGCGCGGCGGCTTCTTAAACTCCTTGGGTTCCGGCTTTCGGGATCGTCGATGAGCCTTGTGCTCAGTCGCGTCGTTTCTGGCCTTTTCAAGATCGTCACGGAGGTCCTGGATGATACGTCGGAGCTCCAGTTTCTCGGTCTTCTCACGATGGAGCAGACTCCTCTGGCTCTGGATGGTGCGCTGGGCGTGGTGGAGTGAAGACTTGACTGTCTCGGTCTCAAGAATAGCATGGCGAGGGGTTCCCTTGACAGGAGACTGAGGCGGCGAGTGATCAGGAGTGATGTGGTCAGCAGCGGATTCGAAGTCATCGTCACTGGGGCGCGCGTTAGGCTCCAGCTCCGTGGCTCTGCTTCGTTGCGTAGAGAAGGCCCTGGCGAGCTCTTGGTTCTGACCGGTCAAGTCGTCGATCCGACGCTGCATGGCCGCGCGTTCACCCTCTGCCATAGCAATGTTTCGCTTGACAGCTCCGATTTCAGTGTCGTGTTGCTTGACAGCAGCGGCGTGTTGGTCGATGAGTCTGGCGTGGTGCAATTTGACCTCGTCAAGCTCGCGTTGTGCTGTAACCTTTTCGGTCTTGATGACATTGAGAGCCTGGGCAAGCTTCTTCTCGCGGTCTGCGGACTCCTTCTGTTGAGCCGACAGTTCCTGTAGCTTAGTCTCCAGATTCCAGTTCTCCTCCTTGTATCGGTTCTCACTCTCGTCAAGGGTCTTGACTCGTTGTTGGAAGGCCTCGCATTCGATTTCAAGTCTGGACTTGTCGGCCTTGAGGTCCTTGGTCTCCTCATCTCGCTCGGCGAGCAGCGCTTGCAAGTTGCGGACCTGGGCGATGAGGGAGGTGCTGATTTCGGCGGCGAACTCGATGTCGTGGACGCGATTGGAGGGCTGGTTTCGAATCTTTCGATTCGGAACACTGAGCTTGGTGGGGGACCCTGTCGCTTGACTCTCAAACTTGGATGGGCTGACTGACCGCTATAGAGAAGAAAGTAATGTCAGTTAGCTGTGCCACGTAGCAGGGAAACCAGGGATGCGAAAGCGACATACTCTGCCGCCCCTGCTCTCGGGCGCAAAGGGGGAGCTCGGATTAGCTTCATTGCTGGGGACCCTCTGTTTAGGCAGAAAAGCCCGTGCAGACTCCCTGGCCAAGCTGTTGTACTCCTTCTCAATGTCGACGAGCTTCTGGCGGAGCTCCGGGTTCAGTTCTCCCTCGCTTTGCAACTTCTCGACCTCCTGGAGCTGCTCGGTGAGGGCTTTGCGCTGGGACACGAGCGCAGTGCCCAGCTTTCCGGCCTCCTCCAGACGTCGCTCGGTTTCGGCGAGATGTGCCTCGAGGGCGCGCTTTGCGGATCTGGGCGAGGCGGCGGGACCGGCGATGAAGAGGTCATGGTCAAAGGTGGAATATCGATGGTGGGCGGGCGCGGGCGTGCTGGCGACGAAGGGATCGGATTGCGCTGCGCCAGGAGCGGGCAGGCTTGGCTTGTCCGAAGCCAGCGATGAGGCCATGATTGCTCTGGAGCAATTTGACCCTCGTCAGGGTAAGCAAAGCTTCCTCAGACTCGCCTTGAAACCATCAAGAGATCGGACGGACGACGTAGCAGGCCCGTCGCGGGGGAGATGGTTGTGGGAGGGTCAAACGTGTTTGTGTTGTTGTTCAAAGCTGAGGTTAACGGGGTACCTTTTGCTAAGTACCTGCCCAACCCAACCGGAGCGAGATGAATTAGAGCTGGCGTGTGCAGTGCCGCAGACGTGACCAGTGAGATTGCAGCAAAGAGAGTTGGCTGCAGGGAGAGTGAGGGAGCGTGAGATTGGAACTAGAGAGCAGACCCGGCTGCAAGAAAAAGAAAGACTTTCCCACAGAAAACGAGGCAGGGCTGAAAAAAACCAACAACGGGTCAATGTGTGCAGTGCAGGCGCGAAAAAGAGGTCGACAATTACGAAGGATAGACCAGAGAATGAGTGCGAAGGATTGAGCGAACAATGCCAGAATCGTCACGTCGTAGGTAGTCGACAGAAAGAAATGCCGAGGCCGTGTGCGTCTAATGGCGGGCTGTTGACGCACCCTGTCGTCTGCGAGTGATTCCAGGTACCGTACGGCGGCAGGGCACAGTAGGCAAATGATTTATTACACTGCAGCACGCAGGCAGGCGGACGGTCGTACCAAGGCCAACAGTGGAGCGAGCGAGTGGCCCCCTGGTCCTCCAAGTGTCGCAGGACTGGCAGCGATATTTCAGGCCGCTGGCTGCTGGAATGTGCCTCCGAGACTTATGCGACAGTGACCTTGTTGATCATTCCCAATCCAATTGGAATTCGGCGCTTCGAGGGAACTCTAACGGCCGGAAGCGTTTGGGCGATGGACGGAGGCTGGTGCTGGTGGTTGGGCGCTGGAACCAAATGAGCGGCCACAAATACGGCAGCGACGTGAACGGTCGACGAACGGCGAGGTCCCGTGGGAAGAAAGACGGAAGAGAAGAGAGGAGAAGAGAGAGATTGTACCTGAATCTCAGGTGGAGTCTCTTTTCCAGGAGAAGGAAGACGTCTCTCTCTGTCCAGAATCGACTGGGGTGGATCGTCCGATTTCAAGGGCGGCCGGTGACGTGCGGTGGTGGACGTGTGGAATTGGATCGCCCTTGAGGAAGAAAGAGATTGACCAAAGTAAAAGCAGCCAGAAAGGAAAAAAGACAGCTCAGAAGAGAGAAAAAAAGGATAATGAGGGACAGTACGTAGGTGCACCAGGTCGAAGAGAGGCGATTCGCAGTCTTCCTCAAAACAGAGCTGGAGAGAAGAAGGAGAAAGGAGATGGCAGGGCCGAGGTTGACGAAATGAGCCGCTGCACAATATGACCCCTCATAAGACGACGTTCGAGGAAAGGACCCAGAAGGAATCGACTATCAAGGAATGGACGGTCCAGAGAAGGAACCTAGTGATGCGCAAAGTCGGTCCTTGGGGAGCCGAGGGGATGAGGATGCAAAGTGATTGGCAAAGGGCATCCAGAATTAGACGCGCTCCCTTTGTGCCTCCGGTCCGGCAGTGGCCTATCGCCCTTCGATATGCTGTATTGGTTAGTATTAGGAGTGAGGTGGTGGTGGTAGCACCGAGTCTAAAGGAGCGTAGACAAGAAAAGAAAGGGTCGGGAGGATGGAAGAGGAATTAGAAGGAGGAGATTTCGGCAGTATAAGGAGAGAGGGGGGATGGAGAGCTGAAAGTGAAGCTGAGGACGTACGTTTCGTTACTCTCGCTCTTGGTTCCTTATTTTCTCTCCTCGTTCAATGACGACGGGGTCAAGCAGCAGAAACAGCAGGGAACCAGGTCCAACCTGTGGGCTGTGCGTCCAGCTGCCTTGCACTGAAGCTGAAGAAGCTACCGACTCGTCACTACCAAAATGCTCCAGACCCTGTCCGTGGTGGATATGGCCCGGTCTGCACGGTACCTGATGATTTCCGCTTTTCCCTCCCTTCCCCTGCGCTTTGCTCTTGTACCTGCGTCAAGCCGCGTGCCGAGATGCACGAGAGCACCAGTCGGGCAGGCCAGGGCAGATGGGACAGGGCAGGGTCACTACCTTCTCCTGCTAGTGAGTGCCCCTGCTGACGGCAGGTCCTTTTTTCGTCTCTGGGCTGGCTGAGGAGCTGCTCAAACTGGGAATGAGGAGTCTTATTGACTGGGATGAGCGTGGAGTCGTGGTGGAACGTGGAGAGTGGGACGTCGGGGTGGGATAGACATGGACTCGCAGCGCCGACCGACACTTTGATGTTGCCAGGTACGCGGAAGAAGAAGAAGAAGTGATTCAATTTTTTACTCTCCTGTGCATTTATTGACATGCCCTCATGTCTTACATAGTACATCCGGCCTTGTCCCAGACGCCGATGTGTGTGTTATTCCATTCTTGTCATGCCGCAAGGACCACGATAGGATCCGTGAAGCGGCTTCGAGAAGGGGTCATACGGGGATGCGCTAATTGGGCCATTGACTGACGTGGGTAAGGGAATTGTCAAGGCAAGGCCACAAGCCGCTGCCCTCATCCCAGGTTGTTCCAGGCCGTGTGATTTATCTCGTCCCCCTGGCCGAGAGCCGGGGGCCAGGCGAGCGAGCGAGGTATGGATGAAGGATCAATTGTGATTCCCACTGGCTGCATATCGAAATGCTGAATTCGACCAATGCAGCATGACGGCGAGCCTTGTCAACATGGACACATCACATCACTCGATACCTAAGCACTGTTCATAATCTTGTTCCTGCGTCTCCCACTGCTTCCGGCCTTGACCATCGGCCTCCACCGCCGTAACGCCGGCCGTGATAGGTTCAGGTGCCCCTGCAGTCCAAGTCCAGGCCTCGCCGAGAGGACGGGGGCTGAAGTCGTGAGGAGGCTACCCTTTTTTTTCCTTCTTAGCCGCCGTTTGATGACGGCGCAGCGCCATAGCCTCTGGCACATGCCATAGGCTGAGCTTCCAGCCCTTCTGGTGAGCCGCGCGAAAGCTTGAGTGTGACCGCCACCGGCTCCGCAAAGAGGCAGATGACCTCTTCTCACGGACGCATTGAAGACTGTAAAGTTTTGGGCGTCGAGTTTGGCTTTCCTTTTTGCTTGTTCGCATCAATTGGGCGTTGCTGAATCAATTACCGAAGCCTGACATGGGATGGCTGGGCTGGGTTCATGCAAACAACGATAGCGCATTGTGCAAAAGTATAAAAACATAAACAAACAACACAACAACACGGCACAGCATTACATCGCAATGTTGACTTTTGGTTGGTGACGACGCCAGTAACGCGGGTGCAGCACTAGATATGTATGGCCGGACGTGTCATCCATTGTTTTTCTAGCGTCACATTCCGTCATGAACAAAACACAGCCCGTCCGTCAATGGCCTGGCTCCGCATTAACACCCTCATTCATCTCATTTCTCGTCCATGGATGTGCCTGAACAAGGGTCGAAGCTCCGGCCAATTACGTTTAGCAACCCCAGCCTAGTCCTTGAAGTGCCCGTGTAGGGGTAGATGGTGGGGTGGACTGCCATCCGAGCTGTTGTGTATGTGTGTTTTTTCCCATGTTTTCCTTCGTCAGAGATGATCAGATCTGTGGTCCCGAATCGATCGAGACCGTGTCCAAAAATAAGTAGCAGAATCGGGTTTACCTAGCTCTTGTTTGGAGTACACTCTTTGCAGTCCACGCCTGGAGCAAGGTATCGTATTTCACCCCGGCCAATTGCAGTTCTGGGGTCTAACCTTGGGACCAGTCTCCCACAAACACGTCACACGTGAGTTCCCATCCCAATATCGCTTCCATGCACTTGTGCGAGATCCGATCGGACGTCTCTGCACCTGAAAGGAGATGCTGGGGTTTGTGCATGGCTTGGTCATCGTCAGCTTACTCCAAAGGGGGGCCGCCAATGGAAAGGTATCAGCATAGCCTACCACCAGCTTCACTTCTCGTTTGATCAGGTACGCTTTCCTTCAAGCCCCCTCCAAAGCACCGACCACAACGAAAGACGACCTCGGTTTCACGGGTTGAAGCCGTCAACTCCTCCGTCACTGGCCTAACACCAAATGTTATACTCAGCAGAACTACATCTTTAAGGGTAGCCTAAGATAAAATAAAGCTTATGTACTAATAGTAGGCAAAGGATTACCTCTTTATATAATATTAAAACAAGAGTAGTCATAGTATTTAAGAGTGGTTAGGGGTGCTTTGCTATTCTACTATCTCGTTTCTTTCTCAGGTAGTCAACATGCCTCGTCCGTCGCTCGTAGCCTTTGGAAAGGCGCAACTATCATAAATTGCAAGAGTACTAGGAGTAGCAAGGGTAACCTCCGTAACGCCACCTCAGCAAATACGTTCCCTAAGGATGGCTTCTCGTTCAACAAAGTCGGTGATATAGTCGCCAACTTGAACGCCGTGTCTTTCTCCTGTCTGGTCTATTTCCTGACCAGCATGCCAATCAGCAGTCTCTTTGATACCTTCATGCTTCCCATCTGGAGCATTACTATCGTCCGAGATTCATTGCTCGTGGTCGAGCTGGAAGAATTCGACATCCTCGTCATCGCCGTCATCCTCATCGTTCCAGTCATGCCAGTCCGTCCCGTCATCCAGGTGAGACGGTTTAGCGCCAGCGATTGCTGCAACTCGGAGAAGATCCCACTGCAGCTCTAGCATATCCCAATCTGGAAGATCAGCTGGGTTTTCAGCGCGTATAGTGAAGACATGCCCCGTCTTGAAACGCAGCCACATATTCCGATCCGCAAACCTGTCGCCCCATATCTTGGTGTTCTCGGCGTTGAGGCCAACGTGCTCAAGGGGGTTGTCGTAGAAATAGGAATTAAAGATCCTGAATGCCGAGGGCTTCAGCCAGTGAAGCTGGAGTCGCCTTTCGTTGGGGTCGGCACTTCGAAGAGGCCTAAAGGCAAGGCGCGCACGACGAAATAAGAAGTCCGATGTGGAGCTTAGTGAGATGTGGTTCTGCGGAGACTCCATGAGGTCGGGATTGGTGAATGTGGCTATCCATGAGGCAGCCTTTTCTCCCCAAAACACCTTCAGGATCGATTGGAGACGATGGATTTCCTGCTGGCCGTTGCCCATACGGGGGAAAAGGCACAAAGTACCCACAAAGCGGCGTGATCCTCCCTCAAGGATACAGGGCGTTGCATTCTCTTCGAGGCTGGGAATGGTGACCATACGGTCTCCTGGAACATCTGCCATCGTTATTCAGTCAGTGTCTGCCTATGCACGGCGAAGGAAGAGAAAATGTCCAACGTACAGCTCTGGATTGCCTCGAAGCCATCTATGTTCAATCTTGCCATGACACCGTCAAAGAAGACGTCGGGGGCTTTCTTACAGGACTGAAGCAAGTCTTGGAGTATCTCTAGGGGCGCAATCATCAAGATTGCAGTCGCGACAGGCGTGAAGTAGCGAACGGGTATCCTGGGCCGCCTGAGTTGATCCCATTTTTTAATTAGGACTTCTCTCGCGGCGAATTCAGTGATATAGTCGTCGATTTCGGTTTCGACGCGATCTGTTGAGTCTTCAACACCGTTGGGCGTTGTCCGCATAGAGAGAACCATGGTTAGTTCGTAAGAGGCAATGACTTGAAAAGCATTAGCTCACTATCCCCCTAAGAGTAACAATAAAGATATGATGAGATGAGGAAGGGCTTGAGGGCGGCCTTAGGGTCGTGAGATCACTGGGAGTCTCTTTGGATCCAGTACGGCCTCACCAACTGGAGGCCAGCTTCTCCAGGGCAGCGCAACGCCTCCTGAAGATATGACCACGGTAGGTTCAGCACGTTGTGGGAGCATGGAATCACGAATTTGTACTGGTTCGTTGCCTTGCTTGTGTCATTGGGTGGGAAAACGCACCTACCTATCGATTGGGGCAGCTATCTGGTGTGTTGTTGGTGCTACTGTTGCTGCCGGTGCTGCTGGTGTCGGCTCTGGCGGTAGCACTGCTGGTGTTGCTTGAATCCATGAAGAGCGGCCGCTTTGTGATTCTTGATGGATTAAGCTTTGTTGAGGTAGAGTGTTCACGTGGATGCATATGTAAAGCATGATGATGTTGACTCTTTGCAAGCATGATGACTGTGTGTGTTGATGATAACTGTATTTATCTGGCAATATTGCATTTATCTTTGATACATAGTATTGCCTTCGCTTGACGGACATCCAGCCTTAGTTGATGCTGACTCTTCATGGGAAGATGTTGACCTGTGCAATGAATGATTCGGGTCGTTTGTTGTGTATTGTGATCAGTGTTTTCTTAGGTATGCAAGATCCAATCAGACGGCTTTGCAGCTCATGGCTTGATAAAAATGGGGCTCGTCAAGCAAGCCCCATTTTGACTGGCCTATTTTTAGACACGGCCTTCATCGATTCGGTGACCGCGGATCTGATCTTCTCTGGTGAAGGAAAACCATGGGGGAAACATGTATTCTCGAGTATTGTAGCACCTTAGATAGCGATTTTCAACCTCCAGGTTACCATGATATCCCGGATTAAGCAGAGGAGGCAACACAATGCAGTGATGAGGCCCCGCTGTCTAAGTAGAAGACATGGCATTGATCCCTCCAAGGCATCGGAAGGGTATCATTCTATAGGCAAGACTTCTACAATTCTCTGTTGTTTATACTTCTTTGGTGACGCATCCGTGCCACCGTTTTTTTTTTTTTTTTGGACAATTGGGTTTCGGTGCCGTCATGTGTTGACAGCTGCGCTGTTGTCGACTTATTCGGTACGTTTTCGAGATCAGCCGCGATGATCAGGAGAAAAAACGATTGTTACACCAATGGTTACTAATACCAGGGAAAATGACGCCAAGAACAGTAAATTAATAGCCGAATGTACTACAAACACTTAAAAAAGCTATGATCTCGTGAATCATCATCGAAATGAGGACAAAAATGAGAACTTCACGATTCAACAAGGCGTTACAGGGTAGCAAAGTCTAAACGCGTCCCCACAGCCACCGCGTCTCCTTCCGCGAAACCACCACCAAGTCACATGACAGTTTCTAGATTCCTCCGTCTGAAAGTTGATTTCCAATTGTTGATCGCATTTATAACCCAGCCGTCAACACAACCTGAAAAAAAAAACCACAACCATGGCCGATTCAAACACCGAAACCGCGGCGCCCGTCGCCATGTTCAAGAAGCGAGGCGCGAAGGGCAAGGCGAACCTGCGAAAACGGCCCGCGACGCCACCTCCTGCAGACAGCGACGATAGCGACTATTCATCCTCGGAAGACGAGTCGGGCCAGCGCGTCAAGCGGCGCAAGAAGACCGTCACCGTCACAGCTTCCTCCAAGGACACCGCGACTAGGGAAAAGGAGTTGACAGCGACGGTATATGCTGCAGATCGGAGCGTGCCAATCACGAGCACCAACGACGCCACAAAACACAGCAACTGGTACGACGAAGACTCCAAGGATGCGCTCTCAGCCAAGAACCTCCTGGGCTCAACAAGATCAACAACAAATGATTCGCAACCCGATGGAACATACAAGGGACTTTCGAATCAAACATCATTCATTCAAAAGAACCCCGATGCCCCCACTCGAAGCAAGGGTCCGATGAAGGCGCCAACCAACATCCGAACGGTCACGGTCATGGACTTCAAGCCAGACATCTGCAAAGACTACAAACAGACGGGTTTTTGTGGGTATGGCGATGCGTGCATCTATCTTCACGATCGAACGGACGTCAAGCAAGGATGGCAGCTGGATCGAGAGTGGGAGACCGTCACGAAGGGGAAGAAGAACCTGGGAGGCACCGTGGTTGCGAGCGCCAACCGCGACAAGAAGGAGGAAGTCGACGAAGACGAGGCAGAGGTCGCCATGCTCGAAGAGATCCCCTTTGCGTGTATAATCTGCAAGGAATCATATAGAGAGCCCATTGTGACGAGGTGTGGCCATTACTTCTGTGAGCCGTGTGCTCTCAAGAGGTATAGGAAAGACCCGACATGCGCCGCGTGTGGTGCCGGTACAAATGGAGTTTTCAACTCGGCAAAGAAGTTGAAAAAGCTACTGGAAAAGAAGAGGGAGCGTGAAGAGAAGAAGAAGCGAGAGGCAGAGGAGGCGGGCGAGGAAGAGGCATGAAGCAGAAACAAGGGGGTTGATGAGGATGATGAGATGGAATCACAGAGTAGAGGGATATGAACGCCATTGACGGGACAAAAAAGATACCACGGCACTTTGAATAATGAATCTAAGCCATTTCTAAAATGCCACACTCACTACCATATTGAACCATTTGTTCTCGTGATCTAAACACCCGACTTCATTCCCATCATTGCATCAAGAGCCTCTGTCGCACGTGAGCGAGATTTGGAGTATGACGTGCGTCGCGCACCATGATAAGATAAGCCAGGCACTCAGTAGCAAGGCCCGCCTCTGACTGGATGATCTGCAGTGCAGCCAATGAGGGGTCCAGGCACCCCACCATTAAGCCACCACCGCCTCCATGTGATCGCTTCATCACTTTGTGAATGTGCCGTTAAGTTACAAACCACAGTCATTGCCTTTTTTTCTCTAGGCTTCTTTCTATCAGTCATACCCAAGGCAACCGTTGACAGAACTCAAAGCTGTCAACACCTGGGATCAACTTTGATCTCTTGTTACTTTGATCTCGCATCGTCGACTTGAAGCTTTCACGAAGCTCCGACCCCGCATCTTCCATCGCTGCCGGTACTTGTCTCTATAAAGAGACCTTATCTCGCCCTTCTTCCAGCTTCATCGTCCACGACACACATCGAACCGAAACCTCCTTCGCACATCGCCCATCATGAACTACATCTACTCAACAGTCAACACCCTCCGGGACCGGTACACCCCCGTCACCCACAAGTCCACCTTCCGCCAGACGGGTCAGATCACACCCGAAGAGTTCGTCGCGGCCGGAGACTACCTCGTCTACAAGTTCCCGACCTGGTCCTGGGCGACGCCGACTCCCCCGAGCGCCGCGTCAGCTATCTTCCCCCGGGAAAGCAGTTCCTCGTCACCCGCAACGTGCCCTGCCACCGCCGCCTCAACGACGACTTTGCCGGCGACGCTGGCCACGAGGAGGCTCTCGTCAACGATGGCGAGGACTTCAAGGGAGGCGCGGGAGATGACGAAGATGGATGGCTGCGCACCGGTGGGCTTGCGAGCTCTCAGCCCCTCAAGGTCAAGGAGGTGAGGACGGTAGACGATTCTGGGAATGTCGGCGACCGAGAGGTTGTGGAGGATGATGAGATTCCCGACATGGAGGATGAGGATGATGATGAAGCTATCATCCGTGATACCGGAGCCGACTCCAAGAGCAGGTAAGTTGACTTCTGCAAACCTCTCGAGAACTTCTACTGACATTTCAGCGGCCGTCGAACTTACACCCTGTACATCATGTACACCACCTACTACCGAACCCCCCGACTCTACCTCTCGGGCTACCTTCCCAACGGCCAGCCCCTCCCTCCCCACGACATGATGGAGGACATCGTCGGCGACTACAAGGACAAGACTGTCACACTCGAGGACTTTCCCTTCTTCGCAAACAACATCAAGATGGCCTCGGTGCACCCCTGCAAGCATGCCTCGGTCATGAAGACGCTGCTCGACCGCGCTGACGCCGCCCTGCGACTGCGAAGGGAGAAGCTGCGCGCCGGCGCCAGTGCATCCGCAACGTCCGGGATGGAAGGTCTAGTGGATGAGATTGACAAGTTGGATGTCAAGGGCGCGCAGGAGGCGGCGGATAAGGATGAGTGGGAAGAGGTGCAGGAGGCAGAGATCGACGATCACGAGGTTGCTATCCGTGTGGATCAGTATCTGGTTGTCTTCCTCAAGGTATGTCCCCAGTCTTTCACCTGACCCAAGCCTCAATCACTAACATACTCCTAGTTCATGGCCAGTGTAACACCCGGCATCGAGCACGACTTCACCATGGGAGTCTGAGCAGAGCAGAGTCAACAATCGTGAGGAAGAGAGGGCCCGTGGAAGAATGCCAACAAGATGAAATGAGTTTGGGAGACATGGCGTCGATGGTGTTTTGTCTTGATTGCTTAGGTTGTTTCCTTGGATGGATTTTGAGTCAGGTAGAAAGGGTAGATCTCCCATCTTGTCATGAATGAAATGAAGCGATAGTAAAGTTGACAAAGGGCACAAGGTAAACTTGATGCTCAATTTCTTGTTCATCCGGTATTCTCATAGAATTATATTTCCTTAAAACTCCAGCACCTGCAACCCAGCCCGTCCTAATCCGGCCTCCCAGTCTGATCCCTTGGCTACCGCATACCATTCCCACCTCCATCCATATCAATTCCATGGTACTGAAGCATCCTACCTACAAACCCCCAGGGTATTAAACACGATCACCGATGCCCTAACACGCATCGACGATATCAAATAAGCCCGCCACCTTGCCTCCATAAACTCATAATGCGTCACTGTTGCCCGCTGCTGCGTCCAAAGTGTTGCCGATGTCCGTGTCCATGTCCATGCTCCTGAAAATAAAACAACGCAATGGGTTTAGTAACCGAGCCCCCGTTACTCCTTTTTCTATCAAATGTTTATCCCTTTTTTAATCCTTTGTCATGAAACCTCATGTGTGTGCTCGCTCGCCGTTGAGCCCGACTGAAAAACTCAGCCTGACCTGAAAAGACAGATTGCAAATTCGACTAGACGTGTGCGTCGTGTTGTTGTTGTGTTGTGTCGTGACATGTGAATCGTGACGTGCGTTAGAATACCGCTCAAGAAAACAACAAACGCAAAATGTTTCATTATCATGAGAAGCGTCAAACGTGCAGCTGCGTTGGGGGAGGTGTCGGATTATCGTCCCAATCTCCCTCTGAAGGAGGCGGAGCAGGCGGAAGTCCCGAAGCCTTCCAAGCCCAGGACGGCCATTGAAAATGTCCTCTTGTGGACCAGTTGGGGAGATAAGACTCCTCAACCCCATCTGTTTTGATACTCCGTGGAACCCCTAGAGCCGCCTTGTCCTACATGGCACCGAAAGGAGCGCCAAAGTTGGACGTGGCTTTAAACTTTAGGGGAACATCGGCGTCAATCCCGTTGTCGCTCGTCTCGCTATCGTTACCACTGTCCTCGGCGTCCGCTTGGGCATCTACCGACCCGTCGCCGCCGACATGTGGAACCTTTTGGCGCTTTTGTGCTTGTGCGTTCGAGCCTGAAGGCCCGGCTCCCACCTCCAAGTCTTCGAGGGAAGTCTGCATGACAGCCGGAAGAGCGTTCTGCCCTTGGCTGATGGGCTCCAGTTTCTTGTTGACAGCCTCCCAGAAAAGTTCGTCCTTTGCCGGCATGTTCCTGATCATAAGTGGTCCTTTGAGTGGTTTGTCGCCCTCATCTGGTTCAAACACGGGCTCGGGATGGTCCAGGTTCAGTTCCTCTTCTGCAAAAGATACAAACGAGACCTTGGAGTCACGCCTGGCGGTTTGTACAACGGTAGCTGCAGGGTCCTTAACCGGCTCTTCTGGGAGTGCTGCTGCAAGGTCGATAACCGTCTCAACGGTTGGCGTCGCGCCTTCGCCCACAATGGCATCCGTATCGGTCGGATTGACAGTGGGAAAAAGCGACAGAGAATGATTGGGAGTGTGACCGGCGTGCATCGTTAGACGGCGAGATTCAACGGCCGAGAGGGCCTGTAGAGTGTATTCCTTTGACGACCCGCGGACATTTGAGGGTCGTCCAAGTCGTTCCGGGTGTTGAGTGGCAGGGCCAGGGGGAGACGCTATGGGAGACGAAGAGTTGTCGGTAGAAGTTGCGCCATCGGCAAAGGTAGACTTTTGAACGGCGGTGGCCTTGAGGGGAATCCCTTCCAACTTGGGATCAATCTCCTGAACATCAATGACTGGCACGGGCGTCGTGGCTTCATCTGAAGGAGATGAGAGAAAGTCCCTGGCAACTGGGTTTTGAGTCTGCATTCTTGGATCCAGGGGGACAAAGGGGGATGATTCGGGTTGTGTGATGGGAGAAAGACGGGAACTGCCTGGACTTAAAAAGTGAGGTCTGCGAGATGCTCCGTCAAGGCCCGGCGGAAGAGATGACGCATCGCCCGTCGATAGACTAGCTGGAATGGCTGGGTTTTGCGGCCTTGACGTAAGTCGGCCCGGTGGAGCAGAAAAGTACGAGTTCTCCAAGGAGCCATCGCCGCTTCCACCTCGCTGACTCGCCAGAGGCGATACCACGCCCGTAACCTGGATGCTCTGGGCGGCGACTGCTTTGAGTGCATTGTTTTCTCCTTCAAGTCGATGCATGCGCTCCTTGAGATCTTCAATCTCTCGAATCATGTTTTCCTTCTCCGTCTCCCAACCCACTCGAACTTCGTCCATGATGATGCGCTCTTCCTGGTAAACTTCTTCGGCGCGTCTTCGATTGGCCTCGAGGTGGTTCCGTTCTGCTTCCCAAGCTTCACGAATCATAGCGTTTTGCTGAACAAGTCGTTGGACCACATGCGACGGTGATTGGGAAGGCGCCACGGCATCGGCAGACACGGATCTTGAGAGTGATGCACCGACAAGTCCGGAAGACACGCTGGGAAGAGGAGCTGTGGATGAAGGTGGCAGGCGGTGTTCGTGAATTGGAGGAGGACCTCCGTACGTGGGAGATATGGTGGCTGGTCGAGCTTTGAGAGATTCGAGAGACTCGGGCTGGAGCTGGATTGATGAATGGTGCGGCGGAACAGACTGCGTAGCTCGCAACGCGGCGAGTGACTGAGGAGACGTCTCGCTGGGCTGCAGAGACATCGTGCTGGCAGGAGGGATCCAGCCACGCTGGTTCTGGTGTTGGATATTGTTTCGACACGAGTTCAGATAGTGCTGCGGGTATTGATGGCGAAGAGTTCCGGCTCGTGGATATGAGTTGGGAGGCGAGATGTGGGAGTAGACGAGAGGATCGTTGAGGGTGAGACCAACGTCGGTGTCGTAGGCGCCCGAAGGCAGGAAAGCCTCGGGCGAGAATCTCGTCGCCATGATCATGGAAGGTGCGTAGAAGGTCGGTCACGGTGGAGCGAGGGAGAAATCGGAGAAGTAGCGTAGGATCGTTTTTCGTTAGGAAGGCATTGACCAGGAGTTTGGTTTCGGTTGCTTTCTTCTGTCCTTGATTCAATCGTGATGGCTTGTTCGGTAGGAAGGTCGAGTCGGCTTCTGAGAGTATCGTAGGTCCCGAGGAATTGAACAGTCTTATTCTCCAGGGAGCAAGCACGAGGGAGAGCAGCACTAGGGAATGGTGACGACTGCCGAATATCAAAGTATGACGCAAATGGGTCCGCCAGGCGCAAGGCACAGGGTCCCTTTTGGTTCAGGTAGTAGCGGGAGGTAGGGTTACGTCTTGGGCTGTGCGAGGGAGAAGCTTGATTCGAAGCAGGCAAGCAAGGTATAACAGAGCAGAGCACGACGTGTGAGGGTGACGGACTCGAGGCTGTTATCTAGAGATTCACATGGGAATGGAGAAAAGATGGAGAAAGGGACAGGAAAGTGAGTCAAAGGCGAGGCAGGAGCGAAATAGCTACCTAAGTAAAAAGACGGTGACTTGCCTTATTGATCCATTCGTTCGTTCCTGCGCGGAAGCCAAGGTCCCTCGGGTCGGTACTGGGTCTGTACCTTCCCTGCCACCCCGAGCAAGCACCCGGTGGTGGTGGTAACCTCGCCCGGTGGAGATGGGAGGGTGCGCGTGCTGCGAAAAAGTGTGGGGAGTGCCTTCCCGGTAATAACTTGTTCGCTAGTGGGTGCTGACGCCCCGTAGCCATTGGGCGTGGCGGCACCTGGCAGGTCGCCCTACAGCGCCGCTCCCCTGTAGCGCGTCCTGTAGCGGGCCCCCGGGCCCCTACGGTTCACTGCGGCCCCCCCTGTGGCATCCAATTTGGGTCCCCTGCAACCAGAGAGATTCCCGTGCTCCCCGGGCCCGAGCCGGAATGGCTGCGGAATGCCTGGAGTGCATATGGGTTATGAGTGTGTATCATTTCATATTTGGGTTCGTTTGACGAGATGGAACATGTACTAAAATAAAGCACACATCATATGTCATTTCTTGCGCCGAGACTGCGTTGGCTATCTGCCGGTGGAGCTGAACCTGCCCATGAAACACGTCCGGTACAGTACGTACCTCTACTGCCCAAGATGTCTTGCAATCATCTCTGCGCTTACACAGTCATGGTCGACAATCACTCGCCGCGTTCCCTCGAGACTGCCCGTGGCAAAGTCGCCTCGAACATTGCCTTTTCATGCATTCCGTTGTTTCAGCCTCCAAAAGCATTGTCTCTGGCGCCTCATATCTTTACAGTACGGGCGGTTACGGCGGACACCGGACAGGCGGGAGAGCAGATGGGCACACGGACGGATTGGATCATTTCAGGGCGTACGTTGATGTTAGCCATATGTGCAGCGCAGTGCATGGCTGCAGCCTTGAAGTACTGGACGTCGACGGCTCTCCCTCGGAGGTTCTGTGGTCAATCTGCGCTTCAACAGATGAACAGACAGGGGCAGGGGCTCCTGGAGAGCGCGCCGACGACATGGGGTTCATTCGAGGCGGAAGAAGGACCCTGATCTTCATGTTGCCTGATACCTCGGCACTATTGCAGCTTTGCCCGGCTGTTATGGCCATGGGTGGAAGATGCAATTCAGGGCTTCTTTACCATGTCTTCTCGCCTTTGCGGTACCTGATATCGAGGTCGCACGCACCCTGGCATCAGATCATTCAACGTTGGGTAACTTGGCTTCTGTGATCGCCGATGCGATGCCATGTCGCACAGCAAACCACATCATGGACAGCTCGACACCACCACCACCGGCACGCCCCTAGTCTCTCTCTCTCTGCAAGGGCAACCTCCACCACGGTCCGCCCCTTCAACGCCTAGCCCAAGCCTCGAGAACCTTGGAAACCTTGATTGGATCTTCTAGGCCCAATATCTGCCAGCTTCCCCCGTCTTGTTCCTTGCCGCAGAATTCAGAGCTCAGGCACACACTTGCAGAGCCCAATCCACGCTGTTAGAGTACCCACCACTCGGTTCTTTCGGGAAGCGCGCTCACACACCGCACACCGCACGCGACAGCTCAGCAGGAGGTTGTTTGCTGGCAACGCATTGCAGCCCAGTCCAGTCCAGTTCAGTTCAGCTGGGCCTCGACGACCACGGCGGTCAAGACCTCCTCACCTTTTGCTCCGACACAAGAGCTAGACGGGGATGCGCCCTGGTTGCCATGTGGCTGGCTGTTTGTGGACGCAAGGAATGTGGAGGCCGCGCAAGCCAGAGGGGAACCAGCACGGGAGTCATCGTCATCCAAGTCATGGAGCTGACTGATGCTTTGATCTAGATCCTCAATCTGCCCTCGATCTCTGACGGCCTTCACATGTCAGTGGCTGTCTCTGGCTCTGACTCGAACTGTCCCTGAAGCTATTTGCGGACCGGGGCCCAGGCTGGATCGGAGATTCCTAGACCTGGCGCTGTCTGACAGACCGAGCATGTACCGTACTCACTGGAGGCTGCGCAGATGCGCGAGACAAGTGATTTCTTCTTGCACAGTACTAAGTCCCTCAACACATACCTGCCCTCGACTCGTGGCGCCATGAACTGACCGACAAGTCGGGGATGGCAGGCGGCGGCCGCTGTCAAAACCCTTTGTGCTCCCTCGTCTCGACAGGGGGACGAGGACCCTTCCCGCTTGGCTCGAGTCTTGCAAATCTCGTCCCAATTAGCCGGAGTCTCAAGTTGCACAGCATGACTCTCGACACTGACCACCCAATTGCAGAGTCCGCATTCTTTCAAGCGGGTATCACAACTCGGCGCAATGCAGTTGATAGCACCAGCGTTTTGAAGCCAGGGTCCATCAGTCGCTAGTACTGTATTCCCCGCTCAACAGCAGCAGAAGTGCAGTTGATATCGTGCTCTCATTCGCGGCCGCAGACCCGACAGCTCCGACGGAACGGGTTTCCGGATCACGGCCCCACTACCCACCGAGCTTGACGGCGCCGATCCATTCTATGGCCACTGTCGTCACGAGCAGATCGGGTTGTCTTTTTGGGACAAACCGAATACTATTATTCAAGACTCGGAATAGAAGCGATCGGGAGAATCTAGAAGACGAGTTCCTTCTAGAATTCCACGCACGAACGGGGTTGGCTGGGGCCGTGGTCAAGATTGTACTATTCACCTCGAGATCCCACCTTTGTGTGCAAGGTTTGGTTATGTTTTTGGGATGCATGGTCTTTCACTGCTGTTGTCTAGTCCATTGAGGCTTGGGTATAAGCTTTAGTTGTGTTACGGCTGTGTTATTTCTGTTGAGTTGATCTGAAGCCCCCACCCCCCGGGTCTCATGGAGCTTTTTTGACAAAGGAGCATGGTCTTTCATTCTAGGAATCAAGTAGCTAGTCTTGGGCAACAATGCCCTGGGTGGTTTATCGGCTTCGCTTCTGCGTTGCACTTCGCGACATTATCTTCTCATGAACTAGAGCATGGCATCGTTGATACATGGTATTCAATAGCTCTATTTCATGATACCGGAATGTAAGCACCAGTGCCACTCTGATCTTGCGCCCCGAATCCAATACGCCTAACAATACATAATCAACAAAAGAAGAACGAATGCCCTCTCTATATAGTCATACACAATCATCTCGAGGTCCCTGATACTATCACCAATCAAGTGACAGCCTGTCAACCCCTTCCACCAACGCCTGTATCACCGGCTGGTTCGTATTCCGCTCTCCACGTGTCTTGCTGGTCTGCCTCATGCGCGTCCAAAAGACAGGACAATCCTTGCTGTCACATTGGACATCCTCCACGGGCCCTATTCCCGCACAGCTGCGACAGAGTGATAATACCTCTTGTAAGCGACGCTCCTCGGTCGATAGACGCGTCTGAAGGGTCATTAGTGATGCAGGGACATTGGTTCGACAGGCTGGACACAGCGGATTGTCCTCGTTTGCGAACTTTTTGTCGCAGATGAGGCAGTGGGAGGACTTCATATACGACTCGAGGGTTGTCTTTCGCGTCCCAAGCGTAGTCGCATGGCGTATTCGTTGTACCTTGGGCATTTCATCATACCACTGTCGAACGTTGGCACCCACAAGGTTGAAGATGCGCTCCAGCGGCGGGATCAAGTTCTTGGAAATGTAGTACTCGGCATCGAGCCGCCAATGCGGGTTGCTGAGAAGCTCCTCGGGCGCCACGCAGCGATCGATGAGTCGAGCACCTGGGGCGCCGGTGATGACAACGTAGGGGACCCTCTCGCCGTATTGTGGCTCTGCTCGTGCATCCTCGAGCATACGCTTGGTGCTGATCAGAGCTCCAGCAGGAGCAGGACCTTTGTTAGAGTACGTTCCTAGACGGACTTCCTTGGCGAAGCAAAAGTCCTGCACCGAAACATTGTTGCGCATGATCTTCTGGCACTGCTTCTGGAAATATGCCTTGATCTGGCTGAGATCTGCCGTCTCAAAGAGGAGTCGGAGAGCCTTCTCCTCAATCTTCTGCTCCGCTGGCGTGCCATCACGACGAACAGTCTCGATTCCCTTGGCGTCAAACTCGGGCTTCGTCTGGTCCTTGCTCTCGTACTTGTACCCGACGTATCGCTTCTTGGCAAGGAGAACGCAAGGGTGGTAGACCTTTTCAAACTTGAGCTTGATCGGTTGTGGGTTCATCTCGGTGATGGCCTTGGCAATCTCGTTTCCAATGTCGAACGCCTGTTCCCTTGTCCGACCTTTCACGTAGATGAACAAGCTATCAGTGTCGCCATAGACGACCTCGGCGCCCCATTTCTCTACCGAGTGAATGTAGGCAATCGCCCTCTCAAGGGTCTCCCGGCCTGTCTGCACGATGCTGTCCGCAATCTCCGAGCATGGCATGCGGCCTGAGAAAGACGCAGAGGCGTAGCCATAGGTAACGTTGGCGAGGAGCTTGAGAGCGAGCTGTCGGTTGTTCAACAGTTGCTGGAGTACCTTGTCGTCCTTGTCCTGCTTCATCCCGCTCTTGACCATTACTCGCGTTTCGAGAATCTCTGTGAGCATCTTGGCGAGCAGTGACTTGCGAATCTCTGTCTTTGCGTACATCATACCGTTTGGCGCAATATTGATGTAGTCCTCCAAGAGGGCAAGGAGACCTTGCTGCCTCTTGTACTCAGTGAAGCCCATCTTGTTCATGCCTCTCCAGTTGGTGATTCGGCCCAGAAAGGTCGAGTAGCAGTAGTTGTAGGCGATCATGACACTCGGATACAGACTTTGAAAGTCAAGTACCACGAGAGGACTGTTGTAGAAAGCGCTCTGCGGTTCCATGACAAGCGGAAGGCACTCGAGAGCGTTCTGGCCGCCGACCTGCTTGCGACTAGGCGACACGAGGAGAAAGTTCTCAGGCTTTGCAATCCTGAACATGATAGACTCGACTTTGAACTGGGATCCTCGGGAAAAGACAGAGAAGAAGTCCACGCCGAGAAGCCGGGCTTGTTCGCTTGTTCTGGCGATGAGCTCATTTGCCTCAAGAATCTCAATGTCGAGTCGAGTCCGGTTTTGGTAATATCTCAACATTCGGCTGAGTTCGCGATGCTTCCCACTCTGGTACCAGCTCGTCAAAGACTTCCAGGAGTAATGAGGTATCCGACGGTGAAGCAGGTGCCAGACGACGTTCTCCATTGTGTACTGGAGGAGGTTGAGCTCTCCTCTCATTGCTCTCCAGACGTTGATCATGTGCCGGCCTGTAACCCTGATTGTCGAAGTAGTGTTGAATCCCCATCGATCGTTCTCCTTGCCAAACCTTCCATGGGACTCTGTCTTCATGCGAGAGAACTCGTCGCAGAGATTGTAGTCGTACTTGAGACGAGCCCTCTCAATCATGTAGCCCCACGAACTACCATGAACCTCGTATCCAGTCAAGATATCAGGGTCATGCGTCCTCACGATCTCCACCATCCGCACCATAAGGTCCAGTTCAGAAGTCTCCTCGATGACTTCGGCAGTCGTTTGGCGCCGGATACGTTCAGACAAGTCGCTGTCGCCGGCCAGCACCAGAATGCCCGTCTGAACCACCTCTGCTGGATCCTGGCTGCTAATGACCGTCTCGTCTGACTTGAGTGCCCAGAAGACACACTGGACTTCGTCTTCTTCAGGATTAGGCACAAACTTGCCCCTTGTATTGACATGAATCTCGAGGCTCATCGTGCTCATGTACTGAGCTTCATGCTCCACGCTTGTCGTCTTCTTTCCCTGTGTGTACTTGAAGCCATGCTTGTTCTTTGGCGTTGGACCGTCGATCTGAGAGTGGTAGTGTCTTGGAGTTGGCGGCAAGTCTAAGCCTGGTTCTGCGTTCGCAGCTCGCTCCTTTTCGAGCCACCAGCTCTCAACTTCGTGGTATGTTGGCGGTGGATTTGCAATCTCCCATCCTCGCCACGAGCACTTCTTCCCTCGACGTTCAAACTGAAGATTCATGCGTGTCTTGTCAAGAGCGCCGTGCTTGATTCCATAGTTGGCTGGTGACGTTGCCGTTGGATCAAACTCAGGGAGAAATGGGAGCGTGTTGCCTTCCAGCCGAAACTCCTTTCCAGCATACTCACGCGTCCGACCGGGGACATCCTTTTCCTTGCTGTAATATGCATCCTGGTAGATGGCATCGGGAAGAAAGTAGTCCTTCAGAGAGGAAGCTACAGAGGCGGCAGAGGGAGGCGGTGGCAGGACGATGTGAATCTGAGACCCCGAAAACCTTTCAATGGCTCGCTGGATCTTAGATTCCTGGCTATCGTTCTCCTCATCAAGAGCAACAGATGACAGCAAAGACGAGGACAATGTTACTTGGGATAGGCCCTTCTCAGGACCAGGAGCAAAGGTGCTGGGGTCAAAGGAAACGTGTTTGGTGAAGTGACCATCTTCACTTTGCTGAGAAGCCGACTTCTGGCTCATCTGGCTGAGACGGAGTTTCGTGTTAGGATCATTTTGGTCCTTGACAGTTGGGAAATGGAGTTTCGAGTTGGAGCCAGCAGCCTCCTTCGAAGGTGATGTTGAGGCTTTGGCGACCAATGAACGCCCTTTGAGGATTGAATGGGTTCTGAATGTAGAAGTTGAGGGTTTACTCGAGTCTGGGGGAATGGGAACCAAGTGCATCTCGTCATCATCGATTAGTGGCGGCTCGTCAAGTCTGGGTCGTTTGTTGGGCGATAGAATTGATGTCGCGCTGGACAAGGGCCTCTTCAGCTGTAGGGGGGCGTTGGACGGTACAGTCTTCCAGGTACGGCCAATTAAGCCTTCGTTTTCTGCCAACTCAAGCAACTCTTTGCTCAGGGGAATGTCTGGTAGTCTGCCAGTCTTCAGACCGCTTTGGCAGATGCCGAGCAGTGAGTCTAGAGAATCATCTTCCAAATCGTCCATGGCATCGGTCGTGGTATCCTGTCTACGCCTCGCCCCTGAAGATAGGGCCGCGGAACCTCGAGAACCCTTGACAGCAGCCTTCTCAATGGACACCATCATTGAAATGGCTTCCTCGTCCGAGTCTTCAGAGAAGAAGTCCTCTTGCAAGTCGTCGACTTGGCGAACCTTGCGTTCGTCGACCTCAATGCTGCTTGTTGGATCTTGTCTCGCTTCTTCTACCCCTGATGGCAGACCCAGTACCGGTGCGAGGGTTGAAGGGAAAAGATCTTCAACAGACTGCAGCGTGGTTCTTACTTGTTCCTCGTACGGAAGGGCCTTGGCAAAGTTGTCGAAGGACAATTCGTCAGAGGTTGCACCCCTCTCAGCTATAATAAGCTCTTGAATCTGAGCCCGATACTCGTCCTCGTGGATCCAACCCTGCGGCTGCGAGTCTCGAACGTTGGCTGACATTGATACAAGAACCTCTGGCGGAAATGGACTGCTCCCTGGGCCAGGGTTCTGCATCTTTCGTTTCCGTCTCTTCGTCTCGTCCTTCCACAGCCCAGCCATGCTGTAAACGTATTTCATGTCTCCAGGAATCGGGTTGGTTCGCTCCGTGAAGTCATGGTGCAGTGGCCTTTCCCTGACCTTCTTCCGGTTTATTATATCCTGGACGCAGATGTCTACTTCTATCGAGCAGTGGCTGGCTCGAGGAAGTGTGGTCTCGTCTGTGATGTACCCTTCAGGGATGGACCGGGTGTGCCATAAATGCGTCGAGTTCAATCCCTGATCGTATTCGGGGACGGGAGACCGGAATCGGGTACTTGAAGCGTCCAAGTAGTCACAGCCGTAGAGGTTGAAGTCAGTCATGAACTGGAGAAGGTACTGGAGGTGCGCTTCGTAGGGCTGAAACTTCTGCTTCATGATGACGCCTTGCTGAAGGAGGTCGGCCAGTCTCGTCATGACAACAGGGTTGAACATGTAGATCTTCAAGAAGAAGCGGTATCCCACATGAAAGCCGTAGAACGGAACTCCCTTGACAAGGGTGATTCTCGCCACGAACCTCGCATTGTCACCTTTCTTGTCTCTCCGATAGCTGACTGCTAAGGCATGATCGATAGACAGATGAAATCGGTAGATGTATGCACCGACTAAGAAAGAGTAAATAACTTGTCCAAACCGAGTCTTGATCTCACTAACCTTCATCAGGAGCTAGGCCCCCCTGGTATTCCACGTACAGGTATGGGAACGCGCCATGAACGTGAGCACATACTTTCTGACCTGTCTCTGTCGATCCGAAGATCCTAATGACAGGAACCTTGGGCCCCTTCGAGATCTGAGAAGGACGGACATCGTTGCGAAGCTGGGGGTCATATCGCGTTGGAGTCGCCTGGTAGTGGTCGATACAGTTCAATCTGACCCGGAACAAGTCCATATTCCCCACGCTTCGAATCCATCAGGGCTTAGAAAAGCATAATCAAAAGACGCCAAAACAGTTTATCACAGACAAGATGGCTCTGTCATGAAGCAATTCGTCTAGGCTGACACGGTCTTTGTGTAACCGACGCGCCTCAGGACCCATGTCTTCAAGCGTCGCGTAGTCACGTGACGCGCGATAAGCCGCTTATCTAACACTGATGCTTTCGAGTTCCATCGCGACCAAGCTTTGCCGCCTGGACAAGCCTCTGTGTATCTGGATCTCTCGTGATCCATCCTTTTTGTGTTCTCTTTTGAATTTGCTGAAGATCATTCAACTGAACTTCGTCAACCCACACAATGCCGCAGCCACAGACAAATCCGCCGACTGGCGCTGGCGCCGCTTCGAAAGAGGAAAACATCTACATCCCATCCTTCATCAGTAAACGACCGTTCTACGCCGGCGAAGAAGGAGACGACAATGACTACCTCAAGCATCAGCGTCGCGAAGAGAAGAATGAGAAGTCTACATGGTACGATCGCGGCAGGAAGGCTGGCCCAGCCGCCACCAAGTATCGCAAAGGCGCGTGCGAAAACTGCGGCGCCATGACACACAAGAAGAAGGACTGCTTGAGCCGACCTCGGGCGAAGGGCGCAAAGTGGACAGGAAAAGATATCCAGGCCGATGAGCTTATTCAGGATGTCAAGATGGGCTGGGACGCCAAGCGCGATCGCTGGAACGGCTACGATGCGAAGGAATATCGCAACGTGGTGGAAGACTACAAGCAGATGGAGGAGCTGCGGAAGAAGGCTACAGCAGGCGTTGATGGCGAGGAAGAAAACGACGATGGCGATAAGTACGCCGAGGAGAACGACATGAGCAAGCACCAGAGTACAGCGACCCGACAACTGCGAATACGAGAAGACACAGCCAAATACCTGCTGAACCTCGATCTGGAATCCGCCAAATACGACCCCAAGACACGAGCATTGGTCGACGGAGGTGCGACAGCCGATAAGGCGGCTGAAATGTTTGCGGAAGAGGGATTCATGCGATCTTCAGGCGATGCTGGCGATTTCGAGAAGGCGCAACGATACGCATGGGAGGCACAAGAAACGTCTGGCGACACTAGCCAACATTTGCAGGCAAACCCAACGGCGGGAGAGTTCTACCGAAAGAAGGAACAGGAAGAGGCAGAGGCGAAGCGCGCAGACCGAGAAAAGGCTTTGCTGGACAAATACGGAGGGGAGCAAAAGGCAATGCCAGCTGCTCTACGCAGCATGGCGGTTACCGAGTCCGAGCGATTTATCGAGTACGACGAAGCTGGTCTGATCAAGGGCGCACCGAAGAAGAAGGCCAAGTCCAAGTATGCCGAGGACGTCTTCATCAACAACCATACCTCGACTTGGGGCAGCTGGTGGTCCAACTTCAAGTGGGGTTACGCATGCTGTCACTCTTTCATCAAGAACAGCTACTGCACAGGAGAGGAGGGCAAGGAGGCCTGGGAGGCTGCCGAGCGGCAACGCACTGGTGCCAACCTGATTGAGGATAAAGAGGAGGAAGAGGAGCCTACTAACGAGGATGGAGACAAGGAGGCTGAAGAGTCAAAGCCGAAGAAACGAACAAGAGAAGAGATGATGAACGGAGTAACAGAGGAGGAGATGGACGAGTACAGGCGGAAACGAACAGTTGCGGCTGATCCCATGGCAAAGCTCCTGGGCAAGGATGAACTTTTGACATAGCGTTATCATCACATAGCATTAATTCACGTTTGAGCAAACAGACACTTGCCCTCTACAAATGGCACATGGGACTTGATCACATCAGACAGGCGAAGCATGAAGAATTGTCGTGGAATAGGGCATGATCCATGAGATTCATTTACACAGGTGAGGAGAGACACCGGAAGTTTTTGTTTGTCGTTATCCGGTGAAATCATTCCATTTTTATCCTCTGGCCAACGCCGCAAGCTATGAAGAGAATCCCCTTCCCGTGAGTGGTATCCCATCACCCAGAGCCCTAGACATGAGGGAGAACCGTTTTTGCATGATTTGGTGCATTTACTCGTCATCCTCCTCCTCCTCGTCACCCTCACCGCCCTCGGCGGACTTGGCCTTCTTTCTGCGGACACGGCCGGGGCGGCCACCACCGAAGGGCGAGGTGAGAGCGAAGTCAATGTGCTTCTGGGAGTCGAGACGGACGATGAACGAGGGGACGTTGACGATCTGCTTGCCGACTCGGATGTGGCGCTGGCGGATCAGGACACGGGCGTGGTGGATGGACTTGGCCAGACCAAGCTTCCAGACGCAGGTCTGGAGGCGGCGCTCCAAGAAATCCTCGATCTTGAGGGCCAGGACGTAATCCAGCTTCATGCGGGACTCGTCAAGGACACCGACGCGGACGAGACGGCGAATGAGGGCATTGCCTTCGAAGAGACGCTTGGGGTCCTTCTCGTCGAGGGTAAGAAGCTGACTGTGAAATGGTTAGAGAGTGTCTTTTTCGATGCGCACAAGGCGCAAGGTCGGTTCGAGCATACCGGGCAGCACGACGGATCTTGGACAGAGTCAAACCGACTCGCCAGACCTCACGCTTGTTGCGCAGGCCATACTCGCCGACGAGCTTCAACTCAGAGTCCCTGTTGTTATTCGCGTCAGTTTACTTTCACGATCGACTTAAACAGAGACAAGCTCATGTTCAGTGGCCGGTGATACTGACAGTCGAGCAGACTCGAAGGGTCTGCGAGGGACACGGGAGGTCTTCGAATGGGCGCGGGGAGGCATCCTGAAAGACTTTGTTAATTGATGCTCGTGGTGATGTTGCCGTCGGTGGCACTCACTTGACTGGCTCCTGGGTGTTTGGCTGGAGTTGAACTTTTGCACACACGAGGTCAAAAAATCGCTACTTGTGTGGAGGGAAATTTGTCTCGAGTTGCAGGTCACGTGTGCAAGTTCGAGAACCCTAACAGGGGTGGGGGTTGTGTGCGGTGTAAAATGTGAGCCGCCCTTGCCCTACCGGTGTGGAAAAAAAATTCGGATAATCTCAGGTCCCGCTCCCACAAGCCCGGCTGCCTTCGTGAAATCCACAACACCAAGCGAAGGTCTTCACCATCTCTTTCGCCAACCCACGACTACTAACCCCAACCCTCCCGCGTTCGGCAGATAACGATTCGAGATGGGTCACTCCTACGGAAAGAGAGCGGGCACCCGCGTATGTTTGCTCACGATCTCGAATTTCAACGACGTCGAATATTGAAACTGACGATTTTGCAGTATGCCTTCAGCCGGGACTTCCGCAAGAAGGGCATGATCGCCCTGAACACCTATCTCCGACAGTACCGGTGAGTGCGAGCCCGAATCGCACGAGCAGCAGCGACAGAAACTGATCGATTGGGCAGTGTTGGTGATATCGTCGACATCAAGGCGAACGGTGCCGTCCAGAAGGGGTAAGCAACGCCCTCACCACCTTGCGACAAACACGCGAATTGCGAGATTGAGCGCTTGGGAAAACTTGTGCGATGGAGCAGGAGGGCTGACAACCGAATACAGTTTGCCCTACAAGGTGTACCACGGCAAGACTGGTGTCATCTACAACGTCACCAAGTCCGCTGTTGGCATCATTATCTACAAGAAGGTCAAGCACCGATACCTCGAGAAGCGAATCAACATCCGAATCGAGCACGTCCAGCCCTCGCGATCCCGTGAGGACTTCCTCAAGCGGGTGAAGGCCAACGCCGAGGCCAAGAAGCAGGCCAAGGCCGACGGTGTCGCCGTCTCCGTCAAGCGCCAGCCCGCCGGTCCCCGGGATGCCCAAACAGTCTCCCTCACCGACAACCCTCCCGAGACCCTCACTCCTCTCCCCTACGAGACTACGATCTAAAAAGGATTCTGCTGGGGTTGGGTGGTGCTTGCTTCTTTTTGCTTGGGGTATTGCGTCCGGATGGGAAAGAACTCTGCATGGCAAGGGCTTGCATTTTGATGTCGATAGGGAATGAGACTAAAAATGACATCGTTTGAAAGCATGCCAAAGTCTGTATTTGAAGATACCTCTGGTGAAGCGTGTCTGACCCATGTCGTGGGTTGGTCATTGACTTGACGCATCAATGAAGAACCCGGCTTCGAATAAGTTGGTATGTGTGATTGGTCTATGAAGTGTTGCTGCTGCCAGTTCGAACTGCATTCGGAGCTCCTTATTGGTAGGTCGATGGCCCTGGATTCCTTCGAACGGCCTCCATCTTCTTTCCAGTAGCCAACTATCACCACCGCAATTCACGATGACTGCAAGTCCACACTCCCGCCCCAACTGAGCGACCTCAGGCCCCTTTGATGACGCATCACTCACGAAACACAAGCCATTGTTTCCCACCGCATGAACCTACTTTCTTATGTTCAAGTTCCCTGACAATGTGTGTGAATGGGAATGCCCAAACAAACAGAACACCAAGGCTGACCATTATCGGCATATCCTCGCCGGTCTCTCTTCTCTTATGTTAGAAGCAATCCAAAAGAGAAAGACCTATAGGGTAAAGAGTAACATGTACGGTCCCCTCTCACCATTTGCCCTCATCTGTGCTATAAACTCATGTCCGTGAGACTGGCAGCGAGTGTGTGCATCTCACAAAACCAAAATGTGAAAATGGCCGAGGGCTAGTATTCGTGTGACCACTACGGTTACCTTTGCTTCGACGGTAACACGGTTCCAATTGTGAAAACCTGTTCCATCATCCCCTTTCATGAGTGCTCGCATGAGTCCGGTCTAAGTCGGATAATTTCTGTCCGACCACCGAACCCAACTCGAGCCTTGCGGCCCTCGGATCAGTGAAAGAATAAGACAACACCTGGACAGAGATGGCGATTTTAAAGCATGCTCCTCTAAGAGCCATAATAAAAAAAAAGGTGAGCTCACAAATTTATAAATACATCTAATAAAATATCATGTCCTCTTATTTTTATTCAATTATCTAACCCTTCTGCATCACCTCTCTTCTGCGAAAGGTCAACATTTGCTCTGCTGTCTCGTTTATTCTTAATCCGCGGCTTCTCATCTCGTGCCCCACATCAAATGCAAGAATACGTACCCCCGTATGACGCTCCTCTCGCAGCCCAGCCACTGAGAGCTATCGCACCCAAGAAGAGCCACGCTCAAAGTCGCCCGAGATTTGTCAAGGCTGACGACGACGACCCAAACTCCTCCTCGATACAGCGCACTACGAGCTGCTGCCTTGCTCTCTCCTCTTGTCGTGATACCAGTACACATTGTTCTCTTTCCAGTCTCTTTAGCTTGCACGGCGTCGGGCCTCGACGGGAGTTATTTGTCTCGTGATTTCCAGGGGTCTGTTGGCAGCTGTCGGAGCTCAACAGATCATTTCTCGCATCCGCGCGCATCCTCCCTTACCTACTCGTTCTATCGAATAATCGCATCGCGGAGCTATCCGCCACTCAGCAGTCATGGCTACCGTGCGCGGCATGGAGCATACCAAGTTCGTGAATCACGGCCGCGCCGGAGAAGCGCACAGCTAACTCATGATTGTGCAGAACCGACCAGGAACTGGCCATCAACATCAAGAAAGCCACCAATGCCGAAGAGATCTCCCCGAAGCGCAAGCACGTACGAGCATGTATCGTCTACACATGGGATCACCGGTCCTCGGCCGCCTTCTGGTCCGGCATCAAGGTGTATGTCTCACATCCCCCCTCCATCATGACTTCTCTTGTTGACCCAAGCTGTGCAACAGCCAACCGATCCTCGCCGACGAAGTTCAGACGTTCAAGGCCCTCATAACCATCCATAAGGTTCTCCAGGAGGGCCATCCCAGCGCTTTGAAGGAGGCAATGGCCAACAGGGGCTGGATCGAGAGCTTGAACCGCGGAATGGGCGGAGGAGGTGAAGGCATGCGTGGTTACGGCCCCCTGATCCGCGAATACGTCTACTACCTCCTCGCCAAGCTCTCTTTCCACCATCAACACCCCGAGTTCAACGGTACCTTTGAGTACGAGGAGTACCTGAGCTTGAAGGCCATCAACGACCCCAACGAGGGCTACGAGACCATCAGCGACCTCATGGTGCTGCAGGACCAGATCGAGCAGTTCCAGAAGCTGATTTTCTCTCACTTCCGCAACGTGGGGAACAATGAGTGCCGAATCGCCGCCCTGGTACCTTTCGTTCAGGAGAGCTACGGTATCTACAAGTTCATCACCAGCATGCTCCGAGCCATGCACTCCAGTCAGTGATTCACCTACCCCATCCCTGTGTTAAACTGACCTTGATAGCCACCGGCGACGACGAAGCGCTTGAACCTCTCCGTGAACGATACAATGCCCAGCACTACCGATTGGTCAAGTTCTACTACGAGTGCTCCAACCTTCGATATCTTACCAGCCTCATCACCATCCCCAAGCTACCTCAAGATCCCCCGAACCTCCTTGGCGAAGATGACGATGCTCCTGCGCTCCCCGCGCGACCAAAGCAGGAGATCGAGCGACAACCGACCCCTCCACCGGCGCCCAAGGACGAAGGCCCTGATGAGATGTCCGAATTCTGGAAGAGCGAGTTGGACCGTCAGAACCGGGAGTACGAGGAGCAGCAGCGTGTGCTTGAGGAACGTCAGCAGCAGGCCCTTTTGGCGCAGCAGCAGCAACAACTCAATGCGCAGCGGGAGTTTGAGGAGCAACAGCGCCTGCTGATGGAGCAGCAACAACGGGAACAGGAGGCTCTCCTAGCCCAGCAGGCGCAGTGGCAGACTCAGGGTCGTCTTGCCGAGTTGGAGCGGGAGAACCTCAATGCGCGCGCGCAGTACGAGCGTGACCAACTGATGCTCCAGCAGTACGATCAGCGTGTCAAGGCTCTGGAGAGTGAGCTGTCGCAAATCCAGAACAGTCTGGGCCAGCAGATGTCGAGCAAGGACGACCAGATCCGAGCTCTTCAGGAGCAGGTCAACACATGGAGGACCAAGTACGAGGCGCTCGCGAAGCTTTACTCCCAGCTACGACACGAGCATCTTGATCTCCTTCAGAAGTTCAAGGCTGTTCAGCTCAAGGCTGCCAGTGCGCAGGAGGCCATCGACCGACGAGAGAAGCTCGAGCGTGAGATCAAGACCAAGAACCTCGAGCTGGCCGACATGATCCGTGAGCGTGATCGCGCTCTTCACGACAAGGACCGACTGAACGGAAGCAACAAGGACGAGGTCGAGAAGCTCAGGCGTGAGCTTCGCATGGCCCAGGACCGAGCCGACAACCTGGAGCGCAGCAAGGGCAACGAGCTCTCGACGATGCTCGCCAAGTACAACCGCGAGATGGCGGATCTGGAGGAGGCACTGCGCAACAAGTCGCGCGCCCTGGAGGATGCACAGTTGAACCTCCGAGATGGAAGCTCCGATCTTGAGCAGCTTCTCCGTGACAAGGAGGAGGAGCTCGAGGTCTACAAGGCCGGCATGGATCAGACCCTCATCGAGCTCAACGAGCTCAAGCAGAACCAGGGCGAGACAGATCACGCCCTCGACGGTCAGATTGATGCTCTGATCCTGGCGAACCTCGACAAGATCAACGACATCATCGACTCAGTTCTGCAAGCGGGTGTCGCGCGTGTCGACGATGCACTCTACGAACTGGACTCTAGCATGCAGGCCGGTAATCAGAACGCATCTCCCACATACGTCCTGTCGCAGATCGAGAAGGCTTCTGCCAGTGCCATGGAGTTTGCGACCTCGTTCAACAACTTCATCGCGGATGGTCCTAACGCTACTCACGCGGAGCTGATCAAGGCCGTCAACGTCTTCTCTGGCGCCATTGCTGATGTGTGCAGCAACACCAAGGGTCTCACCCGACTGGCCACCGACGACAAGAAGACCGACTCTCTGATGAACGGAACTCGCCAATCGGCGCTGTCGACTGTGCAGTTCCTCCGTGGACTGCAGAGCTTCCGACTTGAGGGCATGGATCCTCTCCAGAAGACTGACGTGGTCATCAACAGCAACAATGACGTGCAGATGAACCTGCAGAAGCTCAACAAGCTTGTTGAGACGTTCGCGCCGGGCTTTGGCAAGCTCGCCAACAAGAAGGGAGACTTGGGAGACCTCGTCGATCAGGAGCTGAGCAAGGCTGCGGATGCTATCGCGGCGGCGGCAGCACGACTTCTCAAGCTCAAGAACAAGCCTCGCGACGGCTACTCTACGTACGAGCTAAAGGTTCACGATTCCATCTTGGACGCGGCTTCAGCTATTACCAATGCCATCACCCAGCTTATCCAGGCGGCTACAGTGACACAGCAGGAGATTGTGCAGGCAGGCCGGGGATCATCCTCACGAACGGCCTTCTACAAGAAGAACAACCGATGGACGGAGGGTCTCATCTCTGCAGCCAAAGCCGTGGCATCGTCTACGAACACGCTCATTGAGACCGCGGACGGAGTCATCTCCAACCGCAACAGCCCCGAGCAGCTTATCGTGGCCTCCAACGACGTCGCTGCCTCGACTGCACAGCTTGTGGCCGCCAGCCGAGTCAAGGCTGGCTTCATGTCCAAGAGCCAAGAGAAGCTGGAGCAGGCCAGCAAGGCGGTCGGAGCCGCATGCCGCTCGCTTGTCCGACAAGTCCAGAGCATGATCAAGGAACGCAGCCAAGAGGAGGACCAGGTAGACTACTCCACACTCGGGGCCCACGAGTTCAAGGTGCGGGAGATGGAGCAACAGGTTAGTGCATACCCCCCTACGTTTCCTTCCCTTACCCCCCATCCCAACCTTGCATCCCCTCTCATCTCCGGGGTTTGACGGCACAACGGTTACTATACCCGGGCTAGCTTCAAGATCGACAACTGACAGCCACCAACAGGTCGAGATTCTCCAGTTGGAGAACGCCCTGGCGGCCGCCCGGCATCGCCTTGGAGAGATGCGGAAGATCTCATACCAAGAAGAGTAAGGAGGCTGATTTGTCCGGGGTGTGCGCATTCCCCAAGGTCCAGCCTCTGGGCCTTATTGGACGGGGGTCAGAGACGAGACGAGACAAGAGAGTTGATGGCTTGCGAGGCGTCATAAGCTTGTTGGTCTCCGAGAGGCGCTTCAAGCTAGTGTCTTGGTCCCCGAGCGGCATCGAGAGATGGAATCAAGACAGCGGCCCCGTACAGTACCGTACAGTGCTGTGCGGGATAGTACAAGCTAGTATGGATCAGGCCGAATTGACGAGGGCGATGGGAGAATCTTCAGTGTGTATTGGATGGGACGGTAACCTTATTTTTTTTTCTCCAACATCTTTTTTATCTTGTACTAGTGGATAGAAACGGGAGTCGCCAAGCGAAAGAAGCAGCCATAATCACCTTTTGGGCCATTTTCCCGCGTTGTGACTGAAATCGGGCTCACGACATCTTGTTGTGTCTTGGCGATGTTGGTGTTGGACCCAGATCCCGGAGCCTGGGTCGTACTCTTCGTATCGGTACGGACTTGGGAAAGGCAGACACACACACGGGATGGGTGCACGGTTTCTTGATTTTCTCTCACAGCCTGCTTCAAACCTTGCAGATTGTTTGCTTGGCTGTTTGCTTTTAGTGTTGGTGTTGGTGATATCAAAAGCCTCCTGCGGCTGAAATCCAGGGTAGCACTTTGCCAAGCCTGCGCCATGATTTCCCCTCTCCTGCAGCTGCTTTCCCCCAAGCCCCATGCATGTCTGATCTTCCTGCGACCTGACTCCATTAGATCTAGCCCGAGATAGAAGATCAAGCGTGGGGTTTAGGTGACATGGCGATCATCAAATGCCGAGGCCGGTGAAGCCATCGTGCATCTCCCATCACCACCAACATCACCATCGCCATCACCGGCATGTCATTGTCAATTGTGACAGATTGTACCGCGCATGGTGCTAGCAGCTCGTCTATTGCTTCTTGAAATTGATCACCAGCTAAGGCGCCAAGGACCAACACGCAGTTTAGTGACATGATGAGCAGCATTCTCATTCGATGCTCCAAGCCTTGTTTCTTAAGTATCGTAACATCTCTCATCACCACCAAGACAGCATGCATATCAATGACAATCGTGACCAGCTGTGCCTCGCATGGCGCTAGTAGAGCGTTGATTGCTTCTTCGAATTTCTACCACTAATGCAACCTTGGGCGCTAATGATCAACACTCAATTCTCCAACACGCCAATCAGAAGTGATTCAACGAGATCGCCAGGGCTTAGCATATGGATGATTCCAACGTGGCCGGGTACATGGCTGAGACCAGGCTCTAGTTCCTAATCATCGTGCAAGCCTCAATCCAACCCTCCCTCCTGAAAGCCGCATGGGTTGTCTAGATCCAAGACCACCTTAGCCCCCAAGAAGCTGATCGTTATGGGCTGAGGTGAGGGGATTCGTGGTAGGGTTTGGTTCAGATGCCGTACCCATCGTCTCAGAGGGGGCCGGGGAGGATTCCCGTTGATGTTTGGGGTTAGGCTTCAGTGAGCTCGCTCTCGGCTCAATACCCAGCCGCCCAAGGAGGGAAGCGACAAGTACCTTCTCCAGATGCCAGTCTTCCATTGTGGACCCAATCGCCGTTGCAAGGGTAAGAACGTACATGCAAGCAGCAACAAGAAGGGAGACGATGGAGGCCAACCACAAGCCGATCCTGTTCGCATCGCTTATACAGGGATCCAGAAGAGCAAGGTAAAACAACCAAGCCGACAGCAGAAGGAAGCATGTGACGAGGAGGCAAACAAAAATAGCATGAACTGTGAGAACGATCCCGGATCCTCCTGCTTCGGCGACGAGGAAGCTATATGGAGTGAGCAGGAATCTGATGGCAGCAGTAAAGTACCGCCAGAGAAGGTGACCAGAGTGCCCGGTAGTCGCAAGGACCAGACAGTAGAGAGCAGAAGAGGAGAAAAAGAAAATGCGAGAAAGCCCCCAATAATCCCGTCTTATCTCGTTGAACGGAGGATCCAGAAGGGCCCCGACAAAAAAGAAAGGGCATCCCACGTAGAGCATGGCGAGGCAAAGGCCCATGGCTGTGTAATAAGCCATTCCCAGTATCCCTTTCCTGCCCTGGTTGGTGATACGGATGTAAGGAGTGAAGAGCAATCTGACGAACAGAGTGAAGCACCACCACGTGCCGCTTAATAGTCTGTTCATGTGTTCTGATGTCGTCCACCTTGTATTAGGCCGGAGCTCACGCCTCACCTGATTCGCTATCAGAATAAAGGAATAGCAGAATCCTGCCACCAGATAGCAGAGGATAGAGCTGCACACAATGACGTCCCCGGTCGTCTCATCCAGAAATCCCTTGCAGAAGAAGAAGATAAACATCCCGAACCAAAAGGTGATATAGAGGGATAGAAATACACCATTGGCCGTGCTGTTGGGACCAGCATTCCTTGCGAATTCCATGATGGGATTGTATGGAACAATGAGAAGTCTGACAATCGGAATGAAGTCCTTCCAGCCAGGGGGATCAAGTCGCTCGGTTTCATCGTCATCCTCCAAGTGGACCATGTTGGCCAAGGTCACGGTGGTGAGAAAGGTGGTGAGTATTGAATCGCCGGAGGGCCCCAGTGTTGTGTTGCGAAGGGCGATATAGCGATGCTTCAACTGAGAGACGACAGGCGGAGATGGTGAGATGAGGGTAGTGCTGAACTTGAGTAGTTCGATTGATGAATTGATGGTTGGGAGAAGAGAGTACATTTTTGATCCGTGTTTAGGACGGGGGAAGATGCTTTTGTTGGGGAACTCTACCTTTGTAGGCGGAGTATCGGGGTATTCTTCATAGCCTAACTTAAGAATCACCTAAATGTGGGTTTCCTCACTCCGTATATAGGTAATAATGCAGTCTAAGAAAAGGCTGAGAATTCGAAAATGCATGGACAAATCGGTCGAGGGATTCCTGCCCGACTGTCTGACTGGAGTCGATGAGAAGGCAGCAACCCATCATGCCCGACACCTTCGCACGCCTCATGGAGCGGCTCATACTTTAGATTCTTCCCATGACTTGCAGGCTATTAGATATTGTTGGTGCACGACACCTGCGATCCCTTTGCACATCCTTCGTCATCGCCGTTCCGTCCTTGCGTTTGTATCCACGGAAAACTCAAGTTTTTCTCTAAGCAAATGTTATCAAGGCGGCGGTTAGGGTTCTTCACTTTGGCGCATACTGCCTCAAAGTTCAACCGCGATGCTTTCAGCGTGCATCTCAAGTCACCCCAACAAAGATAATGTTAGAAGGAGGTTGCCAAACAGGAGGTATAAGAACAAGGCCTTCTGCGCTGTTTCCTGGCCTTCTACATCTCATAGATTTGTTAGTTAAGTCATTTGGATTTCATTTTATATAAAAAGGTCGCTCTTGGATTGACATTTGTGACAACTTAATACCACTATATCACTCTTGAACATTGCGACCCCCACCATCTCACACTACTACCACAACACTTACCAATACGACTTTCCGCCACACGATCCTCATCGAAATGGTTCAATTCGAGGAGAAAGACATGGTACGCTCTAAGGAGAAGGAGATGGTCGAGCGCATGTGCCACCCTCCAAGCAACCCCACCATCTCTGAGCCAACCCTCAGGCGCAGAGAGACGGTCTGGGAGAGGGTTTTAGGCAATTTTGTTAACGCGCTCCTGAGGGTTATTGGGGTCGCTATCTTTCTCTTGTCCATTGGACTTTTTTTTATGGCGGTCCAGGAACCTGAGGGTGAGAAGCGTAAGGAATTGGGCAGGGCTTCCGGCTTGAGCTTTGGCACGGCGATCGTGATCTGGAAATCGGTCTGCCAAGCAGAGGAATTTCGCAGGCAGCGCTTTCAAGCAGACCTTGAAGCAGGTTCGATTTCAAACGAGATACCTCTTATTGACATTGAGAGCTGATCCGACCTCTCATCAACTCCCGCCATCGACCACTTGACCCACATTTCAGCAACTCCTTCAAGAACTGCGAGAAGAACAGGAAGCTCGGGGAGAAGAAGGACCGAGGTAGTTGGGATTTATTAAATGGAATCAATATCCCAGAACGTTCATTTGCTTTTATTCCCTGTGAGGATTTGAAGATGGCTTCCCCTGTAGTTCGCATCTCCAACCCCACTCTTTGTTTCATGCTGTAGGCCGCGATCTCTCAGGCCCCAAGCAAGCCAATTTGCCCATTCTGGGTGGCGCCGACTGGCATGGGATCTGCATTGTACGCCCCACCTGCAAGCCCTCGGAGGTTGGTAGTGATGTCTCTATGCGTGCCTGGTACTGTAAAACTGCAAGCTAAAGCTAGCCAGTCTGTGTCGGGACTGGTGCAATGGCCAGTTTGAGAAGACTAACGGCACAAACGTCATGGCACTCCTTGCTGGCGGCGGATAATATAGTCCATCCCTGGTCGAGATCAGCCAGCTCCTGGTCAGCATGGCTAGGAACGCCGCGACCACCCTCATCTGACTTCATCTTTCTGTTCATCATCTCTTGCATGGGGGGCTCGACTTACGCTATTGCTGTGTGGCTGACCTTGCCTCCCACGACAGCGCTATTTCCGTATTAGTGCCATCTCTAACATCCATGTCAGCCAAGCCATACGCTTGCTCCGTCACACAGTAGGGCTGATCGATCGTGTGGGGGGTTTCACAGACCCTTGCATGATGCTAAACGTGGTTGAGTGGTGGAAGCCATCCACCCCAGGAAGTAGGTACCTGCTACATTATTCCCAGCGTCAATTTCAACAAGGGAAGTTAATTCTATAGTGATAAAGCTATGGTTAGGATGGGGTTAGGATTCGGGTCATGGTTGGGCTAGGGCCGTCTTGACTGCTCGTGCACAGAGACTTTGCGTGAAGGCAGGTAGCCTGGCTTAAAGTGGGCCACCAGGTACCTGGTCGGAGGGTTCGAGGCACATGGCGTTCGGAGGCTTTCAGGGCCCACGACTCCACTCGCTTTGGTGACTTCTGACATGAACCTCATGGCAAACTGGACTCAACGCTCATGGCTGCTGCATTGCACCTGCACAGTTTCTGACAGCTGGCTGGCACCGGCATACAAGAACCTCACCTTTTTTTTTTCACCTTCCTCTCACCTCACTTCCGCCTCACTTTTCCTGTTGCCTAGGCAGCCACGTTTGTTACCAGGCAGTGAGCAGTTATTCACTGAGGGGTGGCTCTATCAATCACAACACCATCGGTCCGTTCATTGACGATCACAAGCTGTAGTTGATCAGTCACTAGGTAGGTGGTCTGTAATTCTCACCTTCACATGTCTTATATGATTGCAATTGCCATGTAGATTTGTGAAGTGATTGCATTGCATACCTAATTCATTGCTGATTTAGAATCAAAGTGACCGAGTCCCAGCCAAATCCTGGACCACCCTTGCCCCATCACCCATGATTTACATGAATCCCATCGATGTGACTGCTTTGCTCACTGGAGCTCACTGGAGCTCACTGAAGATGCCATAGACTTCACCGTTGGGGTCTGTGAAGGCTGTCAGAATCAAGAAACGATTGAGGATATGGAGACTGAGTGACTTACTGATCTCGGCAATGTACCCAGCGACGTAAGAGTCATCCATGTCCCAGGCGCCGGCGACCTCGTTGAGTCGCTTCTCGTAGGCGCGTTGGGCGGGGGTAAAGTGAGCGTCGAAGGGCATCGAAGTCGGAACGCCAGGGCGGTTATCGTCATGGAAAGGGTAGGGTTCATTGGTGGGTGGGTATGGGATAGTGATGGGGATGTGACTGAAATCCCCAAGGTCGAGAGTCTCCCAGGAGTAGATCGACATGCGCTGAAAGTAGGCATGGTCGTAGACGGCACCAAGAATCTGCTCCGTCGCCTGGTATGGGTCCTTGACGAGTGCATCGATGAACTCCTTCTTCTTGTCAACCTTGTCGACACTCAGGGTCATGATACCGTTGTTGTTCTGGCTCATGAGTTGAACGAGGCCAGGTCCATGCTCAGGGAGATATCCAGACTCGACGAGGGAGGCAAGGAGCTCGATCTCAGAGGTGGGATAGGCATCGGGGGCGCTGGTAGACTCAACAGAATGCTCGTCGTCCTGGACCTGGGTGATGGCCATCACGCCCTCAGGACTCTCTTGAACGACCCAGCCCAGAGTATCAAGGTAGTCGGTGGGATCGATCATGCGCATGATGGGGCAGCAAAGAGCGAGGAAGGCCGCCAAGTTGACCTTGCCCTTTCCCAGATGGTCGCGGACGAAGGAGTAGACCTTGGCAATGAGGGCCCACTTGTTGCGTTGAGCCTCTTTGTTCCAGAGCGTGGTCAAAAAGCCAGAAACAGTCTTCTGCTGAACGTCGGGGAACATCTTCAGATAGTAGGCTTCCGACAGTTAGCAAACATTCATCGCAAATGTGAAGGGTCCTTACTGCGGAAAGCCATAAAGGCATTCAGAGGGCGCTTGGCGCGGCCAACAGAGGCATCCTGGCTGCCCGAGGCCTGACCAGCATTGGGCGACTCGAGGGCTTCATGAGCGGGAGGGCCGTTCGGGTGGAGCTGGGTAGCAACATGACGGAGGGTGTTGTTAGGGAGGACAGCCAGCAGGTCTTGAACGGGAACCCCGACGAGGCTCTGCGCGAGCGTGTTTCGATCCATGTTGACGAGGTAAATGCTTCAAAAGCTGAGAGTTGCCGATGTGGATGGAGCGAAGTGATGATTGCTGCCGGATGGTAGAAGAGGGAGGATGCTGCTTTTTTTTAAAGCAGTGAGGTGAGGGAGTGAGGAGCAAGGGTGTGTAGAGGGGTGCCGGTAGGATTGTTCTTGGCGACCACCAAGATCCACAGAGGACGATGGTGGGGCCGACCGATGGTCAGGCAACGAACAGGGAATGGTCCGTGCACTTAAACCTCCTCTTTTGGAACAGCAAGTACGTACCCAGGAGGCTTGGCTGATGGCAGTGAGGGGTAGACAGGCCGTAGTCATGAACCTAAGTTGGGCTGCCCGATGCTTCCAATTTACGCATGCAACACAAGTGTGACCGTCAACATGCAATTTTGTGATATAGACTAGACTCTGTAGCGATACCTCAGCACCTCTGCTGTACCTCTGCTGCCCCTTTTTTTTTCAAGCACCCTGGCCATTCTCTATGTAATGTGTGAACGTCATCAGATAGAAGTCATCGTCATCCGCGTCTGCATCCTCGAGAAACTGGCATGCATGGCATGCGGCATTCAAGAAATTGAGGGTAAGATACCCTCCCATGTCCGAACGGGGTGTCCTGCCCTGCATAAAAATTTAGACCGTGAACTATTGCTGGATGACAAAGTACTTACCGCTGGCGTGAAGTACAGGTACTCATCACTAATGTCATCGATCTCGTTGGGTGGCTATCATCAGGTCAGCGTGATGCCTTCGAAATACACGGAACAACAAACCAAGCCGTCCAGTCTCATGCCCGGATATGTCCCCCCGCTAGCTGGGCGAGGTCTATGAATCGTTCCTCTCGGTCGGCCAACGACCGTTCGTTTCCAGGTACATCCTTGAAGATATCAGCCACTGTTTGTGAGGATTATGAGGAAACTTACCACATCCATCTCGACACGCTTGAATTCGTATGCATTCTCGAAACCATCAGTCAACGTGAAAGCTGAGCAGGGCAGATGGTATTCGACGGAGTCCTGAGGCGGGGGAGTGCTGACAGGGAAGGTCGGCAGCTGGGTGTTCATGATGTAGTTGTTCCAAGGCGAACCAGGCACTCTTCGATAGGGATGCCAGAATGGGACAGATCGCCACTCGTTGTCCATTGCAACCTTGACCAGCAGCTTCCTTCCCTGACCCGACACTCTGATGGTATTGGGAGCCACATTGAATTCAATTGCAGGCGCCTGCGACGGCTGAGACAAGCGGTAGCCCTTGGCTACGATTGAGAGTGAGATCTTGAAAAGAAGTGCTGTGGCGGATTGCTCATCGACATAGGTAGAGAGACTACGCCACGGATAATCCGCGAGATGCTCCCCAAGGATGTGGGCGATGTAGAGGAAAGCAAGGGCGGTATGGGCGATAAGGCAGGCAGATCGAAATTTGAGGTCGGCAGGCTTCTCCCAGACTTCGCCTACGACCAACATCGCAATGAAACCCAAGTTGGCGAATGGGAACTGCTCAGACTGGCTATGCTCCCAAGGCATGCCCCGAGGCAGGCCAGCAAGTTCCATGGTGTCATTCGTGCCAGGTTGGTAATGCTTGCGGAAAGACGATATGGCCTCGGCATACCACATCGAAATGCTCGCCTGAATGATGACCGAAGGCTTTTCTCCTGGTATTTCCCTTGCAGCGAGCGTTCGAATGTTCTTGAGGATGTCATTATCCTCAGCAAGGTCTGAAAGTAGGTCTGGGATCAGAAAGGCGACCGATTCAAGAATGTCTAGAAAGCGTTAGGGTTAATGCAAGCAAAACAGTGTAATACATACCTTCAGTCTGGAGCTTTTTGCTCTCCAATTCCGGTAGGGGGATGTCTCTGAGGGCTCGCTGAAGGATAATGCCGTGAAGAGGTTTGAGAGCAGGGTCAACCTTCTTAGCGATGGAAATCTCCCTCCACAGGGGACTGAAGCTGAATGAGTTTTCCATGCTGGTGATCTCTGTGATGCGAAGGTTGAATGCGAACAGACCAGCAGCCGGGTCCGTGATGGCATGGCCCCTAAAACTCCGCATGCCTTAGGCCTAAAGCTCTAACAATAGAACTGTGCTTCTATTGTTCTTTAGGGCCCATTTGGGTAATTTAGACAACAATACGATAAAGCCTCCGATTGTTCTCTGCTTAGATTAGGTAAATTTGCCAAACTACATTGCCTTGAAAACATTGGAGAGTAGGTGACAAACCCAACCTTCGCGTACTGCTCTGTTGCCCAACACAACCCTCCCAAGTTCATAACATCGGTCACAAGCCTCGCCCTTATCGAGGCCGTCCCAACACCTACAGCCATGGCGCCCGACAACATCTCTATGGAGGACATGGCGAAGCACCCCCGATGTACTGCGGAAGGGTTTCTCAGCCCGCCCTATCTGGACGTCCCCCTCAGCTTCGTGTACCAGAAGGATCGGTCTGATGTTCACATCTTCCTGAACGACCTTTCGCACCCCCAATATCTGTGTTATGTCGCAGACAACTTCAGGCATGTGGACTTGTGATTGAAGGAGTCTTGATGATCTAATCGTCGCAGTCGCCGTGTTGAGCAGCCCGTCATGGTGTTTCATGACAAGGCCAGAAGAAAGTTCCGCCTCTGCCCCATGCCTCCGGGTGTGTCGCCCGATACCTCGACCTATGGAAGATTTTGTTTTGCCCGTGGTATGTATTTGTATCAACTGCGGTTATCTAGACGTTGCTAATATGATACTAGACGCTACCGGAGTCGACAATGTTCCTGTCCCCTCTGTCCTCCTGACGCTGGACAATGGATTGGCTCATTCCCTTTCGAAGAATGCATGGATCATGTACAGAAAGACAAAGGAACCGGACATTCGCAGACAGCGCCCCGAAATCTCGCATGTGCAACTTTGTAAGCAATCTTTTCACGAATATGCGAGCTTGTCTAACGTTTGTATAGGCGAGACCATTACTCAAATGTGGTTCAGTGAGACTCCTGAAATCAGAGAGCGTTGGAAGCTCATGGCCCAGGAAGCTCTCGTTCACTACATCGAGAAGAAGAAGGAAGCCGCGAACAACAATGCTTCGAACGGAAGAATGGAAGAGGAACCCTCGGGTTAATGTACCTCTGGGTGTAGCGAGAAGGTATCGCATTGTACTTTCCTCTACTAATCTGTGCGGGTTTGCTGCCCACGGCCTTCACCAGCACTCGGTGGCATTCCTGTTCGCTTGGAGGAAAGGTATCGATGGCGGTAGTATAGCTTGAGATCTCACCTTTGTTTACCAGGTTCTGCGATGGTTATGGTTATGGGATGCATGGTCTTTCACTCTGGTACTCAAGTAGCTAGTCTTGGGCAGCAATGCCCCAGGTAGTTCACCGGCTCCGCTTCTGCGTTACCCCAGGGTGAAGACCTAAACAAGGTCATTCACTGAATTTTCTGTCTGCTTGCGTGATATCGTGATGCCATGATCTAAGATTCAACCGTCGACGTGGGTCGGTCGCTCTTGCTTTTGGGAAACACTGGGGTCACCAAAGCAACCACGCACACTTCTTGACTACGATTAGGCAGGTATCTTGAACCTCGTTGACTGTGTTTATGCAAGTATTCTGGAGTGCTTAGGCAGGCATCTTCAACTTCCATGACTGTGTTTAGACAGGCATCCTCGAGTGTTCATGAGGTATCTTGAACTTCCATGGCTGTGTTTGGGTAGGTATCTTGGACCCGGCTGTATCTGCGTCACCCTAGCCAGTACTCCATATAAATGTACAAATGCCGTCCTTTCTTGACGTCGCTGGCAGCACCTTAGAAGGGGTGGAAGCCCTCGACCATCTCATGGCCCGTTCCAATCGCTGCTCCAGATGAATGTACCGCACCGCCACTCAGACCCCTTCTCCTTCTCTCCAGACGGACCCAGCGGCCGTGGGCAAATGTAGAACGATCGCCCTGTAATCAATGTTAGCTTCAGAGTTTGACCTTGTACCTGCCTGTAGCCATGTACTCGCGACGTTGTGCAACGGTGACGCCACATCATGCACGTTGCCAATCGTAGGATGGCATCCGTTTGGCTCACTTACCGCAGTTGACGCCTGGCTTCTTGGTGGTCAGGCTGATGCAGGGCTCATTGTGTTCACATCGGGGTGCAACTCTCTTGCCCAGCAGCTTTGACCAAGACTCTTTGGCCTCGATTGGGTCAAATACCCTGTCAGACGACTCGCCATCGGTGGTGGCTTTGCTATTCTCGGATGTCCTTCCTGCTGTGGTAGCAAACATTGATGAAGATGACCCTTGTAGGTTGGTCCGTGTATTTGACGACCCTGCCGGTTTCTTTGTTGGAGGGGGCGTAGAGCTCGTTGCCACTCGCTCTAGCTTGTCGGGCTGGGAGGCTGGTGCTTTCGGCTTGAAGAAACCCTGCAGGGTTCTTTGGCCCGGGGCTAGCGGCTTGCTCTTGGCGTCGTTGGAGCTTGTCGTAGTCTTGCTCTTCTTGAGGGATCGCGTTGGTGCCGTGCTCGTAGTCTCTGCGGGTCTCTTCGTGCTCGGTTGGGATTGGGTCTGGCTGGAGCTGGTGGTCTCGATGGTGTTGGGCCTGGACGAGGCGATGCTGGTCTGTGAGCTTGTGACCTGGTCAAGTTCTGCTGACGCTGTAGGTGTGTTGCTATTTGCGTAGCTTGAGGGCCTTGCGGGCGTATCTGTGCTGACCGAGTCTTGTCGGGAGAGGCTTGGACCCGTCTTCTTTGTGAACATGTCGCGAATGCTCTGCCGTCGGTCAAACTCTGGGATAAGCTTTGCAGACAAAGGGAGAAGGTCCTTGGAGCTCCAGTCACGCTGACGCTCGCCATCTCGAAACATCCCAGGGGGGTTCAGGACCTCCAACAGTGCACGCTCCTTACCCTCCACAGTTACCTTGTCAGCGAACGTAGCAAACACAGGACAGTGATCAGACCCCATGAGGCCTTCCTGGATGTTGGAAAATGTGAACCAGTCCTTGATGCCGTCACTGCACAAGACGTAGTCGATTCTGCTGCCGTTGTTGGCAGGCCGTGTGTTTCGCTTTGTGTCCCAGCAGGTGTTCATGCCTGCTCGTTCCGGGTGAAAGCAACGACACAAATCCCACAGAACAGGTTCCTCGCGGCCCTCGTCTCTCTCCAACCACGTTCCCCTCAAAGATGAGCTGGTTGAAGATGCGTCGTACGGGCATGTTCAGCCAGCTGTCCAAGCTTATGTCCTCTTTGCGTAACATCTCAGCGACGTTGGTCGAGTCCATCTCAGAGCGAACAACGTTCAAGTCGCCCGTTAGAATGACCTGCTTGCCTTCTGCTACGAGGTTTCGTATCCTCACATCGAGTGCTTGGAAGAAACCTGAGCGAAAGTCATCCCGAGACTCGTCACGGTTGGCGGGACTGTACACTCCAAAGAGCACAAACCCCGGGAACTCGAGAATCACACAGCGGCCTTCGGAGTCGAGAGTGGCTTCGTCGATGATGCCGTCGAGCTGGCCTGGCCGAGGGTAACCACCGATTTGCTGGTCGGGAGGAAGATCGCGGAACTTGGTCGTGGACTTGGGTGGTGTAAGGACACCAGTGACCCCTTCTTCGGCTCGGATGGGGGCACACTTGGAGTTTCGTGTGTAGATGGCGACACCAGAGTATCCTTGGGCCAATTAGCTTGCTGGTCTTGGAAGCTTCGTAAGGGGAGAGCTGTACCCTTCTTGTGCTTGGGCAAGCTGAAGAAGACGTCCCAGCCAGGGACGAGGACCATCTCATCATATAAATCCTTTCGCTGGATCTTAGTCTCTTGCATGACAACGATGTCTGCTTCCAAGATATCGAACATGGCCTGTGAAAAGAGTCAACACTTGCACTTGGACAGCTTGGATATGACCCAAGTCCCAGCTTCAGCATCGTCTAAATCGTCCCAGTCCTAGCCTCATCTAGATCCCAGCCTGGGCATCACCCAGGCCTAAGTCTGAGTATTACCTAGATACTTGTCTAGGAATCATTTAGGACCTAGGTTGAGGATCATCTAAGTCCTTGGCCAAGTATCATCCAGGTCGCTGTCTGACCATAACCAAGGACCTTGTCCAAGCATCATCGAAGTCCTTGTCTGGAAATCATACAGGCCCTAGTCTGAGTATTATCTAGGTTCTAGCCTGAGCACCATCTGGGTCCCAGCCTGGATCTAACCCATGTCTTATTCTAACCATTCGCAATATGATCAAGATTTAGGCTGTATCTAGACCGATGCTTTTTAAAGCAGGGAAGGAACTTCAACTGAGGGAGGAAGGATCGTAGCGTAGGAGACTGGGGGAAGACTGACTTGGAAGGTTCGCTTTTCTCTCCAAGGTTGATAACCAAAGGGATTCCTGATGAAAGCAAGGCATTAGAACTCCTCAGTCTCTTGACAAAGAAGTACCAACCTGATGCCGTTGACTGGGAATGTGTAAGTGAGTGAGTCTTTGAGTTGGAGAGGAGTCTCACCATTCCATGTTGTAAGACGAAATGCCATCGTGGAAATGCTCAATTCGAGCCTCGGGGAGGATATTTCACAGTAGAGTCTCTGCAGGGGTCGTGATGGGCGTTATTCTGGTGATGCACATCATCTCCAGCGTTTTGGAAGACGGGGTAATGGAGGACAGGGGGAACTCGGCCGTAGGTCACAAACAAGGGCAAATTGGCGGGATTCAAGAACGCCAGATGTGTATGAGAGGGCAAAGAGGACCACGAGAGAGATAAAAACTCAAAGCATCGCGGTATCGAAGTGGCTCGAAGTCGTGATCTTCACAGCATTGCTCGCGTGAGGGTTGAAGATCGCGGCTGCTGACTACAATGACGCAGGAGCTCCACCGCGTGGTGTTGAACCTCGCGGCCTCCTCGCGAGATCACGTGCCCTCGGTCACCCGCGAGAAAAATTCGAACCTTACAATTGAGGCAGCACTGATTGGCGGCTCTAACCGAGCTCGTCCAAGAATGACCTGATCACAAACTTGGCTTGTAACCATCAACCCGTCAACCGAACGAACAACAGCGTTCACCATGTCTGCCGCCCGACAGTTCACCCGCACCGCCTCGCGCGTCTCCGCGCAGCTCCGCGTCCCTGCCCAGCGCCGCTTCGCCAGCACCGCCGAGAACGAGTTCATCAAGGAGCGCCAGCACATCAAGGAGCACGCCAAGGGCACCACTGGTGAGTCGCCGACGACTGCGGACCGGGTCAATTGGATGCATTGGGCATGATTACTGACGGCTGGCAGAGCTCTGGAAGAAGATCTCCATCTTGTACGTCCCGACCCGAGAATTGAGTGAATTACGAGCCGAGCGTCGATTTCGGAGGATCGGAAGCTGAAGACGACATGGCCGCGATGCATTGGTACGAACAAGAGCTAACAAGATGGAAGCGGCGTCATCCCCGCCCTCGCCCTGTCCGGTGCCAACGCCTACTGGCTCTGGAACGAGCACTGGGACCACTGGAACCACATGCCTCCTCTGGAGGAGCGTACCGAGTACCCCTACCAGAACATCCGCTCCAAGAACTACCAGTGGGGTGATGGCGACAAGGTCAGTTTGGATTCTTTACGGGTCAATTGCACAATGCTAACAATATCACAGACTCTCTTGTAAGTTACTACGACTTCCCGAACGATGAACCTCGACATTGGAAGAGCTCTGCGAAGCTTGAACTCGACATCAGCTTCGACCAATAGAGCTTCACGTTTGCCGTAGAATGTCGAGGACAAACTGCTAACCTGCCACAGCTGGAACGAGAGCGTCAACTACCACAACAAGGACAAGGTCGCCTAAGCGAATCTTTAGACTGGTCATGTGTTGGACAACTGACGGACAGCTCCTCCCGGAGATACCTTGTACATGTTCCCTAGACTCGAATTGACTGATTGTTGAGATTGTGTGCCTTGATGAGATTGTGCTGTCTGGTGATGTGAGATTGTCAATGATGAGTAATGCCTCGCCCTTCACTGGTGCCATTGTGGGCGTGCCCAATGCGTGTCCTAGATGAGAAACTGGAAGCTCTCGAGCTTTACCTAGCTCTAGGAGGATCTTAATTGACATGGACGCCAATTGAGCATTGAATTTGCGCTGCTGGCCGATGATATCAGACCCCTCAAGTCATGTCCGACGACGCATCTGCCCACCCAACGTTGTGTCATCCGGCATTTTCCGAGGAACAGCCGACCAAACCACAAACCGCCAAGCGACCCATCAACACACCAAGCGCGCGCGCCAGGCTGGAGCTGAGATGCCTAGAGCTGTCTAAAGAACGGAGGCTATGAGTGTTTGACTCTTTGAGCGTCGATATCAAGGCTTGGGCCTCGCGTAGAGGTAGACACAAATTCCCATTTGCTTGGGGTCCTTCCTGATTGACAGTTACCTAGGCAGGAAGGAAGGCGCGACCGGGTGCAGAGCAACACCATCACTTCCCATCGCGTGCACACTCTGAACTCAAACCTAACTCCTTCATTTCACATCCAAACTCTTCCTTTCAACTTCACACATTTGATGGCGCGCAAGGATGGCCCGATTCCTCAACCCGGCCAAGATTGGCCTGCTCGTCCTCGTAGAGCTCTACGTCGAAGGAGCTGTGCCAAGTGATGCGATCCTCCCAGTCCTCTCCTTCGTCCACGACCACCTCACAGACTTTGCTCCAAAGAGTGTCTCTGCGGACCAGGCCGAGAGATGGGGCAAGGCAGAGCGAACGGTCAGCCTCATCATCAGCATCAAAGATTTTGAGAAGCTACTCGGCAGCTATCCCTTTTTGATGGGCATGCCTGGACGGAGATTATGGGATCAATTTCTAGGAAAGCTCTGGGACATCAACTGCCTTGATGCAATGCACGACTTCTTCGACCATCTCTCTCGTCTGCTGGCCAAGACGAAGGAGGAGCGACAGAGACTTGCCGAAGTGGGTCACCCCGTTGAAGACGAGGGAGGAGTCAAGCTCACACCCAACTCACCCTTTGGGACATTTGTCCGCCGGTCACGGCTGGAGTACCATCGACTTCGATTTCACGACTGCACCGAACTTTGGAAGAACTTTGTACGATATCGACAGCCCACGGCTCAGTACATGAAGCGCAAACTCCCGGGCTTTGGGCGGATGAGCTTCGACAATGTCTTGTTGATGGGCGAGCAAGAGGACTGGGATCACCAGAGTGTCATGGACCTGGCCTCGGTGGCGTACGGTGACATGCTCACTGGGGATCAGAGTAGTACGGTCCCTGTGAGTGCCGACGACATTGGGAGCCTCCTTGAGTTCCAGATTGAACAAGTACAGAGTGAGTGTAACCCCCCAGTGCTGAGGATCTTGCTTACACGAAATAGAGTATGGGAACCGAATACCACTTGAGATTCGCCATCAGTTTCACGACTTGCTCAAGGACAGCTGCATCAAGCCCAGTCTTACACACTACCTCAAGTAGGTCCAGCCCCTTTATGTCGCCGAGTCTATATCTAACAACCACAGTTTCCTTGACGCCTGGAGAGGAGGAGACTATCCTACCGCGTTCGACCTGCTTCATCGATATTTCGACTACACCATGTCCAACAGAGACCGCTCCTACTACCAATACGCTCTCATGAACCTTGCCGTGCTCCAAGCCGACTTTGGCTGCCACCGAGAAGCCCTGACAGCAATGCTCGAAACCGTATCGACAGCACGAGAGAACCGGGACATGTCTTGCCTCAACTTTGCTCTCAACTGGCTGTTCCACTTTGGGCGTGCCCACCCCGATCTTGTTCGCGACCTCGTGTCCCATAGCATGCTAGGCACGGGCAAGGACAATCTCGCATTCCTTCGGGTAAAGTCGAAAGAAACGGGCATGTGGACGCTATGGAGTGCTGTGCTCCTCAGCGAGGCGAAGCTTGGGCTCATCAACGGAGACAGCGTGGCTGCGGCAATGGAGTCAATGGTTCGAAGTTCTCATATTGTCGTGGTGAGAAACATGACGAACATGTTTGGCTCCCACCTCGCGCTCTCTGCGGCCCTGTGGGACCGTCTTGGTGTTTCGAGTATGTCGTCGGTGGCATGTGAAGTCTTTCTGAGATGCCATGCGCGACACTCCATCTTTGACGACGAACTCAAACTCAGCTGTCGACTTGCCATGATGCTCGCGGGGCAAGGAAGATACGACGAAGCTCTAGAGAAGTTGGAAGTGTTGGAAGAGAACTCACTGAGATCATGGAAGCCAAGTCAATACTGGCACAAGTACCGAGGGATCATCAAGCTCAAACGAGATCTACACCACAACAATCTGGAAGGGGCTGACCAACTGATATCGCAAATCGTTCAGTCCAGGGATGACGACCTGGAGCCCGATATGGCCTTTCTTGTTGACAGCCTCCATGTCGACTACTTGATCCGGCGGGGAGACTATCAAGCAGCATTTGCCAAGATCGATCGCATAATGTCGCAGATACAGGAAGAACGACGAGACGTGGTTCTCAAGGTCAAACTTCTACTGCTGAAGGCCACGCTTCTGGATAAGTGTGGCCGAACGCAGAGGGGCTTCACTGCTGCCATGCGAGCGGCAAGTATCTCTTGGGAAGCCCGCAATATTCCAGGTCTCTGGGAAGCCGTCGGCGCTGTATCAAACATCCTCGTTTCACTCAGCGAGTTTGAAGCAGCTTCGCAATTGTTGGTGGCCGTGATACCTCGGTCTCTTGAATGCGATACGGCGAGCTTGTCCGGCCAGCTCTACAGCTACCTGGCTGACGCAAATATGGGGCTTGCAGGGAAGTGTGAGCCCAAATCGGCCAAGCGGATGGAATACATGACCAAAGCCCTCCAGGCTGTACAGAAGTCCTTTGACCAATACTCGCAGATTGAGGACATGGCCATGCAATGCCAGATGACGGCGAAGAAAGCCATGATCATGAAGCTCTCCGGAGACATGGCCCTGGCGGCAGACTACGCGGCGGAGTATGTAGCACTACAGAAGAAGGCTGCTGCGCTCAGTCTTGGAGCGTGATGTGTGATGATGGCCAAAGCAAGGTATGACATGGTATAGCATGGACAGTGGCGAAGGGGAGCATCTTTAGGAGTTGATTATACTGTTTATTTGTACAAGGACGAGTGAGATATGAACCAGCCCTCAGGGGTACTCTTATTCAAGAGCATGAGATTTAATGATACACGTGCAATGTCTCGTTCCTCATCAATCGTGGTTGTCCCACGCAACACTTGTTCCACCTCCTGATGTCTACCATCGTACTTTTTCACCCTTCCTATTCCTCAGCCCACCCTCTGCCGGCGTCCCCTTTCTGGGGCCTCAACGGTTGGTGCTCCTGAATCGGCCTCTGACACATCATTCGTAGCCCATACTCTCTCAATGCAAAGCTCAAACGGCCCCTCTACACGATCCGTCAGTCCAACGCCCACACTCAGAACTTTTTGCCTCAGCATCTCAGTCTGAGGCTCTACAACGAAACCATGGTTCGTTCGTACAAAGTCGTTCCACTTGATGAGCACCGTCTCCCATTGACCTGGCCGCTTGGCGAAGAGTCGGTGCTGGTGTAGATCTGACGGTTCCACACTCTCGGTTTGTAGGTTGACAAGGTAACTGCGGCCATCCGACTTGACTCGCAGCGCGAGGTACAGGAAGGGATCGATGTCCCACATCGACCGCCCAAACACTGTTGGTCGCTGATCGGGAGTTCGGAAGCCGGCGAACCCGGTGCGCTGGATGTTGGGCTTGTCGGCGGGGAGGCGTGTAGAGATGGAGCCGTAGAAGCGAGCATAGGAGGAGGGAGATTTCGGGTCGGCAGAGGTTACGTGTTCAAAGTTGCTGTCGGAGAAGCCGCCGATGGTCTTGTCGGTCATGACGATGCAGTCGCGGACGTTGTTGGAGGTGTTGAAGTCGTAGAGGGGCTTGGGTTTCGTGGCGCCCTTGATGGCCTCGAAGGAGACGGCTGCGGTTTGTTAGCTGGAGGGACCGGAGCTTGAGTAGAGAGAGCATACCGATCTGTGTTCGTCGTCTGAGCTCGTCCATGCTCCGCCCGAAGAAGTTCCTCGAGAGGAGGGTTTGCGTCGCTCTCATGATGGGCGAGTTCTGAAGTAGAGGATGTGAGGTTCGTCGCAAGGTTCGTCGCAGAGCCCAATTGGCTCACCGAGAGTCGCGGGACATGAGCTAGAAGCAGAAGCAACGGTTAGAGCCTTGCGACTGCGTCTTTGCTCGGAGAAGAGGTGGTGGTGCAGCTCGTGATGTGGTTGATGAGTTCGAAAAGCCGTTGAAGGTTTGCACAGGCTAGCATGTGTGAATCAGTGACACCCACCCGGCCTTGCCCCGCGACTGTCCCCAAATCATACCATTTCGCACAGGGTCGGACCACGGCACATTATTTCTCCGATACCGGTCCAAGAAATTCTTCTGAGCCGATAGCGAAGTTCCGCCCGCCGATCAGAGCACCCAGCTCCGGATGATGACCCTGCGCCGGCTCAATTGGTGCCCTGACGAATAAATGCCTGCCTCGTCGACAATGGCGCTGCGCCCAGGCGCCCTGAGGAGGGGCGTCATGGGCACGGTGGGTGTGCAGTTTGCGCGGTACTCGTCCATACCCTCGAGGGCAAAGATGGTGCGGGAGATGGAGAAGACTGCCCGTCAAGAGTCGAAGAAGATGGAAGCCGAGTCAATGTCTGTTATGCAGAAGAGAGCGAATGATGAGTACTTTAGGTCAGGAGGAGGACCTCTGTTTCCTGGTGAGTTGGTCATATACCCTCCAATTGAGGTTGTGAATCACTGCAAGACTGACTTCAACTCAAGGCACTTTCGTCCCACTCCCCCTCTCTCGATACCCCGGCGGCACCAACTTCTTCCGTTACTCATGGTACCGCCTGCGCCAATGGGGCATTGAGACCCTCTCCGTGCTCCAGTTCAAGCTCAAGTCCATGCCCGACTGGACGACCCGGCCCAAGTGGAAGGCCGCCCGCGGCAAGATCGCACCGACAGCCAAGGTCATGTACACCGAGATGCTCACAGCTTTTGCGGCCGGCGACAAGGCTGCTATCAACTCTCTCTGCCTCGGCCAGTTCGCAAAGAAGCTCACTGCCGCCATCGACCGCCGCAACCCTACCGAGCGCACCTCGTTCGAGCTCGTCAAGTTCAACAAGACCCTCTTCTACCCTCGCGTCGTCGCCCACCAGGTGCACGCGGTGAACCCGTACGACAAGGACAATTCGACCGAACAGGCCGTCATTGCGATTGCGTCGACGCAGCGAGCGTCAAAGTACAAGAAGTCTACTGGGGAGCTGATCCCGGGAAGCACAAAGGTGCAGGAGAAGATTGAATACGTGGCTCTGTCGAGGCAGGTCAGCGATAAGACTTACCAGTCTGGATCTTGGCGTATATGGGGCACAGTCCCTGCTACGACTCTCGAGGCGTATCTAGAGGAGCAGGCTTGGATCAACGTGGAGCAGGCCAAGCGAGCGGGATGGACTGGACCAACCAAAAAGTAAGGAAGAGGAGGCAGTTGTACTGATATGAAGGCTGAACGACCTGGTTTCCAGCTGAAAACAATGGGAGCACGAGTCAAGGAGCAAGAGTAACGTGTAAAACGAGAGTGTATATTGTACGAGGATTATATCTGTGTACTATAGAATAGCATGGAAGTCGGCGAACGGACGTCAGTACATAGATAGTACTTCTCCAATTCAATCTTGGGTATTTGCCTTTTGTGTAAAAAGCAGCCGACGTCCACGAAGAAACAAGGTTCCTCAGGTGATATGAAGAGAGGTAGTGTTTGTCGAGTGTACCACTCTGGTCAAGGGTTGGCTGACCCTGTCAGCCGGGTCGTTGTGAGAAACGACCGCATCTGACGACATCTCATGGGGACATGTCTAGAAGAACTTGCCAGTCGTGGCAGAAACGAGGTTCTCAGCGGGCTCATCAGTCTCCCTGCTCTCAGGTCGCTCAAGAGGACGATCCAGAGCATCGAAGCGACGTCCTTGGACCTTGGCCATCACGAACTGGACAGAGAGACGCAGAACAAGAGCACCGACGCCCCAGAGGATACCACCGACAGGGGCAGCGACAAAGGCACCAAACGCACTCCAGTCGTTGCCGTACAGACCCTTCTGAAGGAGCAGAAGCTCACCAGCCTCCTGAGCGTTGCCGTAGTAGACAAGACCGAAGAGGAAGACGGTGAAGATACCACCCAGACCGCCAACGACAACCTCGAAGCCACGCCACCACCAGCAGCTCTTGATGAGGCCAATGCATAGGACGGGGATAGTGGCGGCGGAGATGAGATCGGTGATGAGGTAGATCTGAAGAATCGAGGGGGCCTTGAGAGCAAGGACGATGACGGGGATGATGATGAGGACGACACCGCCTCGAATGAACCAGATATTGAGCTTGTTGCGGAACAAGTCGTTGGAAGCGGACGAGACCATAGCCGACTGCAGACTGTCAAAGGCAGCTGTGCTAAGGGTGACGACCATGACGAGTACGATGCCCACGACCCAGCTAGGGAGACGTTCCAGAAGGGCGAAGAAGGCAATGGCCCCCGACGAGGCAATCTCATCGCCCTGCAGAGCTCCGGACCAGATGGCGATGAGACCAGTGGAACCAACGAGAGTAAGAACGCACAGCACAACGATGGTGGCGATCATGGTGCCCAGGTGAAGGTCCTTGTCCGTCTTGGAGGCAAAGGTGCGCAGCCAGAACGAGGACAGGAAGAAGCAGTTGGTCACGATGGCGACGGGGAAGATGTACAGGAGCTGCCAGCCGAGGAGGTTGGCCTTGAGCAGGCCGGATGAATCGATCAGGCTGCGGTCGATGCTTGTCTTTGCGCCGATGGTGATTGTGGCGATGATTACCAGGCCGATGACCATGGCTCCCTGGATGACATCGGTCAAGAAGGAGATGCGGAAGCCACCAAGAGCTGAGAGAGTCAGAATGTGGGTGCAAGACCGGAAAGGGGTTAACTTACAGGTGTAGATAGTGGTGATGACGCACTGGACGATCATGACGGGGAGACCATCGAGGCCAGTCAAAGCCGTGACGACCTGTCCAATGGCCGAGAGCTCAGAAACCATGTACAAGAACAAGGTAACCAGCGTCATAAAGCTAAGATACAGCATAGTCAAAGTGCCATATCGCTGCCTCGTCCACTCCGTCAAGACGAAACCCTCAGGGCAACGTCGTCGAATGACAGGACCGAGGTATCCAAACATGAGGATGGGCAGAGCCGCCGAGAGCGAGTAGACAATCATGCCCTGAACGCCAGCAATGGTTGCCAGCTCGGGATAAGAGAACAGAATGGCGGAACCGAGAGCTACAAGAGTCAGTTTGTCACCGACGAAAAGGGGATAGGGTCGGGGGGTTCTGGAGCGGCAACACTTTTCCCACGCAAGCATTAACTTGATCGAGTATTTACGGTACAATCTCAGCTTTGCCTCTGCACGTCAGCATCTCCCCGAGATGAACTCGAAAGTCCTCGAGGTTGGATGCCGACGCTGCTTCGACTCAGCGCCCGTAGTGAGCCGCATCCTCTCCCCCTCCCGAGATGTCTCTCTGGAGCAGGTTTGATGCATTGGTATCCAGCTCAGCTAAAGTTATACACTCAGCTGAGCTGGACGAGGGTTAGTAGCAACAGAGTTGTGTGAAACATCTTGGGGAGGGGGGAGAAGAAGTAAGATCGTTTTGTTGTGAGGTACGAACCTGCTCGTTCAGTCTTCACTGCTTCATGCTCGTCGTAATACTCGCGTGTGAGATCGAATTCCTCACAGCCAATTGCTTCATCGTTGCAATGCTGCCGTATTCTTTTGCGTTGCTACCGCTCCGGGATGTTGCGTTTCAAGAGCTCATTGAGGCTCTACTCACCGGAGGCGATGAAGTTGAGGGCCAGAGGAAGGGCTGTCAAACGTTAGTAGGTGGTCTTTTTAAAAGGAACCTGAGCCTTGAGGGTGCCCCATGAAGTACTCATGGGGCCTAGAGTCTCTGGGAGATGAGTTTTCCTGACCCGTCTGAGTTCCGTTGCCAGCGAGAAAGTCCTCTTTGGACTGGTTTCTCATTCTCCAGGCAACGCCTGTTCCAATAACGCTGCGTCCATTGTTAGCTTGGTGTCCGTGTACGCGAAAGAAGAGAGCGCAGAATCTCGAAGGATCACGAACAGGAATGCACCATAAGTCAGGTACATGACGGCGTTGGACGCCTGCGTAGATGGTTGACCCATGGCGGAAAAAGGCGACGCGATCTGTCGTTTTTCGAAATACGAAGACTAGACGTTCAACAGAAGAAGTGTCGTTCCTGCGTGGAATTGTTGATGTAGGAGAGAAGAAAAATCAGGCATTCCCAGACTGAGGGGGATTTTTTTCTTCAAATGCGCCGCCGCTTCAGCTGATTACAGTTAGAACCCATCTCCCACTCCCAATCCAGTAAAGGTAATCAGAGCCGTCACAGATCCATGGAAACTTGGCTTGGCCTCCCATCGAATGCGAGCTTTTTTCGTTAGTGAGTGTGGGGGTCAGTCCATCTCTTGGGACAACGCGAACTCGTGGTGAAAATGAGCCGACAGGGAGTCATCAGGTGGACACGAAAGAGTGGAGTTCGTCATGGAGCGACGGACCGAAGAGTCTACAGGCTTTTTGTTGGAGGAATAAAGGGAGATTGTTAACCCTTTGACGATTGGTCTCCATTGTTCACGGGAATAACTGCCTGGTTCATTAGAGGCAAACCTTACCTTAGTGTCGTCGTAATGCTTGTCGTGGAGTCGTAAAAAGCTTACCTGGACATCATGTAATAATTGACTGAGACTATTCACATCACAGTAAGGCTTACCATCACATAAGGCTTTCCTTAGGCTCATAACATCTTGGTAATGCTTATCTTGAATTCATACCAACATTTACACACGTTGTGACGGCCCTTAGGCCTCTCGTCAAAAATGTTATCTCGCCAGGGCTACCAAGTGCCCCATAGCATGATCCCACGTTCGGCCCTTTTGTCCATGTTCAAACATCATATCATATCATCACCAGGGAAAGCATTCACACATTCACCAAGCAAGAGGGGACTAGAGAGTTTTTTTTTTTTTTTTTTTGGTGGGCTTTCGCCCTTTTGTGGGCTTGCGCCCTTTTCCAACCTTGTTTTTTTGTTTTTCTAATTTTCTAAGGAAGTATCCCATCCATACATGTCCCATCCGTGGTTTTCATACAAACACTTGCCCTGGTAAGCAAGTGGGCAGTGCGAGGCCAAGAGATTGAGAAAGAAAGAAGTGCAAATGAGTGTAGGGAGTCGAAAGCAGAAGATGCTGAGAGAAATCGCAAACAATAAAGAGTCGAGCGTGTTGAGTGTGTCGAGAAGCAACAAGCCTTGGGTGCCGTCTCGACAATGAAGCCTTCGATTGACGTTCCTGGAAAAGTCAACCCCAACCACCAGGTTCGCGGCTTTGCGACTGCTCGATGGTGGTTGGGGGACAAGACATGTTAGGAGGTGGTCTGAAAGAAGCGACAGGTGGGTAGCGAGACTTGAACACCAGGCGATGAAGCTATCGTTGCGACAGAGCTCACTTGTAGTGCTCGAAAGATGTTGAGAGATGCGAAAGAAAGAGGTAAAGGCGAAACAGATTGAGTGAACCGAAAAAAGACGAAGCGAGTACAGAGCATATCGTTGAGAATCGTAAAGTAAACGAGTGTAAGCGATCAGATTGATATGCGTGTGTTGTGTCAAGAAACAACCGAGAAGTCGGTCGTGGTGTGAAGCTCTGGCTTCATGCTGATGCGATGATGAGTGTTGCATCAATGGTCGGAAAGCGAGAGCACATCAGAGAGAAAGAGATTAGTCCGAGAACGCAGACTCCTCGTACCCAGTGGTAGAAGTCTCCTCTTCGGTCTGCTCCTCAGAAGTCTCTTCCTCAGACTCCTCGTTCTGGTCATCCTCATAGATGTCATCCTGCTCAGTGACATGGGCCTGGCGGGTAGGCGACTCGACGAGAACGTATGGGTAGGCTGGGTTACCGGTGTACATCATGTTGCCGGCATAGGCGTTCTGGTACTGTGCCTGTTGAGGGTAGGCAGCTTGCATGTAGCCGAATCCAGGAGTCATTCCCTGAGGCATCATCTGAGGCATCAGTTGAGGGTGTGCCATATGAGTAGACATCATCTGAGACGCCATCATATGAGATTGCATGGCCTGGGCGTTTGCCATCTGGGCCTGCATCATAGGATGCATCATTCCCTGCGGCTGCATCATTTGCGCGCCGGGTGCTCCTGGGTATGCGAAAGCCTGGTGGTAAGGAGGAACCATTGAGACATAAGGCAGTGGCATCATACCCTGGGGGACGAGGTTGTTCTGACCGCCAGAAGCGAGGGCGTCGACAGTGCTCTGAGGAGTCTCATCCTTGGCCTTCTTCTTGGAAGACTTGGGAGTCTTGGTCTTGTCAGCCTTGACAACCTTCTTAGACTTCTCACCCTTATCAGCCTTGGCACTTCTCTTCAGGTCATCGCACGAGAGGTTGAGGCGATCAAGTCGAAGGTGCTCCTCGGATCGAGCGGTGCGCTTGAGAAGCTCATCCTCCACCTTGTTGTTGTGCTTCAAGTTCTCCTCGGAGAGGTGGTGAGCACGGATGAAGGCCTTCTTCTTGGTCATTCGGATAGAGTCACTCTGCGAATCGTCGACGGTCTCCTAGGCCGCTTCCTCGTTGGCAGCAGCAGTCTCGATGGCGAGTTCAGCAGCGGTCTTGAAAGCCTTGCGGGTAGCGTCCTCAGAGGCCTTCTTCTTCGCATCCTCGGCAGCCTTGTGGATATTCTCCTTGTTCGCATCCTGGATGTACTTGGCGAGAGTGCTCTGGATCTTTGCATCCTCGGTCTCCTCCAGGGCCGACTTGGCGCGAGTGACAGCATCGTCGATAGAAGGGAAAATGTTGGTGACCGAGCGGCGAGCACCAGAGCGATGACCAGCCATGCGCTGACCAAACGACGGACCAAGCGTGGAAGCACGATGGGCGTTAGACAGGTAGGGGTTTCGGTTGCTCTCAAAGTCAGATGACCCGGTAGAAGACACCGCGGGAGAAGGGGCCCAGTGAACAGAGGGCTTCAGCTTGTTGGGAGAAGCCAGGGGAGCATAGGCAGGGATGGCAGGAGGTCCCATGGCGGTAGTCTCCTCAAGGTCGAAAAGTCGACGTGCAGGAATTCTCAGAGGCTCAGGCTGCAGGATTTCAGGGCTGTGTGCCTGGTAGAGAGGCGATGCCTGCAGTCTCTGATACTGCATCTGCTGGTACTCGGAACCAGTGTAGGTCGGCTGTCGGAAAGAGGTTTCCTGGTAAGGGGACTGACCACTCTGCAGCTCAATGTACGAGGGCTGATAGGTAGTTGACTGACGGTACGAAGATGATCGTCGGAAGGACTGTGCCTTGGGCTGAGACTGAGGCTCATAGGGAGACTCGTCCTTTGGTGGCCAGGCACCCATCGAGAAGTCAAGCGTCTTGGGACCAGCAAGAACATCGTTGTAGACAGAAGCGGATCGCTGGTGTCCCTTGGCCCGACGTGTATGAGAGCCAGGCTCGTTGCGAGGGGTCACAAAAGCAGTCGCGAACGCTGATGCATTTCGACGATGAGGTCGGTTGGGGGGAACTGTGCCATAGGGCCCAGTGGAAGCAGCTGGAGCCGTGGGAGTGACCCTGGAGCGTCGACGCTCACAGCGAAGCGAAGTGCCGCCAATTCTGTAGCCGTTCTGTATCACTGTTAGCAGTTGACTACCTATATCTTAGACAACATCGGGGAGTACTTGCCAACTTGGAGATAGCCTTGTCAGGGCCATTGGGGTGATCGTACTCGACAAAGGCATAGTAAGTGGGCATACCTTGTACACGTTAGCAAGTAACTTGTCAGAGGTAGATATTACTTACCATTGCTGCCGTCCACCGATTGCTTCATCTGAACATTGACAATTGTTCCGCCCGCCGAAGCCAGCTCGCGGACAAGGAAATCGCTCGTATGAGCGGGGAGGGAACCGAGGAAGATGGAACGACTATCCCTTTCGAGATGGTCCATACAGGTGACGTCGGTGGGATCTCGCTCAGAGGGATCCTGAGCGACTTTGAAATCAAAGTTGATAATGACAAACGCCGTGTTGTCACCAACACCCTGCAAGACTGTTAGTGTTGAAGCAACGACGATGGTAATAGCTACTCACCTTGATGACATCACGTCGAGGATCAAACTTTTCGAAGCGAACACGAACCGCGGGCGAGAGACCAAGACGCTCCTGTGTGGCAGAATCCAGGTCCTCGATTTTGGCGATGGCTCCGAAAGGAGACAGAAGATCTCGAGCCTCTTCGTGGTACACCAGGCCCTTGTTGCGACGAACGACCAGGAAAACCACTATGTATGATGAGCAGGCAGTCAAACGGATTCAGTGGAGTGTCAATTACAGTTGGCGTTGCATCGTTCGGTGCGAACAGGTCGGCCGAGGATCTCGACACCCCGAAGGTTGGCGAGGGCCTTCTCAGCATCCTCAGGCTTCTGATGGAAGAGTCAGTTTCAACTATCAAAGGTGTGGGTGTCAGTGTTGCTTACGGTGTACTGAGCGAAGCCGAAAGGCATCTGGCGCTTGTCGCGCTTGATCTTGACAAAGACAGTACCGTACTGGTTGAAGACCTTGGTAACGGCGGACATGAGGGTCAGATCATCATAGTTCTGACTGAGGCTGAGTCTCGAGTTAGTGTGTTGTTTTCAAAAGGGGTTGTGATGACTTACTTTGCAACGAAGACACAGGCTTCGGGGGGTAGCAAGACTGAGCGTCCCATTCCTGACCGGAGGCGTTCTGGGTGGCCTCTGGGTTGATGAGGGGCCGAGAGATCTGCTCCTGGTTTGAGATCTCCTGAGTGGTGGAAGTATCAGTTCCAGCGTTGTCTCGTCCGGTCATGCCATCCGAGTTGGAAGGGCCCGATCTAGGGGTGTAAGCAACTAAAAAACAGAGAGTTTTCTGGAACACTCACCCAGAGAAGGACTGAGACTCATCATCCGCATCGCCGAAAGAACCAGGGGGAGGGAAACTGTATGTGTGTTAGGGTAACTCGTGCAACGAGCCATCGATCAACACCTACCTCTTGGCTACATGAAGGGCACGAGGACGGATTTCTGGGCTAGTTAGCTAAGTCATTATGGAACAGAAAGAAGATTTCAAAGCGGTGTAGAGGAATGATGAGGGAGTGATCTGGTCGTCTCTGGGGCTTCAACAATGCAAACTACACCTCTGAAAACGGCGAAAAGGCCGCAACAAACAGCAAACAGAGACAAACAATAAATATGCACAAGCATAGCCTAAGCATGAGGCAAACATGCAGACAATCTAGATGAAAGAGGCAAGTGCACACATCGAGTCTGGTGGAGACCCGGTGGATGCATATCACAACAAAAGGAGTAGTGGGCAGAGATAGAGAGATAGAAAAGGAGACGACGAAAAAAAGAGGAGTAGGCCACTTACGGTCATCAGAGCTGTCACTTCCAGAGTCCGCAGTGCGATGGATGTCGAGAGCGGAAAATGCGTTTCGAAGCTGGTTTTCCCCGTGTCTGGCGGCACCCCGAGGGCGACGCCACCCAGACGAAGACATGGTTGCGGCACCGAGAGGAAACTTTGCTGCGAGCGGCGACGTTAGAAACGAGAGCAGAACACGCGGAGGAGAGGGCAGAAGAGGTAGAGGCGAGAGCTAAAGAGGCAGAGACGAGAGCGACGGTCGGGGAGAGGAGAGGGAGCTTGGGAGAGAGGCGGAGAAGATAGAGGCGAGGGAAGAGAGAGGAGGAAGAGGGGAGGAAGAGGGAGCGAGAGAGAGAAGAGAGGGGATTTACCTGGGTGGCCTGTTTCTCTGGTGACCGGGAACCTTGAGAGTGAGGTCGGGCGCGTTCGAAGGTGCTTCTGAAGAGACGAGAGAGGGTATCGAGGCGAGCCAGCAGTCACAGACGTGCTACTCGCGTAGAGAGGTGATGCTAGAGTGAGCAGAGACGTGAAGCTGTTGCTTCGAAGGTGGGAGAAGATGTGATCGGTTGAGCAGCGAACGGCAGAAACCTGAAGGCTCGCGTGGAAAGCTGACGAGCACAAAGGCAGGAAGCCTCTCGAGAAGAAGTTTGAAAAAAAAAACACACACGAGAAGCTTACTTGTCAGGTGCTTGACGATGCGATGCTCGAAGAGAAGATGCGTTGCGGGTAAGGGTTTGCGGAGGTGTGGTGTAAGCGTGGTGAAGGGTGAAGGAGGAAAACAAAGAGAGGCGAGGGGGAGCGTGGGAGGGAGATGGAGATGCAGCTCACGGCCACCGCCAGAAAAACAAGGAGCGGGAGCACCAGCGTCAACCACGGTAAGGCACCTACGACAGATTCACACGCGCAGAAGATTCTAGGGCTAGACCAGATGCGCTGTAATAGGTTTGGACATGAATTAGGGCTTCGATTGATTCTACTCTAGTCCATTGTCCCCTCCTCAGGGCAAACAAGCCTCCAATACCAGTGGTGTTGTGAATGTTAGAGACGCATATAGGTGCTGTAAATTCTTGCATACGCTTCGACACCCACTAACCCACGTAAATGGCCTCCCCTGGAAAACGTCCCAGGAGTATCGTTGGCCAGGGCATTGAACTTGGTCGAGGTGCGTCCAAACAGCCTAGGGAATAATAGACTAGGCGGACGTAAAAGGGAATGGGCCCATAGGCAGCTGGCAAACACTCGGCGACGATTGTTGTGCTTTTGATATTTTCGTTCGACGCACCCCTTACGAAGCGGTATTGATGTCACAGCCATGCAGTGTTGGAGTTCTTTGTGATGTATGTTAGCCGCCAGCGTGCAGTAATTATTTCTTGGTGGGCAGTGTCATTGACCCCATCGCCACCAACGGGACCTCGAGGAGCTGTGCAGTCGGTGCGTATGATTTTGGCTCTTTCTACCATCTTCTGCGTGAATTCAGAGCCTTCTGATTCTATTACTCAACACCCAGAGTCGATATGTCCGCTGCTTCTTTCAAGATTGAAAAAGGAGGTCGTGATCCCGACCCTGTTCTGCATGGCGGTGATGCAGAATTGAGTCGTCTGGCCTCAGAGACGTCGGTTTCCTCCTCCCTTTTTACAAAGACCACGCTGACTCTGATCGCAGAAAATCCTCCTCCCGCTCGATACCGACAATTTACCAAGAATACTATTATGCCTATGTCGATCTGCCCCCTTGTCGAACACCTCTCGTCGCAGCAGCTACTCGAACGCTGAAGAATGAAGACGAATTTGCCCTCGGTCGCTTCGATCAGAATTTGGCAGCAGTATACAGTAGCATTGGGTACAAGAGAAGACTTCGGCGTGCTTGTTCATGACTCCGAAACATGGTGGCTTGCCCTCACTCGTACTTCGAGAGAACGGCAAGACCTGAGGACCCTGTCGCACCAACGGACTCCTCTTGACCCAAGCTTGACAGAGAAAGGTCTGAAGAACGTTGCTAGGGAAGAATACAAGCGAGTGTCACTTCGGGCCTCTTCGTAAAGACTCCTCGAGGACTTGGACGAAGGACACGGGAGATCTTGGCGGTAGACTGGGCAAAGAACAAGGAGAGAGAGACAAGCTTGGTCTTTTAGCGCTGGTCCTGATCATGATGGCTTAATTGGATTTCCTACTACTCACATTGTAGATCACTAGGTATTGAAAAGGGGCGCTGGGTAACAATGGTTCATAGAACCAACAGCGTTCAGGGTCAACCCTCGTTCGCTCTAAACTTCTCTCGCAGGCATGAAGCACACGCACGACTACCCTTACAGCTTTTATACTACGCTAAACTTCGCAGACGATAGACCAAGACCTTTCGCTTTGTGCTCGAGACCACTACAGCCATCGTCGACAGGGAATCCAGGACTGGAGCACTCGTGTGACCTGAGCAAGAAACGAATAACAACTGGGAAGACAGAAGAACCATCTATAGAGATCCTTTCAGTCGTCCTTGGCTCTCTTCTTATCCCTAATCAAGATCACTAGGTGGTTCATGGAAAGAAGGACCGGATTCTATTCTGCTAGACTGGCTGAAAAGGCTAGAAACTCGTCTGGACGAACCGTATATCACTGTTGGCTAACATATTCCCAAGTATTTCGAATCCTTCTCCTTTTCCCTACGCTCGAACCTACGATTATCCCTTCGAGTATTCCTTCGACCGCCCCCCAACTACATCTCCAAGCAGAGTTCCGGCTACGAAGCTCGCAGACCAGAATCTTCCGCTTTGAATCAGAGTCCTAAATGACCGTTGTCGAAGGAATCCCAAGGCCAGAGATGCCAGCAAGGCTTGAGGGTCAGGCCAAAACTCGTGCCGAGGCAGGGAGAAAAACCGTTGAGAGACATCCCCACGTCGTCACGAACGGACAACCTGCATAGAACGGGCAGAATGGAAAGACGAACGGTACCGACCGAACTCCAACACACGTTTGACGGCTTTTGGGTTGAGGATTTCATATGGCGTGCCAAGCTAGGACTCGGCTCTGCCATGTCCAGCTCCTTGCCTTCTCCGACAATGCTGCTTGCCGACTATAGGGTCTATTGGACAACGAAACGCCAAGTATCTGTTATTTATCATGCTGAGAGACGACACAAATTAGTAGAGGTAGGCATGGGGCATATGGCAGACCAGGAGGCAATTCGGTTGTCAGACAGTCCGATGACCAGCTTCAAAGACTGGTCGCCCAGGGGGTAATGTCAGAACATCCAGCTAAAAGCAAATACATGTCTGCTATCAAAGAAAGAACATTTCATTTTTTTTATGTGGCTCATCAATATCAATGTCGGCAGACTGGTAGCCTACTGGGCTCTTGGGTTATACACTTCCATTTTACCACTATGCCTAACACTCCAACCATACAAAGACCATACCACGGGACCACTCTTACACTTTCGACATGGAAACACAAAAAATCACAATACGCAGCTTTTTTGGTTCGCCAGAATTTGATTTCACATCGGCGTTGGGTGAAATTCTATGTGGCGGCAAGTGAGAAAAGGGGCTACACATACACCCGCACTAAGGGAGACAAGCAGGTTGGGTTGGATCTGTCCTTGGAAACCGATCACGCAGCAGCCTGTTTTCAACAAACAGTAAGGTTAGGTGTACTCGTGCATTAGGTTATTTCGACCTCAAACATCCGTTCGACGGCAAACACGCAGATCAAGGTGATCAGCCATCCGAGGATACCTCGCTTTCTTGTACCCTTGAGATGGCTTCGGATTTGAGTTTATTTTTCGTGAAAACGTGTATTGTGATTGTATGCAGAGTGCGTGCTAGCTTTTAGCAATAATCCAGGACCATCCCCGTGTAAGCCGCCGACACATACCCCCAGGCACCAGCCTCCCGCATCTAGTCAACCCCCAGCGGGACCTCGGACGTACGTCTAATCCATCGCAGGCAATAGAGTTAAAAGGAAATAGCACGTGATGTGCGTTTCGACTGCATACTGGCACACTGGGAGCTTGCCAAGATTGCCTCATGACTCCTTCATATAAGGTCGTCGAAGCAAGACATGGCCGAAGAGATGACGGAAGCCAAGAGCTCCAACTCCCCAGGGTAGGGCTCATTGCGACGCTGAGCGTTGATACGTGTGGTAGTGTAACAGCGTAAGCAAGTGAGGTCGCTCTCCAGGTTCGGCGGTACTGCAAAGTTATTTCAATTGTTAGCTCTCCCTCGGCCTTTCTGAAGACGGTCCTTACTTTGGAACTCGGCATACTTTGTCATTATCATCCCATGGTGTCTCCTCTCCGCAGCCATCTTCCAGCAGAATTTCCACGTCGCCGCCTTCTCCCAAAACCATCTTGTTTGTTGCACCAGCCATGAGTTGTCATGCCCTCGCCGGTGGGAGTGTCTCGATGCCCCCCAGTAATCCTATCCGCTCAGGGGAGCGTGTCTTGAACTCTTGTGGTCTCTGATATTGTCCCAGCTGCCTCCCAAGTCGGGCAGTATGAGACGTCTCATTCCGCTGTTCGTGTAAAAGATTCTTGTCGTGAGAAGGTGTAAACCAGGACTCGGTCATGTGAGTCGTGGCGGTAGGTTCAGATTAAGTAGGACGGCACGCCTCTTGTGCAGCAGCCGTTGCAAGAGCCACCACCTCAGCTGACGTGCCTGGCAACTGTTTGTGGCTGGAATGGAAGGTACCCGCATGTATCGGGGAGGAGCCTCCAGGAACCCCCTTTTGCCATAGAAGGGAACTCTGCGGGGATCCCTTCTAGCTGGAAAAACCACAGCTCTTCACCCACACACCTGGGTCCCTCATTTCTGTCGTCAGAGCGTTTAGACAAGCGAAGGTTTAAGGCAGGCTGAGTTCGTTTGCCAACCTCGATACAGCATCACGGTATGTACCAAGACGCCCCAGAAACTTATCGTGCAAATGCTAACCTTTGAAGCGGCGCCTAGAACAACGCTGTACCACGACCGAGGTGCCCGTCGACCACGGCCGATACAGACAATGTCCTGGGCAACATATGGGGTCCGTATGCATCAGACTGTCAGATATCTCTCATTGTATTTCTCTTGGGCCTCGTCACAGCGGGCCTATTCCTTGCCATTGGACTCTCCCTCGACAACGTCACCTACTCCAAGATCGCCTGCATCCTTCTTCTTGTGAGCGCATGTGGGGCCATCACCTAGAGAGGAGAGTGGGCGAGGAAGAGGGTACTGGTCCCTATACTCAGCGGCGCTGGGGGCGATAGCTACGGCAGCGTCTTTAGGGTCGTACGACCGATCGATTGTGGTCCTCGCAGGCATTGTGTTGGCAGACATTGTGTTGAGAAACTGCAGTCTTGAGAAGGTAGAAAGGGATAATTCTCTCTTATTTCTCGTATGGAGGTTAGAGCAGTTAAATACCCAGCCAGAAGATCGTGGTGCCATCACCAAACACAAGTACACTACCACACGGATCAACGCTGAACGACTATGTCAGTCAACTAGCGACTCCCTACTCGTGCCAGGAGCATTGATTTGTCTCCTTTTCCTAAAGCTTAGGTTAGTCTAGTATGACTCTGAGGATAGAACGGTAATACTTACCTATATACAGCCTACATCTTAACTAAGACTCGTACCTTGGTCGGAAACAGAGGTGAAAATATCCTAGACAATGAATCAAAGGAATCATGAAACTTTAGTTTGGTCCAAATTTCCCCAGACAAGAGATTCTCGAAACATCTAGTTGAGGAGAAACGGGGGGCTGATCTAGCTTTCGGCCTTTCAAGAAACAATGCCAAAGAGTTTGAGGAGAGTTGTTGAGAATGCACGTTGAAACTGTTTTCCGATGGAGGCATACACGGATGCTGTCTTGTATAAGTACGCCTCAACCTCTTGTAGTTATTCTCCTTCTCAACTTCATGTTCTCTTCTCGACTCCTCGTCATATTCAGCTGTTCTCAGACTCATCTTGCATCTCGCATCTTGCATAGCGCATACTTCTCATCTCGCAAAGCACTCAACAGACCCGTGTCAGCCTCAGCATAACAAACATCTCTTGTATGGCTTCTTTTTGGCAAACATAGTGGCGGAGACTGATATCACATCTAGTACAGACCCAGTGTCCGGAACTTAACCAGAGTCCATCATCTCCCTTGATACCGACATCATGACTCCTACGAACTCGAAGCTCACAAACAACACCCCTCAGTCGGAGGGAGCTACTCAACTCTCGCAACAACAAGTTGCCAGTCCTGTCCAAGAGATCGTTCGACAGGGTCCTCAACAGCCACTACGAAGTCCCCCTGGCTTGAGCTACGGACAAGATCAATCCCTCATAGCACCACCTAATGAGCCTCCCCACCCCCAGTCGTTGATCCCCGAGGTGCTCATATCGAGGGACACCATCGAGTACGTTGGCTTCACGCCCCAGGCGGCAGCCAAGATGTGGAACGCCTGGGTAGAATGGCCTAGAGGGTTGGTCCGGCGCGAGACAGACCCTGAAGACGGAAAGCCATATATTACCTTTTTGCAATTCATGATTAGACACATCGTGTATGCCGAGGACGCTGTCTACTCGAAATTGGACGAATGGGAAAGTTGCATGGACGGATATGGCCTGTCCAGAAGCACACAGGAGTCTGTCAAGAGTTTCACCAGACATCCTCAACTTCTCCATGTCAATTGCTCTTACTGGTCAAAGATGATCGTCCTTTCGCACTACGAGGTGCTTCAGGGATTGCAGCGGACGTGTCCGCTGCATATGATGCGGTCTAACCGTACGAGGCATCGCGTTCTCCCCTTCAAGTTTACAAGGTGAGAGGGTGCCCCTGGTGATAGGAGAGGTCGAGCTTGGAGATTGTGGGTTCACTGGTACAAAGATAGCAGCCAGGAACTCATCTTGGGAGAGTCTTCTGGCTCAGTTATCCCATCAAGGGCCGGGCTTCAACTATACAACATCTCGGCGAATTGCCAAACGTTCGCTGATTGACAACACAGCAACTTTGAACACAATATGGTCTTGGGACAAAGGTTTATGACTACCAATCTGGAAGTTTACCTCTTTGAAACTGCTCTGCTAGTCGGGAACCAAGCTGGGCGCAAGGCTAACCAAGAGCGCGACAACGTGGACAGCAGTGGGCTTGCGCAAGGGTAACAACTAGACTCTACGTCTATCTTAGGCATTGGCATCGCAATAGACTCATTAATTCATTGATGCTACCTAGTTCTAGGAATTGTGTACGGCTCTTCATACATGGTGGCCTGCTTATTGCGGTTCCTCTGACGGTGCTGCACAGTCAGTGTCCTATCCCTGTGCTACAACACGAGCCTCCTTGTACAAGTTACCTACCTCTTGGGATTGTGCCACCGTCTTAACACTTGGGAATAAACAACGTTTGTTGGCAGCTTCCACAGCGTCACCCACCGTGAAACTCATTCCCTGGAGATCGGTGATCCGGTCGGTGTCGACGGAGCTGACTGGATGGCCTCGGTTCCCAAAGATCTGATTTGCTGCGGCCCAGTGAAGATCTGTATGCTATCGGCTGTAATAAGAATAGAAACGGGTCGAGGCCAATGGGTCGGGGGCCTCAACTTGGCTCTTCGACTGTTCTCGTCGTAGTTAGGCATCACAACTTTGAGGCTCCGCCTGCGGTAGACCCCTCTCATCCTTCCAAGTTTCCTTTGCACGTCCAGTCGGGTCATTTGGTATCGCGGGTTCAAGTGGGGGACGGGATGTGACGCTGGGATGGCTGTTAGACCGTCCACGCCATCGTCAGCTTCTGCACCGGGCTTCAATAGCTGCACTCACAGTGTCGATCTTGCGATATGTCGTCTTTCCAACGGATCGTGTTCGGAGACCAATGACCTGAGAACATGCCTCTTGTGCTGCAACGAGAGGGGTGAGTGTGTGGAAGACGAGGGGAGGGGGGAGGACTGAGTGTCTTGTTAACTCTGTAACTACTCCGTTACTGCTAGAGTTGTCGGTAAATGGGAATGTAGAGTTTGGTATCTAATACGTTCCTTCTTCTGTCTACCTCCCCGATAATTATCGGGCACTATACTGGGCTTGGCTGTTCTATTGTTTCTGATTGCATTGGTCACCTGTCTATAGCTCCAAGGTTCAGCGTTTGCGTCGCACAAACTGCAAGTGTGTGTATACTAGACCGACCTTGCATACAAACGATGCCGCTTGCCCTCATAATCCGACACCATCTCTCTAAGCTCATGTTGCATCTTGCTTGTAGGGCTGGTAGGTACCTAACCTACGTGGCCCAGTGCCTGTTTGTGATCTCGAGATGGATCCAGTTCACGCAGATCGGGCCAACTACTGACATGGGTGCAGACCCTCTACGCAGCCTACACTGCAGCGTTCTCTCAAGGCAACAGCTAGGAGGTGCTGAGTGAAGCTAATCAGAGATCACCAAGCCTGCCGCTGGAACCACCATCTTGTCTCTTGTCTCATCTCCAGTGCTGGTACATGTTCTTGGCAACTTGACCTACCTGCTTGTCAAGACGGCAAACGACGCCTCGTCTCAGTACTTAGAACACACGATGATCATCGTCGTCACCTCACGTCAATGCCCCTTTGAACGAGACCATTCAAGTCGTTTTACCCCTCGATCTGTTTCAACGAGACCATGTCATCAATTATTCGTGATACTGAGACAACGGCGATAAACCGGGTTGAGAAGACCAAGTCGATACAAACCGTTGGTATGGATTGCTCCCTCTTTGTCCCATCACCCCGCAGTCACAGCCATCCACAGTGAAAGCTGCAGATGCAGCTCTTCATCAATGTCCAGACGGCATTGCGTATTGCATAGATGCAGTAGCAAACATTCAAGGCATGGAGGGTCTCTTGGTCCCCTGACTCACCGGACGGCAATCCGCGGAGCATCAGGTAGAGCCCACAAACGAGGCACCGGCCTTCATCTCAGACACAATCCATCAGGCTATCAACGCAAGCCACTTGAAGCATAGACATAAGCGCACATTCTCGCGAGTTCCTGTTGGATCACTCTGGATTGAGGACAGCTGAACCTGGCCCCCTCCGTAGTCCTGATTGGTCTCTCAAGGTAGTTCCAAGAAGAGGCGGCATTCAACTGTGCGAGATGTCACTTATTTCAGCCATGTTTGTGCAACCCATCCTCTTGCCCACGCCATTTCGCTGGGCTCACTGCTGAGCCGAACGCCTCAGGCCCTGCTCCCGGATATGCTGTCATGCAAGCATAACCATTCCAACATAGGATCCTTCCTGACCAGCTTGTGTTCAGCAATGAGCAGGCTCCCGAGATATCGCACCGACAGTAGATACTCATCAACTGCGTCTTGACCAACCAGTCAACGGGCGTTTCAGCACAGGACGCTGTACGACGTTGCTTTGTCGCACGCACCGCACGCAGGCCGACAGCCCCGTTTCCCTGGAAGTGGTAGCCCGACGTTGAGAGGCTGATGGTGGGTGACACAACACAGAGCGATCCCTCCCTTGGTCCCTCCCAGTTCGTCAGCCAAACCTCTTCCCAGCCGACGTCTCATGGGCTGCAGAGAACCGAAATTGGAAGAACGCGCAGTAGTAGCAGGCATGAGGGAACAAACATTCGAATCCATGTCTGCCTGCCTGCATGTATCGTCGATAAGGGCTTATTCCTGCCGCAGCAAGCCCAGTGTGAAAGGGCCAAGGTCATGACGCAAGGAGGGAGAGAACACCGTCAGCCCGCACCTCGGGGACCAGCATATGATCCGACCATCGAGCTCTGTCCCACTTCACAAGGGGATTGTGCGAGGTGACAAACGGGTAGACGTGCCCACAGTCAAAGTTGAGCTGTTTCAAGACGACCGGCCCTTGACTGCCACTGGCAGCGCACGCAGCACAAGTGAGGCGGGAGAAAGAGGGAGCAAGATTGTCAAGGTGGAGAGATTCGCCCGTGCATGAGCATGGGTGGTAAAACTGGGCGAGACATGCCTTGCATGTACTGTAGGTATGGGATGCGTGATGGGTCAGACGTCGTCTACATACAGACGTGCTGTGCTGTGCTGTATGTACATTCGCACATTTTGTTTGTCGCCGATAGGATCTGGTCCCCAGGTTTGTCCAGGTTCGGTATCTTCGGTAAGCTAAGAAAGGGTCAAGCTGCAGAAAAGGCAGATGGGATCGACGGGCAGCTGGCGCGCAAGGATGGTTGCTCGAGATCAGGTTGGTTCTCTCAGAGATTGGGACCAGCTAGTTACAGTAGCAGTTAGTTAGCATGGAGTCCCCGATGCCGGCTTGGACGGGCTTAGTTGGTCTTGGCCGGGGGGCAAATTGCGAGGACGAAAAAAAAAAGCTTTATTTGATGGCCCTGGATGATATTCGACGAGATTTCGGAAGATGAGTGGTGGTTCTAAAAGGGTTGCTGCGGACGGTGTCACCCAAGACATGCGACTTTTCTCGTCTGAACAGGCCTTCAACAAGACAAAACTCGCAACACCAGGCCAGACACTGTCACGACGATTGCGCGGGACGAGGAACAGAGTCAAACGTGAAAGGACCTGCATGCTCTTTGTGGTGCGTGGGGCATGGAAATGATGGACAAGGGAGTCTGGCTGGCTCGCTACACGGCGCATGATGGTGATACAAATGACAAATGTGCGGTCAAGAGGGGGGCTTTGGGGGAGATCCCGGGTCCCACGCATGTTGGAGCTAAACACTGCCTAGAAGTTTCTGGCGCTTATCCCGCGGTACTTGTCCTTCCATCCATTCTATCCATCAGTGGGGAAGAGATGCTCTGCTGCGGCCGCGTGCGACCGGCATCCACTTCTGCCAGCGTGGTGTACCTGTGTGCTGGATACTGGGACGTCCTTGATCTGGGAATGTTTTATGTCGACAGGCTAGTATTGCGGATATCGAGTGCAATGCCACGATGGCCAGGGAATGGGAAAATAATTGCTCAAAAATTATTGCCAGGGACTTGAAAATCATCTCCGTGTTGACACATTTTTATTCTATTTTTTACTTGTGTATTTGCTTCTTCGAGACGCATCTCTTGCTCGGGCAAAAGTGAAGTTTTCAGGTTACTCACACCCTTCTTACAGGGCTCTCTCTCTTGCCCAAACTGCCGAAGACTCTTCTGCTCCGGGGGTCACAAAACTCCGAACCCTAACGTTATCGGGTCACTTGATTCAGCCCATCTACAGAACCAGGGTTCATTCATCTTAGCTGTTCTCGTAGCCTCCGTCTGCTCTGGTGTTGACGGCAGCCCGCAGATGTAGGTACGTACCCGGACTCTTCGGTCGACCTGTGACGACTTGATGGAAAGGATCCACGCCGCCCGCTGTGGGGAGGGATGGACCCCCCTGGAACATGCCAAAACACGCTGCCGGCAAAGCTGCCCCGCTGCCCAGCCCTGGAGACTGAGAGGGTCCTGGAGCTGGGCTGCCCGGGCTAGGGACCCGGCTACCACGCAAGGCAAGGTACCGGGGTACCTGTTTTCCTCTCCGTGCCTCACTGACACAGGGCAGGGGAGTAGAGGGGCGACTTGACCTGGGCCGCGCTTTCCATCGTTAAATCGAAACCCGCGACGACCGAGAAGGTGCGTGCGAGCATGCAACTTCCTCACTCAGGAAATGCGACAGAACAAGGCTGCTTCTGCTTGCGCTTGCAGTGCCAGTGCCTGTGCCTGTGCACGCCCCCCTAATACCTTCCGAGGTACGTAGGAACTTACCTACGAGCTCAAGCTCAGCCTCACTCACGATCCGATCCCTCTTGTCTCATCCATGTGTGTCTCCTCTGCTTGTGTCACTGTCGGATCTGTCTGTGTCTGTGTCACTCTCTGTCCATTGCGTGACGCATGTGTTGGCTGCACCTCACTCGCCCGAGTCTCTCCTCAATCCTACAACACTGGCCGCCTTCCCATCGTCTTTAGCTGTCAGCCACTGAGCCAGCTTCACTCGCCCTCTGCTCGTCCGGCCGCCTCGTCTGCCAGGCTCTCTCACCCCAGCTTTTCTCCCGAGGCTCTCGAATGGACCGGCTACCAAACTCGCCTGCGCCCGATGGACCGACGGACCGGACGCCTTGTCGAGGTCCAGACGCCGTCGGGTGGACTGACAAGGAACTCGACAAGCACAATGAGCGTTGCGCGTAGGTCCATACTGACGACTCCCATCTGCCCGCGGCTGACAATAATCTCAGCAACCTCGACCTTGAAAGCCAAGACAAGGTCACTCGTTGGATGAGGGACCGAATCGGGTATGGGCGCTTCCTCAATTATTCTATTCCCTCTCTGATGGTTCCATAGTATCCTTTACTGCGACCTGCTGCCGAACATCCCCAGTGCCATCTATCCAAGTGACAAGCCCGGCAGCTACATGCATCTCTACCCCCACACCAAGCCCGAAAGCGAGACCCTGCCCAGTCCAACCACTCCTGGCAGAGCCTCATTCCGAGCTGGAATTAGACGGCCCCTATCACCTGAGGAGCGATATCTCGACACCCTCGACCGCGAAAAGAGTTTCCACAACTTACTAACCAGGAATGGAGGACGACCCTGGTATCCCATTGAGCGCATCGAAGAAGTCTCGAGGAAACCGACAAAGCACGCCGAGATTCTGAAGTACTGGCAAGGGGAGTCGGAAGAGCCAAAACCGGATGACTGGGTAGTGTACGAGCGGCAATGGGAAAGATGGGATCAGTTTCATCGTCACCAGCTGAGTGTGAGGAGTCGACCGGAAACCTTCAGTGAGCATTCTTCAAGGTGTCAGAAACGCTTGGCCAAGCACTCGTTCGCTGGGTCTCTTCATCTTGAAAAGAATCTATCAGATCAAACCGAGTTGTCTCAGTGGATCGAGTACCTGTGCTTTGAGTATTTCGAGTACGAAAAGTTCCTCCGGCACAAGCAGTCATATCCACAGTACAAGGAGGCTTGGAGGAATCTCGTCAGCACCAAGGTATTGAAACCGGACGAGACCAAGGACGACATCGAAGCCAACGAATTTGCGGCTGCCTGTGAGAAGGAGAGGACGTCATTGAGGCAAGCGGTGGAGGTTGCAAGATCAAATATCTTGCTGGCAGACCGGGACATGCTGGACCCAAGTGTGAAAGGGCCTACTGCACAACGGAAATTGTTCGAAGCCCAAGCGGAACTGGACTCGGCGATCAAGGAATTCGACGACTTTCAGATTCGGAAAAGTATGATTGAGGAGTACAAGAAGGCGACGGCAACCTACCGAGAAGCCAGGAGCGGAGCAAAGCGCCACGAGATACTACTGAGATGGATACGTGATCAAATACCTTTGATCGAGAAGAAACTGGGATTGCCAACATCGACCGAGGATGGTTTGGACCTTGAAGGAGGCGACAACTGGAACGAGGACGAGGATGCAGATCACCCATCTCTGCTGCCGAAACAACTGAGTGCACCCCAAAGAGACGGGAAAAAGCGGACACGCCTTGAAGATGACCTGGGAGAGAGTTCGGAGGAGGACGGCGGCAGCCCTCCCAAACGGTCGAAGCAGGACGAGGATTGAGGAGGACTCGAGCGAGGAGGACATTTCGTGGGGCTGAAGGTGGTGTGGTTACACGATGTGTTTCACCACTTTGTCAGTCGTTACCCGGAGGCTTCATTACCGGCGATTCAAGGGGTAATCTTGATGGTCTGGATTTCTCTCATATGTCGAATTTCTTACAACAATGAAAGTGACGATTGCGTCTCAAGGGTTGGATCGGTGGGTAGTCTGGATAAAATGGAGGAGTTTGCAAGTTAACCAACGAAAATATGATACCTTAGTGCTAGCTTTGAAATGGAATTGGGTGTAATGTCAGGTCTCTCATCATGACTTGTTTCTAGAGATAAGCCACTCTGTACGACTTATCAATGCCGTCTGTTGAGCTGTTTGCCTTTTCTGGTTTGGCAGATCTTCACTCCCGTCTTCAACCCTAACCCACGAGCCACGGGGACGGGGTGCTCGCGCCACAGTTTGAAATTGGGGGAGGTTCAGGTTCTAGCCACATTCATGACCCTTGTGTGCCCACTTGGCAGGCGCCGAATGCACAAACCATGCCAGCTTTCCCCGCAACCCCTGTTCGGACTCGGTGCGTGCAAGGCGAGAGGAGGTTCCTCCTTTGACGCCATCACCATCATCTTTTTTTCTGAATTTCCCCCCTTTGCTTTACGCCCACCGCAACTTTCTCGAATTTTTGCTCTACCAACACATTTTCTCTAGAAAAGCTGGACTCTACGAATTGCTTACCGAGAAAACATCTTGCTTCAGATGGCCTGACCGAGCGAGTGATGGCCAACCCCTCCCCCTCCGTCGGGGCTCCTCGACAGGCCATCTCCCGCTCCCTCCACAACCTCTCGCGACAACCTCCTCGACCCCGACCCCGAGTACAGCAGCGGCGACGACAAACAGCAGCTCTGAACCCCCCGTGCATCCTTCCCTCCTCCAGCCTCGCGTCGCCGTCGTCCTCAACGTGCCCCCGCCCTGGCACCCGTGGCTCTTCACCCTCCGCCTCGTCTCCATCCTTCCCGCCCTCTGGTGGGGTCTCCCCTCGGCGCTTCAGCTCCTGCTGAGACTGCTGCCGGGGCCGGAGCTTGTTGTTGTCGTTCCGTCGGCGGCGGCTGGGACAAAGGGGTTGACCGTCGAGGCGGATGCGAGGTATGCCCTGACTGAAACTGGGCTCGCTACTATATGGGTGCGTTTATACGGAGAAAAGCTGGCTCTATTGGAATATAGAGCTGTGATATGAAACTTCGAGAAGGAATTGTGCTGACATCGTGGGATTTTCAGTGTTTTGCTTCAGGATATTTGTCTTTTTTCTTTACCGACTGCCTGATGTCGCGATGGTACGTTGTCCACCCAAACACCCCTGCTCTCCAAGAACCATGATACTGACAAGCTATATACAGGCTCATCAACTATACTCCCCAGGCGACAATGGTCCGCCTCCTAACTATTAATGCCTGCAACGCCTACATCACGGCCGGCGTGCTCTCCCTCGCGGGCGGCTTTCAAGACCCCCGTCTCCTCCTCCCAGGCTGGATCGGCATAGCGACTGTACGTTCCCCCCTCACCTCGGCTTCACACCGCAACATTCATGTGCACCCTTCTCCCACTAACACACAAAAACCACACAGACCTTAACCGTAATGTATCACATCACGCACCAGAAAATCAACATCCGCAAGGAGACGTCGACTTCCATCAACGTCTTCTCCATCGCCAGCTTCCTCAGCATGGTGACACTGCTCGCGCACATGCACCTCTACACGCCCCAGTATCCCCAGATACCCCTCATCGCCTCTGGCCGCCGCGCCTGGGACGAGGCGTCACGCGTCGTCGCGCAGGTTAGGGGCAGCATCGAGCAGCATGACGGCCTCTAGCGCATCTCGTCATCTGCGCGGAACTGTGTGCCGGCATGCCGGTGTGCATCCTCCCCCTCACATTGAGCCAGGTTCTTGCTGGACCTGTGAATGGCCATCCGTACTTGGCCGTTGTCTGTTTTGGATTACTTGTATACGTTCTTGTATTCTCGTTCTGGAGTTTTATATCCCGCCCATGCTGGGGCTGTGTTTGTTGTTTTGTTTCAACTTTGTCTTTCAGCGAGTCCCTGTCATGCAGACTCTTGTTGTATTGTATTGTGTGTATAGGCAGTTAGTTTTGGAGTCGGTGCCTTGGAGTTTATCTTGAAACTGGATATGAAGGGCCTGGCGTCAAGTCTATTTACATCACTTTCAGTTGACCTGCGCCTTTTGGATCACGTTGAGACAAATCATTCGGAATTGACCTTGTATTTATTTGCCTGAGACTACTGCGGGGCTTGCCCAGGTAGGATATACTTGACTAACGAGCGACCGACAAGCCTTGTCTGTTCGTCTCAAGACACAACACGACAGGTGCTTTGCCCGTAGCCTCGTCCTCTCTGCACGTGAGCTGGGCAGATGCTGTAGGTAAACCACCACCCACCCGCTCCAGAACGTGTGCAGCAGAAAAAATACTCTTCCAAAAAGCCACCAGGAGTCAAACTCGCCCTGAGTGGATGCCCGTCGTCCTAGAGTAATCGGATCCGAGCCTCGGGGTGTCTCCAATGCAAGGGGACACGTCCGGATAAGGCACAAGCCGGAGGCCATGCATCCCTGTCCCTCTACGTCAAGACGCCCGGGTACGGCGACTGACAGGACGACGGGGCATGCGGAGCTTTAGAAGCCGTGGACCTTGATGGTCTTGGCATCTAGCTCGAGGCCTTCCTTCTTGTCGATGAGGAATTCCTGAACATCTTTGCGCTGATCCCCCTGGAGCTGGATCACCTCTCCCATCTCGGAGTCGTTGACGATGGTGCCATTGCAGGCTGTAGAGGTTAGCAGCTGGTTGACAGTGTGATGGGAGAGAAAACATACCAAACTTCTTCTTGATGACCTTGAGAATCTTCTTCTGGTCAAACTTCTTGGGGAGACCCTGGACAGTGGTCAGAGTCTTGCGTCCATTACGCTCTGCGATGGAGGTTAGCATTGGACGAGAAATGACGTTGCCGATGCAGCGATGCGACGATCCAGGCGACCACCAGACAATCTCACGTGAGGATGCAAGGTGATGCGACTCTCGATGCGCCGCGCCGGTGGCTGAGGTGGCTTGGAGGAGGGAATGACTTACGCTGAATGCGTATATGGATGTAATTCTGCGTCTGCTTGGTTTCTCCGGTGTCCTCGTCGGCTTCGGCGAAGGGGTCTATTGACGAGAGCAGTTAGTAAAACTTGTTTCCATACAAGATCTGTCCTGACATGTGGGTTTGGCGGGGTCGGAAGCATGTGGCTTGGCATCAACAGATGCAGGTACACGCGGGTCGGTTTTGAGGCTGGGTTGCCTCTCGACGATCTGAGGGCTTCCGACCGGTGGGTGAAGGAGATGGATCGAGAGAGAAACGTACCGTAGGTCTTGAGATTTTCGATGGACATAAACTCGGAGGTACTGGGGTGACCTTGGGAAATGGGTTTTGTAAAAGGGTTGAGGGTGTTTTCAGCGACCGCCGGCTAAGATAGCGCCTCGCTGTTGTAGGTTGATCGAAGAAGTGGTACGGGGGGAGTTGCGTAGGATAGGCGAGCTGTGATGAGCTTGCGAGAGAGGAGAGTCTTGCGACGAAGTTTGCGAGAGGACAAGAGTCTGGGGGGGTTGCGGGTATTTGTGTTGGTGACGTTGTAGGGGGTGAAGAAAGAGAGTTTCGAGAAGAGAAGCGGAGGGGCAAAAGATGAGTAAGTGAGTATTGGTTGGGCTCTGGCGGGCGGCGGGCGGGAGGGAGCACGGGCGACGGATGCCTTACGGGGGGCGGTTGTGGCCTAACATGTGAGGCGCCGAGCCTTGTCTGGATGAATTCGGTCGCCATCCACAGCCATCCATGGGAGGTTTCCACCAGGGACCAGCCCGAACAAAGAAGGCCCAGCCGCAGTCCAGGCTGTCAGTGGTCGGATCCGGTCTCTTAGGGGGAGTCACTCTTTGCGCCTTGGCTACCGAGAGTACTATCGCGCACACCGCTCTGGCCGGGCAATTCCAGTCCAGTCCAGTCCAGAATGCGAGACATGCAATGGTATTTTGGCCACATCTCCCATGAGTTGCACCCGGCGAAGCCCGTTTTACAGAATGCGGGTATTTGACTCTATAGAATTCCATCACTTGTCGCTTCCAGACTTTCAAGTTCGTATACCGGGGGGGGCAATGACAACACCGTACCCCTGGGAAATTTAGGAAAATGCACAGCCCCTGACGCACCGGCCATCGCAATCCAGCCTGCAAATCAGGTCCGGCCGGTTGTTGATAATGATATTTTGACCGCCCATCGGGGGATTGTTCCCGGCCGGTTGCGGGAGGGCCCAGCGGTGTTCCGTCTCCACGAACCGAAGAACTGAAGCGAACCCGCGGCAACTCAACCCCACTAGAGGACGATTGCGCTGCGAGTCACCCAGCCCTCGCTCGTGACGCACAGGGGTGCATCCCAGGTCCGTTCCGTGGAAGAGGGAGCTCGGTCAAGGAGCGTCTGACTTGTTGCCACGAAATAGTCCTTCTGCCAATCCTAACGGGCAAAAGGCAACATCGGGGTTGAAAAGTAGTCATTTCGAGGCAGATTTGACCTTGCAGAGCCTGATGTAGAGTCGCCACCTGATTCATCCATGCAGTCCTCAGCGACTTTTACGCAAAACACAGTCATCGCAGTGACTGTCCTCGGTGTCACATCTGCTTCCCGCTGATAGTGCCTGTATTTCGTCATTCTCGACGGATACCCTGTCCCTATCCCGGCTCCTTGGGACAACCCAAGGCACACTTCCCACTTTGCCTTCCCGGAGCCGAAGGTGAAGTGAGAACTGGGGGAGGCTTGTTCAAAGACGGAGGATTTGTCGCCTCATGGTCGTTTAGCGCATGGGGAGAGCTCCGAGTTTAACTGGCCTTTCCTTGCTTGACTTTGTTGGGCAGGCAGAGAGAAAGGCTAGCAACGTCCGGGGTGACATTCCCGAATCGCAAACTGTCGGTACCTGGGGTACATAAAAACGAGGCGAGAAACAAATGTCTAAATAGGCAAGCAACACAATAGAAAATAATGTACAAAACTCATAGGAAAATACCTTTCTATACTCTTTTTAATTTCAGTGAATTTTATATGTATTAAAAGGTGATTACCCTTGATAGAGTTCAAGCTGCTTGCCGTTCTACTCCGTAGTCTGCCGTTGTTTGACCCGCGTACTGGGCACCAACTGAATTTTCCCAAGACTCAAAAGTCTCACCACTTTAACAGCATCCCCTTGCAAAATTCAACCAGCCCTCTCCGGTCTTGCCGGCACCAACCTCCGATCCCCGTTCGTCAGACGAAAAAAAGATGGAGGTTCGAAGGAAATTGCCCTTTGACCCGGAAGAGCTCCCCCGGGATCGCCGTCCGCCCTCCGCGCCGATGGTGGTGAGGGTGGTGGTTGGGTGCCCGTGTGCCGCCACGCTTGTACCTTTGAGACGAGATACTTTGACGATATCATGTTGAACTTGGTTAGGAATCCAAACCTCAACTCCAAATGGTTGTTTCGCGCGGATGTTCTCTATGACGATGGGGATGGCTCGCAACCTCATAATAAAGACTCTGTCAAGGACTGCCCTTCTATTCCAGACTTTCAGGGCTTGATCTGTCAAAGAACTATTGTTCGCAGGCTCATTCCTCGGAATACACTTCGAGATGCGCCCCTGGATCAAACGTGCTCTTTCTACACTTCGCCTCCTACCCCAGAGAGCGAGGACTCTCCCGAGGGTGAAGGCCTGATAAGATCTCTTACCATCTATCTACCACATGCTACCTCTGCTGCAGAAATGCCCTACTATCACCCCAAAGTCAGGGGGGTAGGCCAGCTCCACGAGTGGGATCCGGCTACAAACACGGGCACAATCTCTATCCATTTCCTACCTTTCGAAGAGGACCCTGCCACCGAAGAGGCTGACCGAGAGGCTAATCGAGTGAAGCTGGGGAGGGTTGCCCATCATCTCCTCCAGACCATCCACAAGCACGGTCACGCCAATGCCGTCGGCTACGTCAAGAGGGTAAACCACGACGTCGTCGTGCCCCGAGAGCGGTTCCAGGACAGGTACTCCGAGCTCAAGAACAAGTACGCCAGGCGGCTTACGAGGTCTTGGCTCGAGACAACAGATCCGTCCAAACATGTGTTTGAGGACCTGGGCATCGCGGCTTTCCTCATTGAGCTGTGGGGAGACATGTACAAGGACGCAGAGTTTCCCGGCTTTGTCGACATTGGATGTGGAAACGGATTGCTGGTGCACATTCTACGAGAAGAGGGTTACACGGGCTGGGGATTCGACGCGCGAGAGCGCAAGTCTTGGGCTCAATACAACGGCTCATCGTCCATGTCTCCCTCGGGTAAATCCCTGCAGAGATTGCTTCTCCTCCCCAGCGTCGTGCCGAGGGAGGTTGCAAACGGAGAGCAGCATGAGGTCGGCCCGGATGACATCCACGATGGCATCTTTCCAAAGGCCACATTCATCATCTCCAACCACGCCGACGAACTCACGCCCTGGACACCCATCCTCGCCGCCATCTCGGAGTGCCCCTTCATCATGATCCCGTGCTGCAGCCACAACCTCACGGGCGACAGGTGGCGAGCCCCTCCGCCCCGCGACAAGACCAAGGGCAAGTCCATGTTTGCGTCGCTAGTCGACTGGGTGACTCTGATTGCCGAGGACTGTGGGTGGAAGGTCGAGACGGAGATGCTGAGGATCCCCAGCACGAGGAACACGGGGCTGCTGGGACGAACGAGGACCAAGGACCTCGACGAGGTGGACATTGCCGGGGTGCTGCAGAAGTACGGAGGAGTTGGGGGTTACTACAACAATGTTGTCAAGCTGCTCAAGTCGATGCCGAGAGGTCACTGATCCGGCACATGGCGAAAGGAGACGGGGATCGGTGGCGTCCTGACACTGCAACGCCAAAGAGGAAGATGCAAGCTGAAAAAGTTTGGGATGTCTGTTTGTTTGGCAGCGTGGGATTCACCGGGCTCTGGCATATCACATCTTGGGGGCGATGCATGGTTGAGTTGATGGACAACGTTGACAGTGTGAGAAACTACAACTGCAAGCCCCAAAAAAAGACACGACAGTCGATCACATTAGAACACAAACTGCATTGAGAGAAAAAACCACTCAATCCGTTTGTGTCGCACGGCAAATGCAGAGAGTCATGCCCCTTTTGCGCCTCTTTTCTCACCCATGCCATGTTCCCTCTTGTCACATCGCGAGATCCAATGTGACGATATCTCTGTTTGCTTCATGCACGGATGCATCATGGGGGTCGCTTTGCAGCCTCCTCTGGATCGGGCTCTGGGGCTAGACCCAAGCAGAGATAAGCAGTGGCTTTTTTTTCTTCAAGAGAACTCGATACACTACTGCAGCCATTCGGCAAGTCCAAAGCAATCCAGCAAACGGGTTGACGACGATCTGATATGTCACTTTTGTTCTTCCCGCTCCAGCTTGGCAGCGTCGACAACCCACGGAGCGTAGCCTGCATGAATACTGTATGTATGTTTGCAAACGCCAGCCTTGTTATGTATCGTGTGGTGTCACAGGAACGGCAACCCTTTCGATATGACTTCGTCAACTTGTAACTGGCTTCAACACAGTTCCCCCTCTTTCTTGTCCGTTTGAGGCCTCAGCCAAGCCATGGTTGACGGGAGCTGGCAGCTCAGCCGTGTTGATCAAATCAGCACCAATGCAGGATCAAGGAGAGCAAACTTGGAACAACGAATCACGGCAAGATAGGAGGCATCTCGCAGGTATCATGTCCTGCGAGCACCCGTTTGCTGCCCATGGGGTCGTCCCCGGATGGGCTTTCCGCGACACGAGAGCTGGGGTCTTCAACGGGCAAACGGTGGACTACCGCGATGCGGCTGCATAGTTACCGGTTATTTGCTGCTTCTCAGGTAGCAGTCCGTCGAGGGTGAAGGAGTCTCGGCGTTTGGCAGCCTATGCATCGTCAATGTTCACATTGAACGAAGCAAACGATACTGTCCCCCCTTAGGCTATGAGAGTGTCGATATTCTTGTTGCACGGCTTTCACGTCTGATGAAGCATAAAAAGGCCATCAACTTCCGTTCAACCTTCATCTCCACAGCAGCAGTGTCACAGAATCTCATTACCTGTTCCTATCTCAAGCACATCTCTATCAACACTCCGTTCCACAGCACCTTACCGACACCATGGCTCTGGATCCTTCGTTCGCCGTCTACTTGTATGACGAGTACACCAAGCACCTGCAGACCGAGGCCATCAGCGATATCATGGCCATCACCCCCGCTGAGAAGCATTCCAAGCTTGCGACTTACGGACTGAGTCCTCCTTGCCGGGCCGTCGTCTGGGCTGTCTTGAGGGGCATGGTATGTCTCCTGAACCTTTGCATTTGCCAACAAGTCTAACATAAACACATAGCACGGCCCCCTTTCGAGCTGGTCTAAAAAAGCCAAGGTCATCATCCATGATCTTAAGAGGCCCTGGTTCAAGCCCGAGGCCTTCCGCCTCGAGACGGGCTGCGCTCTCTGGCCGACCCCAGGCCACATCGTGGTCCTGATGCCTCTGAGCACCGGGAGGGCGAACATCGAACTGATGCCCCGGGGCACAAACTATTGCCTCCCCGCCCAGTGGGAGCCCGGCATGGTGCTCTTTCTGAACGAGACGGCCATACGGTTCACGGGAAATGGGTGCCTGCGCTTCATTTACATCTCGCTTCACAAGTCTGCGTTGCCGAAGGTGAAGAAGTATCGGTTCCGGTACTACAAGGCATGATTTGGATTCGTCGGGTTTTTTTGATACTTGGGCTTTGACAATACCGATATTGCGGTTTGATTGCTTGCTTCATTCTTGGTTGTGTGTTTGAAAGGGAAATATTTAGTGTCTCTCGTTATCGTCGAGTGTTGGGCTTTGACAGTACCGCACACTGCGATTTGCTTGTTTCATTCTTGGTTGTGTGTTTGAAAAGAAATGTATTTAGTGTCTCTAGTTAACTGCTTTGAATACACTCTTTGGCGTTTGAGCTCGTATGTCCTCGCCATGGAATTGAAGTGTACCGGTTGAAAACTGCACCTCTGAGCCTCTTGTCCTCTCGTCTTGACCCTTAAAAGGTGCCTTATGGTGCTAACATATGGGATGCCAGCTGCTTGCTACTAGATGGACACTGATATCATGAAGTTGGTGTTCCTTGTGTGAATCAACCAAGACATGCCATGAACGAGTCCTCGATAAGTGACCTCACTGTGAAATGGTGGGCCTCAGGACACTCGGTTTAAACGCCGTCTCTGTGTTAAAGATTGTCTTCTTGCCCCCCGTGTCTCACACTCTTCTTAACACCCGGAGGGAAAGTAGGATTATGGACAAGGTGACAGTACTTCAAGTAATTTTACCCCATAGCATACCCAAAGGGCAGATCAAGGCAACCCAGTCAGAGAGATACAGTTTTACACATATTGGGCCTGATGGCTTGCAAGGTGACAGTACGCCAGCGGAAAGCAGGGCAGCAGATCGTTTTTCGCACTCGTCACTCATCACGTCATATTTAGAAGAACAGACTCTTATTGATGATGAAACATTCTGAATACACACGTTGAATCTCAAAACTCATCTTATCCAAGTCACAGGAACAAACTCGGAGTCTGGAAACTCTCCCTGAACATGCCCATTGGATGTGGAAACGAACACGCGTACTCCTCCTTGAACTCATAAACAGGCCCGTCAAAATCACTCATGCCCTCGTCATCATTCTCATCATACTCCAGAACATCACCCATACAGATACTCCTGTACAGAGGCATTGGCACTCCCTCAGGTTGCAGGATCTCGCAAATGTCTCGATACCTAGTGACAGTTGTTAGTAAAAGGGGCACACCACGGGGCTTGAACAGTACTTACTCCCACTTTGAGCTAGACCCCCCCAGTATGTCGTACACTAGGGATGGGATCTCGAGGCAGTCGGACTGCAGGGGCGTTGTTGGTCGGTATGTGAACGGGATACGACTCTTGACAAAGGTTATGCACGCTGGAGTACATCGAATGAATAGCTGGAAACAATTAGGAGCTGTTCTAACACTCAGAGATATGGTCATGAATCAGGAAGCGGAGAAGACTTACTGTGAATGGGGATCTCGTGGGCGCGAGCCCCAACGACCCTCGCGTACTCGGTGAGAATCATGATGCCCTTGACGGCACCTTCTCGGAGCCTGTCGAGCATGGGCTCCGTGAGCTCGTACTCCCAGATGCCACACTGCCTGACACACTCTCTGATGCCAGCGAAGACAATCTCGCGGGGGCAGCCGTCGACCAGGGCGACATGGCATGCGGCGATGAAAATGAGAGAAAAGAGTGATGCCAGGGGAGGGTTCTCGCATGCTCGAGCGAGGTGCCATTTGCACTCTGCAAAGAGCCTCCCCCAGTCAATGAAATCCTTCCTGAAGCCAGGGTAGAGAAAGGGAAGTCGGAGACGGTGGCACAGAGAGCGCACCTCCCCGTTGGTGTTGAGGTAGCGAGACCAGGTGGCGTCATCCTGAGGAACTTCAGCGAGGAAGTTGATAGCATGAGGATGCCAGTCAAGATGTGGTTCCCCAAGCTCGTCTTCGCTCTCGTAGTCTTCACTGTCACTACCCGAGTCGCCCTCGTACGGACAGACCTCCGGGTCAGGGCCGTAGGTGGGACGGTTGGCACCGGGGGCAGACTGAGAGACTACGTCGCGGCCGACGGAAGGGTACTCAAAGAGGAAGCGAGCTTGGGACATTGTTGAAGTGTTTCTCAGGGGTGTGTGTGTGTGTGTGTGTGTGAGACTTGTAAAGAAGACAGATGAAGAGGGACAAGTAGGCTGTGGAAGAGATCTGGGGAAGGACAAAGAGTTTGAAGAAAAACGAGAGGATAGAGTCAAGGAGGCTCCATTTAACAACGTAGCACAATGAGGACTCGTCTAGTCTTTGGAAAGGAGTTACTACAGATCGAGAACCAATCTCGCCGTGACATCTGAGACTCCTGATGCACCCATCCATCAACTCAGAGTCATAGCGAACATACGAACAAAGCCCTACATAATCTTCTTGTCTCGAACCGTTTTCCCACACGGCAGCTAGCATTAGTGTCGCTGCCTGAAGCCCAAACCCGTAGTCGTTGGCGCCGCCACGTCGACCGATACTCTCGGGAACACGGGGGCTATGAAAAGAAGCAAATCTAAACCTCGTCATCAAGTGAACTGTACTGTGTGATGTCTAGGGCTTGGTATCTTTGCCGATCGTATTCGACAGCCGTTGAAAGCGAACGCCACCAGATTTTGCAACCCTTGTATTTTGCTTTTTCTTCCCGCAGCCAAAGGGGGGGAGCAAACAAAAATCTCGAGCCGTGTCTGTCTGACCCCTCACAAAAGCCATAACCTCCCAGATTCTTCAAGGTGCAGGACGCTACGGGTAGATGCAGACACGGCAGAGTCCTCGACGGGCCGCTGCACACAAGTCTCGAGGGGAGGGAGGGAGTGTGGACGCAGACCGGATACTATGTGATTGTGACTCTTGCTGCTTGAAGCTATACAACGATGGCTTGAAAAGTTGTGCTACAAGTGCACGACTGTAGTTGCTCCATGTCAGCCATCTCTGACCCGGGTACACAGCCCTAGCCCTCCTGCAAGACGACGCAACCTAGATCGAAATCTCCGGAATCAAGCTCCGGTGAACTCCTACATATGCCGGCAACCCGGTTGGGGGACAAACACGCACTCGGCACCTGAGACATGAACCAGCCTGGTCTACAAGATACAAAAGTGTAGTACACAGTACAAATGCGTAATCTTCCAGAGCCTGCATGGTGAATCTGCATCTCCCCGATCGTGAGATCCAACTACAGATTAGCTCACCCCTCCATCTTTTTTTTTTTTAAAGATGTAACTGTAGATTTGCTCACCCCCTCCATCTTGAAGAGAAAAAGAGACGCTCCATGTGGTGGTTTGCAAACGGGTGTTTGCAGCAACAGCCAGCCCCAGGTTGCATATGTCTCAGTCCGGGCCTCAAAAAAACGTGGGAGCCCGTCCCCCCGCATGCCTTTTTTCGTTTGACCGGTGAGACGAAAAAGAACGAGGTCTCGAGGTAGGCAACATGCATGTATGTAGAGTGACAGATTCGGTAGCCCGAACGAGGGCATCTACAGCCCTGCAAGGGATGCAGAGCAAACAAGATGAGATGGGTGTGTTCACGGACTGACTGCTTCCTGGGTAGGGTAGCAATGTCGCATTTGTTGAGAACGATCGATCGAGTCCAAAAAAGAGTAATGATAGGTTTTCTGCAGTATCGTCCCATCACGCCTTGATCCTTGCCCGACCCTATCCCCCCTCCCCGTTCCATGTTGAATAATTCCAACGACGATACCCTCCTTGAACGCCACCGCTTGCTTTGCTGTCCGCTTCATGGCGGAGAGAGAATGCTGCAATCAGGCTGCTGCTGCAATCATGCTGCCGGCTGCAAGCATACATGAGCCGGGGCCTCATTTACAGAAAGAAGCAAACACTTACCTCTGCAGATAGTAAGAGAAAAAAGAGAGAACAGTGCATATTCTTGGCTTGTAGTTCATCCAGGTGATCAAGCCTTGTTGCCACTCTGCCTGCTGCCGTGACCAGACTTGCCCTTGTCGTCTGCAGTCTTGTCACCAGCTCCCTTCTTGGTCATGCTCAGGCGGTTCATTGCCTTTGTAACGCGGGACACGACATCCTTGGCCTTGGTGGTGACCTTGCCCTTGGCCTCGGAGACGTCAGTGGCATTGGTTTCGTTGGCGCCGGCATCTGTGATGTTGGCCTCGTTGATGCCAGTGGTGTCGGCAACACTGGTCTCTGTGTCTCTGGTGACATCCTCTTCGTAGTCCCCGGCATTGCCGTTGTTCTTGGCTCGTGCCATGGCCTCCTCCCGAGCCTTCTTTCGCTCTTTGAGGTCCCACCGGTTGTACTTGGCCTGGTTCCCAGCTCGAGTAAGCAGCTCAATGGTGGACTGGTTGGTCAGGGTCTCCGTCATGCGACGGATATCCTCCTTTGTCTCCTCACTCATGGGTTCTGGCGCCATTGTGTTGGTTCATGTGGATCCTTAAGAGCGCTGTTGATGATGCTATTCGGGAATCTGTTGATGAACTCAAGCTTCTCAAGGGCTGAGGCGGGAAGAGTTGACAAGTACTGTTTCTGTTCTTCTGCTGGGGGCATCTGGAACAGTGTAATGGCTCCTGGTGAGATCCAAACGATTCATTGAGATACCATTCAGGACAATAGATGAAAGTCCGGTGTTTGCAGCGCAGCATGTAGTCCATTGTTACGAGAGAGCATTCTCTCGGACAGCTTCTTTCCAGAAGCGTTCTCAATAACAGCTGCTCGTTTGCTTTGATTCGTCAACTACAGAGCTTGAGTGACTAGACCAAAATAGCAATTGCTTCGATGAACTAATCTCGTTTGGCTCCTCGCGCCCACAGTCTTCAACATGGATCGTGATAATGACCCCAAGTCCAAATCCAGTTCACTTGACCGAGTCGCATGCCATATTAGCCTTGATGCTCGAGTCAGCTGCGAGGGATTCTGGCAATCACAGGGCATCACATAGCTAGACGAGACGATTGAATGCGCCTCAGATACGCTGGCTCGGACGCTGGCTCAGGCTGAACAGTGGCAGAGCACAGCAAAGGCTATTCTGGGTATCTGTGGCGAGCGTTTGAGTCAGTTCAAACATTAGATGAATATCACACGCAGGGTAGTTGCTGGATTGGGATGAAACCTCAATGTCATCAACCTTGGTCTCGGGACTCGACTTCAACCTCATGACCCCTCGTCATGTTTTCACCAAGACTCTTCGAGAGGGCAAGTATAGGGTGTTGAGCAAGGTCAGACAGTAAACCACAACCTCATCCAGCTCAAGCAATTAGTGCACATGCTCGTGTCAAAATGGTTCAATAAACTATCTACATGTCTGTGGCCAATCTCCAGCTATCCAAACATCAAACTCCCCAGCCGCCAAATCCGGCCAGGCTCTCTATATGCTTGCGTCTCGTCATGTCGCATCTCAGTGTAGGTAGGTACCTGGGTAACGAAAGAAAACAAAATCCACCTCGCCTGACCTGGCAGGGAGACGGGAACATGCCGTGTATTTACAAAATGCTTACTTTTTCAAATCCCGTCGTTGATGCTTGCTTGCTGAATGAAATGCCAACCCCTCGCCTAGTCGTAATAAAAAACTCCAAAATGCGGTGCGAATGAATGAGCAATGAGGCCGTGTCTAAAATGAAATGCAAGGGCCGTCGCTCAACGAGTCACGATTTGCTCATGGCTCGATTTTGGCCTTGACCTCGCCGTCTTGGCTCTTCTTAGGTTCCTCCTTCTCTTGAATCGTGTTGTCCTTACTGGTGTTGTCTGAGGAATCGGAGGAGCCTGGTGCCGTTGTTTGGTCGGCCCAGCTCACAGTTCTCTTCCTCCTTTTTGGTGTGTCGGTCGTCTCCTCAATCTTGTCCTCGGCAATCACCTCCTTATCCTCGGATCCCATCAAGTTGACGCTCATGCGAGGGAACTCGGCTGACTCCCGAGTTGGCGTCATCGGTGGTCGAGAAACGGAATACCTCGCTGCCTGCATACGCAGAGAGCTACTCCTCATGCGACTGATCCGTGCCGTATCTCCTCGGTTCATCTCAGCATCCCACTCCGCAAAGTCCTTGGAGCTCCATGAAGCACGGTGGGTGCGTCCAGAGCGAGGCAGGCTGTTAACAGAGTGTCGAGAGCTGGCGCTGTTTGCCCGACTGCGCCGGTTGAGCGGGTGCATTGGATGATCTGGAACATCCCCTCCTGTCCCTTCGAGCATCGGGAATGAGTTATCCTCGACAACCTTTCGCTCGCGTCGAACACTGTTGACTCTGAAAGTAGGCTTGGGAGGCTCCGGAATTTGCTCGACTTCCTTCGACTTGGGCAAGTCCCCGGCTCGGACTTCCATGTGCTCAAAGTATCGGACTCGGATCGGGTCGAGATCCTTGGGAAACTCTTCGCGGTTGCGAGACAGAGACATCCACGTCGAAATCATTCCCAGGGCAATCAAGACCAAAATCGCAACGGCCAGGAAGGCTTGGACCACAATAATGATCATGCCGAAGACTGTCGCAACGATGCGACTGAGGTTGAACGAAGGCAGAAAGGCAATCGAGAAGCCAGTGGTGACAATTTTGGATATCGACAACAGCCAGATCGCCGCCGTGGCATTGCGAGATCCTTCAAAAGGCTTCATCTTGATAATGGCAACCAGGGCGAGCACCTCAAAGATGAAGAGTCCGTAGACCTGAGCCAACGGATTTCCTCGACCCCCACCGATAAAGCACGCTCGAATGAACTGATAGGCAAGATAGACAGCAAAGAACCACCATCGCGTGCGTCGGTACCTCGCCGAGAGCCATCCAAAGCGCTTGATGTAGCCCGCGTCTTGGTGTGCATTCGCTCGGTTGGGGTCGTTGTCGGTGAACTTGATGCGTCGGACTGCCATGCTGCCAAAAAGTCGGGGCTTCTGGGCCTGTTCCTCCTCGCCAATCGAACTCTCCAGTGTTGCCGCAATGAAAGGCACCTTCTTGAACAGTTTTCCTTCCTCAAAGCGGATCGAGTCGGAAACAACTGAATACTTGCCCTCGCGCAGTCTGACGGCGCAAGCATAGGCCGCGAGTGCAGCAAGTCCAAGGAACATGGCGAAGATAACGGCGGCAATAGCCTTCGGGCCTGCAGGCGCACCCAAAGTGAATTGGTACGTGGTCAGTGTCATCATGGTGAAGAAGGCAATGAAGAGTGTCCGCAGCAGACCTGCCACCATGTATCCAAGCCAGTGTGAGCGGAAAAAGTCGAACCCATCAGTCTTGATCAACTTTATCTTGCGAGACAAGTCGAGGAGCAGCTTGGCTGTCACAACGAATAGGGCAACAGCTGCTAGTACAACACAAAGCCAGATCAGGCCGATGATGAACGCGTCGTACAGGGGGATGTTGACACGAGAGAGCGTGCCTGCGAAACCACCGTAATCACCTGGGAGGGGCATTCCGGGGTTTCGTGGCTTTCCTGCCCAAGTGTAATCATACGGATCACTTGCGTTGAACTCATTGCGCTTAGCAAGAGACTGAAGGACATCATCAACATGCAGAGGTGAACGGCGTATAAGTGATCGACCGTAAATCTGCTGTTTCAGTCCACCTCCGTTATTGATGGGAACCGATCCCGCAGAGCCAACCTGGCTGGCGTTCCCGGTGACACCGGCAAAGGGGCTGATGGCATCAACCATGCTGTCGCTCGCAAACATGCCAGCAGTCCACGCAAAGTTGCTCCACCAGGCAGGCAGAACGGTAGGCCAGTCAACCGACAGTGCTCCTGAAAAGAAGATGGACTGGAATGTTTCAAAGATGACCAAAATCGAGAAAGAGTGAGCGTAGTGCATCCTCATGTGCGGAATCTGGAGACCGTAGATGGCCGTCGCGAAGGAAGCCAAGGCGGCGGCGAAGACAAAGACGCCCACAATACTTCCCACATACTCCGGCTGAGAGAAGCTTTGCCCATTACTCATGGTGGCCTGGAAACACCCTATCTCGGTCTGTGTCGAGTTGGCAAAAATCCGCAGACGAGCAAAGCCCTCCAAATCGGGAATGTTCAAGGCGATAGACGGAATGCCAGCAATGTCGTCGGGCGAGATCTCGGTAGAGATGTATGCTTGAATGCCTTCGCCAGCCTCGAGTGGGCAGAGGGTCGTAACGTTGGACTTGCATGGATCGTAAGTTTTGTTGAATCTCTCCTCGCCGTATACTTGGATAGAAAGGTGCACTATAGCCCGGTTAGCTGGGTTGGCTTAGACGAGTTCCCCATACATACTCATGACATTTTCACGGCGAATATTGGAACTTCCGTATAAGTGAAAGGACACCGTGAGGTTGTCGGCATAATATGCAGCATCGAAGGCGGTAACATTGAACAAACTTCCACCACTCAAACAGTCGCCAAAGTCGCCCGTGTAAAGAGCCGGAGTTCGACTAACATCGAGATCGTCGCGATAGACACCATCGGCATCTGTCCCATTGATAAGGACCGGGTCCTGGGCGCAAACTGTTGGGACGAGACTGGTGGCAGAGAGCAGGGCCACCAAAGTCCTTACGGGCCGCCGAGTCGCGAACATTTCGAAGAACGGCAACGGGTCGTTAAGGGGCCGGATGAAGCGGGATGGTGGGCGATCCCGCCCGGGGTAGATTTCGTGACACCAAAGTGGTTATTTCGAAAGACTCTTATATCGAGCGGCTGTAGAAGAGAGAAAATCGGGTAACGGGTTCTCGAGGTGCGGGCGACCCGAACATGAACGTTGGCGGGCAAAGTTTCAGAGCTGCCGTGTCTCGGGGAGAAGATCGCAAGGATCTCGAATTCGCGAACGGGGGTCTGGAGGAGGACGAGGACGTCGCGAAGGAGCGCAAGCGGCGGGGATCGGTTTTTCAGGTATCAACCGGTCGATCGGAGAGGGAAAAAAGGAGGAGAGAAACAAGTCGTGTGTGAGTTTGGACTCTTGGTATTCTTGGTGCCAATGCAAAATCTCGTGTCGTTTGACGTAGGTGTAACCCCAGGAGACAAAGACCAAGAAGTGGCGCAGCGGCCGAGAAAGCCACCAGCGATCGCAGCTTGTGATTTAAGGTTGATAGGCTGGCATCTGCAGGGGAGTTTCAGGAAACGGACAGCAAAATGATGCGCAGTTTACGGCGCGTAAAAGAGAGACTGCGCGAGCAGTAGTATCCGTGGGTAGAAAAGAGGGAGCAAGAGGAGGCTGGTGTTGCTAGAGGGAAAAGTCTCTAGAACCCAAGTCTTGATTAGACCCTTCTGAGGCAATCAAGAGGTGGTCGGCGCGCTTTCGCAAAGAAAGCAAGTGCCCCGTGGTGCCATTGCACCTTCCATTTGCGAAACTGCACCTACGAAGCACCCCTTTCGGGACTTTTTAGGACCTGCCCCCGAGTGGCCCACACACCATTTCCTTCCAACATCGAGAGACAACCCTGTCTTCAGCTATTCAAGGCCTACGAATGCCCTCATTAGACCTTCCATTCCGCTGTGCTTGGCTGACGCTTACTTCTGGTTCAACATGAATTTCTCAACTTGGCGCAATCTGGTCGCGTCGACCGTTCTCACAGCAGCGCCCACCATGTACGCATAACATGATTCAAACCTCCAGACTGACTGTTGGAGGTTTCCAGCCAGTCCATCAAAAACTTGGTTCCCCCACCGCTTTTCCCGTCAAGTCTGGTCTTGGAATCGGGCTACAAAGAGTAACGATTGGCCGACGACGCATCATGCTTTAATCGAGGGGCGGGGGCCTCTCAGTGACTTGATCTCCACGTGTCGTACTTACAACCACCGTCTCAGCTGGTGCCGGCCTCTGGGATGGAGATGGATGCGATTTGACATGTCTTGATTGGAGATGGCGCATGAGAAGCGCTGAAATGATTTCAGAATGGTGAAAGGATCGTGCTACCCGCTCTTTTTCGGCGGGCACTTGATCTTGGCACATTGTTGGCCAAATTATCACCAGCCATCTTCCGGAGATCCCGCAGTGGTGTTATACGCGGGAGTGGGAAGATACGAGAAAGTGGCTGGGCTTTGGGAGAACGGAGAACGGCCATATTGTCGCCGACTTTCCCAATCTCGCCTGGCCACAACCCAGGTCAAAGAAATGGATCACTATTATATTAGCCGGCAGAAACCTCCACGGCGATCACAGCGGGGGCTTCGAGTTAATCACATCCATTTCTATTAGAGATACTTGAGTCAACGCTTCGCTTTGCCCAAGCAAGAAGTACTCAAAGCATAAGGATAATAGATATGCTCATCTGATAGCGAGTTTGAGATATTTTGCCTTTTGGTGTTTCATTGTATCCTGGCCGTGTGGCTAGGCAGCTTGTGTTAGTCCACCGCTCAGGCCTTCATCTTGGTCAAGATGAGGCAGCGCCAGTGTTAAGAGAGCAGGCGGCTGGGTCGAATCGACTCGTCATTAAACGTTGGGGACACTGGCTTGAGACTATTCTGAAACGGCCTTGGGCGGATGTACGGCGCTTTGGGGGAGTCCGTTTCGATCGTGTACGAACAAAGCATCAGTGAGCGATGATATTAGCATATGGTGTTTCTGTCAAGATTAACCATCCCCGTCGAATGCGATAGCTCTTCGGACCGTCGGCAGACACTCCCATCTCAAAGATCTCCTCGTCGACCTTATTTTCGTTCATGGTCGGCTGTGGATTCCCTGATGGGACCGGATCGCGGGACCGGGCCTTGGCAATCGATGGCGACTAAATTCCACAAAATGATGTGTTGCAGGTGGCTGGCCAGTCCGCTCGCGCCCAGCCCCTCCATCCCGCGCGGGCTTTCCGCCCATCATGAAAAGGTGCTGACCAAATGCCACAACCACAAGCGTCGAGCGACGTGACGGTTAAACAATGGTTCACTATTACCTTGTCGCAGCTGTTCAATAGTTCAAGATTGACTGGCTTGTGAGAGGCGAGTGCTTCAGTCACACGACCTTTTCTCAGTCGAGACCACAACGAGGACCACTTGGAGATGCAATGTCCATTGCCATCATCAACTCGCTGGTGACGCCATCGAAGAATCTGCACTCGTTGTCCACTTGATCACTCCGGCTGGCAATTTTTATGCGTACATGTCGCCTTTCATGATGCGTTTTGTACTGCCGCATCGTGTTATCCAACAGCCGTGCTCCACCACGCACCTTGTCTCCCCCACGGGCCGTTGCAGGACAGTTAGCCCCCGAGGCACGAACAAGTCTGGATCAATGAAGTGTGGGTTGCAACAACAGTTTTACTTGGTCATGGAAACGTGGAGGTTTTATGAGTTTGCTACAGCAGTCGACGAAGCTGTGATCAAAGATACGCGCGGCTACAGGCCATCAACACTCCGGAATTAAATGACATTGCGTGTCGATTCAAGGGTCCAAAGGATCCTTCAAACAACCCGAAGTTCCGTGAACCCAGATCGCCAGGGGACAGGCCAGGGGCACCCTCCTGGTGAAGGGTCAATTGAGCAATGGATGTCTAATCGCGAACTACAACAGGCGTCTCGAACGGACAATTCTGCATGGACAACACAGCTTTTGTGCCATGGTCAAAATGCTCACCAAAGCGTTTTCATCGGTCACGGCGTTAACAAGTGCAGAATGTCCGGGGTAACCAAGGCGAGCGTCGCATCAATGTCAGACACAGTATTACTAACATGATCCATCATGACTGAGGGGAAATGTATTTTTTTTTCTGCTTCCACCACTTTCCGGGCGATCGCCCGACCCGACAACCGCATCTGCTCGGGGGAACTGGCGCCCTAGTCGGCGGAACCACCCAGCAACGGCGTCTAGACGCAAGGCTACGGGGGGACTGACCGGACCGGAAGACCATCTGCGAAGCAACATGAGTTAATGAATAACAAGAATAAAAGTCGTGATCGGGCCAAGACACAGGCGCCTCGGAGAAGCAGCAGTCGTGAAGGTCTAGATTATTGCGTGCCCACGAGCGACTCGACTCGACTCGTCCCTCTGAGCCAGCCGGAGGTGGGTGTGGATGCTCGGACGTGGGTGCATGTGGATGGATGGTCGTGCCACATGGAACATGTCCGTGGAATGTCTCGTTCGCTTCTTGCGCAGTGGGATGCGATGCGGGGCTAAAAGAAAAAGGGCCCTGCTGGGAGTCTCCGTCTTGTCGCCACGGCACGGCACCAGGAACCCGGCCGCATGAGGCATGATTCTCAGGGGAGGACGAGGCTTACATCCCACATCACGGCGTTGTTGTTGCAGGGACCATGTCTTAGTAGACGTCCCGAGCCCAGAGCCGCGCAAGCCCATTCACTCCCAGACAGCTACCAGGACCAAAGCTTCAACCATCGCAACTGTGCCTCCTGGGAAACACCCATCATGATCTCCAACAACAAAGGTCGCTTCCAACGCCGCCCGAGAGCGATGCTCCGAGACCTAGCGCCGCCTTGTCCGGTCTCGCGGGCTTCTGATTGGCCTCTAGGGTCGTCGGCGGCAGGTATAAGCCTCAAGTCCCGAGCACGTCATCGAGAGCTAAAACCACAACCCCATTGTTTTTTTCTCTTCCTGACGGTGAGGATGGGCGTCTGGGAGAAGGACATCACACGCAGGCCGCCGATTTCGTCCGTTCGTCAATGGCCACGCAATTTTTTCACTCGATTTTCCCTTCCCACTCGCCGTACACCCCTCCATGTCGAGGGCCCCAGCAAGTCATGTTAGAGCCTGGCAGGGACGGGGGAAACTAGTAGACATGACAGGGTGGACGCAGCAAGATGGACTGTACCTTTTCCTGTATCCGGACGTGATTTAAAATCAACCGCTCCCTTCCACCCCTCGGCTGACGGCTCTCGTTCTTGTCCATCCTCTCTCCCGTCCTCCGTTGTCATCCATTCCCCGAGTATCACTCGTGCAATCGTCTTTCCCCCCACGATTGCGTGCTCTGCCCCCGGTTCTCTTGTCTGTTTTTAAAAGTTTCGAGACCCCTTCTTCTTGAACCTTGATCCTCGACTCGGTTCCTGAAGCTTCAACTCCTTCTCTTCTTCTCCAGAAACACCTTGATCACACATCACATCACAATGGCCAACGCTCCTCACGGTGGTGTCCTCAAGGACCTCTTCGCCCGCGATCTGCCTCGCCAGGCCGAGCTCCAGGCCGAGTCCGAGAAGCTTCCCGCCCTCGTCCTCACTGAGCGTCACCTTTGCGATCTTGAGCTGATCCTCAACGGTGGCTTCTCTCCCATTGAAGGTAAGAGCTGCTGACACCAATGCTGATGCTGATGCTTGGCTTGGCTTGTTCCCCCGCCGCGATGATGATGGCGCGCACGGGCAATGACCCCGCCCCCGCATCTCCGACCCCTGACCTTTGCGACGAGATCTTTTATGAGGACATCAATTGACGAGCAATTCAACAGGTTTCCTCACCGAGAAGGACTACAACAGGTATGTTTGATCGCTGGATCCAGCACAAGCTCTCAACAGGGGCTAATTGAGCTTCTAGTGTTGTCGAGACCAACCGCCTCGCTGATGGCGCCCTCTTCTCCATGCCCATCAACCTCGATGTTGACCAGGCCACCATTGACCGTTTGAGCATCAAGCCTGGCGCTCGCATCACCCTCCGCGATCTCCGTGACGACCGAAACCTTGCCATCCTCACTGTTGAGGATGTCTACCGGCCCGACAAGTAGGTGGTCTCAATGGCGCATACTGTCCATGATACTTACAAGGCATTGTACAGGGTCAACGAGGCCAAGAAGGTCTTTGGCAGCGACGATGACACTCACCCCGGTATCAAGTACCTCTTCTCCACCGCCAAGGAGTTCTACGTTGGTGGTAAGCTCGAGGCCATCAACCGTCTTGAGCACTACGACTTCCTCGACCTCCGCTGTAAGTGCCGATTCCTCGCTTTGGCTTGGCGCACAAGGCTAACGACGACGCAGTCACCCCCTCTGAGCTTCGCTCTCACTTCAACAAGCTCGGCTGGCAAAAGGTCGTCGCTTTCCAGACCCGAAACCCCATGCACCGTGCTCACCGTGAGTTGACGGTCCGCGCCGCCCGCTCCCAGCAGGCCAACGTCCTCATCCAGCCCGTCGTCGGTCTCACCAAGCCCGGTGACATTGACCACTTCACTCGTGTCCGTGTCTACAAGGCTCTCCTGCCCCGATACCCCAACGGCATGGCCGCTCTGGCTCTTCTTCCCCTGGCCATGCGCATGGGTGGTCCCCGTGAGGCCCTCTGGCACGCCATCATCCGCAAGAACCACGGTGCTACTCACTTCATCGTTGGCCGTGACCACGCTGGCCCCGGCAAGAACAAGCAGGGCAAGGATCACTACGGTCCTTATGATGCTCAGTACCTCGTCCAGGAGCACCAGGAGGAGCTTGGCATCAAGATGGTCGAGTTCCAGGAGATGATCTACCTCCCCGACACCGACGAGTACCTCCCCGCCAACGAGATCCCCGAGGGCACCCGCACCACCAACATCTCCGGTACTGAGCTGCGACACCGTCTCCGAACCGGCAAGGAGATCCCCGCCTGGTTCTCCTACCCCGAGGTCGTCAAGGTCCTCCGCGAGCAGAACCCCCTGCCCGCCCAGAAGGGTTTCACCGTCTTCATGACTGGTTACCAGAACAGCGGCAAGGACACCATCGCCCGTGCCCTGCAGGTCACCCTCAACCAGGGTGGTGGCCGCTCCGTGTCCATGCTCCTCGGCGAGAACGTCCGACACGAGCTCTCCCCTGAGCTTGGCTTCAGCCGCAAGGATCGTGACCTCAACATCTCCCGCATTGCCTTTGTCGCCTCCGAGCTCACCAAGGCCGGTGCCGCCGTCATCGCCGCCCCCATCGCTCCCTTCGAGGAGGCCCGCCAGGCTGCCCGTGACCTCATCGAGAAGTCCGGCCCCTTCTTCCTCGTGCACGTCGCCACCCCTCTCGAGCACTGCGAGAAGACCGACCGCCGTGGTGTCTACGCTGCCGCTCGCAAGGGCGAGATTAAGAACTTCACCGGTGTGGACGACCCCTATGAGGCCCCTGCCAAGGCCGACCTCGTTGTCGACCTTGAGAAGCAGACGGTCCGTTCCATCGTGCACGAGATTGTCCTGCTCCTCGAGAGCCGTGGTCTCCTCGACCGCCTGTAAAGGATGACTGGATGGATTGACCACTGGGGATGAGTCGAAAGGGAGATACCCAGAAGCTGCTTGCCTCGATCGATTTGAGAGGAGGTCGGCTAAGCCACAGCGTCGCGGTATGCATGATGCTACGAGACGCTCATGAGATTTTCAAGAGCGCAAGTGAAATACGGAATCGGCGTTATTTTTTATTAAGAGAAGGAAACATTATATGACGGACGGGGAAAAGAAGGGCGAGTGTTATGCTTTGTTGAATCACTTAGACAGCCAAGAGAAGCTCGCAATAGATTATGACGGATACGGGAATGAAAGATAAAGTTGCGATGCAATAGCTTGTCCTATCAGCGTATTATTTGTTGAGGCAACCGTTAACGGTGCCATTTTGAGTTGAGAGTTTCCTGCAAATGTCTAGACAAGTCTGATCCTCCTTTCCAGTGTCATTGGCGACCCTAAAGCTTAGATTCCCTAGCTTCCTTAGGTTCCTTGGAGTCTTTCTCGTCCTTCTTCGTCCTCTTCTCAAACTCATCCGGTGGGCAGCAGTACAGGATAATACCAGGTTGTCCCGTCCTGTGGATGACATGCAGATGGCGTCTCCTCCGCCGCCCCCAGTTCCAGGACGCGTAGTCCGAACACTCACCATTATGCTTGTCAAAGCAACGCACCACAAGCTCTTGCGAAGACTCTGGAGAAAACAGATCGGCCTTTTTCACATATCTAATATTTGCATCAAGACAAGACAAGGCGGAAACCTGTCCGAAGCTTTCGCCATGCAATTCGTCGCCAGCCAAACATCGATCCCGGTGCCCAAGGTATACTACGCTTTCATCCATAAGGGAACATCATACATCGTTATGCGCCACATCAAAGGACAAATGGCGGGATATGACTGGGCATACCGTCCAGAGGAATCAAGAAGGCGAATACTGGAGCAGCTACGGAACATGGTCACGGAGCTTCGCTCTGTTCCCCCTCCAGCTTTTGCACCAAATTGCCCCCTTTACTGGCCCAGGCGGTACAGTACCGCCCCAGGCAGGCTCAGGACACTAGGGGATTCGCCGCACGTAGATGTTGCCGGCTGGTGATGGCACTGCGCTGCTGCGTCACGTTGGGAGTGAAGAAACTCGATGCACGGCCGATTGTGAGGGGGAAGTATTCCAGCCGCCGGGTGAAGCAGAAGTAGCAGACTCGACGGCAGTCGATGAGGTAGAGATGGTCACCAAAGCGCTCACACGTGGAGCATCGGGTCGTGCTGAGGGTTGTGTACAGTACATAGCAGCTAAATGCATCTGCCTGGATGCTTAGAATGGCGCGGATGATGTTAGGACAATGCTTGATGATGGCGGCGTACTGGGGGACCGAGTCAACGACGGAAGGTCAGTGTATAGCAGGACCTGAATGAGAAGTTCTGCTGGAAGCTGGTCGAGTTGGCCAGCAGAATAACGCCGGGGGGTGGACGCGTTGGTGTGTCGCCCATTGTCAAGCGGACACCGCGTCACCAGCGGCGCATCGTCTAAAGTGTTATCGCAGATGGGTTGCTTCGTATAGATCGTGAAATCGGGCAGATCAGGGTCTGTTTTCTCCATCGCGGGCGCACTTTGAGCCCAAGTCTCTTGACGATGAGAGCAAGAGTGGATATATTCATATCAACTGACGGTTCCCTGGTTGTGATCTTGCTGGGTTACCTAAATTAGCACCGGTCAGTACCTGGCCCCAGCACGGCTATTTCTGGGTGAATCTGGTTTGCCCACTGGCACCTTCCGTCAGACAGCCTTGCCGCCGTACTCCTTGCTCAGGAACGCACAAACCAATGGGCCAATTTTACCACGAGGGGACACCTGCCTCCACTGTTTTAAACCCGTGGATAAAGATGGAGAAAGAGAAATACTTAGGAGCTTCATCTCAGGGCTTGATAGGCTGTTGTTTGCGGCCAATACGTTCCCCGCCCGGCCGAGGCGTCCTCGGTGTCGTCGGCATGTGAGGAATACGTGGATCTTAGGCCAACCATGATATTGTGAAAGGCTGTGATGCCGTTTGAAAGTGGTCTCGTGTTGTTGAAGAGCAAGATGGATATTCAAAGTGGTGACAGGCAGTTTTTGGGAAAGAAAGCTGCGCCGTAACCCTCCAGTACATCATCTACCGGCATTCCGGTCGTGGCCGTTGCGGGACATGGGCAAGGTCGTGGAACGAGGACGGCGTTCGTGGCATGGCGGTGTCCAACATGCGCCTCGTTGGATGCATTCTCCTCTCTAACAGCCGTCTGTAGGGTGTATTTCACTCGCAACATTGGGCGGCAACGGCCTCTCTGAGTTGCATCCACGACACCCATGCTACTCCCGCAGCGGCACCATCCTGGGAGCTGTAGCCATGATTGGGTTCAGCGGCGAGTCGTCTATGCATGCGATTGATTTTGCGTGGCATTTTCCTGTCCTTTGGAAGGGAGGACCACCATGACGCGTACCTACTGGCTGAGCATGTGGACTGTTGGCATCCTCAGTCACTGTTTTTAGCGTGAGAGTTATCCTGCATCAATCATCAATCAGTCAGTCTTGAGAGGGAGGAACTAATATGACCTTAAAGAGCTACAATGGTCACATATTGTGTGCTCGCGGTCAAGGCTATTAATAGGTAGGGAGATGACGGAAGCGAATATCGGCGAGATGAGAGAGACAGATGGATTGCTTGGGGGCCAAACACAGGATGAAAGCCCGGAAATCATCTCGCATGCTTGACAGCGCGTAGTGGAAAAGGAAGGGCGATGAAAGGCGAGCAAAGAGTCAGAATAAAATTTCTATGTGATATGGTCTATAACTGATTCGAAAGGAACTCGACAAGCGCGCAGTGCGCAGAAGACGCAAGGTGCCTCCAGCTGTCAGACTAACCCTGCCTTGGTGCCTGAAGTCTCCATGACCTGAGACACAGTGATTCAGGGCAGGCAGGTACCAACCAAAGCCGAGACTGCCCAACAGCTCTTCCGGCAGTGATTCACTGTCTCTGCACTGCCAACCCGACCTGATCTCCGATCCCCTCACCCTCACCTCATTCCTCTTCGCAGCTACGGAACCTGCCTAATTTTTTTTTATTACTCGATCAGGCTTCCTAACGGCCTGAAACCTTAACCGCTTCTTGACTTCCATTTTTCCCTTTTCTGACACGCACGCACTCCGCCAACATACGCGCTTCCTCCCCTCTTGACCGCTTTCTTGATCCAGAACTTCACCTCCCTTTGCTACGACTCGAACGACAGCGATCAACTCTCGGTTAATACTCGACGACTCACCCGATAATCTCCCCATCCCCTCCATGGTCCACCATGTCCACCATGTCCTCCAAGGACCGTGACGTCGAGGTCACCGAAGCCGACCGGTCACCGCGCGAAAAGCCCAGACGCTCCAAGTCGGAGCGAAAAGATCGCAAAGAGCGCAAGGAGCGCGACCGAGACCGTGACCGAGAACGAGACAAGGACTACGACCGCGAGCGACGCCGCCACCGCACTTCGCGCTCTTCCAGGAGCAAGCTCAGCGAAGTAGGCAGCGACACCATCTCCCACACCTCCAGCCGCCGACACCGACATCGCAGGGACAGGGACCACGATGATCACCATCACCACCACCGCGATCGTGCCGCCTCGACGAGTGACTTGGCCAGCTCAGACATGGCTAGAACCTCGACAGCTGCCACTTCTATCCTCTCGGAGCGCATATCGAGGCCTTACCCCAGTTTCAGCAAGGCACACAGCAAGGAGGCAATCATTAGTCGCGATTCTCTAGCCATTCCTCGTTACCCAAGCCCAAGCCCCAGTCCCAGCCCCAGTCCTTCTCCTGAACCAGCCGAACCTGGTGCCAGTGGCGACGCTGCGGCTGCTGAGGCGCCTGAATCTCCAAAGTCGCCAGTATCAGCCGGCAAGGCAGATTCGCCTCCCAGCCCACCCCGGACAGGTCTTGATGGTGACAAGAAACCCGAAGAAGGCACGGTGAAGGAAGAGATTCCGGAGGAGGAACCGGCCAAGGAGGAATCTTTAGCAGAAGAAGCCCCGGAAGAGACTCCGGGGCAGAGACGCCCAAGGTCGAAATGCCAAGGGTCGATACACCAACAGAAGATATTCCTGCCGAAGAGGATGGTCTACATCGCTCGAAATCGAGATCCTCAACCCTTTCCCGGTCAGCCTCACGCAACGAGGAACGCTCCCGAGTTAGTCGCCGATCTGCATCCTCGAGCCAAGCTACTTATGTCAAATCTTCTGCTATCCGCTCCCGAGACAAGCTCCGACCTGAATCGAGGACTTCCAGCTCATCTCGCCCCTCAGCCAAGCGGACATCGTCAACCCGAAGCGTCAAGAGACCCGAGGTGGAAGGAGCCGAGTCCTCGCCCTCGAGTGCTCAAGACTCATCTCCCAAAACGCCCACTCAGACGCCCTTCCCTAGCGTCTATCCCGAAACTAAATCTGGCACACCCTCCGTCATTGACGTCCAAGATATTGGTTCAAGCTTGCACTCGAAAACGGCGACTCCGGCATCTGCTTTCGCGGCACCTCCTCCACCACCTCCTCCGCCTGGCCTCGACATCCAGGATGTCCCACGTGTCGATTACCTCCTCCAAAATGGTGGCCTTGCTTATCCAGCCCCCAAGAATTTCTTGTCTGTGCTACCTCGACAAAACGGAACCCGACCATCCAACCCTCCTCTTGCCGGCGCTGATACCCTATTCGCTCCGTTCTTTAACCTTTTGGAGCAGTACAACACCGTCCTCAACAAGCAGGGATCAATTGCTGTTGCCACGGGGCGTCGATCCGTTGCCCGCAGACTCCTGGACCGCCTGGAGAATGTCTTTTCCCGGGATCTGCCCCCTCATGGCTGCACATGTATCATGTGTGACAACTCACACGAGATTCACCAGGGCCTGAACTGGGGTGATGTCCTGGAGTGGGTGAGTGGGCGCATCGAGCTCCCGCAGTGGCCTCCGTTCGACCTTGCCGAGATTGGAACCAAAGCTGCCGAGATCTCTGCCGATGTCCCCCCTCGACCTGCATCTCCTGTGAAGCTCGACCCCGATATCGCCGAGGAATTCAGAGAGCACTACCTCCGCCAGTCGAAGAAGGTCCGATCTGCCGTGGATCGATGGCTATCCAACACAGGAGAGACACCGGTGCCACCACCTCAGGAAGTGGACGATGAGACGCTCTCTTTCGCCATTCTCACAAACCTTGATCCCGAGGATCGCCCATACTTCAATGCTCTCATGACAGGATCGAAGGAGCTGCGGTCACCTGTCCGCGCACCTACTCCTGGTCATCGACCTCGCACTGATTTCCTCGTCAAGACTGGTCTTGCGTTGCAACGCCTGTACCGACTGCCTCAGGTCCCTCGTGATGCTGAGTCGGCCACATATCTCATCAAGAACTCACACACTCACGATCTACTTGTCGCCCTCTCAAACATTAACAACTCGGAATGGGAAATTCTCATCTCGGGACGGTTCGATGGCTTCCTCTGGTCTGGTGCTGACGACGACACGCTGCACACACCAAACCCCGAGTCACGAGGTCCTACTCCCGCTGGCGGATACTATCACACACGCACCATGAGTCCTGGCCCCCGAGCTTCATCTGTGTATAGCTCCAGAAACACAACTCCCTTCTCTGTCTACTCACGAGGTACCACACCAGCCTCGTTTGTAAGCCTCTCATCTTCAGGGGCGCCATCTGGCCGACAGCCAGTCTCCAACGATGAGGAGATGGAGATGGCAGTCATCGCAGAGATTGAGCGAGATATATACAAGGGAATGGAGCAGCTAGAGGATGCCTTTGAGAAGCTGCACCTCCGAGCAGAGCTGGTTCGAACAGCACTGCGTCAGCGAGGTGCGGGATTGATGCAGAACCTCCAGAACCGCCGACGCATCGACATTCTATCAGGACCCAGCTCCGGCAACTCGCAAACATCGGGCTATGAACGTCCACCATGGGCTGGAAGCGACCGTGACCCAGGTAGCGATGACGACTGGGCATTTGACGAGGCCGATATCATGCCCGACGACTCGGCCAGCAACATCAGCAGCTCGCGACACCGGCGACCTAAGAGGCGCACGGAGCGACGCACACCTGCCCCGATCGACGAGGAGGATGAGGGTTGAAGGCCAGAGGACGATATCAAGGATCTCACGACCGCATATTATATGACTGACGACCAAAAAAATGTTTGAAGGAGCGCATCTTTTCCCATCATAGAAATGTCAGAATCAACGACCAACCCAACCTCTTTTTTTTCACACAACCGAACCCCCTTTGTTTGATTCCAATAACGGCCTGACAGCACGTACCAAGATGTCTGAGAAGAGAGCAAGAACACAACTGTCGGAATATCACGCTTGTATGCTTGACGCTTGGATGTAGCCTCTTTTTTTCTTGATTCTTTATTTAGGAATCTTAGTTGGCTTTGCTCTTTAGTATTTTACTTTTTCGTTTTCTGTGTTTTTTTAACATGCTTTCTCGTCCCTTTTTTTGCTTTCGGGGAGGGAATGGGAACAAGGTCTGATGTTAGAGATATGTGATGAGCCCCGAGAATGTAAGAGGTTGTCGAGAGATAAGGGTCCTTTTCTACCGTGTCTTGGGTGGTTGTCTGAATGTCTGTCTGTTCTAGATGTACGGGTCAAGGGAGGAGGGTTCCAGAGTACAGGGGATATTTGTTCCGCTGGGAAGGGGTGGATGATACCTTATGGATAGGGGAAAATGTTAATGAAATGTATGGACTTGATTGTCTATCATGGTTTGCCGTTCAACATCTCGCCTGTGCTGTCTTTGCTCTTGGACCCAACATCTTGAGCAGCCTTGACGTGAGAGATTGATCACTCGTATTCATACATTGCCGAGAAGCTTCTTCATCGCCACATATACAAGCTACATCAAGTAACCAACATGGACACTCCAGCCCCAATTCTAGTCCTGCTCCATTATCCCTACTTTTGTCCCTTTATCATTCCATCCAGTTCATCAGACAGACACACTCTCTCCCTGTTCCCAAAAACTCCGCCATTCCCACCAAGCCTTCTTCCTCTGAGTCTTCCCTTGCATCACTAGTTGTCCTCTTCTTTACTTTTTGTCTCATTCCTAGCCTTTATCTTACCGAGGGAGATTTTGCCCTCGCACCGAAAAAAAAAGAGAGAGCTGAGACAATCTCAGCCAGGTGTATTATACAAAAGATCGAACCAGGCGGAGAGAATGCCACCAGAAAGGAGGCTCCTCTCGTGCCGAGCTCGGTCGGTGCTCGCGAAAACGACTCAAAACTGCAGAGCGGCCGTTAAACGTGGATAGTAAGTATTACAATGAATAGGCGTCATGTAGTCAGTCACTTTGTCTCAGATGACGACAGGTGTGAAACCCTTGTATATTGGAGAAAAGAGAATTGCCGTTTGGGCAGGAACCGCCTTTAGCCGTAGAGAGACTCGAAGAGGTAAAGAACACCAAAGATGAGGAAGGCACCGGCACCGCCGACAGTGACTTGGAAATGTTAGCTCCCATGATATCAAGCGTAGAGTAGACGTCATAAACTTACCAACTTTGAGGCTGACTCGGCCGGCGATGGCCCGACCGCCAATGACAGCAACACCAGTGCAGATGGCATGGCCACAGCTAGCACCAAGAGTAACCCACCAGTAATCCTGTCCAGCAGCCATGGCGATGGTAGCAATCTGGCTTCGGTCACCCCACTCGCCCAGGAAGGTCATGATAAAGGTCTGAACCCAAGCCGGGCTAAGCAGCAGAGAGCAGAGGTTGGTTACTCCTTGGAAGAGACCAGACGAACCACCACGAGATTCCCGAACAGGGGACTGAGAAGGCGATCGAGGAGGCGACATCAAGCGGTTACTGGGTCGAGACCTTCGGCCGTTGCCATTGAGACCCATCTCCAGAGTATAAGCCGACACGGAATCACCTCGCTTGCGGCCCATCTCCTTTTCCTTTTCGGCAAGCTCCTGCTCAACTTCATGCATCTCAGCAGAGACACCCTCGTTAGGGTCCATCTGGAGACCCTCCCGCATCAGCTTGGCTCCAAAGACAAAGAAGAGAATGGCAGCGAGGAATCCAGTCAGGCGCTTGGGGATCAGGGCAGGAACAGCATGGCCAAGAACAGCTGAGAGCACCGTCATGACAAGCAGGGCACCAAAGGCGGCAGTGAAGACCACCATCCGATCGTGCTTCATAGCCATCAGAGCAGCAACTAGGAAAGTCTTGTCTCCAACCTCGGAGACCAAAATCATGGTAAAGGATAGAACGAAGGAGTGGAAGGGCTGGCTGAGGTGGTCGTCATCTTGTTGGCCGTGAGTTGATCCTCTGCTCGGCTCGGTAGGTTCCTTCTTGGCGGAATCATGGAAAGGTGCGTTCTGTCCAACAGGTCGCTCGGGGAGATCATCTGGCTTCTAGAATAATGTCAGCAATCCTGGTCTCAGTTTCTTGGCAGGCGAATCGATACTCACATCCAGTCCAGTAAAATCCATATCATCGTTGCCCTTGGTGCCCTTAACAAGGGGCTTGACTGCTTCTCCTTCCTTCTCTTTCTCGTACTCTGACCCGACCTCCTTCTCGGTATCCTTGCCGGGTTCCTTCACTACACCTCCGGACGCGCGGATCTTTTCTTCCTCGCTGTGTGGCAGAGGAGGCGCCTCCTTAGGAGCCTCAGGCTTCTTGAAACTTGCTCCGTTGAGGTCCTCCTCAAGCTTCTTTGCCTTGTATTTTTCGGTCACGCCCCCTTCAGTCCCGGTGGTACCCTCTTGAGCATGGACTCGATTCGTGTCGAACATGACGCCGTCGTTGGTCTCGGGGATCTTCTTACCATCCACGATGGTTGGGTCAACGGGTCGGCCCTTGAGCTGAGGGAGGGTATCCGGGTCGCCCTCGGCAGATCCAGCGGCGGCCGCGATTGTCCGCTTGTGGTCGTCCGTCGTCTCGATGAAAGGCCCATGGTGAGGCTTTCCATCCTTGCCATCGACGGGGGCGTCCTTGGTCGGGACATCGTGTCGGTTAAGACCAGCCTGGGGTATCTCATTTGTTGCCTCTGGGACCGCGGCCGGAGCTGGTAGGTCGGCAATGTCATGGGATGACAGCGCGTAGGCAATGGATGGGAGGAGGAGGAAGAGCAAGGGCGAGTGCTTGGTGCGGATCTTCATGGTGGGCGACGAGTCGATGATGTCGAGAGCAAGACGAGATGATCAGGATAGCCAGTCGCAAAGACTTGCTGTCAGCGGTCACGGCCGCGGGTCGAGAGGACAGACGAAACTCTAGTCGAGAGGAGAATCGACAGACAGGTTCAAAGCCGCAAACCTTGTAGGAGTCGAGGTCGCGTGCAACGTAGGATGCGGTCCACGGCGATGACGGAGCGGAGAGGACGGGGGATCAATTGGACTCGAGTCCGTCTGACGCGCAAGTGGCAACGTGACAATAGGAGAAATAAAAGAAAGGTGTCCCAAAGAGAAAATTAATGAGGGCGCAATGCGTGGGCACCGACTACAAGAGAGACAAGAAGGGAGTTGAAGAACGAAACTGGAATGGAATTGGTTGGGGTTGGATATTGGATGGCTTGGATTGGATTTAGGGGCAAGGAAGGTCCGGCCGGTCACAGGAGGTCAGGTCAGATCAACCTTGAGGTTTCATGTGGAGATGCCAACTTCCCTCTTTCCCCAGGCCCAAGGTCCCGTCCCAAAGCCAAAGTGCAGGAGCGACAGGGCAAATTCAAGCTTGCAGGGGTCTGGCAAGTCCCGTCAGAGGAAAGAACAGTGGACGACGTGGCCCCAGCCGCGCCACGCTAAACCCAAATCCGACTAAGGCAACAGTTTAATCACCTATTTTTACACGAGCTTCAGGGGCCGTCGTGGCCACTTTTTCATGATCGTAAACAGGGGCTCTGTTCACCAAGGGAGCAGTTGTCTGTCAATGCCTTGGAGGGGGATTGCCTGCATACGAAAGCAATTTCCTAATATTACGATCATGAACAATCTGCCGCGCTTGTTCAGAAGAACGTTTACCACTGCTTCACCTCCCTCATCTGCATCGCCCTCTTTGCAGCAGTCATGGCACCAATTCATTCCATCCACGCAAACTTGGAGTCGTGTTAAAACCTCTGGGCCGCCCCGCCAAGCATCGGAACTCGGCAGAAATCTGGATCCAAGGTTCAGGATCGTCACTTGGAACGTCGACGCTGGTGCTCACTTCTCTGACTCTCGGTTGGAAGCCATAGTCTCTCACATCCTAGGCCTGAAGCCCGTGGCCGACATCATCTTTTTCCAGGAGCTTTCCAAGTCGGCGCTGCTACATCTCTTGAAAGATGCTCGCGTTCGAGAGTCATGGTTCTCAACTGAAGCGGATACGACCAACTGGGGAGGTCACATATTTGCGACCATGATGCTTGTTTCAAAGGCCAGGTTTGGACCCTCCAACAAATCCATGCCTGTCTCGGCCCTAGGACCAGTGTGGAGGGTCAAGTTTCCCAGTCGCTTAGGCAGAGATGCCCTGTCCAGCGATATCTTTGTTTCCTCCTCAACAGATAACTCCTCCCAGATATCGCGACTTAGACTGATCAACGTTCATCTCGACTCACTCGCCCTTGAACCTTCAAGGCGCCCTAAGCAACTGTCAATCACTGCAGAAATGTTGAGAGAGACTGGAAAGGGTCTGATCGCTGGTGATTTCAATCCTGTCCTTCCTGAGGATAATACACTTGTCGCAGATAATGGTCTTGTGGATGCTTGGGTCAAGCTGCACGACTCTGAGCCGGGGTTCACTTGGGGTGTCGATGGAAAATAGGCCTTCCCGCCAGGTCGGCTCGACAAAATTGCTATGTTGGGCTTGCAACCGCACGAAATCGAGGTCATGCATCCCGGTGTAATTGAGAAGGAGGAGTTTGGGGTTGGACAAGTCCCTTGGAGCGACCACTCTGGATTGAGATGTACCTTTGAGGTCTGAAGGTAACAAGGGAGGTATTGATAATAACTTCAACATGGGACCCTGGGCTGTCACAGCATGCACTGTACCGTAACTTGGCCCCCGATCTCAGTCAGCTTGTTCGATAAGCAAACTCGGATGTATCTGCGCCATCTCAGTACATTAAGCTGCAGCCATCCGATGTGGTGTTGCGCTTGGACGCCGTGATGGTGTCGTACCGATTGGTCGCTCTTGGCTGCACAAAGGAACGGTCCGAGTGAGCACTAGGATCCAGTGCTCAAAGTATCTCTAAAACAAAGGAGTATTCCTTCAAGACACTCACGTGTTGCAATTTTCGATATAATTGACACAGATGCGCTTAACTCCGTCGCTGAAGCTGGCTTGTTCAGGGTAGCTTATGTTATCGCGGCTTGCCTTATCTAATCTCCGGCGATGGATGTCGTCACAAGCTCGGGAAGCTTAGCCGTCGACTTCAGCTTGAACATCTCGTTCACGTCGCATCGTCGATAATTCATCAAACTCATGATTTCCCAAGCTCCTTACCGAGTCTTCATAATCCTCCATATCTTGTAATAAATCTCTTGACAATCTGTTCCGTCTATCCCGCCAGTCGGCCGCCTTGTCCCCTCCCAGCCGTCTCGCTTAGCAAGCAACACTAGGTCCAATCGTGAGCTGCCATCTCACTCACGACACCTCACACCCAGAACTCAATATGGCTCCCCTTAACGAAGGGAGGAGTTCGGAATCACAGCAGGGGAATCAAAATGATCGAGAAGCTCACGAGGAGAGCGATCACGAACCTTCGGCAGGCCCGGCATGGTTCTACGAAGTGGAACAGGATGAAGACGACGACGACGAAGATCCCGACTACCAGGACGAGCCGGATGAAGATGATGACGATGGGTTCCAAGGTATGCTTGAGCTGAATGAGAGAATTTGTCGAGCTTCGTCTGAGATCTGTAGACGCCAACGGTGGCCTCCAGTTTGAGGTCTTGTTAACTAACGATGACGGTGAAGAAGACAACAACGAAGACCAGAACGATCAAGACGAGGATGATGATGAGAGTGCACAGCGCATTCTGAATCTCATACGATGTAAGTGTTATTTCTGCCTTCACCAGAGAAGAAAACTGACTGTGCCAAGCCGGTGCTAGAACAGGTCTACTGACCAGAGGACAACTTGTTGCATTGATGCGCAATCGGGAACTCACCAACGTCCTGTTCCAAGATGACCCTGAAAGCGATATTGAGTTCTTGCAGTGGCCTCTGGGAAGACGGCGCACACCCAAAGACCCAAATCGTTTCCCGAAGGTGCCGAGCGAGGAGGGCATCAAGCTCATGCGGTCGGGGGTGTTTGGTGCCAACGACTACAACTTCAAGGCCAAGAAGCGTCTTGCTACGAGGATGCTGGAGCGTGAGTTGGCGTTGGGGGACCGAGAAGATCGGTTAAGGAATAACGCTCTCATCACACAGGTATGAGCTTCACCGACATGACCAAGACGACTCAACTAATATGACATGTTAGAGTATGTTGCCACGGAGCAGAGCGGAACAGATCATTCACTTTGATGATCCTGTATACTCGGGCCAGTTCTCCGATGATGGAAACTTCTTCTTCGCCTGCTCCCAAGATTTCAAGGTTAGGATGTATGATACATCCAACCCATACAACTGGAAGCATTACAAGACAGTCAGCTATCCCTGGGGTCAGTGGACACTCACAGACGCCTCGCTGAGCCCTGATAACAAATGGCTCGCCTACACCTCGATCCAGACTATGGTCTCGATTGCTCCCACTGACCCAAACGACACTGGAGACCCTTACACCCTGGATCTCGACGATGGGACTAGGCATGGATGGCACGGGCGACGTGGCTTCGGCATCTGGTCTGTTCGGTTTTCTGGTGACGGGAGAGAGCTGGTTGCAGGAACTAGCGCGGCATCTCTTGTTGTATACGACATCGAGTCACGGACGGTTCTGCACCACGTTCGTGGGCATCAGGACGATGTCAATGCCGTCTGTTTCGCCGACAAGATGTCTCCCCACATTCTCTACTCGGGATCTGACGACACAACAATCAAGGTCTGGGACCGGCGAAGTATGGGCGATAACCGAGAAGCTGGAGCATTCGTTGGCCACATCGAAGGCTTGACGTATATCGACAGCAAGGGTGATGGGCGCTACATTCTTAGCAATGGCAAGGACCAAAGCATGAAGCTCTGGGATCTCCGAATGGCCATGTCTACCGACCGATTCAAGGAGTTGAACCCTACCCGGCACACACAGAATAGCGACTTTGACTACCGCGGAGGAGTCTATGACGACGAGGACTGGGACGTACACCCCAACGACAACTCATTGGTGACGTTCCGAGGCCACAAGGTGCTCCGAACTCTAATCAGATGCCACTTCTCACCTCCCTCGGCGACCAACTCGAGGTATGTGTATTCTGGCAGCACGGATGGAAAGGTGTATATCTGGAACATGGACGCGACATTGGCTGGCATTGTCGATGTCAAGAAGGCGACGATGCGCACGCGACCAATGAACCACCGGTATCGCCTTTACCACTTCGATGAGCGAGGTGACTGGGGAACTTGTGTTCGTGATGCCAGCTGGCATCCCAGCGCCCCTGTTCTCGTTGGTAAGTTGACTCCTAAGTTTGTAACTTCCCCCAAGCTGACAATTCTTCAGCCTCGGCATGGAACGGACACAACATGGCGCAGGGAACTTGCTCTGTTCATTCGTTCAACGAGAACGTCGACGACGAGGGAGATCCGCCCATGGGCCGGAGCGTCAGCAATGTGCTCAAGGAAGATCCTGACTTGTACTACAACTCAACGTATGCTATTCATTAGAGCGAGACAAGATTGCAGAAAAGACTTTGGATATATTTTTGTACAATTGATCGTCTTCCCCAGCTGCCTTGACGGGGTGTCATCTCAACCCCATCTTCACAGCTCCCCCTGCACGCAAAAAAGGACACCATCGTCCTCACGGCGCTCGATCGAATTCCAGCGTAGTATGATGTCGCGTTCCCGCCATGATTCCGTTAAACTCCGCCCCATTGAAGGTACTCGCAACAAGAAAGGTTGTGTGTGACGCCCCAGCCACGCCATTTGCTAGTTGGGGATTATCGTAGAGTCGCCACCATCAGATTTCCACCCGTCGGTTGGTCGTTTATGCGCTGCCCACGAGAGCGTGGTTGAGGGGGATATGCACTGCAGTTGGGTTAGAGTAGAGTCGCATTGGGTGGTGGTTGAGGACATACCCAGCTTGACAACGTAGCCGACAGCGCCCATGATGAGGAAGCCAACGCCGACGGCCTGGCAGAGTCGCAGGAACTCCTGCTGGTCGGCTAGAAGATGACAGTTAGTAAGAGACCGAATTAAGCGTAAAGAGAGGCGTACGCTTAGTGCATCGTCGCACGAACTGAACGCCGTCCTTGACGAACTCGGAGGGAACCTCGAGAAGCTCTTGAACCTGGTCGGACATTTTGGCGGTGTTTGAAAGGAGAGGAGGTCGAAAAGACGTTATTAAAGTAAGTTGAACGAAGAAGAATAGAGAGACGACGGGTTCGCCAGTAGAGAAAGGGTCGTTGATGGGTCGCGTGAGTGGATGGGAGAAAGGAGAGTCAAAAAGGTCGAGGATGCGCAAAGGGGGCCTCTTTTGGTGATCCAGTAATGACAGCTGCCCCCCGTGCGAACGACGTGTTAACAATAATTTCCAATTGGGGGGAAGGCCAGATTTCCGAAAGGACGGACGGGCCGTCGGATGTTCCGGGAGAAGGTCTGGACCTCACCAGCCACAGCCAGAGCAACGGTTCTCCCCTGATGCCACCGCTTCAGCCCCAAAGAATGGAGAGGCGCGGAAGCATGGAAAGTGGGGTCGCTGGTTGCCTGCGGCTTTCCCAGGCTATTTCCCCCAGACGCGAGCCGCTAGACGCCAGCTGCCGCCGGGGGGAGGCAGGAGGGAAGTCCTTTGCAGGTGTGCCGTGCCGTTTGGCTTTTGCTTGCGAAGCTCCTTCCCCGGAAAGAAGGCGCGAAGCTCTTTCTCCTCGCAACCTTGGGTTCTCGCAAAAATCTCCACGTCCATCAACTCTGCAACGCGAATCTCGGGCCCATCTTCAAGCGTTCCCTATCCTTTTCATTCTTTTCTTCGAGTTTGCTTACTGGCGCTTTGATTCATTAAGCTAGTTCTTCCCGGTTCGACCTGGGTGAGCGTGCGCCGCGAGAGCCTGATTCAGACGGTGACGGAAGGGCCGACAACCAACGAACCGCGCGCCGCCGATTGAATAAATCGGACAGCCAGACGTCGACGGACCCCCAAGCGCAGTTTTCGACGTCGAACCTGCTAGCGACCGAATCGCGATTGATCGCCGACCGAAGGAAGCGCTCGCAGAAGGAAAGGAGGAAGGTTGATCGGGCTAGACGGCATCCTCTATTCCACTGCTCCCCGCCTGTACCTGTGCCTTTGCCCAGGAGCTAGATATCGAGGATTGCGAGCACAGAGCTTCGTCCTCAAGATTGGATCCTTAAGTCGAGGATCGTCTTGTCTGGAGGTATCATCTGGACCTCAATCCATCCTGTCACCCGAGGAGTGTACGTATTGCAAGCTTCCAGTCCTGTTCATCTTTCATCATCACACTGGTGTGTCAAGGCCTCTGAGTCTTGGGGAGTGCGGTTTTTGGAAAACGGAGCGATCAGTGGCTGATGACCAAGTGTAAAGACCAGAGGCCGTCTCGTGTATCTCGCAGACTAATTATCACTTTTGACCAACCTCATCCTCGTTGACCTTTAGATCGCTTGCACGGCACTAAACTGTGCCTCGTGCATCGAATCGGCTAAGATGGCCGAAGAGGACTTTGAGATCGACTTTTACGGCGATGCCAACAACGAGCAGCAGCAGGATGACCAGCGCGGCGATGGTGGCCACCACGACCACCACCAGGATCACCACCATGACGACCACCGACGGGATAGCCACGATGATCAGAACATGGATGAGCACCACCCGCAAGACAGCCATCGGGGTCAAAGCCACGACCCTGGCCATCACGGTTCCGGCTCCCAACAAGGAACCAAGCGAAAGCAGGAAGAAGATGGCCGGCCAGTTGACCAGGCTGCTACCACTTCAGTCATGATATCCGAGTTGAATTGGTGGACCACGGACGATGACATTCGAGGATGGGCGCGACAAGCTGAGTGTGAAGACGAGCTCAAGGACATTACATTCAGCGAGCACAAGGTCAACGGCAAGAGCAAGGGGTACGATTCTTATGGAATTGATGAGTTGGATGGAGTAACTGACCGTTTTCTAGCCAAGCATACGTCGAGTACTACTCACCTCAGGCGGCGACCGCATTCAAGCACACCGTCGAACAGATCATGGCCGAGAGTCAAGCTGGCCACAAGAAGATCAACTTGAGCTACTGGAACCCCAATGTGAACCCCTTCAAGACACTGCCCAAGGACGCCCCAGCTCGGGCCAAGGACCAGAACCGTTCATCGTCAGGTTCTTACAACGACCGCGGCAACAACATGGGCGGAAACTTTGGCGGCGGCTTCCGGGGAGGACGCGGCGGATACAACCGCGGCGGTATGAACCAGGGCAACTACAACAACCGCAACTATAACAACAACAATATGGGTGGCTTCAACCCCAACATGGGAGGTGGATTCAACGGACCCATGGGCGGCGGCAACTTTGGCGGCTTCAACAACCGGGGTGGCATGATGGGTGGAGGCATGCGCGGTGGCCCTGGTGGAATGCGAGGAGGTCGAGGAGGCATGATGGGTATGAACCCTATGGGCGGAATGCCTATGGGTATGCCCGGGAACATGGGAATGGGCATGATGGGTCCCAACGGGATGCCTGGTATGTTGAAACTCAGAGACTGTGATGGAGTATAGCTAACCCCTCTAGGTTTCCAAGGCATGCCTCCCAACTTCAACCCCGGCTTTGGCTTCAACCAGAACCAAGGCGGCGGTGATTGGGGCAACCCGCACGGTGCTAAGCGACCACGTCCAGAATAGAGCTGGCCGGGCGTTTGGTATGTTGATAGCCTCTTCACCGCACTTGCAGTGGTGGAGCATGGCTAATTCTTCTAGGTCATGCGGTTAGAAGCTTCGACGCTGGTAGTGACTCGGCTTTCGTTTAGCCAGCTCTCCGGCAACGACCGGGCCCCAAGGCGTGGGCAGCTCGGACGACGGTAGGAAACCAGAACCAAAGAGCCTCGTCCGCGGTTGCTCACCAGTCTCAAGATTGCTATAATGGCTTTCTGGACCAGGATGCAGTGAAGGTTCCTCGTTTAATGCAACAACTAGTGGCGTCTTGATTCCGGGAAAGGAGTGAGTGGTATGCGAACGGACAAGTGCCGGGGAGGAGGCGATTCAGGAAAACTGGAGACGCGGCCTCTCAACTGTATCAATAGATTTAGGCATGTAAGGTTAGGCACAGGCGTAACAGAGCGTTTATTGACTTTGACCGAGTGTGTTCATGGTTCTATGTCTTATGTGTATCCATGTTGTGAAGCATTCACAGGGTGTCACTCAAGTCGGAAGAGGGCTTTTACCATGTTACGGATGTAAAGGAACCCAGTGGGCTCTCTTCGCATAGGGAATTTGGAACTCTATCTGGTCATAGGACTGGGAACGCCTTAGGTCTCTTTCATTTGATGTGGGTTGAGTTGGCTACGAGCTCCTGCGCAGTCTCCTAGTCACACCACAACACCTGCCGGGAAGAAAAGGTGGATTGAAAAGGCGATAATAGGTTGGGATGGCGACAGAAAAGGGACAAGGCTATCGGTAATCGAAGCAGGATTTGCGGTTTCTTTTCAAGTCTCTTGAATGTGTGTCCATGTGCGCGGCATGGAGCTCGCCCAGTTCAGGAGAGACTTCTCGTCAACTTGACAAAATGGTAGACCATGCACGATCAAAGAAGGCAGGAATATTAATGGATTTTTAGACAATCAACATGCCCCTTTCGGTTCATCATGTTGTCGGACCGGTGGCGCTGCGCGTGCTTGTGTAGCTAATAACTTTGGTGCGCGACTTCTGCCAGCCGCCTGCAGCAAAAGGGACCTTGAGAAGTCTCGACCAATTGGTAAACAGGTAGATTAAGAACTATACATTACTTTAGAGCACTTTGTTCTAAGACTCGTAGCATTTACATTACTAGTTTATGAAGATAGTGAGTTTGCTATGAGAAGCTCCCAGTGTCATGCCAGATCGTTGGTGTGCCAAACCCCCTCGCTTCTTGAACCACAACCCAAATACGCATCTAGACTCATCTAGTTAAGATTCCAAGAGAAGGCTCATTGTTTATTACCGCAATCCATCATTGTTGCCTGTTACTACAGACTGTGACTGCTGCCTGAGGCTGGCTTATGCTGGGCAGGTAAGCACCAAACCTCGCTTCGACGACCGTCTGACATGTCCAATCCTGTGTCTTGTGATTGTTTTGAGTTACAAGTCTCTTATGTTTGAATTAAACTAGACAAAGACAAATGTCATTCAAGGCCCCAGTCCGAACGCTTTCAAGGATTGCCCCTCGTCATCGCCTATGTGGAACAATTGGTCGTTTGGGGGCCGACGCATTGAGTCGCCGTGTGAGTCAGGCCGTGAATCCCTGACGGCTTATTCGCTACGATCAGATCACTGACATTGGGGCAGTATTTCTCTCCTTCAGGACCTTCTATATATTCATCGCGCTGTTCTTCTCTCTTCACCGTTGAACCGCGGGCACCCATAAACCTCAGGCGACACTCCACCATGGCTACAGAAGACGTCAACAAGGCCAACGTCCTCGAGGAGGCTCAAAGCGAAGAGACTATGGATGTTCAAGACTCTGAGGAAGATTCTGACCCGGGTCCTATCTTCGAAAAGTGGCGGCCGATGATTGATGCCATTGCTGATGGCACCAAGGAGGCCTTTCCAGCCAGCCCACCTTTTGACCCCTCTTCGCCCTCAACATTCCAGACCTACTGGCGAGGGGTCTTTACAAGTCTCAAGGATTCAGTTTTGAAGAACCAAGAGATCCCTCATTACCTAACTGAGCCGCCCGTTTCCACGTGTGCCGTCACCTTGTTCGACAATAGACACGCACTCGGCTGTCCCTGTTGCCAATCCCCCTCGGAGCCCGCCATCGAGCTAGAGAACGAGAATGGCGTGACGAAGGAGGATTTTATGAATGCAATCATCAACACGATGTACGGCGAGGCGCTCCCCAAGGTGTTTATCGAGTCGGCCCCCATGTACCAAGAGGACGAGGAGACAGACGACGCTGATGATGATGGTGTCGAGAGTGAAGATGGAAGCGATGACGATGCATCAGAGACAGCCTCTTTCAAGAACGACTCGGGGGTACTCGTGTACACTTACGGCTGGATGAGTGCTGGCGGCAAAAACGAGGAAGGGACGGTTATGTATGGAGATGAACCAGATATTGTCCTGTACTGTTGCCCACCGGACAAGTTTGAGAAGAGGACGAAGAAGGATGAGAAAGACTCCAAGGACTCCAAGGATTCTAAGGAACCTAAGGAAGCTAGGGAATCTAAGCTCTGAAGACGCTAATGGTATTGGAAAGGAGGGCCAGGTTTTGTAGACTAACGAGAAACTCAACTCAAAACGGCACCGTTGACGGTTGCCTCTGCTAATAATACCTTGACTTGAGGGTTAATCCACTTGATTCCCAATCTATATTTGACCCTTGGACACTGATTGACTGAGTTGGAGTTATGAGTGATCGAAAGTGTCTTGTAAATATCTGATAGGAGGTCTTGTTCCTGTGTGATGCTGGGGGCGAACTGGAGGCTGAACCCATCAACTCTGTGCGACCGCACAATCAGATCGGAATACTTGCTAGGATATTTATTCAACAGCCCTTAGCAGGTTCGTGAGTCATGGTATGTTGCATGCACATGACTGCACGCTCAGTCGCATAGTGCTCCCGCTTGCCTTTGAAACGAAGAAACCGAGCCCCTGGATTGCAACAGCTCTCCCGACGTTGAAGTCATCATATGAGGTTGAAGAGGCTAGTCTAATGTTCGGATTGCAATGTGAAGACTCTTTCTTGGTGGATTGAGAACGATAGGTCTCGGTGTCGTTGGCGCCATCACACTGCTGGTGTATGCCCACTTTCATCACGAGGCAACTCGAGGCCGTTGCGATGACCACCTCTTAGCACACACCGTCAGCCTTGCCCTTGACGCCGCGAGGCCATCATCAGTCGTTGGGCATCTTAACCGGACCATAGATGCCACGAGCTTCATCATTTGGTGAGCCCTCGTCAGACATCTACTCAGGACCACGACACACCTGGGAGCAACCACCTACCAACTCCTGGCTCTCTCCACGACGAAATACTCAGACGTCACCAGAATCACAGATATGTTACACTACAGTACAGCTACATAAAGCTAATCAAGGGGGCGACGGGTACAAACGGGTATCAAAACCCCCCTCTCTCAGCTCCTTCAACCTCTTCTTCTCCTGCCTCTCCCTCTTACGAATACTCCTCATGTCCGGCGGCCTCTCGATCCCCAACTCCCTCCGCAGCTCATCCACGTCATCCTCCAGCCTCTCTTCCCAAAAGACATTGATCACCTCCTTCGCCCTGGCGCCGTTCTTGATCGCCCAGGGGAGGTAGATGCTCGCGAAGCGCTGTCTCTCGCTGCGCTTCATGGTCGCCGCTGCAAAGATGCTCAGACCCGTCATGGGGAGGAGCGTGTTCGCAAATTCAAACGCCTTGAGCGCGACTTCACCCTCCCTCACGATCGGCAAGCCCGTGAGGGCATGGTAGAAATCGTGACACTCGCGGTACCGCTGCATGACGTACGCGCACTCCTCGTCGTCAATGTACCGCACGGCGGAGCGGGTGTCGGGCGACACGCCCTCGCGGTCGAGCCATCCGACGTAGGCGCGGCCGACCGTGTTCTCCGGGAGGGCGCGCAGGGCTGGGAGGGAGAGGGTCTTGGACGAGATGCGGGGGCGGGCGCGGAGGATGCGGCGGCCGGTCGGGTCGGCGAGCATGGCGTCGCGGAGGCGGTAGATGAAGTATGGGGTTGCGGTGGCCTCGCCTGTGGCAGCGATGAGGTCTGTGACGGGTTAGCTAGAGTATTGGAAAAGTATAGAGTGCATACCATGACGATACGGGTCGAAAAAGGACCACAGACTAGCCCCAATGGCCATTCCAGCCCGCTCAACCCTCGTCAGAGGCACATGGCCAGGATAATTTGGCGGGGGCCGGTTCAAGCTCGAGAAGCCGCGGTGAGAGCAAGAAACACAAGCTGTAGCACGCAGAAGGGTGTAGCCCTGTCGGGCAGACCCAATTGACCGCAGCCGTGGCAGAGCAGCCTCCATTGCGACGGACAATCCGGCAATAGGTTGGTGATGGTACGATGTAGAGGGCTGGTGGTGTTGATGGAGACATGGGCATCCGCCATGACTAAGCTCCCAACCCAAAATAGCAAACCAGACGAACGTCACGCGAGAATAGCTTCACAAGGAAGCCGGTGAGTAATTGTTTAATTTGTCCTGATGATTAAACTTACTTATGAGTCAAAGGCCCTTGTCAGTTGATCGTTATTATGATCTGTTCAGCCCAGCCAAGGACTGACGAGCAACCTCCGGCCGCGTCTTGAGATGACGCCCCTCCAGCTGAGATTGATATTCATTCACCACCAGACACAATCCTGATTCGCTCAACGAGTGTGATGTATTGATCAAGGCTCCCAAAGTCATATCTCATGCCAATTTCACCCAATCCAATATCAATCCGCTTCATAACGCTAGCCAAGTAAATCGTCAAGTGTGCTCCCAAGATCAAGCCGAGTTCGCTACATCCGGCCCGTATGGCCTTTTCCGAGTAAGATATGTATTAAGGTGCATCAGTTTCTTGGGATTGTACCCTGGTTCGAGCTGCATCGTTTCAATGAGGTCCCATCCCTCGACAGCGCCGCCAAACTCACCACCTCGGACCTTTTCCTCCACGCTGAGCCGCAATATGGTGACCTCTCGCAAGTCAGGGTAATCGCCGCCCACCAGCACACCACAAACTTCGTCGTTGACCTCCTGGAAGACATCGGGATAGTCGGCATCTGGGGAAATGTAATATTCGGAGTAGAGGCACACCGTCTCCAGTGTGAAGGGTAGGGCCTCGTTGAGTAGCAGCGTTTCCTCAAGCCCGTGGACGCCCACAAGATTTTCCTTTGTGATACAGAGATGCTTCAGGCGTGGCATGCTTTCCAGAGAGCCAATTCGCCCATAGCAATGACGATGCTCTTCAAAGCCGTCGGTGTGTAAACCAAACTCGACTAGGTTCCGGCCGAATTCCCTCAACGAGTGGCCAATGCTGGTCAGGTCGAATTCCCAGTCGATATCAAATCCTGACTTGCGGAGGTTCCCGAGTGTGATGTAGAGGCTACGGAGATCCTTGCAGATGCGTAGGATGTGTCTGATTGTTGGAGCATCAATGATGGCTTCGGAGATGTCCAGACACTGGAGACGAATGGGAAAAGTGGCCCAGAGCCTCGTCTCCTTCTCAAATCCCAGCCAGTGGAAGCCCTGGGCTCGCAGTGTCCTGAGGTTGGGGTGAATCAGGACGCGCCTAAAGTCGGTGATGGGTGGGCTTGGCTCAATGGCCGAGTTGTAGCCGACTCCTCTCAGGCGCAACTCTTGCAGGTCTGGGAGATGGTTGGCATAGGTTTCTGCCACGTTGCCATAGGGCGTCTGCTCATCTTCGTTGCCAAAGAACTCGCTACAGTCGGCGTAGGCAAGCTCCTTCCGCTTGCCCAGACTTCCACCCAGCAGCCAGAACAAGGCTTTGGACGGGCAACTGTATGTGATGTCGACGAGTTTCACGTAGGGTGTCAGGGCCAGAATAAAACTTGTCAGGTTGTTTCTGTTGCGAGGGGTCATGTTGACGTAGGCACTGTGCATCTTCTCGTCCCAAAGTCTCTGGAAGGATTGAGGCATGTTGAGAGAGTCAAGGCGCTCCTCGAGCATGTTGGAAAAACCGGCATCTCTTGGCCACTCGATATCATCGATGACGATGGCCCTAACATTGAGACCGAAGTCGGGATGAGTAGCTAGGGTACGGGCGAGCTTGGCCTGGCGCTCGTACTCATCGTCTTTAACGCCGGACACGATTATTCGGAAGAGCAGACCCTGAGCTACACGGTGAAATTGGCGAGATACGAGGGACAGAATTATCAGGATCTTGAGAGGATCGCGATTCATCCTGTCCCGAAGCAGAGTCCATTTTACATTGGGGATGGCGCATAGGAACCGAGAGAAGATGTCATGCCAGATCTCGTCGGGGAGGCGTATCATGGTAGGCAGCTTGTTGAAAGAGGCCGGGATCACTGAGAGGTAGATAGGTTGGTTACCGTAGGTAGGTGGAAGAGACAAGATGAGAAGAGAAGAGACAAGGAGAGAAGAGAAGAGGCAAATGATGTAGAAAAGACAAAAGCGAGAGGACTAGAGTCTAGTGCAAGAGGCGAGACGAGACGAAACGGGATTGAGTCAATTGTCTATGATAGACATGTTCCCCATCTGAGTCTGGTTGGTGGTGTAATGATGGAGGAGGTGGGAAAGAGAAAAACCCTCGACTCGGCGGCGGCCAACAAGAATTAAAATATTATGAGCTTACCTCCAGCTGAGCTGTCAGTCACGTGGTGTGATTCTGCGAGAGAGAGAAACGGGAAGGATGGATTGAGGGAAGGAGAGGTCGGATCATGGCCTGGTTCGCTCGTTGGACCGCCTCAACTGGCAAACACGTCGACCAGGCAGGTGCAGGCAGGTCAGGTCGCGGGGGCGGCTCGCGCGGGCGTCGGGATTGGGATTGGGATTGGCACTGAGATGGATGGGTGTTTGATTGGGGACGATTCTGTCATAATATGCGTGTCTTATAACGGGTAACGTCCTAGTATTGGTCCGTACAGTATCCGTATGTATGTAGGTTGGTTACATGCCAGCCAGCCAGCCAGGTAGGCAGGCTGCGTACATGCGTTGCGTGAGAGAAGAGGGATTGTTGAAGTGAGGAGAAGTGCAGAAACAACAACTGCAATGCAGGCAGAGCCAGGCCAGAACCTTCTGATATGGGGGGCCTGGGTACATCTGCCGATGGTACGGTATCAAGTACCCCGGACTGGCTGTCAGACGGGACGGACGGGATGGGAACGGATGCAGAACTAAAACCGGCTGAATGGTTCAAGCATCCAATTATTGCTGTTGGGGCTTGAGCTGCGAGACCAAAAGCTGGCGTTATACCCTTGCAAGAGGGGAACCGGAGGAATAATGCCGGTGGATGGAGGGTGACAGTGGCAGTGACAGAGACAGACAGCCCAGCCTGAAGATACCCTCCATGTTTGACGCGGTGGAAACAAAAGAAAAGAATCATGACAATCTGATTTATCGTTTATCGGGTGCAGCTGGTGTCAGGCTGGCTGAGGAGCTGTTTCACCCTGCAACCATCCTTTCAATGAATGGCATGACTCCTCCCTCACTCTGCCACTCATTCCCCCTTGCTCCCCGCCCCAGCATGACACCCAATATGTATCCCGACCATGGATGGATGGATGCGATGCGATGCGATGGCTGAAATCACCTCCTCCTCCTCCTCCTGCACGACTGCGCCCTCCGACCAGAAAAAAAGAAAGGAATGGCGACCTGGTCCTCGGACGCCGGCCATGATCCAGATTCATCCCGACAATGCTTCCCGCCTCCGCCGAGTCCAACAAACGCCCGCCTCCGACGTGTACGTGTACGTGCGTATGTGTGTGTGTGTGCACACCGAATCAGCCGCTTGGCTGGCTGACGTACCGTAGTATTTGGCCACCTGGAAAGGCGTCGAGATAGTCAGCCGCATGCCTGGGCAGGTTGGTCGGTTGGGGATGCGGCTTGACATCCTTGGAGCCAGCGGGCGGTGCGTGAGATGATGAATACATCATGTTGGAATACGGCTCGCAGCCTTAAACAATGACTCTCGTGTGTCAGAAATGTACACATTGAGAAAACTACAACAGAATTGACTCTTTGTTTGTATCTTTGAGCCATTCACCCGAGAGCCTCGTGGCGTCTGTTTGATGGCTGTGACTGGGAGGTACTGTGGCTCAACCTGCCGACCAGGCTGTGACCAACGATGCCCAAGTTTCCTCCCAACATCGTGACAAAGTTGAATATAATTACAAAGGGTTGAAGTAAACGGACCGCGTGTTTGATTGGCTTCCAAATGACACCGGATACTTGCAGATCAAGGCCTCGAGTCGCATGTGGTTCTACGGCTGACTACATATTCGCGGCTCTTTGGCCCTTGTGCTACATCGGGTGGTTGCACGATTCCGAGAATAGACTTTGAATGCCTAGACGGGAAGTCAATGCAAAACCTTGTGCCTCGTCAAGGTTTAGGCACAATGGTGTTGTGTTGGCTATGGTTAATTCACCCATACTCTCGAGCCCCGTGAAGAGAAGAAAGGCCACACACAACCCTATTCTTGGTTCAGTCAAAGTATAACTACAGGGTCAGCATGCAATGACAAAGTTTCATATGAAAATAGGATGAAACTTTGAGGGCCTGTCAACAAAGGCTTCCTCTGACGCTCTTGCCCTCAACAAGTACTTCAAGACCATCTGGACGAGGGCAACCCTCTCAGCCATCCATCCCGTCCCAGACCTTGAACCAACTCAATCGGAGATTCATTGAGAGGGAACATGACCTTCTTCTTGAATACAGGCTGCCGAGCCCCGTTCTTCGAGCCATAAAGAGAACCGACCCCGGTTTCGGCAACACTTCTCCCACGGAGGCCGTACTTGACACCGTTGATTGGCATCATGTTTTGGCCGCCTCGAGGAACAACAAGATTAGGATGGGACTGGGCCCGACCCCAGTTCATGGTAAAACGACATCACAACTTGGAAACCTTTTGCTTGCCGGTGGTCATGATTCTTCGACAACATCAGCTTCGACCGCAGACTTTTGGACTTCCATGGCAACCGAGAATGCGGAACGAATCAACATTACACATCAAATGGGAAAAGGGTTTGAGGGCCTGGTCCTCAATTGACGTGAGTGAGCCTGGGAACCCAAGATTTTCCAGCTCAGAGAATTACGTTAAGAGAGAGGAAGCTTTCTTGAGCGCGTTTTCAAGACACACCTGGACACATGCACCAGCGCCTACGACTGACATGGACCCGTTTCGAATACTGCTGGAGCTCGAGGATCGCCGCCGTCGTCGCCGTCGTCGGTCATGGCACGAGTGACACCCCATATCTCCCTTCGAGCCACTCGTCTTCCCCTCATGCTTCTGGAGACACTCGCCACGGTACACCTGCGAGGAGCAAAAGGCCCGGCTCATCCTCTGGTAAAGCTGGTATCTTGCGTGTCAGGAACGGGGCATCTGAGCCTGGCATGAGTGTTGAAGATACCTTGGTCAACAGACGCCCTCCAGATGAAGCGCTCATAAATAGGCACCACCGGCGATGTACGACCGCAACCAAAGCCAGCGTCAGAACCCTCAGACATCCCCAACTTCGTGGATAATGCAGCAACGCCAGCAAGGCCAGGAGCCCATTGCTCGCCAGGCTACGATGCCATCGACGCAGCTTCAGACCTGAGTACCTGTCAGGTTTGGTGAGCCTGCTGCATGTGAAAAAGGGCTCTGACGATATTCATCAGGGACCACACCTCCCAGACCAACAATCTGAGGTCGCTGCCTCTTGGCCGGCATCCATCGACACGAAACGTGAGGCAGGTTGAGCGCCTGGATGTCATATTTATGTCTGAGGCTGTTTGCTGAATCTATTCTCCGGATAGAATGGCATTGAGGGGAACGGAACGGACAATTCGTACGGTCGATCTTCTGATAGACCCAAGATGTATGGGCATGCTCATACATGTGGACTGTAACAAACAGACACTCGAGTTCTTGGAAGCATTGGATCAAAGTCCAAGCCACGGACCCCAATGTTGGGAAACATCTTGCGATCTTCTGGCTCAGTTAACCCATCAAGGGCCGGGCTTCAACTATAACAAAGAACACATTATCAACACATCATAGCATCATATCCCAATGCTAACACAGTGGCCTTTTTTTCAGCCTTTCTGCTGCCCGCAGTAGAAGACTCATACCTCGCTGCATCATGAAAGGTTAAACCTCAGGGGGTATTTAACTGCTCTAACCTCCCACACGGTCGTCAAAAAACATGAGACACCAAACCAACCCTCTGCAGCTATTACGGCAAAATAGACTAAGTCTAAGGCCTAAGACTTTTAAGAAAAATAGTATAAGTAATTAAATAGTATTAAATAGTAATTATATTATTATTCCTCTCATTTATCTCTTATTCTGCTTATGTTTAGACTATAAATATTTCTCCTATCTTAGCTGACGCGGGCGTCTTGGTGTCTCAAGTTTTTTTACGACCCCGTGCCTCCGTACGAGAATAGTGAGTCAACCTGTCATGGGGAGTACGGCGAGGATCAGGTCGATTAGAGCTTGAATGCAACATCTCGGCGAATTGCCAAACTTTGGTTGGCACACATCAACTTTGAACACAATGGGGAAACATCTTGCACAGTGACTATTTGGGCGTCATACACCTGACAGGCCACGAGCCGACAACCAAAGGAGTCCGAACATGCATACTATGATCTAGTACAAGTTTGTCTACTCTATCCCGCCACTGAGTTCCAAGAGGAAACCAGACTAACGCTTCGCAAGAGAGAGGCCGTTGAGACCACGGGTAAAGATGCGACCACTGCGTTCAAGGACGCTTCAACGAACAAGCGGAAGCAGCGAACCCAGCTTGAATGGTGGATAGCAGATCTTGCTGAGATCTTTAACCTTTTCAAGTAGAGTGCTGGAGGGAAATTCGGTCATCTGGAGAGGTGATGTCGATTCTCAGGCCAGCGGCGTGGGCGCGTTCAGTTTGGATCAGGTGGCGTTTCCAATGAATCCGGCTTCTCAACTCGAGCCGTGCCGACTGGATCGACTGGACTCTTGATGAGGATGGTGTTGATCCCATCATCAGTCCCAGCGTAATAAACATAGACCTTGTCCGTCCAGGAACCAACCATCAAGATCTCCCTCAGTGTCCTCCAATAGCACTTCCAGTAAGTGTTGTCATCAATCGCCTATCGATGAGCTCCCGCCATATCCACCTCCTGAAACCCTTTGGTAGGTACTTGGGCATAACCTGCAACCATACCTGTACTTCTTATATCCTATGTGGTGAATCGACCCTTGGTAGTTCGTATCATTGGTGTGTAAGCAGATTAAGATAGACCCAATTAGAGAGGCTTCTGTCATCTTACTGTAAGATATGGATGTAGATACTTACGGCCAGCAGGCTGTTGGTCCGTATCCGCACTGCGCAAGGGGTGTCTAATGACTGTGAGACTCGGTGGACGTGAAACTACTCAAAATATACAACTACGTTATGATCCGATGTCCCTGCGGACGCAGTCAGAAAAACATACACAGGCACGTTGTATGAATCAGGGTGACTTGGGTTATAATTAGGCCCTCACCTTCAGGAACTCGTTCCAGATCTTGGTACGAAGCTTCCCGTGAGAGATGCCTGTGGACCTCAAAAGCTCAAGTCTTACCTCAAGTTAATGAAGCTCACAAGTAACTGCTCATTTAGTTAGAAAGAAAGATGGTGTTATATGGCGCGTAGACATCAATCGCACCAAGGGTCCTGACAAGTACCTTCATGGCTTCAACAATAAATCTCTGGGTGACAGGGTGACGATCATAATCGGCCTGGATAAGCTACATGATTTCTTCCCTAAAATTGCTGATGTTGATGGCCCCCGCTGTGACAGCTGAGAAATGTTCACCAGTCAGCCTTGTTAACAGGTCGTATCTCGTCGTTGTGTGCCTAGACCAGTGTTAATCTCCATCGACCTTGAAGCTCTTTGTCTGCGCATGGCTCCTAACCCAGGTAAGCATCATGTTATTAAGTCTCGCCGTAGCATTTATTCTCTTGTCACTACCGCTCAAAGTTGTTCATCAACCCTTGAACTACCGAGAACCACCAGAATTTTACGCAGAAGCAGTATATCCTCCCTCATAGATCCAGGTCATCATCATCGTCGTCCCAAGCCTTGCGCCTGCTCACGACAATCTTCTCCTCCTCCTTCTTATCGGCCATGGCGTTCAGCAACTCCTTGAGCTGCGCCTCTGTGACCTTTTGCCGCAGCTGGCCCGTCTGCGCGAGCATGATGAGTCTGTTCTCGACGTCGGTGGCTCGCTCCTCCTTGACGAGGCGGATGCGGCCCAGTCGGTCGGCCGCTTCGGGGTGGAGGATCTGGTTGAGGATGCTCTGGCGCGCGTCGTCGTTTTGTCTGTTTTAGAAGAGAGGCATGTTAGCATGGGTCGTTGTTGTAGAGAGGATATTACTGACTGTCGCTGCTGCTCTTGCTGCCCAGAGGAACCGCCGCCGCCACCTTGGGCCTTGAGCTGCTCAAGACGAGCCTTTCTGATCTGGAAATGATGTGAGTTGTGCCCCCAAGCTTGTAGGAAGAGAATCGCATACCTGCTCTAGCTCTGCGTCATCCATGATTTCTGAAGTATCGCGACGTCAACAGTGTGTAAGTCGATGTATCAGCTCAGCCAAACGCCGACCGCGGGGTTGCTTTGGTTGTCTCGCCTGTTCTGTGGAGGGGCATTTAAAAACGTCACATGACCCCACAGAGCATCAACCTTGATGCTGGACATCAGGCAGCAAGTCAATGCCAAGTGCCGTATTCGTCAAGGATATTTTGAGTTACGAGGGAAATGTGTTTTTACAACGTTAAATAAAATGTATTGGACGCTCTACAGATGTTGCGCCTTTTCAATGCTTGTGTAGATAAGCTCCCCAGACGCCAAATGACCCAGTTCGTCATGATGCTTACTCCAAAAGACTCCCACCCCCTGGTAGAGATCGCGTCCTCTGCCTGATGCTCTCTATCGATGCCTCCTGCACCGGGATATACGCATTCCTCTTCTCCATTGCCTCTGCCCGCCTGGCCTTGACCATTTGCACCATCAGCCTATTGGTCGGCATCTCAAGGCCTAATGTCTTTGCCCGCTTCAAAAAGTAGCCGTTCTGGTAGTTCATGTCCGTCTGCAAGCCCTTCTCGATCCGCTTTACGAGCTCGCTGGGGGCCATGGCCTTGCCTGTGATTCTGCGATAGCAAAACCTCTTGAGACCTTCTCCTTGGAGAAAGTTGAGCAGCTCAGTAGAGCCTTGGACCTCAGGAAGGTTTTCCACTACCGTGGCCATCTCATCCAAAAGCTTGTTCATCATGCTCTGTGCTGACCGGTTGTGCAAGAGGCCATTGTACGGTAAATCCAGGAGCACACATACCGGCTCAACGGCAGCCGTAAACATCATCGACGGGAGCTTGAACTTTAGCCATCGGTCGTAGGGACTTGTAGATGCTTTGAGTGAAGGAGCTAGCTGTAATGATCGCAAGAGGGTTCGATCGGGTGACGCGCGTAGGCCCTTGAGAGACCGCAAAGCTGTGTCGGCCATTGTGAGGACTGTTCGTCCAGCCTTGAGCTCCTTGACAGAGCCACGGTTCCGGTTGAAGACTAGGGCATGGCTCATGTGGCCCAGCATGAAGGTGGGCCCGGAGTATGTTCCGTTAAATATCTTTTCACGGACCTCCTCGAGCACGCCCATGCCGTCGTTCATGAGGCAGATGGTTGTGTTCTCGTCCACTCGGTCCTTGACGGAGGCAATGGCTTTCACAGCCTCAAATCCTCGACCCGTCACGAGTAACTGATCAATATGCGAGGTGCTGGGTGTGTCTGGCTCCTCAACTAAAGCCGTATTCTTTTCGGCGTATGCACTGCTTCTCGTCCTGTCAGGCTGGACCTTTTCGACATTTCGGTATCGTGATTTGGGCATGTCTCGGAAGGACAGCATTTCGACGGAATCATAGACACTGCAGAGAGCATGAGCGATGAATCTTGATCGCTCATCATCGCCCAAAATATGGATCTTATGGACCGGCCCAGCTTTGGCTTTTTCGGCCGGCAGCACAACCGAAGGGACGTAGAATCGTGATGAAGGGGCTGTCGATGTCGGTGTAACTGATCCGGCTTTGACCTCTGAGCCCTGCCATGGCCGTAATGAAGGTGGGTTTGCTAGCTCTGGAGGAATAGCCTCGGGCTTTTTGTGATGTGTGGTCGGGGTCGTGGCGGAAGCAAAGTGTCGCGTGAGAGCCCCACGGCTCACGCCGACACTATGTTGAAGCCATCGGTTCGATCTATGGGCTATTCGTGCGGTGACCCGCGCCTGCGGTAGGCTCGCCACTTTGACGGCTGTGATCGGGGTCGTGGAGGGGGAGGAATTGGGTGGCCACGAGGTAGCCGGAAGCCCTGGAGACTAGAGGGCGGATGCGCGCATGGGGGCGCGTGCGGTTGAAGAACGATGCGACGTTGTTGGAGTCGCTTTCGAGAATAGTGAAGGAGTCGGTATATATCCAATATCGTCGAGTTCGTCTTTAGTGGCGGATTAGGAAAAAGTGGTGATGTCGATAAGTCAAGTGAATGCGTGGGAGGGAGATTATCGTTCAGTCGGAAGGCGAGTCCGTTTTTTCCCTCCAAGTTGAAAATGGAGCATGGCCAATCAGAGGCTGCGGCCCAAGGGGACTTTTTGGGTCTTTTGAGCTGGTTTTTTGGAGGAGGCGCTATTGGTCAATTCGAGCTCCGATATCGTCCAGAGAATTGATAGACAGCCAAACCGTGGTAGAGAGCAGTTGTCAACGATAATGGCTTGATTCAATATTTCATGTGATATTTCAGAACTAATTTTACTATTTGGCACGATCAAGAGCTATGTTATTGCCTGCCTCAGAAGTCTACAGCAGCAACTGGTGACAGCCAAGGATCCAACGTTTTACAGAGACAGAAACTACGGAAAGCTTCGAAAAGAATTGAATCGCTCATATAGTAACACTCAAATTACATGCCGTTTCAATATCTACTTACCAACTCAAATATTAGTTAAACTTGTTGCGAGGAGACGAGTCAAGACGTTGAGCTTCAAAAGACGGCATCACACCGCCAAGTACAAAGGCCCCGATAAACAAATATCCACACGCTAGTCCAAATTGGGTTTCAGGTCCATCAAGTTTCTGCACTGGCCCTTGAAGTCTTTGAGACGACGTGAACATTTCATATTTGCGCCCTTCATCTGCATCGTTTGCACAGAACCGATACAGAGATGGCAGACGTCAAGGATATCACGCCGGATCTTGACCGGCTGGATGACCAGTTGGATGACCTCGAAGAGAAGCTGCAGCCCCTGATCGGCAACTTGGAGGGCATGGCCTCTGAGCTGCCCCTGCTTGACAAGGCCAAGCTGTTTTCACTGACCGCCTACGCAATTGAGTCTCTTCTTTTCTGTGAGTATTCGCGACCGGCGATATCTAAGTCATTTCGATCCATGTTTGATCAACAGCTGACAATCTTTGCAGCATCACTCAAGCTCGAGGGCACTGACGCGCAGAACCATGCCGTCTTCACTGAGCTCAAGCGAGTGCAGCAGTACTTTGGAAAGATCAAGGCTGTCGAGAAGCCTGCGGTAGAGGAGACGCGAAACTTGACAGTCAACCAAGAAGCCGCGGCGCGTATCCTGAAGGCTGATTTGGTATGCCATGCCCTCATGATATTTACACGGACGAAAATGCTGACCATCTAAACAGGCCGACAACAAGACCATCAGCAACAAGCTTGCGGAAAAGATTGCTGAGGAGCGAGCTAAGGCCTTGCTCAAGTCTGTCGAGAACAGGAAGCGACCAGCAGAGGATACGGCAGGTTCTTCAGGTTCCGCGGCTGAGACGCCTGATAGCAAGGGCAAGAAGAAGCAGAAGAAGAGCAAGAAGAGCAAGTCAAAGAAGTGAGGGGTCGAGAATGGAGTGCCTCGACGGTTGACGAGTGGATATCGAAGATGGACAGAGACTTGTCAAGATACCCCAGGAGGTGCAGGTCTGCGAGGGATCAGGCAGAATGTTTTTGGCTTTTAGAAAAGGGATGGTGTTTCGGAGTCTGACATTTTCATTTCAGGGATAGAACCTTTCGGCCTCAAAAACAAGAACGGCCTGCCGACATATCCGTACAGCCTGTTTAGCTGATCTCGCTTCCATCTCCGGATCAAGACGCGTGGATGATCACGTCAAGGCTGTTACCTCGGGTTGATTTGTGCAGGCCCGCACTGCATACATGATTCTCATGGCGCATGAGTCCTCAATCACGGGCTGTCAGGCGGAGTGGCATATTTGCAGCATGTGCATGTGTCCTCGCGCACAACCGTCCAACCTGTTGCGTCCAGGTCCTTGCAGGACTTTCCACAGTTTTTCTCAATGTACCTGCTGAACTCGGTCTGGCATGTTCCTCCTTTGCCTTCGCACAAAGTCTTCTTCCAGGTGCACATCTGCAGAGCCTGAATCAGCATTGCCGAGGAGACTGGGGCGGCGACGACGCAGTTGACAGTCCATCGTCTGACAGTACGTCTGGGGCATCTGGGGATGCATACCTATCTGGCATCAAACCAGGCCTCCTGTAGAGAGAAGCAGGAAACCAGATTCTTGTTGGCTTTGAGGTAGAACATGTGGCAGCCTCGCTGCCCGAATCGGAAATAGAAGTCTCACGGCAGACAGCCCCGCCATGCTTGTCCTCGACCAACTGATTGCATTTCACACAGTGAAAGAGTTGGTTCAGTATCGCCTCGTGATTAAATGGAATGGACAACCCATCAAGACAATGAATATATTGGGCTTAGAAGACTATGCGTTTAGCTCTTTTATACATCCGCCTACCTAGTTACAGTAACAAGGTTAGTCCAAGTCCACGACCAAGCGTCTGATCCCCAGGATCCATTGGGACCTCGAAGCTGCCGTACCCCGGCAACTTCTTATCGGGGCAGATAAGGAATGACTAATATTTCCTCCCCCCACTATCGGCTCATGAATTGGCTGTGAGTCAAGGCCCAAGGCGATCGCGGGGCACTAAACCCCTCCATCCCGTATCTATCTCGTGGCGCCCAAATTCTTTTTCCTCGTTCTTGCAGAGATAGAGCGAATAGACGACGAAAAAAATCATGGCGGTCATTTACATTGACGAAGAGGCCGGCAGCGACCTTCCCGAGGTCCAGGGAACCGAATCAGCCCCCTACAAGACCATCTTTGAGGCCTTCTTCCGCCACGGCGCCGAGTCAGAGTACCAGGTCAAGAAGAAGGACGACGAAGAGTACAAGCCTGCTGCAAAGTCGGCTTTGAAGAAGGCTACCAACTACGCTGCTCAGCAGAAGAAGAAGCTCGAGGCTGCTGCTAAGCGAGCAGAGAAGGAAGCCCAGGAGGAGGCTGCTCGTGAGGCCGTTCTGGAGGAGGCCAAGAAGATCCAGATTGTCAACGATCCTTCCCTTCCTGAACCCGTCCGGATCAACCTTGGCGAGACCGATGCTGCTGTTATTGGAGTGCTTCGAAAGAGCAAGGATGAGCCCGCTGAGGGAGTGAAGCGTGTTTTGGTCCAGGGCCGCGTCCAGCGCGTTGCCAAGCAGGGTGGTCTTATCTTTGTGACACTCCGCCGAGGACTCAACCAGATGCAGTGTCTTCTCTCTGGCGACCTCTCCAAGACATACGATGCCCTGACCCTCACGCGAGAGACGTCGATTGAGATTATCGGCGAGCTCTGGGAGGTCCCCGCCGGTGCCCACGCCCCCCTCGACCGCGAGCTGCGCGCCGACTACTTCAAGATCATTGCTCGAGCCCCTGGAGGCGACGATGCCTTCACCAACCAAGTGCCCCTCGACGGTGACACCCAGACCCTCCTCAACATGCGACACCTTACCCTCCGTCACGAGAAGCCCGCCGCCATCATGTTCGTTCGCGACGTCATTGAGTCGGCCTTCCACACCGCGTACAAGGAGTTGGATGTCAAGAAGGTCAGCCCTCCTGCTCTTGTGCAGACCCAGGTCGAGGGTGGTGCCACTCTTTTCAAGTTTGACTACTACGGTGAGACTTCGTACTTGACTCAGTCGAGTCAGCTCTACCTCGAGACTGTCTTGCCCGTCCTGGGTGATGTGTACTGTATCGAGAAGTCGTTCCGAGCTGAGAAGTCTCTCACACGCCGCCATGTAAGTGTCTCCATGCTCTGTTACCAATTAGTTTGATCCGTTGGTACTAATCATGAACAGCTTTCCGAGTACACTCACGTCGAGGCTGAGCTGGACTTTATCACATTCGATGACCTCCTGAGCCACCTTGAGCATGTCATCTGCCGGGTTATTGACCTGGCTCTGGAGAACCCCATTGCTGCCGAGGCCATCAAGAAGTACAACCCCGAGTTCAAGAAGCCCGAGCGGCCATTCCTGCGAATGCGCTACTCGGATGCCATCGACTGGCTCCGGGAACGAGGCATCAAGAACGAAGAGGGCAACGACCACACCTTTGGTGATGATATGTATGTGCATTTTTGGAGTTCAACGTACCGTATTTGCTAACTCGTATCCAGTGCCGAGGCTGCTGAGCGCAAGATGACTGACGAGATCAACCGTCCCATCTTCCTCACTCACTTCCCTGTCGAGATCAAGTCCTTCTACATGCAAAGAGCCGAGGACGACCCTCGCGTGACCGAGTCTGTCGACTGCCTGATGCCCGGCGTTGGAGAGATCGTCGGAGGCAGCATGAGAATCTGGGACTGGGAGGAGCTCATGGCTGGGTACAAGCGTGAAGGAATTGACCCCACGGGCTACTTCTGGTACACGGACCAGCGCAAGTACGGCTCTACGCCCCACGGAGGATACGGTCTCGGAGCAGAACGGTGCGTACTTTTGCTTGCATGATGACTGAATTGTTGCTGACTGATATGCAGATTCTTGGCGTGGCTTCTCAAGCTCTGGACAGTACGAGAGGCATGCCTGTATCCCCGTTTCATGGGCAGATGCACGCCCTAGATGGCTGTTGTAGAAGGTACAGAGGGGAAAAAGAAGCAAAAATTCGTCATAGAGTATACAGAAGAAGAGCCAGTCTAGAGTTGCCTTCTAGAAATAAACAAGCACGACTGTTTTACTCAGTTAACTGTCTTGTTCCTTAACTCCGTGATGCATCCATGTTCGTAAAGCGGCTGTCAACGGAAGAAGGCCCTGGATCCCTCTGGACCCCGTGGACCCCTGCCCGCCCGCCGCAGCTCATGCCTATACCGAGGCCTTACGGGGCAAATCCCTCCACCCTCCATGGAAACCCGCGAGCTCCCATTGGCCGGGTCCTTGCAGGCTTGGAACCACCGAAATCCGAGTCCCCGGCATTCTTTCTTTCCCCATCTCCACGCCGCCGGGAACTTGATCACATTCTTTTTCCTCAACATCAATTCAACCTCACCAATACACCCGTCCTCTCTAACGAACAAATCGAAAATGCCTCGTCAACGATCCGTCGGCCGCGCTCCTTCGCGCCCTACCGCTTCGGCGCCCGCTCCCAAGCCTCAGCAGGCTCGTCCTGCCGCCACCATGGCTGCTCCTCCCGCCGCTGCTCACCCTCCTCCCCAGGCCATGCCTCCTCAGGCTGCCGCTCCCGTCTCCCAGGGCCCGGGCCTCTTTGGCCAGATGGCCAGCACTGCTGCGTGAGTCATCCTCATCCTCAATTCGTAGTCCGGACTTGAGTTCCGAACTGCGTTCTTCCTCATGTGGAGCATGATATACACATCATGGCCCTCTCACAGCCTCTCCTCCAGACACGTGTGGCTAACTCTGATCCTTACAGCGGTGTCGCTATCGGCTCCTCGGTCGGCCACGCCATCGGCGGCCTCTTCTCCGGCGGCTCCTCCGAGCCCGCTCCCGCCCCCGTCCAGGCCCAGGCCGCTCCCCAGGAGCAGTCCTACAACAACTGCGCCGGTGCCGCCCAGAACTTTACAAAGTGCATGGACGACAACAACGGCAACATGCAGATCTGCAACTGGTACCTTGAGCAGCTCAAGGCCTGCCAGGCTGCTGCCGGTACCAACTGAGTGTTGAGTCACACCCATGTCCGTTACGATTTAGATACGAGGGGGAATAAAAAAGAAGAGACTTTGATATCAAACCTGGGGATTAAGAGCATAGGGAATTGGCTTCCCCTTGACTAGCGTGCGTTATTACGGGATCTGGTGGGAAAATACTACTGTTACAACTCTCGGCACAGCCATCCATTGTATAATACCAAAAGAACAAAAAAAGATCTCCATCCCACTCCACTGGGAAACACTACGCATCCTTCTCTTCCTCATCTGGCCGTGGCTCGAAATTCAACTTGCCAATGTTAGTAAATATGTCATGATGTGTTAAGACCGAAGATGCAACTCACAGAATTCCCATTGTACAGTTGTTGATCCCTCTGCTGGTTCTGGAAGGTCTGGATTCGGGACTCATCCCGAGGACTGGCTGGTGCATCGTTGTCATGCGCTGGTGCCTGCGGCGCTCCACGGTCTTCCCTCGACCCAAAGAGCCCAAAGAACCAGGTAAAGAAGCCCAGGATGAAGTTGATGAACCTCGTAAAGATGTTCCCTGAATCATCGTACGCGGATACATACTTCTTGACGGGAATCAACACCAGCGTTGACGATGGGGAGAGGCCGAGATCTCCGATGGCCTTGTCCTCCTCCGTCTCGTCAATGTTCTTGTTAGGTAGCGGTGTAAGCACTTGCTTGAACGTGTACGGCTGCTTTCCATCCGTCCTGCTCTCGTCTACCCAGCTGCGCACCTCCTTGAGAGCTGTCTCCGACTTGAACCGCGACCGGAGCGTCGATCCATCAAAGAGTCGTACCTGAAGCGCCGTCATGCTGCCGACCTTGGTCATGGAAGGCAGCTTGGTCACCGTCTCCAAGGGAGTTTCAACCGTCTCAGAACGCTGCTTCTGGCGCTCTTCGGCACGCATCCGCCGCTCCGCCTTGTCATCAGCGATGCGCTTGAGGATCCTCGCACGCTCCTCTTGGTCCTGCTGCTTGCGCTTCCTCACTGCATCGGCCGCTTTGTGCGCAGCCGCATTGTCCTTATCCATGGCAGCGGCCTTTGCCTTTTCGGCCTTTGCGCGCTCCTCCTTAGCCTTTTTCTCGGCCTCCCTCTGCTCCTGCAACCTAGCCGCCCGGTCAGCTAATATCCGACGAACATTCTCAGACGTTGAAGTCTGAGGAGCTGCGACTGGTGGTGCAGCCGCCGGGGGTTCTGGCTGCGCTGGGGCACTAGGTGGTGCCGGGGCCGGCTGGGTCGCAGCTGACGATGACGTTGTGGAGTTGAAGACACTCTGGACCCTCCGGATGAAATCCTCTTTGCTGGTGCCGGGCGTGATGTACTCCTTCAGGTCACCATTCTTAATGATAACCACAGTGGGAGTCCGGGGTAGAGGGAAAATCTGCGCCAAGTAGCCAGCCTCCTCAGAGCCGGCGATGAGGCGGAGTGCGATGGCATGGTCCTTGATGAGGTTGCTCAGCTGCACACTGCGGTTAGCGACAAGAGAACCAACCCCAGGCCATTGATCTGCAGATCCAGAAATCCTACCGTGTCATCGGTCAGAAACTCCGTCTCCCACTGCACGCCCTCTTCGCTCTCATCTGTGGCGCACGTGAGCACATCGCCTCTGTCGGCTCTGCAGGGGATGAAAGACATACCTGTCACGAAGCAGAGGACGAGCTTCTGTTGACCGACTGCGGTCGAGATTCCGTCCTGGAGGGATCCTTGGTAGAACATTTTGAAAGAGAAGAAATGGGGTAATTGGTATGATCAAATGAAGCGCCTAGAGGACGAAACAAGGCTGAGAGATGCCGAGGAGTTGAGAACCTCTCTTCTTGCTGGCAGATGTGAAAAGGTGTCTTCGAGTTGGTCTCTGCGTCTCACGAGGCTGAGAGCTTCCGGCGATCGTCTGGAATGCGCAAAAGAGTATGATTCATCGACAAGCGCATATCAGATGAACAACAGACTTAAGAAGGTAAAACAATTCAAAGAGAATCAACAGGAATTGGCACGAGGCATGAGCGTTCCCAACAGTTTGATCTCATCCAAAGGTCGGTCCAAGTGACCAGGTACAGTAGCAGCTTGGAGCTATGACGCTGGAGGCATCACGTGGGTAACATGCCGAAGCTCGGCTTTGTGCTGACTAACCCAAATTGGAAGCTCGCCATCCAGTAGAAACTTTGCGATGAGCTGCATGAAAGGATCCCACGGATGAATGAGTCAACATCAACTCTTTGCTTGCCGTGTTTTTTTTTGCTCTTTCTAGGATACTTGAATATTCTTAGATTGCCAGAGTAGAAGGTAAGTAAATCTCCAGGTAGATGTGCTGAAAATGTCTATCGACGAAGCTTTCCTGCCTTGGGCTGAGGGCAAAGGCGTCAAGTTGAAAGGCATTGAACCTCGAATTCTCCCTGGTAGAGGTATTGGTGTTGTCGCAACTCGCGACATTAGAGTAAGCTACTCCAACTCCCTCAAAATCTTTCTAATTAAATTCCTAGGAAAATGAGGCCATCTTGACTGTCCCATTGAAAGCCCTTCGCACCATAGACACTGTGCCAAAGCACATATCCGAGGCTCTACACGGCGTCTCAGTCCACGGCATCTTGGCTGCCGAAATTGCTCTTGACAAGAGCGATGACTTTGCCGTCTGGAAGACGGTTCTCCCGACCAAGGAGGATCTGGAATCTGGCATGCCCATGATGTGGCCGAGTGAGCTACAGCTACTACTCCCAAGGCGAGCAAAGAATCTCCTGGACAAACAGACTGCTACTTTTCGACGCGAGTGTGAAATTGTCTTGAACGCTTTTTCGAATTTAACTCGAGATGACTATCTATACGCTTGGGTGCTCATCAACACCAGAACCTTCTACAACAGCATGCCCAAGATGAAAGCATACGCCCAGGCTGATCGGCTGGTTTGTATGCCAGCCGCCGACCTTTTCAACCACGCAGATCAGGGTTGTCAACTTTCTTTCTCGCCTTTGGGGTACACCATCAAAGCGGACCGTGTCTATCGTCAAGGTGAGGAAGTGTATGTGTCCTATGGGCCCCATTCGAACGACTTCCTCCTTACCGAGTACGGCTTCATTCTCGGCACAAATCGCTGGGATGAGGTCTATCTCGATGACGTGATACTCCCGCTACTAAACAAGTCTCAGCGCGCAGAACTTGCAAGTATCGACTTCCTGGGTAGATTCACCCTTGACGACCAGACACTTGGCTGTCACCGCACTCAGGTGGCTCTGCGGATGCTCTGCTGCACCCCGGGCAATGGCAGAGGTTCTTTGATGCCGTGGATGATGGGCATGCGTCGCAAGATGAGGTGAATGAGCTGTTGCTGATGGCCCTAAAGGATTTTCTGGGGATAATTGCGAAGACCATGGACGAGATAGACGAAACAGAGGGAGGCTTGGGAAACCAGCGAGAACTACTGCGCCAAAGATGGCAACAGATTCAAGCCATGGTGACAAGGACAATAGAGACGCTTGAATGACTTGTTCCGCCGCTAATTTCGCTCTCGGTTGTTTCTGGGGGGCTGTTGGTCAATTGGGAGGCCAAGGAGACGGCCCAACTCTGCCAGCACGGCTGAAGGCTCCCCGAGGTTGATGCGATGATGGTTCACAAGCAATCTGCCAGAGTGATTAAACCGACCTGGGTCTTCCAATCTGTCGAGGAGCTGTATTGGAACAATTGCTTTGTACAAATGAAAGCCGGGTGCTCCTCTGCAGGTGACGAAAACATGAACCTGGCCCGCACAAGTCAGCATCATGGCCTTTTGCGTTAGGAAATATTTGACCAACCAAGAATGATCTGCTTTGGTAAGAGTCACAGATTCGATCGGCGGGCATGTATGCGGGCATCTTTCCTTTCGGATCCGGCTTTGGCGGTTGATCGTCAATGAACAACCTTTGCTGCTGGGCCAGAGCGATCAGAACAGCAACAATGAAGGGATCGCTATACTTGTCTTCAGGACAAATGCGATCGAAATCGGCCTGCCCGCGACGCTGCATCTCTTCGTCACCAGAATTTAAACCGCAGAGATGTTTGCGAGCGTCTTCAAGGTTGCCCAAGTCGAAATGGGCCAGTTGAGGGAATTCCCTAGACGACTCCTTCTAGCTGTACGTATTATGGATTGGGATATTGAGGATGTCAACTTCACGATATCGATACGGGATCGTCGATCTCGGATGTGTCAGTCAAGGGAATTTATCGAGAGCGGAGAGGAAAGTTACCTGAAAGCTGCAGGCCAGAGGCCAAACCCACGTAGCAAAGCCGGTATAAGGAACCAACAAGCATAAGTTGTTCCTTGGTTTAATTGCTCGATGACTCTTGTGGCAGATGTCAACGGCGATGCCGCCACGTCCCTCCACGGGTTGCGGAATCGTGAGGAAGACATGGTATTGCGCTCCCAACTTGCGTTGTTGGGGAGTTGCCTTGACGCCAGCTCGCTCAAGATAGTGCAGTTTATAGCCTGTAGTTGCTTGTTTGTCCAGAGCAAGGGGTTTTTGAACATCTGAGTGATGCAAATCTCATGGGATATGGCATTGAGTGACAAAAACTGCATTTGGCGAGGTTGCAGCAAACGTTGCGCAGGATGTGGTTGAGAAGATTGTTCTGCCTGAGTGGAAGATTGTCCGAACCCGGTCTGTATGTGTTCATTCCATTGAGGAGGAGGCGGTGTATAATCTGGAGGTCTTCGGGATGGCCCTGCTTCGGCCGGAGGATAACTGAACCTGACTTGTCTGCGAGGCCGTCGACGTGGAGGAGGGGAGGGTTCTACTCGATCGCGAGATGGCTCTTCTTCGGCAGGGTCTTCGTACACAATTGGCAGACCTTGTGACGATTGAGAAGGACTTTCATTGAGTCTAAGCGAGGATCGAGAGGGTTCTGAGTCCGAGAACCATTCTTCAACGCTAATCCGATGACCTTGTCGCGTTAGGGGAGCGAGTTCGCCCTCCTCATCTCCAAGAGGCTGCCGCAGGTCAGTTCCTGACTGGTTATGGTGAGCCAGTGATGCGCCTATAGGGGTCTTGTCAAATCCCAGGGTAATGACCTACAGTGCTGTCGTCGGCAGACGGGCTCTCGTTGTCGGGTGTGTTGTCGGCAGGCGTGTCGCCATCGTCTTCGTCGGTGTTCTTTTTCCCTCTCTGAAACCATCTTTTACCCAAAGATGTAATAAGAGTGCGAAATTTTCCCATTGTAACGACTGCGAGTAGCGATGGTATAGATGAATCCAAAGAATGTGCTTGATGTCGGGTGGGTGGTGGATGTTGATGAAACTGGAGGTGGAGGATGGCCGACTTGCCAGAGGGCTGGCTGTTCAATATGGATAAGAGCGCCCGGCGCACTTGCCTCAATGAAACAATTCACGGTGACAACCATGTATTATAAAAGAAAGGAAAGGACGATTCAATTTGTTGTGATAACCTAAAACCCTGTTCAATCCTACTTCCAACGTTGATCCTACCAAGCCAATGCTCTTTCAGCTTAAAATGTTGACAATCTGTAACTTTTCCCAATAACAACCCAATATTCTCGCGTACCTAACAAAGGCGCTGCTATACTGTTTCAAACAGGTTGTTCTTCCCTTCCCATTTTGTCGTCTGCTTACTTCTTCGCCTTCTATCTCCCCGAGGCCTCCAGCTCAGCCAACGCCGCCCTCCTGGTGGACGAACTGGTTCCGCCAACCCCCGTTTCGTAGACTGCTTCGGCAAGCATTCGAAGCTGCGAAGGGAATCGCGAGTCCGCGTAGTGCCAGGTGGCGCTAAACTGTTCCAACGCCATGTGCAAGTCCTGGAAGTCGGTTCCGGTCATGCCAAAGGCTTCGCACTCCCTTTGCTTCTGGGGTGTCCACCACGGCGGAAGCAAGTTCCTTCGGGATGCCGCTGTTTCGAGGTATTGCTTGAAGGCAGGTAGAGAATCGTCAAGGTCGTCGTAAATGGTGCCCTCTACGGCCTGACCGTCGTGTTGGCACTGTTCCTCCATGCGGAAGCGGAAGCTGTCGATGAGGATCCGGTAGACATCCCTCTCTGAGCGGTTGTGCAGAAAGGTGCCGTTCTGGAGACGAGTGAAGGGCGAAGAGATGCCGCTGTCTAGTCCCTTGGGTGGTGATGGGCCATAAGCGCCACTCAGCTCTTCGCCCAACAGTCCCTGTATCCAACTCGCCGCGGAGCTCTGTGAAACTCCCGGGATAGGATTTATGCTGCGGCAGGGCCCTCGATGGTTTGGCCAGTCACTTCGCTGGCACTCTTGGGAACAGTACTGGGCCGATAGACACGACCGGCAGGTCAGCAGCCTAACATCGGGCTCCCCCCTGTGACAATTGTTGCAGCCGGTCATGATTGAAGTGCTGGTGTCTAGATTCGTTCTCGGTGTTGATAAGTCACTGAATAGACATGAAAGGGAGAGGTTAAGAGGTGATGAGAAGATCAGGCTCTGGGCGGCGTTGGGTGTTGGTTGAACTCTGGGATCATCCAGAGCTGAAACGGGGCGGCAATAGCCTACCTACCCAGCAAGCCACCAGCTTACCCGGTCAGTTAATGCAGCGGGTATTCAACCGGCTTTCACCAATGCTAAGTGATATCCCTCGCAGGTGAGACAGTGATGTGCTTCTCGTCACCCGCTGGCTTGCTTCATCCCACCTTTTGAAAACGGTATCCCGCGCCGAGTCTCTCTCGACCGTCCACTTACATAGACCTCTGCGGCCTTTCTGGACCAATCCATTAAGCCATTCGCGGGGTAAACTTGTCGCCAATACTTGATTGACATTCTCTTGTTGTCTCATGCGAAGAGTTGTTGTCTCATTTGAATACCCGGCAATCTCAGTCTCAATGATACCCGGTCATGGCTGACCGACGAAGATCAGGCTTGAACATTGTGCGGTATTCCCTTTGATTCTACTCCGTCGTAGAGTGCTTTTTGAACAATGTAGTCAAAGATGATCGAAGATATAAAGATTGATTACACAGAGAAGCCGATTCTTCAACACGCAAGACCTTTAACTCTAGTTGAAAATATCTAGTCACATCTATTCCAGATTGTTTCCGCAAGCGCGGGACAGGACAAACTGCCCTGATGTAAGGATTGCGTGCATTTCATGGCTTGATCAGAGGGGCTGTTGGTACTTCTGGCGCTCTCATGTTCTCTTCTCTCCCAGACACATGTCAACCCAACTCAACCCACACCCCTCGTTCACATCAGACAACACTTTGTGAGTTCCGTTGATGAACGGAGACTACTTAAGACATTGGCATCGGGGATCCGGTGTTAATATCCTTCCCTGTCCGATGGCGGACCGAAACACTTAAAGCCACAAATTCACAATGGTGGTGACAACACATCCAATGTGATAAGTGTGTTGTAATTTGTAATTCTGACGACTCCGAGACAGGCTTCACCGCATGTGAGCCAAGTCTCACATTGTGTAAGCAACGAACCATATTCATTTAGACGCGCGTTCTGGGCGGAGTTCCCAAAGTGCAGTGACGATAGCCTCCTTGCTGCATGGCTGTCCAAAGGCGGCGCTGATGAACCAGGTTGAGGCGAGCTGAACAAAAACGATCTACATGTTGAACCATCAAAAAGCCCTCGGCTAAATCAAAAGCATTGGAAGAAGAAAACATTGCACATTGCTGGGGTCATGAATATCATCCGCTTCCCCGGCGGCTCAGCCCCATGTCATGTCTCTAGAGCATACGCCCTGCAGAATTTCAGTTGCGAAATACCATCGTCTTTGCTCGGGTGATGATCTCTCTTGACGAACCAACTAAGCAATTGGAAACCGTTGAGGCTGCTGTTATCTAGGATGAGGCCTTGTGTTTCGGTTCTCTCTGCCAGACTTGCCGTTGTCAACGTGAGCTCGATCCTTCGTTTCTTTTCTTGGACAAAGGAAATCAACACCAGTGATATCGTCTCAAAGGAAGCAACAGGTGAAGAATAATCTTCGAAATGAGTTCATTTGACGTGATTATTTGAATTAAATCGGGACTTGAAGGCCAGGTTGAACTGCTAATTGAATGTACACGCAATGAATGACCACGTGACCTGGGTTAGCTCTTCCCATCCTCAAGTGGATGCTATCACGAATCTCCTCGGCACTTCGCGGCGGCATTCTCAGCGGCACTCTATGGCAATGCTCAAGTCCAAGCTATCTACCAAGCTATCCACCAAGCTTCTTGTTCGGCTCCGGCTCATTGGGTCTTCGGAGAGGCCGCCTGATCCCACTTCTGTCCGCTAGCGCATCGGACGAGTCAGGCTCTCTTCAACCTCTGGATCGCCACAATGCCCCGGGCTCCATGATGGAGGACCACGACAGTTGAGCCCCATCGGAATGACGACGATCGATCCTGTAAGCGGCATCCACAGAGCGACCGGGTGTTTTAGACGGTCCACAGAGCTCTTTTTTACAGGCCTTGTAGCGCTTGCGACGTCACTAGCCAGGGGCTGCCAGGGTTCCTGGATGGGGACTTTGCAGAATCGAAAGGCTGCCCCAGAAAACGTCTGGTCTTTTGAACCCTTCCCCTGCAATGCGACGGAATGGGTTGCTGGTTCGTGATTCTTCTGACGTCCTTTCATTGTCTCTCCTTTCCCTTCATGTCTCGTTGACGGCGGCGGTCATGCCTGCAACTCCATCTCTTTCTAATTCTACGACGCAGATGCTCTCCTTCAGGTCATTGCTTTTCACTCTTTTACTTTTCCTCGCGCGTCCTGGCCTGGCAGCGCATGTCCAGGTCCGGGATTGCATCTCGGATTCTGGAGAGGCTCTCTCGTCGCACCCCCAGTTCACTCCCTATAGCCTCTCGGCATCCCTCGACGAACGACACAACGAGACGCGACTCCAATTGATCATCTCGGGCGAATATACGGACCTAAAGACGTGCGAACAATTCCGCCAACAGGATACCTCGATAGAGCTGAGCTTGGCTGCTCTCGGTGGAACGAGTCGATACCATGGCGAGATTCTAAACTCGACTTGCGAGTCGAGACTATGGACCGCTCAGAAGATTCAAAAGCGAACACAATACTTCAAGGTCCTTTTCCGAATCGATCACCCAGCACCTCTAGCGGCTTTCGAGCTGGAGGTGGATATCAGGGGCTCCGATGGCCTCCCAGTTGGATGCATGAATGGCTTCCTGACACCAGATATTGGCCCAACTATGCAAGGCATTTCCTTCTGGGGTCTGGTTATTATCTTTGTGCTGGTGATTCTCGCTGCTGGCTGGCGAGAGTGGTCCAATCTGGTACAACCGCTGCAAGACGAAGAAGAGGGCTCTGCTCAGAGGGCATCGAACAGGTCGCACCTCACCAGGATCGCCGATTGTCTCTCGTATATCCAATTCATCTTCTTTGCCGGAGCGCTCAGCCTCAATTATCCCGGATTTCTGCAACCGATTGTCAGCGCTGCCAGTTGGTCAACTCTGATGCTCCAACGAGGCATCGTGATACGACACTCCGTCTACTATGGCATTCACGACGGCATTCACGAGATCAATGGCACATTTGGTGGAACTTCGGGCCTCGAGCACATGATTCAGGTTATGGGTGCCCCTGTCACTATGGGCACTTGGAGCAACATCGCCACTCTAGCCGTCGTCATTCTCATCTGCTTCTTCATTCTAATCCACATCGGTCAGAGCCTCAGATGGACACGAGATTGGTTTCGACAAGCTGGGCAGTGGAGTCTGGAGGGCTATGCTCAAGACAGTCACAAGGCAACCATCTGGGTCGCGTTGCGTGTCTTTCTGAGCTACCTCTTGCTTCCTCTTACGGCATGGGCAACTTACCAGATTGACATGGCTCGCTTCTTGCCATCTTATTACACCATCTTGACAGTGGTGGTCATCTGCCTGTTGATTCTGGGATGTTGGTGGGGGTTGTCTTCACGAAGCCCCCAGAATATGGGATATCTGCTCATCGACGAACTCCACAGGCAGGAAGCTGATGAAGTACCATCACGAACCCAGGACTATTACACGTTGGCTACTTTTGGCTTTCTCGTGCTCCGCGGGTCTGTGATTGGAGGCTTGCAACACTTCGGAACAGAGCAGTTGTTTACCCTCATGGCTTGCGAAGTTGGTCAGCTTGGTCTCGCTACGTGGGCTTGGTCGGTGTCCGGCCTGCTTTCCAGGGCTACTGTGGTGACGGTCGCACGACTATGTGTCCTGCTTCTATGTGTGGGCATGGTCCCTGATCTCGTGAGCCACAAGGCCTCCAGTGCTCTCGGGTACATCATATTGATGTTTCATGCTCTTTTCATGATTGGCATGTTTCTCGTTCCCTCGGCCTACGACCTCGTCCAATTTGCCATAGCTGCGGCCAACAAGAGGAAAAGCCCTGAGCAGCCGGACAAGGACGAGGATCAGGAACGCCCTCAAGTAGGTGTACCTCTCTTGATGAAGGTTACTGTTATGCTAACTTGGTGTCAGGTGTTTGGCCTTCGACAACTCTCAAGGCGCCCCACGACTATCACCAATCTGTCCGTACGGGGCCTAGTAGTCGATCACGAGAGGAATAGCTCGCTAAGCTCGAAAGCGCCGTCAGTCTGCTCGCCTCGCGCTTCGTCTTTCGGCTCAGAGCCAGTATCACCAGAGCTACTACGTACATACTTCCGATCCCCAAGGCCCGAGAGGTCATCTTCGAGTCTCTTGGAGAGGAATCATCAGTTCAAGGCTCTGGGAAGATTAACCCCTGAGAGCATCGCTGAGAGCACAAGCGAGAGTTCCAGCTCGGGCAGCTCAGGGGGTGAAGGGGGACTGGAACCTGGAGAGGTGTCGCCAGCGTGGCAGATGGCTTCTCCATCCAATCCAAACGTTGATTACTCGTTCAGAGAGGCTGATCTTTATTATGTCAAGCCGCGACGAGTGTCATTCCGCCAAACAAGTCCTACCAGCTCTGATGACTCTGGTAGGCCGGTGAGTTTCGTGAGCAAGATCAGATTCTGGTCACGATAACAGTTTATAGAAAGCATTTGCATTTAGATAGATACCTTACAAGCGATTTAATTTTGACAACGATACAAAACCTTTGTTGCGCTATACCGTTCCACTGCAAAAACAAGCACAGCAATGTTGCTGTGCAACCACGCCCTGCACACCGATATGCCCTCGAGTGTTGAACTGCTCAACACAAATTCACAGAGGGAACCTCAAGGGACTGTTGCCCAAGTCGTCCCAGGCAGTCTGAAAGATGGCCTTCAGGTCAGAGTCCCCGAGCATCTTGCAGTCGTTCTTGTGGCCTTTCTCACGCCAACCTTGCGCCTGGCAATCCTATAAACCAATCAATATAACGATCCAACACCGCGGTATGTTGGCCCGGATGTCTCACCTTGTCGCAGTACCAGAAAAAGTGGCATTTAGCACATGCCTTGAGTGAGGTTCCCTGGCGTTGGCAGGCATGGCATGTTCTCATTCCGCCGTCGTGCTGGATCGAGAACTGCTGCACGCGGGCACTCAGCGACATCAGATCGTTCAAGGACATTGGGAATATCTATGAGTGTTGTCAGCATGTGATTTCGAGGACGGCGGCTGGGGGAATACCTTGATAAGGTCCTTCTCGCGCTCTCTAACGCGAAGCATATACTGGAGATGCTGCCCTAGGATCAAGTGCTCGGCGAGGTAACCCTTCCTGACGGGGCGCAAGATGGCGATGGCCCAGCCAACTTGGGGCTCGGGGCTGAGGGCTCTCGAGTTTTGACCTCCTGACTTGAATTCGATTGGGCACTGGTTGCGGTAGTGGTCCTGGATCCAGAACCGGACGCCTCCGGGGATGGAGCTGGTCTTGATAATCTCGGCGAGAAGGCACCAGGCCTTGCGAGTCTGTATACGGCGTCCGTCGTTGGCGAAAGTAAAGTAATCTGGACTGTTTCTGGGTGAGATAGGAAGACCTCCGAGGCGAGGAAAGACAGCTTCGTTGCTGAGGTCGGCAAAGCCGTTGAGGCAGGCCTTGCTGTCTCTCCAGAGCCAGTCCTCGAAGGCTTCCGGGTCAAGCCCTTCGGGCACGACGGCTGGGTCTACCTTGCCCATGACGGTGTTCCAGTGGGCCAGGCCCTGGAGCGTTTGCTGGCTGCTCAACGCCTTGGGGTTGTCGCCGCCCAGGAACAAGAGGCAAGCCTGATGGTGCCGCTCAAGTAAAACCATGTGTCTTGCACGCTCGTTCATCACCATGAACGAGAAGCAGGCGATGGAGTAAAGATGGATCGAGTAGTGGTCGAACGCGTCCTCCTTGGTGAGCAGGTCGGCGCATTCCCGGATGGCGCGATACCTCCTCCACACCGATTCGTCAGTGGCCTCAGACCGAGTCCCCAAGAGCTCGTACAAATACCACGATTGCTTCAGTCTCTGGTCGCTCTCTTCCAGGCGCTGCCCCTCGAGGGAGCACAGACTACAGGTGCATGTAAACTCGCGGAGTGCCGCCTGGCGTCCGGCCCTTTCCCGGAGCCTGTTGAGGTAGCAGATGGTGATCTCTTCGCCCTCTGCTATGTCCCTGAGAGAGTGGAGGGTGAGCTTCCCCAAGATTGCGTTCCAGGAGTCGTGGGCGTTGTTCAGACAGGCGTGATTAACACGCGAGGCTATCAAGTAAAGACCGTGGATGTCTTCGGCGGGTCCCTTCAGGCAGTTGCTACAAAAGACGCCCCAGGCTGGATCTTCGGACTTGAACATGTCCAGGCGGGTCAAGTCGAAGTAGGCCGTCTTTTGGGCTGGCGTGAGGTTGTTGACCTGGCGGATGACCTCGGCCTTGACGTTTTGGATCTCTAAAATGACGGGACTCGTGAAGACGGGGGCTTCGGCCAGGATTCGAGTGCCTTTAGGGATAGGTTTGGTTGCGATGAGGCCCTTTCCCTTGCCAGGAACGTCTCGGATGGCGTACATCGGGGTGTCGACTTTCTGGTCGGTGTCCGAATTCTGTTTGGTAGCCATCTTTTCGTCGGTGGCCATGATGAAGAGACCTTGACAGGGAAAATATTTGAGAGGGAGAAGGGGGGAGATGATAAAGGTGTGGTCGACCGTGGGTCAAATGAGCACTGCTCTCGCACTTCTGCAGGTGGCCGGCAATGGCCAAATCGTTGCCCTCAAGATATTGTATGCAGGAGGCAGCCTGCATACTAAGGCTGTTTGTTCAATATCGTTTGGTAGCGTAGACGGGATGCAACGACCCGCCCAGAGGGTAAACCAGCAGGATACCAAGCATATCAGCATCAACCCTGGGCTGATCACATATAATTTAGGCAGTGAAAGTTTGTTTGACTAGTAATTGGCACTGTAATCACGGCAGGGTCACCGGCAGGGGGCAATAGGCCACATGTTGGACAGTGTTGACTAGTCTGGTCAAACCGTTCAGTCGTGTGCAAGCAACTCGGGTGGCAACAGGATGGTGCCCGATCAGTCGCCTATGATAAGCAATCTTGGAAATAGGCTGACGGTAACATGTACTCTATACTTGTCTGTTCCAAGTTTCCCGTGCTCTTGCGTATTTCAGTGCAACCAAGCTCACAGTTGCGCGTTGATGTTTCCCCCATCAACACCCAGAGGCAAGCATCCCAGACAACCACTCCATACTTTGGGAGGTTTACTCAGGCGACGTGTGTGATTTCGCTTGTGAGGAAACATTTGGATATGAGCAATTACTGTATCTATCAAGAAGTTGCCAAAACAACAACGACAGGTTGATGCGTTGTCTTCGTGTTGTGTCGGTACATGCAAACTTGGTCACTCTGCTCCCAAATCTGCTCGCAAAGACATAAAGATAGGTGACAGCCATTCTCTATAAAACAAAGCAAACTCCGACCCGGTTCTAGCTGTCGCCGTCATCAATGTTGAGCATACTCTATATATCAGATCAACCACAACATCCCTATATACTAGAACTTGACGAACCCAGAGCGCATCGCGCCTCTGACAGCCTTTCCCCGTCATAGAGACCTCCCCGATCCCTAAGCCCTGTTGGATCCGAGATTGGCCATCTTCCTCCCGTCTAGACAGATGACGACATCATCATCCCTGTGTAGAAATCCCGTCACTCGAGCAGTGAGCCGCACATCTGCAGCCTGGGTGATGAAGCACCGAGCTGGTCCGAAGTCGTTCAGGACATCATGGGTCTCTGGTCCATTGGAACTACCCATCTCCGTACTGCTTTTATAATCTCGAGTCACGAGTCAATTCCGTTCACTGGTTGTGGACGAAACAAGTCCATGCCCGCCCTCGCCGAGGCGAGGCAATCTATTCATGGACCCTCGGGGTCAACGAAGACGTCGTCGACTACCCAGTAGGGCATTATGGACATATAGCCCCTCCGATACTTCCTCAGACAGAGACTGTCATCTCACAATACGATATCCGCAGAGACAGGAGTTGCCGACACCCTTCGGCCATTCCAACTGTTCACTCCACCTGCGTCCTCGCTGGCAGCTCAGGATCGTTAAGCAAAACGCCCCTGTTGGAGATATATATACCAGTTATCAGAGGGGTGAGCGCCCTATGCCAAGCCAGTTCCCAAAGGCGCCTCTGAATGCCCATTTGTCTGTGGTGATGGGTCACGAAAGGGATCCATCCTTCCCTGGCTCGGGTGTTGTTTGAGGGCGACAACCTGATCGAGGATCTCGAGAAAGGGAGGAAGAAATGTTTCAAGTTTGTTGAAATGCAACAGTTCAACCTAGAAGACCAGGCCACACCCCAGTCATGAGATGTTGGCCATGGGGATTGCCGCTACCGTCAACGGCATCTTTGAGAACATGTTCAAATCACCAGACGAGGGGCGCCACATCGAATGCTGCTCTGCTCCCTTCTAGCTATATAATTCATACTTGCACATTGAGGCGAAAAGAGAACTCGCCCGCTTCCTAGGACATCGAACATCGCATCGACGAGGGAGTTTTGGGATACGACCAAGCCCTGTGACTAACTTTCATCGCCTACATCCTGCCGACTACCTGTTATTGCCAGGCTTCGGCGCTTCCACCATGTGCCGAGTCGTCCCATCATGGCAACGCCGCCTTCGGGGATCAAGAATCGATTCAATTATATATTTATATATCACCTACGCAATTTCCTCTCAAATGACGAGTACGCACAATATGCTCGCTTACCCTATCCCACGAAGGTTTCCGAAAAAAAAAAAAAAAAAAGAACCTCCAGTGCCCTTTACCCCATCCTACGAAGACTTTCGAGGGCTAAAATAGTGTCAGGAAAGGTCATCAGTTTTTACTCCCGCAACCTAATGGTTTTGATTACACCTCTACACAAATATTACTGACAATGTCCTCTTTGCTTGTCTGCGAGCGAATGGAGCCATGTGCCTCAAGTCCCTGCACCTTCAACATATCTCTATGTCTCTGTGCCGCCGAGCTCACTTCGTGTCGGTTCGCTACTGTGAGGTCTAATGCCTCCTTCCTCTCTCCTAGATTGGCCCTGAGTGAAGTGGCTGTCCTCCGACTTGGTGCCCTCATGTGATGTCCTTGCTTCATTGCTTCCAACTCCAAGTAGGCTCATGTCGTCTTCCTTCATTTCACTCGTTGATGGCCCGCCTTCATTCCAAAGACTCTCGTGGTATTGTCGTTCAACAACACTGGCCCCGTTCTCAAAATCCTCGGGTTCACTTTGAGATGAGTTTCTTCCGTCTGGTCCAGTACCGGTGTCTGACGTCTTTGCTTCGCTCGATCCGCTTGGAGACTCTGTATCGACTGGAGAGCTATTGATATGTTAATAAGCTTGTTCGTGTCATTTCCAGTATCAATCCCCGCATAAATGACTTACCAAGGCATGGGTGGCAGCTCATACTGACGCCTGTACACTTGTGCAAAGACGGGCTCAGTATCAGGGACTGGCAAAGCGTACTCAATCAGACCAGCCCTGCGGATACGCCTAGGCGATGTGAATGGAAGCAGCAGGTATCCGCTAGAAGGATCCGGCCACCGCGTCACCAACCAGCCATTGAAGACAGCATCTTGGGAGCGATGCGGTTCCGGCACCCACTGCGAAAACTCATTGGGACATCCTCCCCACCAGTTGTAACGTGGACTGACAGGGATGGGGCGTGTCTTCCAAAACTCTTTATAAATGAAGTTCGGGCGGTTGGCGCAGGTGGAGTTGTTGAAGTCGATCAATATTACCCGGGGAGTGTGGGAATCAACTCCCTCGCTGGTAACAGGGTCTGCGATCATGGCGTTTCTGGGCGAGAAGTCTCGGTGGATGACGCCGTGAAACTTCAAATTCGTCTCAGCTTCGGCAGCTTTGGCAAACATTTCGGGTCTTTGTTCCGGAAGCACGGTATGGAACCCCAAGGCCTTTCCGTCTCTCTCCATGATGGTCTAGAGGTCAGTCCCCTTGATACACTCCATGAGCACCAAGCGCACTGGTCGCAACACCGGAGGAGTGCCTGTCAAAGGCATGTCGAAAGTCCAGGCGCCATAGTATTTGGGAGAGAAGCGGCCATCCGCCCCATCGGCCTTGAGGTCTTCGAATGCAGCCGCCTCTCGAGAATAGTCTTGGTCTGCTCTGTACGTTACGTCGACGGGGGTGCCAAAGTCTGGGTCCGAGAAGGAGTAGTAAAGGGGATCGTAGATCTTCGCGACATATACGTTGCTCAAATCGTGGCCTACTTGGCAGCGTACGACCTGTGCACCACGGCCGTCCTTGCAAGCGATGCAACCAACGATCTTCAGCATTTGCTCTTCTATGACGTCTAGGTGCGGTGCGGTTTCGACGACAGGATTGCGCAGGCACCATTCACTCTGTGGGAATTTGGCGACCTCTTCCTGTGGTGCTTCTTGGCGCTCCAACCCTCTGGTATATCCAGTCAATCCAAATGGAGGTGGAGGGACATGAGGTCGGATGGTGAGGGTGAGGCCGTTGTGGTAGGGGAAATCTGGGCGTCGCGGATCGGGTGGCGGCACCCATGAGTCCAGCAGCCAGTCCGCTATTTCAAGATCGTCGGGTAGCATTTTGAGACCTGCAAAATAGGATGTCGTATCATGGAAGTAATCAGTCTGGCCGCGAGGGAAGTCCCAGTTGTGTTGTGCAAGATGAGGTTGAGGTGCGCCGCTGCCTCAGGCACCTGGGGGGACCTGGCAAACAACCAGCTTGCGTTTGATACAATTTCTGAGCCGCTTCAGACTCTGTGCTACCGGCTTAAAATTAGTAGCAGATGGTGAACCTCCTTTGTGGGATTAAGTTGTCCTCGAACACAGACCTCTCTGATTGGTTGCTGTCCGAGTAGACGAACTGCTTCATCGAGAGGGACTCAGATGGTAAAATATGTCGACTCCAAATGCAAGCCCAGCTACCTCGCTGATTCCATCCTGGAGATTTCTCTAGAACTTCACGATATGGCTGGTGGAGTGGAGTTCGGCGTGCGTTTGCAGGCAGTGAATCACTGCGTCTAAGGACCTCGGACCAAGATCCAAAGTCGTCCCGTACCAATCTTGTCCTCTAAACCTTTCCCTTTCCCTTCCTCGTCCAATTCCTATCCCCAAATCATCATAAGCATGCGAAGATGCCTGCCATAACTATTCTCGCATCATTTGATGAACCTATACCAATAAGGACCGAACCCATCGCGAAGAATCATGATGCTCACGTTTCCGGCCCATCAACCCTGACATCAGAAGCTCCCATGCTCGGACTACGACTACATGATTTCTTTGCCCCTCTATCTACCAGCTTGATCCGTGGTCATCTGAAGGACTCCTATTTGGCTACCTGGGAGGAAACAAGAACTCTGCGCCTCGAAGCCGATGCCAGTGATGCGGCCTCCCCTCAGCTAATTAATCCCGTCGACCTTGCCCTGGCCGCCTATCACCCCAAGGAGATATTCCATCTCAACCAAGAGCACGTCAAGAGTTCCATCAGCGCTTCAGCCAGAGCGGACAAGAGCTAGCACCGACGTCTACCTGGCGGCGCCTCTGCTCGGTTCGCCACCCTCGACTACAAGAGACCTGGCATCATCCGCCTCAACGAGTTCACCGAGGCTTGCTGCACGCCGGATGACTTCCATGGGCGCATCGCAGGCTTGAATGGTGATCCTACAGCCTTCCACGGCTACGCAGAGATCCTGATGAAGCAGGCGGTCAACTACACCTACCAATACAAGTCCAAATACGTCGCCTTCTTCGATTGGGACACGCTCCTTCTCATCTACCTCGAAAACGCCGAGAATCATAACGGTGGAAGCTGGTGCCACATTGATATCGTGACGAACCGGCGCCAAATGAGGCGGGCTCTCCTTGGCTTTCTCGAGGCGGCGTACCAATCCTATGGAGGGAGAAGCCGCAGCAGGGGCCCGGTATACCCAATCCCACAGATCCCCTTGACGCAGCCCAGCCGACATAGTGGCCGGGTAAGATGAGGAGCGGGGACCGTACTTTTGGTATCGCCCTTGGCCGTACTCCGTATCTGGCTCAAGAGTGTGTGCTTGCAGGCTTCATCTGCGCCCTTTCAATACGCATGTGGGCGGTTCTGACCACTCACATCCTCGCCCTCATCCTCATCCTCATCCTCATCCTAACCCATCCTAATCCTTTGACTATTATCATGTTCGTCTTTTCATTCAATCTTCGGTATTCTCCTCCCCGCGATCTCTTCCCTCTTTCGAGCCAACATTCACCATGGCTGTGTAAGTTAACCAGTTTTCTTAACAATGAAACACCCGTGTCTGATTCTGCCATGCTGACCTGTATAGAATAAAATGAGGATTCTGGTTTAATGATGCGGTTTCTCTTGATCATAGACATGGGTTTCAGGGTGGAATACAGTCAATATCAAGGCGCAGTGTTCGTCTGTAGAGCAGTATTCTCCAGGCGTTCAGGGTCCAAAAATTCCGGTAATGGTCGAATCGCGGCAGGGGCAGTGAGGTGAAGGTGATGGTGAATGGTGGAAGGGGTATAAGAGCGATGTAGAGGCGGTACACACACGAAATTGCTAGTAGAAGGGCTTGGCACTGAAAGTTCGTTGATCAAGGAGAGTTTGTCAAACCACTTAAAACGTGCTGGTCGCTCAACTTTCGTGAATCCTCTCGAGCCGGATGGTCTGGGTCGGCGGTCCTTTCGTTGACTTGCCCCGCCGCAACCCTAGCATCTTGAAGCCAGCACCAAATTTCCTCACTCTGTAACAGAAGTCGAGGTTGGTGGACAAAGGGGGGTTCTTGCAACAAGGTTGAGGGACGGCCAATCGTTCCTCCGCCATGACTTGCTGCCTAAAGGCCGTCAAGATTGCCTCATCGGCCCGGGCCTAGCGTCCAAGTTCAAGGTGGTGAAATGATTCAGACAAGCTTTTATGGGAGAGTTTTCCTGAATCGAGCAAGAAACAGCCTCGGAGGGGGTTCGTCTGATTTTGGCATCGTGATCCCACGCATCAAATTCCTCAAAATTTGTGGCAAAGGCCAAGTCTGCAGGGCCCAAAGCTAAAGCTGACACTTCATTTTACCTCAACCCTACTCCTTTACACTTTACAAAGACGAGAAACAGGAGTCTCGATCAATTCAAGATAAGTAAGCAAAACAGGGGTGTATTTAGTCACGTAATTGACATTTTCAGGTCTCATCCCAGACGGCATCAGAACATCAAGATGGCCCCCACAGGCAAGAGCCTGCACTTCTCCAACCAGTTCGTCATCAGCTGTGGTACCGTGTCGCTAGATGTGGAGAGGTCAAAAGTGCTCCTTATCCGCTGGCGGCGAACAGGCGAATACTTGCTCCCCAAGGGCCGCAAAGACATAGGTGAACCCCTTGAAGAGACGGCCCTGCGAGAAACCTTTGAGGAGACGGGAATACGAGTCCAACTGCTTCCCATGGACATCGACACCCTGGCCACCTTGCCGTCCTCCATGAAGGCTGAGGGCCGCCCGAAAGCAGTCACTGAACCTATTGCCGTTTCCCAACGCACTACACAGAAGGGGATTCTCAAGATCATCTTTTGGTATGTTGCTGCGGCAGACTCTACCACTGTTCCAGAGGAGGGAACACAGCAGGAAAATGAGGATTTTGATACCGTCTGGGCCGACTTTGACAATGTCGCCTCCACCTTGTCATTTGATGATGATCGAAGCATTGCTCAAGAAGCCATCGCTGTGGTCCGCAGAGGAGTGGTTCCAGCTTCTTGATGGGCAGGTCCAAACATCTCCCGTCAGAATGGCATTCCCATTCAAGAAGCCAGAAAATCCTCAAAGCGTTGGTCAGTAAGGTCTGCAAAACCTTGGCAGCGAGTCGGAAGATCCCCACCGTGTTCATGCAGCCTTTATGGGTGCTGCTGACGTCGCACAACTCTCTTGGCAGGCAGCCAGTGACACAGACTGGGATTCGGGCGGTCTTGACTGTGCGCGGAGGTTCTAGAGAATGATTTCAGCCTCAAGATGATTGACTAGCGTCTCTTCTGTAGCATTGAACTCAGACAAATGAACACAAGCTGCTCATCCGCTGGTCTCGGTGAATGTCTGTAGCTTCCTGGGCGACTTGAGCCCACCTATGTGCCAAGTACGATTTGTCTAGAAGGAATGGAGGCGCATGTATGCATCCAGACTTCCCATTACAGGACCCAGTCTCTTGCCTGGGCGCTTCACTCGTGGGTCAGAAACAGATGGCAGTAATGCCTGTTTTCACGGCCGTAACTTAACTCTCCAGATGAGGGGGGCTGTTTTCGTCGAGAATGCGCAGGCCTTGCATGAAGGAGCGTCTCCTGGTCCAAGAGACGGCGGCCATGGTCTTAATGGTAGCAGTAGCAGTATCTAACGACTTGAGCAAAGAGAAATCCCATGCTATCAAGTGCTTGAGCAAGATGCCATGCTGGGATGATGGCTCCGACTGCAACTCTTGAGTGACAGAATGGTGGAAGGGGGTGCGGGGACCGACTTCAGGGGTTGGCAAACCAAGTTCCACAGACACGGTGAACTTGTAGGAGAAAACATAACTGCTCCAAGCTTTTCTAGGCTCACTCACTCATCGTCAAGGGACTGATTATATGGGGCTTGGGGGATAAAACCCAGGAAATGGATTCAAGATCGGCGTCGGCACAGCCGGCCACTTCTGCTGGCACGATCCTACATGTCACGCATGGACAGAACTAGAGCAAAACCCAATCTTCTCTCTCTTCTTAATAATTCTACTAGATTTTCGATGCGTCGCGGTGGAGTATGGTCAAGATCAAGGCTTGGAGTTCATATAGGGGGCAATCACATTCTTGTGTAACCATGAGAGTTCAGAAACACAACTCACCAAGAACAGCACAACCAAGACCCTTTATACGATAAAAACCCCATTTCACTCTTCTATAGCCATGTCCAACTCCGTTATCTCTCCAACCAAGCCAACCGGGTTGATTAGTCACCAACCCCTAAACGCCTCCCGGCGCTTCATCACTGCCAGACACCCGACAGAGCCTCTACCCTTATATATCACTTCCCCGGATCCCATTTTCAACAGACAGACATCCGAATGGCGTAACTGTGACGACTGTTCAGCAGGTCCTGACGAGGAACGCACTTCGGGATGGCCGGTATACCGGGGACGGCGACGTGTGCTGACATAAGGTGGGCATGTCGGTGTATATGGGCCTGGAGTTCGAAAAAGGTTGTGCTAGAAGATGTCTGTCCCTTACGCGCTTCTTTTTTTGCTGATATAGGTTTTGTAATTTTTGCAATTTTCTATGACTGTGTTTGGGCGAGTGGTGTTGTGTTGGTGAGTTGGCGGTTGATCACAAATGAAGCTATTCGCAAAAGGACGGGCAGCCAAAAACCAGTCAAGACCCAACTTGCTCAAAGTTAAACACATCCTGCCACTCATACGTATAATCAAAATCCCATCCAGAACTCCAATTCTCCGTCAGCTCACATGAGGGCTGGAGGTCGGTCGGAAGATGCATGTTGAACACGTTGGTCTCGAACTCGATGACATTTTGGGGGAGAGCAGGTGCAGGCTTCTCGACCCGCGAGATGCGCATCCTTCCAAAGTAAGGAATCGTTACCTCAAAGTTCTCAGGTCCAAAGAAGGTCCCGTGTCGCGCCGCATGTAGATTCTCCAGCACTTCGGCAGCTTGAGTCGCTACCGCGCAGTCTAGCACAGAGGTCATATCTCTCATGCTTTTGGCCAGCTCCATGATCAGTTTCCATAGCCGCTCCTCTTCCTCAGCCGAACGGGAGGAACTCTTGGATATCAGATCCGCAGCGAGGATGGCAGCTCCGCTGAAGGCCATAAAGTCGACAAAGTCGCAGCTCATGGGCGCAGTCCCGAGGACTCGCATGTTCAGGTAGGCTCGCACCATTCCTTCGGCAGACTCAAAGGCGGTGGTTCGGCTGTAGTCGTATCGCTTATCCCGAGCTGTCATGCGCACATAAGGCAAGTGCAGCAGCTTGTTGGTTGTATAGTAGAAGAGGATGATGGCACGACGTGTAAAGTCTATGCCATAGTACCCGGTTATATCAGCCTCAGTGGGTTCCCACCACTCGGTCGGTATCATCTCCTTGAGCTGGTCCATCTCCTCTATGATCCGAGCCGTGCTTGAATATGACGACTCGAGCTGGTGACAATTTCGATCGGTGATGTGGCCCGAAATTATACCCACCTTTCGAAGGATCTTCCGCTCCAGGGCATCATTTTCGTCAACTCGGTCGAGGCGGATGAAGTGCTCTGGAACAGCATAAGGCAGCCCCAGGAACAGTGATAGATGTCGATCCTGTACCCAGAGAGCATTCCATATCTCCTTTTTTCGTCCATTTGGGACGAACCCGTGCAGGCCCAGTATCATGGCGTTGTTCAAGGCGGTCCTAGTACTCTTCCAGGCACTGCAGGGACGTCCCATGAAGATGAAGAGTTCGTATTGGAGCGTGAGCGCCTCAATAAACTCCAGACTGCAGACAGGAGACGAGTGTGTTTGCAGCAGCTCCTCCACCTCTTTAAGGTAGTAGTCAATGATCTTGGGTGCCTTCCAAGGCAGACTCAAAGGTGTGTCCTTGTTGAAGTCTTTGGGCAGCTCCTGGAGGCAAAGGCTGAGCCAGACCAGAGCTCTTGCGACGACGCCTGGGTTTGAGGATATGACGGATTGCTGAATAAACCTCACGGCCATCGGCACAGAGTCTGGGAAACACCGTTCACCAGTATCCGTAGGCGTGAATGCCAGGGGCCAAATGGCCCAGAATTGCTGCGTATACTCAAAAATGCTGACCAGTACCGGGGCGCAGGGCAAGTAAATCATTGAAGAACGATTAGGAAAAGGGTCCCTAGGCCGGGGCCGCAACTCGGCTTCAAAACTGGGCTGGGTAGGCAAAGTCTCTCTAAGATTCTTCATAAGCGGTGCGTTTTCGAGGACAACACTGGCATCCAAGTCTTGATCACTGGAAGTGCTCCTCGACGAGACGGACTCGCCAACAACATGGGTAAAGATGGCGCCGAGGGATGTATCTGGCGGTAGACCGAGTCTCTGGCATTCTCGTAGACGAAGGATCTCAACAGCGCCCTCATTCGATTGCACATAGTCGGGCGAGAGACTCGATGTGCTGGGCGAGGTGCTCGATGGCGCTTGCTGGGGTCTGCACGGCGCCTTGTGGGCTTTGCACTGTCGACATCTGTCTGAGCCCTCGGGGAAGATGCATCGAACTTTTCGGCGTCTGCATTCGGTGCAGCTCTTGGTGCCTAGTCTCATCCGCTTAGGTTGAGACTGCATGATTCGTGTGTAAGTCTGTCCTTCGGGGAAAGTTGCTAGGGGTTGTTGGTTTCAAGATGGAATTATGCACTCAGCTCGGTCGAATTCGGTCGAGTCGGCCGAATCCTTACCTTCCCTTCCCACCCTGCGGACCTGGGTCCATTAAGTAGCACAACACCAACAATCAGGCAGGCGCAAGTGGATTAATCAGTTCGGACAAACTGAGACCATTTCATTTCGAGATTTATAATTAGGGATTGATAATCAGGTTACAGTTCGTGTTGAAAGAGGAAGAGAATCGAGTATATAGTAGGCAGAGTAGACGTGGTGGTGAGTCGAATCCAGCATCAGATCAACAACACTCAACACAATAACAACTTTACCACTCTCAAAACATCTTTCAAAACTCCAATATTCATTAAGCAATCCTACAAAATGTCTTCCCAGTCCGAGCAGCTTACCGCCATCGCCCAGTCCTTCAAGGGCGTGCCCGGCTCCGAGCCCATCACTGCCGCCATCGAAGACTTTGTTCAGTTCTTCAAGCCCCAGAATGCTGTCCAAGTTGGCGACAAGTTCCCCTCGTTCCGCCTGAGTGATGCCACCGGCAAGGAGGTGTCGAGCGACGACCTGCTCGCCAATGGCCCTCTTCTCATCACCTTCTACCGCGGCGAGTGGTGCCCCTACTGCAACATCGCCCTCCAGCACCTGCAGCGTCACCTCGACGAGTACAAGGCCCGTGGTGTTACTCTCGTCGCTCTGACTCCCGAGCTGCCCGACTACAGCTTGACCACGGCCGAGAAGAACGAGATCAAGTTCCCCGTCCTCACAGACCGCAACAACGAAGTCGCCAAGAAGCTCGGCATCGTCTTTGACCAAGTTTCCGCCAAGGACCTCTTCAAGCAGGTTGGCGTCGACCTTACCAAGCGCAACGGCCTCGACAACTTTGAGGTGCCCATCCCTGCCACTCTGCTCGTTGACGGTTCTGGTGTCGTTCGCAACGTCTACATCGATCCCGACTACCGAAACAGAATGGAACCCAAGGTTGCTCTGGAGTGGATCGACGCTCTTAAGAACTAGGCATCTTTGTAATAGCGGCCATGCCATTCTTGGACGCCGTTGGATTTGCATGGATTTAAACAGCCCAGGCTTTGGGACGCTTGGGGGGCTCAATGACAATGATATAGACCCCAAACAGAACAAGTACATTGATTATCACACAGAAATAGACTTCAATTCCTACAATCACCGTGCCTTGCCCCCAGTGTACACTCCAAGTTCTCACAAGTCGGCCCAACTTACACACAGCTCCAATGATCACTTTCTATGAGCAATTCATCTCTGATCACTCACATTAACTTTCTCGTGGCCATGACTGAACTCGCCCATATCAGCTCAACTAAACTTGAAATGCTTACCCCTCTAAAAGAAGAAATGGGAGGCTTGTTTTCGCAACTTCATTTATGTAAACCCAGGTCGCCGACTCTCTGGCTCCGTAAAGTGGGTCTTCCCGTCCGGTCCGAGAACGACATCATCACCACCAAGACCATCCCACCATCTCCCTCCACCACGACAATCCCCCAACCTCCAATGCGTCATCTACCACAATGAACGCGCCCCGGAATCTGCTATTGCGCAGCCTGCGCGCTTCAAGGCCCATCCCTCGTTGTCCGAGACTGGCCTCCGCCCCGCCGAAAAGACCCTTCACATCATCCACCTTTCGTCGCAATACCAGGAAGCAGCCCGACGCCGATGACCCGGAGTTTGTGTCGATTCTCGATGGACCGCCGCAGATTGTTCGTGCAGGGAAGCGTCATGGACCTGGCCTCATCATCCTCGGTGCGTCAATTCACGTCTACATACGAGCGGAGAGCTAACCTCTGCGCAGCCATCATCCCCATCACGGCCTTCATTCTCGGCTCATGGCAGGTCCAGCGTCTAGGCTGGAAGACGGAGCTCATCGCAAAGTTCGAAGACCGCCTCGTCCGAGATCCCCTCCCCCTCCCTCCCACCATCGACCCCTCGGCCGTCCACGAGTTCGACTACCGCCGTGTCACAGCAACAGGCCGCTTCCGACACGACCAAGAGATGCTCATCGGACCGCGCATGCGAGACGGTACTGACGGATACATGGTCATTACGCCGCTTGAGCGTGAGGACGCCACGACTATTCTTATAAACCGTGGGTGGATCGACAAGAAGCACAGAGATCAGAGGACGAGGCCGGATGGCCTGCCCAAGGGCGAGGTCACCGTGGAGGGATTGCTCAGAGAGCCGTGGAAGAAGAACATGTTTACGCCTGACAATCAGCCCGAGAGGGGCTTGTTTTATTTCCCTGATGTCAAGCAGATGGCCGAGTTGACGGGAAGCCAGCCCGTCTGGGTTGAGGCCACTATGGGTATGCATAACCTCCGCTTCATCCTTGCCATCTCGTCCAGTTCATCTTTGCTAACAACAGCAGAACCCGAGTTCATGCAGATGGTCGACTATGAGGCTCGCGGCATTCCCTATGGTCGAGCTGCAGAGGTCAACCTGCGGAATAACCACGCCCAGTACATCTTCACATGGTATGTCACCTCTCTCATCCCCACGCCATCCTCTCGGGTTTCTAATGCCTCGACTTCAGGTACGGTCTCTGTGCCGCAACCTCCATCATGCTGTGGATGGTCGTCAAGAAGCCCTCAAACGAGATTGTTCGTCGGGTAGCCCGCTCAAAGGGCCTGTAAAATGTAAATCTCACTCATCCATACCCATGTAAGACTCATGTATACTCTGCCACCTCTCCCTCGCCGTCTTCCTCCCGCGGACGCTTGGCACGTCGCTGTTTGGCGGGCTGCGGGACAGGCATTCTCAGCTCTTGCATCAGTTCTCTCGGGAGGTGCCTCTGCGCGAGAGAAAACATGGAGGAACGCGGTCCTATCTGGCGTTGCCTGTACCATATTAGAATTTCTGGCTAGAACAAAAAAGGAGCTGATACCCAATGAAACATCAACGTACCTTTTCATGAGCGTAAAAACGTCGCTCTCCTCGATGGTCTTGCGCTTCGCGTGGTCTGCGTAGGCGCCAAGATCATCACCCAGTTGCTCAAAGAACCACTCAGATGCTTGGATGAGAGCGTCCAGCGTCTCTGCAGAGAGACGCTGGTTGCTTAGACCCGATGACTGGAGAGCTGTCTGGGCCACCCTCTTGACAAACGCAGGAGGCAGTGGTGGATACTCAATGCCATGCTGTGATATCCGCTTCTGCTTCTTTCTCGCCTTCAAACCACGCGGAAGTCTGTCATCGGCTTGTGCTCGGTGTACTGTAGCAGTTACCGTGGGCTCTGCTATGGGCTCTGGTCCCTCATCCAGTGAGCTGTGGTCGTCAACACCGCCAGCATCGTAGTCCCATCCACCCATGTCGAAGCCTCCCCCTACATCCGAGTCAGAGTCACCGAGCACCACATCGGCTTGACGCTCCTGAGCATCTTCACCCATGGCCTCGGCAACAGAATGATCGACGATAGGTGATGTCTGCGGGACATTGACAGCTGGGTCAGACAGCATAAATGTTGTCTGCTCTCCTACACCGGGAGGGATCTCAAAGTTGAAATCGCTCTCTCGGCCAACAGTCATCCGCCGCGACTGATCAGCTTCGAATCTGTACTCGTCGTTAGGATACGCCAGTTCGCAAAACGCAGGCCAACACTCGACTTACTGGTCTAGAGAAAGGTCATCTGCGCCCGCTCTTGCTTGCAGGTCCTCCAGCAGGCCTGGGAAGAAATCCGACTGTTGACCAATATCCTCCGTGCCTTCTTCCTCGTTAAAATAGTCGCTCATGCGCATGCTTCCAAAGCTTCCACGGGATAGCCTTGATGCCGCCTGCTCGCTAATAGCTCGCCGCGGCATCTCGATCGACTGCATCGTAAAGTTGTCTTCCTCGAGTTGCGACAACCGCGGAGGCCGCAGATCGGAGCTTGTACTAGAAGCATCCTCATCATCAAACGGCAAAGATAGCCGTGGTCTGTCAATCGGTAGGTCGTCTTCATCGTCATCTTCGTAAATGTTGCTTTCTTCTTGCTGCACGGGCGATATGCTCGACTTGTCATCCGGTGACGAAGACGAGGACGTCTGAATGGGCTTGCTTGTTGGCGCCAGGACTCGGCCGAGGGTCCGCAGAATGTCCAGGGGCGTCTCACGCTGCTGCATCAAACTGCGCCGTCGGTTCTTTCCAGGCGTGAATATGGCTGTTCGGCGCTGGTCGAGCGCTCGACGAGCGGCTTTGGCATGGGGAGTTGGCGCATTGGATCGGCCAATAGAACCGGGAGTGCCACGGCGGATAGAGGCTCGGAGGTCGCGGGCTCCGGTACGATCGAGAGGGGTGTGTATCGAAGCGCGGCCCGAGTGCGGTTCGGCGCTGAAGGCGCGGCGGTTTGGAGTTCGTGAGGGAGTTCGGGACGGGGTTTGTGAAGCAGCCTTGATAGGCGACCCGATGGGGCTTGAGTCCATGACGTTTTGTTTAGAGGTTGCGCATCGATAGTTGAGGGTGAAATGGCGGCGCAGATGGCAGGTTGACGGGTATCAAGTATAATTTTTCGTCCGCTGGTGTTCGGGCCAATTGATGCCTTCACGGGCTCGTGTCAGACTCTCCCTCCTTCGCTATTGTTGATGTTGTTGATCCATGTCGATGATGGATGTTAGTAAAGGTGGGACGCGACAAGCTCCGACCACACGCGACGAGGGGGGTCCATGTCCGCGCACGGACCATCTACCCTATCATGACCTGCAACACCAACTTACAGCTGAAGTTGCAACATGACAGGCAATTATTACGAGATGAACCACGAGGTTCTACTCGGGATGGGGTCATTCGAATTGCCGGTAACATGTTCAGCTTGTGACATCAGTTTTCTCTGTTGCCGGCTGCCTGAAGTTCCGACGTTTCATGTTTCAAGGAGTAGGGATACGATAACCCGAGCGTTGTGGAACTCATAGGAGCTTCGATATAGACAAACGCAACCCAACACAGCCTCACTCACGGTAGCTAGTTATGGATTGAACTGAGTCAATGCGCAACATATTTCTACTCGGGGGTGGGGGCCAGGACGGTGCGTCGCATGGCTTCCTGAGGGATACTTTGAAGTGCAGGATTGTTATACCATACCTTTCTAACTTGGAGAAACGGAACTACCTCCCTAGCATACAACTATATAGGAGAACATGAAGGCCAGAAGAATACCGAAAGAGTGACGAGGTTCATAAGATTGGAACTTCCCGAAAGGATAGGCTTAGACTCCATTGCAGAACATTGGCCCGAGAGACCCCGTCGCCCGAATAGGTAGGTTACAATATTCACTGACTCGAGTCAGTTGAGACCGTACAATCAACCCCTTGAAGTCAACCCGAGCAACCCCCAGCCGCCCACGAGAAGACTAGCAGAAAACCTGAACAGGGCTCTGCCCGGAACGCCCTCCTTCCAGCACAGGTATCCATCTGCAACACCGGCCCAGAAAAGAAGGGCCATCAATGTATCCAGTGACTTGAAGTCACCTCGTAGATAAAAGATCCACATGGAAACACCCATGATGGATACCCGGGAACCATATACGGCGAAACACGTATGCGCTGGTTGAGACCTGGCTATGCCCTCTGGCAACCCGAACTCGCGAATGGCACGGGCCGGGTTCAAGAAGGGGAGAAGGCCGCCGAGGGTAAACGCACTGGCGATGAATAGGGGCGGGATATGCCACGGCGAGAAAGAAGAGAATGCGCCTGAAGCCATGGTGTTTGAAAGGATGAAGTGCGAGGCTTACACGGCAGTTAGTGACCGATATCGTGGAGATCTGAGTTGCGGATCTGAACTACAGGGACTGAGAGCAATGGCAACTTGTCACCAATTCGGACCACTCACTTGATATTGATTCACAACAGGCGACACCAAAAAGCAGTCGTTAATTCCGGGTAACCTAAGAGTTGTAACTTGTTGGAATCTTACGAGTGAGGGGAATGAGTGAGAGGCTCAACTGTAGAGTGAAATGTAAGCCGGCAAAATAGTAAGCAAGGGCAAAAAGAAAAGGTTTGAGGACCGAGCGTGGATCGAACACGCGACCTAGGGATCTGCAATCCCTCGCTCGTACCACTGAGCTATCGATCCTTGTTATTGGATGAATGTCGGTTTCCAACTTTTGGTATATATTCGCGATACTTTTATGCATGCAAAGGATGCATTGAGGTTGAATCAATACGTTCAGATAAGCGCCAGGAGTGAGTTGGATGGCATCCATTTGGGAACAACAGTGGTGATTCGTTTCGAGATTGAACCTTCAACCCCTGACTTACCCTCCATGCAGGTGAAATGTAGGTAGGCAGTGCCATTTCCTACTATTCCCAGCCTCTCTTGGCCAAAGCACGTCCTGCCTGTCCTGACGTCTTCCACCTGCACCTGAGGTACGCAAACTAAGGAATTCTTGTGTCATCCCCATTGTTGGGCCTGGTCGTCCTTGTGCGCCATCCCCGTCAATGTGCATCATAATGGCTTAAAATAAACCCATTCAACGATTGCAGCTGTCCAACTGCTTCTGCACTTCCCCCCGCCACCGATCCACAATCCCCCGACCACCTTTTGGGCCAAGAAACGGGTGGACAAGATGGGGAGGGCGGCGGTTGGTGTTGTTTCTTAGCCTGAGGGTACTCACACCACACCGACGCAAGGTACCTACATGCGACGTCCGCGCACAGAAGATCGCCCGCCTCCACCATTTTCCTTCCATTCACAACAGCCACGAGTTGTCCATCCCACCAGCTCCTGCGAATACCCGTTACTGTGCCTTTTTGGGATTCTTATTGCTGCTTCCCCCTACATTGAAGCGTCGCTGCAGCATTCCGTGTCCCGTCCTCCTTCTCATCCTGCTCTTGTCCTCTATCACCTCATCTCGGCGCGCTCCGAAGCCATCCCCAGCCACAGCTGGCCATCGACAAGAAGCGTTATCAGAGACACAAACCGCAAAGCAAAGGCAGGTTCCCTCTCCTCCATCAATCATTCCGCGTACCTTGGTTGGCCGTAGGGGACCCCCTGTATCACCCCCCACTCCCAAGGCGCCTAGAGCTGTCCAGCAGAGCTCCTCTAGAGGCCGTGATTGTCCAGAAGCTCCGACACTCTGAGCGGCACAGGAGCACCACCGAAAGGCCCCCTTGTCCCCCAGCCAGCCCAGCGGGCTGTTGGCAAGGCTAGGACTGTCTCTAGCAGGGGACCTTAGTAGGCTAAGGTGGCACCGGCGGTGGCTACTGGCTATCCTGGGCGCCTCTCTCGTGGTCCTCTCTGGCTGGCGTTGTCCGGGCGGGCGGTCGACTCTCCTTGTCTGTCTCTGTTCTGCTCTGGTCTGCTCTCTCTGTGGTGGATCGCTCCCATCATTGAACCTCCTCCTGTGGCCTCACCTTTCTGCGGCACAAAACGCGTGAACTACACCTCGGTTTCGTGTCAAGTTTGCTCGCTCTGACCTTTCCTCTTTGATTTTATGCATCCTTGAAACTTTTGTCGAGCGATTCGAGTCCCACCGTCGCTTACCTATCTCATCGCCAGCTTCACCGTCGCACTCCGAGCCCCCGTCCTCGCTTCGTCATTGTCGTTCCCCTCTCCTCGGGTTCTACATCTAGACGACTCCATCACAACCTCATTGTCCGCCATCCCGCATCTCGACCTGCGCCCCGGCAAATCACGAGTGACTTTTACGGCCGAACCTCTTCCGATCCCTTCTACAACCCATCGCAACAATGGCTCAGCCCGGCGTGCAATCGTTGAAGGTTTGTCGGTCGCTGGTTGTCTGACGCAATACCTTGGGTGGCTGACCGCTGATGCAGTGTGTTGTGACTGGTGATGGTGCAGTTGGCAAGGTTCGTCTCGACATCAAAGCATCGCCGTCTGGTGCGGTAGCTGCAAGCTCTTTACTGACTCTCCATCAAGACTTGTCTGCTCATCTCATACACCACGAATGCCTTCCCTGGCGAATACATCCCCACCGTGTTGGTTCCCGCTTTTCCCGCCGATAACATCCTGAACATCATGGCTGATGCAACATGTGACGCAGCTTCGATAACTACTCGGCGAGCGTGATGGTGGATGGCAAGCCCATTAGCCTGGGTCTCTGGGATACCGCTGGTCAGGAAGATTACGACCGACTGCGACCTCTGTCCTACCCCCAGACCGACGTTTTCCTCATCTGCTTCTCCATCGTCAGCCCCCCCTCTTTTGACAACGTCAAGGCCAAGGTACGATGAAACGACCATCGACGCAGCGAACAAGAACCCGAGTCCCGTTGACACAAGCTCTAGTGGCACCCCGAGATCGACCATCATGCGCCCAATATCCCCATCATCCTGGTCGGAACCAAGCTCGATCTTCGAGAAGACGCCGCTACGCTCGAGTCCCTCCGCCAAAAGCGTATGGAGCCCGTGTCGTACGAACAGGCGCTGGCTTGCGCCAAGGAAATCAAGGCATACAAGTACCTTGAGTGCTCCGCTCTGACTCAAAGGAACCTTAAGAGCGTTTTCGACGAGGCTATTCGGTAGGTTTCCTTCCGAGCTTGTGTTTGAGCCATCTAACAAGCCTCCAGGGCTGTCCTTAACCCTCGGACTCAGACCAGCAAGGCCCCCAAAAATAAGAAGTGCTCGATCCTGTAGATATCCAACCTTGCACCGCGCGCGGGTAGCCCACGCGCTTGTTTGATTTTCTCAACCAAGGCGTCTCGACGACGCAAAATGACATGACGGCTCTGGACAAATGATCGACGATTTGGCGATACAAAGACGGCGGCTCTAACGGAATATCCTGGGGGAGTTTCTACTCTAAACAATCCCTCAACCTCTCTCACACACACAACTAAACAGCTACAACTGCATATCATGATGGTATATGCGAGGCGGTTCTTGAATGACTTTTGGTCCTTTCTATCTGCGGTTCAATTTTTATCTCCACATTTTTTCTGTTTGCTCATATCTCTCACCTGTTTCCTCCTCGCGGAGGAGTTTATACCGATGTTGCAAGTAATTCAAGAACCGGGTTGCATTTTTGGAGCATTCTATTCTGCATGACTACTGCACCGTGACGCTATGATGGAGAGAAAGACGAGCGAGATGGCTCGTTCTATGGACTTTGTTTGTGACTGCTTTGTGTTGATTGTGGACGGTTGAATCTACGAGTTTAAATATTGCCTTGTTCCCCATGATCATTTCAGTATGCGCTCAAGTTAGCCATCATGGCTTAGAATGGACTGGCACCGGAATCTCCGTTCTACAAATGATGATGTCTTCGTTTTCATTGGCCTCGGATGCAAGTGGCTGATCCTCAACTCTGGTGTAAGTTGGCGGCGTGGACTATGGCTGTTGGATGAGAAGTCTAAGGGAGGCGAGTTTCTTACTCTTCATCATGAGTTCAAGTCACGGAGAGACGGGCTTGCGATTCGTCTAGAAAGTCGCGATTGATTGGTGTATAAGATTGGCAGAAACTCGTCTAGCTTGGTTGCCAGTAAGAGATCTTACATACATGAACTCCATGGCAATGGAGAGTTGCATCGCGAGTCATCACTCATAGTCCTGGGCTACAGCCTTGCGAGGTCATGATCCAATTCCTTGGGGTATCTCTCTATCTTGTACAAGTAAATGCATGCCAACTTTTGTGTATCCGACCGAGGCTTGATTCATTAGACTGCTTCAAGGACAACATTACGCTTCCTCCTCATAATAGCTATGCGCCAGGCTCAAAATGACGACGCAGCCGGCGACGATCTCTGGCATTCAGGTCCTACCAAGCATTACCGGGGACGCGACCACGACGGCTAGGGTGGATGGCGTCTTCCATGTGCTGCTCCTGGTCGGTGTTGGCTCTGGCCTCCTCCTTGGCGTTCTTCTCGCGCTGGATTCGCTTGGTGCGGTTCTCGTCGAGCTTGCGGTTCTTCTCCTGGATCTTTTCCTGGCGGCGCTTTGTCTTGCCGCCTCCGCCGGCACTGTTACACAAAGGGGTCAGCATCATGTTTCCAAGAGTGAGTTGCGAGCGTTGCGATTTGTCAATGGCTCTCTGCTGCGGGCGGGTTTTGCTGTTTATGCATATGACCACTCAAGAAGAGATACACGGGCCGCATCGGTCAGGTGGTGATGAGCGTGACTCAACGGGATGTGACCAGCAAGCCATGGAGGCGGATTGGGAGTGTTACACAAGGCACACTCAGAGACGCAAACCGCAGGAAATGTGATGCATCAAGAGAGGGGGAATGGATGGGGGTGTATGAGTGAGACACTTGAGAAAGAAAGAGGGTTGAAAAACTCACGTCAACTCGACATTTATGCGACGCGCGGGAGAGACACCATCCTCAAACATGGAGTGGTGGAACTTGTCGAGGCAGGTTCGCATATGCCAGACTTTGGCGAACTCGACAAAGGCGAAGCCGCGGCACGGCTTGGAGTCGGCCGGGTCGCTCATGCAGCGGACGTGGATGGGGGAGAGCGAGGCAAAGTGGGCTTGGATGGTGTCGGCGGTGGCGGTGAAGGGGAGGTTGCCGACGAAGACGATGTGGCGGTCGGCTTTGGAATCGGCGTCGGCAGCGGCCGTGTCCGCGTCGGTGCCGTTGGGTACGGCCTCGTCGTTGTTGTCGTTGTTGTCGGCGGTTTCAGAGGACGACTTCTTGTCCTTCTTGCTCTTCTTCTTCTTCTTGTTGCTGGACTCATCGTTGGTTTCAGCGTTGGCGGTGGACTCCTCCTCTTGTTGTGATTCTTTGTCCTTGTTCTTCTTATCCTTGTTCTTCTTCTTCTTCTTTGCGGCCTTGTCCGAGTCTGCGGCGTCTGCAGTCACAGAAGCGGGCTTGACATCGGCATCAGCCATTGGAGAATCCTTAGCAGGCTCGTCCACCTCCTCGTCGTCGTCCTGCTCGGGGAGGTCCTGGAGGTCCTTGCGCTTGTCCTTGCGCTCCTTGCGTGACTCCTTCTTGTGCTTCTTGTCCTTTTTCTCCTTCTTGGCCTTCTTCTTCACATCGGCGGTGGTGGCATCGTCGTCGTTGCGCTTGCGCTTCTTGGGGGGAGCCTCGACGTCGACGGGAGTGACGTGCTTGTCCTCAGCCTCGGCGGCCTCTCTTGCGCGCTTGCTCTTCATGATTGCGCCGGTCGTGATCGGATTGGGAGTGAGGTAGATAGAGATTGTAGCGTGATCTACTTTTGCGCAAGGCGGCAGAAAAAAAAATTATGCAGGATCTGCTTTTTTGCCAAGTCAGCACAAGCCTCTTTTTTTTCTGCTTCCTTGTCCGACGTCGCAAGACAGGGTGGCTTTGGAGCAAGACACAATCAATGGTTCGACTTACAGACGATCACAGACAGGCCAATTTGTGACGCCGGTTGGCAGGCTGCAGGATACTGCAAGACACGACTTGGAGATGGATGGGCCCGACGAGGTTTTCCGGTCTGCACGAGGCAAGGAAATGTTCCGTCCCGACTAACTAGTTAGCCAGCGGGCCAGTCAGCCCGGGCTAGAGAGAGTGTGTGACTTGGTGCTGCTGCTACAGCTGCACGCGCGCTGTGGTTGGGGCGACGTGGGATTGGAGATTTGAGGAGGATCGATCTGCGAGTGCCAAAACGTGCAGGAAAAGTGAGAGGTGAGTGGGATTGCTTGCTCACAAGGGAGCTAAGGAAGCGGGAGATGCCGAGACGGACGACCTACGGAGGATTTGGGATTTCTGGGACACTACCACGGGACGGGAGTCTAGATAAAAATAACATGTTGACGTATGTTACAAGACATGCGACCAAATATGAAACTGTATTGTTTCTGTTGTTTCTTCATCAGTTATCATTAGTTGCCAAATGCCAACTGTCAACGGCCGCCATCATGGCGTCCAATTTTTTTCTCTACCCATGGCATGGCACCCGTTGCTTTCTTTTTCCCATTTCCATTCCCCCTTCAGCTTTGTCAAAAACTTTTCTTTTTCCTTATTTCCTCCTTCGCCGCCGTCTCACACGTATCTCACTAATCTAATCTGCATCATGCACGTACATACATGTTGTCGTACAGTGCTAGTTAGTCTACCGACTAGGCTAGGGTTCTGGGTGGTAAATCAATCCCCCCATGCCATCCATATCCTTGCCATCCATGCTCTGTCCCAAAGCAAAGCTCCGTAGCGGGGCCGTCTATCGTCGACGGCCGTTGTCACTGGCCCCTCACAACCGACTCCAGACCCTGGGCCGCGACCCTACGACATCGACACCCTAGTCAGTCCCGGCGCAGTGTCGAGGACATCTCTCCTCCTGCGTCCCAGAAGATGCGGTGGACGTTGATCGGCTGGCTATCCTCCCTTCTTCAGCCGCTGTGCAACCCCGGAGCTGTCGGCTGTCAAGACGGCACTGCATTTCAAAACCTTGCTGCTTGCTTGTCAGTGGTTGACTTGGGGGGTTCCATGTGACAACCATTAAATTTTTTTCTTCACTCTCATCAACCCCAGTCCATCCATCCATCCATCCATCCATCCTTGGGGATTTCCAGCTGTCAGCGCCGCTACCAAAGCATGGCTACCTGACGTAGGCAAGGTGACGCCCATACGCAGCCAGAGTCAAGTGCCAACTGCAGCTTAGAGGCACACTGTATTATTAGGGACTAGGAGTTGGTGCACATTGACGCAGCTGAAGGGTCGAGGGTCCATGGTTGGCGCCCATCCCAACTTAGGTTGTTCGGGACCATCCTCTTATATCCAAGGGATACGATCCTGAATACAAAACCACCATTCCATGGCCGATGGATACGGTCAGCTGGGATACCAACTATTGAACTCAATCACCACTCGGGCGAGTCATTCAGCTTACCCGGAGCAAAAAGGAAGGAAAGCGAGATGAAAGAGACGGACAGAGGCAAAAAAAAAAAGAAGGTGAACCCCCTGGGCTGTTCAACGGCCGGCCTTTGCCTCGTGGTCGGTCGTCCTAGTCGGTTGAGGTGAGAAAAGCAAAAAAGCTCCGTGCTCCCAAGAGCCAAGGTGAGCGGACAACAGTGCGAATATCTCGAGTTTTAGACGGTAGACGGTCTGGTACCTTCCTGCGCCGCAACTGACAGCCGTGGAGTGCGTGTGGAGGGGGAAAAAGGAAAGGAAGGCACCACCCCTGTCGCTCTGTCCCTTGTCCCTGCCCCATGCTCAATGCCCCATCATCCATACCGCAGCCTTCAAACCCATCTCATCCCCGTCTACATCATCCATCTTTCATCATCCATTGACTTGACTCGGGGGGCCTCTATCCATATCCACTTGAATTGAATGAATCTCTCTTTCTTTTCTCCTCCTGCTGCCGTCTCCGCCATCTCCGCTTCTCTCCGTCCCGGGTCCGCTTGGCTCTCTTTTTACGCCTCCCTACGCTACAGTCCTTGTCCTGTACCACCCCTTGTTTTCCCCTCCGTCCCTCCGGCCCCCGTCTGTCTAGTTGCTGCAGCCAGCAACACTGCAAAAGTTGCTTTTCTCTATGCCATCTGGCTCTATTCACTCACTCTACAGTATCCGTATGGCAGCCCGGCCCAGGCTCAGGTGCAGGCTCGCACACCAACCCAACCCAGTGGCCGACCAGGGGCATGCGCGACATGCAAGCTCCCGTCCATGTCTTGTTTCTGACTCTCCTAGTGTCCTCCTCTTTGCCTCCCTCTCCGTTTATGTGCTCCGCCACTCAACCCCCAGCTCAGCCAGCCAGTTCAGTCGGCAGAGCAGAAGCCCAACCAGCGTTGCCGGCATCATTCATGGTCAAGGTCATTGCCATGGCATGGACGTAGTAGTCGCGGCAAGCAAGCATCAAGCACCAGCTGGCAAGCAGTACAGCACGCGAGATGAGGCCCGCCGCGCACCAATAGTCCAGCCATACCCGCTCCAACCCGAGTCTATGCAGCGCTTTTCTCTGCATCACTCAAAGTCTGCATCTTGCTTGCTTCTTATATACTCAACGGGTTCCCGGGGGTGGGTGGCCACCCGGAATCTTCAGCCTTTTCTCTGCTACGCTCTCCCCTGTCTGTCCGTCCCTTCGTCTCCATATTCCTCTCTCTCATATCTACCATAAACCTCTCTCACACACCTCTTTCTCTTTCTCTTCTCTTTTCTATTCCATCTTCTCCTTTTCCCACGACCTCCACGTCAACCTGCCAACTTTTTGTCCTTTCGTGTGACAACCAGGCTGTCTGTGTCCTCCACCCTGGCCAACCACTTAGAAGAGCCTCGATTTTTCTCTTCCTCCCACAATGCAGTTGACGTGGGACCTGGGAATGGACCATGTCCGGTCCTGGGTCCTCAGCGGCGATTATGAGCTGGACGACTCTTTCGACCGCCCCTTTGCCTGGAGTTCCACCATCGTCACTGGTCTCTCCGAGGCTGCCATTGTGCCTCAGCCTGATGATGCAAGTGCTCGTTCAGACGCTGGCGCAGACACTGAGACCTCTCTCGCTTCAGAGTTGACTCCAGCTTCCAGTGCCCAGGCTTCGTCTCCCTCTCTCTTTAAACTCGCCCCAGCCTTGAAGGAGCAGCAATTCCTCTCTGTGGCGGACCATGTCGACGACCCTTTGATCCCGAAGCAGAAGGACATCCGCCGCATCTTCAACAATGGCCGTCAGACTTGGCAACACTTTCTCAGCCAGGCCCTGGCCCTACCAAGAGGCTTCTTCCCCCCGGCCTAGACCCGTCCATCATGCTCCAGGATATGCCGCCGCTCCCCAACACGGTCCCTTCAAAGGGCGTCCTGGCCGGAGCCCCCACCTGGCTCGTCCCGGAGCCCGAGCCCTGTCAACCGCCGCCCGCCCAACCGTCCGCTCGGGACCGCCCACCACACCTCGACCTCAACAAGGTTACCGGCACCACAAAGTATTTCCGCCTTTCCTACCCCGAACCCATCGACTGCCTCATCTCTTCGGATCCGAGCGCCTCCCACTATGGCAATCCCTCTGGCAGCGCAGACGCGTCCAACGCCCCGCAAGGCCTTGCCATCTGGACCATGTGCTGGTCCTACATCTTCTCCACCCGGCTACTGCAACTGCAGAAGAGAAGGGCCCACTTCACCGACTCCTGCCTCCGCCCAATCCCGATCAACGCGGTTGGTAACCTCGCGCAGAGCGAGATCCTGGTCCAGCTCCCCGGCGAGGCCTCCTTGCGTCTAGTCCACTGGCTCTCTGCCATTCTGGCGCCAAAGCCGGGCTGGGCTTCTGATGACGAAGGAGGTGCATGCTCACCTTGGGATGCGCGATGCACGGGAGATGTGCGGTTCGTCATTGCTACTGAAGAGCAGGTCACGATTGACCCGAATGCTGAGCCTCCGAGCCCATCGGAGGCTACCGAGCTGCTCATTGAGTTTTGCAATCTGTTCGGCATCGGCCATGAACCCTGCCGATCCAGAGATCCTAGCCCCCTGTCGCCCATCAAAGCTGCCTTCCTTGCAACCCTCGCGATTCCCTTCTATCGCATGGCGAAGCTGCAGCCACATCTTCCTAGACCGTCTCTGAAGTTGCGCAAGACGACGGGGCTAGATGAGGGCCAGAAGACGGACATCCGGCGGTATGCTGGGGAAGCCCACTACTACATGACGCTGAGCATGCACCCTTACGCTCTGGGCCCAGTCCTCTGGAGCATCTTTTGGCAGCCCGACATCCAATGTAACCTTGTCAGCCCGTGGCTGGCTGCCATCTCCAGCGTCATCCGCCCCGCCTTCAACTACTGCGACTTTGAGATGCTGGTAAAGATCTTTGCGCTCCGCCGACCCCGCGTCGCGCTTTGGTGGCACGGTCTCTTCCTGCTTGGCAACCCCAAGATCCTTGACTTTATCCACAACTACCTCACAACCCTCGACGAGGGCTGCTTCTACGACACCCTGTCTCGCCCCGACATCGTCACCGCCGCTTGGACAGGGGCTCCCCAGTCATATCAGGATGACCTCTCCTCCACCGCCTACCATCATCTCAACGATGCCGTTCCCCGCGCTGCTCTCTTGCAGCACCGCCACACGCTGACCCTCCGCGACCCGTGGCCTCTCTTCTACGGATGGCGGCCGTTTGGATCCGTTCCGAAGGACACTATCGAGCCGGATCTCTACCCTTGGCTGGAGCATGGCCATAACCGTGAGTATAACCACTGGACCTGGTGGTCCAAGGATGATGCTTCCGTTGAGCCATCTGTGCATGCCGGCTACCGCAAGGAGACTGGGCGTTTCGACCCGACCGTCCCCGACAACCTCGAACTTCTTACCGCCCACGACTCCTCAGCCCCTCTTCCTCCTGCTACCGTCCTGCCCATTGCCTTTGAGCCCTCGCGACGAGCCACTCTGCAGATGATCAACCACTCGCTTGGCAACATTGTTGGCGAGCGTAGCGTCAGCACTGCTGTAATTCCTGATCTGAAGCAGTCTCACCCCTGGCTCAAGGACTGGACGCCTGTCTAAACATCTATTCCCGCATGATACCTCATCTGTTTTCAGCATTCTTATTCTATCACCCTTGCATCCTTATCCCCCACCTTTTGATGAACTATGACGGATACGAGAAAACGACGTTCGTGGCAGATGGGACTGCTTCTTTCAAGTCTGGGGACAAGGGAGGGCTTTTTGGCCCCGAAATATAGTGGAGGAGGCGCGTCTTGGATCACTAAAAGGAGGACTAATTGGGACAAACTGGTTTGTTGTTGTTTTGGGACCTTGGCGATGGGTCATGTATTGATATGGGTTTTGCGTCTGGATTCCCGCTGTTGTATCTTTTCTTCCCTTTGTCTTGATTCCTGTCTCATGGCGCTGCGAGGGGCGTCTTTGACGGCGCTCCCAGCTCGGGTTGCTTGTGTCATTCGAGGGTGTCTTGCTGGATCTTGGTGTTTTGGGTTTTATTCCAAGAGTTGTCCTGGTCCAGGCAAGCTAGCTAGGTGCTTTGTGTCAGTAGAAATGTCAAATACCCTACGACCACGTTTCAGTGGCTTCTCAACTTGATGCTCTATCTTGCCATCATCCTCGAGACTGTTCCCAAGTGACTCGAAAGTTCGAGGCAGCAGTTTGGACATTGTTCGAGGGCTATTATGAGCCAAACCACAAGTTCATTATGTTGTCGGGATAATCTAAGTCTACAAGAACATTATCATTACGAGGTAACAATCGGCTCCACGAGATCCATCACGCCACCAATCAATGCAAATATCCCGAATCAAAATAATAACACCATTGGATCTCAGACAATCCTATACACCTCCATGAATAAGAAACCATCATTGTCCGCCAGACAGCTCAAGGTGAAGAGTGCTAGAAGGACGATGGCGCAATACCAAAGCGAAGGTTAAGATCGTCCTGCCGAGCCTGCGACAACTAGGGGATCTAGAGTGGCACCTGATGGCGGATCTGCTCGAACGAATGTTGACGTCAGATCAGGGCCAGAGTCAGGATCCGGAGCGTCAGAGTTGATAGAGTCGCTGGATTCCTGGCCACTCTCCTGTCTTCGGGCGATATCGACCTCGGCGTTTGCTACGAGCTGAGGTGGCAATCGGTCCAATGAGGCGTCGTCCGTTGGCTAGACGGTGATGATCCTCGTTTGGGTGATTTCGACCTTCGTGGGAGCAAGCACCGTGATGACTTGAGGTCCACGATCAGTGTACGGGGCACTAGGGTCCTCCGGGGGGTAGATGGCTTTGACAAACTCGGTTGTTGTTGGACGATCCGCTCGAATGAACGTTTCCGAGGGAGGATCAGCTCGGATGAATGTTTCAGTCGGTTGGTTTGGCCCTGTCACTGAAGGAGAGTGCTGCCCCGATGCTGCTGGATCTCCAGGCGCTTGGGGATTCCCGTTATCCTGTCCTTGGCCGTCATTACTTGGAGGAGCTTGAGGATCATTGGGGGATTGGCTGTTGTGCGAACCAGGAGACTGAGCTGAGGAATTTGTAGTCCCAGGGTCAAGTGGCCTACCACTACCAGGGCTGGTCGGGCAGTTGCCGTTGCATGAAGGCACACCGTCGCCACTGTTGTCGCCTTGTGCCGAATTAGATCCCTGACCGCCATCACTACCAGGACCGGGAGGTACCTGGCCGTTTGGAGAGGATTCCTGGCTATAAGGGACAGGACCATTTTCTGGAGTTGATGAGCTACCAGGGCAAGGGCCAAGAGTTCCATCACAGGGGGGACCGTTTCCATTGGGCGAAGGATTTGTTCTTCCTTGCGTAGGCGGCGATCCAGCATCTGTCGGAGGTGCAGCAGTGTTACTGGCGGGAGGAGGACCTGGTGGTATTGGGGTAGTAGAAAGACTACTAGCTCCTGGATCAGGTTCGTTTGAGCCGGGAATAGGACAAGAAGAACCCTCTGCATCTCCAGAGCAGCCCCCTGGAATATTGGGAGGCACAGGAGATGATGGAGGTCGAGCCGGAGACGAAGGCTGTTGTGATCCAGGCGGCGCTTCAGCAGAGTTACAACTGCCATTTGGGTCGGATCCTGGACAGGCTTGTCCACTCCCATCGCCTGGAGATGGACCGGTTTGGGGGCTTCCTGGGTTTCCTGTAGGGTCGCCACCATCAGGCCCAGAGTTAGGGTTGGGAACCGAAGGCGGTGTTGGGACTGTTGGAGGCTGACCGGGGACGGGACATGGAGAGGGTCCATTTGCAGGACAGTTCGGATCACCTTGACCTGGCACAGGAACGGCAGAGCTAGGTGCCGGTGCTGGTTCTTGTGGTGCTGGAGGTACTGGAGGAGCTGGAGGACTTGATGAGGCACCACAGTCAGGCGAACCATCAGCCCGCTCAGGGCATCCTCCTGGGTTTTGGGTTCCTGGGGAGGGGACGATTGGAGTTCCAGGAGGTCCTTGGTTGTGATTCCCGCAAGCTGGGTTGTCGGTACCAACAGAGCAGTCTACTGGGTTGCCTTGGTTTCCAGCCGGCGATTGAGGGGAAGAGTTCTCTGGGGCACCAGAGCCAGGCGTGGGAGCAGCGTCATCTTCGCAGTCCTCACCGGCTCCTTCTGGAGGACTTGCATGACCAGGCACTCCAGCATCTCCAGAAGGGGTCAACGGGGTTGGATTCGCGGCCGCTGGTATAGGAGCAGGGTGGGATGGAGGTTGTCCTGATGTTCCTTGATTGGGGCCAATGGGTGGACTACCGGTATCGGCTCCAGCGCCATTGTTTGGGTTTTCGGGCACAGTGTTTGGGCTTGTAGGGGAACCGTCAGCTGGATTGGGAGATGGAGCATTCGGTTGACTACCGGGTTGGCCATTCGGGGAAGGATCACTATCGCTGGGTGAGCTTCCAGAAGGATGCTGAGCCGGTCCGTTGTTCGGAGCCCCTGAAGGGTTGTTGTTTGAGCCCTCAGTTGCTGGGTCGCAGTCTGCATCCACGGCTTCTGGGTTGCCAGCACCGTTGCTATGATTGTCGTTGCCCCCGGGGTTATTCGAAGCTGCGTGTGCGAACGTCCCTGACTGGCCACCATGTGATGTAGAAGGACCTGCTGGCTGGGATCCGAGGACGGGGTCGGTGTTACTGGCAGGTGGACTGGAATCGAGGCTGGGATCTGTGCTGCTAGCAGGTGGGCTGAACCCAAGATTGGGATCACCAGCTCCAGATCCAGTAACAAGAGGAGAATCGCCTGTGGAAGGAGACTGGGGAATACCAGAAGGGACAGATTCGGGAAGAGACAAGGTGAGGACGCCATTGGAGCCGGCCGCGCAGTCGACAGCAAGGGTGAATTGGTTGCCAAAGGCGAACCGGCCCGTGTCAAGTCGAGGAGTCAAATGAGAGAACCGTCGCGGGGCAAGGCCCACATGCTGTAGTTCGACAGGTAGGAGGTCGGTAATGAGAGCGCCGTAGTTGGAACATGCGGAGATGGTATATGCCAGAGCAGGACCGTAGTCTTCTCCACAAGAATTGGCCAAGCACAAGAAGAGTTCCTGATGATTGGAGTCAGCACACTGTCAACAGAATGACTAGTCTCCAACGTACCCTTTGCTTGGCTATGTCCATGCAGACAGCTTTGGTGGGTATGTTGTGCTGGTTGGTGAAGCGGTAACGAGAAAGGCCGCGAGAGCAAGTAGTAGCACATTCTATAGTCTTGTCAACTAAGGCTGTCAGCAAGGGGGTCAAGGGTATTCACCTGGTACAGACATGCCATGACCATGTACAGAGCCAGTGACAAGGCTTGACAGCATCAAGCCGGTGGCGAAGTAAGGCTTCATATCGTGTTCGTGTCTCGAGAGACTGAGCAATGGAAGTATTGAAGCAAGGGGAGTAGTTGTGGCGTAAACGACAGTGGCCGGAAGAAGCGGCTGGTTGAGGGAGGAGAAGGTTGCCAAAAAGAGCACCAAGAGTCGTCAGGAGCGACAATCGCCAAAAAAGAAGAGTAAAGTCGAAGCAAAGAGTTGTCAAAGGGTTTGAAATTGACTGCAGTCACAAAAAGAGGTGGTAAACGACAGTCACCAAGAAAGTCTGAGGTAAACGACACACCAAAAAAGTAGCCAGCAACGAACGCGGCGAGTCCAAAAAGGGAAGCAAGAAAATGGTCCAAAAACGGGCTTGTGAGCTCAAGGTGAAGCGGTGGATGATGGAGAGAGAAAGAAGAGAGAGGGGAGAGGTGGGAGAGATGAGAATAAATGGCCACCGAAGCCATCGTGAGAGGGAAAGAGCTGATCTCGAAGGATGGAAGAAGGTGTGTGGGTGTTGTTGCCCGGGAAGGCGCAGAGCTGATCGAGGAGGAATTGGCAAGAGCATCCTCCTTGAATGTTGATGCCACCACCAAGAAAGAACAGCAGGCTCGGATGAAGAAGCGGGAAAAGATAACTGCCGAACGAATACGCCGTTGAGACCAGGGAACTGACGAGAAAGAGAGGCAGAAACAGGAACAAATTGATTACTGTCAATTCTGCTGCATGGGTATCGTATCTAATAGAACAGCAACGCCAGCGGCTTCTTCTCATCCCCATACCGATCCTTGAACTCCTTCCGCGCCAGGAACTTGGCAAGAGGCATCATGGTGTCCTTCATGTCCATGACGCCGCGCTTCTTCTGGTCGATGTGGGAAGCATCCACGACGAGCCGCTTCAGGTTGTCGAGGGAGAGTGCGCCTGTCAATAGTTAATCTCATGCTGCTTTCCGGTCGAGTAAGTGGAACTTACCGTTGTCGATGAGGTCCATGAGTCGGGCAGGTGTGCCGACGGCGATGCCTGTTCTGTGGCCCTGAAGGAAGCTGACTTGCTCTTCGACTTTCATGTGCTTGGCGAACTGTTCCATCCAGTATCAGCAATTGACCATATATACAGGACACAAGAGGAAAAATACCAGCTTGGAGATTGTGTTGTCCTTGTTCTGAAACTTGCGCATCGCTCTGGTCTCCGTCAGCTTCACGTCTTGGCTTTCAGGTGGCAATGCGCCTCGCACCTCACAATGTCAGCCGCCCTCAAACCCGCTCCTGCAACGATGAGCGTATGAGGCGAGCCCTTCTTCTTAGGCGCCTTCTTCAGACCCTCGGGGTTCTCTGAGACGCTTTCGAGGAAGTCGGGAAACTTGTCCAACGTCCTCGTCTCCTGCCATGAAGTCGTGTCCTGGATGGCGTTGGCTGTCGCATCGTTAGCAGCTACATTCGACAGAAGCGGGATGGGATCTCAGCATTACCTGATACGGTCAGATCAGAGATTTCAACAGCGCTCAGATCGCTGCCGAATCGACTCAGCTTCTGAGCGAGGTGATCCGCCAAAAGCTGGTTATCCATTTTTGTAAACAGGATGTTGAGACCAAGCTCAGTGTCGAGAGTGTCATCATCCGGGGCATTGGCCTTTCTCTTCTTATTCTTCTTGGGCTTGGGTTGAGAAGGGTTGTCCTCCGCCTGCCTCTTTTTTGATGCCGACATGGTGATGGTCTCTGTGGTTTGGTGCTTCCTTGCGAGATTGTAAGAGTTCGTCGTGGTTGAGGCGTCAAGAAATTTTATGTTTTGCACAGTGCCAGAATTTGATCATGGCTGGATTCGCGCTAGGGATGGATATTCGCACGGTTTCTGGCACTGTATCTAGGACACCAGATCCACCAAGAGTCCATCATGAGTGAAGCAGACAGACGGGCTCATGATGAGTGAAAAGGCATTCTTCGATATCAAGCTGGATCATGAAATTCACCCCATTTCGATTGCGCCGTAAATAGTCGCCCAGATTTTGTTCTACTTGAAACCTTTTCAAGGTCATTAATTCCCTACTTGGTACGACAAGAAACCAGACATCCTCCTCTGACGCGCGTCTATATCCCTAGAACCCAAACACCAAATAATACCAGCGCCTGACCAACAAAGCAATATTCTCCAATGTCCCTGCTCTTTATCGCCGTCGAGGCTTAGAAGATGCTGTTGACAATGTTTCCTCCGATAGTCGCACCAGCACCAAAGATAGCAGCGTTACCCAGCTTCTTACCAAACTTCTTGCCGTACTGTCCCATCTTGTTCTCTCCCTCCTGACCCTGCTGCTGACCCGAAGATCCCTCGGCCACAGCCATGGGTGGCACATGCGAGTTGTAGGGGTTCTGCTGAGCGGGTGGGCCGTGAGACGGCGCAGGGTATCCGTACTGAGGCTGGGGAATGGCGGCCTTCTTGGTCTCTTGCTCGACAAGAACGTAGTTGCGTGGAAAGATACCCTCCTGGCCGGTGCGCTCGTTGCGGCCCATCCACCAGTCCTGGTTCATATACTCGTAAACGGCGATCTGGTCATCCTTCTCGAACGAGAGGTCGCGGCCGTCAGAGGCGCCGTAGCGGTACAGGGCGCGGGCCTGAGCGACAGTGGGCTTGACGTTGCGCGCGGGGACGCCGGGAGGAGGCGTCTGCTCGTATGCGGGTGGCGCGGGAGAGGGGGCCTTGTTGACCTTGAGGTCCTCAAAGGCCTTGGTCGGGGGCTCGTGGGAGGGAGTGGGAGTTGCGGCCTTGGCAGCAGCGTTGTTGTTGGAGGCGCCGGTCGCGGTGCGGAGAGGGCCAGAGAGCGAGGACTCGGGAGGGAGAGCGGTGTTGATGGTCTCATAGACCGAGTCGTCAATCACGCCTTTTTCGAGGAGGTTCTCGAGTTCCTGAACGGTGTTAGATGATCGCATCGAACGGCCGTACGTTATTCCAGAGGAGATAGCGAGTATGGCCGATGGGGAGGGAGGCTATTCACATTCTTGATGTTCCGAAGCGACCGGTTCACCTCGATGATGGTCTGGCGATCAGCAGCCATGGTTGCAGATGGAATTGCGCCGGGGCAAAATGGATATATCGCTGGATAATGTGAACAAAGACAGAAATATTAGTCGCAGCGATGAATAGTTGCTCCACGGAAAGCGAAAGCGATGGACAGAATGTCAAAGCCAGTTAGATGACGGAGGAGAGTTTCATGACCTGTTCAAAGTCCGGAGAGCACCAAGAAGAGAACGGACCAGACCCCTACAAAATAAAGCGGGCGGATTGAGGCGGTGCTGCCCCCTCGCCGAGACGGAGAGACTTGGCATGCCGGCTTCCCGACCCAATCACGGGGTTGGGCCACTCGTAAACGCCGCGAGGCTCTTTGATGCGGTGTAACCGAGTCGGTATTTCATTCCGATGTACGCGTATCTTCTAATTAACTTGGGTATTTGTTTGTATGAAGTCATCAGTGAATGGAAAAGAGGCTTAGGTGATGCTTAGTTGTGAAACACGTTCAATTCCTAATGGTTACAACCAACAGTGAGGAAGATGCGGGAAACAACATCGCCTAATATGGATGCCTTTTTATCCAGCAAGTCGGAGTATTTTATTCATACTCAATAGTGGATTATAAGTAAGCAACTGCAAAAACGTCAAGTCTGCCACATCCAATGCCATTTGAGAGGAGAGCTATCTCGAAAGCAAGTGAACTTTTTGAATTAGGTACATGAAAGCAATGATGAAAATACTACCCGTGTCCTGCTTAACTCCCCGAAACCTATCCCATCCTACTTCAGTGGTTGATTCTCCTTCTGGTTGCCAGCCGATGAGCCCTTAGAGACAGTGTCGAAAATCTTCTTGGACTGAGTCGCCTGCAGAACTGGATTGTTCTGCGGATTTGCGTTGGTGTTGATCTCAAAGCCAATGAATGAGATAGCGGGGTGGTTGCGGAGGGAGTACCACACGTCCAAGGTGACAATGATGATGAAAATCATAGACAATGATGGGAATACTGACTTGATCTCAACCCTGCGAACATTGTGGGGGCGGTTGACCAGAAGCCAATGCTTCATCTGGTCGAAAGTTGCAGCGTTAGCATCTCGAAGGTGGACGTGAAGGACCACATTGACTGGAGTTCGAAACAGTGGGACAACTGGCCCTGGAGTCCATGTCTCATGAGCCATTTTCGGAGCCAGCATGATAGGCATCCGAGTCGCTCCTGAATTCTGGAGGAAGTAGGGCATTGCGTTGAGCTTGGGAATTCCACCAGGCCTGATCAGATGCAAAGTAGCCATGCGATTGTAGAGTTGAGCGGTAGAAAGAATATGTCGGCTGTCGATGGCATGCTGGAGTTGCTGGACAAGGATGCTGGTGAAACTTTCTGGGCCAGTTTGGGTATTCTTATCAAACGCTGATGCTGCGATTAGCTCCTTGCGATGTCCAATGCCACCCCCAGCAGCAGCACAGCAGTCCAATAGAATAAGGACATCAGCAGGGGATGGGTCGATGATCTGGGTTCGAACTTCCTGGAAGTCGACCCACTGAGGTGGACAGCCTGGGACATCGGATGGGGTGAGAAGCAAGCGATGGGTACCGTCAGCTGCGTTGGGGTCTCGGTCACCATGACCAATGTAGTAGACAATGGCCAAGTCGTCTTCTTTGAGTCCATGAAGCAACCGACGAAGGTTGAAAGAGAATGTGCCATTTGGGTCTGGGTCTTGGTTCTTGAGCGACAAAGATTCGACAGTGTAGCCGTAGGACCGCTCAAAGACCTCATGAATACGTCTGGCTTGGTTGGCAATCTGAAGGCCATCCACCCAGGTCTCATCAACCTCCCAATGGACAGCAAGAACTCTCACCTTGTCGTAGAGCTTGTTTCGAGAGGTGTCGCCATAGAAGTTGTGGCAGGCGTCAGTCATGGCGGACTGGAATTCGGCAATGGTCATAGGTGTTGGACGCCAGGCGTCGCGAGGGTGGGTGGGTGAGAACTCCATGGTCGTGATGGGATGGGATGGGATGGGATATGAAGACAAAGAAATAAAGTTTGGTGTCTGTGTGTGTGTGTTTGTGTTTGTGCAGATCGACCCAAAGATCTGAGGTGTGATGAGGAGGATGAAGGAAGAGAATTCAAATCTGAGATCGGGAGAGAGGAGCTTTACTTATAGCCATCCAAGACTATGATTCACGATATATAGGGTTTGACCCTTTAAGGCTGTGATTCAGAATCTTGAGGACCTGAAGCTGTGCACGAACCTGCGTTGTTATTGTTGTTTATGAAACAAGGTTGGCGGAGGGGGGCGCAGTGATCATGTACGATGCATCGTTAAAACTTGTTGCATATGAATAGGCCGCCCATTATAGAACATTTCTACTAGCTCCCTATGGGGCCTTACATCTATCTCTCAGGTCCTGCCTTCTCGGCCAATGCAGTATGTCCCAGTGCCTTGCGCATCGTATGCATGCCCTTGATACTGAACTCGGCCATCATGCATCTTACAAATACATGAAATGACAGATTCCATACTCTCTCTGTCCTGTTACGAGTTGCTCGCCCCCCCTTTTGTCCAGCTGGCATTGTCTAAGTTGGCCATTGTGTTCAAAGTTGTTGCGCCAATCAAAGTTTGGCAATTCGCCGAGATGTTGTATAGGTTCCAGCTGCCTAGCCGACCTGTTCCTCGCCGTACTCCTCCTGCTGACTCACTCCAACAACCACAACCCAAGGGAGCAGTTCCGTATTGCTCTTAATGTGACGCTTCTTTTGATGATCGAGGGTAGGAGGAAGAGGGTGCTGGCCCCTATGCTCGGCGGCGACAGCCGGCTCGTAAGGCTGTTGGTCGGCTTGGAAGACTATCGAACGGGTTACCAGGCATCACCAAAGCTTCTTCTTCCTTCACTGATGACCTTATGCACACAAATAAGTTAATTAGAAGACACGCGTACATCGGAATGAGATATCAACTCGGTCACACCGCATCATAGAGCCTTGAGTTACCTGTGGGTATGCAAGGAAAATGACCTGAACACAGGAAGTGGACAAATTTCACTATGAGAGCAAGGGCAACAGAAAAGTAGTGGTAACTACACATTTTGAGTCAAATAGACATCGCTATCGTTAATATTTAATGCCATTTTCCATCCAATTCCAGCTCTTTCTCCCAGATTGACCGTTTATTGCACAAACTGGCTGCTCTCAACAGTGTACAGGTCAACGTACTCATCCACAGGAGTAGACTCGAGCTTTTTGGCATCCAGGTTGAGCTCGACAAGCTCCTTGACCCTGGCCTCGGGGTAGTGGGGGCCGAGGTGGCGCTTGTACTTCTCGAGGATGACGGGCTTGGCCTCCTCGCGACGGAGACGGTGGCCCAGGGGAGCCTCGACGGCGACCTCCTCCAGGACGGTGCCGTCGTTGAGCTCGACGGTGAGGGCGTTGGAGATGGTTCGCAGGTTGGGGTCATGGTAATCCTTGGTGTACTGGGGGTCCTCGACACACTTGATCTTCTGGCGGAGGGACTCGACCAGGGGAGAGGTGGCGGCCTCGCCACCGTCAACGTAGTCGGTGGCCTCGAGGCGGCCGAAGACGAGCATGGTGGCGCACATGTACTGGATGCAGTGGTCACGGTCGGCAAAGTTGTCCATGGGCTTGAACTGCTTGTCGATGATGCGGATGCAGGCCTCGTGGGTTCGGCAGGTGATGGCCTTGATGTCGGCAGCAGACTTGCCCTGGGCCTTGAGGATGTGGTGGATCTTCTCAGAGGCCTCGACGGCGGTCTGGGAGTGGAACTCGGCTGGAGCATGTCAGTCTTGATTCACTCATCTGTCAATTGGGGGTACATACCAGGGTAGGAGACCTTGAAGAGGACGTTCTCCATGACATAGCTGCCATAGGGACGCTGGAACTCGAACTTGTTGCCCTTGAAGAGGACATCGTAGAAGCCCCAGACGGGAGCGGACAGGACGGTGGGAACACCCTGCTCACCCTTCATGACCTTGAGAGCGAGGTTGACGGCACGCTGGCAAGCATCACCGGCAGCCCACGACTTTCGGGACATGGTGTTGGGGGAGTGACGGTAGGTTCGCAGACTCTGACCATCAACCCAGGCCTGGGTGACGGCGTCGGCGATCTGCTTCTCGCTGAGACCGAGCATCTTGGAGACGACGGCGGTGGAGGCAACCTTGACCAGGACAACGTGGTCCAGGCCAACCTTGTTGTAAGAGTTGAGGAGAGCCAGGCAGCCCTGGATCTCGTGGGCCTTGATCATGCCCTCGAGGACATCCTTGACGGTGAAGATCTTGCCGCCAGCGAGGTTACCACCAGCCTTGTTGGTGCGGTTCACCCAGTCGGCGACGGCGAGGATGGCACCGAGGTTGTCCGAGGGGTGACCCCACTCGGCGGCGAGCCAGCAGTCATTGAAGTCGAGCCATCGGATCATGGCGCCGATGTTGAAGGCGGCGTTGACGGGGTCAAGCTGGAAGGGGGTGCCGGGCACCTTGGGGCCGTTGGGGACGACGGTGCCGGGGACGATGGGGCCGAGGAGCTTGGAGCACTCCTTGAACCTCAGGCCCTCGAGACCGCAGCCGAGGGTGTCGAGGAGGATCCATCGAGCAGTGTCGAACTGAATTGAGCGTGTGTTAGCATTGTATTGCAGTGAGAGTGAGTTTGGTGTGTTGAGGTCAAGGCGGGGTATGGCGGGGTTGCAAAATCATCACAAGCTCAAAAGGCAAAAACTCACGGCAAGCTCAGAGTCAATGGTCTTGTTGGCGACATAGTCGGCAATGTCCTTGATCTCAGGATCGTATTCACGGGGAGCGGCGGCCATGTTGGGAGCTCCGGAGGATCTGGCAACGGATGTTGAGAAGGCGCTGTACGAGGCGGGAGTCGACGAGCGAGCGGCGCCGAATGCCGAGCGGGCCACGAGAGGGGCGGCGACGCGAAGGCCCCGGGACTGGAAGCGCAGCTGCTTGGTGGCCGTCCGGAGACTCCGACTAACGGCAGACATGCTGGAGATGTGAAAGCTGCTTTCGCTTTTTTGCTTGAGACTTCCTCTTCGCAATTAAACGGAGAAGGAAGGTCAATTGAGGTTCGCCGGTGAGAGAAGAGAGAAGAGAAGAGAGGGGGGTATCACGGCGAGCAGAGAAGAAGAAACAACCTCAGGGCTAATAACACCTGGAGCTTCACGTTTCTTTGGAGCTTGGTACTCGTTCGTATTTATTACGCTCGGCTGTAGGGGCCTTGGTTTGCCGTGGGTTACCGCGAAGCTACCCTCGGCTAGCCGCCGGCCTGACGACGGCCAAGCTGGAGATTTTGATATTGGCACTGTAATGTGCCTTGTAACGTGGCTGAAGGATACAGTGTGTACAGTGCACCAACATGTGTTCCCCAAGACAACAGTCGAGAAATGTTAACGTCTCATCTCAGACCCAGGTGTTTTTGGCGAGGGGAACGCAAAACCAACCAATCACGACCCCTCCCTTGCTCAATCTGCCTTCAATTGGGTTCGTAGCTGAGCTTCCCTTTACCGACGACGTGCCGCGCCCCAGGAACCAGGGAACGCTCTCCAATGGTTGGAGAATCCCTGGCATGCCAGATTTGAATGCCGAGGAAGTCAGGATACGTTATCTATTGGCTCTTTTTTCCTTGGTTTTAGGAGAGCGAGATCGGAGAATGGGAATGGGGAGATTGAGTGCTATTTTTGTTCTGTCTGAGGTGAAAGTTTTGGGACAAGGCAACGCGGGGAAAATGAGGATCAACGGTTCTTTCAATAGCAATGGATTGGGCTTGATACTCTTCAATTGAACAAACCTACACTGAGTAACGTTCAGAATATGTATCAATTGCACCTCTACGACACCAATTTAACTGTCACAATCCCCCCATCACCGCCAGTTCATCCATCACATCGCTGGACCCCATCTCCTTACCCCAGGTTCCCCTCCTCACGATGGAGCCCTCACAGCTGCTCTCCAGCCTGTCAGGGCGCCCACAAAAATCCGGGGTCCGCTCCTCCGCCCCCCGAGGTCCTTGCTTCGGTTCCCCCGCGCCCGACTCACTTTCTCTATTTGCTTCTCGGACGATGCGAGCGGACATACGACGGATGAACCGAACGCTGCTCCGACCGAGGATAACTCCTATCGTGGCTTGCCGGTAAGCGGAGGGTATCAATGGTAAAAGGTTTTTGAGGTTGTTCGGCTTAAAGACAAGACATGACATTTTGTAAGGCGTCAATGACGAGGTGGACGTCTGCAGCCCATCCCAGCGAGAGCAGCTTTTTTTAAAGCAGTAGGCTAAGAAAGATCTGAGCTCTTGGGAATAACACTGCAGCATTATTACCGCCATCTTTGGGGGTAAATAATCCAGTCCAATCGAACCTGTGCCAGGCCAGGATAGGTCTCACAAGGCAAGCAACCCCGTTTAGCTTCGGTCGATCTCCGCGGGTTCCTCGATCAGGATCAGAAACACCAACGGGTATCTCACTGGACGCTGTAGCACACTGCAACGGCTGACTCGGCGCTGCTGCAGGAAGTCTGAACAGGCTGTTCAATTCTTGATTTACCGGCCCGCTCCTGAGACAGCATAAAGAGGCCGTGGCCTCCTACGTCAGGTCAAGACTTGCAGACGAGAGATGATTCGCGCAAGCAGGCAAGTGATGAGGAGTTGCTACTCATCAGACGAGAGGGGCATCATGAGGATGTGTGGCGCGTAACACAGCATTGCTTCTTTGCCATATAATTCCATCGATCTGTCACTGTGGCGAGTTGAACTTGACTCAAGGCTCGATGAGCTTGATCAAGAGCCTGGAATAAGACGTCGAGATCGTTGATTGTTAGTGGGGGATCGTGGAAAGAGAGAGGATGGCGTTCTGCTGTAGGGTAGACAGCCGGGTATCTCATGTGTGGCTGTAGACACCTCAACTGCAGGGGAGCCTGAAAGGTCCAGTTGCCTTCATCGACGTTGCAGAATGAAACATAGCTACAGTACGTATTGTTCCATATTCGGTTACATACTGTACCGTTGTCCATCCCGGGTATTTGGGTTTGTGTACCTGAAAAGCAAACACCACTGATGCGATCACAAAGCATATCATCACCAGATCGCAGCGGATCCTCTCTAGTGCGACCTACGGGCCCGTATCTCTGGTAAAAAATCGACAATTACTGACTAGACCGAGAAAATGCCCGACGGACGTGCTGCGCGGGATTATCCTCCTGCACGTGTTGTTGCAGACGGTTGAGGAATGCAGATCAAGGTAGTTGCACCAATGCAGGCGGGCAAGGGGTTGCCTTGCGACAGTTTGAGCCAACAGGACGGGAACCCGGTACAGTACATAGGCACGCAAGCATGACGACTCTGCAAGTCCTGGTTGGAGATGACTCGTAGTATAGCCACACTCTTAAGATGCGGACGGCTTTGTAAGTCGAGACATGAGCAGCCACGATGCACATGAGGAGGAGTTGGGAAGGTATTTGCGACGAGGTTGTATAAAGCCTTGTACATTTGATCCCGTGGCGTTGGCCACGTCTTGCGGGGATGATGGCTCGAGTTGCCTTTGTGACTGACAAGAGGTGTGCTACTGTATCTCTCCAACGAAGGTGTGCGGAACGTGCTCCGAGAAAAAAGAAAGGAGGAAAACCTTGTGTGGTGTGTTGCTGCAGGGTTGGGAAACCAACAGAGTTGAGGCATGCATCCCAGCTGGTACGGGTACAAAAGTAGAGCTGAGAAATAGAACGGGCGAGAGTGGAGTTTTTCAAGGCATTGTCAAGCTGCAAAGAGACAGCATGATGCAGAGACAAGAGACGTGCAGAGCTCGGTGAGGGAGAAATGTGTGTGGCCTGAATAGAAGGCTTGTCTGGATCATGAGTGCCACAGTTGGAGCTGTAACTGGAATTTGCAAAAGTCTCGATTGTCAAGATGGCGCTGAAACACGGTCAAACGACAAAAGCTGCGCAGACATCAACTTGGCAACGGCATCTTCCGAAAGTATATTTGCTTCTTTTTCCTCTTCTGAGGCGCCGCCTCTTGTCATTTCTGGGACGCCCGTGTGTGTGTGTGTCACGGACGGGAGCGAGCGAAAAAAGGTGCCGTCAGCTGGTCAGAGAGTCGGGTCCCTCGATCGCAGGGAACGCACGTTGCCAACGGATATCGGAGACTAAACACACACAGGCCCCCCCCCGTCAGACCATGGACAGGGGTGTGTGTGTGTGTTCGTCTAGAGCGGGCCAGACCCAAGGCTGTCAAAGTTTGGGAGTAGCCGATGGCCGCGTGCCAGCACCCTACGTGCAGATCAGAAGGACAATCTACATGACGGGGCTATGGGATATCTCGAGGCTAGCAGACAGTGGATTAGTGTACCTTCTCAGAAGCCTCGATAAAAGTGACTGAATCTGCTCGATAGAAAGCTCATTCAGGGGATCCTGTGGCTGGAGCTAGGTCGTTTAAAGGGTGCAACTCTGATGTCATTGATCGTCGGTAAACCTGCTGGACCCTGATTCTTCCTTTAGCGGCGGGGAGGAGGAGTGAAGCTCCCTCTTGACGACAAAGCCTCACAAAGCTAAAGGGAGCAGCTCCGGCGCCACGGTGACGGTGCCCGCTTTGTAAAAAGTCAGTGGCTTTTGTCTCAGGCGAGGGAGGGAAAAAACGGATCTCGTCACCCCGTCCGTCGATGGTCATGTCGATACCCGAGCTGCTGCATCGCATCTCATCGTTTTCTCGGTGTGACGCAACGCAAGATCGACTTCACTTAAGAGAAGAGTGAGGCAAAGTGAGGCGAGAGAGAGATGTGTAGAATGTGATACAGAAGGATGATTCTAGATTGCGAGGCGGAGAGAAACATGGGTTCAAACACCATTCGAGGCTGGCCGGTGAAGAGATCAATCAGTAAGATTCCGGCCTCACCATCTTACACAGCCTGTACTGCCTGTCAATTGCTTCACTTTCCATCCATCTCAGCTGCAATCACCCCCTGCAGAACTCCTCCCCCTCCCAAAAAAGAGAAGCGCCGAGACTCATCGGGGACGCCTCAACCCCTGCAAAATAGAACGGCGCCTCGTCCCGCACTGCGCTCGCACACTCAGGTTGACAGGGTCCTTGGTCAAAATTGGGTTGCAGTCGCAACAGTCACTTTTTCAGACCACCACACGTTTTTTTTCTTCTTACTCCTTCAAGGGTCCTTGCTGCTTAGGCGAATCCGCATGAACCTTACCCCTGTAGGCTAAACCTCCCGCGTCTGGTCCGATCTAGAGGTTCGTTGTAGGGTCGTGGGAATCGCTCAAAAATCAGCAGAGGCAAAAAAAGCGACAGGAACAAAAAAAAAAAAAGACGACAACATGGCGCGCGCCCGTCGTTCCCCGGCTGGGCCGATCAGGGTCCTTTCCTCCTCCTGAATTTCTCTTTCTCTTTTCTTTTTCATTTTCTCCTGATTGTCACTGTTTAATTCCTGTTCTGTTTGTTCGATCTCGCCTCGTCTTGTTGTCAGTGAATAAGTGCCCGTGAAAAGAAAACAACCAACGGTTGGCATCGCCCCCTCCGTTTTTTCCAAGGCGCCATCACTTGCTTGTCTAAGGGCAACAAGTTCCGGGTTTCTAGACCTGCTCGCCGTCTATCGCCCAAGGACGTCCCGTCTCTCTTCTCTCTCCAGCCTGCAGGTTCCCCCTGCAACATAGCTCCCTCTAGAACATCATCATCGTCATCCATCGTTGTCAACATCGTCATCGCCTCCAAGCTCTCTTCTCGTTTATTGCACATCCTCGTCTGCTTCGCCAACCATCTCGCCCGCTATCCCTACAGAAACAGTAGCCTCAAAATCACAACAGGCCCCGAGAGCCCTACCTGTCTCAGCCTCAATATCCCCTCTCCTGAGCAGTTGACACAAGTCCTCTGTCTTGGCCCTGTTGATGCCATCATCATATCCACTCTTCAAGAGGCGCCAAAGAGTCCACTCGCCTTGGCGCTAGAGATCCATACTGAGCCGGCAGACAGGCAAGACGTCTGGGGACGCTGCAAGCGCATCATACACGCACACCCTGCCCTGCCCCGTGGCGATCTACCGATAACCCGCATCCATCGACGACGTTGTCTCGTTTCGCCTTCAGCCAGGAACCGTTGGAGCCACTAATGTAGCGAGATCCAGAGACGCAAGGATCCATGACCCGTTTGACATCTACACACCGGTCAACTCTCGAGTCGAGTTCTAGCTCACCTACAAGTTTACCGGCTGCCTCTCTACATACCTTGACACAACCACTTCACTTGGACGTTCCCCTGACCCAGCCTCCTCCGGCCCTGACCCACTGCCTGTCCGTCTGATATCCAACCATCCCCAAGTACAAGCCCTTATTCAACTCCCACCGCACAAAGCCTCCCCCTCAACATCTGCTGTAGCAGCCTCAACCAAGTGCCGCCCACCACCACCTCGAGACCGGACTGAGCAGCCAGTGGCCCGAGTCTCACCATCCCAGTACATCAAGTCCAGACATCCTGGCACAGAGAGGTCCAGACTCTTCCCGCACAGCCCGCCTAGTGGGAGATCTCATATCTTGCCTTCCCCTCCCGAGATCTGTCTGTTCATCGGATCCAAAAAAAAAAAAAAGGGGACCGCTATACCATTTTCACCATCGCTCCGTTTCTCAACTCTCCCTTCACCGCAAATCTCGCCAACATGGCAGGGAGTAAACTTCTCGTCTACCTCCTCCGCCGTGACCTCAGAGCCACCGACAACCCTATCCTTCACCACCTGGCAACCACTGACCATGGATTCACTCACCTTCTCCCCGTCTACGTCCTGCCGCCCCACCAGATCGAGGTCTCTGGCTTCCTCACCGAGAACCACAAGTCCCCCTACCCCCAGGCCCTAAGCCAGGTTGGCCGCTTCTGGAGATGTGGTCCGCACCGAGCAAAGTTCACCGCAGAGTCAGTCTGGGATCTAAAGGACAGCCTGGAGGATCTGGGCAGCGGGCTGGTGTTGCGTATTGGCAGCTTCTCCGACGTTGTGAGACAACTGATCCAAGCTCTGAACGACAACCACCACTCTGTTGATGCTGTCTGGATGACCGAAGATGTGTCATCCGAAGAAGTCGATGATCAGGAGGCTGTTTCTGCCGTGTGCTCTGAAAAGAGCGTTGGCTTCAAGTTGTGGCGGGATGACAAGTATTTTATCGATGAGTGAGTTGCCCCAACCCTTGTCTCATCCACAGGACACCATTGATGATCTGCTAACACGAAAAAAGCCGTGACACGGGCCTGAGCAACCCAAAGGAACTCCCAGATGTCTTCACCTCATACCGCAAGACCCAAGAACCCCTACGTGAGCGCCCTCGCCAGTCCCTCCCCCGCCCCCAGGCCGGATCCCTACCTCCTCTCCCTCCTTGGACCCCGCCCCAGGATGCCCCTTTCCAAGTGCCGGACACCTACGAAGAGTTTGAGCGTCGACTCCTACAGCCCATCGACTACATGCTCGCCAACCCCCCTGTCCTGCCCCAGGACGCCAAGTCTGCGCACCCCTTTGACGGCGGTGAAAGCTTTGCTTGGGAACGCGTTCGACACCTCGTCAAGACTGGTGGCATGTGCACGTATCAAGAGACTAGGAACGGGCTTCTTGGAGTCGATTACAGTACCAAGCTCTCGGGGTACCTGGCTCTGGGTTGCGTCTCGGCTCGTTCCATCCACGAGGAGCTGATGAAGCTTGAGGATGGCACGGATCAGGCCTATGTCCGGTCTAGAGGCTTTGGCAGAGGCGAGAACGAGGGCACCAAGGCTGTACGATTCGAGTTGTTGTGGCGAGACTACATGCGGTTGTGCACCAGGAAGTTTGGCGCCCAGCTCTTCAGAGTCTCGGGCTTCAAGGGGGCTACTGGTCAGTATGAGAAGAAGTGGAAGACAGCTGACAAGAAGATGGCTGCTATTGACCAGGATCCTGCTCCTGAGGAGCTCGGAAGAATCATTGATAGATTCCTCGAAGGCACGACCGGCATGGGCCTGATTGACGCCTCACAGCGAGAGCTCTACCACACGGGATACACCTCCAACCGAGCCCGACAGAACGTCGCTAGCTTCTTCTCCAAGCACCTCGGCATCGACTGGCGCTATGGAGCAGAGTGGTACGAGATGATGCTTGTTGACTACGACGTATCTTCCAACTGGGCCAACTGGCAGTACGTGGCTGGTGTGGGCAACGACCCCCGTGGCGACGCTCGCATCTTCAATCCCGTCAAGCAAGCCTTTGACTATGACAGCAACGGCGCCTACGTACGAACCTGGGTGCCAGAGGTCAAGCACATTGAGAAGCTGGAAAATGTTTTTCAAGTCTGGACCACGGATGAGGAGGAACTGCTCAAGTACGGCATCGTCGACGACATCATGGTCACGCAGCCCGTCAAGAAGATTGATTTCCAGGTCGACCGCAAGCCTCGAGGCCCACGGAGACCCTACCGCTGGAGACGAGGACCCGGACGCGGTGGCCGTCGCGGCGGTGCTGGAGGCCCATCGAACGGATCAGAGGACTACTCTGACATTAGTAGACACAACGGGGGACCTCCCTCTCCCGAGAGCGATCGACAGTTTTACAATGGCGAAGCATCCTACATCCAGAGCAACCAACACCCTCGCGGTGGCTGGGCTCCCGGGGAAACCATGCCATGCCATGGCGAGGCAATTCAAACGGGTATGGCAACCCCAACGGCGGACGAGGAGGACACGGCATGTCGCCCTTCCGCGGCGGCAACGGCGACGGCTTCCAGCGAGGATTCGCCACCAACAGCATGCAATACAACAACCAGCCTCCCCCACGGTACATGCCCGCCCCATCCTACCCTCAAGGGTTTCCCCCTCACGCCTACCACCACCAACTCCCTCCCCATCTGGGACCTCACGTCTAGCAGCCCGAGGCTCAGCTACTACCCGTATGGCGGGTATACCCATACGCATGGAACTATGAACACGAGGCGTGGTACCCACTGGGATGGTGATATCACGAGGATAACGAAGTGTGTTGAAGGAGGTTTAGGAACGATATTATATGTTCAAAGGGATCTTTGCTTTTTTTCCTCAACTTGGGCGTGCAGCTATATACACGCATCTGCTGCCAACTTGGACAGAGGAGGAACAAAAAAGTTGAGCACTCGTAACAGGGACAGAAAGGGAGTATGGAATCTGTCTATTGTATGTATTTATAAGAAGCATGCGACTTAACATCGAGGGCTTCCCAGTAGCCTTGGAAAAGGCGAGCTGGGCCGTGTGATTCGCCTAGATTGATTGATTGTAGGTCAAATCTGAGGTTCAATTCAAACTGAAACAACACTGTCGCTTCGTTTCTAAGGGGGGGGGGATGGACGTACTGTGTGTGAATGCTCCGTGTAACTCCATCTTACATCCCTCTCGCTGAGCTCCTTGGGCAAAAGAATCAAAAGCTCCTATGTCGATTTCCGCTGTCAAGTCTGGAAAGCTACTGCTAATAACCTGTGACATTCATCGAATTTATCCCAAAACGTCGATCCTTGGTCCGTTGCTTGATGCTGCGTGGACTCCACAAGCGTGTGAGGGCTCCCTCATGTTTGGCTTGCGAGAAAATGCACAATTGCAGCTTCACGTGATGCACACACCGACAAAAGATAAAAAAAACAAAAAAAAACACGGGAGTGCAAATGCCTGCAGAAGAGGTTGTATTGAGTGCCAGGGATCAGAGGCTGCCATCGAGGTACGTACCACCTGGAGTTCTGAAGCACCAACACAAACGCTTTTCCCTTGAGGCTCAAGACGACGCCCAAGCACATGTTGTTCATTTGATTTCAAATCTTTGCCATTGATTAATTGTTTAAGCTTCATGATAGTTCAATCTCCAAAAACCCTCCAAGTCAAGTGAGAGGGAAACCAAGTCCCCTCCTTAATCCATCCTCGCTTGGCAAACACCTCATCCGTACACCCTCAAAATGACCGGCTTTGGCTTGAAAATTTCGCCACAAATCTAGTTCCAGTCGTTGCGAAGTAATAAGAGATCTTGAAGAAACATTTCTTCTTCTTCGGTGCAAGACTTCTGCCATCCTGGGAGACAATTCCACGCCGAGGCCTCGTGAGACACTGGCCGATTCAACTCATTGCAGAGGTCGACGTGGAAGAAAGAAAAAGGGTTTTAATCAGTTGAAGAGTAAGATTTCCAAAATGATTTGAAGTCAGGAATTGTAATCTCGATTTCAAACCTGGGTATTCTTAAGTTGTCGTCCTCCCATTTTCTCCTCCTCCAAGAAGTGCAGTCCAGCTGCCTCGACTTTCCCCGTAGTTCAGCGTTGACGACCGGACGCCGTCGTCTAGATTCAACACACCACATGAAAGATCATGAGCATCTAGATTCGTGATACTCGTCGGCGGTTATTCCTGTTCCTCCCAAAGCCAAAGTTGAAGCCATTCCCGTTGCCATTTCCATTTCCATTTCCATTTCCGTTGGTGTTCCCGTTACCGTTACCGTTGTTGCCGGCACTGGTACCGCTCACTCGCTCACACAGCTCTCCAGCAACGTTGCCACAGCGGAATGGCAACAGACAACATCCGTCAGGGTCGACAAACTGTTCTAGCCCGTTGGCGCCGACGCCGACGGACTCGCAGTCGGGGCCGTCAGGGAAGCCACAGAAGTTGACGAGGAGAAGTCGCGTGGATCTTACCCGTTCTGTGCCAGGGAGGTGGCGGCAAAGAGAGAAATGGCAATTTTAGGAATCCGGCCGGCGGAGATAGAAGAAAAGGGTAGTTGTCGAGAGAATTGAAGATGCTGGTGTTGATGAATAACAATGGACAGCTCCAGTGGAAAAGCTAGGTATTTATACTACCGACTTCCGTTATGCCTCCCAGTCCGTCTCAGGTCTCCAACATCTTAGCAAATGTCCTGAAGGCGACCCTGTTTCGCTATATCCAACCTATGTAACAAATATGTTGTGAAACGCCACAACAACATGTAAACAAGCTAATCTTCTTCGCTTTCTTTCCGCTTGAACCAACCCCCCTTACTCTGCCGCTTCAGCTGGTCTCGGGACTTGATCCCCAGCTCTCTCACACCCTCGTCACCGCAATTCGCCCACCTGTCCAATAGCTCCCTGGCCTCGACAATGATGTCCTTGTCCTTCGGATTGTCGGCCTTGGTGAGGAGGTATTCCGCGAGTTCAAAGCACATGTAGTCTGCCGGCTCAGCCTCCTCGCCTGAAGCGACGTCGTATCCAGTCTCCTCTGCCAGCTTCAGCGCGAAGCGAACAAAATCCTTCCTGCTAGGCCAATTGTTGATGTCGTTCTTCAAACGCGCAAAGTCATTGTGATACGGTCGTCGGCGCGAAGCGAATGTCTCTGTCATCTGGCGGAGCTTGGATATAAACTCGGTTTCTTCTTCAAGTGACCCTCCGGGGAAGGGGACGGGAAGGATGGCAATGTTCATCAGAGTTGAGTTGGGCAGTAGGACAGGCTTCTTGCCTTCGCTCTTCTCGTTGCGCTGGCGAACGCGGACCTCATCCGTCTTTAGAATGATTCGCTCAATAAGAGGGTAGCAGTTCTCGCGCCAGCTGGTCCAAGATTCACGGCTTCGGAACCGATCCTCACACAGCCTCAGAACGAGTCTCTCAATCAAGTCGTCCTCGCCCTTTTGGAGAAGAATCTCCACAGCACCGAGCAAAAAGTCCTCTAGAGTGTGGATAGTGATCCCTCTGCCATCCTCAAGCTTTGAATGGGTCTCGTGGCTGGGCTTCTGCAGAGCGAGGACGGAGCTCCAAAGCCCAAACTTGAACGCGTCCACGCCCTGATCGTTGAACTGCGCGAGCCAATGCTTGCCGGGCTTTGAGTTGACAAGGTCACGGTTCTTCTTGATTAACTTTGTGATGGTCTTAATTGCTGGTGTTGGGTTGATGTTGGTAAACACCACGGAGCGGATCATGTCGAAAACGGAGAGTGGCATGTAGGCCATAAGTTGGGTAAAGATCGAGGAGAGCATCGTGATGTTGACTGGCATCTTGGGGAGCTCCTCGCCCTCGCCGAGATGAAATTTGTTCTTTGCCAGGAAGAGCTTCATCCAGCGAGCGTTGTTGACCGCCGACTGCTCCAGCGCCGTCATGATAAGCTGCGCAAGCCGTCCCTTGTCGTCTTCGTTGAGCTTGGCGGAGTTGGCCTGCTCGACCAGAAGCGCCAGCAGAGGGGTTTCCTCACTGACAGCAGGCAAGGCAGCGCCATCCTCTTCGGCAGCGGCCCAGTCCTCTTCTTTCATAGCGCGTCGTTCGTTGAGGTCCGCGACGACAGGCACAATGTACTTTTCGAGGGCGTCGAGAATGTGTGCACGTAGCTCTGGAGGGCAGGTTGGTTCTTGCATAGCGCTGATCAGACTGCTGGTGATGGTGATGCGGATATCAATATGTCGTGCCTCGGCGAGCAGACCGATCAGAATGTCGCAAGATGACGAGGCGTTTATGAAGAGGTTGTTCTGCAGAATTTGAGCAAGCATCTTGACTGTTGTAACCTTGATCCAAGGAGTTCGAGGCTTCTTGGCCTCCCCTTCAGCCTCCTTGGACTCGTCCGTATCTTCCTTCTTGTCCCAGATCTCGTTCTGTTGCCGCAGTCTCTCCGTCATGGCGCCGCCCATGTTTTGCAGGATCTCCTTTGCCGCCTTTGCCGGAAGAGACGAAAGAAAGGCCACGCTGAGGAGCTGCCGATGCCATGCAGAACTCTCGGCAGCGCCCTCATCGTGAAGGACAAGATCTCGGATGAACGGGGAAGCCAAGGCTGGCTGGTCAGAGTTGGCGATGCTCTCGATAACTGAAACAATGTCCCCCATGTGCACGCGCATCGCCTCCGACCCCAGACGCGTTCGCATCTGATCCAGCAGAAATCTCGCGAGGTATGCCAGCTGCGTAGGAGAGATGGCCGTATATGCTAGCTTCTTATAGGCAAAGAGGCCCGAGGCTTCAAACTTGCGAGAGCGCCCGATGAGGGCTGAAGAGTGAGGTGCATCACGGAGGGCATCAGATGTCGGGTTGCGAACGATGGCCTCTGCCTCAATGAGAGTGTCCATGGTCGGCTTCCAAACCGTCTCAACCATGACCGTCTCGCACTTTGCGAATTCAGCCGCCGTGCACTTTTTGAGTTTCTTCAAGAATCCTTTCACGTTGTCGAATCTCTTGTCGGCCACGACTCTCAAGAGGCCGATCACGTTATCCCAGTCCCGGCGCTGGAAGCCGGGTTCTCCAACTGCCTTGGTTGCCGTCTCTAGGAGGTTGATGAGGATCCGGTTTGCACGCACGATATCTTCCTTCACCACTGAAGACGTGAATGATATAGCGGCTTCTGGGTTTTTGATGCGTTCCGCTGGCATGGCAGCCAAGAGGGCTGCGATTTCTTTTGTTTTAAACACCCTTGGGCCATACAACTCCTTGCACGCCAGAGTGTCCTTGGTAAAACGGCGTGCCCACAGAACAGTATCCCCCAACGTCTCAATGTCAACGGCGGCGACACATAGATTTAGCGCCGACATGGCCCAAAAGGCGCGAAGTCCTGGCTCCCGAGCCTGTTGAGAGTTCACCCTCCGCTCATGGACAAGTGCGCGGGTACGTTGAAGCCAGCCCTCGTGCTCATTCTCCGTCTTGGACATGCGGATGAACAGCGCTCTAGCAACCTCTACGTCTGCAAAAGTGCTAATATCAGGCCTCTGACGCTGCGCAATGACCGAGTGGTCGGGTCCGGGGCTCAAGAAGTCGCTGCTCGGGTGGGCCTTGTCCAGTCTCTCAAACAGTTGCATTGCCTTCTTTGAGTCAATAGCCAAGAACAAAGCGGCGGGCCAAAGGCCTTTTTCGGTAGTCAATTTATTCAGTCGATCAAGCCCAGAGTCTGACCCATCGTTGATATCGATCTTGTTGTATCCTTTGGCGTGGAGGAAGAGTAGGCGGAGGAGCTCATATCTCGCCTCGTTATCGAGCTTCTTAGAGATGACTATGACATCGCGGAGCGAGTCTACGCCATCCCGTCGCTGGTTTGCGGGAGATAGCTCAATCAGCTGTATCAAGTCGCTCTTGAACCGTTCCTTGACGTCGCTGTCCACGGGGGCCTCGTACCACCGGTCGATCGTATACTGTACAGGCCCGACAACGTGGAAGAGGTTGAGTTGATTCGAGATAACCTTCTTGTGCTTCTGAATGCACTGCACCACGAGATGGAGATACTTCTGTCGCGTTTCGTGGTCGAATCTCCTCTTGAGCAGGCGTTTGAGCAACGGCATGACCAACTCTTCAACAAAGTCATTAGGGACTCGGATGTCTCCCTCCTTGGCGAGGAGGGTGTTCAAAATTTCCTCACTAAAGGCCATATTACCGCAAAACAGTCTCCTCTGCGACAAGAATGTCAATTCCTTGTCACGAGAAAAGATGTCTTCGAGGAACTTCTTCTCATGTTGCTCGCGGTGTCCAAGGGACAGTCTCTTCTGCTGCTGCGACGTCCATTCGACATGCCGTTGATTCTCCCACTCCTCAATCACGTCCATGGTACACGCCGGCACAATGTTCTGATAGAACTCCCGCAGTGGACGATCATCCTCGCCCCCATTGCAGAGAAGTTCCACAAGCTCCCCAAGGGCCTTGCGTCTCTCAGGTCTTGCCTTCTCAGCCGAGGCAGTACGTCCCAGAGCTTTGCACATTGTACGCACGTCCTTGACGCTGAACTCGGCCATCAACTGGGCGAGCCCAGCAGCTCCGCCCACGGCATCCCATGTCGGCTGAAAGCGGTCTCCACGACGGAGGGCCTTGGTGAATTGGCGGATGGCGTCCTTGCGATTACTTGCGCTGTCTGTCTGTCGTAGCTCGCCTACAATCACACTGCTGTCGGGACGAGGCATGTTTGCTGTTGATGGTGATGGTGATGGTGATGAGTCGAAGTGTTAGCTGCCTAGTGCCGTGTCAGCCGAGTTCTTTAAGCGACCACGTCAGCACAGCCTCACCGCTATCCTCCTTCTATTGACGTGCCTCTCAAAAGATAGATCCCATCTAAGTAATGGCCGAACAGCTATTAACCGGGGTCTGAATTGACCTGCTGCATTTGGCTCTTCCATCTCTTGTGTTAGTTATGTTTGCGGTATTGCGGGGCTGTGGCCAAGCACCTAGACACCCACCTGGGTGAGGAAAAAGAGAGACGCTCAGATAGATTCTTTAGCCCATTCTCCCCTAAAGATAATAAATGGAGTATAATAAGAATAAGCAAAGGAGGTCTAAATCTTTACCTTTATTATGATATGTTTTTAGTTAATTATTATGCTTAAGGGGGGCTAGGTAACTAACCCTCTTGATGTTCTGGTGTCTCGTTTATTCCTCGACCCAGGTGACACCCCCGGGCGTGACCATTCTCCCGTTTGCTTCAACCAAATACTCCGTAGCATGACCCTAAATAGCTTGCATGAGGCCTAAGATCGGACGAAAGGGCACGTAAGTTCTGAAATGGCAGGATGATATTGCCGAGAATGAATTGCTGAATCCATTGAGATCCCCTCTGTTTGCAGAGTTGCCGCACGCGACGGTCACTGAACCGGGCTGTTGTGGCAGAGTGAGTCAACGATCTCTGGTTTCTAACGCGTCCCTAAATCTAAATGTTCAAATATTTATGATACTATTTCTTATTTTAATCTCTCAATCAGCTCATAATTAGGCTAGAAAGTGAATGCTCTTTATTGATTGAACTGAGTGCAGCCGTCCTGGTGTCTCAAGTTTTTGTCCGCCCGCGTGGATCGTAGAACCCTGGAACTTACCAATGCACCTTGATAAGAAATGGATCTCAATGCGTATTGATCATCAATCAGCATCACTTTGGTATCCAATTGACGCCCATTGGTACTCCTTGGTATGGCAAGCTCGCAAGTGTCATCAAAAGGGTCTCGCAGACCAGGTTCATACAGGTTTCATCATAGCTAATCGTACAATCCAACAGCCTCAAGCTCAGGCACCAAACTTCTTGTCCTTGTCGTCGACAAAGAACTCCTTGCCCGTCGTCTCCTTGTACTTGTCGCGGATAAAGTCCGAGATGGCCTCGTCCTTGGCCTGCTCGGTGGCGCTCTCGTTGCTCTGGTCGCCCTGTCCGAGGAACTTTTCCTGCACGTAGTCGACGGCTGAAAGAAGCCTGTCAGCGCTGGTTCAATGTCATGTGTTTGGGGGTAGTTACCCTTGTCGAGGCCATCCTCGTTCTTCTCGCCTTGGGCACCGCCGCCGGCCATGCCGTTGAGCTTGTCCATGAAACCGCCGCCGCTGCCAGACTCTTGGTTCTGGTTCTGGTTCTGGTTCTGGTCGGCGTTGTTGCTTCCGCCTCCGGTGAACTTGTTGAGCAAATCCATGATGATGATTGAAGAGATGAACGGTGGAATTGATGTATTCCAGTAAAGAGGATTATGGAGATGAATTTACAGGTTTCAGGTATGATGACGAGAGAAGACGAAAACCTCACAAGACGTCCCCCACGACATCCTTATATAGCTGCGCGACACATCGTCACACACGGCAGGAGGCCGCACAAGGCGGGGTCGATCAAGGACTGAATTCTTGATCGCGGGTGGGAAAGATCCACTGACGCAATGAGACAAGGGTGCACTTAAGGTTGTGAGACCAAGGATGGAGACGCGGGAGACATGGGGACTTGGAAGATGGGAGCTGAAAGATGCGCACCAGTGACGTTGACGTCGTTGGCGATTGGCTGCCCACTTCAGCTCGCAGGTGGGATAAGGTGCGGCGCCCAGGCTCGTGTGCACCTTCGTTGCCCCTCCATGGACTGGGCAGGCAACATCGAAATGCAAGCTTAGCGAGGCCGTGATTCTCTGTCAAAGGGTTCGAAGAAGCGAGGGGGCGGGATGTCTTTTGGCGAGGCCGTGATTCAGAATTTTAGTGAGGCTGTGATTCACCAAGTCAAAAGGGTTGCATGAAGCCAGGGGAGTGTCTTCTGGCGGGCCCGTGATTCACTCTGTCAATGGAAGCGGGGTGGTTGATTTCTGAGGCCGTGATTCACAGCCACAGCGGGACAACCTCAGATTTCTCTCAGATTATGTGGGTCTTTCTTAAATTTCCTAATTCGTCTCGCGAGAATACAGTGTCAATGCACGAGCCACGGTGCAAGGTACTGTGCAAGCCCGAACACCAAATTTGGTATCACGGCGCATTGGGGGAGATGGGCGAAATGTGGTGAAGAATGTGGAGGGACACAATGAGCACAGCCAACATGGAATGGCAAAGAGTGAATAGACCATGCACAATGAACAGGTGAAAGCAGCAAGTGTGTGAATCTAGCTTTCTATTAGGGGTCATTATAGCTATTCACATGAATTCGATCCTTTTGTAAGCCCTTTTCATTACCAGTTCCTTCATCCCTCGTAACCTCGTAGCCATCATCCCTCGTAGCCATTGTCCTTCGTCAAGTCCATCCAGTCATGTCGAGTCCACCTTAGTTGTAAGGGGTGTACATGCCATCGGCATCGATCACAGCCTGGCATCGCGCAGGCATGCTCTCAATCAGTGTCATCAGGTGAGCCTCCTCAATCCAGTTCCAGGTCTCTATAGCTTCAACAACGGCGCTGCGGCCTCGGAGGTGGGCAACCAGGCGGTCTTCTTCGATCTTCGTCTTGATCATGTCCCAGGCGACGGCCATGAGATCGAGGTCGGGCGAGGCGGGAGGCAGCTGGAGAACCTCCATGTTCTTGTTCTGGAGTTCGGTGCGAATCGCGGCGTCGGAGTGCTCAATGGGGCGGTGTTCCATGCAGTACTTGGCGGTGTCTGGCTGCTGCTGGATCCAGTAGCTCACGGTGGGGAGAACCCGTTCGGAGTGGTTCTTGGCGTCGATGGTACCCCAGCTTGGGTCCCAAAAGACGCTGGGACCCTTGCCCTTGAGGCCGGAGAAAGTGGCCCAGAAAGTGTTGCCGCTCTGGAGATGGGCATCGTCGTCAATGATGCAGGCCGGGTCGCGTGCCTCGTGGATGGTGCGGGTGACATGGATTCGAGCGTGAGGTCCAGTCATGATACGGGTCTCGCCAGACCAAACGACGGCCTTCCACTGCTCGACAGTCCAGTCGACGTGGTCCTGGGCCCAGTCAAATCGAGCCTGGCGGAATTCTTCGATGATGGTGGGTCGAATGAGGGCGGGATATCGCTCGTACCCGACTTCGCGCAGCGCATTTCGGATAACAGCTGGCTTGCATCTCCATCCAAGGGAGGTAGCAAGTCTGTTGTACTCCATGCGGCGAGTGTCTCTGGAAGACAGGGTGAAGGCAAGGACGATGAGGAGTTGGGGATGGTTAAGGACGGGGAGTTGGCCCCTGACGGTATTGCCCTTGGGCACGGAGAGTGCCTCGGTGATCAGGATTGCGTACTGGGCCTGACGGGGGGTAAAGTTGAAAAAGATAGCAATGCGGGTGTAGTTCCATCCAGCTGAGCGAAAGAGAAGGCACTTTCTCTTCTGCTCTGCAGTGATGGGCTCGCTGGGTGCCATCAAGTTGTTGTAGGTGCGGAGCTTGGCCGCCATAGAGTTCAGCTGGCAGTTCTCACGGCGATGTTGCTTGAGGACCTGCTGAGAGGTCGTGGGGCAGTTGAGGACATCAGGCGTGAGTCGCGCATTGTGTCTCTCACGCTGGGCTTGGCGGAAAGGGTCAATGGTGAGCTCGTTGGAACGGTACTGCAGCTGAGCAATGGCAAGGCCGATGAGATCCGGGGCCAGAGGGGCGTTGATGGTGACGGGAGGATTGTGAGCCATCTTGACGCAATTGGTTGAAGTTGTTCAATGAAACGAAAATGAACAATGAAGTTTGTGGTTGGTGTTTGCGTTCTTGAGATGGAAGACAAGTACTTGCACCGAGATGGATGTGGTGGGGAGTGTTTGTCTTGGAGGTCCCTGGTGGAGCCAAGGTCAATTCGGTACCTGAGTGGGGACCTGGAGGGGTGCGTTTTCGTGGTGGCATGGGCGTGGCTCAAGCGAGAGGGCTCAGGGCTGTGGCTTGGCCGGCTGAGTCAACGCGACAAGGTATGACGCATACAGGGACCGCAACAACCGCTCACCTCGAAAAAAGTTCAAGTATCGCGACAAGACGCCCTTTGGACAGAGTCTTGGTTCGCCATCGTTGCCTTTTATCCCCGACAGACATAGAATAGTCATCGCAATGGCCAAGGCTAACGAGGATATCCTTAGGCGTCCCCTGTACCGTAAGGAATAACCCCTCACCCCACCATCGTTGCCCCTCAGATCGCTAACTGGGATCGCCAGTCTATGACCTGCCGCCAGAGGTCCTGGACACGTTGACGCTCAAGTCCGATGCCGACACCGAATCCATCGTCGAATCCTCCATCTCGTCCCCCTCCAAGAGCCCTTCAACGTCAGACAGCAACCTCGTTGGCTCCCAGGCTTGTTCCCTCTGCGGTCTCACATTCACCACTGTGATAGACCAGCGAGGGCATCTCAAGTCCGACCTGCACCACTACAACCTCAAGCAGAAGCTCAGAGGGCAGAAGCCAGTGTCAGAGGTCGAGTTTGAGAAGCTGATTGGGGATTTGGATGAGTCGTTGTCGGGCTCAGATTCGGACGAGTCGGACGAGGAAGAGGAGGATAAGCAAGAGTCGACACTTACAACACTCCTAAAGAAGCAAGCGAGGTTAGCAGATAGACGAGAGGACACAAATGGAGATGAGGAAGAGGATGATACCGCGGGTAGGAAAGGTCGTGGCAAGCCGCCCCTGATCTGGTTCAGTTCCCCTGTGCTCCCAGAGAAGACCTACTTTGGCATGTACCGTGCCATCCTCACAGGCGAAGAACAACGGAACCAGGACCTGGTCGAGGTTCTCAAGAAGAAGCAGGTCGAGCCAATCTCGATACCCAAGATGCCCAAGGACGGTTCGATACCCGAGATTGCGTACAAGGGCCCGCACATCTTCCTCTGCATGATCGGAGGCGGTCACTTTGCAGCCATGGTCGTGTCTCTTGCGCCGCGACCAAACAAGAACGGCACAACCATGAACCGGGAGGCGACGGTGTTGGCTCACAAGACGTTCCATCGGTACACGACACGACGAAAGCAGGGTGGCTCGCAGTCAGCCAACGACAATGCCAAAGGTGCAGCGCACTCAGCCGGTTCAAGTCTACGACGGTACAACGAGCAGGCCTTAGTGGAGGATGTGCGAAATCTGCTTCAGGACTGGAAGGCCTTGCTTGACACGTCAGAACTGCTCTTCATCCGGGCGACGGGTGTGACAAACCGGAGAACTCTTTTCGGGCCATACGAGGGCCAGGTGTTGAAGCACAACGACACTCGGCTGCGAGGTTTCCCATTCAGCACGCGACGAGCGACACAGAATGAGCTGATGAGATCGTTCATCGAGTTGACGCGACTAAAAGTCCGTGAGATCGACCCTGCTGAGGTCAAGAAGGAGCCTGAGTCCAGTGCGACTCCAACAAAGACGCAGTCGAAGCCTTCTAAGCCCAAGTTGTCAGAGGAGGAAGAGACAGCCTTGCTACATACCTCTCAGCTTCAGGCTTTCACACGGAGATCCAAAGTCCCCGCCCTCCTCTCGTATCTCAAGAACAACAGCCTCTCACCCGACTTTGAGTTTCGGCCCGTTGAGCAAAACCACCACGCCCCACGACCACTCCATCTTGCCGCGGCCCAGAACGCTGCACCGCTCGTGCTAGGGCTCCTGGTCCGAGGTGGAGCTGATCCCACGATCAAGAACGACGAAGGCAAGACTCCGTTTGAACTCGCCGGCGAGCGAGCAACCCGTGATGCTTTCCGTGTGGCGCGCTCAGAGCTTGGAGAGGCCAAGTGGTCCTGGGATTCAGCCAAGGTACCGCCTGCGATGACAAAGGCTGAAGCCGACAAGCGCGACGAGCGAGAGAAGAAGGAGGCGGATACAAAAGAGGCAGAGCGACGACGTGCGGAGGAGGAGAGGCTGCGAAGCGAAGGACCCAAGGTGCCTGAGGGCCGGAAGCAGAAGGGAAACACGCTCTCTGCGGGATTGACAAAGACACCTCAAGAGAAGAGAGAGGCTGAATCAAGAGGGTTGACACCGGAGATGAGGATGAGGTTGGAGAGGGAGAGGAGAGCGAGGGCAGCAGAGGAAAGGATACGGAGGATGCAAGGTGGTAGTTGAGAAGGCCAGAGAGAGGATCAGTAGCATTCTTTTAGGCAGGATAAAACAACATCTTCCTGAACCAGCTTCTTTTGGTCATTCCTTGATTGAGTTTCACCTGGTGGTTAGTTTATTGTCGCAAGCTTATTCAGGTGAAGTGCAATGAATCAGCCCGATTAGGCAAGGGAGCATCAACGACAGCTCAGAATGGATATCGCCCGTATACCTCACAGCCTTCCTAGCTAGGTAGGTAAGCTAGGAAGTTCATGAAGCCTTCAATCCTCCAAGTTTGCGGGAGACAGAGACTTTCTCAGCCCAAGGACTGGGCCGGCCTTTCTCTCTCTATGACTGCTCTGCCTGCCTCAATGCCCTTCTGTAACACCCCCAACACGGTCAGAATGCCCTTCTCAATTGTTTCCCCGGTATTTCTAGAAGAAACATGGCTTAGATAGGTCAGCACCTCCCTCTCTGAGATGTTCATATGTCATGTAAAAGGGGCGCATATACTTGGCACACCAACTTAGCCAATTACCACATTTTTGTTCACATGATGCATAATTTAACGAGACATTGTTCAAGTCACCAAAGTGATGGTTTTCTATTCAAATTCTATTTCTGGACCAATTCACGGCAGTCGCCTCTCCCTGCTGTGATATAGGTATGCAAAGAACGATGGATCAGCACCAAACATGCTACTGACTCCAGAGGCGATCACAGCCGAGTGCAAACACGCCATCAGGTCGAGGTCCAGTCAGAGCTACATTCTCTCCTTGCTCCATAATAGACTGCCTCATCCGAAAGTCCACGTAATCTCCACCAAAGCTGGCATGCATCGCCGTGGACAGCCATCGCCCCTGAACTGAATCCTCCACCTTGACCGTGATGGGACCCCATCGATAATTAGGCCCCATATATGTCTTCCAGTTGTACAGCCGGCCTGGGACGGGGAGGACATACATGCTGCTGGATGGCTGCTGCATTGACATGAATACTACAGTCCGTCCATAGAAGTCCTTCTTAAACTTGACGTACAGCTCCTTAGCTTGGATGTCAGGGTTGATTGGTTCCGGTAGCTGAATCGTGAATTCTGATTGCCCCTCTGCTTGGAGGGTTCGGAAGACGATGGGGGGATAAGGGATGATTATGGGGGTAAGGTAGGACTCGACGATGTCAAGAACCTTGAGGCGGTCTGGGTCAGCCGTCTCGAGGGGCGCTGGTGTTGCTTCCACCTGCTCGCTAGCGCGGCTTGATCGGCGTCTGAAGAAGTTGAGAGGCATCTTGTGACAGATGATTTGCTGAGTGTGGACGGTTGTGCAGGTGCTTAGTATGTTGCTTTTATAAACCGATTAGTTATTGTCTTGATGGTGAAAAGGTAATTAGCATGCAGAATCAGAGCTTAATAGAAAGGTTGTTGATATTTAAACTTCGATATGACTTCGAGAGGTAGTTGTTCATGACAATGGCTGTTCAGTCTTTTGACATGTACCTTAGAATTTGACTGAACATTGTCATTGTTGAGCGTGAACAAGCCATCTCTTTCTTTGTCGGCTTTCTAGTACGTCCATTTGTCTTCAGCGCGCCCTTTATCTACCTTACAAGAGAGACTTGAGATCAAGCATGGAGCGTGAAGCGAAACCCAGATACGACAGGAATCACAGCCGTTGAAAGCCTGCATGCAATCAGCAAAGTTACAAGTTCTGAACAACGAACAACGGCCAATGCAAAGATTCCACTAGCATGTAAATAGCTCGCCCGTCAGTTACATAGCTAAACTCACCCGCCAGCTGCACTTGATGCACAGCCTCGGAACACAGTTGTGGAGGTTCTGAACAGCGAGAGGCAGCACTGATTTTCCAAGACGGACAGACACTCTCACAGAACTCGCTGCAGTTGTCTCTAGAAATTCACGAAGCGCGTGACACTCATAAACCCTAAAATCTCTACCACTCTTTTCTACTCGCGCATCTGAGAGCTGGTGGCGTCTCTTGCGCAAGACTTGCATTTCCATCATTAACCTTCTATGGCTGCCGTTATAGAGGCTTAAAATTGTCCGATTGGCTTTACTGTATGATTCTAACACATCCACGTGTATAACTGTGCTCTTTGTCGCTGTGGGTAATGGGCTCCTCAGACACGTCGTGATGCTCAACGTCGCCAACCCATCCATGTCCACACCAGCCACATCAAGTTTCTTTGTTGTTGGGAAGATCAACCCCATAAATGCGCCAAGGTGATACCATATATAGCAAGATATAAACAAAGGCCCTCAATCTCGGTATAATGTCAAAGGGACACAAAGGTAAGCATTTTAATCCGCCACAAGCTTCGTATCCACACCCTATACACAAGCCTTCTGAGCATCAAAGAGAAAGCCACTTCGGGAACAGTACCAACGGTCGATTTTCATTCTATTCTCGGTCTCAAGCAAAGCAAGAGACACGTTGTGATTAGTTCCCTCCCTCCTCTCCTCGTGGGCAAATATCTTTCCCCTTTGATGGTACATGGCACATCACCGCATCTGCGTACTCAGCCTCCTCATACAAGGGTAGAAACATGGCCAACACGAAAAATCAACTTGAAACAAGGGTTTGCATTTACTTCAATGACAAAATCAACTACATGAGAACAAACAGACTTGGAAACAACTCCCCCTCCTCTATCGCATCTTTCGGTCATTAGGGGCACTTGATAAGAGAGGAGTAAATGTACTCCCACGCTCTTTCAGCTTGTCCCATGACCAAGGACAGATACATCCCATCGAGAGACGCATCGAGCTCTCCCACGACTTTATAACCGTCGATGGGGGTGGTGAGCTCCCTTCGGTACTTGTTCATCACACCTACAGGACCTTCAAAGTTAAACCCATTAGTATCGCACGGAGATATCAACATCTCCACCTCCATTGGCTGCAGTTTGACCTTCATCTGGACGAAAAGGTCCTTTGGCCCATTGGGGAGGAAGGGATTGCGGGAGTGCACCATGTATTTACCCACCAACCCTGAGCTGGGGGCCGTCGCGTCCTGCTGTACGATCAAGTACGTCTCGTTCAGAGCTTCCACGTTCATACATGGCTCGAAGTATCCATGCAGGGCTTGGCTGATGAACCTACCTGCTTCGGTGCTCAGCAACATGCTTGCGTTGGGGTCTTTTTCCACCTTTTCCTGCCATGCCGTCTTGTCTTGTCGTGCCTCGGCCATGATGACGTCGCTTGACGATGGGGGTGAGCTTGGACAGAAGGCCTTTTTGTTGTCTGCCAGAAATTGGGAGAGATGCCCATATACTTGCCTTAGATAAGGATCTTGAGACACTTCTTGCCAGAAGCAACAGTGGTTAACGTTTTTGCCTTTGCCTTTGCCTTTGTTATGATTGGTACCGACCCAGCCATTGCTGTTCCAGTCGATTTTGGCATTGCTGTCCTTGCTATTGTTTTGGCCATTGTTGGTAAATTTACCATTCTGCTGGCAGTTGCCATTCTGCTGGTTACTGTCATTCTGCTGGTTCTGTTGGTTTTGTTGATTCTGCTGGTTCTTCTGGCTCTGATGATTCTGTTGGTTCTGCTGGCTCCCGTCATTCTGGTGGCCGTTGTCTCTGCCTCCTTTATGCCAGGGTTTCCGGCCTCTTCCTCTGCCGTTATAGCCGCCACGGTTTTCATGAGTCTTGGCCATCTTTACGATTCAGTGTTCAGTGATGGTGATGAAGTTGGGAAGGTGATGCAGGTTATTGGTCTCTGAAGCCGAAAAGGGAACTCGAGGTGAATCCCTCGACTCGTCAATCCTTAAGTATCTAAGCAGTGTACGTAGCTCATTGTTCAGAGTTCATTGTTCGAATACCATAATGAAGTGTGAATAGAGACCGATTGGACATGGTATAATCCTTTCTGTGTCGAGGTTCATTGTCCGTCCAAGGCTTGAACAACAGCGTACAAAGGATGATGGGTGGCTCAAACGACCAGCCACCAGAAAACTCAGACACCAGCTCATCCTCCGAGTTGCCCAAGTCTCGCGTAGGCTTCCATTCATATCTCGTATACGAACACAGTCAGGTATCGACATCGGAAAGGGGCATGACCAACCGGTGATCATCTGGGGCCCAGAACTGAACATGACGGACACAAGCTGATGCCATCGCTTTGATATGGCCTGGATATCATCAGCACCTCGTAAGCCGAGGTTTTCATGTCGAGTTGAGAATCAGAGTCTCCTCCCAAGTGTCTAATCCCCACCAAAAGGCTTGCTACGTTCCCCATGGATGGGCCAACCTCGAACGGCAACAGAACTGTCAAAAGGACTTTTCATCGCATGGTTATCGTAAAGGTATGGCAAAACCTTGTCGATTGAATGCCCTAGTATTTCGTCGTCTCCGTTGTCGGATCCTTTGGGAGGTAAAATCCAAAGAGGCGGGCGGGTTCGACGGGCAGGGGACAGCACCATGGGACAAAGGATCCACGAGAGAACGGAACTCGGCAACATGACACCTCACACAAATAACGAAAGGAACTGGCTCTGGCCGAAGGCGGACGGAAGCGAAGAAGCCGAGGTGGCATCACCTGGTATCTCGGGTCGGTTCATGAGGTGCTGAAGAAATGCGATTGGTGGTTGGACGACGGAAAAAGAGGAAACTGAGGAAAGGAAGCTGGAACACTGTCAGTACCAACTTGCGGTGAGAGTAACGCTTGAACAAGTTGAGTTATCGTCTTGTTCGAGGCTCCATCAAGGAAGGAGTCTCCAGAGTTCCGGCGGTTTAACCAACAGAGAGCGCGGTCAAGTCGCAACACCTCTTTGTCACGACACCTGAAGTCATAACACAGACCTCCAAAGCTGAAATTTGGCTCAGCCCTACAGTTTCGCATAAAAGAGAACTCGAATGCCTTTTCTGTCCTAGAGATCTGCCGAACGAGTGGGCAACACGGGGTTAAAGGGTTTGAGCCATATTGTTGGTGAAACCGGCCCGAGTCCGTGTCCTTAAGGGGGTTAACAAATATAGAAGCCCGAAGCGGGCCAAGAAAGAGGCGACCTTGATGATCATCTTGAGATGATAGCCCTGGAAGGCGCTCGCTCGCTCGCATGCCCAAAGCGAAGGCCCCATGAATCTATCTCTGCCCACGGTCGAACTCTCCCAGATCCATGACCCTTGCCCGGCCCTGCGGATGAGGCCAGGATGAATAAGAGGTAGAAACGAAATCCACCACTCAGCTGGGCACGGACAAGGACAAATGGAAGATTCCACATTTCACTGCCACCTCCTAGGGGTCCCAAAAGAGAAAAGGAAGCCGCGTGCTTCAGGTGTCCAGCGCTCGATGTAGCATCACCTCCGCCCATGGACCAACAGAGGAAGGCACCGGAACCCAGATGCAGGTACCCGGTCCTGGCCGACTAGCAGGCACAAGGCTGGCAGGCTGGGCCATCGTCGGCCGCAGGAGTTGTTCATAGGCCGTGGTCCGGTTCCCCTGTCGGGGGATGCTAGGTACGGCATCTCGCCACGGCCATGTCCCCACGAGGGGTTCGGCAAACGCAGACGGAAAAACATGGCACCAACGTCCAAGGAGAAATAATTTGACGGACAAGTCGTTGGCCGAGTCAAGCTTGCTCGCTGAAATCCTTCCGTAGCTCTGCAGCCTTGGCCATGAGAAAACAACGCCGGCAGCCAACATGTCGGGCATTTTTGTGCATGAAACGGCCGGGCAACCACCAAAGAAGACACTTCTGGGCCGACGATCAGTGGGGAAGGCTGAGGCAAGGGAACCTGGCACGAGAAAAGGAGGAATCGGAGGCCTGGAAGTCGATCGACCAGGACGGTTAATCAATCGCCCAAGCGTCTGGCGATGAACGTGCCACAGGACATGTCAAGAGGGCAGAATTCGATGCCTGTCTCCCAAGGTTACCTGCGAGTGAACCAACATACGCACGCGAATCTTAAAAAACGTACGACCATGTTTGATTGCAAATGTGCACTTAGCAGTTGATTGAGGCCCGCTCTGCGACAGGACGCAAGACAAAAGTGCATCGGATTGACTCGTAGTCTCGACGTAGAAACGTTGCTTCACCGTTCAAAAGTAAAAAGAGGGTCGCAGCTTGGGTGGATGGCGTCGGTCGGTAGGTAACACGGCCATGACAGATCAAATCGCGGGTTTCAGCAAAAGCCGCCATCACCGCAACTCGAAACGCGATAGAGCCAGAAAAAGAAGACACTGGGGAGCACCCTTGCGTCCTTGATCTTTATGGCTAGTGTCGCCTGGGATCCCCTCGGCGAGCCAAGAAAGTCCCCGGTCATGAACAGCTTCGTCAGGGGTAGCACATCCCATCATGGCTCGACCTGCGAGAGAACAACCCCTGACAGAAAATACGACAAACCCCGGAAGCGGCGGGAATGGCGACGTTCCGTGATTGACATGTTTTTCCGTCTCAGGCCGTCTCTGAGACTCCAGCCGGGACAGCACTTGGACCAATTCGCAGCACCGTAATTCACCGTCCAACAAGTGGGGGATGATGATGTGCTTCTAGAAGCCCTTTCAAAACAAGCGACGCAAGAGGCGCAAAATGGGTCCGACGGCGCGCGGAGACAACGGCGAACCATCGTTGACGGACGCCAAAACAATGGCGTGAGCAAGCCACAGGGAGCTGTCTTTCGGTAAGCTCGAGCGTCACTGGAGTAGAAGCGGGCTAGTGTTCAGGCGTCTAGTCAACAGTAACAGTTCGTACCTGAACCATAGTGACGTTGACAAAGTGCCTGCTTCCGAGAGGCTGCGGCGTAAAAACTCTGTGAACAAAACGGGAAATTAAACAAGGAACCGTGGACTCCGGTCTACCAAACAAGTGTGGTGGAGGGCCATTCCGATTCGGCCGTCGCCAGATTCAGGTGAGGGAACCGTGTTTTGGTGGAATCGGTGACGGACGGACTCGAGGTTTCATACCGAACGACTGTGCTTTTTTGTTTCAACTGTTGCTGTATTTGGTTGAAACATTTTGGCGAGAGAGGTTTGGCGAGTAAGCATGCAATCAAGGTTGATGTGAAGGATCCTTGACAGCCGTCGATGCGGCCCGTCATTCATATCACAAACGAGTGTGTTGAAGGCCTCTCGATAATCTTCACCCAGCGTCGGCGTCTCTATGTCGGAAATTATGCTTAAATCATGCGGTGCAAGTTCTTTAACTGTGGCCGACTCTTCATATCCTATCATTCTGATCTTGTCCCGCAAAGGCGGTTGCTGTTGAGATGCTGGCGGTTAACTCTGATCTTCATCACCTACCCGGGACTTGGGAGCAACGGCCAATGCGCGCTGATCCATCCGTAAATGGAGAGATCTCATCGAGTGATTCCTAGAATAAGCACAAGTAAAACCAGCCCGGATGTTTCATAGGGCCTGACCCTTGCCATGTCTTTTTTTGAGACCCTTCAGTGTCCAATATGGCTTTGTTCAGGATCCATTGGTGAGCTTTGAGGGCGGCAAGGCTGGACCCTTTGCTGCTCTGTCTCAGATCGGGTCACTGACTGAGTTGTGATTGGCTGCCCTGATGTTGAAACAACCAGGGGCAGCCTGTCCTGAGACAACTCCAGCGTCAAACGACGCCACGCGATGGTAGCGCGGGCTGGGTGCTAAAAATGAACATCCACCAAGACGGAGGATTCAAGAGAAAGAAGAAAACTGGGGAAGTCATGGACGTGGGCGCCATATTTTTGCCTTTCCTGGTTCCGACAGCTATGACAAAGGCGGAATTGTCGATGGCAGAGACGGCAGAGGGACCTTTGCTTGTGCTCAGCGCTGAGGCCAGCCGCCTGTCTCAGTTATCGTTGCTCGAGCGTTGTCTGGTATCCGTCCGTCCTGGACGGAGTACGGAGTATCCGCCAGCGAGTTGATCTGAAGTCAAGAAGTGCCAGTGCCAAGCAATCAAGATGCCCAGGGAATTCCGCGTATGACGGCATTGGAAAACAAAACCACCAGATTGGAAAGTTACGAGCTAGAACAAATCGACAAATCCGGAGATGATGTTTCTTCGACGCGAGATTGGCTTCTTGCTCGGTGTTGCGAAGCCATCACCTGCAGAACGTGAGGGCCATGTCACGGAACCCCATCGGTCAGGCGATGCGAATGTCAGGGCGGCCCCATGCCAAGCGTGCTGTCTCTGGCCGATGTCTCCCACGGACCTTGGCCACGCTTGAATCCCTGACGGCCACGAACGTTTATTCATGATCAATGGCTGGTTGTACGCTCAATCCTGGAGCGGGACGGTGGCAACGGTGGGAGGGTGGAGTGGCCCTATCTCGGGCGTTGAATCGGCCTCGGTACGATGCTGCAAAACGGGGAAAGCGTGGAAGTTGAGCATCCTGGAACAATTCTTTGGTGCCTTCCAACGGGCGTCGGCTGCATGAATCTGTGCAATTTCTCGAGGTAGCATCCCGTGACGGATTTGTACTGACGTTGCTGTAGATTGCATGGGTGAACATACCATGGTATTTCCGGAGGCCATTCGTAGATCCGCCGACGGCAGTGAGGATCAACCACATGGCACGGAGGCGAGTGTATTTTTGGTGCTTATGCGGATGCTGTGTTTCTGACTCGAGCCTACCCGGCACTGACAACGTTGTGCTGGCGATAGAAGCCATGATTTGTTTGCGCAGGATCAAGGAAGAAGCAAAAGGACATCCCTACTGTGATGGATAAATCCTGTGGCATTGGACGTTGAGGTTGTAGTGGCGGCCTCCATTTTGGCCACTAAAAATTGGTTCCCTTCCATTAGCACCTTCCCTCTGCAAGTCATGCCCGCTGCTGCTACTTTCCGCGGATAGACGTCCAATGCCTTCAGTTGGTGGCTTTCTGGGGAAAGAGCCACCAGAGACATTCTCCTACAGGGGCCAAACCGCCACAGGAAGAACTTGCTCCCTCCCATTATGACCCCTTGACTGATGCATCCGCTCCTCCACCGACCTCACTGGCTCCCGCAAAGACACCCCCAAACCTCGAGCCGCCAGGGCTCCATCGAAGCGCTGCAAGTCTATTGGTGGGCGCATCGCCCGTGGTATCCGTACCTGCAGATGCTGCTGGAGGGGCATCAACGGAGCCCCACCACCCACCAAAAGGAGGTGCTTAACGCTCTCTGATAAGGTGGCGAAGCGTTTCAACGATCAGGTTGCACTTGGCCGTACGCGGAGCTCAATGGAACATCAACAGGCCCCAGCAACGGCAGCGGCGGTATGAGAAAGCATGCTGGCTTCAGGAGGCAAAACGCCGGGCAACAACAACTGGCGGTGGGTTTCTCCTATCACGATCCAGCCGGCTGGAGATATGCACTGACTGTCTCGCCTTGTGCTCGCCTTGTGCTTTGTGGCCTCACATCTCCAGCTCGTCTACCATCACCGCAACGCCGTCGTCGGTGAAAGCCCACAAGTTGAGGACAAAGCGCAAGCCTCTCGCTTTGTCTCTGATTCGCCGCACATCAGCTCGCTTCTTTGTCGACGATCTGCCCTTTGGCGTCTAGTCGACAGATCTAGCGAGCCGTCATTGCTCAACAACTGCCCCGCAGCGCTGCTGATAGACGCCCGCCCCGCGACATTCAGCATCAAAGACACCAAAACGCTGTGTTAACAGCTCATGCGGCTGATCCAAAGTTAGCACATCGGAGCTTTCAACAAAAATATGCATAATCTTGTCCGACTCGGGAATAGTCACATCTCTTGACACACATAGACAACGCAGGATGGATGGACCATGGATGCACAACGCGGCAATGCACAATTGGGCATCTGATAGGGTACACAATGGCATAAACAAAATATGTCAACGGATCCAAGTCTGGGCTGCGAAGAAGAAAGGGGATGCCTCCTTACCCATGGCCAGGCACAGGCATCACATTGGCCGCTGTCGATTTTCCCGTGCTCATGGTGCCAGCACGCTCGGCCATCAGTCCATCCAGCCTTCAGGGCCACATTGGTGCCCTGGTCTCGGCAGCAAGAAAGCCCCCTGGATGCGCTCTGGCAGGGCTTCTACAAATCGTTTGGCTTCGCCTAGCCCGCTGTCGGATACCCTTGTCAGCGGGGCCTCGCCCAGGTCCCAGATCCCTGCACGGTGACCCTGGTTCCTTGTTCCTGGAGCCGCCCTCTGGACTACGAACCGCTTGGCCAACACCACCTCACCGGAGAGCTTGGACGGTGGATGGACCGCTGCACTGCTCAGGAGCCTCACGAGCCCTCTTGTCTCCTCCAGCCGTGCTCAACCTGACCCAGACGCACACCAGGGGTTTCCATCGTCGGTGCCTTCTCCACCAGCCATGGATGGCCGAGGGGCGCATCCTTGGCACCAGATGCCGGGCTGGCCGGCCTTTGTGCTCTGCAGTCAGTCTCCCACTTCTTCTCGTCTGGATGTATGGACTGCATCTTGGGTATATAGTAGCTTCGCATGCCCTCCCATCTCTGGCTTTTCCTCTTGCTTCATCACCACCTTCATCTTTTCTTTTTTCCTTTACTCTAAGCAAATATCTCTTTTCCTTTCTGGTGTCAAAGTCATTCGTTTCCTTTGGCCCACACGTCTCTTAATTACATTCTCACTATCAACTATCTGCACTCATTCGCTACTACCAACTAGTTTTACAACAAATTCTTCGACAACCATTCACAATGAAGGCTACCTTCGCCCTCCTGGCAGTTGCTGCCAGCCTTGGCGAGGTTTCCGCTACCGTGAGTATCCCTGCTCTCTACAGAGCCTCATCTCATCTTATCGGATCGAATACTTACACATCTCTAGTGGGGTAACTGGAAGGAAGCCCCCAAGTACTCTCCCCCTCGTGCCGTTGACAACAAGTGTGACGACAAGCAGAAGGGTGGCTGGTCTTGGGGTGACCTCGACGTCGGCCGTTTCGATAAGTACAACGACTGGGACTTCAGCGGCTGGACCTGCGGAGAAGACAAGTCGAAGCGTGATCTTAGCGGCCGTACGTTCGGAAAGACCATTTTCGGAGAGTGTGGCTCCTCCAAGGAGTCTGCTCCCTCTTTCGGCTGCAACAGCGGCAGCTGCGGTGGTGGATATGACAAGTTCTCTGTGAAGAAGTTCCACGTCAAGCCCGAGTTTGACTGCCGCCTCGAGTTCCACTACGAGATGCCTGACGGCTCCAACTGCAAGCACCAGTCCGACTGCTCCAAGGACGGTACCGATGTCTACAACTCTCAGTGTGGTGGTGCCAAGAAGGTCCACATCGTCTACCCCAAGCAGCCCAACAAGCCCAAGGAGAAGTGCCGTGTCGAGATCCCCCAGATCGACTTCGACTGCGACAAGCCCGAGAAGCCCGTTTGCACCAAGTGCCAGCAGACCAAGACCTTCCCCTACGGTGACAACACCAAGACTTTCCCTGGTGGCGACCACACCAAGACCTTCCCCTACGGTGACAACACCAAGACTTTCCCTGGTGGCGACCACACCAAGACCTTCCCCTACGGCGACAACACCAAGACCTTCCCTGCTGGTGAGGAGACCACCACTGTTCCCAGCGGCGAGGAGACCACTTCTTTCCCCGGCGGTGAGGCTACCACCAGCGTCCCTGTTGGTGAGGAGACTACCACTGTCCCCAGCGGCGAGGAGACCACCACCTTCCCCGGTGAGGAGTCCCAGACCGTTCCCACTGGCGGCGAGAACACCCAGACCTACCCCAACGGCGAGCAGACCACCAGCTTCCCCGGAGCTGAGGAGACCACTAGCTTCCCCGGCGGTCAGGGCACCACCAGCGTCCCTGAGGGTGAGGAGACTACCACTGTTCCCACTGGCGAGGAGACCAAGACTGTTCCTAGCGGCGAGGAGTCCCAGACCTCTCCCATCAGCGAGCAGACCACCAGCTACCCTGGCGGCGAGGAGACCACCAAGACCTTCCCCTACGGTGAGGAGACTACCATTGTCACCACCTTCGACAGCACCTCCACCATCTACACCACTGAGATCACCACTGTCACCTCTTGCGGCCCTGAGGTCCCTGACTGCCCCGCTACTCATGGTACTCCCGTCATCGTGACCCAGACCGTTCCCCTGACCACCACCATCTGCCCCGTCACTGAGACCCGCGTCGAGACCAACCCTCCTGCTGGTGAGACCGTCCCCGCTACTCAGCCTGAGGGCCAGAAGACCACCACTGCTCAGTCCCCTGGTGAGACCCAGTCCGTTCCTGAGGGTGAGGGTTCCCAGACTGTCCCCACTGGTGAGGAGACCGTCCCCGCTACCCAGCCTGAGGCCGGCAAGACCACCACTGCTCAGTCCCCTGGTGAGACCCAGTCTGTCCCTGAGGGTGAGGAGGAGACCTCTTCCGTCATCACCACCACCTACGACAGCACCTCCACCGTCTACACCACTGAGGTCAAGACCATCACCTCCTGCGGCCCTGAGGTCACCAACTGCCCCGTCACTGCTGGTACTCCCGCTGTTGTCACTGAGACCATTGCTGTTTCCACCACCATCTGCCCCGTCACCGAGACCCTGACTGGCTCCAAGCCCAGCGGCACCAAGCCCGCCAACGGTGGTGACAAGCCCAGCTACACCAAGCCTGCCAACGGCGGTGACAAGACCACTGAGGGCTCTTCCCCTGAGGCCACCACCGATGTCCCTGAGGAGGAGACCACTGTTGTCACCACCTACGACAGCACCTCCACCGTCTACAGCACCAACGTCAAGACCATCACCTCTTGCGGCCCCGAGGTCACCAACTGCCCCGTCACTGCTGGTACTCCCGCTGTTGTCACTGAGACCGTCGCTGTCTCCACCACCATCTGCCCTGTCACCGAGACCCAGACCCACAAGTCTCCCAAGCCTACTGGTTCCAAGCCCAGCGGCGACAAGCCCTCGACTGAGAAGCCCGAGACTCCCAAGGATGGCTACAACGTTCCTGACGTTGTCCCCAGCTGCCTGAACACCTTCATTCAGTACCTTGAGAACTGTGAGGACAACACCGATGCTGCCTGCTACTGCCCTGACAAGTCCTTCGTCGACAACGTCTTCCAGTGCCTGTACGCCCACGCTGACAACGACGACATCGTCGCTGAGGCCGTCTCCTTCTTCCAGGGCATCTGCGCTCCCTACGCTGAGCAGAACCCCGTCATTGCCACTGGTGCTGACGCCGTCACTGAGCACATCACTGTCACTGGCACCACCATCATCACCTCTGCTCACTACACCACCGTTGTTGTTGCCACCACTGTCACTGAGCCTTGCGTCTCCCAGGGCACCACCATTGAGGGCAGCAGCACCGTCAAGACCATCGAGACTGAGATCGTTGTCCCCGAGGTTGGCTTCACCTCCGGCCCCGCTGGCAACGGCCCCATCCCCGCTGCTCCCACTGCTCCCGCCACCGCTCCCGTCACTGCCCCCGAGGCTGGCGCCACTGGCTCTCCTGCCTACCCCGCCAACCCCGAGGCTCCCGCTGCTGGCGAGACTCTCATCACCAACAAGCCCGTCGCTGGCACTGGTGGTGTCCCCGTTCCCACTTCGGCTCCCGGAAACGTCCCCGTGACTGCTGGTGCCGCTCGCAACGGCATGGGCATCGCCGCTGCCATCCTGGCTGTCGCCATTGCCCTGTAAGGGTCTTGACGAGCACTGCACATAAGCTTTGTTTTCCTTGTTATCTATAGATTGGGTCTTGGTACCTGAGGCGGAACATGTATGTCACTTGTATATCCCGCATCCCGAGACCGCTCAAGCTTCCAGGGAAGCCCCCAAGCGCGCTCATCAACATGTATCATTCTTACGATCCTTACGAAAAATATGCATTGGTGTGGAACGTTGGAACTTACCCGACCCCCTGACGCTTGCCGTCGGGGTCGAAAATCACTGACATAAAAACAAAAAAAAGAGCACGGGAAGTTACCGGCCGAGCCGACATGCATATAGACGCATATATACCCGCTGGCTGGTTTGTGTAATCTTAATATTGACTGATTTTTCTCTTTTCAATCAACTCCGATGCTCAATATCTGTGTCCCTGTGATGTCTAAGCTGCAATTGCATTGCTTTGTGAATGTTAAACATGAATTGGCCCTTTCTGCTCGCTCTTGACCTTTAAACTGGTCCTCTCTTTGGTCTTTGACCTCCATTCGGCCTTAAACTCTTCCCTTTGCAGTATCCACTGATGTTAGAGGTGGACTGACTCTACTCCTGTGCCTTGACACTAATACCGTTGCTATTGGGATAGACCTTACAAGTCGACGCACCTATTCAATGGTCTTGCCAACATAGGGCGCACAAGGTAACTGTGTCGAGTTGTATAGTATACAGAGTTTGTCCATCTTTGCTTATTTCCCCTCGTAGACTGTGGAGAACTCATCTTCATCTTACAAGTCGTGACTAAAGTCAGGTACCAAGCGACACATCTGTCTTCCCGATGTGCATGCCAGCACCAGTCAGCACCAATCTCGATCCTTCGCGTGAGCTTATTTCAACGTCGTTGAACGGTACACAGACGGGAAAAACGGACGGGAAATTTTATTTTGTGTGGAAGGAGGGAGAGCAGATCTTTTCGAGTTGGTTGGTCGGCGTTGTCACGGTTGGGTTGTAGCCGAACGCACTGTCGAACTTGTACCACGTCCCTTGCAGCGGAAGCAACGGCCTCGAGGCCACTCGGTATTAAAGATGATCTATCTCCCCGAGAGGGTGGATTAGAAATCGCAAAATGACGTCCGAGTTGGAGAGGGACCACTTGCCGAGGCTCGACCCACTCGGTCAGAGAAGAGGAGAGGAGAAAGAGAGAGGATGGCCAGTGATGGGAAATGCCGAACCCAAAGAGATGCATTCTGGGCGCGAATCTGGCTACAAGGGTCATGATGCAAGACGGCCCTCGGCTACAACCCCGGTTATCAGAGCGCATCTACAGATTTGTTTCAGCGCATCACGCAGCGGAATTAGGAGATGGTGGTTCAGTTCAAATTGGCTTCTTGTTCACTTTCTCTCCCCTCTGTTCCTCACGATCGTCATGGCTTCCGACCTCCCCTATTGGCTAGTACAACTCAAGCGTCTTTTCCGTGCCGAGGCCCTGGAGCTGGCGCACCGACGTTTGTGGGACTTGGGTGCTGTGGGACTCCAAGACAGTGGACGGGGTTGATAAAATAAACGGGACACTAGAAGAGCAACGCTACCTCTACTTTTGCAAAGGATTGTATCTTTTACTGTATAAGAGCCTGTTAAAAATATTTTGAAAATTCTCCTCAAGATTATGACACTCCTGAAGCTCTCTCAATTATTTATGAATTTTATCAGAGACCTTCAACCCGTCTACAAGCAACACTGAGTTAATGTCTCTGTACTGGTGCCTTATTCATTCCCACCCCCCTCGGCGTATGCGGGGGATGGAGCAGGTGGGCCAATGCCAAGGCCCCTACCCCAGCTTTTCCCTTTTCCTCGGTGGGAGGTCTTGAATTTGGCGACAGGAAGGCGCCGCCTTATCTACCTTCCCTTTCTCTCCCCAATTGTCTCTCCCTTTTCTCTCCGCCTCAGTCCCTTCACTCGCTTGCGCAGCTTAGATCTCCAGAACCTCCAGCAACAATGGTCTTTCTACCTCCCCCCTCAGTCCCAAAGCTCCCCTTTGGTATGCTCCTCTCCTCAAGTTTCTTCTACCGTAACTTGCTTGCTCACAACGCGCCTACCTGCAGATCCTCCCGACTCAATCACCATCCCCGAGTTTGTCTTCTCCGACAAGTACGGCCGGAAGCCCTTGTCTCGGTCTAGAAGGCCCTACACCTGCGGCATCACCGGAAAGTCGTACACCACCTCCGAGGTCGAGGAGCGCGAGAAGCTGCTCGCCCGCGCGCTTGCGAAGCGCCTCGGTTATGACTTGACCGACGGCACAGAGTGGGACAGGGTTCTTGCGCTGTACTCCCTCAACACGGTTCGTATGCCCAGAGCTGTTGTGTGAGGAAAACGCATGCCAACTGAACGCGTCGCACAGATTGACTACATTCCCTTGACCCACGCCGTTCACCGTCTCTCTGGCATTGTCACCCCCGCCAGTGCCGCATACTCTGCCCAGGAGCTCCAACACCAGCTCGTCTCGTCCGGCGCAAACGCTCTCTTCACCTGCGTCCCTCTTCTAGACAATGCCCTTGCCGCGGCCAAGGGCGCCGGTATCCCCGAGGACCGCATCTTTCTCCTCCCAGTTCCTGGCTTTGAAGCCAAGGCTCCGTTCAAGACTGTCGACGACCTGATCGCTGAAGGCAAGGATGCTCCTGAGCTCAAGCCGCTGAACTGGGTCAAGGGTCAGGGTGCGCGACAGGTTGCTTACCTGTGCTATTCCAGCGGAACTTCTGGTCTTCCCGTGAGTGTTGGTGGCATTGATCGGGACCTCTTGGCTCACAAATCTGTAGAAAGCCGTTCAAATCAGCCACCGTAATGTAATCGCAAACATCCTGCAGATGACCATCCAAGACGGCGTTGGTCGCAAAGCCGCCGGCGTCGACACTCAGGTCCAGCTCGGTCTATTGCCCCTCAGCCACATTTACGGACTCGTGCCCGTTGCCCATTATGGTAGGTCTTTGCTTTCGTTTGGAAGCGTGGTTGATGCTGATCCTGCGCAGGCTTGTACAACGGCGATGAGACCGTTATTCTCCCACGCTTTGAACTCAAGATGCTTCTGTCCGCTATTCAACGGTTCAAGATTGAGCAGATGGCCCTCGTGCCCCCGATCATGATCCACATGTTGAGTAGCCAGGCTGAGTGCGCCAAGTACGACATCAGCAGCGTGCGCTTCATCTTCAGTGGCGCTGCTCCCCTTGGAAAGGAGACCATGGAAGACCTCTTGAAGGTGTGGCCTAAGTGGAACATTTGCCAGGGCTATGGTAAGAGAGTCCTTGTTCTCATCGTTTTCCTCATGACTGACTCGGCCAAGGCCTCACCGAGACTTCTCCTGTCGTCACATCCACCAGCGAGTTGGACATCGACGCTGGCACCTCGGGTACTCTCCTCCCCGGCCTCAAGGCCAAGCTCATCGACACCGACGGGAGTGAAATCACCGAGTACAACAAGCCCGGTGAACTCCTCGTCCAGGGCCCGACAATCGTCCTGGGCTATCTCAACAACGCCAAGGCGACTGCCGAGACCTTTGTGCACCACGAAGATGGGCGCTGGATGCGCACCGGCGACGAGGTTCTCGTCCGCAAGTCACCCAAGGGCAACGAGCACTTTGTCGTTGTGGACCGTATCAAGGAACTCATCAAAGTCAAGGTACGCCCATTAATTATACTCATAGTTGACCGTTTACTTACATCGTGTAGGGCCACCAGGTTGCTCCTGCGGAGCTCGAGGCTCACCTCCTCAGCCACCCACTCGTCTCGGATTGTGCGGTCATCCAGGTCCCCGATCTGCGAGCCGGCGAGGTGCCCAAGGCGTTTGTCGTCAAGGCCCCCGAGGCCAAGGGCAAGTCTGACGATGAGGTGAGGCAGAGCATCAACAAGTTTGTCGAGGAACACAAGGCGAAGCACAAGTGGTTGAAGGGAGGCATCGAGTTCATCGATGTTGTGCCCAAGAGCCCTAGTGGCAAGATCTTGAGACGGTTGCTGCGAGACCGGGAGAAGCAGGCTCGCAAGGAGAAGGGAGCCAAGCTATAGACGGGCGATTAGATACTAGACGTCTAGATGAGCGATGCGATTTGAGCACGTTGAGACGATATTTTTGTAGTTGTAGAGGGGGCATCTTAGCGTAGACTATCTTGCATTAAAGAGAGTCTAGGTGAGGTATCTAGAAAGCGAATGAACTTTTGGAATTACATGAACATTAATCTTTGTCGGAAACTCATTAGACAGAACCCGCCTGCGACCCTGATATATCGTGAGGATAATACCCGTCTAGAAGACCATGCCCTGGGCCTGGGTGCTGCGGGCATCCTTCTTGCGGATGTCAATATTCTTCCACATGAACAGGCACAGCACGGTGAAAGGGATGAAGCAAGCACCGGCAATAACCATCTTCTGCTGAACGACATCGTAGGCGCCAATAATGGCATCGCGCTCAGGGGAGTCCCTGGCGTAGCTCATCTGAACCGTGATGTCGCCGTAGATGGTGGCAGTCATGTTCTGAGCAGACTCGGGGAGGCGTCTAGCCAGCTCACCAGGGAGGACGTTGGTCCAGATACCGCCGGCGATGGCAAGACCGATGGCAGCTCCGATGGAACCAAACATGCCCCACAGAGCGAGGGCGACAGCGACGTCTTGGTGGTTGACCGAGGACATGACGGCGAGACGAGCAGTCAGGGACCAGATACCGCTGTAGATACCGTTGAAGAGCTGACACATGACGAGCCAGTTGACAGCGGTGTGGGAGTGACGGAAGTGGATGAGCAGGGCAGTGCCGAGAACCATGAAGGGGACGCCGATGAAGGACGGCCACTTGAAGTGTCCGAGGTATCGGATGGCACTGTTAAGGTGAGTTTATTGCTCATAGATAGGTCGGTGGGGAGACTCACAGTCCGACGAATGGGCCGATGAAGGCGGCCATCAGGGAGAACGAGTTGAGAATGTAACCGGAAGTGGTGATGCTCTCAAAGTGAACGACCTGCAGGTAAGATCCGTAGTAACCATCCCAACAGCTGATACCAGTTAGATCAAGACACAAAGATATCCGATCAGGGTTACTCACAAGATGGAGGCAAACATGAGGCCGTAGATGAGGCAACCACCCAGGACGGTTCGGTTGGAGAGGAGGTGGAAGGGGAAATAAGGCACAGGGGCGAAAAACTTCTCCCACACAACAAAGGCGGCGATGAGAACGACTCCGAGGACGATCATGGTGATGATGTAGCCACTAGCCCAGCCGTTGGGGGCCTTGGAGGCGAGGTTGAAAGGGAGCAGGAGAAGCGACCATCCAAAGGTGGTGAGGCTGAGACCGACGACTGGAACAAGTTAGAAACAGTAAAAGCGATAGAGATTGAAGTTGAACATACCATCAAACTGCACAAAGTGGTACTTGATAGACTCCCACACGGTGCGGTTGTGCACCTTTTCGGGGGCAAGACCCAGCTTCTGAGCCTTGATCTCGTTCATGATGAAGATGACCATGACGGGAATGCAAAAAGCAAGCAGGATAATGCAGAAAGCACCAAAAGCCCAGCGGAAGTTGACATTGACGTAAAACAGCTCGGCAATCTTGGGACCAGCAAAGGTCGACGAGATGGTGGGTGTATAGTTGAGACCCATAATGATCAATCGGTTTCGGAGGGTGGTAGTGTCGGCAACAACCACGTCGATAACATAGATGAGACCAAGATGGCCAACCCAGTACAGCGTGTGAGCGGCGGCGTACATCTCGACGTTCTTGCAGGTGGCCTTCATGATCATGCCGACGACGATGAGGAACACCATGGAGCCAAAGCCCCAGACTCGACCCCAGATGTCAATGACCTTTGCGATGGGCAGGGCGCAGACGCCTCCGAGGATGGTGGCGACGATGCTCGTGGTCGCGATGAGGCCGTGCTGGGCGAAAGCGGATGTTACGTAGGGGACGAGGTTGGACTGGACGGCTTGGAGGAGACTGTCGACAAAGGCGACGAGCCAGACGCTGGACAAGTCAGCCAACATTCTCTTGGCTGAAGACCTCAATTGACTTACAAGATAAAGGTGGCAATCAGCATCTGCTTCGACCAGACGGTAGTCATGGCCTCGGCCTTCTTGACACCCTGCTGCTTGAACTCATCATCGGACAAGTCCTTGAGATCCTCCTCGGTGATCTCATTGTTCTTCTCGTTGCCGGCGACCTTTTCAATGTCGGGAACCGACACCTCGTTAATGGGCTCGGGCCCAATCTGAGTGTGAGTCGCCATTGGAGCAAGAGATTGGTCCTTCCAAAGTAAAGGAGGCGAGTTGCAAGACGGAGTGGTGGATGAAGGGGAGCTTGAACGTCGAGGAAAGCTCAGGACGTGGTGGGAGGAGTGCCCTGTTAAGTACCCTTTCTTCGGCCAAGATGCGACGCTGTCAGTACCTAGACGCAGACTTATTGACAGGGTCGGCGATGATCGTCCCTCTGGCAAGCCATGGTTAGACTCGTGGGATGGGTCTTCCAAGGGCCTAGAGTTGTGATGGTCTCCATGGTCATGGGGCGAAATAATCGAGACACCAGATGGGGGGACATATGTCTAACTCGTGTTCAGTAATTTACCTAAATATATTGACATGATGCTAAAAGTTATTGCGACATTAATAAACATTGCCCAAGTATTCTGCATTATTCTACAATTTTACGATAGCTATAGAGCCACCTATAGAGGAGATACAACAATGTCTGTCTCCTAGATGCCCTCTTCTTTTTTTGCCATGACCCGCGCCCAGGCTGAACCCCCAAACATCAACCCATGACTGAACAATCCCACGCTCGCCATGACACACTAGATAAACAAAGCTCATTACTACCCTGCGGGTGATTCGCAGCGGCGTCTGCCGTTGAGAACAGAAGTTCCCAACGTTGCATCGAATCTCAAGTCGACAGGAGAGAAAAGGCCGCACCGCGTCCCACCACGTCCCACCAGGACCCTGGGAATAGCACCGGAAAACCCCCAGATGGCAGGGTTAAGCTCCTTTGATTGGTCGGAGCTTATTTCCTAAAAGCTACCGGGCATGGCCCGGGGTTGGCATCCCATCCCCAAGAGCTCGGCGCGGGCAATGGCTAAGGGAGGATCATCGCAAATTTTCGGACACTAGTTCGATAATCTGATCATCTGATAATCGCTGACCAAGGGCCATCAGGGCAAGAGATCGGCCAACCTCTTGAGGCACAGCAACGGGCTCGTCCATGGTACTGGTGTTCCCTTGGCATTAACATGTGATGAAGACGACTCTGTGGATATACACCAGTCGAGGTTTCGACTTTTAACACTGAATCAAGACTGCCTGATTGCAGAAATGAAGTCAAAAGAGTCTCTTCACGTCGACTGTTGGCCGAGTCAGAATAGCCTACTCAACAGCGCGTCTGCCGCGCTTCTCGACTCGGAGCGGCACGCCGTCGACAAGGATGAGAAGAACAATGGCGAGATGGGGGCTTCGATTAAGAAACCGCCACCTGCGCCAAGATGGGGTTTTGGCCTGGACCAGGTCCCAAGCCATAGCCCGGCAGTAGGAACCGGCATGAACAGGGGGCCTGCTCTTCAATTTTGCGCCTTGGCGTCTACAGAACTTCGTGAGGCCCTATCCAACTCTTGGGAATCAGATTCTCAAACCACTTTCAACGTCCCACGCTGCATGTAGGTGTTGTTACATCGCAGAGAGACCTGCATCAGAGCCATGCCCATGGAACAGAGGATTAAGCTCCTCCTGTCACCCATCGCTCGCAGGGCAAAAGATCAACTCCCCCCTTGTTTCCACCCTGATCGCGTACGAGCGTGGGTCCCAAAGTCCGAACCCACCAGTTCCAGTTGATTATTGAGGCAGCTAGCTTAATCCAGCCCGGGCGACCGAAAGGAGAAAAGCCGATGGCCAGACGAGAAACAAGCAGGCCAGGAATGGTCCGCGTAAGAGAGGGAAAAAATTCTTCTCGAAACTGGGCAGCCTGGTCTTCTTGGCAAGCGGCCAGCAAAAGCTCCGTCTTGTCCCATGGGAACATGGAAAGGCTAGAGCCAATAGTGGCAATTCTACCGGCGTAGTGGTAAGTCCATGCTCGTCGCGTGGGTTCATCGGATGGCATGTGGGGAGGCTTTTCGTTGTTCATGACCATTCTAGCCAGAATTGACAAGGTTTCAGGCCTCGTAGGGCCAGGAAGACGTTCTCGTGAAGTGGGATTAAAGTTGAAAGACGATTCGTCAAAGAACGAGCGCTTCTTGGCGCCTTCGGTCCAGGCAGCTCTGGTCTTCCGGCGATGTCACCAAAGACGGGATCAAATCTTGACTGGGCCGGTGGGATAATCCCGATAGCGGATCCGGTTCTCCCTGCTGCCTCAGGTTTGCTGCTTGGCTGTGGTCCGCCTTTGCTTTCGTCCTTTGGCCTTCTCGAAGCTAATTGTGCTGATCGATTGCCACACTGGCGCATCTTCAAACCGCCACGTTTCTTGGACTGATTGATAAGATAAGATAAGATCGGCATGAGGTAAAAGACAAGAACCTCGGAGTCCGACACTGTGTCTAACTGTGTCTTCCAGGACCCCCAAAGATGTGACTCGGTCAATTCCTTTTACGGGTAAATGGAAGTGTTTCGGGCTAATCTGTGCTACGATCAAGCGATATCATCTCTTCGCCTGTTTTCCCTGCCCAGCGGGCACATTTCCCATGACCCCCATTACAATATGCGCGACCGACAGGCATACCACCTCCGTAAATTGAATTGCACTCGCAAAAAGGTGGTAAACGACTCGAAATAGGTGGTCCTGTAATGGTTCGGCGACAGGGATCGAGCTCGGCGTCCGCGTGGAGCTTGGACAAGGGTCTCGCCATGCTTACTCTGGGGGCAAGCATTTAACGCAACCTCGGCCAGGATCATCGAGTCGAGACTCTTGTCGGCCTATTCTCCCTGGTCATGTCAACCATTCCCTTTATTTTCCGGCCGCGTAATGAGCGAAAATGAAGAGATACAGTGGAGTGTTTAATGCCTAAGATGTGAACGATTGCTCGTGCCTTGCCGGTTGGCCAAAGTCCTAACAGTCGTGATTTCGATCAGTTTATCCGTCGTTGACGTGTGTTTCAAGACCCAGTTCACGAAGATCGCACCTAAGTGGTGATAGCTGGTGGTCCATGATTCGTGATCAAGCTCGGCCTGCCACGAACCATCATCGCCCCAGCCCGATTATCAGGCGACAAAGGAATTCTTGCAGAGAGCTAAAAGTTCTAGCAGATGCAAGACTTTCTAGAGAGAGCAATTCAAGTAAGATCCTTGAGAAGACGCTGGTTCAAATAGGGCTTAGCGAGTGTGCTCCCACGTTTTGCCAAACAAGGTTGCATGACCCGCTGTTCTTTCATCCTCCACAATTACCCTCACACGCGGGATAGTAAGACACTGTAATGATATTAGCATATCCTTCCCTAAGGGTAGCTATATATGTGTCAGAAAAGTAATAAAAGAATAACAAAAACAAGATCTAGAGTATTAACTCTTATTAGGTTGCCTCCTTATTCTTTTAATGTTACATATGCATTGTTATTATAGAGTAGAGAAAGCCTTTGAATTCAGGGTTCAACTTGGTGTCTCTGACCTTGTGTCGCCCAGTCGTCCTTCACGGCATCATTTTTGTCAATATCCATCACCACCAGTATGCCAGCCAACGCCTTCATGTATGCCTCTATTCTCTTTGCCAGCCCACCTCATGCCCATCCAACTCCCCGTGCCAGCAAGAAATTCGTCACCCGACGTGTCTGATATGCTTGGCGTGCCCGTCTCTCTACTTTCAAAAGAAATCCCCATCTCGTCTGTGATGATTCCTTCAAGTAATGGCAAATTCCCCGGTGCCTGCGGAATCACTGGCTGCATCGGTAGCCGTATTTGAAGTCCTCGCAAGCTGGGATCGACGTCCGGAATGCCCCGACGCACAGAATGGCGGAGTGGATTCCAAGGCTCATCTGTACCATGGATAAGCTCGTTGATGCCGTACCGGGTATCTTCTGGTCGTGTCTGGAGGATCATGCCTCCGGAAGACCTGGAATACGTTAACCAACGGAAGATTGCCAACTCACGGGTACTTTTTCAACGTACTCTTGCAAGTAGAATGTAACCTCCGTCTCTGACGCTTTCGGATAAGTTATTTTTTCCAGGATATCCTCCTGAGGGTCCTCTTTCATCTCGAAATCCAGCTCGTCCTCACCCATTCCACATTCCCTCAGCTCCCGAACCAACGAATTCTGCCCCTTGAACTTTGCCTGCCGGAAACAAGTTCTCTCCTCACTATTCTCGACGGACTTGTCAAAGGTCGGACTTCTTTGAAGGAGTTTGATATATGCCATGGCTTCGCTCTGTCGCAGAGCCACGTGGACGGGGTAATCTCCATTGTGATCTCGGATCTTCACGTTGGCTCCCCACTCTTGAATCAATCTTTCGACAAGATCTTTTCGGCCACAGCGAATCGCAATGTGTAGGGCGGTCTCTCGGTCCTCGATTAGTCTGTTAATGTCCCCCTTCTCGTGCAAATGGTTCATCAAGACGGAAATGACATCTTTGACCCCTTTAGCTGCTGGGTGTTTGTTGCAGCCCTGCTCCATGGACCACACATCCACCCGAGCACCCCGGTTCAGCAGCAGCGGGACACACACTGGGTTGTCGTTCTCTGCCTCTGCCACAACGCTGAGCTGGCTGGCATTATCGCCGCGAAAGTTGGCATCGGCCCCACGGTCGAGGAGTGTCTCTGCGACGGCAAGCTCCTTCCGAGAGAGCGCCTTGCCCAGGGGTGTGACCTGAGGCACATTCAAATCTGGAGTCGTAGGCATTGTGCTTGCGCCATTGTCTAGGAGCAGCTCGATACCTTCGATGTTGACGGGCTGGATATCAGCTGCCATTTCGATCACTTGATATAGAACCCAGTTGATTTCCTTACGAACCGCGTCTCTGCAAGACGCATGGTTCAAGAGTAGTTCGGCGATGCGGTTGCGCTGAAGCAGGATTGCCAGAAGTAGGGGATTGCTTTCAAACTGTCTCTTTCGAACTCGAAGCTCTCGACTCTTGTTCCAATGCTCATCGCGAATGGTGTACTGGACCTTTTTGTCTGCAGGAAATTCATGTCTCAGAAGAGAATTGACCAACAATTCGTAGGGTTCCCTCCCCTTCGGATTGTAAGAGAAGTCGATGGCCTGCAAGATGGCTTGCTCGCCATGGTTGACATCGAGCTTCTCGAGCGGATACTGCTGTAGTAGACGATCCACCATTGCAACATTCTTCGCTCGGATAACGGAAAGGAGCAGTCGTTCGGGGTGTTTTATCCTATTCGGCTGTCGGTTCAGAATTTGGGATAGATAGCTGGTGCAACCTAGCGAGGAAAGATATTCCAGTGCATCAAGGGGTAGATCCGAGGGGGTATACGGGTTGGCGCGTCTGGCCTCCATGAGCTCCCAGAAGACCCACAGGAAACAATAAAATGTCTCTTCTTCAAGTGCCTCAACAGGTCCTAGTTGAGCTATGAAGCCAGCCTTTGCGTGATGGCCCCAGTTCTCGGCCGAGTAGCATAGGAATGGGTACTCTTTGCAGAAAGTCCAGAAATCTACCACCTTCGGTTTGTCTGGATGTACTGTCCTGCTCCACTTGCCACTGGAAGTGTTATTGTCCTCACTTGCCTCGAATGCCTCGAATGCCTCGAATAGAACCAGCTGCCCGCCATCTTTGGCACCGGTAAAAACATCCACAATCTTGGATACTTCTGGAGGCAGATCTTCCTTCTTCAAATAGCTGAGGTACGTTGTTGATGCTTCGTAAAGCAGATTATGTCCGTAGGCCTTGAGATCCTTGAAGGCTCCCCCAAGGCACTGAGGCTTGCAGCGTTCAGTCAGGTAGTTCAAGGCTGTTCCATGACAAGGCTCAATGATGAATTCGGGCTTAGCACCATTGCTTTTGACCTGGGTGATCTCCAAGAATCCGCGGTATCTTGTTTCGATCACGGTCTGCAAATCCCGGTTGAATACATCAAGGTCGGTCAGATAGTCTTTGCTGATTTTGCTGTTGGTTTTCCTTCTTTTGGGGTTGTTGATGCGGTTGTTGGTGTTGATCTTGTTGTTCATCTTGAAGATCTTCTCTTTGTCGCTAAAAAACACAGCGCACTGTAGCTCTTTGACAGTCAAACGTCTCGAGGCTGCTACCACGATGGACAGGACCTTTTCAACCTCATCTCGAACGTCTGGCTCGATACTGTTGAACATCATCTCATAAAACTTCTCTAGGTCAGGTTGGAGATTGTTGAGAAGTTTCTCGGCCGAGGCTTTGGTCACCTCAGAACTCGTTATTGCGCGGTTGATCAGGTTTGCGCACACCAGCCGGACCCAAAGGAAGACTCCCTTGGCACGATCCTGAATTGCATCCGCAAGCGTTTCTTCCTCGCCCACGTGAATTTCTGTGAGCGTTGGATAGACTTCTTTGATGTACATTTCAATATCTTGTTGGGTGTGCTTGTCAATCTCAAGTCTCGGAAGCACGCCGAGGCTTGCTAGGCCGGCCAAGGCATTGTCGATCTTGGCCTCTTGGGTGCTGGAAATGCATAACTTTAGGCGCCCGCCGCAAAGCTCGAATAGTTTCTGAAGAAAGGAGGTCATATCGTGGAGTTCACCATCAAAGTGGTTCCATGCATCCACAACGAGATAGATAATCGGGCGCTGGTGATCTACTAGGGTTCCCCAGTACTTGAACACTTTCAAGCAAGCCTTTTTCAGGTCATCTCGAGGCCAGGTTGGTGATGACTGATGGGATGTGCGTCCCTGGAAAACTAGCTGGGCTTGTTCGAAAGCATCGGAGTCCGCTTCGACGAGCTGGAATAGGATAGACCTTAGAAACCCTTCAAACGTGCGCGAGGGATCTTGGCCGGCGTAGTGAAAGAAATGACTAACGACGATGGTCTTTCTGGAAGGGTTTTGTCGACGAGCCCAGGTAACAAGTGCTTCGTCCCCAGTCAGGTATTTCATGAATGTTGATTTCCCAGATGCACGCTTCCCAACCAGGTGGAAAACGTTCTCTTCAGGAAGCTCAAGCCAGGACTTGAAAGTCTCATTGAACTCGATCCATTGAAATGTCCCTTCGAGGTGAGAGCTCACAGTCTGGAACCGCTCCCGAACTTCAGGAAAGGCAAACGAGCGCAAAAATGCTATGAGGACCGATGAGTATTTCGCTCACCAAAAGAAGAAGAGACATACCTTCCCGGGCTTTCAACGCGTTCTCATCAGCCTCGGTTTTCTCAGCAAGCTCATTCTTGGGCTTGGTAAAGCGAACTGCCTTCACGATTTGAGCTATGACGCTTCGGTAAGCCATGATAGCTAGACCCCGTCTTGTCGATGGGGATCTTGGCCATGGTCTGCGTGGTTGTTAGGTGAGAGGGTTGGCTGATGATCAGTCCTCGCGACCAAGGCAGCGAAACCACTTTATACCCATCCGTCGCGCTGAATTTTTCTACTTTGGCCAAGGCTTTCATGCATGTCTTGGACATGGCCAATGGCTGTGTGCTGCGCATCTCTGGGCGCCTATCCTGGGCGGTTAATGCGACGTGTTGGTCGGGCAGCCCAGCAGGCATTAATGAGAGGGAACTGGCACGTCGCTAAGGCTTCCTAGCTATTCCCATCAAACTCCCATCACTACATTGTTTAATTCTGGATAATTGCAATCTTAGAAGAGTACGGAGTAGAAAGAGTGATAAAGTTTGAGAGTTCTTGTGATGTCTACTCTCGCTGTTCACCTCATCCAGGGACTTACCCTGGGACACGAGCAATAAATGGGTGTCAACCAGCCGAGTTAGATAGTGTGGTAAATTTTCTTTTCTATGGTGAATCTTTCTTTATATACCTATCACGTCCGCTTCCACAGAGCCTGCTTTGACTGTGCTCCCCTCTGGTTGCTCCAGGGTGTCAACACAGCCTCGACGGCTGGGATCCAATTGGTCCTTCAGCTGCCCTTCGACCTTTGCGGCCACGAGTGCGAAGGCGGTCAACTCTTGTTCTTCACTACCGGGCATTCAAAGCGATAAAACCCATTAGAATATGTTCATGTCACTGCTTTGTTACCGACTAGCTTACAGATGGATAGTGGTGGCTGCCTTTCCCCAATAGCCTAAATAGGTTATCGCCGGTCACATCATGGTGACTCAATACGACCACTGAAAGACACGCCGCGGAGCATGTTCCCTGTCGCCGAAGCCAGCGTCATTCGACCCTGATTGATCCATGCCTCTTCATGAAACTGCAACCGCCATCCAACAAAACGACACCATTGATACAGGCGAGTTGCACAAGGCCCACTGTGCTGCCTAGCACGCCCAGCATATAAATGACCACCCCTTCTCCGTCAGCTTAAGCTACTCTTCATCACGAATCATACACGAATCATACAATCACCGACCATGGCAAGAACCAAACGTGTACGGAAACAATCACCTGAGCCTGAGCCGCCTCGATTCCTGTCAAGGCTCAGGCGACGCAACAAGAAGAAGCCCGTGCCAACGCCTGAAGACATCCTCTCCGTCCCTGACAATCCTCAATCCGGCTCGCCGCTGTTCAGACTGTTGCCAGCAGAAGTGCGCAACCAAATCTTTGCCCTTGCTCTTACCGACTACGAGGATCCTTCCCCAGACAATCACTATGATGACAATACCTGCTTCACCCGGCCCTCATACTTTGCGCCGCGCAGGACGGATACGACCCTACTACGTACCTGTCGAGCCGTCTACCGCGAGTGCAGATTCCTGCCCTTCATGTTGACCGAGCAGTTGCACTGGCTCTCCTTCGACGAACGTGCGCCTCCGGAGTACGATGTCAACACTGCTGTCGATAAGCTGCACGCCACAGCTATGGAGATCGCCCAGCAGATGGGTCAGGAGCAAGTCCAGATCGAGGGCATTAGAGCGTTTCCCCAGATGTTCAAGTTGGAAGGGGGTGAACTGGGAAGTCTCCTGAGGTCACCTTACATGGACCCAAAGAGACTCACGATCACGATTCGGCACGCAGACTGGTGGAATTGGGAGGATGATGCACCGCTTCGCTTCGAGAGTTCCTGGATTAGCGACGTAAGCGACGAGCTGTCTCCCAGCCTGAATGAGATATGTATCGAGATGGAGACTCTAGAGCGCAAGAAGCGCCAGGTTGATCGCATCGCCAAGATGATGATCGAGCGCTGGTTCTTCAAGAAGCTAGATGGGACCGTTCTCGTTGCCGACACAGAGGGGTCAACCAGGCAGGAGAGTCGGTGGAGAGGGACCAGCCGCTGGCACAACAAGAGATGGATCCGCGATGAGACTGAGGAGGGCGTTATAGACTACTACATTGTGTCTGTGACGTTCCGGCCTCGGCATGTCATTGAGAGGAACGGAGGCAAAATCAGCGAGCATGTGAGCAAACGGGTTGAGACCTACCACTATGACAATGATGACCTTCGTCTTCGCTTGCCTGATGAGACTCCGATGGACTGCCCGGAGCCATACATCTATGAGTGTGAGGATTTCGGGTATTGATGTGGAAACGGTGATACTGACGATTCGCAGGATGATGAGGAGGCAGAGGGGAGTGACGAAGGAAGTGACGAAGGGGATGATGAAGGAAGCAATGGAGAGAGCAATGAGGGCAGCGATGAATGGACTGATGAAGAGGATGACGATGATCCGGCCAATGGATCAACTCAGGCACAGGCACAGGCACAGAGGGGCGGGAACGGCATTGTAAGGAGCGGCGGCGAGGGAACTGAGAGATTGTAGAGGAGTGACAGTTACGCAGCTGACAACGAGCGATGCCAAGGATGGGAAGGATTGCATACATATAGTCTCAAGATGAGAACGACAATTGCAATTCGAAAACAGAGGCTTACAGGGCTCCATTCCAACAAGCTATCGCTCAATGTGGCTTGACAGGTAGCCTCGTTCTAAACATGATGCTCTCCTCCGACGCCTTTCGGGAGCGTCACCGTTGTAAACAACCCTGTGGCTTCTCTTTCAACAAAAACTTACTGTGTTAACTGTCACCATCACATTACCGCCGCAATCGCCGTGCTCTAGAGAATGTCTAGATGCTACCCCCCGTTCTGGGTCCCTCCAGCCCCATCCCCAAGGCTAACACATTCCAGTCACTCTTCGCAGGATCGACGTTAGTTACCAGGTCCTCGGCGCGGGCGCACGAGAAACGCCGCAACGGGTCCCTGGTCCGGCACTTGCGTACACACGGCGGGAATGGACAGGTGATAAGCTCCGAGTAACAATGGGGACACGTCGAGCCATGTGGAACCTTTACTAACCCAGAGCATTGGGAGCAGTAGGCTATGATAGCGTTGCTAGATGAGACGCTGCCAAGTTATTCAGCTGGTGGTTGGTTTGCTTCAACATGTCGAACCAACACCAGGGGCGTGAGATATTGATATGCTTCGGTGACTTGGCAAGGCTGTTCCTGCATTCTTCCCGTCTTAAACTTAACAATCCTCGACGCAAGCCACACGGCAAGTCCCTCTGAGCTCAACGGCACGCACGCAGATTCGTACCTCAACGAACCCAAGCCCCCGCAAGGCACCGAGCCCAAGCCATCGCACGATAATTCACAAGATTAAAGTTGCTCTAGAACACGAGTCAGAGATCAGAACGCCGCTGTATGCTTCATGGTCATGGCCAATGACGCGGTCTATCAATTAAGGGTCATTATATCCAGAGAAAGGTGTCGTCGTCGTCGCAAAAAATATGTACAGTTATGCAAAGGTATCCCCCAGTCATGTATGTACACTATAGCAGGTTGGCGCCAAGGGCGAAACCACCAAGCACTGCGAATATCCAGCCTAGGGGCATGGGTTGCCAGGCGGCTGAGTCGTCGTCGCCGTTGTTGCCTGAGTTGGCTCCCGCCGTAACGGTGACGGTTCGCTGGGGTCCGACCGTCTGTGTTGTTACGACGCCGGTTCGACAATCGCGCTCGAACTCGGGGCATGATGTGACGGTGTAGGTGGTGGTGTAGGCTGATGTAGCGAGGCCGGTCCTTGTAGGAGATCTGGTGACGGTTGCCTAAAGGTCTTGTTAGCAAGAGTTGATCTTGTTGAGGAATCGAGAAACTTACGTGTCCAGTGGTAAAGGCATCACCCTCTTTGCACTTGCCCTTCTCATTGGGGACAGCATCCTTTCCAGATCCAACAACCACGATATCCTCGTCACCACAGTTGGCAGCCTGCGCAATGTGCACCTCCTCGTTGTCCCAGTCAAAGACAAAGTATCCAGCCCGGAGGACGGAGTCGCCGAGAATCTGCTGGTTGGTGGTGACGACGATGCCGACGTAACACTGTGCGTAACCCATCTCGATGATGAGATCACTGAGGGGAACACGGACAATCTTGTTGCCAAAGCCAAAGTCGGCTGTGGCGTCGCGGTCCCGGTTGTCGCAGTCGGTGATGTAGAATCCCTCACCGTTGTCCTGCACATCAAGCATTTCAAGAATCGGCTTCGCAGCTTCAAAATGCAGACGCGACAGTGTGCTTCCTGAGTCGAGGATGACGTTCTTGTCCGCATCATCAAGGTCGAACTCGTGCTCCTCGCCCTCGGTAGTCATGCCGATACTGCTCAGCTCCACAGCGAGACGGTATTCGCCGCCCTCGCCGCGGACAATTGGCCGCTTCTCCAGATTGCCAATGTACTTGTTGCGGTCGATGCCGCCGTAGATGACGGCACCCTCGTCAGCCTCGGAATGGCGCAAGTCGAGAGAGTAGACACGGCTGTTGATGAGGCCCTCGACAGCCATGGAAGTGAGCAGCAGTCGGTAAGGATCGTCGTTGTCGAATCCACCCCGCGTATCAGGTGCAAGACCCAGAATACCCTGAGCAATACCATCACTCTCGATCAACACACCAAATGTCTGGTTCTCGAGCTTGGCGTCTCCAAAGGTGAATGTGTCGGCGTAGTATCGAATCGTGGCCGACGTGTGAGTCGAGGGATCCGAAGCGTCGCCGTATCTGAGAGTTTCCCTGCCAAAGGGACCGATGGGCGGTGTCGTCGAGTCGTCGGGCTCATACTTTCCCATCTCATGACACATGTTGTACTCCCTTATGCTGCTGGCCTCGTCGCAGTCGGGGTTGACCCAGAGCTCGTTGGAGCCAGTGTCGAGGAGGACGGTAATCTTTTGCGGTGGCGTGCCGATCTCAACTGTTTCTCGTTGTTAGAGTTGTAACCTTTTTTCATGTCTTTTGTCTGAACGCACGATCGGTCGCGTAGAAATATCCCATATTATCCAACACGGCTATGAGGGCATCGCCATCTCGTCTCGTCTTTTCCTTCTTGGGCTTCTCAACGGTGCCGACGTGCACCGAGAGGTAACCCTTGCCGGTCTTTGATCGCGGGAAGCTCAGCGCATCGGCGCAGCTGAGCGCGGCAGCGACGGTGCCTAATGTCGTCCACCTCATGGCTTATACCGTAGATTGAACCTCTGGTTGAGGTCCAAAGTGCAAGATTGATGAAGAATCACACTGCATCATGCCGTACGCGCTGGAGGTGCCCTACCTTTTGTTTAAAAGGCGACAGCGCAGAACAAGAACCCCCCTTGTCGGTGGCCCCCGGTGGCGCAAGCTACGAGGTGGCATTGGCCTTGGTTGGCGTCTGGATCCTTGGTGTCCCAATGCCAAGTCGAGCCTTAATTGGGGAAGCTGAAAAACGCCCCCCTCTCACCCCGGGCGGCGGCAGTCGGGTGGATGTTCGGGAGCATGGCCTTGAACATTGGATTCTTCCATGGCTGACGCCTTGTGGCTTGCTAGATATTGGGACGCACGTTCCCGCAGCAGCTTATTGAGCGTCGTGAAGGGGGGTGAGGATGCAGCTGAATGTCAGCCAGTTGAGTATTTCTCCTTTAGAGTTGGCTTTGTTAACTCTTCTTCAACAGCCTGAACACCCATTCATTAAGCATAACGCCCTACCTCAGTCCCCCTCCTCCATGTTTCACTCCAGAGGCGCAACCCCGTCATCCTTCGGCATCCCTCCCCTCAGCCGCCCCATATCGCCTCGACTCCGCCTCGCTGGGCAAGCTAACTTGCTCAGGCGGGAGATTAGCGTTGCTGGGGTTCGAGCACACACTCAGCGGGATCCTCGGCCAACCTTGCTGACATTTTGCCCTGGCAGAGAGGGGATAAAGCGTCGGCCATTCTTGGCAATTGATTCGTGATGTGTTGGTTCTCTGTCTGCACGCTACGATCGAGTGTGGCCAGGTGATGCGGGTGATTGCTTCTGGGATAAGGGGGGCGTCTTGCTTGCGCGGCCTCCTCTTTTTTGCCAATTTTGTCGCCTCTGTTGTCCTGATCGGGTGCGTCATGGTGGCTTGATTGAGACACAAGCTGAGAGTCGTATTCATCATCCATCGAGGTTGGAATAAGCTGTAGTGGCATTGCTCGGTCTTCGTTTCCTGGGATGGCCCTGGACTCCGCTTACCGTCAGATGGATGCCAAATTGGGGCGGGATAAGCCTTGTGAGGCAGACGGGATCTTTATCCTTGTGCTCTTCATGTTTCGAAATCATCCGCACAACCTGGTAATTTACACCGCCAACCAACAATACGTGGAGTACTCCGTAGAGAACAAACAAGACGTCTGCATATCTGAGACTATTTCTCCGTGATGCCTCAACTTGTCCTTGATTGGATCTTTAACGAAAAATAAAGTCAGACCCGTCTGCGGACCTTCCCATGAGGTCCCTGGTTCATCCTGGTGGCTCTCAGCCTTGGGGCCTCTTCCGCTGCTTGGCGTCCCTTGTCTCATTTCGCATGCGGAACGCTGAGTCTCCGAGAGCACAAGCCATGAGGGTTGCTTGAGTCAGCTGGTCAAGCCTCAACGGCCAAGACAAGCCTCAGTGTAGGGTAATTTGCAGGGCAACATGGTGAGATTTGCTTATGCTTCGAGGCCGTGGCATTGAATAAGGGACAAGATGCCTGAATTGAGAAGGTACTCTGTCATGCTCCATGTCTATTTCTGTGTAGCCACACAAGCCTTTATATGTTGTGTAGCGAAGTCATATCTGCAGGTACATACTCACGATGCATAACCCATTGACCCAATGGAGCAAATCATCACGCACATCATTAAGCAACCAATCTAACTCTTGATCACAGTATGTTTGTATCCTTCTAATATCTATCATACATTTTTCTTATTCTACATGTGAGCATTTGTGATCATCATCCATCATGCATGGCAAATGACTTAAGACTTGCGGACACCCGACACTAACAGGGCAACGCTACCCATCTGCCTCCTCACATCCTCCTTGTTAACATCATGAGTATCCTCAACCTCTCCCCACTGTCCTGTCTGCCAGTCAACCTCCAGACTGGTAGCAAGAGAGGCCTCTTCAACGCCAAACTTGTTGCCTTGGTTGAGCTCGCCCTTGCCAACCGATCCCTCACTCCACTCAACGATGAACCGTGCAGCCGCAATTAGACTCTTGCCTGCCAGGGTAGCTCGCTCTAGTCCCGCAATCTCAAAGGCGTCGAGGCCTGTGATCCATCCCTGCACAACCTCTCGGACACCGGGGCTCTGCGCCTGGGGCAGAATTGAGTGACCGTCAAGAACAGGCGTGATGGTGATGCCTGGCCAGACATGGGTTGTAAGGAACGATACAATCTCCTCGGCTGTCCGCTTCTGAACATCTCGGAGCGACTCTCCTGCATCGTTCTTCAAGTCGTGCTCTCTAGCCGGGGGAGCCCAGCACAGAATTGAGTCGGTGTCTAGGTATCGTAGGAGCGTAGTAGCGATGGCATTTCGGACCTCCGAAATCTCAGCTCCGGAGGTCTTGTCGGCTTCAGCAATATCGAGAGCTCGGCAGGTAAGACTTGTGAGGGGAATGAGATGCTGTCGTGTCGCATCTTGAGCCGAAGTCAAGAGATCCCATTCAAGAGCGAGTGCCGAAGCGAGGTCGGGCTTCGAGATCGGGAGACAGATGATTTCCTTGGACACAGGGTGCCTCAATGGCCGAGTATCAAGGAAGACCTGCAAAGAACCTGTTCAAGAATACTTGTTAGTCCATTGCCGTTGAGATAACTGTGCGGAACCAATGGCCAAGCATTTGCCATCTTCACTTACCATCCACTTCCTTGACACGCACATCCTTCCAGAACCTCTTCCTCAAAGCGCCGCCTCCCTTTCCACCGCTCGCACTCCGCAGCTCCTTGGCATTCTTGAGCATCTCAGCCTGCTTCCTCCGCCTCGCGACACGCTGGTGAACATTCTCGGCGGCTGGCAGCGGTGGCTCCGGTGGCGGGCCGGTCCCGACGATGGAGGCGACATTGGCGGGCTTCGCAACGGTCGAGTGAATCGGACGGATGAAGACGGGGGCATTGACGAGCCGGGGAACCAGCCGCAGCGGCAGCCGTGTCGTAGGCTTCATTCTGGCGACGAATTCGTGGTGGAATTGGGTTGAGTCGGAAAGATTTGAGGCTGGAGGGCAGAACAGAAAGTCGCAAACCCGCCGGAGTGGAAAATTGGGTCCGGCTGAGGAGGCTCGGAGCCGGTGGATTCAGGGTCGACATGATGTCACCCCGAGAGATGGGAGCTCGCCAAAGACGACATTGCAAGGGTGATTCTGGCTAAATAGAGCTTGGATTCGACAATCGGAAATATAGAATCTAGATAAGAGAATTTGCCATTTATTAAAAGATTGTATCAAAGCTTCTGGGTTGAAGCTTAAAGTTGTCGAGGTACTTTGGACAGCAGTACTCCACGGCGCTGCAGCGAGGCACATTGAGAGACAAGAATGGGGGGCTTCTAGTAAAAAGAATGTATAAACAGGAAACGAATATTGAATCCATATTAAATCCAATCATACCCTTTTCTCATACCCCGTAAGACAAACCGAAATCGCTGTCACCTCCTTGCCAAAGTTGACACGAATCCCAGTCCCCGATAAGGGGCTGATAGCTGTCACGTGATGCGGCACGACCCATCCCTGACCTGAGTAACTGCGACGTGGTGATTCTGGATGAGCGCCTCGACCGCAACCACCAAGTCTCCCTCACCAAACCGCTCCCCCCACGACCCAGCTTGCCCAACATGAGTTACGGCAAAAAGGACGAAGACGCCGACCTCGGTTTGGTCAAGGTGGACCGCACTCAGGTGTTCCAGGAAGGTCCGTCTCGAGCAATCGCCCTCTTGCTGTTCCCCCCACCGTCCAAGTTCAAGTCAAGCTAAATAGGTCGACAGCACGACTCTTCAACTCGTCCCCGATCCAGCCTCGAAGATGTCGCATTCTCCTCACAAAGATCGCCCTCCTCCTCTACACGGGTGAAAAGTTCCCTACCAACGAAGCCACCACCCTCTTCTTTGGCATCTCCAAGCTGTTCCAGAACAAGGATGCCTCCCTCCGCCAGATGGTCCACCTTGTCATCAAGGAGCTTGCCAACTCGGCTGAGGACATCATTATGGTCACTAGCACCATTATGAAGGATACTGGCGGCAGCACCGATGCCATCTACCGACCCAACGCCATCCGCGCCCTCTGCCGCATCATTGATGTAGGTTGTCCTGTTGCTGGCGCCTCCACCGACTCTACTGACACTATACAAGGCCACGACTGTCCAATCGATCGAGCGAGTGATGAAGACTGCGATCGTCGATAAGAACCCCTCGGTTTCTTCTGCCGCCCTCGTCTCCTCCTACCACCTTCTCCCGATCGCCAAGGATGTTGTTCGACGATGGCAGAGCGAGACTCAGGAGGCCGCTGCCTCTAGCAAGTCTTCTGGCGGCTTCTCCCTCGGATTCTCCACCTCGAGCAGCCAGATCCCCATGAACCACTCGACCATGGCGCAATACCACGCTGTCGGACTTTTGTATCAGATGCGCTCGCACGACCGAATGGCCCTTGTCAAGATGGTTCAGCAGTTTGGCGCAGCTGGTGCGCTCAAGAGCCCCGCTGCTATTGTCATGCTTGTCCGACTTGCTGCGCAGCTCGCCGAGGAGGATCCTTCGCTGAGGAAGCCCATGATGCAGCTTCTCGACGGCTGGCTGCGACACAAGAGCGAGATGGTCAACTTCGAGGCTGCTAAGGCTATCTGCGACATGCGAGATGTGACTGACGCTGAGGTGTCGCAAGCCGTCCATGTCCTCCAGCTGTTCCTGACCTCCCCTCGTGCCGTCACTAAGTTCGCTGCTCTGCGCATCCTCCACAACTTTGCCAGCTTCAAGCCTACCGCCGTCCACGTCTGCAACCCCGACATCGAGCTCCTCATCTCCAACAGCAACCGATCGATCGCCACATTCGCCATCACCACCCTGCTCAAGACTGGCAACGAGGCTAGCGTCGACCGATTGATGAAGCAGATCTCCACCTTCATGTCTGAGATTACCGACGAGTTCAAGATTACGATTGTCGAGGCTATCCGAACATTGTGTCTCAAGTTCCCCAGCAAGCAGGCCGGCATGCTCACCTTCCTTAGTGGGATCCTGCGTGATGAGGGCGGCTATGAGTTCAAGAGGGCTGTCGTTGAGAGCATGTTTGATCTGATCAAGTTTGTTCCCGATTCCAAGGAGGATGCTCTCGCCCACCTGTGCGAGTTCATTGAGGACTGCGAGTTCACCAAGCTGGCTGTCCGAATTCTCCATCTTATCGGTCTCGAGGGTCCCAAGACTGCCCAGCCCACCAAGTACATCCGATACATCTACAACCGAGTGGTGCTTGAGAATGCGGTTGTGCGAGCTGCTGCTGTCACCGCCCTTGCCAAGTTTGGTGTTGGTCAGAAGGATCCCGAGGTCAAGAGCAGTGTCCGCGTTCTCCTTACTCGATGCTTGGATGATGTCGATGATGAGGTTCGCGACCGTGCTGCTCTCAACCTGAAGCTTATGGCCGAGGAGGACGATGAGATGGCTGCTCGATTTGTCAAGAACGGTAAGCAAGAAACAGCCCCAAATGTGAACAATGCTAATTCGCCTGCAGAGAACATGTTCTCCCTCCCCTTCTTCGAGCAGCAGCTTGTCCTGTACGTCACCTCGGATGACAAGTCTGCTTTCGACAGCCCCTTCGACATCTCCAAGATTCCCATTGTCACCCGGGAACAGGCCGACGCCGAGGACCGTACCAAGAAGCTCATCGCCACCACCCCTACCCTCAAGGCCCCCAAGGTCGGCCCCACCAAGACCTCTGGAGCCGAGGCTGTGGCATCTGCTACTGCCCAGGCTCAGCGATATGCCCAGGAGCTGCTGGAGATTCCCGAGATGAAGGAGTTTGGCAGCGTGCTCAAGTCGTCGCCTCTGCTTGAGCTCACTGAGGCTGAGACTGAGTACGTCGTCACTCTGGTCAAGCACATCTTCAAGGAGCACATTGTCCTTCAGTATGAGGTCAAGAACACTCTGCCCGACACCGTCCTTGAGAATGTGTCCGTCGTCGCCACCCCCTCGGACGACGAGGAGCTCGAGGAGGTCTTTATCATCCAGGCCGAGAAGCTTCCGACCGACCAGCCCGGCAAGGTGTATGTGGCCTTTAAGAAGATCAACGGCGAGGGCTCTCTGCCCATCTCCACCTTTTCCAACATCCTCCGATTCACCAGCAAGGAGATTGACCCCTCCACAAATGAGCCTGAGGAGACTGGCTACGATGATGAGTACGAGGTGGCCGAGTTCGACCTTACTGGCAGCGATTACGTGATTCCCACATTCGCTGGCAACTTTAGCCACATCTGGGAGCAGGTTGGCGCTTCCGGCGAGGAGGCAACAGAGACCCTCCAGCTTAGCGGCATGTCCAGCATTGCAGGTACGTTGAAATGCCAGATACATCAGAAGTCCAAGACTAACCAATTCCACAGAGGCTACCGAGCAGCTCACCAAGGCTCTCTCCCTGCAGCCCCTGGAGGGCACCGATGTCCCCGTCAACCAGACTACTCACACGCTCAAGCTTCTGGGCAAGACTGTTGGTGGTGGCCGGGTAGTTGCCACCGTGCGGATGGCATTCTCTTCAAAAACGGGTGTGACGACCAAGATCACGGTGCGAAGCGAGGAGGAGAACGTCGCTACGCTAGTTGTCGCGTCGGTGGCTTAAGTCTGGGCGAGCCGGCGTTGAGGATAATGATGTATCGAAGCTTGGCGGTCTTAGACATGCCTCCAGGAGCGAGTAATGTAACTGTCATGATTCATTCTAGAGCAGAGTCTCGGTTCTCACCCTGCAGAGGCCTCGGGTCGGAGGAGGATGCTTGCATTCATTTGGGTATGGAGCTGGCGTGCAGAGAATGGAGGACCGGTAGAAGGGAGCGAGAAGGTTCAAGAGCATGTTTATACGGGGCATGGTTGTTTCTAGTCATGGTATTTCTTGCAAAAAAGATGGAAGTTAGCTGCCAACTATTGGTGTTGAAGAGTGATCCTGGTCGTGGTGTTGTGATGATTGCAACCATGCTGGCCGGCCCCCCAGCACTTCCACCTGTATTAAGAAAACTGTTGTGTAAGAAGCAATATTGACAAAGGTTTGCCAATAACCGCCTCAGTGGTATGCCAGATATCGCTCCCCTTTTGCTACTCTTAGGTAGTTTGATGAGTTGTTGGGGTTGGGTGGTGACAAGCATCGCGACGGAATGCATCACGGCAGGCTGTTGCTGGATCGGCGTCCTGCGTATCTTGACGGGTTTCATCTTTGGCTATGTTCTAGTCTACTGTTTAGTTTGTACATGTAGTAAATATCGTGTTTGGAAGGTTTATACACCGTCTGTCTTGCGCACTGGTTTGTCCTGACTTGCAAGAGGTCGTGGATGCTGAGGAGGACTGGTAACTGAGAGCATCACAATTGCGTATCGGGAGCTCCCACAATCCTCTTTGGTACTAAGTAGTTTGTTTTGTTTCTTCGTGTCCCTGTTGGGATCAACAGGCTGATTTGCTTGGCACCTTGATGGACGAGTGTGTTCGGCGATGGTTGACAGCATCTAGACAGGATCAAACGTGGGCAAACACACACGCATCGCGGGTATTTAAAGTCTCCTCAAGTGCTTAGAGCCTTCCATTCCATCTTTCCAAACTCTTCTACATTAAAGTACTATATTGCTCTGTCCACCGTGGCTCGACTGGCCTGCTCTTCGAGAACATGAAGTCGGGTCGTTGACCAAGAGGCCAGAGTACAAAAAAGATGCTAAATTATATATATGTTTTCAACGCTTCAAGATGAGGAAAGATTGTCGGGGCCCGTCTCTGTGTTACGCCCAATCCTGATGGACTCCAATGGGAGGATCTATGCGGCTTTGTGGTGGCCTCGTTCTCAGCCCCATTTGGGGAGAGGGTCTAATCACCATCACGCTCTACAAATCAACTGAGCTTGGGAGGTCGCTAGCAGCAAGTATGTTGTTCGCGCCCTGATGGCTAGAAACGACGGTCTAGGCGCCCTGCCTGGGTATATATCATCACCCCGCCTCCACCTCCAAAGCTTGGATCATATGCTACACCTTTTCCTGTTCGTTTCACATTGAGATTCCACGAACTCTACTACATATATACTTTGGGTACACGATGCTCAGATGGCTCGTCACTCCCATCCTGTCCGCCGTTACCCGTTCATCTTTGGCGATACAGATGAAACCAACATACACTATCGGCGCTGGTCCGGTCGCGTGAGGTATACACTCTCCCTCACCTCGTCCTCTGATTTTACCTTTTTCTTCTTCTTCTCCTTCTTCCTACATATACACTATATACCCTCATATTTATGCGTATCCTCGCTCCCGTCGCTACATCGATTGTATGATGTCGACCTCTGGGCCAGAGTCAAGGGATACCGCCGTCTACGAGCCCTAGTCCAACGTTGGAAGGAACCATCACTATAATCGAAATGAACACTGAAGACTTAGAGGGAGGACTCTGGGGTGGGCTCCCACCAGCTGGAGCGGCTCGCAAGACATCACCGCTTGCCACGAACCTGGACATTGTACCCACCTTACGGCTGCGGCAGACGGCACTTTATGATGCCAGTCCTACTGAACTTCCGGACCGTGGAATAGGCCAATCTGGCTATATCTTCGGTGAAAGGCCTGAGAAAATGTGAGAACATCGTGTCGGTTGTACCTCGCGTGGTCGAATTGAACTTACCAACGCGTGGACAATCATGCAGCACTTTACCGATACCCTAGGAGACTGGGTAAAGTTTCATGAGCTTTTGGAACTGGCCGATAAGATTCGGCACCTTGCTACGGCTTGTTTTTATATATTTGATCCTGTGGCCTTTGGACTCGGATGGATCGCCTCTGGGAGGAAGCGAGTCCCGCCGAGGATGCTCCCTTCGCGCCCTTAAGCACCGCTGGCAACGAACGTAGGCAGTATCCTCGGCTTGTAGCTGAACTAGACAGAACTTTGCGATGCCTGTCCTGAGCTTCCGGGCTATGATATGGACCAACGTGCCTACAGCTTTGGCGAAAAGCCTGATAAAAGGTGAGAATATCGTGTCGACTCGAGCCTGGAAGTTGCTGACTCTGTGAAGCCAATGTATACATATCCGAGATCTACAAGTACGCTCATCGGGTTGTCTAGTGAGTTTGGCGGAGTGGCTATATATAAAGGGTTCACAGCCTTGGTGCATCCATTAAACCCAAGGCAACGACCACTCTTCAATCACGTCACGCAGGATGTAAGGACTCGAAAATCTCATCGCGCCATGGTAGCAAGAGGCTATAAACAACGACCAGCGCCTCCTTCAGCGCCAATGGCAAGATGCCCTCACCCGCCCTTCAGAGTCGCCCAAGGCTCAGGCCTCGACTTCACCCAGCCAAGAGAACCTAGACGGGCAACGTTCTGTCAGTAGCTTCCACTATACGGCCATGACTAGCGCTAACTAAGCAGGAATTCAAAGCAGGATTTTGGTACTTTTATACTGTCTGAAACGCGTACTGTCCTCCTATAGGCTCCTCGTGTGTGACCACGGGTAGCGCACCCAGACACTGTTGTCGCTGGGGGCACGTTGCATCTGCGACGATGGAGATTCTTAGCCTTTTCTGCTATTCGAACAACATATAGGAAAGCGATGCCTATCTATGGTGGTACTCAGACCAGCAGACATCGCTTGGACCCGGCAAGATTAGACGGGTCTCGTTGGGGTAGCGCATGTCTGGCTGCCAGGAGCGTCGCGACTGCGGTATATATCGTTGTTCACAGTTTCCATTTGCTATATAGTTACTCCGATCATGGTGCTTGATGTTTTATTAGGATTTCGCCCGAGGACTTCAATGGCTGGCATGGAATGCTCCTTGTGGCGCCGAGAGGAGAAGCTTTGGGGGCTCAATTGCTCGCCAGACATGGCAAATGTTTGCGACCAAGACCCTCAGGAAAAGAGACGAACACTCTGGAAGATGGGCTTGGACGACAAACAAGTCTCGTTGGGCAACGGAATTTGTTATATGTGATTCACTGTCACTCAGAAAGGTGAGCGACAGTGAATCACAGCGGCAACAGGCTGGCTACAAAAGCATGTCGCTCCGCGACTCACGACCTCGACCTTTTCGGCTTCTTCATCTCCACCCACCTTTTCTGGATTTTGTTTTTTGATACCATATCTAGATACACATACAAGAAGTTTCGGACTCCGGTCCCGTTCCTATATCGCTTTGTGATGCCGTACAACTCTATGGCACCTCCTGGGCGAGACCCATCGTGTCTCGCGCTTGACCCACGACCCACGCAGTCGTGAGTGTTTCATATCGACCTGGGCCTGATGAGTGACTGACTTGTGATCAAGGCCATATTTAGGAACTCTCTGGAGCCTGGTATTTGGCAATGAAAACTATGTCTGGATTCATGCTCGCATGATTAACAAGCATCCCGAGTTTGCGGCCAAATTCGAGAGCGGCCATCTTTTTGTCAACAACGTTCCGCCTGCTGCTGCACACATCATTATCGAGTATCTTTACACAGGCCGCTATTCGGGCCTCAAAGCGCCTGGGAACCAAGCCACCGACCAGATGAAACATGACTTCAAGATGGCGGTTCACGTCTGCGACATTGCTCACCAACTGAGCCTCGCACAACTGGAGAACATGGCCAGTCGGGAGCTCATGGCTTTGACACCAAGTATCCCTCTCGGCGTTGTCATCGATCTTCTCGACAGCAGAAAATTTTATCAGACAACCATCCGAGGTTGGCTTCAAGAGTACATGGGGCAGAGGCTCTTGCAAGCTGGCAGAAACGCCACCGAGGAGTTTGCCAAAAACATATCGGAAAGCATGAAAAAGAACCAACCGGTCACAGCCATTTTGTGCCAGGCGATCGCCCAGATGGGAATTGAAAACAAGCGCCTCCGTCAGATGAAGCCTTGAGATTATGTGAGGTTTGGGTTTGTTGGTTCTACCATAGTAAGGTGGGAAGAGAGAGAGAGTGTGATGCACGACGTGGCTCGAGCATGGAACCCGTCATGTACAAGTAGCTGGATGTGAGTTTGGTCATCAAGATGTCAGCTGTAAGATGTCTTCATAGATTGATTAATTGAACGAGATTCGCATGCTATGCAATAAATCTTGAAATGGATCGCGGTAAGTATCGGCGCCTGGCAGTGAATCACAGCCGCAACAAGCTGGCCACAAAAGCATCCTCAGCCTTCATCCACGGGCGGTCAACGCACACCAAGTTTTTTGCACGCGCTTTTGGAACGAAATTTTGAAAAGGTTCCTTGGTTCACCGACTCTCCTCTCTATCCTCTACGATCAGGTTCGACAATGTCCAACACTGTCGCGACTGTCGACCAAGGCACGCTGTCGTGAGTATTGCAGATTGACCGGACCCGACAAGTGACTGACCAGCGATCAAGACCTTACCTGGGAACCGTATCGGCGCTTGTTTTTAACGGCAATCATGTTTGGGTCCACGGTCGCCTCATTCGAAAGCACCCGAACTTTGCGGCCAGGTTTGAGCACAACCAGCTTCACATGAAGCCTGTCCCCCAAGGAGCCGCTCACATTCTGGTTCATTATCTGTACACCGAACGTTACGAGGGTCTCAAGGCGATCGGAAATCGAGAGCTCGATAAGACCAAGTTTCAGTTCCGCATGGCGGTTCATGTGTACGACCTCGCGAGAGAGTACAACCTCTATCAACTTGAAGATCTGGCGACCGACGAGCTAGTGGCCCTCACTCCCATGCTACAGCTTGGCACCATGATCACCATCCTTGACCAGGAGGAGTTCACTCACACTAAGATCTCTGGTTGGCTCCGCGATTATATTTCCCATGAGGTCATGACGGCTGGCAAGGCTGCCACCCCAAGTGTTGTCCGAGGCATGAGCGATGACATGAAGCACAACCGGCCCATCACGGGCATTGTCTGCGAGGCGATGGCTAGGATGGGGATGGAGAACCAGCGCCTTCGCCGCGCTCTTAAGGAGAAGTAGGCCCAGGAGTTTTTTCGTTGTTTCCGATTGTGTGGAGAGGAGGGGAAGTGTCGTTGGTCGTTCGTTGGTCGTCGGTCGGAGGCTCGAGTTTGGGATCCAGGTTGTAACGTTCCCGGCTGGTCAAGATGTTAGTTACAAGGCGCGCTTTTGTAATGTAGACGAGCTGGCTTAAACTCAAATGATAGTTAATAAACAGTACTGAACAATATTGCCATCATGCATCGGTGCTTTGTTTTTGCGGTCGCTTGCTTTAGAGTTGGATGAGTGCATCTGCCAGCTGTGACCATTTGTCCTTTGCCCAGCGAGACACTCCATCACTGGCATCGCAGATCTCGACTGTTCTTATACCCAGGGGGTGGAATGTCATTCTTTCGGTTATTGAACTCGTCTTTGTCTGCTTCTCTCAGAACAGGATCACCGCCAGACAAAGGCAAGCCACAGCAGCAACCTGCGCCCGAGAATTCCCGCCATTTAGGACCCTCGACACATCGCAAGATGAGAACTGAACCTGCGAGCGACGAGGGACCTGGAGAGGCCTGTCAGATGCCCGTCAAACGGTGTACTGACTTGTTCGAATCGTGCGCACCTCCATCTATACAGTCTCCCCAAAGCCTTTGCTTCGCCCTACTGATCATTCGCCCAGGCTGTACGTGGAAAATACGTACATAATCGAGATAGCAGACGAGTTGGGAGTCAGAGTCCCACGAAGCGTCATCAACAAGTATCCAACCTTTGCCTCACAATTCGTTGGTCATTACCTCAACCTCTCCGAGTTGGACAAGAATGGGGCCCGCGTTCTCGTCCACTACCTCTACACAGGGGAATACCAGACCCTGGAGCCCGAAGCGGAGTCCCCCGACGAGAAGCGCCCCAAGACCTTTGCTCTTAACCTCATGGTACACTTTGCCGGCGTCGCGTGCGGGCGCTTTAGACTCTTGTCTCCTTGGTCCTCGACATTTAAAGCAGTTCCCGCTATCCGGCTATCCAGCGTCTCGAGAAGTACATCGTCCGGTCTACAACAATGCCCACCTTTCGAGACAGCAGTTCGGTATATCGCTGAGTATTCTGCACTTCATTCTGCTGACGACCAAAACCGTGCGGCTTTCGCGACGGCATTGATGCTCCCCTTGGTCAATTTCGACAGGCAGAATGTCTTGCTGCCCGTGCCTCGCATGTACTTTGCAACACCACCAAGTATCAGGACCAGAACCAGCGTAACGCCAGAGGAACCAATCTGGGGTCGGGACCTCCGGCAATTTGATAGACTCCTAACATTATCATGCAACGCCCATGGCGTGAAATCTATCCTCGGGAGCATCTTCTACGAACCTGGTATACTATGCAATGCCTCTGGCCCATGGTTGCAAGGCACTATTACTGTTCTTCAGTCCAGAAAGGCAGGAGATCTAGATATTCTGGCTCGCGCGTTCTCCCTTCGGAGCCCCCATTTAAGTTTCCTATGGCTCGGTGCTATTATCGCTGGCCTGCATAAGGGCTTCTTAAAGAACCTTGGAGGACTCCTCGGCCTCAACAGGATTGACCTTCATGAGGCGGCCTGGACGGGGACTGTGCTATCTTTCGTGCAGAACCCTGTCCCTCATCAGCCGGAAAGCGCCACCTCAATCTCACGCCAGGACGAGTTCACATTGGCATTCCTTACCCAGGGAATATCCAGCTATAGATTCCCACCGGTTTATCCGTATCCGCCGCCGGGGTCAACAACAATCAATGACCTAGATCTTGATGTGCGACTTCACATAGCATGCCCAGGCGGGCACGGGCTGAAGTTTTCCAAAATCACCTGGAGCTGTACAGGAGGGAGGAAAGAAGTCCAAGAGGCGGCGACCTTGGCCACAATAGTTCGCCCTCCACCAACATCGTCTTGCCTGACGGCTGCTATTCCAGTTGACTATACCCGGATGGACCCAGATAGGGACATTTCAGAGCTCGCCACGCGGAATGTATTCGTGTGGATGCGAGGGATGGATGGCTTTCCCATCAACGAGCGAGAGATTTATAAGCACGAATGGTTTGGTGAGGATGATTCAGATGACGATGAGAGGAACCGTCCCGAAGGCGATGTAGGATCCTCAGTGGGTTGCAACTTGGCCGTCACGATGGGTGGTTGGGTCTCAGGTGTTGTGGTTGCTCGCTGCAACTCTCTTTAGGAGCTGGCCTAGGCTTGGAAGATAGATCTTGATACCTTTAGCTGCACAACTGACGCCTTAAAAGTGACCAAACACTCATCTCTTGCAAATGACACTCATGGATTGAGGCCCCTAATGCTAGACCCAAAGAAGGTACTTCATCAAGTATGAGCCTCGGGTACCCAAGATGCACATGCCCCATTCCAGCACCGATTCCCATCGGGATACCTGTAGGGGAGGAAGCAATGAAACAGGGCCAATACTCTGGATGACAATGTCCATGTCATCCCCCGTCACTCTCCGTTCAAGCTGGATCATGTCCGCCCTGTCCTTGATTTGGTACGCGCCAAGGAGCTCTTGATTTTCGTAAATACTGTATTTCCCAGGACGTAATCCGGAAAGATGAAGCTTAACACTGGAATTGGCATGTTAGACGCGAATAATTAGGGGGAGAAAAAGCTGATCCAATACTCACTTCTTGTCCTCTCCTGAATAGGAACGCATGGTGACAGCCATGGCTGCAAGATCTTCGTCCCAGCTTCCGCGCAGGTAGTCAACGCCGCTGGAGAGGTCGATGTTGTCGATGAATGGGTGAGTGGAAAAATACCTCTCGGTCCAGGGATTCTCGTACATCTTTCGCTGGCCCTGGAAGACATTAAGCCTCGCATATGGGATGGCGGCGTTCCCGGTGAAGGAATCCATGAGAGGCAGACTGCCATTTCCTTGAGAAGTGGCCGGATAAAGAGCCCGCCCTGTTCCCAGGTTGGGGGATAAGCTTCGTCGACAAAGCGTAAGTACTGATTCAGGGTGGTCTCGTCGCCGAGTTCAGATATCATCTGCGCTGCGAATCCTATGATGGGCTTGGTCATGGGTCGCGGAGCACCAGGAGATTGTGCCCTGGAGATCAAGGCCGTTGACGCTTCTACAGCTGTAGACTTGTTTGGTGGTATAATCATCTCCATCACCCTGTCATATGCCGTGTCATACGCGACCTTTGCCAGCTCTGGATTCCAAGCGTTCATAAAGGCAGCAGCCCTGTCATGGATTAGCCCTTCTAAGCCCCTTGAAAAGCTATCTCGGGTGCCCTTGCATACCAGGCTGTGAACCCAGGGTCTTTTGCAAGTGTCTTTCTGTCTTGCTTTGGAGAAAACCAGTCAATTATGAGGCCGTCGTCTTGGAACATGCCCTTGGACTTCCAAGCCTCCTCGTATGTTTCAAGAACGGCAGGGGCTATATGGGTATTGTCCCGAACATCATTGTACCGCATCCCGATCATCTTGATATCATAGCGTCAGCACCAATCGGTAGAAGAATGGGTCAAGGTGCTCTCACAGGAAACTGGTTGCAGACGACGAAAATGCTATTGGGCTCACAGCAGACGCCGAGCCAGTTTTCTCCCTCCATCCCCTTCAATATCGCTTGCTGCAGGGATGTTCGATTATAGATGAACTTTTCTGGTCCCATACCCCAGAAGATTGGCATCCAGTTGAACTCCAGGGCACCATGTTCATTGTACCTGTCATCGTCAAACAGCATCGTGTACAAGGACACCATGTGGAGGAGGTGACCAGAATACTGCGAGACGTTAGCGAGATACCGATAGCTTTCAATAGAGAGTTTGAAAACTTGCCATAATGTTCTCTTTTGCAACTGGATCCGCCCAGGGTCTCCGCAGCTCGGTGAGATCAGGATCTACAAGAGTGCCGCTGTGGCTAGTGAGATACCAATAGCCCCAAACATCTCGCAGCAACATTTTGGAGATGAGCTGTTCAAACAAGATCTTGAAGAGAGACCTCAGAAGGGGCAGCCGAAAGTAATGAGCTGCTCCTGCAGCGTATGTCATGGTCGCCAGCTGGTATCGGTACCCATCAAGCCATTCCTGGCCGGCAACTTGAGAGCCCATGTGACGCCACTCGCCATCTTTTTGGCTTGCTAGGTTATAGAAGTGTCGGAGGTGACCTGCTTGTTCGTGAGACATTTTTGGAAACTTGTCGATGAAGCCTTCATCAAGCGACCGAGGTAATGAGTCGTCATTTTCGAGAGGAACAACACGCCTCGCTCCGATGGCAAATCTAGATAGAGTTTAGTTGTTTGATGTAGTTAATTCACGGATTAAAATGTCTCAAATATAGTGGAATTAGGGTGGTACGAACGATGTATCTATCGAAGCCACCAGGATGGCACCGACATGGAGAATGGTTCCAAGGCGCATGATGGTAATAAGATGATGCTGGTAGATGCGATAGGGGTACTGAGGCTGTTGTCGGAGAAAGGTTCGATGACTCAAAGAATAAAGGATCTAACAATAATTCAGTAGAATTTAACAAGAAAAAGAAGTCAAACCGGCCCATCGGACCGCCTCAAGGCATCGGAGTTCGTCGATTGTCCGGAAGCCGTCCTTAAAGTCGGCCTCAAGAGAGGTGACACGGTCCGGGTACGGCAAGCCCTCTCTCTCCTACGAAAGAGAGGGGTTTAATTGGCTCAAGTTACGTGCTTGCCTTGATGGTGTATGACTACGTAGACAATCGTGATCATGAACTGGGGTTGTCGGCAAAGAGTCTCGGAATACGGAGACGGGACTTGGCCCAATTCCGCAACAGTTCCCGCCAGCCAATCGGCCGTGTCGGAAGAGTTGTCAATCTGCTCTATCCCCCACACGTTGCCGACTTGATCTGCCGGCTCGGTTTGCGAGGTTAATCAGGCGACCGTTATGTAGTCTTTTAGGATCCAAGGACATAGAAACGGACAACAGGGGTTAAAGGATATAGCCTGTACTTTCACTAAAATTATAAAACTATGTCTAAAATGATTTCTTTTTGAATATTTTTATTGTATTTTGTGATTTGCTTCTTAAATCTCAGTTATACAAAGGGGTCGTATCGCCCCTGGCATAATCGGGGGGATGTGTACACAACGGTCGTCATTTTCCTCAAAGCCAATGAATGAAATGGCAGGGTCCTCGCGGAGCGTGTACCATATATCCAAGGTAACGCTGATGATGGCAATCGCGCCTTTGGGTAAAGATGGGAACATAGACTTGATCTTGATCCTATCGATATTGTGCTGGCGGTTTTTCAAGAGCCAATGTCTCACCTGGTCCATAGTTGCAGCGTGAGCATCTCGAAGATGGACGTGAAGGATAACGATGACTGGGCTTTGAAAGATTGCCAAGACCTCCCCCGGAGTCCAACTCTCATGAGCCATGTTGGGAGCCAGCATGATAGGCGCCTGATTCTCCCCAGAGTTCTGGAGGAAGTAGGGCATGGCATTGAGCTGGGGTATTCGGCCCTGAATGGCTAAGTATTGAGTGGCCAAGTGTCGAGTGGCCAGGCGGTTGTAGAGTTGCGCCGCGGATAGGATGTGTCGGTTGTCAATGGCATGCTGAAGTTGCTGGACGAGGGCATCGGTAAACCTAGACGGGCTGTATTCAGTTGTCCCATCAAAGGCAGATGCTGCAATCAGTTCCTTGCGATGTCCAATACCGTTCCCAGGAGCAGCACAGCAGTCCAAAAGAATGAGGACGTCGGCAGGAGATGGGTCGATGATTTGGGCTCGCACTTCTTGGAAGCCCCCTTGGTCGCCATTTCCGATGTAATAGAAAATAGCCAGGTCGCCTTCTTTGAGTCCACCGAGTAATCGACCGAGGTTGAATGCAATCGTGACATCTGGGTTCGGATCTTGCATTTTGATGGCTAAAAGCTCGACATCATAGCCATAGGACCGCTGAAAGAGGTCCCGAACACGTCTGACCTGGTCACCAAGGCCTAATTTCTCATCCTTCTCCCAAAAGACAGCCAGTACTCTCGTTGTGTTGTAGGGACGGGTGGTAGCCTCGTAGTAGTTGCGACATGCGTCGGCCATGGCGGCTTGGAAGTCATCAACGCCAGTCATGATTGGATGCCAGGCGGTGCAAGAATGGGTAGATGTGGATGCCATGGTATAAGAGTGAGAAGAGATTTGGATGAAAAGAAGAAGGGCTTAGGATGAGAATGGGAAGAGGTTAAGATGGGAAAGGAAGAACTTAGGATGGGAATACGAAGAGTATAAGAGCCTGGGCACGTGCATGTGTGTCTTGAGGCGCAGCGTTGTGTGATGCATCTCCAAAGCTTATTGTATGTTGGTTTTGCGTTTGAGTGCGAGTAACTTAACCTATGGCTTTACGGCATTGGTAGGTATGTTTATCTTGCTGGGTTACTTCATCTGATATCTGGTTGACTGGTCAGATGAAGCCCCGAATGTTGAAGCGAGCAATCCCATTGGTCGATCTAGCCTTTCGCCTCAATATGGAGGCTATTCATGGCGTTACCTACTAATGCTCTTTATCACGTACCATCCTCTCCGTTGACTTTGTAAATATCAAGTCGGTAGGTTTATAGGCCATCAGCTGTTGGTTTAACTTTCTCTCCGAATCCTGACCTAGCCTCGTTGCGGATTCATCAACGAGAGCGTCCTTGGCGCACTGAAACGCGAGATCGTTGCATATAATTAGAAGAGACTCACTGAGATATGGACCAGGTTCGGCGAGTTTCGAGTAGAAGGGTTGATGAGCCGTTGCATACACGAAGGCTAATTGATGCAAGCTATTGTCTTGACAGGCCGACATTACCGGCTTTTGGTATTGATGAGTGCTTCTCGTCCTGGGCTATCTTGATCTATTCGCTATGTATTACGCGTGAAACACGGTAAAATAACTCAGGAATCTGTTGGAGAGAGAATGAATACGATAACTATTGAAATACATGTTGGGCTCCTCTGGGCTAATAGTCAAACATACAAGAGCTAGCCAAGCGTTTTCTATAAATTGGTTGACCCATGCCATGACGCCTTGGTCGATCGCCAAGACACCAGCTCGGGACCTGCATGCGTTGCACGAGGGCGCCAAGTGCCAAGAAAGCTAGATACCTGGTCTGCCGTTGAGCCGCCTTGGCATTTTTGACGTCTGTCGAGTTGGAAGTAATTGAGGCCGTGAAATCAACATACTACATGAGATTCAAATCTTCAAGGAGGTCATCATTGTAGAGCCGACATGGAGGTATTCCTGCCACGCATTAAACAATCAAGAAGCCCCATATTTGCTTGCGTAATGGCGTGAGCGAGGCGACTGCTGCACTCTAACCGAGCTCCATGTTGGGTCCAGGATATCGGTGAGGCAACACCTCTATTGGATTCATTCCCATTTAAGGTCCTAAATCGGAGACAGGGGGATGCACGACGGGCTCATCCTTGGTCGGGAGCCCGCCCGACGATGATGATAGCCAGTCTCGGCCGATCCACAGTTGCTATCACACGAATTGGGGGGGTCTGGTGGATGGGTTGCATGCCGCCATTGTGGATAGTGTCGATGGTGTCAGAGAAGTTCGCAGCACAATTTGCTTGTTTGAACCATGGAGTCGGACACCGTCCGGCAAGGGCGACCCTACTAACGATGTTCTAGACTATGACACGATTGCAGTGGCTGAAAGTGGCCTGTCGATGTGTTGTGTTGGTGTTGATGTGCGTTGATAACGTTGATAAACACCAAAGATGAGATATCCAGACCATTGACACTCATCTCTCACAAACTCAATTCCCCCAAGATCTCGCTTGAAAAAGAAAAATCACGTCCATCTCGGATACACGTATCCGCCTAAAAAATCTAACCCTTTTTCTCGCTCTCTTATCTCGTGGCGGAGAAATTGACAGGGTCGAAAATAAGGTGTTATCCTCACCCGGAATCACGCAAGATGGCCTAGCGATCCCACAATAGCCAGCTCCGAACATCCGGGGCCCCGTGCATATAGTCGCCGTCCCTTGTCTATTGGTTATCCCACTCTGTATCGATCCATCGCGCGCTACAATAAGGGGCCCAGAAAGTGGGAGGAAAAAATTCAAGAGCGTTGCAGCGAGCTGACGCGATCGCTGGGACCGATGAGTGAATGCTACAACATCTGATGCTAGCTGACGTTAAACCCGAGTTTTTCCCTGTATATATATCTGCAACGTAGCACTGTCTGCCAAACTGTAGTACCGTTCTGAGCAGTCCGCTTAGCTGTGACACGTTGGGAATACATTCTTCAACAATGGCTGAACCCAAGCACGCAGTCGACGCTAATGTCCGCGAGCCAGACACCGACTCGAGCCGATCTTCGCACGAGGATGTCGTTGTCAAGCCCCTCAAGACCTGGAAGGGTTACATCTGGGACACTTGGGAGCTGCCACCTGAGCAGCGGTGGCTTCTGTTCAAGGTCGACGCCTTTGTGTTGACCTTTGCCTCGATCGGTTACTTTTTGAAGAACATCGATCAGACCAACGTCAACAATGCCTTTCTCAGTGGAATGAAGGAGGACTTGAACATGTTTGGCAACGAACTTGTTACGAGTATGTATAAGCAGGACTGGGGCTTCTGACTATCGACTGACTCCCTTAGGCACCTCTATCTGGACCGTCGGCTATGTTATTGGACAACTCCCCTCTAATCTGCTTCTCACCCGTGTTTCCCCTCGCTGGGTCATCCCTTCATTGGAACTTGGTTGGGGTGTGGCAACCATCGCCACCTCGGCAGTCAAATCCTACAAGGCGCTGTACGCCCTTCGATTCCTTGTCGGACTCTTCGAGTAGGCCAATTGCCCCTATATCGCTGTGCGGCGTTGCTGACATTGCACTAAGATCTGGCTTCTACCCTGGTATCCACTACATGCTCGGCTCTTGGTATACTCCACGCGAGATTGGCAAGCGCGCCATGGTCTTCTGGCTCGCTGGCTCCATTGGCAACATGTTCAGTGGTTTCTTGCAGGCAGCTGCGTATACTAACCTCAACGGAGTACATGGACGTGAAGGATGTGAGTTACTGTCTTTCTCATACTGGTACTGTTCTAACCAAGATATAGGGCGCTGGCTGTTCATCATCGACGGCATTATTACTCTCCCTCTCGCCGTGATGGGATACATCTTCTTCCCTAACCTGCCTCAGGATGGCAAGAAGACTTGGTGGGTTACTGAGCGAGAGCGTGTCATCTCTGTTGAGAGAATGAACGCCGTTGGCCGAGCTGGCAAGCAGCCCTGGACAAAGGCCAAGGTCAAGTCTATTCTTTTCAGCTGGCACACTTGGCTTCTGCGTATGTAACCCCCGAAAGGTCAACGAAACGCAGCTAACAAAGACATTATTTAGCCCTCATCTATGTCGTTTGGAACAACGGTTACCCCCAGCCTGCCATGGGATACTGGCTCAAGAGCTTCAATGCTGATCCTCCTCCCGTACCTGGAAGGCACTTTACCGTTCCTCAGATCAACAACCGTGAGACACCAAGCCAATGATCTAGAAAGTTTCAGTGCTGACTCTCTTAGTACCCCTGCCCACGACCGGAATCTTCATCGTCATGGCCTTGCTATGGGGTTGGCTCTCTGACGGTCCTATGAAGGGTCGCCGATATCCTTTCATCTACCTTGGCGCTGTCATCACTGTAAGTATCATCAGACCTGATTTGTGATGGAATAGAAACTGATCGGATATAGATTTCTTTCCATATTGGACTCCTCAAGATGCCCCTATACGGAAACGTCACAAACCGAATGATTGTGTACTGGTTCGCCAACATTGGAGTGAGTTCAGCCTAATCAAAGATTGGAGCTGCCCATATCTAACCTTTCTATAGAGCGGTGCCGGTCCTCTCATTCTTAGTTGGATTAACGAGATTTGCACTGCCGATACCGAGAAGCGAGCTTTGCTTGTTGGCGCGGCCAATGATCTCGCCTATGTCGTGCAGGCAGTGGTATGTTCCTTCGAGATACTAGCCTCAAGGTTATCTCTGACTGACGTGGATTTCCAGGCGCCCAACTTTGTTTGGAAGACGACAGACTTCCCAGCAGCTAGGAAGGGCTACACTTGGTCTATTGTTCTAAATGTCTTGTTGAGTAAGTAACCAACCACAGACATGGCCCATACCCAACTAACCACCAAAACAGTTGTCATCACTGGAACTGTTCAACTTCTCTTGTGGAGGGATCAAAAGAAGGCAAAGAAGGAAGCTCTCAACGCTCCGCCTGAAGTGGTTGAACAAAAGGGAGACGAGAGTGACAACAGCAGGGTTCCTGCCAAGACTGCCGTTGACATAGTTTAGCTACCCCTTTCAGGTTGAGTTACATGAACCGGAGATTGTAAATAGAAGTGATAGATGATAATCGAGTGAGCGGCTGGACCGTGGGCGCTCACCCCTCATCACTGGACACATATAAACTACCTCTATCTTGAAAGCGTGATCCCATGCTGCGCAAAGTAATCGAGGCGTTCAGTTTAATCTGTTGAGATATCTTAGGGCTGAATGAAGCCTCTATTTTATCTACTCGCTCCGTATGTTGAATCGTCATCCAGAATTTTCAGTATATATATCAGTGGTATTTCCACCCTAAAATGGCTTTTGAAGTCGGGTATTTTGGAAGCCAACTGTAGTTCTCGTTGGTCGGTGCAGACAAAGTCAAGATGATGGATCGCCAGGTAGAACGTCTTTTGTTCGTTTCTCGAGGCGGGAAGCGTTTGCCAGGCAGAGTCTTTTCCAAGTCATTGTAGAGGGATGTGCGTATGGGATCGCGGGGCTGGAATCATCGCTGCACACCTGGTTCTGCTCGCGACAGTGAATCACCTTCGGAAACTCGAAAATTCCAAGAGCGATTACGCCGAGTGCAAAATACTTCGCTTCTTCACCCCTTCTCCTCTTTCATCATCCGGCACACAAGCTAATACATCTTCGCAACAAGGTTTGGCCTCTTTTCATATGCATGCCTTACCATCATACTGACCTCGATTCAGCAAGAAACCCAAGTCTCCGAGTAGTCCAGAGCGGCGACTCGCCCATACGAGAGACACCATGGAAGCTGAAGGCACCGGAGATAATTCTTCGTCAGTTGGAGTTCCCTGCCACCCATGAACCGACAGCTGACCAGTGGTGACAGGAGTCGTGTTCAGAGCATGGTGATCGTGACACTTGCTGGACCCAAACACCTTTTCCTTCCCGAAAAGGCCATCAGCAAATACCCAAAGCTAGCGAGCCGGTTCGTTGGCGTGCAGAACGACAAACGGCTCGACCTCACATCTTGGCCGACAGCTGTGGTGCATGTGCTCGTCATTTTCCTATTCACCGGCACATACCAGGACCTCCACGACCTTGACGAGGACGAACTGGAACAGTATGATGAACCTGAAGCTGTTCTCAACCGCGTTCTTCAGACGTACTTGCTGGCCACCGAGTACGGCCTCGACAGGCTCGTCCAGCTAGCCGTTCATGGGTTTGACGTAACGTCAAGCAGCATGTCGCTCCCGAGCGTCCTCCACGTCGTTTGCGGAAGCAACATCACGTTCGACAATCAGCATCTCGAGCTGATGAACAACCTGATCCAGAGAGCTTCACGAATCGGTCGGGAGGTAGAACTGGATGAAGGCCTTGGGACCTACCGATTAGCGCTCAAGAATGATGGGACCGTGTTTGGTGCACTCTTTTCGCAGATTCTGGAACAGAGAGTTAGGATTAGGGACCTCATGCTTGAGAACGAGAGGCTCAATGATCAACTTGATCCAGAGATGGGTTAGAGGTGGCTGGCTTAAATCTGGTTCATTTTTTTTTCGCATTGGGGGCTGGAGGAACTCAAGTTTTTATAGGCATGGCATGAATCAGTGGACTGAAAGATGAAGACGGAACAAGGGTGGATCATGGCGCCTCGAGATCAAAGGCCAGAGAGGGAGGTGTTGCTGAGATATCACATCTCTTTTCACTTCGCAGTGAATCACGAACTGAGCGTACAGGGTTACTTAATCTCAACTCCGGATCATCACCATCATCTTGAATCCTCCACTCTTCCACCGCCCATCCTTTCCTCTTTTCCACCTCATCGCCGAGAAAGATTTTACTCTTGTTGTGCAAGATCTTTTCTGAAGGCTGCCCAGACTTCACCAATCAACTGATTCCGGATCCGGCGCGAAACTTGCAAAGAAACCCTTAAAACAACGACAACGCACCGTAAAAGCGACATCGAATCATTTCAGCGTGACATTCTGACGACATGGCCAACCAACCTGGTGTCGAATCATCCAATGAGTCGTGAGTACATAGCGTGAGTCTTCACCACCCACGAACATGTCGCTAAATCGTCAAGGCAATACTTTGGGCCTGCGTGCCAATTCAAGTTCAGAGGAGGCGCTATCGCGTGGGTGCCTCGAGAAGTGATCGACAAGTATCCAAACTTTGCCGGCTCGGTCTACACGCAACAGCCAATCGGTCAACCCATCAAGTTCGACGTGACGGGAAGAGTGGGACACACGATCGTGCACTCTCTCTTCACCGGGACCTATCAAACTTTGCCACCCCCTGTGGATGAGAAAGCCAAGGAGCCCAGTGGTGCATTCATTGAAGCTCTCGAAGTTTACCAACAAGCCGAAATTTACGGCCTCGAAGACCTCGCTGAGCTGGCTACCGAGGAGATTGCTCGACAAGGCAAGGGCGAAAGCTTTGCTAGCATCGTCAAGGGGGTGTGTGGCGTGGATGAGATGTGGGAAGGCGACAAAATCTGGCTGGGTGATTACCTGGCTAGCCGAGCAACCATGACCCACGAGGAGGTAACTGAAGAGGATATCCAAAAGCTTCAATTCATTAATCAAGCCCACCCACTTGTCGACATTCTTCTTGAAGCCAACATGAAGCTCAAGTTTCAGCTTCAGCAAGCTGAGGAAGAGCTGAGTGAGGCTTCAAGCATGTAGTAAAAAAGCTCTTCGAAGCAGCTTGGGTTGAGGGGCCTCTGAGGCTTGAGTATGAACGATGACACCAACAACCCTACCTATTGGGTGTGGTTAGCACGGGAGGATGGAGGACGGAGATGAAAGATGCGTGGACACTACGCGTGATGGGATGCGGAACTAAAACGGTGATTTGATTCAACGAGGATATGCAGATATGAGAGATGAATGAATTTTTTGAGATTTTTAAGCCGTGCCAAGTTTGCCCTAGTGATGGCCTCATGCCCTGGAAGTGGCAATTCTGCCTTGTTGTGGCGGAAGTCAATCAACAATACCTAGCCACGTGCAATCCTCCTTCTAATGGGGAAAGGCGAGGTAAGGCATCAGTACACACCATCGTTGAAGTCAACGACAATTGCCTTCTCAATCAGCCCGTCCAGGCTCTTGATGAAAGCTTGGTGTGCAGGATCCGTCTTGACGTAGTAATCTCGATCCTCCACAGAACTGAACTCGGCCACAAATCCATGGGTAATACCATTCTATTACGGTCAATATTTTTCGTGAGCTCAGATGTATGGGGAGGGCAGCTCACCTGTAGTCCCTCTGGGGAGTTATCCTGGCCGCCCTTCAGTGAGCTGATGTAAACCGTGTTGGTCGTTGGGTGGATGCAGTTGTCCTTGAGCGCTAGGAAGCGGGCACAAGCCTGAAATGAAGTGAGATTGTGCACATTGCTGAATATGATTTACAAGTGCGCACCGCTTTGATGTCATCGGGCTTGGCATCGGCTTTGAACTGGAAGAGCACTGTATGCGTGACACTCATGCTTGCTGGACCGGACAAACGAGACACTGAAAAGGCCAATGACAGGGAATAGAGTTGCCTAAACAAAAGAACAGCTTCAATTGGCTGATGATGACAAGATTGAGTGTAGAGCTGAGCGAATATGGTTGATGTCGGAGGGAGATAATCTTCCCCGCTCGGCATCACGTGGAACCATGTGGGCTTCAAGACACATTGCACTGCAGCTGAAGCGTCATTCATAAAAGAACTCTGAAAGCGACAAGTGTGATTAATGAGCTGAAAATGATATTTCCCATCTTGACGTCAGGGGGTATCTGAAGACGAGACTACTCTGACTGGGCTGATTCCTTCAAGGCTCAAGAAGTTGCCATTTTGGCACAAAGTCATGTTCCCAAAGATGGTTGTGAGGCGGCCCTTCCGCGCATCGAAATCATCCCCTTTTGTCCCCTGTTCGATCATGCCACGGTCCGTCATGGCCTCGCGACAATTTTCTAGTCCATCCACGCCTTCGCGACCGCGCGAGTTTCCGTCTAGTGGATTCGAGGTTATAGACCCGTCTCAAAAGGTGGAGGAGGAGAGATTGCCCTTCTACAAACTGGAGGACTACTATCCCATGCAGATCGGTCAGGTCCTTGAAAACCGCTATCACGTAGTAGCAAAGCTGGGCTACGGCATAAGTTCCACTGTGTGGCTGTCTAGAGATCTGATGTACGTTTGTTTTGCCTTCAATAAGACGCAATAGTTACTGACTATCTATAATTCTGTCAGAAATCAAAAGTATTGAGTGCTCAAGGTTCATATAAACACTATCCAACGTAACCAGGAGCTAAATGTTTATCGTCGCCTCTCTGGCTTGACCATGGATCATCCTGGTCGTGGATACGTGCGGCAATTCCATGATTCGTTCGAGTTGAAAGGTCCTCATGGTGAACACGAAGTTTTTGTCATGACGCCCTTAGGCATGAGTCTGAGGACTTTGCAGGAGCTGCAAAAAGATCACGTCTTCCAACAGAGTCTTGCCACAACAGCTCTCAGCCAAGCGTTGCTGGGGTTGAGCTACCTCCATGAAGCAGACGTGATCCATACTGGTGAGTATCTAGACCTCACACACGGCGCTATTATCTAACCTGCGAGAAACAAGACCTCCATTCGGACAATTTGCTTGTTGCTATCACGGACGACGGGATTCTCTCCACAGTGGAAGAGAATGAGATACAAAAACCTTCGGCACGAAAGGTGATAGATGATGCCATCATTTACGTGTCTCAATACATGCTGGGGGGTGCCGGTCCGCTCACAATCTGTGACTTGGGACAAGCCCGCATTGGTAGGGTGCACCGCGGGAATGCCATGCCGATGGTTTATCGGGCACCCGAAGTTATTCTCGGTATGACGTGGGGGAATGCCGTGGATGTCTGGAGCACGGGACTACTGGTATGAACTCGCCCCTTTAAGCTCCCCTCGTTCTTTTTCTGACGCGATTCGGGGTTCACTGTCTTAGGCCTGGGATCTTCTTGAGAAAGAGAGCCTCTTCCGTGTGTACGACCGTGACTCCCAGGAGCAGAACGATGCCCACCACGTCGCAGCCCTGACGGCCCTTCTTGGCCCGCCACCGCCTGAATTTCTCAAGAGGTCAGAGAAGACAGGCAAATACTGGAATGAAGATGGTCAGTACCAAAAAGGAAGCAAGTACTGGGTTCTCCCTGCATTGCACCCGCCTACTCGTTTAATCGCTTCTGACCGAGTATCCAGGTCAATGGCATGGCCCTGTGCCCTTGCCACCAGAGAAGAAGCTGGAAGCTCTTATTCACAATGTGGCAGGAGAAGACAAGGAGGTGTTTATCAACTTTCTTGAGTGCGTATTAACCTGGCTTCCCGAGGATCGACTCACATCCCTGGAAGCCTACTTCCACCCTTGGGTGAGAGGCGAGAAGGTCTCTCAAGGTGAAGATTAGCAAGGAAATTTCAAGAAATGAATTTTGGAACACAATAGACCGCTATGCTAGCTGCAAGAGTGAAAGGTACCTTCAACTGGTTCCAAGGCAATAGGACCTTATCAGCTGCTTCACAGACTTCCATCTCGCAATAGGTATTTCCTAAAGAGCGTTGATAGCATCCAAATAGACAATTATTAGCAGTTGACTAGGCATCGCTGAATGTGAGAGGAGTGAGATTTCTTACTCCTACGGAGCAACCATGCTTGCGAGAACAACATTTGAGCTTGAGGCAAGATAGAGAGGGATATTTGAGAAAGAATAAAGAGAAGGAAATGGCCACATATATCTACTTAACTACTCTCTTATGTCGTGGGCGCTTGGGAAATAGAGATGCAAGCGGCAAGGCTACATAGATTAGGGAGTGCAAGAGACACCACAACGATAAAGAAGATCTAACTCTTCTTAAAACTTGTAAGGAAAATTATATAAATATGCTAAAATAATATCTTAATATAATTAAGATAGTAGACTTTTGTTTTATTATATCTTGCAGCTGCCTCTACCCAGGGAAGGATAAGCTGTGTATCGTTTTTCTTGACCCGCGTAAAGGCCCAACATCCATGTATTTACAATAAGCGCCCTGAAGCAGCCCCATGCAGGTCAAAAACCGATCATGGAGTGCCGGCACGTTTCATCTTGTGGGGGGATGCGATGGTGCATACCCCTCATGCATGTGTCTCGGTCGCAGGAGGCCAGTCTGCGGGCCTTGATAGTGGTCTCCAGGGATTTCATGGCCGCCAAGCCCCGGGAACCAGTCCAGTGGTAATCTTGGATATGCGATTTTGGGGATCGCTCCTATTCCGGACAGGAAGAGGCCCTTAGCAATGTCATCGACATCGGGCTTTTGGCATCTTCATTGGCCAGTTGCAGCTTTACAGGCTTGAGTTTGTCATAGATGAGTAGCTAAAGATGCATTATCTCGGCATAGTTGACGTATTAATCAAACATGCCCACCTCTGAACAAGGATCATTTATTCGTCAGCATATTCATCGAGACAGAGTTGAACAGTTAGAAACGCGATAAACTGCCTTTGACTGCAGATCTTGAGTAGCCAAGTTGATAGAACAGGTCAGTACACAAGGGCATGAGCTTATCAGCCCTTCTTCGCGTTAATAGCTAGGAGCTGCTATTTCAGTAGCTCTCCCTTGCAACGCTGCCCTGCCCTCTTCCCTGGTGGAACCTTGGACACTCCGGAGACCAAAAACAGTAGATAAAAACCCAGAAATAATCATAATTGGAACAACAGCAAAAAGAAAGAGAACCAAAACCAATAGCAGAGACGCAGGACTTGACAAGACGGCGCAGAAAGGTTTCCAGATTGGCCGGTAAATCAGAGCCACAAAGAGTGAGACAGGCCACCGTATCCATGTCCGCTCATCCTCAACAAACGGCACCTCTTCAGAATCGCGTTGAGCTTCAGCCGAGGATCCCGCTTCTTCTTGATCACAATTAGCGCTCCCTTCTCCTCTGCAGACAAAGGAATGAGACCGTACGCACCGGCATCGGGCCTCAGCCGTTGAGGACGACCACCAACTGCCCTGGTGCTGCCCTTTGCTCTGATCATGGCGTCTGCATCGCTTTCCAAGACGGAGGATGATGGGGATCGGCTGTGGGTTGATGAGGAGATGGTTTTCCGAGGCTGTGGGAGGATATGGAGGCGTGACCTCTCTCCGTTGGGGGAGAATCTGCCTTCTGGTCAGCCTTGATCTAGGGCGGCCACTCAACGTTGGCGTAAGACATGCCGGCCCGCCATATCATCCGGGGACGTCAACATCTCATTGTCTCACCTTGCATTCCCACCAGCGCGGCCAACCGCAGGTTTGAAAGGTTGGAGACGGTTGAGCTTGGTTTTAGAGGAGGTGATGTGACCAACAATCTCCATTTCCTGTCGTGACGGCTCGAGCTGGTCTCTACCGTGTACAAGTCTACTTGCGCCATGGGAGTTTAAGGTTTCTTTTATGCATACACCCAGAGGCAATTCTTCTCCAAGGTGACAATGGAAATGACAATGGAAATGTTGTGGTGCCATCACCATCTTGCAAATGACACTTGTGCCTCCAGTTGGGCTCGGTTTTGAGGTAGTAAATCAAGCACAAATCAGGCATATAGGTAAAGACACAAACACGATCTGAGCATTGACAATAGGTAGACTCTGAGATTACACTAATGACAACTATGTAACTAGGAGGCTGGATACAGCAAGACATCGCAGGATTACGCCAGACATGTCCAAAATACAATGCCACTCAAGGGCAAACAACTTCTCACAAATACAAAAGACTTTCCGCAGCAATCTTCAAACGCCATCCCTCTTGCAAAAATCACAAACTTAGGTCCAACATCCAATCAGCGTCTGTAGTAGTACTCAGGGGGCCGGCTACCGCTTGTCGGCTGAGTGTATGAAGGTTGGCTTGGTGCTGATGATCGGGGTGCAAAGGGGTTAGGGTATGATCGATCCGACCGCGTTGACTGGGGATTGGAGGATCGACTTGGTTCCCCGGTTTGGGAGCTGTAGGCTCTACCTGACCCTCCTGCTGCAGGGGGATAAGCCTGACTGGGTCTTGACGACTGAGAGGCGTACCCTCGACCAGATCCTCCCGCTGGAGGGTTATAGGCCTGACTGGGTCTTCCTGGTTGAGATGCATAACCTCTGCCCGAACCACCTGTTTGGGAGTTGGTACTCTGGCCGGGAATTCTGGAGTGGCCCTGAGACCCGGAAGGAGGCATTCGGTAGCGCATGTTTGCACTCCAATGATCCGGGGCTGGCGAGTTTGCCGGCGGAGCACGGTTCTGCCTCCTCCTCGTGCGCAGCTTCGTCGTCTCAGAGCAGTTGGCCCGTGTGAGAGCCGCACGTGTCGTAAAGACAGCCTCACTGGAGCGGCGGATCGGAAACGTAAATACTGGGAAGAGGAGCCGTTAGGGGAGCACACGCAAGAGCTGAGAAGATGGAAACTTACCCTGATTTGCGAATTCGTTCATATAGCCCAGTGAGACGGCATAGCCTGTGGCGTCCCGGTCCCCATTCTCGAAGAAATAGGCAGTGCCCGTCTGCCGAACATTCATAGGGTCATCATTGAAGGACCAGAACTCGACAACACCGCCAAAAAGAATATGTTCCCAGTACCGACCCGCTTCGCCAGCTTCCGAGTCACCGTATCGGAGCAAGCTGACCTCTGGAGGGGTGAGCGGGTTAGGGTCTCCAGTGATGAATCCCGTCAGGAGATGAACAATCTCATGGGCAATGCTGAGGCCCATCTGAAACTTGAACCGGATGTAGCTGTCACCAGCCATCTGTGGCAACTGCTGATGTGCATACACCATATTGTCGATGAGGGCGCTGCTGAGAGAGATCCTCCCTCCAAGACCAGCATCATAGTCTCGCATATTGTCACCCCAGTCGAGCCTCTGGGCCTCAGCCTCGCCACCGACTTCATCGTGGATAAATATGGCAGGGAAGTCAAAGCGCATGGAAGTAAGAAACCTGTTTATCCAGGCGGGCATATCTTTTAGTGATCCCTTGTAAATGTCACGACGAGGTGGCTGTTCGCTCCGGCCCTCTTCGATGATGGCCCTAGCAACTCTGGCTAGACTTTGCCTTCCCTCGGGAGTTTCCAGGATAGACAGCCCCATGTGGACCGAGGCTTCGACGATTTTGTATCTAGTCGAAGTTGAGGGGAGAGGCTCGACCCCGTCGAACCAGCGACCAGGGCGGATTTGAAGGTCCAAGACTCTGCTCTGGGACATGTTGGATATGATTGAACGACTTTCTGGGTTGCGAGTATTGGTGGAAAATGGCGAAAATTCTTGGACAGAAACTGGAAAACGGCCTTGATTGTTTCTAGAGAGTTGTCAACGGAGCTCGTAGCGCGCCGCATGCTGTTAGTCGAACGCATACATTTGTTGAAGAACGTGATATGTGGGAATCTGCCAGCAGATTGAACTGGGGAGCTTTGCAAAAGGGAAAGTCAGAAATGGGATAATGTGAAGTTTGGATAACCAGAAAAGAACACAGGTGAGAGAAACGGCTGTTGGAGTGATCTGAGCTGTATTGGAATCTTAGCCTGGTTTAACAGAAGACTTGGCCATGTCTTATACTTGCCCACTTCATCGTTCTCCTGGACCAAAGCCCCTCTCAAGTCAATATGAGTCGGCGCCAGCGTGAGGAACAAGGATGGATTTCCTGTTGTAAGCCTCAGCGGCACCAGAGGCAACTTGGATGGTGCCCTATTCCTGAAAGCGGAGCATCAAGACCATCAACCAGGCCCAACGCATGAGATGATAACCTGAACCCGAAACAGATCAGGACCAACAGACTGTATTTCCATTATACCAACACTCCAAGGTAACTAGTATTCTCAAAAAAGGAAGGCCGAGGTGGAATTTCCTTGCGCCATTCTCGGGAAAAGAATCACCGTCTTGTTGGTTGCAACCGCCCAGGGCCTGCTTAGCCTTTATGGGGCCTATCAGCTGGCCAAGCATGGGCCTGGACCTGGACGACCGAAGAGGAGCAGGCCAATGAGCCCCACGGTTTCATTTTCTAGCATGAACCATGTCGCTTTTCAAATACGAGGGAGAGTATGGTGGCCTGGCCTCCTGGCTGATAGGAGGGAAGCCAGCGCGCTTACAGCGCGGCGGGTCTTGTAAGCTACCTGATCCCATTGGCCCGCGCCCCGCCCCCGCTATTGTCGGCGCTTGAGGTATCGCACGTGCATGACGATGGTCCTTGGGTCCAGGTAGGCGGCCGCAGCGCGCAGTGCGCTAATTTTTGGCGCCCTGAGCTGGGGAGACGCGCACCGTCTTCTTCCTGCGACAATCTAGCTCGAAACACCACCCCCATCATCCCCAATTCCCAAAATCAGCGTCTTCCCTTGAGACTTCAGATTGCAGAAATCATGTCTTTAGAGCACTCAGAAACCTCATCGGCTGGGGCTCAATCTCCCTCGATCACGGATGACAGCCAGATCAGGAGCCTTTCCATCAATATCCTTGATGGCGACCATCATGATCTCTTCACCCGCGCCATCACCAGAATTCTTTCCACAGGGGTTGCCGAGCTGACATATGCACAAATAATTGATGGCCTTCCCCTGACCCAGGTCATATACGAGTCGAGGGGTGGAAAACTGCCCAAAGGCCATCCTCTCCACAGCGCTCACCAGGAGCTATGTCCAGGTATGCTGGACAAGGCGCGACAGTTCCGTGAGGCATTTGACCCTGAAATTCTCAGTATGGACTCTAGGGTTAGCTGAAAATTCTCGCGTGTCGTGTTTCTGTTAGGCGAGCTGACTTTTGTGCTTGACAGCTGCTCTTTGCGTACCAAGCTGCCGCTCCGGGGTCAAGAGCATTCAATATCCGACTTATTGAGTTGATGGCTGTTGCGGTTCACCAAATCGCAGTGATGCTATTCAATCTCGGCACGAGTCTGCACAAAGACGACGGCATCACGGAATGGGCGCCGCCAAAGTCCAACAGGCTGTACTGGGACCACAACCCAGACGGGCCACTTCCCACCCTCTTCAAGCACCCATGGTACGTTGACTACGATCAGTATCCCAACGGGGCTGCGGACATGGCAGGTTACTGGGCCGAGTCCCGCATCCTTGGGGGCGTTGTCGTGTTTGATCGGCGCAGACAGTCACCAGACTTTGACCCATATGCTGTCTACTTGCACCCGAACCGAACAAATGTCACATACCGGATTTATGAGCTTCTTCCTGAGCAGAAGCAAGCCTTGATCGAATTTTTGACTGCTGATGCAGCCCCGCCGGAAAGCCCCCTCCCGATCTTGGGCCACGACATGAACCGTAATCGCGTGGATCCGGAGGAGCCCATAGAGGAGACGGGTATTTACAGGGACCTGTGGGAACGCAAAGAGTTACCTCTGGATGCGCCTGATGCGGCTAGAATGAGGGATGTGTGGGATGCGCTCGATTTTCCAACACAGGCTGATAAAGCCGCCTCTAAGAGACGGGCGATTGAACGGAGAGATAGGTATCTTCTTGGTGATGACGGAGACGTGTAGTAGAACGTGATGCGTTATGATCAGTGTAGTGATAATTGACAACTGATCTTCTGTGTCAACGCATGTCATTTAAGGTTCCTTGAAAGGTTAAATCCAAGGACTTTGAGCTACAAAATCAACGTTTCTCCCACCTAGAGCCCATTAAGCCTTGCGTGGCTTACACCAGGCCGCGTGTTTGGCTAAGAGTTTCACCGTGTTTCTTCAGCAAGCTCCTGAGTTGCATATGTGGCAGTGTTTACGGCCGAATTAAAGCCCTAGGAGTGATGTATAGGAACCCCATCTCGCCCTTGTTCATTCTATTTCCCTACGCCTCCCACGACCCATTATTGAGCACCTTCGTCACTTACCGCGCAGCCTCACGACAAGCGCCATGGAGCAAGGAGTCATCCCGGTCAACCCAATGAGGGGACTCTTGCTTCAACGTTTTAGGCCTCGTACATGTGGTATATGCCATGGGGCGTTTCGGCCTTCGCTCGACAAGATCGTTGTTCGTAGGTGACCGTCACAAGACGCCCCTCCCCCCGCGCGTGGATCATATTTATCTTGCTGACTTTTGTATAGTCTACTGTAAGAAGTATCCGGTTGGCCCCTGGAAGATGGAAGTAATGGAGACCGACAGTGTGCCGGGAACCAAGAATGGATCCTATCTCTATCATTATAGATCCCCTTGTGTCAAGGTCCATGAGCACTGTTACGAGTGTCTAACCCCTCTCAAGTCTCCAGATAAACGGCGGAAGTTCGTTGGAAGAGTTGTGAGCTCGCTCATGGTCGGCGTAAACGATCCGGACGCTCGTGTTCCTAGTCCGTGGGGATTTTCTCCCGATGTCCTACGCGTGGTGTCCAAAAAGCTCAACCTTCCTGGTCTGGCGAGGCTCCCCGTAGAGATTTTGGTCATGATTCACAGACACTCGAGCGACGCGCCACTGTGGTGTCTTGCAAGAGCGGTGGACCTCATGATCGAGCTGTCTTCGATGCCGCAGGGAATTGAGATGGACTGGTTTAGACTAGTTGATATTGGGTCCTGGACTCGCGGAGATGAGGCCCCCAGGCTTAACCAAGGACCCAAAAACTACACCCGGATCACCCTAGACCACCATGGCATTCGCAAGGTGGAGGCTCTGGACGACCACCCAGAACCACTGAGCGAAAAGAGAAGCGACACGACGAGGTTTATTATTGCTGAGCGAGAGAGAATAAAAGATCTGGATGTCGACATCTATTTCAAGGTATTGTACAGGTTGGGAAGAAACCGTAACCTCGAGCTGATGATGGACAGAACGGCCTTGCATGGCTCGCAACTGAGACGTATGCACGGTTCGCAATGTGGGATACTCCAACGCCGCCCAAAGTCCTTGAAGTTCTTGTACCTCCTTCAAGATGCTTCAAACTTGAGTCGTGCGCCATGTCTCGGCCTATCAAGTATCCGTCGCATCCAAAGACCATTGACCTTGACTCCTGCACTGGCCTGACATTTTTATATAGCGGCTTCTCCCCGGAGGCCCCGCTGGCTATCCATGCCCATACCAGAACTTCCCCAGGCCTTCTGAAAAAGCCTCCGGTTGATGTTTTGGCAATTTACGTGCCGCTGCCACCTGGTGAGAGGATTCTATCAATGTCTATCCTGTGCGGTGATTACAAAGGCACAGGCTGTTTTAGTCTCATGGTGAGCTGATGAACGTATCTTGAAGTTATGGGATTTCTAAATGCAAAATAGTTCGAGACAAAACTGGCTGGGATTTTCCATGTTGGGCTTCAGCAGAGGCTCCCGTCTGAGAAGCACAGCAAGTCGCCCAAAGCGCTCATTTATGACCAAAGGACAAAGAGCCATGAGCCTAGGATTTCTATTTACCCCATGGGTGAAGGAACGTTACCTCATATATTCTACCGGCGAAGCCAAGACTGGTTAAACCGCTGTATAGGCATGTTATGGTCATGGGCCCCCTTGGAGAACATGACCCGCGTTGATGTATATCACTCCCAGAGCGGTATTCTCCGGGGGATGCACATTTATTATGAGAATGGAGCGCAGAGGACGGTTGGAGAGTGTTGTATTGGTTTTCAGCCATACAAGAGCTGGTTGAAGCCGTCAACTCTGTACTGGAGCCAACCAGGCACTAGCTCCTGGGTTCATGTGGTGTTTGATGACGTTCCGACAGGAGGAGATTCGGAAAAGGAGTGGAACCGAGCTGATCTAGTTGGAGAGGTGCATATTTGTTCGTCTGACTATCACCAATATTTCAAAGTGCTGCCAGCCGGAAGTTGGCTCGGGAAGTGATGGGGAAAAGGCAGGGGCCTCCCTGGATATGCTCTAATGCAGTTAGTCACTAGATTCTACTCTCTTCAGAATGCTTTTCTTATCAATCTTATCAAAACATGTTTGGAACAGGTGCGTTGTATGGGGTAGAGGAGTGGTACCAAGGACGTCACGTCTCGGCAGTGCTGACAAGTGACGGGCACTTGTTAGCAGTTTTCTCCGCCTTTCACCACTGCATGATGTTTGTACCTCCATCTGAGCAGACAAAAGCCATTCTGAGCTAAAGACGGTGCCGATTCTATTGTTGCTCAAGAAACGTCAGGTGCGATTTGTACGACTTGACCTCGAGCTGAAGCGGGGTGCAGAGACACACTGCGCCGATTACCTAAGGGGAACGACACTTTTGCTGCTTCACCTTTTCACCTTTTCACCTCTTCACCTCTTCACCTCATCTACTTCTGCCTCTGAGGTTTCCATCCTCTAGCCCTGGGCAAACCTCTTCTCTCCTCTACTCCATCCACCACTTTCTCACCATGGGCCAGGACTGGAAGCTGATCAACATCGACAAGAAGCGCCAGCTTCGCCACATCGGCCAGCCCAAGCTTTTGGAGATCCTCAAAAGCACTTCGGGCGAACAGCTGGTTGGACTTCTGGCCAATCCCTCGTGGCTGAGATTTCAGATTCCCGCCGAGAAAGCCATTCCCGCGAAGAACAAAAAGTGCGTTTGACCCTTTCCCCCGTCGGCCACAATATTGACCTCAGTACGCAAGTCACGACTCGCCTCTCGTCAATCTCCCTCAAAACGTCATCGACTTGATAGTTGCCCTCCTCTACGAATGCCGACACGATGCCGACCTCATCTGCCTTTCCGTCACCTGCAGCTACTTCTTCCGACTTATCGCCCACCTGATTCAGGCAGCCATCTCGGAGGACATCGGGCAGTGGGCTGGCGACCGACTCATTCTCATCAGCGAAAGGGCTGTCGGCTACCCTCCCGAGATTGCGACCGTCTTGGAGAGGTTCCAGTGGGACAGCGATGGATCCAACCCGCTATATGGAATGGGCGAACAGGCCGTGGCCGAGGGTCACCACTCGACCTTGGCATCCCTCGTCAAGGAACAGCCATTCGAGGTATGGGGCAGAGCACTCGATAATGTGCGTGAGCGACTGGACCAGAAGCAGGAGGTTTCGTTGCCGTTCAAGCGTTTAATGAAACTCCTGATGCACAACCCCCACTTCCCAAGCAGCCACCGACCAGCCGTGCTCCGCAACCTCACGACCAAGCAGTTCATCAGCGACGACGCTCTCGCCCGGTCCAACTTTTCCTACAGCCTTGGAGAGGTGCTGCTGTGCTACATCACTTGGGGAGAGGAGACTGCCCAAGACGAACGGGTGAGGCTGCCCATGAAGGGGGAGTGGGCCGGTCATCGGTTCGACATCACTACGAGGGAGAAGGTGAGCGGGTGGGAGGACGTGAGCCAGCAGGTCATCAAGAGAATGATGATGGCGACTAGAGAGGAGAGGAAGACTGGCAGACGGGTAGACGGGAAGATTTGGGGAATCTAGATGTCACAGGTCAGCTCCACGTTGTTCTTCAGAGGGAACTCCGTTCGAGAGATACAGAGTAGAGTTTCTCTGCCATGTTTTCGGCCATGCCACGATTGCAAAATACCCTCAGCAAGCTAGCGTCGTTTTATTCGTCGTACACGAAAGCAATCCGCAATGTCAAAAGCGAAGTTACTGAATTACAGGAACAAAAATGAACATGCCCATCAGCCCCCTTCTCTGTCTCCGTGACCCCAACACTAACCCAACTTGGCGAGAAACGCATCGAGGCACCGGCCCTGTGTCTCCGGGGTCTCGTCATGAAAATTGACGCCCAAAGAGTACAGAACCGTCTGGCGCTCGGTCGCGGTCATGATCTCTGGCGGCATCTTGAGCACCCGAACGCAGAACTTGGCCGCCAAGGCGCCCTGGGTGACCCTCAGATCATTGATCTTCCTGTCGGTTCTCTTGTTGACTACAGAAACGACGTGTCAGTAAACGATGCGGGTGATGCGTGATAAAGGTCGAATGAGAAATGTCTTACAGAATCTGAGGGAGTGATATTCGATAAAGTTGATCAGCACAACCAAGAGCGAGAAGAGCACCATGCCGAGACTGTTCTTCCAGTAAATCGTGTACTGATACCTTTGATCAAAATAACCCCACTTGTCCATCGCCCAATCCCAACCGAGCTCATCGAATTGTCTACGCTTGTTCCAGAAGTAAACGCATGCGATCAACGACAAGAAAGGGGATGCGAAGCAGATGATGCGGCTAGTCGTCCTGAAGAACCGCTTTAGGTACTGTTCTCGCTCTTTTCTGTAGAATGGGACAATCTGGAAAGCGATGGCCATCTGAGCGATGCTGAGATACAGATCCTGGTTTCCAACGGCTGTTTCAGTGAGCATGTGTTTGAGAGAACTGTCATTAAACTCACCGCCCGGCTCAAAAAGCTTCTTGCAGTCCAGCTCAAGAGCGTTTTCAAGCTCCTGATAGCACTTGAAAGCGGCGGAAGATCTGTCGTATGATGTCTGCCTCCGGCTTTTGGAAACCACCTTCACAACCTATCGCGTAGGGTTAGCCTCGACCTTTGGACTCATATACGACGGAGATGTTGCTACCCCTGCTGTTACAGCCTTCCTAGAGAGCCATGTCCCGAGCCCGAGCCACTCGTCTTGCAAGTCACGTCCTTGGACAGCCATGATAGCAAGATCTCCGATGCGCTTGTAAGCAAGTTTGCGAGTGTATTCATCCACGTTGGAAATCTGATGGCTAACGGTTACCTATATTAGCATGAGCGGTCTTTAAATGGCATAGGGCACTTGCATGATTCCGGCCACAACATCGGGGTCCACGACCAAGGCCTGAAGAAGTCGCGAATGTGTGTACTTGGTAATAGCGTAGCGATTGATGGATTCTCCAAGAGGAAACATGGTTAGAAATTGCGCTTCCTTGCCAGTCTCATCGAAGAAGTCTCGGATGATGGGTGGCAGAGTCTGATGAAAGAACACCCGCAGGAGCTCTTCGGGGGCTGTGTCATGCCCCCCCGGAACACGGGCTGATATTTGAAATCAACCTAAACGGCAAGAAGGATGAGCAATGTCCAAGTGACTTTCGGGTTACTAGATACTCACCACAGCGGGCACAAACTCATCCCTGCGGTTGCTCCCAACAGAGGCAGAGTTTGTTGGTTGGACGAGCCAGCCCGGAAGATCGACCTTGGAAAGTTTCTCGGTAAGGGAGCGGGTGAATGCAAGGTTTCTGCCTGCCTTGGAAAAGTGCCAAACTCGTAGTCGGACGAGAGGCGGCACCGTGTGAGCAGGCATCCCGGCTTGTGGAGGCGTCGTCGACGAGGACTCGGCAGGCGCAGGGGAGGCACTCTGAACAGCCTCCGCAGCTTGTCGAGAGGTCGACGAGGACGCGGTAGGCACCTTGACGCACATTTCGATAAAAGACATTTCGATAAGTGGAGGGGAGTTTGGTTGTGTTGGATATCAAAGAGTCGGAAAACAGCGCGTATTTAGAGAGCTCAGACAAACACCTGAGCCAACCTGAATGGCACACCAAGAATGGCCATCTGCAGGCTTTCCCAGGAGAACTGACGACAGACGGGGATGGACCAAGCAAGGGAGCAGGCAAGTGTCTCGTAGAACAAGAAAACCAAATGAGGGGTTGTTCAACTTGGGCTTTAGTGTGTTGGCCTTTGCGGCTTGACCATGCCGCCACAAGGATGGAGAGACAAAGATGAAAAAGCATGTGACGAGCATGGATTGGCAGAACAAAGGACTTAAATGCAAGCAATAAGCCAGACCGATGAGTCAAGAACTAACAATAGACACGGTGCTGGGAGTTACCTAGAGGTTCAGGAAAGGTGTGACAGTATCCTGTGCAAGGTGACTTACGATGGCTTGTGCTTTACCTTGATTGCAGGACGTTTTCGAGCCTTTCTGTGTGCTGTGAATGGACGGCTTCTTGATGTTTCCAAGCTAATTGCGTGAGCTGCCCTCGATACTTGACAAAGGCTTGGGTTAGGTGAGATGAATTGTTTGCAGCTTGGTTACTTTATTTGATTGTTGGAGATTATCAAGTAGGTCTCAAGGGATAGTAATATTACAATTAGGGCTGTAGCTCAATCCCATCCTATTTAATTGGGGCAAGACGTCAATGTCTTCTCAACCGCGACAAGACAATTCACTTCGGTATACGAGAAGGGGACCTAACCTGATTGTAGTTTGTTGGAGGAACCAGAACACACCCAACCACAGCCAGATGAGAATGTTTTCGTGATTTTCGGGGACTTTCAAAAGAGGGATCTCACACACTTCTTGATGAGGCAAATACAAAATAAAATGGCAAGGGCAATTAATCAATTGATAGCAATGAAGATTTGGCCTAAGAAAGAGCCCAAAAAGCTACTCCTTTCTCATTGACCGTGACGAAGGTGATGATGATGATCCGAGGCGTGGCCGCTACTGATCCTTTTCTACATACAAGAAATTGCCCAATGGCCCAAAACAGCCCTGCACGTTTTCCCCCTAACTCAGTAGGTAGCTCCCGACTGTTGAAAGCCCCGAACTTCCCCCACGGCAGGTTTAGACATAATACTAAAGTAAAGATAAGATTCTGTGATAAAAAACAACAACCTAATAGTGCTCTCGCAGTGGGGAAAATACCTGCTTGATGCTTTCGCGTAGTCGAGGGAGGGTTTGGTGAAGTCACCTGACTTGGGACAAGAGAGAAACCGCAGGAGAGCAGAAGGGGTGGGCTGTGCTGCTGTCATTTATGGCGCAGCACATGCGGTCATCTTTTCAGCTCGATCCATGGCCAAGAAGGGGCGCTTGGCCAAGGGCTCGAAGAAGCGGTGGTGGGTGGGCTTCTGAGCGACCCAACGGAAACCGCAGGAGAGGCGCAGACAGAGAGAACAACCGAGGCCAGCCATCATCCGCATTTGCGTGTTATCATGATCACCGGTTGCAACCAACCAGCAACTCTGTTTCAAGCCATCCTCACGAGGCACAATTCATGGCTGTCACAAGTCATAGAGCGCCATGGTTGACAACTCATTCTCCATACGCCCTTGGCCACAGCCTGCCGCGATGAAGCGCCACATTGGGCTGCGAACCAGGGGGCATAGCCCTTTGGGCATTCGCTGCGGCCTTGGGTTTCTGCCTAGGTAATATGAAAAGCAGGCGATCTGAAAAGACATTTTCAATTGTACCAACAGCTCCTCTCTCGTCGACATATTTCTTCCCGATTGTCCCTACCTTACGGTCAACAGGACAGTATCTATACGTCACCATGGATATTGCAGGGCTTACGGTCGGGGCGGTGGCCCTCATTGGCACTTTCAAAGATTGCATCGACCTCTACTCAATGATTTCGGCGGCGAGGTCTCTCGGCAAGGACGCAGCATTGCTGGAGACGAAGCTCGATGTCGAGAAAATGCTCTTTTTCCAGTGGGCAGACCGTGTCGGCTTGGTAAAGCCACAGGAATGGGACAAACGTTTGGATGATGAAACTCTAAACGCAACAGTCGCTGGGGTCCTGTCGAGCATCAAGACTCTGCTAGGGGAAGGCAAGGCTCTGCAAACCCGATACGGACTTGAGCGTCGCGACCTAAGCATCGGCGAGACCTCGTTCATTGATGACACAACCAAGGCTAGCACACCGCGGATGGAGCGCCTTCTTCGAAATTTCGAAAAGCTCAATTTGAGTAGCAGTACTCCAGAAGGAGGCACGGAAACCAAGAGCTTCAAAGTGAAAGACAGGTGGTGCTGGGTTGTACGCGACAAAGACAAGTTTGACCAGTTGATCCAGGAGCTCTTTTACTTTAACTCACGACTTGACACCCTGGTCCCGGACAACAACAATACCAGGTCGACTTTAACGTTGACTGAAGAAGATCTCGTCGACATAAGGAGCATCCCACACCTCAAGCTGATTTTCAAGGCGGCCCCTGGTATACCGTATGTCCTGGAGGCAGTCAAACGAGCTATTCGTACTGCAAACCAGAATCGGATTCTTCAGCGACTGTGGTTTAGACGAATCGAAGATCGAAGGGAAACCGTGAGCGGCGCCCATGCAGGGACGTTTTCCTGGGCCTTGAACCCTCCCGATCAAGCCCAGGAATGGAACAATCTGTGCGACTGGCTGCGGAAGGAAAACTCGGGCCTATACTGGCTGGCTGGCAAAGCGGGTAGTGGCAAATCGACGCTGATGAAATATCTCCATGGCCACTCACGAACGCAAAAGCTATTGAAGGAATGGGCCGCTGCCTCAGACCTCACTCTCATTGACTTCTTCTTTTATCAGCTGGGGATGCCCGAGCAGAAGTCCCAGGAGGGACTGTTTCGTGGGCTCCTGTATCAAGTCCTCAGTCAACACCCTGACTTGATTGAGACTGTGATGCCCAAGATGTGGAAGGAAGCGCTTGCGACGGAGGACGACCCGAAGGAAGAAATCTCGATGCCATCTGTACGCGAAATGCAAACAGGGCTTTTGGACTTTGCTAAGAGTCAGTCGGGAAAGCTTTTCTTGTTCATCGATGGACTCGACGAGTACGATGGGAGACCCATTGATGCCGCAGCTTTTATCGAAGAGCTAGGGAAGCTGGATGGCGTCAAGATCCTAGTGTCTAGCCGACCTCTGTCTGATTTCGTCGCAGCTTTCCAAGGGAAACCCAAGATGAATCTCCAAGATCTCACGAGACGAGACATTGAGAACTATGTCGATGACACAATCACACACCACCCATACATGACCAGGTTGGCCCTGGAAGATCCGAAAGGTTCTAGTGAGCTTATACGGGACTTCAATTTGAAGTCTTCTGGCGTGTTTCTCTGGGTTGTCCTCGCATGTCGTTCAGTGCTGGAAGGCTTTGCTGCATTCGACAGTATCTCGGATCTCAAACTTCGAGTCCACAGAATCCCCCCAGAGCTTGAAGAACTTTTCAGGCACATGCTCCACAGGATTGACCCCAGGTACAGAAACGAGAGCGTGAGGCTGCTGCGTCTCGTATTCGACAACCAGACGAAGGAGGACGTTGGTTCTATCCCGACGCTTGGGCTTGCTCTGAGTGAGCGACGGGGCTTTCGATCTGGCTGGGATGAACCCAGTGCGCCAGAGTTGTCTATCCATCAAAAAAGGATCAAATGTCAAATGATGGAAGGGCGCTTACGAAGCCGGTGTTATGGTCTAGTTGAGATTCAGCGTGTCACATCCACCAACGAGTCCAACATGATATGTGTCTGCGAGAACGAAGTGCACGACCTTTTTCTAGACTCGAGCGTCGTCTTCATGCATCGTTCCGTTTACGAGTTCCTTTGCACTCCGGATGTATGGGACTCAGAGTGGATGCAAATCGACGATGATGCATTCCACTCTCACGCCATTCTATCAACGCTTTGGATCGAGGTCGCAGGCATGGGGCAGCAAAGAGACATGGCCCACAAGAACATCTGCATCAACAATGCCCTGCTTCATATCTACTATTCCGAGATGGACGAAGACTCGCCATCCATCGTGGCAGCCAACCTTTCTAGACTCCAGGCTATTTTCCAAGGAAGCTGTTATGGTCCGTTTTGGGATGAAGCGAGGCAAGGGGCACTACACCGGGCGCGCTGTCGTCATTTCAACCATGACCTCTCTATCGGGGTTGCTCTTGCGGCCGAAATGGGGATGACGAGGCTCTTAAAGTTTGCTTTTGAGCAGCCAAATGATCTATCGCACTGCCTGTGTTCTAGGGAAGATACCTGGCTTGAGGATTGCACAGGCGCCTCGCCCCCTGACGATGGGGAGGGGATGACAATGTCTGGATGTCAGCCGGCATTCCGGGTAAACCAAGACATGTTTGGCCTATCTTCGTCCCGGATGACTGGTTTACCATTGCTCTACCACGCTACGTGCCGACCACTGCTTCGACATTTGCAAACAATGAACTTGGGCTTTCAGAGCGCATGTTCCGGTATCAGACGGTTGGAAACTGTCCGGTATCTGCTAAGGGCTGGATGTTACCCAAGCGAGCAATTCTACCGACCCAATGGAAATCAGGTGACGAGCCCTTGGCACTGTTGGCTGCACTACATTGAAGATGGTCCAAGGCAACGCGGCTGGAACGACCCTGAAGCATCATGCGACGGAGCCCAAATCACGCAGGAACTTCTTGCTGCTGATGTCAGCCTTGGCGTATCCTACGCCGGGCCTTCCTCTCAACTCGACAACGCGGTTTCGGGCATCTCCAGGCAGGTCTCGAACAGAGGTCCAAGTCAGCTCCAGGCTTGGGCGAGGTCAGACCGCCTGTGGGCTGGGGTCGGGGGCAGGGTCTGTCAGGGGTTGGTACCAGGGCGCGGTCCTTCCACAGCAGCAGGCAGCTTAAGTCTCCTTAGCCCGTCTGAATCCATTGACAGTGCTGGAGTTGGCGCCATTTTTGCGGAAAGAAGAAATCCGAGGGTCACTGAGCGGGGGTCTAATGAGGAACGCTGGTGGGCATGCCCCTTTCACAAATTCGACCCTTTCCGACATGAATGCTGCAGCCTACTTCAGCTCAAAAATGTAAACTACATGTTGCAGCACCTGAAGCGTTATCACCTGTGGAATCAGGACCAGGAGGGCCAGCGTGACGCTGAATCCTATCTCGACGAGGCGGAATACAAGCTGGTCATGAAAGCCAGTAGGCGAAGGGTGAGCGAGTTTGAAAAATGGTATGCTATATGGGACATCATGTATCACACGCCTCGGCCTAGCTCACCCTTCAAGGACGGGATTCTGGAGCAGATGCTGGAAATCGCGCGTGACGCTCATCGTTTCTACCGTGAGAACATTGGCGACACTTCCTTGGCGCAGTTGCTAGCCCGCCAGTCCACCAGGGGCTACGACACGTTGCAGGAGACGGAAAATGCCATCGAGGAACTGCTCTTTGACGGGGCACGAATCCGGAATATTGTCCGACTGATGGCTTCTAGGAACCCGAGCGGCAGGACTTGAGCAGCATACTTTCGTCCCCTGGTATCTGAGCAGCACTTATTCACGGTATCGGATTCTCAGCTATAATAACACATTGTTGTGAACATGCAAGGTGTTGAAACCTAGCCTATACTATTAAGCACTGGGACATAGGTGTACTACTTATTATGATGTTCTTATGGTGCGAGCCTTTGGGAGGTTATTGGCCACATTAACACTATGAAGCAACCCATACTCAGCCAAACGGCAATAGTCACAGGTTTCTATCAGCGGCTTGGCTCAAGCTCGCACGGCATTGGCCACTGTAGAAGCAACCTGGTTCGAACCCGTCCGGGTAATCGGACCAAGAACCTAAGAGGAGGACTCTATGTTAGCTTGAGGCCGTAATACCTGGGCTTTGGGGACAACATACCGCCTGTCTGAGGCCTAATGCAACGTTGGATGCGTTCTGCTGGCTCACTAGTTTCTGGCGATTGACTTGAGATGCCGTCTCCTGCTGACGCCTGATGTTTTCGATCCAATTCGCCGTTGCGACGCTGACGTCGAACTTGAGGGCATCTTGGATGATGCCTAGGAGTAGATAATCATTCACGTCGCCTTGGCCCTGGTTCGACACCAAATCCAAGCGGAAAGTGCAATCCTGGAGCGCAAAAGTCTGGCTATCCTGCTTCAGGGTTTTCTTTGCGTAGACAGTGTTGACGGGACCGAGCTGAGCTGGCTGATCGCTGTCTTGGAAATTCTCACTCATCAGGAGGGCATTTGGCAGTGTCGTCTGCTGGTCGGGTTGGCTGGTAAGGGGCTCGAACCGCGGCCAAGGGAGCTTCATGTACAGTGTGACGTCCTCCATTCCTTCGGGAGGGCTGGTACGCCGACGCCCAAAGACGTCGTCGGTAAAGTCCCTGTAGCCAGACGTCTGGTCGCTAAACCGCCAGGCGAGGCGAACTTGGTCGCCTTCCTTGATGTTGATCTTGTCTCCGGGTGCTGCACCCTTTTTGAGAATGCGCCAGATTTGGATTCCGTCATCGTCGGACATACCGGGGAGGAAGACGCCTTGCTGGTTGCGGAAGATCATGAGGGATGAGGCGGGAGTTGACGGCAGGGATGTCTTCAGGTTTTCGGTCTTGCCACTTGCTTCCTTCAACAGTCATTAGGAGTGTTGTTGGATGACCAAATGTTCATTGACTTACAGTATGGGTCAAGACACTCTCGGACTGCAGAGTTTCAGATCGCAGAATGACTCGAGATTCGTGGCACAAAGCCTCATCGTACGGCGCGACAATGCTCCAAACCGTGCTGGCGAACTGTTCATTGTACGCTGTGCCAAAATCGGCTTCACCCACCTTGTTAGTAGCATACCCATATATTGCGGGTGCCCGGTAACTGGAAGAGGAGAGTCAGTATTTAGCTCGGGGATAGCTGGGAACCGGGCGTTGGTGATACCTTCTTGGCGAGAAGAGCGGCTCTAGCTCCTTTCCTACGACATGTGGGTTGCCCCAGAAGTTTTGGTCGATGGCCATGGCTCTGGGCGTGGTGTACCACATGGGTCTATGTCCGAGATAGTACTGCGGAGGTGCCCAAGCGTCGTTCTGGGCACTGTCTTTGAGATAAGACAGGGACAGCCCGTTGTTGGGCGACGTAAGTCGGAGGCGGATCTTCTTGTCAAGAGAGTCCGAGAACTCGAGATACTTGCTCAGGACAGGCACAGCTCCAGCGAAGATCGCCTTGACATCTTGGAGGCCGTCCATACTGGCGATGGCGTCGACCATCAAGGTGAGAGAGTCTCTCTAGTACATCGTGTTAGTATATGGCTAATTGTGAATAAGAGTTGCTTACCTCGATGACACGCCAGTTCTTGTGGTTACCGACAGTCGGGGCCCATGCAGTAGGGCTGCGGCCATGGTTAGCATCAATTGTAACATGAATGCCCGGTCCACCTACTTTGTCGCGAGAAGTGTATCGCCGCCTGTGGCCTCAAAGAAATGCTGCTCCTCCTGCCTCTTGTCTGTCGTCGATGAGGAGCTTGCACTTCCGGACTCCTTCGTGTGCTTGACGGTTGAGCTGACCCACGGCGTGGTCACAGCAACTCCGACAGATACCTTCATGGACTGCTTCTGTTCCTGCTCCGAGGTCTTTGTCGTCTCCTCCATAATCTTCTTTGTCTGAAGCCGCCCGCCCATGGTGACACGGCGGCAGAACAGATATCCAAAATCGCTCTGGAGCTGACGCAAGTCCTTGATGTTCTTTGTCTTCCTCACCTTTTCGATGGCAGCCTTCAGTTCAGGTGTTGCTTCCAAAGTGGCAGCATGCAGATACACATCCGCTCTCGGACACTGTATCAGTTAGGAGTATGATCGCGGAGTAAAGGACAGAGGCACATACCAGGAACTTAGCGATCATGGTCTTGCTGTAGGTGTTGGTAGATGTCGCTGTTGAGATCGACTTCGACGTGGCGTAGCCCGCGCTGACCGATCCTCCAAAGCCGCCAAAACCTCCAGTCACAGAGCCTTCGGTAGATTGGGCACTGAAGTCATTCTCTGCCATGCTCTCTTCGAACTCGTGAGCGCTGACCAAGACGTCGATGCGGGAGCTATCGTTGACACTAAAGGAAGGCCGCAGTTTTGATCCCGTCTCCGCAGTGTCACCCTCACCCGGCTGTGTTTTCAGCTGGAAAGCTACGGGTCTGTCAGTTTGGGATATTTAACATTTATGAGGTCAACTTACCAGGTCTCGGAGCACGAGTAATGCGATTCTTGGTGCGGTCGATGCACCAGCCATACATGGCGCCGCAGTTTTCCAGCACGTGCTCCCATTCTTCCGCACTCAACTGACCAGCATGTCTGATTGGGGTGCGTTAATAATGATTCTAAAGAGGGAACTGGGGAGACTTACTTGTCCCCTTCCACAATTCCGGATCCCACGGTGACATCCTCCGCTTGCGACTTTCTCTCCGTTGACTCAAACTTCTTTGCGGTTTTCGATGAGTCGACGAGGTCCTTGACGCCCTGAATTGGTCAGTTATGCGTTTTATTGCAATGTGACTGCGAGACTTACCAGATCCTTTGCCTTGTCGATCTCCGCTTCCTTAGCTAGAGCTGCTGCCTTTTCAGCTGCCGTTGGCTCCTTTTCTTTCTCACCCGCTGGCTTGTTCTCCTCTGTAGGTTTGTCTTCCTCCTCTGGCTCTGGCTCTGGCTCATCCACGTCACCAGCATGTTTTGAAACCGGGGCAGACACAACTTTGCCTCCAGAAGTAGGCTGCTCCTTGTCGCCAGTGGGCTTCACAGCAGGGGTAGAAACAACCTTGGGTCCAGTAGGTCCAGTTCCCTGAGAGGTAGGTGTCTGTGTAGACCCGGTTCCCTGGGAAGTAGATCCCGGCGTGGGTTCCGGTGTTTGGGTAGTGGATGGATGTGTAGATTCTGTTCCCTGAGATGTAGACGGCTGTGTCGATTTTGTGCCCTCTAGTCAGGTCACACGAGATTAGTTATCTTGCTCTAGTCTCATACTCAGCTGGACACTCACGCGGCAACGGAGAACCGGGAAGGTCATCCGGATCCCGCTTTACAGTGAGCGGGCTGTTGTCGATCTTGGGAGCCATACTGGGAGATAAAAGATGGGGTGTTGCGTGATAGTGATACAAGGACGGTGGTTTGGTTTGAGGAAGGGGTTGAGAGCAGATTCATATATCAACCACTTTGGATTCCGGACCATCTCGTATTTGTGCCTTCAGACATAGAATAAACAGACCTCTTTGTAACCTGCCGGCGACAGGGTTCACAATTCCGCTTCAATAGGCGAGTGCGGCTATGGCGCATGGCGCCGATCTAGTGCTGTGGGCTGCCAATGGTTCAGGATAGTCCGAGACACGGAACGGCCAGCCAGCCACACCGGCCATCTAGTCTCTTGATCCTGTCGAGAACGTCAATGTTTATTAACGACAAGCTTATAATTATGGTTGTATGGACGGAGAAACGAAACCTAATCCTACATGACGTGGCAATATTCTTGGCAATATCGTCTCTCCAACTTTCAGCTCCAAGTCTAGATGGTCCATCTGCAAGCCACTCATGCAGTCAGGGTCATGTGTGTTTACATTCGATGCGAAAAAGTTTGCGATGTCTCACGGAACGAGCCATAATCATCGAAGACGTACGATGTCTAATCTTCGAGGGTTTTCGATACAATCAAGGAGGTAGTTAATCATAGCAGATAGCCCGTATGTCAGCAATGCGGCTGAGAATGTGCCGATCACTAAAACCAAGCCTCTTGCATGCTCAAGACAAATACTGTCTCTTTTACTTTCTGTTCGAGTCTACCCTATGTCCTTCGAAATACATAATAATAGATCCGAGTCCTTGTTATGGTGGCTACGTGTGGGGAAGCAAGGATAGATCTCGCTAGCTCCGCTTCTGCAGATACGAAGTGCTGGGGTCAACAAGCTAAACCTTTCGCCATTGACTAGCTCGCCGGGATTCGAGATTCTCACCGTAAACATCTCGGCAAGTAACCAGTAACAATTAGGCTAGGCACGGTCTAGGCCGACCTCTTTGGGGCTGGGATACTTAAAAGCAAGCAGCCAAGCAATCCAGCGACTGCATCCATGCATAATTGCAGTTCCAGACTCCCATTCCCTGTATTCAATTCGAATCTAGGCAGGGTATTTCAGACTATCATCCGAAATTTAAACACTGTTCAGCTAATATTCTAGGCGCCACGTTTCAACTCAGCTCGCCCCTATGCAGCGGGATGGTTCTAGGCTCTTCGGCTATGTGGAATGAACATCTTGCTTTCCATCGTATTCGAGCTTACATGTGTAAATAGCTATTCGAGATATAAGCTGAACCATGCCGCCCGGGCTTTAAGTGCTCCCTCATGACATCAAGCATTTCTTCCCTCTACCACTCAACATCAGCTCAACCTCTCGTTTGCCACAGATTTCACCATGAGCATGATACTAGCGCCCTACAATGATGCCATGCGCATCGGACAAGGGTATGTTGGAGTTTGCTTCAATATGAGAGTCTATTTACTAACGTAGTTTACAGCTTCAATTCTTATAGTAGGTCCAGTGTCTCGAAACTGTCGAGAAGAGTCTAACCTCGCTTCGCAGCGCATGAGCTTTGTATCGACGGCGCCGTCCTGGTCAAGTCAGCCGACCAGGGCGAACAGAACCAGACAAAGACTATCGAGAGTCCCGCCCAGGTACGTATCACGACGAAGGGCAGTGTAACTGAAAGTCTAACATCTTCTATAGATTGTGTCTTACTCAGCAAGAGTTGTTGAGAAGCTCAGTGATGTAGTTGAGGGTATGAACGTCTCGTACTGCTCTTCCATCAAAAAGGGCACAGTCGCAGTCAGCGGATCAAGCTCAACCATTGACGAGACTACCTTCAAGACGGCCGACCTCAACATTGTCGTCACCGTCAAGGTCACAAACCAGACGACCGTCATCAAGGAGAATGCCGAATTCCAACACATCGATGGCATCGAGCCTGGTTCCACACTCTTCAACGAGTCGTACGGTGACTCGTACATCTCGGGCTTCATCAAGGGTGGAGAGTTTACTGGCATCATTTCTCTGAAGGTACTTGACAGGAGCCGGGTTGAGTCGACGGTCAAGGCCATCAAGTCCGGCCTTGATGCCAAGGATAAGGCAGCCGAAGGGCTTACTCTGAACACTTACGGCTCCGACTCTTCAACCGAGCTTTCTACGGCTTTGAAGAACACGGAAAGCCATGTCAGTGTCGCATGGATGGGTGGCGGCCAGGTTAAGGATGGTAAATACGCAACTACATCATTAGAATTTCCAGACGCTAACAATCAACAGAGACCACGCTTTGGGACGTCAGCTCTGTCTTTGCAGCCGCCGCTGCATTCCCCAAGAGAGTTTCGGAGTGCCCACAGCGCACTTGGGCCATCTTGACAAAGTACAAGTCTAACAGATCCTTCGTCGAGTGGTCGCACAACAAGATGTTCAAGGCCCTGGAGTACGACCAGGTCAGCAGCTACACTGCCGAGTTGTTTGACAGCTATATGGACTATAAGATGCTTCTGAAGGATCTTCAAAACATCATTGACGACCGGGACGGTTTTGAACCTCGCATGGGTGTCAAGGACGCCCTCGATACGTCGATGGAGACCCTGCTTAGCGTCCGGTCTGCCTTGCGAGAGGAACAATCGAAGATCATCACGGCTATCAATGTCCTCAGCCGAGATCCCAGCGTCCTCAGGCGTCAGGGCAGCTGGGCAGCATTGCATCGCTCTGACAAGGTCACCGCCATCATCCAGCGAGCCTTGGGCAAATTGGCAGGTTCAGAGGCCACCGAGGTGGCCGTCCATGTGGCGTCAGCTTCCGATTCCGACGGGGTCGTCGAATTGGATGACGAAGAACCTGTTTCCAAGAAGGACTTCAACTTTGCCACCCTGCTTCCCGCAGAGGTCTGGAAGGATGTCATGCCTGTGGCCAAGCCCAACTACGCCCCAATCACCACGGCACCTTCTGTCGGCATGCAGGCCCAACTTGGGTTGAGTGGGTTTATCCCAGCAGCGCCATCCGACGACGCAAATTGGGTCTCCAGCAAGATTCAAGTCACTCAAAGCTACGAGGAAATGAGGAAGGAACTTGAGAAACAGAGAGCCGAGGTCGACAAGCTGCGAGCAGAGTGTGATGCTAAGATTGCCGAGGCGATGAGCAAGGCTCAGCAAGCCGAGGCCAGCCGTGATAGCCTGAATCAAACTCTCACAAGTCAGCTCAAGACAAAGGAGAGACAGGCTGCTGAGGCTGAGAACAGGAGGGTTGTGATTGAGCAGGAGCTGAACAATGTCAGGGGACAACTCCAAACCCGTACAGCCGAACGAGACGACAACGCGCGGGACAGAGACAACGTCAAGATGAGGCTAGAATCCACAACAAACGAGCTGAACGTCGCAAGGAGTCAGCTCATACCCGGGGAGCGCGACCAACTGCACATCTTCCACGTCCAATGGGGCCAGTCCTTGCCTGTCCAGCTGGGAGGCGTCATCGACAAGTGCTACAGTTACCACTCGCAGAACAGGCCTATCCCGATTACTGTCGAGTTCTTCAACAATCAGGACAGTCTGCGAGGCACGTCCAAGTTGGCGATTTTCGTGTACAGGAAGAACAAGTCGGGTCCGATCAAGGTCAAGGGGGCCATGGAGGCCAGCACACTTGTTTTCGACTAAGCATCTATCTTGTCTCCCTTGGGCCATGTACCTGTTTTCATTTTGATCCTACTGAAAGCTTATTATGCCTTTGAGAACAAGTCACTGGTGTTGGTTCTCTTTCCCGCGTGTAATTGCGAAAAATCAAATATGTCCAAACAATAGTAATTAGGTTATCCTTTATGATTCTTTCCTTTGCAATATTGTGATCATCTGTCGCCACCAAGACATTTCCCTTCAAAATTCTTATCTCATTAGACCCCCTATGCCTCTTTCTGCAACTTGATTCTCTTTATTAGTGTCTCTATCTCTCATCCCAGCTCATCCACTCGTCTCACTTCTATTCATTGATGTTCCATAAAGGCTCGGTCAAACCTCGAGCGAGCGTTATGACGTGCGACACAGCGGACCTCTTCTTCTTCTTCTTCTTCTTCTTCGACTCCCAGTAAAAGCGAACGCCCTCTGGCAACTTGTTCACACACCGTCCCGAGAGATGGTGATAGAAGATGACCTTTCCATCCCAGAGTTTCTCTCTTATCCAAGCATCAAGGGGAAGCGTGTTGTTGCCAACCACAATTTGACGATGGTCATCGTTCAAACTCATCATGATCAGAGAAAATACAGCCAAGGGGGCCGTCAGAGTGTACATACCGGTTTCTTTCCATGGAATTGCCACCCACCCGGCTGCATACTCTTCAACATTTTGACTTTTCACGTGGAAGCGAACAATGACGACTTCCTTGTCAGTGAGAATGAAGCCGTATCGCGTCTTACCGATGGCAGCGTATGTGGCAAGCTGCCGGAGAGTGTAGATAGCGTCTGGCTTCTTCAGACGTAGATCCTCCGAGGTAAATGTATTGGACAGCCGAGAGCAGCTAACGACAAAATTCGTATCATCCATGGCATAAAAGACGCCCCAAATCCAGTCAATTTGAGTATGGGGCGCCTTATAGTCACACAAAACATCGTGCTTGGAGCAAACGAGACTCTGCTTGAGCTTGGAGATGGCATACTGAAGGGGGCGTTGAAGAAGATGATGTAGAGCCTCAATGCCATGCTGCTTGAGCTCATCGAGGGTTTGGATGAGGAATCGAGGATGTGCATCAGACACTGGGCATGTTGGACATGGAAGGTCTAAAATGTGACCATAGGCGTTTCTGAGGTTGACCAAGTTAAAGCCTTGCCAGTACATGACGTCTTTGGGATCAACCATCATCCATGTTTGCACAGGTCTCGGGTTGATGGGTGCGTTGACATCGAGCACGAAAGCGGGAACTTGGCCCGTCAAGGTCTCTTGGATTGTTCGCAGTGGCATCTTGATAACAAAGTGTGTCCGGCCCGATTAGGGTAAGGACGGAAGGTGGCGAGTATGGGGATAGGATTTTGGAATGATGAATCAAGTTGTTGCACGCCTTTATATCATAGTAAATGATCAGAGCTGTTGCGCTCTGCCTCTGGGCTCTTCTGCACATTTGTGTCATCTGATCTCTCATGAACAAAAGACTGTGGACACGGAGAGTAAGCGACAGTAAGTAAACAACGACAAAGGACAGGACAGGTGAGATAATTTACGAATTGTTCTACTGTGAATAATCGTGCAGTAACACAGAACAAGTGGATTACCAGAATACTCGGAGACGAAACTCAAGCGTACCAAAATCCATTTCCGTGTCTAGAGCTGAGCTCCTGCTGCTCTAAGCTGAGCTGCCGCTGAGCTTGCCCTGAGTTGGGCTGAGTTAGCCAGGGGCTGGTCCGCTTTTTGGGCCCTGAATCTTCTTACGAAGGCCCAGATTTGGGCCCGTAATATTATCTTGTTGAGTATGAATACTGGTCCCAGGAGCTCTGCCAAAATCAATACCTTCACAAAAGCACGTGCGGCCTGCTCCTGTCGTACGCCTGGCTAGTCGGCTATAAAAGCGACTTTCGCATTGCACAAGAGAAAGGCATCATTCCAGCTGATATTAATTGGGAAGCATGGAGCACTTTTCTATGCGGCTTTCTCGATCGTATCGACTCGGACACGATGCAAAGGGTCGACAAGCGCTACCAATATGGCGAGTTGCGCCTGTCGCGCCTCAATACAGACATAAAGACACTAGCTGGAACCCCATTGGGTCTCGTTTTGAGGACGATTGATTCCTGTTTTCCGTAATTCTATCACTGTTAAACCCGTCAACTCGGATCATTATTTTTCCCGCTGACGAGTGAATAATATAAATAAAGAGTCGACTTCTCCTCCCATTAACCGATTCATTAATAATAACCAATAACTGACGAAAGTTTCATTTTCCTCAGCGACTTACTGTAAGTAGTTAGGGTTAAGCTGTCTAGATCGCCGACAAGTTTTCCCGCAACGCATTCCCGAATTCGCAGGCTAAAGTGCAAGTCTCTGGGACTATTCTATCAACTTGGCGGCATTGAACGATATTGACTCCTTGAGGCGATACTGCTTGCTGGTACTGCATGTCTTATAATGAAGCGAGCCAGCCTGTCGAGGAGCTCGGTCAGTTCCCAGATGGCGTTGGGATGAAAGAGATGAATTACACCTGTCTCTATTGACTTATTACTTTTGAGGCACATCCTTGCAACGACATCAGATGCAAGAAGGTATAGGTGGGCGTTGATTAATTTCTCATCCGTAGAACATAGGTGGTGATTATCTATCCTCTCATCCAAAACTCCATTATCGCGATATTATGCCACATTCCTTGCCTCCACGCGTTCGGGGTATGTCTCATTCGATACGCTGGAGCCAACCTCGCTTCGCTTCGCATCTTCATAAACAACATTGACATTAGTGGTCCGCAAGATACCATCATATGTCATAATCTCCTCCTCAGATCCGGTCGGGGATACGCCGCGAATCTCAGTATGTGCGTGCTTCCGCGACGGGTGCAGATCGTTGAGCATGAAGCCCGCCGAACGGCCCTCGCGGTTCCCAGTCCGTGACCGTTTCGAATTGGCGTTGGAGAATGCCAACCAGCTGCTGCCGTAATGTTTCTCGCTTGACTTGTCCGAGTTGTTGCCAAAGAGCTTAGGGTACCAGCGACTAAAGAGCGGTCGGAGGGCGGGCATGGAGCAGGATATAATAGCAAGATTAACCTCGACGGCTGTCCAAACGTAGGCGATGTTGTGGTGTCGGGCCTTTTCGTTCAAGTATAGTAGCCTGTAGATGTTGACGAGTCGGATTATGGCGACGATTGGGACACTGCGTCAACATAGTGATTAGTATCGTGATATCAAGTCAGAGGTGATTTCTATCCGCTTACAAAGCGCCAATGGCGAAGATGCCCAGTACCGCCACCTTTACTCCGCGCGGCATTCGAAGGCCCAAGAAAATCCAGAACGGCAACGCCAGAACCATTACGTCCATCAGTATTGTCAACGATGACTGAATGATGTGGAAGCTGTTGTCGATGCATCTGGTATCGGGCTCTTTTCTCAGCTCAGGGTGCCAGTTTGTCTCTATCGGCACACACTGGAACAGGGCACCGAAAAAGATGGCAATCGCGTGAAGGACCGTGGCAATAATCAGCCCCCAGATGACCCTGAAGATGGTCTTGTCGTGTCCTTGCAGACGTAGGAGGAAGACCAGGATCGAGCATTTGACGAGCGCGAGGACGGGATTATAGCATAGTTGCTCGACGAAATTCCACCAAAGACCTGCACTGGGGTCGAAATCTGGGACCTTGTCGTCCTCCCAGCCGTAATAGTTGAGCTTGAAGACTAATTGCGCATACGTTGTGAGCGGATGGGTGTATTGTACAGAAGGACAAGGACATACACATGAACAAAGTCGACGACACCAAGATCGAGGAGACCTAGGCCAAGTGAATTAGCACAACGAAAACTCATTGATAGCACTCGTGTAGCCTCTTACCAGTGCTCCACCGCAAAGCCAATCATCTTGAGTAGAAAGTCAGCATAAAGAACGTTCGAATAGTTGACAGAAACAATCCTCGTCTCTCCTGATAAGATCGAAGACGCACCTAAGCCCAGAGTACGCATCGTGATGCGAGTGTAAGCCCGGAGGGCGAAAATCACCGTCGACATGGCAGGGAAGAAAAAGATGATGAACAGTCCCGTCCGCTGCAGCGACGGTGTAGGAATCTTGGCAACATCTGGGTACGGTCCGGGTCCAGCGCCCCTCAGCTCAAGAGTCGAGCCATCCATCCATCTAGATCGCATTTGCGCATACAAAGATAGAGTCGTCAGAGGTCGTTCGATTTCCAAGTCGTTCCCTTCAGTATCAGGTGAGACGATCGCAGGATGGAAGATCCATCGTCCGGGGAAGGGGTTCGAGCGATCTTAACAAAGAAAAATGTCAGATTGTGTGCTCGAGATGTCCAGCTGCATGCCCCTTACATGTATCAAACCCACTTTACTAACTTACTGTCTAGACGAGGCAACCCTGCAGAGAACCGTTCGCAGGTTGCAGGACTGTAGGATTCACTCTCGACGAGGGTTGCGACACTTGGGATCCTGGAGGAAGGGATCAGCGCAATCCTCAGCTGGCATCTGCATTTGATGATGGCGCGAGAGCCTACAGTTTGCTGATCAGAAGTTTGGACCGCTCATGGGCCCGAAGCCGATCAAGATGGCGGAGAGAGCCTTGCCGGAGCACGACTTTGATCTTGTGTCTTATTGTCTTCCCTGATTAACTCGTCGATTGGGTCGAATCGCCGGCTTAGGTCGCTCTCTAATGCCGATTGACTCACCTCTAGCCTCATGCCAACGATTTTAGAGACCCATCAGGAAGGTCAACCACCCAGGCCCTTGGTGTGCTTACGGTGTCTGGCTGCCTCCCTTCTCTCAACATCGCCTATGCTTACTCCGTGCCTTATCCCGTTGGCACACTTCGCATGAGTGGACTTAGTGCAATACGTCTCGTTTCCAACCCATGCTAGTCTTCTCCCTAGTCACGGCAGAACCAGTTCCCCGACGAACGGAAAGATCTTCAGCAGATCGTCCAAGTTTGGGCATTTGACGTCCAGGGTTCATCCACAACCGACTCCAGGGATGATTCCCGTGGGTCAAGGCTCTCGTCAGGCGAACAGGTCCCGAGTTAGCGAGCCCAATGACTATTCACGTATCCCTCAGACGCTTACTTGGTGGAGAAACCTTGGTTCCCCGAGTCCTACGCTAGTAACGACGGCACCCTGACAGGGAAACACACGCGGGCAAACCATACCCAGACAACCCGGAGCCACGGACTGGGAACTTGGGACGACAGAAACCTGGGAGGGAAATGCTACTGCTAGTTTGCGGCATTATTTGTCTGCGCGAGGCAATGTCGCGCCTAGATTTGCTCCGTACTATGTGGACAAAGGAGCGGTCGTGGCCTCCCTTGATAGTGATATCCGCCACGTCCAGTCGTCGATTTGTCGTTGACAACTGAGGCGTCTGACCTTGTACCGTGGCCCAGAAACTGTGAAATCCCTCTTCGTATGTATTTCATCCCCGTAAGAGGATACCTTTTGTGTTTGGGGAGTTCAATAGGTGTACTTCATAGCTTCTCACGGCTGCGGCGAAACTCGTTGGATGACACTGCACACCGCGACGCGAACCACAGCTCCAACTCCAAGACCCTGCGTGAACGGAAATTGAAGGATGCATCGATAGATGAACGAACGCGCAAAAGGGGGACTCGCCAGAGCGCAGAAGTGAGCCCTGTCGATTCTTCAGCGTCTTACCCCGCTGATCGGCAATGAAAATATACAGATATGGGAGAGGCAGAAGAGATGCTCCATTCGTCTGCACTTTGTCAGCATTCAAGCCAAGACTTTGACTTTCCCTGTCGGCATAATATCCGACTTAAACTGCTGCTTTCGTGGTCAACCTGCAGAGGCATCTCAGCAAACCGGTAAACTCGCCTAGACGAACAACCTGGAATCCTGGACGGCAATTTCGAACTCCTCGTGTGGCCCACATGGTTCCCAGGAATAGGATCCTACTGCTCCGCCGGTATCGGGTCGTCGAATGAGAGGTTGCGTATAAGTAGTTTTATCTGCAACGTCAATTCATTTTTCGCGATAGCATCGTTGTTCTGCAGAAGATCAGCGTCTCTCAAAATGTTCATCCAGTGGTCCAGTTGGTTGGCTTCGGTGGCTCCATTCCTCCTCCTGTCCTCTTCCAACGCCCAAACCATTACCGTCGATGGCAAGACTGTCGGTACGTCACACTACTTCTTCTACGACATTCCTCGTGGAGAATTAGCTTTGCTATGCGAGAGCTTATTTTGCTAATCAAATTATCCCATGGCCAGCCGCCGATAGGTCCAATGTCGCTCCAGCAGCCGATGCTCCTTCGGGTGATTCCCACACGGGCTTTGAAAGCATCCAGTTGACTGAGGATGTACTCACCAATCTCACGGACCTCAAATTGAGCAATGTCTCGCTGTTCTACTTTGACGACGACTCCAACTCAGAGAAGCGATCCGTCGGTAGTTCTCAGAAGTGCAGGGCGTTGCCTGGCGATGCCCTCTATCCCAGCCGCATCGCCTGGAATGTCTTGGACATTCTCAGCGGTGGCGCGTTGATCAAGACGGTGCCCCTGGGTTCTGCCTGCTACGATGGCGAGCATTATGACGAGACCAAGTGTCAATTCCTCATCGACAACTGGAACAAATCCGACACACAGTGAGCTTCATTCCCGTATTCCCTCAGTAGCCTCATACTCTGTTGACACTTTGCAACAGCGTCGTGGATCCCTCCTCGGTCATGTCCCCTCTCTTCGAGGGTGCCACATGTGAGCCCCAAGGCGCTGCTCTCGGCAAGAACTGCACGCTGGGAGGATTCCCATCGTACTCGCTCAACATCACCAACGTGGCCCAAATCCAGCTGGCCATCAACTTTGCTCGCAACTCGAACCTGCGTCTCGTTGTCCGCAACACTGGTCATGACTTCCTGGGCAAGAACACCGGAGAGGGCGCTTTGTCACTCTGGACGCATCATCTTAATGACATTCAAGTTATTAAGAATTATAAGTCCGCTGGAGGCCGCTACAAGGGGCCGGCCTTCAAGGTCGGGGCCGGCGTCGTGGTACACGAGCTTTACGAGGCTGCTGAGCGCGAAGGCTACACCGCTGTTGGTGGCGAGTGTCGTGTAAGTTGGGAAGGCTGTTTTCTCAGAATTAAGACTGACTTGTGATTTCCCAGACTGTTGGTGTCGCCGGTGGCTATGCCGCCGGAGGAGGTCACTCTCCTGTGACGCCCATTCACGGCCTCGGTTCCGACCAGATTCTCAGCGTCGACATCGTCACTCCCGACGGCCGCTTCATCACTGCGGATGAGACTCAGAATAAAGATCTTTTCTGGGCTCTTCGTGGCGGCGGCCCAGCTACTTGGGGTGTTGTCACCTCGATGACGGTCAAGGTCCACGAGAAGACAGTCTTCTCCGGCATGACGTGGGATACCACCACGACGGCCATGAACATTACGGACGATACCTTCTGGAAGGCCATCGAAGCCTACTGGCGACGCTACCCTGAGTTCTCCGCTGCCAAGGCCTACGGTTACTGCCGAATGTCTGGACTCACCGGAGGTGGCTATGCCTGGCGAGGCTTGCCCTTCATGGTCCCCGGAATGAAACTCACTGATTTCAAGAAGCTTGTACAGCCTCTGATCGACGAATGGACTGCCCTGGGTGTTGATCCCCAGCTCCAGTTCTTCGAGCATGACAGCTTGTACCAGGCTTGGACTCGTCACTTCCCAGTCTCCAGAGTCGGTAGCCCTTATGCCCGAACTGGATCGCGCCTCTTGCCTCGCAAAAACTGGGAAGACGAGAAGCTCTTGAACAAGACTATCCAGACAGTTCGCTCCATCGTTGAGGATGGCGCTTTCCTGGTTCACTACAACATCAATGCGGATGAGCCCGACAACACGGCCGCGAGCTCCGTCAATCCGGCCTGGCGTGACGTCATGATGTTCAACATCATCGGTCTCACCTGGACCGAAGACACGTCCGAGTCCGATGTGGCTGCCATTCACAAGAAGCTCACCGGCGATCTCGTTCAGCGCCTCAAGGACGTCAGCCCCGGCGCCGGCGGCTACCTCAACGAGGGCGACGTCATGGACCCCGAGTTCTCCCAGTCCTTCTTTGGAGATAACTACGAGCGTCTGTTGAAGATTAAGAAAAAGGTTGACCCCAAGGATGTATTCTGGGCGCCTACTGCTGTGGGTAGCGAGGGCTGGTACATTACCGGCCAGGAAAGCTATGTGACGAAGCAGACTGGCCGTCTCTGCCGTAAGAACTAAGCAGCGGTTACTTTCTATGCACGGCTGCCTTGTAGATATTAGAAGAATGACATTGTAAATACATAGGGATATAGGTAGATTGTCTTATCCACCAACATGCGACGTGTATGTTGTGAGACAGTGAAACTCTCAAAAATGGGAACATGGACAAATACCTAATCTACGCTGCTCGCAGTGTCCACTGAAGGTCAAAGCACGCCTGGGACCTCAAGAAGATCGGAAATCTTCCGCAACCCATAGAACTAGGCAAACGGGTTGGATTCGTGAACGAAATCTGCCTTGAGCTGAGTTTTTGCGGAGGAATACCAATGGAACTACAAATTTATGAATAACGTTCGGATCCTTGGCGACGTCTCCAAATAGGTCACCACGCACAGTAGCAAGGAATATGGTTATCAACACGTAACGGCATTGAAATTCGAGCGCATGAAACGGCGTGGCCTATGTTCTAGTATGATGTTCCGCTTATTGAAAGTTCCCCAAACGACATGTCATATAGCTGGTGTTGTTAACAAGGAAACGGCCAAAGGCCCATAGGCGCCATGCAAAGGCGCGACATGAAGGAGGTAGTCCAATTATCGCCTGCACTTGGTTGTAGGAGGGCCCTGAAAGTGTTGAAGTGTTCTTTGTCGTTGTCGTCAATGACAACTCCAAAATAGGCCATCGGCCACAACGGCAAACGATATAGCCATGAATAAATGATTGCGTATATTCATCATGTCGATTTATACCGTATCTTCTGCTATCAAATTTGTCCACCATTAAGCATCTCCCTGAGAAAAGTATCTTGCAGACAACTGAGCGACTGCCCTTCAGTGTCATGCCCGAGAAACATATCATCACGTACGATTCTGGAATATCAGAGACTCTCACGCCCAGAAGAATTGTTCCCTGGCCCAAGCACTATCCATCGGAAACAAGACGGCAATCCTCGTATTCTGTCCAATATGCGATAACCCCTCCGGTCGCCCCTTGAGCAAGATACCCCTACGAAGCAGCCCCCCACTAGCATCAATAGGCTTCTCAAAGACAAAAGCCTGCGACGATGCAAGCCTGGTCAAGGTTTGATGCTGCAGGTGGAGCAAGCCGATCATCTGGGGGATCGTCGCGATCAGCCCTTCACCCGAGCTATACTCGGTAGTCTGCTCGGGCACCCGCAGAGCTTGGCGCCATCCGCCTCCACTGCTGGACCATGGCGTCGCTTGGTTCGAGACCTTGATGATCTGCAGCGGAGGCATCTCACCACTGTCAAAGCACTTGACCTTGCGCTTGGTTCGTCCCACGACGTAGCGGTTCGGCTTGATTTCGTCTTGGAGGATTTCGCAGATCTTTCTCGGGACGTCGGATATCATGGCGATGCGGTCTAGAGTGGTGATCTTGTGAGCGGGGGATAGCTTGGCTTGGAAGAGGGCGATGGCACCGACGTAGTCGTCGCTGTAAGTGACGACCGTGAGGTACTCGCTGTCGCCGCCCATGTACTTGTCCAGTCCAAGAAGTTCGTTCTCCAAGGAAAGCAGCCGCTCTTGTTCTTGCTCAGAGAGGTCTTCAAGCTTGTCATCCTTCTTGCCTGGAGTTGTGGGACGCTCCTTGGAAGAACCGTTACCCAACGCCGAGCGCGAGATCCTGATCTTCCGCCCTTCGGAGCTTCGCCACATGCCGAGCCATTCATACGTTGTGAATGACTTCTTCAAAAGGCTCGGTAGGCCAGTGGACGTGAAACCGCCTCCATTACCCATGGCCGAGAGATTGCCACCGAGCTGGACATGCTCGAGAAATTCGTCCAGAGCTTTCTTGGTCTCGGCGACAAACTTTCCCTGGGGTTTCAACTTGAACTCTTCTGCGGGATCATTCCAGCCGGGAAAAACAACATTGTGCTCTGAAGAGTCGGCATCATCGGCCCATCCAGGCTCGTCCACGGTAGTCGAGACATTGACCGTTTCTTCGAACAAAGCCTTCTTGAGATAGAGCTCAAAGCGATTAGGTGTCATCGGTTGCTGCTTCGGGGGTTGCACATCAACGACACCATCACCAAGCCCTCTGGAACCTTCAAATCCCTTCTCAGTGTCATTTTTGCCAGATTTGCGCATATTCCGAGGAATATCGGCACACGACTTTCCAATGGCAGTGAGAAGACGACATGGGCATAGGACGCAACTGAGGCACGGATTTGTGCCCACTGACGCGGCGTGTCCCACGGTATCATCTTGTTCAGCCAGAGCTAGCGCATACTCCCATGAGTCAGGGTCGTGAGTGTTTCTCTCCTGGTAGTACTCTGCGGCATGACCGTTGGACACCTCGGCCTCGGAGATGCCGTGTTCACGGTTCACGAAAACTCCGGGCTGTGGTCCAGCATTGAGCCATGGGTCATCCTCGTCAGACGAGTCGTCTTCGTCTTGGTCGGATTCTGGTTCAGAAGTAGATTCTTGGAGGTTGAGAAGGGCAGTCGCTTTGCCAGGGGTTGTCTCAGTCTCATCGAGCAGGCGTTTGACGGCATTAATCTTCTCCTCGTTGGCGTCTCCTTGCTGAGAGGAAGGCTTCGGCGGAGACTCCATGGTGACTGATAGTGGACGGAGGGTCAATCAGAGAGGGACAGAGAGGCGCGGGGATGCGCGCTTTTGTCCCGATCATGGTTGTCGTGAGAACAGATCGAGACGTGCCTCCTACGGCATTGGCGCCAAGCCTGAAAGTCTGTTTGGACATGGCTTCACTCGTGATAAAGTTTATCTGTATCAACTCAGATAGTCTGGGGTCTAGACTATCTTGTGAACCTTGTTAGTCATCATGATCGACGCTCTTGACCCATCTTCTTGATCGTTCTCTTCCTGATCTTCTTGTCCCCATGCCCTGCCCACTGTTCACTCACTGTCCACTCACTGCCCATTGCAATTCACCATAAGCATTTTCCATTCTCCAGGGCCCTATCGAAGCAATCTAGCCTTGCCTGAGCTTTTATCTTATCGAAAGAAGTCACATGGCGCCGGCTTCATTACATCATGGGTCCGATTTCAATTAATTTAACTTTCGCTCAAAATCTTGACTCAGCCTCGCCCCAGATTCCTTAAGCCTCACAGTCTTGGCATGCACTAAGTAGGCAAGGTCGTGTTTATCGATTGTACTAGGGTTCTAAAACACGCATGAACATGATTCTTGACGTGCTCACTTCCTTTGGTGGCTTTTTCCCAATCATTCTAGACTAGTGGTATGATTCTCCTGACAAATCTTTTCAACACATGATCGACACAGATAATGACCTGACACTTGGCCGAAGTGTTGACGGCGAATTGACGGTTGCTGGCAATCTGACAAGCCAAGATGAAACAGAATTTGAACATCTTTTCCATTTTTGGGAATTCAATAGCGATCAGAAATGACTCGCCTACAGAAATGCCCCTGAGTTGAACGGAACTACCCATGTTTGGGGGGCAATGTCATGCACCCTTGTCAAGCCAAGCTTCTCTCGGCATTCTTTTGGGATGTCCATGACTCAACAATTTATAGCACGCGCAGGGTCCAAGGTGACATCGATCGGCATTGGATCCAAGTCTAGGTCTTAGTCCATGTGGTTCTACATCGCTAGCATCACTTGGCTGTGTTTCCAAAACAACGCCAGGGGTTCAACTCCTTTCCGCGGACTAGCCTCTGGGCCGGCCAAGCCTACCCGATTCGACTAGTCGGCCCGCAATCAACCGGCTGTTGACACGTCGGGGCCATTCCGGAGCCGTAGTTTGAACTTGAACTGGGGGTCCGACCCTCCTCAACGGTTGCGGGCCTCGGCTTTTGTGGTTCCCTCTCCTGAAGTTGTCGTCTGCACTGCAAAGTGCCCACATGAAAAAGATTGCATGCATCTCCTGCGTCTCCCATTCCGCTGTACCGTAGCATCGGGACACCGCGCCCACTGCCGGAAATGGATCACAATGCAACTCATATTCCCCGAGGGCCTAGGATTATCTGGCACGGACGTCTGCAAGAATTGAGTTTTACATAAAATGCCCCCCGGCTTCCAAGTTGCCCGAACTGCTCTGGCAGTTCCGGGGCTGTTTCTTGCAAACCAACAGTTTCTGGCCCATCATGGCGACCAAGATTGAGAATCGAGGGCCGGAGCTCATGGCCGTCAACATCACCTTTCTAACGGCGGCGCTTATTTCCATGATTTTGAGAGCATATGTTCGGAGTGTCATGGTAAAGGCGTTTGGCATTGACGACTGGCTCATGGTTGTTGGAACGGTATGTTGGATCGCCATCCTTGCTTGACAAAGTTTCGCTTTCTGACTTGGCATTGATCTTCTTCCAGGTCTTCTTCACTCTATATGCCTCTTTCTCCATGACGGGCGTCACCTATGGTACCGGACGTCACCACAAGGACCTCGAATTGGTTCAGATCCAAACGGCCAAGATGGTAACTTTTCCTACCTGACGAGCCATCTCAACATGATCTAACTTGGACTCAGTGCTGGTGGTTCTGCTACCTTTGGTACTCCCTCTCCATGGTATCATCCAAACTCTCCATCGGTTGGTTCCTCCTCCGCGTCACGACGAGCAAGATCCATCGATGGGTAATCTACCTCGCCATGATGTCGACCACGTTGTCAGGCATCATCTTCTTTTTCGTCACTCTATTCCAATGCAGCCCCATGTCGTACTTCTGGAACGAGGAACAACCTGGAAAGTGTGTCAATGTCAACGTCGTCATCGCTCTGGCAACGCTCTACAGCGTCTTTGCCGTCATTTCGGATTTCATCTTTGCTCTTCTTCCCGGACTTATTGTCTGGAAGTTGCAACTCCACAAGAAGACAAAGTTGATGCTGATCCCTCTCCTCGCCATGGGCTGCGTGTAAGTTTGGTCTCGCCTACTCATATATTGAAGATGCTAATAGAGAATCCAGGGCAAGCTCGGCTGTTATTGCTCGTTTCCCATACCTGCCCAAGTTTAGGGAGGATGATTTCCTCTGTGAGTACTCTGTGCGTTCTCGCACTCGACCATGAACTGACTTGATCATCAGGGAACACTCTCGACATTGCCATCTGGTCATCGGTTGAGCAAGGTCTGGCCATCACCGCTGGTAGTCTCGCAACTCTGAGACCGCTCCTCAAGCTAGTAGCATTCCGCCTCGGACTCACCAGCAAGCCCATCTCTATGCCGCCTTCGGGCTACGGGGTCTCAGGACACCGTAACACTGGCACTGGAACCGAGGGATACTTCTCGGGTCACAACGCATACACACTTTCTTCTGTTGGTCGTGACGGGTTGTCAGATAAGAAGGCCAGTGCTGGCTCCGGCGCAGCAAAGGAGTATGGCATTGGTGTCAAGAGAGAGGTTCAGATCACAACAACTGGACGAAATGAGAGTGAGGAGGAGTTGCACTCGCCGCAGCCGTGGGTCAAGGCGAATAGTCACTGGCAACAGTGAGAAGATGCAGTAAACAGATGATGCACATACTACATGAACTACAGATCACGACATTCTTTGTACTAATTGAGAAAAGCGGCAGCCACTTGGAGAGACTAGATAGCTAGGCAGATAATTAATAGACACGGGACTTCACAGCTGGAAGCAGATTTCCCACGTTGTACTACTAAGTGCATTGGCTCTTTGAGATTATGCTGTTTCTCAATTCAGTTGCCATGCTGGCATGTGTCAATAACCATGCTCTTTGTTATTGTGGCTGATGGCTCCTCTTGGAAGGTCACCAAGGTCACATTGTGCACTGCATTGACTGTCGATCGTGGTGGGCCCTGGACCCACGAGCAGCACTTGGTGACATCTTGATATCTTAGAGGTAAATTAACCCCATTTTAGAAGGTCTTTAATTTGGGAATCCCACTTGGGGACGTTGGCGCTTGTAATAATGTATAATTGCGTTGATTATTATGACATCTTGCTCGCTAACGCTAACCGCTATCAAACACCTTACTCATACATGGTTCGCCATCATCACTCATCCCTCCTTCAAAGCAGCCAAGATATCATCAGCGGCCTTCTCAGCAGCCATGTACGTAGACACGGCAGTGAAAGTACCCGGGATACGGGGGTACACGGAAGCATCGACAACACGGAGGCCAGCAACACCGCGCACGCGGAACTTGGAGTCGAGAACAGCCATCGGGTCATCGTCAGTACCAATGGGGCAGGTGGAAGAGGCGTGGTGACCCCAAGCGGTGTCCTTGATGTAGGTCTCAATGTCCTTCTGGGAGGTCACATCCTTTCCGGGGAGGACCTCAGTGATAGGGACGGCTTGGCCGGCAAAGGCCTTGCGGGTGAGCTCAACGGCCTCGTACAGGGCCTGGAGATCCTTGGAAGAGTCTCCACTGCCGGTGTCAAAGTAGTTGAAGGTGATATCAGGGACATCAAGGGGATCGGCAGAGCGAAGAGTGACCTCGCCAGCAGTGTTGCGGGGATGAGCCTTGAGGATGGCCCAGGAGAACCAGTCGTGCTCAATAGTAGCGTTGACGGCGTACTGGGGGAAGTATCCTCGGAAGTTGACGGGGCCACCGAAGGCAAAGACGTCAAACTCATCCTTGGCAGTAGCAGTGCTCTTGTAGAACATGGCAGCGGCAAGACCAGAGGAAGAGTAGATGCCGTGGTCACCATCGACGGGAGCCCTCCAGCGGTCGAGGCAAGGGTCCTCGTCAGTAAAGAGGCTAAAGGTGCATCCATCGAACGCGGTAAAGTTCTGGGGAGGGTGGCCTTGGACAGTGATTTCGTAGTGATCCTGGAGGTTGGTTCCAACGCCAGGAAGATCAGAGATGACGGGAATGTTGAACTTCTTCAGCTCGGCGGCAGGACCAACACCACTGAGCTTGAGAATCTGAGGGGTATTGTAGACACCTCCAGCGACAATGACCTCGCGGGAAGCAGTGGCACTGCCTTCCTTGCCAGCGGCATCAGTGGACAGAGGGCTGGCCTTGTAGAGGTGCTTGCCGTCAAGGAACTCGACACCGGTAGCACGGGGAGGCTTAGAGTCATCAAAGGTGACCTTGGTGACGTAGGAGTTGGTTCGCACGTCGAGAGGGTACTTCTTGGTGCCGTTCTCAAAGGTGGCGTCTCGGACAGAGAGAATGAACTCACGGGGTCCGATACGACTGGCCTCACGAGAAGAAAGGGGAATCTGGTAGTATCCAGGGTTCTTGTCGCGAGTGGCAGTGTTGGCGTTGGCATCGCCGGCAATGAGGTCATCCATGGTGATGTTGGTGCCGCTGACCTCGCTCAGAGCGACAGCGCCTCCGCTGAGGAGGCTGAGGAGCTGCTCATCGCCAAGAGGGATGCTGAGAGGAGCAGTCTCGGTGCTGAACCAGCCATCGTAGCCGTGGCCATCCTGTCCAGCGGGCAGGTATCGGTTCTCCTCCAGCTTGACAAAGTACTTGCGCATGTTCTCGGCAGACCAAGAGTCATCACCAGTGAGGGAGGCGATATACTCAAAGTCAGACTCGTGAGGGTACACAGCAATCAGGGCATTGTGAGCTGTGCATCCACCCAGGGCCTGAGTACGAGGGTACAGAGTTCCCTTGAGCTTAGAGCCCTTGGGAGGGTTGAGACCAGTGTACTCGCCGCCATCGGGGGTCTCGTAGGTGGCCTTGTAGTCGCGGGCCTGTCGTGCATCGTCGGCGTAATGATGCACAAAGAAGTTCCAGGAAATCTCAGGGTCTTCAGAGGCGTTGGCGGAGTAGGCAGGGACCGTGTAGTTGACCGAGTTGTAGTCCTCACCAGCCTCGATGAGAAGAGTCTTGTGACCAGCCAGAGCGAGACGAGCGGCCAGGGGACCACCACCAGCACCAGAACCAACAACGATGTACTCATAGCCGGTAAGGGCGACTGCGTAGACAGAAGCCGGAGCGGCCAAAAGGCCGTAGAGGAAAGAGTTTCTCATGCTGACGCTGATCAATGACCCAAAGCCCGTGTAAGTGAAGGAATGAAGAAGGATGAACGACGGCTGTCGATTAGCGACCGATGAATGATCAGCAACGGTCCGGATCCTCCATCTTTTATAGCATTTTGCTTCTTTGGCGATCTGTGGATCTGACCTTACCGCTAGACCACGATGCAAGTCATGTCCTCAGAGATGCCTCGGCTGCCAAGTCCAGAACAAGCATGGCATTGACGCGTCGACGGAGATGAAGGAGCCAAGACTTCTAGGCACGCAATGCTACAGAGCCTCCTTGCCTCCGCATAAACGGTGGCGAAAAATGCTAGAGTAGCGGCTCGCTCTCTTAGCAGCCCGCTCTCTTAGCAGCCGTTGTGGTTGCTGCGAATGGCACGGCAGTAGGAGATGATAACCCCAGATAGTTGATCTCCGCTCAACCCCTGTAACGTCGGTAGCCGTTAGTAGCTTGGTTTCGTCGGCGTAGAAGGAGGCATTCGGCCGTGTAGGGTTGCATTGGGTGAAGCATGGTTCGCTCAGGGGTCAATCCGGCGGGGATCGAGCTTGGACTGGGCCCTTGCTTGATGCTTACGAGATAATCAATGAGGAGAGCGAGATGGTTGAGATAACTTGTGAGATTGTGTCATAGGGGCACAGGGTAGGATACATGAATTTCGGCAGTTGGTCAAGTGTCAGGCCGAGTTGCTGCTTGAAAATCTGCAATCTCTTTTTCTCGGCCGAGTCAGGGGCATTCAGCCGGAGCCAAGTGTGGCGTCACGTAAGAATTGCGGCAAATTGATCATGGGCTCAAATAAAGAATCTATAATCATTGTAAAGAATATGCTACCGCCTGGTATTATCCATAGAGTTGAAGTGAATCTAATGCCCAGTCCTCGAGAAAATCTACCCCAGAATGCATGAATGTCAATCTATGTTAACCATTCACCAAAACTCCAGTGTCTAACTCTGGCCCCATGGTATTGCCCTACACCCACCCGGATGGTTCTCTGATTTAGACTCCGCGGTCCAACTTCTGAGCTTCACACATCTTGGAATACATGCCTCCCTGCTCAATCAGTTCATTATGCGTTCCGGCCTCGATAATCCTACCACCGTAGAAGACAAAGATGCGGTTAGCCTCTCGGACAGTAGACAGCCGATGAGCAACGGCAATAGTGATTCTATCACCCGTAGAGGCTGCCTCCATCAAAGCTGCCTGAACAATACGCTCAGACTCGGTATCCAATGCACTCGTGGCTTCATCGAGGAGAATGACGTTGGGCTTGCGGACCAGAGCACGTGCGATGGCGATGCGTTGACGTTGTCCGCCAGAGAGTTGACTTCCACTTGAGCCACATGGCGTACCGAGACCTTCAGGCAGCGAAGACACAAAGTCCCAAGCGTTGGCGGCTCGGCAAGCTTCTTCAATGACGCTGTCAGGAACAGTCTCATCAACACCGACATCCATTCCCTGAGAGACGTTTTCACGGATGCTTCCGGGGAAGAGGGTAGGCTCTTGTTGAACAAGAGCGACGTGGTTACGGTATGTCAGAGGGTTGATGGATGACAAAGGAGCTGCCGAGTCGATGGTGATGGTTCCACTGGTTGGATCGTAGAATCGCTGAAGAAGAGAGATCATGGTGCTCTTGCCACAGCCTGAGGCGCCGACAAAGGCCACAAACTCGCCGCGATCAATCTACAGTTCACAGTCGTTAGATGGTATTCAAATTGGTAGACAAGGTCACGTTGTACGTACCTTGAGGGAAACACCCTTGAGAACGCGGTTATCCGGAGCCAGCGGATAAGAGAACTGCACATCGTCAAAGTCATAGGACCTGCAACCATTTGCAGGCCCCTTTTCCTTGTTCTCGTCAGTCTCGCGGATCGTTGGCTCCAGCTCCTTGAGCCAGAAATAGTAGTTTGTCGCTTGGTTGGCTTTGGTGAAACCTGTGTACAGATCAGCTGCTGAACTTGTCCCGCCTTTCAAGGTTGAACACTCACTGCTCGCAAAACTAAACAATTGTCCCGCTGCCTGGCCTGAGAAAAAGACACCCATGAACGAGACCATGAGCTGATAGAAGGAGATCTCTCCGTCGTGGACGAGCTTGGATCCCCACCTGTAAGCAATATTAGCATTTACTCTGCGTTGTAGAGAATATCGTACTAACCAGAAACCGAGGGCCAGAATAAAGTACTCAACAGCTTGAGTCATGGAGAACCAAATCATCATGTGAAACATGGAAGGCGCCGTTTGACTGATGGCCTGGTCCAGCTCGTTGGTGTACTTTGTCAAGACAGTGTCCTCGATGGCAAGGGAAGAGACGGTTCGGATCGCCGTGACAGTCTCAGAAGCCACCGAGGAACTGGCGGAAAATCTCTTGCCCATATCCGTGTCCATCTTTGTCTCGAGCCGAATTCGCGCGTAACCGGCTAGCAGCATGGGAGGGATGCCAGCAAACACCCCGACCAGGCCGAGCTTCCACGAGACCACCAAGGCTAGAACACTAGAAGCGAGGACGTTGATGGCTGATAGAAGAACAAGCGCCACATTGAAGCCCATGAGCTCGAGGACGGCCTGGGGGTAGGAATCTAGACGGCTGATGAGTGCACCAACGGTATTCTCTGGTCGGTCAAAGAATCTCAGGTCCTGCCGAAGGGTAAGGTCGAAGATCTCCTTTCGAAGCTTGATGTTCAACGTCTGCATAGCGTCAGCTCCGATCCCACCACTAAATACTCATTGGCTTACCTGTGCAATCACGTTGGTTGCCCATCCGAGAATAAAGTAGACAAAGAGGGATCCTAGAGCCAAGACGAACAACATGAGTGAGAAAAAGTTGCCGCGGGAGACCATGTTTGGACTGGAAAAGACGGTCATGACCTTTCCTAGCAGAACTGCTTGTCCAGGGAAAACAGCAGCTATTCAGACGTCAGCATGTTCTGTTCGCACCAATTCCTCAAAATGCTTACCTCCGGCAGTGCAGGTGGCCAAGATCAACAGGTACCAGTTCCACAAGTTGGGAGTGGCCATGATGAGCCTCGCGATGCTGTGGATTAGGCCCGTCTTGTTGTACAGCTCGTGATCTTCCCGGTCCTTGAGTGATGCCAGGTGCTGAGCTTCTACCGTCTTGAGCTTTGCCAGAGATTGAATCGGCTCCACATCATTGCCCTTTGTCGTTTCTTCATCCGATGACTGGTCGCTGTCTTGTCCGTTTCCAGAGGGAGAAAGATCCTGCGCCATGACGAGCTTGGCATAGACTTTGTTGAGGGCCACGAGGTCATTGTGACGGCCTTGCTCGACAATCTTGCCCTTGGACATGACGACAATGTTGTCAGCGTTGCGAATGGTTGCCAGCTTGTGTGCAATGACGATGGTTGTGCGGTTCTTGGAAGCACTGTCTAGCGCCTGCTGAACGATGGTTTCTGAGTGAGGATCAAGAGCGCTGGTAGCCTCGTCGAGCAACAAGATCTTGGGTTCCGAGATGACGCTCCGGGCAATGGCAACTCGCTGCTTTTGGCCACCTGAGAGAAGACCGCCTCTCTCACCGATGCGCGTGTCATAGCCTTGAGGGAGAGACATGATGAAGTCATGGGCAAAGGCGATCTTGGCTGCGTGTTCCACCCGACTCATCTGTTCGTCGCGGGAAGCAAATTGCCAAGGAGTTCCAACTAGACCATTGGCAATGTTTTCAAAGACGCTGCCATTGAATAGAACGGGTTCCTGGTCGTGTTAGGTTGAGTACGTGGCATGGGATCTGAATCTTTACCTGTTGAACAAGGCGGACATTGGTACGTAGCCAAGACAGATTGAGCTTCTTGATGCCTGTGCCATCGAGCGTGATAGCGCCAGAGGTTGGGTTGTACCAACGCTCGAGCAAGCCGATGATGGTGCTTTTGCCTGAACCACTTGGGCCCTTGGAACTGTTAACATGACGCAACGTGTCTTGGACGAGTAGGTACCACTTACGACGAGGGCCGTGACCTTTCCGGCTGGAACGTTGAGACTGAAGTCTTCCAAGACCTTGACATCAGGGCGGCTGGGATAGCTGAAGCCAATTCCTTGGAGAGCAATGACACCATGCGGGTCCTGGGGCTTCTCTCCAGACTCATCGAAAGGGTTGATCTCGGACTTGCGGTCAATCAAGACGAACAGCTCAGTGGCTGCTGATGCTGCACGTCCAAATGCGACAAAGTGAGGAGCAATCATGCTGATGGTGCTGGCGGCAATGATGACGGACATCAAGACTCTACCCGACGTTAGCGTAACTATACTTGGCGTATACCTCGGTCATGAAACTCACGTAAAGACCTTGCCAATGCCAGAGACCTCGCCACGGGCGATCATGGCGATACCCTGCCAAAAAGCCAAGCCCATGCCGCTGTAGACGACAAAGTACTCGCCACCAAACATGAGTCCGTAGAGTATATTCTTCTTCTTTCCCTCGCGGAAGACATCCTGCAAGAAGATGTCAAACTTGGCAACAACTCTTGATCGGAGGCTGAAGGCGTGAATGGTACGGATTCCCCCAAAGATACTCTCGGCGTAGCCTCCAGCTTGGGCTTGGATCTTTAGGATCCTGGTCTCGATCTTGGCGTCAGGGACCGACAAGGTGCCGACAATGATGATCAGGGCAGGCACAATGCAGATCAAGATGAGTGTGAGCTTCCACTGGCTGATAAAAGCGATGACAAAGGCGGCGACGAATGTGGAGATGGACTGGATAACGATTCCAAGCTTCTCTGCGATGCCCGATTGGATCAGCTTGCCGTTGGAGGTTGCCTGCATCGCGATGGAGCCAGCGACGCCTTGGTCGAAGTAGGCGATCTCTTGACTGAAAGCGGCTTTGAGGTAGGATCGACGGATATTTCTAGTGAGGTGGTATGCGACGTAGGTAAAGAGGGAAGCGTATACGTAGGTTGAGACGAGTCGAACGATGCCGATGTAGACGAAGTAGAGACTGGCTTGTCAGCGATATCGAGCGATCAAGGGCGATGGTTGAACTCACGCAGTCTTTTCCACGGCTGCCATGAAGCCCTTGGGGGCAGAGCCAGAGGTGGTAAAGTCGTTGAGAAGAGTGATGAACTGTCCAAGGACCACGTTGACCATGGCTAATGCGACACCTGAGGCGATGGCGCCGATTACGCCAATCACCTCGAGAAGGTAGAGCTGAGGGGTGCCATATCGAAAGACTCGCTGGATCACTTGTTAGCCAAAAGATAGGTATGCGACAGGTATTAACTTGCGATAAAGGACTTCATAGCTGAAGTCTTTTCAGGGTCGCGAGCCTTCTGGCCCGCGTCTTTGGCTGCCATGGGAGATGCTGGCGCGCAATGGTGGGGTTGTTGGCCGTGTAACTGGGAGCGCAAGGGACGAAGAAAAGATGAAGGGAATGAGCCAGAAGTGATGCTACCGTTTGAAAAGAATTAAGAGAAGAATTAAAGAGTCAAGGAACGAAGACGAAATGTTGCGACAACATGCAAACAATTGCAAGGGGTGAAGAAGAAGTATTTATTATTCTCCCTATCTCCCACCAACAAGATTACGAAGTCTCCAATCATCCCGCACTCTGCAAAGCCTCACGTCCGTCCGAAAATTTGACCCCTTCACGTCATCTCGATGGCTGTGAGATGCTTCGGACCCGGACGCCAAGACCCCGTGGCCGGGAGGGCCCTCAGCTTCGGAGCCCGGAATCCCAGCGCTCCGGAGGTCCGTGCCAAGACTTCAAAAGGATTGCCTAGCATCTTAGGGGGGCGAATGACGGAGTCCGCGTGTCCCGTGCGTGAGGGAGCTACATATGTGATTACGGTCAGAGTCCGCACGTCTTTTGTCTTGCGTTTGCAATCCTTCGCTTTTTCTTTGGCTCCGTAGCGTCCGTGTTTGCTCGCTTACAGGCGTGAAGCCTTTTCCGCTTACCACCATGACATCAACGCCTTCCGAGGGGCGCCAGACGCCTGCAGAGAATTTGATGCATCACGACACGAGCTTCACGCAGGACCAACTGTCGCAATTTGAGGAGCACGAGGGGCCCATTCTAGAAAAGCTCGCAGTAGGAGCCATTTTACACAATATTTTGACAGCTGCTAACTATGATAGTGCTCGAATTGTCGACAGCGCAAGGTGTGACTTGCATCCATCTCAAGCGGGTCCCAATGTTTACATCTTCAGGTCAAATGCGATCGCGTATACCCATGCACCCACTGCATCAAGACCAAGGCGCAATGCATTTTCCCTTCAGGTCAAAAGCCAAGGACAAAACGCCAACGCGTTCTAATATCCAGCATCTAGTGAGTCCATCTGGACGGCTCTGCTGCTGACTGAGCTGACCACGTCAACATTCGACAGCGAGAACAAGATTGACCGCATCGTCAACAGGATTGAAGAACTCAATCAAACTATCCAACAATTGAGTCTCAATCAATCTGGCCCCAAGTATCATGGCACTGCACTCAATCCGCAGACATCCCAAACCGCCTTCCGTCCAACGCCTGCAGCTTCAGAGCCAACCCCATCCAACCCCAGCAGCTTCGTCGACGAATCCCCTCCGTACTCTTCCAAGCCAGAGTATGAGGGCGAGTCGTCTCTATTTGCCCACGCCGTCTTTGCGACAAAGTTCCTCCAAAACTCGGTCAGAAACAACTCGTCGTCCGAAGTCGCACTCGAGATGACGTCTGTTCTCAACGCCCTCAGGGGTGTTATAGACGCCCAGAAGCAGGAGTCTGACACTGTTGAGAATCTTTATCCAAATGCTTTGCCGCTTCCTCCAGGGACTAGTCTTCGTAAACTTCCCATGCCTTCCACCGAAAAGGCGATGGCGTGTCTCCGGATAGCTCAAGGTAGGTTTGCGCTAGAAAACAAGTCTCAGGCAACTGACACTTCCAAAGATAGCACTCCAATCCAAATCCTCTGGCTCATGGACCTTCAAACGATACCCGAGTTCACCACGCATTTCATCAAAGTTTGCTCTCCGGGGCCGGTCACAGAAGCAGATCTAATCATCTTCTACCTCGGTCTGTATTGGCTCTTTTGCGAGTGCACCAATGTAGTAGAAGATGAGAGTCTCAAGAAGGAATACACTGCGCAGTCCATCATATGCCGAGATAGTCTCGAGACAGTTCTCTCTAGGCTTCCATTTCATATGCCTGCGACACTCGAGCACGTATTAGCCTTGTGCATGGCAGTGAGTTTCCCAAAATCTCCCGAAAACAAGTCCCACGTACTCATCAACCCTAGTCACTGTACTGTGTGCAAAGGTGCAAGCCATCAGCAGCATGGAACTTCATATGTGCAGCCTCCAACCTCAGTCAGTCTCTCGGTCTTCACAGCAGCGTCATGCTGGACCAAGAAACGACAGAGTCAAAGAACCAAAAGACCCGGCTCTTCTGGTGCATCTATACGACCGAGAAGATGCTGGCCCTCCGCATCGGCCGCTCTTCCACCATTCGAGAAAACGACATTACCGTCCCGAGTATGACCCCTGAGGTTTTGAACAACCCTTTCTTCAGTCATAGCTTCTTCAGCCAGGCCTTTCCCATCTGGATTGGCATGTCGACCCTTCAGGGCCGAGTATACGACGAGATTTACAGTCCAGCCTCTCTTGCACAGCCAGCAAGTGTTCGCACCGCACGAGCGAGAGCCTTGGCCGACGAGACCAAAAGGTTGATGGCGGTCGAGGACGACCTACAGGTGAGTAGCCATTTTCCCGCTGATGGGCCCAAATTCTGAGTCACGCTGTTCCAGATCAAATGTGAAGATCAAGTATCTCGTAAACTCGGCACTGTCTTGAGCCAGCTCTGCTTTCGTAGCGAGCGGGTTACTAGCCTCTCAATGCTCACCCTTATCTACCGCAGCATTCCCCCTGATAAGCCCGGTGGTTCGGTGTTTTGTGACGAATGCATCGCCACAGCCAGACAAGCAGTCAAGGAGCACGAGAAGTGTGTCGAAATCTTCACCAGCACGGAGAAACAGTCAAACTATTTCTTGCTATATATCAACTGGTAAGTCCTGACTCTAGTCTATTGGTCCGTTTTTTAACTCTGCTGTCAAGGACACTTCTCCAATCCCCCTTCATCCCCTTCATCGTCTTGTTCTGTCACATGATAGAGACGTCTGATCCATCCGATCTGCCCTGTCTGCGAGACCTGGTCCACACACTTGAGACGGTGACAGAACCGTCCCAGTATTCCCTGTGTCAGAAGCAGCTGAGTATGTTCAAAGCTCTCTACGACGTCGCGGTCAAATATTTCAACATCAGAGCCGCTGCGACACCAGAGGCCATGCTTGATACGAGAGGAACGGGGTCAGCCGGTTATTGCACACCAAACCCAAAATTGCCTTCACCAGTGCCGCAGATGGGGGCAAGCAACCAGAATGTGGCAAATTTATCAGGTATGCTGCCTTTTTCGAGCAGTGGACAGCCTGTTGATGCAGCACAAGGTCAAATGCCCATGTACGATTCAAGGACCAATCAGTTTGAGCCAGGAGAATTTGACATGGGGATAGACCAGCCCAGTAGAGAGCTGGCAACGTGGTTCTATGCCAATCACGACATGATGAGGATGCTAGAGGACACATAAAGTATAGACAGTTTAGGTGATATCTCGAACAGGCTCCATCAGGGGCTTCCCCATCTGGTGCCTTTACCTGACACCACTTTTCCTCCAAACGGCCGCACCGAATCTGAACAGATCGGTTCGGAGGTTCAGACCACTAGAGCGGAGTAGGCGTAATATTAGAAGGCCTTGAAGTTTCGCCAGAAGGTCTATGATGAGGTTCAGAAGATCTATACCTAAGGATTAGAAGAGGGCGGGGGAAATCTCAGGCTACCTGGTAACTCTTGGGGAACGTCCGCGACAAGGTCTTCCTAATAAGTGATTACATTTATAAAACTACCTTAGAGCTATGTAAAAGGTCCCATCTAATAAACATAGCTTAACACGCACTCTCTAACTCAATGTCGCTGACGTTTCGGAGAAGGAGTACCAGACTCTGGCGTGCGATACTTTGCTGCAGCCGAAGGCATCGGCTTAAGCGTCGACTTTGCTTCAGCCGAAGACTTCTCTTGACTCTCTTTCTCTTCCTTAAGGCAATCGAGGGACTTTCGAATCCCTTCTAGCCGCTTGCCCCGGCCCCAGTCTAGGATGTTGTGTACAATTTTGCGGAACTTGACGGATTGCTCAGGATCATGAAGGAGGTAGCTGCCGACATCTGCCATGTGGTATTCCCGCTCATCCTGTTTCCATGACACATATAATCGCGCCTCCGTATTGCGGATAGCAATGCTGAATGCAGCGCTGTCGATCGGTTGGGTAGGGACGCTCGTGCACTGCCTCAATTCAACGTTGAGCTCTTCCGTGATATTGACACAAGTCGCTGATCCCCCCAGACATTGGTTCGTCGCCACCCACAAACTGCCGCTCTCACCCTTGAACTCGACGAGCAAGAATGGATATAGGAGTCCGTCATTGTTTGCCTCAATCCCTTTTTTCAGGGTTCGTAGCTGCTGGGGAAAGGCATTCTGCATCGTGTATCCATAGAGCACGTCCGGTATAGGGATGCTGACTCTGTGCTCAGAATCCGTGCTGGGAACATGCCCCTGGGCCATTTTTCTTTTCCCGGTGCGTGTGACATGGTCAAAAGGCTCGGGGTCGGGGAAAACGTGAACAAGGAAATAATTTTCCACACGTGCCTCTGATGCACCCCGCGAGAGATCTTCGAGTCTTGCGTCGCGCCGAATCTCATCCGCTGATGGGCCAGGAGAATCCCGGCCCTGGCGCATCCGGTCCAAGAGTTCGGTGATAGGTGTTGGAGTCGGGTCGTATGAATGGTCGTAGTAGATGTTGTTTCTGACCAGGTTATAATCTCGGTAAGTGGGCTCTTCCACAAGGCTTCTTTTCGAAGAGGACTCAGTGGCGTTCGATCCGTTGGGTGAATCGGCCCCTGAGGAAGAAGGGGGCATCGACGCCGTCGAGCCTTTAGCAGCCTTACGTGTTTGGCGCATCGTTAGAGCCGATCTCGTAAGCCTAGGCGGGATGGGGTAGTCGGCTACAGGTTGAAGACGGCTTTCTAACCGGCAGCGTCTATCTCGGTTGGAACCAGCGGATTCGAGCCACTCAAGAATAAACCTGTGCTTCGAATTGGCGGGCTGGATGGGATCGATACACTTCTGGAGAAATGATACGGATGGGGGCTTCGGTCTCGGATGCTGGAGGACCGGTGCCTATTCAAGCTATGCCATTAGCACTTGACCCTCTACAAACGCATGCTGTCGTACGGACCTCATCAGCCCCTTCACCTTCAGCTTCAGGTAGCTGCGCGTTGGTCGATGGCTTCTTCGTAGGCGACTGGTCGATGTCGTCGAGCTGCCGCTTTGTCGATCTCTCTCGCGCGTCTTGTGGGAGGCCCACTGGATGGAGCAGCTGCTCTTGCGGTAGTCTCGGGCGAGAGCGCCTGGACTGAGGCTTGGAGATCCTGTTGTTCATGATGGCAAGCAGTTCTTATAGAGCATGAAGGAAGATTTGTGCAATAACGTCCCGGGCTGGCCGACCAGAAAGTCCTTTGTTTGTCTCGCGCTGGGCCCCAGCAGCAACCGCGGCACTTGAGAATGAGTTGATTGGCTGTTGACGCCTTGGGGTGCAGGTGGCCCGGGCTGCGGCTAAGTGCGTCTGCCATGGATGGCATATCGTGTGGGATAGGCGCCCAGACTAAAAAAAATGGTATACGGTAGGGAGGCAAGTAGAGCTTTGCCGAGCCAAGAGAACGCAATTTAGAATAAAATAAAGAAATAAAAATATAAAATAAATAAATAATACTCTAAAATTTATATAAAATCTTAGATTTATAATCATAAGCCTTTTATGCTATGATTCGGCGGATTAAAAGTGACAGTACTTGCGAAGTGTGCTATTCTTTTCTTCGACCACAAGGTAGGCAACATTAAATCCCTGTCTAGCCGCGCGTGCCCTATCGCTAGGCGATGTCATAACCCTTGAGCGTACTCCTTGCCATCCGGTCTTTATCATGCAATAACTGTCATCTGGCGGAGGATTCCAATAGTGGCTTTTAGGCTGTGTTGGTATCTGCGCTCCCAAGTTGGATGCATTGAGCGGCGTGGCGCTCAACCGGGTGTTTTTGACAAGTTTTATCGTGTTTAAACATGTTCTGTGTGCAACCGACCGCGCCCTGGATGTGTTGCAGAACCTCGCCCATCGCAGGCTGCCGCAGGACCTTGTGAATAAGAGTGAAAGTTGATGCAGAGTATGACTAGACTATGTTTCATGATATCTAGCTCTACCGCTTGCAGTTGGTTGCATGGCTCTGAGGGGTGTGGCAGGCTCGTTGATATGTATAAGGCTGTTCTGATTGAAGTTGAGGTATAGTTAAGCCCCTGGAAACCGGGCCATGATGACAGTGCATCAAACATGTATTAAGAACTGTGTTTTTTGCTGTTGCAGCTGACGGTCTCTCGCGGAATGGTCATTGCAGACAACATAAAAAGAAAAGAAAAAGTCATCCGCCGCGCCAGCAGCCCCTCTGAGAAGATTCTCCTCAATGTCGGGGCAGACCTGGATTCCGCCGCAGAAGACCGCCGGAGAGACTGGGATGGGGTGGTGGAGGCCGCAAGCATGGGCGTCTGGGCTGTTGGCAACCCCTCGGATTGGGTGGGAAGAGGGAGCAGCTTTCAGGGGTGCGAGATGCTTCTTTGCTAGATTATTCTAAAGTTCTAGCCCGGCGTGGGTAGGCGCTGAATCAGGAACTGACCCCACACTCTAAACAGGCGCCGTGTTATTGTCAGAGGATGTTTCGTTGGTGGCAGGGGAGTGGCAAGGATGGTTCTAGAAGAAGAGCATCTTGTGGAAAGAGTGTAGGCCTTGGTTGTACGCAATCTCACCGGTTCCCTCCAAGTCCAAGTTGGGATGACACCCCAGCCCTTTGAAGAGCCCGCTTTGGAGGAAGACATCCCAATTAGTGATGGTTGGATAGTTGTCATTCTGGGAGAGGGTCGTCGCCAGACGCGATGAATCCGGGTTCCAGAATAGCTTTGGTTCTGGTAGCAAGCAAGCCAGCGATCTATCTTTCGCGGGTATCCCATGACGGCGATATTGAAGTGAACCTCCGTGGTTCCTGTCACACCGTCCAGCTTGGACTTTGCTAGGTTCCCAAGTGATTCCCAGGCCTGAATCCTGTCGACCCCTGATCCGGCATATTTGGATAGTGCTGAGTCGACAGCTTCTTGGACCGCGCCCCCCAACTCCACGTCGAAACTGACTTGTCTCCTATCACAGCCAACTAGCGGAGTCGCGACTGCAATCGGTGGTCAGTGACCCAAAATTCCAGTTCATGTTCTACTCTTCCTCGTAAATCAGTTGAAGGCAATATATAGCTACTAGTTTTCAAATGTGGGGAGACGCAACGTTGAGACCTTTAGCTCAGTGTCAAAACGAAGGAAAATTCGCCCATTTTGACCATCAGCATTGGAGACATCTATCTAACACCAAGACAATTACAGCTCATCCATTTAGTGTTCAACCACTTTATTTCGGTGGCATCCTGGTCTCCAAAGAACCAGTCCTTCAGCGCTTGATAAGGTCCCCTGTCAGCCAATTTCTCCTGACACCGCCACCACCATGACAACCAGTTCAATTCCCCAGTTCTGCAAACATCTCCTTGGCCCTTGAAAATGGCAGCTGGCAGCGAAAATACGAAAGCACGATTGGCAGACGTGGCGAGATGGTGCAGCCCGTCAGCAGCCATGCCAAAAGGACCAGCACAGATAACATAACCCTTGCAAAGCCCATGTTTGATAGGTAACCAATTGAGACGGCAGACTGGCATCACGCGCACCCGGCCGACCCGTTTCAGGGTGCTGGAGCATGGGAATGCCGGTGACACAGCATATCACCTGAATAGAACGTTGACCGGTGGGCGGAGGAGCTCAACCACCCAGCCTGCTTCTGCCTCTCAGTCCCTGCCTTTAATTATCCGACACCGGGGTACATTCCTCACACAAACATCAAACCTTGACTTGCATGGCACCGTTTGCCGTTGCAGGGGGATCTCGTGTTGCCGTATTGAAAAGTAAGCGAGTAAAGCCACTCGGCTTGCTTGCACCAAAGCTGAGACAAGAGACTCCAAGTATTCTTCGGATCTGCTGTAGGAGTGTTGGGGCCATGGCACATAGCCGGCCACATCTTGCAGGGGCTTCAGAATGAGGCGGGTGAGTCAAACATCAAGCAGGCCGAAGGCTGAATTCCACGTCCTCCCGCCGGTCACTGGCCCAGAGAAACATGAATAGGGGAAAAAAGCAAGGGTTGGAAAGCCACTGTGTCGCCAACACAGCCGACGTGACGCGTCAGTTCTTCCTGGAGTAAACGGCAAGGCCTCAATCGAGCTCCCTTCGACTGGAAACACACTGTCTTAGCATTGGGATATGATGCTATGATGTGTTGACAATGTGTTCTTTGTTATAGTTGAAGCCCGGCCCTTGATGGGTTAACTGAGCTAGAAGATCGACTGGAAACACTGCATCCAACGTTGTTAATAAGATCACGGATCATGCTTTACCCCGCCTTGAGGCTTTGCGTAAGACAGCTACTTGGGATGGTTGCGTCATGCGAGACTGTCAGCTGCCAGGACTGAAAGGCGGAAGCAGTTACGGTAATCCTTGTCGAGGGGGGTAATCTCTTCTGTGATTTGGCACCTTCCCTTTTTGTTTCGTGCCGGAAAGGTGCCCCTCACGGACATCTATACTGTAGCTGAATGGGCTGTTGATTGCAAGAGCGGGGGAAGCAACAGAGCACAATAGGGTGTGATGGGCGTGCATGCATGGAACTTCGGGGTGGGGCTCGGAGGGCTCTCGTTGCAAGTTGAGAGCGATGCGCGTACTGTACAAAAACAGTGGATGATGATCGCTTGGGCCTGGGGACACAGCACGATAATAAACATTCTCACAACAAACCAAGCTCCCAATCAGCTTCCACCAAACAAAGAGGAGGTTTAAACCTCTTATGCCGTCAAGCAGAGCCATATAGGATATCAACGTCTTCAACAGCTTGCCGACTCTCAGCGTGAAATGACACGCTGAAAGAGCATCTCGAGGCCCTCGACTCCCATATAGACCTCTCAGAGCTGCGGTTTGACCTCCATAACCCTCCCCCCCCCCCTTTTTTTTTTCCCCCACGAGTCTTTTATTCTAATTTAGCTTTTTGCCCTTCCTATAGTAATACCTTCGAACGGTGTTATATAAGCGAGAAAGTCGATTTTATCCTCCTTCGTAAGCACTTCTCCATCGTCGAGGAAGAGCGCGCCGCCGAGTTCAACCACGTCTCGATCCCATGGCTCATCCCCACGGACGGCAAGGTGGCCGGCGGCTACGTCGTGCCCCGGCCCTGGCGCTTCTGGGACGACAAGCTGGAGCCATACGAGTTCGACTTTAACCACCCGGGCCAAGAGGATTATAATCTGGTCGAGATGCTCAAGAGTAATCCTTCCGCCGACAAAGCCTCGGAGGCTTGGCTTGATCTTGGGAGGTACGCAAGGGAGGTGCTCGCCGCGCAGGACACCCGCCGCTTCGCTTTGGGCTTTGCTCTGTGTGGATCTCTCATGAGGGTTTAGGTGTTTGACCGACTCGGAGGGATCGCGTCCGAACAGTTCAACGTCAACGACGACGGACTTCAGTTTATTCGCACAATCCTCGGCTTTCTTTGGATGAGCAAGGAGGAACTTGGATAAAATCCGACTATCATCTGGAAAAACCTTGAGCGATTCATCGAGATCAAGCGGAATGGTTCAACGGAGCGAATCATTATCGACCAGGTGATGGAGAAGCGCTTATGAGGGAGGACGAGACGGATTTTCGCAATGATGTGATGTCGCTCCAAGATGTTACCGCAGGCTGAGAAACGCGAGTGCAGGACAAAGCACTTGCGAGCTATGGGGGAAAGGGAGTTCAATAGAGGTTAGTCTTGATAGGAGCCTGCTTGGTTTCGTCATGGAGTTGGGAAGCGTGGTCCAAGAGGTAGCCAGCTCCACGGGTTTTCAATATGCCATGTTTCAGATTGATAGAACTCAGACTTAGAAACCCCTTGGATAACTGGCAAAGTCCAAGGTAGATGGTCTCACTAATAAATTCTTAGCCAGAGCTTCAAAGTAATCCGCCAAGAGCCATTGCGCACACCAGAGAGCTGCTTCCTCTTCTCACCCGCCTCGAGGGGATACCGAACATGAGCAGGCTGAAATTTAGGTTGAGACCCAACCCATGTATATTTGATTGCCATCAACGCATATAAGAAATCGGTAAACTATCCTTTCTGTAAAACACCGAGATTCATTTGAGAAGTAATGAAGTTACACCAGAATCCTGGACAGTGCCACAAAAGTGGCCCACACATTTGATACATCAGTAACGCAGCCTGGCATGGGAAGGGTCGCTGTGAAAAAGGCATAATGTGGTTTGCCCAAAACTCATATTTTTTCATTTCTTTTCAGGTATTGATCCAGGATATCATGGTGAGATTGGCCAGAGATGTGTGTGCCTGATTATTAAGGCTTATGTCAATCATGGCTGGGATCCTGAAACGCCCTCAAACGCGACCAACTCCTCCTCTCCACCGAAGCTCACTCCGGGTACAACCATGAGGTACTGCGTCCTATGCGGAATCCCCATCACCCGATTACCCAATGAACCATGGCTCCAGGAATTCCGAGCCGGTGAGTGACGGTTCCCCTCCAAAGAGTCAGCTATCTAACCCCTCTCAGTGTGGGTCGAGGCCACGCGCTGGGACGATGTCAAGCTGTCCGGGGTCGGCATCTGTAATGAACTTGACCAGGTTGGCGTTGACTCAGTTCCGAGACACGCCGACAGGCGCTACGACGACCCTCTCGGCCCAGGACCCATGATTGACGTCGAGCTGCGGATATTCCAACTTGAGCACCTGATACCTCCCGAGTACCGCGTCAGAGAGCCACAGGCGTTTTGGGGATGGGCATTTCACTCATCCTGCTGGGACCTGCTTAACCAAACCTTTACGCCGGATCTGAATCTTCTTTTTGGTGCCCTTCTTTCAGTTCCCATTGGCTTGGACGGTATCATCAATTGGGGTCATACCTATGGAGGAGCCGCGGCATTTCGTCATCGAGGCTCGGTCTCAACCTTGATAAGTTGTTTTCCCGACTTTTTCTATATTCCTCCAGACTTTCGATCGGATCCTTTGCACCTCCCCGGTCTTACGGATGCCATCAAGAACGATCTTGACCTCCAGGGTGACCCCTCTCAGTGCCGCCTTGCAATTGCCAATCTCTCTTTAGAGAAGGACATATTCTCCCGCCTAGCCCCTGAGCTCCTTGAACAAATCCTCACCCTCCTCCCCACTCGCGATGTGCACTCCCTACGTCTTGCGTCCCCAGTCTTTGCCTCACTGAGCTTGTCGGCAACGTTTTGGGCATCACGATTTCGGCAGGGCAACCAATTTGAACACATAACCGAGGTTTCTCACAACCCTCCAAAATCCTGGAAAGTGCTATATCTTACCGTTCGGACTCTGAGCCGCGATAATCCCAACATGGCCAGTCGAAGACGCGTCTGGAAGCTTATCAAGTGCCTGCAAACTACGGTTTCCCAGATGGTGAATACCCCTTGCAATGGGTCCCCGTTGGAAAGTTGGTTCGAGTCTTTCATGCCAGCTGAGCCTTCAAAAGAAGAAGGCTTTTGGCAAACGGCAAAGCGCGGAATCATTGACCCAGAGGCGAGGTTTCACCGTGGCTGTCGAGTCTTGCGAGTCCGGACTCTTCATACCTCGCAGCCGCTTCGAGTCCAGTGCGTGTCTGTATCTCTCGTTCGCACAGGGATGGGTGTTTTTGTGTCTGGTCTCATATTCATCTACCAAGATGGAAAGCAAGATGCTCTAGGATATATACACCAAGATCAAAGCGTCCCCATCCGATTCTCCACCCCCCAGCGTATACAGGGATGGCAGCTGGCTCTCGATACGTCAGGTATCAGGTCGATCGCCGTCGTTACTGAGGATGGGACAGTTTCTCCTTGGGCAGGTGAACCAGGAGACTTTCCAAAATGGCACTTGGCAGAGGACGAAGGTATTACCGCCGTCAGGGCAGAATTCGACGTTGGTTTCACCCTTTGCCAACCCACCTTGATGGCGACTAATCTTGTACTACTCCATTCAGGCCCTCAAAATGGTTTCACTCAGCCGGAATAAGCCTCGCGGCCTCCCGAGCAAGCATGAATGGCGAAACAGTCGTCTCTGGTACAATGTACCACCAGATCATCTGTTGTTTGACGGAAACGACGACTATCACTCACAAGATTCTTCCGGCCCGATCATCTCGACTGTCCTATTTGGTGGATCCGACAGACGTTTCATCTCGAGTCTTGTTGAGATTGCCATTTGGACTTTCAATGGTGCATATATCGGGAAAATGGAATTCCTCTACGCCGATGCCTCGCAGAACCAGCATCTGGGCGACATGGAGCCCGCCGGGAGCATTCCCCCAAGAGAACAGAGAGACAGTTACCAAAGAACCTCGATGGCGATTGACAGCACCGGGGGCGAGGAGCTAGTAGGTATCGAGGTCAAAGAGATGTCGGGCTATGTAATAGGGTTGAAGGTATACGTCCTACGACTTCTCGTTGACGCTCACTGACACCACCGCAACATCCTACAGCTTCGAACAAATTTCGGCCGAGAGGTCACATCCCCTCAGCATCTCATGTCAAACAGGATCAGATGGAGGGCAATTAAACCAACCGGCTCAAAGGTTGTCGGCCTATTTTCTACGCATGTAAGTTCGCCTTATCCTTTTGACCCCATTTACACAACAGTGAAGGACTAACTTTCATCTTCAGAGCCACATCTTTCAAAATGTTGGGCTAATATCGACATCCCTAGGCGTGGAGGATGGCTGAGCTTATAGTGCGCGAATCAGGGATCTTCGGCCAGTATCCTAAGAAGGCGAATACACGAGATTCGTGTTACTACACCATGGGTGTCTACCAGAGTATATAAAGAGTCTGTATTGTCTATAGTAAATCCAATTGTGCAAACAACTAACCCCTCCATAACTATCACCAAGCTAACTTGCATTATTGTCCGCAATGATGACAAGAAGCCATTATTATTGTCCTTAATAATGACAAGAGGCCATCAGCCACAACAGCAAAAAACACAGTCATTAATACATGGCGGTATTAAACTGACTTGTATGAATGAAACATGCCTGACACTCTATGCAATATCTCTTCTCAGGAACACAGTCCACATATCTGGCGCTTCTCGATGCGCATCCCAGTAATGGTTATGTTGCTTATGAATCAGCCGGTAGCCCCTTCGTTCATACCACTCGTGGTTAGTTGTCTGCCGCCTGTCAGTTTGCAGCCCCAAAACGATGTCACAAGTCATACCTTTGGTAACTGGCCAGTCTCCTCCAAGGCCATTTCGTTAGCACTATCCTTGTGCAGAGTGTCCAGTGCCAAAGTCTTGGCACACAACGGCTCGTTGACAGCCATGGCCTCAGCGATATCCATGGCAGCACGGCCAATGCCTTTGCTCTGCAAGGCTTTTGATACGTAAAAGGTCTTGATCCAGTAAACGCCAGTTTCCGGAAAGTCTAGGCCAAGATGGGCAGCCTCCACATTTTCGTCATCTAGTGAGATGTGACCGACTGGATAAATCGGCTCTTGACTAGGCGTGCGCGGCTTGGCTCGGATAGTAGTTGCGGTGTCGACTAGTGGTGTTTTCTCCTAGAGACTGATCAGCCATCGACTGGCATGAGCTTGGTGTATGAAGTGCGTACCGCTGGGAACTTGTCAAAGTGTAATTGGAGTGACTCCTGTGTACCGGGGTCATCAGGTGATAATGTCTATTCAAAGTTCAGCCCACTATCAAAGTCGAGATCAAAGAGGCAAAAGACTCACAATCCAGTAAATGCACTTGTGTCCCGACCTTTGCTTGTCACGCCACTTCTTCTCAACAAGTTCCTGGTTCCATCCGCACTGAACCCGCTGCTCGACGAGTCTCGCAACGTGCTCTGGGGATTCTGGGTCCCAGGGGACCAATAAGAGCTGATCTTGACGAGTTGCCAGAGACATGCTGAAAGTATAGGCCAACTCTTTCACTTCAGAAATAGGGCCAAATAGCGCAGTTACGATAATTTCTCGCAACCGGGTTTCCTTCAGTAAATGTAGCCGACGAGTCTTGGTCACTTTGTCAGCGTGAGTCATTGGAAGGCGCCGAGGATATTTTTATCCACCAAGGGCGCGCCTTTTGACATTTGGCCCAAAATAGCGCAAGCGGAGGTGAATAAGGCTTCTCTGCTGCGTCGCACAGCATTTTGGTGCAGCGAGGTACGAAATTTACTGTTATCAGCTTCGGCACTAGGAGATTTTCCAAGCCTTGGGTTTAATAGTTTAAACCTGTCACCGTATCAAAGGGAACAGAGCAGCCGGCTCAGATCTCGGATCCGAAGAAGGGACTCCACACGCCTTCACGGGGACAGGGTTGTTTCTTAGCTCATCGCTCGAGTCAGGGCCGGCTTCGGAGTTGACATGGGTTCTTTGGCGATTTTGATATTGAGCCTCCTAAATCAGGATATGATTTTGGCTCAGGCTGGGTGAATAAATGGGATCTTCCCATGACTGTGTCAAGATGCGAATAGCTTCGATATGATACCAGCTGCATCTGCAGGCAGCTAGGTCACGCGCAAATAACGACTGGCCAGATCTTATGCGGGGAAGTGAGACAGCTTGGAGACGGGCGATCCTGTGTGCTTCCCCGGACAAGCAAGACGCGCGGAATCATTTGATACTGCATGTACTGCAACTGCTGATGGACAAGGAGTGATGCCACACGAAACGAGCATTTAAGCAATGGGCAAGGTCAAGCCATTTCAGTTTCCGAATCAAGGAGAGGTATAGGGTGACAGACCACACCTCTTTGTCCCCAAGTCTCACGATGGCTTGCCCAAGAGTCAGGATGGCAGCCAGGGACATTCAGAAAACCACCAGTAGCTATCCAGCGACGTTCCGACGTGGGGTGATGATGGCCAACGGCTCTGGTTGAGGGTGTATTGAAGGATAAACCACCAGGTTCCCCGCAGCTCTCGACCCAAGCGCCTTCGACATGGGGGATGATGGATGCGGGGCCCCGGCATTTTGGGGGTCGGAAGAGGGCATGGCGATCAGTATGGAATTTGGTGTTTGGTGAGCTTCTCCTGGTTTGAGAAGCCAGTAGAGCATCAACAGGGAAATAGAAGGGAGAATGAAGAGACACCATAACTCATTTCCAGCTCACGGAGTCTAGCATCAAACGCCTACTATCTCCAGCCATTCATCCCCAGGTTTCGGTACTTCGTCCTCCCCCAGACTCTTTCATGCCGTCATGGCCTGTTTTCGTGCCATGGCCTGATCCCTCACTCCACCTCTCCTGCGGAGAAAGCCCAAAAACTTGGAGTTTCTATTGGCAAAAAAAGCAATAAAAGTTCATGATGCCAAGGCAGCCAACCCCTCCGCCTGCCCGGGGCCTCAGTTAGCCGACATGCCCCGAATGCAGAAGACAATGCCTCAGTAAACAGGCCACGATGAGTTCCGGAAAATTAACGTGTGTGGGCAGCTTCTTATAAGCTCTCAGATGGCCCCTCATTACCCCGGAATTGGAAAGGCTTTTCTAAAGTTTGTCGATCGTGGAGAAGCTCGAGTTAGCTTGTCTGTCTCACTAATACGCGACCACCTCGGCTTAACGACATTGCCGAGAATCAAAACATTCAACGATTCTTTCTTCCAACATCAACAACTGGTATACAAACTCAGCATGCGGTACGGTCTCATCGCACCGGCTCTTTGCCGGACCCTCGCCCGTAACCCCCGCATCGGCGTCACCATCTGTGAGCGGAGTCTGAGAAAGCTCTCATCCATGCGCAGCGGCAAGCCTTTTGAGGAGGAGAACTGCGGCAACTACAACCCAAGGAACTTTTACCCTGCGCGTATTGGTGAGACACTTGGTGGAAAATATGAGCTCATCTCCAAGCTGGGATGGGGAACCGGTTCCACTGTTTGGCTTGCGAGGGCTACATCTTGGTGAGCATCCTCTCGCATACGTCATCATTGACTCTAACAATCTCAGGCTTCCTTGGCAAAATGACCGCTACGTTTCTCTCAAGATCACAAACAACACTCCAGCGGTTCGGGCCGCGGCTCGTAAGGAGCTTGACCTGACAGACCATATCTTCTCTGTCCCAACGTCGCACCCCGGTCGCGAGTACATCCGCGGCGTCCTTGACTCTTTCGAGGTCGAAGGGCCCCATGGCACGCATCTCTGCATGGCCATGGAGCCTCTGCGACAACCGCTCTGGATGCTGGGACAGCAGAGTGGCCTTACCAGCTGGGTCCAGCCACGGACCATCAAGGCTGTGCTACCAAGCATCCTCAAGTCGCTAGACTACCTACACTCCGAGGCTGGCATTATCCACACAGGTGAGTTTTATATGAAGTGTTTCATGCACACACCTTACTTACACCTATCATAGATCTCAAGGGCGACCACTTCATGGTTCCCTTCGAGGATACCCGTGTCCTCGAAGAGTACGCCATCCGCCAGACAGCCAACCCAGCGCCCTGCATCCAAAGGAGCGGACGCCCTATCTACGAGTCACGCAACAGCTTCGGCCATCTAAGGGGAGACGTCACCTACGTCAAGCTTACTGACTTTGGTCTCGCCGTCCACGGTAACATGAAACATAACCACGACATCCAGCCTCGAGAGTACACCGCCCCTGAGGTCATGCTCCGAGCTGGCTGGACTTACTCTGCTGATATATGGAACCTTGGTCTCGTGGTATGTACCCTCCTCTCTGAGCAATACAGTGTGTCTAACTCAGCCTCAGCTATGGGAACTCCTTGGCGACGTTAACCTACTTAGCGGCCGTATTCCTGGCCACTGCAACTTCTCCAACAAAACGCGCTTCGCCCAAATGATCCGCCTCCTCGGCCCTCCCCCCTCGGAGCTCCTCGCCCGTGCCGACCGCGGAACTCTGTCCAAGTACTACAACGAGCAAGGCAAATTCAGATACCCCGAGCTCATCCCCAACGAGATGTTTACACTTGAAAACTCGACGCCCATGCTCGAGGGCCAGGAGCGAGCACTCTTCATCAACTTTGCCCGTCGCATGTTGACCTGGTTGCCTGAGCAGCGTGCTACAGCTAAGGAGTTGCTCGATGATCCTTGGCTCACGTCGATCGGCCGTAATAGGCCCTGTGGGTTTGGATACCTCGAGGACACACGTCTAACTTAGGGACGAAAGATCTTTCTTTGGAATGTGGCTTGGAGTTTGGCGTTGGGTTGTGGCGTTACGGGCTGGGAAAGGGTTAATCAATCACGCAAGAAATTGTAGGAAGCTATTCCGAGCAAATATCCATTTTAGTTAGTGCCTGGAGAACCATGGCAGAATACACAGAATATCCACTATCCTTTTCCTTATTTATCCAGGTACCTCTCTTTGGATGCACCAACGACGTGGGTTATAGGGGTACCTGGAGTTCTAGGCTGTCTACTCATTAACATCTATCATCACTGATCACTGTCATCCAACTTCGGCGGGCTAGATCACAGGAGAGGTGAGTTGATTAAAATATGTGAATAAATACAAAGTCTATGACCGAACCCAGTCTAATGTCTAGTCTATCTTTCTATGAAAGGAAATTATGTTATTTAGGACCTAGCAGGTTCCCTTTTACTCGGCCTTCTTAGAGGTCTTTGTACGGAGCTTCATCAGAACGTACACCAAAGCGTACGAGCTGATGGCAAAGATGACAACAATGGCCGCATCCCGCCAGCCATAGTAGTACTCCTTCAGGTTAAGGGTTCGGAGGTAGTCCTCACCCTTGGTGTAAGAGCACACCTTGCACTCGGACGTCGCATCCGGGTTGACGAGGTTGCTGATCATGCCCAGGCCCTGGCCGAGGTAGTCCTCCAGGTACTCGCCGCAGGTCGTGCCGTTGGGAGGATCGAAGCGTGCAAACTCCTTTTCGGAGCACTTAATGTCGGAGCCCCAAATGTCAAAGACAAGCATGCTGCCCATCAGGTAGTTGAAGGGGTTGAGCCAGTACATCCAGTACCGCCAGAATGCCTGGATCTGCTGGTAAGGCACCAACACACCACAGAAAGAGACAAGGGTACCCAGGAGGAGGGGGTTGACCAAGGAAGCAAAGACCTCGTTGGGCGCGTAGGCGGCGACAAACTGGCCGATACCAGTGTAGACAAACTCGTACATGAGCATGACGAAAAAGGTTGATCCGGCGCGCGAAGCATCATCAGGGAAACCAACAGTGTAATACCAGCAGACATAGTAGAAAACAGCGCAGAGGACAAGGTAGGGGACTTCAGAAACGATCAAGCCCGTAACAAAGGCGATCCATGAGTACATCTTGGACTTCTTCTCTCGCGTCTCAAAGATGTCGCGTCGATGGATGAACAGGGGCTGGAGCTGGGCCATGACACCAGGAGCGACAAAGATGAAGTTGAAAACGGTAAACAGCTTAAGCTGAAGCTCACCGACGGAAGAGCCAATGTTCCAGAATGTGAAACCGTTGAATAGGGCCGAAGTGATGTGTAGAATAAGCTTGTTGTTGATGTAGTCGGTGTTGCGGTACAGAGACAAGTTCATGCGCTGGGTAACAAGTCTGATCTGCTCCAACAGACTAGTAGCGAACTCGTTTCCGTCGTCAACAGTTCCAGGGGGCTTGGAAGCAGCATCCGAGATGATGTGATCGAGTTCCTTTTCGACAGCCTCGTGCTCAGGAGACGATAGCCAGACCTGGTTCCAGTCCTTGCCCTGGGACAAGTGTCCAGAGACAACATCAATCATATGCTCGGCAGGGTTGACATCCTGAGGGCAAGGAGCGCCGTAGCGGCCAAAGTACTCTCGAACCGTCTTGGCCTGTTCACCAATGTCGCCAAAGTAGACAGTCTTGCCACCCCTAGCAAGCAGAAGGAGGGTATCGAACTGGGCGAAGAGCTGGGCGGAAGGCTGATGGATGGTGACGAGAACAGCTTGGCCGACGCCAGCCAGCTTGCGCAAGAATCGGACAGTGTTGTAAGCAGACTGGCCATCAAGACCAGAAGTAGGCTCATCGAGGAAGATAAGGATGCTAGGCTTGGAAACCAGTTCGACACCGATGGTGACACGCTTGCGCTGCTCGACACTCAGACCAGCGCCAACCTCACCAATAAGAGTATCCGCAAGGTCGTGAAGTTCCAGAAGGTCAATGATGGTATCCACATACTTGAGCTTCTCCTCACGGGGCGTGTCGCGGCTTTGTCGTAGAAGGGCAGAGAACTCGAGAGCCTCGCGAACAGTGGCAAAGGGTTCGTGGACATCCAGCTGCTCACAGTAGCCGGCAGATCGTTGGAAAGAAACAGGCAGGGGTCGGCCGTCAACCATGATCGAGCCGTGAATGGTTCCCTCAGTCTTGCGCTGAGCCAAAACGTCCAGAAGAGTGGTCTTTCCAGCTCCAGAGGCTCCCATCAGGGCACCCAGCATGCCAGGCTTGACCCAACCTTGAACATTATCCAGCAAAGTGCGGTCTCCAGAAGGTGTCTTGACAGTGTATGTGAGGTTCTTCCATGTAAAGACAGAGGTGTTGCGAACAAGGTCCTCTCGATCCGAGTTGCTGCCTGTATCGTCGGCGACAACACCATCTCGGTTGCTCGCAGCCTTCTTCTCACTGACTTGTCCCTCCTCATCGGCCTGGCGCAGCGCAGCAGTGACGTGGGCATTCTCTCGGGGAATGAGCAGACTGGGACCATCCTCGGAAGCGTTATGCCACTTGGAGGTCGCGATGACTGTGATGGCAACAAAGAGAGCCCACCAAGCCCAGACAATGCCAAAGTTTCTCCACAGGTGAGAGTGACTATATGAGAGGGACGCCAAGTAGTCATCGCCGGTGACAAAGTTCTGGCCGGGTCGTGCTCCGCCCACGCCAGCACAGGCCTGGTGGTCGGCGTTGTTGAAGCTAGGGCCGCTGGGCACAAGGTTGGGCCCAACACAAGGAATAATCTTGTTGTGGAACTCGTTGGAAAGGAGTGCATCAAAGCCATAGGCCATGGGGTTGATCCAGAAGATCCAAACGAACCAAGGGTGCATCTGGGGTTTCTGAATCATGTAACCAGAGTAGATGATGGTTGCCGAGATGAGCAAGCCGGAAACCTTGGAGGCACCATCAAAGGTGCTGAATCCGGCACCAACAGCTCTGAAAAGCGCAGTCATACACTAAAGAAACAAGTCAGCATTGGGAATTGGGAGTATCAATATTGCACTTACCATGGTGATGGCAACCAAGATAACCCAGAATGTGAAGAAAGCCCCGGCACTCGAGGTCAGGCCAACCATGAAGTACAGGATGATGGAAAATGTCGAGACTTGGAACAGAATAACCGGGATATCGGCCGTGATCTGAGCGATACAGAAAGCGGCAGGGTGGAAGAAGGCAAACGACTTGTGCTTGAGAAGTACCGGACGACCAGTAAAGGAGTCGGTGACCTCAGACATGGACAGGAGAGAGTTGAACAGGATGGCGAAGAAGCAAGCACCAGACTTGATGAACAGACCACCAGAAGTATCAGGGGCGTTGTAGAACAGAGAACCGGCGATGAGGGCTTGGATAATGGTGGACACCTGCTTGATGATGAAGGTGGCCTTGTCTCCAAGCAGGATCTGATACTGGCGCTGGACACAAGCCTTGACCTGCTGGATGAAGCCAACTGTCATGGGATCCTTGTCGGCTAGCTTCTTGTCCTTCTCTTGGCGAACACCCTCCTTGAAGAGTCTAGTCCTCTCCTTAGCGGCATCGGTTGTTGGGTAGTCATACTCGGCAATCATGCGCTGATAAATGGGTGACTTTTCGTACTCGACCCGAAGCATGTCCGCATTTCGGGGGAACCGGTTCTCGAACTCAGGGCGAACATCTCGCTCGGTTGGGACAGTGACACCAGTCAGGTAGTCAGCGACGTTGGCTCCATGCTGGCAGATGAAACCCATGCTCTCCATGAAAGGACGAGCCTCCTTCAGAGGGCCATAGTAGACCTCCTTTCCTTCGTCCAGGACCAAGACCTTGTCAAACAAGTCGTAAATGCCGTTACCAGCTTGGTAGAGGGTAACGATGGAAGCTAGACCGAGGACATCAGTCATCGCTCGAATCGCCTTGGTGTACTCAAGAGCTCTGGATAAGGTTAGTACGTCAATGGATAAGATGTTGTTGAGAAGACTCACGTGCTGGCATCCAGACCACGGGTAGAGTTGTCCCAGCAGAACACGGAACCTCGAGTGGTCAAGGTCTCAATAATGGACACTCGCTTGCGTTCACCACCAGAAACACCTCGGATGAAGGCGTTACCGACCTTGGTGTCGTGGGTATGCTCAATACCCATGGATTGAAGAAGGAAATCCCGTGTCTCAACCCTCATCTCTTCGGCAGATGTCACTCCGTCGGGGAGCTGGAAGGGTACCTTGAGCCGGGTCGCGAAATCCATCGTTTGTCCAACGGTGAGGGATGGGAAGAACAGCTCCTCCTCTGTGTTCATCACGATCTGGCCTCTGTAGTTCTTGGCCTCCTCAGCCGTCATGGATCCGTAATGAACATCACCAGAAACGGAGGCGTAGCCTCGTCGGTGGTTGGCAATCATGTTGAGAAGCGTTGTGCATCCAGAGCCAGGTCGACCAAGAACAAGGAGCATCTCTCCAGGCTTGACGCATCCATGGCTATTGTCGAGGATGGCCTTCAAGGGTGGCTTGTGGCGGGACTCTTTGACAAGCTTCGGGATGTTGAACTGGGAGACGACGTTTTCGTGAATAGCGGCATCGGCCGTGATGACTTCGACGTTGAGGTTTTGCCAAGTGACACCGAGTTCACGGTCGGGGAAGCCAGAAGATCTATCGCGTTCTTTGAAGGCGGCCACCTTGGGCTTCAGAGCCCAATCGGAATCATTGTGTTCGAGCTCGTTCATAGGGGTCTTGTCATAGACCGTCTGGGAGTCGCTGTCGTTGGAGTCCATGGTGAGTGTCTGGGCAATGGCCCCGTCCTAGCTAAGGATGCTAGCCGCAAACCCCAGTCGTACAATGGGTGAATGCCTTTAGGTTTGAAAAACAAATGGCTACAAGTTTGACAAGGTTGAAACTGCCATTTTCAGCAGGGAGAGGCCAAGACCAGGTTTTAAAAGAAAGGAGGCGCTGCGTAAATACTAATCAGGACCCATCAGTCGGAGGTGTTGGCTAAATGGTGACAACAACATGGAGGATAGCGGGCTTTCTCGGGAGTCCGACGCCAACTCGAGATTGGCGAATAGAAGCATTCCATTTGCCAATTTTGAATGAGCCTCAACTCGAGCGGATCCAATGGATCCACATGTCTCTGACACACTGCTTGACATTTTGCGACACATGCTCGCACTCGCAGCGCTGTCGCCGCTTAGTCATTAGCCGAGATGGTGTTGGGATACGCGAAAAACAACACTCCAAAGACGCAATCAGGGAGCAGACGCGGTCCGTGGCATCCGATTGAGATAGAAAAGATGGGTCTAATGCAGTGGGATATTTCCACTCTGCTCGATAAGCATGTGCGTGTGGGGAGCGCGGAGAACGGACACGAACGTCAAGATAAAAGCGAAAGTCGGTGCCTGAAGGAGCCCTCAGATGCGTGAAAAGTCCGGGCACGGCGGGACAATTACAATGTCGGCCTTGGTAAGCAGCGAAGTCCGGGATGACGTAGGTGCCAAGGTCTGTCAAATGCCGCCGATTGCTTCGTATCTGAGCCCCATCGGCTCCGATTGACCGGGTTGACGAGAGGTTTTTGTGATGCGAACCGTGTTGGTCGGAAAGATGCTCAAAGCTCGATGCCGCTGAGTCAGCGGTGGTTTGAGTTTGTTTGAGTGAAGTGGATCGCACCTCCCACAATCCCACATGGAAAGCGGGCCATCTGCCGAAATTGTGGATCAATGCGGGAAGGTTAGCGCTGACGGGATTTCAGGCTAATCCCTTTTCATCCAAACTACCGCTGAGTCAGCGGAAGTTGGACAATCGATCCATTTCCCTCCTCCGCGTCACGGCGTCACCACCCCCAGCTCTGAATCTTGAAACTCGTTTTGTTGGTCTCGGGCTTTCGCGTTCGGAGTTTCAGAAGACGTGTCCCGATTTACCGACTCCGTTCGGGACTGACACATAGCTATCACTTCCGCCGCCCTCCCTGGACTCGAGTTCGGCAAAAGCCAGCTTTAGGGCTCTTGGGCTTGTCTCCTGCATCTCTTTGTTGCCTGTGGTACAACCCAGCCTGGCAGCCACGAGATAGGAACCAAGCTTTTGTCTGAATCCGAGCCATGCTTGCGTGCTGTCTCTGATTCAGTGCCATCTCCGCCATGGTCCAGAAAAGGGCTTGTGATGCCTGTCATAAGAGAAAGGTACGTACCTGGAACCAACCCTCAGTCACACCAGCTCTTTTATCCATAACCCTGGATATCTGGACCCTCTCTGTTCCCCATGATCGGACCATCTCTTGGCACCCTTGGTAGTTGATCAGAAGAACATTCTTTCTTGTGGGGATGCTTTGCCATGCCTGCTGACACTGGGTGGACGATAAACAGATCCAATGCGATTCCACCAGTTCCAAGACACCCTGCAACTGGTGTGAACATCACGGCTTGGCTTGTACATTTAACCGGGTTAGAGGCCGGAAGAAGAAGGCAAAGCCCAGGTGAGTGGTGTTGGCTCGGCCCATCGACATGCACCTAAGCTCGATAGAGCGGTAGGCAAACCCCCATTCGGCATGCTAACTCGCCCCCAGAACCACTCAAAGCTCCGAACAAAGTCTCGCAAAGAGACTGGAGCGCATCGAAGATGCATTGGCTCAAACTCTTGCTCGCCAGCGTGGTACCGATACCTCGTTGACATCGGTCCCCTCCAAACCCTCAACTCCTACTTCCACAAGTGTAACAACAACACCAGCGCCTCGCACCAGCTTGGATGAGACTACCAGATCCTCGATAAGTTTGGGCGAACAGTTTGACGCATTTGGGTCGCCATATGTATCACAATTATCACAATGCCCGCCTATCCCATCGACGCCGAGCGGCTTCACTAGCACCGTTTCATTCGGTCAGATTCATTACGGTGGCTGCCACTTTGGGCGGATCAGCCAACATAATGGCATGCCGATACTTTCTGCCGAAGGAATGAAGTGGCTATCGTCAAGGACTGGTGAGGATGTTTCGTTTCAAAAGTTCCAACCCCTCTCTCCGCGACAACGACTATTCTCCTCCACATCCTCCATCTCCAACTACTACAACAGCCCTTCCGACCTGTATGAGCTTCCCGATAGGAAGCTTGTCGACAAAATCCTCCGTGTATACCTCCACTCCGCCTTTCGACTTGTGTTTCCCGTCATCGACCGCGTCCTGTTTGAAGATACCCTTACCTCGGCATATGAGTCCTCAACCGAGCCTCTATCTCTTGACCAGATCAGTGCCAAATCTTGCGTTTATGCCTTCATCTCCATCATCTGCCTGTTCCAAGGCAGGGTGTCGGAGATTCCTTATCTCGACAGCGATGCCTGTGCCCAGAAGGCACACTACCTTTTGACAGATGCTCTTGAGGACACCAGCATTACAAGTCTTCAGGCTGTCTTTATGCTGGTATGTCTCACACAGGTATCCTAAGAATCCATCAAGTCATACTAACCTTTCTTAGCATATGCACCAAACCTTCTCTGGGCACTTGCAGTCGGCCGCTATGCTGCATGCCATAGCTTGCCGTATCATATTCATGCTTGGCGGGCATACATATACTCCCACCAAAGCCCATGGTACCGACGCCACTCGTGAAGAGCGCGAAACACGACAACTCCGAATGCTGTTCTGGTTGTGCTATATCTTTGACAAAGATATTGCCTTGAGAACCGGCCAGCCTCCTTTGATGTCTGACGACTACTGCGATCTCACCCTCCCTGAGGACTACATGAGTTGCTATTTCTACCTACCAGATCTCAATGAGAACCTAACATCACCATCCTATGACGATGAAAAGCTTATACCTCATCTTCCGGGAGATCCCCGACTGAGCCACCTCAAGGACAAGACAAGTCGCCTCCTCTACTCAGCACAAGCTGCCAAGAAGTCGGATGCAGAACTGCTTCGCGATATCCGTGAGCTTGATGAAGAACTCGAAGCTTGGCGACTATCGATCCCACCAGACTTTCGGCCTGCACTGTCGATAACTGAGAAATCCAAGGTGACGCTTGCGGGAATGCAGCTTCCCCGAAGCATGCGACACATCACGTTGCATCTGGAATATCACCATCTGATGACTGCTATCCACCGTGCGAGTGGACGATGCTGTGGGATGTCATCCGAGAACAATTCTGAGGATGGGGAATGGAAGGGAGGCATACAGTCTAGTATTGCCCTGTCGTTGGAGGCAAGCCGGTCTACAATCGTGTACCTGAGGGCGGCCATCGACGGGCTTGCAGGCGAAGCATTCTGGTAAGAGTTTCTCCGCAATAGCCGAGTTCCGCGTTTGCTCTATATATTATTACAGCTACTAACATTTACCTACAGGGTCGTCGTCTTTTATCCCACGGCTGCGATGATGAGTCTGTTTTTCAACCTTCTCATGAACCCGCTTGAGGAACAGGCCCAAGCAGATCTGGAACTTCTCAGCGACGCTGCTGGTCTAGTCAGGCAGCTGCCTGTAAGGCGGCTTACACCTCATGAGCTTACATACATGAAGCTGGTCAACGATTTTGTGACTGAGCTGATCCGGCTTTGCAAATGCGCAATCGCAAAGGCCACAAAAGAGCGGGAACAGAGGAACCGCGAATTGGAGTTGATGAGTATCTAATGAGCAGATTTTGGGAGGCACATTGTTTAGCGTGACAATCTTTTGGCGGGTTTGCATTGCTCGTTCTAGATTTTTGGTTTCGGGTGCTTTCTTAGAGGATATTAGACATGTAGGATACGGGGTCGGGTTGCTTTAGTGCAAGTTATAATTAGACTATCTGTTACATCTTCAATCTCTTTTGCCCTCTGACTTGTACCCATGTCCCGGGCAGTCGACGAGGTTCTGGAGACTCCTGTCGGGCGAGATAAAAGCTACTTATTCCCGCAAGTAGTCGCTACTGAGATGAATGTACTCACTAACACATGCTAGTGCAAGTCGCTCTCAATCCTGGCTGATGCGATACAGTCATGTGCAAACTCCTGAGCTATCCGAGAGATACAGACGCATCTCTGCTGTGAATATAATCAGAACAAATGACTATGCCACAACTGAATACATATATAAAAACAGAGGCATTTGCTTGTGTTGGAGCTAAAGGATTTGTTGAAGAATAGCCTCTGAAAATCAATCATTTGAGCTGGGCTCTAGGGTATGGGAAGGCGATCTCCATCTTCACTCATCTCCCGAGTGACGCAAATTAGTCTCTGGAGAGGTTTATGGGTCTGTCCGTTTCCCCTGGAAACAATATGTTCATTTCATTACAGACATTATGCGATGACGTAGCCAATGCACATCGCTCGTTGGCATCTAATATTTATCGCTTAGTACCACATTTCCAGCTTGATTTCACACTGATACTCTGAGAGAAGGGAGGTGACGTGACACATTGATTGGTAGGAATGCGACACAGCAACCATCTAAGAAAGGCCCAGATAATTGGTAACACAGGCTTGGGCTGGATCTGGTTCGTCACATTGAGCATCGGGTGGAACGTGGCCATGGAAGTGCGAATATCGCCATCGTAGCAACTCCATGAGCAAGTTATCTTGGGGAAAACAAGATTAGTTACCAAGATATGGTGAAGATGTGCGTCAGGGAGCCAGGGGCACTACTCAGAATTTCGAACTGCACTGGGAAAATATGCCATGAAATGTATTTAACATATAACTCGCTCCAATGTTATAAAACGTGACTAGAGTCGCTTAGAAGGGGACAATGTTGGCTGCCCAGAACAGCTCGCCTCGAGCATAGTGCTCGGTCAGAGGCTCAATGTTATCGATAGAGCATGCCTTAGCAGCAGGTTTGCCATTGAATCTGGCGTCGAGCCAAGCTTCAATATCGGCACGAGCCGACTCGAGAACTTGGCCGTGGCCCATCTCGGGATACAGCTTGGCATGGATCGGGCTCTTGGGATAGGATGAGCAAGTAAGGTTGAAATCCTCCATAGTCAGGACTGCAGGCGTGATGGTGTCGTTGACGCCCTGGATGACCAGCAGCGGTGCAGCAAGCGGATAAGGGCCTTGACCATTGTATCGAACAGCCCATTCATTGGTGGCGGGATGCTGGAGCCAGCTGGTGTTCTTGAAGAGTTGCTCAGGGCTGAGAGTACCAACAGCAGCAAAGCCAGTCTGGAAACACGAGTTGTCGAGAACTTGGAGTCGTTGCTGAGTAACATCGGCGAGATAGTCCTCAACCTTGATCTGCTTGGGAAAAAGCTTGGCAAGGGACTGAAGAAAGTAGACAGAGAATGGGCCTCCACCAGTTCCGGTCTGCTTCCACGAGAGAGGGATAAGCTTCTGGGGCCGCAGAGCGGGAGCAGCAGCTACAGCTCCGATGAATTCGCCAGCTTTGAGAAGACGCTCTTCGCCCTTTCGCGCAAGACGCTCTGCGGTACGCCAAGCCGTCATTCCTCCCTCGCTATGTCCAAAAACGGCCCATTTGCGACTCAAGTAGTTTCCGATAACCTTTCTGGCGGCAACAACCGAGTACGCAACATCGGCCGCGTGCAGGAAACCAGCCTCATACATAAATCCCTGTGGAATGTCGGATCCCTGGCCAGAGTAGTCAGGGGCAATGACGGCATAGCCAGACTCGGCCAGGATAAAGGGCGCCTTCCAGTCATAGTAGAGGCCTCTGTTGTTGGTTGTCGAACAGAGGCGGCTACGCCCGGCAGTGCCATGCGTCCAGACAACAGTCCGAAGCTTGCGAGGCTCCCCAGGAGTCGAGAGAGACCGGTGGAACGGGAGCAAAGCCCATGCGGTTGCGGGGATAGTGCTGTTGTTAATATCCTCGGTGGCATACATGAAGCGGTAAAGACTCAGGCTGGCGGGGATCGTCCAGTTGCGACTGAGCAGCGCAGCGGGTACAGCCTCCCAGCGGAGGATGTCACCTGGCTTTGCCGAAGAGATATTCGCCGGGGTACTGTAGAAGGGATCGCTGACAATGTCGCTCACCCAAAGTTTGGACTCGGACTGGTAGGTACCCTCGATGGCGGCTTGACAAGCGGCATCGCAACCCTTCTGGCAGTTGGTGTCGCAGATGCTTTGCTGAGCGCAAGCGGCTCCAAGGAGACCAGTCAAAGAGAGGAGAAAGCGCATTTTGAGAGAATGAATTAGCCAAGATGGAGCTCAGTGCGCCAAGATGGTTGTCTTGGTGTGTTGATCACGACACAGAGCGAACCTTTATATAGACATGTTCTTGTTGACACATCTTTTCCGCAATCGCATGACTCTTCGTTTACCATTCCGAAAGAACTGAAACGAGGGGTTTCAAGCGGTACGATTAAGGAAAGTGGTTATCCCTTGTCAGTTCTCTCAAGGTCTGTATAGAGTAATGCAGTCCGTGGAGGCACATGGGGTGGCCTGACCACCCAATGATTCTCTTCCCTCGAGCAACAACTGTCAAAATAAAGTTTAATAAACATATGCCGTGGAGACTTGCCGGTGATTCTAGAGTCCCAGCTATAGGCGGAACATGGATTTTGATACTATAGTTGATCATGGTGAACGAGTCGGGGGCGCATACAAGTGCCTATTTGGGAAGGTGTTGCCGCCGATCCATCAACTTTGGGCTAATTGACCGAGGTGAGGACCTGGCGGGGGTATCTTCAGTTCCTTTCGTCTATACCGAGGTGTCCTTCATTTATCGGAGCTCCTTATATTAATTACAGCCAGATTCTCGGAATATTCCTGCAGCTTTCCGAGCTTATCATCAGGGCGCTGATAGCTAAGGGAGAGCCAAGGATAACACGATAACCCCTGTCTCAAAATCATCTTAGACATTCAGCTGCTTCAATCATATATGTAATTTCCTCGCTTACTTGTTCCTATGATGAGATGTAGATTGCAAAGTCTCGTCATCTTCTGATTCCCAGCTTCAACACCTCGCAACCGCCACTGCATCAACCCTTCGGTGGTGGCTTCGCATTGTTGGGCTGCTCAAGGACGTTCAACCTGGACCTGAAAGCCATCACCCGACTTGGTCACTTCGAAAGAGGCAGAGCTGCGCGGCTTGAGAGTCTTGACAATCGAGATGCCAGGCGCAGTGAAGGTGTATCTGACATCCCGTCCGTTGCCAGGGCCGCTGTGGTAGAGCTGAACTCGGTACTTGTTATTGCCAAGATTGGTTACCACAAACTGGTAGTCTCGGGTGCCGCGGGTGACCGAGTCTGCAGGCCATCCAAAGGTCTCGCTGCCATCCTCCCAACGAGGAGCGAGTTGTCTCTTTTCAATCTGTTGATTCGAGGATGAGGTAGAGTGGCTGCGAGGCTCAGCCTCATAACTGCGCGCAACAATGGCAGCACTGTCCTGGCTGTCGACGGCGGCGGCTGCCGAGAATGTGACGAGAGCAAGAACGCTGAGAAGAGTTACAGGCCGCATAATGCTGGTATTATAAGAGACTCTTTTATCGGTACTTGGAAGGAAAAGATTGAAGGTGATGGTGTTGCTCTCTCACGCGAGATCTAGGTTGTTCTTATACCTGATTTTAGTGACAGTTGCTCTCCACCATGTCTCATGGAAAGCTTCAGCCAAATATTCTATTCCGTAATTCCAAGTATTTTCCACCTATCGGGTTCCTATTTCTACATATTTACGAATAATCCCGGCCTCTCAACGCCTCGCCACGTAACATTGTGCCCATTTCTGCACTGACGCCATCAAGAGAATGCAACGCAAGACGGTGATTGCACCAGAAGCCAGAGAAATCACGGGTGCCGCGGGAAGCGTTGCTTGCGACCATATAAGGTCTGCCACCTCAGGGTTGAAACAAGGATTTAGCATCGGGAGGCATTAGACTTTAATTTGATGATCTTCTTCCAATGACTTAGATTTGTGACATATGTTTTATTTAGTTTCGGAGTAAACAATGATTTGCGTTAATATAGTGTACCATGCCGTGAGGGTTTTATCCCATTGCGTGCTAAAAACTGTAGTTGCGACTATGATACACCATTGAAATAGACACACTAACTATGATATATATATTGCGGTACATTCGAAGCATCTTTCATTCCAATATTCTCCTAAAACACCATTGTTTCTTATTATGGTTAATACTATCTTTAAGAAGTGGTATGGGGGAACATGAATAAACATGGACTTTTCCTGCATCCCGCTTATCCCTCCTCACGTGCCACACTTCTCTTTATCGATAGTACCTAGCCACAGTCCAAACCACTTGAGCTATTGCCACTATGCCTGCCCCCAATAATCATTGGATAATGTGTGGTGGTGTTGTAGACCCGGCCAGGTGGGGTATCACGGCTCCGTTATGCCGGCTTGATCACACGGCTCCGTACCTGGGGCATCGGAGCCGCTCCCGCTCATGTGCTTCCGGAACCGGAGCTAAAAGATGACGGCAGGCAAGCGACTTGGGTACCGCATCTTATATAGACAACGGGCTCAGACATACTTTTGGAAGAAATGTGCTATTGAGTACATGACGACAAAGATACATCGCATTCTCTATTCCCTCATTCTTCACTGCTCCAGGGCGGTCCCACTGTGCCGGTCTCTCAGTTGAATACAATCTAAGGCGATATTCCAAGCTTCATGTGGCCTTGGTGCAGCCCATTTCAGGGATACCAACTGGGTGGGTGTGGTGCGGAGCCGCAATTGCAGCCTGGCCTTAACACTACGGATGCCACCTTAGAGAGGATCTGGGGAAGGGATTGGTGGAGGTTACCCCAGATTAACAAGCTCTTGAGCGTGGGGTAGGGCTGAGATGGGCTGTGCCAAGGTGCCGGCCTTGAACGCCTGGAACTTCAACAAATCCGTCAAGGCCAAATGACAGGTCTGCTTGGCCTCTCTCAGTCACCCTCAGACAGCCAAGCCAGCAGGTCTCGCGTAAGCCAATAAAAGGCCTGGGGCAGGATGATTCTCTCCATTGCTGTATCGTTGCATCCCAGTGACTAAGGCTTCTACACATGCGCATCCGAAGCCTTACCCAAGTCTCGTTCTGTCTATCAGGGTCAGAGCCGTACTGTCTAGGTGTCATAATTAGAGTACCGGGGAGGAAGAATGCCTTTGCAATCATAACCGTGGAGGATCTTTCCTCTTAGAAGCTTAGTGTTTAAAGGAGCTGGCCTTTCATGCAGCCTTCGATGGTTCTTGGACTTAAATCCTTGCGGGAGGTGCGGATCCGAGTATCGTGTTGAGATCACGATGACAAGTTTACGCCCATTTACCGCCCTTATCTCCTGAAATAGAAGACTCAAAGGTGGTTGAACATATGTAGTATTCTGCCATGTAGGACTGGAGCTTGTATAAATAGGCAGAGAATTCCACTTCTACTTCCACCTGTGTAACCAGAGACAGGCCAGTTCCCCTTCTTCAACCAGTACCAAACATCCGCGCTCTCTACAGTCATGGCACAAACGCCCAAAAAATACGGAGTTGTACTCTATGAGGGCTTCCAGCTCATCGATGTCTGTGGCCCAATCGACGTTCTCAATGTTCTCACCACCCACGTCGAGGGTATTTCCCTGTCAGTCATCTCAGAGAGCCTGAAGCCTACATCGACCTTCCCCAAAACCTGGCCAGATAAGATGGGAATGCCCCCTTTCACCACTTCTCAACTGATCACACCTACCCACACTTTCGAGACGGCTCCTCAGCTTGACGTTCTCATCATCCCTGGCGGAATGGGCTGCTTTGATCCGGAACCCAACAACGTCGGACAGCCCAACCCTACAGTCGTGAACCCAATCATCAAGTTCATCCAAAAGCAGTACCCAGGCCTCAAGTACCTTGTGACCGTGTGCACTGGGTCTGGCATCACATCACTGTCTGGGCTTTTGGACGGCAAGAAAGCGACGACGTTCAAAGGAGCTTGGAAGGTGATTCCTGCTTGGCGTCCTCAAGTCGAATGGGTCCCAAGCGCTCGATGGGTGGTCGACGGAAACATCTGGACGTCTTCTGGGGTGTGCTCAGGAATTGATCTCATGTTTGGGTTTGTTAAGGAGGTCTATGGAGAAAAGATTGCGCAGGACATTGCTGTTTGGATGGAGTATCAGAGACATGAGGATCCAACCATTGATCCTTTTGGTATTGAGGGATAAGGCTGAATAGCAAGTGGGAGTTTCAAGGGCTTGAAACGGATGCAGTATTGAGACGCCATTTCTCAACGATGTCATGAAAATGCATGCACTCCGGTCGGGATTCGATATCGCTTGATTAAGTAAACGAAGGGATCCGACCCATAGTTAGTTCCCTGGGCCTTTTTTACGAAAAAAATCCAATTGGCCGTCCTCACAACCACGATATCCTTGCTACCATTCGTTTATTAATATTATAAACTTTGAATTCTATCAGGCTTGATGTTTATCGCTAGAGTTCCGAAACTAGACATCCTGATGAATATCTTTATAAACGAACGAATTTTAATGACTATACCAGATAGGTATCTGGCTCGTCTGTAATCTTACATGCCCAGAGTTGCAAAAAACCCCTCATCTTCCATCACGGCCATCTTTCATATCGTGAATACAACCCGTCCCCCATAATGAGGCTGATTTCCGCAAAGAAGTTCACAAAAGATGGCAAAATCCGATTCAAAGAGTTTTACCGGAACAACATCCCTTCCTACGCAATCCTCTCGCACACCTGGGAAGATGGCGAAGAGGTCACCTTTGAGGACTGCAAGTCCCCCGTTGCCAAGGATAAAAAGGGCTACAAGAAGATTCAAAACACATGTAGACTTGCGATAGGCGATGGCATCGAATATGTATGGATCGATACATGCTGCATCGACAAGTCGAGCAGCGCTGAGTTGACCGAGGCGATAAACTCGATGTACCAGTGGTACCAGCAGGCCAAGGTTTGCTACGCTTATCTATCAGATTTGCAAGGTGGAAACTTGAAAGACTGCCGATGGTTCAGTCGTGGTTGGACCTTGCAAGAGCTCATTGCGCCGAAGACCATCCAGTTCTTTGATCGTTCTTGGAAGAATGCTGGCGACAAGATGAGCCTCCTCAAGCAGCTCTCGACTGTAACCAACATCGACGCCGGCATACTGAGTCACAAAGTTCCGCTCTCTTCGGCATGCGTTGCAAAGCGGTTCTCTTGGGCTGCCAAGAGGAAGACCACCCGGGATGAAGACCTGGCCTATTGCCTCCTGGGAATCTTCAACATCAACATGCCTATGCTCTATGGGGAGGGGCGCAAGGCGTTTACACGGCTGCAAGAGGAGATTATCAGGACCACCAACGATTTGAGCATCTTTGCCTGGACCTGGCGCGGCAGCTGGGATGGACGCCCTTATCTCAGTTTCCTTGCTGAGGGACCAGAGGACTTTACTTGGTGCTCGAGCCTTGCATTGAGAACAGACCCATTGGTCAATGAATACGAAATGGCCATCACCAACAAAGGAATTCATATGCAAGGATCTCACTGGGTCTCGGAGTACAAGGATGGCGCTATCCGTTATTCCCTTTCACTGCAATGCACAAACAAGGATGAGCAAAACCGACCTATCCTCATTCCCATGCGCAAGGCCGGACCAAACATTTTTATGAGAGCGGCCAAGTCGGGAAGAATGGATCTGAGCCTCGGCATCACTAGTTCTTACCCGATTAACTCCAAATCCTTCACTCTGTTGACGAGGTTACCACGCGACCAGCTGACATCTGGAAGCTTGGTCTCCATCTTCCGCCACGTCGCCGTCGCCGTCGAGTTTCCGTCTGATGTCCCGAGACTGGGAGTACATGGTATACCGCAGAAGCATTGGGATGTAGAGGACTCCGTCTTCTTCAGTCCCGACAGCGCAGTGCGACGTTGGGGCTGCGTCAGGCCGTCAGGGATGAGCGGCGAGATGCTCGTGTGCTTTTGGCACAAGTCGAACAACGAGTGGGAGTTCCAAGGGACCATCCTCAACTCAGCCGAGGAGGGCATGGATGGGCTTATGCAAGATCTGTTTGTTTTCGCCGAAGCTCTTGACTATCCAGCTGAAGTTGTGGAAGGGGTGCTTAGACGCCATGGAGTCAAGCTGGGCCAAAAGTCGATCCTGGTTTGGCATGGTGGGAAGAAGTTCCGGGTATATTTCCAAGTCGAGCGTGTCAATGACCGAAGAATTTGTTTTGGGCCTCACTTCAAAGTCAAGGTATCGAGGGTGCCGCTAGACTAGCGACAATGTCATTATCACCTCCTTCGTCTGAGATATCAGGGGTCAGCCTGAGAAGGACACTGGTGTCGGTACAACATGGTGACTCCAGATACCAACTAGACTATACCTCTCACGTCTTCAGCCACAAGTTAATTTAGTTAAATATTGCCTTTTGTCAACCTTGCGGGCTCCCTCCTGTTCGCTCTGAGACTAGTGGTTTCAATAGTGCGCCTCATTGTCTTGCTGGTGGACACAGCCACACGCTACAATCGCGACTCATAAAGCACCAATCGCCTGCCTGTCTCCCTCTTCAAGGTCCCCGCTCCGTATCCTTCACCAGAATGTCTTCCAAGAGCCCCGAGTGCTCTCTCAACACCACAGAATGCATCCTCAAGACAGTAGTCAGCATCCTCAGCGAGATTCAAGATGAGAACAACCAGTTCAACTGGGATCCTCTCAGTTTCGCTGTCACGGCCCTCATTGGCATGATTGCCCTCTCGCTCGCGGCCCTGACTATTGGACAAGGTCTTTTGGCAGCGGGCCCTGGGCGGACCAAGTCTGGCACCTACGCCATAGGTCCCTGGTCGCGTCTCAATGTTGGGAAGTTCGACTGGATCGAGATGAGCTATCGAACAGTCTCACGGACTCCAGTCCTTCTCGCCAAGGCGATATTGGAACCATCTTGGGATCAATTGGATCATCTCCGGCATCGACGCACTCGCCATATCGCTGCGAAAGACCTAGCAGTACTCGAAGACCCCAAGTACCTCAAAAAGAGACATGACGACTATTTCCCAGCGACCTGGCTTGCCCTTCTAACAGCAATGGATTTGGACGAAACAAAACTATGGGGAAGCAAGTCCACAGGAGCTGATTATGTACCATCCGACTTCTCGATAGTCCCTGCATACGGCTCCATACGATTTGTCGTCACTCTCACCATCATTTTTGCAAGAGGCTATGCCCGCCTCATCATCGATTCAGAATCCAAACTTCCCCGGGTGCAAGGCGCAGGATTCAACCTCACCTTTCGCCAACATCCGCTTTTGGGTGCCGTGGGACTCTTTGAAAGACACGAGGCTGAGCTCTCGCCGACTTCTCAGGGGTTGGATGAAGTACGAAGCTTAATACTATACGCCAATGGATACATGGAAGTCCCAGTGGTCGAAACTGAAGAAGCGATGAACCAACGAGGGTCAATCGTGGCGACCTATGCAAGAGAGCTCGACTGGAACTATGTTCACTTCGAACTGAGCATGATGTTTCTCAAGAGAGCCGATGCGGCATGTATTTGCAACGACCAGAACGCACCTCCGAGTCAGCGCTGTTGCGGGTTATTGCCGGCAGCGTGGCCTTCATCCTGCGGGCTCCTGAAGCAATTGCTCGATCAGAACTTGATCAACTTCAACATCGCAAAATGGGGTCCCTTGTATACTCTAATAGCGGATAGACCGCGTTTTCTACCGCTCTTATTCCCCCGCACAAAGATTCGGTTCCGCGACAAGCTAGATACTCTGTTCCTTCAAAGCCGATTTTGGGCCATGAGGGCTTCAGCGTACCTGGAACTCTCACCTGACCAAACCGAAGACTTTTCCAGAGATCAGAGCACTTTAGTGGCACAGGCAACTTCTTGGGCGACGACAATAACCGATGGCCCGGTGACGGACCTCAAGTTAAGCCCAAGAGTTTGGGCACTAACGTCTGATTACCTTGAGAGGCCGTTGTCCGCGACCGATGGCGATCGTTTGGAAGAGGTGGCAGCAAAAACTGCACTCGAGCTTGAAATTGTCGCGATCGACACTTGGCTCAGACAGGCGGGGCCTCTCGTTCTCTGCCGGCAAATGACTCTGGGTATCCTGGGTCATGCCATACAAGAAGTCATGCTCAACGCCCACCCGGGCACTACAGAAAGCACTATAAGCAGGGACCAGTTCATATTTCTTGCGTTACATGGGAAACTCCAACGGTTCCTCTACGCCGTTGGGGACCCAGACCTGAAAGCTTGTCTCTTCCACGGGGTGTTTCCAGCCGATGCAGCGAGTTTTGATCGAGCCAAGGAGGAAGTTTGCAAGCTCCTTGACAAGATAAGGGATCTCTGGGAAACCAGAGAAGTGCAAGAAAGTGTAAATGAGGATGAAGAGGAGGACGAGCCACGAGGGCGTCCGGTTTGGAAACTGCCCAACACAAGCCAACACCCGCTTGACGATTTGCTCATATACCGAGTAGTCCTTATTTCTTTATTATACTCGCTATCTATTGACAGTAGCAACTTGCTTGAGGAGGAATCGTATGGACTGGTTGTACCGATCATGTAAGACGCCAGTCACTGTAGGAGGCCTTTATAGAGCGATTCAGGTCCTCAGGGCAACAATTATTCTGGTGTGAAGAGCATCATGTAATTCATACTTCCAGGAACTGTGAATGATCCTGGTCAGCTAGTCATGTCTATGAAAATAAGTCTATATGCTCCGCGCTATCATCCCTTCATGTACGTGGACAACCATATCATTCGCATCTACCACTCGCGTTGTATTTAAAAGTCATTGATTCATCAACGCGTCCGCAAACTTCCAAGCTTAGCCACCAACAGAACCAACAGCGTAGGGAGTAAACACCGAACAACCTTGCACATCAGCATCACTGCCCAATCGCCAGTAGACACCGCAGTCAAAGTTGGTGCTTCCGCGGGTGCCCTGGCACGTCAGGGGACAAGAGCCGTCGGTCTTTTGCGTGACGGTGCAGGTCATGTCCTTGAGGGCGCCACCGCTGAAACCGAACAGCACATACGAGCTGGAGCCGTAATTGTTGGGGTCAGTCTGGCCGTTGGAGCCGCTCCTTGCACCATTGGTCACTTTCAGAGTTCCGTCGAGTCCCAGGGTGAACATGAGTGTGGTTCCATAGGGACCGTCGTCGCCGACTGTACCATCACCCATATCGTAGAGCGCATTGCCATTGTTCCATCCTCCCATGGCGAGGATGCTAACAGTTGGCTTGAGGATAGTTTGAGTTATCGACGTAGTTGTCTTTTCAGTAATCGTCTCAGAGTAGACAGTAGCTGGCTCTGTGACGGTCGATGTGGAAGTGGCAGTAACCGTGGCAGTAGCAGTAACCCTTTCTGTCGAGGGAACCTGGGCGCAAGAGTTGTTAATAGGGGTTGAAACAGAATGGGGGAGATGATGACGCTTACGGTGACAGAAGTGGTAACGGTCTTGGTCCGCAAAGTTGTGACCGATGTAGTGGTGTAGGGAGGAATGTCGAAGCAGTTGCAAGCGTAGGACACGGCCGCAGGGTCGACGTAGTTTCCAAAGGCTCCAGGCTTTGCAATACCACGTGCTTCAATGCGGTGCAACTTGTCCTGCTTGACTCGTTCCTCATGAGCCTCAAGGTCGTAATCGCGCTTCACCTTGCGGCCGACGGGAGATGCGCATGCAGTAATGGTTTCAGTCTTGATGACTTCTGTTATGGTGGATGTAGTGGTAGTCTTAGTTGTTGTCGTCTTGGTCTCAGTGGAGGTGGTAGTGGTTGTAGAGTCCGTGATGGTCTTGGTTGAATCAGTGGTGGTGGTGACTCCTGACGTGATGGTGGAAGTGGTCGTAGTGACACTAGAAAATATTAGAGACTTTTCACTGCAACTAAAGACGTGAATTGTCATACGTAGTGTAGGCTGTCACCGTAACCGACTTGGTCGACACGGGAATGCTGAGGTAGGAAGAGCAAAAGGACGTAACTGGCAAATCCTGACGTGCCACCTTGACCAGGGTCTTGACAATGGTGCAGAGCAAGCCTGGAGGTCCGCTAGGGGGCTGTCCTTTCACACAACCCTTGAGACTATCATAGTACTGGTCGGAGGAGCACCTCTGAGGCGGCGGTGATGCGGTACAGCCCTTACCAGTATCCCAGTACTGGCCGTTGGGACAGAGACCGGAAGCAGGAAGCTTGGGGGCTGCCAAGGCCGATGCAGAGCCCATGAGGCTCAGGGCAAGCCCAGCCACGGCGTTGAAGTGCATAATTGAGACTGGGGAAAACTTGAAAATGCCCGATGTGGCTGATTGTGAGCCGGTAGATTCTCTGCCAACGAGCTGGTAAGAGACATCTATGAGACTTGGCGCCAAGTCTTTATACACAAATCTCTCCCACTTTTCGTAGAATCGTCCAAGAGATCCAGACCCGGGATCGACGGGATCAACGGGACCGACAGTTGTTCAGGAGACCGTAAGGCTGACAAGATTGGAGCTGAAACCCGATGCACGGCGTGCATTAATTGAAGCCTACTCTCCGACTATTGGCACTATCGCGTCAATAGACGTTGATTATGCGAGGCTAAGGCAAGATCTTGGGGTCTTGTCCGAGACCCTTGATAATTTTCGGCCGCCTAAGGGTCTGGAACTTGATCTAGCGCTACGGCAAAGCCCTAGAGCCACGATAATCACCTGGCGCTATGATCCTTGATCATCACGATCGACCTGCCTATTTCTCACAGACCCGTGGACAGAATAGCTAGCCATCCAGCCATCCTTCACGCAAAGAAGTAGGTTCAATTAAAAGCCCCGTGCAATGGTGCGCCGTTTCTCGCCCCAGGCTCTGCACGCCGGGAGAAAATGGAACTGCTAGCCCGTCGATCACCCGCAGGACCCAACCAAGGTTCTAGGCTCGCCTCCAGATCTCGCAAGCAGAGACTGATAGTCTCGTTAGGGTCCGTTGGCCGTGCCCTGCGCCAGCGTGTTCAGTGGCTGTCAATAGCTTCGGCGACCCGGACAGCTCTAGACCAGTCAGGAGAGTAATAGCACTACAAAGGAGCAACAACTCAGCTCACATGACCACATCTTGACCGCTTTACGACTTGTTAAGAATTTGAGATGGGAAGTGTTGAACAAAGTTACTGTTAGGTCAAGGCTTGTATACTCTGGACAGTAATGTGTGAAGACACAACAAGACGCTTTGTGCTCCAAAAATCAAATTGAAGAACAAACGACCCAAATGAGGTATTCTACAGGGCCATCTTGCCGTGGCTGCTATACACATTCCGATGCTCTTCGGCCGCGGATAGCAGAATCAAAATGATCACACCATCAAGTGGCTGCGCATCTCGTTGAAATTGAGGGCGCTAGACTTCCATTGCCCCAAAGGTCCATTCCCATGATTGGTTGGACCAGCCTCCTCACATTGAGCTGTCTGCCAAGGATGCGCCAAGCTAAAATAGACGGCATGTTAATAGTTAAGCATACTACCTAAATCGAGTCAACCTCCGGGCCACGCGCCGCAAGGCCAGCCTTTACCCACGGGACCAGCTTACATGCGCTAGGAGCAGAGCGGAAAGCGAGCTGTCAGTTTGGCCTTTTTGTCGCAGGGTTGAAGTGCTTGCTCTGCCCCTATTACCTCTCCGTAGGGTCATGGCTACACCACTACTTGCTCACTCTACCTTTCGGGTTGTTTCATCTCAGTCTTGTACAAATTTGAATGTTTTATACAAGAGTGATTTTATAGCCGAGTCTACGTCAATAAATTAGTAGAAAGCAGACATATTCAATGGGATTGTCCTTGTTCGGCCGTCCCTTGAAACAATTCTCTTTCTAAAAACACCAAATACAAAGCCATCATCTCTTACACATCAGTAGTATCACAGCAAACCCAGGGTCAGATGCAAGAGCAAGGAACACAAACCACCCGTCCTCCATCAAGGCGAAGGGATAGGTGAACGCATGACGAAAGCCCACTAGGTCTCCTGGGCCAACAATACATGATATATCAAAACTTGAGGCCGACTTGAGTCGACGAACTCCACGCCCAGAATACCATCCGTGGAATGTTTGCTGGATCCAATTTTATCTGGCAGATCACGGGAATCACAGGGGCTCCCAAGCCGCTCTACACCGATCATTGATAGACTCGCCATTCGCATAGAGGTTGCAGTTGTCGGCGACTACCCCAGTGACGATAGGCCTGACCGATTCATCGCCCATCTGTCATAAAATAGGGAGGACTTTGCTGGAAAGCTGTGGGGCGCCTTTTGTGACACTTAACAGACTACAGCTAATTCAGCCATCCCGAGTTTCGCTAATACATCGATCCTCCCATACTTATGTCCAGAGCTGTCTATTCATACTGGGTAATAGGTAGGAACTTATTTGCAGGCCTGCTTTGGAGACACACAATATTTAAAACATGGTTTAGGTTTCAAAAAGAGGTAGTAAAGCCACTTTCTTTCAGTTACTTGCTGGTAAGCATTCATCACCATGGGTTGCAACTCGACGCGTTATTCTCGTCAGGGACAACAGAAGACCACAGCACATGGAACTTAATACGAAAATGGGCGCAAGGATGCGTTCTCTTAAGGACAATGGGGACATCGTCTCGAGACCCGACAGCAGGGAGGGCCAAAGGCTGCGCGGCTGCGTACGTGAAGCGCTGGGAAGCTGGCATCCACATATTCTCGACCTCATCCCGTGTGGAGCACCTAGCAGCGTGATCCGGCCACTTGCAATTACCGCAGCAGCCACCAAAGCGGCCCGGAAGGCAGGACAATCTCCATTTGTTGCCATCAGACCCAGGGCCCCTAGTACAAAGAGGCGTGGTCCTGGACGTGACACGGAGAGGAGGTGGGTCGTTTCGCATCTGATAGTGGACAGCCTTCGGTCGTGGAGGGCATGTCGCACGCATCCAGTTTTCTGGCCCGGAATAGTTTCATGGTACACAGCTGGTCCAACTGGAGAGGGCAAAACCGAATTTAGGGCATTCTCATGCTCGACGACTTGGCCATGTCGTGTCATGCAAAAGAGTCTCTGGTTTCTGTTACCGAGCAACGTTCTGGGTTCCTCCTAGTTGCGTCGCTCCTTGGAAAAGAATCCCAACTTCTTATACATTTCAGTACCAAATGCAAGCCAACCTCTCTTTCAGTGCCAGCAACATGGCGAAAAATGGAGGTCAATGGATGAACCCGCAAGAAGCAGGTTGGAAGTGTCTCGGCAGCCTTCAAACCGAAGCCCTGGGAGAGGGATGACCCGGCCAATGGTTCCAACAGTGACAAGCACCCCCAGATCTGAGATACCCATCAGAACCGCTAAAGCTACCAAGGGGATTGGCGGTAAATCTCCATGGGTGGTCATTCCCCTGCTAGAAGCCGATTTCTCCGCATTCTGTTCATCAAAATGCGGGGTGACTTCTCTTACCTCGGGCCCGGATCGTCGAGCATGACATGAGTGAAGCAAATGGGACGAGTCATTGCCAAAGCTGGATAAATCTTTAGCCAATAATAAATAAACGTCCCTGGTAATAGAATAGGTGTTATGCCCATAATGCCCCCGAACGTGGACCGTCACGCTCCAGATAATCGCGTATGTGCCATTTTCCAGAGTCAAGTTCAAACTGTAACATGCAAAACCCAGCTTGAGGAGCGGACTTGAAACTTCTACTTGAGGATAAGTAAGCTATGTTGTGGTGCAGATAGAGTCGCGTTGCTTTGCGCGTTGCAGCGAAATCTGTCACAAGCATGCACGTTCATGCATGCACGTTTTACGCATCATTACCCCGTTTCATCCCTGATTCTCCAGATCCCACATCCTTCACAGCGAAACTCAACAACGCGTGTCGAGCCAGATATTAGAAAACGGTAAACAGACCACCCTGAGCTGACGATGCGACGATTGTTGCCGATCGTGTCATATTGGGATTAACTTTCTAACCCATGCTATATCTAGTAGCCAACCCCGGACTAATATCATTTCCCTCGACAATGCTAGTAAAATCAGGAACATAATGATGATTGTTTATCCAGACCGAGGTCGGCATCCTCTCACGGCATTTAATTCAACATGGATACATTTTTATATATATTTATTCGAAAACGTATGCCAAGGAAATAGTTTCTAAAAGCTTTCAACAGGCTTTCCTTTGCTAAGATGAAACCTTCCACTTCCCTTCTCACGGCCGTCCTGGCCTCGTTCAATTTCTGTTCGACCGAGGCTGCGCACTACCCAACGGAGCAATCCCTGACGGTCAAAACAACCAGTGGAAAACTCACGGGATTCATCAATCAAACAGCTCCTGCTGTACGTCAGTTTCTGGGAATTCCCTATGCTGAGCCTCCCCTGAACTCTCGACGCTTCCAACCGCCTCGACGAATCAAGAGCAATGGCCATATCTCAGCAAAGAAATATGCCCCGTCTTGTAAGCAGCCTATCAGCAAGAACCCGACTGTGTACACGGAGCATATGCCCGAGTTTCTCACCAATGGCGGAGATTCTGAGGATTGCCTATACTTGAATGTATACGCACCTCTTGAGCCAGTCTCTAAGCGACTGCCTGTCTTCATTTACATTCCTGGCGGTGGCTTCACGGGTGGCGGTGCAGACTCTCTGTACAAGATCCCCGACAAATGGATCCAGCGAACGCAGGGTCACATCGTCGTCACCATGAACTACCGTGTCAACGTGTTTGGTTTCCCCAACGCCAAAGCAGCGCATCAGAACGTGGGCCTGCTTGATCAGCGAATGGTGGTTGAATGGACACGGGACAACATTGCGGCTTTCGGTGGCGACGTCAACAAGATGATTCTGTGGGGACAGTCTGCTGGAGGTGCTTCTGTTGGAATGTACGGATACTCGTACCCAGACGACTTGATTGTCCAGGGATTGATCTCCGACTCTGGGTCAACAAGCACATTGGCCAAGCCCTTCGGAAACTACTCAGACTTTAGCACCCTTGCGAGCTTGACGGGCTGCGGCGGTCTAGCGGATAGGGAGGAGCTCAAGTGCATGCAGCGCGTTGATGCTTCTGTTCTCCAAGAAGTATACTCCAACACTTCTAGCGTCTCTTTTACACCCGTGGCAGACAACGTGACTGCTTTCTCAAACACCACCGATAGACTGGCAAGAGGATTGGTTACGAAAGTGGTAAGTGGCTCTGGGCCGTTAATCTTCCTTGAGGACGCATTGACAACTGACCTTTTTAGCCATGGATCATGGGCAACAATGCAAATGAAGGTGCCGGTTTTGGAGCCTACAATGCAAGCGGAGTATCCCCTCCCAGGTCGCCATCGGTCTACAAGCCATCACTTGTCCAGTAGCGACCGAGATAAGGTAAGTACACAAGGCTTAGTGGAAATTAACTACTCACATTGCTTGCAGAGTACGGGCACAGTTTGGATACCCGACATATCGATACTACTACACTGGAAACTTTTCCAACGTCTCGCCTTTGCCCTGGATTGGAGCGACCCACAGCGGTAAGTAACTGATATCCCACAATCCTTCATGGCTAACAAGCAGTCCAGCCGAGCTACCCCTTCTCTTCGAGACACACTATGAATATCGCGGAAATTCCACCGAGTATGAATGGCAAGTCGCCCATGGCATGCAAGGTGAGTCAACAGCAATTCATGGACGGATAACCTGGAAAACTGACAAGATTTTAATAGCTCTCTGGTTGTCGTTTGCTCAGAACCCCAAGAAAGCCCCCCAGGATGGAAAGGGAATTACGTGGCCACTTTATAAGCCAGGGCAAGAGAAGATGGTGGTATTCGCGGAGGAGGGTAAGAAATGGTTTCAGTTGAAGGATGAGTCTATCAACGACAATCAATGTCGACGCTGAGAAGAGTAGATAGAGACTACTACGTTGTCGTCAATCTCAAATGGCGTCTACACAAGAAGCCATCAGCGACAATAGCAAAGAGCAGAGTGATAAATAAAAATGTCAACCACCGATCTCGCGTCAGCCTCAATAACCGATCTCAAATCTAAGCACCAGCATGCCCTGGAACTTGAAACAGCCACTCACAGATCAAGCAGCCGTGCTAAGGACAAAACGTGGGAAAGCTCCGGTGCTAGCGCTGCAAGATGATCGAGATGACGTTATCCCCAACATGCCCAGACGCCACGATTGGCTCTCGCCACGCACCACCTCGCACAACCGTGTGGCTGGAAAACCTGAAAGTTGACAGACTGACAACGTCATGCAAGGATAGATTACGAACATGGGGGAAGTTTGTCTGGGTTGGGGCTCTTTATAAATGATGCCCTGCCCAGGAAGGATTGCATTGCGTCAGTCGCAGCTTCAACCTTATACCGACGACATACAATGCCTCGAACATTGTTGCTGTGCTTTATCCATGGGTTCAAAGTCTGTTTCCTTATACATGGCCATGTAGAAACCCATACTGACTGGCTAACTAGGGAACCGATGATACTTTTCACGACTTTCCCTTTGTGTGTCCCCGGCGCTGAAGACAACCAAAGTGGCCCGCTAACTTCTGAAAGGACCTGAAAAAAGCAGTCGCCAAACAACTACCCGATGACAAGGTCGAATCTGTCGTCTATCCCAAATATGAGACGACAGGGGAGCTGGTTCAGGCCACTGAGGCCTTTCTTGAATGGCAAGTCATTTTGCCCAAGACCTGAACATTACTAACACACTCAGGCTCAAGGAACGTGTAATGGACATACGCAAGAAGAAATCAGAAAAGCCATGGCCGGCAAACGATCGAGACGTCGGTGTCATTCTTGTCGCTCATTCTATGGGGTGAGTGTTCTCGTTTCTCTCCATCCCGATGCATCACTAACTTCCACCCAGGGGCTTCGTGGCTGCGGATTCTTTGTTTCTGACTCTCAACGAAAGAGCCGCCAATGCAAGCGAAGACGGCCTCATCTTCCCCCTCATCCAAGGCATTTTAACCTTTGACACGCCATACAACGGCCTTGCACGATCCATGTTTGTCTATGGCGCCTTTTCCAACTACCAAAGGGTCAACAGCGTCTTCAACGTCATGACAGCTTTATCAGCTGCTGCACCTGCTGGCCTCGCACGTCTCAGTGCCCGGCGTGCGGCAACTTCAAGTGTAGCCGCCACCGGAAGTCCTCAGTGGAAAACATGGCAATTGGTCGCCGTCAAGACGGGCACAGTCGGCGCCATCGCCGCCGGAGGTGTTGCCGCTTACATGAACCGCGAGGCCATCATGAAGGGCATGCGAAGCGTCAAGAACATCAACAAAGAATCCGTCGTCGAAGGATACCGTTCGAGTATGGATGCCCTTGGACAAGGTCTAGCTTACATCAACCGCGGCAACGTGGGCAAGTCATTCGCTTGGCTATCGGACCACTTCACCTTTGTCGGTGCCCTACTCAGACAAAAAGAACTCAATCGTCGACTGGAGCGCATGGGGGCACTCAAAGGCATCGGGATCCACGACTTTTACTGCTCCCTTGGTGAAAACGGCTACTGGAGTGGAGGCTACTTTGTCCCCGAGAGAACTTTTTGCGCTGTGCCTGAAGAGAGCCACTCGGCGTATTCTCTCTTCGAGAGATGCGTCATGCCCAGAGCGGGTGATGAGATTGAAGCACATCTCAACCTGTTCAAACCAGAGAAGCATCGTGGCTACGAGGAAATGACGGACAAGTCAGCCGAGTTAGTCAAGGAATGGTTCCTCAGCGAAGAAAACGTCGTCGACGACCCCCAGTTCCGTGAGACACCTCCTGAAGAAGTTGCCGAAGAAAAGACAGCCCAGGAGATCCTAGAGAAGGGTCCCGCTCAAGAGGAAGAAGGTGAAAAGGCCAGTGACGGAGGAGACAAGGCAAAGGAAAACGAACTGCCCGACGAGTCTCCTATTGATATTGCGGCCGCCGCCTCTCTGGTCCCGCTACCCGACGACGAGGGTGACTTGATTGGAGATGCAAGCCCTGAGAATGCCGACACCCAAGAGAAGCGCAACTATCTCAACTACCTCTTCGGAGTTGCGCAACAGGCCGGCACGGGCTTCAGCGATGTAAAGGGCTGGCTTCCAAGCAAAATGCCTCACATGCCAAATATGCCAAGCATGCCCAGCATGCCCGCCATGCCCAAGGTTCCCACTGCTGTCTCCTCGCTAGGCAACGTCTCAATGCCAAGCGTCAATATTTTCTCCAAGAAAAATGAAGAGGCTCAGCAAACCGAGGAGAAGCAAGCCGATAAGAAGGAAGATGTGGGAGAAAAAACAGAGGGTGAGGGAGGGAAGGAGCAGGAGCAGGAGGTTAAGGAGGTTCCAGAGAAGGAGGCTGGCGAGAAGAGTCAAAATCTGGTTAGATTTAGTGTTCTTGTTTTGCTTGTAGGAGGCTCACGCCATTGCAGGTTTGTAGGCTCAACTGGGAGGTACCTTTAAGAATAATAATGAATTGCAATAATATGCTCGACTAGAACTGAACCAGCAGCCACCGAATCAATACCTGAACTTAACGCTCTGGAAAATCAGCATCCTGGCGGATACCCCCCTTTGACTTCTCTCCCGAGTCTCGGCTATCTTCTCCTTCACGGTTTTCCTCCTCCATGATCTCACTCTGCCTCATCTCCAGAGGAACGAGAGCAAAGTGGGGCGCGTAAAAGGTCTTGCTCAGGCGCATCTTCTCGGGAGGCACAAAGACGTCGAACCAGCGAGGGACGACGAAGCCGCAGGCGATGAGGAGCATGACGCAGTGGGCGACAGTAAAGGCGAAAATCTGCAGAGGATCGTTGCTCTTCTTGGCAAAGGCTGGGTACGCAAACGAGACGACGATGATTAGGATAGGGGCTGAAACGTAGCGAAGGATGACGGGCCAGACGATCGGAATGCTCCAGTTCTTGCCCGTGGCAATGACAACGTTCAGGTCGCGGCAGAGCTGGTTGCCCTGATCAATGTTAGAGAATTGAAATCTCGAAGGTCTTGATGGATTCACAGAGTAGAATGACAGCCACCAGAGCTTTGTCAGTACAGAGTTTTTCCCAGAACCTGGGGGGTCCAGAGTCAGGCGTCTTGGACACGGCGATTGCAACGACGTTGGTTAAGACAAAAACGCCAAAGCCTACACCAGCACCAACCTTGGGTCCTTCAGCCTGACCAACAATGACACCTAGGAGCATGGATAGAATATAGCCGATGCTATACACAGAGTATCCAGCCACGCCAACTTGGCCAATCACATCCTTGAACCGATAAAGCGTAGTCGCGCTCACTACCTCACACCAGACTACAAAGATGAGGCAGAGGTTGTTGGTCCAGGTGTCAACAGCATCCAAGAGGTAGAATCCAAACTCAGTACAGTAGATGAGCGAGAGGGGGAATGCAACTACGACAACGCTCGTGCAGATGGGGACACGAGAGGTCTTTCGACCCAGGCTAGAGTCGCAAAGAAGTGTCACGAAGGACTCGAGCAGAGCAAATGCAGAGCTCAGACCCAGGACAGCCAGGGTCAGGAAGAAGAGGGCAGCCCAGACATTGGATCCAAGCATCTCAACGAGACCGAGAGGGTAGGTTAGGAAGCCGACGGTGACGGTGCTCAGAGAGATGGACGGGTCGTCAGGGGAGTATCCCAAGAGACCAATAACACCAAAGACAGCAAAGCCAGCCGTGATCTCGTATAGAGAGTTGCAGCACGCAATGATGAGCGCATCTTGCACAGCGTTGGCATACTTGGTGTTGTACGAGGCGTACGACGTGAAATATCCAAAACCGACACCGATGGAGAAGAAGATCTGACTACAAGCTCCCTGCCAGATGTCGCCGTTTCCGAGTCTCCAGCCGTTCCACTCACCAAAATAGTACTTGATGCCCTTTCCGGCATCGGGGAGGGATACGGACCGTCCGAGGATGATGATCAGCATGATGACAGGGAGACCCATGGTGAAGTAGACAGCTCTACCGGTCGTACCAACGCCTTTGAACATGCAGAGCCAAACAGTGAATCAGATAAAGGCACACCAACCGACAGTCTCACCGATCATGGCCGTACCAGGATACTCGACATACCCCCCGTTTTCAGGAGCGACGGGGTCCTTGTTAGCAATGACATCCTGCATGTCAAACTCCATGCCCCGATCCTTCCACGGCAGTGAGCTGTGGAACGAAGCTCGGAAGTAGTGCATGACCCAGGCTAAGATGGGGACGTAGTAGGTGGCCACGACGAAACCCGTCATGATGACAGCGAATCCAAGACCCTTGAGGCGCTTGTTGATGCCGTGAAAGGCAACGACCACGCTGCCTCTGTAAGCCTGTCCGATGGAGATCTCTAGGATCAGGGTGGGAATTCCCAGGAAGATGAGGGCGGTAAAGTGTGGGATGAACCAGGCGAGTCCATTGTTGGCAAAGTCCCAGGGTGCGGGATTTGAAGTCAGACCCTGTTATTCTAGAGCTAGGAGTCAGAAGAGAAGGCAGACCACCGGTAACAAGTAGCATCAGACCATCAGTCGACCTTCAGAACCGAGTGCAATAACGTTGCCTTGAGTCGGAATAAACTTGCCTTGCGCTAAGGCCGATGCGATCCAGCCTTTATAAATGAGACAGTATGGCTCACCTGTTCTCTCGTCTCTAGAAATAGATGCCCGACACCTTCCTCATGCAGCTTAAGCTGAAGAAACCCTTTCTGGAAGCTCGGGTAAGACGAGGAATAGACATGGGGGAGGCGATGAGACGTTGGTTTAATAGGAGAGAAGCAACCAAGGGGGAATAATATTCGTATTGGGAATTACAAAGGATATGCTTATGTGTGCATGTGCCGCCGGGTGACCAACCCCGGGATAAGCACCCTGACACTTCATTTCATGGGTGCTGATTCGCGGCGCTTGACGCGCCCAGGACCCCGGATGTACTCGAAGTTGATCGGGGCCAAGACTCTCTTGGCGGTATTGGCATGTTCAGCTGGCACGCGACAAGATGGAGCTGGGATAGGGGAAAGCGTCCGACTTGCTCGCCGTTCTCTTGAAACTATAAAGTAGGTTCTCCAAGTGAGACTTAATCGACTCTGATACGACGAGACACTAAGGCGCCGAGCTAGAATTTGGCGGGCATACAAACATCAATTGTCAGTCAAGCCAAGTCGTCATGATCAACATTGCACAAAGAGGTCACACGCTGCGACTGGCGCCACTTGCACGTCACAGCGACGACAGAATCTTCCTGATAAAACAGCCACCAAGGATGTCGTCGGGCTTGGCGCCAGCGACGAACTACCGACAGCGATAAGATCCAGAGCGCTTGATCTGCACAAGATCGGTACATGGAGGTTCAGCCTCTGCGCCTGTCGGGTATCACAAACGCCAAGATGATCGAGGTTGGCAGACATTTGCCGCACGAGATTGAGGCTGTGCAGCTTTAAGACCCCAGAATCCGCGGGAAATAAGAAACGTTTAAGCTGAGAAACGCGCCGAGCACGGCAATTAATTGGTGTTGGCGCTGCTTCCAGAAAACTGCCTCTTTCACTGACCGAGGATCGATCCATCATCTCAGGAATCTTATCGCCAGGAATGTCTGCTTGTGCTGATAAGCTTGCATCAAAAGGCGACCCTCTTTATCATGGGATAAGAAGCGATTGAATCCTTCGCAAGCCAAGACGGTTCGATACGAACAAGGGCCCGAGGTGTCTGCATGCTCCTATCGACATGCCCTTACCCTCATTCGTCTCATTTCCCGCCACATCCCAAGAACCAATATATTTTCGGTGTACTTGCCAAGTTCAACCCGGTCTAACGAGGGCGTATGTTGGTTTTAGAAGCGCGTCAAGATTATTTCAGAACCTCGCATCCGACGAAGCGACACCTCACGAGCCACTGAGAAGAAGATCTCCAAGAACCATCCAGACCGAAAACATGGAATTGGCCACGTGCTCTTAAGGGACTGCACCATCTCGATGGGGATCTGAGGGTGGTCTTCCACCCTTGCCGGTTTGCCATTGACCGGGGCAGGGTGGGCTCCATTACCACATATCTGGGGAAGCATAGCCTCAATGAGATCTTGGCACTTTTTCGACGTCGGTTGATATTCTCCAGTCGGGTTAGTTGAGCGAACGCACAAAGGGCGATTTGTGAATACTGTGCCAGGCCGTCTGATGCAGCGGGAGAGGCGAGATGGATGGTTTCCAGGTACTAGTTCCTGCATTGATATGTTCACCATTGCGTTCTTCCATATTGTGCCCGATAACTCCTCTTGGAGATATCATGGATACCAACAAAAGCCAAAAGTGGCAACCGAATGTGTGGGACACCAACAATGAAGTCTAAGATAGCTTCAAACTCCCATTATCAGTCTTCAAAGGAGCACTGTGGATGAGAGGGGTATGCTGCGCAGCAGGCTTGGGTCAGCATCAACGCTGCTAGGATTCAGTTTAGGGTTGCCGGCCCTTTACTCTTCACTCTCTGTCAGGTTCGATAGGTGGCGAATCTCTATGAATCGGATGAATTGCACAAGCATCTGCAGTCGTGCTGGATGATGGTTGGTTCGGGAATGAGTACCCTCGCGCTAACGACAACCCTGACCTGGGAGACAACATCGTGAATCCCAAGAGATTTCCCAAACACCTCGGGCCTCTGGCTGATAATGCCGGCAAGCCTGAGACAGACATCCGATGGGACAAATAAATGGTCGACAGCGAGCCGGAAGCGGCAGTTATCCTTTCTTCGACTGTCATAACATCTTGGGTGAAGGCAACGCCTCCCAGACATGGCATCAATGGCATTTTATATCCAGGTAGAACGGGCTAACTAACCATCCTCACTTACCAGAGATGCGAGGCTTCCTTCGTTTTTCGAATTTACTTGTTGCATCAACTACCAGTAGACTTTCATGATGGGGCATTGTGTACAATATGAGGGCATGATGGGCAAGCTGAGTAACGAGTCAACACAAAATTTCTTTCTGAAATTTTCCTCGTAGATACCTGCCTTATGTGAGCCGATGTGCAGTTATTATGAAGAGATGCGAGTTTACTAGCCTCAACATGAATGCAAAAGACTTTGTGTCTACCTGACCTGAACCCCATGCAGGATGTTGAGGGTCCTTTACTGTGCGAGAAGAGCAAGATGCTCACAGGCGGTCAAGTGTCTATCCAATCGGAAGTCGAGGTGCTAGCCCCTGAGCCAACCGGAAAGGCCGCGGCCGCTTGACACAGTGTGCAAAGTGGAACCTTAATTGTAAGAATTCACGTCTTTTACCCAGGGTAGGTAGGCGAGGCGTTCACATCAATAGATTGATTCCTCTTGCTGCACCCTGAAGATCCTTTGATTTTGTTGGCAGGGTGTGTTACATTGCGTCTGGTATGGATGAATTTTAGAGTACCGTCTCATTGGCATTTAACACAACTGGTGTACTCAGATTTTGGCATGAGAAGCAAATGACACGTTGCTCAATTTCCTCATTCATGACCACCGAAGCATTGCATTTGGCATCCGGTTGTGCATCCATGATCTGATGTGAGGCCATTCCAGTTGTTGATTTTGCTGAATGTTTGACTATTGGTCAGATTGAGACAATTCGCTTGGATGCTGTCTCAGTTCAACCTTCATTCATGATTTCCCGGATGCCACGGAGGCATGACTGCCTGCCCTGAGTTGTGCAGCTGAAATGCTTGCGCTTGACCGCCTGAAGCATCTGCGGGCGCCATTTGAGCTGATCTGACTGAAGTATTTACACCGCCTTTGAAGCCTTTGAATACAACATACCCCAAGATTCTATTTAACTATCTGTTGTCCGTATCCAACTGCCGGGGAGGGTGGCTTCCTCGCTCACCGCTGGTTGGCTACTGCACTTTGTCAGCGGTGCTCCAGGTGCTCGCACTGGCGTTTCAGTGGCTGCCATGGACCCCTGCTCCCTCATGCAGGCCGGGACATATTTTCACCCTCCCCTCGACACCACCACCTGATTTACCGCTTCCCCGCTCTCATGCCATCCCGCGCCGTCACCTCCCTCGATCCGATCCATCCTCTCACTGCCTCTTTCTTTGTAATACATACGCCGCCTGCTCCTGCTGCTGCTGCCCTCCCAAGCTCGGTACCGGCAGTCTGGCACGCCCGCGCCTCTGAGCCTGAGGTGAGCGGACCTCCAATGTCCTCTGTTGGGTCTCCCACCACTGGCCTGTCGCCAAGAAGTCGCCGCTCGTCGTCGATGGATCAGTCACCGCCTGGGCAGCCGCCGACCAATACCATTGAAGTTGTGAGTCTCTGCCGCCTGCAGTCCAACGCCATCAATTGTTCACACGCGCATACAGGACTCGGATCTCAATGACACAGACTCTGCCTATCCCGAATCGTGAGACCGCTTTCATCTCCCCCGTAGCTAATGCAGGCTAACCGTGCCGCTAAAGAGAGGCTGCAACTGATGGCATGTCGCTGAGGTCCTCCATTCTAAACTACAAGTGGGAAAATTCGCGACGCTACCATGCCTACAAAGACGGCTCCTACTGGTGAGCTGCTGGGTATCTTGCTTTTGTCGCGACCATGCTTGCTGACTCTGAAACAGGGCCCCTAATGATGAACAACAACAGGACGCCGAAGACTTGATGTAAGCCGCCTGTGCTAGCATCCACCCACCTTCTGATAAATCAAGGCACGAGCTATACCGAGTCGTCCTCGACGGAAAACTATGCGAGGCCCCAATTGGCGATTATCCCCAAGTAAGTCTCCCTTTCCCTCTGATCCACCCGCTGTTGTACTAAACGGCCTTGCATAACGTCCTCGATGTTGGGTGCGGGACTGGCGTCTGGGCCATGTAAGTTTGGCCACAGAGCGTCCAACGCATCCGCATATTGACCTTGTCAGTGAATTCGCAGACGAGCATCCGTCCGCCGCCGTCCTCGGCATCGACCTATCTCCGATTCAACCAAATTTCGTCCCACCCAACTGCCGGTTCAAGGTCGACGACGTCAACGATGACTGGACATTCGGCGAGAACCACTTTGACTTTATCCATATCAGAGCCCTGATCGGCTGTGTCCCAGATTGGGTTGAGCTTCACAGAAAAAGCCTAAGGTAATGGCACGAGAGATCCAGATGCTATTAATCCTACCATTGTTAAGAGTTTGTCCTCTAGGTCTCTCAGGCCCGGCGGTTGGGTAGAGCAGGTGGAATTATCAGCCATCGCTCAGTCAGAGGATAATACTATTAGACCAGACTCCCCGTTAATTACCTGGAAGGAAATCTTTCAAGAGGTGGGGGAATTGACTGGCAAGACCTTCATGGCGTGTGAAACCGTCGGCGATGCCATCAGAGAAGCCGGCTACGTCAACGTCACCGAGCGACGGGTCAAGCTACCAATCGGCATGTGGCCAAAAGATAAACAACTAAAGCAGTGGGGTGCGTGGAATCGCCAGTACCTTCTCCAAGGGCTAGAAGGCTTTTCTATGCGGGGGTTGACGGAATTGCTGGGGGTATGTTGTTCACCCCTTCTGACTCGGTGTGCGAGCTGAACCTGATCGCAAACAGTGGAGCGTTGAAAGAGTACAAGACTTCTTGGATGAGATGCAGAGGGAACTTCTGGATAGTCGCGTTCACTCATATCTTGAGCTGTACGTACCGGCACCTCCCTCGGATCATCGCAGCGAAGAAACCCTTGGCATGCCCGAGCTAACTATGATACAGGTGCGTTGTCTTTGGTCAAAAACCGGAAGAATAATAGGCACTGCTGGCCTTGGCTTGGTCCAGCATCGTGAACCAGAAGAGGAACATGGAAAGCAAAAGCAGTGTAGAGACCTTGAGCTCTGGCCAGGTCGACGCGTCACCACCTTTGATACCCAAATAATTTGCCTTTTCCCCTGGACCTCTTGGAAAAGATGTTTGCATTGGACCATCCTTTTAGACGCCATGAAGCCTTTCGCTTTCACTAGGCTCCAGACCCATTCTCGAGGTAACAATTCAGACTGGTGAGTATCATATGTTGATAGTTGGAGCTGGTAACGAAGAGTTTACACATCTTCCAGGGCTAGCATTGGGCGGAAGCAGAACCAAGGGCTAGATATCCACTCTCTTGACAGTCCCCCTTCAGCATGCCATGTACGCTTCATATAATCAAATCTCAGGATTCGGAAATGCTCATTTGAGAGGTCCGGAGTCCAGGTGGCCCGAAGCGGACTCTAAAAATTCTCCGGTCAACACGATCTCCGGCCCGCCACTCCATGGGACAGCAAGCCCATCGATCGCGTATGCAAAGCCCTCTTCACCAGCATCTATTCGACAGAATCTCAATAGCTTGTTGAAAATCATCGGTAACAAAATCCATATCGCAAGCATGCCTGTCTCTCCAGAAGCCCTTGCCCTGACCCTCTCGGGATTCATGAGTGGTTGGTCACCATACATTTTTCTATACTGAGTCACTGACACATGTCAACAAGGCTACTACTTCAGCGGTGCCTACGTATTCATACCCGCAGTTGTCAAGGCGCCGCCACCCCTCACCGCTCAACAGTGGAAGCAAGCCTGGGATGTCGGCCGTTACATCGGCAAGATCGTTGTGACGGGAACCGCGGCGAGCTTTGCATACCTCGCGTACAAGGAACCAATCAAGACGGGCAATAACCGGTTCCAACTTTTTTGCGCCGCCTCTGCTATTGTAGGTGCCATTGTACCTTTCACGATCATCTCTTCCTATCCATTCAACGAAGCCATGAACGATCGGCTGGGAGAGATTAATGGTACCGCCAAGGCGTCTGAGGGGGCAAAGGACCTCAAGAAACTTGTCATCGAATGGGGAAGACTTGACTACTACCGTTCGCTGCTGGCATTTGCAGGTACAATTGTCAGGTTGAGCGCATTTCTGGTCTCGAATAGAGGGCAGATCGGATGATTTTTACTACATAGCGCAGAAACAAGCCGTAGGTGGAGAATACAAGAGCAATGTACCTAGGTAGGGTGGGAATGTAGCGAATGTCTAGTCAGAAAGCGTCTCTGAAGAGTTTCTAATCATTACTGGACATGGCATAGCAGGGCTCTTTTGAGCCTGGGTTGAGGCCATTTTGTGGAGCTTGCTTAACTGAGATCTTATCTGTCTAGCTATTCCATTCCTACACAACTACCCAAACGACCGAACAAAACCGACTTGACTGCCCCGTGGGCGCCTGAAAATTATTACACTCTGATCAAGTCCTTAATCCATTGTGCTCGCTTGTCATCTTCCTCTGCCACGGCTTCAAGGTTCAGCATATGTGCGTGTCCCCTTGTTTCCGTCTTGACGGTCTGAAGCTTGACACTCATCTTCTCAGCCTTTTTAACAACTGGGATCTTACCCGGTGCCAACTTGGTCGTGCTGAACTCGACGACATCAATCACCGGAAGCCCCTCATTGGATGGGTCATGTGGCTCCACGCAAACATCCAAGACCATGGTGTGTTCTGGCATCTCCTCCGACGCAACGGCAGAGGGAGATTCACCATCCTTGTATCGACCCCACAAAGCTGGGGCGACCTTCTTCATGACCGTGTTCTGCAGTTGCAGTTTCGGTTGAGATGCGGCATCTGCGCCTACGTGTTGCAGTGTAACCGTCATGTGTGAGCTTGCGATTGCTTCCTTGTGCTGCATCGGGCGCGCAAATAGCGAGGATGAGCTGCTGGTCTTGAATGGTGCATTTTGCCCAACCGTAGCACTAAGCATTGGAACACGTGCTTGAACTTGGAACTCAAGATGGGTTGCACGAATCTCGACTCGGGGCGATCCTTCGTCCTGGAACCCTGGGCGGGCGCTCTCGTGGACAGGCAAGGCGCCCTTTGTGATAGTGATGATGTGGTTTGGTGCATTCTTCGCATCAGATTCGCGGGGCTCAGCAGGTAGATTCTTGACCATGCGCAGGAACGGCTCCCACGAGAGAGGAGGCGGCCTCAGCGACATAGGACCGAAGGCGACGATGGTATCATACTTCCAGAAATGCAAGTGGACGTATCCAGCCATCGGAGGCCCTTGGAGGCCAAGGCGAGCTGAAAACTCCTTCGGTCCGAGATGAATATTGCAGAGTAAGGCCGGTATGTTGACCTCAGCCCAGAGACAAATGCCGACTTCGGCGATGAAGAAGAAGGGGTGGTAGTGCATGAAAAAGTCGGCCCAGGCGCTGAAGGTTGCTCGAACCCAGCCCTTGTTGACCACCAGGTCCATCCTTCCACCACCCATGGCGACTTGAGGGGTGATTGCAAAGTATGCTGCGCCCGAGATGTAAATATCACTGTCGTACTCCCACTTGATGCCGACACGCGATGGAGCTACTGGATAGTGAGACGGCACAGAGTATTGGTTGTGGTAGCCACCGACAGTAAAGACAAAGTCTCCCTCGTATGGAGAACCCGCGAGAAAGACCTGACAAGCGAAACCGCCAGTTAAGCGGCAGGACGGGTTGAGGATAAACGACCTGGGCGTCAGCTCGCCTGCGACCAAGAGATTGCCGTGATGCGGGTCGATCTCGGCACTGATGACAATGTCTAGGACGAGAAAGGCGCGGTCTCGAGACTTGCCCTTGGGGAAAATCGCAGTGGCCTGAGCCATGACGGCAAACTTGGGCTCATCAGCCAGTGTGAGAGCAACGAGGGCCTGGGCATCCACCGTCTGGAAGGCCTTGAATCCAACACCAGCGACCATCCACATATCGGTCGAAGGCATCGTTATCCAACCGGTCTTGCCCCCATCACCTTCACGTAGCGTTGAGAGTTGTGTCATCAAAGTGCTCGGGGGTGCCGTGTCCTTGCTGTTCATGGCGACAAATGGGAAGTCGGCAACCTGAGACACGGACGGCAACTTCAGTGTCGAGTTGTAGCCGAACCCGCCGGTGAGACTATTGATATCGAAACTGCCCACCGTGAAGAGGGTTCCGCGCAACGTGCCAAAGACGAAGAGCGACTTCATGGGGTCTGGTTTGGTCTTGTGTTTCGGGTTGGTCTCGAAGTACATACCGGCTGCGATGGCAGACCACTTGGCAACCGAGACGGCGATAGCGCCCATGAAGCCAGCCTCTCTGTCTTTGGTGGAGCCGAAGGGGACAAACATGCCAGCTAGACGGGTGGGTGACTTTTCAAAATCGACTGCCATGCCCCCCAAGCCGACAACAAAAGCCAAATCTCCGAGGTCATCTGGGCCAACGACCTTTTCCAAATTGATCGCGAGGGTGAGGCCCAGAAGCTTGATATTGACTGGTCCGAGACTGAGGGCTGCGTCGAGGGAGACGATGATGTTGCTGAATGACTGCCCAGAGATGGACAGTCCAATGCTGCTAACGCTTAGGGGACCGAGAGTCTTTGACATGGGTGTGATTGTCTTTCCAGAGGGTTGGTCTGATTCGGCGAGGGAAAGATCCTCTCTGTCTTGGAGTCCACCATTGTCTGATCTCTTAGGACCTTTCTTCTTGCGTTTCTTGGCAAGAACATGGTCCAGAACCAGCCTATGCGTTTCACCCTGGTTCATGCCAATCTGGAAGTGTAGGCCACGTAGTATTGGCTCTGCAGCCCCTGACTTGTTCTTGCTCAACAATGGTAGAGAATCAAACACCTCAAACACCTTCTCGTTGAAAAGCTTGACCTCGGCATCGGTCAAGTCACGATTCGTCCACACGATGCCAAGGTGGTCAAAGGGCTGCTCAATCGCGCCAACGATCGGCATATGTGGAACCTGGCGGACGCTGGGCAGCGTGAACCGGATCAACTGAGCTGGCCCATCGTCAGCCGTGCCTGATACACGGCCGTCACTCACTCTTGCAGCACTCAGCTTGGCCGCTTCCACTGAGCGGAGCTGGGCGAGCGTGAGGACAAATTCACCGACTGTGATGATGAGCGAGAAGATGACGTGGGAGTTGTTGTCGCCGTCCATTTTCTTGCTGCAGTCGAGATCAACGTTTAGCTTGTCGAGAGGAACTTGGAGATTGCGTAGGAAGCCCGGTAACTCGTCCTCATCTACTAGATCGCTGAGAAGACTAGCAACTCGGAGCTTAGCCTCGCTGGGCTCAGGGCGTAGCTCAGCTTTGAAGAGCCAGCTTTTGGTGTCGGCATGGTGCTCATAGTTGAAGCCAAGTTCTACTGCATGGCCGGACTCCGGTCGGCCCAGGCGCAGTTTTCCAGCAATGTCTAGCGAGGTGCCTCCATCATATCGATGCTGAATACTGGCCGTAGCCAGGTAAATTCCACCCATGACGTCCAAAAGTGCACGATTTGACCCGTCAGGGGCAAACAGTTGGAAGAGACGCGCCACTCTGAGTTGCTTGATGTTCGCTGACGACACCCACTCATATCCCTTACTGTTCTTCTGACGCGAGATGCTAAAGTCAATGGGTGACTGGGATGGCTCCGGCACACCCGAGGAGTCGAAGCGTGGTGGTAGAGATAGCGTCAAATGAGCATCGAGCCGAATATCAAGCTCGGGCTTGCCATTTTTGGGTGGAAAGCCGACCTCGAGGCCTAGATATACTGTGTCAAGGCTTAGAAGCGGAGCGGCAGTCTCATCTAGAGTACCAGAGGCTTTCGTCTTGGACATGTCACACTTGAGTATCGCAGAAAATGAGGCTCTTGTTTTACCGTGGCCTAAGCTCATCATCGCCCGAAACTCGGTGACCTTGTCTGGCAAGCCGGGTGGTATATGCGCGCCTTCCGGCAGATGGAGCAGGCTCTCAATTGGGATTTCGTAGACAGGATCGGGCGCAGTAGGTATAGTCAGGGAATTCTCCTCGTAGAACGGATGTAGTCTCAAGGGAGAAGAAGGGTCGCCAAAAAGTGGCACTGGCCAAGTCTCGCCCGACACCTGAAAAGCTCCATTGTTCCAACGAATAGTTATGAGAAACGGAGTTGCCGAGTTGCGTGGGAAGTGTGCGTCAATCTCAACAGAGATTTCGAGAGAACGAGGCTTCATCTTCTCGTCGAGACCAACCGAGATTCGGTGAATGGAAAAGCCAGTGGCACCCAGCGCTGTGGTCAAGTGGTCACTCAAGGTAGGCTGAGATGGCTCGCCTTCCTGCAAGCTCTGGTCACTTTTCCCGCCCATGAGTTTCTTGGCCCAACTGAGCAGGCTCTCCAGAAGATTTTCGCTGTGGGCAAGCTTGAAGACAAGCTCAACACCGGTAGCAGAAAACTCGAGAGAAGCCTTGCCCTGGAATGCTGGCGGAGAGCCGTTGGACTCCCCCCACTTGATGCCGGCTTGCAAGCCCAGCTTGGCCAACGACTCACGTTTTTTGGTGGTCAATCTCTCGACGACGCAAGTCCCGACGACAACGGGGTCTGAAAACCGAACTGAACCAAGGCTGTCCCCCAAGAGCTTTTCCAGATCGTCTATCCCACCACGATCCTTGGGTTTCAAAGCCATACGCAGGATGGTGCGAGAGTAGAACTGGGGAATGAACCAGATGCCTGAGCGAGATCCTTCATAGCCTGATAGTTCGAGATTGCCGAGATGCTTGGACACTAGGATGTTGCCAGAAAGGGGAAAGTTGACAAGTTTCGCCAACTGCGCCAAGGTGAGGGGTGGGAGGTATCAAGCGCGAGGAGCACTCCCTCGATGTTGGCATCAAAACCGCGCAGTGTCTGGTGAGTTTCGGCCTCGGGCCCAAATTGAGAGATCCGAGCTGCCCCGTTTGTTGTAAAGGATAAGGCGGAACTGTCCCCGCTGGGCGTGAGGAGAATATCCGCCCGCTTCAGCAAGACCTTTTCCTGGTCCCGCGTTCCAGCCAGTCTAAGAGAGGCACTGCTGTTGAAGCACTCACCGAGCCACCTGGCACAGGCAGACTTGGTGGGGGCTAGCACCTCGTCGAAAGCAGCTTCAAGACTAAGTTTCTCATCAAGCAGGCCTCTCAGGAGGATAGAGGCAATCCACTCCTCGACAGAGGAAAACCCAGGTGGCGCCGCCGTAGGCTTCATCGACACAACAGCGGCATTGGGCTTTCGCTGTTTGTGTGGATTGTCGAAACCTGATGGTAGTTTGTTTGTGTCAGCGACGACTGGGGAGAAATGCCAGTGTGTCGCGTTCGTCTTGGGCGAAGCATCACTCTCTATCTCCATAGACCCACGATTACCCTCATCAGTGAAGGTCTCGGCAGCGTCTGCAACCTGTTTGGTAACAGAGTCTCCGATGGCCCGTCGCACGGGCCTGACAATTTCAGGCCTGTTGCCGCTCGCCATGAGCATGATCCACTGCACCTCCCGGAAATCGTCTGAGCCTGGTTCAAGGAAGCCTTGCACCTTGGTCTGCGTTGACCTTTGGATCTTTTCAATCGTCCTTTCTAGATAAACCTCGCCCTTTTCCGGTAGCGGATTAACCATCTGATTTAGTTCCTCGAGTAAGGGATGGTCTTTGTCCTCATCGACTGCCTTATTGAAATCTTGTTCGGTCATTGTTTTGTCCGAAAAGAAACTGAGGTAGGCGTAAGCCGTGGCGCTAGGAAAGGCATCTTTGTAGTTTTCTTTCAAGAAAGTTGGGAGAAAGTTGTTATCGGTTGGCTGGTTGATCTTGCGGAAGTCCCTGTGAATGGCCAGAGCTGATAGCCCCCAGCCCATTACAGTTGCCGGATTGCAGTCTGTTGCAATGACGGACCTTGGGTGCCGGGTCAACCAGTAAGGATGTCTGGTACAGACCATAACAGGATGTGAATCTTTTCCCTGCTGGGCGTTTCGTAGTTGGGCCAGATAGGCTAGTGCAAGAAAGCAGTACACCACAGCGAAGCCTAGAGCCGTCTGTTAGTCCTGCTTCCTTGCTTTTTCAGGTGCATGGTATATTCTCGATGTTTACTTACTTGGGTGTCCAAACTGATTTCCAGCCGAGATGACGAGATACTGCAGCTTCTGCATAAGAAGCTTCTCGCTTGTTGAATAGTGAGAGCCGTGGTGGCTGGCCTTTACCACATCAAGCTTCAATTTTCTTGGGCCGTCTACAAGCCATTTTACCAACTCATCTTCCATAGGATCCTGTTCAACGTCCCCGCCGGTGTACAATGACACGCGCATTGGTTCAGTTGCCACTGGCTCGGGCCAGATGACCAACGCCATGATGGATGAGTCGTTCTTTGAAAGTTTTGTTGGCGCGCTCGGAGCACTCCACTGGTCGATGCTATCTTTAAAAGAAAGACCGTCAACCCCATAGACGAGAAAGATTGGCTTTTTAAAAGCCACGAGGTTTGGAGCGTTGGAGTAGACTTGGCTGAGGGATGATGGCCACATGAATGGCCACATGGATGGTTTCGTCAAGGTGTTCTCCGAGGGCTTGAGGCTGGTAAATAGATCGTGGCCCATGGCGTACGTGCTCACAACAGCGCGGCAGACGGGGCGCCACTCAGAAGTTGAGGAAAGCCGGAAGAACAGCCAGTAGCAAGCCTTTTTTTCGTCTAATCCGACCTTCATGTTGTCATTAATGCTCCCAAGGGCCTTGACGTCCTTCCATGGACAGTAAAAGGTGGTTATGTTAGAATTAATGTATGGCGGCAGCTTAGGCGTCTTCCATTGATTGTACAACAGTTTCATAAGGCCGGCATAATGATCCGCGTCCCAGTGCGTGACAACGATGGACGTGAAGGGAAATTTACTGTTGAACTCGGCGCGTATGCTGGCAATGGCTCCCTCGACAGAGCCCACGGATGTTGACCTGCCTCCGTCAATCAAGACGGCCGCTTCAACGCCCGGCGGATCCCGTTGTCGGAGGATATGGACGGCCGAGTCGCCTGCGCCCACATTGATGAAATATGACAGGACGTCGTAGTCCTCGTACTCCATGTTGAAGGGCCAGGGCGGAAGAAGTGAGTATACGTCCGAAAGCAACTCGTGGTGGAGATGGTGATGGTGGGAGGTTTGACAGCGCGCGAACGGTTAGAGGCCCTTGGTAAGTTTAGGTACTTTGTCTTTGTACACAGGCATTCGTAACGGCAGGCAATTCACAGGACCCATCAGCTCCTGAACGGGAAGACCGCGCATCTTGTCACCGGGACTATTGGCTTGTGCATGAGACCATGCTGTGACGTGAATTCAGCTGATAGAAAAAGTATAGGAACCGATGACCCGCACTGTGCGCGCGGAGTAGTTCGTCAGGGGTCTCGGTGCTTGGCATGGTTGGACATGGATTGCTGGCCACCCTGGATTGTGTACTCGACCGCTGAGGTAGATCGGGAAGAAAGCTATGAGAGCCTCCTTTTAGCCGTATTGCTATGAATAAATCTGATCCCGGTGCGCAAAGAAGGCCTAAGCGCGAAGAGTGTGATGTATTGTGGTGGTGATGAAGAAGCTAACTGATCCGTGACACAGATCACGTGCCCCCTTCCACCTACCAGATCCTTAACCACTCCCGTTCACTACAATATAACCCTCGACCAACTGGCTCTGATCCGCAGAATCTATCTTTAACTTCCCATCCAACGGCATGATAGCCACGTTAGACCACTTCGTCTCCATATTCCATGTGTCTTCGTTCTTTTCCTTTAAGGGCTGCAGCCATTGCCAGGCATTTACGCCCTCCCCACCACCCAGAGGCATCTGGATCGTTGGCCCGAGATTGCTTCCGTTAGGATTCACGACCATGATGCGTGCGTCTTCCTGCGCCGGCTTTGCTGGCACCAAGATCGGTCCAACCGCGAAGAAGGCGCGTAGCTTCCTCAGAGCGTCATCGACGGGCCAACGCGGTAGTGGCAGTGAGGCCACCGGGAATAGCGATCCCGAGTAGATGTGCATTGGCGTCTTGGGGTCAATGATGGCGCTGACAACAGTCAACCGCTTGTGGTGTTCCTCATCGAGATCGCCCCCCAGGGTTCCAGGAAGGAAATAAGGCTTGAGACGCAAGGGCTGTGGATGCTCACTCTCAGCCCGTCGCTTCTTCATGATGCCAGGACTGGACCCTGTCAGTTCCCCACTATCACGGTTATACGCCGAAGCAATCTTGTCAATGTCCCCAGACGCGGGAAAGGTGCCAACTAGGCCGTCAAATGCTGCCGTGTGATTCCCTAACGCAACGGGGAACTCATAGTCGCCCAGCTCGAGCTCTGACGTTGCTGAGGACAGCAGAGAAGCATCCTCTAATGGCGGTGAACTGAGCTCAATGGAGACGCCCACGTCAGCGATGCAGAAGGGACGTCCGAGGGCAGCTGGTAGGGCGCTATCAAAGCTGGTACCTGTAGTCAACACACTGTCGCTTGCGCCAGTGAGCATATCAAAGAGAGACGAGCATAGCTCATAATCCCGGAGGGCATCAACAAGAACACGCAGTCGACCAGAAGGAGTAGGATGCCCGGTTACACCGCTGGGTCCATCTGATGCGATCACTGTCTTTTTCTCATCGATGAGTAGCATCTCGATGATAAAGTCTCCCAGTGGGCCATAGACTTGAACACTGTGGTTGTGGAAGTTTGGCAATACCCATGCCCAGATCGGGTTGTCCCACTCGCTGGCAATGTTCCTGACAGGTGTTCCTGAGCTACTGAATTGGGCATCAGAGAGAGGCTCCAGGAAGTGTGCGTTGAGTCGCGCCGGTTGGTTGATGCGCGGTGGGATCTGGAAGAACTGGCATAGCCCATGTTTTTCCTCCGCCTGGACGACTGTGTTTGGCCAGTACTCGGACTCCTTCCCCTGAAGAGCAGGGATCGTGCCGCACGCGAGACTGGGTGAGATGCTTGGATACAAGGCGCCATCACCAGTAGGACCTAGGCGGATGCCAGATACGACCTGTCCAAACTTGTCGACGATGGCAAACTTGATGAAGCGTGCCTGGCCATGCGTCACAGGCTTAAAGGGGCTGAACTCATCTGTATATGACGGATCAAGCGGCGTCGAGATTCCGTACGGAGCCAGATTTGACGGCCCGTTTATTTCCAAAGGCTGCAAGTCTCGAGCTTCAATGCCGAGGGCTTCTTCAATGCCGCTACCATCATTTGCCTTTGGTCGTGGATGGTGGCCTCGCCGCCTCGTGGTGAGATGCTCAGCAAGTCCAGATAGATCGGCGGCGAAGTATTCGAGTCCAGTAGCCTCCTGGAGCGTCTCTTGGAACTGTTTCTTGTCCTGGTCCGTGTTTTCTGATGATTGGGCGAGCAGCTGTTCGATCCTTGTGCGGAGGGACTTGCCTGTCTCAGGAAGAAATGCTGAACGACCGGATATGATGCGCATGTCTTTGCCCACAGCCTCGTCCATGGGTAGCAAGAGCTGGCTTCCCGTCGGAATGACATAACGCCATCGGCCCGTGTCTTTGTCATTCTCAAGTGTCCACCGGTCAAAGGGTACGTGGTAGTACTCCAGCTCCCATTCCAGGAACAGTGGGAACCATCCCTGTGTGTTGTTCATTTCCTCGACGGCCTCGTAGGGATTTGGCACGCCTTTTGGCGAGGGGGCCTCAAGCTCCCGCAATAAAGCCACGACAGGCCTTGAGATATCCTTGAACTCGCTCTCGAGCCATGCTTCATCCGGTGTAACCACAGTAGAAGCGTCTGGGGATATCTGAGAGGCCAGCCGCACGGGCAGGGTCTCATTGAATTTGTCAGGCCATCCGGACTTGGCACCGGCCATCAACACGGTGGGATCTTGATGTTGACCAAAAGGATCTGTGGGAACCGTCTCGAGCGCCTTGTTGCCGGGGATGAGGTACTCGAGATCTTGCTTTGCGGAATTTACTGACCCCTGAGTCTTGGCAATGTACTTAACCAGGTCATCTAGACGGGCTACGACCTTGCGAGCCTCTGTTAGGATCTTGTCTCTTGCTGGCCGATGCTCCTCCAACGGCACCTTTCGAAGACTGGCTGCGTTCCACCAACAGGCATACAGACTATGTATGAGCTGCTCGACTTCTCGTGCGCAAGTGTCCAAGATTACTTGTCCTTGGTTGAGAATCTTTAGCTTGGGGACAAGATCTTTCGCAGCATCCTTGGAGATGGTTTCTGCCTCGTCCTTGGGCAGCGTCCAGGCCGTGCCTTGAGGTCTTGCCAGGAACGACTGCGACGCGGCATCCTCGGCAGCCTTTCTCAGCGAGTCAGGGTCGTCCTTCTCTGCCATAATGCGCATGACGAGTTGTGATAATGCCGATTGTGCCGTAGCCTGAGCTGCCTGGTTACCACCCATGGCAAAATGTAGGTAGGCTTCCAGAGCGTCCAGCATGTGCACGCCTACGGCGATGGGTTGCTTTGCATATACATCCCCTTGCAACAAGGCAGCCGGCCAGCGCATGCCTCTAGAGTCGGCCCGGCTCCATCTGACATTACGCAAGATGCCCTGAGTGAGGGTGCGGCCTGCTATACTGGCAGATGCACGTTCAAAGTTGGCAGCAGAGGGTGAGTCCTGGCTGAGCTTGAGATGGAGGGCATCGAGAAGCTCTTTGTTGCTCATCAACTCTAACTCAATCTCACCACTTTCGGACGCATGCGGGCCGTCGGGGATAAGTCTGTGAGAGTCGACAAAGGTGAGAGGATCCGAGTCCTTGGCCGAGGAGTGGAAGCCAATGACAGAGTAGTCAACAAGCTCGGCATCGATGCCTTGGAGATTGTCGAAGTACGAAAAGACGCCCATGTTGTGCGGCGCGTAGTCGGCAAAGTACTCATGCCCCAGCTCAAAGGAGTTAAAGGGCACGCGGTATTCGCGTCCTTCCGTCATGTTCTTCATCTGCGCCAGTGGCCTAGCCCGTCCCATTCTCAAAAGGGGCTGGTCCTCGATGGGCTTCGAGGTGTCCATGGCTGGACATGTCCCGGCCTCAAAGTCCTCGGATATATCGAGGTGGTCGATCCTGCGGATGCAGTTGCTCTCAACCAAGACATACTTAGTCAGGCTAGGCTTGCCGCGGACCTGACGGACGACGATCCAGCGATCTGGCGCAGGGCGAAACTGCACACTATGGTCGTTTGCAGCCTGGGTTCCGGAGACGTCACCGCCTTTGAAACCTGCACGAGCCTTGCGCGAGTCCCATTGCTGCTTGCCATCGCCTCGCAAGCCTGCCGTTGCACCCATTGCGCTGTCAGTCGCCGTGATGGCGGCACGGTAGAGTCGCGGTAGACACCAGGATAGATAGACACCACAACGATCCGAACGCAGCTCTCCGGTGCTGGGGTCGATGAAGCGGGTGCTGTATCGTGCCTGCATGCGCCAGTACGAGAGGTCAAGGTCATCCATGAGATCGTGGGTTGGAGCCCCAGCCTCGGCATGTTGCAGAAGGGTTGAATAGTCGGGCTCGATGAGGGGGGCGAACTGAGCGGCTGTTGAGGCAAAGTCTTGTGCAACGACCAAGGCTTGGACAGCCATGGGCACGACGACAGTAAAGTTCTTTTGCGCCGGGGGAGCTGCATCTTGAGAGGCCATGGCCAGTGAATAACCCAAGTGATTTGGAGGATACGACGAGTCTGTCAGCTCTCCAGTAGGTGATGAGGGAACTCACCTCTGCCATCTGGTGGTCTAGATAATGCAGTCAAGATAGACAGTGTCGTTTTGGGCTCTGCACGGTGTCGTATCGAGAAACTAGTGACAACCTGCATCAATAGTTCGGCGCGGCTGGCGTTCCCGCAACGGAGACTAGACTAGACGCGTGGAACCCTGCCGAGCGGCCCGATCCCTGAGTGCATCCGTCTAGAACACACAAGGACCAACCCCTCGCCGGGTCCTGCTCTCTCGGTCCTGGTGACCCTTCCTTGGTGTTCTCTCTCAACAGTCAACACGACAGTCAGAAGATGAAGTCTTATTCACGTAACCATCTTCGCCCGGCCTTCAACCACCTCGCGACGGAGGCCAGGTTGGCAGCCTCGCTCGGGTCTGACAACCCACCATCTGCCGAACAACTCCAGCTGTGGTCATACCAACTACCCACCCTGAGCGCCGGTAGCTATGACGTCTCCGTCTCTCAAGAGATCACTCTCCCCAGCGGAGAGACAGTCCATCTTGACCAGACGACAAAGGACCTTCACGTCCCGCTGCCCAAATTTCGGTTGCCGGACCCTTCGGACTTATACAGCGTCCATCCAGCACCTGGACACAGCGCTCATGCGCGGACGCTGGCCAACGTGGTTTTCAGCCAACCCACGACTCCGTGGGAGCGGGAAATTCCCCTTGGGAAAGACCTTGAGAAAGATGTTGGCTCCAACAAGCTGCCATACATGGCCGTATTGACCTTTTCGGACGAAGAGCTGCTCCTGGACCCAGAGGCATACAAGGCCTTTGGCTTCAAGGAAGAGTATGAGCTATCAACTGAGTATGGCTCTATCGTCACCACGGCCTCTAGACTCTCTGCTCCTGGTTTTCCAATCAAGTCAGCCTTGAATGCACCAGGAGCAAGTGATGACTTTAATCCCGATGATCATCTATCCCTGCTGGTGCTCGACTCGGAGATATTCAAGAAAGTCTTCATGGCGTACGACGGCGATAACAAGCCAGTCTGGACTGGGAATGCCGACTTGTCAAAATTCGCATTCATGGCATCGACGCAGGATAGCGGCAGCGGCTTCACGGCGAGCTCTTTTGCGGACGACAGCGGCGATGCTCATCGGCCACACTTCTCCGTCGTTGTCAGTCCTCGCACGGGGCCTCCAGGGATATCCTCACCAACGCGTGTCGTCTCTCACCTCATTTCACTTGAAGACGTCCACAAGATCGCCATTTCAGCCGACAAGGTCACAGGCCAGTATGTGGGCTTGGTATCTCTGCATGCATGGGAGTGGATAGCCGTTCCAGATACCGCAGGCGACTTTCGTCAGATTATGACAAATTTGGGGGAGACTATAGGTCCTCTCGAAGGGCCCTACAGCGATCAAGTCAAAGAAGGACCTTCCGAGGCACTAGCTTGGTTGAAAGCCAGAGCTGAGGAGGGATATGCCCTGAAGCGGCACACAGACCTTACAGGAGCGCAGACCAAGGTGCTGATGCGAGGTCCGCTGATCCCCGTTGCGCCAAGCGAGGACCCTCCCGAGGCCTTCTCGCTCTATGGCGAGGGCCTTGCACGGGTTGACAAGGAGACGGGAATCCCAGACGTCTCTTACAACTCCGCGTGGACACTTGGTCGATCCATGATGATGGCTGACCGTGCTGTGAGCGCAAGCCTACTTCGTCTCAGAGGCAACATCCATTCCGAGGCCGTTCGCCGAGCAAAGGCAAAGGCCCTCTCTCAAAAGGGTTACAAGATCCTCAGCAGCAGGGAGACCTATCTTTCCGGCTTGAAAGACGCAGTCAAGCATCTGCAGAAGGCCCAAGACATAAGTGACCTTCACAATAGAAGCGCTGCAGATCGGTGGGCTCGCCCCGATAATTCCAATCTTCCCGTCATGCGGTTATCAAACGACACTTCCTACTCTATCGCCGACTATGAGGACCAGGTCGGCCAGGTGACCCTGCACATGTTTGGCTACGAGTCCAAAGATGCAGAGGGCAACCCTGTTCCAGTACGCCAGATCGACGCTGACGCAGCTACCATCCGCGCCTGGGCTGTTGATCGTTTCCTCCTCGCCGGTGTCCCCATGCACAGCCTCATTCTTGACCCAGAAATGTTGCCTGAAGAGTCAATTCGGACGTTCTGCGTGGACAACATCTGGATCGACTGGCTCGTCGACGGTGGATTGAGTCTCGCGAACCACTTTGCGCGTGATGATGACACTATCCGAAGATCCTTCAAGAAATGCATCAACAAATATCTCAACACTCCCATGGATGGTGGAACGATCCCTCAGCTGCCACGCTGGGGGTTCCTCATGCGCAGCACCGCCGTCAGCGCGTTTCCAGATCTCAAAGTAGAGGCGCCACTTCCTGAAAATGCACCTGACAATGCCCGTCAGGTGCAATTCATGCAAGTCCTGGCCGAGGACGTTCTCGTGTGCCTGTTCGATCGTCTTCCCGGGGAACAAGAGTTCAGCTACATCCGTATCAGTCAACCACACCATCAGCAGGGCTTCTGTCTCGGTTCAAGCCTATCCGGCAGCGAGCTGCAGGTGTACCATCGCCCAGTGCCGAAGAAGATCGGCCAAAAGGTTGGCTCTGCGGGTGGGGATACTTTCAAAGATGAAGAATCAGTTCTTGGGTTCGACTTCAAAGCTCGCATGCTGCGGCCAGCAACGTACATGAACAAGTACCATGAGGCTATCAAAGACAGCGAGGGTGCTTACACGGGTGCGTCCGATTCGTCGTCGCTCCTTGCCACACAGCTCAGGACCTACAACTTGCGACTGGAACTGAAAGCAGAGAGCGATAAAAGCCACGGTGTCTCAAGTTCAAATCGATGGACAAAGGCGGCATTCAAGCTTTCAACAGGATCGGGGCCGGGACCAGGCAACGAGGAATCTGGAAAAGAGTCAGCACCTCCTGAGCGCATCGTCCGAGCACCTCCCAGTAGCAATGTCGCTTTGCCAACTGGTCCAAGACTCCAGATTCACCCTCCCATCTCTCCGTACGACTTTGAGGCAAAGAACAGCATTCAGAAAAAGCCTCAAACACTTCACGAGCTTGAGTCCAGCAATACGCTCCCGTACTCGGCGACTCCCCTACATGTCAGCTGTTGCCTCTGCTACGAGGCAGGAAACACCAGCAACACGATTTACGCGCCAGAGACACCGACTGATCTCATATTCAACATAAGCGCCGAAGAGTCTAGCGGCCTTCCAGCTGAAGTAGAACTTCGCATCCCCGTCGCCCTCAGCTCTGGGATATACCCTCCCAAAATCAAAGATGGGTCTCGGGGTGTCATTGTGATTCCAGGCACTGGTAATCAGCCGATAACTCCTGCGCTGGAGGATCTAAGCCCCAGTGAGTGGTGGTCGTTTACTCGCAAGCTCGCAACGTCTAGCCTCTACTCTTTCATCCCGGAGGCGCTCCCCGATGAGGGCGATCCTATCCCTATTGAGGCTGGGAAACTCGTCATGCTCATCATCAAAATCAAGCCACGGTTTGAAGGCCTGGTCGCCCCTCAGACGACGTCGTTCAAGACATCATTCATTCTGCGAGGCGTCACCTTCCTCCTGCCGAAGCCGAAGCCGGACCCTTCTGCTGATTGGCCTGCTGGGCCATCGAGGAATGCACGATTCGACCTGCTGTGGCGGCCAAGAAGCCCTGGCGGACAGACTAGTGTACGGACAACCCAGCTGACAATTCGGCCTGCCGTCATTGCCACCCTTGAGGACGAGGAGATCAATTTCGACCTGGACAATCAGACTCTCAAACTCGTCTTCTCCTTGTCTCGTCTCCCTCCCTCGGGAGCCCAAGCCCACCTTATCGTCACACGACAAGGTGTCGGTAAGCCGTTTAAGGAGACCTTCGAGCTTCCGAAAGCAGAGCATGATCCTGACGGCCAAGGCTACCGGTATTCCTTCGACAAGCTCATCTCTAAGCTCGGGTATTTCGTACCTCGTGAGACGAGACTAACAATCGTGGCCCCCGACAATGGGCGCATGCTAGGCCCAGACTCGGCACCGTTTGTGTTCCCGCAGGTTCCAAGCAAAGAAGACCTCCAAGGCTCATGCTCCTTTTATTGGGGTCGGGACTATCATGTGTCGGTCATATGGCCACCACCGCTCAACACCGAACATGTGCCCGTTAAACACAAGTTTGCCATCACTAGCCGACTGCAAGGGTCCTCAAAGGAGCCACTCCGTCGCGAGCCAACAGGCAATGAAGAAGAGATTGTCCGCTTCAAGGCGGATGAGCTTAAAGATTACGGGAATGAAAACTTAGGGCTTACAATCAAGGTGACCATCGCGGTGGACGACATCTCGATCCATGGAACCGTGGTGGATTGGGAGGCAAATCTCACTACAGTGCCAACCGTAAAAGAAACAGTAGAAGAACACGGCATGGCCGTGACGACACGCCTGGAGAATCCTGGCCCAGCTCCCCCGGTTTCCACCAGCCGGTTCCCGAGCATGCGTTTCTGGAGCGAGTCAGGAACAACGGGCTTCAAAACCGACATGTGGTACTGGAGAGATGGCAAACGCCTCGCCGGAATCCGATGGCACGCTTCAGAGGGGACAGCATACGAAGAAGCTGGCCCCAATGTCCCCCAGTCCAAGCCTGACCTCACCGGGGCGGGCGCCCTTGCTGTGGTTCAGATGCACCAAGATCGACGGTTCAAGATTGTCTGGATCGGCAACGACGGTAGCGTCAACCTCTGGTCAAGGGAGAATGAAGGATTGGGGCCCGAGAACTGGAGTTATAGCGTCCTCGCGCCTCCGGGCAGTGCATCAACGCTCGGCGGGGGGTGTTTGGCAGCCTGCGGCGAAGTGCCAGTCAAGGAGCCTCGACCACGGCGCAATCCCGTCATCTGGTGGCTGGGTCCACGCGGAGAGATATTTGGCCGCCGAGCTGTACCTGACGGTCCCAACTCGGAGCAATGGGTCGATGTCGAGCCAGGGGCCTCTCTTCCAGCCGGCAGTGTCGACGTCACCTCCTCATTGGCGAGGCCGGCGCAAATGGCAACTACATGGATGTATGACTCTCGCAAGGAGGATGAGGCAGCTTATCTCTTCTGGGTGCGCTCAAACGGGGATCTTATGGGGACATGCTCGTACACACCAGCCCGCGAAACTGATCCGCCCTTGACAGGGACCGCGATTGCATACCGTAATGTTGGGGCAGCACCTGGCACCTCGGTAACTGCGTTTATTGGGAATGGAACCGGTAGCAATGGCCCAATGGACGCAAAGCCCTACGTGCTCTGGGTATCTACTGATGGGTCCCTCTGTCTTGGCTCCACGGGAGATGTCAACTGGATCTTCTATGGAAGGAGTTGGGACCCCATCATCAGGATTGCTTCACCAGGTTGCGCGAGTCCCCTCTCTGACCTGTGTCTCCTGGGTCACTCGTCGAACACAGCGGTGGGAGTGGTATGGGTAGATCCCGGCCGCAAGTTACAGCTTGCCTGGGCTAAATCGATACCTGGAGCTTTTGGTCGGAATGAGTGGTCGCCATGGGGATGGAAGGAGTTTGAACACCGGATGCCAATCGGACAGACTCCGATAATTGCAAGGGCCGAAGCGTCTGACGCTCTCGGTCTTAATGTGATTTGCTTTCCGGCTGAGAAGGGGGGTGGAAGACTTGTACCGTGGACCTGAGTTCGATAAAGCCATGAGATGTAGTGGGAGGCACGGAAGTGGGTAACTGAAGGACGAATTTCTCGGTTGTTGTTTAATTGAGACATCTTTAGTAGGTATAAATAAGAGATATAACAGAACTCCACAGCGACGACTAAGGAACTACCCCAGTATCTTCAGACAATGAAACCTCATTAGCGCGAACAAGTTGACCCCTGAGCCCCTTTTTCATCCACGCCAGCCTCCTTGCAAAGTCCAACATGGACTCTGGTTGGTATCTCTCCATCTTCCCGTAGATCTTCACATGAGCTAAAGCGAAACCACTCCACGGCTTGACTTCCTCTTCCCCACCCCCTCCTTTGACCGTGATCCGCTGCTGATCCATGAACCGACCGGACAGAAGCCAAGCTCTGACGGCTTCAGTCCCTGCAAGCGCGAAGCAACTAGTGACGCCGTTCTTTCCAAAGTAGCAGACTGAGGCGCCTCGGCGTACGAGGTACTTAACAGCTTCGAGACTGCCGCAGGCACTCGCAAGCATGAGGGCGGAGCCCACGGAGCATCCTTCATAGTCAACCTTGGCCCCCATTTCCAGGCAGTTTTCCATTACATCGACAAGGTTCAGCGCTGCTGCACGACATAGAGGACTCCATCCACGCTGTGGCTCGAGGTTCAATATTCTCTGAAAGGTCCCCCGAGGGACTCGTCGCTGAAGGTGGCGGAATCTTGTTGTTAGAAAGGCCATCTTGCCGAAAGGATACCAATCCAGATGCCAAGGAAACGGGCTAGTTTCGGATAATCCAAGGTCATCCTCCGGCACGAGTTGTGATGCATCGTCCTTGCAGATGACGCGGTGCATCAAACTCCGGCCGCACTCGTCCTCCTGAGTCAAGTCGCACCCCAGCTGTCTCAGCGCAGTGAGGCGGTGGGGAGTAACGCACATACCCTCATAAAGGACTAGATGATGTGGGTCAAGAATCAACTGCCTTGGCAGCTTGGAGATTAGCCCGAGGTGCGGTTCCTCCGTTCCAGACCAAGACATCAACCAAGAGAGGGGATTTGTTCTGCAGACCATGGCCGGTGAAGCGCCCAGGCTAATGAGATGCGCTACCATGTCGACGGTCGTCGCGTAAACTAGAGGCGTCCAGCCGCTGCAGTCGACGCAGTCGACGACTGCGCCACGTTCAACGAGGATTGAAGCGGCCACCTTGTCTCCTTGCCACGAGGCGAGATGCAGCGCTGTTACCATGCGAGACTGCAATCCGTGGCTCCAACCGTGTGCAAAAACAAATGTTTCCTCGTCTCGGCGATTCACGATAATTTGGAGCATTTGCCGACAAGTCGAGTCAGGGTATGGTTTCCTAGATACCGCAGCAAATTAGCATGAAGCCCTCTGGACTCTTACAAGTGAATCTTACACCTGGGCGTCTTGCTCGAACTTCTCCCAGGCCTGCAGTATGATTTCAATCCCTTCGGTATTACCAGACTTGACGGCATAGTGGAGAGGGTAGTCAAGGCCACAGACTAAATCCCCACCACATTTGTGATAAGAATCGACAATAGCGCTCAAAATCGGGGCAAGGTTTGAATCTGAAGCCGCGGCCTCGATGATCGTCATTGTGCCCCAATCTGAGTCCTCAAACGACTTCAAGGTACTCGCACCCTCGTTCAGGAACCACTCTGCAATCTCCAACTCACCTCGCTCCAACGCCAGCATCAAAGGGGTGCACCCCCCAGTCCTCGGTAAAATGGCATCGATTGGGTAGCCCTTGGAGATCAGATTCTGACAATATTTCTGATCGCCAGCTCCGATAGCTCGGCCAAGTGCTGCTGCCAGACGACTTGGCTGTTTTCGAGATAGGTGCCCCCAGTTGCCAACCTCATCCCGCCAAGCTTCGAAGTAGTTGACGAGTTCAACCAGATTCCGCTCTTGGGCATAGTCTTTCGGGCTCTTTCCAAAGTCATCCAATGACTCGGATGCTCCATGTTTGCGCAAGACCTCCACAACAGAGATGCCATCCCTGTAGACAGCCAAGTGCAAGGGTGTCTGGCCGAGCTCGTTCTCCGCCATGGGATCGAACCCTTTGGAGATGAGGAGTTTTGTTGGCTTGGTACGCCCCATATAAGCGCTGACATGTAGCGGAGTCCAGCCCTCCTTGGTCATGGAATCCTCAGCCTTGATGAGCTTCCTCTCGAGGAGGAATTCCAAACAAGCTAAACTACCCTTGGCGGAGGCGAGATGCAGTGCGTTCGCATTTTTGAGGTTTGTTCTTCCTTGACCCCAAGCCTCGACGTAAATGTCCATGGACTTCCTCCAGTTAATGACAGACGATCTCTGTGCACTGTGAGACAGCACCTGCCACAGAAATTCCGCGTTATCTGATTCGAGCGCTATGGAGAGGGCTGTCAGGCGTCCATGGCAAGGATCGGCTCCTCGTCTTAGTAGCAACTCAACGCATGGCAAGGACTTCTTCTCCAGGTGGAAAGCAAGGACAGACATTGACTTTTTATTACGAGCCAAAATGTTGACGTTAGCGCCTCGTTGGATGAGGGATTCCATTAACCAGACATTGTCGGTGGTGTCTACCCGCAGGGCGAGCCTGTGCAGAAGTCCAAGACCATCCTCTGGGGACGTATCATTGAGTTTGTCGCTTTTGCAGTAGTCGACTAGAAGCTGCAACATGGACTTTTCAACCTTGGCCTTGCCGACATAAGAGCGACAGCAGGCTTCCTCAAGGGCTGAAGCCCCCTTGATCCGAAAATGGATGTCGACTTCGTGATCGAGAAGGATTCGCACCATCTCCAAGTCGCCGCTCTGCATGGCCATCTTGAGGAATTGCTGCACCGTGTATGAGTTTCTAACTGACGCCCAGTGTTGGGTCTGCCGCAACATCTCGCGGACCGTGTCGACAGTGATAAAAGATGGCTGAGCCTTGGAGACGTCGCAAGTGTGCCCACAGAGGCGAATCATCTCAAAGACGACAATGATGCCGCAAACTTTGTTCCGTTCTTCGTAGACTTGCATCGCCCCCAGTCCAACCATGGTCATCGTCACTTTGTCTATCAGGTTCGTCAACGCAGTCAACGCCTTCTCATCCGTATCTGAACTGATCCAGATTTCCATAGGCAAGAAAATTTCCCAGAGTGTCAACCCCTCGGCATCTCCGTTGCGGAGCACGCTGGGGGTCGTCAGCATCTTGATGACTTGTGCGTTTGGGTCCAGGCGCCCCCTCAGCGCATTCCTGATGTACATCTCGACTGGCAACCGGCCCCTGAATTTGTACTCGACCGAGTAGTGATATGCGTCCAGTAGAAGTTGCGCCTCCTGCAGTGGCATCAAGCTCGATAGCTCATGCAGTGGTGTTCGTGTTCCTTCAACGGCAGGCTCAAACTCGGCGCCCATCTCGACCAGGCGACGCATAACCTTTCCAGAGCCAAAGCAGGCCGCTGTGCCCATGACTGGGCCGTGGTTCGACCAGAAATTGGGGAGCTCCGAGCATATGTCCAGTAGGGAGAAGAATACACGTTCCCTCTTGTCCTTCTCTCGCTTCATGTCGCGTCTATGTCTGAATGAAATAGTAAATAAACTGTCCTCTGAAGAGACGGAACTGGAGCTCGTGGTGGCGAATTCACCCGGTTGAGACTCTCCATATTCCTTTTCATCGAGGCCCACATCTAAAAGGTCCCTTGAATTGACACCTAGTATACCGAGAGGCCGTGGCCGCAGCACGATTGAAAGCAGCGTCTCACCAGCGAGCGTCCTTGTACGAAGAGCACGACAGGTACCCTCGCGATCAAGTCGGATTAGTTCATAAAAGAGGTTCTCATCAAGGGTGCGTGTCTGGGCCAGACTGTGCCAAATCGTCATTCCCCTTGCGTCTGGATTCGAGAGGGTGATGTTGAGCCTCATCAAGGTCTCATAGAATCGGATCCCAGACTCGCAGTGATGTGCATGAATAGGCAAGCTACCATTTACATCCTCACAATAAGGATCGCAACCAGCGGTGATAAGGAGTTCGAAGACGTCGCAAGCGTCATTCCTGGCTGCCAGGTGCAGAAGTGTTTCACCATCATGGCGACATTCAACCACGTCGATTTCACCGATAGCAAGGTAACGCTTAACCAACTCGAGGTTGTCGTCGATGATGGCTCTGATCATTCTTGCCGGCAAAATATCTCTGACCGTCAACAGCTGAGTGTCGAAAATGTGGTCATGCTCAGAGAATGAGACTTTTGCCTTTATGCACCAGCGAGACACTTCAGAGCCAAGCTCCTTCGCCCACTTCTCGGTACGAACCGATTCTGAAGCAAGGTACCTCAAGAGTGAGAGCATTGATGACTTTGCCTCAGCATTGGTGCAATCCAGTAGGTGGAAGTGTGTGCTGAAGATGGGAAGCTCCCTCTCATCGGGAACAACCCCCGAAGACAGTAGGTATTTAATAGGAGTGACATCGCCGAGCCCAGATGCGAGAAAGGCAGTCATATTGGGGGAAAATCTTCTGTCTTGGGAAAAAAGGACTTTGGATGGTCTAGCCTCCTGTTGAATGAGACTATTGATGGTGAGGTTTCTCCGTCTGTTTACGGGAAGGAGGACCGGCAAGTCCCACGCTTCCACGCCAATGTCCCGGTCAAGATCCTCAGCGAACGTAGCTGCCGTAGCGAACGCAAGGTCTACCGGTCTGATGTTATCCCATCGAGAGTTTACCGCTACTCCCTGGCTGACGAGGGAAGTGCATAGCTCTGGAAGGTTGAGCGCTGCCGCCATGTGAAGCGGTGTAAAGCCAGGTTCGAGGATCCGTTGATGCCATGGTACGCGTTGGTTTGATGTCGAAAGCACGCTCTCGGATTCGTCAGATCCTTCGCAATCTGACCCGACGTCTGGCTCGGTCCCTGTTTTGAGATGGAAGCCATGGCCGTCGTAGCTCACAAGAGTGCTAACAAGTTCGCGTGACCAGCTTATGAAATAGCATGTCCTAAATGGATGAAAAAGCGAATTCGCGAGATTGAACAATGTTGGGTCTTCGAGCCCATCTCGTGTGAAAGACATCCAGAAGACGGAAGAATATGGGTAGAAAGGATAATCTTTGTTCCTCGTACGGATCAGGTCCTCATCATCAAAGTGTTGCTTCTCATCGTGTGTTTTGGGCTCCATTTCAAAGTTCTTCAGCTGTAGAAATCTCAAGCATTGGGTGGCCAGGAGCAAGTCGGAAGTCTGCTTCGAGATCAAGAATTTATCAATCCCAGGGCTATTACCTAATGCTGCCCTATCCTCGAGGAACTCTTGGACGGTGAAGTGAGCGAATTCCAAGCGGTTGCCATCTTGGGATTTTCGGATGAGGCTGCTGCATCTCCTCAAGATCTCCTCCTCTGATACTGTGGTTCTCTTGTCCAGAGTTGCGTCCGGGGTGGAGGGAGTTGAGATCGCCTGGAGCAACTGGAGAATGGTCAATTTTGGTTTGGCAAATGCGATGAAGCTGAGGCACATGTGAACCATCGATTGCACCGTAGTAGAAGCCCTGCTGACCCTCTCGAGTAGTCGACGGTAGCTCTCGGGCAGGTTCGGGGGTAGCTTCCCCAGGGCTTCTCGCCGCTCTCCATCGTGGGCACAGTCGCAAAGATAGTCTAGCTGACAGGCCACCCATCGGAACCTACTCGGTGTGAGTCAATTTGAAACTTGGGGAACAGTGACCACATACATGCCCTCGGCTCGGTTGACGAGGATTTCAGCTATCTCGAACTTCATAGTCATGTCATTGAGTTGCAGTCTTCGGGTTTTGATCCTCTTCTCTAACTCGGCTCCGACAAATAGCCTTAGGTCTTCAGTTTGTGCAGCAATATGGATAATTGCAAAGTCCTGGTCCAAACGAAGACGGATGTTGAGGTGGTCACGGCTGAACAGGGCCATCGACACCCTTTCGGAGTAGTCTGCCACCTCGCGCAACATGTCCACCACGTCTTCTGTTTCGTCACTGCACTCGTCAAGTCCATCGACAACTATGAGTGTCTGGTCAAAGTGTTCCGACATTTGGCTGATCCTAGCCCGAAGCTCGTCACTGTTAGGCGTTCTTGGGAGACCATGGGGAGGGTGGAGTTCGTGATAGTACTCGCAAAGGATTCCAAAGGCCTCTTCTTTCTGGCGGGCGAGCTGAGAGGCAACAGAGGCAAGGATATTGGTTGTTTTCCAGGTCGATGAGTCCTTGTAGTCACAGAAGAAGAAAGCTGTGGCTATCCCAGGAACATCATGGCTGCGTGCTAGGGCCTCCTGGATGACCGAGCCCGCAAGAATCGTCTTGCCGGCCCCCGGTATTCCAGTCAGCCAAAGCCTGGAGTCGGGCGTATGTAGCCAGCGATCAAAGGCCGGAGACTCGGTCAGCCACAGTCCCGTCAAAGCATGTCGAAGCCTGACGCTGGTTTCTAGATTAGGCTGTGGGTTGACGGTCATGAAGAAGTCGAGGATAGGCTGCTTCTTGCGGTCCACCTCAATCAGGGTGTTGATCTCAATCCTCCTTACCGTCTCTTCAATCGTTGTCATCCGCTTGCTCAACTCGCTGGCTTTGGACAGCGAAAGCTGCAACTTCCGCATCGAGTCTGCAGACAACGCGAGATTGATGGTGGCCTTGTGACTGGAGATCTCATTGAGAAGGGTCGTTGTTTCTGAGGCGGAAAAAGGCCACTTGAGCTGCTGGCCTAGGCTCTTTGACTTTGATCCGCTGCTGAAGCTGTCTGTGGCCTTGCTGACCCTTCTCCAGACCTTCTCGAGTGTTTTGTCACAGTGGCTCAAGTAATGGTTTCTCAGAGCTGGATCAAAACCATCCCCATTAGCCTCTAGGCTCTCGGCAAGCGCCTCAAGCACGCGCAGCACGCGAGCGAGGTCATTGAGCTGATCGGCGATGGTCTGTACCTCGTTCTTGGCGTCCTTGGCGGCTTTTGTGAACTTGTAAACATGCTTGAATGTGACATCGGCCAGGGATATGAGTCCAGCGATGCTGGCTGCCAATGACAGAGGCTCAGCCATGGAGCGAGCGTACTTACGACGCGAGACCTGAGGTGTCTTGGAGCGAAGCGAGATGGCATGATACTGTGAACCCCGCACCACGAGGTTGTGTTGTGTTTCTCATCAGCTTCCAACTGCCAATAGCAACTGCAGTACCTATGCATACACTTCGCCTGGGGTAAGCAAGCTCACCAACTTGGGCGGTTCTAACAGGTTAGCAGCATCCGTTGATTGGCATGACAGACTCTACAAGATCTCAAGGGCAGCACCAAAGAGAATACTCTGCGACAGCAAACCACACAACCTCGAAGCGCCTCGCAATCTTGCCCCCCCAATCCTCCGTGCGCCACTCATGGTCCAGCTCCACCCCAGATAAAATCTTGCAATACTCCCAGTACTCTGGGTACCAGCCCGCCTGCTCCCTGTCGATAATCCCGGTGATGACATAGGAGCCGGGGGAACCCGAGACCATGATATTCCCCAGTGTGATGTCTGCATGCGTAAAAGAAATCTCCCCCGTGTCGGGGAGCGAACCACGATACATGTCGGGATGGTCAAGCCCTTGAATTGCCTCATCGGGGCCTGGTTTCTGATGCGTGGCGATGGCAAATAGCCAATCGTTGAATTCCTTAATGGTGGAATATGGGCCCTTGTCGGAATCAATCCTAAAGAACCTGTCCTGTACCGGCCCTTCATTGATAGATCCTGTTGCCAGTTAGCAGAGTCATTCCAGAATCTAGTAAGAACTTGCCGATAATTCCAGGAGACTGGATTGGCTTCAATGATGCAACTATCTCCTTGAGTTTGACCTGAAGCGAGTTCTTGTCGTCTATCGTCAGAGACGGCCATGCTTCCCGCAACGTTTTGCCCGGGATAAGGCTCATGTAGACCATCCTGGCTTGAGAATCCCTCTTTGATGTACCAAGACGGCACTCCAATAAATCTTGACCCCAGAGAGATATACCAAGAGAGTGCCTCCTTGGAATCCCAAGATTTATCCCAGAGCAGGGTGTTGAGAGCGAGACAAGAAAGCGCGATACCTCATGGTAGCCCTTCCTTCTTTCACAGCCTGCATGCGGAGTCCGTATTGGAATAACCCAATGATGTGAAAATGCATGTTGTGTCGGGTTTCCATAAATAAACACAGGCGACCTAATACTTCTGGGTATGTCTCGGATCATGTCCATTTCCATTCCTACACTAGAAGTGAGCTCTCATGCAGAAACTAGACTGTCCGTTCGATGTAAAAGCTCACAAGCAGTTGTAGTACGATGTCTTCCTTTAACCCAACAATCCCGGAACTTGAGGCAGTTCAGAAGCGCATCAGCGAGTCACTGCAAGAGATCCAAAAGAAGGAGGATGAGCCAAGTGACCGTGGACCTGATTGAACTGGCTTCCGCGTCCGACCGAGACCAGATGTCGCGGAGTGCCTCCAGCTCTAGGAAGCGAAGGGGCAGGCTCGATGTTGATATAGATGATAATCTCGAGTTCCTTAAGCGGAGGTTGTTGCAGATAAGGGAGGCCATCCAGCTGCAGTATGTGAAGCTGAACGAGTTGCAGAGTCAGGAGAGAGCTCTGAAGGAACAGCAGCCGCAGGTGTAGAGGCAATATACAATACATTCTCTATGCTATTGAGTTTCTACGTTGCTCTACCTTGGCTACCCACTCTTGGTTTGTTGGGCTTGTTGGTCGACAACCAAGAGTCCTTGATCCTTTAGATATTGAGTGTACCTGCTTGATTCTTCGACCCGCCGTGTGACCTCGACTGCAAGGGTTTTGGCAATGTCTTGACGCTCAAAGAACTTGGGAATAACGCTAGCCTTTTCACCGTCGTAGAGCTTGGGGAAGATAAATTTGTGGTATACTCGCATAAGACAGGAAGGCTGGCGGAATATCTGGGCCATGGGGAACGCCAGATCAGGCAGAGGCTTCCAATCATCTCTGAGCTTGGCACATGTCTCTGATATTAAGCTTTTCTCCTCCGGCGCTTGGAGGAACTCGGGGTAGGCGGTGTAGTGCGGGATCGCTGCCACTGCATCGAGATCGTGGCCGGTAATCCACGGCGGCGGCGTGAATAGTTGCCGTGGGATCGTGCCTGCACACCCCCAGTCAATGATGGCATGAATGCGAAGGTCCTCTGCGACCATGATATTTCCGCATCTCAAGTCCATGTGAGCCAGCACAAATGGGTCGTTGGACCGCTGGGAGCTGACCAGCATGGGAATCTGCCTCTCCAGACCGTCAAGCGCAAGCAATTCCATCTGGGCCTGCTTACGGGACAAATCCTCAGTGAGAAGGCTGTATATTTTGGACAAGACGTGATACTGGTAATCTATGTACTGTCTTGCAGACGCAAAAGTTTTGATGCCCCATTGGTCTTGACAGCATCTTCCAAGTTCGTTAGCAGCCATGGAAAGGAGCCCGCCCACAGTAGGATCTGCTTCATTGTGGGCATTCGGCATCAATGAGCCCGCCGCTGAAAACTCTAGCTGGCCAGCGATGTGGTCACAAATCAGAAACGCCTGTGCCGTAGACTGGCCTTTTGCCAACCCTGAGTCCTGGCCATATGCATGGACACGTGGGATGGGAATGGCTGTACTGCATTGTAGATATCTGCACAACCAGCCCCGTCAGTTGCGTAGGTACATGGGGATACCAACATGATGAACGTACCGCATCGTGGCAACCTCGCTCTGCACCTTGTCCCACGCATTTTGAACGACGGGCTCGAGGGGAATTCTCACGACCCATCTCATACCGTCTTCATCGAAGTGGATAAAGAAACAGACATTAAAGCTACCTCTGTCGCGTCTAACGATGCTGCAGGGCTTTTGGTCATTGTGTTGAGAGGCGAGGCGACAAATTGCATCCTCGTCGAGGGAGCCCATGAATTTCTCGACCCTTTCTTGGAGTTGCTCTTCGGTGGGCGGGAAGTTATTCGCAGTGTCACGGTCGGCTTGGGCATCGGCCGTGTCTTTGTGAACAGGGTTGGCGGCATCATTTGCCCGTGGATCTTGCTGGAAGAGAAGAAAGCTCCAAAGCGTGGACACGTGGAGCACGAATGACGTCCATCGCGCCAGAATGAAGCGACGAAGCGCGAGAAACATCCTTGGGAGGCATAGAGTCCTGTATAGCAGATGACGAACCAGCAGATTCCAAGGCGATGACCATGAGACAATCAGCGCTTGAGTGGAAGTCCTCGTGTTTGCGTTACGGCCATCTGCTTGCAAAGGTACTCTGTAGTCTGCCGAGCTTCGCAGCGGAGCATGCATTGCTTAAGCCGTATTGGGAAATAATACCTACCTAGGTAAGCTATTAGATAAGTAAAAGAAGGCGTTTAGAGGATATATACATTGAGCAGAATATTTAATATTATAGTAGTTATTTACTTATCTTATGCTTAAAACTTTGTTAAGTTTTATCTAATATTTATAATATATACCTCTACTGTTAATTATTACATTGACATGTCGGTGAATAAAGAATTTAAGAAGCAGATAGTTCTATCAGCTCTGCCAGACATTTCACCAGCCGAGATGGACTTTCCTGATTCCCCCTTCTTTCAATCAGGCGATTCTCCCAAACCGAAGCTGCCAACGCCGGCCTCCATCCTTCAACAATATGGAGACCAAGGGGCCTGTGTCATACAAATTGAACACCTCAACATGGCCGTCAAGATCAACCATGAGCCCTATTTACGCCTGGAGGGAGCCCAAACCATGCGGGCAGTTCGAAGGTTCTTCCCGGATGGGGAGGTTCCTGCCCCAGAGGTTTTTGAGTGGAGGAAGTATGACGGTCTAGTCTTTATCTACTCCTCATACAAGCTGGCAGGAACCCAGTGTACCCCTTGGACAAGAGTGAGGAGGCCTCTGACACCCGCTATTGGCTGGAGGGGAGGGCTTGCCGTCTCAGCGGGGAAGGTCAAAGAGATCCGGGTGCGACCGGGAACTCCTGAGTTTGGTCCTTTACTTCGTGGAATGCTAGGTCATGTCGCTGTCCAAAAGCCAGTAGAGAGCTTGAGATGTCAGCCCGAGCCATTCCCCTCCGTCAACATGTTACTCTCCACAGCTCTAGTACAGCTCAACTCAGTATCCTCGCAAGATAGGTTGAACAGGCAGACAGGCAACTCCTCACGCTACGTTCGATTCAAGGAAGCCGAATCAACCGGACACCTGATCGACAGGTCTCGGAGCCTGGCTTGCCCCCTTTCTCCACCAGCATCAAATGCCTCGGCGGGATTCAAGTCTGTTGGTTGTCTCTTGGGGAGTTGTGCGGTCACACGGGCGGCGGGTGAGAGTCAGGCTGTGTTTATCGCCAATCCGACGGCGCGCTCAATGTCGTTGCAAGACCGGTGTATGGGAGAGCAAGCGTCGGTGGAGCCAGCCAAGACATCATGACAGGGGATACATTGGCTGGAGGTTAGCCTGGGATCTGGTTGGTGAGTTCAGGGGAAGAAGCAAACACAGCCTGGTATTTGACCAACACAGAGGTCTCAGGGGTTTCGGAGCATTCATCCCTTGCATCTTTCCAGAGGAAAGCTATCTCGAGCTTAATCCTCATTTAAAACTGTCCATAATCGACCCCGTAGCAGAGGAGTTATCCGTACGATCAAGGTCAGAACAATATTTGAAGCTTCTCGCGAGTCGAGACACGAAGGGCACCAGGCGTGATCAGTCAACCCGTCACCAACAGGCCGGGAAGCTGGCCCTGTACTTGGGGGCCGAAAGTGAGAATTGGAGCATCACCGGCACGGCACTGACACAGTCCATCTCCACCACGCTCCAACTTGTCAGAGCACGGGAATGCTAATTTATCTAGTAATATTCGCTTTCAAGATCCAGTCATACATATACTCAAAAAGATCTAGTATTCGGCTCATATCCTCTACTTAATTTGGACTTCTTAGCCTTCACCTTTCCCAGCTTTGCTTCAAGAAATGATTCGCGAATTAGTCGGAGTTGTCCATGCACTCCCTCGTCCTGGCCCTTTCCAGTCCGGATTTCTTTTTCTCAAAAGGCACAGTGCCCACGCCACAGCGGGATGGGTCATGGGATGATCTCCACACCACCACTGCTCCAACAGGATTGGGAAATGTCCTTATCATGTCCAGCCAGAACGACCTCATTCGAGTAAAGCAGCAGACCGTATAAACTATGAACTAACTGCCAGTCTCTCTACTTACTTCCAGTCTGAATCATCCATCAGAAAGGTTCACCACGGCTGTCTTCTTCCCGGCGGTATATAAGACATCCAGATAGGGGCCCTTCGCATTCACGGTCCTCGCGTTGGAGGTAGGCAACCATCAACTTTCATCATCGTGCCTCAGACTCTGGTGCGTGTGGAGTGGTAGCCTGCTTGGTGCATAGCACCATCTTCACGGCCTCTGTTGGCAAGTGATCGAGACTCAGCCGACATGTCCAAGATTGGAAAAGGGATGGGTATAGCACGATGCCCGGCTCGTATCGAATGGACAATGCAGACTCGAACGAACCAATTATCATCCCCGCCCGTAACTAGCACTATGTGTTCGTACGTAAACTCTACGACATCCTACAAGTTCTGCCGCCAGAATCCAAGGCACGTCCTGACCACGAAGGTCGTTATCGAGCTCTGCAAGAACGGATCGGGCAGAGAGTGTCCCAACCTGACTCTTGACGAGAAGTGTGTTTGGGGCTCTATCACTAAGCCTGAAGCATGTCCGCTATGCCCTAAAGTCTAACGGCGTCCCCGGAGGTTTGTTCAGGAGCATGTCTGCCTGTCTGTTGAACCATGCTAACCGAGCGTTTGCAGATCTGTTCGCTTCCGAGATTCGATCCTACAGACATACTATGGAACATTAAGATGAAGGATATGGAGATTGTACAAACAGGTAGAATCCAGTTGTCGAATGCAACACAACGATAAATACCGCAAAGAGCTACATATTCGTGGCGAGCCGACTAAGGAGCCTTCGAGTCATCTCCATCCGCACTCCGAGCCCGATGCAACATGAGATCCTGCTTGTCCACCGACAGGGCCTCGACTTTCTCTTCCAAATCTTTGACAACCTGATCCGCCGTATTATACGCCTCGTTCCAGCACCTCGTGATGATAGATCCAACCACATTGCCTTCGACCGTCGGGAATTCTTCCTTCTCGTATCTTGCGTAGACCTCGTCATCTCCAAGGCCCTGCCATGGGCGTTGCCAGGCGGTGATTTCGTAGATGGCAGAACCGAGGGCGAAAAGGTCCCTTTTCCGGGCTGGTCGGCTCTCGAATTTTCGTCCTCGTAAGGGAAGCTCGTACTGCGCCTCTTCGCAAAATGTCTCTAGGAAATCGCGTCCTTCGATCAAGGCGGCGCCAAAGTCGCCAAGCTTCACCTGGAAGTTGTCGAATAGCATTAGATTGCGGCAGCTTAGGTCGCAGTACTGGACTTGTTTTGAGTGGAGATAGGCGAGGCCCCGGGCGGCGTCCGTAGCCATACGTAAGCGTATCCCCAGAGGAAGAGGCTTGTCGGGATGTTCTTTGATGTAGCAGCGAACATTGTTCAGGGGAGCTAGCTCGAGGCGGAGAGAGTGGATACCAGCATCAAGTTCTTCCAAGCCCAGAAATCGAAGGATAAGCGGATGGTTGCCGAGATGCTGGTAGATGGCAGCCTCTCGAATCATGCCATCCTCGCCAGATGTTTGGGGAATCCCGGGATCCTCGTAGTAATCGAGCACACGCCTCCCATCCTCCCAAATCTGGTATCCCTTGAGCACAACGTTTGGATCATCTGTCGTGGAAACGTAGGAGCTGCCTCCAACGGCAAGGACTCTGAATCGGTGCGCCCGCTCCATATTATGAAGCTGTACTGACTGGAATTGAGAGCAATGACCATGACCTCTCAGGGGAAAAGCCAGCCAGTGTAACGGGCCATTCGGAAGAACCCAAGTCCGTCCACGTGAAGTTGTCATACGTGAGAGATTCATTAGTCTATCGTAGTTGTTGATATCATACACTACGTAAATATTTAAGATGATGTCTTTGTGGCCTGGATCTTTTGCAGATAATCTCGAACTATTGGACTTTGGCCAGTTGACCTTTAAGTAACCCATTCCAGAGCCCGTCCCAAGCTCCTACGACAGCAAAGTTGTATTTCTCTAAAATTCTCGCCACACGTACTCCGCGGCTATTTCATGAAGGAGCCATCAAGTTTGAAGTTTAGCCGAAGTGTGAACTATCTCCAATGAACATCTCTATTATTTCTTTCCCTCTCACAGAGTAAAATAGACTGAATGCCAGCCACAGGGGCAACAGAAACAATCTTAAACACAATCCCCGGCCTCAAAACTCAACATTATGAAACGTTATAAGTGGGTGTCTCCATGTAACATTGACGTATCTCTAAATGGACTCAGATGTAATCATCCTAACACTTATAGGCATAGCTACCCAAGATTCATTAGCAATGACTTGGTCCTTTGTTTCATAAAGATGCACGCCAGAACCCATTGGCATGGCATAACATCGTTCAATTGTCCTAGTCAAATGTGATAACTGTGCGTTCTTGGACTGATTTCCAGATAAACAAGGTACGGCTTCAGACTAGTTATACAACAAGAATACACCTGTGACAGCAAGGTCACAGCTGCGGGCACCTTAGCCGCTGCGCCACGGGGCAAAAGATTGGGCCATAATCGCTATTGTAGCAATTACAGAAGGTGCTTCAACTGCCTATAGGCCTTATAGCGCTGTTACGGGGAACCAAGCCGTAACAACACCCATGATAAGGCTTCTTGCGACTTGACCATATATCATGTAAGAACTGCATAACTTCTATTTAGGGTGTACCAAACATTCGCGTTCTAAATCTCTAAATCTCTCGTTTCCCTATGCTGGGAGAGCACAACAATATGTGATACATCTTGGCAAATTCGTGACGAAGTATTCACACAGATAAACTCTTGGATAGCATCTTAGCGACCGGGAACAAATTTGACTTAGCATGCAGAATGCTGGCAAGGCAACAACTCGACTATGCTCTCAGGTATGAAAATGCCTTTCTCTCACAGTTGTAGGTGCTATCCCTATCTAAATCTCCCTCAGTCGTCCTTCCCTTGCCTATCTAAGTGGAGATTGTCTCAGCGCAGGAAGAGTAGCTCATCTGCACAAGTCTGTCCTATCCATCACAAGAAAGTGACGTCGTTTCGGTAGTCTGTTGAAAGAAAGAGACCAGGAAAGCCCAATCCAAGCCAAAGAATAATTCAGCTGTGGGTGCTTGATGGTCCGGGATGATCGAGACTCTACGGTAGACGCAAACAACCGGAAAGGGAAACAGTGCAACATATGAGGGAGCAAGTCTAGCCGACATCAAGCCACCAATTCACGAGAGATGATCGTGGAACCCACGTCGTTCGCCTCATGCTTCAGCTGCAGACCTGGTGATGCTCTAACAACCTAGAGCTTACAGATGCCTCGGACGGTTCCCCGCTGGCGCCATGCCACGTAGAGCCCGCCCAGAGGCTCACCCCCACCTTTGAATCATTTTGTAAATTCCAGCTTCAACTACACTTGAGGGTGGTCAGACGTTCAAGCCACGGCGAAGGTGGAACCGCAGAGCCTGCAGTTCCTGGCGTAGCTATTCCACGCAGGCTGCCTTGCTCTCACTGCCCAAGTTAGCAGCCTGATATCCATGTATCTTGACTTGATAGATGGGGAATCAGTTGGGCACAAATGAATCATGATTCATCACTCACACTAAGGTGGGTTGAGCTGGCAGCTGCAACCACCAACAGTTGAAAACAACAACGCATACATTTGCATTTTCGAGTTCCAGAACCGTCGGCTCCTAGTTCAGGCTCCGATGGTGCGACGTAAAGCCACTTCTGCTTCTTTCAACGATTGTTCTAGTTGGTGTCGATAAATACGCCCTGAGTATCCCTCCAAGCCCTACATTCACATTGCATCCCAAAGCTCAACCACTCCATCACCAAGACAAGATGGCCAGAGGTGAGACGTCAATTCTTTTCTCTTCCTTTCCTACTTTTTTGACTGAGTGCTAAGTTCTAATTAGGCAGAAAGCGCTCTTCACGGAAAAGGCATGACTCCAGTCCTGTTCCCGAGTTGCGGAGCTGGCCCTGTGGTCAAGAACCCAGGTATGCAGCGCTGAAAGCATTCCCATCGCCATGCCTATCACAGTCTCTGACCAGTTGTAAAGACCAACAGATGTCTTCATCGCCGTGATGGGTGTCACAGGTTCGGGCAAGAGCACCTTCATCTCCAAGTGTTGTGGCCCAAATGCCACGGCCTCAATCGGCCATTCCATGAGATCATGTAGGTCACTCTCAAGCATTCACTTACTTCCTACACATTCTAACACTATCAGGCACGTCGGACGTGGCTATCTATCCCTTCGTGCTGTCAGACAGCTGCACCGTCTATCTCATCGATACTCCTGGTTTCGATGACTCCCACAAAAGCGACACCGAGGTACTCAATGACCTTGCCGCCTGGCTTGTAGCTTTTCGCGTTGCAAAGATCCTTCTCCACGGCATCATTTATCTGCACCGTATTACCGACACGCGTATGCAGGGCTCCGCCAAGAAGAATCTGCTTCTCTTCAAGAAGCTTTGTGGACAGAACGCCCTGAAGAATGTTGTGCTGGCCACTACCATGTGGAATTGTGACTCGAGCGGAAAGGGCCCCTCACGCGAGAAGGAACTGATAGAAACGTCAGAGTATTGGGGGTACATGATGGAACACGGCAGCATGTTTTTTCGAGTCGACAGTCCTGACTCGGAAAAACATATCGTCCAGCATCTGGCCAACCATAACAACCCAGTTACTACCGACTTGCAGACCCAACTGTTTGATGAGCGACGCAGACTCAACGAGACGTCGGCGGGCCAAGAACTACACACCGAGGTGGCCAAGGACAAGAGGCGGTGGGAACGTGCGGTCCAAGAGACCAAGACAGAGATGCGCGAGGCCAAGAGGCAAAGCGATCACGAAAGTCTAAGAGCTCTTAAAGAAGAGCTTTGCAGATGCAAGAGCGAGATCAAGCGATCCGAGGAAAGGCTTTGCATTCTTGACACAAACATGAAGGATCTGATTGCCCTGTACAACAAGCAGGTTGCCAACGTGGAAGAGCAACAGGCTTCCCACTATGACCATCCCGTCAGGGTGGAACTACCTAGCCTGGAGGGCCAAACACAACCAACAGGGCAACTCATCGAGGTAGAGCAGCCTGGCACAACCCCTGGCCCGTCAAACGAGTTGGTGTTATACGGAACCAACGGCATGTCAGAAATACTAGCACAAGATCTCAGGTAACACTCCACCCGTTCAATCCTTCTAAGCAACCTCGGAGGTATGCTCATGGTCATAAATAGTATCCATACGTACCCCGTAAATCCGATTGACTCAAGGAGAGATTACTCCGGAACCACACACGGTTCTATAGTTTCTCTCCATTCTTGGGGTATGGCCTACAAGTCTAACAGATAATTGAACGATTGAGGCTAACTACCGTTGGAAAAGGTTATTCTCCAGATCACACCGAGCACCACCTCCGCATTTGCAGCACGAGGGACCCTGCCAGGATCCGCTATTTTGATTTAGGGGACGGCCACGACGGTTTGGAATTGAAATACTAACTCTCCAAAGATACAATAAGAGAGATGGTCAAAGTTAGTGGAACGAGCTCGAATGTATGCTTCTGTTTCTGTTTAGGATAGGTCGACTCGGTAGGGGGCAGGGCATAGCAGCCAACTCAATTGTACATATTATGAGTTTATCGGATTTACGTAGGAATCGGCGAATTTGTGCATTTTATGGGAACCTATGTGCATGGAAGTGAGGGCCATATGTCTTTGACGGGTCGTGAAAAGGGAAATCGTCCAGTTCTGGGAACGGACCCAAGCTGTTGAATCCCGATCACCCAGTTCAGTTGGCCCAACTCCAGTTGAGTAAAGATGATGAAGATAATAGAAGAATCTAATAGCCATGGACACCATCAATAAATTAGAGCTACCCTTGATTGAGGCTCGTTAACCTGTTAATATCGACACAATATGTAACTTCCCTCAGTCCCAACCGGTCACCAACTACTCACGTCAGCCATCATCCGTGACCGACACCGCTGTCTTTCGCAGGCAGCAAGCCGACCATGTGAAGTCGACAGGTCGTGTGATTCTGACCAACCTCATCACGCGGCTGACGAAAACCAGGTTGATTACGAACCCCGCGTCACCCACAAGTCTCCGTAAGTTGGCCGGCATTCCGCCGGAGCACGCGATAGACACTACATTTTCCTTGAACCTCAATCTACCTGTTATGGGCAGTCGCTTCGCACAAAAGGTTTCGTCTGTGGATGCGACGTTGGTTGTCGGTGTGAGGCGGATCGTCTTGGCAACCGTGCCAGGATGTCGAGATGCCTCAGGTGCCGGGCACCTTGCGGTGTGACAAAGGCGCAGAGGTTGGTGATGAACATTCTTACGCATTAACTAGCTTGTAACTTTCTTATTTTAGCTGCCTATTTAAGGTTACGTATATCCGGTCAATTATAGGCAAGAAGCTATAGTTGCAGCAACCTCAGTGTCGTTGCAGATTTCACATCGGCATGTTCGGTAGGAGTGGACAAATAAGATCCATGTCAATCTTGGCAAATCGAAAAAAAAGTTAAACAGGCTTCTTGGAAATATGCGCCCATGGTTCCCCAGTGACTGCTCAAGATCGCTTCGACGCTCCGCCAGTGATGGCGTCAGCAGAACGAACTCGTCGAGCATTGCCAGTAACAAAGTCAAGCATTGCAAAATAAACCCGTATCCTCCTCCCAGTAGTTGTACACCTCAAACCAAGCCCATAATTTGACAATTTCGCCTCCCAATGATACCAAACCCCAAAGGAAACCAGATAAAAGCCCTCTCACGCTCTCCGACCAAACCCCCCAAAGTCATCGCGGCCGTGATGAGCCTCGTGCTTCCCCCCACGCTGCATCTCGGCGCAGCTGGGGCAGGTGACGACAATCGTGTTGGAAGTCGTGGCCACGCCGTAGCAGCGGCCGCCGGGGTTGTTGGACCTGCTCTGGAACGCCTGCTCCTGCAGTCTCAGGGCACAGCTCTCAATCTCCAGCTTGGATGTCGTTGTTCCGCAGCAGCAGCACTCTTCTTTCGTTTCCGTCTGGTTACACATTTTTTGCGGGCGCTCTCGACTGAGGTGAGTGTGTGTGTGTGCGTGCAGGGGTTTGAAAGGTTTCTGTCAGGGGGTGGTTGGTCGAAAGCGTGATGATGACGCAAGGATCTTGATACGTGACTTGAGCTGAGGGGAGAGGAGACGGAACAAAGAAATACTGACAATAAAAAAGGACTAGAGACGAAGAAAGCAATCGAGAAGAGGGGTTTGCTCGCCTTCATATAATCGTCAGGTGGTGCGTAGCATGATCAGTGCGAGAGCCTGATTCTGCCTAGGTAGACGAGGCGACCGTGAGGCAACAAAAAAAATGTGCATTGAGGCGGTGTAAACTGAGGTGAGGTAACACGAAAAAAAAGTATACAGTATATTTCCCTCTTTGTCACTTGTTGGACGGCCTCCTGCAACTAGAGATATGCAAGCTGCCGTCACGAGCAATCAAAGACACTGCCTGTTCTGGTCAACTACTCTTAATTCCTGCAGCTTGCCGCGAGGTGTAACACTCCCTTTGGTATTTATATCTCGTATTGGGTGGCCTAGCCCTTGTCCTTGACCAGCTGCAGGTCTGGTCGAGTTTGCCAGCCATGTCTGCCTTGTTTGCACTTTCTAGCGCCTTGTCTCTGGCCTCCTCATCGCCTTGCTTTACTGCTTACCAACGTCGAGTTGGTTGATAGACAGTGCGCAGTACTTGCAAAGCGACAACCCTGTACCCATGCCAATCTGCAAGATTCAGGTCAGACTCAGCTGACAGAGATTGCCTCACAGGTGCGGCGTAGGGCGATGTTAACGCCATTCGCACGCCTTTCAGTTGTCCTCGGATCCCAGGCTCTAGAAGTGCTGCTTTGCCTTTAAGGGGCTATCTGAAACCCACAGCCCGTGCCATTTCACCGGCGTATTTTCTCATCAAGTTACTCATAGTAGGGCAATGACACATGCAGCAGAGCCTCAGAATTTCTTGCACAAAGACTGATCATGGGATAGGCTCGGTGGAATGCCAAGCTGCAGTCAAGACAGGTAGGTGTCGGAGTTAGCACAACGCTAGCCACGCATAGCCACCCCAAGAAACACTCATGGGCACTGGCCCATCATCGCCGTATCAGTTTGGCAAAGTCTACGCTAGTTCTTTGACCCTCGACTTGTTTTGAAGTCAAGTCTCGGGGGTAGGCGGACATAGAGTTAACTATACTGGTCAGAACTCTATTAACCTCAACCTCCAGCTTCAGTTGGATATGGCACTGGGTTTTCGACGAAAGTAAAGGTCTTGGCAAACAAAACTCGACGTATTTAGTTCAGGGCCGCTGTAGCTTTACTAGACTTCTCTTCTCCACTACAACACAATTCCTCATCTCCAGGATATCGCATGATTATCACCCCTTGCCGCTACCCGGAAGCTTTATCGTTTTAAATTGGTATTGTTGAACAGTTACATTTTAGCAGGTTAAGATAGTCTAATAAAATTAGAATGTACGTTTTGGTATAATCACTCCTTAATGGCATTGAGATAGGTTAGAATCAGGCTCTGTGATTATCTGTCAGGCATCCCTAATAATCGAGACCAAGCCAATGCAGCATGTGATTTTAGATTCATTTGAAATTCGGTTTTAATTCGATTTTCATTCAATTCAAATTCTATTTACCATCAAATCAAGTTACGTCTAGATTCCTCAGGGCCATTTCACTTTTCTTTGCCCTCGCGCCCGATCCTTCTCTATATGAAGAAAAGTTACCAAAATTGCACATATTTTTTTCTTCAATGAAGTTGCCGTACTTAACTAAGCAGCTCTTCTCTATCACCTGAGCTTCTTTCACAAAACTAAAGGCGTTATCAATGCTCGACCCATCAGCCAAGCCAGCATAGCCATGCATAGGATCGTGGATCCAAGCCAGTGCCTGCCGATAAATTGGCGAACGTATTCTTAATATAGGTAACATGCACTTCAGCATTACTAGTTTGCTATCAACCCGTCCATCATGAGTTTCCCGAAACGGATTTGCCCAGAATGCAGTTTGGCCTGGCATACTCTATACACGGAATATGACGAAGTTTCAATTAGACAGGTTATCAAGCTCCAAAAGACCACAAACAACCCCTAGCCGGTCAATAGCAATCCCTAAGCTCGGGCAAGATGCAGGAGGCCTAGAGTTGTTCAGAAATTGGGCGGCTGGGTGGCGCCTTTATCAATGCTCAGAACTAAGTTAGTATTTCCGTGAACATTGTCCATAAGGCTCGGCTGGTCTCCTCAGTCTTTCTTCCGTTAATTTAAACTGTTTCTCGGTCGATACATGGCTTTAAACCCAAGGCTAGGTGCACCTTTTACCTCTGCTCTAACTTCTCGGAAGTTCGTTCAAGAATAAGTGCAATAAGAGAATGTGAGCATCAGTGAGGAAAGGCCAAAGACCCTACGTTAGCAGCCCTTTCGGACATGATCGGAATGGCGTCTTTTAACCCTCTTATTCGCGAAGAGAAGTGGCCTGAGGTCGTCCAAAAGCAAAGAGCCGCATAACCGCTCAACCTCGCATCCCACGTCGAAACAGATACTCTTCTTGGCCACTATTCGATTATCCCACTTCCCGAAACCTCTTTAATTATTCAGCACGACCCACTGATTGTGAATTTCTTACCCACTCTGCGTCGGGAGTGAATCCTCTGCAGCCGCTATCTGGGGATTGCCAATCCGCCGGATTGATGGCGCAATACGGCTGAAATGGCCTCATCGATATCCGACGATGGAGGACGCCGAACCTCATCAGATAAGCTTTATAAAAGTGTCACAATGCCCTTCCCAAGCTTTCTTAGCTCTGGCCCCTGATCGGCAAGACATATGCAAACACTTTGCTCGGACGTCCAATTGTATACAAGCTCCAGCAACCACAACTGCACCATATACCATGGCTGTCAAGAACCATGCCAACGGCGCCGGTCGTCTCCGGGTCGCCATCATCGGCGGTGGCCCAGGAGGCTTAGGTGCAGCCATTGCACTCGCCAAGCTACCCTTTGTGGACTGGACTTTGTATGAGAAGAAGCCCGAGATCAGTGAGACTGGGGGTGGCATTAGCCTGCAACTGCATACATGGAAACTGCTTGAGTGGAACGGAGCAGCCAAGAACATCCAACCCAATGACTTCTTCAGGGCTCCGTCAGGCATTAGTGGGCAGTACCGGTTAGTTGCAGCCTCCGAAGTAATAATACCCTGCCAAGTGCTAACCATACCAGGAACGGGAGGACGGGTGAGCTGTTGGACCAGAGCCTTCATCCTGCGGACACCCCCAAGAGCCAACTCAGTTGTCGACAGAGGCGAGCAAAACTGCAGGCCGCCCTTCTCAAGGAAGTTGACCAGTCCCGGATCCAACTTTCCAAGAAGTTGGTGGACATTGAGAAGCTTCCCAGTGGAAGAGTTGTCATCCGTTTCGAAGATGGACACACCGATGAAGTTGACCTTCTTGTAGCTGCGGACGGCATCCGATCTGTGAGTAACTCACTTGGTGTGCTCAACAATAGGTCAGCTGCTAACAAAACAGGTTGTTCGTTCCTTCACATTTCCTTCTCACAAAATCAAATACAATGGACAATCCGCCTATCGCACCATCATCAGCAAGTCGGATGTCAAAGCTCTGGGCACCATCCCCGAGTCCTCAGTGTTTTGGCAGAACCTCGGCGGAAGATACGTCTTCACGAGCCCACTTGGTGATGACGACTTTGAGGTCACGGCACGCATCAGCCGACCCTCCGAGGGCCAAGAGCAAGTCAGCTGGGGTCGCCCATTCGACTTTAACACACTCGTCCACGAGTATGACGAGTTCTGTGAGCCGGTACGACAAGTCGTTCAATTGGCGGCCAAGCAGGGAGAGACTCAGGAGTTTGCGCTCTTCTCAGGACCACGGCTAGAGAGTGTGGTTGCTCTGGACTCCGTGGCCCTCATCGGAGACGCATCCCATCCTCTATCAGGAGCCTTCGGTGCGGGTGCTGGATTCGCACTCGAGGACGTGTACGCGCTGTCCAAGACGCTTGAATGGGCGTGGAAGCGAGGCAGGGGTATCAAGGTTGCCCTGGAGCTATACGACAAGATCCGCTCGCCGCACTACGGGGAACTATACGACGTCCTGGACTGGTACGCTGGCATAAACAAGGAGATTGCGGCCGAGGGGTTGTCCGTGGACAGGGAGATCGAGGAGAGGGTCAAGAGAACCAAGGGCAAAAAGTCAAATTGGATGTATCACTATGACATTCAGAAGGTTGTTGATGAAGCTCTGCTGGGATTAGAAGCTTAGACTCAACAGGCAGTGAATGGAGAAGGGGGTAAAATGACAGTGTTATCTGTGAGTTTGCATATGCAGCAGTTTAGCATTAGCGACATGCTCCCCATGCGTTAGCGAAACTATTGCCATATCTCTATCTTGGAAGTTAGGTTGAATAATGGGAACCGTCTCAAACATCTTGAGATCCACGCGACAACTCGGCACCTGGAGTGTCAGAAGAGACAACCAAGTTACTAGGGTCAATCACGGGTACCTCGGGCGTAAAAAGACCGGTCAAAGTCGGAATGCCTCTGCGCAAGCAAAAAAGGCTGAAAGCCAGTCATCAACAAGTGCACAAATCGTATGCATGCGCGCCAAAGAGGCACAGATTCCTCGTCCGGATTGAACCCGGCAAAATAGGGCGGAGCAGCCGGCCACGAAAACCTCCGACTCTGGACGGATCGTGACGGGTAATGTCAAAGGCATCATGGCCGAGTGGAGCCACAAAATGGGAGCGGAAGCGGCCGAGAGGGACGGACAGCTATGCTCAGCTCTGGCTGGTCGAGAACGAATAGGCAGTAGAGCACACAGACTGCACAGAAGCGCACACAAGGTGACGTGGAGTTGTTGGGGTAAAAACGTGGTCCAAGAGCGGAATGCGGTGAAGATGAGGTGACTTGCATGAGGAGAACTGAGATAGTCTACCCTGTGGCCTTGAGCCTCGAACCAAGGCACGGACTTGATACTCCGGATTCGACAAATGGGACAAATACTGCACGCGAGCTGAGGGCCAAGAGTATTCAAGGTTACAATACCGATGCACTGGAGATCCTCTTCTCTGTCCTGCATTTGACACGCCCCAAGACCAAGGAGCGGAAAATCATGACCTTTTGAGGAGGCTTGCTCTGCACAACTCGCAAGCTAAGACACAAGCATCGACTGTCTTGGTGGAAGCGGTGATGATGACAGGGTCCAAAGCACGGTCGCAAACGGCTGTTGGGGACCAGAGCAGCCACTTGGAGCCGTTGCTCGCTCATGAATGACGGTGAAGGATCATGACACGCATTGATTCCAGCGCGAGTCGCTCTGTCATGCCTGGACCGCGCGAATGGGCTCCGATAATTCACCTGCATCACCACATCACCTCTTCTCAACAACAGCTGCGCTCCACCCTCATGTCTCTCTCTGTCTGCAAAGACAAGTTGAACGCGGGTACCTCGATGCAGAGTGAGACAGAGACACTGTCAGAGCCGGCGCCAAGCAAAGTCGGGGAAAGAAAGCCACGCCACCAGCCAGCGTCCCCGAACGACACGATACGATGGCAGCCTCAGTCAGAAAGTTGGTGTGTGGGTGAAGGGCTCTAGCGGTAAGGTCATGGAGGGGGGAGACTGTGAGCTAGAGGCGTTTGGGGATATAGTTGGCTGCCAGTGACGATGATGACGATGATGCTGATCGTGAGGGTCTTTGGGGGACGATGGCAACAATTGCGTCACTCGTCCGGCGATCCGGTCACAGCTGATATGCAATTGAGAGACAAGCATAAACCACAATGTCGCGATGCATACGAGATAGATCAAAGATGGCTGAGATGAATTAGATTGAAAACAGGCGTAAATAAAGAACAGAGAGTTCCCGTCGTCTTGGCCCAAGGACAGGGGGAAAGGTCCAGGTCCGTAGGTCTGGGCTCAGAAGGTACCCTGGCGGTACCTCCCGCCGTCCTAGAGGTGCGGCCACCCGCTGAACCCGAAAAGAGAACCCCTGAAGTAAGAGGCACGGACAAGGACAGAGTGTACATGATCTTTAAGGGGCGGCCACGTACCCAAGCTCCGGCATCAACAGGGAATGGGTTCTGATAGTCTGGGAAAATGCCCAAGAGAATCAGGTTAAAAGACTAGCGATTACTTGCAAAAGACATGGGAAATTAACAGGCGCAATCATCACCAACAACAACAAAGATCCTTGTCGCTGATTCTCGCTCCCTTTTCCCATTCCGCTGCGCTGGGCTGAAAGAAAAAAACAGTGGGTACCTCCCGGGTACTTCCAGCCTCCGTCCCTCCCGTCCCCAAAAAGTCTATACCTTCCAGGTCCATCCCCAGTTGACCCCCCATGCTTACTGTCCTGCCGAGTAAATCACCGCCAGCCTCCTTCGCCGCGTCGTCGCCTTCTCTCCCGTCTTTAATCCTGTCCACCGCTCCAGCTCGTCCACGCCAGCGTCCGCGTCCTCGTGCCTCCCAGCATCTCCTCGATCGCTCCCAGCTCGACTCTTACAGCATCACGGGGCCGAGCTCAGCCGGAGCGCGAGCGCGATGAACGCCATCCAACAAAAGTGTCGACCAAAACACCAGGTCCTGGTTCTCAAGTGCTATCCCAGGACCACCAAGGGCGCCGTCGACGTCAAGCCCAACAGCAGCGAGCTCAGTTACCTCCTCTACTATGCTACCAGCCGACGCTCCAAGATCCAAAAGATTGGCGCCTTCCTTGAGAAGAAGACAGCCAGTGATGTCTGGCGTTTGCGCATCGGGTATGTCGCATCACCCTCATGTCGGGTACCGACGCATCCGCTTCCATGCACATGATGGACTACCATGCAGGCCGTCCATCTCGCTGTCATGATTGAATCCCTCCCTTCGCATCCGCCGTACTCCAATGCTAACCTGCCCCTTTTCACAGAAATGTTCAGGTCACCCTTCAGATCCTAGCAGCTCTCATCGAAAAGCTCCACAAAGATGCCGTCCTCATTGCTCCCTTCGTTCTCAAGGTCCTCGATACAGTTCTGCGATCCGAAGATATCACCATGATTGAATCTTCTCTGCCTACTTTTGAGGCCTTCTGCGATTTTCACGATGCCGCTCTCCTGTCCGCCGATCAGGCCTTCCTTCACCAGTACGAAGACATCGTTCGCCTTTACGCTCAGCTCGCATCCACCCACCTTGCGCCTGGCAAGGAGTCCCTCAGCAGCCCCGTAAAGGTGCGCTGGCGAAGCGCAGGCCTCGAGGCCATTCGCAGTATTTCCACCGCCGACGCCCTTTCTTCCATCACCGGCCGCCAAATGGATGTCATAATGCCTCGAATTCTCGACAACTTGTGGTCCGACACACCCGATTTCCTCGAAGTTTTGCAGCAGCGAGTCGAAGCGGAGGAAAAGGTTGATACGGAAAAGCAGTTGAGGCGTAGGACAAGCATTGCTACTGTTGCGACCGTCGATACCGCCGGCGACCCGAATCCCGTTGCTCTCGCTGGAACCGCGGGCGATGTCGACAAGCTTGCCGAAGAAGAAGTTGGAGTTTTGGCTATGCAATGCCTCAAGAGCATCTTCATTGTTCCGAACCGATCGCAGATCCACGGTGCAACCGTCTCCCTTCTGCGGTTTATTCAGGGTCGCGTAAGCCAGGGTGAGTCAGTCGTTGACGTTCACGACGACCGAGAACGAGATGGCGGCTGGGCCATCAGCATCTACAGCATCATCTCGCGGTGGACTCCCGTACAAGACCGATACATCATTCTCGTGGCCGCGCTGGATACTCTTCTCCGAATTCCCATTCAGGACGCGACTCTTGATCAGCAACTTGCGTTGACCACCATGATGAGCTCTCTTCTCCGGTCTGACGTGAACCTCATTGGGTTGAGTGTTATGGATGTTCTCCTTGGTCTAATCAAGCAGATGAGGAAGCTCTTGCGGTTAAGGAGCCCCGCCAGCCAGAGCGATGATGGTGACGCTGTCACAGAACCCGAGCAACCTGTGCGCCAGAAGACAAAGCATCTTCTGGGCAGGCTTGAGCTCTGCATTGGCGATCTTGCGACCCACGTCTACTACGCCGACCAAATTTCGGACATGATCACTGCCGTCATCCTGCGACTAAAGCCATCTCGATCATCCAGCACCAGCTCCTCGCCCGGAGGTGAAAAGGCTGGAGAGGCAGGGCCAGGCGTGTCGAATATCGAATTGTCGGAAAGCCAACAGCTCGATCACTACTTTTCCCTCAGCGCGGGCAGAGCATCCGCTCTCCACGTCATCAAAGCTATCCTGCTGGTTGCCAATCCCCAGAAGAAACTCACCGGCAACATGGCCTTGTCTCGAAACCCTGTGCCGATCCATGTCTGGGAGGGCACTCACTGGCTCCTGCGTGACCCAGATGGCCATGTCCGCAAAGCTTACATGGACGCTCTTATCACCTGGCTTGACCGAGAAGCGACCGTCGCAGATGAGATCGCAGTTGATGAGACCCTTCCCCGTTCTCGATCATCCATCAAGATCAACCGAGAGCTGTCCGCTGCTGGTACCCGCCGTGCAGTTTCGAATGCTTCCCACAACAAAGAACGAGCCTCAAAGACTCGACACTCACAATTTCTGCCACTGCTACATCTTGTCATCTACGATAATGCTCTGCAGTTTTACGAGTACGAGAACGATCTGGTGATGCTTCACATTCTCCTCACCAAGCTTGCCTTCAAGTTGGGAGTGAACGCGGTGCGACATGGCCTTCCCATGATCTATCGGTTGCAGGAAGATATTCAAGAGATTGACACGCCTCTGCACAAGGTGCGGATAGCGGCCCTTTGCCACGGGTACTTCTGGGCTCTCACAGAAAAGTTTGACTTTGAGGCGTCAGTTGTCGGACGAGCTATCCAAAACGAGGTGGTGCGACGCAGAAGCAAGGGGTTTTGGATCGAGGGTATCCATATCCCACCTCCTTCAACCGACATTGTCGGATTCCCTGGAGAGACACGGCCGCACCCAGAATGGGATGCAGTCGCACTGGAGAGAGAGGAGCTTTTGCCATTCGATGACCGGAGCTCTCTTGTAGAGTGTGTCGCCGCCAACTACCATGAAACCATCCAAACACCCCCTGGCAGCCCTGCCATCTCCCCAGCCCGAGGACTCTCCGGTCCGATTCTCGGCTCGACAATAACCACGACCGCACCCGAGCCCGAGACCGAGCTGCCGGCCGTATTCCGCGAGCAGATGCTGACAGACTGGTCCAGAGACGCGGCCGTAGCCATGATGGCATCGGTTGGAAAATCAGAGTCCCTTTCAGGATCCAAGACTGGGACTTCAGTAACACAGCGAGGCCACCTCACGGTAAACACTAACGGCATCAATGGCAACGGTAACAATGGGCCCGTGTCACCATACGGTAGCCAGTACAACCTAATGAGGCCTCATTCGTCGCATGCTTTCCGTGAGCGGGATCGGGACGGAACGCCCACCAAGCCTCGCAAGAGCAGTATGCGGAGTGCGGTCTCGCCATCCCACTCCGTATCAAATCGGGGTGGCACCGTAGCCTCGGTGGAGCAGCTCAAGCTTGTTCTGTCTGGAAATCCTCCTCCAAAGACAGCTGGACTCGCCGGCGACGACGACAGCGGAGACAGCATGGTCAGCTACGACTACAGTCCTTCAGAGATCAGCTTTAACCCGGCTACACAGACCGATGAGGCAATCAGTCCAACGAAGAGGCCGGCGACGGCTACGACCCGTCGAGGAGGACCCCTGGGTGCGCACCCTCCCCTTGGAGGGCCACCCAACCTCCACGACGAGAAGAGCGAGGATGACGAGTCGGTTCCTCCTGTGCCACCTCTGCCCAACGTGAGTTTGCTGGGAGGAAAGAGAAGCCCTATCCAGTCGATCGAAGCATCGTTCCATGACCCGGCCAAGTTGGGTAGACACAGCCTTTACAGCCGGGGAGGTGATGGCACACGGCCCAAATCGGTTCGTTCGCAGAACACAAAGACGATGGATCTACAGGATCTCCTTCGAGGGATCGATAGCCGGCCGAGCGAGGGAAGCTTGGGTAACGTGACGAGGCCGCCGTATTAGGGGGAGAGACACATATGTACTATTCGAAGATGTTGGAAGAGGAGGTGGCCGAGGACAATACGTAATAGCGATAGTTGTTTTTAACATGTAGAGTAGCGACAGGCGCGTGTGATTTGTTTTTGAGAGTTATGAAAGACAAAATGGAAAAGGTTCCCTATCCACTCTGGCGGTGATGCATTGTATCCTGGTCGTCGAACGGATCCGCGATTCTTATTAGGCGGACCATGGTTCGCGGTGAAGGCAGCAGCGTAGCGAATGAAGCGGTAGATGGATGGTTCTAATCTGGAGCAGAGTAGTTTTGCCAAGTGAATCCCTGCAGAGGATCGTCTCTTGAAATCCTGCAGCCTTGCAAGGGTCGAGCGCGTTTCAGATGATGCTTGTCTGCGAGCCTACGTGGGTGAGGTGTATGCCGCCAAGCAGAGTCGAACTTGAGATGCTGTTCTTGGTGTTTATATCCAAGAACCTGCACAGTCAGCAACTAAACAAGCATATCATTGACTCTATCCCCGTCTGACGATCAAACACCCGTTCATTATTTAATCTATCATAGACAGAAACCCTCCCAGCCACCCCTTGTCCAGGGGCTTGGCGCGCCACGGTCAGTAGCCCGGGGGGCAGTGCACTCCTCCCCCGGTCAATCCCATCCCCTATCTCTCTTCCCTTCCACCCCCAGTCGGCGGGCTGGCGGCGAAATCATATGCCCCGACAAAAAAAGGCCTCGTTAAAGAGATTCAAAGGTGGCAGTGCTAAACTTGGTGTCTTACCTTGCATCTTCTCTCTCTCTTTTACCCGCCCTCGTTTATTTTTCGCTCATAATCTTACGGTCCTTCTCCTCTTTTTCTTTTTCAACCCTTCGGTTCCTCTTTTTCTCTTTCCTCTTGTTCCGTGATACACAAGTGATACCCAAACGAAGAGAAAAGAAGAAGATCGGATCGCCGGGACGCACACAGCGGGGATTCCAGTGTTTGCTCAGCCTCAAATCTGTTGTTATTGCCGAGTACGACCAGGAAGGAACAAGTTTAGGCCGAGAAGGGGAAGAGAGAGAGACAACAGGGTTATTTTGGAAAGACAAGAAAAAGAGAAAACAGTTTTTTTCTATCCGAGCCTGTTCAGGCTCTTTTCCAAACGACGAGAGAGGAACGACCAAAAACTTGGGAGGATGGATGGGCGATAACCTGACGATACCGATACAAATCAGATGATCAGAGGCCGAATTCCAGAAGTATCCTTTTCACCTCCATCACGCCAGCGGAATAATTAGCAGCGTCTCAAGGCCGTTCAAAACACCACTTCCTCACGTCGATTATTAACGTCTTGTCATCTCCAAAACCCTCAATCTCACACCATGGACCCCTCGGACCCTCGGCACGGCAGTCATCCATCTCAGTCGATACCAGACGCCGCATATCCCGACGACTCCCCATACCGACCTGGCGATAGCAACCACAACACACCGACTCTGAATCCGCCTCAAATTATCATCCCTCAACATCAAGGCCCATCAACATCCTCCTCGTCTCTCCCTCAGCAGGCCTACTCACCACCCCACGCCGGATCACCTTTCTACTCCAACCCATCATCACCCAACTCTGTCCCTTCACCATGGCAGCAACAACAATCAACAACACCGACGTCCCTCCACCCCCACGACATCCCCTCAAGTCCGCCGCCGCCGTACGACCCAACCCAGCCGCCGGCAATCTACTCCCCCTCGAACCGGTCCGCTCCCATCATCACAACCCCACGCCGCCGGGCTCCTCACACTACGGGTCGGCGCCAACTCCCTGGCCCGCAGCCCCCGCGCCAGCTGCGTACCAGCAACAGCAACAGCAGGCGCCGCTGTCTCCGAACCCCTACAGTAGCACTCCCGGGTCCAGCGTGAACGGCGGCGTCGGCGGCGCTTATAAGCTAGGTCCCGTCGCGGCGGCGAGAGCCCGGCGCCGGCGCAAGCTGCAGATGTGCGCCGTGGCGCTCTGCTTGACGCTCCTCTTCATGCTGGCTCTCATAATCGGCATCTTGATGGGAGTTGTCAAGGTGCAGTGGAAGAATAACCGGGATGACGACGACTAGGTCTGAAGGACGGCCCCAACAACTCGTTCATTTCTTTTGTCGACATTTTCTCCTTATGGCTTTTTATTCAGATGAATTTCAGAACTAGGCAGCGGCATGGCGTTTCGGAAGGAGGAAGCTTTCTTTGTTTATTCCCTCCTTGGCTAGGTTGACTTGAGTTTAAGCGTATAGATGCATCTTGGCTGTACAGCCTACCAACAGTACTACTACCTCTTTAAATAACGATACTCTTGAATCAACTGAAACGGGATGCTGTGGCGTGATAGATCTTGGTGAGGTGGTGCTCTTGACTGAATCTGTCAAAAGACGGGCTTGAAGGAGGGCGGCATTGGGGGCTCATGGTGACGTGATATTGAGGAACAATATCCAATCCAGCCTTGCAATCCCCCACCAACAGCCGCAATTCGATAGCGCAGACTTCATCCCACGCACTCCAACAATGGCGTCTTGTAATGTCCGAGTGGACCACTCACACTCGCGAGTCTGCCCTCTCCATCAACATCCATCCCCGACAAACTTCCCCCCAAGCAAACGTGCCTCCCAAGCCTCTTCTTTCATTGCCCATTCCCGGCCGACAAACACCCCCTCTCCACGCTTGGATTGCAAGCCCTCGAGCGGTGTGGCGACAGGATTACCCAAGATGTCGGGAAGAGCAATATCCAAGGGGCGGGATATCGCCAACATAGCCTTTTACGGTGCTCGCTTGTTGATTACTTGGCACCAGAGCGGGACGTGGAGAGCTGGGCATGGCACATGATGCAGAATGAGACACACACACACGGTACTGTGGTGAGTAGTGTGGGTGAAGGACTGGCTGGGAACAAATCCGTCGATAAGCCCTATATCGGGGAGTGTGAGCGGGAACGAGATCTGAGGCGAGGAATTCAACCCGATTGACCCATCTCAGCTTGCCTCCGACATTGGAGGCTAGAATCAAAGTTCCGGTAATTGGAAGGCCCGGGGGAAACAACTCCAACTTGGGTTCCCATGACCACGGTAAGGAGTTGAGCCGCCCTGCAGACCAGCCCTATCCCTCCCCCTCCCCCTCCCCCTCCCCCTCCCCTACGCAGCCATCTCCAAGCCATAAACTCGGTTAGATCTGTGCACAAGGCTGAGGTGAACACCCCCAACCGGGGCAGAGAGATGCCGTTGAGTCTCGACTATTCCACCGCCGTGTCCTCTCGGGCGTTGGGGTATTCACGGCATCCGGGGTCTCAGCCGCAAAAGTAAAATCAGCGCGAGCCGAAACGCGAGATGCCACAAGCACCCGTATTCGGTACATGATCACCAACAAAACCCCAAGTCATTTCTGACTTGTTCTGTCGAGTCTGGATCCTCCGTTGGGCAGTCGGACAACCACAATGGACTGGGCGCAAACAAGCAAACATCCATTGACCTTGCCGAGGTTGGCCGAGGCTGGTGTTTTGTTCTCCCACCGCCTCCAAGCCTCTCTGTAATGAAGCAAAAAGAAACCATAGAAAAATCTCTTCGCTCAGCGCGGGGACAAATCAGTAGTTCATCCAATATTCTCCCAGCTACAAGGAAGATGCCAGTCGCAACCTCGCGTCTCAGGCTCTTTGGCTCTACGCCGCGCCCTGAACGAGTTGACGTGTCGCTGCGTCTGAGGCTGTCAAAGTCTGAGCACTCCCTCGCAAAACAGGGCTGAGAGGCCGTAGCGAAATCAACGTCATCGCTGGCCCTCAAAAGGGTGTGAAGGCCTCCGAATCCGATTTTCTGGGTACCCAATCGGGAGGCGCGCCCTGCACGAGCCCCAAGCGAAGGTCTAGAGGTTTGAGGGGCGTTGATGCTATTTCTGGCCATTGTCTATGAGATTCCAGTCCTGGATCCTCTAGCTGGAACCCTCTAGACAAGAGGTTGACGAGGACAAACTCGCAATTGAGCCTCGCAGTCATGGCATTGAAGCTCCGATGCACTGCAGTCGGCAGGGGGAGCAGGTAGTCAAACGTCCAACACAGCTCTGCGTCTGCCAAAGTCGGCAATTGGAGAAAGAATAGAAGCTCCAGCAGAATCGAATCTAGGGGCATTGACGCCGCTCATCAACTACTGTGGCCTCTGCAGCTTGGTATCATCCAAGGTCCAGTCAAGCTTGCAGCTTCTCGCAGGCACAGCTCATCATGGATGCACCAGCTACTTTAGCCGGTGCAGGTACGAAGTGTAGCCCCAAGGATCTTCCTAGTTTCGACTGCCGAAACGATGCTGTACGTTATGCCACAAGGCTGTACGTCAGCTGCAACGGGGAGGCTCGTTTCGCATCTCCGGAGAAGCAGATAAATCATCATGCATCCTTCACCGATCAGAGATGGAGGCGCAAGATGATGAAAAAATTTTGCCAACGCGCGCACGAACCAGAGAGATTGGGTCTTGGGATGAAAAAGCACCTGCCAGCATGGATACCCAGCGTTGCTTTCCTGTGCTCTCTTCTCTCACACGCTTCGCCCTTTGCTTTCTTTTCTTTTGCAGAGCTCCTCCATAATCTCTTCCATCTCATTCTGAGAGATTCTCATGCAGTTGGTCATACAGTAGCGCGGGATCGGGCACAAGTAAGGCAAGAAAAGTTGACGCTGTCATGATGGAGATGAGACATCAAGAAATATTATGACATGAGAGAGATCAGATTCAGATACAGCCAGCCATTCATCACCCATGACGTTCAATCTGGGTCCGTGAAATATTCCGAGCCAGATACGGGAAGGCACGTACCGAGGGGCACCTCCCTCCCGTCGGGCAGTTTTTACGTGAGCCTCGAGCAAAGGCCAACCGATGGCAATCAACGGAAGGACCACTGCAGATGGGATGGCAGAATAGACTCGGTCGTCCCGAGCTCAGCACGTGGCAGGTCCTGCCTTGAATCACCCATCTCTCTTCTCCATCCATCCGTCAGGCCTCAGTCCAGCGTCCAGCGTCAATGCCGAAGAAGCAAGGATGTCATCATCAGCCAGAGCAGCTTCATCATCACCGCCAACTTCAGTCTTCAGATGATGTTGATTGCATTCACCTGCAAATACTGCAGCAGCAGCAGCAGCAACGGCCATAGCGTTGACATCAGTACTTGGCCCCAGCGCCCCAGCCCAGTCCAACCCAACGAATAGATCAGCCCGGGTCCAGCGGAGGCAAGCCAGCCTCTCCCGCATTCCTTGGGTGTGTGAGTTATTCCTTGGACCTTGGGATGCACCCTATCCTGACGTACGTCTGCTCAGCTTCATCCCCCCTCCAAAGGCCAGCCTGGAGGCGGCTCATGATCGATCGAAAAGCCGCCGCCTCCGTCCCAGTCCCAAGGTTCAGGTCCCTCCCAGCAGTGGGGATAGGGACTCGCGAATTTGGAGTAGAATCATGAGCCCCGGCCGCTACTCACGAATCACTGTCACGCTCCTTCCGCGGCAGCAACCCTCCGAGCCCCGTCCCCTGCCCCGAAGCTCCGAGTGGCCTCCCCGGAGCCTTACCGACTCCTCCCACGCCTCTCCAACGCTCCAATCCAGACCACAGGAAGGCCCTGTCAGCTTTCCGTCCAGTCTCGGTTCTCCAGTCCCCGCCAGGTGGTCCTCTTCTGCTGCCCCGCTGTCGTCCGCTGTAGCTCCAGGGCTGTCGCCCGTCATCCGTATCGTTGCCCGCTGCCCCTAGCTCCCCTCTAGCCCAGCCTCCAGGGCCAATGGTGTGCCATGTTCAACCATGGTACCGGGAGCCCTCCCAAGCTACTGGGGACAGGAGCTCCAGGCCGGTGAAAGAGGAACGAGAGAGGACAGCAAATCGCGGCGTCACTTTTGCATGGAATGGTTCTATTCGACAGGGAATGGGTCGTTCTGGGCATTGCTCTGCTGCATGTCTTCGCTTCGGAAGCACACGCCTCTGGATATCCAAGGGCGCAATGCGTCGAATCGACCGCAAGAGGGTGTTGGCATTGACATTGGCGTTGCTGGACGGAGCACACCCACGGACATCAACGCTGACGTCCAAGACAGACATCCATCCAGGAACGTTGCACAGCGGCGGGAGGGGGGCACTGGAGCTCGCGCCGCTCGCTGGGCCCTCTGCCTGCTGGGTCTCCAGGTCTCATCAGGTACCCTTGCACGAGTACTGGCCGAGAACTTGGGTCTCCATCCGCGTATCCATGCTAGCACAGCCTGGGTCGCATCTGACTTGAATGCCTTGGGACACCCTGGCACCGAGTTCGTCGTTCTGTTGCCTTGATCATGTGTCGTGGCCAGTCGGCGATGCTAAATGGATGCTAAATGCATCTTTCAGGGACCAAAAAGCTCGTGAGAGCCAACTTGACCCGGCGCAGCAGAGCCAAGCGGCCAGCCAACCATATCCGGTAGCCAGCTTGTCCCGAGAAGCCCCTCCGTATCCTGGTGCGGGATCCTCTTTTTTTGCCCTTTGCTATGACCGTGCTTTTTTGCTCTCTTGTCTCTCCTGTCCGTGTTACTGATTGCCAATTCCTGACAAGGAGGGATTCTGGCTGTTAACTGGTTGCTGACTCTAGTCTTGGGAATCTTCCCTTGCGGCGCTGAAGTGGCCCCCCGGCTGTTTCGCCTCTAGCAGCCCCATTCAGCATCCTCTTCTCCGTCTATCTGGACTCGGCCTCGGATCCTCCTGAGTTTTCTTTTTCGATGCCATCCACTCACTCTCATCTGCCGGTGTCGTGAATCACAAGCTCCCTTCACCCCTGCCGCCCCCGTACGTATTGTACGTTGGGTAGTGCATATCCCTCCATTGCCTCTTGTTCCTTTTCCCTACTTTCGGGTTCTGTTTTCTCACGCCCCATCCCATCTATAAGAGACACCCCGGCAGGTTTTGCTTTTCCTCTTGCTCCCGGTTTTTTCACAACTGGTGCTTCATGCTTTCTCATTTCTCATCTTGCAGGTCTCAGCCGCATTGCGTCCGTCGCCCGTTGTTGTTATAAGTGGCTCTTTCCGTCTTGTCTCGGTTGCGGATGTTGCAAATGATATAGCTCTGGTCGGCATAAGATCTACATCTTCCCCCCGACAGCAACCAGCATCTCTTCCCCCTTGGTTGTCAATCATCCATTCAGTACACCTCTGCGGCATTCATATCGGACGACACCTGTCATCCGTCGTCTTCAACTCGTCTCAGCCTCAGCCCAGTGCAGTCCAGCCCGATCCAGCCCGGCCCCGGACTCTTTTTTAAAGTCGTGCTTTGGATTCACGCCAGTTCTAGAACGCCGAAACCAGACTTGACAAGCATTTCACGCCAACCCTTTTAGCACTACAATTTTTGGGATCCGCTAAAACAAAACCATCATCTTTTCCCCATCCTTGGTCCCCTCACCATCCATCACATCACTCACAAACTCGCGGCCGCCCACGCCCAGCACAGGAGGAAGAAGAGGAGGCGTCTACGCAATTATTTGCTTACCCTGGGTGGCTTCATCATCTTCTGCCTTGCTCCCCGCTTCCCCAAGAAATCTCGAGCTAGCCGCCACGGGCGCATCCCAAATTCCCGGTCCTGGGACCAGACGACAAACTCAATTTCAGGCATCCCATCCCAAATCCCGGCGGCGGCCTTGTTTGGTCTTAGTTGCCCAGTCTTCTCTTGTCTCCCCTCTTCTGCCGGATTCTTTTTTCCCTCGTCCGTCCCCTCCCCGCGGCGGTTGATTTCTCACCCTTCCTTCAAGTTCAACAACCCGACCCTTCACTCCCTTGGTTGCAGTATCGCCCTTTTGGCGTCGCAAGCCTCTCACCGTCCGTGTCGTGCGTCTCGTCCTTCTGTGACGCGCAACTCATCGACCCTTGGTATCACGCCGTGAAACTCGCCCTCGAGTCTCGATTCCTGCCCGGTGTCTCATTCCTCAACGCTCACAGCAGCTCCCTCGCTCGGCTGTCCCTCGCTTGTCACCAACCGATCGACCGACATTCGGGCTACTAGTGCCTTACTTTTTTCCCTTACCTGGTCTCCTCGCTCACGCTCACACCCACGTATACCAACCAGGATCCAAATTTTCAAACCAGGAGGAAGACGGGACGTTGTCCAGTCCACATCGACATTGACGGCGCCACTATATTCATCATCACCTTTTAACCGTCACTTTTGCGGTCGCCTCTGTTAGGCACACGCTCGCTCATCACACATCTCAGTCTCGGTCGCCATCATGCCGCGACATTATCATTACCAGCCCAGGTAGAGGCACCCTGATCTCCGCTCATGGCGCAAACTCATCGCTGACTCTTTTTTTCTCTCTCAGCCGCGAACTCCATGTGGTAGTACTGGGAGCAGGTTCGTCAATGCCCAACATTGCTTTTGCTGCTTCGCCTCTTCTCCCTCAACCTGTGCGCTTGTTGGCTGACTCGTTGGTTCCCCTTTGGCAGGAGGCGTGGGCAAGAGTTGTTTAACTGGTGAGTTGTCCCCTTGCCCCCATGTCCCATGTTCCATGTCCTACATGCTGCGCTGTGCTGTGCTCGCTGCGATGCGCTGTGTGTGCGTCCCACCGTTGCACCTTGCATCCACAACCCATCCTACCACGCAATCCATTCGAACGTTCGTCTTCTGTTGCGGCGGCACCAGGCTCATGCGAGAACAGCCCAGTTCGTGCACAACGAGTGGATCGAGAGCTATGATCCCACCATCGAAGACTCATATCGCACACAGCTTCAGGTTGATGTAAGTGCAGTCAGTCCCAGTCGGCGGAAGCCAATCCGCTAGCATGCGGTGCGCGCTCTCCGGTGCTGCCACTTGACCCCCCTTGACTGACTCGTTCGTGCCAGGGGCGCCAAGTTGTTCTCGAAATGTGAGTTGGGCCTTGGTTCTCCCGCCCTTTGCAGGGAACATCCACATGTGGAAGTGGTTGGCACTGACTCGATGTCTAGCCTCGATACAGCGGGGACCGAGCAGTTCGGTAGGTCCTTCATGGCCCAGCAACTCCCACACCATGACCCTCGTACTGATGATGGTCCAGTCGCCATGAGGGATCTCTACATGAAGACCGGACAGGGCTTTCTCCTCGTTTTCAGCATCACCTCTTCATCGTCGCTAAGCGAACTGGCTGGCTTGCGTGAGGAGATTATCCGGATCAAGGATGATGAGAATGTCCCGATCGTGATTGTGGGAAACAAGGCCGATCTGGAGGAGAATCGCGCTGTGCCCCGAGCCAAGGGTTTCTCCATCTCACAACGATGGGGCGCGCCCTACTACGAGGCTAGCGCGAGGACGAGGAGTGAGTTTGCCCGTCCGTCCGCGGCCATGACCATCATGGCCACGCTATGGCCGCATCCGGACTAACAGACGTGCAGCCAACGTCGACGAAGTCTTTATCGATCTTTGCAGGCAGATGCTCCGCAAGGACGATGAGCAGAGCGCCAGCATGGAGGCAGATGAAGGCTACAAGTACGACCACGGTCGAAGTTCGCACAAGCGTCACCGTCGCCGACGAAGAAAGGACTCGCCGCGATGCGCTATACTGTGAACGAATCTCCCCTCCAACCGATTGATGACCACGGGATGGCATCAAGACGACACCACTCTGCTTCTTGCTTCAACTTTTTTTTAGGACCATGGCTTTTTGCCTTCTTTTTTGCACCTTCTAACGAATTGCTTTATGGGACACGGCCAGCAAAAACAACAACTCGCAACAGCCAAGACGAACGAATGATGGATTGATTGATTATTGAAAGGGACTTTGAAGGGCCTCGCGGTCCAATGCGAAACAACGAGGCTCGATGGAGCGCGCGACTGGTCAAGGCGCGGAATGACCCAATATGCATTCTGGAGCGAGACCGAGGCGTATAGACGGCATGCATAACGCATCTCACGCATTCTTCATCAAGCCATGGGCTACTTTTGCCTGTCCTCTCGGGGAGGGCAGCACTCTCGAGCTCATCTTTTGTATATGCACACAACGGCGCCGGCGGTGTTTGGATAACTCTCGACCTGGGATATAAGGTCTGAATGTGGAATTTCTTTTTTTAACTTCTTGAATGACGGGAGCATCTTGCTGTAGCCCTAAAGGAAAGGGGCTTTACCATCAGGGGCGAGGAGAATGGATCACGACTCGACACATTTAGACGGGCGCTAGAATGAGCGAGCATGATAATATGATGTTGACGACGACGCTTGACGATACTTTGATCAGGCCACTTTCTTTCTGATGATGTCTGCCAAGATGTACTACTATATGCCACACGGCGTCTCTTGTGACTACTATCGCCACACGCCAAGAGAGCTTAATTACCGAGCTTGGTGTTCAGTGCGCAACCTGGGGATGGGACGAGGACCTTGTCGCTTGACGGTAAGGGGACCGTCTTCCCTTCATGCCATTCTCCAGGTTTGTCTTTTGCCATGTGTCAGTATTGCTTACTATCGTGGTATATCGACTTGCTATCGATGCAAGCTACTCACGACAAGCAACCGAGTCTTGGGCATCAATGGACACAAACTTGGCTGGTTGCCCTAACTAGGCAATGGCGGGATTGCATAAAAAGACACCCCCTTGGCTTTTGTTTACTCTTGCATTGTTGCGGTTATCTCATCTTGTGGTGGAAGGAAGATGGATGGTCTCAAGATACCCAGGGGATCACCTGGGCTAGTTATTCTGCCATGTCCAGCATCTATGCATGACACATGAATAGTTCAAGTGAAAAATACGGCAGCCCGATTTACACAATATGTTGTCTTAAACTCTTTTATTCCGGTAGCCAAGGGCTCTCTACCGACTCATCATCATGTCCTCGGTCCGAGTTATGTTCACAGTTCCTCCCTCACCCTAGAGCCACCCATGGCTCGTTTTGTCCATCGTTCAGCTGCCACAACTTCTCTCTACAGACCCCGTTTTCCCCTAACTTTGTTGTAAATGCCAACTCAAAGCCATCAAATCGGCATGCTAACCAAGGCTTACCAAACTGTGCTCGCTTGCGTATAACAACATCGTGAAAACCAGACTATGCCAACTTCTCAACCAAGCCTAAGCCTCACTTGCGTCGGAAGATGCCCCAAATATCACTCAGTACTCCGAACCACCCCTTGACCTTCTCAGCCGCGTTGAGCAGCAGCACGAAGCGCTTGACAAAGGCGTCGGCGTTGGAATAGTCCTCAGCATAGCACTCCCACACGGCCCTCCCCTTGCCGCCACCCTCAATCTCACCGACAACCATGAGCTCGTCCTCGTCCTCGACAACCTTGACGTCGACGGTGCGGAGCTTGGGCCCAACACAGAGGGCGCGGCCCTTGACGGCCTCGTCCGCGACGAGCCGGGTAGCAGCGTCGATAACATCCTCAATCTCTGCGCCGCCGGCGGTGCCCGAGAGGAACATGGCTTCAACCTCGGGCTTGAGCATGTTGGACTTGGAGGTATAGTAGGGAGCGATCATGTTGACGCGGATGCCCTGTCTCCAGGAAGTAGCGCGCAGAGTGCGGAACAGGCCGAGGATCGCATGCTTGCTCATGGTGTAGTAGCACTGGCCCGGGAAGGGGCACAGAGAGGCAAGAGAGCCGATGAGGAGGAGGCAGCGGTCACGGCCTTCGGACACCTCGTTCTTGGGGAGCCAGTAGAAGGCGAGGTGAGTAGTGTAGGTGGCTCCTACAATGTTGACATCAAAGGTAGCCATGTTAGGCTTGGGGATTCGGCCGTCCTTAAGGACCGGAGCCTCAAACTTCATCGAGTGACCAGGGAGGATGATGCCGGCGTTGGGGACGACGACGTCGATGCCACCATGGGGGCTCACACGGACGGCCGTCTCAAAGAGGCTGACCTGCGATTCCCAGTCGGTGACATCGCAGTGCTGAAAGGCAAAGGTCGAGTTGGGGTATGAGGTCCTCAGAGCGGCGACGAGGTCCTCACCGGCAGCGTCAGCGACATCGCCAATGACGACGTGGGCGCCGTGCGAGGCCCATTCACGGACCATGTGAGCTCCGAGGCCATTGGCGCCGCCCGTGATGAGGATGGTCTTGCCCTTGAGAGTGGCCGGGTCGTAGGGCTTGCTCACGTCGATGGGCGGCGACTGACGGATGAGGGCGGTGATGTCTCTCTTTTCGGTAGCCATTTTGACGATTGAGTTGTTGACTAGGCTGAGTTGGTGCTGAATGAATCAAGTGCCGTGTCTCGGAGGTTATCAATCTGTAGGTAGACAGACAGACAGACAGAAATGCATGAAACGCTTTGCTGCTGCCAACTCAACGTGTCAGTTGAAAAGAAGCCGTTTCACCAAAAATACTCTTCCCCAACCAATCCAATCCACTTGTGGAGTCTCTTGAGCCCTTCAGCTGGCCTCTCCAGGGTCCAGCCAGCCAGGTCCAATCCATCCAGGCTATATCTGGTCTCTTACCTGGTCTAGTCGTCGTAGTGACCCGATAAATTAACTTGAGCGGGTCGCATCTGCCGGTTGAGCTCGTGTTTCGTATCCACTCTCTGGGCTGAGAGCGAGCGAGCAAGAGGGCGCTTTGACGATCAAGCCAAGTCAATTGAGTTGAGTGCCGAGAGCCAAGATGCGATGCGTGTGGATGGCGGAGGTTGCGAAGTCCAGGTTGCTTGCGCGTAAAAATATTTTTGTGGCGAGGCTGATTATGCACGCCTGCATGCGACTTGCTTGCTTGCTTGCCTTGGCTGTTTGTTTGTGTGTTGATAGTGAATCATTGTTGGTTCCTTAATGATCTCATCTCATCTCAACTGATCTGATCTGATCTGATTAGTGAGTGTCATTCACTGCAACCAGTGACAACTTCAACTCGGTTCTACCAAGTTGAAGCCACAACCACAACACAGACTTTCAATGTCATGGATCTCACTCGAGATTAGGGTTATGCCACTTAGCACCAAATCACCGAACCTTCTTTAGATAGATCTCTCCTCAACCCAATTTCATAAAAAAGTCCCTCCAGGGACCGTCTATCTCACCATCGTGGAAATAACCCCAAAGACAATGGAGAGGCCGCCATAGCACCTAAACAATAGGTAAGCTTCCCTCGATGGCGTACAATGCACAACTTGCTGACAGCTACTATCAGCCTCCTCAGACTAGAAATTCAGTCGCGTAGTCGCATCGCTCGGCTTTGACTCCTCCATGCCCAGTGTGTGTCGTTACAACTGTTGACTCCCACTCTCGGAACTTGCGGTCCCTCGACATGGCTTGACCATGTATCCGTGCTGCCGACTGAGATTCCATCCATGTGACCCTTGGTTGACGCAAGTGAGCCATCTCAACAACCATGGCAGGCGGCATCGGATGCAGCTAGGATCCCAGGCGAGATGCATCGTACCTAGCCGAGCCTTTATGCCGTGTCAGCAAAGCAGCCCCGGTCAGGCGACCGGCGATCTTGCACAATACACTTTGAGATAACTGCATTGATCCAGACTCAACATCTCGGTCGGGCGAAGGAGATCTTCGTCGAGATGCCCAGATACGGATGCCACGCTTGAAAGGGTGTCGCTGTCAGCACGTAGCTCAGGGACCTACATCCCCGCCGTCTTGAATTCATCATGCAGATACTTAACCAAAGTCAATGGCTCTCAACAACCCTTGCTTCGCTTGCCAAAGAAATCCCCTACGTGGTCGGCTGATTGATTGGTGGCTGCTAGCAAAAGAAACCTGTCTTCATGTGAGCAGCAACCAGTCTCTCATTGACGCCGGGAACGGCCCGACCACGACAACCCTCGACGGTCCGGGACCGAAGACTGACCCCTCGCTCACCCAGAGACCTCTCTTTTGCACCGCCCAGAGCCACCGACTTGATGGCATGTGGGGAATCTCGCTGAGAGCCATCGCAGGTCTGGTCTTTGTTTACAAGCCCTGTCCTGGCCCCCATGTCATGGGTCGCCTTGTCGGGTAATGGGCATTTGAACAACCCGATGCTAGCGCAACCCTTCTTGTCAATGCCCTTCCATCGCCCCTAGGCCCAAGTGCCGCTGCCCAACACTCGAGGCCGCCCGTATACTGTATCCAAGCCAAGGTGAACCGGCTTAGGAGCCTCGATCTGATGCGGCTCGGGACGGGAACGTGGCTTCCTAGCACAGCGGTATCGTCTATGGCGATTCGGACATAGGTATCTCGTGTGCACATAGAAGAGAATGCCGTGCTCCAAATCTTCCGAGACAACTGGAGCAAGGTCCGTCCCCGCGTACGGCACGGTGCGGTAGAGGAGAGAGACGGCATTGTCTCAGCCCTCAGAGGCCGTCTCAGCCCTCAAGGGCCGGGCGGGCGTTGCTAGTTCATCCCCTCAAGGGCCGGCAGACGGCAGCGTCGAGTCGAGGTCGGATGAGGGATGGGGGACGGGGAACGGGGCATGGCAACGAGATTAGATACGTCACATGAGGGCAAGAGAATGGGGGAAAGCGCTGATCACTTTGTCTAGAATCACCGTCCAAGTCCCAGCCCCAGGGAGCGTGGCTGATGTGGCCCAAGGTGTAGGATTCCAGCACGCCTTTTCATGCTGCCACATCCAATCTCGGTCGGCCAGGCCCAGCGGAATTCGGGCTTGAGGTTGGCATCGGTTGAAGAAGTAAGCTCAAGCCAAACAAGGGAAGAAAAAAACGGCCTTGGAGGGGGAGGCTCTGATGTGATGGCTCCCGTCGACGAGGAGGTGCGCAGACGCTGGCCTGGCATTGGGCCATCTTGATCTGCCCAGCACCAGTGCTTACTCCCCGACACTGAAGCTTTGGCCATGTCCCCCGGCCCCAGAAGCCTCCAACTTTGGGAAAACAAGACGGCACCAGCGATGCCGGGGAAGTGACGGGGCCCTCGAGGCACAGCTTCCGGCGGCCAACAGGCTGGGTTACCGGGGCCCGTTTTCACGGACGGTGGGCCATGTCCCCTGAAGCTCGTGCGTGCACTCATGTCTCTGTGACCTCACTCGTGGGCCGCGGCGTTGGGCCCACCGCGTTGGCGTCAAGTGCCACGCCAGGGGATCCTTGAAGGATTAAAGAGATGGGCAGGGGGACTCGACTCCCGAGGCTGAAGGGCCATGAGGTCAGTGGTCAATCATTCACCGTCAATGAGCCATGACAAGCCGCCTGGAACCAGTCGGGCCCGTGCAGTCGAGCTACGCACGCTGGGCTGAAGACCAAGAGCAAACTGACGGCCTCGCTCTACCGTACCGTTTTGTCTTGGTTCCATCACCTTGGAGCTGGACCGACTAAGCTTGAGCTAGCCCTCTCCCAACGTCCTGGTGGCTGTGGAACCCGGCCTTGTGTCTAGTAAGAATCGCGCCTCCGGCCCCAATCCGCAATCTTGGATTCACGTGGTGCCGTTAGACCACATGCTGCCACATGTTGTGCTTTGCATCCCGCAATCATGGAGGGCAGCAATCAACGAATCCCTCCCAAACCGATCCCACGTCCGCCGCCGATGGTGCCTAGCTGAGATGTGACCAAGCTTCGACAATGGAGCGACCACATCGACAAGCGCAGTTGGGGCTGCTTGTGGAGAGATCGGCGAAGGCCAAGAGACCGTTGGCGTTGCTGATCTGTGCTTAGTGACGTGAACCGGCTGCTTCGTTAGCTGTTGTTGCGCCCTCCATCCCCTCAGCCTTGGTGAGAACTCATCGCAACTCCTTCTCCTTACAAAGCAATTCCAATCAGCCGAACAACACGTCTCATGGTAGACAATACCACCACCAGACTCACAAGCTCACAAGGGCTCGTCACACACGTCCCCTCGCGAGCCAATCAGAAGGCTGCCGCAGGGAAGCGGAACGTTCTGCCGGCCAAACCTTTTCAAAGTGTTTGGGGTCTCGCCAGTCCAATCGGGATCAAGCATTGACGACCCAAACGGGGTTTGGAGGACGAGACGAGCAGGGTAGTAGTCCGGCAGCACGGAACGCCAAACTCCAAAACTCAGGGTCTGTTTGCTGAACCCTCGACAGATCGGCGCGAACAAGCACATCCATCCCTCTCTCCCAAGGCAAGCCGAGAACACAAGCCGGTTCTGCGTAGGAGGCAAACATGTCTCCTGCACTCGGTTGTGCCGGAGGGCAGCCTCATCCATCTCCCTAAGCTGGCCTGAGAGGTTGGAGAGAGAGGCGAGATAATACTGCTCTTTCATCAATATCCGGCATTCTTCGTGAACATGGATGAAAGATCCCTGCATCTCGGCTCTATTCGCAAAGAAAGCAAGTCGCTTTCGGTTTCTTTCTGACATGCCCTGTTGGATACAAGCGAGGCTGTTTCAACTTCAGTCCTGGCCAAGTGGCTCCGTTTTTAGAAAAGTCAGTATCCCGGCAGGGCTGAGATGTCAACGTCCTTGAGCCACCACCGTTAGCAATCGAAACTCTACCGAGGCGTGCATGTGCCGATATATCCTATCGAGTTGGGTCGGCCTCCGGTCCTGCTGACGAGACTATCAAGAGAGAGAGGGAAAGGATGACGATGGATTGACGGGACCTCGCATCTCCCCAGCCCCGCTATGTGGCACGTCCCACAATGAAGGATACCTCCAATCCAGCGGCAGATTGCAATCCCGGTGAGATCGATGTAGGGGAGGATGGTGAGACGAAAATGACAACCATCAGGCATGCCAAAGGAGAAGAGTAAAGGGAGGGAGGAACATGAACAGGAGGGCACACATGGCTGTCACGTGCGTAATCCAACGCTGAGTCGTACCCAAAGTCCCTGTTTGACAACCAGAGGGGGACCTGGCATGGTTTGAGTTCGTTGCCCAGTGTCCAAGTTGACTGACGTGTGCCAGTCTTCGTTTGTTGAGGGTCTACAGCCCAGATATAGATTTGCAACTCCTCGTCACTGTGCTGGCAATCCGTAACACCTGTGCGACTTGTATAGGGATGAGACAAACCTGGACAAGGCACACATCGGGAGACTGAGGCCGAACAGGACCCCTCAAGGATGAAGAATGTAGCAGGGCAGTTGTTCAAGCCACGACCCGCAGGTTACCTGACCCATCTCCAAACGGGTTCCCCCGTTGGTACACCATCCCATGGCGCTGGCTTCGAAACTTGATCACCGGCACTGCAGTTCTCGGATATGCAGAGCTGCTGGTGTTCGGTTTCATGTCGTCTTCGGCGGGTGCCCTCGCTAGCGCGCACCAGGGTCCCATCTCCCCAAATGTCCGTCGGCGCCTGTGGGCCAGCTTTTGGGCCTGTGGATGCAGGCGGCCCGTTCGATCGATCCGAAGTCCAGTGATCTGGAAAGTGCTTTGCCCACATGCGAGCGAGGGGGGCAGTGTGTCTCGCTTGAGTCTCATTTCGTCACCTTGTCCTCTCCTGTTGACGGTGGATGGATTGCGAGACATGCTCGTTCATATCAGAAGCAAATATGGCCAGCATCTTGGGTCCAATAGGATGGACCAACCGAGAAACGGAGCCACACTTGCCAAGTGCACTCGCTTCACACAACCTTCGCCCGCGACGTCCGAGGGTTGATGTTGCTTTGTCGTCGAATCTAGCTTGCTTTGTTTTCGGAGACTGGGCGGTAGCAGCTCTCAACGACACCATCATGACGGCCGGGTTGGCACAAATACTACCCTTCCGCCCATGTGGGAGCTCACTTGCCCAACAGAGACGCACCAGTTCTGAGCACCAAGGAAAAAAGGTGCAATGAGGCTGTCTGTTGGTTTGATTGACAGGGCCAGGGGAAAGCAGGGAGGGAGTCTTGATACCCCTGCCGCCAAACACTGCATGGTTGTTCACCGGTTGCCCACACCCCTCCTCTTACGTGCTGCCCACTTGCCCATGGCCACAGCCCTGGGAGGTCTAGCCTGCCTGACAGGACACCTTGGAGAATCCTGTGCATTTCGCGACGACATGAAGGCCGGCTCCTTGAACATGGGGGGTAGACGTGGCTCCTGTCGGAGACAACACGCCCCGACCGAGGACGAGCATGTCATGTCGAGAGCAAGGCCCTCTCCGAGTGCTTGTTGCTTGACGGGCCGACGACATGTTTCTGGGGGTTGTTGGGACCGTGGTTCCAAGGTTTCGCATCAGGTGTAATAGAGTCTGTCCCTAGAGGAAGAAATCCCTGTTCATATTCGACGTCGGGTGCCGATGTTGCGTCGCAGCTCACCTGGTTGCCATGAAACTGTCCTCATGAAGTCAGTGGGGGAGGTCGATGCTTGCAAGATCAAGCTCTGCACTGCACGCACCTTGCGGCGGATCCATTATTAAGGTCGTCGACTCGCAGGTGATGTTGTGGCTGCTGCATGGGAAAGGACCCGGACGGCATGATTCAGCAGCCAAAGCCACAGACGGGTTGACGATGATGATGACGACGGTGAAGACTTTTCTGTCCGCTGTGTGCCTGCGGGAAGGCAAGGCAAGGTTGCTCAAAAGGTTGAATTAAAGTCTACGCCTGGACCCCTTGGTTTCAGTCTGAGGCGAAGGCGCAGTTGGAAATGGCGATACGGATGGATGGCGGGCGGGCATGAAGCTGCAGCACGCACGGCAATTAATTTGTAGAGGGGCCGCTGATCAAGCAACAGCCATGGGCGAGCTACAGTGCCTGCCTTATCCCTACCCCTCCCTCCTTCCTCATCAATTCTACGGAGTGAGGCAAAGACCAATCAGAGCCAAGGATCGCTCCAACATCACGTCCGGCTTGTCATGGAAGAGAAGAAAGGAAGGAATAGATCATTAGTGTCAAAATCGTGATTCTACATTGAGTACCCTGCTTTGCTATCAAGATAGACTCTGATAAGTCGGAAAACTAGCCAGTAGAGATTTCCATTACTGCTCTCCATTGCCGTTTTTCTCTTGAAGCAATGGTGCAACATGGAAAGCAGTCTGGCCGTTGTTAATAGCAAGCACTATCTCTCTACTCGGATTGTTTTCTGTCCACCATCGCCAGATTCAGGGACGGGAGGAAGGTACGGCAGATACTCTGAGAGCCCCCCAGCCCCAACAACCACTCATTGACGGTCATTGATCTTACATTGACTTATGTTAAGCTTCTCCCATCGACTGTTGGCTCACGAGACGTAATCTGGGCCCATCTTCACATCGGTATCGCGGACGGTCGGCTACTCGGTCGATTTATCTCGATTAAGCGGTCATGTTGGCTTTGGTTGGGGCATGCCATCCATCACAGATTGCATCAGTGTGCTGGACTGGACGCTTCCCCTCCCCCATACTTGGTCTGCAATTTGCTTCTTTGATGCCTGTTAGCGTTGGTCTCCCTGTTTAGTGCCCAGTCTACCGTTTCCGCCCTTGGACAAATCATGGGCTTTCCCAGGCAAGCCAAGGGCCATCAAACGCCAGCCAGCCGGCTCTTCATTTTTGACTTTCCACTATTCGAGATGCGATGGCGTCCGATTGGCACGATAGCGCTGGGGACTGAACAAACGACCTCGACACCAAATTTGCGCCCACGCCCCATCTGAGCCCAGGTTTCCACACCACCTTTCCCCCTGCCCTGCCCGCCGAGTCTGAGCTGCCCCTCGTCTCTAGGTTCTCTTTTTGTCCGAGGTCATTCGAAAGGAAAGATTTCCTTCGCGGAGAGAGAACCTCCAAGCACGAGCCACACATGAGGTGACGATGGCGGGGAAATCGATGAGTAATTTGCGTCCCTGGCACGATGCTGCACCTGGAGCTGTACCGTACCAGTGCAGCACGCAGCCCAGCCTCATCTGCACTGGATCTCCTCTCTGGAGCTTGTTTCCCTTTTGACAGCATCACCTAATCCTCTGTGGGCCGGCCTCATCTCTCGATTTGAGTTTTCAGAGAGCTCTATTTAAGGGCCAGCGCGGTCTAAGATTTTCCTGCTCCGCAGCCAAGGCACTTGAACGCTTAGAAGCTCTGAGAGCACAAAGCACAAGTGGAAAGTGCTGTCATCCAAACCAACACACCTGGACCATTTCAGGAACCGCTGGAGGGAAAGGAAACACAAGCAAAACCTTCTTCTATCCATCACCTCCAGCATCTACAGCATCTACAGCAACACTACGACGTAGCACTTCATCTAACAATAGCATCCGTCCTTCGGGCTAGAGAGCCCACCATCATCCCGGCGCACTCAACGCTACCCTTTTCGGTCCAAGCTCCCTGGAGCCCCCTTCATCCCCGGTCGCCGCGTTCACTAGCATCAGTGTGTACAGTCAGTGCCTTGCCCATGTACCTAGGCCGCGCTGACCGAGCACAGAGCAGATCCAAGCATCGATCAGGTCCGGTAACCCAGGGACATCCGGGACGTAGGTACCCAATGAACCACGAGGTCGACCCAGCGATCCAGGACCTGGCGGAGGCCCAAGATACGAAGTCGATCCGCGACGGACCCCAGGCCAGGCCCAGGCCAGACGGAGCTCACTTCATCAGTAGCTTGACTGAGTGCCTGATCATATCCATCCACGCCGCCGCACGCACTGGCACTGGCGATTGTCGCGGCCGCTGCCCCCCGCTGTCACCCTCTCTCACGCAGTAAGTTCTCACACATCCATAAGCTATCACACACCTCATTCACTCCCCAAGCTACCCTCCCACACCACCCATCTTCATTCTCCATTCCCATTCCCATTGCCCATTCATTCCCCTTCTCCTCCCTCCCTTTCCCCCTCCCTCCCTCCACCCATCTGCATCGTGCAAGAGGAACCTGGCATCCACACACGCGCGAGAGCTCAAGCTTGGAGACGCTCACACAGGCGCAATCTTGCCTTGCCAGATTAATTATCTGCCCGCCCAGTTACTGTTCCTACCTGGTTGGCAATCTGCTGGCCATCCCGTCCCTCTGACACGCCGGCCACCAACTCTTCTTCCTCTACTCTCCCTCCTACACGAGCCGTTGACTCCCTCGCTTCATTCGGGCACTAAGGTAGAACCCCCGTGTTACCCTCCGGCGCATCTCCGTCACATACCAGCCATCCTGGCGTTCGGAACAGCCATACCTCCTCCCACACAGCCCTGGGTCTCTCAAGCCCTTGGGTTCTTCCTCGATCCGCTATAGACACACTACGGAGCACACTGCCGCTACCGTTGCTTTCACTTCCCCTGCTGGAGTCGGCTCTGGCGCGCCCCTACATTAACTACAACGGCCCCCCCTCCCCCCATTTCCTGCATCGTTCATCATCTCCATCCACGGGACATTCATTTCACCTTGCACCACACTCGCCCGCTGCGACAAGCTGTCGCACTCCTTACGACGCCATTTTCATTGCGCATTTGGCTGTCATCTTGCTAATTCCGCATTGCTTTGTGGCATCTCAGTTATTCTTCTCTTGCAACCATACTCGACAATTTTCAACTCTTTGGATTCTCATCTATCCTCCTAGCTAGACCCGACGCGCGCGACTTCATCCGCGCACTTTCTCGCCCCTTGCTTGTCACCTCAATCCAGATTTGCGCCAAATCACGACCGCGTCTCAGTACTGGCATCTATACTAGCACTCGATCGCCACTTGCATCTCTCGCTAATGTCGACGTTGACCCGTCTCGAACCTCTCGAACCGTGTTGCGACAACAAAAGCGACTGCGACTACGACCGCGATCGCGACCAATCCCCATCTAATATATCTCCACGATCGTCGCATCCGCTTGACCCCAGATCCTCCACCACCAGCGAATTAGAGTCTGTTCCAGCGCATGCAACCGCATATCGGGCGATGACAGAACTATCCGGCGCGACAACAGCTGCGTCTCCAACGACCAGCCAGCCCAGCCGCGCGACTCCTTTCTCAGCAGCCTACCCATCTGCGAACACCCCCGCCGATTCCGCCATGACTCTAGCCTCGTCATTCGGCCTGTCCAGCGCTGCTGGACAGTCGACAACCTTGAGCTACTTCCAGTCTGTGGCACCATCGTCATTCTATGCATCCAGTATGCGCGACGCGCCGAGATCTGGGAGCGCCCACTTCCCTCGCCCGACCTCGCCCTTGTATCCCGTCTTGATCCGCCGCTTGCCCCTCAATACCACGAAGGACTCGGTGCGACTCATGGCTGTCTTCTCCCAACAACTAGTAGATATCGAGCTACTCCCCCACGATCAGTCCAAGGATCCCGGCTTCATCTCAGCAGTCTTGCAATTCCGATCCGCAGGGGGTGCTTACGAAGCGCAGAAGATGCTACATGGGCGCACAATCGCTGACGATGCCGAGTTGATTGTTGAGCTTTTGCCCTCTAATAGCCCAGGGTCTTCCCGACAATATACAACCGAGACGGCCTCAAATGCCTCGACTTTGACGCCATCTGCTACCCCATCCTCTTCAACGTCCGGGCCTAGGCAAATTTCGCGCATCAACGGTGTCTTTTCCCCAGTCGAGACCCTCCCACCTCCGCCGAATGGCATATATACTGGGCACGAACTGCCAAACCCAGACACGAGCATCGTTTACCAGAATCTCTTCTCTCCCCAATCGCCAATCGGCAACCACGTTACGGAGCGCGGCCGGATATCAGGAAAGACGCTGATTGCCAACGATTCTGGTGACGACGAGGATACAAACGTTATCTTGAAGGATCCCATTGCTTACGCCGAGTACACTGATGGGCCAAGGAGAAAAACAGACCCGGCCATTCCTGTCCAAGGCATGAGTGCACTTTCGATCAACACCAAGAACACGACACCATCGGGACCATCCTCTCTGCCTCCGCATATGGGTGTCATGTCACCACAGTCGTTCCAAACCATGAGCCCGCCACAGCATAGGCCGCACTTCCCACCGGTCAATCCCGCCGATCAGAACCCCCCTTGCAATACTCTTTACGTTGGCAACCTCCCTATCGACACCTCGGAAGAAGAGCTTAAGGCCCTCTTCATTAAGCAACGTGGATACAAACGTCTCTGTTTCCGTACCAAGGCTAATGGGCCAATGTGTTTCGTCGAGTTTGAAGAGGTATCGTTCGCCACCAAAGCGTTGCACGATTTGTATGGACACCCGCTCCACAACAGCGTCAAGGGTGGGATTCGATTGAGCTTTTCCAAAAACCCCCTCGGTGTGCGGTCAAACCCGAATCCTAATCACGCAAACGGTGGCGCGCCAGGCGGAATGAACGCAGTCATGTCTGCTTCGGTCAACGGCTTCGCAGCAGCTCACAGGCCTCCTCCAGGACTCGCTGCTCCCCCTGGCCTAGGGGGCGGCCGTCAACAGCATTATGGGCCAGGGGGTTCACAGGGGGGCCCCCAAGGTGCAGGATTCCCAAACTCGGGCAATTTCAACCGGAATGCCAACATGTATGCGTACAACGGCCATGTTGGCGGTCAGCCTAACGGGGCCAATCCGATGTATTCGTACAATGGCCATGTTGGTATCGAGTCCGGCAGCATGAACCATGTCAACGGGGTCAACCCGATGTATGCGTACAACGGCTATGAGCCCAGAGCCGTGAATGGAGCCAACTCGATGTATGCGTACAACGGCCACTCTAGCCCAGATCTCAGCAACCTCAACGCCGTCAACGGTACCAACTCGATCTATGGGTTCAGCAACGGTCAAACTGGCGCCGACCCCAGCGACGTCAGCCTAATCAATGGTGTCAACGCTGTGAACGGCTCAAAGTCGGTCATGCTGGCCAAAATGTCGCATCCATTCAACCCGAGAAGGTAGGAGCGGTTGTTTTATGTGTGATGAAGGACCCTATGCTTATTTTGCCCCTTGTTTTCTTTTCGACATTCGCGATTCACCATGGTACGGAGTATTATTTGCATGTTTGTGTTGTTTTTACATTTGAATGATTCCCCTTCAGCGTTGCTTTTGGATTGGTTTGGCCAAGACCAAGCCGGTCTGCTCTCGGTCTCTCTGCATTATTCATAAATGGCGTTTTCTCTTGGTTTATCATGGATACATCGGATTTGCAGCTTCTTGGCGTTTTCTGTCACTATCGAGCAAGGCGCACTGGCAGTTAGGTGTCTAATTCTGGCGCCATCGGTCTCGCCTACAACAGAAGTACGACACATTCCGTTATTGCGAGAGACTGAACACTCGGCTTGGGATTCGTCGTGGGAGCCGGCTACACATATTCATTTGGTTGGGCTCGGTGCTTGCGGCAGGCAAAAGGAATGCATAGAAGCCTGAGCTCGCCACCTGCTAGAGTTACGCATCTGGTTCTATTCATTGGAGTTCTTTCGAATTGCATTTGTCTCTGGCATGGGCATTGGGGGAAAGATCCAAAAACCAAAAATCGACGGGGGAAAAGCGTACTCGTCTCACAGCACAACAAGCTACGGCGCGGAAGAAGGGGTATGAGGGAGGGGCTGGATTGCCCGAACTCGTCTCACTTGGTCAAAGATCGGAGTTTTCTGGCATGATACGGAAATGATGGAATTGGCAGAGCATGGGAAGAAATAGGAGCGGCCGTCCCGCGTCATATTGCATTCAAGGGAGGGAACGGTCATGGGAACGAACGAGTACACGAGAACATGGATTCAACACACAAGCCCCGACAATCATGGGGGACCCAAACAGGTCGCATCTACACGGAGCAGGCTTTCCTTTCATTCCTGGGCAACCAGCACCGGATGGCGTTGGATCATTCTCTTGAGAGATGTTGCAGGCATGGTTTATGCATGCATTTATGGGACAATGAAAGGCAAGGGTTGGGTGCTGCTAGGTTCATGACATCTCTGGAAGAAACAAGACGGGATAGGATGGGATGGGATTGGACTCGGATTGGATGATATGGGTGTTTGGCAGCGCAAGAAGGTTATGCAGATTATGGCGTTTCTCTTTCTCTATCTGTCTTGTCTTGCATTGCTGCGGTGGATTGCTTTGGTTTTGTTCACCTTGTCTTTGAGGGGGTTTCCATTCGACTTCATCGATGTCTGGGGGCGTTGAATGCTTACCGCGGATGGGTTGGATCCCTCCTCCAAGTCATTTCTTGGTTTCAATTATATAGAGCTATTGCATTGGTAGGCAGATGTGACTACTTAGTCTCTATCACCTGCCCAAGTAGCAGACATCAAAGGAAGCATTGTTTTCGGTATAAAGCTGATACCCCCTGCCCGTGAAATGCTATTCATCTGTACATTACATCCCATAAGCTGTCCCTTCCCAGGTTGGATAGGTCTGATAGCTCTGACTTGTTAAGCAGACTCATCTCTAACACGGGTATATCAGTCCCTCCGCAACGGCCCCCCCGCTTGGCAAAGGGATAAATGCAAGTTGACCTTTCGAGCCTTGAGTAGTCTTGGCAGTCGGGTTATTGAATCAGGTCCGAGTGGCAGGGCGGCAAACAGGGCTCTGGCTATTGTCGAGGACCTCGGAGTAGGGTGCCAGTGATATCTGAGGCGCCGGGCAGGTCGGTCAGGTGCATGTTTATGCATCCATACCTACTCGGAGATGCGGACAGTTCCTTTTGTAGCTACAGGTTGCAGCGTATTTTAGGTATAGGCGATTGGCTCGGGCCTCCTTGGCAAGGATGATATGGTAGAGTAGCAATTCCCAACAGAGCGTTCTGAAGCCGATGATATCCTCGGAAGAATATGCAAGTGGTGAATGCATCAAGTCATGTCGGCGACATCATGTGCATGTCTGTCAGCATCACCGGTGAGCCTCTTGGACGTGGACTACAGCATGAAGGGTAAAAAAGCTGGCAGGGTAACATTGGGTGGCTTGACACCTCGCCCATCTCATCTGGTGCCTCGGGTCGCAGCACAAGAATGCATCGCATCGGGGCGCGTCAAGCCGAAGCGCTTGTGCCACGCACCGTTCCTTCACATTCCGGATACCGGTGACGGGGAGAGGTGGTTACACAGCTTCAGAGGCAGCTATCTATACTATACCCAGGTTCGTGGGCTGAGCCTGGGTGAGTGGAGGGTGGGATGGACAGGGGAGGGGAGGGGGAACTTTGATGATGCCAGTCATGGTGTTGTGTGACGACGGGGGCGAAGGGAATGAGGCAGGCATGTCATGTGGGATGCCGCCAAGGGGGGCACCTTCAGGGGAGGGTGTGTTGCGAGGGCTTCACAGGGGTTGTGATGCAGGGGTGGTGATTTCTAGGTTGAGAGAGATGCATCGGAGGAGTGGCTGTTGGAGGTTTGGTCTCGTTGTGACGGAGGAGGCTCGGTGTACTTTGTGATTCGACCTGTCTCTTGTTTTTTTGAGCTTGGTGGGATCATACGTTTTGAAGAAGAGAGAATCCGAGGGTAGGTTATCGTAGGGGAAATCTCATGCAGCTGGGTATCACAGATGATGGTGTTGTTGGCCCGTAGTATCCGGTACCGGAACGAACGATCCGTCTGCGACGGTAGCAGCAGGCGCAGGTAGACACATGGGGTACCCAAGGAACTGGGTTTGATTATCCGATAGACTCTTTGAGGGGGGGTACTGGCTAGATATCCTGGTCGTCCATCAGGCTGTCATTCGCCCAGCCCATGGTCATGGTCGCCCACAGGTCATGGAACACAGCCTGCTGTCCTTCCTGCTGGCTCTGCTGCTGAGGTGGGAGCGGTGGCATCACTGAGCTCATGTCGAACCCCGTATCCCACGCTGAAATGTACGGCTCCATGCTGCGGTCAAACATTGGACACCCCTGCGGGCCGGGTCCCTTCCCGTGCAAGGCCGTCATGTTGAGCATGGCGACCCGGCGGTCGTACTTTTCCTTCACGACGCGCAAGACGACGCGTCCCGCAGAGAGGACGTCGACCCTTGTGCTCACTGGCGTCAGGTCTGCGCCGTCACACATGGTCTCGAGAAAGGCCTCGAAGCGTAGCTCTTCGCGCGCCCAGGCGTGATCCCAGTCTTTGACCTCGGACATGGGGAACGAGAGACGGACAGCAAGTATGACGGAGAGGACAAATTTGGTCCAGTCGACGCTGGTAAAGGACATAAAGCCTGACTGTTCTAGGTCGGTGAGGTAGTCGAACAAAGCACGCAGGTTGGTGACGCAGCTGCGGAGGCGGGACACAGGAGGGTGGACGAGACCCGGGGGAGTGATCTTGCGGGTTAAATAGAAGACGGCGCCACCTTGGAGAAAGACGTCGAAGAAAAGATCCGCTAGCCTTACGGGTGCTGAAACGTATAAGTTTGGGTTGGATATAGGGGTAGGGGTGCCTACCTGACCGGGCTATATGAGGCAACATGGCCTCCTTCAGTTCCCTATGCTGAGCCTCGAGTCCCAACAAAAGCAACTGAACCTGTTGAGCCGACTGCGCATTATTATCGCGAATCGATTTATTGGCCGTGTTCGTCGAGCTCGCCAACCTCGCAAGATAACACAGCGCAAGATCCCCATCAGCCTCTGCGCACCGCTGCAGCACATCGCAGCAGGTAGCCGTCCAGGGCGTCCAGGGGCAAGCCAGCAGGTCCATCCTCTTCCACGCCGTCATGTAGCTGGGATGGTAAGCAACGAGGGGCCGCATGTACGGGTGGCCGAGGACGTACTTTGACACGGCGTAGTAGTAGCCCAGGTATGCGCGCAGACGGTCGAGCTGCGATGCGGTCATGGCGCCGGGAGGCGTGGTGGTGAGCTCTGGGGATTCTTCCTCCAAGTCGAGGTCGTGGACGAGGTCGCCGGCCATTCGGTAGTATTGGAAGGCTTGCTTGTTCTTGGGGCGGAGGTGGAATGGGTACCTGAACTGTTGAGTCTTGCATTACTCTGTGACCTGGAGAGTGCTTACCAAGCGCAGTAGATGAGAATGCCCTGAAGAAGCTCCATACTTCTCTCTCCGCCAGCTACAAACTTGAGGCCTAGGACTTTTCGAAACTCTTCATCATAGAGGGTATGTCCCTGCAGCGTCCTCGATCCAGATGCCGCTGAGAGGATGGCTAGTAGAACAAACGGTCGAGAAGCGGCGAGACTTGATACTGTCTCTTCGGGCTTGAGAGAAACCACGGGATAGTGCACCAACATGCCACGAAACGAAGCTAATAGGGATGCCGCCGAGTCGAGGTTGAACTGCGGCTTTGCGTGCAGGGACTGAATGGAGTGCGTGTTAGACGAGCCCGGCGTCGGGAATCCTGTAGGCGGCGAATCTGGGGCACTGAGGGCATCCGACTCTTGATCCGATGGAAAGATGGAATCTATCATTTGAGAGTGGGAGTCGCGCAGGGCGTCAAAGTTCTCGTCCACCTCTGGCAGCGAGGGCACGTCAAAGTCGATGGTGAAGGTCTTTGAGGGAGCTGGCGGTGGAGGAGGTTGAGGTTGCGATTGATGGCCATCCACAATGCTGAAGACCATTAATATGAAATTCCCAAGTCTTTGGAAGTGGTGATGAGCCTACAATTTTGTTCTCCTCCGCCGTGTCCGGGGCCCTGTTCGTGAGATGCATTCCTTCTTGGACTCGAGACATCTGACATCCATCAATTGAAGTCCTCAGCAAGAGACCTCGGCGGAGACCTACTTGCGACAGACTCCTGGCTGCTCACTCGGTTGACATTTTATCTTTGTTACGCGACACGCCTCGCAGGCTGTAGAGATCCTCTTGCGCACGGGGGCAGCACCGCCGGCGGTGGCAGGAGATTCGCTCTCCATGGCTGGAATGCACAGATTGCCTCTGTGATGAAGCCAGTGGACAATCGATGAGCTCTGCGTCGTGAAGAAGAGAGAATAGGCACGTGAAGAGGTTCTACCTCTTCTTGGTGAATGCGACAAGATGGAAAAAAGACTCCGAGGTGCTGATGCGGAGGTTTTGCGGGCAGGGGCCGGCGTAAAGAGGAGCCGAACGGGGCCTCAATCGCCGAAGACGATCGGATATAGACGGCTCCACAACCACATGCATTCCGGCATGACCCACCAGCCCCGTGAGCATATATTCGACTTCACATAATATCTAGAGGCCATCAGAGTTGACATTCAGTACTTCGCAGGTCCTATATTCATGCATAGCCTGGCATCTGTTCGGCTAGTATTGGTACAAACAAATCAGGTCATTCGGCCAGCGAAATCTTCAGCCCCGGGTTACTCTCCTTCAACCTCTTCTCCAATAACTCTGACAGAGGCTCCGCTAGCTTCTTGACCTCGTCCACGGCCGTCTTTCCGTGCTTATCTTCCATGTGCCGGGGCAGGTTCGCCGCAGCGCACCGCTCCGTGCAGAATAGTGAAGCCTCCTTCTGCTCGACGCAGTCCTTACAAACAACCGCTTGAGATTCCCCATCCGACATCTCAGTATCTTCGTCGTAGTTTTGCGCACACCTTTCTCCCGCCTCGCAGTCGTGTTCCTTTTCAATATGTTCCTCCTACTATGGTTAGCATCGCCCAGAACACGGAGGCTTGGCAACTTACGTGTCCTTTGTTAAAACACTCCTCTGAGCAATAAACCGTCAGCCTCTTCTGACCACTCAGGTGCGTCACAGCTTGACACAGTGAGCACGAGAGGACGTTCTTCTGATCCGCCGCTCCACCACACACTGCGCATGGCGGAAGGTCGTATAGCTCCTCGGCCACAACGGGGGTCTGGCTCGCCTGGGCCCTAGCCATGTTCTGCTTATGTTCAAAAGCCGTCTTGGCCCTTCGTAGCTCATCTAGCCGTCTCCTATGGCTATCCCGCTGTGGCTGCGAGCTGAGGCTCGCCTTGCGGTCCTGTGAGATGCGGTCGATGACCTCCTCGATTGTCATCGACTCGCTTGACTCGTACGCGTCAAGGTACTTTTGCGCGTGCTCGGGCAGCGCCCCGGTCAATCGGTCTTTGAAGAACCATGAGATGTAGCGCTGTTTGAGATCTGCCCCGTAGTTCTTGTCCTCTTCGACCTTGAGCGTGATGTTGTCCACTTCGGAAGACCAGCCTGGAAACTTGCCAACGCCCTCCCAGATCCTCTCGATAAGCTCTTCGCGCGACCTGTCCGGGTCATCCAGCATGGCCCTCAACTCATCCTGGTCGGCACCGCTGTCGGCAGCGGACAGAAACTGAGGATACATGCGGAGCACCCATCGATACCAGGCCTCCTTCTCCGCCTCGATTCTGTCCTCGATAGACCTGAGGTCGATCTTGTGGTCCTTGACATCAGTGAATAGGGTGTCCAGCTCATTAAGGAACGCCGTTCGCTGCGTGAACCACTCCCTGCCCTCGGCCTCGCAGTACCGAGCGCGCATGCGATCCAGGGTCTTTGGAAAGCACTTTTCACAATCCACCACGTGTCGCTGGCCGCACTCTGTTAGGCAGGCCTTCTTGATGGCGTCGACATCGTCGGCGCATCTCTTGCGCTGTATCCGAGCCGCACTGAGCTCAGTCCAGTGCTCAGGTAGGGCAATCTTTCCGGTTGCCACCATTTTGCTCGTGGGAGCAGTTGTCTTGGAGGGTTCGGATAAGTGTGTCTCGAGTCTTCGATAATGTGGATGGTTGTCTTGTGATCTTGAGTTCGTGGCTCCAAAGGGGCTGGGAAAATGCTAGGGTGTTGTACGCCAGTCCGCAGTGCAAAGAGAATGAAAAAAGGTGAGTAATTAGGTCTCTTGATAGTGAAAATAAAAATGGTCACTTTGGTTAGTTTACAATCAGTGTTTGGGGTATCTTTGATGTCATGTGTAAGAGAATGGATGAGAGTGAGTGGGTGGATGAACGCGTTGCGTTGAGTGAGAAGCTTGGTTAGCCGAGGTTTAAGCGGCGCGCTCCCGGGTAGCCGAGAAGTCAAACTTGCTCCATGCCCTCACAACTCAAGCATAATATATGTCTGCTGAGGCTCAGTATGGGATTAGATTTTACTCTGGATCGACGTTACAGTTGTTCTCTAGGATATCCATTTCCACATTGTTGACCTCGACTTGACGAAAACTTGACATCGGGCATTGAAGGCGATCAGGTCTTATCCTTCTCAATAAGTATCTATACTAATGCACCATGCACACGACCAACATGTCAGAAATCGTCACCTTCACAGCCATCTGTAAATCCATGCGCCGCAAACACCGCCTTGTTGTTCTTGAAACACCGAGAGTTGACAAGGCCGGGTGTATTGAACGTCACCAGCCACTCGTGTCCGAACTGGTTGGGCCCGTCAAAGTACTCAAATTCGAAGGACGTAACGCCCTCCCCCAGACAGTCCTTGATGCTCGGGAGGAGCGTCTTCTTCCCATGGTCCCAGCTAGAGAATCCAGCACCTGGAGATCTCGGTCAGCATCAGCTCGTTCCTTGGGGGAAGTGTCTGCAACTCACCATAGATTGTATAGTCGGCATACCAAAAGTGGTTGTTCCCTCTGCATGTGCCAAAAGGCTCCTTGAGGTTCTGGGGTCGATTCTTCCGCTTAATGTCGAGCCGGTACTCGTACTGGCCGCGCTGCCAGCTGCCGCCGCGCTTCCAGCTCAGTGGGTTATCGTCATCCTCCTTGTCGCACCCGTGTATGATGTGCTTGAATGAGTTGAGGCATTCGTCCTTTCTATACTTTTTGGCGTCGCCTGTCAGAGATATGGTGTACTTGTGTTCATCTGGAGTGCCCTTATCAAACTTGCGTTCCTCTGTCCACCCTGCCCGGCTGGTATTGGGCTCCAGTTCTTCGCAAAAGTCCTGGTAAGTCTGAACAACGCGTTCCATAGTGGCATATCCTTTATCGCCATCATCAGACCAGCACTTGAACTCGTCTACGAGTGGGCACTCGCCACCATCCACACCGAGAACTCTGGCACGAGCCTCAACCGCTGCCGAGAGGCAGAAGGAGGCGATGGTAAGATGGCCAAGCTCGTTCGGGTGGAAGATCTTGCCAAAAGAGTCAGGCGTGCCCATGCCGAGATCCTCGCTGATTTCCTCGCCCTCGATCGCCTCGAGGTCCTTTTCTTCGTCAGGGGGGCCATCTCCTGGGCAGTCGGGCACCTTCGGAGCCCTACGGTCGAGCTTGTGGAGGACATCTGCTCGGGGATTCACCGATTTGTATAGGAGACTGTCGTACAAGGACCTCTTGCTCAAGGGCTTGAGTGTTCGCTTCTTCCATTCGTCATTGGGTCTGACGTTGGGCCTCGTGGTGTCGAACTTGAAGAAATGCAGATCTGGCTGTTCAGAATCGGGGTAGCGGCCTGAACTATTGGGGGAGCAGAACAATCTACAGTATGTTAGCCATCGTACACCAAGGTTGATTGACAGCCGACTCACCCATCAACGGCTTCGTAAGGCCATTTATCCCAGTTTGAAAAGGCGAGCGTGTAATCCACCTTTTTCTGGGCCTCCTCGATGGCCCCCTCGATGACCTCGTTAATCTTGAGAACAAGTTCGTTAAAAGTCTTACGACGCTCCTTGGTGAGTTCGAGCCATTCGAGTTCGTCATCCTTTATTAGCCACCACATCTCGTCATCTCCGCACTTTTCTTCCGAGGCGTTGAAGAAGCGAGCGTAGCCGTTGTACACGACGATGCCGTCTTTGTTCATGTGGTCATCTAATTCGGTGAGGATCTGGATCAGATTCGGTTTCAGAATAGTATCGAGATTCTCCTTGGCCTTGTCAATGATCTCTTCGCAGACATCTTCTCCGTACTTTGGGAGGATAACGCAAGCCTTGATCATGCCAGCCTAGACGTATCCAGGTTAACCACGGTTCTTTAGTATAATGACAAGTACGAACCAGACAGAGATCATTCCCCCCAGCCGTCATGATGATAAAATCCATGTCGTCGTCAAGCTCCTTCACCTGATCGTAGATGCCCGTGGAGCGGTCGCCACTGCACGCTAGGTACTGAAACTTTTCCACGCTGTCGTTGATCTCGTCATAGACGACATTAGGATACGCCTGGTCGTACCTTGAGCATTTCCAGTCGGCACGATTGCCCCAGAAGCTGCCAAGGGGACTACCAGCGCCGATACCAGCCGTGAAGCTGTCGCCGATGGCACCCATCTTCTTGACCCAGGAGAAGTCCTGCGGGTCATAATCACGACGGAAGAGCTTCGCCGGTATAGGCTCATACCGGCTCTGATCTATGGCACGAGAGAATGCCAGGGAAAGCAACGAAAGTATCGAAAGGTAAAAAGGAGTGAGCTGGGCCATGGTGCCCATGGTATGAGTGGCGTTGAGCCTTTTTGGTGGGAGGGTTGGGTTGAGAGTCCTGCCAGCGGGACTTGTAAGATGGAGGCTATTATCAAAGAAGAAACTCAGAGAAGGAAAAAAGGACTGGTGGTATTACTCCGATCTCTGTAGCTGACTCATGATGGTATGAATATTAATGTCAAGTTCTTAGAACTGTCAGTCGAAATGGCTGGACACCATGGCGCCATCCCCGAGTCTCATACGGCGATTACTTAATTCAGATCTTCTCAAACATCGCTAATATCGATTCCTCCAACTCAATTATTGTCGAGACTGATGGATCTGCCGATGTTGGTTCCATTGCGACCTGAAGCCGCGACGTTCCGTCTAGATTCCTTCTGCAACCGCTCGGTTCCGCTGCTGAGTCAACTCTAGATGTCTCATGACCACGTTGTTGGCTTTGACGCTGTGGTTATTATGGGGAGAATCAGTCGTGAGGTGGTTATTCTCGTCAGATTTCTCAACCAACAGCCTTAAGAAAACGCCCCGTGAACGTGGGCGGATAAGATCCAGAGTTACAGGCGGCCGTTTCGTGGAGCTGAAGTACGGCTGCGCCGTCTAGATTAAACTTGAAATTGGAAGTCAGTATATATCGACTCTCGCAAACTACCAACAGTGTCTTGGCAATGTGTTGGCCCGAGATAGTAGGCAAGGGGCGGGCCGAAGCCCGGACCTCAGACACAATTCGACGGGGTGCAGGGGGCGGTAGAGCGTCTCGAGTTGATGGACGATCGACGCCATAACCTGGATAATGGTCTCTTTATTCTAGACCCTGGGAACCAAGACAAGTAACTGACATGTACCGGTACTTCTATGCTGGAAATGCCAAGACAGGGATCAGAAACAGCTGCTCTGGAGAGGGCATGTATATTGGGTATCGAAATGCACTCTTCGGCAATAGATCCAAGCAGTTCACTTCTCGATAGCTCCTTGTCTTTACTTCCCGCCACCATGAGGACTGCTTGGATGACTCAAGCCGTGGTCGGCGCCCTCCTATCCTTCTCTTCTCTTTCCTTTGCCGACGAGGAAAAGACATGTACAAAGAAGACCAAGTGTGATAGTGGCTGTTGCGGGCCGCTGTAAGTCAAACTCCCTAGCTTCTCTCCGCTCTCTAACAGCAAGGAACTATAGAAACTCGACCGGCATAGGGATATGCGGCACTGGCCCTGATTACTGCGGCGAGAAGTGCACATCGAGCTGTGACTACAAGAGCGAATGCGACCCGGGCTGGGGCATCAAATGGTCCAACAACTCCGGCTGCCCGCTGAACGTTTGCTGTAGTGAGTTTGGCTTCTGCGGGACCATTGACAGTTACTGCAAGGGCAAGAAGGTTACCTCGCCTGAGTGCTCAGGCAGAAGCTCAGAGAAGAGGACCATCGGATACTATGAAGGATGGAACTTGGAGCGACCCTGTGGCAGTAAGTTGATAGCCTTTCGTAGTGTTGCTTCTCTCTAATGCTGACTGAGGCTACAGGAATGGAACCTGAAGAGATCCCTTTGGGTACAGATTCTGATACTTGATAGGTTTACTGTGATTCAGATGCTGATTGTTCTTTTTAGGATGGTACACCCACATCAACTTCGCTTTCGCCCTGATCAACCCAAAGACATATTTCATTCAGGCTATGGACCCCAACACGGCCAAGCTGTACGACCGTGTGACTGACCTCAAGGATAAGGACCCGAACCTAGAAGTTTGGATCGGTGAGAACAGTCTGACCTTCAGTGACGGTGAGATAAAAAGGCTAACGAGCAATTAGCTATCGGTGGCTGGGCTATGAATGATCCTGGCCCCTACCGCAAGGTCTTTTCCGAGCTTGCCAAGTCCGAAAAGGCGCAGGACGCCTTCTTCTTGTCTCTGCTCTCGTTTCTGGAGAACCACAATTTTGACGGCGTCGACATTGACTGGGAGTATCCCGTCGCAGAAGACCGCGGTGGCACTGAAGAGGACTTTGACAACTTTGTCAAGCTCCTTCGCCGCTTGAGAAGAGCCCTGAACAACTCCGGCCGAAAGTACGGATTGACCATCACATTGGTGAGAAAAAAGGCATTCGCTTAAGGTGCCCAAAACAGCTACTAATCAAGCCATGATAGCCAGCCTCTTATTGGTATCTGAAAGGGTTCAATATCGTCGAGCTGGAGCCATACGTCGACTGGTACAACATCATGACCTATGACATTCGTACGTGATGGAACAGGATTTGAGGTTCAAGAATTCGCTGACACGAGTTATAGATGGCGTGTGGGACAAGCACGTCGAAGATATTGGAAACATTGCGCAGGCGCACACGAACTTGACCGAGATTGATGTCTCGCTGGAGCTCATGTGGAGGAACAACATCAACCCCGACCGGGTGGTCATGGGCCTTGGCTTTTACGGTCGAAGTAAGTCAGGCCGTATAGAGGATTCAAGGCCACAGAGAACTGACATAACTAGGCTTCACAATGAAAGACCCCAAATGCATGAAAGCTGGCTGTCCTTTCAAGACAGGTGCAGACAAGGGTAAGTGTACAGGTACAGCGGGCGTTCTCTCAGCAGCCGAGATCAACAAGATCATCAAGAGCGGCGGCAAGGTCTCTTTTGACGAAGAGGCGGCCGTCAAGATAGTCACATGGGACGAGGACCAGTGGGTGAGCTGGGACGATGCCGAGACGCTCAAGATGAAGATGGAATATGCTAACAAGCGTTGCCTTGGAGGGTAAGTCAACCTGAGTCCTGTCGCTGTGTTCATCACTAACGAGTTTCACTCTAGCACTATGGTCTGGGCCATTGATCTTGACGACGGAACTCTTATCGAAGCCCTGGGCTCCAACCTCGAGCGTGAAAAGTCAGAGCTGAATCCTGCCATGCCAAATCCTTGGCCGGGACTTGCCATCTACGGATCAGACAAGGAACTGTAGAAGACAGCCTGGGGATGTGATTAGCTACCTACCCCCTTGCTCTCTAGAGTTGATATAATTTAAGACGGAAATCCACTTCGTTTCCGCACGGATGCGAACAAGCATATGAAGCTTAAAGCCAACGGTGACAAGGTCTTGTTTTCAAGGACAGGGGTTGTAGATCAAACAGCTCGCGGAGATAAGTGGTAAATGGTACGGCCACCCATTTTGTGACAATCTTCAAGTTTCTCTTCCACTTGACTCTTTCTTTTCTATTGAAGAAAACCAGGATGCGAGGCTCGTCAGCCGTGGTTTGGCTCCGTGAAAAGAACCCCTGGAAGCCTCCTGAACCTGGCATGCCTTATCTTCCAGCAGAGCGCCCACGTCCTTTGACAGCTTCGTCAGAAAGCCGGGACTCGAAAGAAAGCCCATTCTTCACAAAGCTCCCAAAAGAAATACGCCTCGAGATCCTCCGCCAGGCTATCGGGGGCACCGATATCCATATCGAGCTCGACTACGACTACCCTGCAACATTGAGGAAGCCACCCGTCAAGAATCACGCCTCCCGTATGAGCTTTCGGTACGGTGAGACTTGGTGCAAAAGAACTTGTAGCCATTGGGAGAAGACCGCCATCGTACCCAATAGATGGAAACCCAAGAAATGGCGATGGTGGAGCTGTGTATGCCATCGTCTCGGTGTGACACCCTTCGACGCCACAACTCGTTGGGGTGAGGACGACCCTTCGTATGATAGATGCAAGTATGGCGTAAACGAGTGGTGCAAGTCTACTCCCGGAGAGGCGCCTTTGAAATGTCACGTTGGGGCTATGGGATGGCTTCTCTGCTGTCGACAGGCGTGAGTTGCTGTATTCCGCGTGAATGGCACAAGCTGACCTTGATCAAGATACCGAGAAGGCATTCAAGTTCTCTACTCAACCAATGCATTTCTTCTTTCCAATACCGAGCTCATACTGAGTCTACCAAAGCTTCTTGTGCCTTCCAGACTTGAGTCCATGACTCGGGTGGAAATGCTCTGGAGAATCCACCCCTTTCGGGAGCAGCAGGAACAAGATCCGCCACTATCGGATTTTGATGCCTTCTTGACGCTTACCGAGCAAGCACCCGTGATATTCCCCAACGTGAAAATGATGTATATCTCCCTCCTAGGAGATATGTACGCAGCCGAGGGGGATACGTGTCATCAAAATTACGCCACAGAGCACGTATACCACAAGGTCGAACAAGTCGTCATCAAGCCGATGGAGGACATGATCAGGAAATTCCCTCACCTCGATACCTGTATAATCGCCCTCCCTTCATCATGCTACGGTGCAGAGAAGCGGCATGCGCTGGACAATGGGGGTAAGGTGCTTGAGCAGCGCCCCCACAAAGCTGAGCGTCTCTGGCGCGAGCTTCGAAGTGCTCCGGCTTTGGATGGCTATTGGATTCAGATTGGTCACCGGGATATGGGTGCGCCTTACTGGCTTGGGAATCTCATAGGATTCTATGAACCGCCTGAAAGGGAGACGGAGCCAATGGATATCTTGTACACACTGGATGGTTGTTCACCTTGGGGGGATAAAGGGGGCAGACTAATTAGCCAGTACACCTAAAATGCGCCACTTCTACTCGATCCTACTGCATCCTTGCCTATCTTCACCAAGTCGGATCCGGAAACGCAGAGGAGATGCGAGCGGCCGGACCTGTGGTTCCAATGCAGTACCAGTATCCAAGGTAGAGGTCAGAGCAGTCTCGGCTCACACTCGGATTCCATTCGTAAAAGTCCCTTGGGGCCATTGTGTTAGCAAATATCTAGGATGAAAGGAGAGAAAGCGCATACTCAATGCTAATGCCGGCGCCCCTGGAAATCTTTGTGCAATAGTCGCCTTCTTGGACAAGGTAGAATCGCTTGCAGCCACCAATCATACAATCCTGGGCCTTGTTAGTACAAGAGTAGAGATGATATCCAATGATTCTTCTTACCTCGCGGGGGAGAGGCGTAGCCACAGGGGCTGGACAGCCTAAGCCATCAGAGACCACAGCCGAAGGCCGAGTAGAAGCTGTGGCTTCGGTAGGGATAGGATGCTTAACATTTGGTGCACTGGAGATCGAGGCAGCGCTCGAGGTTGGGTTGGGTGCTGGCGGGTACAAACTCGCAGAAGCATCTGGAATGAAAGTGGCAAGCTGCGTATGCTGAGGACCCGTACCAATCTCGGTCACAGGACAGACAGTTGTGGACACAAGGATGATCTCGGTGGTGAAGTGAGGACCATCTGGGCAGTCGGACGTCTCCACTTCAGGGGCACAAGAGTAAAAAGTCAGCACACGAGTGGTGTAGACCGTTGAGGTAGTCCACTGCCCCCGGGGGATTGGTGTAGGAGATTGTAGACTCAGGGGCGCTGCAGTCCGCAGTTGAAGTGCTCGATTGCGTTGCGCCTTGTCGGGTAGACTTGGTATGCCCCGGAGTAGTGTAATCTGTCGCTGAAGCACTCGTCTCTTCGTGACCGGTTTTGCCATAATCGGCCGTAGTGCGGTCTGCCGTCAAAGTGCTTGAATGGGTTGTATCTCCCTGACTGGACTCGGTAGACTTGGATGTCTGTATCTCTGTGGTTCCGGGGACTGAGGTTTCGCTATACTCTGTCATCAAGGTGCTGTCTGATGTTTTAACAGAACTCTTAGCCTTCGTGATAAATGTGACGCCTGGTTCAGAGCTCGTCAGACTCTCAGAAGAGGCCGTGTACAGAAGGCTAGTCTGGGTTGCGGTTGTGCTTCCAGAGCCAAAGGTGGTCGAATTTAGCGATGAGGTAAACGTAGGGGCTGCAGAAGCAGAAGTCGCAGTGGTCTTGTCGACTCTGCTTGCAGCGTGTTGCACTCCTATACAGACCCAGTATTGAACCTTGAGATTGTCGCAGGTGTGCTTCTTGGCATCGCCAATAGCTGGGTTCCATGCGAAGAACTGCTCCTCGGTGATCCCTATGTGCTTGATGATGCTATCGCACGTATCTTGCCTATAAGTGCCCATCAGAATACCACTCACTGTCATTTTAAGGGCCGATGTCAACTTACTTGGTTACCTGCCACGTCCTATTGCAATTCTTGGCCATGCCTTTCTGTGTTTGGTCCTCCTTCGGGACAGGGGTAGGAGAGGGTATGATACCCGTTCTCGTGGTTGGAGAACCAGGTACTCCGACGCAGTACCACTGATTCTCAACGATGCCCTTGGAGCATTCTTTACCCACGCTTGGATTCCACTTGACAAAGTCCTCAAGAGAAAACATGTAGAACATGAGCAAGATGAGCTCGCAGTCTTCATGAGGAGCCGCCTTGTACCAGGCCTTGCAATCTCTCGTCTGTCCAGAAGGCACCACAGTCGGTTCAGCCGTGACTGTAGGTGGCATAGGGTACTCCTTCTCCCAAGGCATATGAGCAGCGGCGCAGTAGTAATACCCCTTATCGAGACCATCGCACTGAGACTCGACTCCAGGGTTCGAGCGATAAAAGTCATCCTTGGAGATGTATCCTCTGCTGATGATGAAGTCACAGGTATCGCCCTTTCAATGCCGTCAGTGTGCGTTCCCATGGCAATACAAACTGGCGTGGATGTTCTCACCTCCTTGGCTTGGTGCCATGCTTTGCAACTCTTGGAGGCGCCCTCGTGGGTGGGGGAGGGCGTCCAGCTCCAGTCAATGGTAGAACTGGGCTTTGGCGTATAGTCAGGGATGGAGACTGTCGTACTGGGGCGATGGAAGCCAAAGTTTTTGGTGGTAGTGTGTTTCATGGGAGCGTTGATACAAACCCACCACCCGATGAAGAGCCCTGAGCAGTCATCCAGCACCGTCGGGTTCCATTGCTTGCTGGGCAGGGCACAGTGAGCTACTTTCTTTGTTCGCGTGGAATCATGGGCAAGGTCTTACAAATTCTTGACAGTCATCCTCCAGTTTCCATAGTTTAAAACAATTGACTCGCAAGTATCGCCACGCTCGACCTTGTGCCAGTCCTTGCAGTTGCTTGGCTGGCCTTCTTGAGTTCTCTGGGGAGGCCATTCGGTATCTTCGGTCGGGCTGGCCAGTTCCCACGTAGCGACGGGATTCCGAATCGAGTAAGTCGTATCAGCCTTGGTGGAAGTGTTCCTGGAAACTCGGGTAGCGAAGGTTCTGATGGTGGTGGTAGTATCTTGGCCGTGGCCAGCTGTAGTCGAAGTAACACGGCTCTGTGTCTTTGTAGTAAAGGTAGAGAACGTCGTACTCGAAGAATCTTGATCAATACCAACGCAGTATGCATAGGTGACCCAAAAGTTCTTGCTACAGTCCTTGGAGACTGCCGGGTTCCATTTCAGAAACTCAGCGCGAGTGATATCATATTCAGACACGACAGTGTCACAATCATCGCCCTTCTTTACCGTGTGAAATGCGTTGCAGTTGGAGGCGATTCCCTTCAAGGTGTCGCTACCAGGTTTGGAGTCCGCGGCGCCAGAGACACCCAAGAGCACAGCAAAGACTAGAATAAATGGGATCATGGTCAAATATGGAGCCCTTGGAGTTTGTGTTTGAATGAATGAATATGAATGATATGAGAAGAAGAGAAAAAAATGAATGTGTTGATAGTGAATGCCGTTGGTGGAAGAGACCGTTGAGTGTTGAAAGAGAGTGAGTTGACTGATAAAAGGATTTGGGCATGTGTTGAACACAGCACGACTAACAACTCCAACTCCTCATCATATAGCTCATGATGCCATTGTTTTGGCATACCAACACGATCAAGTGACGATAAGTCGTTCCGTGTTGGTTAAGCTGCAGTTCATCACCCTTCGCTCATCTCCTCCAGGATCATCATCTCCGCGAGGGACTACTCCACAAGACGCAGGTCCTTGCTTTCCAGGATCTCACCTCTGAGTCAAAGCACGCAGGATCGCATCTGTGGGCCTTTGTACCGCTACATGGCTGGGATGGTGCTCGTATGCCGCTGAGCACGAGCCCCGTCCATACGACTTTGTTGGCTCTGGGTGACTTTGAGGACGTCTGTCTCAGCTGCAAGAATCGTCAATCTCATAGCTTGACTCATTTCAACGTCGATGAGAAATATTCAAGGGGCTTTGGCGGCCAGCATGTCATGCAAAGACGCTATTCAAGCTGAACATGGGCTTGTTCGGTCTTGCGAAATGTAGAGAGCCATGGACGAGAAATGTCGACACCGAGACTCAAATATTAGCCTGGTGCAGCTGCATCTCGGAACAGTTCTTGTCAGACATGAATCAATCCTGCCATGGCCACACTCTTTGCCCTCTTCGCCCTAGGCCTCGGAGGCGTCCCAGTTAACGCTGGCAGCCGCATGTGGGAAACCTCGATCAACTATGCACAAGTCAACGCGGTCGACGGGGCCTCAATGGCCTTTGTTTCCAACGAAACGGATGCCTCCAAGCGCTGGATCACCATGAATCCGGGTCCAGACAGGTTCGACGACCATATCTGGCCAGATCGGACCATCACCTACGCCTACAATAGCGAGGAGGATGAGGAGGCCATCTCCCTCATCTTCGACGACGCTACCAAGTTATGGGCCGCTGCCGGCCTCCCCGACGATGTATTCAAGTATGGCAAGATTTCTCGTCAAGAATGCATGGACAATCGACAGGAGTGCATGTTGGTCTCTGAAGAAAAGGTTGCCAACTCGGCCACGAGTCTCGCCTTGTCGCGGGGCAGGCTAGAGAACTTGCCGATCGCGCCAACCATGAGACTCAACCTGGATGAGGAGATCGGTCACATGAACGTCAGACTTAACGTTGCCCACGAGATAGGGGTGAGTTTTTGTGATTTGTGAGCCAGTGTCTGGGGACTAACCTTGCCTTGATAGCACGCCTGGGGCCTCCATCATGAGCACCAGAACCCTGCGTACTGGAAGCACACCAGCGAGCATCCTAACCTGGTCGAGTTTGACATTGAGGAGCAGTTCAAATGCGATAACCTCAAGGACTTTGAGAGGGTCATGCGGAGGATCGAGCAAGATGCGATGCCGGCCAGGGTAGCCGACTTGAAACATCAGGTGTGCAACAACTACTACGCGGCCATTAAGGAAGGGTTCGTTGGCGCCGAGAACTGGCTCCCCCTCCGCAAGTCTACGACACGGTACAGGATGAGGGCCCAGGAGATTGACTGGACCTCCATCATGATATACCCAAGCGACGCAGGCGGCATCCCCGACCAAGCTGGTGGCAAGCGCAGGAACATCCTGTTGAGGAAGGACGATACGGTGATTCCTCGCTCCAAGGGGCCCAACACGCGAGATGTCAAGGCCATCATGTGGCTGTATGATTACAGGCCCCGCAAGCGCGATGGAGGTTTGCTATGGGACGCTGGGCTCAAGATGGCTGAGTTGTTTGACAAGATCCGTCTCAACTGCCCGGAGAGGCCCGCCTGAGGGGGTGGTCATTAGCCAGTTCGATACCACATGTTGTTTGTTTAGATCTATAGCTTCTAGTATATATCAGCTCCTGTTCGTGCCCTCTACCATATCACGTATCAACCATGCGTCAAGCCGAAATGTGTTTCGGAATCTGACACCTCAGCAGACACCTCGACAAGGAAATCTCGCTTCAGATCGCCTATGACCTTGAACACAAATCAAGAATCCCTCCTTAGTTCATCCGTGACCAATAACTTGCTGCAAGGGACATCATCTGTACTGAGCCGAGACAAAAGGAGGATGGATGGGAAGGTTGAAGTTGCTGGTTTGGACCTTAGTCAGCAGGTGGACCGTGCTTGCCGGTGATCGCGACAGGTCGTGAGGCTCCTGCCATGCCCCACGAGCAAAACGGTCGCATTCGCATTCACCTTAAAACAACAACACTTGACGCGTCCTCGACATTTCGAATCGGACTTGGAGTCTCATTTACGGTCTAGATCCCCTTTTAGCTCCATTTTCCATCAAAGAGAAAACACCAGACACCTCGATACGTCTTCAGGATGGCAAAAGAACGAAACTACAACCCAGTTCAAGCTCAGCGCAAAGCTGACAAGGCCAAGGCTATCAAAAAAGGTATGTCGCACTGCAGACGTAACCCGTGCGCCCCTCTCTAAACGTTGCCTCTAGGCAAGGCCGAACAGCAAGGACGACGCAACGAAAAGCTCGCGCGAAAGAACCCCGACCGCATCCAGAAACAGATCGACGACCTAAAAAAGATCACATCAAGCGGCGGCAAGCTTACACGTCATGAGGAGCAGGTGCTAGAAGGGCTCGAGAAGGAGATTCGAGCTGTGAGGAAGGCAAGAGACACATTGGGCGACAATGCGCCTACGTTTGGACGAGGGTTCAACAGAGATCGCGACTCGGGAGCTGGAGTACTTGGCAAGAGGCGGAGAGGATCTAACGATGCCACTACCAGCGACGAAGAGGTTCCCGACGATATAAAGAGCATTCCTATGCCTCGCGATACACCGCCTCCGATCCCCAAGGATATCATGGATAAATGGTGGGCGGAGCGACGCGCACGAAGAGCTGCAGAGAATCCAACAAGACAAGACGAAGGAGACAGACCACCAAAGAAGGAAGCGCCTGCTGTCGAGGCCAAGACGGTATACGAGGCGAAGCCAATTGTGCGCGATCTCAGGAAAGAAGCGGTTTCGGCATTCGTGCCCACGGCAGTCAAGTTGAAGATGAACAAGGGACAAGGTCAAGGCGGTTTGATGGAGCCGGAAGAGGCAGACCGGCTCGAGAAGGAAGGTTACCTCAAAACGGGCGATAACGATGCATCTCGGCAAGCAGAACGAGGCCCGCCATCACGGCATGTGACCATGGAGGAGGTGAAAGATGAGGAGGTTTGATTTGATTATTCAGCCGTGGAGGTTAGTTCAGTTGGTTGTCGAGATGCTAATGATGCAATTGACAAATAATAATGCATATGACGGCAGCCAGTTCTTGACCGATTTCTCGGCCGATCTGGTGCATGCATGCACGTATGCAACAAAGGAAATCCGAGGAATGGTTGCAACCCGAAGTGACTCAACGACATTGGCTCATCCTAGTCAACTTTTGTCGATATTCGGCTACGATAGCGGCATGTGGAAAAGTCGGGGAAAGGACCCGTTCACCGGAAGAAAGAATGCGGAGGTCCAAGTGCGCCTCCTTCCGCACATGCGGAGGTAGAAGACGTCAGGGCGTGCCCAATAGAACGGCTCTGAGGAAGATGGTGGTAGTCAAGGATGACCTCGAGATGCCCACTGGTTTGGTGGAGCTGGAGCGAGACGAACAAATGACGAGTTTTCATTACCTTTTTTTCATCACGACAGGCCGGCGCCCTATGTTAACAAACCCACCCTCCGAAAGCGGGCCTTGCTCTTGGCTCGGGACGGCGCCGATGCCCGACTCTACAGAAGCAGTTATAAGTTGGACCTCCCGGCAAGGGTTTCCTCTTTTGCCTCCCCGCTCTGGAAATTCCTGACAACTCCAGACAAGTCGACATGCTGCCAGTTTAAAGACACGACATCAATTGGACAACTAGAAGCAAACAAGAAGGAAAATCGACATCGCTGAGCAACTCCGACGCTATGGATTGCCACCAAGTCACCTCGCGCGCCCTCCACGATGAGAACGACATCATCGACCATGTCAACCACATCGACGGAGGCGACGTGAAGCCAGGCACCGACCTCGAGAAACAACGGACGACAGCATCGACGGCATCCTATCAAGAGACGTATCCCGAGGGCGGCTTGCAGGCATGGTCCGTGGTCGCTGGTTCGTGGTTCACCCTATTCGCTTCACTTGGACTAATGAACACTCTCGGCACCTTCCAGGCCTACGTGTTGAACAACCAGCTCAAGGAGTATAGCGAGGGAACCGTCGGCTGGGTCTTTTCCGTCTACACCTTTCTCGCATTCTTCTGCGGTGTCTACATTGGGCCTGTCTTTGACAAGTACGGTCCGAGATGGCTCGTCATTACCGGAGCTGTCTTTACGGTTGGCGGTATGGTGTTTATGAGTTTCGCCACTAGTAAGTGAACCCCTTAACGAACTGTGCCCCGATATGCTGATGCCTCTCAGAACTCTGGCAATTCATTGTCGCATGGAGTTTGCTTACTGGCTTCGGAACCTCGCTACTGTTCACACCCTCGATCGCCGCTGTCGGTCACTTCTTCAAGGCACGACGCGGCCTGGCAACTGGCATCGCATCTACAGCTGGTGGGCTGGGTGGTATCGTCTACCCTTTCATGTTGACGTCGCTAATCGAAAAGATTGGTTATGGCTGGGCAACTCGAGTCGTTGCCCTCGTGTGCTTGTGCTGCAGCTTGGTGGGCATCTGTCTCTTGCGGTCTCGTCTACCTCCGGCCAAGGACGCTACGGCGCACCCCAACTTTCGTATCTTCAAGAGTATGCCGTTCCTCCTCACGACCATTGGCATCTTCCTTCTCGAGTTTTCCCTCTTTATTCCCCTCGGCTACATCTCGACCTATGCGTTGCAAAAGGGCTTTGGCAGTGACTTTTCTTACAACCTCATCCCCATCCTCAACGCTGGCTCAGTCGTGGGTCGAATCCTTCCCGGTTACTACGCAGACGTCATCGGCCCCTACAACGTTAGCATTCTCGCCGTCATCCTCGCCATTGTTGCATGCTTTTGCGTGTGGCTACCATTGGGCTCCACCACGGCCGGCATCATCGTCTTTACGCTGCTTTTCGGCTTCTCGAGCGGAACCAGCATCGCCATTGCCCCTGTCTGTATCGGGAGGCTCTGCAAGACGCAAGAGTATGGACGTTACTACGCTACTTCGTACACGATTGTGTCGTTTGCTTGCCTGATTGGTATTCCTATTGCCGGCAGCATCGTCCAGGCCAACGGCGGCGAGTACTGGGGTCTTATTATCCTGACGGGCGCCGTGTACATTGGCTCCGTGATTGCACTTTTCATGGCCAAGGTGTACCTCCTGGGATGGCACAACTGGAGGGCTGCGCTCTAAACAGGGGACGCAGGCACCAATTATCCAAACGTACGAGATCAGTTGCATTTGCATGGGTCTCGGAAAGTTGGACAGGGTTTGAAGACCAGGAAAAGAATAAAAGCATGACGAAAGTAAAAGTATTGCATTTCTGTTTTGGAAAAAGGAGTTTGGGCAAGGAAAACGAATCATATAAAGATAAAAATGGCACGGCCGGATTGGATTCTCTGTACATAGTTAAGCATAGCAAAAAGCTGAATATAATGTCTATTGTGTTTTTTTGTAGAAACTCGACCAACTTGTTGTGTAACTCGACCCATTTCACTCAAGGTCATTTAAATGTTGCTCTCATGTCATTACCCGTAATCTCAAAAAGCTCTAGGCGATTCACTTGGTGAACCCCTTGATGTGCTGATCATGCAACTCTTTCACGGCAGGGATGATCAGCTTTTCAACCTCGACGCCGGGATCCTCGCGGGGCAGCTCCTCGGCCTTTAGAGGTCGCAGCTCGGCTTCTCCCCAGCCGCCTTCCCGAGGCACACGCACCCAGCGGTCTTCGCGGCCGGGACTCACAAAGACGACCTCCCACTTGCGTGTAGAGAGGAGGTTGCCGATGACGAGGTGGTGCTGGTACCTGTCCAAGCTGTATCGGGCCTTGCGCACCAAAAGGGCAGGGTCCGTCTCCAGCTTGAAAGACACAATCATGCCCTCGGGCGCCCAGCCATCAACCAGGTTCTTGAGGAACTTGGGCACGGGGTCGAGATCAACGATGAGGCGCTTGGAGCGAGGGACCGAGGGCGACGAGTCAAAGTTGTCAAACGTCTCCTCGTCGTCGGGTTTCCTCTCATCCACAGCGTTGGTCGACTGGATCTTGTGCTCCGACATGCGATCCGGCGGCACGAAAAAGTCGGAAACAGCGGCTGCGAGATACAGCAGTCCAGAAGGGCCCAGAGGCCCCATGAGACGGGCAATCTCACGCAGCTCGTGTAGATAATCGACGATGGTGACAAAGGGAAGTGTCAGGAGCATGTTGCCGTCCCTAGCCTTGCGGTACTTTCTCAAAACACCTCTCATCTTGTCCTCAACCTCGGGCCGTACACCAATCCGCCCCTCACCATCCTCGGCTAGAAAGTCAAGAAAGCAATCGGTAGCATGGGAATAATGCCTCGAGTAAGGCAAGAGACTAAACTCTCGGTGCAGGAAAATCACGGCGTAACCGGCCTCGAGAAAGTACTCTGCGCTGGTGGCGCCGCGGGTTCCGGCGCTGAAGTTGTCAATGTAGCGGACCGTCTGGCGCTCGAGAGGGACGGTGGTGCCGCCGGAGGTGACGAGGACGACGCGGTGGCCAGCTGCGGCGTGGGACGAGATGAAGCCGGCGGCGAGGGCCGTGTGAGCCGCGAGGTTGCGCGGGGGCGGGTTCTGAGAGAAGTAGACGTCCTCGGCGGCGAAGGCCTCGGCGGTAGATGAAGCGGGAGCGGCCATGGCCGGGGGACGGGACACGGGCGGGCGAGTGGAGTAAAAGATCGGAGGTGTGTCCGGAGGGGGAGTAAGCGGAGGGGAATGTGTGAGATGGATGGGTGACGAGTTCAATTGAAAAGAATGAAAAAGTAAACAATCGAGATTTTAGGAAATCACCTGTGGGCGACCTTTTTATCCTCGCTTCCAGCTTCTCCTCATGATCAAAGAGGGTCCCCCATCACCCTGTGCTCACAACTACGAAGCATAATTCATCCCGGCGGATTTTTTGGGGCCATTTCGTCTCGCAGCGAAGCCGTTGGGGATAAGAACTGGCTACAATTTTTGAGGATATCTGGTTGATCTATAGTTCTTTGTGTTCAACTTCATTCATCAATTTCTATCCTTTCATCTCAAGTTGCGTCCATCGACATCCAATTCGCCCCCTCTGCCGGTGGTCCGGTGAGAGCTTCAGTTCCCCACATCCACACATCATAACGCTGCCAGGAGAGCTCACATGACATTGTGTCGCCCCAGTCTCGATATTCAGCTTCCCATTTTAGACCGAGCACTGTCCCTCTACGGTTCGTTTCGACAAGCCATTCCGTGTCGGCATCCTAGACTTTCTAGTCCAGCGTGCTTGGTTGCTGGCCGCGATCAGATCATCTTGGAGCGGGAGGACATTTGAACTCACTTGGCGCATTTTACCACTACCGAGGTATAGACGATATACTACAACATTCAATCCTCATACGGCATAGGGTACCAAAGTTGCACAAAATCACAGAAAGATGCTCCCAGACTAAATAAGGGAACCCGGGTCTAGATCTCGTCTTCTCTCACGTTCAGACTGCAGCAGTCTAGCTACCTATCCAAGCTGTTCCCTCAAGCTCCCAAGAACCCCGAGGATGTCTTCAAACCTCGAGGCAAACGAAATGTCAAAGATTAGCACCCTCCCAGACAGCCACCAAGATACCTTTCGTAGGGCGCTGAGAAACCTATTATCAACTGATGTCGCCGAGCATACCTATGCCCAGATCCTCGACGGACTGCCAACGGAAGAATCATACCTAGAGAGTTACCCCCGTCTGGAAACCCATCCCGTCGTTGAATTGGGTCATGTAGAAATGTGCGAAGGGTTTCTTGATAAAGCTCGAGAGTTCAGAGACCGATTTGACCCTTCCAAGCTGGAGTTTAAAGAAAATGTGAGATTGATTCTTCTTTTGATATTCTTGACCCTGCATGAGCGAGGCCTTTGGGCTGTTGTAGGCTAACCGCATGAGCGAAATCAGCTGCTCTCTGCCTTTCGGGACACTGCCCCGGGGACCAAAGACTTCAACCTACGGCTCATCGAGCTCGTCGTCGTCGCCTGCCACCAGATAGCCGCCTATCTCTTTGAGTGGGATGACGGAGCCCACAAGCACGAGCTCTACAACAGCTGGATGAAGCAGGAGCTCATGGAGTCGGTGTTGCAGTCCCGGCCTGGAAGATCCAGGACCATGGACAACATCCTTCCAGCTGCCTTCTGCCACATGGCATATGTGTATCCCGATCAGTACCCTCGAGGCGTCGCCGACGTTGCCGGATACTGGGCAGAGGGCAAGATCTTTGGGGGTGTCGTGGTGTTTGACCGCGGCGAGACTGAACAAGAGGTATGTTTCTCAACGTTCAACTTGAGCAGGGCATTGTAGTCCGTGGCCATCATGACTAAAACGCCAGGCAGTGCAAGGCCATGTGGATAGACGGAGCCCGTTGGAAGGGCCCGCACACGCTCTACCCACCCACGAAGGACCAGTTTGATTCTCTCGTCAGATTCCTCCTCTCGGAGCCCGACGAGGACATTCAGTGCCCCTTACCAATACGCGGAACTGATGAAAACCGCCCTCGTTGGCATCCGTGGCATGCTTTTTCCCAGTACTACATCTTCCGAGACCGGTACGAGAAGAAGATGCCCCCCGATCCGCCCAGGCGGGGGTGCACACTCGTTCTCGCAGACTGGCCCGAGACGCGTGGCTACTGGATTGCCATCAACCACGAGCTTCTCAGGAGAGAAGGGGCGACGATAACGGATGAGGACATTGCTGCGGCTCAGTTACGGCTGAAGGAGGTGACACCATCCTCACCTTACTGGCGTTACTGGAATCCCTCGTACCAAGGCCCAGTAGGATGATACCGAATAGCCTGTGTGTTGGGTTGATTAGCGAGTACTGGTCCTCTATTTCATTTCCTTCATTTTTTTCCCCCTTGTGCCGTATTCTCTTGTCTGCTTTTGCAAGGAGTTTGGTGACTTGCACTGACGAGTTGACGAGCAAGGTCGAACATCTGATTTCATGGGCTACAACTTAGGAGGCTCTGGGTCTCACATTATTATCATCCATCGCAGGTGCCAATGCGCAGCGCGTGATTCCAATCTCTCTACTCGTACATGCAAGTATTATTACAATAATCTCGTTGTTTTATATCTCATCGCTTGCCCTCGTTTCCTGGCGACAACCTCCACGCCCGCAGAGGCAGGCTCTGCAGATGCAGGACCTTGGGCTTGATGTACCACAAAAAGGTGGCAATACCAAACAGCACACACAGTATATTCACCACGTAGTACCCGTCGTGGATCATCTCACACGTGCCTCCTCCGGCCTCGCACCTCTCCTTCTCCGACTGCACGGCGCACGAGAATGCCTCGGTGATGAGGGGGCTCTTGGTGTCTGAGCTGCCGGGCTTGCCAGGGTGGCAGGTGGCCACTGTGAAGCTGTCGACGAGCTGCAGGACAAAATAACGCGGGAATGTACCGCCAAGATTGCAGACGCTGTAGACTGTTAGTTCGATGCACGGTAGAAGCAAGCCAAGACATTTACTTACGTTGCCAAGAGTGTCATGTAAGTACCGCCAATGACGGGGTCTGACACTCGCGCGTGGAAGGCTGAAACAGCGACAAACATGATGGTGTTGGTAAAAGTCGAAAAGAGATGCTCAGCGATGACAACCAAAAGATACCAGGGAGTAACTCCCTCGGCAGGAAAGATGGCTACGACAAATTGGGCTGTCAGAGCTGCGACAAGTCTGCCCATGAAACCCCAGCACCACAATCGCATAGGTGTATACTTTTGCGACCACATGCCAGCATAATAGCCCAAACCTATCTCGAAAGGAAAGTCGATGAGGACTGTCAGGGCCATGTTATCCTTGCCAAAGCCCTTGTCCAGAAGCTTCAGGTTGGTGACGCCGTCGTTGGCCTGGAAGCCGATCTTGGCGATGAGGTGGACGATGATGATGGTCTGCACGTTCTTGAGCTTGAGGATACCCCACATGATGCGGTACACATCCCACACGCCATCCTCGTTGTATGACTTTTCCTCCTTCTTGAGGAGGCCGAGTCCAACGGTGACAATGATGTACGACCAGCCCCAGAACTTGAGATATCCACCAAGGGAGATGAGGCCGTCATCCGAGGGGACAGCTCGGAACCACTTGTTGGCAAAATCGGCGGCGTTAAAGGCGAGGAAGACGGTATAGGACATGAAGTGACCAGCTGTAAGACCGACAGTCTGAGCGGTAGACGCATACGACACATTTCCGGGTGTCAAGAGCGTGAGCGCCCAGCCATCAACGGCGATATCCTGCGTCGCGCACATCAGGACCAGGAAGAACCACCAGAGCATGAAAGAAAAGGCAGTCATGCCGCCGGGCTTCCCTGCTGAAGCCATCATGTCCTCCACATGCGATCCCAGCCATAACATGCCAAAGCCCGAGAGAAACTGAATTGGAACGATCCACGTCTTTCTTCGTCCAATCTTGGGGCTCCAGATAGCGTCCACAAAGGGGCTCCAGAACAGCTTGAGAGAGTACGGATACGAGGCCAAGCTGAAGACGCCAATCTCGCTATAAGACATGTGGTTCTTGAGCAGAAACGGCACAGATCCCGTCGCGAGACCCATGGGGATGCCCTGCAGAAAGTATAGGAGGACCAGGAGGAGAAAGTTCCTCTGGTCCTGTCGAGGGAGGTCCAGGAAGCCGTGATTGTTGAGGGCCGGGGTCTTGGGGACGGGGTCGTCGAGGGAGAAGGACTCGCTCTTGATGAAGTTTGCGGCGACGTTGTCGGCGTCGGGGTTGGCGGCCTTGCGCCGCATTTCTACTCCGCTGCTCATGATGCCGTTTCCGTTTCCATTCGCATCCTCTACCTTGAGCGTCAGGGGCGGTCGGCGGTTTTTGTTCTGAGGTCGTCGGGCTCTGGCGGTCATAGGTGGCGGGAGGAAGATCGAGGTACGAGCGCGTTAAGGAGGGTGTTATCTCAAGAGATCGCAATGAGTGCGACGAGGCGTTGGACAGCGTCAAAGTCAGATCTCGGAGGGTGGGACACGGGCTCTCGGTGACGTATAAAGCCGACAGGGGGGAACGTGGTAAATGGCAGCGAGGTTCGAGTTGAGATGAGTAAAGTTGAATAAAGGAGAGAGAGAATATTATAGATAGTGGTCAAAGGAAGGGAGAGAAGATGATAACAAGAATCAACAACTAGAACAAGTATGCCCGAAGCAAACCAGGCAGCAAACAGTGAGCCGCAAAGGTTCAGAAGAATAAGTCAGTAGTAGCGTTTCGGGATACGGAACCGGGTTGGCGTCGAAAAAAACAGCTTCCGCTACCGTGGCCTCTTCAGGCTAAAGGATGGGATCTGATTGGATTGCTTCGATGTGGATGGATGGATCTGGATCTTGATGGAGAAGGTCTCGTCTCTTTTGTCCCTTGCCTCTTCTCTTTGACACGTTTGGTGGCGACAACGTCAACGTCAATGATACCGCCGCAGTAGAGCCTGGACAGAAATAACGATACAAAGATGATGCGATCAAGCCTCCCATAAGAAACAAGCAACAAGAACCCTCGAGCCACAGAGGAACAGGGGACGCCTCACCTCTCGGAACTCGCGTCTCTTCCCAAACAGGCAGCGCGTCAGGGGGTGATTGATTGATTGAAATCATGGATGGATCATGGCGAGGGGGAGACTCCACTGGCTCCCCGCCCGGCATCTCGCCCTCTGGATTACCAATCAGATGTGCTGCTGATTTGAGATCCGGGCTCTGGCTGTCTGTCACTGGGCCATGTGCTGTGGCTTGTGTTTGAACCTGGGGTCCAGCGCATGACTTTGCTTACGACATGTGAAGACGTGTTGGATTGGGATTTGAGAATCATTTGAAGTGTCAAAGGTGATTCTTCAGCCTGATTAGAAATGTCATTCCCGATGAAAGAGATGACTCACTCAAGTCTCCTTCTTGAATTTGCCATCATGTGAAACAGCAAGAACCCCGGATCTCGGGGTTTGTATTATCCGCACAGACCATCATGTCTTATCTTATCACAATCCCTGTCAGAGCTCCGCCAGCTGCGACTGGTTGAGCTTGATTGTTTGTAAACAGCTGCATTCTCAACACCAACAACTGAGCAGCAACAAGTCTCACCCTCGGCAAACGAGACCATCATGTCGTCAGAAATAGCCCTTCCGGATGTTAACCCTCTCGATCAAGAAATTGCGACTCTAAAAGAGCAAGGTAGGTCCCATAGCGACGGGCGCATTCAATTGCACCAAGCTAATTGCTATGCCAGTCGCTTCTTTGCGCAAGTCGCTCAAGATCGAAACTTCCACCATCCTCGCCTCTTCTTCCACTCGGAGTCTTCTCAAGCCATCTAGCAGTCTCCTCTCGTCTCGAAAAACCACCCCATATCGCGCAAAGCTTCTCACCGAAGCCGACAAGCAAAAGGCTTACAATCAGCAATGTCTCTATCGCATATGCAGCTCCGTCACCTCCTTCAAGGTCCACGACCCAGATCCCAATGCGGTTGATGGCGGCCACGTCCTCGGTTTGCGCTTCGAAGTCATGTCCAAGGGCCAGTTCCTGCGACCCTACTACGTCATGCTCAACAGACCGTACTTCAACTCCAAAAACCTGCGCATTCACCGCCACACCCTCCCTCCCTCTATACCACTTTCCGGACTAGCCACCCGTCACCTTCCAGCGCCGCGCCCCGAGAGCGACAATCCTCCAAAGCAAGATCTGGACCGTTTCGTGAGGACACTCAGAAGGGAGATTGTGCGGTACCATAACCGACTTGGCGTATCAGCCGATTTAAGACGGAGTCTCGGTCTCCATGACAAGATGGCTGAGGACATTATGCCAGACGATATTGTCGAGGTCGGAATTGCCGATATCGAAGCCAAGCAGATCCGCTTTTCTTGGGCCGACGACCGCAGCGGTAGAGTCGTGATGGACGATGATGGCAAGGCGGTCAAGCTTATCATGTTTGGCAGAGAAGGGCGTGATTGGGAAACGACCAAGGAGCTATATGGCAAGTATGATCGTATTGAGGATGTTACCAAGCAGCTACAGGAGTATGCCAATGGTTGAGGGGTCATCGTATGATGTCATGAACCCTAGAAGCAGAACTTCAAAGGCGGATGCATCAAGGCACGAAGGATGGGCACATTGTCCAGCCAAAGACGTTGCGGCATATATGGACCCAAATACCCCTCGAAAGTCTTTGGAAAAAACCAGCATCTCAAGAAACCTCGGGTCAGGAGAGCTTGGCGACAAAGACGCACCAATTCAAGGCTCTGGGTCATGTGAAAAGTAAGTGGCCCGGCACTGAAGAAGATTCACAGATCTAACACTTGGAAGCAGGGATAGAAGTACAAACGAGAATGAATTATGTATCAAGACTAAGTACAATAGTCGATCCCGAGAACGGGACACCAGAAGAAGAGAATTGAACCACATCAAAATGCTTCTCAGATCGCATCGCCATCATTTCCTACAACCATTACTGTCATGCGCATGAAATCCTGAGAAAATTCATATAGTCGAAATATAAACATGTCTAGAAGAGAGCAACAGCAGCAGCAGCAGCGACGGCAACAGCTCCAGCGATACCGTAACCGCTTCGAACACCAGCGCCGACGACAACGGGCGCAGTAGGGGTAGCATAGCCAGGAGTCTTGATGGTACCGACAGTGGTCGGCGCGGGGCAACCAGGACCAGGGCAGTAGACGGGAACCTCAGTAGTAGGGCTGCCGGGAGGAGGAGGAGGGTAGGCGCCAGTCTCGGCAGAAGGAGAAGGGTGGATGGGGTACAGGGGCTGTCCAGCGGGGGAAGTGTAAGTCTCCTCGCCAGAAGGAGTCTCGGGGGCCTCAGGGACGTAACCAGGCTTGTCACCGGTAGGGGCAGGCTGCTCGGGGGTGTACACAGGCGTCTCGCCGGCAGGATAAGTGGGCTTCTCAGCAGGGACAGACTTGGTGTACACGGGGTGCTCAACGGGAGTAGACGTCTCATCAGCAGTGTATCCAGGCTTCTCGTAGATAGGATGCTCAGGCTTGGTAGAGGTCTCAGCGGGTGGCTGAGGGGAGCTGTAGACGGGCTTGGTCGCCTTGTCGGAAGGGCAAGGAGTGGTCTCGGCGGGGTGAGGGTAGATGGGCTCCTCAGAAGTCACAGGGTAGCCCTTGGTAGGCTCAGGGTATTCGTTGGTCTCGCTGGGCTCCGGGTACTCTGTGTCGACAGGCTCAGGGTACTCGGCCGTCTCCTCAGGCTCGGGGTACTCCTCAGTTTCTTGGGGTTCAGGGTACTCTTCAATCTCGCTGGTCACAGCAGGCTGAGGATACTCCTCAGTCTCGGCAGACTCAGGGTACTCGTTGTGCTCGGGAACTTCAGGGTACTCGTCTGTCTCGCCAGGCACGGGGTACTCGTAGCTCCTTGGCTGAGGATAAGCGTTGCCTTGTCCAGAGTAAGGGTATCCGGTGTTCTTGCCAGGCTGATGGGAAGCCTCGGTTTCGACAGACTCAGGGCAATCATCCGTCTCAGCAGGGGGGTAGTATGGGGCGGCTGGCTCATAGCCATTGGATCCGGTATGCTGAGGGTACGTGACGGGCTTCTCGGGCTGGGGATAGACCTTTGTCTGGGTAGGCTGAGGGTATCCCTTGGTCTGGACGGGATGAGGATACTCCTTTGTCTGGTGAGGATGAGGGTACTCCTTGTCCTTGCCTGGAGCCGTGTAACCCGTCTTGACAGGAACGGGGTAGATGGTGGTCGTCTCAGGGACCACAACAGAGGCGTAGCGACCAGGGCAGTGAGGGACATTGGTCGGGCAGTCAACGATGGTGTTGACATGAGTGATAGTCTTGGTAGTCCAGACATACTCGCCCTGGTCAGGATGATTGGGCTTTCCGGGGTGAACCCAGTGCCAACCATCATCGTCATCATGGTCACAGCCATCAATGTCAACACCATGGTGAGGAGGGTGCCAGACATCAATGCAGTCCTCAGGAGGGTTACCCTTGGGGCCAATGTCAAGATTGATGGGCAGCTCAATGCCAAGGGGCAGCTTGATGTCTGCGTTGAGGGACAGCAGAGCATCGGCGGTGGCCGCGAGGGCAGGGAGGGCGAAGGCGTTGTACTTCATTGTTGCTAGTAGAGCGAGTGTATGTTACTTTTTTGGGTACAAGAGAATGGCACGTCAAACGAGTGACTCTGTTATGAACAGGTGGGGAGGTGAATACAAGAAGTGATGAGGATGAAGAATCGAAAATGAGGAGGGAAGAGATGGTCTTTTATCTTCAGTTTCTCTCTATTCGTGGAGTCCATCGTTGTAGCTGTTAGTGTCCCTAAAGCATCACATCTAAGAATATTACCACACAAGAGACATGGAATACAAGCGGTCCGATTCATAAGATGACGGCATCTCAGATTATCCAGTTGCGCCGCCTCCAGAAAAGTAAACTATCAACACAAGAAACCAATCAACTCACCTTGAAACTATTCTCGGCCGGAACAATGTCTGATGAACCCTTGAAACAATGAGATTGTCCGCCTTGAAACTAGACGGTAGTGCCTGAGCGAAAAAGCAAGTAGACGCTTAACATAAAAGGCCCGAGTTGGGTTTGCTGCATGTCTTGGATCGGGATTTGGGGCGATGAGAGACACGATGATGGCATCTTTGCATTTATTTCCGCGATGATAACCCCAATACTGGGCTCGGCCAAGTAGGAAGGATAGTAATTGGGGTTCTTGTCGAACAGCACCATCTCAACGAAATTACTCAGTGTGTTCGAGTAGCTATTCCGAGAGCAAGACACGACATCATTTATGGGCTCCTGCCGTCCCGTCATGATTTGTTACACATCGACTTGAAGTTGCTTTTGGGTCATGGATGCAACAACCCGGTTATGGGGATGTCTAAGATCCAAGTTTACATGCGAGACTTTTTTGACGGGAAAAGAGGGGAAATGGCATCGTAAATGGTTAGAACAATGTGTCTTTGCAAGACATGAATTGCTCTTTTGTTTCACGGCTTTAGCTTCCGATCTATTTCCCCTTGCTGATGTTCAACTCCACGCCGCATTGCCAGGGAGGCGCAACACGGCAACTCTTCGCCATCGTTAGACAGCCATCCGAGAGTCAATCATGGAAATCATAACCTTAGCTTGTGATTCCGAGTGTTCTTGCTCGTAGCTTCAACAGCAAGACCCAAGTTGGATGGTCCAGTCTGTCCAAATGTCAGTATCGCAACATTATTGGTGTTGTGAGAGTCAACATACCCGATCTACTCCTGCTCCTTGCCTCTATCCTCCTCCGCTTCCTTGAAGCGATAGTTCCTCGCGATAGAATATCCAGTCATAGTCTCAACCTCACCAATCAAGCGGCTTCTTAGTTGCCGGCGCAGCAGCCGAGACAAGCGGCTCATCCATGACACCCTCAAGCCTCTCCCCCGTCTCATCGTCCAAGACGCCCCTGTCGATCCTCCACAGCGCCACCTGCTCGTCCACGGCAGTCGTCCACTTTTTGATCAGCGGGTGCGCGTCGGCCACGTCCGCAAACACAACGTCGTCGCCATCGGCCTTGACTTCGTACTTCCAGTTGCCGTCCTCGGCCCAGTAGTCGGCTTTGAAGATGCCCTTTACGCTCAGGTCTTCGCGGGCTTGGCGGAGGAGCTCGGTGGTTTCGGGCGTGCGTGCTGCTTCGGCGATGCCTTCTAGTACGCCGAGGAGTTGGCCGGCCTTGAGTCCTACGGTCGCGCCCAGACTGAAGCCTTCATCAAAGCCCTCCTGTAGACTTTTTTCCTTTGAGACAGTGATTCCTTCTCGGTAGCCTGCTGTCGTGTGCTCTGTCTGCAAACGGTTGATGTCAGAGGGGTGAGAGACCGACTCATCATGGTGATGCTCCGCCGTTGGCGATGAGGGGCCCGACCCAAAGACGTCGTCCAGAGCATCATTGGTAGCTTGAGGCTCAACTTGAGCCTCCTCTTGAGGGCGGCCGATATAAGCGTCGTCGACCATTTCGGCGACGGGTTGGTAGTGCATTGCTGCGATTGAGAGTTGTGAAGGTGTAGGGTAGCGATCTGGGTGAAAGAGTTGAAGCCAGTGGAAAACTCTTCTTCGAAGATGAGCTAAGCAAAGTCAACCATGAAAACAACTCCGTTCAACCTCGTCTCAAACAACATGATGTGAATCTAGAGATAATGAAGGTATTTATCAGACTACTATTGCATTTTTGGTCTATAGAGGATACCGTAAATCTCAGTAAACAGCCCAACTAGTACTCCAGACCACAAACTGGCTGTGTTCGAAATGTCAACTCACCACGACTAACCCAAATATTCACCAAGCAATAAGCACGACACAACGAAACAGGAATTCATACAAAACAAAGACCTTGACTCCCATGCGCCTGAGAAAGCAAAGAAAACAACCCTCCCTTGCCAAACACCAACTCAAGCACAGGAGTACAGGTCTCTCCAATCGCCAAAATCTTGCCACGATGATGTTGATTCGTCCTCAGACAGCTCCAGGTCTCTATCCTTGCTCAGCAGTGTCTCGTCAATCTCCTCAGAAACTGAGAACTTTGGCGACCGATCAATGCCTCTATATGTGGTTGGCTTAGGACAGTCCTCTGGCGACGCCCATCGTTCTGACTCTGGGATAGACCGCCAAAGCTCCACAAAGTCGGCCTTCCATGTCTTCAAACCCATCGTGGCCTTCCTTCGCTCTTCTGGACTTCGTCGACCTTGCTGTCCGAGAAGCATGAGAGTAAAGGCCAAGTGCTGGCCCACGGCAGTGCAGGTCGGAGCGTCCGATGGATGAGCAGACACCTCGGGTCCAAACTCGGCCAGATGATAGTAAAGGGTCCCAGGCTCATCCCAATCAAGCTTGAGAAATACCGTAGCCTCCCCCGTGGCGACAAGTCCATACTCGAGACCCTCTTCAATCATCCGGCCATACGCATCCGTAAGAGCACACGCCGTCAGCTTCTCTGCGTGATACCGGAACCGCGCAGTTGAATCTCGACAGGCCAGCTGCATCGATTCCCGGTTCGCAACCTCCTCGTAGACATCCATTTCACGTAGAGCAACACGAAGGCGAGGAGCCGTCAGCATGTGAGGTAGCCTCCAGTCGACGACGCAAACTAGCTCTTGCTGCACAGATGGCTGGTCGACGTAGCTGCCAGGGGCGCAGGGGAATGGCATACGCCTACCGTAGGCTGCTCCAAAGGCATCGATGACAAAGTCCTGCCTATCCTCATAGTCAACACCATCTCCAATATTAAATGCCTCTCGGACCTTTTCAATCTTTGCAAGCTCTGATATGATGGCAGCAACCGGCTTCTCGAGGCTGTCACGCATGAAGAACCGGAAAAAGGTTTCGTCTCCAATCGGCTTCCGAGGGGAGCGCCCCTTCCAGAGACGCTCCATGACATCTCTGTTCTCAAAGACTCGAGTCTCAGATCCGAGTGCGTCGTAGAGTTTGCCAAATGTGAGTCTCTGCTGGTCGATAAAGTCGACCCAGGGCTTCAGCTTGGGACAGGGCTTGTCCTGTGGCATGTCCGCGTGGCCCAACGAGAGTTCTCGTGGGTCTGTTTCCACGGCGAACCCGGAAAAGATGAGTTCATGGCAGGCAGTCAAGTATTCGTCGAGTGTTGTGGAGTTTGCTCGCCGCTTGGGAACCTCATCTCGTTGGTGTCTAGGTCGATGTGTAAGCTGGTGTGCATGGTGGTCTACACAGGTTGCATCGCGAGGTCTCTGATTGAGCTCTGCAGCCTTGCGGTGCAGGCTGCTCAAGTCTCCAATGTTCATATTTGTAGCCATATCTTCAACACGTCGCTTCTGAGCTATCCGATATGTTGTTATTTTCTGAATCGTACGTGGCTCAGAGATGAGAGGTAGGAAACAGTGTGTGGATGGATGTGTAGTTGAGAAGCTGGACCGTAAACAAAGATGGGATGGCCTTTATATAGACACTCAACTCCTTCTCAATCATTCAGGTTCTTTCTGTGAGTCAAAGGAGTTGACTTTTCGTGAAGACTTATCTTGATGTTGTCCAAGCACCATCTCGGCCTACATGCACAGAGCCTAAAGACTATTTCCCAACACCCCTTGACAAAGTAAAATAGCATGATATCGTCCCTAAGCCTCTACCTGAGCAGGTTCCTGGTCCTTTACGGCGTTGATACCTGAGAGTGATGCCGTGCCCCCCCTGAAGTTCTGTTCACCTTCTTTCGCACCACTTGCAGTCAAAGTGCGCTTCCTGTTGCTCAACGAACGCTTGACTTAACCCTGATTCCCTCCTTACATATTTCTTTCCTTCGTATGCCTATTGTAGATCAGTAATCAAGAATTTCATCCCCTTGGTCATGAAAAAGAGTAGTTACATGTTGAAGTAAACCCCCTTTCCCAACAAACCTCGTGAACCCCAGTGTCATCCACAACACGCATGACCTAACAGTTTAAGATTACTACCTATATACAGTAAACAAGGTGCCAGCCCCCATTGAAAGCCTTCCCGCGACTTCGCCTCATCAAGAAAAGGTCAACATAGCCGCCCCGTCTCCTCCACAGGAAGCAGCACACCACCCACCTCGTCCCTCTCATGCAATGGCTGCAGCATGCGATACTTTTCTCGGAGGTACTCCCTCTGATTCTCCCGCATCCCGTCGAGGTTGAGCAGAAAGTTCACCACGTATAGAAAGTCTTTGACGTGTGACTTGAATCCGCCCTCTGACTCGTCGTGCGACGATGCTGGCAGCGCGAGCACATCGGCGATGGTGCTGGCAATCTCAAAGAGCTTCTGCATGATGCCGCTGCCTTGCGTCGCTATACTTACGATGCTATTTAGCCGGCTGACCAGGTTGCGAAGTTGGATCGACAGCCGTGACGCCGGGAATTGCAACGATAACCCTTCATGGGTCATATCTGACGGCCCTGACCGGAGCAGCCCCTGCGAGAGGGCGAGTTGCCAGAGTAAAGTCCGTAACCAGAGTCTGGTGATGAAAAGGTCTGCCCGTTGTAGCTCGGTGAAGCCAGGCTGCCCAGAACCGCTCAACTTTGCCTCGGCGGTTGCTGCGTTCATCTCAGCTTGGTCAAGCTGAACCTGCTTGCTCTCGATCCATTGCACCGTCAGACCACCTATCGCCCCTCGCTGTGATTGCCAATACGAGAGGAACGTCTCGTCCAGTATCAGAAAGAGGTCTATCAAGCAATTGAAGCCGGCCCGGATGTGTTCCGGCGTGCAACTGTCTGCAGTTGAAAGACCTGTCCGGAGTGGAGGAAGAATGCATGGGTAGCCAGAGATGCCAAGGAATCGTTCATGGATATAAGCCTCCCAGTAGACTTGCTGAAAGCGTACCGGGTCGTAAGGCAGCTGACTTGAGTCTCGCATGTCCCGCTGGTGCATCTCCAGTGTCTGGACCATTGAGATGGCCTCGCGGATAAAGTTGAAGCTGCGGTCGAGACGGCTGAGGCCCATGGTGGCGATCTCGAGGTAGATGCATGTCATGATGCGCTTGATACTCACAGGCAAGAATTCATCTAAGCGCCCAGTGACATGTGTGCCCAGCCCGGCTCGGTGATGTGCCTCCAAGCCATGATAGATGAGGTCGTTTATTTGCGCCGCCACGCTCCCATGCGTGTGGTCTGCCGTTTGAGACAGAAACGTTGTCACGGCTCCATAGGCGTAGACCAAGGCAGCGTCCTCGGGGCTACTGTGCATCATAGAAATGGCGGCGACCATGTCCTCGGGAGTGACAGCGGGGCTGAAAGGGTAGACGACCTTCTCAAACTCTGGTAGTAGGGCGGTGAAGAAGCCCGGCGTGTAGACCTCCGACGCCGGGCCCGAGTGCGACCCGGGACTGCTGCCACTTCCGGCCCAATCATGGCCCGAGGTCGGCGGCTGGACGGCCGTGGAAGATGGGGACACGGAGGAGGTCGGCGAGGACGGCAGGGGATTCTCCCCCTAATCTGAGCCACCAGGCGGCCTCGCTGCGGGTTCTTGCGCTTCCTCGGCCCCGTGGACCTAACGCACTGGACGTCGAACTGCCGGCAGGGGGAGCAGGGCTGCCCGTCGTCACATTTGACCTTGCGCACTCGGCACCCATGACACGCGGGCATCTCGGAGAACTCAACTGCCGGAGATTTTTTCTGATTTGAGGCTTGGGGGATTTGAGCTGCAGGTCGTCAGCAGCGGCGGGTAAGCATGCTCAGGGCTCAGGGCGCAGACTAGTTATTGAGGTTGTCGAGACGGGAGCGTGGGCTGTGATGAGATGGCTGGCATCACGTGATGTGGTTGGCACGAACGCCTCAGCTCAGCTTGAACGGGAACAGAGAGATATACTTTCCGCATTGGGATATGATGCAGTAACGTTACAATTTGCGAGTAAATGGGCAGTTTCTATGCCGTCACTTATAATCTCACTCTTGAGAATATACCAAAACCCCAGACGAGAGATCTACTGTAACTCTAAAGTTAAAAGACTGGCTGCAGTTAACAATACCCTGTACTCGAGTCGTGCACTAGGGAAATTGACCTGTAGTTCGGAAACTCGGCTTCAAACCACAAATATGAAAAAGGGCAGTTTTTATGCGGATGGATGGCAATGAATTAATAAATATTGTCTTGAATTTTTTCTCAAGTTCCTTCCCTGCGCAGCTCCAGTTTCAGTCTCCATTTCATGTACATTAGCACAAGAACCAACAACCCTCAAGTACATTACCACGTCACAGAACCCAACACCCACTCATCCAATCTCATCTACACCGCATCCCAGAATAGCACCAACGCACCCACTACGTAGTCCAGATTCTTGCCCAACGCCTCGCCCTTGCGGCCCAGAATTTCTACAGTACAGTATCGAGCACAGATCGCCCCGAGGAACCATCGTGCTCCATCTAGAGCCGCCCAATAACGCCGTTTCTTCCGCCCCGGATCTCAGTGCAGAATGCCCAGATATCTACCCGCGACGCTTTGAAGCGGTGACTCCGGTGCACGTTCTCGGGAGCCGCGTTTCGTTTCAAATCACGGGGAATTCGATCGATTGTCGTCCCATCTGCTTTGCCTCGAGCTGAATTCGACCCATGTTCCTTGACAAACCTGCAGCATCATGGAGAAGAGGGTGTGCAAGTTGCTGCACTTGTTGGGAAGCATCTTGCAACTTGGAACCTGCAGCTTCGGGTAGAAACCCACTGTGTTGTAATAATGCTCCGAAAAAGTCCCAGTCTTTCTGTTTGGTGCGGATCGCATCTCTGAGAATCTATAGGTGTACATAGATCCATCCATACCCACGGTTCCTCACAACGGGGCTACAATCCTATTCGAGACTGACAACAGCCCACGGAATTTTCCTTCTATTCATCTTCTGGTCGCTTATCGAACCCCTACCGGTACCCTACCCTACCGAGAGAACCTCTGAGGAGCCCTTCCGCCACGTCCGCCCACATCCCCGGCAGCTAGCTTCGGCACCGGAGCCACGGTTCCAACGCTGCCGCTTCCGGACAACGGGGAATTGGATCCCTGCGTCCGTACGTTAGACCAGACGAGCTTGTCTTGTGTCGCTGTTGGGTTGGACAACCACGGCTGCGCTAGGCTAGAGTGCACACCGCGTGGCACTCCACTTACACCGCGTCCAGTAATTAAGGATGCCTTCCCGCCCTAGGTTCCCCCCCAACCCAGCCCAACCCAACACAAAAGGACTGCCCACGATACGGCACTTGCACGGCACCTGTTGACTCTTGTTCATCGCATGGCGAGCAGGGATGCCCGAGCCAGCGCTGACCAAGAGCTGAGCACCGCCCCGGATGATCTGACTCTTTCCGGCTCTGTGCACCGTACCCCATAGGCTGGTCGTCGCCTGAAGAGCGAAAAGGAGGATTCACTCAGAGCTAAGGCGGGCCCAGAGACAGGACCGTTCTCATGGAACGTGCTCCGATTGGTGACAGCCACGCTCGGAGGCTCCTCTTGCGCCCTCAAACCCTTCTTCAGCAAGGAGACGGTTCAAAGAGTCTTTCGTATTGTGTCCACCCTTGTCCCTGCGTTTGTCAAATTGTTACTGTATGTATGATGTCGTCTAGACGTGTCCGAGATGAAAATTTTGCCATCTTGAGATGATGCTCATCAGCTGCGCTGCAGCTGCGAGATGGACGAAGCGTTCAGCCCCGTCTTCGCCGTCGCCGTGCCGTGCCATATGTGTGTCTTTCTGTCTATTTCTGACACGAGCTCCGTGATGACGAAACCTAATCCATCCCCCCTCAGCCTCGGCGCTCCTCGATGGTGGTTGCCCCAACCTGCCAATTGTCAGGAGAATCAGCCTTCCCTTTGCCACTAGACACCCCCGGAACTCTGGAAGCATTATCCGAGAGATCGGCAAGAGCACGGGACCGCGGTCCTGGGAAGGGCGGCGTGCCACGAGTGGTGGGAACTCCAGACGGCCGTTCCTCCCGGTTGGCTCAACAGGGCTGTGACAGGCGGGCGGGCTGGCTCTAGGGGAAGCATGGCCGAGCGAGCCAGCCCGGGCTGAGAACAACGTGGCCCGGGAAATGAAGGTGTGCCTGGGCTTGCTGGCTCGTGCGAAGGAGATTTGACCTGCGAGATACGCATGGAGAGAAGGTGAGGAGAGAGCGGACCCGACAGACGGAAAGGGGCCTGTGACCTCGCAACTGTGTCCCGGTCCTTCTGGAGCTTTGCCCTGCCCTGGTTTGGAAGCGGCTCTTTGACGACCAGGTCTAGCCCCGAGTACGGTAACGAGCCCCAGGCGGTGGGCGAACGTCACCAACAACAACGGTGAACAGTGCAACGGCTGGGCAACCGGGGGAGGCAGAGTGACGGTCCCGTGCAGCAACATGTGCTGTCGGTGTGGTATGACATGGGATGACGGAGTGCGTTGTGCTGGCTGTTCTCCCATGGCTCGCTAGTTGCTTTTTTTGTTGAATCAGTCTGATTGCCCTTTGTGTGGGTGTCTCTCAGCTCTTGGTCTTGTCTCATCGCCCATTAGAATCCTTTGACCGAGCCTAAGTAAATCGTCACAATCCCACACCGAAGAGTGTCACAATCTCACCGTTCGTTCTTCTGCCCCCCCAACACTCGGCGCGTCGTGTGTCCCCAGGTCGAAGAGCAGCACGGTGGCGTCTCTTCTAGAATCTGTTTGGAATAGAGCCGCCCCCAGCTGCAAGCTCAATCCCGGCTTCTCTTGGTAGGAGCCGCTCATTAGTATTCCCCACAAGCCCTCCTTGCTGGTGGCGGTCCACTCTCTCCCTTGACGCATTGCTTGTTGATGGCCACCCCCTTGTCCATATCAAATCCGCCCTCTAGATGGCTCATCTCGCTCGCCCTGCCTGCGCTCGTCAATTCCGTACAGACTCACAGGACCGTCCCCCTCAATCTCTCTCACCTTGTGTTGATCGCCTCACGTCTCCAAGCTGATCAATACCGCACCACAGACTCCACAGACATGATGCCGCTTCGCACAAACAATTGCCACTCCTGGATGCCTCCTCTAGCCCGGCAGCTTGAGTTGAGTTCCGACCAGGAGCTAGCAGAAGCTCGCGGCCCCTGCCGATCCTAGGTAGCATGGACCGTGGACCGTAAAAAAAACAAGCACAGGGGGGTTCGGAGACTGCTAGGAAAGTTATCAGGGGTGCCAGTGCATTCTGCTGACCGCCAGGTCATCGAACAGCGGTAGCTTAGAAGCCACGCGAGCTCTCTCAATTTCACGGGGATTTAAGACAATAGGGCCCCGTCATCGTTTTTTTCGTGATCAGTATCCCCTGGATTTTGCGAAAATTCGTTGTGTGTGTGCCCTGGATTTCTGTCGCTCAGCCTTTCTTTGCTCTGCTCTGCACACTTGCATCTGCCTTTGATCTCACCAACCTCTGCCTCGCGTATTCGCTTTGCTTCAACAAACCGACTCCATCACCATGCCGCGCGGACCGTATGACACCACTGGCGTGATAAAGCCAAGTGCACCCAAACCACCAAAGCCCGGAAAGTGCCCTCAGCTTGTTCAGCTATGAGGCGTCGCATCGCATCTTTGAGGGTTCTTCTCTTTTTGCTCTCCGTGTTATGAACCGGCGTGCTCAAGGTCAGTACTCACGGCAACCAAGAATACTCCCTTTCGCGATTGCTAACCCTGGTTAGAGTTCACGCCACAACACAACGCACACAAAACACAACCGACTCGACGAATAGCTCTGTACACTTGTTAAGCGATGATGATATCGACTGCCGATCGAAATAAAAGCACTTGCTGGGAAAGGACGGAGTTGTGGGGTTTTGCTTTCTTTTTGGGCCTTTCTTTTGGGCTTGGGACGGTTGGGAAAAAGTATTAGACGGGATAACTCAGGTCAGGAGTCATGATCAACTGAATTGGAAATCAAAAGAGGTGGAAACACGGAACGAGGGCATAGATACGAACGTACATAGAAGTGCGTCTGGCCGCAGGGTCGACCTAATTTTGATACCTACCTTTCACAATCACCAAACCGCTGGCTGTGGTCGGGTCGTGAACCATGCCCAAACCTGAGGGGCTACCCTTTCGGCCGAGATTGATTTGAGGCCCCCTAAACGTCACCCAAGGATGCTGGCCGTTTCGTGGGCCGTCACTGCAAAGGGCACAACGTTGCCGCATAAGTTGCAGCCCTACATTAGCTGTCGCAAAACCTTGAACCAGTTCGCCGGGTTTGTGGGGACCCGACAGAATGTGGGATCTGGGTGGGACCTGGCCCGGAGACCTGTTGGAGAAGGCTTGCCGCAGGTTGCACAAAGGCGTTCCAGGACTCGATGTTTGGTATCGACGCCGAGGGGGACGGATATCATGGCATATCTGCCCGTAATGCACTCGCAATGCTTCACATGCTGGCACTCTTGCTGTCTCGGCGTCGTTTGGCACGGAGGCGAGTCGCATCGGGGAGATCTGCAGGGGTTCCAAGGCCGTCGCTGTTTCGCAGTCGTGCACAAGCCACCAGAGATGAGTGGAACGACAATGACGGTATAGAGGCGTTGATCAAAGGGAGATTGAATGGATGAAGCTGTAGAAGGGAGAAAATTTTCAGTCGAGGAACTCCGAGACCAGTTTCTCCGTCCGGTCGATCGTGGAGAAAGGAATGACCCAGACCTCCTTCCTTCGGCACCTAGCTGGATGCACCCGTCTGAATGACCAGCTTCACCCACCATGATTGGCAGAGTAAGAGCAATTGATGCCGACTAAAGATGGGACGGTCCGTTGATCGAGTAAAGGTTGCAACCCTTCACCTAGCCAAAGGACCGTCCCGCGGATGTGGCAACTGACGTTGAGGGCGATATTCATGTGACTAGTGGCCGTGTCTGAGGCTGTTTGTCGTTGAGGTTTAGGACACGGAGGAGGTGCGGAAGCCGCCGAGACAGGGACCGACTTATACCGGAAAAGACGCCGAACTTGGGAGCAAACATGACGGCAGAGGGTAACATCTCCTTAATAACCATGAACCCAGCCTGACAGCTGGACTCCAGATGTTTTATACGTGGGAACTAAGAATAGGCCGGGCAGGCAGGTAGGCAGTTTACCCCGGATTTCAGTGTGGGGGTGGAGAAGCGTGGGATGTGGATGGACGGATGCCAACCTTTGACCCATTTTACGGCATCGCGAGACCCTCTCTCCCGTGCGCCATCTTTTTCCGGTGGGTGGAATCGGGTGCCGTATCCGCACTCGATGTGATAACGACGCTGATATCGGCATGGTCTTTGATCTAGATGATCTGGACGGATGTCTCATCACATCACGGAGAGGGTGGACGCACGCTCCAGCGTGCATCTGTCCATCTCTTTCTTGGCCAAGTCGGCCTTGAGCTTCCGTCAAAGACACCACTATCTAGGTATTACGCTCTATTTTCAGCCATCACCAGCAGCTGCGTGGATCATGCATCATGCTCAACAGTTTCACTTGCCTCTATCTCACGCATATTCACATGTTTTCGAGCCATGGACGAGCAACCGTCTGCCACGACACTTTATCATTATGCAAATGAGTCCCTACTTTGCCCGGTGGCGTGATCACCATGTCAAGCAGGCGAGCGGAGCTGGCTTGGGCTTGGACCCTGCGAACCAAAGAAGAGGCATCATCTGGGAGCCCACGAGGATATCACGATAACTCTGCGTTGCTGCTGCCACAAGATTGCGTATGCAACGATTTCTCAGGGTCTCGAGTGGTTTCCGTAGCAGCTCGAGATTGGACGCTTTGTGCGGTGTGCGATCCTCAAGGATGGCTTACAGCAATGGGCTGATGCCGCCAGGAATGTCGTATCAGCCGGATTTGCATGCAAGGATCGGAGACGCTGGGCCTCCCAAATTGGTCGACAGGCTGATGAAAACAGCACTGTGATGCTTTTTACAGTATGACAGCTGCTGCAGAGTCGACGAAACTGATCCAGAGGACATGCACCGTACTCGAGCCGCGCGGCAGAGCATGTTGGCCCGGATGAAGGACCGAGAAGTTGTCAGAATATGCGAGTGATTGGGAAATCGATATCACAGGCTGAGACTCTGCAGTCCCGCAAGCGAAAGAGCATGAATGCTCAGACCTTCTCTTATCTCGAGGGCCATGAAAATTGACACCATGTCTTGTTGGCGAGCACGCGGAAACGGGAACGCGTCTTCCCTTTTGGGTCTTTACTTGTCATAAAGGGATTAGCCTCGCGTTCAAAGTCGGACGTTAGCGTGCCGGATCAAGACTTCCTACAGATCCAGCACACCCACTTCTACAACAAACATCTGGCCCGTGATCACTTGCCTCAGACCTCCTTCAGACAGACAGGACATGGATAGCTCGCGCTCTGGCAAGTGCCTCTCGGCCAATTTCATGAATGGGCAAGTCCTCGCATTTTCCACTTTTTTGTTTGGTTTGCTGGAGACCCCAATCTCGTCTCTGGCTATCCAGCCTCCCCACCGCCGCTCGGATGCTACCGATCAACAACACCATCTCCGTCCACCGCACTTCCAACCTCCCCTCGAGCCAAACCCATGCCATGTCGTCTTTCCAACCTCGCCGGTCTCCGGCTCTTTTCTGAGCGAAAAAGTCCAGCTCATCAGCGTGCCCCTGAACGACCAACCTCTGCTAGATTCTGTTCCTGACTCTGTCCCGCGCGTTAGCGGTCCAATGGCTACTCCTGTTGGGGGCAAGCGTCTGGGTCTGCTTGCAAGCTCCCCCGGCTTCGGGTGGCACACCTATTGGTTCGCCCACGCGATCACGACAAGGACAAACACACCTTTGGCTCCGCCGAGTCTGTTCTGCCCAACGGCAAGCACAGCACTTGCGGTGACAGCTGGCGCAGCCCCGGTTCAGCCCTTGTCTTGAAATCCTCAAACATCGTTCACCGCCATGAGCTCGACTCCACGCGGCCCGCTCGCGCCCCGGGGGTCTGTCCTAGCTTCCCAGCCCACACAGCACCTGCTTGCACAGGAGTCCATGCGGTGAGAGCCTGGCCCTTGGCTGCAATACAAAATCAGCTCGTCCTGCATGCTCCTCTCGACTGCTTGCTGAGATGCATTGGTCTTGTCCCAAAGACAATCAAAGGCCTCTGTAGCCTGGAGAGCCCATGGCACCTCCAGTATCACCGACTTCCTCTGTTCTCTCCCTCTTTCAATGACAACGCCGCCCTGTCCGGGCGAGTCGCTCATGAATGGATTCTTCTAAGACCATCATGGCGGTCCCAGAGATCATCGCCAGCCTCACCTGGCAGCAGACTGGATGCCTGCTCGCCGGTGTCTGGCTCATCTACCTCGTCCAGCTGGTTATCCAGAGATTATGGCTCAGTCCTCTGGCCCATATCCCTGGCCCCAAGCTGGCAGCTTTGACTCAGTACTATGAGTTCTACTATGATTTTGTCCTGGGGGGACAATACACCTTCAAGATCATCGACATGCACGAAAAGTACGGACCTATTGTTCGTATCAACCCCTGGGAGGTCCACGTGGGAGACCCCGACTTCTTCTCGGAGCTCTACACTGGACCCAGCCGGCGCCGGGACAAGTGGACGTTCTATACACAACAGGCGAGTATACCATAGGATCTTCCACCGAGACCCTCACTAACACGATGCAGTCCGGGGCCCCTCGTACGCGAGTACCTCATCCCAACGCCTTGGCGGGACCTAATACTGCGACGGAAGGCTCTCTTGCTGCCATCGACCACAGCCTTCACAAGTTGCGGCGAAGTGCGCTGAACCCTTTCTACTCAACTCAGACTGTGCGCAAATTGCAGCCGGTGATTGAGGAGAGAGTGGATGCCCTTCTGGATGCGTTCCTGAACTACGCTGAGGTGTCCAACGGTCAACCTTTGGATGTCATGTACCCGTACTCCGCCTTTACCAATGGTGAGCTCTATCTGTCCCGTGATAGCGGGTGAGTCTAACAGTGTGTAGACGTTATCAACGAGTATGCTTTTGCTCGGAGTGATCATCTTGTCGAGAAGCCGGATTTCGGAGCTGAAGTCACCAACGACCTTCTTATCGGCACCCACATGGGGCCATGTGTGCAGCATCTCGACTGGGTGCTCACACTTGTCAATGCTTTGCCCGAGTCCATCTCGAACCGATGCATGCCTGGTTGGGGTGGTTTCTTGAAGATGAAGAACGATATCCTCGAGCACATTCACAGCATCGACCCACCCCAAAGCACAGGCAAGTGGACAATGGATGGTGGTCACCCTACCATGCTCTCGAGGCCTCGCTCAATGCGGGGGAAGCCTTCACCCCAAGTTCAAGAGGGACAGATCCTCGTCCAAGGCGGTACTCTCACCACCTCTTGGGCCATGTCCCTGGCAACCTTCCACCTCCTCAACCGCCCCGAGACTCTTCGCAAGCTTCGCGACGAGCTCTTTGCTGCCATTCCCGATGCTCATGATACGACACCGCTTTCCCGACTTGAGAAGCTCCCCTACCTTCGCGGAGTTGTCAAGGAGGCATTGCGTCTCGGCATCGGAACTAGCAGCCGGCTCGCCCGAGTTGCCGCAGACGAGACCCTCGTCTACCATGACCACGTGAACAACACGGTCTGGCGCCTACCTCCTGGCTCCATCGTGGGTATGAGCCCATACAAGACCGTCATGGACGAGAACATCTTTTACGATGCCCGGGGCTTCCACCCTGAGCGCTGGGTTGAGGATGGCGAGCGACTCGACAAGTACCTCGACATCTTTTGCTCCGGCTCCCGCGTCTGCTTGGGCATGGCTCTCGCCCAGGCCGAACTCTACCTTATGCTCGCCAAGCTCTTCCGCCGCTGGGGAAGCGGTGGTGTTGTCTTTGGCAGCGACGATGGTGACCAGCGTCTTGGAGATGTTGGTTACTTGAGCATCTACGAAACGAGGGTGCGAGACTGCGAGCCCGCTGCTGACTTTTTTATGCCTATCCCCTACAAGGTATGTCTACATGTCCAACCTGTCCAACAATAACACTAACAATGTGTCAAGGGATCTGAAGGTCTTCGCTTTGCCTTTGAAGCCTACTAAACACGTGGTTCGATACCTCGTAACGAATATACCTATAGGTAACGGTATTTCAGCTTTGCTCTGCTTTCGCTTTTCTGCCCTTGCTCTGCTTTGCCACCTATACCCTGTTGCCTTTTTATCATTATCATATGAGCGATGGAAACGAGATGTATGATGGATGGAATGATGAAATAATGTCACGACTCGAGGAAGTCATGAGTTTGATGTTTGTTTATGGAAGATACCTTTGGATACGGCACCTGGACGTGCCAATACCCTTTACTATGTCTTGTGCTTTTTATCAGTTTGATTTCTATCTATGGATGCTGGAGTTCATCTTGGGCTTCCCTATCGTTTTTACCGAAAGTGTTTCACGGGCATCACCGTGTCTCTGGAGAAGCGATTTCCTTTTTATACCATCAAGGTTTCAGCGCGGCGTCTGGGTTTAAAAACACGGACCTACCGCTGGTGGCCTTTTTTATTATCCCCTTTTTTTACCATCAACACCAAATCACCCATCACCGCCGACTATAGGCGCACGGGCGAGTGTTTTGATTCCCTTTGTCATGAAGGTGGTGGATGTCTTACACGAAATGCCGGATCGGAAAAAGATCATAAGATACCAATTTTGAACCAAAGTCGTGGGGGTTGAAGGGACGGGAGCCCATGGTGGAGGAGGATGAACCGAAGAAGCAAGCTTCTCAACAAAATACCCATGAAAACGAAAAAAAGAATTATGAGAAAACGCGACAAAAATACACACATATTTTTCAGTACAACTACTTCTCTCTGCAAGTGACCTGAAGTTCTCAACCTGAAGCCATCACCAAGTTGAATCACTGCCAATCCTTGGCATCCTCGTCCAAGCATTGCCGTGAATCGAGCCAGATTGATAAACGGCTGATGCAGAATGGGTGATGCCCGTCAATGGTGGGGAGATCTCAAGAGCCTGCAGCCACGAAACCCCCCTAAAGACACAGGGGTCAGGGGCCCTGAACAGCATCCACCACGGCACACGCACGGCTGATTCCATCACCTCCACGTCACGGCCCGGACCAACCAGAGGCGTCAAAGCTGCCACCACACCACCACGTATTCGATTCGACGACCCCGAAAGCGACAGATGCCATCAGTTGAGCAAGTTTCCACTGTCTCCTGAGAGCGCTTGTGGTCAATTCTTTTCTTTTTCTACGTATATATGTCTCTGGTTTTTTCCTATTGAACATCGGTTTCCGTCGTTTCTTCGTCACAAGTCTTGCTATACATCATCTTCGCATTCGCAACCAAACGCCATGGCTGGACTCGATCCCGTCGCGAGGAAAAAGGTTCTTCGCGTAATTGCCGTTTCTCTATTGCTCGATCTGGTATGTTCCAACTCTGCACGCTGCATTGCATGCGCCCGCGATTCTGACAGAAACTCTAATCTAGATCTCCTTCACCTTTATCCTCCCGCTGTTCCCGAAGCTCCTCGAGTTCTACCGCGATCGCGAAGGCGAGGAGCCCTCGCTCGACGACAATGGCCCTCGGACGCTTCTCCAGACCGTTTTGTCCGGCCTCCACCGCTACAAGACCTCCTTTTCACGTCCGATAGAATCGCGATATGATATTGTGCTGCTGGGCGGTGCGCTGGGCTCCTTGTTCTCGTACGTCAGCATACCATCGCAGGGCGCTTGTCGCGGTTTGCTAATAGTGTCTTTCTGTATAGACTTCTTCAGGCCATTGCCTCTCCCCTCATCGGCGCACTCTCCGATCGATATGGCCGTCGCAAGGCCCTCCTAGCTTCCATGTGCGGCAACATTCTCTCCGTCCTGCTCTGGGTCGCGGCCGTCGACTTCCGTACATTCATCGCGAGCCGCATCGTGGGTGGTCTATCCGAGGGCAACATCCAACTGTCAACGGCTATGGCGAGCGATATCTCGGATGAGTCCTCCCGCGGTGCTACCATGGCTCTGATTGGTGCCTGCTTCTCCATCGCCTTCACCTTTGGCCCTGGGCTCGGCGCATGGCTGAGCACCATCTCGACCTTTGCCGCGAATCCCTTTGCGACGGCGGCTGGCTTCAGTCTTGGCCTGATTGTTGTCGAGACGGTATATCTCTACTTCTGTCTCCCTGAGACTTTGCCTGCTTTGACTGGCATCAATGTCAAGGAGGGTGAGAAAAAGAAGTCGGCTCCCAAGGCCGTTAAGCGCACTAACTCGCACTTCATCCTTAACGCCGTGCACTTTGTCTTCCTCCTCTTCTTCTCCGGCATGGAGAGCTCTCTGTCTTTCATGACCTATGAGCTCTTCTCGTTTACCTCTGGCAAGAATGGTCGGCTTCTGGGCTACGTCGGTCTGGTCGCATCAATCCTCCAGGGCGGCGTAACGCGACGTCTTCCTCCTCTCCTGTGCATCAAGATCGGCACACTCGCCTGTCTCACATCTTTTGTTCTTCTTGGTCAGATTACGACGATTGGAGGACTGTACTTGGCGGCTACATGCCTTGCTATGACATCCGCTACCGTCGTCACTGGCCTCAATGCGCTGAGCAGCTTCGAGGCTCACGAGGATGAGCGTGGAAACAAGCTGGGTATGCTTCGCAGCTGGGGCCAGCTCGGTCGTGGATTGGGACCTATCTTGTTCACGAGTGTGTACTGGTGGGCAGGCCGAGAGGTTGCCTATGGTATGGGTGCGACCGGTATGGCGGTTGTTGTCGCGACCGTGTTTGCTGGTTTGAAGACACCCAAGGGCATGGAGAAGGCGAAGGGCAAGAAGACGGAGGGCAAGGCGCAATGATTGGCATGCTTTGGTGAAACGGTGACTGGATGTTCATATAGAGGGGGATGCATAAGGGTTTGGCCAAGCAGGACTTGGCTTGATCTGATATTCGCGGCCTCAGGGCCAAATACATATACCAAATCATAATTGGTGGTTCAAAACAATACTCCAGTATTGCTCCTTGCGTGGTTCATTGCCAGAATGGTGTTTGAACTGGACCCGAGTGCTATTCTACGTTGGGGTGAAGCACACCAAGCATGTCTAACAATCAACATCACGAAGGCGGATTTGCGGCTTCAAGCGCAATTACGGTGGCCAAGAACGAGCCAATCCCCCTCAAATATGGCGCAGGATCCCTCTTGTCGAGGGAAAGTGCAGAAAAAATTCCAAAAAAGATACCCGCACCCGGATTTGCACCGGGATCCTTGGCTCACACCTATACTGTTATAGGAGTCCAACGAGTTGCTATTACTCTATACGGGCTTCGTTCTTGACCGTTCGACCACGGAGGGAGGCCTCTTGGCTGTCTGTTGGGGTAGGTGTTTGGTATTGCGGGCTATATGTTGATGTGCAGGTGTTTGCCAGTTGGTGGCGGCTGGCGGGTTGATGCAGATGGTGATGGAGGCACGGGCGGGATTATGCAGGCTGCACAGGGACGGTGCGAGGAGGGTCGATCTCGAATGTGCGATAGAGCCATGAAGGAGGTATGGACAGTCGATTTAGGCCTGTACGAGATGATATCGACGGGTATTCGGTTGCTTGTTGGTTAAAGCCAGGTATCGACTTCGATATCGACTTGGAGGTGATGTTGCTCGTCCAGGTTACCTATAGAGTCAGTAGAATAGCCACAGCACAGCAAATTGCAGCTTTCACACAACAGAGAACCAGACAGTGGCCAATTCACTGTCCATTGGGGAAGGAAGTCAAAAGAAGTGCAGCGATTCGGCCAATGCACATCAGCTCGTGTAACCAGGGTTGGGGGCTGGTGGCTTTATATGGATTTGCTGCGGGCTCCGCTCGACTCCCTGGACACCAATACGGGTCAAGCGCAAGCGAGACGCAATAGCAACGATTATTTTTTATTGGAATGTGTAATGATACGCTTTGGGTTCGCTTAGTATCTCTAGCCACAACATCCTTGACTTTGTATGGGGGTTCGGGTTGATGGAGTTGTCCGTTGTTGATTCCCTCATGGCTTTGCTACCCTGAACTTGTTTTTCTATAACGCGGGCAAACTGCAATAATTTCAGGATAGAAACAAAATCTGCGACGACGTCTATGAATCATGGAATGCATCACTTGATTGCACATCAATGGAGCAAGCAGCTGCCTCCACCTCGTTCTGGCAGACTTCTCCGCGAACTACAAATGGGCCGCCGAACGACGGGCTCACGGCGGAGCCGATGCAGAGGCAACACATGCGTCGATGGCATACCCACTGTGGACAAACCTCCAGTCTCGGCGGAGGTTGTTGAGGATGGCAAATACCTACAACAGGCCAAAGGATCACGATGCAGACTGAGCGGTCTGCAAAGACAGCGCACATCGAGACCAGCTGGCACGCATACTGTATCTACTAGCAAAGCTCTGGGAGCTGGAGCTTCTTGACTCTTGCTCAAACGTAGCGGCCGTGGATAGGCGGCAGGTGGCCAAGAGATGGTGTCGAGAGCTGGAGCTGGATGCGACAGCTCGCAGACAGGCCGAGGCCCATCCTTGCCTATCTTGGACCTGGTCGAAATCTCGAACATGAGGTAGGATTGCCGCCGCCGCGGTGGCACCTCGACAAGACAACGACTTGTACTGATTGACAATTTGACCGGCTCTCAGTGGCTCCGCGCATGTCCTAGTCGCCAGTTCATCGAATCCACTCAGAGGCCGGCCCTGCACACAATCGGCCATGATTTGGGAAAAACCTCATCTTGGACCTCCACTGCGACCAGCCGAGCCTTGGCGGCGGCGGGTACGTGAGGTGTGAGCTGCATCAAAGGACCAAGACCTTTCGTCGAGGCTCCACAATGGCTGGGAGTTTTTTTTTTCTTGTCGCCCCTCCCTCATTATTTTGGCGCGCGCTTTCTTTTGAGGTTAGAGGCTACAGGACCCCAGCAACCTTTGGTCGGACTGAACTCTTCTGGAGGGGCTTGTTGACAAGGAGGGGGAGGGGGAGGGGGAGGGGCAGAGAAGCAGTCGAGCCATGAGACAGACACAACACACGAACACGACGAGGGAGACGGGAATTACCGAAGTAGAATGACAGCTGTTGATTGAGGCGCTTCTACAGCTCAAGCTCCAAAATTGTCAGTCCTTTGATGTCATATCATCTCTATTGAGGGCCGTTCACATCCATCATCCTTTACCCCTCCAGCTCCGAGGAAAAAATTTTGATATGCGACCTCGACTGAAGACGGCCAGATCTTCCGTGCACTGGGCTCCCAGCGGCGGTGGCAACCAGGAGGCGCTAGTGGTGGGGCATGACGTTGATTCGTACAGGGAGTTTGAGCCAGAAACAGACCGCGCCAGAGAAGAGGGGCAGCAAGCACCTGAAGCTCCCCTCCCTCCCGATCGACACGGGCAGAAAAAAAAATACGTGAAAAACAAAGGGAGCTCTTTCGGCGCAATCAGTCATTTCGGGCACGAAAAAAACTGGAATCTCTCACACGGTGTAATATCTACATGACGCATTCGGTGAGAAAACAGAATAATTAGATAGAGGCTTTCCCTTCCGTGACTCACGCCGCGTTGCGTTGGGCTGACAGAAGGAGGGGCAAAACCCGTGGGTTGGGCAGAAGACAGGTCCCACGGCTTGGGTTGTCGCAGCATCCATGGACTGGACTGCAAAGCAAGCAAGCAAGCCCATCCATCCATGGGCCCCAGACAACCGCCGCGTACTGTAGCATCCACCACACAAACCCACCGAAAAGCCTCGACCGCTAGGCGGCCCTTTGTTGAATTTTTTCCTGCTTGGGCCGTAAGTGTGAAATTTTTTTTCTGCTCCTCCCTTGGGCGGCGGTGCTTGAGAAAAAATTGGTCCCCGCAGGTATCTGCTAACAGATGACATGTACCTTGTCCACACAACTTGTTTTTTTCCGTCCTTCAGCCCTGCTGCTGTGGAAGCCAGATATTGGGTTTGAGGTCGAGATCAGTGGGATGGTCGATGAATGGCTAATGGAAGCGGTCAAAGGATATCTGGTGATGGTCGTCTCTGGTCTTGAACCACGCTGTAGCGTCCCGTAGGGTTATCAACAGGCTCTACTGTACTGTGCTCACAATTGTAAATGCCAAATGCCATACCAAACAGAGAGGTTGCTTGCCGGGCAGAGAGACATCTGTCCCAGCTCCCCTCCCTCAGATATCAACCTTGAGAGGCCTCAGCAACACCGCAACAACCCGTCAAAGCGCGCAACAGCTCATGGTAACATTAATTCAAGCAAATAGCTCCAGTAGATACTCCATCTAGACTCCATATTCCTCAAGAAACAAGCCTCTGATGTCCCGTAATCTCCATAGCTTCGCCCCTCCTAATGTCGTCCTCGTACCATTCCTCAGACCGATCATGCCTTTGCCCACACGCCGTATCCAAGGGCAGGCACCCACACTTCAAACAGACCGTAACCCCCCTTCGGCTGTTTGATTGGGTGTCAGGCTGGGAATTTCTGCCAGTGCTGGCGCAGTGCGGGCAGGAAAAAAAACCTCATTGCTGTTAGGGCTCGTCGGCCGGTGGCCAGCTGGTTGCCCCGCGCCCGCTGCAGCTGCCTTCTCCCCACCCCTCCCCCTCCACCTCTCCTCCCACCTTTTTAAATCTCCTCCTCCCACCTCTTCCTTTCATTTTTTTCTTCCCTTCTGCTCTTCGTCTCGCATACCCGGTTCAAGCATCCGATCTGCGAATTGTACGTTCCCTTCCATCAAAGGCCTTTGAGCATCATCACGAGGACTCTTTGCCTTCGCGCACAGTTCCTTCGCGATCATTCTCATCGCCGCCTCCTCTTCCTCTCCCCTCCCGCACCTGCTGACCTCTCCCCTCTGCAGCACGTTCTAACCAGACACTTAACGCACATCACAAACAACCGCCAAAATGGGTAAGGAGGACAAGACTCACCTCAACGTCGTCGTCATCGGCCACGTCGACTCTGGCAAGTCGACCACCGTAAGTCAAACCCTCATCGCGATCTGCTTATCTCGGGTCGTGGAACCCCGCCTGGCATCTCGGGCGGGGTATTCATCATTCACTTCATGCTGACAATCATCTACAGACCGGTCACTTGATCTACCAGTGCGGTGGTATCGACAAGCGAACCATCGAGAAGTTCGAGAAGGTTGGTGACATCTCCCCCGATCGCGCCTTGATATTCCACATCGAATTCCCCGTCGAATTCCCTCCATCGCGATACGCTCTGCGCCCGCTTCTCCCGAGTCCCAAAATTTTTGCGGTCCGACCGTAATTTTTTTTGGTGGGGCATTTACCCCGCCACTCGGGCGACGTTGGACAAAGCCCTGATCCCTGCACACAAAAACACCAAACCCTCTTGGCGCGCATCATCACGTGGTTCACGACAGACGCTAACCGGTCCAACAATAGGAAGCCGCTGAGCTCGGTAAGGGTTCCTTCAAGTACGCCTGGGTCCTTGACAAGCTCAAGGCCGAGCGTGAGCGTGGTATCACCATCGACATTGCCCTCTGGAAGTTCGAGACTCCCCGCTACTATGTCACCGTCATTGGTATGTTGCTGTCACCTCTCTCACACATGTCTCACCACTAACAATCAACAGACGCCCCCGGCCACCGTGACTTCATCAAGAACATGATCACTGGTACTTCCCAGGCCGACTGCGCCATTCTCATCATTGCCGCCGGTACTGGTGAGTTCGAGGCTGGTATCTCCAAGGATGGCCAGACCCGTGAGCACGCCCTGCTCGCCTACACCCTCGGTGTCAAGAACCTCATTGTCGCCATCAACAAGATGGACACCACCAAGTGGTCCGAGTCCCGTTACCAGGAGATCATCAAGGAGACCTCCAACTTCATCAAGAAGGTCGGCTACAACCCCAAGGCTGTCGCTTTCGTCCCCATCTCCGGTTTCAACGGCGACAACATGCTTACTCCCTCCACCAACTGCCCCTGGTACAAGGGCTGGGAGCGTGAGATCAAGTCCGGCAAGCTCTCCGGCAAGACCCTCCTCGAGGCCATTGACTCCATCGAGCCCCCCAAGCGTCCCGTCGACAAGCCCCTCCGACTTCCCCTCCAGGATGTCTACAAGATCGGTGGTATTGGCACGGTTCCCGTCGGCCGTATCGAGACTGGTGTCATCAAGCCCGGTATGGTCGTTACCTTCGCCCCCTCCAACGTCACCACTGAAGTCAAGTCCGTCGAGATGCACCACGAGCAGCTCACTGAGGGTCTTCCCGGTGACAACGTCGGCTTCAACGTGAAGAACGTCTCCGTCAAGGAGATCCGACGTGGCAACGTCGCTGGTGACTCCAAGAACGACCCCCCTCTGGGTGCCGCCTCTTTCACCGCCCAGGTCATTGTCCTCAACCACCCTGGCCAGGTCGGTGCCGGTTACGCCCCCGTTCTGGACTGCCACACTGCCCACATTGCCTGCAAGTTCGCCGAGATCCAGGAGAAGATCGACCGCCGAACTGGTAAGGCTGTTGAGTCCGCCCCCAAGTTCATCAAGTCTGGTGACTCCGCCATCGTCAAGATGGTTCCCTCCAAGCCCATGTGCGTTGAGGCTTTCACTGACTACCCCCCTCTGGGCCGTTTCGCCGTCCGTGACATGCGACAGACCGTTGCTGTCGGTGTCATCAAGGCCGTCGAGAAGGCTGCTGCTGGCTCCGGCAAGGTCACCAAGTCCGCTGCCAAGGCTGCCAAGAAGTAAGCTACTTGCTTCTAAACCGACAACCACCGGCGGGATCTTACGACTCCGATCTCGCGCCCAAGGGCTGATGTTCTCACTTCAACGACGATATGATCTCACATGCGGTGCATGAGCACTCGGCTTTTGATTGGGGCACATAATGAGAGGCAGGGAAAAAGCCTCGGATCTCAGGTTGTGCAAAACAAAAAAAGAATAGAGAGTCTAGAAGTGATTCGTGCAATTTTTCCTGTTCCCATGCTTGCAACGTGATTGTGAATGTGTGCCTAGTAAGATGATGCCTTGGTGATGTGTTGTTTGGTTTGCCATGATGACTTGGTTGGTGTTGTAGGTCTAACTCAAGCCTGTGTCTAACGGCCCTGCTCTGTTGCCCTGCCCTGTTGCTCTGCCCCGTTGGCCCTGTCTTGGTTCATGTTTGATGGTGGATATGGGTGTTGGCCATGTTGGTTCGTGTCGTGCGTGACGTGAAGGTATCATCATCGTACATGTCTATTCTTCATTTTGTCTTTACATCATACACAAGTGGTGCTACATATACAGTACATGTTATACAAAGTTACTTTTCTCCTTTATACCAAAATTCACCTCCTCCCTCTCTTCTTCCCCCTGCCTGACCACCTATCCTTTGCGGCATGGGGCTTGGGAAGGTCGTCAAAGAAGCCACCCCCGCCGCTCGAGGTGCGCTGGTGCGTGGTTGAGAGCCTGCTTGCAAAGGCGGCAGCGAACGGGTCCTTGAACTGAGTCGAATGGGGAGTCGCTTGTTGCTTCTTGACCCCGTGATTATGTTTGGTAGTGCCTCTTTTCGACTTCTGGGTGGGAGAGGGGGCCTTTGGAGGCTTGTCGGTGACTCTGGCTGAGAACATGGCCGAGAAATCATCCTCGCTGGTGGTTTGACGGGCTCTAGCATCCTGCTGCGGTTGACGAGCTTCAGGCTTCTCTTGCGGTTGATGAGCTCCAGGGTCCTCTTGGGGTTGGCGGGCTCCAAGGATCTCTTGTGCTTGGCGGGCTCTAGAGTTCTCTTGCGCTTGACGAGCATTAAACCTGGTAACTACTTCCTTTAGTAGGATGTTGTTGGCAGCATCGTCAACATGACGGTCCCCGCCAGGTTGGCCAGTAGGAGCCGTCAAGGATATGGGGTCGGCGAACTGGTCCAAGAAGGAGTGGAGAAGCTCTGTCGGGGACTTGGTCTTTGCGCCTCTCCGGCCCTTCTGTGGCTTTTTGGCACTTGTCCGGTCGACTTTGGGTTCCTTGGCCTCGGGTTCCTTGATCTCTTCCGCTGCGACATCTGACTTGTCGACACTCGCTTGGTCGAGCTCTGCTTCCCTGGCCTCGAGTTCCTTGGCCTCTGACGCCGTGGAACCTGGCCTGCTGGTGCTTATTTGGTCGACTTCGGATTCTTTGGCTTCAGGTTCCTTGACATCAAGTTCCTTGACATCAAGCTCCTTGATCCCGGGCTTATCAGCCTCCGCCTCGGTGACCTTTGGCTCGGTGGCATCAGGTTCGCCCATCTCTCTAAAGTGTTCCGTCTCTTCCAAAACTTCAAACTTCCTTGGCCTAGGAGGGGTATCCCTGGCCCCTCTTCGTGACATGTGTTTCTTACTGGACTGTTCAGGTTCCTCGTATCTCCTGAGGTTAGGGCGACCACGCGTGTCGAACTTGCCATCGTCCACAATGATGTCTTCAGTAAGCTCCTCCTCGGGAAGATCGTAACTGTGATCCTCGAGCTGACGGCTCTTGATGGACTCATATCCTTCTGTCCAGGAGAAGCACTGGCCAGTAGCCATGTCCTCGACCAGCTGCAGGAAGCTGTTGCGCTTCTTGCCTTTGAAGCTGGTGCCCGGATAGCCCGGCAGGCCTGCTTGGAGGGTAAGCTCCTGACGCTGGCCGCCGTGCTGGCCAGCCTCGATGCTCGAGTAGCGCAGCGTGTGGTCACGCCAGGGCATTTCAACCGTCTGGTGGATCTCCAGGCCACGGAAAGCGTAGGTGTGGCTCTTGGGCTTGATGGATCTTGTGCCAGGGTTGATGTATTTCGGGGGGATCATGAGGGTAGCTTGACTGGGCGTTCGGAGATGGCCTTGGAGGAGGTTGAATTCGGACGTATCGAGGAAGCTCCTGAGGCCGGATTTGTCCAGATCCAAAGCAAGGAGACGTTCGTGTTGCATGCGTACGTCTACGCTCTCGCCAGGAAGCAAGAGGTCATTACGGTACCACGGGATAACGCAGTAGGCGGCGGCATCTTTGGGGATGGAAAAGTTGGCCAGGTCGGCTTCAGCGTCGACTGGTAGGTGGACCTGAATGACAGGGCCCTGCCTGTTCGCAGCCGAACGGTCGCCGTGAACTGCAAGGTTCAGGATAATGGTGGTGGATTGAGTCAAAGTATCGCTGCCCTCGGGCTTGAGGGCGGAAAAGGAGGCAGGATGCGGGATGAGAGGATAGAACGTACGGCGCTTGTGGGATAGCACCGCACCGAGTATGGGGCTCTCGGGAGGGACGAGGTCATCATCGATCCCGGGCGTGCTCAAGTCGTCGGAGTGTAGAGGAATGATCAAGTCATTGGGATCGGCATCAGGAGACTGGGCCTTCTTCTTGCGAGTCTCAGCCTCCTTGAGTTTGCCTACTTGAAAGCTGTTATGAATGATGTGTCCAAAAGTGGCGGTTGTGACGTTCCTAGAACCGAGTTTGTCTGGTTGGTACTCGGGGAGGGAAGCTGAGCCGACTAGGTCTAGGGGCACAGGAGATGCCTCGTCTGGCTTATTGTTGATGGGGGTCACAACTCGCTGCCACGTCTGGAGCTTGTCTCTCCACGATAGAGCCCTCAGCTGTCGTCGAAGGTCGACAAAGTGGCTCTTTGGGATGCCCTTAGTTTGTGGCCGAGGGAGGCACTCCATATCCACCTCCCGGCCAGGGTTGGGATGGCCGAGCAGCAGGCGAAGGACAACGTCTCCCTTGTCCTCCGTCTTTGACTCGGCGGCGTTCTCCTGGGGATCTGGGAGCCAGGAGACCCTTAGTTCCTTAGAGCCCATTAGGTTAATGCACTACATGATGAGAGAGCAGATAGATGGTCGTACCTTTTTCTCGACGATCTTGAGAGTCGTTTTTGTGAGTTGAGAAAGGACCTCAAGCTCCGTCGAGGAGGGGATGAGTGTTACGTGTTGCCGAATAGGGATGTCTCGGACCACCCGCTTCTGTAGAATCTGGTCTAGATGTGCGAGAATACCGTAGGCGGTGGCCTTCCTGGCGACAATATTAAGGCGATGGTGTTTGCGGTTAAGAGTTATCGTTTCCTCCTCGCCAACGAGAAAGTCCTCCCTCAACTCCCGCACCATGCGATCTGATTCAACTGAGATATCCGGTGAGTATTGAGTGCATCCCAGTAACTCTCAATAAGGAAAACTTACAAGTGAGAAAGACAAAGAAATCAGGTTGCATCTGGACCATGACGTTTCCAAGATCATCCATGCTCTTTTGACTCTGAATCTTCCAGATGTCGTAAATGACCTTTTGAACGCATGCGAGCTTGTCCTGACCTCCTCGGACGTCGATCTTTGTTAGTGGCGCCCAGGGATAATGCTTCACAACCCAGGAATAGTTGATGACATCCTCCGGCACAACTTCAGCTTTACGAAGACGGCTATACTCTTTGAGCTGGTCCGTTGTAAACCCGTTCCGGAGAACCTCGGTCAGCTTCTCAATCTCCGAGTCTCGGAGGAAGCGAGTGTCTGGGCGAAGCTCGTCAATGTTGCGGTATATCTCTTCGACGCTCAATTCACCCTCTTCCTCTGAAGGAGTGAGGCGATTCCAGTCTAATTCAGAAGGTGGCTGAACGGGCTGAGACTGAACCACGGTGGGGGCCTTCTTGGAGCGGCGTATCTGGTTCGGGTTGTTGATAATGATGGCGTCGGCAGGGACACCAAGCGCTGACACTCCCAAAGACTCGTCGTGTACGAGATCGTGGCGGAACCGCTTTGTCGGCAAGACAGTTGGTTCTAGCTCGGGGATGACAGGCAATTCAAACAAGCTACTTTCAGAACTCTCCGCAGGGTGTTCGGCTGAAGAATCCGAGTTCTTTTCGGACGAGTCGAGGGGTAGTTCTGCAGAGGCGGGAGCAGAGGCTTGGGTCGTCGTCTCATCTCGGGTTTCTTGTACTGGATCGATTGGCTTCTCTGAGAGAGATTCGGTCGAAGGAGGCTCAGACTGGGTATCCGAGGTTGGCTTCACATCTTGATCGTCTTGAGGCTTTGGTGCGGTTTCGGAAGTCGTCTCGGCTTCGGGAGAGTGTTTTATATCGGTCGTAGTATCCTCTGGCTTGGTTATAGTCTCTGTTTGTTCTGGAGACTCTTCCTCTTTCGATTTCGATTCGGCCGGGATATTTGCGCCTGTAATAAAGCCTTCAATCTTGCCATCGCTCGCCTTCCCCATCTCCGAAGTATACCGTCGTCGTTGACCGAGACTTTGTGTAATTGGAGCTGCGCGAAAGCCCAGCAGGGCGCTGCGCTGCGTCAGGCCGAACCGACATGCCAGGCAGATGCGCGGCACACGCGCCGCCCTCGATATCATGGGAATTAAAGCAATTGAGGACAGAGTCCTGTGAAGTGGGCGAAAATGCGACGAGGCAAGTGGAAGCTTCTAAGAGAATAATGCTTCTAGGAAATTTTGCTGATGGCCGATAAGAGATAAGATAAGATAAAGTTAATTGGCTCCAACGCGTCGCGTACCTGCCCCTCCAACTGTCTTTGTCTCTACTCTCATCGTTACTATACCAATTCTTGGGCGTGTTTGTAATTCTACTGTTGTTTTAATATCGAAATAGCTGTATTTAGCAAACCATGCCCCCTCAAAGAAATCGCCGTGCTCGTGCCGTGAGTTGCTGTGATTCACCAAAGGACCAGGCTAACACTCTACAGCTTGAGGACGATGGATCTGAGGAGGATGTTCGTCCTCGTCAACGCCGTCGCAACTCTCTAGACGACCAAGATAACGAAGACGACCTTGACGACGAAGATCGTGACGACGAAGAGATGAACCAACACCCTGGCCGGAGCGCCGACGAGCAGATGGCCAAGAAGTTGGTTCGATATGCGATTTCGTGTGAATACTCTAGAACAACCATCCGAAGAGATGGTATTAAGGAGCGAGGTAATGGCACATGAAATTGGCTTTCACATCGTTGCTTATATATGTATTTTCAGTTCTTGGCAACCAAGGGCGCTCCTTCAAGCGCGTTTTCGACTTGGCGCAAAAGCAACTACGAGAGGTCTGGGGCATGGAGCTACGAGAGCTGCCCGTGAGGGAGAAGATGACTCTCCACGAGAAGCGCCAAGGTAAGGCCAACTTTGGAACATCAAGAGTGTCTCTGACAGTTTGCAGCAATGAAGAGCCAGTCACAGCCCAAGGCAAACTCGAACGCCTTCATCCTCACATCGACATTACCAGAAGCCTACCGAACCGCGGCGATCCTCCAACCGTCCAAGACCCCAAGCGCAGACGACGAAGCCACGTATTCGGCCTTTTATACGCTTGTCATCTCAACCATCTGGCTCAATGGCGGGGAACTGAGTGAGCAGAAGCTACAGCGCTATCTCACACGGCTGAACGCGGACCAGAACGTTTCCATGGACAAGACGGAACTGATACTCAAGAAGATGGAGAAGCAGGGATACGTGATCAAGAGGGTCGACAAACCCCTCGCGGGCCAGGACGGAGATCACACAATCACATGGCACGTCGGCCCGCGCGCGAAAGAAGAGGTTGGCCTGGATGGAGTTATGGGCATGGTGCGAGAGGTCTACGGCGAGAGCTGGGGCGAGGACATGGAGAAGAAGCTGCGCTCGAGTCTGAACATCAAACATCAGCGCGTAGACGGCGATGAGCAGGACGAGCCCGATGGAGACACCACCATGGTGGAATGAGGAGCTGATGCCGAAGATATGATACCCAAATGTGTGTTGAAAGAAGCAGACTCTAGCATGTTGAGACTGCGTATATAAGTGCAACTAGAATCGTTTTTATGCCATTTATCCTCCCTCTTGCGGGGGTATCGTTCCTTGACGCCGTTCTATGAAACCCAAACTGAATAGAAATCTCTGCGATCGCGCCCAGAGGTTGTTCGCATATCCAAATCGCACACGTATTAATCTTCGCGCTGTGGCGGCGGTCCGCAAGGCTGCACCATTTTCTACAGAAAAGTCAACATCACCATCGCTACCATTGCAGGGAAAGAGACATACTCGGATCATCTGGGCGCGGACCTTGGCGAGGGGTTCGTTCTCGGCGAGCGCAATGTACGAAAGGAGCGGTCGGTGGCCGGCGATGGAAGAGTACGTGTCGCGCTGGATGTTGGTCCGCCACTCCCAGCTCGTCGTGTCTGGGTGGCCGGTGCCGATGTACTTTGCCTGGAGGCGCTCGAGTTCTTGCTGGGTGCGGAGCTTGTCGGCCTGGGAGGGGTTAGCGATTGAAGCGCAGACGGAGAGAGGGGGGCAGTACCATTGTTGCGAGATTGGATGTGCTATGAAGGTATTCGTGGGGATGCGCAAGGCGTTGATGGCGATGTTAATGCAATGCGACGCCTGGGTGTTGATTGATGGTGAAAGCTCGGATTATTGCATAGCGGGTCTCAGCCCCTGGCAGGTCTTGCAGATGCCGTCAACACCATGCACCAAGTCATTCCTCAAGCCTCGACGATTGTAGTAACTTGTCAAGCTCGAATCAAAATCGAATTATAGAATTCTCGACATTCTTGTCATCATTTTTCCGTCATCCTTCCCTGTTGCCGCGTTATCGCACATGTCATCCAAATCCAACCATATCAACCTCTTGAGCCAGCCCCTTTACCTTTCTCTCAGGTCCCATATCTTGCTGCAAGGTTATCTCCAGGAATTTTCGGTCCGAAACGCCCTTGGTCCGTCTCAGTAGTTTCAAGGACCAAGAAACTTCAAAAAAAATGATATGACGTCGACCGCTGACCGAACTCATGATCCGCTTATGCAAGCAATCTCCTTTGGGGGGCAGATGGTTGTCATTTACCCCTTTAAACCTGGCTATTTTACGTATCTATTCATGGCTCTGTTGTTGACAAGGTACCCGAGGGTCATGGGAGGTGAAGCTATCCGTCCAATCCTAAAATTTCCCATGATGCGGTTGCCTTGGTTATTCAAACAGTGCGTCCTCGTTTAACCACCAGCCAATACCTCTCGATTCACTATTGGCACGAGCTGATCGGAGAATATAGAGTATAAAAGCAATGGTAGATCTCAAAGTTGTTTAGTAACCCCCTTCTTTGAACACAGCTCGGCCACATTTAGCAACACAAGCAGCTTGTAGTAACAAGCACTTCTCAGCGAAAGGCGTCAATAGCCGAACAAGCAGGATACGAAGATCATCAATAACTATAGCGAACGGCGCAAAGTACGGAGCGTACAAAATTTTCTGATCCAATAAGTGAAACATCTTGACTCAGTGGCTCCCTCCGTGACCTTCAGCTTTACGGTGTCCGAAGCCATCCCAGGGGCGATCGCACAATTCATTGACATACATCCCATATAAGCCAACCCATGGTTTCTTCGTCACTCATAATCCACAATTTAGAGCATTGCCCGTACATGTGCCCCTTCCGGTTCGTCATCGCTGCCAATTCCAGAATCTTCAGCTTGCTCATCACCCTGGATCGAGTGGATGGAGGACTGCTCCGATGAAGAAGAACCAGCGACGGCATCATCCACTGATTACATCTCAGTTAGCTCTGCCATGCAACAACTCGGGCCAACTTACATCCAAGCGCACCCATCGCGCCTAAAAGGTCGTCCACCTGGCTCTCCGCCAACGCTTGCTGCCTCTCTTGCTCGAGTCTCTGCTGTTCCTCCTGTTCGCGTCGGCGCCTTTCTTGACGGAACTGTTGGAACGCAGGAAGAATTTCCGTGTTGTACCAGTTAGGATCCTGGGAAAGGTCGTCCCAAAGCCAGTGGCCGACAATCTCCTCCTTCTCAACCCGCCAGAGACAGACGTAGTGGTCATTGTGCTCCTCGGACGGATTGCCGTAAGGATCTTGTTGGATCCCGTAGTACCGCATTTCCTCCCCAACACTGAGAACAGGCCAGCCAGCCCTAAGACGAACTTCCGGGTCAATAACGGTAATAAACTGTGTTGCTCTTCCCACCCGGGTCTTTCTGAAGTTTGCCAACTCTCGTAGCCTCTGCTCTGAGGCTTGGAACGAGATGTACGGCGTGGCAACGGCCCAGTTGCGGTGGTTGAGGTGAAGTTCCAGCGTCGTTCTTCGCACATCAGCGGTACGTAGGTCCTGGTCACGATTCCTGGCAAACATGTGCCCGGCCTCGTCTGGCTGGCTTCCTGACATCCTGTCCCATGTCCTGAGAAGAGGAACATCGATGTCTCCGACGTACAAGGGCCCGGGGAAAGGCTTCCAGTTGCGTCCAGACTGCGCCCATGTGACGCTGGTATTGCTGGCCTCCTCAGGAGAAGGGAATAGCCGGGAACGTACGACGGGGGAATCCTTGTAGGATACCATGGCTTCGGTCTTTGAAATTGAACGAGGCCTCAGGCAGTTGAAAATAAAGAGCTGCAAGTTTTGTGATATGAGAAGGAGATGAAATCCAATGGACTTTATTGTGCTACTCTCTCGACTTGAATTTGCAGCAAAGGGTTTAAATAAATTCTCAGTTGGGCAGGCCAGAGAGGCTTTGCACCAACAGACAGGCAACAAGGCACTCAAAGAAGCTCCCTGCCTCTTTATGAGCCCAAAGTGGTTGCTCAAAGGTCATGATGACCATTGTGGTCGGCCTCCCGTAACCTAATCTGCAGGGTCATTGGACGACTGAACCAACAGGCCGTGGCGGAGGGGGTCGCCAACACGGCTGGGCGAAGTAGTCCTTGACAAGCATTTTGTTCCACTTTGACGAGGATGTATGACAGGATGCTTCCAAAATGCTCTAGTTAATGCTGTCGATGAATTCTACAAGATGCTTATTGGTGGGCAACACACAAGCTGATCATGGCACGGTAGAGGTTTGCGGACGCCCTTTTTGTCCGTCTGTCTGTGTGCTGATGACGAGATCACAAAAGCGTTAACCTAGACCTTTTCACTTCATAGCGAGTAGAAAAGAGAGCAAAATCGCTTGAGACAAGTTATATGAAAGATAGCAATTTAATTGTATTGAGCTGTCAAACTAGGCCAAGAGAGAGCTTGGCCCACGACCTCGAATTGGCAACGAGTAGCAACAAACAAAAGAATAAGTAAAGCAAAAGCAGAAAACGAATGGGTATATCTGAACAAATAAAGGCAACGCTAAACGATAGGAAACCGGCTCAGGAGCCGTCTACGTATGCTCACCAAACACCTGCAATATCAAGAAGACGCCCAAAAGCAAATATCAGATCTTGTTTTCTCCTAGCGAAAACATGTTTGCCCTCGACTCGTCTCTCGCCACCGTCTCCATGCCGACACTCTCCTCGGGAGACGTAGGGCTCTGGAGCTGTCCGTTACGCTTGAACAGGGGCACAAAGTACCGTCTGCTCAACATGCGCCCTGGCTTGGGGTTGTCCATGGCGGCTGGCGGAGGTTGCTTGTTCCTCACCGGGAGAGCTGTCCCGGTGTGAGTTGTCTCGGGGAGAGGTTCGCACTTGGGGAACAGCGAGTACTTGGCCGGCGCCGGGGCCTGCATCGTGTCTTGGAGGAGGTCCCTGCCGAGGGTGCTCATGGTGCAAACAGAGGCGCCTGACTCACGATGGGGATGCTCTGGAGTCATCTCGATTGTAGGTGAAGGAAGCTCTGGGGCAAACGGACCCTTGTACGTAGTCGGTAGCTGCAGAGGCTTCGGTTCTAAGGGCGACTGAACTTGATGACAACCTGAGGCGACTGAAGGGTCTATGTGGTTCTCTTGGTTAACTCCCAACGACTCACAGTGATTCACCACTATCTTGGGCCATTTACCAGGGGGAAAGGAATTGGCCTGTCCATCTGTGGACATGGTTCCAAAGGACCGCTCAGAGCTGACAGACTCCGAGCCTGGTGTCGGTACCCGGTGGTTGAATGTGTCACGCCAGGTATCACGATATGTGCCATCAGATGTCGTCTCTGGCATGGAATCTCTTTGCGACGATTTGGCCTGGTCTTCTTTGTTCTCAGCTCGTCGAGGAGCAATACACCTTTTATAGATCAAAACGCCCAAGAATATCGCGATGCCGAGAAGCATTCCAGAGGTGATGGTTCCGCCAATAATGGCGGCCTTCTCGTTGATCTTGTTCGGTTTGTCGTCAGATCGAGAGGCATGAGAGGTATCGTCTGGGTTATTCGTCAGTTCCTGAAGGAACTTGGACCCCTCAAGGGCTAGATGCTTCAACGACTCGGCTTCTTCTTCGTTCCACGCTTGGTCTCGTGAGGTAATCGGCTTCGCGTCCGTCGGGGTATAGGCTATTGCGGCAAGGAGGCACGCCAAGAGGTTCGTCGACTGGTTGATACGTGTCATGGCGGCCGTCTCTTCGGTCTCGCGCCTTCTTTCTTGTCCAAACCCATTGCAAGAGTTCACCTTCGCCTTCGGCACACACAGGGACTGTCGCTTATTAGTAGACCCAAACGCTTTGTGAACACCCTCTCAAGTGCCCAGAGACCATAACGAGAATAGCCCATGTCGTTTTGGTCGACAAAGAGCTCTGTTGAGCAACCGAACACCTCCAAGAAGTCAACCAAGACCCTCCAAGCTCCATATTGGGCGACGTATTGCGTATGGCTGAGCCCAAATAGGCATCAATCCATCAGACTCAAAGAAGTCCACGTAGTATTTCGGTGTCTCGATCGGTCGTGTCATCGAACAAAGAGTCGGTCAAGTCTGTTGCGTCCGAGAACAAAGAAAGGCTGGGATCGATGCCCATGACACGCATCGGTACTGGCAGACCGTTTGACGTTTCATGTTTCTTTGACGGCGAAAATAAACTTTTATCCAAGATCCTCAGAAATAGCAATTTCGGTTCCTCGGAGCAGATATCCATCGTGCAGCACAAGGTGGGAGCAGAGGCTGATTTATGGCTGCAGTATCACCCACAGACAATCGCCGCAAACACAGCACAGGCTGGGCTGTGATAAGCTTGCGGATAGACTTCACAGACATGCTTCTGTCTCTGCTGCTTTGCGCATGGCGCAATTCCTGTATCTCCGGACTGATAAACATCTGGGTGTATACCACAGCCAGGCACAAGTCATGATTGGGAGACTGGTATCTAATCTCCATCCCTTGGTAACAGCCAGGGGGCGGCGAGGGATGGCCAGCCCCAGCGAGTATGCAAATATGACTTGCGTCAAAGTTAGAGACTACTTTGCCAGAGATAAGGACTCTCTTGGCCGCCGCAAATGCCCAACTCTCGATGCCATCGCGGCCTTGGGAATGCCCGAGGCGCCGACCAACCCGCCGACCTCTATTGATACGGCCTCTGCCCGTCGCTGCCAGGTTGACCTACTACGTAGTAGCCTCGGCCAGTCCATGGGCAAGTCGACTCCGGAGGCAGACTGCCCAGATTGGCGAGAGTTCGGGACAAGGGGCTCGGGGACACCATCCAAGCTCTGCCAACATTGATCCCATCCCCATCCCCAGGCCAGGGCCAAGGCCATCGAGACCTCCTCAAATCTAGATCAGCATGCATTCGTGGCTCAGCTTGTCTTCTTGGCGCACCCTTGCCTAGCAATGGTAACCCGGCACGCCAAGATCAGCTGAGCAGCAGCGTGTGCCCGGTGAGATAGGAGATAACATGCTGCTCTGCACGCATAGCAGAGTACAGTGCAGTGCAGTAAGGGATGGATGACCTTTCGCCTTGACCCCCATCCTCATCGGACCCCCACTCGAAGGGCAAAGCAAGCAAGCAGTGCTCACGCTTCTTCATGCCATGTTGGTCCAGCCGCCTGGAGTCGTTTCAATCCCTTTCCGCCGCGACCTGTCACGACAGGGCGTTGCTCCTGAAAGCTGGGGCGACGTATTCACGGCGAAGCGGAGCTCTTCTGGGGAAACTCGTGGCGACAGAGTCCCTCAACCCGGCAAATAACGACGGCTTTGATCCAGTCCGACTGGAGTCGAGGCGACTGTTTCGCTGATCGCGACCGACGGACAGAGGGCATGCTGGTTTCGGTTGCCTTGCCTTCTGCGGCTCAACCATGTTTCCGGGGTTAAGTTGCGGGCTGAGAATCTCATTGCGGGCGTTGGTGACTCGAGTCAAGAGATGTCATCGGTCAATCTCATACCAATGTTTAGCAACACAACTCGACATGACATATTAATATCTGTCTGTATCTTTGTGCCCACACCGCCAGGGTGGGGCGGCCCTCCGCCTCTGGCACCCAGCCATGTCTCGTCCTGCAGCCTCTCAAATGAAGAAACCGAGGGTCATTTTGGCTTTGGCCCTGCCTGCGACATGGCCGAGCTGTAATGGAAGGACAGGCGTAGCCAACGGAGTCTCCGTAAATGGTCTTCCGAGACCAAGCATGGATGGCATGGCTCACAACCGCTGGGCTTGCAGGCTGGGCGCCGTGTGGGGGAGCGACACACTTTGATCCCGCTGTACATGCTTGCTGTACCGTAGCTGTCGTGCTGCATCATTCATCCGATGCGAGAGAGCGGAGTGAGCATCCAGGAACTCGATTCTCAAGTTGGAGGATCCCATGCCTGCAATGTCCTTCCCGGATGCCAATGGCCGGGATTAGCTCCGGTCCGACAACCTTTCCCTTCATGACGCTTGGGTAGACACTCAAAAATGATGAGAATGAACTTGAAACTCCCTTCTTAGACGGTCAGGACTAGACTGCCGCTCGTTCAGAATACGCTCCTTAGAAGCAATCGCCGCCTCCCCGAGTACTGTGTCAAGCTCACGGCGAGGACTCGGCGTAGAGTCCTCCGACATCGTCGATCACCTCTGACCTATGGATTGTCGCATGGAGTGGCAGTATTCGAATTCAAGACACGTCTGATTCGTCCGTAAGCATGGGGTAGATGCGTCGCCGGTGCATGGCCAAGTCGTGACAGCACAGCGGGAATGCCCCAGAGGTTCCAAGCTCCAACACAGAGCAACCAGCACTCATCCTGTTTTGACGTCTGGATCTGCTTCCCCAAAGTATGGCAGCCTCGGGCTCCTGTTGTTGCTTGCCTGAAAAGCAAGGGTCTTCGCCAGCGCCGGGATACAGCGTCGAGAACAGTCGACTAGCGGGTTTATCTGCCAACAGGCTAAAATCCGAGTCCACTCAGGCCCCTCCAGGATCAAGCCGCTGACACCATGCTCGGACGCTTAGTGCAGTTTTTGAATCATTTGCGGGCGCAACGTCGACACTGAGCCTCTCACAGTCCGCTCGCAAGTCATCAACAGGAACAACGCCCTGAAGCGGTCGACTAGGGGGTCCAAAATCGACACATGCTTCTCCTTTCCGGCCTGAGCACGAGGGAATCTCCATTGTTATTCTGCTAATCCCTTTGAGATATAGCATTCGAGGCCAGGAGACTCCCTCAGGCCCGAAACTGGATATTGTGTCCGTGGCCAGGCGAAACAGAGTTCGGATGACTAGTAGGTACTGTATCTCCTCGACAATCTCATGGCACATCCGTTCCCCCTATGCCGGACCACGCTGGCGTACCGAGAAACGTTTGACCCATCTGAGTGGTGGAGGAACGGCCAGCAGACGAGGCCCAACAGCAACAGCGTATGCCTGTCCGACTCTCGGCCAGACGACTTGCATACCCGGCCAAGGCTGCGGCAAGTAGAGTGCGTAGACCTTCTCGGGCCCTCTGTAGGGATGGAACATGTCGGGATAAACAGGCCTGCTGCCCGAGCCACCAAGCAAGGTCAATCCAGCCAGAACCAGAACCGTGCCAAGCACCAGCATGTGAGACAGCCCCAGCTCGCCCGTCAAACCCCTGCCGACTCGTGGGTAGCAAGTGGGGGTTCCGACATGGCGTTCCATGCGAGTGCTTGGAGGCGTTCAACTCCACTGGCTCCCGTACCCAGTACCGGCCCTCGACTGCCTGTCTCGAACATCGTCAATGGATGGTGTAGCTCGGCCGGAACATACACGCATATGCGACTAAAATAAGCATCTGTAGCCAGGGGGTCCTCCTACCTCTTTCTGTCATTTTCGATGGCCTCTGAGTGTTTAATTCTTCTAATGGAAACCAAAGCCATTATACATGCCAACCGGGAGATTGTGCAGGTACCCCAAAGAGCCGGCATGTTGGGCCAATAGAGATATCCTCAGATCTCCAGGCCAGACACAAGCCAAGAGTTCGGATGTCGCATGACCAGTCCCCGAGAGAGTTGCATGCCAAGCAGCAACGACGACCACAAAGAACCATCGCCTTCCAACCTCACTAGGACGGCGTGAGGGAGCAAGCAGGTCCTGGGATTGGTGGGCAGATGGCACACTGACGCGAAAGCCAGCAGCCTCGTCAGCCTCCAATAAAAGCCACCGTCCTCAGTCAGCCTGTGTAAGCTGAGAGATCACAAGCGGGCTCGCGCCAAAATGGCCCTGGAAGGGTGACGTCTGCGACGGGCGTTGCTGGCATGAAAACTGGGCCTCGAACCCGCCGGAGGTTGCTCTTCATGGAGTTCATTATGGGGTTCGCTCGTTCGCGGAGGCAAGAATGCACTTGGTCCCCAGAGTTCTCCGCTCTCACAGCAAGTGCTGAGTGCAGGGGAGCTAGTTCTGTTCGAGAGGCCGTCATTTCCCTGACCCGTTCATTGCTTGTAGCATCTGAACGATGCCAAATCTTCCAGAAGAAAGCGTCAACCCAAAGGGACGGAGCCGCAACCGCAGCCGCAGAGCCAAGTACCGGAACGGTAGCGGCGACATCCATGGCTGGGACAATACGCCGTAGCTCGATCCTGTGTGTGTGCGTGTGGCTGCCAGCCATCGAAGAACGGCCGACCACTTCTCACATTTGAACGACAGGGCTACACTCCCCTGCATCTTCAATAAAGCTCTGCCGCACAGCAACGTACGACGGACGAACTCGAACAAGAGATGGCAGCACTGATGGTTGCCGCAGGTGACTGACCTCGAGGATCTGCCACAAGCTATGGGCCCAGGTCAAGGCTCATGAGCTCCATCCGGTTGAAGCTCGACAGCTGTGGCTCAACCGTTCAATAGCCAATGTCTCTGTACCCGGAACTCGTGCCGTGTGGGATGCATGTGGCGTTCGGCCAGATGGACCCGCCGCCCAGCTTATCCCGGGACATGCCAGGGCGACCCTAGCTCAAGCTCACGCATGCCCGTGGGGCCTGAAGGGTTCCCTAGATGCAGCACCAGCTCAAGCTTCAGTGTCGCTCAACCCATCTCCATCCCCCATGCCCATTTCCTTTTCTGATCTTGCCTCCGAGAACATGAGAGACCAAACATCGGTGCGGCAAATTGCCACAGATGCGATCGCCAGATGGTTGGCGAGTGCTGACGATGCAAGACTCCACTGACAGGCAGTCCGACTTCGCAAAGACGTGTATCCGTACCTCGGCAGCAGCATCCTTGACCTTGAACAGTGATAATATCGGCCGAGAATGATGGAGAATGATGAGGCTCTGACTTTGAGGTCAAGTCCAGCAAACGGGTAGATCTGACGAGATGGTCTCGATCCACGATGGAGCTGGAATTAAACGGTCAATCCACGTGTCGTATGGTGTTGAGGCGAAAGGTCGAAACCCACCAAATGGGACGAGCCGTTGCCAGTGAGCGTGTCGGTACATGTAGGTAGGCCATAGGTGGTGATAGACATAGAGGTACCGCTGAAAGCGGGCTTGGCCGCCTGAACGTGCGGAAGCGGGAGCTGGAGGCTGTGAGAGTCGTGGTTGAGGCGGCTAACGAGGAGACCATGCTAGGGCGGCTCCACAACTGCGGACACATATCGTCCGTGTGTCCTGGAGTCCATCGCCCATAGTCTATCGGCTCTGAGCTAAGTGGATTTGATCCATGGCCCGTCATCGCTTGTCGCTGCCCAGGCCGAGCGCCAGAAGCCATGATCCATGGGCTCGGAGACCAGGGCCTAGCGCCCATCGACCGAGGACGGACAGGCCAGACCCTTCAGAAGCTGCACACTCCGACGCCCTGAGTCCAGCGCGTGGGTCCGGCCGGCGCCAGCGTCAGAGTGTCTACGGTCTTTGCCCGAAGAACCGAACCAGAGTGGCCAGTCATGGTTGTGGTGTTCGTCAGCCCACGAGCGTCTTTGCTGTACTGGGTACATGGCGGATTCACTTTTGTCCCTCTTTAATGACGGCCTCATGAGGCTGATTCGCTAGATGGAAGAGGTGTGCAACACTGTTGGTGATGAAAAGGTGCTGATGCTTTTTCAGATGGATGCATGAGAGAAGAGGAAATATTTCAGGTCCGACCTTGCAGATGTAAGCGTCGATGAAACCTAGAGTACTTTCCACGTACGGAAACAGTTCGGAAAGATCTCGCTTCATCTGGCATCCGCAGTCGGAGGAGCTAAAGTGCTGAGGGAAAAAGATGACTGGGAATAACGCCGAGCTCGCGCAGATTTTTTGAGGGGTCGTTGAGGAATAGAACGAGTACGAAAATAAAGGGGACGTGAACTCATACCGTAGTAGAGAACTGAACATGGATGAAGACCCCGTATATCTGAATTGTCCCGTAGATTGATCTGTCGACAATGCCAACCCAACGTGCCTAGAGGCTGTGACAAGGGCTCAAGTGTCCCTGTCGATGACGAGGATGTTCCCCCACCGAGATGCCAGGTCTCATTCTGGAAATATGCAAGTAACTGGCTCTTCCCATGACTGCTTCATGGGTGCCCGTGGCCCTGGCTCCATGAGGGCGGAAAGGACAAGCTCATGTATGTCCGGATGTAGGAAGCCATACATCGCGCTAAAGACCTCCTCCAACCATGCTGCGTATGTGCCCAACCAGGCGGCCGCGAGAATGCTTAGCCGGAGCTCTAAGCATCTTGTGAAGGAATATATTTGGCATAACATCTTGTCAAAGCTGGCTCAATCTTGGAGCAGGCATCTCTCGATGACTCTTGTGCAGCAAAACGCGCATCGTCTATGGGTGAATTCGGGCCTAAGTGTAGTGGCGGAGCGGGTTCAGTTCCACGCTCCGCTCGATTGGGTCCATCAGGACGAGTCTTGGCCGGCAGCTAAAACGGAGGTTAACGTGTTGTTGAAGAGACATGGACCGTCTCGTCTCGGGGGTCGATGTGCGAGGCACCGAGAAGGGATAGATACTTTGAGCACTAACAATTTTCGAGGTTGGTACCTGGTACTTTGACTTGGATTTGAATGGAGGCAGGCACCCGACTCGAGGTCCCTTCTCCATATCCCCTCTCGTCCCCAACTTAAGACTTGGCTCCCGTCTCCTCTCGACTCTCAAAACCCTCCACATCCCCCGTCTTTCACCTGGGCCCGACAAGGACAAAAAGGCTGAATCTATCTCATGCGCACCGTCCCTGACCCTGACCACCCTGCCCTTGACCGTCCCGGTTACACAAGCAGACCAGACGGACACCCGGCCCCGTCTGCCTCCCGCTGAGAGGTGCCCGCTCGCCCGCTGGGCTGTCTTTCATCCAAGGTACCTACCACCTACTCCCAGCCGGGTGCCCACTGGAGTGCCCCGGAGCATCCCCCCAAACACCTACCCTGGCCCCACCACCAGATCCTGGTGCGCAACCTGCGCAGTGCAGCGCGGGCAGCACGCAGCGCACAGCTGGAGCACATTAGGTTGGCCTCGCCCTCGCCGCTTCTGGGGACTCCATCCCTCACTGGAGCCCGCGCTCGCAGATTCTCTTCAGGGCTCCTCCGCTCTAGCTTGCTCAGGCTGGGCAACGCTTGATTCAAGGTGTGCTTGAGCGGCATCTGCGTGCAGCAGTGCAACCCACACTCCGACCCTTCGCACACCCTCCCACCAAAAGCCATCCGTGGGGGCTCTGTGTTCCTTCTTCTTTTTTCGTCAGCCTCTCACACTCTACTCTCACTCACGCTCACACTTCTCTTTCCTCTCTCTCATAGCCCACTGTCCGCTCCACAGGGAATGCTCATACGCACCTCATTCTCAATCGCAAACTCAAGCCAGTATTCGTCATGAATCCCACAATAACAGAGCACGACTTTCGCTTTCCCCGGAGGCCCAGCGCCTGGCCCAGCACCGCCGCTCACCACGCTCCCATTCAGCGCGGCGGCGGCCGGCCGGGCCACCTCCCGAATGCTCGCGACGCCTCGGCCAGCTTCAAGGAGCACAACGCCGACATGTCCAGGACTTATTCCGTCGCTAGAGGTGGCCTGACGGGCTCGGCTCTATTTCCATTTCTTCAGAATGGACTCACCGAATCCGACCAGGGCATCTACAAGATGCAGCAAGACGATCCGCTCGCCACTCAGGTCTGGAAGTTCTTTGCGAGAACCAAGCAGCAGCTGCCCAGCCAGCATCGCATGGAGAACTTGACCTGGCGCATGATGGCCCTCAGCATGCGAAAACACCAGCAGGAGCAGCAGAGAAAGGTGGATGAGGCCGAGGCGCGCAAGAGGAAGAATATGGAGGCCAACAATAGGTACGCCAATCGCCTTTTATGCACTTTATTGCCATTCGCGCTCATCGATGGCTCTCGCCTGTCCATCGTCCATGACGTGCTGACCAGGGCCTCGCAGGCTCGCTCGACCCATGATGCAGAATTCTCCCAGCGGCATTGCTCAGCTGCGAAAGTATTCCGAGAACAACATGGCCCAGCCCGACGCCATGAATCTCGACGACTTCATCTTCTCCGACAACGCCGACACTCCTGTCAACTTTTCGTCTCCTCAGGACTCCGATAGATTCGACGACAGATCCGGAAACTCAATGGCTTCGGCCATCCCCATCAAATCCCGCAAGGAACTGTCGCACCACTTTGTCCCTCAGTCTGTACCAGCCCAGCCCCATCAGACGAACCAAGGCCATGAGTTCAACTACGTGAATCGCCATCTTCGCAAGACCAGCATCGATGACCGCCGGGTGAGTGACCTCACTGACCCCTCATGGGGCCTATTGTGTGACTGGCTGTGGAAATTCCCCCCTCCACCTCGAGCGCAAAACTCCAAAGCTGCCGTCTTATGCATGTGACAGCACATTTACTTTGAGCGCGGCTGCTGACTTTACTCTCATCTAGACTCGAAAGCGCCCCGCTGATTTCTCACCACAAGTGCCGGCGGCAAACAGCACGGCTCAGAATGATCTTGATCTCGACTCTGAGCTGCATGACTACTCTCTGGATAATCCTCACCCGGCCGGCTTGGCCCAGCAGCCCGGCAATCCTAACGTGCCCTTTAACCTCGATACCTTCATGGAGAATGACCCCATCATGAACTCGAATGGAAATTTCCAGCAAGGTTTCTCATTCTCTCCCTCTACCTCACCTATGATACCCAATGTTCCGTTCCCTGGCATGTACCAGAATTCATCCGTACCTCCGGCGCCGATGAGCAACACTGCCGACCTCTACTCGCCGACAGGTTCCGCCTACCAGTCAACAGCCTCAACCCCTCATCCCATTCCTGAGCAGGATGGCTTCTACTTCAACAGCCAAGATGGTCGATCCCAACGGCCCCAAGCCTTCCAGCAGAGCATCGGAGGCATGCTCAGCCAGCAGTTCATGTACAACGGCACAACCAACGGAAACAGCGGCAGCACCATGTTCTCTGCCCCAGGAACCGCGACAGAGTCCATGTCTGCGTACAGCACTGCTCCCAGCTCTTTTGGACACATCGACCCATCTCAGGTGTTCCAGGGTGACCAACCCGTCACTTCACCAACCATGCAGATGCAGCAAGACAACATGTTTTCCTTTGGAGCAGACTCGGATGACGAAGACAATGCATTCGCCGACCGCAATGTGGCAATGCAGAAGGATATGTCTTCGTCTCTTGATGAATCTGGCACCATGGGTTGGGATGCCTCGCTTCCTGGACAGTTCAGCACTCAGGCTGCCCGCTTCCCTGGCGGCCCAACTCGCAAGCAGGTAGTTATTGGAGGATCAACGACTGATTATGTCGAAAGCAATGGAGAATGGGATACAAACGGCCTTGCAAGGTCACAATCACAGTCATTCAGGCCAGGAAACCCGAGGAGGCAGCCGAAATTGACACGGAATGCCTCAACTCCAGCACATCTGGCTGGAAAGCAGAATGGCTTTGAACAACTCGCCCAGTCGATGCCAATGTCACCCTCTGGCGACAGGAACGGAACCATGTCTGGATTCTCCTCGGTCGCGCCAAGCCGGCCTTCGTCACCTCCGGGATCGAAGCATGGCTCCACGACGAACCTGCAAGCCGCCGCCGGCAACGGCAACAATAACAACGGCGATGGAAATGCTCCGACCACGTGCACCAACTGTTTCACTCAGACAACGCCTCTGTGGAGACGAAACCCTGAAGGACAGCCTCTGTGCAACGCTTGTGGACTCTTCCTCAAGTTGCACGGCGTTGTGCGACCATTGAGTTTGAAGACGGATGTGATCAAGAAGAGGAACCGTGGATCGGGGTCCAATGTGTCAGTTGGTGGAAGCAGCACAAGGTCCAAGAAGACTGCCAGTGCTGCAGCATCCCGGAAGAACTCGACCTTGTCCATGTCGACGATGGCTGCCAACAGTTCCAAGAACAATGCCAGCAGCCAGCCCCCAAAGAGCGTGACAACACCGCCTGCTTCTAGCCGGCCCCAGAGCAACAAGGATGTGGAGAGCCCCAGCAGCGGCCCTAACTCGGGCGCCAACACTGCAGGAAGCACTCCAAACAGTCACTTTGGGGCTTCCAACTCAAACACTGGCGCTGTGGGTGGCAAGGGTGTCGTTCCTATTGCAGCTGCTCCGCCCAAGACGAGCCCCGGGCCTGGCGCATCGTCCATGTCGGTTTCGAGGCCTTCGACTGTCTCGTCAAAACGGCAGCGTCGTCACAGCAAGAGTGTTACGGCCGATGCACCCATCACCATGGACATCGACAGTCCCGAATCTACGGGATCTAACGATGCTCCACGCCCCTTTGGTTCTTCGGCTGGGCTCTCGAGTTTGCCTGGTGGCATGTCAACAAGTGGTTTCAACCTGAACCAACGGCCTTCAACACTCGGGTCAGGAACAGGGTTGATCAGCATGTCGGGTGGACAAAACAACTCGTTGATTGGAAGCTCGGCCGGTCCTCAAGAATGGGAGTGGCTCACCATGAGTCTTTAATCGCAACGACCCGGCGAGGCTATTGTTCTGGCATCCAAGATGGTAGTTCCCATCATCATCACTTTCACCCCTGCCAGGGCTGGTCTTACTGGCAAGGGGCGCGATGTCGCGAAATCACTTGACGATGGATGTAATCGATTTTGTTGGCGTTTGGGAGACGTGGGCGTTTATTATTACACGACAACTTGATACCTCATCTGGATACAGGGCAGATTGCGTCTCTTCTTTGGTTATATGTTTATGGGTCTCTCCAGGGTGCTGCTCCGTCGCCGTCACCACTCGAGGTTGACGAGCACTTTGTTACGATCAGGCTATTCACGACGGCATGAAAGAACTGGGAATGGATGTTTGTCACGAAGACTTGTTTCCAGGGATGGCACACTCTTTGGAGATCCTGACGATATGTATGGGTGGCGCGATTCTTCTGTCTTTTTTGCAGGACTTTATAGAGAACAAGAACCGGCTATGTACGGATGGATGGGATGGTCCTTGAAGACCCGGATTTTGATGACTTTTGGACAGCGGCTTGCGATAGAATTACCTCTTGACGCTTATATGCGTGTCTGGGGCGAGATAATATCATTGTCACTATGATACCACTTGAAAGACCACATCTGTTTCACTTGAAGCCACTCACTCACTGTAAACTCCTACACGATAGCATTGACTTCTATCTTTTTCCCCCTTTCCTTTGTAACCCCCAAACACCTCTCGTCAACAGCAAGCAATTATACCCGAAGCCTGACCAGACGCAGACTCCTCCCTTGCCACTGGACCTCATCCATCCATCATCATAATAACCAGGTCCGTTTAAAACTCCCGCCTGCCAGAACGAAAAGAATAAAACTCGACTGCAGCATGCAGAAGGGAGTACATGACCAAAAAGTGATAATACAGCAGAGTCGAAAGCAGCCAAAGTGCAACAAAAATACTGGCCTTGGGATGGAGGTCAGGGGCGGTCCTCATCACCATGGCATTCTGCATCTTACAGTCCTCCTTTCGCCGCCTTGAAGCCAAAACAAAAGTGTGTCAGAGGAGAGCTCTCCCCTGGCGCACAATTCCACGCCAGCCGGCCCTTTTTGGACTCCGAGGCTCGTTCTAGAGCATTGTCCCAAACGTATCGTCCGTGGGGATACGCTTTCGAGGGCTGCTGCCGTCTTCTCCGGCAGGCTTGCGGTGTCTGAAAGTAAAACCAACAAAGAGACTCTTGCTCATTTGGTCTTCGCGTTCAGCCATGGTTTCGAGGGCCTGCTGCTTCTCGTGCACCTCCTTGTACTTGGCCATGTCCGCCTCGTTGGTAAAGTCATCAAAGTAGCCAGCATCCGTCTCCGAGTCCAGCTCAGGAACAAATGGCGCACGAGTCTGACGGAGAGTCTCCCAGTCGACCTCGGCAAAGTAGTGGTGAGCACAGATATCCTTAATGTTGGAGAATCGCCTCGTGCGAGAGTTGATGCACCTACAGCTGTTAGCTTCCATAACCATCAAGGAGCCGATAGACTACTTACGTGGTGATAAAGTTCCAGGTCCTGTTGCTGAGGAAATAGTTAGGGTCCTCCCACACAGGTCTCTTCAGTACCTCCTTCCAGTGCTTCAGATTACGCCATGTCTCGTCAGGAGTGGCACCCGCAAAGGGAGGGAACCCAGTGAGGGCCTCAAACAGCATGCATCCCAAGCTCCAGTAATCCACCGTGAAGTCGTATTCTTCCCCTCTAAGGACCTCCGGGGCCATGTAGTCGGGTGATCCCACAATGGATTTGGCATAGTTGACGTCGTTCTCGCGCATCGTCCGATAGCTCTCTCGGCGTTCAGCCACGGTTCGCTGATCCATGGGCTTTCCGAAAGGGACTGCCGTCTCGGACGCTTTCTCGAGCTTGATGCGCATTGACTCGATTCGAGAAGGTGCCAGGACACCAGCAGCCAGACCGAAATCTGTCAACTTGACATGTCCAGTAGAGTCCACCAGGAAGTTCTCGGGCTTGAGATCTCGGTGGATGTAGCCAAGCTGATGAAGAGCGTCGACAGCACAAAACATCTCGGCAATGTAGAATCGGGCGTGACGGTTTGACAACACACCAGTGTTGTTAAGCAGAGTGCGGAAGTCTCCGCCAGGCACATACTCCATGGCAAGATAGATACTCTTTTCATCCTGGAAAGAGTAGAGAAGCCTGACGAGCCACTCGCTCTGCGCAGTGGTGAGAATGTCTCGCTCGGTCAGAACGTGACGAACCTCGTCAAGCTTGAAAAGAAGCTTCTTGCTCATGACCTTGAGCGCGCAGACTTCTCGGGTGTCCTTCTTCTGGGCCAGGAAGACTTGGCCGTAGCCACCTTGGCCAACCTGGGTCAGGATCTGAAAGTCGCCGTGTCGGAGTCGAACTCGTCGCTTGCGAAGGTTTGCTCGCTCTCGTCCTGTGTACTTTGTCCACATCTTGCTGTGTGTCTCCTCATCGGTTTCAGGGGGTGGGGGGTATTCGCTCTTAAAGGCGGCCAATCGGTTCTGTCGGGCACCAACATATGTGAGAAGATCGAAGTAATAGTCGAGGAAGTCTAGGGGGTGTTAGAAAACAAGACCAGCCAGGCATGAGGGAACTCACAAAGCTGCGTAACGTTGACCATGCGTTTCACGTTGGGCTTCTGGAGAATCTCACGCTCCTCAGCTGTCAGGCCTCGAGCCGTGTTAAACCTCTTGGTCCCAGGCGTGGTAGGCCGGTCCCTGTGGTCCCTGTGCTCGTAGAGCTGCTGGCGAGAGAGGGCGGCATGGTTGTGCTGATGAGGAGAGTCGGTGCCAGCTAGGCGGGACACAGGCGGGGTGTTTTCCTGGCCCTGCTTCTTGAGGGGGCTTCCCGACCTAGACTTGTGGATGACACTGTCATCAACATTGGCGCTGGACTCGTCAAGAGGCTGTGCGTTGCTGCTCTTGCCAGGCGATAGCGATAGCGGGGTCACAACACTCTGGGGACGGCCCAGTCTCAGGGGAGGCTCGAGGCCGGGGGTGAGGGTCATTGCATGGTCGAATGCGGCGGGGAGGTCGTTGGCACCAGGAGGGTTCGTCTTCTTGCTGGGACTGCCTTGGGGGGTGCTGGGAGGATTGATGAAGTTGTCGGACTTGGGCGTGGCGGGTCGGGGGAGGTTAGAGTCGCCAGCACTCCTGTCTTTCCCTCCAGGGAAGAAGCTGGACATGAAGCTAGCCATGGCTGTTGATTCTGTTGGCGCGTCGTCGGCTTCGGGGAGAGGAAGTCGAGAGTGGCGCCCGCGAGGCGGAGAATGGTGATGTTATTGTCGCGATGATCGTGTCGAGGGGTAACTTTGGAGAGGTCTCAGCTTTGGGCAGCAGGCGGTGGGGGGGCGCAAAGATAAGGACAGTGGCCTGCAGAGGCTGAAACTGGCGGGGAAATGGAAAGGAGAAGAAGGATAAAATGTTGGGAAACAGGCAATTCCCTTTGGTTTTGTTTGGCCAGGCCTGAGAGAGACGAAGCAGAGAGAGAGCGAGGTAGAGAAGAGCTGAGATCAGACCAAGACCAATGCCGTTGGTGGAGGTGGTGGATGGAGCAACAGCGGGAGGGACCTTAAGGTAGGTACCTGAGTGGATGTTTTGGAATGACGTCGTGTTATTGGTCAGGCGACCTCGTGGATCAACATGGTTGCAGCAGCAACTATCGAGATCTCCTTCCTCCGATGGTGGGACAATTGGTTTTTCCGAGGAAGGCCCGAGACACCACAATTAAGGGCAGGAATGATGCTCTTCGAAACGACATGTTTTGCCGATGGTTACATTCATGTCATGATGACGGAATGTGCCTGACTATTCTCTTTTTAGAGATTATTGCCAAATAGCCTTTCGGGGTGCCTGTTCAATGCCGCTCAGCCCTGGTGCTGAGACGAACTGGCCAATTGACCCTCAAGTCTAGTCCCTTTAAATGCATTTCAGCGTTTTCCATAAAAGTAAGACAAATGCACAATGATGAAAACGTCTCAGAACCCTCTTGCTAGAGATTCAGTGGCGTTGAGCCGTTGCCAGACCCAGACGCGTGCCCATCCCAAATGGGGATAGACAACGTCAGTTGGACCCTTTGTTTTGAAAAGCAAGCACTGAATGTGCTCGATAATGCTTCGACATTAAAGCAGAGAAAAGGTCATAACATTATAGTTTCATCTTTTACTCAATAGTCCTAGATATCACGCATAAACGCGGCTAGTTAGCGCATATCTACCTCGTTTTCATGGATCCGAGCTTTTACCTACCCGACACTAGGATCATGGACCTCTGCTGAGTCTCTGATTTCTCCCCCAAGTCTATCGGCTTTCTCTCTCTCTACGCATTAGGCGCTTCGGGTCGAGGTCAGAAATCAATGCTGGACTCATTCTTCTCCACCTTGCATCCCTTAAGGGACTCCAGATTAGTGTATCAAACACCTGGGCCTAGTAGCTCCATCATCGCCAAGACAGCGAGAACAAACGAAATTGTTTCATGACAAGCAATCTCGCAACTTCGGCAATAAACCCCACGTCATGGATTCGCTAGCGCCCTTTGCATATTTGGGAATGGAATTGCCATTGTTTGCTCGGTAAATGTCGAACTCGGTTCGTCGGCTACATGTCTAGTCTTCGTCTCCAACTCCGGCATCGATTCTATATCTAATGCATCCCACATCCATGTATCGTCCAACTCCCTCGTTCCCCTTGCCTACGAACAGTTAGCATTGATGAAATTCATAGATGAGTCATGACTAAACTTACATCCATCCCAGACGTTGAAAAACACCTGAGGGCATGGATCTCCGCCACTTCCCATCGGACCGTACGGTGATTGGGTGTTGTCTCCCTCAAGCACGCACCCCTCGATCCAGTATAGGGAATACCTAAAGTTGACATTGTCCACATCCTTTTGGATCTCGTCCCAAAGACCCAGCTCCTTTGACTCGTCATCCGTGTACTTGCCGTCGGGGATGAGTGGGTGTCGCTGGCAGAGCTGCTCGGCCGTGCTCTCGACGCTGCTCTTGTGGATGTTGGCGTGGCCTTGGAAGTTAGCGGCATCGTTACAGACAGGCTCCGAGGACTTGAGAGGTGTGCCCGACTCTGTTGGTTCTTCTTCCTCCTTTTGAGTCGTTGTTGGCTCTGGATCGTCTTCCTCTTCTTCGATCCAGTAGCTGTACTTGCCGCATCCCACGTCGACCTCACCCTCGGCGTAGATGCCATCTTCTCCTGCGAGAGCACAAACCGCAGAAGCCTGACCAAAGGCACCGATGCAGTCCTCGAGGCAGTCGTTTTTGCCGTCCTCTCCCGTCCATTCAAAGGTATACTTGTACCCACCGCATTTGTCTTCCCGCTTGACAAACCACGAAGACCACAGACTGCGCTTCTCGTCAGCAGAAAACTGGTCCTCGCTCGTCAGTTCCTTAGAGAGCTCGTCCTTCTTGTTTTTGTTGACCTCTGTGCAAAAGGTTGGGAACAGCCCGATGAAGCACGTGAAATGAATTCCAGTCCTGTCACCATCACACTCAGGGGAGATCAAGTTCAACGCGAGCTCGAAGCCGGCGTCATCGAACAAGTCCTTGAACCAATCGTCGGTCTCCTTGTCGGGATCTGGAGAGTCACTCGACTCGTCAGTTTCCTCGAGAGGTCCAAACATTTCATCCAGAGGCACAGTTTCAATGGCATAGGTGGTAGTGGTGCTCTGCTTCCCTGTAACACATCCGGAGGTCGCTGGGCAATCCCCAAACGTGGTAGTCAAGTAGTCTTCTCCCTCCAAATCAGACGACACAGTCTTTGTGCATTCTGGTGGCTCCGTAGCAGTACATTCAGCAGATGTTGACGTCGGCTTCGTCGAAGTAGGGTCTTCTTCCTCATCGTCATCGTCATCATCTTCATCGTCGTCGTCCTTATCGTCGCTTTCAGGCTCTTTGGTGGGAGCTGGGGGGCGGTTTGTCGGAGCATTGCCTTTGGGCGACCATTTCCAGCCTCCAGGGAAGATGATGATGACCCCGCCATCGTCATCAGTAGTTGTCAAGGTCTCGGTAAGGTCGCTGTGCTCGGGGTCCTTTGTTGGCGTATACGTCACGACAGCTCCATCAGTGCCCGTCACGACTTCTTCGGTCTCCGAAGCCTCTGTAGGCTCGGGGCTCTTGGTGGGATCGTTAGTGTCATCTGATGTCTTCTTGGGAGGTGACGTCGTCTTTGGCGGGACCTCACTTGCTGGTGATTTCTCTGGCCTGTCTCCCGTTGTTTCCGCCTGGTCTTTTGTAGTCTCCGGCTGTGCGGCGGTACTTTGATCGACGGTTTCCTCTGGCTTCTCAGTTGTTTCTAAGGGATCCTGGCTCGCCTCTATTGTTCCCGTGGCCTCTCCTGTTGGCTCTTATGCCTCTGTTGGCTCTTCACTAGCGGCTGAGGTATCTTGTCCATCCGTGGCTTCTGAGGTGTTTGGCTGCTCTTCTGTCGCTGCTGACGTCTCTGTCTGGCTGTCAGTGGCGACGTTGGTGTCGGTTGGATCTTTGGAGGCAACACCGGTGTCTGTTGGGTTCTCTGTGTTTTCTGCCGTGTTTGTTGGCGCCTCTGAACCAGTTGCAGTATCCGGAGGGACTCCAAGGGTTTTATCTGTGCCTGTTGGGTTCCTGGTCTGTACTCCAGTCCCAGTCGGGTCTTGAGTGTTTGCTGCCGTATCTGTGGGAGGTTGAGGCGCTGTTTCTGTGCCAGTGGGAGCGCTGGAGTTCTCTCCGGTATTCGTTAGGTTTTCAGTGTTCACTCCTGTGCCTGTGGGCACCTCCGTGTTGACACCTGTCTCAGCTGGGTTGACAGAATCTGTAGCCGTATCCGTTGGGTCCTGAGAACCTATCTCAGTATTGGTCCTGTCGTCTGGCTCCTTCGTCTCAGTGTTGATTGAAGTCTCGCCCGGCTTCCTGGTCCCCACGGAGGTTTCTCCTGGTGTTGCAGAAGAACCAATGGATGCCCCTTCTGAGGTACCAGCAGGGTTTGCTGGTCCTGTAGCCGTTCCCACCGGCTTGCCAGTTGGAAATGAAGTATCGGGGAGGCCTTCGGAAGACGAGCCAGTCTCTCCGGGCTTCTGAGATTCTGGCGAGGCAGCGGCAGGATCGGCACTAGATTCAAAAGACACAGGTTGAGAGGTGCCAACAGGAGCTCCAGAAACCTTGAGACCGTGTTGGGCTTGAAGGAGCCCCAGTGTTGTTCGGGTTCTCAGGTGCAACAGAAGTCTCGCCCGAAGCAGCAGACGAGTCAAAAGAAACTGCTTCAGTGCCTGTCGGATTGTTTGGTTCCTTCATCGTGCCATCTGGGTTCTCGGGACGAACCGAGGTCTGGCCAGAAGCAGCGGATGAATCAAAGGATGCTACTCCAGAAGTCTCTGCTGGACTGCCATGCTCTTTTCCGGTACCATCTGGGTTGTTTTCCCGAACTGAGGTCTGCCCAGAGGCCGCAGAGGAGTCAAAAGATCAAGGCTAAGTCATTCGAAAGATTCAGAATTCAGTGAACAAGGTTATCATCTGATGCCCACATCTGATGGTACAGTTTCAGCTTGAGTGAGGGATCTCGCCTCGTCATGCGTTCAACTCGGAATCCTTGCCGCCAGCATAGCCTATCCAGTCTAGCAATGTTCGACCCAAAAGTTTCTACTCTTGTCTTTGAGTATGCTGGTTTTAAAATTCGCCAGGGACGGGATGGATCCCATGGTTGCGGCTGATCCCGTTGACGCAGGGGATCCTTGTCTCTGACAACACGATGCTCCCTATTATCCACAGTCAACCATGTTTTCGGAGTGTGGCTTCGGCTCCAGGCTATGCAACAGGGCTTTGAAAGTTTAAATTATATATCGAAACGGCTGAGCCGTCAACTCTGCCATGCCATGGATCTTGACCCATGTTTACTCCGTGCTCGTGTGACCCCTGGTGGCATCTTTGGTCACTGGTTGGCCAGCAAAGGGTTCCGAGAGCTTCGTTCAGATGGTTTGATATTTCTTGTCAAGATCCTCGTCTCCGGAGTGTTTGCTCCTTTCCGTAGGATTAACTTGTGACACATTTTTTATGGTACCACGTGGGGACGGATCGACGGATCCTACCAAGAGTAAAGAGTTTTCAAATCGCATACGATCCTTCAATCTTTCCGAATTGATTATATTAGTAGCTTTATCTTTACAGCCCTTCTATTTTCTTTATAGAAGGGTGTCTTTCACGTGACAACTGCTAGCCCATAGGTGATACGAAACTATACTCTCAAGATAACCGGTTGGAACACAGCCAGGATTCTTCACACAAAGACAATAGTGACTTCCATTTCAGTCCAAAATGCGTTTTCAAGTAAACGAAATCAATATGCTGGGGATTAAGTCATCATGTTAACTAACTGAACATACCGCGAAGACACCGTTTCACTTGGCTGTGCTCTTGGCGCAACCCAGGCAAGTCACCCATGCATGGTCTGAGAACAAAAGGTCTGGGAACCTTCCTAGATGGTAGTACAACACATCAGATCATGCATCTTGGTGGGCCTTGGGTCTAGGGTCTAGCCGGAAATGAAGCCTTTTGATCATCGTGTTGGCCAGGGACTCCACAAATAGAGTTAATATACGTGCAACTACGGGGCTGAGCGCTTTCACGGACCAACAGCATACATGATCGAGGTCCTGTTATTATTCACGGTTCTGATCCGGTCAAGTATGAAAGGTTCGGGGATGATAGATGCAATATAAACAGTCGATTAGCTTTGCCTCTTCGTTTTCACTGCTCCGGTCCCGTTTACCTGCGTTTCTCTTCCCCAACCGCCGTCCTCTCCTTAGCAGTTCTTGACCCTTGCTTGTATACATTCATTCTTCCCACACTCATTCACATGCGCATACTTCAGCTGGCCTGGCTTCTGGCCGGCTTCCTGGCCTTCCTGGGCCAGGTCCGGGCTCAAGACTTTACAGTTGGCGGCTGGACGTTTGACGGGAGTTGCAGAGCACACCAGGACTATGTAACAGCAAGCTTCGAAGACACCTTGAAAATGGTGACAAAGGCACAGTCAGATCTCAACCTGGTCTTGCCTCGCTTTGAAAAGAAGAGCAACCCGCGGCAGACGGCCCAGTACCGTATCGCGAGGGCCATGGGTCGTTGCTTTGGGTTCATGCCTGATGCAAAGAACGACAACGCCAAAACGGATCAGTGGTGGTCCAGACTCTCTCGTAGGTCTGACTCAACCCAGAGGTGTGTGGTTTTAAACTCCTGACCTTGACTCTTCTGATTACGACGAAGAAACCAGGGTGAAGCTCAAGGAGGACTTCAAGATGAAGAACCGACACCCGGAAAAGTTTGCACAGGGCTACTCAGGAGGATGGTACTACAGACAACGCATGGATTGGAGGAAAAAGGTTGCCCAGAACCCTCCAGGTCAGCCCTGCATGGATGGTGCCACGGGTACCACGCTCTTCGAGCTGGACGTGATTCACATCTGCTCAGTCAATTTCCAGTCCAAGCCCATCAACGCTGGTTCTCCGGTTGGTGCCCAGATCACGAGAGACGAGACTAAGATAGGATCCTTCGACGCCAGCGTTTCCAACACTTTCGTGCACGAGTTTACCCACTGGTATGGTTCCGCGAATAGTGGGCATGGGACTGAAGGACAGTAACCCATGAGTGTACCCTCATCTCTCTCCCAATAGTTGATGCTAACCGGGTTCCTCGCTCGTAAAGACATTGACCAACAGAGTCTCAACAAAGACGGAAAGTGGGTGTACAATGACAAGGACGGCCAGGGTGTATACAGGACTCGCAAGCACTCTGAGAAAACCCGAAAGAAGAATGAGCTCATTGAGGACGTGACTTGTAAGTTCCACGTGACAGTCTTTCAGGACACAGAGGATAGAACTAACTTTCTGACAACAATAGACGGCTACATAGACGTTTCTAACCTAGCCAAGACACATAACAACGGGAACGGTGAACCTGAATACGCTACAGAGACAGCCGAGGCATATGCCTTCTTTGCCATGATGTCGTAAGTGATGGTTCTCTGCAACGTTTAGCCGATACTGACTTTCGGGGTTTCCCTTACAGAATAATGGATGGAGCTGACTGGGTCAAAGACGGCATAGCAAGGAAGGTGTTCTACAAGAAAGCACCATCGATGCCGGTGAAGCTCCGAGTCTAGGTCTATACTGGCAATCCAAGAGTTAGTTTTTCATAGGGTTCATAAACTCTGCTCTCAATGTGTTGCGTTATGGAGCAGTCCTACATTACCTCTAAAGAAACGTGCCTCAAGAGATTTAATTCGGGAACAACATCGAGGCAAATGTACCAATGCTTTTTACTGTGTCAACTACCCAGATCCGAAACATTTTCTAGGCTTCCACGTTTTAACAGCACCTAACTACTCGATTTATATCCCGCTATAGAGTCACATGAGGTAAAATAGTCCATTCAGCTATAGGGCAAGCCAGGCTATGCATTGCCGATCTCGAATCAAGCCAATGCTAGTTCACCAGCCGTAAGATGACGTAAGGTGGTGCCGGCGCCCAGCCTCAAGAAACCATTATCACGAGGAATACGAGCCAACAGTCAGCGTGTTGCCCAGAGACAAGGAATATAAATTTCCGTTTCTGCAGTAATATCTGCATATTTGTGCCGTTCTCCCGTTGGAGGGTTCATATAATAGCCTCCTAACCCCCCCTCTAGTCCTGGACGCAGCGTAATCGTGATTACCTCCCCAGTCTCACTTTCAAACCCATTCTTTCGAACATCTCGCCCATTTGCGAAAGAACGGCCAGATGCGAGTATCAAATTCCAAGTGCAGAGAAACACATACTGCTCAAATATCAACCAACACTTAACCCATCATGACGTCGTCCGACTTAAGCCGTCGCTTTCAAATTGATAGAGGCGCATTCTCTAAACACTACGATGTCAAACCGATATCCGGGGATGCCTCATTCTACGTCGACGTCTCCTCTTTCACCCCAGGAAAACCCGACCTTACCCTCCATCGTGGAGCCAGCAAGACCGGTCCGGTTGTTGCGGCATGCCATCTCCCCAAGTTCTCGGGAGATTTGAAAATCGGACTCGCCGGTCCTGCTGGACCAGACTCTATGGCCTGGGAAGACATCACCAGAGAGTCAGTTCTCAAGGCCTCCGAGTACCGCTGGCAAACAGCCATCCCTGATATTGCAACCTCTGAGAACAGAATACTTTTCTGGAAGAGGACTCACTCGGTTGGCGTATCCGGAATGTCGCCGTCGAGTCTAAGTGTCAGGAACTTTAAGCTCGTTGATGGACAGACAGATGAGATCCTTGCCGTCTTCACCAGCGACCGGACATTGTCGGAGTGCGGAGTTTTGGAAATTCGAGCCAACTACGGGGATCAGTTTGACGTGTCGGTTTTGATTAGCTGCATAGGACTGTACGAGAAGGCCAAACGTCGAAGTAGACGCTCTAGTGCTGGTGGTGGTGGAGGAGGAGGTGGTGGGTGAACTACCGATACTTATCTCGGTGTAGGACTGTGGGAGCAGACTCGAATTTGGCACAGCACATAGTAATGATACCTCAAGGGATTTCCATTAAATAGCAATTTATTCTATATTTTATCTAGCAGGAACGCAGTAAGAAGACTTTTTATCATCAGGTTGTTGCCATATGTGTTATCTATGCTGTTAATCCTTTGAAAAGTCTACAGACTTGAAGTCAGGCCTGTGTTGATTTTCCCACTCTACATTCTCTTTCGAAAAGAGGAAATCTTTAGTAACCCATGAGGGGTGAAATTAAATCAATCCTTGTTTCTGGGCACTGGTGTTGTTGAATTAGTTATGAACGTGGAAAAACCTACCCAAACCGCCATACCCTAGGTGGGCCATGAATCGTGGCCCACGATTCGGTCCGAAATGGAAACAATGCCAAACTCAAGCCCTAAAAGAACTTCGCTTTTTGATACAAGTACGCTCGGTGTCATGCGATACTGGTTTAAAGCTACGCTCCATAATCTTGTAATCATGTCCCTCCGAAAGCAAAGAGTGTGGGTGGTTGACGCGCGCCAACCTTGTCGATAGCGTTGAACCTATGTAAATTCTAGAAAGACTCTACGATACTATAAGTATTTTGCTTTGGAATTTTTATTCATTCATTCAGTATCATTCTGTCATAAGCCTAAAGGCATGCTCATAAGAATCTGTTACGAGAGGCCTTGTCAGTGGCATGCCAAGGAGCGAAGTTGGCGTGCCAAGTATCCGGTTCCAGAGGAAGCAACAATATCACGCACACGACCCGGCCATTCCGGGCTTTCTTCCAAAATGTGAGTGGTATTTACCCAGCACTCTTGGCAATAAAAACAGGTGAGGCGGGTCAGAGGAAAAGCGAAGGATGGAGACCCTGGCTCGCTGACTGTGAATTTGTTGGTTGCTCAAGGAACGGCCTATGCTAACTGATGATTAGTCAGGGCCAGTTAGCTTGGCTTGGACTTAGGAAGGGCACGGGGAGTGTTCTCTATTAACTTTAAGTATGAAAATATGAAACAAATCTGATGGAACTCTGATGCTTTTGCAACTTGACCCTTTCTTCACCTTCTCAGTTTCATCCAGCTGCGAACCCAAGGTGTGGCGGACCTCCCTTCACCAAATGAGCATCGAGCCCTGATAGCCGATGAAACACTGACGGTACAGGTGCTTGGCTTCTCTCATCACGACCGACACTGGAAAGAAAAGGCTATTTCCGCGTCCATGTACGGACAATAGCCTCAAAAAGGGCAACAACTACCGTGGCTGTCTACCAAATCATGCCATCTTGCGGCACTCAAGCTCTTGGTGGGCCACTTAGCGGTCGCACGTCAACCGTTCGCTGCCCGGTTTCGGCCGGCTAAACAGGGATCTAATCTTATCAATCTAACCCTCGGGCGCTTGGTAACATCATCATGGGATCAAAGACCCCTTCCCCCTCCTCTACCTAGCGCGGCCGCCTCCGCCTCGTGCCCGCTTTGTTCGCTAGCGAAGAGCTTCTCTCCTCCAAGTGTTTTGGTGTGAGGCGCCAACCGCAGCCTGTGGCCATTAACTCCTTGCTCCCCCCTCACTCCTTCTCTCCGGCTTTCTCCTTCTTTTCCATGTGACGAGCCTTTGTACAATATAAGGCTGCTCCCTTCTGCCCATATCGCATAGAGATATCGGCATCGTTCCTTTTGAAACACATTCGGCCGAAACCTCGACCATGAAGTTTGCGCACGCCATCGCCGGCTTCGCTGCCACGGCGAATGCCTTCAACCCATCCGAGTGGTTCGCCGACAACGACCATGTCGACGTTAGCGCCCCTCACAGAATCCCGTCGGTCCACGAGTCGGTCGTCATGGCTCGTCGCATCCTCGCCCTGACCAAGCTTGCGACGCTCTCGACCGTCTTCCCCGGCGACCACGGCCTCGAGGCCAAGACCCTCCCCGAGGGACTCGGAGGCGTGCCCATTGGCATGATGGATTACGTCGCGGACTGCGAGGACGAAGGCAACCCGACCATCCTCGAGATTAAGATCGCAACCACTTTCCGAAACGTCCGAGCCGGATCCAACATTACCCTGTCCATGAACTGGGTTCCGCCGTATCCGCCTACCAAGCGAATTTCCTTCCTCTCCCGGCTTTCGGCCTACATCCCGTTCATCTCGACCTCCGAGTACAACACCCGATCCGAGGCGTCCTCCTCGGCCCCGGACACGGTGCCCTACTCGGCGGCCAACCTGCCGCGGTTCGCCCTCTTTGGCTACCTCGAGCCCATCGAGTCGAACCCCGTGTCGGCCGTCAAGCTCGCCGCGTGCTTCACCAGCAGACACCCGGATGCCAAGTACTGGCTGCCGGGCAACGTTATCCACGAGAGCTCTTGGTCTCGCCTGGTGGTGACCAAGATATACTGGGTTGGGGGATTCGGCGACCGTGCGAGGATTGGGTGGCTTCCCCTCGACGAATGGAAGAGTGTCACCAGAGACGAGTGGGAGTCCATCAAGCTGCCCGGCGAGGAGAGGGGCTGGAGCGAGTGGTCAGTCAGTCCTGCGGGGGAGCTGTAATGGCATGACAGCCTGATGCAGACGACGTACCTGGCTACATAACTTAACCCTTTGGGCTGGGAATTGGGTGATATTTGGGGCGGCATCATTCTTTTTGCATACGAACTAACTGGACAGATTGGATACGACAATCTTGACCGCATGGGAGGAGTTGATTTCTAGTTTGTTACGGAACGGCAGAGATCTCTGGGACGACAATAGTCCTCTTCTGCACAGCATATGTTTGTCTCTCTACGAAGCGGCAACCTGCAGCCATCTTCAAGGCATGTTCCTTGAGAAGACGAGCAGATAACCGAACTAGCCCGCTTTTTCAATATACATTGTTTCACCTGCGCTGCGCTGTTGTCCAAAGCGAGAGCTGTGTCTGTGACAGCCTTGGCCCGTCACAGACATTTGGATCCATCCATCCCAAGCATGTCCCAGATAAGACACATCCGAACAAAGATCCATGTCGGGGCACGGGTACCGAGGGGGGAAGAAGCTTGGAAACGTCCGTGTCGCTGTGCTTGGCACCGCGTGGCGTGGTCACCAGTCACCTGCCCAAGATCGACCCTTTCCCTTCTTCTGGTGAGATAGAGACAAAGTCCGTGGCTCGTTACAGAGGGCGACACGCTTGCTTGCTTGCTTGCTTGCTCACCGTAGCTCGGACCTCGCTCACCCTCAGAATGGGTGACATGTCGTGTTACTGTCGCAGCTGCACAGCTTGGGCGGAGTGATCCGGCACTCTGCGACCGGCCTGCGGACGATCCGATTCCCTGCGCCCAGGCGAGCGAGTTTCCCTGGGGGTTGCCAACGTGAGGAGTTCAGTTGAATGGGGGCAGGGTGTGTCCGGCTTCCCGTTTCGTGCATGGGTGTTCCGAAAGATCTACCAAGGGGGACGACTAATTAACGCTACTTACAGTGTGACGGAATACAGTAGACGAGGTAACTTATGGAGATGCCGGGGGACAGTTGCAGCTCGACTCAACTCTCAACTCAACTCGGCGTCTTGGACTTGTTCTGCCCCACGACTAATTAGGAAGCTCTCGGAATAAAGCTGTTGAGACGGCAATGGATCCGAGCTTCTGTGTTGCGTACTGTCTTTCTGCTGGGAAACTCAATTAGCCTGTCGGCGGGGAAAGGAACTCGGTCCAGGAGATGATGCCGACGGCGGTCTACTATTAGCCTCCGTGAATTCCGAGTAACGACGGCAAACAAGCAAGCGATGACAGTAGTTTTTCACATGAAGCTCCAGTTTCCGCCGCGTGATGGAGGATGGTGATGTCTTGCCCCGGACGTGGGCCGACCGACGACATCATCATCAACTTCTCCGCATGGGATGGATGCTGCACACCGCAACGCAACGCAGCGCAGCCCAGGACGCAAACGCAGGGCTCAAGCCAAGCGAAGCGAACAGAGCCAAGCGCGGCTATCGCGACCCAACAGCAGCGAGCAATCAATCAAGCAAGCAAGCAAGCAGCAACATCACGAAAACCCCATGATCTGCTCCCTCATGATTGACCCGGAATCGCCCAATCCACCCCAGGAGATAGCGTTATTGGCTCATGGCCCCGATAATAGGTTCCGCTGCCCGCTGGAGCGGCGCGCCGACCGGGGGCTTGCAGTGGCGCACGCTTATTGCTTCGCTCCCTCTCGTTGTTGACCCCCCGGAAGTTCAAATGCCCAGAGCCAGCTCGCTGGAGAAGGGGGGAGCAAGGGGGAGGGAACTGCGTGGGATGTGGATGGGTGGCACACACCGCGGCGCGGCCGCTGCTGTTAGGCGGTTCTGGATTGGGGACTATCGGTCGATTCTTTGGCTGACTAGTTATCGATGGGGACGTGATAGAGAGAGACGACGGATGGATGGAGGACGACTAATGGACATCAATGTCCAGTGTCGCTCTTTTCTTTTGCCGCGGGTTTTGTTTTGGAGAGAGGAGGGGGAACGAGCTGATGGAACGCACGAGCGAATATTGAAATCGGCTCCTTGATCCGGATTGGATGCCGTAAGGAATAAGCTGAGAAATGATGGCTGAATGGGTTGCTGGCTGGATCGGAGTAGCTGTCATGTCCCGCAGACATGGATCGCACAAAGGACCGAGACAAGCGTCGATGGAGCAGCGTCAAGAAGCGTCATTGCGCTCAGCCTCAACACTGCGAAACCGAGCATGTGTCTATTAACATGTTGGGCGTCTCCGGGCCGGGTTGAAGTACGAGTTGGTCATGTCGTTGACGAGAATGTGTCCTCTTTTGTTGACTCTCTCTCCGCCGGGGTCGCCTCTACACGCGCAGCACACCTGCACACCACCCCAAGGTAAACGCACATTCCACGAGGGAAAATGCTCCTTGCGATCTTGGTCGGCGATTAGAGTGTGTGTTGTGTCTCTCTAAGCGGGGTTGCAGATGCAGATGGATGGATGGCTACAGTACCTGGGTATTGTTGTAGAAGTTACTTTGACCCTGCAAGCCCGTACGTATCATCAACTGCAAAGACGTTTTCTCGTTCGGGTATACACGACTGAGAAAACTTTGTCAAGACGCACATACTCGACCATTCCGATTCGCTTCATCTCGTCGCAAACAAACAACAGCCTGCGGAAAGAGGAAAAAACCTAGGCAAGGCACAGTGCAGCGCAGCGCAGTGCAGTGCGTCCAACTGCCTGTTGTGTTGTGAAGCCCTGCGCGTCGCTACCCGGGCTAAGCTGGGGGTCCCGGGTCCATCCCCATCCATCCAACCACGATCCATCTTTAGCACGATTCGTCGCCACCGAGCGCGCCGCCCCCCCAGGATTATCCCCCCCCAATCATCCCGGACCCAAATCCCAAGTCCCCTAATAAAGCTCAGGTAATGGAATTGGATCCCCAATCCCAACCCCCGTCGGTCCCCGTAGCCCGTAGCCCGTCGCCCGCAGCAGACCGTCACGGTTAAAACGACTCAAGGGACCGATTTCTGGCAGGCGATAGAGAAGCATCTCAAACCGAGAGACGGATCAGAACCCGGACTTTGGACACGCTTCAGGTATCGGGTACAGTCCCCATCGGCTGCTATTCACCGAGAAACAGCGGGTAATCGGATCGCACCGCCCACTCCCGCCAGTACCCTCGACTTTCAGCTTGTCCGCACCCACACGGTTCAGGTTCACCCACCCCCCTCCCTAGGTCTCCGTCCCCATATTTCCTCCCATCAGAGCCTTTTACCTTGCCTTGCTTGCCTCACCTCAGACGCTCAGGCTTGCCTTGTGCCTCGCCCCGTCGACCCCATTCCCATCTCATAATCCAATCCATGTCGCCGCTCTCGGTCGGGGTTCCGTGCCGTTTGTGTGCTGCTCGCCTTTAGTATATTCCTCTTTTGTGCCGTACATACTCTTCCTCGCATCTGCATCACACGAGGGCATTCGCGCCCCCCTCCTCTCCCTTCGACCCCATTATCTCGACGACAACGACGGCGCTCGCGATAGACGAGATAACATATAAACGCATCGCACCCGCGACCGACTCACTCACGGATATCGGCATCACGTTGATTGCTCTCTCGCTTGTGTCGGATTGCGCGGCCGAGTTACCGGCTTCAGCTCACGAGTCACCCACGACGACGCGATCGAGGCTTTGAACCCTATCGGGCGACATTTTGACACCGAGCGGATCACATCGCCCTCTCACCTCAGCACCAACTTCGCAGGACACCGCGGCCTCATCTCGAGCGATCGCGTTGCCCTGTGATTTATAAACTTCCACCTCAACCACCATTCAACACATCGAATACCTAGATCTTCCGGAATGGCGCCTCCGCCCCCGACCCAGCAATGACCTCGCGGACCCCCATGGGCGTCCAGCCGCGGCCGCCTCAGCGCTCCGTGAGCTCTTCATCGCTACCCGTTCAGCGCCCTCCCAATCAGCGCACGTTATCCGGGCAGCAGCACCAGTTCCTGCCCGCCTCGCCAGTCCGGAAAGACTCGTCCTTTATCGACCTCACCGGCGATACCACCGATGCCACCCCTAATCGCTATAACACAACCCCAAGACGGGGCGGCTCACGCCTCCGCCTTGAACTATCCCACGATGCCTCCGCCGGCCCTATACCCACTACCGAATCTCCCCAGAGCCTCACCCCTTCACGCCTGCCGACCAACACCGACCCCTTCTCTACTGCTGCCGTCAGCCCAGCAGCCAGCAACAGCGCCAGCTCGACCATGATGCCGATGCCGACGCGCCGTCCACCCCCAACACAGCCCAGATCCGCCCCCCGAATAACCACAGCCGCGCCTGCGCCGGCGAAGAAGGATACTCGACCGAAACCGTACACGGTCGAAGTGCCTCCTCTCGCTCCGCGATACCTGACAACGAACCGATCCGATATTCCCGGCCGAACTCCAGTAGACCCCTTCAGCAAGGGGCTCAACTCAGGATACGCCGATTTCTTCCCGTGGAATGGATCGCATCACGAAGATGAGTGGAGCAGCGACGCCATCACGAAGGGTACGTGGGACAAGGTCAACCTGAACGTTGCCGAGACGTCGTCCGCGAAGCTGGCCATTTTCCCAGCCTTGAAGCAAAAGTCAGGCTTCAATGCTCTTTCTACTATTTTCATGGGTGTCTTGACTCAGCGCAGGCACCGTGGTCAGATCACCGCGCCCTCAACATTCAAGCCCCCCCCGCGAGTGACCCTTACCGATACGAAGAGAGAGGTCTGGCTCAAAGACCTGGCGAACCCTGCGATCTCCCTGCGACGTCTCAGCCGGACGATTCCCCATGGAATCCGCGGCAGAACCCTGCTTGACCAGTGCCTGAACAAGAACGTCCCTGCCGAGAGGGCTGTCTGGTTAGCCAAGTGCGTCGGCGCCAACGAGATAAGAGCTTTCAAGAGAAAGGGGGTGAATGGGGCTTTTGTCATGGGGGGTGAGCTGAAGTGGGCTCGAGACTGGACCGGACTTGTTGAGCAGTTTGTCGATTCTGTTGTTAATGGGTTCGGCGAGATCGACTGGAAGAACAGAGTTACATATGCGTAAGTTATCTGCTTCTGTCTCCAAGACCCAATTACTGACCATTTCATAGCATCCGTCTGGCAACAAACCTGTATTCCGAACAGTTGCTAGACAGAGATCATTACCTAGACTGGGTTGTTTCGGGCGTTGAAAATAGCCCTCAGTCTAAAATTCCTATGTGGATTCTAATAGCCCAGATATACTGGAAAGATCTTCTCAGATCTCGGAAGTATGGCCGACGACTTGTATTTGCACTTCTCAGCCATCTCCATGTGGTAAGTTTTATCGCCCTCACTGATTCAGTCGCCATATCTGACGTGCACCAGATACACAATGACCCTGATCAAGACCTTCTTGTGCAACTCTCGAGCAGACTATCGTCTCTGCTCGGCTCCTTGGTTAGAAATAACCCGGAAAGCTTCATTTACCCCAGTGCTTGGTCCAGGTACCGGGACACGCTCCAGGCTGCTCTCGGCCCAGACCACGAAGCAACTCAAACGGCTATACAAACGATTCATTCACGCAACTCACGACTCCTCGTGTCCAGTACCGCCTCACCCCCGGCTGGCCGGAGTCAATTGGTCAAGCTGCTTGACGCTGCGCTCAAGGGACCGGTTGACAACTTGACGGCAAAATGCTGGGCAACGAGCGAGAACAAGCCGCTCATCATGAAGACGGTTGTGGAGTGGGCGACCTCATTTCACCGCCCAGGCCTTGCCAAGGTCTTTGTTGCGGCGCGACTTATACGGCAGTGGAGCCAGTTCCGCGTAAACCCTACGACACCAATTCTCGAGATTTTGGATGGAGTTGCGATTCACGACAAGACGCGGAAGCAGCTTGTGTATCACCTTGTGACAGAGCTCGTTCGAACCGGCCACTTTTCCGTTTCCCAGTACATGCAATGGACGATTGCCCGCGGTGGTTATCACGACGAGGCGGACATTGATCCAGTGGAGGGCCCTTGTTCGAGTCGACTGCTCGTCGAGTTGCCAGTCCATGCTTTGTCTGAGAAGAAGAGGGGCGAGAGAGGAAACCTGCTGAGACGAGCCGGAAATTACTCAGTTATCGACGAGGAGCAGGACATTGCGAACGCCATCAAATACGTCAAACACACCCTCGGTCTCCCACTGGCTCCTGGCGATCCTCTATCTGAGAAGAAGCCAATGTCTCTCAAAAAGCTGTTGCAGCGGATAGGAAGCAGCAGTAATGCCCTCAGGAGCTGCATTGGCGCGCACCTGCGCGACTATCTAATCAACCAGCTATCCGCCAAAACACACCCTCCCTTGTCTTTGGCGATGTACACCTCTATCCGTGGCATCATGGAGACGGCTGAAGACTTTACCATGTTGTCAGACATCCTCGGAGCTTGCTCCAAAACAGCAGATGCTGATGTCCTCGCATCCTGCGCTGACACCATCAGCTCAAACCTGCAGATATTCTTTGCTCTGGGTAGCGCAGATGACCTGTTTAATAGCTTAATCGAGCGTCTCAAGTCGATCAACGAGGAGCAGGGGATTGTACACCGACCACTGCTCGCTGCCCTCTCCAGCCTTGCTCAACGGATGACGGGCCACGAAGAAATGGCCAGCGAGCTTCACCGAGAGCTGCTCCAGTGCGATCGCAACAACGCCATCGACGCCTGCTCGCCTGTGTCCGATATCATGTCTGCCCCTGCTCAACATGCCGAGAGCGAAATGGCGGAGGAAATAGAGAAGCTCCTGGCTAGCGGCACACGGCTGGACCCTCCTACGATGAATCGACTATTTAGGACCATCATTCCTCGACTTGAGCGAGGGTGGGCGAAGAAGGATGAAACGCGGCGAGTGTTTGGCATGCTGCTGGCTAGGATACGGGGGTTCGACGCTCAGCACTTTGACAAGCTCATGACGGACTGGACGAGCCATATTCGGTCCCTTCAGAACCGGCCTCTCCTTTCGGATCTGTTCCCTCTTCTCGTAAGTTCGGGCTGCCTGGCAATGCCAATCATCATGAGTACAGCTAGTCCGCCGTCTGCGAGCATGCAGAACGTGACCCCGGAGATGGTATCAACTCAACATGGGTCCGCCACCTATCTGCAAGAGCTTCTGCAGCTTGTCATTACCTCGCTACCGACTACGACGGGTCTTTCTCCCGAGGAAAGCTATCGATTCCGCACTGAGCAAAAATGCGCCAAGTTCGAGCAACCCAAGGGCCTCCTGAATCTCGTTCGCAATGCCCTCTTGGAGTATTCTGCCCTCAGAAGCCACGGCAACGGGGTCGAACTTCCATTCGACAACACTTCATGCCAAGAGAGCCTCCTCGAGACACTGCGTACTCTCGTGCTGGTGGATTCGACTGCAGTATCTAACGCCCTGAGCATCAAGTCGTTGCCAGCCGAGGCTGTCGGTATTGTGCGCAAAGTGACAACCAAGCTCTTGATCCCAGGAGACCCTGGCGAGACGCAAATCTCATTTGACCAGATCCTACAAATCGCAAACGAGCTGACGTTGCCTTTCTGCCAACTCAAGCTGAATCTGGACTTGGCCATGCCTCAGCCAAACTCGAACGAAGTATCCGATCAAAGCTCGTCCCGCTTCGAACTCTTTGCCAAGTCTATGGAACGGGCAATCGAGGCGGGCAACATCATGTGGACAAGTCTTTTGCCTTGCCTGAGCGACGACATTACCCAGCACCTCAAGAGCCAAGCTCAGGCTGGATTCCTCGACCTAATTCCTTCGCTCAAGTTCCCCAGCTCTACTGAGACGGGATCGAGGCAGCCTATCCACATGGCTGAGAATCTGTTGGGCGTCGTCGAGGCCATCATTTCAGGCCAGGCTCCTCCAAAGATGGCGCAGCTCTCTCTGGGCATGGTGGACAAACTGACAGACTTATGGGAGATTATTGCAGCAGGACCCCAGGAGCGATCCAACATCCACGCAGATGTCTTGGAGCACTGGCTGCCTGCTATCCTGCGCTTCATCACCCTCCACAGCTTATCTTCGGAGCCTCCGTCAGCGCCTCTTCCAACAGCCACCGCTACGCGACCTCCCATGCCAGCCGTTCACGACATCCGAGCACGTATCATCCTCGTCCTCTGTGGTCTACTACTCGAGTTGGAGCAACTGCCAGCTGCCACAATCGGCTCGCTTCCTCAACAAGTCTTCGATATTGCCATTCTCCTGGTTGACGCACTTCCGGAAGACCTGCGAGTCAACTGCGCCAAAGCCATCCTTCTTACACCAGGCGGCCTCCCTCATCCTGGGACATCGTCCGACCCGCGGTTGTATTACCTCTTCAGTTCACCTCAGCCGGCGGCATCAGACAACCTGATGCTGTCACACCGAGAGAAGGCGGCGTCACCGCACAGTGCCGTCGCCCGTGGCATGGGTGCTCAGTACGGCATTGGGCCTGCGGTCCAAGAGCGACTCAGTCCTTTTGTTCTTCGACGATGGGAGGTGCTTAGTGAGCCAACTCCTAACGTGGGCGAGAACGATACGAGCCTGAGCCTTGGTCTTTTCGAAGCCATCAAGATCCAGTGAGGCGCTCAAACTACTCGACTTGTGTATCTCTTGGCACACCTGTCACAACATTACTATCATACATTATACATTACATGCTCACCCTCACACACACACACACACACACACACACCTCATACTCTTTGGGAGCTCTGACTGGCTTGGACCTTTTTCTTTTATCTTTACTCTCACGGCTATACCCTTTGTACGGAACTCAACGTATGTTTGACCAGAAACCAAGCGATACCATGCACCGCGAGAAAGGGGGGCGAAACTGCAAAGACGGATATATCACTTTTTCTTTATTATGTTACATGGGCGGTCGGCGGCTAAACGGGCATGGTACATTGGGGTTTCATCGTTTGTTTCAGGGGCAACAAGGCTTTATCATCTCGTTTTTTGCACGGCATCAAACTCTCTATTGTCTCTTTTTTACTTTTCCTCTTGTGTTTGTTGTATTTTCTTGCATGGCGCTGCGCACAAAGAAGGGGGGCGGTCGGTGAACGGGGGGAACGGACAATGTTGAAGAAACAGAAACACACGCACGAAAGAAAAAAACCACTTGCATGTTGTGTATGAAACGGGAATCGGATATGGGTGTTTTTTATGTGTGTTCCGGGCCTCTACATTCAACAAAATGCGTATGAGCGTGGTTGTTGTTCGTGGCACATCACTCGTGATAGATGGGTGAAGAGAACGAATGAGGAATTCAATTGGTTCAAAGAAATGACTCGATAATTGTCTTGTGATACTATGATGTCGTCGTCAGAGGCGGGTTACTTTGGCTACTGTCGTTCCGCTCAGGGGCTTCGTCTTTGCCTCTTTTGCGTATTTCCCGAAACGGTAAAAATGTCGCGTGGCTGGCCCGGCGCGGAAGTGGAGCTTTTCCATCCACCGGGTGGCGGCTCCGAAAAAGTTGAACCTCGAACCCGGAGTAAGCGGCCCGGGACACGGGTCGGAGACGGGAAGGGGGAGTTTGGAGTTGTGTTTCTCTTAAAGCTCCTTGTTAATTGTTGAAGCTCCTTGATATTTCTTTCGAAACTACTACCCTTATGCAGTGACACCACCGGCAAACCTGGAACTCAACTCAAGCCACCTTCAATGTGGGCATCCGGGCAGTTGCTGTACCTCCCTAGGGCCAGCAAGAACCTTCCCTCGAGCAGTAGAACGCAAACAAACATGCAACTTATCGAGGTGACAAGCCCCTGTCACCCAGGTAGCTCTGGCAATACACACCACTCAACTTGAAAGCAAACATATAGGGATGCGCTCAGCATGGCCGCCCAGTAGTCTTACATTAAAATTCAAACATACGTAGAAGAGAACATGCATTAAATACGAGACGCCATGCAACATGAAGAGAAAGCCAACGTTGAACCGAGCGAAGCAAGATCCCCACCCCCCCTTCTCCTCCAGCTCTGAGATGTGTCCATTAAGCCTCCTAACCAAACGCAATGATGCGGTGGTTAAACATCTCTTCAAGTCAAGTTTAGTCCTCGTCAAAGATCTGCAGCGTGTTTTGCAGGATCGTGTCGATCGCCTTGATCTGCCAGCCTGCGTCGGCGATGGCGGTGCTTGGGTCAGTTCCCATGAGTGTGGGGCCGAAGATAACGGCCAGGTTGTGAGAGTTCATGCGGTTGTTGTGGCAGTTGTCCATGATACGCCAGAGGTGAAGGGTGAGGGCGCGGAGGGTGGCGTAGTTGGGGTCAGGTAGGCTGTTGATGATGGCGTGGAGGGAGTCACGTCGAACAGTGTCATCGTCATGTTCTAGGAACAGTGTTAGTATGCTTCGTTCAGTGATAGAGTACAGGTAAACTCACTGGCTGCCGCGATGAAGCTGTCGTGATGCTCGAGTGTCAGGAGGGGATCAGGAAGGTCACGGAAGAACTGCTTCAACAGGCCGGTGACGCTGTTGACATCGTGATAAAAGTTCTCGGGGTTCCTAAAGTCGAGAGCCGGGCTAGAGGACTCTGCTTCACAGTCAGCTCCGTTCTCACCTCTCAGTCTACTAGACATACCTGTGTCAAACATGTTCTTGAGCTTTTGGATGTGAGCCATGGAGCCCGACTGTCGGTAGATGCCTTCCACGTTGAGGCCGTACAGATCAACTGCTTGAATGCACTGGTAAACCACCATCGGAACCGCTAGGCCGTCACGTTCATACAGACGGCTCAAGGGGAGTCCAAACATGGGCTTTGATGGTGCTGAGGCTCCACCAGGTGGAGGGTGGCCAGGGACTCCGTAAGGCGGCGGCGACCGTCCGGCAGGAGTTCCTTGACCTTGACCTAGGCCGACGCCGCTGCCCTTGCGATCATGGGGAGCCTGGTATGGGCCGGATTGTTGAGGGGGAGATGCGTTGGGTTGGAAAGGAAGAGCACCCAGTTGAGGAGGGACAGCTGAGCTGATAGAACCTCCATTTCCGTATCGTTGTCCAGGCGCTGGCTGACTAGGTCCTCGGCCAGTAAACTGCGGTCCTGGTCCTCCCTGCGGTGTCGGCACGTTTCCTTGGCTGAAGCTCCTGTTATGAGGCTGGGAGAAGGGACGAGGATCGTCGGTTGGTGAGAAGGGGCCATCGCCACCCGTCACACCGGTAATAGGGCCGAGGCCAAGGGTACTAGTCCTGGAGCCAGGCCCCAGAGGCTGAGGACCAGAGAAGCTTCCCTGGGATGGGGGCAGTGTCACAGCTGGTTGTTGGACTGGACCGCCTGGCTGGTGATTGGAGCCCGGAGGGTTAAGCACCTACGAAACCGTTAAACAGGAGCTCTATTGATGGGCACCGGTGACACTAACTGGGTTGCGCTCATATTTGATCTCGCCCGTATTGGCAGGCATGCTCCTGACCTGCGCAACGACATAGTCATTCAAGTCCTTCTCGTTGTCAATTGACGAAGCAGCCTGCCGCAAGCTACGCTGTGAAGTGCTGCTCTGACCCGGACCTTGAATAGGGCTGACACTGAGGCCGTTGCTCAGCAGGAGCTTCTCGTTAAAGGAAGCTCGAGGAAGGTTAGTTAACGTGGAGGGCGAGATTGGGGTTGGGCCGACATACCAAACTTCTGCATCTGCATCGCCACACCCGCATCAATCTCTCTGATGGACTCCTGTAGATTCTTGACAGCCTCTGGTCGTGTCGACGACACAAGCTGGGCCTTTTCGGTCTGCAGCGCCTGGACATGCCCCTTGTAGGTCTGGTCGGCCGCCTGAACCTTCTTTAACAGATCCTCCTCGTGCTGGGCAGCTGACTTGTGACCCTTGAGGGCGCCAAACATCTTGCCGCTCTGGCGCGCCTCTCCCATCTTTGCCTTCTCGTAGTCCTCGGCGAGGGAGTCGTACTTGGTCTTGCTCTTGCGCATGGTCTGCTCCATCTCCGAGACCTTGTTCTCGGCTGATAGGCCATTGGCCTTCCATTGCTTTCGGCTTCGCTCGGCGACGTTGGCGAGCTCAATCAGCTCATCGTGCATTCGGTGCAGCTCGTTGGCAAACTCGATGCCGTTCTCGGCCATGCGGTCGTGGGTGCTCGCCATGGCGTCGTAAGCGCCGGCAAAGGTGCCTTGGCGGTGGTCGGGCCGTCGCATCACCTCTTGGGTGGTGCGAGTGAGCTTCTTGAGACTGTTGGCATGGTCCTCTTCGAGGCTAGATCGTTTCTTAAGGAACAGGGCGAATTCCTACGAGATAGAAGTCAGTGGGATGAATTGCGGCGGCATCGGAGGGGAACTGGTGAGGGCGCATACCTTTGCTGAAGCTATGCTCTGCTTGAGCCGGTTCAGGAGAGTAACAACGCCAATCTATCAATGCCATCAGCATGTCATCCACAGGTCCATCGGGCCATCTTGTCCAAGCAGGGAAGGCGTACGTCGGAAGATAGAACCTCAGATACTTGCTTGAGGACCTCAGGGCTAGCTCCGGATAGGCCCGGCGCAGCGTCGCCATCAGGGCTCTGAGAAGCATCGTCAACAGCGGCACCGCCATGGTCGGACGGCGGGCCCGGAGGGCTCACGGGAGCGTTGCCCACGGACATGCTGCCAGTTCGGTCGCGCGGGATCTGAGGGGAGAAGGCGTCGGCGCCGGTCGAGTGGAATTCGTTCATGACGACGACGACCAAGGGAGCGAGCGAGCACAGCGCAGGTGTCTCGTCTCGCGGGGCTGTATGTAGCGAGGGCCGTCTCTGGGGTGGATTTGTGTGTCGGGGTCGTCGAGGTGGTCCGCTCACATTCCCCAAGCTAGACTAAGGTCGAGGACGAGGTCGTGGAGCAAACGATTGGGCAGGACGTGGCTCGTCGCCGCAAGACAAGAGGGAGAGACAGGTCTCGGTGGATAAACGGCGTCGACGACGACGGGCCGGTAACAACGGCGACGGGAGGGTAGCGAACGAAAAGGTAGGTTCGGCACTTGGGCAAAATCGAACTATTTTTTTCGAATCGGCGATGATGATGGCGACGATGATGGGTTGACGATGGTGGTTGTAGGTGCCAAGAAAAGCTGTTGGTGGGAGGTGGTGGTGATCTGATGGGGCACCTCAGAGCTTCGCAATCTGCAGCTGGAGCGCACCTAGCGGCGGGGTGCTGCTAGCAACTGGGCCGATGCGTCGGAAGAAGCGGTAGACGGAGACGGAGATTCAAGAGAAGACGAGAGCAGCGAAATACTTTCTATTAAGGCAAGACGAGCGAGACAGGGGAGGGATGCAGAGAAGATACGATGCCCAAGTAATGAGCGCCCGCAATATACGCACGCAAACGCAGGAAAATGGCAACGCAAACTCCCAGGACAGTCAGTAGAAGGGAAACGAAGTAATTCTCGAACAGACAGATGGATTGGAAGATGGGGAGTATGGAGATCGGTAGGTGGAGTGAGGGAGGATGGGATCCATGGGATGGGGCCTTGCCTTGGCCTTGGCCCTGGTGAAATTGGGCTGACTTGTTTTGTGTGGCTGAGAATGGGATGCGTGACGCGGTAACTTTCAAGTCTCTTTAGCGGGCTAGGGGTCCCCATCCGGGCGCCATCTGCGGGCGGCCATGGGCGTTTTGGATAAGGAGGGTCCCCTGGGGGTGGGCTTGGGCTTGGGCTTCAGGGGCATTCGTCTTTCTCGCAGCAGCCTTTTTCGACATGTCCAATGGATTCAAAGGGTGGCTGACGGGGTTCGACCAGTTAAGCTTCACTTGATTGTGTAAATGCCATGAATGTCAGCAACGACTCCAACAACTCATAAGCCAGGATTGTATCTCAGTGTCCTCTCGACACCCATTGTCACCATCCTCCTTGAACCTAGACAGGGAAGCGTTGGCCATGGGCCCTTCCCCCTCTGGATTACGTACTGCGCACCTCTCCACTCTTTGGCAACGTGTTTGGCAGCGAGTTGGACAGCATCAAAAGCCACCACGGCTGCCCGCAGTAATCCAAAACGTGAAGCCATCCATATATCATGCTTTGCCGCCCCCGTCTGAGTCACGGACACGGACAGACACAGAACAGTGCCCAAATTCACCGAGGCCTCATTCCTCCTCACGGCAACCAACATGAGGAGTCCCCGTCTACACTGTAGAAGATGGATGGATCTCGGGTCCAGTCTCTGGCGCAAGAAACAGCCCTGCACGTCTGCGTCTGCGGGCATCTGCAGCCATGCTATGCTATATCGAGAGACCTGCTGCTGGCTTACACCCACAGGCAAGCAAGCAAGCCATCACATCTGAGACTCGGCGCCTTGAATCCCTCCAAGCATCCTCCCGTCATCCCATCAACTATCGTTAACCCTCCTATTTTTAGCCAGCAGCAGCAACAAACCAACACGGCCCGAGTCGCCGGCAAAAGACAAGACTCGAAAGTCCTCGTGTTTCATATCCCAGCCACGTTTCGTGTTCTAGAACAAGAGCACATAACGGGAAATAAGCCTGTTCGTTTTCTTACTCTCAAACGAGAAAGCATCGACGAGTAAAAAGGTACCGAGGTATCCCTGGGACATTTGCAGCCACACCTGTAGACATTGGCCTCTGCGTCCCTGTCGATCTCGCCAAACGGGCAGAGACGAGAAAAAAAACACCCTTCTTGATGCCTAAAGGTGCGGCGCTGGTTTCTCCTTTTGACAGGTTCTGCGTTCTAAAGGGGGGCAAGCATGATGCCACATTCAACACGAGTAACAATTACACGGAATACTGCAGACTACCACTGCCTCACCTGCCTGACACAGAAAAGTTCGATTCCGTACAGTATCAGCATCTCCATCTGTATTCTCCGAGACACGCGCCCTATTCCCGTGTTTGCTCATCAACTCCGTCCCCCAAAACAAACGGAGCGAACTCCCCCAGACCTTGTACACAAGGATCGTGTGTATGTGTGTCTCGTCGGCCATTGCAACTCTATTCCACGTAGCACTGCAACACCATTCGCTTGATGCGGTTGCCTTTTTTCTTCCTTTTCGGAGATTGGACATCTACCGGCATGATTGTGAGCAGGAAGCCGTGCTTCTAATGTAGGATGCCGAGGAGAGATGAGGTTGAATAGAGTTTTCGTCAACCACCTCGGAGGCAAACAAATTGCGATGGGCACGGTGAGCCTGAGCTAGATCCAAGGAACCCCAGCCTTCAAGTTCAGCATCAAGGATCATGCCCTCACTCAACAAGTGTCTCACTCGGGAACCATAATTTCGGAGACATGCATACACATTAGACGCTTTGGTCATCTGGTTCGTCAATTCACTTCACTTCCCTTCCCTTCTATCAATCCCAGGGCATCATCATGCTCAGCCATGCCATGCACTCCTCCATCCGTCATCTATCCATACAAGTCTCACAACATCCAGATCATTACACACCAAGCCGGTGTCGAGTACAAACTCGCAAATGTTAATAACCCTCTCATCTTTCTATGATCTGGAGATCTCCAATCTATCATGACGCAGCACGACCAACGTCTGGGGGTATGAACTAGGTAAATCACAAAATAGAGAAAAAATGGACACGCTCCCTCTCCAACGTCGATTAACATGTCAGGGCGAGGTCGTGATAACATCTCACCCGACCGTCTGTCGCTCTTTTCGTGGCCTGAAAACAGGTCCGCAGTGTATAGGAAAAGGAAATAGACGACAATGCTATGCTGATGCTTGAAAATGCGTTCAACTCCAAATAAACCGGCGGAACATGCTCGAGAGCTGCCCGCTTCCCATGGCTGGTTGGCCTGGTATCATGCCGTACAAAGTAAAAAGTCGTATAAACAAGAAAAAGGTGGAAAAAGAAAAGAAATCGGGGTGGTCGTAAATATCCCAAGGGAAAGTTGATAGTATAAGGTAGTAGAAAATCCAGGTGCTCGTCAAGGCCGTTGCTGAAATGCGTTGTCCGCTCGTGCTTTTCGTTGCACAGTATCACTCATTGATAATACCCAAAGCAAAAACATGCTTACTCTGTCGAAGGGGGCTTTGCCGTCTTCTCCTCGGGCCATGTCGGTGTGGGAATTGGGGCATACTTGACGCCATCGTGGGCCTCGAGTTCCTTACGAAGAATCTCAATGGCGAGCTCCCACCGGCGGACCAACTTGGCCTTTCTAGCGGCAAACGTGCCAGCAAATGTCTCTTCGTCGTGGGCAGCTTGGACAGCGAGGCCCTCAAGCTCGTCGCGGCATCGGTCAAGAAACTTTTCATGCTCGGTCTCCTGGCGGTCCATGAGCTCCTCCATGCGTTTGGCCTGTCGGTCCCGCATGACATTGATCTTGGCCTGGTGCGACCTCTCCATGCCGTCCCGGATGTTGTACTGCTGGCCCAGTTCACGGAGGTCCCGCTCCGTCACCACGCGATGGGGGAGGGAAGTCGAGCTTGAGCTGGGGTCACCACCACGGCCGAGACCATCGCAGTAAGCCTCCATGTGCTTGAGTCGGATCTTGACACTTCGCTCGCTCGCCTCCAGAGTAGATCGGAGGTCCATCTCGGCAGCCACTTGTCGATCCTCGAGGTGGCTGACAGCCCTGGCGTGCTTCTCCTTCATCTTTTCTTCCTGATCGGCATGTCGTTCCACCATGGCCTGTTTCTGCTCCGCATATCGGGCCCTCATGTGTTCCCTGCCTTGTTCGGCAAACTCGAGGAACCGCTCCATTTCGTGCTGCTGCATTTCGGCCAGGTTGGAAAAGTCGTCCTTGTTTCGTGTTCGCTCCTCGGCTGCGAGTCGTTCAGCTGACGCCGCGGCGGCTGCGGCTTCTTGCACAAGCTTCTCTGCCTCATACTCGGCGAGCTGGACCTGCTCCTCCCGCCTCCTCCGTTCCATCTCTTCCTCGCCATTGCAGTAGTTGGGGCACCCAATATTGGCGTCCCACACGCCACCACAGATGTAGCAGAACTGGGCCTTGCACCGACAAGTCATGTGGGTGCAACCCTCGACAAGCTCGACCAGATTCCGGCACTTGTAACACCGCCTCCAGCCGGCCTTGTCACCCATCTTCAAGACCTGATCCAGCTCCCAATCCTCTGGGCAGTCCTTCCCGGTCGGGTGGGCGTTGCGCTTGCACATGAGGCATGCCCGGGTGTTGCACTTGCGGCAGGTGACATTGAAGGGGTATTTCGGGTCCAGCTTGTAGTGCGGCGGGATGAATTCACCGCATGAGGGATTGGGGCAGAATATCCTCGCCTGCCAGGGGGTGCTGTACTGAATAATGGACTTGAGGAACTCCTGTTGAGCGTCCCGGCTCAGCAGGTCCTTGATAACGGAGCCCGGCAGCGGCTGAGCGCAGCACCGTGGAGGCATGCTGGACTCGTCAGCCATGGCGGCGTGAATAAGCGATCTAAGGCAGTCGGCGCAGTATGTGTGGCCGCAGGTGATGCTGTGTAATGAGCTTGAACTCTTGAAATCGGCATGGCAGCACACACAGGTCCTATAAGAAGCCGGTCAGCACACTATGGTTTTCTTGAGAGACGATCCAGGTCGGGATCCGGGGAAGTACACACATGAGGACCTCGAGAGGCTGGGGAGTCTTTTTCCTCCATCGCAGCTTGAATCCCGATTTAACGCTGAAAAGGCTTCGCTTGTTGGTCTTGCCACTAAAGATGCTCTGGGTTGTCGGATCCGGAGGTGGCGACTCCTTGAGAAATTTGGGATGGTTGTGGTGAGGATCGATAACGGACAAGTAACGGTCGTACTGAGCAAAGCTCAAATCCTTGGACTGCCTGGCGCTTGAGAGGTCCGGTGTAGGAGGGCCAAAGAGGGAGGAATGCGTAGTGAGAGCTGTGCTCGTAGATCCACCAGATAGCATGGAAAACGTGCGGGCGTTGTAGACGGTAGAAGCTGACTCGACGCTCGAGGTGATGCGCTTATCGGCGACGGCAGCAGTCGAGATACCCAGGGCGCTGGCCTTGGAGACAAGGTCGTCCTCTATCTGGCCCTCGGTTCGGCCAGAGGGCAACTGGAGAACGGTGAGGAAGTAGTCGATATCGCTAAGCTCGGGGGTGTGGCGTCGTGTTCGGGGTCGGAGCCGGTTTTGACGCCGGCGCTGACGCTGGTGGTGGTTAGAGGCGTCGTCGTGGTGTTGGTGGTGGTGGTGTTAGAGTTGGTGGGCATGTCGACGGCGATGATAGGGCCCTGGCGAAGCACCGCAGCTGCCATGGCTGGTAAGGGCGACTCTGCCAGGGAGATTGGGGGAGGAAGAAGGTGCGAGTCGGGTTCAAGAGTCTGTGTTTTCTTGGCCTCCTTCAGTGCATGATTGAGAGGAAAATCAAGAGATTGGTTAAAAGAAAAAAGTGGTGGTGTTGAGGGCGTGCGTGGGGTGATATCTAATAAGGTAGGTAGGTACGGATGACAGCGGAGGGCGGCTCGGCAGCGCGACTCGATGGACGGACGCGGACGCAGGTTGGGGACAAGGTCAAGGTCAAGGACGGACGGATCCTTTCTTTCTTGGGGTGCCCGTTGGCGAATAGCGCATTTATCTCGGAAGAGCGGGCGGAATTGACAGTGTCTGACACCTCGAGTCTTTTTGAATCAGGTCTCAGCGGGTGGATGAATGGGGTGTGCAGTTGGAGTCGCAGTTGCAGGGCCCAGAATCAAGTTTGCGTTCGCGATTCGATGCCAGTGGTGAGGAGAATTGGGTCCTGTTTGGAACGTGGCAGATGAGATGCCAACAGTAGATGTATGCGTGTACTGAATGGATGTAAAGGCGGTAATAGAATAGCAGATAATCTGGTAATAAACGAAGAGAGCGGTCGGCGCAAAGGTGAGCCAGATAGTTGTGTATGGAGCCCAACCACTAACAAGACGGACCTCGGAGAGTGAAGAAGGGAGGGATCGAAAATGGAGTCGTCCCGCTGACAGACAAGGCTCAGGGATCCGGGCCTTGCTACGAAAAAAAATGCAGGAGGCTTCTTTGACAGGCGAGGTCAGGTTCAAAGAGGGAGGAGAAGGGGAAAAAAGATGCCGGGATGTGTTTCCTTAATAATTATCAGCACCTCCACTTGGCCGTGGTCACGCTGGGATATCTGCTCCGAAAGAGTGGAAGAGCCAGACCAGAAGAGACAGACAGACGGGCGAGAGTGTTACAAGAGGAACAACAAGGTTATTATTATAAGGCTGGCTGTCTGTCTGTCTACTGACCCGAGTATCCGTTCGTAATATCTTACCGCCATCCAGGAACGGGCCAACTTACACACATGCTGGGCAGGACAGGGCATCCTCGGCGGTCCGATGCCATCTCTCTTCCTCATTCTCGTCATCGCTCAAGTATATCACCCGGGACGGACGCTGCGGTGCGGTGTCCACCAACAAACTGACAATCGGCATCACGCAGAAGCTAGCAAAGAAGCAATCATCCACCCCATCGTTCAATCAGCTCACGATCCCAAGGGCGGGTCCGCAACCGCTTGGCCAGGGTTTTTTGGTTTGGTTTGCGTTGCGGCCGGCGTCTTCGACCAGGGTCTGGCTTACAAGGGGAACCCCCCTCCAAGGGCGGCGGCAAAGACATGGGTGGGGGGGACGAGGATGAGGAGAGGGACGATTTTACCAGAGAGGACAAGGAGGCTTGACAAGGGTCCTGCCTTTTGGCACTCTTGTGTGTTTTCTTCTTCCTGTCAGTCAGTCTCTTGTCGCTGCAAGCTCTCTCAGACTCTCGCGAAAATGGCGGTGCCCCAATGGTGGTGGGGAAAGGGGGGTCAGGGAACAGGGCAAGGGATCATCCATCGTCAAATAGAAGTCGATGGGAGCTTGTCCGATGGATATGTGAGTTCTCGGGGATAGGAGCAAATAAGGCAAGGAGAAGCCATTTCACTCTTGTCTCCCTTTTCCCAACGTCATCCCTTGTTGCTGTTGCCTCGGGAATCTGTCATTGCAGCCAAGGGGTGTACACTCATGATCGGGTATCTCTGTTTGGACATTTGTCTCTCCTTCAGCTCTTTTCAAGTCCATCACCAACATCGTCCCACGGCAGCGGACTCCTCCCTCCTCTTCCTTCATACAAAGCCGTCCCCGGCAGTCAGGCGAGGTCAGGCGGGCCAGGCTTGGACTAGGGGGAGGGAAGGGTAGTGCCGAATGGACATCCAATGATTGGGAGACTCTCGGCCGGGTCGTGGACGAGTCCCATTTCCCTATTATTTCCTTTCTTCTTTTGCCTTTGCCGTCAGCCTCTCGTTTCTTTTTCCCTTTCCTCGTCTTCTTCGTCGTCGCCCCCCCCTCTTGGGGTTTTTGCTTTTTAATACCGGCGCTTTGCGCTGTTAAAACTGGTCCTCAACACACCACCATTGCATTTTGCATCCCATCGTTTGACGGCATGTGTGGGCGTGACTGGGAGAGCCTACTGTGATGGCTACTCGCTACTCTAGCCCAGAGAGAGGAATGCGTTGGTAGTCGCTTGCACCATGACGTAGCCGAATGGCACACTACAGGTCTACTCTGCTGTCAGAAGACCTGTTGCTAATGACCGACCTGACCTGAGGGATCTGGACCCATCGCCAATGTAATGTCGATCTCTTCATCTCAGATCAAAGACAATCTCATCCTGCGAAAACTGCATTGCCCTATCGCATCCGGCCATCAGAGACACCGTTGGATTGCCGTGATATCTTGAGGCCCCCGAGAGGCTTTCTCTACAACTCCACCCAGCAGAGTCGAGGCCGAGGCAGTTCGGCCCCAGTGGGTTACAGTCGATGTTGGGTATCTCAAGTTTCGTTTCTTTTTCCACCGTTCAGTTTCTTCTTGCACAAGAGCTAGGAAGACGCCGATTCAACCCATTGAAAACGTACGACATCAACCATGACCCACATCTACAACTCTTAAACTTGCTGCACCAGAGTCGCATAACCACATAGTATTTAACATATCCGAGGGAATTATTGCCCAACACGATGGGCGCTAGACCGAAAAGTCATGATGGGAGATTGAAAAATTGCAAAGGATCCTCGAACGAGTTTCCCCATTTCTCCCACGGCATCCGCCGGTGTCCCCCACATATTGTCCGTCTTGCCGATGCGGAAGTCGATGGATCTTGTTTGGCAAGATTTTTTTTTGGTTCTTCTCCCCTTGATCGTTTGTCCTCTCAAAGAGGAGAAGTCAGTCCCAGTTGCGGAATCGGTGTTGTGCCGGTCATTCGCGAGATGAACATGCGATGATCACTTTCCAAAACTCCACCAACACTACCTACCGTCCCGCGAATATGTTTTGCTTTTTTGCCCTTGGCCCAGTCCACATTGAATATCTCTTACCGAAGGGACTAGGCTCTTAAGCTGAAGGATGGCGCGGCAAGGAAAGCCGAGTTTTTCGAGTGTCTGCTCGAGGCGGTAAAACGATCAAGCAAGCGAGAAATGTGAATTGTTTGTGATGCCCGCAGATCTTGATCTGGCAACGACGATGCGTGTCTCGGAGACCAGCCTCGAAGCGTCCAGAGCTGGAACCACACAACTCCACAATCTCTGATCGAGCTGCCATCGGTCAGCGAGAGAGTAGTAAACTGACATCTGATCTGACAGGGCTGTCTTGCTGTGCTGTGGAGTTTGCTGTCAGGGACGGATACGCGCGCACACAGTAGCAAGGGAGACGAGACATATTACGGGCATCTGCAGGTTGTATTAGAAATCGGATGCGTATATCCGTACACAGCTATGTACGGAGTATGCTGATTCAGATGCTCCGATACCCTTGCTGAGCTTGTCTTGGAAAGATGGTGTTTGTCAACCTCGGCCGAGAGGACATGCTTCTTGCCAAAGGAGACGCAGGTTATGAACAGTATATACTTCCCTCGGGCAGTACACATACTTCGACTATATCTATACTCTGCATGGGTAACCGAAGGAGGTATATTCATCTCCTAGCGAATGATAATCGCTCCATCTGCAGACCCCCTTCAACACAAATCCCCACCAAAACAACCCATTCATCAGACATGGCGCTGCCCTGGCGCGATCTCGTTGACGCTCCAGAACCCATTGGGCCCTCTCCTGTGGCTGAATCAGAGCTGTCATCTTTCTGTCCTTCATGACCGACAGACAAGGCGCCGCTGAAGAATATGCAAAGCTTGTCGGCTTGTTCAAGCTTCTCTCGACCGGCGACTCTTTATGGAATACTTACGAAAAGACGCCTTGGCGATATCAAGAATTGCTTCTTTTATGCACTATGCATATGATGGTCTTGGCTACTTGTCCGTATCCTACCTAGGTCGGCACAGAGTACGGAGCATTTCATACACATTCATGGCTTGCACCTATCAAGCATACCCAAGATCTGGGGAATAACTACAAGGGGCTTCAATACACTGAATGCTTTTTGTCTCGTAATTTGACATTGCCATTCTGCAAAGAAAGGACTAGGATCCCAAATGGCATCATGATCAAACCGGTAGGCTGCCCAACTGTGTCAAACATCCGCTCCCTCGTTTCTTCTTCCTTTCAGCTGTATGCATGAGTGATCGACGCTCGGATCGTCGATTCCCGAGACCGAGATGAGCCGTCACCCAACGGCCGCCCTCCCGCCCTTTCCCTTGAGACAGGCGCTTACAGTACGAGGGACGGGCTCGAAGCTGGCATTTCGATCGGCGGGCAAGCGAACCCAAGCTGTCGGTCACCTAGGCTGTAATCGAGATGGGCTCGTCGGCAGATGCTGTCACCAACAGTCACACACGTCACCTGAACTTTACTTTAGTTGTCCCGTAGCTAGTGTGGGGGTTTGCAGACAGGAACAGGCTTGGCTCGGGGCAACAGCTTGTAAGGCAACCTGTCAATCGTTGCCGATCTTCAGGTTTGCCTTGTAACCAACAGGTTAACATCAGGCACTTACGGGTCGGGCAGAGGGATGATGTGAGCGGTCAAGTTGGTCTTGATGGGTGGAATCACCAACTTGATCACTCTTCACATGCCATTCATCATTCAAGGGTATCAATTACATTAGGTTGTTGGTCTAGTCTTGTGCGAGGTAATCTCTTATTCGCTTCGTATCCTTCTCCCGCCCAACTCCAACCCACACTTGCCCCTTGGAGTTCTGTCCCGTGAACCCATACCGGACCCTCATGTCCCTCATCTCGACTGTCATGTCGGCCCCGCCCATCTGTCCCGTCTCGGGCGGCATCTGGATGTACCGCGAGTCCCGCACCAGCGTCGACGCGTACCCGAGCACGTCGGGCCCGCTGGCCAGGTGAGTGAAGAAGACGCTGAGGATCCCGCTGGCGCTGAGCGCGATGCATGAGAAGATGCAGAAGCCCATCCACAGCCCCGTGACCGAGTAGACCTCGACCAGGTTGACCACCTCGACCTCCGTTGTCTCGTTCCACTTGTCCTTGACCCAATTGCTGGTTTTGGTGCTGCCGACGGCTCGAAGATACATCTGGCCCAGGAGTATATACGTGTTTAACACCTGGCTTAGCCGCAGACTGAACATCTCTTCATCGATATTGATAAAGGAGCCAGATACGTCGTTGTTCATTGTATCTAGGGCTGGCTCGTCCATGTACTGCAGAGCGAGGTCACATACTCCAGAGTTTCGTACTGCCGTTGCCAGTGGCATATATTTAGATATCCACCGAAACACGGCGGGGAATGAGAGGGGGTGATGGCCTCGGGCGCGTGATGTCGTTGCGAAGGCCTCTGTGCCGTGACGGTGCAGTTCTGCTGGCTGGTCGAGCTCGTCCGTCGGCACGTCACGCGAGACTCGACATACTTTTGCGCGATATCACAGTAAGCTGTGAGGCCAGGTGTGTCCCACATCAGCGCGTTGCTGAGCATGGCCTGGAAGTAGAGCCTTGCCGGTTTGACCTCGACCCCTGTCTCGTTCGCAAAGATGGCGGGTCGGGTCCGGGCCGCGTCTGCTGGGCTGGAGGCTCGCATGGCCCTTGCCCTTTGCATCAACAGCGTCCTGTTGGCCCAATACACATCGACAAACCTGTTCAGGGCAATGGCCCAGGAACGACGGTGTTCGTCCTGGAACGTGTTGTTGAAGCCGTACCAAGTGCCGTTCTTGAATGGCCCTGGCGACTCCCAGTCGGGCCAGTCAAAGTCGCGGTACTGAGTAACACCATCCATCTCAATCCCGGTCAAGTTGTAGCATTTGAGGTCAATGTAGCTCGACTCGAGAGAGAAGGTGGTGTTCCCCATCGAGACGTTGACCACCGGGACGCCAACGAGAGCAGAGTGATGCTCGAGCTTGGGGCTCCACGAGACGCTCTGCCAGCTGTCGTTGTCGTACGACTTCAGGAAGGGGATCTTGACGTTGCCCCAAACGTCCATTGAGTCCGTCTTGATTGACTTGGGCGAAAGGAGGGCAGCGCCAAACATGGTCCCCAAGAATGACAAGAAGTCAAGGTGGGATTCTGATGGTCCTCCGTCGTTGTGGGAGGGCTGTGATTCAGCATCCGTATTGAAATAAACAACGGTCGAAGCGTGGCCTCGCTCGTCAAGTCGGGAGCCCAACATCCGCAGTATGGACTGCGCGCCCAGAGGGGATACAGCCCAGACCAGTATCAGAGAGACGGCCAGGGGGTTCAAGGCCCGGAGCTGGAACTGGGTGAGGAGAGCACCCCCGACGGTTCGACTGCCCATCAGCTGCTCCAGAGAGCCCAGCGAGGTGCCTCTTTCCAGAGTCCATCTTGCCGTCTGGTAGATGAGACGTCCAAATATTGCAGCGAATAGAATGGGAAACAGAGTGGCGAGCTGGTGCTATTAAGCTCATTGGTCTCGAGATACGACTGGGGTCAAGAACTTACAACAGTGATGGCATTTTGCCATTGTGCAAATATTTCCTTGTCGACGGAAATCCCATCGAGGCGCAGGACGAGAAAAGAGAAAATAACAAGACCAAACGGCAGCACAATCACGGCGAAATCAGCAGACAGGCCTTGGAGATCCAGTTTCTGCTTCTTGAAAGCATGAAGCTGACCCTTTCCGAGGTCGGTGCTGGAACTATCCATTGAGCCTGTATCGCTCAGCCGGATGTTGTAATGGCCAGGCTGTCGAAGTTCCGCCTCAGTGAAGCCTGCATTGTTGTCTTGGCTCATCTTGGTTGAGTGTTGTTGACCAAGGTCTGGTCTTTGGAGAACTGACAAAGATCACCGATATGAACGGCCCATATCTCGATTTGGTTGGCAGTCGAACGATTAAGTCTGTTTAATAAACCAAAAGACCGAAACAGCGATGTTTTCTCCCTTTATGAGATCCAAACAATGGTTGTTGGCTCTGTTGGCTCTACACTGGGAGTCCCTGATCCAAGTTGGGTGTTGTAACGGCGTCTAAACGACATCTCGCATTGGACGAGAGCAGGGCTTCTAAATCCAGAGACTGAGTTGGAACCAACAGTCAATGCTAAGGTTGAATCCAAGCTTCTCAAAATAGGTGGCCAGGGTGCAATTTGTCCGTAGTTTAATTGTTGACAGTTCGTTTCGATCTGGCAAAGAAATGTAGCAGACTCAAATGATTTAGTTGCCCGTAAGTCGCGTAATTGCACGCCTGCCGACAGCGAGGAAAGTAGATCCACGAGGCATGTGTTTCTGTCAAGCTGAGCAGCAGGGTTTCGGTGCCAGGGTCCAGCTCCCAATGCACAGCTGGGCGCTTAACCAGTGGGCGGCTATATTTCCAGGAACAGAGCATCGAGAGCCTATCATTCGGTCAGTGCCTGCTTCCATGGACCAGTTGAACGACTTGGGGAGTTTGCGGTCAAACAAAGCAAATGTCCATTTCCAGGTACTTGGAAGTGTGAGCCACCATCTTGGCACATAGCCATCTCACGGCCTCTCGTCGGAACGTGAATGACGGTTTTGGAGTGTCCTGGGGCTTGTTCCTGCACTGATTCATTTTCTGGACTTCCAGAGGACGGTAGATTGTGATAATAACAGTCATCGTTCTAAAGGTAGGTGAAGAGACCGCAGTCTTGCTCTCAACCATGAGGCCTTCCCCCAGCATTGATGCTGTTGTGTCAGTCGAGGGACGATTGTCGGAACCGAGACTGGGTCAAGTATGTATCCTCCTCGGATATCAACCTGCGCATAGAATATAGATATATCATATGAACAAGCACTTATGAACTCGAAGAGAAAACCATTGGGGCTGGCTAATCTGAGATATGAGTCTGGGAAGAGTCACGCTGTGTTACAACTGGAGAGGTAAAGATGCTTACCCTAGACACACCGCGTGGTTGAGCGTGGATTGCCGTGAATAGCCTCCTTGCAGGAGTAACGAGGCATGACCGCGGTATTTGTCGTCATGAGGCAAAAAATGGTTCTTTCCCGTGCAGAATCCGACCATTTCATGTTGTGTGCTCACACCACTTGTTTACACGATACGACGACCCTCACGGAGTATCCGTATGCACATCAGACAAGGCGTGGCTGAGATGGACGCCTCACACATTGATTAATTGAGTGGAGTGCAGAGGTAACAAGGGCGTGCAGATCGAGCAGCCTCAGCCTCTCTTTCATCCTCTCTCTTTCACATTCATTTTCGTGACGCGAATAACGGATTTGACTCTTGCATTGCATCACAGTTGGGCCTCCCCAACAATTATTCCATTTACTTGTTGATGACCCCCGCCCACTCTGTCAATCAATACAAACGACATCGCCTCCACATTCGATACCTTAGTACTTAGCTCCTCCACTTCTAGCGGCCCCGTTCCATCTCACTCTAGACCCTCGGCCCCCCGGACTTGACCTTGGATTATCCCGCTCGCGTCCGTCAACTTGTTTGAGGACAACACCACGAGAGGAGGAGGAGGAGCCTTGAAGCTCATCATCGGTTTGTCTTCGTGTCTGTCAAAGCTGTACATCCACTCTTGTTGCCCATCATGGCGGCTTCTGGTCTCATCGACCCGACCAAGACGGGCAACTATCCCGTCATCCTCGGCGATGCTCTCCTGGGCAAGGCCTCGGACGGCATCTTTACTGGTATTCGATGTATGTCCATCTGGATCTTCCCCAGAGACCTTCCTGTGCTAAAATATACAGATAACCACAAGCCAACACTCTCATCTCCCTCCGCCCCGAACCTGGCCCGCCTGAAGCCCTCCGTCCACGGCAAGACGGCCTCATACGACCTCAGCTACACCGACAACGACGAAAAGTACGCATTCACCGGCACGCGAAACCTCGACAGCAACCAGTATGTCCTCTACTTTGACGCGAGCCGCGAAGCCTTCATCCTCGACCGCGTCGATTCCACCTTCAACATGAACGTCACACGACTCCCCGACAACTCGGACCCCGACAGCCTGCGCCGCCAGTTCCCTCACATCGACAGCAACACCGGCGCCGCGCCAAAGGCAGCACCCACAAAGATCGAAAAGACGGCCGAGAAGCCAGCAGCAAAGGCCCGCAAGCCTGCCGCGCCGAAGAAGGAGGCCAAGCGCAAGGTCGAGAAGAAACAGGCCCCCAAGAACATTGAGCTCTCCCTGCCGATGCCCATGCCCGCTCAACCAGAGAAGAAGAAGGAAGAACCCAAGCGACGTGCGCCGCCACCAGAGGAAGAGGACGAGGAGGATGACGACGACGATGGTGGTCTCCTCGTCGAGTACCCCGGTGCCGACACGAGCAACAACCGCAGAACCGACTTCTCTCCCGCCTTCCCGTCTGTACGTCGCTTTGACGAGTTCATGGATCAACGAGAATCAGAAGGCGACGACGCCGACGGAGAAGAGGATGACGACCCCGATTTCGACTTTAAGCTGCCCAGCCCCGTCAACAACCAGATCCAGCGGCATAACGAGCCGGAGCCCATGGATGTGGACTACGGAAACCAAGCAGCCGAGGATTCCGAGGACGACCTTGCCAAGGACCTGGAGAATGCGTTTGAGAACTTTGAGAACAGCCAGCAAGAGAGCCCCGACGGCGATGAGAGCGAGATTAGCGAAGAAGACTAGAGAGATTTCTCATGTCGATGAGAGCAGCTTGATGAATCTGCAACTTGCGACTTTTTGGACGGCGCCTTTTTGTTGGAAAGACTTGGAATACACACGGCGTTGTTTGGGCCAGAGTTTGATGAGCCACTTGTCAGGGGAAAAAAGAAGTCCTTGTTGGACTCGGCGTTGGAGCGAGATTAATGATGTTTATTTTACATGGCATGAGAACATGTACGGGGGTTGTTTTACTTTGATTTGATACCACCAGCGCCAGGACTATACTGTTTGTCCACCACTCTGCCACAGCTATCTAGACACGAGAATATAACATGTCTTTTGAAAAAACCATTACTCAATCAATCCTCTCAGCTCCTGCACCTTCATTATCTTGCTTCCACTTCTCCCCTTGAAGATGATCCGTGGCACCCTCAATCTCATCCTCGCACCAGAGATGCACCTCGGCGTGCGCCAGCAGCTTCCCCCAGCGCTTCAGTACCTCCTTGTCGAGCGTGCCGACAGACATGCTGATGGTATCCGCGTCCTCGCGGCGCCAGAAGAGCCAGCTCCCGCAGGCGGTGCAGAACCCCCGCGCGCAACCCTCGGTGGCGTGGTACCGCGAGAGCGTCGTCTGCGAGGTGAATGCAACGCTGGAGGCTGGTAGTTGGTGGAAGTAGGCGATGAGGGAGCCGCCGTTTTTGCGGCACTGGGAACACTGGCATGTCGAGCCCTAGGAGGGGACTGTTAGTTTATGAGCTTTGGAGAGAGGGAGAGACGTGCGCTTCTCTTCCAGTCGTGGATGTCTGGGAATGTCAAGGTGTATCGGACAGAACCGCAGAGACATCCACCCGATACAGTCGTAGGATATTCCTCTGAAGCCATCTCTGAGTAGTCCACGCAAAAAAAATGTATATCCAGAGGCCGAGTATATGTCCAATACGTCAATATTGCACGAGCGAGAGTGATGATATGATGATGGAGGTTAGAGTTTTGTTCATGTGAGAAGAGGAACCCCTCCTCTGCATTTATATAGACGCGTTGTGGATGCCCATGTCAACGACGCCTTTGCTCTATTTCTATTTCTCAGCCAACCGCCGTCTGTCTGCGTCGATAAATTGTCGCGTCACTATCATGACATCGAAGGGCGTGAAGTGCGGGCACCCGCAGATCGCCCTCACGCCTTGGTATTGCACATGGAATGTCTCTTACACCGCCATAGCTCTCGAGGATATAAGCTGTAGGATGACCCTGGGATCAAATTACCTCCCATTTCGCAATCCAGCCGACACTCTCGCCTGCGTTGCGGACTATACACAGCCGCCCTTCTTTGGGATCCTGCTCTATCCCGTCTAGCACCTTCTCAGCGGCGATGGATCCAATTGCCATGCCGTGACCCTCACTGAGACTGAATGACCCAGTGGTAACAAAACCAATGAGATCCTCTGCATTGGGAACAAGCGGGTGGCCGTTCATGTCGGATTGGTTTGCTGGTTCGGAAGAATAAGGCGTTGGTTTGGAGATGAGTTCGCGCGCAAGGACACGCTTCAACGAGTCCAAATCACGAGGCTTTGACGACTTGGAGGCCTTGCTCTTGGGTGTCGTAGAGGACGGAACGCGGGCGAGCCATTGGGAACGGATATCGCACGGGAGAGAAGAATGTGACGAGGACTCCGGGGGAATGGTAGCCGGGACCTCGGCTTCAGATGAGGGTGGGATGATTGTTGGAGGAGGAGGGAGACGGTAGATGCGAGCGCAGGGTGTGACAATGCCGCGGGAGAGTAGAGTGATTCGGACGGTGACGAGTGCATTTGCTGGTATCGTGGTAGGTTGAGGGATCTCAAGGAGCTGCTTGAACGAGTCCTTGGAGATCTGCTGCAGCCCATGAAGGCCCGATGACTTCTGTTGCGTTGACTTTTGCGTCGACTCGTCTTGGTCAATGTCCATGGGGTCTTCGTTTTGATTATTCGAGGAGCGCCGTGCCTTGGTCGACTTGAACAACAACTCAAAGTTGCTGGCAAAGCCATCTCCAATCTCGCCCTTCCTCCCTCCACCCAGATCCAACGACTCCCACGCCACCCTCTTGCTCTTTGGCCGCCTCTCCCAAGCAGCCTTTCGCTTCCTCCGCTCCTCAAGCTCCCACTCAGCGCCAGCTGCTGTCCCGGGAAAGTCTCCCGGGAACCAAGGCTGGCCGCGTTCGAAAGCGACCTGGCGAATCTCGTCCATCCCAGCGAACCGTGGGTTGCCCCCTGACGAGAGGGGGTAATGCACCAGACTGTACCAGATCGGCTGTATGCACTTCCAGGGGGCAAGGAGAGTCCATGTGCCATGGGTTTGAGTACTTGTGCCAGTGCGTGACGCCAGGAGTGTGACAGGAATGGGAGGATCGTCTGCTGTTGGCTTCAACAGAGATCCAGGGGCCTTTTTCGTCTTTCGTCGATCAACATTTTTCTGTGAGGGGAGCTGCGACGCGCGATGGCGGGCGTCTCGGTCAAAGATGGCATACGGCACTAGGTTCTCTTCTGCTGGCCAAGCCGCAATCTTTTCAAGAAGTTGTAGCTGCGCGTCTGCATCATCAGGGACCTCCAGCCGCCTGGGAGGATACCTAAGACGAGGGTCTTGGACTGGGAAGCTGAGGACAGAACCAGCAGGCAGTGTTGCTGCGTTGCTAAGTCCAGCGAGACCTCGGAAGAGCTCCGCATGCTGATCCTTTGCCTTGTCTTTCGAAGGATAAGGTGTTAGCACGGAGAGCAGGGCCTCAGTTGAGCCAGGACCAGTGAGGTCAATGCTGCCAATCTCAAATCGAAGATCCTCGATGTAGAGTCGGGGGTTCTCCTGTTTGATCAGTTGCAGCAGTTCATTGAAGAGTTCGAGAAAAGCCGAGGGATGAATGCGAAGAAACACTTGTCTCTGTTTCTTTTGAGGTTCTTGGACCTCAGTCTGTGTTGACGACTCGGGGTTCCAGAGAATTGTGCATGGACCGATGACTTGTCGTCCTGTGTTGGTCTTTCGACTCAAAATGCCCGTCCACGATCGGGTTCCCAGTCTCCATTTCCTGCCCTTCTCGTTCCAACATGAATCTTGGACAACTCCAACTCGCTTGAGGACCCTTTCTATTCCAACAGAGTTTCCGTATAATCCAATAGTACTCATGTAACTCATCTCCCATACCACGGCGCCCCTGTCACCCTGCGCTCGATGAGTTGGTCGGCATATCTTTTCGTTTGGTGTCAACGGTATAGCGAACCGCCAGAGGGGATTTAGAGGGTCTGTCATGCGCGCTCTCTTGGCGTGCCATGCATGTGTGGGTAGCCAAGTCTTGTTTAGTTGTCGTTTTCGAAACTTGGCCATAGGTTTTGGGGGCTCATTGAGCTCGTTTCTTCGAATCTTGGGTCTCGGCGCTCTTCCTACCACAGCCAATTCACTTCCGGGGTTTTCGTCTTGCCCATTCTCCTTGGCCTTTTCTAACGCAGCCCGTCGTTTTCTTGCTGCTAATATTCCTAATCGTCGCGCCGTCTCTGCTCGTATCCGTCCCCGAGTTGTCCTAGGTTTCCTCCTCCTAGCTTCTACCTTTGGCGTATTATCCTCGTTCATCTCCTTTTGCGCGCGCGATCTCAACCTGCGCGGAACTCGCTTTGGGTTGTGACTCGCCGTGCGACGGCGCAAACCTCGAGGAACCTTCTGAAAGGCGCGGCTGCTGCCCACAGCCTTGGATGTGGCCATGCTCTGCTCAAGAGACCGGATCTCGAACTCGTGGGCGGCCACAAAGGCCTGGAGGTCGAGTTCTCCATCCTTGAGGGCGGCGTCGGCGGGCTGGGCGGGAATGTTGCGTGCGATGTGAACCTTGGAGCGCTTCTGGGCAAAGTTGTCGCTGCGGGCATTGGGCGCTGGGGCGTCGGCCTTTCGCTTCTTGGCGCCTTGCCCAGATGAGCCTGCGGTGGCAGAGCCAGGAGCCATCGCGAAACTATCGGGTCGTGTCGTGTATAAAGGGTTGGAAGAGATGTGAAGTGTTGGTAGGAGAGGACGCGAAATGATGCAGAACAGAAAATAAAGCTTTATCGATAAGCACTATGGAGGATGCGCTTCATGCCCCTCCAACCCACCACGAATCGACTCACAACTCACAACATTTTTGCCCAGAAGAGAAACGTCAAGTAGATTCTTCTTGTCTCGGAGTTTTATCCGTCATTGGGTATTGAAAATAGTGTCCTCAGCCTTTCCTTGAAATCGCTGTGGTGAAGGGGTCCAATCAGTTGTCCGCTCAACGATGCCTTCATTGACAGGCCATAAGGAGAAACAGTGTCCCACAACTCATGGAATGGGATATGCACTGCCAAGAAGCTGGGCAACGAGATGTGCAAACAACGCGGCAGCCGCAACTACTTGAATAACAAGACTATGATGATCCCTGCGAGTGGAATCGAATCATTCGTATTGAGTGCTATATCTGTACCTATACCAAACCCCTAACGCTCCCTTTCCGTGATGAAATTGCTCTCTATACCTCTAATAAGGTTGCCATAACTCCTATCCGTTTCCAATATCCCGGACTTCCCCGACCTGACTATTCACCCGCGCCCTATCCTTTACCCAAGTGTCCCTACCGACTATACCAAACGCCCAATACCGAAGAAACGCGTCTGATGAGTCTGATGATGCGTTGCTACATCTAGACTCGTGAGGCCTTGAACTTCTCCTTCTGCCTCAGTCTGCAACGCTGTAGTGCCTCCTCACAGTCTCAGCGAGCTGCCCTGGAGGTTGACACTTGGAGCATAGCCTGTGGCCCCTAGAACGACGTCAATATGCAGGCTCGACGCGGTCGAAGATGTAAAAATGCAGATGTGGTGGAGAGCGTACCAGAACTCGGGCGGATCTACAACGTTGGGCGTGCAAGGCCTCTCGTTCCTCTCATAGTTTCGACACCACTTTCGAACGACCCAGGCATGGTGTCTGCATCGAAACTCGACCTGGGAGAGTTGTCAGTATACGATAAGCGAGAACGTGTAGTCGAGAGTATCGAGGTTTGACCTACATAGAAGTAATCGCACATTGTCAAATAATATCACTCTCAACAACAAACAAAGCTTCAATGGATGACGATCGTTCTTCTTTCTCGCCTGATAAATCTTTGCTCATTCCACCTTTTGTTTCCTCCCCCTTCCACTTCTACCTCCTCGCAGCAAGCAGCAGCAGCCGCCCCCGAAAGTGCAGATATGCCCAGGCATGGGCTGCGCGGTGAGACGGGCTTTCGAGGTCGCCGGGGAAAAAGAGGGCACATCACACTCCCCTCCCCGGGGCCTCAAATTGCTTCTGCCCGGAGCGCCATTCGAGACCAAGCGATGCAACATGCAACGGTTGGCAAGGACGCGGCAGACGAATCGGGAAGTGTTGTCTGAGAAAACATCAGCCCCGAGTGCGGGTCGAGTTTTCTCTTCCCCCGTGGGGAGAGGAAACGGTCTCTTTTTTGCTGTGACTGTGACGTCTTTTGCTGGGATTGCTCGAGTATCTACAATGGCAGGGGATTGTTTAAACGAGGTCAGATCATGCGAGAAAAGAGGAAATCTCTTGATCTTTACTTGAACATTGTAGCGGTTGATCTTGTTGATCAGGCTGTGATTCTAAACGTCCGTTATTCAGCTCACCACGGTCTCGGCTGATTCACCAGGCTGAGTGAGACTCCTGTCTCGAGCGCCGGGTATCTCTTGTCTTTGAGCTTCATTGCTTCTGCCAAGGTCAAGCAAGCATACCAGCAACCATGTTTTTCCCCAATCCTTCTGACCCCCCGGTCATGGATGAAACAGAGCGAACCGGTGGCGGATCACAGGATCAGATCGAGAAGATGACCCGCATATGGCTTGAGTCCAAGGGAGAGGTTAGGTAGGTTTTCCAGTGGAGCTCAGCCGCTAAGATACAACCTCAGCCCCCCTGTGGCTTCCGCTGGCAAGGGCCTTCTCTTCACCTGTGGCGCTGCAGTTCGCAGGGGGTCCTTCCCCCTAAAGCAAGCCCGTTGCAGGTAGGTGCTGTCTGTCATCGTGATGGAATTACATGTGACGATAACCTCATGCACCTTCAGTTCATCCTCTCACCCACTCGCGCCGCACCGTCGCATCGCCCACTCCAATAAGTTACAACGTCCCCTCGGCTAAATACCTAGATCCCATCTTAACTCCATCCCACGTGAAATAAACCGCCGTCGTCAGCGGCCCATCAGATAGCGGCGATAGGGCACCGCACAGCTCGGGCGAGCTCCGGCAGCCACTAGAGTTGGCATCGTCGTCGTCTGCCAAACCCAGAGCGGCCGCGCCAGCAAGGAAGGATGTCCTCTTTAAGTAAGGACCCTCCCTCTCCGCGTTTATCATGACGCTACCCTCTCTTTTTCTCTGTTTGTCTTTTCGAGCCTCTGTGGGGGGCTGGCTGGTCGCGTTTGTCAACCTCATTTCTGCTGAGATGCGACAAACTGTGCATGGTGCTATCAGTTGGAAGCCGTCTTTAGCTTAAGTGAGCCTGGCTTACTCCGACTTGGAGAAATCTCTTGGATACAAGATGAAATGAGAGACATTGCTTGCTAACATGGACTTTCTCAAACCTCAAGTTGGCAAGGCTCGAAAGGTGAGTGACGTCTCGTCTCCACCCTCAAGAATGAACTCATGCTGACACTCACCAGCCTAAATTTGAGCTTCATCTCAAGGTACATCCTCATCCATAGCGGCTGAGCGAGGAATCCTGACTCACCTATTCAGATCTACGACCTCAACAATGTCCCTCTCGTCTCGGGCCAGTCCTTCATCAAATGGAACCTCGCCCACTCCATGAACGCCGAGCACCGCGGCCGCACCGCAAAGTGCCCCATCGCCAACCACAGGGTCGACTACAGCTTCGTCACTCTCGTGCCCTCTATCCGCATCTCCATAGACCGTAACAACAACCTCGCCGAGTGTCCCATCGAGTTCGAGGTGATCCAGGAGTTTGGCATCTCCGAAAAGATGACCCTTGGCGTCGTCCGCCTCAACCTCAGCGAGTACGTCGAGGAGAGTGAAGCTTTTGGCAAGGATGTCGCGTCGCCTGGTCGCATGCGCAGCGGCAGTATTGGTGTCAGCCCAACTAGGAGCGCGACAGGGCGTCCCCGCCGCGATTCAGATGTTGTCGAAGATGGCATCGTGAGGAGGTATCTCATGCAGGACAGCAAAGTCAACAGTACCTTGAAGATCGGCATTCTTATGGTCCAAGTCGATGGCGAGCGCAGCTACGTTGCTCCTCCTCTCAAGACGGCCCCCGTGTTTGGCGGTATCGGCGGCATCATGGGCGAGTCAGTAGAGGACGACGCCGGACGTATGTTTACCCCTTGATCTCGTGCCTCCGACTTGACTGACTAACATGCCCTCATAGCTGTCCCCAGCATCTCAAAGTCACGAGATACCGCAGAGCTCCATGATCTCTACCGCAGCGTCCTCGCCGCCTCATGGTGCCGTCAGCCTTCGGAGCTGTCGGCTGAGGAAGTCATCGAGGACATATTCAGCGGCGGTAATGGCTGGAAGACCAAACCCCAAAACGCCTCACCAGACACAGATGGTGATGATGATTATGACGACGATTTGGACCACCGCGATACTCTTCGTCCTCGTGATGCCCGTCGTGTAACTCACCTCAACGTACATCATCACGGCACATCTCCCACCACGGCCTCCTCACCAACACACGCTCAGCCTAATCACGGTCCTGTCGGCTCCTCCCATCGGCGTTCGTCCAGCAACTCGAGTGATAGGAGCTTCTCGACTGTCACCGTGACGCCCGCCAACCGGCGCAAGGGGGTGCGCATCCATGAGCTCGACCACTCTCGCAGCCTCGCTAGCATGGCCTCCACCATGTCGCTCAGCAGCGATGTCCTCCGCGAAGTGGGATTTAAGGGGACCCGTGAGGTGAGGGAGGATGACGTTCGAAATGACCTCGTCGCCTGGAGGATGCCGGGCGACCCGCAAGTCATGTAGACGACGGGTATTGGGAGTTTGGATGGATGGGCACTGGGATACATATTGCGTTGGAGAACATAATTTGAACTATACCATTATCAACAAAGGGTTTCAACAGAGGAGTACAGCATTGATTGAAATCATGACTTTTTTGAAATCTTGAATCGTTTCATTCATCCCTGGCGTTCCCAATTCAACGGAACTCCCTCTATCTGTGTCATCTAGATTCTACCAATAAAACCCGTGCTTTTTGTCGTGTTAAAAGACGTCCATTCCATCCATCCTCTCTCTAGTTATATACCCATTCGTGAAAACAAAGGAATCATGGCGCATGTGTTGATGTTGGACTATTTTGCTGATCAAAGCCGTTCCCCTGTTTACAGGCCCTGGATGTTTCCTCGCACACCGCCCTTGCCGCCAACCTCGCGGATGGTCACGGTGACGCCGAGGTCGGCCAGGACGTTAATCGTGACCTCGACCTTGCCGTCGGCCTTGACGCCCTTGAGGGCGGCCTCAGCGAGGAGGTTGCCGATCTTCCACACCTTCTCGCGCTTCTCCTCCTCCTCATCCGAGTCAAAGTCGGAGTCGTCGTCAGAGTCCTTCTCGCCATCCTCCTCGGCCTTGGTCTTGGGCTCAGGCTTGGTCACCTTGATGTGGGTGCCACCCTCAACGACCTTGATGATCACATCACCACCCTCCTTGGGAGCGGGGATGCGGACGACGCGTCGAGCAGGGGCAGCAGTCTCGGCGGGCATGATAGGGGTGAAGACGTCCTCACCATCGGCACCGACGGTGATGACACCAATGGCGTTGGAGATGTGCTTGACGGTGGTAACGGCGGGGTGAGTGGACTGCTCAATGTCGGCAGCCTCGTACTCCTGGATGAGCGAGGCCTGGAGAGCAGCACCGCGAGCCTGGAGCTCGGAGGGGTTGATAGCGGTGGCGGAGGTAGCGGGGGCCAGGATGTTGGTGGTCTCGGGGAAGATGCCGCGGAGGTTGTTGGCGATACGGGGAGTGTGAGAAGTGCCACCAGACAGGATGACCTCGTCGATATCGAGGACGTCGAGGCCAGCCTTCTTGACAACACCCTCGATGAGGCGGTTGAAGCCCTCAAACACCTTGCGGCCAACCATCTCGTATCGTATCCTGTTGATGGTGACAGAGAAGTCGTAGCCGTCCGCCAGACTCTCCACGCTGAACTGAGCGTTGCTGCCCAGGCTCAGGGCTCGCTTGGTAGCCTCAGACTCGAGTCGGAGCTTGGCGAGACTGCGGGCGTTCTCTCGGGGGTCGACGTTGTGCTTCTTCTGGAACTCCTTGGCGAAGTGGTCCATGAGAGCCTGGTCCAGGTGGACACCGGCGTAATCGTAGTCGTGGGCAGTGGCCAGGATGGTGTACATGCCGCCGCGCGAGGCGACAACGGCAACATCAGAGCGGGTTCCACCAAGGTCGGCAACGACAATGATCTTGTCCTCGACGGTAGCCTCGGGGCGAGCATCGTAGGCCAGGACGGCGGCGACGGGGTCAGAGATGAGCTGGAGGACCTCGATGCCGGCATTGTTGGCGGCCTGGATCAGGGCCTCTCGCTGCTTCTCAGAGAAGTTGGTGGGAACGGTGATGACGGCAGAGGTGACCTTCTTGCCCAGGTAGTCGGAGGCAGAGCCGACGAGGCGTCGCAGGTATCGGGTAGCGGCCTCAGAGATGGAGACGGTGGAAGTCTCCTCGTTGTCCTTGTCCTTGACAGTGAAAACGACAGAGCCGGCAGCATCCTGGGGGTGGGCAGAAGCGTGGGAGTGGGTAGGGTCGATGGCCTTGAACCTGGGCGCTTCGAGTTAGTACGGCTTCTACAGGCTCGATACAATGGTAAAGGCGTACTCTTGACCAAGGAAGTCTCGGAAGTTGGCGATGGTGTTGTCGGGGTTGCGGACGAGGAAGTTCTTGGCCTGGCCACCATAGTACTCGTCGCCATCAACGTAGGAGAGGACGGTAGGAATCTGTCGGTCTGTTCAAAGAACAGTTAGCTACTAGTCTCAAGCGCACAATATAGAATGCAATTAAGCAGGCTCCAAGACATACCGCCGTCCTCGTTGGCAATAACCTCAGCCTTGTCGTCAACAGTAAAGGCAATAGAACTGTTGGAGTTGCCAAAGGTAATACCGATGGCGACTCGGTCGCTAGGCTCAGGGCCCGGCTTGGCACCCGCGTTGTCACTCATGTGGTCGGCTCGAGGAGATATCGTCGAAAGAAGAGGAAGGCGTAAAAAAGACCGGGTCGTCTTTTTTTTTGCTCGTCGTCGACTTTGAGGGTTGTTGTGAGTGAAGTTTTGGTTGGCGATGGTGGTGGTAGTGGGGTTTCTTTTCCCTCAGGGAAAAAAACTGCCCGCTAATCGCTAATCGCCCACATTTTTCTGGTGGCAGCCGAGTACGTACCGCTCTTATCGTTATCAGTGCCCCACCACGAATCCGTCCTCATGTTTTCTACCGTTGCGAGGCTGTCTGAGGCTGTCGCATTGAGACCTCTCCTTTGACTATCACTTCAACAACGAGCTTCCCACAGCAGGATACGCCCAAAATGGCCTCTGAAGTTGTATTCGTGCTGCCAGGCGACAACATTGATCCGTCTCACATCCCCTCACATCCCAAGAAGCCTCTCCGTCTTGGCCCCGGCTTGCGCCATGTTCCGCCCAACGACATCGTTCCTACAATCGCCGGCCAGCTCGTCACAGACCGACAGAAGAATGCAATTCGTGTAGAGAATGCTCGAGGAAGGGTAAGAACTACTTCTACGTTCAAAAGACGCAAGACATCCGAGCTAATCGTCTTCAGTACTCCCCCCGTGTCGGTGAACTCGTCATCGGAACCGTCCAGCGCAGCGCCGCAGAGATCTTCTACGTAACCCTCTCCGACTACACCGCTCCCGCTCTCCTCCCGCAGCTCTCCTTCGAGGGCGCCACAAAAAAGACCCGTCCCCAGCTCGTCCCTGGTGCTCTCGTCTACGCGCGCGTCGCTCTCGCCAACCGCCATATGGACCCAGAAATCGAGTGTGTGTCATCTTCAACGGGCAAGGCCGACGGGCTAGGACCTCTGACCGGTGGTATGCTCTTTAACGTGTCACCCGGAATGGCTCGGCGTCTTATGATGCCAAAGAGCGTGCAAGAAGGCCGCATCGCGGTCCTGGAGGAGTTGGGCGCTGCAGGGTTACAGTTTGAGACAGCAACAGGACGGAATGGCAAGTTTTGGGTCGACAGTGAAAGCACAAAGACGGTTATCGCAGTGGGCAGAGCAGTACAAGAGACGGACGAGAAGAGGTTAGATGTGGAAGATCAAAAGAAGCTTGTCAGGAAGATCATCAAGGAGTTGAGCTAGACACGCATATGGGGAAACTTGTTGCCAGTTTGGCTGTTCTTATCAATTCCTCAGTTGTACAAGGCTGTACCAAAATAGATACCCGAGAACGAATACTCCTGGTCCGTCTTCTATTAGACAGACGGTCCTTTCTTCCCTTGCCCAAACGCCCTTGTCCTACACGTCGGTCTGACGCTTCTTTTTCGGTGGACCGGTAGCCTCCGATACCCATAGACGCTGTGTTGTAACGAGAGTAAGAATCAAGTCGCTCTAAGAAAACAATAAAGTCAAGTAAGTGGTGGCCCAGGACAAGGCTTGATATCCGGATAACCTCCTATCCGTTCTCGCTCAATGCCCTAACCATGCAAAGTTCTAATAGCAATCCAACGCCAGCCGTCCACGTTCGTTCTTTTTGAACAAGTTTTGTTCCTGTGAGCCAGGTAAAATTAATCCTCGAAAACATCTCCAATTCTTCAATACCACTGTCCCCAAGGACGCAGTAATTCACTCTCAGCGCTGTTGGCGGGCGGAAACGGGTCAAAAGGCCTGTCCTACACGCCACTCATCTCATAGTCGACCTCTTCGGGCTCTGGTAGGTTGATGGGCGCCACGTTGTGAATCTTGGTCATATGTCGTTTCCAATTGTCTTTACGAGGGAACCCCTTGCCGCCTTGCTTCGAGTAGTCGCAGCCCGGTACAGAGCAATGGAACTTCTTCTTCTTTTCGTGGCGATCATTGATGTGTCGCTGAAGATGAGTCTTGGTTCCAAATCCCTTGGGACAGTTAGGGTAAGGACATTTGTGATCCCTTGTGTGATATCGCTGATGGTGCCTGATAAAGGTTAGTTGGCTCGTCGCCACTATGGAGCGCAATACACTTACTTGAGCTTATGCGGCTGGTCAAACACCTGGTGGCATCCAGGCTCATCGCACGCATAGGCACCGTTCCTGGGGGACAAGTTGGTCGCGCCGTTCCTCGGTGAGACACTGTGTTGGTAGTCGGATGAATTGGCCACCGAGTTGGGGGATGGTGTATCAAGCTGCGTAGCAGGAGTGTTTAAGGTCGAGGCATTGGTAGAGGCGGGTCCCGGTTGAGGAGTAGAGGCATCAGAGGGATAACTGGCGTGTCGGGAATTGAGGTCAGGCATAGGACTTAGATGAGAGTGTGAGGGAATCTCATCCATCTGCACATCTTGCACCTCGATAGGCTCCTGCTTAAGTACCGACTCGTTCTGCGTGGGTGTAGGCGACTGGATGATCGGGAGGGGTTGAGGATTGTTAGGAGGCAGCGTCAACGGAGAGGGCGAGTCTGTGGGCTCTTCTCGATGCGATGGACCTTCTGGCGTAGGCGACGCTTCTGGCAAAGGGCCGGGGTTCGGTGATGATTGAGCCATGTACATCTGGTAGTCTGTTCGATGCCATACCTCGCTTTCGGTCGAGGCTGGCATAATATCCATAGGGTTCACAGTACCAGGAGCGGGATTAGTAGGCGGGGATTGAGACGCATTGAACTTGAAGGTGGTCGGCGGGGAGTCTGGGGGAGTTTGCACAGCCCCCTTGGGCAGGGTAGACGGCAGAACAATCGGGGAGCCAAGAGCCTGGCCAGAGGGCGCTGGCAACGACTCGCCGGCTGGGGGTGTTATTTCGGTCGGAGATTCAGTGGGATCACCTGCAGTTGTGATTCGTTGCAAAGGAGCATCGTGAGTAGATCGAGGCATATTGGGCGCGTTCTCAGGAACCTCGGCGAGTGAAAGCGATGTTGGCGAACTCATGGACTGATCTCGAGTGCTCTTGCGACTAAACATGAGCTTCAAGTTGTGCCGTAAAGAGCTACTTCGTGATAGAGTTCGCTGGGGTTGAGCGATAGGCTCAGGCTCCGTGAACATGCCGAATGCTTCTGATGGTATCGATGGGCTGTAGTAGTCGGCGTTTGTTCCGCTGAGGACGCCATTATGGGCATCGCCAATGGATTGGGGCATGTACTCTCCATCGTAAGTGTCGAATGGGGTTGATCGGGGTATTGAGTCGTTGGCAACCTGGACGTCGCTGGGGCCGAAGGAAGGAGCTATGTTGGTGTCGAGCCGAGGCGCGTAGCCTGGATGAGTTTGAGTTTGAGCTTGTCCGTTGGGTTGTGTTAGACCATCATGAGGACCCCAGGGCAGGTCCTTGACCGAGCCATCTTCCAGTCCACCGCGGGTGAGCTCCCTTGAGGGCTTAAACGAGTCCTGCGAGGATACATGACGTTGGTCGTCGACAGCGGTGCCGCCCGAGGTTGGAACCTCAGCCGTCTCAGGGTCGCAAATACCAGAAGCGAGTTGCTTTCTCCGTCGTCGGATGCGTCGAATGACAAAGGGATAGAGGCAGAGGGCGACAAGAAAAACGCCTACGACGACACCGACGACGACACCGGCAATGCCTCCTTTGCTGAGGCCGCGCTTAGCCAAGGCTCCCCTCGCAACAAGATGATCCATCACATGGCGCTTCCTCCAACTTGGACCTGGCAAAGCTTCCATCGAATCGAAACCCGCCGAGGTCGAGGGCGCGCGCGTGGCGAATGCGGAGATCGGATCGGGGCCCAGCAACAGCAGGCAAGAGCTTGCGGAAGCTGGTGTTTGTGGTTGAGAAAGTCGAATGCTGATAGCTCTCGGTACTCGTGTGCTGGATTGGATTGGATTGACGGGCGGGGCGGCAGGCGCTGTTAGGTGGTTTGGGGGGGCTTGGGAGGCCGCCGCCGCTCTCTATGTTCGGCGACAGAGGAGAAGAGAAATGGGGCCCGTCCTCTGGCGAGAGGCTCGTGCTTTCCCGAAGGGTTTGGGGATGGGAAAGGAAGCAAGACAGGGGGAAAGGGGGATATAAGTTTAGAGACTCATGGCATCATGGGGAGAAAGGAAGAGATGCATGAGGTGAGAGGCCTACGAAGCATGGCACGACCAAGTAAAATCCGGGGGCGGTCGGTCGTCAGCAGGGCAAGCGCCGATGCAGCGAAGCAGGAGCACCGCACCGCACCGCACCGCACAGCAGCGCCGCACCTTCTCCAATGCCCAGCTTTTTTTATCGCGCCTTCCAACCAACCGGTCTCTCTTCAGGGCCCTTTCTCAGCCTCCCAAACACTGCAGAGACGGGGCCGAGCTGCTGGACAAAGACGCGTTGTGATTGGACGCGTTGGATAGGTGGGTCCTGCTTCCTGGACGGCGGGCACCCGAAAACCCCGTTAGGTCGGGTCTGAGCCACACTTGCCCAAAACTGCTCCTTTTCTCTTCTCTTCACTCCATCCACTCCACGCCCCCCCGCGTGTCTGGCGTGTAAATGTTTCCACTTGGGTTTAATTCCCTGACGAGATGATACGAGAGACGAGGTTGGTTTCGTGAGCTCGCTCTGAGCACGTGGAGAAGAGCGCGGAGCACCGAGCTGAGTATCCATTCTATCCCTGTCTGCTCAGAAAATAAGCAAATAAGCGCTACCAAAAGCTTGACTTCGACTTGGCTAGGTACTGTACTGGGAAGCTGGCCTGAGCTACTGCGACACTGATGGATTCGCTGCGGGTTTGGTTTTACGATGGAAGCAATCAACTGTTGCAGCACAAAATATCGGCCCGTCCGTGAGTTCACGACTGCCGACGATGACGCTCGCCCAATGAGCAGCATATCTCACGGTCCTGGGTCCCCGACTTCCCGATATCGACCTACAATGCGCTGCTCAGCTGCAATGTAGCCTTGACCACGGATTGCTAGCCCTACGAGGCCAGGTCCATCTCTTGATCCCTTTGCTTGAACGCGACTTCTCGGTCAGCCGTCAATTGACATTTGGATCTGTCATAGTCTCGGCTGACCGCATCACGTATCTGCGAGGCGTTGGCCCAATGCTGTCATCCCCCGACTACACCCAATCGCACATATCCGCGTAGTGATCGTACGGATATCGACGAGATGCCCTCATCGTTGCTCGCAATTATTCAATCTGACCTATAGTCTGGGTATGATATTGCTTAAGTCTCGATAGTCAATGGATCGCCACTTCGCGCAAGTTGTCTTGTTCTAGACCTCGCATCAATGTCAGGGGCATCAAAACTTCTCTGGCCCAGCAGCATCCGGATTATCCAGAAATCGTCACGTCGGATCGGGTTCTTCTTATCTGCCCGGTCAACCTCAAAATACGCGGACCTGGAGACACCAAAAGAAGCGGATTTGACACCAATCTCGCTTTGTGACATGCCAACCAGGCCATCCTTAGCAAGTCCTCCGTTGGCCCCATTATTGCCATGTGAAAATTATCTTGAAAGAAGACCCGAATTCGATCAAGGCTTAACTACTTATTACATATTGCAAAATCCTAGAATCTCCTCTCAAAGTCATCCACGTCCACTTATTAGCCTCAAACATGTTTCGACACCATCTTGGTGTCGAGGCCGAGGCTGCGCCACAGCCACCGATCTGCAATTGACACACATCTCGACCTCCACGTCCCCTTGTCCCACTGGATCCCTCGTGCAGCAAAGTGATACCCTTGTCTTGGCGTGCCCTCGTGCGTTTGGGGGCTATAATCTCGCCTCGCGCTCCCATGAAACATCCTTGGACCTCCGGCCTCTCCGTTGGTGTCTCCATTGTGTGTTGTCTTGTCCAGGCTTGGTTCCAACGCGACGCAACCGATACAAAGCTAAGCCTCGGATGCCTCTCATTGAGGCCTCATGGCAATTGTCTCTTCGCCATACCGGCCAGTAGCTAATTCTCCGAACCCTACCCAGTCGTGTGCCATCAGGCCGGGTCTTCCCCACTGCCGCGCCCTGTCTCCAAGTGGCGTGGCCTCCAATGAAAGCCCCCTACGTTAGGAAGCACATAGCCTCTAAGTTAGCTGCCGACATCACCACCTCAACTTTGTTCCAACATCAAGGCATTCATTGTGAGTGCGATGTCCTGTTATTCAGACAATACTGGATTCTTTCGATCAAGGACATGCATGCCTCTGTCTATCAAACTCGTGCTCTCAACCATTATAGAAAAAAACAAAGCCAACTTGCGAAATCAACCAACCAACCAAACCAAACTGATCAGACAATTTATCGCCATTCTCCATGCCATCCACATCCACAACCATCCACAGCCATTCTCGATCCTCCTGATCACTTCTCAACATTGATTGAAAACAGCCTCTTATCCGCCACAGCCTGATCCCAGATCTTGGAAGTGTACTCAGCTCGAACAGGTCGGCCTCGGTTCGTACGCCATGTCATCTGGTAGTGCATCACAATCACTTCAGCCTGTCGGGCTCTGCTGATTGCGACATTAAGTCGCTGCGGTTCATTCATGAAGCCGGCCTTCGTGGTTCGGACCATGTCGAGAAACACAACATCTGCCTGGTTCCCCTGGGCTTTGTCGACAGTCATGACCTCGACTCGCTCCTGCCATTCGGCGGGCCACTGTTTGACCTCCGCCAAGTACTGGCGCATCGCGGTGCTGTAAGGTACCTGAATCATGATGGTCCCAGGCTTTGTCGAGTATATCAGGCTCTTGAACTCCGAGTCCGTCAACAGCTTCTTGACTTCGCCGACAACCCAGTTGTGATGAGCAGGGTTCCAGAAGCTGCTTCGGTGGGTTTCTTCTCGGCTCTGTGCCAGAGAGATGACGGCTCGATTCTCGTTCAGATTCTTCTTGCCCTCGCCCAACTTTTCGAGATATCCCTTGAGGTATTGCACAGTGGCGGGATACTTCTCGGCCTCAGTGTAACCAGACTTCATCTGACCATCATAGAAGAGAGTAGACGGAAGCTTGTGAAGGTTCCCAAATGCACGCTTGTTCACCAGCAGCTTGCTGTTGATGGCGCCCACCATATCTGCCCGGGCCATGAGGCTCACGCGCATTTGCTCAGCATGAGGGTTGAACTTTAGTCCCTTCTTCTCGGCGTCACGTCGATCGCCGCTCTTGACAAATGGTCGGGTTTGTTTGACATCACCGGTAAGAATCCAGGCGATTGGCTCGAAGAAAGCGATTGGAATCAGTGTAGTAAGTTCTCGGGCATGAGGAGCCTCATCGATAAACACCACGTCGGGTCGGAAGAGCTTTGAAAAGCTGCCGTACGCTGCAACAGGTGTAGTGGCAATGAAGTCTGTCTGTGCGAGGACAGCACGGTACAGCATCGAGACTTGGCTCCGAAGTGACTTCCAATCGTTGCTGCTCAACACCTCACCGTCATCCATTCTTGCCAAAATCTTCTTCAAAGGTGTGAAGCAGTCGTGTTGGTGCTTGGCATAGTAGTCCCATGCCTCTTCATCCAGCGTTGGGGCTTTGTTGAAGTTTCGCTCCACGTTAGTGTGTTTAGCAAGACTCGCGGTTGTCAAGAACTTCTTGGTAAAGTCTGCCTCTGCACTGGAATCACCGTCCTTATCAGACCCGGATTCGTTCAGCTTTGCGCTGTTTCGCATCTCGTATGGCCATCCGTGCATACGAACAACGCGGAGCTTCAATCCTGCAGCCTTGCAGAGCTTGAAGTAACGATCCGCCGCGTCATCGACGGTCTTGTTCAGGTCCACCACAAAGAGAATAGGGCTATGTCGCTTCTTGGATCCAGGACGGCGCTTGGACTGGATCATCGCGGAGACAACCATGTTCCACTCAGTCTTTCCAGCCCCGGGGCATCCATTGACGAAGTAGAGGCCATTGGGGATCTTGGTCAAGCCGTCAAAGGCGGCACGATGGTCTGCGTTGAATGCCTTGAAGCGCTGAACAATGAGGTCTGGAATCCGATGGCCTGGGTACAAAGGATTCTTGAGGTGAGGAAATACTTCGTGAAGGTTGTAATGAGTCCTGAATGGGGTCTTAAGATCCAGGATCATCTCAAAGGCAGCCTTCGCCTTGGCCGACAGTTGTCGCTCTTCCAGTCGCGGCTCTTCAATAAATCGTCGCATCGCGGCGAGCTCGGCCTCGTAAGTGTTGCAGAAGGTATCCCAGGTAATGGTGATGGTCTGGCGGGATGCCTCACTCAACTTGAGATTTTGAAAGTCATCAAGGGAAGACACGGACTGCATTGTGCCCATGAGATCAAGTTCAACGTGTTCTCCATTCTTGTCTTCCCACGATCGAGGTACGTCGACCTTGAAGGCAGCACATCTGGAGACGGCTGAATCCGGGAGATCCTTGGCGTCTTCGTAGGGGTTGGGGATTCGCGTCGCATGAAGATGAACTAGCGAGAACACTCCATTGGCGTTCTCAATGGTGACATCCATATCCACAGTGAAATGGTCAGCCATAGCAGGGAAGATCATGTCGTCAGTCATCTTGGGGACCTTGACAAGAAACAACCAAGACTTAGCAAACGAAGTCGTGAGGCCGGGGATAGGAGCTAGAGGCCAAGCTTGAAATGGTGTGCGCTGTTGGTTGAATCGCTGCAGGACAGCTTCTTCGTTCTGCATTTCAATTATGGTTCCCTCCTCGTGTCGCCAGACATAGAGATCTGTGACGGGGAACGTATGCATAGGAGCGATGGTCTGCGCATCCATAGTTAGCGACCGAGAAACTCTAGCAGAATCATGGGTATTTTTGCTTGCCTTCTCAGAGACCCGCTGGGTCACGGTAGCCACGACGGACATTGTGAAAGTAGGAGAATGATGTTGAAGACAGTAAGGGAGGTTAAAGGCGATATGAGAAGTCAAGACAGTGTGCTTGCTTCTTGCTGATAACGCGTCGCCCCGTAGCTTGGGATGACAGGAGGGTTGGCCGCAACAGAGGGAGGAGGAAAAGAGACTGATGGCTAAGCAACGGCCAGAGAAGACGGACGATGGGGAGAAAGAATAAAGAGAAGAGAAGATGAAGTCAGATGAAGATAACGCGGGTGATGAATCTCTTGAAGTCTTGAGTGCGTTCAGCCAGCTCGACAAAGCGATGATTGATTGATGTTGGAAGCGCAAGAAGCCGTAGATAAGAAATCCCGAAGTTCTGACTGATGGTGAAGGAGGGAAAGAGAGAAGAGAGGCAGGAGGGAGAGAGGAGGGGACTTTATGTTCAAACGAGGAAGGCGGTTTGCACTGCCGTTTGCCCGTAGGCTGCCACTGTCAACACTGTCAAGCCTCAACACTGTCAAAGTCATGCAGGTGAGGAAAAATCTGAGGAGAGTTCTGAGAAATACCCTTCCATTGCCTTTGAGGCAGTGAATCACTGCTTGTTGAGAGGAGGGGATGCACGCACACACGCCCCTGAGAGGCACCTGGTGAAGGTGAAAACGGTGTCTGGTGATGATTCACAGTCGTTGTCAGGTCAACAGCAAAGGTAAAATGGAAAAATCAATCAAACACTTTTCGTCACAGCTATCTACGGGCATCTTGCCTTTACTCGCAGCTTCCATCGGCCTATGAACGTGTGCCAAATACCATACTCATGCTCAACCCTATCTCCCCAACAGATGGTCATCATTCTGTAGCCTAGAATGGGCCTCCCAAACACTGACATGCAGATGAGATACCGCATCGAACATCATGGAAAAAGGTCAAGCCAGTAGCTTTCCATCTCCGTGATCCCAATTGAGGGGAGTTGTTGGGGATTAGGTCAGATCGATGACCACACTCCCAGCTCGCTAATCGGTTCTAGCACCTTCGTTGCTGTCCACAGCCATCATGCTCCCTTCCATCATCTCCGGTGAATGGTGAACTTCATCTTCAGAAGCATCGGTCAGGTTGGTCGTCGAATCGGTGTCGTCATCGTCGACGATGATGGCATCTTGGCCATCGTCGTAGGGTAGCATGCCATCTTCCTTCAGAAGCCACTGCTCGATGTGCTTGTAGAGGACGCGGACCGTGTTGGGAGGGAAAGCGTTTCCAATCTGTCTTTTGATGGACGTCATGGTTCCAAGGAATTGATGGTTTTTGGGGAAACCTTGGAGACTCGCATACTCTCGCAGAGTCAGGTTGCGTGTGCCGTCTGGGTAGTAGAAGTCACCTCCACGGGTGGTGATGGTTCCAGCAAGGCGGTTCGGGTCGTATGGAGCTCTTCGGGGTTCGTAATATTTCACATTGTCAAGATCATGAAGATCATCGCCTGGTCGAATACCTCGAATGGCCTTGCCGATGCTGTTGTAGGGCAACAAGCCGGCTTCTGGACCGTGAGTAGGCTGAGGGAATGGAGGAAGTCGCTCTCCTGGAGCGGCGGCAATGAGAATCAGACGCTTTCTATCCTGTGCTGCGCCCCAAGTGCAAAGTTTGATGACTCTCCATCGCACCGAGTAACCATGCTGCGTGAAGTCGGCGAGAAAGGAGTAGAAGTATTCGGCGTGACGGTGATGTGTAAGGCCAAAAGTCTGCTCGACGGTGATGATACGAGGGCTGAGTTTCTTGAGCAACTGGTTGCAGCTGTAAAGAGCAAAAATGTTGTCGTCATCTTGGGCCGACGCGTGGGTGTGGGCAGGTGAGAAGAACTGACATGGAGGGGAGAAGTGGAGGACATCGACACGCATGTGTTGATTGTCAAACGAGAGAAACTCATCAAGAGACATCTTGAAGAGATGAGTGTCGGGGAAGTTTGTTTCGTATGTGTCCCAAACTTCTGGAGCTTTGTCGATTGCGTATTGGATTTTGAATCCAGCCATTAGAGCTCCTCGCGAGACTCCGCCCGCACCTGAACAAGAGTCGAAAACAGTGTACTTCTGGCCCTTGGCTCGAATCTTCTTTTGCTTGGTTCCATTGTCGTCATCAAGGTTGATGCAGCCCTGTTGGGAATTGAAGGTTGGCGCCCACGATCCTCCTTTGACTCTGGTGCCTCGCCATTGGTTGCTGAGGACTTCCTCAGAGATTCGATACTTTGGATCGAGAACCTCGGACTCGTGAACGCGAACAAAAGCTTCCTCGGTCTGTCTCTTTCTGCTCCCTTGCCCGGTGAAATAGACCTCCAGCTTCTAACGGCAGGTCAAGTGGGTAGACTGCTTCTCTGGGCGGCGTCTTGCCTCTGGGTGCTCGGGGTGGAAGGTGGTCCGGTTGAAGCGGGGATACAGGGCGTTGGTGGTGATAATGGGATAAGGTTTGATGACGGAGGATGGGCTGATATCGACAAACTCTTCAGATGCACTTGGATCATCTTGATTGTAGTAGAGCATCATGCAAACTTCGTGAGCCTTTCTGGGGAGCTTGCCCCAAGCCGAGCGAAGTCTGGTGAAAGGAATGCCGCGGATCTTGATTTCACCGGAGGATGTGCGCCGGACCACAATCTTGACAAGGACGAATTGGACAAGGTAGTCTCCAGAGTCGAACTCGTGGACTTGGAGAAACGTTCCAGGCTGGATGGTGTAGTTGGCGACCCGCACTTTTTCAAGTGCAAATTCGTCGTCATTGAGAAGGTGGTGGCCTGAGGTTCTCAAGTCTACTGTGAGGTCAATCACTTCCTCAGTCGTCGTTCCGAAAATTGGTGGTGACTCGTCGGTGATGGTGCAAGACGAGTCCCGCCGCTGGCGGCCACCAGACCCGGATGGCCTCTCCGTGAGGAAGCAAACCTCGTCATCTTGCTCGAGGTTAATGGAGGATGCCGGCATCCTTTCGATGAGGAGCCAGGGTGAACCCAAGGCAGAGAGAGTGATAGAGTCTAGATCGTTGAGTTAACAGACTAGGCAACCGTAGATGAAAGAAGGAGGGAAACATACCTTGTGATGTGCTTTGATGTGATGTGGAGATTGAAAGAAAGAAAGAAAGGAAGAAGGAAGGTGAAGGAAGACTTCTTCCAGTTGTGTGATTTGACTTTGCGCCTGAATTCGGCGGATTGGCTACCTCATTGAGAAGTGAATGTTGAAGGGGGGGCGCCGAAGGCGTTTGCAGTGACGGCTCAGAGCTGCATAGGTGTTGCGAGGGCAACGCAAAGGATGATAGGCGAGAAACGGTAAAGCAAAGGCAAACGCCAAATTTGCGGGGTAATAATATGGTAAAAATCATAATGGCGCAGAGATTGCGCGCGTTTGAGAAAAAACGCCGAGCAATTGAATAAGTTTGTGATCAAAGTGTTCATCTCTGCCCCCGTTTGCGCGGGGAGAACTCAACTCTTTGTTTACACCGTGAGGTCAGAGTGAACATGGCATTTACTACCTTGCAAACAGAAGGGAAGAATTACTCAATCTGTAAGTCGCCACCGTTTGATTGCCTGATATTGGCGTGACATGCTTTGTTCTTTCAACATGACAGAGGTGACCATGGATCCCTGAGATCGTCATTGCAATACTCTGATGACTTGCTTCGGCCTTTTTCTATTGAGCCACGTTGTTTCAAGTTGGATTTTCTGTATGTACACTCCCCTCCGTACCATGAGTTAGACGTATCAATGCCTTAACCTTATCCTGGAGTGAGAGTTTGCTGACGATGAAGGGCCGAGACGCTTTTACCCACTTTGGGAGATGCGGCCAGTTTCGTAAATATTTCTCCGAGACTCCATAACGCTTGTTTACGCAATGGATTTTTCTAGTATCTTCCTTGTGTATTGGAGCCGGGGTGTAAGTCTTCAGCCTAGCTTTTGTTGAGTGGTCTGTGTTGGCTGCTCTGGCCTCCATCAAGGCCGGAGCAGCTTCGACAAACGACGATGAAGGGACCTGGTGGGTATTAAGAAAGGAAACAGCCTGCGTTCGGATAAGGGTGGCAAGTGAATCTGCATGGTATCTGGTTAGTTCGGTGCCCAAGCATCAAAGTGACCTCACATTGCTCCCTTGGCATGGAGCTGTTCCATGGGGGATCAACAAATGTCAAGAAGCTCGTACAGTGTTCTTCCCTTCTGACTAGGGATACTATCTTTCATCGATCGTGGTGGTTATGGAAACTTCCTTGTGAAGTATACATGCCTCTGGCCCTGAAGTTCATACCCATCTTCGACTCGCTTCCACTCTTGGTAGTGTCGACTTTGGATCCGCTGGCATTTACAAAGTAATACTTTCGCCCCAATACGTGACGTTGGATCCTCACTTCCTTTCGCCGACCAGAGCGCCGAGAAGATACAACCACTGTCCCATCATCCTGACCCTCGGCCTCATTGACATCCGTCACCACTCCTGACACCCTCGCAGCGAAATCCCACCAATTATTCCCGCTCGTTGATAACAGGCTCAAGATATCATGATTAGCTCTCGATCCGAACATGGAAACGCAGTTTCTTAATTGGTAAAGACATCTTTCTTCAACATTCCGTCTCATGTGGCGTTTACTGTAGTGTGGTGCTGGGTTCCTACCAGGGAGTACCGCTTGGAAGTGGTTGAAGCTGACGTTCACGTGATATCCCAGTTCGCAACACCCCTCTCTCCTTGCCTAAGTACTCCAACAGCCTTCAACTTCCCTTCGCACCGCTTCTCTATCAATGTTACCATGAATCATGGTCTTTCCCGGCCTCGCATAGAGGACCATGTCACTCGGCTTCGTGCCGCACAACTCTACCGACCCCCAGTGAACATAAGACAAGCAAGGGCGCAGGCGGTCCCATTTCGCGACGACGAGCTGATGGAAGGGCCGCACAGTTGTTCCGCAGCAGATTTTGATATGCCATGCCTCCGGAGATGCCCTTTTAACCTGGCCGATATTGACTGGGAATCCTCATCTCGTCTCGGTGGTGGACTTGATGGGTACGTCTGGAAGGTGTGGTTCAAAGGGGATGAACCCTTTGTTCTGAAAGTGGTGAGCGAGTCCAGTCTCTTCGTTCTCGCTAGGCATACCGGCTCACTCTATTGATAGTTTTGGGACGCCGAGCCGCCTGAGTTCTACCACTACTTCGCTGTGCAGCGGGAATGTCAGAACGCCGCTCACATCCAAATGATGGAGACGGCAGTGAAACGGGCTTCAGCGGATTCAGCTTCGATTCTCGTCAAAGCTAAGCCAGAAACCAAGTATGATGCACTTGACAACATTCACGCCTTTTCAACCGAGGGGCGCGACCTATGGGCATCTGTCGAAGCTTCAGAGGTTACCGCGATAACCTCGATTCCGCGGATGAGGAAATGCTATGGCTGGCTGAAGTTCAACGGCCAGACTTTCCTTAATATGCCTCCGAAACTCTGGGCGCCAAGTCTTATCATTAACAAGATCAATCGCAATTTTTCCCCCGACAAGGAGTATTTTGCCATTGTTTACGAATTCGTCGAGGAGGGTGAAAACGATCCGGCGACGGTGGAGAAAGTCGACGAGTTCTTGTGGCTTTCTGGCTTCGGGCATAATTCTTCGCCCCTCGAAAAGAATTGGAAGAGTGGAGTGCTCATCGATCTCTCGGATATTGTTCATGCTGGTGGCCTTGGATGGTCTCCGAAATCTTACGGGGCAAGGCCAGCCAACCGCATTTTGAGGCCAACCAGAGGCTGCCGAAGCTGAAAAGAGAGGATGCAATACTCACTAATCGTATCAAGGCAGCGGCGCTGCTTGGTCATGTTGGGTAGAATTGAACATCTTGAACTGACTTGTCCGCTCAACCAAGGGTTGAAAACTTGCGTGGGTTGATCAAGTGGAAGGTCGGTGGGATCCAAAGACATATACAACATATGTTCTATGCTCGGTGCGAGTATACCCAGACACGGCTTTCGTGGAACTCGGTCCCAAGAACTTGTTGGAAGCCGTTGGGATTAGCAGTCTTACATCAACAAGCAGCCTAGCAGTTCAGAAACTGGGATATGGAACTTTGTGTTAAGAGCAGATATCAAAGTTTGGGGGAATGGGCATCATGCTGGGACAGGCGACCCTAAATCTCTGCTTAAACGCTTTTTCGAGACTTTTCTCTCAAGTTAAGAGAAGTAGCTCGTCGCTAGTCCTTAAAATATGTTCCCAGTCTGGACTACCATCAGCCTCGGTCGTCCTCGATCGCAAAGCCCAAAGTTCCTCAAGCACCTCGAGAGCCCTTGAAATATTCCGAAACCGACGTTTTTGAAACGAACTTTGAAGCTTCCATCGAATGGCCTCCATCTGATCGCTGTTCGTCACTTCGCCTCCCGCGATGAATAGGGGGAATAAAAGAGAGGATTCGCCAACGTCGTCGAGCGGAACGCTTGCAACGCTCTTAAGAACGCCCGAAACTTCTGCGTGGATACTGTCTTGGAGGGTAGCCCGTGATAGATCAACGTCGTTCAGGGCTTGCTGGGTAAATGGATCACTGTGTTGTAGGTGCTGTCGCATCTTTCGATATAGATGTATAAGAGCAGCTCCACGGTAAGCAGAGGCGACAGCCTCAAGGGTGGGAGGGGTATCATTTGGGCATTGCCAACTTTTTAGGGCGTCCTCTATGGCCAGATATTGCTGAAAGTGAGTAGAAACCCCAGACTCGGTCGTTTCCCAGCTTAGGTCGGTGGTTTTGGCAACCAAAGCAAGTATCGCGGAAGCAACACCCAAGTAAGTGTCGACTTCGTCTGTGATACCCTCGAGATATCTCGCGTCCAGTAAAGGCTTGGTTCCAATGGTCACGCTCCCAATAATATCATGGTATGCGAAATTGCGCAACACCCACCGGCCTTCAGACGTCGCCTTCAGGGCGTCGGGTCCTCGTCCAGTCTGGTGTTGAGCCGATGTGATGAGATGTTTTGCACCGATTAGGTGGTTATACCAGCTCGAATGACTCCCCAAACACACCTCAGAAGTCAACAGGATAAGAGAAGCAGAGAGGGTGGGCTCGGTAAAGGTGGGTTGGTCTGCTGGGAGGCATACTACCCTTGACAAGGCATGCAGGGCATTGGATCGTGCCTCGAGTGATACAGTGGTATATGACGAGTCCAGGGAAGATAGGTGACCTGAGGCGTAGGCAATTAAAGCTTCAGCAAGTGCAGGTGACTCTATAGCCATGGGTAGAAAGTCTTGAGTTGAGTGAGCAAAGAGTGTCGGAATGGAGGAAGCAATGGATCTTACCAGATAGAAACGAGTTATTATGTTTGCTAACCGTCAAAAGCTCAGAAAGAACTTTGATGTAGTGATTCATAGCATGACGTCTCCTGAGTGACTCCGTCTGGAGTGGTAGGCAAGCCAATGGTCTCGTCAAGGCCATCGACTCGGGAACTGGCTGAGGAAGAGTCTCCTCTGCTGTCCCACTTGCTTCAGTCACGGAACTCCGAGAAGGAGGCACAATGCGACGGATCGGATCCCGGATACACTCGAGATTAAGCCTAATGCATGCCCCGCATACTGGGAACGTGTTTTCCATGCATTTCTTTCGCCTGGTTGCTAAGTTAGCGTGTGTCCAGTACTGGAGATGTTGCCGAAAATCTGCCTAGGAGATAATGACCTGAGAAAGAAGGATAGCTTGGGGGCTATATACTGACCTGTATCTACAGGTTAAGCATCCTGTCTTGTCATGCTTAGAGCCTTTCCTCCTTTGCACTGTTTTCTCTGGCATCTTGGGTTTGGAGGAGTCGTTGCAGTTGGTTTGAGGTGTGACTGAGTGTGGAGGCAGATCCAAGACCGAACGAGGTGTGGCGACAAGGCACTTTTTGGCGTCTAATTGCACCCAGCTTGTTGCATTAGTCATGTTTGGACTCATGAATATTCCGATAGCCAAGCTTAGACCATTTATATAACGAGCTTTCTCGATTATTGCCTAGATTGCTATTCTATCTACGGGATGCTGATGACAACCTTGCCCGTATGGGTCGAGCTCCAGAGGTAGTCATACGCCGCCCTGGTTTCCTCAAACGCGAAGACCCGGTCAATGACAGGCCGGATTGACTTGGCCTCGAAGCAAGCCAGCATGTCTTGAAGCTGCTCTCGAGAACCAACAACTACGCCACGAACGACACAAAGTCTGTCGAGCGCGAGGAACGCTGCATCCGGGCCTCGAAGCTCCTTGCCCGCCCCTAACGGGTCCGGGTTGGTGATATGGCCAATGCAGTTTATCTGCCCATTAAATCCAATGGCATCAAAAGATGCTTGAAGCGTCAAGGTTCCGCCAATCTCGATAATGTAGTCAACTCCCTTGCCGTTGGTGATCTTTATGGCCTCCGCCGCCCAGTCAGGTGTCTTCCTATAATTGACAACGTGCGTTGCGCCCAGAAGCTTGGCTTTTTCAAGCTTCTCGTCAGACGAAGACGTGACAATGGTCTTTGCTCCTGCAGCATGGGCAATTTGCAGCGCAAAAGTCGAAACTCCACCGGTGCCTTGAAGCAGAACCGTCTGGCCGGGCCGGAGCGGCGTGAGGCCATACAAGGCGTTCCACGCAGTCAGTGCAGCGCAAGGAAGGCAAGACGCTTCTTCGAATGAGAGATAGTCCGGGATCCTGACCACGCCAGTCTGGGGGAAGATGAAGTATTCACCCAGAAGACCCTGGATCTCGCCACCCAGTTGAGTAAGGCCGATCTCGCGTGTTAGTCGGCCGGCAATATGATCCTGGGTGAAGTTGGCCAAGACTCGATCCCCGACCTTCCACCCAGTCACTCCCTCTCCAATCTCTTCGATGGTGCCTATAGTTTCAAGTCAGAAACGCAAGGGCAGCGTCGGGGAATCTGGGGCCAACAAACCGGCACCGTCACTCCCGGGAACCACCGCATCCGGCCCAGGGAAAGGATATGTCCCAATCGCCAATATTCCATCCCTCCAGTTTAGAGAAACAGCCTTGATTCGGACCAATATTTGACCAAACTTGGGAGGTTCCTTGGGAACATGGCGAAGGGTTAGGCAATCGAATCCCTTTTTCTCAGGGAGCCAATACTGCTTGAAGGTTGTTGGCGCCATCTTGTATTCAAAGATTGATAGAAAAGAAGAGATTTTTTGTTGGTTGGATTGCAATACCTGAGAATCTGAATCTATCTTGTCGAGGGTGCTCCCTTCCCTCTCGCAGCCATGGGCTCCTCTTATAGATGCGTCATATCTATCATATCTAAGCAGTTCACAAGGAAGATTCCTAATATCGCTAATTGAGCGTCTGTGGCGCTTTTGGCGTGTTGTTCCGGTATCAGTTCCTCTCTCACATTGTTCGCTCAACGTGTGTGATGCGTCTGGCGTGATGGGCGCGATGGGCGTATTCGGCGTAATTGAGTGTGGGGCAAGGCCAGGTGATGCTATCGCCATGTTTAGGGCCCGTCATTGCTGAGACTAGGTAGTGAATTGGTGAGGAGCAAAGCCAGGGGTTGGTTGGTTTCTATTATGGAAGAGAAAATCACATCCTCGATATCATGTTTAGGGTTGATTCCAACGTTGGGTCTGGTTCTGAAATGATGTACGAGGAATGAAGAGATGACGGCGAGCTTACAGTCAATTGGGACTCATTGCAAATGAAAGACCTACGGATTCGATAAACTCATCATCATTTAAAGCCACAATAACGTGAAAATAACCTAGCATTACACGCACCGAAGAGCCTCACATACTCATAATTCCATTTATGCTCTTTATGACTAGGCACACAGCGCAACTTACCCGGGAGCCCAAGGAATGCCTACTAGGTGACATTTCTTTCCTCTGCCTGAGAGTCGAGGGGTACAATCATCAATATCCCATCAGCAGCAGAAGAAAAGAGTCGGAAAATTTTATCTTGCAAATCCAATTCTTCAAGGATCTTTCGCCGCTTGACACGGCCGGGATATGGGCGGTGGTGGGGCTTGCGATCTTGGGGTAGACTCTTGAGGTCATTGATAATTGGATTGATCTATGAGCTAGGGAAATGCCAGAGCGCAGCAATGTAGTCGATAACTTGGAAAATAATCACTTAAATCAGGATCCAGGGACATTTTGATTACAAACAACTCTTGTCATGAACAAGGTCTTGCTCTTGGTTGCTGTCAAACGTCTCTCGACATTGCCTAATTGGGGTTACCAACTTCAGAATCTCAACCACCAAAAAACGCCACTAGTCGCCGGTATTGTTTGCACCTTCACTTACCTTGCTCAACCCGCCATGACAACACGTACACTACGAAAGCGGGCGGCCGCGAGTACCACAGAAAAAGTAGTGCCCAAACGACAGAAGACCAAGGTCGTTGGCCCGCCCGACGACGAAGCAGAGGAGTTGCCACACAATCTGGGCCCTGTCCGTCCATTCCGAAGGAACCACCAAGAGGATGCCACGTCAACAAAGGTCGCGGATGGGATAGTCGAACACGTCAAACTTGAGAACGGTCCCCCGGAGTCCAAACCACTCGTGGAGCCAACGGTCAAGCCGGAGCCCACAGATGGAGAAGTGGTGACTCGAAGATCATTGCGACCGAGGCGATCCGCTGCCAAGTCCTCGTATTTTGAGTCTGACGATGACCTCGACACAAAGAAGCCCACCAAGAGACCAAGCAAGCAATCAGCCGTGAAGAGGGAGGTAAAAGATGAATATGAGGATGCCGAGGCTACACCAGAGATTCCAGCTCGAAAGCCTGTCAAAAAGACCAAGGATAATCCCTATGGACTCACACCTGGCATCACCCCCTTTCCCGAATGGACAGCTCCTTCAGCAGGAGAGTGCGAAGAAGTCTATCGCAGACTTGCTTCTATTCATGGCGAAGCTAAGGCACCCGACAAGATACCGGCGCCGTCATTGGAGGTATCAGGGTGTGGAGAGGTTCCTTCAGTTCTCGATGCTCTGATCCGGACCCGCCTCAGCGCAAACACTTCCAATCGAAACTCGAGTGCCGCCTTCAGAGGGCTAGTGAGCACTTTTGGCACTGTCGATGAAGGGATTGGTAAAGGGAGCGTTGACTGGAATAAGGTCAGAACAGCTCCCTTGACAACCATTGTCGAAGCGATCAAAACAGGTGGTTTGGCGCAGGTCAAGGGAAAAGACATCAAAGCAATATTAGAGTTGGTTCATGAGGAGAATGTGAAGCGACGAGATGCTTTCATTCAGGAGAAGAAGTCAGGCAAGATATCCGGGGTTGTCAAGGCTGATGGCAAGACCCAGGGTCAAAAGGACCTAGAGATCTTGAAGACGGAACAGGATATCCTCTCACTGGATCACATTCACGGAATGCACCCCGATGAAGCGATGCAGACATTGACCAAGTTTCCCGGTATCGGCGTCAAGACAGCATCCTGTGTCATCCTGTTCTGTCTCCAGCAGCCCAGCTTTGCCGTCGACACACACGTCCACCGGCTTACCGGGTGGCTGAAATGGATGCCGCCCAAAGCCACGCGGGACCAGACGTTTAGCCATCTGGAAGTGCGAATACCGAATCATCTCAAGTACGGGCTGCATAAGCTCTTTGTTCAGCATGGGCGAAGCTGCATACGGTGCAGAGCTAACACGAGTGAGGGGAGTGAGGAGTGGAACAATGAAGAGTGCCCTCTGGAAGGACTCGTTGAGAGAACGGGGAAGAGACAACACGCAGCGGCAAAGAAGAAACAGATCAAGGACGAGGATAGTGACTGATATCCGATCTAGGCCTGTATATATGTACGATAGATGTGAAAATTAAGTTTTAGATCCTGTGCTAGACAAGTGAAAGTGATTGTGAATAACGCCAGGTCTAAGCCACAGGGAAGCCAAACGAGTGTTGCGAGTCAGCATGAAGAAGGTTGATAGAAATGTTTGTAAAACTGTCCTCGAAAATGTTAAGAAGGAATTAGCCTACTACGTAACAAGACATGAGCATTGATTCGAGTTTCGATACAATGGCATCAGGATTGTTGAGATAACTGTAGGTTGTTGGTGATTCACTTGCACTTGGCCGAACATCAACCGCTCCCCAGCGACGGCTGCCCCACTCATTTCATTAAAACCCCTGCAAGAACGCGGCTCCAAGGCGCGTCAGAGCCAAGGCAAGGCGGTCCGGAGCTTCAACCTGACTACATTTATTTTCAAAGCCTGTTCTCGGAGCACATCCATTGCAGGCTGACTGCCTGCTGCAGAAGAAAGACTTTTGGTAGGGCCTCATTGTGTTCATGTTTTATCTATTTGCGTATCTAACCCCGCTAGATTCGTTCCTTCCTTCCAACTGCCGCTGCTGCTGCCGTGTTGCGGCCTTGATGATCTTTAGTCCTCAGGGCGAAAAGTGACCCAGCAACCACCAACCTACCTCCCTGATAAATTCCACCTTCAACATCATCAATCAACCTTTCCACCTACAACATCCTCTCGCCTTCGATCGTTACCTCGGCTTTGCCCCCTTTCTTTCCTTCTTTCATCAACCGATCCGTGCCTCCGCCCGCATCGAGACGTCGCCGCCTACCGCACCTCCCGAGATCCTCGATGATCCAACCTTGTTGTCGACATCAGTCCGATACCCCACTTTGGCCGCGAAATCGAGAGATGCGTTTACCCAGACACGTCGCACAATATGGACATACATGAGGAGCTCAGTCAGTGGTACGAGAAGATCCAAAAGTTCCCCAAGGAGTGCCATCTGCTTTGCCCCCGAATCAGCGACGATGACTACGAGAACTACAAACTCCTCGACGATCCCGACTCGACCATATCACAAGATGAGAAGAAGAGTCGCATTGAGGAGGGGAACGAGCGTCTCAAAGTCACATACTGGAACTGCTTGATCTTTGCCTTTGACAAGCAGAGCCAGGGGAAATGGGGAGACGAACTTGCCGACAGACTCAATCACATCCTCAAGTATTGCCCCGAATGCGTCTTCAACTGGCACATGAAGCGCAAGGATGTTCTCCAGCAATTCCAGGAGTAAGTTTACCTCTGCGCCAAGGCATGGCAGATTTCCTTGTTAACAATTTCAGACGATGGAACGAAGAAGTTGTCACCGAGATTAGGGAAATGCTCGAGAACATAGACATCGCTCGTATCGATAAAAACCTCGTATGGGCCAAAGAGTTTATTGAGAGGATTGTGAACACCACCGGTGCTGCATTCAAGAAGTCGCAGCTTGGAGAGCACTTGACCGAGGTTCACATTTCCGTCTATGAAGCTCTATGCTGCATGCCGTACATGGCACAGCCAGACCGACGGGCGACATTTCAATTTGTCTTTCAGCGCTTGCAGGGCAAGAGTGGCCTCAAGCTCGGAACGAAGGACCCTTTACCAGGAATGACATACTTCATTTTTGACCAAAGAAACCAAGATCGCCGCAAGTGGGCAACACAGAACTTTCAGAACCTTGACAGCAACGCCATGTCCTTGGAGCAGTTCGACTGGGCTGTCAGCGGAGGACTCAGTTGGGCCATTGACGACATCAGCCGAAAGGACGCCCAGGCGCCAGAAGCGTGGCCCGAGATTGAGCAATTCTGGCAAGGGTTCAACGAAATTCTCAGAACACTCACTGCCGATGTCATACTTCAACGTCTCCGAAGCCTTGAGCTAAAACCAGGAAGTTTCAACATCTACGACCTGCTCTTCAGCCATATTCAATCCTGCCCTGCAGAGGGTGTCCTGGTTATAACAATCATCGTCTTGACCGGCTTTCTCAAGAAGGCGCCGACAGCCTTCTGGGACGTAATTGGTGACGCAAGACCCAATGTGATTGCAGATCTGCTCTTCGCGAGCCCAGTCTACAAGAACTTGCTTCGCCAGTCTCTGGAAGATTGCTGGACTGGATTCGACACAAATTCCTCTCTTGTGCCGTTTCCCACCTCCTGGGTTGACCCCTGGCTGCAATCGCTTAATCGAGATAGAAGGTATGATGCCTGTGAGGTCTTGATGCATACCCTCTTTGAGTCGCTGGCCAAGGATCAGTCAATTGGAGAGCCGGGCAGGGCCGCTTGCATACGCGCTGGTTTTGATGCCTTGCAATTCACTATGACGACCTTCCTCGACCAGGACACCAAGATCGGTGCTGGAACTACGCACCTCTACGCCAGTGCTGCATTCAATCTGGTCATGAAGTACAAGGATCTTATATTGAGAAATCTGCGTGCTCCTGGCCCAGACCGGGAGGGCTGGCAGACTTTCCAAGTGGCCAACGCAGCCAAGAAGGTCATGTCAACTGCCATGAAGCTGGACATGAAGATCTTTGCAGAGGAGTACATTGCCTGCCTTGAAGGAAAGCAGCTCCAGTCCGCAGTCACAAGAGACTCCAAGGTTTTCTGGCAAGGCGTCGTCGAAATGTTTGATCTGTCATCCGAGCAAATCGATCTAGCAAGAGACATTGTACTCTCTCTCGAACCCTTGATTGGTGTCGAACAAGTGAGAGCGCTAAAGAGCGATACCAACTTGGGAGAGTCTAGCAAACAGTTCAATAAGGCTCTTACCGGAACCGTGGAGGTTCTTGGGAACCTCCTTGGACGAGTTTCTGAACTCGACGCCACGGATCTCAACACGCTGTTTAACGACCGCCATGCTTTCCAGGGCACTATCGGCCTCTCCACTCACGGAGAGTCGGATCTCGCCGAGGCAGCTTCTGAACTGCTGAAAAGCTGGACTGGGGAGCTGTCCCGAAGCAGCGCCTTCGAGCAAATGTCGCAGCTGCATCCTGATCAAACCCTTTCGTCCATAGTGTGGGCATTGGAGCGGATCCTGAAGCCCCCGAATCCTTGGGGTCCTATCAGGCCTATTCTCAACATGAGTCGAGATATCCTCCGTGGTTTGACAGACCCTATCTCTGGTGTCCTCCGAGTCAAGACTCTTGAGCCAATGTCGGCAGCAAAGGTTCTACGTTGGTGGAGCGAGCAATGGCGGTTCGTGTCGACTGCCTGCAGGAACATCGAAGGCTGGTCTCGATACATTCAGAACGCCACCATGACAGAGTTCTGCAGAGAAATCATGGAGCTTGCTGAAGCTCTTGTCGCAGAAGACGGTCTCATCACTTCCGCCATTTCCAAAGCCCTAGGCAAGAGTGAGCAGGATACCATGTCCCAGATCCTTGTGCCAGCAAAACAGCACTTTGGCGGCATGGAAAACATGATCCGACTTAAAGATAGGTGGCTCGTCGACGTCACAGTCCGAGTCCTGTGCAAGATTCTCACCCGTCTTCGAGAGAACGGCCATGAGATCAACCCGGCCTCCCGTAAGCTGATTACTGATGCTTGTCTACCGACCAGCGTACCTGGCAAATATGTTAGAACCACAAACATGACAGATCAACAGCGGGCCGAGCTTTTGCAGGCCCTGGGGCAGACTGATGAAGAGGTTCAGATTTACCAACTGGGCATAGTGGAACAGTCGGCACAGAAAACCAAGGACAAGGTCAAGAAACAGAGCAGGCTTGATGCTTGGTCGAAGTCGGGTACTTCGTCCACAGGAACAATTACCACACCGTCCTCCAGATCAAACCGGGACGATGTGCTTGAGCTTAGTAGCTCTATCGACAGTCCTATTCTTAAGCAGCTTGAGGCACAACAAGCCAAGGCAAAGGCAAAGGCCATGCTCAAGGTCAAGCCCAAGCCCAAGGGACCTGATCTCAAGGCTATCTCTGCACTGAAGGAAAGCAGACAGAGAGCAAAGGCCGAAAAGATGAAGCGTGATGCAGAGGCTATCGCGCGAGCCAAGGCCCTTCGAGGGGAGATTGTCCCCGGTGAGGGTTCTGGTCTGCTTGGCCTTGGTCTTAGCGGCAAGGATCATGGAAGAAGCGACATCATGGTTAATAGCTCGGATGAGGAGTCAGAAGAAGAGGATGAGTCTGATGCTGACAACGAGCTCGCGGCTCTCAGCACTGGAGGCCAGAAGACTCTTGATGAGGCTGAGAAGCGTCGTCTGCAGGCGCTCCGTGACAAACTCCGTAAGCCCGTCAAGAAGGTAAGGCAGCAAAGATCTGTCAAGGAGATGAGAGCTCGGTTGATTCCTCCCATGGATCGACTGCATAACACCATCCTGGCCTGGGACATCTTCCACACAGGCAATGACCCACCCAACGGTCCAAAAGCATCTGAGGTTGCGACCAAGTACTCCAACCCTAGATCATACCAGGATACATTCTTCCCGTTGCTGGCATCCGAAGCCTGGCGCTCCTTTGTCACTTCCAAGGACGAGATAACGGCTCAACCCTTTGGCATGAAGATTGCTAGTCGTGCAAGTGTCGATAGCTATCTGGAGGCGACATTCACCATGCCCGTCGTCCAGAACAAGGATCGGGGTGTGTCGGAAGGCGACATTCTACTCGTATCTGAGGCAGAGAATCCCCTGACCGAGCAGACCGCTCGACACTGTCTAGCCAGGGTTCATCGCATCACATACAAGAAGGAGATGATCGAGGTCACTTACCGGGTGGCCTCTCGCAACAACCCCATGACACAGGTCCTGACCCCCAACGTTAGTGTGTATGGCGTCAAGATCACAAACATGACCACTATCGAGCGAGAGTACGCTGCGTTGGAGAGTTTGCAGTACTATGACCTGATGGACGAGATCCTGAACGCCGAACCATCTCCTATTCTTCGCTATGGCGAGGAAAAGGTGTCCAGCTGCATGGACAACTTCTCCCTGAACCACGGACAAGCTATGGCTGTTCTTGGTGCCCATGATAATGACGGTTTTACACTGATCCAGGGGTGAGTTCTTGTGATTTCTATAGAAGTAGATAACACTAACATTGTCAGTCCTCCTGGAACTGGAAAGACCAAGACCATCGTGGCCATGGTTGGCACCCTTCTCTCGGAGCAGCTCAGCCAAATGAACAACACGGGCGTTCCCGTGGGCGTGCCCCTACGACCGAACGGGGCACCTGCCGCCAACAACCAAGCTCGTTCTAAGAAGCTTCTTGTGTGCGCTCCCAGTAACGCCGCCGTGGACGAGTTGGTGCTGCGATTGAAATCTGGCGTCAAGACGATCTCGGGCAAGACTCGCAACATCAATGTCATTCGACTTGGCAGAAGTGATGCCATCAATGCTGCTGTGAAAGACGTTACCCTCGATGAACTCGTCAAGGCCCGCTTGGAAGGTGACGGCACCAAGGACAAGGCCAAGGCTGACCGCGACAAGCTTCATGAAGATGCTGGCAAGATCAAGGAGGAACTCTCGCTCCTACGACCTCGCCTCGAGGCATCAAGAGACGGGGATGATCGAGGCCTCTACAATAGGCTCTCTCGAGAATTCGAGGAGCTCAAACGACGCCAGATGTCGATCGGCAAGCAGATTGACGCGGACAAGAGTAGTGGCAACTCGGTTGCTCGAGAGATGGAGTTGCGCCGACGCCAGGTCCAACAGGAGATCCTCAACTCTGCCCAGGTCCTCTGCGCTACTCTGAGTGGAAGTGGTCACGAGATGTTCCGAAACCTCGATGTCGAGTTCGAGACGGTCATTATCGATGAAGCTGCCCAGTGCGTGGAGCTGAGTGCTCTAATCCCCCTCAAATATGGATGCTGCAAGTGTATCCTCGTCGGAGATCCCAAGCAGCTCCCACCTACAGTCCTTTCACAGTCGGCAGCCAAGTTCGGATACGACCAGAGTCTGTTCGTTCGAATGCAGCAGAACCACCCCAAGTCTGTGCATCTGCTTGATATGCAGTACCGTATGCATCCCGAGATCAGCATGTTCCCTAGTCGCGAGTTTTACGAAGGGCAACTCGCGGATGGTCAGAACATGCATGAGCTTCGACAGCAGCCATGGCACAAGAGCGCGCTGTTTGGCCCTTACCGCTTCTTTGATGTCCAGGGTGTTCAAGAACGGGGCCACAGAGGCCAGTCCCTGGTCAACACCAAGGAGTTGGACGTTGCCATGCAGCTGTACGACCGATTCAGCAAAGAGTATCAACAGTGTGACTTGACTGGCAAGATTGGTATCATCACTCCCTACAAGGCACAACTCTATGAGCTTCGCAACCGGTTCCGGTCACGGTACGGTGAGGCGATCACAAACATCATCGAGTTCAACACGACCGATGCTTTCCAAGGTCGAGAGTGCGAGATTATTATCTTCTCGTGTGTCCGAGCCAGCTCAACTGGAGGTATCGGTTTCATGACTGACATCCGACGTATGAACGTCGGTCTTACACGTGCCAAGTCGTCACTTTGGATTCTGGGTGACTCTCGAGCACTTGTACAAGGCGAGTTCTGGCGGAAGCTTATCGAGGATGCCCAGGCACGAGATCGATACACCAAGGGCGATATCTTGAACATGTTCCGAAGACCTCTCGAGAAGGCCAAGCCAGGCGCTTACTTACCTCCGCCTCCCCAAACCGGGGCTGGTTCTTCCGTGCCACAGAAGGCTCAGGATAGCGACCTTGTCATGCGTGATGCCCCCTCGAGAACGTCCTCACTTCCTTCATCACGCTCAAACTCGCCAATCGTGACAGCAGCACAGCAACCTCCCCCGGCGCCACTCATTCCAGGCCTCGGTGGAATTGAAAGAACTGAAGTCGTCCCACGCTCCGGTGGGCCTCCAGTCATTCACACATCATCGGCGGGTAAGCCTCAAGGGGAAACAAAGAAACGGTCGCACGATGGACCAGAGCCCCATCAACCCGTGACAAAGAGAGTATGTCAACCAACGCCGCCAAAAGTGGTCCGCACACCCGATCAATCTAACACCCGCACAGATAGCGAGCGACAAAGCACGAGGCGGAGGGCTCCTGGGCAAGTTTGGTCAAAGACCACATCGACCACCCAAGCCTCCAACAGACCCCTCGGCTATGTCAGTCATGGGATTGACGCCTCCAGAACGGCCGCCTCCGATGGCGCCAACTGGTCCTTCGATACCAACCGGCCCCAAGATACCAACGGGGCCGAGGATTCCGACGGGACCCTCGAATCCGACGACGACATCGAGTGGATCGACGTCCTACCAGGGACAGGACGACAGTAAGAAGGTATGTCAGTTGCTTCGATTGATTGAGTATTTCACTGACCGTTTGCAGCAGCCGATTCGGCCACCTCTGCCGCAACCTGGGCCCCGAAAGAAGGGCAAGCCAAGCCTCTTTGTTCCCAAGAGACGGTAAAGGGTTAGATAGATGGACCACATTTTGTACTATATGCATACGGGATACTTGGCATGCTGCATTCAAAGGCGTTGAGGGCATATGGGGCATTTTAGGAGAGGCATAACTGTAGAAGACAATGCGAGATGGGTGATTCACCGTTGGGGCTACGCAGGAACACCGAGAGGTTGGATCTCGGATATGGGTGGATGGATGGCTTGCAGCTTTTAGCAAAAGAAAATTGGCGGCGCGAGGATACTTGCGTGCGAGCCATGAGAGTCTCATGCAAGGGGGAACTAGGATGCTCATCTCGGGCAATTGTTAATGGGGGCGTGGTCGGGACATATCTCGACCAGTCTCGAGGCCCAAGGTGAGACTTGAGCAACATTCGACTTGCTCTTTACGGCCGGGTCTGGCTAGAATCAAGCAGAACAATGCTTGACCGTTATCTCCATCTGTTCAACATTGGATGCACGTCCAGACTCGGGAGCGTGATGTTTGGTGTGTGTCACGTGACATAACTGTGTTGACGGGGTCCGACTTGGGTGGTAACCAACCTGGCAATTTGACATGCCACTGAGGGTATCCTTAGCGAATGCTCATTAAGATATCTTCATTTTACTGTGAAATGGTAATTTTAGAACAAGAAAAACATCCAAGCTGGAATAGAGGCTTAACAAAGTGAGCTCTAACCATTCTCTAATCCTTAGACCAAAGGTATAAGGCGTGAATATGCACAGAGTTGGTGTTTCAAAACACTCTTCCCAAAAACATCATCACGGACCGGAGAATTGTCAAGTCGTCCAAACTCTATTCCGCAAATTGAAACACGAACGCGCCGGCGAATGAGGCGATTTTGTTTGCCCATGGGCAGACTTTCTCGCTAAAAGGAAGGATCCGGTAGTTGGGGTGCGAGGTAGGGTCCTGGTCCATCCAGGGCGCGATGTAATGAAAGCGAGCAGGGGTCTTCTATCACAGGTACGGTACAGGGACAAGGGGCTCCTTCAATATCGGCATCAACCTGGCAACAACCCGTCGTTCACCGGGCGCAAGCGGGGAGAGGAAGAGCGAGTCTCACGGCATATGCCAGCAAGCAAAGCAGGCTCCGACGATCTCAACTGTTTACGACATGCGCTGAAGAGTCCAGCTCAGATGCCAAGACGCAACATGGAAGGCCTGAAAAGAAAGAGAGTTGATCACCCAACATCACAAGCCGAAACAATCGAGAGCCCTGGCTGGCAAAACCTGGCTTTGGTCAGGGCACTAACGGTGCTCTGCAGGGCAGATCAGCGGTGGCGCTCGGAAGGGCCTCTGGCCGTGGAGCATTTGCGCCTGGGGGACCTTGGGCCGGGGTGTGGGCTGAGGAGCACAGCTGGAGATTGGACCGAGCTTGATGTGCCTGACGCGTGCGGCGTTCCTGAAAAGAGCCTCGGGCAAGCTGAAAGGAGGAGAGTTGGTTGTGCTTTGGTTGGGGTGAGAAGCACTCGTTGGTGGGATAGGTGAGAGAATGTCATCCCGTCCAACCATCAGGGAGGTTGGGGGAACACAGAGCACAAAGACGGCACACAATGTGACGACAGACAACTGAGCTGCTGCGAGCACTGACGATGGGATGGGTGGCCCTGGATCTCGACGGGGACTGAGCTCCAACCAAGGCGCGACCCTCTCGTCCTCTCGTCTACGATCCGGGATCCCTGTCCACTTCCACTTCCGGGGACCCTCTCGGACCCTCAATGCGCTGGACGCGGCTTTGCTTTTTATTGTTCCTTCGTTTCTTTTTCTCGCAGGGAGGTTGGACTGCGAGGACTTGATGTGCGTGGGCGGATATGCTGCCACTGCCACAGCTGCAGGCAGAGAGGAGGGGAGCAAGAGGAAAAAGAAAGCGAGCTAGCCACGGGGCTGGAAATGAGATCTCCAGTATCAAATCTGAGAGTTGAATGAGAGAGAGACGACCGAACGATGGGGTACCCGCCGCGCGGCGTCGATCTTTTGTGGTCACCAGGTTAGAGCGACAACCCGATGGGCTGGATACGTGCTGTCGTCAGAGTCGCAATTACGGCTGCGGCACCATGACTTGTGGCTAGCTCAGGGCCATTTCCCAGCGTTTCTACCGGCCTCCGTCAACGGGCCCTCCCCCCTTCCGAGCCAAAGGGGACAACGCCGTCCAACTGGTAGCGGCACTTGGCCCCCCCTCTCTTCTCGATCAAGGGTGGCGCTCCTAGGACATGGATGGGGCGGCCAAGCTTGGTGACGGCATGGCACTGAGACCTCACTGACTTAAAAGAGAACCCTGGCTGGGGCTTGCGCAAAAAAAGAGGCTGCTTGGGAGGGAGAGAGGAAGAGAGAGCTCGATCATGAGGCGCCGCCCCCGGGGTCTGTGTCCTTGCAAACCTGATTTCTTCCCTCAACACCAAACTTTCGACACATCACCAACTTACATCCCATCCCACTTGACCTGATCTCGTCTCTCACAGAGCTCAAACCCCGTGGCTGACTTTGATCGTTAGAGAGCTGTTGTACTGTGATACTACTTGCTGCCTCCTGCAACCAGCCGTGTCTCTCTCTTGTCATCCAGTTCCTCCCTCCCGGCCCTTGACGGCCTTCACCCACCGGAGGGAGGAGTACAAAGCATAGCACTACATGCAAAGAGAAAAGCCCCGAGGGGACGGACGGTGACACTGGACGCACAAAGAGGCAAGAAAGAACCGGTGACGAGGTTCACGGGTTTCCGCATACTGACTGAGACAGGGCTTCTTCCTTTCTCCTCTCATGGATGCAAGTGCACCATAGTTGCGCAGAGAAACTAGGACAAGTTTTTTGGGCGAGGCACATAGCTCTTTGGCCGCTGTGCGTGTGTCTCTCGTATTAGTAGTGGCCCGGCATGGCTCAAACTATTGGCGTCAACCGCGAGGTTTCTGTCACGTCGGGCAATGGCGGCAGCTATCCTCCTCGCACAACCGCGTCAGCCTACACCTCGAAGCCTCCTCAGCAGCAGCAGCAGCAGCAATATCAGTCTCAGCCGCAGCTCAGCTCGACAACGCCAGCGGCACGTACCCGGCCAAGGGCAAAGTCAGCCTCCAACCTGCTCACCAGGCCCAGCCAGGACGTTGAATTCCACGACGACACCCTCCTGGATCAGCAAGACCCTGAAGACCAGCAGGATGGGCTTGCGGAGCTGATCGACTTTCTGAGGAACCACGCGCCGCCGTCGGGCAACTTCATGTCCATCCCCGACGACATCAGCGACGAGGACAGGGGCCGTTGGTATAGGCTGCGCAAGCTGGGCAGGAGGAGGAGCAGCAGATCCCTCTCCAAGACGCCCCAGACCATCCGGCTCCCGGACTCTGCAGTCTCGGGCATCACCATAGGCGGGCACCGGCATATCGCCATCTCCATCCCGCTTGACGCCTCACCCTTTGGCCGGACCCCCAGGTCGCAGTATCCCGTCTATCAGCACCGCAGTGTCAAGCCGCTCACATCACGATACACACCCACGAGGGCTGTACTCAACGACAAGGGCGTCGTCACGGTGCTCCGAACTGTCACGGAGGATCGGGAGTCATCCTCAACCAGTCCTGCCTCGTCGCAGAGTCCCGCATCGGTAAATCACCAGAGACCTCAGAGCACCACCCTGGGAAGAGCATACTCCCCCGGCGCTATTAATAGCAGCAGCCACGGAGACACGTCCGAGTACTTTAACGTCTATATCCCAGCGACGCCGCCGAGAGTGTTGTCCCCGGATCAGGTCAAACAGTCCAATGAACAATCTCGGGAGTTTCACGACTACGATCAGTCAACCTCGACGCCAATAAGTTCCAATAGGCGAGACACCCTCCCATCGCGAAACACCAGCATGACAGGCGGTCGCTTTGTGCATCCGGGGACGTCATCTATCGATGCCATGATGTCTCAGCCAACCGCCGCGACTGAAGCTCGTCCAGCTCCTCTCTCATTTAACAGGCCCCCTTCCAAGGAGGGATCTCAGTCACTCTCCAAGAGCATCATTACGACAAGCGAGAACGATCCAATTGTTGCAGAGGCCAAGCCAGTCGAGGCAAAGCCTGTTGCAGCAAAGGAGTCTCGGATACGATCATCAACCAAGAAGACTGAGGAGACTCCAGTGACGGTCATGACTACCAGCCCTCTGGGCAATTCGAGAGAGAAGACCGATAAGCCCAAGAAACAAGTAACAAAGGATGAAAACTCACCTACTCCTTCGGTCAAGTCGACACAGAGTCGCCGTGAAAAGGTCCGGGACAAGAAGCGCAAGGACATGGAGGCGCAACGTATCAAGCGTCAGAGCCAGTTGATCGTTACGACAGAGATCATGCCAGAGAGTGATCAGGACAAGGCAAAAGAGACATCAAACGAGGAGGACACAGAGAAGCCTCCACCAGTACCTGTGAGGTCACCGCAACGACAGAGCATATGTCCCATCATGGTTGTGGCAAACGTCAAGCCATCACCTCCACCATCATCAAGACTTCCTGATGAAGCTCGAGATCAACCTGAACCTGAATCAAAGAAGACGACAGAGCCTTCAAAACCGGAGCCCAAGGCTGTGCCAAAGACACCTTCAAAAGATGCACAGGAGGATCTATCCAGCAGTACTACCTCACCGCCTCATCCCTACGTAGAGGGTTCAAGCAACCCAACTCCTCCCCAGTCGGCACATGGATCACCAGCTCACAAGAAGACGGGGTACGACCGAACTTCGCTCTCACGACGACGAGAGTGGAACGCAGCTCGGGAGCAGGAGCGCAAGGTTCGAGAGGCCAGGGCGATGAGCCCCCGATCAAAAGCAAGGAAGCTGGTCATGACGAAGGAGGAAATCGAGGAGAACAAGGTCCCTACGATGGAGAAGGAGGTTCTACGCCGCTATGAGGCGTACCGCGAGTATCGAATTAGAGAGATGGAGCGAAGAGTCCGTCGACTGGAACGCAACGGTGATGTATGGCTACGAGCACTCGTGCCCGTCCTCGACAACCTAAACCGCACCCTAGCCAACGTCCACGAGGACCAACAACCCCGACGCGCCCAAGGCTGGGTCTCTGACGAGGAGCTACCCCGTCAGCGAAGCCCTCAGGGAAGGCCATCACGACAAACCAGCCGAGGCCGGATGCTGGCTCGACCAGGGGGCACTTCGGAGCGAGAGTTCCTGGAGCAGCTGGTCAGGACAAAGGAGGAGCTGGAGGCAGGAAACGTGAGCGATGACATGAGTGGATTTGACACGATCGAGCCGCTGATGAGGGAGCTAGCTGGACGATCGCGACTGAGCTTCGAGGCCAGGTCGCTCGGCATGGAACAGGACGGGCTGCACGCATTCGCGGTTTGATATTGATATCCAAGGGCAAGGTATTTGTGATGGGAAGGGTTATAGGGGGGTTGGTTTATCTCTTGAGCGTTTGATCTTTTTGGGTTTCTTTTATACTTGGGGCAATGCTTCATGTCGACTTGAGCATTTGTTTCTGCCTCTGCACCAGACAATATTTCCTAGCTAACGGCTGTCATGACAAGTCTAGAGGGTTATTATTATCCTTACCATGTATTCAATCTCTTCACCACATGTATTTTCCTTACTAAATATATACAACAACAAAATCGAGCCTTTGTTTCATGGCAATAACCTCTCTTTTAATCCAAACGCCTCACCCTTGAACGTTTCTCAACTCTATTTTCAATGACACGGTTCAAATCTCAAACGGTTTCTTGTCTTGCCTATTTCGGATTTACGCGCTAACGCATCGATCGGGGGCAGTGGCGGATGCTGTCTGAGATCTGAGTAGATTCCTTGCATGACGTCGATCGTGGGAGTTGAGGGTATACGCATCATCGATGAGGCTGGCTACCTACCCATGGAGATGAGACGCATGTTGAAAAGAAATCCGACATTCCATCGATACCAATTCCAACTCTTCATCAATTATTCTATAGCTTCCCGCAAAAGTAATTGAGCTTCATCATGAGCAAACCCTGGATCTTGGTCTCCCCCTCAACCCGTGGCATAGGCTACGCCCTCACCCGTCACCTCCTCCAAAAGACGTCCCTCCCCATCCTCGCGACAGCTCGCCACCGCCATGACCCTAAGGACGTCAAGGCTTCTCTCCTCGAGGGTCTCCCCAAGAGTGACAGCCTCGCCTCGAGGCTTTCCATCGTTCATGCCGACGTAACGGACGACAAGTCCCTCAGCGAGGCAGCTTCTCAAGCGGCAGATCTGTTTCCTACGGATAAGCATCATCTGCGATTCGCGTGTGCCATTCCCGGCATCTTGAGGCCCGAGAAGAACCCAAGTCAGATCGACGCTGAGGCGAGTCTCGAGCAATTCCGCGTCAACACTGTCGGCCCCCTACTTCTCATAAAGTACTTTGACGCCTTTCTCCCTAAGCGGACGACAGAGCTCGCTCCAAGCCCCGAGAGCGACGAGCTTCGACTCCCTGACCATGCTGTATGGCTTAGCATGGCGGCCCGTGTAGGATCAACAACGGATAACCGTTCAGGAGGATGGTTCTCGTACCGGGCGAGTAAAGCCGGCGTCATCAGCTTGGGTAAAAGCTACGACAACTTCCTGCGAGGTCGAAGCGGTGACAAGGCCATCTCGGTCGCCTATCATCCAGGAACGGTAAAGACGGATCTCAGCAAGGACTTTTGGAACAGCGTGGAGGAAGGCAAGCTATTCAGCCCTGAGTACGCAGCTGAGAAGCTTGTAAGCGTCGCCACGGGGTTGAGTCTGGATCAGAGAGGCAAGTGTTGGGGATGGGAGGGAGAAGAGGTTCCGCCATAGGCGTTGAAGGGTAAAAGACCAAAACACAAACATGACTGATTAAACAAATAATATCTGCTCTGTCGCTGTCCCGAAACCTTCCCAGCCAACATTGGTAGTCATACATGATCTGTATAAGAGACATATCAGACAAGCAAGCAACTCAACTGTCATGCGCCATCCGAGGGGGAAATCCATCAAGGCATGCTTTCATATAGATGAACTGAAACCGTGAAATAAACCACCAACAACGTCTTCTTTTTGTATGTCTATAGTTCCACCTCCTGGAAGGATGCCCCGTCAGGCGTCGGCGCCGTCTTTGCGTTGGCGTCATCGTCAGCCTCATCCTCTACCTTGGCCTTCTTGTCGTCCTTGTCCTCGCTCTTTCGCTCGCTGCTGGCTGGCCGTAAGGCAACCTTGTTCTCCTCCTTGTCCTCGAACCGCACCTTTTGCTCCGCCTGCTGCTCTGCCTTGGCCTTTTGCTCGGGTACGTCGTCGTCTTCGCTACTCGAGCTCTGCGAGTCGCCATTCTTTTGCGCCTGCTCCTCCTTCTTCTCCTCCGGCTTTGCTGACTGCTCGCCGTTTTGCGCTGGTGGTGCGGGGAGATCCTTTTCCTCCTTCTTCTCATTCTTCTCAGGGGGTGGCGGAGGGTGAGGCGAAGGCTCTTCGCTCGGGGGTCCAGGCTTCATGGCGTCGAGGTAGAACTTTGTGACACCGAGGATACGACCAGTCTTCTCACAAGCATCGACCCATTCGGGACGTACGACGGGAATGTTGCTCTCGACAGCCTTCTCCCATTGCTGCCCCCGGCCTTCAGTGGTGACAAAGTGTGTCGTGTCAATGCGGACACCCTCAACAATCTTGGCGCCAATGCGCTCAACCGCCTTGATCAAGTTCTCCTTGGTAGTTCCCGGCAGAATACCCGTTGTGATAGTGATACCGCTCAGATCCGTCATCTTGTGTGTCCTCACGGGCACGCGCTCGCTGATAAAGGTGCCGGCGCTGGTGCGCAGGACCAGGTGGAAGGTGTACTCGGTGTCGACAGCGAGGCCGCTGATCTTGGTGCTGTGCATCTGGAGCGGACGGGGAATGTTACCAGCCTTTTGGCCATTTCGGTAGAGGCTCAGGGACATGAGGTCGGCGGTGGCGAGCTGAATGGGGTCCCATTCGAGGACGACCGAGGTCTGGGTGGCATTGCGGCAGCGGAGGACGGGGGTGACGGGCTCCGAGGCGCCAAACGAGCTGTAGATCTGATCTTGGAGGGCGCGGAATGCGCGGTCGGCGGCGGCTTCCTTGGTCGCGTTCTGCGAGACGTTGATGTCGACGATGCTTCCGGACGAGATGTTGGGGGGAGGAGGATGGAAGGGAACTCGATCTACAGGAACAAAGGCATTGTGTCAGCAGCAGATACAAGTGAAAGAACAGCGATTCGAACTCACCAGACGCTTATCCGGCGTCAGAAGGACGGTAACGCCCGCGTCGACCTTGCCGACGGTGAGGGAGACGAGCATGGTAGCAAAAGTCGCAGCAGGATAAGGGCGAACGGTGATGATGACAGGGAGGGATGGATGGCGATGGGGCACGAGGACGCGGCAGAGATGCACGCTCAGGATGAAACAAGGGTATGCAAGTAGAAGCTGGCCGAGATCCGTCTACTCCCGATCCGTGTGCGCAGAGGCCGTATCGTAAGTGCAAGAGAGGAGGTTGGTGACAGTGTCCAGTGCGATAACGTCGACGTGGAATTAGCTTCACAGTAGCTGCTGAGCTGTTCGTTTGTGGAGGTTGAAGGGTGACGGCTTTTCTGGCGCGCGACAAGACAGCGCCAAGCAGACTGGCTGCCGCTGCCCGCTCCGCGCCAGTAAATTTCGGGGGAGCACGGCCCCCTGAGCCCCTGTAAATTAGCACCCAGATTACCTCGACACTGCCCGCAACCGTCGCGGATCTTGTGAGGCTCTCCCCAGCTGCGTCAGCCCAGAACCGCCCCCTGTCTCTTTGTTCCTTAAATTAGGTAGGTAGGCTGCCGTCCGCGCCCGTTGACATGTTTCGGCCTGGAGCCGACGGGATCGATAAAGATGCCGGGAGATTAACAATGGGAGTTGCAGCACTAGAGGTATGGACTACGTTACCTCCAATTGGCCTGGAACCCAACTCCTATCGACAACGTCTCAATTCTCTCACCCTTCGATCCCCGTGCTCAGCCTCGCATTCCAGAAACTTGGTATTGTTGTAATGTTGGAGAAGGAATGTCCGCAGTGCAAAACGTTGAGTGTCAGAGACATCGTCGCCAGTGAGGAACCCGTCTTTATCCCAGTAGGAGAATTCTTCTCTAGCGATCTGGGCTTGGGCGCCTCAATGGTGCGAAGATGTGTACCCAGGTCCAAAACTGATAGACATTCAACAGGTTCCCCTACAGGGTTTCAATGCGATTTATCTTCCATGTCCTATCCTATCCGTTCCGCAGCCAGCCCCATTGTTATTACTCTAACTGGTGTGCGGGTAGTATACTGAATCTGTTATAACCTACCACCTTTACTTGCTTCTCCTTTGACTACCAGATTGCGCCTGTTTCCCAAGCACCCTGAGGATCATGCTCAGGATGCACCCATCCCAAAGCCCCCGTCTCCTTGTCAACGCCACGGCAGTAACCACCGGGGTGGATGTGGCCGGACTGGGGGGTCATTGGGCACCCAGATAGGCTACCCCATGAAGAACTCACGCCGAGTTGCAGTCAGTCCTCCAGCAGTGAGGGGACCCGGGACAGCAGCTCCTGTTTGACATCGCCTGAGTCCCTGCACCATGAGCCGATAGAGTGCGTAGCGAAACGTGCAGAAGCTTGTCTCCAGCGGCAAAACCCAACAATTCACCGCGCAGTTCTCGTCGCGAATATCCCTCGCCGTTTGTGCTCGGAACTGGAGGATGAGGAGGACTTGGCCGTCCCAGCAGAAGACCTGGGGGCACTGATATTTGTCTGCATATCTGTAATGGACTTAGTGAGACTCCTGCTACATAATGATCCCGCTAGAGGCTATTGTTCACTTACCCACGGAGCTCCCGCGAGAGAACCCTTTGAGGTTCCCCCGGATCACCTCGAATCCATTCATTCGCTTGAATGAGATTCCGCTTCATTTCGCCAATGATGACAGGTGCCCTTTCACCCTGAATATACATGGCATATGTAGAGTCGACACTCTGAGGAACGTTGACATCTCCCGGGGGGTTCGTGTGATCTGTGGGAACAATCGTTGGGTATCTGTGCCAGGCGGCGAGTACCACATCCGATACTTCTGTATGCCACCAATGCTCGATATCAGCCTCGGTCTCGAATCGCCAGTGCCTCGAGTTCGGCGGGTGGCCGACGTCGCTCATCCGCTTTTCCTCATCGTTCATAAGGGGAAGAAATGCAGCATCGAAGTCCGCGTGCGTCATTCCCGTTTCATCAATCGCGGTGTGAAGCCTATACCTTCGGATGGGCGCATATGATTTCGCCCATGTTTTCCCCGTATATGAAGTTATATTGGGATTGGCTATAAAGTTAGAAGGGTGGTCATAAATAAGTGACTGGACTGAACTCATAGTTATGATAGTAACGATGATGGTGATGATGACGATGATAGAAGCCTTTGGATTTACCAATGTAGAGCCTGATAACTATCCAAATCCCCTCAAATAATGGGGTAAACACCCTCTTCCATCCAACCTGGAAGGCTTCTTGCCCAGACCTGCTGCCTGCTCGTTGCCGCCTTCAGCCTGCAGCCTGCAGCGGCCTGTGTCTGTCGTTGGTGGGAAACAATCAAACCAACCAACAGCACCCATGGCGGCTAATGATGATGGAGGCTATCCTGAGGTAACTTGTCTGTTGGTGCTGCGTGCTGGGCTGGCCTGGTGATGACAAGGATAAAAGTGCCGCCGAGGCCTCAGGGGGAATGAAACCGACTTGACCAAAATAAAGTCAAGTCAGCCAACAAGATCTTGATTGCCGTGTCCAGAACTACGTCAAAATGGAAGGTCACTTGCGAGACCAAAAGGCCTGGTGTTCGGACTCGCTCCACAGCCGATGACGGGGATCGAGCTGCCCAAGTTTAAAATCCCTGGTGAACCGGATCGGTATCGCTTGACGGCAGCGGGTGGCCGCAAAGAGCCTACCCCATCATTGCAAACAGTGGTTAGTCGTAGCTGAGGAAGTATTCTCACGATCAACCTTGGGCTCATGTTGTTTTGTACAGCAATTTTGGTTTCGGACGCGTCTGGTTTCCGCCACTGGCCGAGCTGTTGATAGGTATCATCCCAATGTGCTGCGACTGCGCGTGGATCCTTCACCACTCCAGCGATTCATTCACGGTGTGGTGGGTTTCTTCCCTCACCTGGTCCGTTCATTCGTTGAGCGCGTCTTTCCTGAATGGTTTCTTCCGACAAACATTGTCCTCAAGACTGAGAGACAGGGCAAGGAAGAGGAGCACGGAGATGCTGATGAGCTTATGGACACCGAGATCCAAGCCTACAAGCAATTGAAACCCGTGCAAGGCGTCGTGGTGCCCGTTTACTACGGTCAAGTCCGGCGCAACGGTTTCAGGTCGATAATCATCCAAGACGTCGGGGGCGCGTCGTTACGCGAGCCCGCAGGTATGCTCCTGGAATTCGAGGAGCTTGCAAGACTGCTCGAGGAATGTTATGTTGCCATCGCCAGCTTTGGCGTGCGCCTCGAGGACACCCAACTAGGAAACTTCATCCTCGTAGACGGTAGAGTGACGGCCATAGACCTGGAGATGGTGACATTTGGCCAGACTAAAGAACAGTTGAGACACGCCATGTACGTAGCGATAACTGGGTTGTTAGAAACGTACCGAGACCATCGCAAATTCTTGCGAAGGGAGGGCTGGCTAGAGGCAGCGTGAAGAAAGGGATTCAATAAGATGATATAATTCTACAAACTTCACGCCTTCTGTTATTAAAGCTATAAAAGGGGGGCGTCATTGATTCAATGGCACAGCCAATGCACAAGGTATTCATTCATAGACTATTATACAGCCAAACCATCCAACATCATCTCTCATATACTTGCTGCAGCTTTTCTTGCACCTGCAGCCTTGGTTGGTCGTTAGGTACAACCTGGGCATTTCCTTAATCCTTAACAAGAGACATCTCCGTTCTTGGGGGCATAGCCTCACTTCTCCTTAACCATGAGGTCGAAGTTCACTAGCAGCTCATCCATCAACTTTTCACCCTTTGTAAATGATATCCTTAACCAAAACGGTGAGCACGTGCCGGCTTCACCGGCTCCGACTTCTTCCTCCACAGATATTGCTTCCACTCCCTATCGATCGCCTGCGCAACGCCTTGGCCAAATAGGTGAGCCGGAGAGTGTGCCGCCTTCAGCACATCTCCCAGCGTCACTATCACCGTCCCTCGGATCCCAGTGCCAGGGTGTCCCAGCTCCTCCAGCGCACTCGCCAACGCCCAAGTCAACCTCCGCTGCGTGATGCCCTTGACCACCCCGACGAACCCGCCCCGGTTCATGGTGTATATCCAAAGCTGCTCGTCGACCAGTTTCTGCCGGTACTGGGCCATCACAGCTGGTGTTAACGGGTGTTGATGCGGTGTTAGATATTGTAGGTGATATGGGTGAAGTATGTATTCGGGCGAGTACTGCACGCTGCAGCTAAAGTTGTCGGTAATGCGTCGATGTTCCGGGCCAAGCCATATCCTCAGAGCTTTCGAGTTGTTGTATTCTATGCCCGTCTCGTGGAGGAACTGCCACACGTCGGGCGTCGTCCTCAACCTTCCATTGGGCTGGACAAAAAACTTGGCCTGCGCGGGGATATAAAAGTTGGTCTGCGCCTTCGGGTTGTCTAATTGCGGGTTCCTGGCCGGCGGCGGTCCCTCTAGACCTTTTCTTCGGGGTTGGTCTGCATTCTCTGGTGAGGATTTTCGAGGGGCCCTATTTGATGGGCCTCTACTTGATAGATTCGGTTTGCCTGTTCGAGGGGGAGGAGGAGAGGAGGTAGATGTCGAGGATGAAGATGTCGTCGTTGTAGAGTAGGCGCATCGGAGAGAGGTTAGGGACCATGACAGCAGTCTAGGCCCTGATGAAGCTCGAGCTACCGCCATGATGATGAGATGGCAGAGCGGCTTCTGACCATTTTGTGGTCAGAGGATCGTCGAATGCGTTTGCGCCTATGATTGGCGTGCGCAAAGTCAATGCGACAGCGGGCGATGGAGCGAACGGGAAAACGTCGTCGAAGATGAAGTCGCCATCTTCGGAGCCGGCATTGGATGTTCAAGATTCAATTCCCGTAAAAGCCACAGTGGCGGTGCAATAATCCTGCCCCGCCAACAAATCCTAGCCGCCACCGTCAGAGTCACTGTCAATGTTATGCATGATAACGGGGTACCACACTCACAGCAAAGTTCGTGCCCGCAGGAAAAGTATCAGAGGATCAGTCATACGCCACACTTTGACTCATTCTGGGTCTAGTTCTGAATCACAAGCCCACCCGCCGCCCAAACAAAGCCCAACTCCGTCAGTCAGCAACCAAGCCAAAGTCGCCTTGGAAAAATCCACTTTCTCAAACCAACGACACCACAACAACATCATCACCACTTTCCCCAGACCAAACCTCACCTCTCTCTCAATCCAAAGACACAGACCCCAAACTCATCAACATGCCTAAGAACAAGGGAAAGGTACAGTACTCACTCCAACGTCCACTGATTTCCTTCGACGTCGCATCTCTACGCGCAACCGAACCGAGATGCCCCGCCCCCACCATCACCACAAGCCTACCGCGCGTAACAACAGCGAAACCTCATCATTGCTAACATATCTATCTCTGTAGGGCGGCAAGAACCGCAGACGTGGTACCAAGGAGAACGATGACCAGCGCCGAGAGCTCACCTTCAAGGAGGATGGCCAGGAGTACGCCCAGGTCGTGAAGATGCTCGGCAACGGTCGTCTCGAGGCCCTGTGCTTTGACGGCAGCAAGCGTCTCGCCAACGTAAGTGACACAAAGAAAAAAAAAATTGCCCCTCACCCGAAATGACCCGCGTTCAAACGTCACCATCCGCCCAGAACATGTCACCAGCTAACAAAATCCCCCATCTATAGATCCGCGGCAAGATGCGCAAGAAGGTCTGGATCAACCAGGGCGACATTATCCTCCTCTCCCTTCGCGACTTCCAGGACAACAAGGGCGACGTCATCCTCAAGTACACTGCCGACGAGGCCCGTACCCTCAAGTCCTACGGCGAGCTCCCCGAGAACGCAAAGATCAACGAGACCGACTCGTTCGGCCAGGGCGAGGATGGCGAAGCCTACTTCGAGTTCGGTGACGCCGACTCGGAGGAGGAGTCCGACGCCGGCCCCGGCGGCAAGAAGGAGGTCGACATCGACGACATTTAAGAGTCGCCCTTTGTCTCCCCCGTCTCTTTCTCACTCCACCGAGCCCCCGACGTCCCGGTCAAGAATCAGTCGTTCTGTTTCCCCAACCGGCGTCGTTGATACTGTCTTCTCTCTCAAACCCCTGGATGAGCCCTCAACTCTATTCCTTGGGTCCCACGACAGTAGTTGCTGTGGAGCCCTGGACGGCCGTGGTGGGAGGGACGTCACGGCCTGTCAACTTCTTTTTCCATCAAATCTCATGTCTGTTTTCTGTCTTGTTGTCTTTGTTGGTTGTACTGGACGATCAAGGTTTCTCATGCATGCATCGCGACTATCGCACTCGTCTCAAAAGTACTGGTTTAGACAAGATAAGAGAACGCTCACTTTTTCATGAATACTGTTTATTCGTCTACCACGTATCCAGACTCAACAAGCTCACACACACACGCTTGCTCGATCTGTCCGTGATCTCGCCTCGCAACTCGCGCTCGTAGAAATTCGAAACTCCTCAACACCATGCGGGCTTTTCTCCAGAGCTTGACCTCCTTTCCGTGCCAGACCCATAACGGATGCCCACGCAAAACAAGCCAACTTGACAAGATTTCAAACCCTATGAAGATGTTGCGGCCGCGCTTGCTCAGCGGCCTAGAACGTAAAGGTGTGGGAGCAGACTCCATTCTCGCTCGTGTGCGCAAGCCTTTCCATCCAAGCGACGAACCATGATTTTTTCCGGCTTCGTTTATCATATCCTCCTCTTGAGTCGCTGTAGTGTGTCACTTTACCAGTCGTCATTGTCGCTCTCGTCGTCTATTTGCTGTTAGAAACCCTGATTCAGATATCGTTGAAATTGTCATAACTTACCACTCTTAGAGACCTTCTCTTTTCGCTTCTGCAACGCGGCAGCCAGAGCATCGGCCATACCACCGCCACCACCAGGTGCACCGGGAGCTCCAGCGGCACCGCCGCCGCCGCCAGACTCACCACCAGCAACTTGGGCACCACTTCGGTCGCGAATCTGCGAGCGATCAACCTTCTTAAGCGAGGCGATACCGCCAGCTCGCTGGATATCTCCCAGCATGGCCGATCGACCAGTATCTGCTGATGGCAGAGCGGGCGCTGGGACACCTGATGAGTATCCAGAATCGCGGTTGGGCATGGGCGGAGGTGGAGGAGGCGCGCCGCCCATCGGGGGCATGGGAGGTGGAGGTGGGGGCGGAGGTGCACCAGAAATTGCCGGGGGCGGCGGAGGAGGTGGAGGAGGAGGAGGTGCACCGCCTGAAGTTGGCGGCAGAGGAGGGGGTGGAGGAGCACCACTTGTCGGGGGTAGCGGAGGGGGAGGAGGAGCGCCGCTGGTAGGAGGCAAAGGCGGAGGCGCATTGTTGGTCGGGGGTAGAGGCGGCGGAAGAGGAGGATGACTGCTGGCGGCCGGGGGAGGGGGTACGGGACGCGAGCTCGGAGGAGGCAGTGGTGGAGCTCCAGATGCCGGCACCTTTGGTGGTAGAGGTGGAGGAACAGCGGCAGGCGCAGCATGGGAATCGTTCGCACGCGGGGGAGGCGGAGGGGGAACTGGTCCACGGCTGGGTGTCGGGGGAGGAAGTCTCGCGCCGGCGAAGGGGGGAGGAACGCCAAACTTGTGGCCGTCGTTCTTCTGCGGATCGAGCGGCGTCTTGGCCGGCCGAGGAGGCGGTGGTGGCCCAGGGTTGGGGGCCGCAGCAGCTGGTTTCGGAGGCTCTGGACGCGAGAACTTGCCGGCATCGGCCAATGGCGGAGGGACGCTGAATTTGGGTCGGGGAGGTGACGCCGGCCTTTCAGGCGCGGCAGGAGACTCCGCCTTGCCGGATCGTCGCGGAGCCGGCGGAGGTGGGGGCCCGCCTTTTCTCGGGGCCGGAGGCGCAGGAGGAGAATGGCGGCCGGTCGCGGGCGGAGGCGGAGGTGGAGCTCGTGAGCCGCGGCCCTCATTTCCGTTGGTAGGAGGTGCCGACGCAGGAGGAGGCGGTGGTGGCGGCGTCGAGTGCGGCTGGTTCAGCTTCTGCTGCTCCTCCCTCAAGAAGTCGACGATAAACTCCTGGTTCTCCTTGATAAAGTCGTCGGTCAACCCCTTTTCCTGCAGATCGGCACCAAAATGCTCGCGCCAGAGAGGATCAAAAGCGTCGAGGAGCGCAAACTCGGATGGCTTGACGCCATTGATGCTTCCCGTGGAGTTGACAACATGATGCTGGACGGGGTTCGAGGTCATTCGTGGAGATTCCGGAGGGGTCGGGGCCGTGTTGTGGGAATGAGAGGAATGGCGGTGACCAAAAAGACCCCCAAGGATGCCGTGCTTGTGAGTCGGCTGGGCACCTCCTCCGAAGGGTGTAGACTTGGTGGCTCGGCTCGCATTCTTCTCGCGCTCGTCCATCTTCTTCTTGAACTGCTTGGCCTCCTTTTCGTCGACGAAGCTTAGACCAGCTAGACACTCCTCCAGTTCGAAAGTATGGAAAAAGGTTCGGTCCTGGTTGTAATGCCACGTATCAAAGATTTCCTGGTCCCAGATGACTCCTCGATTGGAGGGCTGAATAGGTTAGCGGGCTGATGAGAGAGGTGGTGAGGCAGGCCAAGGGGGCATACCGAGATGTCGACCAGCTTCAACCAGTAGGTATGTCCAACCAGGTCGTTGGCGAGCACAATAGCTCCCTGAAGTCCGGTATAGGTCCATTTTGAGCGATTGGGGTAAGCGACGTAGAGCCTAGCAACGGCCACTGCCTGAATCTTGTTGGACTGCTTGGGCACGATCCGCTTGACGGTGTCCTTGTCGTCGTCGCTGAGGATGGACGGCATTGTGACGTCGTGCTCGAGGGGGTCGGAGAAGGGGATTCGGGTCGATTCGACGTCTCAGCACCGATATCTCGAAGATGTACGGGCAAGAAAGAGTATGAGCGAAGGGAAGAGACGAAGCCGTCAAGTTGTCGCCTGAGCTGGACGCGTGGAGTGGCGCTTAGTCGGTCTCCTCTTTCGGCGTCTGGTCAGAGTGAGTCGCTTGGCGCTCGCGTGAGGCAGCCGAATTCTGGGGGTGGGAAGTAGGCCCAAAGATTCCAGGCAGCGGACAAAGAGAGAGAATAGAATGTGCAAACAGCGCCCGAGCTTTCGGGCTTAGAAGAGAGGGTCCGTCTCAAATGGCGTGGGAGAGGAGCACGGATGGACGTCGCATGGATGTCAAAGTGTCGGTCCGTGGGGAACCAGGCTGGCCGGGCGGCGCTTGATGAGGCGTAAGAAGAGTCGGAGAGCGGGCACCAGCCACAGCCGCTGGCGAAAGAAGCGCTTTCGGAAGGTCAGCACAGCCACCTGCCAAGCCTCCGAGCGGGGCAGTCTACGTCCTTTTGCAGGAAACGATAGATTTGCTTTTTAGCAGGAATGGAAGCTTGTGAATGGAGCTTCGAGTGTTGATTCTTCAGCGGCATTTGATCAAGAACAATAAGACATTCTATTCTTCAGGGCTGGCTCAGGTCGTGACGAGTCGCAGATTCAGCCACAAGCAGGGTTCTAGAAATTTCTCCGTACATGGGCACGCACAACTGTTGGGCAGCCACAGATTACCACCAAGATAGCCGCCAACTGTGGGTTCAGTGGAGCAGCATTTAGGGGGGAAGATGGAATCGACTGCGCGTCAGCCTGAAGCTGAAGCTCCGAGAGTGCCGTCAAACAAAGCTATCGGATACGTATACGAGCATGAGATTACATGTAACTGAAGATTGCGGACATCCATGCGCAGGAAGAGAATATCTTTATCATATTATATCATGTCTGGTGCAAGTTCCCATGTCTAGTCGTACAGTCATATCAGCAAGCGAATGCTGCTTATTTCTTGTTCAGAGCCTCCATCTTGGCCTTGCGCTCCTCCTTGGTTCCCTCTTCTTGCGGCATCTCCTTGGGAACGGCGGGGCCGGGGTGCGCGTTAAAGGCAGACACCTTGTCCTTGACCTCGTCCTTGATGGGCTGGATGGAGAACTGCTTCTCGCCCTGTGGCAGAGTGTGTCAGTCATGGGTTGGTGAAGTATTGGACTTGGGAGAGCTAACCTCCTTCTGCTGCTCGGTGCCGGTCATTTTGATGGTTTGCTTGGGAAGAGTGTTGTATTGAGAGTAGGTTCTTGTCTTTGTAAATGTTTTTGGTGTCTTGATCTGAAGTCTTGTCCACAAGTTGGATATTGTCGTCCTATTTGTAGTTGGCAAACGCATCATGGCCGCGACGGGCGATGACGTCGTCTCCCCTCCCACTGGCTCACCAAAACGCAAACTACGTAAGACGGCCTGTGGCGCCAGCGTGAATCAGATCGCGACGGGAAGAAACGCAAGCCGTTAGGGAGCCTGCAAGAGTGTCACAAGAGATTGGGGAAACTCGCTAATTGGTTATTTCCTGCAAGAAGAGCCGATGCCGAACTTGACGCATCGTACCATGACGTGGTGCCCTCGAGATTGTGGTGTGAACAATGTAAGTGGGCATCACTGTGAGACGGCCAAACCAAGGTCTTGAACAAGCTCGATCTTGGTAGCGTTCGTCGGAGAGAAAATCATCTACGGATTCACCAATCGCAATTTTTAGCCGGCTTTTGACAGGACGCCCGTTATCTGTGAACGGAGATCTGTTGAAGTCATGTTTCTACTTTCATGCAAGTCATTCGCAGCAGATCATCTTTCCGCTCGCAAGGTCTGACGTATGCCTGAAAGCCAGGTTCAAGGAATTAAATGGGCTAGAGCTTCGATTTGTTACAATATGAATCCGACTCGTTCTCTGGATAACTGTCAGTTTACGGAGTAAAGAAGTATCCCATCCTTGTCTAGCAAAAGCTGGGGTAAATGCTTGGCTCTGTGCAAAGGCTCTACAACCATAACTCCATCAAGTCGGCGATGACAACACCAAGTTGAATAAAATTACTTAATATACATCGGATAAATACGGGCCTTTGGCATCATTGATATTATTATCCATGTCTTGAGGCCTTCCATTCACCTTGTTCAGATCATGGCTGGTCCCTGCCGCAGCCTGATCCTCCCCACCAAGATCGCCATTCACGCCAGCCATCTTTCCCACCTTCAACACCTCTTCCACCACCAGCACCATCACTCGGGTGGCCCGCATGTCTGCAAGCAATGCCCCCCAACCAGTGAAGCTCTCACTTCCGCTCGTAAGTTGCCTATAGCCACCCACCACCCACCCCAAACTGACCATCCCCAAGGAGTACCAGCAGAATCTGTTCCAGGAGCTCCGAGCCGAAGATGAGCTCGTCGTTCTCGCCCGCGGCCTTGGGCTGATGCGCCTGATCAACAACCTCCTCCACTCGTACGATGCGGCCGGAAACAACCTGATAGTCATTGTCGGGGCCGAAGACCGAGAGAATGGCTGGATTGGAGAGGCATTGGCTGAGCATGCCGCCATAAGCATGTCCCCCAAGGCACGCGGCTTGACTGTGGTCAACACCGACCTCCAGAGCGTTGGCGCAAGAGAAAAGATGTATGCTGGCGGTGGTATTTTCAGTATCACGTCGCGCATCCTAGTAGTCGATCTCCTGACAAGCTTGCTGAACCCCGAGTCCATCACTGGCCTTGTCCTCCTTCACGCTGATCGCGTTGTCGCAACCTCTCTCGAAGCCTTCATTCTCAGAGTCTACCGGCAGAAGAACAAGGTCGGCTTCCTCAAGGCCTTTTCCGACAATCCCGATCCTTTCACCACGGGCTTTTCGCCTCTGGCTACCATGATGAGGAATCTTTTCCTTCGAAAAGCCTCGCTCTGGCCTAGGTTTCACGTCACGGTTGCGCAGTCTCTGGAGGGAAAGAAGAAGGCCGAGGTCATCGAGCTTGAGGTCCCCATGACAGACTCGATGAGGGAGATCCAAAACGCCATCATGGAGTGCGTCGAGGTCAGCATTCACGAGCTCAAGAAGGGTAACAGTGGCCTGGAAATGGACGACTGGAACCTCGACAGTGCTCTTCTCAAGAACTTTGATGTCATGGTCCGACGACAGCTGGATCCCAATTGGCATCGTGTCAGCTGGAAGACTAAGCAGATCGTCAACGACTTGACGGTGCTCAGAACCATGCTCAACTCCATCCTGACTTATGACGCTGTCTCGTTTCTTCAGCATCTGGATACCATCCATGCTGCGCACTCTCCTCCTCCAGGGTCAACTCGACAAACACAGTCACCTTGGTTGTTCCTTGACGCTGCACAAACCATCTTTGACACGGCAAGACGGCGTGTCTACTCAGCCACAGCAAAAGATGCCGCCCGAGAATCCAATATTGATTCCCTTCGGCCAGTCCTTGAAGAGCTTCCCAAGTGGTCGCTCTTGGCCGAAGTCTTGGAGGAGATCGATCGCGATCTGTATTTCGAACCTCCCGTCAAGGACGATTCCAACGGCAGCATTCTTATCATGTGCTCCAACACAGACACATGCAGGCAACTACGAGACTTTCTACAGACAATGCATGTCAAGCCCAAAACGGAGAAGAAGCCAGACGAGGATGAAGAAGATGCAGATAAGCCATCTGCCGCGTTCATGATGCGAAGGCGACTGCGAAACTATCTTAGGTGGAAGAGGCAGTTTGCCCAAGTCAGCGCGACTCTATTTGCCGAGAATCAAAAGGCTCTGAATGGTGCTACTGACTCTCGTCCAGGTATGGGCGGTCACAGGGGCGGGAAAGCACCGGCGAACAAGAGAAGACGGGTGCGCGGTGGAGGCAATGTCGGCGCCTCGATGGGTCGGGCAGAAAATGGCAGCATCATGCAGTACATTGAGAAGCCAGGAGAAGTCGCTGATCTCATGGCCGAGGTCCAGCTAACAGAAGAGGAGGCACAGCAAAAGGAGGAAGTTATCGCGGACCCTCTCGACAACATGGAAGATTACTTTCAGCTGTACGACATGCAAGATCTTATTGTCGCCCACGCCTATGACGGAGACCAGGACGAACACGTCCTCGAGGAAGTCAAACCACGGTACATCATCATGTACGAGCCAGATGCAGCCTTTATCCGACGAGTCGAGGTATACCGGTCGTCACACAATGACCGGAACGTCAGAGTTTACTTCATGTACTACGGTGGCTCAGTCGAAGAACAGAAATACCTTTCGTCGGTCCGCCGGGAAAAGGATGCATTCACCAAGCTCATCAAGGAGAGAGCGAGCATGTCACTAGTCATGACAGTCGATCCCGCTGAAGATCCTGAGGAGGCATTTTTGCGAACTGTCAACACAAGAATCGCCGGTGGTGGCAGGCTAGCAGCAACGGCTGAGCCACCACGAGTGGTTGTGGATGTGCGAGAGTTCCGCTCTTCTTTGCCATCACTACTTCACGGACGATCGATGATCATTGTGCCATGTATGCTCACAGTGGGCGACTACATCCTCTCTCCCAACATCTGTGTGGAGCGAAAGTCCATCAGCGACTTGATCTCGTCATTCAAGGACGGTCGACTGTACACCCAGGCTGAGACCATGTTCCAGCATTACAAGAGCCCGATGCTCCTGATCGAATTTGACCAAAACAAGTCATTTACTCTAGAACCGTTTGCCGACCTCTCGGGCAGCTTGAACAGTGTTGCTCCAACCAACATGTCTTCAGACCTTCAATCCAAGTTAGTGCTACTCACGCTGGCCTTCCCCAAGCTCCGCATCATCTGGTCTTCGTCTCCCTATCAGACAGCCGAGATCTTTGAGTTGCTCAAGACGCAGGAGGAAGAGCCAGATCCAATTGCGGCAGTCAGGGCCGGTCTGGATAAGGATGCACGCGCCGAGGATCAGGCGTTCAACCAGGAGCCACAGGATATGCTCGCCATTGTGCCTGGTGTCACGCCCAAGAACATCAAGAGCTTGGTGCTTGAGACGGAGAGCATTCGTGAGGTGGCCAACATGACAGAGAAAGAGCTGGAACCGTTGGTGGGCAAGACGGCTGGACGACAGATTCACGGCTTCTTTAACCGGAATGTCATGGAAGAGGATGACTAGGTAGAAGACAAGAATACATGATACACAATAATGTCTTGCTCTTGTGTTGTACAAGTTTCATAGAATGAATTATCCAATGTTAAAGGTCCACTGTCTTAGGTTGGAACATTAACCAACATGAACGAGAAGGATGTAGGCACTTATACACAACATCTGAAGGGCATGTTTAAGTTTAACAGGACAAGGTGGATTGGGTATCCTATGCTAACGCAATCATACAAAAAGGAAAAACAGTCGGCCGTCTCATGATGAATCTCTCCAAACTCGCTCTCCCCCTCTCACAATCTTCCTTCTCAGATCCTCTTCACAAGCGGGATCTTCCTCCCCTAGACCCTCGTCGTCCGCATGTGTCTACCGGTGCGTCGACGGGCTCGTCCGGAGCGGCTACCGCAGTAGCCGCAGGTCAGGAAGCTGACAATTATGCCGCAGAAGCGGACGACGGCGCTGATGAGGGCGTGGATGATGTTGCCGATGCCGCTGATGACGGCCATGATGGCGTCGCCGATGGTCTGGAAGACGGAGCGGATCTGGGAGAGTCAAATGTTAGCTAGTGTTGTGTGTGAGGCGGTGCAGTGTGGCTGGACGTACACAAGACATGATGCCACCCATTGTGAAGGATTTGTAGAGGGTTTTGTTTTAGGTGTGTTTTTTTCGGTGGTTGCTTTCGCAAAGAGTTGTCTTAGGTGGAAATGGAAGAATTGATGGTTTTTGTTTGTGGTTTGTTGTCGGTTTATGCGTTGTCTTTGAGTGATGAGTTGGAATGTTCCTCTTCCCCCTCAGGTTCCCCTGCATCCTTATATACAAAGATCCTGCCCCATCCCTGCCCCCAGGTTCGCGCCTGCCATCCATGTTTTCCCCCTTTCATCAAACAATTCTCTTTCCCTGACGTCAGGTTCACCCATCTCGATCCTTCGCCTCATGACCTCCAGCCACAAGTGCCTTTTGGTCCTGTGGCTAATGCATCATCCAAGAGTCGTAATTGGTCAGATGTGTGGCGTCCATGACGTACGCGGCTCGCCGTGTGGCTGGCACCAATGTCCCAAAATCAAGGCCATTGTGCATCCTTCGGCCGCCGTAGCCCTTCTTTTTTTCTGTTAATTCCGTTTGTGCTCTTGAGGTTGCGTCTGCGACGTCAGGGACATCGAATTGACCAGGAGGTTCCCCTGCAAGTGGATCCACTGATTTTCTCCTTTAGTTGTGTGACATGGCCTTGTTTGATGAAAGTGTTGTAGTACAGTAGGAGTGTGACGTCACAAAGTCATGATGAGATCAATCATCATAGACGGTTGTGTCACCGCGGCGATCAAGAATCCCCATGGAGAAGACGCGTCGGGAACAGGGCATCCCCTGTTTTCTGTGCCGCTGGCCTCATTGGTTCGAGTTCCCGAGCTTGCAGCCATGACGGTTGCTCGACGTTGTGTGTGTAATGTCCGCATTTGGTATATTCTGCTTCGAACTCGAACCTCATTGAGATGAGTAGGTATCTGGTATCGGGGGCTATCTCTCTAAGTATTTTGTACATGTGGCGGTGTCTGTGCCGTCGAGAAGTCCAGGAACGCCCAATTTCTAATATACAAGACGTTTAAAACCACCGCTTCTTTGCCGCCGTGGCCTTTTGCATGTTGATCCGCCGCAACATCTCGCGATTTCTGTTATCCAGGAGTCCCAATGCTGTCCGGTCATCGGGGAAGTAGACCTGGCCGCGAGGGATCCGTGGTCGCTCGTCGTCCATCATCTTGATACGCTGTACACGGCGTAGCTTGGTCAGACCGTACCAGCACACGATGAGTGAGAAGATGACCGAGATTCCAGTGACGCTTCCGAAACCCCAATGAGTCTCTTCGATAAAGTTCTCCAAGTTCATGCCGTAGAGACCAGCGAGGAAGGTTCCCATGGCAAGGCCCAGCGTTCCAACGCTGAACTTGATCTCGAGCAGCATAAGAGCGTTTCGATTCGCATCGAGAATGGCACGAACACTGTAAATGTTAGCAACACGACATTTTGGCATGGAATATCATGCTTACATGTCCTCCGTGTTTCGAATACCCGAAACGAGGCTTCCTGCCTCTTGGACGATTTCGTCCGTCAACTTGTGATACGACTCAAGCAGCATCTCAACCTCGGTGTGATCATCCATTCCCCTGTAGAGATCGTGCGCCTTTTCAGTCAAGTACATGGCCGCAAGGTCGTCATCCGCCTCAAGGAGATCCTCGATGGCATCTCGGACCAGCTTAACCTTTTGCTCAAAGGTGCTCACTCTCTTGGACAGGATGAGAAGCACGCGCAGCTTCTGCCGGTCGATATCATCCTCAAGCTCGCTGAGAATGTGCATGACCGGCTCGCGCACCGCTTCAAAGTCGGCCTCGAGCTCTGACGTCACTGAGGTCAAGACGGCTTCCAGCGCCCGGAACTCGTAGGGCAGCGAGCCCGATCCTTGTGTGTTCTTCTGCTGCAATTTGCCTTGCAGGTCGTACATGAAGGCCGATTGGGGGTATGAGGTTTTCGAGCCGTAGACATCGAAGAGAAGTACACGGTCATGCTTGATGAGGACCTTCAGGTGCAGAAGGTTGAGCAGGATGGCCGACGGACGGATGAGGATATGAGGCAGATTCGACGAGTCGATCTTTCGCAAGTCTCGGGGCAGCAGACCATACTGGTAACAGGCATCGTTAACATCTAATCGAATATCAATCGCGGGGTTGCAGCGACATACCTTGGCGATGAGCTCCGTCTTCTTGAACTCGCCATCCACCAGGATCACGTTGCCATTCTCGTCCACTTCTGTGCAGCGCAGCCGTGGCTCGGACGCCGCCTTGGCCGCCATGGTTCGACGACTGTTGAATATCGACGAACCGTCGCTGTACTCATCATGGCTGGGAAGATCGTCGGGCTTTAGGGATTTTTCACACTTTCGGCCTGTGATCCCCCATAGTCGCTCATGCCACTTTGGTGTAGAACCCGTCGAGGATCGACCCCATTTGAACCAGCCAACACTGCGCGAGGTACTAAAGTTGCATCTCGGTGTCGACGTCAACTGTTGCTGGTCTTGGCTCTTGAGCCTCCGCAGGATCGGCTCGAGGTTGAGGAATGAGGCTTCCAATGTTGCAGTACGGCGCTCGTATGTCGTAGCAAGTGACCTAGACTGCCTTCGTGTCGCAAGATTCGAGGATCGAGCCCGGCGACACAGGACCGGGCCGGCTATCGCTTCTGGGCCATGAGTTGCAAAGGCCCTCTTGGACTGGTACCGTAGGAATCGCAGCAGGCTTCGAGAGGGGACCGGGCGCAGAGTTGACATCTCTGAGGAATCCGCGCGTCAATCGACTCACGCAAGCATTGGCGATGGCGTTGAGGGTGGTTAGGTCGTCGAGTTAGAGAGCTTCTCGACCAGTTATCGTCGTGGATAGCAAAAGTTGGAGGTTGACTTGCCTTAGTCATCAGAACCAAGCCGTTGGAGTTTTGGAGGCAACCCGAATTTTTACGCTGGGATTCCGGGGTCGTGCACGGGCCATTTGCACTTCGATTCGCCGCTCAACTTGATGGCAGTTGGAGCGGGCGAACCACGATAACCCGTGAGACTGAGCAATAGCCAAGGTAAGACTCTTTAAAGATTTTAATATTCATCATCTAAGGGTTAAGTCTAGGGGTCATCGTTTGATATCTTATACTCTGAGCTTAAAGGGCCTCCATATCAACGCCTACTTGAACCTCCCATCAGCCATCCCAGATTTCTTTATCAAGCTCCTATCAACTTGATTGCAAATCTAAGGATTTCAATCTTACCTGGACCAAGCATCTCCCCTCGCCTGAGATAGAGCCATTCCATCCAGAGGATCCGGTCCAAGTTTTCTCGACTTGGTGCTACAATCTGAACCATTCGTCCAATCATTGTCCCAGCTCAGCACAGCAACCAACTAGTATTACCACCATCACCATTCAGTTCTACATCTTCATATCGACATCTGGATTCCCAAATACTATATCCTCGATATGGGCCTTACCCCAATCCGCATTCGAGGCAAACGCAAAGCTCCCTCTGGAAACAAACCATCCAAGTTACGCCCCAACCCTTCGACAGACGACAACGGACCAAGTCCCAAAAAGATGAAACGCTCACTCTCTAATGTCCTCGCCTCCCGGCCCCTTCGTGGACGCCCGACTTTACAATCTCTACCTGCCGAGGTCCTGGAGATAATCTTCCTCTACAGCGCCAGCCTATCCCTGCCGCGCTCTTCCCCTATTATCGGTGCAAAGCTATCCGGCCGTGCTACCCTCCTACGACATTTTATGTGGACGTTTCACGACACTTGGATCGATTGGTTCGGAATTCCTGTGAACTGCAATACATCTAGAGATGATGTTGGTGGTGATCCCCGACTCCAGGTTCGTCGGTCTCCTCTGCTTTCAGGCTCTTTTTCCTAACCCATTGCGATAGTCCGAGGTTTTCGAACTCCCTTGGGTAAAAATTGATTTTATCCTTCAGGCCCAGCAGACATGGGCCGATACACACGCCAAAGACCGGTACTATGAGCACTGCCTCCCGAAGCTCGACACGGAAAATAACCCCCTTATGCACACCTCCGACCACCCCATCCAAGGCCACAAGGGCGAATTCAACGCCCGCCAGTGCTTCGAAGCCGACTACCAGGTAGTATCGAGCTGGGAGCCTGTCAAGGACGTCGAGTGCTGGGCCCAGTGTGACGTCCACCCCGAGTTCCGAGCGCCCCGTTCCCTCATCACCGGGCCCTGGGATGAAGAGGAGCTACGCCGGCTTTTCTGGCTCCGAAGGGCGGGGTGGGCGTTTCACTGGGATGGTGAGAGCGTCGACTGGGAATCTCGGCTCGAGTGCCTCCGCAACGCCTTCATCGACGCCCCTGTCCCCAGTGTGCTTATCACCAACCTCCTAGACCTCCTTCAGCTAGGACAAGGTCTGCCAACCGACATACTGCAGAAGGAGAGGCGACGGATCGAGCAGCGGCTAGAATGGGGTGGTGACGATGCAGCAGGCAGGGAGGTTCTGCGACAAGTTTACTCGGGCACGGAGCTGTGTGACGAATCTCCTCTCCACAGACATTGAGGCGTCATCACCCCGCGACACGAAGCATCCCCCCGGGCCTTGCTCAGGCAGCTAGAGCTTACCAGATCCAGCTCGCCGATGAGGCATGACTAACTCGCCGACGCCCTTTGGTCTTACCATGTCAAACCCCAAGGATTCCAGATGGCTCCTCCCTGTCAAACCATTATGGGATGTATTACTGCTCATTTCGACTCATTATGGTTCATCATTCAATAATTCACATGTACAGAGTTACAGTCTCCCGTAGCGGAAGTTTCGGTCGTCTTGCTGCACACCATTATGTGGCATATGGAATCGAACCGAGTGAGGCACCGAGGTCTCGACACATAGTCATAGTGCCACAAATTAACCACTTTTAATAATAATTAATTTCAAAACTAATATTCTTGTGTGTATGTATCTGATATCTTGTATATTGTTGCTTATCTTCTCACAGCATAGAGGCTCGTTCTGTGTATCAGTAACTAATCGGCTTCTTGGATCGTGTGGCGTGGGAACTAGGGTTTGTGTGCAAATCATGGAAATCAAAAAGTTTCCGTATGAGGAAGGTAAACCCATGCTTCAAAAAGCTTTCATGTCATGGAACCATGACGGGACTGGATGGGGGAGGCTCATGTCGGAAGGGTAGCATCACCCGAGACCTCAACACCATGCATCAACATCAACAGACATCAGCACATGGATAGACAACATGGACATCACTTCACGCACGCACTCAACTATCAAAATTAACTTACCTCGTAGCCGAGTACACTTACCTTTCACTTACCTGTCTGCCCACTTACCTTTGATCCTCAACGTCATCAGTTTTTCCCCACACACACCACCATACTCAACGACATCCAACAACCCACGTCGTCTCCAACAACACCAACAACATGAGGCTTTAAAGAAGAGCCCACACACAGACACACCACTCCTCGCCACTGATTGCCTGATCCGGCAAGCCTCCAACCTCAAGGGGAAGGGAGAAAAAAAGAGAGTAACATCCCGTGAAGTGTGTGCCAAGTGGACGGGGGAACGAGATGACTCACACACCGTGAGCACACCATCCAATGAACCGCGATCCCGGGACTTCACGGCCACGGTCCAGGCAGGTCCCTAGCGTTCCCGGATGCAAGGTTCTCGTCCACGGGTGCTTGTGTGTGGTCGATTTAGGCGCTATCGACACCCAAAAAGAACAAGGCGATGCTCAGATGATGCACGCCTTTGAAGGGCTTTCACGGCCACAATTGCGCCTCAGGTGCTCCGCTCCTCAGGCTCCTCAGGCTCTCTCTCAACCGCGCGTTAGCTCAGCGGGTAATGAATGAATGAATCGTTGGTAGGTTTTCGTCTCCAGCGTAATCACGAGGTCACAGGTAAAGGGGTTTGTTTCGCTTCAGCCGCGCGTAAAGGTCAAAAACGTAACGTAAGGTAAGGGGCGAAGTAATGAGTGTTTGTTTCCAGCATAATGCTTTTTGATTTCGTGCTTGTCTTGCTTTCTCGGGCGTCTTGTCTCCTATCCGAGCGTTGGTTCCACGAGGGATCAAGAAAGACGGCCACGAGTCCACTATCGCGAGACTGTTTCAAGCTAGCTATTAGATTTCGCCATAGCGTCATCGCTCTCTCCTCAGTCCAGTCTTGGGGGCGCTCCTTTTGCTCGATTTCGCTTCCGAAGTCGGTTGGTTGGTTGCCATTGGAGTTCCCAGAATCTGCCTTTGAAGAGGTCGGGTGGATCAAGCTTTGGCTGTATGTCGAAAAGACATCATGAAGTGTTTTTTGTTGGTTGTCTTGTTGTTCGCAGAAAAAGGCAGCTTGAACTCCAGTTGATGCGAGAACCCATTACCTCGCAAGGTCCCGCAAGTCGACGCCGAGGCTCTTTTCTCTTCTTCGGTAGTCGTCGTCGGGTTTGTCTTGTCGGTCTTGATGGCGAACCAAACCTATTACTCCCCCTATAATTCCATTCCATTCCATCCATCCATCCATCGGGCATTTGTCGTTTGCCAGTATCGCTTTCAACTCTAGACTCTTGAGAATCTATAGCCATCATGATAGAGCAAACAATGCCGTATAAAAGCAACAAACACAAAAACAAAAATGCAGCGGCGTCCTAGTCATACAAGATTTGCAATGCAGTGCAATCATCGCCTCCCACCGTCTCCCGAAAAAAATGACTTTCGCCGCCGTCTCCCCCTCCCAACCAAGTGTCCGATCCGGTTATGCATGCAAGTGAACACGCTTTTGGGCCTCGACCTCGAGCGCCATCCAGATGCCTCTTTAGGGCATGGATGCACGCCCGTCCAAGGCCATGGTATCAAAGGCCTTTTGGCAAAAAGACTCCCTTCTTCCCAGCCTCCCAGGTAACTTGCTTCTTGACATAGAAAATAGTATTGAGTTCGACATTAATCTTCACAGTGTAGTCAAAGGATATAGCGTGTCGGTGTTCGACGGGGTATCAGGTTGGTAAGGAAATTATTGTGACCAACGAGTAGATAGTGATGTGAGGTTTAGTTCAGGATACCCTCCCACATGCCAGGTCCCCGCAGACCCATGTTGGAGTGGACAGAGGAAAGTGCATACTCCTGTGCCGCCTCGGCTGAGCAGCAGATTCGCTTGCCGCTGCCGGGAAGGCTGGGTTGAACGGGAATCTGGAGGTTCGATTCCAAGGCAGAGCCTCGGGTGCGAACCAACGTATCGGACCAAGCGGGGCGCTCGGTAGAGTAGTAGTGACCATTGAGCATCTCGCGGACATTCTCCTGGAGACCGTTATCCATAGAAGCAGTTCTGCTTCGCTTGGAGCCAGTCCGGGCGAATGCCGCGGGGACAGCTTCAGCAGCGCGGTAGTTCTGAAGCTCCTGCAGGGCGCGAGCAGCGTCGGACGCATCGCGGGTCATATCCTCCAGTTGCTGTTCTCGTCTGGCCAGTGGAGTCTCCATAGACCAGTCCCCGAGCTTGTTAACCGTGCCGGTGTAAGACTCGGGAGAAGACGAATAACAGTGCACGTCGTAGTCCTCGGGAACCGAAGGGATCGTCGGCTTCTGGCTCAGCCTCTCATTGCTCAACCTCGACATTCGGAATCGCGACTGCATGCCCAGCTTGGAGGAGCTGAGGGTCGCGCTAGCGAGCGAAGAGGCAGAAGAAATGGAGGAAGAGCGCGAGGAGCGCGAGGAATCCGAGATCATCGATTCGGGTGAGGAGGCAGTCGAGACTGAGTTGGCGAGGGAGGATCGACGGGTTGGGCAGTAGCTTTGAGGCGACGAAGTAATTGACATGGGAATGCGGTCGAGATACTGAGTGGCGCTCGTGTTGTTGGCCTGGGCCATTGCCAGGCCCATGGCTGAGCTCTTACCAAGCATGTGGGAAGCGGCACCCGCGGCAGGAGTGCAGAGTCCACTGCTCTGAGGAGTAAGTCGGGGGGTGGGTAGCATGCCCAAAGCCGGAGCTGGAGCCACGCGGCCGGGAGTATATACAGAAGGCGTAGGCTCCATAACCATGGGCGCGTTGTATGACTTGGGAGCGGACTCGGTCGAGTCATAAACAGTTGAAGGTCGGGTTTCCTGAGGAAGGTTGAGGATGCTGCGAGGCGAGAGCGCGCAAAGGTCGCTTGACCGAGCGGCAACGGGAGCAGCAGGAATCAAACCCGCCAGGTTGGTCAGCTGGGGGTTGAGACCCAGGATAATGCGCTTCCAGTCGGCGACCTGCTGGGTCACAAGCTGAGAGACACCACCCGGGGAGGGAGGGCTAGGAGGAGGAGTGTGCTTGAGCACAATATCAGTCCATCTCTGGAAGACCTCATCGGCGATGTGGAGCTTCCAGTTGACAGCAAGGAGGAACGCGATCTCGTTCTGGTTGATCTCATGAGTGTTGAGCCCCGAAATCTTGCTCCAAGCCCGAGCAGAGTAGTTCCGGTCCTGGAGATACTTGGAGGCCAGGATCAGAGCCGCGAGGAACATGCGGCGGCCACACTGGAGCGCGCGATCGGCATGTCGATCTTCGGGCTGCTCAGTAGTGAAGTTGTGAGTCGGGACATGAGGCTTGATGAGAATCAGGTAGTAGAGAGCAACCTGAAGAGTGGAGTAGCTTGTGCGCGAGCGGCGCAGAGTCTCCTGGATAAAGGTGCGCAGCGGGAGAACCGCCTTGCTACCCAGCTCGCTTCGGCAAACAACCGAAGAGAGAGGCCAAATTGCTTCGACAATTTGAGTCGACGAATCTAAAAGGGTGACGGCTAAGCAGACGAACATGTTGTCAAGATCCAGTCATAACATACCAACAAGGCTATCGACGAAGTTCACTTTTCGGTCGGACTGTCTAACCAGAGAGGGGCGGACCTTGGGACCGTTGGAAGTTCGTCGAGGGTTTTGGCGTAGCTCAGCAGGGACTGCCTCGGTCTGGGGCTTTTGCGCGTGACGTCGGAAGTTGAGGACGCGATCAGCAGCAGAGGCCTTGGCCGAGAAGAAGGATTCGCACGAGTCCGAGTCGGAAGAGTGGACAGAGGCGGAGGTGTCGTCGGAGTTCTGCGAGGAGGTGTCGGACCACACAGAGGATGTAGATGTTGAGGCGGAAGAAGCTAGAGATGCGTTGTATGGCGCATAGTGGGTGGTGGGGATAGAGGCGGGCGAAAGAGTCGCGTCGCACTTCATTTTGGGTGGTAGTTGATTATAGTAATAGGCCTGAAAGGGTGGTTCAAGCCAGGATGAATATCCAGTCGCCGTCAAGGGCTAAGTCAACCAATTAAATCGTGGTTTTACCGTAAGCAATTCGAGGGATCCGAGTCGAGTTGTTATACCTCGAGACAGCGTACAAGTGCTATCTCAAAGTATACGCGTAGTTGTGAGAGCAGGAGGCGTCTAGACGAGAGAGTCGAGAAGCGACTTGATAACACAAACGATGAGACCGGAAGACGAAGCGGAGACGGCGACTGGAAGAAGGTAGGTTTTGTCAACAGGCATTGCGGCAATGCTTCAAATCTCGAGGTTGAGGTTGGAAGCGAGTGGCGGGCCTAGAACAAGGCTACCATCGAAGCGGGTAGGAGGGAGTGGCGAGTAAGAATCCTAGGGTGACTGATGTCGGGGTCGGGGGTCGAGGTCGTGGTTGTTGAACTTGTTGATTGATTGATATGCAGGTACGGGGAATGTGTGGCTGAAGACGGAATGAGGTGACCTGGAAAGGAGATGGAAGGGTTTATTAGGTAGCCCGAAGTGGTGACTCTTTTTTAGGTGGCCTTGGGGGGCGAGATGCCAGGCGCTGAGGTGGTGAATGACAGCCTGGCGTAGTGGGTTGTGACTCTTTGCACGGTGGCGAAACCGAGCAAAGACCGCGGGGCTTGTGGCAGGTGGACGCCAACTGGCGATCTCGGAGAGAGCGTGAGGGAGCGTGAGCGGCGGGAGCCTGTGCCTGGCCTGGGTTTGTCTGAGGCAAGGATGACTAACGCGCGCGGCGGAAGACGCAACGGGTGTGGCGAAGGGGATGGACGGGTAGGTACCGGGGCTGCAGCCTGGGGAGGGAGTGGATGTAGGGACTAGGTAAGGAAAGTATGTTGTGAAAGCTTGAATGGAAAGGGTCAACAGACACGAGAGGGGAAATGCAGAGGGGATTGAATCAAACGGCGAAGGGAAATGATGTGAGGATGGTGATGGTGATGGCGATGGTGATGGTCAGAATGATGGGGGATGAGTGAGGGCTGGTGAGTAACACGGGAGACAGCGAGTCCGGAGACTGACACAAGAGTCACCCAAGTGGAAGAGAGACAGGACACTTCTCTCAAGTCACCTCACCAACAAGGCGAATGACTGGTGCTAGGCTGCGGGCAGAGAGAGGGCCAGGGGAGGCAAGGTTGGTCCCTAGAGGATAAGCTGGGCTTGGGCTGCGCTCGGCTTGGCTGGGCTGGACTGGACTGGACCCGGGGGCGGCAGTGCTGGCTGGCGAATTCGTGGACCGTAGGCGGGAAGCAGTCAAAAAGTATGACTCTTTTTTTCGACCTGTTTGGGTTGGGCGGCAAAAGATGTGCTGTCCGGTTTGCTCACAAAAGAGGTAGAAAAAGTCGCAGGGTGCAAGTGAATGCCGCTGCGGCCTGGCGTGACGAGGATTGTCGCGGGAGCCTGAGAGGAGAGATGAAGGTATGCAGGGAAAATAAGCAACAACAACAAAGACGAAGGCAGACGTCGTGGAGAGTGGAGAGGTACACGATCCAGAGCAGACTTCAGAGAGTCGCTGGGGACGGATTTAGAGGGAGAAATCGAACATGATGCCGACGATGCTGTTCGATGGGGGGAAGGGGAAAAGGCGGGAGATGGCAGCGGCGGGCCATGGCATAGTTTTGAATGCCCGGGACAGCGACAGCACCAGAGAGCCCGGGAGGAGAGGCGAGTTGAGCGACGGCACCTACGGCGCGCGCGCATCAAGCCCCAGTCGCGAGGTACCAGTACGATGCAGCCGTGAATCTCGTGCCTCTCGACACGGTGCAGCTGAGCCCTTGTCGATGAACCAGCCAGTCGACGCCTTCTTCTGTGACGCGCTGGCCCTGTCCACTGGGCCACTGGACCTTTCGGCTCCACATCACAGTGTTATACAGTGCTCAAATCGCGCATTTAATACATGCCATGGCCTTCTCGATGGGCCTTGCAGCGTGTCTGCCTTTTGGCATTTCCTCATTGGCCATCCGGATCCTGCAGCGCGCGTTTCCCCCCCTCCACCCACCAGGGCGCATCCACATCCTCCACCTCCACCCTTTCCCAAGCACGAAATGTCTCCCACTGGACCACCACTTCCCGGCCTCAAGGCAGAAGAGATCAGTGAATCAGTGAGGATGGTGGCAGAGCAAAAGGGATGAGGTTGACCCGGGCAGTGGCAGTGGATCGCCAACCGTCAAGACAGAACATCGCCCGCCTCGGCAAGACCTTCTTTCCTGTCGATACTGTATGTTTCACTCATGTTGGTTGAAGCCTCATAAGAATGCCTCATCTCCTCCATCACCGAGCAGATCAAGACGCCTTACAAGGCCTCCACTTTCAAGAGCCTTGTCGACGACGCTGCGCTCCTGTCTTTGACTGAGGTGCACAATCAACTCACCTCATCCTCAGACACTTCATTCACTTTACTCACGCACTAGCACGCCAGCCTGGTTCGTCCATGCGTCTCGCGTATCCCTGCCACTCCGGCCACCCTTGTCACCCACACAACCCTTTTCGGCTTCACTGAGTTGTCTCTTGGAGATGAATCCTCCTGCCCTTTGCTCGAGTTCGTCATCCTCAGTCAAATACAAGATGCTCTGCATCAGCAGTCGGGGAAGACTCGTCCCTGACTCAAACACTTTGCTAGATCGCGTACTACCCTCTTATAAAATCCCCGAGGCCGAGAGGATGAAGCTGCAAGCACTAACCGCTAACACACCCCATTCCTCAGCATCCAACCCAAGAAAGGAACGGACAGAGTGGTCTCGTCCAGAAGCCTTGACCAATTTGAGGGGAAGCACAGCCCGCCAAAACTTGGCTGCTGAGCGATGACTCTTCTCCTTCAGCTCCTCTCTGGACTGGACTGGACAGTGCACACCTCCGCCATCTCCGCCACCGCCCTGTGAACCTCTGCCTTGGCCCGCTGCCATTTTTGTGACTGTCACCTACGACGACGAGGTCTCCATTTCCTGTCATCCGTCATCAATATCGTGCCTGGTCATGAGGGGACCCCTCGGATTCGCTGCTGACCCGAGCTCATGGGTCTGTGACGATTACCGTTGCTCTCAAACTCCGTGAGCCCCTCAAGCGCCGGCTCAGGCATTTTGCTACTTCTTCACATGAGCATTCGACCGTACTAGGTACCGTCAACAGAGATTCACAATATGGCTTGTCCAATGATACCCCAGGTGGCTTCCCGCCAGGATTGGATGGACCAACAGGAGTGGGATGGGGATGGGTGGATGAGATGGCTTTTGGTTTGTCTCGTCTCGTCTCAAAGGCACGCCCACGACGCCGACCGCGCCGCCCGGATGCGCTACGAAACCTGAAATCCAACCATGTGTGCTTCAAGATTGTGCGGCCTAGAGTGTGGCCCCCAGATAGCTACGACTCGCCCAACAACTCAACCCAACCGAGCCAGACCAAAGCCAAGGCCAAGGCCAGAATAGCCAGAGAAAAACTTTTGAGTTGCACCAGATCTTGCCACAGTCTTCGCCGTGTCCCGGGTCGCGACAAAGAGGAAGCCGAGTGTGGCACGCGGGTCAAGGAATAAACGAGACACCAGAACTGCAAAGCACGCCTAACACATTTTCATATTACAGTATCACTTTTGCAGCAGGTGAACTCATATAGAATATGCTAAAATGATAGGAAGGGGTATCCCAATGACAGGTAATACTTCAGATCTCACTTATTTACTCCCTTCTTATTCTTACACTTGCCATCTGCTACCCTGATGAGAGGATAGATGATGTCTAATTGTACCGATGTCTCTTTCTTTTCTTTGACCCGTGTGGAAGCGAAAAAACACACCACTTTAATCAAGAAGCGCGCCTGTCCAACTCCGTTCCGATTCAAAGGAAATCTCATGCTTCTCTCTGTCCGGGTCTGGGCCGGATTTCCAGGCCATTCACAGCCCTGCTGCCTCCCTCCCTCACACAAAATCCCGAAAGGTCTCGCCATTCTCCCCATCGGATTGTTAATCCAACAGCCACGGGGAACCCGTCCGTCCCACAATGACCTCACTTGCAGTGACTGGTTCCCGGGAGAGTCCGCCCCGAGCAGCGAAGAAGCGATGGAAGCAATTGCCTTTTGGGCTTTGACTTGCATGTATTCGGAGCTCGTCTCTCGTGGCTCCGTAATGTTGCTCCGGGAACCATCTGGCAACAGCTTCGGAGGCTCGCCGACCAAACACGGGGTGCAGGACACCTAATGTTACAAGCCTCGAGGCTGCCATGCGGGCCGCAATGCACACCCTCGACATTAATATTGATACATCTTATCAGTGTCGATGCGCCTGGAGCACTTAGTTGTTTGTGTCAACCCTCTCCTAGGCATTTCTCTGCCTGGATGTGACCGTCTCGGTCGCCCTCCCTCTTTAACATCTGCACAACTCTCAACTGGGCTGGATGTGCAAGGTGATAATCATCAGTTCCTGCATTGTCTCGGTGAATACGCATCATCGACGCTATGGCAACGAGTCTGTCAGCCTGTCGACAAACATTCATGGCATAGCCATCATGATTGCGTGGTGAGCGGCAAGTGCCGTCATAGCCTCAGTTCCACTACTGTACGCTCATGAGGACGCGCGAAACTGGTGATGCAGTACATGATGAGTTTTCCTTGCCTCGATCTGCACGCACGCGAATCACTCGGTATCTGATTGTCGAATGGTGAAACGACAGCCCATCACTCTCGCACTCAGCAGATTTGCTTTGTTTCCGCCTCCCGATCATGATCAACGACCTCCCTCGTACCGGACACCTCACTCTGGCTCGTGCGTCCACCAAGTGGCGGCGCTATCAACCCCTTAACAGAGAGCCAATCTTGTTGGCGTTACCGCGACAAGTCCCGACTCAAGACTGCATGTAACTGTCTCTGTGGTCTGCCGGACTCTCCCCACTGTCCAAGATGTTGTGCAGCCAGGGAGGTTGTACAAATCATTACCTCAGCAGCGGCCGTGGGCTCACACTCTCGATTTAGGTACGGGGGCACTCCATCGGACACCGGATCCTTAACAGATCCGGGCGAACAGGTTCTTTGCCTAGGTTGTGCGCCGTGCTTGTGGACACCACGGGATTATTGCCATTCACCGTTCCCGTCTATCCAGGCCGTGTTACAAAGCATCTTCCTCTATTAGAAACGGATTTGCCGCAGCAGCTGTCACAGCCTTCTCCTTTGAGCGGGCAGCCCGGCAGGGGATACATGCACACGCGCACACGGGTTCACCTTTTTGGCTCTCGAATGTGCATCAAGGAAAGAGTCTCGACAGGGTGTTCATTCGGTAGCCGAATGAATCCCCCGCTCGGCTTGGGGGACCGTGATTGGCTCCGGGGTGACGCCGTCTGATGCTTCCGGGCTATCCATCCTGCTCTCTACTGTACATGACGGTCAGTTGTCGATGCCGTCGGAATACCTACCTCACGAGTTTTGCGGGATAGGCAGCCAGTGTGGTGTGGGATCTCAAGGACCTGTGAATCGAGCGTCTCTGGGCCAAACCCTAGATTCGATGCGCACCCTCCCACACGAACGACCCCAGCGCCTCCTCCGGCGTCATCAGGCTCGGATAGAATGAGTCAACCTCTAAACGCGACCGGCCTACCCTGGACAATCCAGGCTCCCCTCGGGCACATTCGCATTGAACGCATTCTCGCCCGAACTTTGACGGACAAAGGCAGACGGGGGAGATGATCCACCGTGATGTTCACGCCGTCTATTCTCGTGCTCGGCCAAGCTGTTCACAAGCCTAGACGCTGCCTGCACCGCCGCCTGAATCTCAGCCGCTGTCGGACGGCTGAGTATAGATGACGCATTGCAAGACACTCCCTCCCTCATGGAACCTCGGTGATTCCAAAGATATCGGCGTGGTTCTTCGGAGGCAGCATCGGAGACTGCCCAGACGAGAAACCCCCATCATGTCTAATTCACGAACGCCTTGGAAGGACCCATGATGCTCCTGGCGTTCGTTCGGTATCCCCCAACCCAACACCGGGTTTGATCCAACTCCCCACGTGGGTGAAGAAAAAAGTGATACACTAGCATGGAGGCACCACAAGGCACATTGTGTTTCCCACCGAAAAAATTGTAAAAGACGAGTAACGACAGCCATGATGAAGCACCTAGAGGATCCCTATAGCATCACATTATATCATGTACCTAATCTAGGTATCATCTCACCGTCCGTGTCTCTTCTTTCATCATCAACTAACAGCATCGGAGACGATTTTGGTCCTGCCGTGCCGCGTGCTCTCCCCCATGGCCCCCACATTCCGACCCCCGGCTTCTTCGGAGCCCCGCCCGGGCACGGAAGTTTCCATATGGATCTCATGAGAGGCGGTCGAGATTACGCGATGCTCGAGGCTGGGCTGACGCCCACCGAGCTCTTAATGTCTAGCTGACACGGACAGAGAGGTTCAAGCAGCAGCTGAGTTCTTGAATCCAAAGGGCTTATCTCAGACGAATCCTCTTTCGCGGTCCCGCCGGAACAGGAATATGCGCCCAAAGTCCCATTCCTTGTTCCTGTTCTGTTAATTTCGAACCTGGATGGATGGATGGTTGGATGTGACCGACCTGACGACCCCGGCCTCACCGTCAGATTTACAAAAAAGCACAGAACGTGGCTGCCTAGTCGTCCAGGGCACACCGCGCAGGCATGGCCCTTGTCGCCATTCCCTGACAGCACGAGGCGCGTTAGAAGCCCATCATCATGGTCATCCAATATCCACGCGCCGCTCGCTGCAACCATCAAACACAAGGCAGCCCTGGGTCGCGCATCACAAGGGGGAGAAGAGAGACTTTGACCGTTCCCATCAGGCAGCCTTCGAGAAGGCGTCAAGAAGGCGTCTGAAACCTCGAGGTTGCTGGAATCCTCCAGATCCTATCGACAGAAAGACTGCCCCCAAATGACATTTCCAAGTAAATGCCCCGACATCTGCCGGCGTTCCCCATCCACTCATGCATATTCCCCTCAAGGAAGATATAACCCAACCAGGTAAACCTGAGTGCTGATCTGCGGTGACAGCCTCCTGCCCCTCTTGAGACGTGGTGAACCTCTGAGGGGCCATGGCGGGGCAAACGATAAGGCGACGAGGCGGGCTTGCTCACCGAGTTGTTGTTGTCAATGACCATGAACCTTGGAAAAGAGGCCAGGCTGGCTTTTGCGACTAGTATGCTGCATGATAGAGACATCTGACCGAGGAGAGGTTGACACCGAGAGGCCATCTTCGTCGACCATGTTCCTGTTGTTTTGCTGCCTCCATTCCCACTGTGACTCAGTCGCAAGTTCGTTGTGTGACGTAGAGAAGCAGAGTAGAAGATATACTATTGTTACACGACTTGGAAGCTCATGTACACCACTCGCAAACTACGCGGCTTTAGCATGCATGAAAAAAGATCTCGATGGCAACCCGTACCACGGGCACATCGACACAGGTCCAACACCACAAGGCAGCCTGCCGTCTGCTTTTTCCGCAAACACATCGTCATCCAATGCAGAACAAATATTGACGACTGTTGCTACCCCTCGCGAGACCATCTTATGACCGACATCTAGTGTGTAGTCTTAAAACTCACTGTCACTACAACAACGCTCATCATCATGAGCCCTACTTGCCACACTCCGTAGAGTCACCTATTACTATCATCAACTTCGGGGGAGGGGAGCTCACCAAGGTAACACGTCGGGTTCATACAATGAAACTGGCTTTTTGTTTCAACCAGTCACCATCTCCAAGTCTTGAACCGAACATGACACTGCCGGTAAGAATGACCCATACTCGGGCGACCGAGCCGATTCTTCAAACTTTTTTATTCCGCATCATACCCTTCGATGTCGGCGTGACTGACGTCCGAGGAACCACAACCTTGTCATTGTACCGACCTTAACCGTTCAACGAGGCAAGGTAAACGAGTCACAAGGTGTGACAGGTTGACCATTTTGTCATGAAGAACTTCTCCGAGGCTGAGATGACTGGGCTGGACTGGAAAGGGCACTCTCCAACACAAGACAATCAAGAAAACAGTCTGCACTGAGGGTTTTTGCAAAATCCATTCAATAGTTACATACTCAATTACAATTGACCAAATAAAAGCCGGAACCGTTTGCAACTTTTCCCCTTCGCCGCCAAAAATGTCTTGTTTGATACCATTCTCCTGGTTTCCTCACCATTGCGTCCGCGGCAGCGAGAGAAGTTGACCCCTGTTGTCGTACGATCCACTCTAAACACCAGGCGATGCGGTACTCTAGGAAGCCATGTAAGTGCTGGCATCAACACCCTCCTTGGGGAATTCACTATTCTAGGTTAGTATCCAGTATCACAGACAGGAAGCAACAAAACTTACGGAAGGGCGACCTCGAATCGCTTCTCAATCTCCTTCAGCACCTCCTGGTCCTGGTCGGTGCTGACGAAAGAGATGGCCAGACCCTTGGTACCGAAACGGCCGGCACGACCGACTCGGTGAAGGTACGAGCTGGCGTCGTTTGAAAGATCGTAGTTGATGGCGAGGTTGATACGCTCAATATCAATACCTCGGCCGAAGACGTCAGTAGCAACGCAGATTCTCTTCTTGAACTCCTTGAATTCCTTGTAGCGACGGATACTGTGCACTGTTAGAAAAGGGCCTCAACGAATATGCAATGACGACTTACCGTTCCTCCTGGCTGACACCCGAGTGAACAGCGATCGAAGGGAAGTTGCATTCCCGGAGTAGCTTGTCAAGCTCGGTAGCACGGACGGTGCTGCGGACGAAAATGATGACCTGGTTGAACTGCAGATCATCCAGGAGCTCGTTGAGCTTGCGGTTCTTCTCCTTCTCCTCCAGCTTGATGTAGTACTGCTGGAGACCGTGGAGGGTGAGCTTGGTGTCCTCATCGACGTAGTGCTCGGTTGGGTTCTGCATGAACTTTCGGCAGATGGGCTTGACCTCCTCGGACAGAGTAGCGGAGAACATCATGACCTGCTTCTGCTGAGGAGTGGCGCGGAACACATCCTGAACATCGGTACGCATGTCTACCAAATTAGTATCGCGTCGCATTGCGCACCGAGAAGCAGTACTTACCAGGCTGGTCAAGCATCTTGTCGCACTCATCGAGAACGAAAATGCGGACGCTGCCAAGGCGCAGAGCCTTGTCGCGGACAAGAGCCTTAAGACGACCAGGAGTGCCGACAATGATGTGAGGGCAAGTCTCCTTGTTCTTCAGGGTCTCGACATCCGTCTTGATGGGGGTACCGCCATAGAACACACCAGTCTTGATGTCAGGCATGTACTTGCTGAAGCGGTTATACTCGTCCCGAATCTGGTAGGCCAGCTCACGGGTGTGGCACATGACAACGACCGAGACCTCTCCGTTCACAGGCTCAACCTGCTGAAGGGTCGCGAGGACAAAGACGGCCGTCTTTCCCAGACCGGACTTGGCTTGGCAGATGATGTCACCGCCGAGAAGAGCCTGAGGGATACAAGTTTGTTGGACTGTCGATCGAACCGATGTTAGAGCGGGTTTCTAAGAAGCAACGAACGACGGGTGCAGTGTCAGGAAGTCCGTCCATCGTCGCAGCTTAGCCATTGCCAAATCTCGCAGTCTCCATTGAGATTGGTGGTTCATCAAGGCGAAATGATGATGCCACAACCGAAGATTCCCAGGTCGAACAGCTGCGCAAGAACCATGGGCCTGGAGCGCCAAGAGTTCTGGTGTGCTGATCAAAGTGTTCCTCGTTTCGTCCATTATTTCAACCAGAATGATCCGTTCGCGTCAACCTCCTGCGCCATATCCGCTTTCACGCGATAGGTTGCGACAGGCGGGTTGTGTTTGCGGAGAACCACGTCTCTCACCCGTGGTCTGCTTCCGCCCGGATACTCGGACCATCTCAGGTCCCTGCTGAACCTCCTCCGACAACGACGACGATTTGTAGGAGAAAATGGCCATTTCTTCTTGCTTGCTTGCGAGATGGACGGACGCTTGAAGGGAGGGGATTTGATGACTTAGGGTATTAGAATATCAGGACTAACCCTCCGATGGATGTTCGAAACCGCAGTCGGCAATGGCGCGGAGGAGCTCGGCCTTGAGCAGGAAGTCGCGGAAACCGGTCGAGTGAATACCGACGTAGCTGCCCTTCTTGTCGACATTGTTGCCAGCGGCGAGCTCGCCCTTCTTGCCGTTCGAGGTGGTGGCGGCGGTCTCGTTGCCGCCGATCTCCTCATCGGAGTAGTCGATGAGATCTTCCTCGTGAGACATGATGGCGGTTGGTGTTGAGCGCGGGTTAGATTCTCGAATGCGAAGCTGCCGCGAAAGCTGTCCTTTTGCAGCGAGGTTGCGCTGACGTGCAGAACGCGATGCTCTCCACAAGGGGTCGCGTCGCCGGGGAAAGAGTCGAGGATGCGACGCGAACGTGCCACAAGATGAGGGAAACAGAGGAGAGTGATGGATTGAAAGAGAGAGAGAGAGGTGGGAGATGAAGAGGGAGCCCCAGGTCGTTCAAGGATGAACTTGAAAGGCTTTCTTTGTTTGAGGCTGAGGAGGGAGACGCCAGAAAGCAGGCAGGAGGGCCCGCTCGATCGCCCTCTTGACAAACAGGTCCGTGCACCGCGACATGCACGTGACGCGAGGCAGCCGTCAGCAACGGGAACAGTGCCAAGTTGGTGTTTTTGGCACGGACGGGCGAGAATCCTTGAAGCTTCGAGATGAGTCTTTGCAGACTGAACTTAGAAATCACATACAAATCCTGACAAAGACTTGGAATTAATGGCCAAGGCCAAGGAGCCGAAAGGCGTCCAGAACCGCATCATCTATTCCAGAGCCTCATATCTTTACCAAGCGGCCTCATACCTCGCCAGCCAAAATCGCCAACCTGGACAAGATGCTTCATCAAAATCCTCGCCCTCTGGTCATGAGCACAGTGCTCCAGCACCAACAGCCAACGAACAAAAGGCCGCGCAGAATATGTCTCGGCATATCGCCTCCAGTTTACGGGCTGTTTCTTTGAAGGCCCAGATTCGACAAAGCCCAGCCATGAAGCAGACCATCTGCAAATTCTGCGACACTCTCCAGGTCGAAGGGGAGACCTGCACCTCAACCGTGGAGAACGCCAGCAAGGGCGGGAGGAAACCCTGGGCAGATGTTCTTACGATACGATGCAAGACGTGTGGAAACGTCAAGAGGTACCCCGTCAGTGCGCCAAGGCAGAAGAGGAAGACCTTGCGAGGACCGAAGCCCGATGAGCCCATGGAGGATGTTTGCGACGAGACAAAGACTCAAGAGCCCACCCCAGGAACGACTCCAGGGCCGTGAAACAAGAAACCAAAGTTTGAATAACTTGATACCAATCTCCCGTCGGCTACGATAACATGCGAAGATCGTCAGAGCCGCGGAATTGGCGAGCTGTGAGAAGGACACTGAAGTCGGTCTTAACACCAGAACCCCCGGATGCCATACAACAAAGGACCATCTTTGGGAAATTGCATGAGAGATGGTGTAGGGCTGGCTGTGCTCGCCCTTGAAGCCAAGCCTTGGAGCCTGAAGTTGAATGCTACGAACAAGGCCAAGGTCTTGAACGCGAAGCGGCGGACCCCATCACAAGCACATGTCTGGTAGATGTCTGAAGTGATTCGCCAATATAGATTCGGCGATGATGATAAGTCGCCGTAATAGAGCATGGCTTAAGCCACAATACTTGTTTCTTTGTCTTAACCCGTTGTCACGTAACATCTCCATGGATACCATTGATCCATTACTTCCCTGGCTGACCAGCCTCTTTGACGCTTTCTTCTCCCAGCACCTTGCTCGCCGCCATGAAACTATAATCGTAAGCCACTAACTTGAACACAGGTTTGGGACGATCAACACTTACAGCCCGCCATGCCAGCTGCCCAACCCCCTCATCGCCTCCGCCTGCACACTGGTCATGCGTAGTAGGTTCTCTGTATCGGAGAGATTGGCGGAAAGCTGGGCGAGTTGCGAGTTGAGCTGTGCCTGTTTGTCGCGGGAATGTTAGCGGAGGAAGTCACTGCTGTGGCCAAAGACCTACGAGCTGTCTCGACTTGAGCGCGCTTCCGCTGGTCGCCATGCTCTGCCGCACCTGCGACCCAGTCACGTTTCGCGTAGCCATGACTGAGTTTCCTCTGACCTATTTCTGAAGCTCTTCAACTGCAAGTTCCCGGTCGTTGTGCCAAGTCTCTGTCTTGTGGCCCAAGTTCCAGCGCTCAGGCAGCCAGCAATGAAGTCGATGATAAAGAACGCCAACGCAGGAAGCCTGGAGTTTGGAGGGGGTTTGCGACGTCCTGGACGTAGGGGAAGGCAAGAAATCAAAATTAGATGTTTATCACGAAGGAGAGATAGATAAAAAAAAACCCCCCCGATATTGCCGTTGTTCTTATTCTGGGTGCTTGTTGTGATGAGAAGTCAGGATAGAGCGAGAGTGGTTGAACCTGGGGTTCTGCTTGATTGGCCCGTGCACTTTCCCGACTTGGACGTATCAACAAACAATCACTTGCTCACTTGGATGGAATGCAGGAAGGGCTGGATCTACCTTCATTGTCTATCTACCCCTTTTCCTCAGAAACCTATCTATCTCATGTTGATTAATAGCTTGTAGTAAATGAATGAATGTTGGGCCTCTTCTGTCTGTACGGTTCAAGATCATCCTGACTCCGTTCCGCACAGTTGGTACCTCAATTATTGGCAGCTTTGTCTGCGCCCGATCTTTTATCAATATCAAAGTTGATTCTGAACAGACTCAAGTATTATGCCTTGTTAATAATTACTTTACTTTTGCACTCAACATTTGCACTTTTCCCAATTCGTTGTCAAGGCTCAACGCTCGTCCCCGATACCAAGCCCTTCACATCCAGTCAGGTCATATACCTCCAATCACTCCACTGCCCTTGCTACTTTGTAGCCATCACTCATTAGGAAACCCTTCAAACTCGATTCATCGCCATCTTCTCTTTTGTAACCATTCGTGTCTATGTGTGTTTCCCAAAGGATCCCACTCCGAGGCTTTCCCTTTCATTTCTCCACAAACAAACAAACAAACAACTCGCGATCAACAGAGTAACCAGAAAAGAAACAACCATCCTTAGTCTAATGTGCTTGTGTGCCCCCAGTGAGAAAAACAATGCCTGTCATAGTCCCTCCCTGCTTGCGACGCCAGTCTGAATTCTTCATCATGCCTGCAAACACATGGGAGGGAACTCCAGTGAGAAGAAAGCAAAGACTTGTCCAGGTTATGCAGCGCCTTTGATCCTCCCCATCCACCCCTAATCCTGGAAGCCTGACCGCTCGTCCTCGGTCCCAATGACGTTCCGCCAGTAGTATCCTGAGTCCAGGGTGTTGGACACACCGAGACCATGCACATGCATTGGCTCAAGTGGAGGCGTGAAACGCCGCTCAGGGGCTGAGGGCCGATAGTCGATTATATGCTAAAAAGCACAGAATATCAAGTCCGATCCCAATGCAATATTACCAAAATAGGTTCCTTCTGTTTGATCGTTCCAATGTGTATGTACGGGTTGTGCCGGAACCGGAGCTAATTATGAAGACGTTGATCTTCCGAGAATAGTCCAAAGTGACCTTGACTTTTGTCGTGTCGTCGCGTGTTTTCGATGGATCTGAGGCGTATAATAAAAACAAAAGGAAAGTGTCGTCCTTGTCGAGGTGCGTGTCGTGTGAGTAGGAAGCCAGATAGGCGTATGTAATACAGGTAAGAAACTTCAAAGGTAGTCCCAACAACAGCGGGATACATGCAAGTTCCTCTCAAAAGCGAGGCTTTTAAGGGCATGAGAAAACTTAAGATGCCGCAACTCCCATGTTTCGGACATGGCTCGATTCTGTTTTCGAGGTCGGTTGTGCTGTCGTTTCGTCGGGGCCAGGATAAAGGCTAAGGACCACGGCTGTTCAAGTGCAGCTTATCGCACTCCAATCGGGGGACGCGGAGGCAGACTGCCCTGGCTGCTGTTTGCTGACTCGGATTCACCACTGCCCGCGCTGGCGCTCGCACTACCCGTCAGACTGCGAACATTCCTAGGTTTAGTTTGAGGGAGGGCGCTCACCCCAATATGTTGTTCAACTTGCTGTGGTGCTACTGCGTTGCCTTGGCCCGGAGGGTGTCGGGGAACGGGCTGGCGAACACCATCGGGTGGTGAGGGTCGCCCGTTCATGCCTGGGCCATAGCCATTCGGGGAGATCCTCGTCGGCTGCCACCGCGCATCGATGGACTATAGGGATTTCCAGGAGACTGACTGGCCCGCCGAGGGTAGGCACCGTTCATGCCGGGAGGTCCACCGGGGCCAGGGCCATACTGAAGGTCATCAAGCCTTGCAGCCGTAAGAGAGTTGGCCCGAGAACCTGCACTCATGGCACCACGGTCCACAGCTCCGTAGCGATTCGAAGAGCAACTCAAGAGAGGATCCTCCAGAATGTTCTCGGTTGTCATCGGAGCATGAGTATGCCCGACCTGGCTGGTGCGGTTGCGGCCGAAACTGGGTCTGAATCGCCCTCCTCGCGTAGGTGGTGGTAGATTATCGGGGTTGCGGCGGAACTGCGCAGGGTTCTGCTCAGGGGCCTTTCGGTTCTTTCTCGATGTCACGCTCATCATGTCGAAATTATCTGGGTCAATCAGTGGAGGCGCGGGGTTTGCGGTCGGATCAAAGTAGTCGTCGTCATCATCATCATCGTCGTCAAACACCTGCTTGCTGTTGCGCATAGGATGAGGACCACGGCGGGGACCAGGTCCTCCAGGTCCTCCAGGGGGGCCAGGCGGCCCAGGAGGTCCACGTCGCATCCGCATCTCTTGCTCTCGAATGGCAAGTTCTCGCTGTCGGAGGGCCAGCTCCCGCTCTCGCAGAGTAATATCTGAGTTATCACCGGCCACGGAAGGCTCAGAGCCTTCAGGGATGTCGTCATATAATACAAGGTGTGAGAATTCCTCTAGGCTGTTCTCCTCAAGAGATCCTCTCCTCGATGGTTGGCGAGAGCCTCCACCATTCATAGAAGGCGGCGGTCGGGGATAACCGTTGGGTGGCCCACCGTTCATTGGAGGTGGTCCACGACGCATACCAGCCTGGCTGAGATTGGACGAGTTCCGTGGCCTGGGTTGGCGAGGTGGCATCCCGTTTCCGTTGGGCATACCGTTCATCATGGGGCGATGGCTGTTCTGCGATGGCATTCGAGGCAGTTGCGGTGCGGTCGGAGAGCTTGGTGGCATGATGTTGGCATTCGGATCGCCCGGTTTAGGTCTGTTGCGGTTGACGGCATTCAGGTTATGGAGGATGGCGTAAAGGGTTTCGATTCTGGGAACGGAGACCTTGTTGTCGCGAGCGAGCTTGACGGGTGATCCTAGGTAGGTCTCGATTTCCATAGGCCTCCTGGCAACGTAGTCCTGCCACATGATACTCTCTCCCGAGGCCTTGGTCATCTCGTCAATTGTCTTTTGCTTGAAATCAGCGTCGAATTTGCATCCGTTAGCAGCGGCCAATCGAAGTAGCTCATCAAGAACTTCAGACACCATGTCCCTGACGCCAACCTTCTCGAGAAGAGCGGCATGGTTGGGAGTTTCGAAAATGACACTAATAGGATGGAAAGCAATGGGCCTGGAGAGCTGGTTAGTCGAATTCGAGCCAAAGTGTGGAAGACATACCCCATCACCCTCTCATATTGTTGTTGGCGTATGTTCGGGGACACCTTGCATTCCACCTGGCCAGAGCTAAGGGTCACCGCCAAAGCCTGTGCCATATCCTCCTGGATAGACTGGGGGATGTTTTTATTCTGGCTGGCAGGTCCAATCCAGATATCTGTAGGTCCTTTGTGTTCAAACTCGCTCTGGCCAAGCTGTGTAAGCTCGGCACCAGAAACGAGTGACAGGACGACATTGGTCGGAAACCGCTCCTCAAGAGCAGCTTCGACTCCCAGCGTGTGGGTAGTGTTGACGAGAATGCAAGTGTGCTGGGGGGTGACGACAGAATCGATTACGGAGGCGAGGTCATAGACATCTGGCAATGCCTTGACACAGAGAACAACGTAGTCGAAGGGGCCTTCGCGGGCACTGGCGGCGTCTTCGGGGTTTCGGACAACTGCAATTGGAGACAATTATTAGCTTTTGATGTCGCAAAAAATCTGGTCGTCGGCAACGTACCATGCCGGGGCTTGAATCGTTCATTGCCGAATGTCGGTGACCTAAGAAGAACTGGTCAGTGATTAATTCGTACCAGGGAGGACTTGATTCACTTACTTGAACGAGATGCCGTACTGTGCCACATGTTCGTACCCAGACTTCCAAACGAGCGTCACATCGCACGCGTTGGTAGCTTGTAGTCGCCATGATAGGAAGGCTGAGACAGGGTTGCCTCCCACTACACAAATTCTCATTAGCTCGTTGTCTGCCATGTTGAGAAGCGTAGGTGGAACGCTGCACGAGCAACCGTCCAGGCGGTTGGCGTGAGGTTGAAGATTGGGTGAGTAGAAGTGAAGATTGTAGTTGACGGAGGTTGTCTAATGTGAATGGATAGGAGGGGCCAGGTGGGTTGTAATGACGCGCCCAGTCACCGGGAGCCAGGCCTAGGTATGGAGGAAGAATTGCAGGAGAGAGAGGACGACAAACCTGATAGAATCCTGAGCCGGGGCGATACAGGCGCCATGGTGTCCGACGGGGACCTAATGTGGAATAGCGGGCTGGTCTGGTTTGAGGGTGTAGCGGGCGGTCTCTGATGACGGACCCGTAGCCTCGGGGCGTGATGGGTACCACAGCGCAACGAGGTCGGAAGGGATGGGGGCGCCTCCCTGGGGATGGCTGGACAAGGACAGGCCCAGTGGAGGCAGATTATCGTTTATTGCGAGCCGCAATGGAGAAGACAACGGCAGGACGGGGGTCCAGGGCGACGGAGCAGGCTCAGTCGTGCATGTAGCGGATCGTGTCAAGGAAGCTATCGCCTTTCGGGTTGGGACGAGGCCAGCGAGGCGTCGCGACCACGGAGAACGGACGAAAGATGGCGGCGGAGGTGACAGCGGTGGGATCAGCGAGCGACAGGGCCAGAAATCGTGGCGGCGGCAGGATGGCGTACCGGGGTCGTGAGCGTCGACAGCGATAGGTGGTGATGAAGCAACGAGAAGTCGACAGACAACCAGTCAATAGTGAGTGTGACCGGTGGGACGAGAGCTGAGATGGACGGTGACCAACGGGGGGGCGTGGGAGACTGTCTGGGGTTCGTAGGACGAGATAGGAGGAGCGAGTGTGGGCTGAGCTGAGCGAAGCTGGGACAAGAATTGGAGCTTGATCGAGGCTGGAAATGGCGACAGACAGCGGGCGCGGAACAAGTTGCGCGGACTCGGACTCTGGGCGTGGGAGTGGCCGTTGGGAAGAAGCGGTTTTCCCTTTGCAATCGTAGGCGACAGGCCCCGGACGAGCTGGAAATGGATCCCTGTGTTTTCTTTAGGTTAATCAGCGTCGGGTTGATGAAAGAGAGGGTCCTCTCGGTCTTGGCCTGGGCGGTGCGTGCGTGTCGTGCGTGCAAAAGATGGATATGGCCTGTGATTGATTGGGTCTGGACTTGAATTGGGGCAGCAGGGGTAAGGTGCCGCCGAGAGAAAAACTCAAGCACGTTGTGCAGTGTAGTGTAATGTCTACGGGAGTACCTCCTTGGCTGTCCTGTACTTGGCGAGACAAGTACCAGCCATTGCAATCTCTCTAGAGACCGGGGGGAGGCCAAGATGCCTTGGAGAGGCAGGCAATGTTGAGAGGGAGCAAGAGAGGTGTGGGAAAGAAGAAAGATAGTCGGCCAAGTACCAAGGGGGTTAAGCTTGCAAGGGGCCAGTAACAAGTATCGAGCAGGAGGCCAACAGGGAAAAGAAGACAAGGGTCCCAGCAGGATGTGCGATTTGCGGGAGTGGCTCAGCCCGAGTGTCGGTTGAAGGACAACGGCGACGATATCATGAGCTCCAAGTGGTGGACAGGCTCAGATTGGATGACGGCGTGTGTGTGTGAGTGTGGGTGAGGGTGACAGGGGAATGCGACCCCGGAAATGCTATCCCCGTATTTGCCGATTCCAAGGAAAAGAATGCCAAAGCGAGGATGGGGGATTGGGATAGGGAGTTGATGGAGGGTGTGGCTTCTCAAGGGAGGATCAAGAAAAGGGATTGTCACCGCGTTGATACTGACCGTCGAGGCGTATAGAGACCGGTGTAGCAGATGCAAGGTTCATGATCTGAGCGTGGAGGGGAGTGCAAAGGCAAAGAAAACAGAGTTTTGGCTCTTCAACTCACCCACTTGTTCCTTAATTTTCCTCTCTATCCCGATAGAATTCTCCCGAATCCAAGAGTGAGCAAGCCAGTGGGGTCGTAGTGACGAATGCTGACGATGACGGGAGGCCTTTGTTTCGAGATTTTGCGAGCTGGAGCTAGTGAGGGTCGGTGCGGAGCGGCCGGAGTTGAGGATGGAGAAGGACGGGAATGCCACGAGGAGGCACGCGAGATGAGATGCGTGACTTCAGCTGGGAACGACAATTGAGCTGAAAAGCAAGCTGATGGCCAAGCGTCGAAAGCTGGGAAGAAACTTCCTTCTGTTGCTGTCCAAACAAGAAGCAGCATCAACGGGTGCGCAGGTAGGTCGCTCGGTAGGTAGCGAACACCCAGGATGTCCAACCAAAAAAAGAAGCCAATATTCCCTTCTTGGATGTTCGTTCGTCAAAGAGAGGCGCCCGACCGGATACCGAGATTAATCGAACAATTCCAGGAGGGTCCCAAAGTCAGGGAATTATTAATGAAAAAAAAAAAGGTCGTAGGTAGGTAGGTTGGTTGGAGGTTGTGGTCGGCGTAAGTTCGTTGGTCGTAATCGATCGTTCCTTCCTTCGATCTTCTTTCCCTATCCGGGTCGTCGCTTTGATGTTTTGTTTCGTCTTTTAGAGGATCTGCTCTGCCCCTTTCTCTTCCTCAACCAACACTCGATCAAAGGAGCACAAATGAGAAAGAGTCTTGATTGATGGCGACTTGCAGCAGCGCGCAATCAGTGTCGGAGCAAACACATGGAGAAACAAACGAGAGCACTTCGAGCACGAAAACGAGCGAGGGAGAGGGAGAAATTTTGGCGACTGAAGGGAGAAACCAAGGGACTCGGGCGCATGCTAATGAATACGAAGTCAACCCCAGAAGCGAAAGTTGCCAGCGCGTTAGACGGGACCCTGACTGATTGCCGTCCATCCATCCATCCAAAGTGTCCGGCGACATCATCCGCACTGGCATGGCATCCTCATACCCATCTTCATCCGCTGTCCACCACATCCCTATCAGCATCCCTACCGGCATCACCCCGTCCTCACACTCCATGTGTACGGCACAGGTACTGCTGACGCGGGCACGCATTACGCACTGGGACAGGTACCTGATCAAGTTAGTTGACCCCTAACCAGCATCTAGGCCAGGCATCGAAACCCGTTGAATCCTCCTGCCCCGATATCGTACACGCTCTATATGTGGATTGGCCGGCATATATTGCCATTCTTCTACCTCTGGGTCGACCGATGGCTGACGTGCATTGAAACAAAATATCCACTGCCCGACCAACAACAACAAACAACAACTCATGTGTTGCGGTGTGCCGCAGCGTTCAAACTCGCTGCCAGCAATGGACGAATCCTTTTCTCGGGAGACCCGGTTCTTGACATGCCATCACTCGACATTCGTCATACTTTGAATACCCCGGTGATTAGAGCGTCGTATTAAGACACACGACCTTTCCTCCAAAAGTCGGGACGACCACCACCAAGAACCAAATCCCACCCGTACCAAGCTGCACTGCAACCCTGCCGAGAGGGCCCAAGCTCCAGCCGTGGACACCATGCCTCGTGTAAAGAATGGACCCAACCTTGCCGTGGAGCATTGCACAGCACACCAACCCACTGTCCCGCACCGCTTGCCTCGCAGCGAGGGACAAGACGCAGAGCAAAAGCGTGGTACAGTGGATAAACGGAAGGATTCTCCCTCTCCCGACGCGACGCAGACCCTCCTCCAGACGGGGAATAAAGCTGCCCGAGGTATCCTGTCAGGTACTTGCCCGTGCAGGTGCAGGTCTGCGCCTCGGAGGCCGCGTACGACCATGCTGAAAAAGGAGGCCGGCCAGGCAACGCGAGACTCACACTCATGCCTTACCTTTGCCCGTCCGTGAAGCCATCCTCATCAAGGTCGTTGATACGGGAGAGCACATGTCTGGTGTTGAAACTCGAAACAAGTCAGAGCAAGCCATGACGCCTCATCACTCAAGAGGGACCAGCCATGCCTGCGTTGGCTTCAATACACAAACGCCTGGCACGTATGCGATTCGCCGATCACCTAGTGCCTGTCATTCACAAGCCGCAAGACATACCCCCTTCAACAGTGTGTCTGTTTCAACAGACATTCCTTGACCAGGTCGACGGTCTGGAAGGAATGCCATCATCTCCTTTCTCGAAAGACAATTCCCATCTTGAATCCTCCATTTCAGTTTTTCCAGAGCCATCCTTGCTCACAGGTGTACGTCGCCGTGTTGGCCCGGGTTAACAGTGACAAGACTGAAACCCAGATATTGGTTGTGTTGTAGGGTCCATGGTATCACATGGCATCACAGACCTACGCCTCCAGTACCTCTTCAAGCATGTGTCTTGTGTGTTACACATTTTTTTAAACTCAATTGCAGTTGGCTCAATGCTAAGCATGTTTGTTGGCCGAGCTTGGTCTCTAGGTTTCAAATCCACATTCTTACCAACGTCATTTAAACATAAGGGCATGGCTACGTACTCCGTCCTGGAAGGTAGAGCTATTCAACTACGTTTGTTCCTGGCAGCTCACAAGCTCAACTCAAGTCCCTGTGGTTTGTAAGCGGGACGCCTGCTAACAATAGAATCTCCTATCTGGCCTGCCCTCCTGGCTCTTGGGTTCCCCTCAAAGTATCCTTACTGGAGTTCCTCGCTGTAGGTGGACCTGATCAATGAGTCCGAAGTCCGTCCCCACAGAGAGACCACCAGAGCCCACACGTTCTCCTCATATTAGAGTTGCTTCCAGTCCAGAGCGTCGAATGGAGGAAGAGGGAGCTCAGGTCCTCGAACTACCAGGTACGAAAGGGCGTGTTCCAGCGATTCCGATTCGTAGGACCACGCTCAGAATACGCGGATTCCCCGCCGCCGTGGCTTCGTTCCAGGGGCCGTCAGGGGTAAACTGACCCTCCCGCAGCGCCAAGTCCTGCCATCCCGTCCCCTGGAGGACTAGGTCTTATCGGTCTTTTCATCGCTTCGAGCTGGTGTTGGGTTGGGAGGGGGGCCATAGGTCATTCACTTATCAGTCACTGACAACAAAGCAGATCGATCGTGGACCCGAGAACCCTTGCCCTGTTTTCTCACGTTGTACCTTGCAGCGTTTACCCACACCCACCTGCAGGCAGGCAGGTCGTCGAGTTGACGACGGTGAAAAAGTGGACAGGAATTCCTTTTGCCATTTACTGCTGTGCCGTCATGTACGCGAAACCACGTCCAAGTCCCGCGGCGTCTTTCAACCATCGCTTGAGCGTCGCCACGGCGTAAACCAGAGCCTGGTGGAAGATAGGCACGCCGGAAGCTCCGGTGCAAATCTCGATGCGACAATACTGTCGATGACGTAATGTCAAACAAGGGCAGTGCTTTTTTTTTTTTGAGTCGAGCCTCTGGCCTGACGCCGAGATGGAGATGGGACGAGTTTGGTTCCCAGTCCAGGGGCAGGGGTCAGGACGGAGCAAGCAGGGCGTTCTAGCAACGGGCGCCACGAAGGCCACCCTCTTCATCAGCCAGAGGACCGACGCTGGGCCTAAACGAGGCCGTCGCTCCTTGCCCCGGGAGAGGCCGTTCGAGCTAGCTATGTTAGTGCCAGCTTGATTCGTCCGGCCCCGCCGGTCAAGTCTTGTTCATCGGACTTCATCGACGATCTGCCGGTCTTACTGTACCCAGTGAAATCTGCTTGCCGGCAGCCGGACCCAGCTGCAGACACTATCAACTGCCTGCACCGCACAAAGAAGGCTCACAGGCCGCAGAACCGGCGCGCGCCGTTGGGAATGGCGGAGGTGCAGCAGGTCTGTGTTGGCAACTGCCTATCTCCAGGTTCACCCTTGACCGGCCTTATCCGTCTTGGGGAAATGAAAAACTCTCCCTTTTCGCCGGCTGTGTGTGTGTGTGTGTGAATCGGTGTCGCAACCGGACACTCGTTCTCGCTCTGTCGCCGAGTCTAAAAATATGGTGCCTGCAGGTCCCTGTTCGTGGAGCATCTGCCGTTGGTCATCACATCTCAAATATATCTGGAGCTTGTAAATGAGTTTCCTGACAAATCCTTTCCCGCGGCTACCGAAGCACAGCCAACCCGTCGATCCCATTGTCGGCTCAGGGTCCTCTGTGTCCGTATAGCCCTACATACGCTGTTGGCTGGAGTCGATAGACGGTGGATACCGGAGCCAAGAGAAAAGCCAAGATAATAGCCAAGAGCAAGAGTAAGGAGATCTCACTCAGGACACGGCCTGCTGCCGCGGGCACACATCAGACGTGGGAAATTCTGTGGACATGAAGCTCCTCACAGCATCCCAAACTAGCTTCATGCGGTCTCATCCCCCCATTTCCCCAGCATCGGAAAGCACTTCTTCCGTTGTCGAAATGGCTCAACCAAGTTGAATGTCCGGGAGGTTCACTCCGGACGGTGGTCTATCTTTTGACCTACTGTCCTGCGTCTCCTGCTGTTGTCTTCGGGACCCAAGGCTGAGCGGCGCCCGATTGTCCCATTTCCTGGCTAGCCCGCCGCGCGGTAATCAAACGACCCTGGTCGACGTTACCTTCAGAATGGCCCATCTAGCATCGCCCACTGACATTCAAGTCTCCAGCACGTAGCCAAGAATCATGGAGCAAGTGCTAAATTTGACACCCCAGGGGGATCGTCGACGCTATCGGCGGGTCAGCCATGGGATTTCCAGAAACTTGCATGTTCTGACTTCTCCATGATCCTATCATAGAGGGCTTGACGGTTGCTGATGTGTTCTGACCTGGGTTCGCATGTCCATGCTGCATTTGACTATTGGCATGCTGCAGCATGGGGATGGCCAGTTGGCTTGGACGGCCTCTTGGACGAAATTGGATGTGCAAGATCGACACTTGGGCAGCATTTGGCCGTTAAGCTCGTCTGCCTCTGATGTCACTGGCGTTAGAGTGCGCAAATCTGCCATTCCATCCATGGCACTGAGACACCAATGTCGCACCACCTTCCCCGGTCTGTGAGTGCAGGGTAGCCAGCCAACGTGGGGGGTTTTCCTTGATTTGCTGGCTATCCATTGCTTACACTAGAATCTACTATAGGACATGGGCTTTGACTATTGTATTAGAGCGCGTTGTATAGTTCATCAGCTTCATGAGCGCTATGTTATTCTGAATTTCAAAGGATTGGATGGGTGTAGCTGTAGCTGGCGAGCTCACTGCTTAGCCAAGGTATCAGACATCTCTCCGTAGGATCCTCACCGAGTGCTGTGAGATTAAAAACTGCTAGCAAACGAGCCGTGTTAGTAGAGCAAGGCCACATGTTCACGAGGAATTCCCAAATGAGTAAACTCAGTAGTGGCTACTAATGCGAGCTCCACGGCACGTTATCTGGCACTACACCGCGCAGCTTGCTCCCGAGATCCTGGTCGTGGTAGACTGTGGAGGCCAGATAGAGATTATGCTTCCCTTGAGCGAAATGAAAAGATAGCATGCAACTATCAACCAAGAAGCATTACAAAGGAAGCATATGATAAGCTTAAGAGGTTGCCGGCTGCTATAGGTTGACTGTTGGAGCTGAAAATTGCTGCGCTCCAAAGCCTGGAGCACGACGCGCCGGGAGCGAACTGCAAAGCAACCAGACAGATGCAAGTTTCGCCAGGAACAGTCACCCGAAAGTCCTCGTAGTACAAGTCTCGGAAGGTTGAATGTTACGCAACCATGTGTTCCACCATGCGTCAAGCGGTTAGGGGCATACCCGAGGCGTGTGCTGCAGCGTCCCGAGCCGTAGATTTCTCCAAGGACGAATGGGGCAGATAAAAGAGGAGGAAATACGGGAACGAACATGAAGGCGAGACAATGGCCTGCATGGCTTGAATGTGATGGACCCTTACCACGTTGAATGGCTACCTATGGGTAGCTGGAACACGTGGTAGGACAAGCTGGAGCAATAACTGCAGAGACACGGGATTGAAAACTGCATAATAAACTACCAAAAATAAATAACAATAGCGGATTAAATCGTCCTAGGAATTGTTTCATAGAGTTGTCACCGAGCTGTGTGGTCTTGTTCGAGTGTGGACGACAGTCGAAACTAGACTGTCATAACCAACCAATAAAGTCGAGAGAAATTGGTAGACACCAAGACGAGGGGAAAGTGAGAGGTATGAATACCTGTGTTATTTATTCTCCCGGTGAAAGAAAGCAATCGTTGACGTACTGTTGATGAGTGTCATGCACGCCGCCGGAGTATGCAATAGGTCTTGTTGCCAGAGCTGAAGGCCTGGTATTTAGGCACATGCAAGGAAGGGCCTCAAACGCAGAAGATGTCAGCTTTTCAAGGATAGATGATGAGCCTCACAACGGTGAAGGGAGTGTGGTAGGCATTGTAATATTTGGTTGTCCCTGTGCCTGAAATGTATTGACTGTCACGCAACGGCGTCGACAGCGCAAGCATGATAGAGTCACAAGGAATGTATACATCAGACGACAGGTGACAACATATGAAAACCTTTGACTGTAATAAAGAGTTTTTTGCCTTCTACACACATTCATCTCATTCGTGTTGCTCTGACATGAAGTGTCTAGTTCCAGCGGATGGGGAAGAAAGGGGGGCAACCCTGAGAAGCGCAACTACTGAACCAGAGATACAAGCTACAACTGAACAGGCACTGGATGTGTGGCAATGAACTACGCTATGACCCTACTGGAAGCAACACTGACCGCAGATAGGAATACCAAGTGCTAAGAAACCTTGCTGTAACTGTCCAGACCAGATAAGGCCTCCTACTCCTTGCCGTCGTGTTACAACAACAACAACAACGTTCAGGCTGCCAGTTCTTATCGCGCTGCCTGCATATCCATGTACTATCTTCATGGCCAACCGAATGCCCTGCTGAAACATTCCGGCACCTGGTATTCACACGACATGACTGGCGTCCTAGCATCACCTCCTCGAATGATATACTACCAGTCGCTTGTGCCTGGATCCCGGCAAGTTGCGTTGGTCTCTGAATTATCAACTGCCACAGGGATATTATGAGCAGTGCATAATCATCAATCGACTCTCAGTAGAGACCTGAAAACTTCAAGGCACTCCTTACCCTCGCTTCTGCCACATCCACTCCGCAAAAGACCTCAAGCACTTCATTTGGAGGATGGCAGTCTGAAGAGACGTTCTGAACCTTCTACATGCTCCTGGTAGGCTGCCGACTCTAACCAATGCTACCCCTTTTTATTGAAGTTCCCGTTGCCTGATTCCCTCTTCAGCCGTCCCCAAGCGCCTGCACTGGAATAGAGGCCCTGGTATACCATTTTCGTGGCCGCTAGAAATGCAGCATTGGAGGAATTCCTTCCCCGAAGCGCTTCGTTATGTGTTATGAGACGGGTATTTGGAAACCACTGTGAGGACTTATTAGAATCTACCTCCTTCTGAGCCCGGCATACGTACATGTTATAGACCCATAGTGTCCTAGTTAAAGATCTGAGATGGATGATCCCTTGATACCCCACGTTTCTCCTCAGTTGCGCCTAATTCTCATCAGGCACAGTCGCCAGAGCGATGATGCTGAACTCGAGGTTTCCGTCGGCGGCATTGGTAAACTTCTTGACAGTAGCCTCCAACGCCTTGTCGCTGAGGAGATCCTCGTCATCAGCCAACACGCCCCGGTCGATCGGGCCTCCCCAGCCTCCTTCAAGATCATACAGGTGTCCGTTCTCCCCCTTGACGAAGCTGATGAAGTGGTAACCGACGGGCTCCTGGCTAGCAGGGGCTACGGTATCGCCCGTAACTGCGGCGGCCATGTGGGCCTTCTCCAACTCGGCAGAGTTGTACAAAAGGTCGGCGCGTGGTAGCGGCTTGAGAGGGAGAGCTTGCTTCAAGAGGTTGTCGAGATCCGAGCCAGGGACGATGAACTCCTTTGCTGAGCCGTTGCTCACGCTGTGGAGGAGAGCAATGAGGCCACAGGCGTTGCCAATGGTCTGCTTGTACCAGGTGACGGGCTCATCAGGACCGGAGCCGTCGTAGGTCAACTCCTCAGAGCCGGGATCGTTCTCGCGCACGCGGTAGTACATGGGCGCGGGGGTGATGAATATGAGAGCATGGACGGGACGGGGAATCATGGCCAGCAGGTCTGGCTCGTCGACGCTGTAGACATCGTAGAAGCCAAGTTTCTCAGACACGCCGAGGTTGTGGATGAGCTTGTTGAAGACCTCGGGGTTGTTCTCGAGCGGGATGAAGACCTTCTTTCCGTTCTTGTACGAGACTCCGGGAGTAGTCGACATGGTGGATGATGTTTGGTGAGACGTGATGGAGGTGAAACTTTTACCCCGCGATTGTTGTTATCGGCAGAGTTGGAGGCTTAAGGCGGTTGGTTGGAGGAGAAGCCAAAGTCGTCAAGTGAGGTCAGGCAGCAGATGATGCGTAACCTGGTTGAGTCAGCCACGCATGCCAGCGTAGGCGGCAGCACAAACAGCAGCAAAACAATAGGCAATGACGTATTGGAAACTCAGTGAATCAATGCCATCGTTTTGAAGTGACCGAGATGCAAAACTGGGTACAGTTGGTATAATTGGTTGACATGGCCGTTTGAGACGAGAAGTTGCATTACGTCCATGTAAGCTGCCGTGAATCACAGCCTGGAGTATGTCAGCTACTGCGAACAGCAGTAGTTCAATGATTGAGATGGAGTATCTATTGTACTGACCTGATGCTCGTGCAGCAAGACACGGCTACAGTTGTTCCGCTCTTGGTCAGGGCATGTTGACTTGTGGGAAGCAGTTTGGCATGAATATGCTGCACATGCTTACGCTCGGCACATCTCGATCATGAGAATTTCTGAATGCATAGATAGAACACGATATGCAAGATAGGATGTATTCAAGGAAATGAGAAACCCATGTGAGAACCAATGGTTGCTCTTGGGCTCAGGGTAAAGCGACGTCGGATCCTCGCCATATGCATTCTTGACACAACATGGGGCGATGAATATCAGATCCGTGTTTCTCCAGAAGCTAAATCCTATATGTTACAAAGCCATTTGTCAAGAACAAAAGTTCCCCAGTCTGACTATCAAGGTTGAGTTATTAGCTGATCTCGTCGATCCATGAACCGGCAGCGACACGGCATGCGACGTCTCGGCCGAGAAGCTTGGAGCCGGAATGGGCTGACCCTCAAAAGGTCCCGGTATTCTGGTTGCACCGTGAGTCAAGGGAAACAAAAGTTCGCCGCGTGGACATGTGTATGGAGACATTCTCCGTCTTTGTTTATGCGAGGGACCTTTTGCTGAGGACCGCCACTACAGTAGAGGAACTATTTGAATGTGATGTGGATCAGGCAAACCGAGGAATTATTTCCGGAAAGCTCCATCTGTTGGGATACAGTACAGTAATCGGCCAGATAAAATAAGATTCGAACTAGAGTATCAGATCTTTACTTTGATGTTGAGGGGAATGGAAGATGGCAATGTTGTTGAGTGTATGGAGAGCATCTGTCCGATTTGCGGAAGCCCCAGGTTCTTCTAGGCTGCACCCTGTATCCGAGACGCTGGATACCGCCCGAGACTGATACTCAAAGACCCTGGATCTGGTCGAGAAGCAGCTGTTTATCAGGACAGACGGCCGGTCATGCCGTTTATAGAGACAAAAGTGCCAAGCTGGGGGGAAAGAGACTCGCACCTGCCAACGTGTAAATCCTCACCACTACCACGGCCATGGAATAGTCCGAGGCTAGCCCCAGAGAGGAGGGAGATAAGCCGCCCATTGAAGGTTTCAACGCCATCCGGACGGCTTCTCATTGGCTGATAGCGAGGGCTGAATGGCGTGCCATGGGCTCAGGGGCAATTGATTGCGAAGCGAGCAGGGCATCTGATGCGACCTGAGGGCTGAAGGTGGGAGCGATGATGCCCTCAGGGCAGTTGCTTTTGCATGTTTCAATGCACGAATCTTCCAAGAACACAATCCAAAAGAACCAAACGGAAAAAGTGGCCCATCAAATAGAATGGGAGGGCAGGTCGACAAAAGGTCCGAATCTCTTCGACTCGCGGCCACAGAAGGACCATCGAAACTCGAACGCACGAACAAGGCCAAGGGCCGGCCATGCCTCTTTAGGAAGGTGGCCCCAAAAACTGTGCCGTTGTCCGTGATGGAAGCGCAGCAAGAACATCACGCTATGTCCGGGATCGTCTAGAAGCGGGTTCCAGCGAGAGTCTCCAAGACTGCAGCAGCGGTGCCAATCTGGTCCTCTTCGCGGGGAGATTCGTCGTCTGGGCCTGCCCTGTCTGGGCTTGTCTCTGGGGCTGAGACCGCCCCCCGGGGCCTGGGTCTGTATAACCACACCCGCTAAGCAGAGCAGACCAACTAAGCAGCCGACCGTCGGCAGGGCATTCATTCCCTCTTTTCTTGCTTCTACACTGCCTCTTGCGAATCCAGCATCGCTCAAAAGGTCGCTGTTGCTGCCGTCGTCGCTGCTGCCGTCGCTGCCATCGCGGGCTTCGAAGCAACCCACGCGTCGCCGTTAGGTCGCCCGTCGCTGTCGCTATCGCCCAGACAATAACGGGCGTTGCCGTCAGATAACCAACCACCATGGCGCCGTCCCTCTTCCGCAAGCGCCACGAGGCCGAGGACATCATCCCCATCCCAGGCCCCCTCGAGGCCGCTGCCATCTCCGCCTCTGGCCGCGATCGTCTTGAGAACCTCCAGCAGTTTGAGAAATCCCACAAGTTCGACCCGAACCTGCCCATCGACGACCTTACCGATGTTGACGCCGCTATCGCAACTGGAAATGCCGAAAAGGGCATCGAGATTGAGCACGCGCTCATGGAGGACAACAGCCCCTACCCCGAGGTGAGGGCTGTTGTCCGAAACTACGATGTAGATGTCCCTGCCAACACCATCCGCGCCTGGGTTATTGGCATGGTCCTTTGTACTATCGGTTCCGGTATCAATATGCTCTTCTCGCTGCGCAACCCTAGTATTACCGTATCTACATACGTCGTTCAGCTCGTCGCGTATCCCTTGGGTCTCGGCTGGGATCTCATCATGCCCGATCGCGAATGGAATCTCTTTGGCCTCAAATTCAACCTGAAGCCCGGAAAGTTCAACTACAAGGAGCATGTGGTTATCGTCGCCATGTCTAACGTGAGACCTTTCTCTGCACTGACGCAGGCTCTGGCTGACCTCGTTTCTAGGCTGCTTACGGTGGTGGTGTTCTTTATGCGACAGATGTCCTCCTGGCCCAGCAGATCTTTTATGGCCAGAAATTCGGCTGGGCATTCCAAGTTCTCTTCGGCATCACAACTCTCTGCACTGGATATGGATTGGCTGGACTGGCGCGTCGCTTTCTGGTGTGGCCCGCCGCAATGATCTGGCCCACCGACTTGGTCAACTGTGCGCTCTTCTACACCCTTCACGACCACTCTGGTTCCGACCCGACCAAGACCAATGGCTGGAAGGTTGGACGATATCGATGGTTCTTGATTGTGGCAGGCGGGGGCTTTATCTGGTACTGGTTCCCTGGCTGGATCTTCAAGGGTCTATCCTACTTCACCTGGATCTGCTGGGTGGCTCCTCACAATGTCACTGTCAACAAGATCTTTGGAGGTCTGACCGGCTATGGCTTGATGCCTACTTCTTTCGACTGGACCGTGTACAGCGGTTATCTGCAGTCCCCTTTGATCCCGCCCTTCCACGCTATCGCCAACGTTCTCGTGGGCATTGTCGTCTTCTTCGTCTGCATCTCGATGGGAATTCACTTTACCGGAACCTGGTACTCTGATTACTTCCCCGTTCAGTCCTCCGAGTCTTACGACAACACGGGCAACGTCTACAACGTCTCCAGGATTCTCGACCACAACTTCCACTTCAACGAGACCGCCTACAAGGAGTATTCGCCTCTCTTCCTGCCAACGCAGTTTGCTCTGTCGTACGGCCTCTCCTTTGCTGCTGTCACGGCTGTTGTTGTGCATGTTTTTCTGTACCATGGTCAGGAAATCTGGAGGCAATTCAGGCAGGCTCGCAACCAGGAAGATGATGTTCACATGCGCTTGATGAAGAAGTATAGGGATGCAGAGGATTGGTGGTATGCTGGTAAGTTAAACCCCTTTTGCAACGACCGCAGAATCGCAATTCTGACCTGTAAACAGCTCTCTTCGTCGTCATGATCTCCATCTCCATTGGTGTCGTCGCTGGCTGGCCAACTGGGTTCCCCGTTTGGGCCTACTTCCTGTGCATTCTCATCCCCATTCTCTGGCTGATCCCCATTGGTGTCGTGCAAGCCATTACCAACATTCAGCTTGGTCTCAATGTTCTGACAGAGTTCATCATTGGATATATGGTCCCTGGACGCCCCATGGCCATGATGATGTTCAAGAACTACGGCTACATCTGCATGGGTCAGGCCCTCTACTTTGCCCAGGATCTCAAGCTTGGCCATTACATGAAGGTCCCTCCACGGGTCATGTTCTCGTCCCAGTTGGTTGCGTCCATCTGGTCCGCCATTGTACAGATTTGCGTTATGAACTGGGCACTGGGACATATCCCCGATGTCTGTCATGATGATCAACCCAACAACTACACGTGCCCTGGCGGTCGTGTTTTCTACACGGCCTCCGTTATCTGGGGAGCTATTGGCCCGGCCCGAATCTTCAGCAACGGCGCCATCTACTCCTCCCTTCAGTGGTTCTGGCTTGTTGGCGCTGTCACACCTATTCTGACATGGCTCATTGCTCGGAAGTGGCCTCGATCCATCTGGCGCTATGTTAGCACGCCTCTTATCTTTGGAGGCTCTGGCATGCTCCCTCCGGCCAGTGTCTATATCTACCTCTGCTGGGGTATGGTTGGCACCTTCTTCAACCACTTCATCAAGAGGAGATATACTGGATGGTGGCTGCAGTACAACTACATCACCTCTGCGGCTCTTGACTGCGGCCTCATCCTGTCAACCATGGTGATCTTCTTCACCTTGTATCTGACGAGTGCCAACCCTCCTAACTGGTGGGGGAACTTTGGTGCTTTCAATACTTCGGATTGGAAGCACTTGGCAGTGAGCAAGTCAATTGCCAACGGAACAACGATTGGACCCTCAACTTGGAATTAAGATTTAAGAAAGTAAAGGATTAAGGATTAGAGCCGTGGGTTTTAGTTTGGAAAGCGAGATTCTGGAATATTTGCTGGGATTCTTCAGGCGTTATGGAATGGGTTATGTTTTTATAGGATTGTTAGTTGGCGAGATACCTCAATCATGATTGATGTTTATGGACGATAGTCAATAGCCTCCGAGATTGGTGTAAAACGGTCCAATGGATGTTAATGTGTGAGAAATCACTATCAAATCACTGAACAAACGCGCCTGGAACCGATTGCACAGCAATTATTGTATGAATTCTTCCCATCACAATTGCCTCCTCTCAAGACGCTTTTCCTCTTGTGGTGGTAAATCTTGGCACCGACCTTGCCCCAGTCACGTGCAGTTCGCGCCAATCGAGATCACATGACTTAGCTCGCACACACCGAACCCCGGTTTCTTAGGGCTCAGCAAGCAATTCGACCACTCCACCAAAAAAGCCCTCCCAAGTTTGAGAATTTCTCGATCGCCATCCTACTAACCGCCCAAACACCACAGCCAAGATGAGTACGTGACCACCTCACCGGGTAGAGGGGACTCTTCCCTCGAGAGAAACGGGTTTTTTGCTAACGCGATCGCCAACAGCGAAGGGTACCTCCAGCTTCGGTAAGCGTCACAACAAGACGCACACTCTGTGCCGACGATGCGGTTAGTCCTTGTGCCCTCTCCCTCTCCTTACCAGGCCTTCCTCGATCAGCGCATCAACGAATTCGACGAGAACCGAGACGGAATTTTTAACGACAATGAGCGACGGGGAATGGCCTGGATTGGAGACATGGAAACCTCGAATGAATCGGGAGACTGATGGGATATCTAGGTCGTCGCTCCCTTCACATCCAGAAGAAGGAGTGCGCTGCTTGCGGCTACCCTTCTGCTAAGACCCGGAAGTGTACGTGAAACCCCAAAAACGCACCTCGACCCGACAATCTCGACTCGGATGGTGCTTGTCCGTTGGGCATGTCATACTGACCCGATCCCTCGTGCAGACAACTGGTCCGAGAAGGCGAAGCGAAGAAAGACCGTCGGCACCGGCCGAACCCGCTACCTCAAGGATGTGTCCCGACGATTCAAGAACGGCTTCCAGACTGGCCAGCCCAAGGGCGCCCGGGGCATCAGCAAGGAGGCTTAAACGGGGATACCGCATCCCTCTACCCTCCCTTCACCACCCTCTCACCGCCCCGTCCCTCTTCTCCCCCGCCTGAACGGAATTTGATAAAGATGGTGTGTGCGCACCCCGCACGGGAACTGCTCTTTTAGAGCTGAATGAACGGCGGAAGGGAAAGAACTCCAGGCTTGGAGAACCACGGTGTTGGTGGTGGACGGAGCAGGTGTCTGGTTTTGGTTCGCGGATGAAAGGGGCGGCTGGAGCATGGGCACGGTGTTTTACATGTTTGAGCAAGGACAAAAAAAGAGGACCCTTTTGCTTTTCTGAGATTCCATAGGGATTCGGTCACTCACGAGGTTCTGAAATGGCATCTTGATTCTGCATGAAGGTGCCCTGGCGGTTGAGAGGTTTTGGTGTGTGGGAGAATATGAGCCATATGTGCAATTGGCTTGTTGTTAATGTGTGACGAGTCTTGATGTGCTTTCATGAGAGGCTCGAGCCAGTGATCTATTCGTTGATATGGATTTCAACCGTTCTTTTGGCCCAACCCAAGTCGAGGACTCTACCACACACTCGGTTCTTATCCAACTTCTCTACCCTGGAAACCTGTCTCTCAGGTTCCCCTCTCAAACACCTTGACCCCTCCATCAGCAGCAACATGATACAAGAACTCAGCCGCACCGCCCATGCCCTCGACTCCAGGCCCCGTGATACGCACAACCCCGCTGACGTCCCTCGCTGTTCCCGTGTCCAGCATCCGCAGGGCCAGCACCGCATCAGCCGCGTGCACCGCTGAGAGGGCGAGGCTGGCATGTTCGCGCTCCAGCGTTGTGGCTTGGGCAGCGATGAGAGGTGTATCGGCTGAGAGGGTGAGGAGGGTGCTGTGAACAAGCTGCAGTGCCAGTTAGTTTATAATTATCACACATACTGTAGTCAAAGGGAAACTCACACTGCGGAGAGAAAGAACTAGGTTCTGGAGAGCGAGGCCTGTGGTTGACTCGTCGGTGATGGCAAGTAAGGCGTCGAGTTGGTCGATGATGAGAACTTTGCGCGACGTCCGCAGGTCTGCAATGGCGCCTTCAACCTCTTTCTTTACGTCTGCAAGATTTGTACTTCTTATAATTCTCTCTTTGCGCGCACCTGGTACTGAAGGGCGCACTGCTGGTTGAGCACTGCTGTACAGTCCTGTGAGACCATCGACGAAAGTGAAGCGCCCTGTCCTGCTGAGAGCATCTAGATCCAGTCCCTGACTGTAGGTTAGTCAAGACGTACTAGATTATTGAAAGATGAGATATTCGAACAAAACTCACCATCTTGGTTGCACCCTCTCTCCAGAAAGCTCCATCTCTCATGAAGCTGACCAGAACAACTCCAGTATCTCTCGCACCCTCATCCCCATCTGCGCTTCCCTTCAGATACGAGTACACATGGCGCAGGGTAAGCCAATTCGAGCTTGCGCCGAGAACACTGGTGAGGAGTATGAGAGATGCCTCTGGAGGCAGAGAGAGGTAGGACTCTAGGAGGTGAGGTATGCGTGACGAGGAGGCCATCTTTTCTGAGGGATGATGATTTTGATATTGGAGATTTTGATATGTCTGTACTGTGCGAGCGCTGGAGTGAGGTTGGTGGGATGTGCCATGGTGGGGGTGGGGACTGTGAGGACTTGAGTAATTGGGCACTGTACTCAGGCTCAAGTGTAAAGTCTCAGGAAACCAAACGAGGTCTCAATATTTTATAAAAATGCAGTCAAAAATGAGAAGATATTATTATGAGCTTGATATCCATTTGGATGTGGACTACCATTGAAATTTGTTATCATTGTATTCCCGTTCACTCGGCTTGGTTACAATAAATTTCAGCAGCAGGTGCCTGAATGATGACGCACTTGCTAAGCACAAGCACGGGAACATCACTTCCACTGCCTTCCCTCTCACTTCTCTTTGTCACTTTTCATCCTCAACACCATCGCCGACCATCCGTCACCTTGCATATCACCAGTTTTCACGTCGGCTAGGGCCCTTTACCATCTCTGACCATACTAACGACACGACACCTACCATCGCTATTATTGCTTGCCCACGAACCCTGCCAACAGCATCCGTCGCCCCGCATAGGCTCAATTTCGTCAGCCCTCTCCAACAAGCTCACAAGGAAGCCCCGTTGGCTCAGTGGTAAAGCGTATCACTAGTAATGATAAGATCACTGGTTCGATTCCAGTACGGGGCATGTGACTTGTTTTTTTTGCGTCTCTTGACTCTGATTGAGCTTGGGGACTTGGTCCTTTTTGCTCCATGTTGTCGCATTGTGAAGTCAAGCATGGTTTTTGATGGAGTTGCTGTCTCATAAGAAATAGCTGACTACTCATAAGGCTTCCTTCATTCAGGTGTTCCGTGAACTGACAACAAGACTCAAGTCTTTTTGCATATTATTACACTCGAGATTCACGCAGACACTTGGATGTGACGCTCCCTCAACCAATTTTGTGCAAATTTCACTTCCATGGGTATTTAGCCTGATATTTCCATCAACTTCTTCATCCCCTATTGCTTCTCCGGTGTAGCCCGGCCACTCGACTCCTCCATCACCGCCTCACCCTGCACGATAGTGTTTGGGCGCCTACCCTTGACCAAGGACGTACACACCCGGGCAATCGTTGCGCGGCTCTCCCATAGAGGGTAGATGCCAACTGCGAAAAGAGAGAGGAAGATCCAGATGATGCCCACGCTGACCCAGCCGGTGAAGAAGGGCTTGGAAAAGACATAACGGGAACCGTACATCGGCATAGGCCAGAGCACGAGGAACGACAGAGTTCTGGAAACACTGGTTAGCATGGATTCGACTGCTTCCGGGTATGGAGGACAACTTACAGAATGATTGTCATGGTGCTGGCAATCTTGAAAGCCTTCTCGAGCTTTCGCTGCTCCTCCTCAAAGTCGGCCTGTTGAGCCGCGGCCACCTGCCTCTGGGCCTCCTCGTCAAGGCCGGACTCCTTGATCACATCGTGATCATCTGCTCTGCGGATGTTCATCATCGACTGCCAGTCATACTTGTCAAAACCAAAGATTAGACAAAAGATTGGGATGAAGATGACCGGGGAGAGTAGGGCCGTGAGGTTGCCAGCAAGCATGGGATCGTTGGATCCGGTGCAAGTCACATCCAGCTTGCCGCATGTCTTGCTCGCAGTCGCCAGCCACGCCGAGATGGCACAGGCGGCACCGAGGATGGGAGACAGGGTGGCCGCCCATCGGTTCTGGCCGCGCCAGATGAGAGTCAGTGTCGCTGGGAGCACAGCCGCAGAGATGAGCACACCCATGAGGAGGTAGAGGTATCCCATCGAGATTCCATTGTACCACAGTCCGACGGAAATACAGCAGATAATAAGAGCGTAGACGACCATGCAGGCATGGGACATCCAGATAAGGCTCTTGCCACTGGCATTGGGACGGAAATAGGTTCGGTAGATGTCATAGGTGAAGATGGACGACGTGGCAACCAGCTCAGAGTTGAAGGACGAAGTGACCGCCAGGAAGACCATGAGAAGAGTGGCGATGGCTCCACCCTTGCCCAGAAGAGCAACAGCAGCATATGGAAGAGCCAAACCAGCCGAGACGTCAGCCTCGCTCATACGCTCCGGGTACGTGGGGAAGCGAGGGTTCGACTCGAGGGCGAGGGCTGAGAGACCCAGAGTGGTGGCAGTCAGCCAGGGGATGGCGAACCAGGCAAGACCTCCGATGATGTAGCCAGGGAGGGCATGGACAGGGTGCGCGGCGATGGCCTTGTTGTAGTAGCCGTTGTCGAGGAAGACGGTACCAAAGTTGCCGACAATGTTGATGACGAAGAATGTGACTCCCCCCTTGGATCGCATCGTCAGATAGCTGCCGTCTTGGTTGCCGGAGACTGGGTGGGCCTTGGCTGCCTCGACAAGGAGGTCATACACAGCAGAGGGACTGCCCAGGACATCGGAGGATGCATAGGCCGTCAGGGCAAAGATGATGATAATGATGAGCACAACACCGCCGTGGATGTAGTCGGTGATGAAGGTGGCTTTGAGACCTCCAATGAAGGTATAAGCAACGACACCCACAGGGAGCAGGAAGATGGCAGCGATAGTGTTCATGCCGGTTAGAGCATTGACGGTTGCAGCACCACCAGAGATCAACATCAGAGACACAAGCACGTTGGTCAAGATGCCAAAGACGATGAAAGTGAAGTGAGCAGGTGTCCCATAGCGAGCCTTGATGACTTCGAGAAAGGTATGTGCGTTAGGGGCACGTTTCTTGAGCATGATGGCCAAGGTCGCGAAGAGAAGAATCTGCACAGTCGCTCCGGAAGCATACCAGAACGGGCCCGAGACGCCGTACCGGTAGCAGACACCGGAACTCTGTAGGAGGGTGGCGGCCCATGTCCACGAGGAGACGACGGCGGCGGCGACGAGTCCCGACTTCATGGAGCGGCCGGCCGTGTTGAACATCTCGGACGTCTGGACCTCATTGTTGTGGCGCTTGAGGATGTGGGTGAGGCTGATCTGCGAGATGTGAGCTTGTGATATTGTCTTTCAGACAAGAGACTAACCATGAAGACGGCAAAGGCGAGGCCGACGCCGAGGACGATGCCGTAGCCGGCGCCCTGGCTCAGAGCTGGAGTCCCAGAACCAGCCATGTTTGTAGAAGCTGGTGGATATCACTTGGAGTCTTTGCTCTGTAGCTTCACAGGATGTGGCTGGCAGTGTAGATCAAGTAGACCGACAGGAACACTCGCCATATATACTACTCTACACATGCTTGAACATTGGATCCCCAGCCCTATCAGCAAGGCCAAGCCAAAGCCAAGCCTTGCAGGTGTTGAAGCATTATGCAGCAACACCTTTGAGGGCTTGGGAGTATCGTTACATGAGATAAGGAGGGCATACGTCGATCAGTCACAGAAAAGAACAGGGGTGACGCCGCCGGGGAACTCAGGATCACGCCGGGGGAACTGGAGACGACACCGGGGAAGCGATGGGGAAGCGAATAAAGAACCATCGCGACGGGTGCGATGACGGAGAAGTTCAATCCGGGGCTTGATGCTTTGCCCCCACAGGTTTGCTGCTTGGAAGAGGTGCTAATGCACGGTAGTTCTTGGTAGTGATAAGGTCTTTGAGTGGTGTTTTGTCATCAGAGCCTCAGAGCGGGCGAGTGGATGCTGATGGCGTTTATTCTCCGTTAGATCCATCCAATACCATGGGTCGAGCTGCACGCACATGTTTAGCTTGGCACTTTAATTCAATGACAATCAAGAGTGATTCAGCGCTATCACAGATAATAAGGAAAAGAGTTGCTGGTCTTGCTTTGTCAAGATTCTCTGGGGTAATAGGGCTTGGACGAATGGGGGAGGCTTGATAAGAAAGACCATGGTTCTTTGATAAGCTCGTCTCCCCCAGTTCGAAGGCATCGTCTTGGCATATGTACCATGATTTTTTTTCTTCTTATCTCGCATGGATATTTTCTTCCCCAGAGACTGTTTTTTTTGAAGGATTTTCAAAGTCGGCCTTGGCTTTTTGTTTGACGAGCGCCGGCGGGCCGAGTCTTTTGTTGGTCGCCGGCGGCCTGGATAAATACTACTACAGGTCGAGAAATGATGCTCGATCTGAATAATCCTTGATCTGTAACCATCTTTTCAATCCGTAAGCGACCTCGTTAAAAGTCTTGGATTCATCCGGGGCGAGCCAAGTCTTCACCACGACATGGATGTTAAGGGAATTAAGTGGTGAGCGAACGGCTCAGGGTCTACCGCCAGTGCACCTCCTAATTCCCGAGCCACACTCATATGCATGCCAAACTCGAACTTCTCACCTTTGTTGGATGTTACTTGAGGAGAAGGGCGATTGAGTTTCCCTTGCCTCCATTCCGCAGCCCGGCCGCGAGGCAGCTTCGAGCCAGCCATCAGTGTTGCAGGTTTCAAGCCGCCATGCCTTGAATGTCCCGGCTATCATCCGATAGTCCTGGGCCCCCCCTCCTGGTACTGTTATCCAGGCCATCGTGGATGCTCAAGCTTGAAGTCCCCGGTAGAGCCTCTTCGAGCGCGGACAAAGCTTCTCGTGCAGTCGCATACTGTCTCATCCAGCACTTTAGTATGACACCCCCCCTGGCAGCTGCTCGACGTCGGGAAACTTTCCCGCCTTGAAGTTCGGGTACACAATCCGCTCTTCCCAGTCGAGCCTGTCGTCGACTTTAGCAAACCTGCCTGGAGTCGTCTTGTATGGCCACCTCCCAGTGAGGATGGTGTAGAAAATTGAACCCATCCCAAAGATGTCCAACAGCGTGCTTGTCCTGTTCTCGAACACGGGGCTGTAAAATGGGCCGTCTGGCAGGGAAAAGCCGTCGAGGCCTAGCTCTTGGCAGACCGAACCGCCAAAGTCGCAGAGTTGCAGGTCCCGAGCTCCCGGTGTTGTCTCATGTACGAGTATATTGCCTGGTCGAAGGTCTGAGTGGACGACGCCACGGCTATGGATGCAGTCGATGGCCTCTGCAACTTGACGGCACCAGGTCAGGCGCTGGCCAAGACTCGTGGAGGGGTAGCTATCTAGGTAAGCCTGGGGGTTGCCATGGCTGGCTTCGGCCAGGAGAATACCATTGCCCTGAAGCCCGAGGAATCTATAGAGGGGTTAGCAAGCATTCAGCGACTAGACATTGCAGCTTCGAGATCACCTTACGATCCTAGGATGGTGGCCTAGTCTCTTGAGGATTTGCTTTTCGACAGAAAAACAATTGGCAACTCGTTCATCGACTTCGGTTTGGCTCAGATATACAATTGGCTGTTTCAAAGCGACGCCTGGGGAGACGCGCTCAATGATACCTGACGAGCCACAGTCCAACATTGCTGCTTCGCCGTTACAAGAGTCAGATGGAATTCTCTTAGATCTAGGTGTTGCAGGCAGGGTGCTTGATAGGCAACTCCTCCGCATGGCCCCTTTGCTGGTCCAGCCATCCGCTTCGTCTGCGCCACATGCTGTGAGACCCTGCAGTACTTCAGACCCATCAATGCGCTGGTTTTGAGGCAAGAACTGTTAGTCTTCTTAAAGTATGAGCGCCATCAAGCCATGCTGGAGGAGAAAGGCATTACTACGCAGTACCTTTGAACTTGGGAGGTTGCAATTGCACAGTCGCACCTACGAGTGATTTTAATGACGCTGTTGCCCATGTGGCGGGAGATGATAGTTGAAATGCTCCGGATGAGCTGGAAAGGCGGTTGTTTGGGTTGGTTAATCAACTTGAATTTGCTGGGTGATTGATAATACAAGTAGTGTTGGAAAAGATGCTCTGATGTGGCAAATATTACAGGAACAGCAGCAGTTTTACTCCACAAGCAGTTGATAACCTTGGAGAGGGTGCTAGGAATTATTACACTAAGTTAAAACAAAAAAAATAAAAGATCTTTAAGTAATATATATATAAATCAGATAGATATAATATAGAGGACATATATATTCTCTGAAGCATATGTATATAGGTAGGTATATTATAAAGTTTTTACGAGGTCCTCTCTATAAGTTCAAGCGGTACCTTTATGCTAAGTATATAATATCTAGATTAAACACTCCCTGCTATACCACTGCTCGGCGAAGACCCGAATTCACCTCTCCCTCTACATCCCTCTTGGTCTCATCTATCAAGCCCTCCTCAAACAGCTCTGCCCACCTTGCCGCCAAAGATGCCATGTCCCGATCCTTTAGACCCCCTCCTAGTTCTGCAGCTACAGATGTGACAAGCTTGCCCTCGAGGCCACACGGCACGAATCGTGCCCATGGGTTCACCTCCTCGGGGCCTTCAACCGGCACGTCGATGTTGACGGCAATGCCTAAAGCTGTGACGTGCCGCCGGTGGTGCACTCCCATGGCTGCGATCTTGCGCGCCGGCTGCCCCTCCGGCGTGGGGACCCAGACGCCGGGCTCGTCGCGGGTTGTGTATGTCTGTAGACCGAACAGGTCGACCAGCAGACGCCGCGTCGTGGCCTCAAGATGGGCCGCATACGACATCACAGAGTACCGCGCGTATAGCGGCGAGTGCATGTCCAGCACCGGCCACAGCACTAGCTGTCCCGGACCGTGGTAGGTGGTCAACCCACCGCGGGCCGTCTGTCTTACATCGGGGATGAAGGTTTGCTCGGGGACGGCATCACGGCGGTCAGGGAGGGCAACCCGGAGGGGCGCACGGAAGCGTGAGGTCTGGGTTGGTGTCAGGTCGGTTTGACGGCGGCCAAGGGTCAGAGTCGGGGTAGCTTCAAAGGAGAGGAGATGCGGACGGGGCGGTTCGTCGTTGGGGAGGGTCTTCCAGGCGAGCAGGCGAGAGCGGAGCTTCTCCTGAGCGGCGTCGGCTTCGTCATAGGGGACAAAGGCGCCGGGGCCGGAGCCGGTGAGATGCTGATGCACAAGGAGGGAGGCCCATCGACGGGCGGCCGGCATCCGGGTTTCGGAGCGGGCTAGAGTGGAGAGAAGGACGGCGGAGGGCCGTAACCTGGGCTGCAACATGATCCCGGGCCAACAGGATGAGAATTCCTTACAGTTGGATTGGAGGACAACTGGCGGGGGGGCGGTCGACGTGGCTTGGCAGGGATCTACGAAACAAGTCCCCCCGTGTGACCTGACCTGAATCTCTTGTGGTGGAAAAAAAGAAGGACTTTCCTTCTGAAGATCTCGTGGGCCCGGGCCAGATGGCGCCGAGGGAAAAAAGGGCGCTTGTGGAGATGTGACGTCGGCAATGAAAAAAGTCGGCGCCGGAGGGGGAAGGTTCCGAACAATCTCGTCCGTTCCCTTTTTTGCACAGACTTTCATCCCGTCTTGCTCAGCTGAGCTACTTCAAGTCTCGATCGGCAGCTGTCAAACGGGCAAGATGGGTGATACCAACGTGAAGCCAATCCATCTGTTTGACCGAGACGAGCAAGAGCTAAAAAGCTATTGGCTGGAGCTTGGGTCAATCACATGAATAGAGATGCTCAACACGTACGACCGAGCTTGTTTGTCTTGATGCTCAGCTTCTTGGCAATATTTTGTCGCCCCATAATCCATAATCGACAAGAGCTCATGGACAAACAACTGAATCGTCGGCATCATCAACTCGGATGCAATGACATCAGCGAAGCTACGCTTTTCTTTGCTCTGCGCTAGCCTGGATGGACGGAAGGATGGATAATGTCGGGGGGGACAGCAGCAAGCTGAGCTTTACCTCCTCCCTGGTCCAGAATCGCCGCCAGTGTCGTCATCGCCCAGGCTTTGGAGCGATGGGTCTGTTCCACCTAGAGGGGAGACGAGAGAGAGTCCCGTCCGTCTCCCCACCCTCTCTTGGCACTGGAAAGCATCATGGGCTCTGTGCGGTGAACCAGGCTTTTTAGTGCCATTCACACAGTCTTTGGTGGTGATGGACCACGGGAGCCTACGTAACGCCTCCATCTCCAGACTGAATTGGCTGGACTGTGACTGCGATCCCGATCCCCCTCCCTGGACCATCCCATCCATGATTTATTAGCCTTGTTCTCCCCAGAACCTGTTTGCCCACCTTCTTATTCCTCCTCTTCTCATCGTTGTCCCTCTAATAAGACATCATTCTCTGTCGACTGAGACAGACATCCAGTGGCTCCACCAGCAACACGAGGCATCGGCAAAGCATCACATCACATTTGACTCTGTACATGCGCTATTGAAAAAGCTAAAAAAGAGAGGGAGGGAAAAGAAACAAAAACAAATTCACCTCGGCAAAGAAAAACAAGCTCCAGCGCGATCTTTTGCTTCCCTTAACTCTCCCTTCTTCTTCTTGTTCCCTGCTTTTTCTTCCCTTTCCCCATCTGCCGGTAATTAAACACGCCAAAACGCCCGACCCCACTAGCGCCCTTTTTACAGTGCTTGCCTTGCTTCCCTGGTGGTGATCCTGGCGTGACGACACGACAAGCAAGCAAGCAAATATAGCAGCAAAAATCAACCGACGTCGGCACATTTGACCTTCTTTTTTTCCCTCGGTCAGGCCCTTAACTTGACAAGCGAGCGACTCTTTTGCTAGTCAGATCGAGTTTGTTCAGCTTCTCTCGAAAATCAATCACAATGGCAAAGCGTGAGTTGCCCCTAAACACCAAAAACCCAGACATCACCACTAATCGTGACTTCAGACGCCCCCCTCGGCCTCGCGGCCCTCGTCCTTCTCGCCGCGTCCCTCCTCTTCCTCTGGTTCATCATTCTCTCGGGCCTTAACAATACCACGCCCCTCAACAAGACCTATTTCCTCCGCGCCGACACAAGCGACATCACCGGCGCCCGCGATGTCACCCAGTGGACCTTCTTCTACATCTGTGGCGCCGGAAACAAGGACTGCAGCGGTGCTCGCCCTGCGCCCTCCATCGGCCGCGCCTGGAGCTCGAACCCCTCCGGTGCACCGGACTCGTTGGTCGGCGGCAGCGATGGTGACCGAACCTCGGGCGAGTACTTTTTGCTCTGGCGCTTCGGATGGGTGTTTATCCTCATCACCCTCTTCTTTGAGACGGTCGCCTTCTTCACTGGATTCCTCGCTTGCTGCGGCCGTCTTGGCGCTGCCATCTCGGGATGCTTCTCGACCCTGGCTCTGCTGTGCTCCTCAGTTGCCATGTCCCTGATGACGTATGTATTTCCTCACCCACAACCAAAATTCAACTCACTCACTAACAATCTCAAGTGCCACCTTTGTCAAGGCTCGTGATGCCTTCAAGTCCGATGGACGCTCCGCCTCCCTCGGCAGGTACGCCTTTGGCTTTGGCTGGGCCTCTTGGGCCGCTCTCTTCCTCGCCACCGTGCTCTTCTTCCTGGGCCTGCGCGGTGACAAGTCGTCGTCCAGCGGAGGCTACAGCGGCCGCCCCTGGCGACGAAACCGCAGCGTCCGCAGCACCACGGGCTACGATGGCCGCCGCGTCAAGGACGACTACTCGTAGCGCGGGACGACGCCCTTGAAGCCGGCAACGGCCGCCGTGCGGGACGCGGAAGGGGATGGTGCTGGTGCGTCGGCTGAGGGTGAAGCCCGAGGCCAGGACCATGTTGAGCTTCGTCCTGTTCAAGATGAAGGCAACCGTCCTGTCAACGCCGAAGCTGTTGACTTGACAGCCAGAGCAGACGAAGACAATGTGGCTGACACCACCACCACCATTCCCTCTGAAACCAACATTGCCGCTGCCCAGGCCGGCAGCGGTAGCAAGACCTAACGTAATACGCTCACATCTCGGCCACTATCCATCTATCACCCGAACACGCTGTTCGGGCTGTTGTATACACGATGTCTTTTTTTCTTGGGAGGGTGGCATTTAAGCATGCTCCAGGAGTAATGTCGACGTTTTGTCCCCGAGTCATGAGCGATTAATCAAATCAAACTGTAATGAAAGATACCTATTGCGAGATAATACAATGAATTAACGCAGTGCCTCAGTTTCCCAGTGTAGCATTCAGCTTTGTTGCCATCCTGATGGATAGCTTCGTGACCTGGGTTCATCATTGGCGCAACATGTCGTGTGGTAACTTTGACTAAACACTCATCCTGGCTGCTTAGTTTAGACATGGAGAGAGGAAACGAACTGGCTGCCAGAGGGAAACAGCTTGTTTATTATACCATGCTCGACATCAAGCTTTTGCCATGCATTTCAACGAAGCTTATTTGAAGTTTGAAGGCGTCAGGCATTGCGCCTGTGACATCTTCATAAAGTGGTTAAACCTATAAATGCATGGCCCATATTTGCGTCTACTTCCTGATAGACACGTCTTTATCCTCTGCCTCCCGATAGAATACACCTGCCACTACTACGATCGTTCTAGAGACGATGCCGACCCCTACCGACTCGGAAGTGAAGCCTCTCCCCCAGTCGCAGGCTGGAAATCCATCCCCCTCGACGTAGACTGGACGAATACCATCTTTGACATAAACTGGAAGCCCGGCATAGAGGGGAAGCGTTCCTTTACAGGCTCGTAAGTTTTCTAAGCACCTCTCATCTTGCTTTCTAGATAAGCTCATGTTGTAAAGCCCCAGCCCCCAAAAGAAGACTTGGGATCGTGACCTAGCTTTGGTAGCACTCCCAATTCTTGGTTTCTGTGGCTTCATGTATAGCATCTGGGACAGAATATGCCACTGGGAGGAGCTGATCTGGCCGAGCGGTGATACCGCCACCACCATGCTGATGAAGGCCTACTGAATGTGCAGTACCCCTAACTGAAACGTTTGAGGAAGGAGATCGATGCTCTACATTGTTCTACTCTGGGGCGGGCATTCCTCCCTTGGACAATCATCTCTGCGTATTACATGCTAGTTTGCCGACAACTAGGCCAAGCTCGAGTATAGGAACTACTACTACACGGGCCAAGGAACAAAACACCGACCAAGGCAAAGAAAGGAATGAGCACATTCTGCTCTAATGATAGTAACAGAAGTAGAATAAATAGTCTAGAAGAGACCCATGCTAGATTTTCCTCATGATATCTCTTTGCTCACTTTAGTGTTTTTATGTACATTCACCCAATCATGATGAAGTCATGACCTTTGAGAGGAGTTCTGAGATGATTTGCCTCGTTGATTTCTCGACCCTCCTGACTACTTCACAGAATATGCTCTGACTTTAAACAAACTTATAGCCAAGAGCCCCTCAAAGTACATCCAACTCGATGACCGTTGATCGACAGAAACCTTGCTCACTCACAAGTTCATTCATTATGTTGACTGACCACGATAGTATTCAACTTTTTCCATTTATTTCTCTTGTTTCCTCCTTCTCTTACTTCACACATCCTCCCACTCACTATGCATCTCATCTCAGCCATTCTTAACCCAACGAAAGCCCGAAGTCGCCCTCAAAGCCCTCTCTTTGTATTCCCATCCCATCTTCTCGTGTCATTCACTTTTCCATTCCTTCGTATACGTACATGAGGAAACAAAACAAAAAAAAAAAAAAGAGGAACCAAAAATATGGTGCCCTGGCCGATTCCAAACCGCCCCCCTTCACCCCTATTTAGTTCTGTTCGTCCATAAAAGAAATATGCATAGATCCAACCCATGTCCGTCTAAAACCATCCCAAAGCGTGTACAGGGCGTTTTCCAGGAAAATTCAATAGCAAATATGGACCAACAGAGGGGATAGACAAATCCCGCAAGCAATCAAGTGCTTGTTGTCTCGTCAACAAAGGCAGAACTGCAAGCTGAGCCATCACATGGATCTATTGCACAGTGCCTGCCTGTGTGCCCTCAGAATCCCCCTTCTGTTTCACCAGCCAGATACCTGCTCTGTTGGCGGGTCAACGTTTTCGTTCGTTCTCCTTTGATGCTTTGACATCCTCGCTGCGGCACTCATACATTGTTCGGGCTCGAGATTGGACTGACGGTGTCGAGTGGTGCTGTGTGCAATGCTGGTCTCGCCGGCCCGTCACTATCCAGGTCCTCTCTCTTTCGGCGCAGCACGTTGTTAACCCATTCTGCTACCTCGGCGTCCTCAGTGGATGACTTCAGGTCAATCTTGCCGACAGCTTCGGCCACCTTTTCGACCTCGTCTCCTTCCTCCGCCTCTTCAGTAATCGTTTGGGGTTTGCTGAATTCGCTGAGCCATGCGTGCTTCAGCATCATGGCATAGGTTGGTCGTTTCATGGGGATCTTGTGGAGGCACCCTCTGACAAAGTCCTTGGCCGTATCCGAGTAGCCCTCTTCTGGCATAGCTGGTGGTTCGCCCTCGACGATGGCCTGTTGATCCAGTTAGTTATGTAGCATGGTTGAAGATATATGAGGTCACTTACGCTCAGTTGGCTAAAGATGGTGGATGACACCTCAGGCGGGTAAGGGTAGGCACCCTTGGCACACTCGATGATGGTCAGACCTAGACTCCAGACATCGCTCTGGACGCTGTATGACCCGTCTGCGTTGCCCGCCTGTGCAAAACCGCCACCAGAGATTCGTTCCGGTGCCATGTAACTCTGGCAGCCGATGTTTGTCCTGGCTATGCTGGCCACGAGGTTACCACTGACGCCAAAATCGCAGATCTTGACCTGGCCACGTGTGTTAACCAGGATATTTGTCGGCTTGACATCACGGTGGATGATGCTGTGCTCGTCCTTGAGGGACTTGAGACCCATGACTGTGGAGTATGTGATCTTTCGTAGTACGTTCTCTGGGATACCTCCGCTGTACAACTTGTCGATGGACCCGCCGTCCATGTACTCGATGCACATGTAAACAGCGCCCTCTTGGAAGAAGGCACCGTAAAAGTCGATAATGTAAGGTGAAACACATTCGTGGAGGATGACGAGCTCCTTCAGAATGGTTGTGAACTTGGCATCGTCAAGCTCCAACCGCATCTCCTTCATGGCCATGATGGTCCCGGTTGTGCCGTCGCTCTTCTCTGAGTCGGCAGCATCCTCGGCCGGCCGTACTGGTGTTGGGTCCGACTGCGAGTACTGGACAGGGACGGGCTTTGCACCGAGACCTTGACCGAACCGGGGAACTCTCCTCTTGGCATGCCTCACCTTGTAGACGGTTCCATAGTTACCCTTGCCCAGCTCTGCCAACGTTTCCACCTCGTCGAGTGAGATTCTAAAGGTCTGGCCGTTGGCAAAGTTGACTCCGGTCCGTGTAATTGTAGCAGCGCCATCAAACGTCACCCAGCCCTTCTCAGTGTCGATGTATTTCTTAAAGTCGTCCATCTTCGACCCTTGACCTGTAGGACCCGTTCCGTTCGATTGTGGCTGGCCAGGCTTGTCGCCTGTAATGTCCGACAGCTTCCCAGGAGGACCTGTTCGTCTCATGCCGGTGGTCGGGGCAGGGCTTGCTCCGCTCATATCAGACAGCTTCATGCCCATACCACCTCCCATCTTGGCCCTCCTCTCGCTCAATGACGGTTTCGGGAGGATGGGAGCGGACCTTGGATGTGGGATGGCGCTTGGCCGTTGCATATTAGGAGGCATGCGTAGATTCGCGGGGAAACCGTTTGACATGTTACCCGTTGGCGACTGTCCCGCAGGCGACATAGGGCCGCCGCCAGCGGGCGACATGCCTTTTTGCATTCGCTGTTGATGTAACGCCCGCGCCTTGGCCATGATGCTGTTTTCTACCGAGGCACCACCGCTTCCGGCGAAGCTCGACGACGTCGACACAGGATGTCTAGCCATACCCAAGAGACCCATGGCTGTCGAATTTGGGTTCATGTTGGGGGGATCAGACACGGACCGTAACGACGGCATTCTTCTCGGGAGCTCATCGGGGCTGTCGTGACTAGGAGATTCGAGCGGTGTGCTTGGTTCGGACGAGTCTTCAGAGCCTGGAGACGCAGGTGTGGAAAACTCCTTCAAGGACGAGTCGTCCGGCGTGGCCGGAATCGAGCCGGAGGCGGACATCGGAAGGGTACGGCGGAGCTACCTAGGTAAAAGAGACAAAGCAAGACTGTTGAGCAAGTTGTGATGGTGGATGATCGGGATATCTGCCAACAGCGGGAAACAGGTGGTAGAACAAAATTCGATAAGGCGGCGTCGAGGTCACGAGAGACAGCTTGCAAGGACCGCGGGGAGCTGTCGATCGGGAGACGGGACGCGATCGATTCGATAGGTACGAAGAGGAGGGATGGAGGGGAAGCAGATGGTGCGATTTTTGGAGCTAGACGGAGGCTCGCAGCGGGCGGTCTAGACCTTTAGAACTCTAGACTGCGACCAAAGCGACTGGGGGCCTTGTCGCCGGAGGATGAAGGTTGCAGAAGACCGGGGACGAAGAAGCCCAAAGAGGCACGCTGGTTTGTGATATCGGGATCGATGGCCCTTGAGCGGGTTGAAAATTGTGTTGCGTCGGGTGCAGATATTGCACTTGGGAGGTGATGGCGGATGCGCGAACAGGGATGCGGGTGCTGCGGAGCTTCTACCCAAACTGTATCATGAGAAGCCACCTCTCAACCATGATATGCCCAAAACAGGCGATATTCGCGGGACGAGGTCGACGATGGTTCACGAACTTTGAGGAGGGGTCGATGAGGAGGTTTCTCGGCGGGATCTGGATTAGACTCGGCCGTTAGCATGCGTTTCTTTTGCCTGATGCGCCGTCTCTTGCTACTCGTGGCTAGGCCACCGGATGCACATGGCGATTGCACTCGTACCTCGACAAGCCCCTGGCTGCAATGAACCGCAAAAAGGCAATGGAATTGGCTCAGGTATCCATCCGATCCGGCGCGTCTCTGTGGTCGGGCAACGTGCAAGTGGCCGGGTGCGGGTGCGGGGTCGCGGGCAGGCTTGCGCAGGCGAACAGAGGAGCGAGGGAGGGGAAGACGAGGGGCCAATGACTTGTGTAAAGCTGCAGGCGGCGTCTGCGCGGGTAGGATGCGCAGTGGAAGCTCAGAAGTTGCGAAGAGGTCGCTGTGAGGAGGAGAAGAGCAAGACGACTGTGAAGTGGATGGTGATGGTTTTGTGAGAAAGGCGCGAGAATGTAGTGGTGGTGAGGTTGGTATTTGGTTAAGGTGGGCCAGGACTGACCGGACGTGGAACCTCCAACCTAACCAGCAAAAAATCCGGTCCAAATTACGGCGCAGCTCTCCCCTCGGACACGCTGGGCACCGGTGCTGCCACTGGGCGCCGCTTGAGGTGGCTTCATGGCGAATGCCCCTATCCCTGCCCTGGACACTACAGGTACTTGGCGATGGATGGATGGAACTCCCCGCGACGGGCTTAGGTTGCGACAGGGATCCAACCTATCGACGACTTTTTGCAGTGGAGGGAAGGGCAGAAATCTGCGCTAATGTCACTGAAATTGTGTGACCAGTGCCAAATGGGCCCAGAAATATGGCCAAATGGGATTTTCATCTTTTGCAGAGACCGCAATCTAGTGAGGTCAATGATCGCTGGTGCCGAAACAGTGATGTAATCTGCCAATCTCTACGATAATTTTCCAGACATTTTTAGCACAGCGTCTAGGAAAAAACGGCTGCACACGCCTATGGTAAAATGGGTAATAATGCGCCGTTCGGGAAGGAGTATGATTTTCCAAGGCTTCGCGCGCGATTCGTCCGTCCTTGATTTTGGGAAATTTGCGACGCCATCGTCGATGGGGAAGCTGTTCCGATGACGTTGATGCTGTCGATATAAACTGTGGCTTGAAGCTGGCCTTGGCTAGAGGTGGGTACTTGGACGGGCAGTAGGAGAAACACCGCAGGCTGAATCAGGCTGACACAAGTATCGGTGCATCTCATCTTATAAATCAGATAGTCATGTGTGCGTCTTATTTTATCAGCCTCGGCCCAGTCGGCTGCATCGCCTCGTAACCTGCTTGGTGCCCTGCCTTGGCGGTGCAAGTGATGGGTCGGCGATATCCCCGCTACCCGCTGCCCACGATGAACATCTTTGACATGGCATCAAGAGGGGTAAAGATATGCATAGATTTTCATCATAGAGAGGGTTAATCACCAGATAAGACAAAACGAAACAGGTGTATCTGAAACAGCACAAGATTATCACGCCTATCAGTCGACCAGAGACATAGGAGACATGTATCGGTACCATCGCGATGGTGATAAGTGTGGATGGAAAATTGGAGATGTTGATTTCACTTTGGTAATATTCCAAGGCATGCTGACATCTAACAAGCCAACCTGACACTGGTGCAGCATCAAACAAGCTGTGCTAACCTTGAGTACCAACTGGAAAAGGTCTGGCAGTACAATGATATCTTGTCGCATTTTTGCCGTCAACATTACCTGCTCGCGTGTGCATGCATCGTGACAGACTGCACATCTCTACCCCTTGGAGTTGGAGACCAGGCCTGAGACAGCCCCAGTCGTCATGGCATCGGGGACTCCAAACCTCACGTTCCACGTGGGGAGCCGGGCCTGCCAATGCTCCCTCGCCGCGTTTGACGTGCGGGCGATCAAAGCACACTCACTTCCACCTTGGGGATGTCTCTGACCTTAGTGGGATGGTTGTGTGATGTGCATCATTCTCTCATGCCAGACATGTCTGGCCACTGGTCATTTTACGTTGACCCTGGAACGCGGGCTTTTACACATGGCGGCGGAAGCAAGAAACCTGCAAAGGAATGCTTGATGAGCTTATGCAAGGGCTTTGCCATGGCGCAGGCAAAAGGGAATAATAATTTCACTCAAACCCCTTGAAGTTTCCAACGGGCTTATGGCTGGATGTTGAGGCTACCTTCTGCTAGGCAGGCAGGCAGGCTTGGTCTAAACTGGGCGGTAATTGAAAAAGAGTTCATGGCTGGTATCTCATGGATCAAAGATTCTCCCCGAGTCTCGTGACTTGTCTCGTGGAATTTCTTTTTGCCCCTGGCTGGATCGTCCAGCACAGCCTTCTTCTCCTCAGCCGAATCCTGGGCTGGACCTTTTCTTGGCTTGTCCACTGCCGACCTCTGAGCATGGAGGGATGGACAACGTGCCTTGATTAAGCCATGACGAAGGCGGTTGTTGCCATGGCGCCACAGTCCAACCCATTGGCGCCCCGCCCAGGTCAACTCTTTTTTCTCTACCCCTGCTCAAGCCACCCCGGGACGCTTGATGATGGATTCCGTCACCTCTTCAAACGTCGCTTCGTCTCGATCAATCAGCTTTGCTGCTGCTCGTGAATGTCTCAGCGACTGATTCGCTGGATGGCTCGCGAGGGGAGTCATCGATTGAGGCGTCACGTCGACGTGGCCTCGTTACAGCACAGTCACAGCTTGAGCCCAATTGGAGCCTGCTCCGATCGATAGTTGGCCTCCCAAAGACGCGTGGCGCGCTCATCAAAGTGTAGGAAATCCTTGTGTATCACCCACGCCCTGACGCCACGGCAAGGTTTCAGCTGCTCTGCCCCGGACGGTTCAGGCAATGGCTGGGTTACCTCAGGGCGCATATGCTCAAAAGCTTGTTCCGGGAGAGGTGCAGGTTGATGTGCCCGTCACAAAGAAAGCGGCAGACAGCTCTCAAGGACCTGAAGCTCCAGCTTTGGGTTACTGTAGCCGAGCAGTCCATGCAAGTGTCGACGGGGCATCTGACAGCACATAGCCTTTGTCATAGTTTACCTAGCTGAACTAGGTTATCAATCGACCATGGGGGAACGTGCATCGTGGGTTTGCTCCAGGTATCCAAGATCCAATCCATTGCCATGGCCGGCACCGCCGCCTTTCGCCCCATCTAAAGAGCCCACTCCCACGTCTTTTCCCTTGATCTCGTCATCGCTGCCGTTGCTTTTTCCCTCTTGCAACCTTAAAACAGCGCAAGACCTGGTCAATTTCAGAGAGTCTTGCCTTTAATTGCTCTCTCCTGATCCTCCCGCGCCTAGCACTATTGGTCGTTGCTTGGGTGCCTTATCTTTCGCAGCCGCAGTCGCAGCCTGCGCGCCCCCGATAAAAGCGAGCTCCCCTTATCGCCCCCCGATTTGCGCCGACCACCAACAACTCATCTTTATCAACAACGACAACGAAACGAACCATCGCCAGTTTTTGATGGCTTCGTTGCGGACCTTTTCGGTACCGTCGTTCCGGCTGACGCAGTTGGCCCAAGATGCATACGAATTGCCTCTGCAGACCTTAGCGAACACCCATGAGTCGCATCCTTCTCTGGGGCATCTTTGCCTCCTGGTCTTTGAGGCCGTCCTCGAAGTAGTCTGTGTCAGTTTGCCAGGCTACATCGTTGCGCGACTCGGCCACTTTGATGCCGAGAAGCAGAAGTTTTTGGCAAACCTGAATGTGATGTTATTCACGCCATGCCTGAGTACGTCGCGCCTATCAACATCTTGCAAGCTCCTTCAGACACTGACATCTACTAGTCTTCACAAAGCTCGCCTCGCAGCTTAACGCTGAGAAGCTTTCCGATCTCGCCATCATCCCCGTGATTTTCATCGTCCAGACCTTTGTGTCCTGGACTGTGTCGGTTCTCGTCGCGAAAGTGTTCCGATTCAACAGACGCGCTTCCAACTTTGTCACCGCCATGGGCGTCTTTGGCAACTCCAACTCGCTGCCCATTTCTCTCGTTCTCTCGCTTTCGCAGACACTCAAGGGCTTGCATTGGGACAAGGTTCCTGGAGATAACGACGACGAGGTCGGTGCCCGAGGCATCCTGTATCTCCTTATCTTCCAGCAACTTGGTCAGCTCGTCCGCTGGAGCTGGGGCTATCACGTCCTCTTGGCTTCCAAGGACAAGTATCCTGAGTACCGCGAGCAGATTGCCGAGGAAGGACAGCGATATCGCGATGAAGAGCATGAGGAGCCCGAGGTTGAGGTCCTGATCGAGGGTCTTGATGGGGAGACCGAGGACGAGGGAGACCACCAGAGCATCGATTCGGAAAACTATGACCCTGCCGGTCGCACGCCCATTGCCCATGCCTCCCGAGTTTCCCTGGCTGTTTCTAGCGATGATGATTTTCTTTCCAAGAAGACCACTTCCAAGAACCACCAGGGACAGGTTGGAACCAACGGCTATCTTAACGGCAACGAGGGTGGTATTGAGACATTCCCTCGCGTCCCATCGTTGGAAGACGATGAAGAGTGCTGTGGTTTCTTGGCGCGAGCGACCTCATCGGCAAAGGCCCCTTTCATTCGCCTCGGAAAGGCTACATCGAAGGGTGTCTGCAACTTGTACCAGAAGTCCCCCGCTTCGGTCAAGTCGTTCCTGAAGTTCATGAAGCGAGTCGGTGAGAAGTTCAACAACTTCATCTGGGAGTTCATGAACCCCCCGCTCTGGGCTATGCTTATTGCCATTCTGGTCGCCTCCATCCCTGCCCTTCAGCGTCTGTTCTTCGAAGAGGGCTCTTTTGTCCAGAACAGTGTCACCAACGCCATCCGTTCCAGTGGAGATGTCGCCGTCCCGCTGATCCTGGTTGTGCTGGGTGCCAACCTTGCGCGCAACACCATGGCTAAGGATGAAGCTCTCGACCCCGAGGAGGAGCGCATCGGTAACAAGCTCCTGGTCGCCTCGCTCCTTTGCCGCATGGTCTTGCCCACCGCTATCATGGCCCCAATGCTCGCGCTGATGGCCAAATACGTGCCCGTCAGCATTCTTGACGATCCCATCTTCGTCATTGTCTGCTTCCTGCTCACCGGCGCTCCTAGCGCTCTGCAGCTGGCCCAGATTTGCCAGATCAACAGTGTCTTTGAGAAGACCATGGGCAGAATTCTGTTCCAGAGCTATGTCATTTGGTAAGCTAAACCCCGGTCCCTCGGCATAATGCAGCCCGAGATGCGCTAACACCTGACAGGATTCTTCCCTCCACTCTCATTCTGGTAATGATGGCTCTCGAGGTTGTCGAATGGGCTCGATGATAGATCTCTTTACTTCCTTGATTGGAAAAACTACGAACACGACATTGTCGATTCGGCTTGGAACTGGATTGGTTTTGCTTTCTGAAACAACATGTGCGGGCGTTGAGGCGAGAGTTATACAATGGACAATATACGAATAGGGGCCACAAGGCAGATCTGAGTTGTTGGGACCAGACCCGACTTGGATGGACTGGGCTTTTAGGAATTGCGTCTTTTGCGTGTGTTATCACATCACTTGGGATTGTCTATCAAGCAGGACAAAGTCAAGTTTTGTTTAGAATTAGTATGAGGAACGACCTAGTACAAGAGCTTGTATTGTTCAGCTCACTTAAGTATAGCAGCGAGCGTGATTACAAGCACAGCCTGATACCAACATTAAATAATGATATTGTTTTGTCATGAATGACCTGAAAGTGCCCCTCGATCAGCTAGTGCCATTAACCAAGTTCTCGGTCGGCACGATTTCCCAGTCTCTCACGGTTCCCTTCCAATCGCTGATGCGCACATCCCTGATATCCACCGACACAACCCTGACCTCCTCGCCAGCCACGAAGCAATTGCGGCCACCGTCCTGGGCGGGGCCATTGCCGCCGTTGCCATTGCCCTGCTGAAACCGCTGGATATCGACCTCCTCAAAGGTGTTGTTCTCGAGATGCTGCTGGCGATAATATCGCTCCTCCTCAGTCCCGCTGGGCACCAAACGGGCGGCACCTCCTATGGTGGCACTGATGCTAGATAGCTGCGATGTGTTGAGGTTGAGGAGAAGGGAGGCGAGGCTGGAGCGTTGCTCGGGGCCGGGGGAACCACCAGAGAGGCGGCGGCCATGGGTGGGTGGTCGATGAGAAACCCCTATAGCTGAGATTAGCACGCCAACCCTGACAGATGAAAATCGAAGAATGAGATGCGCGACGTACAATCGTGAACGAGTAGAGACACATTGGGGTTTGCGACAAGATTGATAGTCTTGCGAGATGCCGGGTTCGTGGTCATGATGATGACCGGGTAGTTGGAGTAAGGCGACGAAGGCAGGTATGTGTAGTTCATGAGCGATACTTGTGGAATGTTATCGTTACATGTTGCCAGATGAAGCTATATCCAATGTCAATCTTCTGTATTGGAGATGATATCCAACGCAACGGGCTGTCGGCGATGCGGGGGAGGGGTGCAGCGTACGAAGCGAGCATTCTCAAGGCACTGGACAACGTCTGGGGGAAGCGTCGATGTTGTCTGCTTGTTAGTGTCGCCTTGAGAGGCCTCAGCGTTGAGTGGTATATTTTGATCCATTGTGCGATGATGAGTGTTTGTTGATGTTGATGATGGAGTTGACCAGGATGGAACTCGTCTCGACGCAGCTTCTCCAACTCGGCACATTCCGCGACTCCCGGCAGGAATGATGACAGCGCTTGAAGCTTAGTCATCTATCGCTATCGATCTGGAGCTGGAGGGGCAGTCGCATGTGACGTAGCGGAGCAGCACCTTCCCCAGAGCGAGCTAAGCAATTGATCTAGCAAGAGCTGCCGTCCGGGGAAGTCCTACCCGGCTACTTGCGGTTCCTCGCGGTCACGTTCGCCCCCAACCGGCTTGGACCTCTCAAGCCGACGGCATAGCACATTCACGGCATTAGAAACGAGGGTCATCAACCGAGAAAGGCCTTTTCGAATAAATTTTCCCCTTCTTCAGATGCTTCTCCTTGCAAACCTCTCCTCCTGAGGCCTTCTGAAGCTGCCATTGCTGTCTGTCTCTGAATTGGGTGCCTCTCTCTCCAACCGCCCGCCATGCGTTCCCTCCGCGCAAACCGTCGTCTTCCTCTGAAGCCTCTCCCTCGTCTCCTCTCTACGACCGCCTCTCCCAGCGCGGCCTCTGCTTCTACTGCCTCCTCCTCTTCTACTCCCAAGTATACACCGATCAATTCGGTCCTTATCGCCAACCGAGGCGAGATCGCCATCCGTATCAACCGTACTGCCGAACGCCTCGGCATTCGTGCTACCACAGTCTACACCGATGTTGACGCTGGCTCCTGGCATGCCTCGTCGGGGTTTCAATCACTTGGCCTCGGCCCTGCCAACGCCTATCTAGACGGCGAGAAAATCATTGCGCTGGCCAAGCAGAATGGTATTCAGGCCCTACACCCCGGATATGGCTTCCTGTCAGAGAACTCCAAGTTCGCAGAGCGCTGCGAAGAGGAGGGTATTGTGTTTGTCGGACCCCCAGCTACTGCTATGGCCGACATGGGACACAAGGCTCGCAGTAAGGAGATCATGACTGCTGCCAACGTTCCCTGTGTGCCGGGCTACCATGGCACGGAGCAGGGCGAGCAGGAGCTTCTTGAGCACGCTAAGAAGATCACATTCCCTGTTCTCCTCAAGAGTGTACGAGGAGGTGGTGGCAAGGGAATGCGAATTGTCTTGACAGAGGATGAGTTCTTGACGCAGCTCAAGAGTGCTCGTGCCGAGGCCAAGGCCTCCTTCGGTGAGGGCGGCGAGGTCATGTTGGTGGAGAAGTACATTGTCCGTCCTAGACATGTTGAAGTCCAGGTATTCGCCGACAAGTGGGGGAACACTGTTGCCCTTGGCGAGCGAGACTGCAGTGTTCAACGACGACACCAGAAGATCCTAGAAGAGTCTCCTGCTCCTGATCTGGACGAGGCAACTCGACATGACCTCTGGGACAAGGCTAGGAAAGCTGCGTCTGCCGTGGGCTACGTCGGTGCCGGCACTGTCGAGTTCATCCTCGACAAGGACACCAACAAGTTCTACTTTATGGAAATGAACACTCGACTCCAAGTGGAGCATCCCGTCACAGAGATGGTGACCGGCTTGGACTTGGTGGAATGGCAATTCCGAGTCGCTGCTGGCGAGAAGCTGCCCCTGACTCAAGCAGAGGTTGAGGAGCAGATGAACCAAAGGGGTGCTGCTATCGAGGCACGAATTTACGCAGAGAACCCTGAGAAGGGCTTCATTCCTGATTCAGGCAAGCTGGTGCGTGCCTATCTGCCTACCGAGTTGCAGAGTGAGGATGTCCGCCTGGATTGGGGATTCCGATCTGGCAGCACAATCTCTGAGGCATACGACGGCATGATTGCCAAGCTCATTGTGCGAGGCGATACAAGAGAGCGTGCCATCGCTAAGATGGAGAGCGTTCTACGTGCTTACGAGATTGTCGGTGTTGCTACCAACATCGAGTTCCTCAAGCGACTCTGCCAGACTGACGCCTTTGTTGCCGGTGATGTCGAGACCGGCTTCATTGACAAGTGGAGAGACGAGCTCTTTAAGCCTAGGCACATCAAGAACGAGGTATTCGCCCAAGCAGCACTGGGCATGGTCAACTTTGAGCTCCGAAACTCTGTGCCCCACGGCCAGACACTAGGCTTTGGCGAGGCCAACACCATCGGTGAACGGAAGCTTGCCTTTAAGATCCTTGACGGATACAGTCAGGAGGAAGGCGAGGTTGTAGAGGCCAGCGTGACACAGACGGGTCACAACCTTTTCAACGTTGTCGTTTCTCGCAAGGGTGAAGAGACGCCCCAAGTCTTCACCAACATCGCATGCCAACCAGAGCCAGAGGGTGAGGTGATGAAACTGGAGTCATACTTCCCCTTGGAGCGAATCCAGTCTTCCGTGGTGCCCCAGCATACAGACAACGATACCAAGGTCACCATCTTCCAGCATGGAGTCAAGACAGATCTTGTCCTTCTACCGCCCAAGTGGTATGAGAAGGCACTCGGCTTGAAGGAGGCGACTGCATCTGTGGCTGCGCCAATGCCCTGCAAGATCCTGAAGAATGAGGTAGTAGAGGGCCAGACAGTACAAAAGGGAGCGCCCCTTGTTGTGTAAGTGTTGTTCTGTGAATCCTTCAAAACAATGCTAATACAGGAGCAGGATCGAGTCGATGAAGATGGAGACTGTCATCCGATCACCACAGGACGGCGTGATCAAGAAGCTAGCACACAAGGAGGGGGTAAGTGATAAAGTCCGATCATACCCAATCAAGATGATTCTAACCGGTTGTAGGACATTTGCAAAGCTGGAACAGTTTTGGTCTTGTTTGAAGAGGGTGAGGCCAAGGAGGGAGAGGCTTAAGGACAATGAATACCATGATAATGTTGGGTTTTGGGGCGTCATAAGGAAGACAATTTTATGCGAATACATGGGTTTTCAGTATGGCTCATGTCATGAATGAGGCTACGTTGGGTTGCAAGAGGGCCCGACCTATGTAGTCTCTTGATAAGGAGAGGATCTACATGACTCTTAGACTCTAGGATCGCAATGATGAGATAAGTTTAAATGCTATTCTGAACACTACCAACTCCAGCTGTGATAATAACAAAAAGTGAGATATTGCCTGTAACTGTATGCCAGTTTTCCAAGATGTCTTGGAAGGTCTTTTCTCTTTACACCGTCTGTTTGTAAGTATGTGATGTCTGTATTCCTGTAAATGCCCATATCCGAACGCCATGAAATACTATCCAACTCCCGGTCGTAAGTCGTAAACCTAAAATGAAAGAATGCTATGGTAGCCACAGGCTACCTCGTGTGCATCTTGGTGTAGTCCTCGGGGAGGTATCTCGCAAGCTTGGACTTCTTTGCGGCCTTGCGGATGCGAACCCACCAATCTTGGAGGCGAGCTTCAAACTTGGGGTCTTTTTGTGAGGTGAACGAGGTGAAGTTGTTGAGCAGATCCTGGAGAACGGTCAGCATGACTAACATGAATAAACAGCAGCAATCTCTTACCTCCTGAATCGCCAGCGTGATGAATCCCAAAACAAATGCCACCCAGGCAAGCGTCCCCTTGGTGCTCAGAAACTGGTTTCCGCCGCGGAACTCGACCGTGCCCGTGCATTTGCCCGTCTTGGGGTTGGGGAAGATGTTTTGAAAGTTCCACAACACGTAGCGGTTTCCCTGCATGTAAAAGTATAACTCCGTCTCAGATCCTTTGGCCTTGATTTCGGTCGCCACCTTGTGCATGGAGGCATTGCTCCTCCCACACAGCATGAGAGTGTCGTGGAGGCCCGATCCTTCGCTCTGTGAGTTGGGGCGGCAGTACTGGTTCTGGCGACGCGCCTGGGGGAGCACGGCGGCGACAAAGTCCTGGTAGACGACCGTGGCGAAGGCGATGCGACGGAGGGATCGCAGGGAGAACTTGTTGTGAAGGGAGACGGGCGTTACGTGGACGTGGCCGCCGCAAGAGACGTCCCTCTGGGGGTTGAAGTGGACGCGCATGGCTTCCCAGAACTCGCCGAGGATGCTGCTAACCTCTTGGGTTGTGTCGAGGCGGGGGGAGACGACCTCCATGCAGACTAGTGACGACGTCAGTGGCGAACTAGACAAGGATATCACGACTTGTGAAAGTTGGAGGATGAGTATATAAACTTACCCATGGGCCGCTCCCTCTTCAAGGAGCCATCTCTGGTCACAAACCACTTGCCTCCGTAGTACTCGGGATGCTTGCTGTACCTGGAGTTGTCGTCGTGGACGGCCTCGATGCCCCGGTTTCGCAGCTTCTGGGCGAGTTGGCGATACCAGTCGACGTTGGTGAAGCTCTCGCCGCCGCCGTACGGCTTGGCGACGGCCTCGATCTCGATGCCAAAGTTGTAGTTTCTAACCATGATGGACGTTTGCTTGTCTTCGATGAAGGATGGGAGATGAAGGATAAAGGGTAAGAGAAAAGACTCGAGCTTGCTTGTGTATATGAGGCCCTCTAAAAGTTTCCGTATGTATGTCGTCTGCCGTATCACATTGTCTGTCCGTCTGTTCGCCCTGCTCAACTCAACAAAAAACACGAGCAAATTGTACGTATTTCTTTGGCGCTCAACTCAGCTCAAATATTGCCCGCATGACCTGAAGCTGTCACATCTCGAAAAGAGGAGAGAAGGAGAAAGAAAAGCAAAAAAATTCACCGTCCTATTAATGCAGAATCGAAGCAGAACCCAGGTCGCTGTCACTTGCGGGTCCACCCGCCGGGGATCACGGAGGCTAGTCCGTGTGGGGCCGGGGCCTTAGCCGGAAGAAGAGGAGGAGCCCAACCTTCTTCTTTCTTTAGCGGCAACGGGCTGGGCCGTCTCGTAGCGTCTCAATTGACAGTGAGGCTATCGGATGACTGTTCAACGTTACTTTTACTCTGTCACAGCCTGGGGAGGCGCCCACGTCGGACCCAGGCATTCGGGCCCCCGTCAGACTCTGCCGTGCTCTGCTATTAGAGGCTGACCCTCCCCCTGAACGTGGACGACGGCAATTGGCTCTTGGTCGAGGCCCTTGCTGCCCAATGTGACTCTCACACAAGTCAGAGACATCACCGCCAGACGACACGCACACGATGGTCCACACGCCGCATCTCGCTCCGCCTCCTCGGAACTGGTCTGGCCTCGCCAGCTCGCCTTGCGTTCGCCTGGCTTGACCGTCAACTCATGACGTGCCTCTTGCGAGGGAGCCAACCTACCCCCATCCATTAATCTCCGTTAGCTCACTAATTGCTCTCCTCACCTCACGCATCTCCCTTTTTTTCTACTCTCCCCCTACTCGCCAATCTCGTTAGCCCACTCACACACGCACTCACATCACACATCACATACATACATACACTCCGACCATCGGATGCACGGAGCTTCCTGCCTCCGGATCATCTTCAACAGCATGGCCTCGCACGCCCCGGTCACCGCTACCGCCGCCGCCACCAACAAGTACTATTTCGCCTATGGCAGCAACCTCCACCTCGAGCAGATGAAGCGCCGGTGCCCCGGCAGCAAGCTCATCGGCAGTGCGAAGCTATGGCACTACCGCTGGCAGATCAACGAGCGTGGATATGCTAATGTCATGGAGGCTGACGGTCACTGGGTCGAAGGTCTCGTCTTTGAGATCAACCAGCGTGATGAGTCCCGCCTGGATGTCAATGAAGGTGTCTCCAAGAATGCCTACCAAAAATGCTTCATGACCGTCATGCTTCGGCGTGCAGAATCGTCTCTATATCGCCGGCCCGTATCCTGGATCGTCAATAACGGAGGTCCAGCCCAGGCACGTCAGATGGCAGCAGGACAGAGGAGATCCGTCAATCATGATCCGCACTGGGAGCAGAATGTGCTAGTGTACATCAGCCCTCAGTACATCGTCGACAGCCCGCCCAAGGAGGAATACATAAACCGGATCAACCTGGGCATCGCCGATGCTAGGGTCCTGGGTGTTGCTGAAGACTACATCAGCAACTGTATCCGGCCGTTTGTCCCGGCAACAACGCCAAAGGAGACCACGGCGCCAAAGACAACAGGTGCTGGGACAACAGCAACTACACCTACCAAGCCAAAGGTGGTGAGAAAGGTTCCGAGTCCAGGGAGAAAGGCTGTCAAGCAGCCCGTTCGAGAAGCCAGGAGACCTGCCGGTGCTGCTACTGCTTCAAAGAGAACTCCAAACCCATCACCAGCCCGATCAGCCCCAGGAATTAGCCCAGCGCGAGCTTCAAGACCAACACAGGCTCAATCTCAGGCAGCTCGTCGAGCTAGGAGCCAGGAACCCCCAAGAGTAGTCGTGAATACCTCTGGACGGTCAGGACCATCTCACAGGCGAGCACGTTCACATGCCTACTCACAACCACCACCCCTTCCCCCAAGGCCACTATCTGAGCAGGTTGCCGAGTACTACCAAGGAACTACTCTCCGACCCCCCACCACAAACCGTCAACGGGCTACCTCGGACGTCGGGGCACCACCACCTCTACCACCTCGGCCTGCCCGTCGAATGCGCAGCATACCCGTCATCATTGTTCAGGAAAGTCACAGTAGTTCATGGCGCAGATAAAAGAAAAAGCGTCGACTAGCTGGAATACTAGCCTCGACGTCATCAACATTCTGGAGATACTCATACAAAAGTGATAGTCCTCGTGCGTCTATATGTTTCATTGCCTTGTCATCCATCGTCCGCTAACTCCTGTCCGTTAACAAAAGAAACTCGCCTCACACATGAAATCTCATCTGTGTCTGGTTGATGCCGATACTACACTCCCAGCCGTCCCTAAACACACGGTCAGAGCTTGGAAAGGTGACCGGAACGGGGGTTCTTACTTCTCGCGGGCCCTCTCGCCACGCTTCGGCTGGGACCTTGTGATGACGGTGCATTGTCCCATAGCCATCTCATCACGGTTGGCGCTTGGCTTACTTCGCCTTCTGTGTTGTTGATGAGGACGGTGGGTTTCACAATTGCTTTCACGCCCTGTTTCTTTCCTTCTTCCATCCTCTCGACGAATAATCCGGGGGCAACGTCAAAGAGGTACGACACGTTTCGTCGTGACGGCGAGGTTTGTTTGGTCCCGCTCAAATCGAGAATCATGCCGTTGCTCGCAAGGTTCAGGCATTGGTAAACCTCGAGTCTAGACGCAGCCGTGCGAGGGGCGGGCCATTTCAATGAGAAGGAACTTGAGGCTAGATGGAGTTGATGGACAAGGTCTGATGCGGGCTCAACAATGCTGCGGCGAACTGAGCTGTGTAGCTCTGCAGGAGGTGTCCTGGGAGCAATGACTGAGAGAAGAGTGGTCAAATCATTGGTGACCATATGGAGGTATCGTGACCGTCGGGTTTTGAAGATGGGTTGATGTGTCAATGCTGTGAGCGTTTCGCTCCTCCACTCTCTGCATTGGGCCTCATCTAGAGTAAATTAGTCTCAGGTATAACGGAGTTTACAAGGGAAATTTACCTCTTGGGAGCCGAGACATGGTGCTCTGAAGTTCGTCGAGCCACATCAGGGTCCCATCCTCTTCTGTGTCATCCAGGGGACAATAGAATGATTTCGAAAACAAGGCAAGGTACAGGTAGTTCATGATGGCCCCCATTATGTGATACTCATCAGACTGGTCGGCATTCAGGCAACGCCTCGACTGCTCTCTGAGGAGGGCAACAAAGCGTGACGCCTCTGGGGGAACTGTTCTCGACTTGAGACGGCCGCTCTCCAGATCCTCAAGGATATCCTTGACCCGGTTCTCAACCCACCGCTGAACGTTTCCTACCAAGTTCTTGTAGGCTTCCCTCGCCTCGGTCTCAGTAATGTCCTTTCTGTTGGGCTGTAGACGAAAAATCTGTTCCTGGGCATCCTGTAGCTGCTTCGCCTTGGTCTTGGTTTCCCTCCGGGATTCGGAAAGCTGTTTCTGGGCGCTGGCGAGTTTCTTCTCCAGGGCTTCAACCTTGGCCGAGAGCTTGCTCTTCTCAGTCTCTCGGTTCTCGATTTCCTGCTGCCGGGAGTCCAGTACATTCTCGGTGAAGCGGCGTAGATGGGTCTCGTTGGTCAGCTTGGTTTTGAGATCAGGGCTCTGGGGAGAGGTCCCCTTTCCTACCGGGCCATTCTGTTCTGCTGGTCCTTGCTTGTTCCCATTTTGAGCCGGAGTTCCGGCCTCTGACTTCATGGTGGTTTGCTGATAGACTCCAAGGCGGTTGCCCTCAATGACGACTCAGGGTAAATGTCATCTAGTCTGTCAGCAGCGTATTTGAGGGCGATTCACCGTCTAACCTAGGCCAAGCTCAACTGAGTCCGACAGCTTCAGCCCGACAAGATGGAGTGAAGCCACATGTGGCACGACTGGGTCATTCCCTCGATGCATCGCCAATAAACGCCGTGGTTGCGCGATAAAGACCCAAGCAAGCAGCCTCACGGTCCGGTTGGACGACGGCTGTGTCTCAATTAGGCGCCGGTCGATGGCTACCTAACGCATCCAACTCGCTCTCCGCTATGTGACACAAAAAGTCGGTCTCGCCTCAGAGCTCCACCACATACCTTGCGACTGGCCTCCCACCGTCGTTTTCTGCATGCAGGGCCAAGAGCACGGTGCTCCAAACCATGACCGCCTACTGGATCCGACGCCCTGCGTGAGGCCGGAGAGCGGCAGGCGATGAGTTGGTCGTCGCAGCCTCCAGTAGTCGGTGAATGGGGCCCAAGCAAAGGCCCCAGTTCCCGCCCAGCAGTGAGGCCCGAAAGGATCGCAACAGCAGCGTCGTGGCCACCGAAAGAGCCCGTCGGGTGCTGATGAAAAATGATCCGAAGCCCTGCTGATCTCTGTCATACCCAATGAAGCGCCGACGAAGCGAAATCTAAGCGAAAACGCCATTTCATTTGCAGGTCCGAATAATCCGACTGGAATACCGCCTCGCCCCGATACACTCACTGTAAAGAGGCCCGCGGAATGCCATACCTGGTCGCCTTGTGTCACCAGCAGTTGATATAGCGATGAGACAGCCATAGCAGGGAACCTCGAGATAGCAACCATCAGCCATGAGCAGCCGAAGAATCATCGTTTCGATAGATTTCGGAACGACTTACTCAGGGGTTGCTTGGGCCGACACAACTCGAGTAAGCCGTCTGGTCTGCCCTTGTACCTCGAGACACTCCACTAACCTCCATCAGCCCGATGTTCAACATGTTGTGACGAGCTGGCCCGCCGTCGGCTCCTCCAAGAGCAGTCCCAAGGTGCCAACGGAGCTCCGGAAGGTCGCCAACGGATGGCAATGGGGATTTCAGATTCCCGAGTCGGCCAAGAGAAGTAAATACTTCAAACTGTTCGTCTGCCTTCTGTGGTCGTTTCAGTCGCTTGGTCTAATCAAGTAACCCTTGCAGGAAGCTAGACGACACTGGCCAAATAACCAAGGATGGAGAGTCAGCTCAAGATCTTACCAAGGTATACCTGTCATGCCTCCACGCGCATTTCGTCACCATTCTGGAGGCACGGTTGTCGCCAAGTGTAGTGAGGTCGACCCCCATGGACTTTGTTGTGACGGTTCCTGCGATCTGGTCGCCTGCGGCAAAGCAGGCCACAGAACGAGCAGCCGCCATGGCTGGATTCTGTGGACATCAAAGAATCATGCTTATTTCGGAACCGGTATGTTCGGTATCAGGGATGAGATTGCAGTCCTAACTGGCGTGTAGGAAGCAGCAGCACTCTATACCCTCAAGACTCTGAGCCCTGCCACGTTACAAGTAGGGCGCAAGTTTGTTGTTTGTGACGCAGGAGGTGGCACTGTCGATCTAATCTCCTATCAAGTCACACAAGTCGGCAAGCTCGAGGTCAACGAAGTCACGGAGGGCACTGGTGGGAAGTGCGGCTCCTCGATGCTCAACACCCGCTTCCGCCGGCATCTGAAGCAAACCCATGGTGAAAAGTACTGGACTGATGAAAGGCTCATAGTCGCCCTGAACGAATTCGAGTCGGTAAGTGACCCAAGCATCCCCCGAAAGTGCCCCAGCTCTAAGCGTCGTAGTTCAAGAAGACCTTTTCTCCCAAGGGCGAGCCCCTGACAATCAAGGTCGAACCCAGCCTTGGTCTGCGGCGAAACCGGTACACAATGTCACAAGAGGATATGAAGACCAAGATCTTTGAACCTATCATGAAAGATATTGTCTGCCTCATCAAGGAGCAAATCAAGATGGCAGGAGATGGCGTTGCTGCTGTGATCATGGTTGGAGGATTTGGCCAGAGCCGATATCTCAAGTCCCGTGTGCGGGAGGCCATCTCATCCAAAACCGAGGTCCTTCAACCAGAGAGCGGCTGGACGGCTGTCGTCAAGGGCGCGGCAATCCACGGGCTCAGTCGGTACTCGCCAGCAATATCCCGAGTGGAGGTTGCATCCCGAGTTGCGAGAAGATCATACGGAGTATGCTTGCTGACCAAGTATGATATGATGAGGCATGATCCAAAGGAAGCGTGGGTAGTTCGGGTCACTCTTCAAGTTCCCGCTGACATGTCGCAGTTTCTGGTCCGAAAAGGAGCAAGAAACGGTAGTCACTGAAATGTGCTGGTTCATCAGAAAGGTAACAACACTGACAAAGATTGATAACGCTCTGGTATTGACATGAGCAGGGCGAGTCTTACCCCGAAGGTAAACCGTCAACAATCGAGTATCAGTGTGACCTTCCCGTCATGCTTGGCCATGAACCGCAGACCGAGATCGAAATATTCAGTCACAGCGACGACTCAAAGACGCCCATCCACCTGGACTCAAGCACACAGTATATCGGAACGCTCTCGCTCGACTTGAAAAAGATCCCCGCCTCTGCCAAGAGAACTGCCAAGGTCAGGCGCATGGGGTGGCATCGGTACTATTGCCTCAAGGGAGTCATCGAAGCCAGTTATGGGTCAGCAGAAATCACATACAAGGTCAAACTTGGAGGTAAGAAATTCCCAAATGAACTAAAGACCTCGTCCTTCTAACACGGTTCCGCAGGAGTTACGCATGATGTGGTAACTGTCCGGTACGAACGGTAAGGACAAAGGCTGGCTGGATGCCGCACAATTGTACGACAGAAAGGAGACGAGTTCTCCACGAAGTAATGAATTATCTTGGATCAAGCTCAGGCGTTTTTTGTTTGTAAGCATGTTCGTCAATGGAGTCAAATTTGGTGGCGTAAGTAGGTAGGTAGGTAGTTGTAGGAGGAAAGTGCATCTAATTCAAGCGTTTGAGACCGAATATGATCCACCAAAGGACTAACATTAGGGTATAAGATAACTATCAAGAAGAAAACGGACATAGATATACAAATAAGCCATGAATTTTATACATATAATAATATAGTTTGTCAGTCTCTAATACCTGAAAATATTTGAAACAGAAATAGAGAGTACTCATCTGTTCACATCTCCTGTTCCCCAGGTAGTCAGAGACAAGCGGGAATGTGCCAGTCAGACAGTGGATCATGTAAAGTGGTCACGTGCACTCGCGTTAAGCCCCACTACCCATCGTCGCGTCTTCTGCCTTGTTGGATCTTGAAATCAGCCATCCCTCGCTATCCATCCAAACCAGCGTGGAATCACGATGCTTTATGCGTCATGGCCGGAAATATTCATCCCAGGGCGGCTCTGCTTGATCATGGACGCCCAGGCGGTGATTTTGCTACCGGTCCTCCGCCGTCAACCCTAGCTGCCCAGCTCGTGGAGAACATTTCAGCATCAACCAAATCCTCTAGGTCGGACGAGAACAGTGAGCTGAAGGGCTTCTTCGCTATCATCCAACGCGTCAAAGATGATCCTGCACTTCTCAAGACTCCTGAGGAGCGTATTGAAAACAATCACATGCTCCTTTACGTCTACGCTCGCGTTGTCCTGGATGGCATTCGGTTGGACGATCCATTCCTCGATTGGGCCCATGTACGCACCGAGGGCATCAAGGCAATCAACTTTCTCAAGTTCACCATCAAAGAGACACCATTGGTGCTCAAACACAAAGTAAATGGTCAAGAGTTCATGTTTCGCGGCCAAGAACCTTTGTGGGTCTGGTTGCTCCCTCAACTGTTGAGGCTTCTTGGGCATCCGCAATGCGTCGAGCTTACGGAGGGCATTGAAGGTTTCCTTCAATACTTGATACTCACTGTAGCGCAGACACGGAGTTTGTGGGACTTGGCTCCTGCTATCATGCTCTATCTGCGCACCACATTGTCTCGTAGGTCTTGCTCTACCGTGTTGAAGACACCTTTTGCTCACAGATACTAGGCCTTCTTGACTACCTACAGAATCTCTCAATTGTGCCTTCTTCAGAAGGAATCCTCAGGGACCTATCCCTTCCTCCAGATTTTGCCGTAAGCCGGCACTTGGGCGATGATTTATCCCGTCTCAACCAACTCACCTACCGCGTCGAACGAATGCCACAGGCTCTTCAACAGTGTCTAAGCCTCGGCGATGCCTTATCCTATCCCCTCTTATCCGGTGATGTAGCGTTTGACATGGTTTCGTCGTTCTCGGAGAGTGTGGTATGGTTGCTCGATGCTCTTGTGGACATGCGGTCTCTCCAGAAGCGCTACGAATCTGTATTTCCGGGCTCGCCTCTTCATATCATTCAGAAAACCTTACAGATTGTACGAGCGTTGTCCAATAAGAAGGGAGTTGGCGTTTCACTTCGGAATAAGGCCGTCACGCTCCTGGTCTTATTTTGCGGCGAGATGGCATCAAGTCCTGACAGCTCGCCCATGCTAGACTCCACTGACGAGGAAACTCGTCGCACGTATTGCGTGGCGCTTGCTACAGTCGCAAAGGCATGCATCGGCGATAGACCCCTTGGTCGGTTAGCAGTATCCAAGCTTGTGGACGAAACTGCTCTGCTATATCCAGAGATGCCAGCAGAAACAGATATATGGGTGGGAAACTACAATCAATCATGCTTTGCCGGAAGCTGACAACTCAACAGAGAACGACACAAACTCTGCGACAAGTCACCGCCGTTCCCCAGCCGAAACTGCTTGATAACGATTTGCATCCTTCAAAGTTCCAGGACGAGTATGTGCGTGAGGCGATCGAAGCGTTGTCAATGGCCTATAAGGAACCTGATGTCGACCCCGAGGACCGTACCAAACGGAGAAAGGTTTCATCCCAAGATCATAGCGCCATGTCTGTCCTAGTGAATTCGATTAGGGAGAGCTTGGGGCTTTCACGGGAAGATGATGACAACTGGGCGAATTTTGAACAACAATACATGTGAGTTATGCCTCAAGCACTGATGTCTCGATACTGATGAATAAAAGGGATGCGTTCCCGACGGTCGATGAAACGCACCAGTGCCTTGCTCTTGATCTTTTGTCACGAATTTGCTGTCTTGCTGACAGTGAGCCCGAATCGTCTGGTGCTGTCGAACCAAAGGCGGCTGATTCCCCGTGTCCTATTTGCGAGACGAATTCATGGCTGGGTCGTACAGCTTCCCACGAGGCCATCCTTCATAGGTCTCGGGTTGAAGCTCTCTTTACAAAGTTGGTCCGTTTGCCATCCATCGCAGAGTCTCGCCGTCCAAGAGTTGCTGCTATGCTGGCGCTGAGAAGAGTGGTCCAACATTGCGATGATACAGAACTGCTTAACTTGGAAACATCTGCATTGGGTCAGTGGTGTCTTCAGTCTCTGAACAGTTCTTTAAGGGAACTGCGCATCGCTGCAGGGAGGGTCCTGGCAACCTTCTCCCTTGACAGACCTGAGCCAGGTTTTGCACGTATGGTACTCCCGACTCGTCACCCAGGTAGAAAAGGCATCACCAATCAGCCCCTTCCTGACCTCCAAGCCGACGCTGCTCACGGTAGTGTGCGTTCGAGCGCGACGGATGGAACGTCTCCGATGAAGCGCCAGGATTTGGTGCATCGCAACAGGAAGAATTCAATTGCCTTTCTCAAGTCGCTATCTGAGAAGAACCGTGCCAATCTAACAGAGACATTCATCATGGCATGGGGCCAGTTGGGCACAGTCGTGTGCGAAGACGAACTTAACATGGTCCTCATCAAGCTCATGGAATACTTGGGAAGCAGCAACAACATAGTCTCGGCGTTCGCCTTCAATGAGCTGTTGAATTTGTCAGAAGCCCGCGGAGTAACACCCCGCGGTCTCTTTGAGCCTTTCTGGCCAAATCTGGCATACATGGCGACCAAGGATATGGTTCATCGTCCTCAGATGAGCCGTGTGATCGCTGAGTTACTGCAGGTCTCGGTTAACGAGCTGCTTCTCGTCATCCAGACACACGCGGTGCCATGGCTAGTGCTTGACAAGCAGAAGGACGTGATACAGAAGATCTCAGAGGCCCGGCAGGACCCAAGAGATTGGATGGTGGTGATGGATCCCCCGAACCTAGCTGCCACTCTTGCTCTGTTGTTGATCCAGGAGACTGAAGACATTACTGCCTTTGCAAAGTCGCGCTTGAACGAAATATCGACTCATTTTCACACTGCACCCATCATTGAGCTTCTTCAGACAGAGCCTGTCCTCACCGTTATGGAGTTGCTGAAGGTGGCGGGCGAGGCAGACGAATCCAAGAAGGCACCCGTAAGTCAAATGCTCACCAATATATGTCAGATTCTAATGCCTTTGCAGGTCCGAAAAGCCTTGAACACCATTGCTTCAATGATTCTAGCAGAGAACAAGGACGCCAGGGCGATGAAGAAAGGGGAGAAAACTCCTCGATTCATTCAATCTCATCTTCTTGGCCTTATGGCTCGCCTCACAGAAGTCATCAATGATCCGAATCTTCCATTCCAAGAACGTCGGCGATACATTCGGGCTATGGAACAAATGCTGTGCGTGATCAAGGACTCGGCAAGATTCGCCAGGCCACAGGTGAGAAAATCTGAGTTCCATACTGGTTTCACCGCTCACATGTGCAATAGATTGCCGCCTGTCTACTATCTACTCTGGCACAGGACACTCTGAGGGAAGCGAGTTTCTCCTGTTGGGCGGCCATGCTCAACTATTTTGATGAAGAGGACGTCGAGCAGCTGCTGGAGACCACGTTCTACGTGGTTACCCAATACTGGGACTCCTTGAACGAGTCAACAGCCCTGCTTGCCAAGGAGATGCTCCAGACCACCGTTAATCGTTACGACGGCATGATCGCGAGATATATCCTCAAGCTACCCTCCCTTCGCCACATTCCTGAGCTAAAAGACGTTGAGACGAAGCTGGAACAACACCGACCAGCAACTCCATTGGTTGAGGAAACCCTAGAGGCCTTCTCCGAGCGGATCAAGCACGAAAACTCAGGCGTTGTCCTCCAAGCACTGACAGAATTGGTTTCGTACCTTCAAACCAACCAAAACGCACTGCATGCTTCCGCCGCCAGTCAACAATCAGACGCTGTTGTTGCAGCGCTAATGCGATCTCTTCTTGACTGCGTGTGCACGTACAACAACCTTCCAGGAGAGATCGCTCCGCTCTGTACCGAGGCGATGGGCCTAATTGGGTGTCTAGATCCCAGCAAGATCGAGACAGTGAGGGAACAGCGGTCCGTGGTTATCTTAAATAACTTGGAGACTTCCGAAGAAACCACGGACTTTGTCCTTTTTCTATTGGAGCATGAACTTGTGCCTGCATTCTTATCTACCACTGACAACAAGTTTCAAGGATTTCTGTCATTCGCCATGCAAGAGCTGCTCAACCGCTGCGACATCACGGCCGCGTGTGCCATGGAAGGCACCGGCATGCTGGGTGGCAGCGAGATTTATCGGAAATACATTGCGATGCCAGAAGCTGTTCGAGAAGTGGTGGCCCCTTTCTTGGGCTCCCGCTATGTTGTTGCGCCAATGGCTCCTTTGGAGGTTCAGTACCCGATCTTCAGTCCCCCTAAACCACATGCGACCACTCCCCCGAAGCCGTATGCAACCTGGCTGAGATTCATCGTCTTGGATCTTTTACGAAAGGGACAAACCCCTTATGCAGATATGATCTTTGAGCCCCTTGCGCGTGTCATTCGCGTCAGAGACGTCATTATCGCAGAATACCTTCTCCCACACTTGGTTCTGCATCTCCTTTTAGGATCCAGAAGTTCTAAGAAGGAAAAGGACGACGTCCTCGGCGAGTTGCTCAACATCCTGAAGCATCAACCTGCAGAGAACGCCTCGTATCAAGAGAAGGAGGAAATGAAGCGATTTTGCCATGTAAGTTGTGAAACACTTGGCAAGGTTAGGCTGCTAATGGAGTTCAGGTCGTTTTCCGAGTTGTGGACTGCGCAATGAGATGGATCCAGACCAAAAGAGCCGCAGGACGCCTCACCGAATCCGACAAGGAGAAGTTAACCCAGGTCCAAGAAGCTCTGGATATGATACCCGCCGAGTTGATATCAGAAAGGGCCATCGATTGCAACGACTACGCCAGGGCTCTCTTTCACCTCGAGCAACATGCCCAAAAGATGGAACAGAGAAAAAGAAAGCCGGATGAGCGCACTCGCCTTCTCGAGAAGCTCCAGGACATCTACGCCAATATCGATGAACCCGATGGGCTGGACGGAATATCAGCCCATCTTCATGTTCTCGACATCAACCAGCAGATCCTGAGCCACCGCAAGGCCGGAAGATGGACCGCGGTACAGAACTGGTATGAAATGCAACTAGCAGAAAGCCCCGACAACGTCGATTTCCAGATCGACTTGCTTCACTGCCTGAAGCAGGCTGGCCAACACGGTGAGGAATCCAGAAATCCCCGTCTCGTTCTTGGCTAATTATAAACAGAGGTCCTGTTGAATCATGTTGAGGGAATGCATACCGATGTTTCGACAGACAACAAGATCATGCCCTATGCTGTGGAGGCGGCATGGGTGACGGGCAGGTGGCAAAGCCTGGCCAAGTTCAGCAAACGGTTCCATGGCGATGTCGTCGAGGACTTCAACATATCGGTCGCGACCATCTTTGCCAAGTTGAGGAACAAGAGTGACTTTTCCGAGTTGACTCTCCTCGTGAATGACATGAGGAGAAAGATTTCGGCATCAATGAGCACCTCATCTACTGCATCGCTCCAGGCTTGTCACGATCTTCTCCTCAAGGCTCACATCCTCACCGACCTGGAGATAATTATAGCTACGCCAACAGAAGACGAGGTGGCGCGTCAGAAGTCCATGTCCCTTCTGGATCGAAGACTTGAGGTTCTGGGTGCCTACGTGAACGATAAACAATACCTTCTTGGGATCCGTCGAGCAGCCATGGAACTCAGCCGGTAAGTCAGGTTAAGCAAAGCATGCAGAAAGTCCCCAGTACTGACCGCGAATAGGCCAGCATTTACTGACCTTGATATCTCGGGCCTGTGGCTGTCAAGCGCACGGCTTGCGAGAAAGACAAATTCGTTGCACCAGTCGTTCAACGCTGTTCTACACGCCTCCAAGCTCGGCGACGATGGCGCGGCCATTGAGAATGCCAAGCTGCTCTGGAGAGAAGATCAGCACCGCAAGGCGATTCAGATTCTCCAGGGAGCTATCAAGAGTAACAAGTTCATGACACAAACAGGAACTTCAACCAGCACCAGTTCCACCAAATTGAGCCCGCAACAAAAACTGCTGACAGCGAGGGCTCAACTCCTCCTTGCCAAATGGCTCGACAGCGCTGGTCAAACGCATGCCGGAGCCTTACGCGAGAAGTATCAACAGCCGCCCAAAACGTACTCCACATGGGAGAAAGGACACTACTACCTTGGCCGACACTACAAGAAGATCCTTGAGGCCGAGAAGCCGCTCAAGGTTGATGACCAGAGCGACAACTACATTACGGGCGAGGTTGCCAGGCTTGTCATTGAAAACTACGTGCGCTCGTTAAACTCGGGAACGAAGTATCTCTACCAGACTCTCCCGAGGATCTTGACCCTTTGGCTGGACCTGGGAGCACAGGTGGACAAGGCACCCGAAGGCAAAGTCTCACTGTCTCGTGAGCTTCATCGAAGACGCGTGGAACAACTGAATCTTTTGCACTCTTTCCTCGACAAGTATATTCACCGATTACCAGCGTATGTCTTTTACACGGCATTGCCGCAGATCGTCGCCCGTATTGCGCACCAAAACCCGAACGTCTTCGATCGACTCACACATATCATTGTCAAGGTTGTCGAGGCTCACCCTCGGCAGGCGCTCTGGAGTCTGATCGGCATCATGACAACCAGACAAGTGTCGGAACGAAAAGCGCGGGGCACTCAGATCCTCCAAGCATTGAGGAGCGTATCCAAGAAGGTAGAAGGCTCGACATATGACCTGAAGTATCTACTGAGGATGGGAGAGAAGCTAGCTGAACAGCTACTTCTGGCGTGTCAGAATGGAGACTTCCATGGCAACAAGACGGTCCACGCCAGTCTCACCCGAGACCTTCGATTCAACCACAAATGCACACCCTGCCCGTTGGTCGTGCCTGTCGAAGGCTCTTTGACGGCGACACTGCCAGCTGTATCCGAATACGTCAAGAAACACAAGGCATTTTCGAGAGATATGGTGACGATTGGGTCCTTCCTGGATGATGTTTTGGTGCTTAGCTCGCTCGCCAAACCAAGACGACTCACGGCACGAGGCAGTGATGGAAAGCTCTACATGCTCCTCATCAAGCCAAAGGATGACCTGCGAACTGATCAACGTCTGATGGAGTTCAACGGGTTGATCAATCGATCGTTGAAGCGAGACGCCGAATCTAGTCGAAGGCAGCTCTACATCCGAACGTACGCAGTCACACCTCTCAACGAAGAGTGTGGTATCATCGAGTGGGTGCCGGGGCTCAAAACCATGCGAGATATCCTCATTGGGCTCTATGCTTCACGGAAGATCTATCCTGATTACACTGTTCTCAAGCAACTGATGGACGAAGCCTGTCTTTCAGATGGCAAGACAAGAGTGTTTACAGATGAGGTTCTCGGTCGGTTCCCGCCAGTGCTCCAGCTCTGGTTCACACAACAATTCCCCAACCCATCAGCCTGGTTCAGTGCCCGACTGCGATACACACGCTCATGCGCAGTCATGTCCATGGTGGGCACGATTCTCGGACTTGGTGACAGGCACGGCGAGAACGTCAACCTAGAAGAGGGCAATGGAGGAGTCTTTCATGTCGACTTCAACTGCCTGTTTGACAAAGGTCTCACGTTTGCCAAGCCCGAGCGTGTGCCGTTTAGGCTCACTCACAACATGGTGGCTGCCATGGGTATCTACGGCTATGAAGGACCTTTTCGCAAGTCATGTGAACTGACTCTGAGTATCCTTCGACAACAGGAAGAGACGCTCATGACGATTCTTGAGGCATTCATCTATGACCCGACGTTGGATCTACAGAAGGAGAAGCGGACGCATCGAAGGGGAGACGTAGGCGTCAAGCTACAGCCGCAGAGTGTGGTAGACAGCATCAAGCGCAAAGTCAAGGGATTGCTCCCGCACGAGAGCATTCCATTAGGAGTCGAAGGACAGGTGGAAGAGCTGATCAAACAAGCGGTTGACCCTAGGAACCTAGCAGCCATGTATATTGGGTGGTGCCCATTTCTTTGAGATGGTGCAACGTTTCAGCTGGGGTTAGATAGACAGACAATGGGTTCTTTTAAATAGACAATTCAAGGCATATAGAGAGAGGGGAAAGTGTGAATAATGAAGAAAAATGAAAACTGCAGATCAATGTACTGCCTTCCAAGATGCCTGGCTTTCTTTATCTGCATTTTAATTTATTGCCTGTTGGTTGGTTATCGGGGGCGCATTGTGGTGGTGGTGAGGGGAGGGGGCCTGTGACTTGGGTAGCTCCTGCCTGGAAGAAAAACGAACGACGCGTCGCGCGCACCTCCCTCAGCCCAGCTCCAGCTCCTTCCCAAGCTCCATGCGTTGGCAGCGCCTCCCACTTCACCCTTCCTTTCAATCTCTCACATCATCTCCCCCTCTCTCTCTCTGCCTATTTTTCACTTCACAGGCGAAGGGATATCTATAAATTCCCTCTCCTTTCCCGCCAGCTCTAAGGCCTGTATTTGATTTCCTCACTGTTGCGCCTCTTGATTTTTACCCTGGCCATTTTCTCTTCAGGTCGCGCGCGCAAACCCAAGCGAAGCTCGCCCCCTCTCTCTGTCTGCACCCTTTGTCTCTTCCGACTCATATTTTTCCCTCTCTCTCGTGCCATTTTCGTCGCATCACAGGACGTTTCCTACCACCGCAAAGATGGGCGAATACCGTATTGGTGAGTCTCGAAATTTCATATTCTCGTGGGCGCCGTTGTCGCACTTCTTGCGGCCGCTTCTCCCCAAACTCTATGACGAACCATGATTTCTAACGGCGTCGCAGAGGTGTCCCCCAACAACCGCGCTGGTTGCAAGGACAGCGAGTGCAAGAAGACCAAGGAGAAGATCACTAAGGGCACCCTCCGCTTTGGCAGCTGGGTCAGTATCGAAGATCATGGAAGCTGGGCGTGGAAGCATTGGTAAGATGTCCTGGTTTCAGTCGCAGTCGCAAACCCAGCAGCCTTGCTAACGTGTACCATAGGGGATGTGTCTCTGGTCAGCAGTTGCAGAACGTCCGCGATCTCTGCGAGCAGGGCGATGGTAGTTTTGACTGCGATGCTATCGACGGCTACGATGAGCTTGGGTAAGTCATCGTCTCGTACCACGTCTGTCTCTGTACTCACACTCTCAGGGACCATCCTGACGTGCAGGAAAAGGTTCGGCGCTGCGTCACCCAGGGATTCATTGATCCCGAAGACTTCAATGGAGTAAGCCTTTCGGATTGCCTTGCTGGTCGACTCAACTAACCATCACGTAGGATCCCGAGAAGAACAAGCTCGGCGAGAAGGGCATCCATCTAACAGCTGCTCAAAAGAGAAAGAGAGAAAAGGATGCTGCTGCCGCCGCTGTAAGCTCTTAGCCAATTTGTACCACCAACGTTGCTAACCCGATATCTAGGCTGCTGACGACGAGGAGGAGGACCAGCCCAAGCCTAAGAAGGCACGCAAGACCAAGGCCGTCAAGGCTAAGAAGGAGGAGGATGAAGAGGAGGAGGAGCCCGCTCCTGCTAAGCCTGCCCGTGGCAAGAAGGCCGCTGCTAAGGCCAAGGTTAAGGATGAGACTGAGGACGAGGCTCCTACGCCCGCTCCCGCTAAGAAAGGACGCCGGACTTCAGCCCAGAAGGTCAAGGATGAGGCTGATGAAGAGGAGCCTGCCGCTGCTCCTGCTCCCGCTAAGAAGGGACGCCGAGCTTCGGCCCAGAAAGTCAAGGACGAGACTGATGAAGAGGAGTCTGCTCCTGTTCCTGCTCCTGCCCCTGCCAAGAGAGGGCGAAAGGCCGCCACCAAGAATACTGAGGAGGAGGAGGAGGAGGCTCCCGCCCCGGCTCCCGCTAAGGGGCGCAAGGCTGCTGCTCGAAAGACAAAGGATGAAGCTGAAGAGAAGCCTGCCACAGTCAGAAGACCACGCAGGGCCGCCGCCAAGAAGGCCCCTGTTGTCGAGGAGGATGAAGACGCTGCTGAAGAACAGGAGGAAGACGAGAAGCCTGCTCCTAAGGCCAAGGGCCGTCGTGGACGCCCTCGCAAGGTTTGAGCGTGTCTTAGTTGAGATGTCAAGATGTCTTGGGCAGTGTTGACTGCCAAGGGATAATGATGTTTCCCCGGTGAGTCGAGGTGTTGAGGCATGATCAGTGTGCATTTCATGTTTTGGGAGCGTTTTGCCATGATATCTGGTGGACTGATGAGGGTTGTTTGGTTGATAAATGGAGGTCAATGTACAAAATAAGGCACGACCGTAGTGTAATAATTCAGGGCATGGTGGAATTGGCTTGAGCAGGTGATGCTGTGACCAGCAACTGATAACCTTGGGGATATGATTGTTGACCAGAGGATCTTTTCATACCGAGGCAACTGGTAGGTTTGGCATCCGTGACATGAAATGAACCCAACAGAAGTGAGATCCAACTGTACTATGTTCTTGTTCATACAGACCATAGGTGAAAGGCTTCCAAGGACATGGCGTAAAAGGCACTGGTCTCACAGATGAATGAAGTAGATCTATATGTTATCATTGAGCCTATGGAAATGCTAGAATAGTGCGTTGGTTCGCTCGCTCCTCATATACAACCACACGTCACCCTCCCGAGATAGTTAATTGTCCTTTGCCTTGAATATGTACAGTTCGAAAGAAACCCCTCTCCTTTTCACGGCCCCTTGCTCGCTCATTACCACGTAAAACTCTCCTCGACAAAGTCTACAACGCTCGAACCCTGGACTACACGTGCTGCTTCCCGGACGTCGTCGGCGAGGGCACCTGGACCGCACACGGTGACGCACATGGCTCCCATTTGCTCCTGGACCTCCTTCTGGAGGAGGAGGGGAACGTTAGGCCGCCCTGGGAACATGCGCACTGTGGCGCTAGCACTGACGATGTCGCTTGGGTTCTGGGGCCGAGTCACGAAGACCTGGACGCGGAGGACGTCTTTGCGGTTGGGCATGCGGAGGATCACGTCCATGTACGGGCGAACCCACTCGAGGGACTCGTACTCACGGATGATCCAAACGAGGGTGATGCGTCGAGTCGCTGTCGTGCCGTCGTTGTATCCTTGGAGGAGGTGGCGCATGTACGAGACCTGGTGCGTGATGCCAGTTGAGCCGGCAAAGAGGACGACGTGACCGTACGAGTCGAGGCTGTTGTGGCCGGCGTAGGGGCCTTCCATGGCAGCCTTGATTCGAAGGGGTCGGCGGGACAAGGAGACGCGATCGTTGAGCTTCTTGGTGAAACCGGTCTGGGCTCCAATCAGGAACGAAACCTTGGTGGTCGTGTTGGGCTTGTCGATGGCGTTGAAGGGTTCCTTTTCGAGGACGGGCAGGGAAGAGTCCTTGACGTGCTCAACCCAGGCGATGGAGAAAGGGTGGCTTTCCCAAGCGCAAAGGCCCCAGAATCGCAGGTAGGCGTGGGTTCCGGGCTGCACGTCGACGTATCTAGGAAGGTGAAGTGTTACTCGGGTGACGTTGCCAGGCATGTCTTCACAGAAAGCGTCAGTCCATCCCTTGGCGGACCAGTTGACGTAGACGATCCGGATCATGCGAGCAAGGCGGTCAGCGAACCAGAGAGCCATGATGGCCATGATCCAGGGGAGCTGGGGAAGGCCGCCAGGGAGTTCAGACGAGGCGCAGTGAGCCCAGGTGGCGATGAAGGCCACAAAGGCCAAGACGATGTGGACGTTGAGAAAGGTCTCGTAGAAGGCGTGTCGCAGAGGCGAGAGCGAGAGAATCAGGAGGAGGGTCATAGCCACCGTCCCGACTGCTCCTGAACCCACAAAGAGGTTGGTGGCGATGGAATGTCCAACGCCCTCCCAACCGATGTCGTCAACAGCAACAATCGCCCAGGCGATGGTGTGGATGATGGCCTCAAGGACAACGATGCGACCCATCCAGCGATGAAGCAGGTTGTAGGTATCGAAGCTAATCTTGAGAATGGCGATGAGGGGGTTGTTGCGTCCGGCAAAGATGATGAGAGGCACCATGTTGACCAGAGACAGAGTGCCAGAGCGGCCTCGAAGCTCAGCGCAGAGAGCCATCTTGTTCTCATTGGCCCAGTCGAGGACAAACATGTAGGCAGTGTTGCTACCGAGGTAGATGAAGAGGATGACAAAGTGAAGTCGTGAGGGGAGGGTACCCATGCTGATGGCGGAAGAGAGCCTCATTTCTCTATTGTGACGCTTCTTCCACAACGGGGCATAGATGATGTGCTTCTTGAGATCGGGCATCCAGCTCCACTGCGAGGTTCTCCAGTAGCCCTGCTTGTTGCCGGCCACATTGAGCGTCGACACCTGGCGGAGCTTTGCCCAGAGGATCTCGAAGATGCGGATGCCGAGAACGATGAGGGCCATGATGCCCAGTGTCCACCAGAGCACATCCTTGAAAAGCAGATTCATAGGTTGATTGACGCCATCGAGACTCGAGTGGTAGTTGGGTGTATAAGAAGCCTGCTCGGGGTTGGCGTGAGCCGCCTCGGCACGGCTCTGCAAGGTTGAGGTAGCCATGAAGGAGTTGGCACTGGCGATCCGGCGCCGGTAGAAATCCATCTTGTTTGGTTAGGTGTAGTAGTAGTAGCAGCTCCTTTAGGAGCAAAGAGCGAGAAAATGAGCGGTATATGCCTTGTTTTATCGGGAAATGTCGAAGAGATGAGAGAGTGAATAGACGCTGTTCGCGGCGGGAAGAGGTTTGTCCCAGAACAAGAAGAAAGAGACGACGGTGATTGAAAGAGAGTAGATGTGCGCTTGTTCCTCCTTTAGTGATTTGTATGTTCAGAATTGTCAGAACATGATCGTGAGTAGTCGGTCGTTTGTCGTGGTCGTTAAAAAGAAATGAAAATCAGGGTTGCTTGTTGATGATGAGCGCGGTGCTCAGCGGTGTAGTCGTGGTAGTTTGGGTGAATCAAGGCTGTGTTCAACACAACAATGGTGACACGGCGCACAAAGGCGATGACGGAGAAGAATGGGAAGGTCCAAGAGAACAATGAGTGAACAGTGTCTGCAATCCGGGCAGAACAAAGGGCGATTGGAATCGAATCACGCGCGGTGCTCAATGACGTCCCGTTCACCTCGTCCACGAGGTGCTTGTGCTCAGATGCAGATGGGGATGGAGCCAGGACTCGCTGGCGATCTCCAGGTTGACCGAAAAAGAGGATCTGCAAAGAGGGAGGGAGAAGAGATTGACCGAACGTCGTGAAGAAAAGCGAGTGCAAAGTTGAGAAAGGCAGGGCAGGCGGCAGACGATCGACGTTTGGCCCGCGCGGTGCTGGTGCTGTGCTATGTTGTGCTGTGCGAGGGAGGAATTAAGGCGCTTGTCGCAGCACACACGCAGACGAGAAAGGATGAGATCGGCAAAAACAAGGACGGCAGAGACCTATGTTTTGAATGATTTCAGAAAATGAAAAGAATGTTCCGTCCCAAGACCCAGAAACCGGGCACCGAGAAACAAACACGCGAGAGCGGCTGTGGCGGGCAGCTGGTGAGCAGTTGTCGTCGTCGTGATCGAATGAAACCGGAAGCAGCAGAAATGGACCAGCCTCGGGCGAGAATGGATTGTCTATAAGAGGACAATGGACCGATGAAAAATTGAAATGAAGGGGAGAATAAACCACCGTGAACAGCGCAAAGCACACGAGAGAGGAATGAAGGTATGACGCCTCCCAACTTGCACCTCGTGTGTGTTGAGGGCGGCCACAGCGATAATATGTAAACGGGCCCCCAGCCAGAGAAACGGACCGCTAGCTTGGCGCTGGATGGAAGGATTCACTGCGGTCGCCTGCTAGCCCAGCGGGGAGATGCTCACGTCCGTTCCCCTGGGGCCCTCGGATGATCCCTGTATCGCCTCCCCAGGGGGGGGTCTATCTCCACCCCTTGAAGGTTCTTCAAGATGCGAGTCAAGCTCGTGACTGGTTGGTTCATCCGTCTTCTTGGAGGGTGTGATTGTGTGTTCTAGCCTTCTTAGCCAAGACCCTCTTGGGGAATGGAGCCAACGGTCTGAGATATCCAATATTTCTTGCCTGACCACGTTTTTTTCCTCGTAGTGTCGCTCGTGGCGTCTTACACGAGAGCTGGAAGGACGCAAGGCGCAACGAACCAGCGACCGTTTAAGCGCTGGCGTCCTCCTTTGGCAGCGCCTCCAATAATCTCAGATAACCTTAGCAAAGCCATCGCCCTCTGCAGGCTACGGCTGGGGCGCTCGCAGCAACGGCTGGGCTGCGCTGGACTCCATGGCCACGCAGCGGTCTGGCCTATGGCACGTCAGATCTGCCAAGAATATCCCAGGCTCTCGGCCGCGAGCGAAGCGGGATCGCCAATCAATCCAGTGGCAGCCGGCGGTGCAACCCCCAAGCCTCTGAAACGGGCCTGGCTCAGGGGTGCCCTCCCCTTTGGTACCGCGCTCTTCAGGGGTCCGACGCTGTCACTGGTTGGCTCCGGGAGCGCCAAGACGACGCCGGTCCCTCTTCGCTTCGGCGCCTGCTGGCCACTCGATGCTCCGCACGCCGGCCGCGAGTGAGACGTCAACCTCGCGGAGGCATCCAGTCGAGAATGCCCGTGACGCTATCGTCGCCCCTCTCTTGTTTCTGTTTCTGTCTGTTCTGTTTGATGTTTGGACAGTCCCCTCTCGGCTCCGGCCCTCAATGGCTTTGTTTCCTGACGCAGTGCCGTCGCATGCGGACACTTTAGGGCCTGACTGAAACAATCTACGGCGAACACGGCAAACTTGGAGGGCTAGATCCGTCATTCATGCCATGAATCATGGGAATCAACTCAAGCACCGCCGCTCGCAATCCACCTGCCATTGTTCGACAGAACCCCTCCCACTCCGTCAGCTTCCGATCCGTGCCCCTTGTCAAGATTGTCGACTCCGACTCAGGCCAGGGCCTAGATAGCCCTGCAAAAGTCATCACCGCCAAGAGTGGGAGGCCGGCCCGCTGGCAATTGAAATCCTCGCCTTGTGGTTGATGGAATCTAGATTCGACGTCAGTTATCTCTACACCGGAAATATGCCCGCCGCCTCAGGTGGGCTGACGGCCTGCGAGCCTCTGCATCCTTCACTGCCAAAGCGGGATGAACAAGCAGGGACAAGCCTCTAGCACGTCGCAGGTTAGATGAACAAGTGCCAGATGCCCTCGCTTCCGCCGCCCTGGGATCTCTTGGTGCCGTCCCATGTCAGAAAAGGAAAGAAGAAAGAAGAAAAGATGACGGCCCGGCCTCCGGGTCCTGAACCTGATGCTTGCATCAATCCCGTCCAGCCACGCGGTGAACCATGAGACATGACGAAGCCGTCCTTGTGCCGTCCCGTCTTTGGACGTTGGCGAGCATTGGTCTTGATGCTTCCGTTTCGACTCACCTCGGCCCATTTCTACCCCAGGATCGATACAGGTCGGAGCCTGCCGGCATCTTTTACCGCGCCAGGGAATGGAATGCCGATTGTGGCATGTTGTCATCTGTGTTGGTGAACAGCACGGACTGAATCTCGAATGATCCCAGCATCGGGTTGATGACCATGGGCCACACAGATTCAAACTAGTTGTCCAGGGTAGCCGCCGGCGCCTACGCAGCCAGTCGTGGAAATCGTGTTGGATGTTCTACATATGCGGGATGACCGCGTTGATCCATCAATGATATCACTTGCTTCTATCTCTGTAGGAGGGGTGTTGGAGGCTATCTATTGGAGGCTTTGTTGGTGCCGTTACCCGGTAGGTGGTTTACTTCATGAGAAGCTTCAATGACGTGGAATACTGTACCAAGGGCTGGCGGTAAGGATCCCGCCTCGCGTGCCTGTCACACAGCAAGAAAGTGGCGGTTAAGAAACAGATAACATGAGATTTTAATTGTCATGACATGTCCCGGATAGATGTGAACAGGCCGTTCTTTGCTTCACTCTAGATGTTGACACAAGAGTTAGGTAATTAACTGAATGACGAGTGTCACAACACCCTATATAGGCAAAATGTGATTTCAGTTACCGGGAACTCAATCATAATACGCAACACCATTGGGTTATCCCACAGCAATTCAAGTCGGTATTGAATGTCCAAATGGCACAATACGCTGGTCACTCAACCGTTACATCCGCATAATCTACATCGGTGAAGGGTTTCGGTGTGCGGTGAGGCGCCACACCAAAACGCCACAACCTGCGCCACTCGGCCAGACGGCCAGGAACATTGAAACCTGAGGCATTCACTGATCGCTGCTCCGTGACGCTCCCGAACAACGCCGGAAATTTCCAGGAAGGCTATCACGAGCCGGCATTGAACATCGGTTGCACGGCCATTGCCCTCGACACAATGGGTTCCAGCGAGTCGAAACCTATCTCCGCACACGTGTGGAAGGCGTACGTCCCCCTCAATGCCCCAGAACCGACCCGATCATGCTCAATCGATGACTGACGGCTTTCCAATAAACAGCTCAGCGCCTAACGGCCTCTCACAAGACCTCGTCGACTCGCTACAGTCCAGTAACGAGGTACATTACCCCCCACCCGAGCCGCAGACCGAAACACGATTATAGTCTACTCGATTGAAACTAACAAACGTCTCCCCCACCAGACTGATGCCTCCCGCACCAAGATCTACGAGCTCCAGATCCAGGCCCGCGTGGCCGAGGAGCTCAAGAGCTCCAGCAGCAAGAGGCCGAGGCCCTCAAGGTCGCACACGACAAGCTAAACAGCGCCGAGTACAAGGAGGATGGAAGCCTGAGCCAGCACACCGTCAGCAAGGAGATCGAGGCGATGCGGAAGCGGCTCGAGGAGCGCAAGCAGGTGCGGCCCCTGCCCGAGGCCGTCGAGGGCGCGCGCAACGAGGTCATCCGATGCCTGCGGGAGCACGACCGGCGGCCGCTCGACTGCTGGCAGGAGGTGGAGAACTTCAAGGCCGAGGTCAAGAAGCTGGAGAAGTCTTGGGTCGAAAAGGTTGTGTCGTAAGAGATGGGGATGAGATAGAGGGGGAAAATGGATTCATCGGTATAGAGATATGGTGATGATGAGCCTTGGAAAGGTACGCACGTGTACATTATGACATTGGCGGCGATAAAGGCTGCGTTGAGGAATACAAAATGTACAGCAACTCATAACCCGACGAGCAGTCCTGTCTGCTCCTGACCCTCGACTTCCGCAGGTATATCGTCTTCCACTGAACCGTCTGCTTCACGCTTCTTCTGTAGCTCAGCTTTCCGCCGGAGGCCTTCGGCACGCTTCCTCTCTCGTCTCGCCGCCGCATCCTCCCACTCTTCTCCCTCCGGATTGCGACGCGGAGCCGGGGCAGATACGGCCTCCCGGAAGGCATCCCGGAACCGTCCAATGCGTTTTGTATTCTCAGCGAAACGCTCATTGGCAATGTTAATGAGTGTTCTAAGATACTCGGGTGATACCAGACGCAGATGGTGACCATCAACCTGGTGTCCGATGAGAGACTCAAAGGCGAGACCCATTGTGCGAATGGCCACCATGGGAGTAGCAGCATCCTTGCCGCTCGGGATGATGTTGAGAGCGCCAGACTCGCGGAAGCCGGCCTGAAAGGCACACTTGAGGAGGAGCTGGGCATGTTCTGGTGATGCCGTGAGGACGTGGAGGATCTACGTGATATCTCAGCATGATTGTTCTTGTATATTCTAACATACTGCGGCTGCTTACCATGGCCTCGAACTTGAAATGAATGAGTCTCCTCTCTTTGACTGTGCCAGTCACATACTGAACTGCATTCGAGTCCTCAAGCCCCAATGTACTGCTCCAGTCCTTGTTCTCATCCCCATCATCTGGCACCGGGTCGTGAGAGACGAATAACCATGTTCCTCCTGCACCCTTTCCACCAACGCCTGCTACTTGTTCATCATCTCCATTGGTCTCGGCAACCCTCCGGCCCTCGAGAAAGACACTGACTCGCCCCGCGCAACTGCTTGTCGTTACAAACCCTGTCGACTGGTTAATCTCGTCGATGAGGTCCCGGATCCCCTCGTCTACAGAGCCTTTTGGTGAAGCATCCGTGTACTCAGTGTTAGGAACAGAGAGCTGCTCGAGGATCTTTTTCTTCTCTTGTCGAGAAAAGCAGGCGGACAGGGAGTCGAGGGCCCTGCATTTTCGAGATACGTTTTTTTTGTTAGGCGGACGCAAGGCTGTGATTTGGGGGTGTCACGATGGACGATAATAGAGGGGCAAGGGTGTAGAGGTCTGTTAATGGAATATCGGTTGAAAGCGCTGGTGTGGTGATGTGCTGTTAGGGCGGCAACGCCTGCTCCTCATTGACGCGGGGTACTGTACTGGTCAAGTGCCTGCGGCTCCGACCGACCTCGTGATCACCGCTCACTTATCGCATCCAACTTCATACCTCACGACCTTGGTCACGACGTCGTTGATATTCACGCCCTCAAGGAGTTTGGTTGGTATCTTTCTTATTGAGTTCTATCTAGGAACTGAAGCAGCTTCTATCTGCCCGGTTTCTTGCGCGCTATTCCCTGCCCTTTCCTCAGGCTCCCTGCTATTTACCCAACGCCATCCCATGAATCCAGATACCATGAGCTTCTTTTATCGCCCGGTTCTGGCTGTTTCATCGACAAATTTTACCCCCAAACGCCTGATGCAATGCTTCAATCATTAAATCGTCAAAGATGTGCCCCTTGTGCGAGTGCACCTCATACGGCGGGCAGAGCCACCTGCTCGAGGGCCGCGGCCAGCTTCTCCTCCTGCTGCTTTTGCTCCATCTGGGCGAGGAACTCGGCATACCTCGACTTCTTGTTGTGGATGCCGCACTCGGTCTTGGCCTGGCCCTTCCAGCGACCGGCTCGCTCGTCCTCGCCCTCCTTGACGGGGACGGTCGAGTGCCAGTCGCCGACGGACTTGTAGCCCTGGTCGAGGAGGGCGTTGTAGGGGACATTGTGCTCCTTGATGTAGTCGTTGACTTGCTTGAAAGACCAAGTGGCCAGGGGGTTGATCTTGACGACGGCACGCTCATCATCGTACTCGATGATGGGGATGGAGCCACGGGCGGCGCCCTGAGATCGTCGACGACCGTTAAGCACGGCGGCGACCTTGAGCTCCTCATAGGCTCGCTGGAGGGGCTCGACCTTGACGATCCAGTCATACATCTCAGAGGCGGTGTTCCACATCTCCTTGCCGTACATGTCCTCGAACTCCTCAGCAGTGTTGACACCGTCAGGCTTGAAGATGTGCACGGGGACATTGGGGTATCGGGCCTTGACCCGGTCGACTAGGTCGTGTGTCTCCTGAAAGTGGTACAAGGTATCCAGGAAGATGAGGTCGACGGTGGGGGTGTTGGGGTGCTCCTTTTGAATCTTGGACAGCATGTCCATGGTGACGAGGCCGGTCAGGCCGAAGGCAGTCGACTGATACAGGTTGGGGAACATGACCTTGCAGAATCGGAGGATGTCCATGGGGTGCATGGTCTCGAGCATGTTGTTGAGGTGGTCGATGTGGGCCTTGGTGAGAGAGACCTGAGGGAGGATGGTTGATGATGAGGGCGATGAGTATTCCGAGTTCTGTCCAGAGACATAGCCTGACTCGCACTCGAGCTTGATGTCCTGAAAGGACGACTGCGAGGAGGACTGAGAGATGAAGGCGGGCATGTTGGCGGCGGATGAAGTATGGTACGAGGAGAGAGGTTGTTGTCTGAGGGGTTTCGGGAGCTGGGACAGTCGACGAGAGTACCCGGGGTTATATTCAACGGTGAGTTAAAGCGGATGCTTGGAGAAGCTCTGACACAGTTGATGACGCAAATATTGTGCTGACTGGATACAGGACAAGACTCGGAAGCACGTTGCAGGAGGCAAGACGGGGAAGATGACGAACACAACGATGAAGAGAGGGCAGTCAAATTCTTTAAGAGAGGGAGAGGCCTGCTGTGGTGGTCAAGGGGGGCTTTACATGCTCTGTCCGGGCGACCGCCCGCAGGCCCCCGGCCAGAGGCAGCCTTAGTAATTCGGAAACGCAACATTCGAGCCAACCGAACCCGAAAGCCACCAGTCTACGGTGCCTGTGATGCGCTCTGGGCGTGGAAAAGATGGGGAGCATCAATTGCGCCATCGCCGCCATGAGGATTGTCGTCTTCAGGCTGCGACTGGGACTGATCACGACATCGACGCTATGCCTTTCGCGATGGTGGGTGCCATGGCAGTAACGAAGGCTGATTGGCCTGTCGACCGGAGCCCTGAACTGGCGGCTGGTCGATGGGACCTGTTTTGCCTCACCATCGGCAGCGACAGCAAGGCGTGGGAGCCGCCGAGCCGGAGGTAGCGAATACTTCCGGGCCTACTGTTGACTGAAACCACGTCCGAGACTGCACGGCGCCGCCGGAAGAGACTTTTTTTTCCACCATGCGAATGGAGCAAGGGAGCATGGGGGGCTCCTGGTTGAGAAGCCGAGATTGGGCTGATTTGCATTTGGACATGATCTCATTGATACGGCTTTGTTGTTGTTGTGTTGTTCAAGATCTGGGGGTGAGGCGACAGATGCTGGAGCCGGGGTCTTGATCTATCAAAAGCCAATTTGAGCACGAGGGCAGTTTCCCCGCGATCATGTCATTCGGGGCGTGGGTTGCGAAATCCGCTCCCTCGGAGAAGAGTGCCTTTCTGATGTCGAATCTTTGTCGTAAGACTGAGCCATCGTGTCGCCACGGCCCTGATCGACCAAGACGCCTTGGACTGTAGTATCTGCGGGCTCCCACGCTTTCACCCACGCTCTAGACCGGTACGGGGGAAAAAAATCTCTAATTGAATTTTGTCGTCTTAATGATGACAACGGTATGAGCCTGTGGCCTATCATCTTGGCCCCTCGGAGTGCCGTTTGTCGGAGCGGCAATCGCTGTTGTCCCTGACGGACCGTCGGCACCGAGGAACCGCGACTGCCGAAAGAGCCCCTGCCCCAGCAAAGGCAATTGCGATGCGGGCCTCTCCGGCTTTTGGCGCTTGGATGATTTCGTGGGGATGCCGGGTAAGGATAAAAGTCTGTCCGAAACTCGCCTGCCTCAACTTTCCTTTCTCGTCTCGTCTCACGCAAGCCCCACTCTAAGCGACGGACAAGTCCCGAGAAAGTGCCGCCTCTGCTGACATATTCACCCAGCTTATTCACCAACAAGCGAATGCAGTCGAAAATCTGTTGGAAGACAACGTCATCTTCGTCTTATTCATGGTTCTTTAATAAGCTATGATTTCTAACAGGTCTTGCCATTGCGTCTCTCGAGGCGGCGATGATTGAGGATGGCACGGGCTGACATCTCTGCACACTCGACATGCACACTCAACAGGTGTAGATCGCGTCTACGAACATCTACGAGCTTAACCCGCGGACTATGTGCTGATGGGAATCTGGGAATATCGAATGCACTAACAACCAATCATAATACTAAATGGCAGAACCAAACGCTTCCCTATCTGTGCAATTAGGTTCAACACGAACCAACTTGGCTCAGTCGGTCAACTGCAACTCTATCACGTGACACAAATATCAACCCAGTTTCTGACATCACGGCGGGTTGGAATGATTGCTTATTCGCACCAATCATAATCCAAAATCCTTTGACAGAAGCCGCACGAGCCGCACCTACCAGTCTAAGCAAAACCCGCGCCGCACGAGCCATCGGACAGCAACGGCAACGGTTGGGCGGGGCACGGAGGGAACAGGCCGGGACAAGATCGTTCTACCAAGCAACCCAACCACTGACTGAACCTCTGGAGGTTGACTCGATCTTTGGGTTCGTCGCTGCCCGCGCCACCTCTATCGTGCTTCAGGCTGCTCCTAGCCCTCGTCAGCTGTCGTGACCCCCCCAAAAACAATCCCCGACCTATTCCCTTTCGTCAAGATCGCCCATTCGACAAGGGTAGCCGCAGAAATCTTCACGACCCCCGCGCACAGCACAATGGCAGACCAAGCGAGCCCCGCCAAACAGAATGCCGCACGGCCTCAGTTGACGAGCTCGATGAGGAGCAGCTCGTATCTCAGTGACCACCAGCAATATCGCCCTCCCCGACAGGAGCAGTCTCGACAGGACCAGTTCCATGGCATTGACACCGTTGTGGAAGACTCGGGCATCTCTGTTCATGCTCCTGTCCATCACACCAAGCCAATCCTGCCCTTCAATGGCGTTCCCTCTGATGAGAACCCCCCGACTGTGGTCGAGAGCGGCCTGAGCCATTCCTACTCACACCCCAATTGCGCTCCCCGAGCTGGCCAGAAGTCGGATCGTCTCATTGCGACACTCTTCTACAAGCCGAGGGAAGACCAGGCCTCACGATCACCTGTCAAGACCACTTTCGCAGACAGCAGTGAGGCTCTGCCTGCCAACCTGGCGCCCACCAACGACCCCAAGGAGTACCCCCTTGAGCCGCCCACTCAGGAATCTGAGCAGCTGGATCACATCTACGGCTCCTACATCTCGCCGCTATGCATCACCTCATTCCTCCATCTCATGTCTTCCTTCCCCCTTCCTCGAGACGCTGAAGAGCCTTATTCTTCTCACCGGTGTCTCGACAACCAGGAGCAGCCGCGCATTGTTGAGCTGACGCTCTCTCCTGCACCGGCTCCCGAGTACCTTGGGCTCGACGACCTGCGGAAGCATGAGATGATCTATAGGTTCGAGCAAGAGTGGAACGTGGATGTGATTCTTCAGCGTGATATCGTTTGGAGGCGTCACCCGCGCCTGGTCGTCTTCGACATGGACAGCACTCTCATCACTCAGGAGGTCATTGATCTCCTGGCTGACCACGTCAAGGATCCCCCAGATCTGCCTGCTCGAGTTGCTGAGATTACGCATCGTGCCATGATGGGCGAGCTTGAGTTTGAGGGCTCTTTCCGTGAGCGTGTTGCCCTGCTCAAGGGTCTTCCCGCTACCCTTTTCGAGGATCTGCGGCCGGTATTGGACGTTACCAAGGGCGTGCCCGAACTGATCAGGGCGTTGAAGCGACTTGGTATCAAGACGGCAGTTCTCTCTGGTGGCTTCCAGCCCCTGACTGGCTGGCTGGCTGGACAGCTGGGCATTGACTATGCGCACGCAAACCATGTGGTCATTGAAAACGAGAAGCTGACGGGCGAGGTGAAGGGTATCATTGTGGGCAAGGAGCGAAAGAGGGATCTCCTTGTGGAGATTGCTGCCAAGGAGGGCATCGACCTGTCTCAGGTTATCGCCGTTGGTGACGGTGCCAACGACTTGTTGATGATGGAGAAGGCAGGACTGGGAGTTGCTTGGAACGCGAAGCCGCGGGTGCAGATGGAAGCGAATGCTCGTCTGAACGGAGAGAGTTTGCTGGACCTCCTACACATTCTTGGCTTTTCTTCTGAAGAGATTGGGGATTTGATTGCGTGAGCGGTTGGAGTTGGGTAAAGAGAGTTGTCGCAAGATGTGAGAGGCTGGAGTTTTGGGTACGTGAAAACAGGCTGTTGCTGTGTTGGGCGGGTAGATACCAGATAAAAAAGAAAAAGGAAAACACTTGGTGATGTTGTCTCTTTACAAGCCGGAAGACGTAGTACTTGTTGTGCCTAGTTGAGTATGGCTTCAAATTGATGTCAGCCGTTCGTCCGGTTGGGAGTGAGCTGGAACTTGGATGGCCAAACTTGACAGTGACAATAAAGCAATTGACAACGAAACAAGCTGTAGTTACAGACACAAAGCTAGAAAATATTGTGGCGCGTCGTATGTGAACTATGGGTGGTTGCAAAACTCGAGCCCATCGCGTCCTTCGTCTTTCTTCTACACGGGGCTAGAGGATTGATCCAACTCGCTCTCCCCTCGGATTTCCCTACAGATACATGCTCGCGCGTGACAGCTTCCAAAAAATCCCTTTGCCGGCTCTTGCTTGCTCGCTCGCTCGCTTTAAGGGTAGCCGTCCTTGCCCCACTTGTTGAACTTGTCGTGAAGCTCGGCGGGGAGGGTGACGTTGGGGACGACGACGACGTTGAGGGCGCTGGGGGCGTCCTTGGGCTCCTGGCTGGGGTCACCACCGGGGTGGTACTTGTACTTGCCAGAGGAGCCGCTCTCCCAGGGGTGACCGTCCTTGGCGATGTTGACGGGAGACTCGGAGGTGGCGCCAGTGGGAGATCGGCCTGATGTTGGAGATGTGGTCAGCAATTGCTTCGATGACGGCAGTCCAATTGGGGCGTTCACGTACCGAAGTAGAAGCCAGCGCCGCCGAGGGCAGCGACCATGACACCGCCGAGGATCTGTGGTCGGTCAGCAATTGTCCAATTCCTCATGGTCGTGCGGTTCTCCCAGCCGGTGCACTGTCGGGTCCGGCCGAGGCATTATGACGCACCAGAAGCTCGGGGTTTTGACGGGTCTCCTTCTTGAGCTCAGCCTTCTGGTGAGCCTCCTGGAACCGGCGGGTGGTGGTGGTGAAGAAACGGCGGGCGACGACGCGGGAGGCCATTGTGACGATGGGCTTTGTGACTTGGATGGGGAATGAGAATCTTCGTCGGGGGAACTTGGGTTATGTTGAAGCTTTGAAGTTCTCGTATGATTTCGGGAGCCCGCCGTCTGCTAGTTTGCGAGGCACGCTATTGGCCAATGCCGGGGAACAGATGGGATCACGTGTCGAATCACGTTTGGAGCCGAGATGACGTCTTGGTGGTCGAGTTCCACCAGGATGTACAGGCGATCAAGAGCCAGTCATAAATGGAGGGGATTTGTGTCGCCATGTTTTATACAAAGGCTGCATGACTATTTATGTCCTGTTCTTAGCGTGCAGGCCGTCGAGGAACCAGGCACAACAAGATTCAGCGCCTGTCCCTGGCGGGGCGATTCGCTCATCGTGATGCGACGGCGCGCAGTGCCATTCTCGCCTTGGAAACTTTATGGGCCAGAGGGGAATGCTGTCATAAACTCTTGGTTGCCTATTCAACGTAATAGACTTTATCACGCCGAGGTTACAAGAAAGCAACTTGGACAGGCTGTCAAACGTCAGCGCAACGGGTTGCTGCAGAAGGTTACCGTTCCCAGTCGAGGTGACGTCTGCGGACATGTACATGATGTCCAAGACACTCAAGGGCCTCAACACTCGCTTGCAGAGAAAAAAGATTAATCGCTGTAATGCTTGCAGAAACCATTCACTGCCATCTCTCTTTTTGCATTGCAAAAGACGCCGCTAGCAGGGACTCTTCAAGCTAGCCCCTTACCAGGGGGACCGAGAGCAGCGCAGCACAACTTACATAAGGCTCTCGTGTGCAATGCAAGGTTTCTCTTGGAAGTTAACAAGGCCCATGCCCAAGCCCAAGCCGGCACGAAAAAAAGGAACGAGCATACAAACCACACTTGACTCCTCTTCCTCCTCATCGCCGAGTCCTTTCTTTTCTTACCCGCCCTTTCCGTTCCCTTTTTACGATACTTCTCTTCACTTCTTCTACGCGCTCTCTCTACCCGTCTTGCGACCCATTCTCATTCCCTCCCTCTCGAGTCCGTCCCTAATTTCCTACGATTCCAAACACGCCTCCTCGACACCCCTGTCTATCCCTTTAGTTGCTTGACTACCGCGAGACACGAGCCACCTGCCGGTCCTGCCGACTCTCACATTCAACCACCTGCCAGCCTCCCGACGGCTCACCACTGTACTGCCCAGACGGCCCCGAAAAGGTGGCGCTTGATGCGATCTTGAACGCGATAGTCGACGCGCGACCGTTCCTTTGACTCGAGAGACAATCCGTCAACTAGCACCCGGCGAACGACCCGCAAACGACACCATTACAAACCAACACCATGACTTCGAAGCCCGATGATGATGGCTTCCCAGCGCCTCACATCCCCCGTTCCGAGGTCCCCGGACCACCGAGTATCATCTCCTCTCGAATGACGGATATTGCAAGCGATGATGGGGGCGACTCAGAGGCGCACCGGAAGAGGATGAGTCTGCCGCGGAGCGCGGATGTGGCCTCGAGACCTGGAACAGCCCGGACCGGAGCATCATCAAGGGGAGCATGGCCAGGCCAGCTAGGAGGGAGGAAGACGTACGTTTCCGGAGTTCAGGCCAAGAGGGGGAGCATCGCGAGTTCGACTGCAGGATCTACAAGCCAAGCTCCGAGCTTGTCGACTCGAAGCCATGTCCCTTCACTTACGTCGCATGCCTTTTTCCGACCCATGAGTTCGCAGAAACTACAGGCGCAGAGAGGAGGATCACACCGCCCGCCAACCATGAGCCAGCAGACACCAGGCTCGCCAACTTCACCGACATCACCAACTTCGCCAGTCCTGGATGACCACGGCGCCGAAGCAGGCGGCAGCCAAGCCAGGCAAAGCATTATTTCGAACCCGATCGCTCAGGTGCAGCGCCCGACTAGCGACGACGAGAATATGCGACCTCCGCCATCTCGTGGCACCGAAATGACGGAACAGGAAACTCTGGACCGGATCACGGCAAACACAAGCCCAAGCCATGGACATTACCCAGCCGGAAGTCTGACGGATAGTGTCCGTCCTCTTCAAGGCAAACATTCGGCAGACCAAGGCCATTTTCAACACAGCATTGTTATTGACAAGAGCTACAAGGACCTATCAAACCTTCCGAGCCCTATCAAGTCTCCCCGATCGTTTCGCTCTAGTTTCCTTATGCCTGGTCGAAGCGAGCAAGGACAACAAGGCCAGAACCGCAGCACCGAAGGAGCCGAGAAGCTATCGTCCTCTGCATCATCACCGCAGCTTCGGCCTGTGGATTCCCAAGGACCACGCCATCCGCGGGTGCCTTCTAAGCCCAGCCAGAAATCCGACCTCGGCCGGGTTCACCAATATTTCGAGGGTAACACAGTATTCTGCCTAGGTGGGCGGTGGCAGAACACGAAGGAACGCCCGGTCAATATTGCGACAGGCTTCTTTGTCGTGATTCCCTGCGCCCTGTTCTTTGGGTTTGAGGCACCGTGGCTGTGGAAGAATATTTCGCCCGCCATTCCAATCATCTTCGCTTATCTGGCCTATATTTGTTTCTCCTCCTTTATTCATGCCTCTGTCTCGGACCCAGGGGTAAGTACCTAGCGAATCAGGTTTATGGAGGGAGTTCGGCGACTAACATTGGACAGATTCTTCCACGAAACCTTCACCAATTTCCGCCTGTTGATGACAACGATGACCCTCTCCAGCTCAGCCCCCCTACGACGGACTGGGCGTTGATCAAGTCAGCTGAATCAGCGACTGCTGCAATGGAAGTTCCGGTTAAGCACTGTCGGACGTGTAACATTTGGCGACCTCCGCGAGCCCACCATTGTCGCTTGTGCGACAACTGTGTCGAGACTCATGATCACCACTGCGTGTGGCTCAACAACTGCGTCGGAAAACGCAACTACCGATATTTCTTCACTTTTGTCTCATCAGCCACCATTCTCTCAGCCTACCTCATTGGTACCAGTCTTGCCCAGATCCTCATCTACAAGAATAGGGAAGGCATCTCATTTGGCAAGGCGATCGACCACTTCCGAGTTCCTTTTGCGCTAGTCTTTCTCGGATTCATCTGTTTTCTATATCCAGCAGCCTTGATGGGATACCACATCTTCTTGATGGCCCGAGGCGAGACGACAAGAGAGTACATGAACTCTCACAAGTTTATCAAAAAGGAGCGATTCAGGGCGTTTTCACAGGCCAACATCATCAAGAACTTTATCGTTGTCTTGTGCCGGCCGCGACAACCGACCTATTATCGGTTCAAGGCTCACTATCAAGAGGGTGACCAGCGGCTTGGTATCCGCAGGGACAAGCGGCCCAGGTCGAGCTCACAGGGACTGGAGATGCACAGCGTCAAGCCTGCAGCACAAAGCTTTCAGGGTCCAGTCTCATTGAGGAACGAAAACAACAGCCACAACAACCAATAACCACGGCGCTCATTAACGGGAAACTACTTCTTTTCCCACCCTCTCTCTTTACCCATTCTAGAACGGCGGAGCTTCTGGGAAGTACTGATTTTAATTTCGAAGCGGTGACGGATGACTTACTAATGTCTGCTTATACTATATATACCCTTTTGTCAGTTGACCACATTCATGTATTCCCTTTTTGTTACAGGCTTCAGGAAAAGCCGGCTTAGCCAGCAAAGGCGGGCGTTGATCACGGGCCACGATGGGAGCCTCGGTTTTTGATGTACAAGTCAAGATTTAGATGCAGTAAAAAACGGCGAGCTTGACTCGCATTTGCACACACGCAGTGATTTGTTTGGCCGTTGAATTGCCCTGCACGATGCAAGATCTAGAAGTGACAAAGAAAAGAGTCCAGTGGCGGACGATAGGAAATGCACGTGGAAATAACAGGGATCAGCAAAGGATGCATCCATGCATGAGAGGAAGAAAGGAAAAAGCCTTATCGGGGGACGATAAGAGAAAAAAAAAATTTGTTTGGGCGCCGCCTTTTAGTGCTAGTGGGCAGGCATGTGGGAGGCGGGAGGCCAATACATGCCCAACCCATCTTTCCCTCGTAAGCAAAGCGTCCGTCTTTTCCTCCTCCACGTTCGCTTTCTCCTCAAGGGCCTCGTTGGTTTTTGTATTTTTTTTGCTCTCTACTTGGAAGGCGATAGAGGGCGATTCTCGTTTCAATTACTGACTGAGGCCCCTCTCCACTCCAAACAACAAAAAAAGCACAAAAAAAAAGGCCGCTCACGATGCCTCACCCCGTCTCGCCTCCGTCGCAGGAGCCGACGATGGTGTTCAAGGACGCCCCGCCCCCGCCATCCCAGGAAACCATCGCCGACTTTCTCAACACAATCTTCACGGCCAAGACGTCTGCCGCCTCGATCGATGCCTGCTACGCCCTCTGCGAGGTCCTGCTGTCTTCTGTCGGCGTCGTTGGCTTGACCCAGTATGGTATCCTTGCCGAGGTCAAGAAGGCCGCTGCCGATAAGAAGTCGGGCCTCCGTCGCGAGTCCAGCCAGAACCTCCTCGGCGCCATCTTCGAGCGTTTCCTCCCCCGTCAGAAGGTCAGCGAGGTCGTACTGCTGCTCCAGGATGGCGGCATGGTCGGCTGTGCCCTCGATGCCCTTGCCGACAAGGGCGCCGTTGTCCGCGATGCTGCCCAGTACGGACTCGATACCCTACTTGTCAACCTGAGCCCCGAGGCTCTCGTTGTCGGTCTCCTGCCCGCCCTGTCCAACTACCTGTCCAAGAAGACTGGTAAGTGGCAGGGAACCGTCGGCGCCTACAAGCTGCTGCAGAAGATGGCCGACAAGGCCCAGCTCGCCATTGGAAGCACCAAGGAGGAGGCTGCCGACAAGGACGTTCTGCGTGAAGCCATGGGTGCTAAGCTCGCTGGCTTGATCCCCATCGTTGAGGGTGGCATGCACGACTTGAAGGCCGATGTCGAGAAGCAGGCCGTTCACACCATGACCTCGCTCACCACCCTTCTCTCCAACGACGATGTCGCTCCTCGCTTCCCACTGCTCATCGACACCATGCAGCACCCCTCCACCCAGACTCTCCAGAAGGCCATCCACGCCCTGTCCATGACCACATTTGTCGCCATTGTTACCTCGCCCGTCCTGGCCCTCCTGACTCCCTTCCTCGAGCGATCCCTCAACAACCCCACCACCGCCCAGGAGGTTCTGCGCCAGACCGTTGTTATTGTCGAGAACTTGACCAAGCTCGTCCACGACCCGATCGAGGCTAGAACTTTCCTGCCCAAGCTGATTCCTGGTGTCAAGGGAGTTTGCGACCGAGCCTCCCTCCCTGAGGTTCGAGAGCTGGCTGAGCGTGCTCTCGCCACCATGGAGAAGGCTATGGGTAATGATAAGGACATTGTCGCTCGAACCTCTGGTGACGATGTTGCCCAGATCCTTGACGAGCAGATCAAGCTCAACAGCGGCCTCGCTGGACAGCTTGACCTGTACAAGCAGGCTCGCCCTTACATCTCTGAAATGGTTGCCATCGATGTCAACTACCGCTTCGTTGACCGCATTTCGGCTAGAATTGCGCCTTATCTCAAGGGCTTTATGCAGGATCCTGAGGCTCACCAGAAGGTTGCCGATACCATTCAGCAGCACTACGTCGACGAGGACCACCGCCGGTACGGTGTTCCTGAGAAGGAGGACGATGGTGAGATTGAGATTGTCAACGCTGACTTCTCTCTCGCCTACGGTGGTATGCTTCTTCTGTCGCACACCAACCTGCGCCTCCTGAAGGGTCACCGATATGGTCTCTGTGGACGAAACGGTGCTGGAAAGTCGACTCTCATGCGAAGCATTGCTAATGGCAAGCTTGAGGGTTTCCCGCCCCAGGACGTCCTCCGTACCTGCTACGTCGAGCACAACCAGGGTGAGGATGCCGACATCAGCATTCTCGAGTTCGTTGCCAAGGATCCTGAGATTGCCACTCAGGGCCGTGAGCGCATCTCCGAGGTTTTGGCCGAGTTCGGCTTCACTCCTGGTCCTGAGGGCCGACAGTCTGAGAAGGTCGGCTCCCTGTCTGGTGGTTGGAAGATGAAGCTGGCTCTGGCCCGAGCCATGCTCCAGCGTGCTGATGTCCTTCTCCTGGACGAACCTACCAACCATCTTGATGTCGCCAACATTGCATGGCTCGAGAACTACCTCAAGACCCATCCCGATATCACCTCTCTGATCGTGTCCCACGACTCTGGTTTCCTCGACAATGTTACCACTGACATCTACCACTACGAGCCCAACAAGAAGCTGGCCTGCTACAAGGGTAACCTGGCTGCCTTTGTCGAGATCCGCCCCGAGGCCAAAAGCTACTACACCCTGTCGGCCTCCAACGTCCAGTTCAAGTTCCCTCCTCCCGGTATCTTGACAGGTGTCAAGTCCATGACCCGTGCCATTATCCGCATGAGCAACGTCTCCTACACCTACCCCAAGGCCACAAAGCCATCCTTGCATGAGGTCTCCTGCCAGCTGACCCTGTCGTCCCGTGTTGCCATCATTGGCCCCAACGGAGCTGGCAAGTCGACTCTCATCAAGCTGCTTACCGGCGAGACCATTCCTACTACCGGAAAGGTCGAGAAGCACCCCAACTTGCGTATCGGCTACATCAAGCAGCACGCTCTGGAGCACGTTGAGATGCATCTCGAGAAGACTCCCAACCAGTACCTCCAGTGGCGTTACCAGCACGGTGACGACCGTGAGGTTCACATGAAGCAGACCCGTGTGCTCTCGGATGCGGATCGTGCCCAGATGGACAAGTTTGTCGACCTCAAGGACGGCAACCCGGCCCGACAGATCGAGTCTCTGGTTGGTCGCCAGAAGTACAAGAAGACCTTCCAATACGAAGTGTAAGTTGCCTCCCCTGGCTTCCAAGATGTACATTGCTAACATGCTACAGTAAATGGCGCGGTCTGCTGCCCAAGCACAACGCCATGATCTCTCGAGAGACCCTGACTGAGCTTGGCTTTGACAAGCTCGTCCAGGAGTTCGATGATCACGAGGCGTCTCGTGAGGGTCTTGGTTACCGTGAGCTCCAGCCCAAGGTCATCTCCAAGCACTTTGAGGATCTTGGTCTCGACCCCGAGATTGCCAACCACAACGAGATCGGCTCGCTGTCTGGTGGACAGAAGGTCAAGGTCGTCATCGCCGGTGCCATGTGGAACAACCCCCATCTTCTGGTACTCGACGAGCCTACCAACTTCTTGGACCGTGACTCCCTCGGTGGTCTCGCCGTCGCCATCCGCGACTTCAAGGGTGGTGTCATCCTCATTTCTCACAACGAAGAGTTCGTCGGCGCCCTGTGCTCGGAGCAGTGGCTCGTCCGCGACGGCCGTGTGGCTCAGCGTGGTAATGCCGCTGTCAGCCTCGATCGCTTCGAGGACAGCCGACCTGGCAGCGCCGTTGCCAGCACCGCTGCCAGCACCGCCGCCAGCACCGCCGCCAACTCTGTCGTCAGCAGTGCCGTCAACAGTGGCATTGAGGACAACTCGGACATGAAGTTCAAGGCCAAGAAGAAGAAGAAGATGACCAAGAAGGAGCTCAAGGAGCGTGAGGTCCGTCGTCGTCTCCGTCACATCGACTGGCTCAACAGCCCCAAGGGTACTCCCCACCCTCCCGACACGGACGACGAGGACAACTAGAGGGGGGCAAAAGGCGGCTTTTGTTTGTTTGCTTTTTTCTTCCCTTCCTTGGTCGATTTGCGCCTTGTTTTCCAGAAATCCACCCTCCGTGGATTTTGTTCATCATGTGCGGGACACTCGGGCTCTCTTGTTCAAGAGAGCATGGCATGACAACCAAAAAAGATTGCAATGATATCGTACACGCGCCATGTGGTAGACAGATAGACCAGACCTAGCTTGGGCTGAATGGGTTATAGAGGCGTTGGCTTGGGATAGACGGCTTTGAATCTTATCATCTATACTTTGACCATGGGCTTTGATTTCTGTGTATCTGCTTCTCTGTGATGTAATTGTCTCTTGGGTCTGCTTAGTGATGAGCTGCCTATCAAGTTGTGAAAATGCGCCAGATATGGAGGGAGCGGAGTTTGTGTGTTGAAAGTCCCCCCTCAGCACTTCATGATGAGCACTTGTCACCTTAGATCAACGCCACAAATGACCAGCATTCCTTTCATTTACCCTCGAATGTCTCTTTTTGATTTAGCGACTATTATACTCTAACAATGCAAACGAATGCGACTCTGGGTATGAACCTTCCATGCCTCTCTCCCATGCCATGCAACAACCAACATACAGGAATTCTCCTCGTCTAGACGCCCAAGACCTGATTGCCTGGCTAACACCAGAAATCATCTATATATGCTGAAATCCTATATCTTGCGCGCAGTCCATGATGTCAACGCCAAAACAACCAAGGAACATATGTATGAAAGATAGATCTGCCCAAATTGACAGCCAAATGAAAAAAATAAACAAGATTCTTTTCGCCACATGAAGGTGCATCACCACGAGAAGGTCATCAGGGCAGGGTTGAGGGCAAGGGGCAGCAGAAGATGACTTCCGGCCACAGTGACCATGGGCAAGATGGCGACAAAGTCGGTGATGCGCCAGTCATGGGGGACAAAGTCTGCAGTAGCGAGAATAATGACACCAATGATGCACAAGAGAGACAGAAGCATGGAAACACGGAACTAGATTTACAAGTTAGCTTGACCGTCGGTGATGCTGTCTTGAGGGGACAGACTTACCTTCTTCAACACCTTGGGCACCTCAATGAAGAAGTTGGAAAACTCGGCTTCCTTGGAAGTGGAACCCCAACTCATGTCGATCTCGAACATGTGCGCCAGGAGAGCCTGGCTGACGTGCAGAGACAGGCCACCGAGGAACAGGGCCAGCATGAGAGTCCACTTGAAGTTCTCCCAGATAGCGTATCCTATAGTACGTTCACCAGATCGATACCGCATGATGGCAAGAGACAAGTTACCAAGACCGTTGAAGACGATGATGATGGAGAACCACACCTGCCACGAGTCGAGGTAGTACTTGTCGAGGTAACCGTTATACCAGCCCATCAGGAAGTAGTTGGCTGTTGTCATGATCCAAGCAGCACCGATGGCATAGTAAGTGCCAATGTACGACACGATCGTGATCTTGGAGGTGAAGCGAATGTTGGAGAAGATGAAGCGGCGGAAGAGAGGAGTGAAAGGACCTCGCCACAGCCAGGTACGGATGGGGTTGAAGAGAAGCTCGTTGCAACCAAAAGCGTACTTTTCCCATCGAGCCAACTCATCGTACACAGTCAAGGACACACCCTCCTTGAAGCCATCGCCAGCCCAGGCAGCGAGACGAATGATGTAGCCATTGCACTGGAGACGGAGGGACATGTCGAAATCTTCCGAGACGTGGCTCTCAGACCAGAACTTGTCGTAACCATCCTCATCCTGGTAGGCAACCTGCTGAATGGCAGACCAGCGAAGGATAGCGTTGTGGCCGACAAAGGGAGCAACATCGCCGTTGGAAACCGTGTAACGAATAGCAGTGTAGATGAGATCAGTGAAGAAAGTGATGCCATTCTCGAAGTAGGTGTGAACAACCTGCATGACACCGGAGGAGAACTGCATGATGCCGACGTCAGGAGACTGCTCCATCTCAGAGACAGAGTCGAGGATACAATCCGTGGGAACACGCGTGTCTGAGTCGATCAGGAGAATGTAGTCACCAACGCGAATGTTGCCATCGGCCCAAGCGCGACCGTTCTCCTCAAGGACCTCCTTGAGAGCCTGCTCGTAGGCGAGGGCCTCATCGCTCTGGCTCCAGTCGGCAGGACGCTTGATGAGTTGCAGACGCTCCTCAACATTGCACGAGATCATCAGGCCAAAGTTCATGTTTGAGGCCTTCTTGAACTTGCCCTTGCGCACAAAGCCGTCTTCACCGTGCTTGGGACGTGCGACCCAGCCAATGCTGTTGTCGGCATAGAACTCGATGCGGGCATCGCGCTCCTCTTCACTGATGAGCTGAAGACCATCATCGTTGATAAACATGTTGGCAGAACCACCCTGAAGCTCGTAGGTTGACATGGCCTGCTTGATGGACTTGACCGTGGGAAGAATGACAGCATTCAGACCCTCCTTGTAGACAGGGCACTGAATGGTGATGTGAGGCAGGACGGCAGATTGGAGTCTTCGGGGAGGGCGGGCCGAGTAGAACTTGGAGTTGATGGTCAGTTGGCGGATGGGGCCAAAGATCTGTGCCAAACAACCAACGATGACCTGGGCAAAGAAGAGGGAGAAGAAGACCTGAATGGGAAAGAGAGCGACGAGTCCAAGACGCACGTAACTGCCGTCAATGGCAATCTCGATAGCAATCTGTCTCCAAGCCGCTCCCAGAGACGCCACGACGAGGAGGAGGGTAAGCGAGACAAGCACCGAGTTCTGCAGGTGAACTGGCCGCGCCTCAGGCTTGATCTCTCCACTCTCCTCGTCAATCTCGTACTCGGCCTCTTCACCACCTTCACCTTCTTCTTCATCCATTGCTTGTCCCGAGTTCCACACGAGCTCCATGAGCTCCGACTCGATAATCTTTGCGCGAGCCATCAAGTTCAAAGCATCATCGTCCCATACGACAAGCAGGCCATCCGAAGCAATGAAGGCGGCGAACTGATGCTTGCGTGCTCGAGGAAGGTCATTAACCGTAGGCAGAATCTGGACACGAAGACCGTTCATCAAGGGCACATCAACTGCATCAGGAGACCATTGCAGAAAAGTCTTGATAACTCGAGAGTTGACCGTCATGGCACACTATAATGCGTTAGCATATCTGATAAAAGCCAGTCCTAGAAGTTCATCATACCTGGACGTTGAGCGCGGTGCAGGCGACGGCGAAAGGCGATTGTCCCAGCTGTGGAGGGCAGGCCATGTACTGGCCGCGAGATTTGCGCAATAGCACGCCTTCGATTTCGCCGGAGCCATCTCCAACCCAAAGCATTGAGCACTGCTGTTGGTACAAGTAGTTCACCATGACCTCGTGCTTAATATCATCAAGAAAGCCACTGGCACTCGACTTGCTGGAGACTGCTATTGAAGGAGGGCCCGCTGTAAACTTGGGTCCGGGAGGCTGAAGCTCCATCACGGCAGCCGGAGGAGCCTTCTCATCGTTGGGAGGGTGTAGAGAAATTGAGGGACGATGGCTGGGTCTCCTAGGAGGAGGATCGGCCGGCAATGGAGGCGCAGGCTCGGCCTTGAAGTAGCTGCCGAGGCCCATCTTCGAATTCGGATCTGAAGTTTGCCGATAGGGTGAAGGACTGTTATCAAAGTAGACTGATCCTAGTCGATAACCCTCTGTCGGGGCACCTTAAAGGTGTGCGATGTTCAAGGCTGAATAATGATTGTTGTTGTGTGATAATGCGATATCGTAGAGGCAACCCAGAGTGAATTATGTAGATTCAAATGACTGGAAAGGTCTTAGATTGGCACGACCATAAAATGAGTGAGAGAAGGACAAGTTGAGTGAATGAATGACACCGACTTGGTCGAGTGAATGAATGAATGGAGAAGTTGGAGGGTAGAGAGTAAGCAACTTACAAGAGGCGAAGGGATGTTCCAGTCGAGCCTATTCATACCAGGTTTGCCGTTGATCTTTGACTCAACAGAGTTCAAGGGGGCAGGCAAATCAAGGTTTAAGGGCCCTGAAGGAGATATAAGTTCACGGCCAACGACGCCACTGCGGATATATAGCAAGACGATGAGGACGGACATGGCGACGGAAGCCATCAGAAGTGCATTTCGGACAGCCAACACCAAGGGCCTCCACTTGGACAGTGAAGACCCAGACCTGAGTCAAGACCCAAGGCCAGCTCGATCTGGAGGACCATGAGTCTGGATGAGCGGAGCTTGGGCACTGGGGGAGGGGTGAAGTTAGACGAGCCGGTATCAATATGGAACAGAGGCTTGGGCGAAAGAGACATGCTCTGACGATCAGAAACGGGCCTGATTAGCCTACTGAGGTTCAGCGGCGATGGCGAAGGACAGTATCCGGATGACTGTGGGCGAGACACGCCAAGGCGGGCGAACGAGGCTTCAGGCTTGAAGTTTCTGACGGAGAGGCGCTCTCCCCAGGCGGTAGGCGCCTCAAGTCTAGATGGTCCGAGTCGGGGGAGGCAAAGGCATGTCTACCCGACGAGAGGATCCGCAGTGGACCGCTCAAGAGGAACTCGATCGCAAAAGCATTGTGGCGCCAGACTGCCTTTCCTGGATCGGGTCCTGTAGACTCTAGAGAATCGTCAAGCCTCTCATGGGTCTTGAGCCGGCGGAGATGGCGAGCCATGTTGGACGTTCGAGAGAGGGAGTCTCAGGGTCCAAAGGCCGGGTCCGGCGACTAGCTGTGGGAGAGCAGCTCAAGGGGCACATGGAACAACGGTTTTTGGTCTTGTAGAATACACGAGATTCCTTCTGCAAAGACTGCCGTTGGAATAACGGACCTGGCATCGTGAGATTGTCTCGGTGAAGCCTCCAAGAATCCGGTTCATTGGAGGTTGGTGGGTAGAGGGTCGTTGTCAGGCAGGTCCCGAATTAGGACTAGAGCTATCGGAGCTAAGCCAATTAGAACCGCTCATCTAAAAGTTTGGACGCAAATGGGGCAGGTGGCTTTGACCCGCACCTCCCCTAGTGCGCTTTTGACAGCTTCCGGCGGGAACAAGGTGAAGCACGCTACCAAACGTAGTTAACACTGACCAGTGAGTGACGCAGGAACGAGGCAGGAACAGGACAGTAATGACTCTGCACCTGCATCGTCCCTGCGTGGGAAGCTCAGAGCCAGCGCAGGTACGCAAGCGCCTGCTCTTTCCCATCCTTACACTCGCTGTAGCCTTTGCCACAGCTTCCCCTTCTTGCCCCTGACTAGATAACCGTTCAGACCTCTTTTTCAACATCCTTTATTAATCATCTATTGACATGCGCTGGGCAGCCTTGAGAGAGGCCTCTCATTACTATAGCGTGAATGAGCTCATGCGAAGTTGCGCTTGATCCCCTCAGGTTGATTTCATTGGCATGGCGCATTCCTCCCCCAGCAACCAGGCGAGTTCTTCCTCAGCTTGTCCGCTCTCTATACCCTCAATGGCCTCAAACTTTACGCCGCCCGGGAAAGGCCAAGGCAACAAAAGCACAGATAGCCCAACTCCCGAGTGTTCCGCCAGAAACCCGCATCCTTCCCCTTCCCGGCCATGGCGAGCTTCAGTGCCTTTGTTCTCAGAGCGCCCATCCACCATCGCGAACCATAAATCTATTGACTTACACCATGCCAATCAGAACTCCCGGTACATGTCCTTGGAATGCATTGTCAGCGGAAGCCAGCAGCCACATTGTTAGTGGCTCAGCTTCCCCACGCCCACTAGCATCACTCGAGACACGCCGGAAGCATAACCAGACACCAAAAGAGCATCTCGATGTGTTTTCCAAGTGGAGTGCCGGCCCTCTTGGTGACCAATGCTCACAAGTCTTGAAGTCAAAACACCGTGCCTGTTCCTATCGGGAAACTCGAGAGAGGCGATATTCGCTGATCAGGGAAAGCTTCCGCTTGGCCTTCGGTCCCGATGCACTTCGGACAGTGCGAGGGGGCCACACACCCATGATTCCCAGAATCCGGTCAAACTAGGATGATGAGCTCACGTTTTTTGCATGGTTTTGAAGCCACTAAGATCTATCATGTCTGAGATCTCAGGGCCCTGTGTGTCCGAGACCTTGAGATCTGCACGACAGTCCATACCAACCCCTGCCCTACAGCCAACCTAGAATTGGGCGGCAACCGCTGTGAACGCAACTCTATGCATGCTTTTCGGGGTCTGGTATTACAGGAACGGCCTCCAGGGCCCAAGATCTGGACTCAACGCATCTCTAGTTCTGGATGAAACAGGCACTCCGCCCAAGAAAAAGACTCTTTCATGACAGGAGTTACCGATCGGTTAGATTAGCCTTGCATTTCCCCATATTATTGATCAAGTCTCGATTTTTTCAGCATACAGGCACATATCCACTCGGCCGTGGATACGAAGACCAAGGACTACCACGGTCATGCCATCCTCACTCCTCGGTACTGCACCACGGCCAAGCACCTGGGCCAGCTCTTGATTATCCCACGTCGTTGTGTGCCACAGAGACAGCCCAGCCCGTTGTTCCTGAACTCAGATATTCTTCCACTACCCATATGGCGTTGAGCGGTTTCAAGTAACCTTTTGGGTTTCCTTATCGCAAATCTCTCCTGGTGCCTTAACTTGGTCTTGACTCGGGTACACGATCAAGGTACTAAAACGGCCTCTCGCCGCGATCGGTCTTGGCCACTCTCATTGAGCTTGACCATTTTTCAACTTCCCATACTCGACAATAAAGAGGGTTTGCCTTAGCGAGCCGCCCATGCCATCGGCACGGCATCACTCAGCCCACCTCGAAGCTCGGCGCCTCCGTTCGCCTCCGCTCTCCACTTCCCCGGCTGTAGCTATGGCGTTACAGCTATGGTCCACAAGCTCGGTTAAAGGGCCACGGGGACTCAATGACAAATCTTGGTAAGAGGGCCTCGTCTGTGCCGGTAAAGTGATAGCGGCTCCGGGCGGGAGCTCGGAGGCTCGATGCTCCCGAGCTGAACGGGCGGACCGGAGCTATGGCTCAGCTTCTATGGTCACAGTGAGCAAACGTGGGTGGCACTTGGAATTCTCTTCTTTTTAGTCAGTTACGCAGCTCATTATGAGTCTTGGGCAGGCTTCGGGCATGAAAGGAGACGGAAGGCCGGTCTGAGATGGGGTAGTTGACGAGACTAACACGAATGCCCGACTCACACTCACGTCGCCCTGGCCTACGTAGAGAGGTTTTGCACAATGTCAAACCTTGCCGCTGAGAAGGATGTTTGTTTCGCTCTCATGATATGCAAGATCCAGTTTATAGTGATGATATCAGGGACAGATGACCAGTTGTGTGTTGACTGAAACATGGTGTACTCCGCATCAAAACACAGTTGGATATTTCACCTCTTATCTGCTTCACACAGGCACCTCAGGGCGACTCATGTTGATAACCATCGAGCAATACGGTTGAATGCTGTATGGACTAAATAGAGACATGAAAAACGCAAATAAACTCCGGAATGAACGATTCAACAATATTCCATCCCAATTTTTGCAAGATTGCAAAGGTCTCTCCCCAACACCCGTCAAGATCAGCCCCCTCTATGCAGCGCTTACAACTCCTCGTCGCCGTTGCACTGCTGCGTAATGACAACACGGCTGACTTCCATTTGAGGCTGCTTCCAAGTGGGATACCACTCGCCACGGGCCTCCCAAAAGTCCTTCTTAGCTGTCGGCGAGTTATCGTACCATGGCTTTCCAGACTTGCCATCCTCGAACCAGCCATTGGTGGCGCCGACAGCAACGTTGAGGATCAGGTAGAACTCCTGATCAAACGGTGCATTGAGCTCGCCCGAGGCGGACCAGGGGTCAGTGAGTCGAGTGCCATTCTGGTCGACGTCAGGAAATCCGCCGCGCTTCCACATAGGCTTCTTGAAGTTGGTGTAGGTGACCTGGAGCAGGCGGGTGTTGACATATGTAAACAAGTACTTTTGAGACCATTCTAGACCAAACATGTTGAAGCCAGCACTGTACGTAGTGTGAAGGGCCTTTCGCTTGTTGTTGGTCTTCCACCAACCGTCGTTGGCAGAGTTAGGACCCCAGTGCAGGGCAGAGCCGACAATGTCGTTTCCGCCTTGAGCGTATGTCCAATTGTTTCCACGCGACTCAATGATGTCAATCTCGCCGGATCTAGGCCAGGGGCCGTAGGTACTCTTGACGGGCAACATCCAGATGGCAGGCCACAACCAGTCACCCTCGGGAAGCTTGGCTGTCACTTCGATTCGGCCGTACTTGATGGTGGCTCCCTTCCTGGTGTTGATGCGACCAGACTTGACAGGGGGGACAACACTGTTGTTTCCCGCAGTCAAGTTGGTTGAAGCAATACAATTCGACCAGACCTTGGAGGTGCAGCTGCCGTCCTTGAAGAGGTTGATGACGTTGTTCTTTTCCATCAACTTTGCATTCTGGAGGGTGGCCTTGATGATGAGGTTACCGTTGTCGACATAGACATTCTCATCGGTGTTGGTTGTTTGTTCAAACTGTCCGTTACTACAAAGGTCAGTAAGCTGACAGAGACCAAGGATAGAGCTTATAAACTTACCCATATCCACCAACTTCAACTTCCTTGGTCCAGATCTTTGGATCCAAGCCTCCGCTAAAGTCTTCATCCAGGACAGGGCAGTAAGTATTTTTCACAACACTCCTTATGCCGTCCCAGACGAGAAACCCAGAGCCGGCAAGACCGATAAAGATGGCCAGGATTGGGAGAATGGTCACCCACTTCTCCTTGGGGTTGGTCTTTTCCAGCCATGGCTTCTCAATTTCACCGGGCTTGACTCTTCGCGAATGGAAGTACCGGTTCCGGTCCTCAAATTGCGTCCCGGAACCATGGGAAGACTCATAGTCCGAGGGAGGGCGTGAAAACTCGGGGATGCTAAACATGCCCGCGTTCCCGGCCGAACCTGGTCCACGTACAGGTTCGATGCTGTGACGGAGGCCACTGTTTGGTGGCTCTGGATGAGCTGAGTGAGTATTGGAGTCGACAGACATGGTTCGTGAAATGTCTGTCGGACCAGGGCCAACCCCGTCATGGTCCTGGCTGCTTTGTCGATGCTGGCTCATGGTGGAAGAAGTGTCGAACAGAAGACGTGTCTCGAAGTATATGAAGCTGGAGAATGAGGATGGAAAAGTCCAACTCGGCCCTGGCGGGAACTCAAGGCCAGTTCCTCGGATGCTCTCTAAAGATTGACAACAGAGCGGAGGCCAGAACAAGCAAGTCTTGTTTATCAAACTCGCGAAAACTGAGAACAAGAGGGCAGACGAAGAGATAAAAGACGATGAAGTGGTAGGCGGTTCAACGGCAGCAGGAAAGCCAGGTTCCGCCCACGGTTTTGATCAAGGCCATGGTCAACCCGATTCGATCTAACGCCGGACTCAGCCGAGATACGATCCAGACAGTGCGTGAGAATGGATCAGAGTTGCTGGAGGCTGAAGGATCCATGAGTGACAAGACGAAGATGGCCAAAGGCGGATGAGAGCGTGGTTGCTAGGGAGAGGTCCGATCGTGGTATGGCTTGCGGCACAGTGCTATTCACACACGCCCAGCTGACTGACTGCTTGTTAGGGCCATTCTTTTAGCGCGCTTTGCATGTATTTCCACCAAGACCTAGCATCTAAATACAGTGCTCCCAATGCACGACACTGTACGCTCTTGCCTGGTCATCAATTCCAAAAACTCAAGCCACACCATTCCAACAACTCTCCTCCATCATCACCAATCTCGACAATGTCTCAGGCCCTGCTCGCAACCGTCGATAACAAAGTTTACATGAGCCAGCTCTTCCGAGCGCTAGTCGACGGCCAGACCCCCATAGTTTCCGTTCCGGTCCTGCCCATGACTCCAACCCATCCTGTCGAGATCCATCGCCGAGGTTGCCAATGAGGCAGCCCTCGTTTCCCTTGGCAATACCGGCACTGCTGTCACGAACCATACCGAGTACCCGACTTGGTCCTTGCTTCCTCTCGAGCCTTGGCAATGATTCAAGCTCTCCAGAGGTGAGAGACGTGATTAGTTTTGTTCCTTGTTAGGCGACAAGGGCATCACCGGAGTCGATTTGTCTACAGTCAGGCAGAGTAGGATTAGTAGGATCCTAAGGCCTTTGTTTTTGGTTACTATTCACGCAGCTCAGCGATCAGATTGTCTTCCTCCTTCGAATTCCCACTTACCCTAGTCTCACCAACCTGCCAGACCTCACAGAAGTGGCGATAGCATCGACAGGAACAAGCTCAACGTGGCTGAGGAGGCATGACCACGCCCCTCCCGCTATCTTCAGGGCCCTGAACCTTGATTTACTTTAGGTACACGCCCTGGAGATCCCAGGAACCGCGTCTTGATCACCCACGACGAGGGCTTGCCACTTGATCAGCCAACCTCCTGGCCGGTGGGAACTTGTGGGAACTTGGCGGCTCGATATGCGCTTGTTTAGCCGCTTACCCAACATTTCATGTCTATGCTGGGCTGATTGTCGACCCAGATGGCGAATAGCATCATCGCTGCCGTCACAGAAAGGGCAATCTCAGCAACCAGGAGCTATTCACCACCAATCCTACAAACTGTCAACGGTTATCCCTTACCTTTTGAAGGTATCATTGTTCGCCACCTCTACGCTCAAAAAAACCTGTCACTGGCAATTGCCATGGATATCTACTGGACAGTGAACGTGACGGCATGATCACCGTTGCGCTCAGGCCTAGTGCTGCTAGTCGATGCATCCCTAATCATCATATCACCTCAAATGACGATACAGCGGCATTCCCGTGTTGCTACTGACAAATTGGGCCTTGCCGAGGTCTTGGCATGGAAATGTTAGGTGCTCAATTGCGTACCTTGCGCTCGTTCACCATGTTCCTTAGAGTTTGCCCCTAAAGGCCAACTGTGGATTTGAACGAGGACAATGACAAGGCGATGCCTACCTACGAAAATCTAACAGAAGCGGCAGGCCTGAGGTCTCTGAGGCTGATGAGGAGTATTTCAACTGTTTGATCGACAACAGAGAATCAAACCTAGAATGCCAAGGCTGGCTTCTGGATGTCTCGGGAAGCTCAGCACAAAGTCAATCTCACAGGTGGCCCAGGGGGACAAACGGGGACGACCGCCTCTCTTCTTCCTCGTGAAGATTTATGAGAATTTGATTCGTTGTCAGTGAGACATGACGACTCTTCATATTGGATGGACACGAGTTGCCCGCAGATGGCAGTGTGGATAGCGATTGCATACCATACACATGAACCGAGTGTCTGGACCAGGCACTGGCGCCACAAGCGTGGCCGGCTCCCCCAGGGCATCAGAGGTCAACCGGATCGAGCCACTATTCGAGCTTATCGGGCAGTCTACCTTTCCACCTCTAGAAGATTTGCGGCCTGAGTGCTGTCTCAGACCATTGGCCATGTGCCATGGTAAGGGTTCAAACTGCACGTTGTCCCGGTCTCCAACTGCCGCGCCTGCCGATGGCTTGGTCAACTTGGAGTGGTACACATACAAGGTTATGCCATGGCTTCATCTGGCGTTCAAGACCCCTACCTGGATGGCTGTCTAACGATCCATCTCTATTCTCAGTATTCAGGCACCAGGGGAAGGAGAGTCATGAATGCCCAAGCCAAATGTCGGCATCACTACCATAGAGAAAAGAGTTGCAGAGCTTGACAGTTGGCCTGGATTTCAAAACACATCATTGATGCAACAGATCAAGATACCAACAACTGGGAAAAGATGACTGCAGCTGCAAGTGCAGATCAAGAGTCACTGAACACTCTTGGGCGCACTCCCCACCAGAGGCTTTGTTACTGGAAATGGGAAATCCTTAGCCATCCCTCTCTCAAGATGACGAGTACCCCTCCATTTTCAAGTCGATCACATATCGACATGCCGCGCTCTTCAAAGGAACTACGGCCCAAGTAGAGCTAAGAGGTGACGAAAGGTGTGGCTCGTGCCCCAGTTTCGTGAGTCCCAATCCGGGGATCTAGACCACAGATATCCTTGACACAGGCGCCCACTAACAGGGTTCAGGGTTCGAGGCTCGGATGCTCCGCCGATCTGACAGGTGCTACAGTACGACACCTCCAAGTGCGGCCACGGTCACAACCCTTCATGGATCCGGAGGCTTGGCGGCGCATTTGGGTTCACCGTGGGGCGTTGGAGTTGGATGCTCGCTTTCATCGACAATGGCGGCAGCTTACAGTTCACCATGTGCCCAGCAGACTCTCTGAGTGGTCCAGAGCTTGGAAAACGGGGTGCCCGAGAGTTCTCGCCCAAGTAAGAGATGGTGGAGCTTTGCTGGTGAGGGGAGGAGAGTTCCCATGGCCTCGTCTGTGGGAATACTTATTAAACGCGGCCGGTAGACCGTTTCCTCGCCCGCTCACTTTCGCGTTGATCACGCTGCATTTTGCGCCTTTCTCTCCTTTGATCTTACTGCGATAGACGCATTGTTATTGCGTCTGACACTCTCTTCATCTTGACAAGGTCAAGTTTCGTGGTAGACAACTCGGTGCAACCGTTCACTACACTCCCTCCCCTTGCCCGCGAACGGCATACAAGAACAACAGTCTTTCCTGCGTCTGCTATCTATATACAAGTCGACACGATCGTTATATTGTTGGCCTCGGTCGCCACCTGAGCCATGTTGTGGTCCAAAATTCTTGTTGGCTTTGCCAGCATGGCAGCCTGTGTGGAAGCAGCTAAAGACTTGGGAACTGTCTTGCGAAATCACCCAAAGCTGACCAGTTACTACAAGTTAATTCAGGTTGGTCATGCCCCGCTCAAGCCGGAACGCCCATGCTAACAAGGCTCCTAGAAATACCCCGAGATCCTGATGCAATTACCCAGTTACAAGGGCGTGACGGTACATCTCAGCCACGACATCCTTTCCCCTGCATTTGCTAACTCATGACAGATTGTGGCACCCTCCGATTATGCCTTTACCCAAATTCCCTATTCAGCACTTTCAAAAATCTGGAATCCTGAACACAAAAACACGACTGTGCCTCTGCTCCAATATCACATCCTTCAGGGGACTATCAACACTGAGGATCTTGAAGCTGGCCCTGCCTACGTCAAGCCTACACTCCTTAAGGACCCTACATGGGCCAATGTCACGAACGGTCAGAATATCCTCATTACAAAGCAGCCAGACGTGGTGGTCTTCAGCACAAGGCTTGGAAGCCGGGCCACGGTCGTCAACAACGATATTGAGTTTGAGGGTGGTCTCATCCAGATCGTCGACAGTGTGCTTGTCCCTCCCTCTGGGATTGGCCAGGTCCTCACGGCGAGTCAAGTTCAGTCCTTCCTCGGCGGCTTGTACGACTCCAAGATCATGCCCGCTCTCGACGACGTCAAGGACATCACTGTCTTTGCTCCCAGGGACCAAGCCATGGAAGCCATTGGAGGAACTCTTGCCAAGATGAGTTTGAGCCAGTTGGCCGAGGTCATGGGCTACCACATCGTCCGTGGCAAGGTGCTGGTGTCTACAGATCTCAGAAATGCCAAATCTCTCAAAACAATAAGCCAGGGCAAAAGGCTGCAAATCCGTCAAATCGGCAACGAGATGTTTGTCAACTCGGCCAAGATCATCTCGACCGACATTCTCATCTCCAATGGCATCCTGCACATCATCACCAACGTCAACAACCCCGATGACGCGGATGCAGTGCCGAATCCCAACCTCTGGGCGCAGACTCCTGTCTTCCGCAACAGCCACGTCGACAACGTGTTCCAGACGGCCATACCCTGCACTACGCTCTGCATAACCGACCTCCACATGACTCCCAAGGCGACGGCGACAAAGGAAAACGTTGACGCGGCGGCCATGACACCCGACTCCATGTTCACGACGAGGAGCAAGGGAGTAGCGCCGGCGCGGGCTACGGCGCATGTGGCTCGGGCTGCTCTAGGCATGATGGGTATAGGTGCTGGAATGGCTCTACTGTGATGATATTTCCGGGTTTCTTGTACATTCTGTCATTTCCTCGAGCTTTGGTGTTTCAGGTCCGGCTTATTTCCCTTCTCTCCTTTTCCACTTGTAGGACTAGTATCCATAGATTCGCAGTGGCAATACCTATCGTTTGATAGACACTGATGTGACACTACGTATCGTGCACGTAGATTCCAAGGTGGAAACAGAGAGTGCGCTGCCAGTCTGGTCCGTGGGAGCACATGTCTGATGCTCCAACTTGGAAATTTCGCGCGCCCATATTATTATTTCTTGGCGCACCGAAATATTAAACGAATAATAAGAAGAGACTTTATTAAGCTACGGCATAATAATTGAGGAAATTAGAGGAGATCCTTTCTAACCTTAAAACTTCTACTCTGAGATTCAACATGCTATGATAGAATACGAGATGCTAATGAAAGTTAGGTTGCCAAGCATAGCCAGCCTCAATGGTAATGGATACCAAAAAGGCAACTTGGCCAGACTCGCTCGTTCATTTTCTATGGCCATAGCCGGATAACGATAGCCGAGTAGCCGTCATATGTGAAACAGCCCAAAGAATCCTCATGTGAAGAAGCCACGCATCGGCAGCGCTTTGATCCATGCTCTTGAAGACAACACATGGGAGAGGAATAAGCAATTATTGCCAACTCAAAACATAATGCAATCTCCCACTTGGTCTGGTCCCATTCCAATTGAGGCAACTCACTTCCGACATACTTTTTTTCTACTTCTTTCTATTTATTTCTTTGCTCCATCTTGGCAATCAGGTAAGTCATGGCGAAAGAGTGAACCTGGTTCCCCGCAAAGAGAGGACCTTTTGTCCTAGCCTCGGTCTAGGACGGAAGAATCATGGTTCAACGGGTACCTACGTACGTGTGTACCTATGCTTGTGATCCATCCTTGATGCAGAACCAACCTGATTCACCGGGAGACCTTCCGAACCTGTCCTATGGACGGATATCAAGGTCCCAGCCGGCGCACGGTGTCAGTCTAGGGTAGTTTGACTCTCTTATCCCTGGTTTGTGGGGTATCTAGCCAACTGGCAGGCAGGATGGCTTCATCAGTGTTGGGAGGGAATAATAGCACGGTTTAAGGAGAGAGGAACAGGGGGGGTGGCCGTGTAAGTGGACCAGAAGAGAATAGAAAAACAAATAGGCCTGAGCTCCCCCTCCGAGTCCGAGTCGAGCCGGTTGCCGAGAGAGGAAATTGGTGAGGGTCCCAGGATGGATGCTGGATATGGTATGTAAGCTATATCTGCCTGTGTCTGTGCCGCGGAAGAACGGGGATCAGACGGAGAAGGGAATGGGATGGGTACGGGTACGGGAACGGGGCAATCGACAAGACTTACCCGCCGCCTGAGCTTGTGCTTGCGCTTGTGCTTGTGCCTGTGTTTCGTAATAGGCAAGTCAAGTGTCCAATACCTAGGCCGCCTTTGGTCATTATCACACAATGCCACAGCCCGAAAGTGCCAAAAAGGGTCCCGCATGTTTCCACACTCTTTCTTGAGGCCTCCCTAAACGGGCGATAGGGTTTCATGTAATGTAATGTCATGTACTATGACGAGTGTTCAGCTGAGCTGAAAGTAGAACAAGTAGAGTACCAATCGGTAAAAAAAAAAGACATGCACACGATATATCCGGCGTTGCAATAGTGGTAACCCGATGCCTTCCCCCTCCCCCTCCATATCCGTTCCCCCTCCATAAAACTCCAGCCGCCGCCTATCGAAAGGACCTGTCCCAGAAACAATAGAACCATATTAGATATAAGACGCCCCCTCCCCGGTCCCTGGACCCCCTCCCCCGTCGAACCCCCGATAACCCACGCCACACAGGGCAACATCTCCGTCGTTCATGCGCCAAGACCTTCAACTGGGCTTGCCGTCCGTGGGACCGACGCTTCACCTTCCCCCCCACAAGCGCTGTTTGCTTCCGCATCCTCCCCAAAATACGCAGATCTTTGTGACCCAGGCGTCCGTCGCTGCCGTCGTGTGTGTGGCTCGTTCTGTTTGGGGGTCACATCTTCGACCCTGGCGTGATCGCCCCACGGGACATGGAAGGCTGCTCCTCTTCCCCTCTCCCGCCGTTTCTTGCCTTCCCACGAGGTGCACACTCTGTAGATCCCCAAGACAAAACTCCCGGGTGGCGGACCAGGGTGTGAGTGTAAGCTCCTCCTGGGGGGGCGAAGATCTTGGCTTCGAGAAAAAGGAAACAGGATTCCTTGCCTTGCCGCTCCGGGCAGCTGGATGAGGCTTGATCGGCCGAGAGAAGACAAGACAGACAGACACACGCAAGGTGGTGGCGGCATGAGGAGAAGAAAGCTCATCTCCAACAGAGTTCCCCAGAGATTCACATCCATCACAGAACCCAGCTGTGCGGAGGAGAAGGAGGCGGGTTTGGCTGTGGAGGAGGGACGCGTGGGCCTCCTGGGGGCGTAGGCGGAGGGTCAGGATCTTGGGGTTGAGGCAGACAAGTTGGCGGCTGTTGGATCTTTCGCATGTTAAGAATCATGAGTGAGCGAGGAGAGAGTATAGCAGAATCCATCTGTGTATGATTGATAGTCAAAGAGTAGAATAGAATGATGAAGCGAAAGAGGAAAAGGACAAGGAGAGATTATATAAAGAGGTTGACACTTAGATAGACCGAGAGAGAGAGAGGGGGTGGGAAACACGGATTTGGAGAAGGCTTTGCCCGCAGGCCGTGAGGTTATATTCGTCAACGACCGTGGCTTACCCCCCTTCCCCGAGCTTCTCAGTTAATCGGTGCGTCTCTCTGTCCCGTCCCAGGTACCTAATGAGGCTCACCTCTAGCTCTCGGACGGCATCCATGGCACGACATGTAGGTGCCTCGACTGGGATGCGGGCTGGACTGGACTGGACTGGACTAGAGTAGAAGCTGGGTGCTTGCTCCTCACCAAAGAGCAGCGCAGCGCAGCTCCCGTCTATCCGCCTTCCTCTACGCGGCCAGCCGCGCATGGTCATGGTGTAGCCCGCGGCATCTACATCCGCTGCCCGCCATGTCCCCAGCATCACCCATCGTCATACCCGAGGCAGTGGTTCACAGCGAGGACTGGGACTGCGCCGGGCGCATCAGGTGGTCAGAGGGGGCGTAGGCGTGAGGGGAACTGAGCTGGAACGGCGAATATGTTGCCTAGATGAGTAGAGCCGAGCAGCTGGGTAGGGTTCAGGGCCTGGCCGGGGAGGTGAGGAAGCCAGGCCAGGCAAGGGAAGGCATGTATGTCATGGGAAGGAGTTGATGTGTGAGAGGCCAAGGCAAGGCAAGGCAAGGCAAGGCAAGGCAAGGCATTGACATGACATACAGACCGACGCAGCGCGCGCATCCGCGCTAGCTGTGACACGCCCTCGGTGATTTGAGGCTCAACTAAGAGTATAGTATCCATCCTCCTGGGAGACGCTATCCTGTGGCAGGTCTGAGAGAAGCAGGCGGCCGCGTGGAGTTCGTGTGGGTGACAGGGACTCCGTGACGCCCAGGGCAACCAAGCAAGAAGCGCAGCAGTGCTCACACGCACGCAGCACAGCGGCAATGCTTGTGATGACTAGAGGCCGTCCGTCCGTCGTCGGTCAGTCAGTCAGTCATCCATACCTACCTTACACATACAGGCAATCAGGCTGAGATCACATCCCCCTTCCCCATCACACACCTCACCTCGCCTCTCCAACTTGGGGTACCGAGACGCCGCATCAGTGGGGTCGGTCTGTATCGATATGGCTGACATCCATGGGACTTACTTGGCTGACTGCAGCTCACCAACATCATCATTGTCGTCCACAAACAACAAGCAGCCACACTGTCAACTTCTCGGTAGCATAACCGACTGGCACGGACTAGGATCCTTGCCAATATTTCGTGTTCCAGAGCCGAGCGAGAGTGCCATACCATGCTATGCCATGCCAGGCTGAGTGAGAGCGCCCTGCCCTCCGTCGCCGCCGAACGCCGACCGCCAACCGCCCAGCTCCATTCATCCAGGCTTCAGCCAGCAGCGGCGCCGCGCCCAGAAACAACAACAGACGATGCGCCACACACATGCCTTCGTCGTACCATGCAACAGTCCTGAAGCGGTAATACTGCGAGACCGGACGCTAAAGCCGAGAATCGACCGAGCCGTCTGTTCCCTTGGGGCATCTCACAAGCTCCTTGGAAGAGGCAGAGAAGGATAAGGGGATAGAGAGGCATTTAGAGGCCGCTCCAGCAAAATATCGGGGAGATGACCCCCTGCGGCGGCCGGACGGTGAAACTTGCAACGCTGGTGGGACGAGCTAGGAGCTTTTTTCCTCCTCTTGCTTGACCATCCTGGAACCCGGGCTCCCGCCATTGGCTACCATGCGGATGGATCACATGCTGGAGGAAGCTCTTGGTCGGTGGGTATGGGTAGCTGTGACGGTGGTGGATGGATGTGAAGCCCCTCCCCTCCCCAAGTCGGAAGTGTGGTGGCTGTCATTGCATCGGGTCGGACTCGTGCTGAATGAGCGGCGCTGAACTGCGCTGGACTTGCCCGTGATGCGCTGCGTTGCGCTGCGGCGGGTGCTACGTTGTAAGACGCCCTCAACTTGTACCCTGCTGTCGTCTCCAAGGCGCGCAGTGAGCCGACACTCGCCGACAACCATGTACTCCTGAGTAGACAAGAGGTGCAAAGGTGGCGATACATGTCGCGAGATGTGCGCCAATGCCATCGACTCAGCGCAGTGCTGATGGTGTCAGACCTCGTTCCGCATCGAATCTCAGCGCTCGCTTCAACACATCCACCGTGTTGGGCCTTCCCAGCTGAGCCATAGTTGGCGCCGACCCCGATGGCCTAGGCCTCTCGTCTTTTCGCGGATGGGAGGGGGGCTGACGAACTGTCAAAACGGGAGTGGTGGCACACTGACAGCAGCGGGCTCCTTGGATGGTACCTCGGGCCAAGCTAGAGCATCATGCCCTACCCGGCCGAGTCGTTTCATGGATCTTGCCTGCAAGGGCTGAGTCGCAGGATCGCCAGTTGGTGTTCAGAGGCCCTCCCTCAGCCCTATAAGAGAGGGCACCCCCTTCTCGACCAAGGGGACAACGCTGAGCCCGTGCTGCGAGCCCAGTCGGGGTTAGCTCGACCGTCTTCTCGCGTCACCATGCTTCTAGTTGCTATTTATGTCGCGCTACCGCCGTCACTGCAAGGCGGCGGCGCCGGCTGGTGAAGGTGGGTAAAGGTTGCTGTGAGCCATCACGGAGACGCGGGAACTGCCAAGTCTAGACCCGCCAAACGTACCATGGATGCCATGCCAGTACCCATCCCCACACCAAAAAGTCTCGACGGTGGACCAGGGAGTGACAAATGATAGATGCGATCTAGTTGATCCTTGAAGGCTCGATGTGCGTTCGTACAAGAAAAGAAGCTACTGCAGCTAGGCGGCGTCAGCGTCAACGGGATAGCCATGCTCTCTGGTCCCTGGAGACAAGCAAGGAAGGACAAGCGTCCATATCCATCGCGGATCATCATCACCGGTGAGAGATCCATGCGGGCGAGACGACTTGCCTCGACTCGTCAACAGAACCGACCGTCCTTCCATTTCATTCCTTGGCCTCGGCCACACCGCCGCCTGTGGCAAAAAACCCATGAACCATGAACGATAGAGCGAGGTCACGCAAATCATCAACAATTGCTGCAATTTGGTACTGAATGGGGCCATTAGGTAGACTTGACTCGACTCTGCCAACCAACGCAACGGGGAAAAGATCCGGGCTGCAATATGATGGACCAGGGTCCCGAGAACCCTCAAGGCGGCACCTCCCATCGAGTTTGGTCATGCACCAATCTTGATGCGACTATATCCGTCAGCTTTGTCAACCGAGAGGAGGGTAGTTGACCACCAACTTGTTTTGGGAGCTAATTAAATCCTAGGCCCTCTTCCCTGCCCTATAATTCCTCTGTAAACGCCAATCGGAAGCCTGTCAAATATGTATGTACACCTTGTCTTGCCTTGCCGGATGTCGTCGCTCATCTGCGGTGGCTGCGAGATCGACTCCGATCACCGTGGCTACCGTAGCTGCTACGACTGTCGCCGCGGCGTCTGTCATCGTGCTCGTCGTGGCGGCCGCCGCCCCCTCGCCGTCTTGGAGCTGGGGATCTGGAGCGTGACCTGGATGAGTAAGAGTTGTTGGACCGACTGCGATACCGGCTCCCACCACCTCGCGAAGGAGGTGGCCCAGCTGACGATCTCGAAGGGGAGCGCGATCCTGGGCGGTATACGTCCGACCTAGGCCCATACCGACCTCCTGGAGACATGCGACGACGACCCCCTCCGCCGCCTATACCTCCTGGGCCGCCTCCAGCGCCCATACCGGGGGGACCCCCACGCGGGCCTGCGAAGGGAACTCTGGGATCGATGTTGGCTCCACGCCTGGCGGTGGGAGGAGCCGGAGAGAGCTTGCGACGGGGAAGCACTATAGAGACGTTGATGGTCGCGCCGTCCACCTGCGCCTCATGCATGTGGGCGATGGCGGCCTCAGCATCGGCCTCGTAGTCAAATAGGATGTATGCAGTTCCACGATTGGTGCCAACTTTACCCGGGTAATTAGTCGATGTCAAGGACCAGGGACATGGGTGCTGCAAAGACGGGGGCATTTTGTGATAATCTTACAAGTGCGATTAATGGGAAGATCCAGGTCCCTGATGCGACCGAATTGCCCGAAAATCTCGTAGAGGTGCTGTTCGTTGATGTTCTTGGACAGGCGCTCCACCACAATCTGGTTGCAAGGAGGTTAACCCCCGGGGTTGTAATACGCCCAGGAAAAGGAGCACATACCTTGGTGCTCTTTGCGAGCGGGGAGCCACTCCGGCCTCGTTCACTGCGGTCACGACCACGGTCACGGTCACGACCACGACTCCAGCTGCGGCTACGGCTGCGGCTCCTGTAACGACCATTGCGGCGCGGCGGGGTTGGCGATCGCGCAGGAGAACGCGAGTCATGACGGGGACGACGCTGGGGAGAACGCGAGTACTCTGATCGCGGTGTTGGCGACCGAGTGCGAGACCGATAGCGGCCACGCGACGGCGAACGCGAAGCCATTTAGGTCGGATGTGTGAGGCCTGAGGTGGTTGAGAAAGAACGGGGGGTTGTCGCGTCGTGAAGTTGAACAAACTCAAAGGAAGCAACGGTTGGCGGGCGGTGGTGGCTGTCTGGAGTTCTTGACAGGTGATCACGTGAGTGCTGCATTGACGCGACAAGTGCACCTGCCACCACAACAACTCCCAACTTCAGAGGCAAGTGTCACACATTCACTGCCTTTGTCTTGATGCAAGGATTAAATAGTTAGGTAAATACTTAGATTGATGTGGCTTTATTCTCGGTAGAAGTATTGAGTAGACAATTAGAAATGACTGCACGATCTGTGTGACTCTGGGTCTTTTCCTCTTATTCCATGGTAATTACCCCATAAGATGGAACAAAGAAATAGGTACTCACAATGATTTACTCAGGATAGCTTAAGTGTTATGCTACTTGACATCCAAGTTAGTGTGCCAAATACCTGCTGCTTATCTCAAACACTTGGAACTTGCACATCGACGTAGCATTGGACAGAATCCTTCGACCTCTCTCTCATGTCCGTTCTATCTCCAGACGCAGTTCAAGCCAGGGCACGTTTCATGAGATCCATTTGTTTGATCTAACTACACCTTGACTTCAGTACCCCAGACAGTCATGCAGCATCACAACACCGCCTAAACCGATCATGGAAGGGTGGATGCTTCTTTGTCCGTCTGCCGATCACTCCCTGAACTGTGCAACAAAGCCGATGCTCCTCCTTTGGATGAAAGAAACTCCAGCGCCACTGAAGCCCTGCAGTCAATCCCTGCCGCCATGCTGGATATCGCACTGGCCTCTTGTTGCCCTGCTTTCGAACCCATGTTCCGACAAAGACCTTGACCAGACGAAGTCGACAATGGTGGATGCCTAGCTTAGACGCGGGTAGCCGAGTCGGTTGCCGCTTGAACCGGAGTCATGTTGATGCCTTCGTTTCCTTGGCCGACAACATTGTCAGGGGGGCCCTGGGACGTCTCATTGGTCTTCTTGCTCTTGATCACATCTATCACCAGCGTCGTCAGCACCGACTCCTCCTTGATCACAGACTAACATGCGGACTTACCCAAAAGCTTGATTCCGAAAGACCAACCCTTGGCGGGCTGCTGGCCCTGGCCTTGTCCTTCGTTCTTCTGACGCGCCTGACGTTTCTTCTTCGCATTACCCTCCTCGAGTCGGGTCAGCGGACCCCCAATGCGACGGCGCTGATCGACGCTTCGGCAGATAAAGACGGCTGAGATGAGAAGGACGAAGCAGACGACAGTCACGGTGATGAGAGCGATCTCTAGACCAGTCAGATGCCCCGCGGGCTGGGCCTCCAGGCCCGGGACGTCGGAAGTTTCAGTGGTGGCGCGGTTCTCCATCATGATCAGTCTTGATGACGACGACGATGATGAGTTGTTGATGTGGTTTGATATCGAGGAAGAGCTCCAGCAAAGATCGAGTGATCGAAGGGATGATGAGAGCGCGAGAAGAGAAAGCTACGCAAGCCAATTGAGAGTGTTGAGCTATCTCGAGCAAAATGGGCAATGCCAAACGAGATGATGGACGGTATTGTTTTCAAACAAGTTGAGGAAACCAAACAAAAAGATTACCAGGACAACAGCGAGAGAAAAATATGCGATACCGGGTGGGAAGCTTGACGGCTGTTGCCAGCTGGCAGGGCACTGCGAGATCCATCTTGACACTGCTGGCACAATTTTGGCTCCCAACTGATCATCGAGTCTTGTTAATCTATCGTGGTTTTCTAGAAAGGGAACCCTGAATTTTCAGGAGGACTAAAGAGGTCTGAAAGCGAGACTCAGCTTGCCCCGGCTGGAGTCAGCCGAACCCAACATCCATTGACCAAGGTGATTGTTGAGCTGACACTTTGCAGCATGGGCTTATCATCCGCCGCCTCCATTGATTCAAACGTCTGGAACAGTCGAGTTATCAAGTACGACATTTGCGTTAGAGCAAACTGCTGGCCGATGCAGATCCGAGGCCCGCCGCTAAAGGGGATATACTCCCATCTGTTTGGAAGTCAGCGTTGGTTCATTGTCAACAATGGGGACCATACTTTGCTCGGAGTGTCTCCCATCTCTCGGGTTTGAACTCTTCTGCGTCGTCGCCATAGATGTCTTTACGTCGGTGAAGACTATAACTCGACCACCGGCATGCCGTGCCTTTGGGGACAAAAAGGGGCGATTGCCCATCTGGCCCACCGCCCTTGGGAAGAACTGTGTCTTTTACAGCTTCTCTCGAGTTTGTTGACACAGGAGCCCATAATCTCAAAGCTGTCGAGCAAAGTCGGTCAGTATTGTCTTGCTTGGGGCCAAAGTTAGGGTAATTCTCGACATACCTTCCTTCAACACCATGTTGAGGTACTTGAGTTCCTTCATCTCTTCCCAGTTTGGCTTTCGCCCATTCAGTCCCGCAATCTCGGCTCTCAACTTCTCAACCACGTCTGGCCGCCGTGCCAAAATCCAGAATAACGAGCTCATGGTGCTGGCACTAGTGTCTCTTCCACCGAGGATCATGGCAAGTAGCTGATCTCGGACATACTCCTGCGAAGCCCCTGAGGCGAACATCTCGTTCATAAACACGTAAGGCCTTTCCTTTTCCTTGCCTGAAGCAAGTGCTTCCTTCACGTAGCGGTCGATAAATCGCCTGCAGGTTGCAGCAGCCTCGTTGAGCTTTCTATCTGGCACAAGCAAAACAATCCAGCCTAAGCGGGCACGACGCGTTGCGGAGAGGAGGGCATAGTCGAAGGAACGAGTGAAGTCAAGGGCTTCTAAAGAGGGATCCGACAAGGTATTGGTTGAGTAGCCAAACCTGTCCTCGTGGTTAGTTACAGACAGGTTGAAGATGGCTCGGTTGAGGAACGCTCACATAAAGTCGGTCGAGATATCCATGGTGAACATGTACAGCAACTCCTGTAGGTCTACTGGTTGGCCATCTCTGGGTATTCTATCCAAGAATGCCTCAACATGCCTCTCTGTGCACTCCAGGTCGGCAATCTGATTTCTCACAAAGCTCGGTCGCATCATGGCCCTCGCATCATGCCAGGCGTGACCGTTGACAGAAAAGATGGCCTTCGGCCCCAGCGCGAGCACCATGGCTGTCTGCCTCACGCCGGCGATCTGCCACGTCTCGAACTGCCCTGACAGTAGCGCCTTGACGTTATCGGGCTCGTTTGTCATGACGATCCACGCGCCGACGTTTTTGACCCAGAAGGTGTTGCCCACGCTCGAGAACAGCCCATCCCAGAACTGCAGGATCGAGTGTGAGCTGATGGCCTTTGACATGTCGACGATCCAGTCAGTGCCGAGGAGCCGGTCCCGGTGGGGGTAGACGGGCGCAGGCTGGGTATCGTGGACACGCATCCAATGAAGCCAGTAGTGCTTGGAGCGTAGATACAGAACCATGGGCGTCAGGAGCGTGACCACCCAGAGGGGATGTGGCATGGTGATGGGGACGACATGAAGGCCTGAGGGTTGCAGCACAAAGTGCTCGACGAGGGTCAAGAGAATGTACAGTGAACCGAGCTGCACAAAGATCAAGTATGTCTGCTCTTTGTATATGTTCGACATGTTGGGCGGCGAGGCTGCGGCGTCGGTTGATATCAGATGCTCTAAGCTTGGAGGAGGGCCAAGGATAACCAGGCTCGAACCACGGCGGCACGTCTCGCAGTTATATACGACAAGGACGGCAGTTATGCCTCGTACTTGCCAGGACCAGACAGCTGTCACATCACCGAGGCTGCAACCACAGTTTCAATCATCCAAGCAAGGATGGCTATCCTCGGGGTCACCAATTGGGCAGAGCCTGCCCTACAGCACTTTTCCCCAAGCCATGACCTTGCCGCCACGGGGCGTCACTAGGACGACAGGAGGAGGGGGTCTAGACTCCGGCATACATCAGTGACACCAAGGCTTAAGCTGTGGCAGCTTGAGCATGAAAAGCTGGCGTTTGTCTAGAGATGCGTACTAGGAAGTCTTGGAACATGGCAATTGCCGTGATCCGTGATGCGGGGTATGTAGCGTGGCATAGCTACTTCTTGGTAAAATGCATGTGAGATCGCAGCTTATGACCTAAATTACATGGCTTAGAGACAATTGTAAGAGTCGGGGTTGGCGAGTGTGGGTAGCAGTGACAGTTGTTACCCCTGTACCTGGCGGCGAAACACACCTGGATTGTGAGATGTTGGTTCCGATATCCGTGGTACTTGTGCTCTCACTAAGTGGGCGACGATGATCAACAACCTCGACTGGGAGTCACCGCCAACGATGGACAAGGGTTGCCAAGTAACGTAACCTGTCAAAGACGTGTTAGGTTCCCATGTCCAGCCTGTACACAATTCATCTGGCCTGGGTGGTCAGCGGCCACCTCCTCTGAAGCAGTTGGGAGGACAAAGATGGATTCCACCTGCGATGATGTGAGATCAAGTTGATGAAACTCTTCATTTCTATACTCATCTAAAAGCAAGATCAACAACACAGTCAGAGTTTGTTCTACCAGTCAGCAGCTCTCTTATCAAAGGACTAACTAGTAGTAGCATTCTTCAGAAACCATGATCAAAACATGTTGCAGAAGAGAAGCCTTGAACGTTGCGAAAAATAGATTCAATGCAGAGTAAACCCGCTTCTAACTATTGACTCTGGCCCTTGCGCGCGCCGGTCAAGTATCCATTCCATCCGCTCCCCGGATAAAACTCCCAAGAACAATTCACCCCTTTCTAACCTCGCTGACGCCCGGCCGATCAGTTTAGGGTGTATACAGTCAAGCTGACCCCCCGACCCCCTAATCCTAACCATAACCCTTATCCTAACCCCACCCTAACCATAACCCTTATCCTAACCTATCCCTTGACTAATAGGTGTCAAAGGGGTCGGCTCACAAGGGGGTCGGGGGTCGGCTTGACAAACCACTCCAGTTTAGGTTCGGCTCTGTGAGGCGTTGAGAGCCTTGCTAGCAGTCTGGGCGGCGCTGCGGAGCTGGGACTCCAGGTTGGTGTCGCCAAGCATGGCTCGGCCGTGGGCGACAAAGTCGTCGTAGACGGGGACGAGCGCATCGGAGCGGAGATCACATCCGTAGTAGAACAGAACACTTCCGTTCTTGTTGAAGCTTCCGTCGGCCTTCTCGAAGAACCAGGTCAGGTTCTCGTCCTCCTCGCTGACAGTCCAGGCCAGGCTAGGGTGGTCCTTCTTGATGGCGGCAAACACGTTCTCAGCAATGTTGCTCAACCAACCAGACTTGGTGATGTTGAGAGTAGCCAGAGTGGCGACAGGTCGCTCCTCGCTGGCAGGAAGGACAACAGCCAAGCACTGCATGCCATCATCATAGTAGGCGCTGAACTTCTTCTCACCAAGGAGGTCCACAAATCGGTCAACAGTAGCCTCGGCATCAAGACCCTCCCGGTCACGGACCAAAGTCTGCTTGAACTTGGCAAGATCGCTGATCTCACTGACAGACTCGACCTTCTGAACCTTGTCACCGCGGCGGATCAGGGTACCGGCACCGGAGTCGGTGAACAGCTCCTTCTGCAGATCACTGGGGTGGATGATGGCAACTGAGGAGCTGCGAGGAAGGGTGTCGAGAAGCTCTTTGATCTCCTTGATCTTGAGTCGCGTTCCATATCGGCACCAGGGCTGGGACATGAGGTGGTCAAACTCGGCATCCAAGTTGATGGCCGAGATCTTCTCGCCATCACCATCAAACAGTCCTCCCTTCTCAGACAGATACACGACCTTCAAGGGCTCCAGGGCACGGGCAAGCTCGGCGGCAGCGACATCGGCGTTGACGTTGAGCAGACGTCCATCCTCGGACTCGGCCATGGAGGTCAGGACGGGGATGTAACCGGCCTCAATAGACTTCTCAATGGCCTCCTTGTTGACCTTGGTGATCTTTCCCACATACTGCCACTTCTCCTTGTCGAGGTAGTCGGCCATGAAGGCACCGCTGATGGATCGGGTAGCAACACCAAGCTCATCAAGGCGGTCAATGAGCTTTAGGTTCTCCTCAAGGAAGAGCTTGCGAGCAACACCCAGAGTCTTGGCGTCGGTGACCCGGATGCCCTCCTCGAATTGGGGCTCGACACCGGCCTCCTCCAGCAGGCGGTTGAGCTGCGGGCCAGCACCATGGACAAGAACAGGGTACAGGCCGAGCTCGTAGAGAAAGCAAGCTGCGGCAGAGCTCGTCGAGATATTCGGTAAGGATAGCACCACCGACCTTGATGACGGCGAACTTTTGGGACGAGACTGAGGTGAAGAGCTTGAGGTACTGCTGGCCCTCACGCTTGCTGCCAATGCTGCTCACTGTCTGCGCAACAATCTCTCGGGTCCTATCTCGGCCAGGCGAAGCGGTAAGGAGCGCTCGGCTCGTCGAGAGGGCTCGTTGGTTCGTGAGGCATCGGTTCTGGATCGGAGCAGCCCTCGTGCCGACGCGGGCGACGTTAGCGAGACGGGCAGCTCGTCGAACACCGGCGGGCAACATCTTCCTCGGGTAATAGAGGCCAATTCGTGAGGAGGGGGGATTGGATGGGTGTCAAGGGAGAATTGGTATCGGACGGGGAGGTTGTGACTCTTTTAAGAACGGGCGGCCCATGGAGCCTCGGACTCTGGGGGCGGGGCAGAAAAACACCTGGGCTACCTACCAGCCAGACCAAGAAAAAAATGGCACACTGAGGTACTTCGAGAACTCCGCCGGGCTATGGGAACGCAATTTAGAGTGAAATAAATTAATAAAAATATGAAATAAATAAGTTATACTCTAAAGTCTATATATGGTTTTATATTTATCATCATAAGCCTTTATGCTATTATTCTGTGGATTAAAAAGGTAGAGTACTTGCGAAGTATGCTATTTTTTTCGTGGACCACTAGGCGACCCCCCAGCTGAAAGAATACCACTTTGCTAAACCAAGCTCTCTTTGAGGTAGATAACCACCCTCAGTAAACTTTTATACCAGTGAGAATAGTGACATCCTCAATGAATTGTTAGGATCTTCTCTCTTCAACAGCTCTCTCTTCTTATCACTTCCACAAGCTACAACCGATGAGCCATTTCCACGAAACCTCAAGTCGATCGGCCAAGTAATTCTTTCACCCTCAACTTTTTGCCCCCCTCCCCCTCCTCGAGACCGCTTCGCACAGCAGCTCGCAGCACTAGCAAGATCCTAGCAAGTAGGTACCGAATCCACTGAAAACTGCACCGAGGGAACATTGGATGCAACAGTGGTTCTATCGGGAAGAGAGCCGGTCTAGATTCCAAGAGGTCTAGTCCCCAGTTACCGGTGCCTTGTTTGCAGGTTTCCACTCGATCGACGATACACAAAATTTTCTTAACCGGCTACATCTGAGTCGTGACACTCTCGGACAAGAGATTCAGGACGAGAGCAACCCTTCGTGATACCTACCCACGTTGTGCTTTTTAAAATTTGGGGGTTCAAGCCTGGGCAAGGGATCATCACTTCCCTTCACCCGCCGATCCCTCTCTCAACCCACGTTGTCGACGTGGATTTCATGATGGCGCCAGATTCATCCCACGCGTGCCGCGAGAGTGGCCGAGCTAGTGTGTCAACTACCGGTTGAGGCAGGGAAAGAAAGAAAAAAAAAAAAAAGAGGGCAGGTCGCGATGAGGTATTATCAATCAGCCGGCATTATCAATCTATCGACCTGCAGATGGTCTCAGGGCTACGGAACGCCGAACCCACCTTGGATATGACGCCAGCCCGGGACCCTTGGCCGCTCCAGCGGGCACCGAGGCTCTCCTTCGCTGCTCCTTCACCGACCCGTCATGATATGTGCATGCCGGTTCCACCTTCGGCGGAATTTCTGGTTCAGCTTTGCATCTCGTTCGTCGGAAGCTCGGTTGCCGGCCTCGCAGAATTCGTGTCTCGACCTCGACAGGCTTGCCACGAGGTAGTTAATACCACCCTGCTAAGCGTTCAAAACTCCATAGGGGACCACTTCGGACTTCTAGCTACAAGTAGTAGACCCCTCAAGGCCCAAGACAAAGTTCCTGCTGGATCTGTGGACCAAGCTGACAATGCATTCAAAAGATCCCTCACGCAACCAAGAGACAGAACAATGCTATGAATCAAAGATCCAGCAGAAAGGTATACATCTCAATTAATCGGGAACGCCTAACCTCAATCATACATCCAGCCCGGCCTGGCGTCTCCAGGAACAACACCGAGAGTGCGTCATCGGCGTATAGCTCCTTGGAGCAAATAGCGGCCAGCATAACATGACCGGGGGGCCAACGCGAACAAACTCCACCGTGCTCAAATCATATTCCGTTGCAGTAATGGCCAGTTGCCCAAAAGTTCCATTTCCCATGGTCGTAGCTTACGATATTTGACGTCGTCATATCCCAGCGTGTGCATCGTGAGGACCAAGTACCCAAAGCAGCAGAGCAAGGTGTCAATCAACCCTTGGTCACAACTGTTCAAGGTCAGCATCTGATCAGACATCTCTCAGAGGCGAGAAAACTTACCAATAGGGACAATAATAACTACCAGCAGGATGATAATACCAACAATCAGGCACATGCGCATCTTCATGTCCTTCCACCACATCTGCTTGCGGACTCTGTTGGCTCCCCGGCGGAAACCTTGCGCCGAGACGGCCAGGTTGTCGGTCTTGTCCTGAAGGGCATCGAGTCGCTCGCCACGTTGGGAAACCTTGTTGATGTTGTCACGCATCACACCGACGGTGTCATCGATTTGCTGTGATATGCATTAGCATGTTAAACAGACATGAGTATTCTTGTGGCGCAAGCCGGGACTGTGATGGATTGCGAGAAGTCGATTCCGATTATTGCAAGCCGCTAGATCTGGAGACCGAGCTCCATTCGATGAGACGCCAGGCGTAAGCAAGGCTCCACGAGAGGAGGCCGAGCGAACCAGACTTGAGCTACTCGCAAGCCAGCTGGCGACACTTTTCTTGGGGAAATCCAAGCTCCAGAGAACATGGAATCGACCAGAACTGCGCAGCTAGCGATTCGGGGTTAAAAGAGCGACCAGATTGCGACTTGTTCAATTGGCGCTCGTCGCCGAAAGGGGCAGGCTGTCATCATTGTCACAGGTCGCCAGATCTCGCAATCCATACACATGGGCATCGCCGCGCATCACGGAAAATCATCAGAATCAACTTACAGCTTGGAGGGCCTGCGTCCTGGCATTGCCGCCAGCACCCTGTTGAGCGCCGGCCTGGCCGCTGGGGATGTAGGGGTCGTAGGGGGCTTCCTGCTCGGGCATTTTGGCTGTAGTCGGGAGGTTACTGGAAAATAGGTAGGTTGTATCGATCGGAGCGACGCAGAAATTAGCGATGCAGAGGAGATAGAGGTCGAGGTCGTGGTCGTGGAGTCGTGTGTGGTATGGTATGTGAGAGAGAAGAGGCTGGCGTAGAGAGGTTGGAGGTGGGAAGTTGATTGTGAGACGTTGCGCTGGCCAAGGCGAAACGAGTAAGGTTACTAAGTACCCAAGTTACGTAGGTAGGTAAGGTAGGTGGTAGTGGAGGTACGACCAGGTTGAAGGGCGGTGCTCCAGGGCTGTTTTTGGAGTGGGCGCGGGCGTTGCGAGGCGCCGCAGAGGGTGACGAGGCCTAGGCCTGGGCGGGCAGCGCACGGAGACGGCGGGAACTGAACGGGGGGGCCGGGCTTTTGCTGAGTTCGAATTGGCTGAATTGGCTGCCTGGTGACCACCTCTACCACCTACCTACGGACTCTAAGTACCTTGCGTCGTCGTCCTTCGGGTGTGTGCAGGCATCTATCTTTTTCTTGGCGAGAGGCTTACGAAAACACTCAAGGTGTTTGGTCTCTTGTGCTGCTTCTTTGACCATCTATCAATAAAAGCCATGCGCAGGGAGCGAACACCCGTCAAAAAGGGGCCGTTCCCTTACTTCTACTCTGCCGCAGCCTTCACCATGACCATAAGAACATGTACCCTCCACGCCAAGGCCTTGTTGCGAGGCTGGTAAAGGAACCGGCTGATGACGGTCCCATGTGATGCCTCAGGTGCCAACTTTTCTACCCTTTTTAGGACGGAGGTGAGAGGATGGCCAAAGCGCCAACAGGCTGCGTATTCGGATCCCAGCAGCGGTTGTCGAAATTAAATACCCAAATTTACCATCTCTTTCGCCTAAAAGTGTTTGGTTATTTTACGCACCATCATCACCAGCCACCAGCCACGGGTTGCCTCAGCCATGGATGAATCTTAGCTCAGCGCTTACGAGCTGTCTCAAGGCTCATGCCCTCGGTTTCAGGCGCCACAGCAACCATGCTTAAAGATGAGACGCCCATCCATCTTATGCTGTGCACCCAGACAGGGCACTTGAAACGTCAAATAGCTCTCTTCCTCTGTTGATCAAACGCATCTATAAGTGCTTGCCACATCCGAATGCGCAATCAGGCATTGGATGCGTCTGGCATACGACGACTTACGCAGTGTGGCGAGACCTTCGCCATCTAGTCAGCCGATGAAGAACCCAAAGGAGAGAACCAAAACCTGCTGGTGCCGCATACGCACTCCCAGGGCGTAGAAGAAAGTGCGATACTTCTCACCTTACAGTTCATGAGCCTATTATGGCCATGATCTTCAAGGAGTGTTGTTGGCGCATTGATCTTTGAATCTTGCCTCACCAATGGCCTCACATTGCCAAGACTTGAATTCAATATTGCGATAGGAGAGAACTCCTCCAAGACAGTGACATGGTGCTGAATATGAAATCATCAGGATTGTGATGAAAAGTCTAGAAAATATACATCATACTTCTGTGACAGGCAAGTTCGCCGTGAGCAACGTCATTCAGCGGAAGCATCGGGGAGGCATTGCCTCGTTTTCCCTCACCCGCACGGGAGCTCGGGTTTCAGGCTCAGCCCGGCATATCAAATTCGACACCATAGACTCCCGAGTACTAAACGGTCCCGTGCTCTCGATGAAAGCGTCTCTGAGATGCTGCCGCTCCCGATCATCCTGAGGCGCACATTTGAAACGCACCAGCCCAACTATCTCATCTGCCACCAAGTCTATGCGCCGGCAACTCCTGTAGGAATCTCTTGGCCTTATTATACAAACCTTCTCTCAGGATAGGAGTGAAACATCTAAGGCGAAATAAAATGCTCTTTGAGTTTCTGCAAGGTATTTGTCCGTTTGTATTAAGACGCACAAGCTCCTTCGACATGCTCCGTTGTCATGCCGAGATATAAGCCATGTGATGTTGCTAATCCGATCTGATCAATACCTTATCTCTTGTCCTTGACGATACTTGGGGCAGACGATCAGTAGTGTTTGTTGCATCGCGACATCTCTCTAGTACGGATTGAGCCAACCCCAGCTCTTACACAGCAGGTTTATCCTCAACTCCCTAGCTATCTTGTGGCGAGCTCCTTGAATTAAAAGTATTGAGTAAAAGCTTGCTTACATCACCTCTCGTAAGAGAACTCCCTGCGAGTACTCCACCTGATCTCCAATCACTATCCAGCCGACCCCTCGGCCTCTAGGACGAGGGCAGGCGATCACATCGCGAGCCAATTCGACTACAAGGAGACTAAATCCCGTATGCCCACGTTCATATCCGTACACAAAGCCGGGCGATCAAAGAACTCAATCAAATCCCCAGACTACTCGACCTCCTCAAGGATAAGTGCGATATCCCGCTTTCCACTCAAAGCCAACAACTTGAGGCCAGCCGCGTCACTTGAGGCATTGCCATAAGCTCAGAAGTAAGCTTTTGACATGCTGTATGTGTCCCAACCCACCCCTGTCTCATGCTCAGTAAGGTGACTCTTGCCAGTAGCCAGATATCAACAACTGATGGCCCATAGCAGTCCTCCACGATCCTAACCTCCGGATCTCGCATATTCTCATCCACAATTCTAAGTATTACTTGCATGTGTACTATAAACTCTCGACCAGTAATTGGAAGGGCTAGGTATGAGCTCCTAAACCACTATCCTGACCCTCCCCCTCGCTGCCATGGTATCAATGTATACGAAAACAGATCCCCTTTTCCGAAGACCTTGAACTCAGGTGCTCCATTATGGCCTGCTCAATACCTGCCCGGGGCAACGTAACTGATAGTTAGCCAATAGCCTCGATCACTGGGGCTGCGTAGGCAACGAGAAGCAGGCAGTTTGTAAGCAAAAAGCACTTGCGAAGAAAGGAGCAATTCGAGTGTTGCCGGCCTGGCAGACACTTGGTTGCTGATCTGAACGCCAAGGCGACGGAATACATCACTGACTTGGACTAGTTGTCATAGGCGAATATCGCGAGAACTCGGGAGTTATTTGAGGTTGAGCCAGGGGTAATGGCCGGCCGGCGAGGCTCGAGAGATTCCCCTGAGTCTTGAAACACAACCCCAGATGTAATTTGGAGGCAATGATGTCAGGGAAATGACTAGACGGCCCGAAGACTTATGTCCATGCCCTCGCCTTTGGCACATTAAATATCCTCCGTTGTCCCCAGCACCAGGGCATAACTAGTGACGCGACACCGGTGATAGCCTTGAGCCAGGTCGAGAGGCTCCGTGGTAAAAAATAATGGCATGCCTTACTGCGTCTCGTGTGTCCATTCTCTATATCAACTCCTTTGGTTTCTAGAGAGTGGATTGTCGTTATGATTGGATGGGGGGTTACGATCTCGCACAGCGATTCTCAACATCCCGCAACCCTTCACTCTCCAAGATATATCTGAGACCATTCCCACTCAAGGCCTTCATATGAAAGACAATTTCGCTTGGTTTGGTCCCCAAACCATGGATGAATGAACCAAAACATGCGATCATCGTGCACTGCGAGAGTCACTCATTCTCGAGTAACAATATGCCGTGATACAGGAGCCTGGTTGTGCTGCCAACACTCGACTAGGCATCATGGAGAGGCCTGTCTGGTATTTCTATATCTTATTTTGGGTGTTCAGTCCCAGGGAGATTCTGTAGCAGTTGCACACTTGCAGTGTCTAACGTTACAGCAACTGGATCTATCTGTGAGGGAGACACAACATGAGGTGTAACAGTTTGAGAAGGGAAATTGGAGCCAATCATTGAATGAATTCGCGCTGCGCTCATAAAATATGAATCTCGTAATAACACACCTACCAAAGGTGAGCGAGCAATTGAGAGAGCAAAAAGAGATTGCTTGCTCGCTCAATTGAGATGCATTGCTCGAGTCTTTGTCAGCAATAGCAGTAACCAATCAAAACACTCAGCCCCACCCGAACGCAAATGATCATTCGGCCGAGGATCCGAAGCGCCCAGGGCCGGCCGCTTCTGTCCCAAAAAGGTAATGCAGCATCTTTCACAGGCTCTCAGTCGTCACTCCACATCATGCACGCACATGCATGTTAGTGACGCGTTCGGCCACGTCGAAGCCGGTCAATAAATATGTGTCCATGGTCCCTGTTGCTGGGAATGCGATGCGGCGCGACTTGGAACCGCAAGCAGAGCGAAAGAAACGGACAAGAAATGAAAGACAAAACAAAGCCGAGCGTTCCACATCGAAAAGATGGGCACAACAGAGGCAAGACAAGGCAAGACAGGTGGAACACTACGTCACAGCCTCGTTCAGCTTGTGGCCCCCGGCTCAATGCAAATTTCGGTTTTCGCATGGATGCCGGTCGGACATCCCATCAAGGTCAGTCCATGTCAGACGAGGCCAGGCCAGGCGAGTCGAGGGCAGCAAGAGAGTCTTTGTTCTGCTCCCTCCCAGCCACTCATGCACGCAGCCGATGCTTGATCTGTGGCCGAACAATGGCTTTTTGGTGTTGGCTTACTCACCTGTTACCTAAACCACCTTTATGCTTGTATTCTCCAAGTACCTACGGACTTCGTATAAGCTTAGCAAAGCCACCGGTTGAAAGCTTGTCTCCGGTCTCCTAGCGGTTGCCCTACGCACCAGGCTCCGTGCCTTACGAGTCTCTGATGAGAGATTCATTTCAAGCTTATCCCGTCTGGGCGGCACCTTTCCCAACGTAGGCCCCGTATCGTCAAGGTGGAGCCGGGGACGCCATCCCAAGGTGCTCCCCTCGTATTGGGAAATCTCGTGGCCTGGGCCAGGGGGCCATTAAGTGGGAATGATCGCTGGGCATCTCAGCCGATGGGTCTCGAATGGGTAGCCCTACCTATTATACGCGTTCGTCGGGGTGAGACTGGCGCTAGAAATGGCCGCTGACAGGTACCGCCAGCATGCGTGCAGAGGCTGTACACGATCCTCCTTGGCCCCTGGCCTGGCCCCGGGAAACGTCCTTTTTAGCTTTTTTGCTTTGCTGGTCCTCCTGTCAGAACGGGCTGGGATGTCCATCAGTGAGCTTCAACAACACGAGCCAGTCGTTCCGCTGCCCACTCACACAACTTTTGCCGTCCTTTTGTTGTCCTGTGCATACACGCACCACTCTGGGGTCCATCATCCTGTCTTGCCCTGTCTCTGTTTTTTATCTCTCACCTCTCTTCTTTTCACCTTCTGGATTCACAACCTTGGGTTCAGTTATATCCGATCCGTCCACTCGCTTGTAAAGTACCTACCTACCTAAACTACAGTACCTACAGTAGCTCCTTCCTTCCCCTGGTTTCCCGCCCGCCGTTCTTTAACCATCCCGGCCCCTCCGCTCAAGTTCAGGCGCCGCCCCCCTCCCTCCGCCCTTTGCCGTCATCCATCCCATCCCATCCATCCAATCCTTTCTTGGTCACCTTTCTTGGTCGTCCGTCTCACTCTTCTTCGACGCTCGCCTCGCCTTCTCGTCGCTTCATACCTCCTCATGAAGCTCGATGCGCATCGTCGTCGTTGAGCTCATCGTCGCTCACTTCTCTCTTTCGCCATGCGTCTGACATGGGGATCGGAGCCTAGGCTCGGGGCCGGCGCGCTCATGGCGACTCTGTTGATGATGCTCAATGGCCTCCTCGCCGCCGCCTACGAATTGAATCCCAACTCGACTTGTACGTTGCGCCCTGCCCTGACTTGATGTTGAAAACTGCCCAGGCAGGCTAACATTTGAACCCTCTCCAGCTTCCATCACATCCATCGCAAAGGACATTGCCGCCGACTTGGTCGGCATGTATCATGGCCATGAGCCTGGCGGTACCCCAGGCCTGCTCCCCGAGCCTTACTACTGTACGTCGTTTCTTCAACCCTTGTGCCCCGGTGCTAATCGCTCTCACAGGGTGGTATACCGGTGCCATGATGGGATCCCTCATCGATTACTGGGCCTACACAGGCGACGACGAATACGTTGCCCTCACCAAGCAGGCACTGCTCTTCCAAGTCGGCGACCACAACGATTACATGCCCCTCAACCAGACCAGAACCGAAGGAAACGATGATCAGGGATTCTGGGGTCTCTCCGTCATGTCGGCCGCCGAATACAATTTTCCTCATCCTGAACCCGATGAGCCGCAATGGCTCGCCCTCGCCCAGGCCGTCTTCAACACCCAAGCCGCTCGTTGGGATACGGAGCACTGTGGCGGTGGTTTGCGATGGCAGATCTTCCAGGTGCGTATAATTCTTGGTCAATTCTTAAACTTTCCTCCTTTTGCCTGTCAGGTTCCGTGGCGCTGTCTGAGCGCTTCTAGATCCTGGCCACCATCGCTCTACATGGTGTGGATGAAAGCTAATCAGCCGCCATTCTTGGACTTAGTGGAACAACGGCTACGACTACAAAAATTCCATTTCTCAAGCATGTTTCTTTGCCTTGGGCGCGCGTCTCGCCCTCTTCACCGGCAACAGCAGTTATGCAGACTGGGCCGAGACCACCTATGACTGGATGGAGAAGGTCAAATTCATCGACCCCAAGTCATTCTACGTGTATGACGGCGCTCATACTGGAAACTCGTGCTCGAAGATCGTGCCCTACCAGTTTTCGTACAACGCTGGCGGTTTCATCCTCGGCGCTGCCGCCATGTACAACTTTACCGAGAGCCAAGTCTGGAAGGATCGCCTTGACAACCTCCTCGAGGGTGTCAAGATCTTCTTTGCGGGCCCCGAAAAGAACATCATGTCAGAGGTCGCCTGTGAGCCCGTCAAACTTTGCAACCTCGATCAACAGTCTTTCAAGGCATATCTGAGCCGATGGCTAGCTGTCACTACTCAGTGGGCCCCGTACACTGCCGACATGATCATGCCTCTCCTGCGAACCTCAGCTGTCGCCGCGACGAAGGTCTGTACCGGAGGAAGCAACAAACGAATGTGTGGTCTTTACTGGACCAAGGACAAGTTTGAAGGTACTACGAGTGTCGGTCAGCAAATGGCCGCTTTGGAAGTCACTCTTTCGTGCATGATCCAGAGTCGACCCGCCCCCTTGACACAGGATACCGGAGGCACAAGTAAGGGTGACCCAGGTGGTGGCTCTGCGGATATTGGACGTACAACCCCTGAAGTCGACTGGGACCCCATCACTGGAGGAGACAAGGCAGGAGCTTCAATTCTCACAATTCTCCTCGCTGTTGGCCTCGTGGCCTTTACGGTTTGGATGTTCCTCGACGAGACATCAAATAAGGGCGTTGTTCCTCAGTTCCAGGGCTTCTCATCGTCGGTTGCTGCTGCGGTTACCACTCTGGCTGCTGGTGGAGGTCTCGCCGCAGCTCTGGGTTTCAGGCGCGAGAAGGACGAGGTCCGCGAAAAGCCCAGCATGATATTCCAAACGACAGGCGACCATAGCTCTCAGACAAGCGGTGACAAGCATATGGCCGTCGAGCGTCAACCAATCCCTGTTGGGGCTGTGCGCAGCGGAACCCCCGGTCAGCATCGTCGAGTGTCCAGCATGCCTTTGGGATGGCCACATAACCCAACAATGAGAGGAAGCGCCGCATATGACCCTGACAGTACCCATCCGGGATCAGGCCGACAGTCGCGGGTAGATTCCGAGCGAGGAGAGTCGAGCAGTACCCCGAGCAGCTCTAACGAGGCCAACCGAAGCTACATCCCTCACGAGATCCCGGTAGGAACCGCTCTTCCTCTATTTGACGACCCCAACCAAGCGTTCGATGGGAATGGAAAGGCTCCGGCTAGCGTGCAATCTACCGAGCCCACCAGTAATGTGGTCGAAAATAACGATAAAGCCGTGGCAGTTGGTGGCGAGAATACGACAGTGCCCAGCCCCGAACAGGGAGACACATCGGCCAGAGCGGAAGTGACTTCATCTGGAGAAGAGCAAGCTCGCCCTGCCGAGACTCCTCAGAAAGACAAGGCGGGCTCACCGGAGACGATTGGAGTAGCACATTAATTATTGGAACACGTCAGACAACCAGTCAACTGTTTGAAAATCTTCAGGACTACGAGTTTTGGGTGATGTTGGACGATCAAGCAGGATCATAACGGACTTACTACTACTACATCTACATTCATGGACGGCGTTCAATGGTCAGGGCGCAAATTGGCAGGCAGCCTGTGAAACAGGCTTTGAACAATATATACATACGGCTGTCTACATGCATTGGCAGGCCGTTAGTCGCATCAACAATAAGGGGTTAAATCATGGCATGGGTATGACTGTCTCAGCCATTACTGTCCTTTTCTGCAGGAGAATCAAATATACGGAGATTGAAGTTTGATGGCCACATTGTTATCACGTCGACGAGTGTGATGGAGCGTATCGTAGATGCGCCCTAAACTCTGTGTTCTCATAATCTATCGCTCCCTATCTAGCCACTGCAAGCTTTGCCCTACTCCCCAAGCATGGCGGTTGTTTCGTACTCAGCCAGACTTGTGATAGGTCTCCCGAACAGCCTCCTTCTCCCTCTCCAGAAACTCGTCAAATGAACTCAGAGGGATCCCCCACTTCTTCACCTCCTCCAGGCTAGTAAGATTTCCCATGTCCCGCATAATAAGCTGCCCAGTGATAAACGGGTTGGTGTCCTTCTGGACGTCGATCTCCTCGTCACTCAGGTAGTTGGTCTTGAGCTCCCGGCCCACGGCCTTGGACAACTTCTCTATAACCTCATCCGGGGTAAGCCATTCATCGGCGTACAGGATCTCCTTTTCGTGAAAGCGCTCCGGGTTCAGGAGAGCCTCGCCGCCGAACCTGCCGATCGTGACCGTGTCAACCTTAGGCAGGAGGGTTGTAGGTGTGAGTGCCGTCGTCCAGACTCCCTCCTTGACGAGGCTCGGGTACATCATGACAAAGGGCTCAAAGTAGTTTGCCATGAAGTTGCCAGGACGCAACACGGTCCAGTACTCAAAGCCAGCGGTACGGGTTTCGATCTCGATGACTTGCTTGTTTCTCATGACTGTGTCGACGAAGCTACCAGGCTTCAGGACCGTAAGCTTGTCGGGTTCATTTGCGCTGAACCCGCTGGAAAACACAGCGTGTTTCACCCCAGCCGCCTTGCCGGCGCTATAGATGTTTTTGGCCCAAGTCCTCTCCTTGGTCAGGTCCGTGAAGTCGGGCATGAGGACTAGGAAGATGGCGGTGCAGCCGGCCATGGCCGTCTCGATAGCTTCCTTGTTGTCGTAGTCACCAGGAGTGAGCTTGACTCCGATGGACTCCAGGTCGTGGGCTTTCTTGGAGGTTGGGTCCCGGACGAGGGCGTGGACTTCTACGTCCTTTGATCGAAGGTAGCGGGCTACAGCACCACCTTGGCAGCCAGTGGCACCACAAACAAAGACTGTAAGGTCAGACATGGTGAATAATGTTGGTTGATTTGCGTGGGAGTGTAAAGTATAGGTGTCTCTGCCTTCAAGCATCAAAAGATGTCCCGTGTAAGTTGAGGTGAACTGCTGTAGATGTTTTCTGGGTATCCTAAGCGCTTGGACGAAAGATGACAGCCTTTATATCAAACCCCTTTTGAAAAATCCCGAACTCCCACCCATTTCCGCTAAAGATCGTCTCTGATGAGCCTCCGCCGACCAAGGTCCGCTATTCCCGACCCCGGCGGTTGTAGGTCCCGAGTCACCTTCACCGGGCGGAGTTCCGCCCAGACCCACTTTTCCGGCGCACCTCCACTCCAGGCCCGATCTCTCACTCTCAAGTCTCACCTTAATCCTTCAACATCAAACACGACGCGTGCATCTCAGCCGCAGAGGCTCTAGCATTTCCTTTCTTCACATTCTCCGCATGTCAAAGTCTCCGCTGCGGACTTTTCCCCCATGTCTCTCACCGCTCGGGAACGCCGCAACCCTCCTCCGCGGCGGAAGTCGTGCGCCGCCTGCACAAAGGCCAAGCGGCGCTGCGACTTTGCAGTACCGGCTTGTCTCCGATGCTCGCAGAGATGCATCCCCTGTCAATATCCTTCGCGAACTCCGCGGGGGCAGACCACGACGACGAATTCGTCAAGTTCGCCAGAGACCATCATGCCCGGCCTGCTGACGAATGAGTCGGCATCCTCTACGCCCCCGGCTGTCGGTCAACTTGATGGACCCATCGTGGATGACTTCAATGCTGTCATTGCAGATATTGATACCAACTTTAATGAACTGGCGTCTTTTGATGTTCCTCTTGACGACGCCACTTTGGACCTCATCCAGCCGTCTTTAGAGCTGTCACCTCCGTCTACCAAGGAGTTTGGTGCAATCCCGGAAGCCATCACAGGTCGCCTCAAATGGTCAATAGCAGAGATCCAAAAAGCTCCTTCGACTATGGTCCTCGAAAACCAGACCCCTTGGTGCCACGCTCTCCTATACAAGAACGAAATGCCACGATCGATGCAGGGTAAGGTTCATCTCTCTTCCGTCAGGTACTCACTAATGCTTTCTGCAGATGCGCATGCAGCCTGTGCACTGTATCTCGCAAAGAACCGAGTAAATTCCCCCTTCATCTTCCGTAGTATCGAGACCCGCGTCAACGATCTCCTATCATCACCTCCACCCGTGACGCCGTTCGAGTGCCTTGCGCACACCCACGCTCTTCTCCTGTACCAAATCATCCGACTCTTTGACGGTGATATTGGCGCTAGAGCATCTGCAGAACGCATGATCCCCGCTATAGAGTCCTCGGCGATGGCTCTGTTTTCTCATGTGCAATTTGACTTGGACCGGACGTCCACCTGCTCCCTCCCCCTCTTCCCGATAGACCCAACGAAGACATTCTGGATGGACTGGATCCTCCAAGAGTCTCTCCGACGCACACTTCTCTTCACATTCTATTTTATGCAGATCTACCGCATCATGGCCGGCTATAAAGGTCTGCAGTGCGATGGGAGGATGGGGCTATGTCACTCCTGGACCCTGTCGGCGCATCTATGGCATGCGCGTTCTCCGCTAGCTTTTGCAGAGGCCTGGATGAACAAGAAGCATTTGGTAGTGACAGATGCGCTGTTTGGCAAAGTTCTCCAGGAGGCGATGGCCCATGATATAGACGTGCTTGGGCGTATTTTCATCTCGTCCCTTCTGGGTGTGGATGAAGCGGAGGGATGGTTTGCGAGCAGAGGTGGGAAACTCTAAGCCTGAGATGAGTTTGTTGAGACATGTATAAAAGAGAGGGATTGTCCGATAAGGCTGAAGTCACCGGCGTATACGGGTTTAATTGTGATGCATGTGATCCAGAAGAATGAAAGCTTAGAGGGCTATGATCATTATCAACCTCGGACATTATTATGTTCAAGGTGACTCCTCTCGACGAGCATCCCATTCCCCCTGAGAATCATTCGAGAGAGTCTGGAGCCATTGTCGACATAGCCAGAATTCGCAGTACCGGATAACAAGCAACAGCGGGTTTAGCTCAGTTGGGAGAGCGTCAGACTGAAGTCAAACTTCAATCATCCGATATCTGAAGGTCGTGTGTTCGATCCACACAAACCGCAAACTTTTCTTTTTGCGCTTGTTCAAGATTTAGTTCAGCTAGGAAGAACCAGCTAACCATCTATTTTTAGAATTGTACATTTAACATTAACTTTTGCCTCACAGGAAGGAACCTGGTCGCGGAGTGCCAGCTTTTCTCGATCACTTGCAGCCCAAAGATGCTCGTAAACGGCCCTGCATCAGCCCAGATTCCCAATCCGCTCACTCCCTGGACCCTGAAGTAATTAACCAAGTGTCATACAAGAACCACCTCTTGATCCATAAAGATTAAGTAAACTAACGGGATCCAGTAGTTCGTCTTGAAATCCGCCAATGACCTCGAGGAGGTCGTCCGATTCATGGGTCGAATGTGGGCGGCCGGAAGTCGGCGGATAGTAACCCCGGTCTCATTCGCGATCCTGCGCCAAAGTTCATCAGCGTCCATGTCTTACATCCCCTTTAAAGCGTCGGCGATAACCTCCGTGACAGATGTGCTACTTCTCGTGCCTCGCCAACCCCTCCTGAGGTCTCGTCATCATGCCACTGCAAGGACTTGACACAAGCCCCTCTCGCGGGGACCGCGACAATGCCTCGTTCCTCTCTCCTATCGCATACGACGACGATGCTTCATCAATCCACACCCGCAGCGACCAGGACACGGACAGCGACGACGATGAGCTTATTTCCCGCGCCAGAAATAGCCGGGAGCTTCGCGCCCACGATCGCATCGTCTTGATGGAGGAGGAAGATATCGATCGGCTTGTTACCGATACCAGAAAAAAGCAGGAAAGAGAGCGTCGTGGCTCCGGACTCGCCGTACCCAACCTTAAAAAGATGTTTGGACGTCGAGGAAGCAATTCAGGCACTTTTCAGCTCAACAGCTCGACCGAAGACCTTGTGTCCGAAAAGAGAAGCGCTCGACGTCAGAGGAGACAGAAGAAGCGTGAGAAGCTAGTGGAGGATGCGCAACATGGAGAAGATGGACAGTTGATGTACGAGATGGAAGAGGGAGGGATGAAGGAAGGCAGCTCCACCGGCGAGAGCAGCGAGAGGGATGATAGCGATGAGATTGATCGACACCATCTCAACCTCATCGCCGAGGCCAAGGCCCAGAGACGTCGCAGCTGGCGCCGCTGGGTCTTTATCCATTCCCTCATCGCGATTGGCTTTGCGATCCTCATCTTGATGGCCTGGAAGCTGTCCAAGAATCGCAAGGTCAAACCCCTGAAGCAGGCGCTGGTGAGCAACGGTACCGCCCTCTTCGCGCCCACGACCCTCATTATCAGCTTGGATGGTTTCCGCGCCGACTTCCTCCAGCGCGGCCTGACACCAACGTTGAACTCGTTCATCGCAGAGGGCGTGTCGCCAAAGTGGATGCATCCTTCTTCCCCTCCGTCACGTTTCCGAACCACTACACACTTGCGACTGGTCTGTATCCCGAGTCCCATGGCATTGTTAGCAACACATTCTGGGACCCCGATCTTCAGGCCCAGTTCTTCTATACCGATCCAGACCGTAGTCTGGACCCGAAGTGGTGGGGAGGAGAGCCATTCTGGGTGACGGCCGAGAAGCAAGGAGTCCGAAGTGCCATCCACATGTGGCCCGGAAGCGAGGCGCATGTTCTGCACAAGGACCCAAGCATTCTGGACAAGTTCAACCAAAAGGAGACACTTGACAACAAAGTCTCGAGGATCATGCAATTCCTTGACATGCCCGGCCTGGAAGACAAGACGGCAGATGTCAAGGATATGCGACCTCAACTGATTGCCTCCTATGTGCCTCACGTTGACTCCAACGGGCACAAGTTTGGCCCTAACAGCACTGAGATCCGCGATACTATCGAGAAGGTGGATACCATGCTGAGCAACGTCTTCAAGGGTCTTGAGGAGAGAAACCTGACAAAGATTGTCAACGTCATTGTGGTATCGGACCATGGCATGGCAACGACGGATATCTCCCGGCTGATCCAGCTCGAGGACCTCATCGATACCGACAAGATCGAGCACATCGACGGGTGGCCGTTGTACGGTCTACGCCCCAAGAATCTTGATGACCTTCAAGGACTCTACGATCAGCTCAAAGAAAAGTCCAAGTCGAACCCGAATTACGAAGTCTATCTTCGAGATGTCGACATGCCCGAGCGATACCACTTCTCCAAGCATCACCGCATCGCCCCCCTGTGGGTGGTACCAAAAACAGGTTGGGCTATTGTCACCAAAAAGGAGTTTGATGTCAAGGAGGGACAGAAGAAGAAGCTGGTGTACCACCCCCGTGGTCTTCACGGTTACGATCATGAGCATCCGCTGATGCGGGCCATTTTCATCGCCCGCGGCCCTGCATTCCCGCACCCAGCAAACAGTCAAGTTGACGTGTTCCGTAAGTCAAGACCTGAGAAAACTGGCAGTTTCGGAACTAACAGGGCACAAACAGAAAATATCGAGGTGTACAACATGCTGTGCGACTCGGTCGGCATTGAGCCGGCTCCCAATAACGGCACCCTGCGACTACCACTGAAGCCCGTTGGTCTGCACAAGCCTGAAGAGATGCCTGAGGAGCCAGCAGACCCCGTGTCCACGCATGAGGCAGAGTCGTCTGGGTCCAAGGAGCCGGCTCGCCCAACCATTCCAGAAAAGCCGTCGCAACCTACGCGACCGACAGTCCCTGAGAAGCCGAAGCAACCTGAACGGCCAACGGTGCCGGTGGCGCCGTCAAAGCCGGCAGAGGCCAGCGTGTCTCAGGCGTCCAGCAAGTCGGCAAAGCCTTCAAAGCCGGCAGCTCCATCGTCCAAAGGAGGTGAAGGAGATGAGGATAGTGATAGCGATAGCGACGACGAAGACGAGGATGAAGAAGAGGAGGGTTGGTGGGATTGGATTACTCACAAGGTGGGCAAGGTCTGGCACAAGCTGACCGGAGAAGACTCGGATTAGTGCTGTTTTTGTGGATATGGATAGATGGGCTGTACTGTAATTACTGGCGTTTGGGCTGATAGCGACTGATATTTTCAAGCGGCGTTTGAAGCCTAATGTAGAGCTGGGCGGATGGGCCAATATACCCAGCATGGATACATGATTTCTTTCAATCCATCCATCCCGCCTCTTCTCCATTTCTCCTCCCTCAGAGACGTGTCCTTGCAGGCAGCAGCGGCGCCCGTCGTCTGACGGCACTGCACATTGGGAGCCTGCCTTGCGAGATTGACTTCAGTGTCTCTGGTTGGTGGGGTTGGCCACCTATGGCTGAGCTGAGTCTTGGGCACACGCACAGGCATAGGCGAGGAGGTTGAAAAAGCATGATTCATAGGTTGCCTTGATATGCAGGCGAGCCGTCAGTCCTCTGAAAAGGGATAAAATACGGAGACGGCATGGGGAGCCTCAGCGTTTTGACATTCGACAGGCCAGGTATCAGAAACTCAGAGGGAGAGGCGAAGCATGATCGTGAATGACAACACTGAGACGTCGTTGACGAGGAGATGGCTACAAATGAGCCAGCCAAGAAATGTAAAAAAGGCTGTTTGTAAACGTGAATGTAAGTACCAAAATCACGGCATTGGAGCAATTAATTCCCTACGAGGTGTGTTTTTTCGACCTCGAGCCAGAAGCTGACGCCCTTTAATTGCCTCCCGTCGGGTGCTGCCCGTCCCCCGCCATCAGCTCTCCAGCTCCGCTGGGCAACCAAAGCTACAGGTCCAGGGCGGATTCAGCGGATCCCCTCCCCCGCTAGCGGCACCCTCGCACCGGGTCAACCACTATAACTCCCCACGCTCCAATCCAATTGATCTCTCCTCCGCACCTGCTGCAGCGCGACGCGTGACGCGGCTCTAGCTCCTTCCACACCATCGGGTACAGCACCTACAACGATTACCTACACATTCACAATCCTAATCTGTGTTCAAACCTACCCGGAAGGTGCCCGGTTTTTTTCAAGCATCCACCATCCATCAATATTCAGCTCATCAGCTCGCGAAACAACAAAGAGGGAAATAAAGAAAAGGAACACCGGTTCGCCTGGGCTGTGTCTCGTCTCCATTCAATAATCTACCGATCGCAACGGCCTGCCTGCTCTTTGTTCCACACATCCGTTGTCATTGGTGCACACCTCATACTCTTGAGTACCGTGCCGTACAGGACTGGACTGAACAGTACCTCGCCTCCTCCGCCAACGCCCATGGGCGACTCCTTGCCTCGTTTGGCCCGCCCTCTCTCTGACCGACCGGTGCCTGGCGTGCCTCGTTCTGCATCACATTGGATCCCAGCCTGAACCCATCACATCCATCCCATCCCTGGTGTGCTGTCCTGCTGCAGCAGGCGTCAAGCACAATCAAAAATGGCTGATGCCGATGGCGCTTCCATGAGCGTCGACGAGATCAACGAGGAGTTGACCATTCAAAAGGTCATTCTCGACTCGCTCACCGACCAAGATCTCGAAACCGTTGAGGACATGAGAGAAGATGCCCGCCAGGAGATTGCTCGTCTAAAGAAGCTCCTCCACGCTGCCAAGAAGAAGCAGCAGCCGCAAGAGTCTACGCCTCGTAAGTTGGCACAGCCTGGTCACCCCCCCGGCCATTTTCACGATACACAGTTACCGCGGGGATCGCTGTTCTGAAGGCTGACTGACTGACTGACTTTTGATGTGTGCAGAGCCTCAGCCTACCACGCCCGTCAGAAACCAAGAGGCATCCCGGTCTGTTTCAGGTACGGGTATCCGTTTGTTCTCTGTTTTCCTGTCTCAGTACCCATACGGTTGACCGTCATTCAACCATAATTTGCCTCACCCTGCCTCTTAACCTTGACTCTACCCATCTCCGTCGCATCTGCTCCTGTAAACCCACCATCCATTTCTTATTCCACCTGTTTCTTACATCTCTCTCCCTTCCCCAAACGCTCCTCAAAGGACGTCTCAAAGGACCTGGGCTGAGCTGGTCCATCTGACGTACAAAGACGCCCCAGAGCCTTATCCTTCTTTATCTTGCTTGCCCTACCTTTCAACCCACACAAGCCACATTCTCCCACTGCACAGACAGCTATTTCACTCAACTTTGACCTGAGATTCTGTCCTAAAACAGGTGGCATCGCCATCTGATTCTCCATCTCTCACTTGACTCCTCGCTGACCTTGCTCCTCAAGAATATCGAAAGCCTGGGGATCGCCAAGTCATGTACACCCCCTCAACAAACAACCAGAGCTTCACCGAGCTCGGATCATACTCCTTGCCTAATCGGAAACGGGGTGTTGATTCCGCTCGTCTCTCTACTCATGGAACACAGCCCAAGACACGCAGGGTGTCTCCGATGCCGCCTGGAGACCCCTTTTCTACCGCTCCAGCCCAAATGGACTTTAGCCAAATAGACTTCATCGACCTTACTGGGTAAGCTACCTGTCTTACAGGCCAACCCTCAAGGATGTGAACTAATGCAATCTAACCAGGGACGACGATGATATCGGCTCTGAAATCGTTGCTCAGCAAATCAAGGCCGAGAAGCAACGAGACCAGGAAAGGGCAGACCTGGAGTATGCGCTGATGCTCTCCCAAGGATCACCAGGCCCAGCTTCGACTAACTTGTCTCCTCACAACAACGCTTTCACAAGAATCATGAATAGCCAACCACCCGCTGCCAGCTCACAGGGCTTTGACTTTGACTTTGCTGATGACTGGAACGCAGCCCCTGGACCATCCAACCGAACACCAGTACCAAAAGTCGAGAATCCCGGCCTCTTCATCCCGGGTGCATATGATGCAAGCTGGGATGATCCGTTTGCCTCGGGGCCCTCAGCCAGCTCTACTGTTAGAAGCAATGGGGTTCACAGCTCGGCAGGAACGGGCCCTCCGAATACGCCTTATGGGAACGTCCAAGGAGGTCGACCTATTAAGAATGAGTCGGCACTTATGTCAGACTTCGCTAACAGTGTTGCGATGGCTGAAGCTGCCCGCCTCGGCTCAAGTGTCCCCCAACCCGGGTTTCCTGGCTTTGGACACCCTAACGGCAGTTATTCTAATGGAATTCCACACCGTGGCGCCCCCTGGTCTGGTGTTCCAGGCGTTCCCGGTTCGTCCTCGGGGCATGGCTCGTCTCTTGCTGATATCATCACCAAAACGAACATGTTCGACTACACCAGCGGCATGGACAGCCACGGGAACCCATTGCCCGAGAGACTCTCGGATTTTATCCAAGATGCCTACCACGACCCCAGAATGACTGAGAAGGACCTGGACAATCTCCTCCAGAACATTCGACCTGACATGGACATCCCGGAGATGAATCGCGACGGTACACCGGCTGGATTAAAGAGACCACTGTACCCCCACCAAGAGCTCGCTCTAACTTGGATGAAGAAGATGGAGCAGGGGTCGAACAAAGGCGGCATTCTTGCTGACGACATGGGTCTGGGAAAGACCATCTCGACCCTTGCGCTGCTTCTGTCTCGTCCAGCAACCACCCGCCCCAAGGTTAGTCAAGCTCTTTTTATCCATAGGTATCCCTGCTAACTTGGTAGACAACCTTGATCGTCGGACCTGTGGCACTCATTCGTCAGTGGGAGGAAGAGATCGCCACCAAGACGAAGCTCTCTCATCGCCTTTCGGTCTTTGTGTACCATAACCGCAAAACTACAACTGACGAGCTGCTCAAGTACGACGTGGTCTTGACTACTTACGGCACAGTTGCGCAGGAACTCAAGAAACTTGACAAGTACATGGAGGACAACCGTGGCCGAAACATTGACATGAACGACAAGACTTTACTCGTCAAGTGCCCCCTGCTGCACCCGGCAAAGGCAAAGTTTTACCGTATTGTCCTCGACGAGGCGCAGTGCATCAAGAACAAGGACACGAGAACAGCCAAGGCGTGTACCCAACTGCGAGCGACGTATCGATGGTGTCTCACAGGAACTCCCATGATGAACGGAGTCCTGGAGCTCTACTCGCTGCTGAACTTCCTTAGGATCAAGCCGTACAACCAGTGGGAGGAGTTCCGCCAGGCGTTTGGTATTCTCTTTGGTCGGAACGGTGATCCGAAGAGCGTCGCAATGAAGAGACTGCGAGCGCTTCTCCAGGCCATCATGCTTCGACGCAAGAAGAATTCAGAACTCGATGGAAAGCCCATCCTGAAGCTCCCCGACAAGACTGAAGAAATTGTCTATGCGGAATTGTCGCCCGAGGAACGTGACTTCTACGACCAGCTGGAAAAGAATGCCCAGGTGCAGTTCAGCAAGTACCTCCGCGCCGGAAGCATTGGAAAGAATTACTCAAACATCCTGGTCCTCTTGCTTCGAATGCGTCAGGCATGTTGCCACCCACATCTCAATCTGGACGTGGACGACGCGGCCCCAAACTCGACCATCTCAAACGAGGAGAAGGAAGAGTTGGTCAGGTCCCTAGATCGGGCCATTGTGGAGCGAATCAAGGGCATCGAAGGCTTTGAATGCCCCATTTGTTACGATGCTGTCCCGTGTCCCAGCTTCTTCATCCCTTGCGGACACGACAGCTGTAGCGAATGTCTTGTTCGCATTGCCGAGAATGCCTCAACGCTTAATCTGCAGGAAGGGAGTGAGAGTAGCCGGGCTAAGTGCCCCGTGTGCCGTGGCCCATTCGACCCCAGCAAATGCTTCTCCTACGACATCTTTCAGAAGATTCACATGCCCGAGTCAGTTGTGGAGAAGCCTGATGAGGAAGGCCAAGAAGAGGACGATTCATCAGATGATTCGGAAGAATCAGAATCGGATTATTCCTCAGATGACGAGATCGACCACAAGGGAAACCTGAGGGATTTCATCATTAACGACGAGTTCTCGGACGAGGAAGATAGCAAGAAACCAGCAAAGACCAAGAAGAAGAGCAAAGATAAGGGCAAGGGCAAAGGAAAAGGCAAGAAGAAGGCATCTGACATCAAGCCTTCGATGCTCAAGACTCTTCGCAAGGAGGCCTCCAAGAACCGTGATGCGTACAAAAAGTACATGCGATACTTGCGCAAGACGTGGGAGCCGGCGGCCAAGGTGACGGCATGCATGGATCTGCTGAAGCAGATCAACGAAACAGGAGAGAAGACGATCGTCTTTTCCCAGTGGACTTTGTTGCTCGACCTCCTCCAGGTGGCCATGTCTCACGAGAAGCTGGAAAAGCCAGAGAGATACGACGGGTCCATGTCAGCCACACATCGCAACATCGCAGCCCGCAACTTCCGGGATCGAAAGGACGTCAAGGTGATGCTGGTGTCTCTCCGAGCTGGCAATGCAGGTCTGAACCTGACGGCAGCGTCGCGAGTCATCATCATGGACCCCTTCTGGAACCCGTACATTGAGATGCAGGCTGTTGATCGTGCCTATCGAATTGGCCAGCAGAAGGAGGTCAAGGTGTACCGCATCTTGACGAAGAAGACAGTCGAGGACCGGATTGTGGCCCTGCAAAACCAGAAAAAGGAGATCGTCGAAGCAGCTCTTGACGAGAACGAGGGCAGACAGATTGCGCGTCTGGGCACGAACGAGCTCAAATTCCTCTTTAATACGCGCTGAGGGACCAGGGCGACGTCGACGACTTGAACGACTCGCTGACAACAGACGAATCATGACCACTTTCAGGCAGCGTCATGAGGATACACAGATTTGTTTTACTACATGGTCACCACATTGTGTGACGAAACCACGGATCGGGGAAACACGGAAAGGGCCAATGGACGCTTTAGACGGCAATGGAGTTGTGGTTCTGACCTCGGCCTTGTGAGGGAGCCGCAATACAGAGGCAGTTTTTGGGTTGACTGGGCTGGGTATTATTCAGCACGGGGAGCACATAGGGAAACGCCATGGGAACTTATGATTCACGACAAAGGCATCTTCAGGGATGGGCTGGAATGGTATTTGGGGATATTGCTTTTTGAAGATGGATGGCATGGCCGGACAGGAAGCATCCTGCAAAGATGGTCTAGAGCAGATGAGACACCGACGAATTAGAGCAAGCGGACATATTTTTGATAATTGAAGCATCATATGAATGAGAATAGTGAAGTCTACAGTAGGCATGCCTGGAACAGGTGTATTCTCTTGGAATAGATGTGGAAAATGGGTATATCCCCAACTGATATGCTAAAAGTAACTATGCCCCGGATTTAATCTTGCCAAACGCCATCGAAATCGCTTGAACCACTACTTTTCATGTCCCATGATAGGCAAGGCCTCTCAAGTATTGAGCGAGTCTGGAGTAGCCAGTAGCCAACCCCTCATGCCTACAGGCTGCTCCTCACTCGGGAAACGCCCTCTTGGCCTCGCGCTGGACAATGTCCTGCAGACTCGCCGGCTCGGAGGTGGTGTCAGGGTTCCACTCCCACTCCTGTCGTAGAGTTTTACCCTCGACCTGGGAGGTGCCCGTGACGAGCAGCTTGGGTTCGCGGGTGAGGGCGAAGCGCATCTCGAACTCCTCCTTATCGGCGTCGCGGATGGAGTCGCCCTTAATGCTCTTGACCCACCGGGTGCTCGAGGGAGACGAGGCGAGCAGGGAGCGGAAGTGCTCGGCCAGGACGCGGGCGGTGGCGGTGCTGAGGTAGTCGTGTAGGGCGTCCGGGGTCGGGTATCCCTCTCGGAAGGGGGCGCAGATGCGGGCGATGAGCGAGTTTGGAGGGGTGGTGACTTGGTAGTAGGTGGCAGTGACGGGGAAGAGAAAGGTGCGGCCGCGGACGTCCATGACGGCACCGGGGACGAGGGTGAGCCTGAGGTTAAAGTCGATGGGAGGGATGATGTTGCGGACCATGGCCCCCGGAACCGAACTTGGGGGCGCCCTCAAGTCCGCCGGGTCCGGATCCGAGACCCGGGGCGTCAGCAGGATGAAGTTGGCGGGGAGGCCGGCGTGCTGGAGAGACTGTACGATGCGGCCGACGTAAGTGGTGGCATTGATCAGGTGGCGGTAGTGCATGAAGTAGGCGATGACGGGCCGGACGAGGGTGTGTATATTCTGGCCTCGCGTGCGGGTGACATGAGGCGGTATAGGGCGTGTCCTGATGAGCTCGGCATGCCGATGAGCCGAGGTGAGGAGGATGTGAAGTGAGATGGCCGCCATCTCGGCGAGGTGGTTGTCAGGTAGAGACTTATCCAACAACGGCTGTGAGCCCAGAGGCACGAGCTCGATGGTCAGCTTGGACTTGGACGCGGGATCCAAGTCGCACGTCAGGCGGGAGCCGTCGGGCTTGACATCGTATGCGGCCAGATTGCGAGCCTCGCGTCTGATCTCGTACCAGAGCTCCTGCGAGAAGATGGTGTTGCGGGCCTCGAGGACTCGCGCCTCCAGGGGGGCGTCGTCCGTCGTTTGCGCGGGGAGGGCAGAGCGGCCTGTGACTTTGCCGTCCTTCTCGAGGGTCACGACGAGTCGTTCTGACACGCCGCCAAGTCGACCACAGTCGAGCTGGACTGCGCCGTCATCTCCTCTCCGCATGGGGGCTAGACCGTTGTTTCTGAAATCGGATGCAGCTGTTTATCGTGTGAGCAAGAGGCCGCTGTTTGTAGTATGGCACCAACCTTCTGAGAAGCCAAATCGAACACCAAGCGTGTGCCTCTCCTTGGGGACCCTTGATATAGACCACCCATTCTTCTGAACCGCCACAATCTCATCCCAGTACCTCCCCTCTGCCGTAATCTCCTTCTGCAGGAACTTGCAGGCCTCCTCGGCAGCGTCGCGCGTCTTGTTGACCTTCATGATGGTCCAGCCCACGGCCACGTCCTCGTGATCCTTGGCCTTTGCCGGCGACACGGTCGGGTCGTCGAGCTTGTCGAAGCCCATGGTGCCGATGCCCGCGATGTCGCGCAGGCCCTGCGACAGCGTGACGCCGGCCTGCGTGGGGTTCTGCTTGGAGAGGAGGAGGGAGAGGAAGTCGAGGGTGAGGAAGGCTGTGTTTCCGGCGATGCTGCGAGAGAGATATATTAGCGCGCGTCGCACATGTTGAGGCCAAGGTTGACTTGCTCAATGTTCCTCAACACCTCCATGCGCACCTCCTGAGGATCCCTCTCCGCCTCTTGATCCTCGTCTTCGTCGTCCTCGTCCTGACCGGTCTCGGCCATGTGCACGTCCTTGTCCTCGGCGGCATCCCCATTGGCGGCGTCCCGCGCGGCAATCTCCTCGCGCAGCTTGTCCTCGGACAGGGCTCTGAAGCCGCCGGGCTGGGCATTGACGCGGGCGATGAAGTCGGCGATGTTCTTGGGCCTGCGGTCCGCGACGGGGTTCGGTCGCAGCGAGAGCGGCTGGTCGTCGTGACCTGGAGCCATGGCGGGGGTGTTTGAACTCCTCTTGTCGATGGTCTGTTCGTATTCGTACGCGGTGAGGACTTGGATATTAGCTGATCATGGGCGTGAATGCTGTTGTTGAAGTTGTTTAATCCCTTTAAATAAACTTATAATACTAATAATTTTTATTTCTTAATGTTATACTTATAGCTATATAGCTAGATCTTAGCTAATTATAATAAGGCTTTTTTAATCTTTTTATTTAATATTATAAAAAGTCTTAATATTTATTTTAAGTATTATAAGCTATGCCTTATATAAGTATATATAATTATTTTTTAATTTATTTAAAAATATAATTTTTCTTTAAGTTAATTTTTTTTTTTAGCTTTTATTTAATAAAATTAAATTAATTATTTATATTATAATTTAATAAAAAGAGGCTAAGTAAAAAAAAAGCTTATAGCTAAAGATTATATGTTTTATTTATTTCTTTAATTTAATTAGCTATATACTTATTATAATATTTTAAATAACTTTATATAATATTACTTCTTATAACTTATTATAAGTATTTTTTATATTTTTATAAAGCTTATAGACTTTTTTAATAAGATTATTTTAATTATATAAGAAGGCTTATTAATAAGTATTAGCTATATTACTTTAATTATTTTATTAAAGGTCTTTATAAAAGGCTATTATAATCTTTTTATATATTATTAATTAATTATTATTATTATTAATTATAATTAAATTTCTTTTTATAAAGATAATAAAAATAATTTATGTCTTTTTAAATAATTAAAAATTATAAAAATAATTAAAAGGTTAATAATAGAAAGAAGAGCTATTATAAGAAGAGGTTAGATTTTAAGAGCCTTTATTATATATAATAATATATAATATCTAGCTAGGATTTACTTAATTAGTTAGCAGCTTTAATAGCCGCTTTATATTCTTATAAATAGTTCTTAAAAGGTTTTTATTTAATAAAATAAAATACCTAAGGGGCTTAATAAGAGACGCAAGGGGGGAAAATAAATAATAATTTTAACTTATCTTACTTATATATTATTATTTATAACTTAAGGATGCTAACCTTACATATAATTAAGAGTATAAATATTATTACTTAAGATTTTTTTAAGTAAGTAATATAAAACTTAAGAATCTTTATATAAATAAATAAATAAATATAAAATCTTATAGAAGGAGAGATATAAGTAGTTAATTACCCCGCTGTTTTAAAGTATCTAAGACGTAGGTATTATGTTTTTTTTTATATTTATTATGCCTATTATAGTTTTTCTATTAATAAGAAAATAAGGCTATTTCCACTTAATAGCTATCTCCTTAAGTCTAATTCCTAAACACTTCAGGGAACAAGCAAATACCAATAGGTTGAGTTTCAGTGCAATCGATTTTTGCTAGCTTAGGAAAACATGTGACACCAATCTCACTCGCTCTGCTCTGCCGGTGACTGGCTCATTGCCCCCCAAGTACAGAGTTCGTCCTCATCGTTGCAATAGAAACAGCTAGGTATGCTGCGCTGAGTAATACAGCGAAGGCCTAAAGCTTTGCACCGATCACAGGCTCCCCGGCACTTCTGTTTGTGGACGTTGTCCACTTTGCCCTTGTAAATCTGATGACACTCAGGGCAGCTGACCAGCCTTTTCGGACCAGTTGCGATGGGGGCCTTGCATTCTATTCCTGAAGCATTGCAAGCGCTGCAACCATTGGCTCGTCTTGCCAAATCGCACGGTACGTCATCAAAGGCCTGGCAGTTCGTACACTTATGACAGTTGAACCGAGCACACAAACCAGCGGCTTCCAGAGTCTTGAATGCCATTCCACAGTTGGAGCAGCTGAACTCAGGCCCTCGTTGTTGCTTCCTGTTATGACCTTGTCAATACATCTCCAGAAGTAGAGTCGTGTAGTTTGCAATACTTACAGCCTCATATCGTGGTATTGCTTTTCGAGAGCCACCAAGTCTGACCGCTGCAAGTGCATCTTCAGAGATCTTCCGTCAATGGTGACTGAAGCGTCCGAGAGTCCACTCTCCCTTTCCAAGACCCAACCAAATTCGCGAGCTATCTCGGTCGGCGAGACTTTGTCGGCAGATTGTCCTGGCTTGGAAATATGCCACTTCATCAAATCAACAAACCCATCAGGGTCCTGGTTGGTCTTCTCACAAACATAGTCTCGATATGCTTTCAGTACCTGGTCTGAGGAGTGTCAGTGAAGGATTTCTCTCAAACGAGCATTGACATACAGTCCGTAAACTTCAGGTGACGAGTCACTCCTGACACATAAGTCATCAATAGAGATTCTCTCTCGAAAACATGTTTGATCAGTGATTCAACTCGATGTGTCCTCTGTGTGTTGGATTCATCGCTCGTCACAGGAAGACCGTGATCCTCGATAACTTGGTTGGCGATGCTACCAATGTCGACTTCATTTCTCCTCGTTCCTTGGACAGCTCTAGCAACCCTCTGCAGCAAATCAAGTTCGCATTGGCCTGTTCATAAGTTAGTCCCATGTTCATCTATGAGGGATGAGAGCCTACGAGGTATTATATTCTTGCTCTTCCATTCCCTAGGCTGGCGGCGGGTAAGGTATTTAGTGTAGACTTTGGCAATGTATTCATCCGTGGTCATGGACGACACTGAGGACGAGCTCTCTTTTAAGGATAAAGGAGCAATGACAACCCGCTTGTTTGCCTGTGCCGGCCTCATTTCAGCGGAGGCCGGCCGCCTGGTTGAACGAATGTGTTGCGTTGTACTTGCTTCGATTTCGGGTGCGGTCGAAGAGCCTTGGCTTGGTTGTCGGGCCGAGTTTGTAGAGCTCTGGCCTTTGATTTCTAGCTTTCTCGCTGCTTCGTCTTTCTCCCTCCGTTCTTCTTTGAATTTCGTCACGTCGGTGTCTGTGTTGTAGAATAAGGCCGCAAGGTCGCGGCTGATGTCTGCGTCACATCGGAGGGTGAACGGTCTTGCCGCTGCCACGGACTTGGTCGATGAAGTCTTGCCGTCCCGTTCATGTTGCGAGATGGGTAAGAGATGAGGTCGAAAGCGGCGTAGCCCGACTAGAGTCTCTATGAAACCGTCAGGGTGCTGCTGTGACAAGGACTCCGACGAGTCCTCTGTGCCAGAATCAATCATCGAGCGGCTAGCTGGTAAGTTCGAATAAAATATCGGCTGCACTGCCTGAATTGCAGGCTCTATGTCTGTCCAGCTGGGTGGGTTCGCCCAGGCCTCCTAGACCTTTCGGGAAACCATACCCAAAGTGAGAACCCGAATAAATGTCCGGAGCAAAGCTTCAATCCAAGACATCAAAGGGAAGCAGCTTCTGATGGAAGCTTCAGAGACGTATGCTTGGCGGTCCTTGCGGAGCCCATCGACCAACTTCGACGTCACACGTTCCAGAAGACCCCCCACAAGGCGCCGAATCCCACCCCAGCGGGAGATCCATTTCAACAACGGGACACCCTTTTCAAATTCGACCTCCAGGTCGTCGAAAGTCATGTCCCCCGAAATATCTTCATGAAGTTGATGACGGCAAAGTTGGCGGAGCCTTTCTCTCATAACCGGCTTCAGGCGAGCAGATGATGCGAAATTGATCTCGTCAGTATTTCCAGAGAAAGAATCTAGCTCATTGGTTAGTAACGAAGTGGAAGATAAACGGAATAGCCTACCCCTGAGGAACTGAGCATTGCGAAGGATCAAAGCCAGTCGAGAGATGCCGCCGACTCTTGATCCTGATACCCAGATATCTCGCACAGCCTTCGGGGTACAGAGGTAGCACAGGTTGGGGTTCAAGAGTTTTTGCGCCTCAATGGCTACTTTCTGCCAGTCGAAATAGGTCGTGTCGACATCGCAAAACGATAAATCATTATCATTCGCAGGGCAAGGCTCACTGGCGAAGCCCTCTGAGAAGGCATAGCGGAGTACACCAGCCACAGCGGGGATTGTGAGATCATCGTATGGCAATTGATAAGTCTCTCCATGAGCCGCGAGCACTTTCTCGTAGCTCGCGCGAAGCCTTTGTACCATGCCGGGAAGATCTGGAGAACTTCCACCAAGCTCTCCTACCAGTTGCATGATGTCCTCGTACGTCAGCTTCCGTTTTGATGTTTTCAGATAGAAAGTCTCAAGTGTGGCGTAAACTCTGTCAAAAAGATGATTATCCGCAAGATCGTTGTCCGCAAGATCAATATGAAGGAAGTAAGGCACAACCTGTTGGCAAATGGGTAACACCCTGTTCAGGACTCCAATGTTCTGACCTGGTTCACGTCTGGGCAGGTTCACCTGACTCTTGAAGTAACCCATCAACAATTCACTTTGTTGAATATAGTTCCCACCCCGACGAATTGAACAGCGATTGAGCTTCCCAGTTGAGACGATGTTGAAGTGCTCGGTCGCGAAGGCAAGTAAGCGAGAATGTATGGAGGCAGCGCGATGCTGAGTCTTTGGGAACCTGAACAAGTAGTGGAACGAGTGCTGTGCCCCAGGTGTGACGCCAACCTCGTGAAAGTACAGCGCGCCACTGGTAGGCTGCCCCCGTAAGACTCTCATTTCGAAAGAGTCTTTGCAAAGAAACCTCTCGTGGTCGCTCAGCCGAGAAGCCTCTCCCCCAGACCCAGTGGCACTTCCATAATATTGCTCCATGCAGGGGTCGACGCCAGAGGATTGGACTATCCCCAAGTATGAGGTATTAAAGAGCTGGCCGTCATAAGCAGGATCACTCAGATCTACCGGCACTAGCATCCTGAAGAGTTGCTCCGTCCAGCAATCCTGGCCGAGGATAATTTGGACATCAAGTGGATGGTTGCCAAAATGAAGAAATCGCTGCACAATGCGATCCCTATCGGCTTTTCTCGCATTGGCTACAGTCCACCGATACCATTCAGTAGCTATACCAAGATCTGAGGCCTCGGGTAGGGTCAGGGACAGTGCCAGCCGGGCATTGGCGCGTAGGAAGGCATCCCAGCGACATCGATATCGGTCGAGTATTTTCTGAACGTCTGTGTAGGTATTAGATTTGTTCGTGCTCTATCTGAGGAGGACTCGAAAAGGGGCCTCTTACCATCACACAAAACAGGCTGTTCTAACAATCCCGGTGTGGCGGCTTCGATCGCGGCATCTACCTCTGGGCTATACCAGTAACATCTCGCAATCTCGGGACGAAGCAAGAAGTCTATCCGCGCCTGGACTTTGGCGTCGTCTTGTACATAGTCGTTGTCAAGGAGAAGGGTTTTGAAGTCAAAGACGAGGTGCGACTCATTAGCCTTTGCCTGTTCTTCTGGGACCTTGCACATCTTCAATACTGTTCGATGCCACAAGGATGTATCATCGACGCCATGAATACTGTCTTCTTCGGCGCCGTCATCTGATGCCCCTGCATCGTACTCGTTTGCGTCGGAAGCATCCCCGACATCTCCCAGGTGTTTTGGAATGCCGCAATCGACTGAAGGGCGAGATTGAGTCGCTGTAAGAAAACTCTTCTTTGTGGCAACACGTTCATATAGGGCAAGAGCCAATTGCCGGGCGACCGTCATTTGCACTTTCAACACATGGATTGGTCGAACCCAGAGTCCAAAGTCGCCCTCTTCTGCGTCGGACCCACCCACAGATTCCTAATCTGAGACATCTCCAGAGGCATCAATGTCGTCAACCTCTGTGGAGAGGAATGAATCGTATCCCATGATTTTGCTTATGGTGCCGAGGCGTGTAGGCGTAAACAAGTTGAAAAGTAGATCCAGCAGCTGTAGGGCAGGGTCTTCGGTGGTGCCTCGGGGGTCGAGAAACACAGATGTCCTGAGGGCCCAATCTGCGTTTCGGCCAAGTCGGTCAAGAGGTTGGCTTTCAGGATCTGAGTCCTGAGCGGAACACTGCCACCAAGCCCAGGGTACTGTGTGTGAAGGAAAAAGTGCCTCCAGGAACATCTGTGTGCGATTCTGGAAGTCTGTAAAGTCCGCAGTGGGGATAGTACAGTCCATGTAATGACCGAGTGCGCAGCACAGTACAACTTCACAATTTACCCTGAAGTTTCCGGTTATTGTGTTCGACGTCGTTATCTCGCAGATAGCGATCGAAGTCGTACCCGCTCGTGGATCTCGAAACAGGACGGTCTTTGCGCTTGAGGATGCTCCCGTTACCATAGTGGGTCGGAAGTACTGATGAGCTAACAATCCGAGCTCCTCCTGATCAGCATCGCCGTCGAGAAACCGCTTGATCGACGACACCGGGACTAGGGAAACATCTTGCATTCCAGTGTTGGCAATGCAAGCCGCGAGGATGAGGTCGAACAAAGATGGCTTGATTCTGTTGCCTGCGTAAAGTGACAAGAGTTCCGCGACTGTGACAGGACGATGGGGACGGTCATCAGTTGTCGTGATAAGACCTTGCCCTGCTGCGGTTTGAATTGCCGGCAGTAAGACACGACCCAGCCTTGCCCGCTCGACCAATTGCCTTTGTTTTGGATTGGCGTCGGTATAGATCTGAGAAAGTAGTTTAATCAGTGACGTGGAATTGCTCAAATTGGACAGCAAAAGCGCTATCTCATGTTCGGTAAGTGGCTGCTTGTCACCCGTTGTGCTGAATCTAGGACGTATACCGTGGACCCAGGCCCAGTAGGGTATCGGCAGTCCACTTTCTTGGCTGCTCTCAGGTTCTGTGCTGGCAGATGGTGCGTCCAGCCCAATGTAACCGAGTTTGAACCTCCCCTTCCGGGGAGATCTGCCTGTGACCAACTCAGGGAGAGTATGCCTCCACTTGACCAATGGCACTCGCATTTCTTGCAGAACTTGCCGTGGGATACTTGAACCCTTGTCCAACAGGGCTTCCAGGGAAATACCCGACAGGCATGAGACTGCTTGGATGAGGTTGTCACAGTCGATGTGTCGTGCGAGGCACGCACGTGCATGCAGGAGCGCTGGCAGGGTCTCCATGAACATTTGTGGCAATTCATTGTCAAATGTCTTGAATTGTGACTCAAATCTTGGCCGAAAACACTCGGGTATGAAGCCGGAGACATCATCCTATGATATCAGTGGCGATGGTCGGTTCTTTCTCAGGGAAGAGAAGGGCTTAGTAAGACGGTCGCCAAACGTCTTCCTCATCCAGTCGGGGCTGAGAAACCCCTTAGGATGGGGGAGGTGAGAAGGCCAGGTAGGGAATGCCTGAATGGATGACCCCCCAAGGGCCTTGGCACAAGCCTGGTAATGGTCGTGGATCATGCGCAGGATGTCGAGTTTCTGGATCGTTGGCGGCGGGAAGTCCCAGGGCGATCCTCCAGTCGAGACTAGCTCAGAGAAATGAGTGTTCCAAGCAGAAATCCTTGACGCGAGGAGTTCCCGAAACGTAGATCCGTATCGAAATGACGAGAAGCCGGATTGATGGTCGAAACATGCAACTTCCTCTTTTCTGTCGACAGTGGCTGCCGCGCTTTGAATTTGCCCAATAAGCAGAGCAAGGGCGTAGATTGCCCTGTCCACGAAGTTGGCGAGACACTCATCATCGTACAGACCTTGTCGTCGTTTCGCTTGCAGCCTTTTGCGCAAAGTTTGGATGCGCTGGAAAGCAGCGACATTCTCAGAATACTCGATATCCAACGAGTCGCCTGGTGCCCTGAAAGGTGTGGCAGTGTCGATGGTCGATGTCAACATGTCAGAATCGGCCACGATTTGGTTGTTATCGTCGTTCCTCTTGCTGTGTAGGGTAAGACACAGTGTTGGGTGCATAGAGGTGTCTGACCACAACGACATTGCTGCTCATGGAGGAAGCTGTAATGATGCGAGTGTGCGAAAGGGTGTTTTGAGGAGCAAGGCCAGCTCCATGCCATCACTTTGGTGTGAAGCAGCTTGTGGGGCGGGCACGACCCATTACGCACAGGCGGCTGTGTAAATAGATTCGGATTACTCAGGGCCCTGATTGCCCTTAGGAAGCTGATTAGTTGAACTGGCTGGGCAGCTGTGGCTAAGTGTGGCTCTTGTGGCTAGATTACGAGCCGGTTTCTGATTGGCTTTATTCTACTCTTTCTGCAGCTCAGTGATCCAAATCTTATTTGCACAGGGCTGTGCGTATATGGGTCGCCCTTTCCAAGCCAGCCAGTGTACCTGGTTGGAGGCATTATGTGTAGTGGGTGCCTTAGGCTACAACACTCCAACCAAGCCTGGTCCACTTCCTTCTCGCTCTGTGGGCTCTGGAGGAGTCTGGCAATAAAGTTGTGCATGCAGCTCCGTCGGGAGACTCTCTGTAGAGCCTACAGATCTCCCTTGCCTTGACTGTATCCGCCTGCTCCCTCATGAAGACCCCTTCATAAGGGCTAAAACGACGATATACTCGGTGCTGGGTCAATTGATTGTGGCCAACGTGCTTGGGGGGCAGGCGGTATGAAAAAAACACCGCCGCTCTCCCCATACAATTTTGGTGCCAGACCGGCGGTGTTTTTTTCATACCGCCTGGGGGGGTACTATGTAATACCGTGATACCGAGAGATCCCCCTAAAAAAAGAAAAAGAAAAAAAATCGCGCTTGGTCTGGAAGATGAGCTCGAATGGGCAGTCTGACGCCATCTCTGCCGTAATGGTTTTGCGTAGATAACCACGCGACCCCTCCCACCAGACCCGTCGCAGCGAAGCCAGACCTTATTGACTTCGCGACGAGTGAGGCCAACCACGGCCGTAGTTGACTGCTGCATTATGTATGACATCATTAACACAATCTCTTCCTGTATTCACTAGGGCTATTCAATTTAAACAGATGCAGTAGGATGAAATTCCGTCGACGCAATCCCTTCCTGCCTCAACCAACTCTATTCAAAGTGAACAGACTGCCTTCTGGTCGGTGGATGGAGGAAGAATGTCTGTAGGTCGTCTCGGCCGCGATCGTGGTGTTGTCATTGTTGTTGTAGTTTAGTGGTGCCGGTCTGTCGCGTGCGGCGTATCTCCTCAGCGGGTGTACCGTTTGTGGCCTAAGTAGCACGTCTCTATACGCTAAAACCCTAACGTATAGTGGCTAACTCAGGGCGACCTGCTACTATATCTGTTAAGGTTCTAAGACTGCGATGGAAATCGGAACCGAGTGGGGTCAAGGCACCGAGTCAGAAAAAGAAAAGGTGTGCGGTACGGATGAATGCTAAAGCTCAACAAGATAAGCCACATCTACCAATCACGATCTACCTGGATGCCACCTGATTTGGCACCTGAACCTTTCTGTGGGCGTGATGCCTGCAAAAGGTGTGTGTGTTCTTCCAAGGTTACGAAGTCCGGTTAACCTGGCGGTGAGGTGGGCTCAGGCTGTTGTGGGTCTGGGTGCCTCAGGCACCCACAACACTTTCTTAACCCAATTTTCCTCCGAACTCGGGCGCTCCTCATAAATTGTCATGACTGGCTGCCTGTTTCAAATCAAGACTTGCCGACGTCCCTTCTTTCCCCAGACACAAAGTACACACCAGGATTGCGAAAACCGAAGAGACAATTGCTTCTAGATCAGCACTCGCTTGCCCTTGACCTCAACGCCCACACGTCAGCCAGTAGAACACCAGACTTCGTAGTCATGGGCCGGCTCGTGACCGTCGCTGCCTCCTCGCTCAGGCAATGGGCCCTTGACTTTGAGGTACTGTCTTATTCATTGGATGAGAGCGAAATCCTGACTGACGCCTGTTAGGGAAATACGGACAGGATTATCGAGTCGACTCGCCAGGCTAAAGCTGCTGGTGCAAGACTTCGCGTGGGACCGGTATGCTTCTTTTCGCTTCATGCTTTCCATCTCCATTACCCCTCATCCTCTCCAACGGCTTTAAACAACTATCCTGAGATTTCCCACTCGATAGGAATTAGAGATATCGGGTTATTCGTGCAATGATCACTTTCTTGAGCCCGATCTTTACCTGCATTGCATGGAGATGCTGGCCCGAATTCTTGAAGACGAAACCTGCCATGGCATACTCCTGGATATTGGTCTTCCCGTCACCCACCGCAACGTGAACTACAACTGCAGAGTAGTCTGCCTCGATGGAAAGATTCTCTTTATCCGCCCGAAAATGTGTAAGTACAACAACCGTCAGCCTCCTCCCCCTGTTGGCTCCGCCGAGCTACGTGGGCTATTTCCAGGGCCAGACCAGTTCTACGTTGCGTTACTAACATTAGAGACAGATTTAGCGAATGACGGCAGTAGGTTTCTCTTACATCCCGGTGTAACAACAACTAGACCTGGTTTAAACTAACAATATAGATTACCGAGAAATGCGGTACTTCACTCCCTGGCTCCGGCCGACACACTGGGAAGAGTTTCACTTGCCAAAGATTCTACAAAAACTACAAGGAAGCACACATGTGCCCTTTGGAGATTGCGTCATAAGCACACCCGATAGCTGCTTTGGAGCTGAAACTTGCGAGGAAATGTGGTCGCCGGACGCGCCTCGTGCGTACATCACACACACTGCTATTAGCCCTGCTACCGGAACCCACACTGACAGGTTTGCCTAGATATTCCGATGACCTTGGACGGCGTTGAAATAATCACCAATAGTTCTGCTAGCCATTTCAGCTTGCAGAAACTAGATACCAGGCTGAAGCTCATTGGTGAAGCCACGCGCAAGTGCGGAGGTGTATATATATATTCCAATGTCTCCGGTTTGTTCCCCTTGTCCTGCATGACACTTTCTAGTATCTTCATCCTTTTCCAACACCTGACTTTCCTTTTCACAGGCGGCGATGGCGACAGGCTGTATTTTGACGGGTCTGCCATGATTTTCTGCAATGGCCAGGTACTCGCGCAGAGCCCCCAGTTTTCGCTCAATGACGTCGACATTGTCACTGCGACCGTTGACCTTGACGAGGTTCGGGCCTACCGCTCGAGTATATCCCGGGCGATGCAGGCTGCACAGAACACTCGGAAGTACCACAGGATACAGACCTCCTTCGAGCTTAGCCCCGAAGAGGATGATTTGAACCTGCGTCTCCGACCGACTCTACCTCGGGAACCGAAGTTCTACTCAGCCGAAGAGGAAATTGCACTTGTATAGTAACCCCTATCGACCAACAACAACTCCTGGGCTTGACTACTAAATTCATGCACAGTGCACTGGTTGTTACCTTTGGGATTACCTGGCAAGGAGTAAATCTGGGGGGTTGTGAGTTGTCCAGATCTCATGACAACTCGTGGCTCGATGTTCTCGTTGACTGACGGTATTCTGTAGTCTCGCCCCTCTGTCCGGTGGCCTGGACTCCTGCTCGACAGGTAGGTGAAGTCGAAGCAGCTGCTCCTGTGTTTTCTGAGCATGCCAGGCGATTCACTAACAGCTTCAATCCAGCCGTCTCTGTCTTCTCGATGTGCCGACTTGCCATCCTTGCCATCAAGGACGGAAACCAGTCGGTGATCACTACCCTTAAACGTTTATTCGGCGACTCTGCTCTTCCCCGAACCGCTCAGGAACTATGCCATCGCGTCTTGCACACAGTGTACATGGGAATGTCAAAGCAGAGCTCCCGTGAGACACGCCAACGTGCAAAAGATTTATCCGAGGCCATAGGAAGCTACCACATCGATCTTGATATCGACTCTGTGTATCATGCGCAGAAAAACCTCGTCAAAAGTTCGCTCGGCTTGGATGCAAAGTTCAAAGTAGAGGGCGGCTCAGAAGCCGAGAATCTCATGCTGCAGAACATCCAAGCACGCACACGGATGGTGGTACGACAACCTACCTGGAGTGAAACCCCTAGCTTTGTTCATATTCTGTGGCTAACCCATCCATCTCCCACCATGGCAGGTTGCTTACGAATTTGCTCAAATCCTTCCAACGACCCGTGAGTTGGCTGGCGGGGGCAGCCTGCTGGTCCTGGGCAGCGCCAATGTCGGCGAGGGTAGGCATAGCAGTCATGATCCCCTGATGAACGAGGACGCAGCTGATTTGTGTGTCTGTGTGTGTATTTCCAGCGCTCAGAGGTTACATGACCAAGTACGACTGCTCTTCGGCAGATATCAACCCGATTGGCTCCATCGACAAGGCAGCCCTCAGGGGCTTCATCGCGTGGGCCCAGGTTGAGTTTGACATGCCGTGTCTCGAGGGCTTCCTCACTGCCACCCCCACGGCCGAGCTGGAGCCCGTGACGGAGGACTACACACAGTCGGATGAGGCAGACATGGGAATCACCTATGCCGAACTGACCGCCTTTGGTATGAACGAACAACCTGTAGTTCCCTTCCTCCCTTTTGAGATGTTTTTCTAATAACAAAAAAAAAACACAGGGCGCCTTCGTAAGGAGAGGAAGATGGGACCCTTGTCAATGTGGCAGCATCTCGTTCACGTCTGGGGAAAGGATCGAAACAAGGGACCAGACGACCAGAATCCCTCCCTCGAACCGGCAGAAATCGCGGAAAAAGTCAAGTTCTTCTTTGCACAATAGTACGTCGTCCCCTCAGGGAATGTGGTGTTGAGGCAGGCCATCTTTCTACGAGCATTCAACACCGGGCCGACCAATGCTTCGAACCCCCTCGCCAGAAAACCACAGTAGCTAACCGAGGAACAGCGCCATCACACGCCACAAGGCCACCACCCTCACCCCGGCTAGTAAGTGCGCGCACGTTGAGTTCCTTTGAGGAACCATTCTTAGGCCCTAAATGCTTTTGGCCACCCTCGCCCTTTTCCGAATTTGGGATGAGCTTTATTTCTGTGCTAACCTTTTCTCCTTTAAAAAAATAGTACACTGGTAAACGACTTGAACTTCTCTCCCCCACTTGTCCTGGTATAAGTTGAGTTGAGTTGAGCTAATCCCCCGTCTAGCAACGATTACTCGCCCGACGACAATCGCTTCGGTAAGTCGTAACCACTGCCACAAATGGGGAATCCCAACGAACGGCAAAAAATGGCTGACCGATTCTAGACCTGAGACCATTTCTCTGTCAGTCCAAATGCAGAGTGCTTCCGTTGCGGCCATGGTAAAACTAATGCGAGTTTTTCTTAGACCCCTCCTTCTGGCAGAGCTGGAGTTTCAAGAGGATAGACAGGGAGCTTGCACGGATAGAGAAGGCACGAGAGAAGACCCGATCGACTCTATGACCGGGGAGGTAGGATAGCGAGGTGTTTACTTGCGAACCTCGGGGAGACAAATAACTCTTGGGAAGAAGAAGGAACCCCCCCCCCCCCCCCCCCATGTTGGATGTCTGCTTGGAGCTGTGGGCAAAGACACCCCTTTAGTGTGAAGCTATACCAAAATTCGGTTCTAGATAATAATGAACCTCTGACCAGCTGCGTTACTCTGGCAATGCTAGTAGTACAGTGGGCGTGGCGGCGAACAACGCTGTCGGCTAATGCAGGAAGACATCCACGATAGTCCCAAACAAGTTGCTTCAACATTTGGTCCCGGCAAGAAGCCGGGGGCGTGTGGCTCAGCTCTTATCGATGGAGGCGCCGCCCACATGAAGGAAAATCATGCTGAGGCAGAATAGTTCAGGTGCCTCGCTTTCCTTCTCCAACAAATCTTCTCTCTCCCAGTTCTCGCCGCGGCCTCTCTGCGACCGACATCTTCAATTAGCTCCAACTGCTCAATGATTAACGTTGCGTTTTTTGAACCTTGGCCCTGGCCTATGCTGCCGAGTTCGCGATGCCAGCCTCGATAAATGTGCCCGCGATGACGAGCCCAGACTAAGAGACTCTTCCGGACATAGTGCGCGACTCAAGAATCGAGACTTGGGGCCCGATCGGCAAGAGGCTAATAAATAGCCGAATTTGCTAAGAAAATACCTTTACGTGCATAACTAGCCTAATATACTAGAAACGCCGCTATATAAGCCAGGCCCTTACCGCTTTTCTTTTCTAACTCTAATAAGGCTCTTATTACTTTTCTTTTAAGGTATTAAGGGCTTCTTATAGAGTTAATATTATATTATTATTATAATTAGAGCTTTATAAGACTATTAGTTTAAAGACTTATATTATTATTTTATTGCTTTATTTTATTTAAAATAAGAATTAAAGTATCTTAATTAATATCTTAATAATTTTAATAATAAAGACTTTATACTTAAAGCCTAAGGTTTTAATAGGCTTAAATTAATAAGATTTATTTATATAATTATTAATAGCTTTAATAATATATTAAAATTAGCTTTATTTATAATAAATAACTTATATCTTAATTAATTAAAGAAATTAAAATTTAACCCTTTTTTATAATAATTTTTCTCTCTAATATTAATCTTTTAATTATTTTTATAATTATTAATTACTTAAAGAGGTTAAAAGCTTAAAAGATTATATTTATATTATTTTTATAAAAAAAGATTTAATTATAATTAATTAATAATATATTAATAAGATTATAATAGCTTTTTATAAAGATTTTTAATTAAAAAATTAATATAATATAATTAATACTTATTAATATACTTTTTTATATAATTAAAATAACTTTATTAAAGAAATCTATAAGCTTTATAAAGGTATAAAAAATACTTATAATAAGCTATTAGAAATAATATTATATAAAGCTATTTAAAGTATTATAATAAATATATAACTTATTAAATAAAAGATTTAAGTTAAACTTATAGTTTTTAATTATATATATATATATATATATATATTACTTAGCTTTTTTTTACTTAGTTATAATATAAATAACTTATTATTAAAATTATTATTACAATTATTATTATTTATATATTTATATAAGCTAAGATATAAAGTGGGGCACCTAGCTCTCGCTATAACCCTAGTCTCGATATCCTAAATCCCTCACCCGCGATTAATACTATAATATTTAATTAATAATTTCTTAATAAAATAATAATTAATTTAAATAATTAAAGCTAGAAATTAATATATATAAATTCCTTTTCTATTTATATAATTTCTATTGCCTTATTATAAAAATTAGGGCTATAAGCTTCCTCGTAATGTAAAGCTACTTATATTACTTTAAAATACGTAATTATAATTTCTAGGATATATATAAAGGTCTTATTAGGGTTATAGTTAATAACCTTACGCCTAGTTATCTCCTTTAACTTTAATTTCTCCTCGAGGAATATTATATAGAGTTATAAGGCTATAATTATAGTATTCTTCTTATTAAATTCCCTTGTATATAAATTTATAATATCTTATAGGTCCACGGGAAGGTATTATAACTCTAATTAAGGCATTAAGTTTATTTTTTTATATCTTTTTCGCTCTTTAGCGTATATTAAAGCTTAGTATTATTAAATTTCCTTTTCTTTAGTATATATAGTAGCGCTAATAAAGATAATAGCTCCTCGGCGTTAATAGCTTAGTCTAAAAGTCTTTTCTTATTAAGAGAGAATATTCTTATAGCCTAGAACCCTAATTATATATTCTAGCTTATAAAAGCTTAGTTTAATGCTTATTTATAAGCTTTAATAAACCGCTACTTCTAGATTAGGGCTATAATATTAAATAACGCGAAGTCCCTAGTTATGCGATAAAAATAAGACTTAATAGGTAAGAATAAACTTATATCTAGCGGCTAAGAGATATATAATAAATACGCCGATAAGTATATAAGTTAAATCTTATTTACCTATATTATATATATAATTTTAATTATAATATATATATAATAGCCGTCTAAGATAAGTATATATTAAGCTATTATATCCTTTAGTTAAGTCTCTTAGAGAAAAGATTTTAATAAATTACTTCTTAAAGATAATAATATTTAATTAACCTATAAGAGAATAATTAAAGAATTAATTTAATATATTTTCCCCTAGAAATTATTATTTTTAGAGGTTTATACTAGTTAGAATAAGGGCAAGGGTTAATTATATACCTATTACGCTAATATACTTAAGAATTATAGCCTAGGTATAAGAATTATTATTTATAATAATAAAGTATCTTATAAGAGTAAATTTATATACTTTACTGGCCTAGGTCTCCCCTTTTATAAGCCTATATTTATTAATATTATAGATATTATTATTTTAAATCCCTAGGGATTAAATAGCATAAGAAACTTAGTTTATATATTTTTTAAGCTTTTCTTTCGTTATAAAATATATATAATAGGTCTTAATTAATTATAATACCTTTATCTTAATATCCTTATAGCGGTCTAGGAATTAATCTACTTAGTTATATTTAATAAGTTTTTTATCCCTAGTTATATTTATAATTAATTATATAAATCCTTAGATATATACTTTTAAGGGAGCTTAGCTAATTACTTCTTCTTATAAAATCTATTGCATTAAGTCTTCTTTTTACTCTTCTAATAGTCTTTAGAATAGTTTTATCGCCTTATAGATATTTATATATCCTTAAAGCTAATTACATAAGGTTAAACGCGGGATACTATAGGCTATAGCTAATAAGTTAATTATATCCTATTTAATCTATATAATCGCGCTTTTAATTAGATATTTATAATCTTTATTGATTTAAGAAGATATAATAAAGATTTTATTTAATTTACTTAAAAATTAATAATATTATAATTAATTTCCTTATTTCTTTCTTTAGTGAGGGGTAATATAATACTAATTATCACGATGATAAAAAGGAGGTTATAGTGAGACCTAGGTGCCCTACTCTATATATTATATATTTAATTATATAAGTTTAATTAAATAAATAACTTAAAAAATATATATCAAAGATATACTATTACCGCGATATAAAGAAGCTAATTAAATGCAACGGTGCGCTATATTAATTAAGTAATAATAGCTAAGCCCCACGCTAAGACCTGCGTGGATGCCTGGCTCATAGTGAAGGGTAGACCGGGTAAGCCAGCTCCGGCAGAGCTCACCCGGCTCCGCTGGGTCGCGCGATTGGCTCAACGATGAGAGCAAAGCCCGCATCTTTACCTTGATCCCTGACCATTCAAGGTTAGCTCAGCCTTGAACTTGGAGCTCTGCTCTCAAAGCGATCAAGCGGCATGTGGATGACGGCGGGGCTCCATCAATTGTTGCTGGGGTGGGCCCGCCTCAGGCACACTCATCCATCGATGCCACCCACCCAGAGAATATACGCACCTTTGAGGCTAAGAAGCATGATATAGGTACTTGACAAAGATATGTAGAATAGTGTGAATAGTTGATAAAGTCTTTTGTCTAGCACTTAGGGTTGGCAGTGCAAAGCACTCAGTAGCTCTATCATCTAATGATATACACATACATACAGAGCTTCACCAAGAGCAGAGAGCAGGGCAAACAGATGGCAACAAGTAGAACCTATTCTTTACTCAACGTAATACTATCCAATCAGGGCTCTGTTCAAGTATATACTCGCCAGATCTCGCAATGTACATAGAGCTGAGCTTTGTGAAGAATTGTTTAAGGAATATGTATCCATTTCCGTTTAGTTTATAGATCCAATGATAAAACTCCTTTCAATCTTGCAAAAGCAACTCTATCCGGTTTATTATGTACAGTTATAGTTATGCTGCAACCCAAATGCAAACCTAGCCCAACACCAGTTCGCCATTGCAATGCTAGTCAGTCTAATCCCGCCTAGTCTAGTAAAGCACATCGCCGCCTCAGTCTTCCTTTGGGCCACTGCTACTGCTCTCGCTCCAGATCACATTGTCGTCTGCGGGCCTCTGTCCCTCTCGCTGCACCATCCGCCATCTTCGCAGGTTGGATCGAGGGTTGTCGCCCGTCATCGTCGGCATCAGGTCATCTTCCAGGATCGGCACCTCTCCCAACGGGTCCAGTTGGTCAATTATGTCCGAAATCTCCATAGGCGGCACCGACTTGAAGACAGCCTGAATGTCGCTGTGTGGCGATAGAGCTGTAAATTGCCACTTGGACCGTTTCCCAGAGGCACGTCTGGACTGCACCCACAACCGTCGTCGCTCGGCAAAGCTGATCAGGAGGAGCGTCGGGAAGTTGAGCGTTCGGATGAGCGCCACGTTGATGATGTGGAACACTCGAGCTGTCGTGACGAGCTTCAGAGGAAGCAGCGTGGCCAGCGCAAGGATGTTGAATGGAGGAGGATAGGAAAAGATGGAATCGCTCTTGACGCCCTCAAACGTCAAGACGGCCCGTCGGAACTGAATCTCGGCCGTCTCATCCGCCACGATCTTGGAGAAGGTGTTGGTGAGCATGGCGATGAGAATTGTCAAGAAGAGCGTGTTGCCAAGGAATGCAAAGGCAATCATGAGCGCTGGACCAAGCACGATATGGAACCGCACCGACTCCTCAATGCCCTCGCCGTCGAGGCCGAACCAGATCCAGAGCATCCACTTGCCCACAACGTACCAACTGAACTCCTTGTTGCCATCGTTGCTGGCACTAACGAGCCACTGCAGAGCGAGAAGAAATCCGGTGAAGCACCAGGTCGCTAAGAAGGTAAGCACAGTAAAGTCCTTCATCATGGCGTGGACGGAGATGAAGACGAGGTTGTTAGGTAGCAGGTTGAAGGCAACTCGCGTCAACATGACTGGCGCAGCGACACAAAGAATCGGTAGACCGTAGCCCGAGTGAAGCTGATCAGCCAGGAAGTCGTATAAGCGAGCGAGGAGGTAGGCGCCGAAGATGCAAGCAAAGGTAATGTCGAGAAAAGCCCATAAATTTTGTGCGTGAACCTCCCAACCATGCTCAACGATAGCCGCCATCTTTTCGAGAAGCCAGCCGGCTGTGTAGACGCAAAAGGCAAATTCCCACATGTTGACTTCCGAGTGCCGCGAGACCATAGTCATGACGTAGAGTGCTAGAAGAATGACGAAATGAACGAGTTCGATGAGATTCCTGTTGGAGGGGACGATGAGGCGGTGGTGGTTAAGGAGAGGCGCCGTCCGGGGGTCATAAAGAGAGATGGGGCGGCGTTTATAGTGATCCGGAAGAATATCCATAAAGGACAGAGGTGTATAGATAATTTGGCCGTTGTGGACAGCGTCGACGGCTCGCTGGCAGGCCGAAGAGCTGATGAAGAATTTGCTCTCAGAAACAATAGCAAGCTCCAGAGCAGTCACCTTTCTCTCTGAGCCGGAGCCGTCTTGGGAAGCCCCAGGCCACTGCGGGCGACGTCCACGACGTTCCATGTGCTCCGGAGCACCCTGGAAGGGATCGAATCCCTCCACGAGGATGTGGGCAAGTAGTAGAAGGCCCTGGGGCCCTGGGTTGTCTTCGTGAAAGCGTCGGAGGACTCGACTAGCGAGCAGCTCACACAATATGGCCCGAGCCTGGTTGACGCTCTGATGAACCGTGTTGGATTGGTCTCGCAGAAATGAGACACGGTTGGCCAGTAGGCAATAAACTACGTGGCTCCATGTCAGGAAAGGATCTTGCAGACGAAGGATCTCACGTCAGGACTTACCGACTGAGATGTCGTCTGGGTTGTAGAGCCGCTCAACCAAGGGCCTCACAACGAGGGCGTTCATCTTGGGATCTCTAAAGTGCTCCATAGTGTAAGGGTCATCTTGGCGAGGAATTAGCTATTAACTCTTGACTGTTAAACAACGAAAACTTACCGATACTCGCAAGGACTAGCCGGCGGACTCTACACTCAAGGAGAGTTAGCACGCTGATTCCTTCACCAGAGAAGCCTTCACCACGGCGCGAAATTGGGCGGATTCACCGATGAATTGTCATGTACACGGGGAGCGTGGCCGTGACCAAATCCAGCGTCGATCGATTGCCCTCGTCAAGACATCCCTTGGCCTCAGCATCGTCAGATGCAGCGAGGAAGCCGTCATCCTCGTCGTCGTCAGCAACTGGCCTCAGCCAGTCATTGGAGCGCTCGGTACTTTGCCGAATCATGATGGGAGGGTGGTCAGATCGATCTATAACTCCCGATCTGAACAAATTGAAGAGGTCCTATCTTGCGCTCTCTCTTTCCCTCTCTCGTGGGCGCCAGATCTGAAACTGCTCCAAGACGTTGAAGATGTGAGGGGGAAAATGATTTAATGGGCGAGGTTCACGATGGGAGGCATTGGCATTGGCAGTGTGTAATTAGGCAAGTACCCCTGAGATTCGGGGTCGGTAGCGGCCAATCGGCGCGCTCAAGACCCCGAGAGACCCGCCCTGGGATTCGCGTCCTTGGTCCCTTTTCGGCCAACTATTGGATCCCGTCGTGGATCGCCTATCGTGGATACGATAAAAAGGAGAAGTCATCTAGATGCTTCACGATGCGTAATCTGAGTGTAGAAAGTTGACAATGGCACCGAATGCCCTCCCAAGGTTCACACCTGGAGCCGTGTTGCATTGCGCTGCAAAGCATGGAGGCTTGGCGGCCACTGATTGCCCCAAAAGCTTCCACGTCGAACCCCTGAGAGCCATTCGCAGCCGGCACTCAAATCGCAGATCGACAGCACTAAATCCAGGGTCCAGGGGGAGCCTAGGGACTGGAGGCCTATAGCATCTTTGCGCTCTGTCATCAGGTTAATAAACAGTTGTCAATTGTGATGTTCCGTCTCGTTGTGACTATCCAAACGCCGTTTGCGCATATCGGCCATAGTGGGAAATGAGTTGGTGGCTGACTGGGATCATGTTTTAATTACCACCGTTTAGACGCATTTCGTCTGTGGCCTCACAATTTGCCCCGAACTGGCGGCATTTGCCGCCTTCAGAGACTCCAGACGTTTGGAGCTTGATTACCTACAGTTGGTATGGAATGGTCTAGGCCTCAAGGTCAGAAATGGACCCCTGGGACCTAGCTCCAGCCCTATGAATCTCTCCCTTTTCTGGATTGGATGCCGTTGCACCTTGCGGAGCAGGCAAACAGATAGATCGAATCAAGTGGTGTATCCATGCTGATGGGCTTCTAGCCGTAGTCCGTGAAAGGCATCCTTCAGCGCACTCGGCATGATAGACGATGCCACTTGGCAAGGATGAAACACGGCAGAGTGAGACGAAGCCAAAGGAGACCTACCTCTGACATGCCACGCCAGTAACTGAGTAGGAAGCAATAATCGCTCATCGAGCACTCCTAAGCACATGTATGGCTTGGCGCCGGCTCTCGACAAGATGTTGACTTAAAGTTTGGCGTCTCGGAGGCGCAACACCAGTGACAGGGGAGATTGGTGAATCCGAGTCGAGGACTTGATAGCTGAGGGGCACGTGCATCTTGGCGGGTGTCGTAGACGGGAGTCCAGTGGGCCAGCGTTGAAGCTATCTTGGCTGGACCGGACGGGTCATGGATGGCATCGACTGAAATGGGCTGTCGAGGCATGCACACGGCCCTGCAGGGCAATCGCAGGTCGCAGCGACTGTGGTCACTTGCATCATCAACGACCGATTTGGAGGGCTTGCCAGGGATCATTGACCGGCCCTTGGCGAGTGAGTACCTGGTGATACTTGGGATACTCGAGTGTAGGGGTGGTGGTTCACTCACCATACCCAGGAGCTATGCTTGATGCAGTTACAATATTGGACCTGAGGTTCGCTCAAGGCGAATCTGCAATATTTCCCCCTCAGTTCCGAGCTGCACCTGACCATCTCCAGAGGGTGACCCCAGGTCTTGGCCGCGAATTAGAAGCTCAATATGGGGTAGCGAAACCTTGGCTTCAGGGCGTGGCGTCTTGGATGCGCGCTCAAGAAGTGGCAGTGCAAGGAGGGAGAGAAACAACCAGTGATGAATATGGATGCCAAGAATGTGAACAGATACGAAGGCAAAACACATGCCGCAGGTTTGACTTGAACCCAGCGGCGAGCATGCGTCACCTCGGCTGCGATGCATCAAACGCCGCGGAACTCGGAGGGAGGCTGCTGATTGACCAATGTAATGTGAAAGAGGATGACAACAGGCCAATGTCGAGCGAGCCTCAGGGCCTGTTTCCATTCTCTGCCCAGAGTCCGGGGGAACAGGCAGGACAGGCGGCGGGGGTTCCGGGCGGCTTTCCTGCTGGGGGGTCTAAGAGCGACGGCGACGAGGGTTTGACCTGCGGCTCGTTGCATTTGGAGCGGGATGGCTCTCCAAAAAGAGGATCCTCAAAAGAGGTCGAGCGCCACTGCGACGTAGTAGAATGACATGGCGGATTATGAGTCCGGTCGGAGTGCCGGTGCAAGCCAGCTTACTTTTGCAAGTCGAGCGAGCGAGGTCAGAGTGTCATGACGCGTATGACGGTTGCTCAACAAGCTCACCTCCGTGCATGCCGATGGGACGACTGCCGCAAACCTGTTGGGGAAAGGTGATCAAGAATAGGACGGTTTGCCAGTCATCAAAATCCTTTGAGCTTGGGGAGACTTGGGGAGGGGGTTGCAGGGGATGGGATGAATGAGGCGCCCCCTGACTGATCAACGAAGGACAGTTCTGTAAAGGTACAGCAGGCCAAAAGTAAGTGTGGCGTTTCGTTTGGTGCTACTCTAACGTGCCGGTGGTCGATTATCATATGCCAATTCTCGGCCTCTGTTGGATGGAGGCTGTTTGTTTTTTTCATCAACCCAATCTTGGCCTCTATCCTTCAGGGGGTCTGGTCTTCTGGCACAACCTCCGTCGCGTTCAGGTTTGCTGGCTCGTGTGCGCCCACCCATGGAAAAGCCCTGCAGGCGGGCGCAGACCACACAATCCATTGCACTTCGGTATTGGTAGCATAAGGTGCTGACGGCTGATTCTGATGGGGATTCGGATGGAGCGGACGGAGGTTCTGCGTCAATGCTTCAGAGCATTGCCTCCCGCTTGTCGTGGCACGCGCTCAGCACCAGCACCAACACCAGCCTCATCCCAACGGCCGGTGATTCAACAAAGATCTCTCGGCACCCGGACGTCCAATCCCGCCCGTATATTGGTCGCATCTTATTGATCGCTCGACCAATCTTGCCTCCGGACGGACCGGACACGCTGTGCTGTCTGTACCTTGCTGTACACTTGTCGCCCCGATGACGACCTCAGTGCAAAGCCTGCAAAGCCCATCGAATGTCGTTGTCTCAGGCTCATAATTTGCAGGCCATAATTTTGCAGGCTCCATCTGTGACGCAATCCATCCGTGTCGAGCTCTGCAGCCTCTGGGCTCTTTCTGCTGCTTCCCCAGCGGACCTAGCGTCACCAGTTTCCCTTCAGAGCTTCCCTGTAGCTCACATCCTGGCTAAGCCTGAACGGGAGTCCTGATCTGGGCGAGCCCGCTTGGCCCTGCCGCAGGGTACATGATGGTACTCGCTGTCTTTTGGAGTAGCCAGGTGCCTTACCTACTCCACCTCGAGAGAAAATGGCCGAAGGGAAGGGATTGGGATCCTGTATTAAAACCGAAGACCGAGAGATCAGAAGCCTTTTCTTGCAATGGTCCAACGGACCAGTTGGACATGGAAAGGAAAGGACAGACGGGACCTTGTACGAGGCTTGTACTCACCAACAGACCTCGTCTTGGCCTCGACTCGGCTTCTTGGCATTCAAGTTTGATTTTGATCCCCCCGTACCGTACCCAGGTACCGTGCCCTCAACTTGCCTTGCACACACACCTGTCATGGCAAAACAAGCGTCAAGCCGGGTCGTTGTGGCGTCGCCGCCTGAGTGCAGCCCCGCTAGAGAGCTCTCCAGGTTGTCCTCTCCGCACGGCGACTGGGTTCGGTTCCTAGGGCAATGCGCCGCTCGAGCTTGTGAGTGACTCTGAGCCTCGGGTTCTTTTTGCTGTAGTGGCCCTTTTGTTCTCGTCTTGTTTGCCGTTGGTAGAAAGAAAAAAGGGCCCTTTTTCGGCGCCGCAGAGATGCTCCCGGTCCTTGTCAACGAAAGACCTCTCTCCAAGGGTGTCGGCCGCCACTGTTACAGGTCTCGTCGCATCACGGCTTTCCGTTGCTAGACGGGAGAAAGCCAAGGGAGCGTGCCCGGGTCCCGTCCTGGCCAGGTTGAAGTACCTTTGCAGGGAAAAGTGGGGATCCAAAAGTATCTTTAGGTACCTGCCTACCTAGTGGAGGTGCTTTACTTTGGTGCTGCAGGCGCAGTCCATCCATGTTCTTGCTTTGCTGCAACAGCTGCACTGCGCTTCTCCGCGCTTGGCTTCCACTTTGTCTGCCTTCCGTCGCCTGGCGTCGCTTCCTCCTCTTTCTTTCTTCCCGGCATCCATCACGTCCATTAATACACGCCTCCACCTATTTTGCCTTTCTCCATCCTCCTTCTTCTCCTCTCCTTCTTCCTCGCACACTCGTGATACCCTCATCCTCTTCCGTCCGTCGCCATAGTCATCGCGGATCGCCTGTGCGCGCTCCTCTTTGCAATCAAGTCTCGCCATCCTTAGCTCTCAACCTCCGTCTCCTTCGGCTGCTCTGTAGCCACCCGCAATCAAGATGACTGACTGGACAACGGGCATCATGCCGCTGCACCATGTGCACAAGCCTCCGTTCACCATCGAGGCTCCTGGCTACGAAAAGGTTCCCGGCGAGACCATCCCCCGACGTCATCCTCTGGCAAAGGACGGTCTCATCAGCACCCCCGCCCCCGACGCCAGAACTGTCTTCGAGATCATCCAGCGCAGTGCCCGCCTCTACCCCAATCACCATGCTGTCGGCTCCCGCAAGCTGATTAACATGCATACCGAGAAGAAGAAGGTCAAGAAGAACGTCGACGGTCAGGTCCAAGAGGTCGAGAAGGAGTGGTCCTTTTTCGAACTTACCGGCTTCGAGTATTTGACCTACCAACAGTACCTCGAGCGTGTCTTGCAGCTCGGCTCTGGCCTACGCAAGCTGGGTCTGACTAGCGAGGACAAACTTCACATCTTTGGCAGCACCAGGTATGTACTCACCAGCGCTTGCGCGCCCCAGTCTCATGCTTGCGCTTCCCGTTCCAGTGTCTAACGCGGCGTCTAGTGTCGGCTGGATTTCCACATCTCATGCAGCCGCCTCGCAGTCTATTTCCATTGTGACCGCCTACGACACTCTGGGCCCCAGCGGTGTCGAGCACTCTCTCGTGCAGACTAACTGTGCTGCCATGTATGTCGACTCTCACCTGCTCAAGACCGCCTCGGAGCCCATCAAGAAATCCGACGTCAGGGTCGTCATTGTCAACGACAAGACCATCTTTGCCAAGGGCGGCGAGGTCGAGGCGTTCAAGAAGGAGCACCCAGACCTGCAGATCATCACCTACGAGGAGCTTCGCCAGCTTGGAGAAGAGAATCCTGTAGAGCCAAACCCGGCCAAGCCAGAGGACCTCTATTGCGTCATGTACACATCGGGTTCGACAGGCCTGCCCAAGGGCGCTTGCATCACCCATCAGGCTCTCGTCGCTGGAGGTACGTCCTAAGCTCTGCAACCCCCTCTACTCACTCTCGCTAACCTTTGATTTTCAACAGTGACTGGTCTTTACCTGTGCGTCAAGGAGTGCGTGAGTGACAGGGAATGCATTCTGGCTTACCTGCCCCTGGCGCATATCTTCGAAATGGCGCTCGAGAATATCGTCTTCTTTATCGGAGGAACGCTCGGATACGGTAACCCTCGAACCCTGTCAGACATCTCAATGAAGAACTGCTATGGCGACATGCGTGAATTCAAGCCCACGGTCATGGTCGGTGTTCCCCAGGTTTGGGAGACTGTGCGAAAGGGCATCACAGCCAAGCTCGAGTCGGCTAGTCCTCTGCTCCGAAACCTGTTCTGGGGTGCATACAGCTGGAAGGCGTTCATGACCAAGAACAAGCTTCCGCTGGCCAGCCTCTTTGACAGTGTCGTCTTTGGCAAGGTCCGTGAACTGACGGGTGGTCGCATGCGATTCACTATGAATGGCGCTAGTGGCATCTCGGACGGTACCAAGAACTTCATTTCGCTTGTCGTTGCTCCCATGCTTGCTGGTTATGGTCTGACCGAGACCTGCGCCAACGGTTCTCTGGGCTGCCCGCTCGAGTTTTCGCCTGGCGCCATTGGTCCTGTTCCTGCGTCTTGCGAGATCAAGCTTGTCGCGCTCCCTGAGCTGGGTTACTCGACCGAGTCTGCTACACCCCAGGGCGAGATCTGGATCAAGGGCTATCCTGTCATGACCAAGTACTGGGATAACCCCGAAGAGACGGAAAAGGCCATCACCCCTGATGGGTGGTTCAAGACCGGTGATATCGGAGAGTTCGATGCTAATGGGCATCTGAGAGTCTTTGACCGTGTCAAGAATCTCGTGAAGATGCAGGGCGGCGAGTACATTGCTCTGGAAAAGCTCGAGGCCGTTTACCGAGGCGTCCAGACTGTGGGTAACGTCATGGTGCACGCTGATCCCGAATACTCTCGTCCTATTGCTGTCATCATGCCCAACGAGAAAGTGGTGCATGAGAAGGCTAAGGAGTTGGGTGTTGACGAAGGAAACCTACACACCCTCCACACCAACAAGAAGTTGGTGAGCTATGTGCTCAAGGACCTCCAGGGTGCTGCTAAGCGCGCCGGTCTGTCCAGCATGGAAGTCGTTTCTGCTGTTCTCATCACCGATGAGGAGTGGACATCCGACAACGTAAGGACCCCTCTGCTGTTATGTTTTTGTGTCTGATGATTTGCTAACTCGTATTGTAGGGTCTTCTTACTGCTACCCAGAAGCTGAACCGAAGGAAGATTACGGAACACTTCAAGAAGGATATCCAGGCCACGCTCAAGACCACTGGATGAATGAGATGAGACAGCTGAGCGAAGAGAGATGCCGGGTAACAGACAACGGAAGGATGGATACCAAGTAGGAGGACGAGAGTGTCGATGTGTGTGGGTGGGTTGACGAGCTTTTGGTACGGTTCTGTTTTAAGTGTATGTATGTGTACTGTAGTTTGGCGGCGTTGGCTTGATGATATCTTGAAGGGAAATTTGCAGAGACAGGGGATCTAGGCCCTCGATCATCTTATGGTTATTTTAATGACCCTGCTCTAGTTATGTACCCGTCGAGGCCCGCTCTGTTCCATGAGCTGACGTGATGGCGCTCAACAGGCAACCCTTGAGACCCATCCATATCAAGTCGAAAAAAAGAGTCTGACATGTGAAAGCCGTCGACCACGTGTGCATGAAGCCGGTACCTGGTGGGGCGGGAGCTAAGTATCAATGCTTGAATCGACGGTGAAGCAAGGAACCAAGAGTCTTCCCCCCGCTCGAATCTTTTGACGTCTACCTAATCTTGTGGTCGCCAGGGTGCCGGGACGGGTGGTGGACATGTCACTCCCGGAGAGTCTGTCGAGCGTGGTATGATCAGGTACCATCATCGAAGCTTGTGAGACGAAAAGAAGCAGAGCAGCAGGTGAAGGGTAATAAGCAGGTAGCATAATAAGTATATAGGTATAGGTATCGGTATAGGCACTCTAGACAAAACAGACGAGATGTCGCTTCACCGCCATCTCCCAAGTCGAGGAGAGGAAATCAGACGCTATAGAAAGATATACCCTGCCTGCTCCGTGCGATGCCATGCCATGCTGTGCCAGCGTTGCTTGCTGGGCTAGATACATATCAAAGGGGGGAAACAAAAGGAGCGCCAAAGAGTGCGAGCACGAATTCGAATGGATAGGGTGACGACGGGACGACTTTGGCATGTGGCATGGCGTTCCAATGACGGAGGAAAGCCGTCAAGAGGGCTGCCACATGTCATGAAGTGCCGAGACGTCAGGGACGAGGTGGGGGGACATGACAGGGGGCGGTTTAGGAGGTGCAAAAGCACACACACACACACGACGTATCCCAATGGAGGCGCTGGAACGAGATGAGAAGAGGGTCCTTGGACTTTGAAAAGCTTGGTCTTGCTTCTTCTTTTTGACACTGCCGGGAATTCCGAGGCTATACGAGGTGTCTGCGTGGGATGATAGGAGCTTGTCTCGCTACCGAGTCCATGGGATGGATTGTAGACGAGTTGTGGTAGGTGACGGACGGGCAACGGTGAGTAGCAGGGAGCCAGAGATTGGGTCGTCGCCATGAACCTCGGCAGAACTGCGTCCCGCTTTTTATCGCATCCCCTTTCGGCGGAAGAAGACGAGGTAAGGTACTCGGTCTCGGCCAGACTTGAAGACTTCTTCCTGAGCGTCGTCGCTGCCGCCATGGCCTATGCGGACCTTTGTTACGCGCGAGTCGTTGCAGCAGTACCAAGCGTACGGGTCGTGAGAAGACGAGTCGCGGACGTAGGCCAGATAATGGCCATTATCGATGCGACTGCCCGTGTGAACAATAACAGCATACGCTTCATACCTGAACGGACCCGTGAAGGCCGGATCTGTGGGTTCGACACCAGAACATGCCGCGCGATCCGCAGGAGGAAGAAAGTAGCGCGTAAAGTCGGTATCGTTGAAATCCCATGTGATGGGGGCCGTCGACTTGCGCAGATCGGAGGTTGCCTGCTGGTAGTGGAAGCGCCGGAAGACGACACAGAGCAGGGAGGGGAGGCGGGCGAGCGAGAGGGACTGGAGAGCGCGGGTGGGACGTCGGCAGCGGTCGCATGAAAAGTCGTCGAGGGTGTTGCCCGCCGTGTGCTGGTCGAGAACCTGCTCAAGCGTCATGCCGCGGCCCATGCCAACAGTGACGGGGATCCAGTCGAACGGCGTGAACTGATAAGTACGCGTGTGACACTCGAAGCATTCGACCGTTGACAGCTCGAGTCCGCGCCAGTAGCGATCGACTATAGACCGGTTGTACTCGAGATGGTTATGCCAGTAATCAGCCGCCGCCTGGAGGAGGCTCTGCTTCGTTGTGTCGGGCTGCGCAGCCTGGCCCTTGCGGTCTCGCCGAGTATTTGTCTCGTCGTGAAGGTGAGTGAGCAAGAAGGACATGAACTCCTGAGCGTCTTGCTGCTGTTTGCCACCAAACTGCTCGATGCTCCGGCCCTGATCGCAAATGTGACGTGAATAATCCTGGCATCGTGTTAGCTTCCTTGTCTATCGGACCGTTGCGTTGCGTTGCGCTGCGCATTGTACTCACCATGAGTGTCTGGGCCTTCATAACCTGGAACTTGCCCGAGCTCATCCAATGGAACAGGTTGGAGATGATACGTATCATCAGCTGGGGATGATCAATCTTTTCATCATCCTTTCTCGGCGCATGATATCTGTCCGCCCATCCCGAGTTTGCCAACTCCCGGCCAAACTCGGGCGAAGCAAGAAGACTCTGCAGTGTGCTGTTGGCATAGCACCAGTTGTGGGGGTTGTTGAGACCTGTGTAGAACTTGGCGGTATCACCTGTCGACTGCTGCTCCATGGGCTTCGCCGAGGGCACCCTCACAAGGCGAGTTGGGGGAGGCGTGTTATTGTTGCCATAAAGCTCACTCTCATCCCCTCCCTCAGACAGACCACTGTAGCTTGGCCGCGGGAGGGCAGGGGCTGGCCGTGTGGGCGGCGAAGGAAGGTCTGTATACAAGTCGACCTTGTGAGATAACCCATAGCCCGGTCGGTGTTGCGGCTTTTCTGGAGCAGTCATGGACTCTTGTTCTAGAGTAACAGGAGGAAACCTCCTAAGAAACTCTTCAGTTGTGCGCGTGAAGCTTGGGGAGGATGCCGTTTGCATATCGTCATTCTTGAGAGTTTCTTGCCATGCCTTGACCTCGTCTGGTCTGAGAGGCTTGACAATATACTTCGACCTCCTTCGTTCAATTGCCGTGGCACGGTTTCGGCTCCGTTGCAATTGCACCGGCTTTGAGGGTCCTGGCTCGTTTGACTGCAGAGATGCTGCACCCATAAGATCAACCCATGCATCCAGGCCTCCTTTGAGTATCTTGGGAGGATTCCTAAGATCTTTCGGGTAGTTAAAGTGTACCAAGGCTCGATGAAGCGAAACAATGACCAAATCGTCCGAGTTTCGAGGATGCTTGGGAATCTCCTCAGAGTCTTGGTCATAGAAGACAACTAGATCGTACTTGTCGCGTTGCTCGAAAAGCGACTGTTCTTGATTCGGCGATATTATAAGACTCTCTGAAATCTGATCTGCTGAAGGACTCTCCCTAAGAAGTATACTTGGTTCAACGCAAATCGTCGACGAGGACATGATGTGACCTTCATTGAACTCCTGTCGAACTCGAACGTCGATTATGAGAATGGTACCTTTGGCCTTCATGGCCTGATATAATTCCTCTGGTGTAATAGACTCTCCTTCTGGGATTTTGATCGCGTTCCCAGGAGGAACAGGGGGGATTGTGTTGTTTGAGTAGCTCTGTGTAGGAGCGGTAAAGTAATCTGACTGGGACTGTGATGAAGCCGTGGGAGTGCCAGGAATGGAAGCTGAGGATGTGGTTCGGTTGTATACGCCCCGTGGCGTACTCATAGGTGGCCTGGACACTTCACCCGATATGCTCCCACGAGCAGGGCTGTAGATCGCATCAGGCATCTTAGGCAGAGTTGGAACATTGGTATCCAGTTCGACCTTTGGTGGCCTAGGCGGGGGCATTTCTCGGGGTCCCATGGGCTTGGGAAGGGTTATCTGGTGTGTCTTTATGCGAGGATCCTGTCCTGGCGAAGACTGTGGTCCCCTCAGGTTGGCAAACCGGGCGGCAAGATCTTGTGCTGTATTGGTCCTTTGAGGTGGCTTGATTGCGTTCCCATGGAGGGCCTGGGGTTTTGGTTGAATAACTGGCTTCGACCGAGCTATAGGACCACTGATGCTGGACCGGGGAGACCCATTGACTTGTTGATTCAGCGGAGGTATTGATCTATCAACCGCTGGCTTGGAGGGAGATTGGGGCCGGCTGCCCCCTTGAGACGAGCCAGGTCGACCAATCTTGGGCTGCACGCCGGTCCTCTTGTTGTCCGCAATGATATCCTGCTTGAGCTTGGCGTAGAAGGGATCTTGTTGACGAAGCTGGTTGAGGAAGGCGGTATGAGCACGTGCGAGATCCTTGTGGTCGCTCTGCATTGAGGAATAATCTCGGTGGTTTCCAATGATCTGAATAGCAATGATGGACGCTCGGAGGTACTCCTGGAGGGCGATGGCTGGTCTCCGAAAGTCGCGGGCCATCTCAGCCTGGCGCAACGACGCCTGAGCCGCCTCGAGCAGCTTCCGGATGGACTGATTCTCATCAATGTTTCGCGGGTTGGCGAGGATGTCGTCGATATGCGGAATTGATGAAGCAGCAGGTGCATCCCCTCCACGACGGCCTCCTGGGCCAGAGGGGTGGCCAAATGCGCCTCCGTTGGCCATGGAGTGTGTGCCGGCGGTGGCTACGCTGCTCGCGCGCGAATGGCCCAGCGAAGCCATGATGAACGTCTATCGGGGGCGCAAATGTTATCGGCTTGTCATTTCTCGGCGGAGGAACTCGGTACTCGAATATCGAAAACAGATATGGCGACTCTGGTCGTGAGAAACGGGGATCTTCGGTTGAGGTGGACGGGATATCTTGTGAGCGAGGAGCATGGGTGGCGGAGTCGGGGAAGGGTGGCTAGCTATTAAATCAACGCTTCCACGACGTAAATGGATATAGCCAGAACGAGTATCATCGTCTTAAAAAAGCCGCTCAAAGAAACATGACAAAGGAACTCCTTGGCAGAAAGACATGACCCGGGCGCTAAGGAGACGAGGAGTTGCAGGTTCAAGTTGGCATCACGCCGGCAACAAAGGAACCGCATCGGCGAGTTGGGCGAGGTAGGTTGGAGGGTGCCATGTGGTCGCGGGGACGCATGGCGAGGTACCTACGGCGTCGAGGTAAGGTACATGCTTGGTAGTACACCTTTGCGGGGAGTTTAGGTACTATCTCTCTCAACACTGGTATCACGTCCCCTCCCCTGTTCATGGGGTACCATGAGCCACGTACGCCACATCAACAGGCGTCATTCTCCCCAGAGAAAAAGAGCTTCCTCGGTGGTTGAGCGGCCCGTTGCCCGCGCTGACGCAAGGCAGACAAATAAATAGAGTGGAGGCCAGGCAGCTTGAGGCGCTGGCCACGGTGGAGCTCAGTGCTGAGGCCGCGTCGGATGCCCTGGGGAGACCTACGCACAGTGGAGCTGGCATTGCTGGCTGCCTTGAAGTGCTTGCGTGCCCCTGCAACTTTAGGCGCCTGGCTGCTGTGGAATCAGTGCTCGGGCATGCTCTCGCCCAATCCAGGCCAACGCAAGCTAACCTGATGGAGGTGCCGACTACGTAGTTCCTCCATCGCCGCCTTGTGACTGAGGCTAGGTAAGGTTGACGAGAGCCGGGAGTGAGCTCCAGCTGGAAACCCAGACCAGACACCAACATCTGCATCTACTCCATCCATTCCGCGGCATTCTGCGTCGTCACTGCAGATCCCCCATATCGCGTCTTCTTCAAGTATACTGCCACTTTCCGTCGATCGAGCGCGAACCCCTTCATCGCATCATCTCCGCCGCCCTCAAGATGATGAGCTGGTGGTCGTCCTCGGCCAACACGGCCCTGGACGAGCAGATCGAGAAAGCCACGAGCAGCAGCCTGTAGGCCGACGGGAACCTTTCGCCCCAGTATCATGCATGGCTGACCCGGTTCCGACAGTGAGGATATTGCTCTGAACCTCGAAATCTCCGATGTTATCAGATCCAAGACGGTCGCGCCCAAAGAGGCCATGCGCTCCCTCAAGAGGCGCATCGGCAATAAGAACCCCAATACCCAGCTCAGCGCACTGAATGTATGATGACTTGTGGCCATTCCGCGAACAATGAAGCTGACCTGCATCAGCTTACCGATACCTGTGTCAAGAATGGCGGGTCGCACTTCTTGGCCGAGATTGCGTCTCGCGAGTTCATGGATAATCTGGTGTCACTTCTCCAAGCAGTCGGAGGTGCTGCCGTCAACGCTGATGTCAAGTCCAAGATCCTCGAGCTGGTGCAATCATGGGCTGGGGCTACTGAAGGCCGATACGAGCTTTCTTACATCGGCGAAGTCTATCGAACCCTGCAGCGTGATGGTTACCAGTTCCCCCCAAAGACCACTGTGGCTAGTAGCATGATTGACAGCAGTGCGGTAAGGCATACTCACCACTCGTGTCTAGAATTCTACTAATGATGGATTCCAGCCTCCAGAGTGGACTGACTCGGAAGTCTGTATGCGATGCCGGACCGCCTTTACCTTTACCAACCGAAAGCACCACTGTCGAAACTGCGGAAACTGCTTTGACCAGCAGTGCTCGAGCAAGACCGTCGCCCTCCCGCACCTGGGCATCCTTACCCCAGTCCGAGTCGATGATGGCTGTTATGCTAAGCTCACCAACAAGGGATACAAGATCCCCAACCCATCCCTCGACCGATCGCCTACCTACCCCCACAAGACTCGCAGTACCTCGGCCATGCAACCCCGTAACGCCCGTGTCGACGATGGCTTTGATGAGGATCTTAAGAAGGCATTGGCGATGAGCTTGGAAGAAGTCAAGACCCATTCTCGAGGCTATGCTGAGCCTGCCCAAACTAGCTACACGGCCAACGGTGACGCCTCGGCAGCCAAGCAAGCAGAGGAGGAGGACGAGGATTTGAAGGCTGCGATCGCAGCTTCTCTTGCAGATATGGAGGAGCAGAAGAAGAGACATGCTGCGGCGCTCAAGGAACAAACATCAGCCTCGTCGAACCCCTCGACAACGACCAACTTTGTGCTCCCCAAGAACGACTACGAGTTGACACCTGTGGAGGCGGAGAACATCAACCTGTTTTCAACCCTCGTCGATCGGCTTCAGACTCAGCCCCCGGGCACTATCCTTCGCGAACCGCAAATTCAAGAACTGTACGACAGCATCGGCACATTACGACCAAAGCTGGCACGAACTTATGGCGAGACTATGAGCAAGCACGGTATGTGAACATATCTAGCCTGGGAAGAGCTGCTACTAACCCCACTCCAGATACCTTGTTGGATCTCCATGCCAAGTTGTCAACAGTAGTCCGATATTACGATCGCATGCTCGAGGAGAGATTGTCCAAGGCTTACAGCCAGCAAAGCCTTGGTGGTTATAACCTGCCACCTCCTCGCCAGGCGGCTGGCCCATACCCCTCCATCCCATCCCACGTTCCTAGCAATCCTGCCGGCGCGGAAAGCTTTTATACTGGCCAGCAAAGAGCCAGCTACCAGGCGCCTCCTCAACACCAACACTATCAGCAACCCCCCCAAGCAATTCCCCAGCAACAGTATCCTCCTTACGGATCCGCGCCAGAGCCCCAGCCAGGGCAATACCCGCAGCCCCAACAGCCCCAGCGGACTGGTAGTTGGCAGAACAGAGCACCCTCGGCTCCTCAAGATCCCTATCAGCAACAGCCTCAGGATCCTAACCAGCCAACGCAGACCCCACGACAGGCCCAGGCGACACCTGCCAATGACCCTAATGCCTCTTATTATTTCACTCCCCAGCAACCGACTCCGGCACCTGTGGGACCATCAGCACCTGGACCTGCTCCTGATGCTGCTCCATCCCCGTATCCCAGCTTGCAGCCATCGATGCAATACCCCAGGGGATCAGTTTCGGCTCCATCGCAACCTACTCCGGTTCAGACGCCGGCTCAGATTGCTCAGCCAGCCCAGCCCGTTCAAACTCAACAGCCCCCCCAAGCTCCTCAGCAACCCCAGCAACCTCTCCAGTCTCCTCCACAGCCGCAGCAAACCCAAGCACCCCAGCCGTCCCAGCCGCAACCCTCGCAACCAGCCCAGCAAGCACCACCTTTGCAACAGCAGCCTTACTGGCAACCTTCTATGCCCCAGCAGCATCACCATCACCAGCCTCAGCAGCAACAACCCCAGCAGCCTCAGCAGCAGCCCCCGGCTGCGCAGCAAAACTGGGCATACGGTGGCTACAGCCAAGAGTCGTTCCCTTCTGTGCCGCAGCACGACCCTGTGCCACAGCAGCCCGTTAAGGAGGAGGCATTGATTGAGTTGTAAGATTTTACAGTGAGGCCATGGTGAACCAAGAGGTTAGGTTACTTGTGCGGTGCAGATCCTCCTAGATGACTTGGACTGCGGCGTTGAACGGATTTGTTGTTTGTTGCAGAAGAGAATGAATGTATTCTAAGTCATGTCAACTTGATCAGGCATAGCTGACTACAATTCTATGATTTGTGAAACCCGGCTTATGCGTTGTCGGTCAGATGTGACGTGACTGATTACTTGCTGACCGTTGCAGTTATCAAGCCGAGCTCGAAGTACGAATCAAGTAATTCGAAGCGGTAGAGGAGGATCCAGCAGCTTGGTAATCCAAGCAATAAACGTCCGTCACTAGGCTTCCGAGCCGCCGGCACTTCCCCACCAGCGGGCTAATGCAGCTCGGAAAACCCACACGGGCCAATCGGCGAGCCGCGGCCGCCCACGCCGCTCACCTAGGAGGGTAGCTCCGCAGGACGCGGCGCCGGCCCCGGAGACGCAAACCTGTTCCTGGCCCGGGTTCGGCGGGGCGGCCACGGAGCTTGAGTCATAAGCTGTGTGATGGGTTTTTTTCCTTTTACAGTAAATGTAACTTGTCAATTGACGATTTAAAAAGAGACCTGATCCTCTTGTTCCATTCTCATCTCGTCAACTTGACATCCATCTTTCATCTACTCAAAAGTTTCGTCATATATCGCTCACCCAGTCTAACCTCACTTCACACAACATGGCCCCGACAATTCATCTCGTCCGCCACGCTCAGGGTTTCCACAACCTCTCCATCGAGAACGAGCAGTTGCCCGACCCGGACTTGACGCCCCTCGGCGAGGAGCAGTGTGCCGCCCTCCGCGCCGCGTTCCCCCACCACGATAAGCTCACCAAGCTGCTGGCCTCGCCCATGCGTCGCACCGTCTACACCTGCCTCCACGCTTTTGGCACCGACGCCCTGCTTCCCATCACCGCTCTACCCGTCTTCCAGGAGGTCTCTGCTCAGCCCTGTGATATTGGCTCACCTGTGGCCAAGGTGCGAGCTGAGTTCGAGGGCAAGGCTGACTACGCCGGTGTAGAGGAGACGTGGTGTGAAAAGGGCCCCAGCAGCAAGTATGAGCCCACGCTAGAGAAGCTCACAGTTCGAGGCAGGGAGGCCAGGAGGACCTTGAGAGAGATTGCTGGCAGCGGAGATGAGCACATTGTAGTTGTTTCCCACGGAGGATTCCTCCACTTCCTGACAGATGACTGGCACGGTGTCCCTGATGGACGAGGTATGAAGGAGAAACTCCCCCTTTTGAGGAAGCGCTGACCAAGATGACAGCTACTGGCTGGTCAAACTGCGAGTTCCGGTCGTACCAGTTCGTCGATCCTACTGGCGAGGATGAGGATGCCGCCCTTCGCGAGACCGAGGAGAGCTGGCAGCGACGAGAGGGCAACACAATCCCTCCCACACAGACGGAGCAGCGTGAGCTGAGACCGATTGTGCTGGAAAAGATTGCTCCTCACCTGAACCTTTCCATGCCCAACGGGAAGCTCTAGACGGTTCAAGGATGAGGGATCGTGCATTTGGAAATTTTTAAACTAAACTGATAGAGAGAGGTGGAATAGAATGGGCTCAAGGTCAGACAAATCTGCATTAATAGCTAGAATTTGATGGAACTAGCAGGAACCTAATTAGAGATGTGCTTCTACATCTTGCAACCTGTGAAAACCACTTCAGATCGCCTCCAAAACATTCATCCCTAGTTGCCAGACGAGCTTGGCTCGTCCAGATCCTTTCTCCCGAGCGTGTCCATCACCTTTTGGATCTCCTTCCAGCCGGACTGTCGAATCTCAAGCACGATGACAACCCAGCCAGTCTTGGCACGGGGGTCTTGCTTCAGCTTGCATCGACAAAAGCATTTGGCGTGTGAGGGCCGCTTCTTCAAAAAGTCCTGGGCGGTGATGTCCCGGGGACTTCCTACCTCCCAATGGATAAGAGTTCCGTTGATGTATGGTGGTTGTTCTTTGAGGAGGCTTCGGAGCTGAAAATATTGCTTCTTCTGGAAATTCTCGCGGCTGGAGTAGACGACTCGACCGAACAATTCAAAGACAGCTTGGTCTTGATTCTTGAACATCTGCTCCTTTGCATCCAGCATCTCCTGGACATCAACAAACGTTCTGTAGGGCCTCATCAACACTTGGCTGATATCAGGGTCAGAGCTCTCAGTTTTGATAGTCGCTGAGGATTCCGTTCTAGAAGACACCAAGGTTTCCTTCTTAGTTGACGGCGTGCCAGCGACGGATGATTTGGAGTTGTAAGCGCCGGGCGAGTGAAGTACAGATTCCTGCTTCGGAGCATGGCGGGAATGCTCCTGGACTTGACTCCAGTCCATGTCCTCAGGGAGCAGGGGATCATCGGTGTTGAGTCCGGCTGCATTTTCGTTTGTATGGGGAGGCGAGTGTTGCAACTGAGGGTCATATTCATCCGCAGATCGCGAGTCTCGATCCCATGCTCGAACAACGCTTGACGGTGGCTGTTGAAGCTCTTCCTATGATGCCTCATCCAAAAGCTCCGTGGAGGCGTCTTCATCTGAGTCTTCCAGTTCGATAATGTCTGTATCACCTTTCTGACATGCTTGAAACTCAGAAAGCATCTTGTCTGTAGATTCGTCAAGTTCGTCCAAGTACTGGTCCAAGTCGGAATCATCAAAATAGTCGGACTTGTTCACTTGCGATGCTCGTTGAGAGGGGTCCCACGAGCTTCCTGGAGACTCGACCGGCCTAGCGTTGCTAGACTGGAGAATTGCATGAGTTTCGAAGGTACAAGTTGTCACTTGCGAAGCTTCGCATTGGTCAAGAATGGCAAGTGCGGGAAGCGGTTCGTCGACTCGGACATTTTGGCGTTTGACTTTGTCGTAGCTTTCGCTACTATCTGAGCGCTGGCGCTTAGGTGGGTGCCCAGTCAACTCGAGACTAATTGACAGGACATGTGTCAGACAGGGAAGATATGAAATCATGGGTTTGTTTGGGTTATTACAACTCACATTGCTCGAGGATCGACGTGCGGCTCCATGATGAATCCACCTCAACCGTCAGTAGGTACAATAGTTTCCTTCAACGTCACAGCAAGAGGGATTGTGTCATAGGCATGTCGTTCATGTGGGTAACTGAAATGTGGACACTGGGGAGCAGAAGATCTTCGAGGCTCCAGAGTCGAAGTGACGTTTAAAACATGTAAGAAGAAAGGGTCCAGAAGTTGAAAATCTCGATGCGCCGAGATCTTCGACCTGGACATCGTGACCTGGGTGATCAGGCACCTCCCCTGTTGCTCCTTCCCTCCTGCCTCTCTTCGTGACGTGTACCTCAACTCCACCAAATTCCAAAACCGGTTTTGCCGGGACGGTCGCTGATGTCCGGAAGGTGCAGACACGGAAGGGGCGACAGGAAGAAGAAAGAAAAAAATGATTGCATTGGACCAGTCACGGCTGTGCAGGGTCTTTGAGATGCGTTTTGCCTGCATCTCGACCAGAAGGACTGAAGCGCGCCGGTCACCGGCAATTCTCGCCTCCTGTTCCCAGCAGAACTCCACCCCAAGCCTTATTTTAAGGACTAGATCTATCACAACCCATGCAGCCAGGCATTTTTGCCGATGCGGCCAGGGCCGAACCCATGGAATTGGCTTCGGCTATAGATGACAGACAGAGATTCCCCCAATATTGAAGAAAATGGATCGCGAAGGAGAAGTGAAGCATTGGGGGAGTGATTGGGGGCGGGTACACGAGTCGTCAGCCCCGCAGATTGTCCACCAACCACGGGACACGTCAGGTAGCGTCACTCTCACAGAGCCTCTCCCAACGGTTGAAGGACTACTTTTCCGTCCTCGTGAGCTGAGCACGAAAGAAGGAGCCATTGGTTGAGATGATGGGCATCAACATGCAATTTGTCAAGCGGATCCCACTCGTAAATATTTGCCGAGAATCCCGTGGGCATGTCCAGCATGCAATTTGCTAAACATCTAGGGCCGGAGTAGCCTTGACCGAAGCAATATTTCTTTCAACCACCTGCGCTCCCCCCATGCACGTCAGCTGGAGCGAAAGCACCGAGAGGCCTGGACCGCAGCGTGCCCCCCTGAAATAGGTTCCCGGGACCCCTGAATGGCCCGCTGATAGACAGCGGAGAAGAGACCAGTCGATGGGGCCGAGGCCGGGGCTCCGCATGTGCCGTCCGTGTGACCTCTGGCTTGGTGGAGTTGGGGTTCGACAGGCGAAGGTGGGGATCCACTCATGATGGCAAAAGCCGGCCGAAAATCAAACCTGCTTTTGTGCTTCTCCGGCGATCGATCTCCCACGGCAGTGGCACAGACGACGAGGCAGTGGCAGAGCCAGAGAAACCCCCGCCCTCCTTCCCTTTCCGGACCCCGACTTCGCAAGCAAGCACATGTCAGGGAGGTTGAGATTGCCATCCCATTACACTCTGCCACTCTGGCCGTTGTCTCGCCGGCTCCCGCCTGCCGTCCAGGTGTTGCTAACTCACTATGGCATTCCGAGGCGTCACCCTCCCCCTTCCCGTTCTCCTCCCCCACTCTCTCCGCCGACTCCTGGTGCATTTATCTCGTGCTCCTTCCTCATCTCGACTCCCTCTCTTCTCTCCTCTCTTTGTTTCTTCCATCTTTATTCCACATTCTCGATCTCTATCAACGACTTCTCCTCCTGCTTCTCCTCTCTCCGTACCTAAACTCAACCGCTTTCTCCGTAGGCGAATATCTCTAGCATCGCCCACATTCATAAGACGCCTCTACTCTCTATTACATCGTCCTCCACCCTCCTGCTAGGGACGGCTCCCTTGCCACGATATCAAAAGACACAGACAACCCCATCTGACTGCATCGTGTGCAAGGATGCAATTCACAACCGTCGACGCGTCGCCCCAGCTGGTGCCCAGCAAACGGGACCCCTTGGTGCCTATCCACTCACACACGGTTGAGGAGCGTGAGGCTAAGCGTCCACGAACTGCCGAGGTCTTGCTTGAAGAACAACTTCCTCAATCGCTCATCGACGCGGTTGAACTTACCAAAGAGACTATCAAGGCAGAAGAGGAAGAACAGCTTCCTCAAGGAATCACCGAGACGGAGGAGGAGAAGCAGAAGCATTGGTTCGTCGGTAGTATCGACCAGGGAACGACTTCAACTCGGTTCCTCATCTTCAATGGCCATGGCGAGCCTGTTGCTAGCCACCAGATCGAGTTTGAGAACCATTACCCGCACTCGGGGTAAGTTGAGCCCCTTTTCTTGTCAAGACTATCGCTAACAAGACGGCAGATGGCATGAGCATAAGCCAATGGAACTCCTCGAGTCTGTCGAAACATGCATTGCAAAGGCGACCGAGAAGTTTTGCGCAGATGGCCACACTGTTTCTGAGATCCGCTCCATTGGCATCACCAACCAGCGCGAGACGACGGTCCTCTGGGACAAGAACACCGGCGAACCCCTCTACAATGCCGTCGTCTGGCCTGACACTCGTACTGCCGCGCTTGTGCGCGACCTAAAGACCCGACCCGGTGCCGAAAAACTCCAGGAGAAGTGCGGACTCCCATTGTCCACATACCCCTCAAGCGTCAAGTTGCTTTGGGTTCTCCAAAACGTAGACTCCGTACGAAAGGCCTATGACGAAGGCCGCCTCGCATTCGGCACTGTTGACTCATGGTTGATCTACCAGCTCAACGGAGGTGCAAACAAGGAGGGTGGACCTGTCTACGTCACAGACTCGACCAACGCCAGCCGTACCATGTTCATGAACCTCAAGACACTTGATTACGACGATGATCTGCTCAAGTTTTTCGACATCGACCGTAACAAGCTTGGTCTTCCTAAGATCGTGCCATCCTCTCATCCCACTGCCTTTGGTACCCTCGCCCGCGGGCCCCTGAAGGGCACACCCATTGCTGGCTGTCTGGGTGATCAATCATCTGCTCTGGTCGGCCAATGTGGTTTCAGCCCAGGCCAAGCCAAGAACACATATGGCACCGGCTGCTTCCTCCTCTACAATGTTGGACACGAACCTGTCATCTCCAAGACGGGCCTGCTCGCAACCGTCGCGTATGACTTTGGTCGGGGTCGTAAACCAGTCTACGCCCTCGAGGGCAGTATCGCTGTTGCTGGTTCCGGTGTCAAGTTTCTACAAAACAACCTTGGCATTATCAAGGCGGCTTCAGAGGTGGACAGTGTTGCTCAGTCCGTCCCCGACAACGGTGGTGTCGTCTTTGTGACGGCGTTCAGTGGTCTCTTTGCCCCGTACTGGATTGACGATGCCAAGGGCACGCTCTGTAAGTCTTCTCGCAAACCTCTCGCTTCTGAATCAGGGCTAACATGTTTCTAGTTGGTGTCACCCAACATACAAAGAAGGGCCACATTGTGCGAGCCACACTCGAGGCTACCTGCCACCAAACGGCGGCGATTCTTGACGCCATGGCCTCGGATTCTGGCCATGCCTTGGACATCCTTGCAGTCGATGGAGGTCTCTCCAATTCGGACCTCTGTATGCAAACTCAGGCTGACCTGAGCGGCGTCCCTGTTGATCGCCCAGCCATGCGCGAAACTACCGCACTGGGGGCCGCAATTGCCGCCGGACTTGCCACTGGAGTCTGGAACGAGCTTGAGGAACTGCACGAAGTGAACAGGAAGGGCCGCAAAGTCTTCAAGCCTCAGCTTGATATCAAGGACCGAAGTCGGATGCGGAAGCGGTGGGAGCGGGCTGTCGACATGAGCAGAGGATGGCTCAAGGATATCGATGATGAATAACGAGAGGATGAAGGAAAGTCATTGGCGGGGAGATATGTGTATCATAACGGTGTTAAAAGGTGTGAACTTGGCATAGCGAGCCTCAGCAACGGAGCTAGGTGTTGGATAAGGATCCTTGGGAATTAGCCGAGGGCTTGGTCTATTGAATAATAAATCTTCTTTAAGCAGTCGGCTGCAAGCAGCTCTGAATGTGTGATACAGAAAGAATCTTGTGAGAGTTGAAGGGACTGATTACCGGGCATCCGATTGGGTCCACGTCGGCTGCTTCTGGGCGTGTAAGTCTGCAGAATGGTGCACAAGTGTGAAGCTGATCAAGTACATGTATTGGGCTTTTGAGGCGATGGCCCATGGCAGTCTGGCCCGTCTACTGGAGGTCCCGCTGAATAGTCTCTACTCTGGACCGTCCTATTTTAGGCATTGATCATCGCTGCTGAATGAGGCCGAGAGCATTCGATGGTGGTCTAGGTCTCAACCAGGAGTTGATAATCGCTCAGATGAGCCGGTAGATGCAGATGCCGAAACTCGAAAAAAAAAAAAAAAAAAAAAAAAAGAGTGCGTCTATTCCGAGTCATAAACGGCAACTCAGGCTTACGCGCCGTGAGAAAATGAATTTAGTTCCCGTGTGGTTGCGACCTAAATATGGATCGGTTGGTAAGACGTGATGGGAGCTGGATCCTTGACGGCTCCTGGTGATATAAGACTGTGAACGAGTAAGCCCCCTGATCTCCTGTAAGGTCCAAATTGTCGATATGAACGAACATGTACAGCGGTTCATTTAGTCCATATTGTCTGTCTGTCTAGGGCGGCCCGGACGCTGACAGGATGCCGTTTGTCTGAAGCCAAAACGGTCCGTGTGGTGCAGATGCGCTCCTTGGATGTACATGCAAAGGTTCGTTTGGATAAGCGCCGACCATGTGGTCCCCGAGTACAACAGATAGGGCTTGGAGTTGTCCCATTTAATGTTTGAGATAACTTGAGGTGATGGCCATCCTGATGCTCTGGCTCTGGAGCAGCATCTAGCTGAGTACATACCTATTGAGGACACCTCCACAATGTGGTCTCTTTGTCAACCATCAACTGAAAGAGAAGTTGCTGGTACTGCGGCAGATAACTACCCTTCCCCTCCATGTCAACACCCCAGCGCCAAGGCAAAAGCCCAAAGAGGCTTTTCCACCTGTACACACTGTTTGCGTGGCCATGTGCGGTAGCATGCACGTCGCAGCTGGGTGAGCATCAAGCCGGGGGGTTCGCGATGCGGTGAGTGGCCTGTAAGTACGATACGATAGGTAGCTTGTATTAAGCTCTTGAGGACATGAAGCTTTTCTTGGACGTTTCATCCAGGCCCGCCAAGGACAAGAAGATGATGATGATGACAAGGTTGCAGCCGGGCCCAGGTTACGGCACCCAACCAGGTACAGAATCAGGGGTCCAGGTCCCCATAAAAAGTCCTAGAAGTCCTGAACTTGAGGGCCCTGCATTGGACGCTTCCCATCCATGATCGTATTTGTCACCCAAACCCGACAGGTCCTAGTCCCCGCCCGGGGCGAGGGCGGCTGAGGGTAATTGGTACATGGCGTTACGAGCCTCACACGCTCTAGGTCAACTGGAGGGGAAGCAGCTGGAGGGTGATGCGCAGAGGGGAGAGGGTTGAAGATTGTCAAAAGAGGATTGATATACTAGTCATCAGTTTCTGATAAAAGTTACAGTCATTGCGATCATCTTGAGGCCGTCAAAAGCTCGCAAAATGGCCAATCGAGGGGTTTGAGGGGTCAACGGCTTCGTCTTTCGCTGCTTGTCGTTCGTCATGCGCATGCTCCCGCCGTGGCTCAAAGGTTCCCCGCCATCCATCCCACCTTTTCCAGTTGACATGAGCGATCAGGCTCTGGACGAGGGACGCGGATAGTAACACAAAAAGCTGATGAATGGCAGTCAGCTTCTATATCAGGATTCCACATCCCTCTACTTTTCCAATTCCCTTCCATCTCGTTCATCCCTAACCGAAAAACGGTCAATTGGTCCATGGGAGTGGGAGCTGGAGAGAACCCCACCATGGAGCCCGCCAATGTCGGCCACAGCCACAGTCATCAATCAGCGACAAGCCGTGCCGTCAGCGAGAGGGACCCCCCGGCAGTTTCTTTTTTTGCAACGGGCAACAGATATGGACAAGGCAGACTTTGGGGCCGCTGTCCGTGGCATTGGGCCCTTGTCCTGTTGGTCAAATGTTTACTCTTGAGCTTACATGCCCAGCCTGATTGGCAAATAGACCCAGGTTGAGTATCAGGTCGGCCGTTTGTGCTGCGTCGACGAGTCTCTACCCGCTGCCGTAATGCAATGTAGCTGCCCGTCAGTTCGTCTCGATTCTCGCCCGCCTACCAATTCTCATCCCCGTCATTGAAGCCGGTGAGAGGAAAATCCGTCGGCCAGTTGATGGAATGTCCTGCTGCATCCCCTGTCCTCAGCCTTACACTGCTGGAAACGCCCTAGCGCCGTCAGCTCTAGACTTCTCCACCTGGAGGGGGGGTCCTGGGCGGTCTCTGTTTCTGGTGGTCCTGCGAGGTGCCCCAATCCCCGTCCTTGATTCTCTGCCCACAAGTGCCCAGCCTGCAGCGCCTCGTCAGCCACCTCAGCCCAAGAGCCCAAAAGGCCTGCTCAGATCTCATTGTTCCTTTTTATTGCGAGAAGCGAAGGAAGCAGTGATTCCCACGATCAGAACCCATCGCCTATCCACCTGCTAAAGCTTGCGCCTCTTTGCCCATCGAATTTTCTCTCTGTGACGGTCTCATCAGCATCATCAAGTTCGGCTCGTCCGTGCCCACGCCAGCGCCAGCGCCAGACTTGACGGCCTGCCTACCTACCCATCCATACATACGCCAACGCAACACAGCCAGACAGAGAGCCCACCTTTCGTCGACAGGCTCTCCCGCTACCTCGCAACTTTTTCTACATGCCTGGCTCCAGCTGTCAGAAGAGCGACTCGGCAACTTACTTGCTCCCAAGCTACAGCCACGGAGCGCACCTAGAGACGGCAACGGATCCAAGGTCTAGAAGCAAGCCAAACTGAACATCGGCGACCATATTCCAGGCCAGCATCAAGCCAGCCCAGAAGAGAGCCGCCAGCGGCGTCCAGTCCTACCAAGTCGACCTCAGCTCTGCTGCAACCAGCTCAGCCCAAGCTCAGCCCAAGCTTGTCAGCCAACCAGCCGGCGACCACTTCAGACTCGTACATCCCACTTCGCACGCCCCCCTCCTGCTCCCACTCCCGCCCGCCCATCGCATCAACCTGGGAGCTAGACAACCTGGTGCTGGACTGTAGCCAGGCCAGGCCAGACCGTCTCTTCTCTCTCTCTCGACTTTTGCTCCCTCACAACGCCTCTGCTCTGCTCTGCACTGCGCTACACTGCTGCTCTCCAGAAACCGCTTCTCTCCTCCTCCACCCCCCGTGCTAATTTCTGACCCGAGCCCGAGCCTGACCCTCTCTCATTCCCCCCTCCCCCTCCTGCGCCCAATCCCAATCCAACCCACCCCCCTCGTCGTCGTCCTATCCTGTCCTGTTCTGTCCGCTCCGTCCTGCCCCGTCCTGCTGCTGCGGCGCCTCGCCTCGCCGCCCTCTGCGTCTGTGCCTGTGCCTCTGTGCCTCTTCTGACCTTTGGTCCTACTCCTCAAACCTCCCCCCTTTGCTCCTCTTCCTCTCTTCCATATGAGTTCTATGAACTCCCGCTTCAAGAGCTTTGGCTTCGGAAAACGCAAGTCCGCTGCAAGCATCCAGAACGTCGAGGGTCTGACCCCAAGCCCAACCCCTCCTCCGGGCCAAATACCGCAGCCTCCTCACCAACACCAACACCAGCTCAACGCTCCCTCAATCGCCGCCTCGTCGTCCACGACAAGCCTCCCAATGAATCACCCGGGCCCTGGAAATCGCCCGCCCAGCTATACAGCCAACTTTCCTCCCGGCCAAGCTCCCCTCGGCCGCACCAGTCCTCTCACCCAGCAGCCCAACCGCACTCCTCCCAGCCAAATGGTTGGCGGCCCGCCCCCGATCAACACCGGTGCCCCCGTGGGCTACCCTCCCGGAATGGCTCCCATGGGCCAAGGTCCTCCTCCGATGGGAGGTCCTCCCGGCTTTGGACAGCCTCCTCCGCCTCAGGGCTACCCTCCCGCCGGTCCTCCTCCTCCTCAAGGCGGCCCCATCGGTCAGCAGTTCCAGCGCCCGGGCCCCGCTGCTGAGGTTGAGGGAGCCAGCCGGAGCAAGGCCCAGCTGATCGTGGGCATTGATTTTGTACGCATTTGAAGGGTTGCCAGTTCAGAAGCGCAGTGGCTAATTGAGAAACCAGGGTACCACTTTCTCTGGCGTTGCCTTTGCGTTTGCGACCAACAACGAGGCCAAGGAAGACATCATTACTGAGTGGCCAGGCGCTGGCTCTTACACCAAGCAAAAGGTACGTGGAGTCGAGACAAGCAGCAAATATCGAGAGGCGCAGAGACTAAAGTCATTCTGCTCCAGATTCCCACGGTGCTTTACTACGATCAATACCAAAAGGTGGTAGGATGGGGTCCCGATATTGCTGACGCCCTCGCTCCCACCGGATACCCCAAGCCCGGTGTGCAAAAGGTTGAGTGGTTCAAGCTTCAGCTGATGCTCAGCGGAAACACCTACATCGATCCCATCAACCTCCCTCCTCTGCCCCCAGGAAAGTCCGAAATCGACGTCGCCGCCGATTACCTCTTCAAGCTCCGACAGGCCATGCGGTCAGCTCTGCAAAAGACGCTGGGTGAAGTCTTTAACCGAGAAGAGCGCAACATCCGATACTATCTGACCGTGCCTGCTATCTGGAACGATGCCGGCAAGGCCGCCACCAGAGCTGCCGCCATCCAGGCTGGTTTCCTCCGAGACGAGAACGACAACCGTCTTACCCTGGTCTCTGAGCCCGAGGCCGCCGCCCTCTTCTGCTCCAAGACTGGTCTCCTGAACCTCAAGGTCCACGATGCCGTCCTGATTGTGGATTGTGGTGGTGGTACTGTTGATTTGATCGCCTACGAAGTCGAGGAGGAGAACCCCTTCACCGTCGCCGAGTGCACAGCTGGTTCCGGTGACTCGTGTGGTTCCACCGCCCTGAACCGAAACTTCAGCAACATTCTCCGGACCAAGATCCGCAAGATGAAGCTTCCCGATGGTTCCAAGACGGCCGGTCGTGTCTATGCCAAGTGTATCATGGACTTTGAGAACCGAATCAAGGCCGATTTCCGGAATAACGGCCAGAAGTGGGCTGTCGACGTTGGTATCGAGGCTGAGTTCCCCGAGGCTGGCATCGAGGAGGGTTACATGACCTTCTCCAACGAGGAGATTCTCCAGTGCTTCGAGCCCGTTGTTAACCGCATTCTGGAGCTCGTGAGAAACCAGATTATTGCCATTCAGGCCCAGAACCGTACCCTCCAGAACATCCTGGTTGTTGGTGGTTTCGGTGCTTCCGAGTACCTTTTCCAGCAGATCAAGCTCCACGTCCCTCCCCAGTTCCAGTCCAAGGTCGTCCGCCCCATGGACTCAGTGGCCGCCATCGTCAAGGGTGCTGTCACCGCCGGAATCACGGAGCGAATCATCACCCACCGTGTCGCCCGTCGACACTACCTCATGGCCACCCTCCAGCCCTTTAAGGAAGGCTACCACCCTGAGGCCTACCGTGTGCCCTCTCTGGACGGCAAGGACCGTTGCAAGTTCACCCGACAGATCTTTGTCCAGAAGGGTCAAAAGGTCAAGAACGGCGAGCCTGTCAAGGTCTCGTTCTTCCGACAAGTCGCTCCTGGCGCTACCCTCATGTACGAGGATGTCCTGTACGCCTGTGACGACGATGTCTGCCCCGAATACACCAAGGATCCCCGTAAGTTTATTGTTGCGTACAAGTGATTCAAAGACTAACAATCCGCAGGCATCAAGGAAGTTGTCACGCTTACCTCGGATCTCTCCCGCAAGAACCTGGAGAAGGACTTTGAACGAATGGATACCCCTCAAGGCACCTTCTACCGCGTCTACTTTGATATCTACCTGACCCTGGATGGCTCCGAATTCAGTGCCGAGCTTGTCTGCCAGGGCGAAGTCATGGGCCGCTGCCGCGCCCGCTTCCGATAAACATGCAGTATAATGGAAAGAGAAAGCGATAAACTTGGAGTTTCACTTTGGAACCGCATGATACCTGGCAAGATGCAGAGGCGGGTGAGACTTGCTCGGAACACCCCCCGAAATATGACAGACAGAGCAAGGGAAATATCTGGGACCGTCTTGGGATCATCCGACGAGACCAAAGAGACATGTCGAGCGACGAAAGATGTTGGATTTAGTACTAGGAGATTAAATAACTTGAGCGTGGTTGACACCAGGTGTGTCCAAGCCTGGTGTTGGGTTCTGAATTGACGGAGGGGGAGAGTTACATGCATGAACGACATGATGATCACTCGTATATAGACAATGGAGACATCATTGAATGTGCATAGCGTCTCGACAAGACTTGTGTGTTTAGTGGCTAATGATGCAAAGATATCGGGTATGAGAATGTCCAAATCTTGATCTACATCGAATCTGATCCTGTATATGAACTCAGCTGAGACTCCTGTCTTGGTGCCCAAGTTATTGAACTAGAGCAACTCAATCAGTCAAATGGCAAGGGGTACCAGCCGACTTGCACAGCTAGATTTAAGTCATGGTCCGAGTTGCATGGCCAATCCCAGGCGAAAGCTGGACCCGAACTCTCCAATCCAGTGATACCTTTTTCTCTCACGGCAATATTTAGCAGAGAGTATCCAGGACATGGTGGCATATATGTCATTGATCAGCCAGTGTCAGCCACAAGGAAGCCCTTCTCAACTCAAATTCCCGGCACATGGCAATCGCTGTTCCTGGACCCTCTATCCCGCTCTCTAAGTGACAAGGAAAACAGAACAAAGGAGGTTCAATTACGGTTGGAACTGGGCGTTATTGGGAATTGGATGGTGGGGTCATGCAAGGTGCCGCTCACGTGGGGATTACCTACTTTACAGCTACAGCCCAACCAACGTTGAGTTAAGACCTCATATATAATTGCCCATCGTGCTTCTAACGCAAGCACCCGGTCCATGTAGAGTAAAATCAACTGCTTTCGTCGACTTGTGGGAAGTATGGTGGGATTTCTGTCCAACTTGCAATATAGATCCAACATTCGGGAGGTTTCTCATGATGGCCTCACTTATGGCGGCAACAGCCAAAAAGGGAAGGTTATATCACAGCATCAATGTTCACAGCTACCAACACGGGATCTGTGTAGAATCTAACCCTATACCGCATATTTGCATTCATCGTTACTCACACAACCATTCGTCGTCTGATCTTTTGCTGGCATGCATGTTCAGCCAGGGGTCTGGTTCTTGTCGATATCCCTGGCCCGTGGTCCCCTGACGTCATAGCTTTCAACCATGGCCACTCAAACTCGTGTAAGTCATGGCAGCCCAGACAAACATGGCAAGTTCTCGCTGTGAAGCGCCTTCCTTCGGTGAGGCCTTTCCCTGTCTACTCTTTCCTTTTGCACTGTTTCAAAGTCTCGAACTGGCCGTTCCATTATTTTCGGCCTTTCTTTCTCTTTCATCTTCAGCTCCATTCTCTCCTTTACTCGAGGCCGACTCTTGGGCTTCTATCCTTCTTCAACCCTCTGGATTTGTTACCCTCTTTTTGTTTATCTGTTGATCAGCAAGCACCAAAAATATTAATAGTATCGTCTCTCCTCCTCGGCTGTTTCAGATTCTGGCCACCTCCCCTCCTTACCCGCTCCTCTACGATAACCTAGCCGATCTCGTCGCTCTCAGCCGGTCCACCCCTGCTCATTGCCCTAGACTCCATCATCTGTCCAGCCACTCTTCGCTGCCACGCCTCCAGCGCAGATCAATTCGACAAGGGTCATCAGAAAACGGTTCCCAGGTATCCAGGAAGACAGGCTTGGCTCGCAGCATCGTCATCGCCGATACGTCACTTAAGTCCCTCGATCCTGGAAAGCACCCCAACGCCGTCGTATCTTACATATACTGCTCGCCGACTATACTTGCTTCAGTGGACAGCTATCTTTGGAGGCCATGGTCACGACCAACTAATACTTTCTATCACTTTGTCCTTCTCGACTCAACACAATTCCCTCGGGCAACCTCAATTGGATCACAACGCAAATCAACAATTCGTTGTTGATTGTGTCTCACTTACACCCTTTGAGCCAGGAAATGGTATCTTCGTCGAAATGTGGAGACGCCAGAAGCGCCTCTTCATTGCGCCGATTGCTGGTGCCTGCCCTCATCATTGGGTTGTGCATGCAGGAAGCCAGGGCTGTCAGTTTAGAGGTCCCTCCAAGGATCTCGGAAGATGACCTTTTGCAAAAATGGGGGCAATACACCGTGAGAAATCTACGTCGAAAAGAACCTGAAGACCCTGAGAGGCCGGTTCCCTTGGTCATTACCAACAAATGCGATTCAACCATCTGGCCTGGCATCGCAACTCAGTCTGGTAAAGGCCCGGGCGTCGGGGGCTTCGAGCTTGCCCAGGGGAAAAGCAAGGAACTTTGGGTAGGATCAGAGTGGCAAGGTCGCGTCTGGGGGAGGACGAATTGCACTGTCAAGGGCGATTCATGTTCCTGCAAAACGGGTGACTGTTTTGGCAAGTTGGACTGCGAGTTCAGTGTAAGTGCTTTACCAAGTGTTTTTCACATCCAGTATTAACGTATAGTCAGGGGTCAACGCCAGCAACACTCGCCGAGTTCACCTTAGCTGGCGGCTTACACAAGGAGCAAACTTTCTACGACATTTCCCTAGTTGACGGCTACAATCTCCCGATGGGCATTGTGTACATCCCTGCCAAGAACACAACCTTCATCCCGCCAAATCTCACCAACTGCGCGTGCATTGCATCTCCTAGTTGGATCTATGCACACGCTGATACTGGGACCTACTACACCAACTCGACATATCCAGTGCCTCTGGAAAACAGGATCGACAACAATGACGCACGCCGCTGGTGTCCATGGAAATATCTTGCCTTTCCGCCCACTAAGCCTGGTGACGGCATCTACCCCTACCCGGACGATCAGATCCAGCGGCCCGAGTTTTCACCTTGCAACAGCGCGTGCGCCGCATACGGCACTGACAAAGAGTGTTGTGTAGGCAGATACCACGACCCGGATATTTGCAAGCCATCCGATTACAGCAAGGCCGCCAAAGCAATGTGTCCCGATGCTTACAGCTTTGCTTTCGACGATCAGAGTTCGACGTTTATCATTCCTAAGGGTGGCGGCTGGGAGATCGTCATGTGCCCCAAGGGTCGCTCGACTAACATTCTGCGTCAGTTGGGCGATGAAATGAATGAGCTAGCCGATTCAGGGGGACTATCACAGGTTGCCCAGAAGCGGCTCAAGAATGTCACATATATCATATCTGACAAGAGTATCGCGAATAATGTGTTCCCGGCGATTATTACGATGGGCTCTGCGGCGTTGGCAACTGGACTATGGCTACTATTATGAGCATTTGGGGGTCTGATCGAGACAACTTGACAAGAGCTGGAAACATACTTTCTTTCCTTTGTTTATAGAAGACAGGCTGGTTCCTGATCTTGTACGTCCTTTTGACTGTTCCTTTCCTGACGTCGGCTTGGATCGAGAATGAGCATACGATTAGATGATAGACGATGAGCTGAGCAGGGAGTTGGTTTCAAATCCCTGGGCCAGAATGCTTATACCCTTCTTTCTTTGATGCCCTAGATGAGAAGTTGTTATTCTCTCTACCTTTGTACAGGCTTCTATCGCTTTGAGATAACTATCATGCTGTATGTCCACCCTCGGATTAGTCCACTTCCCTCTGCGGTGAAGTGACTTCTAGATATCAAGTGTTTCTAAGCGCAGCAGCGCGTTGATGACTATCTCCGCCTCTCCTTTCGTCTCCTCTCCCACTCGGCGCGCTCTTCCTCATCACTGCCGCTAAACTCGGCGTCGTCATCACTCTCATCGTCTACACCTTGTGCGACGGCATGCTTGTGACCGCCATGCTTGGCACTAGCAGCCGAATTGTCGACGGTAATAAAGTCGCCGGCGTTCTGGTTGGCGTACTCGTGCTTCTGGATGAGCTCGCGTAGCTCCTTGTTGGTGGGGTCGACGAGCTGGTATGGCGTCAGGCGGGCCTTGTTCTTGACGCGCGGGTTCGAGCCGGCCTCGAGCATCATCTCGACAAGGGCGTTGCCAAAGGGTCTCTGGGCGGGTGGCTCCGAGTTGATCCAGCGGATGGCGGTGTGGAGGGGGGTGTCGCCCTCGAGGCGGGTTAGGGGGTCGCATTCAAAGTCGGGCTGGTCGAGGAGGAGGTCGATGATTTCGTCTAAGTTGGAGGAGGTGTTAGCTCGTTGTATGCTTCGATCGCGGATGATGGGGAGATGCACAGTTGCCGCGGGAGGCGGCCTCGTGGTAGAGGTGGTTGCCCATGACGGTGGTGGTCTCGTTGAGGAGCTTCGTGATCTCGGGGTCGGATTTGTCCTCGAGGCACTCGGTGAGGAGGTCGGTGTTGTTGCGGCGGCATGCCTCGATCAAGAGCTCCTTGACGGAGGCGCCCTGTGTGCGTGTTGGTTAGATGGTACGGTTGTATGGGTTGTTGAGGCCTGACTTACATCGTGCTCCTCGTCAGCGCCCATCTTTGCTGGTTGACCAAGATGTGTATATCAAGCTGATTTCCAAGGGAAGCGGGGTATCAGTTGGTTGACAATGGGAAAAAGATTGAGGGTTTTCGGGAGAGATTCCGGAATGCTCGGTACAAGTCGAGGTGTGCAAAGTCAACAATAGAGTACGTGTTTGCGGCGTCGTCGTCACCAGGGGATATGAAAGGAGGTGGCAGTGATGATGTAGCGTTTGTCGTTGGTGTTTTGGAGGGGCTGAGGCTGAAGCGCCCAGGGCAGCAAAGAGCAGGAAATGGCGGGGGAGATGGCGCTAAGACATGGTCCGTCATGGTAGAGGCTGGACCCCACTAGAGACGCTGCCGCCTGGGCATGGAAACGCACGAGGTGGAGGCCTTGGCGGCCTTGGGACTTTCTTGGAGAAAAAAGAAGTCATATTCGTTTCTATTCAACAGACGAATCAACGACGCACAACGAACAACAATAAGACACCCGTTCGCTTTCAAACAAGGCTCTATTGCAGACAGTTTCTTGCTATCAACTCTTGTCCCTAGCAAACCGCCATCATGTTGCTCTGTAAGACTCATCCTCACCTCTCCCCCAACCTCGCTAACCACACCAAGTCTGTCCCCATTGCGCCAACATCCTCACCGTCTCCTTCACAAACACGCGCACCAACCGCCTCGAGTGCCGCACCTGCCCCTTCGAGCACCACATCACCGAGCCCGTCTTCTCGCGCCGCATGTACGAGCGCGTCGAGAAGGAGGACGTGTTCGGCGGGCCGGGAGCCTGGGACAATGCGCAAAAGGGCCGCGTCCAGTGCCCCAACGAGGGCTGCAACGGCGACGAGGCCGCCTTCTTCCAGGTCCAGATCCGCAGTGCCGACGAGCCCATGACGAGCTTCTACAAGTGCATGACTTGCGGACACCGGTGGAGAGAGAACTAGGCTTGTTATGAGTCGGTGTCGGAGGAGGGTCTTGCTATTTGTTCTTGGTTGCGAGGAGAATCGGAGTTTGTCATAGACTGTAGCTCGTGTTTTTCGAGTTGGAAGAATAAAAAATTATGTAGCCTCGTCATGTTGCGAGGCGTTTGCTGGGCTGGACAGTTACGATTGAGAAGGCTTCTGCTTCGTCTTGATCTTGATCTTGATCGTCTTCTTCTTCCGCGTAGGAGTCTTGATGTCATCTTGTTCTTCGGGGCTTCTCTGGTCCTCTTGTCGTGGCTTGTGTGACTGTCCACGAGGCGCGTCGTCGCCTTGGTCGCAAGTCCTCTAGCTTTCGCGATGCCAATCGATCGAGGCCTTCATGCCCTCCTCGACCAGTCTCTGGACCACGTCCGGGCTCATGATCTGCTGTCGGAACATCTCCTGCTGGAGGAGCTCGAGGTGTCGCAGGGTCGGACCCGGGTAGGTCAGGTACTTGAGGTAGGGCGGCTTGCTCCAGTACTGGAGATAGGCGAGGTATGCGACAAAGGCGGGTTGGTTGAGGAGCTTTTGGGAAGCGAGATGGTTGAGGTAGTAAGGGTTTGCTAGAGATTGTACAAACTAGAAACAATAAAGGTCAGCCGGGGAGAGAGGGGAGAAGAGCGCAGAACGAACCTCGAGCTCAATCTCGAAACGCGAGTAGCCGCCATACTTGGGCTCCGTGTCCGTCTGCGCGGGCGCGGGTGGAGGTGAGCCCATTGGGACATCTTGAGAGGCCTCAGCAGCCATTTCGGATGATAGTATGAGTTATCAAGCAAAAGGCGCTGTATTTGTTGGTGGCGATGCGGGTTGATGGTCTCTCTCCTTTGCGTTGGCGCAGGGAAGTGGAGGGAGGCTGCACAAAGGAACTTGGAAGCTGCCCGACCCACTTTGCACTCTATCGACGTCAGCTGAAGCTTGCTTCATCAAGCATCCATGATGGCTTTGGTTAGGTCATGATGTTAACCTATGATTGTTTTTGTTGGTGTGTTTTGCTTTACTCCTCTCAAACATTAAATCACTACCTATTCTCTTCTTCTTCAGAGGTGCTTGTAGTATATTATTCAGTGGCCCTCTCGAACGGCTGCCTCCTGTGATGCCTACTAGGTAGACCAACAACAAACTTTTCTGCCTACGTCCCTATATATGCACCTTTTCTTTGTGCTCTAGGCCCTCGAAACTTGATCTCTTCATCGATCTCTTCTTTATTGAACTGTCACTCATCTCGACTCGAAAATGTCAGAATCCCGCGCTTCAAGTACAGTCAAGACGCGCATCCTCATCATATCCGACACCCACGGCTCCGAACCAAAACCCAAGCCCGACGACGGCTGGCCAACCACTGAGGATGAACTCGATCAGGGTGACTTGAAGTGGGCTCACACAGGCTGGAGAGAGCCTCTGCCAGAGGCGGATGTTGTCCTCCATTGCGGAGACCTGACCCTGCGTTCAACCGTCCCGGAATACGAAGCAACCTTTGATGTGCTACGCTCCATCCGGGCTCCTCTCAAGCTGGTTATTGCAGGGAACCACGATACTGCTCTTGACGAGCACTTCTGGATTAATGAAGCCCGACGTACTAAAAAGACCATGAACCAGGTCAAGGATATCATCGAAGCTGCCAAAGCAGACGGGGTCCGATATCTCACCGAAGGCGTTCACGAGTTCACCTTGGACAACGGGGCTCGACTCAAGGTGTTCGCAAGCCAGTGGACACCTGCATTTGGCGGCTGGGCATTCCAATATGACGACGGCCACGACTTCAAGATCCCCGAGGGCATCGACGTGGCCATGACCCATGGCCCTCCGACTGGCATCCTCGACTTTGCCGGCATGACGGGGACCCGGGCCGGATGCCCCGACCTCCTGCGCGCCGTCACCCGCGCGAAGCCAAAGATCCACTGCTTTGGACACATCCACGAGGCATGGGGCTCGCTCCTCGCCACGTGGGACGACAACAAGATCGACCAGGAGCGGTCCAAAGCCGTTGGGCTCAAGGGCCTGCGGCCAAACCGCGTGACGCAGGATGAGGAGACGTACAAAACGACGAAGGCGAAGCTCATCAAGATGAGCCGGCAGAGGGGTGCGCATCTGGATCTCACCGAAGGTGACTACCATCTCGTGCAGGGGGAGAAGACGCTGTTTGTGAATGCTGCCATCATGAGTATTCAATATCGAGCCATACAGCTGCCCTGGCTCATCGACGTCGACTTGGCCAAGGCCGATGAGAGTCAAGAACCTCAAGATTAAGATGGAAGAGAATACGGAGGGAGAGCAGGATAAAGGAGCCAGGGGTTATGTGCTTGACAAATCGCAAGCAAATCCATTTCCATCATTACTTTTTTTTTCCGCTATTGCAAATAGATATAGCCTTTCATCAAAAGATGCTATACCCAATATCCAAAAAGTGACCAAAACATCCAAATGTCATATCTCGAAGCATACTCTCGTTCAGAACATTAAACAACGCCCCAGGCCTCGCAATGAAGCCCCATTAAGATTACTCCCCAGGCGCTCTATCACCGGATTATACCTGTGTAAAATCTCACACCTTACAGAGCGAAAAAGGCAGCCAGGATGGCGAGGAAGCCACCAAAGGCAGGGCCGGTCATGGCAGCGGCGTTGCCAGTCTCGCTGGCAGCGGCGCCGGTCTCGCTAGTCTCGGAGCCAGAGCCGGAACCAGTGCCGGTCTCCTCATCGTCACTTCCACTAGCACCAGTCTTAGTGGGCTTGGTGGTGGTCTTGTTGTTGGGGCCAGGGGTGACGGGGACGTCGGTAGTGGAGGAGAAGATGGCAGGGACGGTGACGGAGCCTGTGATGGAGGTGTCGACGCTGACAGTGACGGATTCAGTGTTCTCCTCATCGGAGGCAGTCTCGGTCTCAGACTCGGTCTCGGGGGCGGTAGCAGTGACGGTACCGGTCACAGAGCCAGACTTGCCAGCGGCCGAGGAATAAGCCGCGCAGGCAGCCTGGGCGGCGGCTAGGGCCTTGGGGAGGTCGGCAGCCTCGCACTCCTTAATCAGGCAGGGCGAGATCTGGGGGGTGAGCTTCTCCTGGAAGGAGGGTTCGCACTGGCAGGCGGTATCCTCGAGGTCACAGCCGGCCTTGGGGACGTACTCCTCAAGACACTTGAGCTATTGGGCGTGTGTTAGATGGTGTTGTTGTGACACAGGTGTCCATGTTGATGTTGACTTACAGCGCACTTGGGCTGGCCAGTGAAGTCCTGGGCGGCGACGAGGCCGGCAGCAGCGAGGAAGAGAGTGGCCTTCATTTTGAATTATGGATTTGAAGCACGATTGATGAGAAATTTGTCTTGTTCGTTAAATTCGTAAGCAAGCTCGAGATGATGATGCTGGTGGGTAGAGGTAAGAGGCGCTCCTCGGTAGGTCGGTCCAGGCCCTTTTATAGCTGCTTCCAACTCCCGGGGCGCTGCTGGTTAATTAACTTACCCCATAAGAACAAGCCTTGTCGGGCGGACAAGGGTCCCGGTCCAGAATTGACTGAGGGAAACGGGCTCCATTCAAATTATCCATTCATCGGCTGGTCGGAAGGGCCTCTAATGGGCTTGTCTCTGCTCCAGCTGCCTCTCTCCTCCTGTCCTGCCCCTGGACCCCTGGAAGCTTGTGAGCTAGAGTCCACTAGACCCTGCGCTATGCGGCCGGGGGTTACGTGCCTGAGTGGAAAGTAGCGTGTAAATCCCCCGTACTGGTACTTGTGTTCCCCAATCTAGACGAGCCTGGAGCCATTCCCGCCCAGCCAAAGCTTGAACGTGTTGCCCAGAACTTCTTTTTCGCTTTTTTTTATTTTAAACTTTGGCTGAAACCTGCCCAACAAATCAATTAGGAAGGAATGAATCCTTGGTGCCGTTTTCCCGTTCGCCCCAGACAATTAAATACGGATACGTACAACCAAACTCCATGGCCCCCATTTGCATCGAGAAGCCCCAGTTTTCCTTCAATTCCTCTCTCTACCCCCTCCCCCTCGTCTTGCCAGAATCATCCGTTTTTGACCCTGTAACGTCATCAACTGAGTCCCTACGAATAGAGAAGAGGTCATTAGAAGCTGCTGGGGTGTCAACAGCCGAGAAACCACGCCATGGCCACCAGAACCACCGAGATGAAAACTCTTGGTGAGGCTGGGGAGGATGGAAGGGCCAAGATGGAGAGGGCTTACTCAGTTGTCAGCTTATTACCTTATATCCCCTCCATCTTCTCGCATGGTACATGCCGCTCTGGGAAAGGATCAATCCTCTTGTGAGGCATTGCCATGCCAACGTCTCAAGGCCATTGGGCCGGCGCATCGTCTCTCTCTCGTCTCTTTTTGAGCAGCACAGAAGTGCAGTGGCTTCCCTGTCAATCCCCGTTTGAGAGTGCAGACTCACTGCCATCCTCTCAGGGATCATTGGTGGATACCTCGGGGGCTTTTTGTTGACGGATGCTTCTAATTCTGGTGAGGGGGTCATGGCTGTGAGAGACAACCTACCTACCGTCAACACTGCAGGGTCCTTCTTTTATCCATACATGGATGGATCTCGGCAACTGCTGACCCTCACATGACGGCTTCAGGTCAGGTCAGGCCATGACGGTTACGTTTCTTCCTCCAACACCCTTGGTTTCTCTTCTACTCGAGATCCAGCCTACCTACGGTGCCTGGCCAGCCACGACACGACAGGACATGACACCCGCGTCGCGTCGCCTGCACCACCCACGCACGCATGCAGGTGGAGTGCCTATACATAGGTAGGTAGGTCGTGTTGGCAAATACGAGCCGCCATTCCGCTGGCCTGCCTAAAATCGATGCATGGCAACGTAAGAAGTCATCAACCATGGACTTACTGGATTGTGTGGATATAAGTCAACCTCTGCCTCATCCTGCCAGCTTTCGTCTGTCATGCCTCTCTCTTAAATCCAGGTGCTGCCAGTTCGCACTTGGCGCTAGTAACGATGCAATGTTGCTTGATAGAAAGCTTGACACACCCGCTCCAAACCTCAAACACTCAAAAATGACATCAAATCCGGATGGGGAATAAGAATAGGCGCCCGTAGACAAGAGGTTGTTCCGAAAGTCAAGTCGGAGGTCGGTACGGTCGAGCTCCGACCCGATAGCGGAGCAGTCACTAACTAAACTTCCGGTCCGGCCCGGCCATCCATCCATTGCCCGGGGAAAGGTATAGCAAGCGCACACGGAAGGGAAAGGGATCTCTTCTCCAGCTAGGGATGGCAAGGCTTCACAAGCCTTTATCGTATCTAAAACCGCTACAAATGTAGCACAAATGCTCATAGCCCAACAAACGATGTCATCATGCACGCACGATCAAGCAAAATTGACTTTGTTCTCTTTATTGACTGTCACACTCTATCAAGGCTCTTTAGGTTTTATTGATACAAGACAACTCGGTCACTGCCAAAACCGAAAGTCCTCGTCTATAGACATCATGCTTTTTCGTTTTTGTCTTCTTAATTAGCTTAGCCCTTGTAGGGGCTGGGGCCAACCATCAGCTCGGGCTTGACGAGAGTGTCAAACTCCTCCTCGGTCAGAGCCTGGAGCTCCAGGGCACTCTCCTTAAGGGTGAGGCCCTTCTTGTGGGCGTTCTTGGCCACCTTGCTGGCCATGTCGTAGCCGATCTTGGGGTTAAGGCAGGTGACAAGCATAAGACTGCAAGACATAATTAGCGTTTCGTACGTGAGAGTTTCAGTCCAGGGGCACTTACGACTCCTTCATGATGCTGGCAATCTTCTCCTCGTTGGCGGTGAGGCCGGCAACCAGGTTCTTCTCGAATGATCGCATACCGTCAGTCAGCAGGCGGGAGCTGTGGAGGAGGTTGCGGATGACCAGGGGCTTGTAGACGTTGAGCTCGAACTGGCCGTTCATGCCACCGATGGTGGTAGCGACGTTGTTACCCATGACCTGAGCGCAGACCATGGTCAAGGCCTCGCACTGGGTGGGGTTGACCTTGCCGGGCATGATGCTGCTGCCGGGCTCGTTCTCGGGCAGGTTCAGCTCACCAAGACCACAACGGGGACCGCTGCCAAGGTATCGGATGTCCTGGGCGATCTTGGTAAGGGAGCCGGCGAGGGTGTTGAGGGATCCGTGGGCCTGAACAATGGCATCGTGGGCGGCCAGAGACTCGAACTTGTTGGGGGCAGTCTTGAACTCGGTGCCAGTCATCTTGGTGACCTCCTCAGCAATAGCCTCGGCAAAGCCCTCGAAGGTGTTGATACCGGTACCAACGGCAGTACCACCCTGGGCGAGAAGTCGCAGGTCGGGGAGAGAGCTCTCAACGCGCTTGATGCTGAAGTCGAGCTGAGCAACGTAGCCGGAGAACTCCTGAGCGAGGGTGAGAGGAGTGGCGTCCTGAAGGTGAGTGCGGCCGATCTTGATGATCTTCTTGGCCTCAAACTCGTCGACCTTCTTCTGAATGGCCTCGCGGAGGCTTCGCAGGGCGGGGAGGAGCTCACCCTCGAGGTCGAGGACGGCAGCAATGTGCATGACGGTGGGGAAGGTGTCGTTGGACGAGGCGCTGCGGTTGACGTGGTCGTTGGGGTGGACGGGCTTCTTGCTGCCCATGGTGCCGCCGAGGATCTCAATGGCACGGTTGGAGATGACCTCGTTGGCGTTCATGTTGGACTGAGTGCCGGAGCCGGTCTGCCAGACGACGAGGGGGAAGTGGTCGATGAGCTTGCCGTCGGCCACCTCCTTGGCGGCCTGCTGGATAGCGGCACCGATCTTGGGGTCTGTAAAAGTCGCTCGTCAGCGCATTGGCCTTGTAGGATACGTGAGTTATGAGTTTGGCAGCAGCTTCACGGAACTCGTCAGCTTGCACCCACAGCGAGGGCACAAGCCAAGCTGTCCAAGCTGAATTCTCTAATACCCCGCCAACCTCCACCAAGACTCTCTCTACTCACCGAGGCCATATCGCATGTTGACAGTGGCAGCAGCGCCTTTGAGGATACCGAAAGCCTTGACAATGGGAGGGGGCATGCGGTCCTGGGGCTGGTTGATACGGAAGTTCTCGAGAGAACGCTCCGTCTGGGCGCCCCAGTAGCGGTCGGCGGGGACCTGGATCTCGCCAAAGGCGTCGCTCTCAGTTCGTGTCTGAGACATTCTGACGGAGGTGCTGTGGATGGCTCTGGAGAGTCGAAGGCCGGCCGGAGCAGTCTGATTATGAAGTCGCAGCTGCGGGGCAAGCGAGCATGTGGGCGTAGCTCGGGACACCCGAGGCAGCACCGACTTCACAAGCCCCGAGGTGGCAGCAGCACGTCCCGTGACGGTTCGAAGCATGATGGGCTGAGCTGGTTTGGCGGCGGCAGTCTGGCGAAACGCTATTCCGGGAGGTGGAGGGAGGGCCAATTGGGCTTGGCCTGAGCTCAGAGAGGAAAGAGATGGGCTTCGAGAGCAAGGATTCGAAGGACGCTGGCCAAAGAACTCGGGGAGGAAGCAGGTGAACAATCAGAGAGAAGGCCAAACCCGGATTCTGTTGTCCTCGGCTGGTGATTTAGTAGATTTTATCGGCTCTTATCGGATCTGATACCGGAACTGCAATGCTGGGACCCGTCAACCCGGCGGGCGTGGTCGGAGCTGGGTCACGTGGTTGAGCCGTTTTGTTTGCCGGCGTATAGTTGATATGCCGGTGTCGGCTCGGCGTAGGTACCTAGGTAGGAAGAGGAGGTATCAATCAACCGGGCGTAGTGGTGCAAAAGGGTGCTGTAGTTATCAACTCTGGGTGGTTATTGGAAGGCTGGTTGCTATAATCACTGAGCAGGGCACTTCTCGTTTTATAGTAGTCAAACATGATGAGAATGCAAGGCACAACCCAAAAACACAACGCAGTTCTCGGCACAATGCAACATAAAACCTAATGTTGTCCAACACCACAACCTTACCTATGCAAACTTGCTTATGCTAGACGCTACTTTACTCTGTAGAAAGCCACAAGCTCACGCTTGGCTTCCCTGCAACTTCCCAACGGAACCTACCGGTAGGTTTGCTAAATAAAGACCGATCCAGATCTGTTCGAGTTGCGACGACGCTTGACTGAAAGCTCAGCACTCCTGGGCCAAACGCCAATCTTGTGCTGAGGGCTTCGAGCAGTTCAACGAGTATTAGTATTACACCATCTCAACTACACTAGTAACCATCATGAATCGTCATCCCATGGTGGTCGGTTCATGATGATGGGTCTCGCCGGGTCCCAAGGTCCTCGTATCTCGTTCTTGTACTTTTGCAACCCAATCAGCCACCAGCTGCATCCTCCCGTTGCCAGTACCGCGATTAGTACTCCTACAATCATTCCCACGAGTCCACTCTTCCATGGCCATCCACCGGCGCCCTTAGTGTCGCCCAGGATGAGGCCTACTCCAAATCCTGCCCCCAGTACCAGCAAGATAGCCGACACCACATGGAATTGCCAGCTGCGGTGCCTCGCATATCGTCGGAAGACGGGAAACAGGCCGAAAACCTCGATGCTGAACAGTGTCAGGCTAAAGACCTGCTTCGTGGAGGGTAGCCGGCTTGCCAACACTGTGGATGCCATGAGGGCAGCATTGGTCGAGAGTGATGCGGGAAACTTGGCTCCCACGCCACCCGAGTAGTCAAAGAAGAAGATGTTTATGGCGAGGAGCCAGAAGGACATGGCCCAGATGCTGTCGCTCGATGTGGACCGTGTAAGGGATTTGAGGATGGGGCTAAGTCCAAGGAGTGTGCAGTAGATGAGAATTGCCGACTTGATAGTCTCAACCCTCTGTCGGGACCTGCTCTCTTCAGCAAGAAGGGGTGGTGGCAGCTCGGGGAGGTGCTCCTGGCTCGCTCGAGGTGTGTGCACAGCACCGCTGGCCAGCGAGCTGGTTGAAGTGGACTGCGCTCGTTTAATCGAATGGTGCGCGTGTAGGTTTGTAGTCGAGCTCGACGCCGATGGGACTGAATCGATCCGGAGCGGAGGGGGGCGCCGAATACTACCGGCACGGCCGGGTCGCCTCATGCTTCCGGTCCGACCAGCTCTCCCCGTCACTGTTGCTGCTGCCACTCCGTGACTTGTGTCATCAGGGCCCTCGATCTCAGACAGCCAGCGCTCCCAGAGAATCCATCCGACAAGTGTAAGGAAGCTGCTCCAGCTTGTGACAGACACGGGAGAGACACGCTCTTGGAAGATACCAACAAAGCAAACGATGAAGATAATAACGGAGCAAACATGCTGCAGTATAACTGTTGAGTCGGCAACGAGGGGCCAAAAGTCATACGGTTTAAGACGGGGATTCCGCTGTAGGTTCTCGAGAAAGGTCGCTTGGTCGGTATAGTTGTCGGGATCTGTTGAAAACTTGGTTAGCTCCTGTCACGGAATGCAGTTGATCAATAAACTCTTACACGATTGCTTCACCCACATCAACTTCTTCCACGGCCGCTTGCGCCTGCGACTTCTACTACGCTCGCCAGGGCGGCGAGGCGGCGATATGAAGGCATCGTCAGGGGAGAGATGGGAGCGGCCAAACCCATGAAGCGTTGAACGGTCTAACGAGGGGAAGGGCGTCTCGTCATCGGTAGGGGATGGCATGCTCTCGGGAGGGCATTGGAGGCGGTGGAGGTCGCGCTCAGTCGTTGGGAGCAGATCTCTTGTTCGCGTATGCCTTCTCTGGCGACCGTGTGAATAATGGCAATGGCGATGATGATGCCAATCAGGAGGATGAGGATGTGCAATGAGTGGGTCGCCCAGGCTTAGCGGGCTCGGGGATCGGGGCAAGCGCGCCGTCGACATCGAGTTAGGCGCGTCCCGCTAGGACGGGAGCTGGATCCGAATCCGCCTGCCTGCCTCTTTCTGCGATGGATGGATGGATGTCTGCTCCAGCATTACCCTACTAGGTAAGATCTGTTGCACAGCATGAGGCCGTTTGGCGATGGTGATGATCTGTTAACATTGTGCGCCGTCTGCTCAGAATACCTAGATAGTCGGGTAAGCAAGTCAAGTTTGGCCGAGAGCTTGAGCTGCATGAATACCTAGGCATTTCAATACCTACCTAACTTACAGCACCTACCTACTGCGGTACACTCTGTCAAAGGGCTCAAAGGAAAAAAGATGGAAGGAGCAGTTTGCAGTTGTGGGGCCTGCTTACCAGGGCACATACACCTCCTGCAACCACAACGGCATGAGCGTTGGTGAGCAACCCATACCACAACCTCCCATCTCACCCAACAGCCTCGTCCAACATCAACTGCAATCAAACTGCCACCAACGCCGCGGTAATAACCCGCTCCCAACTGACAATCAAGGGGAAACCATCCATCACCAACATCACTCATGGCAGCTGCACCCCAAAGGCTGAAGCGTGCGTCTCGCGCCTACTCTACCCTACAGTGTCGACTCAAGACAGCGCTTCATGACCACGCCCGTCAGCTCAACGAGGCAAAAGGCGCCATGCGCGCGTTCGAGTGACCAAGGAAAGTCATCCGAGCGGCAATAGCTGACTCGATATCCGTACTAACGTTAGTATCGGCCAAACCACCGTGCTCATCCCGACGTCCGATGTGAATGGCTTGCTTCCGTCACAGCGCAGATACGCACACCGATGTTTCATACGCACCCGCATCACAGTTCACTTCAGCCTGCCATGGCCACCATGGGCTTTCTCAAGACTCACCCTCATCACCGCTCTTCCCTTGGTCCACTCTTCCGCTTCATCAGTTCGTCTTGGCGGCGAGAGGCAGCCCACACCACCGACTCCAGAGCATGTACTTCCTCCCAACCGAGATCCCGGCTTGATGTCGTTCGTGGACACTCAGGATGCAGGCTTGTCGTTATGTCACACTGATACTACCACATCCCCCCACTGGCTCCTCACCAGTGACCACTACCCACCGATCCCGACAGATCAGATTTTTTGAAAACGTGGTCTTGGGACCAGAGTTAATGCCCACGCGGCCCGTACCTGCTGATGCGCCTTTATCGTCGAGATTGGCGACCGAGGCAAGCCCAAGCAGAGACACGCCTGATGCTCTTGCGTCCTGCTCAGCCTGGACCGATCTCGAGCCTCGAGTCTAGATCTGCCCGCCAATCAAGCCGCAGCCTGGCCAAGGTGTTCGTCCTTGGTGCTTGGGTTGTCCCGGAACCAGTCAGGCGGCACCAATCGCGTACCATCCCGCCTCAGCTTCGCGAGCTCCACACGGGGTTACCCGACATCCCTTGCAAGCTCCAAGCCCTCCCGCCTCACTTCGAGCGCATGTCAAGCCAACCCAAGCCGCTGGGACCGTCTTGTCAGCTCTGGACGATTGGCAATCGCCTTGACAAGTTACCATTCGAGCATTGGGTGCATCGCCCGCCCCGGCCTGAGAATGGGAGGCCTGGAATTGGCCGAGAATGCGTTCCAGATGCATGCCGGAAACGACGACATGCGAACCTGGGCTCGAAGTGTTGCAGACCCATCATCCTGGAGCCCGTTCCCGTCCCATGCTGACCCCGACCCCGGCATCCCCATCACCACCAGAGGCCGCAGTGAAGGTGATAGTTGGTTGTACTCCGTGCCAACAAGCTCCGGGTTGATACTGACTGGACTTCGTCCGCCCTGGCATCACGTCGGCTGCGTCCGCCGGCTGCGCTCTCGGGAGGCGCGTATTATGCAGCCACGCCCAGGATAGCCTGCCAACAGTCTTCTCACATCAGACCATCACCCAGGACGAGCTGTGCTGGGGTTCTAGATTGGCGAGAAGCTTCGAATTCTGTGAGCATGAGGGTTCTGGGTCGCCCTCTGCAGGCTCATCGGCCGCCCGATCATGATGACACGTGACAAGACACGCGGAACATGATGCAGCCCCTAGAGACAGGCGCGAGGCTAACATGTCTGGCTCGGGGCTGAAAAGCTCAGCCGGAGAGACACTAGGGTGGCGCTCTCGAGCTTGCTTTTTAATGCAGAGCTAAGAGGCGCGAAATACCCGATATGTGTGATCGTCGACTGGACCTCTTGCACCATCTGCGCCTCACCCCGGTCCTATCACCACTCTCTTCCTTGGAGAGCGGTTTCATTGGTTGGCTGACCGAGGGAACAGGATGGACCATGCAGCATGCCGCTATCGAACCGCTAGAAGCGGTGTCGGTGAACCATCCCGGTTTTGGCAGGCTGTGGCACAGTATAGCATCACGTCCCACGATGGCTTCAAGGGGGATCATTGATTTTCCCCGCCCCGGACATGCCGCAAACAGCCATCCACCCCCAGCATGTAGGTATGACACCGTTTCCGTCCTGTCCTCGTGAGACCCCTGTTCTGGACTTGACAGTATGTAGGCCGACGTGAGATTAATACCGCTGCCCGTACCTCTCTGCTCGATCCTAGACCTCCAATCATCTCCCGTTATGCCACCTGTTGAAGCCGTGTTGTACTCCTCGCACTAGAAGCTCACCCTACCAACGCCATTGCTCTCATGAAAGTACGAGGCCATGTCATCCTCCACGTCGTCAACATTGTCAGTGGCGAGCTTTGGTTCTCTTCCCACCGAACTTCGCCTCAAGATATGGTCACGAGCCAATGAGCCTCGGATTGTCCTATACGGCGACTTGGTCCAGAAAGACGGTTCTTACCCATTGCCGACTGTTACACAGCTCAACGCCGAGGCGCGAGAGGAAACCAGGCTAGGGTATGAGCCTATTGGCCACGGATCATACTTTGACTTTTCCAGAGATATCCTCGTTTGCGACCACAAGATTTCAGACCAAGCACCCGACCCTTATCTGGAAGATCTGGCACCGCGGATAAGACGACTTGCCTTCTGGGATTGCTTCCCCGACGATGGTCGGGTGGATGGGCCATACCACTACTCTGTCTACCTGTCAGCCTGCTATCGTCAGCGAGATTTTGGCAAGATCGAGTTCGACCGATTCTGGTTTCCCAACCTGGATGTCCTGTGGATCGTCAAAGTGGGAGAGATTGATCCAGCATGGATGATCCACATGGACACAAATGCTCCGTATGAAGTTCGTCTCAGAGAGCTGGCGAAACAGTTCCGATATTGGGTGGACGAGAACATCATCGAGATGGCGCCCCTGGATCTGGATGACCCCGAGTCTCAAGCAGTCCTGAACGAGGGCAGATGCGGCAAAGAGGATTGCCACGAACTCAACAAAGGGCGCAGCAAAATGGTGTCCAAAGTTGTGTTTCTGGATGGAAAATACAAGGCGCCCGACGACGGCCTGAAATGGGTACGAATCCTGCCATGGCACGTGGATGAGGACAAGGACAAGGAGAACCGGACCTGCGAGAACAGGATGAGATGGGTCCTGGTGGAGAGGATCTTGACATTTGACCTGCAATGGGAGGGATGGAGCGAATCAGGATGGGAAGTCAGGAGGCACAGAAGAGGCAAATGAAGGGAAGCGCCGAGGACGAGTCTTTTATGATTCGAGGTGATGGGATCTCGCAAGGGCCGACTTGACTGAGGGCAGGCTCGTCAACCATGCTTCAGCCGCTGTGCTGACAAGATGACAGAGCCCGGCTCCTGCTTGCCGAGCAGTGAAGGAGAACCAGAGGCTAGGCCACGCTGGCTTGATCATGGCTCCTACAGGCTCCTAGCATTGGATGGGAGCTGAAGTTGAGTTCGGGGAGTCCGCGCCAGACTCGAGAGCCGATTATTATGGCACCAAGACGAACATGAAACCGCAGAGATGGCCTTTGTCGAGACATCCGACGGAAAGCGCCTGCTTATCGACACATGAGTCGATAAAGCCAGATACAGAACACAATAATGTACACAGCAGTTACACAACAAACGGAGGAGAGTAAGACGTAGTAAATCGGATGTTATATGCACAACCACGAAGACATAGAGAGGTATGCAGTTGCGACTCTAGCAGATTTCTAATTTTGACAAAATGTAAGAAACGCGGGTCTGGGACTAGCAACGGCACGCAAAAGAGGACTCCGGGAACGGTATTACAAGCAGCATGAAAGTGGCGTGGTACTGTACTAATGCATGAACAGGGACTAGTTCGCGACAAAGGGTTGTTCTGACCCGGCTCAAATGTATACTCCTCCTATTGTTACTTGAACGACAAGTTGAGTGACTGTCTTTGTACACATTATTCTATGATGTTAAGAGCTGGAGGCTTAATAAAGAAGCAACATGATGTGTTCTTGGGACTGTTCAGGGCAAAGGTGAGTTAAGTATGCTACTCGGAACAAAAAGTTCAGCAAGCTTGGGAAGATATATGTTCAAGTTGTGCTCCTTTGGACCCGAGGAATTCCGATTAGTAGCATCGGCAAACCAGAGCTCTATTTCTCTTGAAGAAGAAGAGAACTGTGCCGTTATGGATGACGGCGTCCCGTCCTTCACACCCCCATACCGTCAGACCGCCCCTAAGGAGGGTCAGGTTGAACCTGCCACTGGGAGACTATCTCCAAAAGACATGGAAATCCTGTGGAAAACACTCCTTGAACCGGCTGTCGTGGAATTTTATCCAGGACAGTCCCAGAAGGACCAACAGGTACGCTCCATGATCGATATGATGCGAGGCAGCGATGAAGGGCTCAGGTATTTTCAGCGCACCCACCGGACATTGTTCCAGGACTCCAAATTTCGATGGAGGCGGATGAATGTGTTCAAGGACACTTTCTTGACGACCAACATGACTCTGCCAACGCCAAATATTCCAGGAATGGGGACAGGGATTCAGGAGACCTCTCTCCTTAGTCTTCCTATCCGGAATCTGGCGTCGAGTTTCTACGACATTATCCGGCCAGATTGGACAATGAGCCTAGAGTCTCTGGAACTGCGATGGTTGCCGGATCTGTGCGAGTTTACTATGGCATGTCCTAAACAATGTGGCGATACCATGCCCTCGAGCGACAAGGGCGACACGGTAGCCACTGGAGACTGGTATGGCTTCCGATATCATGTAAGCACGCACAGAGTCGAGTACACTCACTTATCCAGACAGGAGACCCTGGAGACGGGACTCGCTGGTAAGGATCCGCTGACAGGCTTATTAGGCACTGTGGTTCGCCTCTGGATCGTGAGGGAGGGGAAGAGGACAACTCGGAGAAGAAGGGACGCCACGAGTGGAATGAATTGTGTCTGGAAACGAGACCCGACGAGCCGGAAATGAGAAAGGCGTGGCAGGTTTGGCAACTGACGAGGGTCAGATTTGAGAATCCGGTCCGTGCTAAGCCTGTCATGCTGTTTTCTCCAACTTGGTGAGGGTGCTCCTTGGTAGTGTTTAGATGATAACATGGAAGTCTGGCGGAAGCGTTCTATACGATAACCATGTGCGTTGAATTGAACTTGATGGACGTGTGAATGAATCTGTATATTGTGCCTGTCTGAGAGAGAGAACCAAGGTACCCGAAGATTAATCGGCTACTTATTTACATATGCCTACCTAACCAATATATATCCTATTCACGAAGACCAAGGTAATGCGAGTAAGACGAGGGACCCAGACTTTGTTAGAGAGTGGATACGCACTTTGTCAAAAGCAGTCTCGTCATGCATGGCTTCAAGTATGTCATCTCCACCTTTTTTCGTTATCAACGACAACCAACCTCGGGACAATGGCTATTCCATTCTGGGGCGCAACCATTGTGGGAACCACCACTATGGGATGGATTGAGATGCGTCCTTGACGAGCGAGCGCTTATTAATCTCTCTCTCCCCTCCCGCAATCGGAGTCGAAATATCATCCTCTCGGAGTTTGCGGGAGTAGCGTCAAACTTGCTTTACCATTTCTTAGCTCTCATCTCATCTTGCTCTGACGTGAGAGACTGAATTAGCAAGAGGAGGCGTTGTATAACTCGGAGCTGTCGGGTTAGAGATGAGATAGAACTGGTTATATACTGACTACTTACTACACCGCACTTGCATACAACTCACCTCCTCACCGTCAACATGACCCTCAAAGACGACGTCCTCCTCGTCTACCTCCCCAGCCCGGCGCCAGAGCCCTTCCTCGCGCAGGCCCGCGAGCGCTTCCCCGAGCTCGAGGTCCGCTGGTTCGAGGCCCCCATCGTCAACTTTGAGCTCCTCCCGCCCGACCATCTCCCCGACGAGGCCTGGGAGGGCGTCACCATGCTGTGCATCTACCACCAGCCCGACCCGGCCAAGGTGTCGCGGGCGCGCTTCTTCCAGGCTGCCTCGGCCGGGCTTGACATGTGGGCGGGGTATCCCAAGTTTCGGGACCCCGAGGTTCAGTTTGCTAATGCTAGTGGGTGTCAGCCGTATGTTGGATGCTACTATTCTCCTTGTTGAAGCTGTATTGACTCTTTGTGTAGACCTCAGATCGCCGAGTGGGTTATAGGAGCGTACCTGTCTCACCAGCATCACTTCCACGTCTATGCTGAGCAGCAGAAGCAGCAGCTCTGGCGACCCAGGCTCGAGCTCGGCATGCAAGCGTCGACAGGCCGTCGCATGTAAGCCTGCACCCATTTCCAACCCGTGAACCTCTAGCTCACAACAACTCAGGGGTATTCTTGGCTATGGAGGTATCGGGAGGCAGTGCGCCCGGCTCGGACAGGCGTTGGGGATGGAGGTGTATGCTTACACGCTCCGAGAGCGTCCGACGGCCGAGTCCCGGCGCGACGAGACGTATTGCGTCCCTGGCACCGGAGATCCTGAAGGCATCATCCCGTCCAAGTGGTTCTCGGGCGGTTCTAGCCAAGACGTTGACCACTTCCTGGAACAAGATCTCGATCTCTTGGTAGTATCTCTGCCACTTGGTGACGCCACGAGAGGTCTCCTCGGCGCAGAGCAGTTCAAGGTCCTCGGCAAGAACCACGGCAAGACGTTTGTGTGCAATATTGCTCGAGGCCCCATCATCGACACCGACGCCCTGATCAACGCTCTCGAGAACGGCCTTATCCAGGGCGCCGCCGTGGATGTCACCGACCCGGAGCCGTTGCCCGAGGGACATCCCCTCTGGAAAGCGCCCAACTTCTTCCTCACGCCTCATGTCTCGTGGCAGTCATCCAAGTACTGGGATAACCTTTCAGGTCTTCTCCTGGAGAATCTGGACCGTCTAGCAACTGGACGGCCGCTGCTGAATGTGGAGAAAAGGAGGCCAAATTAGGGGGTTAGGTAGTAAGGATGCATTATATACCTCATGATACTCTACATAGATGTACATGGCAGTTGAAACGCTTTGTAGTTCAGAATAAATGCAAAACAGTGAGCTGGGACGAGTATCCAAATACCGTCATGCCTCAGTACGAATAACAACTTGAACCTCCGATATCCAACAACCATTACTCCAACTCTTGTGATATGCCAGTCAGTCATGTTACATTAGATTCCTCCGGTCATTCCTCCTCAAGCTTGAAGCCCTTGACCATTCGCCCGCTGACTTCCTTAGTCTGTTGCCCAGGCTAATACTGGCAGCCGAGAGCCCCTGCATCCGTGTGGGTATAGTTGGCTCGACTCTCTCCCACTCACGAACCACCTTCTCTTCATCGTCACTATCGCCTAGTGCTGGGCCTGGCAGCATGGGAAGATGCCTCGGCCCCTTAAAGACGGCTCCACGAAGAGCCGCCCAGGATTCAACCTGACCATCGTCTGCCTCCTCGACGCAGTTGCACTCGTCGCCTGCCGGACACTGCGTCTCGCCAGCAGCATGCCATTCCGCCAGACATGCCTCGTGGCTTGCACATCCACAGGCCAAGCACGGTGGGAAGAGGGCATCCACGGGCTCGAGACAGTAAACGCATATAAGCTGGCTCTGAGACCGATGGCAGCGCTCGCATGTGCCTACCGCACCGCCAACCTTAGAGTCGGTCGACGTGTAACGAATAGGTTCGAGCTGGATCTCGTGAATGCGGCATACTCCCGTCACATCAAGCCCACGGCCGGATGCGAGTAGGGCCTGAAGCTGGTCCTTCTTACCCATCGCAATAGGGGGCGAGTTGGCATGGTTGATAGGTCCGTTCCCGCTCGCCCCATCATGAGCAGAATCAGGATAGCTACCATCCATGTGACCACCAGCCACGTCCTCCTTGAGAGCGTTGAACTTCATAATCTCGAGTCTAGCAAGGGGTTGGTTCCACATTTGCAGCATCTCGGCGTATGCGTATCGGTAATGGGCGTATACGTCACCCCGGTTGGATTCAAGGAGTGGCGTGCTAAGCCAGCCGTCATCGTCGAATATTGTTTGATCCTCCATCGACACTGAGATCTTTGTAGGAACCAGCGGCAGCATGTCGTCCTTGTGGTACTCGTCATCATCCAGAGACGTTCTGCCCCCGCTCGAATCCATCGCCGTTGATGCACTCCATGTCACATTTCCAGGAGCTAGACTGCTGAGGATCGTCTCTGCCGGGCTTGGCTTCTTCTTCCCATGACTTGGCGGGGATGATGAGCTCACGCCGGCAAATGAACGAGGCAGGTTGGCTGCAAAGGCTGATGCCAGTCCAGAGTTTGCGCGATTCAGGAAGCGTGTGTTTGGAGATGTTGATACGCTTGGTGGTGGCTCAAGATCCCCAAGATAGTCCTTGAACTTGTTGGGCGGCGTTTCTCCGCAAGAGTACGAGTTTGACGCCGGATCTCCGTTCCAGAGACCATCGTCAGATGCTTGTGATCCCGCATAATGGACCGGAGTATGGATAGTCATGGGAGTCGTGATGGCAGAGTTGGTATAGCTGCGGCTGTTGATGTTCCAGAGTGAAGCATCCGTCGGGAAATAGTCGAGAGAAAACGCCGGCGCCTTGAGAGGAAGAGGAGTTTCCGGCTGAGCCAGATGCGATTCAAAGTAGGCCACACTGTCCCGGGCTGAAGACTCGCTGAATATGCAAGATAGCATGGCTAGCATCTGGACATCGGCAATTCTCTCAAAGTAGAAAAACAGATCCATGATGAAGTCTCTGGCCAGAGGGTGTTGGCCCCATTTCACCCTACCCGTCAGAGACCCATTGCCTTTATCCACAACCGACTCTAGAGGAAGAGCATCTTCGTGACATCTCGACACCACATCGTGAGCGATTACCAGGATAGAGTCACGCCTCTGGTTGTGGGAAAGTACTTCAAGCGGGACACCCTTCTTCAGTAGCAGTGCCAGATATCGCCACACATCAACCAGATCCCTGGCCCCGTACTTTTCAGCTACCTGGGCATTGTGCTCGCAGACGTCGGCTCCGTCGCCAAATATGGCATACTCGCGAGCAAACTCTTCCTTGGACGGCAGCGCCGATCGGAGATCATGGATCGATATCAGGTTCTTTGGCCGACCAGGTCGTCGACGACTAGTGCCAGTGCCGGTGCCGGTACCAACACCAGTGCCTCCGCCGCTGGAGCGTATTGACCGATCCTCACTCCACGTCTTTCTAAACTGGCGACTGGGGTGATACCAGAGGTTGATCTTGTGCATCGATGTCGACTCCGAATCGCTCGAAGATGACGACGACGAGGAAGAGCCGGAAGCAGACGAATCAGAGTCACCGCTGGACATGGATGCGTCCTCTGCCATGAATCTCTGTCGGGGTCCCAGATCGTGGGCGATCTTACCAAAGCCCGCGAAGAAGGGTTCCCCTTTGGGGCGTTCCCTGTATGCATCCATGGTAGTGGTAAACAGTGCCCTTGCCTTTTCCTCCTTTGAGGGGAAGAAGCAGACCAACCGCCCGTTGTGCGAGAATCTAGCACCGCACGTTCTAGGGGTCGGTGGAACAATAGTCCTGTTGGGAGGCGCAAGTGCGGTGTCTATCTCTGCATGCGGTGGAAGCTCTTGTGACATAGAGGCCGAACCCCCAGCTGGTATGTCCTCGTCGGATTCGCTTGAGCTCTCGTCGGCCAATCCGTCGAGGTCGTCATCAAGATCTCGAACATTCTTGAAAAAGGTGGTGCTGCTCTCGAGGTCGACTTCTCCAAGGAGATATGTAAAGGCCACTTCAAGACAGTTTTGCTTTCTCTGCAGGAACCGATCCGCCAGCTGGTGAATCTCACGATCGATCTTCTTGTGAGTTGCTGCTGGCATAAAGGATGACCTCTCGACGTAGAACTTGGGCGCTCTGGCCTTGGGATATCCAACCGGGATGTCGATTCTGACCTTGATGAAAATGGTCTCCCCGTCTACGCCCCACGGACCGTTCAACGAGGCGTTAAGGGAGAGATTGTCCATATCGATGTTCTCCCATCTCACTTTGGGAAGTTGCGTGCTGACTCGCAAGAGCTCTTCCTGAATAGTATCCGGCTCAGCCCATTCATCATCAGGATATCCATGACTAAAGATGCCCGAGTCCTTCGACATGTGCCGTTTTGCGCCCGCCGAGACTTTCCTCTTGGTCATGGCAATACCTTTCATCCAGCCGATCTGTGACTGGCTACGATCGAGGGCCCTCCCTGAAGTGACCTTGGCCTTCATCGAAGGGCCTCGCCATGCCACGCCGACACGATGGTTCTGGCTCGCGCCTGATCGCATACCGAGTGTCAGGGCGCTTTGTCTGTAGTTGCTGCCGCCGCCAGGTCGATGATCACTCATGGTGGCAGTCTTGCGATCGCGATCCGTGCTATCATCGACAGTGCGGAAGGTCTTGTAGGTGGCGCCTTTGCGAGTGAGACTGATGCCCGGTGACGCAGGCATTCCTCGAGTGTGACCAATGGTGGCCAGGGTTTGAGGATCAATACATTGAAGTTTGAGCTCATTGTCAGTGCCCCAAGTGACGAGCTGGAATTCGCGATCATCCATCCCGTCTTCGGTGACACCGCCGCGGCAGCGCCAAAGGAACTCCTTTGCCTTGTGATCCCCGTGACCAGGCCAGACTTCCACCGGACTGGACGTCACATTGGATCCTTCTTCGAACCGGGTGCTATAGAGGTACAAGTCGCCAGGCTCGTTTTGGGGTATAGCAACAACGCCTTGTCCAAAGGGCGTGTGCCGAGCTCTCCATACTGGGAAACCAGTTTCAATGGTGTGCTCGAGAGGATCATCAACGTTGTAGTCCCAGAACTTGATACTCTTGTCAATGGAGCATGACACAATTGCACTTGGCCGATTTCGGTTCCAGTCTATACCGTAAATCTTTGACTTGTGAGCTTTGATAGATTTGAGAGGTTCAGATGAGCGGCGCTCATCCCAAATGTGAAGCCATCGATCATGGGCTGAGGCAAGAATATGGGAAGCTTGGCGACAGTATTTGACCTGGGATGCGCCAGCCGTCCAGTCGCAAAAGGTGAGAACTGGCTGACGGGGTCGTCGAAGATCCCACGCGTGGATGTATCCATCTACTGAGCAGGTTGAAAGGAGATCGGGATGATGAGCAGACCAGTTGACATCGGTGATTGCACGGCTGTGGCCTTGAAGTGAGTGCTCAATGGCTCCAGAACTTGAATCTTCTCTGCGGTTGAGATTCCACACGAGAGCGCGATGGTTGGCGGCTGAGACGATCCAATAGTCTCGGGCTGCAAAGGGGGACCATTGAACGTCAACCACCAGCCAGGGGAGGCCATGAGTCCGTAGACGACGCGGGGGGCTATATGGCGAATCCAAGTCTATGATGGCCAGTCCATCGGGTCTATGCATGTCAGTCAAGGTGCATCCGGTACAGATCTGTCATGCAACCTACGAGGCTAGGGCGACATCGCGGCCAGCTGGGGAGATGGTGGCTGAGCCAACCAGGCCGTCGACGTGGATGGTGCCATCGGCCTCAAAGCTTTCACTATCGTAAGCCGACTTGATGATTTTGCCCTTCTTGGGGGGATCGGTGAGCTGGTCGAACGAGGGCATGGTGGTGGGTGGCCGGATGAAGAAGCTATCACGACATTCCTCATGCCGGGGCTCGCGAGAAGGGGCGGTGCTCTGATCAAAGGCGCAGCGCCATCAAACGGCTGCAGGTCATCTCATTGTCTGGCAGAGACCCCCCTGTAGCAGCTTCTGGGCCGTAATGGCGATTGTCTGGCGGGTATTGATGAATAGGTCACGATGGTTGGTGAGTGAAGCTCGCGTCTCCAAACCCCCAGGCCAGGTACTAACAGACCCCTGCAACCTTATTAAGCGCGACTGGCCCGGGCTGGACATTGCATGTACCTCCCCGCCATCATGGCACCTGACGGAACCTTCCGCCACCAGGCGCAGGTCGGGTGCCTTATCGGGCGCATGCCATGCCGTGGACGGTGTTTGTCGCTGCGCTGTGTGAGTGATACAGTCAGTCAGTGTCCGTACATGGATGGCATTTCTTGCTTAACATCCATCTCGTCACCCGACTCTTGCAGTAAATAGACGTTGGGCCTTGTTTTCGGGCCCTCTCTAGAGTATTTATTCTATAATCTTTGGAGCATATTGCTGAGGATCTTCTCTCCCCTTTGCCTCCCTAACTTGCCCCTCGACGATACTTATCCGCCCCCCCTCGTGCCTCTGTCTGCCCCGCCTCGTTCCAAGGGTTCAGAGTCAAGACTTAATCTTCAACCCTTCACCGTCAAAACACGTCCTTCTTGGTCCACCGACGCACCGACGCCAGACCTGCGCATATTCCGACTCCAAGTCACCGTCCTCTCTCTACCAACTTATACCTCGACACTCAACCTCCAGACATCCAGATGGCTCTCCCCAAGCGCATTGTCAAAGAGACGGAACGGCTCATGGCCGAGCCGTAGGTCATCCCCCAAGGATCTCGCGCTGCGACATGCATGTCATTTTAACACCAACCGCGATGTAGTGTTCCTGGAATCAGCGCCGTTCCCCACGAGGACAACCTGCGATACTTTGACGTCGAGATCCACGGTCCTGCCCAGTCGCCATACGAAGGTGCGCTCCCTTGCCGCCTCACAAAATCTCCAACTAACCATGCCAAGGCGGCGTCTTCAAACTCGAGCTCTTCCTACCCGACGACTACCCCATGACTCCTCCCAAGATTCGCTTCCTCACAAAGATCTTCCACCCCAACGTTGACAAGCTCGGCCGCATCTGCCTCGATGTCTTGAAGAGTGCGTGGAATAACCGAGTCCCACACTCTCTCAAAGCAGTCAAGCTGACAAATGCCATAGACAACTGGTCTCCCGCCCTCCAGATCCGAACGATCCTGCTCTCGATCCAAGCCCTCCTGGGTGCCCCGAACCCCGACGACCCCCTCGCCGCCGACGTTGCCAAGAGCTGGAAGGAGGACGAGCAGGCGGCCATCGCAACGGCCAAGGAGTGGACCGCAAAGTACGCGCAACCCTGAAGATAAAGAAACCAAAGAAATACAATTGCAAAAGAACCAGACTCGAAGCCGCCATTGGGAAAGAGGTATTTCGGAGCACAAGTGTTGGGAGTTTCGGGGCCGGCTGGTGTATCTCGTTGTAGAGAGCATTCTTGATCTTGGAGCGAGGAACAATGGGCACTTGCAGGTTTGCGCTTGGTGTTGTCTTATAGACCCAAGAGACTTGTTTAATCCGACACCATTCTTCAATCTAACGGAGGAACAGTCGCCGACCTTTGGCCACGTTGTTATGTCGGGTGATGATTCATATCGGGCCGTGAGCTGACTGGAAGCTCTTCGAAATCCTCGGTCAAAACTTTGCTCACCGTAGATGCAACGAAACTCACTTAACGACTTGAAGCTCGCGATGGCACCAAACTATCAAGGTTGTTGTTGAGGGGTTGCCTAAAAAGCCGTTTGATTGTTGAGATTCAAGTGAATATAAATACACCGTCTTCTTCCTCTTGCCTCTTTTCCCCTTTCTCCCCCTTTCTCCCCTTCGGCGCTTCCTCTAATACACTCTTCAAGCAACCATCCATCTCAGCAATCTGATACCGAAAAGAGCTACCACGATGTCGAACCCTGCCTTCCTCGAACACGAGGTAGCCCTTCGGTCAGTTAACCCAAGCGTCTACGAGAGGATCTTGCATACCTTCAACCTCATGAGTCGGCTGGTCTATGTCCTCGGGCGTATCATGGACAACTCCACTCCGCACATGATCTCCAACGTTGATGTTGTTTCTCGCCGCAAGGGAAGGATGACGGCACAGCCTTGGACCGATCGCTCGCTTGACATCGAGTTTCCTGCCCCTGGTGGTCAAGTATGTTCTTACTTCCCATGGATATCCCCCTACCTATGTAGTTGAGCTCCTTAACTAATGACATGACATACAGGAGTATCTCAGCCTGCACTTCTCGGACACCATCTCTGATGTCATCACACATCACCAAGTCGCCAACATAGTCGCTGATCTAACCGATCTGATGTCGTTCATCAACCCGAATCTTTGGCAAAACCTCAGCGATGTTGACCGGCACAGGATGATCCTCTTGGCCATACCACAATCTCTAGTCGACGAAGTTGGACTAGACGGGCCGGGCGCTTTGACACTCTCTGCCAAAACAGCGCCCAGGAACATGTCAAGGCGTAGAGTTCCTCCCGATGGATGGATGCGAGCTTCCCAGCGAGGTGAACAGAGTGGCTGATGGATGAGGCGGTTTAGGGCATCTTCGAACGCCGTGCAGTAATGAGAAACGATGTTGACTTTATATAAGCAGCTTGCTTACAGAAGGTCAGTCATCTATTTTCATTATTAGCCAGCATTCGATGGATCGCACTTCAATTTTACTAGATGCAGAGAACTTAATGCCACTCTAATTGTTGATACCCGACATCGGTAGCTTCGATATGCTCCTATTTCTCAACGTGACTATCACGCCTAAGATGGCTACAGGACGGCAGCAGCATCCTCTATGTAACGCCGTAGCCCAAGTCCCCCGTTCATTCAAGAAGCCACCTCAACCCTTCCACCATCCTCTCCTCAGCTGCCAAAGCTTGAGCCAGATGAGGAGCTTTCAACCAAAACGTATGAGGCCAGCCCATCTCGACCTGCACTTGGGCTTCAATACCCGTCTGCCTCAGAAGAATAGCATAACAGAGTCCATCTGAATAAATCGTATCGTTTGAGACGAGCTGAATCCAAGTCCGAGGGTGACCCTCGAGTTCAGCTTTCGTGACTTCCAGAGGGAGCTTATCGAGGCCATCCCTGGGAGCATCTCGCTGTAGGTATCCGTTTAGGGATGTGATGAATGTCGGAGAGACGCTGGTATGGTATCGCCGCAACGACTCCGGGATGAACTCAGGACCACTGGGACCATCTGCCGTAACGGGACATCTCAGTAGCAGCCCATGTATGGATCCCTTTGGCGCTGCCTGAGTTACTGCAGTTGCCATCTGTCCGCCACTTGAACTTCCCACGACAATTGTCTTTGTAGCTTGGCTTCCAAACGCTTTGAACCCATCCATACAATCCGATAAACATGTGCTGGCAGGAGAAGAGGGTAGAAGACGATAGCCGATGGAGTACAGGCGCACTCTTCCCATGCCACTCTTAACCAGGCGGCGACAGGAAAGCTCCTCGCTATCAGCCTCACCGACCTTCAAGCCCCCTCCATGGTAATATATGATGACAACATCAGGGTCAGAAGGCTGGTCGTTTTCCAATTCCAGTTGAAGAACAGGAATGGGAAAGCCATCCAGTGATGAGGGGATAGTAAACTCCTTCTTAATGATGCCTTGCGAAAGCTCATAGTCTCTGGCTCCAGGGGCCATCATTCGTGCGTTTAATTCACGGCATTCCTGGGCATAGACGGGCTGCCTCTCTAAAACAGAGTTGAACACTCGGGGAGGCCCTTTTTGCCTCACCTCCTCTTCATACTCCAGCCAGGCGGGGTCGAGTGGAGGTGCCGTTGTAAAGACATACTTTTCGAGCTCAGGTACGGAAAACGACATGATAAGTTTCGCGGTGGTATTCGTATTTGGAGGGTAGAGTTTTGCAGTTTAAGTTTAAGAAGTGACGCATGTAAGAGGCTATGTAAATGTGTGTTGAGAGGTTAAAGTGCCGGATAAAGACAAGAGTGGCCACACGTGACAACAGGCTATATCAATAGCTTCATGAGGATCGTATATATACTTAAGGTGACGACTCTATTTGGGTCTTTAAATTATTGTTTTATTGGCCCTTTATTGGGTAATACGTTACATCGAAAACTATCACCAGTCTTGGCACGAAATGTCCTTGGTGTTGTGACGCCAGTAAATGCCTTACACCGGGTTTATTGAAACTTTGGACCAACTACAACACAACTACAGTTTATTAACCTTGATGAAGATAGCAATATGTGTCATAAAGAGCTTCATGGCCATTACATACCATCCAATCACCAACGTAATAGCTTCTTGCCATAATCCATCATGAGATATAGGGTATGTCAATAGATATATCATATCAGACCTTGGGACTGTCAAGACGGATTTGGCATACGTTTCATAGAGAGTGGATAGTATCTCATAAGATCATATCTTCTTTTAGTGACACGAGGCTGTAGGAGCAAAAGTTTAACATCTAAGTTGAGAATTGGTGGAACCTGAGTATTGTTCATCAGATCCACACTCGGCCGAGCGGAGGCTGACACTCGGGTTTCCGAACGGCGAACGATGTTGATGCTCATGAGAAAACTCGCATCTTGAGAGATCCCTCCTATCAATAAATAAGGTGAGGCATATGATTTCAGCTCGCCAACTAATATCATGGATTACGAGGAGGGCAAAGAACGGACATGGACGCGAGTTGACGCATAGGAGTGCCAGGTTTAGCCTGAGATCTTGAAACTTGTAACGGGAATCATGTTATAGCATTGTCCGCCCTCGTTGCCTTGGGCTCCCATAACCACATAACTGGAACGGGCCCAATAGTGAAGCAAGTTGCATGAAGCACACAGGAAATGTTGTAGGTGGTTGGGTATGAGGAAAACCTGGGTTCTGCCTCGGGTTCTCGTATCTACAATGCTAGAGTACACAACGCGAAGCCGGGATCCGGAATGCGTAATTCGATTAAACCATAGCCAGGTCGCCGAACTTCTCCTGTAGCGGGGGTCAGAACTGTCACAAGTCTCAGATTCCGGAGTACGCACCTTGTAACCCGGCACCATCCATCGGCCCTTGGAAACGAGCTGAGCGGTCTTCTCGTCGATCGACTTCTCGGCGGCGGCAACCTCGTCCTGCAAAGTGTGAAAATACAATCAATTACCCCCGAATCCGTGATACGTACGACAGTGAGGTCCTCGAATGGTCGGGCCTCCTCGATGTTCTTGAGGGTGGCGGCGAGGTCCTTGAGCTCGAGATCGACGGCCTGCTTGGTGGCCTCGGCGTTCTTGACGGCCTCGGCCTCGAAGGCGTCGATGGCCTTCAGCTGTCGGCTGACATCGTAGGTGACGGGGGTGAAAGCCTTGAATCGCTTCTCGATCTCATCGACGATGGCCTGGTTCTTGAGGACGGATCGGTACTGGGCGAAGTCGACGGTGGTGGGCTGCTCGTTGAGCTGCTGGACCTTGCGGCGGACGTCCTCGTTGCGCTTCTTGAAGGCCTGGAGGGAGGCGACGGTCTGGCCACGGAGACCGAGGGAGCTGGTGACCTTGGTCCAGTCAAGCTTGAGAGCTGCGCTTCGCTGTCGGAGAAGGAGAAAATTAGCTCACGGCTTCCGAGGGCGAGCGGACGCGTGCCGGGGGGCCGGGGCAAGAATTGGCGGCATCTATCATCAGTCGCACGCGCCAATTGATGAATTGAACTTACAGTCGCCATTTTGAACGAGGGTTGCGATGTCGAGGGACGGGGAGGATGATCTTGATAGATGTTGATTGACTTTGCCGAACTTCGCCAGGGAACTACCGGGCGCTAACCCATCACGTGATGTCCCTCTTCAATCCGGTGAGCGGCGGCTTCGGAACCCCTCAATGACGACCAGCAGAAGGGTTGGGATCCCTGGAACTGGGGAAATGCTTGGCTAAATTGTGAATGGAGAGGGAATATCGAGACGCAGTGTAACTCTACAAGTTATTAAAAGAATTGACCAGAAACCACATGTTGGAGCTTTCGATATAGAGCAACAGCTTACAAGGACGAATTATGCGAGGAGTTACATAAAAATCACCAAGTCACAACTCATAAACAGTTCTTGATGGATTGAGGTAGTGATTCCTCTTCAATTGATTCCTTTGTTTGGCATCAAATCCTTTTCGCGGGGTACAATTCACCCAGAACTAATACAGAGCCCAGTGTGTGTCCCGTGCTCAAGCTTTTGTGGAAGATCCAGTTCAGCCAGCCAGTCAGCCCTAGATACTTAGAGCCATGATGGAGTTGACGATATCATTGTCGTTTTCCTTCAATGCCTTGATTGCCTTGTTGCGGCTGACACTGGCTTGGGTCATGACAAGCTCAATGTCCTTATCCTCCAGGCCTGTGGCATCGACCTCCTCATCGTCGTCCTCCTCCTCATCAGAATCATCATCGTTGTCCTCCTTCTTGGCCTCGGCGGACTCGGCAGCCTTGCTGGACTCGCCGTGGTTGTGGCCGGCGTGGTCATGCTCGGCGTTGGCGCTGGCAAGCTGCTGGGCAGCGGCTTGTTGGGCGGCGGCGTTGACATCCTCGATCTTGGCCTCACCGAAGACACTATGGCAAAAATCAGACACAAGTGCTGTGCGCAAGAACCACTGCCACTCACATGTAGGTGTTGCTGTTAGGAGACTTGTAGACCTCGGGGCTGTTGATAACGAAGAGGATCTGGAGCACGTGGTTTAGCATGATGCCTCATTTACCCCTCCATGGCCCTCGCTCGGCCGGAAAAGACGCCTCTCTACTCACGTTCTTGGGGCGGCGGAGAGTGACACGGGTGATGCCAGGGATGCGGGTAAGGTGCAGCTTCTCGAGGGCCTTGCGAGCCTTCTTCTCGTTGCGGTTGTGGATCACAGTAGAGCCGGCGGGCAGCTGGCCCTCGCCGACCTCCTCAGCCTCGGACTCGTCGCTGCTGTCATCGTGCTCCTCGACAACGGTCTTCTTGGGCTCCTCATCGGGAAGCTCTTCAACGCGGGGGTTCGACATTTTGGCGGCTGGTGCGGGCGTAGATGTTAGTGACTCGTCCTCGTCAATTCCTCAGAGGGGATTTTGTGAGCAGAAATTTGTCGCCACCGACGAAATTGACGAAATTGTGGCACAAAGAACAAAATCGCACCTGTGAACTTACTTGTTTGCTGGTCCCAGTTACGTCTGTTGGCTGGCCGGATCTCTCTCGTCGTCGTTTGTGATGAGAATATCGCACAGTGATAATTCTAGGGCTTGGTGGGCAGGTGGGAACTAAACTGCATTAGGTAATCAGGTTTTTTTCGCAGCACTCGCTCGTCAGGCATGACGACGAGTTTGGGGGGGAAGGGAATGGATATCAACACTGGGAGACTGCGGGCAATTCATTGCACAGAGAGGGATGATTCTGGGGTATTCATAAGCTTTTTATTTTTTGGCTACACTTCACAATGATCCAGTCTTTTTTGAATGCTCCTCATGCTGTGAATTCATTTGATCTCAGAATTTCCGTATTGACGCCGTTCATCATGACGATGAAATGTGACATACAGCCTTCCAGAACGGAGCAAAAGAGAATCCAGCAGCCTCTACGCTGCCGTGATGTGTTTCCTGCCCAGTTCCGTGCCTCTCGATCTAAACCCGACCTAGCACCTCCGTGACTCCAGCTTTAATGACCCATTTATGCGGAGGCCTTGACCTTGGCCAGAGCCTTGCGCTCCTCGAATCGTCGCTGCTTCTTGAGTCGGAGAACCTTGAAGCGGTCGAAGTCGGTGAGGCCCTTCCTCCGCTCAATCTGATCCCGCTTCTTGGCCCAGTTGGTCTGCTCCCACTTGGAGTCGATCTCGGCCTTCTCCCAGGCCTTTTTGACGGTGCCGGTTCGGGAGCCGCGGTTGAGGCCCTCGATGATAAGGGAAGAGAGGAGGACCTTGCTGAGGGGAACGGCTTGTCGGGGAACGGCGAGCTCGGGCTTGGCGGAAGGACCGTCGACGAGAACCTGTTGTGCGGGTCAATATCGTGCGCTGAGGAAACCGGTGCAGGCAGAACCTACTCGCTTGTGGTCGATGATCTCGACGATCGTGGCCAGGCGGCCCGCGAAGGGGTGGTCGCCGTTGATGACAACGACACGGCCGACCTCGACGAGGCGCCAGTTCGAACCCTCAATGACTGCGTCGCCCATTGTGACGGTGATCTGTGTAGCGGTCGATTAGTCGCAAGATTCAAAAGTCGCGCGCAGTGATTGCTCGAATGTAACTGCGATCGTAGGAGTCGGTGTTCATACCAGTTGTCGATTATGCTGTCCCGTTAGTTGGTTGTTTTCTGGAGCCTCGCGGACCTTGAAATCGCTAAGGACTTTTTGAGGGTTGACTCGGCTATCACACATGTGCGGGCAGAAAATCATCCTGTGCCCTAACCAAAATTTCCGGGTTTACTTTCCGCCGGGATCCGACCCCCGATGCGACTCCAGGGGTGTGCACGGACCAGCCTCGGCTGAGAGCTTCAAAAGAAAATTTCAGACAACCTCAGCTTGTCTCCTGCAGTACACTTCTTTGGTTGAAGAAGTCACACGATCTTGCACGCATCAAGGTAAGCCGACAGATTTTTCTTTGACTTCTTTTCTTGTACTAGGATGAGGTAATTTGCGATTGATTCTGTCCGATGGCACTCTCGCCGGAGTCGCTATATCGGGTGGCAAGCTGATATTCAATTTCTTACATATTCTGAGCAACACTCTTCTACCAATTGTTCTTGCGCTTCTGTTCATGCACAGGATGGCTAACAATGATTAATAGTGATGCACCAAGCTCCTCGATTAACTAGCTTTGCGCGATTGATGTTCTCGTACTCCCTCACTATCCCGGAGGTCTTGAACATGGGTTGTGGTCACGCGCAATCTAATGTTGCGATTGGATGCATGTCAACAAAACATAGAAATAGTCTTCATGACAGAATTGATCATTAATTTATCCCATGAACCTTGTTTGCATGCCGCCAGCACAGTGATGTCCTTCCTTAAGCCTTGCCCTTTCTCTTGAGCTCCTCCTCTTCCTCTGCTTGGAGCTGAGCGTCAACCTTGGCACCCCTGGAGGGCTCGTTACCGTGCGCGCGAGCCTTGAATGAGATTAGTATCCAGAGTTGGCGATTTATGATGAGTAGGGGTTGCGTACAGGCAGAGTAGGGTCCTTCTTCAACCGTTGTGTCTCGATGCCATCATCGGCCTCCTCCTTTTTCTGTTGCTGCTTAGTTGTTGCTCTAATAACGATTAATGGTATCAACAAACCTCCTCGGCCGCCAATCGGTTGGCAATTGATCGCTCATCCTCTGCAATCTTGTTAGTGTTTGACATGGAATCTGCATGTGATTTCTCTTACTAGAATCCAGGCTGAGATGGGAGTTCTCAACTCCTTCGTTGAATCGCTCATGGGTGTCTCTCTCAGACTCGGGGGCGTTCCTCTGGTCGCCAGCCTCGTAGACGCCACGGTTACCAACGTTCGAGTATCCAGACATGATGGAAATGATTGCGATTGCGATTGCGTGTAGAATGTATAATTGAAGAGCGAAGAGTGATGCTGTATGAAAGGAATTGCTCTTCGAGTCGACGGCCTTTTGTAGTCACTTAGAAGATATGGAAGCTGCCATGGTGGTTGTCTCCACAGCCTGACTTCATAGAAGACGTCATTGTATGGCGCTTGGTGGAAACATCGCGCCCATCGACACACATACGTCATGGAATGAAAGGGAATGATTTAGTGAGTTTGTTTGACTTTGATGACATTGTGTTGTTGGCGATCGCCCGGCGCGCTCTGGCAAGAATGCAGATTTGTTTGTAGTCGCGGCATAGCAAACTATGTCCTGGACTAGGCAGGATGCCACGTGAAGTGAAGCAAATCCAAGCAAGATCTAGACACTTCTGAATTGAGACCTGTGATAGCTAGTACGAACGGTTTGGCCTTAAAATTTCAGGGCTTGGCCTCTATTGTTCTGGGTTGCGCTTTCATCAATTTGCCATGCACGGTAGATCACCGATCCGTAGACGCTTCGACGGCTGCCTGATAGCAAAGCTGCTGTTGTTTTGATGGCTCCCCAAGGGCTGAAAAGAGAGATATGCGTGCGAGAATAACTCGACAACAGTACGAGGGGGGCACCCAGGGATCGTTCTCGTCTGCTCGTTGCCTCAGGGAATGTTGGCTCCAAGATCACAATAGATATCCATGAAAGCTATTGTCAACAGCCGCCCCAGTACGGCAATCTCATATGCCCGGAACCAGAAACACCACTATTGGGCCATCAAATCCCCGAAACTTAGGCATAAATTCTGTCAGTGTTTATCTCATGAGCAACCGATGTTTGGTTGTCGGGTCTGGATTGTTTGGTGTTCCAGGTTGGCTTCCAACGGATCCAGGGCCAATCACTTCCGTCATCGAGCGGAAGATGGCGGGTGTTGGTGGACGGTCCCGGCGCACGGGCCACCCGGAAAGCCGAGCCATTAAGTCATCATCCGGCGTGACAGGCAGCTTCACGAAGCTATACCAAATCGGAGCTCCGACATCAACCTCTCTCAGCTAAAAACACATCTTTGCGTCTTTCATTGAGAGTCAATTCCTCCTGACAGTCACCCATCTCGTCCTATAAGATCATTCAAAATGTTTCGTTTTGTAAGTCACTCACCCAGAGTCACCAGCGCTTGCAATTGCTCATCATTCACACAGCACAAGACACTCGACATCGTCACGGTCTTTCACAAGGCCAGCTCTCCCGCCTCCGTGAGAGTCGCCAACCTTCTCAAGCAGGTCTCTGCCAATGCCACTGCTGGAGCCACCCTTGACCAGGCGAGCGAGACAAAGCCCGCACGCGAGCAGTTTGAGCTCAATGTCACTGAGGATCCCCCCACCGACGACCAGGTCAAGACGATCCTGGAGTATGTCGGAACCAGCGGCATCTCCAACATCATCAAGGGTGCAAACAATGAGAAGGACGCCCTGAAGAAGTTTAAGGAGAGCAAGGAGAACTTTATCCGGCCGGTGGTATGTTGAGTCTGCATTTCTGATAGTCCCCAGCTAATTGTTTTTGTAGGTCGTGGACTGGAACAATGGCAAGGCCATTGCTGGTGACAATGAGTCCGAGATCCTCAAGCTGTTGAACGCTAAGAAGTAACGAATTTTCTTTGTATCCATGTATAAAACATCGCCTCATCCCCCCTTTGTAAATACCAAGTGCATGTCTGGATTACCAGATAGCAATATTTGACGATGAAAACTTGATCACTTTGTGGCCGTGAATGGATGACAATGAGGATGCTACACTAGAAATGATTGAAGCAGTGAGTCAGCCCCCCTTTTTCGTGCGTGATAGGCTATCTGAGCTGCAAGCAGGTATCCGGTTGGAGCACAATCGCTGAAAAGATGAGAAGCTCATAAACGTATCGCCATCCTATAAAGAAATCCATGTGCACCCCTGGATACACCGCGGTGACTTGACTATTGACTTAGCAGAGCCACGCGACGAAAAACGCCTTCACGAGATGAGAGGACCTCGACTCCAATGCAAGAGAACTGTGCAAACATATTTCATCTAGACGGAAGTGGCGGGAAGTGATGTTCGTGTGCGGCGGGAAACAGCAGCAAGCACCCTTGTCGGTCTTTCTCTTCAATGGTTACAGTCCTTGTCTGCGATCCAATATCAACTCCCGACCCCCCAGCTGCCTTGCCTATTACCCTTGACCCGAGGCTCTTCTCCTGCCCTTTGCTTGTCTGTTTTCCCTTGGTTGTTTCTGTTCTCCTGGGGGTCATTATCAAGGTGCACGCGTGTTTGGTTAGTCGGCTATTGTTCGCCAGTGCCAACTATCATTCACCTTTTGCCGGCTGCCAGTGCCAGCTGTCAGTGCCGTGCCAGTGCCAGTGACCGCCCGCTTCTGACGCTCGTTTTTACTCTCTTTGTTTTTGTTTTTCCTGTGATCTTTTTCTCCTCTTCTCCAACCTCATTTTCGTACAAAAGTGAAGAGTTTTCGCTGTTGTGCTCAACCTTCATTTTTGGCGTCACTTTCATCCGACGTCTTCGACTCTGCAAAGGAAGGAGCAACCCTTACCTTGCGCTCACATCTTTCGGCTACGGAGCCCAAGCGATCGCATCGTCTTCATCATCTCAGCCCGGTGCTGTGCCCTTTCGTTTTCAGAAGGTAAGCATATCTCAAAGCACCCAGCCTCGCCTCACCCGTCGCCTTGCCATGGTGTTCGCTGCCTTTCGCTCGGAGCAGATGACCCTTTGGCTGGAACTGACATGAAACTCCACCACGCCCAAGAAGGGCCCATCGCTTCTGCTTTTTTTCTCTTCCGACAAGCGCTGACCACTCTTGTCAATAGGGAGCACCATTGGCTCACCCTCACCTCCCCAACATGGAGGAATCACCGCCTCCGGGGCCGCCGCATCCCAACGCGATCGTCTGCGAGCGGGTTTACGCCAAGGACCAGCCTCCCAGCCTGCAGGCCGCATTCACCGAGTTCTACCCTAATGGCTTGCCAAACGTCTACAAGATGCTCCAAACGCCTGGAGCGGAGGGTGTTCCCCAGACCTATGTCGAGGACTACCTTCCCGTGGGTTTCTATACCCAGCCGCGACCTCACGCAAGTGCCATTTTCTCTACCCAAAATGGCCAGCGCCCATTTCGGAAGATGCAACATCTGCTTCCTCAGCGCCGAATTCATCTCTGGTCTAGGGACGAGATACAATCCGTGTGCAACTCTCTGCGCAAGCTGTACTGGGACCACATGAAAGGCATGCGACAGCCTTTTTGCTGGGACAACCTGTGGGAGTATTTTGATGCATTTGACTTGTATCACTATGGCGCCCTCAACCTTTGGAACGTGGTCAACCAGCTTTTCGACGAGAACAAGACCATCTACGCTGATGTCATCAAAGAGTTTGCCGTCCACATCGGTCACTGGGCTGATGACTGGCTTCGCAACAAGCACAACAAGACAAAGCTCTTGTCATGGAACGAGATCCAGGGGCCCCTCCTGCGCATCCTCAGCCCTGAAGACTGGACCGACATTGGTGACGTCCCAGACGATGCAGTGCCAATGCTCGCTAATGCTCTGAAGCACCGACGGAGGTTGATGCTCTCGCCTGGGAGCTTGGCTAAAGACGTAAAGCCCAACCACTTGTCTTCGGCCTGCCTCCGCAACAGCCTTGAAAACTGGCTAGGTTTGTTTAGTTGCCCGGGCTCGTGATTCACTGCTAATGCCTTCTCAGCTGGACAAAGGGTCTTCGCACCTGCTGGCCTTCCTTCGCCTCCGGAAGTTAGGTCTCACCATTGTTCACCTGCTTCGAAGGAGGCTCCCGCACCGGTTACTATGTACGAGGGCCATCACTACTATCTCCCACCTGGTATGAGTCGATCTTCTAGTGCCGTTGAAAAACTCCAGCAGTCCGCCGCTGCGGCCGGACCCGTCATTGCCCATGGCAGCAACAAGGCCATTGCACCAGAACCTGCGAGAGCGGCTAGCAGTGATGGAAGTTCGCATACTCTGCAAGTTTCGCCCGAAACGAGGAGCAAATCAACCGAGCCCATGCCTTCCTACAAATCCCTCCCCGTCGCCAAATCGGCTAGGGAGTCGGATGCTGGGGCTGAAGGTGTTCCCTCAAACGTGCGGGACGACGGCTCTCATCTCGGCGAGAATGAAGATGACGAGTACTCGGAGTTTGCTGCGCTTACCCCAACCAAGATCAGGCGGCGGGGACGTGACAGCCCGCGATCTGCACAAGGAGCTCCTAAGACTACCGTGACCGCATCACTGCCAGCATCGGCTGTCATGGGCTTCTCGGAGCTTGCTGGACCTTCGGTGCCTCCCAATAGTGGCCTCAGGTCAATCGACCATGAAACCAGGCGCCCGTCTGGTAGTCCTGGAGTTGCTTAGGACACAGCTCAGGCTACTTCAGCGCCCGTCAAGGAGAACCAGACTCCTCGACGCAACAAGAACAAGAAGTCAGAACTGCCGACGAGTCACGGAAAGGAGCAGAAGAAGGGCCAACGATCCAACAAATCTGGTACTCGTCCGGCCAATCATGACTCAACTGGGACACGGACATTGGTCAATGGCCAACAGAGATCTGGCTCAGGACCTCATGCAGTCGCTGGAGCAAATGGTAAACAGGGATACCAAATCCCATCCCGTATTATTCACCCACGAGCTTCTTCGAGCTTCACATTTCACCAAGTCGGAGCTCCCACCGCTCATGACCACCAACGTAACTATTCTGGTCTTCAGCAACACCCAGATGTCTCAAATGGCGTGGACTATCGGCATCAGATCCCACAACACCAGCCAGTCCCGCCCAAGGGTTTCATGGCGCATGGAGGTCGAGGTAACAGCATTTCTTCTCGTTTCGAGCAGAACGAGAGCCAGTGGTCTCACCAACATCGCCCCGAGAATTTCAACAACGTTCCACTCACACCTAATCGTGGAGGTTATTACCGTGGGGGGCCTCGTAGAGGAGGAAGCCGTCGCGGATCTAATAACCAGCGGAATGTGACAGCACCGGCTGTTCAGCATCAGGTTGACCACGGATCCAACCACAAGAGACGTGACGGGGCACCCTGGAACAATCCCCAATGGCGTCGACAAGGCTCGAACATGACACAGTCATTCTGTCGCAACGTCGATAGCCCTCTTGGCGCCGAGTATGTCCCCTGCTCCTGCGAGCTGTGCAACGCTCGGAACCGCAGCGTGCACATCAAAGTCGAGGTTGCTCAAGACCGTGTCGGACTCGATCTAGTGATGCGGATCAAACTCGGTCTTGGGGCTCGATACGGAATCGTTGAGGAGGTCTTTGCCATACCCTCGAAAGATCCGGGCCATTTCCTCGCTCGGTAAGTACCTGGAGGGCAGCATGACTGTATTAATCACTGGCTGACATTATTTAGATTCCGCGACGAACATTCTGCCAGACAGGCTCTTACGATTGGCGGAGGTTACATAGTTGAGAAGGGAATCACAATCAGAGTCTCGCCGTCGGTGCGATCGAAATGGATGTCCCTTCTCCCGAGTAACAACCCGGAGGCTGCCATTCCGCCAACCGTTCAAGCCCCAATGGCTATGGGCTTCCCATCCCATCCGGTACACACCCCGATGGTCATGAGCCATCCCGGAGCCCTTCCTCCTTCTCATGCGATGTCTGGACCAATCTGTTCTGTTGCTGGCAATATGCAGATGATGGGCCAGGAGTTTGTGCCTACGCCCTTCTTTCCCCATGACACGCACTTTGCCCGAGGCCCATCAGGTTTTATCAGGCCCCCTTTCCTCGAACAACCACACACCGGCACACAGCCAGCAACTCAGCCACAGAGATTCCATCACCAAGAGCAGATTCCAATCTCAGCACCTTGTGAGACTGCTCCCCTCGTTGGCTCCCCTACCGCTGGCCTTGAGAAGGACACTGGATCTCCTGCCGAGACTCTGCAGTCGAAGCCACCATCTGAGGAAGCGCTGGATGAGACTCAAGACATTGAGCAAGATGGATTCACTAGTCCGCAGAGCAACAGAAGCAAGATTACTGGGGTAAAGGCTAGGGTTTCTTTGCCCAACACTCCCCAAAAGTCGGCCCAGAGCCCCCAAGCTCAACTGACCGTTCACACACCTCCTCAGGCGCCCGCTGAAGTCATGGCCGGAGGTATTGGGAAACAGCTTTGTGATGACACAAAGGTTGAAACTGAGAGCGAAACTCAAGCAGGAGGGGAGACTACAACCCAGCCCAAATCCCCTCTGGAACCAGAAGAGAGTGGTCAAACCAACCATGCTCGCGTGCCAAGCATCTTTACGGAAGACCAGATCAAGGAAAGACGACAAGCATGGGCCAAAATCTCGATGCCCCTTAACCCACGCAAATCCAAGCCCACCTCACCAACCAAGAACCACAGCCCTGTCCCCAAGGATGGTGCTTTGCGTGTCCCACAGTGCGACAGACTTGAGGCTAACATGCCAAATGGATCCGAGATGTCTTCGCCGACTCAGCCCCAGACGTACACTCCCGAGACCGGCAGTGAATACGAGCCATCCCCTGAGAAGCTCCCTGACGGAATCACCCAGTACCCCGAGAAAGCAGACCGTCCTACAACCCCTTCGAACCAAGCAGTAGGAAGTGAAGCAGCCTCCAATGGCCAACTTAGCGAACCTGTCATCCAGCCGCAACCTCAAGCAGAAGTATTCACTGCTGAGGAATCCACCATCACCAGAGGAAAGCAGCTCAAGTCTAACCGAATTGCCGAAATTCAGGAGGCTGGACAGGAGGCATCTATGGGGACCTTCGAATCGGACAAGAGACCATATCCATCGACAGAAACCCAGAGCAAGGGAAAGTCGAAGAAGTCAAAGAGGAAGAAGAAGGGAAAGCAAAATGGTGATTCCCAGATCAACACGTCAAGGCCACCTCTTCCTCAAACATGGACTGGTTTCCAAGATCCATATGTCATAGCCGAACTAACGCAGCCCATGACTATGCCAGAGTCATCCACACACTTTGCGGGTCAAGCGTCCGGCTCACCCTCCTCAGGCAAGAGGCATCACGATGATGGAAACCAGTCGTTCAGCCCTGGCTCGACGAAGCGAACTAAGAAGTACGATTCCAACATGGGCTCCGCACGCGATAACCAAGCGCCATCACCTTGGGCTTTTGATGAGTCTGACTCTCCAGAGGAAGCTGTGCGTGGCCGCAAGGGATTCAGAGAGGGCAGAGGAGGATCTCTTCGAATTGGGAAACAACACCGACCGCGTGCTATCATGCCTCAACCTACACTCACCGAGCAAGACATTGACAACCAGGCTTCCCCACCATCATCTGACTTCGTCTTTGAAAGTCCCCAGTTCGCGGCTCCAAACAGCACCTCGTCATTGATGAACGGGGCCAAGACTGGCGCAAAAAGCCGACTCAACCCTAAGGCGCAGGAGTTTGTCTCACCATCGAGGCCGACGGGTGACGGAAAGGCGGGTTCTAACAAGTCGAGTCCTCTCAAGGATTTGAGCATCAAGTCTCAGGAAAACTCATCTGGACCTCGGGGTGAAGGTGAGAAGTCTTCAGAGATAGGTGCCGACAACCACGAGGCATTCCCACGTGGAGCGAGCGACCTTGCTCTCCAGCACCACCGAGCACTCTCTGAGGGCACTAAGAAGGAGAACCGTAGCAACGAGACTGGAGCACACGGAGAGGGCAAGAAGACGGCAGCCAAGGGCAAGAAGGCGGGAAAGGGAAAAGACAGGGCTGTCACCTCAGGGGCAAAGGTGGACGACAAGGCCGGAACCAAACAGGAGAAGAAGCAGCCAGCGCCTCAGACCCCAGATGGAAAAAGGGCCAAAGACAAGAAGCGGGAGCTAGTGGTCAACGACGACTGGCCATCCTTGCCGGGACCTCGCGACCGGGCTCCTTCAAAGCCGCAGACGCCATCAGTGTGGAGTGCAAAGAAGAAGGCGACGTCGACGGGGGAGGAGTGCGGCTCTGTACATGGGTCACCTCAAAAAAAAGACTAACTGGTGAGACGATGGACGGAGAGAGGAGGGCACGGACAGGAGGATGTGAGGACCTAGCGAGGCAGATGCATTGGTTCTTGATGTTCCTCCTCGTGACGGAGCTAGGGGTGGTGGTCAAGGGATTGCTGATGTTGAGAGAAGCAGGGGAGGGATACGGATACTTTTGATGATGGACGAACTGGACTTGTATTGGATGTGGACAACTTTGGATTGTCCACGGGGAGAGGTTATCTGCGATATTTGCATTACTTTACTGGTAATGGGGATATTTATATTACTGTTAATTGGAACATTTTGGCACAGTTCAGTTTGACTGGTGAATGATGGCGTGACGTGTGCTAGAGTTAAGAAGACACCTGACCATGGCATTGACTGGGATTCGGCGTCATGATGAAATGAATGTTGACATCAGTTGACGGGTATGTCGCAGGAACAGTAAGGTGTGTTGGTAGTGGTACAATGCTCTTGTTGCATGTTTATTTTCACCCATATGTACATTTAACCGTCGTAAAGCGCGCTTCGTTGTCCTCGCATGTCCTGCCCTCTGCCCATCTCTTATTGCGTAGGCTGAACCAGTCCCGAGACGGCGTCCTCGATCTCCTTGTCCGACAGGCCCTCGAGGACCTTGGACTTTTCGGTGCCTCGCTCTGCAGAAGTCAGCAAGGGTTTTGGGTCTGGCGGTTGTCCCGTACGCACCGTATCGAGCGTAGACCTTGGGCTGGGTGCCGGCGGCCTCGCGGATGAGGATGGGGATGTTGGGGTTGCTTCGCTTCATGGTAGGGTAGGCCCGGGTGATGAATGACCTGCGCGTATGAGGTCAGCCCCATTGATTCTCGTCCATTGTATGTGTCTCTGTATGTTTCCCGGCACTATCCACAGTCGTATCGATCCAATTGACCCCATTGTCGCGTGGATTGTCGTTCATCCGGTGGATTCGAGAGAGTTGATTCCAACGTACCGAACAGCCGCGCTCTGCTCCGAGGTCTGGCAGAAGAGGAAGCGCACCTCGCGGAGGGACTTTGTGAAGGCGTACTTTGCGGCGGTCATGGCGGGCGTCGTCGTCGGTGTCGTCTTCGTGGGGTTGTTGAGTGAAGCTGCGGAGGAACGGACGAGCTCGACTGCTAGGTAATTGCGGGCTTGTGGTTGGCAAGGGTGGCGGATGAGGCTCTTCGGGCGGAATAAAGTGACGGGCGGGAATGGTTGCATAAAATGGACCGTGTGCATAAATGGAATTGTGCACAGCCTGAGCTCCGGTGCCGCTGTGACCTTCCCCGCGGTGAATGAGTTACGTACCGTTTTTTTCACCGGGGACACCGTAACTCCGGGTTCCGCCTTCCGTTTTCTGGGGCTCTCACCCGCCGGTTTGCGCAGGGCAGCTAGTGAGAGAGGAAGGTGCGCCCCAAAGTGTCTCGGGACGACAGCGACCGACCCTTTGGCCCCAACGTCTCTCTTCTCGTCAAGCTTCTCGCCCGAAGACCCGCGACTTTCTCTCCCTCATCAAGAAGAAGCAGAAGCAGCAGCTGTGAGTCACCCAGTTCCTATCCCCTTTTACTCTATCCATCTTCAATTGCGTCATAGTTGATTGGCTCCTTCTCTCTCCGCGCCAATAGCTACTGACTCTTTTATTTTTCCTTTTTTTTCTCGTTCCGATAGGTAGCTGATATCGCAAACCCTCAACCGCAGCATCCCTACAAAGACCATGTCCTCAACCACCGTCTTCCGCGCCTCGCGCCCCCTCTTCCGACAGGCCACCACCACCTTTGGCGGTGCGCCCGCCCGACAGGCCTTTCGCCAGAACTTCCGCCAGAACTTTAACCAGGGCAGCGGTCGCCGGTGGCAGAGCACCGATGGCGCCCAGCAGCAGCAGCAGTCGTGGTTCAATCGCATGTGGGAGAGCGAGGTCGGCTTCAAGACTGTGCACTTTTGGTGAGTGATCATGCGTCTGTGTGACCGTTATATACTAACGTGTTGTCTAGGGCTCCCGTCATGAAGGTTCGTTGACTATCTACTCGACTATATATACACGATTACTGACTCTATCCGTTGCAGTGGGCTCTCGTCCTCGCCGGCATCTCCGACTTTGCTCGTCCCGCCGAGAAGCTCTCCTTCACCCAGAACCTTGCCCTGACCTGCACCGGCATCATCTGGACCCGCTGGTGCCTCATCATCAAGCCCAAGAACTACCTGTAGGACACACCCTGTTCCTCTGTTCCTGTCTCCCCACAACTAACACACACCCAGCCTCGCCGCCGTCAACTTCTTCCTCGGAATGGTCGGCCTCGTCCAGATCACCCGAATCGCAAAGTACGAGTCCGACAAGAAGGCTGGCCTCAAGGGCGCCATTGAGGACATCAAGGCCGATGCCAAGGAGACCGTCAAGGAGATCAAGGGTTAAATCACACCCTTATACTTGATAGAAACCACATCCGCCACACACACAACACATACAACCCCTCGCCTGGAATCGGGAACGGGACGAGTCGCTTCAATGCGTTTGGACAAGAGCTGGGCCGAGGCATGCGTTTGATCACCATGTCGTTGCTGCAAAAGGAGGGGTTTTTGGGTTTGTCCTCTACAGGGGCAACCCTAGGGATGAGATGAATTGTCTGTTTTTCCCTTGTTACAGAATTAGAGGATAGCTATTACATGTTGGATTCGGGGCTCCAGCAAATAAAGAAACCAAACCAAACCAATGCAAGATATACCCACATGCACCTGCAATGCAATGCTCATCATGAAGAGAGCTCGAGATGCATCCACATCCATGATATATATCATCTTCTCATCGTCCAACACAAAATCTCTCTCTAATCTTCCTCTGCAGGTATCATTCATGATAGATAGCATTCATACGACACCGACACTCATACCATCCATAAACGCCATGCATACAAAACTTGGCCCCCGTCATAACATCCAACCCCAAGGGCCCCTGGCTTGTCAAAGCCTGGTGGTCCGTGAAAAGAGAAGCGAAACATCATGAATAATATGTACATGAATAAAGAAGCACCATCTTCCTCCAAAATGTGTTATAAATAAACACCATATCAACTTGGTGGCGTTTCAATCCCATCATGTTCGTCTTGTCTCGTCTCATCGTCATGATAGTCATCGTCACCTCATCCCTACTTCTCCGTGTGTCCGTCATTAAGGAGCATCTCCAGGATGATCTGTCGGCCCGGAAGCTCCGGATGGCACATGGAGATCTTGACAGTGCCCTTGGATCCTTCGCTGCCGCTAGAGGACTGCAGGTAGCCGTTGCTCTGCGAGTTGAGTGTGCTTCGACCCGTGGGCCCACGAACACCGAGGTCCAGGACTCGGACCCCGCGGCCGGCAATGATCTGTCGCACTCGTCCGTTCTCCGCGTTTCGTACCTCGACGTAGTCATCGTTGAAGATAATCAGGTACGAGCCGTACATTGTCGCTCCTCGAGCCTTGCCTCGCTTGCCCGAGTACTCCATGATGAGTGTTCGGCTCACCTCTCCGTGCTTGTCCACATACACGGCACAGTCCTCGTACGTCAGGATAAACTCGTTCTCGTTGAGCCTGAACATTCCCAAAGGTCGCTGGTCTCGGATTCGAGCAGCAATGTTGGCAATGGCCGGTTCCTTGAGATCAGGGATCGACATGGGCTGCTTCTTATCCAGCGTGAGCATCTCAACTCCCTTGGCAGTCGCCACGGCGATATACGTCTGGAACAAGCTGAGAGAATAGCACTCGGTGGGGAAGAAGAATTCGTCAAACTCGCGGAAGGTCTCAGTGGTTCCTCCGCCAGTTCTGCGTCCACCAAATAGTCGGGACTTCTTCTCGGTCGACTTCTGGAAGATGGGCTCCAGCACCTTGAATGACGTGTGCAAGCCCTCCTTGCGCTTGTAGAAGAGAAGCATTCGGTCCTTCATCTTGGCTGTGGCAAAGTATGTCACGTCCTTGGCCAGTCTCTGCGGCGCTCTCCTGGGGTTGTCGGAAATGACAGGCGCCGAGAACTCGTTGACCGGGGCGACTGCATCCAAGGGATAAGAAATGAGGTTCTTGTCAGCGATGAGCACGCAGACTGAGAACTCTTCCAGAACCGCAATTTGCGTGACGCGGGTTGCTTGGACAGTCTGCAGTATCTTGTTAGCCACGAATCGTAAACAAAGAAAATGGGAACTCACCCTCAACCATCCGCGGGGATTCGACGGCTCCGAGATGAAGATACCATAGTCGGTTCCAATGGCAATCACAGACTTGCCAAAGGCAGTGAACCCAGTGGCACAGTTGACCTGAGCACGGCAGACAGGGGCAACACCTTGAGCCGGTCCCAACACACTCTCCAGCTCCTGGATGGACCGGTCAAGGGGTGTGCCCTTGATCTGGGGGACCACCGGGGTCTTGGCCCACATCGAAGTGTTGTCGTAGTGGAAAGCAGCATCGGCGAGAACACGGAGTCGGAAAGGTTCGGCGTTCTGGGAGAATTGACCCTTGGCGTACGTTGTCTTGGCCTCGATGATCTTGTCACACCAGTCGCTTCGATCCTTGGCTGAGGTCGCGTAGAGAGTGTACACTTCGTGGCCCAGATGCTTGATCCTGAAGGGGTACAAGATCTTACCCTCCATGTCGTTGGACCCAATTGGTGTAAGCCCAGAGCCTATCGAAGAGCTGGTAGCCGCGTGCTCCAGGCCAGGTCTTCCTGAATTAGTTGCCACCTTGTTCAGCTGGGTGCCGGAAGCAGTGGCAGCGGTGGTTCTGCCCAGAGGAGCAGTGATACCCTTCTGCTTCTGGACGGGCTCGTCGTTTCTGCTCTCGAGGAAGAGGAAGGCCATTGAGATAGGCTGCCATCGGTTAGTCACAATGCTCGTCAAATAAGCCAGGATAATACGCACCTCCTTGTTCACATCATACTTCTTCTCCCCCTTACCATCCTTGGGCGTCACAGTCTTGGCCAGGATCAGGTAGTGGTCAAACAGCAATGCATGGGTGTCGACCCATCTGACTCCCTTGGATCCCATCCTCTGCAGGTCACCCTCGAAAAGCAGCTCGTGGTTATGCGCCTCGAGGTTCAGGGCATGGTGGTAGCCTGGTCGGAAGACAATCATCCTGTTGAGATCTGTCATCTGAACCTTCTTGTTCATCTCGGCAACCCTGCCATCACACTCGTGAGCAACCACCTTGATTTCTTGGATGGCCTTAATAAGGTTTGTCTTCTCCTCGCTGTCTGTCTTCATCTTGTGCTCGACACTCTCGAGAAGCAGAATATAACGCTGAAGACGCTGGATGGGGGCGATCAGGTAGTGCGTCCAGTCCTGCTTGGACGCAATCTTGTGCCTTTGCATCTCATCCAGGAATCGCTTAAAGTAGAGGTTGCGATCCGCCTCTCTTCGGACCGTGTAGACGGCATTGGGATATGCCGATGCATACTCGACGTAGATAGCTTTAGCCTTGCGGATCCATTCTCGGAACAGATCACTGAAGCCTGTGATCCAGGGTCCCTGCTCCTGTTGTCGATACTTGAGCTGCGCCAACAGATGGTCCTTGTTGATGTCTTGGACGGTATCCAGCTTTCCAAATACGTCATACAAGAACCTGTCTCTCGTTTCCGGCTTCAGAATCGGGGGCTGCATGGCACGGAGACGATCTCGGTAGTATCTGCGGAAGATGTCGAGCTGCTTGATGTAGTTCTCCTCACCCGTCACGATCTCGTGGAGGATGTTCTGCCGTTCAACCTCCTTCTTGGGCTTGGACTCCCAATCTTCCTTCTTGAGGCCATAGAATACGTGCCACTCGTCGGCCGGCTTGGTGTCGGGCAGCTCCTCCAGATCCACCTTCTTCAAGGAACGGGTGCAGTGGTACGAGTAACAGCGTCCGCTGATCTCTTCATCGTGCAGTTTGGGCGCATAGCATCCAGAGCCTGTCAGCTGCCACAGGACTCCTGAGATGTGGCCGTTTCCAAACTTGACCCATTCCTCCTCTGGTACGAGAACTGCCCGCTCCAGCATCAGCGTTATTACGTGGTTACTGAGAACCTCGGCATCTGCCACGTTCATGGTCGGAATCTTGCCCGTGAAAAGGTTGATCAAGGCTTCCTCAACCGTCTTGCTCCTCAGGTCGGCTTCGCCCTCTGCCATCTCGCGAATCCAGGCCTCGAGACAGGTGAGCGCCCACGGCTCGGGGCACCTTCGGAAGTCGGCGGCGTTGAGCTTCGAGGGGACAAACTTCTTCTTGCGACCGCTTGGCAGGGTGATACCACCAAAGTCTGCTGTCTCGTACTCTGGGAATGCTTGGCTCTGTGGCATGTGGCTTTGTCGGGCTAGTCTCCTCCGTTCATCAGCAGCCGCATCGGTCCTGGAGCGCGCCGGAGGCTGGACTTGAGGAGTATGGCTGTGTCCGGACAGTGAAATGGATCGCTCGGGCTGGGGGTTGTATGCGCCGCCAGAAGTGTAGTATGCTTCGGGGTTGTCAACCTGACCAAGCTGCGAGCCCACGCTACGCGAGTACCCATGTTGGTAGGGCTGACGGTTGTTAGTCTGAACCGAGAGCAGCGAACTGCTGTCAGAGCCGGGGCCAGGGATCGCTGGTAGTGGTCGACTTGACAGTCCTGGGTGGTAAAAGAGGTCCTGCAATTGGTCTCTGTTGGGAGATTCTGTTCCGCTCTGGCGAGAACGTAGCGAGACCCGCTCATCATCATCGTCAAAGCTCATACGCTTCTCAGTTGGGGGCTTCAGTCCTCCTGTATCGCCATAGTTCATCTCTGCCTCAAAGTTCCGGTTGGCAGTATTTGGCGTGGGAAGCGGCCGAGCAGCAACGTCCTGGCCCGAGGAGGCGGGCGGCGATCCAACGGTGCCGTAGGCCATGCCGCCGACGAATCCGCCGGCCATTGCGCCCAGATCCATGCCGGCATAGTCGCTGTCACTGCTCTGTGCTTGCTCTTCTGGATGAGTGGGCAAGGGTCTTGACACGGGCGGTTCTGGATTCGCCATGGCTGGCATATCGGTGTAGCCAAAAGCAGAGCTGAAACGCTGCTCGTCGAGCTCGGCTTGCCGCATGGCCATCAGGCCGGCTTCCCCGTACGCATCATCATCATCATCATCATCGTCTTCCTCGGGCTCGTAAGCGGTGGTCCCTGTTCGGGTCGAGGTGGTTCGGCTGGCCATGTTAGGGATCGTTGTGGCATTCGAGTCGTAGCGAGAAAGGTGCTGGCCGGACAAGTCTTCGTCGTTGTACTGGCCATTGGTGGGCTCGGGTAGTGGGCGATAGGTCTGGCCAGAGCCGCCCAGCTCCATCTCTAACTCCTGCATCAGATTGTCATTGACATGCTCGTCTTGATATTGCTGCTGGCCACCACCCCATCGTCCAGACGAGTCCTCTGAAGGCCGACTCGGTAGAGGCGCATTCGTCGGATGCCGTTGTACGCCTGGGGACGAGGACTGTGGGAGATTCGAGGGTGATCCCACGGGGGAGGCCTGCGAATTCGAGCGAGATGGCCGGTTGTAGTGCGAGTTGTGCTCAATGGGAGAATAATAAGGCCCGACCGGGATCTGAGTTGTGGTGGGATAGGGCGGTTGCGAAGAGCCTGAATATGAAGGAGTAGACGCGGCTCCGTTGGCCAGACTGCCCGGATATTGGTTGTATGACTGGTCATAGCCTGAGGCCTGGGCTCCAGAAGTCGACGAATTGAGAGATGGGCTACGCAGCGGCTGCTCATAGCCAGGTGACAAGCCCGGAGATGTAGCAGACTGCGCGTAAGCATTCCCGTATGTCGAGTTGGGCGACTGGCCGTAGCCAGGCGAGGTCTGAGGAGCGTAGCCCTGGGCATACGTGTTATTGAAGCCCTGATACGACGACTGGCGCTGGAGGCTGCTGTTTGTGTTCGCATAAGCTGAGGGGTCATAGGTGGTATGGGGCGTGTAGGAGCCGGCAGTCGAGGCGAAGCGGGTGGGAGGCTGCTGGCTGTTGCGGTAGGGGAGGGTGTTGGTCGACTGCGATCGCGGGAAGCCCGAGGTTTGCGCAAAACTCTGGGGGTTGTACGAGTAGGTTGGGGTGGGAGGACCAGCATCTTGATACTGATGCTGGTAGCCCGCCAGCGCGCTGTTGTTGGTGGAACCATAACTAGAGCGGCCAGCCGGGGCACCGCCCAGGAAGAGCTCATCCTCGCCGGTGGCAGGACCGCTACCAGGGAAGGCGGATGAGCGAGTGGAAGGTTGCTGGAGATAGGCGGCATCGTCTCCGCCATTGAAGCTGGCTCGGCGGGCTACATCGACGTCGTAGGATGACTGCTGCTGCTGCTGTTGCTGCTGCTGTTGCTGGTAGTCCTGGCCGCGGCCGGCGACTGGGTACTGGACGGGCGGCACATGGCCGTATCTCCGCTGATCGTCACCGCGAAACGACATGGCTGAAGGGTCCTCGAGACAAGACGATGAAGGAAAGCGGTGGTTGCAGAAATGGTGCGCGAGAGCAAATGTCAGAGCCGCTTAGGCCTGGCGGGTCGGGCGTCTACCTCGTATAGAACGGCGAGGGCTGGTGAGCGCGGGCGGGTCGCATTGAGGGGTATCGGACAGGGCGGAGGACGAGGACGAGGAGCAAACAGGCCGTCGTCGACGATGGGGGATGAGGTGGTGAAAAAGCGACGAAAAAGAGCGACGAGGTGAGTTGGCGCGCGCAGTGTTGAGGCGGTCGGGGTTCAGCCGAGAAAATGGATCTTGGGGCACCGACGTTGGTGGTGGTGGGTGGACTCGAGGATAGAAGTCGAGCGGCGGGCGCGGGCGCGGATTGATTGATTGTTCAGGTGGGCAGGGCAGCCCCTCTCAGTCTCAGTCTCACGCTGCTGGGCTGGCACCTGAGGTCGGAGCTTGGGGCCTCGCGTGCTGCGGTGAGGCTCGGGTATATACTAGAGAGCTGGGTAGCTAGCTAGCTCTGCGACAGGACGAGTCGAGGTGGTGGACGAGAAGAAGAAGGACAACGACAGAAAAGAGCCGTAAACTTTTGGTTGGTGGTGGAGAGAGAGCAGGGTCCAGCGAGCGGCACGGTAGAGTTGGCAAGGTAAGGTAAGGTAAGGTAGGTAGGCAGGTACGGCAAGTAATAAGAAAAAGGTAAGATTGAGACGTCACTGAAGATCAATCAGGCTCCGATGGATGGAAGCTCCCCCCATAGAATAGGATGGGATGGGATGGGCCACAGTACAGTACCGTACCGTGCCTTTCTGGGAATCCCCGGCCTGTGTGTGTCCTTTTTACGACTGTTGCGTGCTACGTCGTAGTGAATGTACAGTACGGACAACGGAGACGACGGGGGGCGGCTCTTATTGAATGACCAAGCCACACTTGAGATGATGACTAGAGGCCCATGACACGACAACGAGGCGTGGCTTTTTCCTTTCTCGTCTCTCCCGCCACGGTCTTTTTTTCTTGAAGGACTTGGCATCTAGTTGCAGTCACCAAAGTCCTGTGCCTAGAAGTTACTCACAAGGACTATCAAGGCTCTACGATGCGACAACTTGGAGGTGGGCTGCTCTCTCTGTTGGGGGGGACGCCCGCCCGCCCAAGCCCAAGGCACAAGGGTCCATCTCCGCATTAGTTAGCGGCTGGCCGATGACGCCCCGGGGTCGGGTTTTGCGGCGGTGCAAAGGGGAAACACGACACCTTTTTGGGGGCGGTGATGCTCGCAGAACAGAGCCGTCTTCGACAGTGCCTACAGTACAGCTAGCCAGGTTGGCGGCCTCGCTGTCAGACTAGTACATACGAGTCCTTAAAGAAGAATGCCTTGTAGGAGCCGATTACGTAGGTTCTTTGCCCTCGAGTGCCCTTGTCAAATGCGGAGCTGGATCTGCTGGATCTGAATTATCCCATGCTTCAATGCCAGCAAGCGGGCTTTGTCAGGCCTTTCTCTCGAGTCGAGTTTCACCTGCAGACGGCATCGAAACATGCAGGCAGGTAGGCAGGTTTCTGCACTGTTTGATCCGCTGGCCGTTGTTCCAAACTTCCATACCTGAGTTTCTAGTTGCAGCCAGCCGACGAGTGTCAATCAGCTGTTAAGTTTGGGCCTTCAACGGCAGTTCATTTTAATGTCTAGCTATTGACTCTGGGTTTCTATCCATGGCAACATGTGTCAACGGTCTCGGTGGTGTTTTCACACCTGCCTTGCTACCAATCCAATCACAACAACCCAGTCTCGCTACCCTCCGAGTGCCTCACAGTTGATTCACTGGCCCAGCTGTTCGGTATGGTTTACTGCATCAGCTGCCTGCGTGTGAATCTTCTGACGCTTCACCCTGTGGATAACTCATCTGACTGCATGCAAACGCTGTCACTCAAACTATCCATCCATCCCGCGGAGAGACCGAGGCATGTCAGCCGCCATCAGCCACAGCCAGCCCTACCAACCGCGACCGTTACCGCAGTCACCAGTCAAGTCAAATCTCCGACGACGACAAGAAGCAGTCATGGCTTTTCGAGTTGCCCATCCATGGATTGCCCTTGCACCATTTGCTGTGCCCTTTCGGCTCCGTATCTCGGATATCGCTTCATCTCGCCTGCCAATGCCAATGCAATGCTGCGTTGCCTTGGCATCAGTGCGCTCCACTCGCTCACGGAGATGGATCCATGATGATGGAGATTTTGCTGGGCATTGCTCCGCTGAAAACATTACCATCGACACGTCTGACAGAGGGTTTTTAACCAAAAGCAGGAAAGTAATAATAACACATGGCATGTTTAAATAGCGCCGAGAGCAGTCTTACTACGTACAGTACCGCTCGATAAACCAACAACATCCTCATCCTCACCCTCACCGCATCATGTAACGTGCCACACACATTTCAGCATCTCCAAGTCTGTCAACTCAAAAGTTCAACTACTTATTTCCGTCTGTATTGTTGCTTATATTTCCGCTTCAGTAACTTTGTAAATAGTGATCCTCGTCCGGGTATTGATCAGGCTTCACTCTGCCCTTGACCAGCCCCGGACCTGGGCAGCCGGCCCGGAGCAGGCCATGGATGACCCTGAACATGACATCCGTATTCTCCACATCGAAAACATGACTTGTCTCCGAAAAGTTATTGTGATACTCCATAAATAGTACAAATCCATCAAAGTGTAGGGTATGCATGGTTTGTATAGTGCTCGTCCAGTCAATATGCTGCTCCCGAGAATAGACCCAAATTTGATCACATCGTGGAGCTTCCCACCTGGCTCATTGTAGATGTCTATTCAATCTTCCATCTCCTTGGTGTTGGTTGTTGAGGTCCAGTGATTGGCCACTATTGATGTCTTTTGCTGGACTGCATCTACATTCTTGGCCAAGCCCTGACTCACTCTTTGTCATGTTGTCAACACTGTATTGCCAAGCCAGACTGTAGGTGATAATTCTAGAATGCGCCCGCCTTCACGTGAAATCTTCCGCAAAGCCATAATATGGTAGCTCCTCCTCGTGGTTGCTGAGTGTGCCGTTTTCTGCTGCCACAGTCATGACCGTAGGGTGACTAAAACCCAAATGAACGGCGAGGGACAAAGCGCCAAAGGTTATGGATTTTTGGCATGCACACAGACTAGAAGATGCCAGAAACATCTGAATCGGTAGTTTGGGCAAAGGGTCAGCTTGATGATACTAATATATCCATATCTTGATGCAGGTATCCCATCCGTGAAATATGGCAACATCGCATCAGTATAGTTGCTGGTGGGAAAGCTTCAGCTTGCATAGGATTAAAACCTACATAGTGTTCAATAGCATTGTCGTATTTGCAGCTCTCTCTACTTTTAACCATCATAGAACTCTAATCCAAGCCAGCAACATCCAGCCTTTAAATAACAACTACCTACACCTGTCTACACTTCCATCTATACCACATTCAATCGAAACCACCGACACCGGCGTCTCAACTTTACCCCGGGTAAACAAATCTGCACTCACGGGACCCAGCTCCGATCAAGCACGCCGGATTGACGGGTCCCCAGCTTATAGTTCTAGTATCATTGAAATCTAAAGAGCCTTGATAGAGTACCTATAACGATGAATAACTAGTTAACTTGATTTGATGAGATGAGCATTTGTACCGGGTTTAGATACTTGCTCTTAAGGGATTATTTCCGAGGTGGAAGAAAAACATTGATCAATATTGACCGAGTTTGGGCATCCTTGATCGAATAAAAGATTCCGTACCCTCCCGTGTGTGTTTATGCCGAAATCACCGATTGCGGGTCCGGCGATGGGCGGGAATACTCGGCGGGGTGGTCGGAGATAGGCCGGCGGGGTTGTAGTTACCATCCATTTCAGCCTCTCCAACGACATGTGCTGTGTTATAGAGCAGCTCACCTGTTTACAAGTTGATACTTAATCTACATCTCGCCTGAAGAGATCCTCAATGACTGATAACGCTGATCGCAAGATCTGGCAACCCCTCCACCCCGCCATCAGGGATCGTCTGGACCCCCAGTACGTCGCCTACCATGAGGCTCATCTCCAGTACATAGAGCCGGAAAAACTGGGCGTCTGGGATGGATCTGCGAGGACCAAGAAGGTGTCTCTGCCGCCTGGAGGCACGAAGCCGGTTCCTGTCGGGGGCATCGATGATTTTGATGTCGGCAGATTCCGGGTGAGGGTTTACACGCCAACAGGGGAGTGTGATGAGAGAGGTTGGCCTGTTCTTGTCTGGTTCCACGGCGGTGGCTGGGTTCTTGGTGGTTTGAATAATGGGACTGATCTTTGCTCGTGGGTTTGTCAAGGCATGGCTATTAATACCTCTTTGTGTTGTGCCGAGATGTGTTTCTGACTCGATGCTAGGCGCGCGCTGCAAGGTCGTGACCGTCGACTACGGTCTCGCCCCAGAGAACCCCTTTCCAATTGCAGTCGAGGATGCGATTGATTCTTTCAGATGGGTTGCCTTAGAGCCAGCTGAGCTCGGAAAGATCGACACTTCGCGCATCTCCATCGGCGGAACATCGTCAGGGGGAAACATAGCCCTCGCCGCAGGAATTGCAGCCTCAAACCCTGGAGCTCCCCTTCCAACTGCCAAACCCTCACTCCCAAACACAGCATCACATCCTCCGGCGTCACTGTTGCTTTTTATCCCCGTGGTAGACAACACTGCTACTGCTGAGGATGTCTGGAAACCCAACGCTGAGACTGCCCCTTGGCTGACCCCTGAGCGGCTGTCGTGGTACCGCAAGCTCTACTTGCCCAGGGATGAGGACTGCAAGAGCTGGGATTCCAGCCCAAATTTTGCTCCTGAGTCTCTGCTGAAGAATCTTCCAAAGACGTGGATTGCTGTGGCCGAGATGGACATCCTTGCCCCTGAGGCACTGGCATTTGGGGAGCAACTGAAGGGCCTGGGGGTTGAAGTTGATACCCTAGTTGTGGAGGGGGCAACGCATTCTATCTTGTCGCTTCATGGCATAATAGATAGAGGTCGTGAGATGATTGGGAGTGCAGTTAAGCACCTTCAGGGGGTCTTTGGAACTTGACAGCCAGATGTTGGTCAAGTACTGACGTGGTATTGAAGTACGCTAAACTAATATCTCTTGGTCTGTTTTCTTTGCGACGCCATGCCAGGTCCCATCCTATAGATCTAACCTCTATCCCGTGTTTCTTGCATATTTCTTTTTACCCCATACTGTGTTTTACCCGTGTACATAATAATTAAAAGAAAAGGGCTTCTATACAGCAACACCCTCTGCGGTAGGAGCCTTGCTCTCACTGTCGCTCACGCTGTCACTCTTGGATGTCTTGCTCTTCCGGCTGCGCAGACACCATAGACCCTTGAGACCACCATCATCCAGCTCCAGAAGCTCCTTCATGCAAAACGCCGGGTGGAACACGTTGAGAACAACCACGGCAACAACGATCAAGACACCCTCGAAGCCGACAAACATGTACTGATCTCCCATGACGGGGCCTTCCCACCCCTCAGACAACTCGGCAACTCGAAAGGCACTCCGCCAGAGGATGCACAGGGCAGCGACAGAGAGAGCGCCGAGGAAGGCCTTGAAGCGGCGCGAGTTGCGCACCTTGCGGACCTCTGGGCGCTGGTCGAGGGCTGCTTCGCCGAGGGCGCGCTGGCGGCGGATGGTGCGGAGGGCAAAGTCGAGGGAGCAGAGGATGAAGCCGAAGATGGTGATGACCTGGAAGGCGAGGCCGGCGATCATGATGTTGGAGCCCACCTTGGGGTCTTCGTGGTTGTGAGACGAGACTGAGGCCATGCCGCCGCCGAGGGCCTGGAGGACGAGGGAGATGACGTCGCAGGGGATGAACTTGGGGGAGGTTAGTTATCCAAGGCTGGTGACTGTTTGACGATGAACTTACAATTCGAGTGTAATATTCTGGAGGGAGTCTCGAGTTCTCAGGCCCAAACGCCGACACGATTCTACGCAGGCAGAGATAAACTCCAGCAGCCATAAAAGCTGGACCAATGGTCAAGCAGCAGATCTGAACGAGGAAACCATTCTCACTCCATGGGTTCTGCCAGCTCATGATACGACCAATGTATCCGAGAATCTCACAGATGAGGCCAAGGATAAGAGCAACATTGAAGGCAGTTCCCTTGCGTGTGACGATCCAAGTGACGATGAAACCGATCAGGGAGGCGGAAAAGATGGCGAGGAAGGCTGCATTGGGAGCCAAGTCGAGACGATACTGGTAGAAGCTGGAGACATTATCGCAGATGTCCGACTTGGGATGTTCAAAGCACCACGTAAAGAGACCACCATCATCAACAAATGTTTGGTTGTTCAAGTCTGGGACGTCGTCGTTGGTGGACATGATGGGCGGTTTGCCGAGAGTTGGGGCCAAGACTTTGGGTGAGTCTGCCAAGCAAGGGACAAAGTTGATAGAGTTATCGTCGAGTTATGTATGTATCGCTTCGTCTTGTTGAACCGGAGTTGATGAATAGTTCCTCCGTCTTACTGCATCTAATGGGTGTGGTATCGGGCTGACTCACGACACAAAAGTCAACAACACTCCAAGAAAAGAAGGTTATTGAAAAGGTAAAAGAGAATGAGACACAACTAAAGTACAGCACGGATATAACAGAAAAGAAGAAGAAAAAAACACTCGCTCAGCCCAAGGAAATGGATCCTTACTTCAAAAGGATTCCCTTCATCTCAGCCCCGGAATTCGGGCATAAAGATACAGCCGGATTGGAGCCTCCGGCACGTCCCCGTGGCCCGCCGGGGCATCCTTCAGCTCGGAATTGACCCGCCCTTCTGCGATATCTGTTGGCGCTAGGGCAGCCTTATACATGAGAGGGTGGTCGATGCGAGGGATGGGATTGGACGTCTCGCCGAAGAATGCGAAACAGCGTGCGCGGCTTCGTGTGATTTTCGTATACTACGTTGTAGTTTCATGTCCTTGCCGTGTAGCAAGGGCGTCTAGACTCTGGGGCTGTGCAGGTTTAACATGAAGAGAATCAGCCTGGGCGGATTTCAAGATTCTGATATCATCACTTTCAACTCAACATAGCCTCCACATGAAAAGAACGTGTATGCACCTGCGCGTATAGTAACATCAGGGAGGCTCGTAAAAAAACTCAATCTGGATTGATAAGCGAACCCGCCTCAATGAACCCTGTCCGGGACTATCCCGTTGCCAAGATCGCCATTTCCATTGCAACGCTGTCTAACACGGGAGCCTCATCTGAACTCTCAGCCCCAAACGAGGACGTCCAAGGCTGAAATTGAGCATGACAAGAAGACACAAAACAAACAATCTCATTTAGATATTCTTCGGCTTTCAAGCCATCTGCCGCGTCATCACAGACCCACTTTGTTCAATCACCATCGTACGAGTTTAGATGGATGCCAGGGTCAAATGTGCCAAGAACGCCAGGCTGACATCAACCACTCCATCACTCGCACTTCTTATCAAACACTCTGCTCGACCCTTTTGAACGATATCTTTGTTGCTGCATTACATAGAAAATGTTCGACGTTATATCTAGTCCCACGAATTAACCATCTGATATGAATGTATCCTGCCAGCAGTTCAAACTCCACTCAACCCAACGCCCTTTTCGAGTCACACCCCGTTCATAGTTACTTACTCTTCTTCTTCTTGTCCGGGGTTGCGCTTCTACTATCGTCTGCTGGCGTTCCGCTGACGCCGCTCTTGGTTACCACACCTCCAGCTGCTTTGCTCGCTCCCACGCTGATTCCTCGGCCGGAACGCATGCTGTCGAGGCTAATGTTGCTCCCATTGCTCCCTCTGCGTTTGGCACTGGCCTTGATCCTCGCTGTCGTTGGTGACTCGTGGCCTTCATCAGGCGAGTCTCCTCTTGAGAGCCGACCTCCAGCAGGTACGTCTGGGGTCACTGGCCGACCGTCCACAATGGTGCCCGCAGCGAGACTGACCCTTGCCCGTGTCGTGTTCACCGGTGATGGAATCCCAGTCGAATGCTCTCGTGCACGGTGCGGAGCCAGGGGAACACCGTTGCTCTGGCTTTCAACGCTAGGCGTCAGTGTTGATGATTCGCTCTCGCTTCCTCGGTATGAGTATCCAAACGCGTATCCTGAGCCAAGGAGGCTCTCTTGTCTGCTGATGTAGTATTTGTCGTACTCTTCTTTAGAATGCTCGGCATCCGTGAAGCTGTCGAGGGCATCGAACACATGTTGAAAGACTTGAATGTCAACGTCCCGGGCCCATAAGAAGTCGAGATGCTCGTAGTGAGGGATCTCGGTCGCTACCGTCTGCGGCGGTAGTTCCTTGAGCATCACCTTGATGTCAACCAGGGAGTCACTCCCTCCGTACACCAGAACAATTGGCGTCTTGATGTTTCGCGTCGGGTATTTGGCAACCTTGGAGTACTTGCTGGTCGTGATGACACTCATAGGCTGGTGAACATCGTCGTCATACATCTGGAAAGACTTGTTCCGAATGATTTGAAACCAATGGACCACACTCTTGGTGCTCGTGAACGAGTAGAGATGTGGGTAAGCTGCCAGCTTCTGGCTCGCCGAGATATTCTTGGTCTGCCAGTTGAACAAGAAGGAAAGTCCCATATCGATGAGCTTGCTGAAGATGGGTGGGTATAGAAGCGTCTCCCACATGGTTGCCGAGCTGAGGATGGACCTGCGACCGAACAGCAGGTAGAGAACTGAGGGAGAAGCTGTAACGAGAGCATCAACGATTCCATTCGACAAGCCAGTGGGAGCCATGGCCGGCGCAAGAGCAATAAAGACGTTGACCTGCTGGTTGAGCTTGGGGTGGATGGCCAGGGTGGCAAAGGCTTGTGCCGTGCCTTGAGAGAAGCCAATGTAAGACAGACTCTCCTGCTGCGTTGTGTCGAGGATGTATGCAATGCTGTCAGGGATGTCATGGAAAGCAAACTCATCGATGGAAAAGTCCCAGAAGCTGAGCGATGTTGGCGAGTGGTGAATCGACTTCTTGGAGTACTTGTTTCCTCGATTGTTGCCAAGCTACGAGGGTTAGTCAAGATGAAAGTTAAGATGAAAGAAATGAGACCTACCCAGACATCATAGCCCCTCTCAACCAGTTCAAAAGGCAAGCATCTATGCCCATCCGTAAGAGCAACCCAAACCTCAGAGTTCATGAGAAGACCATGGTGCATGTAAATCACCTTCTTGCGCAGGCTCGTCGGTCCAGAGTTGACCTTTTGCCCCTCCTCGCCCTTTCTCCACGCCAGACGATGAAGTCCGAGGAGGTAGCCATCTTTGGTTTGGGCAATGTGCTCTTCAGCCTCGTAGCCCCAGATCCGACACAACTCGACAAAATCAGCTGCGTCCCGCACAGCTGTTGAGATGGCTACTGAGGGTCAGCCTGAGCACGACAGCAATTTATAGTGTTGACCAACATTTTCGCCTGTTCTCCGCCCTCTTCTTGGCAGGGGGAGAAAATTTGTTAAATAACCGCCTTGAAGCTCGATAGAAGAATGAAACGAGGAAAGGAGCTGGGAATATCAGTATCAACAAAGCCCACACACCGCTCAGGAGGCGCGCATCGCGACTTACGCAAAGCCAGGGTCAAGACTCGGATGAAAGCCTCGAGACCGACGAGGATAAACGACCCAACGAGCGCGACATACTCGTGCCTACAGGATCCCAAGGTTAATGATAATGAGGCTGGCGCACAGATGAAGAGGCGGCAGACCGCCTCAGCAATAGAGGGAGCAGATTGGACAGGGGGCGACTCACGGACGCAGCCTCCCAATAAACGGAATAGCCATGGCGACAAGATCTCTCAGATGAGACCAGAGCCGCCGCGATAGGATCTCAACCCTCGATTCTGTGTTGCGAGAGGGGCCAGGATGAGAATGAGAAGGACGCCGTTTGGCTTTGGCAGCAGTTGGAGGTGATGTCACATGCAATTGGGGAGCCCGACGTTGACGTTGAGCACTGACGTTCTGCGCTGGCGCTGGTGCTGGCGCTGGTGCTGCGAGAGGGTGACAACGAATCATGACCTCAGCGACTTTAGGCGAGATTGGAACCAAGTGGACAGGACGGGCCATTCCCTTTGCAGCACCGAAGAGCGAAGACGAGATCCATGGAAAAGAGTTGAGATGAGGCCTTTAAAAGGGGTCATATAGGTAGGAGTGCTTGCTGTCCTTGACCATTCCATTCATGCCTTCATCTTTCATCATCAGTGAGACATTCATTCATGGCTCCTATCGTGTTGAGAACCTTGAACATGGGTGTCTAGCACATGCAAATGTCAGGGTCGAGTACAGTGGATTGGGTGCTAACTTTCAGTGGATGCAGCGCTAAAGTACCCGCCACTTGCGTGGAACGTGGACAACCCCGATAACGATTGGGTTTGAGAGGAGAGAACAACAAAAACGTGGAACAATCAAGGGCAAGAGAATAGAGAAACACATGATGATAATAGTAGAGCTTCACTTACCTTGACCATGAATATCGAAGCCCATCATGTCTCAGTCTTGTCGTGCTGTTAAGCTTAAACAGCGGTAAGATGCAAAGCAAGTGTGGCTCATGCCCGCAACGCCACAATGGGAGCCTCAATTCGTCTCGATGAGCCAACCAATCACAGGCCGACCGCAAAATGAACCCTTTTGGTGCAAGTCTCGAAGCCGTTTTGATCCCGTCTCGTCCATCACCTGAGCTGCCATCGACCGAAAAACCACCAGCCCAAGATGCCCAGCTCGTGCAAAGAACTGCGTAAGCCGTCACCTCGACCTCTCAGCCGCTCGATCTAACAGTCAATTTCAGGCGAGGCCCTCGCGCAGTGCCTCCAGGAATCAGACTGTGTCATGGTCCAACGCAACAGCGCCGCCGACTGCCTCCGCGAGCCCCTCGTCGACACCCTCCCCCTCAAATGCCGCCAGCTCAAGAAGGGCTTTGGCGAGTGCAAACGCGGCATGGTCGACATGCGCAAGCGGTTCCGTGGTAACATGCCCGTCGCCTACCGCACCATGGAGCAGGCCGAGGAGGGCAAGGGATATCAGCTGTACGCCGGACGTCCTGCCTTTGCGGGCGGCGTCAAGGAGACGGACGGAAACGAGCCTATTCCCAAGGATTGGCGGGAGATTGAGAACGAAAAGTACAAGGCCGAGCAGGAGCAGCAGCGGCAACAACAGCAGCAGAAGAAGTAAAAGAGGCGGAGAGACACATTGACCCTGATACTGAGCCGGCGGGGGCAATTGGGTGAGGATTTTGATGGTGAAGATGGTCACGAAGGGAATTCCGGAGATGGAAGACCCTTTACTGCTGGCCCTGAGAACGGTGCTTGGTTAAAAGGCTTGGAAACAGCCTCCTCACACAAGACCCGACCCGGCGTCTCCGGAGCATCCGCACGCAGGCACATATTAATCTGCGGCTCACCGTGATGACGGACGGACGGACACAAACCGTCCCTACCTACTCCCCTCCTCCTCACATGTTGTACAATATTTGTATCTTGCATCTCGAATCTCTGGGATTGTTTATTATCATGTAGTCATATCACACATGGCCCAATCAAGGAGGTTGGATCTGGCAGCACAGCACAATTGCAAGACAAATGCCGTCCTCCAAAGCTTACCGATACCACCATGACGAACCTGTCCCTCTCAGGGCTTTTTCATATCCGGTCTAAACAAGGTCGATCCTCAAAACGCCTCGCCCGGCACTGTAACTTAATTATGCTCCCGAGCCGTCCCCCACAACCCGCGAATCCATGGCATTCAAGAGAGCTAGCTAATCAAAGTCGACCAAACCCCACGCGCGCGCCCGACTTTGGAAATTGCCCTTGTGCCCTTTGTCCTACACACCCCCCGAGTCCAAGTGCGTAAGCAAGCCCCTGTGCTTGTTCCTTCCTTGGCGAGGCCCAGTGACGACCTGTGAAAAACCTCATCTTGCGGTCCCAAGAGGCTTGGCTTCGCCCATATCCCGGTGTTTAGTGAGGAGTTGATGGTGGTGGTTGGGGATGGATGTCGGGTTTATCTTAGTGGCAGTTTTCCCTTGTCCTGTCGCCTGCTTGCTTCCCTATCTTGTCTCTTGTCTTGCCGCTGCCGTTGCTCTTATCATCCTACCATTGCATCCATCGTCTCTTCCCGTCTCACCACTCCCGCCCGGCCTGAGACTTGGATCGATCGGTGGGTGCAAACTCTCCTATCCTCCTATTCCGGCCTCCTATTCTTCCTTCATTCCCATTCCTCTTGCTCATCTTTTCCTCTCGAATCATTGTCTGATTCATGAATCCCTCGTCTATCCGCCAGATCCGGTAATGCGTCCTCCGCAGTTCGCGTCACCATCATCTTCGTTGTCGTCGTTGTCGTCATAGCTTCATCAACCGCGAATCGCCCCCCTAAGCTCGCCGCCCTCCCTTGTGACCAACCCTCTCGCCGTCATTCGCCCCTCCCCCTGCAGCCATGGCCATAATGATCACGGCACGGCAGCGGAGGTTGCTCGTCCTACTCTCCACCGCATTCTTCGTCTTCAGCGTCTTTTACTGCTGCTCGCGCCTCGTCGCACTCACCATGCCCCACGACGACTCGGCCGACTATGACCAGCCCAAGGTTGAGATATCGAGAGCCGATAACCCCATGTCTTACGGCTCGTACAACCGACCCGCCTACGACGGCATCGACCTTGTTAGGAACCTCCCGAGCGAATACATTCCAACAAAGGCCAACGGCCGCCGATTGGTTGTTATCGGTGATATACATGGCATGCTCGACCCCTTCGAGAAGCTGCTCAAGAAGATCACCTTTGATCCCAAGCGCGATCACATCGTCGCTGTTGGCGACATGGTCAACAAGGGCCCCAAGACCCCCGAGCTGATCAACCGACTCATGGAGCTCAAGGCCAGTGCCGTCCGCGGAAACCATGAAGATCGTGTGATCCTTGCCTGGTCGGCCCTCAACGCTCAGCAGGGTGTGCAAGCATATCTCGACTCGGAAGCGGAAACAAAGAGACGCGGCGAGGAGGAAGATCTCAAGACGGCACGAAGCCTGAACGAAGCGCAAATGAATTGGCTAAGGAACCTCCCCGTCATCCTATCCGCCGAGCCCATGTCCCTCTTCATCGTTCACGCCGGCCTGGTCCCCGGTGTCCCCGTCCATCAGCAGGATCCCTGGGCCGTCATGAACATGCGCACTCTACGCTTCCCCCGCGCCGAGTTCCGCATTAAGGAGATTGAAAAGAAGCGCAAGCAGGAAGAGAAGAAGAAGAAGCAGGAGCTCGAGAAGCAGCAGGAGTTGGAGAAGCAGAAGGAAGAGGATCTGAAGAAGCTTGCGGAGAAATTGCCCAAGCGAGACGGATCCTCCTCCGACGAAGAGGGCCAAGAGGCTTCCGTCCTCGTCCCCCGCGCTCAACCCGATCCCGTTGTCGCCGCCGCCGCAGCATCGGCCGGCGATCCCGCACTCGAGCTTCTTAGCACCGACCGCGATGTATGGATCCCCGTCAATGACCGTGGGGGCGAGCAATGGTCCAACCTGTGGAACAGCGAGCAGAAGAAGCTCCCTGCCATCGAGCGTCGTACTATCATATACGGCCATGACGCCAAGATGGGTTATAAAGAAGACACATACACCTTCGGCCTCGACTCAGGCTGCGTCAAGGGCAATGCTCTTACTGCCCTCGTTATCCAGGGCACCGAGGATGGGGGCTGGAAGCCTCTGACTTTCCAAGTTCAGTGCAAGAAGGGCTGGTTCTAGTCGGGCACCTGTGATTTCATGCTATTTATCGATGTCATCATGACCATTCTCTGGGCAGCATCAAGATGGGACATAGGTGTTGGGTTTGGCAGGCCAAGCGTGTCTTTCGATGGGTGGGTGGCGTTCACAGGTCTTGTCGGTCGGATCAAGAACGGCGGTGTTTATACCAAAGCATCTAAACATGGAGTTTGTTGTACTGTAGTTAAATCCCAACTTGGGTCCTAATTGTCTCACCGAGGGGTTCATTGCTCATGGGCCTGACATGTCGTCTTGATTTCCTATGCAAATCCTATCTGTGCCTGTCGACCTTCTCTTAATGATCCTCCCAAGCCGCGGCCTGTCTCCAAATCCACGTGAATGGATGGGTAGAGTGTGATATGTTCGTGGTATCATCAACGATAGCTTACAGGTGAATATCGCGAACCAATTCAAGCCAATTGCGCGCAGCCAGCCTCAATTCCACGATACCTCCCAAAGCAACCTTGCCCTATTAACTTTTTTCTTCCTTCAATTTCTTTGTACTCATTATGTGTGGTAGGTAGCTTAGGCGAGCTTCTCCTTAAGGATAGCCTTGAGGGTAACGGCGTCAGCAGCGAACTTGCTGATACCCTCACGGAGCTTCTCGACGGCCATCTGGTCCTCGTTGAAGTCGAAGCGGAAGAGGGCCTCATCGTTGATGTAGGTCTTCTTCTCGAGGTCCAGAGCAGCGGCCTCCTCAGCGTTGAGCTTCTTGGGGACGGCCTCCTCGGAGTTGAGGAGCTCCTCGAGCAGGTTGGGCTGTAAATCATCAAGTTAGTAACACATACATTTCATACTCAAGGTTTGGATCTGTGTGCTAAATGTGATACTTACGGAGATGGTCAGGTAGTCACAGCCAGCAAGCTCGGTGATCTCGCCAATGTTTCGGAAAGAGGCACCCATGACAATGGTGTTGTAGCCGAACTTCTTGTAGTAGTTGAAGATGGCCTTGACAGAGGCGACACCGGGGTCCTCCTCCTTAGCGTAATCCTTCTTGGTGTGAGCCTTGAACCAGTCAAGGATGCGACCGACGAAGGGAGAGATGAGGTAGGCGTTGGCCTCGGCAGCACCAATGGCCTGGACAAGCGAGAACATGAGGGTAAGGTTGCAGTTGATGCCGTGGTCGCGCTGAAGAATCTCGGCGGCCTTGATACCCTCCCAGGTAGCGGCAATCTTGATCAGGACACGGTCCTTGGAGATGCCCTGCTCACCGTAGAGCTATGGAAGTGTGAGCACGATCATAAGACCGAATTTACTTCAAGACCAGGCAGAGCTTACCTCAATAAGGTGAAGGGCCTTGTTGACGGAGGCCTGGGTATCGAAAGAGTAACGGGCATCGACCTCAGTGGAGACCTTGCCGGGAATGATCTTGAGAATCTCCTTGCCGAACTCAACGAGGAGGCGGTCGAGGGCATCGTCAACCTGCTGGTCGACAGAGCCACCCTTCTGCTTAGCGTAGTCGATGGCGACATCGATCAGCTTGGCGTACTCGGCCTTCTTGGAGGCAGCGAGGATGAGGGAGGGGTTGGTGGTAGCATCCTGAGGCTTGTACTTGCCAATGGCTATCGAGAACGGTTAGTTTCTTGTTCGATATATCATATCATATCATGACCATGGTGGGGGTTGTTGAGGAGGTGAGAAGATGGCGACTCGACGTGATGATGGGATTTGGGAGCTCGCGAAAACGAGGCTTCTGGGAGGGAGACACTAACAGGCAAAGTCACCTATGGAAGATGAGTTAGCATTGAGACAAAACTAGCTGGGGAGATGCGGTAATTACCAGAGTCGGACACAACGGTCTGTTGAGGTGGAAAACAAGCAAGCGGTCAGCAGAGAGTCCAACAAGGTGATTGTGTGAGTAACGAGGTAGCAGTATGAGATCCAGTAGCTGGAGCTTCAGAATGACGATAGCTTCCGTCAACTTTCTCAAGCTGCTTCAAAACTCGAGCTATCCGGATCTCGACACATTTCTCGTCGCGATACTAGACGATCTGGAGGGGCAGTGGTGGGGTGACGTACAGTGCCGGTGGCCTTGAGCTGATCGAGAGAAGTAGACATGATTGCTGTTGTTGTTTTGTGATTGATTCAAGATTGATCACACAAAGGACGAGAAGAGGATGAAGAGGAGAAAGAAAGAAGAAGAGGGAAGAAGAGGGAGTCAAGGGGAAGAAAAAGATTGGGGATTCCCACCAAAAGTTGGGAAGGTACCTGACGTACATGCGACGACTCGCGCCTTCTTTGCTGTCTCTCCCTCGCCTCCGTCGCCCCTCCCCCTCGTTCGCTGCGCTGCACCATGCGCCCATGGCCCATGGAAGGTACGGCATCCCGGTCGGAGCGGGGCTTCCGATTAAGTCATACCTTCACCTCACCTCATCCCGTACCCGCATCCGCCGCGGCCGCTCTCATGGCTGGTCGTGGAAAGAAAAGGCCGAAACAGCGAGGGAGCTCTTGAAACGCTTCTGAAGCAATAATTGCTGGTCAATTCTTTGATATAAATCTGCACCCTCGTAAAGCAGACTCTGGGCTTTCCTTTGGTATACTTTAAAGTCCTATTTGCCCCCATTTTGGCCTGCTAGGAGCTGGTTTCAAGTACGGTGATGCTTCCGATGTTAGCGGGCTGTTCCAGTGTTATTTTTTCCACCCTGGACGTCAATGCTACAGCCGCACCAGCAGCAAGCAAGCAAAGCTGGTGTATAGACGCTGACCGGCGAGTGCTTTGACCGACGATTCTGCAATCTTTTCAGCCTGCCGCAGCAATTGGGTTCTTTCTCTGACCGCCCGCCCGACTAATTCTCTCATAGGCCATTCACCTTTTCACGATGTGTCGCAGCTTTGGACGAAGAGAGAGAAATGACACGCTGGCTGGTCTTGGTAACTGCTACCGCCGCTCACCCCCACCGCCAGAATCAGAAAAACAACAACCCACCAGAGGTCCAAGCCAAGCAGACAGACCCTCGAGCCTCGATGCGAGGCCACTCGAATAGAAACCCCCACCCCGCTGCCAGCTTCTGTGTTGGGCCGAGTCCAGTCGCTTCGATAGGTCCGTCATTCCTCACGTCGCCATGCCCACCGAGAGAGCCCCCGACAACGGACCCCACTTGCACACCTCAACATGATGCCCCGCGGAGCCCCTCCATCATGCCGTTAGCTCGTGGACTTGGAAATCCGTGGATACTGAGAGAGCAAATGTGTGATATTAGCCTGTGGAGGTGCTCACCTTGAGCATCAGGCTGCCACATTTAGCCGTTCCCCCATTCCTGAGATCTTGCCTGGGCTTCCTGGGGGCTTCGGCGCGGCGCGGCGCATTTGATTAACCCCCGGCGAGAAGAACTGGTCCAACATGGTAGATATTTCAGAGGGCCGCATCCCTCCATTCTGGCAGTCTGGCCACCCATACGGCAGCTCCGATCAGCATCATTCCTGATTCCATAAAATCTCTCCCCACGGCACGTGGCACCGAACCCCGACACTTGGTGGCCGATATGGCCGGCGTATGCTCGGCGGGGAGAACTCCGACGTTTCCGGAGCTGCCGCATAGATGCCCCCGGAGGTCCAAAAACCGGACCACGTGTACCTAGGAAGAACACCACCGTCACTAGAGACATGCCACCAAACGGGCCGCCATCGTCGCCATCCATCTCGGAGTTCTGACCACCTAGCTCGCGGGAATCATAATCATGGATGCCTCCCATCATCGTCGTCCGCCGCCTGGACCTGTGTCTCCGGGTCCATATTTCCGACCGTATGCTTTTCCACGTCTGCGCGAATAGCTAATCTAGCTTTTGTTTGGCAGGGAATCAATTGCGAGTGTTGATGATTAATGTTGACTGACGCACTCAACATGTTTGGTCAGCCATTATCCAAGCCATCCTCTGCTTGGCGCGCAACCGCCTCTGGATGAGAACTATCTGTGCCAGTAATCTTTAAGGAAAATGATACATCAGTCATCCGATGTGTTTTGGTGCGACTTTTTTCTTTGTTTTTACAGTATGCCTCATCTAAACCGCACCCGCAATTCCAAGGCCACGCCGAGACACCATTACATGCATTTTTGTTTCGCCTATTTTCAAAACCTCGCCCTTCATAACCAAGTTCGTTGACGCGTCAATCTCGACCAGTCCGCGCTCGCCTTAATCCTCAGTGATATCACCATACTCCCACATGCCCTGTCGCTCCTGCTTGGCCTGGCTCTCGACCTCCTTGAGGTGCTTCAGAGTAGGCTCAAATGCCTTGCTGCGCTCCCAGGCCTTGAGCTTCTTGGGAACCATGCCGTAACCGCCGGCAACAACCTCCTTGTTGATCGAGTCGTTGGGACCAGGAAGCTCGCCCGAGGAGCCGGTATCGTAGAGCGTCACGTAGCTCACGTTCTCCTTGTTGTCCACGAAATCGAAGCTGGCAACCAGGCGCTTGTTCTCGGTCAGCTCATAGATGAAGCCGATAGCATCCTCAAAGTAGTCGGCGCCGGTAGGGAGCTGCACAAATGACAGGGAAGCATCAACGGCCTGAGCCTTGAGCTTCTGCGGGCCGAACTTGGACTGATCCAGGGTACGCAGGTGGTTCCAGGGGATCTTCTCGCTGTTGCCGTAGTCGATGTAGACGACTTCAGACTTCTTGGCGGTGCGGTCGTTTGCCCTCACACGAGCTCGGTACCACTGACCGTCGGCGGAGAACTTGGCAGAGACATACTCGCCAGTCTTGGGTGCGTCCTTGAGAGGGTTGTTGTTTTTGGAGTCGAGGTGGAACTTTCGGAATTCACTCGTAAGACTCTCCAGGGCGGCCGTACCCTTGCCAATCTCCTGGATCTTGATCTTACCATTGGCGTCAATGTTGGTAATAACAACATCGCGGTAATCGGTAGGCTTCTTGTCAATCGACACTTCAGCCTCGGGGGCAGCATCGACAGCCTCTTCCTCTTCATACTCCTCATCTTGGGAAGGGTCCCAGTCGTGCCACAGACCAAGTCGGGCCTCCTTCGCCTTCTTCTCGGCAGTAAACAACTCAGCAGCGTTGCCTGACTTTTCAGCAGAGTAGGCATGGACAGAGGCCAGACCTTCTTCCACCAACACCTTGGCAAAGTTCTCTCGGTTGATGTACAATTCGCCGATGAAACCACCGACCTTGTCCATGTCGTGAATGTCAACCTCGCAGTCGCGCTGGTTGCAGCGGCGGTTGGCAAGCTCAAGTGATTCCTTTCCGAAGGGCTCGCCACCCTCACCGTCGGCTCGGGGAGCTCGAGGGGCGCGGATGCCGCCCAGGACCATGGTGAGCTTGACGTTCTCGCGAGGGATCAGGATGGTGAATCGGGAGCCTGCCTTGCAGAAATCGACAATGGCGGGGACCTTCTTCTGTCGCTGCAGAGTTGCCAGCATAATCTTGGCCTTCTGTGCGTTTTCAGAGAGATCAGAGTACTGCTTAGCCTTCTGGGGCTTGCCAGACCACATGCCCTTCTTCTCCTCCTTGGCCTTCTCCTGAGCAGCAAGCAGCTCGTCATAGTTGGGGGCTCGGTCGGTATCATCCTTTCGGTGTCGGATGACGGATGCCCATCCGTTCTCGACCAAGAGGAGGTTGATGTTGGTGTTCTTCTCAGTAACAGTGGCGACCTCTCGAGCATCAAAGCCCTCAGACGCAGGCTTGGTACCATCGATGCTAATTCGCACGTGCTTTCCTATAAGCTTCTGGCGAAGGAACTCCTTGGCCTCTTCTCGGAAGGGGCTTTCGGAGGGTTCTGTAGTTCGAGGTCCTCGGACGCTGCTGATGTTGATTCTCTTCTCTGTGGTGCCAGCCTTGTTTCTGACAATAATGGTGTCTGCGCCGATAATCTTGGACACAATCATGTCCTGGTTGCCACCCTCAGCCTTGGCAACGTGGTGCTTGTGGAGTCGGATCTTCTTGGATTGGGCCTGCTTCTCTGCGGCGCGGAGAGCAGCCATCTTCTCGCCGAGCATTGTGGAGTGGAAATCATTGCAACGAGCAAGGCCCTCCTGGAGCAGGAACTCGGCAATGTTGCCTCGGGGTGGAGGACGGTGGCCACAAGCTGGCCTTGAGGGCTAGCGCCGACAATCTCAACCTTGACCTTACGTTGGAGGAGTCTTGTCTCGACGAAAGCCCTGGCCTCATTTCCGTATTCCTCGGCGGGCTGGGTGGTGCCAGTCGAGGGCAGTGTTCGCTCAGTCGAGGGGGTTCGGACACCAGCAAGCAGAGTCATGGGCTGAACATGCTTCTTCTCTGAGAGAAGGAGTCGTACCAGGAGTCGGTCACCGCTGAGAACTCGCTCGACGATACCGTCCACAGTCTTGCCCTTCCATTCCTTCATGAAATCGGGGCCGCCCAGGTCGTTTTGCACCTCGATGATGCCGCCCACACCCACATGGAGACCCTTGTCCTCAGCCTTGGCCTTGTTCTCGAGCTGGCGGAGGGTTTCGAGTCGGTCGAGAACGTCGTCCGACTCTTCCTTCCGGCCAGCATCCTCGCGAACCTTCAGCCAGCCAGCCTTGACCAACTCATCGGGCAGGTGGGTGCCATCCTGGAGCTCAGCAGTACCAAAGTCGCGGCCCGAAGTAGGAATGGTGTAGAGGACGGAACACTTGACAGGCTTGCCGACGACGAGGTTGCGAAGGTACTCTCGAGACTGGAAGGCGAAAGGCTCATCGCCTTCACGCCTCAGATGGGGAGCAGTAACGTAGGCGAGGGAGAAGGTTCGCTCAGCATTGGGGTTGTTGGGGCTAGTCAGGATCAAAGTGTCGCCACTGAGAACGCTCTTGACGTTGCCAACAAACGATTTGGACATGATGGGTGTAACACGAGACGGAGCGGGAAGACCTAATAACAAAAGGCTTGTGTTAGTCGAATCATGCGAACTATCGGCTAACAGCTGCGGCGAGGCGTAGAAGGGACGGGAGACGGGAGCTCGAGGGCAACAAGGGCAGCACCAAGGGTTTATAGTGCCACCAAGAAAGTGCCTATTAGCTGCGAATTGGGCGCAATGCTTGGACGCACTCGTTGATGGAACCATAAGCTCGCCGCCAGTTGAGCTCCAAGCTCCTGATCTTCCACCAAAGCTGCCACTTGACACCGCCACATTGGACGGACACATTGGAGGGGAAAGAGGGGCATGCGAAGAGTGTCAATTAGAAATCAACATGATTCTACTTACCTAGAGTAGAGGGGGGATGACTTTCAAAGGATGAAGCCTTGCTGAGAAACTTGAGAGCTGCTCAAACAAGGACGATTCGAGGATAAGAAGGAGCAAGGAGGAGCTTCATCCAAGCATCCTGTGTGGAGTTGAAGTTAACTGCCCATGAATGGGTCGTGTGCCTTGTGGAAAGGTGGCCCCAAGGCCGAGTTCGCCGCTAAAAGGCCACCTTGGCATGGAAGTGTGGGGTCAGAGTTCAGGGGGTTTGTGGCGGGTGGATGCCCTGGGGCGAATTCGAGTGCGGGGCACAAATCGCCTGAGCAGCTCCCTGAGCTCCCCTCGATGCGCCTGGAGCACCTTGAGCCTCATTCAGAGGAAGAGACAACCAACCCGGATGAGCTGATCTTCAGCTCGAGGTCTTGAGGTGGCGTGGCTAATTGCCAATCAGCGTTAGACTTAGGGCATGAAACCTATTGGCCAAGTTGCTAACGGTAAGCCGATTGCTGATGAGCCTCCCGTCAACATAAGGCAATTGCTCCTCTTATGATGCAATTATCTGGGGTAGAGTCGGGTAGAGCTTTGGTACAGCTAGACATTCTCCTAGACTTAATTGGCCTTTTTGATGAGACTTAGTAGGCAGAGTCCGTATTAAGTAGAGGTTTCTTTGCAAATATTTGTCATAAAGCACAAGTTATAAGAGTACAAAGGTAGGAAGTTTGTCGCAATGAGCATGTCAAATATCAACTCCCTTCAACAATCAGTGTCCATTATTGAACGGATGTCAAGCACCTACTCCATGCTAGAATTGTACTCCTACATTGGCAGTGGACCAGTGTATGATTGCTAGACTCTTTTAATGCTAGACATTGCAATTAAATGGATTCCCATCAAATCAAAGGGAGAGTAGATAGATAACCCTATGAGGAGGAGAGACGCAAGTTATGAGACCTCGAAGCTTGAAAAAAGAAAATGATAACCGATGATGCTGCTCAACTGCGGCGCATTGCTCTCCCCTAACGTTACCATGGACATGATCTCAACATCCCCTCAATCGACCTCATATGGTGTTGATCACAAGTTGCATGCACAAGAGTATGGTCTGAACACATCTTCAACATGAAATAGATGGCTTTTACTCATGAATATCACTACCTAGCACCCCCTACAGCCAGATGACACGAGAACTTCAAGGTTCTCCAGTGTGCCCCCCAATCTATCTCGAGACGCTCGAGCTCATTTTTGCCATCTTGTTCCTCGTGCTCTTCCAGTTCGCCACCACTTCTCAACGCCGCCAGTCTACTGCAATAGATAAAAATAGATATCGTCGAGAAAGGAACAAGGCAAGAGGGTATCGTATACGCGCCAAGGCCGGCAGCGGTAAAGGAGAAAACGAGAGGCGAAAGTTGGCGCAACCATAGAAGCGTGGCAATTGAGGGATGGCCCATCACCGTCAGGTCACCAGGAGTGCAATGGTGGCTGGCGGAATGGCATCACAAAGGCCAGAGGCGAGATTACGAGTTGGAAAGGGGTTGTCTGCATGGGAATGGATACTCTCACGAGCGCCCTCATAAGGTGACGCCACCTAGAGGAAGGACCTTCGACTTGTCGCCATGGAATTTGGCGCGGTATTCGATGATGCCTTGACTGATTGTCTGGAAGTCCTTCACCTTTCGGTTGCGGAAGTCCGTGAGCAGTTCGCGAAGTCCTGCAACGTAATCCTGCTTCTGCTCCCCCTCGTAGTTACCATAGGCACCGAGCTGAAGGAGGATCTGGTCATCTGTTGCCGTTTGGCACGTTAGCGTTCCCTCCGCTGGCATTCGCCTCGGCTCGGCTTGTGGTTTTCTCTCATGGTAAGCCAAAGTGACACGTACCCGGGGCTTGCATCTCTTCAAAGTGCTGGAATGGACACTCGTTGCCTCTTGGGCAGCTCCCTTCGGTGAGTTGATCAGGGCATACTTCCTTTTTCACGTCGATTTTGTTGCTGTATGTCAAGGATCGCAGGCCCCCAGACACTGAGTCTTCGAACTGGGGGTGAAAGCGATACGCCCTGAAGTAATGAAGAGGTGTCTCGTACGGGATGAACGATGACCGAGGGCCATTAGTTTCCGGCATTCCCTGCGTCGTCATGGTTTCGTTGACCTGCTTTTGCGTTAGCTCTGCGGTGAATGGCAGACATCAAGTGGTCTACTTCTCCAATGTCATCAAATCCCAGCTCTCCATTGCCTGTTGAAATTGCGTGAGGAATGGGCGATGTGGCCGAAGCGCCCTGCATGTCAGCGTCAGTCGTTTCTAGGAGCGTGTCATCGGCCACATTGCTTTGGCTGGCCGGGGACTGTGGATGGCTAGGAGCCTGCTGAGATGGCAATTCGATGCCTGCCTCTGTTGGTTCATACTCATCCGAGGACTCATCAACTTCGTTCTCATCGTTGCTGTCACCCGCCACCTCTTCCATAGCAACATCCTCTTCCAGCTCTGCATCATCGCCACGGGGATCTCCAAAGGGTGTGCCCTCTAGAGGAGTTTGTGTGTGATTTGCGGAGCTTGGAGTGTTAGGTGTAGATGAATGGTGATTTTCATCAGCAATGCTCTCGACGGCTGCGTGTTCGTTTGTCGCGGATTCGACCTGGACTGCTTCAGGTGTCTCTGCAGCCTCGGCCATATCACTGCTTGAGGATTCATCCATGGATGCATCTTGGTCGGCCTCGTCACTTGAATGGATCGCGTCGTTCTGTCCCGGAGATTCCACAACAGCATCATCCGCAGCAGGCAGGTCCGGCACTGGTTCAGCTGAGCGAGAGATTAGTCTCCGGGATGAAGCGAGTTCAGGCGCAAGTTCTAGTCCGCTTCGTCTTCTCGTTTGGTGTTCCGAATCCGGGGGCTCACCTTGGATGGCGTCTGGTTCGGGCTCGCTTGGCCGCGAAGCTGGTTCAGATTCAGGCTGCAGTGCATCTTGTTTCAGTCGCTCCTCTTCAGCCAAGCTATCTTGAATCTCCTTTGTGATCCTAACGACTTCAGATTGCAAGTGCTCCAGCCGAACAGTCTGTTCCCTCCTACGGGCTTCCAAGATGGGCAGGCGTTCACTGGCAACTCGAGCGCGAAGTGCAGGTCTCGCTTGTTGATCTCGGGCCCTGGTTTTGGGTAGGGTCTCGAGCGCATTCAAAGACGGGCGGCGACGAAGTGGTGTGGACGCACGACCTTCGCCAACAGCAGCACCCGACCCCAGCTCAGTCGACACTGCGGGTGTCGACACCGCAGGCGTTGGCTCGGAGGCGGCATCGACACTACCCTCCTTTGATTGAGCTTGGGATTGAGGAAGAGAAGGTGAACCGTTGTTGGACTGCTTTGCCTTCTTACGGGCTTCCGCTTCAGCAATTTTCCGTCTCATATCCTCGATCTTCTTGTTCATGTTCTCCAAATTGACCTTGCTGTTAACATTGGATGTCGGAGTTCCCGCTGCCTTGGGGCTAGAAACTGCGCGGTGAGATGCACTGTCGGGCAATGCTGGATGGTCACGGAAGGAAATAGTTCTTGAGCCAGGCGTCGTGGGCCGTTGGATCGAGGAGGGTCGAAGCTCAGGAGAATCGATCTCCATCTCAGCATCGTCTTCGTCATCGCTGACATCAATCAGGAACGGTCGCGAGTCACGCGCTTGACCAAAGGGGCGTTTCTGCGCGGCAGCTGTAGATTGCTCATTGAGGTCCGCTGCGACAGGCCGTTTGCGTTGATTAGGGGCAGGTGATGGCGCGCTGGACGACAAGAACAGCCCTGGAATTGAGGGCGCCGAGGCTGTATCAGTCCTGTCCGGTGCGGCCACTGGCTGATCATCGAGGTTCATTGCATCAGGGGATACAGCTCTTGGTGTCTCGCTCGATTCAGGCGCCACAGCGGATGATGAAACAGAGATAGAAGGGGCCAGGGCCTGCGTTGCTTTTGCATTCGCCTCCCGCGCTTTCATGAGTGCTTCCATTTTTTGCTGTATCAGCTTGGACTTTTCCGATTGAGATTTAGTCTTCTCGGGCTTGCTGATAGTAGTTGTGGCAGAGGCGTCCACAGAAGTCTTTGAAGTTTTGTTGTCGTCCACAGTTGTTGCAGTTGACTTGGAACCCTTCGCAGCCAGCAGCCGTGCTATTCGGTCTTTTCGCTCTTCCGACTTGTCCTTGGCTCGATCTGTGCTTTCCGACTTCTCATCGTTGTTGCTTGTTGTCATCAAGTGGCTGCTTCCATCCTGCGCATTGCTCGATGTGTCCATAGCTTCGGGTGCTGCAAGCACCCTTGTTTCTTCCAAAACTGGGGCATGGGTAGTGATGTCAAGGCCCAGTTCCATAAACAGTTGATCGAGAACCGTTTTGTCCACCCCCTCCTCAACATAGTTCTGATATCGCACATTGAGCGGCCAGAGGCGGACGATTGCGTCTTGGGCTCGCTTTTTGAACTCGAACAGCACTTTGTCCGACTGACTTGTTTGAGTCTGTCCCATTTCGTTGTCACGAACATGGTCATGTTGGGGGCGGTTTGGGCTCGCAAGTTCGATAACTTGAGGGGGTCTATCACTACGTGGTGTGTCTATGCAAAGTCAGTAAAGAACGTCGTTTAATAAATATCAGTAGGGGGGTTACGCACGAGCGCATGACGCGCCGTTTTCGAGGCCGTTCGACTGTATCTCGCGCGGTGAGAGATAGGGAGAGTACGAGCCAGAGCGGTCCCGAGCGGGCTGGTCTCCGTTCCAGGCGTTTTCCTTGGAAGATGCGTTGGTTGGCAAGGCCGCGGTTACAGGAATCTGGGACATGGCATCGTGGTAGCCAACCTGGGCTTTGTGCCCTAGGCTTTGCGGATCCCGCGCACCATTTTTGGAAACGTCAACCTCGCCAGGCTCATAGATGTCCTCCAACTCTCCTTCACTGACCTCTCCCTCTTCCATAGCATCATCGTCGGTGCCTGAGCCGTGTTGCTTATTGTGCGCCACGTGAAGGTCCTTTGTCGCGAGTCCAACAGGCGCGGTGGTCTGTTTCATCGGGGATGGATCGTTTGGTCCGGTTTGCGCTTCGACGGGGCCGTGAGGCCAGGCAGATTGCCATGGCGCGGTGTCGTGAGAGAAGCCCATACCTAATCCAGGTATGGCGGTGTGATTGTACTTGTAGGCTTCCACAGTGCCATGGCTATAAGCTGCATGCTGGTCTTCCAAGGTTGCACTCGTGAGGAACGGCGGCGCAGCATACGCTTGACCTGGAGGGTATTCATAGGGTTGTGATGTTTGGTAGCCATGGGGAGGCCCATAGCCCGAACCGTAGAAGCTCATCTTGGCTACGATGGGGAGAGCTTTTAGCTCTTGGTGATTCCAGTGTTGATTTGATAGCCAAGCACATCTAGGTTGCCACGTAGTCAAGGGGCCGACGAGTTCGTTTTGCAAGAGAGGAGCGGCGAGAACTGGGCCTTGGTAGGACGGCTACCTAATCTTGTGCGCGAGTCGCTTGCGATGGTGTCGAGCCTGGCGGATCAGGAGAATGGATGTCGTCCTTCCAGACAATGCTCTAGACTTATCAAGGTCGAATCTAAAGGGAGAATCAGTTAATGCGGTTAGTAAGGCCCGAGGTGCCTGGCATCACTGATGATGAAAAGCACAAGAATTATCGATCGCCACGAGACGCGCGACACAGGGATCTTGTGAGAGGTGAAGCGACAAGATCGAAATTCAGTCGCTTCTTGAGAGCTGCGGCTCGGCTAGTCCGGTAAAGGTTAGCGCCGCGGGTCCGCATTGCGTTGTTCACGTGATTTAGCTTTGTTTACTTTGACCTCCAACGGCCCCGGCAACGCGACCACATGTATCAGTGCGACTGGCCCGTTCCTTCGCAGCCCAAGGTGCATTTTAACCCCAGACTTGCATTGCATTGCTTGATGACATTCCTCATGAAGGGGTAAATTCACTCGGAGCGCAAGAGCCCTTTATTGTTTTACTTTCTACACGAAGATATTAAGCTTCTTGCTCCCCTTATTCCCCGTCCCGCCAACTTTGTTTACTTGCGCAAGTACATCCACCACTCACGTCAAGTCCGGCACACCATTCTACGATCCCACAACGCCAGGTGCTGTTGATGCGGTCGCTTTACCATGGCCTTCAACGGCGCTGGATCTACGCATCGGCGCAGTAATCCCTTTGCGAGAGCTCCTTCCGGTTCGCCCGCTGCGAGCCAAGCTATCCGACCTAAATCTGCCATCTTCTCCTCCCCCTCACAAATCCCCGGACTTTCGACACCACCTCCGCACAACAGAACATACTCGAATGGGTCGGTATCGGCATCCCAGGGCCTGCCTGGGGCCGTATCACGGCAGCATCGCAGTGACTCCAAGAGCGGAACACCGACTTCGACCACATTCGCGCCGTCGTTCATCAAGACAGAAGAGATGAGGCGGAGTTCAGATACAGTCAAGGGGATTGAAGGTGAAAACGACTTCTCTGGAAAACGCTATGTATGGGTTAAGGATCCACAGGCGGCTTTCGTCCGTGGGTGGATTGTGGAGGAATTGGAGGGAAACCAGTTACTTGTACAATGCGACGATGGAACTGTAAGCACATCCTGGCTGGCAGCCAGCTGCATCTGCTAACTGATGTTCAGCAACGAGAAGTCGATGCCGAGAGCGTCGACAAAGTGAACCCCGCCAAGTTCGATAAAGCAAACGATATGGCCGAATTGACACACCTGAACGAGGCATCCGTTGTTCACAACCTGCACATGAGATATCAGGCCGATCTGATATATACATATTCGGGACTGTTCCTTGTCACGGTCAATCCGTATGCGCCGCTACCCATTTACAACAACGACTACATCAACATGTACCGGGGACGAAGCCGGGAGGATACCAAGCCTCACATCTTCGCCATGGCTGATGAGGCCTTCCGGAACCTCGTTGAGGAGGGCAAGAACCAGAGCATCTTGGTGACGGGAGAGTCTGGTGCTGGCAAGACCGAAAATACCAAAAAGGTCATCCAGTATCTCGCCGCTGTTGCTCAGTCAGACTCGGCCCTGAAGAATAAGGGGCAGCACTCGAACCTTTCTCAGCAAATCCTGCGAGCCAACCCAATTCTTGAGGCCTTTGGCAACGCCCAAACTGTGCGCAACAACAACTCTTCACGTTTCGGCAAGTTTATTCGCATTGAATTCACCCGAAATGGCGCCATTTGCGGAGCCCTCATCAACTGGTATCTTCTGGAGAAGTCCAGAGTCGTCCACATCAACCCGCACGAGCGAAACTACCATGTTTTCTACCAGCTTCTAAAAGGCGCCACTCACAGCACCAAGCGAGAGTTCATGCTTGATGGGCTTGGTGTTGAGGATTTCAACTATACGCGAGACGGACATGACACCATCGTGGGCGTGTCAGATCGCGAGGAGTGGGAGTCACTCATGGAGGCCTTTGACGTCATGGGATTCACCAATGAGGATCAGGCATCAATCTTGAGGACTGTTGCAGCTGTCCTGCATCTGGGCAACATCAACGTCGTCAAGGAGAGTCGAGCTGCAGATCAGGCCCGCCTCGCTCCAGACGCAAAGGTCCAGGCTGCCAAGGTTTGCAAGCTGCTCGGTGTACCCTTAGAACCATTCCTTCAGGGCCTGCTTCATCCCAAGGTCAAGGCTGGTCGTGAATGGGTTGAAAAGGTCCAGACTCCTGAGCAGGTTCGCCTAGGTCTGGATGCCTTGTCAAAGGGTATATACGAACGAGGATTCGGCGACCTTGTCACCCGAATCAACCGTCAACTTGACCGGAATGGTATGGGACTCGATGATTCGCACTTTATCGGAGTTCTTGATATCGCTGGATTTGAGATTTTCGAACAGAACAGCTTCGAACAGTTGTGCATCAACTACACCAACGAGAGGCTTCAGCAGTTCTTCAACCACCACATGTTTGTCCTGGAGCAGGAGGAATATGCCCGAGAGCAGATCGAGTGGAAGTTCATTGACTTTGGGCGCGATCTACAACCCACCATCGACTTGATTGAACTCTCAAACCCTATCGGTGTCTTCTCTTGCCTGGACGAAGACTGTGTCATGCCCAAGGCCACAGACAAGTCCTTCACCGAGAAACTCAACTCACTATGGGACAAAAAGTCTGCCAAATACCGACCGTCCCGTCTTGGACAAGGCTTCATTCTTACGCACTACGCCGCCGAGGTCGAGTATTCCACCGAAGGGTGGCTGGAGAAGAACAAGGACCCCTTGAATGATAATGTCACACGCCTTCTCGCCGCCTCGACAAACAAGCACATCGCGGCCCTCTTTGCCGACTGTGCTGAGTCAGAGGATGACCATGGTACCGGAAGAAGTCGCGTCAAAAAGGGGCTTTTCCGAACAGCCGCCCAGAAACACAAAGAGCATCTTCACAGTCTGATGTCAGAGCTCAACTCGACGCATCCCCATTTCGTCCGTTGCATTCTTCCCAACCACAAGAAGAAGCCGAAACAGTTCAACAACCTGCTTGTTCTCGACCAGCTGCGCTGCAATGGTGTCCTAGAAGGAATCAGAATTGCTCGGACAGGCTTCCCCAACCGACTTCCTTTTGCAGAGTTCAGACAACGATACGAGGTGCTCTGCCAAGATCTTCCCAGGGGATACCTCGAGGGACAAGCGGTCGCTGCCCATATGCTTGAAAAGCTTGGGCTCGACCGGGCCCTGTACCGGGTTGGTCTTACCAAGGTCTTCTTCAGAGCGGGCGTGCTCGCTGAACTCGAAGAACAAAGAGACGCTCTCATTACCGAGATCATGGCCAGATTCCAGTCCGTTGCGAGAGGATTCATCAAGCGACGCGCAGCCTACAAGAGACTCTTCCGGACCGAGGCCACCAGGATTATTCAGAGAAACTTCCATGTGTACCTGGATCTGGCAGACAACCCCTGGTGGCAGCTGATTGTGAAGATGAAGCCTCTGCTCGGGTCCACTCGCACAGCGACCGAGGTCAAGAAGCGAGATGCCATGATCAAAGAACTCAATGAGAAGATGCAGCTCGAATCGGAGAACCGCCAAAAGCTCGAGGAGGAACGTCGCAACTGCCATGCTGAAATGATGCGTATTCAGCAGACGCTTGAGAGCGAACGAGCACTTGCTTTAGACAAGGAAGAGATCTTCAAGCGCCTCCAGCTCCGAGAAGCTGAGCTTGAGGAGAAGCTTGCAGGTGCCATCGAAGACCAAGAAAGACTAGAGGACGAGCTGGACGACTTGTTGGAAGCCAAGAACCGTGCCGAGCGAGAGGTCGAGACTTACCGCTCACAACTTGAGCAAGCCGCCACCCTCATCGCTAAACTAGAGGAAGAGAAGGGTCGTCTGAATGCGAAGATTGCCGAACTTGAAGATTCACTCTCCGAGGTCACTCAGAAGCAAGCGGAGCAGGCCGAGAAGGAGATTGCACTCCAAGACGAAATCAAGGTGGCGCAAAGTCAGCTATCCCTGAAGGACAGAAAGGTTCAAGATCTGGAAACAAAGCTGCTCAGGATCGACCAAGATTTGGAAGTGAAGCTTCACACGGCCCAAAAAGAGCTTCAAACCAGCAAGATCCGCGAGTCTACGCTATCCCGTGAGAACCGTGACATCCAAGCGCAGCTTAAGGAGCTGTCGAAGACGTCAACCGATTATGAGGACCTTGTGCGCAAGAAGGAGAGCGAACTAGCCCTTCTGCGAACCGACAAGAAGAACTTTGAGAGCGAGCGGCAGTCTCTCGAGGATCAAAAGAGGTCTTTGACTTCTGAGATGGAAAAGACTGCTGCCAAGTTCCGTGACGCTCAAGCTGAGCTGGTCGCAATGAAGTCTCAACAATCCCAGTTGGAGCGAGAAGCTGAGGACGCCAAGAACCTGCTTGAGAGACGCTTGTCAGAGGACGCACAAGCTGACCAAAATCGCCAACTGGTCGAGTCTCAAATCAAGGATCTCAAGGATGAATTGTACCAGACACAGATGGAACTGAGCAGGGAACGCCAGTCTCGCGATGACGTGCAGCTGCTCGGCGAGCACAAATATCAGGAGCTCAAGGACGAGTTTGACCGTCTCAACGAGTCAAAGATCATCATCGAGAAGGAACTCTATGCTCAGCAAGATACTCTACGGCGAACCATGGAGGCTCGAGCAACGGCTGAGCAGGAGCGTGAAGAGGCCAGACAAGAAATCCGACGACTCCGGGCAGCAAAGACGCAAGCAGAGGAGGCGCGAGTGCAAGCCGAAGTCGCCGGTGAGCGACAAGCATCCAAAGCAGCACGGGAACGTGAAAACAGTCTTCGAAAGGACCTGGACGCGGCACAAGAACGGCTTCAATGGTTTGAAGGCGAGTGTGCCAAGCTCAACCACCAGATCGAAGACCTCAACAAGCTCATCCTAGAGTCGGGCGAATTTGGTCTGAAGAATGACCAGGCCAAAGAGAGACTCGAACGGGAACTGGGCACTGTCAAGAGCCGCTTGATGGCGTCGGAAAACGACAACCGGGCTTTGCTGAACAAGCTTCAGCAAAAGGGGTTGGAGATTGCACGCTCAAGCTCTCGCGCCAGTGAGGCTTCTCGTGGTCAGATCCTGACTCTTCAACGCGAAAAGGCCAGGCTCGAGGAGCAGAACGCCAAGCTCAACAAGCAATTGGGTGAATCTCAGATCGCCATTGCATCCCTCGAGAAGAGGGCTGAGAAGCTGCAACTGAACCTTGAGGACCTCAGCCACGAGGTTGCTCGCGAAGTCAAGTCCAGCAGAAACGCCGAAAAGGCCACTTCGACCTTCACTGCTCAGCTGGCTGAAGCCAACCGAACCATTGAGTCGGAACGACAACTTCGAACTCAAGCACAGACTACCGTTCGTACGCTTCAAGCTTCTCTCGACTCAAGAGACAAGGAACTCGAAGATCTCAGGGCTCAGATGCTCGATGTCTTGAGGACGGTTGATCCGGAAGCCCCTATTCCTCCTCAATCAGACGGCACCGACGAGAAGGTTCTCATCCAAAACTTCGACTTGGTGAGGAAGGTCGAGGAGCTCCAGCAGAACCTCCGTGTGCAAACAGCAGCGAGAACAAACGCGGAGAACCAGCTTGCTGAGCTAAGGGCATCTCGCAACGACACCTCTCCCACTCGGCCCAGGCTTGAAGAGATCCATCTCAACGAGGCGCCATTCCAAGGATCACCGACCCAAAGGAGAGCAGCCAAGCTTCATGCGCGAAACTACTCCAACACTTCAACTCCCACGCGCCGCTTCCAGGACTTTGATCCTCTTCAAGACTCCACCCGGTCTGACCGTACAGTCGATACCTTGAGCTTCAACAACCGCATGGATCTCAAGGCCGAGGTTGAGGAGCTTCAGAATCAGCTTCAACTCAAGGAGATGCAGAACCGTCATCTTCAAAGCCAGATTGACCGAAGCACACCCGTTCCAGAGAACTACGACGACCAGAGCCCCTCTCTGCGTCGGATTCAGAAGCTCGAGATAGTCAACAACCGTCTCCACGATATGCTTGATGACTCAAACAAGAAGGTTTCTGCGCTGGAAAGGACTATTCGATCAGGCGAGCTATCATTGCGAGACATTCAAACCCGAACACACGAAGAGATCCTGGAAGTGCTCAACAGTCAGGAGGATTCGCGCAGGGCCTTGGTTCACAGCCACAAGGACGCTGTGGCCGAGCTGACCGACATCAAGGTTCACTTTGAGCGCTTGCGGCATGATCGAGCCAAGGCCGAGGTTGAGCTTCGTGATGTGAGGTCTGACCTCGACGAGATGACGATGGCTAGGGAGCAAGAGGCGCAGAGCCGGAACCAACTTCTTCAGGAGTTTGCCGACCTGCAGATTCGTCTTGACGCCGAGACCTCGAAGCTCATCGACGTCACTTCCAGCCTGGACCTGTACAAGAGCCGCGCCGACGAGTACTTCGGTAAGCTTGAGCAGGCTGAGATCGCTGTCCTCAAGGCCAGCCGTGCCGAGCAGTTTGCCAAATCGCAGGCCAAGGAGGCTGAAGACACATACGCTGTGGTCATGTCTGAGCGTGAGAAGATGGATGCCACCATCGAAGACCTCCAACACCAGAACCAGCGTCTCGAAGAAAAGGTGGAAGATATCTCAACCGATCTAGAGGCCGCTATCCAGGCCAAGAAGCGTCTCCAGCATGAGCTTGAGGATTACCGCAACCAGCGTGCCATGGAGATTGAGGACAAGGAGTCGAGCATGGAGCAGACTCGGAAGAAGTACCAAGCTGAGTTTGCCACTCTCACCAACGAGCTTGACCTTGCTCGCGAGGAGAAGCTTTTCAAGCAAGCTGAAATCACCCGACTTCGAGAAGAGCTCGACGAGCTGCGATCCAAGTGGGATGATGAGGTCCTCAACAGTTCGACTTGGTCCAAGGAAAAGTCACGCCTGGAGTCGACCCTGGCTGATGTTGCATCCTCCCGCGACGAGGCGGTGAATGCGCACAATGAGGCCCAAGGCAAGGTCGTCTCACTCTTGTCTCAGGTCCGAACTCTCCGCTCTTCAGTCGACGAGATCGCCGCAGAGCGAGACCTCCTCCTGCGGGAGAAGCGCAACGTCGAGGCACGCCTTGAAGAGGCCAAGGCTGGTCTGGAGGATCTTGTCAAGGGAGAGAGCCCATCTCTTCGCAACGCGGCCAACATGGACAAGGAGATCTTGGATCTCAAGTCGAACCTTGCCCAGCAGGAGGACATTGCCGCTGCTGCTGTTGAGAAGATGAGACGAGCTGAAGCCCTGGTGGCCGAGGTCCAGAAGGATGTCACGGTCGAGCGTGAGACCAGCGCCCAACTGCAGCAGCAGAAGGCGTCGCTGGAGAAGAGCCTGAACGAGGCGCAACTCAAGCTGATTGACCTTGAGACCAAGGGCTACTCCAGCGCAAGTCAAGATGTCAAGTTCCTCCACAAGCGCATTCAGGAGGTAAGTAATGCTATCCTTTAAATTTACCAGTACCGATGCTAACCGTCGACAGCTTGAGTCTCAGCTTGAGGATCAGGAGACTGAGCGCAGCAAGTCACAGCGATCTGTCCGCAACGTGGACCGTATCGTGAAGGACCTGCAGGGGCGGATTGACCGCAAGGACAAGCAGAACGCGCAGCTCTCAGAGGACGTCTCGAGGATGCGCGACAAGGTCGAGAAGCTTCTGACGACGATTGAGGAGCTACAATCCTCCGAGTCGAACAACCAGCTGTCTGCCCGACGAGCTGAGCGCGAACTGCGCGAGGAGAAGGAGAAGTCGCTCCGCCTAGAGCGGGAGCTCGAGGGCTGGAAGAACCTGCGGAACGAGAAGGGATCGGGAAGTGTTATCGGCAGCGTCCGGAGTCGCATGGGCCCCTGGAGGGTCAGCGAAGGCGACGATGCGTCCGTCGTTGACATTCCCAAGAGGAAGAGCAGCCTTAGCCGGGTGCCCAGCCTCACCAAGGGCTTCTTGTAAGAGGTGCAAGGGGAGAAAGGGAGAGCGAGCATATAGGATACATGAATGGCGTGAACGGTGAAGGGCGTTGAAAGCATTGTTCTGGGTAATTGGTAATGTCAGGGGATCCATCATGGAAGGACAGGCATGGTATAATGGGTTGGTATGGGATGGTATCGTATCGTATGACTGAATGGTGTGGATTGTAGCATATGTTTTTGTGTCAGCGTCTTGCGCAAGATATCGACTTTACGTAGTGATAACGAAGAACTTGATGGCTCATTGTTATGCATACATATATACATCTATCAACTTTGTAGCAGATTGCCTCATAGCGCCATGTTGCCATCCATCTTCTTGTTAAGTATTGAACACACAATGTACTAATACACCTATAACACAACAACAATGATAGCATATGCGTCTGCCTCATGTTGCAGATGCTCTCTTTTGCTCGAGAGCAGAGCCAAGTCAACTCTTAGAGTGACATCTCCTTTCACAGGCAACACCCTCATCCACCAAACCTCACTGTTGCGTTCAGACGGGAGGATCCTGGGGCGCATACGGATACAGTGGATCAAACATATTTGTTGGATCAAATGGGGGGGCGAGGCCGAAAGGGTCGTTTTGCGTGAATTCGTAAGGAAACATGTTGTATGTCGGTTGGTAGAAAGGCTCAGAATACTGTTGAGTATGTGCTTGAACGAGAGGATATCCCAGAGGCAGCGGTATTTCTTCAAGTGGATTCGCCGTCGTCGTCATCTCGGTGGTCATCTCCGTATCTCCATAGCCATCTTGGGGTCTGGAGGTGAGTTTCGTGGCCGTGTCGGTTCGTTTCTCGCGTCGTCGATAAAAGTAGAATTCTCCTCTATAGAGCTGCTCTCGAGGGGATCGTCCTCAATGGAGTCATCCCCCATAGAGTCGCCATCTACAGAGTTATCAGTCATAGGGTCATCTTCTATAGAGCCCTCGTCCATCGCGTTGTCGTCCACCAACTCCTCAGCTTCGTCTTCATCGGTGTCCTCGGCCTCATCTCCCGATTCCATCGAATCCTGCCGTGTTGCTTCCTTTTCCACCTGCAACAACTGTGGAGGAATTTCGTCGCGGTCCTCAAGCTCTTTTCTTGTCCGGACGTTCCTGGTCGCATCAACAAAGTAGGCATCCCCGGCCGTTGTCTCCCACAGAGGCAAGGTTACGTCGTCTGGATCGCCCTCCGGACCAGGGAGCATGGGATTCACGCGAAGCTTGCAGCACGTGTGTGGTACTCGATCAGTTGCGTATGCACATCTCGTCCGGTTATCGCGGAGGACGCAGTGGCCTTTGTGCCCAGAACCACGAGGGCACTCATCCAGATCATCGTCTTGCACGTGGTAGTGTTCCATCCACTGGTAGCCCCCAATGTAGGACGCCACAAGGTCGAGGTCTGGGTCGTTGAAAGCTGGGCAAGGATCAAGGTTGCAGCAGCTACTCTGCACATCAGTCAACTCGTGCTCTGGGCCGGTTTCAAGTAACAAACAAGCATACCGCCGTCGGGCCGGTTCTCCAGTGGAGGTCGAGATCTCCTGCATCGCTGTCGCTCGAGGATTCGAGCCTGTCAACCGCTCCAGGGACCACCTCGTCCCCCATCAACAGCCCCAACAAAGCAAGCTTCTTCGTCAAAGCCTGCCACTGGTTTCGAAATATGCGCCGTTTCCGTTCCAAGTTTTGTATCTTGGCGTAAGAGCTCATCTCCTCGAGATCATGCTTGTCCTTCTTATTCAACCACACATATGAGACCTTATCTGGTGTCTCAGCCATCCAGCGGAAGTAGATGCGAGCTTTGGTTTTCTTCTTGCCCTGAAAGGTGTTGAGCACAGAACCAACAGCTGCCGCATGGTGTTCGCCTGATTCGCTTCTCTTGCTCAGTTGAGGGACGAAGCAAATGTAGTCAAAGGGCAGCTCGAACAGTCGAAGAGACTCGAGGTCAATAACGGGGACTCGGTTCTCATCGTTATCAATGTTATGTGTCGGCACGAGGCTTCGTTCGACCCAGACCCGGTCTCCTCGCTTATAATCGTGGGTTGCTGCCCTTTTCCCTTGTCTTGGAATCATCTTGGCCTGCCCATCTCGAACAATGACGCCGTGCGCATCGTCCATCAATGGGCCCTCGGGGGCATCGCTGTGCCTCTTGAAGTGCTGGCTGGCCTCTTCCTGAACCCACACCTTATTTTCGGCGTCCGAGTTGATCTGACGAAGCACAAGCGTGTCGTGGCGTTCATCCGGGGACTCTTGTGGTGAGTTGAGAAGGATGGGATCACCACCATGGCCCTCAACTTTGTACGTGTATCTCCAGACACGGACACGGAAGTCGGGCTCCAAATCATCCATGTTGTAGCTCAGGGTCGAACGGGTGCAGATATCATGCCTTTTCCTCAAGAAATCCGAAAGGTAAAATCAAAATCCGACAGGGTGAATTCAGACCCTGAATCGCGGGCGTCATCCACATTATACAAACGCAGCGACTCGACGCACGCTAAAGATGCAAGGAGATCTAGGGATGGAAAGGCAGCCGATAATCGACATGAACTGACAAGCCTTTTCTCGGTGGAGTTCCATGGATACCACCCAATGTCCCGCGGCCTCAGCCCCGGGTATGGCGGACATGGCATGGCGAGTGTTGACAGAGACCAACAATCGTTGTCACATCCATCCATCGCCTTGTGTCCTCAGCCGGATCTGATGTGTCAACCGTCTCCGCAGCCCCTAAGGCACGCACGCTTTGGCCAGGAACTCTCGATGGCGCTTTCCGAGTGGAGTTGCCAGCAGGGGTGACACTCAATCATCAACCCCAGCTCTGTTGATTGGTCTTGGTATCGCTACCCCAGCCTTTTCCCTTCCCTTCCCTTCCCGCAGAAACGGACGGACCACCACAGTCTTGAAAGTCACTGTGTCAAGGCAAGGTAAAAAAGGTGGGTAGGCCGATAGGTCTGGGCGAGCTTCCGAGAAGACGGTGAGACGAGGCTGTAACAGTGCTGCGAACATGAAGCATTTGCCGGGAACAAGGTCAAGTGCCGGCAATGTATTACCCCTTTGAGACAAGAGGCGCCTAGGTGGATCATATTGCTTTTTTTTCTGTCGACGTCTCTTTCGTTTGGGTAGTTCGTGCCAGGGATTTGTGTTGGCTACCAACAGCACTGATTCGGGTCCTTGATTTCGGTCAGAAGGACTCCAGAGATCGAGATCCAAGATCCAAGATTCAACACGAAATAGTCAATGCAGAGGCGGTTAGGGTCTTAGTCTCGACATCATAGTACGTGGCTAGCAGCCGTTGATAAGACTCGCCAACGGTGCCGATGGCGGAGCGAGCCGATAGCGTCGATGGCGTCTGCTCGAGGTGTCACAAACATGGTCCATGTGATGTGATCCAGGCCCGGACGGAGTCCAGGGTTGACAAACACCCAGGGCTCCATCCTGTCTGCACGCACTGTCTGTCACCTCCTCACCTCCTCTCCAGGTGCATCTGATCGGCCGCTCCATTGAGGCGTCCGTGTGGTTGACTCTTGTGAACGCTCCGCTCAAGCGGCATATGGACAAGTTGGTGTGGTTGCAGCTGCTTTGCTTCGTCATGTGCGTGTGCGCCTCTGGGTTTCACATGCCTCAACCTTTACTGGTTGAATGTCTTCTATTTGGTATTCTAGACCGTTCAGAAGCGGCCCGCTTCCGCACAGTTCGGTATGTCCTCCATACACCTGTGAGGGAAATCTCCGAGTGACCGAGCAAGACAAGACAGGAGTTTTGGCGTAATGTGCCGTGCTTTTGAATGTCTCAATTCCGTCCCGGCCAAGAATCCTTGAAGACGGGTGGCCAAGTATTGCATGTGGTGAGATTGGGGAGTGTGTGCTCCTCGGCGCTGGATAGCTTATCGTACATAACGGTCATCCGGCCCGCTTCGAATATCGAATCGAGGGGGGCCGGGCCATCAGGACACGCTGGTCGACTAGTCTTGATAGAACTGTCGACTTCAGTCCTTGTTGGAGTCGCTTGATGGCTTCTCAGATGCTGTTGGCTTGTCCATGCCAAGTCGAGCCATCAGGTCCTCCATCATCTTCTCCATTTCCTTCTCGTCCTCAGGATTTACCAATCCCGGCCGACGAATTGCCGCTTGACTTCTCTCCCGCAGCTCTTGAATCGAGGAGAGATCAAAGCCCCATGATATTCCTCCAACCAACAGGACAGCGAAGCTCATGACATTGAGTGTGGCAAGTCCAAGAGCCTGCACTGCAAGTAAAGACCTATCCGCCGAGTCGAACATTACCGGCTGCCGATTGGATGAGTAGAACTTGGGGAGGGAATCCAGCCGCCTTCTCAATACTGAGCGTCGTGAGATAGCTACAGATGCAGCCATAAATCCTGCACCAGCGAAAAACAGACCAAACTGCTTGAGTTGACGGGTCCATGGCGGGGATGTTGATGGGACTTCAGTCGGAGCCGCGGTAGCTCGATCAACTTGAGCCGCAGGGGTGCTGGCTGTGCCCGGCATAGCGGCGTATGTGCTGGTCATTGAATGCCAGATACGCAGATTTTAGAGAAGCGACACCTCGGTGATTGGTCTAGCCGGGATTTAGATGATGCTGCAGCGCGCTTGATGGAGTTGTTTGTCTTTGTATTCTCTTTCCTTCCAATGTCAAATGCTGAAAATGCAACACCAGGTTTGCCTTCCCCACCGGAAAAACGGCAACCCGGCAAGTGCATCAAGCCAAATATGGTCTAGTTGCATAGAAACTGTTCCTTTTGCTCGCTATATACATATTAATTGCCATCAAGCACTGTCCAGGCATCCCAGTCACCAATACACTATCTGCTTCTCTACACTGCACAACTTGCCAATGTTCATGATTCGAAGCTGTCTGGTGATTCAACACTCGAGCCATCGCTAGACGTCGCTGACCCGATATGCTGTGGTTTGTTGTTTCTGTTGAGGTTGATAAATTCTCTTTCGTCCTCTATGCCACCATCAGTCAGAAGCCGAGACCAAGATTCGGCTTGGGGACTCACTCTCTAGACGGAACTGATTCGTCACAACGGGTGTCCCGCACGCCATGGGGTTTCGGACGAATCGAGGGATGCATGTGAGTTCTCCAAACGGGATGCCGCTCTTGGGTATTTTATCTTGGGGCGGCGTCAACCTCGCCCGACAATGGTCCTTCAGTTGCAGGCTCTCGTAGGTTTTGGCATCGTCTATCGAGATGGCGCGGCTAAAGGTGTCTCGCACTACCTCGTCTTCGTACTCGGCGACAAACTCATGGAGCCCGTCTTCATACAGGAACTGGTACAGGGCCAGGGCGACAAACATGCAGCACTGGACAGGCTTCTTCCTCCGCTGCACTAGCGTGTCCGCCTTTTCGTTGAGTCTCCTTCTGCGCTCGTACTCGAGCACCGACGCATCCGATGCCGGCGTTCCCGGGGGCGGCTTCTCTGGAGGACCCACGACTGCATCTGCTCGAGATGTGTGATTCTTTGGCCGGAGATGATGGCTTTGCGTGCCGCCTTCAAGATCCTTATGACGCGCGCGCTCGAGACTTTCACCTTGGCCTCTCTTCGAATCACCATCTTGATGTCGCAGATGAGCATGGCAGAGTAGGCCATGACCCTGGACGTCCGGGAGAAGAGTTGATCGAGCTCGGGGTGCTGACGATTGCGATACTGAACCCTTGCGCATACGACCCAATCCCTCCATAGAGTCTCGAACCGCTGTATCGTGCAGCTCAGTCGCTGCGATGACCGTATGCACACCGCGGCTCGAGGCTTTCCCTGCTCGGATGTTTCGCCGAGGGCACGGGCGATGGTGAGAAGGGCGAAGCTGGCAAGCATGTTTCCACGGAGCTGACTAGTCAGTTGGGTGATGGACAGAGTCCCGCGGGAAGAAGAGGTTTGACTTTATTCTCACAGAGCTGCTCGACTTAAGAGCGAGCGATGATCCCCTGGTTACAGCCATGGTTGGTTCAGTCGGTTCAGCCAAAGACGCCGCATCTCTAGGTGCATCTGTTTCGACTATCACGATCCGCGAAGAAGCAATTCTTGAACCATTGGTCCAGGAGCCGGGTTTAAGCCATCTCGGTGCTCGCTCCTTACAGGCACACATGACTAATGGTCACCTCGCTGGTCACGATCGTGGGACTAACGTGACGATAGAACCAGGCACACAAGTGGGTATCAAGACGAGACGGCAGCGGCCCTAATTCTCCGGGGGATTGCCCTCCAGTCGGAGATTTTGTTGGCACATCTAGGACAGGGAGGGAGTTCGATATCGGGGAGGCGAGATTAGGCGTACACCGAGCGTCGGATCGAGGTTGGACATGACATGGATTCGTGGTCGATGCAGGCACAAACCTGGACCGCGGGCTAAAGGCCACGGATCAATGACTAGCAGGGAACAGCCGACTTGCAAAGCGAGCCACCGTATCAGACAGGTGTGCCGCCCATCCGCCCCGGTCCAATAGCCTTGGAAAACGAGACAACAAGACGATACCCGACTCGTAACCAGTTGGTTGCTGTGTCATTCATGGCTTTGGCAGTTCCCACCCAGGGATTTCAAGCGCCTCACCGGTCCCATACACAGGTCAACTTTTGCGTCATGATGTGGAAGAAGAGTTGACTATGCTGGTTGTGGTTCGTTGTCGGGCGGTGCAGTAGATCATGGGAGGCATGCATGTTGCGGGGTGATGGTCCCGCTACAAGGATGTGCCTGCAAATGCCGCCTGCCTTATTTCGACCTCAGCAGCCTAGGCTGGGGCTTTGAGCCTCTGTGAGTCCCTGATCTGAGCCTCTTCCATCAACCAACCATTCTTGTTACCAAGACAGCCAGCGCCAACTGAGTGGGAGTGTCGATCCCATCGTCAGAATCAGGCCATCACACGCGTCTGTGTTTCTACTGCCGGCTCCAACGACGATCGCATCCATTTCCGCTGGTGATTTCAGCTGTATTGGGCCATCATCCGCCTCACTCATCCCAAGTCCCTGGCGCTGGCGCTGGCTCAACAGGGCGGGACGACCCTCGTCGACCAGGCTAGGTTGCCCTGCCTAGCCTAGCCTAGCTTAACCAGGCCTGCATATCCAAGCACCTGGACGGCGGACAGACTTCTTTGCCGCCTTCTCTTGCAGCGAGTCATTCGGCCCACTCTTGGTATCTACCAGGTACCAACACAGTCCCTAGTGTGTGCTGGTACCGACCTACCTACGGAGTAACTTGGTCCGCATATGCGCAAAAAGCAAGCTGAACCTCACCATCTCATCCACGGTTGCCACCATACCCAATCCTCTGCTGCGTGCAGCTCGCGCCTCAGCATTTGTCCATTCTTCTTCGCAGCTCTCAGCCCTGGCGTTCTCGTGCTTGGGATAGTGAGAGACGAGGGATAGTGGTGGCTAGCTGCCTATCGTTCATTAGCTCCGGGTATCAATTATCCATTGCATCTTACGTACAGACCCGTACGGATATCGCGCCTAAGTCTCCGCAAAGGCCTCATCTCAGTCTCGGGTGCGGTGTCGGCTCCGAACCTCTTCCTTGTACGTACGGACATGGAGATCCTCGACCGCCAATCAACTTGGCACATTACGCCAAGCTCCTGCTCGGGCCTCTTGTCTTGGTTTCCCCAGTCTTCTTCTGCATCGACTCCTGGATGGGAAAGTGGTACATGGTGCATATGCACATGGATAACTAACCAACCCTTTCCCAGATTCGCATCTCTATTTCAAATGGTCGTTTCGAGACTCGCCACCCAGATAGACTAGAGCCACCATCGCCAACAACACACTACTTTTGAACTTCTTCACAGCCATGCCGAAGCCAAAGAGCAAAGCATCGAGGCCAACCAAGCCTGGGGCCACGGCTCCTCCACCACCTCCTCCCGCCATTCCTCTTTGGCCGGTGTTCAAGCCTCCGCTGCCAATCGTTGACCTGTCTCCTGAACCACATCCGTTGACATCCAAGGTTGTCCTCATTCCCTCCTTCTTCCCGCGTTCCCTCTGTCGCGACTATGTGGCCTTTCTCAAGACCCTCCCCCTTCAGACCACACCGGGTCGTCCAAAGCGGGGCGAGGCGGTCCGGGTCAATGACCGTTTTCAAGTTGACAGCCCAGACTTTGCTCGTCGTCTATGGGAGGAGACAGGGCTTAAGGATGTGTTATTAGACGGTGATGTCGAGGAACGATGGTGAGTCTCAGTTTGATCCGTTTCACAGTCACTCGCATTGAAACACAGGGCTCTCTCTTGGTCGTTGGGAAACCTGCGTGCGTCCTACGCTACGAGTGCCGACAGAGAAAAAGCAACTTGGCTGTTTGCGATGGATGGTGTCTGCTAGCCGAGATTGCGAACTGTTGATGACCTTTGTTTACAGGGGCGGTGAGCCTGTCGGCTTGTCTCCCAATATACGGGTGTACCGCTACTCGAAGGGACAGTTCTTCGACTGCCATTGTAGGTGCATCGTCATGTCCCTCAACATGCATTTTGTTCCGCGCACTCAACTCCTCCGTCCCCATCTTCAACACCACCCTCACTTCCGACGTCAGCCCCGTCGGCTCTTGCACCAGCCGGTCCCTGATGTCTCACACGGACGCGCTACTGTCGGTCGGGCTGTCTCCGGCTTCTTCTCCCACTCGCCGCGGCGGTGATGGTGTCTGCGGCTCGATTTAGATCGGCCTCATTGCAGTGCCAAGTCTCTGGCTTATATCCGTCCCCCTGCCACGGCCATGCTGGACACATGGGACACACTTCCGGGATACACACACGCTCTGTCTGTGGGCAACGCAAGAAATCTTGGCTAACCGCTGTGCCCAACTCCCCCTAGATGATGATTCCAACAACCTGATTCTGGACGCGGATCCTCCCCTTCCAGTCCGGACCACCTGGACGCTGCTCTTATACCTGACTTCTGCCTCGGAGGGCTGCGTTGGTGGAGAGACGGTGTTTTACACCAACGACCGCAAGCTGGCGCGTGAGGAGATAGCTGTCCCTCTCGAGACAGGCATGCTCCTCTTGCATAAGCACGGAGATGATTGTCTCCTCGTAAGGCTTCCCCTTTCCACGTTTTCTCTTCCCCCTCCAACAGTTCCCCCCCGGCCAATACCATGCAAGAAGCGGCTCTGAAGGCTGACTACTTGACGCTAATCTAGCACGAAGGGCGGGAGGTGACCGCAGGCGAAAAATGGGTCCTCCGCACTGATCTGTGCATCAAGCGGTGATTTGGCGATCGCCAAGTCTTGTCACGGGCTGACTTGAGATTACGGATGACACATGCGGATAGATGGATACATACGCATCTTTTAGTTCGAGTGCCGCGTATGTACGGATACTGTATGGACATTCTATAGGATAGGTAGGGTGCCTGCCTGCTCTGCTTTGCTCCTCGGCATGCAACGCCATGACTCCCAAGGCTCGTCTGCTTCTGCTGTGTAACCCAGCTTTTGCAACACCCCCTCTAAAGCTCCATCCATCAGTTGCCTACTCTCCAGTGAGACGTCCCAGACGATCCATGGCGCTCTCCTCCTCATCCTGCTCCGTCGCCTGTCCTTGTCCGCCGCATGTGTCGCCCTTTTCGGGGGCCTCATCTGATGCCTCCTGACTGGCCTCGCCCCTATTGTTGTTGCTGCTGCTGTCAGTGAGCTCTGACTTGTCTTGGCCTGTCGACGCCTTCCCTTCGTCCGCCATGGAGAGCAACGTCTCAGATGGCACATCATCGTCGTCGTAACAGCTCTCATCATCAGGTTCAAACAAGGCTAGTGGCTGCCCACGATGGACAACTGTCCCATCCGGCAGACGGGTATGGACCTCTGGCCCAAGACCAGGCTCCGGCATGGTCTCCTGATCCTGCGCGCTGCATGCAGAAACTTGGCTGGGTCCGGGGTCGGTGGACGACTTGTGGTGTTGGGTCGCTCTCCGATGGGCTGCTGCCAAAACAGATGCCTTGGGGTCATACTTGGCCCCCAGGGCCAGACGACACATGACCCAGTGAAAGATCCATGGAAAGCTGATGAGGGGCATCGACTTTGGCTCCAGCTTTCGGGGCTGCAGGATGTGTCCAGCATCGTTGATGGGACCCCGGTGGTGTTCGAAAAGTGCAATCTTTGTCTCTTCCTCGGTAACGGTGTACATGGCTGCCACAAAGCGATCAACCTGGTCCGTCAGCTTGCCACCTGCAGCCTCGTAGCAGATGTCACGGAATCGGTACTTTAGTGCATCGTATTCGTGGCTGAGGCTCTCCTGCAGCTTGTAATCCGTGCCCACAGCAGGCTTTGACATGGCGAAGCCCGTCCAGAGCTCAAACTCGGTCTTCAGGTCATGCTGGCTGAGCAGCCGTCGGACTGCGGTATCGTACTGAGACTTGATCCTTCTCGCTGCTTTGAGTAGTTCATTGTCTAGTTTGTACTTTCTTGTGATTCGGTCGTCGAATGGGCTGTCCCAGATGGGGTTGAACTGGATGGCCTTGTTGACAACCTTGTCGTAGATGACACCGAGGGCCTTGTGCGAGTGGTAAGTTTGTTTCTTTTCCATAAAGTGCGGCCACTTTCGAGGTTGCTGGTCACGCCTTAGTGTCGCCGGCTCCCCAGTCTTGGGGTAGTCCACGGCTTTGGAGTGTAGCTCTGCGAGTTCAAGACCTACATGCGACATCAGACAGGTTAACAAGGAGCAGGCAGGGCATAGCCGGCAGTACTCACATTTTGGGGACATGGGCCCAAGTTGATCGGCAAAGCCCAGATGCGAGGTTGCAATAAGGGGGAGTTTGTCGTTCTTCAGGTACTTGACGAAAAAGTTCCTGAGGTCATCGACGTTGACGTCGCGATCCAACTCCTGAGGCTTGGGAGCAGCGTAATCCATGGGTGAATAGTTCCATGTCTTGGGCATCAGACTCGGTTCCCACATGACAAAGAAGTCGTCGCCGTCGAGGTCACCGCCAGACAACATGTTGGGAACGGGCCTGTCGCCTGTTGCGGGAAACACGACGACGTCCTTGATGTGATGCAGCTTTGGGCAGTCAACCGCCTCGACGACACGGATGTCTCCCGGATGCAAGGATGGATTGCGCCCTACGATACACACGCCGCGTATGATGTGTGTCTTGTTGTAGTTCCTGGAGTCTGTGATCTGGAGGAAGATCTGGGGCAACATGTTGACATCTTTGGGCTTGGACCCCTCTGAGTCTTTCGAGTGGCCTCTGAGCGTCTCCGTCTCATCGACGCAGCCGAGGACGAAAGCGCTCTTCTCGATTTGGATTCGCGCCTTTTCCTTTAGGATTTTCAGGGACCATGACCTCCAAAGACTGAGGACATTGATAACAAATGGCTCGCGCAGCTCATCTGTCTTAAACTCGGCCTTGAGAAGCTCGGCAATGACGAGGTTTGTCTGATGCTCGTCGACGAATTTAGTCAGCATCTCAATAGCAACACCATTGTCCTTCATCGCTTGTTCGTACGACCCAAGTTGTTGATCCAGAAGATCCGTGAAGGCTTTAATAGGAACTCCCAGGCTCTCGAGGATGATGATGGTCTGCCGGTTGAGAGTAGCCGTTGCGAAGCCAGCGCAACGAATGATTTCGAGGCCTTTGGAGTCGGCCTCAAACTTCTTCTGAGATTCGCGAACGTGTACCTCCATTCCCTTGGCGTCCGGCCAGACAGTAAGAACGCCCTTGCAGCCTCCCATACGGAACTGGAAAGCTGACGGCTTATCAAAGATGTCGAGGGCCATGTCTTCGTTGACAAGTTGTGCCACGAAGGGGGATATCTTGCCCACGCCATCTGTGAAGCAGTGCCCGTTTCGCTCGATATCGGGAATCTCGCGGATAGCAGGGGAAGAAATGCCACGGACCTCTCGTGTGGTTGAGAAACACTGGCCGAGGCGAGCCGCATACTTGGCCACGATTTTGATATGGCTGAACTGCCCCATCCACTTGCGGATATCATCGCAAGAAGTATGCTCTGTAGGGCAGAAGAAGTATGCCCCGTTCGCCCTGAGCTGAGAGCTACCAAAGGCCAGGAACTCGAAGGTGCGGTCGCCAATGCGGATGCCTTGGTACATTGTCCGCAGGACTCTCTTGTAGATCTCGTCGTTTTGGTCCTTGTTGATGGTGATTTTGTTATTCTCCAGCTCCTCAACAAACTGGATTCTCAAAAAGCGATCTTGAATGTGTTTGTACTGTCGCATAACACGGTTGGACATTTCCACGGCTGGTGAATTGAAGCGGACCGTCGTCGGAGTGATGACAGCCTTGCGAACAAGCGCACAGTACTGGGGGATTCTAGCGATGGGTGAAAAGGCCTCGGCTTCAGGGTTCTGAAAAACGGACATGGGATTCTGGACAGGCTCTCCCTGATCTGCGAGGTATTCGAGATAGAGTCTGGCCTTTCTGGGGTTCATCGAGGCTAGCTTCTCGAGGAACTCGGGAGTGATGGTGTGTTCGTTGAGGATATTCCGAGAGATGCAAACCTCAAGCTGGTAGCGAGTCTCAAAGGGCAGCTGTATGATGGCGTCCGAGGTCTGCTGAAGCATTTCCAGGGCATTGCCATTTTCAACCAAAGTCGGTTGTTCCAGGTGCTTCCACATATCTGCATGTGCGCCATGTGTGACACGAAAGTCGCCTTCCTCGTGGACCTGCGTGGTGATGTTGAAGTCGTCAAGGGCGCTGACGAGCTGCTGGTTCTCAAGCTTGGCCGCTTGGGTGCTGGCATCTAGGACAAAACGAATAGTAGTCCAGCGGCCAATATCGATGAACCCTGGGTCCTGGTAGTCGTTGTGTAGAGCAACGGGGTGCTTCATTGGGATTCCTGCCTGTTCAACAAGGTCCGTGGCACGATTCCACGTCTCCGTAGCATTCCAGTTGTTGGCATCGTCAGAGAAGGACGAGCGAATGTTGGGCTGCTTGCAGTAGTACTGAGGTGGGACGTTAACGGGCACCACCAGGGCGCATCCATTTTCATCGGCCGGGCTCTGGTGGAGGTGTTTCATCTTCGAAAAGTCGATGGTGACCTTGTGCTGCCGAACATGTTTTCCACCTCGGGTCTCAACCTCCATGGGGAAGAAGGCAGTCAAGCGCATGGCCCTGAGGCTGACCTCAAGCTTGAGGGTGTGCTCGTCGACGGTATTATAGAACGACTTCATAACCTTGATGCTTCGAGGTCCCAGCATGCTACCGAACTGGATGGCGAGAGGGTGCAGCGTGATCTTGACGGGGTGGTAACGATCTGGACTGACGGGGCTTCGAACCCAACACCTGGGGGTCGCCCTGAACGGGTTCACGAAGATCTTGAGGCCATTTGGGTATCGATGCACGTCTGGGTGAGGGACCCAGTAGGTGCCGGTGGACCAAAAGGGCCTCTTGGGCGGCGGCTCGAACCTGATCTTGGCCCATGACAGCGCAGGGTCTCTGGCGCTTTCGTTGATGTCTATGAAGGCAATCTCGCCCTCATGCGAGAACCAGTCCCAGATGTCGGAGGTGGTAACGGACCTGGGCAACTTGTCGAGCTGGATGGTCATCTCGGGCCATGTCTGCCACTCGGCCGGGGGTTGGAAGGTGAGCGCGTCGTTAGTCGGGCTTCGGGTTCCTTTTTCAGGTCTCCCTGGCTTTCCTGGTTTCATCGGCCGCTTACGGCCTTTGGATGGACCACGGGGAGGGGGTCTCTGTGAACTCATGGTTCAACTTGTCGCGACGGTGATGTTTCTGGACGATGGTATACCAAGAAGGTAGATAAGGAGATCTAATCCGTGAGATGTGCGCCTAGTATATTTCGAGAGAAAATTGTAAATGGGCGTGATGGAAAAGATAAATGTGTAGGGAGAGAGAAGTGAATGAAGAAGGAGTGAAGAACAAGAGGCCTCAAGGGTGCTCAATAGAGAGGCGGATGCGCTGCGACAGTGATTCAGTGGAGCAGCAGCAGCATATTATAGAGCTCTCAAAGAGAAGAGATGCCTGATCTGGATGATAAGAAAGAAATTTCGTGTCGCTCGGAGATGGGATGAAAAATATGAGGGAGGAAACAACAAAGGCAGGACCCAGTTGCAGCTGTTGCCAGCTTTATTGGCACTGCCAGCAATAGCCATAGTAAATTCCATACCAAGAATCTCTAGCAATATTAAGATGAAAAGACAACAAATTCACTCACGCCCGTTTACTCCCGTCAGAGTGTTGTCATGATGGAGTGTCATTTGTTAGTTATGCCTGTGACACGGATAACTGCGTCCGTCACGCATGAGCAAACAAGAACGGCAAATGGTTTACTCCTCAGTTGCACCACCAGGCCAATCACTAGCATATGCAATGTGCCGCTGGACAGCAACTTGGGCCATCATGTCATGCTCGATTGATCTCGTGAGGAAAGACTTGTTTTGTTGCATCTACTAAATTTGATCTCAGGGGGTTGGTTACCCTACAATATCCCAGAGAGAATTGTGATCACCACATCAACACAAACGTATAGATATGTAGGTAGGTACAGATTCTAGACTCTAATCGCATCCATTTTTAATAAACAGTCTCTAGTCTCCCCTTATACCATGCAATACACCAACACCTCCCTCACTCGCTCCTCACAACCCTGTTGGGCGTCACTGCTGCCTCGGCCCCTGGATACTCGGTCCTCTCCCAAGGCACGTCCATGATCTTGCCTGGGTTCATAACCCATCGAGGATCCAACGCCCTCTTTAGCGTCGCCATGATTGCCAGCGTCTCAGGCCCAACCTCCCACAGCAAACTCTCCTTTTTGCCCCATCCGATCGAGTGCTCCCCCGTGCACGTGCCCTCCATGTCGAGCGCCCGTCTCACCATGTTCTTGACGCACTTTTCCACCTTGGCACGCTCTCCGGGCACATCTTTGTTGTACATGATGCCTTCGTGGAAGTTTCCGTCACCTACGTGGCCCAGGATCCCAGCGAAAAGACCGAGCTCGTCCATCTCCTTCTTGCTCACCTCGATAATGTCAGCCAAACGGCTAAAGGGGACTGCCACATCGGTGCTCCCTATCATAAAATGTTAGTCAACCTATACCACCCTACAAGAGGTATAGTACTTACAAACATCTTGGCCACTCTTTCTTAGGGACAGCATCGACCAGAGTGACTCCTTTCTCGCAGACCACAGTAACTTCTGCTCGCGCTCATCTCGCGCAAACTCAAAGTCGCCGCCCTTGTTGGCCGCCGTGATCTTTCGAACCCGCGTGATGTTATCCCTGACACCCTCCTTGGTGCCCGAGAACTTGAAGAAAAGTGTCGGCGACTCCTTCCAGATTCGAGGCTTGGTAGCGCCGCCCAGGTTGATCACCCTCATCTGGACGTCGTCCATGATCTCCATCGCAGCAACTGGGATGCCTGTCTGCATGACGCCAGCTGCTGCGGCAGCGGCATCGCGGATGCTGGGAATGTGACGACGGCAACCGAATACTCCTCAGGGATGACGGCCAACTTGAGGGTGGCTACGAGCGTCAGCTTAGATAAATACTCAAAAGGGGTTATGGAGTTTATACCTTCTGTGACGAGACCCAGGGTTCCCTCGGAGCCAACAAAGAGCCCGTTCAAGTTGTACCCGGCCGATGACTTGCGCGGTCTTCTCCTTGTCTTGATGATGCGTCCATCAGACAGGACAACAGTCAAGTTGATGACCCAGTCCTTCATGGTCCCATACCTTACAGCATTAGTACCAGAGCAGTTTGTCCCAATCATACCGCCAATCTTGGCACTCGGGCCTGTTGTTTCTAGTCAGCATCTGAGCTTCCCCAAGACCACATACTTAGCATACCAGGATCAACAGGGAAAAAGAGCCCACTACCCATCTTCAACAATTGCGCATTAAGATCCTGCCACCCGATGCTAGGCTGGACAACAATGTCCATATCATCCTTGTTGAACTGGATAATTTTATCCATGTAAGCAAAGTCGACGCTGACTCCTCCGTAGGGGGCTGAGAAGTTGCCCTCGAGACTCGAGCCGCCAGAGTAAGGGATGATGGGCACGCGGTGCTCGTGGCAGATGCGGGCTATAACTGATACCTGCTCTGTTGTACGGGGATATGCCACTGCCACAGGTAGAGTGTCAGGGTTGACGGTCGACCACTCTGAATAGCCATGGGCATGAAGATCCTCAGGGTCTGTCGAGATGAAGCCTTCGACACCAACTTCCTCCTCAATTTTCTGGATGGCCTTTGCAAGTCAGTCTTTGAACAATGAGAATACTTAAAATGTCTCTACCTCTTCCATCTCGGGCAGTGTAGCATAACGAGACTCGGTTGACTGGTGGGCAACTGGTTCCAAAGATCGACTGGCATCACCTTGTCTGCTCAAACTGGCGACTCCCCAACCAAGAGCCCCGGCTCCAACAGCAACAGCCAAGACCCTTGATCCAGACCAACCTGAAGCCTTGTCGGAGCTGCCATGACTAGACGCTGAAGCCTCGGGGCTAACACGCCTTGACGATGTGGTGAAGCCGCGGCGGACACTGCACCTCAGAGCACTGCGGCCCAGGAGGGCTTGGGCCGTACTTCTGCTGGTGAGCATTTGGGAGTTTGGTGAGAATAGGCCCGAGGCCGATAGCGGTTTGCGGTTTCTTCGTCCGAAAGAAAGGAACGCCTTAGGGACCCGCAATTGTGTTCGTGAAGTGGAACCAAAGATCAGATCTCTTTTTGATCAGATAACCGAGCCCTTGACCCTTTTTCTCACGAACCGTGATTTTCTGGTTTTCCAACACGAGAAAGTCGTTTTTGCCTCTGGGATGGGTTTTGAAGAATGCTGCCGCCTCTAAGCGAGTCTGGCCTCGAAAGGTGCCCAAAAGCAAAAAGCCCAGAACGGACAAGCAAAACAAATCAAAACAAGACAACTCAGACCGAGACGAGAGACAGATCAGATCCTTCAAGCCAAGACGGCAAAGCCTAAACGGGGCATTGATTTGATCGGGTCGGGACCGGAAACGTCACGATGTATAAGTACCCGGGAGTCAGTCGCGAGTCGGGTCGGCAGGAGGAACCATCGCCGACATGTCGTGGGGCGGCGCCAGTGGAGAGCGGCGCCGAGCGATGGACGGCGGTCTTAGCCTCCACTGACTGATGCAATACAGAAGAAAATGGCTCCCTCTCTCTCCTCTTTTCGTTTCTCTATTAGCGGCCCGGCGCTATAAACGGCCAGTGGGCACACGATCTCTGGCCCAGGGCCCGGCTGTCGAATGGCAGCGCGTGGGTGTCGTGCGTGTTGTCTGGCTTGTGTATGTAGCTTGCTGTAGATGGCAGCTGGTTAGGCTGTTGATCGTCCGCCGCCTCACTGGCTCCCCACGCAGCAGGCAACGCACTCATGCACAGCAGAGGAGCATGGCGCATGAGACCTGCATGGTCGAGTCGCTTTCGAAAAGGACGGTCCGTCGCCGAGTCTGCTTCCAGTTCCCGTTAGTCAAGCATTCTCTCCCTCGTGCGTAACTGATACCTCGGTGAGCCTGTCCTGCCTGTCCTGGCTGCGTCGGCCTCCCCCGCCCCCCTCCTCCCACCTCGTACGGGACGGGATTAGGGATTACATACAGGGTCAAGCTGTCAGCCCCTGCGTACCGGTCCAGGTTTCTTGCATCTTGCAAGCGTGGGAGGGTGTGGAGAGCAACAGAGACGAAAGCCCACTTGGTCCAGTTTGCGAGTTTGGGGGTCGAGAGGGATAAGTAGCTAGTTTCGATGGAGAGCTTGGGGGTTTCTGCCGAGGGAGACGAATCTGGTCTTGGCTGATTCCTGACGTCGTAATCAGCAATCCCGACCGACGTGGGGTGTATCCAGGAAGAGGCATCATGGCTTACAACGGGATATGCACAACCTCACGCGCATCTAGGTCAAATGACAGCCCCTGCAGACTCATGCTTGGTAAAGCAATCGTGTTCGACTTCATTGGGCATGCTTCTATGGATGCTTATTCCGTCCCGCCTCGGCAGCCCGTCTGAGCATCGACATCTCTCAGTGCCTGGATCACCTACCATTTCCTACGTCACCAGGTTCGTTCCTTCGGGACGTCAATTAGCTTCGGAACCTTCTCGATTCAATTCCGTGGCCTATTCAGCAACCCCAGCAACAGGGGCCACAACAACATGGAGAGCAAAAGGTGACTTATCATCAAAGAGAAATGCGCTGTGTATCTGTTGAATGCGTTCTGCCACTAAATCAATCATGCCTGCTGGCCAATTCAGCATTGCAGACAGTGAGTGGTGTATGGGCGAAGCAAACATGCTCAAGCAATCCTTGTGTTACGCTTCACGACCTCAACCGTCCAATGAACGAACACAAAATATCACTTCAGAAAGTCAATCCCGACGTCTCAGAAAACCTCTAGTCATCTACATACTACACTGCTCTCGCTCTTCCCCACCATGTTGCAATTCATCCACCAGTTGACGCCTTTCGAGGCTATAGAGTATTTTGTCTAGGTAGCTCCCACTCTGTCTCCATACATCTCCACTCTGTCTGTAGCCTCCTCCCACGACCCATAAGCAAAACCGCCTACATGTGGGAGCAGTTGTTGCACGTCATGATAGCTGCGGTTCCGAGGTGCAGTCACGGCTCCAGTTGCTGCTGGTTGGCCTCAAACCTTGGCCAAATCACACATCTCACAGAGCTATGCCACGGCCTTTGAGACAGATATTCCTGTCACTTGTTGCATGTCTCACTCAAAATTGAGGCCTAACCTTAGTCCAACATCACACTCCAAACCAGAGCTCCCAAGTCACTACATGCCCAGCCGAGGCTTCAAGGCACAGGCAATCAAGTATGGACACATCACACAACGCAAGAACAACTCTTCGGAATCGACGACACTGCGTGTTTGGCTCAAATTCATCTTTTATCGTAGCCTCATGGGGCTGGCTATCTCCAGGGTAGTTAAAGCCGCAAAGCAAACGTCAAATCCGAGACTCCAGACCACATGCCATTTTTCCCATTCCTTACGCAGAACCATCCACACTTTAGTGAGCGATGGCGTAGGCGCGTCGGCGGTCACGCTCCTCAGCGATGGTGAGCTTGACACCCTTGCCCTTGGGCAGAGAGATCCAGGGCTTGTCCTGGCCAATGACGAAAACGTTGCTCTCACGGGTGGCAAAGGTGTTGTCAATGGCGTCCTTGACGTGGACGATGTTGAAACCACCGTCGTGGCGCTCACGGTGAGTGATGACACCAACACGACCCATGTTACGTCCACCGGTAACCATGACGACGGCACCAGTGTCGAACTTGATGAAGTCGGTGATCTTGCCAGTGGCGAGGTCAATCTTGACGGTGTCGTTGACCTTGATCAGGGGGTCAGGGTAGCGGATGCTAGAGAGGCTCGTTAGCATTGGGGTTACGGGGAGGAACATACAACCGTCAAATAAAGCTCCTGTCGCGTCAGGTGAATCGAATCGACCAAAGCTTGATCCAACGGCTGAATGATGTCTGACAGAACTCACGTTCTCGCATCGTGCGTGACCAAGAATGGGATTCCACCACGACCAAGCTGAACACGCTTGACCTTGCCCAGCTTGTACTCGGCCTCCTCGGCCTGAATTCGGTGGACGGTGAATCGGCCCTTGGTGTCGTAGACGAGACGGAAGTTCTCGCCGGTCTTCTCGATGGTGATGACGTCCATGAAGCCCGAGGGGTAGGTGGAGTCGGTGCGGACCTTGCCGTCGACCTTAACCAGTCGCTGCATCAGGATGGACTTGGTCTCACGGTAGTTGAGAGCATACTTGAGGCGGTTTCGGATGAAGACGATCAGAGGCATGCAGTCGCGGAGCTTGTGAGGACCGGCAGAGGGCTTGGGAGCGTAGGTGCCGGACAGCTTGTCAAGCAGCCAGTGCGAGGGGGCGCTGAGGCGCTTCTGGTGCTTCTTGCTATTGAGACGGTCAGAATCTCGTCCTCCAGGCCAGGGACGGCGGGGGAGAGTCGCGCATCGACAGGGGCATTTGTCTGCAAAGACTGTGATGGCTTCTCTCGTGGTCGCACTCACATTCCGCGGGCCATGGTGTCGGTTGGCTGGTTAGTCGACGGTGTTGAGGAAGATGGACGAAGGGCCTAATGGACGAGGAGCAAAAGTGCGAATTGATAGACCACACTTTTTTTTCGCGAGCGCTAGCCGGCCGGGGGTTCGTGCCCTACGATTGTAGGGGAATTTGTGGGTCACGTGCAGGGTCAGCTGATGTGTTCAAACCTCATGGATCCACCTCCGCAACCATCCAAGGAGACCAGTGGGGAGTGGAATGGGTTGAATGAACGCTTGCAGTGGTTCAATTCGGACAAGAGGATTCTCTGCCCCTATCTATATTAGAGATATTTCCTGACGACATTGTTCATCACTAGTCATTACGGATTCATTACGGATTCATTGCAACTTAAGACCCTTCACAACTGAAAGTCGTATTACTCTCCAGACCAACTAAGGTCTGATGGATGGCCAGTGCCATGTCTCGTCAGTAATATTCGAGGATATCTAACAATGTTCCTTTTAAAACTTTTCTCAAACAATCCATCTTTGCCTGCGAGGCAACCCGTATTTTCCCTCCCATGAGCGCCAGTGTATAATGTCAGCCCGTAATAAATGGCCGTTGACCAGCGCGTGCTGCCATTTTTGTTGTCCCATGGATGTCTTCCAATCTACGTACGCCCTGACCCCTTTTTCAATTCAATATTTCCCAACTCCTGTTCCAGCATCGGAACCTTCGTAAACATTAGTGCAGATTATCCTGCTCATGACGTTATAGCAGCACCTTGTACTACCTCCCCAGGTGTTGCATCCCCTCCTTACTGCGAGCTTCCTGTGGAGCACCAGACGGTGGTGTCAGACCAGGAACTCCTCGAGTCCAAAGCGTTGGTTCCCCTGTGCTAGCTTTGCATCATCGAGAAGTAGGCGTGAAATGTCCATTTCGCCGCCCATGAACTGGGGGGCCGGAGCTTCTCCAAACTCGAATCCTTGGACTGCGTGTAGACTGTCCCCGGTGTCCATCCTCTGTAGTGGCCACCTGGGAAGATCCTCTCGCGATGTTGAGCGGTTCGTTTGGGGCTCAAGTGCAGTACTCTTTGACAACTTGAGTGAGTTCTCGATTGAGATGCTCACCGACGGTTCCATGACATCGCTCCCGCGGTTGGCCTCTTTAGTCTGGAACGTGCCCTTCTCTATGCGATGGTAGATATTGGAATATTTGTTGCGTACACGATCTCTCAGGTCGGTGGGTTGTCGGCTCGAGAGATGGAAGCGAGGATCCCGTTGAATCTTGGTCCATGCAGGACCATGAGTGTCGAGACCCTCGAGGATTTCTCGGTCATCCTGTTCAGTGAAAGGCCGACGTTCACGACGATGGGATTCTTGAAGGGCCCGAGAATCCCAAGTTCGACAAGATCTTCCATCTTCTTGCGGTGTGCACGACTCTTCTTCTGCTTCGGGGTTCCGTCTGTGTCGTTCTGTGGAACCGAGGTCTTGTTCATTGTTGAAGAAGTATCCCCATCTATCAAAATCTTTTCCAAATGAGTATCAGTCTTACCCTTCTGTTTCGTCCCTTTTCCGGAGCGTGACGGTGAGCCAAGCTCAGATGACTTGCTAGACTTGCGAAGCTCATCGGGGCAGCAAGTCCTGAACCTGTCTTTGAGGTCTCCGGCTGTTCGGCCATTAAACTTGAAGTCCGGATCCTCAAGAATACTGGTCCACTTTCCTACGCCATGCCGGTCTACGCCGAGCAAGAGATGGTTTGTCTCTTCCTCGGACCACTTTCTTCTGGGCTTGGTAGCCCGTTTCCGTCCTTTGTTGGAATTGGGATTCTTGTCAGTCTCCTGTGTAGGTTGGTTGAACTCGTGCAGCATCTTCATCTGTGCGCCATCCTTTCCGTCAAATGAATCGGACGATATTGGCGGAAACAGGGCAGCGTGTGGCGGGGGCTCGTGGAGTCCGTTGATGATAGGTGGCATGACAGGCGCCTGCTGGGCGGCCTTTTGCTTCTTGAGAGGTTGTGGCAGTTGCACAAAGTCATCCTTGACATGAAGCCCACGGTGCCGCTTCTTGTTGGAGGCATCATCCGGGAGATCGGGACTGTCATCCAGCATCCGGCTTATCGAGTGGGATGATTCCGGGCGTCGGAATCACCCAGCGCTAGACGCAGCGGAAAGGGTCCCGAGGTCGCCGCTGACTTCCCATCTTGACGACTTCCTTCCCTCCAAGGATCGAGGGTACCATCATCAGCCCCAAGATATATCGGACCAACACCGTTGGCGATGGGTTGGGTATCGGCGGCTGGTCTCTCGCCTCGCGGGTTCGTGTCGGGTTCAAGCGGGGGCAGGGCTCGGTCGGCAGCCTTGGGGAGCGGAAGAGACTGCAGCGGGGGAAGGTCTGTATGCGGAATCTGGGGCGTCGTCGGCTCGTTGAGCAGATGAATCAAGCGTGGCTCGATCGTGGCCATCGTGGGCTCGCGGGATTGGGATGGCACATTGGGTATAAGTCGAGGGCCACCAAGAAGCAGGCACAGGCACACACAGGTTCAGGCGAGGGAGAGGAGAGGGGGAGGGGAAAAGAAACAGCCGTTGAGAAGGAGGGACAGGAGCTCAGAGCGCCATTTCGGCCATGGGAATGGGAAACTGATTCACAGAGAGTCGGGGTCGTTAACGCCTGAGGTCTCACCTGCTTGTCTCTCTGTTGGAGCAGCACGTGAAATCGCCACATGGTGAAGCTTTGGACCTTGGGCCTTGGGCCTTGGTTCGTTAGTGGAGAAGGGCGGGTTTCCATAGCTGGCCAAGGGACAAACCCTCTTTGGACTAACAGGAGCCCGTAGCTCTCCGGGGCCTTGACACCTTCCATCGTGCCCCGGAACCAAATCTAATTCTACGATAACGGAAAGTCAACCTTTGGATTTCATTAAAGATAGAAACTCAATCAACAAATCATCTTGAGCGCTTTCTTGGTGTTGAATTTGAAAATGCTGTTATGGCGAGACTTGCTCTCCAGGAGTGGGGAAGGCTGGTCTTATCGTGAGTTATCACCTTGATTTCTTTTCCGGAGCTTGACCGATATGAGGGAAAGAGTGGGGCACCACTTCCTATCCCGGGGTAGCGCCTCGGCTCAACCTGGACCCCCTTGCAGTGGATCACGGGTGGTTCGGATTGGCCAATGCCCTTCCATCGGCAAGTCTCTCTCTGTACGAGTCTCGCTTGTGATAAACCGGCTCTGCTCTGTTGGGGACCGGCCTCGGAAGCCGGCTTTGGGTTTGGCCTCTGGGGAACGGAAGCGGGTTATCAGATGGTGCCTCCAGCTCCAACTGGTCCACTGAGAGAGCCAGCCACACACACCTTGCGACTTCAGTGTGACCATCTGCCAGACATTGGTTGACCTGTGACGATGGCATCTTCTCTCCCAACCTTTCCACGTGTGGTATTCACCACTGTTGAACCAATCTCCCTGTACGGGTATAATCACCGCCATTCTTTGTACCGCCGCTCACGTTCCGCATAGGGTTGCCGGCTTCCTCGGAGCGGTCATTGATCCAGCTTGGTTCATTGGCGAACAAGTCCTTCAGAAGGATGGCATTGCTACCTCTGAAGGAAGTATTGTAGTGGCTTGGCAGCTGGGGAATCTGTATCTGCTACTGGCCTTCATTGGCATAGCAGTCCTATCGACGACATCCGAAAACAAGGTCGTCCGGGCCTACCTCGTCGCTCTCTGGCTCGGTGATGTCGGTCACATCGGGTTCAGTTGCTATGGGCTTGGGTGGGGAAAGCTCGTAAGGCCTGTTGAGTGGAACGCTATGGCTTGGGGGAACATTGCCATGACGGTGAGTGATGGGTTCCTCGATCGCCTTGGACCATCAGCTGATATTTGTAAACAGCTTTTTCTCCTGCTGACACGAACAGCCTATTTTGCGGGACTTTTTGGTCCGGATCGCATTGCTGCATCCAAGACGAAGAAGAGAGCATAATGCATATGGACAGACAAATTCAAAGTCTTGCTTAACCTGAGCTGGAGAGTACAGGCGATATGGACCACATCCATTGTATATAAAGCTCTGAACAAGAGCTCCCCTCTTCCGCTTCATACATGATCCTCTGCAGATGGGTGCATTCACCGCGCATCAATTCACAACATGCCAAAACGCCTGGGTCAAGGAAAAAACGAGACACGAGGATAGATAAGGTAGCTTATTCTCCCGTAAATATAATTATTAAAATATAATAAAAATAGATAAAAATCTTCTAGATTTTATACTATTTTATGATATTTTTATGAACTAATTTATTATACTTATGAGGAGTTAGGTAACCCTCTTGATTCTCTGGCCGCTTATTTCTGTACCCTAACAAGGCAGTGAAGCTCGGTCCAAGCTGTGATGGAGCACTTTAGCAGATGATTGGTTCCCAGGTCCCCAGACGGATGGTCCATGCTTCGCTTCTGCCCCACTACGCGCTCTTCGCCGCTCTAGCCAATCACAGCATTGCGCCACAGCCAAATTCTAGGGTTAGGGTCAGCGTCGCAAGACGATCGCAAAACAAACATTCAGCAACCATCATCAGCGCGTCTCTGCCTACTCTCAAAAGACTTACAGTTGCAGCATCTGACAGTGTCTCTTCGTCTCCTGCAGCTCATCGCATCGATGGAGACCAGGAGTTATGCGAAGCGCGCAGGACGCTATGCGCCTGCGCCTGCTCCCTCGCTGCCGCCGATGGCGACGCGACATAGAGGGATTAACCCCCTCAGCTCTTCGCCGCGCAAGAGCCAAAGCACGCAAGAGTCCAAGGGGAAGCTTCTGAGGGACCCGGTCGCTCGGCGCAACGCTCCAGTCGATACCGCTAGTATTGCGAGCATCGCAACGGAGCCCAGTCGGGTTGACGATGAGACCGAGTTTGGCGAGGATGAAAAGTTTGTTGAGGATGTCAAGCCGGCCGAGGGTCGCGAGTATGTCGAATCCAGCATTTATAGCGATGAGGAGGGCGCATCGTTTGAAGATCACAGCGAGGAGATTCGAGTCGGCTTGGAGGCCAATGACGCCAGACGAAAAATCCTAGAGCTCAGCATCCCCGACTTGTGCAGGGCAGCTGACGACTTGATGGAGTATATCGGAAAACGAGACACGGATCCAGATGTCTTCCATGGCCGTCTAGCAATCAAGAGACGCGCCTTTCAGAGCGTCCGAGCAGAGTACGAGGAAGAAGACACAGCACCCTTTATCGACTGGGCGCCCTTTCTCAGCGAGTCTGCCGCACTCGCGCGTGTCAATGTGGTGACAGCGTTTGACAAACTTTGCGACTTTAACCCCGACAACGAAAGAGAGATGGCATCTTTCTTGACAACGCTTTGGCCCTTATTCCCAGCGTGGTTTGTCCTAGAACAATCCATGTTCCAGGAACCAGAAACCATGCTGGACCTTCGCACATGGCTTTTCATCGAATCCTTTTCCCGTCAAACCGGCGAGACCGACTACAAGAGACTCATAGCCTCCATATTCTGCAAAGATGAGGGCAAGGGGAAAATAAATTACGCCCAGCTGTTCGCCGGTGGCCATTTCCTGGAACTTGGGGGAGAAGGGGAGGATCACGATGAGCTCTGCTCAGCACGCGTCTCCGAAATTGTCAATATTGTTCATAAGAAGAAGGCTGGAGAAGCCATCAGCCTACTGAGGGAGAAGTTTGGTCTGGATCAACTGATCCCAGAGCTTCAGAGTACTTTCAAGGCCCTTTACAAAATTCTAAAACCTGCCGAGAAACAAGCTTCGATACAACTCGACACTCGAGCTTTCACCCCCTATGAACACCAACAAGAGAGTATGAGCATGATGGGGAGCCAAGCTGACGATCTCGCATCCGAATCGCAGTCGATTATCCGCGCCGGGACTGGCGAGGCCGAGTAAGTAACCGCGCCATGCTACCGTCCAAGAGTCAGCACTAACACATCCATCAGGCCAAGTCTGTTTGTTGGACAAGAGTCCATCCGGGCTTTGCAAGAAGGGAATCGGAGAGAGAGCACGGTACCACCATCGAATCAACAGCTCGTGGTACCTGGACGGAATGCTCCTCTCGATTACCCCGATCACCAAAATACGGATCTTTTGCTCAGGGATTCACTTCCTCCGCCTCAACCCAAGAAGAAGCGGCCTGGTCCGTTCGTGGAGAACTCGGATGATGATGATGATGAAGACTCCGGGGAGAGTGCTTTGAGACTGATACCCGTAGTGTCAAGTTGATCAGGCGCGAGGAGCCCCGAGGATTAATGGGCCCCCCGCCACCCAAGAAGTCTCGAGTTCAACAATCAGTACCTGACTCTCAGCCCTCTCCAAGCCAAACTCCGGACCCATCGCCTACCGCGCCACCTCAGTCCTCAGCAGCCAACCTCAGGGCCGTCGATGAGAGATACGCAGAGATGGCCCTCCAGAACCGCCTCAACTCAAGCCAAGGCCCACAGAAGCGCATCCCCTGGACTGAGCCAGATTCCAATATGCTCATCGAGCTCATCGCCGAGTGTCATTGTGGGTGGTCCGTCATAGAAAGACGAGGCAAGGAACGCTTCGAAATACCCCGGAATCAGCAGGCGTGCCGCGACAAGGCGCGCAACCTCAAGGTCCAATTCCTCCTGACGGATCGAAATCTGCCCCCGCTCTTCGACGAGGTTGCGCTGGGGCCAAAGGAGGTTATGAAAGTACAGAGTCATGGGAAGAACCCCTTCCGCAGGGTAGCCGATGTCGATGGAGACGGCCGCCCGATCGGCACTGAATTCAGGACAGCGTCCATGGAGACCTTTTAGACGTCGTTGCGCCTAGTGGCCGAAGTTGTTGCTGAGTGTATCGCTATCGTTGGAGCGTTGGTATCTTGCTATGAACCTTATGAAATGGGTGGTCGGCCGTGATAACATGAATTGGAAAGGCGGGCGTTTATGGATCGATATAATAGCTGCTGTCTGTAGTATGACTTTTACAACCGAGTTTTGCCACAACCGTTACCACTTCAAATGCTCTGTCAAGGTCAGAGAGAATAGGGCTTGAATCCAGTCAGCTGTGTTGTTAACCACAGTAACGAACCCTATTGGAACGAAGACGTCGAAAAATTGATTTGTAGTAAAGGAGAAGAAAAGAAACTAAGAAAAGAGACGTCTCCCGGACAGTAGTAAATCTACAGAGTTGCACCAACACATATCCTTATACATCCTCTGCATTCCTTGCCCTTCCTCCTCCCCACGGCTGCTTCGCGTCTTCCCAACGTGCAACCATCAAGTCGTAAAAGACGGAGGGAGGGCGCGGTCCTCATCCTTTTTAGCTCCTCAGCCTGTGAGGCCAGGCACCAGCGCCTTGCAGTGCAGGACGCACACAAATATCGACACGCGGAAAAGAAAGGCAGTAGGGCAGAGGTGAGATGAGTTGAGCAATAACTGTATCGTTGTGATTTGAATGAGGCTTTCTTCTTTTGTCGAGGCCGCTAACACAAACGCCGCCGCCGTTCGAGATAGAAATCTTTTGAAAAGAAACAGAGTCAAAGAAAAATGTCATGAGCCGGTGGTGAGACCGTTGGACGTCGACAACTTGGTTGCAATCATTGGTCCAGCAGGCTAGAGCTGCGCGGTCGAGTGAAGAGCAAATGTCTCACAAAGGGGGTATCAGCCGTGAGAACGAGTGGAGACAATGTCTCTCCGCTGAACATCCATCGATGGATGCCTCCTCTCGTGCGTGAGTTCAGAAAGCGATCGATGTAACAAAATGACAAAGGGGTATGCTGCAGAGTTTCCGAAAATGTTATGACGTGAAAGTAGTAGCTTGGGCGTTAAGGAAAAAGGTCCGTAATGTAGCGGTTTTGGTATCGTGTGGATTTTTATCCATTCGAGATGAGAGCGGGCTGGCCTGAAAAGCAAGCATGGTCAATCAAAGAGGTATGCGTATGTCCTCCCTTGAGTCAACCATTGGTTCGCTCTCGGTTGAAGCCACCTATCTGTGGCGGTAGGGAATTTCCCTCTGCTTGAGTCGGTTCGTCCTCCATCCTTCATACCACTGTTCTCGGCTGGCCTCACGCAACTCAGAGCGCCATTCACTGAAGACAGCTTCCTTGAGACGCTGGAAGTCACAGTGTTCCTCGTTGTAGGGGTCAGCAAATCCCCAGGGGAACTGTCGGCCAACAACACCTGGTTCATACAGGTCAGGGCTGATGATGGAAAGCGGCAAGAAGGGAATTTCATCATCCTTCTCTTTAGCCTCCTCCTGCGCTCGGTGTCGTCGGATAGAGCTCGTTGACAGCCGTTTAGAACTAGGGGAGGCCGGGCTATCTCGTTGGCCTTGGATCGGCAGATCATCGCCCTCGGGTGTTTGAGCACCTTCTCGGTGCCCAGCAATCTCGTCCTCGTCATCTTCATCCTCTTCTTCGGCAATCCGGTCAGACGAGATGCTGCCTTCGTCGTCATCGTCAATGCCAAGAGCCTCCATAGGGTCCAGGCCAGACTTCTTGATGCTATCCCACACACTCCTCTTGAGCACATTCATGTGCTTCGTGGTTATGGTATCTGCCTTGGCAATGACGGGGATGACAGTTGTCTTGCCCTGGAGGGTGCGAAGAACCTGAAGATCAAGGTCCTCGTCAAGACTGCCAAGAACGCGAATGCTCGAGGCGTGGCCATTCTGCTGGCCGTTGATGGCTGGGTTTCTCGCAGACGCAATGTTACGGTCAAGACGAGAAGGATCGAGGACGAGGAAAGTCGCGTGGATGTGGGTATCTTGTACGCCTGGGGAGCGCACAACCTTCATCTCCTCGGCAAAGGTCTCTTCGAACTTGCTCTCAAGGAAGGCTGACATCTCCCTAAGTTGAAGGTCAACCACATTCTTCTCCAGACCCTCCGAATCCCAGAGGGTCAAGCCAACACGCTCGCCATCAATCTCGGTCTCGAGGTAGTGAGGAATGAAATTTCCAGAGGGAGTGTTGCGATTTTCAGGGACCTCATCATCACCCTTCTTGGCTCGCTTTTTGGGCGGGAGAGCGAGTGCGGTTTTGAGAAACTCGAGAAAGGAAGTCTTGCCAGAGTTGCGTGTGCCAATAATGAGAATGCTAAGGCTCAGGTTAGTTTACACGAAAACAAAGATAAAGACGCGACGAAAAGTAGCTCGACGCCAAGGGAATCCAGATGTAAGAGGGCAATGAACACTCACTTCAATGGAGTAGGATCCTTTCTTCTGCGAACGCGACGAGGGCTGTTGACGGTGCTAATAGCACTACTAGCATAGCTGTACCGACCACGGTTGGTCATGCTCTCGGTTCTGGCATAGGGATCGTAGCCGCCATTCGGCAGCGGAGGAACAGGGACGGCGACAGGAGTGGTAATGGCAGCACCGTAGCCGCGCGAGTACTCGGCGGAGGGTCGAATGGCAGAGTAGTCGGAACGGGGGGCGCTGGCTGGCGACTCGGGTCGCAATTCGGGGCCAAAAGACTTGGAGAGCTGTTCGCTATGGTTGGCGAACTCGGGCAGCTTGGGAGCAACACGAGAAGCGGCCTGGCGCTGGCGTTCGAGCTCGGCCTCTCTAAGGGCCTGCGCCTTACGGCCGCCCTTGCCCAGATCACCGCTCTTACTGCGTCGAAGCAACATCCCGAAGCTGGTACGACGAGTCTGGTCGTTGCTCATCCTCTGGGGGATGGATCATGAAAAGAAAAGAGTCGCGACGGACGGGAGGGACGACGGCCCAGGGAGGGCATAAGCTGGCGGCGCGCGAAGGATGGGAGGGTGCGGAGCACGTGGAAAGCGGCGGGGAGGAACCAACTACTGGTCGGAGATGGAGATGGAGGGAGGGTTGGATGGGGCAGCGACGACCGAGCGTGTGAGTCGAGTCGAGAGTAAAGTGGAAGTGACCAAAGATCGGGGGCGGGAGCGAGCGAGACGGAGGGTGAACGGATGGTGGGCGCACGATAGTCGACGGGTTGAAGGGACCCAGCGGCGTAAAAAGCGGGTTGACAGGCGACGGGCTTGGTTATCGACAGGCGATGGTGACGGACAAGTGACGGGCGATGGAGAGACGAGGCGGCGGTCGACAGCCAAGGGGGAGATCAGCCAGGTCGTCTGGGCTGTATTTGGTCTCGAGCCTCAGTCAGCCACAGGTACACACAGGGACAAGTAGATGGGCGATTTCAGGAGGGAAGAGGAGACCGCGCGCGACGGTTGGCGATGATGATGGGATGGGATGGGATGGGGGATGAGATGGATGCCCAGACCGCGAGAGCGCGCGCCAGTCGAGCGAAGTTGTGGTTGTGGGGGGTGCAAGTACCGATAGTGAACGTTAGAGATGGGTGGAGAAGGAGTTAGAAACAAGGCCGAAGCGTTGGATTCGATTGGAGTTGAGGAGTCTTGGGTCAAGATGTAATTACTGCCAGAGCAGAGCGGGAGATGAGTTGGACGTGCAAGCTGGCCTGGGCTTTCCCTGCAGTGGAGGTCTGGCAGTGTGCGAGCGACGGGAGCGCGCAAGTTGTGTAGAGCCCTTATTTGCTCGAGACGGATGGGAAACACGACGAGATGCGTGTCAGAGGACGTTGGCAACGAATGGACAACGCCCAGGGGGCCCCAAGAGCAGCGAGACCCCGTTTTGCAAGGGGAATCCAAGCTCGAATGGTTTCGAGTGTGCTGGGGTGGTTGATTGGCTGTCACCAGTCTTGTTCGAAAACAGCCCGCCATGAACGGGGGGCCAAGATTGGCACTCGGTAAGTGAGTTGCCTACTGTCCGCTGTGTACTGCGCTAGATACGAGAACGGCAAAAGGGGAGAAACAGAGAAGAAAGGCTGGAAAGCGGAAAGGGGCCTGGAAGATGCAGAACAGGGGCGGATGGGATGGGTGATGATGGCACGAAACAATTTACAATGGTCACACACACCAACCATCGATTGGTACAGGGACAGTACATACGGTACACAGCCCAAGAACCAAGGTGCCTCCGGGGCTGTTTAGGTTTCGATAGATACAGGGCCATATTTCCAGACTCGCAGCCCTCCCTCCGACTTCCACCTCATCTCGTCTCCGTGGCTAATATCCATGGATGGCCATCGCCATGACAGACGTTGATCGTCGCCAGCTCTCGGCGCATTTCCCTCTCCAACAAGACTCGGGAAAGGCCCAGACGCGATGCGATTCGCCAGCTTCTTCTGCAGCGCTAGCGCCAGCGCAGGGTCCAAGACACCCAAACCCAAGCTTGCCCAGGGGGTGGGATGGCGGATTAGTTAGGGGGGCAGCCAGAATCCTTAATAGGGAACCGACTGGCTCCACGGCAGTTATCCAGTAAAGAGGGCATAAAGGGGCGGCATTCAATATCGCCGGAAGCAAGATCGTGTGCTTCCTTCATCTCAGCCATGCATCAAGAAGCGTCGTCTCTCCTGTTCGTGCACTTGGTGGACGAGTTTGGTACGTACCCTGAGATGGTGCTTCAGAGGCACAAAACGCGCTAAGCGGGGACGCGAGGCCCCGCCAATTTAACGCCACGGGCCCATGCCTTTGGGTTCCAATGGATGGAAGTGTTCAGTGGGAGTTGTGCAAGACACGGATCCAATGTCAATTAATTAATTAAAACTGGTTACATGCGACGCTCATATCGCAGAAGAATACACATATCCTCATCTTGTGCCACTCCAGCTTTGTCATGCTCCAGTATGCCCGTCTTGGCTCAGGTGATGTACCTCCCCGTCAAGCTTCAACGGCCCACTGATGCAGGTACCGCGGTAGTCGATAAAGTGTCCGCTAAAGACATGGACACCTCCATTGCTCCACCCCGCCAACTGCATCCGTCCACAGTCCGCCCACAAAGGTCTGGGCCGCTAAAGGCTTCAGCTTCCACTTGCGGTAGCGTGGACCCCTATAGCACCAGGACAGTATCCGTCGCCTCAACTGCAAAGTGCCATTCTCCTGCTTAGATGGCTACCTACCTATCTGCGCAAAAGACGCCAGCCACAGAACACGCGTTGGAATGGATGGATGGATGGAGCCTGCTGCAAACCAAGCTGCAACGGCTTTCATTGCAGGGCACATGCTGCATCTGACAGAAGAAACAAAACACGCTCTTCCAAGAGTGGCTCGGTTTCAACTCCTGCGGGCCGCTTTTCTAGAAACGGTGCATGGGTTGGTTTGAATCTCTTCCAGCTCCCCGATAGACACCTATTGTCTGCCAGTCCCGTCTCGAGACATTGTTCAAAACGCCACGTGTTGAACATTCAATACCAAGCACCAGCCCAAGTCAGAGTCAGAGTCAGAGTCGCAACACCAGAGACGCAGCTAACCTCTTCGACCAGCCCGACGAGCCTCCGTCCCCTGCCCCGAGAACACGACGATGTGACCTGCCCTGCTGAAATTGCAAGTCCCCCTGCAACCACCGGGGATAAATCCTACCTTGTCCCGGCTTTCCGAACCCTAGCCCGGGGGATCCATCTCTTGACCCTTCGTTTCAACTCTTTTGAGTCGTGTCTTTTTAGAGTGTTCATCAGATGTGGGTTCGTCAACTGGTCGAGTGAGCTAGCTGCCATGCCCGATGCTGACTTGATCAGGGCTGATCGTCGCAGATCACCAGGCTGCTCCACCCATCGTGCAGCCCAACGTCGACGACAAGCTGGTTCCTTGTCGGGACTCCAAGTGAGATCCCTTTGAGCCAGACGCTCTTGACTCATGAAACGAAACGAGATTGCCCTGGACGGACTAAATATGGGCGGTTAACCACGCGACAGAATCTATAGGTCTCGTCTCGAGTCGTTCATCGCAAGACATTGTGTAAGCGCCTACCCACCAAGACACGCCTCTGCGCAACACTCGTGCTACGCATCACAGATTCTAGTTCATCCTCCTTCATATCCAAAGGCCAAGTGGTTAAAAACTCCGTGCGGGTTTCACCGTGACACGGCATAACTCTGCTTTCCTGAAACCCCGCCTCAAAGTTGAGCGCTCAGCACGGGAGCCAGCCATGCCCTCGGGTTTGAACTGAAGAGTGGTTTCTATTTTCGTTTCCTTGTAAGTGACATGAGATGGATGCCAGGGCGCCTGTAGCAAACACCTGCGGGTACGCTCTCTATCCCGATTCTCCTGACGCCTCCGCCAAAGCGGAATAATGCCCCCAAACTCGCCATCTATCTAACGTACACCAAGACTTTTCATACAGATGACAGGGAGTATCTATCATAATCATACAGCGGGAAATCCTTCCCTCCGACGGGGCAATGATCAACAAGGCAATCAGCCCTCAAACACTTCATGCTGGAGCTCGATGCCAAAGTCCTGAGCAACATCCTTCATACGCTTCTCCATCTCGTCCTCCATGCCGCCTCCGAGACCCAGCCACTGCCGCACCTTGAAAATATAAAAGGCCACATCCGACGCGGTCATAACCACCTTGAAGATGACGTGCCGCCAGCGGTTTTGGAGGCGCTGGCCCAATGGCAGTCGAGGATCCTCAAAGAGACTGCGGCTCGCCCACTCACCCATCATCTTGATGCGGTTGACAGGCGAGCCCAGGTACTGGTTGTTGCCTTGGACGATACGCATGTTGCGGCCGATGAAGATGAGCTCCTTTGGCCACTTCTCCTCGTCTGTCAAGATCTCACGGATGCCCTGCTTCATCCGCTGCTGCATCGCATAGTGTCGCTCACCCGGCGTCTTGCCCTCCAGCTCCTTCATGATCCCCTTGTGCGTTCGCATGTCACCGCCCTCGTACGGCCGCATCAGAGTCGCACTTGCAAACAAATCTGCCGCCTTGATACCCCATTCCTCCGTCACTTGTCCAATCGTCTTGTTGTCGAACGTCATGAGCGCCTTCCAGAAGGTGCCATACTCGTGTCGGAACTTTTGAGACATGTACACATACAGGCCGTGGTCAATGAGAACCAGCTCAGCCCGGCCGTTGGGGAGCCGTCTGATAAAGATGTTTCCCGGGTGCGGGTCGCAGTGGACGACTCCCCACTTAAAGATCTGCGCGGAGAAGAGATCTACCATGGTCGTCATGACTTCTCGCGTGGAGAGACCCAGTCCGCCTCGGCCACGGCGGCCCCGCCACTCTTGACGCTCCGGCTTGAGATTCTCCCTGTACGGCCGTGTCCGGAGCTCCCGGCGGGCGGCGGCCATATCGACCTCGGGCAAGGGGCTTCCGGCGCCCGGTGAACCCCTGCCGTAGCCTCCGAGCCATCTCGACGTCATAGACTTCTTATCCCAGAGCCTCACACCCTCGATCCATTCTGTTACGAGAATTCGCTTTGTCGTGAACTCGGGGTACACTGTTGGGATGTAGACTCGCCCCTTGAGGCGGCTTTCTGCATTCACCAGTTCGCGCATCTTCGCAGAGTTCTTGGCCTCGTTGACGAAATCGGTCTCCAGCTCGAGTCGTTCAGTGATGAAAGGCACCAGCGTGTACAGTGGCAGGTCGAACCACTTAGAGTAGATCCAGGTCACGGTTCTGTCTGTGTCAGAAAGCATACGAGGCTTCAGTGCAGGGCGGTAACTTACTTGAATGCCCACAGATCCCAGGAGATCTGCTTGGCAATCTCTCGCTTCTGGATCTTGACAGCCACCTCTCGTCCGTCGGCGAGCTTTGCCCAATGGACCTGAGCAACACTCGCACTCGCCCGGGCCTTGCGCTCCATCAAACCCATACCCTCCTTACCCGTGAAGCTGACACCAAAGACCTCCTCAACGCTCTTGCCAAAGTCTTCGCGTATCACCTTCTCGATATCCTTCCAATCGTCCTGCGGCGCATCGTCAAACATGCGACCAAACATCTTTTGAAACTCCGGGGTAGAACGGCGCTCTGCATGGCAATGGCCTGCCCAATCTTGAGGTATAGACCTCCATTGGCGCGAAGCAGGTTGAACAACCGCTCCGCGTTGCGGTTGTGTAGGTCCTGCACCGTGCCCCCGGTGAGCGGCTGAGGGCGAAAGTTGACCTTGTAGTCGAGGGCGACAAGGAGTCCTGTCCCAAAGGTGCGCATTGATCGTCCGAACCCGGATGCGTAGATCTGGCTGTCCCCAAGGTATATGACGCCTCCAACGGCGGATATGATCAAGAGCCGCCGAGCCCACCGCCGCCCCCTTCGGTATTCTTTTGCCTTCTTTGGGGCACCGAGCTCGGCCGGCGACGGTGGTCGCATAGCCTGGAACGGGCCTCCGGATTGTAATCTTCGGTACGGACCGGTGACGGTGGGCCGGGGACGCAGGGCGGCTCGCGCCGAGGAGCCAAGCATGCTGGAGCGCAACATGCTGGCGATTGAGGGGTTGTATCTGGCTAAAGGCGACGCAGCATGGGGTGTAACGAGCAGTCGTACCGGGGACGGGAAGAGACAATCAATCGCAGAGACAATTGTGTGGTGTAGAGTGTAGAGAGACAAACCAAGAGAGGAAGAAGCGGGATGATGGACTTTGCGCAATGTCCGGAGGAATGACGTCCGTGATAGAAAAAAAAAGACCGGGGCAGGAAGCTTATCGCCGGCGTGCTTCGGAGAATTGGCTGGGGCACGCGACCTGTTGTCCGCGCGGGGGCCGGAGATACCGATCCAGTTTGCTTGTCTCGGAGGCTATCGTGAGCTGCGCGGAACAACTTCAGCCCGCGCCTTTGTGTAAAATGTCTTTGTTATCCTGGTTACATATGGATGTAGACTAGGTAGTTTTGCGACAGCTGTAACCCGTTTGAAAGAGGGTTCGGCGTGTTCCGTTTCTCGTCAAGGAAGAGAAACACATAGGTATCCCGGTAGGTAGTGATCGATCTGCACTCCAAGCCACCGTCCCCGGGTCTCTCAACTGTCGCCAAGACGTAATCACCTGCCATAGGTTCTTCCCAGTGCATCACCGAACCTGTCAGCACCGAAAGACGCCAGTCTGGACCCTCGACTGCTGTACCAAGGTATGGGTGGAGGTTGTCTACCTAAATGCCTGTAACTCAGTATGTGATGATACTCTATCGTGAGCCTCCATACCGGTCAAACCGACCGCCGGCGTGTTTCTACCGCAATATACGAAGTCACCGAACAGGGACAACTTCTCACATTCGATTATTTAAGCTTGTTTCCCGAGTGATCTTCTCCCACAGCATAGCAATCGCTGGGAAGCGTTATCAACGTTATGTCACCCATAGGTAGGTACTAGTAGCTGTACGTTAGCTACCTACCCTACAGTCCAGTCTGGACTACGGACCACGGATGGTGTGGATGGGCAATCAAAGAGATGACCATATGGAAATGCTTCCTGTTTACGGGAGTCTTGCGGCAGTGCCGTCTTGGTGCTGGCTGAGTTGTCTTGTAGTTTTCCGGGACCTTTTCATGTTACTTCCGTGTCACGTCTCAACTGGGTGGCACGGATGCCGTGTATGGCAACACTGCTGAATGAAGAACATGCAATTGAACCATGTTAAGAGAGTGAAGATTGCCATCACAAAAAAAATAGCGAAGGGCTGGAAGAGTTATCATATCGGGTAGGGCAAGCTCCAGGATAGCACTGTTCTCGAACAATGGCTATATTTGGTGGCCACCTCTTTAGAGCCTCAAGACGAAGGAGAACCACACAGCAAGGATCCGACACCAAATAAACGCCCTGCCATCTATTTCGAGATCTGCGGACCAGTCAAGCAGCATGATGGCACTGCGGTGCTCGTATTGGGTTGATCTGAAACTCGAAAAAAATCTGTTACAGCCCGCCAACAGGTATCGAAACGTGGAGCCTTATGCAGCTTGTCTCGTCTCAGCGGGCGGGACGGAGCACATCGAGATGCTAAAGATGGGCACTGTGAGATTCTGTGCGCGAGGCGGATGCGCGTATGCGCGTATGTGCGCTGCGTGCGTGGAAGATCCTGGCGGATGGACGAGGCCCACATAGGAACATCGGGCCGTCACAGGCTGATTCACACTACGTAGCCGGTACAGTAGAGCGTCTGTGGGAGAGTCTGAGTCTGAGAGAGCATGAATGTTTGGCGCGACTTGTCACTCCCGGAGATTGGAGCCGCGTGCCTGGGACTTTGAGAGTTGCACATTGATTCGTCGGTGGAGCGCACAATTGACTTTGATGGCTTCTCGGCCGTGTGTCGGATGGGGAGACCAAACCCCGGGGTGACGCCAGAATGAAGCTCTATCACGCCTGGGAAGAGACGAGCCTGGACGCGTAGGTCATTGCGAAAGCGAGGTCGATAAAGGTAACAGCTCAATTTCCCAGATGGGACTCTGGACGTTAGGTAGCCTGACATCGTGGGTAGGGTTCTGAATCAAGTCCATCCATACCTGGACCACATAGCATCGCAGATTATCCATAATTGGCTGGCTTGTTGGTCCCATCGACGTCTCAGACAAGGTCAAGGCCGTGAGGGGATGCTGTCATCTGCATTCGCAGAGGAGGAAACGATCCGGCTAGATGCTATAAAGCCTCGACCTGTGGTAGGCTTGAAATTGTCCCAACACGATAGCTCGATAGCGGCATCGATCGAATCGAGCCAGGTTGGACTGGCCCAAGACGAGGAAATTAGATCAAAGACGAACAAAGGCGCGTGAGAGGCAGTTCGTACGACAGCACCCAGAAATGACGGTTGCGGCGCGGGCGATTGGTGGGCTTCTATGAACGGGGAAGCTCCACGGGCGGCGGACCCGGTTGGACAGGGACTAGCCCTGCGAAGTTGGATGGAGTGATAACGTGCCTGAGCGGGGAATGGATGGCCTTTTCGATGGATGGTACGCAGGATGGTAGGATGGATGGATGGGGGACGAGGGAGGAAGGGCATTGACTTGAGCCAAATTAGACTCGTAGCTTGTCTCGCTTATGCATGTGCAGAACCTTAGAGATTCTTGCACAGGGAAAACAGAACAACAGTGAGCATCTTGTTGTGTTCAAGCATCAGTTAGGTATTGCAATCTACTACTGAAGCTGTCGCTCGATGAATCGCAAAAGATAGGCAGCTCGCATCTCGAGGCGTTCGTCAACGGTCTAGGTCCCGATAGCGGACAAGGCCACTCTACATAGCACAAATCGTGCCCCTGGGACCTGGGCCAACGCACCCACTCTCCCAAGTTCCACCATCCATCCCTGGACTAGCGCCCACAATCACCCCCGGCGCCAAGCTAAGCCACACAGAGCCAAGTTGGAAGGAGCACTCGATTACACCTCAGAATCCCAGGTAGCCAGGTCATATCCCCTCCTCGCTGCTCGCCAGACATTGGTACCTACCAACCCATTCTTGATCCTAAACGTCGTTCCATTCTCTGGAGCAACGTCGTTGACGTCGACGACGATCTTTAACGGCCACCGAGGCCATCACGTCTGAAAGAACGCGTGCGCATTGTTTACGCGCCGCTGAACTCACGACTGGCCGTTCGATAACATTTTGAAGCTCTATTCACCTCAGCTATTGCGACTGCGCCCCATCCTACAACCCTAGCCGAGCCTTATCGTTGAGCCCAACCTTGGAAGACGACAATAGACCACCATAGAAGGAAGGATACTGGGAAAGCAGACTCGATTGCAGGAAAAGAGGACGATTTATCTTCAAATCGACAACCCACCAGCTACGCGAAGCTCTTTTTCGCTACCATCACGCCCGTTTCTCCAACGACCATTATTCTTGACCCATGACGTCCACCGAAGCTGCCACCGACAACACCATCGAAATAGTGCAGCACTGAATCATCGCGTTTGCCCTGTCCCCGCGTCTTGACGACGTCGGCCGCTCGCTTCCTTGTTGTTTCCCTTGCTTCAACCAAGCGCCTAGCGCATCGCCATCATGTTGCGGCCAGCCACTCCGCTGTCGATCCTGCTGTTTGCGGCCTTTGCGCTGCTTCTGCTCGCCGTTCTTTCTACTCCCGTAATTGAGGTCATCCCGCTGAGCGACTTCGATGGCATCAAATACGGTGTATTTGGCTACTGCGAGAGTGGCAAGGGATGCAGCAACATTGGAATTGGATATGACACTGGTGAGTTTCTAACCAAACTGAAAGACAGTCATGGCTGGAAAAAACTGACATTGGTATAGGAAAACTAGTTGGGGACAACACGCAAGCCTTTGACTTGCCTTCTGGCGTTCGCAACACGCTCTCAGCTATCCTCGTCGTTCACCCAGTTGCTGCACTCATCACACTTATCTTGTTTATCATGGCAGCTGTGTCTCACCTTCATTCTCCGTCTCATTCCACGAGATTCCTACTCATACTGTTCATCTTTCTATTCCTTGACTTCTTGGTCTGCCTTTTGGCGTTCTTGATTGATGTACTCCTATTTGTTCCGCACCTGGCATGGGGCTCATATCTGGTTCTCGCTGCCACCATCTTGGTGGCCATGAGCGGCCTGGTAACCTGCGCGATGCGCCGCACTCTGATCAGCAGGAAAGACCGGCAGAGGCGCATCGCAGAGAATGCCGAGATGAGCGGCGAAAATTACTACAACAGAGCTGCTCAGAACAAACCGGCCGAGGAGGTGGGCGTTACTAGACAGCCGACTTTGCCAACGGTGAGTGGTGGCAATGGTGTTCACGACAATCTCCCCGCTTTCGCGAGCTTTGAGCAGCAGGCGAAGAACGACCAGACCAGCGAAGAAAACATCCCACTCACTCGCCGAACCACATCGAATCGATCTCCAGTGCCAATAAATGAGGCCGCGAGCGTGGGAGAGGTTGCTGCCTTCAACAGAAGCCCACAGAGGCAACCCTCGCGTGATCAGTTTGGAAACCCCATTAACGATGTTCCTGACCCGTACGCGAGTCGGAGAGGACCTTCGCCCAACATGAGTACCCGTGGAAGAGGAGGTGGCGGAAGCTATCGTGGTGGACGAGGAGGTTATGGACGTGGTGGATACGACAACTACGGGGCCCCAATGCGTGGCCGTGGAGGCTATGGATCTGTTGGACGGGGTGGATATGGTCCTAGGGGAGGCCGAGGAGGATATGGACCACCGCCCAGGGGGGCCTATGGCAGCATGAGGGGAGGTCGCACGCCACCTCCTGGATACAACGGGCAGTACGAGCGGGGACCATCTCCTGCCCAAGCCTATGGTGTTTATGACAACCAGCCATCGGATCTTTCCAATGGATACAACTCAACGAACCCTTCGATGCCCAGCGTCAACACGGTCTCATACACGGCATACACCCCTGACTCAGCTTTGCCGCGCGCCGAATCTCCCCCTCCTTTGCCGGGAACTCAGCCTGCCACGATAGGCGGCCAAGCAATTGAGATGGATGCGGCTCCGACGGCTCAACGCGAAGGAGAAAACGGACAGTTGAGAGATAGTGATGCGGATGTGGCTGGAATGGTTGGCCTCCAACAGGGGCGAATCCCGCAGCGACATGATACCTACATGAGCGACGGAAGCAAGTACAGCACCGATGAGTATGCTACATGTTTCCCTGGTCCGCTTGGAGATACTAACTTCGGACATAGGCAATATGCTCCTCCCCGAGCGGCATGGAACCAAGGCGACGGCCGCAGTTCGCCACGCGCCCCATCCCCTCTGGTGACAGGCCCTTCAGCGGCTGAGCTTCCTGGCAGAAACACACCTCCAGTTACGCAGCAGGCCATGACGGGTGGAAACAGTAACTATTATGAAGACGTCGATCCTCGCTTTGCGTCCAACACGCCTCCTGGCACATCCTCCAACAACCTTCAACCCCCTCCCATCGAGCCCATTTACGAAGATATTCATGCAAACAACCCAGGCGCTCGAAGCCCTGCCGAGTCTGAACGGTCCAACTTCACCTCTATTTCTCAACGCGGCATCAACCCTCGCTGGAACCCGAACCCACCACCCCCGATGCCGTACCAACAGGTACCACAGAGACGACCAGTAAACCAGCAGCAGCAACGCCAAGACATGATCCTGGACAACCCGGACTTTCAGCTGCCCAACGCACGAAGTGGGCGAGGCCCTGGAATGGTGCCAGGAAGTGCATATCCGCCAGGCGGCTTCTAGTAAATCTGCTGAGCGTGAACCTCCTTGCTTAGCATTTGCTTTCAGGTCATCGTGTTGACTGCCTATATCTGCGCCTCTGTTTCAGCTTGGTCGTTCAGGCGTTTTTGGGTTTGATAGCTTTAAAGACCCCCTTTTCTTTCCGGGGCACATTTTCTTGGATACCTACTCGCCTTCTTTTCGCACGATCCTTTCATCAACATTTAGAATAATGAGGGGGTTTGACCAGCTGGTCAATCTTGTGGGATGCATCGATTTGCACCATATATGTGGCTAAGCTAAGCACCTCGGTCCCCTAACCTTATATCCTTCGAACAGATATGGGGGTTTCAAGTATACACAAAACTTTTCTTTCTTGGTTGAATTCGACTCATACCGACGGGGAGTCTCGGGCTATCTTCGGTGCCCGGGAAATTCACTTCATCGATGACAAGGCTGGCCCTGGTGGAAATGCCGTTAATGGAAATGTGGTCACGAGCACGAGCGTCTCTGCATGCATGGACTATCGCAGAAACAAGACGCTTGTTGGGGGAATGATGACGGACAGGGAAGACAGGGGTAACATGTGTCGGTGTATGGTTGCCATGGATGTATGTGAATAGGTTCCAAATGGCCAGGGAGCCTTTGTATGTAAGAGTGTTTGATGGAGAGAATCAACAAAGAATCATTGCATCAAGGTGCTTTCTTTTCTTGACATTACTATTGGATCATCACTCACGTGTTTGCCGCACTTGTGTCCCGAGTCTGGCCAATTACTGCCTCTGTCCGTGCTTGATAACTGTCGGCCAGCTGATGGCATCACCACCACACACGTGTGGATGTGATTCACCGTCCATACACAAAGTTTTTTTTTCCACGGCGGCCAACATGGCCAAGTTATAAGGGTGCCATCGTAGACCCCCATTTGGCTTCGCCGTTTTTGACTCAGGTCAAGGTTGGTACTTGTTGGCTTTGCTTCGGCGGTTCTTCTCGATATAATTTTGTCCAGGGGCGAGTCCGCTGCAGATTGGTGCCAGGGCCTCAACTCGCGGGTAAGAGGACACTCGAGGTGAGGGGAACAGAAACGACAGAGGTAGAGGCCAGACGGGTTTGGAATATTTCCCTTTTTGGACAGTTCCTCACTTTCCTCTCACTTGCTCCTCAGATTCCACCTCAGATCTTGTTCTGCACCTCGAGGCCCCGGTCCGCCTGCTCTCTGACCCTCGGGGTGTATAACTTCTCCTTCCTCAACCGAACCCTCTCTCCCCCTTCCTCTCAAAATCTTCGCACATTCACAGAAGCACGGCAATCTTCAACTTCAGCACTTCGCATCCTCTCAAGTTGGAACGCATCGTTCTTCTGCCTCTCGTAAGTCGATACCCCTTCTTCCTTCCTTACACTCTCTCAGGGCTGCACCTTCCGAAAGCATCAGCTGCTCCATCTCCTTCTTTCCTCGACAGAGAAACACCGAGATACGAGCCTCTGGCAGGTGCTAAGGAAGGTGCAACTGCCTGTGAGAACCCAACCGCTCCTTCTCCCGAATTCACCTTCACACCACCTTCTCCCCGCCTTGCACCGCACATATCCTCTTTCTTCTTCCTCAGACACAAAATTCCTCTCCTCTCTTTCTCTTCTCCCCAACATCAATCTCTCGTCGCCGGTCGAAACCTCTTTGCCCAGCAATGACGAAGGCTTGATAGCCCCCTCCCTCCTTGCATTCTCTTTCGGAGCATTGTATGCTACCATCCATTCTACCCCTCCACTCCTTCCTTGGCTTGGAAACGCAGTGTCATCTTCCTATCATTTTTTCTCTCGTTCAAGGCGTCCGGCTCTCCTTGCGTGTGCCAGTATCCATCTAACAAGAACCTTCCTTAGTTCGCACTGCACACCAGCTGCCCTTCCCGTCTCCGGAAAGCTGTACTGCAACCCAGTCCATCATGGATAGCGCATCTTCTCCCGGTAGCATCGACTCTACCTCGACCGCGCCCACTTCGGCTTCCAAGGTCACCTACACCACTGCTGGCACCCCATACAACCCCAGCACTGCCCAGCCGCTCCAGCCGCCTGCTCGTCGAGGCCGCTCGCTGAAGTGGTCGGCTGGCCTTCACACTGCCGGCCTTTCCTTGTTCCCAAAGTCCGCTCTGGCATCTCTGCCTGTCAAGTTCGTCAACCACTCGTCGTCGAGCCAGGAGCACAGCCCTATGCAGACTACCCTCGACCGGGCCATCAGCCCCATTCACGACACTGAGCACACTTGCGCCAACATGTCCGCTCAGGTCCCGCGCCTTGTGACCTCGACCACCCCTTCGCCTCTCACATCTCTCTTCTCCGAGGTCGTGCACGACGCTCTCAGCGACGCCGAGGCCAGTGACGATGACGAGAATGAGTACGAGCTGGGCATGGACCCGCTGCTGAACATGACAGTCAAGTCTCTTCAGAACCTGGCCTCCTACCCCAACCCGAACCAGAAGAGGGCTCAGAAGGCGCTTTCTCGCGGAACCAAGGCGGCCCTGGAAGGCTACAAGGCGGTTACGCGCAGCGAGGAACCCTCTACCCCCTCAACCGACGAACCGGTCCCCAAGAGCCGCTCCAAATCCATCTCGATTCTCCCAGCATGCTGCGACATGCCCAGGCAGAGACCATTGGCTACGGCCGAGCTCAAGACGATGGGTTCTGGAACCCCCGGACAAGTCGTGTGCCATCCAGCCCGACACTGTCAAGCCTTTCGATGCCGCAGTCGGCGGCCGCATTTCTGACAAGTTCGGTTCTGCAACCCTCGCCTCCGGCCCCGGAGCTCCTCGACCTTTGAGCGCAGGCCCTCCTGGCCAGCGCCAGTATCGACCTTCGACATTCAAGTCCACCTTCAAGGCCCTCAAGCCCCAAGCTTCTGGCCAGGATCTCGACCAGGAGGATGACGATGATGTCCTCATGATTACACGACAGACCCTTCAGCAGGCGGGCATCGATGAGAAGAGACATGAGCCCAAGTCTCCTCTGTTCAAGCAGACAGCTTCTCTGAGCACCGCACTCATCTCAGTCACTCCTCAGAAGACCATGTCATCTACCAAGGCTTTCCTTGCGAAGCTCAACGAGGAACGAGATGCGAACCCATGTGGTTTGGCCAACGACAAGCCGGCTTGTCCATTTGAAACCCTTCTTGTCCAACAGCCACCCTATCCTACTTGCTGGAACCCGACTCCAGTCACCTCGACCGGTCGATACGCACCCAACGACGATGTCTGGGCGGCCAACAAGCTCCAGAAGCGACGCGAGATGGTGGACCGCGCCTGGTACGCCGGCGCCAACTTCATGAGGGCCACAACCGAGGAACTCGCATGTGATGTTCAGTTCCCCAAGGCCAAGTGCAAGTTTGGAGCGGTGGGAGACGGTCGCCCAATCAAGAAGGGTGGTGAGCAACGATCGGTGGAAACCGAGAAGATCGAGCACCTCTCAGTGGCAGAGCTTGCTGGGCCTCTGCTCAACATGGCCTTTGTCAAGATTCAGCAGTTCCAGGACGATGAGTCGCAGAAGAAGTACGCCCAGGAGTTTTCGGCAGTTTAGGCTGATGAGGGATAGGGTGATGGATGATTGGAAAGGGGGATGTGCTCGGACGAGTATGAACTATTCCACATGTCGATGATGGTATCAAGGAATAGTTTCTGGGAATAAGTACGAAAAGGAAGGTTGGATGGATGGCTTCTGCCAAAAACGAAAATGGAGTAGGAAGGGATTGGTGCTATTGACATGAAGGTGGACGTGGACATGGAAGTCTGGGTCCAGATGTCGGCCTTGGAGGATGGATACAAGGGTCAAGGGAATGCAACTCGGCTGATTCGTTTACTGATAGTTTACGGTAGACATTAGCCGACATGACTGAATGAAGCAAAACACTGAAATCACAGTGTACAGACGATGATGGACGTGATGGGCCGGCCAGCGTGAGCAGCATGTTGGACGTGACAAAGTTGGACTGTCTTGATGTCACGACGTGCCTCTGGCTGAGGACGAGTGGGAATATTGGGGATAGAGTTTGTAGAGGAGAGGGTGATTGGATAATGCAACAAGAAGAGATCAAGAGATACTGCACAGTAGATTCAAGTTGGGGTCATGAGATGGATGGCAGGGGGAGCACATGGCCAGGTGTAACTGGGCTGCAGACATGGATGTGTGATGTATGATGGCACATGGACGAGAGGTACAGAGTTGACGCCGAAGTCCAACGATCAAGGTCGAGCGAAGTTGACTCGAGGTGTGAGTGGGCCCTCCCATGACGTTTTGCCAGGGGCCCCCCTACCTAGAGCCCGCCATCAAAAGCCGGGACCTTATCGATTGTCCGTTAATTTCGCATTGAAATGCGTTAGAGGAGGAGGGGAGGGGAGGGAAGGATGGTGTGAGTGAGTGAGCTTGTGTGTGGGTTGTGGCTGCTGTTGCCAAATTTCCCGTTTTCGAGCCCTTTCTAGACATGGCAGGTACAGTACAAGTACAGTACGGTGGTGGTGTCGTGTGAAAGGGGAGGAAGGAGCGCATGATTGCGGAGGGCATTCATTTATTAGTTTGTGCCGATCCACTTTTGCTCGTGCTGGCATCTTTTTTTCCCTGTGAGCCATCCATTCTTTGCTCTCTTTCTCGCGGCAACCAGGTCCTCTCCGACCCTCTCGTATTCTTTTAATAAGCATACTCTTGCTCAAACACTTGTCGCAAGCTGAAACCGAGCGCGGGTGGTACCTTCCAGCGACACGGATTCAAGAGAAAATCGTCTGCTACGGTCTCAGTCGACGCGCGTGGATCTGGATCAAGCGAGCAAGCCAACGCATACAAGAGCTGCAGAGCGGGATCGGACGAGAAACCGCCTTTACCCACTTGCTCGAGGGAGAGAAAAAGAGGACACGATAACGACCGACCTACCGACAGACCGGCCGACCGCTCCTCCGATCGACCCGAAACCTCGCATCCGACAAGCAAGCGCAAGCACAAGCACACTCGAACAAGCAATCATTATTCGAACTTGACCTGTGTGTGAAGCTATCGCCAACCATGGTCTACGTACGGCAACGCGAGCTCCCCGCGCTCCGCGAGTACAAGTACTCGGGTGTTGATCGGTCGCTGCTCTCCAAATATGTCTTGAAGCCCTTCTACACAAACTTCGTCATCAAGTGCTTCCCCATGAGCATGGCCCCGAACCTCATCACGCTCACTGGTTTCTCCTTCGTCGTCGCAAACTTCCTCACCCTGCTCTGGTACAATCCCACACTCGACCAGGACTGCCCCTCGTGGGTGTACTACTCGTGGGCCCTGGGCTTGTTCCTGTACCAGACGTTTGACGCTGTGGACGGAACTCAGGCGTAAGTTGCTACCGAGACGAGGATTTGAGAATAGATGGATTGCGACAGCTACTAACTCGGGTAATAGACGACGAACCCGACAGTCCGGACCTCTCGGCGAACTTTTCGATCATGGAGTCGATGCTTGCAACACTTCCCTCGAGGTCCTCATCTTCGCTGCCTCTCAGAACATGGGCCAGAGCTGGCAGACCGTGGCCACTCTGTTTGCATGTAAGACGATGCGATCAGCAACTGCTTTTCAACATGCTAACTCTCCCTAGCTCTTCTCACCTTCTACGTCCAGACCTGGGAGACCTACCATACCAAGACCCTCACCCTCGGCATTGTCAATGGCCCCGTTGAAGGCGTCCTAGCTATCGTCTGCGTCTTCATCTTCACTGGCCTCGTCGGCGGTGCCCACTTCTGGCAGCAGAGCATGCTCCAGACCGTCGGCGTGCCCTCGACACTTGGCATTCCGTCCTTCGTCTACAACTTGACCTTCACTGAGTGGTACCTCGTTCAGGGCGGCATTGTTCTCGTCTTCAACACGGTCGAGTCCTCCCTCAACGTCATCCGTGCCCGTCGCTCGCGCGGCGACCGTTCCCGCGGTGCTCTCCTTGGCCTCGTCCCCTTCTTCAGCATCTGGTCTCTGATCATCGCCTACCTCTATCTTCAGCCCAAGATCCGCGAGTGCCACCTTATCCCCTTTGCGCTCTTCGCCGGCCTCGTCAACGCCTACAGCGTCGGCCAGATGATTACCGCCCACCTCGTCCACCTGCGCTTCCCTTACTGGAACGTCCTCGGTCTGCCCATTGCTTTTGGCGTCATCGACTCCATGGGCCCCATCTTCCAGCGCTATTTTGGATATGGCTGGCCCAGTGCCCTCGGTGATAACGTCTACCAGGTGGCCTTCATGTTCATGATGCTCGGTACCGCTGTCGGCGTTTACGGCAGCTTTGTCGTTGACGTCATCGTCACCATCTGCGACTACCTCGACATCTGGTGCTTGACTATCAAGTACCCTTACGTCGAGAACGAGGTCCAGACCAACGGCATGAAGAAGGATTAAATGTCTAGATTGGACATTTGTCGACGACTGTCTCGGACTATGAGTTGCTGGCATATCACTTCTGAGCTGTGATCATGTCAAATCACCGATTGATCAAAGTCGACGGATAAGACGTGCCAAAAGAGATATACTGGCATGTCCTCGGGCATGGTATATTGATGAGAGTGGGCGAGGGTTATATAAAATGAGGCGGTTTGGCGGACGGACGGGTGGAAATAGAAAGGGATACGGGCATCTAGAGGGTTCCTGCTTGCTACTCGCTTCTCGCATAGATTCAAGACGTGAGAAGACGTTAATTCAAAGAGGTGGACGAGGAGAAGAAGAAGAAAAAAAGGGACTTTCTTTGTTGTTGCTTGTTATATGACGGACGGTACTGCATCACGAGGAGGATAAGGATATGATTCTCATCTTGTTTTGGTTGGAGTTTTTGGCGCAGCGTTGTCTGTCTTGTCGTTCCTTGTTGGAGATGGATGGTACATGTACAACCCCGTGTACGATTAAAATGCGCCCAAGGTATCGCTTCTTGGGCACCAGAATCATTGATTTGCTCGTCAATCTCACTAGAACCTCTAGTAGACAATTGGTATATGCATCAAGTGTTCATGTTCGAGACTCGTTACTATCATGACTGTTGAACCGCTTTTTTTCCTATGTTCACTTAAATATCACTAGATATAAACCCAAGCACAAAAAATCAAAGACAAGAACCCCCTCGGCCTGGTCGTCCGTACGATCCACGTCTATCCCCCCTAGTAACTCCTTGTACCCGCTGTGCTCGTCGTATATCATCAGGCTATGCACGTCCTCAACCGGAGTCCTTGATCACCCCCAAAGGAGTTTCAACAGTCGACTTCCTGGACCAAACGAGAATCACAAGCATAAAACGCCACGCCATAAAGCCCCGGCGGGCGGGGTATCCAATCCACTAGACCAGCCTCCTTCGCCGTGATACACATCAATCATCCAAGGTCCGTATACGCCGCGTATCCTCCCTTTGCTCACTCCTCCTCTTTCGTCACCATCCATTTACAGAAGGTCATCCGTGCCACTGGCGACACTCTGCTCAATGGCGCTCTTGATGGCACGCTCCGAGAAGACAGGTCCCTGACCGTCGCATCGTGCGCAGTGCTTGAGGCGCTCGCTCACATCACCAATATCGACAAGACCCTTCTTGAAGAGTTCGTGAGAGATGATAAAGTCCCATGCCGCGCCAGCGGCAAGAAGCCGTTCGCCATCATCTGCGGTGACGATGCGGTGCGAGGGGGATTTGTTGGTGTGGTTCTGGAGGACGTTGGAGTAAAATTCGGTAGGGTTAAAGCGCATCGGGCCGGTGGCAGGCTCCGGAGAGATGGAGCCATGGCCGACGTGAGAGGTGGCACGCAGAATCTCGTTCTCAGTCGACATCTTCTGGAGGTCTCGCTTCAGACGTTCGTTCTCGAGAGACGCTTGTTGCTGTGCCGCCTCAAGACCCGCGAGTTTAGCCTCAAGGTCCTTGACATGCTTCTCTTTCCGCTCACGGAAAGCACGTTGTCTGGGAGAAAGAAGTGTTAGCTCAGGGGTTTATTTGTCTCGTGCCAAGGAAACGGTCAGGCCACTCCACAGTGCCTGATGTACCACTGCAGATGCGGACTCCTGGGTCACGATCTGAGAAGGAGAGCAAGAGGGACGGAACGTACGCAGCACGGTTCTGGGCCTTCCTGCGGGACTGGGCTGGTGTCAGGTTATCATCCTCCTCGCTACCACCACGAACGGCATTCTGGTCCTCGGGGGAGTCGATCTTGGCGGGACCGTGTTGCTGCTGGTGATGAACAGACTGGACCTGGGCGGCAAAGACGTTCTGGCCAGGAGGAGTAGGCGGCCCTGGAAAAGCAGTAGGCGGCTGGTGAGGGTTGCCGTTGAAGCCCTGGGAGGCGTAGTCGAAAGCCTGGAACTGATCGTTGTGGTTTGTGGGCAAGTTGTCATAGTTTTCCTAGACGAGGGGAAGGAGGAGCGTCAGCAGAGGAACACAGGGGACGTCGGGTTTATAGGGACTCGATGCAGGCATGCCGTTGGTGAAAACGGCGGGCAAAACGTTGGGCTTGAGGCTCAAAGATTGATAGAGTAATGCTCAGGTAAGGAGCGCTAAGGCAGGGCTGCACCTGGGGGAGTGGGGGAAATCGCGGAGAAGGGGAGCAACTGACAGGCGGGGATGCATTAAAATCGTCGGAGCCGGCAGAATGCGAGTGCGATGGTGTCAGAGGAGGAATCGGCATAAACTGGTGGTAGGGCTGAGTGCCGGGGAAGTTGTATTGCCCGGTGAAGTCCATGGTGAAGCGATCGGAGGCGGCGGAGGTTGGTTTTGGCGATACTGTAGGTAGGGAAGTGGAGAAGGAGGAGAGAGTGGCCGCGCAATTGCGAAAGAAGATGGGCTCTGTTTTGAGATGACTAAACAGCCCGTATAGAAGAGTCAAAGCTCGAGGCCGTCTGGATGGATGAAAAGGGGAGAAGAAGTGGTCAACTGAAGTTGTTCAGGCTAGGTTGGACGGGGATTGGATTAATACGAGGTGGTTGATGAGCGAGCGAGAGAGGAAAGAGAGACAGGAGGAGGGATGAAAGGTAGGAGCAGGAGCGATGGAGCAAAGATGATGCTTGATCACTGCAGCGGGCAGGGAAGGCAGGTACCAGGAGGTGGGTGTCAGGTAAGGTTAGCAGCAGAGAGACAGGTACTCGGTGGGCGCTGTGCAGTGTAAAAGGTACCTCGACGACAGCAGCGACAACAACGTGGACCTCGTCACACACGAACTTGGCCAGCCACGGGAGGACGGGAAAGGAGGGGCCCTTTAAAGGAAAGGCCTTGAAGGTGCCGTGGGTGGTGATGTATCTGCGAGCTAGGCGATATACAGTAAAGGCCTGGTGTTTTCTTGGGTCGACGGTATCTTCCTTCAACTTGCATACCTAGGGAATGCTGCTTGCATCCCTATCCCTATCCCATGCTCGCCTTTTCTTCTTTGCCCCAGCCAGCGGGAAAACAAGGGCTCGGCCAATGTCGATGACAAAAGGTCGACGAGAGGAGATTCCGCCTTTAGTTCGCCGTCGGACGGGAGAAAGGCCCCGGAGATGGATGCAATGCACCAAGAAGTTTACCGAATTGCTGGATGACAAAGGTTCCACCCACGCCCACGCCCACGCCCAAGAGCGAGGCTGAAGCTAACGAGATGGGAGCTGCAGCAAGGCGGCCGACGTTACTGGATAGCTTATTCGTCGTCGCTTGATTTCACCAGGATCTCTGCCCACCTTTTTCTTAGGTTCTCTCACCCCGTTTTACCCGCTATCCCGGGATTTCCAGTCGCGATCCAATGTGAGATGGCGGCACAGCCGTTGAACGGCGGCACGTCCCATCCGCCATTGGGTCCAGTGTCTCTCTGCCTCGATGTCATTGCAGCTGCCTCTCTCAGAAGGAAAGCCATAGGTGGCGTTATCAGGCGCTCATGTTGATTTCCAGTTGGCCAAGAGCTGCACTCCATGTACCGCTGCACCGGTCCGTACCGAAAGGAGCAGATATACAGACGCTCACTCTCTCTGTATGCCACCTCTATATCGTACATCTCGAGAACCATAACCCCCCCCCGAACTCCAACGTTCGTATAGAGCCCCAGAGGAAACTGGAAGCGCAAGGTCAAGGTGACATGGACAGAATTGGGTAGCTACAGTACAGGGAGCTCCTCTTCACCGGTCTCGGATAGGTAATGCCAAGACACCACGATGTGGGCGTCATTCCCCTCGAGCTTCAAAGACTGACTCGGTTGCGCGTCAATCTCCCCCAGGATGGGGAACAGACAATCAGACTTTCAACGGTCCCTCCCTCTTTCATCATGCGCCATTCGACAATCTGGTCTAGATCCTCGCTTGTCTCTGTCTGTCTGTTTGTTGCTGCCCGCCTTTTGGTGCTGGGACTGGCTGTTAGTGGGCCGCTTGATCCTGGCCTTTAGTACGTTGCGTTAGGCTGGGCGGGCTGTGATCCATCACATGGGGTTGTCGATGCGGGATCTTCGCTTCGCATGGGTTTCTGCGGCTTTAAGGGAAATTTGTTTGTATGACATGGGATTTTTTTCTTCTTTATTTTTGTTATTTGCTTTTACCTGTCAATCTCTTCCGAGACGATTCTCCAACATTACCCTTTTGGCTCTGCCGCACTTGGTATTCTTATTGTATGACATTGACTGTGTACACACCCATTGCCATCGTAGACTTTCCTTCATATCATCATCTATCTGCTGCCTTGTGCTCTATTCCCTGTTACGGGATCGACACTCGATGAATCTATTCCAAATTCAACCTCAACTTCAACACCATCGTCACTTTCCTCGTATTTCACCAGCATCCTCCTCTTCCTCTCGCTCCCGTCATACTCCTACTCCCCCCAGCAGCCCTACAGGAACCCTGCATGCTTGTTCGGCCCTATTCCCCATCGTCAACCCCGCCCTAGGTCCTAGTTTGTTCAGCCAGCTCATCAAATACAGGCAGGAAAAAAACAAACCCGATGGACGCCTCAACCCCCTCCCCTCAGGACACAGCTCCAATCGCGCCTTCTTCTCAGTCGGCCGCCCGCCCGCCTAGGCGCCCGCACAAACCAGAGGGGCCCTGTAATGTACTGTGCTGTAATGCAAAGGGACCCCCCCAGTTGAGGTGCGTTGCGTATGACAACTTCGAAACAGCCAGCAGCATGGGCTAGGCCGCTCTCGGCTTGGCTGAGCCTTCCTTGGTGCCTTAGCCGTGCTCGTGTTCCTTTTTCCATTCTCCCCCATCTGCTCTGCTCTGCTCTGCGCCTTGCTTTTCGCTCTGCAAGAACGACGTGACCCGAAAACCCATTGTAAAACCGCAGCTTGGGAACCGCAGAGATTGCCATGAGGTGATGTTGGAGATGCCGTCTCGGATGACTGATCGGAGACTAAACTAGATGTAGATCCTGGAGCTGAGACCCCAAGGTCAGGGAGCTAAGTGGCCCTCTTACCCCATTCCATGTAAGTCTGTGTCTATCATTGAGTTCAGTTCTGCAGTGTCACCGGTAAGCTTCCCGCAATTCCCTGACTATCTACGCAGTAACGTCTACTACCGACTTTAGCATGTGTCTGTCCATCTGTAGCCCAAGACCCAAACTCATCCTTGTGCGTCCCCGCTGAAACGACCCTGTCTCTGGCGTCTGTCCCAGCCTGAGACCCCTCCCCGACCTTTGGACAAGTCGCTGTGAACTCAGAACCCTATGCACATGCGTGTGTGTATGCAGCCGAGGAGATTGGTAGAAAGAGAGAGAGAGAGAGAACGTCTGGATGCCCAACCTAACCAACCCGTGGACCGGGGAGGCGGCATTTCTCCTCCGAGACACGCACGCCCTCAGCGGCTGATCTGATATGATAGTCCAGGGTCTTTTAGAGCTGCATCTCTGCTGTATGTACGTGGTGGTTAAGTTACCAAGGTAGGTAGGTAAAAGGTAGACAGGCAGTAGTTTTTCCTTGACGCTAGGTACGGATATCCATTCTGCCATTCCAAATATCGGCATCCCACCGCGGCCCCACCCAAATCGACATCCCACCCGCCCTCCGGCTCGATTAAGCAACTGGTAACCCCACTCTTCGCTCTCCAATTCAACGTCCGCACCTGCCACTCGGAAAAGGTGGCACCCGCCCGTCTTGCCGAGTACGGGATGGATGCAAAGATACGTACCACCCCCAACTACCGTCGGTACGTGGTAAGTAGCCTACATCCCTTGGAAGGTGCCCAGGGCAGGGCAGGTACATCACTGTAACAGTGTAACGGCTGCCCCACACTCGCTTCACAGCCCGCCCCGTGTCCCATCTCCCCTCCCCTGTAACCCTCCACTGTCAACGCCGTCATCCATGGACCGAGTCCCTGAAAAAGCACTTGAGGCTCAACGCCATCGCTTCAGCTGCATCCATCCCTCCATCTAACCCTCGCATCGCACTCCCTCTCTAATGCCGCAGCGCAGCACACTACAGTAGTCGTCATCTCTTCATGTACGCCCAAAATGCACCACTTACGTAGAGGGCCCACGGTGCCATGGGGACACAGCTGCTGCTAGCAAGGTGAGATGGGTCATGATTCATGTCATATGTCTGTCTAACCTACTCCAATTGGCTTGATCCCTTCCATCTCAGCTTGCTACCTACATATCCATCTCTCATTGGATCCCAGATAATCTTTCTTTTTACAAGCACCCGTCTGGCCGTCTCTCTTCTGTCTCTGTCTACTGTAGTCTGTAGCCCCAGTCCCTGCAGCTCCATTCGGCTTCTGAAGCCGACCTTTACCAGCCTCGCTCCTGCAATTCTCTTCTTACGGCAGCAGTCTCTTGGGCGTGCGAGGGTAGTAGCTCGCCAGGTGCACACTTGGCAGGTTGAGATACCATGCCACCACCCGATCCAAGCCGATACCACCACCGCCATGCGGGGGCACTCCAGCGCTGCGGAAGATGTCGACATACTCCTTGATGCCCTGGCTGGTTGGGTCAATACCCTTCTTGCGGATCCGCGCCTCCAGTGTCTCGGGCACGTGGACACGCTGTCCGCCAGAGAGGATCTCCTGGCCTCGCATGAAAAAGTCGTATGCGTTGGTCACCTTGGGGTTTTCAGGGTCCTCCAGCGCATAGAAGGGTCGCGCACCCTCGGGGAACTTGTCAAGCACGTAAAAGTCGGTGTTGTACTTCTCCTTGATCAGCGCGCCAAGCGCCTTCTCCTGAGGAGTCGACATATCCTCATCATCCGACACGTTGCGGTACTCCTCAGGGCCCTCTGCACGGAGGAGGGCCTGACCCTCAGCAAAAGTAAGACGAACCTCCTTGCCGGGCTCAGGAAGAAGGAAGTCCTCTGAGGGATACACGGTTCGGACGAGGGCGATCTGCTCGGCGCATCGCTCCTTGAGACCTCGGAAAATGTATAGAAGGACGCCCTCCAGCATCTCGCGGACCTCGTGGTAGTGATCCTCAATCTCCATCTCCAGATCGAGACCGGTGAACTAGAGCAGTCGATCAGCGTCTGCATTCAATCTCAAGCTCGGATCTCGGTATCAACTTACCTCGGTCATGTGTCTGGGAGTGTTGGAATTCTCAGCTCGGAACACGGGGCCAATGCAGAAGACCCGCTTTCGACCACCAGCAATCTCATATTGCTTGTAGAACTGGGGCGATTGGGCCAGGAAAGCCTGCTTATCGAAGTAGGGCATGCCAAATACGTTGGATCCTCCCTCAGAAGCGGCTCCGATCAGGCAAGGGGGCTCGAACTGAACAAAGTCTCTCGCCTCGAGGTACTCGGAAAACAGCTTGCGCACAGTCATACGCACATCGGCAATGGCCTGCTGGACGGGAGCTCGCTTGTGCATGACGGGGTTGTTGAGATGGGTAGCCATGCTAGCACCAGGGACGTTCTCGAGGCTCAGGTTGTCGACGCCCTCCTTGACTTCCTCGACAGGACCGCCGGCATCCTCATCGTCGAAGTTGGTGACGGGCCTGTTGGCAACGGCAAGACCCATACCCAGGACCTGGGGACCGGGGCTGATGACATAGCACTTGGTGAGGTGCAGCTCGTAGTTGGAAACCTTGACACTCTTGACTGGCTCAAGGGGCTTCTCCACCTTGGCCTCGACAAGAACATAGCCCTCAAGGTTCAGACTACCAATCCACTTGACCATCTGCTTGGAGACAGGTGTGCCCTCGGGGCTGGCGGCGACAACACCCTGAATGGCCCAGTCACGCTCCTCACGGAGTTCGACAAAGGCCATCTTTGCGCCCTGCATACGGGCATTTTGGATCCAGGCACGGAGCTTGATGGTCTTGCCTAGGTGCTCATCACCAAGGTTTCGCAGCTTGATTCGCTCGGCGTCGATCTTGGTGAGGTGGGTGGAATCGCCATAGTTGTCCTTGGCGAGATCCTCAGTGTTGCCAGCGGCGGCCTTTGCGGCGGCCTGTCTGGCCTCGTGCTCAGCAGCTCGGCGGGCCTTCTCGGCCTCCTTCTTGGCCTTGGCCTCAGCCTTCTTCAGCGCCTTCTTGGAGGGACCGGCCTCACCACCCTCACCACCCTCGGCGGCGGGGGCCTTCTCCTCAGCGGGAGGAGGAGCGGTAGGCTGCTCGGTAGGGGCGTCAGCCATGATGAAGTTGTTGCTTCGAAAGAGAATAGATTTTTTGGCGGGGTATCTCTGCTCGAGGCGCGGAACGATCGCTGGTGGGGGGAGGTCGAGGAAGAAATAGGGTCGGTAACGAGTCAAGATGAGTCGAATTGACCAAGGCTCGGGGACGCAGGAGACGACACCGGAGCGGAAATCAGGTGATGAAAGCGACAATGACTGTGTCGGTGTCGATGTCGGAGAAAGTGAGGTGACGCATAAAAAAGTGTGAAGTGGTGGTGGAATGGTGGTTGCCCAAATAAGATCCAGGCAACGGAATGGCGGGGTCCCTGGGTTGTGACCGCACCTGCCCCGCCAAACCAGACGATTCGCCCTCGACCACGGCGTCATGGTGGGGTTACCCATCGGTTTGGAAGGCGCTGGCGCCCGATGGCAAAGCGCCTTCCCTTCCGGAGATGCCCTTCATCTCCGTCATGGCAATGAAGCTCGATCGAAGACATGGATATCTTCTTGTCCGTGATCACGGCGAATTGGACTTGGGCTATCTGTACCTTCGACATCTTCAACCTGAGCTTGAATTTGCCTATTGCCTAATCATTAATCTTCTAACGCCATCAATCAACTCGGCAATGCGCATTAAGAATATCGTACACCTCTCCTGAATCGCCTCCCCCGTCTAACTCATCACTCCGTTGCGAGGCCACCGCCCCGGACAAACATGTCCGTCAATTAGTAGAACCGCTGTCAACACGCAGCCTCCCCTCGCCTCGCTTACCTTGCCCCTGAACGCCCGTATTAGAAACGAAACCCCGGATGATATGATATGATATGCAGCCTATGCAGAGCACGAATTACCGCCCGTCTGGACCCTCGCCACGCCTTTTGCGTGGCCGTCTCTCCAGCCTCCTTCTCCTCCATCTGGGTATCAAACTGTGTTCACCATGTCCTCCTCCCCTCAGCGCATTAAGAGAGGCCTAACCGGCGGGCCCAAGGTCGCTAGCCCAGGGACAGCGGCTCAGACTTCTCGCAGGTGAACAGGTTGATATGGTGGTCGCCCTTAGCGGCGCACCCCAGGATGGGTCGGTGGGGGTGGAATGCCGTCGCCGAGATGGGCGAGCTTCGGCTCTGCTGCAGGAAGCTTGAGTATGGCTCAACGTTGGAGAGCTCATGGCCGTCGAGGTTGAAGACCTTGACCGCGTGGGCTGACGTTCCCCTGCCGAGACTGGTTAGCCATGATCCCTGTAAACCCAACCTCCCGGCACCTGATTCCATCTGGGTAGGTACTTACACAGCAAAGACCGGCAGGTGTTCATGCGTGGTCGCGGTCCGAAGAGTATCTCGTGTTGTCTGGAAGGAATGCAGAGGCTTGTCCATGCGGATATCCCACACCTTGACTTTGCCGTTTCGGCTCGCGCTCAGGAGCTCCCGCTGCCCTCCGCGCTGCATATGGACGCTCTTAATCCATTGCCGATCTGACTCATCCTTCCACTTGCGCACCATAGACTCTTGAGGTCGATTTCTGGTATCAAACACTCGTACAGCTCCGTCTCCGAAGCCGGCAACAAACATGTGTCCCGTCATCTGATCCGAAGTCAATGATGTTACGCACGATCCGGACCGCGCTGGGATGTCCATGATACAGGTCTCGTACGCCGCATACCAGACTCGAATCACTCGGACATCACCAGCGACAAGGACTCGGCCCGTCACCTGCTGCCAGTCAAACACCATGCCCGAATTGACGTTGCTGGGAACCATGTGTGTCAGGGCGCGCCACGACGACGCAAGCTCAATCTCTCTGTCGGACTCGTAGTTGCGGTATACCCGGATCACACCGTCCGATGAGCCGGTCAGAAGCATCGCCTGGTCGTCTTCGTTGATGAACTTCATGTCGCTTATCCTGGACCCTTCCGGGTTTCCGTTACTGAATCGACTCAAGCGGCCCTGTTTCTTCCAGTCCCACACATAGACAGTATTGCCTTCGTCGGCTACAGCAAGGTGGTCCTCAAACTGGTGGAAGGTCATCTTGGCGGGCTGAGCACCGTTGTTGACGATCCCGAGTTGGTTGTTCCACTTGTGACTTCCGGCTTGTTGTTTCAATGGCTGAGTTTCTCGGAAGATTGCCTCGTTGCGAGCTCTTCGCCAGAGACGCTCGTTGTACTCGGTGCTTCCGGGCTCGTCCGCCTCACTTGGCTTCATTTGTGGCTCACGGAAGTACTCGATCGACCATTCCAAGAACCTGCTCTTGAGCGGAAGGGTTGGGGGCTTTGCCAAGTTTCGGCTCTGGTAAGCACCGGAGTAGGGTTCAGGAGCGAGATGATATTGTGCAAATGACGATGATTGATCATTCTGCTCAGGTGGCATGGGGTTATGCGAGAGCTTCAGCGAGGGTGATCGAGGAAGCGGTGGAGTTGGTGTTGTCGGTGTCGATGGTCTTGACCTGTCCTCGGCGTTCATCAACGAAGGGAATAGGAGACTGGCAGTCCTACGGAGCAGTCCAGGGGAAGGCAGTGGTTGCGTAACTTGAGGGCCCGCAGCACTGGTCCGTTGACTGGCGCTGGGCGTGTGACGGTGTGCCAACCTCGAAGCACGCTTCTGGATCTCAGCCATGACTAGTTGTGCTGGGGCGCCAACGCTCGAGTTGAGGAGGGCGTGGTGGATGAAGTCGACCACGATGGTCGCCTCTCGTTGCACTTCCGGGTGAGGATCCACGCTGAGGACCAGCGCCAGTTTCCATAGCGCCATGTAGACAGTGTTGTGAGACAAGCCCTGCGATGTCGACTTTATCGTTCCATCCTGGTTACGGTGGTCTGGCCTGGCGTAATGGAGGCCCATCTTGTGCTCCTGGCCATCATCCCGAGGAGGGAACATGAGATACTCCTTCTCCTCTACCAGTTGCTCATAGGCTGCAACCAGGAACTTGCTCTCAAATCGGACAGCGAAATGCGAGAGGAAGACGACGAACTCCTTCCGGACCATCGGGCTTCCGTCGTTGCCCATGTCGAGGATCGTCCACGCAATAGACTCCTCGATGCGAGCCACTTCGTCCGTGAGGTCAGGGATGCCCAGGAAAGTAGTCATGGCGTGAACCATAGCAGCTCGAACCTCACAGCAGGGGTCCTTTGTGAGATAGGCCAACTTGACGTAGGCGTTCTCCCTGATTCCACGCCATTTAGCCTCGGGGAGATCCTGCCACAGCTGGCTTATGCACAGGCATGCCCATTGTCTCAGAAGCGGGTTCTCCTCGTTCTGCAGATGTGTCAAGCAGTAGGTCATGATGTCTGTCTGGTTGCAAACCATCTGGCCGTTCTTGTAGTCCTTGCAGAGCATGGCCAGGATGAAGGCGCACATGGCCTTGTGCTCGTCGCTATCGACAACTGGCAGGCCCTCAGAGGGCTTGAGAATCTGGGCAAAGTAGCTGTACCCGCTATCCTTAATCAGGTCTTGCTGGCATGATATATCTACTGCGATGAGTCGCGCCCAGATGAAGACCATCACTGGCTTGAGCTCGGCAGCCGCAGACTGCAAAAGCTTCAGGACATAGGGGAAGATGCCGATACTCAGAGCGAGCTGTACCGACCAGGGGCCCAGATCAAGGAACCGGCCAAGTAGAATGAGTGCGCGAACTCGATGCTGCTGGCTAAGCAGTACTTGGAGAACGACGGGTAGCTGGTCAGGCGACTTCTGGGCCATAGCATCGCCTCTCGTTAGGTAGACATCAAAAGCAGTGAGCTGCTCTGTGAAAAATGTCGAATTCTGGTACTCGTAATCGAGACCCTCGCTCTCCTTCTTCTCTAGCATGGGGAGCTGAGCCAGAGCCATGTCGACAGCCAGATCCCAGGTCTCCCAGAGCGGGTGCTGATGAGTGTCCGGGAGCTGAGGGTAAGACTGCGGGTGACAGCCGTACACAGTCATAACGCGCTGAGCGAGCAAGAAGTTGCGGAATAGAGCTGCCACCATCAGATCCTGGCGGAAGAACTTGCGGAAGAGGTCGCGAGGAAGGGTTGTCCACGCGATGCTGTCAGTAATGGCCGTGAAGATCCAGTTCAGCTCGCCCAATGGTGTACGTCGTTCCTGTAGGCGGCCAGGGAGCTTCTTGGCTCGGTCTGGGCTGAGGTTGGTCTTGAGTGGGTTCTGAAGGACAAAGAACCAGAGTGCCATCTCAATGGGTGTGGTGAGGCAAGCCGTGAAGAGGTCAGCCGGCAAGAGAGGATTCGTCGGAAGGTTTTCCTTGACAGCACATGCGGCCAGATGGATGTATGGCCGGAAGTTGGTCTTTGTGTAGTTGGGGTCACGCTCGGCAGCTTCTTCCTCCTCCTCCTCGTGCTTTTCGACGAATCTATGGTAGTTGTTGAGGATGTTGCCGGCCTCGGAGCAGTCCCAGACGAAGATGGTGGGGGCTTGCAGCCAGTGTTGCAAATCGTACAACGAGACGGGGATGTACTGGGTGTAGTTCTTGTTGAACACCCAAATCTCGCCTGATGCGGTCGGCTTGGGCACGCCGTGGCCGTTGTAGTGAAGCAAAACACGTTCATCCTTGGCGTTTCTACGCAAGGAGATGCAGAACTTTTTCGTTTCTTCAACCGAAGGATCCAGATACTGCTTGTAGCGGGCTCTAATCGCCAAGGTCTCATACTGCGCCTGTAGTGCTTTGCCGATGTTCTCGAGAGCTTTCTGGATGGGCGGGATCGTCGGGTCCGTCCAGGCTTCGAGCTTCGCGCCTGGATTCGTCTTGAGCTGGTCGGGTGGTTCGACTCCGATGTTCAAACACACTGCGAGGGCCGCAGAGACTGTCTTTAGTCTGTCTCTCTGTCGCCAGTCTTGAAGTTCATACTGAAGCGGCTTGGGTTTGCCTGTCGTCTCGTGTCGTTTATCGGTGAAGTACATGTACCAATTCTATAAGTCATGGTTAGCTTCGTGGGTTCATCCAGGCTCCAAATCGCGCAGATGCATGTGCCGGTTTTTAAGCTTAAGAGCTTGTGAACCGGACCAGGAGCTTTGATCGCCCAATGACAGCGACAGAACGACGACAGCTGAACAGAAGGTGCGAGGTCCTCGCGCAGAGAAGGCTCCGTGGTGGATATCTCTCCATCTTGGAGGGTTCATGCACCCCAGTCGTCGATATCAAGAATATCCAACCTCAGGTGGATCCGCGCAGGCCGTCCAGCAGATGAGGACGGAATGGGAGGCACAACTTACATTAGCCAGGTCTGATATTATGTCCTCGGACTGGTAGTGATCCTCGAAGCCGTGTCTAGCCCCCCATTCGGGTATATCGTCCTTCACGATCTCTGGCTCGTCCATGGGCCGCGCGTAGTCGCTCTTTGACCGGAGCAGCAATGGCTTCACAGACCGCTTCTGCTGGTGATGCTCAATGTCATCTCGTGTTTCGAGAACCGCGTTTCCGTTGCGTCGACCGGGCGCGCTTGAGGGTCGTTGGTCATCATCATCGTCATCAGATCTTGGAAGTTGGTTGGGAGCTGGGCGACCATTCAGCACCGGTTGCGCTCTGGAAGCGACTCCATTGGAGTCGGCTGTGGGCGCAGAGGTGCCGTTAAATTCGGATCTCAGCGCCATCGCGGGCGGAGGGTCACGGAGCGTTGCTGTCGCTGTCGCTGCCGGCGCAGGTAGATTATCGTGGCGGGAAAGCGCGTGGTTGTCGTGGTGGACGTGGGTCGGCGATGGCCTGGCGTTGGCGGAGGAGCTCGCGGCGGCGAAGCGGGTGCGGGTATGGCTGGGGAGCAGATGCGGAGCGGGTGACGTCTGTTGGAGCGACACAGCGGTCATGACTTTCGGACTCTACAGTAGTAAAGCTCAGGCTGGCATGATGAATAGTCGCTCGGAGTGCCCGAATTGCTTGGCGGTGGAGGGCATAAAATATAGTTGAGCCCACGACCGAGGTTTCTGCAGTGTAGAAGATGAGGTCAAGAGTTGTGGTGTCGGCGTGCGGCGGCTGACCAGGTCCACGGCAGAAATTAGGAATCCCTAACACCGGATGGGCCACTGACTCAAGCGCCCTCTAACGCGGGCATGATTTGTTAGGAGCTGGTGCCTGAGGCCTCGGGTCATGTGTGTATTTTGGAATATTCCTAACTATTTTGGCTTGTACCTTCTCAACGTTGACAATTGATGCCTTTATTGTTCCGTCTATGACTGATCGTCGGCATTCTATGATCGAGTCCCCGGCAATTCAGCTCAAGTCTCCCACTGACCACTGGCCGGCCCATTATGGTCTCCATGGATGTCACGTTGATGCGCTCTCTACGCTACACTACCCCAACCCCCAGTCGACCAACAGTCGCACTGCCACATGCCTTGGCATCGGTCGAGCCACAAGCGCTAACTCTGGCATGGTTAAGAGGGGACCTGCGCGTGACCTTGCACGTGGCTTTCGTCTCTTCTCTGGATGAAGCGACCGAATAGCCCGACAGGCAGCTCCAAATCTATAGTTGTCAGTACACAGCATGGCTGTGAAAGGATGCACGACCCGTGGTTACACGACGGATAGATTTGAAGCCCACCAGCAAGACTGACATGCGCCAACCTAGCTCCAGCTTCCACGAATTATGCGCTTTCATGCATCCCCTTTCACAAGACTCGGCGCGGGAGCAAGCTTGGCAGATCGGCGGGCTACGGCATGCCGTACCTCATTTGCTCAGCCATTTTCCTCATTCAGGCACTTCATGCCTGGGACTCGTCAGCTTTGAAGTCGTAGCCGCTGTTGTCTGCTGGTTGTCTTGTTGCCGCCCAATCGATAACAGCTTATCCAAAGCCCCGATGCTGGGGTGTCTGGGCGCCTACGATCACTGTCCCTATCTGGTAACCAGCAGCATGGATCATCGTATTGTTCAGCTTCTCGAAAACGGGGAGAGTCTAGGCTAATGCTGGCACCTCGAAAGCGGATCCTGGCGGAAACACATTTGATAGCCGGGTCGACAAACGCGCAGACCGACAGCTTCTTGATTATACATATGGACAATATCTGATCTTGCGAGGTTGAATTGACGCCTTAGCGGCGGCTTATCTCCGTAAGACGGGCGGCCACACCCGCGGGCCGGTGCCACTTGCGAAAGGAGATCTTCCTTGAGCGCGAAGAGTTCTAAAGTTGTGAGCGGGAATGACTGCTTGCTCGGCCGAGCTCGCCATCCAATACCCTCTTCTCAGCATGAACCACAGTACGAAAACACTGTACGGGCTTCCACAAATCGAGAAGGAGACCTTTCTGTTTAAGGAATCTCGGGCTGATGGTTGAGGTTTATCCAAAGACCAGGTTTCCCCTTTTTCCAACAAGCACAACCAGAACGGTGGAAGGTTGAAGGGTGGGGCGAAAAAAAGAATGGAAGCTTGGCCTGTGCTCTAGCCCGCTCCGTCCGGCGTCATTAGCGGGAAACATGAAACGAGCCTTGACATGGGGCGTTGACGTTGGTAAGTTGGAAGACGACGTTTTAATGTCCGGGCGGAGGGCCTCGCTCAACAACAACCCTGCCTGCAACGTGCTTTGGAATGCTGAGTAGCTGCGCAGGATGAAATTTCGAGGCCGAGAACCGGTCACGAGCATCTGATTTTGATAATCACCATTGGATCCTTCTGCCGACTGAAACGGAGTCCTTTGGGTGTGCTGTCAGCAACACATCTCGGCTGGGTTGCGGGATCCATAATATCGAAGCCAATGACGTGCATCCCCAGTCGCCAAGAGGTCCCATTTAATGGAATGCTCACTTGAGTGCAGACATCGAAGAAACACGTCCTCTTTACGCCGACGCCTATCGGAAATGTAGAGTTAAAGCAACTAGCCCGGAGCTTTACCAGGGCAGGGCTTGCAGTCGTGTTTGCCTTATTACCCTCTTACAAGAGCCGGGTGCGACCCGACGGTGAGATGACAGACCGAGACTCGTCCTGGGTGCACACGAAACATATCCAGGTTCTCTAACGACACCGGAGCTACGCACATGTTTGACCGTTGGGCTCGCCTATCCCTTGGCTACTGGTAGTCTGTGCTTCATGTCGATGGAACTCTAAGAATATCCAATATGGCTGGCCACTTTTCTCAAGAGAGCAAGTGTTTGCAGAAGATCTAGGACTAAATCGGCAGCCACCATCAACAACGAGGGTTTCTAAATGTGAAAGGGGTGACATCCATTAGGGGCCAGGCCATTTGGTGTCGGGTCCCCAGCCGCCAGGAGAATCCACATTTGGGATGCAAGGAAGATCTGGAGAGAATGGAAGAACGGGAGGAACCCTAGCCAAGCGGCACACCTGCGTAATTCTCAAGATTAATTAAAAGGGTTCAAGGGTCAACGAGATGGTATCGAGAGTGGCAGGCCGGCCATCTTTTCTTTTTGTGCCTTTCCGACGTAAAACTGAGGTCGTTAAGAAATGTGACAACGTTGGGTTACTCCCAGCCCCTGGATCCAAGACCCATCGAGGGATATGGGATGGCGTTGAACCCCTGCAGGGTACTAAGCGGTACCTTTTATCAGGCGCTATCCCGCACTGTGACGAAGTACCTCTCTTGTACCAGTCTCATCGCGCTCACCCCCACAAAAGCCCACCATCCGCTGCAGTGCGGCACTGTACAAGTCGCCTTGCAACCCCTAATATGTCGTCTAAGCTGGAGCCGGGCTATGGCCGGGGCGGTGCAAGACCCGCGATTGGTCAGGAGCTCCAGGGTTTACAGGTGAAAGGCGCTGGCTTTTGAACAAAGGACAGCGGGCAACAGGAGGTGCCAAAGCCCTGAGGTCGCTGTGAGGACCCGGCACATGGAGAGCACCCCCTAAAGGCAGGACCCAGTGCGTGTAGTGCACCACACGCACACCCACCCAGCCCAGGCGACCTCAACGAGGCGAAGGCAAGGATGCACCAAGTCCCATCCAACCATCCATCGTGTCGCTGCTGCTGGCTGGTGCTGCTCGCTCCCGTTGCAGCTGTCGCCGCCTTTGGCTCCAGGCTGGCTGCTCATTTCCAACTCCTCCGTACCTGACCATCACCACCTCCCATCTTTCACCTTCTCCCACGCCAACCCAACGGGGGCTTCTCCATTCGCCGCATCGTCGCTCATTCACCCTCCCCTCGAGCGTCTGGACATCGGCTTTCTGCTCAAACGACACTCTCACTGCCTGGACGCAGGTCGATTTTAGAAGGCAAAAAAGGTCCCGCGCTCCTCGAAGGCGTGCGGCAACCCAGCGCAATCCATCCGCCTCGAAACCAACCCCCTCTCGTCGACTCTCACCCCCAAAATTCGGGAGGTTGACCACCACTGAAAATTTCCAGTGACGATCCGCAATCCTGTCGACGCCGTCGCCGATGCTGGCCCAGCCATCCCGAATCTCGAATTCCGACTCCTCTCGTTCCTGCATCTGCGGCTAGGTCTGTCCCTCCTGTCGGGCCATCCGCTTCGTCTCCCCGTGATCCTCTCTTACACGCGACGGCTACCCCGACATACTATCCATCATAGTTGCCTACCCATCGCATCATCACTACGAAAGCCACCCAGTGCTGTTCCCGAATCAATCTTTCGCCGCTTAGCGGCTGCTTCCTGATCAACCATGGCTTTTCTCTTCAAATCCAAGAAGCACCCGGAGAAGGCGCCTGCTAGTCGCGAGGCCGGCTCTGGCTCACAAGGATCGATCCAAAGCGCCAGCGCCCGCGTCGCCGAAAAGAATGCCGTCCAGCACCGCGCAACTCCCACCGGGAGCTTACACTCTCTCGAAAATGAAGGCAGCAATGGAAGCCCAGATCATGGGCCTGGGCATGGACATGGACGCCGTGGCGGAAGCGCTGATCAGCCCGTACAAACCGGAGAAGTGCCAGTAAGTTGCCCGCGCATAGTTGCCCGCCCATTCAATCACTTGGGCGTATCAACAGCTGCTAATCTGACCTGCAACAGCGCAACGGCCCTCCAGCAAACGGTCCTAACGCGTCCCTGTATCCCTGGTCGCAACGGCGATTGACCTACACCTCAACACATCCTCCCCCATTCCCTCGATATGGTGCTGCCGTGAACTCAGTATCTTCCAAGGAAGGCGACGTCTATATGATGGGCGGTTTGATTAACGGATCAACTGTTAAGGGAGACCTCTGGATGATTGAGGCCGGAGGCAACATGGCCTGTTACCCCCTGCCAACGACGGCAGAGGGACCCGGGCCTAGAGTCGGCCATTCGAGTCTGCTTGTTGGCAATGCTTTCATTGTTTATGGTGGTGACACCAAGATCGACGAGTCTGATGTTCTTGACGAAACTCTCTACCTTCTCAATACCTGTACGCTCTAATCCCCCATCCAGTGCGTTCTCTCAGCTAACAGATGTTCAGCAACGAGACAATGGTCCCGCGCTCTGCCGGCTGGGCAACGACCATCGGGTCGATATGGACACTCACTTAATATACTAGGCTCCAAGATTTTCATCTTTGGTGGCCAAGTCGAGGGCTTCTTCATGAATGACCTTTCTGCATTCGATCTTAACCAGCTCCAGATGTCAAATAACCGCTGGGAGATTTTGGTCAAGGGAGAGACAAGCCCCAAAATGCCTGCCGCGCGAACCAACCACACCATGATTACGTTTAACGACAAGATGTACCTGTAAGCATTCCTTATTCGATGCCCTTTGATCATCGTTCTGGCTGACACGTTGGTAGATTTGGCGGCACCAATGGTTTCCAGTGGTTCAACGACGTATGGTGTTACGACCCAGCCGTGAACAAATGGTCTCAACTCGACTGCATCGGTTATATCCCAGCACCTCGCGAAGGCCATGCTGCTGCTCTCGTGGACGACGTTATGTATGTCTTCGGTGGACGAACGGAGGAAGGAACAGATCTCGGCGATCTCGCGGCGTTCAGGATCTCGTCAAGACGGTGGTACACGTTCCAGAACATGGGTCCATCCCCTTCACCTCGCTCAGGACATAGCATGACGACTGTGGGCAAGTCGATAGTGGTTCTCGGCGGAGAGCCAAGCTCAGCAACTACGTCCGTGAGCGACTTGGGCCTGCTATACGTCCTCGACACATCAAAGATTAGGTATCCAAACGATGCACAGCAGGCCGCGCAACAGGGCGCGCAGCAGCGAGTTCACGGAGCACGACGACCAAGTGCTGGCGAGGGAAATCGCCCGCATGGCTCACGAGATGGGTCAAATGGACCCGATTCGAGAAAGATGATTGTGGGAGGGCCATCTGCTCCCCCCAACGGTCATCGATCGCCCCCTAATGCCGCCGACGGCCATGGACCTCAAGGGGGTCCTGTGAACTCCAAACTGCCCAGAGCTTCAGCTGTCCCTCCATCAGGACCTCCTCCTCAGGGTCCTATGCCCGCTCGACCCACGGTAGACACATCTGCGGTTGCCCGGGTTCGGGGACAGTCTGCTGAACGAGGTGGCATGTCCGGCTCTCCTCGAATGGGTCACACCGGATCGCCGATTACACGTGAAGTCATCAGCGAGACCGATAGCCCTGCCTCCAATGGTCGACGGACACCTACGCAACAGGCCGCTCGTGCTGGCTCAAGGCAGGATCATGTGAACGGAGATGTGCCCAGGGCCAAACCGCCTTCTCAGCCAAGCCGATTTGCAGGCTCAGGAGATGGTTCATCAGAGCCATCGGCCAAGCCAACAGTAACACCCCGTCCAGCTTCACCACCAGTTCCTACTCGACAACCAAGCAACCCGCTATCCAGGCGATCTTCTGGGAGGAACTCTCAGACTGTTGTCCTCCTCAAGGAATTGGACTCGGCGCGAAACCGCAACGCTTGGTATGCTTCAGAACTGGAACTCGCTCGTAAGGCTGGCTACGCTCCCAACACATCCTACAGCCCTCTACTCGAGAACAAGGCGACCGAGACCTTTGACGACGAGGATCGACCCTTGATAGAGGCTCTGCTGGCCATGAAATCAGAGCTCGCAAACGTGCAAAGCGCAGTGGACAAGCAAGCGGTCATTGCTGCAAAGCAGATTGCTGAAGCAGAGAAGCAGCGTGATGCAGCTATTCAGGAGGCTGTTTATTCTAAGGCCAAGCTTGCAGCACACCTGGGTGGAAGCAACGCCAGTACACCTCAACTTGACGGACCCAGAGATGATTCTGAGGCTAGGTCGAGCGAGCTGAGCAGAAAGCTCGCCTCTGCTCTGTATCTTCACAAGGAACTTCAGTCTAGGCTCGAGTCAACAAAGAGCGACCTTGATTCGGAGAAGAGAGCTCGTCAGCTGGCAGATGACACCACAAACGCTGCACAGAAGCGTATGGCCGAGCTCGAAAGCTACAAGCAGCAGACCTCCACTGAAGTCGAACGGCTGAAGGCTGAGCTGCATCTCGCTCAGCACGAGGCGCGTGAACAATCCGTCACATGCGCCGAGGCTGTTGCTGTTGCGGAGCTCCTTCGAATCGAGAAGAACGATCTAGAAAGCAAGTATGAGGAGGTCGTTGGCAGCTCCAAGGATCAAAACGATGCCTTTGATTCTCTGCGAGCCGCCATCGCAGCTTCGGAAGATTCAAAGGCTCTCATAGAGTCACAACTCACTGAGGAGCGCAGCCAGCGAGAGAAACTGGAGGCACAGCTCAACAAGCTCAAGTTTGAGCACGAAGCTCGAACAGCTGAACTCGTGGCTACGACTCAGCGGCTGCGCGATGCCGAGGAGCTTTCTGAGAAGCATGCTGCTGAGGCTCGAACCCATCGCCAAGCTGTTCTGGCAGGACTGGACAAGATCTCAGCACGTGACGCTCCCGCGGCCAGCAACGCTGATGCTGAGCGCATTGCGGCGCTTCAGGCGCAGGTTACTGCTTCCAACGAGTTGGTCAAGAAGTACCAGCAGGAGGCTGATGCTGCAGCTGATAGACTGCGTGGCGCCGAGGAGCGCATTGCCGGCCTTGAGCAATACCAGGAGCAGTCAAGCCGAGAAGGAGTCGGTATCAGGAGGCAGCTACAGTCTGCTTTAAGAGAAACGCAAAGCCTCCAGGCAGCGAACTCGGATCTAAAGAATCAACTGGCTGCTCAGCAGCTCGAGACGAACGCCATGACAGTCCAGCACAATGCTCTCAAGGACATCCTTAGCGAGCGAGGCATCAGCCCTACTGCCTCTATCCGTGCCCGAGGTCTTGCTAGCCCACGAACCAACTCTCCTGATCTGACCCGTGTGCGAGATCTCGAGGCTCAACTGGCGAATACCGCTGCCGCCCATGAGGAGACGAAGCAAACCTTTGCAATTCAAGTCCAGGAGTCTGAAGCAGCCTGGCGCGAGAAGCTCTCACAGCTCGAGAGTGACTACCAGTCAGCTGTACACTATGTTAAGGGCACAGAGAAGATGCTCAAGCAGCTCAAGGAATCGCTGTCTCGCTACAAGACCGAGAATGGCCGTCTCAAGACAGAGATTGAGGAGCTGGAGGATCGTCTTCAGGCTGGAGGCTCCGGTTCTTCCCCCGAGTGGGAGAACGAGAAGGCAGCACTCGAGAACAAGATCCGTCATCTGGAGGCTGAACTACAAGAGGCGGGAGCTGAAATAGAGAAGCGCCTCGCCAGCCTTCAAGGAGAGCTTCGGGATAGCAACCAGCAGCGAGATGCAGCGGTAAAGAGCAACGCAGAGGCTACTCAGAAGCTCAACAGCCACCGTAAGGATTTGGAGCAGCTGCAGTCGGAAAACTCTCTCCTTGAGCAGCGCGCAAACGATGCCGAGCAGAAGGTGGCCCTCCTCCTCGACCAGGTTGAACACTCGGTCGACAACTATCGCCGACGTAGCCGACAAGTACCCAGCATGAACTCGGAGATGGCAGCCAGCCCCAACGGCATCGGTATGGGCCACTCCAGACAGGAGAGTTCAGAGGGCGAAAGCATCTACGGAGGCACTGGCGGGAACGGCCTGGAAGCTAGAAACAGTGCAGCCCTGGACAGCCTCGCCAACGAGCTCGAGACGCTCCGAAGCCAGTGGGAGGCGACCAACAAAAACTATCGACTAAGCACCAACTTTGATTTCGAGTCGGCGACGAGTGCCAAGAAGGATGACGACGGTACGACAGGCATTGGCCTCAGCGAGAGCCTGGCCGACTGGCGAAAGAGGCTCGACACGGAAGAACACCACAGTGACGGAGAAAAGTCCCGTCACCCCTAATCCGAAGCGATTCAGGATTCCGATACGCATTCACGACGCACTTATACCCGCCGTCTTCGTTGCTGATTTACCTACCTGATGGGCAATGGTTCAACGTCTGTACATGCTGTTGCTGTTGCTGTTGCTGTTGCTGCCGCTGAGCTTGGTAGAGGCGAATGGAGTTTTGGTCGTCCAGTGGCGGACGCCATTGTTGTCGTCCTTTTTCGTTATTGCAGCCAGCATTCTTTATACCTTTCTGATTCTACCCGCTCTTTGTTTGTTTCAGTTCACGTCGAATGCGTCGACCATGCCTTGCCCCCTTGGTAGCTTGCTCGGCACAAGCAACCAGGGGGTTCATATACTTGTTGTTTTTTCTCATCTTCTTCGCCCTTGTCTTTCGAGAAATACGTGTACAATATGGGGCACTTTCTGTCTGTTCCTCGGCTTAACGGGAAAAAAACTAAAGGAGGACGGGAATAGTCAGAGTCAGTCTGCGACGATGGGCCAGGTTTCTTGATTTTCCCAGGGGAGAGGAGCTGGGCTGGGAGATGGTGTTTCCAGAGAGCAAAAATCATTTCAAACTAGGGAGACTGTACGGTCAGGAGCAGGAACTAAATGAATACATGAAGTTGTGATTGGCTTGATACTCGATTTGTACTGTTCCCCTTGGTTCATGTCTGTTGACGAGGTTGTGTATGCATAATGTTATCATGAGACGTCGCAGAACGAAACAATGCAGCAAGTAACTTGACGCTAAGACATTATCTGGTATCATCTTGATCTAATCCCTTTGGTGGTATCCCCTTTTCGCCAGACGCATCCCAATCCCGTAACCCTTCCCATCCGTTGGTACATTCAACTAGATTTACAAAAAAGGACAGCCAAAGCCCATCCCTTCAAGCAGCAGCAGCCATCAAGTTTTTCTGGATCTTCAAGCACCGCTTAAAGTCGAGCTTGCGGCCCTCGCGGGGCATGTGCTCACCGCTGGCGATACAGAGGACGCGCATCTTGGGATCGTAGCGTAGGCCTGTTAAAAGCTTGGGGGTGATGAGGAAATACTGGCTCGAGTGCTCGCGGCAGGCAATCTCGACCATGCGCTCGTGTACCATGCGCTCGTTGCGGGGGTCCATGCCCTGGTTGATCTCGTCGACGACGCGGAAGGGAGACTGGGCCATGGACTGGAGAGCCATGAGGAAGAAGATTGTCGAGACGGCGCGTTCGCCGCCCGACTGACGATGGGCCGTCAACTGCTGAAGAGTTTCGTTCTCACTAAAGGAGATGTTAGCCAGGGGTCAGTTAAGAGGCACAATTGGTACATACCGGAAGCGGACCATGATATCTAGGGCCCAGGCGTCAAAGTCCTCGGCCTTGTGAACGCGGACCTCACCGGCGCAGCTGATCTGCTCGAAGTTGTAGGCAAAGGCATCGTTGATCCTCGACACCAGCTGGTCGAGCCTTGGCTCCCACTTGGCCATGAGCTCTTCAACGCTCTCAGTCAAACTCTGAAGCTTTTCGCTCGAGTTGGCCATCTTGCGGGTCAGCCGGGCAATCTCCTGCGCACGCTTCTCAAATTCGCGGACGACGTTGGGGTTGGCGGCGTGGATGCATTCCAGCTTGGCTTCTTCAGCCGATATCTCATTCGCCACGTCCTCGGGGCTCTTGTTTTCACAGAGCTGCCCGAAGAGCTCGTGCTTGTCAGGCTCGGCGGCGAGGATCTGCTCAACAGCCTCAGAGAGCTGCCTGCCTTCTTGCCGGGCTCGGTCAGCCTCCTCAGCGGCCACTTGCAGAGCTTGCCGCTCAGTCTCGAGCTTCTCCATAATGTCAGCGTTTCGTGCCTTCAACCCGACAATATCGGAGTAGGCCTCGATCCGCCGGATTTGTGCTTCCAGAACACCATGATGAGCCCTGCGAATCTTCTCGATTGCCTCCTTGTGGCGGAGGACAAGCTCTGCTCGGTTTACGACGGCCTCATCCCACTCGTAACGAATCTCAATCATCCTCTTACGGATTTCGCGCAGAGCCTGTTCATGAGCCGCCTTGGAGCGTTCCTCGGATTCTAGCGGCGTGTTAGAAAGAAACGAGGGCCAGTTCATGGACGTGGGCATACTGACCAATCTTCTCTGGCAGAGACTGCCACTTTTGATACTCTTTTTGCAAGGTATTCTTCTCGGCCTTTAGGCGAGCCTGGTTCTGGTTAGAGTAGCCCAACAGAATCGCCATACATGTTTTCACTCACAATAGTGTCCTCAATGGTGGCTTTTTGGTCATCAATGGCCTGGAGCTTGCCTTGCTGATCTCGGAACTCGGCTTTCAGAACGTCTCGCTCACCATTGAGCTCCACAAGTCGCTTGTTCAACTCCTGCTTCTCCTGCGAGTCGACAGGTTGCGAGGTCCAGAACTTGCCTTGCTGAATGGGTCTGGTGATGGCTGTCATTGCCTGAGGGCCGTACTCTCTGCGTCGTCGTACCGTAAACGACTGGCTTCCCGCGGCCCAGGAATTAACTTTGCCACTCTTGACTAGACGATCGTACTGGGCATCGCTGTGGTCTTTTAGAGATACGCCAGACTGGTGGAGTCTCTTCTCGGCGCATAGCATCGCCAGTACGGGCTCGGGGCCCTCCAAGAAGTCGATGGCAAACCCATCGAGCCCCATATCTGCTGCCTCATCCGCACTGACAGGTCGCTGAAACGCACTGAACGGCTGGGCGCATGTGCGGATGACGACTGACAAACTCTGAACGCGATAAAGCTGGTCGGTCAGCTTCCGGTAGTCGTTCTTTGTCTGGGCTGTGAAGCACGTAAAGTCATCGCCCTGGAGAAGGGACTGGACTTGGTCAGAGTATCGTTCATCCTTAATGGAGCAGCTAATCATAGGAGGCCCAAAGACCTCCTTTTCAAACTCGTCCTTATGCTGCTGAATCCAATCCCAGCCAGTTGCAAGCTCAGGGAAGTGCCTCTTCATGAAGTTGAGTTGTTGGCCTTGCTGGGTTTCGAACGACTCGACGTTTTGCTCAACCTCTTTGATCTGAACGTTCAGGGCGCGTCCTCTCGCTTTGACCTCTGCATGTTGGGTAGATAACTCGCGCCTCTCGCCGTCTAGTTCTCGAAGCGTATGTTCTTCTCCACGCTAAATAGCCAGCCAGTTAGTGAGTCTGTGTTGTTGGTGGCCTCATGGCACTTACAATCTTTTGGTTGAACTCTGATGGGTTGAACTCTTCCGGTCGGTTCCTCAAGTCAGCCTGCAGGGACGTAATCTTGGACTTGGACTGAGCGAGCTCTTTCTTCTTGCCATCGAAAGCCTTGTGCTCGGACTCGAGTCTGCTCTCAAACAACTTGAGGTTCTCGGTAGCAGAACTAACATCGCGCGCCAGCTTCTTTGCAGCGTCCTCGGCACTCTTCATAGCAGCCTTTCTTCCAGAAATCGCGGTGTCGATCCGTTGTGCGTAGACCTGCTTCTCGTTGACTGCCTCAAGGGATGGACCGCTCTCCCGCTCGAGGCGCCTCAACGAGTTCTCGGCGCTCTTTTTCCGCTCCCTGGCATCTTGGTACTTTGCGCGGGCCTCGTTGTACTTGGAGAGGACCAAAGCCGACTGGAGGTTTTTGATCTGCTCCTGGATCTCCTCACGCTCTCGGATCCTGTCCACATCCGCCTGGAGACCCTGTTGTCGATTCTCGAGATTCTTCAGTGTTTCCGTGTCGGTGCTAACAGCTTCGGCCAGTTCCTTCTTGTCCTTGTGGAGGTCTTGCAGCTGTTTCTGCCAGTCAAGCATCTCTTCAGGCGCAGCTGCGCGGAGGGTCTCGTGCAGAAGGTCCACAGGGGTGCAGGCAGCAAACTCTACAACCCTGTCCTGTGGTAGAAATTGGCACAGGTTGTCGACCTGGATCTTGAGCTTCCGCATCAATGTCTGGACTGTCTTGTGGTTGGTTTCCTTCCCGTTCATCCACCATTTTTGCGTATTTTGTTCTCGTCGGATCTGGACCTTGACGATATAGTTCCTCCGATCCTTTGGTCGCTTCTGAAGTTCAATCTCGATAGTCGCAGTGTCCTTTCCATGCTTGACAAACTCCTTGACTGAGCCGGCCCGTCCAAGGTGTTTTGGACTGTAGCCTAAGCCGAGGCAGATGGCGCAAACCAGAGAACTCTTTCCGGTACCATTGGGGCCGACCACCATGTTCAGATGCGGTCCTGGCAAGAATTCGGCCTTTTCGTAGGTGACAAAGTTTTCGACGCTGACCCTCACGATGGCGCCGGGTTGGAAACCGTTGTCGGCATCGGCGCTGCCTGAAGTACCGTTTACTCCTGGCGCATGAGACTCATCATCGATCGCACCGTCAGTTGAATCGGGGTCAAGTCGTTGTCGCTTGGGGGAATCGATAGCGGTCGCTTGCGATCGGTTTGGGTAACGGTCTTCATCGTCGTCGCCATCGTCGGTATCAGAGCGCCTGCGACGGCGTGAAGCGGGGGCCATGTCGCCCTAGAGAAGGAAGGGAGTCGCCTTGCAATGCGCGCAAGGATAAAAGGCGGTGATTGTTCTCGAGAATGAGGGGCTCTGTCTTGGAGGTGCAAGATGTTGCAGAGACAAAGGGAAGAGGTGGATGGAATTGGATAGGTTCCGTTGGTGGAACGCGTCCAATCGCGTCAGTGCGCGCCTTGCAAATGTGGCGTTGACAGGAGTTAAAGTGGTGGGGTTTGGGGGATGGAAGGCGGGCAGTCCCTGTAAGTGCCGTAGGGGTCTGTGTAAGCTGTGTGAGGCAAGCTGGGGGTTGCAAGAAAAGTACAGAGGTAGTAGATGAGCAGGTACTTGCCAAGTGCAGTCATCCGGGTGCATTATCGAGTATCTTGCTATCCGCACATATCTACAGTTGCGAGTGTGAATGGCTGTCATGAGCTTCAGCCGTGTTAGAAGAGCCACAGCAGCCCACAACCTCAGGAACGTGAATTACAAGGCATTCTGATACTCTTCAAAATGAGATGTGACCTGGATGTCCCCTTCAGCCACAATCAGATGCCTTCTTCACCACACCAGGCTCTTCGGTTCAACTTGGTCAAGCAATACATCCACAGTCCATCCCTCAAAGCTCTTCATCTAACCACAAACACAAGCCCACCATCGCAAACTTTATGCCAAATCTCAGCTGTGGCAGGATGAAACGAGGCACATAAGTGTATTTTGGGTTTCAAGACACTTCGAGACAATGTTTGATCGGCATTTGCTGGATCACCTCCTGTAGTGGCTTTCTCCCAGCTTAGTCATTTGCCAGCTCCGCCAAGTTGAACCCCTTCAAAAGGGGTCAGACAACTTCATCCCTTAAGATTCCAGTTCCTGTCGGATGACTTCATTGTCCGAATGCTTAGTACTTCCGAGAAAACATTTTCCTGGGTGGCAACCCTTGACACGGAAGACTCTCTTTGTTTCCGGATGGATGTTTGAGAAAGACTGCACGAAGAGTTTCGCACAGTATCTCCCTCCACCATCCGGTTACTTGTCAGCTCACTCGCGCTCCATATTCACGGATGCTCATAGAAGTCTTGAGCAGAGAGAATGGCATTTTCCTTCATCTACCTAGTGGGTCCGGTGAGAATGTTCTTGTTCGTTTGATGGCCAGATCCTTGTTTGTCTTCCCTTGTCAAGACCCAGTGGTGATCATGATGAATCTGGACCGTTACATCTTTTCAGCTCTTGTGCAGCCATCTTCAACCTCAAGCCCAGGCCGGTCACTCACAGTGATGATTCGGATGCGGATATCGAGTCGAGGCTCTGGCAGACATGGCGCATCTATTGAGTCCTCGACGATGCACCGTCTCCCTACCTACCGAAGGCCTACAGCGGCATTCAATGAATCTCTCCATTGGCCATGACCCTCGAAACTGGAATGCATCACGATGCCTCGATGCAACAAGGACCCCTCCTTGTCGGTTCTCGCCAGGTATCGTCATCCAATCTTTCTCCACCGGCAGCTCGGGTCGAGCACTGTCAAACTGGCAGGTGCAGCTGCACGCCAGTGGCATATGCAAGTCAAATGCCAGCAACGTCGCCTCCCTTCAATCTGCACCTTGTACCCAGCCTCACCAAACACTGTAAACATTGCATCCATTGCATCCATTGCATTCCTTGTCCGACAAGCTCGATCCCATCGGCCGGCCCTCACTCAGTCTTTCGCCCCGTTCGTTTCACACGCTCATTCACTCACCAACTCACTCACGCTCGTTTCTCCCGTGGCCGCGTGGGCTCTCGGTTCTTCAGCCACTCGTTCTCACCCGCCCAATACATTCGTTTCGTTTCTCGTCTTCTCTTCTGTCTCCCTCTCTTAATCGCCCCTCTCCTACCTAATCCTCCTCCTCGTCGCATCTGTTGTTTGTTGTTTGTCTTTTCTGCACCGACCGATATTCGGCCTGCTCCAACCTCGGCCTCGTTCCTAGTTCCCTAGACAAACTCACGCTTCCTCTCTGTTCCTCTTCACGCACTTGAACAAGCCTTGATCTTCTCTGGGCTTTGGCAATATTATGTTCTGATCTACACTCAGCAGCCACGGCGATCATCATGGCCGAGACGATGGTTTCTACCGTTCGATCGCCTCTCTCTGAGGCCTCAAACCGCATCAACTCTTCCTACCACGCCCAAGACTCCCACCGGTACAAGCCTCGTTACGATCAATCCGAGGCAAACAATGCTCCTCGCTCAGGCTACAGTCATCCTGCCGCCTACTTTTCTGGTCGTCCACCTCCACCACAGGCTCAGGCTCAGGCTCAGACTCAGCGTAACGGCCCAACCACACAGGCTCCAGATACCCTCAAGCCTCCCCAGGATACGGAAGATCAGCGACGACACTCAGCAGCGTCCTACGACTCTTCAGGCAGCGGCCGTAGCAAAAAGAACTACAAGACACACATCGGCCCGTGGCAGTTGGGCAAGACGCTGGGAAAGGGGTCATCTGCACGTGTACGACTCTGCCGCCATACTGTCACCAACCAGCTAGCTGCCGTCAAGATTGTCAACCGTCGCATGGCCTACCTCGTCCAAGACAGCAGTCTAGCAGCCCTAAGCAAGTGGGACAGCAGTCTTCCCGATCAGATCGATGGCGAGATGCGTGTTCCTATGGCTATCGAGCGCGAAGTGGCCATCCTCAAGCTCATTGAGCACCCCAACATCATGAAGCTCTATGACATCTGGGAAAACCGTTCAGAAGTGTAGGTGCTCTCGGCAAGGTGCTAGCATCTCCTGATACTAACATTCTCAGGTATCTCATCCTAGAGTACATCGACCAAGGAGACTTATTCACCTTTATCAACCTGAAGGGAAGATTGAGTGAAGAGGTCTCGGTCTACTTCTTTCGCCAGATGATCAGCGCCATCTCGTACTGTCACTCGTTCAACATCTGCCATCGAGACCTTAAGCCCGAGAACATTTTGATCAGCGCCGACCTCCAGATCAAGATTGCAGATTTCGGCATGGCTGCCCTCCACCAAACCGACACCCACCAACTCGCTACAGCTTGCGGTAGTCCTCACTATGCCGCACCCGAACTTCTCAAGAACAGACAGTACCGTGGAGACAGGGCAGACATTTGGAGCATGGGCGTCATTCTTTACGCCATGCTCTCTGCCACCCTCCCCTTTGACGATCCCGACCTTCGCGTCATGATGAACAGGACGAAAAAGGGACAATACGAGATGCCGAGTTTCTTGAGTCCCGAGGCAGAGGACCTCATCCGGTGTATGCTACAGGTCAACCCTGACCGACGCATCACCCTCAAGGAGATTTGGCGTCACCCTTTGGTTCAGAAGTATGCATATCTCGATAAATTCGGAGACCTCAACGAACAGCTGCCCGACACACGTAAAGGGTTCCAGTACAACCCGGTACCAGCCAAGGATGTGGATTCTCAGCTTCTCCGCCAGCTGCGATCCATGTGGCACATGTTCAGTGAGAGCGATCTCAAGATGAAATTGACATGCGACGAGTAAGTCTTTGCTGTCATCCGTTGGGTCAGAATGTCGTTGCCTAACGTTCCCAGACCTAACGATCAGAAAGCCTTCTACTGGTTGCTGCACAACTACCGAGAGAAGCAGCTAGAAGACTTCAAGCCCGAGTTGGCTCATTCCATGAGCGACTACCACCACATGAAGCCCAGCGTATGGAAGAAGCGTGTGTCCACGCGCCAATTTTCTCAGCCGCGCAGCAATGGTCACGGGCGTTCCATATCGCGGTTCACCGTCATCTCGAATGCCGCCGAACCAGAGTCTGGAGCCAGTTATGGGCCACCTCAAGAGGGTGCCGTGCTACACTCCAGTCAGTCAAGGACCAGCATCCACCGTCATTCTCAGACGGGTTCCTACGCCAGCCAGGCCTCGAGACTTCGAAGTGGTTCAAGTGCACGTCGTGGGCGGATGGCTTCAGCCCGGAACTCCACTACAGGTCGTCTTCAGTCTTCTCGGGGCTCAATGTCGTCTCTCCATAGCAGCCGACAGGGAACTCCCATCTCACGCAGCCTGCGACACAAACGAGGCGTCGACTTCACCCATGTGCGAAAGCGGTCGACCTCGACCACCAGGAACCGTAACGTCGCCACGCCGCCATACGTGACTGAGCAAGGATCGACCTACCAACTAGAGATGGTTCGATCACAGGCACCAGAAGTTCCAAGCCTGCCCAGTGGCATGTTACCCAAGCCGACACGCCAGCCAGATCCTGAAGCCACCCCTCGGGCTAGTATTGAGGCCGCAATTGGATCGAGATATGCGTCAGAGATCTTCAAGGAAGAGCTGCGGCATTTCAGTAGCAACATCGCCAAAGATTGCGATGAGGCTTTCAAGAGTTCACTCATCGAAGAGGACTCCATCGCCGGTTCTCTCACTGAGCCAGACCGGACTCACTACGAATCGACACCGTTCTCATTGACGATCGAGACTCCAGCTGACTCAATCACGGAGCTGGACGATGTGAACAAGTCTTACAGTACTCGCCCGCTACCCCCTCTGCCCTCCCCGATGGACGAATACGATGGCAGTTCGCTAGCACCAACGCCCATGGGATCTCGCCCGACTACAGGGGACTCGCACCTTGAGGAGCTGCGGGCAGACCAAGTCAAGGTGGCACAGCCAGTCGTGCTTACCAGACATGTTGAGCGACGAGTTGTCTCAGCACCGACCTACTCTCAGAGACACAAGAAGTCGGCTGGTCTGCCATCAATCAACGAGGCTGGGGCTTCCAATGACAAAGCTCGTATCGTGTCAGCGCCTCCACACACTCCAACCAGGAACGGAGGCCATAGGGATCGCGGCATGGAATACCTGAGCAGAGTCGAAAATAGCATCCGTGTCGTGCACTCGCCAAGCGAGCAGAGCCCCGTCAAGATTCCCGAGCCGCTCAACGTGCGGAAAAAGAAGACGCCTGAGGAAGGACAAGGACAACATCAAGCCCTCAACCAGAACCACGGTGGAGAACTTAATGCACCACACAGCTCGGGGAGCGATGGCCCAACAACGACAACGCTTCTGGAGCCCTCGTCATACGATGTCCAAGTGGTGATGAAGAAGAAGAAGTCGTCTTGGTTCAAGAGGTCTTCCAAAGTCGGGTCAGAACATAGCCGGGAGTCAGCGGAATGGCAGGATTGCAACTCGTACATGACCACTAGCGACGGCAAACGAAGCGATTCTACCTCGACTGAAGCTCCTGCCAAGAAGAAGACATTCAGCTTCACATTCTGGAAGAGCAACAAACAGAGAGACTCGATCATGTCCATCGGTGGTGAGTCATGCCTCGAGTTGACAGAACAGCAGCAGATTGATGATCTAACCTTGGTAAAAGGACCCGATGACAGAGAACCCTCAACTACGGATGTACTTGCCGTGAGCAATGAAACCAACCAGTTCAAAGCACCGCAGCCCAAATGGCACGAATCCGGCTCTGGACCGGTGCGTAATATTGAGGTTAAGCAGAATTGGCTGGCACGACTATTCAGAGTCAAGCCAGCCACGAGCCATCTTTGCATGGCCATCTCGAGAAAGCGAGCACGACAAGAGGTTACTATCCTCCTGCGGGAGTGGCGCAAGTATGGTATTCGAGGCATCCAGGTGGACAAGCAACGAAACATTGTCTTTGCACGGGTTGCGGCTAAGAACTGTACGTGTGACGGAGGGCAAGACGGTGACGGATACAGAAGCTAACGTGATGGACGCAGATCTCAACCTCAAGGAAGTGTCATTCGCTGCCGAGGTGATGATGGTGATTGAGCACGGTAAGAAGCAACCGCTCAGCATCATCCGATTTACCCAAGAGCGAGGAGCGGCCAGCAGCTTCCACAGGGTGGTGGACACTATGGGACTGATCTTTGAGACTCGGGGCCTGCTTGTTGCGGACAGGAACAAGCAAAAGATGATGATCAAGACGCTCAACTCGGGAAGTTAGAGCTTTGGTCGGCCAAGCTCGCCGTGTTCAGTCGAGAACAAGAGGTGAAGTGAGAGAGATGAGGTGTGTCAAGATTCTGACCGACATGCCTTGTCAGCATCATCAGTCTGTCAGAGAATTGTATTCACTAAGGAATCATGTACAGGGGTGCTGTAGGAGTTGGATGTATGAGACAATTGCTCTTTTTTCGGTTTGGGTTCTGGTTCGGGGTCTGGAGTGCAAAGGCATGTCTTACACGGTCGGTTCTGAGGAGGCGAATAGTGCTTGAAGGGGCAGAGGGAGTCGGAAGAGTCAAAAGCAGATGCAACAGAGGCAGCTTGGGGATAGAGAGCAGCATGTCTTATTACTTGGCTCGTTGGCCTACCTCGGGTTCATGGTCTGGACTGGTTTATTTCTCAACGGTTGATAGTTAGTTAATTCTGCCACGGCTTTAGGGAGCACGAGGTTCTATTTGATAGGGAGGGAAGCATTTAATTGAGCATTTGCAGTCTAGTTGGTTGATGCGGCCGGTGTGGTTGACATGATGCTGTCGGAGGTTCTGTATGAGGAATGTTGAAGCGACACTAGGCTCATGCCATGACATGTAACTTCTGATTGGCCTTTAGCTGCATGCAAGAGGCGCTCATGATGCTCACGACACGAGCAAGGGCGTGGCATTTGTGGATACTCTGTGTTAGTTATCTCAACCACTTACACCATCTGGGCTGGTGTTTAATATCTATATAACTGCAAGGGGCAGACTCGTCCTCCTTGACATTACATCTCAAATACCATTCTCGGGACATCGCTAAATGCCCAGGTACAAACATTGAGTCCAATCAGCTTGTTATCATACTTGAACCCTTCATCAGCCATGGCCAAGCTCAACCTCGTCGAGGCCTCAATTGAAGAATTGCAAGATGCCCTACAGTCCGGCTCCTTGACGAGCGTCGACCTAGTCGCGCGGTACTTCGCACGAATTAGCACCTATGACTGCCGCGGCCTTGCCTTGAACTCTATCCCCATACTCAACAATGACATCTTCGAAGAGGCTGCCCGGTCTGATGACAGGCGTGTTTCAGGCACCCCCATTGGCGCCCTTGAGGGCATCCCCTTTACAGTCAAGGACAGCTACAAGGTGAAAGGCATGACGGCTGCCGCAGGGTCTCCGGCTTTCAAAGACCTCGTTGCCAACGAGGATGCCTTTCTTGTTCAGGTCATCCGGAAGGCGGGCGGTGTTCTAGTCGGCCGTACCAATATGCCGGCTGTAGCATGTGGCGGCATGCAAAGAGGCATCTACGGCCGGGCTGAGAACCCTTATAACCCAGAATATCTAGCCGCAGCTTTTGCCTCGGGATCGTCCAATGGTTCAGCCGTCTCTGTAACTGCTTCCTTTGCGGCCTTTGGTATGGGCGGTGAGACCGTCTCGTCGGGTAGATCACCTGCGTCTAACAACGCCCTCGTCGCTTATACGCCGTCGAGGGGGTTCTTGTCTATCCGGGGTACATGGCCTCTATATCCGACTTGCGATGTTCCTGTGCCTCACACGAGGACCATGAGGGATCTGCTCTGCTTGCTTGATGTCATTGCGGCTGTTGATCCCGTGGCTGAGGGTGACTTTTGGCGCGAGCAGACCATGGTCGAGGTGCAGAAGCCCTGGCTGGACAGACCGAGCAGCTTCAAGGAGATCTCAGCGTCCAAGTCTCTGGTTGGCCTTCGAATCGCAGTCCCTGAGATCTTCCTAGGAGGTCCTCCACCAGCAGGGGCGCGACCGGTTGACGTGAGCCCGGAAACCATTAAGCTTTGGGAACAAGCTAGAAAAGACCTCGAAGGCCTAGGGGCCGAGATGGTTCCCGTTGCAGACTTTCCAGCCATGACGGCGTACGAAAACGATCATCTACTCCCCGAGGGCTGCCCTAGACGCCCTAAGGGGTGGAACGCGATGGAGAGGAGCGCCATGATTTCTCACGCCTGGAACGACTTCTTAAAGGGATTTAAGAACGACAAGATTTCTGACCTCTCATCCGTTGATCCCTTGACCATCTACCCAGACTATCTACGGACAGCACCAGAGATGAAGTACTTTGAGCACGCCAACGCAATCCAGTATCACAAACTAGTCGAATACGCCAAGAGCACCACCTTCTGGGAGATCCCAGGTCTAACAGAAGCCGTTACAGCTCTGGAAGGCATGCGCAAATTCCTTCTGGAAGACTGGCTGACAGAGCTCGGCTGCGACTGCGTCGTCTTCCCAGCAGCCGGCGACGTAGGGCCCGCAGACGCAGACTCGAGCTTTGAGGGCGCGGAGCTGGCGTGGCGGAACGGGGTCTACTATAGCAATGGCAACCGGGCGATGCGGCACCTCGGGATACCCTCGGTCTCGGTGCCCATGGGTGTCATGTCGGAAAAGGGTATGCCCATGAACCTGACCTTTGCAGGTCGGGCATATGACGATGTCAAACTGCTCAAGTGGGCCAATGCCTTCGAGGCTAAGACGAGGCATCGTGTCGCTCCTCGACACACACCTGCCCTTGATTCTGATACTGTCTTGTTATCGAGTCAGGGGTTGTCTATAACTGCGCGTCCGGAGCTGAGAATCGAAACTTTCGAGGCCATTCCCAAATCCGACGGCGAGACGCTACAAGTCAAGGTCTCAGGTCTTGTGATTGTTGAGGGCGCGACAGTAGCCGATCCTCAGCTGGAGATCACTGTTGACTCTGTCTCGTTGTCCCCCGAGGACATATCCATCAAGCAGTTGTCTGAAGCTGCGGAAGGCCGAGTAGAATACTCCTTCACTGCCCATACCAAAACACCAAAGCCGGTTGAAAGACAAGGGTTGGAGAGAACATATGCCCCGGTGGCTCGTGACAAGACAATGTGTGTGGTGGTGGCCAGGTCGGCCCCAGGGGGACGGCCAACTGGCTGGCTTGGGTTAGTCTAATAGCCGTAAGTAGCACTTTATCAACGTCAGTTTACGAGTCATAAGGTTGTTGATCAATGGTGCATCTCAGCAAGCAACCCCACAAAGAAATCGTTCCACTCCAGCACTATCTTGGGGCCGGACGTACCCCGTGGGGAATCATAGGGCCCTAGACTAGGACAGGCAGGTTCTTCACATAGACTAGGAGGCTCCATAAGATGCTTTTTGAATGGTTGTTGATTCTGGCTCGATTTCATTGCAGCTATGGAAGGGCATATTCCACCTTCATCCTCTCATCGGTGTGCTTTTTCGCCGTGTATCGATTGCCGCCCTTGATTCAACTAACCCGGTCATTACTTCTATCCTTAGTTGGAGATACCAATGACACCGCAAGCAGGTCGGGGGCCAGCGTTGCCAGTCTTGAGGGACTCCTCGTTACCACCCTTGCCGAGATCGTCGGTGCCGGCGTGGACAACGACGGTTCGCTAACAGCCTGTCAGTCATGCTCGAGGGGAACAGGGTATATATATCTTACGCCGATGATGCTGTGGGGGCCGATCAGCTTGACCAGGGAGTCGGTGGTAGAGCCCTTGGCGTTGCCCTGGGCATCGGTCTCGATGTTGCCGAGATCGCCAACGTGGCGGGCCTCGTCGGTGGGAGCACCGTGGGTCTTCTGGTGAGGGTTGAAGTGAGGGCCGGCAGAGGTGCAGCCGTTGGTGTTGTCACCAAAGGTGTGGATGTGGAAGCCCCGCTTGGCGTTGGGGTCGTTGCCGGTGATGTCCCAGGTGATGGTGGTAGGGGCAGACTCGGACTCCTGCTCGAAGACGACGGTGCCCGAGACCTTGGAGTCACCACGGATAACGCTGACTGTGAAGTGCCAATGTTAGCGAGTTGCTGATTTGATGCAATGTGATGCAAGGCGCGAGATGGATAGGCCCGACAGGTGCCCTCCCTGGCCATGCGGCAAGCCATCAAGGTCCAGAGAGAGCCCATCAAGGGACTCGCCGAGTCGTCGTCAATCATCCCTTCTGGAAGCCTTCCAGCATCCATAGATAGGGCTGAGCCGAGCCATCAGGGTAGAGGTGCCGTTTCGGGGTGACATTCGTCATCCCGTTGGACGACTTGACTCGACGAGAAAACCCGCTCAAACCAGCTCGAACCCCCTCCTTTGCTCGCAGCCCGCAGCGATCGATCTCGCGTCTATAAAAAGGGGACCATGTCTTCTTGATGCGCACTTACCAGCCTTGACCATTTTGACTGATTTTTTTGGTTTTTGATGGGGATTGGGTATCTGGTTTGTTGTTTGTTTGGATGAAGCTGTCCAGGAATGAAGCAGAGAGTGTTCGAGAGGGGCAGGAGCAAGTCTTGAAGAGGGGACCTCGGAATGGAATTGCACAAAAGTCCGAGGGCGAACTCTGCTCCCTCCTCGACTCGGCCTTCGCTACTTCTCGCTCAGGGAGGGTTCCAATGTTCCAATGACCGTCCCTCAATGGACTCTGGCCCCTCCAATGCCAGCCAATCCCCCTACGACATGACAGAGCTCCTCGCAAGCTGTTTGGGCATCTCTGGGAGCTCGCGATGCCGAGGTGGGGTAGACAGCAGAGGCAGCCCCGCCTTCGTCACCCATCGTCATTCTTAGGTGCTGACAAATGAATTGCGTCATTGTCAGCGTCTCAGCGCTTACAGCGTTGCACAGAGCCGATCTTCGGAGCTGTTTTTTTGACCCAGTGTTGCTCTTGAAGGGGTTCAGATATGTAAAGAATTGCCAGAAATCACGGTTGAAAGTATTGACCATCTCAATTGGAGTCAGTCATATTAGCTTGTAGCTTGCTTCAGCTCATGCTCACACGTGCCTTCAACAAGAGCTCCAGGCAAGCTGTGAGCTTGAGAAGGATCAGTCTGTGGGGTGCCATTCTGTGTTTTCATTGGCCGAAAGCTCCTGCCGTTTCTGTCTGAAACTTTCCAGGTTGAAGGTTCGAATCCTGTCTCGACAAAGAGGATATTTTTGTCAAAAGGACGGTAGCAGGGGAGCCAACTTGCATGGCTGCGTCGGGGATGCAACACCATGCGTAACATTGAATGTTACGGGAAGTGTATGAAAGCGCCAGCAAGCAAGTGTCACATGCCAAGTGTCGCTTGTGCAGTCAAGAGTTTGTCAAACTCATGAACAAATTCACGTATCCGATCTTACATTCAACATCATGATTCCATTACAAGTAAATCGCAAGGCAACCTTGCTTCTTTCTTGCTTTCTTGTTTGGTCTGCCTTGGCCTCTATTCTACAGTATTTTGAATCAATAAGTGCTGCAACTACAACATGAGCGCCATGCTGAGCCTCTTAGACATCACGCTTGGTTTTGAGATGGCAAACGTACGGATAAAGGTGAAAGATCAGATTCCTCATTCAATTAACTAGTTCCGAGACTTGCCCAAGTTCCGTTCGGATATAGACGGCCGGCCGGTCTTGAACGGATGGACATGGGCGGATAGTAAAGGCCAGGCAACTCTCAGTAAAGAACTGCGCTGTTCATGGTCTGCGGCGATGTCGATGCAAAGGTCGGATCCGAGACGGCGATACTCCAGAGTCTGTCTTCGGAGGAATCCTCCGAAGGTGGCGGCAATTGAAGCTGCCTCGGCTTCTTGGTTCGGCAGATCGGATGCTCTTCCGGCGCTTGGGTCCGGAGGTACGTACCCTCACCGAGATCTGACCTTGGCTGCCAAAATGTCAAACTTGGTTACTCAAGGCCCGCTTGATCAACTGTCTACATTCCGTTTAAAGGCAGTGTTCTTGCAGTATGTGTAAAATTCTTTCGATTGTACATGTGGAAAACAGTTGGAAGTTTGAAATGTGTTGCATCGCCCAGAGAAGAAGCAGCAGAGACAAATATCAAATCCAACAAAAGGGTTCGGAGGAAAAGACCGAACCCCAGCGCGGCTCAGCCGAAGCCGTCGATAAGCATGCAAGAGAGAGCCGCCAATGCTCCCCTAGACGGAAGCAGATGCCACATTGTCAGGAACAGGCAAAGTACGTAACCGGAGCCGAGGTCTGGGTCTGGGGCATCTGAGATGGAGTGTCGAAAGAATCATCCATGATGCAGCGCAGCGCAGACCTTCTCGGCCTTCGTCCGAGCTTGGGCCAGTTGAAACCAGCCAACTTCTTTCCCAGGGTTCTCCCAAGCTGCCTGGGGAACGGGTTTTGGTGTTGGAGAGGCGGGTAATTACCCCAAGTGTACAAGATCTTGGGAAAGGATACATGGTCCTGCAGGGAATGATGTGCCGGGGGCAATGTACCCATCCGCCACATTGGGTACCATGACACCTTCCCTCTGTGAGGTTTGCTCTGTGTGGCACCTGCAACTACGGCACTCGACGCCCCCAGCTGCGGCTTCCCCCTGTGTGTCCACTAAAAACCCACATGGGAACTGCCCGCAGCGCACATGCTTCTCCCTCTCGCTCAACCTCCGTCATTCGTTCTCCGCAGCTTCTGTTCACCTTGAACCGTTTTAGCGTCAGGCCCTCTCTTTTTCCTTACCTCGATGCTGAGAGCTTTGCTCCATCCACCCGAGCCAGGCCGATGGCTACCGAGCAAAGGCACGGACGATGGCCGTGAGGAATTGGCTACGCCTCTCCCATGGACGAAGCGGTTCCAGGTGAAGTAGAGGCTTTGTATTGCAATGCTCTGACAGTTGGAAATGACGAGACAGCTGGCATGGACGGTCATGGACCAGCAAATCTGTGCAATTGATAAACCGACGTCTCGATGCTATCTACAAGAACCTTCACCTTGACATCCAAGACCGGCCATAGTCAGTCTCGGCCTTGCATGGGCGGCTGATTCCCGCGCACACCCTCCTGGGTCCTGGGGCCGTGCTTGGCTTGACCTGTCGCCGCTCGCTCGTGGGGAAACGTTTTGGGGTTGGATTCCGGATCCCTTCTTGGTTTCCCTTCCCCAGGCCCGACGAGCGCCCGTGACTCGGGGGCGGCCTGCCTTCTCGGTCGTAGTCCGAGGCCCATTTACGCCTTTAGGAATTTGATGTGCGGCAGAGCCAACTGCTACTGCTACGCTTCGCTTCAGTTCAGACTTTCTATATAATAGGCTGGTCCCGAGGAGCCTGTCGTCGCAATTCCTCCTTCTCTTACTTCAGACCTCTTTGACTCCATCACCTCTGGCTGCCCATCACCTTCAGCCAAAGCTTGCACTATACCCCCTTGACACAACGACTACTGCATCTCGTCTCTCGTCTTGACAGAGTTTGCCCGGTTACCGACAGAGAATTCCTCCTCCCATTGGCATTTCATAGCCGGAGCCCGCGTCATATCCTGATCGCCGACACGTGAAAGTCTATATATACAACAGACTTCCACCCCTCTTCCTACCACCTCATCCTCACATCCAATACCAATCTCAGCAATCACAATGGCTTCCACCGACTCCATCCTCCAGGGCGTCTCCGTCCTCGGCAAGGTCGACGATGTCCACCGCAAGATCCTCACCCCCGAGGCCCTCGCCTTCCTCGCCCTCCTGCACCGCTCCTTCAACGACCGACGCAAGGCCCTCCTCGAGCGCCGCAAGGTTCGCCAGGCCGAGCTTGACCGGGGTGTTCTGCCCGACTTCCTCCCCGAGACCAAGCACATCCGTGAGAACCCCACATGGAAGGGAGCTCCCCCCGGCCCCGGGTCTGGTCGACCGCCGCGTCGAGATCACCGGCCCCACCGACCGCAAGATGGTCGTTAACGCCCTGAACGCCGACGTCTACACTTACATGGCCGATTTCGAGGGTAAGTTTTAGCTGTCTTTTTATCCTCTGTATTCAATTGGGTGCCATTGGTTCCATTGCGATGTCTCTGCTTATGCCGAGGTTGCAATCTCTCGGGGATTCATCTCCGCCATAACGAACCATCATGACTTGGGGAAAATGACATCACATGCAAGCAAATGCATCGGATCCGCTAACATGGGCCCCGTCTCCAGATTCCAGCGCCCCCACATGGGACAACATGATCAACGGCCAGGTCAACCTCTACGATGCCAACCGTCGTCAGGTCGACTTCAAGCAGGGCCCCAAGGAGTACAAGCTCCGCACCGACCGCAAGCTCCCTACCCTCATTGTCCGTCCCCGTGGCTGGCATCTCGAGGAGAAGCATCTCACCGTTGATGGCGAGCCCATCTCTGGTTCCCTCTTCGACTTTGGTCTCTACTTCTTCCACAATGCTATCGAGACCCAGCGCCAGGGCTTCGGTCCTTACTTCTACCTCCCCAAGATGGAGAGCCACCTCGAGGCCCGTCTCTGGAACGACGCCTTCAACCTTGCTCAGGACTACATTGGCATCCCCCGCGGCATCATCCGTGGTACCGTCCTGATCGAGACCATCCTTGCTGCCTTTGAGATGGACGAGATCATCTATGAGCTCCGCGACCACAGCTCTGGTCTCAACTGCGGTCGATGGGACTACATCTTCAGCGTTATCAAGAAGTTCCGCAACAACGCCAACTTTGTCCTCCCCGACCGATCCGCCGTCACCATGACTGTCCCCTTCATGGACGCCTACGTCAAGCTCCTCATCCAGACCTGCCACAAGCGTGGTGTCCACGCCATGGGTGGCATGGCTGCTCAGATCCCCATCAAGAACGACCCTGCCGCCAACGACAAGGCCATGGAGGGTGTCCGCGCCGACAAGCTCCGCGAGGTCCGCGCTGGCCACGACGGTACCTGGGTTGCTCACCCTGCCCTCGCCAGCATCGCCACCGAGATCTTCAACAAGCACATGCCTACTCCTAACCAGCACTTTGTGCGACGTGAGGATGTCACCATTGGCCAGAACGATCTGCTCAACATGAACGTTCCCGGTACCATCACCGAGGAGGGTATCAAGAAGAACCTCCACATCGGTCTTGGCTACATGGAGGCCTGGATCCGAGGTGTCGGCTGTGTCCCCATCAACTTCCTCATGGAGGACGCCGCTACCGCCGAGGTCTCCCGAAGCCAGCTTTGGCAATGGGTCAAGCACGGCGTCACCACCGCCGAGGGCAAGCGTGTTGACAAGGCTTACGCCTTGAAGCTGCTCAAGGAGTCTGCCGACCAGCTCGCTGCCGCCGGCCCCAAGGGCAACAAGTACCACCTCGCTGCTCAGTACTTCTCTAGCCAGGTCACTGGCGAGGACTACGCCGACTTCCTCACTACGTAAGTTTATCCCACTCAACAGAATGCCACACAGATCAGATTGCTAACCATGGTCCAGTCTCCTGTACAACGAGATCACCCAGGCTGGTCCCCCCAGCCCTGCTTCCAAGCTGTAAATGGGTCGGAACATGTGGGAAAAGTATACCTGAACTGAAATTGGGAGCGTTTCATGATTGTATGTTTGGATAACGACGGCCTTTGATGCGTCACGGTCCTGGGTAATGATATCATTTGTTATTATATCACCATAGTTGGGCAGTCTAGCTGCAACAAAATGGAGTTTATGCTTTATCAAGTCAATATGTGGATCAAGAAATTGTGTGAACACACCATCTACTTGACATCATTCCCCTGCCATGGAATACAGCTAGTGACATCTAAGATCTCTCACACATAGGTCCCTGGTGATTTTCCATTATGTCGCCTACCAACTATCTGTTAGGTCTTTGTTGGTATAAAGTGTCGGAATTCGGGTCTTGTTGCTATCTAGATGGTAGATTCTAGCTGAGGGCGAAGTTGCGTAGTTGGTGATGTTGGGTAATACCCAGGCTTCATCGGCAACCTCCAGCCATTATGTAACAATAGCACATAGGTAGGCAGCACCAATCATCTATCAAGTATAAACCCATTGAATTCGAAAGGGAACTCTTAATATCGCCTAAAAGCACAGAGCTCCAGAACTTAAGAACAGCGTCCTCCTACCCTAGATCCCAACTCACAACTTATGCTTTATCTGATCAAGCCCAGTCACGAATACAATTTTTAATGTCAGATTGGAGGAATAACTTTATTCTGCACGATGGTGCCTAGTTCGGTGCTAAGAATATGCATTGATCTGTCTGGTATCCATTGATTGACTCCTTTCAAGGAATCACTCTGGACCATCTAGAAGGGCCCATGTGGAACGATGAACTAACGAGGTACGGATAGTCTGAGCAACAAAAGATAGAAAGCCTGAACCTAGCCCCGAAGACATAAAAGAAAAGCAACATAGGGGAGCAGTGATCGGCGTGAGCAACAAAACAGAGGCGAGTGTCATTCCAACATTAAGCACAACGTCCTTACCAAGAGACTCCACGGCGCAGCAACAGCCAATGCCAGCATACAGCTGCACCACCATAACATAGTACTGCAAAGTCATTCATTACTTTACCCTCACTTACTGAACTCTCACCAATAAGAGCATCTGAACCGCGCCAACTCTCGCGGCTTCATAACGGCTGCCCAGAAGTCGACGTGCTTCTCGACCAACTCATCACCGTACCGGTCTCGCCCAATCTCGCTCATTACCCTTCGGAGATGGCTACCCGGCAGCCAGTCCTTGACGTCCCAAAAGATCCTCCGTTGGTGGATATTCTCACGGAATGCAGGGTCAAGCTGCCACTGCCGTGAGAACTCGGCTCTGGGAGCAGCGTACGACACGCCCCATGGAGACCGTACAGGCACGCTGCGCCATTGATGGACTTGAAGTGGCACTTGGATTGTCGTCGTGAGGGAGGCAATCCTCAGCGCGGGCATCTGAGCGCACGCTCGTCCAAAGGCCTCAATCAGGGGCACGATGGTCGTTTCATCCGGCACCCAGCGGAACAGACACATCGAGTCACCCGACCGTCGCTGGTTCTCCGAGTCTGAATACTGAAGTGCTGCTGCCATATCTTCTTCTTCGCTCTGTCCGTATCCAGGAGGTAGCAGAGCATCCGAACCCAAAGTAGCTGGGGCATCGATGTGCTCGGCAGGGGCACGTGCCTTAAAGTACCAACCTCCAGAAGGAGTAGTCATGTCAAATTGAAGATCGAGGCACTCCAGGTTCTGCCAGAAAGGCTCCGGAAGAGGAGCAGTAGGGCTCGGCCAGAAGAGAGACTGGTCAAGGCAACCCGTGATGGTGAGGTTCGTCAAGGCCTTGAGACCACCCGTGGCCTCACGAATGGCGCCGCACAGGGGGTCGGAGGTCATGTCCGCGGATGTCAAGTCTGCCGGATGCCACGCATGGTTCCAGAGGAGCTCCTGGCGCATGCAGACTTCGAGTGTCCTCAAACCGGCAGCACCGGGCAGTGCACCCCGTATAGAATTGGCAAGTTCATGCCGTTGAGACCGACGTAAAACTGGATAACGTCGTTCCGTATCACTCATGAACCAGCTGCCCTTCCGCAGGTTTGGCAACTTTGCTGCAATGTCGATGGCCGTCTTCGGAGCAAGTGGCCTCTTGGTTGCACGAGTGGTGAAAGCAACAAGGGATGTAACTATAGGAAGCTCTGCAGGTCGAAGGAGAGCAAGATAAGAGTACTGGAATCGGCGGTCTTGAAGGTCACGATGAGCAACGCCATCCTCGTTGCCAGGTTCGACTGGCTCCAGGCTGGTGACACGACCCGGAACTCGAAGTCCGGCATTGAGGTTCTGGTCATCAGAGGGCGAGTAGATGGCCTCAATCTCGAGCCGAATGCAATAGGGGTGTTCTTTTCCAGCTATCTCATCGTCCCATGTCTTCAGAATACCGAAGAGATCGCTCAATGCCTTGGTAAAGACCTCATCGTTGGCTCGCCGGTCCGGCTCACGCTCAAACCGGCCCCGAGCGTCCGTGTCGTACTCTGGGAGGACGATCGTGTAGAAGATGGTACCGAGGTAGCGGCGGCGGCTGCCCCTGACAATCTTCTCGAAGCCGTCAAGATCGGTGCTTCTCAGACGAAGCTGGCGAAATGTCTGTCTCTCGATGGCCTCCTGCCATGGGCGGGAGATGGTTGCCAGGGTATGCCGTCTCGCGGCCGGACCGGACCGGGGCACGGATCTCCAACTCTCAGATAAATCGGCGAACAAAGCTCCAATCTCGTTGTGAATTTCTTGAGGAAGATGATCCATATTTCGACGACGTATTCCAGGTGTTGTAGTGACGGATCTAGTGTGTAAAGGACCAAGTAATGTCTGCGACACATCGGATGATATTTGAGCTTCTCTCTGGAGATGAAGTGTCGGTCTCGCGGGGAAGCGACACGTGACGGTGTTTTCAAGAGCATCATCCTGTCTCCCTGTATGTTGCATGCAGGAGGAGTGGCGAGGTCATGGGCAAGGCGGCTAGATGGAGCTGTTTGGAGCACATCAAGCACACATAGGCCGGGCGGCCGTGATGGCTGCAGCTTTGGTGTAGCAGAATGTTGGCAGCATCCTGGCCAAGGCTGGGAATAGCATCACCACACCTCCCGGGTTGTAGCTGGTCTGCGAAGAGCCAGACTACCCAGGCACTGGGTAGGAACGACAGAGTCTACTGTGGATTAGAGACTGAGCAGCAGTGCTGCACGAGGAAAGGCATGTTATGCTGATATCAAGTCAGATCCTACAAAACCGTCAGCGGCAATTCATCGAGTGTGACGCATCAATTGAACTGAATCGGCGGGAATTGGGGCAAGGATTCAATCATGGAGGGTGGTACTCATCCATCTAGGCGCGGCATATTTCTCATTCTTGATCGTTGATCAAAGTCCGAACCGGCAAACGACGTCGAGATCTGCTCTTGACTTGACCGGGGCGGCCAGCGATTTGAGCCAGGGGAGAGAGTCGTGTGCCCACCACCGAACCGCTCTTGGTGCCGATTGACATAAGCTTGGGATGCACCGATCGGCGGAATGTCATTTCTTTAGAGCCATTCTAATCGCATCTTGCGCTGTCAGCTCACCACCAGCCACCAAGCCATTCCCCCTTCAGAGCACTCGCTAGACGCAGCAACAGCCGCAACTTGGTCGATAGCCGCGCACCGATGATCCGGGAAGCGGCAGTTCCCATCGTCACGATGCGGCTTGTCTGGGCCCTTCAGCCTGGTCGTGTTCCAACAGAAGCTAGCAGGCATGATGCCACCGCAGACAAACCCGTGATCTTACCTGACCGGTCCGGTGGGCATTCCTGCTGAACAAACAGTGACCGGGAGGGACGAGCAAAGTCCGCAGTCCCCTCCAAGAGCTCAATCGGGCGGCTGGGGAGTGTACTCCGTACTGCGATGCGAGTCTTGATGCTTGTCTGGGAGACCACGGGCCATCCATATGCACGTACCTTGTCAACCATCACACTATCCTGGAGCCTCGTCAAGCAACGCAACAGATGAGACCATCCACCCATCAATCACTCACTCTCTCTTGCTTTGGGCCCTGAGCCCTGGGCCCTCGCCATGGAGTGGCTTGCATCTACCCGCAGAAGCAGTCAGCCCAAGTCAATCTCTTCAAACGCACAAACCAGCCCTGCTTGTTCAATTTCCCATCGCCATGCCATCGATGGATGCTCCCCGTCGCAAAAGCAACCACCTCAGCTACTCCACCGCAGCGCAGCTGCATGTTGGGGGTCCGCACAAGCATGCGCTCGCCTCCATCCAGTAGGTACACGACGCACCCGGGATATGCTTGTTGGCGCAACGCCCCTAGGGCTTAGGTGAAGTGGCCCTCGGCATTTGAGATGCGGACGCCCTGAACTTGGGGATTCCTGTTGTGCTGTGGGCGCGAGTGGCGCGCCCACTGCCAGTCTCGCAGCATGAGCTTTGTGTCGTTGGCGTTTGGGGCATCCTCCATGGGTTCGGTTAATGGATCTTTGCGTTCACGCACGCACAGTCTGAGGATGCCCGCCCTGTGGAGGCGAGAGGACTCGACGACGACTCACCTCACACTTGACGTAACGTAGGGAAAGCCGCAAGGCAAGGCGCGGCTCCCGCGCGGATATCTTAACGGCCGCGCCGGGGACGACAACGGCAGCATGGCGACGCTATCGGCGATAGATACGGTGCCAGAAAAAGCAATTCCGCAACTGTCCTATAGGCAGGGAAGTAGAACTTGGGGGGCCAATCATGAGCGGACGCCCTTGGCGTCTCCCTGTCAAGGAGTGTGCATCGTGCGCATCTGGTGGACAGTGTGACACTCCTGGCACCCGCTTTCAATACCGTCGATGTCGCTCTTTCTGGCTGCGAAATTCGTGCACAAAGGCAGGATGCACGTAGTTTGATATTGAGAGCGGTTGGCGCACACAAACGTCCTGACATAACGCCCTAGGGACTAACCTAGTGAGAAGGCTTGGACTGAAGACGCCACCAGGAACGATCGGCGCAGGGATGCTCAGTGCAGATCGTCCGCCATTTGGCGGCCGCTTGGTGTTGAAGAAGGCCTTCTCCACCGTCGCAACCAGCCTCATGCTGGTCAGGGATGCCCAATTGTGCCAGTCCTGAGAGCCAGCTTCCTGGGCCGCAGGGCGGCCGACCCCCATCCCACCCAGTCTCTGACCCTGGCAGATACATATGTACGATCGTTTGGGTCTGACAATCCCCCTTCTGCCTCAGAGGTCTCCCTCCCCGTCCCTTGACGGAGGTTGTCCCTTTGGGGGCTGACAAGAAGAAAGCAGAAACCGTGCCTAGCGCTCCTCTGAGGGCTGAGAAGCCAAGACGCAGATCCACGTGCCGAACGGCTTTTTCCACATCCACTCCATCCATGGCTTAGCGAGGCATCACGCAGCCAGTGTGGCTACCTGCTTTGAACAGAGGATATGCTGCTCTCAGCAGTGACGCGCGACTGCCCATGGTTGTCCATTCTCAATTTGATATTGTCGAGTTTACGTCTGGGAGGGAAAATGACAACGCATGCAGTCGTTTAAGGATCCGAGGACATGGGCTGTCCAAATGTCTCGACAGACTTCCTTCCACCTTGTGCGGTACGTTCCATCGCCCCTGGTCGTGTGACACTCGCACGGCAGCTCTTTGATTAAGCTGTCGACAGGGCGCATTTCTCCTGGAAGCCGACCTGTACGAACAGCACCCGCTGCGCGAACTCAGCTGAGCCGACGGAAGCGTCACTCATGCTCGGTACCGTCATCAAAACCCAGCTGGCATCCCCCACCAACTCGTTTGTCTCGGCACGGTAACCAGCTTTCGCGTGTCCCCCCAGACACACAGTGGGTCACTTAGACGGAGGATTGTTCCAGGAAGCCCATTCTCCCAGTCGTGCGCGAAATCCGTGTGGCACCAAGGGGAGTCGGCGATTTCGAGTCCTTTGTCGTCAAACCCACGATAACCTCGGATATAGTACAAATGGAGGATTCTGCATCCGTGCGACATGGGGCAATGGGATCTAGTATGTCCCGTACTACCGGGATGGGCAAGGAATCCGCCGTGGACGGCCAGCTGGGACGACCTTGGTCGAATGGTCTCGATCTTCATCTTGCTCCGCCTTATGGCACGATCCCCGCTTTGTTGATGCTCAGGCCAAGCTGCTAACGAATGGAGCTTGCATTGGCGTGACGTTTGTGCTGAGAGCCTTATCGTGAAAGCACGCCTCCACCAGCGGCAGACGCCATCGGGCTGGCGGCCCACCGGGCTAATTTGGCACACGGATGGCTTGCGGTTAGCTTTGCTCTGGTGCCCCTGGCTCTTGAGGATCTGGTTCTGGCACATGGCAGCGCGTTTCGCATCGACGGGTCAGGATCGCCACAATGGATTGACAGGTGTGAGTGTGGTGCCGTCCGGAGAAGAGGGTGCTGTGGGTGCACCATGCTTGGAGGTGTGTAAGCGAGGACCACCCAGCTTGGAAAATCTCGGCCAAACCGCTCAGTTTGGTGTTTAGTCCTGCGGATTCGGGAGCCGGAGGACGTGCCAACCTGCCAAGGTTGCCAGTCATGAATGCTTTCATTGTCGCTGGGTTGGGCAACCGGTCTGGTCGACCTTGGGGTTATTGGCTGGGTAGAGTTACATAGCCAGTCAGCGGAGTCATTAGCTGTCCCACCACGCAGAGCGCTCGGAGGTTGCAAGTTCAGTTGGGCCGGGGTGAATGGCATCTTCCGGCGGTCGGTTGAAACTTGTCTTGGACGATATTGGGTCGTGAACCGCTGGTCCGTTGCACGTTCTCGATGTCGAGCAATTAGAAGTTCGGGCGCCTGGCGTGGGGCGTTCTCGTTCAAAATCGTCGGTGAGCAGACAGGCTATCCTTGAAACTGACGCTTGATTAACTGTGCTCGAGCCAAAGTTTGGAACCGAAGCTATCGATTCTTTTTCGGCTATCATTGTCACTGCTGTGTCATCTGAAGTCCGGCTAGCCGGGTGTGTCATGGCGCCTTGACCCCAGAAAGGGGGGCTCTCCAAGTCTTCTTGGCTTTGGTGGTGGCGGCAGCATTCCGCAGCCTCTTGACAGGGGCTGGCCGAGATCCATGCGCCCATCTGGGTGTGCTGTGTGGAGATGGAGATGCAACTTGGAGAATGGGATGGGGATGCAGTCGTGGCAGCGTGTCTGTCTTAGTCAGCTAATGATGTGAGTTGCTGGTTGGAATTTTTGCGGAGCAACTTCTTGGAAGTGTTGGTGATGTTGCGCAGCAGGCAGGAACCTAGATACCAGGCATAGGTAGGTCTTTCCCTTGGACAGGCATTTAGGCTAGATCAACCCGGAAGGAACCTGAGCCTGATCCAATGCCATAACATCAAGGAGAAGACAGGTAGGTGGGACCGTAACTGCGACTTCGACTGCGACTGCAACCGCCTCGCTCGGGCACCAGCCGAGCCCTCGTCTCCTACAACGAGGGGGAATTATCCCTCCATCTTACACAACCAGACAATCCCTAACGATTAAACCCATGAATGCTTCAGCCAACGGCGTCTGTTTCCCCATGCTGCAGGTGCCCAGCAGATCCCTCTGAGATTCCTGAGAGCGCATGACTTGGGGGCGCTGGCCCAAGGATCAAGGGTTCACATGTTACTTGCTGACCCAGTTCTCCAACCTCGAACAGCATCATCATCCATCTCAAGATCCATCATCCTCGTCAACCAATGCCTCCGCCGCCCCATACCCCGCACTACCCTGCAGTCGCTGTCAATTTGGGTATACCAAAGCCCAAGGTGGCATCAGCCATCTGGCAGATGATCCCAACGGGGTTGCGCGATGCCAAAAGTTGAATGGTGGCGGAGTCGCTGTCTCGCCTTGGGAAAGAAGCTTTCTCCTAGCGGAGCTCAGTTGACCATCAAACAGCCCCCATCGACTTCAACACTCGAACTGGACGAACAGGGACGACAGGCCCAGAGGCTGTTGCCGACTTGTCTGTGCAGCAACACACTATCTCTTGCCTAGAACGACGTCTGGAGCCTCATGGGGAGAGAACGTGACAACACTGGATCCGGGCAGTCAATCTCAATCCACTGCGTCGAACAAGGTTGGCTGCTGATAAGGCAACCAAGAGGCAGGAATGAAAGGACTCGATTGCGATCCGTCCTTCCCAAAGCCAAAATCGAAATACACCTGGAGTCGGTGTATCTGGAGCACTCGGAATTGTCTGTCTATCAATGGAAGATGTGCATCATCGGGCGCTGGGCGGACGACGCTACATGGCTAACAACCCGAAGAGCCCTCCTCTGGCGATCCAACACGCGGTATTGAGCCTCAATAACACGTTCAGGCTTATCGGACGCTCAACAAGGAGCCGAAGGCGAAACCGATAGATGGCCATATCATCATGGTCGCAACTGAAGCGAACAAAGGATATCATCGTCTATACATTCCTCCACGGCTGGAATCAGCCTGGAAGGTTATGAGCGTCTACGTTCCGCGATGGGGCCAACTAGCGCAGTATCTGCTATTTGATTCGCAGAAAAACCGAGGAACCAAGGTCCAGAGCCTCATCTCCCGCGCTGGCTAATCAGGAAGCAGATTAATGTCGAGACAAGACTCCCCGCCTTGCCTGTATTGGGGAATGTTAGACGAGTTTAGCCATGTGACGAAGTTTCACCTCGGACAAAGATGGCCTGCGATGTTGAGCAAGAGCATCTACAGCGGAACTCCCGACTTGATCATGTCAACTACTGGTATAATCCGAAGTCGATTGATACCGTTGCGTCGAGTACGTAATCAGCATCTGTTGAGAAATTGCGAGATCCAATTTTAGGCCTCGGTGATTGACAGCTGCACCTGAAAATTGTCTCTGGGTCGTGCTGCGTTTTCTCGGGAGATGCTACCGCACCGTGTAACGGTATCACAGTAACTCGCACCAAAGCGCAAGAATCACCAAGAATCAACCTCCCTTGACCATTCGTCAACCGGCCAGGTGTTTGGCCTGAATCCTGCATCATGATCTCACCCCCATGATGGAACGGGATGAATGCAGCGGACGCGATGTGATCTGTGGAACACGACCGGGAAGAGAATGGGCATACGGGCCACTCATGGCACATGCTGGGGCCAGATGCACCCCCAAGCGACTGGCTCCGATATTGGTCATGCAGGCTGTTGGCCCCAGCGCCCATGACGGCAAAGCCCTGCCTGCAGATACTGTACCTACCAGGGCGAGACAGGCATCCTGAGCCATTTCACCTCTGTCGCTTCCTGGTCCATGCACCTCAGCTGAGTCTGGACCAGGTTCTACGCGCGACGTAGTTCGGCGTCAACGACTTGGCACTAGTCGGATGCAAACCCTAAGAAGAGCGGCGACTCGGGAGATCACAAGGAGACAGCGCAAAGTTTGGCGTCAACTGAGCTCGGCGGGGAACCGAGCTGTCACGCACCCGACGGCGACTAGAGGAGCCGTGATGTATTCAGTGCGAAAGGACTGAACTATATTCGCATAGCCGCCTCTCTGAATGGACCAGTTTTACTGTTGGGTGAATGGAACCAATTTGGTTTGCACGGACCGGGATTTGGGAGGTCACTCTCGCGGATTGTCCCATGCAAGCTTTCAGGTGAGTGTAGGTACGTATTTCTCTGACCAGCTCAGGAGAGAGGGACGCGAACACTTTGTTGGGAGGATGTTTGCTTGCTTGCCCGCTTGGTCGCTGTCCTGTCATGGTCTGACATTTCACGATATTAGGGCTCATGATGAGTGAGCTGTTCATGGCAAGGAACCGCCAACGTCTTCGAATGCTTGTCTGGATCAGTTTGTTCCCATTCTCTGGGAGACCGTTGCGAAAGGCTGAATGGCTGGCAGATTGGCTTGCTTCCTGGCTTGCCGGCTTGCTGAATGGGGCTTTGTCCCGCCTTGTCCTTGCGCTGGGCTGTTGGTGCTTCTTCAACCTCCGCATTGCTAGTGCCCACCCCTCTCAACTCATCCTTCGCAGTACACGGCGACTGTGTGCTTGTGTTGAGATATTGGTCAAGGTATGCCCTGCTCCAAGCCAATCCTGTGGTGATTTCCTACAGGACTGCATAGTCCTACACAGTACAGTATGCGACGGCAGTGGTTTATGAGATGACTGCATTCGATTCTTGTGGATTCAATAATCAGGGTAGACAGATGTATCTCTTCAGTATTCATGGACCCAAAAAGCAAGTACGTACAGTACATGGTTGGTCACCTCCACCCACGGGCAGATGTGAGGGAATGTTCGACTAACCTTGTTCCATCCTAGCTTGATGCATTGCAGATGGCCGATTCCTTGCAACACTCTTCCTGACGGTGGCCAAGCTTCCGAGTTGAACGAAGTGTCAAGACAAAGCGCAGGGATTGTATCCGTGGCAAACAAATCTGATACAAAGTCTCGCACGATGGAAGATGCAGGACGATGAAAGACATGCAGCGGAGGTCAAGAGTCCCGAGTCTGAGGACTGTTTCTCTCGTGTGGACAGGAAGATGTGAGGAGATGGTGATCGGTGATGTTACACAAGCCCTCGCTCACATCAGGGCATGATCGCCACTTTGCCATGCGGACTGAGGATCGGTCGACGAAAATGCAAAACACGCCGGTCTGGGAGTTGACGCTCAGGAAAAAGCAACCACACAGTTCATAAAAAATCAGGCTCTGTCTGTAATGAGTGAGGGATTGCTGCGTTGCGTTGCAACCAGGCACCAGGGTTCAAAGAGCCAAGTTTGCTTGGACGAGTGACATGAAAGCTGACTGGGCCAGAGACTTGACTGCGACAAGGGTACCGAGGTCACCCCATCTTGCGATTTCCTGCGCTTGGTCATTTATGGCCTGTGTGGGCTGAAAGAGGGAAATCATGGAGAGAGAGGTCTTGACGATGTGCACGTACTGTACATCATTCACAGAGGATGATGAACATGTGCTGGGTGCCAGTCTCTGTGGAGTAAGGTATCCTACGGAGAAGACCTTATCACTGAGACCAAAACTCGAAGCAGATCAGAGGTTGGTCACGGACCTTCATTCCAGCCCACCTCCATTCCAGCCAGTTGGTTCACCCATTGATCAGACGTCGATTGGCTTGGCCGCCTTACCCGATGGGCTTGATCGTGTGGACGGATCAGAGGTCAGGGTGGCTACGCCCGCAGGACCAAAGGCCAAAAGGAGACAGAGGACTGGGGAGGGCTGCTGTCGCCAAAGTTTATGACTTGTGACCTGCGTCGTTGCTGGGCGGGAGTCGAGCGCCTCGTCCTTGATGCGTTCCCAAGAGCTTGGTTAGCATGGCTGAGTCTATCCGTCGATGGCGGCGGAAAGGCTCGCAGAGTGAGGGACAAGGTGTCGCGCCGGGATCCACGATGGACTCCAAAGACTAAGGATCCTCCCCCGGTCGTCCTACCAAGCCCCTTGTTGGGAGCCAGGGGAAGGGGCGTGCACCCTGCAGCACCCAAGCTCGGGCTCAACTGATGAGGACAGGGGTCGAGGGAGACTCGGGACAGGGGTGTGGGCCAGCGATCCGGTGGGTGGACAGGGGCTGAGTGAGAGTTGCGAGAGAAGCAACTTTGGATGTCATTGACTGATGAGGAAGGATGATTTCCTCGGAGGACAGGACGGATACAGCCGTGAGGAGCGACACGAACCGTACTGTAAGGTGAGGCCGTATTCCTCATCTCATCTCACTCGGGGCGATTGTCATGGACAGGAACGGTGTATGGTTTCACTGCGCACGCCGCTTACTGCAGTACGTATTTGCCGCTTACTGCCAGTCAGACGGGACCTGACGAAGGAAGGCTCTCTTCACATTTCTGAGAGATCACCCAAATCTGGGGAATGCTCAAGGGGCCCATCAAAGCCCCAAATGCATGGCAGCCCTTGCAACTGAAGCAAAGCACGGGCAGGTAGGGCGTTAATAATGAGTTACAGTGCAGAAAATAATCGACATGGGTATCGGGGCAATACACATGGGGCATGGATAGCGGCAAGGGCCTGGCATCGCACTGCATGGTATGGGATATTTCGGACCCGTCTCACATACGAGCATTGTGCTCTTTGCCGCAATCTTGAGAATTTTATTCTCCTTGCCTGCTTGCTCTGCCTTGAGTAGCCGGACACAAGCAAGGTTGGAGGTCTGATTCTCGTATCTCATCTCACTCAGCTCCCCATCCCATCGGACTAGGCGGCAGAGGTGGAAAGACGATCCACAACAAAACTCTTGACCCAGCCTGTTCTGCAGCCAGTACCGCGAAAGCGGGAGTGAAGCAAGGGTGTACCCTGGAGCGGCGTGGGCAGCCAAAGCAACAAAGTGAGCGATATTGGCGCCAGTCCCGAAAAAAGAATTTGAGACAGAGACATATGGGCGAGTTATAGGATGCTGTACGACATGCTTATGGATGTGAGCATGATGAGAAAATCAAGACGGCTCATGAGGGCCGAAGTGTCCAGTTCTCGCGCAGCAATAAACTACGGTGGGCAATGAATCCGCCATCGAGCCCGTGTTCTAGGGGCATGCTGGTGGGAGTCCATGTCTCTCTTGCGAGGTATCTGGCTGTCTCTGCATCCAGGCTGTCTTGCGATGATTTACGTCTCATTGACCCTACTGAACAGCTCTGATGCTGGGCTAGTCGGATAGATACTATACTATCCACGGACTTGGGCAGGGGAGGAGATTGATGAATCTGTGGCTGTCTTTCTTGAGGCTCCCACCCCCTGGTTCCAGCGCCGCAAGACTGGACCAGCGTCTTCTCACAAGCAGCTGTCTTGCCTGGGTCTTCCTGGAAGGATGTCGCCAGTAGCAGGATGATGATACTGGAAAGTCACAACCCCTGCTGTCTCTGATGCCGCCAAGGTCGGCATTGGAGGCTGCTGCCCAAGCGTTGACCACTTGGCTTGGCTCCAAGTGCCTCTCTCTCGATTTCCCAGACATGGCGGTCCAATGATGAAAGAAGCGTCAGGTACATGGTCCAGATGGACTAGACAACTGCGCCCCCGTCGCTCTGAGGCCTTGGTGTTGCAGCCGTCGAGCCCTAATAGGGAGCAAGAGGTTCTAGGCTCGGGGCTTGGACCCAGTCACGGTCCTGTCGGTGCCGTCTCCGTGAGCTTATTGATCCGTGTGACTGATACGGGGGTCCATCTCCAAGATCCATCCGTGATAGTGTCGTTGAGGTCGGCGACTGATGGGTCCTTCTTTCACTCACGGCTTCGCTGTTGCCGAAGGACCAGAACCAGACCAGAATCAGGGTCCAGCTCTGGGTGGGCAAGGCTCTCGATTGAATTCCCCTCTTGGCGCGTCGCCTAGCGCAGAGGTGAATAAGGCCCGTGTGTACCTGGTAGCAGCCCTGCCAGAAAGTGACTGCTCATGATAGAAGGTGTTCACTTGCCACGTTGTATACACCCACTCACACAGATAGGGAGACACAAGCGGTTATGGTTATGGGTTGGCAATTTACTCATGTCAAGCACATTCTTGACTACCAGGGCTCAACACCACCACCACCATCACCACCATCATCATGACAAGCATGATCTGCCTCTCATCTGGGGGGCAACCAGGGGACGCCTTCCGGACGCCGTCCCCGTTGTGCGCTCTACGCCTCCAGGGGTCGTGGGAGAAACAGAGTCCAGCCGGTCGGTTCCCGCCACTGCCACAGCCGGGGGGCCAAGGGCCAAAAGCAGCCTCGCCAAAGCAGCCAGGGCAGCCAAAAGCGGCCATCAGCCCGCAGCCGGGAGGCCAGGACTCATTGCATTGGGGAAACTGGGCTTGATGGCTGGGGGCGCTCAGGTTCGAGAGGAAGAGCCCAGCGGTTTGGCAGTCTAGCCCTCCCCGGACTTGGGAAGCCCCACGAGACATGATGGATGGGCAGAATACAGTACAACAGCGACTACACTACATGGGAGGCACAGACGTCGTAGAGCAGACGAGCGAGAGTGGAAGACATGCAATGACGGAGGGACCCGGGCCAGGGCCAGGACTAGGACCAGGACCTACCTAGCCTCCCCCCAGCCCCAGGCCAGACTCTTTTTTCCCCTTCCAAGGCAAAGAGAAGATGAGGAAGAAGTAAAAAACCACAATGAGAAGGCGTGTGCGTTTTACGGGAGGGATTTGCGTGCCGTTCAATGTGGGCATTGGGTATCCCACCCCCCTGGTTCCCGATCTGGGCCAGCCACGCAGCAAAGAGTAGGGACGGGGACTGGCGATCCCGTGTGCCAGAGGAGAGGGAGATCAACATCAAGTGGAAAGGCCAGACGAAGGGACCTGCTTGAACTGGGGGAGGGGAAGGGAAACAAAACATGTGAGCGGAGCGACAGACAGCGACGAGATATCACGGGGGCGAGAAGCCTCTCCCCGATCGAGACACAGGCAGAGAAAAGAACACACAGACGCATCATGTCTGCTGTTAGACTTGTTCGACTCACGGCGCAACTCCTCATCTCACATGCAAGCAAGAAGGCAATTTGCACTCATTCTTGCTGTGTCGGTCGGTGTCGGTACGGCAGCTGAACCACCACGAGGTACAGTACTTGGGTCCATATGCATACAGTACTGTACAGTACATACTCCGTACATACATTTCATTGCGCAGTGGTGTTCTCGTTGTGCATGGCATCAACCACTCATTAATTCAACCATTCATTCATTCATTCATTCGTTCAGTCATTCGCCGAGCCTCGTCTTGTCGTCTTCAGCTCAACATGGCATGGCACACTCCCAGCAACAACATTCATTGACTGAATAGCACAATTGCACCTCAATCTGGTCTGTGCCTTGTTGTGCTGTCAGTCATTCTCATTCATTCATTCATTCATTCATCAACTTGACTTTCATGTCTCGTACCCCGCTGCGTCCACACCCAGAGAGACAGAAGCAGAACAGGGGGAGTGTGTGCCCCCTGCTCGCTCTGGCGCCACCCCTTCCCTTGGCTTCATGTCTCCGGCTCCAGCTCCGGGCCTGTTGCTGGTGGTGGTACTCTGTAGGTGGTTGGTTGGAGGTGTCCATTGCCCTGCGGTGCTTGCAGCCAGCTCTGTCAGTGCCTCCAGTATGGGATGGGCCAGGCCAGTGCCAGTGCCAGTGCGTTTGGGTGTGCCCTCGCTAGTGGTGGTAGTGGGTGGTGGTGAAGGTGGGAGTGGTGGTGGTGGTGCTGGGAGTGGACTGGCTGGCCTGGCCGCGATAGATGTTTTTCTGCTCTTGTTCTCCTTTTGCGTGCATCTCTACTGCACGTACATGACACTCTGGTTTAGCATCCTGTCTCTCATTTTTTGTTTTGTACAGATAGTCTACTGCTCGACCTTCATCCTTCCCTAGGTGTCTCCTAGTCTTCTAGCTGGGCTGCTAGGTCGCTCCACTAGGTGATGATGGCTGCTGGCTCGGGGACCTCATTCTTGCTTGCTTGCCTGCTAGGTAAGGACAATACACTACGGCACCGCAGCTGGTCAGGACCTGGGATGTCCTTGAACTGGAGTCCAGTCCAATCCAATTGGATCCAGTCAAAGTCCAGCTTCGAGGCCCCGGCCCAACAGCTGGGTCCATGATCCATTCAGCCCTCCCGAGCTAGTCGATTTTGGCGTCTGGCGTCGTGCCCTAGAGATCCCGTCTCAGCGAGGCCCTAGCCAGACGCTAAGCCCAGAAGAATGCCAAGGCGACAAGCTACGGCCTGAGCAGTTGAGGGCCCCTGCTCTACCTACCACCCCCCCTCGAGGTGATTGTGGGAGCTGGAGAGGGGGTGGTCCAGTCTCACACTCTCTTTTGGTTGTTTTTGGTTGGTCTCGTTGTTTGTTGGCCTCTGCGCTCGTTCACTCTTCTCAACTCTTTTTTCCATCCATCCCCATACGGGTCCATCTTGTTCTTTCTCTCTCCATGTCTGCGCGCTGCGTGGGTGTTACTCGTAGATGCTATCAACACGGGAGGCGTGTCATGGCAAGAGCGCCTCGCGCTGTCGAGGCAGGAGCCCCCCCGACAAGATATACATATACATATTGCGCCAAAGGACGCCACTGAGAGGGCAAACCTTATTGAAAGTCTTTGGACTCCCATTGACGACACCCCAAGCAAATCCCACCCCATTCATCCCCGATTCAAGTCTCCAACCTGGCAGCATCGTGACTATTTGACTGCTCTACTAACCAGACCTTGCAAGGGCATTCATTCATCTACATTGATCATCCTCTTCAGCTTTTTCTTCTTCTTCTCCCCCCTCCTCCGTCTCATCCAATCTCTTTCATCCCAACTTCTCTCTGCCAGTGCTGACCCGTGCCTGGCACTGACTGCATCACCACCGCCATCCCCTGTCACTCACTGTGCTGCTTATGCTTAGAGTTTGGCCTCGGACCTCGAAGCAAACCAAACCCATCCATCGCCTGGGAGATCCCGCTGTTTGTACTTGTACTGTACCGTCATCCGCGAGCGAGCTTTAGGTGCAAGTGGTCTTGTCGACGTGTATACAAGAAGCTCAGAGCTCCTTCCCCTCCTTTGGCGTGGTCGACCCCAGCCCCTCGGCGATACAAAGCAAACGCCTTTCCCGGACTTCAAAGCCATTCATCAGCCATCTTCTGCCGTCAGACCAAACTCTACCTATTGCCTTTGCCGACACGGGAGCGCGCACCTGTCCTTTACAGCCAGCCTTTGACGCTGACGACCCGCCAACGTCTCGACAGCAGCCCCCAAATACCACGGCGTAGGATCGCGACAACGTGCCATCTAGAGCTTCATTCCTGCCCGCTTGAAGACGAAAAACCCGGCGACAAGGCCCTTTACCCACCGGGGCAGCATCTCGCCCACCAGCAACATCCTCATCCAGACCAAAAAGGCATCCAGCTGCAGCACTCGCGATAGGTGACCAACAAGGCAGCGGCGGAAGCCATAACCACAACTACCCACCACCACAAGCACCTCCACCTCCCGACATGGCAATGGAGAGCTTCTCTGCACGCCGTCCGGCTGCTGGCACACTTCCAGCCTTTTCTCTGCCTCCACCCAATGCAGATGTACCAAGTATGGCCAAAGATCCCCTCTATCCTCATATCCCTGGAGACTCTTTTGAGAACTACCACAACCCGCGCGGTATCGACTCGGCTGGGTACCCATATCCGTCGTCGTATCCTCCCCTCCCCGGCCCCTTTCCCGATCGTCGCCTCTCGTCTTCGCCCAGTGTTCTGACCCCTTCGCCAGGAGCTAGTGACGGCCTGAGCCCCAGTCTCTCCAGCGTTCACACCGGCAGCTCCCAAGGATCCCAAGCTCCCGGCGGAATCCAGTACTCGTACGGAGGCCACGTCCACGGCGCATGGCCTACCCCGGGAAACAGCTCGTCATATACCGTCAGCTCCGCGACTCAGGCTCAGCCCACCCTCGGACAGCAGCACTTTGCTGGCCGCAGCTCGTCCATCTACAGCCAAAGCCCGTCGATTCAGCAATTCAACCACCCACGAAGCTCCCAGTCTCCGGCGACTGGAGGAGAAGGACTCCCCCCGCCGCCATATGACCAGGTTCATCACCCCTTTCAGACTTCCCTCTCTGGCGGAGGCGGCCAGACCTCTCCCTCAGGCTTGTCTTCGGCATCCCAACCGCCTCAGAGCGCAATTCTGACTTCGCAGAACCCCGTATCTACCCAGCCTCCTACCCCCTCGAGTGCACCCGCCCACGTTGACTCGTATACGCATACGAGGCCGCCTAGCACGCCGAGCTATTATACTGCATCGTCTACGCCACAACAGTCAAACTTTCCCTCCTACCCGCCTCAGCCTTCTCCGACACAGCATTCGCCTCCTAGCACCGGCCCAGTGTCCAGGGGCTTGGGTTCGCTCTCAGGCCAGCCACAAGGACCTGGAATGGCGCCTCCTGCGCCATATCGACCGTACCCGTACCAGTCTCTGCCCACCATGGGCGGATCCGTCATGTCCAACATTCACCAGCCTGGTGGTCAGATGTCGATGATTCCCGGGATGGGCGTGCCGCAATATCCTCATCATATGATGTACGGACATGCTCAACCTGCTCCTCAGTCGGAGCGCCCTTTCAAGTGCGACCAGTGTGTGCAGTCTTTTAGCCGCAACCATGACTTGAAGCGGCATAAGAGGATTCATCTTGCAGTCAAGCCTTTCCCCTGTACTTTCTGCAGCAAGAGCTTTTCGCGAAAGGATGCACTAAAGGTATGAATATTGTCCATACTTGTAACTCAGCGGCATTGATATGAAGGGTGGTTTGCTAACAATATCAACAGAGGCATAGACTGGTCAAGGGCTGCGAGAACAAGGCCAACGAGGCTACCAACAATGGCGACGGCAATGGAGCGGAGCGGAGTGGCGAGGATAACGAGAGCCCCGAAACGAAAAGAGAACCTTGAAAGGCCGATGAGAACGAGTGATTGATTTTCTGCGGCTGGGATACCCATGTTTCGAGACGACGTTTAGACACTTGGTTTCAAGGGGCGAGCGAACGGGATGGTGCTAATGCGGAGGACAATCGCACAACTATGGACTCGAGCCGGGAGGCGGCAGATGCAGGTGGAGGATGGGAAGCAAACAGCGACCCCAACTCCCCCACAGGCCTAGAAGGCGGTTCCTGGCTCGAGACACGACATATTCAACCCTTATACGACTCAATGCATTGTCAAACGGCATGGAATAGGCTTTGCCGCGGACGGATGGGCGCAACGGAGGACGGGAGAATGAGTTATCGGCGTCAAGGGCGATGGACATGGACCTCGGGTCAACAATAGCAAGGACAATCGGTTATGGACGAATTTGCGTCACTTGTGTGTTCTATTCTGGAAAAGTGTCAGTCGGGTCTGACAAGGCCACCACGGTTTTGGGTTTGGAATTAAGTTTGAGTTTGGGTTTTTGGGTTCAAAGGAAGGATCATGGACGAAGATGAGAAGATTGAGATGAGAGGGAACCAACACAGAACGAAACCAAGTTTCGGCATCATGCAAGAGAGCAAACAAACATGGGCGAAGGGTGTCACGGAAGGGTCACGGCCATGGACGGACGGCATGGAAGGGTGACGGGACTGGCATGGTTACTGGACAGTGGGCCTAATTGTATATGGATTCTACACGGCATGGTCTAGACGGGGAATTGGGAACCTCAAACTGGGATTCTTTGTTTTCTCTTATATGGTCTTTTTGACGGGGAGTCTTGATATATTTTGTTTGCTTGAAACATTCACTCATGGCGGGATGGGATGAATGGATGGGTGGGACATGGTGTACTAGGGACAAGGCTGGGAAAATTCTGGAAGGCCTAAACGGGTCCATAACAAATAAAGTCAGATTCACTGGTGCTTCATGCACTGATTCACATTTTTATTCGACTCCTTGTGCCGGTGGAAGGAAACAGGAGTGGTGTCCCGGAGGCGCAGGGCAGGGCAGAACAGGCCAAGCAACGGGCGACAACGGGTATTAGAGAGTGAGACAAGGCGTGAGAGAGACTGTTTCTCTTCTGAAGCCATTGGAGAGAAGAGTGAGAGAAGACAGAGGGAGAGACAGGTTCCGGAGAGGGAATGGCGGACTTTCCAACGCTGGTTAGTGTTGGGGGAGCCTAAGCTGGAGGCGGGTTGGCTGTCTGGCACGGAGAATGGGCGTCAGCCAGCCACAGTAGACTACCGTTATGCCTATTGAAGACGGACCTGTGCGGGAAGGACAGCTCCAGGGTCCAATCCAATCCCAGGGCGGAGCGTCAACTTTGGCTGAAGTCTCTTGATGAGGTGATTGGAAGGCTGGCAGATGGACCCAGATGCAGAGCAGGTTTATGGATTGATTGGAGTTGAAGGTTCAGATTGTGTCCTATTGCAGCAGAGTCTCGTTTTTTTTGCTCGTATGGATCGAGATTGAGTCAAATATGGGTAGGAGATGATGTTGATAGTAGTGATGAATGGTTGTGATGGGTTAGATGTCGCTGACAAGAGTCAAGAATAGAAGGGGGTGAGACGCTGGGAATAGATTAATTCTCGATGTAAAAGATGTTTGCTGTCTGTTTGTATCAACTATCATCTAAATCTTGATCTGGCGCGTCAGCCGCAACCAAATGTAGAGATTACTGCCCAATACTCCAACACGGACGCAGGCCTCAATATTGGCTCTTGCCATTGCCGTTGTTTGATTTTGTTGCGCATGTTTTTTCCTTTTTACTCCTGATTATCTATCCAGCTAGCAGCAGGGAGGCGGTCCGGGTTATTCCCTTTGGGGCCATGTGCGGCAGTTGGGCTTGCAGAAGCAATCCTGGTTGACCATGGGGATGAGAGACAAGAGAGAGGTTTATTGACGTTAAGGGGGTATGAGCATGTATCTGTGACATTCTATTGAGACTAGGGCCTTGGAGGCTGAATGCGAGAGGTTTTTTATTCACGTATCATCTGGTTTTCGCCTTTCTTTTGCGACAAGGTTCTATTCATCTGAAATCAGGCTCTGAGATGGTGGTGGTGGTAATGGTAGTGGGTGGGTGGCTGCAAGGGGGCGCGAAACGGGGTTGCATACATTGATTGTCTTGAAGGGAAAAGCTTGACAAAAAACAGGGCCAAGGATCTAACGCAAACAAGACAGATAGACGCGTGAATGAATTGGTAACCAAGAGCGGTTAGTCTGACATGGCATTTGTATACAAGTCCATAGTGTCGAAGAGGTTTTGATATTCGATATCCTTAGCATTAGCTATCACTAAGATCAAGATCAGGATGCTGACCAACGGCGAGGACCCAGAACAGGCTCCTTCCCAGGGTCTGGACTTTCACTTAATTCTCCCGGCTAGTGTATGAGCCACACTCAACTACTTCCTCACTGCATCAACAATGCTGGTCAGCATCAACTGGGAATACCCTCACACTCCTCTTTTTTAGCAAGCCAAACGCTCTGACAGGCGAGGCCGAAACGTCAAACCTGCTAGCCGGGACCGCCGCAATCCAAACGACGACGACGTTCCCGGCGGAGGGGCGTGTGGCGAATTCGCCCCCCCCTCCCTCTCAATCAATTGTTGTCTCTTTGACCTGCGGGCTTTTAAGCCCAGGCTGCGGGCGGAGGCGTTTGACCGCACGGGGAAGCCTAGGCGAGTGCGAGCGGACTAGAACGGGCGGGGAGAGGGGGGCGTTGGGGCTAGGGTCTGGAACGGGTAGGAAAAAATCAGGCCAGCCCTTCCGGGGAGGGCGTTCCGTAGTAGGCTCGATCACTGAGAGAGAGACATTGTTCGTTGCTAGGTTGGAGGGGGTGGGAGTTCACAAGGCAGATCTAGATGGACAGAGGCCACACGCATCTGGCATGGCTTCTTGCCCATGTTTCTTCACCGGCAACCTGGGTCTGGGTCTGGGAGTCGCTAGACGAAGTGCCGACGAACGACCTCGGATGAAGCCGGTGGTGACATGAAGTGCACGTCTGTGTGTAAGTTATGTGCTCGTCTCGTGTGTCTGAGAGCGGACACAAGTCGGGCATCTTCCATCACAAGCCTTGGCTATGGTGTTGGCATCTGATGGCCAGAGCCTTTTGACCTCTCCCCCTATTCACCGCATGGGCCTGGACAAACTTGTTCACCGTTGTGTGTCTTGACTTGACGGCTTTCAGCTCCTGTATGCTGACTGCATGCGTTATGCGTATAGATACTTTGTGCCTGGAATCTCGTGCCCAGCCTCAGAGTGCCAGGCCAGGACTCGTCGACATGGTATCAGGCTGTGGGTGGTTGCATAGGAGACATGTCCGTCTGCATCAATCACCATCATGCTCGCCTCGTCTGCCGTCGATCATGCTCAATCACACACTTATCCTATCACCTCAGACAGAATACCTTGTCTTCATCTCTCGTACTTTGTCGACAACGCCGATCCATATCACCCCCCCTTTTCCCTTCCCCGACGTGCAACAAGACTCTCACCGTATCTCATTCCGATTGGATCACGCACCTTGCCTGCTGCTTCTACTCTCCCTTGCGGGATGTGCGTGCGTGCGTGCGTGCGTCTCTTGTATGTGACGAGCCACGGTCGCTTGCTTGCCTGGGAGAAGCTGATCCAGCTGAGGCGTGACTGGTCAGAACTGGACCCCGTAGTTCAGCTCCGAGGGCCGGACCTGGGTGATTATCGTGAAGGCTGACTGACATTCAGGGGGGAGGCAAGCAGGCAACTCGAGCCGAGCTGCTGAGCAACCAAGGCAATTTCCTCCTTTCTTCATCGTAGGAAAGACTCTCCTCGAACTCGAAAACCTCCGACGTCGTCACGAATCCTTTCTACCCCCGGAGCCGATTTCCTGCAACCTCCCGTTGTCGTCGGGCGGCAAGAGAGAACCCTTTGTCAGCGCGGGAGCCGAGCCCTGTCTTGTACGACCTCGAAGCTGTTTCTAAAAAAAAAAGGGAGAGGTGGTTGGGCGTGCGGACAAGGCAAACATATTGCAATATATTGGAAAATATCGATCCTTTGTGGTGTATGCCCCACGAAGAGGTGGTACTGTACGAGATGATTATTGTCTTGGAGCCCGTGCAAGCCTTGTTGTGTTGGCTGTGCAACTCTTGTGACCTGGGATTTGGCTGGGGGTTACATGGTGACTGAGCACTGCATATGATGCTATTGTAGGAGAGAAGATCCTGTTCTATTCGTCTCTGTCCGTGGCCCTGTTATCGGAGTCGCAGGGACGAGGGTAGAGGACAAGGCCTGGGGCAGAAGGCTACGTACAAGCTGGTCTTGACGAGTAAGGGTGATTATATGGGATGCACCAGGGGGATAGCATAACCACACACTGTGGCCTTTAGTGTAGTGACCGTCGTCCTATGGTAGACGGCACATCTTGTAAGTCAGCAGCGTAAACCTGGCCAAACTCGATTGGCTGTTGTGTCTGACCTCTTCTCTTGTCGAGATGCTGATGTCAGCGATGATGTTGCACTGGACGCTTCCCCTTCACGATTGCCTACAGACAATGACAGTCATAGCTAGTGACGTGTTAGATCTGGCATGTCAAACTTGTTAAAACTGCTCTTCTCTTCCATTTTGCATTTCTACCCATTTCGTCATACCGAACAGCAAACTCCAAAAGGCCAGAACGTCATTTCGTCAACTCAACACCAACAATTAGAGCATCAAAGTTTCCCCTCATCCCACAAAGACCAAGACTCAACACTCACGCAGGAGTTATGATGGCCATCTCGGAGAAACTACGTGCATAAACTGGGTTCTTAAGCTTTGATAGTACCGGTACCTGATATGAAGCCTTCACGGTCAAGGTACAAGTGCGTAGAAAGTATAAAAAGCATGGGCGTATGTCGGTCAAGTCCGCCTCTTCACAACGGCGGATACTTCCGTTCGAAGCTACAGCGATGCATGATGCAAAGCATGACCTCTTGTTGCTGCGAGTTCTGGATACACTTTCCTAGAATTTCCCGTCTATTTCTCATTTGGGCCTTGATTGCTGTGAAGCTATTGGCTCTGCCCCTGGGAGCCTGGAAGCAAGGTTGGAGCAAGAGGGGGCAAACCAAGTTTTTGACGAGTCTATATTCCTTCTATGCATCACATGGCGTTAGTTTTAGGATTTTATTTGGTTGGAATTGGTATTAATGGAAGGAAACAAGGTTCAGGTAATGTTGATGCCTAGCTTTGGGAATAGCTTCCTTTCCTTCCATCATGCAGTCTCGAATGTCAAGGCCATTTAATCCTCATCTTGTGAACTGCGCCCTTTCGTGACTAGCAAACATGTATTGCTGTTGGTTGTATCCAGGAAATCTATGCGAGATTACGAGTTACAGTCAGGCGGTCCGATGAGAGTGCATCATTGAGCCGAGTCCTTCACAACACCAGGTACGAGGAGGCCGCCAATTCATGCTCGAAATACTATCAACGCATCTCTATGGTTCATAAAGCAACCAAGATCGAACTCAGGTGTGCATGATCTCTCCAGCTTGCCATGATGCTGCAGCTAAAGGTGACTAGGAACAACACGCTGGTTGGCGGAGCTGAGATGTCATGATGTTCTCACACGCAGAACCGTCTTTCATTCGTGAGAGTCCTCAAAGTTCTCGGCACAATGGTTAAAGACTTTTGTTCCAACTGGTCTGGTTGAGGATATGCCTTGCATGCTGGTTTCGGACCGTGTCTGGTGAGTTGACTTGACCGGCGTGACCACGATAACCAATGATTGAATTAACTCATTCATGTCTGGAGATCTTGAAACTATTGCAAGATCGTAGACACACACAGGTTCAGTGTCATCAATGAGTCTCTTGAAATATGGAAGCCTGTTGAAAGGACCGACTCGACCCATCGATTACACCACAAGTACGCGTTCCCCTCACCGATCCAAGTTGACCGAGAGGAAAAGATTGGATACACCTAGGAAAGTCTGTTCTGAGAAAAGCTTTTAGAACCCAAGCTTATGTTGCATGTCATGCACTTTGGATCTTTGGAAAAGGTCTGAAGAGCATCCATCACCCCGACGTCAGTTTATCAGGGAGCTTAGACACGGCATGACGAGGTATATGCGGTTGGGGTCTTATTGATCCTGATTGAAGCATTGTAGAGATTTTGTCGAGATTATTGTGATGTATGTTTCTGTTGGGTTGGCCTCATCCCCAATTGATGGTGAGAGAGTTGTCATTGTGACGTTGATGAGTTTAGTCTCTCCGGAGCTTGGAGATGCGAAACACCCAGAAGACAAACATGTCGAGGTATGCTAGATGTCAAGAGTTGAATTGATATTATCAAAAATGCATAGATAATCGCCCATAGTTTCTTTGACGATCAATTGCCAATTTCGAGTTGTCGATGGATCGAGGTCCAAGACGCTAGTTGAAGTCGTGAGTGGTGGAGGGGGGAATGTACCTCACAAGGTACCGGTACCTTTGTTAGCAGCGATTAAGTGCTCAACTCTGCGACGACCGAGTCTGTTTGAGCAAGAAATGATTATCTCGGCATCCATTCAACACAAGTTAATCGTGAGGAATTGGAGCAATTTTTGCTTGGTCAGCTACGATAGCGATTGTCTCGGTCTATTTTTGAGGCTCTTAGTGTCGTTCTTTTCTCGATTGAGAATGCCACAACGGCCGCCATCTTTACTCCTCCACATCCTCTTGTCCTGACAGCTCCAGCGGGCATCAACATCAACCTCACGTCCAATCACTCATTCTACCATTTAGCACACTCTAGCATTGTCACTGAATCACTGGCAGCGCTGCCAATCACTGTCTACCTTCTACCTTTGGTCAACCTGACCAAAACACCCCGAAAAAGATATCCAACATGTCCTTCGTTCCCCGTCACGACATGCCCGGCATGGACGCCGACTCCTCCAACACCTCCTCCTCGTCGCACGGTTCTAGCTCCAGCTCCATCATGGCCATGGTCTTCCAAACCCAGAGACAAACCCCTCTCTACTCGGACTCTTGGACACCCGAAAGCGCCGGAGCCTACGCCGGCACCTGCATCTTCCTCGCCATTCTCGCCATCATCGCCCGTTGCCTCGTCGCCTTCAAAGCCGTACAAGAAGCTCGCTGGCTGGACCGTGAGGCTGCGCGTCGATACGTCGCCGTCAATGGAAAGCTCCCGCTGGCAGAGCAGATCGCCTCGGGGCCGGATGCGCGCCGCATGACACTGACTGAGAATGGCGTCGAAGAGACGGTGGTGGTCGTGGAGAGGAAGCGAGCCGCTGCGAGGCCGTGGCGGTTCAGCGTCGACCCTGTTCGAGCGTGCCTCGACACGGTCATTGTCGGAATTGGATATCTTCTGTACATTTCCCCCCTCCTTGTACGCGCACCAGAAGCTAACAGATGCGCAGCATGTTGGCCGTCATGACCATGAATGTTGGCTACTTCCTCTCGGTCCTGGCTGGCGTCTTCGTCGGCAGCCTCGCAGTCGGTCGATATGCACAATCAGTTGAGCACTAGACAGTGGTCACAACTCTTCAACAATTGCTCTTTGTTCATCTTCAGAATGGAGGCGATACAGGCGTACAGGATTCTTTCAACCCCGAGACGGCGTTTTGGTTTCACAATTGGCAAGCAAGCAGGCAACGGCCCATGGCATAAAGACATTTCTTTCTTGTTTTACACATCGTGTCTAGAATCAATTCATTATTGCTAATTTCCAAGCTGCTTGTCCCATCAAGGTGACCTCTTGACAGTGACTGACAGTGATCCACATCAAGTATCTCAAGTATCGGTACTTCTGGTTGGAAACTCTCTCAAACTTGCTCACCTCCATTAGCCTCCTCCGCGCGCTATCACCATCTAGCACTAGCTCACACGCCTATTGTCCCACCTTGTTAACCGACTATGTAACCTCGAGGCTTTGTGTGTTTAGTCGAGAACAGAGACATGATTGGTGCCGGAATTAATAGCCTGGGCTACGTGAGCTCCTCTCACTAACACCTAACTCAGCACCATGTCAACTTGTTGGCCAACATGGCTTCGATTATTTAGATGTCGCCATCATCCTATTACAGAGTGGAAGACGGGTGTAGCAACGCCTCCTCAAGTTGCCAACACTTGGCCTTTGAACTTATCCTTGAGCTGGAAGCATGAATAGGGCACTGTGGCTCTCGAGGAAGAGGTTACTACGAGGCTAAGAATTGGGAGTCAACCATCCATCACCCTCTTGTTGACACTCAATACCCGCAGTGACCCTATCTCTCCTTTTCTTTCTTAACCAACTCTGCAACAATACATGCATATTAAAAGGTAAAATGCTGCTCTTCGGCTTCTTAATGGAGAGTTTGTTCAAGTCTATCGATTGGGTCATGCTTATGGTGACCAGATACACAAGACACACTAACGGCAAACATTAAAACGAGTAACCAGGGCGAGCATTTCAGTCGCAGTTTCTAATATTAAACAACAGACTTGTAAATAATAGTAGTAACTGCCCAGATGGAGACATAGAAGGACTGCAGAAACACCTTTGGAGAACCCGGGAGCGTATGGGGGAGGTAAAGGGGCATGAGCACTGGCTAGGAACAGTTGCGACCTGGTGATGGAGCATGCAATGTGACTTGAATGAGCTAGCGGGAGGATGCCATGCTACTGTTGACCAGTCATACCGGGTTGACAATCACTGCCTCTTCCGGGTTCGTCACGGCGAGGCCACCACAGAGGGAACAGAATGCCTGGACAAAGCCGTGTAGCCCGAGCTATAAAGCTCGGCGGACGGGCAATAGTCACTGTTATAATTGGGGACACTAAGATCTTGAATCTTATGTGATTTCGGTCCATGTTTGTCAAGTGTCATGGGACTATAGGGGCGACCTCGAGACCCTCCTTGCCTCGACCAGTGATGAATGAGTTTTGATCTCGTTACGCATGTATGCATACTGACTTGTTCTAGAATTCCGGGCCTGTACATAAATAAAAGGAGATGTTTCTTGCTTGCACAGCTCCTGTCGTGTCCAGACCGTCAGCAGAATGACAGGTCATTCACCGTCAGGAGTCAACAAAGCTTACATCCAAAGCCAGCACACAAACACCACAATCACAGCACCAACTCTTGCAACTCACACCTATCTATACCTTCTTTAGTTCTCTCCTCGTCCTGTAAGGCCCCCAATCTCATCCCCCCACCTAAACCTCCCAACAAGGAAAAGGCGCCCCTTTCCCATCCACGTCATGCCAACCCACGGCGCACAGCCCATACGGGGAAAGGAGTAAGAAGGAGAAAAAAAAATTATTACAGAAATAGTAAAGCTCAACCTTGAAATGGGCGCCTCCCAATCATGTATAGGCAGGTCCCCTAATGCGGCAGGAGGCACGCGACAGCTCATCGGGGCTTTCCTTTTTTCTGCTGTAGTCTGAGACCAGGGATCTTGCTTGGGTGCAACAACGAAACCCAACCCAACGGCGGCAACGGCACGTTTGTCAATCGTACGTACACACGGGCCGGGCTTTGCAGATTTAGTTGGCATTTGCCTCATTAGGAAGGCAAAGCCACGCTCGAGACGTGGATTGGATTGGACTGAAAGCCCAGGCTTTGTCGAGATCGGATGCCTGCATCTCTATGCCTGCATTTCTGGGGTAGCTTGTGGAATTCCTCTCTTGGGTAAGTCCGCTTGAGACTGGGCATATAAGTCGCGCCCATCCCATCAACACCACTTCTCAATACTCAAAAGACAACTCCAGCTTGGACAATATCGATATTGTCTGTTCTGCCAAATCAATTCTATCAAATGATTTCATCATACACACGAGTTAACCCCCCCCTCATCAACAGCATACAAAACCTCACGAGCAGTTGAGGCAAAGGATCAAGTACCAGACCCTTTGAACCTGCCAAGAAAAACAGCCGTTGTCTCTTTTGGCCCATGATAGATTCGTCAAATCCACATCGAGTTCCCGTCCGTTATCGTTCGTGCCTTCATCGAGTCCATTCCCATCCCTTCCCTTCCAGCCCCGTCCTATCCCGCCCTAATCCCTCCCTCTCGAGCAATTCGCAAGTCAGGCGAGTCTTCTCGGGCTCCCCAACGAGAGAAGACTCGCCTCCTGAACACTAACAACTGCCTTCTGCAGGCCGCCCAAGGCGGGAGACGAAATTACTCCGTTCGCATAGCCCTCGCCAAAAAGACGAGAGGCGTTCTGGAGTGGCCTTCGCGCCACTACTCGGATTGCAGACTTTCTGCCGACATACTCAACACCGGTGAACCATGCTGACGGCATAGGCCAGCTAAGGTGAACGGCACAGAGCCTGCCGGACGTAATTAACAAAGACCAGCACCGAGGCCCATCAGGCCTGCTGTAGGCCTCAAAGCCAACAACGCGAACCGAGGATAAGAAATAAATGGAAAAAAAAATGCAGGTGGCAAATCAACACCCTACCAACGCCATATCACCAGGACCTCGCAAGACTAGCTCTGATGTCCAGGAGGGACGCGCAAGGTCGAGAGGCGGCGTCTCGAGCAAGCATTGAGCGCCGGGTATCAGAGACCAAAGATTTATCTTTGGTGATGGTGCGTCGTTACGACTGGTGGTGGTTGTTGGAGGGCATGCCCGGTTGCGGGGGTATGCCTGAACCGTAGCCCTGATTCCGTTGCACGTAGCTTTGATACGCCAAAGCCTGCTGGGGATCCATGGGCAGGTTGGCGGGCATATAGTTGCCGGGCATGTGAGGGTTCTGGGGTATGCCGGGTCGGCTGCCCTGAGGGGGAGATGTTGGTTGGCGGGCTCTTCCGGAGACTCGACCTGGTCACCACCATCCACGCCGTTCTCGTTACCAGGCGTGGGTTCGGGTGCGTTCAGGCATGCCTAGATGATGTCAGCCAGAGGTCTTCTTGATACGCGACACGTGTGCAGCCAGTATGAGGCTGCTGACGCGCTCCATGTGAGTAAATGGGATAGTACCTGAATCAAGTTCTTGCCCTCAGCCTTGGTTACGAGAGGTTGGAGCTTGGGTGTAGTGAATGTATACACGAGACCGGTTTCAGAGACGACGAGAAGAAGGACTTGAGTGCCCGTGAGGACAGAAAGCTCGTATGCCTAGATGGAAGAGGTTGAGAATTAGCGATTGACACGTCAAGTAGATTGCGCGCCATGTAGAGAAAGCGGGCAGTTTGAAAGGCTTTTGAACGCGACACGGCGTTGGATCGGCCCCAGAGGCAGCGAAGGATTGGTAATGGGTAGCGGAGGAGTGTCCAGAGATGCCATTGACACGCGCATTTGATTGAATGCGCTCAAAGTCATTCTCTTTGATGGCGATGATGATGCTGATGGTGATAATAGGTGTATATGATGAGAAACTAACCTTCTTCATGATTCCGGCCTTGCGCTTGGAAAAGGTGATGTGTCGCCGAGACTTGTCGCTGATGAACTTGATCTCAATCTTGCGACGCTCGCGACCACCCTTCTCGTCATCATCGTCGTCGTCGTCGCCTGCTGAAGGGCGCTGGCGCTTGATGCCGCGAGACTCGGTGGCGGCGCTGCCATTGCCAACGTTCTGCGACTCGTCGAGCTCGGTGGGCGAGGTTTGGTCGTGCTGGTCTGTGATGTCGGCCATGGCGTCTTCTGTATGAGTGATCGTCTCAAACGGGCTTGGGTTCGATTTTATCTCAAAAGAGAAAGCTCTCGTGTCTGTATTACCACGAACGAACCGCGACGGCAGCAAAGAAAAAAAGGTGGTGGAGATACTGCTTTGAGCGTGGTGCCGATGGATCTATACTGGATCTGGAGTGGGAGCGGAGAGAAAATGGAGGGAGCTGCGGTGCGCTGCGTTTCTTGTCGCAGAAACCTGGTTGGGCACGCTCTTGCTGTTTGCTGCTTCGAGTCTGGTCTGGGTGTGTCTGGGTTTGGGTCGGGGGGCCCTTTCCTTTTTCTGGGTGCGGGCTGTGGAGGGCGTGGGTGGCGCGGACGGGAAAGAAGCGAGGCCAGGCGAGGCAAGTGCAAGTGCGCGCGCGACGAAACCAAGTGAGAGAGCAGGGGAGGGGGGGTCCCGACGACGGCGGCGGCGGCGACGAGGGATTGTGACAATAACGGACAATAGAAGTGGCAGGGTTTGATATGCAACCAGGGCGAGGCACTTGTACTGCAAAGCCTGCAAAGCAGGAAGAAGATATCCTTCTAGCACGTGTTGGTGTTTCTGCCAACCCACGCTTGCGGCCGATGGGTATCCGGATGCAATTGACGAGGCACTTGTCTGAGAGTGGAGAGGGTAGCTTGTGGGGCAGATTTCGAAGCTTACAAGGAGCCCAAAAGTTCAGGCAGGTACTCAAAAAGCCAGGGTGTGAGCGGCCAGTGGATGGATGCAAACAGAAGCGACGCTGTTCTTCTGTTTCATTATTTTCTTCCATGTTTGTACCTTCTTTGCTTTTTCGCACTATGTCTCTCTCTGTACGTAGCATCTACGGAAACAAAACGGCGAGGAGGAGAAACAGCCTTCTTTCATCTCGAGGGGAGGGGAGGGAGCTTGTTCGCCGGAGGGGGCTTGCTCGGTGGTGCTAAGATAGCAAGCTTTTGGCTGCAGCGGCGGAACGGGCTCGGAGTCTCCACGAGTGGAATGGGTGCAAGATGAGCCTGAGGGAAGGGATGGATGGGATGCAAGGTCCAGCATCGACCAATCGCAGACTCGGATTTGGCCTGTCTGTTGCTGAGTTAGGGAGTCAGCGATTCAAGCGTCGGGTGGGTTGCTGCGTGCAGCGCGCCATTGCTGGTGCGACCGGGATTCCGCGCCTGAGTGGGCTGTGGGTATTCGTGTGAGAGCTGGTGTGAGAATCTGCAAGTGCCCTGTATCAAGGTACTTCGTATATCGAGGTGCATGGTCTGTGTGGATATGGGTTCATCCAAGTGCGAGGGAATTTGGAGCTGGTTGCCAGTCGGGAGATTAGAAAAGGGCCCAAACGTGTGGAATGAAAGCTCAAGATGGGGTCTGGTCTGTGTGATGCAGCATGATGGGGTCGTAATAAATGTCAAGAGATGGATTGACACGATACATGGTGGTTGATTGATGGATAGTAGTGTCCAGAGACGGAAAAGAGGAGAGAGACCCATCAACGATGCAGAGATGGCAGTACAGTACAGAGTACAGTTGACACAGACACGACACACAAACACAGCGCCATTCTAGGTTCCCCATGGCCATGACACGCCCTGCCCAACTCCCGAGTCCTCCTGTCACGGCTCCAGCTCCCTCTGCCCCAGACAAACACGCCCTTGGCAAATCCCCCATCTGCTCCCCGTCTCCACGGCTGCTTGCGTGCGTTTGCCCTTTCGAGTCGAGTCGAGCCTCAATGGTTGGCCCACGGCTCTCCGTCAAACTCGGGGACAGGGACGGGAATGGGGAATGTCATCTTGGTCCCGCGATCAAAGGAGGCATAGTGAGGTTGTAGCCGTCCTGCACACGGACGCTCCTGTGGACAATGGAGAGATCGCCCTGTATAAAGAGACAAGGCAAGCCAACAGAGTCGTTTGCAAGGAGGGGCTTGAAGATGAACGCAGCAGAGGATGATCCCTCCAATGTACCCGCGCCCTGTCCTGCCCAAGGCTTCTCCATGATGGACCCGGCCCCATCTCGTTCAATTCATCCATTCACCGTCTATCAAATGAGCCCATCACATACCATTCGCAAGGTTCTCCCGTCTTTGATGTGCATGAGAGAGCTTCAACCATTCATCAGAAACTCGTGGACCGAGATTCGCACCGGCCAACCTGCCAACAGGCAGATGAGTTTCGTCCGTGGTCACAGACAGACAGGCAGGGTGGGACGTCAGTGATGACGGATGGCCCTGTCAACGACATGCATCTGCGCCTGTTGGTGCCCCGTTTCCACCATCAGCCACTGCCTGGTGTCTCTTCCCCTGGACCACACCCAGAATGACCACCGTTACAGCTGTGCAAGGTCGTCTCGTCGGCTCTGTGCTGACATTTGACACTCTGCTGAAGCGGATTCTCTCCATGCACTGAGTCCTTTTGCTAGGCAGGCAGCAAGCTGGCTCGCCTGGTGGAGGCAAAGACCCACGACTCGGGCCATCGAGCACTCACGGTGCTCCACCAGGATCCCGCTCCGCCCATTCAAGCGAGTGACACAGTCCGCTGAGTCGGCTCCCACTGCTCGCGGGGAGATCCTGTCAACCACTGTGCGGTGCCTCAAATCACTCTCGGTCCTATCCCTGGCTATCGTGAGCCGTTGAGGCAGTGGGCCGTTCTGTGCCGCATGCATGCCGCCCGCGTGACGAACCATAACGTAGCTCCCAGCATCAAGACTTCCCCCGAGGTTGCATTCACACGCTCTCACATCCTGTGCCTTGCAACTTGGCCTCAGACTCTCGTGGATCACCAAGATCTTCACCAGTACCCGAAGCCAAGTGCCTGGCCAAACTCAACCTGCTTAGACATCTCTGCACGTCCCGCGACCGGCCCGTAGGGCGGCAGTCCAAATCAAATCAAATGCTCTGCCCCTCGTGCTTGTGCTTGCCGTGCTTGCCTGCTTGCTTGCTCAATGTCCAACCTCCCCTGCTTGACCCGTTAGCAATCAACCAAATCTTAGTTAGCGCAGATCTGTCGCACAGTGCCAGCTGCTGCAAGTGTTCCGTCGTTGAGGACAGACAATTAAACACAAAGGAAACAGCTTTGGTCTTGGATATGGCACATGGTGTTGCTCCCCTGTCTGCGCGTGCATCTGCGTCTGGGTAGCTAGGCCTCGACCGCGTGTCGCATCATCTGCTCAGACAAGTGGGGGACTTTTCTCGGCGCGAGAATGACTGAGCGCGCAAGACAGAGAGGTGAACCCATCCCCAAGCGCCTCTCTATCCCTGCTTGTGCAACATACAGCAGCAGGATGGGGTACTTGCCAGAGAAGGGCCCCCGTTGCCGGCCAGGTTCAGCGATGGCCTTTTGTGAGCTGAGGTGCCGTCTTGCTTCATTAGCTTTTCAGATTCACACATGCCAGAGATGTCGATGCCAGCTGGCCCATTGTCAACAAAGCCAGGCCATCTCGCCTAGTTTACAGGGGATGGGACCCAAAAGGTCCGTGATGAAGAAGCCACAGCAAAGACGGAGGAGAGTCGGAGGATAGGCGGGCCTAGCTTCCTCGGCTCTACCCTACCGACCACCGGGGTTACACTGATCGAGACCCTGGCAAATGGCGGTTCCTCTCCAAAAAGCCATGCTGGAAATATACCGCAAGGTGGCGTGGGCATGATTGGCGGAAGCCTCCAAGGACACCGTCAATGTGAAGTGGGCGATTTTCAATGACACGGAGGCCGCGAGCACAATGGCATGCCATGCCATGCATCGGCCAGAGCAGAGGTGCTCAAGCGCAAAACCATGGCCAGCGTCGGTGGGGTGGGCTCCAATGGAGATACAGCACAGTCTGAGCCGGGAGCACACCGTCATGTCATCCCATCGTCCCAACCTCTGTTGTTGGAGAGGAGCAAACCCTGTGGAGCAGTCGCGTCGGCCGCACTGATAGCTCGCCGACCAAGAAGCGGGGGATCCTGAAGCGCCGTGACAGTGGATGGGGGGGATTGGTGGACGAGGGCCTCGGCTCCGTCGGAGGGTGGCGGGAAGGACTCCAGGGCTTGTTTGTCCGTGATGAAGGGGCGACCCTTAGGGCGGAATAAGTGCACCTTGACATGATCGGATGGCGTAAGTCGAGTCGCGTCGATTCCGGAGCCGGCCGAAATGCACGAGGCGGGGAAGGGCACAAGCAAATGCCCAGAACAAAAACTCGGGTCCTTGAGCAGCAGTTTTAAACTCGAAGCCGTATTCGACGATGTTGGAGAATTCGCAGGTCGAAAAGGGTTAGATATCATCCAGTTCCATCTTGCATTTAAGGCTGGAGGCACAGACCGAAGCAGAAATGCTTCATTCCGCAGAGGGAATGGTGTCACACAATACTCGCGAATGACGATGAACCAGATGGACGAGATGGGACTGTCAAGCCCTGGCTCTCCTCTCTGTTCGCAACTTGGCGCACGGCCCAGACATGAGCTGCAACTGCACCGAAGCGGGGGAAGTGCCAGCCAGGCCCAGCCTCCACTTCCAGCGTCTGTTTGTTCGACAGCGGGTGGAGAAGGCCTTGCTCGACCTCTCGGCTGTCGAGAGCGCGACAGGCAGGGCAGCCAGTTCTCGATGGCCTAGCCCCAGGGCCAAAGCTTGCTAAGGTTGTGAAGGGGGTCCTCCCCTGCTCACCAGACTTGACCGAAATAGGAAGCTCCCCGAAGAAGACACAGTGCCGAACGTGATATGATCGCGTTGCGAACGGCGACGCAGGCGTTTGCACGCGGCAGGCCAAGAGATCTTCGTATTTACAGTTGAACGGTCGATGACGGCGTAAAGTAGCATTGGTGGCGTGGGAGGGGATGCCTCCTCGCTGTTGGACCTTGGAGAAATGAGATGGAGGGTCGTGGCCTGGAGGTGGCCTGGAGGTGGCAGTTGGCGAGCAGGTGGGTCAGCCTGCATGCCAGAGACAGAGATGCGTTTAACGGGGCCACAGAGACTTCTGGATAATTACATGATATTTGTGGGGGTTGCGCTCGGACATCTCACTGGTCAATTTTATTTGCTGCGGAAGGAACATGGCAGGCAAGGCAAGCGATCCCGTGTCGTCTCCTCCAGGTATCTTTGGGCAGGAGACCCCGTGGATGTCTTGTGATTTGTCATGATTGTCAGTGCAGGAGCTGAAGAGCCTTGAAGTTGCTGACTTGCAGTTATTCTCACTTGCAGCATGACAGCGTCGTCGAGGTGTCCATACGAGGTGTATGGGATAAGAATCATTGGTGTTTTCCATCAACGTTCGCTTTCGCAATCGCCTCGGTTCTTGTTCGATCTCTCGATGGACGCATCCTTCCTTCCATCGTGGGGCTCGATGACAACATCCTGATTCTCTCTCTGCATGAATGTTGATGTCATCAGCAACCATTCAAGGCGTGTGGCTTGGTCGACCATGAACTCCAGAAGATCGAACCTCTGCGAAGCCTAGGGATGCATGCATCTTGGCCGCACGTGTCAGAGTCGCGAACCACGGCTTCCGTCAAGTCTTCTTGGCCGAGACTTCGGCACGTTGCAACCGTCGTCGAGCAGCGATGTGGATAGGTCTGGGCAGAGACATGAGACTGGGGATAATCCGCAATTGATGTTGGTGATGGCTTCACCTTTTATTTGATTGTCTTGGAGCTTTGGGGTCCGAGCTGCTGGGCAAACCCAACACCATCCCCCAAAGGGCATTCATCTCCATCTTCACCAAGATTAAGCTCGTCTACCCCAACGGCAAACCAGGGTCTGCTATGCAGCACCTCCACCGACGTCGCAGTCGTGAGTGTGTCCCCTACTCTGCCTATTCCTCATCGTGTCTAGCCTCAGGTCGCCGCATCTGTCAAGGGGGAAAATCCTCCAATCCACGACGTCGACTCTTCCAAGTCTGGGCAACGCCTGGGAATGCGCCTGGTGGTACTAAGACCTGATGATAGCCGAGGAAAGAGACTCAACTATCAAGATCGGGATCTCATCAAGGGAAACACTGTCACGCCAGAAGATCATACCAGAATTCCACTCGGGCGGCTGTTGCTGGCAGTTGAAGACTTCTTGTTGCCGTCGGGCGGCTCTGCGACTTGCTCAGGGCCTATAGTTGGGCTGCTACTGAGTCGCAAGTGTCCCTGGCTCCAACAATCGCTGTCCCAAACAGGGTATTCGGCCAGGCTCTTGGGCCTCTGATTGGCCACCGCCTCGGCGTGGAACCATTCGCCCCGCGGCCGTCGGCAGCTCTGCGTCAAGATCCATCCCCTGAAACCGTGTCGGTTGCGGATCTTGACAATGATCAGATGTTGCCGAGACGCTCCAGTCGTGGTCTTGTTTCATGGTTGGTCTTGGAGTTTTCGAGTTTTTCCATTGTCCTTCCTTTTGCCGGCTTGTCTCTGTCCTCCTCCCTTGCGTGGTGCTGCCAGGAGTTTCTCTTTGTTCATACACTCTCTCTCTTTGCTTCCAGTACCTACGTTTGACAAGCTCGCTTGGGCGGTTGTCTTTTCTTTCTTTCGTTCATATACTAAATTATCGGAAACGAGATCGTCACCGTTTTTCGAGTGTCGATCCCTTGAAAACAGTCTACTCGCTTCACTTCTACCTCTTGACGAGACTCAATATCCAAGACGCAGGTCGTCCACCACCAGCAGCAGCAGCAGCAACTCCTACAGTATAATCAGTCACTCGAAAAGAGGAGGACGAAAACGAGATATCCCATTCAGCAAGCGTGTTCCGATTTCCAGTTTAGACGGTTTCCTTTGCTCTTTCAGTTACTACACCAAATACCTACATCGCCACCATGGCCAACAAAGTCTTTCTTGCGGCTGTCGCCGCCGACGTTCTCTTTCTCGCCTCGGGCATCCTCGAGCTGGTCTTCTCGCTGGTCGTCAGAAGCCAAATGAATGATGCTCCCCAGGATGGCGAACAGGCCACAAGGAATCTGCTTCACCAGCGATTCCCTCTCACCGCTGGCATTGTCAATGCCGCCTTTATCCTCGCCACGTTTGCCGTCACGCTGCCAGGACTCGTCATGCCCGCCCGAAGCATTCTCAAGATTTCCGGATACATGGTGACTTTCTGTGCCATCTTCACCATGTGTGTGGGTGTCTTTCTCTGGGTCATGACATTGAGGATTCGGGAGCAATTCTTTGACATCTACATTGCGCAAGAACCTGAGGTCCAGAGCCTGATCCAGATTTCTGTACGTCAAACCTGAATAATGGCGAAAATACTGCTAACGAAAGCTACAGTTTGAGTGCTGCGGATACTCCAACAGTACCACACCCGCCTTTGTCATGGACACTACGTGCACCAGCCCTGCGAGCGCAGCTCTTCTACGAGGCTGCGCGACAGCCATCTCCAGCTTCTCAAACCTTCACATCGACAGCATCTTTACCGTTGTTTTTGGAATTGTTGGTACGTATTAGTTCACGTCCTTCGATATACCGCACAATATACTAACTACATACACCCAGGTGTTGACGCCATCTTTATCCTCTGCATCGCCTGCCTTCTCAAGGACCGCAAGGAGCGCGAGCGCTACCGACACATTGACGAGAAGTCCGGCTACCGACAGATTTAGAAAAACCACCTCTGGGCATGAATGAGGCGGCCATTGACTGGCTGCCGTGGGCTACATCGACGTTCCTTTTCCCGTACCTAGTAGTATAGCGGCCACCGTTCCTAGAGAACCTGTTGCGTTTACCAGCCTTTTATATTTAGTCCGAGATGTAGTCAATGCACAAGGTTCTTAAACTTCTGGGGGAACTGGGGTATGCATTGGAGTCTTGAGGCGCGAGGCTCCTATTTGTACTCATCGGGACATGCATCACGCCGTATCAAAGCCATATCGTAAACCTTTTCGTATTCCTCGTGAGAGCCACGTCATAATCTTGAACGCTATCAAATGGTTCCAAACGTCGTTACTCCTCGTTTTCTGCTCTGCTCCCTCCGCATCTCCACCTCCTCCAGCTCAAGTCCCGCGCCCTCCGCCATTATCCGGTCACGATGCCACGGTCCGACAAACATGCCCTGGGGGTCGACGCTGTCCCGCACCGCGCGGAAGGAGTCGAGCTCCTTGCCGTAGAAGGCCTCGATCTCTGGGCGGTGGGATTGGAAGTTCTTTGCCCAGTGAGGCTTGCCGCCGAGGTCCTTCATCAACCACTCAAACGCCTCGTAGTACCTGTCGTGGCAGGGAGGGTCTAGCCAGTAGGGTCGGTAGAGCGTGGCGTTGAGATACAAGGTTGGTCCGTCGTCGACGGTGATGTCGAGGTAGGGTCGCGCGTTGGAGGTTAGTGTAGTATCACTCACACGAACCTCGACGGGCGAGTGGACATAGAGGCCCTCGGCGGAGAAGGGGATGTTGTGGGGGACGTAGTCGGGGTCATCGGGCGTCAAGTGATTGAGCCACGAACTCAGCCGTCGAAGGGCTTCAGGACCCTTCTTGAGAGGAATAGCCCACTCGTTGACAAACTGCGAGTAGAGGCAGTTCATGAGGAGGGCCTTGCGACTCGGCTGAACGGCCGACGAGCTTGTCCCGTTGCGGAAGCCATACTGCATGCCAAACACAAACCACTCGACCCAGGGAAGAATCCTCGGGGCGTACTGTGCGATGTACAGCAGGTTGTGGTAGACATAGTATCCAAGGGCGCCATCGTAACCGCTCTGGGGTGGATCACGGTGCTCCTCGTCCGTCTTGTCCGCCTGCCAAACCACGGCACGCCTCGTGTAAGGGAACCACCAGACCCTGACAAACTCGCTCTGCGTCCACAGCTCGTAGTTCCAGGCCTCAAACATCTTGTAGTCGGTGTCAATGACCTGCCTCCACTTGAGGCTAAAGGCTGGGACGGCCTTGAAGGTGACCTCTGTGATGATTCCAAGTGCGCCCAGCGAGAGCAGGGCGGCTCGGAAGAGGTCGGGTTTTGTGTCCTTGGAGCATTGGACTGTAGTCCCATCGGCGAGGGTCACCTTGAGAGAGATGATGTCCTCTGACATGAGACCGTGGCGCAAACTGCTGCCGTGAGTACCAGTAGAAATAGCGCCGCTGATGGACTGCTGGTTGATGCTCCCAAGGTTGGGCATAGCAAGTCCATGCCTCTCAAGCTCCTCGCACAGCGTGTACAGCCTGATCCCGCCCTCCATGACAACCACACCCGTCTCCTTGTCCACAGAGATGATCCTGTTAAAGTTGTCGAGGTTGACGAGCCAGCTCGACGTGCAGGTGATGTTTGACGGCGAATGACCGCATCCCGCCGTCACCAGGCGCCGACGACACCTCCGCGCAAGATTGACCACTTTTTGCACCTCGGCCAGCGACTCCGGCTGGATATACAGCTCTGGAAGGGACGAGAAAGTGCGCGCCCATGTCTGGTGGACGTGCCGCTGGCGGGCGCGAAAGGCGACGCCATCGTCTTGGAGCTTTGCGAGCTCCGCGGCCACGAGGGGGTCCATTGCGCAGGAGGAGGACGGGATGACAGAGGCAGGAAAGAAGAATCTCGCAGGATTAATCGACGAGTAATGGATATAGAAAAGACCCAGCGGGATCTAATCTATTCGCTCGATGCCAAAGTGGGCGTAGTCGCATTCGGTCTTGGGTCTTGGTCTCGTCTTTGTGGGTCAGGGTCAGCGTCGGAATCGTAAATCTCTCGGTTCAACAGGACAGGCTCCGAAGCCGGTGATGCGAGTTAGAGGAGGAGCATTTCTGCAGAGTGTGCAACTCTGAATCAGCGATGAGGAAGGGGAGAAGGAGTGCGGCATTGTGGGAGGGTGAGCCATATATTGGAATGGATGGGTAGAAGTCGTCGACGGTTCGGAACGGCTTGATAATCAGAAAGAGGCGCGAAACCCTCGTCCGTCCCGACTTGAGCGAACGAGCAAGGAAAAAAACCCGATCGACAGAAAGTCCCTGGATCGGCAATTCGCGCTGGGCTCTGATTGGTTGTAGGATAAGGGTTCAAGCCGTCAACGATATCTTTTTTCTATGCGGGCCATGACAGGGGTCTTGATGGTGTCATTGAGCCTCTAGCAGCCGTCATCTGGACCGGCTCGGCTCGTCGCTTTGATGGTTTCGTGAGAGTGTAAATGCATCGATCAGTTTGAGTTGATCTCGATACAGCGATCTTGCGTTTTCCAATTCAAATGCCGTGGATGTCGTTTCAATGCTTGATCGCCCTGTTCTGCCCCTCAACATCCAATCTGGCAGCGTTCCACAAACTGCGACAATGCCCACTTGAGCCATCGCTCGATCTTCACATCAAACATGATAGCACGGACGCTAAAATAAGTGATACGATACCGCAACTCATGGCCAATTAGCCCCAATAAATACACACTTTTTATTGCCGGAGTCATGTTAGCACCCCAAAGCAGTCCATATCCATATCAGGTTGCCCTAGACCTGGAGTTGTATTGTTATGTTAACCTAGACACAAACTATGACACACCCATTGTTTAACCCTGAAAAAAAGGATGCTGAAGAAGCTCGCTTGCTGTGGGCCTCGGGCGCGGAGGAATCTCCATTGCCAATCGTATCAAGTCAGTTATAGAACCCACCTCCTCCTCGCTCAGGTCAAGGGGCGCGTTTGCTCTGAATGTGTGCTCGAATCCTATCAGGGGGAAGCGCCTGGTCACCGGTGGCTCCAACCAGATACCCATGTGTGGCCATCTCCTCAGGAATTGGTCTGGGAGCCGGCCAAAAATGAGCGCTATGCCAAACCAATAGTGCAAGATCGGAACCTCTGGGTCTTCCTTGTTGACCATAATTTCTGGAAGGAGGTGGTAGCCAGTATAGAGTCTATACACAAGACACCCAAAGGCCCAGATGTCGACACCTCCAGTGGAAGGCCACCGTGATATTTCTTCTTCAACGGGCTCGACCATCTCGGGAGCTCGAAATTGGTAAGGTCCGGCAATCGAATGCCACCTGTTGACACTTTCTCCGACGGGGAAGGCTGCGAGAGCGAGGTCAGCATCACCAACGGCAATCCTATCCAACATCTTACCAAATCCCAGATTGCCAAGCTTGATCTTAATATTTTCATCGTAGTCGTCGCGTGTCGGAAGAATAGGGGAGATCTTTGTCAAATGCAGCGGCGCATGTACTCTGTCAGACGTGTGCCGAATCTTTTCAAGGAAAACTTGGTCTTCGGGTCCCTGGACAAGGTCTGGGGGATACGAACGAGTCTTAATCTCGAGGCTATGCAGGCCGATGGCTCCATGAACCCACCCCGCCCGGTGCATTGATTCGATTCCAAGGAGAGTCTGTTTGAGAATACTCTTGATGATGCCAATGGGGAGTCTTGGGACGCCCCCTGAGGGCGGCGGATACGAAGTTAGAGGTTGGAGGGAACCGCGAAATGGTATATACTGGGGTTGGTATGCGAGACACGCATGAATGCCGTTGGGGCCTTGCAAGGCGTAAGCCCGAGGACAGTTGACGTGCATTGGATTTAGATCACCGTGGGAAGCTCTTAGGGCTATTGATAGGCTTTCTATGTTGGTGATAGCGCTTTTCGACATTGACATAATCTGGAGGGTTAGATACTGGGGCTGCCCAAGTTGTACCTCTCTATGGCTCACGATTAGCATCGGCAACAGCAGGTGATCATGTGTAGTATAAACTCACTCTTGTTGGGCGAGCCACTTTGTCCAGTCCCATCCAAACCCAAGCTTTCGAATGATACGATACCACCCTCGCTGGTCGGAGGGCGCTTTGATGAGTGTGCCGAGGGTTATTGGGTAAAGCCCGTCCTCGGCGTAGAGCTCCGGCCACTCACACAAGCGGGCATGATGCCATTCAGATTGGCGAAAGCTGTGTTCCGAGGGGTATTCGGGCACTCCTGGAGGAAGCTCCATGGGATGTGGGGGTATCAGCATATGGGGGGGAGGTACCGCCATGGTAATGGATGTCTGATAATTAGAGAGATGCGTGGCTCGTGCGCGGGCAATAGAATGATGATGTGGATGGAGATGCAATGTTGATGGAGCATGTTATGGCTAGCAGTGGTTGGAGGAGGAGTAGCATCATTTTGATCTGGGAACGAGGTTTGCTCTTTCAGGCGCTGCTTTCCTAGATAACCTAGGTAGTAAAGAGCCATCCCGCTTTCAGCAAGTGGCACAGCTGGACTTTTCTTGAACAAGGATACTATACATGATAGAAAGGCAGGTACTTTACAGGATGGCAGTAGGACATCGGAGTTGGTAAGATTCTCTTCAGGTCGTCACCTCCCAAACAATCCTCCAAAAGCCGACGAAGCGCCTCCGCCGCCTCCACCGCGGCCTCCATGTCTCTTTGCCTCAGTCCTGATCCATTCCTTGAGAAACTCCTTGTCGGAAAGCTTCCTCGCATCCGCCAGCTTGGTCGCCGTCTGGGCCTCTCCGCCGTCAAAGCTCAGCAGCGTGGGGATGCTGGTGATCATATAGGTCATGGCAAGATTGGGGCTCCCGGACATGATATCGGGCGAGTCAAACTCGACCGTAGCAAGGGAAACGCCGCCCTCATCCTCGCCCACGCCGGACTCGACAAGTTCCCGGATGAGGGGGCTGACGACTTTGCAGGTTGAGCACCAGGATGCGGTCCAGAGGGTGAGAAGAGGTGTTCGGGAGGAGGTAGAGATGGAGAGGTAGGTTGAGAATGAGTCGTTGTTGCGGATGCTGGTGTTGAGCGGTCAGTAAGCTATAGCCCGGATACTCGGCACGTCACTTGGCGGTAAAAACAAGGAGGGACTAGACTTGTTCTCGACGATCGACATGCATTGGAGAGTTGGGGTCCAAGACAATGGGCATGTGCAGACTCATGTGATGCGCATGGAGATCAGAGAAGGACTCACGGGGCATAGATATGGTTCTTAGCTTGCCGCGTCGTGGTGGTGGAGAGAAAAGCGCGAGAAACCACAGGAGGCGACGATTTGGCTACAGACGCCATCCCGAGGGGCCGGAGCCGGGACAACAGACCAGCACACATCTTATCTGAAGTTGCAAGGTACAGTAGCAAGCAACTCAGGATAGCATATGGCAAGGGAGTCAAGTCACACTGCAGTGGATGGAAAAAGATGCTAGGTTAGAGCCCGCAGTGCAGGGTCCGCGGTGCAGCTCATCCCAAAAGTTTGCGACAGGGGATGAAAGAAGGGCTCGGAAATGATGTCATTGCGCCGCAGGTTCCCAGTCGATCTAGTGGCTGCAGAGGCCACCGCCAAAAATACCCGTGGCAGGGACAAGAGATCCCATGCGACGGCGCTGGGGGGTCATGTGTTGACCTGGAGCCGCCCCGGCCGAGCTGTGTATTCGAGGTCCCAGTCCCTTCGTCAGCTGTGCTCACTGAATGGAACCGTTTTGCTCTGCCGCCGCCGCCGCCGCCTGTGGATGCCTCCGTCTCCACCTCCACCTCCGCGCCGGGGTCCGTCCGTCCATTCGCGTCGCTTGGTGCGGATGCGGGTGTCGAGATGATCTCTCTCTTGGTCATTACTCATGTTTCTCGATGTCTGGTGACTCTTTATCTTGACTCTCCCCCTTCCATTCTCTCCCAAGTCCTATCTTCTTTCCATTTCATCAGCAGCACTTGTTTGTCGGAGCTAGTCTCGGCAGGTGCCCGTGGTGCTCTCTCCTTTCTGACGTCAAGCTCTGCACCGGCCTGCTCAAGGCAAGACATCTCCAGGTGAGGGAGATTGCAGCTCAAGATTTGTTTACTCCTCCAGACAGACACTGAGGATTCCCTCGGACAACACACCCTCTGCCTCTACCTTACAAACAAGGAGCAATTCTCCCCAATCCCCTGTGCAACCATTGTTACGAATATCTCACCTACCCGGCATACCTAATCTTCACTTCGGCGCTATCTCCACCTTCGACTTTATCTCCAGGAAACCCACCGGGGTTTAGAAATCACTACCCACATCAATTATCCCTACCTCTCAGGGTTCTCACCCTTTGAACCTTTCCCGGCGCAATTGACTTTCGCATCTGCCGCGAAAGCTACAAAAAGCCAGCCAAGAAGCCATCATGGCAGAAAAGCCAGAAGTTCCGAAGTGGCGGCGCCTTTTGGGCGCTGGTGCCGCCGCCAGCACTCCCTCAGATGGCAGATGGAAGCCATCGAAATGGAGTATGGGAGTGTTGAACGACAAAGAGACCATTGAGGTCCCAGGTCAGTGGTAAAGAACCGCCTAAGTCTGGGAAAAGACTGACACCAGACAGGATCCGTACTGCTTCTTGCATCTCACCGCAATGAGCCACTTGGTCTTCGGAACGTGCAGGCAAGGAACTCGCATTCATCTATCCCCACAGGCTTCCCAGTCAACTCGCGCAGGAATTCGACATCTTCAGCAGCAAACCGTCCTCAGGTGCAAGAAGAAAAGAAGAAGACGAGCGATGGCGCCATCATTCTGGAACCCCAACCCGAGGACTCGGCCAATGATCCTCTGAACTGGCCTTCCTGGAGACGCGATATCGCTCTCTTGTCACTTGGTTTTTACTGCATGATCGGCGGTGGCACAACTCCTCTGGTGGCCGCCGGCTTCACGGACATTGCACAAACGTACAATGTCGACGTTGAGAGGGTATCCTTGACCACAGGACTCTACATGATGGGCATGGGCCTGGGCTCCGTCATATTTTCTCCCACCGCAATCCTCTGGGGAAAGCGCCCAGTCTATCTTGCGAGCTCCATTCTCTTCATTGGAACATCTCTTTGGGCCGCCTGGTCTCCGTCCTTCAACTCTCTGCTGGCTGCCAGAGTCTTTCAAGGCGTTGCAGTCAGCCCCGTGGAATGCCTTCCATCCGCCACCATTGCCGAGATCTTCTTCCTGCACGAGAGAGCCTACCGTATCGGTATCTACACATTGCTGCTTCTTGGCGGCAAGAACCTGGTCCCTCTGGTTAGTGCGGTCATCATTGGTGCCCTGAGTTGGCGTTGGGTCTTCTGGTGAGAATCCATGGCCGCAATCTTGCCACACTATTGATTGACAATTTTCTAGGATCTTGGCCATGATTATTGGTCTGGGCGCCGTGCTTCTCTTCTTGTTCGTCCCCGAGACCTTTTGGGACCGAACTCCTCACCCCAAACCACGTGTGCCGTCGAAGCGACCAAGCTTTCTCCGTCGACTGTCGTCACGTCATAGAACGCAAGACACGGGGGAAGAAGGTCTAAATACAGAGGGCGAAATGGAGACGCCTGTGTCTCCAAGCGCTGCAGCAGGACACGGCAAGCTAGGAGCAGGTGCTGGTCCGGAGGGCCAGCAACCGGCGTCTCCTGGTCCTAGCAACCGGCACAGGAATCTCCATGTTGGCTTTGCGAATGCTGAGGAAGACAGTCCAAAGGCTCTTGCGTCTGAAGAATCAACAGCCACTGTCATTCACCCAACCCCATCCAAGACTGCGAATTCCCCCCTCAAACAAGCCTGCTCAACCTGCCACTCCCTACTTCAGCAGCGCGACTGGGAGCGAATCCAACGTGGCCTCATTCAAGTCGGGCCCCAACCTTGAAAGTGAGAAGATGGACGCCTCGAGGCTGAGGGAACCACCCAAGGTCCAGGCTTACACACACAACCTCCGCCAGCAACCTCCCAAGACATTTACCCAGCAACTCAGGCCCTGGCATGGGCGCCTCAACCACGACAGCTGGCTCAAAGTGATGGTCCGACCGTTTATCCTATTCGCGTACCCGGCTGTTCTTTGGTCATCAGCAGTGTATGCTTGCTCTGTTGGCTGGCTTATCGTCATCTCCGAGTCCATTGCCATGATTTATCGTGACAGAGAGTCATATGACTTTGATGCTCTCCAGACTGGCCTTGTCTATGTCTCGCCGTTTGTGGGTGGAATCCTGGGAACTGGCGTGGCCGGCAAGATCAGTGACATCATTGTCAAGGCAATGGCTCGCCGTAATGGCGGACTCTACGAGCCTGAGTTCCGTCTCGTCATGGCGGTGCCCATCCTGATCAGCACATGCATAGGCCTCATGGGCTTCGGATGGTCAGCCGAAGAGAAGGATCACTGGATCATTCCGACTGTCTTCTTTGGTATCGTTTCATTCGGATGTTCTCTTGGTTCGACCACAGCTATCACATTCTGCGTTGATAGCTATCGCCAGTATGCCGGAGAGGCATTGGTGACTCTGAACTTTTCCAAGAACGTGCTCCACGGCCTCGTTTTCAGTCTCTTTGTTACGCATTGGTTGCACGCAGATGGCCCCAAGATGGTTTACATATGGATCGGCATCATCCAGCTTCTCCTGATGCTGGGAACGATCCCTATGTATATTTACGGAAAGAGGGCCCGGATGTGGACAGTCCGGGCGAACCTGATGGAGAGATTCTAGATGGTGTTCTAGAGGTTGTGCTAGAAGTTGAGCAGCATTGCTTGGCGTCATGGTACAGCATATGCATGTGTTTTGGGGCGTTTTGATTAATAATTGGGATAGCATTCATGAGCATCATGGCAGACTGCATGTTACGGTGATGGAGGGCTCGGACAACGGTTTGAATAGCATTTGCATGGTATGAAACCGGATAGATTGGACGAATTGGGCTGGCTCCTGTTACACGATGGCCTTCACAGACACTTGGTAGAAGCATTGGGTTATTCAGCAGACTTATGAAACGTTATGAATGGCTCCCACCACACTTCAAGTGTGGTATGAGAGGATGGTCGGCATGGCGCAGAGAGTTGCTCCGGTTCTAGATTGCTTACATGGTAATACAAGGATACTTTCAGAGTCGATGAAGAACACCTACAGACATGCTCACCAGCTACTTCGAGCGCTCCGAAGAAACCGGCCTCGGAGAAATCAAGGTCCTCTCCAACATTAGGCCAAACTTTTCACCCAGCAATGATCGGCGTTGGTTGCCTAGGCTAAACGACCTGACTTCATTCTCGCGAGGCATAGTAGGTGCGTTGGATTAATAATCTTGAGTGACCTGGCGCCCCGTGATGCCCTCAACGAACCCTCACTCAATTCTCAGCACTCCGCAGATCCTGGTGTCAGGTGACATGGCGACGAAATGGTGTCGCTGTGACGCAGAGTTGCAGTCAAGGCGCGCCCATCTCGACGCGTAGAGGATGCGCCGTCGAGGCAGCAACCCCGCAGTTCTCTGAACTACTTAGGTGTTCACGGAGCAGCATGCCTAAAGGTTCTATACGAGATATACGATGGATGTTACTTTGTGTCTGTGATACTGCTGGCTGGCTTGTCTATAAAGATGTGTGAGTGTCTCGACGAGATGACTCTATGATGCTCAACGTTCACAACAATTGTTATTCAATCCTGACCACAACTACATTTCAATATCATCAAGATGACACGCAAGGTAAGTTCTTGCGTCCATATACACCCCCTTTCTCACACCTCCAATAGATCGTCAGCCGTCAAGAGTGGCTCACAGCTAGAAAAGCCTTCCTGGAGAAAGAAAAGGAACACACCCGAGCAGGTGATGCCCTCGCCGCCGAACGCCGCAACCTCCCCATGGTAAAGGTCGAAAAGGCCTACACCTTTGAGGGTCCTAATGGCACCACCAACTCCCTCGCAGACCTCTTTGGGGACAATGATCAACTCATTGTCTACCACTTCATGTTCAAGCCCGGCGACGACGAGGGTTGCCGCGGTTGCTCTCACGTCGGCGAGTCGTTGCCTGACCCGCGACACCTCAACTTCAAGAACACTGCGTTTGCATGCGTGTCCCGTGCTCCGGCTGAAAAGTTCGAGGAGTACAAGAAGCGCAACGGGTGGACCTGGCCGTGGTACTCGAGCGGCGACTCCGACTTCAACTATGACTTTTTCGCCACCATCGACGATGCCAGGGGCCAGGCCCTGCTCAACTTTCGCACAAAGGACGAGGTCGAGGCTAAAGGTCAGACGTGGTGGGAGGGCGGTGATGTTCCCGGGTATAGCGTCTTTCTGAAGGAGGACGGCGAGATCTATCATACGTATTCGACGTTTGCGAGGGGTGGGGAGACGGTGCTGACGACTCTGATGATGCTTGACATGACGCCCCTCGGGAGGCAGATTGGCCAGTATGGACCGGCCGAGTTTAAGCTCAGGGATGAGTATGCGTCTGCCAAGTAGTTAATATGAGCCTTAAGTTGGTTTGGCCGTGTTCAACTAGTTCATCTATGTGCCCGATTGTGGACTGGAGAGAACCACACGTATAGCTTAGGTCCATTGCCATTTCAACCATGAGCCCCTATTCTTAACTGTGATTTTCACCGTGACGAGTACCACCCTTGGTTAGGTATGAAATGTTTTGTTTGATTTATTTGTACCAAGTTTCCTTGATCAGAATTTGACCAAGAGTCCGCACCTTTTCAACCGCGACATGCCCATCCAATTACGCCAGATTCAACGCCTTCTTGGTCACCACATCCATCCCAAGATCCCCCCTATCCAGACGTTGCGCCAAATAATCATGGGTATACCACACCCTGCCTCTCTCATCTCATCTTAGTTCGTGCCATCTTTTACTGTCGTAAACGCCATTCGAGCCACTCACAGCTCAGTCATCAAGACATCCATTCAAGGGCAGCAAGAGACGACTGTCATGATCACATCACAACGCAATCTCCTTCCTGATGCCTATCCATCTTGCTGCGTGAGATGCGCTCTCGCTGGCGCACACCGTTTTTGCCTGCGCGCTTCAGGTCCTCCAATCGTTCACGGGCCTTGGGGAAATCCTGAGCTGTGAGAAATAGTTAGTTGTCTGCATCCCCAAGGTCTGGTTGGACATCAACTTACCGGCTGCTCGCCAGTACCATCTCTTTGCATCTTCTAGGTTGGGCGGGACTCCAATGCCCACCTCAGTAAAGTAGCCCATAGCATATTCGGCCTTGGCCAATCCAGCAATGGCCGCCTTGCGTGCCCACAGATATGCTTCTGTGTCACTCTGGCCAAGCACGTTCTCGCTGCCCGTCAAGTACCATCCGCTCAGGGCAAGTTCCGCCTGGTGCTCCTCCTGTGTTGCCGCCTTGGAGTACCACATGATGGACTGCCGAGGGTCAATGGGACATCCTAGCAGGCCATACTCAAAGGCACAGCCAAGCCGATACTGGGAGAATTTGTAGCCTAGCTCGGCAGCTTGGAGGAACAGGCTGTACGCGTATGCCTCGTCTCGGATGATGGCGTCGTTGGGCTGCGCCGACTCGTACAACAGGCCAAGCTCGTGAAGCGCATGGGGATTCTCGGCATCTGCCCGCTCGGCCGCCCGCTTCAGCCATCCTACCGCCTCCCGGGGATTCTTGGGCTGGCCCAAAAGACCCTTGAGAAGGATCATTCCCACCTTGTACATCGCAGGAGGGTCGCCGAGTGTTGCAGCCCGTTTATACCACTGGATCGCCTTCATTGGGTCCTTCCGCGTGCCGCCGCCATCCTCATGTCCAATCTCACAACACACTGCAGTTCGATAAGCTGCTCCCGGGTGTCCAAGCTTTGCCGCAGATTGATATTGGGTGAATGCTTCCTTGTTGTCGGGTTCGCCAAAGAGGCCTCTGCCGATACAGTCAGCCAGAAAGAACATGGCGTCGGGGTTCTGCGCGTTTGAGAGCTTTTTGAGAATCTTGTGACAGTCGATCAAGTATCGTTCGCGGGCTCGGCCACGTTGCTTGGGATCAGGCATCTTAGGCGCCAGCACGTCAGCAGCTTCCACCAATCTCCTCGCCAACTTGAGAGCCGAGTCTTGATCGCTCGAGTTGGATTTGATCACCATCCTTAGGTGCTCCAGTTCTTGCGTGGTAACGGGGCCTTCATCCCGAGCAGGCTGACGTTGACCATTGCTTCGGGGTGGTGATTGTTGCGGCGGGGGTTGCTGATATTGAGGTTGCTGCTGTGGAGGCTGTTGATACTGAGGCTGTCGTTGCTGTTGGGGTTGAGGTGGAGGAGCTGGAGTGGAAACGCCATAGTTTCGTACAGGAGCTGGTTTGTTGCCCATATTGACCACCGAGTCCTGCATGAGTCCTGGGCGTACAGGTGTCGGGTGCGAGGGCAGGCCGTCTGGGTTCATTGGTCCTCCGTTTCGTGCCCCGTTCATGGCCGCAGGAGGCGCGCTTGGCCCCCTTGGAGGCATCTGGTCATATCCTCCAGATCCGTGGCCGTGGCCGTGGTAGGCCTGATCATAGCTTCCTCGGTGGGCGTTCATTTGTGGAACTGGGGGGACATCTGGTACATCACCCGCCATCTCGAATACGGCAGCTTGTGGTTGGCGAAGCGAAGGCTGCGACTTGGCATGGTTCAGCACAGCCGTCTGATGCGCTCCACGCTGAGGCTGCTCAGCCGCAGGACGCATCGACTGTTCAAAAGAACCACGGTTGCCCTGGGATGGCATTGCGTCAAAGTCGGGGTAGCTGCCCCGGTTCTGCTGCGGTTGTGATCCGTTGCTATCTCGCTGGTTATCGAAGTAAGAGTCATAGACATCATCATACGATGTTGCTGACTGTTTTCGATAGCCTTGTCCATCGCCATACTCTCCGCCGTACTGCCCGCCTGCGCTTACTTGCGGATTGGCAGTATATGATCTCTGAGGAGGTGCCCGGTGGCCTCCAGCGGTCGAAGGCCGCTGAGGAATGCCTCGACCAGCAGGAGTGCTGTATTGCGCCGGGTCCATCCGCTGAGGCGGATTGTTTCTTGACCTAGTATCCTCCACAGGCATCGTCATGCTTCGAGCTGGCGGACCAAAACCACCAGCTGGGGGCTCTTGCGCGCCACCATATCCATCGTCATACCCCCCGTAGCCCCCTTGAGGCCCATAACCTGCATCCTGCCTTTGGGGGGCACCTCTTGAGTCCTGATAACCTTGCTGATATCCTCTGGGAGGAGGGCCTCGTCCACCATTCGCGGGTTGTCGTCCATAGTCGCCTTGACCTCGCTGGCTGTCAAAACTGGGGCGACCGTTTGGTGGCATCATTGATCTCTGGTTCAAATCCATGTTGGACATTTGCTCAACCATCTGCTGCTCATGCCCCATGTCTGGCCGTCGTCCTTGACCTTGTGGGGGATATTGATTTCCAAAATGCGCGTCTCGAGGGCTCATAGGGGGCGTATTTGTCATTGGCGCACGGCGTGCTTTGGTCATGGTCAGCATCAAAGCACTACGCGGCGCGTGCTGAACTCACCTGCTGGATCCGAATGCGCGCCATAAGGAGCTGGTCGCATACCGCCTCTTCCAGGCGGCCCATTGGGCATGCCTCGATCTGGTGCTGGGCCCATGCCTCCCCGAGGAGGATATCCGCGTCCTCGATGGGGATCAGCTGTCTGTGGGCGAGGAACTGGTCCTCCTCCGCGCCCACCAGGCATCGGGCGTCCACCGCGACCTGGCCCAGGTCCGTACGGATCTTGAGACGGAGGTGGTCCTCGTCCATAGTTTTGATCCTGATATTGTCCCCCATATTCCTGCCCGTAACCCTCATTGTAGCCATCGTATCCATAGCCATTTTGGTAATCGTCATACTGTTGTGGTGCTCCGTACTGTTGTGGAGGCGCGCCGCCCTGTTGTCGCGGGGCAGGCCTTTGTGGCGCTGGACCCCCGTAAGATCGTTGTTGGCCGCCGTAGCCTCCGTCGTATGCCATGGTTATACGCTGGCGATATTCGAGAATGGACGAAAGTTGGAGGTTTTGGCTTCCAGAGCCTTGGTGAGGTTGTCGTCAAGCGACCCAGGACCGAGGGGAGCTGTAGGATTTCACAAATCCCGCCGAGAGAAGGTTTTTAGGTTGGTAGGCGCAAAGGATTACAGTCGCATTGCCGCAGTTACAGCCACCGAGTTTCGGAAAGGCGTGTGATCGGCAGTCCAGATCGCAGGACTAGTGTGTGTGTGTGAAAGCCGAGACGGTTACCGTCGATCCCAAGGACGAGAAACAGGGGAGAATGAATAGGTAAGAAGGTGACCGCTCTCTGAAAGACTTGCTGGCAATGGGCGACAGGGAGACAGCTGGCAGGCCGCGCAGAAACGGAGCCGGGTCAGTCGGGGAAGAGGCACAGGTACAGGCACAGCCGCCAACGGAGTAGGTTAGGTACTGTAATAATAATAGGTTGGGTAGGTTGGCAAGGTAGTAACAAACAACGATAATAGGTAATAATGACAGCGCAAACTGCAAAGAACAGGGAGGGCCCTAGACAATCTGTTTGACCGAGTTGCAGCGCCCAAAAAGAGGACAAGAGAGAGACCTAGGTAAGACAAAGAAAGCTTCAAGATGGCGTAGATTAAGATGCGGAAGGGGATTTCCCTTTATGTCTGGCTCGTCCGAAACGACTACGGAAGGCACTGTACCTACCTTCTCCAAGGTTGCCTCCAACCCCCAACGTGACCTGCCCCAGGGTTGGTCTAGTCTCTCTAGAACACATCCCGTCCATCCATCTTCTTTCTTCACATCCATCGAAGCTTGTGGGGTCAGGGCGCCAATCCTCCTCGAGTCCAGTGGCTTTGTCGCTGTGTAGGGCCGTTTTCGAGGTCACCTTGGGTGGGGATGGCCAGGTACCATCTGCATGTCCTGGTGGCCACTGAAGCCGTGCAGAGCTTGGCGGGCGGTACCTTGCCTTAACTTGGAGCCCAGTTGGAGGGGCTAGAGGGGTCGGGCACCCTAGAAGCGAGACCGAGGGGCTTCCAGGGGGTGTCATGATGCGGCTTGCCCCTGGAAAAGTCCTGAAAACGTTGTCAGTCTCCATCCGGCCTCCAGGGTCCTGGGCCCTTCTTCGATCCTCATCATCCATCTCTAGCTTTAGAAAGCTAGCTCTTCGCGTATTCACTAAGCGAAGCTCTTTACGAAGGTCATGAGAATGCGATTTACGAAAATTGAGGTCCTCCAGACCTTACGTGTCGTGGCCGAAAGGAGCTCTCTTCACCGACTCACATCGGCCCATCCAACTCTCTCATTACCACCACCGCGAACCCGTTCATGGCTAACCCAAGCCATGCTGGTCCAATGGTGCCGTATCACGAGATTCGTCACTGACCTACCCATTCCAGTGGCTCCAATGACGGGGCGCTACGCCGCTGCCGGCTTGGCTCTCAACCGCCAACGGGTGCATGGCTGTCTGTGGCTCAATCCAGCCCCTGGCCATCAAATGTTAGCTTTGATCGGCTCTTGCACAGGAGATCATTTCATCAAACCCTTTGATGCCCATGGATACCACGTAGCACTTCATCTATTGTTTTTTCCTGCTGCTACCCTGATCATTATGCGCTGGGGTGCGTTAGAGCTCTCTGCACCAGGCAAAGCATTGCCGTGTATCAGAGTGCCATGGCCCCAGCTTCATATTGGTTAAGCTTGCCTCCTTTGACGTATGGGATCCAGCCATCGAACTTGACGGAAAGTCATGCGAAACAACTCCAGTAGAGGAGGCTGGCTCTCCGGGTCGAAACGAAATGATGAGCCAGATCCTTCAAAGCCGCTTCTCCGTGGTCGATCGACCCCAGCGGCCCCAGGCGCGGTTCCTCGCATAACATCATCTGTGGAGCCAGCCAAGACTCCGTGCCTCATCGACGAACGCTTTCCGTGGTGTCTCCGATGAGAGGCTTTGCGGACACCTTCGGAGGATATCTGGTCCAGCCGCTGCGGGATCAGAGACATTGTGGCACTTGTCGAACGCGGCCATGCGGGTCTGGTTGTCAAACCGAACCTGGCTTACCACCATTTCGACGTCAGAAGAGGCCTCATCGAGCCTTGATGACCATGGCTGTGACCTTCACGTGAGAAAGCAGCCCAAGGTGAATGGGTCCATGACATCGACGGACTGGCTCGTATATCTGACATTGCCGGGATATTCAATCCGCCCGATGGCTTCTCGAGACGCTATACGTCAGGCAGGCCTCCGAGCTGACCACAAACTTCGACCAGTCAGAGGCTGTGAAGCGTCTTGATTGGGAAGATGGGTCTTGCCACCTCGCGACGGCATGTTTTGCACGACATGTAAATTCCATTGTGTGGACGGTTGAAACAGAGGCCAAGCCACACGCGTGGCCATCCGTTGGGCGCTTGTACAACTTGTTTGCCGCCTGCCGCCAAATTGTGGCTCAGAGGGAGCCAATTGACAAACAATCCCATTGTATCAGATATCATCCGGTACTACAATTGTTTCCGGCTTCCAGCGATGTCAGCTTGCAATGTTTCATTTGTCACTGGCCTGCTCATTGGTGTTGCTCACAGCTTGCTTCAGTGACTGCGAGCCTCGGTGTGGCTGAGAGCAAGTGGCGTAGAGGTTGATATCGGAGTCGGGACAAGACCACCTCCGAACATTGACCGCCTGCCCGATCTGATGCTCTACCAATGAAGAGCATACTGCCAAATCAATGACGGATGCAGAATCCGAAAATCATCATTGGAAGAAGTGGCACTGAAGCAGAGTTCATCCCGCCCGCCATTGCGCACTTTTACGACAACTTCACCGAATTGGAGTAACTGCAGCTTCTTCAGAAATCGCCATGGCACCGAAAAAGCCGTCGTCGAGGTGGTGGTTCTGGACCAAGGTCATGCTCGGGTAAGTCGATGGCAATGGAGCAGCTGATTGAGTCGGAACTGACGGATTGACAAGTGGCGCTGTGGTCGCTGTCGGCGGACCTGCCTTTACCATGTGGTTGACTCCCACCGAAGAGGAGCTGCGATCGAGATATAACCCCGAACTACGAAAGAAGAGCTTGGAGAACCGGGAGGAGCGACAGCAAGAGTTTGACGACTTTGTGACACGATTGAAGGAGTACTCCAAGTCGGACAAGCCCAGTGAGTGTGTCCTGTTTGAGGACTGACGACATATATTGACCTCCTTATCAGTCTGGATAGTGGTGAAGGAGGAGGAAGAGCGAAAGAAGAAGGCCGCGGCTGCAGCGGCCAAGGCGTCACAGCAAGAAACTGATGCCCGAAGAGAAGAGATGAGACGGGAAGCTGGTCTGGATTCGAAGTAAAACAAGGCGGAGTGAAAGGGCAATTTTGGATACCCATCGAGTGCTTGTAAGAGTATTGGCATGATGGAAGGCTACTCGTGTACAACAGCTGGGGGAACGGCGGTCATGGTGGACGGTATGAACATCTATGTAAAGCAATTGGAGTTTCTGACGACTGAAAAATATAGCCAACTTCTCTCGATCAACAAGACTGGCTGTTGGTAGTTATTTGTTGAACTATTGCATTGACTGATATCCATGCTCTGCTGAGGCTTTAGAGTCGTTTGTGGGCGAGATAGTGCGCCATACCGATACTTACCTACCCTTTTAGGCATTGACATTCGCATAAAACAAAGGATACACTTACTGCCCCTTGGCAAACGATTCTCAGTTCTTTATCATGCGCAAACAGCGTGGTGACAATCATCCATGGATATATCCTCCCAGGTCACAGAGTGGAGAGCTAGGAGCATGCCCTGTGCTGTGCGGCTTTACCCCACGAGCCAGGCCTACAACGTCACGGGCGTCAGTCAATGGCGCAAGTGGAAAGTGGAGGGCGGGTCACACACAGCGAGAGAGCCCCCTCCTCCCCTCGGCGAAATGGTAGTTCCACAGGCGAAAACTCTTGGCACGCACAAAATCTACTTTGATCCATCACCACCGTTCGAAGCCGACGGCGACAAACAGCTCAATACCCACGCCTATCTCACCGGTACGCCGCCCAACCCGCGCCCGCACGCTTCCCCGGGCATCTTTGCCTGCAACACTCGATTTCCCCGTCCGAATCCGTCTCAGCTGACGAGCATTGCTGCAGTTTCGATCGAGTCTCCCCCGATCCCCCGCATCGAAATTCGCCCATCATGTCCGACGTCCAAGAGCGCCTCAAGAAGCTTGGCCTGGGAGCCCGAACTGGTACGTGAATTTCTGCCAATTTTTTTTGGTCTGCACAAGGGGAGACTCAAAGGCTAACTCGCGACACAGGGTATGTTTTTTGCGCACTTCGACGTTTCCCCCGCCGCCTCCGACCATCGCAGCTAACCTGGTGATATAGTGGAAAGGGCACCCCCCGAAGAAAGGTCAAGCGTGCGCCCGCCCGCTCCGGCGCCGACGACAGGAAGCTTCAGCAGACCCTCAAGAAGCTGAACACTCAGCCCATCCAGGCCATTGAGGAGGTCAACATGTTCAAGTCTGACGGCAACGTCATTCACTTTGCTGCCCCCAAGGGTTAGTCATCCCACTCTGGTCATGTCGTGTGCGCGGGGTCTTGGTGTTTTCGTTTAAATACTGACATGGGTCCCCTCCAACAGTCCACGCTGCCGTCACCTCCAACACCTTCGCCATCTACGGCAACGGTGAGGACAAGGAGCTGACCGAGCTCGTCCCCGGCATCCTTAACCAGCTCGGCCCCGACTCGCTCGCCTCCCTCCGTAAGCTCGCCGAGAGCTACCAGAACATGCAGAAGGAGAAGGGTGAGGACGAGGACGACATCCCCGACCTCGTCGAGGGTGAGAACTTCGAGAGCAAGGTCGAGTAAAGTTGCTCAATTCCATCAATGCGACGGGCTGGTGAAATCGTGGGCATGTTCGGTCAAGAGGCTGGCTAGGTTATCCCGCGAGGTGGGTTATGTTTTGCACCTGGGAATCCATAGGAGGAGGGTCGTCACAGAGCTCCCAAGGCGTCTTCTGCGTCAGGAAAACTGGGAGTCGGTACACAAAAGGTCACGGCTTGCGAGAATGTCGCGGTGGAGCGGCTGTATCCCGGCTGGCTGAGGTTGATTGATCTGTACAAGAAAAAAAATACGACTTACATCGGGAGAAATACCAATCTCTAATGATGACAATCATGACTACGCTCTTCTAGTTGGAAACCTGACCCTCCGTCGTTTCTCGTCCACCCTGTCAAGGCCGTCTGTCGAGCCTCCTGCTTTGCCTGTCTCCTATGGGCAAGCAATGGGCCCTCCTTCAGGTCATGATATGTGCCGCAGCCCAGGTGGATGGGTGCGTAGCCTGCATTCTCCAGACTGCTTGAAAGCTCTCTTGCTGTCTCCCACATTCTTCGTCTAGACATATGGCTTGCTCCTTTTGTGTTGAAGGGCTTCCGACCCTGAATCACACCACCGATGATGGTCTCCTCCACACCTGAACCTGACCATGCGGCAGCAAGATTGCTGGCAGAGATCTTCATAGCTCGAGCTGACACTGCTCTTTTTGAAAACTCAAACTCCAGTTCTGTTGTAATGGCCTCAAACTCTCTGAACGCATACTCTCCCTGCCACTGCCTACCGGCGAGAGGGCTCATCCTACCTTTTGCTGAGAAGGCACGCCGGCATCCTGAAGCAGAATACTGCGATTTCGGTAGTATGATGGTATGGATGTATGCGTTTGACGGGTCGATGAAAAGAGAGGTCAGAGATGAGAGGAGTGAAGTACACTGCTTGAGGGAGAGTTTATCAGAGCAGGACTTGGACAAGGTGGGAGGTGCATCTCCTCGAGCTGGCTTTCGACGGACAACACCGAGTTGAGAAAAGTAAGCTCTCCCTGGCAGACATTTCTCACCAGCTGAGTTAAGCTCTGTTGCAGCTAGAGTTGGCCATGGTGAAGCATCTTCTTGAGCAGCCATTGTGAGCTCCATACTGGCATCACCACCTAAACTCGTCAACCACATACACACTGTCAGTGGTTTTAGCGACTTACATGGTGCTTCTGAACAATACATATGAAGCTTTACGTCACCTCTAATCTCGAATGGCTTCAATGACATGTCGCCCTCCTTGGCTGTGGTTCTCTGCGTCCTACGTAGGATACTAGAGCCGTCATCCTTGTCGAGGAGACTCTTACACTCATCGAGCAAGAAACGATTAAAGGTCCTTATGGCCAGTATTTCAGCATGCCAGTCATGAATGCCTACACCATTGGACTCTGCTACTTTCGACGCTGGAAGGCACTTCATGCCTGTTCTACGAGACTACTTAGAATGTGCTGGATCACGGGTGGCAGATAGGGCTCGCTTACGCTAGAGCCAGGCAGGTCAGGATGCCATCCCGTTCGGCAACGATGCCGCTCAACGGCACCCACTCATGAAGGCCATTGTCGCGAACAGTGGGTTTCCTTTTCGCAGGGAGCTTGTCAAATTGCTGCAGCACGGCTTGCGCGATCAGATCTGGCTGAGAGGTCATCTAGACATGCCCACGATGCCTCGAGAGGCTCCAAGTAACCAAAAATGAAATAAAAAGAATTTCAAGAATTTGAGGCAAGGTGATCCGTGTAATTCGATGGTCGTTGGCCGACAAGTCTCTCGATTGGACGAAACTCACCCCCCGTCCTGGTGGAGTTGAGGTCAGGGTGACCTCGCGCAGGTGCACGTGATGCGCGGCGTCATTTAGCGCATCGCCTGCCCTAGGTCGCTTAGTCAGTGTGCACACAACTCGAGAAATTCCAGGTTGCGCCGGATCACGAACCTCTTACTTTTTGCCCATCGCCCAATCCCCCACGGTCCAACCACACAAAACACCTTGTCGCCCCCCTTAGGAAGCACACCAGCGACAAGATGCGAACCTACGACGACACCTTCTCCGGCGAGAGAATCTACCCTGGCAAGGTACGCCAATTCCATTGCCCTCCCCGTCCCCCGGTCCGATTATCGAAATGCGAAATTCTGGGTTGCTGCTGAAGGAGCATGACGGGATCGCATCATGGGGATGGGAGGAGCTCAGTTTGGTTACGTCTGTGATGAGAACATGGAGGCTAACGGGTCATCGCATCACAGGGTAAGCTCTACGTCCGCGGCGACAGCAAGATCTTCCGATTCCAGAACGGCAAGTCGGAGTCCCTCTTCCTGCAACGAAAGAACCCCCGCCGTATCGCCTGGACCGTCCTCTACCGCCGACAGCACCGCAAGGGTATCTCTGAGGTACGCATCAACCAAGCAGAGGGAGTGCTGTGAATGAAGCGCTGCGCGCTCACTCGCCCCCTCTCCCCTTCCGATATCCAGTGACAGGACTGACACATACTACAGGAGGTTGCCAAGAAGCGAACCCGCCGTGCCGTCAAGTCCCAGCGAGGCATCGTCGGTGCCTCCCTCGACGTGATCAAGGAGAAGCGCAACATCCGACCCGAGGCCCGCTCCGCTGCCCGCGCCCAGGCCATCAAGGAGAGCAAGGAGAAGAAGCAGGCCGACGCTGCCGCCAAGAAGGCTGAGAAGGCTAAGCTCGCCGCCTCTAAGGGTCAGGCCGGCCGACAAGTCAGCAAGCAGGGTGCCAAGGGCGCTGCCCCCAAGGTTCAGGCGAGAACCCGTTAAGATGGTAAATAGGGAGGATGAATGAAAATGGGAGAGTGGAGTCCGTGGTTCTTGTGTCTTTGTCCGGCCGGTTCTTCTACAATCTCGGGAGCATGGAATGCCATAGGGTGCATTGATAGTTGAGCAATGCCATATCGGTGCAAATGGTCAAAAGAGCATCTCTTGTTTGTGCCGTGACCAAGAAGAAGGTGTGCTTGCTCGTTATGGGGTGGCTAGGTCAACAACTCACGGCGTCAAACGAGGGTATCATGTTGCTCATTAGAGAGCTACGACACACATGCTTATGACACACAAGATCACGGTTTCACGCAAGCAATATGTGAGGCGAGAATTGTGCTCAAATGCTCCTTCGTGGGAGTGATGTTTAGATTCTATCGTGTCTCATGCTCATATCTAGTCTATTATTTTTGGGAGACTTTTATGCCGCAACTCAATTACAGCTGGGCCAGGACACCGAGAGCACCGGAGGTCTCGATGCTCTGGGGGTGGTCGTCCTTGGAGGCGTAGGTGACCTTGCCGTGGTCAATGATGATGGCGAAGCGGCCAGTTCGCTCATCGAAGTTCCAGCCAATGCTGCGGGAGAACTTGGCATCCTTGTCAGACATGAAGAGCTAGGTGAGTGTTAGCATCAGGCATCTTGATAGAGGTAATTCTGGGGCATGGAACATACAATGCTGTCGTCGGTGACACCGTTGGCCTTAGCCCAGCCGTTCATGACAAAGGCATCGTTGAAGGCAACAACAATGACCTGATCAACACCCTTGGCCTTGATCTTGTCGATGTGCTCGGTGTAGGAAGGAATGTGGGAGCCGGAGCAGGTGGGGGTGAAAGCACCAGGGATGGAGACGAGGACGACCTTCTTGTCCTTGAACTCTGCAGTCAAAAGTCAGCATGTGAAGATGCGGTGAGAAGCTCGAGAAGAGTCACGTACCCTGGCTGGCGTTGTAGGGAACGGGAGTACCGCAAGTAGAGAACTTGGAGATCTCGGGGGTGGGAGGGATGTAGCTGAAGAAGACACCCTCAGGGAAGTTGTCGCCGGCCTTGAGCTCAGTCATTTTGGCTGTGTTGTTGGTGTTGGTTGGTAGATTGGTGGTGATTAGAGAGAAGTGAGAGCTGTGAGGGGTATCAAGTTTGAGAGAGGAAGAAAAGATAAGAGCCGAGAGGTTGAAGAAATATGCACAAGATATATAGATAGATGGTCGGTGACGGTTCGCTCCTTCCGTGACGGAAATCTTTCTAATGCCGGGCACCCACCGGGCGCTCCTGCCCCTCCTGCCCTCCCCAATTGCCCGTGTTGCCTCCCCGCTGTTTGCCCCTTCGGAGAGCAATCGGAGAGGCGGAGAGAAGTCCACACAATCATAGACGGCATTGGCGCAAGAGGGGTCGGCGATGAGGTCAGTGAGGCCTTGTGGGCCTTTGACCGAAGCGCGGGCGACGCGGCCCAAGTGGAACCGGCGCTGGCCATGCTCGCTGCGCTGCGCTGTCTTTGGTGTTGAGGGACGGGGGGACCTTGATAGTCGACCCTGCTGGAGACGGTCTTGACGCAGGGGTCCTCCAGGGATGTATTTGGAATGATGTATTTGGAATATTGCCCGTTTGGAGCCTCATCTATCCCAGCGTGATATCTACTATGAAAAACTACCATAATTCTTCACGACCTGACCTGACGTCGCCGTCGGCCGGTGGCGGAAGACAGGCTCGGATGCAAGTCGGCGCCGAGAGACGTAAAGAGGGTCCTGTATCGGGCAAGTATTTGTCATCCTCTGCAGACGCAGGCAGAGAGGATCAGATTAGATTATCAGCTGCAACGCTAGTCGGCCTCAGGCACAGAGACAATGAATGTCATTCTCCCGTATATGCCCGCCGGTACAGTACAATCAGGCGGTTCCGGAAGCTCTAGATCCGTCGTTAATGGCGGGTGGGAGTGAAACCGAAACGGCAACTTGCGGCGGATTACGCCGCATGAACGCCGCCTCTTGTCGATTCCGTACAACAGGTACCGCATTTCCGGGGAATGACGTTCGGGTTCCTGGACCGAGCCGAGCAAATTTCTCCTTTGATTTGTCAATAGTAGAGAATAGCAACCATTCGAAACCTCAAAAGTGGCGATTTCGGTGAGAACCGAGCTGAGCCCATGACTCTCGGGAACGCCTACTTTGTTGAAATTTGATGCCTTTCCCGAACCGACCTCAAACAAATGCCACGTGGATTTGCCTGACAAGCACGAGTCAAGCTAAACTTGGCCAACATCCATGGAAGTCATGGAAAGCCAGAGAAACAGTCAATCAATCGACACGTCTCCACGCAAGCATGAAGTGGGGGTGCTGGGGCCAGAGCGGTGGGATTGATAGCCTCCAACCTATCGAGCCAGGATGCCCGTGATAAAAAGGTTGAATGATATCCTGCTCAAATCTCAATGCTGAGGCTGCTTTGAATAAGTGAGTTTGAAACCATTCCCCGAAAAGGCAGGTTAATTACACACGGCTCACCGCTGGATGGAGCTCCTCGGGAGTTGGTGTTGTTGACGCCGGCAGTCGGCGGCCAGGAACAGGCCATGATTGAACCCTGGCGGTTCATTCTTAGAAATCTCAGCTGATCTGGACATGTTGTTGCTTCAATTGAGTGAGGGACTCCGTGACTCCACACAGAGAGTTGGACTGCATCACTGGGGTGGTATCAACATCGTTATCCACCTCAAGATTGCAGTTTACTCTTCTTGCCGATCATCAAACATGGCACACTCGGTACATGATTTTTTTGATATCATTCCGTAGAATACAATCAATTTGTGTTGACGCATGGTAAGATGGCTTGTCAAGCGTGTGTGTACTTGAAGTCTATGCTCATTAATCACTCTGCGCAAACAGCAACACTCCATAACCTATTGTTATTAAACATTGAATCCATGACATATCGCTGTTAATTCTCTTCGAGATACTCTCATTCATGGTTCATGCCGTCTACGAGGACCCATTTGATGCCCATAGCTTAGATCCGGTCGATCAAGTCATTGTAGTGCGGTCCTACAAGGGAGGCACTTTAAGTCAGATCGACCAGACCCTGTATCAAGATGTCTAAAGTAATTATATACCTACACAATCTTGGAGTTTCTGTCAATCGGTCCTATCGTCGAGATATCGGTCAACTGACCTGGCCATGTACCTCGTTACTTGGCTCGCCGCTCTGAGAACACTCGGCCAGGAGGTCAAATTAAGCTATGCCAAGTTCCACATTTGCTCCTTATACGTCTAGGGCTAGTTATCCAGATCTTCTGCCGTAAGCAGTTCGGATTGGTCGAACAATTCAATGGCGACATCAAGGTGGCCAGGAGCCCATAGGGAACCGAGAATTTAGAAGGTTTCATATATTGCTTGCTCAAATCCCAATTTATTCTAGCTCAACAATCCTTGAATACACTTCATGAATGTTTCAATCTCACTCCTGCTTACAAAAGGCGACCCTCTGGTTTGACATCTCACCTGGTGGTTGATCTGTCGAGTGGGAAACTGGGAAGAAATGGGTTGAGTTTTAGCGTTCTACATGCATATTCCAATAGTATTTTTAGTCTCATGCTCTAGTGTTTTCACCCTATTTTAATACAGTCTCGAGCATAACTACATGGCGTTGTCTCTTGGGGAGCAATGATTGTCAGGGCCTCCACGGAACTCACGCAGCAGGAATGTACCCTCTTCCCAGTTATAGACCCAAAGAATTTTAATTCAAGTGTCCAAATTATTCTTCCTAATTATTTAGTGACTAAAATATATGTAAAGCAGAAAATCCTCCCTCTGAGCCTGAGTGATAGCTCGCACTTTCAATGCTTCAGGGAAGGCCCTACTTCAAGTTGTGATGCCATGTGTATTGCCTTTGATGCTTACTAATGTCTATTAAATAATAATAGTCTATACTATTCTATACGAAAACGTAATTAAAGAGTAGGATAACAGTCTAGCTATAGTTGTCGCCCACAGCATCACCGCACAGCCATCTACGAAGTATCTTCTGAATACCTATCAACAACCCCCAATTATCTCGATCCCATGCTAGCAGCGTTCATTTCCTCAAGACGGGCATGATTGTCGTTATGTATACGGACCGAGATTAGCCGAAGCGGGGAAGTTTTGCTGCATGCATGAGCTGAGAATCGAAGAGTTATCCAGACATCACCCAACCCATCAGACCTCATCGACTTTCAAGACAAGATGCCAGAAACAGCCCCGGCGGATATATCAACCAGTCCAGGTACCTTTGTTCCTGTCTAGACATATCAGCGCTAACAAGTAGCCCAGATGCCGCTGAGCCATGGACGGTTGAAAAGGCCTTGGCTGGCAATGACTTGGTTCAAGGATCCAATTCACCAATCTCCCTATTTCATCTTCTAGGGGGTCTCAAGACGACAAAGCGAGAGGGATGGAAGAGACATGGAATCAAGTGAGTCCAGTTCAGCATGGGATGCGCAACTAGTCCTGAACCACCAACAGCCCCGAGTCGGTTGCAGACCATTCATATAGAATGGGTATGATAGCCATGTTCGCTCCTCAGGGCCTCGACCAGGTCAAGTGTATGAAGATGTGTATGGTCCACGACGTTGCTGAATCAGTCGTGGGCGACATCACCCCATTCAGTGGAGTGTCCAAGACCGAGAAGGCCAGAAGGGAAACGGCCACCATCGAGTACATTGCTACTAGATGGGCCGGGCCTCATACCTCTGAGCTACGAGAACTTTGGCACGAGTTCGAGGCTGCTGAGACTCCGGAGGCCCAGTTTGCGCAGGATATTGACAAGATCGACCTCCTGCTGCAGGCTGTCGAGTACGAGAAGGACGGCAGGGGTCAGCGAGACCTGGGCGAGTTCATGGGCGTTGCGCGTAAGCTGCGTACCGAGGCTGGCAAGGCATGGGCGGACGAGATCCTACTGGAGAGGGAGAAGCTCTGGGAGGGCCGTGAGCATATCAGAGGAGAACATGCAGAGAAGGGTGGTGTGTCCACAGAGGCTCAGAAGCTGCAGGACGCATACTATGCCTAGCGGAGGCAGTACGGAGTAGATGCTCCCAAATCATGACATGGTTTCAACATCCGAGGCCATCAGAGTATGACTACTCAATGGGTTTGTGATATCAGCAACATCCCCCCTTGTGATGGAGGTTGTCTGTGACTGTGACTTGACCGACGATCAACCCTCCAACCAATGAAAAACAGGCAGGCGCTATCACACACAGTCCTCTTCGAATGTGATAAGACCTCGAGGCTGACAACCTGCATACCTAGACATGCATTAGCTGGTTGTCACTGGTGCCCAAGAAGTCTCAATTCCTGGAGCTTGGAAATAGTAACAAAGACAAAAAGCAATGCCTTCGTGCCGAGGGCGAGTCCAGGGAAGATGCTGGCCAAAAGGGCAGGAGCGACTGCCGAATCGGATAGATGCTGCAGTTCTGGCCTCCCTGCAGCTCCTGCCGCTGCAGTCAAGGCAACTACGCCAGCCACACTTGACCTGGACGGGATGGATGCAAAACAACCCATCAACCGCTAATTTCGCCCTGTTTTCCCTCCTCTCGTCACAATTACAACATTCCCTCCTACACTTGACAAGTGCCCTGAACCAAAGGGTCGTGTCGTTACATCCTCACACTCGACCCCTTTCCGCACCAACGGATGAGACATTAGTCCAACGGTTACCTCAAACGTCAGGCTCTTGATTCAGGGTTCTAGGGCGTCGCGGCCACCGAAAAGCAAATTACCTTCCGAGACAATTTGCGCAGCCCTATTCCCACCTGGGGCCAACTACTCGTGTGGGGGACCTCATCAGGGGACAGGCACCCGACGACACCACAGGGCGATCGGGACCGAGGTGGGGGAATTGATGGGGGAGAAAGATCTAGATGCGTGCCGTCCAAATGAGAGAGACGGCGGCATCGATCGAGGAGAGCTGAACGACCCTTGCACAGCTGGTTGGTCCGTCGTGGAGACGGTGCTAAATAGGCAGCAGTTGTCGAGATTAGCTGCCTATTGACAAAGCCGTTACTCCGTACGGATATTTCCAGGCTGTCCGGGCGTCTGCAGGCCTTGTGCCGTCGTCACCATTACAAATGTTGGTGTTGGGACTATTCAATAGTCAGGGCGCACGAGGAGAAAGTCCGAGAAACGCATTATCGCCCTTCAACAACCAGTCCTCAGCCACAATCTATTCAGGACAAGATCGTCGCTTCAACATGACCTGAATGCGTTTCACAATGCAGCAAACATGGCCTCGCAGAAGCTGACCTGTCGGTCAGGTCTTAAACGGGTTGTCAGTGACGATCCCCCAGTCCCGACTTCTTGGATACAACTCGAGATCGACACAGATTCTTGCGTCAAGCTGTCGTCTCCACCAGCAACAGGGAACAGGGAACAGGGCACTTCGTATAAGGTGCGCGTCCATCCCGTGTGCGACAGGACCGGCCGCCTGCCAGCCTTCTTAGCCTCAGAGCCCGTGCTTTGTGCAGTCCGTGGGACATGAGGTTGAGACACTGTTGGGTGTGGACTGGAGTTTAGTCAGGTCAATGTTAAGCACCTCACCGGAACGCTGGCTCAGGGCTAGCTGGTCACGCCCTGACTGACAAGTTCACGCCAACTCGTAAGCGTTGGCTCAGGACCCGGCTCTCAGTTGCCCTGCTTTGGGACCTAGGCTACTGCAGCCAGCATTGAACGTCCAACTCACCTCTTGTGTGACGTCGACCGTTGATGCGGACTGGCCGATGGCATTGACGCCAGCCTTGAACAAACTTCGACTATACATTCCCGTCGGCACAGGGCAGAGGAGGCGGCAGGGCGTACAGGGGTAAATGTAGCCGCTGCCTTTCCTTGGCTGGCTGGGAGGAAACATGGCACAGTCGAGCAGCCAAGAGGGCACGAGCTGAAAGCCATCATTTCTTTTTCCCTCACAGATCTCGACTGGCCTGGCGCGGCCACCAATCCGCTTCCCTCAAAGCTCGAGCACAAGCCACACCAAAACACAAACTTCCGCGCCGTCTATCCTCGAGTTCCGATTCTCCGCCACCAGTCACCATTCACAAAGCAAGGATTAGGACGGCCACTAAGATCTAAGCGAAAATAGAGTGCCATTCCCTGATCCTAACTTGAGAGATAGTGGGCTCCCAACCAAGACCCACCATGCGCGATCGATCCGTCTTCCCTGACCACAGAGGCATCTAGGAGGCACAGAGCAAAGCAAAGATGGAGGGGAAGGCTGCTTTCCGAGAGGAGAACTTTGCTCTCAGGGTCGTTGCTGATTGCCCAGTCCTCCCTGAGCCCCTGTCACCGTGCGTCCATATCCAGGTTCCGGCGCAGAGCTAGCGGATAATCACGACGACGCTGAAAGCACGATGATGCTGGGACAAGTCAACAGGCGTCGGTGCCAAGCAGAGAACGCGTCGTCCAAGGCTCGATCCACCCTCCCAACTACCTCGCTCTTCGGGCAAAGAGAGACGAAAGTTTGTGGGATAAGCACTCTGACCGTGTCCCTGGGTTTCGAGAGCCATGGCTGTCGCGAGGCGGCATCACTTTTCGGAGAGTTCACTGCTAAGGGCTTGCCAGATCCACCTCGCCCCAACTCCCCTTACATCCGGAGCCATCTGTTCTAGTGGAATCTACCATGTTGGTCTACGGTAGACTGGGGCTAGCCTTAGTGGGCATCAAAAGGTTCCGGCATGTTGGTCACTCCCCAGCGGGTGTGTGTGCCTCAAGCCAGCCACGGGCCACTCTAAATGACCAGGAGGCGGCTTCTTGTGCATCTCTGGTCTCCTCCAGCAGGTTATTTAATCCCTACACTGTCCTCGTGTCCTGGGATGCAGAGTTCTGCTTGAGAGTTGCTTAATTCTCCGTCTCTCAGCTTCTTGCCCTCACTTCTCAACAGCCACTTTCATCCATTCTTTTATTCTATCGTTTCTTCGCCCACGATGGGTCTTCTCCCTCTCACTTACACACGTCCCAAGCATGTGGACCAGGAGTCGTTCCGCAACAGCGGAGACTCGTTCTCTGACACAGAAAAGAGTGATGGATCCGTCAAGTCTGGCCGCTCTGGCTACTCTGCTGGCATTCCTGATTCACTCGCCTTTGACAAGATCATCAGCGGTGGCACTTGTCCGGTAAGTTAAGCCCGTAGATCTCGTCTTGTGAGTCTAAGAAGAATACTAACCCCTCTCCACAGCCCATGACTGTCCGCGACTTCATGAGCTACCTCATCTATGTCGAGCATGCCGCCGAGAATCTTCAGTTCTACCTCTGGTTCAAGGATTATGAGAAGCGGTTCAATACTACCTCGACGGCCGATATCAAGCTGGCCCCGGAGTGGACACAGACTATGCAAGACGAGACCGTTCTCAAGATCCGAAAGGACCAAGCCGATAAAATGCGAAAGGAGCCCAAGGCGGCAGAGATGTTCAAAGGCACAGACTTTGAAAAGAAGCGAGGCGCCCAGGAAAATGTTTCGGGCGGATCTGACCCGTTCGCGACACCTCCACAGAGCAGCAGAGGTGATGACGGTTCAATCTACATGGCATCCAACACAGTCCATTCGCTCAACGCTGCGAGCTATCAGACCCAAGCCTCAGAGGCATTCCAAGCGTCTGGGGCCCGGCAGCCTTGTGAGTCAAGACATTTCCAAACATGGAATGGATCCAGAAAGTTAACATTTAGACAGTCACGATCCAACCGTTCCGGGAAGAAATCAACCGAGTCATTGCGACGTATCTGATGGACGGTGCTCCTCGACAACTGAACTTGTCGTCTTCTGACCAGAGGGCGGTTATCCAAGCACTGTCCCAAACGACTCACCCAAGCGCCTTCCGCAATGTCTTCAAGACGGTTGACTCGAGTCTTCGGCATCAGGCTCACCCCAACTTTGTCAGATGGTCCATCTGCAACGGAAACCCTGCACGCGTCTTCTTTGCACGATCGTTGGGTGTGGGGCTGATCGTGGCAGGCATCGTGCTGGGCATTATTCTTGCCCTCAGCAGCGCGGGGCGAGGCTACCGGGCATTGGTGGCGATCGCGCTCGTACTGGGCATCAGCACGCTGGTCGCAGCCTACAAAGGCATGTGCGTTGTCCTCCACGGAATGCATCACCGGCACGTGAGGCCGTGGGAGCTGTTTGTGGACAGTGAAAATGTGGATAACATGGAGAAGCGAAGCTTTGAGTCGTTTGGGTCGTCCAACAGCTACGAGGATGAGCCATGGATCGTCAAGTATGAGAAGCGCAACATTGTCCGCAAGGTGTTTGACCGCGAGGTCTGGATCCAGGAGCCGGCACTGCGACAGATCCAAGATACCATCTTCATCCAGGCGATCCTGGCTTCAGTCCTCTTCGGAGGGGTTGTGACGGCAGTCTTTGTCGCCATTCCCGGGGGAGGTTACTTTTAGAAGTCTACAATCGTTTTAATTTCCTTTGTCATCTTGGTAATTCGCTGGAGAGGGATACCCTGGTAGTTTTGTTTGCTTGGCAGTCAGTCAACTGGAGTCAGGTCAGGTAGGGGTAAGTGTCTGCGTCTCGAGGTCTAGAGGCCTTGTAGGATATAATTAGAGGCAGCTAAAGAGGTTCAAAAGATATTCATTTGGTGTTGATGTTCAAACCAAGCATATCACGGATGCCATGCCCCGTCTGTTAATTCCGTGACAAGAGCCGACTCCGGCATTTGGCCCAAGCTCGGCATCGGCATAAGCTGCCCGCCCGCCTCATGCAGCCTTGGCCCCTCCTCCGCCAATGCACCGCACCACCCGGGCCATCGGGATTACTGTACGTGCAGAGGGACTGTGTAAGTGGTGAGGCAATGTTGAGGCTACAGTGTGAATGTAAATGTGAGTTGAGTAAAGGTGAAAACAGGGCGACAAGGGGGGCAAGAAGTGAAAATCATATGACAATAGACGTCGCCCGGAGAAAAGGAGCATCTTCGTTGTGAGTGTGCTCGGGCGGCGTTTGTTGAGAGCACGCGCCATTAAAATGAATGAATAGACTGGGGGAACCGAGAGGAATGGAGCTTTCCCCAAGGATCCAAGGGTAGGGACGGCCTTGAAAGAGAGAACCCCCCATCTCGGAGCCTCGGCCCACCGGCTTTTGGAGAAAATGATGAATTACTGTACATGGATGGATCCATCATCCATGGGGACGGACCTAGGTACTGGCGGTAGCCTCGTTATCGATAAAGATCCATCACAGTCAACGACTTATGACCCCCATCCCATCCCATGGTTCAATCTCCCCATCTGATTGATAACCCCTCCACCGCCCGTCCAAGGCCTTACTTCTTTTCTTCTCCTTAATTTCACACATTTATTCACTCCCTTCTGGTCATATATTCGACTGTCGGCTGTACCTGTACCATATTGAACTAGATTGACTTGCGCCGTTCAACACTCTCGCGTGCCATCACCGAGGACCGTTGCGCCTCCTGGACCCTTTGACTCCACCACCCCATCCATCCATCCATCACCCCTCTATTCAACGAACCTACCTCTGCGCGCAATAAAAGAACCTCAACAACTAGAACTCAACCACCATGACGCCTGCCTCAGACCACGAGGAGGCCATTGTCGACACTCCGAACGGGTCCGGCCCCGCTCCGCCCTCGCACCCAAAGCGCCGACTCAGGACCATGACGTCGACCGAGGAGATTGACAGCACCATCAACCGCCCCGGCAGCGTCAAGATCAATGTCCAGGGCGCATTCATCGTCGACCCGGACACGGCAACCCCGGCCTCGGGTACCAGCGCCGCGGCCGGAGGGCTTTCTTCCGTCAATGGCCGCGTGAGTCCAACGCATCCAGAGACGAGCGACATCCGGTTGCCGAACCACACGGCCGTGGTGAGCCACATTGCGATCGACGTATGTATTCCTTCCTAAACAAGAAGAACAAGAAGCGCGGGGCTAACGGCGCATTGTCTACATAGATTGGCGGATCGCTGGCCAAGCTCGTCTACTTCTCGCGCGAGGTCGACTCGACCGACCCCGGCGGCCGGTTGAACTTTCAAAGCTTCGAGACGGATCGCATCGACGACTTTGTCGAGTTTATGCGACACCTGCGCGACAACCAGCTCGTCAATGGATCACAACCCGGCGAGCTGTGTGTCATGGCCACAGGCGGTGGCGCATTCAAGTTCTACGACAAGATTCGAGATGCATTGGGTGTGGATGTGTCGAGGGAGGAAGAGATGGAGTGCCTCATTATTGGTAAGTTGTATTAAACCAATCCTCTATACTTGCGCTAACTGTCGAAACTTGCAGGCCTCGATTTCTTCATCACCGAGATTCCCCGCGAGGTCTTTACCTACTCCGAGACGGACCCCATGCACTTTGTCGAACCCCAGGACAACATCTATCCCTATCTTCTCGTCAATATTGGCTCGGGCGTTTCCTTCTTGAAGGTCACAGGGCCGCGTTCACACCAGCGAGTAGGCGGTACCTCGCTGGGCGGTGGTACTCTCTGGGGTCTCCTGTCTCTGCTGACGGGTGCGCGCACGTTTGACGAGATGTTGGAGCAGGCGGCGCACGGAGACAACACCAAGGTGGACATGCTAGTGGGCGACATCTACGGCACCGATTACGCCAAGATCGGGCTCAAGAGTACCACGATTGCCTCTTCGTTTGGCAAGGTGTTCCGCATGAAGCGCGAGGCCGAGTCTGCAGCAGAGGACTCTGGCTCGTCCAACCCTGGCGATGCATCCTTCTCGGGTGCCGACGTCTCGCGGTCCCTGCTATACGCCATCTCCAACAACATCGGCCAAATCGCCTACCTGCAGTCACAAATCCACAACCTCTCCAACATCTACTTTGGCGGGTCATTTATTCGTGGCCACCGCCAGACCATCAACACTCTGAGCTATGCCATCAAGTTCTGGAGTAAGGGTGAGAAGCAGGCCTACTTCTTGCGACACGAGGGCTACCTCGGTGCCGTGGGCGCGTTCCTCAAGAGACAGCCCAGAAACTGGGGCCGGAGGGGAAGTTTGGAGGGGATGGACGACCTTGCTGAATGGCGGAGGAATCTACGCGAGGAAGCGAACTCGAGTACGAATTGAGCCTCATGGGGCATACATCCGAGGGCTATGCCAAGTGAAAGAAAGGGACAAATGCATAAAAAAGGCACCGTCGGTTAATCCCCATTTCGACGAAAATATACAGGTGGAGGACGAAGGGCCGGGATATCACATCACCCCGGCGGGCAGCATCTGGCGGCGCATATCGTGACGGCGTTGGGTTGGTTGGGTAGTCGAGCATGTTTTTTTTGTCTTTGATTCTTTCTTGATTACAGCGCATCATGGTCCGCACAAAGGGGGGATACACAAGGATATTGGAGAGTCATCTACATCCAGTCGCTCGCTCACTACGTTGGACAAGTGAGGCCGAGATGGTTACATGGGCGGCCGCAGCACGCGAGCACGTAACGATAAAGCTCCCCGTCGACGTCACGTCTTCTTGTGCAAATAGATTTAGAGTAATCGGGTCACTCGCTCAACGAGAGTCGGAGTCTGTCATACACATTTTCTGCATCTGTCCTTGATCGTCACCGCAGGTTCGGGCGTTGAGTACGACACAAACATGGCCAGGGATGGGAAATTGTGGTCTGCTTTCTTTCTTTATCAGAGGCATTTGGTCTCATTGTAATCTCTCGGTAACCTTCTCTTCTTTACAAAGTACGCTATTCACGACTGAACCTTACAACAATGGTTGATGGTATCGCTAAAATTAACGACTGCTAGAACGGACTGGCTGGTCTAGGGGGCAGAAGAGAACGGCCTCGATACAGCAGCGCGCGTCCAGTGCCTTGGTCATCGTCCAGGGCTTTCGACGCATGCTGGGAGAGTGAGAGTGAGAGCTCATGGTCAGAGTGGAGTTATAGTCAAGATGACCCATGTTGCTGTGATGGAGATTATGCACCAACAAAGACTCGACAAGAGGGCAATAACAGCGCCATTGGCAACCAAGTCAACGTTGTAAGTGCGAGACATGATGCTTCAATCTCAATTGGCATGGTTACTGATAGCTTTGAGCAGTTTTGCGGCGACAATCATCAATCTTGTCGAGAATGTAGGGTAGACCGTGAACCCCCTTGCAAATGCCCTGACAAGGACCACCCTCGACCCACCGCACAGAAGGACAAGAGACGCAGCAGGAGAATAGGCACCTGGCAGGAGGAGCGAGGAGTCCCTCCATTAGAGGATGTCATTTATTATCTCGCCAAACGACAACGACACCATAACGATGAGCAAAGGAGGATTCGGGACTGGTTACGGGCCATGGGGAACTTGGAGGGAGGAGATAATGGGGCCAGAGTTGTCGGTAGAGAGAGGGAGAGATGTCGATATGCTTATGATAGAGTTGAGAGAAGGGAGCTGAGACGATATGAGATGAGTGGAGGACGGTCTACAGGAGAGGAGGAGGAGCATCACGGACGTCGTCGAAAGCCGAGATTCAGTCACTGAGTAACTACCATCAATGCCAACCAACCAATTGGTCCAGGAACCAAAAAGAAAACGGAACCATCATAACGAATGGCAAAAGAAAGGGTCTGGCCGGGGATTGAACCCGGGACCTCTCGCAAGCTTGCTTTCGGGTTTGCCCTAAGCGAGAATCATACCACTAGACCACCAGACCGAGCAAGCGGTGAAGAACCGCTTAGTGTGGTTGTTTGTTGGACGAGTCCGTGATTATTTCGTATTATATCGGTGGTGGCGTGGAGTTTTTGAGTCATTTCATTTCATTTTTTTTGCGGGTTCAGCGGGAGGCACGTGCTCTTCTGTCTTTTTCGGTGGGGGCTGTGGCTGGGTGGGTATTGTGGGGCTGGCTGAATCTCGATGGTTCTTTGACATCGGTCCATGGCTATCAACCTTGGCATTTGGAGAACCAAAGGAGAGGGATCGATTGACACTCGAGAAAGGCTGGGGGAAGTCAGAATGGCCAGGTCACGATACTGAAATGTGATGCACCTGAGGTTGTCTTGTCAGTTGAACACCGGAGGGCTCTCGCTGTCGATACTTGCCGCTTAAAACCACAGCCGGCAACAACAGTAGCCTCTCCAGGGCATCACATCCTCGCAGCCAATCACCTTTCACCGGATGAGAAACAAACTTCTTTGCTGTTGATTTCTTTCTTGTAATTCATTCATGTCGTCATGACGCACTCACGTGCAGATCGCTAGAGGTATCTTGTTTCCCCATCGCCACATCTAGTTGCCCTGCCCGACATCCTTGCCCTGCTTGATGCCCTGGCTCTGTCCACCGCTGGCGTTGGCGTCCTTGAGGCCCATGCCGTGCTCGTCCTTGCCCTCAGGGAGGGGAGCCGTCTTGTCTGCGCGGTCGACTCGGTCGGACTGTTGTGAGCTGTGTGTTAGCAGTCATCTTTTGAGTGTTAAAGAGGGAGCACTTACGTCAGGCTTGCCGACGCCGTGGGCAATGTTGTGCTCGGCGGCCTCAAAGGGGCCGTTGTCGGAAGAACCGTCTCCTTGGCGAGGCATGTTGAATGTGAAGTTGTGTGGTTGTGTGTGTGGGTGGTTGTGTAAGTGCAAGAGATGTGCTTGTCAAGCTTTGATGTTGATGAATTGAGAGTGAAGAATTGGAGAATCAGTGCTCGGATAGACGAATTATTTATACCCAAGGTTCTTAGTTTGTTCCCCTCTTGCCATTGTGCAGCGTTTGGCACCTGGCCGCATCGTGATGAATCGACGACGTCATCTCGTCAACGTCATGCCCATGATCCATCGCGGGCACGCTTTCTACCCCAGTTTCTACGGCGCATAAACTCCGGGATTTGGTACCTTCTAGAGACACTAAAACCCGGGACCTGCATTGTTTGACCGACAGCTGCCGTTTTTGGTCATTCTTCTTTTTACGAGTCAGTCGGTCGTGAGACCTCTTACCAAGACTCTCACGAGAATCAGCACAATATGGACCATGGTCAAATTTTGTATCTATGGTTAATTGTAAATGTTTCAAAGGGCCGTATCTCTTGAAATTCTCCTGGTACATACTGAAGAAAGAAAAAGTATGTCTGATAATTCAATCATCTTTCAAACAATTCCAAGCTCTTGGCCTGGTATGCCTTGTCCACACAACGCGGCAGGTGACGTCATTAAACACAATCATCTTTAGCAAAGGAGTGACTTGATGATCTATCTAAGTTAAAGGATTGTCGGGTACATAAAACAAATAAAGCAAAATCACACGCGCGTTCCAAAATCACCAGTGGCATGTACCAGGCGAAGCCATCCTCCCCACTCGGTTCAAGCGTTTAGGCTTGTGACGCGAGCTCCCGTCTTCCTGATATTGCAATGAGTGTCTTTGTTGTTTTGGCCCATGACTGAGCTCGTTTTGAGGTTTTGGATTTAAAGGTCTGCTCCCAAGGCGTTGTATCTGCCCAGTGGCTTCTGACCCTTTGCGTTGTCAAGCTGGGTTGGAAGAACTTCAGCCTCGACAAAAACAGAAGCCGTGGAGCCAATGACCCTTCCGTGTACATCAACAGCCTCGGCTGCGACACTGGCAATGTTCTTGGATGTCACAAGGCTTGTTTCGAAGCTGGTCCGCTTCACCTCGCCAAGGAAGTCTCGAGAGCCATACTCGTCAGTGACGGCGTAGAACCTCCAAAAAGCCGTCTCAGTGTCGCCGTTCCAAGAAACATACACCTTGGTGCCCTCCTTTCCTTGGAGTGCCACAATGGCGGGCGTCTCGTTGGGAATGCCAGTCCAGTTGTACCTGAAAGCTCTGTAATTCTCAGCACCGACGCCAAGGAAGCCCGAGTCCACGTAGGCATGGAAGATGGGCGTGCCGTCGGCTGTGAACTCAGTCAGGGCTCCCTCAGATCCCCAATTGACGAGGACGTTTCCGCCAGGGAGAACCTGTGTGCTGCCCTGCGACTTGGAAAGGAGGTCGTCGGGGGGAAGTAGCCCGCAACCAGCTCGGCTGTCCACGAGGTTGTGTTGAGCCGGAGAATCTTGCCACTGCTCGTAGGCGCCGTATGAACTTCTGAACCTCCGCTGTGCTCGGTACCATGTGCGCTGTTATCATACAGGCTGATGACCTCGACGTCACCTTCCTGGGAGAGCCAGCGGGCGTGGTGCTGGAAGCAGAACTTGGCGTCGTCAGGGACGGAAAAGTCGGAGCGTTTTCCATGAAGGCGCCAGATGATTGAGCCATCAGTGCCGTTGATCTTGTGAATGGCGCAAGCGTCGCGGGCTGAGATGAGGTAGTTGCCCTCGGCGTCCTTGTCGACGCTGTTGATGTGGAAGTAGTCCCAGGCGTCGGAGCTGTTGTAGCCAGAGCCGGCTTGGCCGGGGTTGATGGGGAGGACTGCTTCTGTGAAAGGTTAGTATCAGAAAGGGGTTTTTTCATTAAATGGTGAAATACCGTCTGGTTGTACGTGGTCGAGACTGGACCACTCAAATAGGAGTTTGCCCGTGGCAATGTCAAGCTCTATAGTTGGGTTAATACAAACAGAGACCAGGCTTTTAGCAGTTGGTGCAAACCTTGAATGATGGCATTCACAATCCACTGCTGCTCTGGACTAGCGCCCCATTTCTGAAGATCTCGAGGCACAGGCTGATAGATCTGGATAAGACCAGTCTCCTCGTTGACGATATGGAACTCATGCTTGTCCACCAACTTGTGGTTCCCAGCACGCAGCTCACGGATAGTCTCATAATGCTGGTCCACAATGGTGATGTGCCCATGGCCATGGCCGTACCCGGCGTTGTGGTCACCCTCAAAGCTGAAGAGGATGTCCTTTCCCTTCCAGCGCCCGGCTTGGAAGTTGGTGGCCCAGATACTGTAGAGACCATAGCCAGACCAGACAAGGTCGCCGTTGTCCCTGAAGATGTAAGGACCTGCCTGGCGCGGACCATGTTGTTCAGTAGGCGTGTCTGGGTAGCCAGCAAAGGGGGCCACAAAAGATAACCCTGTTCGACCTTGTCCGTGGCAGGGATGGTGATGTTGAGACGAGGGGGCGCCAGGTCAGGACGGGAGCGAAACTGCCAGTCAGCCATGGCAAGAGGGGCCACGGCCAGAGAAGCGGCCATCATATGAGCAATAGAGCGCTTCATGTTGGAGATGAAGCAGCGTTGCTAGCAGCGTCAGCGGCCCGGATCTCCATCTCGTCCAAGAAAAGGTACATTCACCTTGATGCAGCCTACGAGCCCAAATTCCACCACTAGTTTTCAGATTGAAGTCAAGAAAGTAAGCAAGATGTTGGAGTTGTAAACTTGATCAAGTTGTTTGAGATGTTGTTCTCACTGGCATTGTGGCGATATATAAGCCTGCGAGTGAGCAATGTCGCAGTTGTAGAAGAGGCAGCACGCCATTACTCAACCAAAGAGATTATTGGACAATTGAGAGATCAACAAGCGGGGAAAGATCGCCATTCTTGGTGAGGGAATAAATATTGAGTTCTGTACCAATGCTTGAGATGATGCATTGCGTGATTCCATGCAATCTGTATGACGACAAAGGAGACGACGTTGAGATGCACAGGCTCTGTGACGTGTCGAGGTGAGGTTGGGCTAGACGAGTTCTTGCATGAGGCCCAAGAGATGCTTGGTAATGCTACCATTACATCGTCTTGCTTTACAAAGTAGTGGGATGCATCTATTCAGATTCGGGTTCAACCAAGGTAGCCATCCTCAACTACGGGATTGAGCCAATGTCTAATATGATCGTTAAGGAACTATCAATTCCATATGTACCAAGATGGAATTGTCCCCCAATAGCTACCGTAGAAGCTCAATTGGGTCAATTGACCATCACTCATACAGTAGCATCACCGACATCCGAGTTGACGCAGCGGTACAAGATCGTCTTGGCATCCCTGTTTCGGAGGGTCCACCGGTTCTCGGAACCTCGAATACGTGATTCGGACAAGAGATTTCGACATGTGCTAACAGTAGAGTCACACCGATCTATCAATTCATTACCGATGACCCGTTAAATGCCCCACGGTTCTCGGCATTGAGTGTCTAGGTTTTAGTCGCACGCACAAGTTGATGTGAGTGTTGAAGCCCACAACCTCGTCTCAACTCAATCATACGATATACTATCACAATCCCGACGCCCAGTTTCGTTTCTCAAAAATTACATCATCTCGCCATGAGAAGTTCCTCTCCTTCACCTGGGGTCTTGAACCCTGCAGACAACGTCGAGGCCCGCGAGGATCAGCCCCTCCTCCGCGCCCCGGACGAGGACTCATGGAAACCCCCACGGGGCTTCATCTGGATCCAACTGGCCATCATGTCCAATGTATTTCTCTACGGACTTGACAGCACTATCACCGCCGCAACATACGCCGTCATCAGCTCCGAGTTTGACGCCGCCAACACAGCATCGTGGTTGACCACGTCGTATCTCGTCACCAGCACTGCCTTTCAACCCCTCTACGGAAGGGTTTCTGATATTTTTGGTCGTCGTCTGTGCTTCTTCATCTCAACCATCACCTTTGCTGCCGGATGCCTTGGGTGCGGTGTGGCCAACAATGTGGTTTTTCTTAACTGCATGAGGGCACTGACGGGCTTTGGCGGTGGAGGATTGATGACTATGGGTGAGTATGAATTGAACATACCTAACAATATCAAGACTAACGCTATGTAGCTACTATCGTCAACTCAGACATGATCCCATTTCGAAAGCGTGGAATGTACCAAGCCCTTCAAAATGGCATCTTTGGCTTCGGAGCCATCGCCGGAGCTTCTTTCGGAGGCTCAATCGCAGACCACATCGGTTGGCGATGGTGTTTCCTCCTCCAAGTTCCAGTGTCCATCGTGGCATTTGTGATTGGCGCTCTCGTTGTCGCCAACCAGCCTGGAGGTTTCTCTCTCGACAACGGACTGGGTGCCGTCTGGAAGAGGGTTGACTTCTCTGGCTCATTGCTGCTGGTAGTTGCCGTCTCAGTCCAGCTTGTTGGTCTGAGCCTTGGAGGCAATGAATTGCCCTGGACGAGTCCCTGGGTGATTGGCTCATTGGCTGGTAGTATTGCCCTCTTCGCTCTGTTCCTCCTAGTTGAAGCGAAAACGAGTGCTATCCCAGTGATTCCTCTCCGTTTGCTCCAGGGGAGACTACCTATAGCAACGCAGGCCGCAAACGTGTGTGCTGGTATGGCCGCTTACGGTGTGAGTAGAAGATATGTATGCACTTTTCTTGTCACTAACTCGCTGTCCAGTATCTCTTCATGCTCCCGCTCTTCTTCCAAGTCGTCCTACTCGACTCAGCCACCACAGCCGGCGCTCGTCTCGCGATCCCTTCGCTTGCTACACCGATCGGTGGTGTCATCGCTGGCATCGTCATGTCTCGCTGGGGCAGGTTGATTGCTCTTGTCCGCACGGGGGCTCTGCTCATGGTAGTGGGCAATGCTCTGGTGACTTCGTTGGGGTTCGAGGACTCCACATGGAAGTACTTTGTGTTTGTCTTTCCTGCAAACCTTGGTCAGGGCATCATTTACCCTGGTATTCTGTTTACCTCTCTTGCCTCGTTTGACCATGCCGGTAAGCAGACCATTCTCAGCAAAGCTTCCACTGAGCTAACAGGGCACGCCTAGACCATGCAGTCACCGCCTCAACCGTGTATCTCATCCGCTCCCTAGGAACCGTTTGGGGTGTATCAGTCACCTCGGCCATTGTGCAAACTACGCTCAGCGTCCGGTTGCCGGACGCACTGAGCGAGGTATCAGATAAATGGAGAGTACGCCCTTTTTCTTTTCATGTCAACTAAGCCGGTAGTGTGTGTAAATGCTGATCACTGTGTTCCTAGATCATCGATCAAATCCGACACTCGGTCGACTCTATCCGCCACCTCCCGCCAGATATCCAGCTCAAGGCACGTCTTGTCTATTATGATGGTCTCAAGTACGCTTTCGGAGCTTCGACTGCAGTGGCTTTGCTTGGATTCTGCGCTGCCTTGATTGCCAGCGGAACTGGCCTTCGAACCACCCACAAGTAACATGGTACTCCGGGAGACTTCTTGTTAGGACTAGACCGATTTATGTGGTGACAACCCTTAACGAGGATCACCATCATAGAAAGCCCGAGTGCATGCTCTGGTTTATGGCTTCTATCAACTAGGGCCACAAAACGGCGTAGAAGTAGTTGAATGTCACAGACTCGCAATATCTCCGTTCCATGAGCGCCATGCTCCCCAGAAATGCTAGTAATGTGCTAAACGGAGGTACTGTCACCTCGAGACAATAAAAAAAGATCAGGAGTCCTCAAATCGATGAGGAACAAAAGGTCAGGAGGCCAAAAAGAATGGTTCCGCCCGGGATCGAACCGGGGACCTTCTCGGTGTTAACGAGATGCCATAACCAACTAGACCACGGAACCTGAGTTGGTTGCTTGATGGAAAGCGAGATGGTCTGAGGATTAATCAAGTGAAACAATTCTAATATGGGACAAGGGGCAGTGGAAGATGAGGTTGTGATGTCGGCAGCAGATGTAATTGAGTTGAGAGATGCTGCTTGGCGTTGCTGAACAATTAGTGGGGCGGGATTTGTCTTGAGTAAACCTCATCCTAAGGTTTAGGATGACAACTCCTGGCAGCTGAAAGGTGCGAAGATCGAGCAGAACTCAGACCTGGGCTCGAAAGGTATGGCCACCAGGACCAAGGGGTTAAACAAATGGAATTATTTAGTATTCTCAAGTACTGATGACTGGTCTGATAGAAGAATGTAATTATTCTCTTCTCTCAGTTAATTGTGTTGACAATGGTGAGGCAAATGCATTATCCACGCCGAGTTTAGGTCCCAGTCGCTCCTGCCTCAACTGCCAGCTGCTTGACACTGACGGCCAGCTGCCAAAACTCGCCTCCCATGAGCCTCGTTCGTACTTGATCGTGACGCGTGACATTTTCCACTCGTTCCCTTTTCGCGTTTTCCCCTCTCCTCCTCTTCAATTGTCTTCTCCGAAAACCTCACGCCATCATCCTCCAGCATCACGACCAGCATCTCGTCGGGGCATCGGCCAAGGGGTTCGATAGGACCACGCTGACGGGCTCTGGTTTCTCTTTACTTATCTTTATTCTCGGGGAGTTTTTTCAGGTGCTCAAGGATTCGGATGAGCAAGGCAGAGCGCCATGTTCTATAGCCACGAGAGTGTGTCCGCTCAGTATCCATCGCCCTCAACCTACTACTAACTCCCTTCTTAGTTCTCAGCAACACCCAGTATGGGGTTGCTACCATCTGGTCTACATTCTCCATTCTCCTTTCCTTGATTTCTACTGACCTTTCTCAGGCTGGTGGCCACGGTCGGCAACACGAATCAGAAGAAGGTGACCAGAAAGGCCATCCAAGAGGTCGACGTCCCCAAGGCATGCGAGACCATCATCCATCCCGGAGCCCCTCTGGCTCTGCGTCTTCAAGGCAATCTCCTCTATGGCGTCTCTCGCGTGTTTGCCCAACAGTGTCGTTACGTTCTTTCAGACGCCGAGAAGACCCAGGCCGACATGATGACCTTCTTTCGAGTCATGCAAACAAATGAAACGGACCCGCGTGCAGGCAAGACCAAGTAAGCTGCCATTTATTCCCATCTCTCAAGCTTCACTAACCATTCAAGACGTCACAATATCACTCTGCAGGATGATCCGAACTTCGACCCTTCCAACAGCGTGCCAAACCCTGATCTGCTCACCAGCGCCAACGACTTGGTCCTTTTTTCGAACAAGTTCTCTTCTCAGCACAATGTCTCCCAGATGACTCCTTTGACTCAAGTCACCGGCTCCTCAGGCAGAAATCATTCACTGCTGGGCTTCGACCTCCCGCAGTCTTCGCATTCGGGAGGCAGTTACCGTCTTCCAACTGACCTCAATCAAGACTCTCCTTTTGCGAAGCCTTTCAACCTACAGGATCCTTTGACGGACTTCAACCCTTTCGGTGGAGATGAGCTTGAGGGCCTCCCTGGTGTCTTCCTCAACTTCGACGCCGACGGCAACCTCGTTGGCCTTGGCGAGCCTGAGCCAGAGCTCCCGCCTCTTCCTGGGTTGGGAGAGTTCGACCTTCAACCTCAGGACAACATCGCTGGCCCTGGTCCTGAGAAGAAGCAGGTCGGTGGCGAAAACGTGGTCATCATGGGAGAAGATGCGCTGCTTGATGCGGAACCCTTTCCCAAGCGTCGCCGTGCTGAAAAGTCCGCCTCCTCAGTTGTTCCAACCACCGAATCAGTTGAGACCGAGCAGGCCCAGGCCCCCGCTCGTCGGAGAAGACGTCGCAAGCTATGCCGCATGGTTGATCAGAGAGACTATGTCCCCTCGGCCGAGGTTCGCAGCTGGTCTGTCAACTATCTTGCCAACATGGAGGCAAGCCGAAAGCCAATCCCAACAACGACTGTAACTCAAGCACGAAAGAATGCCAAGGCCTTCCTCTTCGGCAACGGCATTGCAGGCGTTGGGAGAACTCTCGCAGGGTTCAATCATCCACTCGTAGAGGGCTTTTCTGGCATGTCGCTTCTGGCCCGTCTTCAGGGAAATGAGCCTGAGCAGGAAGGGGAGCCTAAGTCCCGTGGACGACGTCGTGTTTCTGCCGAAGCATTCGAAGAAGACCAGGGTGACGAGAGACGTGTTCGCCAAAAGACGGACGGTGGTGCTGAGATGGGGCGCGGTCTGGGTGACGGTATGGGTGCAATCATTCCCGGCGACGATATGGCCCCTGAGATGGGCATGGAGGTTGTTCAAGCTCTCGAGGATCGACACTCTTCCTCCATGGCTCCCTGGAGTCGCCCTCCCTCTGTTGCCCCCGGTTCGTCCATCCGAGGACACGGAAGTGTGCAGAAGAATATTCCTGCCCCCAGCCCTCTTCTTGGCCGCGGAAGTGCCGTTCGCTCTATTGAACGTTTGAGCGATCTTCCTGGTCTGCCTTATGGTTCTGATGACTTCCCACAGCTTCACTCTCAGAACGATTCCATCGGGCAAGACGGTTTTCTGGGTGATCTGGATTTCCCTGCTGGCAACGACACACAGAACACTACACAGGGTCTCGACAATTCTGCCCTTGATTTCCTCGGTTATGCTACAGTTCAAGCCCAGGCCAAGGGCTATACCCGCTCTCGCGATCGGGTCGACCGCCGCTGGATCAACTTTGACACCCTCACCGACGAGCTTGAGGACCCAGCCAGCGCGAGAAAGTTCATCTCGGAGGCTTTCATGCATGTCCTGACCCTTGCAACCAAGAGCGCCCTCGCTGTCGAACAGGATGGCATCGCCGAGAACCAACCCTTTGGCACGATTCGCATCGGGTTGACTCTTCCTGAGCAGGACGATGACATGGTCGACGAACTGGCCTAGATTTCTTTTCGAACTTCGGGATATACCTCATTCTTTTCTATTTTTGTTTTCATCTGCAACATACTGCCGGGACTGGCGAATACACGACGTTGATGGGATATGTCTCTGCGGAATATCATGACATGGGCTTGGCTGCTTTGATTTTCGGGTAACAAATGGGAATGTTGTTTTGGGGTTTTAAGACTGCTTCGGGTTGCAGCAATATGGGGAATATCGGCATCAACAAGTTGCCTGGGGAAATGGCCAAAGAATACGGATACCAACCGGTAGGATCAGCTCAAGTGGGCGATTTGGGGTCATGGGACAATCAGGCAACGGGTAAAATGGACAGCATTCAAGTGCGTGGGCAGCAGGCAAGCAAGATAGCCTTCATGGTCAATCATCATTCACATCGAGAGAGGAATTCAAGTCATATTATTTCATTATGCGTCAAGACATTATCTAATCGTAAGCATCGTCATCATCTCCGCCTTCTCGATCCTCAAACTTCATGTATTCCGCCTCGTCCTGACCGGGACCACCTGTGACCAACTCCCAGGCCTGTTGAACAGAGTCCAGGAGGGAATCATCGAAAGCAAGGCTCGACAAGGAGGACGAGAAGGTAGCAACACTGCCGTCTACGTTCAAGGTGCTAGCACCAATGCTCTGCTCATAGTACAGCTGGTAGATGCAAGGAGGGGCTTCTTGGCCGTCTGCCACAGCAGCGAGAAGCGACGACAAGGCCTTTTCGAGGACGATCTTGGCCGACGATGTACGAACGGTGCTCAGGTAGATGACATCTAATATCATTTGTCAGCGGTATGTCATGCAAGCATGTACAACAAACAAAGATTGAAAGGTGAAGGTGTGTATCAGGTTGTCAGAGATAATGATCGTCAATGAAATTCAGACAATGTAGATAAGTATTCGGTATGTGAATCATCATAACACCAAAGCAAGCGCAAGACAGAACAGGAAGAAAGGTGAAACTCACATTGTCCAGTGGGGCACTCCCCTGTGTCGCTCGAGTGCACCATTGCATAGACTGGATACTCTGAGGGTTTTCCATCCTCGTCAGAGATTGAACCAGTTGGGAAGGCAACGACTGCAACAGCTGGCGTGGGAGCGCCCTCGGTCAGCAGCTCAAAGAGAGCTGACAAGTCAGATTTGGTCACCGCGGTGATCCTGCTGATTCGGCGGTCTTCCGGGTCCGATTCCTCGTTGCCTTGGACCGCCAGCTTGGCCTTCACCTCGATATTGTTAGTAAAGGTGAGCGTCAATGGCGCATCCGCCTGATCAGACTGTGGCTTCTGCAAATCCCGAATGCCGGAGCCCAGCATGTAGACTGCGCCGCCGACAGCAGCAGCCCGGCAGCCCACTTGAGCTACCTCTGAGAGGCCACCCCATTTAGGGTAGACGGCAGCGAAGCCTGGCCCGAAGACACCCATAGATGTCAGGTGGCGGCTGATGGTCGCAAGACCGTCTTTGACAGAGATGTTACCGTCATGGCTCAACGTCAGGGTAACGACGTAGGACTGGAGTGTAGCATCAAGTTTGAACTCGGACGCCAAAAACTCTGCCAAGCGCTCGTCTGCGCGAGGCCCCCACACATCGGTCTGAGGTTCCGACTCATAGTCAAGCACAAACTTGAGGAACTTCATCAGGGACCGCTTGGACCGGGCCGGTATAGATGTGTTTGAGAAAACATCTTCTCGGGTCGAGGGGATCCTGCTGAGTGAAGGGGTCGGGGAAGATTCTGAGGGTGGTTGACAGATGTAGAAGGATCCGACGGCGAGGAACTCGATCTGACGAAACGCTTTCGAGTCGACCAGCTGTGTTACCAGCTTCGATCGTGAGTGTATCAGCTGCGGCGCGAGGGCCAAGCTGTAAGCTCGTGCTGAAGCTGGACTGTCGGCATCGCGCTTGACCTCTGCGGCAGCGAACAGTTTCCCGTTATCGGCAGAGCTGTGCTTCTCAGCCCACTCGTCCGCCTCTTGGAGGCTGAAAGCCGCCTCGCAGCCCCCATAGTAGTCGTTGGGATCGACGTGGAGTATGTTTTTGCCTGAACGCGACAAAGCTCTTCGAGCAACGAAGGCTGGGTCAGTCTGATCAAGGCACACGACAGTCTCGACGATGGAATCCAAAGCTTACAGGGCGAGTAGGGACTGCTGTAGCCCAGTGCCGCTGATCACTACATCCCACAGGGTGTCTGAGAGGGATTCCATGGTGAGGGAGAATGAGGATGAAGGAAGAAGGAAGTTGAGTCTGACTTTTATTTGCGACGCGGAGATTTGAAGGCCGAGGTGGGGCTGGGTTCGGTTCCGTGGTCCGTGCGCGGAACCTCAATTCAACTGAAATTGACGTGGGATTTTCTCTTCTTCTTTTTCTTCTCATCATCCGCTCAGCCCTCTATACAGTGTCTACCTCCTCTGGCGGAACATTGTCTGCGGCGTGAGTAGTTTCATTACTACTCACTTTTCTGAGTGGTAGAGCAATTTGTCTGCCAGTATCTACTGCCCTAGAATAAAGTCTGAAAGGGTGGTTCGAATGGTTTGACACATTTCTTCACCAGAACCAAGCATGAAGTGCCAAAGCTGTAGATCTAAACGGCTACTCCTAGTAGCCCGTGTTGCATTCCATGTCATCTTTGTATTGGGGTATCATTTTTCTATGACTGAGTGATTGCCGCGTTAACCCCCTCCCACCGCTTTGTTGCCCAACTCAAGAATTGCTTCGATGTGAGAAGCTGGGGAGTCAAGGCTGTGCCTCCATGCTTCGAGATGGACAAGATCCTCATATCCCCATCCTTGCAGTCCACCACAATAGTCACACTCTCGTCGCAGAGTGACTCTTCCAGCCTGTCAGGGTCGGCAAGCATCCAGAATTTGCCGTCGGTGGGTCGGTCCGTCTCCTTGCCAGTGAAAACAGCTGCGGTGCAAGCAACTGGGATACTGGTGATGGTGAGGGGAATCGGGTCTTTTCGAGTGCAGACAATCATTTCTCGGTCGGCATCGTATCGTGCTCTCGGGAGCTTTGTGTCTCGTAGCGCAGCCAGCGTGCCAGCCCAGGCAGCGTCGAATGGGTTCCCGTCAAACGAGATGAAGAAAATATCGATGTAGAGGACCCAGTATGCCACAACAACCTTCTCTCCATCTTTCGTTTCCGGTTCGTCTTCTTCCATGCGATCCTCGTCGTCTGCTTCAAGGTTTTCGGCTGGCAGGGTGTGCCATATCCGTAGGTCCTCAGGCTTGATGACTTTGGAACTGTGAAGGAGGGAGTAGACACGCGTGCTGAGAGTCTGTGCTAGTGTGCTCGGCGGACCGCCTGGAAGAAACTGGGGGGCGCAGCCTGTGGCAAGCTCGATGTTTGGGACCAGGAGATCATACTCCTTCAGCTCGGTCTCGGTGTTGGAGGCACGATAGCTCGGAATGTTGGAGGTCAGGATTGTCTCGCCTCGAACGCCGCAGATGACAGTTGTGTCACCCATGCGCACGAGGGAGCTGCCATGTGCGTGCGACAAGCTTGATGCGTTCACTGATGGGATGCGGACGTCGGTCGGGGCCCGACGATTGCTTCGAGCTGGGGCTGCATCGTTGGAGGGATCAAGGTTGGCAAGCAAGTAAGGATGGGGGAGAGCTTCGCAAAGGTGGCGCGAGAGAGCCCGGAGGTATGAGACATGCTGAAAGCAACTGTCCCTTTGGGCGACGAGACTTGCGTGTGGTTGCAGTCGAATGGTTTTGGAGAAGGCTCAATATCTTTGACAATTGAGGATGATGAAAAGTTGGAAACAATGACAGCCTCGTGGGGTTGATTGGTGGATTTGGGGGAAGCTTTGGCCAATCGTGTCGAAGCGGGGTACGAGGCTGAACTCGAATCTCCAAATCTCAGATTCACATCGACAATGTAGGGTAATTAGACCAATTTTCACATGTTGACGCCGAATTGTGCTTGCCGCCGTCCCTGGCACTATAACACTGGGTATTATTGACTCGGTTGGAGAAGCGCGAATCGGGTTCTCTGCGATATAATACACAGATTCCGAATCTGGAGTACGGTGGGTTGTGCTAAAGTGTGATGTCTAGTGTCACCAAGCCGCTTGGAGACAACTTAGAGCATATCGACCAGATATTACCATTGGGTGTATAATTGACCACAAACTTGTAAGCGCGTGACAACAAACCCTTGACTCGCACGACTCTACGGATACTCATGTCAATACCACCCCAGATGACGGATAGCCCGGATATGTCATCACGTAGGATTCACATCCAAGCAACGATCAACCTTAGTGCACCGGTCTGTTGGTTGGTGACCGGCATAATGACCGGAACATTCAGCGCTCAGCAGCAGAAAACTTCGACTGGAAGGAATGACAAAGCGGCGAGAAGAGAGGTCGAGCTATAGAGGGGGCGGGGAAAAGACCAGGGAACATAGGGTCTTTTGTTGTTGTTGGTCCTATGATGCATCGGCCGCCGTCCCGCTTCGGACCGCAGCGAAGGTGCATGGCAGGCGAGTTATCACCAACAGACTTGAGGAACATGTCGTGCGACATGGTGAGAGTGTTTGTGCATCGAACGATGAACGGGTGGCCGGATGATTCCTGACCCCTTTCGAGCATCAAATCCCCGAGACAAGCAGCGAACTCCCGTCGAATGAGGCCAACCGCCCGCCGATTGAAGAAAAAACAAGCGGAACGGTGCACGAATCGACGACGCACGCGATTAAACCCCCGGCAAAGCCCTCACGGGCCGCAGCGAATCGCGAGTCGCCTGTTGCCGCCCGCTCGAGAAGCCATGGCACATCCGCAAGGGTCGTCACGGCGTCTCTAGGCCAATCAGAGGCTCCCATAGCCTCATCACCGCTTTGCATCTTGGAGCTCCACCCTGATCCTGCACCCTCTTCCTCCGCCATCCCATCCGGCCCCCAACAGCTTCCAACCGCAATCGACCTGTCCTGAATGGAAAGGCGACGGACGCATGGACCGCAGCAAGTGCCAGGAACCCTGTGCTTGGATGCACCTGCGCATCCAATCCCGCCACGTTCTCAGACGCTCATCTTCCGTGGCTTTGGGACGAGCCAACGGCGGTTGAGAGCTTTGCTCGTTCGATTCACTCAATCACAATGCCCAGGCTCTAGCAGCTTTCACGAGTCTGGGCCTTGTTTGTTGACATTGTGTATAGCGCCGAGTCATTCTGCGACAACATTTGCAAGATGGATGCTGTTGATGGTCGTCAAGTGTCGAGGCCCATAACCACGGCCCCCAGCATGAAGAGAAACAGAAGAAACAAGAGGAAACAAAATCCGACCCCAGCCATCCATCGCGGCGATCCCCAGCCCGAAAGTGCAGACCGCACGCAGCCAACGGCCCCGGCAGACAAGCCGGGACCTCCACCTCCCGCCATCGTCTTTCCTCGCCCACTCTAGCTTGCCTGCATGCTACCCTCCCCTCCACTGTCATCACGCCGGCTGCGTCTGTTCCTCGCTCAACCACGCCAGCTCTCGCGGCTGTGTGACGGATTAGCGGTCCACAGGCGGGGAGACTGCATTTCGAGCGCCAGCCAATATCGATGCTCCGTCAGCCGCTTGCCCTGGAAAAGCTGGGTGACCTTTCACATTCTGCGCAGTATGGCGCGCCTCTTGACCGTGCTTGTCGAAGCTCTTCCCTGCTGTGATTTGACCGGTCAAGCTCTTTTCCACATGGCAAATCTCGAATCCCACCTCTCTCTATCCACCCCATGCCCATGCCCGCGGTGACAAGCTTTGCCGCCGCCATATCACAAGAGGCACCCACCATCTGCCGTTTCCCATCGGACCCTGTCCAAGTTCCCTGGTCTAGTCTTGTCTGCTGAACGGTGAAGACCCGATCGCCTGAGGCCATATATCCGGCCGCATGCCCTTACGGACCCCACCGTAGCTCCTGTTTTAATCCTCTGCTCTCCCAAGTCCCCCCCAGCACCAAGGTGTTTCTGTATACTCTCGTTTATCGTCCGTGCCTCTGTCACTCCTACATCCAATCGAAGGATCTGGTATTCTTCGACTCGGTGTAGCATAGACTGGTTATCCCTATTGTGCACTTATAGACCCTCGCAACCTGGACAGCAATTGATAGAGCAACAACTGGAGGCGCCAATTCGACATCGTCTCACACCACCAAAGCCCTTTACATACCGACTCACGAGCTTGAAGTATATACTATAACTCGCCGTTCATGTCGAATTAGAGAAAGGCATTCAACGCGCTTTGTCGCCTCTTCTTACCGCCCTTACCTTGAGCTCTGTCGCTGGTCGAAATGGCTCCCAACCTGCACATCCGCGAGGCCGTCAACGGGGTCTCAAGGTCCTTCTCAAACCTTGTCAAGCGCATTGAAATCGCCATCACACCCACAAGCCCACCCGGTCTCATCCAAGCGCAAACTGTCGACCCCTGGGAAAAGTCTGGCAAATATGGTCGAGGATGGTCATACTTTGCCATTGCCTTGATCGGCACCGTTCTCATAATGCGGATCTGGCATCTCTGGCAGGACAAGATTCGACAGGCCATCTATAAGCAAGAGGTGGAGGAGCATTACCGAAACCTGTATAGCATGCAGGCAGAGTATGCCATGTCTGGTGGAATCCCGGGTGCACAGAGCCCACGGCTCTTCCATGAAGGCGACGCGCCTGGAGAGAAGACCTTCCGACCAAAGGCGCACTTCTCCTCTGTCAGCATTGTCAACGATACCCTGGCTCTGTTCCGTTGGATCTTTTATCGCCCTATCCCGGACTTTGTATGGGGAAGACGTCGAATTACCTTTTCGTCACTGGCCGTTCTCACCACCGTCTTCGTCTCGCTCATCTTTGTCGTCCTTTACTGCTTCCTCCAGCAGCCCCTGTACTGGCAGAGCATTCAGTATGGCTCACCACCACTGGCGATTCGTGCGGGTATGATTGGTGTTGCCTTGACGCCTTGGATCATCGCGACAAGTATGAAGGCAAACCTTTTGACCATTCTTATCGGTATCGGCCCTGAGCGACTCAACGTATTCCACCGATGGGCGGGCTATCTCCTGCTGTTCCTCTCACTCGTCCATGCCATCCCCTTTTATATCCAGCCCGTCTGGGACGATGGTGGTATGGAAGTGTTCCAACGCCTGTTTCCTGGTGGCAGTGGTATCATCTATGGCACCGGCATTGCCTGCCTCGTGCCCCTTATCTGGCTTTGTGTGGCCTCTCTCCCATTCATCAGGAGGATGGCATATGAGGTGTTTGTCCTTCTTCACATCCCAGTGGGAATCCTCTATGTCGGTCTCCTTTTCTGGCATACAAAGAACTTCCTCATGTCATGGGCTTATCTCTGGACTACCATTGGCATTTGGGCCTTCTGCTACTTCCTGAGACTGTTCAAGCTCAACTGGACCAAGCCCTGGCGCATGTCTTTCCTTGTTGGCGACGAGGCTGCCATCACACTCATGGCCGAAAACGCCATCAAGATCACCATTCCAACTCAACAGCGATGGAAGCCTGGACAATACTTCTACCTCCGAATGCCGGGCATCTCTCTCTTTGAGAACCACCCCTTTACCGTCGCTTCACTATGCAGTGACGACTTCCCTTCGGAGTATGGTGAGGAGTACCGTGATTGTACTCTCGTCTTCCGACCCTATGGAGGATTTACTCGTCGGGTCCTGGAGACGGCCATTGAGAAGGGACCGTTCCATACTTACCGTGCTTTCCTGGACGGCCCCTATGGTGGCATGCGTCGTGATCTCGCAGCCTTTGACACCTGCATTCTTATTGCGGGAGGCAGCGGTATCACTGCGCTTGTATCGCAGCTCCTGAATCTTATCAAGAGAATGCGAGATGGCAAGGCCATTACCAAGAAGGTCGTTGTCGTCTGGGCTTTGAAGCGACTTGAGGCGATGGACTGGTTCCGCGAGGAGCTGCGCATCTGCCGAGAGTCTGCTCCCCCTGAGAGTGTCACTTGCAAGTTCTTTGTCACCTCAGCTGTTAGAGCACGCCCTGGCATGGATGCGCCAGGCCCCTTCAACCAAGGCCCTCCCAATGCCGGCCCCAACAACCCCAGGGTTCTGAGCCACATGTTCCACGACAAGCTTGATGGGTTCGTGGCCGGTATTGCCTCTAAGCGAAACTCGGCCTTGATTCAGTCCGAGGCTCAGGGTGACCCGGAGCGTGAGCGAGAACTCCGTGCCGAGGATGAGGATCGCATTACTGCCCTTCCCCAGCAGAAGTACCTTCAGCCTCACTCATTCCCCCCTCCACCCCCCGGACCACCACCCACTAATCGAGAGGAGGCGTACAAGAAGCTCGATAATTATGGTTATCCCGAGGACAAGAAACCGGCAGTTGATGAAGACGATCAGCCTGCAAAGGAAGAATTCCGATTTAGGCCAATGAACGTTGAAAACCCGCCTCACTTTAACTACGCACCACCGAGACCATCTCAAGAGCCGAGGCCGGAAGACGACGACTTGCCGGTCCGGGCTCCGGAGCTCGCGCATCTCCGAACTACCAATCTGGAACCCGCACGACCCCGACCTACATCGACATTCGGACCCCCTTCGGGCTTCGACTTTGGTTTCGCCAGCACGCCGACTGAGTTTCAGAAGAGCTTGATGCGGTTCGCATTCCCCGTGCCCCACCAGATCGACGGAGGATGGAGCGTGGAGTATGGCCGACCTGACCTGGGCTACATGCTCAAGGAGTGGGCGACCGGTGGCCCCGATGGACGGGGTATTCTTGGCCGGCGCACGGCGGTGTTTGTGTGCGGGCCGCCGTCCATGAGAGTCGGCGTTGCCAACACGGTGGCGCGGCTGCAGGCCGAGATCTGGGGTGATGACGAACTGGAGGAGATTTTCTTGCACACCGAGAACTTTGCCCTGTAAGAGGCGGGTTACCTGGAGATGCATTGCAAGATGGACTGTATTTTTATGGGCTGGAATGATCTGGAGCGAAGAGATACCATGAGCGATCTGACTTTGATGACCTAGTACATAACTACTAGTACGACTACTACACATATATGTCCTTGGATGGACGGACTATATCATGTCCACACACTACTATACTATTACTCTAATTCCATCATTTCTTACCATGTTCTTTGCTCTGTATAATCCGGTGATCGGCCGGCTCAATGGGTCATGACATGACATGATGACGAGGAGGCAGGCCAGAAGGGTTCCTCAAGTTGCCCCTCCCCCTCCCCCTCCTGCATGGTTGATGGAAGCCATGATGGACCCCACGCCGACTCAGAGCCGCAAGCAATTGTAAACGGGGGTCAATGAGCTGCTTCGGACGGCCGTGATTGGCGAACCTTGACGGATTTTAGCCAGGGACGTGGGGAGTCGAAGCTGCTAAGAATGATGGACCGCAGAGTGAGTGAGGCACCTTGATGGCTTCCACCCACGCGACTCGCGCTGAGGTGGTGAGCACCTGCATGGACAGGACGAAGGTACTTGAATCAAAGAGGTTCTCAGTGAAAGAGACTGCTCAATTATTTTTTCAACTCACACCTGTTTATTTTCCTTCATCACCTTGCATTCTTTTGCAATCCCTCTGCTAAGTCTGGCAGCAGAGCATCGCCATCCCACCTCAAGGCTCACTTACACCAGCATTATTGAGGTGCCCTTATCCCAACCTTCCCCTCCAACCAGTCTCAAAATCTAGTCATCATGTCGGAGTGGCCCGAGCGGGATATCGACAAGATTGCCAAGGGGTGGTCCATCGCCATGCGCTGCTCCAAGGAGCGCCTCAAGCGGGTTTACGGTCTCGAGACACAGCAGCTGGATGATGCCGTCAACCAAGGCCGCGTTGTCCTCGAGACAGTCTGCGTTTTCATGCACGCCTGTGTCAAACGTGGACAGTACAAGTAAGAATCTTGCAATACGCTCACATTGGCGACTGAATTGACCGAGTATCTAGGCTCCCCCTCGAGTTCTGGCGGATTCTCCATTCTGAGTACGGCATCGTCGTCTACCCCTCCGCCTTCACAGAAGACATCGAGATCCAAGGGTTGGGCATGGATGTCACATTCACAGAGGCTTACCATGGCCACATCGGTAAGTTGCCCAAGTCCTTAATAATATGCATTCGTCCTAGAGCTTACACATGCGTAGTGATGTTTGGTAGCTGCTGCGGAAGCAAGACCCCCCCTTGTCCTTTCGAGATCCTCACCGAGCCACCTCCGGTCTACCAGAAAGAAACCCCCAAGGTGGAGGCGCCCAAGCTTGACGCACCCAAGGTGGCATAGACATTGCTGAAGGAAAAAGGGGTGTGATTTTTCAAGGATGGGAGTATCGGTGCGGTCATGATACAATGATGAGGGTTTAGCGGTTGGATTTCGCCGTGGAGGCATGGATGTTCGGAGCATTGAGGCATGGTACAGTAGGCGGGGGGCCTGGGAGGTTCGAGATACCTACCTCATGACGATAGGGGAATACGTCTAGGTTCAAGGTTTATATGATGATAGCGAATGAAATTTTATATTCAAAAGTCTTTCCTTTTCCAATCGCTCTTTGAAAACGGTCATTTCTTCTCCTCCCGCTGTCCCATGACTCCATCGCGATTTGCCCTCCACACGCCTTCTTCACCCTCAAATTCCTCACGCTTCCACACCTCGACCTTTGACTTGCACTCCTCCAGCGCTTCTTCGCCCGCCCGCCATGCCGCTTGCCGGTGCGGCGCCGAAACGGCGATCAGGATACTCTCCTCGCCGATGGGCACGGTCCCGAGCCGATGAATCATGGCGACCCCGCGGAGGCCGTGCCGGTCCCGGACGTCCCTCGCGATGGTGAGCATGGAGCGCAGGGCGCGCGGGCGATAGGCCGTATACTGGAGCTCCTTGACGGGCTTGCCGGCAAAGTTGTCACGAGTTGTGCCTGCGGTCGTTGAATGACTGATCAAGGGTGAGTAGGTGATGCTGCTGCTTACCTGCAAAGAGCACAATGGCACCCGCAGAGGGGCTGCGCACACGGTCCATGATGGCCTGGGCGTTGAGATGGTCATGGGTCAGAGCGACATGACAGCCTTCATCTGACAGTTCCCAGGCATCCTGAGTATTATTTTCCGAGGCTGTCATTTTGACTACGGTCTATGTGATAGTGAGGAGGTTAGGCTCGCCTCGGAGTTGTCGTCGTCAAGAGTGGGAGGATATGTCATTGGGTTGATTGGGTTTCTGACGGCTAGTACCCAAGAGGGGACAACGAACCAAGGAGAATCAACATTGAACGGCAATGTTTTAGAGGAGATTGATTTTATTTAATGAAGAAATGTCCTGAATAATCCTCTCTATTACTTCCGTAGCAATATTGTATTCAGAATGCAGTATATATGGTGGGCGAAGAGAGCCCCACGGAGCAAGCTTAGGTTCATGCGCAAACTGTAGAAAAGATTTGGAACAAGGCATCCATTCCAAGGATCCGCATGCAGCGATTAGAAGCCTTCTGGACAAGATCAAGAGACAGCCGAGACACGAAGCCCAAAGCCCGGGTTCAGATTGTCTTGTTCTTGAGTGGTGAGAGTTTCTAATCTACTCGGTGACACTTCTGCAGTTCTTATTAGCGGCACATTGCGGAGGACTGGTTTCATGAAAAAGAAGACCAAAAGCCAAGCACTTTATGATATTATCGTAAATTCTAGGTGCAGTCTTGATTCACATTGATTTATGCTGAGTGTCCGGGTTGTTTTAATGCACATCAGTGAGGCCTCGTGCAGCGCATGTCACAAGCGCTATACCATTTTAGGAAACATGTCATCAGCCTACTTCTTCCCATCCAAGCCTTGCCAACAACTTGACCTTGTATAAACATTTCGTCGTGCAAACTTTCCATTTTGCTTTTTCCTTCACGTTCTTATCTGTTCATTCACTTTCGTTTGGTTTGCGCGAATACGAATAATTCACCGTACGCGCTTACGCTTCTATGCGCGATCATCACCATCACTATCACCAGACGCAAACGCTCGACTGGGAGACCAACTAAGAATGAATCCAAACGACAACTACCACGACCGAGACGCCGGCTACCGATCGCGGCAGGGTAAACACACAACCCGGGCCTCTGGCAGTGATGGAATACATGAGAAGGACCTCCATGGATGATTTGAGCTTTTCGGCTGACTTCCCCACGGGACGGCGAGATCACTCCAGGTCTCCGCCCAGGCAAGCTTTCCGCGACGAACCACGGGGGAGAGACTATCGGCACCGGGACGACGACATGCGCTACGACAAGGAGTACGATCGCAGACAAGGGCGCCCCGATGATGGATACTCGAGACGAGGCCCCCGGTACAATGCCAATGCCCGAGACGAGCACGACTATGGCGGTATGTATGATGATGGCGGCTACACCGGCACAGAAGACTATGGCCGTGACCGATACGAGAACGAGAGGCACCGAGGTGGAAAAGGCCGGTACCGAGACGAGGATGACCCCAACTCTCAGTCCCCGTCAGGAAGCTACGACAACCGCAGCCGCTCCCACAGCCCAACGCGCGAGGCCGGCAAGCCTAGCGATACCGTCATCCTCGAAGGTCTACCATTCAGCATATCGTCGAACGAGGTTGGTACCCTGCCGATCTGAGCAAGTGAATCCAAGCCCTGGAAATACCTTCTGGTCATCGAGTTGGAAAACCGCTTGTCCAGGAGACCGCTCCCATCTGTTATCTGTTCCGCGCTGCTTGTCTTGACACACGAACAACGGCGCCGAGCTCCATATCCGATCACCGGCCAGTGTATCAGTTCGCAAGACTAATTGGAGAGCCTGTAGCTGCGAGAAAGTATTCTCAGCAACTCGATTGCCGCCGAGTTCCCGTCGATCGACGTGCGCGTGTCAGCCTCAAAGGGTGAGATCTCTACAACCAGACTCCAGTTCGCCGTCACTGACAAGTTCGGACAGGACATCGCAGGGCGTTTGTTCAGTTCCAGGAAGTCGATCATGCAATCACCTTTATGAGAGAGCATTATCCAAAGCTTCTCGTTGAATTGTCGCATCCCACTGATGACGTACCAGAAGGGAAGTTTGATGCGTATATTCACTACGCTCGGAGCCGAGACACTCGCGATGAGTCTGATGTTCGAGGAAGCCCCGGCGAGAATTGGATTTGTCCTACAGTAGGTCTCCTGCTATGAATGTGCAATTCTTATGCTGATCAAAGGTAGTGTGACTTTTCCAACTACTCTACTCGGACCAAGTGCAAGATATGCGGTGGTCCTCAAGCCGGTAAGTTGGGTTTGCTCGCTTCACTACATCGGTTCTAAACATGTTACAACAGCACCAGCATGGCAACTAAGCCTTACCGGCGTGGCAGATGCTGCCGACGTGCCGTCCCAGATTCTTGTTGTCTACCCCTTGGCGTCCTTCGTGAACGAGAGCATGCTGGCGGACGACATGAAGCGCCTGGAGCTTGTGAAACCAGAGAACCCCAAAGACAGCTCAAACGGTGCGCCCAAGCTGAAGTCGACAGCCCCAACTGGTGACACGACAGGTTACGGTGCCAGGCCCGGGTCCCTGCATCGCGTATTCCTCATGCGCGACGTCAACACCAACGAGTCGTTCAAGTACGGCTTTGCAGAATTCTGGACAGTGGAGGATGCCGCAGCCGCCATGACCAAATTCCGCAAGTCACGGTCGTTCACTGTTGCGGCCTGCCCAGTCACTGTGTCTAGCACGCACATGGGCGTCTTTGTGCCTGAGCAACGGGAGGTGACACCTGAGATTGACCACTTGTCCTTCAACCCTCTGTTCAACCCAAGCATCCGTGTCTGCTACCGAGACTTTCACGTCTACCCCAGCCAACAGGTGGTCACCACACAACCTCCGGAGGGGGAGAGCACCTCGAAACGACCCGCCGATGAAGGGAATGACAAGAAGCTAAAGAAGCGCAAGGCGGATGGTAGTCTACCTGCGTCTTCCACCAAGAAGATGGTGCCGATGGCTGGACAGATGGCCATGTGGCAGCGAAAGAGAGATGAGCTCCGCGATGGCCACGACCAAGGATCCGATAAGCCTGAGCTGAGCGACGTCAACCGAACTCCTCTGCGGATATCGCTGTCAGGGAGCGGAGCTGATGGACCGAAAGCCCAACCTGCGATCAAGATCTCGATATCTGGAGCCTCCAAGATTGGCGCCCCTGAGCCTGCGGCTTCTAGCAACCCGGTTGTGTCTGAGACACCGGCTTTGTCTGACAACACAACAAAGCCACCTACCGATGTCGCAGAGAAGCCACCAATCTCGTACGTCGACCGTGATCGGCTGATGTGTCTGATTTGCATGCGCAAGTACAAATCAGTAGACGAGGTCAACATCCACGAGAAGTCGCGTAACCACGCAAACGCCATGGCGAATGAGGAGCAGGTCAAAGCTGCCCTCCCCAGGCTGGCCGCTCGAGATAAGCGACTGCAGAAGGAAGCAAAGGAGAAGACGGATGCAGCAGCTTCTCAGTACCGCGACCGCGCCAAGGAGAGACGAGATGCATACAACCAGCCCACCAAGCCTACTCCAGCACCACATGGCAAGCCGAAGCCGGTATCGAAGCCGGTATCGAAGCCGGTATCGAAGCCGGAGGAACCCGCTCCGCCAGCTAAGCCTGCCCAGTCCAAGGGCGCTGGCATGCTTGCCAAGATGGGCTGGGCAACTGGTGCAGGCCTGGGCGCGAACGGAGACGGGCGAACCGACGTGATCGTGACCAACGCTTACCAGGAGGGTGTCGGTCTCGGTGCAGAGGGCGGTAATCTTGGTGATGCAGCCCAGCTGGCTGAGCGTAAGACCAAGAATAGCTACGCCGACTACGTGAACACGGTGCAGGACAAGGCGAGAGAGCGGTACAACAAGATGGGATAGGACAGTCGTCTCTTCAGAGCAAAGGGATGATATAATAGACTGGGCGTTGGGGGTATGCGCACGTTCTTTCTCTTTCAAGTGCACATGGGACAAGATCCCGGGGTTTGTGAATTAAAATGGATTAGGAGTTAAACAACAAAGCGATCTATCTATATGATGTGTGTACTGGCCTGACCCTTGATCCAAGTAGTGGACAGTAGAGTGAATCCAGCAGGCTGTGTATGTATGCCTTGTTTTTAAACCGAACAATGAAGTACCTGGCGTGACCAGTTGTGCGAGTTAGGGTCGGGATAGGTAGGGGTAGGATCATGTACAAATGGTTGTTGATGTGTGCAAATATGACCATGTTTCTTTCCAACAAGGGGGTATCGTATATACATGTCGTGAGACGTAAACTTTGACGGGGAATTCTGCCCCCGAAGTAGATGTGACAACGAAATACATCAGTCCATGCTGCCATGCATGTCCTACGCCAGCCGTCTCTTTATCCTTTAACACTAAACTCCCGCCCAAACCCTTTTACAGAACTGTCACCACGGCACCCAAAGCCATCATGAACATAGCCATGAGAGCAGGGACCAGGTGGCCAGCTGCACTGTCATCGTCGTCGCCGGATTTGCCTGAGGACGCGTCAGCTCCGGCGGTGACGGTGACAGTCGGGCGGGAGCCAGTGGAAGAGGAAGCGTCAGTAGGGCTGAAGGTGGACTTACTGGCGACACCACGGACATCAGGGAGATCCTTGTCGTCGGCATTGAGCTCGACAAGGTCGCTCTTGCTGGAGCCGGGGTTGGCCTCGGCAATGCCCAGCTGCTGGTTGGCGAGATCGTAGACAACGTAGGCGGAGCGCAGGAATGTGTCACCAAGGAGGAAGAAGCCCTTGGGGCTGACACCGTAGTTGCTGGCGGCGCTGAGACCGAACATGCAGACACCATCCCAGTCACCAAAGTACTGGTCTAATCGCGGGTCTTCGAATGCGCTCTGCTGGTCCGCGAAGGCATCGATCACCATCTCGTCCATGGGTACTGAGATGGTCTTGTCCTTGAACTCGAACTCAAAACTGATACCCTCACCCTTGTCCTTGGCGTAGGCACAGTCAACCAAGGGGACCGCACTGGAGCCGAGGAGAGAATATCGAAGCGGTCGTAGATATCCTTGACTTGGCTATCAGGAATAAGGGAGATAGTGGAGCCAGAGTCGAGGATGGCAACAGCACCGGAGCCTAAGCCCTGAAGGTTGAGTTTGGTTTGACCGTCCGGTATCGTGACCTCCATGCCCCTGATGTTGACGGCGAACGAGGTGACATTGCCGTCTAGGGAACTAGCTGAAGCCACGAGAGGCAGGGTGGCGAGCTTGCCGACAAACTTGGACTTGTCGATACCGCCAAAGAGGATGTTTCCATCATCGGCGGAGAGGTCGTTCTATAACCCATGTTAGTTGGACGATGTTGGAGTGGTGAGGACACTGGGTGGCATACGAGCCAGAGACTGAAAGCTGCCCTTTCGATCAAGCCCTGGGAGACCATAGTATCGACAATGGCTGGATACGGCTTCTCGGCGGCGACGTTAGCGGAGAAGCCCAGGCCCATAATGCCAGTTGGGCGGACAGAGGTGACGGCAAGACCAAGCTGCTGCTTCGTGATCTTCTTGCCATCGATGGTTACTGTGTCCTCGAAGTAGTCGCCCTCGATGCGACGGTTATCGAGATACTTAATGTCGAAGCCATCGCGATCGATAAGCTTGTATGTGCTACTATCATCGGGGTTGACTGTCATGATGTCAGCTGGGTGTCTTGTCGTATGCGCATCGTGTGGTGAACATGCATGTGGCGTAGCATGAGCCAATCTGGGCCTGCAACTCAGGGTCGTTACACAAGTCGGTGTCGTCCGAATTCACCCAAGTGTCGCTGCTGCCCGTGTCGAGGAGGAAGCTGAGTTTTTGAGGTGGCGTGCCGACCTCAAACTTGGCGTAGTAGCCGCCGCCCGAGATGTTGTTGAAGGCATCGAGGTTCAGTGTTCCGTCGCGTTTGTGGAGCGATGATGGAATATCCAACTTCTGCTTGTTGACGGGAGCCAGAACGGTCCCAGCTGAAGCTCCCGCGACGAGGGAGAAGAGGAGGGGGAGCGTGCGCATCATGTCGATCGACCGTGGGTTCGCGATGGAGTCGTCGGAGCGTCTATGCCAGCCGTGCTTGCCCCGAACTTTATCTGACGACAAACCTCCTGATGATTAAAGGAACGGCGGAGAAGAGGGAAAAGAGGAAAAAGAAGAGTAAAAAAAGTAGGGATGGACTTTGAGAAGAAAGAATTAAGAGCAACACCTGAAAACCCACCAAACGATACTTGCTCTCAGCAGGACGAGATGGGGAAAGGAAAGAATGGAGGTTGCTGATTTATGCGGGATCGACTTCCATATCTAACTCACCCAGTGTCACCACCTTCCCATGTTTCAAAGACTGGTAGAGCTAAAAATTGCAGGCACTGACGACGCCCGACGCCCCCCCGGACCTTCCCCGGTCCACTGGCCCACCCGCTAAGGCAGGTTCCTGGGTGCGCCTTCCCTTACCGACGGTAGCGCCAGCGCCACTTTACAGAGGCAAGGCATCTCTGAACGTGATTCAGCCTTGAGGTAGAGGTACCTGAGATACTTGTAAAGCCTCCGTCTCTTGATGGAGATTCCTTCGACAAGAGAATCTCTTGAATCACCCACTCTCCAGTTACACTAAACTCCCATTATGCGCAGCCTCAAAGGATCTGCCAAGAGTTGTTCTACCCCGGTCCCAACATGGCGTTCCTTCCAACTGCATAAGGATTTCCTCCAATCACCAACTTACCAAGGCAGAACCGAGACATTATCACAGCCAACAAGTCTTCAACACAGAGGCAGAAACAGGACGAAAGATGGATCGAACTTGGCCAATCACGATAATGACGCGTTCATCTCGACTCACAACGACATACTTTGTCCATGCATCTCGCCCTTTCCACTGCGCCTCAGTATCGACACCCTCGCCTTTTAGCTCTACACCTCAGCCTCTGCCCTCGGACCTTGGCGCAGCTCGGTTGTCATTCAGTGGACTTGGCGTCCCCTGGCAGGGCCGTAATCGAGGTCGCATGAGTTTCGCAGGCTTCTTTTTGTCTTTACGCCACACGACGAACAACTATCACTTTTCTTGGATTCCATATGTCGTAGCGACAGCGCCTTCGCTATGGTCCTAAGCGAACGACCGACAGTCGCTTAGAAGAAGACTCTACGTTCACTACCTAGGTACCTAAGCTGCTGTCGGATTTACCTCCTTTCTCTCGCATCGGTCACACGGTAACTCAAACTCGATGTCAACGTCATGGATTCTCCATGAGCGACCCCGCTTAGACTCCCGTCACCTCTGAACAATGACAACACTTTAACGACAGTACAGCTGAGTCATGTCTATGGGTTCTATCCTTTGACCTCAGATCTCGCTATTAACCGATGGAAAGATCCTGTCTGCCTCCTCACCCAGCTTTTTGGGCACCTTGGTTCTGTGGCTTACCATTTGAATAACAGCCATGGCCCGATTTCAGAACCGAGACTTGTCTGACCTGATTGCCAAGGAGCATGTCATGTTCAAAGGCCAAGCTTGTTGGAATGCGCCAGAACTTAGTTGTTCCGGCTGCTTGGCTCTTTGTCCTGCCAAGCGTGACTAGACCTTATTCACATCAACACTGCCTACTATTGGATACCGCAGCAATACGATTGCAACCAAGGAGGTACCGTCACGTCAGTTCTTCACAATATCAATATTGACAAGGGGATTTAGAATCGTATCAATTAATTAACGACCTGCCTATCCGAAACTCCGATATCTATCTCTGTCTCAACCTAGTGATACCCGCCTCACCTACAATCCTATGGTAGGCTCGCTCCGTCACACGCTCTTCCATGTCAGTCTCTGTCATTACTCACTTGCTGCTTCTCAGGGATCTACTCAGGGTTACTCCCAATTGTAGACTTCCCCTTGGGAAACCCGTTCAGGAGCATCGCCTGTCGGATCTTGTGCAGCCATCTCTGGAGCCTTCGCCTTGGAGGCAGGAAACGAGCTGATTCGGGGGAACAAAGGTTCATCCATTCCGCCAAATATACCCCATTCGAGGGTGAGGCGACGAGCCTTCTCGATGATAGTCGGGAAATCGGATGGGCCGGGGGCTACGCAATTGAAGAGCTTCTCAATGCAGATCCTGTCAGCACCGTATACCTCAATTTCACGCCGCAGGGCGTAGATCTCATATCGAGTATCATTAAGCGTGTTGCAGACAATTTCGTCTTTGCGCTCAACTAGATCCTTGGGGAACAGGGTGGCATCCATGGGGCCTACCCAGCCCGCCTGGCTCTTGTAGGCCCAGTACCGCGAGATGAAGTCGGCAGATCGGGGGTCAAAGTCTTTGGCTACCGTGCTGTTGATACCATTGGCCTTGAAGACGGCCTCGCACTCGGCGCACCAACCGCGGACCAGCTCTGCCATTCTCGTGACGATGCATTGATCCTTGGACAACTTGGGCTTCCACCAGAGGGCCTTGCCGCACTTGACTGTGGGAACCTTCCGGGAGTGCGCACACACCGTGAAGAATACGGTGGTCTTGTGACACATGGTGATTGTCTTTGAAAAGCGTTGCTAACAAGAGCGGCGGTGTTGATCTGATGGTGGTTGTGCTGAGGGTTGTTGAGATGCTGTCGTCTGAGTTTCACAACCCAGTGCTATTTATACAAAACTTTGAGACCTCTCTCTTGTGAATCTTCTTGCGAAAATAGAAAGCATGATGCTATGTATGCAGGTTATTTCCCTATGATCAAGAATTGGGCAGCCCGATCTTGCTAGAACATAAAAGGGAGACATGCATTGTCTGCATAATACTTGAGTTGATGCTTGTTCTGCTGGTTCCCGTGTAGGTACTCTTCATTGTTCTTGAAGTCACAAAGACAAAAACTGAACAGACGTTTGCTTCACTCTAGAAAAAAAAAAGTGTGTGGATTAACAGTTGCGAACTTTGAATCGTATCCAGGCCAACCGTGAAAACCTTCTATCTCGCTCTCCAACAATATTACAAACGCTCTTGATAATGAATGTTACTCAGCCATCTATAGCTTTGCACTCTTTTCTCCCCCCATCTTGCTTGAGTCGAACAACGCCCTAAACCCAACGTTAGCAAACATCACATCAAGTACCTTCAACAAAGACTCACCTCTTGGTAGCAAGTAGCCAACAACTCGCCATCCTTGCTAAATATCCTCTGCGCAACGACGCCTCTACCATCACCGGCCCACGGGCTCTCCATCTCGGTAAACATCCACTCGTCGGCCTTGACGGCCCTCGGCTCGTGAAAGTAGATGCTGTGGTCGAGGCTCACCAGCATGCCCAGGTGCGGTCGGCCTCGCCATTCCTCGACACTGCTGCCCATGCCCTCAAACTCACACAGGCTGCGCACCTGCTCCTGCGTCGCCTCATCCAGAGAGGGCACCTCGTCTGGGGAGAAGGGGAACCGCCAGAGCCCGTGGATGCGGGATACGGTGCCGATGAAGTAGCTGTCCGACATGTACGCCAGCGCGTTTAGATGCGCTTGGTGTCCACCTGACGGAGAGATCTTTTGCCGCGACCGCATCCACTGTCGGCACTTGCGGTCCTGCGGTTCGACTTTTGGATCGCCGGCCCGGAGAACCTCGATCCTGTGGCTCTGGAACGGCCCCGTACGAGCCCACTCCGGCTCACCATCCCAGTCATCCGGCGGCGCAGACACACCTTCCGGCAGACTCGCCGCATGCCGCACCTCTCGTCTCTTTTTATCAGAGGTAGCCTCACGGACAAAGCTGATGGTGGTGGTGAAGATGCAAGCTCCCTTCTGCCGAGCCTGGACTGTGCGCGTCGCGTACGATCGACCATCACGGACGCGCTCGACGTGGTACAGGATGGGCGTCTCGGACGATCCCGCAAGGAGAAAGTAGCAGTGGCACGAGTGAACGAGGAAAGTCTCTGGCACCGTCTTTTGCGCCGCGGCGAGGCACTGCGCGATGACGGCGCCGCCGTAGATGCCGCGGGCGCCCGGGGGATGCCACTGGGGGCGCGTGTTTGTAAAGACGTCCTTGCGCGGTCAGTGTTGGAATTGACGAGCCCCACGGGTTGATGAACTTACTTGGCCCAGGACCTTGAGCTCCGTCACGTCCAGCACGTTCTCAATCAGTGACTTGCTCGCGTCCGGCTCCGGCGGCCGAAGGAGCGTGGGTCTATCTTCCATGGGCGGCATCTTGGCTGCTCTGCAGCGATAATTGGGGGTGACTGTTCACGGCACAGTGGATGCACAAGCAGAGACAAGTACTCAGCAGAAAAGGAGTGCTACGTGGTATGAATATGTTCAGGAACGAGAACAACAACAATGGCGGTTTTCATGTGTCGTCCTTGTACGACGAGCCTCATACGTAACTTACCCCTAGGTAGCCAAGACTTTTTGCCGAGGTTCGGAACATCAGCCGGGGGTGGGGCCGAATCGGCCGAATATCGCATCAAATCTTGGCAGCCCGTGACTCCGGCCATCACTCACAATCTCGGCATTTGTAATCTTCAAACATAGGTACGTATTACGAACGGCAAGTTGTGATTGCAGGCAACTACTATCCTAAAAACTCTATCTATACAACATTCCTCGCACTCCAACTTAAAAAAAAAACACCTCTCGAAACCGCTTCTTTTTGCTATATTTGTTTTACGTCCAACATCAAGTCAAGTTTAGTCCGAGGTTACCGTATAGTGTCCTCATCAACATGGTCCTCGTAAATGGGCTCCAGTCCCTCCCAAGCAACCTGGGGGTCGCCGTTCGGACCGGCCTTGTCACGCTGCTCCCAGTACTTGCCGTTGAACTGCCAGTACTCCTCGCCCGTGATCTCACAGCGCGTCTTGTAGAACCACGCTGGGACGAATTCTTCTCCTCGCTCCTCACGGATACGTCGTCGTCCTCGCTGAGCCGTCTCAAGTCGGTTCTTCTCATCAGCCGCAAAGTCGTACTCTCCATCTTCCATAGCACGCTGATCAGGTCGAAGACGCGAATCCGTGGGGGGGAGCCATGGCCGGAGCTGCTCATCGATGTGGTTGAATGTCAAGACGAAGGGTGTCAGATTGAAGGGGATACCAGTAGGTCGTTCGTGGGCCTTCCAGATAAGGTACGCGCAGTTGGGATCGGTGAGACCGCCCTGGTGCATCTCACCGCTCTCCTTGGGCTCATCGACGGCAGCCTCGTAGCCAGGCGTCAGGCGCGCGTACAGCTTCGAGTTCCAGCGACCGCCCATGCTGAATCGGACATTGCCGGAGGCGTCGAGCACCTTTCCAGAAACCTGGTATGCGCTGGATGCCTTCCATCCACGTGGCTTGAACTCGATGTGAGCTACCTCTCCCGTGGTCCAGTTCCTGATTTCCATTGGTCCGTAGTTATCCACCGTGGGGTTTCCAGTGATGATGCCAATGACTGACGACGTAACCTTCTTCCACGTGTAGAGCTCCTCCTTTCCTCCAGCAGTAGGTCGCAGCTTCAGGAACCAGGTGCCCAGGGGGTTGATATCGAAAGACTTGCCGTAGAACTTGGACTTGACTGCCGACTCACCCCAGTATGTCCACTTGGGAGACTCGGCATGTGCAGCACCAACCGGAGGGTGATGGCTGACTTGCTCGATAAAGAAGCGGTAGTTCTTGTCAGGTCGCACATACTCAAACGTCTCTCCGAGCAGGGGGTTGAATGGCTTGGCAACACGGCCGATGGTCGAGGCGTATTCACTAGCCGCGAAAGCCGCCACGTAGATGAGTCGTTCAATAGAGTCGGTTCGGTCCGCAGCAAGGTCCAGCAAGTCGGCGTACTCCATATCCTCGCCAGCACGGTACAAAAGCGAGGTCGGCTCGTTGAACGATACAGGCAGAGTCATCTTGGTCATGTCCTTTCCAATCATCGACTTCAGAATACCCTACTCGTTGTTAGCATTGTAGACTTGGCCGTATTCAGAGCACTTACCCAGAGAGAAATCTTGGGCCGGTCATCAGCATCCATCTTAAGTCTCTTTCTGATACCGTTCTCATAGCCCTTAAAGGACGGACTGATGTCCAACCCTCCAGATACAACAATATCTTGAGTCTCTGGCTTGGTCTCCTCCACAGGAAGCTCAGATACCTCCACGTGGCCGGCATCAACGGCATCGAAGAATTCGTCCTCCTCTTCAGACTCACTCTCAGATAAATCGACAATAACTGTCGGTTTCCTTCGGAGCGTCTTAAGAGTAGGTGACTTGGGTACTACCGGTGGCAGTTTTGTTGCTGCGTCCTCGAATTCTCCCTCCTCGTCCTCCTTCTCCCTGTCGTCAGCGAGCTGCTCCTCGACGAGCGTCTCTTCGACGGGAGGCTCAGCAATCGGAATGCCGCTTTCAATAACCTCGCGCAGTGCTCGCTTTGTTGCCTTCCGTCTCTTCTCTGCCTCACCAACACGGGCCTCGAGGACCTCCTGCTCACGCGCTACTTGAGCCATACTCTCTTCCCACATGCGGCGCATGTTGGCCTCGCGATCCAAGCGGTACTGCCAGTAGGCATCGCGATCCTTGGATATCCGTAGCAGATCTGCCACGAGAGTTGACAAGCTTCTGATTGCCGCATCGTATGTACCCAGCGCCTGGGAAACGTTGGGATCCGAAAGAGTGGTGTTGGGGTTCTGCTCAAATTCGAAAAGCAGCGCGTGGTGGACCTGAGACATGGTCTCGAGCTGAAGCTTGGCCGACTGCGCCGTGATGTTAAGAGCGTCCTTTGTAGCAGTAGGCTCCTCGTGCATGCTCATATCGTCACCGTAATCATCCTCGTCATCAACATCGTTATGCGTGGTGGCACCTCCGTTCCTGGGTCCTCGGTTCGTATCCACGTCGGTCTGGACGTCAACAAAGTCGTCGTCCTCGAGGCTACCAACGGTGCCGGGGCCGGGGTAGTTTGGTCTCTGGTCAACGGAAGAGACCTTGGAGAAAGATCGGCTGGCGATTTGAGAGCTATTTCTGCGCAGGTCGGTCACGCTGGTATTCTCGCTATGTGACTCTTGGAGAGAGGGTGCTGGGGTCGGCCTTGGCTTGCCTGAGCAGCTCAGCACCTCTGGCAGCTCGCCTCTCCTCCTCCTTGGCCTGATCCTTGGACCACTGGATCGAGTTGTTGAGGGCCCAGAACCAGCGCTTGGCCTCGACTTCGTGGTTCGCCTTGAGGGTATACTTGACGGAGGATTTGCCATGAATCTCAAACTTGGTCTTCTCATCCGGGCTCATGTGAAGCTTGGCAATTCGCATGTTGATGGCACCGCGGCATGCGGAGCCCGCATCATCTTGGTGCTTGTAGTAGCTGAGGACTCCATCCTCAAGCACGAACCATCGAAGCTGGTAGCCCTTTCGGTAGTTGGTCCACTTCTTGAGATAACCCTTCATCTCACGAGCTTCTCGGCCGGCCAGGGGGTCGCCAGAACTCGAGCCAGCTACGCCCTGAGACGCAGCCTGCCCAAGCACGGCCTTCTCCTGGATTCCGCGCTGGGCAGCAACGGCTGCGGGCGACCGCTTCAATATAGCCTTTGTAGCATCGTCGTTGGTCACGGACTGGGGCAGCTTGCCCTTTCGATCACGCCGGAACGGGTCGGCACCGTGGAGGAGGAGAACCTGAATGAGGTTGGTATTTCTTTTTCGGGCAGCTTCATGGAGCAGAGTGCCGCCAGTCTGGACGGTGAAGGGCTCCGAGGCGAATTCGGGGCTGTTGATGTCGAGGACGGTCTTGACACGGTGCTCCTCGAGGACTCCAGCGAGCGCGCCATAGTTGCCCCGCGCGATCAGCTCCTGGACCTGCTTGACCTTTGCCTCGGCGAAAAGTGACCGCGAGAGCTGGAGAAGTTGGAAAATCTCGGGGTTTCGGGCCACATCGAGTGGCAGCTTGCCCTGCGCGTTCGCAATGGCGTCGTTGATGTCCTTTTGCTCCAGGAGGAGCTTGACCACGGTGGTTCGGCCCTGGACTGCGGCCAAGTGGAGCGGGGTGTTGCCCTCCTTGTCGCGGGCGTTCACATCGATGGAGCCCTGCCCGTCGGACAGGACATACTCGATGACTGGAAATTCGGCACACTGGATAGCCAGGTGGAGGATGGTTGTGTCGTCAAGGGCACCTCCTGAGGTACCTACGGATGAGATACTCGATCGAGGTCCATTCTCGGCCGTCTCTCTGATGACGCGAGAGATGGATGCCGTGTCACCGCTGCGGAGGGCTTCGACGACCCTGAACTTGCGGACAGATTGCTCGAGGCTTGCGGTGCTCTTGTCGGGCTGAGGAGGCGTAAGCGCAAACCTGTGCGGCTGCTGCTGGGGTTGCTGCTGATACTGATGAGACGAGTTGACGGGCGAGAGGCCGCTCCCCGAGATGGAGGGCTTTGGCCCATGGCCGCGGACGCTGGTTTGATGGGCCATGGAGAGGGCAGGGTTGGAGGAGGAAGGAGTTCTCGGGGCCCTCCCGTCTTCGGAACCGGATTCTTCTTCGCGGGTGTCTTTGCGCCGCAGGAGGGAGAGCGCAGCGGCGGATTTGGACCGCTTGTGGGTGCTGGAGGGGGAGAGATAAACAGCGGTCAGTAGGTGGACTGACTTTATGCTGGGGGGCGGGCTAAAGATGCGATGTGGCCCATCCTGCGGTGCATCTGCATCACGGAGCCAAGGAGAGGCAGCGGCAATGACAAAGCAGGCGATAGCAGAGACTTTGTCCTGTGCAATCGCAAGCTGGGATGGAGGATGGGATGGAGAGCTTACCTGTCGCCAGCCTCTGACATGTTGGGCCGACTACCAATCGCCAGAGAAGTTGGAGGCGGGGAAAGGGGGCCAAGATCTGGGTGGTGTGTTGTCAATGTCAATGCGGACGCGGTGCTTTTGCTTGCGCCGAGAGGAAAATGCAAGATGCAAGATGCAACGACTGGGAGCTCCTTGACAGATGCCGGAAATGAAGACGAGCGATGGGCGTCTCTTGTTTCAACTTGAACTTGTTGTTGGAGGGGAACAACTTCTATTCAAAGGTGGGGAAGCGGGATTCATCTGGCCTGGGCTGGGCTAGTACACCACCACAGGTACAGTACCAGCTGCACTCAGCCACTGCGGCCTGCCACCATCCATCCATCATGACAACCGACAGGAACCAACCACAACGCTTGAATTGCCCGAAATCGTTGCCTCGTGTAACTCTCTTTTTTTTTCATGCAGTACGTGTCATTCTACGTACGCATCATCACTCTCACTACAGCACCTACTTCACTGCATAGGCACTCTGTCGTATACAGCTCCAATATCGTATCTTCCCCCAATGACGTTTCCAGCCATTCCCAAACCATCCTGGCTGAGCTGCCTGGACAACCAGGGAATTTAGTTAATTACCAGCCCAGCCATCAGTCCAGTCCAGCCTGCCAGCCAGCCCACCCTCCAGCACAGAAACATGCCTGGACCGGGGGAGGTCGGTAGGTCGGAGGCTAGAGATGGATGGCCCCCGCCGGAATCCAAGGGGAGACGGGCCGGAGGACCTTGTTCAGCTTAGTCACCCATCGCCATCGCCCGCAATTAACGGCATCATCGGGTGTTCCGTTCTTGACCTGCTCAGTTTCTCAATGATCTGCGCTTTTAAACGCAAAGATCATCCATCCTCCGAACCCCGAATACGCCACTAAACCCCCTGTAGCGTGAGCCGCTGACGTATCTTCTCTGCCTTGAGAGATGTGCGCTCAAGTAAAACGCTCATCAAACAAGGCGTTTCGTCTCGGATTATTGAACCGCCGATGGTCACCTCAACAACCTCCATACTGGATGGACTGGCTGACTGGCACGACTGGTTACCATGGAAGGCAACCATCCATTGGATTGCAGATGATACCCCTTCTGCTATGCCAGTTGCTGAGCTGAGATTCATTTGGCCCCTGCAAGTATACATTTCAGTTGTTCTAGGCGCCTGCAGCATACACCATTCAGAGCAAGCAAACGATTCGTCACATTAACAACAGCTATTGGCATTTTGTCCATAAAACCATATACATTTATACATATCTTGTGAAATAACTAATAAGACATGTAATTGGTAAGTAACCTTCAGCAGGTTGATATACGTAAAAGAGCGTGTGTACAATAACTTGACAAAGGCGTGAACAATGAAGCCATTAAGCCCATCAAGACTTTTCTGCCAAGTCTATATACGAGAACAAACATAAGGGTGCATAGATAGGAAAACAAAATGGCCGTTCCACGTTACAGCACAAACACCTGGAAAAGGACGGCACCCACCACCGCGGTGAGGCCGGCGACGAGGGAAGAGGCTCCGGCCGTCGCGGGTGTGATGGGGGCATAGTCGGGCTTCTTAGGTGTCGGGGTGTGGACCGCAGTAGGCTGAGGGCAGCCTGGGCCGCTGCAGCCACCAGTAGGAGCAGCGACGCCCGAGGGCCTCTCGGTGACCACAGGCTTGATGGTAGTCTCGAGGGTGGCAGGGGGGACAACAACGTTGGTGTAGACTGTGTAAGAGGCCTTGACGGTTGTCACCTCCTCCTCCTCCTCAGGGACCTCAGGGTGGTAGACCTGGACGGGCTTGGTCTCCTTGGGAGGAACAATAGCAGTGGTCCACGAGGCAACCTCGGTAGTGGGCTTTCCAACAACGCAGTCGTCATCACCAGCGGGGCACTCAGTAGGAGTGTAAATCTTGGCCGTGTAAAGGGTCTTGGTCTCGCTGTGGCCGGGAACCTTGGTCGGGACAGGCTGGGGCTTCTCGGTCACAGGGCAGACAGTGGTGTAAACGGGGATAGTCTCAGTGGTGACAGAGCCAACTGGGCAGTTGACAACCTCAGGAGGGCACTTGGTGACGGTGTGAACGCTCGTGGTGTAGACAGTCTTGGTCTCATACTCAGGGGGCACAGCATACTGAGTGGGAGTGGCCTTGGCGGTAACTGGGCAGACAGTCGTGTACAGAGGGATGGTCTCAGTGGTAACATAGCCACCAGCAGGGCAGTTAACAACCTCAGGGGGGCACTTGGTGACGGTGTAGACCTTGGTGGTGCAGACAGTGCTGGTGGTCATGCTGACAGTCGCAGAGCGGGTGACAGAGGCCTGGCCTTCAGTCGAGCACTTGGTGGTGGTCTGACCGGGAATCAGGGTCGAGGATCGAGTGGGGTTTCCGTATGTCTGAGTCTGGGTGGCTCCAGTGGTCCAGGTCGTGTTCCAGCCATGGAAGGTGCTGTAAGTCACTGGCAGAGATGTAGGGACGCTCTCAGAGGCAGTGTCAGTGGTCAGGCTGACATCGTCCGTAGTGGAAGCCGTGGTGTCGTCTGTGGTGGTCAAGGTGTTTGGCAGCGTGGTGGGAACGCTCTCGGTCTCGGTCTCGGTCAGAGAGGTCGAGTCAGTGGCCTCAGAAGCAGAAGTCGTGGTGGCCGTGTTGACCTCGGTGCTATCGGTGGAAGCAGTGGAGGCATCAGTAGTAGCAGAAGACTCAGTGGCAGCAGACGAAGTTCCAGTGACGGAAGCGTCGGTGCCAGTTGATGTCTCGGTGGTGCCGGTAGCAGAGTCAGTGGTGGCAGAGTCAGTAGCAGCAGATGAGGTCTCAGTGCTGGACACATCGGTACCAGTGGTGGAAGCATCAGTGGTAGCAGTTGAGGAGTCCGTGGCATCGGTGGAGGTCTCAGTCACGGAGCTGGAGGCATCGGTGCTAGCATCGGTGGTAGTTCCGGTGGCGGTCTCAGTGGTGGAAGCATCAGTGGTAGCAGTTGAGGAGTCCGTGGCATCGGTGGCGGTCTCAGTAGTCGAGGAAGCATCGGTTGAGGAAGCATCGGAGGTGGAGGCCTCGGTGGAAGTGGCATCAGTGGAAGTAGCGGTAGTCGAGGCATCAGAAGAGGTGGTCGTCTCAGACGAGGTAGCGGTCTCGGAGGTTGAGGCATCAGAAGTAGTAGAGGCATCCGAAGTGGTGGTAGAAACGTCAGATGTAGTGGTGGAGACATCAGATGTGGTAGTAGTGGCATCGCTAGTAGTCGTGGACTCGGTCGAGGAGGTCTCCGTGGTGGACGAAATCGCACTCGTGGTAGTGGTAGGGATGGGGTCGCATCCGTACTCAAGGGCATCAATGGCATGCTGGTTGTAGGTCTTTCCGTCGACCAATTTGGAAGCACCACGGGTGAGATCCCACAGAGAGACCGGCAAAGTGAGGCTTGTCCTTCAACTTGCAGACGAGTTCCTTGAGCGCGTCAGGCTCAAGGTATCCACTGCCGGCAGCGTCCTCGCTGGCGGGCAGTCCAACGTAGATCTTGGCCGACTTGCTGGCTTGGCTACCGTCAACGATGCCCACCCACTCGTCATAGTTCATCCGGTCCCAAGACACGTCAGGGTCCTCAATAGCATCGCAGTAGCCGTTGTTGTAGAATTGGATGAAAAGGGCATCAAACTGGGCCTCGTTGATCATCTGCTTCATGTAGAAGTACGTGTTGGAAGTAGGGCACTGGGGAGCACCAGTGATGATGATGTCGCTCTTGAGTCTACGGAACTCATTGATCATGGCGATGTAAGGACCGTTTGCTAAAATCTGTTAGTAACCGGTGTGCAAAACCAAGTACTTAGGGAGTTAGGTTACATACGCAGGTTATGCTCGATGTCAAAGTCGAAACCGTCAATGGCAGGTCGAGTGCTTCCATCGTCGGCATCAAAAGGACGGGGGCCATCCCAGTTCTTGTCATAAGGACCAAAGGCACTCCAGAGGAAATCGGCAAAGTCGACGCCCTTCTGGTCAGTCGTCACCTTATAGTTGCCACCGTCCTCGTTATAGACACCACCGATGCTAAGGAGAACCTTGACACCACGCTCCTGGCAGTAAGGGATGCCCTCCTTGATAGAGTAGCACTCGCTCAGGAGGTCTCCTCCGACGTTGTCCTTGTTCTTGTAGGTTCCAGCCCAGCAGTGTCCGGCGAAGTTGGTACCGGGGTAACCAGAGTCGGTGTTCTCCGGGGCTTGGTTAACGAAAGACAGTGTCACATACTCGGGACCATTATCACAGTAGCTCTTCAGGGCCTCGTTTCCGAGTTGTCCCTATCGATGTCAGTTACAAACTTCATGTTTCAGTGATGACTGAATACATACCCAGTAACCGTTCAGTCCACCATAGGCCTGGACGAGGCCAGAAGTAAGAGAGAGAGCCATTATGCTTGGAGAATTAGAGTATTAAGTAATAGAGACTGGAATGTGGCCGAAGCCGGTAAAGAGTGTGGTGTGGTGATGCTGAGATCAAAGAAAGGACGCAAACCAAAGTTTGCAACAAGGCCTAAGACGAGCCGTGTCTAGGATTGACAGAGTCAACAGGTTTGATAGACGACGCAAAGGTAGGAGAGAAAAGGAAAAGGAAAGAAAAAGTCGTTCACCGTGGAGGCGGCGACTAGGAGGGTTTTCCTCCAGACGGCATCTCTCCAAGTCTAAGCCCAACCTACAGTCCGCAGCCATAGCAAGCGGCGGTTTCCTATCTGGGCCATGGCTTGGACCCTACCCGTCAGGCTGACTCCATTCAGAGAGGAGTCTCCCAAGGGAGTTGGATGGGGCGCAACCAGTGCCGCCTCCGCCGCCAAAGCAATTTCCGACTTGGAGCGGCGGGTGTGAACAGCCTCATGCAGACTTCTGCAGGCACAGCGATAGAACCACAGGCTGCAGCTGCTGCCATGTTCAGGAACAGGCTTAGCGTTAGAATGATGGTGGCGAGAGACTATTGGAGCAGGGGGCGTATAAGCCGCGTAGCCGGGGCGCCAAGGTGAGAATGGGGGACGACGACAAGGTGGATGGTGAAGTTGGTCGCCAATTTGCGGGCAGGTGGTGTCATGCCCAGTGAGGAGGGTAGAGATATGGGAAATGGGACAGGCAGGAAACTGGAGATTTCCATCTTGGCGAGGGAGGCGATTCCCATCCTTGGACGCTTGGGACAACGCTTGAGGCCTTTTCGGACACAAGGTGACGTCGGTTATGGACATTGTGACAGAGACTGTAAGCGAAGCCCGTAGGGCTCGGGTATTTTCTCGAACATGTTCCGAGGATGAGACAATTCGACTCCTGTAGAATGAGTGTCTCGGTTGTGGCATCAAGCTTCAGCAGCTGAAGGCCATCTCATCTGTTAGTGAACGCCAGTTGCTGACACGGCGGTCAAGGCTCTCCTCTCTCAAGCTGAGCCCCCAAGTGCGAGGCGGACTCAATAGCTTCGCGCCGTTGGGTCCTCTAGTCTTCCTCTCTCAACTGGAGCTGTGATGAAAGGTCGAGACAGTTGCAACAGCGGTTGGTCAGACCAGTCACTGGACATGACCCCTGCTACACGTGGGGCCACGGGATGTGGGATGAAAGGAAGCCACAGCGGCTCGTGCGCTAGTCCCTGAACTAGCAGCTCCTGCGTCTTCCACCGCCCAATGCCATGTTGTAACGGCCTCCATCACGCGCCGTAGGGCTAAACTGTTAGCGGAGATGGTGGGCTAGAATCGCCAGGGGAGAAGAGCAGGCTGGCTGATTTCCCCTTCTAGACGGAGTTCTTCAGGATCATCCTTGATGATATGGCTCGTGCAGGACGGAGTGACATTTAGACGGGATTTGCAGCGTTCGGGACTGCTTGATGTTCTATGTAAGTTGGTTGCCAACATCAATATCAACCCCTGACTGAACCACCCACCACGTCTCATTTGCGCGGTCAGGCAGCCTGCCCCCTTGGGTGGTGAGCACGTCCCAGTTAGGATATTGCCGATCCGGGGTCCTTCCCTGCTCTGGATCGTCATTCTCTCGCTTTCTTCCGGATCGCCAATCGACTCCACGGGCTGCTCTCTGTCCGTCACTGTCACTCTGACTGTCACTCAAGCCTGACACCATCATGAGTCTCTTGCTGCGCCGCGGTTAGTGCTCGGTCTGACAAGCAAACCCCTTGCCCGGGCCGCCAAACCGTAGGATTCTGTAAAGCAGGGGAAAGGGGACGCGTGGGCTTTGTCGCTTTTCTTCTTTCCCGCCTCCGGTGCCAGCCTCTGCCTATAGTCTGACAATCGCCTCCACCACCAACCAACGCCGTCGTTGGGCGTGAATCCACTCTTTGATGAATGGTTTCGGCTATCTTCTGGAAATGAGCACTCTTCCATTTCTCATTTTCGCTGGACTCTTGCGGTAGTTCGAATAGTTGGGAAATGATTGTCCCGACCAGCTGGGCCTTGGCGCAACACCACCTCTGCTCATCTTGACAGCGGAGGTTTTCTTCCATCACACCGTTTCGCGCCAAAGTTGACCAAACTCGACGGGTTACCCTTGGCGGTTAGGCGTCGACGTTCTGCCAAGCTTTGCCCCTGGCGAACCATTATCTTTTCGGCCGGTGTTGCTAGACAGATTGAGTGCTTTTTCGGTCCAGGCTCTTGCCCGCTCCGGTTTACGCCCGGATCCCGTTGCTTCTTGTAATGATTTCTTTCAGATAACCTTTCTTTTATTAGACTCGTGGCTGCCTCTCGAAATTTCTTCTACAAGCCAATTTTGCTCCCGTTTAACCTCACTCACCATAGCTTTACCCTGGACTCGGAAACCTCACCTCCGCTATCGCATTCGGTTTTCAACTCGACCAACACTGCAACAGCACGGGCAATCACATGGCAGCACCACTAAGGACCTTCCAGGGTAGGTAATCCATGGGTCCCACGAGTTCTCAGGCACCTCTGGCTTCTGACAGGCTGAGGTACGAGCTGGAATCTAAGCGATCACGCCAAGCCGGACGTAAACCGGCCTTTACATGTGCCCTGACTCTAGGGTGGCATCTCTTCAACCAAACATCATGCAACCCCAAAGTCATGCCGTCTTCAACTGGTGGATTTTATGCTGAGCAATTTGGCTTGCATCGATATCTCTAGATTTATTACCCGACATCCATTTACTACTTGCCGCTTACTGAAGATGAACCCATCGGTATGGTTACAGTTATCAATCTCATCTGTGCTACAAGGATGGAATGGCACGGTTTAACGAGGGCACACAAAGAACAAGAAAAAAAAAATGGACCAGAAGATTCGTTACAAGACTCTATATTTTCATTACACTCATTTACGCTAAGTACATTTAGACGCGCTCATCAAACGCCAGTCCTTTACCCAATGCTGCAGGTGCAGCAACGGCCCGATTCGGACGGATCTTGTTGCCGACGTCTTGCCTCTAAGCAGTATCCAAAACGATAACCTCTGCATCGGCGCTTCCAATGCTCTCCACCGACAGCTTGTCGCCGGCGTTGACACCCTCAATAAAGGCGCCGTCGCCCTCCGAAAGCTCGGCATCCTCCCGACCGTCAAGTCGGATCTTGGCGTTTCCTCCCTTGGTCATGGGCAAGTGCACATAGACCTTTCTCTTTGTCTCCTGGGTGGCCCCTCCTCCAACTGTCCACTCAAAGGTCTTGCTGGGCTCGATGATGCCGGCAGACATGACAAAGTCGGCGTGGATGGGGATGGTGTCGGGGAGGACGGCCTCGGCGTCCTTCTCCTGCTGGGCAGTTGCCTCTTCGCCTCCCTTGAGAGGGCTCAGGATGTTGACGAAACCGAGTCTCTTTGACTCCTCACTAAAGTGGCGGGTGTGGTATCGGGGGGTCAGGCCACGCTTCCAGGGGATGGCCCAGATCTGGAGGAAGTGAACGGTGTCTGACTTGTGCTCGTTCATTTCCGAGTGGGCAATACCAGTTCCTCCAGTGGTGAACTGAACATCGCCGCGGTGCATGCGATAAAACTTGTCCGACTGGCCTCCCTCTTTGCCCTTGGCAAGCATTGAGTCTCGGTGTGTAAGCTCTCCACCGAGGATGTAGCTGAAGATCTCAAAGTCGCGATGAGGATGCGTGGGGAAACCCGAGTTGGCCTTGACCCGGTCCTCGTTCAGGACGCGGAGAGAACCAAAGTGAGAGAATCTCGGGTCATACCAGTCGGCGAAGGAGAAGCTGTGGTATGTGTTGAGCCAGCCATGGTCGGAGTGACCCCTGGTGCTGGAGCGGTGGGGGGTGATCTTGGCTTGACGGAGAGACTTGGACATGTTCTTTGCGGCGTTGATCATTTGATTCTCAGAAAGAGTTGTGTTTGTCGAGGTGCTTGGGTAAATAATGTTTGTTGTGAGTTGCTTGATGCTTGAGAGGTAGTTTGCTGGTGAGTAGATGATGATGAGGATGGAAATTGTAGCGACGAAAACCGCAACCAACGGACTGAAGCGAGACATATATAGACGATTTGGACGAACTCTCGAGAACGTGCCTGCAGGAGAATGAGTTCAATTCACGATGATTGCCAACGCTGACGAGATATAGCTAAAGCATGTCGGCAGTCTAATCGACTTTGTCATTATTGTTCATCCTGCGTAAGCAGGCCTCGGATTGGTCAATTCGAGATCTTGGGAAGGTGTGGGGTAGGAATTTGGGTGATTACTCAAGCTGACAAAAAACGACAAAGCGAAAGATTTGCTATCGAAACGATCACGTGATGCAGATCAGCGAATCCGAGTTCTTTGAGATGCACACGCAGCTGAAAGATGGGAGACTTGGTTGGCCAGCGTCAACTCTAATGCAGAGTCGTCAATGAACAGCGAACCAAACGTCTAAATTAGGGCTTTGAACAGAGCTTATTGAAATTATGTAAGTATTCTTCATATGCTATTTTACCTCCCTCCCTCCCTATTCTGCTTAGGTATGATCTGTAGCCCAAGCCAAAGTGGGTTGGTGATTGGTTGAGCATGTGATCCTCCCAGCACTCCTCAGAGCTCATGTCTCAGCGCCATCAGGTGGCTAAAAGTCAATTCGATGCTTTGACGCGGCGCACAGAGCATCATGAAATATTTTAATAAAGCCATGACGTGAGGCAGGTTCTACGCGACACGCGACCCTCTTAAACCCCAAGATCAAGAGGCTGGCTTCGAAAGTTGAAGGCGACGGTGGCCCAAGCCAACCATGCGACCAACGGAACTCCTTGATCATCTCGTCCAGCCACCACTTCCGTCTCACTATCCTAGGAGTCATCGAGGGGAAGAAACGTCAGGGTCATATACTATCTGGCCCGTTTGTACGGTCACCAATCGGCACACGACCCAAAGACCTGGGTGACCCGAAACGCGACCTGACCTTGTTTGAGCATCATGACGCAGAAGCCCGCCGCCTTGCGCAGCCAGATCCCAGACCTGAGCCTTGTCGTCCCCAGCCTCTTGGGAGCTGAGACGATGCCATCAGAGTCCCGACCAGCATCATCCCAGTCTATTTTCCCTTGATCTTGGGCTCAAGGTCGCGCGTACCTTGCATGAGGAGGCCGGCGTGCAGAGAGTTGCGGTTCGCGCCCTTGCATGTAAGTGGGTTTGTTGACGATCATGGAGCTTGGAGTTGGGCAGGCTGTGTTAGCCCCGAAGAACTCCTAGATGCCTTGTCACGGGGAACTTGAATTTCAGCCCAATTAGTGATTGAACAGTTTTTTTCTTGGCCGAGATATTGAGCTTTGATGAACATGTGAGCGCCATATCGTGTTCCACCCAACCTTCTATTGCCAGCCCTCTATTGCCGACTCAAAATTATCACCATTAACGTTGCATGTCCGGAGCAACACAGAGATAAAACCCCTGAAAAAATCGCAACTGTGAAATGCCTCACACTCGGCGATGATGCTGTCCTCTATTGATAGGGGGTTGCGTTGAAGCCAATATCTAAAAATGAAGGTGTTGCCGAAGAGGTGGTTGGTATATGTCTCAACCCCCTGCAACCCAACACCCAAGCTTTTCACCAAGGAGGGAGCGCTTGTCTGTTAGCCCGTCAATCGGGTCCCTTGCTTTTCGGGGCAACCTGAGCTGGAGCCAGGGCTAGAAGCTCCAGGAAAAAATTACAGGGCGAAATGGAGCCAAGGTTGCCTGCACTCGTTGTCGGTGTCACACACGTGTCACCTCTGTGAAAGGTCGGAATCTTGCTGCGAGGTGGTTATCACATGCGGGATGTGGTTAAGCGAGCAAATAATTTGTTGGTGCAGCTGCTGTGAGCTACAAACAGCTTCATTGCAGAGGAACAACAAAGATATTAAAGCAGCTAGCAGATATTACAATAATAGCCAGCGAATAAATGCACACGACAATTTGCAGTGACTCCCGTTCTCTCCAGTGTCTCTCAAGATAGATGGTGGGACGGCTCAGGCGTAATGGATGGGGACCGTCTTGAAGCTCCCGGCGGCCCGGTCGAGCTTGTCCCGTTCAGGCTTAGCGGCACTTAAACGCTCGCCTTACCGGGTGACAACTCAGCAGTGCAAGGTAAGGTGCTACCGTACGAACCTAAGCATCGTCCGAGCCCGACGAAAAGAATTCTCTCTTCTTCATCTCAATTTTCCCTCTTCTTTTTGTCTTTTCGAGAGAAAGGAGCAGACTGAGATCTCTCATCTCAAAGGCATCCGTGCTTCGCAGCTGGTTTTTGCGCTCTCGTCGTAAGTCATCGGTTCCTTGCTTTCTCACTCTGACCAGGATCGTCCACCCCCCACCCAAAACTAAAACCGTCCCCCAGGCCGTCATTGGTGGGGTGTCGGTGGCTGGTGATGGCCTCCCAAGTTCCCAACCTCTCTCTTCGTAACCCAGCCTCGCGCCAAAGATCCCTCATAGTCCAACCATATCCCATTCTTCTCTAGTTTCTTACCATGCTGTCTCTCTTCGCCATCTTTTCCGTGCAACCAATTGGTCGACTTGAGCGCGTGTGTGTGAGTGGAGTGGCAGTTGGCTAACATCCCTCCCAACTTGATCAGAATGAATTCGCAAAACTTCAACATCGACCTTCCTGAAGCTCGTCGTATGTAACCGTCCTTCACACACCATCACCTGCACAATCCGCACTTACCACCTTTACCTGCATCCTCACAGACACCATCACTGCCTACACCATCACCCGCACTACACCAACTACACTTAACTGGCCTCGTCTGTCGGTTTCACTGACGGGTGCGCCCACATAGGTCAAGGCCCGCCGAAGCTGTCTCCTGCGCAGACTCCTGGCGACGACGACGATCAGTCCTCTCAGCCGATCCTGCGGCCATACTATGATCTTAGGCACCGTCCGGGACAACCCTCGACCAACACCAACCGTTCATCAATATCGACACAGCCCGCTGGTCTCTTCTTCGCCCCCTCGCCTCCTTCATTAGGAACAAAGGTTTCGGCATCAACAGCTGAGATCTACGGTCCCGAGCGACTCTTCGGCTCAGCCCTGCCTGGAGCGTTTGCGGCCCCTACACCGCCGACACAGACACAGCGCACAGTTCCTCCCGGCGCCGTTCGCTTCGACGAGGCGCAATTAACCATGTTCGCCGCCCAGAGCGATCCTCGCATGGAGAGCATTAAGGACGAGCTCACCATTGCCGCTGGAAAGGTCACACCTGGTGTCGATGACACGCCCTACATTCAATATGCTTTGGATGCCCTCACTCGCGAACGAGGCGGCCCCGCGGCCGTCCACTTCCCATCCGGCTCATCAAACGACTTTTACGATGAGGACGAAGACTACCCGCAACCTGAAAGAATGCCTGAAAATATGGGATATCCCGCCTTGCCGGTCCCGCAGCCCGCCTACGTCGAGGACCGACTCCCAGAGCCGGTTGAGACACGGGCGCCTCTCCTGGAGGAGAGCCCCGGCACCGTGGTCCACCATGATGTGCCGTCCACGCCCGAGGAAACACCAACAACACCCTCTAGCCCGCCCTCCGAGCCTGATCAATATGTTCAGCGCGAAAAGCAGAGGCCCAGATCTATCCCAATTGACCGAGCCCATCCTGCTCTCGACTACAAGCCCGCCATCCTCCGCCCAATCTCCATGATCATCTTGGTGCTGCTGTGCCTGCTCATGATTGCCGCCCTCATCTTCTGCGCCGTTTACTCTGCGAAGGACTCTGGATTCACCCCCTACCCCGGAAGCATCTACAGCGGTCAATATTTCTTGTTCCGCATCTTGCCCCAAATCTTCTCGGCCATCATACTCCTTTACGCGCAAGCCGTCGTCTCAGCTTCGATGCGCATGCTCCCATTCACGGCCATGGCCGATGCGGAGCCCAGCGTCCGATATCTGGCGCTGTTCCGAAGACTGTACCCCAAGACCTTCCTACTGCCCTCATTTACGGGCCCTTGGCAGTTTCAGCTGTTCAGCGTCTGCACCTGGCTTGCCAACTTTACCATTCCTCTCATGAGCACTGCTTTCACGTGCATCTATAAGGATCAAGATTGGATCTGGGCTGCAGTGCAGGGCGTTGTCTGGACCCTTGTCACTCTGTACATCTTGCTATTGGTGGCCACCATCATCTTGATGATGTTCTGGCTCAACAAGTGGACGGGACTCATGTGGGATGTCCGCTCGCTGGGCCATCTCCTCCCTCTATTGAGCCAGAGCAACACAACTCAGAGCTATGAGGGTGTTGATGTCGTTCAGCGAAGCACCCTCTTCCAGGCTCAGCTTCGAGACCGACATCTCGACAGACTTGGATACTGGCAGATGGATGGCCAGGGCGGTGGCATGTGGTACGGCATCGGATGCGTGGGTGAGGATGCGCAGGCTGGAAGGGCATCGTATAGCGTCCTGCCCAAGAAGGCCAGCTACAACATTTCACCTGCATCGTCCCGCGATGACCTGGAGGCCGAGGCCCGTTATGCCCACTACCGGTACCTGCCTATCGCCCTGCGCACTCCTGTCATTCTAGGCTCGGTTGCCTTCATGACACTTGTCATTGTGGCCATTCTCGTCGTCTCCTTTTTGCCTGAGACCAGACTGGACCAGGGATACTTCCCTCATCTCACTGCACGACCTGGAAGCGGAGCCTTCTCGGCCGCCAACTTTGTCTACGCATTTATCCCCTCCGTCCTGGGCATGTTTATGTTTCTGCTTTCCAGAGCCTGGACCATGCGCTGCGTGTCCACCAGCCCTGGGCGGATCTATCCAAGCCTGCTGGCGCCATCGCCTCGAGGTCTCTCCTCGCTGACTACCCCGTGTGCCTCCCTATTCAGTGCACCTTGAAGGCCCTTCGAAACGGCCACTGGCGAGTCGCCGTTACCTCTCTGATGTCTGTCCTCTTCATCTTTATCCCCATCCTCGCTGGCGGCCTCTTCATGGCCCTCACCAACTTCCGCGGACAGGTCAAGATGTTCCCCAACATGCCTGTCTTTGGCGTTCTACTCGCCTTCCTATTCCTCTACCTCGGCACCCTGTCTCTCATGCTGCCGGGCCGCCAGGCCCTCCGCATACCACACCCCGTTGACTGCCTCGCCGAGCTCATCGCCCTTTGCACCGCCGATGAGACCGTCCATGACTCAGCCTTCTTGGCCGTCCAGGACACGGCAGACCTCGAGGCCCGGCTCGGCCTTGACCGCGCCGACTCTCGTGAGCAGTCACATTGGTTCTTCGGCGTCGCCGCAGGCCGCGATGAGCGACGGCTGAGCGTCCGACCCATGAAGAAATTTACGGAGAAGAGATCGAGATCCACGAGATCCACGCGATGATGCTGATATATGCATGATCATGATATGATGCTGTAATGTGTTACACCGAAGTAATGCTGCGACTGAAAGTTATTTGACGACACGAAATGGGAGGTGTAATATGGTTGCTGTTTTGGTTTTACCTTGCGCGTGTTTTTGGTTGTTTGTTTTTCTGAGCGTTGCTTTATTCACGTTGCATTGTTTTGGCGTTTGGCAAAGAAGGGAAAGGAAGGGTTCACACGTTGATTTATCTGGCCTTATGTATGTCGACGATTGTATGTCTGACTTTGCGGGTTTGTTTTTCTCTGCTTGCAAGGAAAGGGATGATGACGAACTGGAATGTCAATGTTGTTATTACTGCCGAGTTGGGCAGCAAAGATTTTGTCCTCGGGGAAAAGTTATGATGAGTAGTTGGCAAGGGGTGGCTGGATAAGAGCTAGACGAGCAAGAAGAAATGAGATATGATGGATGTTTTGATCCAATACAAGCCTCTGTGTGGTTGGCAACAAGTTCGCTTCCGTATCGCGTGACACTCGAATCCTGCTTCGAGGTGAGTGATAAGAGCTGAGTTATTATTATGGTTGCAAGCTTCTGTGTGGTTGGGTGAGACACTGACAACCGTATGAAGGCATTCATAAACAAACAAGGAGGAGCACATGACATTGACAGAAGAACAAATTGAATTTGTTGAACGTCATCCTGGAACTATCTCGGCAACTAAAACTGGGCAGAAGCTCAAAAAAAAACAAAAGCCTAGCCCTTGTGATATCGTACAGAGCTCCGCGCCAGGAATGCTCTCTCATCAAAGCCTTCTCATCCCTTCACAACGGCGTCTCCCACGCCCATTGTTTTGCAATCCAATGGCCCCCAACTGTCTCAATCCTTCTTCGTGGCATGTGAAATGTTATAGCTCATCAGAGCTAAACCCAAGAAAAAAACAAAGAAAAATAAACAAAGGGGCGGCTTCCTCGCCGCTTCTCATCACCCGATTTGGGTGGTTTCCGGAACTCCTTGCTAGCTTTCCATTTTGGCGTTGCTTCTTATACAGAGGTCATTGTATTTAGTAGAAATGGTCGTCGCGTCTGATAACGTCTTACAACATGGTGGAAATATTCGATTCCACTCAAACTCGTGACAGAAAAGAAAAAAGAAAAAAAAGTATGGTGCTGTTGTGCCGTTGGTTGGGTCGTCGAGACAATGTAGTTGGTATCAAGAAAAACAAAGAAACATGACAATAAAAAAGAAAGGGCGGAATGTCATCCTCTGCTGCGTCGTCCTAGCATCCGCCCAATCACGTCGCCTCCTTGACGTTTACGCGGTGATGATGGTGCTGTCCGGTGACCAGTCTTCCGTTGGTCACTCGCGGATCGACGGTGGAACCAGAACGAACGGCCTCCATGAGATTCCGATTCGGAATCTGAATCATCATACTCGAATACCGAGTGGGGCTCGGCGTCGGCCTCCGGCTGTGGCTCTGGCGGAAGCGGCCGGAGGCAAGGGACCGATGTCTTTGTGTGCATGAGGGGAGCTGTATGCAGAGCATCTGCCAGGACGAGATGCGGAGCGGAGTGGCTTGCCCGTGCTTCAGTAAAAGACTCGGTCTCTGCGGGTGTTGAAATCCGAATCTCTAGAGACGTCGTCGGGCGATGCGCCTTTGGTGTGGCGGACCGGGACAGATTCGTCTGGTGGCATGGGTCTGGAGAAGTCGAGAAGTGGGCAACAAGCGGTGAGTTTTGCAGCGACCGGAAAGGGCACACATCGTCGTCTGGACGAGGGGGTCGCTGTGGTTTTTCTTTTGTTGATCGCGAGCATTGCCACGAGGGCACAAGCGATGTGCTCCGGGGTGGGAGTGGAAGCGGCTTCGGGAAGGGCGAGTAGGTCGCCGCCGGCTTTCGGTTTCGGGGCCGAGGGCTGTCAGGGAGGGGCCATGCGGGGACGCGGCGCTCCTCTGCTTGCCTTCGTCTCTGCTGGGGGGAGGGTATCAATGCTGGATACTGCTTTCGAGGATGAAGCTCGAGGTTGTCCGTCTTGCTGGGAAGCCAGAAGCTGTCCCATAGCTCGGCGGCGTGGGCATGGTACTGGTAGTCGTCGTCCAGAGAGACTTCCGAGTCGGTCGGATCATCGATCAGACCCGGGGCAGAGGCGTCGGACCCCAGGGAGGCCCGGTCGTTGGAGAAGCGATCTCGTCCATACTGCGAGAGGCGTTCGGGATACTGAGGATACGAGTAATTGGTGACAGGATAGTATTTGGAAACGAGCTTGAGGTCAGCTAGCTTGCTAGAGCGCTCCATGGTGGATCGTCAGACTGGCAGCATGAAATTAACTTGCAACAATATTGGTATCAGAGTGAACATCCCAGGGATACGGACGGGCATGATATACAAATAAATGGACGAGCAGGACTGTCAAAAGACGTTTGAGACATGGCCGTGGAGCCACCACACCCACTCGAGGCGTTGCATGTGTCTGTGTTGATCAAGCATCCCCCTTGAGCTGGAGGGGCATTCCTGCATGGAGGGGGCGACTAAGCCCGGCCATCCCTCCCGTCAGACACCGTCAGATGCTGTCAGACAGCTCCGGTATTTGCGTCTTGTCCAAGGGCTTGGGCCTCTAGGCCCTGGTATGCAGCCGCGATTCGTCCCTTGCGTCTTGCTTCCGGCTGTCAAATTTTTTCCCATCTTGCAGCACAGTCGGACGAGTCTTCTGCAGCTTCATGTCTCTTTGCTTTGCTGCGATTGCTGTGGCCTGTTTGACAGGTGACGCCAAGTCCCGTGGACATGCAGCTCCCGCAGGAAGAAGCAATGTGAGATAATGGTTCGGATAGGTGAATTGGCTCTGTCCGCGAAAAGGAAGCATATTGAGAGACGCGGCGGGGGAATGACCATACTCGAAGAAACAAGCAAAAGGGCTCGGGGACACACGCAACTGCACTTGACTCGCGCGTGTGCTAGCACTGAGGGTCTTCTGGGAGGCAATGGTATGGTCTGCTGGCATCCAGACGGCCTCGAGTAGCGCTGGCTCCGTCCTGCTCAGCAGTTCCCTTACGGCCAGACTCGCTAGCGTCTCCATCCAACCAGCCGTCGCGACATCTCGTCGGATTGAATCAGCTCGTTCCCAAGTGATCGGATCCATAGCCCCAGGTCGAGACACCCAAGGCCAACGGGACTCATTCTCTGGGGAATGACGCCGAGTTAGCCAGCGATCAGCGACGAGGCTGGCACACGCAAGGCTCCTAATCAGCGACACCCCGAGCGGTTGACTCTCGAGTTGGTGGCAGGGACCGTGGTCTCCCCGAGACGAGTTGCTCGCACGGGCTGCCGCCGTGCCATGTCGTCAATGCCGTCACGGCCGGTGGTGAACACGGGCGGGGATACAGTCGGGCCCTCTCGAAAGCTGAAGATGCTCGGTCGGCCGGACTCTGAGCGAGGCATTGAGCCCCGGGTTCAATGCCAACCCTGACCAGCTTGGCCACGGGTAGAGCTCGCCGACGCTGGTACGGCAGCTGCCGACTACCTCGAGTGTCAAGACATCCTCCCTGCTTGGCGCAACCTCGAGACAGGAGAACTGCGTGGCCTCTGGGTGGAGGCGTGAGACACTGTCTTTGATAACATGGACTGCATGTGCAAGGCGCTGAGCAGGTAAATATTGTGGACTTTTTTCCGCGGCAACGCTCTTGGTGGGTGGGAGAAAATGTTCGTTCTCTAGGTCCCATTAGCCGGCGACTCCGCACGACTCTGTACGCGGAAAAGAGGCTCGGATTGTAAGCATCATGGTATTCAGAAAAGGGAAGCAATGTTTTGGTGAGTGTTTGGCGAGGTATGTGGTTGTAGGAGGAGAGTTTGCAGCTCACGATAGGCAAGGAGAGGTCCGAGCACTTGACGGCAGCTGCAAGCTTGGCTCAAAGAGGTAGGGTAGCATCGCCCTGCGTGTTCCTTTGCTGTCGGCTTGACCAACGAACATGCAAAAATATGACAAGTGCCGGATGGATCTGACCATTCATCCCTGGCTTGGATCGGATCTCAAGTTGGGCTTGTCAACTGTCAGCTTCATGACTACGCATCAGCTGGCAGATCTATGTTGCTAGCACATAGGCTGACGCAAGACGCAGGGTACCATCCATCTCTCAACAGCTTCCTCTTCTCCCTTGACATGGATAGCTTTCCCCGCATCCGACTGTTTACACCACGAACCTGAGCTCCGTGCGTCTGCCGATGAGGCGTCGAGTCCCTTGCTCAGCCGTCGGAAGCAGGCTTGGAGACTTTGGACCGTTCTGGGCAGTTCCGGGCCCCTCGCCTCAACGTTTTGGGCTGCGCGTGTCTCGAAGATCTGTGACAGGTCTTCAACTTCGATGCCAGGGCCAGGGGCTTGCAGCACTTGGCAGGTCAATCACAAGCTTCCCGCGGATCCTTCATCAGCGATCGTGGGAGCCTCGTCCTGCCCTTGCACCACAGGCGGGGTATCAGCCGTGACGTCAAAGCCTCTGTGTGACAGTTGAGGAGCGGAATGACGATGGCGCTCCACGGAGGCAGTTCGTGGCTATCTGGTTGCGCATCGTGTATCGCGTATCACATAGTTGGGATCGGGTAACTGGCACATGGCCGTTTCATGATCGGCATCTTGTCTGCGACCCGGCTGGGGTTGAAGCGTGCTGGCATCGTGCAGTGTGTAGCCATCAGATCCATCCATCGCGGGGAAGAGGGCACGTTGCCGGGTCGAGATCTTGAGGGCTAGCCCTGAGGCTTGCCTTTGAGCGTCCAATCCTATTTGTGGTATTTTCTCGTGGTCTGGTACGTGCCTCTGATCGGATTTGCCGTGGAGGGCAGGACCCTATCGAAATCTTGCCCTGACGAGGCCTCTCAGATGCCAATATCAGGGGACTTTCAGGGTGCGGCGACCTCAACCGTCTCCCTGCCACGTTGCACACAAACGGTTTGCGCCATGGCCCTCCCGTCGATCGCCATTAGGCGACCATCTTGGACGTACCTACCAATATGCCGAATGTAGTAGCTTGACCAGCGTCTCTGCCGGAGTAACTTGTCCACCCTTGACCTTTATTAGGAGACATTTGCCAGGGAGGATGATTATGGTGTAGCTAGAACCTTAAATCACGGCCCAAGGCGCTCTCCCTATGATTTTTAACATGACGCACCCGATGAAATGATTGAGGATGGTAGTTTGAACCTGTATGTGGAAATTTGGTGTTCTGGTAGGTGAATTGGCACCCGTTTAGCACTGATCTCAGCCCGTCAGCTTGTGTTCATGTGTAGAGCAAAGTTTTGGTCGATCTCATGGTGCCTCAACCGACCCACGACCTTTGAGCACAGAATCTGAGCCACAACACACTCATTTTTAGAAATTCAATGCAATCCTGCCATCCATAGAGCATCCAGCCTGTTAAGGAGCAGATGACGACCTATCGATATCGAAATAGCTCCAAAGTAGACAGCATCCATTCATTGCACGGCTTCTTACTTGGACAAAAGTAACATCTCTATTGAGGCGGACAGTTTGCAAAGACAAAGGGTTGTGCAAGAGGCAAACTTGATACTATCATGTTTAAAAACATGAACATGCAATTTGCATAACTCAGTAAGTCATAGGGACTCAGCATAATCACATCAACATTTACCCATGCTGGCCTGACAAAAGCATTGGATGTTCCGCGAGCAGCGGCACGTGCTCCGGCGACAAAACCACTCGCTGGGATGGCCCCGTGTTTCATTCGCTTCTCTCGCGTGTCCGAAACACCTCACAGTATCTGTAAATCAGCCACAGGGGAAGTCCTCCAGCTTCCACCTGGCAGCTAAGATTTGACCCGCGAGATCCCTGTCTTCAAACCGCGTTTTGCCAGGACCGGAAATGTGCAATATCGACGATGCTCAAAGGATCAAGGGTCCCCCCCAGCATTATGCGAGATACCCGCGGGGCGGCTGTCAGGGACATTAGAAAAAACGAGTACGCATGACCAGGGCCTGGGCGATGGGCGTCTAGAAAATCGCCTGAGAGTCGATGCTTGAGTGACGCGACCTGATATTTGGTGGTTGCGCGACCCGAAACTTGGGCCACGAGCTTACTGGCCTAGGACGAGACGGAGATGGGAAACGGCGCCGTTGATTGGGGGACCCAACGACGGGGCGTGCCGTGGCTCCCGCCCCCTCCAAGCTATTAAAGTTGGTGTGTGTGGCTTGCTTGTCGTCTTTGGGAGATCGTCAAGCTCAGGCTGGATGATCCAGCAACGACAAGACAAAGCCATCGGAACATGGAGATTCGCCGGTGGTATTGACGCTCGAGTCCAAGACCCCGTCCTTGAACGAGAAGCAAGTGTCAGACAACCGCAACCGACGCGGTTCCGGACGGGTCCTCTTCCCGCCAGAACCACGACTCAGCGTCGTACTCGGCCCCGTCCCAGTCCCCAATTCGCTCAAGTCAACCGGTTGCTCGGTTCTGTGGGGCATGGAAGCCCTTTTTAGGGGGAAGAAGAAGACCAGACGAGGGGGGCTGGGCGATGGCCAGGGCTGGGGATCAGATCCGGGACCGGGGGGACAGCGGTGGTGACGAGCGAAGACAAGCCCTAGCGCCGTTAGTAGCAAGATGGTTCATCTGGGATGGAGGTCATCACGTCCCCGCGACGGGGGTCAAGAAATAAACGAGGCACAGGGACGGCAAAGAAGGTCTAACTCACTGGAATGTCACCAGTAAATTTAGAAAAAAAAAAAAAAAAAAAATACTAAAATAGTAAAAGAGATATTCTCATGAATGCTACTACTCTAGATATCTGTTATTTACCATTTGAATATTCCTAGTATACTCATCAACGTCCAATTTAAACGATGATAAGCCAATGTCTTTGTACTGTTGTCTCGTTTTTTCTCTCGACCCGCCTTGTCCTGGCTTTTCTCTGCCAATGGGACTGGCCGCCTCGTCTTTTCAGGCGTGGATTCCCCAGCGCTGGGTCGTCGTACGTACCACGGTCAACTTGCACCCTCAACCCTGCTCTCAGGGGCGATTGAGATGAAGAAACCGGCCAAAGATGGCCTATGCGTAGCTTCGGCGCGTGTGAAATGTGGTCGAAGCTTCCAAACATGCTGCGACGCGGCGTCTCGACATGGAAGGAGACCCAGGTCCGCAATCTGCCCACGCGCGCAGTCGTGTGATGAAGGTTGAGGACCGAGGTCAGAGCTGAGAAGAGAGGAGAGAGCTCCAGTCCTTGCGCCTGTGTATGAGATGAGATGGACAGCCCAGGGCAGCCCAATTTGCCTGCCAGCAGCACCAGCTCCTCTCAGCTCCGAGCTCCCAGAGCTTGCTTCCTCAGCTTCAAGCTCGAGGCGCCCAGCTCGAGGCGCCCACATAGCAAATGCCGGCGCCATTGAGGAGACGGGTGGCCGGGTCAGACGCCAGATGTCCGTCCCGAGACAAGACCCGACGATGGTAAATTAGAGCGTTTCGGCAAAAGCATCCAACCCGAGTTTTCGACTTTGAGCCGTGCTGTCTTTGTTGTACTTGTTTCAAGACGGATCAGCGCATCGCATCAATGACGCTGCTCACAAAGGAAGCATTGTGCTGTACCGGGAAAAGGGAGAGGGGGAGGGTAGTTCAACTCGACCACGCACATGCGCTTAAAGAGATGGACAACGCATCCATCGCCTTAGTTCATGCCGTCACCTTGGTCATAACTGACTGACCCAGCCGGGCGACGAGACTCGAAGGCTTGGCCCAAAGCTAATTCATCAGCAGGGCTGCTGGCGAGAGAAAGCTTGGGACCCGGGCAGCCAGCTAGCTAATGCCCGCCCCATGGCTCCATCATCCCCCCGGTCAAAGCGGCCAGAGCTTGCTTTGCTACCTTAGCTACTCCTCCTTGTGTGTGCCTTGATCGACTCCCTTGAAAACCTGGCGTAATTAAGTCATCAGAGTAGGGCCGGCTGAGGGAGGAGCGCTCCAGTTCTACGTCAGGTCGCAAGTGTGCTGTGCTGTGCCCCCTTCTCTCTCCTCCACCTCAACCTATCTTCCCTCTCCCAACGCATTCATACCTTACCATGACCTGTCGTCGACTGTGATGGTGATATCTCGACGCAGGCGTGGATACTCAGAGTCACAGCTTCGCCATTGGGCTGCGAGCATGTTTGCTTTGTGCGTCCCCATCGTTCCCAGCCGCTTGATTACCTCCCTCTGCAGCTCGACGAGTTGCGCATAACGGATTCGCGACGCGCCCTGGCCGGTGACAATCCAGATCGAAGACGGAGCCTATCCGAGAGGGCAGCACTTTGCACAGCGTCGCGTCGCAAAGGACCTCTTGTTACAGCGAATCAGCCAGACGTCTTCTCCTAACTTGCGATTCAAGGCTTTGCACGCAGGAAAAGCCTGCGAACAGGCGGCCTGGTGGCAGGCCCGATCTCAGCTGAAGCGATTGCGCGCATAGAGTGTCGCTACGCTACGCTGCGCCTTTACAAACGAAACGGGGCTATCGAATGAAGCAATTGGCCGATTGACCAATTGATCAGCCATCTCTGTCTCTCTTGCTGGCTGGGAATTTCGCATCTCGCGTCGTGTGCGCGTGTGCGTGTGCGTGGTCTGAGTGCTTGCAGATTGTCTAGCCTCTGTCCGCTACTGGCTCTTTACGAGGGAGGTCTCTCACTGGACGCGGCCCTCTACAACTGGGCCTGGCCTGGCGTTGGCGGCCACTTTACTGGCACCCGACACGACCAGCGAGCGAGCACCGGCAGCACCACCAACCTCCCCAATTTTTTTGGGCTCCCGGCCACCAACTTTTTTTGACATCACCAGGGGACCCTCCATCCGATCCCAGCTTTCATCGGTTGATGCCCGTCCTTTTCTACTCTCTAAAAACAAGCACATTCCAGTCAGGCCATTCAACCTTTTGGCTTGTCTCGAGTAGAGCCGAACTAACCTGAGACTTTTGGTCGTCATCCCGAGACCAATCTCTCCTGTCGGCCTCACATCGTCCGTCTTTCTCTAGTCAGGCCCAACTGCAGTTGCAGTAACAACGCATCAAGGGCCTCCCCCACACCACCATCACCGCACCTCACCACTCGCAACAAATCGCCTGGTCCAATCCTCCACCGCAACCACCAGCGCCCGCTGGTGAAACCTTCGCCTTGTCGAACAACTCGCTCTCCTCGCACACTCCAAAACCTCGTCCTTCCAGCGCCGCAGACGTGTCGAGAATACGCCCCTCGTCTGCGACTAACGACCGCCACGACCTTAACGCGCCCACGACCCCTACCCAGCAACAGCAACGCCAGCAGTCCAACGTCTCCAGACCGCTGCTGATCCAGACTCCGGACCCCGTCGAGCGACTTTCTACGCCGTCCTCGCAACCACGAAGCCTTCGCCGAACTCCCAAATTCGAGGCACCTCCGAGCCCTGCCCCTGAGTCTCGCAAAGTCCATCTCGCCGCCGCCTCGATTGGCTTCGCGCCCAAGGCGACCCTCGCGGCCGTCAACGACTTGCCTGAGAATCACCCAACTGTGTTGGGTCTCATCCCGCTCCACTCGGTGCCCCAACAAGCTCCCCGTCGCCGGCGACGGCTCTCGCAGGATCTGACCGAAGATCCCGACGAGGTGTCTTCAGAACATCCTCAATCCCCTCCGAGACAAAAGACTCCTTCTGTAACTGCAGACCGCCCCGACCCACACCCCGTGGTCCGCATCTCCAAGCACACCCACAGCGCCATCCTCTTTGCCCTCGAGGAGGCGCTGCGCAACCCCAACCCCTTCACTCCAGATCTTGAAGAGGAGTCCGCAAGCATGGCCGACCTCATGGTTGCTGGAGGTGTGCCTCCTACCTCCAATGGCAAGCCTGCCGCTTCTTTCCGTCCCACTGCCGGTCCGGGTCAGACGAGCTCGCCCTCTGGCATCAGAGGCCCGAGGATGATCATGCAGGAGCGTGCTGCCAGAGAGGCGCGACAACGCGCCGAAGCAGAGCAGCAGCAGCGCGAGAGGGCTGAACAAGAAGCGCGCATCCTGGAGCAGGCACGGAGAGCAGAAGAGCAGCGTAGAACTGCTGGCGTTGCTGCTGGGCAGGTTAGTGGCGCCGAAGCGCGTGAGCCCGTCAACCCTCAGCGACAGGCGCAAGTCGCCCCCGAAACCACCACAGCCCGAGCAAGGGCATCTACTACTTCCCAAGTACCAACCGCACGACATGGGCGCTCAGCTTCCGCCGCCCAGGTGCCTCCTCAGACCTACACAGGCCCAGCAACCACAGCACAGCCTGTCTTTGCCGCACCAGGTGCCGACGGCGGAGCCCAGACAGCTGCCGGCGGTGCTGGCGGCTCAAAACCGCGCAATTCGTTTCCTCATGCCTTTGAGCGCTGGGAGACATTGTCTGCTCATTGGGAGGGTCTCACTAGTTATTGGATCCGAAAACTTGAGCAGAACAAGGACGAGTTGAACCGCGACCCTCTTAACCAGCAGCTCGCCCGTCAGGTGACAGATCTATCTGCCGCTGGCGCGAATCTCTTCCATGCTGTTGTCGAGCTGCAGCGTCTACGCGCGAGCTCCGAGCGCAAGTTCCAGCGCTGGTTCTTTGAGACACGAGCTGACTTGGAGCGCGCACAAGAAGTTAACGCCCTCCTAGAGGCTGCCTTGGAACAGGAGAGACGCGGCCGAGCCGACGCCATCCGAGAGGCTGTTGAGAACGAACGAGGAACCTCAAAGGCCCAGAAGCAGCTCACCGAAATGCGAAAAGAGCTTTCCATATCCAAGGAGGAGGCACGACGAGCATGGGAGGAGCTGGGACGACGAGAGCAAGAGGAGCGCGACAGAACTCTTTCTCTGCAGTCAGGACAGCCTACCATTGTGGGAGGTGTCCAGGTCGTGCCCATGACCCAAGGTCCCAGCCGATCTCGAGGTCAAGCCGCCTATCAGACTGAATATGGACAGGGCTACCCGCCTGAAGTGACAGCATCTCCACAAGGCCAGCCTCCTGTGACTGCCGGCGGCGAGGGATACCTCCAGCCCGTCCCGCCAGGTAGCAGTGGTGGCTATCAAGCGCCAGTGTCAGAGGGTGGTTACAGCGAAGGTGAGTACGTCATTGATGCCAATGGGAACTTCATTTTGGATGCCCAAGGCAACAAGATTCCTTTCGCTGCACCACCCTCGACGTATTCGGATTCTGATCCTGAAGCAGAAGAGTATGAGACGCCTGCCACCACCAACCCACCAAGTGGTAAACAAGAGTCTCCCTCAACTTCTGCAGGTGGCGGTCAATGGACTGGCACATACTCGGATCCTCAGGACTATTCTGGCCAAGGTTACGGCGCCCCCGGCTGGGAGACAGTTCCCCGACATCACCACCCCACGAGGCTGAGCGATGTCATGGAAGAGGAAGATGAGCGTAGCCGGGCCAGCACAAGTCGCGTCTAGGAGTCGGACTAACCAGGAGTCCCGTTGATACAAAAAAGGAAAAACCTCAGGGCCAAAGTATATACACATCCCTTTCCAGACGCGAACATAATTACATCGGGACCACAGCGGCCTCGCCTCAACTCCAGGCTTGGGGCACCAAACAACAACTCTTCAACAAACCGAAAAAGGGAGAAGAACCGCCGCTGTTGGGTACGACTAGTTCAGCTACAGTTTTGTCTGTTTTGTCAGTACCGTTGCATAGCATTGGCATCGTTTACGGCCTTGATTTACACCCGCACTAATGGAAATTCGGTTCACCGGCCATGTTTTGATATTTGTATACCGGAACGGAGGAGCTCCATAGACCAAGTTTGCATTTAGAAGGTCTATACCATTTCGGATCCTCTTCCCGCGGCCTTGCCTATCTGTGGCATTCATTACCTGCCTGTCGACCATGTCCATGCATCTGATACTCTGCCTCTCACGACGAGGTAGAGTTGTCGAATCATTCATTGTACCAAGGAACCACTGTACCACACACATCGCCACGAATGAATACCGGGGGAGATTCAGTCAGCTGAGGCGGGAGATATAACTCAGTAGATGCGGTCTCTGGGCGCCTTGACCGCTTCTTGTCGAGGCTGGCACACAAAACTACACACCATCAATACTCCCAAGGGACGGGCATTCGGAATTGAAACACAACTTGTACGGTATCACCACCGGCGGAAGGATGCCGGGGCAGCGGAGTTGAGGGAATGCCGGACGGAGTACAGGGCGCGGAGGGGGAATCTGGGAGTTTTTGTTGTCATTTGTTTTCCTCGTCTTTTTTTCGCGCATGAGGTCCTAATATCATTAGACGGCACCCGGTGTTTGAGGGCCGGATTCGCATGGGCTAGAGTACAGAGTCAATGTAAAATTTCTGTGTATTGATTGACATTGACAAAGCCTTTGTCTGATCAGTTGATGTTTGTGACAATCCTTGAAGATTATATGCTTTGCCCAAGTTCAGGTTTGTTTGCCTTCGTCTTTTGATCTCTTCTAGATTCCCAACTGTGGGACGTGGATTCCAGAGTAGACTTCTCGCGATACTTGAAGCTAGCCTCATAGAAATCACAAAATAGGGTAATGGTAGCCGCTTATTGTGCAACAATGTTAGGGCTCTGTTATAACTATAATCTCTCATGAGAACCTTCAAGATATTACGTTCATATCAGTTGCTTTAATACGGAGTATCTTGAAGCAAGTGATACAAAGACCCTCCTTACCGGGTACGTTGTCTGGTGCTCTATTAAATAGATGGCGATGTCCTAGAGGGCTTCATACTACACGGGACCTTCTTATACAGACGCCGACCAGCATCGCATAGAAACTGACTGAACAACACCAATCCCATCGTGTGCTCTGGCAACGGCCTTGATTGATCCCAAAAACCCTATAGATTTATTCGCGGCGGACAAGAAGAAACCTTGCAACCCAAGAAAAAGGTCGGCCGCACTCGACAAGAACTAACCCAATCACCCCGGTGTTGAAAAGATGTAATGAAACTACAGAGAAAAAACGCCTTTCGCTCGCCTCTTTCTTCTCTCGCAACTCCCAAAATGCGTCACATTTTATTCATACAGCTGAGTCGCCTCTACCGTTCTCACCGCCGCCGCCTTCTCGTGGAGATGTGCCCCAGGGGTAGCCATCGCTCGTGCTGGCCTGTGACGGCTGCCTGCTTCTACCCCTGAGCCAACTCATCGAGAGGAGGTTGCCTAGCGGGCCCGACACTGTGGAGCTTCTACTTCGTTGGTGTCTCCGGGCGACGAGGCCGGGGAAACCTGTGCTCTTCCGTCGCCGTCGAGTCAGTCTTCGAGGCGTGGACTCGGTGCTGGGGCCGGACTCTTCACCGGCGGGAGCTCCACCTACAGACCTCCTTGTCGGCAGCAATGGCGAGGACTCGGTATGTTGTGGGAGTGTGCTGGACCGTCGCCTGTTGCCGGGAGTGCTAGGTTCATCGCGATCTTCCAGCTCATCCCATATCTCAGCGCGCTCAGCCCACCGTGAGCTTCTCTTGCGAGAGGGAATCAAGGGGGTCTCGCAAATCGCAGGCGGGAATGTCTGATATGTATGTGGTATCGTATCGTCTTCAGCAACCGCATTGTCCGAGCCGAGGAGGGACTCTTCCTCCCCTTCGGTGTCCTCCACAAGTCCCAGGCCAGGCGCAAGAGATGACTGGCCAACTCCGGGTGTATGCTGCTCATCGCTCAGGCGCCAAGACAGTGCGAGCACGCCTGACAGGAGGATGACCGTCCCCAAGGCGATGAGACAGGCTCTTAGAGGTGATATTAAGCTCGTCTGGTTAAAGTATATCAAACCGTCTAGAATGGCAACGATGTTGTAAACGCAGAAAACCAAGGGATAGAGAACCGAGGTTGAGACCAGCTTAAGGCCTCGGTGGAGGTAATAAAGTTGGCACAGGGCCAACGTGACGAGCGCCATAACAATCGCCCACGATTGCCAGTGGACAAACTGGTTACGCCCAGCGATCGTCTTGATGACTAGCTCGACAGAAGACTTGGCGAATAACAGAGCATGGGCGGAGAGATCTCCACTTATGATGCCGTATGTGATGCCACGAGCTAGTCGAAACCGGGCGTCGTGGGAGAGGCTCGAGACGCTGTTGACCACGTCGATGGCCAACGCGAGGGTAACGACAAACAGGGCCTGAAGAATCATCCAGACCACATAAGGTTTGCGCGCCATGAGCTCCAACAGCTCCTTTAGGTCATGCGCTGGTGAAGGGATGGCTCCAAAAATGGCAATCAGCACGGCGCCTGTCGTGACGAGAATCGTCCCGGACAGGGACCAACGCGTAAAGGGCTCGCTGAGTATCAATGACGCACATATCGAGTTGAAGACGAGGCCCGCGGCCTGAAGTGTCGAGAGAACGGGGAGTGGTAGCGTCGAGATCTGAACGGTGCTTCCGAGGAGGTTCGCCACGATGAACATGCCCATGCCGATCTGCCATCTCCTCCTCCTGTAAGGCGGTCGCCGGACATCGAGAGGTCCCTTTTCGTCTTCGAGTATATGCGACTTGCGCTGCAAGGTCAGGCCGAGGCTCTGAACACTTGTCGATAGCAATCCGACCAGAATTCCTAGCTGCGAGGGCGAGCATTAGTAAATCATTCGGCCAGCCAGCGCATCTACCATTAAACGTACAGCTATGCTCCCTCCAGATGAGATGCCGCCAAGCAACCCCATTGCGCCTCTGCCAGGTCCGAGGTCATCTGGCAGCGGAGACTCGAAGCGGGTAGCTGAGGCGTCGCATAGGAAGCGTACCCGATTCGATGGTCGCCTTGTGCTGCCTGTATTGAGTAGGGTAGGTTCGTTTCAATCGGATACAGACGCGAATGGCTCGTTGAAGCGCCGGAATGATGAAGCGGCAGCCTTGCGGACCGGCGGTTGGATCGCGACCCGGGCCTGGTGTCCTGGTTGGCGCTGACACCTGGAGTTGTAGGCGGAGGGATTGGAAACAGAGCGATGTTGTGGAACGCAAGGGAGCGATAATTCGATGCAATCTGTCTCCGTTTCAAACCTAATAACAAGAAAGTCGGAGTCGAACTCAAGTCGAGGGACACCTGACGTGAGGCCATGCAGCTCCAACACGAGACCGGCCAGCCACTGTGGCGGTGCAGTTACATAATAGTCGATAACGAGCGTTATCGGAGCCCATGAGTGGCCACATGCACGAAATAGTGGAGCGATGCGACATGGAGACGTGTGGCTTGCCCAAGCTTTAGGTTGGGTAAGATGGGCATAGGCGACGAACAGCTTGACTTGGTCCTGGCGGCTGGCGTCACAGCTACCTGCTTGCTTGCACTCCACTCCCAAGCCTCAACCTCCATCTCCCGCCGACGCTCCTAACAAAAGGCCATCGACTGCCTCTCATTGCTATTCTTCTGACCGCGCCGAGGCTTTGCTCGCCTTCTCAACTCCTCGATTCCATCTAAATCCTCCAGTTCCCCCCTAATCCGCCATCATGTCGCAACACGCATTGTCCGACCAGCAGGTACGCTGCCCAAACGACGCAGCCATCGTCATCATCCTCCCATCCGTCTTACCAGGCTGCTAACGCGCGCCCGATTCACCCAGGTCGACAATGAGCTCCGCAAGATGACGGCCTTCATCAAGCAGGAAGCCATGGAGAAGGCCCGCGAGATCGAGATCAAGGCCAACGAGGAGTTCGAGATCGAAAAGTCCAAGCTCGTCCGCCAGGAGACCGACGCCATCGACGTCCAATACGAGAAGAAGTTCAAGCAGGCCACCATGTCCCAGCAAATCACCCGCTCTACCGTCTCCAACAAGACGCGGCTCAGGGTTCTCGGCGCCCGCCAGGAGCTGCTCGACAGCATATTCGAGGATGCTCAGAAGAAGCTCGCCGAGGGTGTCAAGGACAAGGGCAAGTATCAGAAGGTCCTCAAGGGTCTCGTGCTTGAGGGCTTGTATGCTCTTAACGAGCCCGAGCTTCAGGTCCGCGCGCGCAAGAAGGACTATGACGTCGTCAAGAAGGCCATCGATGAGGCTTCCAAGGAGTTCAAGAAGCAGCTTGGCAAGGACGTCACGGTAAAGCTTCAGGAGGACCAGCCCCTCGCTGACGGAATGTACGTGCTCCCCCCTGGATTCACGAGCTGCGATATGGGAACTGACGATTACACAGTGCTGGCGGTGTGGTTATCATTAGCGGAGACGGCAAGATCGACATTGACAACACCTTCGAGGCTCGGTTGCGGCTCCTGGAGGACTCTGCCGCTCCCGCGGTGCGAGAGGCCCTGTTCGGAAAGAATCCTAACCGCAAGTTCTTTGACTAAACTCCCTTGGATGCCATTGGTTCATGGCTACTTCTGCTTATACATCAAGCCCGCCGAGATGAGTGCACGATTAGGGAGGCTCTCTATCATCTGCGACCTGCCTTGTTAATCAGTCTGTGCTTTGTAGTTTAGAGGCTGTGCATCATCTTTTCATTATTGTTTGTCTGGTTCCGGACTTGGCTCGTGGTAGAATTCATTACACGTTCAGAATCCTTCGTCTTAAGTGATATTGACCCCCTTTCCCTTGAATCCTTTGCGCCTGCGCCTGCGCCTGATGAGAGTTGTCCATGCTTCATCCTCCCTATTTCGCCCTGACAACGATGGTATCTTGATCAACCACGGGGGAGGTGGGCGCTGGGGCCTTGTCTGTTGGTTTCCGTAGGAAATTCTTCATGTAGTTCTGTTGTTGTGGGAGGAAAGGGTCCTCTCGTTGACGTGGGAGATCAAACACGCTCTTCTTGGCCTTTCGGCGCGTCCGGACAGAGTGAGCAAGTCGCTGCTGAACCCATTCAATGACACTCTTGGCCTCAGTTCGGGCGAGCTTCATGCCTGCGTCGTTGATCTTTCTCCAAATCCCTCTAAGTTGGGTTGTGAGTTCATCTATCTCGCTGTTGAACTCCTTCACAGCGTCTGGGTCATCGGCTGCGGCAAATGAGCCGTCGTCAACTGCAATGTTGAGAAGGATAATGTTTGCCTGCAGCTCGGCAAAGTCCGTCTTGGGCCCAACGGAGAAGTCGTCTTCTTCAAGGCGGTCGATAATGCCTCGGATGCTGACCGTGTTATCCGGATGATGGCGACCCAGGTCCGGATCATCGTAAAGAAATACCACGGCAAGCCGACGTCTCAGATCGTGGACCTTGGGTGTACTGACTGGTAGACATGTCAGAGCATTTGTTCTCACACATTGAGCCTTGATGAGAATGTGCAGCAATGAACATGTGTGAAAGCACTAATTCATCCGTCAGTAACCAATCCGAAGCGTGGCGTGTGATCCGACTTACGAAGACGTCCCAGTTCGTCTGAGGAACTGCCTCGACAAGAGTCTTGATGGCGTTCTCGTATGCGACCAGTATATCAATGTTGTAGAGGAGGAACTTGTCCATCGACATCCGCAGCAAAGCCTGTGCAGCATAGACGACAGATTCCAGAGTCATAGACGGAGTCATGGCACTTATAAGCGATAAGAAAGAACTCAAGGCGGACCAGTCACGTCCCTCATAGGGTTCTACACCAGGTTTCGATAATCTCAGCTCGGAGTCTCGTCGCTCAAGTTCAGGGGAGGCACCGAAGCGGTAGAACAACTCCTCCAACCGCCGTGGCGTAATCAGCCGCTCAGTCTGTTCGGAGCACTCGCCAATCAGGCTGGTATACTCCTTCCGGACGAGGCTTGACTTTTGAAGACAGAATTCACTGAGAATCCACTCAAATAGCTCGTCTGGTAAACCTCCATGCATGCCAAGGAGGGTGAGCGGCAACCCAGACAGCAGATGCTGCTCCCGAGTTTGCTGATCACCTTGCGTCAATAGTTTCCAAGGCCCCTTGCTGAGATTCTTTGGTGCTGCCTTCGGACTGGGTGGACTGTAATCCTCGCTGAAGAAGCAGTATCGAAGCTGTGACTGACCAGGCTCTGATCTTTGCACCGCTCTAAGGACCTTCTGGGCGTTTTGTCCGGTATTGTTCTTGACGATGTCCTCCAAAACGTCCCGTGATGCCTCGTCTGTCATGATCTCATCTTCAGCATCAGCAAGCTCAGTCAAAGCCTTGGCTCTTATTGAGCTTGCATGTGTAGCATCATCCTGCTTCGCATCCTTAGCCAGAGCCTTGAGGTCGAATTTGTGCTTTGGTATAATGGCCAGCGGCGACGAGTAAAACTCAACGGCAGTTCTCTTTGCTCTTGGTGTAGTATATGGGTTCTTGGTAGGAGAGTCAGCCAACTTGGCGGGGCGTGCTCGCCCGATGATGGCGCATAGGTCTTCGAGGGAGTCGTCTGACGAAGCCCCCAGGTCATCCTCATCATCCGAGGCGCGGATCTCGATATCCCGTGCCAGCGGTTCCTTCTTCTTGACAGGGGTGACAGCAACTTGACTCGGCGGGGATGAGCGCGGTAATGGAGATGGCGAGCGAGGCTTCGGAGCCTGGGGTCTCTGGGGTGTTTGGGACCTCGTCACAGGCTTGAAGAAACTCATAATATTCCCATTTTTAGACTTTTGCGACATGTTGGGCCACTTGCGGGGAGAGAAATGCAGGCTGATTGATGACTGAACAACTGATGGCACGAGGCTCTGAAGGCCTTTGGATCCTTTGTCACAGCAATCGCAGGTTCATAGGCCGGTGAGAGGTGTAGTTGGACCGCGTTAATTGGAAACGGGTCGCGTTTTTGGCGGGGCGCATGTGGGCATGGCCATGACCGTAGGGTGGCTGCTGTCAGCACAAAGTGCACAAAGTGAGGCGCAGCCCCATCCATGCTGTGGCGCGACAAATTAGCCGCCAAGGCTCTGTGAGACAGAGCCCGTTAATGCTCCCCCCTATCTCTCCCATAATAGAGCCATGACCAGCCCAGAACTTCCAGAAGGACCCCTCCCGCCTGGATTGTCGGTCACTACGCAGTAACTAGCCCTCAGCTCTGACCAACTCTAGCAGGCAGCTAGCTTCTAGGGTTCGTGGTATTTACGTGGCAACTGACGTAGGTAGAGTTCGGTGACGAACCGACGCGCCGGATGCGCTCCGTAACCCATGGATCCATGGATGGGATCAAGCCTCATAATCAATCATCAACACCTGCGTGTTTCGTGTACTACCGGAAAAGGGGCTGTGCGCCTGCACTTGCACTTGTACTTGCACCGAGGGCCCTGGAGATGATCGTCGTCGATGGAACCTTGCAGTCGGTCACTCGTCGCTCATTCCAGCGCATTGCGTGCCTGTGCTACTGGGTACTGCTGCACAAATCACATTGCATGCAACCATTGTTCGCGCGACGAAATCGGGCTTGGATCCTCGTGTCTGGCATGTGTCTTTGCCCCCAGAAATGCTCATGCAGCAGTGCGGGTTCAGCTGTGGCCCCTGGCTTCATCTCGTGACGACGGTGCTGCACTTCGTAATTATCGACGGTGCAACTTTATACGAAACCCACCGTGAGAGGGAAGAGTCTCGCGATCGATGCGTATTTGACGTGTTCAAGTCTCACTTTATCTGGAGTTCGATCTGACGAGGTAGTGACTATGAGAGATGCTATGGGTGTATCAGATGCTCACTCACTCTGCACAGTAAGCTGAGGGAGGACTCATCTGCCAATGGGATGCGATCCCATACGAGGCTCACCGACAACCATCCAAGAAGCCGCGAGTATGAGTATGGGGCATATCCGAACCCATCGACGCAGATGCCCAATCCGGGGCCGAATTCTAGAACTCGCAGATTACGTAGCGTAGCGTTTCATTGCTTTTTCGACGGTATGGTTCGCAAGCGATCACTGACGGGCCATGTCGCTGGAAATTTGGACCTGCAGTGGACGCCAAGGGGAGGGCGACCCCTAGCCAGGGTCTTACGGGAACTCGACAAGTAAGTTACGAAACAGGAGCAGAGGGCACTCTGGCTCCTGAGCGGTGCTGAGCTAGAGCTTCAGAACAGGGGAATAACTGGGTCGCTGTTGTTCCTTGTACGTGGTATGTACTGCACCGTGGTGAGCATCGTGGCACTGGTGGGCGCAATGCCACCCAACACAGAGGGCTCTGTCACGGGAATAGCATGCATTTATGGAGGTGGTCATGATTCCTGCAAGGCTGCTAGCATAACCTTCTTGCTCTTTGACTTTCCGAGCACAACTCGTGTGTGTCGTGAGATGATGAAACGTCGATAGGTGAGCAACAGTCGAGTGGAGCAACCAGCCACGGCGACTCCGCCGAATGGGTGTACTGCGCACCAGTGGGTAAGGCCTCGGGCCATTGACGTTGGTGCTGCCGTCCGAAAAAAATCATGGCGCTTCTCTCGCTCGTAATTAAGACCCGAGAGTCCGACGATGCGGACGTAAGGCCTCGCTGGCCGCTGCTGTGCCCGCGCGACATAACGGCCATTACGGGATGCACGGAGGAAGATGCAGTTGCTTCTATCCGGTATAGGAAGGCCACCAGGACCCCCGGGCCCGAGGGCGCCGAGACCGACTGCGCCTCGGACAATTTAACGAGATTTTCTGAATTGGACAAGAAGATGCTTGTGAAAAGAAGGGGAAGCGAAGAAACAGAAAACAAACAAAAAAGGAGATGGCCGGCCGCCAGACGAGACGAGGGGTAATGTTCATATCGGCGTGGGGCTGACTGGGTTGGATCGTCGCATCCATCTCTCGCCGGACGAGGCGGGCGGAGATCATCTTTGGTTCAAGCATGCCCGTAGAGTTATGTTGGCGAGTCTATCCCCTTGCCGTTTTCAGCGGAATATGCACAGTAAGAACTGGACGGCAGCGGGCCGAGGCCGTAGAGTTACTCTACAACCAGGTCCTCGAATGACAACTGAGCGAAATCTATCCAAGTTGGATGCCAAGCAGGCACAGATCTGAATCCCGGGAGACGACTGATTCTGATGCCGTGGTGGAGGGATCATTGCCTGTGGTTACGTAGGTCGGTACCTGGGCTTTCATGGATTCGAGATTGCAGGCCGTTGAGTGGTTGAAAGAGGGTTCGCAGAGATGGGTATCCAGTCAGATCTCCCGCCTGACTTGTGATATTTAACGGCTTCCTAGTTTTGCCATCAGCTATGCTGGTGGAAGTTTACATCGGCTTGCAGAGACCAGCCAAGCATTCTTTCAACCTCTGCCGTCAGTGACAGCTGGAGGACCCCGTTCTTTTCGCCAAGATGAGCACCTCGTAGAGCCCCAAGGGAGGCACCCAAAGCTTGGCGGTTGTTGGCAGCCTACCACCCCCTGTCCTCGTCAGGGGTGATTTTCGAGAGACCGGCGGCTGGGTGGAGGATACGGTAGTAAAACCTGACTGATGGCAGAGTCTCAGCTTGGAGCCTGTCCACCAGCCGTCAAGCTAACGCTGGGTCGACACGGTGAGCGGGCTCTGCTTGCCAGGGCGGCTCCATAACGGTTGGCTTACATGAGCACGGGAAAACAGAGGCGGCCATGACAACGTTGATGAACAATCACTCGACATGAGACTAGTCATGCTGATGGCAGCGGATGGAAACTTCCTAAGGTTACCTTTAGAGATGGCGCTATCGACAATCTGGAGTCGCAACGTCAACGGGCCGGCCGGACGAGAAAAGCTCCGGCTGCGGACGCGAGATGGAGCTATAATTGTCAACCTACGCAACAATCCCGACACCGACTGGATGACTGAGCGGAAGCCATCGGTCTGACCCTTAGCGCTCAGGCTGAGCAGATATTGATATCACAAGAGGCAAACAAAGCGGCGACAGAGGCGTAAAAAAATTCAATGTGCAAAGGGCGGATTGATAGGCCCTTGGCGAATTTCAGACACGGCGTCTTCCCCCTTTGCAAGGGGTGCGCGTCTGACGCTTCAAGGGGGCCCAAATGCCAGACAGAGGCGCATGCAGTAAGAGGAGATGATGGCCAATATTGATTGCTTCTGGGCGCCGGAGTTGACAACAAGAGCCAACAGGCAGAGCGTCCAATCCGGGTTGGAGATGTCGTCCGTTATCGCCGTTGGTCGTTGCCTTGAGCCGCCTCAGCAGAGGCAGAGTGACCAGACACAATACGATATGAAAGGATCCATGGAATAGCAAGGTTCCGTTGCAGTTCTAGTGTCGGGATCTGGTGAATTATGCGGCTTCCATGAGTGACCGACACGCCCCGAGATGCCCGAACAGCCCGCCCCGTGCTTCCGGGGCTGAAGTAACGGAGGACCAGGGTCGCTGGGCCATTTACTGGAGGCAGCCTTCCATCAGTCGGTAGAGGAGGTGAATTGGCTGTGTGGCGCGGCGTTAGTGGGTGTGGCCGCTGATTGATGCCGCCGTTGCTGCCATCGTGAACGAGCTATCTAGCTTAGCACCCGCTCCAGCCGACGACGACGACGCCTTGCGAGGGAGTGATTCTGGGGGAATGGATGGACGGACGGATAGATTGAAATAGAGGCTGTACTGGCCGGATTCTGGGGTCGTAAGCAAGCATAAGTGAATGCGAGACAGCGAGGCATCTGCGTCGGCCAGAGAGAGTCCAGGATTCGACTAGAGGCTGCAGGCGCCTCTCCCAGAGGAGGATCAATGGCCAGCATTTGGAGACAGGTACCTGGGGTGTACATTCCGGGCAGACGATTGAGTGCGTCGGATGGGCCGGGATGCCAGCTCCCCACGCACACCCACCCACCACCGGCGACGCCCCACGCCCTAGACACCCACTCTCCACTGCCATTTCCCTTGGAGCAGCTCTTGCCAGCGAGTCCCAGGCTCAATGTCCCGAGCGGGTACAGTCCAGAAATGGCCATCCCAGAGTGCTAGAGTCTCAGGCCCTTCAGCGGGCTGCATGGTTTTGACTGGCGGACGGGATGACGGGGAGTGTGGATGTGGATGTGGATGGAGTGGGAGTGGGAGCCCGCGGCGCGGAGGGTGACGGTCGCTCCAAAGTCCACCGTAGCTTTTTTCCCTTCCTTGCCGCCCCGTTCTTGCTTACACAACTCCCCTTGGGTGCGCCGCTGCTGTTGTTGCTTGTAGTCTACTTCGCCCTCACACCTGCTTCAAACAACCTGCAACGCTCCCCTTCCCTCGTCTTGACGACAATCAGAAAACGGCCCGGGTGACGCCGTTGTTCGCCTCAAAACATCGCCCGTCCGCCTCCCGCCGTCTATTCTACGAGCAGCTGGTGTTGCTTCAATTGCACCTGCTCCATCCGCTTCACCTACGCCCTCTCCCTCGCCCGCTCGACTTTTGCTCCGCCCAAGTGTCCCCAATCTGGCTGGCTTCGAGGGGCCGATCGGGCGCTTGCCCGCGACTTCAACAACATGACCACCACAACAACCACTGACGGTCACCTTGATCCTCAGGCCATTAATGCTACCCAGCGAGCGCGATGGGCCACCCAGAGAAAAAGCGTCAATAGCAGCAACAACAAGCGCAACTCCCTAATGAACCGCATCGGACACAAGAAGACAGGCTCGAATGAGAAGAACTCACCACCCTCCGACGGTTCCGATCCGCCCGGTGATGATCAACCAACTCACGACGCTGCCGAGAACTACGACGATGATGAAGACGAGGAGGATAACGAGAACCGAACACTCTTTTTCAATCAGCCTCTGCCAGAAGAGCTCGTCGACGAGAATGGTCACCCCATCCAGTCCTTCACGCGTAACAAGATTCGAACGGCCAAGTATACACCCATATCCTTTGTGCCCAAGAACCTGTGGTTCCAGTTCCACAATGTCGCCAACATTTTCTTCTTGTTCCTGGTTATCCTGGTCGTAAGTTGACGATTCCACTCTCTTGCAGCCTTGCACATAAACCTTAACCATCGTACAGATCTTCCCCATCTTCGGCGGCGTGAATCCCGGCCTGAACGCTGTTCCCCTGATCTTTATCATCACTGTCACGGCTATCAAGGATGCCATCGAAGATTACCGAAGAACCATTCTCGATATCGAGCTTAACAATGCCCCGGTTCATCGACTGCGAAACTGGACAAATGTCAACGTCCTCGAGGGAGACGTCTCCGCCTGGCGACAGTTCAAGAAAGCCAACTCGCGATTTTTCGGTCTCATCTGGCGCTCTACCCAGAGCCTGTGGTCCAAGAAGGCCAAGGAGGAGCTGGCCAAGCGGAAGATGGGGCCATCACAGGAGGATGCTCCTCGTCCCTCGGTTGAATCGCATCGTACCAGACGATCTGTGCGCGGGTCTATCGCTTCACCTTTCACGAACCGCGAGTCTTTCATGTCCGCCCGCGAGGATATTCAGATGACCCCCGTTCCATCCCCGTCGCCCCAGGCTACGGGTCCGCATGTCCAGATCCAGCTTCCCGACCAGCAGGACGCCAAGCGTTCAGCGGCCCTCGCGCAGATGAAGTCGGATTTCATCAACTACACTCATCCCGCCGCTGGTGCTCGATTCCAGAAGGATGCCTGGAAGAGTCTGGTAGTGGGCGATTTTGTGCGAATTTACAATGACGAGGAGCTTCCTGCCGATATCATCATTCTCTCCACCTCCGACCCCGATGGAGCCTGCTATGTCGAGACCAAGAACTTGGATGGTGAGACCAACCTCAAGGTCCGCCAGGCTGTGCGCTGTGGCCGATCCCTCAAGCACGCCCGTGACTGCGAACGCGCCGAATTTGTTATCGAGAGCGAGGCTCCCCAACCCAACTTGTACAAGTACAACGGTGCCATCAAGTGGCAGCAGATCGTGCCTGGCTATGCTGACGACGAGCCCGAGGATATGACGGAGCCCATCACCATCGACAATCTCCTTCTCCGTGGTTGCAACCTCCGAAACACCGAATGGGTTCTTGGTGTTGTGGTCTACACTGGCCACGACACCAAGATTATGCAGAATGCCGGTATTACCCCTAGTAAGCGCGCACGAATTGCCCGAGAGATGAACTTCAACGTTGTCTGCAACTTTGGTATCCTGCTCGTCATGTGTCTCCTGTCCGCTATCGTCAACGGCGTCGCATGGGCAAAGACGGATGCTTCACTCTACTTTTTCGATTTTGGCTCTATCGGTGGAAAGCCAGCTATGAGTGGTTTCATCACCTTCTGGGCTGCTATCATTCTCTTCCAGAACTTGGTTCCCATCTCACTATACATCACCCTGGAAATCGTTCGAACCCTGCAGGCCATCTTCATCTTCAGCGATGTGGACATGTACTACGAAAAGATCGACCAGCCTTGTATTCCCAAGTCCTGGAACATCTCGGATGACGTTGGCCAAATCGAGTACATCTTCTCCGACAAGACCGGTACACTCACTCAGAACGTCATGGAGTTCAAGAAGGCCACGATCAATGGACAGCCTTACGGAGAGGCTTATACCGAAGCCCAGGCTGGAATGCAGAAGCGACTTGGTGTCGATGTTGAGAAGGAAGCTGAGAGGATCCGAGGCGAGATCGCTGACGCCAAGGTTCGCGCAATTGCCGGCCTTCGCAAAATTCATGACAGCCCATACCTCCACGATGAGGACGTCACCTTCATTGCCCCCGATTTCGTTTCCGACCTGGCTGGCGAGCACGGCCCCGAACAGCAGCAGGCCAACAACTACTTCATGCTTGCTCTGGCTCTTTGCCATACCGTTATTGCTGAAAGGATCGATGGTGATTCGCCCAAGATGATCTTCAAAGCTCAGTCCCCCGATGAGGAAGCTCTTGTCTCTACCGCTCGCGATATGGGTTTCACAGTCCTCGGGCACTCGGGCGAAGGCATCAACCTGAACGTTTTGGGCGAGGACCGACACTACCAGATTCTCAACACAATCGAGTTCAACTCGAGCCGTAAGCGAATGAGCTCAATCGTGCGAATGCCTGATGGTCGTATTGTTCTGTTCTGCAAGGGTGCTGACAGTGTCATCTACGCTCGCCTCAAGCGAGGAGAGCAGAAGGAGCTCAGGAAGGAAACAGCTGAACACCTGGAGATGTTTGCCAGAGAAGGTCTCCGTACCCTCTGCATTGCCCACAAGGAGATTTCTGAGCAAGAGTATCGAACCTGGAAGAAGGAGCACGACGCTGCTGCTTCTGCACTGGAGGACCGAGAGGAGAAGCTCGAGGCTGTGGCTGAGCTGATTGAGCATGATCTTTACTTGATTGGTGGTACTGCTATTGAGGATCGTCTGCAGGACGGCGTGCCTGACACTATTGCCCTCTTGGGTGACGCTGGTATCAAGCTCTGGGTTCTCACAGGCGACAAGGTCGAGACTGCCATCAACATCGGCTTCTCATGCAACCTGCTCAACAACGACATGGAACTGATTCACTTGAAGGTGGAGGAGGATGAGGCTGGAGAAGTGACTGACGATACCTTCCTTGACATGGCGGAGAAGTTGCTGGACGAAAACCTCAAGACTTTCAACATCACGGGCAGCGACGAGGACCTCGCCCATGCCAAGAAGAACCACGAGCCTCCCGCACCGACTCACGGACTGGTCATTGATGGATTTACACTTAGATGGGTGCTCAACGACCGTCTGAAGCAAAAGTTCCTCTTGCTCTGCAAGCAGTGCAAGTCGGTTCTCTGCTGCCGAGTCAGTCCCGCTCAGAAAGCTGCTGTCGTCGCCATGGTCAAGAATGGTTTGGATGTTATGACACTCTCCATCGGTGATGGTGCCAACGATGTGGCCATGATCCAGGAGGCTGATGTCGGTGTCGGTATCGCCGGTGTCGAAGGTCGCCAGGCGGCCATGTCTTCCGATTATGCCATCGCCCAGTTCCGTTTCCTTCAGAGACTTGTGCTTGTCCACGGTCGTTGGTCTTACCGCCGTCTGGCCGAGAGCATCAGCAACTTCTTCTACAAGAACATGGTGTGGACGTTCGCCATCTTCTGGTACGGCCTTTACTGCGACTTCGACATGACCTATCTCTTCGACTATACCTACATTCTTATGTTCAACCTGTTCTTCACCTCGGTGCCCGTCGCCATTATGGGTGTGCTGGATCAGGATGTGTCTGACAAGGTATCGTTGGCCGTTCCTCAGCTCTACCGCCGAGGTATTGAGCGACTGGAGTGGACCCAGCTCAAGTTCTGGTGAGTACAGAATCTCGTGGAAAGATGGTGACGAATGCTAACCTGCGATAGGCTCTACATGGTTGACGGTGTATACCAGTCGGTTATGGTCTTCTTCATCCCCTACTTGCTTTTCGAGCCCGGCATCGTTGTGACCGGCAACGGACTCGGCGTGGAGGACCGTCTTCGGTTCGGTGCCTACATTGCTCACCCGGCCGTCATCACGATCAACATGTACATCTTGATCAACACGTACCGATGGGATTGGCTCATGGTGCTCATTGTCGTTATCAGCGACGTGTTCATCTTCTTCTGGACCGGAGTGTACACGTCATTCACTTCATCCAACTTCTTCTACGGAACCGCCGCCCAGGTGTACCAAGAAGCGTCGTTCTGGGCCGTATTCTTCCTGGTGCCCGTCATCTGCCTCTTCCCTCGATTTGCCATCAAGGCTCTCCAGAAGGTGTACTGGCCTTACGATGTCGACATTATCCGTGAGCAGGAGAGGATGGGCAAGTTTGCTTATCTGACAGAGAAGGAGGAGTCAAACGACCCTCTCACGGCTGACACCAAGAGCGACAAGTCCAAGTCATCTAAGAGCTCGAGGAAGTCGAGGAAGGCAGCCAAGCACATGACGTATGGAAGCGTCGACGAGGACCTGCGACCAATCTACCCGCCTTCGACGGCGACGCGAACAACAACGTATAATCAACATAGCCAGAATGGCAGTGACTCGACTAATTACACGGGTCCTCGCATGTCGATGGATGTTCCCATGCAGGCTCGGCCGTCTATCGACCGTGCCCGGCCATCATATGATCGCGTCCGAGCATCGATGGACAGGGTACGGCCCAGCTTCGAGGCCAGCAGCGACTTCACCTCAGCCGCACGATTATCAAGGATTGAGTCAAGTCAATCACAAGGCGGCCGGTTTCGCCCCCGACTCCGCGGTCTGTCGCTAACCAAGAGCGCCAACGTCTAAACGGCTCCATGCGACTTGGGAGACCCTGACGCTCCTTGTATATTACCTCAACTCAGGCATGGCGGCATAGATGCCGTTGTCTGGCTCCGAGTTGCCTATTCTCTTTACCCTTTTCCGCTTTTGATATCCCGGGCCACACAGGGGGCCATTGATGCACTTATGATCTGCACGAGCGATCTACGAGTTGCTCCCCTCCAACTTTTGTCAGTCAGTGAGCTCATCTCATACACTGGAGCAGGTAGCGGAAGGAAGGGGGGTTGTCGATTTGGTTGTTTACTCCTCCCAGCCTTCACCCTGGGAGGCTTTGCTTTACGCACGCAGGGCGTTTTGAAAGGGGACATGCAAAAGGGGTTCTTGTATGATTGTTTTTTTGGTCGTTTCGGTGCTATCACCTTTTTATTATTTTTTCCCTCTCTCATGTCGTTTCCCATATTTTTGCATCTTTAGAGCTGAAAAGGCAGCAACCTCATTCCCCAACGAGGGACTTTTCATTTTGTGAAGAGGGGGAGAGAGAGAAAGAGAGAGAGAGACGCTCGAAACAGATGGACTGGCGTTGGGCAGACGGCGGAGGATGTAAGGCCCGAGAGAGAGACGGGGAGTAGGAGATGGGCTCATCAAATGGGGGATGTAAATAGGAGTGGCTATATAATTAGGTTGTCCCTTATTTTTGGAGACCAGACACGAAATCAAGATGATATTACAATTCATCCGTGGTGTTGAGACTCGCAATGTATTGGATCTTATATCTTACTCTGCCCACCTCCGGTAGGTGCCGACGGGAAGCACCTGCCGTTGCGTGAGAGGATCAGATAAATCGAGTACGAATACGGCAGGAGCGTCTGCCCTTGGCGGTCAAGGCTTGGCAGGCACGTTCAGAGGAGGAAGCCCCACTCGATCCCCGGCGCTAATCCGACCTCAATTGCACGTCGCATCCACACTCAAAAGAAACGAAGCCGCAGCTCAACAAGTCGAACGATACATAAAAAGGGGACTCTCAATTCTCCCCCTCCTTCTTCGGACAACTGCGGTTGAGAGAATTGCAATTGCTTCTTTTCTCATCGGCAATGGATCATCAGGAACCGTTCATTCTCACCGCTTGGCGGCGGTTCAATGAGCTTGCTGCCGAGTACAACATCTCGTAAGGCTTCAGCTACACCCAGCCATTGAGCCCGCCCAGAGGAAGCTAACCACGTTGTACTCAGACAAAACACCCTCTCGGCCATTGCAACCGGCACTGCCATCGTCTTTACCGTCCTCCTCATCCGCATCACCAATGCTATAGCAAAGGCTTCCGTATCAGCCGCCACGGGCCGCCCCCGCCGCTACACGGTCCCCGCGCCCAAGATCCCCGAGCCTCGTACCTATGTCGACGTCCCCTCTGTCAAGGTCTCGGGCAGCTCCGCTGTTCAGTGCTACGCTCCGGCCACGGGCCAGTTCCTCGGCAATGTGAACGCCGCGACGCCTGCTGCTATCGACCGCGCCGTCGCGTCTGCGGCTGCTGCTCAGAAGACATGGGCCGAGACCACGTTTGACCAGCGCCGGGCCGTGCTGCGCTCGATGATGCAGCATGTGCTCGATAATGCGGAGGAGATCGTCAAGATTGCTTGCTTGGACAGTGGAAAGACCATGGTTGATGCTCAGCTTGGTGAGATTCTCGTCACGGTTGAGAAGATCCAGTGGACTCTTGCCCACGGCGAGAAGGCTCTGCGCCCCTCGAGACGTCCGACCAACTTTCTCATGATGTACAAGCGCAACACGGTGCACTATGAACCTCTGGGTGTCGTCGCTGCTCTTGTCAGCTGGAACTACCCCTTCCACAACCTAATTGGTCCCGTCATTAGCGCTCTCTTTTCTGGCAATGGTATCATCGTCAAGGTCTCTGAGCAGACAGCTTGGTCGAGTTCTTACTTTGCTGGTATCGCCCGCGGCGCCCTCGTCGCTCACGGCTTCGACCCTCAACTTGTCCAGACTGTCGTGTGCTGGCCCCAAACCGCCGGCCATCTCACCTCCCACCCCGGTGTGAGCCACATCACCTTCATCGGCTCTCAGAGCGTCGCCCACCATGTTGCTGCCAGTGCTGCCAAGAGTCTGACTCCTGTTGTTGCTGAGCTCGGCGGCAAGGACCCGTTTATTATTCTCGACTCTGCCTCCCGTGATATCAAGCGTATCGCTGAAGTCATCCTTCGCGGAACCTTCCAAGCTGCTGGCCAGAACTGTATCGGTATCGAGCGTGTTATCGCACCCGGCGCCATCCACGATAAGCTCGTCGAGCTTCTTGCACCTCGTGTCAAGGCTCTCCGCTTGGGTCCTGAGGCCGACGTTGGTGCTATGATCTCGGACGCCTCCTTTGATCGCCTCGAGGAACTCATCGCTGAAGCCGTCTCCCAGGGAGCCCGTCTTCTTGCTGGCGGCAAGCGTTACAACCATCCCGACTACCCCCAAGGTCACTACTTCCAGCCGACTTTCCTCGCCGACGTGACGCCCGACATGCGCATCGCCCAGAACGAGTGCTTCGCCCCTGTCCTGACCCTCCTCCGCGCAAAGTCCTCGTCTCCCGAGGACATTCTCTCCATTGCCAACATCGACAGCTTTGGCCTCGGAGCCTCTGTACACGGCTCTGAGCGTGACCCCAACCTGCAACCCATCGTCAAAGGTCTACGTGCTGGAATGGTCGCCGTTAATGATTTTGCCGTCTACTACGCCGTTCAGCTGCCATTTGGTGGTGTCGGCGGCTCTGGTTATGGCCGCTTCGCTGGCGAAGAGGGTCTCCGTGGCCTGTGCAATACCAAAGCTGTGTGTGAGGACCGCTTCGGCTGGTTGGGCGTCCGCACGAGCATCCCCCCTCCTGTGCAGTATCCCGTCGCAAGTCAGCCAAACAGTTGGAAGTTCACCCAAGGCGTTGTTGAACTGGGCTATGGAGGACCAGCACGGAAAATCAAGGGCCTGGCTAAAATTCTCAAGAACATGTAGAGCATCGTATTCATCAGCTATGAACTTTGTCAAAGGATTGACTAATAGAACCAGTACTTGATGTATACCCAGCCCCTACTCGATTACTAGATCCCCAGATCTCACCATTTTACACCCCCTAATGTTGATGGTTGTCAGTGACAGATGTCGGTGACAGATGCCCGTGACAGATCCTGACGAGATTACCAGGCAGCGGAAGCAGCAGGGGCGCTGTTCCAGTTGTTGGCATCCGAGTTGCCTCCGTCAGAACCCCAAGCATCGCCGCTTCCTGCCCCGGTGTCTCCTCCACCAGAACCCCAGGCGTCACCACCCTCGGCACCGGCGTTTCCTCCTCCCCAAGCGTTGCCGCCATTTCCACCATCTCCGCCATCGCCGTCACCAGTTCCCCAAGCAGCACCGCCAGCGTCACCAGCACCGGCGACGTCGTTGGGGTCAAAGTCCGAGTCTGCCTCAAACTTGAGGTTGGTGCGGGCCTCGCCCTCTGGAAGGTACATCTCAAGACATTCCGGGATCTCCTGGTTGGTTTCGAGAAGAGTGCGGGTGAGGACGCTTCCCATCCCTTCGTCACGCTCTGTGAAGAACGATGTCGCAATGCCTCGATGTCCGATGCGACCGGTACGACCTGAGAAGTTAGCCTGGGACATCAGTCAAAGTCAAGGTAAGGAAGGACATACCAATACGGTGAGTGTACTCCTCAATGCCGCCATGGTCCATGGAAGGAAGATCATAGTTGATCACATGAACGACGTTGCGGACGTCAATGCCGCGAGCGCTGACACCCGTCGCGATCAGGATGGGTGCGTTACCCGAGCGGAAAGAGCGCATCGCAGCCTCGCGCTCCTGCTGAGTACGGTCGCTGTGAATCGACGTCACAGGCAGCTTCATGTTGTACAGGAAGTCGTCCAGGTTGTCCGCAGCCTGGCGACTGTTCACAAAGATGATGGTACGGACACCATGCATCTCCTCCAGGAGTCCCAAGAGTATCTCACGCTTCTCGTGGGGCTCAGCGGGAAGCACGATCTGCTTGATGTTGGCAGTGGTGCTTCCAGCTCGACCGACACGGAAACGGACATGGGACGCAGCAAGGTAGTTCTTCGCGAGATCGCGCGCCGACTTGGGGAAGGTGGCCGAGAAAAGGCTGAACTTGATGTTTCCTTCATCCTGTTCTGTGAGGTATTGGTTAGTCACTGATACTGGGCTCGCTATGATGTGAACTTACCACCACCGGACAGAATCTTGTGAATGTCCTCGTTCCAGTCCAGATCGAGCAACTCATCAGCCTCATCGATAACCATGTATCGGAGACGTCGAAGGGTGAGGTACTTGGGACGCTGGATGAAGTCGACCAGACGTCCTGGGGTTCCCACAAGCACATCGCAGCCCTTGCCCAGCAGACCGATCTGCTCACGGATGGGGACACCTCCGTAGACGACACCGGGTCGCAGCATGGTGCGGTAGCAGAACTTGCGCGCCTCATTGAAAATCTGGATTGCAAGTTCACGGGTGGGAACAACGATGAGGACGAGAGGTTCAGCAGTAACCTCATCAAGACCCTCGCGGAAGGTCAGGGGGTTGGGGCGCGCCGCAGCCAGCTTCTTAGCCTTCCCCATGAGCTTACTCAGAATGGGAATCAAGTAAGCGGCTGTCTTGCCAGAGCCTACATGTCTCGTTAGCATAGTGATCAGTGACACGAAACTGAGAGCTTACCTGTCTGAGCAATTCCAATGACATCGTGTCCCTGGAGAATTGAGGGGATCGTAAACTTCTGGATTGGGGTTGGGTTATCAAAACCGCAAAGGTTCACGTTCTCCAGCATAACGGGATGCAGGCCCGCGTCCTTGAAGGTACCAATCGGGCCAATCTTCTGAGGTCCTTCCTGCTGGACCTCAATGCTCTGGATCCTGTAAGAACGTTAGCGATACTGAAGACGACTGAGCTAAGGGCGGCCACCTACTGAGAGAAGTCCAGACCAGTGCGCTCGTGGCGAGTGCTGGGGTCGCCGAACAGCTCAAGCTCGAGCTCGGGGAACTTTGGTCCAACGTCACCGTACTCGTCCTTCCACTCATAGGAACGGGCATTGCAACCCCAGCCCTGGTCGTAATTCTGGGATGCGAGGGCAGTGTAGTCAACTGCCTGGGGCTCAGCCCACTTGGCCTTGGAAGACTCATCGCCCTGATCGTCATGGTTCTGAGCGTGTCCATTCTGACTATTGCTGTTCGCGGCCTCGCCCGAAGGAGGGCCGGTAGTCCAAGCGGCAGTCATGGTAGTCGAAGTTCTGTTGCAAGAAGTTAGGCAGGAGACACACATGAGTGTGGGATGGTGTGTGGTGTGTCAAAACTAGCAACGAGCACCCGCGCTTGCGAAAGCTTAGGTGAAGCCACTGCCGTAAGACGGAGACAGAAGAGAATGGACGGGATAAATGACGAGGAAAGAGAGATGATACTTACTTGCGAATCTCGATGCTTGGCAGAAGGTGAGCTGAAGGCGGGCAGGTTCACCTGACAGAGCGGATGCGAGCCTACTGCGCGGGAGCTGTCAGTAAATATCCCGAGCATTAAGCGTAGGAGGAGATGAAGGAGGACAATGGTCGTGATGGAGGAAATGCCAAATGCGAAATGCGGAGGAGAGGGAGATGAGAGCAGAGGAGGGAGGAGGAGGCGGCGGCGGCGGCGACAAACCTGATTACGAAGCTCTCGGTGCAGAACAGAGGAAACAACTCAGCGCTGTTCCTCTCGTGCTGCTTTGAGACGTAAGAGAAGAGGCTCCTGATCCGTTCTCGACGAGGTCGCGAGAAGTGTCAGGCCGGAGGTGAGAAAGATGTGAGGAGAAGAGAGAGAGGAGGGGAAGAGGAGAAGGAGATGTTGATATGGCTGCCTGCACGTGCCTTCCTGCACGCAGTGATTCACAGAGCTTCCTCAGGTTTCTATGATCCTAAGTCTTGGGGGAAAACACAACGCGTTGGCCAGGCCCTAAGACTTAGGATAGGAGGCCGCAGTCGGAGGCAACGCTGGGAGGGGGATGCATCTGCTTGCCGGTGACGGAGGATGCCCGCACAGGCACGGGAGATATCAGAGGGAAAACCTGCTTGGAATTGGTAGTTAGAAGGAGGGATTATAGCTATTGGCATTAGGAGAGAAGAGTGCGGATTGTTGAGGATTCTCCCCTATTTGAGATGTTAATGAATTAAGAATTGAGCAAATACTGCTGTAGAAGGAGAAGAAGTAGAGATCTTCCTTCGAGAACCTCTTTGTTCTATTTATCACTGTATTTGTGCTGCATTGTTTGGAAAAATGTATTGTCCCTTGTTGAGCCCTTTGTGTGAATTACCCTCTTGCAACTCGGGCCACAAGACAGCATCTCGTTCTAAATAGATATTTGTCTCTATTATTAATACGTTCATATAGAGAACTCCTCATCGCAGGCTTGTACTTGTGTAGACAGCCTTGTACCTGTAAAATGCATTGGGGGTAGTGAAGGCGAGGAGGAAGATGAGAGCAAGTACGGTAATGGAGCACGAGGGGCAAACAACCGAAGAGCACGGTGGCAGCTCTGAATACAGATAAAACAACATATGTATTTACGCCTTGAAAATATTTAAACCATTCACCAAAGACTTAACAGATCCTGGGTATCCATCGCTGTCGAGCTCTCATAGTCACCCATCCCTTCTTCTAGCACTTTGTCGAGACCAGCGGCCGCACGCCCAGTTGCGCCGCCCTCCTTCTTCGCCTGGTCGGCGCCTTTTATTATCGCTTCTAAGAACCTCCGCTGAAACACTCGTTGTCTAGCTTCTCGGCTTGGGTACATCTCACCCTCCTCGTCGCGTCGGGAACCGTACAGGTTCAGATACTCAAAAGCGTTCGAGTCTCGGGGGATTCTGTACAAGTTGTCCCATATTTCCGATTCGTCGTCCGGTATCTCATCCTCATGTCGAAGGCCAGCCTCGATGAATCGTGATAGTGTGGTAATCTGACGGGCGTATGTCGAAGCATCCTTGGGACGAAGACCGGACCGCGACCCTGACGACCACCCAGCCTTGGACGATGATAATGCCCATCCCATCATGGCGCAGAAGCTGTTGAGAGTCTTTACCCACCCTCCTGGACATATAACCAAGTCACCCTCGGCGACGTCCAATAGCCATTCCATCACACCGAGAGAGTCGTTGCTAATGTCAGCTGAAAGATGTGTCATGCCTGCTCGAATGAACATGATGGCCTGTTCCACGCTGTGCCTGACTTCTGCCGGGGAGAACTCTAAGAAGTTTGAGGAGTTGGCTTCGTACTGGCGTCGAGCTGTCGGAGATGAGAGGGAGCAACTTGGCGAGAACAGCGTGAGTCCCCACGGGGTTGGTAGGTGGTTCTGATGAGAGTTGGCTTGTGAGGTAGGCCAATGCTTCTCGTCGTTGCTTGTCGGACTTAGATCCAGAGGCGAGTGATAGACTGTGCTTGAACTGCTGGACGACATCTGGTGCGACTGTTGAGAGGGACTGGTGTCCCATCACAATGGCTGTGGCTGTTAGTACTCCTCACACCACAGATGCGAGTATCCTTCTCACCTTTTGACTTGAAACTGGTGTCTGTAAAGTTGGAGGCCTTTGCCTTATCCTTTCCAACCTTGAACTTTGGTTTCTGGGCACTTTTCAGTTCATGTTCATCATGAGGCGTAGGGACTCGATCATACCTGGAAGTCCTTCTTCTTCTCCTTCTTCTTCTTGTTGCTGGAACCCATGATGCCGGTTTGAGTAGTGAAACGGCTGTAAATGCAAGGTTAAAGGAGACGTGAGGACCTGCAACGTTACGCAATGGTCTTGTTCTTTGTACGCTGCGATTGAGATTGTTTGATCCAGCCAGACTGATAAGATCTACTTTCCTTCTTTGGAGGGGCTCTAAAATTTTGGCGGTGTTGGGCGGCAGAACTCGTGAGGTCCTGCCCCGCGACCGAGCTGGCGTCAATCCAATCACGTCGCCAGGGGCCAATCCCGTTGCAACAGTGAACTATCACGACGGACATTAAGCTTGTTTTCGACTTCACGATGACTGATTCGGCTTTGGTATGTCGCCTCGAACAGGGATTGTTGATTCGTTTATTGACGAGAGATAGGGAAACGGGCCAGACGCCCTCGAAGAGAAGCTTGGTCGCCTGTCCAAGAAGCCTGGCGTCAAGGCCAGCATCGTCCTTGACCGAGCTACGGGTGCGATTCTCAAGACCAGCGGACAAGTCGATGCCCTACAGACCTCCAAGACACGAACTACTTCGACCGCCGCATCATTCTCAAACGATGCCCCCGCGCTAGAGGAGAGCGAGACGCAAGGAGTCGAGCAGTTTGCGGCGGTCGTGTGGAACTATGTGAATAGCTCTGGGAGCTTGGTCCAGGAGCTGGACGGAGAGGTGAGGATCTCAACCAACGTTTAAACAAGGATTCACGCTGATGCTCGACAGGACGAGGTGAAGCTTTTACGGTTACGAACAAAGAAGCAGGAGTTGGTGATTGTGCCCGATCCCAAGTACCTGCTCATCGTCGTGCATGATACCCCCCCAGCTTGAGTTTGGAAGTGTATTAGTCCATGTCTTACCAATGCTTCAACGCTGAAGGCTTAATGCCTCGTGCAGGTCAGCTCAAGCTGGAGTATTGTTTTCCCGCATGCCCGGAACACGCTCTATGCTGGCTGCGAGATGTTGGATAGAGAGGCGGTGAAATGATCTGACAAAGAGAAGGAGCACGCATCCACCACATTCCCGGAACGGCCTCGAAGAGTGCACAAGGCCATAAACGAAATTACGGCTCAAAGGTTGGGGAGTGTGGAGGTGTAGGAAGTGTTTGAAAGCAGAAAGCTACATGGGTTGCTTGGCTGGAGTTTGCGCCCTCGCGGCTATCTCGATACCCATTTCCCTTTGTCTTGGTACTCCCATCGGATCGGGTGCCTTTTATTAATACGGTCGGTCCCATCGGGTGCGATGCAGCTACCCCTTGGACCTAGACGGGCGAGGCTCCCGCTCGACAGAGTTCGCGGCTGCAAGTTGCCGCGTGTTTCGAGGGTTTTGATGGGGCCGAACGGTTGCAACCGGGGTGCGGCCGTTGTTTCACATGGACGCACAATGATGAAGAGAATGCTGGTGGTGAGTGTGGAAACGCGAAGGAGTCGTAAAGTGGACGGAGGGGCCTCATGGTGGTCATGACGAGGGAAGACCACGCTTCCTAGCTTCCTAGATATCGGCAACCAACACAATTGAGCAGCAATCCCGGGTCCAAACATCCATGCAACGCTGAATGTTGCGAATCTGAGGTTTTTTGGTTGGGGACAAACAAGACGCCATGGCACGGGCGAGCGCATGTAAGACGAAGGCACGCACGCGCGCACGCACGCACATACGCACGTCCAGAAGGATACGGAGTAGTACGTTTTGAAAGAAGGAAGCTCTTTATGCAGGGCTGGAACATCCTAGCCTGGACAAACTCAGCAGTCCGATGCCATCCAAGACAGGACGACCGAGCGTCAAATGCCGATTCTCGCATCCGGGGATACTACTCTCAAGATTTCGACTAGCAGTTTGAAGATGACGAAGCTTTCGGATCCTGAGGATAGGCAAGAGAAAACTTGGAAGAAGCGGTGGATATTCCTATTCCTGGCTCGGCTTTCTCGCGACGGAGGTTTCGAAACTCGTCGGCCCCAGGTTGAGAGACGGAAAGCCCCTCCACTTTGCGCTGCATTCCTTGGGCCAGGCCCACAAACTCCCGCAGCTTCCAGTGCCAGGTTGAGGCTGAGGCTGACAGGTACGGCTAGAGGAGGATCTGCCATGGCCAGTTTGCAGTTTTAGCAGCCCGAGAAAGGGCTCTGCTCTGGCATCCATAGGACCCGACGGGCGGGCGCATGGATAGCCGGTCCATCACCGGGGTGGGCAATATATAAACCAGGTTCCTTGGTGATGTGCCGGTGCAGAAGCTGGCTCTGGACGTACGTGTTATATGCGAGTGTGCATCGACGCGAATCGAATCGCAGATCCTCCCCCGTCTCCTCTCTTTTGCCAGGTGCCACGGCCCACGATCCTCCCAGGTTCAAGGACCACGGCCCACCGTCCTGGCCTCCCAGATACCCGCGCGCGCGTGGGGACTGTTGCACAAGAGGGAGAAGAGAAGCGGATAAAGAGGCCTAGGAACGGGGAGAGGGGCAGAGGGCGGATTTATTTGCTGCACGGGATTGTGCGCCGACGACCTGAGACAGCCGCTTGAACTCCTGGGAAGCATTATATGCTGAGAATGTACGTACGTGGACTGACAGGCGAGTGGAGGGCATTTTTCCATGTCTTGACGAGAAGGACGGGGGTCGATGATAACTATGGCCTTGCCCCCGTCACCGGCGAGTTATTTTCCTTCCTGTCACTGCAAGATTGCATTCCCCATCCATACACTTTTTGCCCATACATACATACATTCATACATGCGCCGGAACCAAGACGGGTCGAGTTATTGTCGACGGAGCCCTGAATGCGCGCCGGAGCCAATCCCGCTCGCAGCTGGCAGGGCGAACCAACGCAGAGAACATCTGACTGACGGCGGTAGCGATTAGGAAAACACGGAACCTTGGCTTGACCGACTGATACAAAGCAGCAGCAGCTCATCTCGGTCGTGTCAAATCCCGCTCTCAACTGTGGGCGCCGTCCCACTTTGGAGGTTGGCTGCCATCGCCACCATCGCCGAAGCCGATCCGAACCTTCGGCGGCGGATGCCCGCGTTGCGCCGGGGTTTGATTTCCATTGCTGCTGCTGTTGCTGTCCCTGGAACGCAAGCGGCGTCTTTACGGCGATGCCACTTACCAAATCTAGGCCGTCTCCGCGGCCAGCAGCGAGCAGTACTTTCAGTGATGCCGCTGACAAGTCATTGAGGAGGGACAGGAAGAAGAAGCAGAAGGACAGATCGGCTGAGAATAAGATTGCGCCGGTGCATCATGGACGGCAGCGATCCCGGGCGCTGCAGCCCCAGAGCGCCATGGGCGTCACCACAACTATAACGGCGGCTATGAACGACGACAACGACGGCGAGGACAGCGCCGAGGACGACACCGAAGAGTCTGGCGCCATTGGTGCATCCGCAGCGGGGACTGGCCGTTTTGCCAGGCCCGACTACCTGCTTCAGGGTCTCCTTGCACGGGCGAGGAAGCGCGTCAAGGAGAGAGGCGGACGGATAAATGTGGCCGAGGGCGATGGGGAGCGTGTAAGTGAAAGAGAGGTTTTTCTTACTCTGCCTGTTAATAACCGCTGAGACATTTCATCTTTTGGTGGCATTTGATCCCTGACTCGAGGGGACCTGGCGTCTCCCTCCCCTCCCCTATGGCGCACCATCAGGCCACCCTCAGCCCAGCCAACCAAGCCCTGGAGCAAGGCCAGTCCCAGGTCCGGGTGTCGCGTGCCAGGACGATCCGCTGCACCTTCTGTTGATGCTCAGGTCATGCCTCGCTCGATGGGGGGGCCATGGGCTCAGGTCGGTGCGCCTCTTGCTGTATCCCGCAGCACCATGCCATAGAGTATGGATACCGGAGGTCCAATTGGCCTTGTGCCGGTCTAAAGCCTGCCGAGCGTGCATGTTCCCGTTTATCCAGCAAAAGAAATCTGTCATTTTTTTTCATCCCTCAATTGTCTCGTCCCCCAATTGTCTTTTTCTCTCCCTCAATTCTTTACTTCTCGAGCGTGCCACTAACATTTCTTGCCTCCTGCAAGGTCGCTTCCTCCCCGCATTCTCCTCCGCCACGCTCCGCTCCTCCCGACCGAGGCTTCCGCCGCCAGGCCCCACCTCCAGTTCCAGCTTCCAACGGCAGATCCCCCCAAGTCCAAGTCCAAGGGACTAAGACACCCTCATCATCACAATCGCCGTCACACTCACCAAGGACTCTTGCTTCCCCGCGTTCACCACCGGACCAGAACAAGCCCCTTCCTCCTCCGCCGCCGAACCCGGGCTCTGAGCCAGACAATGCCAGCTCGTCCCCGTCAAAGCCAAAGCCCACGCCCGTTCTGAAGCTGGATAGAATCATGGCCACCCTTTCCGAGTCTGAGATTGAGAAGCTCTTCTCGGGCGCCCCCCAGTACTTTGCCCGCAGCGAGGGCCATTGCTCTGGCGCCCCCAATCCCAGCGTCGCCTTCCCCTTTGACGAGGCATTGGAGATCCGCGACTTGACCGACCACGTCCAGATCGAGGACAGGGCCTGGAGCGGCCTCACTGCATGGCCTCATCTCACCCGCGATCTCAATCATGATGCCGCCGCCCAGAAGAAGGCCGTCGAGTCCCGCAAGGCCCACTTCTTCATCCGCTGCCGGGAACGCCCCAACATGCTAAGCATGCAGGGCCTCGAGAAGGGAACCATGGGTTACTCGGCTGCCCTTGAGCTCGCTGTCGGTGATTCTCTCCAGGAAGAGCAATGGGGTTTTGACAGCGTCGGCAAAAAGGCTCAGGCCATTGTCGAGGCACGCGAGCGTATGCTTTCCCCGCTAGGGTACTTGCGCCGCCTCCCCGAGTCAGAGATCCTCGACCGCATCAAGCGCAATGGCGAGTTGTATCGCGTCAATGATCTCCGCAAGAAGACGACTGTCCAGACTTACCAGGACCTCTTTCACACTTTTATGCGTCCTGTCAATTCTGTCGTCGACAAGCGCGACCATTACAGTCTGACCAACCAGATCAATGCCCTCCTCAAGTGTCTTGGTACTGCCAATGTCTGGTTTGACTTTACCCATGTCGAGTGGAGGATCAGGTTAGGCCAGATCCTGTGGGGAGGTGCTGACAACGACGACCTCGAGGATGCCTCCTCCATTCACGATGCTACTAGTGCTAGTGAGCGTACTGAGGAGAAATACTGGCTTCTCATGCAGATTCTCGTTGCTACCGAATTACTCATCCGATTAGACGCCATCACCGAGGGCGAGGAGTATGGCGTCGAAGCTTTCCGCCCCATTGACGTCGTTCACTTTGAGAGGGCTGCTACCCCCATGGTCAAGTGGTCCTTGCATCTTGCCCGAAGCTGGCTTGAGAACGTCGAGATTGAAAAGACCGAGGACTCTACTCCAAAGGGAACCATTACTCCTCCTGGGTCGTCGTCAGGTTGGCTTGGATCACTAGTCAGCAAGTTCACCTTCCGGCAACGTCAGGAGGAGGCCATGCCCACCACGAACTATAGTTATACCATTAAGGGCCGACACTCACAGCAACAAGTTGACGGTCTCACCCATTTCGCAAAGAAGCTGCGCTGGCCTGGTATTGATACCTACGAAGGCCTCATTGCGAAGAGTGCCCGTCAGTCAATGGGCATTGCACCATCTCCTTCACCTGTCAAGACTCCCAAGGAAAATGGCTCTAAGCGAGCATCGTACTTCGGGGCATGGGACCGGCCGGCTGGCGAGAAGAACGGCAACAAGCCCCAGCCTCAGCGACGGAAGCTCGCTGCTGCTCTTCATTCCTCGGGATGGCTTTCCAAATCATACATTTTTGGATTGATGCTCCCAGGTGAGGGCGTGTATCATTTCTTGATGGCTACCCTCCTCGAGAATGATAAGAATGCTATGGCAAAGTTGGGCCCGTTTGCCAATCTGTGTGGTGGCTTTGTTTACTCTGGCAAGAGTTTCTGGAGCACGTCCTGCATTGTCGGCCGAGTTATTGCAGCTGGTAAAGGATCTGCCGAGTGCATGGGATGGGTCTCTAGCGACATTCTGCCCCTTGGTCTTGACGAGGGCTGGGTCAACATTGAGGTTGAGGAGGTAGCTGGTAAGTTCAACAGAGTCATCAATACTGGATCACGAGAATGCTAACATGGTATCAGAGGATAATGCCCACCTTGGAAAAAAGGCGAGGCTCTGGGCAAAGAAGCGAGTCGAGCGAGAGTCTTCCATCCTTGGAGATGCCGATGAATATTCGGTTCTCCCTGCCGACTTTATCATCCCCCACGAGAACAACTACTCTACTCCTCCTCCGTTGATGAGCGCTACGCTGCGATCCCTAGAACTGCTCGCTCCCGCCAACTCTATCCAGGCTACGCCTTTCGCCAAGTCGGCTTCGCTCACGGGCTCCAACACCAAGGACCCTGAACTACTCTCGTTCCCCGCCAACATCAATTTTGGTGTTTCGATTGACGGATTTGCGCCTGAGGATTTCTCGTTCTCGCTCTCTTACGATATCAACTTTGTCACTGCGCACCCATGCTCACCATCGCATCGCGTTCGCTTCTTAAAGTCTCCGTCTAGCCCAACAATTCAGCAGATTGATGTCTCTGGTTCCGATATGCTGGGCAAGAGCTCTCGCCCGGCACACAGGACAGGTATGGATCAATTATTAATCAACTCGTCACCATAACTAACCAAAGCCTAGGCCACCCCTTACACAAGTGGTACAACTATACGGTTATGCACATCTCGGAACTCCTGAAGAGACAGCACGCTCCGCTGTCGGAACTCCTTGCTGTTCCTCAGACTCACCGTCGCTCGCCTTCGCGAATGGGCAGCGAGCGTGTGCTTGTCATCGATTGTATCACCAACCTTTCCGAGGTTCCTCAGTCTCCGACCATCGAGAGACTCACTTCAAAGTACAACATTGTTCAGCGACGAGGCAGTTTCCCTGCCGCGGAGCAGATGCACTTTGAGTCACGAAAGCGACAGTTTGGCTCGGACATGGAAATCTTGGTCCGAGCCCTCTGTGCTCAAAAAGGCTGGAATGCCATCATCAGCCGGCGCAAGAGAGGATGTCTGGCCTGCGCGATTCGCGAGGCCGGGGCGTTGCAGTGGAAGGTCATCATCAGGGTGGAGTAGGTCGAGTCCCTCTTCTGACTTGGCTACAAGCAAGTGCATGTTTCGGCGTTTCTTCTATGGGATTGTCTTTTTTTTTTTTTTTTTTTTTTTGGAATTTTGGAATTTTGGTGCGGGACTGTATGGAACTGAGCGCATGTTACGGGACTGACTATGGGTTATGGGTGGATGGATTGTGATGATCTGATGTATTGCTGATGTTGATGTTGTCGACGCAAGTTTTGGGAGGATACCCGTTGTCATGTATATACACGCTCATGATGCAGCGGCGTCTGTGTCGACCATTGTTACGCTGCCTGGTGCAATCCCCCCTCGGAACAGGCCCCGTCGAGGGCTCTATAAAAGATGAAATAAGTGTGTCTCGAATGATAAGTCAATTGCTTCAATCACCACTATCGTTCATGATGCAAGTCTTGGTGGATGGCGTTTTGTGGGAGCATTAGACCCATTTCCTATTTAGGTAGGTGTCAAGAAACAACGCCACACCTAGCTGTATTTAGTATAGCGCGTTCCCCACACGAAATGCCACAGCCACAGTTCGTCAAGCCTCCCCCATCTCAACTCAACTCGACAGGTCGCAAGCAAGCTAAATTGCGACAACCTCCAATCTCCATCTCCGTCACCGTGTTCCTTTACAGCAGCAATCATGGCCCCCACAAAGGATGCTCGACGAGCTGACCTGAGTGAGTTACCGCCCGTATCTTTCGAGATTTTCTCACTTCTCCTACCCGACGGAGAATGAGCCCTGCGCGATGCGATTCTATGATGCGACCAGGAGCTAACCCAAGACACCAGTCGTCCCCTACCAGGAGCCCAAGGCTACGGGCGACTCGACCGACTTCTCCTCGACAATGTCCACGACTCTGCCTATGGCCGCCATGTTTACGCGAAACAAGCTTGTGGGATGGTACGTGGGTTGATCGTCTCCCCCTGAGGATGGAGAGAGGTGGCGCGATGGTGTCGTCCCGCGATGCGACGATTGATGCACGAACGAGATACTAATGAGTTTGGAATCGATTAGGGCTGCTGTTGTCTTTTCCATTCAGAGCTGGCTGGGTGAGAGCGAGGAGTCTAAGAAGAACTCTACCACGCCCGGATACTTTTCCGTCGGCATGTCCAGTACGTTTACCCCCCTCTAAGCGCGACACGCAAGAACTGCTTGCTTCCGCTGTTATCAACGAGGAGCTCACGCTAACATGGTTGCAGTCATGTCCCTCGCTGTTACCTACCTCCCCATGTTCCTGCCTCCTCCCGGAGCCAGGTCCGCCTCCGGCACCGAGGCTCCCGCTCCTGTTCCTGTGGCATAATTACGACGATTTATTTTGGGGAGACTGCACACAATAGGAGGTTAATATGCGGATGGGAGTGCGAGGAGCTGGGCTGGTAATTGGAGTTGAGCATTACGCCAAGTTGGACAGCTCAGGCAAGGCTGTGGGTGGAATACGTGTAATATGAGTTCTTGTAAGAATAAAGAACATTCAAGTCCATCATCGTTTATTTGACCTGTGCAAAGAGTTTGCTGAAATCTATGTTTCATGGTAGCAATTGCAAATCCATAATCTCCTTTCTCCTCTCCCGGAGCTGAATCTCCATCCTCCCCGTCTCAACTGACCGTGACATGCCATAGACCCCAGCATCCTTGCCCATCGCCTTGACGCATGATTTCACCTCCTCGTCTCGTTTGGAATCTGTCGACTCGAGGATCTGCTTCGTTTCTGCAGAATCCATCTGGGAGACAGCTTGCCAGATGTTCCCAAGCGCAGAGCCCCTCGTCCGAGAAATGAAGAGCACAGTCGTGATGGAGACCAGAAGGAGGTGGACCGCCACGAGACAGAAAACGATCAGAAGCCCTGTCCACCGTGACGGAGTGATTCTCTCGGTCGAGTATATCGTCTTGGTGGTTTGCTTATAATCAAAGTCTGGCAGGAAATCATAGTACTGCATCTGGTACAGTCGAGTCATCAAGGCCTGCACCGCCCGGGCCGGGTCCTCAGTCTGCTGGATGATACTCTGAAAGACGGATGAGTGAGCTGGGTGCGGGAACTCCATCGAGCCCATGGCAGTGGTGGTCATCCAGGAGTCGCTAAAGGCCCAGGAGAATTGGGAGACGGGGTAAGATGAGGTGCCCGAGGCCGATAGAGCGGTAGGGCCAAGGGGCATATGATAGGGCCTGTTACCTTCGGGAAGGTGAGAGCCTACGGTGAGCTCCAAGATACCGCGATCTTCAAAAGCAGCTCCGATGCCCATCTGGTGGAGGATATCAATCTGGTTCTCATGACCTGGTCCACGGCGCCAGTCTCCAGTAGGCTCGGATTTGATACCGCGGCCAGACATGGTGACATTGTACAGCCGCGGTCCAGCATTGTTGAAGTAGAATTCGGTAGCGCTGAAAACCTCGACTCCGTCGGCATTGATGACCTTTGTCCACAAGCCTTGTTTCTTTGTGGTGAGATTACGCAGTGACTCAGGCAGGTTGTCACCACCCGTATCGGTCTCGTTAAGGAGCATGGTCGAGTTGAAGAGCAGGGCCCGGTGGAAAAAATAGGGCCAAAGAGTTGATTGATTCTCGGGCGTAAACGTGTCGTCAATAGAGTAGTAGAGTGTCAGCGGCCAGCTAGGCGGCGTAGAGGCATGCCAAGTATCGAGCAGTCGAGCCTTTACTGGACTAGGCTTGTAGGCGCTGGCGATGGGCTCAAACTTTAACTTCCAATCCATGCTGGGAGGTACGTCGGCGAGGACATTGAGGCTCATCTCACCGCCGTTGTCCGGGTCTTGGATGCGAGCAAGAGTCAAGTTTCGAAACTCTGGGGCGACGCAGACGGTCCTGAAGTTGGTGACGGCGGCAGACCCAGAGTAGAACTCGAGTAGTCTCCTCGAGTCTACGTCTTGGAAGGGCAGCATGGAACGGTATGTGTCGCCTGTGTCGCCCTTGGTAGAGGGGGCACCCTCGCCGTCTCTGGCTTCGGCGAATCGCCAGTTGGCCACGGGCCTTGACTTTACAACAGACGTTCCAAAATATCGATACTCTCCCTTTGTGGCAAAGTCGATTCCCGTCTTGGCCGTGACGGAGGGCGATGCAATCAAGCCAGACCTAAAGTCAGAGAGGAGGATGGTCGAGGTAAAGGTTGATGCCAGACTAATAACCAAAGCAGTTGTTACCAGTAAAAGATGTAGTATGGCTGAAGTACGGTCCTCTCTGGTGGAACATCGCCTTAGAGCCGGGGGCAGAAGGTTGAGAGGGCTTGATCCCAGGGCTCTCTCAACAGACAACATGGCCGTGTCGACGAGTGAAGCACCTGACGTTTCCAGCATGATGGCTGCCACTGCCGCTACCACGAAGCCGTTTTGCAAAGTCATGACGATACGGATCGCAGCAGAGCATATGGTGACGACTTGGGGAGCCCAGCCGTGAAAGACGATGGTCTGCCAAAAGATTGGCTCTTGACGACGCTCGGCGAGTTGAGCGCCCTGCCAGAGAAAGACGAGGATCGCCAACGAGGCGAAGATCATCATGGTACCGAATACTATTGCAGCGATGCTCGCGAGTCCAATCCTCTTCCAATGTTGCCTCCAGTTCTGGCGTTTTGTGTCCGACGACGAGGAGCCAGATGGTATCAGACGGTCGCGGACCTCGGATTGGCGACCAGGAGGCTCCTCACATGTACAGTTCGTGTCTGTTTTGACGACATCTCGAAGCGTTTCGTATTGAATAGACTTGTCGGATGTTGACATCGTATGATGTAAGCGTGTCTCGATATCACCGTGTTCAGTCAAACGAGGTGATGAAGATGTTGCTGAAAGAAAGCAACGCTGAACCCGTCCAAAGGGGTAGGCCTTGAGAGAATGAAATACAGTACAATACAATACGTCAATTGGTGTAACGATCGACGTTGATCATCTTTGATGGGCTGTGTAAGCAAGCACCCATGGGAGCAGGCCGGCGGTGCATGCATATTTCTTCAGCCACAACAAATAGCCACCACCAACAACAAAGTGAGGATGGCACTTGGCAGACGTATACCAAGGTTTCACAGCATCGAGAATCGGAGCTGAAAGAGGAATGCAGTAGTTCCACCGAGTCCAAATGTGCAACTCGTTGGCTTGTCTCTCGGAATTAAAACTCCAAGCTCAATGCACAAACAAGCATCGCCAACTCTAGCGGAGGCATCCTTCATGCACCCCTGCACCCAGCCGCACAAGCTAAACGGTCCAGCAGCCCTCCCGCACCTTAGCTCTTAGCAGGTAGCCATTCAGGGTTGCAGTGAGTTCAGCCTGGTTTCCTCTTTGGACATGGCCAATCCTTCGGGCAGGCATAGTGTGGGTATTATCACCAGGTCTATATCCATTGAAGTCGCTTGAGCTGAGAGACATATGCTGCCGCAAAGACCCGCGATGCATTAGCGGGGGGTCAAGATGCTACTCGGGGGCTGGGTTGAGCGTTCCCAAACTCTTCCCTCGTTCTGACTGTTTCTCTTTTGCGTGGTTGAGTTTCTACATCTCACGACGCTCACCATGGCCGCGATTCTCGAGAGTTCAGAGCCTGGGACGGTCCTGAGTTCAGTTGGCCAAGGAGATCTCATCGGATACTACACGATATCGTCGTCGTCGGGTACGTTGTCGTCGCTATTGATTTCGCGACTCTGCTGACCAGCCCAGTTGGTACGGCATACTGTCCTGGCTCTGGTGCACTTCGCGAGCGCTCTGGCTTCTACTACTGTGAAGATGGGTTTGAGGTAGAGGGAGGGAGCGTCTACGAAATAGGCCGTTCCTGCTCTGGTGACCAGGTCCTGGCAGAACGCTTCACGGGCCGCGAGTCGACAGGATCGACATGGGCTCGCCAGTGGTGCGTTCCTCGACTGGGCTTGATCTGGTGGTGATGGATGGATGCTAATCGCTTGACATAGCACCGGCGACTTGGGTTGCGAAACAGCCTACATCTTGGAGGCATGGTCGGAGAGGGGATCGACAGGGACTCTGATCACCTGCCAGGACTCTATCGGCATCGAGACTTCAGTTGGCGTCATGTATCTCACTGAGCCGACGCGGCTACCTTCAACTTGTAAGGATAGTTGTGGTGCAGTTGCAACGTCAACTGACTTGGATGCCATTAGTTACCGAGACGCTAAACCCCAACGATGTATCGCAAACTTCAACCTCGGCGATCCCTTCGAGTACGGGTTCTGATCCAGAGCAGACCGGTGGCGGCGGCGATAACAACGGGAACGATTCAGAGGGCGGCGGCACCAACACTGGACTTATTGCCGGTGTTGTCGTCGGAGTGGTTGTCGGGATAGGCATCATCATAGTCGGGGTATTCATCTTGATCCGCCGAAGGAAGAGGAGAAGCCCAGACGACCCAGAAAAGTCAAGCAAGGGCTTCATGGGGGTGATTCGACGCATACCGAGACCAACCGTGACATGGTCGCGTCCGCCAGATGAGAACAAGGGACCGGATAGCGAGGTTATTCAAAAGGCAGAGCTATCAACGGGACCAGAGACACAGGCTAAGACTAAGACGACAGCGGATCTAGAGACTGCTGAGCTGGAAACGAGAGAGGCCTGGAGAGTTGGCTGGAAGAGAGGTGCAGCAGGGACCATTTGAGATGGACGCAACTCCAGTTCCCAAGGAGGCTGTTGCTGCTGTACCTGCTCAAAATGCCGAGGGGAAGATTGAGGAAGCAAAGACGAATGATACCCAGGAGGATGCCAAGAAGGATGCCAAGACTAGTTGAACTAGGGGTAAGTTTGGAGTTGAGAGTCATGCAACGTTTGAGTTTGGCCAGCACTAACTAGTTTCAGGGGTTTACAGTCTTTAAAGACGATTCACGACGGCAATGAACAAGACAATAATATAGGATTAATATCAAGAAACATATCAACATCATGGCAATATCTCAAAAATCATTCAATTGATCATGTCGGCCCTGTATCCTAATTGGGCTCGCCACAACTGGCGCTTGAATTCTAGGCGCGTAGGCGAAACCGTCTTTCCACCAGTCACGCCGTGGGTATGTTTCACGGCCTGAAACCTTGACCGTCGCGCCCCTGCAACAAGGAGTCATTTTCGCCTCTTTCTTTTCTCTCCTTCTTTCTGTTCTTTCTCCTCTTTTTTCCTTCTCTTTCTCTTGTTCATAATTAATCAATTCTTCCTCTTCTATAGCCCCTGTCGGCTCAATCAATTCGGCTTTTTGCGTTTCAGCTGGTTCTGTCATCGCGGGCTTCACTTATTAATCCACCCATCACGCCACCAACAACCAACAACTCAATCACCATGAAGACCACCATCTTTGTCACTCTCCTCTCGGCTGCTACCTCTCTGGTCAGCGCTGGTATTGTCATCACGCCCGTCTGGGCCAACCAGATTGTCGAGAAGCTCTCGGGAGACTGCCCCTTCGGAGAGGTTACGCCCCAGGGCTGTGGGTACGTGCAACATGTCTCCTTTCAAGTCTATACTTGCTAACTTTGGCCAGACCCAAGCGTGGATGAAAGAAAAGAGACTTGATAATGGACATGGGCGTTGGTGTTTGGCGCACAAAGCATTCTTCAACTGTGGCAGCTGCCCTCTTACATTCAAGCATGGTCAGATAATGGTTCTCGAGACAAATAGACGCTGCATTTTTACCTTTGACTGAACCACACGTTTTTACACATGTCTTTATGTTAATTATTGATGCCAGAAACTATCAAGTCACCGGTCGTCGTACCTTCAAAGAGCCCAGAGAGACTTGACAAGCCAGCCTCCAAGCGCCCCGAGTCTGACTCTTCCACTACCAAGTCCTTAAAGAGCTTCATCAAAGGCCCAGAACAAAGGGTGATGTAAATTAGCTGCTCGGTTAGAGGCAACGTGACAGAAAAAGAGACAAGGAGAAGGAGAAAGAGGGTTGGTAGGGCAGAGTCAAGATTACCCTTGTTTTGCAACCATTCACCAAGGGAAACGGCGGGTGCATCAACATAATGGTCTTCTAACTTTAGTAATGGCCAAGATAGGAATAAAGATTCGGGTTTCGAGTGTGTGCATTCTTTAAGTCAGTAGTATCGTTGCATCCCGTACACATCAGAGCCCTGTCACACAAAGAGGACAAGGTGTTGAAGGTTGCAAGTAAGCACGCAACAAAGAAAATCGCCATTGATTGACCGCAGAGCAAAGACTATTCAGGAGTACAAAGCCAGTGTCTTATTGTATAAACTATCATCTATAAGTTTTGACTTGACCCAGGGTCAGCAGATATCTCCATCCATGCACCAACATTTACCCACCCACCCTACATCTTAACACCAAAAACACTATTCACCACCATGGCAGGAAACAGCATATTGGCAATAGAACAGTACATGGAACAGATGAATGCTTACATGGAATGGCTGAAAGCCTACACTGAAAAGAAGAATGCCCACTATCGCAAGCAGAACAAGAAAGATCTCTACCTCGAGCTATTGGAACGCTACAACACCATGCCCATCTACATCACAGATCCAGCCATCTTTAGAGGGCAGTGCGCAACCGCCATGAGCGAGGCGTCCGGCCCTGAAGAGTTTGTTGAGATGATGGCCGACCTCAAGGAGAAAAACATGGCTGAGGCCGCCCACTATGTCCAGGACAGGCTCTCAAAGAAAGGCGGCCGCTGCCCCGGCCTGTCCTGCCTCGTTTCCATGGATTCCATGTTGGATCTCGCAGGCGTTCCTGTCTACGAGGGTGCGTTCGAGAGTGATTCACCCACGCTGGAAGAGCTTAACCCCGAGTGGCTATCCCACATCTCGGCCTATCTTCCGGAAAGGAGCGAGTACGTTGGTGGCCTCCCACCTGATTACTTGAGCTCGGGTGAGTTGGGCTCGGAGGAGGACTCGCAGTCTGACTACTCGGAATCTAACAGAGACGAGGAACCCGTGAAGCCTAAGAAGAGTCAAAAGCGCGGCGCATCTCGGTCGACCACCAGCAGCCCCTCAACTTCAGCCAGCACCGAGGGACGCACCCTCCGAAACGGCAAGCGAACACGCACGTCCGACAACGCCGACACTGTCGTCGACGAAGCCCCCAAGAACAAGCGCCAACGAAAGGGTGAGACGGCCGGCAGCAACAGCAGCAACAAAAGCAGCAGCAGCCGTTCAGCATCCCCTCCCAGGCCCGCGTCGGCCCCGGCCTCAGTAGACGAAGCTGACCTCCTGGATATTGGAGACTATCCGCAGCTGAGGAGATCGGGTCGTCTGAACAGAATCACAGGCCGGAGGAGCCTGCCTCCGAGACTGGACCAGTCCGCATAACTAGTGGACAGAGTCTACGGCGGTATCTATCACTTGGAGTTGCGTGCACGGTAGTTGGCGTATCTGCATTTTCTTTTGACACTTGAATTTGAGTTTGGACCTTTGCATTTTAGTTCCGGTATTGTTTTACACTGTTGGCAATGTTCATAGAGTCTGGTTAGAATCACCAAACCTGTCGTTACTTTGTTTGATACAAGAATAGACTTGGTTATTAGAGAACTTTGTATCTGGCTTCTGGTCTCCCACCCAAGCACCTGCAACCCGGGACATGAGTTGCCGGTTTCACCTGGTTTCAAGGACTTCATCATGATACTCCAGTGACATGTAGGTTCAGCCAATACCTAGCTGAGAAGCAGCAGATCCTACCCCTGGAATTCACAAAGTACAGCCGCATATTCACTTTCACAACTTCAAGGACAGGCAGCTGAACATAAACATATCTCTTACAATTGTGTATCATGGTAACTAAACCTACCTTCTAACCGACCTGCCAACCGACCGACCAATACCTAGTCCTTGGCGGAAACTCGCATTCAGGCGCTTTCCCACTTGTTAGAGCGTAGACCTGATGCGCAAACTCGTACCCCTCTAGATACATCTTTACCCAATTACCGGAATGCGTCGGCTACGACTCTTGACATGCCACTCCTTACTCATGCCATAGGCCACCAGGGCATAACACGAAGGTAGTGGCTTTGTTGCTGCTTCCCTTGACCCCAATTATTTGGTGCCGTCATCGGCCTCCGTCTGGTTGCGAGAGTCACCGCCGACTGACGCTGCTTGGAATCCACCAGCACCGCCGCCGAATCCTCCTCTGCCACCTCCGAAGCCCTTACCACCGCCGAAGCCGCCTCCTCTGCCACCACCCTGACCGCCCTGGCCGCCCTGGCCACCCTGGTTACCACCTTGGTTGCCGCCCTGAGCTTGGTCTCCGCCCTGAGCTTGGTCTCCGCCCTGGGCCTGATCACCTTGAGCCTGATCACCACCTTGGGCCTGATCGCCTCCTTGAGCTTGATCACCACCTTGGGCCTGATCGCCTCCTTGAGCCTGATCACCACCTTGGGCCTGATCGCCTCCTTGAGCCTGATCACCACCTTGGGCCTGATCGCCTCCTTGAGCCTGATCGCCTCCTTGAGCCTGATCACCACCTTGAGCCTGGTCTCCCTGGGCTTGATCTCCCTGGGCTTGGTCTCCGCCCTGGTTCTGATCTCCCTGGTTCTGGTCCTGGTTCTGGTCCTGGTTCTGATCTTGACCACCCTGGTTTTGACCTTGACCTCCGTTCTGGCCACCATTCTGACCACCTTGGTTCTGGCCACCCTGGTTCTGGCCGCCCTGGTTCTGGCCTTGGCCGCCGTTGTTACCACCGTTGTTGCCTCCATTGTTGCCTCCATTGTTGCCTCCGTTGTTGTTATTGTTGTTACCGCCGCCGCCGCCGCCACCTCCCACAGTGATGCGAATGCAATCATCTTGGGCACCTCGCTGGGCAACGGGCATGAGAACGGGCTGATGGTTGGATGCGGAGGCCATGGTGCAGATACGGTAGTTACCAGCGGGGAGACCACCATCAACGCTGGCTGTCAAGAGACCCTGGCCGTTACCGGCATCGTTGACACCCTTGAAGAAGGCGAATTGCGTGGGGTCCAGGGGAGTGGTAGGGTTCAAGGAGTTGCCAGTGTCTTGGACAGTGATATGGGTGTGACCAATGATGTTGCCACCACCATCGAGATCTTGAGGAGCCGCATAGTAGGTAGAAGTGGCATTGGTGAAGGATCCAGGGGCAAAGTTGATCATCTGGACTGAGATGTCAAAGTCCTGATTCGCTTGGATATCGTCACCGTTCTGGGGGCTCGTAAAGACGGAGGAAACCATGTTGTTGGCCGAGGGGATCTTGCCCATAGCTGCAAGGGGTTAGTCAAGAAGTAGAGACTGGTGAGTTGAGACTTACGAATGCCGTTGCAAGATCCATCGCGGTTCTGCTCACCGTTGGTCAGAGTCTGACCATTGCAGAAGTTGATGAAGTTGGCATTATCCCTTGTTCGAGTTAGTTCTGTTGGCAAGCATGGAAGGGGTTATACATACGTAGCTGAGGCTGCTTGGCCGTCTGCGCCAGGGTTGTTACCATCTTGCTGGGAGCCAGTTTGGACGTTGTTCGCGTTCAAGGTTGTACCGCCGCCGCCGCCTCCATTGTTGTTGTTGTTTCCGCCATTATTGTTGTTGCCACCATTATTGCCTTGGTTGCCGCCGTTATTACCGCCGTTGTTGCCGTTACCACCACCGAAGCCGCCACCGCCGCCGAATTGTCGTCGTTGAAGTGCGCGAGCAAAGGGGTGTCTCCGTTGAACCGCAGCAGCGTCTGAAATAGCAGTCATGCCCAAGAGGGCCACGATCACGCCCTTGACCTGCATTGTCGAAGTGGTATTGTCAAAGACAAGAGTAGATATAGAGTAGGTTGAAGGAGATTTTGGGGTGGTTCCAGACCGGTTTGAAAGTAGAAAAAGACAAGAAAGGAATGGTCACAGACACAGGAAGGCCAACTTGGGTCTCAAGAAAGGAACGAATGAAAGAAAGGAGACACTACCAGAGTTGAGGAGAAAAGAAAGAATCTGGTCAAGGAGAGGAACGAAAACAAGAGGGTTTAAAGCATGAAGAGGATGTGGAGGAAGAGCCGGAGAGAGAGTTGCCGAGCCATGACTTATAACAATCACAGACACCCGAGCGTCTCGGGCTTGCACATCAGACGGATCTCATCTCGGCGGCAGAGGGGGCCGAGTCTAGGGTCGCATTTCCGTGACGAGGGTTAAAGCCGGACAGGCATCTTTGGTTGCTAAGGAGTTCGGCCACGAGGGAGAGGGAGACCGGGGGAGGCAGCAGATCAAACTTGACGAGAAACACCGCGATTAGGCATCGTGGGGCACTAGCTGCGTCTAAGGAGTCGGTATGCGAGACGGGGACAACGCTGATTGCCAAGACGGGACGCCCAAGGGGGTCGGCTTAGACCGTTAAGAGGTTGGACCAGGGGTAGAGAGGCCAAGATGAAGCCTTTCAGGTGATGTAACAGCAAGCGTTGAGAGTGTTAGCGAACAGTAGGGAAATAAAGGGTGTCAGCTAGCGCTTGGCTTGGCCGAGAAGAACCCTACAGCTACGGTGCTGGTGAACGAAAAAGTCGACGGTGACGGTTAGTGAGGATGCAAGAGTCAGGAAAAAAGAAGCCGTTGCGTCGTTGAAGTCGTTGATGCGGCTGCAGGCGTCTCAGCCGGTGCCTCTTTCCCTCTGGGCGTCCTGCAACCCGGGGCTGAGGGGCTCAGGGCAGCCAATCAGGGCCCTTGCCGAGACGCAGCTACAGCGGGTGGCTCAGGAACTCCAGGCACAGGGCGTTTCGAGGGCTGAGCTCTGAGACGGCGACGCTGGGCGCGAGTGTCGGAGAGTTTCCACTATGTGACTTGAGAGAAAGAGAGAAAGAGAGAAAGAGAGAGAGAGAACTTTTTTATCGTTGCTAAATTTGTCTTTGTTGACCTGGGTCGCCGTCGGCCGCATCTGATCGACGATTTGTTTCTGGCATGGGGCCATTGAGTGGTTGACAAGACCTCATTTACACAGCTAAATGCGCATCATCATCTTCAATAGCCGCCAAGCTGTCAATTGATCGGATGACCCTCGCAGATGGTTCAATTGCGCTTCAAGACACACAAGACGAACCTATGAAGCAAAACAAGACTATCGTTAGTGTGCCCCTGGCCCTAAATGCCATCCATCTCTTTAGCTCGCCCCCGTAGGTCCTTCAAAACTGTCATGTGTCAAAAGACAGGAGGATTCATCCGCTCTTTGTCAAACATGTCCCATCTGTCAACCTAAGAAAGAAGCCATGCGAAGGTTCCTGATTACCAATTTCGTATTATCGAAATGCCTGCCTAAAAACTGTGAGCGATATAGTTGCTGACAGTAAGTCCTGTTGCAGAAGTGTCGCAGAGTTGCTCGGCTCGAGTAAACCCCAGATAGACGAAGCGGCTTGGGTCCCCCGTGGCGATGTAACCGTCGAGGTTGACCTGCGACGCACAATGCCTCTCTTGAGGGCTTTTATCAAGACTTGCCGAGACCTGCCTTCTTTTTCTCAGGTTTCAATCGATGAAACTCGCTTTGGGTGCTCGCATTGCGGTGGCGGGTTCCCCCTCGTCTCAGAGTCCCCAGTTGGTGCGACGCTGACTCGGGGTAGACGAATATTTCGTCCTTAGCTCCCTCAGCTATTCCATGGATTGCATCTTTCGGTCAATAAGCGTAATTTAGACTGCAAGCAAAGACACCAAAGGTTCATTGCCTTGTGACATTGAGGCCTTGGCATCCATATTGGGATCAGTGTTGAACACTTGTTGTTGCTGCCAAGCACCAAGACACAATCCAGTGTTTAGACATGATCTAGAATTCAGACATAATCCAGACTAAATGATCATTCAAATACCTCTACTGTGCTTCCTTCTGTTCATTCCCCCGTTGGGTCTTCACTGATTCTTCGTATCTTCATAAACACATTACAGCTCACCGGCAGCCTGCTCCGCCTCAACGTCATTGTACGTTTCAACGATGCGATCCAGCCAAGCCGCCATCCGGTAACCGGCCAGAGCCACCTGCCTCTCGATAACCGGGGCAGCCTTCTCAAAATACTCGCCTCCGAGCTCCTGGCCGACGATGGCAGCGGCACCTTCAGGCAGAACTGCGATTCCTGGTCAATAACTGAATCTTATAGTCTCACTCGGCACAGACTTACCGTGAGTGCAGACGAGGGCGTTAGCCTCCCGCGACCAAGCGAGGGCGGTGCTGACGGGGTCGTCAAAGTTGAGGTCCTTCAACCAAGTCTCCTTCTCCTCGGCAAAACGGCCATCAGTAATCTCAACGGCAAGCTGTCTGGCCCAGTTGCCAGCAAGCTCAAAGGGATTGCCGTGCAGACCGCCCAGCAGCTTCTCAGCAATGGAGCTATCCCAGACGTGGTGGAGGTTAAAGTGGCGACCGTCAAACTTGACATAGAGGCCATTGCCGCCCTTCTCGACGTTCTCGTTATGCAGAGGCTGGTGGAGATCACCGACGAAGTGCACGACAAACTTGGCCGCCTGGTTGCGCTGCCAGAATGGCAGATTGGGCTCGAGCGACTGCTTTGTGTAGTTGGCGAGGGCAGTAATAACGCAACCGTCGTCCTTGCAATCGCGCTCAAAGTCAACGTTGCACTGCTCGGGCGGGCTGTCATGGGCGTCGATGAAGTGGAACGTCTTTGTGTATCGGCCCCAGTCGGTGTAGCGGATCGAGTCGGCCCAGCTGGCTATCTTGGCGATGTAGTCGGGGCCCTCATTGTAGAGGAGCTCCTTGAGGTGAGCTTCTGTCGCGTTGGAGACGAAGTGGCTGGCGAGGTAAGCGGTGGTGATGTGACCAAGACCTGTTGCGTCAATGTTAGCACGACAGGTTGCACAGCTCGAACCGTTCCGTACGCACTGCCCCATGCGATCGTCGCAGGCAGGTTGGCGAGGCAGAGGGCCAGCGCGCTGCCAGAGAGAAGCTTCATGATGGGTGGAATGCGAGATGGATGGTATGGATCAGATATGGAGCTCAAACAATGGAGGCGCTGACGTGGGAATGCAGCTTATATATGCTCCCGGTCGCGGATGAGAATAGGATGAAGCTGAGATGCAGAGGCGAAGCAGAAAGGCAGATGCAAGCTTTATTGAAACCCTGCAGCAGAGCAGGCAGAGAGAGAGGCAAAGTCTAGATTCAATCTACGCCTCTGAATGGCGATGCAGCCGCGAGCTCTGAGCTGGGCGACGGATGACTGGCTAAGCTGGATCATGGAATCGATAGCTTCCCGCGGGGCGACAGCTTCCGGTTGGCTGTGAGGGCAGGCTGCTGGCTGGACAAGCTGCGGGCAGTTGCTAGAGGAACAGGGGTTCGTGAACTGGAGGCGGGACGGGCAGACGAGACATGGCGAATCATGAGGACATGTGCGGCGCCACGCGAAACGGAGGGGACAAGGTCATGGCTGGCTGGAGAGGGACCACGAGCTCAATAGCTTGGGGTGATTGAGAATGGAGGCTTTTACGGATACAGCGTGCATGCATGTACCTCTGCAGCTGGAGAGCTGAGTTTGTTGTTGTTGTTGTCCAACCAGAGCAACACTGCATCATCTCTTCCGCATCTCAAGACCCTTAGAATGACACTGAAGAAACCCTGCATGCTTTCTAACAGCGACATGCGCCTCAAGGCAACTCCGAGGAATGCGCCCCAAATCAAGGGTGCTCCCCCCTCTTTTGTCTCGATTGGATTGACCATCTCGTTCGTCTCCCAACAGTTCCCCATTTTTTAGCTCACAAGATCTGCCCCAAGTGCGTCACAGCGGAGCCTCCGCCGATAAGCCTTGGCCAATGCAGGCGGTTCAGTTGGCAACAAGGAATTGGCAGCGTGATAAGGCCGGCCCATGGGTTGAGGAGCCGACAACGGGCCTTCGCGATGGGCATGACTCTGACTGGGCAATCTGCTCTTGTATCTAATCTCTATCGACTCATTACTGTTTAAACCTGTGAATATCACTCGTACTGACTTGAACCCCTCAACTTCGCATCGTCGCGTCGCTCGGCCTCCGTCGTCCGTTGGGTCACGGCAGAAGATCAACTCCATCCATCTCTCTCTTGTCTGCCCTCGTGATACCCACCTTTGTCGCACCACACCCTTCCTTCTCTTTCTCCTCTTCTAACTTGCTCTCCCTCCTCCCTCTCTTTTCGTTCACCTCTCTTTCTTTGAGCTTCCCCGACTACCTCGACTTTGCGATATGCCACTCCTGGCCACAACTACGTTTGCCGCCGCGGCGCGGTCGATACCCATCACAGAGGCCGTGTCTGGCATTTTTGGCAGCATCAGCTTGACCTCTTGGATATGCCTTCTCGTACGTACCTCCTCTCGCGTTCCCGTCGCATGCGCCTGGGCTACACTGACACTCTCCAGCTCCCTCAGCTGTTCACCAACTACAAGGCCAAGAGCGCTGATGGCCTCAGCATGGCGTTTCTCGTCGTCTGGCTTCTGGGCGATGTCACCAATCTCGTCGGTTCGTACTCCCCCAGCACACGCGCAGAAATTTCCGATTCAGCCAATTTGTTACTCAACGAAACAATGCCATTCCTCGCGCCTTGAATTTGTTATCGCTCCTCGGAAGCTCTGAAAAAAAATTCACTTTGGTGGCTTGCGCCAACGACCGCTGTCAACTCACTAACCTCGACTCGACAGGTGCCTTGTTCACCCGCCTAGCTCCCACGGCCGTCGCATTGGCCGGCTACTTTTGCGTTGCCGACCTCGTCCTCATCAGCCAGGTTCTCTACTACAATGCCCTCAACGCCCGTCGAGCTCGCCGCGCCGAGAACGAGGACCCCTCCGAAGAATCGCCCCTCATTGCCAGCCAGCGGCGGCGGCGGAGCTCTTCCTTTGGCCTCCCAGGGTCCCAGCGCCGCCATGCGACGCACACCGAGTCGTCAATGGAGCCCCTGAGGAAGATTGTCACGGGCGAGGATGAGACTCCCGACAGCAGCCCCTGGATTCACAATGCTCTGAGTCTGCTGGCTGTGTATGCCATTGGATTTGCTGGCTGGTTTGTCTCGTACAAGGTCGGTGCTTGGGACGGTGCCGACCCCGGCACTCCCGACTCGCCTGACCACGCCAAGACTGGTATCGAGATTGCTGGACTCACGCTTGGATATTTCAGTGCCGCTCTCTATCTCTGGTACGCTTATCTCGCAATGCGATCTGGTATTGTTGCTAACAAATTGCCAGTGCTCGAATTCCCCAGATTATCAAGAATTATCGAGAAAAGTCGTGCGAAGGTGAGATTCCCACATTCCAAAACATAGGACTCGGCGAGACTAACATTCACAGGTCTTGCTCTTCTATTTTTCATGCTCTCCCTGAGCGGAAACCTCACCTACGGCATCAGCCTCGTCGCCTACTCTCAGGACAAAGGCTACCTCCTCAACGCGCTCCCCTGGCTGCTCGGCTCCCTGGGCACAATTGCCGAAGACCTCATCATCTTTATCCAGTTCCGAATCTACTCCAACGGCGACCGAAGTAGCGCCATTGCGGCCTAATGTGGCAAACTACGAACAGCGGTGAATAGCGAAGAGGGCGGATGGTCCAATGTGCATTGGATTGGCGTTTGGTTATCGGTACAACCTACAAGGGGATTTATGGATGACTGGGCTATAATCAGTTCATGATTCATCCTCAAGTAGACTGGCATATGGCATCTTGCTTAGATCATGCTACTGCATTGGCATCATGTAATTTTTCCTTTTTTATTTGGTTAGAGATATTCGATAAGATTGCATTGGGAACATCTGATGTCATACCACTTTGAAGTCTCATCCACAGTTGCAAATTCGAGGCCTATAATTAGACGGGGTCTCGGCCCATAAATTCCAGACTCACAGTGGGGCCCTCCGTCGCCGACCCGACTCCGATGGCGGGGGGAGGTTTTCCTTTGGCGGGGTCTGGCCTCCGAAGACAAGACTCACTCGACTCGACGGCTAAAATTTAACGCCTACATCTTCGAACATCCCCCGATTCACTTGTTGAGCGTTTTCTACCTTTTCAATTGATCGTCTAGAGACATTTCTTTAATCATGGCTCCTGAATTCCCTACCAAGAAGTGCGGTACGTCCTCCTACTCTTCTACATTACCCCTCCATCACCATATCCATCTCGCATGATACCCTCAACCTCCAACCAAGACTAACTTGACCTCAGGTGTCCTCGGTGCCACTGGCTCCGTCGGTCAGCGCTTCATCCTCCTCCTCGCCCAGCATCCTCACCTCACCCTCCACGCCATCGGCGCCTCGTCCCGCTCCGCGGGCAAGAAGTATAAGGATGCCGTGCGGTGGAAGCAGGCCGCCCCCATGGGCGACGTCGCCGAGATGGTGGTGAGGGAGTGCAAGGCGGATCAGTTCAAGGACTGTGACGTTGTCTTTAGCGGTCTTGACTCGGACGTCGCCGGCGACATTGGTATGTCTTTCTGCATCTGGCCAGAAGCAATTGCTAAGTGTGACCCCCTCAGAGCTCGAGTTCATCCAGGCCGACATCCCCGTCTTCTCCAACGCCAAAAACTACCGCCGCGATCCCCTCGTCCCTCTCGTCGTTCCCACCGTCAACCTCCCTCATCTCGACCTCATCCCTCACCAGCGTTCCGTCCGCAAGCTCAACAAGGGCTTCCTCGTCTGCAACTCCAACTGCGCCGTCATCGGCCTTGTCATCCCCTTTGCTGCCCTCCAGGCCGCCTTCGGTCCCATCTCCACCGTCTCCATCGTCACCATGCAGGCCGTCTCTGGTGCTGGCTACCCCGGCGTCTCTAGCATGGACATCATCGACAACGTTGTGCCCTTCATCTCGGGCGAGGAGGATAAGCTCGAGACCGAAGCCCGCAAGATCCTTGGCCGCCTCGATGAGTCCGGTACCGCCTTTGTCGAGCAGGACGGTCTCCGTGTCTCAGCCACCTGCAACCGCGTTCCCGTCATGGATGGCCACACGGCCTGCGTGAGCTTGAGCTTCGAGCGCAAGCCCGCCCCCTCAGCTGACGAGGTCCGTGAGGCCCTCCGCAACTACACCTGCGAGGCCCAGACCCTGGGCTGCCCCTCGGCCCCTGAGCCCGCCATCAAGGTCTTTGGCGATGACCAGCCTGACCGGCCTCAGCCCCGTCTCGACCGTGACCTCGGCCGTGGCTACACTGTCAGCGTTGGCCGTGTGCGCCAGGATGAGGCCGGTATCTTTGACATTAAGTTTACTGCCCTGAGCCACAACAGTGAGTTCTGCCACCACCAGTTTTAAGGTTCTTAATTGCTAACTATTATAGCTGTCATTGGTGCTGCTGGTTCATCGATATTGAATGCTGAGGCCGCCATCCTCAAGGGCTACATCTAGATGTCTTCTTAAATGTTAAAAAGTTGATTAGGGTAGAGTTTTGGATAAAATAAAATCAAACTTGGAGTTTATGGCTCAACAAAGGCAATAATTATTCACCCCGGCTCAATGCAAGTCGAATACGATTCAAACATGCTCAATTATTCAAGATCGATCGCAACATCGTACCACGGTCGACCATGAGGGTATATCTATGCTATCCAAGCGCAAGTGCCTTGGCACTGATTCTGCGCAACCCATTCATTGCCTCCGGCCACAGACTCGGTACAAAACAGTGCCATTCATAAAACCCAAGAAAAGTCCTTCCGTATGGGGTCGTCTAAGTCCAATTACCTATCCATGATGCTGCGCGCTGACCCAGTGCGCCATGACCCGTCACGCCAAAAACCAAACTCCAGAAATGTGTAAATCCAAACGCCACACATGATGGCTTGCCGCCTGGAAAGGGGCAGTGGGTGTGAACCAGTTTATCGGTTGCGATCCTCAGGGGATGGAGACCTTGCCCTGCCGGCACCGCTCGAGAACAGGCTGAGCCAACCGTCGTGTCGGCTCCATCGTGAAGATCGGGGTTCTGGCGAAAGCAGGCCTTGTTCAAGGTCCGATTCTCGGTCGTCAGAGCGAGATCCAGAGCCCTCAGCAATAGTTTCCTCGTCATCACTATCATCATCGCGATACGGCTCATAATGTGGTTCCGATGACGAGCCGTGAGCGAGGGATCGAACAACGTCGCCCTTGCAAATGGGGCATGTCCGTCGGCGGGTAGTCAACCAAGGGGTACTAAAGATCAATTAGCAAAAATTGTCATAATAGATAGCAGTAGGGGGAAACTCACATGCACTCGACGTGGAACTCGTGACCGCATGGCAGGCTCATGACTTGGCTCTCGCCATCGACATACTCCTCCAGACAGACTACGCACTCGACTTGGCGTCCCATATACTTCTTCCATTCGGCAGAGAATCCGCTGGAGCCCTTTTCACGCTCATTACGACGGTTGTTCCTCGTGCTTGTCGAAGGGGTCGGGATAGATTCACTTGATGCAACTCGCGACTCGTCCTCGAGAACACCAGTCGTAGTTCTCGACCTGGGACGGGGGTGTGTAGGAGTCTCCTGAAGCAGAGGAGTGGTGGGAGATGCGCTTGAGGGAGAAGGCGCTCTTGGCGAGAGGCTTGGGGATGTGGCAACGGTGTGATAGGTGCGAACGGGAAGACGCTCGACGACCGACTTGGGGGCCCTCCATCTCCTTCGGCGGATCCTGGCGCGGAGGATAAGGAGAGCGTAGACGACCGTCAGAGTTACCAGGGGGCTGATGACAAGCACAAGGAGGGTGTCGAAAAAGGGACTGGCGTTGCTCGTAGGAGTAATGGTTACCCAGAGCCCTTCGTGTACCTCGTCGGGGCGTTCTAGTCTATCATCGGGTCTGTCGATTGGTGCATTAGGCTCGTCCTCCTCTTCGGTCTCACTGAAAAATTTCAAGAGCTCAGCATCAGCTGTGGAATCCAAGGGTCCTGAGCTGTGGCGGGTAACGGAAGTCTTTCTGACCGAGGCGGGATCCAGTGTCTCGGAATCGTCTTTTGGCTTCCACCCATCGTAATCATCTTCGGATAGAAGAGGGCTTCGGGTGTCCTTGACCGCTCTCTTTCGAAGGGTATTTCGGACTGCCTGAGTGGTTTCATCGTCTGACTCCCTAGCAAAGTTGGAGGGAGCCTGTTGCCTCCTGGTAATAAATCGGTTGAAGCGGCTGCTGACTTGTGAGCTGACCAGAGACCGTCTCTCCGGGGTCGAAGCGGTAACACTCGATCTGGGTCTCTGCGTCTTGTGCTTCCTTGGCCTGGGACCCTGCTGAACCCTAAGAACAGGATTGCCCTGGTTGTCGAGAGTGTCTTCGATAAAGCTACCCGGCTGGGTCAGCGCAGACAGCAGCTGCGCCGTGGTTCGGGCGGTGAAAACGGAGGGAATAGTGACATTGTCGACCTCGGGGCCGTGTGCAAACATCTGGATCAGAGGGCCGCCTTTCTGGTTATCGCCTACAATGACGGCAATGGCACCTCTTCGCTGTGCCCACATTACCTTGTCGAGAAAGCCACAGCCGCCGCGCATCAAAAGCACAACCTTGCCCTTGATATCGGAAGCATCTTGGTTCCGCGAATGACCGCGGTGGCCGTTTGTGAACTCGCTAGGGCTGGTGATGCGGTTGCGCTCGTTTCGAGTAAAGACTTGGTCGTCTCGCTTAGAGTGCGTAGAAGCATCTGACCTGGGGGCGGCAACTGAGGGGACGGCAGCTCGGAGTGCCCTGTTCAAACCCACGGCCTCGGCGCCCTTATTCCAACCGGGCAAGTCGCCGCAGCCCAGCTCACCAGTGCCGTCGAGTAGAGAATCCTCAGCGAATCCGCTACCGATCCATAATTGACCACTTAGACCGCGGATGGCGAGCTTGGGGCCAAAGGCGGCTGGGCGGGCGGCAAAAGACGTGCTGTTGTCGTCGGTCAAACTGATGGCAGCGTTTGGCGGAAATAACGAAAAGGGCGTATTGTAGTACATGGAGCCCCAAACGGACTTTGTCGACTTTGTCGTCTCATGGCGGGATTGGGAGGATTGGGCTGCCTTGGAACTGGACGAGAATCCACCGGCGGGGTAATCGGCGTAGGCGGATCGCAGCGACGAGGATATAGCGCGGCAGAAGAGTAAGAGAGATACGGCGATGAATAGTATAAGAACGAAAACTCGTGGAGGACGCATGTTGAAGCGGATGCGGTGGGAATGGCGAATTCACCGAAAGGGCGAGGAGGAGAAGGATATAACAGAAGAAGAGAAGAAGGAGGAGAGGAGGTTGGAGGAGCAGGAGGCGGGACGGAAATGGATGAGGTGAGGTGAGGTGTGAGGTGACCTCGGAGAGATAACAAAGACGTCACCTCGGGCCTAGACCGACCATTCGTTTCGACGCGGGGGGAAGAGGCAAGTAAGGTTCTAGGCTTGGATTGGCAATATTTGCTCAACCCGGAGTAGAGTGTAACAAAGAAGACGGACGAGGCTAGAAGAGTGAAGAGAGGAAGCAGGCTGAGGTGAGGGAATACAGGCCCGAGGTAAGTAGGTACTTGAAGTCGAGATGATGGACGTTATTTTGGCTTGGCTGACTACACCTGCCCCCAAAAAGTCGAAGGTAAAAAAAAATAAAATGGCAGTTGGAGTAGCTCTCAAGGTTAAACAAAGGAAAAGGCGTTCAAGAAAAGGCTGCCAGTCATGAGAGGCACAACGCAACGCAGCCGCCTCGTGAGCAGCGGGAGCGCGGCACCTCATAAAGTCACAAAGTCACTACGGCAAAGCCAATGGCCGGTCATGGAGCGGATGGACGAAGGTATGACGACGACGGACGCGGTATGGCGCTGCGAGGGCGGGGGTTCAGGCCCACAGAAGGCCCATCCATCCATGAGCCCTCCCGTCGCCGTCCATGCTGTGAGCGGCGGCGGCGGTCCCCCTCCCTCTGGGCTCTGGGCTTTGGGTCAAAGGGTCCGGTCTACCCTCTGGTCTGGACTCGAGCATGGAGAGCGTCCATGAGAGGGAGGGGGCTGGGGTCATTGATACCACCCAACGTCTCAGGCTCAGTTACCTAGACGCCGCCTCGGCCTTGCTGCTGCAGATGCAATAAACGCCAGGACAAAGTTTCTTAATGCAGGCGTCTTGTGCTTCCTTGAAAGATGAGTGAGACTCAGTGAGACTTCTCAAAGCCCGACTCAGACACTCGACTCAGACATCGACTCAAACTCATCATGGCAGCCTCTTCTCGTCTGCTGGACAACTCCCGTGGGGCCTGTCACCATCCAGTCACTGATCAGGCGCCCACTCCATGCGCCGGGGGGAAGCCCACTTCCCACTGTCCTGTCCCTCTCGTCTAGCCCTTCAGCAAGTCACGTCACGAACCAAAAGCCTAAACAAGCACGTTCTTGGAGCTCCACCGGCCGCCCAGGTTGGCGTTAGCGCCCCTCGGGGTAAACGCCCTGCCAGCCATTGCGTCCCTTTGGTTCCTGATCGTCCACCGCAAGCAGCCGCCGATCTGCCCGGGGGCTCCTTTCATCTCGGCGCGAAGCAGTCAGAGAGTTGAAGCAGCGCGCGTCTGTGCAACGTCGCGGCGACTTGATGGAGGACACCCAAGATCGCGTGTTGTGAAACGGTCCTGTCCTGCCGGGCCTGCTAAGTTGTTTCCTCCTCGTCAGGTACCCCCCCGGCACGTTCTTACAGGGGCCATCACGGCAGGTCGTCGCACGTGAGAGGGGTCAGGTGAACTGGGCCTCCATTAGATCCAACAAACTCGGCCGTCAAACTCAAGACGCAGGGCCAAGCTTTTCTGCGCCGAGAACTTGCGTGCTCGTGCTTATGCGATCGCCCGAAAGAGGCACTCTTTGCACATCACAACTTACAATCCGAAAATCTCGGTTCCCAGCTTCTCTCAGTCGCCTTGATCTCTGGCTGATCCAGCATGTTCCTGATTCGATCTAGCTCCGGTTCCGGCAATGGGCCTGTGTCAGCGTGCACCTTAAAATAGCCCAGCCCTTGTAATGGAGCTTGTTAGCTTCTAGGCCTTTTGCTCTGTAGAGCATTGACATGTTTTGTCGAAACTCCCAAGAATCGGCTGTTTAATCTCAGATGCCCATCTTTGCAGCTACCGTCTTCTTCTCTGCCCAGGTACCGCTTGTTCGGCATAACCGCTGTCAATCGACCTGCCCTCCGCGGTTGTAGTGGCACCACGCTGTGGTCAAACATGGTCAAACATGGCACTGAACCATGCCACCAGATGCCCGGATCCAGGCACCTACGTAATTAACTAACCGGTCGGCCAGAGTTATCATGATGGATCCCTCCATGCGGGTCCCAGATCGGCTCAAGAGTCCAGCTCCATCGGGAGCCCCGGTTCTCGTGTCGACAACTCCAGCGGCGCCCTCCGATATGCCGATTCTCCTTGCTCGTGGCTGAGCAGATGTGTCAGGCCAGCCATGAGCAGGTATCCTTTCAGGGGTTAATAAGAATAGCCTCAACTCAAAAGGCATAAATCTCATGAGGCTCCGGCCAACAACGCGCTAGTGTCATTGTGTTGGCTGATCTTCTCAAGAGCCTCATTGTCAACATCCATTCAAGTGCCGGAAACGGCACCTCGTGGGGATCAGCAACAAAAGCAATTCAGCCCTTTAAGCCAGGGCGTTTCTCTATTTCCAATCCGTCGTCTATCGTATTCGCGACGCGTCAAGTATATCCCAGGACCCATCATCCTCCAAAACCATGCTCGTACGCCGAAGCCAATCAAATCGAGACAGACCCTGCTGCCGATGCCATCTTCGCCAGATCCAATCCGCCATGCCACTTAGTTGATGCCATTGTCTTGACTTGAACCGATCCGTCGCATCTATAACCCGCCAGAGGATACCCCTTCAGCCTCATCCTCCTTACCGAGGTCCCATTCCCTCTTCTCGCCAGCCTTGGACCAACGCACACTCTCTGCACTCTTCTCGTCCGCATTACCAGCCCGCGGAACCTTATCATCTGTGAATCCAACTGTGCTCGGGCGCTGTTCCTGGCTTTGCCGAAGCTTTTGGCGGTTTCTAAACGCCTCCACCGCGTCGTCCCAGTTACCACCTCCCTCATCATCATCCATCTGGATATCCTTCTTGGGATCGTAGTTTTCCGAGAATCGTCGATCGATCCCTGATGATCCCCCGATAGTCCCTCGCCCGCGGTATTTCGGAGGCGGTGCTGGCCCAAAAAGATCTTCTCCGGCATCTGAATCTTCCTTCTCCTCATCCTTCTGCTTCCGTGTATCGTTCGTCGTACTCAAGGGCGACCGATGGCGATGCCTGCTCTTCGTCTCTCTTGGGGACCGAGACCGTCGGCGACGCGTAGGTGACCTAGACCTATCTTTCCGTCTCCGGGAGTGGCGATGTCGTTCCTCCTCTTCAGAGCCTCTGCTCCGTGATCTTTCGCGCCGCTTGTGCTCCCTCCTCGACCGCTCCGAACGTGACTCCCCATCATCAGTCTTACTGTGACGGTCTTCTCGAGATAATCGCCCATGATGCCTCCGATCGTCGCGCCGGTCCTTGAAGAGGTCCCTATCCTTCGAATCACTTTCGCGCCTAGACTTGTGCTCAGATTCTCGCTTTTTCGAGTCTTTGCTGGAAGATGGCCCCGCGTCATCATCACTTCTCCTGCGCTTCTTTCCACCGAGAATCGCATGGATGTCGCCCATCTGTCGTCTTCGTATGTCGTGTGTACTCGGGTTTGTTTTTCGCCGCTCAATCTCCTTGGCGCGCTCCAAGTCTTTCAACCGCGCTCTCGATTCGGCAGCTTCCTTGGCCAATAGCGCCTTGTTGTGATTATCGGTGTCTTTGATGATATGTCGAAGGAATCGTGTGTTTGGCTTAAGCATGTTCGCGGGTCTGAAGCCGTGTCAGCAACAGACTTGCCAGACCTCTGTTGGACTCCATTACTTCTTATTCTCGCGATATGCTTCCATGCCCATTGCCGAATACTTGAGGGAGCAGTCGCTTGCCTCCTGGGCAAGCAGGTCCGCGACGTAGTCGTCGGTAAGGATCTCGTCGTTCGACATGGCCAGTCGTGTTCAAAAAATTCCAAGCATAGACAACTCGTATGATAAAAATCGCAAATTGGATGTTGCGCCAAAAAAGAATGCAAGTTGGAGGATGCCGTCTCCAATATCTTGAATCTCCGTTCCCTTGATGTCAGCAAGCATATGCCCCCGCTCACCGCCTTAGATAAGCAAGGTTACCCGCACTAACCTGTTTTAGGTCGGAAGTAAACACTATCGCAACTTAAACAGCTCCTGTCGCGCCGTTAAACAGAACAAACCCTTACAAACGCCAATCATTGAATAAGTTTCATCCAAACTTGATCAAACATAAGCCTTTGATACGCATCCTTCCACAATGGATCAAACAAAGACGCAAGAGGTCCTTGAGGCCTTGGATGAAATCCGGTCAACACGCGAAATCTCCATCATCAAACTCAGCGAGCCCATCTCAAGCTCAACCCCCCAAGATTCCCGTCAACGAACATCAGATGCGTCAAACTCGGCTCTCGACGCGCCAACGCCTGCTAGCTTGGCAGCGGATCTTGCGCACTACAAGGAACTGTTTGCCAAACTGCGCTTCTCGTACGTGCAGCAGGTCACCAAGGAAAAGTTCATCCGCGCCATTGTCGGCGACCCGCCGATGATTGTCACTATGGAGGAGAATATGGAGCTCGAAAAGGAGAACGCCGGCGCCAAGAAGCAGCTCAAAGAGCTCAAGACTGAAGTGGCCGATATGGTGACGGATTTGGAGCGCAGGGGTATCGAGCTGAGCAAGAAGTACGAAACGGTGCAGCTTGAGACAGCAAAGTTGCTGGAGATGCCAACCAAGATTGAGGAGCTGGAGGCACGGATCGAGCAGCTTCGAGCATCGCAGGAGACACCAGCGGGATCAAGCCCCAACATGAACCTACCACTCGCCAAGACACAGGATCTCGTTACCCAACGAAAGCGTGAGCAGCAGGAACTTGCTCGAGAACTGGAGTCGCTGCAGGCCAAGCTTCCCCGGAAGAGGAAGGAAGCCGAGCGGCTCGAGGTTGAGCTTCAGCCTCTTGAAAGCAAGCGTCAAAACAGTGCCACAGCGGCACGCGAAGCGAGGAGGAGGAAAGAGGCTGCTCTTGGTGGTGCGGCAGATGATCTTGAGGAGAGGGCTAGATGGTGGAGAGCCAGTGAAGGTGTGTTGAAGCAAGTTTTGGATATTAAGAATTAAGAGCATTTCTGCAAGACATCTGGGACGGAGGTATTACGGTCGGCGTTGAACGGATACGAGATGGGCATGAAAGCAAGGCGTTGGAGGCATGCTGTGATAAGGATTCAGGGTGGCTGTCGCGTAACTGGGCATCACAGCAGTCAATTTCTCATGATATCAAGAACATTGTTAGCAGCGCGATGAATATGATCGCCTCTATTTCATACTTATCAAGTTAATTGTGCTCTACTAGGAGTGTGTTTCTTGCGACCGTGCAACACTCGCTCCGTCTCTCCGAAGAAGTGTCCAGTTCCGCAATGATATTCAAATTGCCGAGCACATTCGCAATGACGAAGCTCTGACTATCCCAGCTACTTTTTATTCCCAATACTCTGCAAGAGTCGACTTGAGACCAACACTTTGTGGTGGACCTTGAGACCAGTCAAGGCCCCCTGAGGGCAGGTTGGAGCATTAATGTTGAGGATTTATGAGGGGCCAGAAGAGATGAGTTGAGTGTCATCAACTGGAACCATAAAAGACATTAGGGCCGTTCATCTACAGTTTTCATATCTCTTGAGGCATTGAAGTTGTGTAGCCCTGTGTCATCTCATGCCTACTTCATCTTAGGGCGAATACACAATAGCAACTCAACTCTTTCATGCACGTCCGTTACGTACTCGTATATATGCATAAACGAAAAATAATTGTTAAGGGGACCCTGAACAAACCTTAGATATTTCTTCTTTCTTTACACCTGTCGTTATGAGTTAAACTTGATGGATACTAATGAGTTCACCAGGCGTAGCCTCATCAACGCCAAATCTAGCCCCCTATGCAGTTATACCTGACAGATCCCGTCTTCATTTTATAACCAATTCACTACCAGGAAATCATTTAAGCCTTTCTATTCCTACACACTCAATCTATAGTCACAGGATTTACTCTCCGGTGCCTCAATTGTTAAATCACCATGAGTTCCAGGAGCGGCATAGGGTAGGCGACATTGCCAAGGTCACGCGCTTCTTCAACCACCAGTTAATTGCCCTTGATAGACTAATATGTCTTCTTATGTGTTGTTAATATGAGATATGATTGAATAGTTGGACATGTACCGTGTAGCATCACATCTCAACAAGGCCCTCATGGATCGGTAGGCACCGCAGTAGTCTCATCAATGGACGCATAGAAGCCAGACCTCCAGTGCGGATCATACATACTCTTCAGGGCAATCCGCCATTCTTGATACCACGGCTCATAGCCATACATAGCTAACTTAACCTCTTCACTAACTGAATAGCCAACACAATTCTACAACTCACATTGGCGACTGGCCTCGTCGAGAACATGTAGGAGCCTCTGACCAATGTCGACAGCCTTCCAACCAAGCCATAATCCTGAGGTACATACATGATCACTACGACAGTCAAGAAACTGGTATCCTGGCGGGCATACGGGATACATTCGCTAGGGACGGCCTTGACGCTGTACATAGAGTTATCCCCAAGCAGGGCAGTCAACGTATCAAAGCCCCAACGCCTCGCCATTGTCGGTCCAGTAGCGTTTAAATACTTATCACCAAACAGATATTCTGTACTTCTCAACACCTATAAAGAAGAAAAAGACGCTAAAAATAGCCTTTGTGCATGGCGGTGATTCGTTGGAGAAGCCTGGTTGAGTTGCAAGTTTGGGATATTCTCCATGCCTAAGCTGCTAGAGGGACGAGCCCCGTTCGTAGGATGGTTTGGAATAGATGGAATCGACCGCCGTTGCTTTTTCTCAAAGGATTGCGAAGAGGATATTGGATCGGACGGTTGTCAGAGCATGGAGGGGCCGGTAGGGGCATGGCTCTTACATTGTTTGGGTCAATATTAGAGTCGTTGAAGACCATGGGGCGGTGAATGACATTGAAAGAATAGTTACACATGATTTTTGATCACATTCTCGTTGATTCTTCCATACAAAGCCTCAGTTTAGTCACCTGAATCAGTAAACATCTCGTATGGTACTCGAGGTCGAAGATCTTAGATGTGATAGAGGCGACGACGGTCAAATTGCGAATGACTCTACATAGCTCAACACAAGTCTAGGTCTACGTCGATCGTACACTGGTTCCCATCGACCAGGATGAGGTTCCTTGAGACAAGCTGGCCTGGTATCAGTCCAGTGTGATCTCGGAGGAAACCATGGCCACCCCTTAGGCCACGCCGTGGAACTCACCACCTGTTTCTGTTTCCCAAATCAAGGATTGAACATGCAATGGGTGTTGAACTACGACCCCCTGCGTGTTTTCTTGTTTTCTACGGAGCGTCGACACCTGTCATTTAAGATTCCTCTACGAGCCTTGACTGTATGTGTGTTGGAGATGTTGGCAGCATAACTGGCTTGTTCAAACATCGGAATGTATCTTTCATCATCGAATTCTCATATGGAGCCAATAATGACAAGGGCCAATTGAAGGAACTGGCAGCTTTCAACTACAACACGTACAATCAGAGCAGTATTAACGCCCGTGTGCAAGACTCGCCGTTTCACCAACATAGCTCTCCACGCCTGAAACCACACCTATCCTGACGGTAGGATTATGCACTGCCGACCATCTCGTTGTCGCCCCACGGAGGCCATCCGAACCCGGCAGGTAGACCTATGCGCGGGTTCGGAAAGCCGCCCATCGAGGTGGTCTGCCGGGGAAGCATGCGCTGCCAAGGCCAGTCCCTGGCAGACGAACAGGGCGAGGGATATGGCACATGATGCGACGACCTGCGAGGAGCTCCATGATAGGTCAGTTCGTCTATGTCGGGGTGTCGGGGAATAGAGTGCCGTCGGGGCGCAGACTTTACGCGTACAAACTTCACGAGACAAACAGGAGAGCCAGGAGAAGATCGAATTTCTCTTGATTTTTTCGCATCACTTGCATCAGTCAAGCAGCTCTAAGCCATCGACTCATGTACACGTTGTTTCATGGCGTTTCCTGGCGGTGATAAGTTGACGTCAGGTCGGGGCGCTGCGTTTCGCCCAAACAAGGATAGGGCTATTGTAAGCTGTAAGGGATGAGTTGGCGATGCTGATGAAGAGTTATTCATAGTTATCAAGCATGTAGCGTATCGTGTATATGATACAGAGACTCTTTTATTCATGCTTGTGCATTGTTCATGATTGTTCGATACTGGGCAAACAAGATGAGAGCGTGATGGTCGGACTCTTGAAGGACCCGTCGACGGGAATACGCGTAATTATGAGCGAGCGAGGATATGCGTGGGCGCGGGGGATACCAGGACCCGACGGGAGCGAGAGCGAATGGCACCTCAGGCTGCGAGACAAGGCATGGAAAACACTGAGCAGTGGCTGATAATGCTTGACCTCATGGAGCCATGGTCATTGCTTGGCTTGGCTTGATGGTGCTCCCACCGTCTGGGCTGTCGTGATTGATGATTGACGCAGATCCTGGCTCAAGGCGTCGGTTTAGAGAGCGTCTCGATAATTCTGTCCACCAAGGGTCAAACGCCCAGAAGGAGGGGGAACTGGAACTGTCCATGGATGGCATTGTGCCAGTTGCAGCGCCCAGGAGGCACCTCACAACACGATGCCTGGATTTGAATTTACGGACAGCAGAGCCAAGAGGGGCGGGCAAGAAATTCGTATCTCGCATTCACCCCACGTGCATCAGCTCTGCAGGGAATCATTTCTAGGCGGGCGAGCCAATCGCCAATACGCTGTGTCCGTGTCGAGGGGCCTTGTCTGAGATGCTACGCACCACCATCCTTTTTGCCCTTTTTCGACTCTTGAAAGGAGTTTTGTTACGTGGAGGGGCACGTCTAAGCCTCTGGAGGGAAATGAGAGGTGACGCAGCCCTAGGTGACTGGACAGCCTTAGGCAAGCTTGGCTCTCGGTCTTTTCCCCTTTGAAAACCTGGCACTCACTTCTGTGATGCCTAACGTGTACTGTATCGAGCGAGAATGCGTGTCTCGTCGACCCAGCCACCGTCAGGAATTATTGGATGTCAAGTGGCTGCCTCCCGTTGTGACAGGGGACGGGACAATTGGAGTGCGACATGACTGCAGAAGACCAGACCTATTGTTGGGGGGACCGGTCAACCTTGGAGATGCACCGACGGATTTAAGTCATCGGAATATTCAAACAGTCATCAAGTCCGGAGTTAAAGGGCGTTTTGGAATCAGCAACAAGCTTGTTTGTGCTAAAGCCCAGGCCAGGGGTGGTGACTACTCCACTGGATCCCTCTCCACAGAGTTCTCTGCAAGATTCCATTTTTCTTCTTCAAACCCGATCCTTTTCATCATCTCCTCGGCCGGTCGGGGCCCTACAAGACGCCGGGCACAAGAAAATAAACAGGCACAAGAGGACCCAAGATCCAACATGGATCTCATCTGGGCCGAGTTATGCTCGCTGGCTGCCGGAGGAGGGCTGCCCCGTCCCGGCCCCACATTCTGCACCGCGTGGCCGTGACAGCCAAGGGTAAGGGTGGTCCATCCATCCATGGCTTGGTGTGTGTGGGTGGGCTTCTTACAAAAAAACAGAGCGAGGAAATGCGAAATGCGAAACCGAGCAGAACGAGCAGAGGTGGACTCTCATGATAGACGGAGGAACAAGAGACCAGCCACTTGGTCGGACACACGATGGATGATGGAACACGCTCTCCTTCGCTCAACTCGTCTTACTTACAGCAATCCCATGGTGATACGCCTATACGCCGCCAGCGAAGCAATCCAATCCAATCCATTGAGATGCTCGATTTAGAGGCGGAGTCAGATATGGGGATCGCCCGTCATCATCGTAACCGCCTGGTTGGGATTTCCCCAAATGCTGACACCCATGGACGATATGGAAAGCCGCACACGCAGGCGAGAGGGATGGGGGAGAGAGATGCAGCGACACGGCAGCAATTGGCTTGCTCGAACCATTTACCAAGAAAGGAAATCTTCTATCCTCACTCCCCTTCGCCGGTACACACCCCTAGCAGTCGCCGGAGGGTAGCAAGAGCCCGAAAGCCGGGCTACATCTCAGATATGCGATGCCCGTTCGGCCCACCCCACGTCTGAACTCCGCACTCCGCGGGGAGCGGCATTGTCGTTGAGGTCCGCGGACTGTCCATGAAATCTCGAGACTCAATTGATCAACAAGCTCTGCAAGGTTCCTGGGTGTAGCAAAGAGCCGAAGGGCAATCAAGGTAGCCTTAGGGATCTTTGTAGTCGGGCAGGACGCACAGAGCATCATGAGGCTGCTTAGGCTTGGCTAGCATTGACGCTGCGTCGACGTCCAATGCCGTGCGTAGGCGCCGTTGAAGCTTTTTTACCTTGGTTTACCTGGATGGCCATGGATAAGACAAGACAAAGATCCATGAACAAGAGACAACTTCCAAGCGGTCAATGGATCTTAGACCCAGCCCCCAACTGCATTGGATTGGATTGGATTCGAAACTCTCAACCAAAAACAGCACCAAGCGCATCATCAGTCAGCGTTTGTGAGCCTCCATCTCAATTTGGTCCGTCGCTTCGTCCGTCGGTGTCGTTACGCCCCTTGTCAAAGCTTAGGGCTGACTCCAATGGAAAAGAAGCCCCCTACCCCGAATCAATCCTGTCGTCCACCCTCGTCTATTGGACTGCGTGTGTAATGCGTGTTGCTCTGTAATCGAGGGCGGCCGACCTAACGAGCGCGCGCGCGCGCGTATCATCTCATAGTCGCTGCCCCTCCCGTTATTGTTTGGCGTTATGTTATGTCCCATCTACAGTTGACGCCCCCCTCCCTCTCCAAAACCTTCTTCTGCCCGCCCGCGTCTTCTGAGTTGCTCTCGTAAGCCGTTTGCAATCTCCAACCCCCATCTCCATTCCCCCTTGTCGGGGACCATGACAAACCCAAGCCGAAGCTTAAAAAGAAAAAAAGACTTGGGAGAAAAAACAAACCGTAGGATGACCCCAGCTCTTTTTTTTCTTACTGTAGACCCGCCAAAACATAACCTCTTGCAGTTTGGAATGGGCGCCCGCAGGCACTAACAAGCTTCCAAGTGAGCTAGGGTTTCTGGGTCTGGCTCCTTTTTTTTTCTTCCTTGGAGGGGGATGGATAATGGATGATGAATGATGACTCTTATCCCGTTATGTATTTCACATCCATCCGGCCATTGCTCAATAATCATGGACGGATTGGTAAACCTCAATTCGTCCGTTCCGCGCGCCAGCCCGCCCACCGCCCGGATTTACGGCCCAAGCAAAACGTGCTCTCTTAGGTTTTTTTTTTCTTCTCGTGAGGCTTCTGGGGTCGTCTTAGCGTCGGTGCTGTTACGTTGGAGAGCTGTTTGGATTAGTAGAGGGCGTGCCGTTAGCGTCCATGTCAAATGCTTTTCGGCGTTAATCATGGTCAAGGTTGATGGGTTGATTTGCAATCATGGACAATTGGGCCAGGCCAGGCTAGCCAGAGGCAGACAGCAACGATACCGTACCGTACATACTCTGTAACATTCACAGGCAATCACAAATTAACCAAAGACAGAAAGACTAATTCTCCAATTATTTGTCCCGTCCCCTCACGCCATGTGCAGGTGCGGACTTGCGCCCGTTTCCGCACCCTCCATACAAAGATACTGTACCAACGGAATCACGGAGTTTAAGGTGTGCGCGTGTGCGAATGAATGCGCGCGGACGCCGTTCACTCTTTGACTTCAGGTTTGCTGGGTCGCCCGTTCGGCCACCTTCGCAGCCCGTGGTGGATCTCGGTCTCGGGCCCCGATGGACAGCGGCAGAGCAAACACAAATCGAGAAAGGACCAAAGATACTACTGTAGTCAATGACGTGTGACACCCTTTTCATGATCTGATGGGAGGGATCCCTTCCCTGTCCGTCTCTGCTGCGGTTGGATGCAGGTCTAGAATCCCATTGACGGCTCAACGGAGAATTCATCAATGTGACATGACAGATCCATCCCATGGACACGGCAAACGCCAACAACACCCGAGTTCACACCATACGGTACTGCCACGCATGCATAGGGCTCGGCAATTGTCGTTCAATTTAAGGCCATGGACGAAAACAGCCGTCACAATAGAGTTTTGGAGCACGGCAATTTCTTCGTGGCAATTCGGGGACTCGGATTAAATGGTATGCGCCGTCTATCAAAAAAATATGCTTCTTTTCCCCAGAAAACCTTCACAAGGTTACCTTGCCCGAGTGTGCACTTGTTGACCCAGCCCCCTTTCCCCCTGGCGCCCGGGGTGGAAAGAGAGGGAGAGAGATGTCCCTTTTCGTGCCATATTCCATCCAATGTCTTTATCGTATGCCCATATTCCGTATTTCACACACCTTGCCTGCCAACCTGCCTGCCTGCTCCGCTTCCAACTTCCACGTTGTCCGTCTCGTGGCGTTCGAGTTGGGGGAGCTTTGTACAAGATTCCCATGTCCAGCCTTAAGAGAAGTCATCCAACGCCAGCCGCCAAAAGGACACACTCGATTCTACGAGTTCGCGTCCTCTTTTCGTACAGATGAAAAAAAAAAAAAACACCCCAGAACCCTAAAAATATGTGCCCAGAATGGTAGAATGAAAAAAGATACCGATAAACACCGTGCCGCGTGACGAATTTCGACGTGAGGGGAATGGCCGTAAACAAGTAAATCTATAATACTGTACAGTCAAGCGCAGTCAGGGGCCGTGGCGGTTGTCATAGTCGCATCGGTTCGCCGTCGTAGCCTGAATAGATCATGGGATCGCCCATGCCCATCATCACTTCGGGGTTGGGACACGACAGGACGTGGGGCTTGATGGTGCCAAATTCGGATTCGACGAGGCCTTGATTGAGCAGGTCCATGTTGGCCATCATTCCGTTCTGCTGCTGTTGGAGGAATTGCATCGTCAGGTCGCTGGGTTGAGGCTTGGCCATTGACCAAGCAGGGAAGCTCGACATGGACGGGGACTGCGAGGGGAACATGGCTGAGGCGTCGATCTCGGGAGGCGGGGGCGCAAAGTCGAAGTCGCTGCTGCCAGTGAAGCTCTGCGGCGAGAGAGTCATGGCGTTGCTGTTGCCAAATGCAGCCTTTCGGTAGTCGTGCTCAAAGTCGGAGTGGTCGAGCTCGGATGACGATGCTCGTTCTGTTCGGTTGCACACTGAAGAGTCTGTGTCCTTGACCTCCTTCTGGGGCTCCTGCTCCTTCTGCTGGTCTTCGAGTTGTCGTGCCAGCTCAGCCATGCCGGCCTCGTCTTCGGGGAATACTGAGTGCACGGGGAGGTCGATGTCGCTATTGGGTCGGATGCAGCCAAGCTTCTGCGCGATGTTGTGGATCACGGGCTGCCCGCGGTCGTTGAGCTCGGGCTCACCCAGCTCCCAGGGCTGGTTATTCCGGACCATGGAGTAAAGCTTGTGGACAGTGGCGATGAGGGCGAATTGGGTGTTCTCGAGCACCTCGGCGTATCTGTGGCATGTGTAAGTGACGGGTGGATCCAGGTAAGCTTCTTCCACACATACCCTCGAGGCAGTTGCTTGTATTCCATCTTCTTTCTAACACCGGCGGTGCATACCAAACCGTCATCCTTGCATCGCTTGCAGGGGAATTCACCGTCGCACTTGATCGTGTTAGTGGGGGGACACACTCGGAGTTTACCAGACATACCTTGGTCTTCTTCATTCGACATCGCTCACAAGCCTTCCACACACGCTTATGTCGACCGTCCATGCCAGCGGTATGTGTGATATGGTCGTGGTGGTGAATGGCGGCGGCACTAGAGCTCGCTCGTTTGGAGGCGCGGTGGACAGGCTTGACCGACTTGGCACTTGATGTGCTCTTTCGTGAGAGAGTCGACTTGTGATCCTCTGCAGGAGGCGAGGGCAAGCTACTTGAACCCATTGTTGAAGATCTTGTCTTGACTGTAGGGCGAATGGGTCGAGGTGTCATCCAATCCAGAGTGAAGAGGTAAGATAGATATGTTGGGATGGATGTAATGTGTGTAAGTGGGATGAAGAGAGGGATGAACCAGATAGCTGGGAAGGGAGGGGGGAAGGATGTATGTATAATAAGAATGTGAAGCAACAGGGAGAAGAAAAAGGGTTCGACGAGCTTAATAATAATAGCAGTCGAAGCCAAGAGGCATATAACGCGCAGCTGGATTAGGACAGGACCAGGCCCAGGCTTGTGTGACTGGTGACTGTCTGAGATATGCGTAACGGCCTTGAATTAGGTGGATTATGTGAGAATGGGCCACGGCCCTCGGAGGGTTTTCTATCAACTGTCCGGCGCCGCTTGCGGTGCGGGAATCAATGATGGATGGTGAGGGAGGGTGTGTGCCTAACAGTCGGCGAGGTCTTTATGTCCGAGAAGGCGAGGGCGACAGGGATCGTCCAGGGAGCGAACAAGGGCCCGCAGACTGAGGTTGTGGTGGGTCGCCCCGCGGCGTCGACAAGATGCCCCTAGCTGAAGCCAAAAGTCCGCGCGCGACGGGCGGACTTACGGGGGGGGGGGGGGGGGCAGAGAAGAGGATGGATGGACGAGTGGTGAGGAGAGAGGATGGGATGGGGTGGTAATGCTTTTGGGCCGGTTGCTGACAAGGGGAAGGGAGAGTGTGCTGTACTGGCAACGGCCGTTGGAGAAGGACAGCTCAAGCTCAGATGAGAGGACGCGTTATGCTCAAGGCGCAGATCGAGACTAACAGTTGATGAGGGCGAGGCTGAGGCACAAGGATCGAGTGCGAGAGCGAGAACGAGGCAGGGGGGTTTTTGGAATTGGTTGTGCTTCTGAGTGAGTGAGGGCTTGTTTGGAATCGTAAGGTGGAGCACACGACTCTGCTTTGGTGATGGATGATATGTTTTGTTGGCTGCGAGTTTGATGCTGTGCTGTGCAGTGCTGTGCAGTGCTGTGCAGTAGAATGCTGCTGGACAAGGTGATATGCTGCGAAGCCTGTGTGTGCGTGGACGTCTCAAGGCTTATAAAGCTATCATTACCGTTAAAGGCTGACAACTTATGTCCAGGTTCGTCTTGGTCTACAAATGCGTGTAAGACGTTGGGATGTGGGGAGGGGGGCGAGAGCCAGAACACCGGGCGGCCACGTCTTGATATATATCCCCAATTTTGAGGATGAACGAGAAAGACTCGCTTTGGATGGTTCTCGGACGGATCTCGTCATCATCATGGATGCTGCTGGATCATCAGGATCATGAAAAAGAAGCGGGCCTGCCGTCTACCCGCACGGCTCGCTTCTACTCTCTGACTCTGTCCGCTTCTCGCAGTATCGAGCATCCACTCACCTCACCGAATCCTCCTGTCACCACAAAAAACAGAGTCGCAGGCATGGCATAACGCGCATCTCGGCGCCTCCACCGCAGGGGGGCACGAGGTCGAGATGGACTGTGATTGCAGATGCAGCCAGCCAGCGGACGACGACGAGGGAATTGCGGGTTGTCCCCGGCATGCCGTGAAGCCGACCTCCGTGACCCAGAACCCAGAACCTTGATCCATGCAAGATTTCCTGATTTCCATTCCGTGTCGTCTTCTGGGGCTTCTCTCCGTCTGCTCGACAAATCCACATGGTTCCCAGCGTGACGGGATGGAGCTAGACTCCGCCAAGACATGGAACGGGAAACAGGGCCACCACTGTCGTTCTCCTCGTTACGAGCATGAACGAGAAAGACCAGGAATCCCTCCAGGGGAAACTCAAAAATGCCCATCTCATTTTCTGGACTTGTCGTGCCTATCCCATCAACTGACAGGCATGGGTTGGGATACGCTGAAACCCCTTGCGGCCATCTTGCCATGCGGTTGCGGCCCCTGCAAAAAGAGGAACCACCCTTGCTCGACCAACAACAGGTAAGTTTTTGACAGTGAACAAAAGCCCTGTAGCTTTGGTCGCGCGCGCTGTCGGCCGCGGGCTGTCGTACGCTCTCGGCCAATCCAGCAGCGTATTCAAGATCCTCGTAGAGGGGAAAAATAGGGAACAGAGTTGGTAGGGGGGGTGTTCCCGGCCCCGATGGCCCCGATGTCGACGCCCGGCCCCGATGCAGATACCGCCCCCAGGTACGTGGCGATATCGTGGACTGGACTGAGATTGCAGGTTTGCGAATCGTCATTCTGGCCGTATCTCAGCTTTATGGCATGGGTCCATCTGGGCTGCCTCTGGGTGGTCCATTATCATGTTCTGTTTATGCTGCAGTTGGTTCACCCTTTTGACCGCTTATGCAAAGTTCTTCCCAAGACATGGCTGAGTAAGTAACCATGGAGACTTGTAAAGTCCGATCATCAGTGAGTAAGCGGAATGCGGAATCACAAAAAACACCAAGACACAAAACAAAGCGGCCTTTGTCGTGGTCATGAGCGCCTCCGCTGCCCGTGTGTCCCCACCGCACTAGAAAGAAAGCTACGCTAAAGCGCTGCTCCTGCAAAGCCTACTGTAGATAACTAATCCCGCCGTGCCTCCTGACTCTTTTTTTACTCGCACGCAACTCGCTTCCCCGGCCTCTGGGTGAAGCCGCGAGGTGCGTGGTGCGTGTGGTTGGGCGCATGTAGGGCTGGCGAGGTTGCGCTGATCAGCACAGCGAGCTGAGAGGGTCGGCACGGCATTGGGAATCCCAGGGGGCAGCCCCAGGTACCGCCGCACCGCCCCATGGCTGTGAGGGTACCTGGCGTGAGGTAGGTGTGGTTCTCCAAATCCCGCCCCGGCACGGATATAAGTGCCAGCCCGGCGGGCTTTTGCCGTCGCGGTGACGCATCATGGCTCATGGCTTACTAGCTTCCCCCTACTGTACGGTCCTCTGCACGTTGGGCTAAGGGGGCGTGTGTTTTGGGTCTGTCTGAGGTCACAGGTTTCGAGTTTTTGTCAAGAGAGAAAAGAGAAAGGCCTGAAGTCCGGACTTCTCCAAGGGCCGACCCCGATCGGACTCCGCGGGCGGCAATTACCAGGCCGCATTCGCCGCATCGCATCATGCTTCTTTTCTCTCTGTTGTCGAGAATTCACATGCGCTTGCTTCTATTTGCCGTTCATGACTTGCCGGCACAAGACCCCGTGCCTGATCCCGAGTAATCGGTAAGGGCATGGCCTCCGCGGCTTGGCCCATCCATCCATCTCAATGATCTCATCATGGTGTTTTGTACCGTGCCCAGATTCATCTCGCTCCCATTCTCGCACCCCTATTTTTCTCCAGCTACCAGCTGGTCCCCCGATTTTTATTTTTGAGTGTGAGACAAGAGAATAAAAATCCCACTTTCAATTTTGCATCGTGGATACCGCTAGACTTTGGGCACAATGGATGGATGGGCCCATTCCCCTTGACACCCAGCAATCAAGGGCGCCCCCGACAAGACATCCATTCCTCGCTTAGAGCCCCGTTGAAGCTGTTCGCAGAGATGCTTTCCTCTAGCCACCGCCTCAAGCCCAAACGGGAGCCCGAGAAAACGTGCTGCCGTTTCTGATTCGGCACTTGGGGAGACGGACGAGGCTCGGCGACATCTCGTCAACTTGGCTTTCTGCTAGGACAGCGGAACTTGCAAAACCTTGAGCCTCATCTCGCTGTTCCTTAATCGCATCTCGTCTCTTTGGTTGGTTGGTAAACTCATCCCCACGGCACCACCGTCCCGAGGCCACAACCACCGACGTCATACGTCTTGATCTGTCACTGAGACAAGAACAGTCTCGAGCAAATCAGCAGCGTTACCATCACGTTTTTAATTCTCACTGCAGGCCTTGATTGTCTCAAACTCTCGTGTTGAGTGACGGTGCCAAACATGCTTACTGCGAGATGCGAGAACAGAACAGAACAGAACAGGGCGTGTGCGTCTGCGTCTGGCATCCAATGTGTTGATGCGTTGTTGCATCCATTGATTGGGTCGTGTTGGTGCATGATTCCTCACCTCGGGAAGTCAATAACAGCATGGCCAAAGCGAAAAACCCTGATCGCCCACTCAGCGCTAGCTCGTCTTAGTTCTTTTTGCGCCGGCAATAGCAGAGAGCTTCCGGGAATAAGGTCATTCCCAGGGCTGAAGTTTGCCATGACTCTCACATCAATCTGAATCACGTTCATGTGGTGAGTGGGTTTTTCTGACCATGCAATGCATCCATTCACATCCACATGCACACTTGACAATGGATCCATCACAAAGCACATTATCATTTCTCACAGCCATAATCATCATCATCATCACCATCACCAAAGCTATTATCTGACCATCACTAGAGTCAATATCACTTGTCTGATATACTCTCGGAGATAAGAGCTCTCTGCAGCCAACGTGACTTGTGGCGGGCGCAATTGGCTGACTTTGATGTCATGGTGATAGCAAAACGAATGAAGCTTAAAACGTCGTTGGCCACCGAATCAGAATCAGAGCACCTAAATCTTGGAGGGGCCATCTCGCAACGACCGACCAGTCGGCACCACGAGAGCCGAGAGCACGTTTTCTGCCTGGACAATCACAGTCTCATCTCAGCCATATTCTCTCAATCTCCAACAAGACAGCCCGTGGCCCTATGAATTCAGCCGCCAAAAACGTGCGTCTGTGTGAGTGGATCACAAACGAGGCAAAAAAGCGTCGATCGACTGCCACCCCTAGGAATGGATGCCGAACACCGGGTTTCCAGCCTCCATTTCTTCTAGAAGCTCGCGGGAACAACTGCACCCTGCCGCGCTCGGTGCCGGGAGCGGCAAGCCATGGCCATTTTCGCTCCGAGCCACGGGGGCCAGCCCAGCATGTCAAGCAAGCTCTCAAGGTCCCTGGCCGAATCATTAGCCCGTCTTCTCTCTTCTCCATCCTCCAAGGTGTCTGCACGGATCCGAATAACCCTGATCGGTGCCGATGCATTACCCACCGGTCCCCATCATCAGCATCAGTGGCCGACAGACCAGCCTAGCGTTTCTTCAAGACCCGACGCTTGTTGGAGATCAGGGTGTTTGACGCCAGGGGACGCAGACTCCCCCTTGATGGAAATGAAGTCATAGCCTCTTTTTCGCAGATTGCGACCCTACTTTTCGCCGTTGAAGAAAAAATGCCGCTTCAATAGCTTGCAGCTTGTCGTCGCTTCTCATAACCGCCGACCCTCCGCCGTGAGGCGTGTGACTCCACCTCGCGATCGGGTCGGCGATATAACCGCCGACATTACCTTCTGACGTCGACAGCGAAACGGGAACGGGAACGGGAAACGGCCAATTCTCGATCGAGCTTATTCCCATGATTTGACGTTTTCTGGCGCCAATTTCGGCGGGTCGCTGTCATTTCTGCTGTTGCTCCGCGGACGTTGCAGCGCAAAGATGCCATCCATGACCCCCATGACCTGCCATGTAAACAACGCAACGCAATGCAATGCATACAACACACTGGGGATGGAGATGGGGACCATTGCTTGCTTTGTTGGAAATGCCTCACCGTTCATGGCACATGGAAGGGGTTCCTTGACGTTATCGTCTCTTCTCTGATCTGATTCAGTGCATGGATGAGCGAGCTTCAGGTGCGTGAGTGGAAGGGAAGCCCACTTTTACGCTCCCTGCGAGTTTTCGTTTTCCCATCTCGACTCCATTCATCTGTGATCTCGATCCCTTTGAGGACAAGTCTGTCTTTGCCTTCAGAGTTGCTTTTCGAGCCGCCACGCCTCGACTTGCATGAACGGCTGGCCGTTTGGATCCATTCCTTCCTTCCTGCGCACGCCTCATCGCCGACGCCTCAACCCTGTTCCCTTCTAATCTCTTGACGACCCGTTTAGACCGTCCGAGGCCCTCGGCCCTGAGACGCCCCTGGCCCCATCTGGCGAGCTTCCGGTCCTCGGCCCCACATGGCCGGGAATGGCATCAAGCTGTGTTATATCCGCCGCAGGAACTCGGCCGAGAGATGACCAACGAGCCGTCGCCATTCGTTCGACTGCTGTGTCGCCATGACACGATTAGAGTCATGGCACGCAGCTCGAGCTTCTGGAAGCAGACCACAAGAAATCACAGGCTCAGCCCAATTTTCAGGGACAAAATTTTTCATTTCCTTAACAAGACCTTTCGGCACTCGAGCCTTGTTCGGCTGGACCGATGCTCGTCACGTCTATAAACCGGGTCTTTAAGGTGAGGTTGTACTAAAAACCGGGACTCGATGGGGCTCTTTGCTCACCATCCTCTCACCTTATCGTCGGGCGTCCAATCCTCTGTCGACACCTCTAGAAACTCGGCATTCTTCCGGTGTTGGCGGTGGATCTTGGCCTGATGAGCCTCAGAATCAGCCGCATCCCTATCATATCTGGCACAACAGCTAGCAGGGGCCAATAGTGAGCCCCGGCACATCGAAACATCAAATAGTTATCCTCTAGAATGCAAGCCTTGTCCATGGCGGGCGCTTCCAAAACTCCGACAAATCTCCAGCCACGGCCGAGGTGTGGATTCCAGACAACAGATGGCGCCAACCGCGCGACAGACATGTGAGGGTGGATCTCACGAACCACTCCGGGCGACTTATCACGCAAGGAATGCAAACTTGGCTTTTTTTTATGTTGCCTCTTCTTGCTTCCCGATCGAATGGACTATCTGGCCAAGACGTGGGACGAGCCCAGGGGTGGGTATCCAACCTTTGGGCTGGGAAACCCAGAGATGGTGATGCTCGCCGGCCCGATCCCGTGAATGCCCCGTCCTCACAGCATGCCCAGTTATCCTCGGTTAGCATGCAGCTAGCTAGTACCGACATGCCATGTCCATGTGCTTCTGCAGGTTGAAGTCATCCTCCATCTCGCAACCAGACTATGGGAGACCCAAGTGGCAAAGAAGGAAAAATAGAAGACGCCAGCGTCCCGTCCGATATCGCTACCTTGTCAAACTGCCTAGCCACGGCTTCCACCGCCAGATGGCATCAAGCCATCCATCATCCTCCGTCACAGGTCGTTGTACATGATGAGCCGGGGACATTCTTGCTCGCACACTGCCCATGTCCATGCGGCACTCGGTAAGTAATTCATCAGGACTGAAGCCTTGTGTCCATAGGAGGCATTCTCAAACAGGTTTGGGTCGTGACGGCGGACCTTTTCCACAGCATCGGCGGTCGCCAGAGCGAGGAAGTGTTCTCGACTGGGCCCACGAGGGAGGACTCTATTCCGAGGTCAGTTGATAACCGAGGTCCAAGGCACATCAAGGTGAGAGGAAAAAGGGGGTCCACCGCGGTAAGACTTACAAGGCGTTGCCAAAAATGCCATGGCACAAGCACGGTTCCTTTGTGAGCAGACCGTGTCGCCAGATTATGCTCTGCCCCTTTTCCACGGCCGAGTCGATGCGGTCGTGGAGGTGTGGGAAATACGGACGCAGTGAGGTGAGCGAGTACAGGAAGCCAGGGGCGCCATGGCACCACTGTACGAGGTTTGAACTTCTTCCCTCCTTTAGGTTCCTCGCGCTGGATGGCCAGTTGCCGTCTGGAAGCTGAAGTTCAAGCAGTCTCTCGAGGCGGTGCGAGAGCTGTGGAGCGAGTGATGGGTTGGAGAGGACGAGCTGGGTGATGATGCCCATGTCTCCGTGGGCAGCACCAAAGTATCGCTTCCCATGCCACTCCCAGTTGCCTCGGCCGTCGTCATCAGTCGCCATGATCCTCTCTGTCAGCCGCCGTAACGGAGATTCCACGAGCCCTGCACTTCCTGGCACCCAGTGTCTGACCATCCGCAACATATACAAGGCACCGGCTCGTCCATAGGGTATCTCTGATGGAAAGGGGTCGTCCTGAGGGTTCAAGTATGGACCGAGAAGCCTTGGCATGTTGGCCAGAAAGTCGACCAAGTGGCCCGGATCCTTGGTCACACATGCTCGCACCGCCTCAAACGACAACTTCTCAGACGAGATGCCACAGTTACCCTTCTCCAAGACCAAATGTCCTCGATCGCCAGCGAGATACTGCCGTGCCCAGAATATCAACTCCTGACCCGAGATGAGCAGGTCTGGGTGCATTTCTGACAACTGGAGGAACAGGTAGGCGAGGCCCGTGTAGCCGGTAAAGAGGCCTCCGAGGTGACGGTCGTGATAGACCTCTCGAGGAGGTGTGTGTCGAACGACGAGCTCGAGGGCGTACGTAAGAAGCTCTTTGGGATCTGATCCCAAGCTCTGCGCGGGAAGATTGTTGGAGATGTATCGTTGATCCATGATGGTGATGTTCCTATCACTCTTTCGACAATGATATCGAGGGCGCTCCCAATGTTCTCATCGTCTAGACGAGGCTGTCGTCAACGTTGGGTTCGACTGATGTTATACAGCGCGCCCCTGTGACACATACCGTCATCTTGGGGAGTGATCAGCAGCCGATGCCTTGTAATTGGGCGTGGGGGAAGACGTTGAGGCTCACGCGACATACCACAAGTACACAAAGAAAAGGGGGCTCTTCTCTTTCAACAAGCAAGAGGGTGTCTCAGTGTCTTATAGCGTGGGGTTTCAACCCGTCTCTGCCTTGTTTCGAAGAGCGACGTCTTCCAAGGTTGGACAAGCCAGTTCAACGTCTGGTCCCGGGACTCTCGATATAGGCTCCCGACGGTTGGGGCCGAGGTGGGTCGCCAGCTCACGGCGCGGGGCGGGTTTCCGGACGTTTGCTCCCGGGGGATGGGTCAGATCAGCGGGTGACGTCTGATGGCGGATGACTCTTGGCGGTGTCGCTCTGAAAGGGGAAATGGCTGCATGCAGTTCCTTGGATTTGGACCAACAGAGCAGGGGTTGGAGGTTGAAACTGATGGCATTCTTATATCAATCACTTGATGAGCGAAGAACACCATCATTACCTCCACTGTCTCCGGAGCAGTGACCCGGTAGGCGGAGGTGTTGCTCCCTCTAGCGTAAGAGGTGACGGGTACCTACCCTACGATGCTCAACACTGAGAATTATTTCTTGCTTGTATTATTGGCAAAAGATGAGATCAAATCTAGTCATTTTTAAGCCATGTACGCCCGTGTCAAGGCCATATTCATAGGGTATTCTTCAATCATTCTCAGGAGGCTTCAAAGTTGTAATGAAATTGCATCTCTTCATGATTCGTACATGTCTTCATTTACACAAAGCCGTACCAGAGCCCCACGTGCCTGAGCGTCAAGGCGCCCCGCCAACCAAGCTCCTGCTGCATGCCAAGATGACGACATCGATTTGAGAGCTTCCTCCCTTGAGCTTCCTTGGTCGAGTTGGAATGGAAAGCTTGTGATTGTCGACCTCGTCACGATATAAACAATCAAGGTCAAGCGATTCACTTCTCCCAGTCAAAACTCTGGTGCTCCGGATATTCAGACCATTTCCATTGCATCTCACCCCACCATTCGCTTAGTCCATCTTCAGCGACTCACCATGGCCGACTCGACAGAAGGCTCAGGATCTGAGCAGCAGCAGCAGCAGCAGCAGCCCAAGCGGAACCGAATGGTCGATTCAGTGGGTGAAAAGGCTCAAGAGGTCTTGTAAGGCTACGACAAGGTTAAATGCCCTTCATAACAGCAGACTGATTATTCTTTAGCAAGGAAGACTATGCGCAGGCTAAAGAGCATGTCGCCCACGCCGCCAAGAGCAAGGCCTATCTCTACCCGATCAAGGCACGACTCCGTCCCCTCCATCTCAGAGAGTACTCATTAACACATTCAACACAGGGAATCATCTACCTCCTCACCCACCGTTCGCTATGGGCGCCATTTCTGTCCAAGCTCGGTCCCTTGATCCTCCTCTCCACGGGTGTCATTGGTGGCATGTTCGCATTCACCTATCTTCCCCAGCTCGCCGTTCTCGTCTTTGTCAACGGACCACTCGCAGTTATAACCACCAGTCTGCTCGTTCTCAACGAGAGCACCACCATCATCAACCTCATTTCTCGAAACTATCTCCTCCAGGATGCGCTACTTGACACATTCGACGGCACTCTGCTCGCGCGCGGAGACACTCAGATCGTGAGCGAGGGAAGAGAGGTCAAATCTGGCAGTGATCCGATGCAGAAACTGGGCAAGATCCTCAAGAGTCCATTTGAACGATTCAGCCCAAAGGCCATCATTCGTTACGTCATGTATCTGCCTCTCAATGCCATTCCTGTCGTCGGTACCGCGATATTTATCATCATTCAAGGTCAGTAGACCTCTCATCGCACATGTACTGTCTTTACTGACTGATTCAGGCCGCAGCCGAGGTAAGGGAGTTCACGATCGAGTAAGTAACACTCTGCCATTGATCGTCGTGTAGTCGTGCTGATGATATTCCAGTACTTTCAGCTCAAGCGATGGTCGGCTCCTAAGAGGTCGGATTGGCTTAACAAGAACGTCGGCCCTTACACAGCGTACGTAACCTTTCCGCGTCATGATTTTCCGGACCTTTTTTGGTGAAGCGTAGCACGCGAAGAGCTGGATATAGCTAATCGACGCATTCGTACAGATTTGGACTTGTTGCCACTCTTCTCGAGATGATCCCGGTTGCCTCCATGTTCTTTGCCTTTACCAACACAGGCGAGTCGTTCAAAGATGACAGATACGAATACAAGCTAACACCGTGTAGTTGGCGCTGCCTTGTGGGCTGCTGATATCGAAGACAAGAATACCACCATGACTGATGAAACGGCCCCATCCCTGCGAGAGACAGCCGAGAAGGCCGAGAAGGCCGAGTAGACGAGCCGATATTTCACCACATTGACTCATCGGAGCCCATTCCTAGCGAGAAAAGATGTCCTTGGAGGAATTTGGTACGACGGACAAGTTTTGGGATGATTTTTCAAGGCGGGAGTTGAAGGAGATCATACAGAGCTAAAGTGAGGCAGCTTGAGCCGATGGCTCCTGCCCATCAACCCGGGTGTCTCTACGTACGTTGAGAGTGTTAAGGCAGGAAGGCTCATGATCACGGGGTTTTTAATCCGGGAAGGTGTTTTCTGTGTGTCTAAGGCAATGGATCTGTTTCTCTTATTTCACAAGAAAGGTCTTGTCTTGTCTCTCGCAACCATCACCGCTTTTGCCCTGAATACTTTCCACGCATGCGTCACGCTGAAGGACTCGCCACCTGTTAAAGACCGACATGAATGATTCAATCTCGAGGACAGGTGCGAGGCAACCAAGGTCACTCAACAATAACCTCTCGAGCAGACTCTATCATTGGAGCTGACTGAATGTGTTCTTGGCAGAGATGACACCCCTTGGCCTTTCGATATTCAGCTGGGTCAACAATGCTCAGTAGTACAGCGTCGGCTACGCTTTTAATATCGATACAGAGCCCGTCGGGGGTTCCAGTTGGAGCTAAAGACCGGATCCACGCCATAGAAAGAATCCTTGGAACGACGCTCAGAAAGCCAAACCTGTCCGTCCAAGGAAACTACAACCTTGCAGTCCGACGGCAAGCTGCATCTCGCCTCGTTGCCGAGGCTAGCTGCAGGTGTTACTGCTGTACCTGGGCATGTCAGTTTGGATCTTCTGGGCCCTTAAACTGTGTGATGCTCGACAGCCCGGCCGTTAGCCCCGAAGGGTGGAAGGCCCGAGATGTTTCGTGCACCAAGCGCAGGACACGGCCAAGATCTCCTCTGTCAGGCACTCTACCGGGGTGGGCCAGATCCCGCAGGAGGATGCACAAAGCGACACGGGCGTGCGAGGGATATGTTGCTGCGAGTCTTGTGTGACCTGTACTTGAGTCAAAAAACTTCTCACGCAAGTGCAGAGGACATCTGTCAAAGGGGCCAACGGTGCTTGGTCTCACTTCGAACTGTCTTGAACTTCGAGACGTCATGATACTCTCAGGGGTTCATCATTAACAATTTATAGCCCGCTCAGATAAAGGATCAGGAGTTGGACGTGTCTTTCTTGTGACATCCATTCCACGGATAGAATGGGAGATGAAGGATGGCCCGTGACATGACACATTGGAACAAGCACCGGTTGATGAGGCGAAAGGGGTATGAATGGCAATCGACGACTGCAAGCAAGCGGTTATGCAACCTCAATCAGGAACCGCCGGTCTGAGCACATGGAAGGACGGTAATATACTTCGGCTCCGAGTTCTACTCATATCTCAAGCGCCGCTTCCGCTCCCGCTCCGTTCCCGCATCCCAGCATATGGAGTTGGGATGATGCCCCGTCTCCGAAGACCGGTAGATTTCTTACGGGAAGCATGGTGAAGCAATCTCTCGGAGATATTTTCCACGGCGTGGGAAGAAGGCTTTTCGCAGCCGTCGACGGGCAACGTATGACGGGCCACGGGGCGGGTTGGAGGACACACAACTCCCTCCCTACTAACACGCAAGACCCCGAGGTGAGGCATTCGTAATCTATCTGACTTTGAGTTGCGTCTGTGCATTCATGTTGTGATAGGCTAACATGGGGGCGAATCGAGAGGACGGTGGTTGAGGAATATGAGCCTATAAGGTATCAGCACCCGTTTCCCCCTTTTGCTGGGCAGCTGGCAAGCACTGCGAGAGAACTGGTGCAAGTTGCACACCTTTTTCGCCTCTTTTCCTTGTTTCTTAGTGCCGCGCGTTCTCGCTCGTTCTCATCCTTCATTCGCATTCTTTTCTTCCACCTCACTTCTCCTCTTCTTCGCGTCAACCCCAACGAGAGATATCTCCTGCCCGCAACACTCCGCTCCTTTGTATCAATATCACCTCCCACCGCATTCATACGTTAGTTCGCACCTATCAAAGTGTTCTCGAGTGCATATCATTCGTTAGAGTAAGTTCTTTGCTCGCTCTAGCCTTCGGTTGGAGACGAGGAGAAGCGCCCTGATGCTGATGCCGAGTAGCAGCATTCTTATTTCCTCACCATGAGACCTCCCAATATTCCTCTTCTCGGCCTTTTGCCGATTGTTCTGATCTTGATCTGCCTTTCTGGTGGCTCAGCTCAGCTTATTCGCCGACAACACCCAAACATTGTGCGCAAGGACAACTTCATCGAGGCACGCGAACCAACCGGTTTCGGCTACGGTCCCCCTCCTCCGTACTACACGGGGGCACCTGCTACCTCGGCCGAATCTGAAATTCGTGAGTATTCTGTCTCTGTTCTTTCTGTCTCATCTAACGAGTCTAGTTTCGCCCTCCGTGGAGTTCTCGTCGCAGACTGGCAGCTCGGTGGCTGAGGCTTGGGTTTCTTCTGAAACTGGCGTCGCTTCCAGCATGAACGTTTCCTCGGAATCTGTCACTCTATCTTCTGAGTCTTCTTCGTTTCCTTCCTCCTTTGGACCACAGCGCGACACCTCGATGGTATCAGCAGATTCGAGTGCCAAAGCTAGTAGCGTCACTGGCTCGGAGACTGCATCAACCGTCCGCTCAACCGACTTGGTGTCATCTCTGACTCTAGTCACCACTGGCGATGGTGCCTCATCTACGATTGAGAGCCAGGTCTCTGACACTACAAGCGATGGCAGCCTCTCAGACAGCACAAGCTCCTTCTCTAGCAACGAGCCCTCCTCAGAGGCCAGTACTACAGACGCGACTGATCTAATCTCATCTACTCAGCTTTCTTCTTCGGATATTTCTTCTTCTGTCATGGAGTCTACCATTTCCATTTCTTCAGATATTCTTTCATCTATCACAACATCCAGTTCCTTTTCTTCGTCAGACATCCTTTCCTCTGTTACAGTTCTCAGCATTTCCACCAGCTCAGGGGAAGGATCAGGCTCAGGATCATCTGTGGTCCCCAAAGAGTCCTCTGATGCGACAGCATCTGAGGTCACTGCGACTTCTCAGACGAGCGACAGCAGTCAATCATCTTCCAGCGTCTACTCAACTCGAGTTCAAACCAGGTACAACTCGAGTACGACAACCGATCTGACGACGACATGGATGACAGAGACCGTGGAGTTGACGGAGCTCTCCGAAGGAACTCCCTCGACTGAAATCGGGACTGACTCTCTTTCCGGCATCGTCTCGTCTGTGTCTGCAGTGGATACTACATCGGCTATCCCTTCAGTCACGACAACAACCGAGGTGCTCAGCATCACTGTGACTGTTTCCGAGTCGAGTTCCACAGATTTTGATACAGCATACTTGTCGACCTCTACAGCATTCTCAACGGAGTCTCTGGGTTCGAGCATCTCCTTGGATATTTCCTCTGATGTTTCGTCATTTACCTTGTCTGACTCCTTGACTGTGTCTCATACAGCACCTACGATCAACCCCGCTCAGAATTCCTCTCGCGCTTCTACTAAGGCTCTGACATCTGGTGCCTCTTCTGGGGGTTCCTTATCTTCTGGGAGCTTGATATCCAGCATCATCACAACGCTCACGGCTCATACCACTTTGAGCGAGAACACACCCCCAATTTCTGGTGCAACTTCTTCGGTGTCTGCAACTTCAACAGAGGTTGTCTCTGACATAATTGTCTCGACTTCAACCTTGTCCACCTCTGAGATCTTCATTGATACCTCCACGCTAATTAGCATGACGACTTCTACCAAGACTTTCGGCACATCGTCGCTCAATAGTCTTGACTCAGTTTCGACAGTTACTGAAACCACGGCCATTGAGACGTCGTCTCTTAGCTCCTTAGTTAGTGTAGCCAGTGGCTCGCCTTCACCTTCAGGCTCCGACACTGGATTCCAAACCTCATCAATCGTCGCTTCTGATACGATTATGACATCAAGCATCGTTGACACAAGTGGAAGGACCACCGAACCCGCGCCAACTTCATTCCTCACCAACTCATCAGTGATTTCAGACTCAGTTTCTAGCTCAACTGGCAGCGTTGAAGAATCCGGTGCAGTGGCTTCTGAAAGCTTAGCCGAGGTCTCCTCGACTACCCTCTTCGCTTCCAGCGCTCTACCTGTCAACACAACACTTACCTCCAGTCTTCTGTCGGCGACTGTGATAGCGACATCTAAGGGCTCAGTCATCACCATCTTCCCTGGGGGTATTCGTCCAACCGGCAAGAAATCAAGCACGTCTAAGAGTTCTGCCTCTACGGCCGCTACGGAGTATCCGACAACTACATCCTCGATACCTGAATCCTCAAGTGCGAGCCAAGATCTTTCTTCGATCTCACAGGCCAGCCCCTCTCTGGATTGGTCAACCTGGACACTGGACGTGACGACGAAAACCTCAGCCGTGGTTAGCTTGATCACGACTGTCCTTGCGCCTCCCCTGCCCCCTTCTCAGATCACTTTGACTGATACCTCGCTCCCTCCCAATTTGACTGCTGTGTTCACCACCACTTTGAAACAGTCTGATGCAACAAGCATGGCCTCTGTGCCGGTTGCTTCGTCAAGCTTGTCGACACATGGGGACGTGTCAGTAACCTCGACGATCACAACGAGGATCACACCAACGCAACTCACCAGTTCACTCACAACCACAGTCACTTTCACAAGCAGTATCTACAATACAACTGCCACAACCGTCACAACGGAATCTAGTGCGAGCGCATTCACCCAACCTGGTACTCCGATCAGCCCCCTTCCTAGTCTCAGCACCTCAATCATCACTAGGGAGCCCACCATTGTGCCAGTTCCCCTTCCAAACGTCACTACGCTTGACTGGTGGTCTACTCACAGTTCATGGTTGTCGTCTGAAGTCAGTCAGAGTGTGGACTCACAAGTCACGGAAATCCCATGGTCTGCGCAGAGCTCTGCCCTTAGCAGCGGCATTTGGAGCATCGAGAGCAGAACCAGTCGCTATGTCAACTCTACCACGAGCGAGGTTACTTTGACTCCTTCTGGCTCGACAACCTTTTCGGTTCCCCAGTTCACCGTCACTTCATCCCGTTCTATGAACTTGACTAGCACCTTTTCCAGGGCATCCAACTCCACCGGATCCGTGACCACCATTCGGACGACGGTCACTTCTACGGTGTCTGAAAGCCAGATGCGGAACACTACTCAAACTGTTACTTGGTCAAGAATGGGGACCAAGGGTCGTCCCAACCCCTGGAGCACTGCTTCAGCCGCTACCCCAACTTCTGTCAACGGTACCAGCACTTACAGCAGTGGGACGAGCACAAGTGGTTTGGTTTCTATCGTTACTACGCCTATCTCTGTGTCATTCAACCGTACCATCCCAACCCGATCGGAGTCCGGCTCGAACAAGACATTTACCACTCAGTCCAGCGCGCCCCCGTTCCCTCAGACGAACACATCGTCCACTCTAACCATCACGATGACGGTTATTCCGCTACCACTGAACAGCACGACGGCACCCTTCCCGACCGGTTCCAACTCTTCGTTCATTCCGATCTCGACGCCTAGGGTCAGCACAACCTCTTATCCTCTGAACTCGACCTTTTCAGCTGGATTCCCCACACCTGCTCCAGGAACTAATACGCCCAAGTTTCCCATGTCCAATGCCACTACCTTGACACCCACCAGAGGTTCCATGTCCAGCATGTTGATTTCCACTATCACGGAGAGATCGCGATGGACAAGCAACTGGACAACAAGCTTCACGACGGGACCAGGTTCCTCGGTGTCTACTGGCATGCCGACTTTCCCAGCCAGCAACTCTACCATGACTGGCCAAGGGTCGTCCGAATCTATCCGTACCACCACGCCATCTGTCACATCTATGTCCATGGGCACTGGCGCCTCACGGATCTCCAGTGGTGTGATCTCTAGTTCGGTGATCTGGTCGAACACCACCTCCGGATTTACGGCTTTCTCGGAGACTTCGGAGCCCTCTGAGACAGTTGCTCCACCCTTGTCTTCCACAGAGGTCATGACATCAGGTACTCCCGCCAGTACCGGCAGTGATTCATTCGAGACAACCAGCGGAACCCAGACAGAGCTGACCAGGGGCCCCTCGACAACTGAGAGCTCTCCTTGGAAGCCATTCCCTGTGACGAACTCGACGATTTCCCCAGCTTCCGGTAAAAAGACTTCGGCGACCAGTACTCCATTCAGGTCGTGGAATTTGACAAGCACAGCTAGTCAATGCGAGTCGACATCTAGCACGTCGTCGATCTGCACTGACTCGTCTTTTTATCCGGTGCCTTTGACGTTCTCGACCGTGACCAACTGCTCGACTACACCCGGAGCATGGTCGGCTCCTCCACCATTCCCGACGGGGCCGGGCCAAATCTCGTCGGCTTGCAACACCACAAGCACACCGGGCGCGACAATCAGCTATAGCATGCTGGGTTGGGTGAACAGAACCCACACTTCTCCCACAAAGGGTTAGTGGAATTAATGACTGGCATGCTAAGGATTTACATTGACAAGGAACAGAAACGAGCTTCGGGCCGTCATTGACAACTCTGAAGACGATCACGACGACGGGTACGGAACAGTCGGACTCCGGGGCTGTTTCGACAGGCACGGTTGGCCCGCAAGAGGCATTGGCATTGCCTGAGAACCCGAACTTCCCCTGGGGCAAGGACTCTCCGGTCCATCGTCATCAAAATGTGTCGGACCTTGGCGCCGGCATCGGTGACGGAGGCTTGGCCCCGAGGGCTGAGTGGTCCCTGCGATGGAAGCATCTGGCGGGGAGGCTGAAGTCTCTGTGGCACAGACAGACTTTGGAGGTTGGTGAGGAAGAATAGAGTAGTCTCGATTCGACGGGGACGCTGGCTGGCGCAGAGCTAATCTGGCGATAATCTGTGCCTGTGCCACACAAGGCGGCTTTCCCCTGAGCTGAGACGATTATTATTCAGACCGAGAGTTTCGCGCCTCTTGGTATTTTCTTGGACGGCTCATGTTTAACGTTAATGCAGTGCAGGGCTGCTGGTTTCGGCGGCCGGGCTTGTATTCGGGTCCGCGTGTAAGCATGCTACAGGCTGGTGGAGATGCAAATGGATGCGAGCAGGGGATGTGAGCCGAGAGAGAGTACGGATACGCGATGGGTGATATGTGAGAGGGTTACATGACTGTACCACCTAGTTAGTTAGTTAATCTATGTCAACCTGAGATGTATTCGGTATCGGTATCGGTTTTTGACACGGCAGAGATGATATGGCTTGACCGTCTATTGTGATGGTTCGAGGTTGCAGCATGAGACAACTGAAACAATCTCAGTCGAGAGGTGACGCTGATCTACACCAGGAACTTGCCGCTTGCGGGCACGTAGATGCCCAAGCTGGTAATTGATGCCTCAGTCGTCAGGCATTAACGGCCGACAGGGCGGGAAAGAGCACGCATGATCACCATCATCGCGCGCGGCACTTGGAGTCTTTAGCTGTTTAGCTTAGTCTAGCGCTATGGGAGGGGCCGACATGCACTGTTTCCACTGTAGGTTCTTACCAAGCAGCCTGGTAAGGTAGGCAGGTACGTACCTAAATACCAAGGTTCCCAGCTGGAGCTGCCTGGCTGCACCTGCTGGCCCCCGGACGTCCCGCGTTCCAGTTCCACCTCATGCTCATGGGTCCGATCCATGGAAGGTTCCCCTCGCCTGGCCCTTTCCTTTACCCAAAGCGGAGCCTACGCCACCGAGACATCCGATCATCTCTCTCTCTCTTATGTACTCAAAGGCAACCACGAGCACACCACCACCACCGACTCTATTTCTTCCCTTTTTTCAATCTCCCCTCCCGTCTCTACCGTAAATATCGACGACAATCATTCCCATCGCCAGCAACCGTACATTTTTCATCCCACATTGATACCCCTATCCGATACCGATAACGATGCTGCTGCTGAAGCCGCTCGCCCTCGCAGCCACGGCCGCTGCCATCCTCATCGTCCCCGACACTTCCGAGGCCGATGATGGCATCTTCCGCACCCTGCCCATCGACGTCGACACCTTCGAGGTCCCCGCCACAGCCTTTGGCCAGTCCATCACCATCCCCTGCACCCGCTGCCGCGACCGCAACGCCCAATTAGAGCTCAACTTTGGCATCGAGGAGCATCGGCTCGTCCTCAACGGCTTTGAACTGTACCCTCATGCGGATCCGTGGAACGGAGACCTCTCGGCCCCCGTCACCAAGAGCAATGGAAAGAGCGCTGTGCGCCGACTTGGATATGGCCTCGCTATTCGACCTGAGGGCATGGATGATGATCAGCACCTCGAGGTCATTGGTGTCGAGATTCGAATTATTGAGGTCGGCGACCGGTTCGTCGACGGCGTCCCTCCCGTCAAGGTCAAGCTCATCAAGGCCCCTGTTGGCGAGATCATCATCGGAAGCATTGAGGTTGAGGGCTCTTCTCACAACGGACTGGGCGATGACTGCTCAATGTGGTGCCGCGCCAAGGGTCTGCTCCACGAGACCTTGAAGGGTATCAAGGGCAGCATCAAGGGTAAGGGCAAGGGCAAGGGCTGCCACGGAATGAAGAGCCATGGCCACAAGAACAACCACGGACACGGCAACTCTGAGAACAAGAACGCTGGCACTCCCCACCAGGGCCATGCCCAGCTCGTCCCCGAGCGCGTCGACTACTCTTGGGCCAACATGCTCAAGCACATTACCGCCTACATCATCATCCCCGTCCTCATGGGCGTCACAGCTGGTGTTGGTGTTGCTCTGTATGTTTTCATCCTAGTCATTCTTGTTGTGGAGATACTAACCAGCTGCAGTTTCGCCATGTTCCTCTGCACTCTCACTGTCCGCCTCGTCCGCTACTTCAAGGGTGAACGCCCCGAGCCTGCCCTGGGTGCCGATTACAAGGCCGCCATCGTGGAGATTATCGCCGAAGACGAAAAGTCTGGTCTGATTGTCAACGAGGAGGTCTCTCCTCAGTACGAGCAGCCTGAGGCTCGCAACTAAAGTGTGACTCGCTTGGCCGTTTCCTATGCAACGGTCCGACCAGGATAGAAGGAAAAGGTGAAGCAAAAGAAACCCAACACAGCACCTCCACGGAGGGCGTGTTATTTGATACCAAGAATGTGTGAATAACTGGATTTTGGGAAAGGCGTTATAGCGTTGGATGGACTGGATGATATATCACGAATTGGGTGGCTACGACCTAAGGTGCTTTGCTTTGGCAACTAAATGGTTGTTGCCGTCCTCTCTTTTAAGGGTTCAGCGGTGTCCGCGAGTTTCTTTGTCTGTACCGCGGGCACTGTTGGAGATAGCGAAATTCATCAACAATTACCTATCATATCATCAAGGGTATATCCATTCTATTGATGTAGATCCATCACGGGCCAAGGCTCGACTGGTACGACACGGGAGCCCCTGTACATGCCAGATCGAGAACCTAGTCAGTCATGGTATATCTATGCCCTGTATATGCGTCATGTTCGTCGACGCTGTTGTCCAATGCTACAGTGTCCATCCCCCACAACAGGTGGGCCGTTAGGTATAAGCGACTCGAGTGAATTGGGGGTGGCATGCATTCTCCCCGATCCCGCTACCGTTTTCTTAAGTCATTGGGACGGTTCTAATGGCAAATCAGTGGATATATAATAGACTCTTTGAGCAATATGCGGGGTTTTGGTAGTAAACTCGCTATGCTCTAGCCCGATTACCGAGAAATCTATGCTATATAACTTACCAGACGTGCCATCCAATTGACTACTTAGTCCTAACTAACAATACCTTTGTCCCTTCTTTATAGACATCTTTTTCGTCTAAACCGCCCCAAAATGTCACAAGCCGTCCGCCGCTTCGCCCAGATCGTCAAGCTCAAGCCTCAGCACCTGGCCGAGTACAAGGACGTGCACGCTCGAGTATGGCCCGACGTGCTGGCGCAGATTAAGCAGTGCAACATTAAGGACTGTACGGATATGAACAAACACAGCTGAAAGAGAGGGGGCTAACGCCGAGTATAGACAGCATCTTTTACGACGACAAGTCTCACGTACTGTTCGCCTCGTTCAAGTACGTCGGCTCTGACTACAAGGCCGACATGGCTCGCATGGCAGAGAACCCTCGTGTTAGGGAGTGGTGGCGTATGACTGATGCATGGCAAGAGAGTGTCGTTCCCGGCGCCGTGAGCTCCGAGGCAGGCGAGCCGTCGTGGTGGAAGCCCGTCGAGGAGGTGTTTTATATGCCATGACGAATGCACAAAGATATGATATAATGCAACAAAAAAAGAAACATGATATACAGAACAAGCACTTGTTACAATCGTATTCATGATTAACGGGTCATGGAAGAAACCATTTCTCTCTTTCTTTTGATAAAACGCCCACGCTAATCTCGCTCGCGAGTTCTACTTGATAAAAGGGGGGAATAGAATAGAAGAGTAAAAAAAAAAGGGGGGGTTCTGAAGTGTGTATGCAAGATCTTCTCCTCATCAATCCCATTTCCTGTTCTCCGTCATTACCATCCACGGCCCGGCCCTGGTAAAACGAATCAAATAATACACTGATCGGCGCCGTCGTACCAAGATGCATAACTATATCCGCACATTATGTACACCATTTCCTCTTTCTTTCTCTCTCTCTACATCTCTGTACCTCAGCGTCTCGCGCGTGACGGTCCGCCTCGCCGCAGAGAGCCATGTGCATGTGCTCTGTCTGGAGTAGACCGGCGTGCTTGGGGAGCCGCCACATCACGCTTTGCATTTCCTCCAATGGCTCCAGACCCAAGGTCAATCTTGAATCTCAAAAGATCTACCGTGTTGTTTCCTCCGAGCTTGATGCTCTCGGCAGTCTGTGTCGCCACCCCAGAGTCCTTGTGAGCCCTGGCCAAGAAGCGTCCAATCGCCGACTGTGCCTCTTGAGCACTATCTGAGTCTTCTTCCTGCAACACATAGAGCACTGCAACACGTGCAAAGTCAAGTACGTCCTCTGTCACCGCAAAGGTGGCAGTAGGGCTAGCCACACTGCCTGATTCAGTTGCCAACGTCTGTTCCGGGTCCGACGCGCTTCCTGTTGTCGTCGGTACCACGGTCGGTGTGCTTTCATCCACCACCAGGAAGGTAGGAGCCTCCTCCGAGATGGTGATGGCTGTTGGCTCTGCTCGCACAGCCAGGTCTGGACTTTCACTTTCCAGCTCGAGCGTTTCTTCCGATTCACTCTCATTGGATGCATTGGGTGAACCCTTGCCTTCTCGCGTTGAACTGCCGTCAAAGGTGACCAGCGAGTTTTGCGCAATGCAAGAGAGGTTTCCGGCGTTGAGGCTGTTCAAGATGACTGTGCCATTCAGAGGGATAGAGAAGTTGGCACTTGCATCCTCGAGAAGACGGGGGATGGCCTTTCCGATCGTCACGTTATTGAAGTCGCCTCCCAAATCCGCCGTCGTACAGCCATCCGAGCCCCCGACGCTGCAGTCAGAGCCAGTGAACCCATTCGTGCAGATGCACGAGCAGACACCCTTCGAAAGGACATTGGTCCCTCCGTTCCGGCATGTCAGCGACTCTTGGCACTGAGCAAGTTCTGTCTGTGGCTTGTCCTTGTTGCTCAAGTTCTTGAAGACGAAAAACTCGAGCGGCACAAGCACGGCAGCGACAATGATGCCCAACAGCAGGATCATCACGAGGACGAAGCCCCAAACTGGCAGGCCACAACATCGCCGGCGTCGCTTCTGGTCTCCGTCTGGGGTAGTCATATCGCGGAGACCCGATCGTGAAGGCGCTTCACCTAGTCGGCTAGGTGCCAGAGGCCAAGATGTGGTCCGGAACCAAGAGCCTCGTTCTGTTTGCGCCTGTGCGGGGGGAGGGAAGGCTGCCAACATGTCTGACAAACCTGCTGCATGTAAGTACTCTGATCCCTGATCATTGGGTGGATACACCTACCTGAGTTCTCCTTGTCGCCACCACGGACTTGAGCCTTCTCATCGAGATAATCACTCAAATCCTCGAATCGACTCGCCGGTCTCTTGCCACGGTCCATCATATTGGCGAGTCGGGTTGCTCGCCGGATCAGGTCTGGCAAGCTTGTGATACTACCTCTCTCCTCCATGCTCCTCACGGCATCCATGTCAAGCCTAGGTGGTCGTCGAATAGCTGACAGTCGGTTGAAGGGCTGGGGAGATGGAGTCGGAGCCGGAGCACGAGTCTCTGCCAGGTTGGTTGCGCTTGCAGCAGCGTACGCACCGAGAATGGCATCCGGGCTCAAGACATCATTGGGAGCGTTTTGACCTGAGGGTTTCGCCATGGGAAGCGTGTTGGACGAGCTAGTTGAAGCATCGACATATCCGGTACCTGAATTGAACGGTTGAACGGGCGATGGAGCTGGTCGATGGGCGGAATCGAGGATGGCTGACTTGGTGTTTACAATCGAGGGCTTGCCTCTCTTTCCAATGCTGGCGCTGCGAACCAGTTTGCTCTCGTCGTTGAACTCGTTAAAGTCGTCCTCCTCTGAGTGGTGGCTCTTATCGGTATCTGTTTCTTCGTAAAACGTTGGGCTGACCTCTCGGGAACCTGGCCAGCTCTCAGGCATGGCGGCGCTCGAAGCATAGGATCCACGGGACCTCGAGTTTAGGCTCTCTTCAGGGATTGGCGAGACATACGATGCATTCGAGTAGAAAGACGATGCTCCTCGTCGAGATGAAGGAGGGGGTCCCAAGTTAGCGCTTCGTCGCGAGGGAGCTGCAGTCATCGACTGGTTAGGAGTTGGAAAGTCGGGGACCGATCCCAGGCTGGAAGTGGTCATTCGAGAGGATGGTGAGGGCGGTACGGAGGAGTGATATTCGTCGGATTCGGGTATCAAGAAGACGGGGGTGGGATCCTGAAGTTGAGACTGGTCGAGCAAAGAAGGGACCTGGCTGGGGCGCGGTGGTCGCTGGGGAGCGTGCAACGGTCGTCCAGGAGGTGGTCGATACGGTTCGGGGTCAGGTTGGTTCATCGAAGCCATCGAAGCCATCGAGGCCATCGGAGGACCGGGCAATGGCCATTGCGGAACTTGAGTAGGCCTCGAAATAGCGGGAGCGCCTTGTCCGTTCCTGCAATCCATCGCAGGGACGGGCTTGGCCCGAGGAAGCCTTGACTGCCCGGCCGGCTGTGCGGCCATGGGTCGACGAGGCGGAGCCCTCAGGTCGCCGGGTGGTCCGTCATCCATTACTTCTGAGTGAACCGGGAGAGGTTGGTGTCGTGGAAGTCCAGCTTTTGCTCTTTCTCGCGCTCTCTTTACAGATCCAGATACTGATGAGGGCGCGTCCATCTCTCTTCCATCATACGGTTGACTCATCGAGGTCCTTTATGGTAAATCAAGGCGGCCTGAAAATTCGTCGGCGCAACAGAATTCCAGGTCTGGCATCAAGCCCCTATCTGCAGTGCAACTGTATGCAGGAGGCCGGTCCGTTGCAGAGAACGCAAGTGATGAACTGATGCAGGTAGCCGGCGGCTTGCGGCGCTCGAAAACGTCCTTGCGGGGGAGACGAACGACACAGCGTCCGTATATTCTGGGATCGACGTCTAGTCGAATTGGTTGAGGTGCTGCAGCATAAAAGATGACGTCTCTTTAAATCGGTCAGGTCGCACAGTCGTTTTGTTGACTTTGCGGTGAGTCCGGGATGAACGGAAAACGAAGATAAGGCGACACACGAACGAAAGAGAAGAAACGAGTGGAGAGAAGAAAAGACGAAATCGGACGAAAATGAGAGTTTTTGCACGGTAAACCAGACCTCGCAGGCGTTGAAAACAGCGCAAAGGGGAAGGAATCTAGTGAGAGGTGTCAGTGGCACAAGGAGACAGAGGAGCACCCGGGATATGAGACTGCCAAGTTGAAGGCCCAAGAGATATCGCTTCAAGCTGAGACCATCCCAGGCTACCAGAAGATGGGGAACATACGGAGAGGTTTCTGGGTTTCAAGACTTCATTTGGCTGGGGCGAGTCGAAGCGGCGTCGCGGGATGGAGATGCCACAGGGATTCGCAACAAAGGACGAAAAACGACCTCACTAGGCCAAGATACGCAGCGATCCGATGCTCGGTGGCAGGGCAGCCAGCGAGTAAATCCAGTGGACGAGACGTGGTGGACGGGAAGGGGCCGTGTGACCGAGACGGAGGTGGACGAATCCAGAGGCCCTGTTTCAGGCTGGCGTCTGGATGGTTTGAGGATGTTGGCGGCGTCCAGAGGCAGAGACTCGTGAATGGCGAGCCTCGTCGATGAGGTGTCGGGACCTAAAGTCGAGGAAAGGTGTGTCGAGGCGTTTGGGTTCCTTGCTCTTTCTCCTGAATTCCCTCTCGAACTGAAAATGACGGTCTCGCGCGGTGGTTGTTCCTGTCAAAGCGGCTTGATTGCTTGCTTGGTTAAGGGGAGGGAAAGTCGCCTTGTCCTCAGGACAGGATCCGGAATAAAGCAGAAAGAGAAGAAGAGAAAAAGAGGCGTGCAAATATGTGCACGAAAGAAAAATCGCGATGGAAAAATAAGTCGTGAAAGAAATGAACGACGCGCAGACAACGACAGCTCTGGTCGAGGCAGGCTAGGGAAGGCACGATGTGTGCGGTTGCGGGTTACAAATGCAAGAGTGGAAAAGGGCAAGAGGGAAGGAGTTGAGGAAAGAGACGGATGGATCAAGCGTGTGAGTGACCAGACCCAGGGCGTTGGAGCTTGGCCAGCATTGGAAGAATAGGGCGAAACAAGCTATCCCTCGAGCAGCAGGACAAACGGGGTCGACCGACGGCGCGCCGGGAGAAAGAGGTCCGTCTTGTGCGAGCCCCGAGAATTCAATCAAAAAAGGGCCCGTTTTGGGAGTGGAATTACGGGTGACTGAGACCCAGTCTGAATCTGACAATAGACAGGTCCTGACAATACAGAGGATCATCGCCATTCATCAAGGGTCACCCTGCCGCCGGGCTCTATTCTCTGTCGCTGGCACTGCCAGAGCCTGGTTACCCCAGCCACAGAAGAGTATGATGAATCTCGAGCCAACAGAGAAGCCACAAGACGGGCGACCGAGCGGGAAACCCATCGCGACTGACAGGCCCTGAAGATGAAGGGGCCGATGGGTTACAACAAGCAAGGGTTCTCAAGGGGGGTCTTCCGTCCGTCGGCCGTTGGGTCCGTCGTCCCTATCTTGTCTCTCCCCACACATGCACGCGAGACATGACGAAGCCCTTCCTCTGACTGGTCCGTTCCCTCAAAACCCGTCTCGAAACCCACCGCTTCCAATCCATGGGGTCAGTCCCACCAATGGCGACGCGGCATCGGCCGCTAAAGTCGACCAGGAGTTCAGACGGGCATGTCCCCTGCGACACACGTTCTACCAGAAACACTAGCGCCTTTTGTTCCTGCGTCAAGGCCTGGTCTCAGAGGCCGGATGGCCATCGGGTCCATGATCGAGTGCGCCTCAACACCAACACGATGGCTCTCGTCCATCTCCAGGGTTTCTGCTCCTTTGCTGCGCTGGCCGAGCATCGCCTTCGCCCCTCCTCCGTGATATACGACGTCTATACGATGGATCGTCTGCCGTAAGACAGCGCACCGACTCTATTTATGCCTTCTGTCAGATCGGGCTGTCCACACGGACTCGTATCCAGCCAGCACAGCTCCGCTGTGTCACGGGCATTCAGCTCAGCCATCAACAACCACAGCACACCGCCAGCAGAGAAAGAGGACTAGAATCAGCGCCGCGCCTGGGGAGACAGGCTTCAAAACCACCTAGGCTGGCGCTACCCAGCAAAGGTCTAATTAGTGCGCGGCAGGGCGTTGGACCGTCTGTCGAGCCAACTGACGAGGCGTTCTCGATCAAGAGCCCATCATTTGACGCTCAATCTCTTTATTTTTTTCTTCAATTTCTTCGATACAGTAGCTTCGGTCAGTGCTCGAGTTTACCAACAGCCCTTCCGCCTTTAATCTCTTCCCGGCCGTGCATGTCGACGGTTACGGAAGGTCTGTTTGTTGGTTCCGCACTCTGATGTTGGCCGTCGCCGTAGGCATCCTCCGCTCGGGAGATTTCGACTTCTTCCCGCAATCCGTCGGGAGACGCATCATCTGCAAGCGCTTCGTTCTTACGTCGGCATCGAACGACAATTCGCATCACTCGAGGCCCCCTGGTCACGCTGGCAAACTTGGTGTTTCACCTTTCGAGATCTAGAGGCGATCGCGTCTGTGATTGGTCGCATACGAGACAACCCTTGCCGCTGTGGGCCTCTGCCGTTGGTTTGGCCAAAAGAAGCCTCGAGTTGTGGTTTCGAACAAATCAAGTCCTGTCAAGTTGGCCAACTCCCGTCGTCACGGGGTGTCCTGCTAGCAGTTCCATCGATAATTCTTCACTATTTCTAGTCCACCATCTTGCCCATCCTCTCAGCTCCCTCAGCTACCCAAAGCTCGATCCTCCCAAAGGCCACTACACAAAGCCACATCAGCTTGACAACTTGCTCTAGCCGTGAGTTCCACCGCCCACGTTGGCGTGTCTCATGTACATCGATCTGAGTGGGTCGGTTCCAACGTCATTTTGCAACGCCATGGATCATGGGTCGCTTTTTGGTTGTCGATCACTCTCCATAGGTACTTGGGATCCGCTCCCGGGTTGCATCTAGGGTAGACTCATATCCATGAAAGGTTCCAACACCACGCCGCGGCCCAAGTCAAACTCCGCTTCTCCGCCTCGCAAAGTCAACCGCAATTCTTATGGTCCCGCTAATACTGCAGGACTTTTTGGAAGGGTTGGGAATACGAAATGAAATTGTGTCAGATGGGCTGTGTTGATTGACAGACAGTAATCTCATCGGCATTCTCATCCCGTCTGGCGGACACGAGGCTGGGCAGGGTCGTGTCAACATGTCACTGAGATATTATGTGAGAGTGTTAGTTGGACTGGACAGTAACATTGCGCTGCCAATAGCTACCATTGTTGAGATTACAATTGCACGGTCTGAAAAGATTACATTTCTAGCAGCATCGATCTGGTGCCCGGGCATTTACCAGCTACCCTATTCAGTCATGCATTGTTGAGGTCATCCTCTGCAAATCCCCATCGGAGCCTATTGATTTTCATGCCATAATCGCAATCTTTCAAGAAAGAATGGTTCAACTGAGAGTGCTTTTGCAGACCACCTTCTAACCATTGCTATTGCCCGTAACGCCGGGATGCATGTCATGAAAGTGTGAGCGTGGATGCCAAACATACGCAGCCTACATGAATCTATCCATCTGTAGTTAAAAGCATCCAAACAAACATGAAGACGTACAACCAAGCAGAGAAAATCAGGATATGGCTTGCCATGCAATGAATTGCCGGCGAGTTCCCGCGGCGCCTGACCCAGGCCCGTATCGGAACACCGGTCGTCAACCCCCGGAGGACGGGCTTGATTTCAAGAACACTGCCTGGTCCAGTCAAAGGCAGACGGATATCACGGATACCCTTGTCGCACCCTGGACCGGAAAGCACACAAAGTTCCGTTGCCCCTGACTCAGACCAGTTGGAGATTTGCTGAGTTCGGCGATTGATGGCAGAGTTATGAAGGCTTCATCGTAGACAAAGCCAACGTATGGATGCAATATTCATGTCTAATATATTGTCGTATTTTAATAAACTGTTCTCATTACATTCGGAAGACACCAAACTTGGTATCACCCGCCTTGACCTCATTCCTGCCTCCCATCGCAGCCTGCAGACCGAGGCCGAGGTATCGTCTTGTATGCTGGGGAGGGATAATTCCATCATCCTGTCACAAGTTAGCTTTCATGCATTTATGAATGTGTTTACAGTTGACTCACCCATAATCTAGCAGACGAGTAGGTCGCATCACTCTCCTTCTCGATTCGCTCCTTCAGCCCAGTGTCGACCTGCTTGCCAACCGTCTCCATCACAGCAGCAAGCTGCTCGCCGCCCATGACACCGATCTTGGCGTTGGGCCACATCCACAGGAAGCGCGGGCTGTATGCTCTACCGCACATGCCGTAGTTGCCAGCGCCGTAGCTGCCGCCAACGACGACGGTAAACTTGGGCACGTCGGCGCAAGCAACGGCTGTGACAAGCTTGGCTCCGTGCTTGGCGATGCCGTCACGCTCTGACTGGGAGCCAACCATGAAGCCCGCGATGTTCTGCAGGAACACGAGCGGGATGCCACGCTGGGTGCATAGCTCAACAAAGTGAGCGCCCTTGACAGAAGACGACGCGAACAGAATACCGTCATTGGCCACAATGCCCACCTTGTGGCCGTAGATCTCGGCGAAGCCTGTCACGAGTGTCGTGCCAAAGTCCCGCTTGAACTCGGAGAACTCAGAGCCGTCCACGATACGAGAGATAACCTCGCGGATAGGGAGGGGCTTTCGCAGGTTGGTGGTGGCAATGCCAAGCAACTCCTCGGGGTCATGAAGAGGCTCTGAGAATGTAGGCTTGGGAGCTTGAGTGTTGGGCGACTGCTTGGGCCAGTTGAGGTTGCTGATGCAGCGCCGGGCTAGGACAACCGCGTGGGCATCATCCACGGCAAGGTAGTCTGTCACACCAGAGACGGATGAGTGCATCTTGCCACCTCCCAGATCCTCATGGCTGACAACCTCACCGGTCGCAGCCTTGACTAGCGGCGGGCCGGCAAGGAAGATGTGGCCTTGCTCCTGGACAATGATGCTCTCATCACTCATGGCTGGGACATAGGCACCACCGGCGGTACAAGGGCCCATGACCACAGAGATCTGGGGAATGCCCTCGGAGCTCATCCGTGCCTGGTTATAGAAGATGCGACCAAAGTGATTCTGGTCGGGGAAGACGTCCGCCTGATGAGGCAGGTTCGCGCCACCGCTGTCGACGAGGTAGATGCATCTGCTGGCTGTCAGTCCTGTTGCAAGATAGGTTGATATTGGAGTACATACGGTAGCTTGTTCTCTCGTGCAACAGCCTGCGCTCGCAGGTGCTTCTTCACTGTAATAGGGTAATATGTACCGCCCTTGACCGTGCTGTCGTTGGCAACGATAACACACGTCACTCCCTCGACAACACCAACACCGGTAATAATGCCACCCGCGGGGACCTCGGCTTCTGGGTAAAGCTCATAGCCAGCCATGGGCGAGAGCTCAAGGAAGGTAGTACCAGGATCGATCAATGCTGTAACTCGATCTCTGGGGAGCATCTTCTTGCGCGCAAGATGCTTTTGTCTGGCCTTCTCAGAGCCTCCCTGTTGGATCTTGCGCGTGAGCTCTTGCATGCGGTTCATGACCTCGCTCATCTGCCGCTCATTCTCCTTGAACTCGTCTGACGACGGATCAACGACACTCTGGAGCCGTGAGATGGCATTGGCCTGATGCGGCGGAGTGAGGTTCGCGACAGCTCGCTTCTGGGAGGACACCTGCGATTGCTGGCGGCCGAATTGGCGACCGAGGCGCAAGGCCTGGCGGGAAGAACGTGGCAGGGACATTTCTGAGGGGCTTGCTCTCGACAGATTTCAGATGTGAGATTGAGGAGAAAATCTGTGCGCCGTCGAGGGCATCTTGGAATGGGAGAGAGGCCGGAGATTTCAAGCCCGTGGTGAATAGATACTGGAGCACGGGTCGACGCCAAAGCCGAGCTTGTGACGTCGAAAACCTGGGGTAAGCGGGCCGCGAGAAGCCGCGTCGAACCGGGTCCTAGACGCGGCTATCGTAGCCTTTACTGGCCGATGCGCCTCGGCAGGGCATACCTCCGTACGACATTGACTCTCTGAGATAAGCAAAGTCTTTTGTATTTTACTAGTTGTGCTTCGTTGTTCCTCGTCAATTGTTCCTTCACATATCACAATCACAATGGCAAGTGTACGGACTTTCAGATCACTCGCCCGACCTGTTGCGGCCAGGCAATGGCGCCCTGCTGTGACGCTCCCCGCAATCCAGTCTCGACTTCACTCGTCCAAGCACCCCAAAGGCTTCGAGGCCCCTTCAAAGGAGGAGCTCGATGAGCTGAGGGACAGAGTGCAAGAATTCACTCGCCGTGAGATCACGGAGGAGGTGGCGGCAAAGACAGACAAGACCAATGCCTTCCCCGCCGAGATGTGGCAGAAGTTGGGAGAGGCTGGCTTCCTCGGCATCACGGCTGACGAGGACGTGGGAGGTCTCGCCATGGGTTACCAAGCACACATCATTGTCATGGAGGAGCTCTCCCGAGCTTCTGGATCCATTGGCCTCAGCTACGCGGCACACTCACAGCTTTGCGTCAACCAGCTCCAGCTCAATGGATCACCGGAGCAGAAGCAAAAGTACCTACCCGGCCTTATCGCCGGCACAAGCGTCGGCGCCCTGGCCATGTCCGAATCGGGCGCCGGCAGCGATGTTGTCAGCATGCGGACGACAGCCAAGGCCGTGGACGGCGGCTACGTGCTCAATGGGTCCAAGATGTGGATTACCAACGGGCCCGATGCCGACGTGATTGTCGTGTACGCAAAGACGGAGCCCGACAAGGCATCCAAGGGCATCACGGCGTTCCTGGTGGATACCAAGACGGAGGGCTTTAGCTGTGCCCGCAAGCTCGACAAGATGGGCATGCGTGGCAGCAACACGGGCGAGCTCATGTTTGACAACGTTTTTGTGCCCACCGAGAACATCCTCGGCAAGATCAACGGCGGCGTGAGAGTTCTCATGGAGGGTCTTGATCTGGAGCGTCTGGTGTTGAGCGCTGGACCCCTTGGTATCATGCAAGCAGCGCTTGATGTTGCTCTGCCATTCACACACCAGCGCAAGCAGTTTGGCCAGCCCATTGCACACAACCAGTTCATCCAGGGCAAGCTGGCAGACATGTATACCAAGCTGCAGGCTTCTCGAGCATACACATATATGACGGCCAAGGCCGTGGATGAGAATGGTTTGATCCGTACTCAAGACTGCGCCGGTGCTATCTTGTATGCTGCGGAGCGGGCCACAGAGTGCACGCTCGACTGCATCCAACTGCTGGGTGGCATGGGATATGTGGAGGAGATGCCTGCATCTCGATTGCTTCGCGAGTAAGTATTCCCACCTTGAGTCTTATTTCCCGGCATCCTAGGATGGATGGGGGATGAAGATGACCTTGATGAATCTATGTATCAGAGACCATCAACTGACCACATCTGCAGCGCTAAACTGTACGAGATCGGAGCCGGCACGTCTGAGATCAGACGGATGGTGATTGGAAGGGCGTTTAACAAGGAATATGCACAGGCATGAGGTAGCAAAAGCATCGACGCAGGGGCTGTGTTGTTGAGGAATGGCGTGGGGGAGTAGACCAGGGACCGGCAAAGAGCAAGGCGATCGGTGAAGCCTCCCGTCGGTGAGACGAGGTTCCAAGGTGAAGACCTGTAAGTGAAGTAGCTGGCGGTGTGACCAGCGTCTCACCAGCATGGTCCTTGGAGTTCCTGTTAATCAAGGGCTTACGTGTCGAGGGCCGTGTACATAGTATCAGTGAAACCAGCATAAAGAAGAAATCTGAGCCCAATGGGAAACAAAACTTGCTATTCGTGTGAGAAAGACGACACAAGAGTCGGCCGACCAGCAGGGTTACTTTGGAAAATTTCCATGTCCCACGAGGACCGACCAGGATGGGCAATCTAGCCCAAGGGCGCGGGACGACTAGCGGCGCCCTGGCGACCGGGTCATCGAGAGCTGCTTCCCCTGCCCTGGACCAGAGCTATAGTGGGGTCCTAGGGAATTCGTTATGCTGTTGTTGATGCTCGTCGAAGTTGCTGGAAGTCTTGGAAGCAGCCATCGCGAGATGTTTGGGCTGGTGTTGGTGCCTGTCCCCACTGTGATGAAATTGTTGTCTACCCGCTGGTGTGTCTACATCGATTAATTAGCTTCGTAGACCGCTTGATATTGCTTGTTGAGTTTCAGCAGCTAATGTTGTTAATGGAGACCGCCCCCAATTGCCAGTTGGGATGCCCCGTCCCTTTACCTCTAGCAAGAGATCATGATGATCAGCCATCGCAATTGAGAGCTCGCTTTTCTCTTTCCCCAATTGCAAAGACAGTCTAAAATAGCATTGTGATTACTGTGCATGATGCCACCCAGTAATGAAGATTTGCACACAAAAACCTGCAAGCCAAGTTGGCAGAATCGCCACCGATCTGATGATATGATCATCGAGTTTTGCCTCTTTCCCCGCGCTCATTGCTTCTCTCCTCCGTATCCGGCCTTGTCCGGAGGGGGAGATTCTGCAAGGTGAGGCTCTGTGCGACTCGGCCGGAGACGAGCGAGGGTGTCTAGAACGTGGGGTTGCTCCTTGGTGTTGTTGAGAGGGTTACGGCAACGCAACCCACGGGCAAGGATCGCGGTGTCAATTGGAAGATGGGAACTCCCAGGCGATTGGAGCGACCCCTGCGAGTCCCTGAAAGACCATGGGTGGCCCTGGACTGGCCGACCTCCCAGAAGTGGAAAACCGGCGCGGGACACCAAGTGCCAAGGCCAATGGACCTGTCACGCCGTTCAGTTTGATGCACCACCACCAGAAGCTCTCAGACCCCAAGATATCGAACTTCTCTCTGAATGAATAATGGCTTCTCGTCAGCTCTGGAGGACCTTCTCCATTTGTTCCTCACATGAGCAGAAAGAAAAGCCCTTTCCCATCCTGCATGCAGCCGTTAACCGAGCCATTGGCATCCTTCTTTGTTGAGCCGCCTATCCAGACAAAGTCAGGCTCGAATTTTATGCTGATGCCTGGGGCGGGGCAGACCTCAATGGCTTGCATCTCCTGTGGAGGGCATCATCGTGGTGTTTTGCTTGTGTCGGTGTCGGTCTTCCGCGCCCTCCACCCTGCTCAGATCCTCCCTCGTCTGACTTGCCAATTAGCAGAGTTGGGGAGGTCTGGAAGGGATCCACGGTGATGATGGTCTTCGTGATGCATCATGGATCCACGGTCGGGTCGGTTCTTAGGGTCTATCGTCTAGAAGCCGGTCGGGTCGGCTTTCAAGGCGTTGTGTGTGGGTTGTCGTCTAGAAGCCGGTCGGACCGGGGTCGGATTGCTTCTTTGCGGCGGTCCCGTTTACTCGGGACCCCGGGGCGGGAAGAGCAGCTACACTACGCTACAGTGAAGGAGCTCTCAGTCTTGACCTCCTGCCTTCTTGCTCGACGATATAAACCCCCAACTTGTCACACCATTTTCGAGCTTCACCTCTTCACCCATCTCCTCCTCTGCGCATCACGATCATATTGGGAATCTGCATTTCGGTCAATCGTTGCTGTTGAATTCGCGGGATCCAAGGATCATCTTTTGCCTTTTTTGGTTCCTGGGCGCCACACCAGCCCTGCACATCCCTGCAACATCGACGTCAAGCTCCAGAGCTCAAGCTTCATTCTGGAGCAAGCTGTTGCCACTTGAGCTCATCGCTCCAGGTTGTCCCCAGCTCCTAGCTTTGCTAAGCTGTCATTGTTTGCTTCCTTAAAAGCAATCCAGTCCCGCCGATTCTTTCCCTCCCTTCTCCTCCCCTCCTCACATATCGTCATATTCAGTCCTTCATCATGTCTTTTGTACCTGTTCTCCGCCAGTGCGCGCGCCGCGCCGCTCCCTCCGTCCTGCGCCCTTCTTTCACAGTCGCCGCTGCCCGCAAGATTCACAACGTCCCTCCTCGCCAGGACAAGCCTGGAAAGTATGCCCAGACCGATCCTGGCATCGAGGTTGAGTACCCCGAGGACCACGAGCTTCCTAGCAGTGAGCCTGTCCTCGGTACTGGTGGACAGTATGTGAAGCCCACTCTACCCACCTTTTCGCTTGACGGCCATGTCGGTATCGTCACTGGTGGTGCTCGTGGTTTGGGTCTCGTTATGGGCCAGGGAATGGTCTTTTCTGGCTCCAACCTTGCTCTTGTTGATATGAACAGTACGTTCTCTGTCTTCACTTGAATTTCAAGACCTATTTCTGACCCGTATTGTAGAGGAGGAGGCCGAGAAGCAGACAACTCTGCTCATTGAGGCCTTCAAGAAGGAGAACCCTCGTGCTCGACGGTATGTCGCCCTGTTTTTATGCTGAGCCCCAATTGAAGCTGATCATTCCCAATAGCATCCCCAAGGTTACTGCTCACTACGCCGATGTCTCTGACCCCGAGTCAGTCGAGGCTTGTATCGCCGAGGTCGTCAAGGAGCATGGCAAGATCGACAACCTCGTCACATCGGCCGGCTTCACCGAAAACTTTGAAGCTGTCAACTATCCAATCGATCGTCTGCGCAAGCTCTGGGCCGTCAACGTTGACGGAACCTATCTTTTCGCGACCTCGGTCGCTAGGCACTTGATGGAGCGCAAGTCTCCTGGAAGCATGGTCATGATTGGTAGCATGTCTGGCGCCATCGTCAACGTTCCCCAGCCCCAAGCTCCCTATAACGCCGCCAAGGCTGGCGTCCGGCATCTTGCAGCTTCTCTCGCTGTCGAATGGGCTCATGCCGGCATCCGAGTCAACTGCATCTCTCCTGGCTATATGCTGACTGCATTGTAAGTTTCCGCCCGCGCTCCCCTTGCGTTCTTGGAGACCTGGGTCAGATTTGAACTCATGACTAACACCGTAATAGGACCCAGAAGATTCTCGACGACAACCCTGACCTTAAGGCGAAATGGACTTCTCTCATTCCCCAGGGCAAGATGGGCCAGCCTCAAGACCTCATGGGCCCCGTCACCTTCCTTCTCTCAGACGCTTCTTCATATGTTACTGGCGCCGATCTGCGGGTTGACGGTGGCTACACTGTCACCTAAATGCGTGGCAAGAACAAAGAAGAGAAAAGAAAAACGGCTGAGATTGTTTGTATATGTTCCTTGGTGGGCAGGCTTGCCAGGCTAGAAGCGGGATTGGGGTTAGATAATGGTAATGACAACTAAAAAAACTTTCTACCAAACAAGGAACGCTCAACTGCCGAGCTGTGCCACAATTTGAATCCTTTGTTAGTGTCGGTACTTGGAGCGGCTGCTGGCTCAAGAAAAGTACATATCGTCAAAACTAACAATGAGAGAAGAGACTACAAGACGGATATCAATACCTGCTGACAATGCTAGGGTTCCCAGCTGGAGGTCAGATCCCTGTCCTGGGTGTTGGTGCACACAAATTGATGAGTGACTTGATCTCGATGACAAGTCAAACTTCTTTCATGTGGCCTATCTAGGTGCCGAAATCGGATCGCTGCACAGCACATGCAAACCCTTGACATTCCCGAGTGCAACCCCCATGAACTGAGGCGGCTCACCAAGTAACTTACGGTATTGCCGAAAACGGATGGGGGACAAGGATCAGGCTGCAGCGAACCCAACATGTTCGTCGACTCCGAAGCCATGGTACAATCAACGGTGCCGTTGCAGCATTAGCAAGGAAGACTTTTTTTCACCCTCCTGCAGCCACCATGAGCAATCGGGCGCGGGATGTCGACGCGGAAATGAGGTGAGGAGGCCCAAGAGTTGCTGCTGCGAGCCCAAGAACCTGATCTGGATGATAGATCAGAAATGATGATAATAATCCTACCCAGGCGCCTTGCCACTGGCCCCAGTATCGTACGGCATCCCCACGGAGGAGGCTCTGGGCAGATGGACAGTTGATTGCCTGAACCCTGGAGCCGCGGACCGCTGTAGGGCTTGAAGGGTTTCGTCATGCCACCAGAAGTCAAGGTCAGCAAGATCCGAGGCATGGGATTCGCTGCTCAAGGTCGAGGCCAACTACCTGGGTAGAAGGTAACTTGTCGGCTGCAGGGTCACATATCCCCGGTTTTGCGACATCCGACAGCCAGTTCGAGGCCGAGGCCATGCGCTCCCGAAGATGGGATTAATCTGAGCGCGCGCGTGGCGGCCAAGATGGCGCAATCGCCCCTCAGGACGACTGCCCGACCAAAGAGGAAGCTTGCTATTCAACTGCAACCCCTCCTTATTGTGAAGCTATAGCGACCAAGGGCCCCGCAGCGTCAAAGCTGGTGTGGCTCGAAAACGTGGGGGGCTTGCCCTGTCGCGAGGGGCTTGTCGAGGGGAGGGGGACGTTGGCAGTACATGTACCTTGCACTGGAGTATCGACCACGTGGGCAACTTGCTTCAAATCGTCATTCAGCGACGGCCTCGTTGGTGGGAAGGGAGCAAACTTGTTGAAGTGACGGGTCATTCAGCCAGGCGATTTTTCCCTTCATCCCTTTGTTTCCCAAATTGGGGGCTGAGTTTGACTCGTGGGCACGCCGCGAGCAGACGAGAGGAGACGAGAGCTGGAGCTTCAGCTCTCCACTGTTAGCCGAGCTTACATCCAATTTCAGAGTTGACGCCGGGTTTGCTCATGTGCCGGAGCGGAACAGAGTCAAGGTTCTTGCTATGACGGCATCCGTTCGCTCTGCAATTCCTCTCGGCCGACAACAGCCACGCGTAGAGACGGGGTGGCTTGCTCCCCTCACCAACCCCGCGTCAGGTGCCTCCAGGAACAGGCGTCAGGTCGAGTCTCGTGAAGTCCCGCGCTGCGACTGGCGCACTTTAGACTGGATGGGCGAGTGAGCGGGGGTTGGGAGCCTCAGGAGGGGGGAATTGTCGTCTCTTGCCGCGGATGGTGGCTGACGGGTCACACGACCACGAGGATTCTGGGGATATCCCCGCAAGGGGGAGGGATCAGAAGACTTGTTGCGGCAGGAGAGAAAAGGCACAGAGAAAAAAGGCAAGAAGAAAAAACAAAGATTGAATCGTAATGGAGGGGATGGGGGAGAGCTAAAAGGACCAATCTAGAAAAGACTGACTGCTGCCGGAAACCCGCCCCAAACAGGACGAAACACGGATGGCATCACGACAACCTATATCTGAGCAACGTGACAACTCAACTTTTCGCGCATCTGGCCGAAACTCGGGTCTGCGGAGAGACAATGAATCGCAAATTGTTCTAGAATGCGTTGCGCTAGTGTGTGTCAGGCAGCACGCATTGCGAGCGGATAGACGCAGCATAGGCGATGATCCTGCCAGATCCAGACGACACCTCTGGGGTTCTCGAGTCAGGAACTGCGAATGATGGAGGGAGAGGCGGGACAGTACGCGGAGTCGCAGAAGCGAGACGTTGGAGGCTAGGCTGTAGTGATTTTGGTTAGGGACATGATTGATCATTGCCAGGCGTCAACAAGTTGTTTGCGTTGCAGCTGTTAGTATGGTAAGTTAATATCATGGTCTTGCAGCTGAGTGTGTAAGCGAGTTTCCATGTTGACGAAGAATCCAAGGCAGAATCCAAGGTACAACAAAACCAAGGACCAACTAGCGTCACGATCTAGTTAAATGGCTTTTATAGTTGACCAGCTGTCAACCACCTGGGAAACGGTACCTACATGTCGTTGCTCTTGGCATGAAGGCATTCAAGATTGAAGCCCCTCGGCCGGGATTATACCAGAGGCGGTGAAACCAATTCCCAATCCTCTAGCGGAAAACTCGGCCCACGAAACACGCTCGACGCCCCAGGGCCAGAATGACAGCTTGCCCTGCATATAACCGGCCGGTAACTTGTGCGCCTGGAGTCGACGATTGGTGATATTTCATCCCGTCCCATGAACCCGTGACCTCGGGGGTCGGTCCTAATGGTCCCTGTCCGAGTTTAGTACTGTACTTCGGATATGTACCTACTCAGCCACCAGCAGCCGGGAGAGTAGGTGTGATGCATGCAACAGGGCGACGCAACCACAACGAAAAGGTACGGAGATATTACCAGCATCAGCCCTGTCTTTGCCGTGTCAGCAAGTGACCTACAGGACAGGTCGCCGACAGGCCGCTGACCTCTTTACAGAAGCATATGTAGGGAGGCAGGTGGGCTCTGATGACGAAACCTCAAGGTGACCAATGGATCGATCGATCGAGGGAAAACCGGTATTCGCCCAGGCACTTGAAGGTCTAGATCTTGTTTAGAAGCAGAAGCAAGCAAGCAAGCAAGCAAGCAAGCAAGCAAGCGTCTTCTCCACGTTCAACGTCAGGGAAAAGGGGAAAGAAGAAGAACAAGAACAAGAGGACCCACTAAAGTATAGCTTCCATTAGCTTAGCTTGGGGTTCGGCGAAAGAGATGGATTCCGGGACCAGAGATCGACCATGTGAGGAGCTTTCCCGTCCATGAGGTTCTGGTAGCCCGGTACGGTACTTGAGGGTTCCATCCATGGGTTTAATGGGGGGAGGGGGACCCAGCTAGCGCACCTCACCTGAGCTGCCCACTAAGAAGGACGCCAAGCCCGCCTCCCCCGGGGGCCCGCCCGGCGGCGCATCGCTCATGACCGATTTTGTATGGGCTAAGCTTAGCTGGAGAAGGAGCAGACGACGAAAACCACCGAACAAAAGGGAAAGAGAGGCACAGGTTTGAGGTCATGTCCATTCTTCCATAGGTTGTAAAGGAAGGTCCGAGGTTGAGATTGGATTCCCTCCTCTCCTTGGCCTATTTCTCATCGATTCCCATTTACTTACTCCTCCTCCCCCTCTTACAACAACACCTTCACACCTTTCCCCCTCGCAGCAGTGGCTTTGCCGCGTGCCATTCACAACACCTCGAACCAACTTACCAGAAGCTGCCCGTCGGCGAGGTGGAGGGAACCAGCAGCGAGTACGTACCGCCAGCTTCGTCCCATCCATCTGCCAGGTCCAAACTCCACCGCAAGATAAACGTCCTGGGCGGGCGACAAGTCGCTAGCTAGAAGCCCACCCCTGGCTCTCTCTGGCAGAGGCTCTGATGCATTCCGTCGACAGGGCTCTCACTCACCAAAAATTGGATCATCTTGGCCTGGACCGGTCAGCGAAGCAGCAGAATCAGCGGCCTCTCCGGAAGGTACCTGGCTTGATTGTATCTCCACCGTCTCCCGGCGTCATCCTCACCGAGACGAGAGGACTCCTCCTTTTCAATCGCCCTCCCTCGTCACGTACATCCACCATTTACAAGTCTGCCACGGCACACGGTTTCATTTTTTATACTCTGCCTGCTCTCCCCGAAAGTCGTTAGCACGACGCCCACCCTTGAACTCAGTCGGCACCAGATCGTAGAAGCTTTGGCATCTCTTCTGCAAGCTGCGTTCCTCATCAGCCATCGACCAGCACCGCCCGCAGCCCCCGACGTCGCCGCCGCCGCTTTTTTCTTCTTCATGTGTCACGGCCCAACGATTTTAGCAGCTTGGGACGTACCCTTGAACTCCGGCTCGCAGCACTTGATACCCTCAGCCAGCATCATCAGTCCCTCCACCGGCTCTCCACCGTCTTTTCCTCCGGCTCACTAGCAGGTACATTTTTTTTTTTTTTTTTTTTTCGATCTGGTCCCTTTTATTCCCTATCTATATCCATCCCTTTTTCGATGCCTGCCCCTGACCTCGTGACGCGCAGACTTTCTCTTTGCTCTGGAAAAGCCCTTGACCTGGGAAGCTTGCAATAAGAACCCCCGAACTCCCTGTTACACTTACACAGCACCTGAACGGCCTGCGCAACCTGGCTCCTGGCTGCGCCAAAGCACGCGCTGAGCTAAGCTTTTTACTGCAACACCACACTGGCACTGGGTGCCACTTACTGCTGGCGTTGCCTCGATTCACAAGCACCAAGTCCACTGTTACTGTCATCGCCGCAATTTCACACGCGATTCTCCAGTTCTTGCGTCACGAGCTTACGAGTCACGAGTCTCTTTGGGGTTTCCTTTACGACGGGAGTTGTTTTCTGGAGGATTCACCGACTAATGAGCCACGCGAGAAAAAAGTAAAGGGAACGACAACAAGAGAGATCCTGTAACCCAGCACCTCTCTGTGCTCCTTAACCACCGTCAGCTGCTGCATCGCTCAGCCCAGTTCTGGTGTCTCCGAAATCTGGCCCAGTTGAACGACTTTTCACGATTCAGCGCCTGCTTCGCTTTATTTAACCCGCCTTTTCGTCTTCACCGCGACTCTGCTGCTGAGCAAGTACTCAGAGGCCTTCGTTCGTTCGTTCAAGCCGCAACACACGTCTTTCTTTTCTCCTTGGATGGGTTTCTCGACTTTCAGTTACCCTCACATTCACTGAATACTCATCACCTGGACTTTCACTCAAGCGCCGGCCTCTCAAGATTCATCTTTCAGCGACCATGCTCCGCTTGTGCAGCCGTCGATAATAAATTCTGTGCCCAAGATCCGTTGGGGAGCTTTTGCGGACTAGACGACCATCCGGCCTTTATTTCTCACCTGCTCCTGCAGAAGCTACTCAACAACTACTGGGCTCTAGCGGCATACCCGAACCTCGCCAATGGATTCGAGTGTGCCCATGATATTGCCCAAGGGCATTGTCATTAACACGAAAAACATCTACAAAGAAGTCGCCGACTTTCCCGTTGTCCCCCCTGACAAGGTCTGGGAGTATTGGCATGGTATATCCGCCCTTCTGCATATGTCTCGTATTCTATACACCGTCTAACTTGACCGCAGTATATACCACAACATACAAGAAACTCAAGGATCCTACAGCTTGTCGGCTTGAGAACTTTTGGTGGCATGTCTGGGGAAGCGACCGAAGGTTTCTCAAGGGCAGTGCTCTGGCCAAGCTTTATGAGGATATCTCTCTTGGACCGACTTTCGTCCCTCTCAAGGGACCTCCGAATCGATGGGAGGGCCCTGATGTACGTGTCACTGGGGACTAATACCCCCCAAAACCCCTCGGTCCTTACTGACATGGACGCTCAGATACCACCCCTGATCAAGCAGATTCTGGAAGCAGCCCAAGCAGAGGCAACACCCCCACTGCCACTCCCACAGCCCCAGGGGTCCCGCCATTCAAAATCCACCGACTCAGCGTTGAGGACGCTATCTTCCAGCGCGTCAAAGCCGCCACCTGCCCATCCGATCCTGAAAAAAGCCCGAGGCCCATCGTCGTCAGGGCCGCGGCCCACTGCCCGCTTTGTGTCACCCCATGAATCTGCCGATGAAGATGAGATCCCCTCTTCGGGGAGCACAGCCGCCACGGCTTCGGAGGCACCCGTATATGTAGTCTCTTCACCGAAGAAGAAGACTTCCATTCCCCCGGCCCAGAAGCTCGCTTCCTCGTCGGCTGCCGTAAACAGAAAGACGGTGCCGCCAAAGAGACTAACAGCAACCTCCGTGGAGTCTAGCAGTCGAGAAGGGGGCTCTGGTTCCTCGAATGGGATACGGCATGCACCAGTCCCGCGGCCCGTACCTTCGAATGTTGACACAAGCCTGGAACATGACCAGCCAGCTTCAGGAGATAGCCATGGGGTGTCCTATGAGCATCCCGTGATGAGCGAGAAAGCACGTGGAAAGCAGCCAATGGTGCCCGTTCGGCCGGTTTCCTACAGAAACGAGGTCTCCAAGGAAAATGTGCGGTCGTCACCGCCAAACGACCGGCCGCAAAGTATCCACCGTGAGAAAGGTGTGCTCCCACAGGCCCGATCGCTCATCAACCTCGCCAGCCATGGGTCGCGTAGGGGATCTGGGGCTTCCTCGAAGTCAAACTTTGGCGTTGGGTCTCCTGAAAGCGACAAATCCAGCAGCCATTTGGCTCCCCCGATGTCCCGGTCTCATTCTCACGGCGGTTATGACCAACCCAAGCCTCAGCATAACCTTCGAGCACCGGGTCTCTTTACCGAGGCTACCTCATCAACGTCAAACGTTGCCGTCACGGGCATGATTCTTGATCAGTCCGGATTTGGATCGTCACCCGTGACTGGATTCGTGGACCACAGAACGCCTCAACACCACACGATTCCCGTTGTGCCACCCAAACCGTCGGTGCTCGACGCCCGATTTACACCAACCCAGCCTACGACAGCGGCTAGTCTTCCCCTGGGACGCACAAAAAGCCAGCTGACGCTCCTTTTGGAGCGTGAGAAGGCACGAAGTGGTGGCAACAAGCCGAGATCTAAAAGCTAGGTCCTTTTTCATCCGTGACAACACCCCCAGATGCCCTGTATATGTCTCGATGTCGGGCGGTTTCGCTACGGCTGTGTACACCATTTCACAGCGGAGTCTTAGACTTCTCTGATAATCATGTTTCAACTAGTTGGAGTCATCCATGGGTGTTTGCGAATGCACTGCTGTGGAGTCCGGGTGCACCAAAAATTACATGTCTTCTTTTCTTGTCTTGTTTTCTCAGCATTTGGCTTGGGGACCGGGTAGCATTCTTCTGAGGCCATGCTCGTGAGGGGACGAGCTGGCGGTATAGGCTTGGAACTCGCCGGGTGCATCATGGAGGCGAGGCGTTTGTGATGGAGTTGCATTGGTCCTGATCTAGAACGGCTTTTAGGCTGGCGAATACAGGCCGGAAGGAATGGAAACGGGATTGATACCACATAGAAAGGAAAAAAAGTGCCATTGATGCAACATTGTTAAACGAATGAGTTCTGGTGATACATGGTGATGCTTCAGGAAGTTCAGAGGACACGTCTGTCTACTTTGGTTCAGGTTGAATATAGGTGAATCACAATATGTCCTTTAGATGGCATGGCATGAACATGAAAGGCACAGATATCACGGTGACTGAACCTGGGCTAGTGATGAAATAGTAGTGGTGCTTGTTGATGGCGATGTCGCATATAATGGCGTCTAATGCTCAAGGCGTATACATGATATAAATAGAGGGAATATGACAAGGTAGATGTTACTCTTGACGGTGTCTGTCAAAAACGAAAATCGGTTCTGGCTCGAACCGCAGAAAGGGCTTTTGTGTTCCAACCAACCAACCCTTATCCAAGGGGCCCAGCTCATCCAGGAGAGCTCCATTATACGCAGACTGATAAGCTAACAAAAAAGGCCAAGAAGAATAACAAGTGAGCGAGTATTCTGCGGGCTAGCGAATAATGAATTACATGATGTCGTCGTATCGATAACCGGTATTGATTAAAGAATGGGAGAGGAAAAGGGGTATATGTGTGTGTTTAGTCGTCCAGCCTAAACATCTTGCGTAGGGTGCCAAACTTCTTCTTCCTCGGGGTCCCAGTCTCTGAGCCTTCGGGGATGCCGTGGCTTTGCCCGTCGACAGAGGCCGGGGGAGCATTATGAGTAGCGCCAATAGCGCTGTGAGAGGTGCTGCGGCGCTTGAGGAAGCCCGTTTTGACAGTTGGAGAGGTCGGGGATGGGCCGGGCCCGCCGGCGGTAGACGGCCGTCTCTCTTCGTCGACGACGTACGTGTTTTGAGAGCCATCGTCGAAACGGTCTTCCTCTTCATGGGTGTGGTGGCCGTCTTGGAGCGGCCAGTTGGCTCCACGCTTCTGGAGACGTGCGTTGTGTGGGTGGCTGCCGCTGTTGCTACGGATGACGGCGAGCTCTTCAGTGCTGCGCTCTAGACGAGTGTCTCTCCGTGAAGCACTCTCGCTGAGGTTGCGGGAGATCTTGTCAGAGGGATCTTTCTTGCGCCGGAGGATCGACGACATGAAGCTGCCTCGGCGCTTGTGGCTCGGTCGAGGGCCCATGGAAACATCACCGGCCGTCTGCGCAGGAGGCAAGGCCCCCAGACTTTCTCGTCCAGAACCGCTCCGCTTTAGCGTGGAAGCCGTACGAGGACTCATACTCGTGGTTCCGTTGGAGGTTACGGTTGGTTGGGGCTGCTCTGGTTCGTCATCACTATCTGGAAGGTCAGGCGAATCCTCGTCTTCCACGTGAGAGGGAGTCACTCCCATGGCGACTGCAGCTGCATTGCTCGAGGCCTGGTTGCGCATCGTTCTAGGGACTCGCTTCTGCTTCGGCCGCGGCGTGGGAGTACCCTCATCCTCACTCGAGTCTACAAAGCGACTGCTGAAGGCTGGACGCGCATCGTCTTCGTCGCTCGAGTCATCGAAACGGCTACCGCCCCGAGCCTTCTTGCCCTTGCGGCCGAAGCCGGACACGCGCATGCGAGGTGAGCTGGCGTCGCTAGAGTCACCACGCAATGAGTGACGCATACGACCGCCCATGACCATGGGAGGCGGAGAACTCGTGTTGGAGTTGCGACGGAAAGCTGATCCAGCCGGTGACAACGACCGTAGACTGAATCGACCACTGCCCCTGCCGCCATCGGACGCAGGGGCTGGTGTCTCTCGTAGACTTCCTCGCATGGTTCTGCGAAAGCCCATGCCTTCTCCGCCTCCAACCCGAGCACGTCGAAAGCTGCTCTCGCTAGAGTCGGAGCCCCGCCGTCTCAAGCTTGGCTTCGTGGTAGGAACTCTCTCCTCTGAGTGGTGTCGGCGATGCGCCTGGGCTGGCTCTGTCGTGGCTACCGGCTGATAAGAGGCAGGTCGAGAGTCTTTTCTCAGAGTAGGGGAAGACTTTTGTACGCTGGCAGGGGAACCGTTGGCTCGGAGCGACTTTCTCATGCCAGTACCAGCGGCTGCGGTAGCCTCTGGCTCTGGGCGAAGAGACTTGCGAAAGTGGCCTTCCTGAGGGCTTGGTGTAGAGGCAGCGCCAGATCTCATAGATTTGCGCATGCTGGTACTTTGCGGCGGTGATGACTGCTCAATCACTGCAGCTTCATGACCCCTCATAGACTTTCGAAGCTTTGATCCTCCTGCTGGCCTGGATGGTTCCTTCGCCTCAGCCTTGACTCGAGGCTCCTCAACCTCGTCACGGGGCCAGGTGGTGCCAGGTGAGATCTGGTAGACTCGATTCGGATCTCGATGTTCTGATGATGAGGTTTTTGTGGGTGATTCCTGTGGCTTCTCCACTGCCTTTTGCTTCTTTTGCTTCTTCTGCTTCGGCTTCACGGGCTGTACCACTTCTACAGGAGCGGCCTCCTCATCAGAATCTTCCATAGCCTCCTTTTCAAGCTGGCGTCTCTCGCTGGCACTCAGGCTCCTCCAGTAGGCCTTGGCATTCTCCCAGTCATTGGGCGTCTGCAAGGGCTTCTGCGTTGCATCCTTCTTCGTCGTGGCTTCCAGAGAGGCATCGGCCTCCTTGGATTTCGCAATGGCCTTCTCAAACACCTTTTTAGAAAGCGTCGGTTCGATGGGGCTTTCAACAACAGCATTCAGGGACATGAAGCCATCACCCTCCATATCAGAGAGATCTTCATATGCGTCGCTATAGATGCTGCTCCCGTCTGATTCTTCCGACTCTTCCTGAATGTCGTGCATTTGGGGACTGGGAGGAGACATCGTGGTCGACTCAAATGACCGCTGAGGGGTAATCGGTGCTGGCTTGACAACTGTCTTGGTGGGTTTGGTGGCTGAAGAAGCATTCTCAATGGCATCAGATATTTCCAAACCACCTGATTCGCCTTTGACTTCATCAGGAAATCCGCCTGGGACGTCGAAAAAGTCTTGTGGCGAGTCTTGTCGGCTTTCGTCTGGGATGCGAGGACTGGGTTGCGTAATCGATATCGTCGGCACGTAGTCGCTGGGCGTTGAGTTGTCATCAGAGTCGACATCGGGCTGTTTTGAAACACCCCTGGCAGTTGTTTGCATCTCAGGAACGGGCTCGCCAGAAGGCTTCGCTTGAGTGTGCGTCTCGGGTTCAGATTCATCATCAGAGCTCAAGTCGCTGTTGCTGATGTATCCGCTGCTCTCGACAGATGTCACTACCGGAGGCAATGGCTCCCTGTATTTGGAAATGTTGGCTTCGTTTCGGGAAGACTGTTCGCGCGCTAGGACTGACCCGATAGCATGATCACTCGACTGTTCCAGCTCTACCGGTCGATTGTTGGCCGGAGAGTAAGGCGAAGCCACTGGCGGAGAGAGTGATCTTTCCAGGGGACGGACTAGAGGTCGCTCTTCTGGCTCCCTCGCCTTCTTTTCGCGAATGCTACCAAACGAGGGCAGCGCCGGTCTGGGAGTCATCTTTTCATCGTCATCCAGAGAAATCGAGTCTCGCTTATATCTTCCAATGATGTTGTGCCAGGGTTTCTTTGCCTGAGGGCTGGGTATTTGGGATGGCTCAGGCTCAGAGGGTTCTGCAGACTCTCCCACTACCGTCGTGTTCTGATCGTCAAAGCTTACCCTGACGCTCCTCCTTCGAGAAAGTCCATCGTCTTGGTTGACCAAGCCCGAGAGAGCATTTGAGGCTTCTGAGCCATCCTCTGAAGGGGAGGCATCTCTCGTCGGACTTGAATGCTTGAGTGCAGACTTCCGAGGCGACACAGATCGGGGAGGGGGTTCGTGTCTAACGAGTAATTGATCGGTCGTTGGCGCAAAGTGCGTAGTCCGGCCAGGGCTGCGTGCAGGGCTCTCTGAATGCACACGCGTCCGACGAATGCTTCCGTTCGGCTTTTCAATCGGAGCCGGGATACTGGCCGGCTGGACTTGCTCCTGTTGTTCCTTCTTACTAGGCTCAGGCTGAGACGGCTGGGAGGACTTGACCGGTACTGCATCGATAATATCTGTTGGACGATGTTGCGGGGCGGGTTGTTTTGCAGTCTGAGGTTGAGGTTGAGGTTGTGGTTGTGGTTGAGGCTGAGGCTCGGGCTCTTCCTCTTCGTCAGAAACCTCGTGAACCACAGAAGGTCGTTTTCTGACCGAGGCCTCAGGTAAAACCACGGCGGCCGGACTTGATTCAATCCGCTCCGCCCTGATAGACTTAGGTTCGACTGGTTCCTCAACTTCCGATTCCAACTCCGACTCCGATTCGACAAGGGTCTGTTGTCTCGACAAATCCGATTTGGTTTCGGCCTTGACCTCCGGCTCGGACTCGAGGTCGGATTCGAGTTCGGACTCAGACTCGGGTTCTGGCTCTGGTTGCGGCTGTGGGGCTTGCTTCGGCTCTGGGGTCTGTTCTTGCGTAACCGTGGAGTAAATGTCCGTAGGGGTTTGTGTAGTCTTGGTGACAGTGGGTGGCGGGGCAGCGGGTTCAACGGCGGTTCCTTTTATCCTTCCGACAGTTCCCTTGGACAGGTGAGTACCGCTTCTTGATCCCTCGTGTTTGTGCCGTCGGACTGGTTTCTCGGATGCATTCCTGACGCGTTGCTCCACTAGGAGGAGTTCTGCTCGGGGGACCATCCTCCTCGAGTTGGGATCATATACCATAGCATTGTCAGATGCAGCCGAGGGCTCCAGCATGGAACGGGGATAAGAGAAGTTGATAGAACTTGGACTGCTCGGCCGCAAATCGACAGATGACCTCTTATCAGCAACAGCTGCCCGGCGCACATTGGACATGTCTCCAGATGTTGGTGCCCCAAACCATGAACCTTGTCCATCCTTCATCTTCTGACTAGCCGTCTGAAAGGGCTGGACCTGCAAGCTCATGGCTCGCTTGTGAGTTGTGGGCTTCGACTCAGTCTTGAGATGCTCATGATTCGGGATCTTGGGTACGGGAGGTACGTCGTGGTGGGTGTTGGGAGGAGCGCCGCGCGCGGGCGACGGCGATGGTGATCGAAAGGTGCGCTCAGTCATGGAACTTTGGCTCGGGGTCCTCTGAAGTTCCCGTCCCCCCTATCCCGACTCCCGGTGGATGAAACTGATGCGCTCCTGCGCATAGCGCGCTTCGACTGAACCTGAGATACATTGGTGGGTGTCGCTGGTCGAGCTTTGAGGGCGGCAGCGGCAGCAGCGGATGAAAGGGATACGGATGGCTCGCGTCGCATAAAGGCCGAGGCAGCGGCCGTCGCAGCATTAGGATTGGCTGTCTCCTTGGTCAAGGGCTTGGATGGAACGGCCATGTTAGCAGGGTCTGGGGTGAGGGGAGGTGAGGTTGCGATAGAATGAGAAGAGGGAGAGACGAAAGACGTCGCAAAAGGGCCCATCAGCTAATATCAAGGCCACCGATGCAAGCGCACAAGCATCTGTCAAATGGATCGGATGGCGGCGTGTCATGACATCGCATCGGCCTGGCGCACTCGCGCACTAAAGTCAAAAGCCAAAACCGGCTTTGCAGAAGCGCCTCGAAATGGTTGTCTCTCACCTGGGTGGGAGGGCGATGCCTCCTCGAACCTCCAAACATGGCGGGCTAGGTCAAAAGCGGCGCGGACGCCAGCAGATCTCAACAGGCGGCGGGCATGAGAATCCAGGAGGACGGGAAAATAAGAAATACTGGCTATGGAATGTGATGATTAGAGTGTCGGGAGCAGAAGAGGGCGGGCCAGGGCCGTACACTTAAAAAATAGGAAGATGAGGATTCTTGGAATTGATCCAAGATGAGAACGGAGAACTGATGACGAAAGGTATCAAGCCACTAGGCCCAGCTCGACACGCTAGCCGCGCTAACCCAATTTGAGGTTAACAGGAGGCACCCCACTGCAGCTTTTGTTCCGGCTGGGCCAGCCAGGGCTTTGCTTTAATTGAGTCGTCATGCTCGCATCAAACATGGACGTCAAGGGTCCTGATGATTGGGAGGATGAACGTCTGATGCCGTTGACACTACGGATACAGTACAGAAGCCAACGCCTGTGTAAGCAGAGCTGGACAAGTGTTTTCGCTGTACTGCACTCTTACCGGGCACAGCCCTCAGCTCAGCTTCCATCATGTGCGGCTCACCAACCTTGTTTCCACACATCCGGTCCATGCAAGCTACTTGTAGATCAGTTCCCATTCAGGCTCACCTCTCCTGACAAACGGCAAACCAAGCCATAGGTTCTCCATCTGCCGAGATCTACTTCTCGGCGTTTTTATCCATCTGGGGTCCGTCTCGGCCGCTGCCAGCTCAATCTCGAAATGTCTGCTTGCCCACTCTCCAGCTGAGCGGCTGCTCTGCCTGTCAGAGCGCTTATAATTAGCCCCGGTTCTGCGAGCTGGCCCGCCCTGACGTCAGTCCCAGACTCGTCTAATTTCGAGCCGCTTCAATGGAACTTGACTTCCCGTCACCTCACTGCAAACAACTTTTATGAGACAATCATCTGAGAGTGGTCGTGAATTGGGTTGCGCTACACTAGGACAGCTATGATATGATATGTTTAACGCTGACTGTTCTTCCCGCCGTTACATATCCATGCTGCAGTGACAGTTGTCGTGTCGTCTTAGTGCAAAAACACACGGCCAACTTCCCGTGTTCAAAACCCAACTAGGTAAACAAAGGTCGCTTCCTAGAGCCTCCTCCTCACCGAGTGGCTCTCGATCCTTAGCTATCAGGTCGTCCAATGAGAAATCTGAAAGCAACAGCAAGCCAACATTTAATCGGCTGGCCTGCCTCGCCTCTCATATCATTCGACGGCTCCTAGGTTGCACCCGCCGGTATGCCCGGATCCCCCCGATGCAAATGATGCCCAGTTGCATCCGAGTAGTGATCATCAAGCCCGTCCACGTAGTCGTACTCGGACTGCGTGGAATGTCCGTTGCCCGTGTTCATAGGAGGGGCGTCAGGGTCTGCGTGCTCTGGCTCTGGCTCTGGAGGAGTGTTCTGGTTTGTTGTTTGTCCTCTCGTGGGTGCCTTCGCATTCTTCCTGCCTTTTCGACTTTTCGCCTTGGCCTTCTCGAGAAGACGCTTACGGTCAGCCTCTTCCTGGCGATGCCGTCGGTCCTTGATTTCGTATTTTTGAATCAGTGCCCGCGGCGGCTCGCCAAAGATCCGTTCGTACTCGCAAAACTCGCAAATCCAAATGTCTTCCGCCTTTGGGGGGTTTTGATAGTAATTGTCGGCAGCAATTCGACGGCGGTGTCTTGCAGCCATGTCGAGCTCCTTTTCCAATCGGCGTCTGCTCTTTCGACGAGAACTCCCTGATCCGCGACTAGCTGCCTTGGAAGAACCGTCGTGATGATAGCCGTTGCTACCGTTCATCCCTGCCGACATGCCTGGCGTCGTCTGAGTCGACATGCTATGCTTACTCGAATGGCCTTGTTTGCCAGTTAGTATGCCATTACAGCTACCGATCTCCTGAAACTTACCAGGCCACCGAACCGTCCCAGGAACTTGGGAATCGCAGGTGAAGGTGAATTGAGTTGAGGCAGGTGTGGTCTTCGTTGCCGAAGAGTATTGCTGAAGTAAGCTCCCGTTCTCTTGTGGTTGAGGACGCTGCTTCTCAGCGTTTGCGACAGCAATAGCGTTAGAGATGATACCGCGAGTTTCGCGTTCTAGGACTGGAATTAGCCGTCTGAATGGATGTTTTGGTGTTGTTGATAAAGAAGACAATGCTAGGTTCGGTTCGTTGTAAAGAAGGAGGAAAGAGCCTTCACAACATGCAGGCAACATGCAGAAATTAGTTGGGTCGGCTAAGCTGGCTGGTCAAGTACTATGCATGGCTCCGTGCCGCCACTTGTTTCCAGCCGGCGTGTTATGCGTGGTTGGCGCAAAATGCTGCAGGAGAATAGTCTATCTGAGATTCGCCCGAATAGGCAAATCTGCATAATAAGGCGGATGCCGCAACAATACATCATTGAGCGAATGCACAGGCACGCAATGAAAAAGGAATCGGCAATAATGAAAGAAAACTCACCGGCTGGTGCCCATTGGGGTGGTGCAGTTTTGGATGCTCGTCCAGCCCACGTGGTGTTACCGTCGGGCAACGCTCGCAGCGGACTTCTTCCATTCCTGGAGCGCCCCAATCTGCCTCGTCCTGGCCCTGATATTCCCTGGTTGCTGGTGGAAAACGTTCCCGAACCTGGATACGCACCCGAATGGGCATACGACCTATCGCCATGGAGCTCGCCGGCCGGGGAGTGTGCGGTGCTGGAAGATATGGCTAGGGAGCCTATCTCGTTGTTCAGCGCATGAGTGCCGTTGAGGGTGGGGTCCCCTGCGGAGGGGATCTTCCTCTTCTTCTTATTATTGGTATTCTCGAATGAATCGTAGCCGTCTACTGACGACGTCGTTGATGGAGGGGGCTGCGGATTTGGATGTCGAGGCGGGTCCGGCCTTGACGGCCGACGAGCAGGATGAGTAAGGGTCTCTGGAGGTGATCTGGTAACAAGACTGCTCTGCAAGGCAGTCTCTTCCTCGTCGCCGTCTGACAACCCCACGCCGTTCCGCCGTGGTGTGTAATTGCGCCCCGGCTCTGTCCTGCGTCCCTGCTCGACTGGGCTCGTGGAGCCGGTCCTCGGCGGGCTTCCTTCATCTTTTAGAGTGTATGGGGGGTAGTAAAAGAGAGGTGTGGTTTCGTGAGTCGACGGAGGGTATTTTATTGAGTCCGCAATGTCTGGAGACAGCCTCTCTCTAAGCCGGCGTTTCGGCAGCGGCCGAATCGGTCGGTCTGGGAACAGCGACGATACAGTATCTGGCGACATTTTGGGGCTATGATCTGCACGAGAAGAGCGAAAGGCTCGCGTTAGCAGATATGTCGCCATGATGCCGACGAAACCAGTCACGAATATAGCGAATGAGGACATGGGAGCAGAGAGGTAGCTGGTGGGGGGTATGGACATGTGGGATGCCGCCGACCGCAGCCCAGGCTTGATAACCGTCCGGGGTGATCAATCAACGGCCAGCTGGGGACTGCGACGGGCTTCGCCGGCGTTGGAATCAAACGGAAAGCGTACCCAGCAAACATCGTATAATAACCCTGACCCAAACCGTATAACCAAGAACGGTGGAGCGACAAGTTTCCCCAAACAAGCCCGGGAGGGAGCAATCTGTACAAATACGTCGACAAACAAGACTCGATTATTCAAGATCGACCGTACAATTCGAAAGGGGTATCAAGGTCGTAGGTAGGCACGCCGGGCGTCGAGGCTGGTTGACGCTGGAAAGCTCGAAGGGGGGGTAAGTTGGTTCGGTCGGGCTCTAAAGCGTTCTGTGTGCGGGTCAGAACATGGTCGTCGATGCAAGGCATGTCATGCCCGAACAGCTGCGACTACGACGAGCGTGGGCTGGCACTGGTGATGTCTCTGGTTGTAGCATCGACGGTCTCTCGCAGCGGTTATGCCGATAGTCGCCAGGCTTGCTGTCGGTCGTTCAAGGTCGGGTGGCTTACCCAGTCACTGACGGGCGGACGGGGCCCAGGAGGGTGAGGGACACCTCGGGCAAGCGCAGACGAGGCTCGAAATGAAGCAGCAGGTCGTCGATGAAGGCCCCGAGAGCAAGTGACGTAGATCGTAACAGCGCAAAGCTGACAGCACCTTGGAGGTTTCCGTAATTCGAGTGTGCGAATCGTCACTAAGGTTAGGAGTTGCAACGAGGGCCGAGGGCGGTTATTAGGTTAGTCAGCAGAATTCCCCCTCTGGTGTGCTGTCAAGGTGGCACTCGCCCTCCCCTCGCCCACCACTCTCCCTGGCCATGATCGAGACTTGGATGATTTGCACTGTGTCAGGTTTATGGATTTTTGGTGATTTAAATATTTAAATAAATTTAGCTACACTACGCTTTATTTTTTTATTTTTATTTTACTGCCATCTTCACAACTGTGAGTCATGATATAAACAACATGGCAGTTCCATGACGAGAGTTTGCTGACTGCGACATCAATGATTCCCTGATGTCACTGAGGTCCATTCAGCGGAAATCAACCGCGCAAGGCGGATTATCGGACTGCAACCGGGCATTACCCGCCTCGCAGCGCGGGCGAGCTAATCGAAACAATTTCTGCACAGTGGATGGACAGCGCTGAAGCTCCCTGTAAGGCGCGTGCCCCCCAGTGCGGATATGGACCCTAGGACCCCTGTGAGGTACCTCCTCCAGGTACCTGGCGAATTTCGTGGTGCTGTAGTGGTTCGGCTCTGTTCTGAAGCGACACCACGCCGCGCTTCGCCCACCCAGGCCCGCGCCCACTCAAGGCCCGCGCCCACCTTCCCTCGCTCTCTCTGATGGATGCCGCTCGCTCGCTCTCCCACGCTTCCGTCCATCTCTTCCCGTTCTCCTCCTCCGGACCAAGCTTCTCCTCTCGTCTCCTCTCGCCCATACACACATTGTTGCGGTTCCTCCGTGTCATGACTGCTTCGCCTTTACTCCTCTACGACATGCTTGCTCGCCAATCTTGTCTTCAACTCGACTGCTCCTCCTCGACCTTCTAGTCTCTCTCGTCGACGCTGGTCTCCGGCCCAGCTCCCACATTTGCCTTGATCGCTACCGCACCACACACCAATTCTCGCGATCCTACCTTTCCCCGACTCTTCTAGTAGCTTTAACTATACATCCTTTCTCTCGGCAGTGTTACACGCGCCCATACTCGCCTACCGGACCTTGGGTCTCGTCCTCGTCCTCCTCACGTCTCACGTCTCCTTCTCTTTTCCTCTCCCCACCTCGGTGACCCGACTCACTCATGGCACCTCCCTCGCCGCGACGGTCATCGAGAGCCCGCGCGACCAATTCACAATCCCAGCAATCATCTGTCTCATCGAGCACCTCTGGCCGAGCCGAGCGGAACACGAGATCCGTCGTCAAGCCCTCCTCCACCAAGTCCACGCCTAGCGCCTCATTGTCGTCGGAGCCCTTTGAGGATCTCGACGACACCCTCCTCGGTCGCCGGCGAAAACGCAATCACGACGACGATACCGAAAAGGCTTCCAGGCCTGACAATTTTGACATGGCAAATGGAAGCGACGACCTCCAGGAGGAGGAAGATGAGGCTGTCCGTTGCATCTGCGATTCTGAGGACTACCCGGGTCGCCCACCTGTCGAGGGGCCCGACGCCGACTTTTTCGCCTCCATTGAGTTCACTGAAGATGTTACCGGCTTCTTCGTTCAATGCGACGTTTGCAAAGTCTGGCAGCACGGCGCCTGTGTAGGCATTTTCAGTGCCGAAAGCTCCCCCGAAGAATATTTCTGTGAGCAATGTCGCAAAGACCTGCATAAAATCCATACTGCAAGCAACGGGTAAGTCAGTTTCTGTCTCGATTTAATGCGAACTGGCCATCTCGAAATTCGTTCGAATGGCTGTGGTCGACTTTTTTTCGACTCACCGTCGGCCTCTTTCGCTCTTGGCCCACTGCAAAGTTCACACGCCAGCGTTGATTTTGCCCGAATACTAATATCCTCTGCTTGACAGACAAAAATACTCGAAATATGTTCCTCTCAATCGCCCATCGCGGGCCACGTCGCGGGCTGCCTCGATTGCCAAAGAGGGGACTCGCTCCCCAAAGAACGGGACAGGCAAAAACTCACGCCCTACCTCTGCTTCGCAGACGTCGAAGCGCCGATCTACAATGAACAGCCGCGACCGAGCCTACGAAGATGAACAACTCCTTCGCGCCATTGAGGCAAGCAAGGAAGATGCTCCTCACGATGCGCCAGAGGCCTTGACCAGGAGAGCCAAGCGGGGGCGGAGTGACAGTGAAGAGTCAGTCGCCCTTCATACCCAGCCTCGGGATGATAAGCTGACGGCAACAAGAAGCCACACGAATGTCAAGAGACAGCGAACCAGTTCTCGCTCCGCTTCGCCTCCTGCTCAACCTGTCGAGGCCACCAGTCGCGAAGAGTCAGATGAAGAGTCGAGCACTCGCAGTGGCGCAAAAAAGGCTCGAAATAACAAGACTCAAAAAGCAAAGACGGAAAAAGAAGACAAAGAACGCCAGAGGCAAGAGGCAGCTGATAAGCGCAAAGGACGCGCAGAAAGGCGCCGTGGAGAGGGTAAGTTGAACCTGTCTGAGACTATATTCGATTGCTAATTTTTTGGAGATTCGGATCCTTCTGACGAGACGCCTGTCGCCCCGGTCAAACCGCCTGCGGCAAAGAGCATTGAGACTCCAATTGTGACCGAAACTCCAGCTCCTCCGGTTCAGCCAGTCCCTGACACTCCACCCGCGAGCCACCCTCCGAACACGAATACCCATAAGCGAGGTGGCAGAAATACTCACAAGAAGGGCAAGGGCAGAAACCAGTACACTAGAGACCGTGACGCGGATGGTGAATCTCCGGCACGGTCAATGTCGCGAGACATTCAGAAGAATGGGGACGATTCAACAACAGGCCATTCCAAGGCGACCAACGAGCACCACCGACATGGAAAATCAAAGGCGGCCCCACATCATAAGTTGAGCATGATGGATATGAAGCGGCGTGTCGGCGCCATTATGGACTTTATCTCGCGGACCCAGGTAGACCTCGCAGCAGAGGCCCTTCCGGTTCCCAACGGGGCCGCAAGCAGCGGGCAGGTTTCACCCCAGAAGACTCCTGTCCCGCAAGTTGCTGGCAAACCCGAGAACCAGTCCATGGCAGTGGAGAACGGATCGACCAGGGAGTCTTCTCACGACAAGGATTTCAAAGATCTGAACTGTATGGAGATGATGGACGTTCTAACACGGGATATGGTCAAGTGGCAGAGCCAGTACACCTAAGCACATACAGCACCGGGTTTCGACAGCACCCTGCTATGCTAGGCGGTGACAATGATGGGCGGTCATGGTTTCTTGAATCTTTTTGGAGTTCACGGTTGGGTGCATCACGGGGCGTCACGAAGCATCAAGGCAAGATGCAGGGATGCGGTTATCTTTCATCGCTCATTAGTTACGGTTTCTCGTTCGTGTTTTATCCGGAACCAACCACGAGGTCTGGGCTCTTTGGTGTTCCGGCTCTTTTCTTATACCCCAGTATGCCTGGTTGAAAGAGTTTGCCATTGGCGTCTTACAAAGCTGCAATGGCGCAGCATTATTATGGGAGAAGCATGAATCTCGGAGGGATGGATATGAATAACAGAGCGTCGTTAGGTAGTGTACATGGAAAATGTCGTCTATACAGACAGATATATGATACAACGATACAATGACACACAGGTTCAGGACCCCGAGGTCATACTACGCACCCGCCTTTTCTTGGGCGCGCGCTTGCTTCTGCAGCTTCTTTGCCTGGTTCAGGCTCAGCTTGGGGTTTGCCATGCAGGCCTGGTATTCCTCAATGGCGCTGTCTGATATGTCATCGAGGACAAACCTGCCCAGATTTCCCTCTCGCCATTGGAACAAGACTCTGGCAGCAGCGTGCGAAAGAACGGGGTGTCCACCGCGCTTTATCTTGCCCTCCTTCCTGCTACGGCCCCGAGCAACTCCTCGATGTCGTTTGTGGGAGGGCAATATCGCTCGTATATGGTGGGATCCACGAGGTTGATCCGGTAGAGGAGGTAATCGGCTAGAATAACGTCCGGTACCAGCCCCTTCTTGATGCCCTGCGTAAGGGCAATCTTGATCATGGTCTCGCCGTCATCGATATATGGCTGAAAGATGCCGGGCGTATCCAGGACAAAGGCGCCGTCACCCACTCCGCCCCGTGCCTCAGGCTCAAGTATACGGACGGGCGTGCTCATCTTTCGTGTCACGCCCGCCTGGTCCCCCGTCTTCGCGACCTTGGCCATCTGCCCGGCATACCGGCCTTCCGTAGCGCATTGAGCAACGAGCTCTTGCCGACGTTGGGCATGCCGACGATCATGGCCCACAGGCCTGTCAGCGAGTCAGCCTCCCGCGCAACCTCCTTGACCTTCTTTAGCAAAGCCTTTGTGGTAGCAGGGTCGGTCTTGTCCCAGATGACGCAGCGGTCGGCGTGTAGCTTTCGCAGGGCGTTCGCGGCGCCGGGGGTGTCGCTGCCGAAGCTCGACTTTGTGTAGACGACGAGGCGCTGGCGACCGGCGACGGTACGCTCGAGGCGTGGGTTGTGGGTGGATAGCGGAAGGCGAAAGTCGCGGCACTCGAGGATCAGGGAGATGTTGGAGAGCTTATTCACCACCTGTTGCTCGGCGGAGGCGTGGTGGCCGATGTAGTAGGTCTTGGGGACCGAGCCTGGGATGGAAAAGGCCTGGCGGGGGATGAACTTGGCCATGGTTGTCGCGGGGCTTTGAGATTACTCGGGATTGGCCGTCGGGAGCATGTTTCTAGGCGTGCGCCTCGGAATTCGCATCCGTTACCATCAACACGAAGGGTCTGGACCCTTGAAAAAAAGATGATGTAAATGTCAGCCTTGCACAATTGTCCCTCCTTCAGCCTCGCCCCACCCCGGCACGTGGAGATAAGACTTTTTGGAGATAGAGTAGGTAGCTCGCCTCATGACGTCATACCAAGAGAACTTGCTGAGCCAATTGCTGATTGAGGAGGGAGCACGCGTTATCAATTCATCCATTGAGTGTGCGGGTGAAGCCCTAGCAATCCATTCGGCTCACCGACGACATACACAAGAGGAATAAAAGCCAAGACCTGAATCTAGAGCCAAGACAATGCCAAGAGCATGCTCTAGACCAAGGAACTGAAGGCAAGAGACGATATAAGTTGGGTTGAGGTCCCAGACCAGATTGGAAAGGGCTTCAGCATGTCTCACTCCCACAAAGCAATTGCGCTGTTTTTACTTCTTGCTTCAAATTGTCGTTGACGGAGCCGCATTCTCTTCTTTGAGAAATGACCAGGCACGAGCCGGTTGGTTCAATTGAGATGGAGAGGACTCCTACCTTTGGATCTGGGAACACCATCACTCCAGCATCACAAAACAGCCCAGGCAACCAAGGAGTCCAAGATGAAACATTCAGCACCAACGATGCATCCGGTCAGCCCTCCAAGTACTTTGGAAAGGGTGGCAAGCTTCGCCCCTTTCGGTTGCTGAAGCAGGATATGGTCAACCTCAAGAGCCGATGGGTATCAGACTGGCAAGTCTTTAACCAGCAGGTGATTGCGAGCGCCGTCTACATCTTCTTCACCAACATCCTGCCGGGAATCACGTTTGCCAGTGACTTGTACACCTTGACAGGCAAGTCCTGGGGAACTATCGAGGTGGTGTTTAGCACCGGACTCTGCGGGTTGATCTTTTCTGTGTAAGTGAGCTGACTGCCATTCTCGAATGTCACATGCTAATGGATGTAGCTTCTCTGGCCAGCCTCTCACCATCCTGGGCGTCACGGGCCCCTTTTCCGTGTTGGCTGAAAACATCTACGAACTATGTGAAACACACTTTCACGTGAGACCCTCCAAACCGCATCTTGAACACCTTCTCATAGTCTACAGGTCGAGTTCCTCCCCGTCATGGCATGGTCCCTCATCCACGCCGGGTGGATGCACTACCTCTTGGCAATCTTCAACGCCCACGACTGGACCATGCAGTACGTGACGCACTTTAGCGCCGACATTTTCTCCCTGCTCAACAGCGTCATCTACTTCCACAAGGCTGCTATGGAGCTTAAGCGCACACACGCCCGAGTCTCGCTGGCTGCCTTTCTGTACGCCATCATTGGCGCCTTTGGAACATGTCTACTGGCCATCCTGCTGTCGACGGCCAACTCATGGAAGCCCATGCTTCATCGCTACGTTCGTCTTGGGTTGACAGAGTATGCCGCTGCAATCTCTATCGTCTTCTGGATCGGCATCCCCTATATCGGGGAGCTGGCGGACTTGGACCACGTTCGACTCGAGGTCCAGACCAAGTTTAGACCTACGAACCCCGATCGACAGACATTCTTTGTGCGCTTCTGGGACCTGCCTGTCGAATGGATTTTTCTATCCATTATCCCTGGTGCTATCGTCACTGTTCTGTTCTACTTTGACCACGAGATTAGCAGCATTATCTGCACCGTGAAGCGTTACGGAACAAAGAAGCCTGGCGGATATGCCTGGGATATTGTTCTTCTGGGAACAACCACCATCATCTGCGGTATCTTGGGTATCCCTCCAGCCAACGGACTCCTCCCTCAGGCACCGCTACACTCAGAATCCCTGATGCATTACGTCCTCGAGAGTCCTCCCGCTGAAGAAGGCGAGCAGCCAGATTCACCTCGACCGGTTGCGCGGACATATGAGCAGAGATACTCGCACTTCATCCAAGCAGCCATGATCCTCGTCTTTGTCTCTCCGCCGCTACAGAAGCTACTCGGTCTCACACAGACGTCGGTGCTCGCCGGTCTGTTCATGTTCATGGGCTACCAGTCCCTCTCAGTCAACCCCATCCTCGAGCGAGTCGTCCAGCTTCTCACCCCGCCATCAGACCTGCACGAGCTGCCCCCCGGCGTGACCTGGTTCGGCATCCACGCCTATACTATCACCCAGATCATCCTCACAGGCATCGTCTTTGGCGTGACGCTCACCGTCGCGGCACCCGCCTTCCCCCTCATCATCATCGCCCTGGTCCCCGTGCGGCTATCCCTCATGAACAGACTGTGGAGCCGCGAGACGCTGCGTCTGGTCGACGGCTGGGCATGCCGGGATGGGAAGCCCGAGGATCCTGTCCCCTCCGAGATGCAGGGATCCGTGGATGAGGAGAAGGCCAGGACCTGAGGGCCTGCAGCGGCAGGGCTTGGCTCATGAGGCCATGCTCGGCCCATGTCTCTCCTCTTCCTTTTAACGTGAGATACCCCGCAGAGGATCGGGGTCTGTATCCGCTACTGATGCTCATCTCATCGTCGTCCCGGTTGAATTAAAAACGACCAGGGCGGTTGTGAGATTCCCGATACTGAACCAACCCTGTAACTTTGAAGACCCTGGACTGAATCCTTCATTGTGACATTGAAGAAATAACATTCTTTTGGCTTTCAGAATGACCACTATTACTGTCCAGGGCAAACATGCTCTCATTACTGGGGCTGGCTCAGGTACGAAGTTGACGCTGCGGACTATGAGGGTTCCAATAGCTGATATCGCCACAAGGCATCAACTTGTGCTTCGCTCGTATGCTTCTCGAAAAGGGCTGCTCAGTTCTCATCGCCGACCTCAAACTGCAACCAGAAGCCGAAGAGCTCCTCAAGAAATACCCCTTCCCGACTGCAGACGGCCAAGCCGGCGCCTTCTTTCAAAAGACCAACGTTGCATCTTGGCCAGAGCTGAGCTCAGTGTGGAAGACGGCCGTGGACAAGTTCTCATCCGTCGACATCGTCGTTGCAGGTGCTGGCTTATTTGAGCCCAAGTGGGCGTCCTTTTGGGAAGCTCCCAAGACGGAGAGCAACCCGGACACAGTCTCTGTCGACCCTGCAGATGCGGATCCAGGCCATTATGCTGTTTTAGACGTCAACCTTGCATCTCCCATCCGGTTGAGCCAGTTAGCCATCGGTCACTGGACCAAGACCAGGCAGAAGGGTACTCTTGTGCACGTCGGTAGCATGGCGGGCTATGGGGCGGGCATCACGACGCCGCTATACTTTGCGAGCAAGCATGGCTTACACGGCTTTGTGCAGTCCCTGGGAGGACTGCGTGATGAGCTTGGCATCCGCGTGGGATGTGTAGCTCCCGGTGCAGTGAGGGTGAGCATCAATGACGATACACACTTGACTTTAAGCTGATAATGGCAGACGCCTCTCTGGCACGATGACCCAACCAAGGCTGTGATGCTGGATAAAGACACGGTCCTTATCGAACCCGAAGAGATTGCCCAGGGCATGTGGCAGCTCGTCGTGAACGAGGAACTCGGCGACGGAACGATTCTCGAGGTCACCATGGGCGCCACGAGAGTGGTTCCCTCTATTCAACGCACCAGTGCCTACCGGCGAGGGCATTCTGGTGCCGGGCTATGCGGCGTCCATGGGGACACTGTACGAGAAGCTGAGGAACGAGGGCTTGAGTGTCTGAGATGGAGCAGACGTGTTCAAATCGCTTCGACCCAGTCTGTATTGTTGGAGACAAAAGACAGGTGAGGAGGTCGTGGAGTAGGCCATGCTTGTATCAGTTGTGTTGGCCAGTGACAGGAGCCAAAGTTGGATGCAGGTGTGTCTTCCTTTAGTGGAGACACGAGTACGAGGTGGCGAGATGATGAGTTTCGGGGCTGCGATGGCTGGCCATGATGCTATTCATGACACCCTACAAGAGCCACAGTTAGATATGATGAACTGATGAAGAGATACGATACACACATTGGATACGGATATGAATACGATTACACAAATGACAACAACCAACACCCTTGTCTATTCCCCCTCCCGGTTGGCGCGGGTCGTCCATCTCGCGCCTCCTGGTCCATGCTCGACAATCGACGCGCAAGCAAGCCACATTCTACAATCCCGAGTCAGCTTCTTCACCGCATGGGACAAGTTGAGGACCGTGAGGCCGGCATGGGAGATGATCGTGAGAATCGGGGCCAGCAAACGCGCCCAAGCATTGATTGTTTCTAATCTCGTATCCAAAATAAACACAATCGGCTCCCTCCCCGGATAATAAAAGCTTTGGCCAGAAATCTTGGCTCTTTTGTCTCCAACCTCTCTCTCTTTCTCTCTCTCTCTTCCTGCACGGCTTTTCCGCAAGTAGGTACCAATAGATGTACAGCCCTGGGGAGTGGCCGTGACAGCCCCTTTCCCCAATCTCCCGGCATAAAAAAAGCCCGGGACTCAAACCGCCTCCCAGAAGTAGTAGTAATAATATTCAGAAACAATCCCTCGCGTGGCATGGCGGTGTAGAGCGTTGCGTCGAGGCGAGGGCAGGTGTGGTGTCAAGTAATAACGGACGGGTGACGTGAAAACATGATGACGATACACTTCGTGAAGCGTCGTGGTGGCGATTCGAAACCAAATCAATGAATGCCAAAATCAAAAGAAGAACAAGACAGACAAATCCATATATCGCACACCGATTTAGTGAGCCGCGAAACAAGTTGGGTATCTTGATGAGCTGCCTTCATGCCGCTCTTCATTTCCTCCTCTTCTACATCTCCCTTCACCCACCACCACATGCGCCCTCCCCAGCAAGAAGGCGGATCAATCGGCCTCTGAGTAGCAGAAACCAATTGTTAAATAAAAATAGAAGGGGAATATTCCAAAGCGTCGACCATCTCGTGAGGTGCTTGGTTGCTCAGGTGAAAAAGGGGGGCGAGAAGTGGTGGGCGAGGGTGTCTCAATCTTCGGTCTTTGAATATGCAAACAGTGTAAGAAAAAAAACAGATGGTGGTTGTTTAGCCAGCATTGGTCAGTCGAGTGTGGCTCTCGACAGCCGTAATTCGAGTTGTTGTTGTTTTACTTGATGTTCTTAAACAGATCATCACCCAGACTTCCCTCGTCCTTTTCGAGATCGGTCAACTCGGGGATCATGGGAGGCGGCGGTCCCGAAGGCTTCTTGATCGTGGCCGTAGGCGTGGGCGCGCGAGGAGGCTCTTCGAAGTTCATTGTGCTGATTCGCTTGGACCCCGTCTCTCCAGTCCTGATCCGTCTGAACCAGCCGCTGCTCCTCCTCGACTTTCGCTCGTCGAGGAAGCTGGAGCCGCCCTGGCTGGAAGGTCGGCCGTTGGTGACAGCCGCGAGGCTCGCGCTCGATGGATTCTGGTTCTGGCCCTCTGCGTAATTGTTATTCAACATGGTCCTACTGAATAGGCGACGGATGCTGCCTTGACGGCTCGAAGCTGCCGGGCTCAGGGGGACATCTTCATCCGCGTAGCGCTTGGTTCCAGCGAGATTACCATTGGAGGGGGCAGGAATGCTCTGTTGGGGCGTTTCCTTGCTGTCGTCGCTGACGACGTTGCTCTGTGTGTCCTTTTCGGTCTCCTTCGCGACTTCCTTGACGGGCGGCGGCGTCTGGGGAGGAGTTGGCACCTTTTGAACCGGCGAGTCCGGAGGCGGCGGGATGTTGGTGCCGTCTGTGATGCTTCCAAAGTTGAGGTTCAGAGCGGGCAGCTGGAAGCGCGAGCCTCCGCCGCTCTTGTTGAAAAGAGACGACATGGTGGCGGTGGTGAGGTCAGTCTCAGTCGACAACAGCAACAGGTCGTGGCACGGATCGAAGATGGAGCACGGGTCGATGAATGGCGAGGGCCCGAGTTCGGAAAGGGGTAGCGAGCGACGGGGGAGCAAGGGCGAGGCGACTGGAGGAGCTCAAGACGCGGATGGCCAAGGTGAAGATGGCAGTCTCTCTCGTTGAGTGACGTCTAAGTCGACGACTGGGATCCAACAAGCGGGATGAGATGACGAAGCAGAGTTTCGACTGACTCCCCGCAGCGAGCGCAGGAACGAACAGGGCGCGACGAGAAAGGAGAGCGTAAAACGGCCAAGGACCCAGGAATAGAGTAGTAGAGGTAAGGCAAGGTAGAGGTAGCCTGTCAGGGACCAAGATGGGAGGTGGAAAACTGGAGCAGGGGTCGGGTGGCTTTTGTCGTTAGAACTTGCAAGGGTTGAGGACGCGGCGTGGCGTGCTTTTGGGATCTTGGGATGATCCCGGTCAATTGCGGTGAGCGAGCCAGAGAAGCTCAAAGGTTTTGATGGTAAACGGCAAAGAAGCAAAGAAGCAAAAAGGGATGGAGGTGAAAGAGGGAGGACACATGTTTTTGCAAGAAAGAATGGTGGAGGATGGGGTCTGAGAGAGAAGGTCGTGAAAGGCGGCCAGGGGTGGAGAATGTCATGACGGGAGCAAGGCCAGGTACCCTCGAGGTACCGCCAGTACCGCAGAGGTACCTATGAACCTCGCCGCCGGTGGTTCGCTGCTGGGCCTGCCCCTGGAGGAGCTGCAGCGAACCCACCGGCTGGTGCGGACCCCGCTGGAGGGCACTGGAGCCACGAGGGCTTCTGGGTGAGCTGGTGAGCCAACAAAGGCGGTGGCCAGAGGTGGACAAGCCCCAGGTACCCAACTCTGGAGCTCTGGTACCTGGCTTTGACTGGCTGGCAAGGCGGCACCTCCCGTCCCGCCCATTACTTTTCATGTACCTACCCAGCTGTCAACTACCGTCATGCAGTCGGGTCAGGTCCCAGCACGGCACGGCACGGGCTGGGGCTGGTGGACGCAGGCAGATAAACAGCATTGGAAACAATTCAGGACGTTCATGGCTTAGACAATTTCATCTGTCCATCATACGTACATACGTATATATCTTACATCGCCTCCACTGCTTCGCTCTCACTCCCTTCTTCCTCTCCCTTATACAACCCCTCCACGCCACATACGTCCACGCCAAACCACACAAGAAGAAACGTGTGCCGCAGCAGCCATCTTTCGATTCCCACCGCACACAGTCCAAGGGCCGAATGTCGACTGATAAAAAGCAACGACTCACTCTTCTCGAGGGTAAAAGCCCCGGAGCAAACGGGCCTGTAGCAGAGAGATCCAGCTTCCCGGGCCATCAAATCTCACATGCTAACTAGCTCTGTGCGACCTACCAAACCACCTACGGCGCATGCAGGCACTTGGCATGCGGCTTGCAGTTTTTTGCATCTGGGCTCTTTTGATTGCAGGTTACCAGAATTCACTAATAACAGATGCTGTGCCGCATAGACTGTTATATCCTTTCCTCGAGAGCAATCTAATATCATCATGCGCTATATTATCAAGCTCTCATAACAAAACACACAACAGACAGTATCGCGTCTCCAGGGGAAACCAGGGACAGAAAGCCAGCAGGTGATCGATCAAGACATGTTCCAACGCCTTGTCTTGCATCTATGGGTTCCATATCAGATCCCACCCTCCCTTCTTGGCGCGGGAAACACTTTTTTTTTCTGTTTCTCTTCCTCTCACGAGCACGAGATGATTGATCGCTGTACCTCAAAACGGAACAGATTGTCTACCCCTTTTATCGAATTTTTAAATCGTAGCGTTGCATCTCTAGTGCAACCGTTCCTGGTGCTATGCCCAAAGTACCTCGGAAGTTCAGGGTTGGGTGAAAAAAGATACAAGCTCTCTTTGCATCGAGGCCTAAACGACTTTGGGCAACCCACCACAAAAATGCAAGTTGTGAAACTCTGCCACTATTCCCAATCTCACCGCGACAATTACCCATCTCGTCGTCCCTGTTTTCCCGATTTAGACAACCCCCAATCCCCCATCCCCACTTGCCACGCCTGAAGAGGATCCCATCTCCATCTCCCGCATGCTTCGGTCCCCATCGCCGCCGAATGGCCGTCCCCGGTTAATTGCGGGCTGTGATTGGCCCGTGCCTCCGCATCTTCAACGTCATTCGAGCGAGAGCTCCCGTTTAAGCTCGGTTCTTTCTTGTCGAGGTGAAAAAACGTCGTGCGACTTTCTACGCCCGACAAGCAAATCAATTTGTATCCTCTCCCGATTAATTGATTTTCCGTCTCATCATGGCGAGCTCGCAGTGTCTCCGTCTTCGACCCCTCGTTTCGGGCCTTGCTCGTCCCTCGGCCAAGCTCCAGAGGCTACCCACCGTTGCGGCGCGATACAAGTCGGGTCCTTATGGCTACACCCAGGCAAAGGCGCTCGTCTTCTCCAAGTATGGCGAGCCCTCTGATGTGCTCCAGTATGCTACTTCTCTTAATTAATACTCATATAGCCTCGCTGACAGCTTCTAGACTCCACCGACACTCCATCTCCCCCTCCATCCCCTCCAACTCGGTCCTCGTCCGATCTCTCGCCGCTCCCATCAACCCCGCCGATATCAACACCGTCCAGGGCACCTACGGCTCCAAGCCACCCTTCACCTCCCTAATTGGCACCGCAGAACCCTCTGTCGTCCCCGGCAACGAGGGTGTCTTTGAGGTTGTGTCAGTCGGCTCCTCCTCTTCTTCTCTGCAAAAGGGCGACTGGGTCATCCCCGCCATCGGCCAGTTTGGTACCTGGAGGACGCATGCTGTCGACGAGGCCGACAAATTCATCAAGATTGAAAAGGAGGGCTTGACCCCCGCGCAGGTTGCAACCGTCAGTGTGAACCCTTGCACGGCCTACCGTATCTTGCGCCACTACGGCCCCAATGCCGGTCCCAAGGCCGGGCTGGGTATGCGCCCTCTCGAGGTCAACAGCGGACAGTGGTTCATCCAGAACGGCGCCAACTCGGGCGTTGGTCGAGCAGCTATTCAGTTTGGCAAGCGCTGGGGTCTGAGGAGCATCAACGTCGTCCGTGATCGCGATACTCCCGAGGCGACCGAGGCTCTCGTCAAGGAGCTCCAGGACCTTGGAGCCGACATTGTCGTGACTGAGTCCAAGTTCCTCTCTCGTGAATGGAGGGATCAGCTCGCGGAAATCACCCGAGGCGGCCGCGAGGAGATCGGCCTCGGCCTCAACTGCGTCGGAGGCAAGTCGGCTACTCAGATCGCCCGGGCCCTCGGTGAGGGCGGCAGCATGGTCACCTATGGTGGCATGGCCAAGCAGCCCGTGTCCTTGCCTGTCGGTCTCCTCATCTTCAAGGATGTCCGCTTCGTTGGCTTCTGGCTGAGCAAGTGGAACGAGCGTGACCCTGCCGGTCGCAAGCACATGATTAACGACATCCTTGATATCGTCCGCGCAGGCCAGTTCCGTGATGTTCCTATTGATGAGGTCAAGTGGGACTGGGAGACGGAAGAGGAGACACTCCGCAACGCTGTTCAGCAGGGTCTTCAGGGATTCCGCAATGGCAAGGGCGTCTTTGTCTTCGGAGAGACGTAGATTGGACAGAACATAGCACCAACGGCGTGGCAGCCCAGTAAAAATTAACTAAATAATCTATCTTGACCAACAATGCCCTCGTGTCAAATACCCCAAAGCTCCAAGTACCTAGGCACAGCCAGTCACCAAGAGGCCTATGCTCGAAAAGCTTGCGCCCACTCGTGCAGCTTGTCAATCACAACAGGCGCATACGCCGTCAGCGTATCTTCAATAACCCGGTCAAAGTATCTCAGGGCCTCCTCCTCGCTGAGCTCCAGGTGGAACCGCTCCCGCACCTTGAGTACAGCCTTGTCTGGCTCCAACCGGATATCTGGGATGTTAGCGTCCACCATGAGGCTGAAGAGGTTGAGTATCAGGTTTGACGATTTGCGCAATGCCGTGTATGCCAGGAAGCAGTACTGCTTGAACTGCTGATAGTGCTCTGACTGCACGCCGCCCATACAGTCTACCATCTCTTTAGAAAGCTTCATCAGGGGCGCAAAAGGTTTGGGGTCTCGACCAAGAATAAAACCAAAGTCGGCGTGGAAGAAGTGGCCGTCGGGGGCAAGTAGCAGGTTCTCTAGATGACGATCACCCACACCTAGGATATATGTAATGACACAGTAGCCCGCGCAGGATCTCACATAAGTGTCCAGCGTCTCTTGTCGCACACCCAGAGGCTGCCTGTCGTCTGGGTTATGATACTTGAGGTATGCCAACGCTGGGTTTTGCCGGAACTTGTTGACAATACTGGACAAGCTTGCAGACTGGACAAACTGCGAGGCGCCTGCTGATGTGCTGGTTGCCAGGATCTTGTAGGGAGACAGCTTGAGATCCAGGTTCTCCTTCTGCAAGAGCTGATCCATCAGCGTAATGATCTGGATCACGAGCTGATCCTGTCTGAGATCATCACCCAACTTGAAGATGATGGGATAAGTGCTTCCGGTAGTAGTCTTGAAGGTGCACTTGAACGGGTTCAGTGAAGACTTGAATACCAGGGTTTGGTCTGGCACGACACCAGTAATCAATATTGATGGATCGAGAGGCATCGGCAAGGGGGGATCAAAGTTAAGCAGCTCGTTCTTGGGATCTGCCAAGAAGTGCTTGACTTTGTCGACCTTCTTCGCTATCGTGTCGTTTGACGTCTTGACGTCTTGTGCGATCCTGGATAGGATGGCAACCAACTCGGCTTGTCGCAAGAGAGTTTTGCGGGTTTCTGTGCCGCCTGGCTGCTTGACAAGCTCCGTCATGAACTCGTAAGCAACCTTTCGGTAGATATTTCGGTTATCGATGCCCTGTTCAGGGCTACGGTCATCACATTCCACCATTAGATACCAGTGGAAATAGTTCCCCAGCATAAAGTTCGCCGCAGCACGCTGAATCAAGAAGCGGGCTAGAGATGAATCGTGGCTGCTCTCCTCGTCCGAGTCTGTCGAAATGTGCTCGTATTTGAGAGCCTGCACCAGCTGAAGAAGGTATAGGAGCAGTTCCTGATCGTCTGACTTGCGTAGTCGGTCCACGGCATAGGACCGGACTGCCGAGTTGTCAAACGACGGGCCAAGGAGCTCAAGAGCGTCATCGACGTCGATCGCAGTCCACCGCCCAAGCACCTGGACTGCTTGCTTCGATTCGCTCTGGTCGCCCCAGTTGACTGACTTGACAAACTTGGTCAAGGCTCTCTTGTCTCGGGTCAAATGATATCGGAATTTCCACACCAAATCCGTCTCCTCTGGTGTAAGGACCTGGGTTGGAGGATACGACATGATGAGATTGAGCTCATCTCGAACCTTGGCATTCGGTTTCAAGTCCTTGTCGAGGATGCCATGCCGGTGAGAGCTTCGGAACAATCGACGATGCTTCGCCTCTGCCGGGTTGTCTCTATGACCAGCCTCGGGGTCATAGACCTTGATCAGCCGCCCCTCAAGCCCATATGAGCTTTCACTGAGGGCGTTAATTCCCGGTCCATACTGAACCTGCGGCTGACGGTGAGCCATGCTGGCTTGTGAGACTGAAAGGTTTTGAAATGCCGAGATCGGGGGAGGATCGTATTCGTGGTCGGCAAAGACGACGGGAAAATCGAAACGTGGCAACTCGACGTTGAGAAGAAACGTCGAAGGACCTGGTCGCCCATCCTCGCTTTTCTCATTATCTCGACCATTGAGGTCGTTCTCTCCGTTAATAGCTCGCTGTCGCTGGAGCATCTGCATCGATGACTTTGCGGCTTGAAGGCCTCGCTTCTCGAAACTGCGAAAGACCATCTGATCTAGCCAGTCGACACGGGGAATTTCGCCCATCTCGTGCTTCTTGAACAAAGTCTCCATCCGATCCAGCTCTTCTGCATCTTTGTCCAGAGGAGGAAGCGGTCCCTTGCGAGATGTTGTCCTTTTTTTATTTGAGACTAGGGCGGGGGTTGTTGTGTTGTCTGTACCATCTGCGTGCTTGTGACGGTGAACGAGGCACTTCTGCCTACCCTTTTGCGCTTGATTATCTTCATCGAACATGGGCAAGGTGGTGCCGCCAAAGGGAATGGCATGACCAAGCGCTCCGGTCCCACCGGTCGGCGACAGGTCCCATACTGTGATGGCCAAGCATGAGTTGGGCGGAAGGGAATCGTATGTGATGGGTAGCTGAAGCCATTCGTTCCACCTATTCCATTGATCAATAAACACTCTGCAGCGGGTGATGGGATATCATACTTTCGCTCGGTTCGGAAGGGCTTGTAGGCGGTCTGAACAGGTACAGTCAAGGGCTTGGAACCGGCCCAAACCTGAACCGTGACGTAGAGGTCGGAGTGGGAGCTGGAAGCTGACGTTAGTGGATGCGCAAATGGTAGGAGACGACTACGCTACCTCGTGTTGGAGCCGACGTGTCGCAGTTCGGGCTTCTCAAGAAGAGTCGAAGGTTTGAATGGAGGCTCCTCGCCCTCAAGGTTCATTCTACCGCGCATGTTAGCCAAGTCCTGGGGTGTTTATGGAGGGGAGTCGCACATGCGAATGCTCACAGGATGGTGAACATCCTTGGAGCCCGCGAAGGAGAACGGGTCCATGCGCCCGTACTCAGACATGATGGGTCAAGTCATGCTGCGAAAATAGAGAGTCGAGGTGAGAATGCGCGCAGAGTATTTAAGGTCAAGATTGAGTTGGGATGAAAGATGGCAGATGGATGCGCTCATGGCTCTGGGTCACTGCCTGCATGACGATAAGATAAGAGTTGCAGCTGGTGCACGGGCCATCACGCGCGGCTGTCATGAGACGGGCCGTGAAAAGAGCTTGTGTTGAGCAGCCTGAGTTTCACGCTGCGTAGAATAAGTGTCTTTAAAATCTATTAATTGTTAGAAGGCCGAAAAGCCTCTTTCATGACATTTTAAAGTAAATCTTTCAATATCATTAAACTTCAATACATACTTCAAGTTCCGGTCATACCCTGCCAGTAATCTATTGAGCCTGTTAGAGAGTACTTATAAGGTGATAGGTAGGTTCATTACATACACAGGCTACCTAGGTATTGAGTGAGCTGGAGTCAATCCATCGATATTCATATCAATGGATTCATGCATCAAAAATCACCCCCTGATGAATGCCAGGATGCATCACACGTGCCTTGCATTGTGCTGAAAGCTGAGTTCTTGGCAGTCATCCAGGCTGTCCACTCACGGCACACAATTGCCGTTGCAGCCATTTTCAGCAAAAACTCCCCGAGGCGGAATGGATGGATCCAACGCTGTGCCAAGAATCCCACACCTTCAACGTCTCGCCCGTTTCTCCTTGAAGGAATGCTAGGCCCGAAACCGGTTGGTCGGAACCTTGTGGCAATCCAGAAGGGCAGCCACTCTGTATCTTGAGGCAATGGTCTTGAAGGGAGGACATGCCTGGGCTGAAATGATAGCCCTAGCCTCCATGGTCCCTCCTCCGGTCCCCCGGTCTGCCCACTCTTCCCCGGACCCATAACTACCCCGGATTGTCTGGCGAGACTAGCTAGGGCACGTGCAGCGTGGGATCGTCACCAGCAGTCTCTTGTATCCAAACGAGTGAAGGCTTCCTTTTCCTGTTCTTCATTTCCTTTCACCTGGGTGCCTCCCCTCACCGCAGCAGCGGCCCATGACGCGACATTGTTACGCCTGAAGCAGGCAAAAGCATGCCTGTTCCGACCCATAGCGATGGCGAGCTTGTTAGGAGAGCCGATGGGAGATATACCCCAGAGGCAGTAATGGTTATTGTGCGGCACTTGCATCGTCTCCCAAGTTCCCAAGCTAATGGCGTCCCCATAGACCTGTACGACGGTATCCCTATACAATGGCATCGAACTCCTCTCCCTCATCTTCACGACCTTCAAGCGGTTCAGAGGCCTATACTTTTGGAGTCTCCTTGTGGCATCTTTCGGCGTGGTCCCGTATGCGGTTGGCTGGCTGATCGACTACTTCCACCTCGCTGGCAATATCGCCGGCATACTCATCAACGATATCGGCTGGATGCTCTTGATAACTGGGCAGGCATTGGTCCTCTACTCCCGGCTTCACCTGGTCCTGGATAACGACCGTATACTCTTGGCCGTAAAGTGGATGATTATCTTCAACGCTGTCGTCTGGCATACCACCATGACTGTCCTGCTCTTCACAGTCAGCTATCGTCCCCGGGAAGGGAGGGCCAGCTACAATCCCATCTTCAACATTCTGGAAAAGGTCCACATGACGTGTTTCTGCGTGCAAGAGTTTATTATTTCTGGGCTCTACCTTTGGAAGACCATTGATATCCTCAAGACAGCACTGGGAGGTACACGCCGTATCATGCGGCAACTATTTATTATCAACATTCTGATCGTTATTATGGATATCGCGCTGCTTGTTATCGAGTTCACGGGCCATTATCTATGGCAGCAGGGACTCAAGGTGGTCATGTACTCGATCAAGCTTAAGCTTGAGTTCGCCGTGTTGGGAAAACTCATCGAATTTCTACAGCACGGCGGAGAACCCGTAGGCTCGGGGCAGACACCAATGTTTGGGTTCGTCGAGGTGCCTCCTGAGCGCCCGGCAAAGGGCAAAAGGGCGCACTCAATAGAAGGCCCCGAGGCGGTGGGTTTGGAGAGTGTGAGAACGAGATCTACAGTCACATCGTCCCTAAAGCCACCGCAGAATCAACATAATGTACTCGGCCGGATAATGGTCAGGAGGAGCGTCAATGTTGAAGGGAGCGTTTTGCCAGAAGCTGATAAAAAGAGCGGCAATAGCACGGATGAGCTTTGTGAAGATGTTAGTCGAGCGTCATAATTGATATCACCTTTTGTCTGCTTCCATTATCTTGACCATCGAGAGCCCAGATTGTTGATGTTGAGAATGAAAGATACTCAGTATGTGGTGTAGAACTGGCCAGGCACGTTGAAATGAAGACTTGAAATAGGTAGGTCATTGGAATTATCGACTAGGTACCATCTTTGAGCTAAACAATCTGCAAGTTCATATCCCATCATTAAAACCCATCCATCCTGGTATCAACAAAACACATTCTCATGCCCAACTCCTCTGTACTCATACATCATCTATGAAGACTCGATTGTGACTTCTCACTTGTGGGCCTTGAGATGCCACTCAAACACATTCTGGAAGATCTCCTTGCCATCGCCCTCCATGACGTCTCCGTGGCAGGGAATCATGGTGACGAAATCCCACTGGGCGATGCGCTCCATGCTCTCGTTGAAGCTGTTCTTGTCCTTGGATGCGACGTACCAGTTGAAGCGCCTCAGCCACTTGACGTCACCGCGAGGGTTCTGCACGCAGGCAAAGACCTTTCCGATGGCACCGTCCTGGGGCACCTCGGCCTCGGGCACTTTGCTGTACTGCTCGGTGGGCGGCAGGTTGAAGAGCAGGTCGGCCTGGATGACGACGCGCTCGGGCTTGTACAGGAAGACGATCTCGAGGTTGGCGTGCCCGTCGACGTACTCGTAGTCAAAGTCGGCGTCGAACTCGGGGTCGATGCGGATCTCGCGCTTGTTGTCCTTCTTGAAGACGACGGCGAACTCCTCGCCGCCGATCTTGGGGTCGTCCTGCTGCTTGGCGCGCTTCTCAGGGAGACCCTCGGGGCCGATGAGCTTTGCAGAGGGGTACGCCTTTGCCCACTCCGAGACAAAGATGTGGTGCTCATAGTCGAGGGCGACGATGTAGCGGACGTCGCCGCCCATCTCTGTGACCTTGGCCTTGGCGGCCTCGGTGAGGGCCACGGGAGAGAAGACGGCGAGGCTGCCCGAGGTGAGCTTCACCAGGGTGCCCCGGCCGCCGATCTTGATCTTTCCGTAGCGGGAAAAGGGCACGGAGAAGGTGGCGATGTTGGGAGTGACGTTGCGGATGACCATGACATCCTCAGGCTTTGAGGGGATGAGCTTTGACGACATGGCTGCTGTTGCTGTTGCTGTATGGCGTGACTGGGTAAAGGTGCGTGTTTGCGAGCAAGTCGAGATGGGATGGATGACTCTGGGTCTTTTAATTGAGGTCGAGGGCTGAAAATGGAAGACGCTGGAACCTCGAGCTGAGGATGATGTGCTGCTGTATGCAAGGCTTGGCGCTGGCTGAAGAGTGCGTTGAATGGTTGGTGGCTGATGTTGCTGCAGTGTCTCTAGAGATAAGGATTTATGCAAAGCAGGGAGGTGAGACGTGTTTAAATACAGAGCCCGACTCGCCGAGGTACGCAACATGGCAGACAAAGATACTGTTTTTTTTTTTTTCTAGAGAAGAAAAGAAGCAGGGCTTGGTAATGCAAATGGAATGGTTGATTCGTGATGACATCAACAAACCTCCACGGCAGCGGTAAGTTTCTCGGTCTGGTTAAACCCGTTTGAGCTTCATGGCAGGGATGGGAGACACGGGCTCGGCCGATTCAGGACCCCCGGGCAGCGGGACCCGGGGGGACTTGATTTGTCTAGTTACCGAGGCACGGAGGGATTTGTATTTGACTGCTCCAATCGAGGGTCCTGCTGCGCCATGATTCATGTGTGAATGGTGCCATGTGGATGTGGCTGCCGGCGTCAATTCCAAATAAAAGGACGCTCCGTATTTATCAACTAAAACTAGTGGGTGTGAGTAATACGCAGCACATACGTAGTACGCCGTTGTAAGCGGGCGGACCTGCAGCAGCGGCGGGTCCGAGACAAGGTGCATAAGGGATCATCAAGCATAATTTGTCAATCAACCCTGGTCACCAATTCCAAATTCACTTCCTAGTTGCCCTATCCAAGAAAGAATGATAACATAACGAACTATGTATTGAATATCACTAACCTAGACCAAACGAGATAGCCTTCACTCCGACCTACACATCAACACCAAACAAGACCGAAATACAATCAATAAGCATCCATCAAGTGTCACACCAACTCCAACACTACTGACCCAATTCTAATATCCTAGGCGTGCCGTATGCTAAACGATACAAGTGCTGCAGGGTCGTCATCGCAAGCATGTAAATCAGCTTGAAAAAACTCTCGATATCTTTCCTTCCCACCACCAAGTTCCCATCTACCCCGTAGATGAGCCACCTACTCTCACTCCGGCTGCGCTCCAGCATGTACTTCCTCGTCAGCCCGTTGGCCTCGAACCAGATGTTCCTCTCCCGCTGGGATGCCATGTACACCTGGAACGTCAGAAAGGCCGCGCAGTAGTACATGACGACGATGAAGCATCCGGGCGATGGCAGCTTGGGAAACCTAGGTGCCAGCGACTCCTCGTTTGCACCATGGCCAAACGGCCAGACCAGACGTACTGCCCTGCTGATTTGGTTCATGATATAAGTGAAGATCTGGAAGATGAACTTGCAGACGCGAACCCAGGCTCCTGCATGTGTCATGGCAACCAGGCCAACATGGGCAAAGAAGGACCACATCCCAAGCACCCTTGAGTCGATGGCCTCGACCGCCCTGAGCGTTGCATTCGCAGGGTCGTCTAGCTCCCTCGCCTGCTCATTGTTGCCTTCCGGGGGAGCAGTGTTGCTTGCTGGAGGAGCGTTGCCTTCTGGGGGGGTAGTGTTGCTTGCTGGGGGAGTGTGGGGTTCTGCAAGAGGTGATGGCACCTTTGGTGTAGTGCCTTGGTTCTTGGGCGATGTCGAGCTGTCATGGGTCTCACCGGCAGGCTCCTTGGGCGACGTCGAAGCATCCCGGACTTGTGATACAGAATATCCAGACTCAGGGGCTGATTTCTTGCTACCTTCAGTACCTGTCGGAGTCTGGCCGTCTGAGTTAGAGGAGTCAGGAGTTGGAATCTTTCTCAGAGTCGCGATCGAATCAGTTGACTCCATTCCCGAGAGTTCATCTGCAAGAGAGCTCTGACTCTTCTTCGAGTGTCTCGATAGCTCGTCCAAAAAGGACATGATTAGAGTGAAATCTTGACGATGCTTCTCCGATGAGCTCTGTCGGGCTGTGAGACAATCCTTCTCCTTGATTGTCTGCTTGCCACCACCGAGTTTCAACATCTTCTCAGAGCAAGAAGCCTCCTCGGCGACGCAGCGTTGAATGGCTACCCGAGCTCTCTCTACTTGCAGCCGAACAGCCTTGGGAAGCCACATGCTGATCCAGGCCACATTGCTAGTGCGCGGAGAGCCCCCGGCGCTGTTGACAGGAAAGGATGTTACGGATCGTAGGTGACCAAATTGATTTGCGATAGGAGTGTTAGTGGCGCCTGTGCTGGGGGCCCGAGCCATGGATTCCAGGTTCGCGGTGAGATCTAGGTTGCTAGTCTTGAGCTTGGCGATCTCCTCCCTGAGTCCGTCGATCAACCGGTTTTTCTGCATCACCATGCCCTTTTGCTTATTGTATTGCAACAGGGCTTGGTTGAGCTGTTCCTGAAGGTCGGCGTATTCCGTTTCGCCCTGCCACTCTTCGGTACCAGCTTTGCTGGCGTCCTTCTTAAACTCCTGATGAAGATCTTCCCCGGCTTCCAAAAGGCTTCGCATCATCGGGTCCAGATCCTCGTAATCAGTAGACTTGAGATCCTTAGGCTCGAGCAGCACATCAGTCTTGGGTCTGGACTCGCTTCCAATCTCTGCCGAATCGACACTGTCCTGACGTTTTCCTCCCCTGTCCCAAAGGGACGTACGATTCTTGTTCTGGCTTTGTGACGACTTGAAACTGCCCCTTGCGGTTGGTTTGGGGGGCCGATGGGAACTTTGCCCTGCCGTTCTTCTGGGTCGGTTTGAGCCACCAAACAACTCTTCGAAGCCTTCAACAGAGCTAGCAGAATTGCTGGTACGGGAGGACATGCTAGACGCGCCACGGCCTTCGCGACCGGCTTGAGGCTTGGTAATCGGCTCGCCGGAAACTGCGTCTGTCTCCTGGGCCTTGTCCAGCTTCGCCTCGAGCGCTGCCATCGCTGTTGCATGTCGGTCGGTTATTTCAGCATCCATCTCAATCAGAATATCTTGAAAGACCTGGGAGTCGCTTCGCGAGGCGGCGATGGCCTCCTCAGCAACTGCTTCGATATATTGTTTGGTGACATCTTGCATCACCTTCAAGGCTTTTCGGACCTCATCGCGACTCTCAGGCGTGGCCTCATATACAATACCCTCGACTTTTTCGTCCAGCTCGGATAAGGTGCTCTTCTTCGTCCCCTCGAGCTGAGCAAGTGTTTGTCTCAGCTGGCTACTGACTTGCCGGATGAAGTGTTCCGTGAGAGCATCATATGGTGTGTTGCGCGTTTCGTCTTCTTGAACGGCGGGGAGCTGCTCCTCCGGTTTAGCCTCGTGTCGGTCTGCTTTGGGGCGCATTGTAACGAAGAACACAAGAGAATTGCACGATATTCAGTTGCTCGGTAGGTAGATCGGCAATCAAAGAGGAGTGCAGGCGTTTTCTGGGTCGACGAGGCGTTATGGGAAGAATGGAGAGTCTTGAGATGTTCAAGATTATCTTGGTCAAGACGAGAGGCCCCCCGTCTTTTGAAGGAGAAAGTCCACTGACATTAACCTCACCGAGGTTCCCTGTGACCGAGGCGCTCATGCAAGGGAAGGTCTTTGTCTATACAGTTTCTTTGACTCCAGATTCCTTTCATGTTGAGCCCCGTGCGCCAAAAATAAAGTGTGCCCCTCTCTAACTGCATGCCTTCTCTGTCAAAGAAACACGCCTTGGTCAAACATGGATCAGACACACCTCCCTCCTTATTGTATCCACAAGTAGGGGGTGACGAGAACAAAGAAGTCGCGCCTCTCTGGCGCGAGAGAAGGCTGTGCACAAGCCCAACATCGCCTTCTCCGAGATGCTGCCCACCGAGGACAACAAGGGTATCAAGGTTTTCATGACAATACGATTCGAGTTGTCGAGGCTCGATTCGTCTCAGTTGGAGTAGCTGCTCCTCCCTCAGCTGTACCAACCCCGTGCTCCGGGGCCTGCATTCGTCGCTTCTTTCCTATGCGCAATCATTGGTTCTTGTAGGCCGAACGTGTCAATGATATCACGCCAAGTCTCCATGTCCATTGAAAGAATCGCCTGGTGCTTCGCCGCACCGTGACGTGTCGGCTCTTCTTCTTCAGCTTCTCTATCCACCGGCGCTGCAATCCGTGTTAGTTGTTATTGGAGCTTTTCCATGGCAGGCAAACTCACCTAGCGCTGGGAGACCGAATTCATCAAAATCGATCTCGACCCTCCCATCTCGAATGAGGAAGCTGACATAGAACATATTCTCTATTGTCTGCCCAAACGACTTGGGATTCACAACGAACCGCATCAGATCGATACCGCCAGTGCTTCGAAGGCCATGATTGTGCATGATCCTGGTCTTCTCGTCCTCATCCATGTCATCATCGATGAGGTCCATCACAGTCTGTTGGATATCGGCTTGGATGTTCTGTAGTTGATGGAGAATCTTGCCGCAGATTGCAGTGAGATCATTTTCTCTCTTGGCCAAATCCTCAACGTTCAGCACCTCTGGGCGAGTCTCTGTCAAGTTGTTGGGCCGGAAAGGCGCGCTTCGTTTCGTAACCTTGCGTGCCTTCTTCTCAACTGAGAGTGGACCAAGGAGGAACCCAGGGAGAGCTGGCCGGCGGATGTAGGGCAATGAAGCGAAACGGCCAAGATGAGGCCAGTTCATCATATCGCCATCGTCGCCAACATCGTCGTCGCCATCTTCGTCTCCTCTGGTAGTTCTTCTTCGTTGCCGCTGAGTACTCGACAATTCTGGCGCATTGTCGTCGGTGATGCCACGGCCTTGTCTCATGTAGGTGATGCACTTTGACACAAACTCGTCCACGTCAAGGCCTTGGGAGAGGCTGCCCTGGGTCAGCCGTAGGGTCTTTCGATATGACAAGTCGGTAGTGCTGACGAGTAGCCGTGAATCGATCGTTGCCTCGGTGGTTTGTCGTACTTTCTTGGACAGCTCATCCGCTCGGAGAATAGCATCGTGTAGTCCTCGCGAGTCGGATTGCAGATATTCCTCGGTATTCTCCGTCACCTCACGAAGCAAGTCTCTGAAGCCCTGCTGGACCTTTCGACGCTCTTCCAATGGTTGGTCAGGATCGTACACGTCGTCTCCGTCATCCTCGCTATCTGCCGATGGCTCTACCGTTCTCCTTCGGAAGTTGGAGGATTCGCTAGTTCTCGTGCCGGCGCGCTTTCTCTTAGAGGCAGATGCATTGCGCATGTTCTCTCGCTCTCGCATCGCCAGACTTCGATGTGCTGGTGTAGCTCGTGATGAAGGCGTTGGCGATCGCGAATGCGACTCCTCCTCGGAGGAGTCTTGCTGGTGGGTGGGCATCGGGGAGTGGATTTCAGCTCTTGAGGCTTTCTATTGCAAATCTATCCGGGTATAAATCGGTTCATGGCCCTCTCAGTCTCTTCGACTTTACGGTGGAGAGGCGTGAAGACACTGGCACGCTGATAGTAGACGGTTGCGAAGGTAGAACAAAGAGCATATGTAGGCTTTGAGGTCGCGTAAAACTGATAGAAGACGCGTAGAGGTACGTACCTCAATTAACGCCCTGGGCACCTGGCAGACACGGAACGGGCAGGCAGTTGGAGCTTCGCGGGGCAGTTTGTTCAGTGCACGGACCACCTGGCTTCAGAACGTGCATCCCACTGAGAACCTCAGGTTCATGTATCAACTGGTAAAGTGTATATCGCCAACCCGAATCTCGGCTAAAACTATACCGAGACGGAATCTAGTTCCCTAGGTAGCCAAGACATAGTAGCTTATTGCTTGATATCTTGTTGCTTTCAAATCCAGTTGAGGCGCATCTTAACCCTGCGTGCCCCTCACATTGGGTAAAGACGCTGGACTACCTACCTGCCCACCTTGGTAGGTGTGTAGGCCCGAGGAAGGGGAGACTTATAGAGCCTGTCGATTTCTTCATATTTCGGAAATACCTACCCGACTGCTGATGTTTTCCTTACCAACTTGCCTACCTTGCTTACATCCATACCTAATTCCTTGCAAACGTCCCCCATGCTTCTCCACTCATCTCACCTTCGCCCATAGCATCCATGGCAACATCGTTTAGAAAGAGTTGATATGGAACAAGCCATGAGCATATCGAAGTGCAAAATCTAGTTCCATTCAACTCTGATGGCTCTAGTCTCTTCAGAACCAACACCGATACTGTCGCCTGACTTGGCCACAGGCAAAGAGGTCCGTTCGTCCGCACGTATTCAGGCCTAACAGCAGCGCCCACATCCACGAGACAAGTCAGGATCTCTCCAAGACCCCAACAAATCTGTTCCCCGGGGCGCCGTTGATTAATCGTCTGCAAGACACGCAGGCCTTAACATTCGTCCTATCCCAAGGCCGCCACGTAACCTTATCAAGAAACAAATGGTCCCGAGGTCTTGGCCGCGGCACAGATGCGGGCATTTCCGGTCACCTTCCAGAAACAAGGGCAAAATACCCCGGCCAGAGCACCATTTCGACTTCAAGGGTCCAAAGCGCCGTTCCATATGGCGCCTTCAGAGCGAGACATGGCATGCAACTTTGACGCATGTCAGCAGAGCACTCTCACCGCCCTCGACCAAAGGGCAACATGCTATTTGCGACGGGTCGAGCAGATACCCATGGGGGGTTGGTTCAGTCTCAATGTGAACCATCCCACCAGTTCGGCGGGGCGGTCTGGAAGCCGCTCCATGTTCCTTGGGGGGCTCGTCCCTGAGTTATTAATTTGTGCCGAGTCCAGTCAGACTCTCTGCTCTGAAGGAATGCGGTTGATCGACTTGGTTTCTTGCAATCACTCGGGAGAGGGACAAGATTACCGTAGGCTGCGGCCGCTGATGTTCCCAGATAGGATCTCGAGATGGTTCACAATGTTCCCGCAAGCGGTTCCTGCATCTGCAACGCATACAAGTCACGAGTTCAACGACCCAGTTATCTGGTGATCTCTCCAGCCCACCCTTTCGATCTGGCGGTCATTGCTCTTGTAGGCGCAAGCCCAAATGCCCAAAGTACCAATGGCTGGCGCGGAAACTTACAACAAACCCATCAACTGAGTTAGAGCGCAGAGAGCACGACACCACATCTTCCAGATCCGCCATCCCGAGGGCGACGTGTGGGGGGAGGGGTTGCCAAGTCGGGTCTGGGCTGATGGTGTTGCGCAAGGATGATTTGGGTGTCACATAGCGCATCCTCTTTACACCCAAAAGGTCTATCAAGTGTTGCATCATAGGCCGGCCCGACCACGCGGCTCACGGAGGTTAGGGGCGATCAGCGAAGATGAAGAAGCTGGCTCGGCATGGTCAGCCAAGGAGCTGCTGCTTCTCACGATGTACGACGACGGCAGAAAACGGATATAAAAGCAGGATTAGCGAGGCAGTCTCGGCATCAACTGCATCATCGAGCCCCCACAAGTCGACCACAAACCTGCCAGCATTTGGGCTCCAAACACCGCCAAGTCTGGGCTCGCCAACAAACCGGATTCAACATCCGTCCACGCCGTCCGTGGTGGACAGGGCTTCCCTCAAAGGACCGTCGACGTGTTATCGATTGGCCGCCCTGGGCTTCTCGACCTCCCCACCACAACAACTCCATGCCCCCCTCCCCCCTGCGCACACAGCCCGATCAATATGATCCACTGCGTCCAGAACCCCGCCATTCACAGTGGGCAGAAACGCTGGCGGGTGGTCCCTCGGGACCCGGAAACCCACTTGTGATACCCCGCTATCGCCGTGTAGAAGCCTCCGTAGAAGCTCGTCATTCCAACTCGGGAAAACGCCCGGTCAGGGGAAGCCCTGAGGGTTGCCCGAGAGGATGCTACCGTGCAGCACATGTCTACCAACCGACTAGTTTGGAGGCCTGAGTCGTCGCCGTTGTGTAGATACTATCGCCAAGCAGAGAGACACAGAGCTCGTGACACAAATGGGCGTAGATAACAAACCTGTTAAACAGGATCCAGGGAGGGAGCAAAGTTTGGTTCATGTCTTGGGCAGCGCGTCATGGTGTTGTCGTCCACAGCATCATCGTCGTGTCTGTCCTCACGTGTCCCCGCATCTCAACCCCTCCGACCTCCACGCCATGGCTCCCACGCCACGATGGGTTACGGATGCCCAGGCTAGACCTGGGTTGGCCTTGAACTTGGAACCTGTCCGAAGTACTGGGTTTGCCAGCCCGTGCCGTGTACTCCATACTTGCCGACTTCGTGCTTCTCCAGGTCGCTTGCTGCCCACCATCTGCTACCTCCCTGAGCTGCATGCATGTTTATCCGCGGCTGTGCATTAAACAGCTGGGTATCCTGACCCTCCTGTCTTACCTTGGGCCAGAACAAAAGAGGCTATCATTCCTGGTTCCCACAACTCTGGCAGGTCTCACTCAACTCACCCTCTGACTGTTCACGGACCCTTGAAGCGTCCCAGCCGCTCGCCGTGTGATTCTCCTGTTGTCTCGGTACTTATACTCAACCTCAGTCTCCCGACAACCTTTCCTGGGACAGATGCTCGAGCTGGCTTGTTCTGCCTCCCTTCCGCTTTCTCGACCGTGTCCCTTCCGGCTTCTGCCATCATGACGGGTGCTATCGCTACGTCGCGCTACAGCGCCGACGACTTTGAGACGGCTTCCATTCGCTCTGCTGCGCCTTCGTATGGTAAGTGTTGAGGTGTTTTTGCACAGGCTGCCATATACCACATACCTATACATAGCTCGAAGTGACTGGGAAGCCCTGCACGAGAACGGGAGCTGACTCTGGTGTGCCTCAGTTTCGGAAGCGCCCTCTTACCACTCGATCAACCCGTTTCCCGAGGCTGTACCGCCGTATTCTCCTCCAGTCAGAACTACAGCCGCACCCCGAACAACGTCTCTCGTTCCTCATAGCAGCGGAACCTCGACTCCCACCAACCGCCAGCGGACGATCGGCCTCCCTCCTGTGCCCGCTGCTCCTCTGCGGTCCGTGCCGAACCTGAACAACTTCCGCATCGCAACATGGTCCTCGGTCACCAGCAACCCTGCTGCTCGACACTACCATAATGTTGCTCAGCGTCGGATGACTGCTCAGACACGCGATCCAGTGGACAGCCTTCGTCGAGCCATGACCGACCTCACCGAGCAAGACCAGCAGGATAGAAATACCAGCCGGCCTCTGGAAGACCCGTATTTGGTTGGCGAAGTCGCCGCGGCGAGGGCACGCCAGGAGCGAATCGCGCGCGAGTCGGGAGACGACATCCTTTTGCGCGAGGACCGCCAGTGGGACTGGTTCTTAGGTGAGATCAGGAGGAGCCGTCTCACAGCAAGTTGCGTATGCTGACTCTTGACCAGCTCGAATGAAGGACTCGGACGAGCGAGAGCGGAACTGGAACAGGTTCCGTCGTGACGTAGACGTGGGAAGCCGCAAAAAGCTCCTGCGTCGCATCGGTGGTCGCCGTTTGATGTGATTTCGACTTCTCTCTCTTCTTTCCCTTCCATGGCATCTTTCCTTATGTTAGGTATCTTCCCTTCCTTTCACGGGTCTCATGATTATCATCTTCTTCTCTTCTCGCCGCGCTGGGACGCTGCTGCTGTGTCGGAGTGGACGTTTGCCGGTTGCATCTGAAACGACATTGCCGCATTTTCCTCGGCGTTTGATCATCTAGATTGGGTCCTGGATGACGCATGACATGGGAACACAGGGTTCTCTGGCTTTTGATTATCAGCTCCAAATGACGGCGTAAATGGGATCGTCGCAGGCATTTCCTCTTCTTCTTCTTTGTCACTCATTCCACACAATAGGGCTCTGAGGCTTTCGATAGGCTGGAACAATTAGGTAGCTCAACCAAATGGACTTTGAAACAACCAGAATCTCGCACAAAGATGTCGTGCTGCTCTTGACACTGTGCCTGCTGATGCTAAATACCGTCAATTTCTCCGCCTGTCCTCTACCTGATTGAAAAATACACGTTTAAACGTTCCAAAAACGCCATGCCGATGTACATACAAAGACGTGCCTCTGTAACCTTGTGGCAGTCCCGACATCCTCAACGTACACGTCGAACTCTCCTGATGGGTTGGATGAATAGGGTGTTGTGGGCTTCGAGCTGGTCTGCTTAACCCTTGCTCTTGGTGTTGAGGATAAGGGCAACAATAAGACTGTAGTCAGGGTCAGCTTGTGAGCGACGTCATATGTCGGTTGATAAAACACATACCCGTAAAGACCAAGAACTTCGCCGAAAATCAGGATCAGGACCATGCCAACAAAGATCCTGGACTGCTCCATATAAGCACGAACACCACTGTCACCAACAATTCCGATGCAGTAACCAGCAGCAAGACCTGTCATGCCAACTGCGATACCGCATCCAAGATGCATGAAGCCCCTATAACCGTCGATCAGTATTCCTGCCTAGCCGGATAGTGTCGACGACGTACGAGAACAAGCTGTAGTTCTTGGACGGGTCCAGATCCTCAGCGATGAGGACGGAGATGACGAGCGAGTATACGGCAATGATACCGGACATGACGACAGGGATAAGACACTAGAGTGTACGTCAGATGATGAGCATGGCGTATTCGAGACTCGATGGTTGATACCTTCATGATGAGGTCTGGTCGAAATGTACCGACACCAGCGATGCCAATACCGGACTTGGCTGTGCCATATGCAGCGCCAATACCTATCAAATTCGTTCAGCAATCGGGCTCGATGGTATCGCGTCGCGTAGAGGAAACACCGTACATCCGAAGATCATTGCAGCTGCAATACCGGCCTGCCAGTCGCTGCATCAGCATTCGCGTCCCCCCTTGAAGTCGTCATCAGCGCGACACTTACCATCCCAATGAAGGGGGCAAACTTGGGGGCGAGCTCTGATTCTGCCATGGTGAGGGAGCGCGGCCGTCGGAGGAGCTCGGGGACAAGGGCAGCTTTGACGATTTTCGGTTCACGTTGGGAGCTTGTTGATGATGTAGCCTCCTACCTCAAGGCTACCAGAGAGAGTTGGGAGCTGAGGTGGAAAGCCACTCTGGGCTAAGCTGGCGCAACCAATCACGGACCGACAGCCTCCACGCTTAGTCACGTGACATTGATCAAGTGCCAAGGCCGGCTCTAAACTTCAAGCAACCCCCTGTTCACGACTGCCTTGCAGCTATTAACACCTGCAATTTCAATAAGTCTGAGCGGGAGATTGACTGCCGCTGCCAATGCCATGATCGTAGATGGATGCCTCCTTCAGCACTTCATCTTTTTATATCTGGCAATCGCTATTTTTATCTTGACTGACGGTCCGTTTCCAGGGTGGCCTGTTAGCGGGCGGTCGCCTTGCCGCGTGGTTCGCCTGGTCCGCTTGGTCTCTCCTCATAGGCAAGTTGATGACCCGGGGCAGCCGGCGGTACCTGATTTTAAGGCCTCGGGCAGGGACGGGTTCCTTTTTGGAACTCGAATAAGATGGGTATAAGACATTGGGGGATAGGAGATGAGGCTTGCTTGTTCAGCAGCTGCCTTCACCGCCTTGGTCAAAGCCAAGATAAAACAACACAGAGGACGTACGGACGGCAAATAGAGGCATAAAGGAAGGATGCACGTAGCGGCAGAAAAGAGGGAATCAACGGTTGCTAGCGTGCCCCTTGGCCCTTGATGAGCTACCCTCCATCCCCAGCAAGGAGGTTCACTCACACTCACGTACGGTACAATACCGACCTGTCTGCCTACAGCGCCTTGTCCCCTTGCTACCTGAATTGCCGTGATTCCCGTGGAGAGTTCATCGAGCCAGCTGCTCCTCCTCGGTACGCCCCAAGACAAAGCGCACCTGGCTCAGCCCAGCGCAATCAAAGATACACACGTGAACAGACGGGGATGAGAAAGAGGCCTCAGGATCACGAGAGGACGGTCACGACGTTACCTATTACAGACAGCAGTCTCTGGCAGCTCTCAATGAGGATGGGACGGCATTGTTGGCAAGGACCGCTCCTGGGCAGCAACCTAACACCCTCGTCGTGCTGTCGGTGCAACATCCATGCTCTCTTACACTGCTACCCCAGCATCCTTTGTCCCCTTACTTTGTACTAAATAACTGCCCATCCATCGCGGCGCGCACCCACATTACATTGCCCCCCCCCCCGTCACCACGCCCAAGAGGCCACCAAGAGACCGCCGTCAGACAGGTGGATTAACGGTGGACCTAGCACTGGCTTGCCCTGGCTTATCCGCTGTTGGCTCCCTGCCCTGCTCTCGCTGTCCACTGCCACTGGACCTGCCCGCTGTACGTACAGTAGCACGCTGGCTGGTGCTAGTACCTGAAGAAGACGTGGACGGACGTGGACGCTGCTGCCCGTGGTCCACTTGCCCACCTACCTACTTACTACTTGCTGCTGCTACCTTACCTTACCTCCATACCTCGACCTACCTCCGAAGCACCAGAGTGCGTGGATCGTGAACCTGCAACCCCCTCAAAAGTCCATCACCAGAGGGTCACCAAGACGTCGAGACGGCGATCGTCCATTGCCCGCGATATCTTTATCGTCGCCCTATATCGGCCGACGAGCCCCCGGACTGAGGCCCCAGGTTTGGCATTTTGCTCATCCGGCCGCCTCCCCCAGCGCCCCCTCGAACCCGTTGAGCCCAAACTCGCAAAGCCGACTGCTGCTTGGGCAGAAGTAGCCCCGAATCTCGCTGAGACTCACAACTCCCATCCCAACGGGCGCAGCCTCGCGAGGGCATCTGCGACGCCAGTAGACGGACGACTTCTGGCCCACGCACCTGCGTCGACGGCATCGTCAAAGGGGCCGTGTTGGCGTCGACTGACGGCGGCGCATCCGTCGACGTCGCCTGTTGATCCGCTTGATAACGGACTCCTCCATCGGACGGCTGCAAAAACGGTTCGTTGCCTTTTCCACCTGCGTCCCCTACCCGCGTCCGTTTCCTCTCCTGACTGCGTCAATGCACAGGCAAATTATCCGTCAACATGTCCAACTACGGTTACGATCCTCGGGGAGCTCCTCAACGGCCGCCACAACAACGGGGTTACGGCGAAGAGAACAACTACCAGCGAGATGCCGCCTTCTCCAACATCTTCGGCGCCGCTCCCCCGCCAGGGAGATCACAGACCATGACCTCGTCGTCCGGCATGCCTCCGCCCATGATGGAGGGTCGCACCCAGACCATGTCGTCCATGTCGGGCATGCAGCGGCAGCCGCCGCCCCGTCCTCCTCCGGGTCAGTACGGCGACCGTGAGTCCGGCAGGACTCGCACAATGGACAGCAACAGCATGGGGAATGGATACTATGCCGGCCAACGCTCAGCGTCGGGCGGCCAGCAGATACCGCCCCACTACATGCAGCAACAGCAACAGAGGCGTCCCTATCCTGGTCCCGGAGGGCCGGCACCTCCGCGTATGGAGCATAGAGGCCCGCCGCCATCGCAAGCTGCGGGAGCAAGGACACCGGCACAGCGCTTTTATCAGGGAGGGCCAGGGCCGGGCCCTGCCATGAACAGTGACCCTTATCGCTCCCAATCTCTGGCATCTGCTCCCCGACAACCAATGTATCACCCACCTCCCAGCTCATACCAGCAGTCCGCGAACCACTTCCGACAAGCTCCCTACTCGCACCAAAACTCGGCGAGGACGACAGCCCAAGGGCGGGTTGTGCCTGAGCGTCAGGAAGATCGTGCCATGTCCTTGACTGGCAACTATCACCCTCTGGGCGACGCCCACCAGACAATGAGCGGCCGAGTTATTCCCAACCGACGAGCACCAGGAGAACTACCGACCACCAATGGATACTCCAATTCGCACCCTCAGGCTCCAGGAGCACAGACCCGTACTGCCAGCATGGTCTCTTCCAGCGCTGGTGATCACGGCAGGACAATGTCCATGGCCTCCACCATAGCTCCGACCATCACTCCCTCCGAGTCTGACGCCTCGACTCTTGTCCATCGGCCTTCTAGAAGCAAGTCGATCGAGAGCGAGCGTCCGCCGACCGCGACCAAGATCCGACCGCCCCTCGTTTACCCGGCTCTGCTGTCACGAGTCGCAGAATGCTTCCGCCGAAAGATCATCACGGGTGACCGCACCAAGAACGAGCTGACTTACAAGAACGCTTTCAGCGGTTCAGAGGCCGTCGACGTCTTGTCATACATCATCAGAACCACGGATCGAAACCTTGCCCTGCTTCTTGGACGAGCGCTGGATGCCCAAAAGTTCTTCCACGATGTTACGTACGAGCACCGTTTGCGAGACTCTCAGTCGGAAATGTACCAGTTTAGGGAGACGCTGATGGATGAGCCAGAGGAAAAGCCTGCGGTCAATGGTGTCTTTGTGCTCTTGTCTGAATGTTACTCTCCGACCTGTACCAGGGATCAGCTGTGTTACTCCATCGCCTGTCCTCGGCGACTGGAGCAGGTTTCTAGGCTGAACCTGAAGATTAACCCTGGCCTGCGGAAGGAGGATGCGGCCAACGTCAACGACGATGAGGCCGACCAGACAGACGAGCAGAAGCTCTGGATCAACTCGGTTCCCAAGGAGGTTGCCGAGAAGGTTGGAGAGCGAGAGAAGAAGAGACAGGAGGTCATTTCGGAGATCTGCTACACCGAGCGAGACTTTGTCAAGGATTTGGAATATCTGCGAGACTTTTGGATCTTGCCTTTGCGATCAAAGGCCTCGCCGGTGCCGATCCAGCGCCGTGAAAAGGTGGTCAAGAACATCTTTAGCAACATTATCGACCACCCGAGTATTCACACTGTCAGCTCGCGGTTTGCTTCTGGTTTGACAACTCGACAGCAGAAGGAGCCGATCGTCCACAACATTGGAGACATCTTTTTGGAGTATGTCCCACAGTTTGAGCCCTTCATTCTGTACGGTTCCAAGCAGCTGGAAGGAAAATTCGAGTTTGAAAACGAGAGATCGGTGAACTCATACTTTGCCAAGTTCGTGGACGAGATCGAGCGGCGCAAGGAATCGAGAAAGCTGGAGCTGAACGGTTACCTGACCAAGCCTACGACGCGTCTAGCTCGATACCCCTTGCTTCTGGAGAACGTACTGAAATACACGGAGGATGGTAACCCCGATAAGGAAGATATCCCCAAGGTTCTAACCATGATTCGAGACATCCTGGGCAGAGTCAACGCGGAATCTGGAAAGGCTGAGAACCGATTTAACCTGAGGAGGCTTCACGAGCAGCTCCGCTTCAGGGCCAACGAGAAGGTGGACCTTCGACTGACTGAGGAAGGCCGTGAGATGGTGTTTAAGTGCCAGTTCAAGAAGTCGCCCACGGATCCTGCAGAGATTACGGCCTTCCTGTTCGACCACGCGGTCCTGCTGGTGCGTATCAAGCAGACGGGAAAGAATGAGGAGATCAAGGCATACCGTCGTCCAATTCCTCTGGAACTTCTTGCGATCCGGGAAATGGATGAGGTGATCCCCAAGGACGGCAATATGAAGCGATCCTCGTCGAGCTTGATTCCTTCGATCCGGGCAAATGCCAACGATACAGCAAAGAAGGACGGCTGGCCGATCACGTTCCGCCATTTGGGCAAAGCAGGGTACGAGTTGACGTTGTATGCAGCGAACCAGGCAGCTCGACAGAAGTGGCTCGAGTTCATCCATAACGCGCAAGAACGCCTTCGATCACGAGCCGACTTTTTCAACACGACAACCATTACGAGCAAGTTCTTTGCTGGCACGAACCGTGTCAACTGCGTCACGCCCTTTGGTAAGTCGGCTTGGGGGTTGTTGAGGAAATGGCTAGCTAACCAGTCGCAGATGGCGGCCGCAAGCTGTTGTATGGCACGGACAATGGTGTTTACGTATCTGATCGAAAGGTCAAGGATCAGGTACCCAGGAGAGTGCTGGAGACGACCACTGTCACTCAGATTGACATCCTAGAGGAGTATCAGCTGCTCTTGGTCTTGTCCAACAAGACGCTACAGTCTTACCCAGTGTCAGCTCTCAACCCCGACGAGCCGGCGACGGTGAGGAGACCTAAGAAGATCCAGAACCACTGCAGTTTCTTCAAGACTGGCATCTGCCTGGGTAGGCATCTGGTGTGCTGCGTCAAGTCGTCGGCCCTGTCCACCACGATCAAGGTGTTTGAGCCCAACGATGCCATGACCAAGGCCAAGAAGCAGAAGGGTATCAGCAAGTTTATGAGCGGAGGACACGACGAGCTGAAGCCGTTCAAGGAATTCTACATTCCTACTGAATCGTCGTCGGTGCACTTCCTTAAGTCCAAGTTGTGCGTCGCCTGCGCCAGAGGCTTCGAGGTGGTTTCTCTGGAGACGCTTGAGACGCAGTCGCTGCTTGACCAAGCAGACACGTCACTCGACTTTGTTAACCGCAAGGAAGGGGTCAAGCCGATCCACATTGAGCGTCTCAACGGCGAGTTCCTGCTCAACTACTCCGAGTTTTCATTCTTCGTTAATCGCAACGGATGGCGAGCTCGACCGGAATGGCGAATCGACTGGGAGGGTACGCCTCAGAACTTTGCCCTCAGCTACCCATGGATCCTTGCCTTTGAGCCCAACTTTATCGAGTTGCGTAACATGGAGAACGGCGCGGTGCATATCGTACCTCGCAAGAATATTCGGATGCTTCACAGCAGCACACATGAGGTGAGTAGAAAACCATTGATGCTGCCAACTATGCTAATCATGTATAGATTCTATTCGCACACGAGGACGAAAAGGGAGACGACGTGGTCGAGGCCATTGACTTTTGGAAGAGCAACCGCAAGTCGGAGCTGCTCGGCTCATAGCAATAGTCACGGCCTGGCCCGCACGCAGATGGAGTATTTTCTGGAAAGATTTTTTGTATTATTTGGCGGCACCCGAGTACTATGGCGTGAGCCGTTGCCGGGCGCTAGATGCTCTGCTCAGGGGAGAGTCGTCACAGGGGACCTCGCTTATCGTTCCCTGGCTGGGCGATGTGAAGATGGGGCTGAACTGCGTCTGGGACGTTGCGACGTCTCATCGGCGGTCAAGCAACTCCCTAGCTTCAAGGAGCGAGGTCGGCATCGGACTACAGGGCATGTCGAACGACCGGATAGGGGTAGGGGTAGGGTAGAGGTGTTCAGAGTATGGGAGTGGAGTGGAGTGAAGTGAAGTTGAGTGGTAGATGGACGGGCAAGATGAGATGAGACGAGAGAGATGCTGCATGTCAGACAAGAGACAGAAGGGTTAGCGAGCTTGTACTCTGGAAGGATAAGCGATTGGATGTTGGCATGGAGCTTGGGGGCATTGTGATGGAGCGTAGTGAATTAATGGGTGGACGTTGATAATTGCGCGTAATCTACCTACTCGCGGCGAGCGTCTGAATTGCAATCTTTGTGAGCCTATGGTGATGTTTCACTTATTCATCCAAACGCTGGCTTGACTCTTGCTTGCTCAACGTCTACTGCCGTCCACAACTGCTCCCTCCCTCTTCTGGCACCCCTTGCCCCCTTCCAGACCCCTATCTCATCCTGCAGCACCTCGACTGCCCAGACCGTTCTGACCTCTTCTCCAAGCCGCTGTACTGCAGCCTCGGCATCCTGCATCGTCCGTGGGATGCGGGTGCACAGCAGGTGGAGGTCGAGCAGCTGCGAAAAGACGATGCCATAGTTGGGCTTTATCCGGCGCGTGCTGTGAGAACCTTGGCCTGGCGGAGGTGTGTGGAAGATGGACCGGAGAGTTGCATCCAGGGGCGTGTTCTTTGGCTGCGCCGTTGGTGGGCCTGATGAAGAGGACGTCGAATTTAGGAGTATTATCAGAGGGCTCGATGATAGGTTGCGTGAGAGGTCGCGCAGATGTGAGCCTAGCAACTCCATTACAGAGTGAGCGGCTGACCTTTCACGGTGGGTGAAGACGCCGGTCAGCAGTGACGAGAAGTGAGTAACAACGATGATACCAGGTTGAGTCGTCTGTTGCTTTGACGGTTGTCCGTTGTCCCCTGGTGAGAGCGCCTCGTCGTCATCGTCTTGACTGTCCTGTATCTCCTCAACTTGCCCGTCTTCCTCCTCGGCTTCTTCTGCTGGCTTGTTGAGATCCGCCAGCACCTCCCACAAACCGTCAAGATCAAACACGCACGAAAGCATGACTCTCTCCAGACATTCCCTCAGCTTCGCCTTGGCGGCATCTCCGCCAACACCCTGCGACTTGAGCTCGGCCTTGACGGCATCCTTCAGACGAGCCAGCATGACGTTCCTTGGCTTGGGAGTAACAACGAGCCCTTTGGCGACTCTCCCGTGGCACAGCGAATGCGCCAGAGTCTGGAGGCCGAGCTGCATGCGGTCAACACGGGTCTGCATCAGCACGTCTTACTTGCCTGAACGCCCATCTCTTCATCCTCAGCGCTGACACCGACGACACTGCCTCGCTCAAACCCGCCCAGCAGCATCTCATCATCAAGAACCGCACACCCCGTCATACAATACCCCAGCTCAACTGCAGCATCACGTCGCCGTGCTTCCTTGTCAGCGAGCACCGACGCCGGGATCGGGTCGAGCGCAAAATGCAAACTCGCCTGCGAGGCAGGAAGTGGCGACTCCATGACAACGTTTCAACGCAGTTCAAGTCGACAACTCATCTGAGCCAAGAACAAAAAAGTAATATCTTGGTTGCGAGAGCAAAACGAAAAGGTCTCAGAGGGAGTCGAACCCTCGCTGGCGGAATCAGAATCCGCAGTCATAACCGTTAGACCATGAAACCTTGGGATCTCGATGTCTGCCGGAGCTCAATTGTGGATTCTCAAGGTTTGGTTGGTGCCGGTGATGTCGTGGTTGGTTGGTGTTCATGATGTTGGATTTGCCGCATTGCGGGTGCGACGCTGTGGGGATGTGGGGTGTTGTCATCTAAGCCAATCAGAAGGCATCCTCCGCTCCTGCCAAGATACTTGTCTATCTTGAAGATTTCTACACAAGGTTATGATATTGTTTGCTTGTCATGGTCAAGATTAATTAACACTATGATAGCAAGACTACCTACCTAACATCCTAGACCAGTATACGTAACTGAAAGATTAGACAGAGATGCGATACGTATCCTAGTACATATGCATACTGGCAGGGTGTTCAGGGGTAACACAGCCCGACTTCACAAAACACGAGACACCATGTAGCAGATTGATATGGATTGTATTGATGCTGCTGCTGCAGTCAGACATCAAGTCCTGTTATAAAACATACAAAAGGTTTAGGCCACAACCTCCCGCAGTCAACTCTGCAGTTCCATGCCCTTACCGGCCTCCGTATTGCCAGCTTCAGCATCTGCATATCTTAAAGAGTCTCTGCTTCTCTCAACTTCTCCAAAAAACGAGAAGCAGGCCCTGTCTTTGCGCCTGCTTCATGTCATCCATGCTGCCTGCCATCCCAAAAACCAACAAGAAAAGACAAAAAAGAAAACCTGTCCGGTGGATACATCTCATCTCGTTGCGTTCTCATATCGCTTCTCCAAAGAAGGACGTGCATCACCAAGGCTCTTGCGTGGCGCCTCTGACCCTTGACAAAGGAAAGACTCCGAATCCTGCACTTCCGTGTACTCTGCTTCTTTATCCATCTCCTCTTTCTTTGGCGCTGTATTTTCCTGGTCTCGTATCGGTCGAGAAGTAGGCCATCCCTTCTCATTCGCTGACCGGTTGCCATGTTTCGACTGCCACCGCGTCGGCCCTCGGCCGACGTCCAGTAGTCGCCCGGCACTTGTCCTCCACTAAACGGCCGTCCCGGGCGCAGTGCCGTTGGCAGGAATTTCTGGCCGAGGTCTTCGGCCCTTCAAGCTCTTCATCCGGCCCATGAAGCCTGAAGGCTTGGCAGCACCGTCATCAAGTGTCGTCGCACCATCTGCTGTCGCTCGTCGTTCCAGCACTGCGCCGGCAGACGGGCGGCGAAGCGCAGGAGGGCTGTTGGGAGACATACGACCATCTCGGGGTCGCACTGTAAAGGCATCCTCTCCCTTGCCAAACTCTGCAAAGAATGGGTTGTTGTCTGAGCCATTGCTGGCTGCTGAAGGGTAGTTGTCAGGAGTGATCCTGTTGTATTCGCCGTTGAGCCGGGTTTGGTTATAGTCGCGTGGGCCCTTGTTGATGTGGCGGATGCGTTGCGCAAGCGACTTTTTTCGTTGAAGTCCTCCCTCAAACGACTCTTGTGCCTGCTCTGCCTGGTGTCGCTGAATAGCAGTTCGCGTCGCAGGGGTACCCTCCAGGAAAGTCGATGTTCCTAGACCGTGGGACTCGTCGCCGTGAATCTCTTCCCGACCGGTGGCGTCGAAAATGGGTGTCTCCTTGCGGGATGAGCCTCCATAGCGCATACCTTTGCTTCCGGCAGCAAAGTCCCGGAAAGCCTCGTCTGTGGCATTGCCCATAAAAGTCGAGTGATCGGCCTGGGCGTTGAGCGGTCCCGCGCCGCCAAGAGAGTTGTTGAGCGAGCCTTCGGGGAACGCTTGCATCGGTGCCCGTCTGGCGTTCTGGCGGTTGCGGTGAGGGTTGAGAGCGTCAAATGGCCCATCATGATGAAAGACTGTCCATGTTAGTAGTCGGAAGACCAACGTTGAAAGAGTCATAACATACGTCCAGTACCGTAGATGCTTGTGGCATCAAGCTGATCAATAATGTCCATCCGACGACTGGGGCGGCTAGGCTTGCTTCTATCACCACGATCACGCTCGCGGTCACGATCACCACGCTCACGCTCACGTTCGCGATCACGGTCACGGTCGCCCTTATCGCCCCGTTCTTTGCCGTCACCGCGACGTTGTCGTTCAGCCTCGCGACGTCTGGTCGCCTCAATCATCCTCTTCTCCTCGTCTGTGAGTGGGCGTGCATCAAAATCCATCAGGGAGGACTCAGAGTTTCGTCGCACTCGTCGCGGGGGTGGCCTTCGCTGCGGCGAGTTGGGCTGCGGTCGGGGACCAGGGCCCTGCATCCTTCGAGCGCGGAGGGCCTCCTCCTGCGAGCGCGTTGGGCGGTGGTTACCGCTCTGGGTCTGAGGGGGAGGTGGGCGATTCATCGGTCGGCGCTGACCTTGCTGCTTAGATTGATCGTTGGCGGTGGTGTCGTCGAGTGTCAATGAATCCTGTGACGTAGTCGGTCAGCATCTCGCCGTTTACGCGCGCCCATCTGAGAGGGGCATCTCAGAAGGGATGCGCAGCTGATAGCAAACGTACAAAAATCTCTTCGGCAGATAGAGACTTGGAGTCAGAGTGCGATGACATGACGCCAGGTGACCTCAGAGGCTGCTGTGGTTGTTCGAAGAATGGCTGATCAAGAAAAGGATTTCGCGATAGTGGTCTTGGTGGAGGGTCATCAAAGGGAGAAGCCGGTTTGTTGGATGAAAGGAGGAGAAGGTCGGCGCTGGCAGGAGACGGAGCGCGATTGCGGAAGGGGTTGTTGGAAGATAAATTCAGTGAGAGACCGGCGGATTGGCCAGGACCGGTGTGGCCTGCTTCCAAGAAAACCATCAGTTGCTGCCAGACAGACGAAACGGAACGACAACGGGCGCATGCATGCGAATGACGACGACAGATGGACCAAGATGAAACAGACAATCTCCTCAACATGACACAAGATGGCCGCCAGACAGGTGGATCGGACAGCAATCTTCTGCTGAGTTGTCTGCCAAGTTGGCTCGCACCCCGATCCGTCTCCCCTTCCTCATCCAGTCCCGTTTGGCCTGTAGATTACAAGCGCCGGGCTGGGGTACGAGACGGGCGCAAATCCTGGCGACGACTCGAAGGGGGACGGACACCTTTGGATGGGGGGCTCTTTGTCGCAGATCACATCAAAGCGAGATCAAGGGGTGGGCGCTTACCAGACTGGAAAGATTGAGCTGTAGACATGATTGCAAAGGGGTCAAGCTCGGGCTTGTGTTTCTGATTTGAAGATCCCAGGAGAATGATGCGGAGCCAGGCGACAGGAGGGAAAATCAGGCAGATTAAACCGTGGCTGTTGCAACGCAGAGCAGAGCAGAGCGATTGATGTGTTACGGTGCAATGCGAACCTGGGGCAACACGAGCCGTGCCTGTACTGGGCGGGAGCAAGCAGGAGCAACTCGCCGAGAGTTGGATTGCGAGAGCTGGCCGCGGTAAATACGTAGCTCGGAAAGGGTTAAATTCCTCTGGCCTAGCAGCCCAGACCTAGCGTCATACCAAGTCGACAAGCACACTGTACGCCACTCGAGGTACGAGTCGGATCCCCGTCAACTCTGTTCCGTCCTTGCCAGGAGGTCGTCGATGGAAGATGGACGGAGCGGGTCAAGGGCCGTCGACTATGCTGGGCTTGTGGTGGACGGGTGGGTTGGTCTTTGGTGGTGCCCAAGGGCCAAGGGCCAAGGGCGTGGAAAGGGGCTGGCTCGCCTGAGAAAGTACGATGATCGCCCGAGCGGCGAACCTAGGTGGACGGGAGAGCTTCTTGCTGTGAGCGTTAGGGGTCCGTGATTAGAATGCCTCCGGACGTAGAGTAATACTGTATCACCGAGTGCGGCAAGGACCCGGGCGTTTGCAGAAGCCGTGCAAAATAGTCGAGGAGCTGGAAGGTCGACAAAGGAAGATGCTGGCTAAAGGTCTCCGATTTGCGGGTGGCCGGCTCGGTCGCTCAGGGTCAACTGGCTGGCGACTCGTCAACGCGCCTATCAGCGGGGCAGGCCAATGCAGATTGCGGCTGTTGAGCTTGGGCAGACCAGGACAAAAGGCGGGACTCTGGCAGGGGTGGTGAATTGGCACTACGACGATGCCGTCTGACAAGGGTATGCGGAATCAAAAGGCGAAATCAGGGTCCAGGTACACAGGTTGTGTAGCCAAGAAGTCGTGAGAACGCAGCAACAAGAGAGCAAGTCGAAAGAAAGTCGCAACTCGAGAGATTCCCGGATTTCCAGCGCCAGGAACAACAGTAGTTTCGGGTGAGCCACGGCTGAATTGGAGGTGAATCAGAGGGGAGGGGCGAGGACCGGCTCGGTTGACGACACAAGTACGGTCACAGGTTGGTAGGCGAGAGTCAAAGCTCGGTCGAGTCCTCAGTGTGGTTCTGGTAAGCTTCGGATAAAGGGATTCGATATAAGGCGACACAGGGCAGCGAAAAAAAAAGAATCTGGCGATCGATACTTGGTGAGCGATATGCAGCCGTAAGTCGGTGTTGTTGTTGGTGAGTTAGTTGCTGGGATCCGTATGGTATGGTCCAGGTTGCAAGGACTGGAGGATGAGATGGGATGATGAAAGGAATGAATCGCAGTCAATCCGAGATTCGTCCTTCTCTGCCAGTCGATACGACACGACAAGACAAGGAGAGGGGAGTGAGAAAGGAGCGATGGGCGACGATGCCACGAGGCAAACAGCGAGCGTGTGGAGGTTGGTGATGGTGAATGGGAAAGGAGAGGAAGAGGAACGGAGGCGAGAGAGAACTTGAGAGTGAATGGACCAGGCAAGAACGAATGAGGAATAACGGGGTACCTGCTTGCCGGGCAAAGCAGGTCGGCGAATACGGTAGGTAAGGAAAGGAAGGCACACACTTTGGTACGGTACACCTGCCTAGGTTCCTGGTCTCGTAGACTGACTGGGCTTGGCTGGGCCGGGCTGGGCTTTCTTTGACTTGGGGTTGGGGTTGGGGTAGACACAGTAAGAGTAGATGGAACGAACGGCAGGTGAGCAAGCTGAAAGTGAGTGAGCTGGGTCCAGCATCCATGATGGAGTCAGCTCTGCTCCGTCTGTCCAATTAATGGCGTTTTTATTTTTTGCTCTCTGCATTCTGTAATTTGCGTTTTTGGATCCTTGCAGCTCCCGAGGGCAAAGCCTTGTTTCGACGGCATTCGACGGAGTCGGCCATCTCGACAACTCCTCGCAAAGATGGAATGGAGCAGCAGACGAGGCCAGGCTAAATCATCTCCTTTTTCGCTCACATTACGGATACAATGTTCTGCCATGCTTGCTTCCGGTCTCGCCCCCATTGTCTCACCCTCTCAGTCAATGTCTTGGTCTTTATTTGGTTCCGGCCAGACGTGGCGGCAGATGGCCTCGATTCTGATGGCGCTCAATACTTCCATGGTGGGGAGCCTCTAGGCTGACCCGGTCTGGTGGGCGGACAGTGCATCACGGCGGGCACGGGGGCACGGGGATGGCTAGACCTCCAATCCTCCCACCGCTAGAGTTCACTGTGGTCCGGCCACTATAAGCCGCCGTGGCGTTTGTGATCACAGCCAGGCCGCTCCCCTCACCAACGGTAAGGCTGCATCTCCGACCCCTATTCCATATCTCCTCTACTGCTTCGCATGGTGCTCGTCGACGGATATCTATCGACTCAGCTGACACCTCGCTGGATACCACGGAAGACTCCTCTCAGAAACCCACCTCGGACCCGTCCAGACGGCTTTGAATATTAAAACAGACCAGCATCCACCCCAAGATCCCCTGTTGAGGCGGCCGAACATGCAAGGTCCCCCCTCCCCCTTAAAGGTGCCGCTAAGCCCAGGACGGCCAGGATGGAGCTCTCCTCCACAGTCAATGGGTCCAGGTGTTGAAAGCCATGATCCACGCAGCTCCACGACCCCTGACGCCAGCACGAGAACCCGACGCCAGACTCCACCGCTAAGCAAGAGCTGCTGCAGACCCCGGCGAGCGATCAAGGCTCAAATTTACATTCCTATCCCTTTTCTACCGGCATCAGGAGGAAGGACGTGCTGTGTGATACGACCGTTGGGATTGTGAGTGAGTGAGCAGTTGGTCACTGGGATGACTGTCTCAAGCCTTGGAACATGGACAAAGGCTGAACCAACTGACTGATGAATGACTGACTCCCTAGCAACAAAACAAACAAGACGGCTCAGGTTCAGGCTCAGGCTGAGTCTCAGCCTCGGCGCCCCATTTTGCGTCATGGTTCTCAGAGATGATACCTCGTGTTGAGGTGGCTTCCCATCTCCTTTTCCCCTGCTCAGTAACAAGATCCATGGACGGAGAGAGACTCAACTTGGACGTCACATAATAATACTGTGTATCCTCGCCAAGCTTATCCTCTCCAGACTTGGCTGGCGTGTTGATTATTGCTGTTGGCCAGGGAAGGGGGGAGTAGACCACGTGCCATGCAACGGGTCATCTGGAAGAGAACTAACAGCTCCTCTATCCGCCATGCCTGCATCCCAGGTTCGCCCTTGTGCAACGTTGACAGCAATTTCCCGTGCTGGGGTGTTTGTCTTTTTTTCCCTTGCAAGTCAAGTGAATCCTTCTCTGCAAACAGGACAGGACAGGCACAAACAGGGCAACAGACTCGGCGCGCACAGTGGGCTTCCTCTGTGTCGTCCCACTGTCCTCTCGGCCAGACATCCATCACCATCACCGGGTGCGGCCGACCATAATCAGATTAGGGGCCCAGCTTGATTGACTGACTGACACGCGCGACCCGCGCCCCGGGATAATAAATCAGCTACTCTATCCAAATTACTGTACACTGCTAGCGCCGTCCTTTTGGATGCAGCATCGTGGCGTGCTCTGCTACTTTTAACTAGTCTAGTCATGCACAGAAGGACCCTGGATCTCACAACCCCACACTCTTGAGTGCCGTCTCTCGCCCCCAACAAAGGATAAGGATACGATAGCTTCATCTGGGCGAGTCGCTACCAGAAATTACTGCTAATTTCCAGACTCGCCCCCCACACGCGCTGCCTCCTCTATTGGCATCTATCCTAAAATGACGACATGTCCGATCACCAGGGCAGCTTGAGTGGTGTAGCCAAGTCCTTCCCCAGGACCGCCTCGGCAGTGCCAATGTCTCCTGTCGGGCTCTGTTAGCAACGTCTGCAACGTCTCCAGAGCGGAGTCTCCATCTAGAACTTACTCGGTCCTCGCGGGGCCCAATACTCTCCCGTCTTGCTAATGTCCAGCTTGTCCGTCCACTCAATGAGACTTGCCGCAGCCTCATCTGGTGTTACAGCTGCAATGCCATCAGTCTTGCTTGATGCCTTCATGTTTGGTCAGACAAGCTCACCTCCGCCATCATCCCAGTACTTGTCGTACCCGACGCCCTTGGTCATGTCGGTCCGCATAAAGCCCGGATGGACGATGCTCACAATCACACCCTGCTCCTGAAGATCCAGGCTCAACAGCTTGCCCACCATGTTGAGGGCGGCCTTGCTGGCGTGGTGCGCGTAGTTGCCGCCGCCCTCGCTCGGGTGCCGCAGCGCGATGCTCCCGGCCTCGGACGACACGAGCACTACCTTGGAGCCCCGGCCGAGCAGGCCCTTGTGCACGAGCCGGTGCACGACAAAGACGGGTGCGATGGAGCTGGTCGTGTACATGAGTTGCTCCTCTTCCCAGTTTGGTCCCTTGTCCGCGCTCAGGTCCTCGGTTGTGAAGTGACCAGCCGTGATGATCTTTGCTTGTTTGTCAGGGCCTCTTATGTTGTTGCATTGATCAACTTACTACTGAATCCAGGGGTTGAGAAGCGTCCAGGAGGTTAGCGAGCTTCTCACCCACGTTGGACTGTGTGAGATCAATGCCGGTAATCCATTTGACCTGCTCGGGAAACCCTTGGGGGCCTTCTGACGATCTCGTAGTACCGTAGACCGTGTTGCCGGCTTTGGTGTATTGCTTGATAAGACTGGCTCCCAGGCCCCGGGTAGCTCCTACAATGAGAATTGATGGCATGATTTGAAGTTTCTTGATTGAATTTTCACAGTTCCTAGGTTGAGTGATGATCAAGTGAGTGTGTAGTTTCAGAGTTGAGGGGTATGGTTATTATCTAGGGTAAGGCTGCTTCATGGCTTCGGTGATGTAATGGATCGTGATGGCGGGGCTTGTGCATACAGACTACCTATCGTCACGCCATCCACCGTCTCCCTGGCTCATAGACTATTATGTCGACAAGGCATTAGGGCTCTTACATTCCAACAAGCCGTAAGCTGTATGAACAAATCTCAACTCCAACCAGGTATAGTCAGTCACAAGGTGCCTCAGCACCACTCTCATCCTTTGACTGCCAAACACTCTCACCAAACAGACATCTTCAAGACCCTCATCTCCCAGGTGCCGACCGAGACTTGTTCCACCTTGTCACCAGCCGGTGTGAGACAGCAAGACCACTGCCGCGTGTCGCCTGCTTTTTCCCAACCTCAACATGCAACCTGCACATGCACATGCGGACACAACGGCCAGCCATCATTCCAGCGCTTCCCGGGTAGATTCCAGCATGTGTTTCACGATGCACCAGATGATGCAACTGCTTGCGCATCGCTGACTTGTGCTCGGTGACAGGTCATCTCAGCTGGAAACAGTTTTGCTGTTTGTCTTTTAGGCTGTAGACGTAGGGTGGGAAAATGACTCCTCGCCGATGCTATGCTGCATGACTAGCCCCAGGACGTATCTCATTCAGAGCAAACGGATATCTCAGTTGAACTTCAACTGTACGATACTGTAATTGAAGTTACATAGATAATGTCCAATATCCCTGTGCTCAACTCTTGGGTAACTTCTCGTCTCCTGCGACAGCAACCATCAAACACCATGGCCGCATGTGAAGCAAACCCATCCGCCGACGACTCTGCCTTTCTGAAGACCAATCAAAACTTCTTTCCCTCTCAGCACATTCTCATCTCATGCGGCACTGTCCCGGTCGATCCGACCACGCACAAGATCGCCCTCCTCCGTGACACATCCAACAACACATACCACCTCCCCAAGGGCCGCAAGAACATCGATGAAGACCTCCTCGCGGCTGCTCTACGGGAGACGTATGAGGAGACGGGCTTAAGTGTGACCGCTCTGCCGCTCAAGGTAGCCACGCGCGCGACGCCCACGCAGGACATGCTCGGCACGTTTGCTATCGGGACAAACCCTGATGTCACCGACGGGCTGCTCAACTGTGAGGTGTCTTCCGTCTGCGTTTATCCGTGTGTGTACACGGGAGCGTTCAAGATGGTCTTTTGGTTTGCTGCCAAGGCAGATTCCACAGCCATACCGGACGCGGGAACGAAAGAGCCATGGGAGGAGCATCTAAAGTTGGAATGGGTCGACGCGCCTGATGCAGCGGCCATGATGGCATTCAAGTCGAATGGCCAGGTCATAGACGGGGTCTTGGCTGACATGAGGAACTCGGGTTATCAAATCTGATAGCTTAACCCTCATATCTGACTGAGTACCTATACACCAGGAGATATCAAGGGGTCAAGCATCAATCAACTCAAAGCTGCCAGGAAAAGGAGAACAGAGCAGAACAACCCAGCCCGTACATCATCCAACATCCATGTCCATATCAATATCAATACCTCCCTTACCTTGCCGTCTACCGGGTACTCGTGCCCAGTACCATATTCACCTTGCGCCATTAACCTTGCCATCGAGATTCATTGCCCTCCTCATCCATCATCCCAATAGGTGACCTTGACTCATACGCACCAGGCATGAGGGCAACGCCATCGAAATCTACATTCGTTCCCTGCTTTACAAATCGGTTGTTACATGACACACCATCTCCCATACCGACCCGGCTCACTCAATGGCCTTCCTTATCCCTCAAATTCAACCACAGCTGACCCTCCCGTCGAGGTGGCGGTACCAGCCCGTGGTCGCCCTTCACTTGGATCAGCATCCAGCAAGCTCTGTTGGCCCTGCGCTTTGGCCGACTCGCCAGCCTCGCCAGCCTCCGCATCTGCCCCGTCTAATAGGTCCCTGTCTGAGCTTCTCACCGACCGTCGTTCTATATCTGTGCTGGTACCTGCAGGTCCCTTCCTCACGCCTACTTCAACGCCGACATCGTCATCGTCTTCGTCATCATCATCTTGCCGTTGACCAGGCAGTGCATTCTTCTCGAGTTCCTTCTGAGCCTCTTCCATGCGTCTTCGAACCTCAGTTGCGACTCGCATTCCATCCGTGACAATGTTGTCAAGGACACCACGGAGACCACGTCCCGCTCCTGGAGGACCAGCTGGAGGAGGAGCTGGAGGTCTGGCGCCGAAGCCAAGGCTGGAAAATGTTGTAAGAGACGGTGTGGATGACACAGAGCTTGGCAGTCCTTCGATGATGTGGAAGGACGCTGGGAATGACGACTCAAAGAATTGTTCCAGCAGCTCGTCAGCGAGAACAACCATCCTGAAGGTTGGCAATGTGAGGTGCAGAGGATGCGCAGGGTCTAGGGCCACATTGGCAGCTTCCGACTTTGCCTGCGATACCCTACGTCGTGATGCCTGGTCTGCGCCACCGGGTGCATCCAGGGAACTCTCTGCTGAAAGACTAGGCCGCTTGGCCTTTGTAGGCGATCCGGTCGGTGATTCAAGACCCAGAAGATCCTCGCCCTCGTCATCGTCCCCGATCGCAAAGGCATCATCGTTGGCACTTTCATCCACTGGTGTGACCAGCACCTCCTCGTTCTGTCCACTGGCCGGGTCGGCATACTCGAAGCATCGCCGGATAAAGGCACTCACGCTCCCGAGGAATCGCTCGTTATTCGAAACCCCATGGGGCAAGCTAGTCTGGGACTCGTGCCCGCTTGCTGCGTCGCTTTCCAAGATGCTGGAGGAACTGGGGCTCAGTGTGCCTTCAAGGCCACGGCGTGAAAGGAAGAGCAAAGCCTCAGATATCCGCAGGATACCCTCGCGATCCACCTTACCATCCTGGTCATCGTCGTAGAGCTCGAAAAAGTACGTGATAGTACCCATGATGTCGCGCTTCCCTTTGATCTGTGCTAGGCCAGTGACAACGTTCTGGAGAGTCAGGGCCGAGGTGCCGTCTACATCCCACTTCCTGAATAGCCGCTCGAGAAACTCATGGCTGGCTGGTTCAGGGCCAGTGCCCCAAGGTGACATGTCAGACGGCCGTCGTGCGCTGTTAAACATGCCATGCCGGTCCTCGTGGTTGCTATGTCTCGCCGAGCTGGGTGAGTCGGAGATGGCCCATTTCGACATACTAGCAAGGAACTCGCGGAATGCATCGTAGTCCATCAAGCTCGTGCTTGGGCCCAAGCCTACACGTCCCTTCTCTACTTCGTCGTGATGAGTGGTGAATAACTCCGAGGCGCGTACCCTGCTTGCCCTTGCTCGCCGGATCTTTTCCTGTTGAATGATGTGATCTCGTTGTTGGCGATCATACAGGATGTTGTAGAACCGGTCATAAAGCGACCCAAGCTCATCTGTACTCAGCAACTTGCTGTCGGGACCCAAGTTGCGAATAGCTGTCCTTTTGGCGAAGTTCTCAATGTTATTGAGGACGGCGTCCTTGTTCTTGAGGCGCAGCTCCGTTATGCTACTGTGTGTGATGCCCGCAAACTCCTTAAACGCCACAACCATGAGCTCCTGGAATCGCGTCACAGCCCGTAGCTTGGGGTTCTCCGACTTGGGGTGAGCTGATTCGTCTAGCCGGGCAAAATACGACTTGAGCACCGAGATGAATGCGCCGTCATCTGCGGCATCCAGTAGCTCTTCGCCGTTGATGCGCAAGATGGCCAATCCAACCTGGAACAAGACCTTTGGCCCCTCGACAAAGAACACGTCCAGAACACGGAAGGCGAAAACAAGTGGCATCGAGTTGATGTAGAGCGACAAGAACCAGGGGAGTGATACAACCGATAGCTGAACATCGCTCTTGACGAGATGCTCCCAGAGAATGGGCATGGTTCTCTCGACCAAAGATTCAAACACTTTCTGATCGAGAAGAGTGCCGTACATAGTTGTGGAATAGTAGCCGGGGACAAGCCTGTCGCAGAGCGCGGAAAGGAGAAAGAAGGCCTGAGCCTCGGACATGTAAATGAGCAGGGCGGCCACGACAATGTTCATGGCTTGACAGTATCCGACTTCGGCGTTAACCCAGCTGTATGCTGTTAGCACCCGACGTAGACGGCCGATACCATCTTCGCTCTGAAAGCCGGGGTATTCCGGAAGACTGCGGTTAAGGTCCTTTTCGATTTCGTCTATAGCGAGCGACTCCTGGCCCTCGAACTTGGACAGCGTATCAGTATATAGGCTAGGGTTCTCCAGCCGTAGGTAGATGGAGCCCGAGGTGAGCTCCCAGATCTCACCCCTGAGGCGGTTGGGCAAACCAACTCGGATGAGCTTGTGGAAGGTGGGCTGGCGGATTAATGTAAAGTTTCTGCCGTTGTCGCGCAGGTATTCGGCCCAGAGGCGCATCTTGGCCCTATCACGAAGCTTCTTTGGATCGCCAGGATATCGAAAGACCATTCCCAGGCCTGCATCCGGCGGGGAAACGTTCTTCTTGTCTTCGGTTCTCAGGAGATGCTCAGAGTAGCACTCGGCGACGACCCGTCGCAGCTTACCCACGTTGCCAACCCCTGCCCGGAGGCCCTTTTTGAGACCGTCGCAGAAGCGCTCGCAGGCTTGCCTGGTACCGGCAAGATGGATGGTGATGCGCTGTTCCCGAGCATCTTTGTTGTTCTTGGATTCTTTATCTTTGGAGGGTTCGCTTAGGAGGCCATTCCACGTCGTGATGGCCAGAGCAAACTATATCAAGAGCAAGGGGTTAGAAATCAACTGTGCGCTGACACAAGGCTGTACAGTGCATACCTGAAAATTCTGGCTGTTTAGACGCTCAACTCTCCGGATGGCGCACAGGGGAAAGCTAAAGCCGTTGCCGCTGGGGCCTCCGCCGTGGGTCTGACCGGTGAAAGCGGTTGAAGTTGATGTGCTGGCAGATTGGAGGAAGCTAGTGGGGGTTGTCGAGAAGCACATGAAGTGCTCAGACAAGTGCAGCTTTCCAGCATAGTGCCATCCTCGGTCGTAATCCTTATCGCCGTGGGTAACGTTGGAAGGTGGGATAGTAAGCTCAGCGTTGATCTCGTAGAGAGGCGTCTGTGAGGAGGGGAGGCGGAATTGGCTCTGGAAAAGGGACGACTTGGAGGGATTGCGGTCGGAGCTGGACAGATTGAGCCCCTGCGTGGGATCGATGAGCTGCTGGGCTTTTTGGACGATGTTGGTCAGGTTGGAAAACATGGCTTCGATCAACGGCGCATGACGGGGAGGGGAGGAAGAGGATGCGGTCGAGCCAAGGGCGGAGAGGGAGGCGATAGGACTCGACGGGTGAGGCGGAGGAGGAACGAGCGGAAGAAGGACAAGGAGCGTGAGGAAGGAAGCGAAGCTATTCAGAAACGAAGACCGGACAGGAAAGAGAAGACAGATGTTGTATATTGAACCAGGGGCTTAGTAAAGGAGTCCGGGGTTGAAGAGGCTGAAGGATGGAGGTAGTGAGGTAGAGGATGGGAGACGGAGGTAGGTTGGAGGTTGGAGCTGCCGTGCGGGCGGTGCGTGCGTGCGTCAGGTCCACGAGCCAGGGTCGCGGGGGGCATCACAGGGCATTCCTCCACTAGGCAAGAGCCGCTGTTAGTGAGCCTTGGGGATGGATACCGTCAGCGTCAGCTGAGGCGCAAAGATGGATGGCTGTGGCTGGTGGGAGTGGCTGTGCTGAGCCACCAACACCACAGCAACAGCAGGGGAACTCTACTTTGTTGATGTTGTGAATAGCTTCAATATCTCGTTCTCAGAAAAGGCTTCTCGATACTGTATCTGCATAAAATTATGGAATAAGTGGTCTGAATTTGATCAATTAATTGACAAGTTCACAAAGAAGCAACACGCCATATTTGTGAAGAAGCAATCAGATGCTGAATTCAATCACTTCGATGGTGGTGATACGCTATCTTCTAAAACAACAAAACAAAGCTTCAAGCCAATCCCAAATCAATCATGCCAAAGCAATACAAACAACGCCAGACCAATGCCAATACCCCGTAACAAATGCCAAGCCAATTCCAACAACACCACATGAAGGCCAACAGACAAGCAAAAGGCCACAACACCCAACAATGCCCAATTCAATCAGAAACGCTCCATCTCTATTCACCCGAGTGCCATAACAACCTGTCCCATCCCCTCGAGGCATCATCCCCGGCCTCTTGCATCACCACCATTTTTTTTTGGTATTGGACAAGACTAGCTTGTCTTTGAGTAGAGCAGAGTAGAGTAGACACCCATCTAAGTCTACCAATCACGACTGGGGTAGAAGACATCACTGGACATGCTCCGGCTGTCTGTCCGTCTCTCCCCAATGGTGGTCATATGAGTAGCCTCCCCTTGGGCCCAGGGGCTCTCCCCAGCAAGCTTTCGCTCGCGGAACCGAGTTTCAGTGCGGTAGGGTGGAAGTGCAACCGTATCCCACCGCCTGAATTGATCATACTCAGGTTCCTTTGTAGGGGTTGGACGTTTGTCGTCATATAGGGCAGTATTGCAATCCGTGGTGTTGGACTGAACACTGACAAATCTGACATGTCTTTGGTCACCAGTCTGCTGCCCCAATGTCTGTGAAGCTAGCTTGAGTGGCTGCTGGGCTAGCTTGATTGCTGGCTTCTTGGGCTGCACTCCAGGTCGAGTTGGCTGATAGACTGGTCTTCTTCGCTCTGGGCCAGTTTGAACCGGCTCCAGAGGCTTGACATCAGAAGACTGATGACCAAAAGAATGCTGACCAGAAGATTGACGAGTAGAAGACTGATTTTCCGAAGAGTAATGTCCAGAAGAGTGATGCCCAGAAGACTGACGACCAGAAGAAAAATAGCCAGAGGACTGATTTCCAGAAGATTGACGAGCAGAAGCCTTATGAACAGAAGGCTGATGTCCAGAAGCTTGACGAATAGATGAGTGGTGTCCAGAAGAAGAGTGACGACCAGCAGAAGAGTGACGACCAGCAGAAGAGTGACGACCAGCAGAAGAGTGATGACCAGTAGAAGAATGTTGTCCAGCAGAAGGTTGAAGAGTAGAAGAGTGACGACCAGAAGAAGAGTGGTGTCCAGAAGAAGAGTGGTGTCCAGCAGAGTGTTGTTCAGGAGATTGGCGAGTAGAAGAGCGCCCAGAAGAAGAGTCTCCATGACAAGAGCTGGTTGATGATGTCCTCCCAAGAGAAGAGACACTCCGAAGAGATGAACATGATGCTCTCCGAAGAGAGGATCTCCTGCGGACATTGTTGGGCACACTTGCTGTAGGATTGACCCTGGTTGCATGCCAAGTCTGCACTGGGCGAGAAGCTTTTGCTTGCTTCTTCGCCTTGTTGAGGTTGACACCCAAACAGCAACAGCAGAAAAGCCCACGGAAGAATCCACAGAAGCTGCCCATCCTGAGAGCTGACTGAAGAAGTTGCTGAATGTAGAAGTGTGTATGAAGAGAATTGAGCGCACAAGTAACTGTCTGCGTATAGCAAGACTGCCACCTGGCCAATGAAGAAGTTGTTGAGTGCAGAAGAGTGAAGAGAATAGAGTAACCAAGCAACTGTGAGTCTGCGTAAAGCAAGACTACCACGGTGCTGATGAAGAGGTTGTTGATTCTCGAAATATGAGTAGAAAGAAGTGACTGGACAAGCAACTGTCGTCTGCTGATAGCAAGAGTGCTGTCTGGCTGGTGAATGTGTGCGTGTGTGTGATGATGGAAAAGAGAAGAGAAAAAGAGCCAAAAGCCAGAAGGGCGGGAAATCGGAGGGGTATAAGTAGACGAAAGGCTGATCTCTGGTGCAGACTGAATCCGGGGAGCTGAGGGGAAGGGTATTTATAGACGAAAAGGTGTCTGTCTGATCTCAACAAATTAATTCTGCAAAAATGAACACGGGGATTTTAGGTGAAGGGGTATTTATGGATGAAAAATGAGCCTGGCTGATCTGCAGAATTAAATCAGAGGAGCTGGGGTGGGAGTATTTATGGACGAAAAGAAGCCTGGCTGATCTCAACAGATTCTTCTTGTAAAGGGGAACTCGGGAAGCAAGGAGGGCCCTTCCCATTATCGCGAGGAGGAGTAGCTTTTTGGGGGTCCGAGATGATGAATTCTAGAAGGATGGTTCATTCTACTGCGGTGTATCCTGAACACTTACTTTCGGGCCTTCACGTAGACATCAGGGGAAACAACTGAGTGATTGCGTGGTTCCCCAGGGAAGTTCCCCGACCACTCGTTCAGAACCGCCCGTGGGATGGACTATAGCTCTCTATCAATTGGATTTTGGACAATGGAGTACGTCTTGGGCTACCCTAGGTGAAGTTGATCAATTTGTCCAAAGCATTGGCTTGGATAAAGTGTTGCTCTATCCTCTAGGCTGAGTTGACTGTGTCTCTGACCTTGGTAGTCAATTGTCGCGCTAGGATACACTCAACCACCAAACTCCACGGGTGGACCGAAGAAAAGACGAACGAATTGAATGTACAGGACGACTTTTGAAAGCTTGTCATTGTTGGGTAGGCTGCCTCCTAATCCGTGGCTGCCTGGAAACTGAGAGAAAGCAACACGCGTGGTTGAGAATTCTATGATCAGATTTTGCTATCAGGCAAAGAAAAGTGAATACGATAAATCAACCGAAAACTATATATGTCTGGAGTCATTGGCCTTTCATTCCCCTGCCTGAGGGCTGTTCGGAGGTTGTCAGAGATGACGGCCAACTGTCCTGTCATCAAGGCAGAGTACCAGCAGTCCTAGAGTCCCAGCTCAGAGTCTAGCAAATGTGAGCATTTAGTGATGGGACACGCATTGAATCTGGCTGCCTGAAGAAATCCGGTCATGAACTGAAGGATGTTGTCCCCGGTGACCGTGAAGATGCTTCTTGGGCATGGTTGCCAGGCCAATCATGCAAAATGATTTGAGGGGACGGGATATAGTTTTAGAGTTCTAGGCAGAAAGTATATGTACCTAGATGGTGTAGGGTTTTCGGCACGAATCTAACTGTTGCGTTCACGATCTTGACATCGGGGATTACTCGATTAACCATTCGTTGGGGACTGTAGAGTTTTGTTTCAGATCTTACTGCTTACTCGTTCCCCCCATGATTGCGGAAAATGATGTTTTGTAGTGATTAAAATGGGAATAGCTCCATAGATGCAGATGAGTTAACTGTCATTCCCCTGGGGGTACATATGCTGGACAGCAGGCGCCTCTCAGCCGGGCATTGGCTCTAATACAACGTCAACAGCTGGTCCCTATCCCCTCAATACTATAAAGTTGCTGAGTTGCTGTATCTATGGATTGGCTTCGCTCAGCCCCTTGATAACAGAGACCGTGAAACCTTAATGCTCACTCGCATATCGGGGAATCATGTGAAACTCAATTGCAGCATGTGATTTGGATATACAGTTGGCAAACTATAATGTCCAAGTTTCCATGCCCCAGGCTTTTTTGGGGAGAATCGACTGGCGATTACCAATGAACTAAGTGTCGGTGGTTGGAACTCCATGGAAACTACCGGACGGCCCTTTCTTGGAACAGAACCGGCTTACGTATTGTATTTCATCCTTTACCCAAAGTGATGGTGATGTTTGTAGGACCCAGCGGCCGCCAGAAGAGGCACGAAGAAGTATGAAGGACATGATACTGTCACCCCAAGCTTGCTCGCCCTCATCGAGTGTACAGAGCCGCAATGAGGCCATCACCAATGTCGTCGAGGATTAGTCCTGAGGCGAAACTCTAAATCCAAGCTGTCTCGCGAGCGGCACCAGCACGAATCGTCACCTCTCGAAGCGAGCCACTCGTCTCGAGTCATTCGTTCATCCGCTCACTTACACGGCCGGCTCCCGGCTCACTCGGTCATTTTCCGTCTTGGTTACATCCTCACGTGCCCTGTACGCACGTAGTACACGCGGGTTCCTTGTTAACCGGAAAAGCCGCGATCGATCGTTGCCGTCGGTCGATGGATGGGGAATTGCGTGGGGTTTTGATGGATGCGAGGGCTGGGATCTGGGATCTCGAGTTGTCAGACGAGGAGGGAGAGGTACCTATGTACAGGTCTGGCAGGGCACTCCATTTATCATCGTCACATGACGCAATTGGACTTGTATCCAATATCATGGGTCGGGTTGGCAGAGATAAGGTACGGGAAGTGGTAGTGGTGTATGGCAAGGACCCATGCCGATGGCATTGTAGTATTGAGATCCATGTGTGTAGGTATCTATGGATGGATGTATGTAGTGGTCAAGTCAACGATACCCCGGTCTCGCATAGACCACAACTTGCGTCATAACCCCTCCTCTGGCTTCCTCGTCCTCGTCCTTTGCCATGTCCTTGTCCCAAGATGCAAATCCACTTCTCCATGCTCTCCTGTTGGTGTTGTTGTCGGCCGCCTGCCGACCGCCCGTCTCTTCTCTCTCACCGTTTCAAACCCTCTTTTCCTATTCAGGAATACTTCTCGTTGGCAGGAGGTTAGACTCCCCGGGCTACGTAAGGCACCTGCTTCTCTCAAGTTGGCTTGGTGTTTCTAGTCTGGTCTAGCCTAGCCGTTCCCATCCCATCCTATCCCATCCTATCCCACCTCCTGGTCATCATCAATCATCTGCTTCCCGTATTTCGCCGTCCCTTTTTTGCCCACTCTTTCTTTTCCCCTCCGCCGCCTCCTTCAACATTGACCTGTCTTGATCCTTTTCGCCTCCTTTTTCATTATTCAACCTCGCTCTCCTCCTCTCGCCCGTCGCTTCCCCTGTCGACCCCATTTAGCCCCATATCTCCAACCGATACTCGTTGAGGCCTGCTCTAGAACGGGCCCAATTGGCCGCGTGACAACACACACACACACACACACCCGACACCAGCAGTAACAACAACACGGCGGCGGCGGCGGCGACAACAACAAGAACCCCCACGGTCGAATCCTCTCTTCGCTCCCCCTCATCGCCAACCCGAATCTTTCCCCTCGGTCAAGCGAGACCCGATTCCCCCGAATAGACGAGACTATGGCCTTTGCCTGAAACATCGACACCATCTTCTCAACCTCTCCTCCCATCTCTCGTCTCCCCGCCTCTCCCCGATTCGCGTCGAGTCGCATATCATGGCTGCTACCGTTGCGCCTTCGCATGCCGGCGGCCTGCCGTCCTCCTCGGGCATCCCTGCGCCGCCGCATCCCCACGACGCCGCAGACGCCAGCGCGGGGTCCCAAGATGTCGCCGGCGGCGTCTCTCCACTACCGCCCACCCGCAAGTTCCAACTTCGCGACTTTCGACGAGTGCGCACGTTAGGCACAGGTTTGCATTGCCTTGTATCTCTCAATTCGAGCCCATCTCTCTAACTTGACATCAAGGAACCTTTGCCCGAGTCTGTCTTGTCCGTCCAGCAGCCAGCGCCCATATACCCCTCGATCATCAGCTCAACCCCGAAGTCTACGCCCTCAAGATCCTACGGAAACCTGAAGTCATCCGCCTTAAGCAGGTCGATCATGTCCGTCATGAGCGCGCCATCCTCGCCGACGTCGCGGGTCATCCCTTCATCACCAGGTTGATCGCCTCCTTCTCAGACCACGACTCTCTCTACATGCTCCTCGATTACGTTCCCGGCGGCGAGCTGTTTACATACCTGCGCAAGTTGCGCCGCTTCGACGAACCTGTCGCCCGCTTCTACGCCGCCGAGATCGTCCTCGTACTAGAGTATCTCCACGAGCAGCAAGGCGGTATCGCCTACCGCGACCTCAAACCGGAGAACCTCCTCCTAGATCAGGATGGCCACATCAAACTCGTCGATTTCGGCTTTGCCAAGCGCCTCGGTCACCGCGAAGACAATCGGCCCGTCGAGACCTACACCCTCTGCGGAACCCCCGAGTACCTGGCCCCCGAGGTGATTCAGAACAAGGGTCACACAGGCGCAGTTGACTGGTGGGCTCTGGGTATTCTAATATACGAGTTCTTGACGGGATACCCTCCATTCTGGCATCAGAACCCCATTGAGATTTACAAACAGTGAGTCAACTCTACGTACCAACCCTGCGCAAACTACGACTGACATCCTATGCAGAATCTTGGAAAAACCCGTCGTCTTCCCTCAAGACCCGCCACTCTCGGAAGACGCCAAAGACGTAATACGCTCCTTCTGCACCGTCGATCGTTCCCGTCGTCTCGGTAACATCAGCGGCGGCGCAGCCCGCGTAAAGGCGCACCCCTTCTTCCGCGAGACGAACTGGGACGACATGCTTAACCGCCGCCACAAGGGTCCGATACAACCCCCCGTGCGCTATCCCGGTGACGCCCAGTGCTTTGACGTGTACCCAGAGGACGACGGCTCGCGCGAGCCCTACGGCGGCGAGATGGCTGCAAAGTACGACCCATACTTTGCCGACTTTTAATCGCCGCGGTACCTGTTGCGTCATGCCAGAGGAGCAGAGTGAGCCGACCGAAAACGGCTCACTACATCATACTATACACCACACCATCCGATCCACCCATCCATTATCAACACAACCAAACTGAACAGACCACTCTCGCCAGTAGCGAGGACAGCGTTCCAAGAGCGCTCATCAAGCATTTAAATGAATAACACCCTCAACAGCGTCCGGATACGAACTTATCAAGAGGGAACGATATGTCTATAGCGAATTGAGCCTGGCTCTCAATCATCTTTTTTTACTCTTACTCTTGCGCTTTTCATCATGAGGTGACTGGAGAATGGCGTTTGATCAAGAACCGGGAACTGATAGCCCATCATATCCCCCGACGGCGCTTTTTGCCTTGTTTTGCTCACTCACACTTTTGGGTTTTCTGGTCTTCTTGTACTCTTATCTTCTCTCCCAGCGGGATGAGTTAAGCTACGAATGAGAGTGAATGGGGTGGCCATGCCGCCCCGGAATGAACAACACATTTCATGATATGACATGACATGAGCTTATTTAAACTAAACGGCATCTAATAACGGTCTTGTTAAACATGATTCGTCTCCTCGTCCCATCCCATGCATTGACTCGCCGCCCCCCAAGTCCCCCTGTTCCTGTTCCTGTTCCTGTTCCACGCAATGAAAGAAACTAATGTATGTAGGTATCTGTATGATGCATGACCGGTTCGCCTGCTCCCATGGGTCTATCTAAACATGTCGTCATTGAAAGGAAAGAAAGGGAGGGAAATGCTCGTTCGCCAATCCGATCGGGGAATGGAGCTCATATATGTATATATGTGAGACGTGTATAGCAATGGCAGATTGACTTGCCCATCACCATCTTTGGGCATAAACACATGATTCGGAATATCAAAACAATCAAACGCCCCTTCAAAGGTGATGCTTGACTGAAAATGGAGGCAAAGGTGTGAGTTGCTCTAGAGCAAGTGGTACAGCCAGTATGCACTGGCACCAAAGGCAAGGACGGCGGCTAGGATATAGGCGCCCTGCTTGGTGCTCCAGAGGAACATGCTCCAGCCGGCCATCACCTCCTTGCGACGTGCAGCAGCGCGGCGCTCCCAGGCCTCCGGGTCTATCTCGATGGGGAGCCGGGCACGAGGGTCTCTGCTCGTGTCAGGGTCTAGACCCGATGGCGGGGCGAGATCGCTTGGTGAGATGAGGGGCACGTCAACCCGTAGGAAGACGGGGCGGTGATCGCTCATGCGCAAGACCGGAAGGCAGTCATAGGCACGGACATTGAGCTTGGGCGCCTCGCTAGTCTTGCCTTGGAGCCAAGAAGGCACATCAAGGAACAGGATTCGGTCAGTCCAGCTGGGGTAGCGGTGCACCGCAAAACGCCAAGGCACATCAAGCTCCGGTTCCTGAGTTCCAGGCTTTGGTGGTAGCACGTCGTACTTGTACGTGGGTGGGAAGCGCACTTCATGCTCCGATAGGCCATGAAGCGTACGACCAGCGATACGCTCGCGTGTGAGCTGATCGAGACGGAAGAAGTCTGGATAATAGTTCTCCGAATCCGGGTCGAGGCTCGGGAATGCGGCAGAGGGGGTGGAGAAGTGGTAGAGATGCGATAGTTGAGGTCGCCTGCGACAAAAAGATGTGATGAAGGCCTGAATACCGAGATGTTGTGCAGCTGCTGCTGGAGCCGCGAGTGCTGCTCGTGGTGCTGCTCGTCGAGGAGGCGTACACGCTCAGGTGGCTCCTCAGCAGGCGGAGTCGAAGCTGGAGATGGGGTGACCGAAGTTTTGAAGCTCTTCACAACCTCCTCGGGGTTCTCAAAGGCCATGCCCCTCATGATGGCAGCCCAATTGGCATTGCGCCGGGGCAGGTTCCACTCCATGGCCGCGAGATGCGTGGCGACAAACGTCAGCTCTGTAGATGAGCCACCGTCGGCTTCGTATAGCATGCGCAAGCCAACAGCGCCCTTGTTTCCCATCTCGGCGGCTCCAAACCCGACCTCCGCCTCTTGGATGTTCTTAAGCCGTGAGGGATCGCGAGCAAATAGGAGGATGGCGGTGTAGCCGACGTTGTTCGCTCGGAGGAGGGTGTAAGGCTTGGTGGGCGTAATCGTGCCATTAGAACTCGGGCTGCCGTCATGAATATGTCGTCTCGCAGCCGTATTGACAGCCTCTTCGTATCGCACCAGGTATGGGTTCAGGAAATAGCCGCCGATAAAGCAATAAGCTAGAGGTGCCACTTCCTGGAGAGAACTACAAGCAGCACAAGAATCAGCACTGCGTTCTCCAGTGGGCAAATACCCCTGCACAATAGGTCAGGAGCCAACCGTCTCGCGACTTGATGTCTGCCCGCTGGGACAGGATCATGGTTGGCGGGTTGAGGGACGAGGGGTCGACGGCTTACAGGACAACTATGTCGGGCAGGGTCGTAGCATTTTGGCGTAGAGCGGTCTGCACGTGGGTTGCAAAGACGGGGACGTCGAGGAGGTTCTTTGCGCAGTTGAAAGTCAGGTAAAGCAGGTCGAGCGAGGAAGGAGGCGTCATCGTGGGGGAGGAGTTGGAGGGGTTGGAGGAGACGGCGGGTACAACAGGTAACGAGGATGTAGAAGCCGAAGTCGATGTGCCCATGACAACCGGCCAAGGATGACTGGAGGGGGAGAGCAGAGCAGAGCAAGTAGGTTGCAAAAGAGGTTGAAAGTTTTGGGTCCTGGTCGGTCCTAGGCCGCAGACAAGAGAGAGAGAAGAGCAAGGGTCCGCCAAGCCTAGAGAAAGAAGGGCGCACGAGGCTGGTGCAGAAGCGCACCAAGAGTGGGATCGGGGATCTGGAACGGGCTGCAACGAATGCAAGGGAAATGTGGGGTTTGGTATTTGGTTTGTCGATCACCGTCGAGTTCGTCTGGGCTTTGTTTTGTGGGTGTGTCTGTGTCCCGTGTCTTTGTTGGGCTGTTGGTGTGTAGGTAGTCCAAGATGGATGACTCGAGTCGAGAGCGATAAAGTTGAGATGAGAGAGGGTGTGATCCCGTGCCTTCCTTCTCGATGGGATAGATCGTAGTTGCCGTTAATGTTACCTCCTATACCTTCCTAAGCAGTGGCTTTTATCTTTTCCTGCAGGTACCTTCTTTCCTTGAGTGAGTTGTCTTCTTTCGCTCCTCGCGCTTTCCTTCCGACCTCGGCTTCCAACCTAGCTTCCTCCCGAGCGCGCGGCAGCTGCACAAGCCGTGGGAAGTGCTGACGTCCGTCTCAACCAACTACAGTACCTCTATTGGGTGCGCAACACGCCACAATCGACAACGACGAGGATGTGAGGAGAGATGTGAAGGGCGAACAGCGAGCAGGTGACGAGGTCAGGTAGCGACTCCTCACTTGGTTGGGCTTTCAACTTGCTGGCTCTTTCTCTCCCTCCCACTTATATATGGGTAATCGTCAGGGAGGAGCTCAGTACAGCCTCAACCTGGGCATACAGTTGCGTGAATAAGCTAAGCCACCGCCGACGACCACCTTACGACTCTCACTCTACTCATCATACAGCGCCGGCGCTAGACAAGGCTCGATGTGGTCCCGTCATCTCGACCTCTGCTAAAACTCCATAAACCCCTCCATCCCCCGCCGGCTGGGCCTAAAGGAGAGGCTCGTGAGGTGCTCCGCTCCACCACGTGTGACCAATGCCCTCATGCCATCATCGCTGCTCACGCGCCCACCAGAGGCTGTGCCGCCAAAACCCCGCGACCCAAGTTCCAAATGTCTAGCATGATTCCATCTCTTGAGTTCGCTTACCACCATGGCATTTCATTTCTCCTCTCCGCGTCTTCAGCCTGATTTTGAATCAGAGAGCCTCGACGTCTGCCTCAGCCTAGATGCATACACGATATGCATCTACCAGCGCTAAAGCAACAAGGCCCCAGTCCGCCTTATAGCCTCAGCAGCACCCACTCTGTCACACCCGAAAGGGTCCGTCAGGACGCACAACCATCACATGCAAGCAGGCTTGGTTTGCCAATGAAAAACAGACTGAATTGTAGACTACCTAATGTGCAATCAAGAAACGAATGAATGAATGGGTGCAGATGGAATGGTTCAGTGCATCACCCAGCGATCGGATGGCTGACATGCCAGCCGTGTGCCCCAGCGTCTTCGTCCATCCCATCGCCAGCCAGGCCGTGCCACCACGATTCTGCCCTTGGTCCGTCCTATTCCACGAGCTTGGCGAGGAGGAGTCGCACCAGCCTCCAAGCCTTCCGCAGCCAGACTCAAGCTTGACCGTATGACCGAACACTCCCCCAATTCCATCTGTGTGGCTGAGACAGCTAGAGACCGGCGCTGACCTTGACTCTTTGACCGGTTGTTCTGATGCCTCCCTCTGCCTCTTTGCCAACACCTCTCGGGCCACTCTTAGCTGCTCGCTCCAGAGCCGTGATACGACTCTGACCAGCTTTGCTACCATGGTCCACTCTCGAGAACAGCCACCACCAAAAATCCGTCCCCATGCGTTCATCTCCCATTACCTCCCCAGAAGCTGCCTCCGGCGCGCGAGAGCCAACTGAAAAGGAATAAAAGATGCGTCCGTACAATAAATAAGAATCGAAGGAAAAAAGACGTAGGAGATGCCTGTTGAGCGAGGTCGCAGCTGTATCGCAACGACGGAATGATGGGCTGGAGCAAAGACTGTTGGCCCACATTCGGCTCCCTGGGCGACTCGTGTGCAGTCCGCCTGGTATCCGGCATTCCGAGGAGCGAGGCTGTCCTGAAAACAAGACCAACCACGAACCCACAGGTCTGGTACACCTAGACGAGAGGAGTACCGGACATGCCGTTCAGGTTACCCTTCACGGCGTCGAGGTTCTCATCGGACTGATCATAGAGGTCAGTCCAATGTGAAACACTCGCACCATGAAAAGCCACCCGAGCCATGCGTAAAGTCGTGAATCCCCAAAGATGCGTCGAAGAACAAGATAGAGCAAATGCGTAGGAAATAGGCGTGATCGAACCGCGCCCCAACAATCGACAGCGATCATCTAGCAGGATGGTGGCCAGCTGAGGACCATCCAGCTTCTCAAAGTCTTGCATCCGGATGTCGATGTCGGGTTCATGTCGCCAGTGTCGGTCGCCATAAGAGAGGATCCCAGAAGAGAGGAGTAGTCGGGGTTAGCAATCATTTCGGTCGATAGCTGCCCGAGGCATATCCCGCTCCCTTTGAAGCTGAGCGAAGCCTGTTTATCGTCCACTGAGTCAGCCATAGTTGTCAGCAAATCTCCCTTCGGCCAGCGGTACAAAAACACACTACACGCACGAAGGAAAATGATTCCTTACAAGGAACTTGAAACTGAGATGGGCTTAGCTTGTCACTCACATCCTGTCGCTTCCACCGATGGCACGGTTGGTGTCGGGAGTATCGACGCCGCCGGCGCCAGCGCCCCGCTCGAGCATCTTGCGTCGGGTGCTGGGGATGGCGTTGGGCTTGGCAGCCGACTGGCCAGCAGTGGCCGCGTTGGTGCGGCTGGCACGGGCCTTCTCCTCGTCGTCAGGGTTGGCCTGACCAGCAGCCTGCGCAATAGCCTGGGCGTTCTTCTGGTACTTGTAGACGGTCCAGTCGAAGACGTAGTCGTACTGGAAACCCTCACGGACAAAGAGATCGCGGAAGATCTTGCGGAGGTAGCTGTAGTCGGGCTTGTCATCGAAGCGGAGAGATCGAGTGTAGTTGAGGTAGATGGCGAACTCGTTGGGGAAGCCACGGCAAAGGACCTCGGTGGGGGTGGTCATCTTCTTCTCCATGATGCGGTCGTACTTCTGCTTCTTGGTAGCAGCCTTAAGGCCTTGCCAGGGGAGAGAGCCGCGGCAGAAGTAGAGCATGACATAGCCGAGAGACTCCATGTCGTCACGTCGGGACTGCTCGACACCCAGGTGAGTGTTGATGGAGGCATAACGGGCAGTACCAGTCAGGTTCTTGTTCTCTCTGTAAGGAATGTGGAAGTGAGTCTTGGGGTCTCGGTACTTCTTGGCTAGACCGAAGTCAATAACGTTGACCTGGTTGCCACGCTTGCCAATGCCCATGAGGAAGTTGTCGGGCTTGATATCTCGGTGAATGAAGGACTTGGCGTGGATGTACTCAATTCGGGAGATGAGCTGGTCGGCAAGAAGGAGAACGGTCTTGAGGGAGAACTTTCGGTTACAGAAGTTGAAGAGATCCTCCAAGCTGGGGCCGAGAAGGTCGAGAACCATGGCATTGTAGTCGCACTCAGTTCCGAACCAGCGAACGAAGGGAATGCCGACACCACCAGCCAGGGACTTGTAGACGCGGGCCTCGTACTCGAGCTGAGGGTGCTTGGCCTTGACGGACTCAAGCTTGATAGCAATCTCCTCACCGGAGATAATGTTAGTGCCCAGGTAAATGTCACCGAAAGAACCGGAACCGATCTTTCGACCGATGCGGTACTTGTTACCGACACGAAGATCCTGAGCCAAAGTTAGCAAACCATTTTCATCAAGCAAAGCTCCTCCAACCCGAGACCAAGCCAGATCACAACAAGCAACGTGGTGGTCTGATCCAAGACCTGCATAAGGCTCCACGTGCTGCCGTACTCGCGTTGCCATCGATATATGGCTTGTCTCGGATTGGAAGAGGTCGGGAATCTATCGGTGGCGAGCGTACCATGGTCGTCATGTTGGTCTGTGAGAGTGCTCCGTTCCCGTGGGAATGGAACCAAGCAGAAGAAATGGTGAGGAGAAGAGTTTTTCTTAATCTGCAAGCCTACGGTGGCTATGATTTAAAGTCAGCCCGGGTCGAATTCGGAAGAGAAAAAGTAAAAGCGGACGATGGCTGAAATGAATAGGAAGGGGAAATGGCGGCGACGCTTGCAGGGAGGGGCAAAACTGGGTCGGGGGTAAATCAGGCTTGACAAGGGCGGTGGGCAACGCCACAAGGCAAACCCGACGTAGCTCGACGTAAGAGCGAGTCGTCAGACAGGCGGCCAAATTGGCGAGGAGGTGGTCAAGGTGGAAAAACAGGCGTTGGCATGAGTCGTGGGTTGTTGAGAAAATCTCCAACAAAAACGCCGAGAGGACAAATGGGGAGAACAATATCAAACAAGTTGTCGTTGACGTACCTGCACGAAGAGCGTTGAATACCCGGGGGCGGTCAAACGCGTTCAGACTTTGGGAGTGCTGCGAGAGCGTTGGCTAGCCGGGGCTCGAGAATCGTCGGAGAAGGTGGGAAAATTCGGTGGAGGCTGACCAGCAAAGTCGATGCGTGGGAAATGCTGGAGGGAACAGAAGAGAGAGAAAATCTCAAATTACTGTGAAGAAAAGAGGTTGACGGACGAGAATGCGTAGACGTCGTCGTCGGATGGAGGTGGGTGTAGGTGGTGGAAGGGCGTCGTGGGGTGGAAGAAGGGAAGGGAAGAGAAAATGGAAGCCAGAGGGCGGGAAAAGGGAAAGGGAAGTGAAGTGAAGGGGGGCGGGAAGGAAGTGAGCGAGCGAGCGAAAAGTGGAGAGAGCCCGAACCCGACTGACTGATTTACTGAGGTGCCTGTGCGGTGCGTGTGTGAAGAAGCGGCACCACAAAGGAAGGCCAAGACCTAGGACTCAAGGGGCGGGCAGTGGAATTCTGTTTGAAGCGGAAACTAGAGGCTGAGTGCCCGCGCCAGGGAACAACAGGAGAAAAAAAGGCGCGCGGGCGCCCTAGCACCTGAGGCCCATTCAATGCTTGGCCCAGGCTGGGCTGGGCTGGGCTCGCTCGGGTTGGGGGGGTGAGGTCGGCCTTGGCGACCTAGCATCTGTCACTCACTGTCGGGTCAGTGCAGTCCAGTGCCCTTCCATCCACCATGGATGTTCTCCTAGGGCGTCTCGAGAGGAGCCTGGAAGCTGATTCACGGGGGCCCGCGCTGGGCGCTTGTCCAGTAGGCGCGAAGCCCCCCAAACAGGAGAATGCCCCTTTAGTGGTCACCGTCAACTCAAGGGCGGCTGGCCGGGCTGGGGTGACTTTTTTTCTGCCCAGGTTCCATGCCCAGACGGATCTGAATGCGGCCCAATGTGGAGATGAGGCAACAATGGGACAAGCCAAGCGCGAGACCGAATTAAAAAAGAACTGGAGCCCAGTTTGAAGCCTCCTTGCGGCAGGTGGGAATAGGTGCATGAATGTCAACAGGCGATTGAATTGTGTTTCATGATGAATTCGACTTCTGTGAGCTGTTTGCGCCCTGCCGTTTGCGTCCTCAACCAATGTATGTATGCGTACCTACATATTGTACCATCCGATACCATGCAAATGGATGCCCACGTAGGTCGTCAGCGACATGTCGCTTCCCGAATCACCCTCAATCCAGCCAATGTCCCCGATCCGGCCCAGCAGACCAGCGGGCAGGCATGATGGAATCGGCTCGGGGCAATCAATCATCAATCGACGTCCCAGGTCCAACAAACGGGGTTGCCCTGGCCCGGGTCGGTAGCCGACGGACGGGCGACCTAGACCGCCGCACAGAAGTCGACTGGGCTGCGCGCGTAGGCTACGGTTCGCCCTTGAAGGAGGGGAGCCACTGACGATCCTTGGGTGGGATGGATGGATGTCGGCGGATGGATCGACGGGACCCCTTCACTGACATTGCGAACAATTGCCCCTCGTCCACGGACCTCCCGACAATAGGATAGGGCCTCTTGAACCCGTTTGTTCGAGCACTGGGCTCCGGTGGTCCAGAGCACACATGAGCATCCATCCTCGGCCGTCCAACTTCGCTCCCGCCGGCAGCCACGGAGCCTGGTTTAGGTTGTGCAGAACCTCATGTACTACGTAACTTGACGACTGCTACGCCCTTGGGAGAGTCAGGCCATGTGATTTGTAGCTGCCATCCCGTCAAATTACCACCGTCATGGATGCTGCTGTACGTGCCATGCCGCGGCCAAGGGCGCAGCGCGGGCCCGCGGCATCAAATCTCGAGATCCAGTTTGCTGGTAGCTATCAGCTGTGGCCCAATCCTCTTGCTCCGCGTACCTGTACTCTGTCGTTTGCTTATTCCAACATTGCCCGTCTGCCTTGGAAGCCTGATCGTAAAAAACGAACGAATTGTACAGCGCCGGCTAAGCCTCCCGGTGAGGGGTGCAAGCGAGCTGGGCGGTAAGAGACAACATGGTCCAAGGCATGGAAGCAAGCAAGGCATGGGATGGGATGGGATGGGCTTCTCCTGCGATGCATGAATGGCCTCGTCTCGTGATGGAGGATCTTGCCCCCTTCCCCCAGCATTAGCATGTTCGGATCCGTCCTGATACATATCCTCCGCAATGCTCTCCCTTCTTTAGTACTCTACGGCATGACCGTCTAGTTATTGCTCTAGTTCAACAGATCAACCAGCGGCCTGTTCCGCCCGGGGTCTCCTCGGAGCCGACCCCAATCCTCACCGACGTCCCATCATCATCAGCATGTTTCCTTTTTCGTGAGTTAAGTTAGCAAAAAAGGCGTGCGTGCGTGTGTGCGCGTGTGTTCAGGCAGCGCCAGAAGTAAGCTCAATCCCCCTTCCAAGGTTTCCGTGCATCCATCAGGGAGGTCACGAGGAAGAGCCGTAGCGCCGTGCCGTCTGCCTTGTGCCGCCTAGAGAAAGACAAGACACGACGACTTGATGCCGTAGCACCACGTAAACAGCTAGTCTAGTCTGCATCGGACTGCACATTGATGAAATGTGATTTCCCAAAGCTCGGTCGGCTGCAGCACGGGAGCTGGAGCTGTACGAGTCTCATCACCAACAAGGAGGTACCTAACTTGGCTGTGTAACGTGTCTCAGCCCGCCTCTCCCACACGGGTGACAGCAGCACAGATCCCAGCAGCTGGCGGCCCAGCCAGCGAATGGTGCGCCAGGGAATGAAAATGCAGCATGGTGCGCGGTCTCGGATGGCTTGCAGTGCATTTTCTGCTGATGAGCTGAAAATAGAGCTCCCCCTTGCGGCAATCACCATCTCGCTACCCGGTTCTTTTGGACAGCAAAGCTCCTCCGCCAGCGTAACCCCAGCCCAGGTAAGCATAGCAAAGCAAGCACCTGTCATCCGAGGCATGGATGATGGATGGATGGATGGATGGAGCTTTGATTTATTAATACGTACGTGTGATATAACATTAATTTGGCCTCATCTCATCTGCACCCCGTGCTCGTGCATCATGGACAACAAATAGTCTAGACCAAACCTCAGCTCAGTATGTCAGAGCGGAACCAAGTCGTCCAGATGCACCGCCGTTTCAACCCCCCAGGCTGTCCATTTCAGGCAGCCAGGAGGCAAGCTTTGAAGCTTCACGCATGACCCCAAGATACAGTACTTAGCAGGAGTCCTCCAACTCCAAACCGGCTCTGTCCATCCCCATCCCCATCTCCATCTCCGCATCCCAGCAGGGACCAGGGCCAGGGTGCCCATCTCGGCAGGCGGTGAAGAACCCTCAATTCAATGTCGCTTCCATGTTCCATGCCTCCACTGGCCAACCAGTTCTAGACCCAGCGGGTCTCGGGTCGGAGTATTCTCAACCAAGGCCCCATCGTCAAGTGGACGAGTACCGTTGAGCTGGGTTCATCCAGAGGTCAAATCACGGGTAGCCCTAGGAGACGGCTACATTTCATTCCCATCATGTTAAAGAACTGTTCCGAGTGAGCACACCCATCAACGTCTGGAATGGAGGTCTGCACCCCTGGTCTCATGATGTAATGCCTGTCATCACTCATGATGATGATGTCAATCCATCATGAATTGTCTCTCCGGGCAACCTTGGTCAATTCCTACCATCCAAGTCTCTCTGGCTTGGCATCAGCAGCCCGGCCAAAATGTTCCGGAAACAAATCTCAGTCGTTTGATGTGATGTCATGGAGCCTGTCAAAATACTCGTATTGACTGTGCTTGAGTTAATCGCACCATGTGTACGATCTAGGCCAAGAGTACAACACAAACCCAGATTAAATGGATAAACTCCAAGAGAAGTTAGAGTTCAGCATTAGAACGCAGTGAAGCATCAGAACGCAAATAAGCATTTTCATTAATATGTGATAATATGTGAGACGGAGAAAGCGCTCCAAGGCGTTGATATGCTCGCTGGCTAGCTCTAGATATCCAACAAGATCCTCCCAGGTCCAAACGGCACGCACACTAGATGAACTCTAACCAAGACCTGAAACACGGTCAACTACTAGTAATATCCAAATCGAACGACGCCATCTATGAACCCCGTTCTAGCCGCAGTCTAGTGTGGTCCGGGGGCGCCGGGCCCGGGCGTTGGAGAGCCAGAGTCCGGAGCGCCTCGAAATTGAGGCGCCAGATGCGGAGCATGGAAGTGCGGCATATGGGAGGCATATGGCCGCGGACCTTGTTGCCCCTGCGGCACTGGCTGCCCCTGTTGTTGCCCAGGTCTATATTGCCCCGACTGTCCTTGCAAAATGGGCGCTAGGGTGCTTTCGAGAACCTGTCCAGTCTTCCTTAGCCACTTATCCGCGGAGCTACTGCCAAAGATCTTTCCAACGCCGCCAGTGCCAGGTCGTGGCGGCAGTGCCGGTGGAGGAGAGAAGTATGTCTGGGGAGGAGCAGGATAATTGGCCGGGTTGTAACCAGCAGGTCCGGATCCAAAACCATGGGCCGGCATCCCTCCCTGGGCTGACGCTGGCCGAGGAGGAAGAGGAGGAGGCTGCAGCCCAAATGATGGTTGTCCCTGAAGGGGCGGAGGGGCACCGTGAGCATATGTCGGTTGAGTGGGATATTGAGGTTGAGGGGGATAAGGCCCAACAGGAGCAGGTCCAGGAGGAGGTGGCTGATATTGTGAAGGATGACCTGCTGCTGGAGGTTGTGATCCAGGCCGAGGAGGGACGGTCTGCGCATATGGAGGTGGGGGTGACTGAGGAATGGTCCCCTGTGCCATATAGGGCTCTGTAGTCGAGTGCTGGAGAGGGGGTTGCTGAGGTCCAGGGCCAGTCTGAGCTGGCTGCTGATAAGGAGCAGGTTGTTGAGTAGGTGGCTGGCTTGGGGCTCCTGGTGCCGAAGTTGCTGTTGGAGGAGTTGTTGTTGGAGCAGTATGAGCCGGCGCATAATTGGGTTGCGGGACGTTGTAGTTGTAATTGGGGTAGCCTGGCATAGGTTGGGCTGGGCCATGGGCTGGAGTGGGAGCTACCATCGGCGGGCCTGGGTGTGATTGTGGAGGACCTACGGGTGAGGTCACTGGGGGTGTAGGCGACGGGCCCGGTCCGTAGTTCTGGGTAGGAATAGGGCTAGCATATGTCGGTTGAGCAAACGGCACTCCGGCGTTGAGTACTGGCATCGCCGGGGGAGGTGAGGTCATTGGCACCGGAGCTTGCTGGGTCTGCGGAGGACCTGCTGCCGAAACAGGGGGATGGGTCGGGGACGGACCCGGCGCGTGGCCCGGAGTTGGGCCTGGAGCGTAGTTCGGGGCTGGAACAGCGGCAGCATAGTGTGGTTGAGCAAACGGCACTCCCGCGTTAAGTGATGGTGTTGCTGGTGAAGGGGCAGCCACTGAGATGGACTGAGCTGAAGGAGACATGGGAGATGGCAGATACGGTGATGCTACCGAGGGAGCTCCCTGGACTGGAGCAGCGCCTGCAATGCCATTCTGCTGCGGCTGGGGTTGGCAATGCTGTTGCTGTGGTTGCGGTTGTTGGTATTGCGGTGGCCGCGGTTGCTCAGGGGTAGGGGCAGTCGTTGTGGGCTTGGGAGATACACTCGCATCTGTTCTTGGAGGGTTCACAGCTGGGTCTGTAGGTGCTGGGGAGTGAAAGTGATGAGGTGAAGCACCTGCGGGTTGTTGCTGAGGAGCTGGGATAGTTGCTGAAGGTGTCGGGGCTGGGACAGCAGCCGTGGGAGCCGGAGTAGTCGCTGGAGGTGTTGGAGCCAAAGGAGCTGGCGCAACAGCCGGCGCAGTAACTGGAGGAGTCGGTGTAGAAGCAACTGGAGGAGCTGGAGCGACAGCTGAAGCACCAGCGGGTGGAGTGCCGATAGTTAGAGAAGCTGGAGTCCCAGCTGGGGGTGGAGGACTGGTGGTGGGTGGGATATTAGCAGCTGGCGCCGCCGCTGTTGTCTCTGTCTGAGGCGAATGCGGTCTATACGGCCGATATGGCATCGAAGTCGTCGTCGACTGCGAATCGGTCCTCCCAATGCCGGCCAGAGGTCTCACTTGCGCATCCTGCACATCATGAGACGGTGGAGGGCTATATGGCTTGAACGCAGGCGGCGATGTCGTCTTGGTGGGGCGACCTCCCAGTTTCAAGGGCGCAGGATAGTAAGAAGGGTCGCCGTCGCTTGGACTCGGACTTGTAGAGGCTGGCGGCCTGGTACCATGGGGAACCTTGGGGACCGATTCGCTATTGCCAGGGTAGGGCTTATATACCGGCCCTGAGGGGCGGCGATCCTCCTCACTCTGAGGCGCTGGCGGCGGCGGCGACGGGTTTTGGTTGACCGGTCGCCTCCCCGAAGCTATCGCGAGCGGAGCGGGAGTATCCTCCGAAGCCTCGGGGCCAAAGTAGGCCCAAGGATTGGCCATGACGGGCTGAGGCGCCGCAGACGGGTCCTTGTACGGCTTGTCCTTGTCGTCCTCCTGCGCGGGCTTTGACGGGGCCTGACCGTCTAGATAGAAGGGCCACGGGTTGGCCTGGCCAAACTGCGCCGGGCTCTGTGTCCTCGAGGGTCGCTTCTCTTCACCGTTCTGCTTGGAGGGCACCGGTTCGCCGGGCATCTCAAAGACGGGCGCTCCATCGGGACCTTGGGCTGAGGCGAAACGGGAGGAGGGGGCGCTGCTGTCGAGTTCGGCGGCGAATAGGGGCGGAGGATAGTTGCCCGCGTAGTAGGGGCTCTGCTGCTGCTGCGACATGGCGAGAGAGCCACTATTCCTTCTCTTTGAACGAGGTCAGAACTGAAAGCATCGGAAAAGGAGAAGAAGCGGTCTCACAGCTTGCTTGGTGATCAGGTAGAGAGGAGAGAGGCCAATGGCTAGGCCGCTACCAAAAAGTTCGCCCGACGACGAGAAGAGCCAACGCCTCGTGGGCTGCCTTGGGGTCTGGGTTGCGTCAATAGCCCACTTGCCAGAAACAGGGTCTCAGGAGTTGAGCCACACACTCTCTCTCTCTTGTCCACTCGTATTTGAGCTGGCACGGCTGGGATCTAAAGTTATCCGTGCTATGTAAGCTTGCTTCCCCATTCCAACCCCGTCGGACAAGTGACATGCTGAGTGTGTGTGTGGCTTGGACCCCCAGCTGAAAAGCAGTGGAACGAGGCGCAGATTGAATCTCCGAGGGGGGAGGGAGGGGGAGGGGGAGCCTCCTTGAAAGGTCCTTGGCTTGGCTCCTCTTGGTATGGGGAAATGGAAACCCATGCCCATGCCATGGATTCCACTTGGCGCTGTAGCTGCAGGGTTTACGCGGGGACTCGGGAGTCTTGACAGGCTGCTTCGTATCTGGGCGAAAAAGCTTGTTCCCGTTCCTGAATTCTTGAAGCTGTGAATGCCCACACCGTCTGTGTCTATCCAGTTTTGGGTGAATGACACTATCGCCATCCCTGAGTATTACTATACGGTTGCCGAGATTTGCATACGCCGACACGTTCGATCGCGCGGTCGAGTTGCGAAGCGAAATACGCCCAGACTTGTATTCTTATACGCCAGCAAGGATTGGATGGGGCTTGTTTGGTTGCGAGAAACGCGTATTCTTCTTATCTGTATGTCCCCGCTGTGCTAATCTCAACTTGCGTCTAAACGACTGCAGATTCGTCATTGTGTACGTAGTTAGTTGTTGGTCAACCTTTGTTTCCCACATGTATTAATATCTACTGTGGACGTTTAAAAGCAATTCCTTAGTTCTGCTTTGCCTCCACAATGTTGAAATATTGTCGTTTGTTTGCGAGATGGACACACTACCTTGAGCAAAGCGTTGACGGAGACAGTCATCTCAACCCCATGACACATCAAACGAACCTTTAACTTACATTCCTTTAGAGCTGATCTGAATGAGAATCTTCTTAGTTTTGAATATGCGTAATGCCCGCTCCTTGATTGTTCTGGCTGCCGCGTTAAAGAGAACAGACAAAAGGCATTCAGTCACTACTTGTGTCATTCACAGAATAGACAAACACAACTGCGTAGACGTCTTGCATTCGTTCACACATGCCTTCAAAAGTCGCATCGTGCAAGGCTTGGCTCTCCCAAGATGAATTAATATGCCAAATATGAGACCTCACCTCTCCTCACCATGCCTATCCAACCCAACCTCGATTCTACAAACCTCAACCCATCACCATCCAACTAGCAAACCAGGCCTGCACCCCTCCATCGACCATCAAGAGCCTTAGAAAGCTTCACAAGGTTCTCGCCACAAACTCCAGCCAAATATGGCTGCGTCCAACTACCCCAGCTCGACCTTCACCACCACCTCCATCCCTGACATCCATCCACACTCTTGCATCGCCCAGATACTCACCGTTCCGTCCCAGCACCTCGACGATCCGTTTCATGAACGCTTCGTCGCGGGGTATTACGCCATATCTCATCTTCTGTCTCCGCTTGTGTCTCCCGAGGACTGGGTGCGGCTGAGTGCCTCGAACCCTCGAAGCCATGTCAACCTTCGTTACGGGAACAAGGATGTGAGTGGGATATGTGGCAACATCACTGTCCACGAGGATCCAGCGGAGCTCACAGAGGCGTTTCTCGATGCCATCGCGGCCATGTCTCTCAAGGCAAGCAACTACTGCCAGGCAGGCTACCCATCGTCCCTGGTCATCATCATCTGCGGACCGACCTCGCTTCATCAAGACATGATCCGCGAGCTTCCGTACCCCTTGACGCCCAGCACGAAGCTACATCTTCTCACTGTCGGCGAGATCCAGAGTTGCATCGACGGCAAAGTCAGGGCAACCCTGATTGCCCCGAGCATGCTCTGCACCGGGTGGGTTATCAACCAATCATTGGGCGTCCAGCCAGCCAGAAACTCGACCCCTACAGATCAGATGCTCAGGCAGATCGCTCGCAACGTAGCTTCCCTATATCAGGTTCAAGCTTCTCAAGATCTTCTTGGACCCAACTCAAAGCTAGTCCAAAACCGTGCCGGTCAAGACCTCTCAACCTTGATTAACACCAGCCAGGGCAGAGATCTCTACAGCGCAGTCGACAAGTCATGCCGTGCCTCCTTGTCGATAGCAACTCCCCGCTGTGTCTTTAACCTCTATAGTCGTCTTGACGACTGGCCTCGACTCGGTGGTGATCGCTTGGGTGAGCCTCTCGATCGTTTCTGGCCCAACTGGCAACTTCTACCTCATGCCAAGGCCGACACTGGGAGCGCAGATGGCTGCGTCGCCGATACTACACAGTATAAGAGGACCCAAGCTTTGCTTCTCACCCTCCTATACCCTTCACTTCTTTCAGAGAGCGACACGAACCGCATCTTTCAGTCCGACTCTGGTTCAATGTCCGAGTCCATCGACGCAGTTCTGGATCAAATCATCTCAGCCGCGGCTCATCATTTCGCCATGGTCAATTTGACTGAAGCATTGCTCAACTTGGAGCATATTCCACACATGCAGACTTCATGCCCACACCCCACTGAGCCCTTGTGGGTGAAGTTGAGCCAGGGAGAGATGAGAACATTTAAGAGCATTGTTGGTCTATTTCCTCCTGCTCATGGGGATGTGCAGTCACCAGGCCCCGTTCCACTCGCTCAGTACATCTGGAGTTGTCTCGATGCCCTTTACTGTGGCTCTCCTAAGAAGACAGCAGCCATCGAGGCTCACATTTGCAACTTTCGACACAGTAAGCCCCTCTCAGATAAAGTTACCAGCCCAAGTTGGCTACCGAGAAGCTAACAATCAAGACATCCGACTTATCCGGACTCACTTGACCCAGGAACTCGTCAAAACGCCAATCGTTGCTCGTGCAGCTTTTGATCTCATCACCAGCTTGGGGTATCGTCCGAATGCCACTCTGTTGCGTGCCCGCGAGGATGCCGATATTGCGGAAAACCTGGGGACTGAGCTATCGTATGACACGATCGAGACTCGACGGACCTATCACGAGATAAAGTAGAGAGATTTTACCAGGATGTGAGCTGGTATGGGGACAATGAGGCGGGGAAGGCCAGGCATGACAAGGCTCAGGCAAAGTAAAGTGCATACAGCTAGCCACTGCATAAACCAAGGCGCTTGGATCCGTGGATCCTATCGGGAGCATTGGTAGTTTGGAGAGATAGACGATGGACAGTATGGCTCTAAAATTGTCATGGTTGATTGGTTATATCGCCTTGTATGTAATGTCTTTTTACCCTTTTTGTCTTCACTCACGATCTCTCTTCTATAAACTCGCTCACTCATCATACCTGCTTCATTTTCTCACATGCCCTCCCTCTTATCTCACTCTTTACTGCTATCCTTCAAGCGCTCTTGTTCCCATCAGACCTAGGGCACGTCACACATAGGAAAAGTAGATGACCGGAGAAATACAATATTGTCTACCAACTATGACCAAACACTATTTGCAAGGAACGCATAACCACACAGTGGTCTCAAAAGCAAATGCCAAAACCATCATCACCTCCATATGTAAACCCTTCCAACCGATACCGTATGTGATTAAACCCATCGTCAATCCGACAGACCCTCGATTCTGACCTTGTCAGAACCAAAACAGAGGTCAGTCAACAACATGCATCCCCTCTTCGACGTCAACGTCGTCGGCCAAGCATCCATCATCGTCCGCCCTGCATCTATACACCCTCACGAATTGCAATTTAATATACAGGAGCCACTCGACTTGAAAAATGAGAACTGAAAACTTCAGAAGCGACAACCATGGGAGGCCAGCGCGGGAGGGTAGCCGAGTGCGAGGCGAGGCATGTAGTTGGAAACCGCAACAAGAGTTTCAATGCAAGAACTTGGTGTAGATCCGGAGCCGTAAAAGCAGAAAAAAAGTTTGGGGTAATAAATAAACGGGAGGACATCACCATCGATGTCGTCGCAGAATGGTATCGTGAAGCAAGAACAGGCAGACAAGCAATCTCTAATGACAATGCCAGGGATGAACAAGAACGAGGCCAATTCTCATGGTCAAGTCTGAAAGGAGGGTAGGGTATGGATAAAACGGGATAAGACAACAAGACAGGGCACGGCAGGACAGAAGTATCCATCTCTACTCGTCGTCCTTCTTCTCTCCGCGGCGCATGCGCTCATTCCAGCGTCGCTTTCCAACGCGCGTCTCATAGTGAGGCGCAACCGTCTTGACGTCCTGCATGATGCTCTCAATGGCGGCTCGCGTTTTGTTGCGGTAGCAGTCCACTAGACTCTGTCAGTTATCACATCCGACAACACGGTCAGGTTAGGTTAGGTTGATCGAAACTTACAGGCTCGCTGCAGAAAGACAGTCCGACCAGCAAAGACTCGGCTCTGGAGCCATGCCATTCGGTACCCAAGGTCGTTGAGCCGAACCTCCTTGCCTCGGATAGACTTCCTCATTCGGGGGATGGCAATCTCGCCTTGGGACTCGCCCATGGGAACCTTGACCATCTCCTTACCAGTTCGGTTAGCTCCGCGGCGACTGGCCTCGCGACCTTCAGTCTCCTCGATACCGTCGTCGTCTTGATCATCGGCAAAGAAGCGCGAGCCGGTCGCGCTTGGAGGGGGGCTCTGCATCTCTCGGGGGAAATAGCTACGGGGGAAGACGCTGGCTCCCTTGCGGAAGCTGTCAGGGATCTCGTTGGTGTCGACGCCCTCAAGGGTCACCCGGACACGGAGGCGAGATCCGCGGACATTATCTTCGACAAGAATAAACTTGCGCTTCTTGGCCTCAGGGATGTCCGGGAAGAGATCGTCGGGCTCATCAGCGTTACCACGGCTGTGGCGCTTAGCCGGGACAGCACCGCCAGCGTGGGGAGCCATGTGAGACATTGGCGCGCTAGTGGGATATGGCTGGTTGTTGTATCCAGTAAAAACGTGAGCTGGTCTCACGTCGTCGTTGTTGGGAGGGTTTTGACCCGTCGGAGCCTGGTGGTGATGGTGTTCGTAGGAGTGACCATCGCCTATAAAGAGCCCGAGTTAGCCAATCTCTCCCTCTTGTTTTACTGTTTGAGTGATTATGCTGTGATGTGAGATGAGATGACCAAATCAAAGCAAAACTCGACTATGTGCTTGTGTGTGTTTGTGTTTAGCGCTTGAAATGCAAGACAGAACAAGACTGGGTTGTAGGCTTGTGTCAGATCAGTCTCAGAGGACCAGATCCAAATGCCAACGGTAGATGATGCAACATTTAAAGCCAAAAGGCAGATTGAACTCGTCTAAGAGTCGCAGGAACCCAGCAGCAAAGCAAACAACTAACAGCAGCAGCAACAGCGACTGTGTGCGCGCGACTTTATGGTAATGTACAGAACTGTGCCAATCAACAAAACAAAGAGTTCCTCATAACCCCTCGGGAGCCACTGCGGCTTGGATGCTGTATAGATGACGGTGCAGGAAGTGGCAGACCGCCTGTGCTATTCATTGTGACAGGCAGACAGACAGGCAAAAAGACAGGAAAGGAGATGACAAACCCAGTCCCCAGACGTTCAAAACAGTAGCAGATAGAAAATAGAGCAAAGACACAGGTATAGCCGTTGCAGCAGTAAAAAAGGGAATATGTTTTTGTAAGACAGTAACAAGGAAAGAGTAAAAAAGGGGTTTTGGTATCAATTAATCAACACAACATTGGTCGAACAAAGCATTTCTTGTGCGGTGAGGGACAGCAAGGGGATCAGTGCAAAAGAAGGGGGCGCACAAGGCATGGCAATGCCTTGCCCTGCAAAATGCAGACGTGAGGTTTCTTTAAATCATTCACATCTGGTGGAACATACCGACTTCATCCCCTCCACCCTGAGCTGTGCCGTCGGGGTGAGTTCCTGCTTGGTGGTGGTGCATCGGTTGACCCATGCTGCCGAGGCCAGGCTTGCCCATGGCCGCGCCAGGTCCCATGGGTCCTGGGCCGCCAGGCATCCCTGAAGGTCCGCTGGGACCGGGCATGTGAGCCGCACCGGGATGCGGAGAGGCCTGGACTTGCTTTCGCTGGTTCATCTTGGCCATACGTCGCACTCGTCGGCTTCGGAGCCGGGGATCTTGGTTGCTGTTGCGCCAGCTATCAACCGCTCGCTGAATAAGTCCTCGCTTGCCTCGGAGAGGAATGTTCAGCTCGGCCAGCGCCCAGCCGACGCGGTTGCAGTCAGTCTCATACAGCAGGCGGTTTCCGCGGTACTGCTCCTTGGGGCAGCATGCTCGAGGGTAGACGCAGTTCTCCTGCTTAAACTCGGGCGATAGCTCGTCAATGTTCACTGACTCGACATCGCAGCGGATCGTGTACTCCATCTTGACCCTGTCCCTTGAGTACTCGAAAGCGATCCATTGAACACCGTTACCATCCTGTCGGACCACGAGAGGGGTTGTCGCGGGGATCGGTCCGGGTGCCGCGCTGGGGTTGACACCAGGAGTTGAGTTTCCGGGGCTCTGGAGCTGGCCGCCGTTTTGAGGGTGGTGAGACTGAGGCATAGGCGACGACTGAGGCTTCTGGAGCTGGAGGGGCACCTGAGGTTCGATCTTTGGCCGGGGACTTCCAGTCATGCCCGCATGTGCGTGTTGCGCATGCTGGGTCATCTGGTTTTGGGGAGCAGTTTGGGACATCATCATGGCGGGTTGCGAAGTCATTGACTGCTGAGGGTGGGGCGCGTGTTGCGCGTAGGGAGAGGCGGTCGCTTGAGGAGGCATGGGCTGGTATTGGTTCTGCGGCTGGTAGTACATCGACTGTTGCAGATGCTGTGACGGCGGTTGGCCGTAAATGCTTCTGTGCTGGTCATGTTGGGAGGGTGATGCGACTGAGGCGGGAGAGTTGGATTGGGGCGTATGATAGGACATTGGGGGGTAGGGTGGTCTCGGCATTTGAGCGGCGGCCATCATGTCGGAGGTATCTGGATCGCGCAAAGTCAGCTTGGAGTTCGCGACGCGCTTCTCATCATCAAGAAGCTATATGAGCTCGCGTTGACGCACCTGCGGACGTGTATCCGCTTGTGGCACCGGGTGTGCTGTAGGGACTCGGATGGTTGTAGTAGCTGAGGTTGTCCTGACTGTTGGTAGCCTGGGCGCTCGTCTGGTATGCTTGAGGAAGTGAATGTGTTGACGAGTACGCGCTCTGGTGTTGTTGAGGTGGCGGGTGAGCCTGTGCGTGATGCTGCTGGTGAACTACACTCGGGGGTCTCGAGTGCTGCTGCAGGTGCTGGGAAGGCGGCTGACCCTGTTGCTGGTGCTGCGAGTGATGCTGCATAGAGAGAAGACCCATTAGTCAGACATGTGGACTAGGACGTGAAGGTTGAAGCTGTGAGGCGCGGCCAAAGAAAAGAAAATAGCATCAAGCCCAGGACGCGTTGGTGTTTTATTTTCCCCTTGCCAGTGCCTGGGTCTGGGGAGGTGGTTTAAGTGGACATCCCCTGGTGAGGACTGGGATCGCACGGGTGAGGCGGGCTAGGCTCGGAGCGGTAATGATGATAAAGCAACCCGGTTCTCGCGGACTACAGCGAAAAAACACGGGGTGGGAGGGAAGACCAAGAGGGAGCAGGGGGTGGCAATACCGCTTAGCCAGAACTGGTTGGCAAGAGAGCGAACGGCGATGACAGTGCCTACTGAAGGTCCCCGTCTCGAAGGTTATAGCTCGTGTGCCAGGGACAGCGAGGAGAGAGCAGGCCCTTTGGAGCGGAAGAAAGACAAGATCGATCGGAGGAAGGGTGTGCTAGAGGGGGCCGGACGGGGGGGCAGACGAAGGGGCAGGGGAGCGGGTATTTGAACCAAGATTATGGGGATGGAGAACAAGGTATGATCTGAAGTGGATATCCAAGAATGGGCAATGAGCAAATGGACGGGATGGCAGACCAGGTGCTCGAACCAGATGCTAGAGCCAGCAGATGGAGCCAGGAGTACGAGGCGTGTCTGGCAGGTGTGCGCGCGCCGTGGGCCAGGGTTCAACAAGAGTGATATAACGTCAAAGAGAGGGAAAAGTCTGTCGTCCTTGAGTGGGGATGGGGGATTGGGAGGATATCGATATGATGTGAAGTGTGCTGCTGCAAGTGCGCGAGTCCGCGACGACCCCTGTCGCAGGAATCTCAGGAGCATGAATTACTTTGGGATGAAGAGCGGAGCGGTGGGCAACGGTGAAATGTCGAGGGAAAAGCGTTGACAAGCTTCCGCCGCAGGGTGTCCTTTCACTTGACGACTGCTGCTGGGCCTATCCTCCTGCAACTCGCAGGCCGACGCCAAACCACGCCAGGACCAGGGGGAAGGGGGAGGGCGTGTGGGTAGAGAGAAGCCGTCTTCGACTTTGCGTGAATGAGTGATTGAGTGAATGAACGGGCGGATATCAAGTGGGGTGGCGTGCTTGCGGGAGCTCGCGCCCACCTCCAGAGAACCAGAAAAGAAGACTCCATCCGTCCATCCACCCAGTCAAGCCCTCGACCCTGCCCACCCATTCCCTTCCCATCAATCAGCTTCGAGGGACAGGCTGAGGGAAAAGGGGACCGAGAGGGGTGACGGGCGAGCACCATGTTGCGGGTGGTAGACGCCCTCTTCCCTAGCCCTCCGTACCCGCAAGTCGAGTGTGTAGCGTAGCGTACCGTAGGTAGCGTAGAGCCACAGGCCAAGCAGGTGTCCCGGGGAGGACAACGCATGGAAGAAACGCGACAGGGGTCGGCTTGGTTTGATTAAGTGGCCAATGGCCGCCTCACCAGGGCGCCCGGACAGGAGCAGCTGCCCAATGGGGCACACCAGAGCCGGGGCTAGCCAACGGACCAGGATTGCGCCGGGATTGGCTTTTCCCTGGTGCTCCTATTTTGGCCACAGGCGGTGTGGGTAAGGGAGTCCATGGCTGCCACTCTGCCACTTTGGCCACGACCTTGTTCTCAACCGTCGTCGTCCATGGGCCCATGGGCCCCGGTCGCTCACGCTGGTCCGCCCCCAAAATGGACCGACCAGACACTTGGGCTCCAATCCAACTGACGCGCAACGGCCATTGACCGGGTGAGCAATGTTGTACAGACTCCCGTCCGGCTCCAGGTACCTGCAGAGTACCGTTTGTCCAGCTCAGAATCCTCATACGTACTCGATCCCTTCCAGATGAACTGAACCCCCGAAGTCGCGGCTACGGGCATTGGGTCCATCTGTGGCAGCCTGCTCTCGCCAGACAAAAACTGCGCGTGCGTGTCTGTCTGTTTTCTCACTCGAGATCCACCGCGTGCGTCACCGCTAGTACCTTGGGCGTGGATGCCAGAAAAGGTACAGTACGGCACCAGAAGGCATGGCTGAGGCGAGGTCGGTCGGGCACTCCCTCCGTCACGTCACGTCCCGTCCCTTCTGTCTGTCGACATTTGATGCTTCGTAACCGTTTTTCTCGAGTGCCACGCCCTAAAATCTGAATCAGAGGGGCCGGTGGCCTCCATTTGCCTGCTCCAGCACCCCACTGGGGGAACAACGCCGCCGGCTCCCCACCTAAGGTAGGCAGCCTGGCATCCATCGATAGGTACGTAGCGTACTCGACACCCGCCAAGCTTGACCATCTGTTGCTGGCTTGCCCACGGACGGTAGGTACTGCATCGCCTCCCCCAAAAAAGACGTTCCTCAGCTGAGTTAAGCGTCCTTCTCGGCGTCTTCTTCAGGCATCATCCACCGGGTGCTGCTCCGCGTAGCCGCGGCGTGCCATTGACGAGATGAGTATTGCTCAACTGAGCTGGCTGGTGTGTGCTGGGCATTGGCCGACAATTCAACTCGACGCCGGTCACTCACATCTCCTCTGTCGCCGCCAGCCTCGCGACCGTTGAGTGGATGCGACCCGACCTTCCTTCGCCTTGGTGGCGGCCCGCCGCGCCCGACATTCAAATGCCCGTATCCTGCGTGCCTCCGCGAGCTGTGCAACGGGGGGAAAGGCCGTTGTGACCGCCCTTGTCCGCCGCGTGTCGAGCTCAGAGAAGCTTCAGCCGCCTGCAAGTTCTTTGTACAATGTGGCTGGTGCATGCCAGGCCGCTGGCCGTTACTCATGGCAAAGGCTGAGGCGGCGGATGCACTGCAACGTCCCGCCTCAGCCTGCCCGGCCTCCCCAATTTTCGGGGTCCGGCATCCATCCAGGATGGGCATCTTGTCAAGGCTGGTACTGACCACCCCTCCCCTGTCCCCTGCGGGCGCCCCGGGCATTGGTGAAACAAGACGTACCCTGCTCAGCCCACCCTCGAGTCCTGACCCGGTCAGGCTTGCGACAGGCATATTGCGCGGGGCGTACTTCGAAACCTTGGTATTCCCGGCGCTGTCTAGCGACATAACCCAGTCAGGCCTTCACTTGAGGCTGATGCTGGGGTCTGGCAGACGCGTTTGTAGCCGCGACGCGTTAGATCCCACGAGCTACGATGTAGCAAACTGATCGTGTTTGGCAGACATGGCATACTAGCCATGATCCGAGTCCATGCGAGCCGGAAAGGGTGTGCAAAGGTGCATGCTTGACGAAAAGGAAAAGGAGATACTTACAGGATTGACCCCGGGCTCCTGCTTGAATTGGCCGGAGATCTGGCGATTCGCTGACATGCTGACGGTCATGAGGAACGGAATACGTCAACCAACGGTTCTTGTCTGCAGAGACGGTTAGCAACGTGCTATGACAACGAAGACGCAGCTTTGGCGAGCCAGATCAACGCACGGCGCTTGCTCTACCAGGATATTCGTGGTAAAAGAGAGCTAGGTGGCGTGATTCCAGATCCTCTCCCAGGTGCATGCAATGCTCCAGAAAATTCCCGCCAGCCGAGCTCCTCTTCCAAGGCGCAGCTTTCAGGATTCGCGTGTGAACGGGCAGGGAAGGATTGGGGAGGTGAGAGGCGACCTACCCGCTTGAGTTTCGAATATCTGTATCCGTACAGATGCTATGCAAGTGTTGGTCGAGTGCGTGGCTCGTCCAAATCATAAGACGAGAAAGTGACGGATCAAGGTCTGAAACAGGGGCGTTGGTCGCTCGATGCCTAGAGTGAAGGAGGCAGGTCAAGTCAGCCTCGTGAGGTGTGATGAAATGCAATGCGTTTGATCCCCGGAATCACATTGCTCGAGGAGAATCGCTAAAGGTAAAAATCACACAACCAGCCCCTCGTTGATGAGAAGGTAGGTCGCTAGTGAATGATACGTAGCAATCCGGTGGGGGTCTCAATTTCGACCTGATCAAGAGCAGACCAAAAATAAATTAAATAAAAAAAAACACGAACACGACATTAGGTATTGTTGCCAACCTAATGCTCCCGTTTGCCAACGAGTTTTCCATCATGATAGACGTAGATTGGTGTGGGCGGATCTGAGATTTCAACGAGATTTCAACGCACCTGAGTATCTGGGCTCCAACTGGACAAGCAGATGATGTCGGTTGGACAGGTCGTTCCCCTTGTTGGTGGTACACAAGCAATCGGGGGGCAAGCCTGTAGGTAACGTCCTTCCACGTGCTGGTTCCAAAAGTGCGGGTCGCGATGCAAACGACTTTCGAGATTTAGTCAATAATGGAGCGCAGCCGTGCCTTGTTAGAAGATCGAGGTGATGTAACAGGCTGCGAGAGTTGATGCAGCTTGGCCGTTGTTGCACCTAACTTCCTGGTCAGTTCGTGCGGACCTTGTCGTTTGCTTCGAGGGATCCCTATGCAAGAGAGTTTGCAGCAGGACATGGAATGCATACATACCTGTCTGGACGGGTACGCCAAAGCAGGGCAGACAAGGATGAACTCTGGAGGCAAGACACCCTTAGCTTGGAAGTGCGTGCGTTTGCAGACGGCTGGATTGGCAACGGGTTGGATACGGCCAGGGCTTAGCTAGCTGGGATGGGGTGTCCACGAGAACGTTATCAAAAGGTCAAGGCAGCGCGGCCCTGCAAGATATACTGCCCCAGCCCGGGACAGCAAACGTCTTTGTGGCTGTTAGTCAGGTCCAGCAAAGCCCTGCTGATGGGGCCCGATCCCAGGAAGACGGCGCACTCTGACCAGGGGCTGGAATTGTGACGCCGACGACAGTTGCTGGGTGAGCAACCGGGCACCGATGAGATGGCAGCGGACGGACAAGGATGGGGGGTGGGCAGGGACGCGAAAGGGGAGACCACCACCAAGATCCACGATGATGAGACCCAGGTCAAAGGGACCGCCGTGTTTGATGACGGATGATGAGGATTTACAAGTCCCAAGCCAAGATTGGAAAACGAGACAAGGTCCAGATGGCGGCCATGTGTGGGCAAGGGGCGGGGAGCTCCAGCGTGCTGCGATGGAGGTGTGGCTACCGACCGTACCTTAACTGACTGAAGCTTGTTGGTGGGCCGTTAGCACACGACACTCTGCGACGGGAGCCTCGCGACTGAGGTGCCTCTTGTGGTGGAACCGTTGCCTGTCAAGAGAGCTTGGGGTCAGCGCTAATCCTGGCCGGTCGGCGCGGGAAATGGGTGCGAGCAGGGGGGCCTACCTAATGCGAGGTTGCTTGCCCAGCCATGCAGGATCAGATGGAAGCTTTTTCTACCTCCTTGCGATGGATGGATGCGAGCTTGGGCAACCAAACGACACCACAAGATTGACGCCGCGCAAGCAAGAGAGCCCTGACTTTTGTCTTGGGCTTAGGCCAAGGTTTATCGGGTACGGAGGATCGCTCTCAAAAGCTTGAGCCCTAGTATTCCTTGTCTAACAGGAGAAGTTGGTGCAAGCTCCTGGAAACTCTAGGCCACTGCGTCTAGCGCAAAGTGTGCAAGTTCACGGAATGACGGGGCAGATTGGCGTCGATTCACTGGTGCTGCCTCGGCGATCTGAATCCTCGAGGGCCCAGTACGGTGTGATGCGATGCGGTCGCAATTGTTCCCTGCGTCGAGCACGGCGATGATCTCGTGAAATGTCGCAACGCAAGATGCAGAGATCTCCAGGCTGGACCCGATGCTAGGGGCAGCACAAGCCTCTGCGGCTGGCTGCGAGGGTCGCGGGTGGACGAGGACAAGGGGGATCTAGCGGTAAAGGCGACGCGCTTGGGTGCAGAGGGCGCTGTGGGCTGCAGATTGATCTGGAGAGGGTCGCACGGCTACCGGAATCGATCACTGCTACCAGCGTGGCCAGCACGGGTCGGGGTCTGATAGGGACAAGGCAAAGATGGAGGAGGCAGCAGCAGATGCAGTAGACGCGGTGTGATGCAGGGGTGCGAAGTTGAGATTGTGGTCGAGGACTGTGGGCTTTTTTTTTTCTGGTGTCTTTGGAAAATGGATATTTCGTCCCGTCGCGCCTTCCAAGTTGACCCACGCATCGGGGACTCGGGGTCGGGCAGCGGAAGGAACGGGTGTATGGGGACACAGGGAAAGAGACAGTTGGGGAATGAATGGGCACTTTGGGTTCAGTCAAAATAGATCCGGTTGACTCAAAGTGGCAGGCTATTGCGGCCACCGTTCTATGTATCGCCTAGCGGGTTTTAAACAACTGCCGCAAACTTTGCGTGAGTGGCGCCCCTTTGATTCAGATTGCTACCGCCGAGATGAGTCGAGACGCGCAACCCGCGGCACTTGCTTGGGAGGAATCTGCCGGTTTGATTGAGTCATCTGCCATTATCCGCACGAGCTGGGCGATGGTACGGCGAGAAGCGTTTCATCTCACTTCCATCCGGAGACAACTTGTCCATCTTGATGTGCGATGCCGCTTTTTACTATATGTGCGACTCGATAACATATTATACTTGTACGTACCAATAGGCACATTGCATCCGCTCCATGCATGGAGATATGCCCGGGGTGGTATGGATGGATGTAAAGCTAGGCACGATCAAATATCTCCGATTTTGCGACTTTGCGCATTCAACGGGCTGTCCAATGGCGTTGACCGGCGCCGAGGACCAAGCCTGTCCTCTCTTGCTGGGTTGTTGTTCTAGAGGTTTTCTCTCCATGTTCTTCCTGTAGGCAGGGGTACCAGTGGTCTCCGAACCCTGGCTGGCCGCCAGGTTTGACAGGGTCATGTCAGACAGGGCTACGGGCGGGAGAACGTGCGGGCGACAAGCCATCGCCCACCCAGGCGAACAGGGGCGCATGGGAGGCAAGGTAGGCTCCATGTAGGGTAGATGTAGATGCAGCATTGGGGTTTTCGCAGGGCATTGGAGGGTCAATTGTCGAGATCGTGTGTGGCGGTGAGGGTTGGTGGTTATAATAGCATTTCCTTGCCGACGGCGAATGCGACTTCGCTAGTTCCACTTCCCGCACACCGTTTCTATGAAGATGGAAGGTCTTGACGTCGTTGTGAACGTGTCACCGATTTATCAATCAATTCAGGTTGAGGGCAACAAGTCGGAATCTGCTTGTCCAATGAACAACAAAGAACGATACCCGATATAGCAGCTGGATTGTCAGTGACAATCATATGCACACCCAAACGGGGATCAAGCATCCTCTATGCAAACGCCGTTGCCCTCCAAGGCGCAGAGCTTCAGCTACGGAATTGGTTGTCGCCCTGCGTCGTGGCGGGGATGCGAGTTTAAGGTTTCAACGGTCAAACGGTCAACCTTACTCGCCATTGACAAACCCGGCATGCCGGCCATGCAACTCGAGCGCTGGGGGAGAGCGGGAGACCAGGGTGAGGCCATGGTGGTCCGTCAAGTCGGTGCAGTGGAGTTGGAGGGAGGGGGAGACATGGAGCTCAAGGGAAACCCTTGCCAGAGCCCGCGACAACGGGTCACCCATGACGCCCGGGCTTCTCCAAGCCCAGCCCAGCCCAGCAGGGGATGGCACCTAAAGTGGCACTGACTGGGGTCAATGATTCTTCAAGACCAAGAACGGCTATGACGTACAACAACACCAAAAGCTGGACCAGCGACTCGAGATGATCGGCAGTGACTACAAGTCCTGGATCAGGCTGAATATCAAACTCAAAACAGCCGGTGGTGGGCACGTAAGCTGAACGGTAGAGAAACCACGGCGAGATAGGGATTAACTCCATATGGAATCGGATAATTAAGCGACGTCGCGAAATGAATCAAGGGCCACTTAGAGCCAACCTACCCACTTGACAACCAACGATCGTGGCCCGAGAATCACCATGATGACGAATCTGCTCCAGATGTGAAGCGGAGGAAGAGAACACGTCGGAGTAATACCTCATCCTGGACTAGACGACAAAGGCACCGACGCCTAATTGCTGGTTGCTCGTAGCACGAGCTTCATCAAAGCTGCCCAACTCTGCGTATGCCACGAGACGATCTTATCACAGGAATGGATATCGATACACCAACACTAACAAGTACGCACCTACGCGTGCGACGCCAATATCGCAGCAATTAAAGTAATCTCATGGATCCACGTGATGAGACACAAGCACAGCATGTACGAAGTGAAACCTGCTGCGAATGGGCAGGTACAGTGGTATCCATTGCAACCGGAACCTGCGGTGACAGCATGCGAAATCTGTGCTGGATCAGACATCCACGGTAGGCGGTGAAAGGTTCAGCGCGTCGCGTCAGTAACAAGAAGACCTGCGAAGAAATGGATATTGGGTTCCCCCATGGATGGATGGATGGATGGATCAAATCAGTGGGCTCTATTTCCAGTACGGAGCATGGGCGCCGCGCTGCCAAATCTGGATTGCGAGTTTAATGGGATGGGGACTTGGCGCATGCCCGTGCTTGCCGCCGTTTGCTGGTGGCACCAAACTTCAGCAACGTCGTGGGATGGATTGAAGGTGGAAGGAACGGCGGGAGGGTGTGGCTTGAGGTGGTACCTGCTTGTACCTGGGCTGGACTGCCAGTCACTTCCATTGTTCCAAAGTTGCCCACGGCTTCGTTCCCTCCCAACACCTCAAACCTCAGTCATCATCACCAAGTTTGCTCTCCAGCCTCGCCCAGTGATGAGGTACAGCGACAGGCGTTCCCATCACCAGAGCCAGGTCCACAGGCCACAGGCCACAGCTCGAGGCCATGAGCTGATCCTAGCAACAGCTCGAAGATCACAAAGAATGCGACCCTCTTGTTCCGTGGCCCCATGGATTTTCTCGGGACAAGGTCGCAGGATCTCCCCTATCCTAGCGCAGCGCCCAGGACCCTCTTCACCTTAAGCCAGGTGCCAGCACCGCGCCACATGCCACTAGCCGTCCCGATGCTTCAATGCAGTGGGTGTGGGCATCCGTGGTGGGATGGAGGGAGGGCGAGGGACTTCTGAAGTGGTGGGCGTGTGCTGTACAGCTCGAGTGTCCTAGACCGAGCCGCCTCGTCACCAAACCTGTCGACACTTCATTTCCTACCTGCTGCACGGCTGACAATGCGCTAGTCTTTGCCAACCTCGGTCGTGGTGTCGGAATTCGACGCTGACGTCCAGCCAGATTTGTCCATGGCTGATCAGGGACCTTCTCACTTGGCCTTAGTGGCATTCACCACCGGGCTCGTACAAAGTACCGGTGTGGCTGGCACCCATACTGCACTCTGCCTTCCGCCTCATTAAAGACTTCCATCTCATGAAAACATGACATCCTCTACGCGGCAGAGCCATGATTGGGGATCAAAGAAACAACGCACATCCATCACCGCCACCGCAGCCGTGTCCCCCGCCCTCACTCCGAGGCACAGCCGAAAGAAAGCATATGATACCTACCGCGATTGGGTGCACACCAACAGATGGTCTGCTCCGCATGTTGCGTGCCTACTGTATACGGCCAATCCAGGCTCAACATCAAGTCGGTCTCGAAGACCGGACCAAATAATGTCTCTTTGCGACTTATTTCGCTCAATGAACTCGCGCTATCGTCCATGACCGGATCGCTTCCGCTACTCGGGTCTGCGCGTCTTCACCCGCCATTACCACACTGGGAAGTCCATGAGTCGTTGTCAACGCTCATCATCAGATCTTTGCATGCCCAGCTGTGTCGCGGCCGAGAAATGCGGGCCATCTCTACGAAGCGCGTACTGATCCCCGATCTTTCTGCACTTTGTTCACCGTCCGTGGTCCTCGCAGGCGGATAGGTAGCTACCACTGACACTGACAGAGCGACCCGTCAAACTGTGCAAGGCTGTACGGATCCTAGCCCGGCAATGTCATCCATGGAGTGAGACCATGGGTTGGCTGGTGCTGTGCGGTGCGATCGAGCAAGGGGAAAGCTTAGCCGTTTGTCAATCCAAGCCGGCCCACGACCTGTTGACGATGTTCACATACCCTCGCAGCCCTACCACTGGCGGCGTCTGGCGTCTGGACTCCAAGGCTTGACCTGCATCCTGGCGTGTCGGTCGGGATTTATCGCCCACCGATAGCCTCGCCTCTGCCGCCCTGCTCAGCGAGAGTGCAACGGTACCCAGGAGCCAGATTGCCCACCTCTTCGCAAGCCAAACATGACAGATTCAATCTTTGAAGACCCAAGGCTACCAGCAAATGATCCCTACCATATTCGTCCAGGGGCCAGGAAGCTAGACTGACAGAGCACCCGCCACAAGCCAGCCACTAGCTGCCGGCCGCTCGTTCACCCCTTTCATCCCATTGCACTTTCATCTTGGAATTGCATACGGCCAACAACGGCCATGCAGCATTGCAGTCTAATGACCCATCACGGCTCACTATCTGACGAGCCAATGTGCCTCCAATTTCTTTACCTGCAGCGGCATCCTTCGCCTGGTTCCCAGAGACTCCACCATTGGAATGTCGGTCAGGGATATGAGTCCACACTCTGTCCACACCCAAGCGAAGACCGGCTGTTGTGGGACACTGCTATCCGCACTGAGACTGGTGGCTTCTCCCTGTCGTCCCGGCCGGACCAGGGTCTGACATTCTCCAGGCACAGCCAGGATGCGAGGAAGGGGTGCGGCCGCCATCCCCGGACAGGGGAGGGATGTACGGAAGACTAATTAGGACGACATGTGTGAGCATGCCGGCAAGGGGGTTCCGCTTCCACGATGGCCGGCGGAGGGAACTGGCGCATGGAGATTGACCAGGAGTCCTGGCGTGCCTGGCCTGGTTCAAGAGAAGCTTTGGGCCACAGCAAGCGTCCGGCCGAGCTGATGTCCAAAACAGTTTCCTCGAGGCTTGTTTAATTCGCCAACCTAACTGCCGGCCTCCTTGACGGGCCCACCGGGGCTTGAAAAGGAAATTGGCCGTGGACTTTGATTGATATCCGCCCGAGAATACGGAGCAGATCCAGTTCGCCTCGGTTCAAGGACCCTCACTCCGTCTCGTGTTGGACCCGTCTAGCGGCCTCCAGCCATCGTTTGGGAGACGGAGGATGATTGATGTCTGAGCTTCATCTCGAGCATCAGGTATCTATCCTCTTGGCCTGGATACCTGGTACCGGAGGTTGACTGTCGTTGCTGGGGTCTCATCTGTAGATCAAGCCAAGGCAAGGATTCAGCACCTCGAAGCAACGGATGGGGTTCAAGAGTCCCTAGCCTAATACGTTTGTCCATCTGGTTCACCAGGGTTTACAGGAAACACCACGGGAATGATCTAGATCGTTTGGCAGGGCAAGGAGGCAGGCCCCTACGTTTTCGAGGACTCGAGTTGAGTCTTCTTCAAGGTTTACGACCTGTCGTTGTGACAATACAATGGGAAGATAAAGGTGCCCACGCCTTTCATCAATCTTTATGCATGGCTCTCGGGTAGGAACGAGCCATGATCACCCCAGAGCACAGCGGTACCTCGAAGAGTTGAGTTGATAAGTCCTTGGCTTTGATACTGGAACGGCCAATCATGATGGTACCAGACCATATACGTGGTGGACAGCTTCGAGAACCACGAACTTGACATTGACAGGGGATACCCCGGCGAGAGCGCCTCAACCACCACACGAATCGGACTGTCTTCAACAAGCGCTGTCAAGTCTATCGGTCGATGCATGGTTAAGTGACTATCGAGAAGGGCGACAAACTGTTTCTGGGGGGTACAATGCTTGACCTCGGGATCCGCATCATGGCATGGAGAAGGTCAGTTCAGTCTGATTCAGTGAATGCCCCTTGGAACATGTCGAAGATATTGACCGGGGGGTCTATATGAAAAAGAAAAGCAGGCCATGCTTACATGAAGACTCCACCACCACCACGTCGAGTTGCGAACCAGCGCTCCTGGGCTTTGCTTTTTTGTGCTGTTCGGCGGCCACTGCTTGGACCAGCCCAGCACACTCGGAGTTTCTAAGCACAGCCAGGATCTCGTTATTTCGAGAAGCAGGTGCTTGGCCCAGCCACCAGGCCGCCAGATGCAGTCGGGGTGGTTAGCTTCAACACGTGTGGTGGTGCATTGCCCCCGCGTTGTTGCGCTTTTTGGGTGTCGAAAGAGAGACGAACTTGACTGGCGGATGATGATCGGCGGTCTCGACCATTCTAAGGGACTTTGCTCTGATGCCAGAGACGGGCTACGCGGTAATAGCTACGCGATGCCGAGAGTTTGTGACCCCCCTGCTTCCCCGAGCCCAGACTATCACGTCCGTCTCTCTTTCACACGGAGGAACGTTCGGGTCCGCTCACTCTGTAAGTTGGGACGGCATGACCGCACGGATACTGATGGCCTTGGCTGTGTTTGCATGACAATGAAAGAAGGAGGCATCGCAATCACCATGTCTGGCTGCGTATGTTCTTACGCAGCACGTACGTGTTTTCAAGACAAGTCTGTTTCGTGGCCTGGGCGCGTCTCACTGTCGCGTTGAAGTTCAACTCAGGCGCTCCCACCCCTGTCATCCAAGTCTGTTTTCTGACAGACGGTCCCGTGAGATGGGTATCATGCTGTTTGTTCCCCACGCGCCTCAGCTAGGCGAAGAAGAGGCGGCGCGAGGCTAATGAATCTTCACCCTATGTCTATCGAGACTTGGCCCAAGACCATCGTCTCGAACTGAACACGGTGGGAGATACATGGAGGAAGTGGAGGCCTCGACACCAAGGGCTTGCCCCGATGGTTACGCTTTGTCTCATCGGTGGAGTCGGACAGGAAGAAGCAAAGAGACATGCGTGGCCACAGACGCCATGCGGGTGGCTCTCATAACCAACCAAGTTTTGACATGAGAACCAACTTGGCCCGTTTCATTGCCTCTGAGACATCATTGGTGATGGAAGTCGGTGAAGCTTTTAACACAGCAGCAGCAGCAACGTCGTCATCATCAAGACATTTGCAACGAGTTGAAGGCGGACAGACGTGTCTGATGGGCAAGCGGAGGGCTCTCAACAAGTACAATACATACACACCGGCTGCGGCATTGAGCCCATTGCAACACATCCAGGTGCATATGTAATAGTTATGGATGGGCTACAAGACGAGCCACCCCGTTTGATCCCGTTGTGCCCAAGTTCACGGCGTCAAGTGAAGTGAGGTTGGCGTCTTGCCGCGGTCTGCGGAACGCTCCCGCAACCCACCAAGTTGAGACATTTTGACTCGAAGCAACCACTTACGACGTGGCTCAGTGGCCGGTCCAGATTGTCAATGAGCTATTAAGCCATGCGCGAGATGGAAGGGGGAAGGGGGCGCCACAGCACGGCGCCCGTTTGCTGGAAACCGGCTCAATAGAGTTTGACAAGATCGGCGGTTGAGCCAGTGCCTTTCTCAGCCGTGGCTGCAGCGTTGCTATTATTGGGACGTGCGAGCAAGATGACTTGACTTTTGCTCTTGTGCCATGTCGAAACATTGCGACTCTGGATGCTGCAACTTGGCTTGACGCGCTTACAGCGCCTGCGGGATATGATGGAGAGACTTGGCTGCCTCCTCGTACATACTACACATATCATGACCGGAAATGGAGATATGAAACGGATGGGCATTCTCGCCTACGGCTGTTAGCCGCAACTGGTCTCATATTAACTCAACATCACGCATGGAGAGGTTATCTACTCTACCCAACTGCCTTGGTTTCTGCCGTCTCACCGTCAGAACTAGTGTCGCAAACCGCATTCCCCTTCCCGCAGCGCGATTGTGTGCGGATAGATCTATCTATGCACTCCATGCCAGATCCGTTTCACATAGACTACCCATGTTGACAAGAGAGACCAATAGAGACGCCCCGTGGCAAGAGGCAGCCGTGAAACAGCTTGGGCTAATCGGTCCTTAACACCCTCCCAAAACTACCTTGATGACGGTCTGTTGCATCTTCATGCGGTTCAGGGTAGAAACCAGGAGGTTTCAGACACAGTCTCTTCAGGAATGGAGGCTGTACTCGCCCGTCTCATGATGAAAAGGTCATATGACGGCTACATGCGCCCTCCTGTTCTGGTGCCCGAGTCCGAGAGCGGCGCATCGTCCACCACGTTTCGCGACGTTTAACCTGCAAGGCAGGCAACCTGCGGGCGGCGGCGTTACTTCAGGACGTTGCCCAGGCCGCCAAGTCTACGCTGCGGTACGTCGTCGTACGACATGGTAGCCAATATCGGCCTGTCCAAGGTTTGGGCAAGTGTGTGTGTCTGAGGAATGGCGGAGCTCCAAGCTTACCGGGGAAAGCTTGAGGTGATGGGCGTTGGATGGATGGATGTTTGCTTGCATTCCCGTCACTGAGATGGGCTAGCACTGTAACCCTGAGGATCTTTTAGGCGATATCTCAACCCTCCATCAGTTTGAGGCCAAGTCTGGAACAGGGTCGATGTTTGTTGGTTGTGTTGGCTGTGGCAGTCCAGAGTGACTAGTCCGGAGAGGCTGTTCTGCTAGTCACTGTCACTGATGCCTTTCAACAATGTGACAAGCCCCCTGGGAGTTACTAAGATGGATGTAGACATGTTGTAGAGTAGTACTGGTTGCTTTGACCTTCGATTTGCCAAGAAGGGTCAGTATTGGTTCTCTATTCGCCAATCTGCTTGCCACACCTACGAGCATGGGAACCACTGATGTTGGGTAGTCGGTAGTTTAACGACAACTATATGTTGACGGCTGAATTTGGGCTATCAAGTACACACGCTCTATAGTCAATATCAATCTCTTGAGTCGATGGCTGGATCTTCTGTTCTATTATGTCGAGATATCTCCAACATCATCCTCACCCACACTCCTCCACGGGCACCTTGGCCATCACCCATTTGCCACCACAAGCGCCAGCGCCAAACACAACGTTACGGCCTAAATCGTGACGTGTCATCCAATCCGCTAACCGTTTCCCTCAAGCTTCAAACTCAAAAAGACAGCTTCGGGCCGTTCCATTGAAACCCAACGCCCGTCAAAGGAAAGGAACCTCCAGCTCCATCATATCATCTGCGAGCACTTCCCATCAATACAATGCAATGCAACGCTGCTTAGAGACCGCATGACCAAGATTCAGGAACCGTCCGTAACCCAATTTTTATTTGGTTTTTCTTTATATCCGAAAAAATCTTTCGCTAAGCCGCCCAACATGCTTGCTTGCTTCGTTGATAGTTATATATGCCAACATCTGATGTATAAACGACCGTATAAATCATGCCATGCAACGCTTAAAAACGTCATCATATGTTAAACAAAATGGAAATTGGCTCATGTTCCCGCGTCAAGCTTCAAGGACCGGATCGCGGTCTCGGTGGGATCGATGGTGGTGATGGTGGTGATCTTGGTCCCTCGACCGGGAATCATAGTCATCATCGTCTCTGTGTCGTCGACGTCGTTCGCGATCTCGGTCCTTGTCATCCCAATCCTCTTCATCATCTCTGTGACGGCGATGGCGGTGATGCTTGCGTCTATCTTCATCATCACCACGGTCACGATCCTCGTCGTCTTCATCACGGCGTCGTCGTTCTAAGCCCCAAAGTCAGTATCCATATGAAAAGGCGTATATATATCTTGGCAGCTCAGCTTACCTCGCAAAACTTGCGTCGCAGACGCGTATGCTTGGATTTCCTCCTTACTAAGGACACGCAGGACAATAACAAAGTCATCCCTGACCTCGAACCTCTCCTTGCCAATAGTCAAGGCTTCAGGGTTGACCACCTTGCGGCTGATCTTGGTCCACTTTGCGCCTGGGGGTGCTTCTCTTGCCTTCTTGTCCTCCTTGTGAGGTGCAACACCCTCACGGATGGGGTTTGGCTCCTCCGGGAAGCTGACCTTGGGCTGTTTCAAGATGCCCTTGAGCGGCTTCTCGTCCTTCTTCTCGCGGGGAGGTGATACAACGCGCACTTGCTTCTCCTCGGGAGGGAACTGTTGAGTCTCGCGTCCGCGAGTCTCCTCCTTGGGAGAAGATGATAACCTGGAATCGGGCGAGGCTCGAAGGTCCTTGGAAGACTTTGCTTCCGGAATACTCCTCGGTTCCTTTGTAGGTGAGGAAGAACGAGTTCTGGTCTCGATCACAACTGGTGTCTCCTTCTCCTTCTCCTTTTCCGTAGTCTTCAAGGCGGCAAGTTGATCCTTGAGCTGTCTCAGCTCCGAGGCATCATTGGGGTTGAACGCACTCGAGCTGCGATGTCGTCTTGTCGGCTTCTTTGCTTCATCAGAGTCAGAGGATGAGATGACTGCCTCGCCGCTCTTGCGGGGATCAGCGTTTCGGCGGCTTGTCTCATTGTTGTCACGGTCGTAGTCCCGGGGCCTCGATCGGCTTCGCTCTGATACTCGCGGACGTTCGCGGGTCGCTGAACTTCTCCGCCGTTCACGCTTGCGCTCACGGTCGCGCTCGTCGTCCGAGCCCTTGCGCCTGCTTGATTCCTTCTCCCGCTTGTCGTCATCCTTGATGGAGGGCACAAGTCCAACAGCAGTTGCAGCAATACCCAAGCCAGTGGCCACCTTGTCTCGGAATCGGGTACGCTCCTTCTCATCATCATCGCTTCCCCTCTTGCTCTCACGCCTTTCCCGGCGGCTGTCCTTGGACTCGACCTTGCTTCTGCGTCGATCATCACGGTCATGCTCGGACTCACGGGGCAATTCCTCGTCGGAGCGCTTCTTTGGCTCTTGACGACGGTCCCGCCGATCATCAAAGTCATCAGAGTCAGTTCGAATACCAAAGCCGCGAGTGGTGACCCTGTCGTCGTGAAAGGACGGGACTTCATAAGTGCGCTCGGTTTCGTAGGTGCGTTCAGGGTCGTTCTGGTCACGGAACTCTCGCATTTTCCTCTCATCTTCGCGGCTGCGGTAGTAATCATCATGATGCGTAGACCTTGGCGGGCCCTCCTGATACAGGGACACCGGACGGGGACGTCGAGTCACCTCGGTAGTCGCCACAACAGGAGACTCCAGTTTGGTAACGCTGGGGTCCAGGGGAAGGGGAGAAGCTGGGAGGACGTCTCGGGAAGCGTCGTACCCGCGGATCTTGTCGAATCCTCGGGTGCTAGGGGGTGGTCCTCCTCGATTTTCGTATTGTCGATTGCTGGAAGAGCTAGTCGAGTTGGTGGTTATGTAGTTGCGGTTCAAGTCAGGGCTAGTCTCAACGTTGAGTGTCCGCTGATCAGCGTTGTAGTTAATATTGGGGCGATAGTACCCGCGGTCGAGGCTCTCCCGTCTTCGTGACCGGGGTGGGCCTGAATGGTCGAGATCATAGCGAACCAGCTCGCCAGCATTGGTGTACTGGTAACCATCGTCTCCATAGTCAACGGTGCTGGAGCTGTGCCGTGGATTGGTGTGGTAGATGGCAGATTGGCGAGAGCCACGGTAGGGGTCATCGCGTACCAAGCTGTCGCTTCGATCTCTAGTGCGAGCATACTCGTCGCCCCCTGCTTGGTCGGCGTAGGAGTGAGTTGTGCCGCGTGAACGTATGGATGAGGCAGGCTGGGTGTAGAACTGCCCCTCGCTGGACCGGTATTCGTCTCGAATGGGACTACCGGAACGAGCATTGGAAGATTGAGATGTGGTACCGTTAGGTCGGTCCTTCTGCTGAGTGGTCATGACAATGACCGGAGGCCGGCTGGCTGAGTCGAGAGTCGAGGATCGATGTGAGCGAGTGACATCTCGAGTGGTTGGCCTGTGTGAGCGAGGATCTTGGGTAACAGCATAGGTTCGGGTGGTGGTGCTAGGAGCCGCGGCCGTGGACGTTGTCGTCACATATCCTCGAGGTGTCGTCGAGGGCTGTTGGCGGGTGGAAGCCGGCATGACATGCATGTCCCCGGCGTACAAAGAAGTGTACCCAATGCTGGAGGGCATCGAGGATCTCGCGGGGTTCGAGAAAGTGGCAGCTCGTCCAGAAGACGAGTAGCCGCGATACCGGTCTGTCATGATGACGTGGGGCGGACCAGGGTTGAGGGCGAGCCGAGAAGATCCTCAATTGAGCGAGTTGCTAGAAGCCGGCAACGAGTGCAGATGAAGAGAACACAAGCCGAGTCGAGTTGTGAGAAACGTCGGACAGAGTGTGACAGAGCGTGGGAGCCCGAGCGCCGTAATGAGTCGAGTTGGACTACAGTATGTATCTGTGTGTGGCAGCGGAATGACGGCAACCTGCTCTGGATACCTAATGCCGGTCGGTGAAAGCCAAGGCCACGTGAGGGAGGGGTCAAGCTTGGTCGGTGTTCGTAGCAGGATTGGTTTTTTTGGTTATTGTATCGTCCGGGGTTTGGTGGTTAATAAGAGGCCCCGGTCCAGATCTCCGTCACTAGTTCAGGCTCAGGCAGGAAAGCACTCCGAGAGCAACAGTTGGTGTAGTCGGTGCCCTGCCCTTCCCTACTGTACTGTAGCTGTGGTACCCAGATCGGACGACGGCGGCCAAGATGACGCAGAGATCAAGAGATTCCCACGACAGATGAAGAAACGTATCGAGGCCGATAGGCGAATGACGAGAAGCGAGAGCAGGACAGGCCCGAGGGGACTCCTGCGGTGTAAGGTTGGTCGGTGCGTGGTCAAGGTAGTTATGGTTGTTGGCCGTCTCCAGAAACAGTCGATGTCGGTTCCCGGTGATCCTTGATTATCCAGTCAACGAAAGGAGATTTCCTCGGACAACACCAGGCTTTGGGTTGAAAAAGAGACGATGGCACGTCTTGGCAGTCGAACTTCCTTTGTTCCACGAGGATGGGAAACACACCGAAACAGTCCACCACCAGAGGCGCCGAGGTGGGGTGAGCCTGTGAGGGGCGATAAAGAACAAGAAAAGAGACAATTATGGAGAGATTGGGACGAGATGCAGAAGCGGAGAAGAGGGGGAAGACCGGAGAAGGACACAATTGGTGATGTTTTGTCAGAGCAAGGTTCCTCCTGGAAACCAGTCCCCGACTCAAGCGAAGGGACCTGGACCCAGAGAGTCGTTAAAAGTGCCGCCGGTAACCCCAACGTCTTTCGCGCAGTTGCAGAGGCTGTGGGAATGCCGATGACGATCGCATGCGGTGGCGTGGAGCCTACAGTCTGGCGTCAGGAAAAAGTCACCCCAAGAGCCGTTCTTGGAAACGATTATGGTGGGTGGGTTTGGAACAGACATGGATGGACGGACTGGATCTCGGAAAAAGGAACAAAAACGTCACCCACCTAATGTCAGCAACCAAGCCGCAGGGTCCGTCCCTTGAAGGGTGCAGCTGGTCGCCAGCCCTGTTGTCTCGGGCGTATCTTGGTGGTAGCCCTGCAGGAAGTTGTCGTACAGGTACAGGATCGGCCTGTTGTGTTTTTCACTGTCTCTTGTTTCTTGATTCTCGTATCCTGTTGCACTTTCGATCGAGTCCTTGCTCCTGCTCTGTTGCTGCGGTGCCGCCTCAAAAATGCACACGCCAATGCTAACAAGATCCAATGCTTGATGGTGTTCCAGGGATATCCCGTCCGCGTCTAAGCGGAGCTGACTGGTTTGGCTTAGCCTCGCCGGGCTTTTCGCTGGGCTTCCTGATGAGCGTCCGAATTCCTTTGATACGTAGCAGCGACGGCGCCAGCCGAACGAAACCTTGAGTCGGCCAGATCCCGTTGTTCGGAAACTTAGAAATCCAAGGGTAACCTTGGGTTGAGGATGGGGCTTGGGCTTGTATGGATCCAATGGGCCCTGTCGGTGGATACAATAGATGTCGGCAAAGCGAACGCGATGTCTTTTGCCAAACCAGTCGACGAAGTAGTGGGGATGGGATTTTCAAGGTGCAGCGCGTCGTCAACAAGATTGGGCGTCGACGATGGGGCCAGGGACCTCGTGAACTCAAGGGTTCGGGGCGAATAGCTCGTGTCGCTAAGAGGACAAGTGCTGAGCTAGGACGGCCGGTGTTCTGCTCTTGAGGCTCTGCAACCCTGTGTCCAGTAGGATCCGGTATAAGATTGGCGGTGGTAACGTTGGCCTCGGCCTCGGCGCACCCTGGTGGTGGTGTCGTCTTGGTGTCGTCTGGCGGGCAATGACGTCTCCCCTTGAGCTTGTCCAGTTACCGTGTCCAATTTCAGTCTGCGATCCTCGTGTGTCTGGGGTTCCTGTGTGTTGTCCGTGGCGAATGTCAACACAACGCGATGGATGCTGACTGAATGACTGATGATTCTCCTAGTGCAGGACAATGACGAGGGCGATGCCCCCAAACCTGCAAGCCAATGCTTTGTTTTTTGCTTGGTTCAAGAGGTCTGGCAAAGACGAAGGGTTTGGCTTGTTTTGCAGGCGGATGTTGATCAGGGTGTGCTGTTTCCGAGGCGCGCCAAAGATAAGTGAAACAAGGGTAGGTTGAGTGAATAGAAGTTTAATCAGTTGATGTGGTGAGGCTCCCACCAGGATGTATAGGTTCAGCAACAAACATCAACAGCTGGATGAGGATTGATAGCAATGTAGTGCAAGGTGTCGAGGGAAGTAGACTTTGGGCATATGATGATCATCTGGGAGGGAATCAATGTTCTTAAATCCAGACAATGGAGGCTCTGTATACAGCGTATGTCGTGGCTTTTGTGTTGTCTTGACACTCGGGCTGAGACGAAGGATTGGGCAATGCCCCAGTGATCACCTCCTCTTCCACCCTCAAGTTCAAGCCAGAAAGAACGATACTACTGGTTCCTTCTCTGTTTGGCTGGATTGTTTTTGTGGTAGGCGCTTTAGTCGGAAGGTGCTCCTGGGGCCGCGTGTTAGAGGAAACCATCCATAGGTATCCATCCCCAACCCACGACAAAACGCAACACCACACACTTCTTTCTCGACAATTACAATCATCATCGCCAAGGGCATCACCCCCTCTACTCAGCATGGCCAACCGGCATCATCACCGCATCCCGCCCTGCCCTCACATCCAATCCATTTCGTCGAGAATATTCTCTCCAAGCGCCCACGCCGCTTCAAAAACCCAGCACTGGCCGAGAGGGGTCATCTCGCCCTATCCCAAGCGCCCAGCAAACGAGGCATTGCTCGTCGCGCTGTCATTGTATCAGCTCAGGGGACGGGCCGTCCTTGGGCTGCCACACTGGTTTCCCTTGATAGATACCCAATCCTAATGCCGTCTCGATCGAGTGAGGCCTCGGGGCACTTGGAGAACCCCGGAAATGCTAGCCAGCGAGTTGCATGAGCCGGCATAGAGGCAAAATCCCAATCTCAAATCTCATCCTTCACCCCCTCGAATCTCAATGCAAGGCCGGTACACAGACACACGTCTGTCTGGGTTCTGGGTTCTGACATGGCAGCCCCTCCAACTCGATCCTAGACCCGCAGATGGCCGCTCCACGTTGGATATTCCAATTGTAGTCGTGTGTCCGTGTCCTAACGTGTGTCTGGGGATATTCAGGAGGTCCAGGAGGTTACCTTTGCCCCCGACTCTGTCACTGCAGATCGGCGCTGCACATGGCCCGCTGTCGACTGCATCATCACCAACTTCATCGGATCGGCACTGCCAGTCAGCAGCATCCAACCAGGTCTTCCAGGATTTGACGAGTTATGCGACCAAATACTATCCCGTTCCGCCCCGTGTCGGTTACTGCGGCCTATTCCGGCCAGAATATTCCGGATCGTGTACACTCACTGACAGGTGGCAGCTCGCTCGTATGCGTCTAGATAGCCTCACGTCCGAAGCTGGGCGGAGACTCTTGCATCGAGATAGTTTCTTCAGCAACGCAGGCAGGGCTATCTATCTTGCAACTACGCATTGGCCTTCCTGCGAGCATGACTTCACGCAGCCCTCCCGAGCAACCACACTGTCAACTTGCCAGGGAGCAGTGACCCCTCCTCAGGCCGAATGTCTGATCACAGACCGAGTTACAACCACTCGTTACCCGCCAAGAAGAGAAGGTCAAACCGCCCGTCTAGCCAACGGGGCCCCCAGCAGGATGACTTCTAGTGTGGTCACAGTTTGGAATTTGCCTTCACAGCTTCAGGGTCCGTCCGCTTCAAGATCCGAGAGAAGTTCCAAACCGATCCACAGCAGAATCGCCCTAGAAACTTGATTTCTTCTTCGCGTTGGGCAGGGACAGCTAGCTCGGCCTTTGAAGGACTATCCCGGTCCGCCGGGCAAGGAACACCCTCGCAAGTCGCGGCTCGCGAATTCACCAAGCAAGCTGTTGGGCGTCTGCGGGCAACCTGTCGGTTGAGCATGATGAGTTGGCACACTCTTCGCCCTGGGGCACAAGCGATGATCGCAGAAGTTGCAATGGGTGCTCATGTGATTATTGTCACCTGTGCATCCAGAAGGCTTCTTTGAGGCTGGAATGACCGAAGCTGTACGAATAAGCTCAGACGGGGCTTAACTCCGCAGCGAGGTGCCCAAGTGTGCGGAATTAGAGGGCGATATTATCCGCCCTTGGGAGTTTGGGCATCTACCTGGCCCAACCCCGCTGATCGGTCATGTCAGTTGCTCGGTGAGAGCAGAGGCGGCGTGGCATACAGACACGCTATGCTCTACCAATAGATGGATGCACCGACGGATCAACGCCATCCGTCGCACCGCTCGCGTAGAAGCTTCGTGACAACTTCGACGGCGGGTCCTTGCGGGGGAAGGGTTTGCCCTGAATGCAGTCTGGCAGTGCGCTACGAGATGTACGACCGAGTCCGGAGCCGAGGATGAAGAAGAGAGAAAGTCATTCATTGTCGCTAAGCATACTATTCGTCGCGGTGAGGCTGCAGGGTCCTCCACGGCGTAGGCCCTCGGAGCCTATCGTTGTCATGATCCTTGAATCAGCTCATACTGCATCATATGTCCTGTATCTCCAACAGCCCGCTTCCCATTGCCCTTCTATCTGACTCGCGGTCTATGCGTTCACATCAGCACGGTCAGCAACCCAGACCTACGCATGATCTCGAGGGCGCTTGCCGCGCGCCATAGCCTTCACTCTGCTCTCAAAGATCACTGCCATGCCCTCGATATTGCGCCTCGATGCTTACCCACGGGTGGAAGCCTCTCTAGGCAAGTGAGCCCATGGGATCCCACAGCGGCAGGACAATGGCCTCCTTCTTGAGCACATCCCGAACCTCCTTGCTGAGGACACGCGGGTCAACGACTGCCTGGTATACAAACTCGTCCAGCCATGCATCGCTCATGACAAACCATCCCTTGTCTCCGGCAGTAGTGCCCCAGCTGTTCTGCACTCGCCAGCGGACCGGCTTACCCGTCTGCTCGTCAAGATGTACTGCCGTCAGCACCATAGCATGAGTCATCTGACTCTCGCCCGTCATCAGCCTCTGTGCTTTGGTCATACCGAGTAGGCTGGTGTTGAGGCCTAGTTCATAGTTGTAGAGGTTGAGGTCCATGATGCCAGACCTGGAGTCGCTGAACTGGCCTACGTCGCTGCCAAAGAAGATGGGGAGACCAGCCTTGAGCATCTTGACGCATGCGCCCTTGAGGGTGTCGATGTCGACGTTGACATAGCTGATTCCGCGACCACCGACAATGTTGCCAAGCCGGGAGACTGTGAGGTGGGATAGAGGCTCGTGGCGGGGATCGTGCACAAGTGAGATCATGCCGCTGACGGTGCTGGATGTGACGGGGAAGCTTGGGCTATAGATGTTCTTGGCAAACTCCTTGGGGTGGTCTTGAGCTGGTGGGCCTTTCCGTTCTTGTCGTTGTACTGCCAAGTGAAGGCCTCCTCAGGGTTCGGGGGTGGACCCAGCAGGAGAGTCATGATGAGAGAGATCTCACGCAGCATCTTGTCTTTGGCTGAGGAGATGGCGGCGGCAGAGACCCCGTCCTTGGAGTTGACTAGGGCCCGAAGCCTGAGTGCGAACTCTCGAAGCTTGGTCTTGACGAGGCTGTTCAAGATACCGGAGCTCATAGCATTCCAGCTGTCGGGGTAGAGGGTCTGGGGCACGAGGCCATACTTCTCAACCAGGTTGTATACCATGTCCCACTGGCCACCGTCGGATACCAGATCACTAAGCAGGGTCTGGACGACGCGGCCTTCAAGATCCTCCGTAGCGGTATCGATAATCTGCTCAAGGAACCAGTTGGCTTTCTCAAGCTTGTCCCAGTAAAAGAGGTATTGCTGTGACAGCTCGAAGCTCTCAAGGTCAAAGCGCTTCATGAGGGCAACTCGGAATACGTTGGTGGACGCAAAGAGCCAGCATCGACCGCTGGAGCGCTGGTTTGTGATGGGGTCGCCTTCGAATGGGATCTTGACGTTGTAGATCTGCTGGTCTGCGATCTCGGTCGGCAACGAGGTAAGAACCTGGCGCGGGTTCGCAGAGCTAAGAGCTGTGAGGGCAAGCCTTGTGTGTTCTGTTAGTTTCTTCGGATGCATAGGAACCGGATCTCGACTTAGATAGTCTCTTACTTGTTCTTGGGGTCCTTGATGATGGCGGCCTGCCACGACTCGAGGACGTGGAGCGGGAGACCTTCAGCATCTCTAATCAGCGGTCCAATGGAGGACTTCTCGGCGTCACTGATGACTTCGACGTAGTCATCTTGGTCTTGAACCTGTAGGTTTTGAAGGCGCTCGAGAACCGCCTTTTCGTGGAGCGTAGGCTCAGTCTTGGATTGCTGGGCGCCCATTGTGACGATGTGGTGGTGTCTCGGGTAAGCTTATCAATGAGACGAATGTGGTTGTGACTGGATATGGCGAGTCTATCGCGACAAAACAGAGCTTTGTGAGCCTGTGGGACAGCTCGAACTTGTTGAACGAGCTGAGTCAAATGTATACCTAGGGAGCGGGAGAGAACGGGAGGGGGAGTTGATGGTGACTATGAACGTCACGCGCATTCCTTATCAATCACCATCTTCCCGTATAAGGCGACATGAGGACAACAGGGTTGCCGTTCTAGGTTAAAGGTGGTTGGTTACGTTTGGGCGGGGAAGCACCTTGAAACTGGATGCAAGATTGATGGAATCGGGAACACGAGACGGCAAGCACCAAGATAAAATGTTGAATTCGATGACTACCATATGGGATTGTCAAATAGATTTCCTTTAACCAGTGAATAGATGCATTTCCATGACATGAGCAGGCAGAGATGACTTGCATCGAGCTCAAATCAAAGGCATAGGGTAGCTTCAACATGGTATCGGCTGACACGAGCTGACTTCCATTCAGGGTTAGTGTGACGCGTGACCAGAACCTTGATGGACCTTTGGCTGGCAAGCTTCACGGAAGACGATAAGCATGGACAATCACATCAATCATCACAAAGGAAGGTGAACAAAAGAAGAGACAGTAGGTTTATGAGATATGGAATCACTTGTCAATTACTACAGTCCATGTACAGGAACTTTCCCTTCTACGCAAAAGACTCCATATTTCCGGTTGCTTTATCCAATCTCGACACAAACAAAGTTGAACCACTTCATACAACAGATCCCCCAGCTATCTTGACATGTTACAGGCGAGACCGAGACCAGCCCTGGCCCTCCACCCTCATCGCTGAGGGAAGAGCCAGAAGCGCTGCCCCCGGCCTCCAATTGAGGTTGCGGGAAGAAGGAAAAGTCGCATTACAAGCGGTGCCTTCTCTCAGAGAAAATTGACACGCTGCTTACAGGCGGGAGCCGTGGATGACCTTCATGTCGACAGCGAGCTCGCGGCCACCGTCGTTGAGGACGAGGACACGGACGGAGCCGCGGCCGGACTCGAAAGCCTGGCTGAGACGGGCGTAGAGGTTGGACTGGTCAATGACGGGGAGACCCTGCTTGACGTCGCCGGTCTCGGTCATGGCGACGATCTGGCCCTCCTGCATGTCGAGGACGCGGTACTGCTTGAAGACAGGGCCGAGCATGGTCTGGACGACAACGCTGGGGGCGGGGTTGGAGACGAAAGAGGACTCCTCGTGGAGCTGCTTGGTGAAGAGGTCGACACCAAGGTAGCGGTACTGGCCGGTGGCAGAGGAGGTGGAGATGCGGATGACCTGGCAGGGGCGGCCCTGGAGGACGAGGAAGTCGCCCAGGCGGACGTGGTGGCAGGGGATGGTCACGGTGTTGGGGAGGTAAGCCTCGGCAGAGTCACCGGGACGGGGGCGGGGGGCTCGCACTCGACCTCGCGGCGTCCGGGGTGGGCGATGCGGTCGCCCAGCTTGTGAAGGCCGGAGCGGAAGGAGTGGTAGTGACCTGCTGGGCAAGTTAGCTCTGACTGTCTTGAGCGGAAGGCGGGAGCTCAATGGCCCTCTGTGGCAGAGGGGTGAGGGTGGGAAAGGTTTCGTCTTCACATACCGTCCTCGTCGTAGTAACCCATCTTGGATTTGTTGTCTTTGGTAACCTTGGAAATCTCAACGGTTTCTTCGGCGAACTTCACGTCCTTCTTGTATGAGGGACGAGAGACAGGGGTGTCAACGGTGAACTCGTTGACGTGGGTAGACTTGGCGGTGTTGTACTGGGGGCGGGAAGAAGGGGTATCAACAGTGAACTCGTTGATCTCGGTCTTCTCGGTACAGTTGTACTGGGGTCGGGAAGATCGTCCGTCAACAGTGAAGTTGTTGATTTCAGTCTTCTCGGTGGTGTTGTAGTGGGGGCGAGAGGATCCGGCGTCAACAGTAAAGTTGTTGATTTCAGTCTTCTCAGAGGAGTGGTATTGAGGTCGGGAAGATCGAGCGTCAACGGTGAAGTTGTTGATCTCAGTGGTCTTCTCGTGGTATTGAGGGTGAGAGGAGCGTCCTTCAACAGTGAAGTTGTTGATCTCAGTCTTCTCGGAGGAGTGGTATTGGGGAGCGGGACGGCCTTCGACGGTGTAGTTGGAGACCTGGAAAGTGTCTTGTGTTTGGTACTGAGGACGAGAAGGAGGGTCTACAGTGGAAAAGGCGGTGCTGGGGCGGTAGCGCTGGCGGTATTCTCGCTCAGCAAGGTCAACGGGGGTGGAGTAGTAGGGATGACGGTGGGTGTCGGTCTCTACGTGAACGTGAGAAGTAGTGTATTCGGAAGGAGGTTCAGGTCTGGATTTGTCTGCGTTAGCTGATGGATGTCTATTGCATCTCGCTTGCGTCTCATATGGCAACGGGAGGCGGGCGGCCCCTGAGGAGCTCCACCGCCCTGCTCAGGCCAGCTCAGGCCAGCGGGCTAGGGCGCCAAGGGCTTGATGACAGGGGAGGTAGGAAAAAGTAATTTGGGGAGGCGGGCCAGCCATCCCAGCTGAGGTGGGCCAAGGTGGCATTGGACAGGGGGAGGGGTGTGTGTGTTGATGTGTTGGTGTGATGAGATGAGGATGGATGAGATGGCTGGGGACGAGACAAGGGAGAGAGAGGGGCTGACGCGCGCTTGCAGAGTGGGTAATAGCCAGTCGGCCAAGCCCAAGCGAGAGTAAGGGGAATTGAGATGAAAGGAGACGAGTGAGTGAGGTCAGGGGCGGCGGCAATGGATCCCCCTCCTGAGGAGGTCAAGAATCGCCTGTGTTGTTTTGTTGTTGTTGTTTTTGTTATTGTTGTCTTGTTGGGCTTGTTCTGGCACGTCCCCATTGATGACCATGGATCAGAGCAAAAGGGGACGACTGAGAGAGTGCAAGCAAGGCCAGGCTAGAAAGCGAGGCTTTTCTTCCTCTTCCTCTCTCGAACCACGGGTGAAATTGTCCTCTCGAACCGAGAGGAAACGGGGGAAACGAGACTGAGTAATTGCAACTGAAAATCAAAACGTACCGTCGGTGCTCTTCGCGGATAGTAAACTGCTCTTGCTCGAATTTCTGGACACCGGGACCGGGACGGCGGTAACGTTCTTCTTCACGCGTAATACGGACCTCTTCTTCGCTGTACCGTTCTTCGCGGGGAGGAACCTGTTCGGCGGTGACGGAGACAGAAGAGTATTGACCTTCCCGTCCGGCTTGTGGCTGTTGGGGTTTGATCTCAACCTCTTCGTGGGTTTCGGTGACGGTCTGGGTGTGGGATTCGCTTTCCCGATATGTCGATGGGAAGATGCTGAAGGGGACGGGGACGCGAGCCTCAAAGTCCAGGTTTGCGACTTTTGCTGGCGCGAGAGAACCTTCTCATACAACCTTCCGAAGCTCGAAAGGAAGACAAGAAGAATCCTCTGGCTCTTGTTCCTGGAAACAAAAGTCGGAGATTTGAAAAGAATCGGTAGATGGCGAGCAAAGGCCTTCAGTCGTTCTTTTCGTCAGAGTCTTCTGTTTCTTCGACGGTGAGGTGGATGGCGATAATTGGAGAGAGGGATGAGAAGAGGGACCTGACGGAACGAAACTGGGCTTTTGAAGACGGGGGCGGGATTGGACGACTCTGCCTGAGTGTGTTGCTCCCTCGGCTGCGTCCTGTTGATCCGTCCTGTTGCTCCGTCCAAGCCGTCTCACGACCAGAGCTCTCCCTCTGCCAAAAGAGACACCCTTGGGGGGGCGTGTCGATTGTCCAACTTGGTTGCCGTTGGACGTCTCTCTGCCAGTCGTTGTGTTTACATGTCAGGGATGTCTGTTGAGTCTGTTGTTTACCTATATCCGGAACAAGTATAGATCCTCCTCCCGGACCCCGTGCTGCCGACGGCCCCACCACACCATCCGTTAGCCAGGTCCACCGCGACCTCTGGGGCCACTTTAACCCTTCCTCCTGCGTCTCAGCCAGAGACAGTGGCCAGCAGAGCTCGGAGAGCTCATGTCTGATGTGAGTTAGTTCCTCCCCCCTAGCTCCAGCCAGTCGCCAGTCAGCCAGCCAGCTTTCCGCGTCAGCCAGCTTCCCCCAGCTCCAACCAGCTCTCGCCCACAGCTCCTGAGCTCCCGCCTCCCTCGGCCAGATGAGACGAGGCCCCATGCTCCTAGACAGGGCTCGAGTGGCACCTCTAAATGAGAGTTATTGCCCAGTGGCAAGAGGAACCCCATATGAGATGAGATATCGTTCCCGTCACCGCTCTCTTTTGTCGTGGCTGGCTGGCTGGCTTCTTGGAACGAGATGAACCACGGATGGATAGCATGAAGATGGAGCCGGCGATCTTTCATCTCCTTCCCCCTGGCTCGACCTTCATCTTAGCTCGGCCCCGTTTCGTTGGTGTGTTCCTGGCGACCTGATGAAAGAGCCCGCGTCATGGAGCAAAGCAAAATTTGACCTGGTCTGAGCCTTGGCCAGTGACAACTCTCCTTCGGCGCCACCACCAACCCATCATAATCAGGGTGTGGAGCCGTCAAGCCGCTCCAGCCCGCAATGGTACAGTGTCCCCGACCAACTATTTGTTACTGTTTGTTGCGAGCTCCTGTTTCCTGATGGTTGAGGCCGGCCAGGGGGGCCTTTGGCTCGTGTCAAACTGGGGTTGTTCAGCTTAGCCATGGCACAGCTGAGAAAGTGGATGGCTGGGCGAGTGCCGCTGCCAAGAGCCGTCACCATTGACGGAATCACTCACTTGGACAGCGTATACCAATAATTACCTTTGGACGGCTGAATGGATGGTCGCAACTTGACGAGACCGCGTGGCGGGACGCTCCCGGGCACGTCTTGAAGTGGTGTCCTCGGCTCATTGGCTGCCACATGAAATCCCCAACCTCCTCAAATTCAGCATCTGCTCCAAGCTCGACACATCAAGCTTCGTACAGCTGCAGCGATGACGGATGATCAGGCATCCAGGAACTCGTAATGAACGGGTGCGGGTGATATCGTGGAAGCCCGCGATTGGATCCTCCCTCGCCTTTATGCAAGTGCATTATTTAGTGTACGCGGTGTCAGCCATGGTCGCACCTGAGGACGAGCCTCCACGGCGAATCGCCTGGTGTGCAGGGTGGGTTACAGCACGGTACTTTGCCTCGCCTTGGCCTCGCTCTGCGACGCGACGGGCGCCGCTTCAGCACGAGAATGGATGGGATTGGGGGGCCTCGGCGTCTCCGCAACTGCAAACGCCAAACTCTGCCAATCTTGGGCTCTTCCCAGCGATCCCCAGCCTCCATATTTATGAATTGTGGTTGACGCCTGTCGAAATCGGGGCCGTCATGATCACCCTCAGCTGCAGCAAGGTTTCTTCCTGACCGCTGGCTCTGATACGGGACCCAATGGATCACATGTTTCGCCCGAGAGTTGTTCTTGACCTCGTCGCACACTGTGCCTCATCCCAGCTCAGACAATCCTCATCAACAACAAATCCAGGGGGCTACGGAGCGCTAATACGCCAAGGTCGTTCTCAGGGGCCTGGGCTCAAGGTTGCTGTGACAACTCCTCAGGTCCAATGCTACTCCGCTGACATAAGTTTCCTTACTCTCGTACTTTAGATTGGTGTGGGTTTCCAGCTGGCCTTCTAGAGCCACCAGCCAGGACCATTTCCAGGGCTGGCGAGATAGCCTCAGACCACCGGCACAAGCCTTGTCACTAGTCTCTGGGGCCGCGTCTCTACCGCGGTTGCACCTGGGCTGGCTCCGGCTCGTACTGTGCGGGACGCGTTTCGCGGTTGTTTGAATCCCGGAATATGTTGCGTTGCACCTTGTCGTTGGTTGCTATTCTGGGGGAGGAATTGGTAATTTGCTCTACGAGCCTCGGCCTAACGGCATTAGATGCATCTGCAACAATCTCATGTCAGAAGGGCCAGCGAGATTGCCAGCTTGTTGATTTGCGCTGTAGCCGATGTGATGTCTAAGACAAACCTGGGGTAGCAGTTCTGCAACCACGAGTGTCGATGGGGTTTGGATGTGCATGTCGTTCGTCATCACCTCATTCAAGCTGCTGATGCGCATGCTCCGAACCACTCCAGTGGTTGTTGATGCAAGCCCGTTGGTTTCTGGTCATGCCAATGGTGCATTGAGTTCAGCATGGTGGCATCCAGACTTCACGCCGCATTCTTCAAGTCTGGCTTGGCCTCTCACAAGCTTCTTGACTATCAGTGCCATTGCAGGGTACATGAAAGCAAGAGATAATGTCTGGCAGGTCAGATCCGACCCATCCCGATGTATGCAACCTCCTTGGAGCTCTGCGTCCGTTTCGTTAGCTGGCATTGTTGTTGATCTCGCAAATGCCTTCAAAACTTCCAAATGGCAATCCTACCTAGTAAGACTCGACCTTTTTAATCCACAAAACCATAGCATAAGGCTTACATTATAAAACCAAGCTCGTATGAAGACTTTAGGGAACAATTTATTCATTTTATATGTCTATTTGTTTATTTTACTCTAAACTATGTCTTGGTGGCCGGCGAACCTGTTCTCATTGCCTCGGTACCTACCCACGTTGTGCCATTCTTTTTATTGGTCCTCGTTCCTCCGTCTCGTCGTAAGTTCATGAGGCTGGGGACTCGGTGGTGCAGGATCACGATCTTGTGTCCAGTCACGTGAGAGATGATGTCAGCATGCCCCTCCAACTACCCCACGATGGACGGCTGCGCGAGGAAGAGGTTGAGATTTTCGAGCCTCGGTGTGACGTATAACCCTTGCCTTGAGAAGTGTATATCAAGATGAAGCAGAGGTTTTCTTCTTTGGACGTCAGAGTGAGTGCTATGTTGAGCCTGCCGCTTGGGACCATGCGCCTGACCGTTGCCCATAGGTCATTGCACACGAGCTCCAGCAGCGCCTGGTGACTCTGCGACTCTCCAACGTCTACGATCTCTCGTCCAAGATCCTTCTCCTCAAGTTCGCGAAGCCGGATAACAAGAAGCAGCTGGTCATCGACACCGGCTTCCGCTGTCACCTGACCGAGTTTGCCCGCACAACCGCTGCCGCTCCCTCGGCCTTTGTCGCAAGGCTTCGAAAGTTCCTGAAGACCCGGCGATTGACGTCTGTTAGCCAAGTGGGAACCGATCGAGTCCTCGAATTTGAGTTTAGTGATGGACAATACAGACTGTTCCTAGAGTTCTTTGCCGTACGTGCCTTAGTCCATCGGTCTCGGTGAAGAGTTGTAGCTAACATTTGCCCAGAGCGGCAACATCATCCTTACTGATGCCGACCTTAAGATCTTGACCCTCGCGAGAACCGTCTCGGAGGGCGAAGGCCAAGAACCTCAGCGGGTCGGACTACAATATTCTCTTGAGAACAGGCAGAACTTTGCGGGGGTACCTCCCTTGACAAAGGACAGGGTTCGCGATGCCCTTCAGGCTGCAGTGAACAAGGCGGCAGCAGCGGCCGCCTCTTCCAAAAAGCTGAAAGGAAAACCTGGCGGTGACCTGAGAAAGAGTCTTGCTGTGTCCATTACCGAGATACCACCAGTGCTCGTGGATCACTCATTGCACACCAACAAATTTGACACCTCTATCAAGCCAGAAGAGATTCTGGCGAACGAGGCTTTGCTGGATGACCTGGTCAAGTCACTGACGGAGGCTCGTAAAACGGTTGACGAGCTTACTAGTTCAGGAGAATGTACCGGCTACATATTCGCAAAGCGTAGGGAGAAGCCCGAGGGCGCCAAGGATGACGATTCGAAACCGAAGCGGGAAAACCTTCTCTATGAAGACTTCCACCCATTTGTTCCCCAGAAGCTCAGCAAGGATCCTACCATCGAGGTTCTCGAATTCAAGGGATACAACGAGACGGTTGATGAGTTCTTTTCTTCGCTCGAGGGACAAAAACTTGAATCACGACTCAGCGAGCGCGAGGCAGCGGCGAAACGGAAACTGGATGCCGCAAAACAGGAGCAAGCGAAGCGGATCGAGGGTCTACAGGAGTCCCAGAACCTCAACTTTCGCAAAGCTGCCGCTATTGAGGCCAACGTTGAGCGTGTCCAGGAAGCCATGGATGCGGTCAACGGACTGCTTAGCCAAGGTATGGACTGGGTGGATGTTGGGAAGCTGGTTGAGCGTGAGAAGAAGCGACACAATCCGGTGGCGGAAATTATCAAGCTGCCTCTGAACCTGGCGGAGAACCTGATCACGCTTGAGCTAGCAGAAGAAGAGTTTGAGCCGGAAGAGGATGACCCTTACGAAACAGACGATGATGAGAGCGCCGATGAAGAGGATTCGACACCGGCAAAAGGAAAGCAACCTAGTAAGGGGCTGAGCGTGGAAATCAACCTCGGTCTCAGCCCCTGGAGCAATGCCAGGGAGTACTTCGATCAGCGAAAGTCGGCAGCCGTCAAAGAAGAAAAGACGCAACAGCAGGCCTCTAGAGCCCTCAAGAACGCGGAACAAAAGATCACCCAAGACCTTAAGAAGGGACTGAAGCAAGAGAAGGCACTGCTCCAGCCGATCCGCAAGCAGCTGTGGTTCGAAAAGTTCATCTGGTTCATCTCATCTGATGGTTACCTCGTCATCGGCGGCAAGGATGCACAGCAGAATGAGATGGTTTACAAGAGGTATTTGCGCAAGGGCGACGTCTATTGCCATGCCGACCTCCATGGAGCATCGAGCGTCATCATCAAGAATAACCCTAAGACACCGGATGCACCCATCCCTCCGGCGACGCTGTCCCAGGCAGGTTCGCTTGCTGTATGCTCCTCTGATGCCTGGGATTCGAAAGCCGGCATGTCTGCTTGGTGGGTTAACGCGGATCAGGTGTCAAAGTCAGCACCAACTGGAGAGTTTCTGCCAACTGGAAGTTTCATGGTTCGCGGAAAGAAGAACTTTCTCCCCCCGCTCAGCTTCTCCTAGGCTTGGGTGTCGTTTTCAAGATCAGTGAGGAAAGCAAGGCGAAGCACGTAAAGCACCGCCTATACGATGTTGACTCTGCAATTGGCGATTCAGTTTCAGGAATAACGACTCCTCAAGTTGAGGTCGGACAGGGAAGCGCTGAGGCTGAGCAGAGTGAAGCAGCACACCCAGATGATGTATCGGACGACGAGTCTGAAGATGATCAGCGTGATGAGAAGCCTCGTGACAACCCTCTTCAGGCATTTGGTCGTGGACAAGGCCAAGATGACGACGACGACGTCAATGAGGTTGAGGAAGGTGTTTCTGACTTCAAGGTTTCAGACGAGCCAACTCCTGAAGAAACACCCACCCAGGAAACCACCGAGCCACAAGAGGTTGAAGCCGAAGAGCTAGAGCCCGCCGAGTCTATCGCAGAGCCATCCGAGTCTCCCGAGGCATCCACCACCACGTCGAGAACTGGCACCCCAGGCCCGGCCTCAACGAAGAAAGCTCCTCCCAAGCGAGGACAGAAAGGCAAGGCCAAGAAGATAGCAGCAAAGTACAGGGACCAAGACGAGGATGACCGTGCCGCCGCCGAAGCCCTGATCGGTGCAACAGTCGGCCAAAAGAAGGCCGAAGCCGAGGCAAAGGCTAAAGCGGAGCGTGAAGCAGAACTCGCAGCCGCCAAGGAGCGACGGCGGGCACAACATCAACGGCAGCAGAAGGAGACTGCCGAGCACGAGGAGATTCGGCGTGTCATGATGGACGAAGGCATCGACATGCTTGATGTTGACGAAGCCAGCCACATGACGGAGCTGGATGCTCTCGTCGGCACGCCACTGCCCGGCGACGAGATCCTTGAAGCCATCCCCGTCTGCGCCCCTTGGAACGCCCTGGGACGCTTCAAGTACAAGGCCAAGCTTCAGCCCGGAACAACCAAGAAGGGCAAGGCCGTCAAGGAGGTCCTCGATAGGTGGAAGGTCGACTCAAGCAAGAAGGGGGCCATAGATGAGAGCAGCCGTGACTCGGAGCGCATGTGGCCGCGCGAGGTGGAGCTGATCAAGGCACTCAAGCCCGAGGAGACGTTCAACGTCGTGCCAGTTGGCAAAGTGAGGGTCATGATGTCTGGCGGTAGCGGAGGAGGCAGCGGCGGCGGGAAGAAGGGTGGCGGGGGTGGAAAGGGGCAAGGTAAGGGAGGCCGAGGAGGTAAGGGCTCCAAGAGGTCATAGGTAGTCGCGGATATGTCTGTCTCAAGAACCAGAGAGGTAGCCAGAAAGGAGATGGATTAGAGATATCTATGGAACTGATGGTACCTATCCAGACGCTTCATGACAATGACAAAACAAAATAGGCCGTGGCTGCGCTATTGCAACATGCAACTTCATGACGTGACCAAAATACATGCTGTTCAATCCCACACATGCCTCCTGACTCGATATGTACCCAACTCAACAACCATCACGCTCACCTCACACTGTAGCTGATCTTGTCAAACCTCCTCACATCAGGGGGCGTTCGCGCTATGCACAGCTCCTCACAAAACATGCCCCATTCGCCACTCGTGGCCTCTCGCACCGCATCTCCCAGGCCTCTGTTGTAACGCTCGCGGTAGGCCTGCTTGACGGCACGCATGTGGTCAGGGTCCCAGTGGTATCGGACAAGACGAGAGATGAGCAGTTCCCGACGGAGACCGTCCTTGCGAGACGCAGAGATGGCGTGGTGCAGCAGGAGAGCGTCTCGGACGGGTCGGTTGATGACGCCATTGAGAATATGCGCGAGGAGTTCACCCTGAGACAATGTTAGCCGTTGACGTCAGATAGGTAAGTAGGGGTTTTCTGAGACACTCACCACTAGGTTTCCACTCTTCTTGAGGGCATCGCGGGCAAAGTTGGCGCGGAACTGCCTCTCGTACTCCTGAAGGATGGCACGCAAGTGAGAGTCACTGCGCTGGACAATGATGGTGATCATGGCCGTCTCGCCACCCTTCTCGGATCTAACAGCACGGCGCAGGTCGGCAACGTCCTGGTCGACCAGGCCATAGTCGAGGGGCTGCAGGCGTCCGTAGTGGTCGTACTCCTCCATCCGGCGTTCATCGAGGACCATGAGGACAGCCTTCTTAAACTTGTCCTCCTTGAGTTCCTCCTTCATGCACTTGATGAGGCTGTTGTCGTACTTCTTGTCGGTAAAGGCATCCTTGATGAGGCGGATCTCGCCGTTGGTACGGCCCATGAGAGACTCGATGAGGAGCTCGCGGCGCGTCTTGTCACCCTGATACCAGAAGTTGGCCCAGTAGGCCTCGCTCTCCCACCTTCCCAGGGCGACCGAGTAGCAGGCCTTCATGAGGAGCGGGTCCTCGTCCTTGAGACGGGCGCGGATGTGCTTGGCGAGGTTAACGCCCTTGCGTTCCGGCCCCGTCTTGACGAGCCGCTTGTACTCAGCGCGCAGCTCCATGACCTGCTCGTGTGTCAGGCTGGGCAAGATCTCGATGAGCGGCGCCGTGTCAAGCCGGTGGCTGCTCTTGAGAGCTTGCGCGAGTTGGGTCGTTATGTCCTCGGCATCGTGGAAGCGAGCGCGTCGGCTGCGACGTCTGCTGTCACCCTCGTTGTCGGAGCCGAGAGGAGAGAGTGGCTCAAGGGCCTTGTCATCAGCTGAAGGTAGCAAGAGAGGCGAGGGCATGGGAGAGCAGGCCTGGTAGGTGCCGTAGTACGACTCCAACATGGGCGACGGTGGGGCATTGGCAAGTGATGCGCCAGCTGCCAGTCCACCAGCAGTCAACCCACCAGCCAGCGCAGTGTTTACGCTGAGAGATGACATCTTCTCAGTCGGAGGCGCAGGAGACTTGTCCTTGCGGCTGCGGTGTTTATCCTTGGATCGCGATCTGTGCCTATGGTGATGAGGCGACTTCTCCCTTCGGCGAGATCGATCTCGAGACTTTTCACGTTTTCGGCTGCTGGAGTCGACCCCGAGCCTATCCGAGCTGCTTCGGCCATCCTTCTCCTTGCGCCGGTCGCGGGACCTGTCGCGATCACGCTCCTTGGGCTCAACGGTCAAGACATTTGTGTTGTACTCAGTTCTGTATGCGTCCTCCCTTGACCTTCGAGGGCCATACTCGTCTACGGCCGGGCTGAGTGGACGCCGTCGGTCAGGGTCATACTCATGATCGCCGTGCGCATACGTGGGCTGCTGTGGGGGGTAGTATTGGTCCTTGGGAGGGGGAGCACCGCTGTGCTGCTGAGGATAGTACTGATCCTTGGAGGGAGGAACACCGCCTGGTTGCTGTTGGGGATAATATTGGTCCTTGGGGGGTGGGACACCAGTGGGCTGTTGTTGAGGATAGTACTGACCCTGAGTTGGAGGGACATTACCCTGCTGCTCCTGAGGGTAGTACTGGTCGCGAGTGGGAGCAGCACCAGTGTAGACACCGCCACGAGTTGTAGTCGGATTGTTGCCGCTGTAAGAACCAGACACAGCCTGGCTAGCGGTTGAGGGTATTCCCGAGGCCTTGCCGTAAGCCAAGTCATCTGACGGGCCCTTGGGACGCGAAGGCGTCGAGGGCTTGCCATAAGCTAGGTCATCGTCATACTTGTCTTTGCGGCTGCGGCTGTCCTTCTTGTCCTTTTCCTTGTCGCTGTCCGAGGACTGGCCAGTGATCTTTGCGGCGATCTTGCGACTGTACTTTTGTGGGAGAAACTTGAACTTGTCTTCCTCTTCCTCCTGGCGGCGGTCATGCTTCTCGTCGCGGGGCTCAACAGTGCGTGTGTAGGGCTCCTTTTCCTTTTCGCGACGATTGTCCTCTGGGAAAGCTCCTGGCGGATTGTTGTCTACCCTCTCGTGCGAAGCGCGGTACGGCGAGTCGTGGGGCGGAGAAGCTGTTCGGTATGTCGGCTGCTGGGAGTAGTCGCCTTGTTCGCCGGGAACCATTGGGTAGAGGCCACCCTCCTCAGGGTAAGGGAGGGCGCCGCTGGCCTTGGGGTCGCCGGGGCGATTGTAGCGATCATCAAGGTCGTCTTCGGGGTAGATGTAGCTCGATTCGCGGTCGCCATAGCCGGGGCGTTCGGAGGGAACTTCATCCTTGGAGCGGCGATCGCGGGATCGGGACCTAGAGCGGCCCTTTCTCGAGCGGTCGTCGACGTTGAGAGACATGATCTCTTCTTTTTTTTCGCTCAGCGCTCAGGCCCAGCGACCACTCAAGGATCTAGCTTGGGCGGCGATCTGAGAGCGCAAAGCGGGGGATGGTTCGTGGGGTCGCGATACGATGCCCACGTTCTCTGACAACAAGAAGCAGAGAAACTGCGACAATGGCAAGGTTGGAAGGAGAGAAGAGAGAGGATGGAGTAATATAAAGAGGAGAAAATCCAACGTCTCGTACTCGCGAAGCAGACGCCCGATTGAGCTCCCGTTGCAGTAAAGCCTGCCTCTCGCTCGTTGGGTCACACGCCTCCGTCAATGGCGGGCGGTCCGGGCTGAAACCTCACCCGCAGGAGCTTTTAGGGCCATCTCTGGAGCAGTTTGCGCCAAGGCCAATCCCAATCCCAGGGCATCCCAGGCGTCTTTGCCCGTCATAGGGTCAAGGCCGAGGCGCCAAGGGAAGCAGCCTGGAGCGGCGATGCAGCGTCTGCAGGAGATGCCCACAGGGCAGGCCAATGGCGCGCAGTCTCGCGGGCGACCCCGAGCGCTAACAGAGTTCACCGGGCCGCTTGCTGGGGCTGTTCACCTCAGAGGCTGACGGCAGGGGAGGGGACCAGAAGCTGTCTGGCGGGGCTGGCGGGGTGTATTGACGCATGCGGATGCTGATGGATGGAGGAGGTTGGATGGATATTACGATGTGACCTGACGACGGCATTTCAGACGCATTTCAGACGTGAGAGATGGTCATGTTGGGGGCCAAAACCCGGGGCTGAGATGCACAATGTCGGATTGAAAACCACTCTGTGGCGTGACTGTTGCGTCCTTGACTTGATCAAGGTCAACAACTCAGCAGGCATCATTGTCAACATTGATCAACCCTTGACCAAAGTTCTCGAGTGTCTCACCTGTTACTCCATCCGAACGCTTCCGTGACATCATGCCAACAACGCCCTTGATCAGCATCTAAGCTCCGACTCTCAAGACCAACCTTTTGCAAACCCAAATCACCATTGGGCGAGCCCTAGTCAACTGTCTTGACCTCCGAGGTTGAATTTGACGTGGGCTGGGCGAGTGGCAGTGTTGCACCAGCTGAAGAGGCGACGAATGGCAACCTGGAGGAGTCTGGATGTATTTATTCTTGTTGCGGTACTCGTTCTCCTCGCTGGAAAACATATAGCGCCTCATCCTTGCCTCCGAAGCTCGGCAGGGCAATCTGCACCACCTTGGTCCATTCCTTGTGCTCCCTCTCCATGAACTCGTCCATGGTCATGCCCTTGAATCCCGTGTAGCTGTTGTGATTCTGCGTGCCCACGACGGCGATGGTGTCGCCCCTGGAATGCCGTCACCAAGTTCCTCGTGAACCCCCCCTCGGTGCCTCCGCCAACTCCGCCACCGACAACGGGATACACGAGCAATAGGACCATGTCCTTCCCGCCTGCATTCTTGCGCAACCACTTGACGCCGTCCGATATGACCGTGTCGGCAACCCAGTTGACTCGCCATTCGCTCTGCATGTTGTCCACCGGATGCACCGTCAGGCCGTAACGGCGCAGCATGAATGCCCAGTAGCCGTTGCCTGAGCCAATGTCGGCGACGGGCCGCCCGTCGGCCAACGTCTTGAGTATGGACAGGCTCTCATGCGACGGCGTCGCGCAGCCAAAGTGGTGCATGAAGATGGGGAGGACATGATGGCTGGTGGCCACACGCTCTGCCGCCGGACAAGGGCCGCACCACTCGAGTGACCGGCACGACCACGCCCAAAAATCGTAATAAGGGTTCGCGCTCGGGGGCTTCTTGCACTTGGGCACCGTGAGCTTCGCCGTGAGCGCCGGGTGGAGGTATCTCTTCCCGTCCAAGTTGGCCGCCACCTCTCCCCGGGTCGAGCCCTTCTTGGCGTTTGTCCCCAGGTTCTTGAGCACCGCGGCCGTGGCCGTTGCCGGATTGAAGATGGAGATGTAAGCCTCAATGTCAGCCTGCGGAGGCGCATCTCTCTGCGGCAGCTTTCAGCCTCTTGTCATCTCTACCGCGTCGAAAGGCTTGTTTGCTTACAGGCGAACCATCTTCGTTGCGGTACCAGGTGTGTAAGCCGTTCACAGCACCTAGACTGACGACGCGCTGTACTTGAGCGAGCCTCACGCTTGTTACGGCATGGTATGTGTAGAGGTCCTGCTCGGGGAGCTGCAGCAGCACTCGGCTGGCGTTGTAGAGATCATCCTTGGCCAGCAGATCCAGGGCTTGCTTCTGGCGGTCGACATCCTGGATGAGGTCCTCGGGGCTAAAGGTCGGGCTTCCGACGCAGTGGGTGAAGCTTGCAGGTCGAGACATTTCGGGAGGGCAGCCACGGAGGCTGAAGCGCATCAAAGAAAGTGCCTTGCTTGTGGTTGATGGTGACGTTGGAATGGATATCTTGAGCAAAAGTGGATACGCGTGGTGCGTGTGTGGGTTGAGCGGTGGCTTTGCATTTACTGCCCTGCATGCAAAGTACAGTACCACGGTAGTGGAGGGTTCAATTGACTCGACCCCAAAGTCGTTGGAACAATGCCAGTGCGAGAGGGTCTTGAGGTGACATGTCAGCTTCACGGCTTGCCTTCTTGAGGCGTGTTGATGTTGAGATCAGAGGGGGTAGTGGTGGAAGGAACAGCAGTGGCAGGATGGCGTTGACTGTCTGTCACACGTTACACACACTAAATGGGAACGGATGCGCTAAGTAACAGGGTAGACTTTAGGACTGATTGATATGGATTGATTGTATCCGTAGATCCATCAGATCATCTTTGTATGCATGCATGTGCCTATTTGGAGTGGGAAGATAGGCAAAAGGCGAGGGGTATGCAAGGATAGAAGCGTTATGGTCACCCTTGGTGGTTAGAACTGATGCTCGTGTGTTTCTTCCACATTTGCAGGACGCAGCCGCATCTCGCACCAAGAACAAGTCGCCACGATAGACTTGCAGCTTTGGCACATAATGTATTATGTGATTTGTTTCACGCATTTCCCGTCGGCAACTGCGCCTCGGGCAAGTCAAGATTGGCATATGAATCAATCCCAAGCCCATCACCTCAACTTGGGGCACCAGCTCGTAAAGGGGACTTGTCATTCACCCAATATAAATGGATGGCAAGTGACCCAGCCAATCCCCGAGGCTCCCGACCACAACGCCAGCCAAGACGGCTCAAGACACAAAAGTAAAATGCCTGGCCGCTAAGGGGATTCCACAGGCTGCTCGTCAATCTGTGAGGCTCACTTTACGAGTGGTTTCACTCGCCATCATCTGCCACTTCTTGGCGAGATGCCTCAAGCCCATCCCTAGGTCCAATCCGGCCCGTTCCACAGACCTGGGCTCCTTCCCCAAGACCTGGACGCATCTGCCCCACCCGCTCCTTCCCTCGGGCTAGTGTGGTGTAGCGCACCGACCTCGTGCGGGTTGTAAATCTACGGAGATTCCAGGCGCCTCAAGCCCGGCCCGTCTCATTTGATAAGAGGCTGGAAAACTTGCTTCTTACATGACCAGGAATCCAGCCAAAGCCAGGTTTACCGCCAATAACTCCCGCCTGCCCGCCTGCTTGCCTTCCAGAGGCTGCCTGAGCAAGAGTCAGAATCAGAGCCAAAATCTGGGAAGCTGAATCGAATCAACTTGGACAGCCTAACTTGTCTGCGTGCGAGCTGCATCGTCTTCCGCTCGGCCTGCCGTCTCGCGTCTCCGCCGCTGCGACACCCCGATGAGCATCGGCACAGTCGAGACAGAGAGACGCGTGTGAAGAGGCACCAGCAGACATTGTATTTCTAGCTGTCCTCCTGGCACTGCCCCTGACTTCCTGGGTAGCCCACTCTTCTCCTATACACCAGGTACAGGTCTACAAGCTTAAATCCGTCTTCCCGCCGGCGCATACTTTCTTTAGCACAAATATGAGTCAGGAACAAAAGGGGGAGACGAGACGGACACTTCCGCTCCCTACCGGAGAAACCACACAGCCCAACGACTTTCGCGCAGATGGCAGCTCGAGTTCCGCGCCAGTCAGCCGAATAGAATCTGGAGCGCTCGACGGCCAAGGTCATGCGCAAGGAGGAGACTATGTTCAACCCGTGTCGAAAGCTGGAGTAGCTGAAGAAGGCCCCCGCCCCATTCAATCCCAGACAAGCAAACCATCCGCGGATCCATCGACGCCAACACAGTCGGGAGAGACTCGCAACACAATGGCCCAAGAGAAGGGTGCTGCACAGGGACCAGCTCAATCCCCCAAAACCGACAGCGCGAGCCCGCCACCTAAGAAACAGCGACCATCGTCTCTCGTCATGTCGCCCCTTACACATCCCAACGGAATTTCCATGTTCCCCGACTTGTCAACTGTGGAGCAAGAGGTTATGTCGAGAGAAGCATTGGCCGAGGCCGAAGAAAACATCATTGCCGACAGCGCCGAAGTGAGCACCGTGGGCGACAGCGCGTCTGATGCAGGATATGAGAGTGACAGTGTCACCTCTGCCAGTACCTCGGTTGGCTCATCTGTTCGAGACTACATGTACGAGAATGGACGTCGCTACCACAGCTTCCGCGAGGGAGCTTATAACTTCCCCAACGACGATGTGGAACAGGAACGAGAGGACATGAAGCATGCCATGGTGAAGCTGCTTTGCAGCCAGAACCTCCACTTTGCACCTATTGGGGCCCATCCCCAGGAAATCCTCGACATTGGGACCGGCACTGGTATCTGGGCGATTGAGAGTAAGCCCCTAGAAGAGCGATACCTGTCTGAAAGATGCTGAACTAACACCGGAATAGTGGGCGACCAATACTCGAGCGCAAACGTTCTGGGAATTGACCTTTCGCCTATACAGCCAGACTGGCTGCCACCCAATGTTCGCTTTATGGTCGACGATGTCGAGTCTCCTTGGCTACACCCCCGAAACCACTTTGACTACATCCACTCTCGGCATACTGTAATGGCGGTCAAAGATTGGCCGAAGCTCTTTCAACGTGCTCTCGAGTAGGGTTCCCGTCTGCTGATTTGTATAGTATAGTGCTGACACCAAGCAAGGCATCTCAAACCAGGTGGTTGGATTGAACTTCAGGAAATCCATCATTATCCACACAGCGCAAAGCATGGGGGCATGGTTCCTCCGGATGCGCACCCCGTCGCCCAGTATTGGTCACTCATTACTCAAGGACTTGTTTCGCTGGGAGTCAACTTCCATGCTGCTGCGGGAGGTGTCTTGGCGGCAAAGATGCGAGAGGCAGGCTTCGTTAACGTCACTGAGCGGGTCTTTCACGTCCCTCTGGGAACCTGGCCTAAGAACAAGGTCCTTAAGACGGTTGGGCTATACTGGCGCACTATTTTAACAGATGGGCTGCAGGCAATTGCACTCGGCCCACTGACACGGGGTCTGGGATGGGATCGCGAGAATGTGGAAGTGCTTCTGATAAATGTCCGAAGGGCATACAACGACAACTCGGCATTGCTGTACATGCCGATGCACATGGTATACGGGCAGAAGCCACTATAAAAGGAGCGTGGAAAAGAGCACAGCGAAACACGGCAGGATTGGGAAGGTGATGGCGTTTACAGAGAATAACTCGGGCGCCAAGCAGCCAGAGTTTGGAGCGCAGCGTGCCGAGCCGGGCAAACGATGGCGCCGCGGGGTGGCTATGGGGAAAGGAATGGAATGGGAGCGGAAACTATCGGGGGATCAGACCCAGCACGATGAGTTCGCAGAGGAAGCCATCCTTGGCCACGGTTGTCCGAGATTGCCGGCACCTACCAGCAAAGCAAGGCACGACGAGGCAAGGCAAGGGGCAGATGCTGGATTAGATATGACATGGGCTTGCTCCAGAACATCCCATCTATGACCCCATTTCTCGTTCTACTCAACAGCCTCGCAACTCTCAGGCAACTTGGAGCATGGTGTGACAGCTCTCTCCGAGATCTAGTTGCACGTGTGCCTCGCTTGGTTGCATTCAGAAGCTCACCGCCATAAACAATACAATCCTCGTCCGTGTTATCTTTTGAAGGTCAAAGCACCTTTCACCTACAGTTTCTTTGACATCAGACTATATCTTGTGTCCGTTTCGAGTTGCGGCCATACATCAAAGTATGTATCACGACTCTTTTTCTCCCCTCTCATGGCTTCGCCGGGGTAACTGGTCCCAAGTGAGACAGGCACAAACATGGGTCATTCCTGTCAAGCCCAATCGGAGAATTGTTGCTGTGTCACAACAGATGCACCAATGTTTCGTGCAACGGAAGCATTGAGTGGCATCTAATGACTGGCAATTGAGTGGTTGAGCTTAAAGGTTGAGCTTAATGAATGATGCCAAGGCTAGCACGCAACATGACCGTCCGTCCCATCAGTCTGGTCTGGGTCGCAGCCGAAAGCTTGCTTCTTGAGCGTGGTCCGACGGCCGGTCCGCGGGGGGTTTGCCCATCTGGGCCTGGACCAGGACGACCATCGTCGCTTCAGGCGCGCGCGATAATGTCTCATTTTATCAACTCGGTCGGTCGACTAGCAGGGCAAACCATTGGCTCCGAGGCCCGAGTGGGCGGGCTCGCCCACCTTGGTTCTGGGCCAGTTCGCGAACCGACCTTCTTTTGCTTCTGCATCGCTGAATTGTACCTTGCCTTGTTGTTGTAGCTGCTGACCCCTATCCGAAACAGAAAGTCGTCTTCACTGTTGAGAGAGAGAGAGAAGCAACTCATTCGAGATAATTCCCGCTGAGACGCTCCAAAATGACCAACGATTCAGTTCAGTCGGGATCCGAGCCTGCGGTACCAGTGGGTCGGACTACGGAAACGTCTCATATGATCCAGCTGGCCAGGAAGATCACCGAGGAGACTGAGAAGCTTGACAAGTACCTGAGGGAGAATGGACTTCCGGACCCCGGATTTGACGTTGATGCTCCTGGCGACTTTCCCGCGCTGCCAGACGATATCCAAAAGAGCCGCCAGGAAATTGTGTATGCTACAAATGAGCTAGGTCTCCTTGTTAGAGGACCTAGGGAGTCTGTTAGATGGGGTGTTTGGAGTGTAAGTAAGCTTGTTTTTTGAGTTTTGGCTTTGAGGGCTGACCCCGTTTGCAAAGTTTCTGGATACTGTAAGCTTGCAGATTCTCAACAGCTACGACATTCGTAAGTCATTTTTAACTTTATTTGGTAATCTATAGGTGTTCTAATGCATTGTAGCTAGCCTTGTTCCTCTGGATAGGCCTATTTCGTTGGCTGAGCTGGAATCCAAGACCACGCTTGATCCCATCAACTTGGCTCGCAACCTTCGCCATGCCATGACAAACGCCATCTTCCAGGAGCCAACTCCCGGATACATCGCCCATACTGCCGCCTCCAAGATGCTACTGAAGGACGCCAACCTCAGATCCTGGGTTGGCTTCAACTCGGAGGATATCTTTCCCGCGGCTGCCCACTCCTTGCAGGCCATCCGAGATTATCCAGAGGCTACCTCGCTCACGCGCACCGGCTTTAACGTTGCCTTTGACACGGTCGACAAGGAGCCCATGTTTGCAACCTTTGGCAAGAACCCCGCGCGTGCTAAGCGTATGGGTCAAGCCATGGCCAGCTTGACTGGAGGCAAGGGATACGAGGTTTCGTACTTTGTCGATAACTATGACTTGTCTGACGTGGACGCAAACGAGGGCACGCTGGTTGATGTTGGAGGGAGTCATGGGTTTGTTTGCGCCGACTTGGGCAAGAAGTGGAAGAAGATGAAGTTTGTGGTGCAGGATCTACAAAAGACGGTTGACAGCGCCCCCAAGCCGATTTGTGAAGATCAAGACGTGGCCGAGCGTATAACCTTCCAGGCTCATGACTTTTTCACAGAACAGCCTGTAAAGGGCGCTGACGGTACGAGCTCACAAACAGTCAGCTGTTAATACAGCGCTTGCTAACAGAAATCTCCAGTCTACTTCTTCCGCTGGATCATCCACAACTACTCGACCCCCTATGCCATCAAGATTCTCAAGAACCTCATCCCAGCCCTCAAGCCCGGCGCCCGCATTGTTATTAATGACCACTGTCTCCGGGTGCCTGGGTCCGAGAACCCGTGGGACGAAAAGGTGATGCGCAGCATGGACATGGTCATGATGGTGCTCCTCAACGCCCAGGAGCGGACCGAGAAGGAGTTTGAGGACCTCTTTAAGGCTGCTGATGAGCGCTTTGTGTTCAAGGTTTGTTTCTTGTTTCATTCCCGATTCTGTCTTTTGTTTGTGTGCCTGTGCTGACATTGTTTGTTCCCAGGGTGTTACGAGGGCGGATGGATGTCGCATGGGTGTTGTTGAGGCTGTTTGGCAGCCCGAAGCAATCAACGGGGCACATGACTGATTGAGAATATAGATCCAGCGATAACGGGTAAATCGTAATCCTAGGAAGCCTGGCACTAGCAATATCGTGTCACCTTGTTTTTGTCCTTGGTTTGGTTGATGTGCATTTGACAGTTGCCTTACTCGCAACTTTGAGTTGCTTAATTATACATTATATAAACATACAGAAAACCTTTTGCCCTCTCCTATACCTCCACATTAACCATGTTTTTCTCGAACTCGTCTCTGGACTGTTGTGCATCAAAGCTGTTACTCGGCACTTGTACTCGTCTCGATCTGTTCGGCCTGACCACACTTATACACCGTGCTCATCACCTGGCACTTAGTTCTTGTCCGACCCGAAACCACCTCTCATGGCAACTTCTGCACCCAACTCGGAAATTGTCTTGTCGCTTAGGACTTCAAATACCGACACTTCGACCCCGCAGTTGGTCACAACCCAGTTGCGGACTCCAACAGCAACAAGCGAGTCAACTCCGTACACGTTGGGTGGTTTTCCGGTGTCAATCTCCTCGGGAAGCATGTTCATGGCCTTGGCCAGCATCTGAGAGAGGCCTGTCGTGACGATCTGAGCGGCTGCTTCCGTATCGGCGCAGCGAGAGAGCAAGGATCTCATATCGACCTTCTCAGAGCCATCCACCACCGTCAGGTCAAGAGGTGGCATGTCGACCTGGTTGAGATGGCCGTAGAGCGCAGTCCGGGTCCAGTATGGGTCAGCTGGCTGGTTCTGTCGGATGAGGCCGCCAGTTCCGATGCCCATGATGACTTGAGGAGGCATATCAGTCCTAGGAGTAACCTCCATGGTGATTGCGTGTGTGATCACGGTGAGGAAGTCTTGGTGTCGAATTCCGTAGAAGCCACTGCCTCGGAGCTTGTCGAGGATCTCGTCATCCTCTGCGAGCATTCCCGCGCCAAGGACCGGCCCAAGGTCGATAGAAACTGCATGCTTGCCTTTGGATCGGTAGCTGCGAGCGAGAGCGTCTTGGAAACAATTTCCGGCGGCATAGTTTGCCTGGCCTCGGTTGCCGATGACTCCCGCTGAGCTGGAGAGGAAGATGAAGAAGGGGTCCTTAGTACGGGCTGAGATAATTCGGACGAGATTGTCAGAACCGATCGCCTTGGGTCTGAATGCGGCATTCCAATCCGAATAAGTCATGTTCTCGAAGACGGCATCTTTGATGACGGCAGCACATTGGAAGACGCCTTTGATGGGGGGCATATCCAGCAAGACATCATGCTCGATCACCTTCTCTAGAGCCTTTGCATCGCAAATGTCGACCTGGTAGACTTGCACGTCAATACCTTTCTTGGTGAGGTCCTCAATGAAGAGGCGAGAGGCCTCAGACGAGGCACCGGAACGTGACAAAAAGGCGATATGCTCTGCCCCGTTGTTTATCAGTAGTTCGCAGATACTGCGGCCAAGTCCGCCCAACCCTCCTGCTAGAAGGTATGTAGACTTGCTGCAAAGGGTCTCACTAAGAGACTTGATAGGCTTGGGAGCTCGGGTTGACACAAGCGGGTTGGATTTGAGGCCTCCAGTGACCGCAACAAGGCCAACATATGGGCTCTTCTCAACAAGCTCGAATGCCTGCTTGATGTTGGGCAACTCAACACGCTTTAAGAGATCTTTGTCGACAGCGAACTTCTCTTCATCATACTCTGCGAGCTTAACAATCTTATCGAGGAGCTCCGAGACGTAATCTGCGTCGTGCTTTAGCAAACTCGCCAAATCGAAGTTGATAAATGAAGCAGAAGTTGATGTGACGCTGATAGGAGGTGGGCAAGGCGACCTGCTTGCAAACTGAAAGATGGTGCCACCTGGAACGAGTCAGCGTGTGTGTAATAGGAGACACATGGTGAACTTGCCTGTGCGGACGCACTTGAAGTTGGCCTCAACGTGGTCTTGAGTCGGGTTGTAAACAAGATCGACACCCTTGCCTCCAGTGCGGTCGCAAACAACATTGACAAAGTTATCCGAGTCAGCCTCGATGATGTGATCATTCTTTAGGCCCAGCCGTTTCAGAGCAGATCGCTGGAGACTCAAATCTGGCCTCTTGATGGTTGCAAAGACCTCGATGGACAGTTGAGATGCCCAAGCTATGACGGCCAAACCAAAGGAGCTGGCTCCAGTGTGGACAAGCACCGTCTTGCCTTGACCTAGTCGTCCCACCTTTACAAGTGAATGATAAGCGCTTACGCATTGACTAAGAGGTAGATCATATGGCCACTTTCTGACGAAGCGGCTGTCGATCTGCGTGGTGTTCTGCAAGGAGCCGTCAACAGTGAGAGCACTGACACGATCACCTGGCATCAATCCAGACACGTTGCGGCCCTTTCGGTAACAGAGCCCCGGAAATCAGCTCCTACCACCGAGTCAACAGTCCTTCCCATGATGGTCTCCAAGTCGGCATGGTTGAGGGTAGCACTGTCGAATACGATCTCGACGTCGCCGGCTTTGGGGTTGAATGTGTCACCGGGAACGAAGTTCATCTCATCGCTATTGAGGCCCGGGCTCTCAATGTGTAGCTTAAGATGACGCTGGTGAGAATGAAAAGGTACCTGGAGAACTCGAGTCGAAATGCTATTCTCCACAATGTCGTTGAGTTGATGGAAGGGCACCAGACGTGGAACATAGGCGATGCCCCCTTTTTCAGCATACTCAAAATCACGAGGGAATGAGCCTTCGTTTTCTTGGAATGACGCCTTGAAGATGTATGAAATGTAGGCGATCGTACGCTCAGAGTCCAGGGACGTTCCCATGTCAAGGTCAAACGTCACGATGACCTTGAGGGGGTCCTCGGAGACTAGGGTACGACTCAATGCGATGATAGGGGCACCTTTGGGGTTCTCGCTCGACATATTCGCGCCGCGAGTGACCCAGAGAATCCCCTTGGCGTTCTTCTGGAGAGAATGGAAAGCGTTGAAGTCATCTTCGTTCCAGTGAAACACCGAAGCGTCTTTGGCTTCGCCCGAGGCAAAGTCAAGCAAGGAAATGACCACCTTGCCCTTGAGTCTCGCAGGGTCCTTGAGAACCTCAACGAGATGCATAGTCTGAATCTTCGACCAAGGCTTCGACTTGATGATGAGATTACCGGCAAGCGATGTGGTTTCTGGTTGAGGCGAGGTGGGCAGTAGAACGACGACATCAGTCGCAGCCGATGGATGAACACCACGAACGGGATATTGCACTAGGAACTTCCCAATGTTTCCGGCTTCCCAATGAATGAAAGAGACTGTATGTCCTTTGATGGGCTGCTCTGTGGTCTCACCGCAAGCTTCCAAAATATGCCCATGCCGTTTGAGGTGCTTGAACAGGTTGGAAATGACGACGCCCTCTCGATTGCAGACAATGATCAAATCGTACTTTGGCATGGGCTCAGAGCCATCGATGGAGATGTGATCGATGAATGCTCCACGGAACGGGCCAGGCCCAGCAAACTCAAGCAGTCCATCATTCTCGGAAACCTGAGCTAGGGAAAGGCGAGAGAACCATGGCCACTCTCGGTAAATGAAATTAGTAAATTCATAATCCTGAGAAGGCTGGTCTTCAATGAGATGGGACACTGTCTTAGCTGTCCGGAATGATCCGGCATGCAAACAAGCGGTTGTAACAAATTCTGCAATGAGCCTGCTACCTCCGACTTGGAGGATAGAGAGTCCTGGGAACTTGTATGCGAGCCGTTGAATAAATTCATAGCCGTTGCCTTGGTGGTCTATAAACCTAGGATCCTCTTTCCACACGACGTGAGTGCAGAGGGTGCGATGGTTAGACAGAAATCCGCCTTGAACGACTGGACTGGAAATTCCCGTCAAGTGAAGACCATTGATGACGACAGAAGGTCTCGTCCAGCAGGACTGCGCCATGGAAATGTCTGCATTTGCGTCGCGAATGCCACTGCGTGTCGCACTCGCGTATCCAGTGAACGTATTGCCCTGGTCTCGAGAGATGTCTGATGACACAAAGATGCTCTTGATGTAAGTTGGCACCATCGGTTCGTTGTCGATGGCAAAAAGAGTCTGAAACATGGAGTCGAGAGTAGCTGGATGGATCAGATGGTCGTATTCAAACTTGGCTGGCATCTTCGACTTTGTGTCGGGAACGCGGACCTGGCTCACGCAGCCATGGTCGCCCTTGCGTATCTGTGTGATGTTCTGGAACAATGTGCCATAGTTCATGCCGACAGTGTCGAGAAGTTCATAGAGCTGTCGTGGGACAATGGGCTTCCCACAGGTAGCTTTGACAGACTCGTACCTCTTCTGATGCTGGCCGAAAGTGGCCTTCCACTCACCCTGCTGGTACCGAGCTTGGATCAAACCAGTGGCATGCTGTTCCCATGGAGCATCAAGTGGCTTCGAGTAGATGGAGAATTCGAAACAGGGACTGTGCCTCTGATCAGCTGCAACGGGAGATGCGCGCTTGAAGTTCAGAGCCGTCTCTAGCCCGTGCGCTGTGCTTGGAATAATCATGGCCCTGTCAATACGCATGTCGGTGATCTCGTACCCAAGGAGTCTCTTGTCATCCTTGATCAGCTGGCGGATACCCTCTAGGGCCATTGTAACCATGCCAGCAGCAGGGTAGATGATGGTCTTTTGCACCCGGTGATCCTGAATCCAGGGGTTCTCCGAGATGCGAAGAAATCCGCGCCAGCGAGGTTCGAATGAGATGGCATCAGCCGTGGGGGCGCCGATCAGATCCTGCCGTGGGAACTCCCTGAATCTGTTGGCCTGTCCAAGGTGTGATTCATGCCAGTAAGACTTGGTGTGGTTCCAAGGATAAGGAGGGAGATCTGAAAGGCACTTGAGCGGGACCTGATAAGACCCTCGAGAAACAACCTTCTTCATGCTGACGGAACAACCCCAAGCCCAGAGTTGACCGATGGCACTGAGGAGGGATATAGCCTCGTGTGAACCCTTTCCTCGTAAGACTGAACCATACGTCGACCTAGCCCTGTAGCCAATGCTCGACCTTATGTCCAGAGCTGGGGAACGCAGAGCCGCGACAGGACTGAGCTCGAGGATCACATCCGGGCACTCCTCTGCCGGTAGCTCCATCACTGATTCCATGGCACCCAGAAAGTTGACTGGAGATACCAAGTTCTCAGCCCAGTAGTGTTTACCAAGACCAGAGCCCTCAACGGGCGCCCCGGTGACTGAAGAAAACATTCTCACCCCCCTAAGATGCTCTCGAGGAGTGATGAGTGCCAATGCCGACTTGTACTCGTTCTCGACCAACTTCATGTGCGAAGAATGGTAGGCAACTTGGACCGGGAGGATTTGGCAAAAGATGTTCTTGGCCGAAAAGTCGCCGTTGGCCCGCAGAATGCAGTCCCTTGTCCCAGACAGCGTCGTGGAGCGAGGGCTGTTGATGCATGCAACCTCGCATTGGTAGGAGCTGGTGCTGAAGTGAGTTTTAACATCGAGTACGGAAAGACCGACAACCATCATGGCGCCCTGAAGCTGAGGAGTCTTGAGATTTATGGAAGAGGCCGCTGCGCCGCGGTAGTAGGCGACTTCCCAAGCGGCTTCTCTGGTGAGAGCCCCTGAAGCATAGGCTGCTGCCACCTCTCCTGAGGAATGGCCCACGACATAATTGGGGGTAATGAGAAATGAGTCCAAGAGCTCAACGAGTGCGACTTGCAGAGCAGTGGTTGCCGGCTGGGCGATCCGAGGGTCAGAGATGCGGCTTTCGCCTTCGTCCTTGAGTATCTCTTCAAGAAGATCAAAGGGACTTCCGAGAGTCTTCTTCATGTACAACGAGGCGGCCTCCAGACTGTCGCGGAACGCCTCAAAGGGCAAAAGATCTTTTCCCATCTGCGCAAACTGTGCGCCTTGGCCACAGAAGAGGAAGCAGAGTTTGAACTTCTTGTTCTTTGAAGATCGGATGAAATTGGTCTCATTGATGCTTTGAAGCCGCTCAATGAGTGCCTCCCGAGACCGGGCAACAGTAATATACTTCCATTCGAGGTTAGAGCGACGTGAACCAAGTGTGTAGGCATAGTTGCGAAGGAAGTTGGGGTCATTTCCCTCTTGGGAGTTCAGGTAAGAGAGGTGAGACTCCATGACCCGGTGAAGACCAGATTTCTCATGAGATGAAAAGCAAAAGACTTGAGGATCAAAGCCGATGGTAGGGCTGCACGCGGAAATTGAGGCATTCGCTGAGCTGGTGACGAGGGAGTTGTGGTTGCCCTTAAGCCCACGGGCAGACATGTATTTGGGGGCCTCATCCATGATGACATGGGCATTGGTACCACCAAAGCCAAAGCAATTGACGCTGACACGACGAAGCCCGGGGAGAGGCCATTCCATCATCTCTGTCGGTACCTGGCATAGGTCAGCAAGAGCTGCGGTGATGGAGTGAAGTGAAGTGATCAACTTACCTTGACCTTCCAGGTCTGGAAGTCGACGTCGGGATTGCCATTCTCAAAATTGATATTAGGGGGAATCTTCCCATGTTCCAAGGTAAGGACACCCTTGATCAGTCCGGCGACGCCGGCAGCGCCTTCAAGATGGCCGATGTTTGGCTTGACAGAGCCGACAACGATGGGGTTGCTGACTGTTCTCATAGAGGCCAGCGACTCGGAAATGGCCTTGAGCTCTCGCCAATCTCCAGCCTGCGTCCCTGTGCCATGACATTCGACGTAGGCAGTCTGATTGAAGTCGAGGCCGGCAGACTCATAGATTGAGGTGATGTTTGCGACCTGGGCTTCCTTGCTGGGGAGAGTGATGCCTTTTCATCGTTAGCCGCCTCGTAAGGGGAAAAGAGAGTGGATAGACTTGGCTTACCTGTAGTGTGGCCGTCTTGATTGACCCTGGTGGCCCGTATGACAGCTCGAATGGTGTCGTTGTCCCTCAAAGCATCCTGAAGACGCTTGAGAACTACGACACCGATACCTTCGCCTCTCCCATAACCGTTCGCCCGGGCGTCGAACGTGAAGCACTTCCCATCAGGGCTGAGGAAGTTAAGTGCCGTCATAGGCATCATGGTGTTTGGGGTGAGGATCATGCCAGCGCCAGCAGCGATAGCCTGAAGACATCAGCATCCCTCGGTTTCATTGTTTTCCCAGACTGCAACACGTACCAGTGAAGACTCCCCAGATCGGAGACTCTGCGCAGCAAGGTGCACAGACACCAGACTGCCGGAACAGCCAGTGTCGATGGTCATGCTGGGCCCGTGCAGGTTGAAATAGTATGAGATACGGTTTGCCATTATGGCGATGCCATTTCCAGTAGCAGCATACTGAGGTTGCCAGTCTGGATCTCGTAGGCAGACCTGCTCATAGTCTGGGAGGGTTAGATGCTGGGCTCGTATAGGGTTGAAGGAGGCTTTACTCACCTTTGACAAATGAGCCGACGTAGACAGCCGTGTCGCTTCCGTCGATGTCTTCCTTTCTGATTCCAGCTGTGGTTTCGGTGTCAATACGAGCTCCGCCAAGTGGGAGAGGGTTTATTACCATTTTCTAGCGCTTCGTAGGAGGCTTCGAGGAGAATTCTCTGTTGAGGGTCGATCGCTTTGGCATCTTCGGCAGCGACGGAGAAGAACTAAGGGGGGGTTCAGTCAGACGAGTCACTGGAAATGACAAATGAAGTCGCAAGGAAGGAAGAAAGACTCACTGAAGCATCGAAAGCGGCAAAATCACCATTCAGAAAGTGGGCACCGCGGAAGGAGATCTGGAGTTATGGTTTAGCATCATCGCATTCCTCGCTGGAGATGTCGACGTCGACTTACGCTGCCCTGACGGTCACCGCCGGGATGATAGTAGCCGTCGATATTGAGGCGATCCTTGGGAAACTCGGACCACTGGGACTCACCTCGCTCGAGGACTTTCCAGAGTTCCTCAGGCGAGGAAGCGTCACCCGGGAAGCGAAGGCCGATGCCGACGACGGCGATGTCGTCCATCTTGGCCACGCCGGGAAGAGAGGGTAAGTGTATTGAAGTCAGTGAAGCTTTTCCTTGGTTGATAAGTGTATGCTGGGCAGGTAGGTGCGGATGAAGAGGTGGGGAAAGGAGGTAGGAAATGAAGTGAGGGTTTTGGTGATGAGAAGAAGCGAAGGTGGAAGGGTTGGCTGGGGCCCCTAAGAAATAAACTGAAGTGGGTTGAGTGTGATTCACGACCAGCGAAAAACCAGAGGAAAATGGTTTTGGCTGGAGCTGTAGAGACTAAGGCTGACTTCTGGCGGCTAGGTAGGTCTGCAGCCGGCAGGAGAGGGGGGAGGTGTCGGCTGGCAGACGGACGTTGCCAGCTGCATAGGCACGCATGCAAACGAATGGACGCTGAAAGAACGGTGAACAGGAGGAAAACGGGGTGAGGATGCTTTCGATGGGGCATGATAGTGAACTGTTCGTATACAATAGCATCTCGTCTCTTTATCCTTTGGGAGATGTAACAACAGACAAGGCATGATCTGCTACCATCCTCGAGGATGGTAGCTCGCTGCTCTACAATCTAGGAACCCACCTTGTTGGTCCTAGGGTCCTTTGTAGGAAGGGTGAGTCCCAACAAACGCTGGCAGCTACTCTCCTTTGATATTATTGGCAGTTGGCCATGAATAGCATATGCCCCAGAAGCAGGAAATGCAAATGGAGACCCCTGGGTACCTATCTATGAAACTTGAGTGCGGCGTTCCATAGCTTTTGTTTGTATGGGCTGACCCTCGGCCCAAGTCCAGTGCGTCGCTTGAAGCTTGGACACTATGAGGGATTGCATGTCTGGCATGGCACTCTATGGAGGTGCAAGCATGGAGATGGAATATGTATATGCCTCTCGAGGGACGGAATTGGACGAACACAGCATTTTCTAGGGCAGATCGAGCGGCAGCGTGCTTAGGGTGAGAATGCCATCGTCATCCAACCCATGCTCTAGAACCTGAAGCTACCTGCCTCCAAGTTCTTTCCCAGATGAGCCTCACTACGAATACTGACCCCAGTCACGTGTGGTTGGGAATTGGCCTTTGGTGAAGTGGTGACGATTCTGCATGAGGACCAGGCCGTTTGACTCGACCTCGGACTTGAAGATGATATTGATATTGATGGCACCAAAAAATGTTTCTTTAATAGTATCGAGTCTTTGATTTCGAGAATAAACAGCCTTGATTGGATGAGCAAGTCGTTTGGTGACCTGTCAGTGGGGAATGTGCGGATAGGGGCATGGCCGTTGCGACAGCTTGGCAGCAAACGGAGCTGTTGATAGATTAATCAACCTGCAAGGCTCCGGCGGTCAACATGAATATGACTTTGTGTCAATAAAACACGACGAAATCTCCAAGAGCCAAGGGTCACTGCATCTTGGGAGCTCTCCCGGGGCGCCTCCTCATCCGAGCTTAATGATCAAGCTTGTTTGCATGCGTTGTTTGGTTTTCCACACGGGAAGGGCCGCTACTGAGTAATATACTTGGGTCCAGCGGTCATCAATAGAAGCAGCAATCTTGTCCGGACACGGGAAGCTAGCCGCGTTGCGACGAACACAGTTGAAATGCCGTAATTGGCGACGGGAAGACGGCCAACACTCTCCTACGATCACAACACAGGTCGGGTGATCTTTCCCGGAAAGCCCCAAGGAAATACTCAAGAAAATCAGCTCTTGCATTGATCCATGCCTTTCATAAGTTAGTACTGGCTCAAGTTGTAGGTCGTGACAGGAGATGGGGACGCACGTGACCCCCTGACCAGCTTCACCCGAGTGCAGCTAGCCCGTCTCTAACTGGGACTCACCAGCTACACAGGCACGTTTTTGGAACAATCCCCTCGTCGCCATGATTTTTTGCCGTCTCAAGATGTGGCAAGTGTGGCGGGGTGTGGTGACACCAACGCAACGCGAGGTGAGGCCTGCGAGGCCTCTAAGTCTGAAGACGCGCCTCAGTTCCCAACCGTACCACAAATATCCCTCTATCCATGAGAGCGCTTCGGTATACCATTCTGGGACTTGTCTCTCTCCTCCTAGCTGACAATCTATAGACAGGTCTTACTGAGACCCTCGTACCCTCTGAGGTAGCCTGTCCGCCCGACGGGATAGGAAGAGGTACAGATCCGACGACAACAACCCCATCGAGCACGATACCGCACACAGAGAGTCGGATACCCAAGCGGGGATGGGTTCCCACGGCTTCCAACGCTTTACGCCTCGCATCACTACACAAATAGGGTCAGGAAGCGGAAAGGCTGGAATCGTCTCTTCCAGCCTGTGACCAGCCCCAGAGGTGCGCCATGTGCTACCACGACACAAGCGGGACCCTACAGACTTGCCGAAGCTCGTCGCTTCTCCTCGTTGGTAGCTGAAGAGACGTCGTCGTGGCCTAAGCTGTTCTCAAGTCGAGGCATCTCTCCATACTCCTATACCAACCCAGCATCGAGGTGTCAGGGCAGCATTCATTGAATGACACTTCGATGCCGAGTTCACTCTTGTGATCGACCTTCAGCTCCGATACCAGGAGTGGCGCTTTTGCATCCAGTGTGCGACGAACCAGTTGGTCATAGACAACCATGTCCCACCTTGGGAGCCATGTTCTGGGTAGTACAACACCCGTCATTGCCCTTTCTTTGGCCCGTACTACTGTAAGAGAAGATCTCATCCCTCCCCATAACCCCTGACTAACTATCTACCTGAGCAGAGCTTTGCAGCGTTCGCGATCCGGTGGTCGTTCGCTTGCGGCCGTGTAACCGTTGAGGACGGCATGTCTCAAATACTTATTCGACCCTTCACCTTTATCGGCGAGGCACATCTCGACTGCCTCGTCTGGTACATTGTCTCAGAGAAATCATGTCATCAGCCAGTTGGTTTCTCCTTGCGCATGTTCTTTCTCGGCATCGGCAACTTCTGACCTGATATGAAAAGCAGGTCCCCTTTCCACTTCAGCAAAACCGGTTTGATTCTTGCAGCTCCGCGTTTCCTCTAGCTTATACCATTTATCTATAAGACCCTTCACGGCATCCAAGCGCTCACTATCGTTGCATCTTGGAGACGACTGTGTCCCATTCTGTCCAACTCTCGACCTGCTCGGCCAAGCAAGGTTGCCCCGATATCCTTACCTGATACGACGCCTACCTCTACCTCTACCTCTACGACGGCCTCCATTGGCGCCAAACCACACCTGATCAGAGTTCATCGCCAGGAATCTTCGGTAAACATCACCGATATCTTACGAAAAGAATGCCAAATGAATATCCCATGCCCCTATCTTACCCCAATCCATCCCTGGGTCAGATGGCGATACTGGAAGAACAAAGAGGCGGAGACGCTGGTTCGACAAGAACTATCTCTGGACTACGCAAACATTCTGTTACTGGACCTCGGCAGGCGGTTCTCGTAATATCGTAAGAGACATGAGTATCTTGGTTGAAGGCTCTTACTGATCATCTCAGTCTGCTCGCAGGACTGCTCTTTTCGAGTCTCGACACTTCCATCGTCTCAACTTCTCTCGTTACCATCTCGCATGATCTCAATGACTTTGTCAATGCACCATGGATTGTCCTGGCCTACCTTTTGACTTATATGGGTAAGTTCAATGGGTGCATATCTGGGAACAAAGGCCGTCTGACAAGCGTCATAGGATTCGCAGTTTGTGTCTCAAAACTCAGTGACATTTACGGGCGGCGCAACATGCTCGTGGTGTCATGGGTCTTCTTTGTTGGTTTCTCACAAGGTTGTGGATCGGCTACCAGTATGACGGCTTTGTACGTGGCCTGTTCGATTGTACCATGGTCATAAGCTGACGAAGCTCAGGATTGTATGCAGAGCCTTCCAAGGAATGGGGGCTTCCGGTTTGTACAGCTTGACACAGATCGGTCTGGTAGAAGTTGGACCCTCCCACCGGCCGAGCTTGATCGGGGCCATGATTGGAGCCACTCTCGCAGTTGCCTTTGTGCTAGGCCCTATTATCGGCGGTGCTGTTTCTCAGCTCTCGGACTGGAGATGGTTGTTCAATATGAAGTAAGGGTTGAAACCCGTGCTCAGAGTCTCATCTGACAAGTCTAGCATCCCCTTTGGCCTTGCAACGATCCTCGCCATCACAAACCTGTGGCCACACGAAGACGTAGCACACATCTTTTCTTGGAAGGCATTTACCAGCATCGACTTTATCGGCAGTGCAACACTCCTCAGCAGCTCTGGGTTTCTGGTGTTTGCCGTTCAACAGGCCGGGTCGCAGACGTTTTCTTGGGGAAGCCCAGAGATCATCTCGGCCCTGGCCATTTCAGGTGTCAGCTGGATCGTGTTTGTGTGCTGGGAGGTGTTCCTAGAGACGAAGCCACACCGTCGGATCGAGCCCATCTTCCCTATACGGTTAATGTTGCGACGAGTGTACTCTGCGGGATTACTGTAGGTGATATTCGGCTCCATCTGTCGAGACAGTTGCTAACGCTGGAGTAGCGTGACCATGTTCACAGGGTTCCCATACATTTCTCTTTCGATTGTCATTCCCGAACGATTTCAAATTGTCAACCGCGAAGGCGTCCTTATGGCAGGGTTACACATTCTCCCCTTGCTGGGTGCCTGCGCTATAGGATCGTTTCTAGGGGGCGCAATATCCAGCAAGAAGAACAACACATCCTTTACTCTGCTTGGCGCATCGTGCCTTCAGCTGCTCGGTGTTGGACTAATGTCGACAATGACTAGGCCTGACGGCTATGTCAAAGCCCAGTACGCCTTTCAGGCCATTTTTGGACTGGGAGTTGGCCTGTCATTCTCTGCAGCTACTATCATGACAAGCATCCTTGCTGCCGAACGCAGCGAGCTTGCTTCTGCCCAAGGGGCTGTAGCGCAAGCTCGAGTACTGGGAGGCTGCATTGGGCTGTCGGTTTGCACCGTCATATTCAACTCGCATGTCAACAGATATCTCCAGGAACATCTGACGTCGACACAGCTCGACAACCTCCATCGCTCACCACTGGCGAGTCTGCACCTTCCAATGGGCCTTCAAGACCTGGTCAAACAAGTTTACGCCGGTGCTTTTGCCGAGGAGATCAAAATCATGATGCTCGTCTGTGCTGTCATGGTGGTGATATCTCTGTTTACCTTGGAACGGCGCCCTGAGCCCCTGGAGCGATTGACAGCCTTCCCCAAGGATGAGCTTTCTTCAAGGCGAGGGAGCGACTCGGCGACAGAAATGACTGACATTTCCAGCGCTGAAAGATGTGTTTAGCGGGCATACTGATTCATCCAGAACTCTGCTATCTTTCTACTGGCTGGCATGCGAGAAGAATGTTTTGACGGGCTTTTGGGCGGCGCAATGGAGGCGTTTCGAGCATTATTTGGCGTTACTATATTATCTATGCTGGGATGGCGACGCAACAACAGCAGGATTTTGGTGTTTGTCACAGCGGTGGGTATGGATCGCTATGGGGTCAATACGAACGAGAAGCAGTTGGCGTTGGTTCGACGAGGCGCATTATTGACTGGTATTACGACCCATATTTCTTGGTTGCTTTCTTGTTGGCACTGGATGGGATGGGATGGGATGGTCAGAATGCGGAAGATGCGGAATGTTCCTGGAGTCGATGATACCACCCTTCATGGCCAACTTCTGGCATAACTTTCATTTAGGCAGAGCTTACAAATGCTCAAGTATGAAACATGGTCCAGGTTGCTCAAGTGAAGCCATACAGTGCCACCTCGTCTCTGATGACAGGCAAGTCGAGCCAGAGAGGCAGTCAAACATCTACGTCCCTGAAGGGCGAGAGCCTTGTCATGGCTCGTGTGTCACTGTAGCACTCTCATATTGCACCATGATACCATTATGAATCCGTTGGTCGTGGAAAAAGGACCATGTTGCGACGGTGCGACGGGGCTGTCTTGGGTGTGAGTCGTTCTAGGCACGACAAACGAGGGGATTTGGGAGACCTTGTGATGAGACGGCGAGCACGAGTCGCAACAAGATGAGACGATGGGGTTGCTCAGACTGTGTCTTTGTAAGAGAATGAAGTGAACTCTTGTCTGTCGCAGATGGGAGATCCCACAGACCAGGATTCGAGAGTCTGATTCGAGAGGCTCCTGGCAGAGAGTCTGGCTGTTAGGTGTCACCCCTCTACGCCACCGTCAGCAAGACTTCTCATCTGTCATCTGTCTGCTAAGCATGTCGTGTGACGTACAGGGTATCGAGATCTGGCAGGCAGGCAGGTAGGCTTATGCAAGATGGATGCGGCGACATGGGTGTCTCTTTTGCTCCCCTTGGCTGAGGGTTTGAACTCTGCAGCTCGGTGGCAGATTTAGCTTAACATATTTCTCGGTGGTAACGGTCGGTCTCTTCCCTAACTCTACTCGGCCGAGGGAATGTATCGGTCAGTCGTGGGAAGGGAAGTCAGAACTGTGCCAAAGTTGGGTTAAAGCAAGCACATTTTGTATCAAAAGGATACTCACTCTCGGCCCTTTGAGCCTGTTGTTCATCTCTGGGCCGTTACTTTGGTCACGAGTTGGCTATCGCAAAAGTCTCTTCATCAGTTACCCCTTTTCCGGCACGACCACTGTCCTCGTGCGTGCGAACTGGTCATCATTGACCGTACGTACCGTGAACCGACCTTTTCTAGCATTCTAACCCTGGCTTTTGAGTATGGCGTGACTGCAGAATGGCTCTCTCTTCCCACTAATCCTCATTATTGCTATCGCTGTCGTGGCGGTTGTGGTGGTTATGGTTGGCCCTGGCGGCGCGACTATAACGGCCCTGATGGACGTGAGAGGCTTGCATGGAAATTCTAGGAGTCGCAATGCGGATCTCAGGACCCTTCGTCAAGTTAGAGTAAATAGGTTCATTTCAAGGAGAGTAAGTTGGGGTGCAGTGTCATTGAGGCTACGCTTTATGCAGCATACAAACCTCCACTGTTGATCTGAGCCTGAGATCTGACAAACTTTTCTCTTCCGCTTTCACGGGAAGAGGAGAAGCTTCCGTGGTGACGGTTGCCCGGATACACCTAGGTTTGGATGAATCCAAGGTTAGTTTGATGATGCAAACTGCACCATAGGAAACCTGATGTTTGATGATCACCTCATTGTTGTCGTCTAACCCCTATCAAACGCAGACCTAACCAACAGCATTAACACCAAACAACACTATGCGACTGCCCGTTTTGCAAAAAGCGAAGTGGAATCACGTGGGAGCCGTTCAACAAAACGTTGACCGTTGGAGAACTCAATACCTCAACGCCGTAACCTTCATCAACAAGGTTCCTGATTGCATACAACAGAAAACTTTGACATTCTTACATGTTTTCTTGTTTATTTGTTTACTCGCTCATCTTTTGAGGGGCTTGATTGTCTGCGGACCCCGTTTTCTCTCCCAGAGATCTATAAGTTCCCTCCTTCCTTCCCGCTCCTCGGTCTCTCAACTTCTCCTCTTCATCACCTTCCTCACATCCAACACCCCCGCCTCTCTTCCCGACTATGGCAGCCCTGGGCCTACTTCCAAGCTAAGTTGATGCCTTGGATTCTTGGTGTACCACCACAGGCCTCCTCGTCGACCAACCCCCAATGATCAGCCTGTCGAACCCTCTTTGGCAAGATGTGGGGGGGGGGGGGGGTTGCCCCATCCCTCGATGGTCTCAAGGCGCTGTTAAGCCTTGTTGTCTTTTGCGCCGACAGACATTCGACTTGACTGGCCCTCTTCGACCACCTCCTTCAGACTTTCTATGGCAGTAGAGGTTACTTAACCTCCCGGGGTATCAAACTGCTCGAACCGCCCGTACGAGAGCCATTCCTTTCCACCTTCTAATAATTATTCCATGACTTTATGCCACCCAAAATGGGGATCAAAGTATCTCAATCAGTATCTCAATAATTTTTACAATAAAGGCTCTATATCCAAGGCTGAGGTCTCAATGGGCTCCTCATTAGAGGAGGTTCAACCACAACCAACAACAACCACAACCAACCAGTCAACCAATCTACGACCGGCCAACTGATCAACAACACGTCAACGAGATCACGATGGCTGCTTTCAGCCCACCTTCTAATAATTTCTACAATTTCTCAACGCAATGCCGACAACAACAATCAATCGGTCGTACGATGCTACCGCCGTCACTCGGCAATCGTCGTCCATCAGACGGTATCAGTTCAAGCCAAAAAGGATATATTATATCTGGACCAGCCAGACTTGAGGCCACCAAAAAACCTCCAACCCTCGTCCACCTCGGGTATCTCATCGACGCAACCAAAAAGTCCAACACTTGCTCCAAAAATGCGCCGTTTACCTCCTTTTCTCGCTATAACGTCGTCTGGAGGCTGCCGGACCCTAAAGATGCTGGATTCACGGCGCCATTCCACGCACTGTTGTCGCCTCCTTTTGGTCGACGAGACAAACAACTACCGCACAACGCACCCTGGACGGGCAGAAAACCTTGAGCTCAACGGTGGACGCATTGTCAAAAAGTCAGACGGCAGCTACAACAAGTCTTCCGCCACTTCCGATGGCCCATTCTCCTCTGGCTCACCGGAACCCCTCTGTCGAGATCTCTGCGCGACCTCATCTCTCCCCTGTCGCTCATGTGGTGGGCCATCGGGGCAGAACTTCGACTGACTTCAGCCATCCCCTTCAAAGTCATTGCCGAGTAGTTGACTGCCCCCGTGGGCAAAAAATGCTGGACCGCATCAATCCACCATCCGCCGAGTGTGCATCCCCTCCTCACAAACCATGAAGCAGGACCATGGAGATAATAGACACGGGGGAGGAGTCATGTGCTGCTTGGGTCGTTAGCCATACGTCTTCACACATCCGGGCAAGAGAAGGCTTACCAAATCACAATGACTTCTCCAGCTCCTGACCAAGAAGGCCGGTGCTTTCGGCTCCAGTCTGTTCCGGATCTCACCCCTCCAGCCAGAAGAGTCTGGGGGCGAAATGTCGAGCCTCACCCCCGAGGCACCGACACGCAGATTCAGGTGGCCGACTCTTCTCTTTGGGAGAGGCGGCGACACCCCGCTTCTGCGTCACCTCCTTCTTTCCGTCTTGTTTCCACGCGTCTATGATCTCCCTGGAGAATGCGCACCCCCCACGCCGGCTCCCCCCGTTCTCTGTTTGAGCAGAACTATGTCGCTCCCTTGCCTCTTGACAGAGGTCGCTGACATCGTTCTTGTGATGCTCCATCTGGTGCGCCACAAACTCTCCCAGGTCTCGAAGGTCACCCTTTGTAATCTGCTCCTCCTCATCGATACATCCAAAAATGGAGTCTTGTCGAGGAGGGGAGATCGCCATCGCCTGAGTCCAACTGACGTGCACGTTTCTGTCATGATACGGTTCAGACACGAAACGATACGCGGTCGGCTCTAGGAACCAGCTATGCGATCCCCGGACCACACCCTTGCCGCCGTTTGTAACTAGTGTAAAGAACACTAGATACTTCTCCCGCCCAGACTTATCTGTACCCCAGTAGAGATATCTCCTCTGGCCCGGTCCGTACAGCTCGTGCGTCGTGCAGAGAAACACAACGTCACCGAACTTCAAACGCTGGATCAGTATGTATTCTCCCGACAGCACGTGTCGTTCGAGGTTGAAGTGTGTGTACTGGTGGTCTCTGCAAGCTGCGAGAGCCGCCCGTATCACACGCTCATCCTCAAAGTTATCCATGTACTTTAACCTAGGGCGTTGTACTTGAGGACTGGTAGTCGGTACAAGGTGGCGTGTGCCTCGGCTCCAGACGTTAAACTCTTCAGGTCGTGGCGACTCGTCCTCATTCGACGATCGTCCGCTTCCATTCGAGGAACTTGGTCCTGTCGGATCCAGCTGTGTCGCTTCCTACCCGGGAGATGTCGTTGATTTGCGACTTAATCTCAGCCAGGTCTTCTGCTTAGGCTTTGTCCGTTGCTTCTCCATGGTTTGTTTGCCGTCTCGATGATTCCACACGTCGTTCGAACTGCTTCGTGGTTTGAAGCTGCTAACTGCTTCGAACCAAGAACGGAAATATTCGTTAATCATTCCAGGGGAGTCAAGATTCCTTTTTCGGCCAGCGAGAATAGGCTTGACGGCTGAAACCTATGGGTTGAATATGCGTATGTTGGAGGAATCTCAAATCAGTGCTTGGCAGGGCTGAATATAGATATGGTGGGACGAAACGGATGTCCTTGGATCTCCGTCTTCGAAACTACCAGGTTGTGGCTTGTCGTTACTTCCAAGATTGGAAACCTTGGCTATTAAGATGGCTGATATATATGATGAGATCCTCAAGATCTCAAGAGCCGCGATAGATCCTTGATTCCGAACTCCAGTCAGGGCAGGAGAACATCTAACGGCCGGCTTTCGACCTCTTCTTGTCTTGCCTTCTGGGAATATTGGTGGTGTTGAGTAGAGAAAAAGAAGACGTATATATCTCCTCGAGGATGAACTGCGGTGAGATAACGAAGAAGTGGTATGGGTCTACGGCAAAGAATTGTCAGCGGTCGGTTTTCAACGATATGGTGTTGGGAAGATTGGAGAAGACGAGTACAGGATGAAGAGCAATTCAAGAAGTGAGGTGAAATTGGTGTGAGGTCTTCTGTGCAGAGAACTTGGAGGGAAAGCTCTAGGAGGGAAAGCTACCATCCAGCTGCTTGGTGTTGCGACCGCTAGAGATGCTTGAGTTGGGAGAAGGTTTTAGGTCTTACCTTTTAAATACATGGTATGTGATGTGTTTGAGACGTATTTGTGTGTTGAGGGAGAGAGGTGTAGAGAGAAAGCTATCATCGGGTTGACTTGTGTCAAGATGATTGAAGATGTTGGGTGGAAAGGAAGGATTAAGATCTGTCCGATTTTAAGATCAGTGTTCAAACAAACACTGATTAATCACAAACAATGGCATTGTCTTTTGTTTACTGGAAAATACTTCCTCATTGGTAGCCAAGTGCTGGCACTGGCTATCACCTGGCTATTCATTTATGACACTGGCGAAGCTAAATCACCACATGGCATCTCAATAATAATAATACCTTGCATGAGAAGTATTACTTACCTAAGCTCGGGGAATAATTAAATCGCATTATTTTTCCTTAATTATTCACATGGTCACCTTTGAAGCTCTAGAAGTTCAATGTGGGAGTATTTCCCCTGGTCATATTGGCAGCCTGCAGTGCCGCAGCCTGCAAGACAGTCGCGCTATCTTGTTGTTGCGCAGTGCCCATCGCTTTGGGCGAATTTAATACATTAATGGCTATTGATCTTTATCGCAGGTGAATGAATTCATGCATTCGTTTCACATTCAGGCCCGTCAGAAGGCGGCACCCGTCGCGCTGTACGCTGTAACTTATCATCATACCGGATTCATCAACACCTTCAAACAGCAGGTCTTTAAGTTCCAGAAAAGCCATCTTCGGACACATTATCCTCGGTCCAGACGTACAGAGCATGACATGCCGGGCGAGTTGTCAAAAGGCGGATGAAGTGGCTAGACGGTTTGACGAATCATGTCTCTCGGGCATGTGGCACAACTCAAAGAGATAGAATCACACCATACTTGTGTCAGTCAGCTACTGCAAGTCCATCCCTCTGCTGCCACTCAGCCTTTTATTGGCATCTGCTCAAAATGTCGAAAGCCTTGACAAACCTTTGAGCGGCATCCTTTACTTCTAGCTTCAGTCCGTTCTTTTCTGAGCAATTAGGTGTCAAATTGTCATTGCGCAGGCCTAACTGGCAAGTTAAAGTGGTCTCGCCTCCATGTTGTATCACCAAGTTCTTCCCCTCCAACACACCTTAATTCTCCCGGAAGCTTTAACTCATGTCTTAGTTACAGCTTCATGATCACTTACTTGTCTTCCATGGGCTCTAGATCATCCCTGACACTAACACGCCCCTATACCTAACGGAGCGTCTTGTTCCGCAGGTCTTCATCTCACACAACGACCCCTTTCACTTCTCCCCAAGCTTGCCCCGCACTGAGCCTTGGCCGCGGCCCAAAAGTGCACAGGCATTGTCTTCAGCGTGTGTCTAGCTCCCAGCGACAGGCCCGAGCGCAACAAGCCTGTTGTTTGTCGAGGCAAGCTCGTGGGTAGCTTTGAGAACGAAAACAGGCGGTGCTGAGTGGCGCACGGCCATGTGAGTGCCCGAGCTTGTCACATGCAGTGAGTGCATCCACGAGGCCAGCCACGATATCGCCAAGTGCCGTTGGTGAGAGCTTCCACAGGCCAATGACACCGACGGCCTGGACAATGGTAAGCAAGAGTCAGTGCAATAAGCTGCAGGAGCAGTGCGTAATGACCCCATCTTGAAGAGATCTTGTTTATTTCTTATTTATTTGTTTGTCTTCCTCTATCCCCTCTCTTTGTCTCATCTCATCCCCACATCTCTCAAGCATTGTCAATACCACCAATGGCCTGAGGCTTAAAGTAAATGGTCAAGACACCTTGGACGCCCAGCGTCTTGACGACCGTCTTGAGGTCGTTGTGGGCCTTGCACTCGTCGTCGTAGTATTTCATGTCCTCCATGCTGGCAAACTCGGTCTTGGACACAAAGTGGTATCCCTGAGATCGGGCATCCTCATCGGCGGCGCCGACCACCATGGACAGGATGTAGGGCTTGCCGTCCTGGGTTGTCTAGTTAGTGACCATCTGTGAGCAAGTGACTTGTGAGCTCACCTTTTGCTGGTTGGCACTGAGCTTGTTGTACTGCTCCAGCAGGACGGCCCGGTCATCCTCGCTGGGCATCTTGAACATGGTGATTCGGTGGACACGGTTCGCCATCTTGGTGGTGTAGAGTCTCGCTCGGACCTGGGATGCAGTGCTGGGGATGGGCGGTCGGATCAGAGGGGAAACTCTGAGGAGAAGTCTTGGGTTCATATATGTTCAAGATAGGGAGGTAGGTACAGAGTACAGTACAGATCAGCCAACGGTTGCATGCGGGTTAAAGGTGAGTGAGAATAACCATGGATGGGTGGTTGCATGGCAGGCATTCCGCCCCTCGACCTCGGGGGTTGAACAACTGATCCATGCTTTGTCATTCAACCATCGCGGGGTCAACTTGTACCCCACCTTTTCTCCTCCCTGTCATCGTCTTCCTCCCCTTGTTGATCTCCCAGGCCCCCACCACAGCTTCATTCATGTCCCTGACTACCCAATAACGACGTCTCAATAGCATAGCCATCATTCTCAAGCCAAGCTTCAAGTCCCGAGATCCGACTAGACCCGGCTCTAGACGGCAAACGAGTGACTGCCATTGCATCAGCACAGCGGAATTGACAACCGTTAATCCCAAGTCTCGGCTTTGTTCGCTGTCTCTATTATACATAAAATAAACTCCAACCCCCCAGGGTTAGGATACCCCAGCATCGCCAGATAAGGACAACCTTGCCCATACCTACATACGCCGCAATCGACGTCCGTCGCTGTTTCATTCATGGACTCTTCCGGCCCCGAATTATTCCCCCAATCGAAACCTGCCCTGCCCTGCCCTGCACATCAACTCCACGACACAAACTGCCCTTCCTCCAACACAACATCCCGCTCCTCGCCGCCCTTCCATCTCACACATGGTACCATCTCCTTTCTCTCCCCCGTCATGACTTGCACGTCCGTATCATATTTATCCCATATTGTCATGGCCGCCACCACCACCTGAGGGCTCGGATCCCAAAGCACCACCTCCCGCAGCCCACGCCGGGTTGCCTCCTCCATTGCTGCCTCCAATACTTCAACTACCAGTTCATCCACATTGTTCAGGCGCGTCAGAAACAGACGTCCTATCATGAGCCGGCTGTTCTGGAAGTCGTGGACCCACCATGCTGATACCTCTGTTGCCTCGTCCTCGAGAATCGAAACCCCATGATGCCTGTTGTACGTGTGACCTTGACGCAGTTTGTAGGCGAGTAAGGCGGAACGGTATAGGTGCCGTCGGGCCAAAAACGCGCTGGGTAGAAGTTGGACGTGGGTTTTGGGGCCTTGGGCCTTTGAGAGACGCAGCTTGCTGACGTTGACGTCGCAATCGGCAATGTTGCAGACTTCCTGGAGTGTGAGAAATTCCAATTCATTCTCGCATTCAGCGCAAGTCTGGAAACGCTCAACATTGATATTCAGCTGGGTCGCTGTGACAGGCTTCCACCCCAGCTCTCGGTACCATTCCAAGGAGTCATTGCCGTAGATGACAGTGAAGTCAATATCCAAGTCGTCCCGCTTGTCAAAGTGGTCTTGTACTCTCTTGAGAAGCAACTTGGCGAAGCCGCGGGTGCGGTACTCAGGATCGGTAAAGATTTCGGAAATGACAACGGCACCAGTCATCCTCACGCCCTTGCCGCGGCTCACGATTGCGTCGCGGAGATGTGTTGCGCAGCTCGAGATGATACCCAAAGGATCGTCGGGTTTGCGGAGTGCCCAGATCTCAAAGGCGCGAGCTTCTCCTGGAATAGTGCTCAGTCTGAAATGAACATCCAGGAAGTCTGTTGTTGAAAGCGGCCCAGCCCAGGCCATGGCATTGTTCTCGTAGTGCCGTAAGAGATGTGCATCATCGAGGCGTTCAAAGATGAGTTCATCGCGCAGAGGGCCTGGCGGCTTGTCAATTCTCTTCTAAATGGGGGGCATCGGGACGGTTCGAGTTGCCCAAGCCGTAGGATATAAGTGAAGGACAAATCTAAAGATGAATAGAAATGCCGTGACTAAGCCTTCAAGTCAACGATAAGAGTTGTTGACGCAGCAATGCAATGAATGAGTAGCGCCAGGTGAACAGGAGAAAAAGAAGAGTTGAGTGGTTGTGAAGCAGGCAAGAAGGGTTGGCAAAGGGACTCCCTTTCTCGCAGCAGGCACATCCTGACCGTCTTTCCAGAAGTGAGATGTGAACAAAGGAAAGCAGCATCGCAAACAATCGCCTCCAATGCAACTTCCTCTTATCTTATTTCACTTTCAGTGTCGTCCACTCGGTTTGTACGTGTAAATATGAACGTAACACGGGTAGTGATGCTCACTCTTGGACGTGAGCTCCGAGACCATCACGGCTTATTGACAATAAACAACAAGTTAAAGACTCCAACAATGAATAGTTCATCATATCACCCTATAGAACCCTGCCTTGTAACGTGTTACCAGTCATGACCCTTTTGTGTTTCCCGTTTTCCGCCCCAACTCCTTCGCTAACATCCAATTGGATGATTTCTAGACAAACAAACCCCACGCAAACATCCTTTTTATAGTCCGCATACCTAGGAATAAACAACTTCAAACATGACGGCTACCGTTTCCTGCCGCGGTTCCATCCGTGTTGGCCATGGCCTGGCCGTTCTGGCCCGACTGAAGCTCTGCAAGTCGGCGCCACAGGTTCTCAACCAGCTGGGGCAGCGGCTCGCTGAGTACGGGGAAATTTTGTCGCAAGACATTTCGAGCATGTGACAGGGCCACATCGCGGTTCGATAATGGCTCGATCTGGAGACGTAGGTCTGCTGGAAACGTCAAGGCCGGTGTGCCCTGTCCGAGTTCGAGAAACGCCCTCGACTTCCTCGTCTCTTGTCCATTGAGTAGCACATGGTCGTCCGCAATCCCTTGGCCGTTTGTCGAGCCCGGAGCCGACATGATGCCGTACGCCCACAGAGTAAGGCCAGCAAAGTAGACAGCCATTGAGTTGAACCCTTGCAGACTTGTTGCTTTACAATCCTGCGCATAGCGGAGCACCTGCCCAGCGTGCCAGACGGCGTGACGAGATTCTGGCCCTGGAAACCAGGTAGCCTCCAGTATTTGCGCCGCTCTCCGGGACCCTCCCTCGCCGTTGTAGCCAGCGAGTCGGTGCAGTTCGTCAAACGAGACATGGAGCGTCATCATCAAGAGCTCGCAAAACAGCAAGAGCTCCGGGCTAAACGTTTGCATCCCCTGAGCTTGGTTAGAGAAGCTTACCAGTCTGCTATACAGATCTTGGTATAAAGCCTTGGTCCAAGCTCGAGAGCCGGTGCTGCGTCGATCCGGATTGCTGTGGTACGTGACAGCATCACGGTAGATCCAAATCTGCCCCCACAATCCCGACAGAGCGGCCATGCAACAAAGTTCGATACCGACATAGTCGTTGGGCTCGGTGATGAATGACATGCAGTCTCTCACCTCCAAGAGTCGCGGAATGCCTGTAGTTGTGGATCTCTTTACCGAGTGCAGCTCCCGCCACTGTTGTGAACTTGTGGCCCTCCAAAGATCAGGTGCCGCCGGTAGGGTAAAGTCGAGTTCGTTGTATGTCATGTTTGAGCTCCTCCACGAAACGATCGAAGATTGCACATCGTGAATGAACAGACGCATCATCAGCCTGAACACGGTCAGCAAGTATCATGTATAACAGGAGCTGCGAAAAAAACCTTTTGTACGATTCAATCGTAGCGAATTGCTGCCATTTCAACTCCAAGTCCCCAGGAGAGTCTCCTACACTGGGGATATAGAGGGCCGAGTCTGACGAAAAAGAAATCCTCCCTGTTCCTCGAACCAGCTTTTCTTCGTTAGCCCGCTGACGGACAACCATGTTCAAGGCAGGCTTACTGTCAACACTTGCTGGGCAAAAGTCTGTGCCATTTCCATTTGACGATGAAAGCCACACCACTGTCCAATGTCAAGATGGAGCATAGAGGCTTGGAGCAGCATCAGGGGTTTCGCTGTCGAATCAAAAGATTCCAGCTATTTATCGTTAGCTTGTGTTCGTCCAAGTCTATGTCACGCACACCAACAGAGTGGTAGAGAAATATCAGATAGAACTGAAAGATCACCAGACTTACACGGCTGTTGAGGGCAGTTCTCAAGACCTCGTCAAGAGCAAGTCCGAATTGCCAGGTTGTTGGCGCAGATGTAGCTCCACTCGAGACGATAGCAGAGATGAGTTCCAAGGTAGCCGCAGAAGTATCAAAAGAAGCCTTGTGAATGAACGCATCCCGTTTCTGGTCTTGCTGGATAAAGAACGTTTCAATCAGGCAGCTCAAGGTTTCGGCCGAGGGAAATGTTGGAATCTGCCGCGAGTTCGAGCTATCGGCGAGAACCATAGCGAAGAGGCCGTCGCGTACAATGGGCGATAGTTTTCTCGAAGGAAAGGCCGAGGCGTCTGCTTGGCCATTGGTGTCTGGATCAACCACCCAAGCAGAACGCTGGGGAGCTGCGTCTTCCTGGGCCATGTCTCTTCGAGGTTGACGAGATGAACGCTTTGTCCCATTTCCCAGCCGAGGGCTTGGTCCATTCAGATCTGGTGTTGGAACAGTGAAGCCGCCAAAGTCCATGTCCCAGGAGAGTTCGATATCAGGGAGCAGTTTCCGCGGCGCTGCAAAGTACAGGGTCTCATCGGGCGTAGCTTCCACACTTGGCGCACCGAGGAAGGATGAACCAGCATATCCAGCAGTATTATCGATCGATTGGACTTGGTGTGCGACAGCTGATTGCGATAGCGCATAGGCGGCATCGCCTGCCGTGAAAACCTGGTTGTCATTACCTGTGGTCGAGGCCACCATTGAACTATCAGAAGGGGAAACTCCTGCTTGTGATTCCGAAGTTCTGTATTGATTCCCACGCCTCGCCGGCATTTGACATGTTAGGCTCTTGTTGCGACAGCGACTACACGGCTTTTGGTCCTCGCACTTGGCCTTGGAGGCGGCGCAGTTCAGACAAGCTTCGGCGGCGCGATCGTTTCTTCGGATGAAGGGGCGGTCTTTTGCAGCGCCATCTCGGTCGTGCGTGGTCTCGTGCCGCGTCAGGAGGTCGGCGCGGTTGAAGCGCTTAGGGCAGCGGGAGCATTGGTACGGGCGGGCGTTCTCGTGCGACCTCAGGTGCCTCGTCAAGTGGTCGGCTCGCTCGTAGACGCGTCGGCAGATGTGGCAGACGTGGGACGGCGACGAGGCGGACGCATCGGACAGCTTGCGCTTAGCTGGTAGAGACGACGTGGTCTTCCGTGGGGTTTCTTGCTGCGACGGCTGCAGCGCAGGGTCTAGCTGTTGGTGATAGACCTGCTGCTGGTGGGGTTGCTTCGAGGGTGAGGCTGTCGGCAGCGGGTGCTGCAATTCGTGCTGATCCTGCGGTTGGGCTCGCTGCTGATCTTGCCCTGGAGCTGCTAAGGCGAATAATGATGAAAGCAGCATGTCCGAGCCGGCGGCATCGCAGAGGATGTCGATGCCGTTCTGCTCGGCGGCCGCCATCCTGAGCGCCCGCAGTGCGCAGACTAGGCCGGGCCGTGCCGTTTGTTTGTTTCTGACCGGCGGGCGGGGCGGGCAATGACGGTGCACGGGATGCCAGACAGACGGGGGTCCGGCCGCGGGAGCGCACAGAGGTTGACTGAGATCGGAGCGCGGCGTTGAGGGGATCGCGAGACAAGCCGTTGTAGTGTTCGGAAGGGAGGGGGCGGGGGCGGGTGATGGGCGGACAATCAGTTCTGGGGTCGCTTGTCCAGCCAATGACAGCGCCGCGAATTGTCGCAGGAAATTAACGGTCCACTCTCCGGGGCCGGGCCAATTCAACGGCCGGGCGACCCTCGGCCGGGGGCTTTCAGGGGAGTGGGCACCGATCCCCGGAGGCCGGGCCCGAGTCCCCATTGACCGAGTTCACGCTGACAATTTGGTTTTATTCAGCTTGTTTGGCACGACAGGAATTGCCTCCGGCTGTTTATCAGCACATCACTCGCCAGTCTGTCCTGCCTATCCTGGGTAGCCCGAAAATACCTCGGGGATCGCCGGGCGTGGTCGGTCTCCAGCTCGGGCTGCAAATGAGAGTTGACAGCTGAACTGACACCTTAAACAGGGATGACTCCTGGGTCCTCTGCATCTGATCTAAGTACGTACTTTTAGACCCTACCCTAGCAGCCTCATTGCGTCATACGGGTCAGTTATCGAAGATTTCTTTCTGTTGGGCGCAACGCCGAGAGTCTGGAACCCGACTTCATCCACCACATGTCTCAGGGTATTCGAGAGCCGCCACGACGCCAAGGGTGCGAGTAATTGAAAGAAGACGAGGGATTGGACCATCAAACGCTCCTCAAAAGATTCATTATCATTAATATCGCAACTAAATACTCCGCACATTATTTTTGTCTCTACCCCTACACCGCTCACTGCCTGCCTCCGGACTTGGTCTTCCATCCATCCACCGGCAAGCCTCGGGCAATCATCGCCTACACTTGTCTTCCCGTACTCCGGTAAAGCCATGTGGTGACAGGGTGGCTGATGCGAGTTGATCGACGATGCATCTCAGCATCCTGGTAAGCCCGAGCGAGGACTTGAAAGAATGCTGCTTTGGTCACCTGCCCATCAGCCCTAGCACGTCCCTCCCCTTTGTAAATGATTATCCCTAGAGGAAGAAGTTCAACCCTCGACCAAGGCCAGCAAGGTCATTCAGGCCACCCCTTCTTCCGCCTCGGCAGCCCCATTTTGGTGTTCTCTGTCGACCTTTTTCTGAGGCCCTCCAGGGGCATCAGCCATGGAAAAGTGACCCTGGTCACACCCACGGTTTTCTGAGACATTTGCTTGATGGCGTAACAGCATCTTCTAAACGCCATTGTGCCAATCAGAGCGCCCAGTTCATTTGGTCAACTTGATTCTGTGGGATGACCTCGAACTCGCGGCCGCATCAAAGGGTTGTCGCGATCCTTATGCAATTCTTTTCACAACCCTTCCCTTTGGTCGGATATTTTCTCGAATTGATATTGGAAAGGACGCGTACCACCGCGCTGTGCCATGCCTGGCCGAGGTCTGGAGTTGTATCGGCCCTGGCTCCATCAGGGCTTGTCGAGTTCTTGGCAACTCATGAACAACCGCAACCGTCGAGCTGTATATCGTTCAGACGTCTATTCTCTGACATTCAAAAGACTCGGGAGACTTACCGTGATCGTTAATGAGCCTCGTCACAACAGGGTGTTCCACAATATCCGCAACAACGACCAGGAATAACCCACACTTCTTTGCCTGCAAGAGCACAGGTAGGGCATCGGGTTCCAGGTGCCTTGTGGGAGGTGAAGCCACGAGACACGTCCTCGTGTAGATCCATGGCCGAGCAAGGAAGCCCGGACCGTTGAATAACTTGGTGTTCCGAAGGTTGCAACGTAAGAGGGAACGAGTCTTGTTCTCGGTTGTCAGGGGCCTGGTTGAGTGGCGAGGGGGCAAGCCGGGGATGTCTGGACAAGACCATGGTGCTTTCGGGAAGTTGAAGAGGATGAAGACAAGGTGACAGTTGGGGTGGACCCGGGATTGTATGAGATATAAGAGATGTCCGTGTCAAGAGACAATGTATCAGGAGGCTTGAGGAGGTCCGAGCTGGTTCAAGATGTGGGGGTTAGATGGACTTTATGGTTTCGTGACAAGAGGTGTTGGAGGATGAGCCGAATATAGCAATGCCGTCTAGGAATGCCTTGGGAGTCCAGGAAGGGTATGGTCAAGGGGACGGAGCACAAAGGATGGGTATTGCTCGAGACAAGACAGGCACGAGTACAGTAACCCTAGGACAAGGCCAATGTGGGTTGCCATGCTCCTTGACGATCGGTAGGTATCCGGCCGTGGTGTCGGGGGGCATGCTGGGGGCCGGCGACGGCGGCGGCAGTAGCAACAGACCTGTCATTTCGACTTCTGCAAGACTCCAAGCTGTCATTACTTACTAGGGAGCTTTAGTGGCGCCGCCCTTGAGAAACACTGTGGACCACCCGGACGGGGGCGGGGTCGGTTTGTGTTTGCGTCTGGTTTTTCTGCGCTGCCTTCTTCCATTGCCTGGCAGCGTCTGGAGAATGCTGTCTCCGAGTCGGTCAGCAACCATGGATGGCTGGCCACTCTGGCTCCGGATGACACAAGTTGAGCGACGTTGCTTTTTCTTGTCCGAGGCCAACGGTCCGCCCATCCAGGATGGATGCGTGTCCGTGTCGGCGTCCCACTGTAGTTGAATCGTTTTCTTGTGCCGCCTTTGACGTGTAATTAAACGCTGGCCAGTTTCCAGACTTTGTTGAGTGGCAAGGAAGTGAGGACCGGACCGGCGATTAGGGCGCGGTGAGCGTGGACGGACGCCGGGGTGTGCGGTGCAGTGCGGTGCGTGGCCTGCTGCCCGGCGTTGACGCAGAGAAAAGCAAAGTTGTGACTGCTCGTCTCTGGGGGTCACGATGACCAGGAGCCCACGACGCTGACTTGTGGGCGAGGGAATTATCATCCAGGGACTTGCTTGGGTGCGCAATCGACCGTCAAAGTAAAGGTACCCTAGTCTTCTGGACGAGTGGGATTCGGGTTAGTCTGAGTCGCCGACCAGAAGCCGCAGTCCGAGTCCAAGATCCCAGGGATGGAAATTCCCCTAAAACCGCGATCTAATCCCCAAGTTGCCCACAAACCACCCAATGCCATTATCAACCCCAGAACCTAGAAGCCAGGAGGGCACCGGGGCACTGGAATGACGGGACCCTGGTCCCTCCAGAGTCAGCTCCAGGGCCAGCACGAGGCCCCTCCGCCAGCCCACTGCAACCCTCCCTCCCTTGGAGCGATCGCCGGCGCATCGGGCTATCTCACCGACGTGCTGGAGCTGGCGCGATTGGGAGTGGAGGGGTCACACATCCACAATTCCACATGGTGCTCTCAGGCATGGGTTTGTTCTCCACTTCCTATGTCTGTCGGGTCTTTATGATGCTCTTGCGCCTTGTCCAGTACGCCTTTGCCTTCCTTTGTGTGCTGGAGCCGAAAATTGTCGGGTTTTATCGCGGCAATTGACGCCAGAAAGGGGCTGGAATCAATGGCTGAATGCCTATCCCGCTCCTCGGGCGCTCAACCGCGGCACGGCAGGCATGCCCGAGTGTCAGATGCGCAACTCGGTCGGGGACAGCGCTGTGTGGACGTTTCGCAGCATGACTGGACCATCCTGCGGCATCAACCAACGTCTGTCAGATACGAGCTGCGTCTGCGTGTAAGGCTAGCAGGCTTGGTAGACAATGCTGGAAACCGGCATGGGATGGAGAAAAGGTTGATGGAGCCCGTCAAGGTCCATGAAACCCGTGAATGGACAATCCATCCATGGAATTGTCAGCCTCTCAGGGGTGAGGTCTCAGGTATGAGGTATCAGGTCTCAGGATTCATGCTGGATGCTGGATGCTTGTCGTCGTTGTGATGGGCTCCCATTTGGATGGGAGAGGAGGCTGCAGCTGGGATTGGTTGCATAGGTCCCATCGGCATCTGAGCCGCCAAGTGCCGCTGCGCGCCTGCCAGCCATCTGCCAGTTCTCCGGGCGAAGGAAGGTGCGCCTTGCTGCATGTAAGAGGCATGTGCTCCGTGCTCCGACCTTGGTGCACCCATCAGAAGACGCTACGTCCAGCTGCCCTTGTCGTATTGTGATGCCTTACCCATGACAGGCCAGGATTTTCATGCGCCTAGCTTTTGGCGGCATTTGCTTTTTCATGAGAAATTTTGATTGCCGCGTCTGTTCAACTTTTCTTTTTTCCGCTTCTTGCTCGTGTCCTGTCCTACCATTCCGTTTTGGGACTGGCAGATGCCGTCCACCTCCTGGAAGGACTCTTTGGCGGGCATCCATCGTGTTGCAGCGTCGACTTACAGTAGTTTTCTGCGAGTCCTCACAAACCAGCTAGCCACACAAAAGACCTCGAACACATCTAGAACTCTTCCAGTGACATGCCGTGAGCAGTCTATCCGTCCGCACTACAGAATTGTTTAGCGGCCGCTTCTGCTGGTGTGAGCGGGTCTCGAGTCCCCGAAGCACTGGAAGCTCCCGTCCATTCATCCATGGATGGATCTCTGCACACGACGGACGGATTGGACACTACGTAGGGGGAGGTGCGCTATCTATTTCGACTTACAGAGCAATACTACAGTACAACGCATGCCTCCCTCGCTTTCATGCAGCTACCTACGTGTCTTTAACCTTTTGATTGACTCATAGTGCACCTTTGGGTGTGCTACTCTCGGGCCCCTCACGACTCAGGGAAGGGGCGTCCGAATAGCCCAGCCTAGTTGGGTAGAGTGTGACTTTGAAAAGGAAGGCGGCTTCCAAACAATCCTTCATTTTAGGAAGGCGCTTGATGTCCATCCACCCTGCATTTTTACAGTGTCCATCCAACTTCAACACTCCCCTCCAATGTCTACCTATCCATCGACTCCTCCACCTTGCTTCGTACTACGTACGCCCAGATCCCATCTCGCTGCATCGCATCATATCGATCTCATCTCAAATCTGGAATTTGGATCCCCATCTTCTCCAAATTCCAACCCCTCCCTCCCCTCTACTTCACAAAGCTGGGTTTCAGGCACCCACCCAAACAGCACAACCCCCACTCCTCCCTCGTCCCTGTCCCTCTCCAGACGTCTCTCATTCTCTCGGCAGCTCCCCCTTTCAATGATTGCCCTGATGAAGAGTGACCCGGCTAAGACATTCGTTGCTTCTGTTTGGTCGATAGCTCGGTAGCGTTGCTTTTTTATTCACCGGCTTCACACAGCTCCCCAGCACTGACGCCATAGTCCATCAAACTACAAAGGCGCGGCCAAGAGGGAGCTCCTCGGCCGAGCTTGCACAGCGTTTCTCGGGTGTCTTGCCTGGTCGAGACCTTTTGCGGCGTCCAATGACCAAGCCATTGTTTCTGACGACTTCACCGTTTCCACGCAGATAATAGGGAGCTGCATCAGTCACTCGCGCGCCCATTGATGCCGATGGCCATTCCTGCGCTAGAAAGCCACGATCGAGCCGCCAGGCCCGACTTTCTGCCATCGCAGTTAACCAGAAGGAAATCCTTCCATGCTATGGGTTCGATTAGTTCACCACCCCAGAGCTCTATTTGACTCGCCCTGGGGTTAGCGAGCAAGTCATGCCCACAAAATACCAAACACTTTCAACACCCACAAGAATGGTCCATCACCAACACTCCCCCCACTCTCCAGGATAACCCTGGCTGTTCATCTCGAGGGCGCGATCTCATCTCAGAGCAAGCCCATTTGGTCCCAGCAACAGATCCCCAGAATGCATGCGCCACATAGCCGATCCAGCAGATCTCTCCTTCACCTTCTTGCGGTGCCGCGTCTGATATCACAAAAGTCGGGGCAATCAATCAACTTCAAACCAAGTATTCATGATGAGTAATCAAGAGTGTCGGAGACGTGTTTTGACTCCCAATTTCATGAGCCGCTACTGTATGTGTTTTAGTGCACCGCAAAGCGCTCCCGGTTCCTTGGATGATTCACCGCCGGAAAATTGCGAACACCTCTGTACCCATCAATAGTGGGCTCCTCGATTAGTCGAGGAAAGGCATTGGACAACCAACCTTGTCACCTGCTACCACCACCACCTCGACGTTTGGTAGCTGAAGCCCTGCAGGCGCCTTGCTTTTTTTAACCCTCCGCTGACGGTGTTACTGCACCACCTCAAGCCCACGATCTACGTCTGCTGCTACGCACACGGCGCACTCACTTCCTCGGCTTTACGACACCCCGGTTGCCTCTTTGGCTCCTCCCCTTCGTCCACCAGAGCCAGATAGCTGGTCTCGTTTTGAAAATGCAACTATTTCTGCCGGTTTACCCAGCCAGTCACATTCCGGCTATAATGCCTTGGGAGGCAACAGCAAGTAGAGACAACCATCTGCCGAAGTCCTGTCACCAGCACATTTGCAGATTTGCGCCGAGGCAACCTGCAAGAGTCTTAGCTGTTGTGTCCGAGTAAATGCGAGGCGACGCTCTTCATCTAAAGTATGATACCCGTGCTGGGGTATCAGAGACACCCGGCGGAAGTGGCTGTCTCCCTCAGAAGCATCTCTCGGACACCCCACGCAAACAGTGTGAGCCAGTGGACTATTGGTCCTTGACCCACTCCAACGTCTACGTCTACATCTTCAAGCCTTCCTTGTTCCGAGATCAAGATCTATCGCTAGACCAGCGATACTAGTTGATTCGCCATGTCGAGACAGTCCAAGGACTGGTAGCAATCAGACCCACAGACACCACAGACAGGCATCATCACGGGACCAGTGCCACACCTCGAATGCAGCCATGCGCGCCGCTCAGCACCGAGGGTAGGGTTTGATAGATACCCTTTGGCTGCGACCTCCTGGCACTTCGGTCCAGGCCTAGGTATCGAAGCCTGCGAGCCAAGTTGCGCATTATCAGACCGCTACTGTCTGCGGGACCCCTGGTTGACACAAGACCCAACGGGAGGGACCAGCTGCAGAGACCGACTGCTGACGGCTCGGACAATTTAGCCCCATGATGGAAAAAGAAACCTCAACCTTGATTCAGAGCGACGAGGGTACTGCAACTGCCGAGGTCTTGTCGAAGGTCCGAAAACATTCTGGCTGCAATCAAGCTTCCACTCCCTCGCGTACTTTTCTTGCGTCATGCGGGTTTACCCCTGAATGTCTCTTTTGACCCTCTTTTGAATCTGGAACTTTCAAGGCGGTCACCCAAGATGTGATAGACGCGGTCGAATCAAGCCGCTCGCGGCCAAACATGACCGGGGAGTTCGATCACGATCCTGGACTCGTGATACAACTAGAATGTTGGGAGGACTGCGCCTAGGGGGCTCAGATATCACGGTGGGTGGGCAAGACAATGCACTCCATTTAATCTGCCTGATGACGCAGCAATGACTGGAGGATTACAACAGGCTTGTGGATATCTCTCATGTCCAGTTCATGTGTTTGCTGACAATGCGCCCGAATACCCCGTCTTGGCTCAAGTTGACTATCGTTGTCCGGGGCGGGAAGGCCTATTTTCTTTTTCGAGGCCAGCCTCCGTCGCCCGGCGAAGACATGACGGACTTATCAATACGGACTTCTCCACCAGTAGTGGACGCGTTCCCGGTTGTCCCGCAAGACTGCCTCTCCGCATCTGACAGGAGATTCGACATGATGGACGATCCATGCACCGCCGAGGACAATGATGATGTACAAGGTACAAGGGTGGTGGACGATGCATCTTGGCAACTGACAGGGCAAACCCTTGTCCACCAAACACAGAGTTCAACACGCGTCTGCCACACCTGCACCCTGCAGGCTGGTCGCATCTAGCCGCGGCGACTATCGATCTCAACACCCCGCGCCACGCCCAATTACGGAGCCGGCCTGCATTTATCAGGGGTGTTCTCCGGTCTCCGCGGCTCCTAGCCTCAGCCAGGGACTTTGCTCTGGAGCATCACTTCACACATACTGTACAGCCGCGATAACCCACAGCCAGCTGCTGTTCTGAGTACGGAATGCCACCCCGTCGCTGAAAGACAACCCACACGACGATCGCCTAGACTTGGTCCCAGCGAGGCATTTTGATGAGGTTGCAAGGAGCCAAGGACATGCGCCGGCTTGCTACCTAGGCTTATTCCTTTTGGTTCCCTAGCTTCACAATCTCCTATCCGGACCATTATAACGCATAGCCCGAGAGAGATCCCGAACCGGTTCATGTGGCAAATACCTTTTCTCTCTAGTGAAATCTCATACGGTCCAGCATTTCCTACAGTGCTTCTATGAAACCGTTTCATCAAGACATGCTTTGGGAGCTGGACGAACAGGATGTCGTCAACCGCCCTCCGCCACTTGGACCATCTGCCGAAAAGCCAAGACCAGTAGGAGAGGAATAGGCGCAGGGGTCGAGATCAGCGCCCGTTGAAGACGAGCCGCGGCGGGAATTCCACAACGGCGTGTACGCAACATACCCGGTGAACCAAGCCTTCTCGGTGCTCCCTACCGCTGCATATGCTTTCGAGGTTAGAAGAGGCGAGGTCTGGACTATTATTGGGGCCAGGGCCAGAGCTACCACATCTTATTGAAGCCCCCTGGACAAAAAGCCTTTGACTAAAAAGCAACTTGAACGTCATGGGTGAAAATGGCGGCTTGCTCGTCGACTTATCCACTCTCGAGGACAACTCTGTCGACCTCGGTGGTGTGTTGATAGATGGCAGAATGCATGGTAGAGGATCGGGATTTCCGCTCCTGCTCGGCCCGCTGTGCGTGCGCAATGGCTGGCTGGAACCGTCCTACTGGAAGCAACCAGGCTGCGAATGGGCATCTGGCCGTGGATCATGCACGCAATGTAATCCTGCAGCGGGTCATCAGGAGACATGCAAGCCACTCGAGAGTCGTCCTGATCCTATCAGAGAGCCATCCGGTAGTCTGTTTCACTCCTGTTTGTGATATCTGAACGTCCGTGGAGGGTTCTCCCCGACCAGGCGGCTAGCAGATGAGATCGGGACTCCGAGGACACTCCAGGGGCGAAAAACATCAATCAGATTCACTATTCCTGGGTATCTCTGAACTCCTGTCTAATTCTAATGCCGGATTCTCCCGCCCCAAATCGATTTTACTGTCCATTCTATTTCCACCACCTGCGCGTGTATTGGACGCTGAACATGAAAGGACTCTGTGAACACCACTATTTTCAACAGAACCGAAAGTCAAAAGGCAATAAAAGGCACATGTGCAAAGGAAACCGTTGGGATCCCACCAGTTTAGGTTGGATGATCAAGTGGCAAGTAGGACATCAGGGATAAGGATCAGCAATATCCCTCACGCCAGGCCCCAGAAACTGCTCTGTAAACAAAATGCGAGAAAGACGACATCAGTGAGTCGATCTAACGCATGAGAATCTACCAAGGGCAGGTTCGATATGCCGGGACGCAGATCGACTCGGTGAAGTGCTTAGATCAGACGAAGGTCTTGTCAATCTTGACGAGCAACTTCCCGCCGGGCACCGCGTGACACGTCGAGTCCATAAGGCGGATCAATCGATAGCCTGGGCGCAGGCGGTCTAGCCGAATGCAAGCCCAAGCAAGAAGTGGCGAGCTGCCAATCTTGGAAGAGTCGTCCTCGATCTTGAACCTAAAAGGCAGACGACGTTAGCGTGATGCAAGCAAAAGGCCCTGTGCAGCTAATGTGCGTGTATATCTTCAACTGGGGCTAATACAGCACATCTGTTGAGATGGCGTCAAGGAGCTATGGGAACAGATGTGACATTGGCAAGAGGGGAAAGACAACAGCTTGGTGTCTGTAGACCTAGACCTGGAGCTGGAGCACCGGCTACCGCGTCTCGAGCTAGGCCCGTCTCATTGAACAAGGAAACTCAGATCCTCACTCAAGGACACGAGGACCGGTATCCCCGCAGCGGCTTGTGTCTCTGACAACTCACTCCCCGAAGTTTCGGTCAAACAACGGCGGGCCGTCGCTTCTGCATGATGGCTTACGCTCCCGTGATGCAGGCTGCCCGGCCCTGTGAGACCAACGGCGGTGTATCGACGGAATAGCTCGGAGGGGGGACGGCAGAGGGAAGACAACGGACATGGCGCAGCGGGAAAGAAATTGGCAACTCACCTGACAAAACTGAGCTCCTCCACTACTTTTGGTGTGTTGAGAAACTCGAGCGTCGAGCCGCTGGGGCCGAAGTCGGGATGATCCGTCTTGCTGGTCCTTGTCCTGCCCTTGTAGTTGTACTCCTGGATCTGCCCATCTCGTTCAACATCGTCTGGCTTGTCGACGTGCAGTTCCACCTTGATGAGCGGGCGGATGGTGCTGGCGGAACGGTTATGGTCCGCAGCGTCGCCGGCCTGGACGGGAATGCGTTGGCCAGCAAAGACTGTGATCCTCAGGTTCATCGTGCGACCAGGAGTAGCCTCGCTCTGGGTCTCTGCAGACTTGTTGGAGCTCTGGTAGCCCTCAGGCTTCAGGACCCAACCCTTCTCGTCGGCAAACATGCCCTCATTGAGCATCATGCCCTCGTCCAGATTCTGCCAGTTCATAGCCACCATCTGGACACCGCCACGCCAGAAACGACTTGGGTCTGGGTTGGAGCTATCTATCCTCCTTCCTGCAGGAAAGGCACGCATGAAGTAACCCTTGTTATGGGTGAACATGTCACGATGTTGCTTCTGATGAAGCTCGAGAATGCGGTTCTCACTAATGGAGAAGATGTGAGGAGGAATCTTGGCCTCCTTGGTTGCGAGACTCTTGTAGTGCTGACTTCGTGTGTAGACTGCCAGGCTTCCGAGGCTCTCACAGATGGCCACCTTGGAGCTCTTGGACTGCGGAGGAGCGCTGCTGTTTGAGCTCAGGAGAAGGGCACCCGATCCTTGGGATGCTTCCTCGTCGTCAGATCCTGAGGCATCTTCGTCGTTCGCGCAGATGGCAGGTAAGTCTATGGTGCTGGGCGGGACGACAATCTTCGCTGGGGCCTTTTTGACCTTGACGAGGATCTTGTTACGCAGCTCGCTCAGCTTAGGAAGTTGAAACTTGGGGTCACAGCCTTCGAATGGCTTGTCCACAAGCATCTCTCCCCATTCCTCCTTCATGATAAGAACCATGAGCTCCTGCTGGTCTGGATCGGCGTGCACCTCAAGGCTGACGATGATAGGTAGGTCATTGTCAATAAAAGCAACCTCACTTACAGCCTTGCACACCTCTCGAAAGCCGCAAGGGGTGGTGAGAGTCCATCCGTGCGTCACAATGGGCTCACTCTTTGGAAACGACTGGCGGGTCCGCGCGGGCTTTGAAACATCAAGGCGATCTCCAGACTCGCGGGTCTCCAATGGCAACTGCTGGGTGCTTGAGCGCGGGGAGGGTTCCGTCTCCCGTCGACTGCTGGCGCTAGCACTACGGGATCGATTGCCTGACCAGTCTTCAATGGCCTCACGTACCGTCGTGGCGGCATTGGGCAATGATTCACCTGACAGACCGCGCTTGTGGTCCCCTTTAGGAGACCTGGATCTGCTCGCTGAAACGACGGCATCCCCGTTCCACACGTCGATTTCGATACAACGACAACCTCGTAGAAGGACCTACAGGGTTTCCAGTTAGTAAAGACTACTCGTATGAGGCACAATGCGATTGGAGATGTGCGGTATCCAACATACGTTTCTGTACGCTTCCGGGGAGCTTCTCGAAGCCAGCTGATTCCCGACCAAGTAGGTATTGTGACTGCTGTTGATGAAATAGTTGGTGAGAGGTTTTGACAGATCCTTCTCTGGCAAGGGTGCGATAGCCTCTGAAGACCATGTGTGCCATATGTAGAGGAACTCGCCCAGAGCGTAGTTGTCCTTGCTCAGGTCGTCCACCTTGGTCTCTCCTTGAACATTTTGTAGAAAATCGGCGAACTTGGCTCGGGCTAGAAGAGCATCTGGGCCACGCAATTCGTCGAAGATACGGCTAAGGGCCTCGTGCATAGCAACGCTGAGGTGAAATTCAGGGTTGGGAGCGGCTGGTTGGGCGGAGCTCCTGCTGGAGCATTCATCGGTCGCGGGGGCTTTCGGCTTCGGTTGCGGCTGCTTCTGCCAGCCGTGTGCCTGGCGCGGGGACGCGACGGTAGTTATTCCGATCAGATTCGCCAGGTCGCCAAGGGAGTGGATGTTATTGCCAAAGATTGACATTGTCGGCGTGCGCTGGGGCTTCTCGCGCCTGGACCGGCGGCGGCTCGGCTGCAGAGGTCAGCGATTGACTCGAATGAGCTGGACAAGGTAGATGAGAGGGGAGGCACGTACAAAGAGCCCGCAGAAGCGCGACATGGTTGCGAGCTGCGGTGTTCAAGAAGAGCTTGAAACCTTATGTTCAGCTGGCGATGTCGGGGCCGGACGAGCATCAGACGGCGGCGATCATTGGCGCAGATGGGTTCCCCGTCGGTCCACCAGTCGTGGGAGGAACAAGTGCGCAATTGACGATAATACCTGGAGAGTTTGAACGAGTCTCGAGTCTCCAGACGGTGGTGACGATGTTGGGGGAAGGGATATCAAGAGAAGGGAGAATCAGGGCGAGAGAGAGGATCCATGATCAACAACCACCAGCCCATGGATGTCAGCACGCCAGTGTGATAGGCGGCCCCGATTCGAGAGACACAAAGAACGGACCCAGGGAAAAGGAAGCGACCCGGACGGACGTGGCCGTAGCCTCGCCTGGATCAAAAGCCAACCCAACACGGCCAATGGCCCGCCACTAGCGCCCTGCACCCAGCACAGCCCTAGGATGGGTACAGAGGCCGAGGCCCTGTAGGGCCACCGGGGGATGGGGGATGGAGGCTTGGGTCCGCCGGGGAGAGGCCATGATTGGAGAGACATCTGCCAGGGGAGCAGAAGGTCTGCTCGTTTGCTGGAATGGTCCCCGTGAAACGGGGGCGATCATGGCGATGCCCTGTCGGTTATTGATGACTGCTTCTTTGTTGCGTGTTTGCTACATGAGGGAGCAGCAGCAGAGACGAGAGCGGTCTGGTGGAATGGGGGCTGTGTCATGCTGTGTCTCTATCTCGGGCTTCAAGTAGGTAGGTACCCTTTTTCAATGCCGTCATGCGTACATGTCGATTATTGTCTGACAACGATGGCCAAGTATAGCCCACTATCGATAATACAGCCTGGATACTGTAGATAACCTGGAGTTCTTGAAAGATTTTCCATTCATGCCAACGCCCAGATCAAAAACGGGCCCGAGTCCGCCTCTACTGGGCGACCAACTCGGCACGGGGCGAGTGGGGCGGGGCGGGGCGCAGCCGGCCGAGGCTCCGGAACAGCATCGGTGAGGTCATAGCTTGATCACCACCCAATATCAGCGTCACCTTTCATTGCTGAATGTGCAAACAGGCTGCTGACAAGTGACAAGATAGCACAGCCTTGCAGGCCTGGGCCTCAATCTTCTCAGACAACACACAAACATTTTCCCAAATAGTCTTCCGGAATAGTCTTCGCCCTGTCCAAGTGTCGGACAACAAATCGGCTGCTGATCATACGGTTCACCAGAGCAAACAAGCACTATCATGAGCTTTAGGAACGACTATGAAGAGCAGGTACGGGCGTGGGGTTTTGACCGTGTCTTCACCTGGAGCGACTCTCCGTAAGTCTCTGCTGATGCCCCGCCTAGTTCACGGGGCTCTATTCACCTTCACATTGAACTGCCGTGGCTGCAGACATCGTCGAAGCCGACGCTCTAACATGTGGCTGCAGCAACACCCACTATCCGCCGCACTCGCATGCTGCGCTGACGACCCACTTGATTGTCGAAGGTGAATTGACTTTGTGGTACCCACGAGAGGAGAATCCGCAGAAGCAGACGTACGGAGTTGGCTCACGTATAGACGTTGAGGCCGGAAGAGTTCATGAGGTCATTGTTGGGAAGGCCGGCTGCACAATGGTGATTGGTGAATGAGTAAAGACGGGTGTTCTTGCAGAGTTGGCATGTTTGCAATCCCTTGTTCAGTCTCCGTCATTGCAGAACTTGTCGGATGCAGTAAGACGTCTACAGCAAAGAAATAGCATGTTCCAAGTGCCGGGTTCGGTCTAGGTGCAAAAATATTGCCGTGGGTGTACTGGAGAGTTTACCCAGCGACTTGACTGCTCGTATCTTGTTGAAGAGGGCAAAAAAAGAGTGGACAATGGTGGATTCTAACCACCGGAGTTGGACGAACAGGGAATCGAACCCTGGACCACTCCCAGAGGCGAGGATCTCGGAGAGAAACTTGCTAAGGGAGTACCGTAAGAACTCACGAAATTCGAACAAAATTGAGTTCAACTAGTGTCTCTTGGCAAGCCACACAGAGGGCGGGGATGGGCGGCAGAACTGATTCCGCACTAAAAATAGGTAGGGGGCTTGTTCCCACTTCCAACCTCCTTGCATTGAAGCTGCCCCCCGACATCGTGATAACGAAGATGGCTGCCGCCGGCTTCATAGACATCATATGTGTGTTTTTGGTGTTGAAGATCATGATAAGGCTATGCGAGGCTAACTAATTAGATGTCACATATGACTTTGAGACCGCAGCCTGCTTCGAGGTCGGACAGACCTACCGCCTTGAGTACCGACTCCCTTCCTCACCGGGTGAAGAAGAGGCCATTTCCCTAGTAAAATCAGGCTCTCATTACGGCTGGGTAAGGGTGCGCAGTAGGAAGCCTGTTGACGATGTCATGAGGCAGGGGAAATTATGTCTGTAAGGTAGAAGGCAAAGGAAAGAGGTGGAGGAAGATGGACTGGAGGTTAAGAAAGGAACGTGAATGGCAAGAGGGAATAGCCTTCTTTTGGCAAGATAATAAGGTCAATAAGACTTCTGAAGGCGCTGATTCTTCTAGTCTAGTTAGCTAATATATATCGTATCTCCTTCTCGAGGATTTTGCGAGTCATCATCATCTCGCAGTCGTTGGATCAGATCTGCCTTCTTCCCTGATACCTTGAGGCCCCTCTTCCGCAGCCGCTCTTGCAGCTGCTTGATGACTTCTTCGTGATATCGTGTACGCAGAAGAAGCTCGTCATCGTCGGCAGCTAGGAATTCCTCCTCGTCACATAGGGGATCCACGGGGTCTTCGTCTTTGACGATGACTTCCTCGGCTTCTTCCCACCCAGTGAAGTCAATCTGATCAGAAGGTATATCCTTGATCCGGATCAGCCAGTCCTCGGTCCCGTCAGGGCGTACGCTTATTCCGCAGTTCAAGAACGCTTTTTTGACCATCTCTGACTGTGCATTAAGACGCTTTAAAGCAGAAGCAACCACATGAGTAACCATAACTCTCTTATCACTAACTGACCAGTTAAAATCCTCTCCTTTCTCTCTTTCCATCCGCTCAACATACTCGTCAGTTGCCTCCTGTAACCACCGCTTAAAAGGAGCGTTGATAGCGGTGTCAAGGGGTTGCAAAAGACTCGTACAGCCAGGGGGGATAAGGGCAAGGGAAATACTATTATCCCTTAATTTCTTCTTAATCCCTTCGGTCTTATGGAACGTGGCTGCATCCATCACGAGCAACATATCCTCTTCTTCGCCCTTAATAAGGGAAGAAGCTTGTTGTCAATCCAGGAGGAAAAAAGCTCCTCGTTATTATATGCTGTTTTATTGAACTCCACGTCGACGTCAGGGAATAAAGATGCTGCTCCTTCTCGTAATTTTGGCCGCCTTCATCGGTAGGGGTACCATGAAATATAATAGTCGGTCGAAGCCTGAATTCGCCATCTGCGAATATATAGAGAATCAAGGTGGCCTGGCGCTTATTCCATCCACTGCGGTCGCTTTTCCCAGAGACCGATTTTGCGCCGCGTATTTCCCAAGTGAAGCCATCGAGATACTCAAATGGTATTGGGGTCTCGTCTAGGTTGAGTATTAGGCGCCGATAAAAGCGGCGTTTTGGCGAGTTTAGGATCATCGTGATAGCCCGAGATTGGAATCCTAATGTAGAGATGCGTCTAACGAATCGTAAGAATCTATTCACAATATCGATATAATCCTCTGGCCGCTTAGTTGACTGCTTCGTCACTCGTCGTTTTACAATGTTATGACGCCGAAGAAAGCCCCTCCACCAACCGGTGGAGAAAGGGAACCGGGAGGCTTGGTCCGGGTATAACTCCTTGTAAATAGCCTGTGCGTGCCGGCGGAACCAGGAGGTCGTAGCTACTTTCCCTTGGGCGCGGCGCTCTAAGAAAGAGAGGTATACTCGATCTTCAAGGTCCGGCCACTTAGGGCAAAGTCTGCGGATATGTTCTTCAAGGAAAGACTCACGCTTAACGTGCCACCCGTGGATCGTGGTTAGGGGTATTTTGAAGTGCTTCTCGGCATCACGAAGCGTAGGTTTCCTCTTCCACCCTCTTCTTATAACATGGCCGTGGATCAGCCACACGAGGACTTCTGCCTTCTGTTCCGGTGAATAGCTTCTCTCCGGGCGTTGGATTGGCATGATCCTCTTGACCTTCCGCTCTTCAAGAGGCTTAGGCTTTGGGCCAGGCCTTTTCCTTGGTGTTGAGGCCACAGTCCAGCCGGCATTAGGATCAACCTCATCAAGCGGCGGCATTGTGTGAAAAACGCGGTGGTGATAGCTTCAGATCGGATGAAAGAGAAACTCCAAAAATCATGGCCCGGGGGGACATCTGATCTTCTGATATTACCCCTCAATTGATCACTTCCACATATTAACTGTATGAGGAAGTGATCATCCGGGAAGCAATGCGCCAAGACCGCCGGTTGAACTCAATTTTGTTCGAATTTCGTGAGTTCTTACGGTATTATACCACTAAACCATTCGCCCGGAGAGAAATACGGTACATGGTGGAATCTAACCACCACGGCTGGACGAACAGGGAATCGAACCCTGGACCACTCCCAGATGTCGTGGAACGATCATGCTAAGGGAGTATTATACCACTAAACCATTCGCCCGGTTCTTGTTGTGCTGCTGGACGAAAACGCGGCATATTCGCGCGTGGCGTGGTGGACCCTGACGATGTGGAACAGACACGGAGGTTGGAGACCAAGGTGGGCCGTGGCGCCAAGCGGTTCGACCGGTGCAGGGTAACTTTGATAAAGACGACGGAATGACTGCATATTCGTTGTGAGAAGACCAGCTGAGGTGCAATTGGGAGCATGTTGGATAAACAAAGCCGTCGTGGTGTGGTTGAGGGGAAGTAGCCGCAAGAAGGCACGTTGGCCATGCAGGGGTCTTAGCCAAGTACGGACGTTGTAGCTGATTTTCCATGTGAAGATGCAACCAATTCGTAAGCTCAGTACCGGGCAGAGAAGTTGACGAGTTCCCTGTCTTGGCGTCATGACCAATCATGGAGCTAAACTTTGTTATGTCTTGACCGGCGAGAACTCTTACATGACGATCCCGGAGAATTCAATGTGACGGACCTGCAAATCCCGATCCTGTACCGTGATAGAAGCCATGTCCTGTGTTCCGGTCCGATATTGGTTCAACGCTGGCTGGGAACGGCATTTCGAGATCCATGCCGAGAACAGCATCACCGATCCCGGCAGAACATCCAAAGGGCCCTGGCTTCAGGGCAGTATCGAATGCCACCCTGGCTGACAGGAAAACAGCCATTGTCGTAAATGCCATGATGGAAAGATGCCATGACCAAGCCCGCATCTACAGCTCCGGCGTCTGAACCCTGTCGATGGGTCCATATCTCCGCTCGACTTGAACCTTGACAAGAGTTTCCCCACACTTGGAGTCTCATTTCGTGTAACGTCATCCAGCACATCGAAATCACGAGAGGTTGGGCCAATTGCTCTCATCAAAGCTGCTTTTGGTGTTGATGAGGCCGCAGTAGGTGATTTGATTTGCCTTCGATAGCGGACGGCTGGCATCGCGTAGAGAATGATCAGCGTAGTCCAGAACCAAAACTTCCGAACAGCCGTGGAGCCGAGATGGAAACCAACACAAAGCCGCGCGCATTAGCATTTTCGGTTCGGTCCCCGAAGTTGTCTCCTGGCAGTAGTACTCTTCCCTCGCGGAGGCGAAAACATCGGGCAGTCTTGTGCTTGTGATAAGCGGTGCACCCAGAAATGTGCATACGAGAAATTGTGCTTCAAAGGCACAGAGGCTGGCTGGACTTGTGCCGGCATGCTCGGCGACCAACAAGGGAAGTTAATGGAGACGGCGAGGGCGTGGCTTAACACATCGATAAACAATGGCATGTCAGAGTGCAATCATTGCAACGGTGAGCAGGTTTTTTCCGAAGTAGCAAGAAGCCTTCCAAGGCAAATGTAGCAGATTTTGACTGCCAACTCGCATCGCCATGGACAAGCGGGCGGTATCGGCTCCTGGTCTGACTCGGTCTGGAGCTCCTCTGCTCGTATGTTGGCCCGGGTTAGGCCCATCTGAAACGCTCTGCTACATTGTTTATAGTAGGCCAGGCGTGCAAGGTGGTGGGTGCGCGGGTGGAGCATTGTTGGACGTGAGAGATGACGGCATGGAGCGATCATGATGCATCCGTATCGTATCGGCCTACAGATACAACAGGTGGATTTCCGGTCCCAATCATACAGCATTCATCGTATCGACCGAATGTGCTCGGACGGCTTGCGCGTTTCGTTTCCTTCTGACAGACAAGCTGCCATGCTCTGCAACGCTGTAAGCTCAGCCCAAGCTGCATTCACGGTGGGACAGCATGTCAGCCCGGGTCGGGTGGATGGCTTCGATCAAGTCCGGCGGCGGGAGATGCGAGACGGGAACGAGTCGAGACGAGACAGAAGAAGCCAGCGGAGCAACTGAAGCCTCGAGACTTCCGAGGTTGGGAGAGAAAGACCGGGATGGGCCCGCCAGTGGGAATACCCTGCAATAATAATAACAATAACAAAGGAGCAACGCAACGCCGCTGTGCCATGGCGGCGCGGCGCTGCCCGGATAGCTTAAGAACGGATGTGAGAAACCAGAGATGGCGATGAACACGGGGTGAAAGGCATAATTTCGCGTGTGATGATGATGCGTAAATCCAAAACCGGATTGAGTTGGGTCTGACATTCCATCGGGTGAGGTGAAAGTGGGAAGAAGAGCAGCGAGTGGCCCCCAGCACGAGAGTGGAGGTTAGGTGAGGATCCAATGGTTCGTCCACAGCTCCAGCTCCAAACGCCCACTGGAGCTCCATCTGGAGTCCGCTGAGCCCGCTGCAAGCCGGGTGCTGCAGTGTGCTGCGTCTCAGAACTCTACCTCCAGTAGCTGGATGGTTAGTAGCTCTGGGAGCTCCGAACATATGCATGTCCACAGTTGGAGCTTCATATCGTGGTCAGCTTGGTGTTTCCCTGATTATTGTGTGTGTGTGCCCCTGGGATGAGGCAACCTACCCCTTCTCGTCTAGCTCCCCCATGCTTTTGCAACCTTGGCGCCCCAGATGGCCATTTTCCGAGTCGTGGCGGGCGGCTGACGAAACGTGAAGCTTTGGTGCAATCGTATTGGGATCGGAAGCATCGAGCCTAGTCGAGGTACCTATCTGCTAGCTGCCTTAGCTCTCCCCCTCCCCTAGCTAGGTAGGTGGTAGGAAGGTGGGTTCTCCTCACCTCACCTCCATCATATCATGATTGCGTTCAGATCCGCAGCCCAGCCCAGCTCGAAGCCAGCCATGCCGGGCGGTTGAGAAACTCTGTCTTCGTCTATTCCGGACGCAGATAGACGCGGACACGGACACAAGTGCGATTGCCTCCCATCGTCTCCTCCGAACCTCGCTCGTCTGTTTCTGTATGCTACACCATCCATACTATACTTCCTGCCTACGCGACAAAATCTTGGCCCGACATGGAAGATACGGCGGCCTGCTCGGTTGTGGCTGGACTGGGTTCCTCTTGTTCGATCCGTCCAGGATTTGGACATGATCCCCTGGTCTCACCCCTCACACTCACACCTCACCACCAGGGTTCCTATGGACTCATGCTCATCCGGGAGTTCCCCTCCTGCGACCTTGATCCGTCGCCAGAGGCTCATGGATCTTTAAACTCCGGCTCCACCTCCTCCAACCTCCTCTCCCAATCTTTCATATCTCCTCATATTCTGCTCCTCTGCTGTGAGGCTTTTCCCTCGTTTCTTTCTCCTAACCCACAGCCTCAGCCTCTCACTGTCCCTCCCACTTTCGTTTACCCGGATTGATTGCCCTCTTCCTTGCAGGTTCCACCCACCGCGTCGCCCAGGGAGCGAGCAGATCGCGAGAGAATACACGTTGTTTGGCGGCATGGAGGCGTCTATGTGCCAGTGAACGGTCGTTTTACTCGTTGAGGGAGCCTCACACGCTCCCGCTCCGAGCCCTCCAGCCCTTTGCTGCTGCTGCTGCTGCTGCTCCTCCTCCTTCAGTAAGGTAGCTCCCACGAGACGAGCTCAGGACCTGAGGCAGGCCAGCTCAATGGGCAATACCCAATCGGCCGAAGCCCCTCGCAGGCATCGGAAGCTATCCAAGCCACCAGTCTGCACCTATGCATCGGCAGCTGGTCTGCCATACACTGCTACTGCTGTGACACCCCATCATGAGCACTTCTCCAACTCGTATCTTGTCGGTTCGCTGCCACCGCCTCCCAAAAGGGCATCCTCGACGAGAGTGGCGCCTGCTGGGATCGGTATGGCCGTGCCAGTCGACGACGTCCCAAGTCCCTTGTCGTCTCCGACGTGCAGAGATGCTCGACGAGATTCAATGCCGCGCAATGGCATCCTACGTTCACAGTCGGTCCAGTCAGAGCAGTCTCCGAGGATGCCAAGCTCGGTCAACCGCTCCAGGGCCAGCTCCATTGCCCACGACGGAACTCATCGCTCCCTGACGCGTGCCGAAAGGTTTGTGCAACGGCGCCCGTTCGTATCGATAAATAGAGCTGATTCCCTTGAGTAGCATGCCAATGACTGCCCTGCGTGGCTCTGCCAGCTACGACACGAGAAGCCCCGAGGGCAGACAGCTACTCAACGCCAAACAGCTCCCAAGCGAACCCATCATCACATTCGAGAGCCGTTCTGAACTCAGCCAGGATGTGACAGATGACACCAATAACGGTAACCAATCTGCAGGCACGCCCATCAGCAGAACTAATTCGGACGTCTCCCTGTACATGCCAATGCGTCGGCGCTCGGTCATTCAGAAGCCAGGCGTAGCAACCAGAGCTCACCATTCCAACCACCCAATCTCGGCCAAGTCGAGCTTTCGCAACAGCCATCCACCGTCCCCCAGTCATACGCGTCACAGCTCAATTGAGTCGGACCTGGTACGGCGCATGTCCCTACCCTCAATCCCATCCAGGACGCAATCTCCAGAGCGAGTCACGACACCAACCGAGGCAGACTACCGACAGCTGGGTGGCATGAAATTTGGGTCCCTGCGTATCACAAACGGAGCGCCAGTGGCTACTCCTGTGCCTGAGAATGACGTCGAGGTCCAAGGGGTCGCTGAGTCGGCGTGGGTGTCTCCCCGCGAGGGCTACTTTGATGATGTGGTCGACCCTTCAACCTTGGCGAAGCCCAACGTGGCCGAGCTCAGCGAGCCTGTCACGTCTGGGCAACCCGTCACTACGGCCCGAGGCTCTGTTGCCGAGCAATTGAGCGGCCCAGCCAAGTCTAGAACATGCGGCAGCGAGATGTCTGAGAAGGGGAATGCTGATTCATTCCCCGTTGCCGAGGTGCTGGATGTGAGGGAAGATCCAAATGCAAAGCCCAGCCCAGAAAAAATCCAACTGGAGCTCGAGAACAAAATGCTTAAAGGACTGACCAGAACTGACAGCGGCTTCATCCCAAGTCCTTCGTCTGAGAGCACCCGCCCGGCCGCCTCCAAGGTCGACAGCGGCTACAGCTCCAATGTGTCTCTTAGATCACTGCCCAGCTTAAGATCCGCTGCAACGGATAGAAGCACCATGACCTCCGACAGGCTCGACCCTGATGTCACGGGCATCAGCCCCTCATCTGACTCCAATTCAACCCGTACGTCCTCTCTGGCACCATCGCAGACGCACAATCGCCTCCCAATTCATCTCGAGGTCCCTCCACTGTCGACGGATGACGAGGCTTCGACTTGCCCAACTACTCCCACCAGTCCGACCAGCCAAACTACTCGCTCATTTTCGTCTTTTGCTCTGGGAGGCCGGAGACGCCTCTCTTCCCTGACATCGACCAAGAGTGAGGTTCGCATATCGAAATCTGGTCAGGAGGTCCCAGTCCCCATCATTATTACCGATGACCACACCGAGAAGCAGCTGTCCTCTCCACCCAGAAGCGATGATGCCACCGGACGCAAGCTATACCGGTTCCTGAGCGGCACTCGCAGGAAGGGGCCGCCCAAGGTCCGAAAGATTCGGACAATCGAGAGAGAAGACCCGACCAACCCGCCTCCTGCTCAAGAAAATCTGCGTGGGCTCGTTGCTGGGATCAAGTCTACGCCTCAGACCCCAGGTCTTCGGGGAGAACCAAGCAAGGATACTCTGCAAACGATCCTTAGCGAGGGGAACCAGGACCCCAAGAATGGGATTGAACGTCAGAAGGATGCTGCCGCGGGGGGCGCCAACCCGGAAACCCCAAGGAAGATTTCCCGCCGTCATTCATGGCGTCAGTCGTTTGCTCAAATGTTTGGTTCCCGAAGCCCGAGCGTCGCCCCTGTTGCAGAGCATGAGGCCGAGACACCTCAGACAACCCAGCCGCGTTCGACAAGCGGTGTCGAGCGTCGTGTCACCCAGCCAAGCATCACTCGCAGCCCGCGCAACGTTGGTCCCCGTCAAGTGCCTAGGAAGCACTCTAGCAGCTCCAGCAACTCAGCCTCCCCGACCAAGGCAAGCATGTCAAGGTCAGCATTGCGGGACAGGCGAGATAAGCCCGAGCTGGCTCACCTTCGAACAAACGTTTCAGCTCCCAACCTGTCAGAGACTCGTCGATCGCCGCACAGTCCCGCTCGTAGTGAGATGAACAGTGCTCTTCGGACAAGGACCTCGCCGCCTGTGAGCATGCAGACTAGAAGCACAAAGCCCTCTCGGGGCAAGGTGCAGGGTCATTCTAGATCAATGACCTCATCTCATCCGCTCAACTCGTCTCGTCCTACTTCTAGCCGAAGACTCTCGTTGCCACAGGACCTCAGTCGTTCCACACTCCAGAGCCGCCATTCCACGCAGGCGGCACAGGGTCACGCCGAGCCACGTAGTCCCAATTGGAGCAAGGCCATGGCCCTGGATGCTGGCTCTCAGCAAGTGCAAGCTGCACAGCAACCCCGAGCCTTGTCCTACTCCAGCACCGGTGTCCAGCAGTCCGTCGCAACCGCTTTGCAAGTGAGGCAGCATCGACGAGCCTCGGCGCCACCTCAGGGATTCCAGGCTTCTAATGTGCCTCGATCAAGAAGCCACACCACCCTGTTGCAGCAGCAGCTTCAGATCCAGCAGCAACAACAGCAACAGTTTGAGATTCAGCAACGGCATCAACAGCAGCTCCAGCTCCAGCAACATCAGCAGCAACTTCAAATTCAGCAGCAGCAGCTTCACCAACAACAGCTTCAGCAACAGCAGCTCCAGCAACGAGTACGACATCAGTCGCAGCCATCTCTGCAGGCATGGACGCCCGTCGAGGCATACAACCTCAACCAGCAGCTGCAGCAGAACTACATGTTACAGAACCCAGGTGTGGTTTACGGAACGCCAAACATGATCCAGCAGCACCCCGACATCTACGTCACGAACCCCGGCGCTGGGTACACGGTCCACCGTAGGGCAAGCTCTCAGGGGTCTGCTTATGGGCAGAACCCGCCATTCCGGGTCCTCCACAGCTACAACTCGCCCGCGTATCGAGGCGCTCCCATCTGGGGCTGATGGGATGGGGCAGTGTTTAACTATTCGCTCCCTTTTTCAATGTTTCTTTACACCCTTTAAGATACCACATGAAGCAAAGGGTCTTTATTGTTCTTTTTCGTTTGGAGTTTCTATAGGTAGCCTTTCCTCAAGGTGATGGAATTGGCCCACTGCGTCCACACGCATCAACTCGAACTGTAGTTGTAGTCTTTCATTCCGGGAAACAGGGACTGTATTGGGGATTTGCATTTGGCACTTGGAGACTGTTTGAGACAACATCATCTGTGTTAGCTATTCCTTCTCTTGGTTGTCGGGCCTGTCAACAGTCAACGTTGCCGTCTTTTACTGGTTGCTCATACACAAGAAAAGCGTGGTAGTAGTGCGGTCTGACGAGTTTATCTAATGAACATGAAGCGCAGAGAATACGTCAGCCAGGTCTAGTCAATGAAAAGCCACGTTTGATGTTGTACAAGATGTTTGCTGCTCTCGTGGGTCTGCTCTGTGTTGACGGCCAAGGCCAGGTCTCTTCATTGCTGGAAGGTTCGGTGCATGTATAAGGAAGCATTACTTGGTCGTGATGCAGATGTCAGACTCCATTCTGGACCCGCCTCGGACTAGATCGACATCCAATACTTGATGGCCTACTGAAGAACATCCACTACCTGCAACGATGAAAGCCGTTCAACAGAGTATGGCCTCGGTGTATTAATTCATGCTACATCATCTACGTCCTTTCTAGTTTAGCTCAATAATGGCGGCATTCAAGAGAGCTAAAGTCACTTGACCTCTTGGTGAGTTGTCAAGGTGCGGCAAAAGGGGACTTGGCATTGGAATGGCTTGCGGGTAGTGACATGTCGATATGCATGAGAATCCAAGGTACGGGACGAGCAATAAGCGACCATGTAGCCATAGTGGCCCCTTGGATGAATAATGTGAGCAAGAGAGAGAAAAATTAAGCAATCCTGGTGATATCCGGCAGCAGACACAGCCTCACTATAGATCGACAGAGGGTCCGGGTGACGTGACATGGACCCTCCTTTCGAGGCATGCAACCATGCGGCATTGGACTGACTGGATCGCGGCAAACGTGAGGATATCATCCTTCCACGTGAGGCATGCTGTAGGTCGAAGAAACATGCTGCTACTGCTGCATGGGCCGAGTTTGGCGACGACGAGGCCAGTCAGTCAGGCCGGCAACGAAACAAGGTGGTTCAAAACCGCCCACAGGCATGCAGCGAAGCAGCCCGCGAGACGCGCAATCAGGGGGGTTACATAGTCTACAGCGCATGCGGGCCAGAGACATCCATCAGAACAAGCTTTCCTCTGACAGATGCGCAGCATCATCTGGCGCGCGGGAAGGGGGAGATGGAGATGCACAAGGTTGATTCAAGCGAGGGGGGCTATAAGATCATCTGTAAAGAGAGGCCATGACGACAATGAAGCGGGTGAATTGGCCTAGAAGAGATGGGAAATGGAGATTTGCCCTTCCCTTCTCCGAGAGACGGGGCAACGGCAACGGCATGGCACGGGCTTTGTCATGGAGTGGACGGCATGGATGGATGTGGTGGGTGTGATGCTATTTTAGGGGCATCCATCCCACCCAACCACCTCTTTTTTGTTCTGGGGCATGGACATCAATCATCCGCCAAGAGACCACCGGGCGTTTTTTGTGCTTGTGTTGTCGGTGTATTACTGTAATAGTTCAAGTAGGGCAAAACGAACCGCCGAGAGGCAGCCATCCAAGTTTTGGTTATGGCACATGAACATGCACAAGTCGTGTGTCCTTGGGCTGGTTGCTGATGACGACTCACTCACAGACCAGGCATCCATTTTGTGTGAGATATTCAAAAAGCAAAAAAGTAAAAGAAAGAGGAAGATGCCGGAGATCCCACAAAGAAGAGGCACTTGCTTGCCCACTAGGAAATCCCCTCTATTCAACGCCAAGCCCGACTATGCCTGTCTCATGTCAGGGACAAACGTTTGTGTACGTGCGTGCGTGCGCGTACGTAAACCCTGCCCGAGAGTTTGGGCTTTGTTCAATGCGTTGTCAGAGACTTTGAAGTCTGATGACTCTGCAATCTCTCGGGGCCAATGACTAGGGGCTCGCTGTGGCTTTTTTATGTCGACGCTGTTGCGGGAAACCTGAAGCAGCCGGTCGGTGACTGGGCATACTACGTAGATGCCTCGATGGCTAAACCCTTCGGGGCCCGGGGCGGTCTCAGCGGCGGTCCAGCAGCAGGTCTCGACGCGGCCGCGGCGGGCTCGGCGCCCCGGACAGAGCCCTGAGAGAGAGCCTCTGGAAGGGTCTTGGTGCTTATCCGGTCCCCTGCACGCTCGAGTGCCACCTGGGCCCCATCAGGTCACCCGTGGATGGACGGCGACTGCAAACACAGCACAGCCTCATCCACCAAATGGATTCCATCCATGTCGACCCCCGTCACGCTTGTCGCCGGAATACGAGAACTGAACTCTCACCATTTTCTCACCCATCTTTTCTTTCCGCTTCTTCCTTTTCCTTTCTTCGCACCCATTCGACCCTTGTTCCTTTATAAGTCTCTCGCTACTTCATCGCCCACTTCCCGCCTCTCGTGACTCTTTTTTCAATACTCTCGCTTGTCGCATCCTCTTTTATTTTTTTTCTTGCCTCCATCGTTTAATATCCATCGGACTAGGTCTGCTATCGACCTCACTCTCGTTACCTGACGCCCAACGACCGTCACACAAGTTACCTATAGCATCTCTCTTATACCGACCGCGCTCGCTCGCCACCCCGTAAAAGATATCCTGTCCTGATATTACTGCAAAGTCATCGCCGACCCCGGCAAGAGGATTGTGTATCAGGTTTGGACCAGCAGGCAACCCAACGCTTTTACGCGTTTGGCATCTTAGCTCGACCTGCTGAGTGAGCGCCATATTGAGTCGACAAGACAACCTTCTCGACTACCCAAACGGCATTGCCGTCTAATATTTCTCTTCATTCTTCACATCACCAGTCAATATGTACGCCACACGACTCCTCCAGCTACTCCTGGTAGCTCTCTCCGTCGTCTGTGTCGCCCAGGCAACATGGATCGATATGGACAAGGTTCACCAGAACGAGCGCCGACTCGTTCGAAGAGCAAGCCCTACCCAGGCGGCCGAGCCCAGTTCTGCCGTCGAAGAGACCAAGCCCTCCGACACCAAGGAGGAGGATCCCGCTTCTGCCTCTCCCACCGAGGACAACAAGCAGACCTCTGCAGCTGAAACCGCCAAACCCTCTGAGCCCACCAACGACTCGAACCCATCTGCTACCGAAGCCGATCCTGCGCCTGAAACCTCCGCCGAACCCGACCCGGAGACCAGCGCTGCTGCGGAGCCCACCAACAAGGCCACTTCCAAGGCTGCCGAGAAGACTACCGCCAAGCCTGCAGAAACTACTGCATCGTCACCAGCAGATGACTCCGAGCCCACTGCTTCTCCCTCTGCCAGTGAAGACACCAACTCTCAGTCTACTCAGCAGGAAGCTCCTGCGACAACATCCTCCTCCAACAACAGCGGAAACAAGAACGAGGACGACACGAGCAGCAGCGACAGCAACGATGACGGGCCCAGCAAGACTGCGGAGGAGAAGAACACCCGCACCACGGCCCAGCCTGTCACTTCCACTTTCATCGATGTTGTCACCAGGACCAACAGCGACGGCAACCTGGAGACCATGACCACGACCAGCGTGACGACCTCGACTCCCGGCCTTAGCTCGGACGGTAGCGACAGCTCTTCCGGCATGTCGCCCAAGACCCGCAACACCGTCATCGGCGTCGTCGTTGGTGTCGGTGGTGCTATCGTCGTCGGTGCTCTTGCTGTGGTTGCCTGGAGGATCTGGGGCCGCAAGAAGCACAATGACGAGGCCGATGGTCTCATGGACTTCAACGAGACCAACAACAGCAGCGGCCACGGAATCAACTCCACCAACGGTGCCTACCACGCCGTCGAGAAGACCGAGCCCGCCAGCATCGGCAGTGCTGGCGGTCCTGGGCGCTCTCCGTTCCAAGCCACCCTTGACAACTACCACCAGCCCACGCAAGTGAACGCCTCATCCAACTTCTGATCGATATCTTGATTGGAAGGGGATTATCTTTTTTCGCATCTTTACTACAAAAGCCATCATTTCATACCCATCCAATTTGATGGATATTTGCAAGAGGCAGGGGCGTTCCGGGCACGGTATGGCTTGATCATTGGGGACATATAGAGGAGTTGGACGAATTTGATATCAATACGACATGAAAGTTAACGGCTGCAATCGACCGGAGCAGCATATATTTGTCTACCTCCTTGGCCAGTGAGGTCTCAGGACCACGGCCTTTGGGCCCCTTTTTAGTATTATGACTTGGTTTCTCGGACAGTGTTGGATTCTGTTTCCCTCTGGACTACGACCTCGTCGCGACTATGATCGCATCTTACTTCTTGACATGAATTATTGGGCTCCTTGCTTAGCCGCCCAGCATATTCAAGCAGGTGAACCTGTATCTAGAAACTCAAAATAATAATAAGACTCCAAGCTCGTCTTGGTATGATTCGTCGAATTTGCAGCTTCTTCGTGTGGCTTTGAGTTGCACATCTAAATTAAGACTCGAGACGTGCTCTCTCCTGCAGGCAGTCCACGTCGGCTTGGCGCCCTTGAAGGCTTGGTCGTCTCAGCCCCCCTGGCGATCCTGGCGAGCTGAGTCTCAGGTGTATGAATTCTGGCCCGAGGAGGGGGGCTCCCGTCTGCAGCCACTTTTTTCATGAACCACTGAAGATGGTGATGTGCAGGCGAGATCCGGGGTAGGTTGGTTCCGTAAGCGCAAATGGCGCTGGATGTCAGGCATCACCCTTGAATATGTATATCGATTTGGAGCGAGAGGTATGGGAGCTAGTTGAGTTATAGACCCTCAATTTTGTCGATGATCATGGTGTCTTATATGCTCATCAAGTGTCCATTCGTTGGTGATTGGGATGTATGTAGTTGAAGACATAGCCTAACCTAGAGCATCACCATTGATGAACCTAATCCCCTGGCATAATGTACATGACACACTACTCTAAGCATATGTAACAGGCTTTAGAAAGCCGGAGCTTATGATAATCAAGGGACCGAGAGTAGGGGACAGCTGAACTTGCAGTCTGGCTCAGTCTAGTCTGATGTCTTCGAAATCTGGAGCCTTCTAGGCCCAAGACAAACCGAAGACTGAATTCCACGCATGGGCGGAATGTCTTAGACAGCTGACTGATGGAGATGCGAGTAAGCCCAGCAAGGCTCCTGCATCAAATGAGCCGCGCAGATTCATACGAGATGGACCGTAGACATATGCAAGCATTATGCTCTGCCGTCTCGGAGCACCCAGTGACGGCATGTATGATGCTCTACACCCCGCCCGCCCTTCCAATTGTGGATCTGCTCTGGAGCTCACGACAGCTCGGGCACGGCGCACGCGCACAAGGACAGTCCTTGCGTGGACTCGCCTCCTCCCGTCTCGTTGTCAAAGCCGATGTTGTGCAGCAAGTGAAACTCGAGGTGGATTTGCAGAAGGATTCAAGGCAAAAAGGGTGTGCAACAAGCAACATCGGCGAGCCGTCAACAGAGTTTCCCGTCTCCCAAACCGGGACGCAACGGACGGGAGCTACCGCAACCTTAGCCTAGCACGAACCCTACAGCCCTCCTCCTCCACTCGTTGGAGCTCCCAAGTTGGGCTGAACGTTCCTGAGTTGGCATTCGGGGACCGGGTCCAGGTGAAGACGGAGCGGAGCGGAGGGGCCCGCATTAGCTCTACGGCCCCGTCCATCTAAGGTTCCCCGTAAAGGGGCAGAAGGGGGGCATTTTGAGTTTTGGTTTGGGCAGTGAAAGAAAAAAGGGTATCAACTCGAGCAGAGAAAAAACAAACATATCGTGGTCATGGAGAAGGCTGCTTGGTGCCTCCGGGACGTGAACTGCATCCGCATCCTAGACTCCGGGGAAATGGCTTAGAATAGCACCCTGCAATTGGCCTATCCCAGCACCGGCCTGCAGGCATGTGCATCCCTCGAATGATGGGAGGGAGTTTGGTCGACTACAAAGGGCATAGGCGCCGGTAGACAGAAGAAAGCCACACAGTTGATTGCAGACGGCAAACATGGATGCCTCGACCTATGGGTTTCTGCATCTATCCTCCACCTCAAACGCAAACGTGGGAAAAAAGCGTCCAGGATGAAGAGGCGAGGCCTTGCTTGCTTGAAGATAGACAGAAAAAAAAAGAGGCCACGCTGGAGCAAACCGGAGAGCAATTAAACTGGCTCGTTCTTTTTTTCTGCCTACCCTTTCTTGCCAGCGAAGCAAGCACTTGCTGGGTTCTAGCGTGGTGCGGGTCAAGTTTGAAGGGTCCAGAGACATGGCCACTGATTGGGGGTACATATTCTTCTGCGAGATGAATCACTGCATCAAGGTACCATTCATCAAGCAACATGTGCCATCCTCCACCCTTCACCCCATCTCATCCAAGTCGACCCCTTGGCGAGATTACGCCAGGGCCAATGCGGTATCCTCGAGAGCGGGTCTCATTACAGCAGAGAGAAGCTCGCTCCTTGGAACAAGCTCAATGTGATCAACTGCCAGTGGCACTGGCACCGGAGGAGCACTGCTTGCTGGCCGGCTGCCAGCTGTTCCAGTGGCCAACTGTTCACTGTCTCTCTGTCTCTGCCTTGGCTCCCACCTGTCTTTCCCCCTGACATCTGGTCCAATTGTCAGTCCTGGAACCACTGGTGACCAAACAAAACAAGCCCGCGGCTGTCTAGCCTCGAACCAAGGCCGTGAGGTTCCATCCCGTCCACTGTCAAACGTCCCAACTGAGGTTGGTTGGAGCTCTCATCTCATCTCATCCCATCCCATCCCATCCCATCCCTCGACTCGACGACGGACCCTACGTCTTCATTTCTCCCTCTCCACGTCAACTTTTTATTCTTCCACTCTTCCTTCCTCCTCGCCTCTCCTCCTGCCGCTCCGATCGACTCTGCCAACTTTGGAGAACACACCCGACTGATGTGTCCGGCCGCATCGTCCCTCCGCCCAACTCATATTCTGGCCGCTCCTTTTTTCTTCATGAAGCCGTTTCCTTTCTCTTAGACACCTTTTTTTTCTCGGTCGCCTCGCGCAGTACCTGTCCACCCCCTGGAGGTTCATTCCCACTTGGGTACCCCCCCGGAATTTTCCACGCAGTGCTCAACAGTAAACCCGCCATTCCGTCCGCCCCCTTTAAGTCGGGGAACGCGTCGCGTACCTTTTTTTTTCTCCAACAGGTTCCCGAAGGTTACAGATACCTACGGCTACGCATAACCTGCGTCCCCTCCTCCCTCAGGTCTTGGACGAGAATAGGATATTCGACCCAAGCGACGGACCTTGGAGAGACAGGACGTAATTTCTTCTTGCGAGACTCAGCTGCAGACGGCACGTCCTTGTCTGCACTGATCTCCCTGGGTGAGTGGTGGCCCCAAGACCCTTTCATTGCTGGCCTCTGGAGCTTGTATGATCTGTTCGCCTGGCAGAGCACACATTCATCTCCAGACGCCACAGCATTACTGACTGCTGACCCGTTCCACCAATAAACAGGTCGTCGTAAAGACGTCGCCATCAACGTCGTCGGTTGCTCCTCCTGGTGCACCCGCACAGGACGGTCACGGAGCCTCACCCTCTCGATCCCGCCCTGCTTCCCCGGCCTCTCCCGCCCTCTCGACCGCTTCAACCGTTGACGGCGAAGAGGACATCGAGTTATCACCCGTCCTCCCTCCGCTCCCGGCTCCTCGTCTCCCGGACAGGGCTTTGCAGCTGCTGAGGACGCCACCGCCCGGTGCTTTAGAGGACGGTCAATTTGGCACTGCCAGCTGGGGCTCCCCTTATCCTCAGTCGGACAGCAACCTCCGCCGTCAGAGTTTCAGCAGCGACGCTTCGGACGACTCACCAATCCATCACTTGGACATCGAGACCCCTTTTCTCCGTCCAGTCCCCGAACTTTCGCGATCGCAGTCGGATCAGAACTCGCCTTTGAGCGCCGCCGCTGCCGTTCTTGCGAACCGAGTCCGCCGACAGACCCGTGGGCTTACCGAGGATTGGATCCGCACCCATACTACCGACGACCACAACGACGAGAGTCGCCATTGGTTTAGTGACGGAAGTGAAAGCGAGCACTCTTCATTGAGCGGCTCCGACCACGGTTGGCAGGAAGAAGGTGAATTCCGCACCCCCCGAGCTCCCCAGCGGACCACCAACCTTACAACCACCACCACGTCTCGACAAGGATCCCGGCACCAACCCCGTGCCCGATCCAGCATCGAGACCCTCAGACCAGGGGATTCCCTCAGTCCCAACAACACGGGACAGAACAGCAGTATGGCGACCTCCGAAGCCGCGCCGGCAACCCACGACGCGGCGAGCGACAGGTCTCAGGCCGCCTCCCCACCGGAAGTACCTGTCGCAGATAGCCCTAAGAAGCGCATCCCCAGTGTCAATGGCATCATGGAGCCCAAGCTTCCCGCGACCCCAATCAAGGGCAGCCAGAAGCCTCTTCCCAAGGAGCCTGCCATGACGCCTCGCATAAAGAAGAAGGTGCCTTGGAGAGGCAAGAACATCATGGTCCTCATCCCGCAAGATCAGGAGCGAGGCCAACCAGGCCACGCGCCCATGCCACTTCGACAGGATGAGATCAAGAGGATGTTTGCATCATGGCAAGAGCTCGGATACGATATTTCGGGCTTCGACCTGGAGGTTGATGGCTACCAAGCAGAGGGAACCGCGGACTCTCAGACTCGGGATTCTTGGCCCAATTTTGACGAGGTGGCCAAGGAGCGAGAGGAGCGAACCTTCAAGGTCACACTTCCTGACCTGAACGCTTGGAAGAACTACATGGATGAGCTGCAGGAGGCCAAGTTGAGGGCACTTGGCGTATTCTCTGGTGACGACGATCCTGAGCCTCCCTCAATTTCTCCTGCGGCAACTGATCTCAGCCGACAACCCTCAGCTCAATATCCGCCACTCCCATTCTCCCCCCTCTCCCGACTTCTTCTGCCTCAAGCAATCATGGTCTTCCTGCATTCCAGCATGGTCAGTTTTTGCCTGGACGACCATCAACTCAGAGCCCTGGTATCAGCCATGGCGCATCTCCGCTCTCCTTCTCTGCATTGCCCGGCAAATTCAACCCTCGACAGTCTATTTCTCTGCCGGCTAGCAGCTCGCCTTTCGGGTTCCAGCAGCAATCACCGCAGGCCTGGAACCAGGCAGGTATCCTTCAAGGCCTGAGCCGTCATGATTCGCCTTCACTTATGAACCTGAACGGCATCATGTCGCCTCAGTCACCATTTGGACCTGAGAGCCCTGGCATCCCCATGCATCAGCGCCACCAGTCCCTGCAGTATCCCATGCTGCCCCACCAGCAGTACTCGTTCCTTCAGCCCGCTAGGGCATCCCCTCGCTTGCAGGAAGTTCGAGAAGATGAGGAGGAGCCTGTTGTTGAGAGCCCCGCGAGGACGCCTGAGCCTCCTGCGCAGCAGAACCCCGACACACTGCAAGCTGAGATTGACGACGCCGAGTACCATCTTGAGGAGCAGCTCCGCAACGAGCTGGAGCACGAGGACTACAACCCTCAACCTCAGAACGACGAGCCTGCACCTCTACCGGATCCTTTCGTTCCTGCTCATGATCGACAAGCCTCGAATCACTTCCCAGTTCCAGAGCGGTTTGCCAATGAGCCTTCCAAGCCTCTGGTCCTGCACCATCCCAGGCCCCACAGCCGTGGTCATTCACTTTCTCAGGGATACTTCCGTGATCACAATGAGAACAATGTCACTGCTGATGAGAGCAATCTGACCAAGTTCAGTAGTCTCAATGAGATCCCAGAAACTCATAAGGGCGATGAAGTCTTTGAGATTGAGACAAACCCCAGCAATCTGGGCACACCTGTTCAGGACTTTGATTTCCCCTCTGGCTTTGGCCACCAGAAGAACTTCTCAACCGCCAGCAATCCCTGGAACGATGCTGGTTCAGTTGCCAGTGGTGGCAACGCAGCTAGACGCTCCAGCCACGCCAGCAAGCCATCGCTGTCTAAGCTTAATGTGCAGGCACCCGAGTTCAAGTTCAACCCCACGAGCAGCTTCACACCCGGGCAGTTCAACTTCAATGCTAGCAGCTTTAAGCCAACCAGTGAAAGCTTCCAGCCTGGCAGCAGCAGCTTCAAGCCCACTAGTGAGAGCTTCCAGCCTGGTGCCAACAGCTTCCAGCCCACTGCGAATAGCTTCCAACCTACAGCCAGCAGTTTCCAGCCGGGTGCAAGCAGTTTCCAGCCTACGGCTAGCAGCTTCCAGCCCACTGCGAGCACTTTCCAGCCTGGTAACTTTGAGGCAGCCAGCTTCCAGCCTTCTGTTTTCCAGGCCAACACGAGCGTGTTCAGCTCTCCCCCGGCCAAACCGCCTACTCATGTGACGCCTGCCAAGATCCACGCGACCGCCCCGTCATTCTCCCCTGGCCAGAGTGCTTTCAGCTTTTCAGCTTCGGGTCCCAAGTTCAATCCCGACGCGCCTACCTTCACGCCTCACTCTGATTCGTTCACTAGCCCTGTCGCGTCCGGCAGTGAGAGCAAGGGTCACCGTGGAAGCATCTTCGGAAGCATTGATCTCAGATCTAGCGCCTTGCAACAGTCTATCAAGTCCAAGGCCATTCCGATCATCAGACCATCCAGCACCTCGTCTGCGAGGTCGCACGACGGTGATGAGACACAGGAGGATGCAGATGGACGACCTCTCGTGGATGAAAACAGAGTCAAGCGCGCGCGTAGCTCTGCGCCCGGTGGCGACGATGTGCCGCTCTTTGCTGAGCAACCAAAGGAGCCTGAGCTTCCCTTGCATGAATCTGAAGCATCTGGCAAGGATGAGGCCTTCGGAGAGGACCGCCGTGTGGAGACTGAGCAAACTCTGCCTGCAGATACATCCATGTCCTCCATCGTCACTTCTGACCCCATTGATACCAAGGCCACAACCGCGGCTCCCTCGGCGGCGCCATCTGAAGACTCACCTGCCGACCAAAGCATCAACCGCTGGAAGCCGTTTGAGTTTGAATCCAACGTGGACATTCAGAGCTTCAACGACGCGCGACCATACGGTGAAGACAACTTTAAGCACGGTCACAAGAAGACTCTTTCTGCTACAGCCCAGCCATTCACTCCCGGTGCGGCTTCTTATGGGGACGCCACCCAGACGGAACAAGAAGAAGAATCCGACGCGTCTCCCGTGGGCAGCCCAATTCCGGCCCGCGCCCCCTGTTGGTCTCGCTGGTTCTCGATACAGCTCTACCCAGTCTCAACCTAGGACTGTTTCTAAGGGACTCAGTGCTTCTCGCTTTGCTGATCCTGCACCCAAGCCCAAGGGCCTGGCTGCCTCCCGGTTTGCCAGGAGCCCTACGCCAGATGAGAAGCCCCTGCCTCCTGTACCTGTCGAGGACGGCGTGCTGGAATCAGTTGAGCACGACGCTGAGTTTGAGCCTGAACTTTCTGCTACTATTACGAACCCTGCTGGTGGTGACGGTACTGAGCCTACCTTTGAAGAGATTGACGCTGTCATGGACCAGTTCTTTGATGATCCTACGATGGGCGTTAACAAGCACGAGCCTTCCAAGTGGCAGCATGGCAGTCCTACCCGCAACCTCTCGATCGCGGCTGTTGCCAACTCATCACCTTACCGACTGGAGCCTGTCAACCACTACGCTAGGGACGAGGCCAGCCTCACTCCTCGCGAGTACCACGCTCTTCCCGAGCCCTCTGCTCAGCCTATGCTGAGCACTGAGCTTGAGGATCCTTTCATTGACCCACCTGAGCCTTTGGTCACCCCTGATAACGCCGACGCTGTCGATGGTGAAAGCTTGCCAGCTAGTGACTGGGAAGCTGCTTTCACCGAGGATGAGCACGAGAAGCTCGAAAACCGGGCTCAGTTCTTCGATGGCCGTGTCAACGAAGTGGTTGGTAACCTTCTGGCATCTCGCCTCGAGCCTCTGGAGAAGACCTTGTTCTCTATTCAGCAAGTTCTCGCCACCAGGGCTCGACGAACTCCTTCGTCTCGTCGTGATATGCGCAGCGTTTCTGCTGAGCTGCAGCAGAGCGATGCCGACGATGAGGATGAGGAGCCCATTCCTCGCCGCTCTATGAGCCCCCGAAGGGATCGCCGCATGGATCAGATTCGCGCGGCTGTGCTCGAGGGTCTCGCTGCCCACCAGCGCAACCAACCCTCACTCTCCCCAGCCCCCGCTCTGGCTCCTGCCCCTGCACCAACAGCTGTTGAGGTCCCTCCTGCGGCTATTCTGGAGGCCCTCGAAGAGATGAAGAAGCAAATCAGCAACAGCATGAAGGGCAACGATGACCTGAAGAAGATTGTTGAGGAAGTGGTTGAGCGTCGTGTGCCTGCCGGCCCCAAGCCTGAAGAAGTGCAAGATGCCAAGACTGAAGAGTTGCAGGCCAAGATCACAGAGATCGAGCAGCGCCTCTACTTTGAGCAGACCAAGGTCGAGAACGAGGTTGCTGAGCGAAGAATGGCCGAGGACTTGGCTGCTGAGCTTATGCGCAAGCTTCAAGCTGCTGAGACTCGTGTTGAGGTTGAGATTATTAACCGCAGCGTCTTCGATCAGCGCGTGGCTGACCTTGAGGAGAGATTGCGCGCGGCCGAGGAGCTCAGCGAGCAGTCGGTCATCGTGCGCCGTGCCGCCGAGGACAAGCTTACCGAAGCCAGGGTCCAGCACGAGACTGCCGCTGAGGAAGTTGTCCGACTCCGCGAGATCATTGAACAGCGAGACCACAAGCTCCGCTCTGTGGAGCAGGCCAACAGCAAGACTGCTATGCGGATTGCTCTCCTGGAGGCTGCCCAGAACAACGCGGCTCAGGCTCAGACTGAAGCTATCAGCAGGTGCAAGGTTATGGAAGCTGAGTTGAAGGATGTCCGCCAAGACAACCACCACTGGCGTGCCGAGGCTGAGCGTTATGACGAATCTGCCCGACAGAAGGGTGCCGAGTTGACTCGTGCCCTCGAGGAGAACCAGCATATGCACAAGTCTCTCACCACCCTCACCACCCAACTTGAGGAGAACGAACGCATGCGTGAGTCCTGGCGAGGCAAGTTCATTTCACTTCAGGAGGATATGGGCCGAGCCGCTCGCGAGATCGCCGAGGAGAATGCCCGACGCATCAAGAAGGACCAGGCTATGCTCGCTCGACAGGAGGTGTTGGATGCTCGTCTCCAAGCTGAGGCTAAGACCCGAGAGCGCTTGGAGGTTGAGATGGAGCGTCTTCAGTCCAACGAACGTGCCGGTATGCGGGCCACCAACGAGTGCGCTCGCCTTGAGGGCCTGATTGGCGAGCTCAAGACCGAGAACCACAAGCTTGAGCAGAAGGCTGCCCGATACCAGCGTGAGTTTGAGGAGGCACGTGAGTCTGGCGCCAGCGAGGTCAAGAGAACTCGCATGGCCCTCCAGACCGAGATCGACTCTGCCAACAACCAAGTCAACTTCATCCGCGAGGAACTTGAGGAGCAGAACTCGAAGCTTCGCGCGGAGCTTGACCACGTTCGACTCGAAGCCGATACCGCCAAGGCCCAGAGCGAGATGCTTCTTGAAGAGGCTGAGAACAGCAAGACAATCGAGCTTGACGAGTTGCGTGCCAAGCACCAGAATGAGTTGGAGGATCTCCAGACCCGATATGAGCGACGCGTCAACAATGCCCAGGAGGATGCCCACAAGACCGAACAACACCTCTTGGAGCGTCTCAGCCTGTCAGCCTCCAAGACTGAGCACCTTCAAGATCGCATCCTCCACCTCGAGGACAAGCTTGAGATTGCCAAGCAGGCGGCTGCTGCCGCTGCCCAGGCTGCCAAGTCTGCTGGTGCTGATGTGACTGTCGCTGCTCCTCAGGTCAAGCATGCTTCACGAAACCTCGACCCCCCTGAGAAGATCTCGCCGCAGGCCCTTCGAGAATCCATCATGGTTCTCCAGGAGCAACTGCAGGCCCGTGAGCAGCGAATCGAGGAGCTCGAGCACTCTCTGTCCAAGGCGGATCCTGATGCCGCAAGCAAGATCACCAAGCGTGATGATGAGATTAGCTGGCTTCGTGAGCTTCTTGCCGTCAGGCACGAGAACTTGCAGGACATCATCGCGGCACTTCAGAGTGACCGCTTCGATCGCGATGCAGTGAAGGATGCCGCCATCAGACTCAAGGCGAACCTCCAGATGGAGGAGCAGGAACGGGAGAGAGCCATGAACGGTGGCTCTGCGATCAACCTACCCAACATTGCCCAGACTATTCAGAATGCCACTCCTCGTGTTGCCCAAACGATCGGCCCTATCGCTGCCGCTTGGGGCAACTGGCGCAAGGGTAACCGCAGCTCTCCATCTCTGAGCAGCTTCTCCAATGTTCTGAACTCTCCCGTCGCTGGACGAAACGCCACTCCTTCGAGGAGTAACTCGAATGCGCAGAACAGCCTGCTGGGCGGTCTTATGACGCCCCCAGCTTCTGGACTGCGCCAAACACCCCCTGTGGACAACAGACCACAGCCCACCGCCTTCGCTAGCACTGGACGTCGCTTCCCAAGCGGCGGACAGGGACGATCGCGAGGAATTTCAAATACCTCGCATCGATCAGAGCGAGTAACCACGCCGCCTCCCAGGGAACCAGAGGAGGAGCCCATGACTCCCCCGATGATGCGGACGAGCGGCTACGACTCGGATGCGCAACCTGGAGACTTTGATGATAATGACTTCTTCGAAGAGGACTAAGCGGACGTGTACGGTTCTTTCTTGGGCGGCAAGAGGCGGGAGGGACTGTTCTGTTATATGATTTTTAACTTTTTTCTTTGTTTCCTTTGTTACAAGCAAGATCAATACTGCATCGAAAAACGGCCGATACATGCATATTCGCGCTCCCTTATTCCACCTTACTTATTACACTAGTTTCACCCAAGACTGCGAACCTAGAAAGATACCCCCTTTGGATTGATGTTTATGCCACACAGATTGGGATTTTCTTTTCTTCTTTTTTCAACCTTTTCTTTCTTCTTTTACTTTGTCATTCATTTGTCATGTTTCGAAACGAGGCTTCAGCTTCAGTTTATGAGAGAGAAAGGAAATGGGATTCACTAAAAAAGGGGCCATGGATTGGCTGGCGGAAGAGGGAAAACCATCAACAAAAGGACGAAAAACACCAAAAAAAAGATGAATGTCTGAAAATCAACAGTTGTTTTTGATCTTTTCATTATCCTCTCTCTCCTTGTTATGGTCTCGCCTGCATAGCGGTGTGGTGTATATATCTACTTTCCCTACCTAACCTACTTATATCGATAGGTCGTGGGATGGGCATGATGACTTTGCTAGTTGTACATAATCATAATTTACACTCACAGAGAGCAACAATTGATTGACATGCTTTGCTTTCAAGGACGAGAGTTTTGCTTGATGTTTTGTGAGAGACTGCTAGTATAATATCAAGAGTAACCAATTCATATCGTGAGAACGTCCTTGTCTTGCCGTATTCCTTCTCGTACTGCTGCTGCTTCATGGTATCCATCAATCAATCACTCATGCCTCCCTTAAACCCAAAACTCGCATTAATTATTACTTAGGAGCTTCTCAACCGCCCACTTGACGGAAAAGTTGCGGAGGTCAGAATAGTGCTGGCCGACACCGACAAATAGCACAGGCACGTTTGTCGCGTGGACGAGACTGACGAGCGTGCCGACCATGTCGCCGACTGTGTCACACTTTGAGATGATGAAGCCGTCGAGGGATCGGACGGCGCCGAAAGCAGCGTTGAAGTTGCGGGCTTGAGCGACAGAGTCGGTACCGACAAGGGCCTGTTGGGAGTCAGTTGATATTCAGCCATGAAAAGGGGTTATGAGAGTGACGCACCTCGCCAACCATGAGAATCTTGTCTGGCTGGGCAAACTTGGCAAACTTCTCCAGCGACGACATGAGACGCTGGTCATTGTGTCTTCGGCCAGCCGTATCAATAAGAACCACGTCGAAGCCCTCCTGCGCGGCGTGGGCGACAGCGTCCTTGGCCACGGTGGCTGCATCCTTGCCGTAGCCCTTCTGGTACAGCTCGACGCGGCCACCCTCACGAGCCGTCAGCTCCTTAAGGTTGCGAACATGGACGGCGAGCTGCTCAACAGCACCAGAACGGAAGGTGTCGCCGGCGGCGATGAGGACCTTGTACTTGTTCTGAAGGAGGAAGAAGCAGATCTTGGAGAGGTTGGTGGACTTGCCTACGCCGTTGACGCCCACAATGGACATGACGTAGGGGCGCGCTTTGCGCATAGAGGTGACCGAGGGCGCCGTGATGGCGTCAATCTCACGAAGGAGATCGAGGGAGGAGGTCGGCGTGAGCATCTTGGTAAGCGACGCCTCCATGGCGGCCTGAATCCTGGTGTTGATGCTCTCAAAGCTACCGGTCTTGACACCGAGCAGTTCCTTCTCAACTCCCTCACATAGCCGCACAGCGGCCTCTCGCGCAACGTTCTTCTTGAGGAGATGCTCCTCCATCCCCTTCATAGCGGCGTCAAGATCCGCCTTGGTCAAGGTCTTGCCTCCTACGACGTTGCGGAAGAGACCGCTGATGGCATTGACGCCAGACCCAAAGAGGCCAGCCTTGGGTTGCGACTTTGCGTCTGCGGCCTTCTCTGCCTCAGACGCAAGGATCTCATGCACCTCATCTCCCAGATCCTTGAGCACAAACTTGCCCTTTGACCTTGAACCCCAGGTATTGGAATCGATCTCGTCGATAGCGGTCGATCGACCCGTCGCCTCAGCCTCGGACTCGCTAGTGGCGTGCGCCTTGGCCGAGTAGTCGAGCTGCACATCATCGTCCTCATCCGCGAAGCCGTCGGCATCCCACTTGCGCCCCTTCTTGGGCGCCTTCTTCTTCTTGGGCGCTTCGTCGCCGGAAGAGACGGGAGCAGAAGACTGGTTCTTGGCCTTGCGCGCGCGGCGCGACATCTTGAGGGGGCCTTTGGCCACGAGGAGGTGGTTGCTGGGCGTAGTTGGTCGCGAGCCATTGGGCGTCAAGGCGGGGGTCGACTCGCGGGATGTAGGTTCATTGGTGGTGTTGAGGGTGCGACCTCTATAAGTCAAGCCCGGCGCGACGGGAGGTTCGTCGCCTAGGTTCCCCGAGATGGTTTTTTCCTCAAGAGGAAGTGTGCCGACCGTCACAGAGGGTACACCCTTGGCGGTGGTCTGGTCCAGCTCTTGGAGTTGTTGGTCGAAATATTCATCAAAGGCATGGCACTCGACGAGGGTAGTGTGAGGCTTGGTGAGCTGTTCGCCGTAGAGCTTGACAAAAATGGTCCTGATGTTGTCAACGAGCTTGTCGACCCATGACAGGTGGAGGAGGGATCGGTAGACGGCCTAGGGGTGAGGTGGGTATGTCAGCGCCGAAGATCGGGGGAGAAGCCATCATGACAAGTATGACCCACGACAAAAATGACGCCCAATTCCTTGACCAATGTCCACTTGAGCGTGTGCTGGTCGCTTCTGTAAGCCGGGTTGTTGGCGGCAGATCTGGAGTCGCTCAATGCGACGGCGCCGCTCTTCTCCTCAATAAAGGTATCGGCGATGAAGTTGTTAATGATGGACGGGTTGATGGGCGTATAGGTGCGCGACCAGACGACGACACCCGAGGTGGTCAAGATCTCGAACGAGTCTAACATCCTGTCTCTCTCTGAGCGCTCACGAGCAAGATGATGCTTCTGGGCGAAAAGAAGAGGGAGGGAAAGGAGGATGTTGGTGGGACGATCAAGGCGAGAAGTTGGAGGTGGCTAATTAGTTCCTGGATGGGACAGGCAGGTCAACTCGACTCGACCAGCCGGACACGCCGCAGCGGACTCAGGGTTCCCCAAGATCTAGAGCCCTATCGATAAGATAAGCGCAAATTGAACTGTTCTGTCACGTGTCCTTTCGTCAGGGGGCGGGGGTTATGGAGTGTCAAGGTTGTGGTGTGGCGGTGGCTCATGCATCCCGTTTACTGTGAGGCTGTGCTGAGTAGCCATGATGACCCGCGCCCGCGCCCAATGAGAAGCAACCGACCACATTTCCTGAATAAACACCAGCTTGCAGCTTCGCCGTCATCACCATCGACCTCGACCTGTTAAACAACCCTGCACATTTTCCAACGACTCGCCCTGAGATCCTCCTAACACGCTGCATTATTATACGATCACGCTCTCTCCAGCTCCTCTCCCGCCATGCAGCGAGCGACGTACGCGCAGTCGCCCCCCCTTCACCATCCAGTTCCTCAGCATGTGTCAACCGTGCCCCAACTAAGATCGCCGCCTCCTCCCCGGGCTCTGCGCAATCGCACGGCTACGGGGGCAGCGGGGCGACTCCCTACCAGCAGCAGGGAGGTACCAGCGGGAATGTCTTTGGCGCCTACGGAAACTTTATGAACGATCCCACGGCGCAGGTGGCGGCGCAATTCGGCCAGACGGCCTTCAAGCATGGACAAGAGTACATGGAGCAGAACGTGAGTGTGGTGGATTTGTTACGGTATTGTCAAGTGCTGACATTTTGCTAGTTTGGCCGATACGTCAACGTCTCTGCGCTTAAGCACTACTTCAACGTCTCCAACTCGTACGTCGTCAACAAGCTCTTCCTCGTCGTCTTCCCCCTGGAGGCACAAGCCTTGGTCGCGCAAGCAAGCCGTCGGGCAGAATGGGCAAGAGGGCTGGTACCTCGCCCCGCGAGACGACATCAACAGCCCCGACATGTACATCCCAGGTGTGTAGGACCCTTGTTTTGGCGGATTGAGCGGGAAGCTGATTGGGAACAGTCATGGCAATCGTCACATATATCCTCCTCTCGACCCTGATCGCCGGTCTCGGTGGCAAGTTCCAGCCTGAGCTCCTTGGAAAGACGGCCACGATCGGCCTCGTTGTTGTCATTGTCGAGATTGTCGCCCTCAAGTTGGGATGCTACCTCCTGAGCATCTCTAGTCAGTCGCAGCTGTTGGATCTGATCGCATACTCGGGTTACAAGTTTGTGGGCATCATTGTTACCATTGTTGTTGCCGAGATCCTCAACGGCGGCAAGGGAACTGGCGGCTGGATTGGCTGGGGAGTGTTTCTGTACACCTTCCTGGCCAACTCGCTCTTCTTGGTGAGTTTTGATTGTCTGATGAGTTCTGAACAGGCACTGATGCTTCTTAGATGCGATCACTCAAGTACGTGCTCCTCCCGAGACGTCGGGCGGCAACAACGGACCGATGCAGACCGACTCTCGAGCAAAGCGCAACCAGCGGACGCAGTTCCTCTTCTTCTACTCGTACATTGTGCAGTTCTTCTTCATGTGGGTTCTGACCAGGGTGAAAAAGAACTGAGGACGAGGATAAAGACAATGGCTTGACTTGACTTGATAAAAAGATGTTTTCATCAAAGGGGGACTCTTTTTCGGCGTCGATGGGGGTTTAGACTGCGCTGCGGAAATCGGAGGGGGGAAACACAAAGGGAATAACTATGGAGAGGATGGAATGGTAATGACACTGGAGCGAGATGTACGATGAAAACTTGTTTTGCATAATGAAGAATCAAAAGACGCATGAACCTCGACAAGGTTGCCGCTTGGTGATGTCAAGGCTGTAGAGGTGGACGACAGGAATTTGATTGCATTGAGATCTCCGATCCTAGGTTCGGACAGGGAGTTAGCGCTGTGAGAGTCCCAGTCAAAATGTACCACGTCGCCTTGCTTGTGAATATTTACGAATTTGAGCATTGCCATGAATTGTTCCAAGTGAAGCTGCTGGACTGCATTGAGAGTGCCCAAAAGAGCCAATGTTAGGTGCTGAGATGGCCCCTGTGTCCTGCAAACTGACTCGGGTCTTGGCACGCACGACTAGCGGCCCATCAACTCAACGCAACTCAGACACGTCTATCTATCCATCAAGCTCACTCACCTAAACTCTTGACCTACATCATTTCCTAGAATATCTCTCCTAGAACACGCTTTATGTTCTATTCTCTCCATAAATCTTTATCCATAAGAAAGCAACAAATACCCCAGCCATGTCACTCTCATCACCCATGCTCACGGCCGCCCTCCAGAATGCCACGCTGGGCGCCTTTGCAAACGTGTTGGCTCAGCTCATCACGGCCTACAGAACAGAGGTGAGAATGAGGACTCACGGAGCTCAAACAGATGCTCTTCTTGGCTTTTCATCTGAGAAAATTCAACTGACTAGTTTATATAGTCCGATGTCGCGATAGACTGGATCCCGTCTTTCAGTTCCTGCTCTTCAACCTCATTTGCACACCGCCCAACTTTATGTGGTGAGTTGTCCTTCACTCGCCCCAGCACTCACGAATCTCCCTACATGTTTACTCCCACAACTATGCTTTTATCTCACACCTTCTAGGCAAGACTTTCTCGAGACGACATTCCCCGCACACCCCAAACCAAAGTCCTCCAAGGAAAAAAACACCAAGCCCAAGCTCTCAGTCCGCAACACGGCCATCAAGTTCCTCCTGGACCAGACAGTCGGCGCCGCCCTCAACACGCTCCTCTTCAGCACCTACGTCCACTCCTTCCGCCTAGCTCTTCACCCCGTCCCCGTCATCACTAGCATCCCCAAGACCGTAGTCTTCTTGACCTCGCCTGGAGCCCTGAACTTCTCCCGCGTCGACTGGCCTACCGTGTGGGCTGCTGCGCAGGACGAGTTTGTCCCATTTGTCGTTGCTGGCTGGAAGCTCTGGCCTGCTGTGAGTCTCGTCAACTTTGCCGCTATCAAGACGGTTGAGGGGCGAAACCTGGTGGGTGCTCTTGCTGGTGTTGCTTGGGGAGTCTATGTGAGCTTGGTTTCAGCTCAATGAATGGAATTGCACGAGTCTTATCTCAGACTATGCAACAACTAAAATTTTGAGAGAGAATCAAAAGAACAGGCTGGGATATGGGGTCGTGTATGGTAGAACGGTAGAGTTGTCAGCATAGCTGGCCATCCATCGATGTCAGACATTGACTACGAGGTTAACATAGACTAGGGAAATGACAGCTTCGAGTCTAGAAAACATGTATTTGAATTGAGCTTACGCTAGCCTATGGGCAAGGTCAAGACATAAACCAAGACTAAAGCAGGTCGCTTGATAGTTGCATCTTTCAAAACCCGTTATTCCTACCACCCCCCGTAGCTTATGCGGTTACCTGGGAGCCGCCTCACCTAACTGGCTTTCATGACTGCATATGCCCTGCAAAATTCTGTCGGAAAAGGCTACTACACTCTTTCAGTGCAAAATGCGCTGGCCGTCATCCGTCTCCCTCATGACTGATAGTGTTGCGCCGAAGTACCGTTCTGGAGACGGCGATACACTTCACCGCCGGGGCTTAAAACCAAAGGAAGGCTGCCACGCCCATGGTGATGTATTATGGTCCCAGTGTCGCTCAAGTCACTTGAAACTGAATGTTGGTCTCTCTTTATCCCATTCATCTCGCCACGCCTTCCGATTGATGATGCTGCTCTGGACGGGGGCTCTTCAACCCATTTTGCATCTGGTGCGATGGCAGGAATGCCATAACGGTCGAAAAAGTAATTGGCAACTTTGTACCAGTGAATTAGCCAAGGTTTCCTCGCCGAGAGGGTTGTTTTCGTAACTGTTGGGCGCAACATCTCGCAGGCGAAGTTGTAAATGATGGCGAGAACCTATCTGACAGCCTTGGGAAGATCTTCTATGGCCTGGACAGTACAGGACCACTCGCGAGCTGCCTTGAAGACGGGGTCGCCATTCTCAATATCATCTAGTGCCTTGAACACCCCAAGGGCTTCGATGTCTCTGTGGCATGGTTGGAAAGCTTTGACCCCTTGGAAGGTGAGAAAGTGAAAGAGACGCATGCTGGGGATGTGAGGATCAGGGATGAGGTCGTCCGATATGAATCGATAGGTAGTGTCGTCAACGGGGATTTCGGTTTGGTACTGCCGAGGAGGAAATGCTTCAGGCACTAACAAGGGCACCAAATCCTCCAATCTCGTGTCATTGATCGAGGTACTTTGATCCTCCACCAAGCCAGCCTCTCTGGCTAGTTTCCTGATTTCTGTCTCTGCAACTCCACGTCGGACTGCTCCATATATTAGAGTGGTCTGTATGTCAAGGGATGGAACCCATTGCGCTGAAGCAATATAACGCAAAGAGACAACAGCACATGAGCCACACGGGGGCTGAACCGTATGGTGAGAGAACCAGATGGCATGGTGGCATTCGTGGATTGGACAGTGGTACATTGTCGTGCCGATAGGTGAGAGAGAGTCGTGGTTGTGAAGGGGTCCTCCGCCGAATGAGTTGGCCCAGAAGCACCAGCCTGCACACGCCATGACAAGAGAAGTAACAAGGGGGGCACAGCTGGAGTAAGAAATGGCGAAAATAAGGAGGGTAAGGCGATGCGATAGAATTCACTTCGATAAAGATGGTTAGCGAATGAAGGCTGTAGTGACGGCGATAGAACGAATGCTGTTGAGTCGAGGAAAAGAGATGGAGCCCATAGAAGCCCGTCAGCCAGGTTATCGGGACGGGCAGGCGCCTGCTCCAGGTTGGCGAGCCGTCACCTGGAATCTGGAAGCTATCGTGGGATTGCGCTTTCCTTTCTTGGGGTCAAGTGGAAGTAGTTGTCGCTATTGTAGAAGAAACCATGATGCGCCAAAGAGAGGCGAAGCAACATCTTGGCTTGTGGCTGCTGCTTCTCATGATCGATTGGAAGCTCACATGCTCGCTTCTTGCCCCCACGGAGAAAGACCTAACTTTCTCTCCATTTTGTCTCTGAGTGAGGCTTGGGAGAAGCTTCGCGATGGATCTCGGAGGCGCCAGCCCTTGCACTAACAAGCACGATTGACGGCCACTTGGGCGGGTAAGATCTGAGCTTGTTCCCCGGCTGGAATTCCAGGATCACTAAACCTTGGGATTCAAGTGCTCGTTGGTACTGTCTGCAATTGTCATTCCTCTGGAGATTATTGGCACCTGAAGTGTCTTCTCACCTATCGGGAGGAGAAACAAGGGGTACGGAGCTAACAGTGTCCCAACATCAAATCTGATTTTTTTCAGCTCAGCCATTAGCACCAGATATTGAGGCACTTGGCAACCCCTTCAAGCTTTTTCCTTATGCAGTATCAGGCTAGGAACTGGGGTCGGAACGGTCCCGAGGGCTCGGGAGATGTGCAAGCCCCAGAAACCCTCCGTCCAGCTGGGTCTTGAAGGGGGCGGCTCATGGGACTAGTGCTGTGGGAATGGTGCCATTTGCGGTGGCTGGGCTGGCTGAACACAACACCCCGTGGCACAGTTCAATACGTAGGCCGTGTTGTGTGACGCTGCGTAAACGCTGACAGATCGGGGGCTTTATCGGAATTCCACAGTAGTTCGTCTGACGGTATGGGGACGGGTGCCCTAGCCTGTCTCTGTCTCACAGTCTGCCCAGTGGTCATGACTCTCAACCCGCCTCGGCTGCTTCGGATTGGTGGATGCTGTTCCGAGCAAGAATACAGCATCTGGTTGGCAGGAGACGACTTGGGCCGCTTAGTTCGGCAGGGCCATATTGTGTGCTGTGCTGTCTTTTCCTGCTGCATCTCGTAGCGTACCAGAGACATCATGACTGGTGAATGGTTGGTGTAAGCTGCATATTGCCCATCGATTGTCGCGCGCTAGCTTGATTCTCAAGAGGAGACAAGGCGTTCTTCTTTGCTCTCCCGACGAATCAAGCATTGCACCTAGGCGATTGTCTTTGCTGCCATCACCTCGCAAAGTGTGGCTTCTCACAAGACAGAGCCGTTCGGCTAATGCCCTCTGTCACCCGTGGTGCTACTGTACCACCAACAGCCTCGATGTCAGACGCCTTCATCCAACCTGTCCTTCCAGTCTGCAGATCGTGGACGAAAACGGACCCGGCAACACTTGACAATGACCTCGTTCACTACCCGGAGTGAAACCTTCTCGGATTGTGCCGTCGAATAGGCATGGATGACAACGGTGAGCCTCCTCTCACCATCAACGTTCCGCTGCCGTCTTCCATCTGCGACATGTTCCATCACCTCCGCCTCTGGCATATCCGGAAGCCACTGAGAAGAGGGGCCTCTCCCTTGGTCAATCTCCAAACCCACGTTGCCGGCCGAGGAGCCTGCCGTTGATCCCACATTGCAGGATTCCCACCGAGTCATGTTGGCGTTGACGGTGAGACGTTCTGACTTTCGGCTCGTGGTCATCATTGACACCAGCCAGTGACCGAGGAGAAGGGCCGAGGATCATCTCCTGAGCGTTACGACAACGGCGGTGGGAGACGGGGACCATTCAGGGGACAGAGCCTAGTTTTTTCCATCCTCCTTCTCGTTTTGACCGAAGCGTTTCCGATGATAAAATGGCCTCGGCCGGGACAAACTGTCCGCTGGTGTCGCCATCTCCCAACATCGCGCCTACATCACTCTAAACCGCCGCGGACCACCTTAGCGCGCATGATAGCCAGATTTCCCTCGAGATGAGCCCGAGTGTCTGGTAGGCGGATGGAGCCCGTAGTTCATGCTGGAGTAACCCTTGAATTGAAATCCGACGCCGGAAGGGAGCTGAAGCGCCTCAGACAGTGAGTGGAGTGAGTTGAGTGGGCTGGTGTGATTGATGAGAACTGAAGTGTTAGTGGAGAGATAGGCAAGCACGCAAGTCTGGGCAGAGAGAAGAGAAGAGCACCAGAGGGCATGAGATAGAATGGAACGGAGAGAGCCGTGCCTCCACACACATGTTCTCTTTGAATGTCTCTCTTGGACTCACTGTGAGCCCTGTGCAATATGTGGGTTGCGTGCATTTTCCCGCGCCGAAACAGAGCCAAACAGAGGCCTGAAAAGGAGCCAAAAGCAAGCCAAAATAGAGCCAAGGCAAGCCAACGTCGCCAGCCAAGGAGTAGCCCGCCCGCGATGGAGCAAACCACTAAAACGCCCGTGCCTTTTTGGTGAGAAGCCGCTAAATCTTGACCCATTCAATCTCCATTCAGGGCCATCCGTCCACTCAGGCTGAGGGAATGAGGGCGAGGGGCTCTCCACCTACGCACCTTGGCTCGCATTACGTCCCTGCCTGCCATTCCCAGCTCCTACCGCTCAGGTTCCAAGTTCTTAACGGGAGGCACAGCCTTAACCACCAAGAATCGAATACCTACCTAGGTACTAGGCTGCCCAACCCATCTCTTACACCGACGACTACACCTCGCAGCAGGCATTACACGCGCTCGATCTACGACCGACAGAGGGCGACGCACTATCTCGCATCTTTTGGCTAATCTCGATTTTTCTTCATTCTTGGTCTCCACTGTCGCTGGTCGTGTGCGACTTCGATCAAAACCCAACTCTCGCATCCCGATCTCGACGCCTTCACCTTTGAGCCCTCCCCTCTGGTTCGCGCATAGAATGACGATACATACCACGATACATAGTTTGCTTCGCTCTCGATATTAGGGCGCATTGTCGTCCGCTCCCCAAACACCGCCGGGCGCACTCCGCCTCCCGCCAGCCCGGCTCCCACTTCGACTTCTCACTCGCCCACCCGTCGCTGGCGCAACGACCTCCCCGATGCCGCCCCAGGCCCTTCAATGCCTTGGTCTTATCGACCTTGTCTGTTCCGACCCTCGACCAACCTTTGTTGTCTCTCTTCCTGAGCAACAGCCCTCCGATGGCTACTCCTCGCCTCCCGATATCGTGTACCGAAATCCATCATTAAAGGCCAGCCTTTCCCTCGACCAGTCCATTATCTCTATTCCAAAAGATGTCTCCCATTCCCCTTTCTGGAATTGGGTCACAAGCCCTCCACCCATTCGGGGCGATAACTCGGCGCCTACGGCGACAAATACCCAACATTCCCTCCCGTACTTGGGCGTTTACTGGACGCGCAGCATCGTGTTGGGCCAATGGGTAGTTATGAGTGGCAATGACACGCCTCCTTCGTCAGAACCTCCGCGCAAAGTCAGAATCGAAGGAACGGATGGTGATGTTCCTAGGAAATACCCTCAAAATTCGGTGCTGGACAGTACCAGTCTGCCATCCCGAAAAAAGTCGGAGAGCAAAACCCCTCTATTATACCGCGCCGAGTCCAACCCGGGTCTTATGGTTCCTGTATCCGACTCGGAGGAAGAGCCTTTTCTGGATGTTGTTCAAAGCGTGGATTGGGAGTCAACATCACTTGGTCCCATGGCCGACTGGCCGGTGCAGTTACAACAGACCTTCAACCAGCTTGTTTCAGATTCGCGCCCGATTGCGCTTTACTGGGGACCCGACTATATCACCATCTACAATGAGGCATTCTCAAGATATTGCGGCGCTCGACACCCTGCCCGCCTGGGGCGCCCTGCTACCGAGTCTTGGCCTCACTTGAAGGACCGCCTTGACGCAATGATGGCATCCCCGCTCAAGAATTATTCCAAGGTCGAAGATGAATCTAGATTCTTCATTGAGCAAGCGGACGGTTCGTTTGAAGAGACTCATGCTAGATTTTCCATGGTTCCTATTCTCTCTGACAAGCAATGTCTGGGCGTTCAGCATTCTCTATTGGAAAACACCTCTAGGCGATTATGGGAACGGAGAATGAAAATGCTAATCGATCTTGGCGAGGCCTTGATCGCTTCACGAGACGTCAAATCATATTGGTCTAGGACTATTGAGGAGCTGGAGCACTGGAGTCCAAATTACGACGTCCCGTTAGCATTCATCTACTCAGTGGAGGATGACAATCATAACGGCTCTACAGCATCGAAATACGACTGCTCCAAAGTTTGCCGCCTTGAGGGCTCGCTTGGTGTGCCCGAGAATCATGCCATTGCCCCTTCAGTCCTCAGTCTGCGGAATTCAGACGAAGGCCTGGCTCCTATATTGCGACGATCACTGGACTCACGCCATCACCTACTTCTTCAAACCAAGGATGACACGCTACCCAAGCAACTTCTTGACGGACTCGCCTGGCGGGGCTTTGGTGATCCTTGCCAAGCGGCCATCCTGCTACCGATTCGACCAACCAAGGAGGAGACCGTCATGGGCATTCTGTTCCTAGGCCTGAACCCACGACGTCCGTACGACAACGATTACCGCCAATTCATCTCGTTACTGGGTCAGAAGCTAACAAGTTCGCTTGCTTCGACGGTCCTGCTCGAGGAGGAAGCACGGCGACGGCGCAATGTTACCGAACAGGCTGCCTATGATAACGCCATGCTTAAACAACGACTTGAATATCAAACTGAGCAGGCGGAGAGGTCCATCCAAACCTTCACCGCCGTGGCAGACTTCATTCCTGTTGGAATGTGCTTTGTCGACACTGAGGGCAACATCCCCTTTGCCAATGATGCCTTCCATCGCATCACTGGCTATCCGAAAGGACCGATCGCCCAGGGTGCTCTCCTCGAGTCAGTCCTTGAAGAGGACAAGCCAAAGTTCATTCAGGCATACAAAGACGTCCAGAAGCTGGATACCGTGACATTCGAGTACCGCATCACACGGAGCCGAGATGGTCTGGGCCCTCAGAGCTTCAGATCTCCGCCAGGACCTCTGGTTATGGTCGACGATCAGGTTGTACGCCACATTCTGGCCTCCACGAAAGCCGAGCGAGCTCCAGATGGAAGCGTGATCCGAATCCTGACCTGCCTGACCGATGTGACAGTGCAGAAAGATACAACGGAGGAGGCAGTCCGGCGAGCACAGGAGGCAGAGAATTTGAAACGGCTTGCCGAATTTGCGACGGTCGGAATGTACGATGTCAGCATGGATGGACGACTACTGAGCGCCAACAACCTATTCTGGGAACTGACAGGCCTGGAGAAAGTCGACCTTACCAAGGTCGACGTGGAGCCCTGGCCTTCGTGTGTGGTGGAAGAGGACCTGCCTATCCTTGAAGTGACGCTCAAAAAGCTGGCAGAGTCTGGCCGTACTGAGACTGCCGAGTTCCGCCTTCGGACTCCGTGGATCACTGAAGACAGCAGTGGCAACACGTCGATGGCTTCTCGATGGGTTCTTGCAACCTTTATGCCGGTGAAGAGCTCTGACGGTGTCATCCAATCCTTTACCGGCTGTCTCAGCGATGTTTCGATGCAAAAGTGGCAGCTAGAGCAAGAAAAGCTGCGCAAGGAAGAGGCAATCGAGTCGAAGCGACAGCAGGAGAATTTTATTGATATGACCTCACACGAGATGCGAAACCCGCTGAGCGCCATTCTGCACTGCACAGACGCTATTATTGCTTCTCTCGCCAGGGTCCAAGACATCAGCGACAATCCAACTCCCCTCACGCCAACACGAGCCGGTGTTGATGGTGACGCAAGGAGCTCAGTTGCTGAAAGATCAGATGAAGAAAAACGACTCTTGGAGGACAGCATCGAGAACGCCGAGACGATTGTGACATGCGCTCAGCACCAAAAGCGCATTGTTGACGACATTCTCACCATGTCTAAGCTTGACTCGAAGCTCTTGGCCGTTACGCCCTGTACGGTAGACCCAATTCAGATCGTCAATGATGCGCTCAAGATGTTTGAAGTTGAGGCTCGCCGTGTGGACATTGAGCTCACGTCATATGTCGACAAGTCATACACAGACCTTGGATACGACTACCTTGACCTTGACCCGTCTCGCGTCAAGCAGGTTCTGATCAACCTTCTCACGAACGCATTAAAGTTCACTAAGACGGGCAAGACGAGGAACGTGACTATCGGCGTCAAGGGCTCGTTGACTGCTCCAGGCGAAGAGATGACAGCGGTGCAGTTCATTCCGCGGTTCTGTGATATTTCGGAGGAATATGACCAACCCGCTCTCAGAGGCCGGACTCATCCCGTATACCTCCTGTTCGAGGTCAAGGATACCGGCCAGGGCCTGACGGCGGAAGAGATGGGCAATCTGTTCAACAAGTTTGTCCAAGCCAGTGCCAAAACACATACCAAGTACGGCGGCTCTGGGCTGGGCCTGTTCATCTCCCGCCGATTGACGGAGTTGCAAAATGGAGCAATTGGAGTGCTGAGTCAGTCCGGCGTGGGGTCAACGTTTGCCTTCTACATTGAAACATACGTCCCCAGCGAAGAATCGAGAAACGAAGCCCTGGCTGCAGCGGCTGCTGCTAAACTAATAGCAAGCACCGATGGCTCAGAGAGCGCGGAAAGCAAGCGACCTTGCCGTGACATTCGACTGCAGCGACATCAGAACCCGGGGGGCAACGTGCGGCTTGATGGGATCCTGGTGGTGGAGGACAATCTCATCAACCAGCAAATCACGCGGCGTGGTTTGACAGATCGGGGCTACACGGTAGACGTGGCAAACCATGGGATCGAGGCGCTGGACAAACTGAGACGACGCCAAGGAGTGGCACCGAGACTCAGTCTAAGCATCGGCGGCGGTGGCAACATGTCAGGGAGGAGTAGTGCAAATCCACTGCCGATTGCCATCAACCTGGTCCTGATGGACATAGAAATGCCGATCCAGGACGGGCTGACGTGCACGCGCAAGATTCGAGAACTCGAGGCCAGCGGAGAAGTCTTTTGCGCGTCAGGAGGGCGAATCCCGATCATTGCGGTGACGGCCAATGCACGACCCGAGCAGGTGATGGAGGCAAAGGAAGCTGGGTGCGATGACGTGTTAGTGAAGCCATACAGGATCCCAGAGCTCATTGAGAAGATGCAGGTGGTGGTACGGCGCATGGGAGGACTCAGTCCGAATTCTCCTGTGAGGTGATACAGGATAGAGATGGGCTGGAAAACAGTTACAGCCCTGATAGAGAGAGGAGAGGTCAGGGGCAAGATTTGGGGCGACGATGCAACGACATTCAAGTTATACGGACGAGAGGTTTTCTAGGCAGCTCTTTTCAGTGGTGACAAAAGGGGCCGGGTCGACAATACAACCAAGGGCAAAGCGTTGGATCAACCCTTTCGGTTTTTTTTTTTTTGGCATAGTCTGGAGTTATGGCGCGCGAGTTTGAGCACAGGGCGATCGGGCTTCTGGGCAACATTGGGAGCGATTGTTTTATGGTATTATATGGCCTCTATAACTAGGCACGGAAAAGTGACATTGCCGATACAGCCCCGAGATAGGATTGGGGTAGAAGAATCCGAAGACATTTGTACAATTGAGGTTGTTGATACGATGTGAAGTTATCAAGTGGGATGGCCGGTCCCCCACCGGGCCGGCTGGGGCCGGAAACCGGCAGTTAAGACGGGAGCTCGGGACAAGAATTGAAGGGATTGGAGCAGCACAAATGGGGGTTGTAGATACAAGGGACAATGTAGCGAATAATTGGAAATATTATAACATGTTTAACAGTCATTATCAAGTCAGTATGAGGTGTAGATAGTGAAGTTGTTATTGAATGGAGACAGCGAATGGTGACATCACTTGCTGCGATTGGCCGGGAAGTTGCGTTGTTGCTTCCTGCCCCTCCTGTCCTCGGCTTCCCCCCGCATAACTTCCAGGGAAAGCTCCCACCGTGCAATCCCTCCATCTTCATCAACGGCTCCTTTTTCTATCAATCGCAGAGTAAGTCGTGACTTTTCCTTGCATAGCGCCATCTCGGTCTTATTTCACCGAGATGGCGCCATCTCTGGCCGAACTCTAGCTAACAGCTTCCCGCTACACAGCTAGCTACCCCGCCATCGCGACTCGAGCTTCAGCGTTGCCCATCATGTCGACTATGCCCGCGTCCCACGGCCACAATGAGGCCTGCTGCAACATCCCCCCGTCGTGTCCTCGGGATACGAGGCCAAGGGAACCTACAAGGAGATTGGCGGCTACAAGACTTGTATGGCTACCCTTATGAGGCAGAAATGGAGAAATAGCTAACATGGAGTGCTTGACAAGACGTCACCGGTCCTCTTGACGCCAAGAAGGCCATCGTAGTCATCTACGACATCTTTGGATACTTTGACCAGACCCTGCAGGGCGCCGACATTCTCGCCTTCAGCGACGCCCACAACAAGTACAAGGTCTTTATCCCTGACTGGTTCCAGGGCAAGCCCTGCCCCATTGAGTGGTAAGTTCTGCTGTTGATGCTTCAACGGTAGAAGAGGATTTGCTAAGTACTTTGATATAATACCAGGTACCCTCCGAACACGGACGAGAAGAAGAAGAACCTCGGCGAGTTCTTTGGAACTTACCCTCCTCCCAAGATCGCTGGCCTGGTGCCCGACTACGTCAAGGCTGTCCTGGAGCAGGACTCTTCCATCTCCAAGACCGGTATTCTCGGTGTATGTTGTTTCTACTCTTGAAATTCTTTCATCTTCTGACACTGGATAGTACTGCTGGGGCGGCAAGGTTGTGGCCCTCACCACAAAGGCCGACACCAACCCCTTCTCCGTGGCTGCCTCGATCCACCCTGCCATGGTTGACGCCGCTGATGCCGAGGGTATCAAGACCCCCACCATCCTGCTGGCATCGAAGGAGGAGCCCGATGAGGAGGTCAAGAAGTTTGAGAACGCCCTGGCTGGACCTAAGCACGTCGAGACCTTCAAGGACCAGATCCACGGCTGGATGGCTGCTCGCGCCGATCTCAGCAACGACCGGGTCAAGGAGGAGTACGAGCGAGGCTACAAGACAGTCCTCAAGTTCTTTGGCGAGAACTTTTAAGTAATGTGAATGTATCTAGCCAAGTATGAGATATGAAATGGAAATAAATAACCATGCAAGAAACTTGGCGCACATCTATGAATGCCGGAGCTCGGCTGGTGTGTATTCAGGTCTGTTCATTATTCGTGACTCTATTGTTGCACATTACAATGCATCAGTTGCGTCCTCACCAAAGGCCAAAACTTGCTCTATGTCTAGCATCTTAAAGTCACCAACCTCGACTCCCTCTCCATTCTCTCCTCTCCTCACCGCAGTTGAGATCATGTACTCTCCCAGTAGCGGCACTAGCTTTATATCAACGTCCTTCACCTCCTCCCCCTTGAACCACACCTCTTGTGGGCCTGTCATGTCCTCGGGCGGCGCAAATCCTCGCATCTCGAGGTCCTTGAGCCAGCTCGCCAGAAGGGCCTCGCCTGTCATCTTGACGTATGCCTCACGCAAACACCAGAGGGCATAAAAGTACCGCAGGGCACGATCACGTTCAGCGACGTCGGCGCTGGGGTTGAGCTTCTTCAGCGCCGTCACCTCTCCAAGACCAAAGACCTCGGCGTGCATGTCGACGAAGCTGCTCCATCCCTCCCCTGCCAGAGTCCCCAGATCGCGGGTCCTCCTCTCGGTTGGACACACAACGTCGACGCCCACGGCCAGACCCTTGGGCGGGTTGTGGGCGGCAAAGAGCACGGCCAGACCAGCCTGGTGAGAGACGTTGAAGAGCAGGGGTTCATCGCCAGCCGGCGTGCGGAACACGGGCTTGGTACGGGCGTCGCGGGTAGCCTCAGCCGAGGACCAGGGGACGCCGCAGAAGCGTGAGATGGCGTACCGCTTGACGAGGGCCGAGGCGAGGGCTAGTTTCGCATCGCGGACGTGGTAGTACCGGAGCACGGAGGCTCGTTCCTGCTCCGTGAGGAGGGATAGAGCACGCGAGGCCTGGTATCTCCTCTCATGAGACGCTGGCGAGAGCCTAGCATGGGTGAAGAGCAGGGGAGCCGACTTACAACTGTGGTGAGATCCTTGGTGTTGGCGGCTGACGGCCAGAGTGGACGGGTGTCGATTACCCACTGGATGACTGTTGGAGACGATTCACCCATGGCTGATAATGAACAAGATATGGGATGAGTTGAGAGTGTGAGATTCAGGTTTCGTCTACGTTTGAGGTGAGTGATGAGATGAGATGAGACTTCGGGAAGCCGATGCGAAACCCGGCGTGTCGGAGGTGGGGGCCCCGGCCGAAACACGGGCCGGAGACGAGCTGACATCGGTAACTACCTACCCGTGAAGTTGGATAGATATAAAATGAATCAAGATATTCACATCAATTGTCTTGTACTCCTCGGCGGCTTCTTCCCCTTCAAATCAACAAAAGCCAGCTCCGCAGTCGAGTCTTGATCTGCAAGATTCCTGCGTTCTTCTTACTCTTCTCGACTTATACAACCAACCCTCATCGTTCAGCCATCGACTTTCCCCGCTGCTACGATGATCGAGAAGAGTTTATATTGTTTGCTCCGCCAAAGAGTCGAGTCACACTTTGTGATTCCTCTAAAAGCGTAGAAGCACCATATCTTTCACGTCTTCCTGCCGTAACAGGGCGGGGCGCCAGCTCTGCGGCAGTCGAGGACATTTGTTCTCGTCTCTTTTTCTTGAAAGAGGCTAGAGGACTTTACACCACTGGATGTTTATCGCTGAGCCTGAAGTGTCGATGATCCATCAGCTTACGAGTCTACCCCGACTGGGCTGATGATGCGAATCCGCTGGAAGTTGTCTCGTGAGCCCAGTGAAGCAAAGTTGTGCTCTCACCAGAGGATTGTTCTCCGGTCAACATTGGACAAAGGCCACATTCTTTTTTGAGCGTGGTTCCATGCTTGGACGTTGAGATGCTTCTGGTGTTATGGACGCTTTGGTTTTTTATAACCCGCCCATCTTAACGCCGACTGTTGGGCAACACTACAAGCCAGAGGAAGCCCGGACAAGGAACTTGTTTGTCTGACGAGATGGATAATTTCTCCTGCTCGGGTGGATGGTTGACCCCTGCGAAGAGTCTAAACCTTTACGTGGTGCAGGGGATTAAGGACGTTGAAAGATACGTCTACTAATGTAGACTCGAAGAAGTGGAAGGGGGAAGCATGTAATAATGATAATGATATAAATACGTAATCAAGACAATGTAATTATAATCAATAAATCAACAACACCTAAACGACCATTTTTCAAGTCTCACATCCCAACACATGCCCAATAGATTCACCAGCCCTTAACACTCCTCATCCGAGAGCTCATGCGGCTCGCTCATGACCCGCCGGATGTATTCCCGACCCGTGACAAACGATCTCGGGTGTGGTTGATTAGGGACACCGGTCGTCCACTCCGGCCTCGGGGTGTGTGGCCTCCTTACTCTCCGACGACCAAGTCTCCTGTTGTTCATCATGCGGTTCCTGTAAAATTCTGCCAAGAACGAAACAAAGACAGCACCGGAAGCACCGTTATCATCATCTCCACCTCCGGAAGAGATATCAGACGGGGGCCTTGGGTGCTGCTGTTGCTGATCGAGTCTCACTAGGGGTGGCATGTCGTCCAAGTCGTCTTCTGGCGACATATCAAAAGAGATCATGGAGCCCTCGGCGATCGAGATGGCAGGGCTGGCAACGTTGCTGTTGGCGGGTTGATATGGAGGGGTTGAAGGCTCTCCGTTACTGGCGTAGGCGGGTGGAGGGGAGGAGTCAACACTATTATCCAAAGAAGAAGCATTTTCGATGCCATCCTGGACCATGTCTTGTTGTTGGGACGCATCCTCGCTGTGGTCGACGTCATCTTGGAGGATCCTTCGTCGTTGTTGAGACCCATCCCCACGGTTCTCTTCGCTTTCTTGGATGACCCCTTGTTGTCGAGAGGTGTTCTCGTCATCCATCTCCTCTTCATCGTTGTCCTCTCCACGGCGCTGTTTCTTGGTAGGGGGGCTGGACTGGTCCGTCTCCTCCGCGGCAGCCTCGGATTCTTCGCGGGAGCGCTTATCTTCCGAAGAGGAGCTTGGATCAAGGTCCATGTCGGCCAAGGACTCGGAAAGGTTCGAATCGCCGACATTATCAGGCGCGTTCAAGTTGTTCGCGAGACTAGGAAGGTTCGAGTCCGTCATGATAATGGCGCCAGAAGTGCACAATAGAACGACCAAGAGTGGATGATAGAGTCGAGAAGAAAGGGAATGGGAAAGGGCAAGAATAAAGGACAGATGGAAACTAAGGGAATAAAGCATATAATGTACCCATGGAAAGGTGCGAAATTCGGGCAATTAGAGGTATTAGTTTTCTAATCGACGCTCAGACTGATGTGTATCTGAACCTACCCCAGCTCCCCAGGGTCTGAATAGCATCCATAACTGTCTCCCAACACCTTTGGCTAATCACTAAACGCCGAGTCTGGGCTGCTTTACACCTTGAGAACGTTCATGAGTTTCGCTAGAACCTCGCTGTATACACGATGTCTCTCTATCTTGCGTCAGTTGTGTCTAGTAACCACTCCACCCATGTCTACAAACTCTCCGCTTCTATCGAGAGCAAAAACACCTTATGTCCTCCCTTTCCATCATCCTTCTTGCTATCCTTGGTATCCTTTTCGTCCTCTTTGTCGTCGTCCTTCTTGGTCGTGTCGACAACACCGTCCTTGAGCTTGCCTATCGTCTTGATAGCGTTGCCCTCACCATCAAGATCTACCACCACGTCGATCGTGTCAAGACTGCCGTCTTCGGTGTATTTCCACATCTGCTTAATCTCCCCCCGCACAAGGCCCGTCAGCCACAGCGAACCCAGTACGCCCGGGACCAGGTACAGCAGTGCAGGTTGACCGCGCTTGAACACCAGGAGCATTGCCAAGGTGACGAGCATGCCCAGGAAGTACCCAAAAATGGAGGCATAAAAGTATGTCTTTGGGAAACGGGCCGCCTCCAGCTCAGCAGGTAGTTGCTTCGCCCCAGAAAGGAACAAGGGGCCCCGCGTCCAGAGACTGTCGCCCCAGTTTCCCTTGACATTGACATACTTGGCCTTGACCTCCTTGTGCTTGACCTCGCTTCTAGTTACGAGAGCCCCTGCCGAGTCCTTCTCGATCAACTTCAACTCAGTGCTCTCGTATTTCACCTTGCGAATGTAATGACGCCAGAGGTCAAACCGCAGAGCCAGGGCCATGACCATACCAGGAATAACAATGTCGCCCAGACCAAGGATACTCTTGCGGTCTGCAGTCTCGAAAGTGAGTTTGATTGGTACATCCAGCTTGGTAGCGACTGTAACCATGTAAGGTCTAATTCATCAAGTCAGTCCAAGTACCTCATCAACGCCGGACCAGAGCAACTTACGTGTAGAACACCATGAAAATGTCGTAAAAGAACAGTCCAACCAATACCAGAGTGCTAGTCAAGAAATCGGTCGGGGAGAGCAAGAGGAACGAGCCATAGCACATGGCATAGCCGAGCATGTTGGCTAGGAAAGGAGACGTAGTGGATGTGTAGACGAGCGCCGTGACCAGAGCCGAGAACAGAGCCAACATGTGAGCAAACTTGATCTTTCCCTCCTCCTTGCCCATGCCGTGGATAAAGAGTTTAACAATCCAGTGTCGGGTCAGGAGGCTGCGGAGCTCCCATCCTGCCTTGCGAGCTCTCTCGGAAAAGGCGAGCCATGCCAGAGGACCGGGGAAAGGGTTTGTGGTCCCTGTTACTGCCGTAGGGTTTCCCACAGGGTCGCACGCCTTGACAGTCCTCGTCTCTTGGTCCACGGCCATCAGGACGCCGTTCCGCCCACGCCAGTACCGTGGAAACACAACACTCGTGAGGAGCTCGATCCCGTGGGCGTAGAGGGAGAGCAAGCTGGCAATGGACATGGTCGACATGTACCAACGCAGTATCTTGTTCAAAATGTTGGGGTCCTGAAGCCACTGGATCAAGTAGTACAGGCCGACGAGGACAAAGCCGGCCATGAGGGGGAACATGATGGCATCTGAGGGCTCCAGTCCTTGAGAGAAGCGCTCGTCATCATCCTTGTCCCCCGGCTTTCTCTTCTTGGTCGGTGCCGCGGATGGGGGTCTGCGTAGGGCTGCATGGGCGCCCAGGTAAATGATGCCGATGGCGCTGAAGACGAGCTTGAGCTCGAGGAGGAGAAAGTCGAGATCCTGCAGGTACTCGACGGCCGAGAACCAGCCGGCCTTACTCTCGATAGTCGCATTCAGACCGTCGAGGGAGCCTTCTATCGGCGCCGTTTCTGTCGTATTTTCGGCCATGGCTTGGGTGTTGTGCTGTGGATGTTGGGGAGAGAAACGTGTTCTAAGCCTCAGAAAATGACTTGACTAGCATGCACAAGGTGTTTGTCATAGGCCTCTGCTCATATCCGATAATCACGACAGTGACTAAATGCAAAATTGAAGAATGCAAGTCCAGTTGAGTCCGTGAATCAGAAACACGACCAACAATTCTGTATGAAAATAGAAGAAAAGTGTCAAATGACGTCTGTTACGCTGCCCTGAGGGAGACGAGGTGCGCGCTGTCACTTTGAAGCCAGCTAGGCTGCTACAGCCTGGCAACTCGGTGAAAGAAAAAACGAGACGCCAGAACAGCAATGAAGGCAAATTTCCTCTAAAGCATTAGGATATAGTTATATAAAATCTACTAACATCAGATAAAAGATCTCCTCAAATAAGCAATATTTTAGATATATTCTATCCATATACTATTGGCTACCTTGAGGAGAGGATAAGCTAATACCTTACATCGTGCTGGTGTCTCGATTTTCTTGACCAACGTGCCCGGACAAGGATGGAAGGTTTTAGCGCCATAGTTCCACAGGGACCTAAACCACCAGGAACAGCGCCATCGCCAGCCTTGTCCCAAGCAATTCATGCCCCTCCATCTAAACTCAGATTTCGGTATAACAGAGCAATCATGACAACCAACATTCTAATGGAGACCACAATGGTACGCAGACTGTACATGCTAATAACACCGAGCTTTGTCCGCTAACTTTTCCCCTCCAGGGCTCCTTCACCCTCGAGCTCTACACGTCCCACGCGCCCAAGACGTGCAACAACTTCGCGACGCTCGTCCGCCGCGGCTACTACGACGGCACCGTCTTCCACCGCGTCATTCCCAACTTCATGGTCCAGGGCGGCGATCCTACCGGCACCGGGCGAGGCGGCACCTCCATCTACGGTGACAAGTTCGCTGACGAGATCGACCCGTCCCTCAAGCACACCGGCGCTGGCATCCTCAGCATGGCCAACGCAGGACCCGACACCAATGGCTCTCAGTTTTTTGTCACCCTCGCTCCTACCCCCTGGCTCGACGGCAAGCATACTATCTTTGGAAGAGTGAAGTCAGGCATGGGAACCGTTCGCAGGATGGGAATGGTCACCACAGGGCCTGAGGATCGACCTGTCGAAGACCTCAAGGTTGTCAGGGCTCGCGTCGTCGAGGAAGAAGAGCAGGTATAGACTAGAGGTTTAGAAAAAAGGCGTTTGAGAGGTTAGAATCTTGGGGTACATGCCCGGCGTTGAGGAGTTGAGGCACAAAGTCGATCACAGTCACGCATAGCTACTACAATTGCACAGAGATATCTTGAAAAATTATCCATTCTTGTACGTTCAACGCCAAAAACGCCCCGGTCCATTTTCCGTGGATGCTGTGAATATCTGGTCCCGGTTCCTAGCCAACCAAACCGCCGTTCCAATGCAGTGCGTTTGTGAGAATAATACACGTAGAAGAAATATCCTCGAGAAGCAAATCCGTCCCCTGATCGCGCGTTGTGCTGCCTGCCTCTATCCGTATCCAACCAAAAATCACCTTGACCAGAAAGTGTAAGACAAGCGCCAACATTGCCATCATCAACGAAGACGATTCTCCGAGTCAGTCGCAAGGCCAGTCAGGGCCTTACTGAGGTGGCGACGACAAGGTGTCTGAAGACTCCGACTCCCCGGTGGCCTCCCGGATGAGATTGGCCTTGGGCTTGGGTGAGCTCAGATGAGGCTTGTTCAGCTTGAGCTTCTTGACAGGACTGATACCCTTAGACACCACCTTCTTAGGGGCCACCTCGACTGAGTCTCCTTTTGAGTAGTCGGCCTTTTGCTCCTGGCTCAACGAGGAAAGACCCTTGGGCTTGTCCTTTTTGAGGCTCGGCTTCGTCTTCAGGATGACCTTCTTAGTAATCGACGTGGGCTTGAGCTTCTTCTTCTTGTGGCTATTCTCCGAGTCTTCGTCTTCCTCGCTTGCGTCGCGCTTCTTGGGGCTGGCGGCGCGAGAACCCGGCGCGGGCGTCGCCTTTTGCGATGAAGGCGGCGTCGGGTCGTTCTGGGATCCGCCGTTGCTCAACTTCTGCGCTGCAGCTCGGCTGGCGTTGCGGCCGCTGTTGCCGATGCAAGAGCCCATGTGGTTATTGAGTCGGGTGACGAGAATGCAGCGTTTGCACTTGCTGCAGGTGGCTGATGGGAAGGACAAGACGTTGGGTGGTCGCTGTTCGGGCGCAGGAGAGTCGGTGTTCTTCTCCATGTCCTTCTTCTTCTTGCCGCGACCGGGACCTGGTCCGACCCAGCTCTGTCCGTAGATGTCGCATCCCGGCTTATCGATGTAAGGGTGCTTCTTGCAGTAGATGATACTCGGGTCGGGCTTCTGAGCGCCTTTGCCGTCGGTAGGATATAGGAGTCGAGGAAGATGGCATCGGGGGCATAGGATCTCAGCCGTCGTCTTGAGGGGGTTGCCCTTGAGCAAAACCTTGCCATCCTCGTAGATGGCAGCATCTGTCTCGATCCGTACGTCTGGTTTCGAATCGGGGGTCGAGCTATCGGACGCATCGGATGCCAGCTTCTCGACTCGGATGGCAGCAGTGGTGGCCCTCGCCGTCTTCTCCTCGCGGTGCGTCTTCATCAACAAATCGCAAAGGACGTTGTAGAGCACATCGTCTAGTACAGCGTGTGCCTAAGCATCTCCAGCATTAGCAATACAGCCAAACAAACAAAAAGCCCAATGAAGCATCATCTGGATAGGGGTCGCAGAGGTGATTCATGTCGACGAAGGAGGCGATGGCGCTCAAGGGCGTTCCCATGGAGGGAATCGCAGGGAGGTCGAGATGAGATGCGAAAGGGCAGATGAATGCATGCTTACCAACTTGTCCATACTACCGGCATCATCGCGAGCGCGGATGATGCCCGCCCTGCCCGTGCCAGAATTCATGATGTTCGCCGGGGAAGCAAGAATCCGAGCCAGGGCCGACGAATTTGTCAAGCGGAGGGTGTGTAACTGGAATCGTGTGATGATGCCGAGGAGCGAAACGGCAGCTACCGGGCGGAGGGGGGGTGTGCACGGAATTCCGGCCGGGGTAGAGTTGTAAAGGGAAAAAAAAGCTGGAGATTCGCGGGAGAGGAATTGGAGAGTGATGCTTGGGGAGAAGAAGCTTTCAACAGCAGTGGAAGAGGAGGAATTAAAATATGAAGAGGGTAGTAGGAGCAGGCAAGTCGCAGTTCAATTCCATCCGAAACGGGTAAAAAAAAAAGAACAGGAAAAACAAAGGTTGACAATCAACGGGAAGCTGCACAATAGCTGAGGTTCTATTGTCTGGTCTGGTCCCCCAATCTGTTTGTAGGTAATAAACGGCGGGTGAGACCAGCAACCGGGACGAGGCACGAGACCCTATGATGGACGGTTTCCTGCCTTGTGATTGGGAGTTATTAATGTAAGAGCAGTAATGAAAAACAGAAACCCCAGAAAAAAGACAAAGCCCAAAGATGGCCCGCCAGTGTCAAAACGGTGAGAAATGTTTGTTCGTGTTGGACGATGGAAGGATGACGGAAGAGCAGAAGGGGGACGGGAAATTTGCAGGTGCCTTGAGGTGAGCCTCAGCAGAGCAGCCGGTGCAGGTGCCACCACTGAAACCCAGGTGGGAATGGATCTCGGAAAGGAAAATCAACAGGCCCATGGATGAGCCAAGGACCAGAGCAGCACCAACGCAGCGGTGCATATCAGCCTGCACTATTACACGGCTACAGGTAAATTATGAGGGAATACAGAGTCTATGGAAGTGGCAATGACCGCATAGCTTACCTTGAGGCCAGATCTTTAACATGAAGCTTAAAATGCCATCAATGACGGCAAGCTGTCCTCCAACTCTGTTCTTCCAGTCTCCGTCCTCCATCACGATCCCGCACGCTAGAATAGCCTACGGCCCCCTAAACTCTCAGGGGGCGGGGCACTCAGCTAAGGTACCAAACGCAAGACACCCGATAAATAGCTGGAGCCTCCAGTTTGACGCATTCCCCTCATGCTTCTAATTACAGCCCTCTCTGCGAATGACGACGCAGCTCTCGTAGTTCTCACGTGGGATTGGTCCCTTGAACTGATCCCGAACCTAAAAGAATCCAATCCGGTCCCCAGTGATCCCATCGATCTGGGTGGCTAGGTGCCATGGTCACCTCCCTGCGCTAGTGCAGTTCCAGTTCTTGTTAGAGCCTCTCTCTCATTGCTCCAATCCAATTCATTTTTGCCCTGTCCATACAACTAGAGGCCAACTTGACGCAAGCATCCATACAAGAAAACAACATTCCTGCTTCTTTACATCCTTACATTGCTGGCATCTCTTTCTGGCTCGTGCGGCTGAAGCGACCTTAAGTTGAGAGCTTCTCTCTCGCTTCCCCCTGTCTTTTTTCTCTCGTTTCGTTTCCCACCATCTCTCTCCCAAACCTCCAACCCAACGAGAGATACCTACCTCCAAGTGCATATATATACCGTCGCCAACATGTCGTTCCCGTCGACCAAACCCGCCCAGCTCTCCATCCGCTCCTTCTTCCAAGCAAAAACTCCGAAATACGCTCCTCCGCCCTCTGCCGCTCTCTCGACACCTCCTCCGCCGCCGCCTGCAGCTGCTGCCCCTCCACCAGCCGTATCTCCCCCCTCTGAGCAAGAGGAAGCCGACGAGACGTCAACGTTCGAACTCCCGCCTCTGCCAACGTCTCTCCCCCGAAGCCGACATCCGCCTCGTCTCGCCCTCTGACATCAACGCTTTGCGCCGCATCAACGCCCTCCTTTTACCCGTCAGTTACCCTGACAACTTCTATCAGCGCGCAGTTGATCCCGCCGCCTCCGGCCGCTTCTCGCGCGTCATCACATGGGCGCATGACGGCGCTGAGCCCAAGGTGGTCGGCGGAGTCGTCTGTCGCATCGAGCCTATTCTCGACTCCAAGACCCATGGCCAGGTGCCCCAGAACCTCTACATCCAGTCCCTTTGCCTCTTGTCGCCGTACCGGTCGCTGGGGTTGATCAATGCCGCTGTGGATAACATCATTGCGACGGCCGTGTCGGATTCTAGTCTCGATGTGACCTCTGTCACGGCGCATGTCTGGACTGAGAACGAGGAGGGCTTGAAGTGGTATGAAGGACGCGGTTTCAAGAAGGACGACCAACCCATCCGCGGCTACTATCTTAAACTCCGCCCTGACTCGGCCTGGCTGGTTCACCGTCCTGTCGGCGCCTCCGTTCGAAGCTCCCTGCCTTCTTCGTCATCCTCGGCAGCTCCACCATCTATTCCCGCCAGCACGACTGCTGCCGTGGTAAACCTCCCTCCCATGTCGGGCCCTCCTAAGGACGGGACCTCCAGGCCACCACTTCCCCCTCAGGGCGATCCTATCAGAATCAACGCCCCGAGACGGAATGGAATGACATGCCCGAAGACATGGTGGGCGGTCTGTTGGTGCCACCGGGTCGCAAGCCTCTTCGCGAACCTGGCTCTGGAGCAAGCTCGCGAAGCAGCTCGACTGCGCGAAAGAAGAGAGATCGGTCTTACCCCGCGGCCGCCTTTGGCAGCTAGAGCATGGCACGGTAGAAACAAGGTCGAGTTGAACTTGCCTACAAGAGACAAACAAGAAACGCTTCATGAAAGAATATGGTGTTAACGGACAGCAATGGATAGATGGACCTGGTAAGAACGACATTGATAAATGAATACATAAATACATAAATAAACAAATAGACGCTACAGTTCGAAGGACTTGATTCACTTCGCTGGAACCTCATATGATGAAGAAACTGACCAATCATAGAATTCTTTTCGTCATAATCAACTGCCTCATACCCATACAGTTTTTGGTGCGAACAACGCGAAACGTAACGTTTGAGACAAGAGACGCCAAAAGTCCCCAGGAATCAACATGAACACGTCTTTCCCATGCACATATATACATAACACTCGCTCAGTAGCGAGGTGAACACCCTAACATGGCCAAAGGCGCAAGTGACACGATAGGACTTCCTACCTACGCTTGGTCCACCAGAAAGCTGCTAGTGCGAGGGCACCAACGATGCCGCCGACTATGAGCGCGGTGGTTGAGATTAGGGGTTCGTCAGCTATCGAGAGTGTTAGCAGTGGTCGCTTGAGTTGGTCTAGGGGGGATGAATGCAAAGGGAGGGGTGCGGAATGCCGCTGAAATGAGATTTATGAGGTCACGTACCGATGGCATTGGACAACTTGCGGCCTCGACTGGACTCGGCCTTGATGTCAACCAGGTAGTCCTCGGGCTTCTCCCTGCCGGCAGCGACGAGAGCGATCAGGGCGGCGCCGACGCCACTACCGTCTTTGGCAATACCAATACGGATCTTCTCGGCGCCCTTGGGTCCGATGCCGTCAATGGCGCGGAGGGCCTCATAAATCATATCGCGGAAGAAGGGATAGTGCTCGACCAAGCTGCCATCGACACCAATGTCAATGACCTCCTCGTTGGGGTCTTCGAGCTTGCCAGACTGAAGAGCGATGGCGCCAATGGCGACAGCGGACAGTCTTGCGGCACGTCGGCCGACAGCGTTGGAGACGGACTTGAAGGCCTGGGCATCCTCGAGCGAGGGTGTGTAGACGTGGAGCAGGTTCTCCAGCTCCTGGCGAAGAGTGGACAGCTCGGGTGTGTTGTCGGCCGCCGCTACCGACATGATGGAGCTGTCAAGTCCCCAGGGCTTGAGGAAGCCGGATTGGGGCGCAATGTTGGTCGTGGAACCCCAGTCGTTGGAGCTGGAGTTGAGATCCTTGAACAAGGACGACTTTTCGCTGTTAATCATGTCGGCCACGGCAAGTCGCACGATCTCGCCCAGGAACATGCCTGACACGCGCTTCTCAAACATTTGGTCACCGGGGTTCACACTCTCGGCATCCAGGGCCTTATCCCATGCCGTTGAGGGGAGAACGTTGAGCTGGTTGTCGAAGGAGCCCCATTCTGTGTTAACCACCATCTCGCCCGTTGACTGGTCATAGTCGCCTGTAATGGGTTTCTTGATGTTATCCAGCTTCTCCATGTAGGCGCCGTTGGTGCCAGTGCCGAAAATGGCACCAAGGATAGATCGGCTCTTGCCGGTCGAGGTGTACGAACGAGCCATGAGCGTGCCGACAGTATCGTTCACCAGCGCTGCAACCTTGACGGGGAGCTGGAGCTTGTCGATCTCGGTCTGGAGCAGTGCGCAGACGTCCTTGCCGATAGCATCGCGGATGTCGAAGCCCTTGGTCCATCGGATCAGCAGGCCCTTGTTAATGGCGAGCTGCTTGACGGGGAAGCTAAAAGTGAAGCCCAGGCGGAAGATGTGCTCGTCTCGGTAGCCCGAGGCGGTGCTGTAGGTGTTGCGCCGGCGCAGGTGGCTGTTGAAGTGCTCGGCATGGTGCTCCTTGAGGAAAGCCTCGATCTGCTTGGCGAGGAAGGAGAAGAGCTCCGAGGCGGTCTTTGCGACCATGAGCTCCTTGGGGATGGCGACCTTGTTAAAGGTTAGGTTAAAGGTGGTGTCGCCGTTGAGCATGATGGAGCAAACTCGAAAGTTTGTTCCGCCGAGATCGACAGCAAGATACAGACCCTGCATGAGGAAAAAGTCATGTCAGTTGAAGCTTCTGTCACTCGCGTGCGTCAGAGTCTGACCTTTTCTGTGCCATTGGGAACGCCTGTGACATAGGTTGGGATCTGCTGGAGGCTGGTACCCTCCTTCGAGAGGCCCTCGTCTGGAAAGCGCGCAAAAAATCAGTATCATGAATATGTGGAGGTAATTTTGGCGGTATGCGACAGAGCATCATGAGAGGGGAGCTCCCCCTGCAAGACGCCACATCGTTTGCGCCAAACGACAGTGCGTGCAGCGAAAGAGACGTACTCATCTGCCTCAAGAATTCCTTGACATGACGGTTCAGGTCGTCATTGGTAAAGTCGAACTCTTGGACGACACGGTTAGACTCGTCGGCGAGAGCCATGGCGATGGGTCGTGAGGTGGGCGGCGCAGTCGAGAAGGGAGAGGGAATATGGCAGACGGGTTCGGAGGCTGCAGGAGCAGGCGGCGAGGAGGAAGGATAAAGTCGAGGGAGTAGGAGGTGATGTAAGGATGAAGGAGAGAGGAGGAGGAGGAGGGAGGAAATTGAAAATGAAGCAGAGGTGGACAGCAAGTCTTGTCGCAGCGGGAGCCGGAGCTGCTGGAGCTGGAGCTGGTACCGCTGGGGAAACTGGAGCTGGAGCTTGGCGTCACCGTCACCGAGCACAAGCTGCGAGAGCTGCTGACGGATGCTGTGTCAGTGGCTGAGGAATATCCAATGGCGGCCGCTGGTGGGGGGGCTTGGGGATCATGGATTGGGAGAGCAGAGCTGCTGGGAGAGGAGACGAGGGGAGAGTGGAGGGAGGGCGTGGGCGTGGATAAGAAGACGGGAGAGAGAGAGACGAGACGGACGGGAAGACTGGAGGTCAGCCCAGGGCATTAAGAGGTCGACCCAGGACGCAATTGCAGGGACGGGGATGAGTATCTGAACACCGAGAAGCCCCCAAATTTCGGTGGATTCCAGAAGCTGGAACATCCATATCCATCCATATTGGAACACCTGAGACGTCACCCAACCCCAAGCTTCGGCCGTATTACTCGCAGGTTTCCAAGGTTCCGACCTCGAGAACAGACGGACTCTCCATGAGCTCCAGTTCACTTCAGTTCATCCAAGTCCCGCCGGCCGTGGAGAGCCCGCAAAGTGGAGAGATGGGTGCGGGGGAGACGTCTTCGAGGCTCCGCTAATACGCCGAGCTCGCCGCTTCTTGGGACCTCAACGTCTTTTTTTCCCTCGGGGCCATAAGAGGCAAGGCATTGCAATGGATGCCATCATCGTCTCGTGCAAATCTTGGTCCCCCCGGTAGCAAGGTTTCGGTCAGGCCATGCATGATCTCGCCGAGCCCAGGCTTGCGGTACCAGGTGAGGTGAGAAGAAGCATGGATCCAAGATTGCAGACTGCACCGGGGAACCAGCTGCACGGGGGAGCGAGACAATTGATTGATTGACTGAGTGGCTGATGAATGATGTATGGTGTGGGTGGTGGTGGGTATGCAGCGGGAACAGTGCTTGGACAGCCCCGGGGATGATATGATGGCCAGTAAAAGATCATGTACCAGAGAAGAAAAAGCAATAGAAACAATGCACTCACCACTAAGACGACGATAATAGCCACGCCTCTGAGAAACAATCCAGACCACACACGTTTCCTCGTCTCGGCGCCTTGACGTTCACGTCCATGTCCATGTCCATGTTGGGCCCCCATTGTCTTGACACCACACCGAGGCCAGGACCCTTGCAGTCCCTTTCTCGTGGTTTGGTTTGGGTAAACGGCGAACGGGTGTCCTGACTTGACCTCGTGCCCTTTTTCCAGAGTGAATGAGAAAAAGAAGCCGAGGGATGCGGGCAGAACGTGCAAACAGGCGAGCGACCCGCGATCTCCCCAGATTTAGGCGTTACGTCGGCGTCTATTCGCGACCCCAGAGCATCCCGTCGCCGCCGCGATGGTGCAGGTGCAGCTTCGAGGTTTTTTGTTGCTGGCAAACGGGCCGTCTCGTCCACAGCCACGTCTTGCAGCAGCGCAGCTGACGGAGAAACCTCCCGTCCACCCTACCTACCTATCAGGCACGAGACACCAAAAGAGCCCGCGAGAGCGGCTTCGGCGCTGGGAAAATCTCGTGAGTCTCGGGCTATGTACGGCTGCTGCGCTGTACAAGAGAAGTATAGTACCCGGGGTTGGATCGACTGCCTCGAACGGTGTAGTTCCAGTAGGTAGGGCGTCTCCGGTGGTGGCTTCAGCCTCAAGGACAAGGACAAGGACGCGGGCTGCACGACGCAAGGCACAGGTTGCTGCTGCACGTAGACTATCCTCGGAAATGCCGGCGCCCGGGAAGATGCCACACTCGTTCGTTCGAGAAGCAATCACTGATCTTTCGGTCAGGCCTGGTTGGTTGCTGTAAATGCGATGCGATGGCCAGGTCCCTCGTAGGAAACAGGGTAAAATAGGTCGATTCTGGTCCTCGGCAGTGGCTGGTGTTGGTCCGATGACGGGGATCACGGTTTGACAATCCGCAGCTTGAAAGTCGAGCCAAGAGGTGTCGTTTTTCGCCCTCTCAAAGGGTGTCTCTCGTAAGACGTCAGTCGCAGTCGGTTGGGCATTGGTGCAGAAGAGAAGCAGAAGCTCGACAGGAAGGAAAAAGAAAAGGGCAGAGGCGCTATAGATGCGGCTTCATACTAAGCTTCACACTCCATTCCCCATGACACCGCTACTTTCTGCACGACCCTCAAAAGAGGCGGTATACTTCCCGCGGGCCAGGGCTTCCTATCTACCTTGTCACGGATCTGTCCTTGTTGGACGATGTGAATCTGCTTTGACCTTTTCTCATAAATCTGACACGAGAGGTATTGAACCTTTTATTCTCTTCATAATGGCACGCCTCCCAAGAGGTTATAACCATCATGACCTCGAATACAACCCTTGCACGAGTGCTTACTAGCGTAAGCTGTACCTCTAAGCCATCTCCAAACCACTGGTTCTTATAAATTCTTGGATAATCCTCTCACTCGATTATCTAAAACGCATCTTGGGGTTATGTAAGTCTCACAATACTCACTCTGACGTCTTTTCAACCACTTCAGCAAATTCAAATCGAAGCAAAACTGTCATCAACCGCCTCCTCCAGACCCCAGCCCCGGATCCCCCACGTCCATGGGCCCCCTCCCCAGTTGACCAGGACTGGGGTCTCACCGAGGCCACGGGCTCGAGCTCGCAACCTCCAATGCCGGTCAGCCACCTTCACCGTGGTCTATTGCCAATCACTGATAGGCAGGAGAGCCAGTTGGACGCCTGTCATTGAAAAGTGAGCCCCTTTCCGCCATCTCAGCACACCGAGGCTCGAGCTTTCGATATATCTGGTCAGCAGACACTCAATCTGCATTACCATGGACTGATCTCGAGATTGCCGTCTGTGCAAGGCGACGAGACAATCTGTCTTCACCCCTGAGCAAGGACTGCTTGACCGACTCAGCATGAGCAATGATATTGCGGAATTCATCCCAGTCCAGAACTTGCTTCGCGAGGAAGTGGGAGAAACCCGGTACCGGCAAGCTACCTTCAGATGCAACACCAAGCCCAGATCCAGAGAAGACTACACGGGCTCTGAATCACTGCCGAACTCACCCACGGCGAACCTATGATATCCATTCAGAAAGGGACACATCCCAAAGCCAGCTCCCATGGCGTACATGCATCAAGAGAGTATCAGTCCAGGGACTAGCACGTCCTGTGATTCATCCTCCAGATGAACCCTCTACAATACGCTCGCTTGAGAAGGGCTAAATAAGGGTATTGTAATTCATGACACAGGTCAGGGAAAGAAGATGGACAATCCTTGGGTCTGTCAAGATCTTGATGAGGTCGCCTCTCATCGCTCCCTTGTTCCAGGCCTCGACACAGGCGATCTAGTTGAGAGAGCAGAGCATCACGGCACTTACACCATTTCAGTTCAAGGCCATTCAGGGCGAGGCTTGTTTTATAAATCACATACAGGTTTCAACGATACCACCACAATCAGCTCCCAGGACTCACTCACAACTAGCAGATTGCTGGGGGTCGTTATCAAGCACCAGGCTAGGCCGCTGCGCTTCACGATAGTCGAAGTCGGCAATCGTATCTGAAACATGCTAAGCGGTAGCATCTTCGAGAATTCAACCTAGAATAGCGGAACCAGCTATCGGTCATAGTGAGACAGATGAGTGAGCAACAGACGTGGCGTATGAGACATACGAGATGTCGATCACAACCGTTGGCAAGATAGTTCCCGAAACTTGGGGCAGGATCATAGAGCGAAACCTGCTCTGAGTCTGTCTCTCATATTACCAGATAGGTAGGTGATGCGCATGGCAAGCCTATGAGGGTTCTCAAGTCCGTCATGTTACGAAGCAACTCATGTGCAGCCCGCTGCCATTCACTAGGGCATTTAAAGAAACATATCTCGCCGAAAACGTCGGATAGGCCCATGGTTAAGCCTCTTGATCAACTCATGCACTGCATTAGGAGATTCCCGCTTTGAGATCTCATAATGGTGGCTCGGGGGGAGGCTGTTGACAGTGGGCACCGCCGAGTTTGTTCAAGTTCAAGACCAATTCATGATGCAGGTCGAGATTGTATTGGAGTATAATGCGTTCAGTAAAACGAATCATGCCCAATGCGAGATAGGGGATCGCAAGTAGTACACCCCTTCGTTGTAGCTTGTGGACTATGGGGGTGCTTGCGTCTAGTAGGTATACGACACAATTGAATAACCGTTTACCAACCCAACTAGATGGTCAAGACGAGTGTTGAAAAGGCACAAAGCAAGTCATCATCATTCACCGGGGAACATTCACATATCACTCAAAGTGGCTACACCAAGTAGAGCTTTCAAGATGGTCTATACCACCCTTGTTCAATTCAATAACCTATAAAAGCATTGTACACGGCTTCTTGAAATCACTGCCATGAAACCTGCCTGCCCGACTGCCTGCTGCCTTTGACCTTGGGCATGCCTGCCTGCCTGCCTTCTGTAAGTACCGACCTTGACGCCAGATAAACACGCATAAAAGGGGCATCAGACAATTGCACAAAAGTATTAAGATAGAGAGAGCGGCAGGCTCTGAACTTCCTCCCACACGGCCCCTCCTGGTATACGACGGTGGCCAGCACATCTTTCTTTCGAGAGTGGTGAATTTTTATCAAGTGTAATTTTTGGTCGTTGTTCGAGATTATTGCGTAGGTGAAGAAGGGCTTCGCTGGTGTGTCCTCCAGCGAGCCGTTAAGACAAAGTCGTGATCCGAGTTGGCTCCTCACATAATAATGGCGGGGATGTCAACGTTGGCCTTGATCGACTTGTGAGGGAGGACGCTGCCACCGTTGACGTAGATCTCGTCGCCGATTGTCACGTCGTCACCCAGGACTGTCACGTTCTCGAGACGAGCCCATCGGCCGACAGTGCTGTTCCAGCCAACGATGGTGGACTTGACCCAGGCGTGGTCCTTGACCTTGGATCCGCGGAGCAGCACACATCGCTGCAGACGGACACCGTCGCCAATAACAACATCGGGGCCAACAGTGACGTTGGGTCCGATTCTGCAGTTCTTGCCAATCTTGGCCGAGGGGTGAATCATGACGTTGCCACCGTGGACGAAGGGCTCGGTGGGGGAGTGAGCTCCTTGCTACCCCGCTTGGTGAGCGAGGAGAGGTACAGGCATGTGCCGCTGAGGAAGTCCTTGGGCTGACCGACGTCCATCCAGAAGCCCTCGAGGTCGAACGAGTGCAGCTGGTTGTCGCGGACCATGGCGGGGAAGGTCTCCTTCTCGATCGAAGTCGGGCGAAGCTCGATACGGTCGAGGATAGAGGTGTTGAAGATGTACATGCCGGCGTTGATGCGGTTGCCGACGAACTCGACGGGCTTCTCGACGAATCGGTCGATCAGCGAGCGGTGGCCGGGCTGGTGGACAACGACACCGTACTTGGAGGGCTCCTCGACCTTGGTGACGACGATGGTACCCTCGTTTCCGTGGCTCCGGTGGAAGGCCAGGAGGTCCTGGAAGGGGTAATCGCAGATGACGTCCGAGTTGAGAACGAAGAAGGGGGAGTCGTCCTTGGCGAGGATGGACTCGGCGAGCTTCAGGGGTCCGGCGGTGTCGAGGGGCTCAGACTCGACAGAGAACTCAATGTTGATGTTGTACTTTTCCTCATACTGCGGCGCACGTCAGCCCACATCTTTTGCATGTGCAATGGTTGGTGTCTCACCTCGGCCAGGAACTTCTCCATGATCTCGGGTCGGTAGTTGACAGCGAGCACGATGTCAGTGACGCCAGCTGCGACCAGCGCCTCGATTTGGTGCACGATCATGGGCTTGTTGCCGAACTCGACAAGAGGCTTGGGGAGGGTGAGGGTCTATCGCAGAGCTGTCAGCGTTTCGCTCGACGAGGCCAGAGGAGCTCGGCGCAAGCTTTGCGCAGCTCGGTCAGGGAGGTCCGAGGGGCAACGTACGAGAGGGCGAAGGCGAGTGCCGAAGCCACCGACAAGAATGAGTCCTGGAGAAGATCAGCATGCTGCGAGAACCTCGAGGAGCTGCACGAGCTCCACGGCCTGAGACATACCCTTCATGATTGCGGTGTTGAGAAACTGCTACGTATGCGAATCGGCCGAAGGCAAAGGGGTAACAGCGAATGTAAGAACAGAGAGCGACAAGCAGCGAGGTCCCGAAAAGAAGGGAAGCAACCTCGACAGGATTAGATTAGAAAAGAGGTAAGGGTATCGATAGATCGTGAGTGAGGAGGAAGAATAAGTCGTCAGTCAAGCTCAGAGAGGGAGGAAGAAGAAGGAGAAGAAAAAGAAGGTTGAGCAAAGCAGGCAGAGGCGCGACTTTGAATTCAGGAGGGAATGGGGATGGATCGAAGTGGGGATGTTAAGGCCAGCGTGCTCAGATGGATGCAGGCTGAGAGTTGACTTGCCCGTGCTTGACGGAGAGGGTGGGTCCGCCGAGGGCCAGGCGGGCAGGGGGCGTGCTCAGAAGGGTAGGTACCTGCGCCTCGTACTGACCGGGTGCATCCTCCCAGCAGATCTCGTAACTGCTATAGGGCCTCTTATAACTGAGATGCGCTGTATGGACTGCAAATCCACAAACAAGCATCCATGGCATACGTAGTATGCATTCGCTGGCTGGCGATGCATGTTTTAGCTTACAGGATGTTATTTATGTCTAAAAAGACGGGATGGTTCAGCCCAACCCCTCCTCCAAAGACACAGCTCTTGTTCTCTCAAAACCTCCAAAACTCGTCTCCAACATCGACCACAACTTCAAGATTACCTACCTACCCCCATCCCCCCATCGGTTTGGCACTAGTGGCCGCCTACGCCTCACGGGGCAGACGGGCCAAACGCGCTGGCGAAGCTCGACACGAGGCCCCGTGATGAGAGGCTGTTGGAAAGGGGTCCGGGACGCCAATCACGGCCACCAGGCGGGGCGGTTGTGGCTCGACAGCCATTTCCCGAAATTGGGCGTCATATTTTCTAATCGAAGAGCGCGGTGACTCCCCCTAATGGGATGGTTGTCCATAGTAAATGCGCGCTTCCGTGCTTCTGGAAGGACTAATAATCAATCTCTGACGCAGTCCAGACGGATGTGACCGCCTCAGCCGCGGGTGATTGCGTCCAAGTAATGAGGGTAATATCACCATCTAACGACGCCAACGAACGACAAAGCTCCATTCCCCTAGATCCAATCCAATCCAATACTTCCTCTACATCGGACAAGGCGTTGCCGCTTATTGGTGATCTAGGTCCAAGTTTCAGACTAACTAATTCTTCAACATGGATTTTCTCCTTTTTCCTTTTTTTTTTTCTCTCTCTCTCTCACCTCTTCCCATGTCTCTTTAATCTTGCCTCCTTTTTTTCGTCATGTCTCATGTTTACCATCGTCATGAGGCCTGTCTTGTCTGGTCTGAGTGGCATCAGCCCAGTGGCACCATGTCCCCTTACTTTTTTCCATTCAGGAGGTGGCCACTTGGCCTTTCACGAGCTGTTATTCCCGTCTTTAACTCTGCAACCCCTGGCCAGACCCTGGAATTCAATTTACTTGTTTGCCATTTCGTGTTGATGCATTGCATTGTGCTCCTGGCCCCATCATATCGACATCTGATCTTGCCAATTGCATCCCGCTGATTGGGGCTTCTTTGCCTCTCTTATGCTTCAAGCTCCTCGTAAAGACGCGGCAATCTCGTAATCCCCTCCAAATTTATCCCACACTTCACCCACAACCACGCCATCTCGCTTGAACTCCATCTCGCGGGGGGCCATGTCGTCCAGTAGACCACCCTCCTCAGCCTCAAACCCCCCCGTCTGACACGTCCACTCACATCATCCTGCATCTCGCGACCCCACGAAGAGCTGGACAGATCTTCCTGTTGTCGACTCCCCCATCCGGTCTAGACTCGTCGTCCGTCTTACCCTGAAGGCTGTCAGTTAGAGTCCCATGACCGCCCAGCAGCTGTCTTTTAATAAACTTTGCCTCAAGGGTGGGAGCACGAGGACGATATTGGCAGGCAATGGCGATCTTTTGCTGGTGCTGATCATTGGTCCTTTGTTTCACAGCAGTGCCACGACACCCCAGACATCATTGCTAAAGACCTGGGCGGCTAGGTCTGAAACTAACATGGTGGACGTCGTCAAGGTGTTTAGCTATGCAGACCTCAACTTCATAAGATCACCACTAGAACATGTCTTGCATGAATCTCAGTGATGCTGGGCCATTCATAAAATCCCCTACCCTGCAACGACTCGGCGGTTCTGTTTTAGCTTCGGTTCATCTCACTGACCCGAACCCATGTATCTTGAACATACATGACACCTGTAGGGTGTTCATTAACAAAGTACAGCTGGACACTCCTCAACCTCAGAAGCTTCCGGTCCTTCTCATTCCTGCGACTAGGCTAGAAGAGCCGGAACTTATTTCGAAGGGCATCTCCAACCAGGAAGCACCATGCCTCACCAACCGCTCATTTTCTCAGCCAGCCGCACTCGACTTGGCTTGCCCCCCTTCACCTCTGGCACGAACCACTGCGTCTGGTATGTACGTACGTACAGCAGAGTTTCGGAAAAAGCAACTCTATCCACCTTGATCCCGGCGTCTCTTTAATCAAGGGTTTGCTTCCCCACGTTTCGGTACACCTCATCGAGTGCAGCGGCCCACCCTAGCTCCTAGGTCGAAATGGTTGATGGCCGTGCTGACATGACCCGGGTTGGGTTCTGATGTAAGTGAGAACCATGGTGGACCGGTGTGTACGGGAAATATTGATGTGTGTAATAGGTACACGCCTGTTGTTGTTGAGGCTGACTTCCCTTCCCAATGTCAGCATCTTACATCCATCCCGTGCACTCATCAATCTGCACCATATGAGAGGGCACGGCATAGACTCTCCATCTCTACCGACAGCAGGCGCAAGTAAAAAAGGTCGTTATCATTGTCGTCGTTAAAAATATCTTGTCATCATACTCCATCACTGTCCATACTCGAACTCGTCACATCATCCGCTTCATCCCACATTGTTCAACCGTAAACAACAAAAAAGTCAACGCTGGCTTCCCCGATGCACAAACTTTTCCCCGTTGCAGCACAGTTCGTCCTTCATCTTGAATCCCCAAACCCCGGGAAAAATAGCAACCCAAAGTTGCCAGTCAAGCCTGCCCCTCGACCATTTTTGATGATAAAAAGCCCCAGCAAAATTTCGATAGAAGGACGCTTTTTCTCTCTCTCATTTTGGTTGTTTTGTCGTAAGCTGGTCGTACCTGGCGTGTAAAAGCCAGGCTGGCTTGATGTCGTGAAAAGAATCTACCCTCCCCTGTGAATGGCGTCGCAGAATCGTCGAGCTTTTTGTCCAAACGCAGACTTTTCCCTTCCATCTTTTTTCTTTTTTGTTGGCCACTTCCCTCAACTACGTGACCACCCTGAGCAAATCCTGCAGAAAACAATCGTGGTGTGCCAGTATCGCTGGAAGAAGCATTCTCGTAACGCCCATGTTGGTGACCGCGTCATGAGCTCTGAGTGATGGACACCCACTCAAACCGGACCGAATATTCAAGGTTTCGTCAAGGCAAAGGAAAATTGGAATAGGAGTGAACAAGAGAATAACGTAGGTGAAAAATCAGTCCAATCTCGTGTGAGAAGCAAATGACGCAAGGTAGGTAAAAGCAAAGTCGCATATGCCGGCCGTCGGAGTGAAGCTGCATCTAAGTCGTATCATATCATCATGAGTCGTTGAAAAATGGCCAGAGGATTCGGAGGCGCGAGTCGCCTTGTCTCTTGCCGAAAGAAGAGAAGAAAACAGAAAATGAAGAAGATGATGAAGAAAGTCGAGGATTCTTCCTTGAGTCTCGTGAGAGAGGTTGCCGAGGGAGTTCGGTGTGGGTATATCCCTCGGGGTAGCTGTGAAGCATTTCAACCGCTTGTAAGTCGTCTTGTGCCTGGGCTCCTTTCCCCTGTGCTTCCAAGCATGGTTTCACGTGGGTGACTTCCATGCCGATCTAAGCCCGTTGGTGTACTATCAACTTGGACCCGAATAACCGTCGTGAGCTGCACCGGCAGCCTCTACTCGAACGAGGCTGTCGAGCTACTGCTCGAGTGATGACCTGATCGTCGGCTGTGACGGTCACTGTCCCGGGATGAAGTGTGACGACTCTTGCGGCGGCGGCCCGAGTCCTGAGCAGGCAGGCCTTGGACGATGCCGTTGCGGGCCAGCATGCCTCCGTTGACAGAGAAGTTGCGACAGACCATAAAGGCACGCATGGCAGCGTTCTCCTGAGCAAGAACGTCAGACTCGTAGGCGAGATCCGTCTGGTACTCGCGGCCGTTGACCAGGACAAGACAAGTGTAGCCGCTGTGGTCCCGGTAGCACTCGTACATGGGGTCTGTCCATCCTCGACGCCGGCAGAGGCCTGTTTGAAATCTTGGTTAGCAAAGAGTCCTTTCTTCTTTGTGTTTGAAAACACTCGGCCATGGGGAAAGCTCGTGGTCGAATGGCGTCAGTCTCGTCGTCATGCCAACGCAAGACTTGAAGGCCTAAATCTCCCAAAGTCTGGCATTGCCATGATTCCTCGGCTAACATTGACGCAGTGGCATGGTCCAACTTGGACTCAATGTTGCGAGTGGAGGTATAACCGGGAGATGTGCCGTTGTCCCCGCCACTTCGGCGTCAAAGAGTCACCGCAGGCGGGGGAACTCGGTTTCACCCAGCGAGTGATGAATCAATTGCCGATGGCTGGACCGGAATTGACTTCTCAAAAGGGGCTGGATTGATTCATTGACCAACTTACTCTCGAGATACTGCATGTAGAAACCGCCCATTGTGATAATTTGTGTGGTGGCGTTCACCGAGCTGCGCCGGAGCGTCGAGGCCGAGGACGGTTGCGGTTGAAGGTAGGAGCGGAAAAGTGGAAACCGAGCTTGTAAGAGCGCGCCTCTGATGCGGGAGACCGACCAGTGTGGGACAGGCCGGAGAGGGGGGGTTCGGAGGGGAGAAAAAAAAATAAGAATAATAATGGCAGAGTAAAAAACAGATCAAGAACGCTTGTCTAGAAACCAGAAAAACAGCGACGAACGCAGACAGAGAGGCCAAGAGTATGATCCAATTCCGTTTGGTTCACCCAAGAATCGAGCTCGAGAGAGAACAAGGCGGAGCGCGGACGGAGGTGGAGGCGACGACGGGATATCAACCTGCCCTTTGATTCAAGGTGGCAGGGTGCGAGATAGACAACGGGGATTGTAGAATTGAGACTGGAGTAATCCTGGTGAATGCTCAATGCCTGCTTCTGGAGGGCAGAGATGCAAAAAAGGCGTTCAGGGTCCTGTCAAATTGGCTTCGAGTCGTGTGCCGTGGAGGTAGGTAGGGGGGGCCCTGGTGGGTGCGAGCGAGATGGGATGGATGGGTGGTGGATGATAGAATAGATGGGATAGAAGATGGAGAACGAGAACGAGAGCGAGCGAGGGAGAAGGTTTTGAAGCAGAGCAGAGACGAAGGAAGCTTCAAGATAAGAAAGGGCTCGGGAGAAGGGTCCAGTAAGTACTGTAGGTACTGTAAGGATACCGGCCGGATAGGATACCTTGCTTGGTCTTGTCAAAAGCTCCGTCCGTCGCGACCTGACTGACCTGCGAGTGCATCTGCTGCAGACGAGTCGAGCCGATGGCACGGCGAGACATGTGTGCCTTTATTGCAGACAGCTTGTTAGCGCGGGGACAGGGGGTGTCTGGAGACAAAGGACGACGCGCGAATGGAGGCAGATGCAAGCAACGATGCGGCTCTCGAAAGAGTGTGACCCATCTTTGCTGTGTTGGCCTACCTGGTTGCCAGTTGATCAAAGTCGCTGGCGACTAGGCCACTCCACCGGAACACATGGAGGATGCAGCGACCAGGCGATCTCTGATTCCCAAAGTTAACGCCTTCGGCCACCGGCGTACCACGAAGGGACCTAGTACGTTCCATTTTTTCTCCTCCTCCCGGGTCCGTCTCCTCTCTCGGTTTTTTGTTATTGTTTTCTTTCCACTTCAGAGTCTTTTTTTCTCTCCTCCAGCAAGGCCTCTTGCGCCAAACTCTATGCTCTCGCTTGCCCCCATCCCCCTCTCACCGTGCAGCCCCCCGATGCTACCGGCGCACTCTTCCATCCGTGTCCGGCTGTGCTGCTGCGTAGATAGACAAGAGGGCATGATGGCATGGCCTTAGGAATGGGGGGCGATGGGGCCAGTCAGGGCCCGGTCTGCGAAGCTCATGCAGACACGCGATTGAAGATGCATCACTACGACATGGCAGCAATTTCCAACTTGCTTTAGCTTCAAGTCAGGTGGCGAGGACGGCTTCACCTCAGTGGCCCGGAGCGGGTAACTCGTTTCTGGTCGTCAGGTCAAGCACCTCGAAGGAAGGGTCAAGACGTCGAGGGGCGAAATGACCTGCAGCCATCAGGTACTGTAGACAAAGCGAAGCGATACCAGCACCTACATCAACAACAAGACAAGCAGGACAGGATGTGCCTGGCTCACTGCCACCATCTGGACCTCCGAGATCTCTGCTTTGGCGGCCACTAATGCACAGCAACCAGCCCAAAGTACCAGCTTGTATAACAGCAGAGCCAGAGGCTGGACGGCGAGGGGCACCAGCACCAGCACCAACCCACACCCGGGTCCCCTCCCCTCGAGCGCCGAGAGCCCCGCGGCCGGAGCTGCTGCAGGGCACCTCGGCCTGTCTAAGGTACCTTCATACTGTACCTGCCCTGCCAGGCCATTGCCATCAGTGCCGCAGCCAACTGGAAGCGGAAATTCTCAGGACCGGGGATTGGCATCTGCTAGGATCTTGTTCTTGATCCTCGTCTGTCTGTCGCGCGCGAAATGGGCGGCCTTGTTGTGCGGCCTAGTCGAGGGACTAGAGTGTTGCGTTGGGGCCAGGCGACAGCGACTCAGTGAAAGCGGGCCACGTTCTCAACTCCATGTGGCGGTTGCGAATGTGTACGATTCGTACCCAATAAACTTCACAAAGCGCGCGGGTCCCTGAGGCATATTAGAGGTTCAAGGGAGATTTGAGGACGTGCCTGGCTGATCAGCTGCGGGAAGGTATTCAGTCTCCCCTCGAGATAAGCGAGAGACCAAGTGTCGAGTCCGAAATAGCAACATGGAGAGCGGAGTTCCATCATGATGCACTGCACGCGAGTAAACTTTTGGCTGCAGTCTCAGTGGCCTGGTTGTCGGCCGTCGAAGAAGAAGCACAGGGCAGCGAACAAAGACGACGATGCCATGAGCAGAGTAACTCAATAGTGACACCACACGCAGCAGCCAGTCAAGCCGGTCGACGACAGTCCACTTTCTGCTTCCCACTCACTCCCTCCCTCCCCCCAGCCCAGGGCCCCAAGGAAAGGGTCGGTGAAGCAGCGCGACGACGTGCATGAACAGGACAGTCAGTGGCTGGCCCCTCTGCCAGTGGACCAACGACCATGATCCCTCTCATCCCTGCCCACCATGCCCTGTGCCATGCATCCACCGGCGCGGGTGTGTGGGTGCCGCCGTTAGGGCTGTCCCCAGCAACGCAACGCAGCAGCAGAGGCAGAGAGAAGCAGCAGCAGCAGCAGCAGCAGCAGAAGCAGGCGAGCATCGGCATGCTTCCCTCCCTCCCTCCCCATGGAGAGGGAAAGAAAACGGTGAAAACAGCATGATTGATTGGACACTGGAGGATGCTCTTCCTGATGCAGCCTCGATGGTGTGGCCAGGGTGTGTGCATTGCAGATTTGGCAGCCCGGGAGTGCAGCTCGATTGAAGAATCATATGTGAGAAGCGAAAAAGGCTTGGGTGCACTGGGGTAAGCCAAGTGGCAGAGGCCTGTGCATGGCATGGCAGTGAGATGTGGCCAGGATTCATGGACTGGACGGACGGGCAGTCTGTGTTGAGGAGGGGAAGCAGCGTCCGAACTCCGTGCTTGCCTTAGCTACAGTACGGGCAAGGGAGGGGGAGGGGAAGCGGATGGCAGGAGGGACCACGCAAGAGGCGCGAGACAACGACTAAAGTGAGGGAAGAAGGGAAGAGGGCAGGTACTGTACAGTGTAAGCCTGTCTAGTTAGGTAGGCTGGGCCAAAGGCCGGAGGGCAGGCAGACCAGACGGGAGGCAGGCAGGCCTTGGGGCCAGCCCCTAACCTTCATGCAATGATGAGTTGGCAATGCTTGCTTGTCGATGTTAATAAAAACAACATCAATAACAAGACTGGAACCTCGAGACGGCTCCGAGTAGCGGGACGTACTTGCTCGCGCCGGTCAACGCGGGGTACCGACCGTACCTTTCCTGACCTCAACTCCCCTTGTTCTCTCGTCAATCGGCCGGCCGGTACAACCACAACCGCCACCACCACCACAAGCATCCCGGGTGGTTGCCTCTTGATCACCGATTTACCCAGCCACAAGCACAAACGCCAGGAGAGGTCGTCCATCGCAAACCTAAGGGCTCTCTTGATGGTCAGAGGCATTGTCCAGCTCTGAACCGATGATTCTCCTCGGACAAAGACATGGCGGTACTCTCCGCCACTTTTCGCATCGCTCCCTACCCAGTGACACTTCAGTCTTCTTAGTTCACTAGGTCTGAGCTAACTATCAAGAAACTCTCTAAACAGACGGCTCGCCGAGAAGCGCTGCAAGACCGCCATTGGGCGCGTTTGCTCACAGCAGGGATGCCGAATCTCGTCGAGAGCTTGGTGGGTTCTGTGGGTTCGAGTGGGCTTTGTGGAGGACAAGGGAGTTCCATCCAACCCGGGCCATGACGGAGCTCGAGCTTCCAACGGCGGACAGCGATTCGACAATTGGAACTCTTCCAGAATTCCACCTTGGGGCCGCTAGTTTGCTCTGACGTGACGACCACCGAAATCCCATGACACATGCCTCCACGCCCCACGAAGTTGTCCACCAAAATGGAACAAGATGGTCGGTGTTCTGAGCGTTTTGGGTTTGGGCTCTGGCCCCGTCGCTTAAAACAAGTTGAAGCAGAAACTCTGATAACCGCCAGCGACAAAAAAAGACGTGCTACGCGCCGTGCTCGCCCCGTTACTTACCTTGGGCGTATCGCCCATTGCAGGATATCCGCAAGCGAAATTAATCGAGGCGGCTATCCAGCCGGAAGGGCCAGCAAAAACAAAAGCAATACCAAACGACATCCAGAAATTTTCCGCGCATCGTGGCGAGCATGTTGCGGGTCTTGCTGTGCCGTTTCAACCCTGGAGGTTGGACAACCGCGAGACCAGGCCAGCGTGAGATCGCTCGCGGCGTGAAGGAAAAACCCTGAGAGGGCCCAACCTGCGGCCGCTCCTGGGGCGGGCTTGGCACACCTGCCAGGCGCGACGGATGTGGTTCCCACGGTCTCCCATTGCTTTTTTGTCATCAGTTAGCCTCTTCCTTCTTCCGACGGTGCCTTTGTCTCTGCATACTGCCAAGAGAGGTTGGATGAGGGGCGCGATGAGGGGCACATCAACCAGAAATGCCGATGATGATGATGGACAATGACGACGAGGGGCAGCGGAACGGCACATGATGGGTCACTTCGATTCCTATCTGCTTGTCAGGCCTCCGAGGGACTCCTGAATTGATGGTTTGGCATATCCGCTCGACGACGAGGTTCCGTACACCAGGTACTTTCAAGTATCCTTCAAGTCAAGCGCCTTCCGGATCGACGGCTGGTAAAACTGGCCAATCCCACCACAACAGACGGCAACACTCGAATTGGATGACTGGGTCCGGCCGAATATGCAATCTGAATTTGTCTATTCTCAGTTGATGGACTGTCAAGGTTCCCTGATGAAGGAGACCTGGTTCGAAATGCTATGTTCTTGCAACGGCAGACAACTCAAGAGACACCTGACATTGCAAGGCCAGAACGATTACGCACTCGCGACTGCCTTCGATTCAACTAGTAGCATGAGTACTGCAAAGATCGACTCCCTCAGCCTATCTTTCGCAACCGTCTGTGTTGGTCCTTGTTGTGGTGACCTTTCATGGATAAGGCCTGCGGAAACGCCCGCCTGACGGGGAACCAGGATATGAACTCTGTTGGAGTGGGTAATAACAAACGGTCAAGAACATTGACGAGCGATCGCTGCCTCCAGAGTCTTGGTTTCCGGACATGGCCACAGCTACCTTGTGACAAAAGTGTTAACCGGCATTCGGCTCTCTTCAACATCATTTTGAGGATCACAGGCAGGGACCAGCTCGCTTATGCCCTTGCGGGCGATCTCTTTCTTACGACCCCTCCTCAGATATTCCCCAGTCAATTCTCCGTACGGATCGAAACCAGCTTCATTGGGAGGCAATGAGGACACACGAACAGCACTTAGGAACATGCTACGTATAGCAAGAGACATGAAACTTTACAGGCCAAGATGGAATCATGTTGAAACGAACCACTCGATTCAACAACGCATGTCGGTCGGGTTTGAGACAGGGCCGTGGGGTTGTCTCAGCATCCATGCCTGCTGTTGACCGTTAAAAGGACCCTGTTTTGTGGTCCCCACAGAATTCACGGTGGAGTGGATACGACAATGCACGTAATCGCAAAGAAGACTCGCTGCATTTGTGGGTGCTTGGGGGCGAGAAGGCCGCCTGGGATGTTGTACCGGTTGTACTATCAGAAAGCACCGAGTTCACCCTTGAACTGACCGAATTCCAGACCCGAGGCGGCAATACCCAAAGAGGCCATAAAAGAGAAGCGCCCATAACCTGCCGTGCCGTGTCTCGGCTTCTATCTCTTCCATGTGCGCCACAATCGGGGCCGCGTCCCAAGTATCCCCCTTGTCCTATGTACTTTGAGTTCAGCTTCTTGCATGGACGTTTCTTCTCTCACACACACGCACCTCGGTACACAGAGATGGGCATGGGCAGTCTGGCTGCAATGCAGGTATGCACCAGACCTGGTTGCTTAAGATGCGGCCACAGACCGTAGTGCAGAGGCGGGGGCGCGGCGGTGGCCACATATGGCCCGCCGTTCAGAGGGCTGACCTCCGGGCAACGAGACATTCGTCCACCGGACGCCATTGACATGTACGAGTCTCAATCCCGAGGTCTGGCCTGATACGCGAGGCGGTCTGCGGAAAGAGCCTGCGTGTTTGCGTGTGTGTGTGTGCCGTGGGTTAGGTCAGTCAAACCTAGGACACGCCGTCAGAAAGCCTGATATACAGCGTTCTCATGCCACGCTTTCACCCACATTTGCGCAGAAACCACTTTAAATCTCGCACCTGGTCGGGAGGCTGGTAAAAGGAGGACGTCAATCTCCCATGCTCATGCCATGATATGCGCCCTCATCGAGACCCGTCCACATCGCAGTGGGCAAAAGCAACGTGACTGAAAACAGGTGGAGCAGAGCTCAAAGTGCTGCACACAGGATCCATGGCCTCCCAAGGGCCCAGTCCTGGACTCTTGGATGCCGAGAAGCATGGGCCCGGCCCTGGCCTCGAGATGATGCGCAGGCCCTGCAACTGCTACCGTCGTGGTCGTATGGCGTGGGATCACCGTCCTCCCTCTACCAGCAAGATCATGTGCATCCCAGAAGAACGAAGGAAATGGTAACCAGTGTTGGTTTCCAATCTCAACCTTGAGCGAGATCCCTGCCTTCTCCAGACGATGCGCTGTCAGTTGGTCATGCCTGTTGACGTTATGACACCATGAGAGTTTACATGGATTGGTGTTTGTCCTCGTTTCCCAGCCCTCTCGGACATCCACCGCCCCTCGAGAACCATCTGGCCATGCTGTCGACATGTAGGTAGGTGCGGATGGGGTTCCTCATCTGGTGGCCGGGGCCCACGAGTCGGTCGGAAATTCACTGATGCATGCAGCCGGTTGCCTGCCTGTTGTGGATGCCTGTGCTGTATCTCTGATTCAAGATGGATAAGCATCGGTCTAGTCTGTCATACCTCGACGACGCAGACGCCATGTCGTGCTTTGGCCACCAGCCATCCATCCACCTTGGGACGACCAATCCTCGATCTGGCTGAACCAAGTCGCCATGAGTCAACTGAGATCTGAGTTCCTGCACGGCCAAGAGTTGATCCGATCATGTATTGGTATCAACAATATTGACATTGATGGTTAACCATATTGCGAATGGCAAAATGACAAGGACCGGCCATCTCAACGTGACAAAGAGAACAAGGAAATCAACTGCCCCGCCACTCGTAATTGCACTCAATCATGTCTCGTTTCTCATGGCATCCATACCAAAGCTCTCTCAGCCTGACTTGGACAGGGATCCCTCCGCGTCACCAAATCCAGCTGGCACAGGCACCGCTTGGCAATCAAAAGCCGTGCTTGGATGCAAAGTAGTTCTGGATCTCTTCCACCTTGTGCTTGGGGATAACGTAGACGGGGTGCACCGTGGCGACGCGATCCTCCTCGTCAAAGATCTGTTCACCTTCCATATAAGGTGACACAGACCATGAATCTCCCGCCACAATTGCCTCGTGGGTGCGAGCAGCAACCAGGTCCCACTTGTGCTGCGCTGAACTCAGGCCGGAGAGCACATAGCAGGTATGGTAGGCGTCCGAGTACCTGTTTGTTGGGCTGGGTTTAGCGCTCACCGAAAATACTCAGATGCAGGAGGGGAGTTCCATACTTGCTCGGTTTGTCTCTCAGGCCACCCCGTTTGGACTGGTCCTGGCAGCAGCAGAGGATGTAGCGGATCAAGCCGTCGCGGCTGAAGAGGCTATCCCTTGCGGCAGGGAGCGGGTGGCCGCCAGAACCGGCCGCCGCCTCCCCTCCGGGCCCGTTGAGGGCGGCCTCGATCAGGGGCCAGCAACCTCCGACCCAGTGGCTGTAGCAACCGTCGACAAGCTTGTTGGTACGACCCGAGAAACCGCCCTCGGGGGCGTACTGACGGGAAGACAACCAAGAGATAAGCAGTGGAACGTCGAGATAGCTGGAGAAGGGGACGATCAGGTCTGGGTCAGCATGCAATGCTCCCATGTCACCACTTCAGTGGGTAGGCCATCGTGGGCCTGGGGGGAACAACAGAGACATACCGCGGGATGGCTCGATGTGGAGAATCGAGGATGGAGAGGCATCCGAGGGCGCAAAAGGCATATGCACCATGTGCTTCAACGCCCGGCTTTGCCGACACGCCGCCCTCGTACGTTTGGCCTTATTGGTGAGCGATCAGAGAGCGGGAACGACTTTTGGGCCTTGTGCATCACCTACATTGGCGTACATAATCGGCGAGGCCTGTGAACAGACCAGTGTGGCCAGCGGAGCGTGCTGGCGAGTCCTGTGACAGCTCGAGAGGGATGTTGAGGAGCGAGATGATGACGGACGCGCAGTAGGCCCCCCTGCAACACGGTCAGTCAGGAGGATAGAGCACATACGAAGGGGGTCGGATATGGGTAGGATCTCCAGGCTTGACGGCCGGGGTGGAAGAGGGACTACGGGCCTTGACAGCCGGCAGTGAGTGCTACAGTGCATACCTGACATCCTCCTCGCCGCCAAGAGCCATCTGGAAGCCCCCGTCGGGCTGCTTGAGGGAGCATAGCCATCTCCACATGGCACGGCGGTCGACAACGTCGTAGCTATCCTCGCCGCCGACTAGGGCAAGCGACAGGACGGTTGCATACGTGGTGGCGAGATGCGACGTCTGGCCGAAGCCGCCAGCGAAGCCGCCGTCGGGGTTCTGCATGGGGCGGACCGTGTCGACGAGGCTCTGGCGATACGACGAGACATCCTCGCCGAGGAGGGAGAGTGCGGCGAGGCACCAGTAGAAGATCCAGGGACGGCTGGGGTCGGCGGACATGAAGCCTCCCGGCAGCTTTCCAAGCTGCTTATGCAGGAAGTTGACATGGCGGCGACGGTCCAGATGGGGCAGCCCGTGGGAGTTGCAGGAGGAGTGTTCCTGGGCCTTGAGGAAGGGCAGACATTCGTCAACGGTAGCGTCCTGCACGCGCGACGACTCTGTGAACAAGTCATCGCGGATGAGGGGCTCCGAGGTGAAGATTTGAGGGATAGAGGGCTCAACCCCAGGCTGCGGCGCACTTGCTGCTGCGGCTGCCATCTTGATGTTGGTGGTCTTGTTTGTGTTGACGCCTGTGGTGGTGGTGGTGTTGTTGCTGTTGCTGTTGCCGTGTGAAAAGATGACGCGTGGTCGAGGACGGGTGAGGCGAGCTCTCGATCTCATCACGCAGCTGGTAGGAATTCCCTTTGTTTTGAAGTCGGCATCGGCGAGGATTCACCCCCTCTTCTCGTTGATATTGTTCTCCAAGCCATGGATCACCAGAGCGTCGATGCAGACAGGGTAGTTACTCACCCCCACAAAACCAAGTGGATTGTCGTCGTGTGAGCCCGTCGTCTCCGCTTCTTCCTCGGTTATCAATTCTGAGCCAATCACCAAGCTCCATCACTCTTGGGACAAAGAACAAAGATGGATGAGTTGATGGATGTGTTGGATCATGGTTTAGATGATTGTGGGAGCTGGAGCAAACATGTCCAGATTGCCTTTCATCTTTACGCGTGGCCAAAGCTTCAAACATGAGAGTTGGTGCAGTCCTGTCATCTCATAGCCTTGCTCTTGGAGCTGGATCGGGCAACTCTAGCATTGCACGATTATCTGGTTTACCTTGGAATACCAGTGCACGCTAGTTGGCTCATGATTGGTTCTTTCTTACACTGTTGGAGTTGGGTGTTGAAGGTTCGGCCTCGGCAAGACAAGAATGAATGACACTTACTCGTAGAAAAGAGGGAGATGGTCTCACAGTTGGGAGCATGCTGCTTGGATCTTTAGTTGTCCTATTTCATCTTTGTGATGTCTATGAATTTCTCGTTAGATTTGAGCTTCTCGATGATGGTTATGCGTCTGGCGTTGTATTGCTGAACTCGCTATTTTTCTCGCGCCTGCGTCCCCTAAACACGGATTTCTATCCTAATGACACTCGTTATTTTACTCTATTTCAAGAACCTCATCAATCCACGAAACTACGGTCGAAGTAATCCATCATGTTGAGCAGCCCAAAGATTGTCACTTACCCTATAGCACATTACCTCCTAACCATGCAAGACACTTGAGATGATGTTTTTCTTCATTTCGTAGCTATATGTATTTGTTTTATGTTGGAGAATCTATTTTGAGCCTATGTGAACTGTCCACTGTGATCATTGAGTGGGTGGTGCGACAAGGGTGCGACATCGATTGAACATGAGGGCAACTCTAGATTGGTATCTTGACCTCTGGTGAGAACATTATACAATGAACAGATCCCAATATCCTATAGAAGGGGAAAATGCGACGCACGTGCTTTGGTTTCAATACATGTATTATAAAAAAGTATTTACTGCTGACACAAGCACACACTGTATCTCATGCATACACAGACCCCTTCCTGACCTCCAACAGGGCGACCGCTGAGCTCGCCACCTCTATGTATAATGTGGAATTAAAGATAAATAGGTTGAAAGAGTTTTTGGTGAACAGCTCTCTCCTAGAGACGTCGGCTTGAACTACAGCAATGGTTCTGTGGTCATGATAGCAACAACTGAGAGAGAACGGGGTTCGAGAGGCACCAGGTGGGTACCAGAGGATGGTTGATGGCTGCAATCTAGCGAAAGGCCACCCATGGCCTCTCTCTATTACCTTTGATTGCAAATGTTGTTTGGCTCAATGATGTAATCGGCCCGAGAGAGTGTTACTCAACACATAAAGAAGAGGATGACTCTGTCGTGACCAAATTCGATATCATGACTGTCGACTTAGAGTCACGGCATCAACATATTATAGAATGGAGTTTTCCAAGATGTTGGGGTTTTAACTGTGTCATGTGTTGATAACCGTGTTCCTTGTTATTGTGGTTGATATCTTCTTTAATAGACGCCGTTGAGAGCAACAGCTATCAGCCTATCAATTTACAACTAAAGGCATAGCGATTCAGAGATACCATTAGTCGAGGCGAAAGTTGAAGAGTAACATAGGAGACAAACAAGTGTCAAATTTAGGACAGTACCCTCTTCATCGCAAGATATCTTGACAAGTTCAAACCAACGGTGGTCAACGTTCCGGGTCAGACTATGACATGTTCATTTCACCTACATCATATAACGCTGAGACGAACCGGCAAGTACGACAAAGTAGAGAAGACTTTGTACTGCCAAGTCAAGTTGCTTCACGCCAAGTTCAACATAGAGGCAGAGGGAGTGGCAGGCATGAGGAGCGAGGAGGCCGTTTGCACACAACAGCGAGGCTAAGCCCAACATCACATGAAACTGAAGCCTATAAAAGACATGCTATCAAGTTTATCCTTGAGATACCTCATTCATCCGTCCACGTAGTCTAGTCAATGGGATGCTCTACTGGTTGGAGACTTGACGTGCGCGAGCGGTGAACTTCTCGGGCATACCCGCATTCCTCCGCTGACCGTAGAAGGTGTTTCGAGCATATTGTTCAAGTTGTCCAAAGTCTAAACCCAATAGAGAGAAAGCTTGGCCGTCTGGGTAGGATCTTAAATATGACAACTCATGCCAAGACCTGGACGTCGTCGACTTACATGGTCCCCGTCCCCATCCGCACTTTTATCACCGACCCGTAAACACTAGTATGGCAGCGGGAGTTCCACATATAGTGTGACGTTCCTAATTGAGGGTTTTTGGAGTTGTTGGAGAGCTTGATAGCTTTGTGTGTAGCAATCATCGAGCATCACGATACCCCAGTCTCAACATGTAGACTTCAAGCTGTCAAACCTGGCTCCTTTCAGATTGGTTTCCGGACCCAGCCTTCAGGCAGTGGAGTCGAGGCTCCGCTTGGAGCCAAGGGTATTTCGGAATTGGAGAAGTGAAGCGCCAAGAGTCTCCATGGTGAGGATGCCGCTGCACGCTCTCAAAAGTGGGTTTGGCCCCTTTTCACAAGCAAAAGCAAGAAAGAAGTCGACTCGGCTGGGGAGGATATATGCTGACAGCTGCAACAATGGTCCGAGGTTACGTCGTTTCAGTTCGGACCTTGTTGACCCGTGGGTTAGCTGGCCCAACGTGGCAGGTTGGGGTCGACGAGCAGGGAAGAGGGCTTGAAGGGATCTGGAGCGGTGATACAGTTCCGTGACCCCACGATGGATCTTTTTCGTTCGGTTCACGACGGCTCTCCAGCAAAACAAGAGTCAAGCTCGTCAGTAGCGTCATTAGTGGACGCTACGTGTACTGACCCTGAACCCTGCAAGCCGGAGCCTCATCTGATGCCGAGGTGGCAGCGCATGGGCGCCTCCTTGAATCGACAACCGATATATTGACTGTCTCGACTCCGAGGAAGTGTGCGGTTGGCTTTTGTATGGATGAGCAATGCCCGGGTACGATTGCCGGTATCAACGGGGTTCCGCGGGCGCGATGTGGAAATCGCCGAGATGCGACATTATTCTGCGCTCAAGACTGCGGCAGGAGTCGTATCTAGTTGCAGACAAGATCTGGGAGATGAATGCTTACGACATGGCATTATCAACACGTTGGATGATGGGCGGTGGCGATGAAAGCCACAACGCAGCGGCATCTCGGTTCGGCTCATGCTCGCGAATCTTGGTCCGAGGGTTGAGATCCATGGCATTGGATGGCACGGATCCATGTGCGGCAAGCGCGCCAGTCCAGGGATCAATGATTAATTAATTAATGAGAGAAGAAAACATTCTTGCCTGGCTTGTCTTGTTTAGCAAGTCGAAGCGAAGTGAGGAGCCAGAGGAATGTTGCCTCGGATATTGAGGATTATAACCTCGTCGTGCCGAGTTGTTGTAGGGCACATGTCGTCGTATTTACGAAGGAGGGACCGGCAGACGAGACGGACGACGCGGCGTGTGGTTGATGGAGGCGACGATCTCCCGGTGGGCGCTTAGGTTGGGCCAGCTCAGCTCGCTCGCTTGTTGAGTGTGTAGCCAGGGCAATCACCAATTGCAGCGTCTCTCGCGCGCCGCCCAGAGATGCCAGCGTTCCATAGAATGCTTGAATCCTCATTTTGATGGGCACAGAAGAGTCGTGGCATCGGGGCAATGAAGATCAATATGAGGAGGGTGTCTTGATGTGGACGCCACCTCCACGTCTAGATTCCTGCCGTAATTGGTGTGTGTGTCTGCGTGCACCTTGTCTGGGCGGTTTGATGCGGCCCCAGAGTGAGGGGTTACGCAAGGGAAGGGATATTCGCAAGTGTCCTGTCCTGTCGTGTCTTGGAGTCGATGAGACTGGGGTCAGCCCGGTTCAGTGCCTCTTGGCTGGTGTGGTCGACCCCGGATAGCATCATCGGTTTGCCCCAATCAGACGAGGGGGAAGGACAGCGTGCAATGCTTTGAAACAGGCTTCATCATGTCTGTAATGGCGACTACAACCAAATATGTACGTCTGAGAAGCAAAAACACCAAAATTGGGTGGATTTGACCCCGGATATGCTGAATCGAATTCCGGTGGATGTGGATGCGGAACCGGAACTCGAAGGCCGGATCGTCTTGCCGGTCCGTGGGGTGGGCGCCTGCACTGCATAGCAACGACAACCACACATACGCGAGATGGATGGGAAGAAGAGGTGTGTGTGTGTGTGAGGGAGAGTGTGTGTGCCCTCTCGCTTTTTGAAGGCAAAAAGAAAAAAGAATCATGTATATAGAAAGCAAGAGGGCATCATAAAAAAAAAGGGAAGGAGGTGCCGTCCAACGTCAGTGCTTCCTTCCAAAAGCTTAATTCGCTGCATCCGACTTATATCAAGGAAGGAACCAAAACCAGAGCCTCAATATGTCCCTGGTCAAACAAACACCACGCCTCGGATCCATTTCACATGCAACTATGGGGAAATCCCCTCTTTTTTTTATCCCTCGCCCTGGTCTCGTCTCGCCTCGCTGCTGAATCAAGTTTGCTTTTTTGAGAATGCTGGAATCTGAGCGGTTCGCTTTGCTGAGTAAGTACATGGGCTATAACCTCGGCCATGAAGCAGCACAACTATTTTCCCGCACTCTTAACCTGGCAGTGATCGGTCCTTTTCTTTCAATAATTTGCTACTCTTCACAGAAAAGCCTACAGACAGAAAAACCGAACCGAAAATCGACTCTCCTCCAAAAAATACAATGTGCAGCGAGCTCCCCCAGAACCTTTTCCACCACCTTATTCGACCCGAGGCCTCTGAGTTCAAGGGCATGATTCGGGGCCTGCCTCAGGCTGTTCGCCCCTCGCTCAGTGCCAGTGGCCAACCGCGGGGTTCTTCTTTGGGCCAGCTGGACCTCCTCCCAGCGGAGCTTCTGCTCAGTGTGCTCGATCTCCTCGACTTTCAGTCGCTTTCGCGCCTCTCGCGCGTCTCATCTCTGGGAAAGGACGTTGTTGAGGATCTTCCCGTTTATAGAGATGTCATCGAGCATGCCCCCGAGGCCCTCACGGCCCTGGTCAAGACTCGCCTCGTCAGCCACCACCCGGCTGCCCTTGTTCATCAGGCTCTCCACCAGAGCAGATGTGTTTCGTGCCACTACTTTGGCGGATTCCTGTTCTTGCCCACCTGCGAGAGAGTCTGCTTCGAGTGCCTGTACGAGAACCAGGCCTTCCGCATGACAACCCCAACCCTAGCAAAGCAGTGCTTTGCTCTCACAGATAACGACCTGGAGCAGATCCCCCTCATGCATAGCATCCCGGGGACTTTTGGTCTGAGATTCCAGTTCGCCCACAAGCAAGTTGAGCACCTGGTTAGCGTCAAGCAGGCCAAGCAGCTCGCCCTCCAAGTCCACGGCTCCCCCGAGCAGCTGGCCGAGCTGAGGCCCAAGTTCCGCGCTGCCAACATGACCCCGAGAGTTCTCGGCATGTTTAGGCACTTCCACGAGGCCCCTCTGGAGCCCCCGGCCTGCGATATGTCGCGGCTGCCACGAAAGGCTGAGGTCGTGGAAGATGACTTTGGCGGCATGGCCTCCATTCGCTTCCCGTCCCTGACTGATTCTGGCGTCGAGAACGGCCACCTGTGCCAGGGCTGCCTCATCACGTACGGACATTACATGCAAGGTGCGCTACCGGAGAGCACGCTGTCAGAACTCGTTCCATCAGGCGTTGGTCCGTACCGTCCACTTCTTGCCATACTGACTCGTCTGTGGTCCGCCGATGGCTTCATGGAGCACGCACGCCAATGCTATGGTGTCCGTCGTCTCGTAGGCCAGTGCTTGTCGTGAAAAAAGGGCGACCCATGATGATGATGATAACCATGCCTGGGACGGACAATCTGGCGCCGCCGCGCTTCCACTCTACGTCCCAGTGCCCAAACCACTCTTGGCAGCGTAGCTGTCCCTCTACCGCGCCGCTGATGCCTGCCGCATCAGCTGCTGCTCCTCCTCTGCCGGGCCTTGCCCATGAGCAAGATCCGAAGCCCTGAGATACCCTGATCTACTACTCCTGGACACATGTATGCCACGCGTGTTCCTCAAAATACCACCTGGGATGGCGTCGAGGCGATGAGATTTGTGTTATGACCGTTATATATCCACTCCTACTGATTGTTGCAGACAATTTTCGACGACATTTGGCCATCTTCATTCGCTTTTCTGGTGGACTTGTATATCTGGTTTCCATGTTATATACCTCTCAGCTCTGTTGGTTTAGGTTGTTTCCGGTATGGTTCTTTTGCGTTCAGCCAGCTTGTTGTCATGTTTAACAGCATTATATCCTGTCGTGCGAGTCAATAAAGCTGAATTACCCAACTTTGAAGTTCGATCGTGTCAAGAGCCTTAGGTCCCTTGCCTATGGCAAGTGACACTATTGGATGGTACCACGGTGATATTAACAATCCTTCTCGAGTCCAGGGACAAGAGTGATTGGACCTCGAGCGAGGATTATATCGTCCGTTTTTATTACTATGCTAAAATAATGCGTCAAGTTAGGTCCTGGCCGTTAGTCCTCGAGGAGGTTGTTCAACTACCCTGTTACGCTAAGCCTCCTGTCACTCTTATTTGCCCAGTTCCTAGCACAAACGGGGAACATGGAAGCATGTCATTGGTAATTCATCGATTGGGAATGTAACCAGTGCAAAATTGTTGACATTGATAGGGCTCAAGTACGCGATCCTACCTCCTTGTCGTTCATATCCATCACGTTCGCATCACTACGAAACCTTACGCTCGGTGCATTCGAGATTGTTGGCATATCTAATTGTGTATCCACCTCGAACGAGAAACGAGATGCTACTTGAAACTACGAATCACATGAGTCGACGAGTGTGGTTGAATAAGGCTTGGCCTCGACGCCTCCTTGAATACCGTCTTGATGGTCTTACGGGCAAGCACAGTCAGTCGTACCCAACGACCCAGGATTCTGAAGTCCAAGTCCTGGTTGGACTCGTCTATCTCATAAAAACATGGGCTGTTCAGAAGAAGGCAGTGAAGAAGGCGTGGTACAGCCGACGCCACGGGGTTCTAGACGCACATCTGGGTAACTGGAATTGGCCAACGCGGATGTCTTAGTGTTACCCAGAGGCTAGAGCGAGCCGAGGACATTGAACACCAGATCATTCAATCCCTGTTAAAGCCTCGGTTTATACATTTGTAATCGACCGTGCTGGTGGTCTAAGATGGCAGGTTGGACGGGTTTCGGAGGGCAGGCGAAGACTGAAGCATCAGACACCTTGGCAAGGTTCTCTATCTGCAATAAAAGTTACTACCAGGCTAACAAAGCTGCGTTTAAACCGTGCCAGCATGATTAGGGAGAAGTTGGACAGGAGCAAGAAGGACGAGTGTGAAGATATGGACACTTGCTCTGCAAAGTAGCTTTTCCGAGTGAATGCGAAGAAGTCTGGCAACGAGAAGGAGGCGAGAGTGGTCACCACTAACATGAAAATCAAGGTCCAGGGGAAAGAAACTGGAGAATAAAAAGGTTCTTGGCAAACCAACCGAGAAGTCGAAAGCTCTGGTCAGGGGCAGGCTGCTTTGCAAGAATAGGAAAGACAAAGGAGCGAGAAGGCGAGAATAGAGATCATGATATGAATGTGAGTGCTCCGTAAAGAGAAAGAGAGGTGCGACCAAGATCAGGGGGAGCAAGAGGTTCCCGCGGAAGATGAGTCAAGCACGGTTCAAGATGAAGCCAAGGGACGAGAGTGTTGATGAGGAGAATAACACAGGCTCTCAGAACCTGACCATTAGATTTACTACCTACAACTGATGGAAATCATATGCAGTCGTCAGTCTCAGTAACGACCATATTCCATCGTCAACTGGACCTGTCTCCTGAAACTTGCCATGAGAGTCCCTTGGCCGACTTCGCTCAAGTTGCCTTTCATCAATAGAGTCACAATGACGGTGAGTCAAGATCACTCCGGAATCGCATCGTTTCTTGTCTGCGGAGCCCAACATCTGCAGGTGAGGACAACACCACAGAGTTAGCGTCTATGTATGGAAGCAAACACGTCAAAAAAAGTATCTGATGCCGCGCTTCACCAAGTAGGAGCTCGCTCAGTAAGCGCCCAAGAATAAAGAGGGTCTCGAGAGTAAGAGGATCCAGACTCGGCCGAGAATCCTAGCATGGGGATTTCAACCGAGACGGTCCCCCATCCTGGCAATCTGCCTATGTAATGTAACCCAGGCCGACTCGACGCTCATGCATCTGCCGTTGAGCGCTTGGTGACGTGGCTAGCTTGACATCATCATACCTTGCCTATCTGAAGTTTTTCAGCAGCAGCAGCCATGGGCGGCCGCATCTACACCATTTTGGACCGTTGACGATGCGACCTGTTCTCTGCACCAGCACGAGGTAAAACTCCACTGCTTGGGCATGAAGTGCGAGCGTCTATCTTGCTTGCTTGTGACACTGAGACATGGGGACGGTGCGTGCCGTGCCTCGTGGCGAGATGCGTGTGTCTTTGAAAGCCTGAATGCTAGAGCCTGATCTTGTTTTTGGAAATAACGTGACATGTCAGTCTGCTATCAGTGAGGCCGTTGGTCTTGGATCACTGGTCTTGATACCAACGAGTGTTATGCCTCTAGCGTGGAAGGCGTGTTATAAAGAAGGCGTGTCTTGTTAACACGCGAGAAGTGCTTCAACGCGTCGAATGTCTCGGCACTTTGCTCACATTGGCATGTTGACGTTTCCCTTACCTGTAGCCCACAACATTGGACTCGTGGTTGGAAGCATGTTAGTCGTGATGTCAGCTGTTGCTTCAATCATCCCACCGCTCACTATCATGAGCTGTCCGGCCTGAGCCAGACTTCCCAAGTCCGAGTCTGCCGAAGGGCTCAATGAATACCCAAGTAAAGCAGTTCAAGCTGGACCTTTGTATAGTACTGTATTGTGGTATGTCATGCTTGGACTTGCCTTGGACGTTGCAAAACAGAATAGACGAGCTGCTTGCCCTGGCAACTCGAGGAGCGACGAAATCGCCTACACCACGAGATCCTCGACTAGACCTGCCAACTATGCAATCCCTCAGAGATCCCAAAGGAGATGTCGACACACGGTCCATGCTTGCAGTGGAGAATGTCCGTCGGAGCCCATGTGGAGTTGACGTCGGAGGCTCGGACTTGAATAGCAAATGTACTATGTACTGTAGTATCGTGCTACAGTAACATGCGGCGTATCATAGAGGGAGGGATTAATCAAACGTAGAGCCAGACTATCTCTGGCTCTTCCTCGGTTGTCGATGCCAGATCAAACGAGCGAGGCGTCTATCTTTCGTCGGCGTCGGCCGCCAGAAGAGACGGCGGTTGTTCCCGGGAGCCATCTCCAAGCCTTCGAATTCCCCCTGCAGCAGAAATGGCCTGATGGGAAGCAAATTGCTGGTTGGCCACCAACTGACAGTGGATCGAGCTGCGATGCGGCTGACATCCATATTTTTTGCTGGGGACGCGCGAGAGGCACCGTCAACGTCGGGTCGAGGCTGTCTGCCTGTCTCGCCTTTGTTTTGTTAGGACTCGACGACTGCATGGCAGCCAGACCTGGTCTGCCTATGCCTATCATGAGGGGATCTGCAGGGTCTCCAACGTAACTCAGGACTATTGGAGGGGCTACTGGCGCGCGTACGCCTCTCTGGCCTGACTCGGGGCCAAGTCTGAACCAGGTCGGAGATGGGCATTCATTCTGTTGAGGACGCTCGCTCGAGAGGAGCAGCTCATCCGCATGAAGCGCTTCATTCCCCTAGGCGCGCGCCGTCTGCTGCTATCCCATCCCACATCCCCCATCCTCCATTCTCGGAGGAATAAGGACGCAGATCCTTCTTGGACTAGACGGAGGCGTGCAAGGCGTGCCACCACCAGGTGAGACGTGCACACGGAAAGCAGCTAGGATCTCGCGGGAGCACCCTGGTCATAGATGCGGTCAAGCAATCAGGGGAAGGTCAGAGATTGATATGGAACAGGGCAGCTGAAGAGGGGGTGGTTAGCTTGGGATGAGCCACAAGCCATGGGCGTTCCTGAAGGGTCATGCTCTCAACTGATGATACTATCGTTGTCCACTCCCGGCGTGGGGAGGTGCTGACATCACCATCACGGCTCGTGTTGCAACATGAACGGGCGATCCGCCGGCCGGATCGCAGGCCAGACTGTGCGTGGTGTCTCTAAGCCTTGTGCTGCTATCTCGAGAGACAAGACACACAGACACCAGGTGGCCACTGCTTCACAACTCCGGGGAGAGGTTGGCCAACGCGGTGCGTGGCTGACGAGCACGACACCATGCAGTGCATTGACCTGATACTCTTGTGTGTGGCCGGCAATTCCCTGCTTCCTTGATATCGCAGATGCACCCTCAGCGCTCAAGATGTCATCGATGCCGCATGTGGGTGCCGCCAGCTGCTTTGTCTGCAGTCGATATGTGCACCTCAGAGGCACTTGTTGCGCACGACATACTCCGAGATCGTGGCCCAGGTTCTCCAGTCTGCCCGCCGCAGAGATGCCCTTGTCGGCGGTTGTGGTATGAGCCCATCAGGCTCTTTCTGATTCCAGGGCTCGCCTCTGTTCCTCGCGAGGATGCAAGCCTGGGGAACCCGGTCACTCAAGCGCAAACGAGCTTCGAGTTGCGTCAACCGTACTTGTTCAGTCAGAATGCTGCGACCTCGTGTCAGACTTGGCAGGCTTCACGATAGTATAGCCACTTTGACGGTGGAGAACCGTGGGCATACTGGAGGACCGGATGCCTCCTCCTACTGGTGATGGATCAACCATCTGTAAGAGAAGGACAGGCCACGAGCTTGCAGAGTACAAAGACTGAGGAACGATTTACCGCATTAACTCACATGCGCGGACATATCGCGCAGATCCGGAACAGGAATCGAGACTAGATTTTGCCAGAGAATAGCCCCCTGATTGGCTGCCGTGCTTGGATGGAGGTGTCTCTGCACCCATCTTTGACGTGTTCGCTGGCAGTGCATCACGAGCACAGGTCTCAGACGGCCAAGGTGACAGACAGATGGATGGGGGCTTCTTGGGAAATAGAGCGGGATCGACGGTAGAGCAAGGTTTGCGCGACCCTGGTGGGGTCTGAACAGGCCAACACTGTGCACCATCGGTCTCTCTGCCCTTTTGCATTTGCAAGTGAACCCCCTCGAGCATGGGTTCGAAGGCTGGTCGCTGACGGTCCCTCTGATTCTGGAGATGGCTGGCCATGGTCTGTCGAGCGATTTACCGCCCGAGTCACGAAACAACAACAGCCGAGTTCCCCTGCTCCGAGACTCCGTGTCGATCCTGGCCCATCGCGCCTCAGTTTTTCAGGGACCTCGAGAACTGAACTCGAATCGGACGGAGTCGCAAGGCCGCATTCTCCTGCTTAAACTGTCCACCTCGCAGGGTACTAGAGTACATAGTACAAAGGAGCACACCCTCACACGTGCAGCTTTGCGGTGCATTCCAAGCCTCAAGATACCAGAGGGCCAGCCCGCGACGGTTGTGCGTCCATCAGCATGTGGCTTACCGCCGCGAACCAGTTGGGGATGACTTGCGTGGCGGACCGGAGCGCCGTGACGGACATGTCTTGGAGCGACTCGGCGTGGGCGAGCTAATCACCAAGAACTGCAACACACGATGGCAGATTGGTGGAGTAGTTTGATGCGCGACGTGCAGGAGCCCGAGGCCAGAACAGGCATGACAAGAGGCCGATTAAAGCCAAAGGGATTTGGCATCCGCAGTCAGGGTAATATAGGCCGGTACAGGTTCGCCACGATGAAGACTGTTGCACGCCAATGCAGCCTGTGCTGTAACGATACGCTGATGCAAGGTGAGGTGGGCGGGATACGACGGCGTTGACGGCCAAGTTTGATGGATGGATGTGAGCCCCTCCAGGGGACCACGGGACAGTGCGGAGACACAGTGCGCGGTCCAGCTAGTGACCTCTGAAAAGGGTGTATTGCGAGTGGAGGACCTGAGCTATGGCGCCTAGCGCACTGTGCTAGTTCCGGCCCTGAATCCTTAGTTGAACAATGCAGCCGAGGCTGGCCTCAATTCGGAGGTTGGGGGACTCGAGAAACAAGATGGCGTAATGGTGCGAATCCGTCTTGCCATGGTAATCTGATAATATCCTCATCTGTGTGCAGGTCCAGGGCGACGCCTCGGGCGGATCTGAGAAACGAGGCACGCTCAATGAGGGCCAGTCAGGGACAGAGCTCCATCGCCATCTGCAAACTACCCGCGCTCGATGCAGCTGCATCGATAAATGGCCGCGACGGATCTGCTGGCGAGGCGCCCCGCTGCATATCGTGACTTTTCGACACGGACGGGATTGAGGACCAAGTGGGAAGGGGCTATTTTGGTGGATGTCGATGGCTGGCCCATGTGCCCTGGGTTTGGTCCCTGTTTAGAACCTTGTTTGTTGCGATAGGCCGAGTTCTTGAATCAAGTCAAGTAAATCGACCTCAGGTGGACTCGATCGGGGACTGGATCACGACCCTCGGACGTTTGGCGGCGGCCGCGGCTGTTGAGGTGGTCGGGAAGGTGGACTGTGCGCACTGTGCTGGGGATACCGTGGTCGTGTTTGCCGCTGTCAGCAAGTTGTGGCCTCGCTAGTGCGACCGCTCTGACAGTTGTACAGGGCGTCAGGCGCTCTATGCACTGTACTCGCCCTAGAGCTCACAGTGCATCACTTCGCCCATCCCTGAACCCCCATTGGCCGAGCGCCTCCACATGGGGCGCAGGAAGGTTGCAGTAGAAGGGTTCCGGGCTGTGGTCCCTTCCCTTCAGCGGGTCGGGTGCGTCCTCCAGCGGATGAGTTTAGCGGGCTATTCAGAGGCTGCTCAGTGGCCGCTTAGTGAGTGGGCGCCCCGGTGGGTGCTTCGAGGTGGCTTGGCGGCGCCCATTGGCTGCATGTCCCGGCTGGGGCTGGACGACGCTTCACCGCTTCTTCCCCCATCGACAACCGCCCACTGCAGCGAGACCAAGTCGCGGCATAGCCCATGGTTAACCCGCCTTTCAGCGTCTCCAGCAGTCTTCTCCTTCTCCATCTGCTCCAAAACCTCCTCCCTTCACCTCTTCAGGGACTTCACGAAAGAGCGGTGTCGTCCGCTCTGTTCCTACAATACTAGCATCTTCCGCCTCTCCTCCCGCTCCGCTCCCCTTCTGCCTCTTGCCCAGAATGTCCTTCGACTTCAACAACGGCGGGGGTGATGCCTATCTGGATCTGACCTACGACCACCGGGATCGCGCTGCCTACCAGTCATACTCGACCGCCACAACCCACTCGAGTCCTTCGGCCGCCTCCAATATCATGCCCAACAACGCTCGCAACTGGGCCGTTCCGCTCGACATGGCCTCCAACAACTCTCACGGCCATGCCTCGCTCAGTCCCGAGGAGCATCAGTCTTCGCCTCTTTCCCAGTCCGCCAGCCCGCACAGCCAGCACTCGCCACTACAACAGTCGCCTTTCCAGCCGACCGCGAACCCCTTGACCGACTGGGCTCTTCAGCAACAGCAGCAGCAGCAGCAGCAACTGGCTGCTCCTGACATGACCCAGTTCATTCAAGATGCCGCCCTCATGAGCTTCAACCCATTCCCCACGAGCTTCCAGTCGCCCAACCCCCTCGACTACCTTCCCCCGACGACCCAGGCCGCTCTGCAGGCCAACCTACTTGAGTCGACATTCAGCGCCATGCCTACCATGGATGACCCTACGCAAGCAGTTCAATGGCCGAGCACCGGAATGGAGAATTGGCAGGAGTTCCAGAGCACTCTGCAGATGGATGGCCTGCCCCGTCTCGATAGTGTTGGAAGCAACTCGCCTACCGGTACCTATTTGGAGGTGCTGTCCCTTCCTTCGTCCTCAGGTGAAGGCTGGGCCATGGTGGACTGGAATCAGCCCAACTTTGACCAGTTCCAGCAGGCTCACGCTCAGGGCGCCGCCATCTTCAACCCCTCCCAGACCCTCCACCTGAGGACTAACTCCGACTCTTCTGATGGCGCCAATTCCATGGACTTTGGCAGCTTCGAGGAGATCGCACCATTCCCCTACTCTCCCTTCTCCCCGAGTCGGACGGATATGTCGACGCTGGTAACCACCGTAACTGCTTCGCTGGTGATGGTCACAACCACAACCACGACACCGTCGCCCCTGCCCCCGCTCCCGTGGCTCCCGCGCCTATCAAGTCAGAGCCTTCTTCAAGCCGTCACAGCCCTGGCAGCGGCGCCGGATCGACCTCTCCCCCAGCAGCACCACCCGCAGGAACTCTGGTCCTCGCAAGAGCCCAATTGCCAAGGCCACCAAGCCCGTTGTCCGTCGCATCTCGAATGGCAAGAAGGACGGCACTGTTGAGAAGAAGGTTGGCCGCAGAAAGGGACCCCTCTTGCCTGAGCAGCGAAAGCAAGCCAGCGAGATAAGAAAGCTGCGAGCTTGCCTGCGATGCAAGTTCCTCAAGAAGACGTGCGACAAGGGAGAGCCTTGCGCCGGTTGCCAGCCTTCGCACGCTCGCCTGTGGCAGGTTCCTTGCACTCGCATCGACATCAAGGATATTGGTTACTTCATGAAGGACTGGAAGGCCGATTACGAGAGGCACATGGACCGTGGCGTCTCTGTCTACAACGTCAAGGGTTTCGCCCAGAAGGAGACCCTCATGTGGATCACCCACGGCTACGGTTTCGCTCTCCCTGTCATGGTTCGCGAGGTCTTTGTCGCCGACGACAGCTGCTTCTCGGTTGACTGGGTTGAGTCTACCCTGACCGACCAGGAGCCCATTGACTTTGAGACCCGCACTGAGAAGCTTGACGTTGGGGCTGAGGGTATCCGTCTCGATGCTCTCTCCGAGTACCTCGACAAGCACATTGATGGCCCCTTTGAGGACTTCATCGATGACCACTTCGAGGGCACTCCCTTCATCACCGAGATCCTCAAGACTGCTCACCGCTACTACGTCAAGGAGAAGATGCCTGTCATTCGCAAGGCGCTCAAGCTTGTCCTTGCCTACAATCTCACTATGCACATCACTATGGTTGAGAACCAAGGATCCGAGGTTAACCTGGACGGACAGATCGACGATGAGGACTCCAAGTACTACGGCCGCACCGTCGCTCCCGTCATGATCAACTTCCAGATCAAGTGCGCCCTTGCCGACATGTGGCGTGAGCTCCAGAAGGACATCCTTGAGGAGCTCTCTGCCCTGTACTCTGGTGTCTACAGCGGTGAGAAGATGAAGAACTGGCCTACCATCTTCATGATTGCTTCCATCCTGCTCGCCGTGTGGGAGGAGATGCAGTTTGACTGCCACTACCGCGTCCCCGACCCCGTCGCCGTGAACAAGTTCTGCACCGACATGGAGACCACCCCTGTTGGTGTGATTGTGGGTCTCTTCCACGCCATCTCCCAGAAGCTCCCTGCCTTCACCGACTGGGACACCCGCAAGCACGGCCACCTGCTTCACAACAACGTCTCCGTTTGCGAGGCTATGACTGAAGTGCGACAGCATGTCATCAAGCACGGTAAGTTCCCAATTGTTTCTCAAGGTCTGGTCTTGCATACTAATACCCATGGCAGAGGCCTATCTCCGTACCCGCAAGGAGTCCAAGTTTGACCGATACGACTTCGACTCCCTGTCCAACAAGTTCCTGTCCAAGCTTGTTATCCGGGCCAACTAGATTCCTCACCTGACAAACACTGCTGTCGCAAAACATGAACGGGCCCATTGTGGCGCCCACCCTTTCCTTTGTTTGCATTTGTTTTGATCACAGCGATAGCGTTGGCAAGATTCCTTCAATCTTGGTCGACAGCGACCTCCAGAATTGTCCTTTCAAGCATACGAAACACGACTTTAACCTTCTCTCACGGCTGGTCACCGCCTCAACAACAACACGAAGTTACCTGACACGGGAAGATGTGTTACGACCTTCTTATGACTTTCTTCTACGAATGTATGACTTGAAGAAGACAGAGCGTTTTAGTTCTTTTACCACATTTTTTTTACTCTTGAGAGAGGGGGGAGACGTATCACGCAGACGAGCGCATCCCACCCTTCTGCGGTGTTTTTATGGGATCATGTTTGACGATGAGGCATTTGAGGAAATGACAGATATTGCATGGCTATGTATGAGCCTACATGAAGAGGGAGGTGCTCGTGAAATTACTAGGGCGTTGGTGAGCTCAAGTGGGCAGGACCTTCGACACAGGGCAGCAGAGCGGAGCGGACATTGTTTTACTTGCGTGTTTGATAACGGGATTCTTGGGATAGTTACAAAAAACGGCTCATTGCTAGGCAAGTGCTGTAGCGCTGCCACGAGAATATTGAATTTTACAGTTCCCAACTCTCAGTCTCCCTCGACTTTGTCGATTATGAAGGTGACTGAAGTGAAGGGAGGATTTACTCCATGATCATGGCACAGAGATAACAAGTGATGGTTTCTTGACAATGTGACCGTTTGTCGATCTCTTACGAGAGCGATATACTGGGTATTGAGGCGGTGACCCCTGAATGTGTTTGAGACTGCCGGATCGATGGCTGTATGTTCAAGCCAAGAGACTACACGCTGAGAAAACGAGACAAGCGACACACCGCACGTGGGTTGAAGCATATGTATGCATCTCCTGACACGGAGCAACCGGTGGATGCAACGCTGGTAGGCTGGTTAGGTTGACAGTGAAAACATGGGCTGAAACATGCCCAAAGGATCACGAGATGGCTATCTCAGACATTAGCAGTCGGCAATTCTATGGTACCCTGATATCTGCTTGTTGAGGGAGCTTGATGGGCAAACGGAAAAGTGCATTAAGCACAGCATCAGCTGGACCTTGGTGGACAAGGCGTTATCGAACTTAGCGTCTGGTGGTGCACCCATGGATTCCAAAGAGGTTGGCTACAGCAGAGGGCGGGGTTTGATAAGACGTGATGACTCGCGACGCGGCGCAATCGGCGCTTGATATCGCAAAGACTTGAGCAAAGAGATGCGCGAGGAAAAAAAAAATTGCATGCCATCATTTTCCGATGGTCTGTCGTTTGTTTCCGGAAGGTCGCCCAACCTCGTTCTCTCGCTGCAGAGCAAGGCCGAAGGCGAAACAGGGGCAGCAGGAACATGGTGTTGGCTTTCTTAAGAGAACAGGGTCCCCACGGACGCAATTCGTTGGCCGATGACGTCGCGAACGCCGAGGAGACCGGATCCAGAGGGTGGCAGAGTCGGTGACCCCGCACCGCCTGGGCTATCGCTCTTTGGGTTCAGGCTGACATGACGAGTTCGGCGTAGCAGGCTGCGGTCGCTGTCTGTCTGGCATGAGTTTGTGTCTCTTGCTCCCGAGCCCGTCTCCACCGCCGCGACTGGAATCCGGGATCTCAGATTGGAAGTGTTTTCTGTTCCTGAGCCAAAAAGCTTGGTTCCTGGGACTTGGGGCAGTGATCATCTGCTACAGAAGCGGCTATCATCTCAGCCGAGCATCAGATGCGGTTCGCTGTCGAATGGCAGTCAGTTGAAGCATTCAACCATGCATTGCTTTTGGCCTTTCCCGGGGTAAAGTGGCGACAGGGACGCCGTCTGGGCCCCGCCACTCCACTGCGGCGCCCGGCCGCTGGCGTCGTCGGGTGATGGTGAATCACGGGTTCCAGGCTCTGGCTGGATAAGACGGTGACGGCCAACGAGTGCTACTGTACCCATCCATGACGGGCACAATAGGCGAGTAGTTCCCCCACGTTTTCGGTTGGGCAATTGTCGTGAACAGATTGTTTTCTTTGCGGCTATTGTGCTTTGTAGCTGCATTTCAAAGGCTCTTCCAGAGCTTCCTCGAACAAGCCAGATTCATGCCTTTATTCTGACATCAGTCTTTCGGCGTCGAAGGCCCCACACGGGCGATAAGATACCAGGGACAAAGTAGCGGCTACCTCTGATTTCACCCTGCATTCGCTTGCAGCTCAAGTACCTAGAACGGGCGGTGGGGCCCTGCAGCCTGCTCCAAGTTTCTGGAGCCTTCCCTTGGCGAAGCCTGATTGGCCTCAGAGAATCATCCGCCCCCCGAACAGAGAACAGAGCACTCCCGCCTGCCTTGTTGTTCGTCACTCGTAGGCGTAATCCGGCAACTGCGCCCCCCTCACACCTTCCCTGCCCGCCGCCGGTTGCCCGCTTGATTATCAAACAAACAGGCACACCTCTCTACTACATAAACCCGACCGCCTCTCCTCAACTCTAACTTTCTTTCTTCCTCCAACACTCACTCTCATCTCAGACTTCTTTGCAGACGAGACTTGCGACTCATCTTCACGATACCACATCATCCCAACGATTACATTTCCTCCCAAGACATCCGCACAACACCACCATCATGCAGATCTTCGTCAAGACTCGTAAGTCACCTCGCGTCGCCGCCACTTCTGTAGCGCAATGATACTGACCATCATTCTCTAGTGACGGGCAAGACCATCACCCTCGAGGTTGAGTCCTCGGATACTATCGACAACGTCAAGTCGAAGATTCAGGATAAGGAGGGCATCCCTCCTGATCAGCAGCGCCTGATTTTCGCCGGCAAGCAGCTTGAGGATGGCCGCACCCTTTCCGATTACAACATCCAGAAGGAGTCCACCCTCCATCTCGTCCTCCGCCTCCGTGGTGGCATGCAGATTTGTAAGTTTCTTTGTCATCGTCGCTCCATCGCTCAAACTAACATCCCGCAGTCGTCAAGACCCTGACTGGTAAGACTATCACCCTCGAGGTGGAGTCTTCCGACACGATCGACAACGTCAAGTCGAAGATCCAGGACAAGGAGGGCATCCCCCCGGACCAGCAGCGCCTGATCTTTGCTGGCAAGCAGCTTGAGGATGGCCGAACCCTCGCCGACTACAACATTCAGAAGGAGTCCACTCTCCACCTCGTTCTCCGCCTTCGTGGTGGTATGCAAATCTTCGTCAAGACCCTCACTGGAAAGACCATCACCCTTGAGGTGGAATCGTCTGACACTATCGACAACGTGAAGTCGAAGATTCAGGATAAGGAAGGAATTCCTCCTGACCAACAGCGACTTATCTTCGCTGGCAAGCAACTCGAGGACGGCCGAACTCTCAGCGACTACAACATCCAGAAGGAATCCACTCTGCACCTGGTTCTCCGTCTGCGTGGTGGTATGCAGATCTTTGTCAAGACTCTCACCGGAAAGACCATCACTCTGGAGGTCGAGTCCAGCGATACCATCGACAATGTGAAGTCTAAGATTCAGGACAAGGAGGGTATTCCCCCCGACCAGCAGCGACTTATCTTCGCTGGTAAGCAGCTGGAAGACGGTCGCACCCTTTCTGACTACAACATTCAGAAGGAGTCGACCCTTCACCTTGTGCTCCGTCTCCGTGGCGGTCAGTAAGCGACCTTCTGGGTAGCGATGGTTTATGACGAGGCGTTCAGGGAATGAATGAACTTTGGGACCAGGCAAGCATTTGCGGCCTGGAATGACTAGCATATCCACCTAGTACGTAGTATTCAACGCGTGCGCAATAATCCTGCGACGCGCCAATAGACTCATTTGAGGTCTCAAGAAGCATTGATTGATTCATGGTGATATCTGTCTTGTAACGACTTGTTCAGTGACCTCCGATTATGCAGCTGACACCACTTTAGTGGGGTCCTGCCCCTCACTTACCGGAAGCCAGTGGACTCATGATGAGTGGGGCCGGTAGGTTTGAACCTGCATTCATGAAGGGCGCCTCAATCTTTGACCTTCTAGAAAAGGCTGTGTTTTTCCAACTTGCGACTTGCTCACTGTCCCACGCTGCAAGATCATGATCCTCGAGGACATCGTACTTGAATCCCACCACGCACATCTCTTTTTGCCTCCTTAGTAATAGAGGTTATCGTTTTGTCCTCTTCTCTCGTTGACTCATATCGCATTAGGCATCCCCAGCATCCTTTTGTTTGAGCGACTCGCAATCGGTCGACCAGCACTGCGCAATAAGACCCAGTACGAGGTCGGAATCGCCAGGCTATGCCGTCTTACTTCTATCACCTCAAATTCGAGCTCTACCCGACCCCTAATCCGGTCATCGCTGGGGTGGTCAACACAGCAGACCGCAAAGATATTTGGCTTCCACCTCCAGAGGCCAGCATCTTTGATGATTTCCCATCTCACCCTCGACCGGACCGACGAACATCCCACCAAATACCGCTCTTCTCCTCTCCTCGACGCGAATCTCCATCCTCGTCTCCGTCTCCGTTCACAGAGCAAGGCTCACCCTCTTCGACCCCGGGCGTCATCGACTGTGGTACAGCAGCGCGCGTGCCGGTGAAAGGGACTGAGCGCAAGATCGAGATTTTGTCCGAGAGGCAGTGGCTTGAACGAACAAACAGCTTTCCGCCTCCCCACTCCAGCGCAGCGATCCGACCCCAGAACGCAGTTAAAGACTGGCGATTTGGACGCGTGAGCATCGAGACGGTCGACTTGCAACTAGGACATATCATGGCAGGGGAGACCAGTCGAGCAGGGCCATCTGCGGCGCCGTCCCTAGGGCCTACCTTTGGAGGCGCAGGCACAGCGACAAAAGCCAAGTTCCTTCCGCTCGAGACGAAAAACACAGAAGTCGGATGGGGCGTGGTACACTTCTATCGAGATGGGGAAGAAACACACGGGATGGGAGAGGCTGAGCACCATGAAGATGGTGCGGAAGAGTCAAAAGACATCGACTACACCACGCTCTGCATCCCTGCTGTACCTGCCTATATGTCTCCCGGAGACCTGATGGGGTTCGTGGGTGAGAAGTGGAGGAGCGACATCAGCCACTGTCGTATGGTGATGACTTCGAAGATGAATAGATATCTCGTCTTGCTCAAGTTTCGAGATAACGGTCGAGCCAAGCAATGGCGACGGGAATTTGATGGGAAGGTGTTCAACACTATGGAGGTAAGCTATTTGACTGTTTCTAAGTCACAGGTCGCTGATCAGATACAGCCCCAAATATGCCATGTTGTGTTCGTAAAGAGCATTACATTTGAGACGCCAACTCGGAGGAAGCCTAGCAACAGCTTATCAACTCTATCAACATCCGCCGGCATGTCAAGCAGTCTCCGGCCTTTCCCTCCCCCAACCCCGAATTTGGTCGAGTTACCTACCTGTCCTGTGTGCTTGGAACGGATGGACGAAACAAACGGACTGATGACGATACCCTGTTCTCACGTGTTTCACTGCACCTGTCTTCAGAACTGGAAAGGAGCTGGGTGCCCTGTCTGTCGATTCACTAATACTTCACTCGATGCGGACTCAGATCCATCAAATCCTTACACACAGCCATTTGGTTCTGGGGCATCCAATCTCTGCAGTATCTGCGACTGTGCGGATGACTTGTGGATATGTCTGATCTGCGGGTATGTTGGTTGCGGCCGATACAAGGGCGGTCATGCAAAAGATCACTGGAAGGAGACGGCTCATAGCTTCGCCCTTGAGCTGGAGACACAGCATGTCTGGGACTATGCCGGGGACATGTGGGTGCATCGATTGATTCGCGATAAGGGAGACGGCAAGGTAGTGGAACTCCCAGGCAGAAACCGATCAGTTGGCCACTTGGAGGAGGAGGATGTGGTGCCTCGAGCAAAACTGGACAGCATTGGGCTGGAGTATACGCACCTCATCACCAGCCAGCTCGAATCACAGCGGGCATATTACGAAGAAATGATTAGAAAGGCCGTCGACAAAGCCTCAATGGCATCCGCTGCGGCTGAAGATGCGGCCAGACGGGCCTCACAGGCCATGGAGAAGCTCGCGTTGCTGGATGAAAAGTACACGACTCTCAGTAAGGAGACTATTCCTGAACTTGAAAAGGAGCTTGCTCGTGAGCGCAACAAGGCGAGCAAGAGTGAAACACTTGCCCGCAACTTTGGCAAGGCGGTTCAGGAGGAGAAGCGACTGAATGAAGGACTTATGAAACGGATCGAACATCTTAATGCCGATCACGAGTCAATATCTCGGCAACTAGAGGAGCTCAAAGCAGAAAATGCTGACCTCAAGGAGATGAATCGCGACCTGAGCATGTTCATATCTGGGCAGGAAAAGCTCAAGGAGCTGGAGAATGAGGGCAAGATTGAGGAGGGTGAACTTGAGGGAGGAAGTGCAAGTGTGCCTGAGAAGAAGGGTAGGCGACGGGGAAAGCGATAATCAATGACATCGGCGATCTAGCAACGCGAGTTAGAAGAGATGGGTTGTAATAGTGACAATAGTTCATGCAGCGTTGCTTTTGTTGAGGTTTGGAACAACAAACCCAACTCTACCACACATATTCTCTCACATCAGGCCCAGGTACATCCGCTTTCCAAGAAGTGAGGTCCAATTTACTGAGATGACACATGAAGACTGATTAAAGCACGATAACGGCTTGTCACGAGCCAAAGCAAGGGTCTTTTGCCTGCCTACAAACCCAACCCAGCGCCGCAATCCGGAGATCCCTTCGCCCTCGGATAGACGCCGGCTTACGAACTTGACCCGGGACGCCCCTCTCAGAGTGAGCCACATGCCTCAACCACAGCGACTGGCGGGTGTTTTTGTTGGGGAAGGGCAAGTGGAAGTGCGCGATGACCCGACCCCATGGGCACACATGACGGGAGAGAGTTGTCTGTTTGCTTTCCTTCGTCCCCGTTAGCTCCGGTAGGTATGCAAAGGGTCTGCGGCGCAAGAGGACCAAGCCCGCAGAAGCGCCTGGCATGTGAACGAATGAGCGCACGGATAGAAAGAGGTTCTGGGCGTCTTGTCCATCCATGCTGCAATGACGAGCTTGTCGTGGGGGAGGATCCTCTGTTACGTGAGCGGGCTGTCGAACTGAAACAGCATAGCGAGCCACAAAAATGGCGATCATAGTGGTGTGAATCAACTTGTGATTGTGGTGTCTGAGTGAGGGGAAAACGGCTGGGTAGGGGGGAATTGTGATACAGGTAATCCCATGTTGCTGGGGTATTTTGCCTGTAAGGAATGGGTAAAAGAGCCTCGAGTCTATTGTTCTCGACTGGTTGTCGTCTCGTATGTTCTGATCATATTACCAGGTACACTATTTGTTAGTAATGGATAGCTTGATAGGCGACTTTGATCTCATCATGATGCCTCTACCCGTCGACCATCTATGATCCGTACCGGATCTCCGATGAAAGCGGGGTGACGGTTCACAGCTCGCAGGGGAGCATGTCACAACAGCCGGGCACGGAAGTTCACTCTGGACACCGAGGGAACGTGCTGTAACTTGCTGGGCCGGCCTGTTCTGTTTGTTGGAGCCTGGCTAAGACACAAGAAACGGGCGTGTAATGGGCCCCGGCCCGGATGGAGCACCCATTGTCTGGATATCCACAGCGAGCTGCATGTATCCTGGTCAGTTGGAAAAAAATATATCAAGTGGAAGGAAAAAAAGAGGAAAAATAAAGCAAAGATCAAATAGGAGGCGTCTACAGCTTCACGTTTCTTTGTAGGTGTCATAAACTCCCCTTTACCTTTTCTCTTCTCTAATATCATTCCCCGTCAAAAGGTCCAACGGGAACGCATCTGCACCTTCCCCGTCGTGCCCAGCACCTTGGCCTGGTCGTAGCTTCCCAGCTTCAGAAGCAACCTTTCCCACCTGGGCAGGCACCTCGTCTTTTGCCTTCCCCTCCCTGGCCCCAACCCCAGCCCCAGCTATTTCTGTATTCTCATCCCATCACATTCTGTCGCCAGACCCGAACCCGAAGGACACGGGCAGAATCAAACTCGTCGGCGATACTCGGTCCTTACTTTGATCTATACCTTGCTCCCTCGAACGACGCCGCCGCCACCGACCACGCCTCGCTCGCTTCTGATAGCCATCTTTATCGGCCGTCCCTGGTCCTCAACCGCCCCTCATTAGCAGGCCTCTGGCCCGTTCGTCCTCAACCTCTTGTCTATACCGATTACCTGTCGCCTCGACTTATACACCCTGAAATTTTGTGCATCTTGACGAGCGCTGGCTTCCTCCTCGCTCGCCCACCATGTCTGCAAAGACTGGGACAAAGGACGCGGCAGCGCCGCAGTCCGCGACAAATCCAACCCCGCAGAAGGAGCTCTATCCCATGGTGAACTGGAAGTATGACATGTTCCTCTATAGCGTCGGCAACATCGTCGACATGTTCTTCCGCGAGGTCGTGCCTCGAGGCGCCTGGCGCGTTCCTCAGACCGGCCCCGTGCTGTTTGTTGCCGCGCCGCATGCGAACCAGGTCAGTTAATTGTCATGATTTGCGCCCAGAGCGCCGAGATGAGAGATGCGCAGCTTGGGTCAGACATGGAAGTTGAGGATTTTTGCTGACATTGGCCTCAAATCAGTTTGTCGATGCCATTATTCTTCAACGAACCCTCCGCTACGAGGCCGGTCGTCGAGCGTCTCTTCTCATCGCCCAAAAGTCCGTCCACGGCTTCATCGGCTGGGGCTCGCGCCAGGTCGGTTCCGTGCCTGTTGGTCGCGCTCAGGATGCCGCCAAACCCGCCACTGGCACCGTTTACCTTCCCGATCCCATCAACGACCCGACTCTAGTTCGTGGTATCGGTACCAAGTTCGGTGAGGGCGAGGGTGAGATACAGGGCATGCTCTTCCTCCCACCTGGCAAGAAGACGACAGGTGCCAGTGTCGATATCGCTCAGATCCTCGGGCCCGAGGAGATCCGCGTGAAGCGACCATTCAAGGGCAAGCTCGCCTTGGAACAGCTTACAGGCCGCGATGACATTGACAAGGACGGCAACTTTACCAACAAGGCAGTGAAGGGTCCTGCCCCAGGATACCAGGGCACCAAGTACAAGCTGGCACCCCATATTGACCAGACCAAGGTCTACGAGGCTGTCTTCTCGCGTCTGCGCAACGGTGGTTGTGTGGGTATCTTCCCAGAGGGAGGTAGTCATGATCGCACTGAGCTTCTGCCCCTCAAGGCCGGCGTCGCCATCATGGCCCTGGGAACTCTCGCCGAGGATCCCGACTGTGGGCTCAAGATTGTGCCTGTGGGAATGAACTATTTCCATGCGCACAAGTTCCGTTCGCGCGCTGTTGTCGAGTTTGGCGCTCCCTTTGAGATTCCCCGTCACCTTGTTGAGCTGTACTGTAACAACCAGCGCCGCGAGGCTATCGGTCAGGTTCTGGACATGGTTTACCAGGCACTCAACTCGGTGACCGTCTCGGCGCCAGACTACGACAGCCTGATGATGATCCAGGCGGCTCGGCGACTCTACAACCCCACAGGCAAGAAGCTCCCACTGCCTGTGGTGATTGAGCTCAACCGAAGGCTGTGCATGGGTTATGAGCGGTACAAGAATGACGAACGAATCACTTCTTTGTCCGCAGCGGTCAAGGAATACAACTCGCAGCTGCGTTACCTGAACCTCAAGGATCATCAGGTGCAGTATGCCAAGATGTCAACCATCAAGGTTGTGTTCCTGTCCATCTACCGCTCCATCAAACTCCTGTTTCTCTTTATCTGCACCTTGCCTGGGCTGCTCCTCTTCTCGCCAGTCTTTGTAGCCACCAAGATCATCAGTCGACAGAAGGCCAAGACGGCTTTGGCAGGTTCGACGGTCAAGATCCGTGGTCGAGATGTCATGGCGACGTGGAAGATCCTGGTAGCGCTGGGATTTGCACCTACGCTCTACAACATTTACTCGATAATCTTGTCGCTCAAGGTCTGGCAAGATCGGCTCTGGGGCCATGTTCCTGACTGGGTGCCCTTCTGGTTGGTTTACTTCATGGTGTGGCCCCTTATGGTTGGCATCACATTCGCATCCCTGCGCTTTGGCGAGGTCGGCATGGACATCTTCAAGTCCCTGCGACCGCTGATGCTGTGTCTGAATCCGTCGTCGAACTATAACATTCACAAGCTGCGGCTCAGGCGAGCAGAGCTGAGCGCCCAGGTGACGGATGTGATCAATACTCTTGGCCCTGAGATGTTTGATGATTTCGACAAAGTGCGCCTTGTTCCTGACCTGTTCAAGGCCGAGGGTGGCGCTTCAACGTCTCCAACTTCGCGTAGACGACGAGACAGTGACCAGTCGAGCACTGGGTTCGATGCTGAGACACCGCCAGCTCTGTCGCGACGAAGCACGACGCAATCAAGCCGAGCACTGCCACGCAATGATTCATTCAGCAACATTGGCACGGTTGGCATCTTCTCGACAAGACCACCATCCCGAGCGCGCAGCCGATCCCGATCGAGCAGCAGTGGGGGCGGGTTTGGATCTGGTGGATTCCCTATCAGCGGATTCACTACTCTGGACTCGGCTGGCGGGTTTGATGAAGCAAGCCGCAAGATTCGAGAGGCGATGAAGGTCCGAAGACGCAAGACAGATCAGGAGAAGACGGAGGGAGAAGAGGAGGATGAGGACAGCGAGGAGGAGGGCTACGACGAGGCAAGGAAGAAGAACACCTAGGGGGTTGAATGAGAAGGCTAGCGAGGAGGTCAGAGAGCGAAAAGTAGGCGGCGATGGGCATTTTGTTGTATATTGAAGTTGGTTCACACGACATATTTCCTAGCAGGTTTCTATGGGGTTTCTGCATTGGATGATATCCCTATGTCGGGACACGTTGGCTTTTAAAGGGTCAAGCCATTTTAGGAGTTGAATACCACATCACACCGTATCATGACACGCATTGGCTGAACGACTCCTGTTGGAGGTTCTGATCTCGGTGATAACTTGGACGGACCAAACTGTCGGAGTAAACTGTCGGGTTTCTCTCCACAGTGTAGATGTGCTACGGCTTTGCGGTGCAGGTGACACGGCAGATACAGAAACAAAGGTAACCAATGCCAGCCAGGTTATTTCGGAAATGTTGGGGTTGCCCAATGAAGCATCTGTCATAACAGAGACAAATACCGTTTCAACAGGGAGCTCATTAGCTGGCAATGTGAGGATGAATGGGGCGAGGAAAGCAGCCAAGCGGGCCAGAATGTCGAATAGAAGGGCCCCACAAATTAGGAGCAGGGGGCCTCGACTCGCTCGCTTTGAAAACCGAACCGAAAACCCAGACAGGATCTGATAACTACCGCAGAGCCGACGTAATGACGTGCGTAAGTACTATTATGCGGTAGGGCCTTTCGGTGGTCGGAGATAGGCGGAGAGTCCGGGGCGAACAATACAGCGAGTAGGAGATAGCGGCTTATTCGAATGGGGGAAAGCAGCATATAAAGCGACCTGTTTCTGTCTGGCTGAATTGATTCCCGACTGACGGTGAATGATCTTTTGAAGCGTATTGTATTTTGCGCTGATTATCAATCTGATTAGTTTGGGTAGCGATTCCTTTTAGGGCTGCAGCCAAGGTTTATCATTTCCAATCCTGAGAGACACGAAGAAATATCCCACCAGCCAAAGCCGATCCCACAGAATCTTTTCAGTGGATCAAGTAGGCAGCGCCGAACCGAATCCAATCCAATTGAGTGACGGCCCAAATATCTACCGGAACCGTTTACCGGGCCATTACATTATATACGATGACCTCCCCTTCCCTTCCTCCCTCCTCCACAACCGCCGCTCCACCCTCTTCCCTCCCGCGCATGCCCGCAAAGCAAAGAATGGCCCTATCCCTCAAGTCGTTTGTGAGCTCGGTGCTGGGCGGAGGCGCGCCGCAGCCGCCCTCGGCCACGGAGCTGTTTGTCAAGGTGGACCCCAAGGTCGACGGGGAGGAGTGCCTGCACGACTGCGACGGCTGCACCGCGCGGTATCCGAGGGGGTTCAAGATCGAGACCGAGGATGTGCTGTATGGCCAGATCAAGGCGTGGAGCACGCATCTGCTCGTGGGCACGGGCAAAACAGATTGGGTGAGGGATGTGGCGGATGAGAAGGGGAGCGTCATGCAGGCCGTGGAGAAGGCGAGTGCGCCTACCAACGGGGTGAGTAATATTTCTACTGTGTAGACTCTCATATGGGCTCTCGAATGGGCTCGTTTTAATACATGAGAGTCCATTGAGTATTCATGACTGCTAACATGCCCCAGAAACTCATGCTCTCGGCATCCAACATGCCCACTCCTCATGATACCGACGACTACTCGGAGCCCACCACTTTGCTCCTCCTCCCAGCCTTCAAGCTCATTCACAATGCCCACCCTCTTAACGCGCCCCAACTCATCACCGAGATCATCAACCAGGCACCCACAAGCACTTCCCCCCTCTCCCCCACGCCCCTACCTGCTTCCCTCCCTTCCCCGGACCCTGACGCCGGGGTTCCCGCCCTGTCTTTGACTGACTGCCCGCACAATGCCGTGATCCTCATGTGCAGTCATCGGACACGAGATGCGCGGTGTGCACAGAGCGCCCCGATTCTGAGGAAAGAATTTGAGCGCCAGCTAAGGCCGCTGGGTCTGTACCGGGACCTGCATGATGAGAGGCCAGGTGGTGTGGGAATCTACTACATCAGCCATGTGGGAGGCCACAAGTACTCTGCCAACGTTATGATCTATCGTCGACCAAACGCCTTTGGCTTGGACGACACGGCGCCGGGCGAGACCAACGGGACCACGAATGGGGCTCAGAAGACCAACGGCAACGGCACCAACGGCGCCGAGAAGAACGGCCACACAAATGGCTCAGAGGAACAAGCCGGCACCGTCGGCGCCTCGCAGGGCATCTGGCTAGCACGAGTCAAGCCCGAGGACTGCGAGAACCTAATCCGCTACACAGTGCTGCGAGGCAAGGTGGTCAAGCCCGAGAGCCAGCTGCGGGGCGGCTTTGACCGCGCGAGGGGGCTCATGAGCTGGTGATGATGGAACAGAGGCAGAGACTGACGGATACCCCGTGGGAGCAGGATGCTTGTTTTTGGAAAAAGAATGCATCATGATACCTGAGCTGCTTAGAAGGAAGTTTTAAAAAAAAACATATATAGACATGCATTGCCCATAGAAAGCAGGGATGGGATATCTATCTCATCAGATATGACGACGGCTAGTCCGAGATCCATCGGTTACTTGGACAAGTGAGGAATCATTATCAAGCTATGGGCGTGAATACGACGTCTTCGTATCATTGGATCATGATCCCAGCATCCATACTCAGCCAAACACATGCCACGGTGCTAGGTCTTATCCATGATAGGCCACCCATGATGGAACGACGTGGATCGAATGGACCAGGCACACCTCGGAGATCTAAACTTCGCGTACCTTGCATGTGCCAGGAACCCAGAGCCGCACACACACCCTCGGGTTTCCATCTTCAGTAGGTCGCCCTGATCGGCTGACGAGGTCTGGTCTATCTTGCCCGGATCGGCGCCACGGTGGAGAAGTTTTGAAACGGCAGCTGTCAAGGAACCGCGGCGCCATGTCACCGTTGTGGCTGGTCTACGGGTTGACTCGTGTTAGGGCTATTTTTTTGGTGCCTTGTTTTTTTGCCTGTATTGCGTGTTTCCTTCTCCTTTTATGGAACCGAGGGTTGACGGTGGTTGGATGTCAGCTTGGACAGTAAGTGTTTAACTGTGTTGTAAACTGGAGCAACACGGAAGATCCCAGGCTTCAACCGAGGAAGGAATTGAAGAATAAAAAGAAACAAGGTGAAAATAATAGAGATAATGAATCTTCATGTCAAGAATAAAGATGGTGTGCGAACCAACAACCAGTTCACCAACTTCACCAACCCATCTAGGCCCAAGCTCCGAAGAAACAAGAAGAGCCCAGACCAGAATAACAAGCTTTTTTCTCCTGTTGATCCACCCCGGGACTTTTACCCAAAAACCTTGTCCCATGTTTCATCAACTCGACGCGTCCACGCCAATCAAGGGCGGCTCTACCGACGACAAGGACACCAGCGCCAGGAACGCGGTGGATAAGGGAACTTTCTTGATGACAGTGCATGGGGCTAAGCTTTCTCCATGTGGGTTCCTTTCTTGGTTTTCACTTGTGATAAGAGACGGGATGTTGCGTGCTAGGGGGTTGAGAGACGGGTATATAGGACGGTCGCTGCTTTCTTCTCAAGTGTTTTGTCCTCTGTGTCTGTGTCTGTTACATTCTTTCTTCACTAAACATTCTTTCTGGTCTGTGACCCAATCTCTCTCTTGACTTGATTTCCCTGAGCTGGTCTCCTTCGCTACAAAGACCATATCTCTTCGCTGTATCAATCTCTACCTCGTCACATACCCTTTACATTCCTTCAACTCTACGACTATCAACATGAAGACCACCGGTGTTGTCGCCTTCCTTCTCGCCGCTTCGGCTTCCCTCGTGTCTGCTCTGCCTGCTCCTATCCAGAGTGAGTAGCCCCATCACCATGGTTCTGTCACCAATGGGCCCTGACACCTTTCACAGGCCCACCCCCTCAGGTCTCTGGCTTCATGCCTCCATCCTTTAACAACACTCGTCCCTGGAACCCCAACCGGGGTGCCCGAGTTCATGGCCAGAAGCCCCCTTTCCCTACCGCCAGTGGGGGTGTTCAGGAAGCCTCCTGTAAGTAACTCAATGGATGTGAAGATTGGGGAATATCTTGCTGACAATGAGTAGCGGGCCCTACCGCCCCTGCCGTTGTTCCTACCCCCACTCCTCTCCCCGGTAACGGAACCGCCTTTTAAAGAGTGATATAAACTATAAATGGGTTACGACTGGGATAGGCTTGGATACTGATCCTTATGGGATGGATACATGGATGATTAGGATATACAAAACATGGCATACCTGGAGAATTAGACTGATTCCTCTGGGATAGACAAGAATAGACCGCCGCGGCACGGCAAATTGAACCTGTGGTCTAACTGTCTCCTTGATTGAGGTCGTGTTACATCTTTTGCTTTGCACCTTGGATATCCCTAGAAACTCAACAACGATGACATCCTATTCTTTTGGAGTTTGTAGACTAACAACAACAATTATCATTCTCATAGTGAGCTGCTGCTTTGTTGGGTTGGTGCTGATAGTCAGATACCAGTTGCCCTTTTGAGCCGGGACAGGGGCTCTTGACCAATCAGAAGCGAGCACCGCATCAACCTACGGCTACTGAATCAAGCAACTTCATGTGGTCTCTTGGAATTGTTTTTTTATTCTTTCTTATTAAAGCTATTGGATTTGCTAAGCTATCCTTATTTAGTCATGCAATCCAGCAGTTGACATTACTGAAACTGCCGGCAACTCCCCAATAGAACCATTACACCAGCTCCGACTTTAGCCCCGGCTGTCTTCCACAAACACACCGTCAGCTGTGACATAAGGAAAGCCCTCCTCAGCCTGCAAGACGCCCCAATCTAACATCCCAGGCCTTTGATCTGCGGGATGGACATCCTGACGGCGCCAGGAAAGTCAATCATCAATCACGTCGGTGGTGGCGGACCAAGTTTCCGAGTATAGACTCTCGTCATCGGCATGGAGACTCTGGCGCCTCGCCCACATACCGCGAAGCTGGCGAAACGCGTCAGAGTCGGCCCCGTCCAGCCGCGCGAGCTCCCGCAGGCCAGCCTCCAGAGCGATCTCGATCCTGTAGAGGCAACGCCTCGCGATTCCACGGTTGCTGCACAGCCTCCAGTACTCAGAAGTAGGCTTGTTGGGCTTGTTCTGGTCACGCACCTCGCGCTGGATCTTGCCAACGTCCTCATGGATTGAATTCATGCTGCTTTCAAATTGCCCGGAGACGTTGCGGATGTCAAGGACGGCCAGGTTCCAGAGCAGTTGGTCCCGCTCCTCCCTGGCAGCGAGGACCTTGCTGTTCGCGTCCTTGTACCACTCATAGGTCTCCTGGTACTCATCCTGGAGGGCGTCGAGCGTCTTCTTTACGCGCTCACGGTACTGGGGAGAAGACTTGTCCAGCACGGGGTCCTCGCTCTTGTTCTTGCCCTTGTGGTCCTCGGGGAAGAAGGTGCTGTAGGGGAACTTGCTGTAGTCGGGGAGGTCGTCGTCCTCGTGGAGGTGAGGCTTGAGGCGTTGATCCTCGGTGTCGTCGGGCTGGCCGCGGCCGCCATGGATGGGGAGGTTGAATGAGACCTTGCCCATTGTGTCTGTTTGTTTCGAAAAGAGTGAAGAAGATGTAGAAGTTGTACTATAAAGGAAGCTATAGGCTTGAGTGATGTTGACTGGTCAGGACAGGCTGGGTCCATCTTGGTGGATATATATGCGCGACAATCACTATACATTCACCAACATAATCACGCTCTGGAGCTGAATCAGTTGGCAACGCAAATCAAATCATCACCGACAGGTGAACCAGGTGGTCTTCACAGTAACGTGTACGTGAATAGAAGCCGAGAGATTATTGGCAGTTTGTCTTGTTTCTCATTTGCATGCCTCATACATGTCTATCTTTCTTCGTCATTGGGCCTCTGGCGTCCCTCAATCTTTAGCCAAAAAGGCAATCCAAGTAGTCTAATTTGCTCATTTCGTTTCCCCATGTTGAAAAATCCCAGTTTGACTCGTGAAAACATTTACCAAAAAAAGGAAACAAAAACACCCGTGACCGAACCCAGTCATTTGTTGCGCCGTAACCCAAACGTTGAAGAGTTGTTGTTGTGTGAATCATCAACCCAAAAAGGACATTACCACCCCACGTCTTCTTTTCTCATCAAATGGTTGCTGAAAGTAAAAAAAATCGACATCGCTGTAGCCGAATAGTAAAACAAGGCAGAAAAGGTTTGTGGTGGAAGAGAGTGTTGATCTCCCATCAGTCGGCAATGTCTTCGCTGGTGTGGCTGCTTGATGTGCCGCTTCCAGCTGCACTCATGTGGTTCTTAGCCATGTTGACGAGCTTCCAGATACCGAATGACACGGCGGCGAGGATGATGAAAAGGATGATGATAATGACAGCGATGACGTCGTTTCTCTTCATTTTGGCGGAGGTTGAGAGAAGAAAATGTGGTGATTGAGAGGTTGGTCTTGTTGGGCACCAGTTGTATGGTGTGTTGAGCAGATAGGCTGTTGGAGAATGTCTCAGGCTGGTCTAGACAAGAGAGATGTCGATCCAAGAAATGGTCCAGGGGAGAGATGTCAAGAAAGAGATGTCTCAGGCTGTGAAACAGTTAGAAAATCAGAAATTGTTTGCTCGCATGACAAGAATCGACATACCCAATAGACTTTGTTGAGTGCAGCTGCAGGTGACTCGCGAGTTGACCAACCAGGTAGTTCAAAGTAGATGATCCAAGAGAAGAGAGGAAATTCGTTCCAAGTCGTTCGTGTCTGTGAATAATCGTCTCTTTGTATCGTCAAGATAATTCGTCTCTATAATAATTCGATAGAACAAGAAGGGAAACTGGAATGTATGCGACTCACCTCCGTCAGTTATATAAGTCGTTGCCCCGCCACCCGACTTTTTTTTCCTCTGCCGACGCGTTAAATGGCAAGGCTGGGCTCTCACGTCGCGCCCAGACCTTTTTACAGGCCATGCAGGGGTTCTTTGGTGGGGTCGCCAGGGGCTCTGACACGCTGCGACCCTGCCGAGGTTTCCCAGCCTCGCAGAAAACGTCACCCTTTTTTGCAGCCCAAGTCGACAGTCACGATAAATCGCGTGTTGTTTCAGGGCCAGCCGTTGTTTAATTGATTGCATCCATTTAATTCATTGACGAGTGACAACCCTTGCCATTATATCCGTACATCCATCTCAATTCACCACCGAAAATACGACACCAATTCTACCGCACAACTCCTCCATTCTCATGTCCGTAAATGACGTGTCTTTCAGCGTGAATGCACCGTTAAAATCAGCAAATACTCCTTCCCATGCCCTCATATCATCACCACCCCACCTGCCCTCGATACGTGTCGAGAACTCCTTAGGGGTTGGCTCCAGATATGGTGAAATGATACCGTTTCCGTTCCGCGTGACAGACAAGACAAAATCAACAAAAAGAAGAACCACTCCGCGATCCTTTATCGATCGCCGAAACGCCGTTCAAGTCAGAGGTCGGAGCGTATCACTCAAGCAGGCTCCAGCTGCCCGGTCTTCACATAATGACTATCTCATCAACCCTCGGCCTCGTCCGCTTGCGCCTTCTGCTCCTCTCTAATGATCTTGACGTGTCGCTCGTAGAATTGGAGCATCTAAGCCATGTCAGCCCCTGTATTTCCATACCACCATCAGCTTCACTTACCTTCTGTGGACACTTCTTGTAGATGATCTGGGTATCATGCTTCGTCTTGTTGCCATTCTTCCAGATCAGATAGACAACCAGCTTGCCGCTACCCTCTTCCTCGCAAGCATCGATCGTCTCGATCTCGTCCTCCCACGAGCCGGCTGGAGGACTCCACTTCTTCGCAGTCGCTGGAGGTGTTGTGTCGGCCGGATGCGCTGCGCTGCGTCGAGACCGCTTCGCTGTTGATGTGGTGCTTGGAGTACCATTCGTCGTTCGCCGACGCTTCTTGGTCTTGCTAGCTTTTTCCGTCTGCTCGAAAATCTTCTCTCGTCCGCCGATCTTGGCAAAGTACTCTTCGAGGATTTCTGATGCGGATTCCCTGCAAAAACGCGTCAGTCGACATACCACCGCACCGAGCAGTTTTGTTCACTTACTGGAGGTTTTCCTCCGGCTCCCATGTCATGTCCGCCACGGCGTCGTATCCCTCCCACTTGACGTGGAATTTCAAGCTTCCCTATAATCGCCGTCAGCCGTGTCCGCGCTGAAATTGGCCAAGCTTCTACTCACGTCGTCGTCGATGATGTGCTTCTTGATCGCCTCGACAACATACCTGAGGCGCGTGAGCATTGCGCAAGTGTACAGCCAGCACACAACTTACTCGTCCTCCTCTAGGTCTTCATCCTCCTCTCCCTCCTCGTCTTGTTCATCGAAATCCTCGCCATTGATATCAACATCGTCGTTAGGATCCGAGGCTGCGCCAGCCGAGGCCGACTTTCGCGTCGCGCGCGGGGGAGTAGAGAACCCGCCGGCATCAGAGGACTCGTCTTCACTAAGGGCTTCGCGGGGGTTAGCGATTGCGCTGAAGCGATTGCGATGAGGTCGGGTGGCGTTGTGGAGGCTCCTGCTTAACGCGATCGCGATGCGCTCATCTTTCGTCGCTCGCGACAGGTTCGGATGAGGCAGTGCTGAAGCGGTATCGGAGATGGAGGCTCAACGTACCTGGAGGCATTTTCAAGAATTTCGATAATAGCGGTTTTGAGGAATTGCAGGCCGGGGTCCGAACGATGGACCTTGAATTGTGTTGTAATCGGCTTGTTTGCGCGAGCGGCAACAAAACTTCCTGAGAGAAACCACTTCCAGCCACGCGAGAGAGCAAGAGCTACTGCCCGCTTTTGGAGGGGCTGGGGATGTGGCTCGACCTGGATATGTGGCGCAGCTTCACGTAACCCTAACAAACGACCAACCAACATCCACATGACTCTGACCGTTTGAAGGATGGCTTGGTGCGAACAAGCTGAGATGCACGTTGGTATGACTCTGTCTGCCCATTGCTTTGTCTCGTGCCCTCATTGCCTCGGCGGCCCATAACGTCCGCTTGCGATGCATTAGAAGACGGCCCCATCCGACTACTGCGACAACTGAGGTCATACCTGCCCCTACCTGATGCCCTAATGCACCAAATGATGAGCAGACAAACACTAGGGAGGTTGGATGGCATAACTCGCCCGGATTCTGGAACAGCGCAAGAAGCAAACATGGCATAAATCAGCTGGTATTAATTTAAGCTGCCGAAGCACTAAAGCACGAACCTCGCCAGTGAGCCCCGTTTTCCTCAACCACGGCTGAAAGACCTAGTAAGGGGACGCTGCATGTCAACCAACACAACGCTTCAACGGTAAGCACGACACCAGCTCCGTTTACGTTTAGACGCGCATTGGATGGATGGATACGTATTCTCCTCGCGATCTGCAAAACAAAACGGGCCTAGCGCAGGGTTGAGAGGGCAGCTGTGTCCTCCGCCAGTGGTTACTTCGCTACCCACCCAAGTTAGTTGCCGTATCTGCGACCCCTGATAGGTGCGTGTTGCGGCTTTCATTCAGGGGTAAAGCCGACGGTTGAGAGTTTATCGACGACGACCAAGCCGCAGCGGGTGGCTAACGCTCAGAGGAGACCCAAGCTCCTCTCCCTTCAAGGTCCTAGCTCCTGAAAACGGAATAGACGGTTGTGCGTTTTACGAGAAACTGGGGGGCCACCGATGCTACTCCAAGGGGCGAGCTCAAGGCTGGCGTCGGTGTGCGGTGGGTTGGGTGGTGAGGCGCCCGAGGTGAAGACGGAAGACGGGAACGAATTGCCGAGCACTCCAGTGTCAAAGGCCCGAAGACCTCAGCGGCGAGCTGTAGGTAGGATCCAGCAGCTGCAGAACGTAATTAAGCAAATACGGCGTCTGGTTTTCTGCGGTGGTTAAGGGGCATGCAGAAAGCTCACCGTGTCTCGGACCAGGGTGTTGCAGGTTGGCCTCTCCTCTTGAGAACAGCTGGAGCCAGCAAAACTCCCAGCAGAACCAGCAACCCCATGGTCGGTGCCACCCATGCCCTTGTCTGCGGCCATCCGTGGTCGCCCGTTGGCCAATCCGCTCGGGGCTGGGCGTTTAGCGCTGTGAGACTGCCGATGCCAGTGGTCCAGTCTCTGCTTCCCCGGGCTCATCTCAATCTTGGTTTGCGTCCGTCCGGGCAGACGCAACGGACATGATTGCTTGCCTCGTGCCTTGTGCCCGTTTACGTTTGCAAGTGCTGACTCTGCAGCGGAGGGACGGCAATCGCGTTATTATACGAGCATGACGAGTTTGCTGGCAGAGGCTGTTTGACGTCTCATCTCATGGATGTCATATCCAACTGATGGCAGACGACAAGGCGAAAAAGGGGAGCCCCAAGGTTGGACGCCATGCAGCCAAACGTGAAATTTACTTGGACGCAACGAAACGGCAGCTTGCCTTAGCCTCACCTGTGCCTCTTAGATTTCGTGTTTCTGCCTGTCGCGTTTGCCGTGTAATCTTGTGCCTGTCTGAGAGGCCAAGCCCGCAGGTCGTTGCAGAGAGGCACGGGTGCGATCCCGAGGCCGGACTCTGCCGGGACCGAAGTGTAACCATCATGGTTGACGAGTTGACATTGACGTTGAAGCGCGAACTATCATGGAGACTTTGAGGCTGCTGTGCTATTAGTTATGTCGATTGCTATAGCGGGAGCCTCCCGTCATCACCCCTTGGCGACCCTGAGTCGATCAAGCCAATTGCCGAGCAAAAGTGATAGGTAAGGACATCATCGATTTGAGTCAACCCTGTCGCTCAACCACCCCGAGAACCCTACTACGCACCTGCGCAATCACCCAGAGCAGGGCATGGCAATCAGCATTCTATTATTGACAGTTCGGCTGCGACATGACCACTAGAACCCCCAGAGAGAAGAGCCAACTGCCCTACCACGATCCCAGGACGCATCGACACAGAGCCCCGGCGGCGCTAGGACTGACCTCTTAGAGTGGTCGATCAGCGCTAAGCGAGCGACGGGAGAGACATCCAGGCGGCGGGATGGCCACTAAACGTCAGGGGTTCCGTCGGTGCTAACGGCGCCAATCTGGGGGTCCCTTGGAGCCCTCCACTCCATTTTGGGGGGGGGGGGGCCACCTTTACCGTAGGTCGGTCGGGGGGTCCAGTCTGGAGGGGAATGAGATGGATGGACCTTTGTTGGATCCGCCCCTGAAAATGGAGGAGGCTTTATTTTAAAATGGAAGGGTAGGAAAAAAAAAAGAATAATTAAACCCAGCGATACCAGAACAGGCTTCCCCTTTAGTCCCTCTCTCGTATCTCTCTCTCTCGCTCTCTCTTCGAGTCTCTCTCTTTCTTTTATCCCTCCTTCTCATCGTCTCATGTTCTAACCACGACTTTAAAGCTCGGCTCGTCTCGTGCCTCTTCCCCCGTCCATTAACCCCCCGTCCCCTTTTGGAGGTCTCGACCCCAACACGCTCGTTGCTTCTATTCGATCGACCTTTTTTCGCTCGCTCCTTATGATTCACGCCTGTACAGCTCCCCAACTGGAGCCGCAGTCGCTATTTACTCTCTTGTAGTATCGAGGCCTCCATTTCCCACGCTCGTTTTTTTGTGACATTTTTTCTCTCTCGCTCTCTCATTTTATCCATCCTCTCTCCTTTTCTCGTCCCATCCCTGAAGCTTGTCCACCATGCCCGATACCACGCCCCAGACCACCGACTCGAGCACCCCAAAAGTTGGCGCCCCTAAAGACAAGAACTGCCCCTATTGCGGTCAAGCCTTCACCTCGTCCTCGCTCGGCCGCCATCTCGATCTGTACATCAAGGAGAAGAACCCGAAGCCCCCAGATGGCATCCACGATGTCGACGCTATCAGGAAGCTGCGCGGCGGTATCACAAGACGACAGCCGCGAGGTTCGCTGGGCGGGAGGCGGGATGCCTCGACTCCGGTGGGAACCCCCAAGGGAGCTGTCCAGAAGGACACGCCCATCCCCGAAAGCGACGGGTTCCGATCGCCCGCAATTGCCAAGGAGAACCAGCTCGTAGTTGATACGACCATGAAATATTCGGGCCCCTTCCAGCCAACCTGGGAAGCGACGGGAGTCATGAATGATATCCCCAAGAGAGGCAGCTGGGAGGGCGACGCCACACCCGAGCCCATGAAGCGGCCCGGCATGCAGCGCACCGTGAGCAAGCAAGTCATTCAAAAGGCCCAATTCGACGTCAAACAGAAGCTGTCGGATGCCATGGACACGGCACGGGCTGCGGAGCTCGCACTGCGGGAGCTCCTCAGCTCTTGGAGGGCAGCCAAGTACGTCGAATCAATCTCTCCCGTGCTTCGGTGGCGCGCGCTGTTTGCCAGACTAAAGCTAACTTGACGGCAGGGTGCAGCTCGACAACAACTCGATGCCGTTCGACTTCGATCCCCTCTCCCTCGACTTCCCTGCCCTTACCCTCCAATGCCTGCAGCCGCCCCCGACCCTCTTCTCGTCCACTCAGCATCCCACGTCGACATCATGGTCCGTCCAATCTCCCGGCCAGCGCGAGTTCGACGCGCTCCAGGCTTTTTTCAAGGAAGAATTCCGAGCCTGGAAGATTACATGTACCTCTTCCACCACTGCCGTTATGGAAGAGTTCACGTACCCTCCATCCACAGGCAACTTCCGAGACGTTCGCGAGGCGGTCCGAAAAGCGGAAAAGACTGCCGAGCAGCTCGAGGCGCAGGTTGACGAACACCTGCAGTCAGCATACACAGTCTGGGAGACATTGCCAGTCCAACGGCAACAAGAGCTCTGGGTACTGGAATTGGCCCGCGGTGTGGGCAGGAAGCACAAGGAGGCCGAGAAGATGAAGGAACAACACCACAGACTCAAGCAAGAGAATGCCAACCTCAAATCCCAAATTGAGCAGCTCAACAAGCTACAACAACCCAGAGAGTTCAAGCTTGCGACTCCAGTTACTGTTCCCCTGGAGCGGGAGTTGATTGCTGCTGCTTATGAACAGGCAGTCAATGGCGGAAAGGCGCTCGGCTTTGCAATGGAGGACAGTCAGGTTGATCTCAGCTCAGTAGTCTCACGCTCCATCGAGCGATGGAAGAGCGTCATCGCTTCGTCCAGGGCCAGCTCTACCGGAATGGGAGCCCAACGATCTTTAGACCAGGCCACCCCAACTCCTGCACAACCTACCGTCAATGGCACTCAACACCCGATACCTCAAGCCCAGACGCCAGCGCCGCCCCAGATCCAAACACCACAGCAGATGCAACCGCAACAGCCATCACAACAACAGCAGACTCAACAACCGCAACAACAACGACCACAGCTCGCCAAGCGCTTATCGACGACGAGCATCAACGGCGCGCCTAGCGAACAAGCTTCTCGCACAACTTCTACAACCGGCCCACCATCCATCGAGGAGACCAGCGACCAGGACGCTGACGCCGAGATGGAGGATGATGACAGCTTCGCCATCATGAACACCTCTCCTGTCAAACCCCAACCACCAATTCAACAGCAAGCGACCCTTGAGGTGCCGCGGACGAGAGGGCCCGTTCAACAACGAGGCGCGCAGGATCCCCGGTTCATGATGCCCAACGGGACAGGAAGCCCCGTCGGGCGGACGGCGATTAACATGAGCCGTTCCATGCCCAACATGAACATGGCGATGCAGAACGGAGCCATGCATGGGGCAGACATGACAATGGCCATGCAAGGGGTCCGCGGAGACCCCATGTACCTGGAATAGGAGGACCGTTATCCCGATAGTTGAGGATACGGCGTAATGCCCGGCATGGGCGGGTTTTGGGTGCCATAAACGTAATGATGAAAGATCTCTGAGCGTAGTAATATCTTGCTCATGATGTGTTAATACGACCAATATTCAAGACTGTTGCTATCGCTCATGGTTGACAATTGTCTGCTGCAGGTGGTCGTCTCTAACAATTAGATACATACTCCAATGTTTCCCTTGATTCTTATCGAGTGAGTGGCTGAGCCACTTGGTTGGTCCATGGCCTGCTGAAAATTTACCCCGCGATTGTGGCGCGCACAACCACTTTCTTTCCTTCCCCTGCCCCTCCAACCCATGCCCTGACTCTGTTCCACTGAGTCACAACAGCAGACCTTGACTCATTTTGTCGGCAGCAGAGATTTCGACGTCTGATCTGAATTTCCTGCCATTCAATCTTCACCGACCGACACCAGACGCAATCATGGCTGACGAGGCTGCCCCCCCGACCGAGCAGGTCGCCAACCTGCACCTCGACGAGGTCACTGGCGAGCGAGTCTCCAAGACCGAGCTGAAGAAGCGCCAGAAGGCTCGTCAGAAGGAGGAGGAGAAGAAGAAGAAGGCTGCTGCTCGTCCTGCCGCCGCGGCCGCTCCCAAGAAGGCCGGAAGTGCTGAGGCCGCTGAGAAGGATCTCACCCCCAACCAGTACTTCGAGATCCGATCGAGGAACATCAACAAGCTCCGCGAGACCAAGAGCCCCAACCCCTACCCCCACAAGTTCCACGTCACCTACGACCTGCGAAACTTTGTCCAGGACTACGGCCACCTCAAGTCTGGCGAGAGCGTCCAGGACAAGATCATCCAGATCGGTGCCCGAGTTCACGGCAAGCGAGCATCGGGCTCCAAGCTCCTCTTCTACGATGTCCGGACAGAGGGCGTCAAGGTCCAGATCCTGTGCCAGGCTCAGGAGGTGCGAGAGGGCGCCCCTGCTTTCGAGGACCAGCACGAGCACCTTCGCCGAGGTGACATTATCGGCATTATTGGATACCCCGGCAGGTTGGTAGACTGGTAGAGAACTGATAAGAGACGAAACTGACATGCGGGTTAGAACTGCCCCCAAGAACAAGATCGAGAAGGGTGAGGAGGGCGAGCTGTCCATCTTTGCGACTGAGGTCGTTCTCCTGACCCCTTGTCTCCACGCCCTCCCTGATGACCACTATGGCTTCAAGGATCTCGAGCAGCGATTCCGCAAGCGATACCTCGATCTCATTTGCAACGAGAAGTCGCGCAATGTTTTCGTCACTCGGTCCAAGATGATCACCTGGATCCGCCGCTACTTTGACGAGCGTGACTTTGTCGAGGTCGAGACTCCCATGATGAACCAGATTGCTGGCGGTGCCACCGCCAAGCCCTTCACCACTCACCACAATGAGTACGACATGCAGATGTACATGCGTGTCGCCCCTGAACTGTACCTCAAGATGCTTGTCGTCGGTGGCCTGAACCGAGTGTACGAGATTGGGCGTCAGTTCCGCAATGAGGGTGCCGATCTCACCCACAACCCCGAATTCACCACCATTGAGTTCTATCAGGCCTATGCCGATGTCAACGACCTCATGGACATCACCGAGGACATGGTCTCGGGTCTGGTCAAGTACCTGACTGGTGGCTACGTGACCACCTTCCACACCCAGTCTGGTGAGAAGTACGAGGTCAACTGGGAGAAGCCCTGGCCCCGTTATGAGATGATCCCTGAGCTCGAGAAGGCGACTGGCGAGAAGTTCCCTCCCGGTGATCAGCTCCACACCCAGGAGACCAACGACTTCCTCAGAGGCATTCTCAAGAAGATGAAGCTCGACTGCACACCTCCTCTGACCAACTCCCGCATGATCGACAAGCTGGTCGGCGAGTACATTGAGGAGAAGTGCGTCAACCCATCCTTCATCACCGGCCACCCTCAGGTCATGAGCCCTCTGGCCAAGTACCACCGCGAGATCCCCGGTCTCTGCGAGCGATTCGAGGCCTTTGTGTGCAAGAAGGAGATTGCCAACGCCTACACCGAGTTGAACGACCCCTTCGACCAGCGCCTGCGCTTCGAGGAGCAGGCCCGCCAGAAGGACCAGGGTGACGACGAGGCCCAGCTCATCGACGAGAACTTCTGTACCTCTCTCGAGTACGGTCTGCCTCCTACTGGTGGCTGGGGCATGGGCATCGACCGAATGGTCATGTTCCTGACTGACAACTACACCATCCGCGAGGTCCTTGCGTTCCCCTTCATGAAGGACGACAAGGCGGACGCGAAGAAGCTGGCTGCTGAGGTGGTCGGCATTGAGCCTATCCCCGAGGAGGGCATTGGTAAGATATACCCCTGTTTGGCCTAGTTGCAAATGCAGTCACTAACGTGTCATGAGTAGCTCACAAGTAAAATGGAAATCGAAGCGAGGCATCATGTCATGAGAGAATATGTCATGAGCACGGAAGTTATGTTACACTGGGACTCCAAATCAGATCTGGACGGTAGATGAAGTCTCATATGAGATAGAAATGAAAAAAAGAAATGTCCCGCCTTAGAGGGCTTGTTAACAAGATGCTTTCTAGAGTCGAGTCTTTCTACAATGCTTCTAATGATCTAAGTCGGCTGATCAACTCAGACCACCCATCTACGCACCCCTTCCTTTCTTCCCGTTCCCATTTGTGCTGTTGGTTGGTTCCATAATAATATACATTCGATTTCTGATTCTACAGGTGAAAGCACGTCCTCTGGTGCAATCACACCACCATCATGCCATCTCGTTTACTTGCGCAGCTGCATCTGCTTCAGCCGCTGCTCGAGCAGACGGAGGGTGGGCTTGGGGACGTGCAGCCTGTACGCCAACATGAGGGCAACGGTCAGGACACCCAAGCTGCCGGCCTGGTGAGCGGCGGCCAGGGAGATGGGGACCATGTAGATGAGTGTGCTGATGCCGAGAGCGACCTGGAACGAGACGATGTGGAGCAGGCCGGTGGAACCACGCTTGCAGTTCCGCGGAAGTATGGGTTTTATGCGCCTCGTGCGCGCAAAGATGAACAGGCTGACGATGGAGCAGAAGGTGGACACGGCGAGGATGCGGTGGTTCATCTGGACGGTGCTGGGGTTCTCGAGCATGTTGCGCCACCAGAGGTCAGAGTGGTCCTCCTTGCGCGAGTAGAACTTGTCCCAGAGCTCCTTCTTGGGAGGGAACAGGCCCAGACCCATCTTGGGGAACTCGTTATAGATGAGTCCAGCGTCGAGACCGGCGACAAGGCCACCGGACATGGCGGTGATGAAGGTGAGAGCGGCGACAGCGAAGACAGCACGGCGGAAGTTGCGGAGGCCAGGGTTGGACATGGCCTTGATAGCCTTTATACCAACCTCGGGGTTGGCCATCCAGACACTGTTGCGCAGGACAAAGAGACCAGAGAGGAGCATCCAAGAGTAGCAGATAAAAGCGGTCGCAAGATGGGTGGTCAGGCGGTACTGAGAGACACGGGGGTGAGATCCGGGAGCAAACAGGTCATCCTTGAGGCCAGACTTGACCATCCACCAGCCGATAATGCCCTGGAAACCGATGAGAGCAGAGATTCCAGCGAGGTTAAAGGCCATCCTGGGGGTGACCTTGCGACGAGCGATAAAGTAGACGGTGGGCAGGACGAAAGACATGCCGATGAAGCGGCCCCAGACACGATGGAACCACTCCATAAAGTAGATCTTTTTGAATTCTTCGAGGTCCATGTGCGGGTTCAGGAGCTTGAACTCGGGCGAGGCGCGGTACTTTTCGAACTCGGACTCCCAGTCGGCTTGGGACATGGGGGGGAGCGAACCGGTGACGGGTTTCCATTCAGTGATGCTCAGGCTGGATCAGGTCAGCTACAGAGGCATTATCGGATGCTTGCGAGTGCAATTCATACCCAGACTCGGTCAATCTTGTCAGGCCACCAAAGACGACAATACCAAAGACACTAACAGCGCTGCCAATGAGCCAGTAACCAACGCCTTTGTGTGTGGTCTCAGGCCATGCCTTCTTGGCAGCTTGGGAGACGGAGGGGGCGGCGCGCGCAGAGACCTGCTCGGCGACGGTGCCCAGAGGCTTGCGGAGGGCAGCATCGGCGTAGGAGCGAGACCGGACGAGGTTGAGAATGCGCGAGGGCATGGCCCGCGGGGCAGCTCCTCGGAGGCACTGGTTGCAGACGAAGAACTTGGAGGGCGCCGAGGCCGAGGCCTGGAGGAATAACCTCCGGAACCCGGGGGCGAAGGACGCCATGATTGCGAGCAAAACAGGGCAATTGAGGATGTTGGAGGGAAAGAGGGAATTGGAGGGGAGAGGTGGAAGATAAGGCGGTGGCCCAATTGCCTGTGCTGTCAATCTATCAGTCAGTCACTCGGTCATACGAGGACCACGAACCACGAACCAAATATTAAATTCGACCATGCGATGGTGCTTTTCGGGGTTCGGCGCCGGTCGAGGTCCGCGTGGGGTGGATCGCCCTGGACAGGACCGAAGGAGCTAGGGAATAAGGCGCCAGTGATAGGCCGCATCTCCGTAAGTGCCCCCACCGGCCAAGGTCGGCCCCGCCAAGCCAATGGTCGCTTCACCGCCCAAACTTTTTGGAACGGCAGAAAATATTGGCGAAAAAAGTGTCAGAGGTATTGGAGCAAGGCAGGCACATTTACGAGCCGTCATCTTTAAAACACCAACAAAAATGGGCGGACGTCAGGCTCACGGCCGATCACTCCTGGCCAATCCCAAGGCCAAAAATACCGGAAACAACAAAAAGTCTAAGGCGCGCTCGCAAAAGAACGCTCTCAACGCCTTTGGCATCGCTCAAGAAAACTTTGCGCCCCGGCAGAAGCTGACCCCCCGCGTGAGGCAGCTCGACGTCGACATCGAGAGCGAGAGGAAGCACGGCCGAGACGAAGACGACGAGGAGGACGAGGAAGAGGAGGAGGATGAGCCCCAGAGGAAAAAGGTCAAGAGGCCCAGTCGACCCGCCGACGGTGGCGCCGAGGACGGAAGCGATAGCGAGGGTAATGAGTGGCGGCTAGGCGGTCTGAGAGAAGACGATGAGGACTCTGAGATTGAGAGTGACGAGGCGTTTGGTGATAGCGATGAGGAAAAGTTCCAGGGATACACATTCCGCGGGAGCAAGTCGACACATCAAGAGGTAGCTTCCCTCATGAGCTAAACAGCATGTGCCTAAGCTGACATTGAAAAGGATGGCGATTCGGAAGATGATTCCCAGGACGACGAGGGTCAGACACTTGGCGAGGATGCCATTGACCTGGCAACAGCGCTCGACCAATTTGAAGAGGATTCGGACGAGGAGCCTGAGGGCAAGGACCAATCTGGTTCTTCAGAATCCGATGACGATGCTTCAGACGAGGAGGAGGATGATGATGATGACGAGGACGACGACAGCGATGATGACGATCAAGAAGCCAACCCGGAGAAGCTAGAAGCTCTTCAGGGGTTGATCAAGGGTTACGGTGGTCAGAAGGATGAGGAGGACAAGCCCAAATCAAAAACCAAGATCAGCCTAAGCGACCTGGGACTCTCGGGTATCAGCGACGCCAACGTCAAGAAGTCGATGAAGCTCATAAACAAGGAGGAGAAGGAGAAGCGTCCCGGTGCTGCCAAGAAACTGGATGTCCCCCTGGCGAAGCGACAACAGGACCGCCTGGACCGGAGCGCCGCCTACGAAAAGACAAACGAGACACTGGACCGGTGGAACGACACAGTCAAGCAGAACCGAAGAGCAGAGCACTTGATGTTCCCTCTACCGCAGAACTCGGCCACTGCTGGTTTGGATACAACTGAAATTCGACCCCTGACCACTTCGAACCCCAGCAACGAGCTCGAATCCGCCATCATGTCCATCATGGAGCAGAGCGGTCTGACCATGGACAAGCCCCAGAAACCTAAGGAGAAGGAGTACGACGAGGAGGGTAACGAGCTCACGCGCAAGGAGGTGCTGGCCCGGAAGCGCATGGAGCGTGAGCTCAACTCGCGCGAGGCTAAGAGGGCTAAGCGCATCAAGAAGATCAAGAGCAAGGCCTACCACCGCGTACACAGGAAGCAGCGCGAGCGCGACGAGATGGCTACCAAGGAGGCCATGGAGGAGGCTGGCGAGATTGACTCCGATGAAGAGCGCCTGGCTCAGGATCGCCGACGTGCGCTTGAACGTGTCGGACAGCGGCACAAGGAGAGCAAGTGGGCCAAGATCGGCTCCAAGACGAAGCGAGCCGTGTGGGACGACGACTTCCGAGCTGGTCTGACAGAGATGGCCCGCAAGGACGAGGAGCTCCGGCGGAGGAAGGAGGGCCGCGCCGGTGGCTCCGATGAGTCTTCATCATCTGATAGCGACTCTGATAACGGAGATGCTTCGCTGCGGCGACAGCTAGCAGCTCTTGAGGAGGAGGAAGATGTGCCGCAGAAGGGTCTCATGAGCATGAAGTTTATGCAAAAAGCCGAGGCTGCCAAGAAGGAGGCCAACGACGCTCTCATCCGCCAGATCCAGCGAGAGCTTGATGGTGAGGAGTTTGATGGCGACGGCGATGAGGAAATGGAGGAGGTGGGCCGTCGACAGTACGGCGCCGCCAAAGGTCAGGCATTCAAGCCAGCTTTCGAGAAGCCAACTCGGGTGGCCAAGAAGCAAAAGTCAACAGAAGAGGACGACGACGATGATGATGTGGTGATAACTACCAACGGAGCTGGCAGCAACCCTGCCATCCCCAACATCACATCCCTCGACTCCTCTCGAACCGTCTCATCAACCGCAGGCGCCTGGTCCCGCGGTGAAACCCGCCGCAAGAAGAAGGGCCAGTCGGCAGCCAACGTCGGCGACCTCGACCTCTCATCCAACGTCATCGTCGCCTCCTCCCGCAAGACAAAGAGCAAGTCCAAGCCCGACGAGGAAGCTTCAGATGCTGAATCCGACACTGACCAGCATCTCCCTCTCGCGATCCGCGACCAGGAGATGGTGGCGCGTGCCTTTGCGGGCGAGGACGTTGTCGGCGAGTTTGAGCGCGAAAAGGCAGACGTTGCCGAAGAGGACGATGACAAGGTCATTGATAATACTCTCCCTGGTTGGGGCTCATGGGTCGGTGACGGCGTGAGCGAAAAGGAGAAGAAGCGCCATCAGGGCCGGTTCCTGACAAAGGTCGAGGGCATCAAGAAGAAGGACCGCAAGGATGCCAAGCTGGACAAGGTGATGATCAACGAGAAGCGGATCAAAAAGGTAAAACTCGTATCCCTTTGTTCTACAAGAATCAACACTAACAGCTACCAGAACGACCGCTACCTCGCCTCACAACTCCCTCACCCCTTCGAGTCCCGCCAGCAGTACGAGCGCTCCCTGCGTCTGCCCGTCGGTCCCGAATGGATGACAAAGGAGACGTTCCAGGAGAGCACCAAGCCTCGTGTGCTCATGAAGCAGGGTATTATTGCGCCCATGTCCAAGCCCACCATCTGATCATAGAGAGATACCTGCGTTGCCTGTTTGGAATAGAAACAAAGACGAGAGCATATATCCTCGGCGCCACCGTTGCATTAAACTTTGCATCCACCTCGACGCCATGTAGACCCAGTGATCAAGGCTTTCAAATAGGGTTTCCTTTGTCTAGTCGTGTGAATGAGTGAATGAAAAGCACCACCATCCAATAGGTCCATGCTCGGTTCGACATATACACAGGCCCTCGTTCGATCCAGTGTAAGCGCCTCGATGGCTATCTATGTCTGCAAGGAGGCCCATTCATGTGTATACTCTCAAACCAGTCCCTCTACCGTCTGACTTGTTGCGGTTCACTACCCAATCAACTCGAGGTTCCATCTCTATACAAAGAAAGAAAAGTGTGAAAACGTATTGGTTCCGATACCGACCTATCGGGGTTATCTCGGATCGTCTCTCAAGCATTTATCACATCTAGCTAGACAAGCTGCCCGAGAGCATTAGTGAGTACAATTGACGTCTTTTTTAATGCTTTTAATTCCTATTTGAGCTATCCTTCGCACTCGTCGCCTCCTGGCGGCCTTGCAGTCCAATGATATAAACATGAAGGAAAAGCGGTTGCAAAGCATGCGGACTACGACTAAACAGTTAGTATCATAAACCCTCTCCCTCTCCATCTTTTGACATAACGAAAATGCGCGACAGCGATAGTAATCCCTCTTCTTCTTCTCCCCTTCCACATTCCTTCCCCTCCCCTCTTTGAATCTCTTTGTTTTCAGTTTCCCAGTCCTATCCAGAGGACTGTCTGATCCTAGTAATACAAATATGAAAAATTCGGCTCGAATTATTGTGGGCAAACTTGTGGCTAGCGCTCTCACATTTCTGAGAACCATCCTTATTGCCCAGTTTAGGCCCAGTTTCGCAAGTAGCTGCGGAGCATCCAACGTCGCCCGGTATCCAGAGACACATGGTTGAAGTGTGGTAATATCGGTTATGGAAAAAGGTTGAGCGGGTGATATTATCTAGGCGCCAATCTTGCCGTCGATGATGCCACTAGGAGTGACGAGGAAGGCCAAGGCAATAATGGCGTAGAGACCGAGAAGCATAGCGCCTTCGAGATAGTTGGACTTGCCGTCCTGGACGGTGTAGGTGACGACAAGGACGGACACGGAAAAGGCAACGGTTTGGACTAGACGGTGTTAGAATCCAACATTTTGTACAACTGCGGGTTGTCCAAAACTTACAGGTCTCAAAGTGAAGGCTCATATCAGAGCCAATGATCCAGCCAACAATGACAAGGAAAGGAGTGACGAGAAGAGCGATCTGGATGCTGGAGCCAATGGCAACACCCATAGCCAGGTCCATCTTGTCCCGGACAGCAACAACGACAGCGGTAACGTGTTCGGCGGCGTTTCCAACAATAGGGATCAAAATCAAACCGATAAAGGCCCTGCTGATGCCCGATGTCTCGACAAGGTTATCAATGCTTCCAACGAGGTAGTCGGCGCAGATGGCTACCAGGATGGTGGTGACAACAAGGACGGCGACAGCGCTGACAGTGCCGAGGGTAGGCTCCTCAGGCTCCTCGCCCTCGCCACCAGCGTTCTGGTTCTCGGCATCGAAAAGGTTGCTGTGGGTGCGAAGCTGGAAGACGAGGTAAAGGACGTAGAGGAGAAGAAGAATGATGGCGGTTCCGCGCGACAGAGTAAGGATGCTCTGATCCTTGTCCCTAGAGCCGCCCTGGTCAAGGACAGCGTACAACTACACCAAATATTAGTCGGTTGATTTCCAGCGTTTGAAACTGGGAACATACGGCAGCGGGAATGATAAGCGAGGCAGACGAGAGAGTCATGAGCGAGCAGGTAGTCTGAGCAGTAGCCGAAGAGAAGACCTGCTCTGTACCATTGCCAGTCTGACCGCGATGGATCATACCGCCAAACAGGAAGCACATGCCCATCACCAGCAAAAGGTTAGAGAGAATCGAGCCGAGCATAGAAGCCTGGACAATGTCGATTTGCTTTTCCTTGAGCGCAACAATGCTGACCTGCGCATATAGTTAGCATCTTGAATCCAGCCCAAGTTTCTCGTGGGGAGTCGCACAATCAGTTCGACGGCGTTTCCGAAAGTAGCATTCAGCAGACCACCCATTGTTTCACCCAGCTTCAAAGAGATCTCTTCGGTCGCAAACGAAAGGACGGCGGCGAGGGGGATGATGGCGAAGAAATTGATAGTGAAGACGGCGGTGGAATTCCAGCCCAGCTTGCCGGCAACAATGCCAATGGGAACCATAACCAGGAGGAAATTGACATAGCCTGTGATGAAAAGTCAGTCGCCTGCGACCAAGAGTGGTTTCAAGTCGAGCGCAAACATACTGCTAAGAAGTGTCACCTTGGTGACATGCCATGAGTAGGCGAGATGCCTCAAGGCAAAGTTCTGGTTATCGAGACCCGGGGTATGCTTCGAGTCGAAGAGAAAGGTCATGGTGCTCGAGCCTCGGCTGAGGCTAATGTGACCGTTGCCATTGCCATTGCCATGGACATGGCCGAGGGTATCTTGGAGGGCCGACGAGGCACCGCCATTGGCGATGAGCGGCGAGTTCTCGTCGGCCGCGTGCGAAGACCTGCTAGACATTTGACGTCTGATGTAATGGTTGAAGGATGGAAGAGCTGTTGATGGCGAATCAAGGCACCGGCATAGTCAGTAAACGAAATCGTTTATGCGATTGAAAACAAGCCAAGAGGGCACAACAAGCAATTAAGCAGGACAAGATGCTTGGGAACCAACAACAGAGGGTAGATGAGCAGCACAAAGACCTCTTGTCTCAAACAGGAAAGCAACCGAACAAGGCTGGCTGCTGGGCTGACTAGGCCCCGGTCTGGGCCAGCAAGGGACGTCTTGGCTGCGTTTGTGAAAGGGACCAGCCTGCTGCGCCTCGTGTGATCTGCGGAATTGAAGCTTGTAGACAAGATGGCCCGAAGGGGCTGGCGCTTGCAATGGGATGGAGAGAGGGCGAAAGTAGGGCTGGGGATGAATGACAGGACGAGGGAGAGACGCCTCAGTAAGGATGAAAGAGAGCCAGTGCCCAAAGCTGAAAGAACTCAAAGGCAAGGCTCAAGCAAGGGAATGGACACTGTTCGCCAGTGGTCCTACTCACTCAATTCGATGGCTCAGATCGCTTCACTCTGCAGGGTCGGGGGTATCGTTTGATGCGGTTGCCTTTCCCGTTCCTGTGTCCGTAGGATAGGATTGGGGAGTGAGGGAGGAGAAGGGTTTGAAGGGTTGGCCAAGATTTGGCTTGAACGAATATGGGCTCTCTCTCGCTTGTGCAAGTTGTGCCCGTGAGTGGCGCCCCGGACCCGTGGAGAGAGGAAGCTAGCTAGCAACTTGGGACTCACACTTGGGAGGGGTCGGGCGTTTTTCTGGGGGGTGTGGTACTGTAGTGTCGGAATGGGAAGAAGGGGGATGATGGGATGGATAAAGAGGATGGAAGACGCAACATTTACAAGTTGCCGATCTCTCCCATGGGCCTGGGTACTTGGGACACGTTCTAGACGGCTCTATGTCGTGCCTTGGAAACGGGAACGGCGCGAGATGCAGGCGAAAAGGTTATACGTAGGTAGTAAAGTCGTGGTTACTCACAAACCATGTCTGCTGAAGCTTCTCGCGATTCAAATTGATAGATAACCCGCGATGTGACACGAGGGCGAAAGGAACGGACGAAGAGAAGACGAACGGACGAGCCGGGTAGAGCGCGTAGCGAAGAACCTTTGCTTCAAAGAGGGCAGTGTCAAATCAACCCCGCTCAACGAGGTAGCTCTGCTCTGTCGGTGTGAAAGCGCGTACGTATCAGCTGCGGTGAAGGAGCACAGCCTGAATTCGAGATGGTGTTTGGGGCGAATGTGCAAGAGAAAAAACGTGGTACGGAGCTTTCGAGATTCCAGGAGGCCTCCTTTGCCCAGGTTTGAAGAAGGGAAGTGGGAAGCTCGAACCCACGTTGACGTAGGACATGGGTCGAGATCGGCGACCCACATTTTGAGGAAGGAGCTTGATGTAGGCGGCCCGTGATTGGTCAACAGAGGTCGAGTTGGCCGGCAACCAGCCCGCAACCCGCTGAGAGCTCCCTGAGTTCCCCACCGCATCCACCGTCAGTGACATGTTGTACAGGGGTGAGCGTCTTTCTTTCAGCTAGGGAGCTCCAGTTGGGCCTGTTTCTTGCGCTTGTCACTGTTGCTCAGTCATTCGGCTTCTTGGCCCCAGCTCGATCCAGGAAGCGCCGATTCCAGCGAGGGCAAAGCGTGTTGGGTCGGGACGGTGGCTCAGCAGAAACCTTAATACTAACTGTGAACCGAGCCACGGACAAGACGTCAACCGCCAAGCCAATATCGACCTCTTTCTTTTGAGTCTGATGGTGGTGGTGGTCTCTGCGTGGTTGGCAAAAAAGCTTATTCGACTTAATCTCTTTTGCTTGGCGTCGCAGCCACCAGGACACGCACGACGGCTAGATACAAACAGACTCTGCTATCGCTTCAAAACTTGGAATTCCTCACACAATACAATCACCATCGTCATCGTCATCGTTCTCAAAACATGCAGACGTCCCAAAGTACAAATGAAATCTGACCCTCATATGCATCAGCTTACCATGGAAACGTCCGCTTACCCACTCTCGCCCGCAGTCCCCGTCTGTCGCACATTTCCTCGTCAGTCCGACCTTGCCGGGATTATCGCTGCGGCTGCAACAGCTCACCAATTCCAATTGTGACACGCATCACGGGGCCGTCGGTCCGGAACTCATTGGGGTTCCATAGCAACCTTATCGATAGAGCTGCGTCAAGTCAAGATAATAAGGCACCGCTCGCGGCCGGTTAAAAATGCAGTGAAACCCCCTGGACCTGATCAAATCCATCTCATGGCCATTCTAGCAGGGGACAAAAAAGCCCGGTACAGAATTGGCTGTGTTGTCACTTCTCTGTGTCCCGCGCTTATGTACGTCCCCCTCTGGCCATTCCATCAATGTCCACTGAAGCTTGATACGCCCTCAAGCGAAAATCAATTCCTCGATATCGTCACCATCTCTTTCGTCAAATACCCCTTGCCGATCTCCACCAAACCGCCCCATCCAGGGCAGTGTTAAACATCATTTTGTCTTGGCACTCCATCTCAGAATCCATCGAAATCTGCAAAACTGCCGCCCCCATGTCGCAAATCTACAGCTGCGCCTCGTTCCCCCCAACGAGGCAAAGAGCACAACTGTCACCCTCGTCAAGTGGTTGGCTGTCGAACTTTATCGACCCCGGATGCCCGGGAATGCTTGTTTTCATGAGGCGTCGTCGATCTCTCGGCCCCATCTTCCAAGGAAATCAAGTTTCGAGACAACCTGCGACATGCGTTACGTCTTATTGGGCCGAGGCCCTTGTCAAACTCCCAATCCTTTCAAGCCTGTCTCGGAACTGGACTGAAATTGATGAATGTGAAGTGAATGTGAATAGTAGGTTTAAAAAAAAAAAATGAAATTGTAAAACCTTGTCAAAGGTACTGCATCTGCCTCCCGTCTTGGCGAGGTCAGGAATCCAACCATCCATCTTTCTTCCCCATCTCTAAACGCCTGTAGAATACGAAAACCCACTGTCTCCTCTTTCAATATACAAAGTAAATCTTTCTGTCCGTCGAGGTATCTTGTCTTTCCTTCTATGCCCATCTTTTTGTACACAGTTGCTCATCTCGAGCACTGATGGCCAACCCCCTGAAAGGGCCGGCCGCCGACGCCCTGATATCCGTCATGACGCGGCCTCTATTCGACTCCGCCTCAGTCTATTAAATGCCGGCGAGGGCTGTATCACAGTTGTTAGCCTTGTCTTTGCCACTGCTTCAATGGATTCAAGCTCACCTGCAGCGTACGTCAGGAACCACGTCCTTGATGCACCGCCATCGATCCACTTCGCGTCAAACTTGGAGCTCGTAAAGAAGGTCCAAGCCGCCTTAGGATTAATAGTCGCGTAGTTTCCGTAGATGATGCCCTTCCATTCATTGTCGATCTTGTCAACGCGGCCGCTGCTGAAGTAGGTATCCCACTCTTGCTGAACAAATGTCTTTGTTCGGGCCAGGTTTGAAGGGGGCAGAATGGGGATCATGTGAATGCCCTGGATGGCTTCAATGTTGGGGCTGAACCATGTGGTATGGTGAATCTTGTTCTCAAAGAGAATACCCGCCACCTTGTTGCCGATAAAGTTGCTGGGCTGAGCGACGTTGTCCGTGGTATAGTAGTAGTACTGCTGCATAGCCCGTGTCATGACAGCCAGTTGCAGATTGGCTCTGTTGTCCATCGTCAGTGTCCGAATCCTTGCAAGAAGAACATCTTCGACTCACCGTGCAACCAGGCTGGTGTCCTGGATCACTTGACCCCACATCTTGAGGGCATACACAGACATGATGTCCTCCGAGCTAGATTCCTGGTCCTATCATGACTGTCAGTGTCTTGTCTCAGCATCATGAGTACATGTTCCAAGCTCACCTTGCCATCCCACATAGCGGTCAGGCCATGGGCCCAACTATGGCCGTGGTACCAGTCAAAGCTTCGCCACAAAGGGTAATACTTGTCCGTGCTGCTTGGGTTGGCATAGTCACGAACAAGACTGTTGACATAGGCCTTGTTGGCAGCAAGCCACTTGCTATCCATAGAACCAATGTAGGCAGCAGCAAGGATGTGATAACCGTAGTGGAAGTGGTGGTCGTTGTAGTAAGTGTTTCCAAAGTCAGAGCCCGACTGTCCTGTGACATAGGACGCAGATGAGACGAGACCGCCCCAAGCGGCTGATTGATCGAGTCAGTTACTATTCCTGTCTGCCTGGAATCGTGTTACTTACTTTCGTAGACAAGCGGGTAGTTCTGCTTGTTTGTACCGAATCTGGCAAAGGCCGTCTTGAGCTTAGCCAAGCCAGACTGGGCCAGAGCAGCGTCGCCCAAGAGGTTGTTGATGACATAGATGATGGTACCAAACTTGGCCAGGGCCTATGCGTGTTCGTTAGATCATGATTCTGCATCGTTGAAGCCATCACTCACCTTTCCAGAAAAGTACATCGAGTCCAGGTTGGTCTGCGCAATCATGTCCTGGGAGACCTCCGACTGCGCGATGGGCTTGATGGTGGTCTTTGCTTTGGTGGAGAGTCCCTTGCTGCCCGTGGAAGGATCCCAAGGAGCAAAGCCCATGTTGACAGGCATCGAGGGCTCGACCATGGTCCACTTGGTGCCTCCGACAATCGTGGCAACGCCCTTGGTGGGAGTCTGAAGCTTGTAGTCCCGGATGCTGGCAGTGGTGGCGGCGTCGAACGAGGTGAGATGGTGAGGAAGAGCAAACATCCAGAGGTTTCCAGAAGTGTGGCCGGACTTGCTCCAGTTGAAGCTATAAGTACCCTTGGTACCGACAGCAGAACCGCTGATGGTCATGCCAGTCGCATAGATGCCACAACCGTTGTCAAGGACTGCCTCGGACTTGCTCGACTTGGGGTCCTTGGCGATCTGGATCAAGCCATAGAAGGGCTTGCTGGACGAGGCGAGACCGTTGTTGGTGACTGTCAGGCTAAGAGGATCACCCTTGGTCTTGTACGCATACAATCGCCAAGTGGTACCATCCTCGAGGACAAAGTTGAACTTGCGCACGTTGGTCTTGGGGTCCTTTGCCACTTGAGTCATACTCTTGAAGTAGACGCTGGACTGGATAAAAGGCGTGGCGCCGCTGTAGTAGGCAGTGGTGAAGAGACTGCCCTGAGCAAGAGGGAAGGTGATGGCCGGAGCAGAAGAGCTATCCTTTCTAAGCATAGCCCTGGCATAGTGAGGGCCGAGAGAGTCCATGGTCAGGGTGGTCTTGGAGCCCAGCTCCTTGGCCGAGATGATCATGGACTGAATGCCGACGGGGTTGACATAGTATTCCACAGCCTTGTTAGATTGAAGTGGACCGTAAACTCGCTGGCTGGCTTCGACGTGAGAAATCGCTATACCCCAACTCGCGGCGGCACCAGCACCGGCAGCCCACGAGAGCGCATAGGGGTATGTGTAGACCGGGCTCTTCTGGTCTCCAAGATAGAAGTTGGAGTAGAACTTGTTGGTCTCGAGGGGCCCCGACTTGGAGATTCCCAGACGAGGAACCGGGTGGTCGGCCTTCCTCTGGAACATGGCCAGAGGAGCGCTGGTGTCGATAGGGTTGGCGAAAATGTCGTTGCTGGTCGCCATCTTGGAAAGGCCCGAAGGTTGAGTGTTCTTGGTGGGGGATGCAACAGGCTTGAGTAGGCTCGATGGGCTCGAAATAGAGGTGCTAAGAATAGGAGCCTCAGTCTGAAGAGGGTTGTAAAGGTCGGTGACAATGAAACCTTCAGTATGAGGCTCAACGTCTGAGAGAGAAGGAAGAACAATGGCAGTTCCAGTCTGCGCCTTGCTGGTGCTAACGTCGACAGTCTCGGTGGCCGGGATAATGTCGTCCTTGGCGTAAGTTGTGAGATACTCCTGGTCCTCAGTCGCAATGGTTCGCTTGAACTCCTGGTGGGAGTCCTGCCAGGTATCGGCCGAGTTGTCGTCGGCGTTGGGGATGGTCAACCCCTGTCCCTGGGTTAGCCAGAGGAGCCATATCGGGAGAACCCTGTGAGATCTCATGGTGAAGGAAAAGTGAATAAGAAGTTAAAGGAAGGGATCTGCCTTGATGGAGAAGTTTGGAACCTCTGCAAGACAAGACAGGCGATGGCTTGCTCAATCAGGATGTCTGACGGGAAGGGGACCCATGGTTCATATAACAATGCACTGGGCCCAGGGCCATGCTCACAAGCTGAGATACCATCGAATGCGTAAATCGCTAGTCTGGTGGCCCCCCGGCAGAGGGGGCTAGACTCTTGCATCCATCGGGAAGAAATGAACCAACGTGTGTTGGCGTGGCTTACCTAGAAGGCTAGACCAAGGCTAGAATCGACCACGAAAAGCAATGCTCGCTAAGGTAGTGACTTGGAGTCGTTAATGGAGGCGTAGGGCGGTTCAGGTACCGGTAAGATGGCGCACAAGGATAACACTGAATCGAGAAATTGGATTTTAGGATGGAGAATGAGTGAGATTGGCTGGAATTCGAAGGAAGAGGCGTGAATGAGGCACAGTGAAGGGTTTGGGTTCCATTTCATGGATTGTTAACCTCAATATTTCGCGCACTTGCTCATGTGCTCGAGGCAGGAGACACTTTGAATCTCCGTCAGGATCCGGAAGGAGCTTCTCTCTCTGTCAATGAGCTCCAGCCTCGATCAAGGTCGCTCGCGCATTCCAGATCAAGTGTTCCGGGCGCATGTCCTCAGTCTCGAACTCTGCCTGAGTGAGTGTTGGTGATGGAGGGTGTGGAGAAGCACCATTTCCAGGGAAGTGGGCGTCCAATCCAGGGCCGATATCAACGAGGACGTGCCCGTGGCTTCGCGTGTGCCTGCAGTAGGGCCGTCCCACAGAGCAGCCGCTCACGCGCTAGCTCCAGGGACTATCGATTCTGTGCAAAACCGCCCTCCCTCAATAGGGGCATGGCCGTTGGGTTGCGTTGCGGTGCGTTGCGGTTGCGCTCGCCACACCCGGCGCCGATGCTCAGCCCAGGGGAATATGGGGTTTAAGAGCGCCTCCAAATTTCCATCATCAACGCACCAGAACCGTCACGGCGTCTCACTGGACGCCTCACAGCGAAGCTGATACGCGCCATCGCGGCTGTCGGAAGTAATCAGGGTCTGCTTTGGGGATGTGAATTTCCGGAGGGTTTTCAGCCGCAGTTGCTTCTCACACCAGTCCACTCGCGGCGAAGGTCCCCGTAGGAAAAAATTGGATAGTGTCTTTGGTCCAGACACACTATCGATTTGCTGATGCTGATGACGACGCCTTGCCATCCATCACATCAAGTCAGGTGGATGAGTTGTCAGTCTGTCTGCCGTCTTGAGGCACTCTCCCGTGCAGCCTGTCTTGAACCTTTAGCCAACCACTTGACTCGAGGTGACATTCACTAGAGGGAGTTGTTAGAAGCTGAGACAATTCACCGCGATTGGCAGAGGCTGCCCATGTGTCTTCCCAAGTCCCGAGCCTATGGAAATCCTCCGCAGGGCTGCCACGCTGCTCAATCACGTTCAAAGTCAAAATCGCATTCCGGAACAGGGCATAATGGCCTTGTGCCTGCCAATCATTGCTGAACAATCGTCTTTGCTGTGTCTCTCAGTCCAGACCTATCCAGGAACGCCCGCTAAGCAAAACAAGCCCCTTGTTCACATTCTCAACCTGCTTTATCTCATAGTCCCAGCGCATCATATTTGCCTCTTTCGCCGTGCTCAAGAATCCGTCGCAGTTCCAGACGCTTGGCCTTGCTTGGCTCTTGACTCTCGCTGCGTTGGTCTTGGTCCGCTGATCTGGTCGGCTGCTTGGCGACCTTTGGCTCTATCATCGCCTTGAGCCGTTTGCGTTTCCTCTCTGCCTCCTCTTCGCTTCGTTCAGCCTCCTTGCGACATCTGCGGATGTCTCTGTTCCGCAGGACCCAAGGCTTCGCCAGCACCTCGGACTGGAACTTGATCCTCTTTTCCCAGAGCGCGACCTCCTGTGCTGTGCCTCGTAGAGGGACCATCTTCTCGATATTGAGCTGCCGCTCTTCCCGGAAGGTGGATATTCCCCCCTTGACATCAACGACGCTTCCAACATTGATATTGGCCAAGAGGGCAGCAGCCGCGAGTGGATTTGCATCCACCTTCGAGGCAGCGTCTGTCGCCGTCGCCGCACTATCGACCCCTTCCTGAGAAGCCGATATGAGGATTGTGCACTCAATACAGGCGCCACTACTGTCGTCTACAGTGTAGACGCGTCGCCCTGCATCATAGTCATCGATGGCGACAACCACCCCAACAATGCGCACCCATTTTATTGGCAAATTCCCGTAGAAGTAAAAGTTTTCACCTTGCTAGCTGTCAGTGACCATCTCTGTGACAACTCTCAAGTAACTCACCTTCGAAGCCTTCGTGCTGGTCAAGGCCGTGAACATCGGCTACTCGGAAGAGGCACCAGGTATTCACGGTTGGCGCCAGATGGAAACAGTACCGGGGGTAAATTGGGGGCTTGGCCGGGTCGCTCATGGCATCATGACGGCAGAGTTCTCTCGAGTGACAAATTATTCATCCTTGCGCATCGTCAATTCATCGATGCTGTCAGGTTGATGTCTGCTCAAGGGCAAAGACGTCACACGACAGTCGAGGTTGTGGAAGGGCGAAGTGAAACTTTGGCAGGCAGAAGAAGGTGCTAAACAACCCCGCCGGCCTGGGGCTGGGTACCTAGTCACTAACAACACTGACAGCGATTTCATGGTTTCCTCACCCTATAAGAGGAAGAATTAAATGGTACAATCAAGTCTGTATGCTCAGGTGTTGGTATTCTTGATCAATTATATCCTGTTTCTATGTGAAATTTGGGTTGGTTTGACTTGTTTACTCATTGTACTCCGGCCCACAGCGTCAACAGCTTGTCATGAAGCAGATATTCATGTCATTAGAGCTGCATTCAAGGTTGTGATATTTAGAGAAACCATCATGAATTATTTGCTTGCTTGCAATATGCCAGGCTAGTATTATAGCATCCATACAACGAAAGTCGCCTTCATACTCCAAACTCCATACCACGTCAAAAACCCAACTCCATTCCCAGCCCAGCATCTTGCTCTATCTTCACCGTCTTGACTTCTTGGAGCTCCGCAGCCTGGAAGCGGCAGCCTGGAAAGCCTCCTCGGAGGGCTCTTCCTCGACGGCCCTCTTCTTGCCCTTTTTGGGCTTGCTTTCTTTGGCACCATACTTCTCAGCAAGATGGTCGAGGAAGCTCTCTGAGCGGTCCTTTTGACGCTTTTGGATCAGCGCCGCGAGATCATCCTCAGAGCTTCCCTTGCCCTTCTTCTTCTTTCCCTTCTTTTCGCCAAACAGCTTATCGTGCACACCGAGCTCTTTAGCGTAATCCTCGGCCTCTGCAGCTTCCGCTCGAGCCTTCTTGACTCGTGTGGCCCGCTTCTTCTTGGTCTCCTTGGTGTAGGCGGGGAAGCTGGGCACATCCTCACTCTCGATCGCCTCATCGATAATCTTGCGAAACCGCTCGTCATCCTCCAGCACATCGCTCAGGATAACCCTCTCGTACAGCTCGTCCATGTCGCCTTCGCATTGCTCGTATGCGATAAGCACATCATCCTTCTCCTCGTCGGATCCCTTGTACTTCTTGGCAAACTTCTCGATAGCATCTCCAGAGACCGACTCCTTGTATTGTTCTCGATAGTAATCGCTCCAGTTGAAGCCCTCAGAGTCCACAATCGATTCGGCCGTGGAACCGGTCGTGTCGTAGCGCTTTCGTCGGGCGGGATCAGAGAGAACGGCGTAGGCAAAGGCGATGGACTGGAACTTCTCGTGCGCTTGCTCCTTTTGATCCTGAGGGACCTTGTCTTTGAGTGATGTTAGTGTCTGTCCTCCCGTACAACAAACGGGAGCTGGACCAACCTGGATGGTTCTTAAGGGCGGCCTTCCGGTATGCGCCCTTGATCTGGTCGGGATTTGCTGTCCGTTCCACACCCAAGACCTCATAGGGGTCGATGGTGGGAGGCTCGCTGTCCAATACGTCTTCGAAATCCGACATTTTTTCTGAGGTTGGCGTTGTTTGATGATGAGATGGTAAAGCTGAGTTTCGAAGGTGTCGGTGCTCATCGAGAGACGCGACGCAACGCGTGTTGAGAAAAAGTGTGGGGCTAGTTAAAGTGCATGCGGTCATCGGAGCTTACAAGCACCGGCCACCAAAGTGGGAGCTGCGAACAGCTTCAACACCATTCCTCATCTTCTCTTCTTGTTTCAATCGCTTCAATTACCCAGGACAGGCTCTACATATTCTAAAAATGGCAACAATAGAGCCTGGCGATCACAAGGCCTTCATGCAGCGTGCGCTTGGCCAGGCTAATAACTCTCCTCCAAAACCCACGAACTTCCGTGTGGGCGCTCTCATTGTGCGACTCGACGACAACACCATCATCGCTGAGGGATACACACTAGAACTTCCCGGGAACACCCACGCTGAAGAGTGCTGTCTGTTAAAGCTAGCTGAGCAGCACGGCACAACGGAGGAGAAGCTCTCCGAAGTATTCAACACCCCACATGCACTCTACACTACAGTCGAGCCTTGCTTCAAGCGCCTGAGCGGCAAGCTCCCCTGCGTCGAAAGGGTTCTGCGCCAGAAGAAATGGATCACCAAGGTGTATGTTGGGGTTCAAGAGCCCGAGACTTTTGTTGGAGAGAACACGGGCCGCAAGACGCTTCAGGATGCTGGAATAGAGGTGCACCTCGTTTCAGGGCTGGAGGACGAGATCCTGCAGGTCGCAACAGCCGGGCATGTCAAGTCATAACATTTTGGATATCAATCAAATGAAGTATCAGAATACAGGAGCGGAGGGGTTGGCGTTGTTGGTTATAACATTGTCAGATAATGGCACGTGAGGGTTTTTCAGGTTGAGTTATTGGGGCAATATTCTATCCAGGATAACATGTAACTTGACAATTCAAGATGGATCACCCATCATACTATATGTTCTCTTGTCCTGACGTCAATGTCAGACGGCCTATCTTGTCTCTTGACCTTGTTGTCCCTCCCCTTGCGGTAGTCACACATTGTCCTCTGGCGAGATCTTGTGCTCTGTCATCCCACTGGCCCTTCAAGCACAACCGGAGTGACTCACGGAGAGAAAAATATGATCAGCTTGAAACGAATAATGTTGGATTTAAGCTACTAGATGCGGCTCCCTACAGTCGACATCAATTCTCTTGAACAACCACCCCAGGGCGTGGGCTGGCTCATATCCGTCATGTTCTAGTTCCTCTTCCCCCTTCTTTTTGAATTCAGGGCAGCCATTTCCGTAGCAAGCCTCACAAATCTCTTCGTACCACTGTGTTTGGTCGGACCATCTGATGCAGCGCGGATAGGTACCAGGACGCTGGGGCTTGTTCTCGCGTGCCTTGCAAGGCTCAATGTAGGTGAGTGTCTCTATCAGATGACCATTCCCTCCTCCTTCCACGTAGGGATTTTTGGAGCTGCAGTTTACGTTCGTGCAAGGACACATGACAGTGACGATTTTGCCGTTGCACATGTTGTCAGGGCTGGATAGGGTAGTGGTGCTGTGTGAGTGTCAAGTGAGTGGTTGATGTAAAAGGTAGTTGAGGATGACTGAAATGTGCGAAGGAACAATTTTGATTCCAGCTTTTTATAGTCGGTGTATCAATGCAATCGGAACAGTATTCAGCGTTTGGTGAAACGATGTTATTGTCTCTGGGCTCTGAACATCAGTGTCAAAGAGCCGGGAATCAATCTAAACCCATTCGATCCCTTTTTGTTTGCTGTGAACAACACCAGATAATTCAGTTCTTCCTTTCACCGCCTCCACCACCTCTGTTGCTCTCCGCACAAGTAACCTCACACTCCTCACATATTGTCGTGTTGATCATGAGAGTATGCCACGCAAAGTAAACACAGCTCGGTTTCAGGTACCGGTTGAGAACCTGCTCAGGGGGTCCGTTGGCGATCCACCACTCGCATATGTCCCAGGCAATCGTGTCTATCTCGATCTTTGCCACGTGCCCGTAGATGATGTTTCTGTGCGGCACGACTCCTCTCCTGGGGCATGACAGATTCTTGCAGGGGCAGATATAGAAACCTCGTTGGCCGGTACACATGGTAGTTTTGTAATAGGTTCGGGTTCAAGCCGGTTATTGTTTATTGAGAGCTAGTGGTTCGATCGATGTGTCGTAAGGGATCCAGCAAGCAGACTTGTGACAGGGTTATTGATGTTGTCTGGGAATAAATGTTTGAAGGGTGGTGTATATGCATCGGGACAACTATTCTTGTAGCTTTTGGATGAAGAAGTGCATGATCTCGTAGTGCGCAGTAGACTTGTGGGCAAGATACATGGAGTCTGAGAGTGAGAGGAGTAAGTTGGCAAAGATCCGTAGTCTGTGAAGTTTCGATTTCCGCTTACCTGTCAGAGGGTCGTTCTGAAGCACCCCTTGACTCGATGCATGCGGGAAGCCGAGCATTGCTCAAGTCGTGATGAGGGTTACAACATTAAGAATCCACCGAATCCTGCTCCCGAGGGACGAAGCTAGACGGTACTATAGAGCTCAGAACCAGTTTTCTTGACATCAATGGCATCTCCTGGGCTATCAGGCAGGTCTGATATACCCAGAGAGTCCCGTCGCACGCAAGAGGTCCAAGTGTAAGTTGCTCCGAGCACATACAGCAGGGTCCTCGCAAACACAGGGCTGTGGGGCCAGGACGAGAGGGAAGACCCCTTGTGCGAGGCTACATGTAAAAGGCCTGCAAGTGCTCAAACGCTTGCCATGTGTCGTATGGACGCTTGGTTGTTCAAGCCCCGCAGGTTGAGGTCGCTTACATCCTGGAGGCAGTCAATCAATGGGCTTGAAGTGGGTGGATGAGGGCAGAAATGTAGGGTAACGGGGGAGTCTTGGCTACGGGTGATGTTGAATTTTGCACGAGTTTTGGGGATAAGTGTTTTGATGTAGTTGAAGCTATTGTACGATATATACTCTGCTGCTTTGTTTGTATCTTCTCAGTTTCCTGGTCCAACTTGATTGCCATGGACCCATATCTACCTAGGTATGGAGAACAGGGTCTTTCCGATCACGGGCCGTTTAAGAGGTGTTTGGTATCCCTGGTCACTTTACCGAGCCCGTGACCTAGCCTTGCAGGAGACAGCAGTGATAAAGGTCCGTGACGTCTCTCTTTGCTTTTTACGGTGCGGCTGGGTATCCATTGGGCCAGGTTTCGTGGCCGGCTGGGGCGGTGTAAAGAGGGCAACCATTGGAAAGAAGCAAACATGCAGATGAACAAGAGATGAACGTGTGCTCAAAGCGATGAGTTCCTGCGTGATGAAGGCGAAGTAATATTTGAGTCAGATATTATCTGCAAGGAACCCGCACGACAGCCTGAAGAATGAGACGTCTCCCATGTGTCTATCGTGGCAGTCCAGGGTAGCCGGCGATCAATGACGGCCACCGTCGTCAGAATGCCTGGTTAGCCCAACCATGCAGGCCTCTCATGATCCATGGCTAGAGGTAGGCGTCACAAACCTGCAGGAGGCCGACCAATCTGAGCTTTACGCAGCGACATTGGCTATTTCTTTGATGAAACCGCCATGTGCGTCTCAACCGCTGCATTTCTTGTTTTAATTATCTATTCCTTTGTACGACCGTGAAAGCCACAAGCTCCTGCAATTCGTTCTAGGATCGCTGGCCCCCGCGATAGCTCCCGCCTTTCTCTTAAACATAAACCTCCAACCTCGCAGGTCCTCCCAGCCCCGGGGATCAATTCTTCAAGTACCGCCTTCTTCTTGATCCCAATCTCGTATTTGGCGCTGGAAAGAGCTTTCTTTCTTCGCCCAAAGTGACCAATCGTAGGCGATCAAAGAGTTTGCAACTGGCGGCCAGCTGATGCAGGTTGCTACTTCGTCACTGCCAGAACAGTGATTCACGGTCTTGTCAACCACAAGCATTTGCTCCCTCTCAAAATAAAACCTCCTTCTGCCTCCTCCCGCATCTTCCTCTCTCTCTTACTCTTCCGAAAATACATCTACACACGTTCATTTAGAGACCCCGTTGAACGCTCAACATCAGTAATCACCTATCTTCATTCTTAAGTGGTATTGCCTACAACACCCAACAACACCCATCAGTCACTCACTCTCTTGCCCACCTTTTCTCTCTTGACTCATACCCCAACCCATACTCTGAGCCCGTGCCCTCGTGTCCGCCATGGCAGACAGAGGTGATAGAGGCGGCCGTGGGGGCCGAGGACGTGGTGGTCGCGGCCGAGGTGACGGCGGTGGTCGAGGCGATGGCGGCTTTCGAGGTGGCCGAGGTCGCGGAGACGGAGGACGCGGTGGTGGAGACTCCAGCGGCTTCCGAGGTGGAGGACGAGGAGATTACAGAGGGCGCGGCGACTTTAGAGGACGTGGCGACTCTAGGGGACGAGGCGACTCTAGGGGACGAGGCGATTTTAGAGGTGGCCGCGGAGGGTTTGACCGTGGTCGAGGAGGAGGGCGAGGCGGTCGTGGTGGCGGCCGAGGAGGAGGAGGATTCGGCGATCAACCGCTCATCTTCACGTATGTTGTCCCTGACTCCTGATGAACCTCTTGCTTGATTATACTGACTTGCCTAGCATGGGTGGAGCTATTCCGCAGCCTGATCCCGCCACAACGAAGCTTGAGAATGAGACGGTTCAACATCAAGCATCCTCTACCCAACAGCTCGTCTCAAAGATGGGCAAGCTCGAGCTCGGAGGCAAGAAATCTCAGGAGGAGGACAAGTTCCCTGCCCGGCCTGCGTTTGGTACCAGAGGCAACCCAGTCACTCTCTGGGCCAATTACTATGGCATCAAGACAAAATTCCCCGTCCTTTACAAGTACACTATTACGGTCAAGGAGATTATCGCCGAGGAGGAGGGTGCTGCCAAATCCAAGGGCAAAGGAAAGCAGCTTAAGCAGCCCAAGCCTCGGGACGTCAAAGGCCGGAAACTACACTTAGTCATTCGCGAGGTTCTGATGCAACTCACCAAGAACGACAAGTCCCTAGTCATTGCAACCGAGTTCAAGTCGCAGCTGGTTTCCCTACAGAAGCTCGACCTGGAGAACGACAACACTCTGCGTGTCAGCGTGGCCACGGCAGAAGGCGCTGACAAGATGGACGTCTTTGAAGTTGAGATCCATGGACCCAACGAAATACGCATGAACGACCTGCTCGAGTACCTCAATTCGAGTACTGGCGGCACCTCTGCCAAGAGGCTTGGTGCTCCTGGTGACGACCAAGACCCTGCCATCGCCCTCGACTTCCCCAAGTTTCCCGATGTTGTCGATTGCCTCAACGTTATCTTTGGGTACGGTCCCCGATCCAATATCAATGACATCAGCGCGCTCGGGAGATCGCGTTTCTTCTCCTTTAAGGACGGTGGCATCACGACTGACCTCGGCCGGTCTTTGATTGCTGCCCGTGGATTCTTCCAGTCTGTGCGTCTTGGAACAGGCCGTCTTCTCCTCAATGCCAACGTCACGCATGGAATCTTCAAGGTGGCTGGCAAATGCGACCAGATCTTTCGCAATCTCAATGTGTATGCGGCGCCTAGATCCGATGGGAGGGCCAAGAAAAACGTCAACCTGATTAGCAAGTTCCTCCCCAAGACACGTGTCTGGGTTACTATGAAAGTCTCGGACGGTAAGACGGTCAGGAGATCCAAGGCCATATTTGGGATCGTCAAGGCCTCAAATGCGAGAAGCTTCTCAGGCCCCAACGCTCCTCGCATTGACGGTGATTGGGAGTATCCTGGACCCAAGAACGTGAGCTTTTACCTGGACAATAGCTACGTCACGGTTTTCGACTACTACCGTTCAAGTATGTCACTGTTAGGACTACTTTCCACAAGGCTTAAGCTGACAATTCTTCTAGAGTACAACTTCCAGCCTCAGAATTACCCCCTTCTCAATCTCGGAACCGCGTCCAAACCGACTTTCGTTCCCGCCGAGTTTGTCGAGATTCAGCCTGGGCAATCAGTCAAGGCCAAGCTCAATAGTCGAGAGTCGACCGAGATGGTCAACTTTGCCTGCCGAAGCCCTTATGCCAACGCCTTGTCTATCACTGGGGAGGGACGCGAGACTCTGGGTCTCGATGGTGAAGTGCTGGTATGTTTTCCCACTTGCTATTGTCTTGAGGAGCAGATGAGCTGACCTTGTTAGGAAAAATTCGGCATCGTCGTCGACAAGACTCTACTCACAGTTCAAGGACGTGTACTCCCTGCACCTGCGGTTGCCTACCTCGACTTGAAGAGAAAGGAGACTGAGATCCGACCTTTTGGAGCTTCGTGGAACATGAAGAACATCAAGGTCTACAAGTCCGGCAAGCCAATCCAGCGATGGGCTTTTGTCAACCTTGCACCAACCGCAGATCACTACGTCGTTCCTATTAGCAAGGCAGAGGAGTTTGCCGCGTTCATGAATACCATGGATATCAGGATTGCCAACAAACCGATACCAGCTCCCACTCTGGTCATCACCGCCGCAGGCTTTGAGAGAGGCACCGCCAATGAGTTCTTCAAGTGGGCAAAGGGTCAGAACATTGAGTTCATCCTTGTTGCTCTCGGTTCTACCGATACCGCCATGTACTCAGCCGTCAAGTTGCTGGGTGATGTTACCTATGGAATCCACACCAGCTGCGTCCAGGGCCAGAAGCTTATAAACGCTAATCCCGGTTATTATGCTAACGTTGCCCTGAAATGGAACCTCAAGGCTGGTGGTGTCAACCACAAGCTGCGCAACGAGTTTGGTATCATCAAGGAGGGCAAGACCATGGTGCTTGGTTACGACGTCACACACCCGACAAACCTGCCTACTGGTGCCAGCGACGACATACCCAGTCTGGTGGGCTTGGTGGCCACCATCGACAAAGACATGGGGCAGTGGCCAGCCATCTCTTGGGAGCAAAGTTCCAAGCAGGAGATGTTGGACGAGGTTTTGACCGAGGCCTTCAAGTCACGACTTGAGCTCTGGAAGAAGCACAACAAGAACCAACTGCCAGAGAACATTGTCATCTTCCGTGATGGTGTCTCGGAGGGCCAGTTCGCCCAGGTCCTTCAAAAGGAGCTGCCACGGATGCGCGTTGCGTGCAACTCTATGTACCCCAAGAACCAACAACCCAAGCTGACCATTGTCGTCTCTGTCAAGCGTCATCAGACGCGATTTTATCCCACGACCGAAAACAACCTGCCAAAGGACCGCAACATTCAAAACGGCACCGTTGTCGACCGCGGCGTCACACAGGCTCGGTATTGGGACTTCTTCCTGACGGCGCACACCAGCCTCAAGGGCACAGCCCGACCGGCTCACTACACGGTGCTGCTGGACGAGATCTTCCGTGCCAAGCACAAGGGCGAGGCGGCCAACGAGCTTGAGAAGTTCACCCACGAGCTCTGCTACCTCTACGGCAGAGCTACCAAGGCGGTCAGCATTTGCCCTCCGGCCTACTACGCAGACATTGTCTGCACCCGAGCCAGGGCCTACCGACCTGAGCTGGCGGATTTTAGCGATACCGACAGCGTCGTTACTGGAGGCGCTGGGTCGAGCGTCGGTGGCAGCAAGCAGGTTCACGAGGCCTTGAAGAACTCCATGTACTACATCTAAAGTGCATGTCCTGGTGGTGTTGGAAGCAACGATGGATAAGGAAGTCGGATTTTGATGGGATACCCCTGTGCGTTTCTTGATATGTTTAACGGGGAAGCGGATAGCGGAATTGTTGGAGTTTCTTTCGGGAATTGATTATTCCTCTATTGCTTTTATACAGTCTAGTTGAAACTTGATCAGGTACTTAGTTATAGCAGATGAGTTGTTTCGGTAGCGCAAATGTATGAGTATAGATATATGGGCATTGCTCGCTGGATGACTTGTGGTGGCTGTCTATTCGTACAAGTTTCGGGTATGATGAGTACTATATCTTTGCCTTTGCTTGGTCCTTGGTCCGGCGGCCACCTGGTTTGCCAACATAGTTTTTAAACTCATCCGAGATGGTCGTCTTCTCCTCGGTTGACTTGAGCGTCCACTCATGATACTTGCGCTCATCCACCCACCATCTGTCAACCTCGGCCTTGATCCACTCGGCCGCGGCACTCGCACAGAAGCGAGGGTTCTCCATAGGGATCAGGTGGCCGTACTGTTCACCGACGACCTTCTTGACACGGCCTCTGGCCTCACCGCCGCTGCCGCCAACGCCAGAGCCCGTGAGTTTCATCTTTTCGCCCTGGAGCTCTTGTGGAGAGAGGTCACTGTTGCCGCCAAAGACGTAAAGAACACTTGGTCGGACGTGCGGGAGGCGGGCGAGGGTGTTGGGGCCCTCGGGGCGGTAGACAGGGTATGTAGGCCACCGCTCGTTGAGACTGGGGTCTAGATCTGGCGTGAGATCTGGGTTGACGAGTTGCTTGCCCTGGGCGTCGTATGCTTCCCAGCTAGGACGGAGAAAGGTAAAGACTTCTTGGTGCTTGGTGGTTGCTAAGGTGACAGACTGTTCGCCAGGGACTTTCCTGATACCATAATCCAGCCAGCGCTCAAGGACACGAGGATCCCAGGCCTGGTAGAAGGGGCTGCGGCTGAAGGACGCCGCGGCCTCGGCGCGAGAGGGCCATACTTCACGGCGGTAAGTACTGATGGCTGCTGGACCGAAGCCCTTTACCACAGGTGTAGAAGCAAAGTGCGATATGACGGGGTCTAGCAGCACAAGAGAAGTAAGGAGACGGGGATGGAGGAGGGCGACGTTTGTTAGGGCGTTGGCGCCAAAGGAGTGGCCTACTGCCATGATTGGGGGAGGAGGGCGGAATGTGTTTATCATCTGGAGGATATCACGGGCATAGTCGAGCCAGCTTGCTGGTACATGTGAGTACAAGAGCTGGAGAGGGAGGAAGAGGTCTTACGGTCATTGCCGAGGGCATCTTTGTTGATAAGGCCGCTCTGGCCTTGCCAGGCTGCATCAGCTATCCAGATACTGCGAATCCGCAGGTTCCGGCTCTTGGCTTCATTATAGAGTTCCTCCCACAGGGGCTCATATAATTCCTAGAGAGGACTCTTAGCTCAACTCTTGCCACAAGTATGTAAGGACTTACCTTGGGAAAGCCATTGGCATGTCCACCAATAAGAGTCACGTCGCCCTTTTGAGGGTTTGGGTTGTCCTTGGGGATGTACTGCTTTACGTGCAACAATAGCTTCTCATCTTGAGAGTGCGAGGTTGCGCGGGCGTATTCTCGTATGTAGGAGGCTTCGATGGTGTGCTCCTTGATGTCGAATAAGGAAGACATGGTGTTTGACTCTACAAATGGCAAGTCTAAGCTGATGAGGACAGGTTCAGCAGCAGGCGCAATAAAGACTGAATTTCAATCTAGAAAATCGAGTGACTATGGAAGGGTATAATAAACCATGTCTTGTTCTCAAACAGGAACAGGTTGGGGCCGTCGTGTTAAGGCGAGGTTGGAGATGGCCTCGGCAAGCGGGTTGGTGTGGGGCGGCGGAGAATGTGGGGGATGCCTCGGCAGCTGCGCCCGGGACGCGCCTGCCGATCTTGCATAGTCGTGAATCTACCTCCATCTACGGATACAGTAACTATCTAACCCCAGAATCCACTTCAAGGTGCATATACTACAAGGCAGCAACATCCCTCAGACCCTTGTATGGATGATTCAGAGTCTTGACATGTGTCATATGGTGTTCTCGTACCCCCAAAAGGCGTGACTCGCAGCAACCTGCAGAGATCAACAATCACGCTTCTCACCATGGCCCCTCGACTGCTTCTCTTTGCCGGAGCACCTCCTGTATCATCTCTAAATGCAGAGTCTTGCACGATAAACGACCTAGACGATGTATTTGCCGAGTTTCTGGGGCTCATACCCCGGAGACGGACACAGTCACGAGTCACACCACCATCAACGTCGCAGGTCGCCTGGCGCTCTCTGCCCCTGACGAGACAACCGCTGCATACGGGTTTGAGTCAGAGGCACGATATTAGTATCGGCGAGCATACGCTGGCGAGCCAGTCTGAATTCTTCACCACAGCTGATGTGTCTTTTAACGGAGCGGCAGAGTCCTTTGGTGGGACCGATCCAGAAGATGTTTTATCACAATTCTACGACCATTCTTTGGCCGTGCACAACTCGATTCCTTCATCACAACTCGATAGCTTCGAAGAAACGTCTCTAGAAGAAACCTCTTTCATGACGGTATCTTCTACAGGAAAGCCTACGATAATAGCGCCTGTCCCATCTCATCTCTCAGACCTAGAAGATGTCCCGCCAGCCCCAAGGATCCTAGCTCTCAACCCCCAAACCGTCACCCTCAATCTGATAGTGGGCATCATATCCATCGCACAGCCACGGAGCGTCACAACCCGCTGGGGCCGAACCCTGTCTCTGGTTGAAATTCTTGTCGGGGATGACACAAAATCCGGATTTGCCGTGACATTCTGGCTCGATCGTGAGAACGCGGCCACGGCGGAGATTAGCAGTCTGCGACGACAGGACGTGGTCTTGATGCAGAATGTCGCCCTTCACGTTTTCAGGGGCAAGGTGTACGGTCAAAGTCTTCGCAAGGGCATGACCAAGGTGACCCTCCTATGGAGAAGAGAAGGCTCTGGACTCTACACAACTCGCGATCTGGCTAAACGGGGTCAAGTACATCCGCAACTGGCCAAGACAAAGCAGGTCAAGGACTGGGTTCTCAAGTTTGTGGGAGCCCACGTCGGAGTGAGAACCAGAGCTAGAACGGCACGAGTTTCATGGGACAAACCGCCAGACGACACGCAGTAAAGACAGCTTTATTTATCCAAAGAGGCTCGTCTAATTAACCTGATATTCCAATTAGGTACTCATTATTACACTAGAAATGCGCCTAAGGGTGGAGAGATGTCCGGGTATCCTCTATATCAACCAATCAACATATCAACGCCGATTTTCCAAAACAAGACACCACAAAACCTGCTTAGACGGGCACAGCAGGCTCGGCCTTCTTCTTCTGGCCATCAGGGCCATGCTTGACAGACTTCCACTGGAAGAACAGGCAAGCTATCAAGGCACAGGCGGAGCAGGCAAGGGAGATATAAAAGGTGTCTCGGAGACCCTTCATGTATGCCTCGAGGACAGTGTCGAAAGCGTCCAGGCGGTGCATTTTGGTCAGAACCTCCTTGATCTCCGAAGCACCGCTGTTGATGAAGATCGTGGGGTCGATACCGATGTTATCAGCCTTAATAGTGTCAATAAGGCCGTTCTGGAACACAGTTTGAGCGACAGCAATGAATAAAGCGCCACCGAAAGCTTGGAAGAACTGAACACAGGCAGTACCAACAGGAACCCATTCCTGTGGTAGAACAGTCTGGACGATGAGGACGCCGATCTGGAAGCCGGCGCCGATGCCGAGACCGGCGATGACCTGGTAGCCGAACCACTCCTTTAGCGGGGAGTCGACGTCGAGGGTGGTAAGCATGCCACTGCCGACAGTGAAGAGGACCATGCAGGGGATGATGACGAAGTTATAGTAGCCGACAGCGGTGATAACGCCTCCGGAGACGATGGAGCAAAGGACGGTGGACAGGAGGAGAGGGAGGATCTTGATACCAGCCTGGACGGCACTGACACCCTGGATAGCCTGGAAGTAGAGGGCTATGGACATGTTAGCTGAGGACCCGACAGTGAGACGTGAGACATACAGAGGTAGTAGATCAGGGGGAAGAAGCCGGCACCGAAGAACAGGGCAAAGATCATGGCGGCCAGGGTGTTGCGGTTCTTGAACAGACGAGGAGGTAGGGTTCCTCGGTCACCTTGCCAGAACTGGATAGCGATGAAGATGGCAATCATGGCGCCGAAGCCGCAGAACAGACCGATGATGCGGGAGTTGCTCCAGGCGTAGTCGGCACCTCCCCACTGCAGGGCGAGAAGAAGGCAGACGATGGCGGGGATGAAGATGGCGGCACCGGCGAGATCGAGCTGACGGACACGGGCGAGGAAGGTCATGTCGCGGGATTCGGCCGAGTTGCGGTTGACGTGGACGAAGAAGAACACGATGACCATGGCAATGCCACCGATGGGGAGGTTGATGTAGAAGCACCATCGCCAGGTAGCATGCTCGGTGAAGGCACCGCCAAGAAGGGGACCAGCAACGGAAGCGATACCCCACATACCGCCGACGAGACCAAAGGCAAGAGGACGCTTCTCAAGAGGCACTGGACTTGTTAGTTGACTGCGTGGCTACGGATGTAGAGTACTGAGGTAACATACTGATCAATGACAGGATGACGATGGATCCAGAGAAGAGACCAGCCGTTCCAATCTAGAGATAGAGTCAGTACGAGACGTCCAAAACAGGGGAGATGAAGAACATACTCCAGCAATGGCACGGCCAACGATGAAGGTGACGGAAGAGGGGGCGACAGCAGAAATCAAGCTGCCAACCTCAAAGATGAAGACGGCAGTGAGGTAGGCAAACTTGACGTTGAAGTACTTGTAGATGGTGCCGTACATGGGCTGGAGGGCCGTGGTGGTGAGCAGATAGGCAGAGCCATACCAACCCTGAGGGAAAGTTAGTTGACGTTTTTGGGTGAAAACATGCATAGTAATCCTACAATGTCCTTGACACTCTGGAACTTGGCCGTAATAGCGCCCAGAGCGGGAGCGATAATGGTCTGATCGAGGGCGACGAGGAAGATGGCGAGGCAGAGCGAGACGATGATGAGGGTAAGCTTGGCAGCCGAGGGGTACTCGGGCTCGTCGCTGGTAGTATCACCAGCACCGTTGACAGAACCTCCAGCGGCAGAGCCTTCTTGCTGCTCCTTGGCGTCTGCTGAGGGGTCGACGATGTTGGAGCCAACTTCAGTCTTTTCGTCAGACGAGAGACGCTTCTCTTCAAGGGCGGCAGTTGTCGTGGCCGCGGCGGGAGTAGTTGTGGCCATGATGGCGAGTCGAATCGCCCGAGGCGAGTGTTGAAGGAGAGAAAGTTTCTTTGGACTCGTTTGTTGACAAGCAGGCAATGGCTGGGCCTGGGATGGATCCTTTATCGACTGTGATTCACTGTCGTTTGAAAGAAAAGAAGGTGGCGACCTTAAGGATTAAATAAACATGATGAATGCTTTTTTTTGAGACCTGGGGGCTTATGATGCATCCACCCAGGAGCTGAAAGGGAAGCTAGCCTAACAAACAATAAAGCTACGACATGTCCGTTCCCCCCATCCAATACCAGGCTAAGCTTGAGACAATAGCAAAGCCCCGGACGGAGATAATAGAGTATTACCCAGCAAAAAGTGCGTATAACGCGGATCGCTATTCTCCCGCTGCCGCTGCGGCTCGGATGTCGTCGAGCCCCGGACAGCGGGCGACAGACGCGACCAGTAAGCACCACGAGGCATACACGACCAGCGGCTTTTCTTGTTTCCTTGTCCCTGTTGGTTCCCGAAGGGGGGAACTTTTTCGAGACGAGATCCAAGTGTCATCAAACGTTGGAGCGGACTTCCTCACAAGGCCGATGTCCGAGGTGGCGCCCAATCAGGGGGTGTGCTTCTGCTTAGGGGGGATGAGTCAAAACATGCGAGAGTCGTGGCAGTCATTGATTTTTTATTCATGGTCTTTTTCGGGTTGTTTCTAGCCAGTTGAGGAGAAGGGGGCTTGGTTAGCATGTGAAGCTTAGCTTGTGATGTTGCATCAGAGTTGATTCTCTATTCCTCTAAACGACTACAACACCACAACTCCATCTTCTTTAACACATACAAACAACATCTCGAAACACAAATCTTCTCGTCTCCTGGATACGAAATTTCCCAGAAATCTTAACCATGGCCCCACAAGGCTCGCGCCAAAAGCTAGCGCGGGGGGGTGCGGTACCCATGCATGGATCCCATGATCCACCACGGTCTCGATGCTCTCTGCGATTCCTCGCGCCTCGGCATCGCTGTTATTTCCGATCGCGAAATCTCGTTCCGCGAACGTGAATGGATGTTTCATATCAGATATCACGTTCTGGGGGATCTATCGCAGCTAATTATGCCAGAATAATGCTTTCCGGAGCAACTCGCACACCGGCCGGACGAGACGCGGAGCATACACGGAGATAGGTATTCACGGACTTCCGTACACACGCACGCAAGCTCTCAACGCCCTTATTTATGCCTTTTTTAAACATTTTGCCCATTGTGAAACTCTATCCTCCCTGATCAGCAAAGCACACGTTCAGAAGCGGTGAGAACACTAACCTCGTGGCTTTACAGAATCAACGGTCCATGTGCTCACCTCGTGGCTGCTGACTTGACTTTGAGGTAAATTATCGTGGGTACCTACACGGGACGCGTCCCGTCCAACGTCAGCACTCATCTTACACCTTGGCATCTCAGCATGACGTAGTAGATTTTTCGTATCAAACATGTTCTCGTGATGGCTTCATTATTTCAGCCACTTCTCTATTCCCGTCTAAATTCAAGCGCAGCCTTTCTATTATTGTCTTCGACATCATTCATCATTGCGCCTCCTCTTCCTCTTCCTCGTCCTCATCCTCTGACGCCTCTCCTGGAATCCACACCAACAGACCATCCTTGTCAATCTTCATCCCCTCGGTCGGTATTATACGGAGAACCTTTTGAAAGTACTTGTCCCGCACCGTCAGCCGTGGCCGAATGTAGTCCCCGCTCACATGCGGTAGCAGCCGGTATGTCGTCGTCCGTCTTGACTGTGGCAGCAAGTTGAGCGTCGTTTGCTTAGCCCCTGAAAAGGCAAATTCGTCGCTCGGCTCCATGCTCAGCCCAAACGTGAGGAAGTGGTTGGACGGGTTCTCAATCGTCATGTCCAACTGCATCAGTCCTGGCACGCCGTCCTCTGATCCGCCATTGTGGTACGCAGATGCCAGTACCCGCGGCTCGGTCCCTAGCACCAGATACTTTCCGACAGGCATAGTCGTTGTGTTGACCACTTCATCATCGCGGCTCTGCCTTTGCCATCGGATGACAAACGCAAGATCTAGTGTGACGGGATGTCGATCCTCCATCGTGAGCTTCTGTGCCACAAGATCAAACTGTGCTTCATGCATCGTCTTGGGTGCGACAACTACACCATCTGGCGACACACTTGGCCCCTTGACCACGTTGCATCGTGCACCTCCAACGCACGAAGTCACCTTCATGTCCATTCCAAGCACCTTGAGGTCCTCCTGGGCGAACGAAGCGTAGTGGCATAGGAGACACCACTTCTGCGCAAAGCCTCGAGCAACACCCTCTTCTGTGTCTCCAAGTCCCTCCGAGTCAAACAGGCTTGGCCATGGCTCAGGGTGAAGTCTTGGCACCAAATCGTAGTTGGCCTCGAACGCATTGACAACGTTGACCTGCACCGCCAACATCTGCATGATCGGTGTCACAGCATCAGAGTCGAGGTGATACGAAGCCCTCAGGTGTAAGTCAAACGTTGTCGGCCCTGTTGGAGGATCCATGTGAAGCACCAGCTGCGACGATGCTGCCTTCTCCATGGTCCCTAATACCAGACCCGAGATCTTGGACTCCTCTTCTTGTGCTTCTGAGCTGCCTTCGTGCCCGTCTGCCTCTATCCGAATTGCAGGGACCTCCTTGCCAAACACGTGAATGTCCAGTTTGACGCTGGCCGACTCCTCCTCTGCGTTAAGGAGTTCAATGTGCAGGTCAATGGCCTCATTCGCATAGTACTGCGCCAAAGGCTTGACAAGCTTGATCTCCATCTTCGGCGGTCGGGGCTGGATTTGGATTGTGCCTGCTTCCGGACGACTGTTCCGAGGCTTGGAGGAGCCCTGGATGTACCAGCCGACAACAGGATCTGTCTCTCGGAACTTGAGCTTGTAGTCAAGATCAAAGGCCTCGTTGCTGTGTGATAGTGTCACAGAAGAAGCGGTCGCTGTTCCTGGCTCCCTCAGAGGTATCTTCATCTCAAAGACCCGGGTTTGTCCAGGCCGGAGGACCAAGTTGGACTGGCCCCTGAGTAAGGATGGCAAGTCATCTTCCGATTCGCTGGGAAAGTCTTCTTGTAGAGATATTGATGATATGAAGACTCCCGAGTTAGACTCCTCGTCGCCTTCAGGTGCTTCATGCTCCAAGAGAAGTGGCTTCAGGTTCCCGCTAAACTCGATCTTAACAGAGTCCAGCGTGATAGGGGCGGCATCGAGGAAGGTATGTGAAGTGAGGGCAAGTTGTGCAGTACAGGTCTCGCCAGCCTTGCTCTCTTTGTTCCGGAAGACAAACGACGCCGAAACAAATGAGCCTGACTTGTCGTCGGATAAACTTATCGAGGGATTGGTCTCGGTAGAGACACCCTCTAGAGACTTCGTAATGTCATAATGCCATTGTGGCCGTCGTACAAATTCTGCAGAAAAGTCAGTACATGTCCCATCTTGCAAGTTAGGCCACCTACTGTTGTTCATGAGTTCCCAATCAGCAGCAACCACCAGGTCTGCCTGCCCAGCTCCCACAGCAACTCTCCGTACAAGCCAAGACAGCTCTTCAGAGATATCAACCCATCCCTCAGACCTAAAGGCATCGTTCTCCCAGAATGGTTTCAACACTTCAATCGCGTCCTCCCACTGCTCCAGGTTGGCCATCTCTCTTGCGCACTCCAGTGACACCTCTGCGGCCATCCGTTCCTGTTTTCGAGCGTGGAACTGAGCGCCGGCTGCTTTTAGACAATCAATCACCAGTTGCGAATGATTAACTCCCTCTCCTGACAGGGGATATTCTTGGTAAGGCTCGGGGCACATATACGTGTCATACGTGTACGCTTTACTGGCCACCAGCGAGGCAGGAGAAGAGTCGGGCGGATTCCTGTCCTCCTCTGGTATCTGGAGTGCGAGTCTCCGACGGGCCACAAGGTGGCGTGCCGCTATGCGATACCAGTATCCGGTATGGTGCAACGACTCCCAAGGCGGTATGCGCTCGCCCAAGACTGACTTGTCTGGCTGGGCGAAGAGGCTCATCGTCGCTGGCGCTAGGCTAGGCACACCAACCTTGTCGATCAGGTTGGCCATCACCATAGCCCAACGGGCTTCCCATGCTTGCCATCCATAGTTGTTGGTCCCCCTCCCCCGTCGATCGACAAAATCGTTGATCCGGTCCCTGTGTGATTGCCATCGTCGGACTGCTAACGAGGTCTGTCCGAGCCACAGATGACAGCGTAGGCATCGAATAGCTATGATATCGGCCAGTAGACGCGCCTCGTTCCATCTGGGGCTCCAGCTGGGGATAATGTCCAGCACATCCTGACCTAGAAGCACTTCGTACGCCTGTTCAAAGGACCGCAGCGCCGCATCCGTTTCTTGCCGAAACTCTGCAAATACGGCAGACTTGAAGTCGTACCTGAAGTTCCAGTCCGGCAACGAGAGCGTTTGCGAGGTTCCGGATGTCGGCGGGACAGTCGGTTGGGGCGCTACTCCACGGGAGCGCTTCTTCCTCGCATGCCTCCCCAGATCTCGGTAATATTCGACGGCTGAGGTATACAGGACCCCCAGGATGTTATCCACCACCTGCTTCAGGTCGTCCTGAGATTCCTGCGAAGGGATGTAAAAGACCGACTTTGGATCGAGCGCCGTCCCTCTGCGAATGTTCTCCAACCTCTCCTGGATCCCCTCTGACAACGAAAGTGGACTGCCCCCGCTCTCGGCGAGGAGAACGATCGCCAGTCGCGTTTTGAATCCCGACCTAGCCAGCGCGCTCTTGAGGTTATTGATATCGGACTTGATGTGATTGTCTTGCAGCGTCGTAGACGTAGGATCACTGGTGAGGGAGTAGAAACAGAGATAGATACTGGGGACCAGCTCCTGGTGCTTCTTGATCCATTGCGCGTCGATGAGCCCGTCCGGATACAGCGCCGACACGGGGCTGAGCGGCGAAAAGGGCGAGTGCAGTGTCGGGGGCGCCACGAGTGGCTCGATGCCATCGGGGAGTCGAGCTCGACGCGGCGGAAGCAGAAACGACTGTGCCAAACGAATCAGAACCAAGAGCCTGTCAAGTAATCATCTCCTCGGCTTTACCCTTCCCGTGGTCCTGATGCGGAACCTGTACGGTTCTTCCCTCTCAAACGCGCTCCATGACTTTGCGCTCGCGTCAACGTCCTTCATGTACTGGGCGAGAACCTCGGCGTCGTCGCCCTCGATCGGCGGAAGCTCTGACCGGAGGAGGATGCTCTGGTCCTTGAGCTCTGCGCTCAGAGGGAGCTCGTACGTCTCGCTGTTGAGGCCGGCGGCCACCAGGAAGGGGACATTATGGTCCAGAGTTCCCGTCGGGTACCCATCCATCGTGGCCACTTTGGAACGTCCACGGCATGGGTGGTTTTTCGAATGTTGGGGGGGTTGAGCTCAGACTTGGAGACGTTAGCCATGGGGGATCGCCATGTGCCCCTCGTTAGCGGCACAGCCCACTTACAGAGCTCGAGGATGAGCGGGAACAAGCCGCCTAGGAAATATTCTCTTCTGGAAACAAATATGTGAGTAACTAGCAATGATTTTGGAAATAGCTCTCAAATTAGAATATTATTTCATATCGTAACATAGCTCAGCGCCATCTCATCGCGCACCTGGCCAGATGTTGCTGGCACACCCCTGCAAGCTTTCGGCAGCTAGCCCCGGAATCGGAACAACACCAACTCCCGAATCTCCAAATCTTCAACATCCCACCCATTGCGATCGCGACGCCGACCACCAATTGACCACGGATCGCTCCCTCGATCGTCCCGAATTCGCTCTCGCCGACCGCATACACGAATTCCGCAGGCCCCGAATATCCATCTGCCAACATGAGACCTACCCAAGCCCTCTCCGTCGGCCGATACCGCCACCTCAAGCTCACCACCAAGGATGTTGGCAAAGGTTTCTACAAGGGTAACCGGACCGGTTCAATGGGTCGACACACAAAGTACGGAGGCTACGTGATCGAGTGGAACAAGGTCCGGACATATGCTGTGCCGAACCTCAAGGACTTCAAGGTGAGGAGGGAATTGCGCATATGGAGGACGACTCTGCTAACGCTCACGGTGTAGCTCACGCCGTTTGTGAGCCGCCAAGTTAAGGCGGAACCTGGTGACTACCAAGGCCTCGACAAGGGCCCTCAAGACCCCTACTTCTACGTCGAGCAGTGGAAGCGATACAACGGTGTGGATTGAGCGAATCGAATGCTCGAGATGCTATATTCGGACACACAATGGGCCTAGAGGGATGGAGTTATGAATCTCTGCTAGAGACTGGGATCCTCTGGCGAGACTGTATATACCCGCGTACACTGTACCACCATGTATGATTATGTACTCACCATCACCAAGAACGACAAGAGTTGGATGATCAACGGTTTCTTAAAAGTTGGCTGGGTGTTCATTACGGGAACAATATTTGGTACATCCACCAAACTATTTGAGATGTTTCCAATAGTTCATATCCCCATGAGGACAAGAAGAAAGATGAACCACTGAAGACCCCTCGGAGTCTTTACTCTGCCTTGGGCTTGATGTTCGTCTGATTGTATTATATAAGAAAAATGACGTGTGTGTAAGTGAGGATTTACAAAGGATGGCCTCGTTGGTGTTCCCAAGAGCCCTCAAGGTGAGTGTGCTGAATATCCACTCCCTTATTTACAAAGACGCAAGGAAAAAACAAAGAAACAATAAACGACTATGCTATGGCGCACGGGATATCCTGGCTGTACCCAAAATAATACATTCTGACCAAATCCCACCCATTGCGCCAAAAATCGACAATTACTCCTCCTCTTACTTGACACGGGGAAGCTCCTCTTGAGCCGTGACGAACGTGTCCAAGCCAGGCCGCTCGGGGGCCGGCACTGCTAGAGTCAATCCCTCCTCTTTCTTCTCCCCAATCTCTTTAACTTCTTCGGTTTGCTTTGTCGACAGCGCCGAGTCATCGCCCAATACACTTGGGCTCATGGGCCGCGAGCCCGGAAGCGGGGTGACGTTGGATTGCAAGGTCATCATACTAGCCGTCTCAGCTTCCCTATTCAAGCTGAATGGCAGTGCGATACCGTCGAGATAAGGACGCTTGCCAGCTACGCCAGTTGCCGGCGCGTCTTCTTCTTGTGATGTCATCTGGGTTGTCTGCGTCGGCTGAGTTGAGTCATCATCCACAAGAACTAAGCTCATGGGCCTTGAGCCTGGGAGCGGAGTAGCGGTCGAGTGCAGGGTCATCATGCTTGCTGTGTCAGCTTCCTTATTAAGGCTGAACGGCAAAGCGATGCCATCAAGGAACGGTCGCTTTCCTGCAACACCAGTCTCTGGCACAAAATCAGGACTGAGCAATCCAGGCTTAGCGGCTTCCTGCTCCCTCCTCTGCTCCAAGAGATGGGCGACAGGCGTATCCTCAGTGATAACCATGCTGCCTGTCTGATTCTCATCGACGACCGTCTTGCGATGAGATCGGTTGCGAGATTGGTCTGACAGCATCTTGGGCCTATCTTGGCCCTCGATGTCGGCAAAGGAACGTGCTCCTTGTCCATCAGCTGGTGTAGCAACGTGGACCTCGGGCTCTTCGCCTGCCTTCTTCTGTCTTTCGACCGTCATTTCATCGTGCTTAGAACCCCATAGCGACCACATTGCCAGGCCCCAGCTCTTTTGTTTCTTGCCCTCCACCAGCTCCGAGTCGACCCGTCGTCTTCCCGCCAAGGCAGAAGGGGGAGGATACTCGCCAGGGCCAAATTCATGATAGCCTGCCACCATGTCATCGACAATCTTCTTGTGAATCTTTGCCTTAGCCGAGGCGAAGCGGTTATCCCACTGTTTCCTCATCGCAAGCCATTTCTTGACGGTACCCTCCTTCACAACACCAACTGTGGCAGGCTGAACACAGCATGCGGGTAATTCAGCTTCGGGAGCCAAAGGCAGAGTAGCACCGTGACGAGTAACCTTCTGCCGAATCATGTGGTTCTTGAAGGGTGGGAGGGGGTCACCAGCCTTTCCAACCTGACCAGGCGGAAGGTTGGTAGCAGACCTCTCTAGTTCTGGAGTTTTGGGCCTTTGTGATCGCTCGCTATCGGATCCAGACTCAGAAATGACTGAGATAGCGTCGTCGTCAAGAATATCAATGCCTCGCTTCTGAGCTCTGGCAAGGGCCCAGGCGCTAAACTGAGCAATGGATCTGTACATGTGCTTGGCAGGTCGAGTGAAGCTGAGTGTTGGCGCCACATGGCAGAGATCATCCCATATTTGAAGCTGGACGTCGGTTGGCTTGTACTGCTCCAGCCGGGCCCTCCCTTCTTCTGTCAAGGCTTCTTCAGGTGGTGCATATTTGGCAGGATTAGCACACTTGTGAGCCAGATAGATCTGCTCGTCACGAAGAATCTCTCCTCCTCCAACCATGATGAGAAGAGGCGGCAGACCGCCCAGGGTGGGCTGCATGACAGGGCTAACCAGCGGATGGGCCAGGAGTTCATTAGAAGCATACATCTAAGTATTCAGGTCAGCTTCCAATCATTCAAATCACGTTTGACAACCTACCTGAATCTGGTCCTTAAGCTTGACCAGTTCACCGTCGATGGTGACTGAAAGAAGCTTGTCAGGATTGATGGGAACCCCACCATTGATCCAATCCGACCTGCACGAGGCATCGGATGGTTCCTTCTTTACAACAGGTGCGTGCTGCTTCTCCTTGAGCTCTTGCGTTCCTGGCGTCTTCTTGGTCTGATTGTTCTTCTTCTTCAAAGCTGCCTCCCTGAGCATCGCAATATCATCCTCGTTGGGTGGCGGCCATGCCTGAGAGGGCTTGTGATGAAATCCAGACTGAGGGATGTAGTCCATCGGCGCTTCTCCAGAGACGCTGGGGAACGAGTGCGTCAGGTCGACCCATGGGCTGATCAGCACAGCGCCAGCAGGCAATGGAATTCCCTGATCCCTCAGGACACACAGCAGAGACATGACCATGCCGCCGCCTGCAGAGTCTCCTGCCAGCACAATGGTCGTGGGATCTTGAACCGTCAAGAGATGGAGGTAGGCGGCGAGACAATCGTGAAGGCCGCAAGGGAAAGGAAACTGCGGCGACAGTCGATATCGAGGCGCAAACACACGCGCCTTGAGCTTGCGAGCATGGCGCTGCATCTGATACCGATGTTCATCCACGCTGCCAAAATAGTATGCCCCTCCATGGATGTACATCATGACGCGTCGCGAATTGCCGCCATTCTGCTTCCTCTCCCAGGCATCCGAGCGCATCTCTATCCATTCAGCCTCGAGAGAGCTCTTGGGCTTCCGCCACTGCCACCACTTCTCGCCGCCGACCTGCCGGAGGCCGTCGGTGCCCAGCTGCTTATGAAGGAGCTCGGCGGCGCGGGTCAATTGCTCCTCGGGAACGGTCGCATCCTCGACCTTGACCCATTGCGGATGCGGCACCCATTGTGCGGTAAATGCCTGAAGCTCCTCGACGGTGTGGTGTGATGAGTACTCGAGGAACGACCGAATCAGGTGAAGGCCTTCATCGTAGGACAGATGGGCAGTTGGGCGTTGCCTCAGGGGCTTTCTGTTAAAGTACTGCAGTGGATTGTCGCGTCAGTAAAAAAAGCAATTGAAATGCATCAGGCTGCATGACCGTTGGGCGCGGGATGGATCCATGGATCGCACAGCACGTACATGTGAAAAGAGAGTCGACACGACAGTTGGCGTCACTGCCAGTGAGACTGATGTGGTGTTGAGCGAGTTCATGGCGCTGACCAGAGCTGGATACGGCAGAGGCTTCTGTTACAAACGCGCCGTCTGCCCGCGAAAAAGCTTGTTGAGACTACAAAGACTTCATGTCTGGTCGATCAGCGTAAGAAGTAGGTCACGGCTGAACACACAGTACAAGCTTGTAGGTTGGTTGTCTCGATGCTGATGCTGGTGCTGGTGCTAGGGGTCCCATGATGTCATGCTCAACCGACCCTGCCCCTGACTTTGCGGGACGGGAACGTCGAGTCCGCCTGCTGCATGCAGTGAGTGAGTCGCTCGGTCCTTCAGGCCTGGCCCGTGCGTTTGTGGAGGGAAATCAGTGGGTTTTGCGCTGTCGTAGCGTGTGTGGGTGCGCGATTGGGTTGGGTCTGGGCCTGGGCAAGGAAGAAAAAAACACCAAAATTTTTGTGCAGAGCCATCTTTGAGTTGCCCCTCCAAACCCCACCAACAACGACTTGACAACCATGGCCTCTTCAGAACCCGTGCAGCTGCCTCCGGCGGGTGAGTCTGAATAATTTATATTAATTTATCATTATTCAAAATCACTAACTTTGTACTCAACAGCCGAGCGTCAATCCGAGTTCGAGCAAGCCGTCGCATACGCCCTTCACCTGTGGCCTGCTCTCACCCTCTCAGTCCAGAACGGCTGGGGTGGCCCAGACTCTGCCGACAAGCGCGACTGGTTCGCTGGTGCCGTTGTCGACTTATTCCCCGAGTTCACCGATGCGCCACCCGCCCAGAACGACAAGAACGCCAAGGTCCCTGAGGAGCCTGATCTGGAGGATGTCGAGACGGTTCTCCTGCAGGTCATGGTCGACGAGTTCGAGGTCAACGTCGACGACGATTCCGGCACCGAGGTTGCGACTAACATCATTCGTGCGCGTACGGGATGCGCTGTGGGAAAATATGACGACGTTCAGGCTCTCCGCACACGCTGGTTGAACCGCAAGGGAACAAAGGTTGATCAGATGTTCAAGAAGGCCGAGGATGCCGATCAGGACACAGACTGGGAGAGTGACGATGATGATGAAGAAGACGATGAAGGCGGTGCTGATGTCGAGATGGACGAAGCTCCCGCGCTGGTGTCTGCACCAAAGGAAAAGCCCCAACCACAAGTCGACGAAGACGGCTTCACCATGGTCACCAAGAAGAAGAGGTAAAAGTGGGAAGGACCAAAATAAAAAGAAATGACTTGAATGAAGAGCATATCAGACACGTGCTCCTGGTATTAATACCCAAAAACAAGATACAAGGCATGTGGCTCTTTCAATCTGCCACATTTGGTTTCACATATACCGAACGCCGAGCTGGACGAGCGACACTCATCACACCCACATATACTTGGACATCTACTCAGCCTTACTCCCAGTCGTCATCGCTTTCCTCCTCGCTTTCCAACTCCTCCTCCTTCTTGGAGTCCTTGGGGCTGTTGGGAGTCTGGGTCGTCTTGCCAGATGTCGCGCCGACAACGTCGTAGCTAGCTTCACTATCGGCCTGCGACTTTTCGTCGTTGGACTTGCGGGCTTCGGTCGGCTTCAGGAGGTTTCGCGCAGGAGGTTGGATAGTCGTCGAGGATGCGGCAGAGGCAGTCTTGGGTTCGGTCTTGGGTTCGGTCTTGGCCACGGGGGTGCCGTCGTCGTCGCTGGACTCGTCGTCGGAGTCAGAATCGTCGTCGTCGGAATCGGAATCGTCGTCACCCCAGCCAACCTCGTCCTCAGCAGAGGCGGCTATGGTGTTGTTAGCACAGTTAAGTAGGAACGCGCATTTCAGCTTACCCTTGAGGAGATCCCGTCGTCTAGCTTCAGCTGTCTCAATACCGTGGCGAAGGAAATAGTATCGCTTCCAGAAGTCAACGTAAGGAACCTGGTCGGGAACCAGCTTCTCCATGGTAGCTCGAAGGTCGGGGAATTTCTGCAGATCGCTGTTGATATCGGGTGTCTTCTTATCGGCATCGAATTCTTTGGACCAAGTCTCATACTCGGCGCTGTTGGGGTCCTTGGTGAAGCTCTCGATCGAAGTATGAATTACATGTAGCTGGGCGTCAAACCGAGAGGTGTGAATCACCCGCTTGCCCTGAGCATCCTTACTCTCAAAGAGGACTGTGCCGCTCTGGTCAGACGCCTGAGGAGGGGCGATGCTAATGGCATCACGGAGAAAGTTGCGGACGTTGCCACCGAATCGAATGAGGGCCTCGTCAGCGGCATCCTCAGCTCGCTGGAGATCCTTCAGTCGCTTCGCAGCCTCAGCCTTGATACGTGCCAGCGCATCTCCGTCCTCCTCGCTTCCTCGTGCCTTGGTAGGTGTAGAAGGATCCTCCTCTCCATCCTTGGAGCTCTCGCCGGGAGTACTCGGGTTGAGGGAAAGATTCCGCGTGTGGCTCAGGATGGATGCGCGTAGGCCTGTCAGACCCTTTGAAGCATCTTCACCAACTTCAGCCAGCTCCTTAGAAGCTTGTGTGTACACCGACTCGCCCTGCGCATGTCAGAATGGGCAAGGCTCATGAAGCCGAGCTCTCATACCTGCTTGACAACATTGCCCAAGAACCCACCGATCCTAGCACCCCAGGGGCTGTTGGAGAAAGCCTTGTAAGCTTCCTGGAAGTCCTCATTTAGCGACGACTGGGCTTGCTCAGGCTTGGAACCATCCTTGGACTCTGAACCCTCGGGCTTTTTAGCGTAGACATCCTCCTGGATGTGGTCGTACGCTAGATCCATGGCGGCAGTCGGCAGCTGTAATACGCACTTGGTCGGATCGCCTCGGGCTCTTGATTAAGTTCGATGTAGGCCGCAAGTGGCAGTTCAAGAATGCTCAAGGACACTTCATTCAAGTTGTTCTGTCGTTGTCTTGAACTCCCTTGAAATGGAGCTGCCTTGCCTCCTGACCCGCGGGGTCCAATGGCGTCTCGCACGGGCCAGCGCCTGGGTCTGCACGTGATATATGTTGCTTCCAGTTTGGCTGGGAATAGCTCAAAGTGAGTTAACCTACACACGCCATTTCAAAAATGGTGACAATGGCACAACTCCAGTGAGGCAGTACGCTGGTGAGAAGTCTGGGAATTTTATTGAATTCCAACTGTCTCCCTCTCAATATGGCAGATGCAATATCTTTATTGATAGACTGTTGAGGCTTGATGGCTCAAGAAACACTCGCAATGATGTGCCTTCGGCCACAAAGTGTCACGCCGTGAATAGCCATACCTGGAAAGTTTCGCTTCATGAATCGCAAAGCGTTGACTGGAACACACGCAAAAGAAGCAGCACATGAAGGGCACAGAAACACACAGTCCCATATCAACATTGTCTCTCATGTAGCACGTCTAGCCTCAGTGATCTCAATACATCCCGGCCACCGCTCGAGGGCCAAGAACTCAATGAAACCGCAAAGACACCACGCTTAGGCTCGACTGCTCTTAAAGATTCCCCATAACTAATCTCAGGGGAGGATCTGCTCACCATCCTGTAGCGTTTCATTTTTTTTCCCTATCCCGCGTGCCTCAGCAAGGCCTCGAGCCATGCACGGCACCAGTGTTCTACAATAGCTGTAATAGAAGATGTATCGTGAGTTTATTATGACTGTACATCACCACGCAAGGGTGAGTATTTATGGCCCAAGCGAAAAGATGTGCAAACTAAAGTATCACTACCTCGCATGGACGTGGTTCCTAAACCCCTGTTGTCGCCGGCTTGGAGGGAGATCCTTGCTGAATGGTGAGATGGTTGGAAATCCGGGGTACAGTAGGAGAGCACGACGATCGCCGTTAAGACAGTACGCTAAGAAATCATGCAACGAACAAGAGCAAGAGTAAAGTATCTACCAAGGGAACATTGCCAGACATATATGAGAACTGAAGGGGAGCTCAATGCGTGGAAGAAGGCTTTTGACACTCATCCTGCCCTCCGAATCCGCAAGAGTCTCAAAGTGATGGTCTGATTGTGTGAAAGCAAGCAGACTACACCGTTGAACAAGTTATTGGACGGAGAGGGCACACCTGAAGAATTGAACTTGATGATTGGACCTCCTCGACGACCCTTCGAGCTGATGGTGTTGATACCCTTCAGGAACTGTGAACAAGAGGGGACCCTTGATCAGGAACATGGCCTAAGGCCTTTCACATGCCTGAAGCCATCTAGTCCGATGATGTCGATGTGATCGAGGAATGTCCAAAAGCAAACATAGTCGATTTCCCTGTTTATCGATGCTGACGTCAAAGTCTCGATCGTCGGCTCCTTACGGGAGGGCTTTTCGCCCTTCAAAGTCATCTGACCTCGATCGCGATCTGAACGAGGGGCTAAAACTGGCCAGACGCGAATCAAAGTGTAGCTCGACGTCTGGGATTGGTTCCAAGTGAATGGCCATCGTCGCATGGCTGATGGCCCGGGTTTTCACACAACAAGCCATGCCCAGAGTCGTGTTGTCATTGTGCATCAATATGTCCACCCGGGGCCAATCATAGATGCGGCCCTGAGCTAGTGGATCCGCTCGGGGAGGACCTAAGCTTGGAGCCGCAAATGTCCTGCAGTGATCCTCAGTCTTCCCGTGCTCGGAGACTTGGCAGCACCCAATCAGCTTCGCAAATGCCTTGACGAAACCGTCCCTGGCACGAGGCGTTCATCACCCCGAACGCAAGAAAGGGTGGCCCCAGAGGCGCCTGAAAGCATCCTTGGCCAGGATCAAAACATGCCCTTTGGAAGAAGCCACCGCGGGGTCTAATGACGTAGTGGGCGAGTGTTGGATTCTGCAATCAGCTGTAGTGGGGGATTCACTGACGTCACATCATCGATCGGTTTGCTGAAGTTCGATCCCAAGTGCTTCTCGATAGCTCCATGACGGTAATTTGGTGAATCGGCATAACGGCTGGTACACAGACATGAGAAACCTCAACAATTCCAACAAGTAATCCACCTGCTTGCATCGTGAGACTAACCTAAGGCTTCTTATCTTTGCAAATTTCCTACTTAAACCCTAGGTCCTCCCTACCTCTAAGACTCCCTTTCTTCCTATCATCACACAACAACTCAAACAATCATCTCAACCTTCAATCCAAACAACCAAACCACCACCTCAACCCCCAAAACCACCAACAACTTTACAATGGAGACCGCTAAGCAGGCTTTCAACTACGTCGCCGAGAGCGTCCAGGGTGCCACCGCCGGTGTCAGCAAGGAGGCCAACAAGGAGGTCGCCAAGGACTCCAACGCCCCCATCAGCACTCGGTAAGCAGCTTCCACACAACTTCACGATGGCTTCAAACCAGAATGCTAACGATTTCATTCAGTGCCTCTGCCGCCAAGGATGCCCTTTCCGACAAGGTTGACGAGTCCACCCACGACAACAAGGCCGAGGTCCACAAGCAGATCGCCAAGGAATAAATCACGCTTAATGATGGCATGAATCGGAACGGCGTTGCAAGCAGGGAGCATTGGGACTTGATAGGCTTGATGACTAGAAGCCAATAAACAACTGTAATAAACAACGCGCTCATTGCACTGGTGACTTGTGAACTTGATGATGCTTGACCGGTACATGGATGTTGGACGAAAAGGCCGAACCAACAGAGTAAGAAGGTCGCAATGGCTTTGCCAACAGCCAAACAACACCAACCTTAGCCTTCTACTATGTATGGCTAGGCAACTTGGAGAGACTCGCTAGCCATCATTGATGATTGATTACTCTTGTGCCTGCCTATCGTTGAGGGCGTAAAGACCTGGCCTCATTGGTAGCAATACCAACTATCCACCCCCTCAATGCATTGTAGCTGGAGGTACGAAAACATACATGCTTATCACTCGAGTAGCACCACCATGTTCACATAGACAACTGAACAGCTACTGTGCGTGGAATCTAATGAGGTTCAACATGAATTGGAGATCACGTCAAACATTCAATGGATCAAGAGACCGAATAGAAACAAGAGCAGGCAGCTCACACCTCTCGGCATGAACCGAGGGATGTATGCCGTTTGCCTTGAGACAGACGACACGTGAAGTCGAACCGCCAACAAGGATGATTCCAAAACATGCATATAAAGGCCCTAGCCGCATTTGTCAAGCCCCGCGGGTTCGCTGTGATTCGTCAAGTTTAGAGATTCGGTAGTTGGGCGCGGTTGAATTCTCCGATCAAGCCAAGAGCGCGAGAGGTTGAATTTCTGGGCTACGTCACGAAATGTGAGGTGCAAGAACAAATCTAGGCATCGAAATTCGAGGGCATTCGTTCGGGGAGTTCGATGGCCTGAGGCGAGGATTGTCCCATCAGGCAAGGAGCTTCGGCATGATTGGTCGGCAAAAAATGGCGAATGCACGGAGGAACAAAGTCCGAATCTTGAGTAAATCCGGGGGCGGGGGGATGAGATGACCGCTCGGGAGGTGCTTCGGCGATAAGGGAGTGAGGCCGGAGGCGGTGCTGGACATGACGGTAGTGCACGGGGCGACTTTTGCGGTTAGAAAAAGGTTAGCAGCCTGGTAGCTGGGCCGGATCTGGGAAGGGTCAAGCTGTGGTATCAGTCGGAGCTGAGAGTCGGATTGACTGTATACGCATGCGTGAGTTGAGATATGTCGGGGTCACCGTTTGTCTCGGCGGCATGACAGCAGGCACCCGACGAGCTGCAACTGCAACAATGGGTTGTGCACATGGCCGTTCATAAATGCGAGGACCGGACGAGGCCACAAGAGGAGAAGGGGAGACTCGGGGAACCTGTGCATGATGAAGGGCGCGGGCATGTCAATTAATAGCGGCGGAGGCAGATCAGCCAGGCATGCCGGGTGTCCGGTGGGGGACAGGCCAATGGACGAAGAGAACAGGCCGGTGTGGACGGAAATGACGGTCTGTTTGATCTCAAACGTGAGTCAGATGGAGCAGAAAAAGAGCGTGCTCGAGCCTCGTTTTGGCATGGCCTAGGTGGCTTTTTGTTTCGTCTTGTTGTAAATCTCGGTGGTTTGATGCGTCCATGGTCCATGGATGGGGCCGGTGACCGGTCGCGCCGGCTGACAAATGCACCTGGCGACTCGATTCGCACTGTCATCCGTCCCAATGCCACCATCCAGCCTCCTCACTCTGACCTCTTCCTTTGTCTCCCCCCACTCGACGTTCCCTTTTCCTGATCCCCGTTTACAGGGCTTACGGCAGAAGCGACTAGAAGAAATCTTTGTGACTCAGGCAGCAAAAGTCTTTCGCGGCGTTCCGTTCTTGCCGCAGCGTCTCCCGCAGCTCTCCTTGTACACACGCGGCCCGCCACCTCTGAACCTGCACCTACGGCCGCCTACAGTGCGACTGCCAGGTACCCCTCACCCTCTGTAGGTACCTGCCACCTGCCCTGCACGCTCGGCGGGCGCTCTCAGTGCTGAGCCTGCACTGCAGCCAACCAGCTACAACCTGGCCCCCGCCAAACTCTGGCTCTCGTCCACCCCATCCGCCTGACGCCAGCTGCCACCCATCGCAACGATTCCATCATCCATCTTACATAGTAACCTGGTCCCTTGAGATCTCAATCCGAAAATCCCCTTATTCCGCCTCGTTTATCAATCTCTTGCCTGCTCATTGTGTCATATACGCGCGAGAACCGTGTATCGCTTCGCATTACAAAGCCCCGCTCGCTGCTCTAGTCTGAGTGGCCGCCAACACGCCGACGACGCCGCTACACAGGCTCTTTGCCCCCCTCTTGCGAGAGAGCCTGGAACGGCAGAGAGCTTGGATTGATATCCATCTTCTACCCTTGCCTTCTCTCGCCACGGTCCGCGACCATTTCTCATCCTCTGCGCCGCATCTCGTCGACCTTCTTTGACCTTCGCGATGGCTTCTGCTGGCACTGGTGGCTCTTTGCCACCCAACTTCCTCTTGACCCCGCAACAGCAGAACCTGCTCTTCGCTGCTCTCAACTCCAACAAGCAGCAGACCTCTGCGACTTCTGCGAACAACGCCCTGTCACTTTCCCCGACTTCGTTCCACAACTCGGCCGCTCAGCCCAAGAGTGCTACGAACACGGCATATCAGGAGAGCCCCTTCCTTGATAACTACGACTACGACTTTGGCGATTCCAGCTTCGACTTCTCCTTTGCTACCGATGATCAGCCCTCCATGATTGGAGATATTCCTTCCGCTGCCGGTGCCGCTACCTCCAAGTCCGACTCCACAGAGAATGAGGGTACTGAAAAGCGAAGCCACCCCGATGATGAGGACGAGGAGACCAGCCCTGGAAAAGACCCCAAGCGCCGCGAGAGCACCGAAAAGGTGCCCAAGAAGCCTGGCCGCAAGCCCCTCACATCTGAGCCCAGCTCGGTATGTTTTACCCCCAATACTGAAGGTCTGATCCGTTTACTAATCCACACTCTAGAAGCGCAAGGCCCAGAACCGAGCCGCCCAACGAGCCTTCAGAGAGCGCAAGGAAAAGCATCTCAAAGATCTTGAGACCAAGGTTGAAGAGTTAGAAAAGGCCTCCCAGGCTGCGAACCACGAGAATGGTTTGCTTCGCGCTCAGGTCGAGCGCATGACATCCGAACTCAACCAGTACAAGCAAAAGGTGTCTTTGATGACAAATAGCAAGGCGCTGCCCAGAGAAAAGGTTCCCTTTGGCAACGCAGCAGTCAGCAACCTCGGCGACGTCAACTTTCAATTCGAGTTCCCCAAGTTCGGCATGCTCCCCGGACCTCCCGTCAACAAGCCACAGAGATCTGGCTCATCGCCTACAAGCCCCCTCCAAAAGGCCTACCCAAGCCCATCAAACCTCTCCAACGACTCTAGATCACCACAGTCTCAGTTCAAGGATGACTTGGCCAAGTTCTCGGGGGTCTTTAGTCCTTCCATGTCTAGTTCGGCTACGAACCCTTCGCGCGCGAGCGTTGACTCTGCGGGCTACAGTGCCAATGGTGCCACAAGCTCACCATCTGCGTCGTCGCACTCCAACACTGGTCCTAGCTCTTCTTGCGGGACGTCTCCCGAACCCTTCACACAATCACCAATGGGCTTCAAGCCTGTTGATACCATGACGACCATTGGTGAGGAGCAGTCTTCGCATGCTCCCGCAGACCACTTCTCGAATGTCGACTTGAGCAGCACCAACTTCGACTGGCTTGCCCAGCAAAATGGCGGTCAATTTGATCCACAGCTCTTTGGCGACTACCGTGAGCCTCAGGATAATGTTCTGTCGAACCCCTCGTTTGATGACTTCTTTAACGACGCCCTCGACACCGACTTTTTCGTTCCATACAACATGGCGCCCACTAGCCCTGCCTCCAAGCTCAACGCCCAGCCCAAGAAGGCTCCAAACCTCATTGACCAGATTGATGCCCAGCAGAACTCGATTGATGATGAGCCTCTGAAGAAGCAAAATATGAATTGCAATCAGCTCTGGTATGTGATGCCACCACACTATGGCAGTTTTTCGTTGTCTGACCCATATTGCAGGGAGAAACTTCAAGCTTGCCCCAAGGCCCAGAACGGCGAGTTTGACCTGGACGGTCTTTGCTCCGAGCTCACCAAGAAGGCCAAGTGCTCCGGTACTGGCCCTGTGGTGGCGGAGACGGACTTTGACACCATCCTCAAGAAGTACATGGGCAAGGATGTGTCGAGCAGCTGCGTCGCCCACACGCTGGGTGTCGAGATTGAAGTCGACAAGGCCAAAGCCGACAAGCATCTCGGTCTGTCGGTGTGAGATGTATCCACACTCGACACAGAGTCGGTTGTACAGTATCAATCTAACCCCGGCGCTCGGCAAGCAGCTACATACGGAATACGGCGTTTACAACAGAAAGGATGGACTCGGAAAATCAGGGGGATCGTGGCTCTTCTCTTCGTTTGCTTCTATCAGAGATGGCCATGAATTGCATGGATGAGAGAAGGGAATTCATCATGGCATGGAGAATGTTGCACACTCAGATGTCGGTTTTCTTGCCTAGGCTTGAGGCTCTTGTTCATATTTTCACTTTGCTTTTCCTTTGGACGGCTTTGTTTTTTTGCTGCTATGAATAATTGACTGATGAGTGGTTTTTGGAGGTCAACAACAAAGGAAACGCTACCGATGGATGAAAGCGAGAGGAGACTTTTGGAGGAAACAAACAGCCGTCTGTGTCTGCGTAAGCGTTGATGCTGGATGCGTTGTATGTACATCAGCAACGAGACTATACTCAATCAAACATTTTCCATTGATACACCTTGGTCGGACCTGACGTTGATATGCTCACTTGATGGTGGCATTTCTAGGTTGACTGGGAGCTTAAGAGCCAGTTTCTATGTTGCTGCCTTGAAACAGCTTCTACTGACTGTCCTCACCGTTTCCGTGTATTTGTGTAAATATTGGTGAATGAGTTGATGCGTTGAGTAAGTGAGAAGGACATTCATTAATGGGTATAACTGGCGGTATCTTATCTGCAGGACATGTATACTCAACACAACCAACTCAACATGGCATTGATTGAACAGGCCCTTGATCCTTTCTCTATCTAATCTGAAGTAGCCGGTAGGACTGGCTAACAATGGGGGTGTTCACAAAGATCTGAAACGTTGCTGTATGTCCACCGTTGTCTGATCTGCTGTTTACGGGACCTTCAACAAGCCCTCATCAGTACTCTGACCTACGCATCTAAGTGACCGTATATCTGGAAGACCTAGCGTATGGGTTAGGGTTAAAATAGCAAAGACCTTTCTGATTTTTATAAGTGCATATGTGTCAGAGAGTGGCTCAGTGAGAGGCTTGCTGCAACTCCCGATATAAGGCAGCACAAATGATGTCCGCGCTCGGCTACGTGGATAAACGACATGTTTTATTCATCTTGTGATATGTGAGAATGAAATACATCAATAATTGAGAGATATTAGGAGTTGGAACAGAGAGAACATGGATGTTATTGAGTGTAGAAGTGAGTGCAGCGGATATCACAGGTAGGCCTTCAATGGATGAGCAGACATTGACAAGGTTATGTTTCGATAAAGCAGCAAGGCCCGATATACTGGTATTCTTGCAGTGTATTCCACGCGGGCTAGCCATTGGTTTAGAGAGACCTGACAACGAACGCAGTGGGTGTATCAGATCGATTGAGAGATGACATAACTATAAGACTGGTACCTAGGCTCATTTTCTCCTCATCACGACCACTTATCAGCAGTCTCGCCCGGGAGCCTAGAAGTAATCAATTCTCAAAAGTGCATCTCGATCATGAATACCGAAAGAAAACAAAACATCAGAGTAATTCGCCTCTAGGATCTGCAGCATCAGTTTGGTGTTCCTCTCTTCTTCTCCGCATCGGTGCTTTCTCTGGCGAACCCGATATTGCATGAAACAGCTAAACTCAGGGAGTTGGCACTACTCTTTCTTATTTGATAAGGCCTAGGAGTTTACACTGGTCATTCCCTAGCAACTCTTCGTATTCACCTGCCAGGTATTCCCTGTGATGAAAGTGCACCTTGGGAGTCAATGGTCTGGTCTACGTTTATGAGAATGAGAACAACAGCACAACAACGATATGATGTCACTCACTCCTGGGAACGATGGATAAAAGTTTACACGGGGTATTATTCCAAATATGCTCACAATAACGAACAAGTTAAACCATCAATACTGACATCTCCTCCCAATGCCTCGCCTCTCCTCGTTTGACTCTTCCAACGCACTCCGAAACCTAACCGGCTGTATATAATCTGATCCACCTCAACAGACGTTTGCAGATGTGTCGATCGGGATGGGCAAGTGTAAAATATGAGTATATCCCGAGAAAAAACAACCCCAGCCCCCCCGACAGAGAGGAACGCCTTTGCGGCTGCGGCAGAGGCACGTCGCCTATGCCGCGGGCCAAAGTGAATGAGATGCCGCCAAATGATGGATAGCTCCACATGCGATATGTCCTCGGTCTTGTGCCAAATAGGTAGTCTGTTCCAAATCAACATTCGTTCCTTGGGATAATGCCCCTCTATATCCTGGGGCGGCAAGGGCGTCTAGCCGTAAACCATGACCGAACGCCGTAATGAATGAAATAGAGAGGCCGTTTCTCATCGTCCTTTGTCTCCCGTCGCCGCGCCGCGCCCCGTCCGAGCCCGTCTGTTCCGAGCGTAATATTAACCGGCTACCGAGCTCCATGATGCTGACTCGCGTCGGTCGAATCCGATTCCGATTCCGTCCGTCATGGAGATACCGCAGAAGCCGTTCGGTATCTGCTGGCCGGGTGCAGACTCGTCGTATAATTGAGCCTCCTACTCCGTAGCGCGGGGGTGCAGTCCGTCGACTGGCCATTAATCCTTCGTCGCTGGTACGCGAATGGCCCATTGCGAGCCTCCATCATCCTCTAGCCGATGACAACTCTTGCGCCTTCCTTGCCCAACACACCTCTCTCCTTTGGCTTCGGGCTGTTTGTGCGGCCCTTCTTGCCCTTGAGGAATCCAAACATGCCGCCAGAGCCCTCAGCCTTGCCGTCTGCCACATTGTTGGCATCAGTAGGCAGCGTCGCATCCTGCCGAGCCAGCTCAGACCAGCTACCGCCACCATCAAGCGTTACCTGAACACCTCCCGTGGGACTTGTGACGCGTTGACCAGCAATGATGGGAACGTGACGAGCCCGGAAGTCGTTCTGGTATGGAGGTGGCGGCGCAGGCCGGACCGGACGGCCTTGTCGGCTTTCATTGCTGAGACTCGGGTTGAGAGGTGATTGCTGATAACCTCCGTTGGATGCTGGCATAGGTGTGGCCTCATCCGTCGTGAGAGCCTGAGGACCGTGATCTGCTGACTCGTTGTTCTGGTTCTGGTTCTGGTTCTGATTCTGGTTATGGGCTTCCTCGGTGGCGCCTTCAGTAATTCTTACGTGGCTGGTTAGTATAGGAGCAACAAGGGGAACTTGGCAGGCTGTGACTCACCTCTTGTATGCAGCCACCGTGTAATCAAACGGTCTGAAGTCTGTCTCGATCATGCGGTATAGCTCATCTTCCCGGATCTCCTTATCAGTCGCATCGTCCTTTAGACGCTCGCGGGGCTTCTGACGCCTTGCACGGGCCTCGAGAGGCGCCTCTTCCAAAAGCAGTTCCTCAAGGTCGTACGTGGCGTCAAAATTGGTCTTGTCGGAAGAAGGCACAAAGATGGGCTCGATTCGCTTTTGCTCCAGGAGCTCGAAATCGAAGCATTTGAAGAATTCGTTATTGATGAAGCTCTCCCATGTCGATCCCATTCGAGTTTCTCGGTTCGGGTCGAGGGCGGAGCCGATTGCGTAGAGGCATGCGAGGGAAACGGGAGGCTGTGTTACCGGATATTTAGGGTTTGCGGCCTGGATTTGCTGGCTGAGGGATCCTTCGGAACCACCCTCGAAAGGTCGCTACATCGGGTCAGCGTCTTTTGACTTGGGAGAGGCCTTTGCTGCGTCTGGCAGGACTTCATTATGCCGAACGTACCTTGTTGTAGATGCACTCGTAGAACAAGACTCCCAGTGACCACCAATCTGCTCGCACATCGTATCCCTTCCCGGCGTACACCTCGGGGGCGAGGTAAGCCAGAGTGCCGGATTTGCTCGTGAGAGTGCGGCCCTTTACCACGTCGGAAGCAACGTTCTGCCACCGGTTAGCTTCGCCCTGGTGTTGGGAATCACGGAAAGCATACAAAATCGGTCAAATGGACATGTCCATCGGCATCCAGGAGGACATTGTCGGGCTTGATATCTCGGTGGATGATATTTTGGGCATGCACGTATCGCAGGGCACATCCCAGTTCAGCAATCCAGAATCTGACCGCCTCTTCGGTGAATGTCTTTCTCGAGATGTGGAATCGCAAATCACCGCCCGTCATCAAATCGACTACAAGATACCTATTGCTGCGCGTGAGCCACTGCTGTGTTGCAAGGGGGATAGAGGCCGGACAGGGGCGTACATGTATTCAATGTCCTGGAAACTGTATCTCAAGTTACAGATGAAAGGGTGGTTGACGTATTCGAGCATTCGGCGCTCACGGATGATGTTACGGACGCTCTCGGATCGTACGACTGTGGGAATAGCATCGCGATTAGCTCAGCTCGAGGACAATAGACACTACGCCACACGGAAAGGCCACGCAGACGATTGCCGGTACAGGCACGAGTGGTACGGCTCAGGGGCGTTGTTCAAGGCCAGCATTAGGGCGCAACAAGTAGGAACGGAGACCTACCTTCATCTTTGCGGATGTATTTGAGGGCAAAGGACAAATTGGTGTCCTTGCGTTCGACGATTCGAACCTTTCCAAAGGCGCCTCGGCCGACGACTCGCAACAGACGGAAGTGATTGAGGTTCACTGTAAGTAATAGTATCAGTACAATGCTCAAGCCATTTGTTGCACAATTATTCGGTCAAGTCGTGTTGTTGCAAATACGGGGCCTAACGACGACAGAAGAGGTTCGCGCCATGCACGGCACACGTGGGAAATCGGACGGTGCCAAGGGACTTGCGGCTGAAGACGACGAACGACTAGAAGGAGGAAGAGGCGATGGAAGAAGGCGAGGACCAAGAGATCGGGGACAGCGGTAGGCGGTTCACGTACCTTCGCCGTTGAGGTCGACGGGCTTTCCCTGGCCGTTGCCCATCGTGAGGGGATGGATGTGGTGGACGACGTTGAATTATCGTGATCGGTAACAAAGTCCCATGCTGAGTCTCGAGTTGTAAGGAATGGAGCACGAGTGGAGTCGGAACGCCGTGGCAGTATCTCGCAGGGGCACTGTCCTTGAGTGTGATGTATGTAGGTACTGTAGTAAAGAATGCTGTGACGACGTTGACGGCGATGATGCGAGGCAGAAGCAGGCCCAACTCAAAAGTCAAGTCAGCAGCAAACAAGGCTGGGGCGCTTGTGAAGTTGGAATCGGGACTTGGTGGAAGGAAGCAGGGTCTGGTCTGGGCCTTGGCGGGCGGCGCAACCACGGGAGGCGAGACGAGGCGAGATCGGCTCTGCTGTGCAGCGCAGTTGGGGTGATCGGTTCGCTTTTGGGGATGTCGTCGGAGGAGGTGGCGGCGGGAAGAGCAGGCAATTCGGGGAGGGCGTGCGACTTTGTTTGGGGGGAGGGGACCTTTTGAGGGGGAAAAGGAGGACGAGGAGGGGGCTTGTGGAGGCGTTTTGAGGATGCCAAATTGCTTTGCTCCGGGCGTTCAAGAACGAGGCCCCGTTGGTAGATGGCGACGATGATGGCGACAAAACGATTCGTTTGGCGATGATGATGGGGTGACGTTTGGGCGTTTGTGATGCGCTTCCAACGATGTTCTAGACGTCCCTCTGTACGGTACGGTACGGCAGCGCAGCGAGTCCAGTCGAAGAAGCAAGCAGCAACCTGACAGGACGGGACAGTCAAGGAGGAAGAAGGAGAGGAGCCTGGCCTGGCCCGGTAGGAGAGTCGCAAGTGGAAGGGAGGGGGGAAACTAGTTGGGTCCGTTCTAAGGTCTGAGGGTTGGAGGGTCTCGACAGAGTGAGCGAGGGTAGTAGGTGACCTTTTTCTGGAGCAACCTCCAAGCGTCGAATGGCAGGCAAATAGGCCAGAGACAGCGACAAAACAGCAGAAACTGAACAGACGGCCACGCCGTCAAAGGACGATGATCCCACTCAATTTGCCAGCCAAGCACCGCACCGCGGCAGGTCAGTAGGTACCTCGTCTCGACTCGACGCTGAGGTGCCCTCAAGAGTACGACCGAGAGACAAGTCTGGTCTGTGCCAACGTACCCAGAATGGACCGTCTTGCAGGTGGTCCGTATGGTTCTAGTTCCCTTGCAAGAGACGAGAGCACGGACAACCGCAGGGCAGGGGTCCAGAAGTGGTGGATGATTTGAGTGAGTGTAAGAGAGGTACCGACGAGGTACGTACAGGACAGGAGCAGCAGCAGCAACAATCACTCTCGACGGCCGGGAAGCCAGGTCCAGAACAGAAGGGATTGTCGTTATTGGCGTAGCCGTAGATGACTTGATGACGGGAGAGCCGGGGCCATGTCAACGGGATGGACCAAGTCAATGAACGGATGGCGTCGAACCTGGGGGGAATGTGAGAATGTCACCACCTCATGGCGGCCGTGTAAGACGAGCCTGACTGCACTCCACCGGCAACCCGCCAGCCAGACTTGACTGCTCATGCTGGTCCAAACCAGTAGGGGACGACTGCCCGAGGATGGATTGCTGCTACGACGTACTGAACTGTCCTGGGTCAAGTGTTGAGTGCCAACGAACGCTATTGCGGCGCGAGCACCTAGACCAGGGCGTATCGTGGCCAGGCGTGGGCTAGAGTTAGAACCAGAGGTACAGCGGTACGTGGGACAGGACGGAGCTGGTCCAGCTTGGGTAAGGCGGGTGAAGCCAAAAGCCGCCTGGTCTGGGCCTGAGTGGGAGGATGGGATGGAATGGCTGAGACCCAATGGCATGGGGACTCATGGAGATGGGACAATCAATGCCATGGAGATAATGGACGTTGATGGGTTTGAGTGGATCTGAAGCCAACCTGAGGCAGGCACCTTACCTCACCTCACCTACCACAGCACATCTCAGCCCGGGTGCCTGCATGTACTTGATGCAGGCAGCAAATCGTATGTCACGGGATTCTCGTTATTTCTGCCTCCCCTCCTGTCTTACCTCGCCTTTACACCTTATTAGCATGGATCGTCCTCTCGCTATTCCCGGCCCCGTGCCTGTCTGCTGGCTCAGAGTTGAGTTCATTCACCGCGGCCCCAGACCGCGACAAGGGTCCTGACTCTTTGCCCGCTGTTGTTGCCCGTACCCTTGCCCCGTACCATTGAATTGGGGGAGGGTGTCCAACGTCCCTAGGTGCAGCCGACCTGCAACACAGCCGGTCAGTGATAATCATCGATACGTCAGTCCCCTTTTCATCAAATGCCTTTGTTTTCGTGATCCTTTTTCTCTTCTGCAGCCACCCAGGGCCACTGGCTTGACGGTGTCTTTTACCCTTTTGCTGTCCCTCGGCGTGTCCGAGGTGGGAGCGCTTGCGGGGAGGCGGCGCGTGGCGGACAGAGCCAGTCTAACCACTGAACAGCTTGACAACTCCCGGCAATCAGTTCAGGGAACCCAAGCATCGAACGCCTAGGTACCCCAAGTACCTATCGACGCATCCTCAACCTGGGGCCATCCTGGCGCGCCCCTCAACCCCTGCAACCAAACCGCACAGCGCCCAATCGCCGGGGCGTTTCCCCTAAATCTTACATGGCCGACTTTCAACGCGCACGATCTACATGCCGGTACATGCGATACCTTCTCGGCGGGTCTGCGTGCCCACTAGCTCCAGCAACACCGGCTTGCCTTCCTCGTGCGCTCCTCGTGCTCTCCTCGTGCTTTTCAGCCAATTGGACCCTCATCCTAGTGTACCCCCAATCGTCGTCAACCACACAGGAAACCCGGCTGGCTGCAGTTTCGATGCTGGGAACCGACACAGGACAGCTGCTTGCTTACCACCGAATCCTGATATCAAACTCCTAAACACGACCAAGACCGTTAGGATGGGAAAGGATCTACTGAGGTTCAGCTTTGCTGTGACGCAGTGGTGGTCCCTTGCTTAGGCTCACCGGAGAAACATCCTTTTCTGTCCCCATGCCTTAGTACACACACATGGCGCCGGTTGACGATCATTCCTATGGATCCTGCGTCAAAACTGTTGTTGCTTCAGGGTGCGCCATGGTGTCTTGATCTGCTCGTTACGCAGCACCACCAACAAGAGAAACAACAGAGTTGGCGTCGTCGTCTTCGGGCGCCACGAAGCCACATGGACCGGCAACCGTGGAGCGGCGGACACGCGGCGATCAAGCCCTCTGTCAGCCTCCGGAGATCTGGAGCTCATCACATCGTGCTGTTGGTCAGCATCCTCGTCTGCCACTCTTACTTGTGTCCCAGACTGGCCTTTCACATCTGTTACCGGCCGCCATGTCCATCGTCACCGCAACCAATACCCAATCCGCTGGGCCGCTGATGTCGATGGGACAGGCTCCGATCTCCCTCTTTCATCTGGCCCCTGCATGAATGCCAAACCATCACAGTCGTACAGCGCGTCGACACGGTCAGCTTGGCGGCTCCCTTTCTTCAGGAGCACGCAACCAGACCGGATCTGCAGTGCGACCCGGCATCGTTCTGGAAGATTTCGGTTCAAGTGTCACTGCAGCCCCCTTACATGCGTGTTGAGACGCCCTTCATATGCAGATAAGCGACGGAGATGCCCGTGGCGGACTGCCATGGGATGGTTGTGCTGAGTGACCTTGTGGCGCCTCCATCTTAACCAAGGTAGGCATTCCCGTTGCCGCGTTCCGGTGCTAACGGCAATGCCTACTCCCTTTGGTCCTTATCCTCGCAGCTCAAGAGACCCAGGGAACAGCCCAGCAGGTGCGTGGAAACAAAGGTTGGCTCACCGGCTACAATACAGGCTGATATGGGTACAAGTACGATGGCACATGGTACAGGCACACTCATTGCCCACCCGCCACGCCGACCCCTTGCTCCCACATGATTGTGGAAATAACGGCTGCCGATGGCACCAAAAAGCAAAACCACATTTCAGGTCCCCTGCTGCAACGGCGCCGCCTGGCTGCTGCAGCCAACCACTTCCAGAAGCCGCACAGAGGCAGATGAACCAGCCAGATGTCCCGAGGCGTTTCACAGCCTGCATCCGCGGCGTTCCAGCCAGCCTCTGACGGGCGAGCGTCATAAGTGGCAGAAGTTGCAAGGCTGCATGTCGTTGTCGTCCTGAAAAACGTTTCCGAGGGCCTGTCGACTCGACCCATGCCCGCCGATCCTCCTATTCTGTGACGCCGCAACCGCCTCCTAATCTCGACATTTACTCGTAGATATGGCATCCCGTGGATTCGAACCTCGCTTGCACTTGAAGCCATTCCTTGGCCAGAGCATTGCTATGTGTGCACCCCGGCGAGAGGCATGTGAAGATGGCTCCCGACTGCGCCGGAAGCTCGACCACGGCGGCCACGAACAGGGTCCATCCCGACAAACGTCACTTTAGCGAGCATCGTTTTCCTTCAACTTGGCGAGGTATTAAGATGATGAACCCATCCAAAGGCGGGCCAGTTTTGCTGCTTCACTTTCACAGCCAATGGTATTGCCATGCGGGGAGATGCCACGGAATTGTTCTAGAAAACTTCAGCTCAACAATAGACTCCGAGGGACGCCTCTCGGGCGATGCCGCCGGCCATCAACAGGTTGGCTGCCTTAGCCTGGGCCAAGAGCCTCACTTCAGATCTCGGATCTCCGCGCAGCATCTCGGCCGTTGTCCGTCTGGTTGCTTTTTGCTTTTTTTCTCTTGCCGTGTCTGCTGGGAATGCCCTTGGGTTATGTCCTCCGATCAGTGGGAATATGCTGGATGCCAAAGAAAGGTGACAGGGTTAGACAACTTACACCGGCGGAACCGCCGGCTCAATGAAGCTGTCAAAGAAACTCCCGAGCTTTTGACAGCACTCTAACCACGTATCTGGCTTCTTCACTGGGTTGGAGTAGTGGCGTGATTTGGTACTGCACTGGCCGTTTGATGAACCAGGAGACGGGGCATGTTGGTTACAACACCAACAGTCGTGCCAAATCCGGAGTGCCTCACCGCTACCATCAACATCTGCGGGTTCCTAGAGCGCCAGGTTTGGAAGTGTCAGATCTGGCAGCCTCCATACCAGGGCTTGGTACAGGTTGGTCCGGGGTTGAGATGAGTGTCTCAGATCCTACAACTCTACATAGTGCCATCACAGGGAGCCTGCGAGCCGGTTTTGTGCTCGTGATGATCGATTCGGGAAGGCGATGGCATCGAACCACTCGTCGTTGTTTGCCTCAGTGGTCTTTCATCCGGGCTACCGGACTGTTTGCCATTATCGTCACCGACTTTATTTGTCCCGTTTTGTTGTTCAGCTCGATAGCCCGAAGCTTGGATCGACGAGGGGTCAGAAATCACGGCTGGCAATTTCATCTTCTGCCACGTCTCGATATGTCGGCTGAGATGCGGGCTTCTAGTTCAGAGCACAGGGCGTGTTTGGGGCCCCGGATCCGCGATGGCTTGATTGTCGCTTGTGTTGGACCTTACGCTCTGTCACGATCGGGGTGAACCAACAGGATCGAGGATCTTGGGGGAGGTTGAGCTGCATGTCCCAGTCTTGTAGTTTGCAGGCGACATTGGGGTTTCCCTTTGCAACCAGGCAATGCTCGCTTCGGGGCTAGTCTCCATTGTGTCGTCGATACCTCACTTGAACAACCGTACGACTGCAATGCTATACAGCCCCTTTAAGCGATGTCAAGACCCATGCAACATTGGGGTGCGTGGAGGGTTGACGACCAGGGCCTGGCGCTTGGCAACGGCCTAACATTCATCAGACCATGTCTTGGGTGAAGCCAGGTGCTTCGGCGAGTGGGAGAGTCTTTTTTTATTCCTACATAGCACGATGCTATTGCCAACGAGAACGAAATCCAGTTCTGAAGCTCAGAAGGCCCTCATGATGCCTTGCTATTGAAACTACGTAGTCAAGTGGATATGGGCCACGGCTATCCACAATCCAAAGTGATGACGATGGCTGCCACTTGCACCAGAGGTGACAGTTCGATGACGTCAAAAGAAGCTCTCGATCGAAATAACTATTTTTGATCTCGGAAGCCTGAAAGTAGTTTTCTTCCCAGATTTACCAACTCAATTGACCGGAAAGTAATCCTACAGCTTCAATTGCGTTCACATCATCATCAACATCATCATCGTCACCATGTCTCTCCTCCGCAACGTCCTCCGCGCGACACAAACCACCGTCCGCCCTCTCCACACGACTTCTCGCCTACGGGGGCCCTATAAAGACTCTCAGGACCGCGAATCGCTCCGCCCTGTGAGCAACGAGAACACAAAGTCTGGGCGTGACGAGCAAGTGGCTAGCGAGCACGCCGATACGGCCTTTGACCCCAACACGACACGACCCGAGGAGGCAGCTGCCCAGACACAGAACAAAACCAGCAAGAAGGGCCCGAAGGGCGAAGATCCTCTGAACGCGAGCGGTGCGAACCAGGACTTCAGCAAGCCGTTGGGGGATGAGAAGACGATCAAGAAGACGGGTGCCGGGAAAGAGACCTCCAAGGAAGGGGCGAGTAAGGAAGGGAGTGCGCCGAAGAAGGGAGAGCCAAAGAAGGTGTGAGATTGGGAACTACAAGGGGAAGTCAAGGTATCTAATGCAAGATGGACAACTTTTTGGAGGGGACGCTGGAGCCCGGTACCCAGAGCTGCCGTTAACTTGTGGATAAGTTGGTTACCGGGATCATATTCCCTAATGAATGAGTTACGGCTACTGTGTCAGACGAGACTACCAATATCAACCAGTGACCATGTCTTGATTCAGTTTTAATTGTCGATGAATTTGCTTTGATAGGTAGTAGTTATCAAACTGAATGAACCACACCACGGCTCCGTTGATCGGCCCCACATCTCCGTTCTCCTCCGGCAGGTCCTGAACAATAGGCAGGCACCCGGGTCGAGGAAAAGAGAGACACCAGTATAAACGCTTTTGCTTACCCTCCCCTAAAGATAGTGAATAGAGTATAATAAAAAATGGCAAAGGAGCTCTAAAGCGTTGCCTTTATTATCATATATCTTTAGCTAAGCATTCCGCTTGAGAGGAGCGAGGTGATTCACCCTCTTGATATCCTGGTGTCTCGTTTATTTCTTGACCCGCGTGGCAGGAGGGGCCTTGGACGACTTCCAGTCCTTGCCTCTGCTGAGGCGCAGGCGTGACACATTCGCTATGGAGTATTTCTTGTCGGAGTTGACACTGTTAAATCCAGGCATCTTCATCATCAGCATCAACTCCTATCTTCTAACCAACTCACTCCATAAGATTCAACCCATCATAAGTATCAACCCAAGTATAACCTCACTCACGCAACAAGTTTCGAGATTTTCGGCAATTTCTGAGTCACCCTGGTCCGACTTGAGCAAGAATGTCCACTGCTCAGCTCAATATCGAAGAACTTCTCCGTCTGCGTGTAGAGAGGAAATCTCCCGCTTCCTAGATGCAGGGCCGGGCCAATATGGAGAGGTTGAGGCTAGTCTTATAGCTGCAAGTATCAACGGACTATTCCGGGAATTATGGGAAAGAGAGTTCCAGAACGAGGACAAGATTCCAGAGTTCTTCCGGCGGCTGTGGAACCTGATCATCTCTATGGCGTCCCGGATACAACCCGAGGATGAGCGCTTCGACATGCTTGTGCGGTTATTGAAACGACTCCAAAGCCTGCGTTCTGGGTTGATTCTGCCATGGCTTGATATGGCGACGGTGTGGAAGGATATGCCGCTGCTTGGGGAATGCTTGCGCGAGGTCGCAGACTGTCAGTTTCCTCTTGATGCTTTTCACAACCAAGTGTCGCTGGGCTGACAAGTTGACCAGCTTCCTTTATGACTGCTACTTCTTCTTCTCCGGTTAAATGGATCTCTTTGCAGTCCCTATTTGCCCGCCTCTACGGCAAGGGAATCGCGGAGCGTACCGACCTTGCCATCTGGGTGCTGCGTGAAGCGCTAGAAGAGTCATTGCCGTATGGTTCGGCGCGCCATGCGATGCTGGAGGGGGCATGCCAATAGATTCAGCATGCAGGTCAAGCCTTGTTCATACGTGCCCAGTCTACTAAAAGGTTGACGGACTCTGAAGCCCGGGCGTTGAGAGTCGGCAGGCTGGCGAAGGGTATGCAGCCTGGTGTAACCAAGGATCGATGGGAATTTTGGCGGCAGAGGCTGGAACTGCTGGGGGAACAGTCGGGGCAGGGAGTGAAGCGAAAGGTGGAATATGCTGCGAGACACATGAAAGAGCTGGAAGAAGCGTATGCCAGAAGGGAGACGAGGCAGTTGAGGCAGCGGTTCGTGAGTGATTGGTTGGCGGCCGACAATTGACAATCAGCGGGTGACGGTTGGTATACAGACACGCATCAAGTGGTAGAAGCAAGCGGTTATCCATAGATTCAGTCAAGAGGCACAAGAAAATGTGCAATCGTGTTCATCATGTCGGTGTAAATGCCGAAACCCACCATGGCTCAAACTCCCAGACGCCAGACTCGTTGATGCATAAAACGACCAAGTGATGCTTTTCAAGCGTACATCATATCGCCATCCTCCTCCTCGCTGTCTTCGACGACCGGAACCTCCTTCTTCTTGGCCAAGTCCTGGCGACACATGGGACAGGTGCCCTTGCTGCGCAGCCAAGGGCCGACGCACTCGAGGTCGAAGCGGTGGGCGCCGTTGCAGGGCAGCTCGACGACGAGGCAGTACTCGTCCTCGAGATAGGGCACCTTGCAGATGGCGCAGTCGTCGTCCTTGTCGAGGGTCTTGCGGTTCACCCGATCGAGAGAGTCGACAAACTCTTGCGACACGCCGCGCAGACGGGTGGGGGGATCATGGATGTCGTCCTCGAGGGAGCTGATGAGGGACTCGAGGAACTCGCGGTTGCCCTCGGTCGGAGCGGTGACGTGCAAGGTCTGCAGCTGATCCTGGAGGAGGCGGAAGAGGGCGGCCGTGTCGACGGGTGTGGGAGTCGCGTGCGGGTTGTGCTGCGGGGTCTGGTCGCCCGAGGGCTCGGAGAGCTGGTTGAGAAGGGAGAAGAAGGAGGCCATGTCGACGCGGCGGCCGGAGCGGCGAGGCTCGGCGAACTTGACGTTGTGCTCGACTTGAGACTGTTAGTAGAGGTTTGTGATGGATGGAGGGGGAGGGGTTAATACCTTCGTATTGAGTAGCCATTGCGAGTATGTAGCGGGTGGCGAGGTGTTCTAGAAAGTATTGGTGTTTAGTGAGGTATAGGATTTGCAAAAGAGAGCAAGATCATATAAGTGGAGGGCGTAGGCGACAGGATATCGTCGTGGACAGTCAAGTCAGACGCAGGCAGAAGATGATGTCGCAAGTCAAAAATCCATGGACGTCTGTCTGCGGAGACGGAAGGTGGGGAACTTGTAAAGAGCTTAGCAGCTTGGACCCCTGCGAATCACTGAAGCTTGGCGCTGAGAGGGACGATAGAGAGGTCAGCACTTGAGATCTTGGGACTCGATTAGATGCTGACAGCTTCACTTACACGTTCTTTCATCCGATGTCTTTTGGAGTAAAGTATCATGCATCGAATTAAACCCAATTCAAGTATACGAACCACTGCTTTGGGCCTTGTACAGTTATCACATGTCAATAAAAACCAGCTGATATCAGCCAGTACAGGCTGGTACTGTAGGGACTGTACCTGCCAGTGAGGTCCCTCCCGCATGGCGTCACCACCCCGAAAGTCCGCTCCGCCCGGGGTTAGCATCTCTCGATTCTCTTGTCTCCAGACCTGATTCAAAGTTTCGGCTCCTTCTCACACCATATATAAACCGGGGGGTTTCTACTCTCGTCTCGAGTCTCTTGGCTGCCATTTCTCGTCTTGATACCCCTGTCTATCTGTTTGATAACCCACCGATAAAAGCTTTTTGCAAAGCTGCTAAAGATAACAACCTCGAGCCAACAAGCACATCATCGAGAATCACGCACAATGGCGACTCCCCTCCTTCTGCTGCCATCATCGGCTCTACCGGCCTCGTCGGCGGCCACATCCTATCAACCCTCCTCGCCGCCGAGACATTCACTCCCGTCCATACCATCACCCGCCGCGCACCCAAGGCCGAATCGCCTCGCCTCGACGCCGTCGTCGAAGCAGACAACTCTAAATGGGCTGGTCTTCTGTCTAGCTTCGCCCCCACACCCTCGGTCGTCTTCTCCGCCCTCGGCACCACGCGCGCTGCTGCCGGAGGACTTGCCAACCAGTGGAAGATTGATCACGACCTCAATGTCGAGCTTGTCAAGGCGGCCAAGGCTGCGGGAACAGGAACATTCGTCTTTATCTCGAGCGCGGGCACGCGAGGTTTCCCTTCGAGCATGGCGCCATACAGCAAGATGAAGAACGGCGTCGAGGACGCAATCAAGGAGCAGGATTTCCAACAGGCCGTCATCCTCAAGCCTGGCATGATCCTCGGCCACAGGGAGCAGGGCCGCGCGCTCGAGGGAATCTTCCAGGGAGCCGTTAACGGGCTCGGCAGACTCAGCACCGCGGCAAAGGACGCTGTTGGACAGGACGCCGAGGTGATTGGCAGGGCAGCCGTCAAGGCTGCGCAGTTGGCCGCTGAGGGCAAGGCGCCCAGCAAGTACTGGGTCGTCGAGGCGGCCGACATTGTCAGGCTGGGACGGACAGAGTGGGCGGGCAAGGAGAAGGCCGAAGAGGAGGTGAAGGCGCAGGCGTAATGAGACGGATGATCTGTGTTGGGCCTCTATCACGATCACTTTTATGCGCTGGCAGATGTCGTCACACGCTCCTTTTGCCTCTTTTGCTCTCGGACTCGGAGCTCAGAGATGCTACACGACGTTGCGCTGCCTTTCACAACCTCACCAAGTTGTACTTGTGTTTTTCGAGAGCATGTGGATGCTCATGTCTGGCGGGTTTGGCCTCCCGTAAAGGTCAAGACTTTTCTAGTTTCTGATACCATTGTTGGAGGAATTGCGTGAGAAGGGATGAAATTGACGAATACCAGAGAATATCTGCAGAGAAGACCTGACAGGGAGAGTAGGAATTATATCAATACCCCATCTATCAACTTATCTTATATGGCTTCAAACTGAGAGTGAATGTACGAGTGAGACAGAATGACTTGTTACTGCACGTATTATTAGTCGAGTCAGCCCGTCAGTCCGTCTTGCGCCAGTCTTACAAAGCAACCAATCCATCTTATCTCCACAGCCAGAGATATATACCTCTTTTCTCTCCCCCTTCTGCCTATTCACACTCATCTCACAGCCAATTGAACAAAAAAGCCACTATCCAGGGCATAGTAAGCACACGGAAGACAACTCTCCGAATCTCACCCTCCTTCCTCCGCACTTCGGCTTCCCTAACACTTCCGCGCGCCGGTTTTCTGCCCCGCGCCGAGCCCCACCGCTGGCACGCTCATCATCGCCAGCCCTCCATCGTCTTCTATCAAGTTCTCACTCTGAGATTCACCTACTCACTTACGAGAACCTGTCCACAGTGAGAACTGAATCTCTATACACTTGTGCAAGACGGAAGACTAACTTGGACTATAGCTTTTAGTCAAATTTTCAGTGTCGTGAGAGTCAACCTCTTGGTTGTGAGCAAAAGCATCTAGACCAGTTATCACCGACTTCAAGATAACAATGTCCTCTCGTCCCTCCATCGTCGGCCCCGATGCTGGGCCCGACGCCCCTTATCCTCTTCACATGGAAGGTAACGTCATCTCTGGCTTTGGTCGGGGTTCCAAAGAGGTACGCAAACACTCTCACCGTGAACGATCAAAGACTCACAAAGCCTTCAGCTCGGCATCCCAACTGCCAACCTTCCCGTAGACGCCGCCCTCACCCCCTGGATCGCCGATATGCCCTCGGGAGTCTACTTTGGTTACGCTTCCCTCGCCCTGCCCAGCACACACCCGGACCACCCCGATGCAACGACATCCAAGGACGCTCCCAGCAGCAACGAGGCGGCACTCCTGGCATCTGCGCCTCAGAGCAACCCGCCCTTCCACATCTTCCCCATGGTCATGTCCATTGGCTACAACCCCTTTTACAAGAACACCGTCCGCAGCGCCGAGGTCCATGTCCTGCACAAGTTCACTGCTGATTTCTACGACGTGCCTATGCGTCTGCTCATCCTTGGCTTCATCCGTGAGGAAAAGGACTACAAGAGCCTAGACGCTCTTATCGAGGACATCAACTTTGACTGCGAGGTCGCCAAGAACAGTCTCGCACGCGAGGGCTGGGTGCCGTCCAAGGGGCGTGTCATTGGTGGTGCAAATGTTGATGGGAAGCTGGATGCTCAGTGGCTTACTCGGACTACGTGATAGACGGATGGGCCGTCGTTTGGATAGACGGACAAGGCAAAAGGCACGAGGAGTTATGGATAAACAAATGGATATAGAAGATACAAGTCTTTCAACACCCCTTGCATTTCGTTTCTCGTTTCGCTCTCCTAGTCACTATCCGGGTATCGTGCGAAACCCTCCTCTGCTTATCCAACAGCACCGGCATTAAACCATGTACATGAAACTACATCGCATCATGACTAGTCACCCATCTAGGGGCACATGCTCTGTCTGGTCTCTCTTCCGGTCTAGGGCCCCTCCCTCGAGGGCCAAGAAGAGAGAGGGCGTATTCTCGTAGAAAAAGAACCTCCCGTCCTGCACAAAGTAAAGGGAGAATGAACGTATCATCAAGGTCCCCGGCAGTCTGCTTCACTAGACTGCGAGTTGCTGAGGCCCTTGGTCAGGTAAATATCGTGGCAAAAACTAGACAACGTCAGTCAACAGCTCACAAGACACAACGTTCATCACAGCAACTCACGTTTATGATAATCATCATGGGAATGTCAAAAACATCCCGCTTAATGGTCCAGCAATAGGTGCATTCCACCTTGCCGTCCTTCTCGATCCTCGAGATGCCATGCGAGCCGTCGATTCGCGTCACTCGGCTGCTGAGAATGCCTGGTTGCGCATCTTTCTGGGAACCTGGCTCTGATTTCTGGTCCGGGTCCTGCGGTGCTCGGTACTTGTTGAGTCGGCAGCTTCGTTGTACCTTGCCTCGGCTATCCTCGAATGCTAGTAGTGAAAAGTCTTGGTAAAACTCAACAACACTATCGTCATCTAGCAGCTCGCCCAAGAACACGGGCTGAGGTCGTCCACCGCTGAGGTCAAGCATGGCTCTCTGAGGTCGTGGTGTCGTCATCTCGCCCTGTGCGTTGTGTTCTGGCGTGTTGGTTCCGTTGGTCGATCGGCCGCTGTAAACATTTACGTTCAGGTTGGGCTCCTTTCCGAGCAATACATCCTTTGTCCACCCAGTCAGCGCTGTGAATTCCTTGTTAACGGCGGCAACTTCTCCCGATCTTCGGCAGACGATCGTAGGGGCACAGCAGTGCTGGAGGAAATCGTCGTACTCGACCAAGGTACGCTGGAAGCACTTTTCCATAAAGACGAGATCTTGTCTAGTCAGGTCTTTGGTGCAAGAGATGAACGACGGTCGAATCTCGCCAAGCGCTTTGGCGATCCGCAGCAGCTTGTTGCCGGGCAGACGATTTCGGAGGACGGCCACCATGTTGTGGAATCCGGTGGTATAAGGATACGGCTCCTTGACGCTCTCGTAGATGGCGGCAGAGTCTCGTTGCCTCTTGCCGAGGATCGATTTGGGGCCAGCCTTGTTGTGTTTCGGCCTGGGTCGTGTCGCGGCCGGGACCGTGGGGATACCAGCAAAGTTGTGGTTTGGTGAACCATCCATGCCCGCAACCGAGTGCGGGCTTGCTGTCGTGTCCGTACTTGGGCTGGCAAGGCTCGTAGGCCCAGCTGCAATGGCATAAGCATGGGGTAGTCCGTGCTGGAGGTTGCCCTGCGCATATAGAGACTGGTTATTTTGGTCCATACCCGAGAAGTCGGCCCCCAACATGGGATGATCAAAGCCGTTGTTTGCGTTCCCGAACAGGGCGGCATAGTTTGCCTCAGTCGTTGGAGTTTGTGACATGGAGTTCTCCCGCGGAGGCGTCTCAGCGCCGAGGGCCATCTTGTTGAGGATGCCAAACTCCCATCCGGCGTACTGACTACCAAAGTTGAGACCTTCAAGATCAAAGTTGTACAGGGCAGGGTTACTGGGATCAAAGAGGGCATTGAAGTCCATGTTACCTGCAGGCATCATGTTGTTCATGGGCGTGTGGGTTGCATTGTTGATTGGGCCCTGGAATGACGTCGGGGATGCTTGAGGGTTGAAGGGTGGCAAGCCGTCGATGCCAACCGGGGTCTGGGCACCGGCCGAGTAGACGGGTAACGACGCGGTGCTTCCCTGGGAGAAGAAGTTGCTGCCCGTGGTCGACAGGTTATCCGAGTGACTCGAGCTGTGACGATGGCCGTTGGTTCGCGAGGGCGTAGGGTTGGGATTGTAGTTGGGACCGAGGACAGGTCGAAGGGCCTCCGGGGGAGCATCATGGAGGTATTTGGCCTTCTTGCGGACGCCATCCTGGCAGGCATCGGCGAGGCCTCGCTTGATGCATCTCTGGCATGGTCTCTCATCTCCTATGGGAAGATGTCAGTGTTGAACCTTGCTTATGAGGTACGCCCATCTCAACCGTCGATCCCCTCCCGTGAGGCGACAAGAAAGGGGTAGCAGAGCAGAGCCGCAGCCGCAACGCTGGTCGTTGACTGAGGCAACTGAAAGGTCAAACTTCACTAGAGGAGAGAACCCGCATCATGATAATCGACGCATAAAGGCACGAGGCCAAGATGGCCGTCGCAAGAGGACTTACCACAAGTCAGATGAGCCCGCTGACACGCAAAGCACGCCCTCCGCGCCTTTTTCCTTCTGGGGCGCAGGGGGTCCTTGGGGTCGTACTTCTTCTTGACCTCGGTGGTGCTCTCGGTGGTGCTCTGCTCCGTCATCTTCTCGTCGTCCTTGAGAAAAGTCTCGGTGTCGTCCTCGTTCTCAGACATGACATCTGAGACCTCAGCACCGTTCTCCTCCATCTCGTGCGGCATGGTGTCTTAGGTTTTATATACAGGCCTGGAGCCGACGCGACGTATGGCGACGGCTGGAATATCCTCCTCTGAGCCCGGGGGCTTTACCTGGGTTGCTGCACAAAGAGCGGCCCGGAAATGCAGGCTCCGAATCCCCAGAAACCTCTTTTTGTTTCTCTCTCTCTTCTCACTCACTCACTCTCTCTTGTCCCCCTTTCAGATACCTTTGCGGAACCACACCTATTCAAGCCTCCGTGGCACAGCCAAGAAGGGGCAGGACCGTCGTCGAATTGGAGTCGCGATGTGCGCTGTTCACAAGGACAACAACCCCCCACGGTGGCGTGGAAATGCGCGCAGGATTTCCCCTGGATCGTCGTTGATGCCGACGCCGGCGTGTGCTATGTGCGTGATGTAAGATTGGGAGCAAGCCTCAGGCCGGGCGGCTGCGCTGCGCTGCGGTAGGACGGGTTATGGCGTTGGGCGCAAACGAGGCCGGAGGGCTGTATGCAGCTATGGTTATGTGAGCAAGCCTCGGCCAGGACGAGACCGAAGTTGGTCGGTCAAGCTCGTATTCTGGACGGGGTGTGCTCGGATGAGGCCCAATGGAGTCCACAAGCAGAGTACGCAAAGAGGCGTTCCCGTGCGACGTAGAGGTAGTCGATAGCAAGTCGCAGGCGTCGTGAGGCTGCAGGTGTCGTCACCGAAGAGGCCAAGGAGGTGGAAGAGTCACGGCTCTGATTCGACCAAGGCGGGGGTGGGTTCGATGATCGCCGGGCACAAGACACTCGCGGTCGAGGTTGTAGACGGGGTATTAGAAAGCGGCGCAAGGCGAGGCGACACGACGGACGACGGCGGGCGGCACGGGAGACAAGGCGACGGGCGACAGACGGACGATGACGAGGGAGGGGAGAAAGAATAGGATGCAGCTACCCGAGGGCCATGAGGGTTGGCTGCACCCAGCACCGGCCAATCTAGCAACAACGCGCACTACAGCTGCTCACACGGCGTCGGCGACCGTAACAGCGGGCTGCGGTGACAGCGTAGCGTTGTGCAGAGATGAGGCATGCGAACCAGGCGCGGCGCGGGGAGGGAGGAGGAGCGCCGACAGCGCGGAGGAGGCGGATCGCAAATAGCGAGGAGGTCGAACGGGACGATATGGAATGAAGGATTGAAGGTTGAAGAGGAAGAGAAGAAGAAAAGTCGGAAGGGGAGCCGGCGAGGCGATTCGCAGAATAAATCGTCAGCGGTCAATGGCCGATTCGAGCTCTCTGTCAGAAGCCAGAGGGTCAGGCGATGAGGCGGTGGGCTCTCTGGTGGTTGGTGGACAGCGCAGACGCCACAGGACAGGGCAGGACAGGGCAGGACAGGCAGGGCAGTGGCAGCTGGATGTGCGTGCGTGCTTGCTTGCCTGCGTGTGCGTGTAGGTGCGTGCTAGGGGATCCTAGAATTCCAGTAGCAGTGGGTTTGCGGATTGGATTGGATGTGGATGTCGTCGACGTGGGAGTGGGAGAATGTGGATTAGGGGATATGGATATAGGTGGATGGAGGGCGGATAATAGGTCAGGCTGAGGTATACCGGTACGTGTGGAGGGCCGTGACAAAGGTGGTGAGAATTGTGGGCACGAGCAGCAAGTGACAGCAACAAGGAAGTCAACGACAACGTTTTTTGTCAATGTCGATGGATGCCCAGACCGAGAATGAGCGCCAGAGCTAAACTCGACTCTGACGGATAAATGGTCCAAGGGAAAAAGCAAGCAGACAGTAACGAGGCCCCGGGCCAAGGCCGGCCGAGGCACCATCGACATGTGCGGAAGTGGGCGGATGATCGCGGCTACGGCCCATTTAGGAAAGAGCGCGGGTGTGTCGACTCAAGGCCATCACATCAAATCCAATGGGAACGCGACTGTGCGGCGCAGCAATTGATGAACTGGCGGAGGCCAATACGACGTGATGATGATGGTGAAAGGCTCACACAGGGTGGGTGAGTATTTTGGCATCCTTCCATGATTGCTTTTCCGGTCCCCTGCTGTCATTCATTACAAGTGCGCGCACGCCGCAGCGCAGAACATAGCCGCACTCACACATGCAGCAACCCCCCTGGGCGACATGGAGAGTCCTCCACCACAAGGCATGGGTATCAGCGGCAATGAGATTGAAGAAGCCAACACGAGTGATTCAGAATATCCCAATAATCATGAAGAATCTGGCAACAAGTGTCGGCCCAAGTGGATTTGATAGACTAATATGGCTGATACTCGAACTGGTTTATGCCTCATCCATGGCCCTGCCCCCTTGGTTCGCAATGCAAATTTGGCACCCGCTTACACGGATAGACCATCGAAATGGAAAGTCAAAAAAGTTTTGACTGCGGGGTTTGTTAGTGGAGATGAATGGCCCGCGCCGGGGGGAAACTTGGCGTCGTCCATTGGTCCGATGATGGCTTCACTCCTTCAAGGTTGTCGTGCTTGTACCTGCGACTTTTTGATCACGTCTTTCTTTGGGTTTGGCGCGCTCCCGACACCTCGGGTTGGGAGCCGAAATGGTAGGCGTCTTTCAGGTGGCTTTATGCGACAACGTGGAAGGCACCAGAAAGGAGTGTAGTATAGAGTACCTCCTCGATCGCATAGACTGCGTCAATTCAATTCAACCTCAACACACACAGAAAAGCTCTGGCCTCCCGCTGAGCCGCCAGACTGAATCCATTGATCCATCCAGAGGGCCTTTCCCCCAACCACCTCCTTCAACTCGCCCCCGCCGCTCACTCACCTTGGCTTAGGCCACTGCGCCGTGGATCGCGGACAGGGAATAGAGAGAGGGAAGGATCCTTGGCCTTGTCCGCTTTGCTTGCTTGGGCCTGGATCTGGACCTGCAACACCTGGGCGCGCCTGGGTTTAGAAAATGCCCGTCACGCAAGGATCCGGGGGTGATCAACTAACAGAAAGAAGAACAGCTGTATCCTTCAAATGGAAAATAAATTCACTCTCAGCTGTCAAAGCTCGAGCGCGGTTCACAGTCTCCAGCCTCCTCCCCAGATTTCGTCCCATTTTCCCAATGGAACCGGAACCCAATAAATCGAAGCCCAAAGAAAACCCCCTAGTCTGGAGTGGTGATTCGTACCTCGTCGGTGACCGGGGTCCTTGGATGAAAAAGCTAGTGTCGTGCGACTGCAGCACCGTTGCGACAAGGTGCGGCGTCGGGCTGATGTTGGATAACTTGGGGACTGCCAGATTATCCCTGGTGCAGCTGAGCGCGTTTACAAGAGATATCAGATAACAGTTTGTCTTTACTCTGGAATCGGACTCTTCTCTGGGGATACTTGCTGAACAACTCATCATGTTATGCATGTCGTCGAAACACACGCTGATCATGTAAATGACAAGCCTCGCCGACAGAGCCCCAGCATCAGAGCTCACCTCACCGCAGAGGCAAAGGAAAGGAAAAGAAAGGCGCGCCGGCGTCCGTGGTCAATAGGCCGGTGTGGGCGCGGCCGGTGGGCGGCGTCCAAGGTAAGGTACCCGAAACCCGCACAGGAGGACAAAAAAAGACATCAACCGGGGCCTGAATGAGACACACACATACGTACATACGTGACAGGGGGTGTAGTGTGTGCGAAGTGGGTGAGAAATGGTGTTAGTACGTACTTGAAGGGTTACGGATCCGTACTACAGTTTCTATTAATCACCTTGTTTCCTTTTATGACGGGTTTACGTATGCGGGACATGAGCTTTACGTACGGCGCACTTGGCAAGGGAAAAGGATGAAATTGCAATGTGTATGTGTACCCGGTGAGGAACTCGTCGAGAAGCCGGCTGGCCGGAGACATGGGACGCGGGGGTGGTTAGATACCGAGCCCGGATGCCGGAGGTGGAGGCGGAGGCGGAAGGCCGCCGAAGAAGGGCTCATCGGTGTGTGTGTGCCTCTGCGCGCGCGCGCGCGTACGTGTGTGTGAGCTGTATCAAAGCATTTACAAAGCTTTCAGGGTTCTCGATTGGATTCCTCTCTATCCAGGGTCTTTCTTTGATATCGCCGTCCGCCGCTTCCCGTCGGTGGCCGAGGTCTCTTGTTCATCAGACTGCCTATTAATGGATGTGCAAGTGTCAAAAGGCTTCTGTCTCGCGTCATCTTACACCCCCAGACTTTTCTCACACCGACCAATCAAGCCCCCATAGGTAACTTGTTTTTTTGCAAGTATCCGCGGTCCCCGTCATGTGCAGCCCCAAAACCAGTACCCGTGCCTGATTATCAGTAAGAAGCCGTCAATTGATGACATGAGACGGCCCGCCGTCTTGGCGCGTAGTCAGAATTACAATACCACGTCGGCATTGTGTGTTTGAGGGTTGTATTTTCAGCTGTCCATGCGTGGGGAATCTTCATGATCGGAACTAGGTAGGGTAATTAATTAACTGACAAGGTGGCGACGGGGGAAGGCTTCATCTTCAGCTCGGCATACCGAGGTCACGTCAGGAACCCCTTGCCAATGGCCCATCTGCTTTCTTTTGGCCCCCTCCTTTCACCACGTTTCTCACCTCAGGAGGCCATTTTCTTTCTTTTTCTTCTCTGTCTATCCTTCGTTTGTCCGCGTGCGGCTGTGGTGGCCTGCATGACAGCGGCGGCAGCCAGAAGATTGCACATGGATCCCATGAGCTCGACTTTGGCACATGCTGGGCCACTCTCGTCTTGTTTCTTTTTCCTCTTCCACAAGATATGTGGAGGGCGTGCGCGCTCTCCCCTGTGGTTGGACAGAGCCCGGATCCATGCTGTTGGTTGAAGGAAACCTGGAGTCGAGGCTGCGATAGCCGAAGAGTTATGGGTCCCCCTCGTAGATTTCCCAGAGGAGAGGCTCTTACACCCTTGTCGATCTCGACGGTAGTTTTCCCACCCAGCTCGTGGTTGGTCCGTAGTTGCGCCTCGTCGACGTCTCTTTAGTTCCAGGCTGAGGAGGGGGAGGACTCCATCAGCCTGCGTCTTGAGCTGGCATGAGGGGCGTCGTGTCTCTTGTTCGTGTTTGTGTTTTTCAAGTCGGTCCCTGACTTGAACAGATCTGCCTTTTCCTGAATCTGTCTCGGCCACTTGTCTTACAAGCATCGACAGGACATGGGATCCCACACCTTTGCCGCGGCCACCCGCAGCACCACCGCTGCCAAGTTCTAGACTTGGATCTGAGATATTGGTTGTTGCCTCGAGGGGGTCGAATATCATGTACGTAGCATACCATATGCTGTCAGAGTCAGGCAGAGTCTATGCCATGGTGCTGCTCAAAAGTCTTGGAACTCTTCATCTCTGTTCGAGATGTGTTGCCATTGACACGCACGTATTCGCATTCAACTGGCTCATGCCTCCATCCCGGTCGCATATTCTCCGCTGTGCTGTACATACGTCGTACGCACAAGTACACGCGCATTGCATCCCGTCTGCCTGTCTCTCCTCTGCCACAGGCAGCATACATACATACGACAGAAGAAAGACAAGCAGGCAAGACAAGGCCCGCTGGTCCTCGGCTCAGGCAGATCCCCTCCCCTCCCTCTCCATCTCCCCGGATTTCTTTTCATGCAGATCGTCCGTCTCAGGCAAGATACGGCGGCAGGCTCGCCAACCGAGGCCAGATGTGAGTGAGATCGATCGCTGCTGGTGGTCAAGTTGCTTTTGTCTCTACTCAACTTGACACAGAGAGACAAGCAATAACTACCGACTCATCCATGGACAAGCCCTTCCCCGCCTCACATCTCACCCTCCATCGATCCCAGGCCTCCCTCACCAGCTGTCAATTGTCAAGACCCCCCACACACTTCAGCGGCCCGGGCGGGTCTCTGTTGAAGATCACCAAGCTTGCTTTTTCTATATTCGTTGCATTATCCATTACTGTACCCTAGATGAAGGCCCCTCTAGCAATGTCACTGCCCCTAACGCGCCCTCTCTGGGACGCCCGTACTCTAGTCTCGCGCTCTTTACAGTCTCCGATGTTGATAGTTACTCCAATAGTCCAGTTCAGTCCACCCCGCCATGTATGTATGCAAGAAATTCAGTAGACGCCAGCAGCATCCAGCCCCACGAAGCTAGACCTGACTGTCTCTCACCTCCATATGAAACCCACCCGTCTGCCGCAGCCGCCGCCTTCAGGTCTCGATAGCCCTGAGACCGCAGGGGACGAAACTTTGGTCGCCCGGGGACGCTGTGGTGCCTGATCCGGTGGCGCGGCGCCGTGGAGGAGCCCTCGCAACTACCTATTCGTGCGCTAGACTTGCATGCGCGGCACACGAGACAGGCAAGACGCGACGGTGAGGTGTTGCGTGACGGCTGCCGCGTCCTGCTCTTGCAGACGCCGAGCTCGTCATGACGTTGTCGTCGTTTCTTCATGCTCTGATATAACCCAGATAAGGTGCTGTGCCTCATGCCCGCTTAAGACGTAGCGAAGCGGCTGTTGGCTCTGATACGCTTGCCGTGTCGGAAAAAGATATACGGGAAAGGCATCATGGCGACCGTCAGAAAGGCCAGCAGCGAAGAAGCCCAATGGTAGTTGAGTTTCTCATACATTTGGTTTCCAAAGAGGGGGAAAGCGGCTGAAAAATCGGTAGTTAGCACTGATCGTGATCTCATGTCATCCCCTTTCAATCCTTCTCTCAGTTCCTCCCAACAAATCCCAACGTCTCCGAGTTCCCCGGTGCCCGCAGGAGCAGCGGGACCCGCACTCCGGAACCGGGGGACGACGACGACGAAGGACGGGCACCGGCGGCGGTGAAGAGATGGGATGGAAGAAGCGAATGGGCGGAGAGTGCGGAACAAGAGGTCAACCAACTCACCAGCAAAGGCACAGCGCACGAATGCATTGGCGGCCAGGGCGCTCGCGGCGTACTGCGGATACGCATCCACCTAGGTATCTGGCGTCAGCACTGTCTTCTTTCTGGCACGAGCTCCCAGCTCAGGCCAAGCTTCCCAGCCTTCTGGGTTACCCAGCATACGGTGAGCCTGTGCTTGTGTGACGGCAACTCACCAGGAAGGTAAAGATTCCGCTGAAGACGAGGAGTGTCCTATAGGTAGCAAATAACAACCGGTTAGCCGCAGCTCTTTGCTTGGGGGATACGAGATCAGGGAGGACGCAATGGCCATGACCAAGCCGTGACTAAGACCAGAGCACGATCCCGTGGATTTGGTTCCTGTCTCAGCAACGAGACATGGGCCATGTACTCCCCGAGGTTGTGCGAGGCCTGCCAGCCTCAGTTGACTTACCCAGCTCCAAAGATGGCTGCTCCGATGATGGGCACTATCCAGTGAACCCAGGGATAGCAAGACCAGCCGAACATGAAGATGCCCGCCGGTACGAGGATTGAGCCTAGGATGGCCGGTGGCAGCCTGAACTCGGGCTCACTCTTACCCTCGACGCCCGATTCCTCGCTCAGTTGGCGGATGAGGTTGACCCGAATACGATGCCACACGGGATCGAGGCCGGCGGCGAGCACCATGCCCACGAGGATACCTAGGAATGTGAGACCGACCTGCCACAGGTTGAAGCCATAGACGTTAATGAAGACGAGGGGAAACGCTCCGAAGAAGAGGTACAGGATGCCTAGGAGGATGGCTGAGAAGATGCACAGGTTGAGACACATGGGCTCGAAGATGAGGAGCTGAAAGGGGCGAAGGAGGGAGCGTCCGATGGCGCCGGCCACAGACTTTTGCGTCTTTTCGTTGGGGGCCTTCCATCTCTCGTCTCCAGTTTCCTTTCGAGTCTGTCTGGCTTTGTCTCTGACCAAGATTGGATCTGTTGATGCTATGTTAGCCCCTGGCACTGTTCAACTCAGAGCAGACAACTCACGATACGTCTCGGGAACAAGAAACACGATTCCCAGCAACAAGCCAAACGCCCAGATCAGCATCACATAGTAGGTCCATCGCCAGTCGACGTTGTAGTTGATGAATCCACCGATAAGGGGTCCGATAGAAGGGCCGACAAACGGCGCGATCGAGAACATGAGCATAGGCGCTTGTAACTCGTTGGGGGCGAAGAGATCACCCACGGTGCCGCCAGACACGGCGAGGAATGCACTACCGGCGAAGCCGTCGAAGAAGCGGCCGACGAGCACAGTCTCGATGTTTTTGGCTACGGCCTGGGGAATGATCCAGATAACGTACATGGTCCACGAGACGAGATAGATGGGCCGTCGGCCGTAGAACTCGCTCAGGGGGCTCATGAACAAGGGGCCGAGTGCAATACCGAGGACGAACAGCGAAAGGCCTAGCGTCGATACAATGCGCGAGTTGCCAAACTCGGCTTGCATCTGGGCATATGTCGACGTGTAGATGGAACTGGCTGCGGTTCTACCACTTGTTAGTATGTTTCTTGGATGTTCGAGATGGTCACTTACACGCAAAAGCTGGCAAACGACACAATAAAAACGATTATCCACTTCCTCGCCTTGCCGAAGCTGCGCGGGCACAGAGGATCTTGGTCGCCGTTCTCAAATCCCACCTCGAAGGGATCCTTCTCTGTCTCGTCCGTCTGCGAGTCCTGGTCGGGATCGCAGCTGTATCCGTTCTGAGACCGGATGTGCTGGAGCGCATTTTCTGCTCGCGACTGCGTCTTGGAGATGCGGCTCGTCGATTGTATGGGAGCAAAGGCGGGAGCGTTATCCTGGGCGTTGATTGTGCCCGAGTTGGTTGAAGCCTTTTCGACGTCGCGATCCATTGTTGAGAATTAGGGCGATGATACACGAGCGAGTCTTGTCAATTGAGTCTCCAACGACGGCACAGATCCCGAGGCTTCCATCTCGACTTGAAAGTGGCAGCTCCCCAGTTCAAATACCATCTCCTAATCAGCCTAGTCCAGCTTCTTGTTCAGACCTCGCTCTCGTCACTCGGTGTCAAGGGACGCCAGTGCATTACTCATCGCTAAACAAGCTTCTTCACCCCACCATGAACGTGGAAGGCAACCTCCAACTGCCCAATAGACGGGCGTCGAACGGGGATCGGCCGTCTAGATCGGATATTAGCTCCCGGGGGGCGGCCGCCTGAAGTTTGCTAGGTAACGGCCCGGCCGATGCAGATGCCGTACAGACGCGCGTTGGTTGAGGGAAAATCAAGACCCCGGGAGAAAGGCATGAGCTTATCCTCCCCTAAAGGTAGCTATTATTATGTGGATAGAATGTATATAGGAGAGGACATCTTTTAGGACATCTTTTGTATGATTTTAGTAGATTTAATACAAATTTATGTTAATACTTTGGAGGAAATCTACCTTGAATGCTGTTCTGGTGTCTTTTTTTTTTCTTGACCCGCGTGATGCCGTAGAGGAGCCCGTGAGTGGATTTCGGTCAGTGTGAGAGGACCGAATAAAGGGTATTCGATGCCGTGAGCTTGCATCGGAAATAGCGGCAGGGCAAAGAGTCAAGGATGGCGAGGGTTGTGGTTTGAGCAGCTCGGCACTTCGGCGAGGCAGCTTATCCATTGCCTGACTCGAGCCTGCAAATCTCCAGTTTCTTGCAGATGTTGGTTCGGTTCCAGGAGCTCGTCAAGCTTCACAGAGCTCTCAAACAAAAGAAAATGACATGCTGATATGATGTCATTCGGCTTTTGGCTGCCGTTGGGGCGTGGTAAGGGTTCGGTAGCGCCGCATCAGTCACGGTTGTGTCAGCAGAGGCGCCTGCACTGAAGTGATGATAATCTGTAGGGTAAGCAAGTCCCCTAGCACAAGCGTCGACGATAACCCTGCATGCAATTAAAGAGTCATGATGATATGATCCATGATGATATCTTTATCTGAGTGGGAATTCAAGAACTACCCAACTTACCTACAGCAACCACCAAACTACCACCAAGCTCTTCCCTCCTTCTCTGCACATTCACATTCCTGTTGTTACCCCCAAGATGCACTTTCAGGCCGAAGAATGCAATAACACTCTGCAGAATGAGCTGATAGGCTGCTCAAAGGACTGATCCTTGATTGAGCCTGTTTCTCACGCCCGCAGCATTAGCGATGCTGCAACCAAGGTACGGCTCTTCCAATGCCAATCCAATGCCTTTATTAAACTTTCCTAACTTCTCCTTTAGGCCTTTAAGCTTATGAAAGGATCCTCTTTAGGCTAAGATCGTTGCGACCGGGCGGGACTGCGTATTGCTTGCCAGGAGCAAGGTATCCATCACATGAAACAAACAACTCAATGTTTCTGGGCAGAGAAAACAAGGCACTCGATCGTGCAATTGTCAAGACTCGCGTTGACTTTGAACTAGCAGATATACTTCTCGAGCAGAAGATTAGATTCCTCGACAGCATTGGTCAATTATTTCATCATTTCGAGCAAACCCCTCTGTGCAACCCAATATCCAGCAAGTCGCTCGATTCGGACCTCACCACCCCCAACCTCGACCAAGACAACCACGTCGTATTCCACTCGACAAGGACAGTTTCTCTGACACAGACTTATTATCCTGGACGTAAATCTACCTCCTCGTTAATCTCCCTTTGCGCGGTTACCTCGGATCGCTCCTTTAGGCTATGCCGAGCCTCAGCAAAACCCTCAATCCACCAATGGATTCGCATACATGAGCACGCCCAAACGTCATCTCAGAACCTACAAGATGCGGGGAGAAGGCGGGGTTGGAGGGTGAGAGATGTCTTTAAAAAGGGGTCATTTCTCTCGAGTTGATGGGATTGAATCATCAGCTCAATTCACTCTACCTACACAACTCCCCAGCTTTCTCAATTGATTACCTAGTCCCCCCTTTCATATCACATCACCATGTCTTCCCAGCTCTACTTCCCCCGCATCTACTCCCTCACCTCTGTCGACCATACTCGGTCCGTCTATGACGAGTGGGCAAAGACGTACAACGAAGAACTCAACCAGAAGAACCAAGACTACATCGCCCCAGCAACAGCAGCCGCCCTCGTCCCCCAAGTCCTGGGGACCACCACCATCGACAAGGACATTGAGATCCTGGACGCCGGCTGCGGCACCGGCCTCGTCGGATCCTTCCTCGCCCGTCTCGGCGCGAAGAAGGTCGACGGGGTCGACCTCAGCCCCGGGATGCTCGAGGAGGCCCGGCTCACCGAGGCCTACCGCAACCTGGACGTGACAGACCTCTCGCGGCCTCTCTCTGCCCGAGATGATTCCTATGACGTCGTGACCTGTGTTGGCACCTTGACGCAGTCCCATGTCGGACCCGAGGCCATCAGTGAATTCGTGCGTGTCGTGAGGCCAGGCGGCCACATCGTCGCCACCGTCATCTCCGAGATCTGGGAGAGCGGCGGATATGAGGGCCACGTGAAGAAGCTCGCCGACCAGGCCAAGGTCAAGGTTTTGTCCACCGAGGTCCGAGACTACCGGAGAGGAGCAGGAGCCAAGGCCCGGTACCTGGTGTTGCAAGTTGTCTGATGATGGTGATGATATTACATGAGTGATGATGATATCGCGTGTGTGCGTGTGTGTGTGTGGCCCCTTTCAACACAGGAGCAGCAGGAAAAGTCCGGTTCGAGAGCAACGTCGACACCCTGGTCCAACAACGGAGAATTCTGTCCTCCGCCCCTCGGCAATGTTGGTGATGATAACGATGCTGGTGAATCTGAGAAAGTGCATTGAGGTTTTCGGTTTCAACAACGACGACGACAATGAGACGACAACAGCAACATCACGAGTGACCTCGACAAGGTATAACGTGAACGGAATCTCTTACACATTCCTTCAACAGATGCAAACCAAAGCAAAACATAATATACAAAGGGGGCTTCCGAGCCTCGAAAAATGTCTATGCCTCCTGAATCGTGACGTATCCGCCATCCAACACCGACTTGTAACCCCCATCTAGATTATACACATCGACTCCCTTCTGCGCCAGAATCCGATACGCGACGTACGAACGGTATCCGCTCTTGCAGTGGACAATCGTTGGAACTCCTCGCTTGATCTCGTCTGCCCGCTCGCGCAGGTTCACCAGAGGTATGTTCTTGGCCCCCTTTAGATGACCTTGGCTGTACTCCTCAGCACCTCGCACGTCGATGATCTGAAAGTCTTCGAGGTTGCGGGTTCCCCTGGCAAACTCTCCGGCATGGACGAGCTTCACGTCACCGCGCACGATATTGCTTGCCGCAAAGCCAGCCATGTTGACAGCGTCCTTGGCAGCTCCATAAGGAGGCGCGTACGCCAGCTCCAAGTGTTCGAGGTCCTCAACCGTCATCCCTGCTCGCATAGCCGTAGCAAACACATCGATCCGCTTGTCCACACCCTCCTTACCGACGACCTGAGCGCCGAGAATCTTTCCACTCGAGTTCTCAAAAGCCAGCTTGACCGTCAACGGCGACGCTCCGGGATACCATCCTGCATGCTGAGGAGGGTGCACCGTCACGTACTCGTGCTTGATACCCAGACGATCGAGGTTCCTTGTAGAAAGGCCGACTATACCGACCGTCTTGCCAAAGACCTGGCATACAGAGGCGCCGAGGTTGCCACGATACTTGATCCCCTTGCCCGAGATGTGATCAGCAACCAGACGGCCCTGACGATTCGCTGGTCCTGCCAGGGCCGTCTGCGCTGGCTGACCAGTGACGAGGTTGAGAGTTTCAACCATGTCGCCGACGGCGTAAATATCCGGGTCCGAAGTCTGCATGAACTCATTGACAGAGACCCCTGTTCTCCCCAATTCCAAACCTGCCTCTTTCGGGATGGCAGTCCTTGAGCGGATGCCAACGGCCATTATGACCAGGTCTGCAGGAACAGGCTCTTGTCCTTCAGCAAAGACCAAGCCGGGCTCAGAGTCTGAAGCACTGGTGATCTTTGTAACCCGGGCATTGAGATTGAGGTCGACGCCGTTCTTGCGGAGCTCCTCGTCAACCACTTCTCCAATCTCGGGGTCCACCACGGGAAAGACGTGTTGGTCGAATTCGAATATCGTCACCTCGATGCCCAGTCGACGGAGATTCTCTGCTGCTTCAAGTCCGATGAAGCCACCACCAACGACAACAGCTCGGCGGCAGCCCTTCTTAGAGATCATGGCTTGGATCTCTTGAAGGTTGGGGATGGTCTGGAGCGTAAAGACGTGCTCGGAGTCGGCCCCCTCAATCGGAGGAATAAAAGCTTCAGCTCCCAAGGCCAGTACCAACTTGTCGTACGGAACCAAAGACTCTTCCCCAGACGAGAGATCACGGATAGTTGCCGTCTTCTCATCTCGTTGAATCGACTTCAGCTCAGTGTTGGTTCTGGCGTCAATATTGAACCAAGTCTTGAGCTTGTCGACAGTCTGAACGTGGAGCTTCCCTTCGCTTTCAACCACACCGCCGAGGGCGTACGGAATACCGCAGTTGGCGTAACTGACGTATGGTCCTTTGTCGACGACGGTGATTTTGGCGTCCTCGTCGAGACGGCGCAGACGAGTTGCGCAGGACATTCCGCCGGCCACGCCGCCGACGATGAGAACTTGTTTGCTAGGCGACATTGAAGATGCTTGTCGTGAAAATATCTGACTGAATTGTATGTGCGCTGATGACTCTGGATGTAATCTCGTTCCGGCTGAAGCACCCAATAGTGACTTATATATCACCGACCGCGAGTTCGCGACAAGCGACGAGTGACTCTTCCATATTCGAATGCTCATGATGGATTTGCTTGCTTACAAGGCCATGATTCGATTTTTCGGGATGCAAAGTTGGAAAGCATCACGAAAAAGCCGGCGAGATTATGAATGTGCTTTGGTCATGGTCGCCGAACCGATTCGGGGACCAAAGAGGTGAAGACATCGCCGACTGAGAAATCGGAGTTTTATCAGGCCACCCACGCCACCATTTCCAGCCACGAGCTGAGAGGTCCAGTGTTTTCGATGCATTCTTCGATGTGCGAATTGACGAGATTGCCAAGAAGCTAGAGAAAAGGCTGCTTTTGTGCCGTGGTCGCTCCATGGCGATACTCGCGATACTCGTACTGAACTGTTAGGATAATCTCACAATAATATTTAGAAGGAATAAAAAGAATATTAATAGAAGCGAGACTAAACTTATGAGTATACAAAGCTTATATTACCTATCCTTTTCAATGTTCTGTGGTGTGTGACTTGACGAGACTGCGCAAGCCAAAGATAATACTACTTTTGCGCCTTCACAGCACGATCAAACTCCACCACCTCATAAGGTGAAATCAATGAACATGTCCTCCTAGACCCCCTGGTTCTCTATGAGAATAAAAAGAGGGATGAAAAATGAAACTATTTAATAGTTCTTCATATTAAAGGAACAGTCTTGACCCACCAATGGTGAACAGTATTGGAGTTCATCCCAACCGTCCACCAAACTCCAACACTGCCCATCACCGGCAACCCATTGTAAGACTTCATACCCTTTAATAGCAATAAGAGACTCTCTAAGAGTTATTCATTGCCTTAGATCTTTTCCTCCTAATCTAAGATTACTATCATACACTAAATCTCATAAAATACTCATAAGCATTTACTGAGGATAGTCTTACTGGCCTGTCAAATTGTCAAACCGATGTGTGCCAATGGATGCCTGATGTTGGCCCTGAGCAACGGCAGCCGCTCCTCTCGCTCCTCGTGTTTTCCTGCCCATCTTCTCCTCTCCTTCGCGCTTCATGCTCAGCTTTCCCTCTTTCAACACTCTGTCTGCGATCACCCAAAGGAAGCCCAAGTAAGCAGAAATCTCCCTCCTTTCATCTCCTTTAGAATCTTCCCCCTCACTCCCTATACGCGACGTTCTGACGCTCCCTCCTCCAAGCTCCTCTTTCCTTGCCTTTTGGAACCATGTCATCATCTATCGCAGCCTGAGCAGCCTGTCCTCCGCACTGACAGATCACGAACTGAACAGATCATAGCGCATCAGAGATAGGCGCCGGGAGATCTGCCTGGAGTGTGCTCGCATTATGACTTGTGGTGAAAATGCTATTGGTGGTATTGCTGATGGCTGCCGTCACTATTGTGAGTTTTTACTCAACTTGCCTTGGATTGGAGCTTGGAGACTTACTAACACAACTATTCAGATGGTTCCAAACGATGTGCTGGCTGTGTTGACAAGGGGTACGATTGCACAGAGGTATGTATCCGGCAGTCGACAGAAATTGCTTGTACTAACTTGGAGAGATCAAGAATGATGAGATGGCCTAGGAGTCCCGCAAGCTTGGAGAGCACCACGGTACTTGGGTTGCCAATGACAGCCCCTCCACGATCCCTATGGCACTGCGACACGCCCGATTCCAGTTCAAATGGCTCATCACCAACCGCGAGAATGTCAGGGGGGGGTCTGAAAACACGATCGCCAGACTGACTTTGGCTGTCCAAATTTGCAATGACGCCATCGCGGATGTTCAGCGTACCAATGGTGCCATTCTGGAAGAACTCCGTCGTCGAGGCCCAGAAGAGTCCCAGGTAACAGGTGTTGCTACGACGCAAGAGGATGGCACCTTTACGGAGGCTCAAAACCAGTTTCTCAATGGGATCACAATGAAAGGTGGAAACTTTCTGAATTGACTCGCCTAAAGAGTCTTGACAGACTCAGCGCCACATGGTGCCAAGGGAGACTTTGAGAATACTCTATGTGGAAGATGTAGCCAAAGATGCTCTCAGTTAGCTCGTCACTGAAGCGGCTCACAAGCCTCACCCTAGATGAATCAGTGCTCTCTCTCATTCTATGACCTTCTCTCTTTCTCTCCAACTTCAGGTTGTCAGTGAATCACAGCCTTATCACTCTCCATGTCTTTGCTCCTCTGCCTCTCCATCTTGGCATCTTCTCCTCGCTCTCTCATCTTATCTAACAGACACTCCCCTGTAATCCAATAAGATATCTTTTATCTCTTATGTGAGTCCTCTAATATTTACATAGCGTTTAGCCATTGATCCCTGCTCTCTTTATTTCGTTTTATACTGTGCGGTATCGAGAGTCTCTTGCTCACATTATAGCTTTAGACAAGACCAGGAGAACAGCAAGAGAAAGACCAGAGAAGCCCAGAGAAGCCTTAGTAAGTGAATCACCACCTCTTTTCATTTCGTCTCCTTACCCGCTCTATAAAATCCTCCTCTCTCCATTCTTTCTCTCCATCCTCTTCCTCTTCCTCGACCTCAAATTTCCTCTCTTTGCATTCGCCCTCATCAAAGAATAAGTAAGCAGACATCTCCCTCTTGTTATGTCCCTCTTCAAACCCTCTCCCTCCAAACCCTCCACTCTCTGGCGCTATTGCCGAGGACCTCATTTCTGCCAGCTTGCTTAGCTGTCTTCAACATGGCGCCATCGGTAACGGACCTCCCTGTTATCCACACTGAGTTGTGAAACGGCATACCCGAGGGCGTAGTCAACAGAACGGGCGTGGAAATGTGGCAGCATCAACTTCCCATCGGAACAACTACGAGAACACAACATCGATTGGAGAGTTTAGGACACTGGTCGTGGACTGTTGTAGGCTTCATCAGGGGGCTTTGACGTGATAACGGAGCTTTTGGAGGCCGGCAATACCCCTGTGATAAGCTTGCGCTAGAATCATCTCCCTCACATCCCGCTTCTTCATCGCGACTAACCTCTAGGAGTCGGCTCTCCCCTCCATCGCCAGACGCGAATGTCGATTGTGTTGAGTTGATATTAATTCTCGCCACAGCTCTCTCGAGGCCCGCGATCCAGATGAGGGCGATCTCAGTATCTCGGCTGAGGAGAGAGCCGAGTACCCTGGGTCATACTTACCGGCACCGGTCCCCCTTCAACTTTCTGGCTTGACTGGGGAATAACACTACGATAGAATACAATCAAGGTATTTACGACAAGTCTTATTGCGGAAAACTTCCCATATCTCAACCGACGCGCCCGACCCGCAGCATTTCGAGTGTTATGGCCCAATGTGCCATCGTGGCACTTCGAACGAGACTCCGAAAACGACCAAGAGAACGACGAAGACGCCGAGCTAGAGCGATCTCGACTCTTCTTCGACCAGTCATTCCGAGAACCACCTCCACTATTTTATAGCGAGCCTCGACAAGAGCTCAGATCTCCTGCTCACCAAACTTCTCTTCACCCATCGCAGGAGTCCAGATCTCCCCTCCGACAACCCTCTCAACACCCTTCGCAGAAGCCCAGCTCTCCTTTCCGAAGACTCTAGATGAGAGTAACTTGTCTAATACGCGTCATAAGAAGAGAAGAATACGAGACTTTTCTAGTCTTTTTTTTTTTACTAATTCTCTTCTTCTTTATCCTAATAATCATCACGAGAAGCTGAATCACAGCCAACGTCGCAGAAGTAACTCGCTCTCGAGTGGTCCCCTCTGGCTCATCTCCCACCACAGTTGACAGACAGATCGGTATCAACACTCGCCTTGTAACCAGATATCTTCCCGACAAACCGAATACTCCCAAGGCCCTCTGTCGGCACCAAATTCTCATAGTGCCCATGTTTCCGCGGTCTCATCGATGCCAGCCCGGAGGCTCCTGGCAACGAACCAAACGTGGTCCTAGATGAGGGCACGATGTACGATTGGAACTCCTCTGACCAGTGCTACTTGCCACGGCGACTTAGTCGTTACCGAAATCTCCTAGACTCCCGCCTCTCACCCACAAGGAGGCCGACCAATAACCACCTCCTCGCAGCTATCAAGGCTACCAGGGCAGCTGGCGAAGATGAGACTATCTACCGGGCGCTTAGTGACTCGATTGCTCACCACGACCGCCTTCAGATCTCTGAAGAGTCATTATCAATTGTCTCGGGCGATATACAACATTCGAGCCCGATCTCCCTTTCTAAGGTCGGTCATGCTAACCGATTCGATGTTGAACGTCGGGCAAAAGCATCCAAGGGCTGCAGGGCATTCTAGCGAAATGCAGCTTCATTTCATACCCTCATCGAAACCCAGTGAGAAAGACGCTACACGTGTTCGCGCCTGGATCAGAAGCAGAGTCTGCGCCATTGCATTCCTGTCTGCGAAGTTTCTGGTCACCTTGTGGGATACGTTGAAGATGAGGTGGACGATCTAAGAGGTGTCATAAAAAGAGAAGCCTATAAGGCTATTATGCTCATAAATTTAGTCTCCCTTTTGCTGAATCTACTCTTAATCTTCCTCATTATCATCGTAAGATCATCCTGCGAGTTTGATAGTGTGAGTGTCGCTGCGGCGCAGGCGTAACTCGGTCTCATAACCAGTTCTCAGCCCTCAGTACATGATCATTCGGCATCTTTCTCTCTCTCTCTCTCCAGGAATTGTGTAATGTGCTCGAAAAGCTCCTTCTGATGGGAAATAAAGTCAAGAGACTTTAAATGCGCAACGGGTGCGCTCAACATGGCCCCTAGCATAGAAGCGTCAGGGGCCGCGTTTTGAACGGCATCAATTACTCTGAAGGTGTTACTCACCCTTTCCCCGAGTGCGTCACACTTTTCAAACACTCGCTCCTTATCGTAGGGACACGGCTCGAAATCCTCAGACGGGAGAAAGCCTGCCCCTATGAGTAAGACCCGAATAAGGCCATCGATGGTGCCAGTGAAGTTGTTGCCATCTGATGGAGCCAGGGCGGACTCCAAAGGGGAGAATATCCTCTCCTATAGGGCGTCAATGTAGCCCTGAGTCGTGAGAGACCTCGGAGTTGGTTCCGAGACGAGGTACTCTTCGAGGTTACCCCAGACATCGGCACGGTTGGGTAGGCCTTGGATCCGCTTCAGGACATTATCCATGAAGGCTTTATCCAGGCACCTCTTACCTCCGGCTTCGGTCTCAGTGTCGGTCTATATATCGGTTTCGAGCCCTAGCTCTTCTTCAAACTCGAGTTTGATCTTTTTGGTATCGGGCTGCTCGATGGCGATCTCGTCTCGGAAGCGCTTTAAAGTATCATCCTCTGCCAATCGGGCAATATTCTCGCCGTTCCCATCCCACGTCACGTTACTTATTTGTACTTGAGATTCGATACGGTCGTGAGGAATTCGGGGATGCAAAAGGGCCTTGAGATCGAACCCCATCCGTACTCGAAAGGGCATTTCATCGGCTGGGGTCGTAGCAAGAGGAGCAGGGCGGGGTGTTTCTTTGAGCTTGGTCTGAGTGTCCCGAATAGAGCATATAAGCATCTAAGTAGAGCTGGACGCATTCTAGTATAGTCATGAGAAGATGTGAAAAGGTGATGAAGAGGGTGAGGTTGTAGAGAAGAGAAGAGGAGGTGGGGGAGAATTTATAGATGTGAAGTGGCAGTGAATCACTGCTGGAAACATTACTGCGTTGGTTGCAAAATGGATACTTGAAAACTCCAAGGTCTGTTTGGGTGCAAACGCATTCTCCCATGACTGATGTTCAACAGTCTCGATAACCGCAGCTCTGCCATGATGCCCAATGCTAAGCAAAACAGCGGACAAACAGCAATCCATCTCCATCCCGCATCATCAAACTATCAAGACAATCAAGTTTCAGGGTGTCAGATCTGAACACAGTAAGTTGGCAGTTTGAATCACACACATTATATGTTTCTTAGGCATTTGAAGCATAACAAACGGGCATGTTCCTCTACCCACCAAGGGTATATACAGACCAACACCAAACCCGCACAGAGGGCGTGATCGAGAATCAAACCATAACAACTATGTCATTGATATCTAGTTTTTCAACATGGTCACTAAGACTCCAAGGACAAATAATGCAGAGGACAGGGTCAGTCCACCACTTACACGACATGTGGTTAAAGCGAGCATTCACAATGAGTTGCATAGAGTGCATAAGCAAGGTTATGAAAGTGGAATATGGGGCTTGTTTTATGAGCGGTACGTACCTTATCTGCTATCGCATCGGCGCCGGCTGAACAAACATCCGATGACTGACCAATCATGACGGACCGCGCCCGGAAATGTGGTCATGGGCTACGGGAAGGCGGGCAGCCTCGCTTCTCGCTCCAGCTTCTCCTCGCCGTCACAGCACGTTTCTAACAAAATTGCATTTGTTCAACTTTTCGACGCGAACACGACTCGTCTTTTGGTATTGAAGATCCCCTCGACCTCGGGGACCGTCAGTACCATTCTACGCCCTCCCACTTCGTCGTAACTCGTCAAAACCCGCCTCGACCCTCGTCGTTCCCTCCGCCCACAACAAGTTTCCCCCTCGGTCCCATCGTCAATCCTGCCTTCGCCCGCCATGGCGTCGCAGCAGGTCCTCTTCGCCGAGACCATAGCTGGCATGAAAAAGGCCTTTAAGCGGAGAGCTTATGGTGCGCAAACTCCCATGCGCCTGTCGCGTCTACGAGTCTCGCAACTGACCACGCCCGCCTGACAGAGTCCGACTCCGATTCCGAGATCGAGAGCTACAGCAATCGCGGCCACAAGCTTCAGAAGCGAGCGCGATTTGCCCATCAAGGGCAATTGGTCCCTACCAACGGCCCAAGCTCATATCGAGAGGTCCGTTGCCGTCGCGATTCGTTCCCGATCAAGTCTGACTGACCCGAACAGTACGTCGAGTATGCTGGCGTTCGACGACCGATCATTCATCGCAACCCGCCCTTGATCGATGAGGAAGGATATGAAGTAGAAAGCGACGAGGAGGATGAGGACCGCATTCAAGAAGCCGAGGCTGCTGCAGCAGAACTGAACCCCTACGCCAATATTCAAATAGAGAGTATGTCAGCAGTCGGACCAGTCAACAATAAAGCTAACAGGACCAGACATTCTCGCTCCGCTCACTGCATCGACCGATTTGCCGACACATCCAACCCTCTCGAAGCCCTTCACATCCAAGACCCTGACCAAGCTTGTCGACCAAAGTTGCGACATCATGCGCAAGGAGAACCGTTCCCTGTGGCAAGTGAGACACCTCCTAACCGCGTTGTGCGGCGACTATACCTGGGTGCCATGCTCCATGATGGTACGGCCTTCGGATATCGAGCTCTACACAGACGACCACGTTGCGCGTCACCTATTAAGCCTCTCCAAAGCACAACCACAACTTACCAACGGTGGCACCCAACAAGAAAATGGCATCCCGCCCGCAGATCCTGTACCGGACATGACTGGCGACGGACAGGTTTCCGACAAGGACGCAGCGGAGGATGCAGACATCACCATGACAGATGCTGAAACCGTTGGTGCTGATGACTCGCACCTAGACAATGCCAAGGACGACAAGGGCGAGACAACAGAAACCACCGAAAAAGATGGAGCAGTGCAAAGTTCCGAGGCGCAGAACGAGGGTCAGGAGCCAGTCGACAAGGCCAATGCATCGGAACCATCAAAGGGTGGACCAGAAAACGGTGTGGACCAGCATGTCAACAAGGGCAAAGAAGCCGGTCCAGGTCCAGCGCCGACAGCTGCGACAGACGACACTCGTCGCCAAAACGAACTGGCCGAGGCTATCGCACAAGATGTCTCGATGACCTCGGGAGGACAGGACCCAACGTTTGTACATCCCATGTTCATCGCTCCATCAGGGGCAAAACCAGATCGCGACGTGGGGTTGCCTGAACAAGAAGCCGAAGATATCCGAAGACTGCTTGCTCTATATGTGCAAAAGCAGGAGGAGGTTTGTCGGGGGCAAGAAGACTGTTCTTGGGTCTCCTCAAGGCCGACCAACTGCGCAAGAGTGTCCTTCACTGGTCCAAGGCGGAGGCTCATTCAGGGGTCAACCGGGACATGTCGGACGGTGAGGACTGGTATGACAAGGAAGAATGGGGCCTGACAGAGGATCTCAAGAAGGGTCAGGATGAAGAGGAAGAAGATACCCAGACAACGGGCAAGAAGACGAGGAACAGGAAGTGAAAGCTACCGGTCTCCTTCTTCGGTGACGCCTGTGGTACATATGACGGAGCACAGCTGTCGGTTCAGATGGGATGGATGATAATGACGGGTTCCATTGTTGAGACTTTTTATTTGGGCGTTTCCAGGACGGCGTTTGGAACAGACGGCACGGCAGGGCTTGAAGCCGCCAGAGAGCGTATGGGCATGGCTCGGCAAATGCCGATAGAGATCTAAATGCATCAGTTTTTCGTTGTGAAAGAGAAATAGAAGGGAATTGAGATGCATACACGTTGCCCGCGTGAGCAGCCAAGCTGAAGAGTAGGTGAGAATCTGCGGGGAATGGATGTTTGGTGGAGAGTGGATCTCGAGCTCCGGGTGCGGTGCCCCCATCAAAGGCCCCATTAAGCCGACCTCAGCCCCCCATAACGGGTCCATAACGGGCCCGGTACAGTGGGGATGAGGCCTGAGGGTCCAGGCCTCTCCCAGCGCCTGCCTTTTAATTATGACGCGGGTCTCCCGCTTTCTACTTTCTTCCATGTGACAGCGCACCTTCTTTGTTTCTACTCTTTCACTCACCGTCCCTTCTGTAGGAACAACATCATCTCCTACTCTCCTTAAGGATCGATTGAAGAGCCCGTGACTCTCTGTTCTGTGTGTGAACCTGCTGCTTCATCATCTCCCTCATCATGGCTTCCTTTGTGAACGAGCTCGTCGAATACGTCGACCTTAGCAAGCAGAGCTTGTTGGGTAAGTCTTGCCAGCTGGCCTTGAGAGCTCTGTCCCTCTCTCCCTCAATTGTCAATCAATTGGATCATGTCTGACTCTGGGTTTTCTGTTGCTGCTCTTCAGTGTCTGCGTCCTCCATTGCCTTCAATCCCCTCTTTTGGAAGTGAGTTCTCGTCGTCTCTGCGTGATGCCATGAATACTAACCGTCGTGTCAAGCATCGTCGCCCGCCAAGGTAAGACAAGAGGAGCTCACAGCTTAGCCCATGTCGTCGACTGACCCTCGTGCCCATAAGAATACCACAACAAGCTCCTAACAAAGCTCTTTGGTGGAAACTCCAAGGTCGGATGCTATGCCCTCGCTGCCACCATCTTCTCCCTCGGCATGGTCCGCGACTACATCTACAAGAGCGCCATCGCCGAGCAGCCCTCGCATCCTCTCCTCGATAGTGTCTACGTCCAAGCCGCCGCCCTCACCCTCTTCGCCGTCGGCAACGTCCTGGTCGTCACCTCCACCTGGCGCCTCGGCATCACTGGCACCTTCTTGGGTGACTACTTCGGCATCCTCATGGACGAGATGGTGACGGGTTTCCCTTTCAATGTGACCAGCTCCCCCATGTACACGGGCTCCACCATGAGCTTCCTTGCCACCGCTCTGTACTATGGCAAGCCTGCCGGTATCCTGCTCACTGTCTGGGTGTACATTGTCTACAAGATCGCCCTGCTATACGAGGACCCCTTCACCTCCGAGATCTACGCCAAGCGTGAGCGCGAGCGTGCTGCCGGCAAGAAGCAGAACTAAACGGCTCGCCTTGAATCTATCCGGGCACGGAGGTATATATGGCGAGACGGCTCTACACGTTCCGCCGACGCACAAGACCTACATACAAAGAGTCTAGATGCATCAGCCAGCGCACACTTTCGGCGACGGGTTTGAACATGAAAGCTACGCCTTTCAACAGGCCGGGCGCCTCTCAACAGGCGAAAGGGAGTTTTCGGGGATTTTGAACAATAAAAAAACAGGTTATCGACATCAACCAGTCGACGGGGAATTTTGCATTTGACTTACATATACCAACACCAACAACAAATAAAGATTCACATATCAGGAATCCAATTCCTTTCAAAACTCACTAGACCGGACCCATTTCACTACCAGCTCGTCAGAGACAGGCAGGGACCGTCGGAACCTTCAATCGGAGGGCTTTCGGAGACAACGGGGGAGGCCTGCCTCAGGCCGTGTTCGCTTTCAATGCATCCTCGGCGGTATGGGCGTAGTTCGGCCGGTGTGTTCCGGCCTTTTGTTGCTTCTTACGATGATTGCTTGGACGACTAATATACTATACAGAAAGGATGATGAGCACAAGAAAGGCAGGGGTAAGGCTACTATGAGGTACGACAGACAAAGATACCCGTTAACACGTCATTGTACATTCATCTAGTAAGCCATCTAGCTCATCTAGTTATTTCTCGTCAGTTGATTTGAGAATCTACTCTACACTTCAGTAACTCCCATCGATGCCTATCTCAAAGAGTCATGTTGAATTCTATACCATCATGTCTCTGCACGCCACAACAACCCGCGCCATCCAACTTTTCATTCTCAAAATTCATAAAACAACGCCGTCTCAGATTCATGGTAAATTCCTCTACTTCTCTTCAGGCTTGTTGTCGGGGAGCAGGTCGACAGCGGAGGCCTCGACGGGTTTCTTCTCGGTAGAGGCCGAGCCCTCCTTCTCAGCAGCACGGAGAGCGAGCTTCTTCTGCTTCTTCTTATCCTTGGCAGCCTTCTTAGCCGCGGCCTTTTCCGCCTCGAGGGCCTTCTGCTTTTTGATCTCCTCACCACCAAAAGCCTCACGCCACTCGTCGAGTTTGGACGCGGGGATCTGAGTAAAGAGGAGCTTGGGCTCGCCAATCTTCTGACCCGGCTTGATAAGGTCACCGGTCCAGGTTTCGGGAATTGAAATGAGACCTGGGCTGCCGATCTGCTCGAGGATGGCCTCACCAGTAGAGGGCATGTAGGGGTGGACGATGCTGGCGAGGAGCTGAAGGTGGTTGATTCCAAGACCGATAACAGCGGCGCAGCGGTCCGGCTCCTCAGCCAGGAGCTGGTTGTTGAGCTTGCTGTCCTGCAGAAGCTTGTTTCCGAGAGCAGAGATGTGCATAACGGTAGCGAGGCCAGCACGAAGCTTAATGGCATCAAACTGGGTGATGTAGGTCTGCAGGGCCTCGTTGACCTCCTTCTTGTGCGCCTCCAGACGCTCATCCGTGTACTTGGTGTAGTCAGGCACAACACCATCCAGCTTGGCCTGACAGAACTTGAGGATTCGCTGGTTCAGGTTACCCAGGTTCTTGAGGAGGTCGTTGTTGTTGGCGTCAATAAACTCTGGCCACTTGAACTCGGAATCGGCCGTCTCGGGTCGTCTCGACAGAAGGTAGTATCGCCAGACGTCGGGATCAACGCCAGTCTCCTTGGCAGTGTTGCCAAACACACCGACACCGCGGGACTTGCTGAACTTGCCACCCTCGTAGTTGAGGTACTCGGTCGTCGACATCTTGTGGACCTTGGTCCAGTTCTCTCCAGTTCCAAGCTGAGAAGCAGGGAAGATGATGGTGTGGAAGCTGGGTGTCATGTTAGTCGGTGCCTCCATTGGTCCTAAATCACGTCCTTGGAAGTCACTTACGGCACATTGTCCTTGCCCATGAACTGGTAGAGCTTGACGTTCTCGGGGTTCTTCCACCACTTCTCCCAGTTGGTACCGTCCAGGTTGCCGGGGTCTGTCAAGTTCTTGGTAATCGAGACGTAGCCAATGCAGGCATCGAACCAGACATAGAAGACCTTCTCGGCGTACTCCTCATCGCTGAGTCCATCAAGACCCTTGGGGATAGGAACACCCCACTTGAGATCTCGGGTGATGCCACGGGGGAGCAGACCCTTGTCGATCCATGCCTGGGTGATGGAGATACAGTTTGCGCTCCAGTCGCCCTCCTTGCTGCTCTTGTGGAACCATGGGACGAGCAGATCCTTAATCGCGTCCAGGCGCAGGTAGAGGTGCTTGGTTCTCCGCTTCTCGGGGGCGGTACCGTCGACCTTGCATCGGGGGTTAATCAGCCAGCCAGTCGCCTTAGCCTCGACATGGTCGTCGTCCTCGTTGCTGGGCTCACGTTCGGGCTCGAAGGGGTCCAAAAGTCCACCGCAGGCATCGCATTGGTCTCCGCGAGCACCAAGGTCGTGGCAGATGCTGCACTCTCCCTCGACGAAACGATCAGCAAGGAACTTGCAGTGGGCGGGGTCGGCGCAGAATGGCTGTGTAGTCTCGCGCTCCTCGATAAGGCCGTTCTTCCAGAGATCAGAAAAGATCTGCTGGACAATCTGGGTCTGTTGCTCGGTCGGTGTTCGGCCGAAGATATCAAAGTCGATTCGGAACCAGTCGTAGACTCCCTTGTGAAGGGCGTGGTACTTGGCGCACAGGTCGGAGGGGGAGAGGCCCTCCTCCAAGGCTTTGGTCTCGGTAGCGGTACCGTACTCGTCGGAACCGCAGATGTAGATGGTGTTGTGACCGCGGGCTCTGCAGTAGCGAGCAAAAACGTCGGCTGACAGGACACTGCCGATGATGTTGCCCAGGTGGGGGATGTTGTTCACGTAGGGCAAGGCGCTGGTGATGAGGATGTTGCGCTTGCCCTCTTCGGGGAGAATGGGGGCTTTGGAACCCATGTTTGAAGTCGCAGCTAAATGATGCACCGACTCGAATAGAGAAAAGAGAGGTTCCGGGTCGAAGGATGAATGGTATCGAGGTGTTGGTGAGTCACAAAGCCGCGATAACGCCTTCTGCTGTCAAAATTCGTAGGTGGGATGGCGGGGGCGGGGGAGGGGCGATTGGAGAAAGCCAGGGTGCGATCACGGAGGGTCTAGGGTAGATTCGGCAGGTTCCGAGATGCGAATTGGTGATGAATGTTGGTATGTTTGTGGTAGAATTGAGATGAGGTTGTTTAGGATGAAAGAGTTTTATACGCCCTCTTTTGCTTGACTCATATCCTCGGGACTTGTGGCGGGTAGGCCAAACCAGGAACGGTGTGTCAAATTCACCTTGTCATGAATCAAGACGCCCTTGCTTAGACATAACGACACACCTAGATAATCGATCATACGTGCTTGATGGCAGCTCTGATGAAATTGTGACCATTTTTACATACCCTCTACTATACTGAACTGTCTCGACTGTTGGTATGGAGTGGAATGATACTCATACCATATTGTAGGTAGCTTCACGATATCCGATAAGAGAGACCCGTCCAAACACGACCCTTGTCAGCTCCCAAATGTCAAGACTCAAGAGTGTACCTATACCTACAGTGTAAATGATGATCTGTCCAAGGTCACACCATATTGTGATGGGCATGTTTCTGTTGCAGCTTGCTCCGAGTCTGTCCACAAACAGTCCTTCAATAGTTTGACGTCTGTTTCACAGCCTCTCTTACAGACCCTGGCTCCGTTCAAGGTCACCTTTCTCGGCTGACCGTGGACCTTGACAGTGACGACAGCAGCTCCACCGAAATTGGAAGGAAGCCCCGCGTCACGGACCGCGCTCTTGCAACCCCACCATACCTCCCGACTACTGTATCGTGCTTGCCTTGGCTAGGACCTCATTGTGCGCCTGACTACCTACCCTGCTCTTGCTCCCATCTGAGCTCTTCACGATAAGCCTCTCTTTCGACATCAAGGCTTAAAACAGTGCGCTCTTGCGCCTGTGTAGACGTCTCATCGAAACCTAGCGCGCTTTCAAGACTTGCCCTATCTGGCTTCAGCCTCGGTCGCTCTTGATCGGGCATCCAGAGAGCTCCCAAGAGCTATCCCAGCAACACAGGATAGCATCATCCTGGGAGTCTGCAGCCCACTGCTGTACAAGGCCCAAACGAGAGAGCACATACACAGTTTAGCTTCATAGCTCGTCGCCAACATGTTCCAACAGGTATGATCTGCTTCTACACCCCGCGCAGTCTCGTCTTTCAGCCCTATACCCCATCAGCTCATGACATCTCTCATGAGTCATTTACCATCAACCTAGTATCCCCATGCTACTCTGTTTGAGTCTCATAGCTAAGACTGATAGAAACCCTATTCGGCGGTAACCGTCACCATCGAGAACCTTACCTCAGAGTCATACGAGGAGGAGGATCTCAGCGGCATCCCCGAGCTCGTCGAGGTCATCAAGCTACAAGCTTCCGGCCCAGGAGAGGCAGCCCGCGCTATCCGCAAGAAGCTCAAGTATGGAAACGTCCATCGCCAGATTCGCGCCCTCGTCATTCTCGACGGCCTCATCCAGAACGCTGGCGAGAGGTTCCAGCGCACCTTTGTCGATGAACCGCTTCTCGAGCGGCTGCGTGTTTGTGGCACATCCCAGCTGTCTGATATCGCTGTGAGGAACAAGTGCAGAGAGCTTTTCCGAGGATGGACGCAATATGCTGGGACCCCAGGTCTGGACAGGATCGCAAGACTTCACAAGGTAAGTGATACCCCATCGCCGACTAGATAGGGTGCCGACAGTCCCAGGAACTACCCAAGAGGAAGCAAGCCGTCACTCAGGAGAGGTCCAAGGTTCTTAGGGAAACGGAGGAGAACCCCTTTGTCGACGACGAGCAGGAGGAAGCTGCCAAGGCAGCTCGGCAGGCTGCCAGTTCATCCAATGCGCCGCCCACAGCCGCCGAGTCTTTTAGCCATGCACACACCAAGTCTTCGTCTGGATCTGGCTCTTTCTTCGGTGGCTCAAAGGACAAGAAGAAGGAAAAAGACAAGGCCAAGGGGAAGCGGAAGCCCTTCAACCTCGAGGCGGAAAAGGAGACGATGAAGGTGGTCATTGCCGACTCGTCCTTTGCCGCAACAAATTTGATGAATGCGCTTCAAAGCATCAACCGCGAGGTTGAACGTATCTCGGAGAACCCGGCCGCCGTGGAACGATTCGAAGCCTGCAAGCTTCTCCGGCGAAAAGTGCTTCGTTATGTGCGTTATCATGATCTTTTTACAGAGTGAGGAAGCTGACAATGTCCAGATCCATCATGTCGAAGAAGAGCAGTGGCTGGGTGGACTGCTGCATGCCAACGACGAACTCGTGCACGCCCTCATGTCGTTTGAGCAGTTCGACCGCTCTATTGATGCGGACAGTGACTCGGACGACGAGCTTGCCGAGCAGGCCCATCTTTACAGGAGTACGCCTCCCCTGACGGGCCTCTCATAGGGAACTTATAGCTGACTTTATTCTCAGTGGCTACTATAAAGGGCAAGGAGGCCATGGCAAAGGCCGCAAACGCGCAGTCACCGACAACCTCGCAACCCCCCGATCTTTCCGAGTTGACCATCTCGCATTCTCCTACACATGCCGCGCCTCCGAGACCTCCTCCCATGTCGAAGCACGCTCACTCGGCCCCTCCTCCTCCTCCCCCTCAGCCTCCGAGACCAGTCGCTGCTCCTGTTGTTACTAACATGGATGACGATGAGGACGATGATGATCCGTTTGGTGACAAGCATGAACTTGACACGCCTGGAGTTGAACGCGACCAGCCTAGGTGGTGAGGATGACATGTCGGGGATGATATCAGTTCAACTACTGCATGAGGGGGGGTGTTGTTTTCCATAGCTTCTGAGTTCCATCTTGTGTAAGCGGAATTCTGTTTGAACAGTTTTGATTCACCATACCCCGTGCCTTCGATATCGAGTGAATTCTGGACAACAGCTTAAGGACTCCCAGCCCATTGCCCTCATGCCATAATCAACAACGCGATGATCATTCAAGGGGGTAGATACCTATTTTGCATGCCAACTTGGCTATCTACACGAAATAGTACAAAGGAAAGTTGCTTGCCTATGTACCCGTGCTAAATGTTTATCGGTATCGATGTGGTGTCATTATCTTGTGATAGTCATCCTAAAGTAGAAGAAGTAATAATCTAAAATGAGATAAAGTCTCTTACACAGATTATTTCATGAGTGCCTACCCAGTCTCTCCATGCCGAGATATTAGGACAAAGATGCGTCCAACAGCCAAGCTGGCATACATCCGCTTGCTTGTTCGACTCCAAAGGTGATCACGAAGACATAGGGTAGGGGACGTGGGTGCTGGCAGGTCATCCTTGTCTCATGATGGCGTCCCCGAGATGGATCCAACAGCCAACTCAAACTTGCGCTTAACGACACCGGCGGGAGGGCTTGGCTCAGGCGATACTGTTGCCACACAATCTCTCATCCTCTTGACCGTCTCGAGCAAGTAGAAACGGCCCCATCACCTTCCCTCTGGCCCTTGTTCCCGGGTAACGAGCGAAGCGCCCGAAAAAAGGCTGGCTTGGCTTCCCCAGCTCCGGGGCTTACGCGCAGCTCCATAACACAGGTCATACAGGAGGCCCGTAATATCAGATCAGCCCAGTCAGAGCCATGGGACACGACACACAGACGGACCGCGCTTGTCATCCATCCCGAAAACTTCCAGACCGCCTCCAGTCCGTGCATGGTCCGATGCGATGCGGCGCTGAGCGGGCGGTCTCCCTCATGTTGTACAGCCAGACGGACGTACGAATGTATGGAGTGCAGTCAGTGTGCGCCCGTAATCTCCACGATGCATGCAACAAGATGCAAACGAGATTTCCTTTTCCCACCCAGATCTCGCCGCCTCCACCAAAGCAATGTTCTGTGCTCCGTAGCCGTTGATGGCGCACCATCTTGCAGCCACAAATCGCCAAGTATAGAGATGATGGAGAAAAAAAGTAAGAAGAAAAAGGAAAGAAAAAAGTAAAAAAAATTGTGAGCATCTCATCGATCTGGATGGGAAATTGAAACAGCTAGATTCTGACAGCTGCCATTCATATTCTGGCGTCATGCAGAACGTGTACTGGTGAGACCTCTGTGGGCTCCTCGGACCGCGTTTAATTACTTGATGCATCGGATCTGGGCAACTAGACTTGTCGTCTCAACCAAGCCCTGACCGTTGACGTCGGCCTTGCCTATCATAGGGCAGAATGCCAAAAGACGCCAAAAGCAAAGGCAAGTCGAGAATGGCAGATCTGCGCGCGTTGAAGATTACCGGGGTTGCAGCGGGCGGGTCTCGAGGTCTATGTGTTTCTCGGCGCTTTACTCATCCATCTAGAAACCATCAGCAAGCATCCGTACATCGGCATCAGAACAAGAAGCATCCTCAAAAGGCACGTCCCTGAACAGCTGGCCGATGCTTTCTTGATCGGCACCTATCCGCATCGCTCGGATGCCGTTGAGAAGCAAGGCCTCTCGACTCCTGACTATCCATCTCCGAAATCTCATCCGATGCAGACGTGAAGGGACGGTGTAGGGGTGCGATATCTGATCATGGTAGGTTGCACGCACGATCCTGTCCGTGAGGTGTCCGCGCAGCATCGTCTGTTTGCCAGCAAGCAAGCCACTCCCCCGTTGCGTTGCGTTGCCCAGGACCAGGCCGTGGTGACCGTTGTCGTTGAGCGGGATCCTCTCGACCCCTGAACAAGACAGCCAGCTAGGCTCCCGGTCCGGTCTTTCTCAGCTCGGGCGCAACACAACGGTCACAGGCTGAGACAGGCTGCTTGTGCACTACAGATGCGGGAACGCGCAGGCATGCGTCGGTCCTCAAACCGCACCGACGGCAATCTCAGCCCAGGCCAGGTCCCTCCCCAGAGCCGTCCACTCATGGAGCAATTGGAGAGGCTGAAGGAAATTAACACAGCAGCAGACAACACAAGAGCCGGAGCAAGAGAAAGGCGGAGGCCACACGCCCACATGACCGACCATTCGTTGACTACCTCGTTGCTTTGATGAAATTGGCTGCCTTGAATTGTCGTCCACTCTCGGAGCATCCCCCACCTCACCTGAGGGTAGCGTCGTGAGGCGAGGCGAGGGGCCAGCCATTCGCGCAGTGCCCGTGATTTCTGGAAGGGCTGGGAGGAAAGGAGTGTTGTGGTCTTGAGTATCGAAAGCACGTTCCTGAACAGATCTGAAGAGCCAAAGAGCCCAAGAGGATAGCGCCTTTCCATCTTCTAGCGTCACATCTGGGGAACATGATAAAAGAGGCCCAAAGTTTATCGCAGCAGAAGCAAAGGTACATGCCGACATCGAGCAGACCCCTCGTGGCAGCCACGGGCCATAGACACCCCTGCACCCGCCCCATCACCTAGCGAGCAACCACAATGCTGCGCTGGTGTTGGTGTGGTGGAGATGGAGAAAAGTGCATGTCAGCCCTGAAAGTACTCATGTACAGCGGGCCCACGTCACTCACTCCACTGCTTCTGGAAGCCTTCCATCAGTTGTTTCACGGGCTGCGCGGAAATGCCCGTCAACGACTCGGAGCACGTCCCTGAGGGAGGACTGGGTGGGCTGCCAGGGTTGGCCCTGCGACAACGCAGGTCAGCGGTCACGGACCCGGTTGGTCGAGGTGTCGCGAGATGGAGTGAATTGCGCGTGGTGGTGAGGTTGAGAATTCGAGAACAGAGCCGTCATAGGAAGACAGGAGGGCGATGGCGATTCTCCGCAGTGATCAACGCCGAGCTGAGCCGGTTCGGGCATTACAACAGGGGTTGGGCATCAGAACAACCTCCGAGATAGCCCCAAGAAAAGACTCGGTCAAAGACTGGTTCCCGCTCTGTCGGACCACGCACGACGCGTGTTGTTGGGCTTACAATAAGGGTTCATCCCTTTGATCCAGCAGCGGAATGTCGATCATGGACGTAGTTCGCGCAAGCGCCCGCACCAGGAACCAAGTTTGGAGAAGAGCTTGGGGCAGAGTGCAGATTCAAGCGGTGCTTCGAGTCATTGCACAGCTTGAGAATATAAAAAGCTTTGATAGGATCGACAGAGGACGTCGGGTCTCGCAATAGCCGGGAGCCATGGCCAACTGCGCCGCTCGGCATGGCAAATCGCTGTGCATGTTCATGGACCACTAGCTGAGCCCTCCCTGCTTGACCTCGAGTGCGTCCCAAGCTCCTTGTTGCAAGAAGCTCACCTTGGTCACCGAAAACTTGGGGAACAAAGGCGTTTCATGATGGAATGGGTGATGACGAGTTGCAGCAGCGTATCAAAGAATGGATTCGTGTCATGGATGCCAAGTTCGCTTGTTGCAGCCATTTCTGACATAGCGTGCCCTTGCATCTCTGACAAGACGATCACGCCGTACGGGGTACTTGTTTGCGCTCGGCGCTGAGATGCGTCTGGCTGTGTCTGCACCGTATCCATTGGAGGTATAAGGCAAAACGGACGCTTTACTGCAAGCGCAGAGCGAAGCGCACTGACGCTAATGCGAAGGCTTTAATGTTAATTGTTTCATCCGTGCTTCGAGTCTTCTCGACGGTTGCCTCATCGGGACCGGAATAGACGAGGGGGCGGGATGCGCATTGTCCATGAATCTGTTTTGATTTGATTCACTAAGCCCCCCGGCGCTCTTTTGGGATCGGCGCATCGCCTTCACCGAACATGGCGTGCGGATGGCGGGATGAACGGGCTGGAATGGAGTCATTGCTCAGTGTCCCCTCCCGTCCATGATTGACGGGCCACAGGTGACAGGGCCTGCTATTGTCATGTACGCAGGCGTGTGCGTGCGCTGGTCTATTCAGAGCCTCAACGGGCGGTACGTGCGTGGAATTTCTAGAAGGTTTCTGGTTGTCTTTGATGCGCATTCTTTGTCGCCCTGCACAGCTTGGGCATGTGAAGCAACCAGGCCGGTAGGGGAGTCTCAAGATTGGACAGCCCCAAGCCACGCCAGCCACTTTGAGGTTCTCAAAACGCACGACAATAGGACCCTTTGCTGCTGCTATTGAGTAAGTGCGGAGATGCAAGCGAGGGCCAACAAACATCCTGCAGTTTGTGTGCCCCTCGAGTAGATGAAGCCAATGGCTGGTCTCTTGCATGGCAGGCCCAAGATGACCTCATGAAACTGCGGAGGGGTTGGTGGATGGGAATTGGAGGGTCATGATGGGATGTCGACCAACCGTGGTAGAAAGCGGTGGGCTGTTGGAGTGGTTTGGCTTGCCTGAGCTCCCCCTTTCGCCTTCCGCGCCTCGCAGTCGTAAGATCTCATTGTGAGAACCCTGGTCCGAGTATATCATGCCCACTCCCCGGGGCAGTCGTTGACACTAGCCACCCGCGCCGGCACGGCCAGGATTTCCCCAGCTGGAAAGGCCAGCTCCTGCGCGGAACTGCAGGCTGTCTCGTGGAGTACAGGGAACTCAAGTCTTGGTGGGCAGCGAGCATGGACAGCGCTCGTTGAAATGGGAGCCGTGCCGGAGCCGCAGGCTCTGTCATGCATGGATCCCCCAGAGGAGCATTTGCCTGCCGTCTTGCTTGGTGTTGAACAGCTGCGACTGATTTGCTGAATTGCTCTCCAGAGTCACCGAAGAGCCTGGGGTTGATCCTGACACCATCTCTCCGAGTCGAGTCGTGGGCAGCAATGAGGCTGGCATGGCCAGATGTGTTGGTAGTGTGTGCTTGCTCGACGCTAGCAAGTCGTTAGGGCTCGTGGCGGGCGTCCAAGGAGCTGATTACCCAGGTCGTCTCATCCTCCATTCCCGCGACTGTGTAGTTTCGAGACGGAGGGACGCCACTGCTGGCCTGTCCACCATCTGAATACCGTAGACTCTCAAGTGGGCTTCTCGAAGGCCGTCAGAACAATAGACTTGATCCATGCTCCTGCAGCACGGGGCAGGAGAGATGGGGCCCCGGGGTGCATGGGGCAAGGGCGGAAGAGCCCTCACTCATGCATAAGACACGGGACATGCATTATGGGTGGGATGAATGGGTGAATGGACGGCCGGACGGAGATGGATTGCTTGGCTCAATAGCGAAAAGGTTGCAAAAGAGAATTATTCAGAGTATGTAAGAATTATGTGAGGCATATTGGCACGCGCAAGGGGGGGCGTTCAACTTGGGGCGGCAGGTGAGTGAGTGGGATGGATGGTGGATGGTGGATGGATGGATCGGAATGAGATGGGGAGCCGAAGGAAGGGAAGAAAAGAAGCTCAATGGAAGGAAGAAGGTGCAAAGGCGCAACGCTACGCTCCTTCTCGCATTGTCACGCATGCGCTAGATCCGCTTCGCATTACCATTGTTCCAGAAGGTTTCGAGAAACCTTCCGAGGCAAGCTAGCGCAATTTCCCAAAGAGAAGGTGGCCCCGGCAATAGGTCCGCCGCGCTCCCCACATAGCCAACCACACGTCAGCAGCTGAAGCGTCATTGGCTGCATATGCATCCCCCGAGCCCTTTGATTCCTTTCAACGCGTTAGCCCGCTCAAAGTGCCCCCAGCTTGCGAGGCCTGCGACACCAACCTTCGTGTTTCGGCTGGCGCACCCCTTTCTCCCTCACCTCACTTTACCTCACGGAACATGGTGGTGATTCTTTGATTGAGCGTCATGGTGGATCGCCTTGGCCGTGCCTTGCCTTGCATCTGCCATCGAGCTAGCAATGATGGAATGGATCTCTCTTTAATTGTCGACTGTCATGTGCGCCTTCATCACACGCTTGCGGGGTGATCGATTATCTGCTGGGGAAACGGCGGCTACAGCAACGCCTCGAGCCCCGGCGCTACCATCCTGGGCTGGGCGGTGAAAGAAAAAAAGGTGTTTCTGGAAGGCAAATGGATGATGCTGAGTGAGGCCAGGCAAAGCCATCAGGTACGGATGGAGGTGTCCCACCTCAGCCCACCTCAGGTATCGTACACAGTGCAGGGCCATGTTAATGGGCGCGGGGACCGCCCAGGCCACCCGCTTCAGATCCGATTGGGCGTTATCCCATGTTCTGGGACGACCTTCTAATCCATGCGAGGGCAACGAGGAGCAGCAAACATCCCACAAGCGACAGACTTGTGCGTGTTGCGTGCATTAATTCACGGGTTATCGCACAATCTCAGCGGAGCAGCGCTCAATAGCCTGTGAGGTGGCCACGATTGGACCGCGGTCTTGCTGAGCCTCGAGATCCGGAGGCCGACTCGTGCGTGGGTGATGCACGAAAGACTAATCCAGGGGTAGCCTGCGTGCGTGGGCAACAGCCGAGCGAGCCATGGATGGATTTGCCCAAAGCCTTGGGAATCATGTTCAGCTAGGAGGAACAAAGAACTGCTAACAGCACCAGGTGACCAGAGTATGATGAGATTACATCACCACCGAGCCTCCGCAGATTCAGGCAGGGCTTCACCAGGCGTCGGGTGGTCCTGGATCGCTGTCACCGAAATTCAAAGTGCGTGCTTGGAGATTGCTATCGACCCCGATGACCCAGTGCCGTCTGGCGCATCTCATCCAGGAACACTCGCCAGAGAGCCTGCCAAGGGACTTGGTGGACACTCAGGTGAGGCAAGCCACACTAGGACAACACGACACCGCCAACGGGATGGGGCAGGGGATCGTTGGACATTGACTGTTCTGGAAGCCAGATCTGCCACACACGACGGCTACCGCCTTGTCGCCCTGGCCTAACAGCCCAACATCCATCAGCTCTGACCAGCGCCCAAATTGACGGACCCCCGGCCTGCGATTGTACGTACCTGAATAGCTAGTAATTGCCCTGAGCACGATGTGCTGGGCTGGAGTCGCTGCTTTGAGGGGCGCACACGCCATGTCGGCCTTACAGGGACCGGGGCAGATTCATGACGTCGGCCCTTGCGGAAGCCAGGGGTGAGCAAAGGTGAGTGATGCGTTGTTCGATGCCTGCGGGCAGGGGATGCTTTGGGGTCCAACTCGGGAGAGTGGGCGAAAGGTCAGAGAGAGGCCTGTTCACGATCCCGAGGGAGAGGAAGACTGTATCAGAGGTCAGAGTAGGCCAGCAACAAAGGACGGCTTGCATGCGCATAGGACATGGCATCTCAGGGCATTAGAACGCATGGCCATGAGCCATCAAACTCGAACTGGTCGAAACAAACATGGAGCCAGCCTTGGCAGCCTAGCCCATCTCGTCCATGATGATCGTTTTCCCCCTCGTCAGACGGCGACAGAAAGGGGAGGTGACGAGGCGTCCACCGGCGACTGATGGAGAGACGACGGACGGCATGAGACGTCGCTGGCACAACTGGCATCCGGCAGCGGCAGGAAACAATACGATGACTATATGAGGGCACTCGAGGCTGACCAGGGCTGGCCTGTCTCTTGGCTGGACTGCTCAGTCGCGGTCATCGACGGCCCCGAACTTTGACAGAAAGATGAGCAGGACCACGGTCTGGTTCCAATCAGCATCGTCCAACTCGGCCTGTAAGTTGTACGACGGTACCCTTTTGGGTTTTTGCAACGCCAGGAACCCCCGCAGGCTCCATCGACGAAGCCCGTGAGGAGGGTAGGAAGTGAGATACCCGGCTGGAAGCTCAGGGCGAGGTGTAGTTGTTTGTTCAGGGACACTCCCATGGAAGCCAGTCATGGAAGTCAGTCATTGATTGATTGATTGAGCTTGCCCATGGATGGGAAGGCGGCGCATGGCTTGATGGGGTGCCGCCGCGGCCGGGGAAGAGCCTGCATGAAATGCACTGTGCGCACTGTACGAGATACTTCTCAGCCAGAGGCAGAACGCCGACCTTCCTTGTCGTCGCTCCCGGGGAGCCACCCGTTCGTTGATTCGTTTCAATGGATGGATTCCATCCCAGGATCATTTTTCTTTTTGGCTCCCATTTTGTCGGGGCCGCCATCACTCGGCATCGTCTACCAATCCGATGTAATGTAGGTGAGAGACAGCAGCAGAAGCAGAAACAGAAAGTCGAGGAAAGTGGCCACCACCCTTCTTGGAAGCTGCTTATCATGAAAGTTCTGGCCCGTCTTTTTGTCGCCCGAGTCCACCCACCTCTTTCATTCTCGTCTCGTCTCGCTGACCTGAGGTGAGGTGTTGTTGCCCAGACTGCTCACCTTATAATACCAGGTAGTGCCCGCACTCCCCTCAGCACGGCCTTACCTTGCCTTACCTTGCCTTGCCTCGCCTCGCCTTGCCTCGTCTGTTTGTTCCGTCGTGATTTGAAACCATTTCATTTTTCGCACTCCCTCCCGTCTTCCGATTCTCCCTCGACGGCTTCTCTCCGTCGTGTCTCGAGTTCCTGCCAACCCCCGTCCCGTGCTTGGTCCATGTCACCGCTCTCTTGGTGAGATCTGACGCACAGAGCAAACGGGCTTTGCGAGATCCAAACAAAAAAGAAAGAAAGCGTACAGTGCTGCGCAGCGCCGCTCAAGCCTCGACGCCTGTCGGGGAAAAAGAAAAACAAAGACGGGAACCAAGCCCAAAAGATTAGTAGATCGCCATCTTGGAAGCAAAACAAAACAACGGCACCGGTACGTAATGTGTTCTGTTCTGTTTTGGTGATTCCCGTCTCCCATCCCATCCCATTTCCTTTGTTCGAGCCTGTTCCGCCCTCTCCGTGTGCCTGCGCGCGCCCCCATCTATTTCCCTTTCAATCTATTTCTGGCTCTCTCAACTGTCGGCTGAGGTCCGAGTGTCGTCGTCGTCGTTGTGTGCTTTATTCCTCTGCCCCTACCCCTGCAGTCCCTTGCTTGCACCCGCTCTCTCGCTGGGCTGAGGCGTCGGTTTGCACGGCCGCCGCTATACTGCGCTGCGTTGGGCTGGGCTGCCCATTTGGAGATTTCCACCATCCACGCCCACGCCCTCCCTCGCCCTCCACTTCGCCCCTGTCACTGGGAGTACGATGATTTTTTTCGTCAGACTCCCCCATCTCCACCCTCACTTCCCCTTCCCACTCTCCAACTTCATATCCCGGCGCTGCCTTGTCACGTCCCGCCTAGGGACCCGTCCTGGAACCTGACATAAAGGCTTGGCCCCTACCTGGCCCTGATCATCGAATCGAGTCCTGAACCTCTTTACTTGCCGTTCCTGCCCTTCTTTTTCGTCGCATCCCTCGAACAGTACCTTGTCCTCGGCCCGATCGACGTTTCTGATCCTCTGTTCACATCTTCTTTGCTGGCCTTTGACTGCACTGTCTTCTTAAAAGCCATCTCCCTCCCCCGGCTGACCTTACGGTACCTGCGTCTAGACCATCGGCCTGTGAACAGACCACCTCCTGATCCCTTCGTCGCGCCTGTAAACGACTACATCCCACCTCTCGTGGCTTGCCCGTCTCTACGAGAAGCAACTTCCGACGACGCTTCCTGTGTTGCGCCGTTCAGCTCATCGTCGCCTCTTCTTCGGCCGATCGACAGCGCGATTACTCGTGAAGGAGAAAAAAAAAGAAAATTTGCCCGAACTCTCGTGGAATTCGTCCCCCACCACGCCCTCGTCGCACTTCTCCGACCTCCCATCTTCCACTCTAGCTTCACGGAAAACGTGTGTTTCCAATCGAAAACCGACTCCTCATTCCTGTCGCCGGTCGACGTCTTTGTTACTTCCTCCTCCGATATCTCCCCGAGAAGCGGTTCCCAAGATTTCACGTCCACGACCTAGGTGCGACCATACACGTCATTTGTTTGTTATCTACAAACGCGGAAAGGTATGTCGCATATTTGCCTACACGGGCTCGAGCACTCGGGTGGACCCCTCGACACCAACACTTCCTCCTTGGCGACTAGCTGTCTCTGCGCGGCTGTCTGGTACTCGCCTTGCTGTTTACCAGTCGTCTCGGGAGGGGACTGATGGTGTGGGAGGGAGCCTGATTCGACCTTGCCCCCTACCAACTCTGAAAACTGTTGCTGACCATGTCTCTCCTACAGTCACTGTCAGCTTGACCGCCTTCCTGCTGTGAGCCGTCACTTGTGAGCGCCCTCGCACATTCACTCCCCTAAACGCGCCACGTCTTCAGCTGGCACTCCACTCCACTTTGAAGATGAGCGGCATGCGATCACCAGCTCCCACGGAGGTAATGGACATTACCAACATGCTCAATAAGAAAGGTCAACTACAACAACTGAACCCCGGTCTTCTCGATCACCAACACCAAACGTTTGTTAAGCACGAACCCGGCATGGAACGATCCGCCTCGCCCCACGGTTCTGAACACTCGCAATACTCCAACCCTCACATCGCTCGAGCCTACCCTTCGCCCTCCGCCATGCAAGCGCCGATGCACATCCCAAACCCCATGCCAGCCGCGATGCAGCTCCCTGGCTTCCCTGAGATGCCCAACATGGGCGGCATGCCCAACATGCACATGCAGCAGATGCCACAACAACCTCCGCCTCCTCCTCAGCAACCCATCAAGGCCTACCCGTGCAGCACTTGTGGTAAGGGCTTCGCGCGACGCAGTGATCTCGCCCGTCACGGTAAGTAAACATGGTCTGGTAGCCATGCGACGAGAGCTAACAAGAACAGAGCGCATCCACAGCGGTGTCCGTCCCCATGTTTGCGACTGGCCCAACTGCGGCAAGCAATTTATCCAAAGGTCTGCCCTGACAGTGCATCAGCGCGTGCACACTGGAGAGAAGCCTCACCACTGCGAGACTTGCGCAAAGGTTGGTACCATTACTATGGGGGTTTCTCGTCTCGATCGCTAACATGCATCCCAGCCCTTCAGCGACAGCAGCTCCCTGGCCCGACATCGCCGGACACACTCCGGAAAGCGCCCTTACAAGTGCCCTTACGCCGACTGCCAAAAGACCTTTACCCGCCGAACTACCCTTACCCGCCACCAGAACCACCACAGCGGAACTATCGAGGAGGCTGCCGCCGCGACTGCCGCCGCTCTCGCTGCCTCCAAGTCCAAGGGCATGTCACAGCCCCGATCTGAAAGCGACCTCATGTCCAACAATGGCTCTCCTCACACAACCCCTTCTCCTGGCCAGCGAACAATGTCCATGTCTCCCAGTGTCGATCTCTCCGGAACCAACAGCATTCCTCGTCACCCTGGCGACTTCCAGTACCTGCAGCAGAGCGGTTCCCTGCCCATGCACATGCGCGTGGGTAGCCCTACATCGACCTCCTCCGGCGGCTACAACATGATGCGACCTACATCGCATCCAACCAGCTATGGTCCTCCCCCTACTCTGGAGCCCAACTTGGAGCATAGCCAGGGCGCTCCCAGCAGCAACGGTGGTAGCCCTCACATGGCCAATGTTGGTTGGCAGTCACCATCCCACGTCCCTTCTCCGTCGCAGAACAACGCCAGCTACGTGTATCCCGATCCTTCAGAGGCATACCCGACCAACCCTGCCATGAACCAGATGTACTACGGTGCGGCGGCGCATATGCGACGGCCGCAGAGCGCCGAGCCTGGACTGGTACACATGGCTTAGTTGGACATTTTGCCACACTCAGAGCTTGAGTGCTCGAACGGGCACCCCGAGTGACGGGGAGCAAGCTCATTCATCGATCGATACCCCTGTATTATTTGAAAGCTGTGCCTGATGTGGGCACACGGATGATAGCAGCGTTCACTTCTCCCGGACTGGATCCTTCACACCTCTCCAGGGTTCGCAACGAACTCGTATAAAGTTGGCATGCTCTCGCGATCTCCTAATACCACCCACCACCACCTTCTACGTCACCACCCAACGCGGGAGCTCACTCCTAGACGGAGCATGTTTGGAATGTCACTTTCGTCATCGGTTCAGCAATTTTTGTGTTTCTAATCTCGTTCATCGTTATTGATTCCCCTCTTTCCATCAGAAATGGATGCTTTTTATTTCCTTTGTTCAAGTAGCACATAGACTGGCGGCCGGCAACCTTACGATGATGGACAGGGCATTGTCTGCATGACGCACAAAGCAAAGGGAGGGGAGTTACACCGGAACATTTGCTGTTAGGTATCAACCAGCAACAAAAAGACAGCAGGCATCACGGGAAGCACAAGACGCTGGCCTGTTTGTGTATTTATTATGTAGACTTGGACTCGGGGATTGGGAGCAACCACCATAGACTTGCGAATTATCGACTGTTTTTGATGCACTTACTACTTTTGATTCTCTGCCTTGGTGAAGTTTTATTATCCGACGCTACTGTAGTGTGGCGTCAACGAAGCAACGCTCTTTGATCATTCCTCGGCTATTCTAGTCGTCTTGCTAGCCTCAATCAAGGGTGCGATTTCTTGAGTCTTTGACTTTGTAGCTAATCTTGAAGGCGGTGATCTAGGTCGTCGTCTTGGGCGTCTCGTGCAACGAATCAGGCGTTATACGCTATATCCTGCCATGAGCTGTTTCTTCTGCAGGCCCCCGGACCCGAGAATTATCGGGAAAAAAGGGGCGAATCGAAATATGATCTCACCTTTGATCTCTGTGCCTCTGGGCTGCATCTGAAGATCCTGGGAGTGTGTGTGTCACTGCGGCTATCCTGGGTATAATGTCGGCATCTGTATTTTATTGTCCGAAGCAATCCTCAAGCTGGGGAAGATTACCCAAGGTATAGAGTAATTTTTATTAAATTAATCCCAAAGCTTGGTAACATCTCTTCTGACCATGTGTTTATTTAATCCTAATACTCAGATAAGCGATCAATAAACGTGCCAAAATGTTTCACTCCTGGACCCGACAATGCGTGCGTGTGCCCCCAGGCGGAGCCTCAATTGCCGCTCATCGACCACAATGACGTCTTTGGGTCAACCACGAGCCGCCAAAAAGCACGCGACTCTCGCAAGCCCCCAAGCCCCAACGACCGGTCTAGATTCCCAAGGCCACGAAAAGCCTGCGCCGGCCGGAGGTGTTGAGGAATTTCCTTCCAGATTAAGCCACTAAGGAAGAGCCTTTTTCTTTTGCCCCTGGCCCTTCCTCGCTTCCACCCCCAGGAGCCGGGGTTTGGGTTAGTCTTGATTTTCTGATTAATCATCGCAGACATAATCAATATTGTTCAACTGCACCTGGAGGCGGGGACGTCGTATGACATGGGACATGCTGCAGCTTTTTTCCTTCTCTATGATTATAAACGAGGACCGAAGAGGATGGGGTAGCGTTTCATGAAGGGCTGAGTGCCACGTCTCTGAAGGGGGATGGTCCAGCTTTGTTTGGTTGAGTCCGGGGGAACCACCCCCCTGGTCCTGGGGGGAAAGAGATATCAAGTTGAGGAGAGCCCGGTTTCCGGGGAGGGGAGGGAAAAGGTTTTTATATATGTCGCGAGGAGGGGAAGGGCACAGAGTTTCTATCTTGGATCTACGGTGGCTTGACAAAGAGTGACTTGAACAACAACCACTACAACAACAACTCGTCAGTTTCTCTTTTTACACTCGGATAACAGTGTATCTTGCAAAAGAAACTCTCGGAAAGTTCCTTGAGAAGGGAATCGTTAGTCAACAGCAACTCTCACCCTTGTTCGACGCCATGCTGGTGGATATTGTCATCCACGGGGACCTCCTCTGTCCATGGTGCTTCCTCCAGAAAAAGAGTCTGGAGGCGGCAATGGAACGATATCAAGCCCTCCATCCCGAGATCGAGTTCGACGTCTCCTGGAAGCCGTTTTTGCTTTATCCCACATTACGAAGAGGTATGTTGCCTGCAGACAATAACACTCCATCCCTTCCCTTCCCTTCCGCTTACACAAGGAGCTAACACCATATCCGACAGGTGACAAACGCACTCTCTACGAAAAGATCATGTCTCCCGAGAAGCTCCGTATCTTCACTTCCCGTCTGCAAAAGGCCGGCGCCCGCCACGGCGTCTCCTTCTCCGTCACAGGCGTCACGGGCCCGTCCCAGCCCGGTCACCGGCTCCTGGCCCTAGCCCTCTCGACCCGGGGCGCCGCCGCCCAGGCGGCCCTCCTCGATGCCCTCTTCCGGGGACACTTTGAGGCCGGCGCCGACATTGCCGACGAGGAGTGGCTTGTCCGAGCGGCGAGAAGCGCAGCCGGTCTTGATGATGTTGCTGTGAGGGCTGTTCTGAGGAGCGAAGAAGCTGAGAGGATGCTTGAGGATGAGGTTAGGAGTGCGGCTGTTGGGGGTGTCGAGGCTGTGCCGTGCGTCACGGTGCAAGGGAGGTTCAGAGTAGGAGGGTATCAAGAGTCAGATGTGTTTGAAGGCTTGTTTGACAAGATACGGCGAGAGGGTAGATGAGGGTAACGGTGATACAGGGAGTGGATATTTAGCATTGGACGATACTACGGAGTAAGAAAGGGTATATAGCCACCCTCAATAAATTCTCATCGAGATCTTTTCGTAATTCAAGTCAGAGCTCTGAGACAGCCTCTAATTATTTGTTCAATCTTTGTGCTAGGATCAACCAAGCACCCATTGTCTGGGGCTATCAGATAGCCAAGTTGGTTTGGATGGATTGGAGGTCAACTATCTCCCATGATGAATAGTGTATGTATGCGAGAAACTGACTTCCAGCATCACACATAAATGATACGAAAGCGTAGGGAGTTATTGGATTAAACCGTTAGTTATCGCTGATCAAAACCTATACTGGCGCTCTGCCTTGGTTGTCTTTGTCTAGGTGCCCTTCACTGTCCCCCCTTAGCTTAATTTGCCATTGATGCCTTTCCTTTGTCTTTTAGTTGACCAAAATCAAAAACCCGTCTACACCAAACGCCAGAAGTTCAAATAACACCCTTTCCTTTCATTCTTGGAAAACAACCGCCATAGTCCGTCCAACGCCGCGTGAATGAATGAGCCATCAACACAATCCACACATCGTCTCTCCTGTATCGGGTCTACCTCCTCATGCCGCTGTAATCTTGCATGAGATGCGCCATGTGCACGTTGGTCGCCTTGCCGATGCGCTTGCCTGCGCGGCGCTTCTGCTGCTTGGGCTTTGCCGCCTGTCCCTGCGCCGCCTTGTGTGGGTCCTCGCTCGTGGGCTTCTGTCCGACACTGACGAGCTTGCGGTGCATGTCGTCGATGCTGGGCAGGGGCACACGGTGCCACATGGCCTGGAACTCAGGCTGGACTGAATGGTGTAGCGAAGCGTCGTTGGGCCACACGTAGCGCGGGAGGTTGTCCTTTTTCGTGCGCACCACTAGAATCCGGTGTTCCTGCTCTAGCTTTGCGAGTGTATCCTCGCAGTCGGGCCAGCCGTCCTTGAGGTCCTTGACAGACACGCCTGATGCGTCCGTCTTGGCCTGGAGGTGGCCAAGTAGCGAGGTTGCGTCCTTGACGTTGGGGATGATGGGTCGGTGAGCATAGGTGCCAGTCTTCCAGGTCTGCTCGCTGAGGCTGGCATCGGGCTTCCAGTCGACACGGGGGTGGCCGCGCAGGCCCTCGGCCAGTTCGCGCTTGTGCTCCTCATCGTAGCCGCGGAGACTGAGATGATCAATAATCTCGGTGATGGTCTTTGTGTCGCCCTTCTTCTTCTTCAGGTACTCGACGGCAAACGTCATCTGCGTCTTGACCTCTGCGCCGTAGCCCGTGAGCTGAGGCTGCGAGTAGGGCACCTCGGGCGCGGCATCTCGTTTTCGCTTGGAGCTGGGAGTGTTTGGGTCGGAAGCGGCCGAGGGAGAAGGCGACAGAGGAGTCAGCGACGGGGGCGCGAGGGACGAGGCTTTGTTGCTGGACGGGTTGGAGATCTTTGCTGCGGCAGCCGAGAGAGTCCCCTTGAAGGCGTTGGCCTGCCGGTCGAGGTACGACGACATGGTGAGCGTTTAAAAAGGCAAAGGAACGGGACTGTGCAACTCGAAGGTTTCTGGCGGATTTGTCGCTTTGGGAGGATCGCGTCAAGGAGAGGACGGGCGGAGGCGGGAGACAAAAGAGAATAGGCAGAAATGGAGGTTGAAGTTTGGGGTTGACGTTGATCCGTGAGCAGACGAGGCTGATGGGTTCTGCGACTGTGGCGTTGTAGGGCGCAGGGATGTCTTTTGTTAGTGACGACGGGCAAGACAGAGAGAGACTCCAACGGATGGTGAAGGAGGGAAAAGTGCCACGTTTGCTTTGATCGTGATGAGGAGTGAACAAGTTTGTTTATACCTATTCTGACAAGGTAGACAGTAGGTTCAAGTCTGAATTCACGCCGCTCGCCGCCTGTTCTCTGCATCTCAGAGTCATTGTCTGTCGTCGGCACAGCCACATGGCGGCTCTTGTCAGTGTAACAGTCGAGGCTGGAACTCATCGCATGGATGCATGACCAATCGTTTCGTCGATTAAAACAGTGATAGATATTTACTTTACGGGCCCCAGATTGCTTTGCTTTGCTTCTGTCTTCCATTGTGAAAAGATTCTCCCATGCAACACCGTGCTCCGTAGTCTGATGTTATCGCGCCGACGAGTTGAGTCTCGCGCCTCTCAGACTGGGTCTGCGATCCCTTATCCTTGGTCGCACGGCCCCAACAAAAAAAAAAGTACGGGGGGACACTTTTTTCGCCCAGCCGCCCGCTGTCCTCGCCCATGTCCAACCAAGCCGGGGTAGATGAGATTTGTTTGCGCGCCGTCTATCGCCCAATTCCCTTGCCCTCATAAAGGCCAAACTCCCAATGCGTTGTCGGCCAGTGGACGCCGAGTTCGGCATCCAGGTCGTGGCAAAACAGAAAAGCTTCTTTTGTGTGATGCGATTGAGTGCTGCGCTCATGCGGAGGCCTGGGCAGCCTGAGCCTCGGCCTGGTTCTGGAGGTACTGGTATCCCAGGTAGGCGAAGAAGCCACCGGCGACGACCACAGCGTACAGGCCGAGGCCGAGGCTGGTCGAATCCTTGCCGGTGCTCTGGTTCGAGTTGACGATGGTGCGCTTGGGGCCCTCCTCGCCAGGCTGTAGAATTGCACGTGTCAGTGGGTGTGTTGCGGTGCGGTGCATACAAGGGTTGTTGGACGTCACTCACCATGCGCTTCAGCTCACCGACGAAGAGCTTGTCGAGGGCTTCCCGGGCCTCGTCACTGTGGCCGACATCCTCAAAAGCCTCGGTGCCGTCCTGGCCAGCGACGTCGAGCATGACCTCCTCACCACCACTGCAGGATTGCGAATGTTAGCATACAGGCGGTGTCGCGCGGGGTGTTTGTCTCAATCAAACGTACGGGTGCTCGTCGAGGAACTTGGTGCAGTCGTAGACCTTCTCGTGGACTACGAGGTACATGTCGTTCTTGGTGTTGTGCTCAGCAACATCCTGCATGGTGAACTCCTGAACCTGGGCCATTTTTGCGGTGTTGAGGTTGACTTGACGGTTGTCGCGAAAGGGGATTGATCGGTCTGTCGAGGAGAAGCAGGTGAGGTTGTCGTCGGGACGAGGTGGAAGAGAGATGAGCAGAGAGGAATGACGAGAGAAGGAAGAAAAGGAAGAGGGAAGCAGAAGCAGATAGAAGTGGCAGAAGAAACACAACCTAAGTCATGGATGGATGGGCAGGTCCCCTGCTAAAGACGGATGAGCCAGGGTTAGAATGGATGTACCTACCTACTTACCGATACCTTGCTCTGCGCTACGAATACGCTATGCGGACGGGTCACAGGGCGTTGAGTGGTCCCCGTTCCGATGGACCTCTACAACAAAAGCCGACGCGAATTGATGGGGGGCAATGACGGCGACTTTTCTCCCTCTAGTACCCGGTCACTGCGAGAACAGGTACTTTTTGCCTACGGTTCTTCTCAGAGTCTACTTCTACAGAGGGTCCCGGTGGGCATTGGCACCGCGTACAAAAGGTAACGCTCTTCTCAGCGATGCAATGGATGGCAATGGCTCATAGTGGCCACGTCTTTCACCACGAGCCGCCAGCAGACGCAGACGCACATTAGATGGAGCTCCATCTCCTCTCCTCTCGCCTGGTACGACCCGGCCAGCTCAAGTTCCGACCCCATCCACTTTGGCCAGTTCAAGGGACCGTCTCCATCACCTGGAGCCATCTCCAGCCAATTGCGCGAGTCAAAATTACCGTCCTCGATCCATGATTCGTCCGCGGAACTTTTCGTCTTCCATTTCCCTTTCCAAACTCTCCAGGGGTTGGCCACTTTTTTTTCTTCTTCTTTCTTTGCTTGGGTAGGGACCTCCTTAGTTAGCTAGCTCTCTGACAGCAGAAGGGAGCAAGAGCCGCTGCGGTTCCCGACTGAGCAATGTGCTACCGGCGGCCGTCCCAAGTACGAATACGGTGAGGTCCCGTCGGCACACACCGTCATTTCAACGGCGGGATTCCATCTCATGCCTACCGGCCGGGCATGATGGTTCCGAGCACCATGCCATTGGCATCTTTTCATTCCGAAGCTGTGCCCTATTCCTGCTGGCTTATATCCGCATCTTTCCGTCCATCCGTTGTCGACAGGTGTCATCATCTCACCACCTGCTAACATCACGGCTCTCGAGAATGGCTTCAACTCCCGCCCAGATCTCCCCTCCCCCGCATCTGACAGGACAAGCCCAAGATAAGGTAAGTAAAGTGCCTCGTTGCGCACACTAAAACCCGGACTTGTTCTCCGTGCTCGCCGCGGGGTTCCTCGGATCGCGGCGGCCCAGGGAGGAAATTGCCGTTTAGAGACAAGGCAGCCGAACTCCAGATACCGTTCAGCACTCTCTCCCAGAGTCTCCCACTAGAGAAACAATACCCGGACACCTTGCCGACCGTCTCTTACTTCTCCGATTCCGAGGGAACCCCTCCTCTCCCATCCATTACCAAACATCCATCCCATCAGCTGTACTGTACTGTACCCCGCCTTCCGACGGGAAGCGCTAGGGCCGTTCACGCATCTTGTGATTGTGCATTGCCCTCTTTTCCCCAGAGCCCGTGGCTTGTCAAAGGTGGAGGAGGGACGTGTTTCCGTGTGGGCAGATACCGATTCCCGATTCCCGAGGAATAGATGCTATCTCGATGCTCGCTCTCAAATCTTTGCCTCTTGCGGCCCACTCGATGCATGAAGCATCCCTCGCTCGAGTTCCTTGCCTTTTATAGTAGTGAAATGGAGACTACCCCATTCTTGCTCTTATCGGCAGAGTTGAGAACACTCCAAATAAGGCAAGAATAGAAATACCCTCGCCTGCAGAGCAGGATATCTGCCACTTGAATCGCTGTACGTAGCAACTCGACCTTATAGAATCCTCCCCCACTTGCCGGCCGTGATCATGATCGGTTATGTATGGCCGGGGAAACATCACCTGTTTGAGTCAGGCTGATACATTTGATGATGAATCAGGGTTGGTGGTCGCAACTTATGCATGAGGCTTGCCAGGCTGTCATCCAGCTTCTACTCGTCTAACAACCATCGCAAAAATCAGACTAAACTGGGAAGCGTTAATCATCCCAGCAAACTCAGGCTGCCCCAGACTGATTATCGAGATAATCAGGTCTCTTGCCAGGCAACTTGAGTGGACCAACGCTCGAGCACCGTAAGCCGCTTCCCGAGACACGGCCTCCGGTCTCCGTGCCCACCTGAATGCATCATCCTGATGGCTTACCCCCAGGGCCAGGGGCGTGAACGCAGACATTCATCTGATCAAGACGAACTAAACCAGTGTAACAATTGCTCGAAACTTGTCCTCTACGCTCTTTGAGTTGCTACATCTTCAAATCTATCCCTCAGATCCGACACCCAAGCCAGACACAGGAAATCCAGCCAGTCTATCGTCGCGAGCTTCCACCACCAATGTCCTGGCCCAGTCGGTAGCTCGTCACGCGATCCCACTCAATCTTCTGCCTCGTCACGGGCAGCTGTCGCCGGAGGCCCTTGAAGGCGCCCTCGCTGAGGCTCACGAAGCCCTTGTTCAGCTCCTCCTGATACTTGCGCTCTGTCGACGAGATCTCCTTGACGACGCCGGCGCCGCTGCCCGAGGGGATCGAGCCCGAGACGGGCTTGTTGGTCAGGAGCCGCACGTTTCCGTCCTCGTAGTAGTGCACGTCGACCTTGATGGAGCCCTCGAGGGTTCCGGACGAGGGGTCGAAGATGTAGAGCGATCTCCAGCGGCCGTTCCTGCGGCGTGTTAGCTCGGATCAGGGCCAAGGCTGTTTGGCGAGATTACCAGAAGTTGTTGGGGCTGTATTTGTTTCCGACAATAATGACTGCAATCTGCGAATCCGACTGGATGGGGTAGACTCCGTATGCGGCATTGGGGAAGTGCTCGCTGACGTAGGCGCTGAGGCTCTTGAGCGTGGATTTCCTGGCATCTGTGAGCCTTTGGTCGCATGTCGACAGATCAACACTTACACAAGATCTGTTTGAGGCCCCTCAAGGACATGGCTTTGCACGGCGCTAGCTTTCTATCCTTGTGTCAATACCACAGGTCGCTTAGATCGCCTCCTGAGCTTACCTGCGTCGCGTGGTTGAAGGCGAAGCTGGAGGAGCTCTCAACGTCGTAGTATCGTCCGTCTCCGAGAGAGTTGTGGGAGCTGATAATGACCTATCCCAATACTCAGCATACAAAGTCCGCCAGAATGCCGGATCAGGGGTCACCCACTGGCTGGCTGCTGCCGGGCAGCTTCACCGTAACAAACTGCTCCTCGTTGTACTTTTGGAAGGCGGGCGCGAGGTCGGAGAGGATGTCGGGGGACGAGATGGCGAGGGCCTTGATGTCTGCCAGCTTGGAGTCAATTCACTCGTCGTTGATCAATCGTGACTGCGGTGCAAAGTACCTGCGACGACGTCGGCAAGCTATCCTCATTTGTTAGCTGATGACATGACGTGGAGCTTGCTGGGGAAGAGTCAGTACCTCTCCAGGAGGAGCGCCCTCCACAAAGGACGAGACGGTCTCAATCTCCGACATGGTGTAAGCTGATAGAGATGCGCAGGAAGGATCGGGAGGAGAGCGATGTAAGGTGACGGCGATGGCGTTTGAGGCTCAATGCATCGAGTTCTGAAGCACGACCCATAGGGGGAAACGGGAGGCGGGGCGAATGCTCGACGAGCTTGGGTGGGGCATGATGAGATGCGTTAGTGGGGTACATGCACACCGCCCCTGGCTTTGACGTCAGAAAAGTACCGTCTTATTACGCGCTGTCTTGATTCTTGGGATATCTTCAAGCTCTCAGCTTCTGTCTAAAAAAGCTACGGCCGAGTCCAAGTATTTCTTGGTCCCTTTTTCATACATGTTTACTCTTAAGAAGCCCTAGTTGACATGTTACAGTCAATGCACCCCTGACCTTCCTCCAACTAATAGTCCAAGACCCTCTTGATGTTGTCATAGATTCCTAGACGACACTGTTAGCCGATGTACAGCTGTGAATTAACACCATGGATACTCACTGGCAACATCTGGAAGGTGAAACTTCTCAAAGATCAGGGGGTTATGGATACTCCATCCCGCAACTCGAGCAACGGGGGCTTCCAGTCGAAGGAAGGTATCCGGGTCTTCCTGAATAGCCGCGGCAACCTCTGCGCCGATACCTGCGTTGACCATAGATTCATGAACCACCATGACTCTTCCAGTCTTTCGCACACTCTCAAATACTGTCTTCTTATCCCAAGGATACACCGTCCGGAGATCAATCAGCTCGACGGAGATACCCAGGTCTCGCTCCGCCTGCTTGATAGCGGACTGGCAGAGGTACAGAGGTTGGCCATAGGAAATGATAGTAACATCCTTGCCTTCCTTCAGAACCTCGGCCTTCGATAGTGGGAGCTCATACGCCCCCGTGGGAACTTGCTCAACGGCAGCGCGATACAGGATCTTGGGCTCCATGAAGACGCAGGGGTCGTTGCTGCGGATGGCCGCGAGAAGAAGACCCTTGGCTTGGGCTGGAGAGCGCGGCATGATAACTCTCAAGCCTGGAATATGGGTAAACAGGCTTTCGGGTGATTGAGAGTGGTACAATCCGCCGTGGCCGACACCACCGCATGGCATGCGCACAGTCAGGCCGCCCACGCTCCGACCACAAGTTCCATCACGGTATCTGAACTTGGCAGCCTCGTTCACGAGCTGGTCGAACGCCGGGTAGACGTAGTCGGCGAACTGGATCTCGGCAATGGGTCGCATGCCCTCAGCAGCCAGTCCGATACCAAAACCCATGATGCCTTGTTCTGTCAGGGGAGTGTTGAACACTCTTTCGGCGCCGTGGGTATCTGCGAGCTTCATGGTGCATCTGAAGACTCCTCTCCTCCAAAGGCGACATCTTCGCCGAAAACAACGACCGACTCGTCTTCGGCGAGGGCAATGCCCATGGCGTCGTTGATGGCCTGGAACAGGTTCATCTTCTTTGTCGGGCCATTGCGGACGTCCTCTGGGAGCTCCTTGTTACTTAGAGCTGCCTGGGAGCTATGAGCGAGCAGAGGAGTCGTGGCATAGTCGACGGGAAGGTTTAATCTGGCATTGGGAGGATGTGTCGAGTAACGACGTCTTACAGGGAGTCGAATAGTCGAGGCTCCAATGGCCCTCCTCAGCTGGTGTACGGCGCGGTGCTTCATGTCGGATCTGGACAGGCTTCACAGACGCAGAAGGAGAAGATGGACGGTGAGGAATACACAATGAACGGCATAGCGGCAGCGGGCAAAGGTAGATATCCCAAGGGCTGATGTCCTCGGCGTTGGTGATGTCAAGCTCGGTTTGCTACGGCCCCCGCGCGGTTGACGGCTTTCATCGCCATCGGTAGCCATTGACCCAAGCCTCGACCGCCTTGACCCCAGATAAGCCGCTGATAAGATTGTTGCCCGGTCGACAGCCGAGTGGCGCCAAGATCCGCCAAGGCTGTCCCCAAACAGGAAATATGTCGACAACGGGGTTATGCGTCGTCATCGCCGTCTGCAGCTAAAACCTTCTTGAATGGTCGCCGTGGCCTCTCTTTTGCCCAGGGTCGCATTTTAGTCTCACCTGTCGCAATTCTCAGCATGCCAGAGTCGTCGCGCCCTTCGCGGTCGCACCGACCGCGAGAGCGAGATCGACAACGGAATGGGCAGTCGTCGCGAAAGAATGGACACAAGAAGAAAAGGTCGTCAGGATCGCGCCGACCAGCTGCTGGGTCGGAAGAGGCCCGGGATCGAAGTTCGAAGTCACTATCAGCAGGGGCTCTCGCCGATCTGGATAGAGAGAATGCGCGCCAAAAGAAACGAAGCGAACGAGCAAGTCGAGCCAACAGAGACGAATCCCGAAGACCAGTCCGAGCCAACCACGATGAACCTCGAAGAAGAGATCGGGATCGGGAGCGTGACCGAGATCCAGATAGGCCACGAACTCATCGCAAGGGGAAGAAGCGACGAGTTGTGAGCGGAGCTATCATGGAAGAGGGAAGAGCACAAACTGAGCTCAGAGGTGGCGGGGGAAGCATCGATAGTCTCGAAAAGGACTTTTACCAAAGGGAACGACCGAAAAAGAGCAAGAAAAAGCTATGTAAGTGGTATCTTCTCGCTTCTGCAAGTCTAGTGCTTACATGGATACCAGGGATTGCTCTTGGTGTTAGTGCTGTTGTCCTTCTCATCATCATTATAGTGGCAGTGGTTGTGAGCAACAAGAACAAAGGGAAAGGAGGAGGTGGTGACGATAGTGGTGGTGATTCAGACAGCTCGAGCGGCGACAAATCAGGCCTCGATGGCATGGATCGCAAGGATATACCCGACAAGTGGAAGAACACATACCTCGATCCTTGGACATGGGAAACGACAACCGACTTCAACGTCACCTTTACCGACGAGATGGTTGGAGACTTGCCAGTCATGGGCCTCTACGATGACTGGGACGACTCGGCACGGGCAAATGATAAGGTTCCTCCACTGAACAAACCATGGGGTTCTTATACCGAAAAACCTGCTCGGGGAGTGTGTATCGGAGGGTGGCTCTACCTGGAACCGTTTATCACGCCGTCTCTGTTCAACTACGACACGGATGAAGGCATCGTTGACGAATGGACATTGTCTGAAAAGTTGGGTGCTGATGCAGGAGAAACACTGGAGAAACACTACGCATCGTTCATCACGGAGGATACCTTCAAGAACATCGCCGCCGCCGGCCTCGACCACGTTCGAATCGGTTTCAACTATTGGGCCGTCCAAGTGTACGATGGAGACCCCTACGTATTTCGAACCTCGTGGCGATACCTGTTGCGTGCCATCGAGTGGTGCCGCAAATATGGCCTGCGAGTAAACCTGGACTTGCACGGTATTCCTGGTAGTCAGAACGGTTGGAACCACAGTGGTAGATGGGGAAACATTGGTTGGTTAAACGGGAAGAATGGAGACGAGAATGCAAAACGAGCTCTCGAAATCCATGACCGGCTGTCCAAGTTCTTCGCCCAGGACCGCTATAAGAACATCATCTCGCATTACGGCCTCGTCAACGAACCTCGAATGACCTTTCTCGAGACGAGCGAAGTCATCCAGTGGACAGAGGATGCGTATAAGCTTGTGCGCAAGAATGGCGTCAAAGCCCTTGTTGTGTTTGGAGACGGTTTTATGGGACTCGACAACTGGCAGGGCTTGATGACTGGCTACGACGACATGATCTTGGATGTTCATCAGTACGTCATCTTCAACGAGAATCAGATTGACTTTACGCACAAGGAGAAGGTCGAGTACGCTTGTAAGGGGTGGACGGAGCAGGCTGAGAGGAGCATGGATACAACGACAGGTTACGGACCAACCATGTTTGCCGAATGGTCACAAGCCGACACAGACTGTGCCAAGTTCCTCACAGGCGTGGGCTGGGGTAACAGATGGGAGGGCACGTACGACACGGGCAGTTCGAACACCTCGATCTTGACGCCTCGGTGTCCCACCAAAGACAAGAAGTGCTCGTGCGACCAGGCCAACGCTGCCCCCGACAAGTGGAGTGACGAGTACAAGAAGTTCCTCAAGATGTTTGCCGAGGCCCAGATGCACAGTTTCGAGAAGGGCTGGGGCTGGTTCTACTGGACGTGGAAGACGGAGAACAACTACCAGTGGAGCTACGAGGCTGGTCTCAAAGCGGGTGTTTTGCCTGAGAAGCCTTGGGATCGTGATTTTGACTGCGACAAGGATGTTCCTGATTTCGAGAAGGATGGTCTGCCAGAGTATTACTAGGAGTTGGGAGACTGGTAATTTGTGCACATATATATAGTGGAGGATATACCGAGCAAGGGGGCGTGATTTCAGGCGTTGGGGAAGTATGTGGGGATATAGAGAACATACGCGCAGGCCGATATACGGGGCCGACATGAGGTGATTGATCAATGTATTACGAGAGAAACTTGTCTGAAAGACAATGTATGGAGAGAGTCATAGTCTGAGCATAAATGAAGCGTCTTGATTTCTAGTCTACCTGTTTGCGTAGACGTTATGTCGATGAGGGTAGTGAAGCAGGCAGTTAGTTACATGGATAAAACCTGATTTTTCCATCCCATACGTACACGCAACTGATATATAGGTAGGTCATCCATCTAGACTCAGATGACCAGACTAAACTAATCATTCGTACCCATCAGGCACTCTCTTCAACACCTATCAATTGCCCCTCTAAGGGAGGGTAAGTTAACTCATCTCGAGTCTCATTTCTAGGTAGAATGCCGGTCTGCCGATTCGGGAAATCCGTCCACAGCAGTCAACCTCATCAAATCATCATCAGCATTTCTTCTTTAGAGCAATCCTAACTTGGGAGAATTATATCCAAGTTTATTCAATCCTTATACCAAGACTTGATGAGACCCCCTCTAATTCCCCGTGTTCTTAATTTGAACTCTAAATGAACGTCCGTCGAGTGGCCCAGGTGTTGTTTGAGACGTCTCATCTCATGACGACCAGGTGAATTCAACCCACTCACACGGAAACACTGCATTTGCCAAGTTCGATCTCACAGTGACAGGTCAAGACACAAGTAGATATATCTGAAACTGTGCAAATTCGTAGTCTCATTCGCTCATGCTACCTATTACATCCTGGCTCTAGATCTGTCCAACAGGTCCATATCTTAGTTTTCTGTCGGTCGTGGCTTCTCATTACATCCCATAGTTCGTTGTACATATACTCCGGTGTCTTAAGCAGTCGTCTTCTGGGGCTCCTCCTCGTGGGCGAGGCTGGTGGTGCCCATGACAGCGCTCTTCTCAATATCGTTGGGGAGGTTACCCAGGGCACGGTCGCCAAACATGAGATCGATCTCCTCGAGAGAAAGTCCCTTGGTTTCGCGGAAGTAGAAGACGAGAACGGGGAGGGTGATGACGAGGTTCCAGGCTGTCTCAAGTTAGTTGATGGTTTCAGTCAATCAACTTGAATATGTAACATACCAACGAAGAGGAAGTAGAACTTCCAGCCAAGCTCCTTAAGGCCGTAGGGGCTGACCTGGGCCCAGAAGGTAGCAACGAGCCAGTTACCGATACCAGTGGCAAAGGCACATCCCTTTCCACGGATCTGATAGGGCATGATCTCGGCCATATAAGTCCAGCTGACAGGGCCGAAAGAGAGGGAGAAGATGATTGTGACGCAGAAGAGGAAGGCAACACCAGCAATGCTGAGACCTGTCTTGTCGCCGTCGACGTTCTGGCTGTTGATGGCGCTCTCGCAGATTAGGGCGACGGTGATGGCCAGGATACCGTAGATCAGGGGACGCTTCCGGCCGATTCTGTCAGCGATAAAGGTGATGAAGAACAAGTCTAAAAGTGGTTAGTAAGCCGCTGGAGTTGTGGGGAACCCCGTGGGGAGCTTGATATGGGAAAACCTACTGGCGATAGGGCCGCAACAGTTGTAGATGCCGGCAACGAGCAGTTTCTTGCTTCCAGTAAAGCCCAATGACTCATACATAATAGTCTGGTAATAGCCGATCACGTTGATTCCTGTTCTACGGGTCAGAATTGTGCTTGTCGAGGTATCGCCAGTTTTGGGTGTGGTGTTTTGGCGATTTTCACCACATATACGTACCAGTAAACTGAGTAAACACTTGGACCAGGGTACCAAGAGCCAGGCGATTCCTCCATTGAGGAACCTTGAACATAACAAGCCATCCGGGGGCGGTGGCGGCCTTCTCGGCGTCAATGGTCATCTTAATCTCCTGGAACTCAGCCTTGACCCAGTCGTCGTTGTGGCCATCGTAATGAAGCTTGCGGAGAATCTTCATTCCCTCCTCCAAGCGGTCAGAGGCAATGAGATGTCGGGGAGTCTCGGGGAGCCATATCATGCCGACGCACAGGAGGGCCGAGGGGAGGGCCTGGAAGGCCAGTGGGAACCGCCACTGGAAGGATGAGTGATCACCCATGTGGTGACTTCCATAGCCAATCCATGTGGAAACGATGAAACCAACGCCAATCATCTGCTGGGCGAGACCGACGATGAGACCACGGTTCTTGGGGCTGGCACATTCGGACTGGTAGACGGGGACTGGGGAACATGTAAGCTAGAGTGTGGAGATGGGGAAACGGGGAACTTACCACTCATGGAGAGAAGGCCAATTGCAAATCCTGCAATGATACGGCCAATCAACATCATAGCAAGACTAGAAAACCAGGTTAGCAGGTCAGGTCATGATGGCTCGCAGATCTCTCCTTACTGGTAGGCCGCCGTTTGGAGAATAGCGCCGACAGTGCAGATCAGAGCACCGATTCCGATTGTCATCCTTCTGCCGTACTTATCCATGATGACACCTCCGAAGAGGGCACCAAAGACGGCTCCGCCGTTGAAGGTCGAGTTGATGGCACCGACGATGGGCGATGTGTCTGTCGTGTCGAAGAAGTTGAGGAAGTTCTTGGATGCAATGACATCCGTCATCACACCAGAATCATATCCGAAAAGGAAAGAGCTGAAAAATGTATTAGAATGTTGTGTTTTGATCTGTTGAGAGGTGAGTGTGCATACCCAATGGCTGCAAAGCAAGCCAGGCCAATGTTGTAGGCTTTTCCCATATTGAGGGTCCAACTCTATCGAGTTGTGTGTAGTTGTTTGTAGTTGTGTATGTGAATAAGAGGCAAGAATGCCAGGAATCTTGTAGTCGCTGATCGATGTGAGAGAAAAGTCGGCTCAGAACGCGGTGCCTCGAGTCTATTTGTATCAAGGCCTCGCCATGGCTCCATTCTCGAGCCTCGCCCAGGTCCGTGTTTTTTCGACATGCTATGCTACGCTACCCGTGTCTCCTCCTGATCTCCGTTGACCCACAGAACTTTACTTCCCCAGGGGACCCCCCATGGGCATCTCCGCACCGTCATGCTACCAGCGGACAGACCATCACGCAAGGGTAACGGGTTCCAGCGTCTATTCTCTTTAGCCGCGCAGCGAACTGCGTCTGGCACATGACGGGCAAGACAAAGAGAAACGGCCCGTCTCCGAGGTCGAGATGCAAATCTCCACTCACCCCGGCTTCGACCGACGCTCTCTGTGGTTGTCTCGATCCAGTGTCGTGACGGGTCTGCAGGGCTCTGCACCTTGTCCCTGACGCGATTCATCGTCGGCCCCGAGCGGCTGGGACAGCTAAAGCCTCCACGTGCCGGCCGTCAGCCGTCGCCGTCTCACCGTCGCCGGGTAAAGTGGGAAACGATATTACCCAGCCTGTCAGAGGCAAGTCGAGTCAGTGGATGTCGTCTAACGAACGTGTTTGAATCGAATCAGCCTCCATCGCTAATGCCAAGCAGCCAAGGCAGGAGGCGTTCGAGAGCCGAATCACACGCCTATGATCTGACCAGTTCCGTTGCCGTCCGTCAGCCACAGCTTGCCGTGTGCCGGACGTAGAACGGGCAAGGGGTCCCGGCACGGTGGGGCCGGCAAGACGGACCTGGACTCCGGTTAAATGCTGTCTCTGTGGAACTCGTCGCGAGGGAACCTTTGATGCTGGTGTGCCTTTTATGCGGGCCAATCGCAGCAGAGCTCGAGTTCCTATGACCCGAACCCCGGGTTGCCCGATTTTGACAGCAACAACATCATATCAGATTCAGAGCAGGCGAGGTTGTCGGTCAATCCATCGGTAGTCGAGCTACTCGGTCATCCGAGTTTAAGATGTAAAGAATTCTGATCTCTGGGGTAAGAATACCGCCACGTCCGAGATGAGTGTGTTGTTACCACTCATGTGAGAGAACGCAAGTTCATGTCCTTGGCGTAATCGGCTATTTGAGCATAGTTGCCGAGCAAGAAATAAACGAGACATGAACGAAGTACGGAAACATCAAAGACGTTTAAAATACAATAAAATAGTCCAAAAATACATCATAATTAAGGTAATACTATAGAGCTCTTTTTTCTATTCTTCCTATACTATATCGATCATCTTCAGAGGGAGATAAGCTAATATGTTTACACTGGTGTCTCGTTTTCTCCTTGACTCAGGTGCCTGGGAGTTTCATGATATGCATCGCCAAAGACTGAAATCCGTGTCTTGTTACCCTGGTCCCTTTGAGTGGCAATACTACGCTTGGCGCAGCAAACCACATGTACATATGTGTTCCAGAACGAATTGACAGACGGCACATGTGATGCTACAGTCCCATTCGGCATATTAAAGAGAATAAGCAAGTACTTCTTGGTATACATATTGGCAGTTGGTTCATGAGGTCTCATCGACGAGTTGGTTGCTATTCACATCCTAAAAATATCCAGAACTAACTTCAGAAGGTTCATGGAATGCTTCTCCTGTGTCTCAGCTATTGTAATGAATTTTAAAACTGTATGTGGATAAAACCACAAAAAACCAGGATCCTTTTTACAAATAATGATCCTATTGGTATGTTCAACAACTTCCGTAGTGTACAAAGTGTTGCCCCTATTACGTTCAACATTCACCTTGTAATTACCCTGAAGCTTGAATAACCGAACAAACTGTCTCAATTAGTCGTCATAATAATTACAGCTACTAATAGAAAACCCAGTAGCCTGGTTCTTCTGTCCTTGGTGGCGTGTAGTAGTATTGCAGGGTAGATCATCCCATTCAGCGCTGGGAGATCTCCGTTTCGGGATGCTGTAACATGACCAAAACACCACCAAGATATTCTTGATTTTAGCCTCCACCTGACAGTCCTGGTAATGAACATTCAGCTGTTAATGATGGAATCTCACATTTCCTGCTTCTTGTCATTGAACAACCCATGTCACCTCCTGGAACATTGTTCGGGAATGACCCAGCCGCGCGGCACAGTCGATACACGAGCTCGTGAGACAACATGCAAGTAAACAAGCTGATCCATCGAGCATAGGATCGCTTTCCATGCAAAAACGATCGCCATCTCCAGCTTCTGTGCCGCCCGTAACCAGACGCGTGGTAACTCAGCCAAAACGGCACCGGTAGAACGGATCATGAGCGTGTGGAGTCATGTGTGGCACGAGCTTCCGGTTAAATAGGGACACCGGGTAGATTCAACTCTAATGAGAGAGATCTAGCGGGTCAAACATTTTATCCTTTCAACATCACACCCCCCCATCATGAGAAGAGTTGAGGCTCTCGCGAGGAGCCGGGTCTTACACGGGAGTTGACCGAAGCCCGGCGGGGCCTGCTCGCCGAGTGCCCCACCCTGATCACCCAATCAAAGGTCACATGGGCCGTCCTGTTTGCCGTTTCTGGCAACAGTCATGGCTCCAGGGCCGGCTCCGCTAAAAGGAGGCTGAAAAGCAATGCTGGAACTGGGTAAGGGCTCCAGGGAGGAATGTGGGCGGGGCATGGTTTGTCATGACGAGGGATTGGCTTCATCACAAGGCAAGCAGAGATTTTCTAGCGAGAGTGTACGGAGTAGAGAAAGCCTGGACCACGGAGGACGGACCCTCGCGACTCTCCGGAATCGCCCGGGGTTGTGATCCTTCCTTCAAGCGATCTTACCCATGACCAAGGACCAGACCACTGGGTCTAGGATAGCACATGATTGGGAGATGGTATTGTTGAAAGGTCTGATGGCAAAGTGGTTTGGCGAGAATTACCCCATATGCTCTAGATCGGCTTACCCCTGTACTAGTTCTGCGGAACGGCCTGACGGCAAAGTGATTTGCGAAAATTACCCCATATGTCCTAGATCGGTTGACAGCTGCATTAGTGCTGTTGAGTTGCTCGGACGCCCCCGCCCCCCGGTCTCATGGAATCTTTTTGACTTGGTGTTCTAGATCGAGAGATCATGAGAATGCTAATCTTGCGGTCTCGTCTCTTCATTTGACTTGGCTGAGGGCAATAATCACTGAACAGATCAATGGCAATAGAATGGTAAAAAGAGTGTTAGGCTTGGAAGCATTTGCAATCCTTATTTTTTTTGTATTGACTATTGCGTTGAAAGGCATGATAGCTTGTGTGTCATGAGGTTGACCTGCTTTTAAAAAAATGAAATAGAATCGTGAAATAGGAAATCATAAATCATATCATTAAACTATGTAGACTTTCATTCTATCCAAATCATCAAGTGCCATTCAATCAATAACCCAATTCTTTACAAGGCCTCAATCGACACGGGAGCATCTCCCTCAAGGTTACGACCCTTCTCCACAACCTTGAAATCGCCCTTGAGAGCCTGAGTGCCCTCAAGCTTACCGTCAGAACCGACAGTGAGCTCGGCAACAACCTTGCCGTCGCCGTCGACAACCGTCGTCTTGGCGCCAGGGGAAGTCTGGTAGAGAGCAACCTCGACATCGTTGGCGTAGTCGTAAGCGGCTCCGACCTGCTTGCGGCTGCCGAGGACAAGGATGGTGTTCTCGCGGACGTACAGGGGCAGCGTGCCAAAGGCGTGCTTCTCCTTGAACCAGCCAGGTCCGGTCTTGACCTCGTTGGTGAAGTAGGACGTCCACTTGCCCTTGGGGAGGTAGAACTCGACCTCGCCTGACTCTTCGAAGACGGGGGCCGCAAGCAGCTGGGACCCGACCATGAATTGGCGGTCGAGATACCAGGCTGTGGGGTCGTTGGGGAACTCGAGGGCCACGGATCGGAGGGACATGGGGATACCGCCCTCGATCGACTCCATGGCCTGCGCGTAGAAGTACGGCATCAGACGCGTCTTGAGCGCCGTGAACTTGGCGAGAGTCCTGGAGCAACCCTCCTCGGTCTGGTCGTCGTTGTCGACGGTCCAGGGCACACGGTAAGAGTTGCTACCGTGGAGACGACTGTGACTGCAGAGAAGACCCATAGCAACCCATCGCTTGTAGATCCACGGAGGTGGGTAACCCTCGAAGCCACCGATATCACAGCTCCAGAAGGAGTATCCGCTCAGGCCCATAGAGAGGCCGCCACGGACGGATTCCGCCAGAGCCTCAGGGGTCGACTCGCAGTCACCGCCCCAGACAAGAGGGAATCTTTGGGTTCCGGCACAGGCAGCACGGGCGTAGAGGACAGCCTCGTCCTTGCCGTAGCGCTTCTGCACGGCCTCATAAACAAGTTTGTTGTAGAGGAAGGCGTAGTAGTTGTGCATCTTGTGAGGGTCGACGTTGGGATCGTGCCACTGGACGTCGAGCGTGGGGATACGCTCGCCAAAGTCGGTCTTGAGGGCATCGACACCCTTGTCGAAGAGGCCGTTGAGGCACTCGACGTACCAAGCGCAAGCCTCGGGGTTGGTAACGTCCAGAAGACCCATACCGGCCTGCCACAGATCCCACTGCCAGACATCACCGTTCTTGCGCTTGAGGAGATAACCCTTCTCAGCGGCATGCTTGAAGGCCTCGCCAGCCTGGCCGATGTAGGGGTTAATCCAGACGCAGACCTTCTTGCACAGGCCGCTCTCCTTGAGTCGGGCGATCTGAGCCTTGGGGTCTGGGAATCGCTCGGCGTCGAAGACAAAGTCTGTCCAGCGGAAACCCTTCATCCAGAAGCAGTCGTAGTGGAAGACGTCGACGGGCGAGCCACGGGCCTTCATACCCTCGAGGAACGAGTTGACGGTGGCCTCGTCGTAGTTTGTGGTGAAGCTGGTTGTCAGCCAGAGACCGAAGCTCCAGCTGGGAACCTTGTTGGCCTTGCCGGTAAGGGTGGTGTACTTCTTGAGCACATCCTTGGGGCCGTCGCCGTAGATGATGTACATCTTAAGACGCTGGCCCTCAACGGTGGTCTGGACTCGGCAGCATCGCTCGCTGCCAATCTCCATGTCCACACGGCCGGGGTTATCGATAAAGACTCCGTATCCGCGGTTGCTCATCCAGAACGAGACGTTCTTGTAAGCCTGGTCACTGGAGGTGCCTCCATCGGCGTTCCAGAGGACGACGTTCTGGCCGACCTTGTTCCAGGCGCCGAAGCGCTCTCCAAGGCCGTGGACCGACTCGCCGACCGAGAGAGTCGTCTGCATAAACATGTAGTGCTTGAAGTCTCGCATGTCACCCAGCTGCATGGGCGTGCTGGGCGCGGTTGTGTAGGCGAAGCCGGTGCTGCGGTTGCCCAGCGTCGTGAGGTGCTTGGAGCCGTCGGTGCTGTGTAGCTTGATCTCAAAGTTGTGAGTGTCGGGATGGATTGTGGCGGACAGGGAGCCGGACTGCAGAGTCGTGCCCTTGTCGCTCTTGACGATCTTGCCCTCGACAGAAGGCTTTCCATCGGGGAAGAGGTCAAAGTGAGGACCCTTGTTCTGGGCGCCGGCCCAGTGTGTTGACTCGATGGAGATGACGCCGTCCATCTCGGCCTTGAGGTCGAGGGTCACGGTCGGCTGGTTGAGGGTGTCGCCGCGGGAGTTGATGTGCTTGACTGGGCACAGCAGGTTCAATGCCTGCTGGTCCTCCTGGGGAGTGATCTCGTAGACGTCCTCGGCATACTCGGTGCGGACGCCCTCGGCGGGCAGCCACATACCATCGCGCAGATGCATGGTGTTGTAGGTGAGAATATGATGAATAGAGAGAAGTGTTTTTGGCTCAATTGGCCGTGTCTGAGGGGAATCAACTCAAGAGAACATTCCTCGAGGGAAAAACGGCCCCCTTTGAATCAGAAGAGTAACACAAGAGACCATGGTCTCACTCTCCACCTCCCATCATGGAACCTCATCCTCGCGACTCTTAGCATCCCACGAGGCAAAGCTCAGATCAGAGCAATTCAACCGCCTCCAACACGTCGTCATCATTGGATCCAGCTTCATCCTTTCCCCTCCCGACCCCACCATCTCTCATGACATGGCAGCTTCTGCAAGCTCGTCCCAAAAGGCCCATGACCCTGCGGCGTCATTCGCCCGGCTCGGACAGCAGACACATCATGCATTCTCAAGCTAGTGCTGTGAGTTTTACTGCCTGTATGCCGACTTACTGACCGGGGCACACCCTGGCATGGCTCGATTGGCGGGTTAATAGCCTGTAGCCCACCCGGCTAAATGCAACCATACCATCGTGGGGTTCCAGGGCGTGTTTCTTGACCTACACCGACCTTGTCTCTATCCTCTCACCTGACTACTGCACTGGACTGGACTCTATTCTCTCATCAGTTCATCTCCTCTTGCGTCCCGTCCCGTGCTAGGAACTTCGGCGCGCCGTTCCACTCTGCCTCCGACTCCACGGTGAGCCTCTGCGCCCCCGGTCTCATCTCAGTTCCACGAATCCCAGGTCCTCGTCGTCCCCTTCTTCCTGCCCGTCTTGGGCTCTGCTCCCGTCCTTCAATATCCACAGATGCCGCCAATTGGTGGCGTCCCCGCATTTCCCCAGGGCCAGGAGCCACACCACGGCACTTGGTGGTGCGACGAACCATCATGATGATCTCGGCGTCATGTCCCATAGGAAATTGATCCCGCAATTACGGACAGATACATTGTGTGATGTTATTGTGCTGTGTACTCTTGTATCTAGGTGATCAAGTTGAGTCTTGGAGGCTTTGCAATATTGTCCATTGAGCATTTCAACAACTACCGAGAAGAGCAACACCCAGCAAGCAATGTCTCGGGAATAGCTCCATTCATGATGCTCTTCGTATAATACACTCTCAAACCACCCCCCGAGCTTCCGAACAAGCTAGCCATGTACAAGTGGTGCTACCAAAACAGCAAGGGTCCCATCGTAGAGGGTCCTATGTGACTTGAAGGCATGTGCCATGAGCCTCGGACTATCACTTCACGATGACCAGCCTGAACGGTTAATTGTGTAGTCTCCTTGGCTCCATCAGGTCGACAATAAAATGCCGCTGATCCTCCCACTCAAAGTTCTGCTCTCCAGCCTTCTCATGGGATAGCCTCAAGCCCTCGACATGAAGCTCTCATCATATCTCTGCGCGGCGGTCCTGGCCACGGCTGGTCAGGCCGCCAAGGACACGCCGCTGTACAAGGACCCCAAGGCCTCTGTGGATGATCGTGTTGCCGATCTCCTCAAGCGCATGACGGTCAAGGACAAGATGGCCCAGCTCATCCAGGGCGACATGTCCAACTATCTCAACCTCACCGATGGTAGGGTGAACAAGACAGGCTTGGCCTGGAACATGGAAAACCGTGCCAACTCTCTCTGGACTGGCTTGTATGCCGAGATGGAGACTGTAAAGAAGGCTGCAAAGCTGGCACAAGACTATATGCTCAAGGAGACTGAGCTTGGTATGTTTCACCTCACTGATCATCTTGTCAAACTCTAACAGCTCTTAGGTATCCCTACCTTTGTCCAGAGCGAGGGTCTCCATGGTGTCCTGATTCTCAATGGCACCATCTTCAACTCTCCCATTGGCATAGGATGCTCCTTTAACCCCGAGCTCGTTGAGAAGATGGCAGGCGTGATTGCTACTGAGAGCCGAGCTCTTGGCATCAACCAGCTGTTTTCCCCTCAAGCTGATCTCGCCCGAGAGTTGCGATTCGGCCGAGTGGAGGAGTGCTTCTCCGAGGACTCGTACCTGTATGTTTCTTTGCCAGATGGGACCAATTGATGTACTAATGGCTCTACAGCGCAGGAGAAATGTCATATCGGTACGTCAAGGGTCTCCAGGCTGGAGGCGTGTCGGCCATGGTCAAGCACTTTGTAAGTTGAAGCTCACCAAGACTTACCGGCACAACTAACACGCATGTCAAGGCTGCTTTTGCTACCCCAGAGCAGGGTATCAACACCGCTCCAGTCCACGGTGGTGAGCGCGAGCTGCGGTCTCTCTACCTCCCAGCTCTGAAGCGGGCCATCATTGATGGAGGTGCTACTTCTATCATGTCTTCTTACAACTCCTACGATGGAGTCCCAACTGTCTCCGACTCTTACCTCCTTACTGATATCCTTCGCGATGAGTGGGGTTATGAGTACTATGTCATCTCTGACGCTGGTGGCACTGCCCGTCTCGCCAACGCCTTCTACATCTGCCCCATTGAGGACAACGAGTGCATTACTCTCGAGGTATGTGCCCATACGGCCTTGACACCTGACATATTCTAACTAGTTACAGGCCCTCCCCGCTGGTAATGATGTCGAGATGGGCGGTGGCTACTGGAGCTACGAGTCCATCCCCGACCTTGTCAAGTCTGGAAAGCTCGATGAGGCGATCCTTGACAAGGCTGTTTCCCGCGTGCTCCGCTCCAAGTTCACCATGGGTCTCTTCGAGAAGCCCTTCACTGGTGTCTCTGACGACAAGATCTGGGACTACATCAACACCAAGAAGCACAAGAAGATCGCCCGTGACCTTGATGCTGAGAGTATCGTGCTTCTCGAGAACCACGACAATGTGCTGCCCTTGAAGAAGGACGCCAACGTGGCTGTTATTGGCCCCATGGCCCATGGCTATGTCAACGTGAGTAGTTCCCTCATTGACTTGAACTATCCAATGATATTAATCCAATCTCAGTACGGAGACTATGTCATCCACACTGCCCCATCCCGTGGCATCACACCCCTCGACGGCATCAAGGCCGTTAGCAAGGGCAAGGTCACCTATGCTAAGGGCTGCGAGCGCTGGTCCAACGACGACTCTGGCTTCGATGAGGCTGTCGCCGCCGCCGAAAAGGCCGACGTCGCAGTCGTCGTTGTCGGAACCTGGTCCCGCGACCAGAACGAGCTCTGGGCCGGCCTCAACGCCACCACCGGCGAGCACATTGACGTTAGCAACCTCGACCTCGTTGGTGCCATGCCCAGACTCGTCAAGGCCATCATCGAGACCGGCAAGCCCACCGTTGTCGTCTACAGCTCCGGCAAGCCCATCACCGAGCCCTGGATCTCCGAGGAGGCCGCCGCTCTAGTCCAGCAGTTCTACCAGTCCGAGCAGGGCGGATACGCTCTTGCTGATATCCTCTACGGCGAGGTGAACCCATCTGGAAAGCTCTCCGTCAGCTTCCCCTACGACGTCGGAACTCTGCCCATCTACTACGACCACCTCAACTCTGCTCGCAACTGGCCCAACCCCGGCAAGGTGTACGAGAACGGCACCATCGTCTTTGGCAACAACTACGTCCTCGAGAACCCCAACGCCCTCTACGAGTTCGGCTACGGTCTCTCCTACAGCAAGTTCGAATTCTCCAACATTGCTGTTTCCAAGGAGAACGTCACCGCGTCCGACACCGTCACCGTCTCTGTTGACGTCGCCAACAAGTCGAAGCGGGACGGCGCCGAGGTTGTGCAACTGTACGTCAAGGACATGCTCGCCTCGGTCGACGTGCCCCGATTCCAGCTCAAGGGCTTCAAGAAGGTCACCGTCAAGGCCGGCAAGACCACCACTGTCAAGATCGACCTCAAGGTTGCTGACTGGGGTCTGTGGAACCGCAAGATGAAGTACGTCGTCGAGCCTGGTGACTTTACCGTCTACGTTGGCAACTCGAGCGAGAACTTCAAGGGCAATGTGACAGTCACTGTTGCGTAAAAGAAAGTCATTGGGGGTACACGTGTAAATACTTACGCTTCGCATGAAACGCTTTAGTTGTATATTACGATTTTGAATACGAATTAGCTTTGGAGTTCATTCATCAGTCCCATGCCTTTATCATCTTCAAGAGTAATGTTGTGATCTGACTCGACAATGGACTTAGGCGAAGAACTAGCATCAAGATGCTATCGTGGAATACTATAACAGTCGTCACATTGGTATCTATCATATATCAACTACCCAAGAGTGACTGAGGAATTTCCAACTCGTACATAACTTTCATCCAAGATTCGAAAACTGCTGCATGATTAGATATTGCTCCAGTCAAAGGTCTCGCTAGTTGCTTACATTCTCTGGAGAGTTTGTGATTTCTTCAAAAGCCTGAAGCGTCTCGAATCCCATGGCAGCCAGTGGTTCAGTGCCATCATCCACAACCTAGACCGTTAGCAACGCTTCCAAAGATACAGATAGATTAGACTTACCCAGCCCAAAACAACCTTGGCTGCCTTGTGACCCTTGCTCTGGCGAACACCCATGAGCGCCAAGCCTTGCAAAACGAGGGTTGACTGTGGCATTGCCGGAACAATTGGTGCAAGGATGCCACTAATGTCCTCAGTATGGGACAGTAGAGCTGGTACATGTGTTGCCAGAGAACCATGCTGCTTGGAGATAATAATAGTGCCGAGTAGACTGCCCGTCGCGTCCTTTGCGCGTACAATCCCGCAAGATTTCGTGTCGGATAGAGCGTATCGATACAGCTCAAGAATCTCTGCATTGGCGTGCGTACGCACGTGGCTAAGGACGCCGTCCCCGTTATCCAGGCCGTGGATCAGGTCAAAGCTGATGTTGGCTCTTTGAATGCTTTGTAGTAGACCTTCTGGGGCAGACCAATTCGGGAGGTCTTGGATAATCATGTTGGTGACCCTGCGGGGGGAATTGCACATCCCAGCCGCTGTTTGAGAACCACTCCTTGACGGTATTCACCTCGATGTCGACGGGGATTCCCAGGAAGACGCCAGGAAAAGCAGACCCAAGTTGGACCTTTTTGATCCCACGTCGCTGCATGAGACTCCTGAGCGCCCGTCGATGGAGGGATCTACCGATGGATACATCCCGTTTAGAAGGATCAACAAAGATCGCTGCCAAGATGCCAACTCCGTGTAAAAAGTATGTAGCAGCGAAGCCATACAGAGCCCCCGTGCTGCTGTTTCTCACAACCATGTGAGCCTCGGCGATATTGGGGTTCTTGAGTTGAAAGGTTGCAGCAGTTGTAGTCCGTAGAAATTGTAGATCTGGAGCACTTGCTCGGTGGATAGCCCGTATAAGATCTTCTAGACCAGAGGCATCGCGGTCTGGGTGGTACTCCTCAACGAGCCAGTGTTGTCTTGATTTGAGGACCTTCTTGCTCTTCCTCAGGGTGCCCGGTAAAGTCCCCAGAGGCGTAATATCTCCCACAAGTGCCCTAGCAAGAGCGTGCAGAGCGTTCTCTGTAAAGTCAAAGGTGCACAGGTACGTGCCAATCGATTTGTCCATGGCAAAGTCGTAGGGTGAGCTGACTGCAACCACAATCAACTGCTTCTTCTGGCCTCTGCTTCGAAGCATCGCGCACATCATGTCGACGTGCTTGGTAAAGCCAGCTTGGTAGAGGTTTCGGTTGGCATCAGCCGTGACAATAATGATGCAAGATGCCCTATGGATCAGGTTTTCATGCACTATACTGGTTAGCAAAAGGTACTTTATCAAGGCTGAAAACCATCTCACCTGGACGGACTCCATTCGCTGTATAGCTAGTATGGAGCAACTTCTCGTTGCGGGCTCGCGCAAGAGATTTACCAAACTCTCGAAACACACCCTCTCCGCTCATCATGGCACTGCGGTCTCGGTCATTATGTGCCCACATATCGTGAGCACCCCACGCTTGGCTTTGGTTACCCTTGGCACTGAGGAGTTTTTTGGTAAGAGAGGATGCGGGAAGTGGTTTGACCAAGGGTGTGAGTAGAAGTAATTCTTCTCCCGGGTGCATTGAGGCAGAAAGCGGGAGTAGCTTCTCCTTGTCCCGGATGACAGTAATGGAGTCATCGTAGGCACGGAGCGATAGTGCAAGATGGGATGGGTGGAGTTGAGAGAGGAGGGAGATGCCCGGAGGATTCAATGCCTTGTTCCAAGATGTGCAAGTCGACTTGAGCTGAAGCACTCTCCTCAGCGAGGTAAAGATTCTCTCCTTAGTGATGATGCCGTTCTCGTAGCCCAGCTTCAATCCCTTGATAGCTTCGAGTTGAACATCGTAGGCACGGCAAAGGAGAACCAGATCACAACCCGCCTCCACTGCCATGACAACGCCGTTCTGTACGCCAAGTTCATGACTGAGAGCCTCCATCTCCAAGCATTCTGAGATGGCAACGCCGTTGAAACCGAGCTCATCGCGGAGCAGGTCATCCACCACTTGGTCGGATAGACAAGCGTGGCTCACGCTCATGGATGGGTTGGATATACCGCAGCCTCCGATGAACATAGCATCCAACTTGCCAGACCCAATGGCGTTTCGGAAGGGAACCAGAGCACTTATGCTCAGTTCTTCCAGTGTTTGGGTAATAATGGGAACATCTAGATTTGAACCAAGAAAGTCCAAGTTTCCATACGAAGGGAAGTGTTTCCCGCAGGAAGCAATCCCCGCGTCACGGATTCCTCTTAGGGCAGCAAGGCCATACTGAGACACTTCCTGCGGGTCGTCTCCAGTTGCGCGGACTCCTAGAGGTTGGTAGCGAGCGTTGTTCAAGACATCAAGCACTGGACCTAGCATGAGGTTCACACCACAAGCGGAGATCTCAGTTGCTGTGGCCTTGGTGACTTCGTAGGCAAGATCTGCTCGACCTGTGGCCGCAACTCCCATTGCACTTGGGAATTGGCAGACATAGTCCTCGTCAAATAGACTGTTGACGCCTCCATTCTCTTGGTCAAGAGCAATCAACAGGGGTTGTGGATGACCCGCATTCTTGGCGATAGTCTGTAGTTCTTGAACAAGTTCAGCAGTTTGTTGGGCAGCTTCAAAAGGTTAGCATGGTTCATTGACTAGGTATGAGTAGATAGCTGGCAAGTGACTCACACTTTAGGTTCTTGGCAGTGAGGATAATAGAGCCGAGATGGTGGTCCTCGATAAGGCTCCTGATCTGGGGGGTGACTTCAGTGCCATCCCAACCCATAATCAGGATCTGCCCAATGGCACTACAAGCAACCAGTTAGCATGAATGACAGACATATCGCTACTGCACACTCCTCCGAGTGTCGGAGCCGAATGTGGAGGCCCCTTGACACTTGACAGCTGCCGCTGGAACCGGACGGACTCCTCGGGGTGCCGGAGCGGAGCAGAGTGGTGGGTTGGTGGTTGGAGGCTTGGAGTGGGTACGTACCGGTCGAGATCCTGCCATATCGGATCCAGGTCGGCGTCGTCGGTGCTATGGGCCATGGTCTGTGGGCGGCGGTGACGATGATGCCTCGTCACATGATACTTGCTTCTTCTCTGATGCCGGTTGCTGCGATCGCCCCTCAACGTCCCCGTCGTCGTGTGCTTGAGGTAACGATGCGATGCATTACTGTAGTCTTCGCTCGAGGATGAGGAGGATGCTGACCCGGGAGGGGCCATGGCTGCTAAACTTCGGTAAACGGGAATGGCGCGTCCTGGTTGGCTGAGGGCCGAGGATACCTTGTGTCGGACTAGGTGGGGTTGTCAGGTTGTCTTATGGCCGTTGCTCGGTGATCATGGGTTGCGCCCCATGAGTTAACGTTACATGAACAATGACAGCGACTGAGGGTCGGCGGCAACAGGACGGCGATGCCATGCAGTGGCCGGTTTCACGTTGTGTCGACTCGAGACAGATCCGAAAAGGTAAGGATGAATGTTGCTCTTGGTTCGGATGGACGAATGCCACGCTCTTGTATCCAGACAGTCGGCTCCATCGATACCCCGGTCTATCAACAAGAGTCAGGAAGGGCACCATACCAGGTCGACGACTGCCTTGTTGTGACTCGGGTCTCCACACAGTTCTTTTGTGCCTTCCATGATGGCACCGTCCGGATGGCACTAGAACTGATTGCCATCCACGGTGCTGGGTAATTGCACTGAATCGTGATGGTGACGAGATCTTCCCTGGCTATCCGGGAACGTGGCCGTTTTCGGCACCTTGATAGGTTTTTTTTAAGGTTTCTTTGCGTCTGGTGATAGCCTCTGGCGAGTACTAGTATGCCATGATTCTCTTCCAATTTGCACCTCATTTGTCCCTCGTGGACAGTCACGCCAAGACGGCCAACAACCACAGGCGCTCTACGCAAACATCTCTGACACTTCACTTACAGACTCTCCTACAGACATTCCCAATACCACCACAATCATGCCTGCCGCCATCTCCCCAACGCTGCCACCTACTGGCATCACCAAGTTCACCAACTGTCGTCTCCTAAAGCGCGGTGATCTTGTCTGGGAGGACCTGTGGGTCAGCTCAGCCACCGGCAAGATCGTTGACAGCCAGGCTTCCTTCTACGGCGAACTCCATCTCCCTGATTCGACCATCGACCTTGGTGGGCGCATCATCGCCCCTGGTCTGATCGAGAGCCAGCTGAATGGAGCCTTTGGCTTCAACTTTTCGACCCTGCTGGACGACATGTCCGAATATGGCAAAAACATGGAGCAGGTCAATCGCCTACTGGTCAAGACAGGGGTGACATCGTACATCCCGACAATCACGAGCCAGCGCCCCGAAATGTACCAAAAGGTGAGCTTTCCCTTGGATGGTGGGGATCACGCATGAGGCTAATTCTGCGGCAGGCACTCCCGTATCTGGGCCCGTCTGGGGAACGGCGAATCGCCTATCATGGGGCCGAGTCGCTCGGCGCTCACTGCGAGGGTCCGTTCCTGAGCCCCACCAAGAACGGCGTCCACAATGTCGACGTCCTCTTACAGGCACAGTCTATTGAGGACCTCGAACGATGCTATGGTCGTGAGAACATGGCTCCTCGTCAAGATGGAAGCAAGTTGCCCATCAAGATGATTACTGCCGCCCCTGAGCGAGGACAGATGATGAACCTCATCCCCGAGATCACGTCGAGGGGCATCATCTATTCTGTTGGCCACACCGAGGCCACATATGAGGAAGCGTCCCAAGCAGTTAGCAATGGTGCCAGGATGATTACTCACCTCTTCAACGCTATGCGCCCTCTGCATCACAGAAACCCGGGCGTCTTTGGTGTTCTGGGCAAGGCCGAGAGCCTGCCAAGACCCTTTTTCGGCATCATCTCTGATGGCATCCACCTACACCCCACGACCATCAAAATCGCCTACAACGCGCACCCTGACGGCTTCATCCTCGTCACGGACGCTATGCATCTTGTCGGTCTCCCGGATGGAGCTTACCCATGGACCAATGGGGAAGGTACATGCAATATTATCAAGAAGGGTCCGAAGCTGCTGCTCGAGAACTCGGACACCATTGCCGGAAGGTGAGTAACTATTTCGTATTAGCAATTGTGGCTGCTGACCTTGGCCAGTTCGATTACGCTGCTTGAGTGCGTCAACAACTTCATGCAATGGACCGGAGCAGGTATTCCACAGGCTCTCGGGGCAGTGACCTCGACGCCTGCGGCCATGCTCGGCTTGCAAGGAGTCAAGGGCACACTGGACTCTGGTGCCGACGCCGACCTCGTGATTCTATCCGAGAACGCTGTGAGTCAGGGCGAGGTTGGAGGAGCCTACCATCGCCTTGTTCTAGACGAGGTGTGGAAGTTTGGCGAGAGAGTCTCTCGGGCTGAAAAGGGCGGAAACTTCATGTGAAAGTTGCCAAGGGTGGATCAAGGTTTCCTATTATTGAGTATCGAGTTACGAGAACAAGACTGTACGCATTAGAGTTGAAGAGTATTCCCCATAAGCGGTTTTAGAGGTTCAGTGGGTAAACAAGCGAGCCAGGAGTTCCGGTAGACGGCGTTGATAAGAATGAAGAGATTGAACCGTTTAAACAACCTGATATGATATCTATTCCGTCCTGTGTATGTATGCGTGAGTGATCCATGTGATGGATTTCATGCGTGTGCAAGCTCCATCGCATATTCAGGGTCCTTCCAGCTGCCCGATTGGTGATAGTGAACCACCCGCTAAACCGTAGCGCAACCGGTGGCCAAGCCCCTTCTGAAGCCATGCTCTAGACCACCCACTGATAGAGCTCCATGTCCCTCAACAGGCGGCAGAGTGCAGCGGGGGATTGCGGCTTCAAGCATGAGGGCGTCCGGGCTCGGCCAATTGTTGGAGCGATGCCAATCAGCGATAGCAAAGGTCCGATGGAAGCACCAGCCAGCAGCACTTCAGCAGCCAGCCCAGTGGGCCCTCTCCACAAAGTCTCCTCCACTCTCCACCTCCACCTCCGCGGGCTCCCCTTCTATTCATTCTAACTTGCGTGCTCTCTCCATGCTTGTCGGCTGATCCGTCGGTTGCTTCAATCTTCAGCGCGCTTGTTTCGCTTCAGAGACCAGCGCTACTTCAGCCTACAATCGCCGCCGTCGCCGCTTCTACATCATCGTCTCTGTCCGTTTCACAGAGTCGCGCGCCATCGTCTTGTGTCGCTATCCCCCGCCGCGCCCACCTGATCCAATGGGGCAATAACGGTGCGCTTCAACTGAACAATGCCATGTCCACCTTCAACTCAATGCCGGGGCTGCCAACAGGCGCCTCCGCCAGCGAATCCATGGCCATGAATCTCAGCTCCGGACAGTCCCAGAATATGGGAATGGACGTCTTTGACCAAGATCTAACCTTTGACGAATCACTACTGTAGGTGCTGCCTCTGCTTGCGCGCGCGCAATGACCAGTCCAGTCGACAAGCTGACAGCTATCTGTAGCGACGGAACCGCGTTGCCGAACCTCCCCTTTGGCAGTTCGTACGACCTGGATGCCTTCTCAACAACCTTTGAAGATCCATTCTCCTACTCGTCGCGACATTTCGAACCTACGCCCCACCAAGATGTCCTGCACGAGGAATCCTCCCCCAGGAGCCTGACAATAAGCTCCTGGGCTTCTCTGCCCCGGTCTCGAGCGCCACCATCATCAATGAGAATAACCAGTTTGTCGAGGCAAACATGACTGCCGAGTTATACGGCATGTTCTTTGTCGCCGAGGACGTCTTTGGCGGCGAGTCGACGGGACGGCCCCTTGAGTTGACGTGTTATCGACGCAATCTGTGGCAGTGCTCGGGGCAGATCGCTCTTCCCCGGATGATCACCAATATTATGAATGAGCAGGGGCAACACGTTCAAATATTCGAGCTTATGGCGTCCATTACCGCTGTCGAATCCATCGAGGGAAAATCTACCGAGATTATATCCATCCCCTGGAAGAATGCAAACCCACAAGGAGGGGAAGACTCAAAAGCTGTTTCTGCTCCACCTAACATCACTCTTGATCTTTCAACAGGTCAGGAACTAGACGCGCATCGAGTATCTCTGCCCGTGTCCTGGAAAAGACTCCAGTTCAAGCATGCCACCGCCAACAACGGTCGAAGAAAGGGCTTGCAGCAACATTACGTTGTCAAGATCAGCCTCCTAGGCAAGACACAGACAGGAGAGTTTATCAAAATTGCCGAGATACAGTCTGGCCCAGTCATTGTGCGAGGCCGGAGCCCGAGGAACTTTGATAGCAGGAAGGACGTTCCCCTGACGGGCGACAAGCGATTTGATAGGAGGAGTACATCAACCTCGAATGCTGATCAACCAACACTGAAGTTGGAGCGAGAGAATTCTCAAGCTTTCCCGCAAAGATTCCCTTCCGCTGGCAGTGTCCAGGTAAGCTCTATTTGTCCATCGTCGACGTCAACAATCCTGACCAGTCAGCAAACTAACGACTGGACAACACCCCAGCCCCTATCTCACCCACTACCCAGCCCTCAGCCGCAAGCCAGCCCTCATCCCGCCAAGAGAGTGGCTCTATCGCCAACAATGGCGAGGCCACCGATCCCGGCTTGGTCAAACGACTCCAACAGCTCTGCCAAGGCACAGACTACACACAACAGCAGAAGCTCGACCTCACGGCAAAACACTTCTCTCCCGATCAACCTATCCTTATCGGAAGATGAGAGAAGTCCCAATCGCTCCAGTGCTGAGCTGCATAGCCCCAACTCGGGCAAGAACCATTCCACGACAGGTGTAAACCGGGAAGCTAGCCCTGCAGAAGAGGCTGACCCCTTGTACGAGTACTTCCCGCTGACAGTGGACGATTGGTATGATATAATTCATTTTGTTCTTTTTCTTGGAAATTCGCTGATCATGTTCAGGATGCCACCGGTCGACGCCGTCTACAGACCGCACGTGGTTCATCACACCATCATGCCACCTGAGATGAAGGCGCAGCAGCTGAGGAGCAAGGCGAAGCGATATTTTGCCCCCGAGTAAAAGTAAGGAAATTTGGCGCAAAATGATGATTTATGAATTTTATTGGAGGCGAGAGGTTGGTCATGTGCTGTATATTACTCTACTATTTGTTAGCATCGGCTTATCAGCCCATTTCATGGAGCAGTTACTCTTGGGAAGAAGCATCAAGGACCGGGTGAGCAGAGCTCGAGACAGATAATGAACAACTGGTTCATTCAGGACACGAAAGGGCTTGCACATATACCCTAGATTTTCAATGCAAGTTCAACGAGTACTATTACAAATATGATATTGCCAGAAACGAGTCTAGGGGACGCCGTAAAACACCAAACGCCCAACATCCAATTCAACGAAGCCAACTCCCAGATCCATATCATGTCCCTTTTACTTTCAGACCACGCAAACGCCTCCCTTTCCAGCGTGTCGGCATTATTTGGGTTTTATTCTTCTATCCCTACTAGTACAGTCTGGTGGTATCCTTAACTCCGAAACAACAATGTAGCGACTGGACAAGACCTGCTCCGTCTCTCTTTTCCCAAGACTCCAGGTATATAACTACTCAACTTGACACCTCTTAAACCGCGATGCCGTTTGCCTTACTCTGCATCTCGGGCTTTGGAGTAAGCCGGCCGTTCAGGCTTGGCTCGGGGATACGCGATGCCATTCGGTCAGGGACAAGGTCTGGAGAGGGAGATCTCCTGGCGGAGTCGGCCGTGGGCGTCGCCCGCAGGAGGTGAGAAGCAATGGGTTCAGGGGCAATGACTGTCGGGGTCTGAACCTTTTCGATCTTGGTTGCGGGGATGGCGACGTTGCCGGTGCGGACTTTAGAGGGGAGAATCTGCTCGAATCCCTGCTCGCGAGCGACTTTCTCGATACTCTTGAAGTACTGGGAATCTGTTAGCGGAGAGTGCTGTGATTTGACTGTTTGCGCTTACCTTGACCGTCTTGACCTGGAGCTCTAGCGTCGCATCCTCGTCGACAACAATCATGGGATGCGGGTGAAGTTGCAAGCAAGATAGCGACCACATGTGGTTGACACCCTGCTCGATACACTTTTGCAATGCGAGCGCCTTTCGGGCTCCGAGAATGATGACGACAACCTCCCTCGCCTCAAGGACAGTCTGGACGCCAACAGTCAAGGCCATTCTCGGCACTCTGCTCAGATCATTGTCAAAGAAGCGAGAGTTGGACAGGATAGTGTCGTAGGCCAAGGTCTTGACCCTGGTGCGGCTGGCGAGACTAGATCCTGGCTCGTTGAAAGCAATGTGCCCGTCTTCGCCAATGCCAGCAAGGAAAAGATCGATGCCGCCAGCCGCCTTGATGGCGTCCTCGTATGCGTCGCACTCGGCCTCTGGGTTGGGCGCATTGCCATCAAGGATATGGACGTTGGAAGGATGAATGTTGACGTGGGAAAAGAAATGCTCCCACATAAAGGTGTGATAGGAATGGGGGTCGTCTCGAGGCAGTCCAACGTACTCGTCCATGTTGAAGGTGACGACATTTTCAAACGAGACCTTTGATGTTTAGTTAGCTGCTGTGTAAGTGGATGATATTGTAGAGAAGCTTACCTCGCCAGCCTTGTACTTGCGAACGAGCATATCGTACACACCAACAGGGCTAGATCCTGTAGGAAGACCTAGAACGAAGGGGTGCTCTGGTGTAGGTTGGAACGCGTTGATGCGTTCAGCGACGTAATTGGCGACATAGGCGCATGCCGCATTCTCGTCGTCGCGGATGATGAGCCGCATGATGTAGGGATGTAGGTAATGTCTAGAAGGGGGATAGTGTGTGCTGGGTATGGGTACTGAATATCAATAGACAAGGGTCTGTTGTTTGTGAGGTTTCCGGTGATGGAGGGTTTTGCAGGAAACAGACTTTCTTTTGCACGAGATGTGACTTTCTTATGAGGGGGGAGGCACACGGTGACAATTCAAAGTTCCTGCCAAGCAAGAATAAACTTGCCATGCGGATTGCGTCGTGGAACCCACCAGATTGGTCGCCTCTTGCCTATCCATCAAGTGTGCGTGGAGAGAGAGCGGCATCGGGGCCTTGCAATGTACAGTATCATGTAGACTATTGGATGTCGTGACAGATGGGAATGAAACGTTCACTGGAGAAGCATATGATTGAACTGGATGGCTCGGGTCGTGAGATCGCACTGTATTGCTCATGATGGTCAAGGTTGTGTAGAGTCATATGACCGAACGGCCCGTCAATTGGCTGACAGTGGACGAACCGCAAAGGTTGAAGCAACTCTGCGTGAAAAAGAACGTCCCAGTAGGCCATGGTCACTCAGGGTAAAGTGTAGACGGCGATGTAAGGTAGCTTTCGGCAGAAGTGGAGGTTATCTACAGTCCGGTCCCTGATCAAGGCCAGGACGATGGCACCTTTACCACCTTTGAACCATGTCAATCTGCGACGACGGGATCGAATCTTTCGTTGCTTCTCGTATTCGACTTACATCAAGATCTTGTAAGCCCATCTCATCACCTTCTGCCCCTTCTAGAACACCCGCCGAGCCGCAGCCCATGTTGGATACCAACCCGAGGTGGCCGTCTGGCACAACGAGGGTCTGCGTAAGCCCAGCTCCACGTGTCGGGATTGGTCTCAAAAGGGCTCATTTTCGACAGGGTTCAAGGGGCTCTTCTACTGTTGGCTTCCAACTCGCAGGCGGGCGCTCTCCTTGTACAACAAGGTGCTGTCGGAGCCCAGAGGTAACAACAGATGCTGGCTTTGGCCGAGATGAATCCTTGTTGTTGCGAGGCACAGATGGGACTTTTGGCCCACCGAGCCTCGGCGTGGGGTAGCTAGTGGTAGCTCTCAGTAGCGGTGCACTAACAATTTCCCTTGCTCCTGTGTCTTTGGTCCACTGAGAGGTGACCCTCCCCTGGCCTGGGCTGGTAGTCGCAGAGGCGGGCTGGCTTAAACATCCACTTCTCACGGGGCGCTCACACGCAACGTTACAACCCCCCATCTGGCACTGATCCTCATCTCCTCCTCCATCTGACCCAACAGAAATGTCGAGTCTGAGACCACGAATTGACGGCGCCGGCGAGTAGAGAGGCCCGTTCCCAGGCGCCGGCACTCTCTGTAGCGCCTACCTAAAAGCCTTTGTTTCAGTGGCGGTTGTCGCGTGTCGCCTCACCTGTGCGACGTTGAATCTAGGACAGGACCTCCCTCCATCCATCATGGATGGACTCGCTCATCCCTTTGGCGACAAACAAACCCGTCGCTTCTCGACTCCTCCCTGCCACCTCGAGTCCTCGGCGGCTTTGCTGTTTCCTTCTGCTTCTTACCCGCCGGCCTGCCTGACCTGAACCCAGTCCTGGCAGGTCTCATCAGCTCCCCCTGTCAAGTTGCTTCCATCCATCGTTCACGTCTCCTCTCTCTCGTCTGAGCGCGTGCTGCCATCCATCCACGACCGACTGGACCTAGGTGTCCGTCCATCCACTCACTGGGACCATCAGGGCGTAAGACTCTCTCGCTCTCATCTCACCCCATCTGTCCCCTCAAAGGCGAATCCTCCAGCCTGCCTCTGCTCGTATTTCCGTCAAGTATTTACTTTGCGCCGTGTCCATGACTTGGTTCCTCCTCCGATCTTCTCTTCCTTCTTCGTCATCATTGTCTATGGTATGCAGCCGCTCGTTTCTGCAATGGCGACCTTTCGAAAGACATTCCTAGCTGCCATCATCAAGAGCCTCCTGCGGGGCAAGTCACTGGTCCAGGCCATCTTGGCTTACTGGATCCGTCCCGTGAAGCTCGGCACAGATGGCAAGCCTCGTGTTGGTACCACATCGCGACGATCTATACAAGAGTTTCTCAAAGAGGCTGAGGCCCTGCTGCTTGGACCCGTCGACCGAGATGGCCTGCAACAACTATCGCGAGACCTGCGGGAGCAACTCCTAGACCGACTCCAGACCGACATGCAGTGCATGCTCCCCTCATACAGCCACCAACTGCCCAGAGGCACTGAATGCGGTCGTTTTCTAGCTTTGGATGTTGGCGGTTCAACCCTCAGAGTAGCACTGGTCGAATTGCGTGGGCGCACAGCCGACGTGGGAGAGGAGAGCAAGATCGTCAACATCCAAAATTATTACATAGGCCCTGAAATCAAAGCACTGGAAGGCATGGCCTTCTTCGATTGGATGGCCGAGAGGATATTGGAGACTCTCTCTGCAGAGTTGGAGGAGCATCGTAGTCCTGACCATCCTCTACCAATGTCGATGGCGTGGAGCTTTCCCATTGAGTGAGTTTCCTTTCTATACCCTTGCTTTATATTTGAAGCTGACGTGTATATTTTAGGCAAACTTCGCTGGCTGGTGGAAAGCTGCAAGGCATGGGTAAAGGCTTTTCGGCGAACAAGGGGCTCATCGGCCAGGACCTCGGACAAATCGTACGGACGGCGTGTCAAAACCATGGCCTCAGTGTAGAGCTCCGAGCCATCGTCAACGATTCGAGTGCCTGCTTGCTATCGGAGTCTTACAACCACATCTCGACGAGATTCGGTCTCATCCTCGGAACCGGTGTCAACATGGCAGCCTACCTCCCCGTCTCCGCCATTGGACGTTCCAAGTTTGGTCAACGCCCTCCTGAGTGGTTCGAGAAGGCCACGCATGTCATCATCAACAGCGAGATTAGCATGATGGGGCGTGATATCCTGCCCTTGACGAGATGGGATAGGCAGCTACTTGAGAACCATTCTCGGCCCGAGTTCCAACCCCTGGAGCACATGGTCAGCGGCATGTATCTGGGCGAGATTTGCAGACTCGCCCTTGTTGAGGCGATCGAGTCCACTGGCGTCTTTGGGGCTGTGCTTCCACCATCACTGCAGAAGCCGTACTCGCTGTCGACTGAGACTCTATCCATTATTCAGAGGTATGTTTGTGACCAAGTTTATGCAAGCCAGGGATACTGACATTTTACAGGGACACAAGTGATGAACTTGATGAAGCCTGTCAACAATTTTCTCTCCGTCACCCATCATCACACACCCCCACAGCCTCGGACATGTCATTCCTCAAGCAACTGGCTTTGTTTATCTCGACCCGCTCAAGCGCACTTGTTGCTACAGGCGTCTACACGTTCTGGAACCTGCGCATCGAAAGCCAGAACAGCTTTATTTCAACTCTGCCTCTGGACTCGCCTCTTCGTGAGAGCGCTGAGGCAGATCGCGACCTCAACGAAACAACTGTCGCCTACAACGGCGGCGTGATCGAGAGTTACCCAGGATATCTCGCCAGCTGCCAATCATACCTGAATGATTTGGTAGCGGCTGAAGAGAAGGAGAAGAGCGGCAAGAAGACGATCAAGCTCGTCTCGGCCAAGGAGAGCTCACTCATGGGTGCCGCAGTAGCCTTGGCCTCTCTAGAAAGGGACGAAGGGGGCCTTCTGGGAGTGGTAGGATAAGGGCAAATGATGTGATGACGGGGTGTAATGGGTGCAACACGTTTGAAGTATACAATGACACTGGCGCTCGGCGATATTAGTTTTGGACGAAAGCATGTGTAATGGGACTCAGATGACATGGTTAGAGTCTCGAGCCATATTAGAGGCTCATGGTTAAACGAACGGTTTGAACGGATGGATGGGATGAAAAACAGTTTATTTTGATGAAAATTCACTTTGGGAATTTTGAATATTTCCGGTTTACATGGTTTCTCTCATGGTGATACCTTGGGGTGCGTCTTTCATTGAGCCTCTTGGTTGCGCTCGAGACGCGGTCAAGTTTGTGGCGTAAAGTGGTTCGCGATTGTAGGCGCGACATTCCACACCCCCTGTTCCTTCCACTTCTGACGTGCCGCTTCCATTGGCGGGTGGAACCTTCTCCAACGTCATGAATGCCTTTGTTGTCACGTGAGCGCCTGGCGTCTTCGCGTTGAGTGGACGGCGCGTCTTGTCAATCAGGCACCCCACGACAAACTTCCCGGCCAGCATCACGAGTTTGCGCAACCAAAACTGAGCTCAAGCACCAGCACCTCCCGTGTTCATGTCTTGGCTAAGGTGCTCGTCTTGTTTCTAGGTTTCCTTTTCTTTTCTTTTCGCCTGAACGTATACTATTGAGCTGCGCGACATGGCCGACACCCCGAAAGGCTCAGCTCTTTTCGCTGAGTGCGCCGTCGCGTTTGTCTCGAGCAGTGCGTTGACTCCGAAGCTCATTAGCGAAGTATGATGGCCTTGAAGTCCTCTAATTCTCGCAATACTAATAATATTATAGCTATCATCTCTTTTAGAGGACCATGGCGCTACCATCTGCGAACCCCGACGCGACGGCTCGATCCCCATCGAGCAAGTCACACACATCATCTCGAATACGATCGATTTTCCCCAATTCACAGAGTCGCAAGCTGTCATGATTCCAGTCGTCACAACACAATGGATCACCAGCTCACTCACTCGCCGAAAACAAGCACAGATCCGACCATTCTCTCCTGACCCTAGGCTGATTTTTGCCGAGGTCGTGGTGACCTGCGCCGATCTACCAGAGACGGACAAGGAGAGCATCGCCGGTGCCACGATGGCTTTGGGTGGACAAGAGACCAAGGACGCGACTCGAATGACTACACATATCTGTGCGCTATCAATGGACCATCCCAAGGTCCAAGTTGCCCTCCAGAAGGGATGGAAGGGCAAGGTTGTTCTGCCGCACTGGTAGGTGACATGTGGGATGACAAAGCCGTGAGTCACTGACATGTCTAGGTTCGACGATTGCTTCAAGCTAGGCAAGCGCATTGACGAAGGTCCCTATCTTTTACCCGACCCCGAGATTCTTAAGAAGTCACCCGAGGACGAGCTCAAGATTCCGACCAATGAAAACCTCACAGGAGCGACATCACCAACTCCAACATATCTACCACTACCACCTGACGGAGATGTCGTTCGCCCGCCAGTTACCGTTTTCCAAGACCGCAGGGTGATGCTCTCATCAGATTTGAGCATCACTGAAAGGCTTACCAAGGTGGTCAAGGATATCATTGTCAATGGTGGTGGCAAGGTGGTAGAAGAGGTTGAGGATTGCGACATGTTCATCTGCCAATACCGGGACGGCCCTCAGTATGTTCAGGCCGCGCAGTCCTGTAAGGACGTTGGAAACCTCGCTTGGCTTTACTGGCTCATCGTCCATAATGACTGGACATCACCTCTTCGCCGACTGCTGCACTACCCGGTTCCTAAAAACGGCATCGAGGGATTCAAGAATATGCGTATCACAGTGTCAAACTACGGCGGCGAGGCCCGGATCTATCTGGAAAACCTCATCAGGGCCTGCGGAGCCGAGTTCACCAAGACGATGAAGTCGGACAACACCCACCTCATCACTGCGCGCGACTCGAGCGAGAAATGCAAGGCTGCCCCTGAATGGGGCATCGCAGTCATCAACCACCTCTGGATCGAGGAGAGCTACGCTAAGTGCGAGTTGAAGCCTATCAACATTAAGAAGTTCAACCACTTCCCTCCACGAACCAACCTTGGCGAAATTATTGGCCAGACTTTCTTTGATGAGTCAAGGTTGCGAGAGCTTTACTATCCCGGGGGGTGACGACAAACTGTCTCCCCGAGCGAAGAGAAAGCGCAAGATTCTCGAGGCGGCGGAAGAGAACGCATATTCTCGAGGGCCAGCGGAGGGCGTTGTTGTTGGCCGTGTAAGTGAGGATGTGGATATGGATGATCTCCAAGAAGAGAACGAGGACGAAAGGCCTGCCAAGAAGACGACAACAAAGACTGCTGCTGCTGTGGCAACACCGATTCGCGCTCGCCATGCCGAAAAGGAGAACGATACCCCGTCTGTGATTTCTACAGGAGGCCGCAGTGCCAAGGCGAAGGCCCGAGATCTCTTGCAGACCATTGCTCCCGATATTGCGCTTTACGAGAAGGAGAAGAAGCGCAGTAAAGCGGGCAACGCCCCTTGGGGTGGCAAGCGGGCTGCGGACCAAGCGGAGAAGGAAAACAACAAACAGAGGCAGGCAAAGAGCCCAGAAGCTGAAGAGGATACCGCTGCAGCAAAACGGCCAGCCAAGAAGGCCAGGCAATCACTTCCGGACGTCGAGATGCGCATCATCTTGACCGGGTTCAGCAGATGGGTTGGGGATAAGAATAAGGAAGATCAGGATCGGGTAAGTAGGCGTGAGCCTCGTCTACATCTACATGTTCTAATATGACGAACAGAGAAAATTACGGGATCTAGGTATCCAGATTGTTCAAGAGGGGCAGCCGTGCGACTATCTGGCAGCCCCTCACATTGTCCGGACCGTCAAATTCCTATGTGCTCTGGCCCGTGGGCCAACTGTCATCTCTTCAACGTTTATTGACAAAACCCTGGAGACGGGCAAGCTGCCCGATATTGACGAGTATATCCTCCGAGACAAGGAGACGGAGAAGCGATATGACGTGAATCTCGAAAAGTCGGTGGCTCGTGCCAAGTCGAACCGAGGCAAGCTGCTGACGGGGATTCCCATTTACTGTACTGAAAAGATCCGAAACGGACCTGACAGTTACAAGGCCATTGCCGAGGCAAACGGGGCGATCTTCAAGGTCTATCGGGCGCGGAGCGGGACGACGATTCGGCCGACGACGGCGGAGGAGGAGGGTAATGCGCCTCCAGAACCTGTCTACCTCCTGAGCAGTCTGGCTCACGATGAGCGGCAACTGTGGAATCGGTTCCGAGACATGGCGCGAAAGGGCAACATGGAGCCGCGAGTGGTTGCGCCTGACTGGTTGCTTGACGTGGCGATGGCTCAGCAAGTGAGGTTTGACGACAAGTTTTTGGTGGAGAACTATTACGCGGACCAGCTGTAAAGCAGACTCGGACGCAGACTTGGAGAGGTTTCTTGACTTGACGGTGCTTGGTGCAAGTCTGGGAACATGGCTGGTGGTAGAGTTGGAGGTCGAATTGCTGTACTGTACTGATTGATGATGACGGCTCGTTCGGGGCGGCGTAATGTATAGAGATGTGAAAATGGGTTCAGCGTTTAGAAGAATTTAACGCCTAATGAGTCGTCCTGGCCAAATATTTGAGCCTTGCCTCGCTTGACAAGGACATTAAGGGCTTTAATGAGGACATCTTGGTCCATTCCATGGATATCTACTGTTGGTGAGCAATGTGATTGCCCAAGCTCATCCCTTGTAAACCTACCAGTTCCCTTGGTACCATCGCCCTCGACGAGTTCATAAATGGTCAAGACACTGCCCTTCTGACCCGTCTCATCGACATAATTCTCAATGAGCTCAGCCCACTCGTCAGGCTTGCGCCAATATACAAGGACGACGTCACCAGTTGTGCCACCGCCAACGTACTCTACACGACCATCCTTATGCATGAAGACGACGACATCGCGGATATCATCAAACTGCAGACGGCGGTCTAGTTTACGGTTGACAAAGAGGTCCGAGTCGGCGGCTTCTGAGAGGGAGAGACGGAAGATGCGATGGTGTCGTGCGTACGAGAGGATTAGGTCGGACCACTTTGTGCGCTGGGCGTGGAGAGTGGTGAGGTTTGTCTGGCGGGTGAAGAAGGCGGGGAAGTGGTATTCGCGGGGGAAGACGAAGGAGCCGTCGTTGTCGGTGGTGGCAGCCATGGCTGGGGAGGAGTGGTTTTATCGTGATGGTTTTGGTGTTGAGGGAGAAGCTCTTTGGAGGGGTTGACGTGATGACGTGAGGGTGGAGGGGTTCATGGAGGGCGACCACGTGCTGGTTCGGCCGAGACCGGCTTAGATGCATGCGGCATTGCCCAGCAAGGAAGGCACATACAATTCTCCTTTTCTTTCATCAATCCATCGAATTAAAGGTCGATACGGGCTTATCATATTCTCATGAGAGGACTGTGTAACTAGTTCCTTGGATGAATCGGCAATATCGGAGAGTACGTGTTTTCAATCAGATCATTCCAATTCGCCCAGAGCTTGGACTGCCTACACAATGTCCCCAGACGCATCCTAGTGCGCCCGTCAAGAGTCTTTTAAACAACTTGATCTCGGCATTCCAATTGACAATCACCTCTTCTCCCCGGAAAACTAGTGTTTTTTGTTGTTATCTCTGTGGGGGATAGCTCATTCAGCCACTCACAGCGTTGGTGTTGCAATGGGCTTGAAGAGATGATGTGGCTTATCTCGATCCAACTGATAAGGGGGAGACTTGGCTCCGAGGAAAAGGTTCGACTGCAGGGAAGACGAAAAGGCATCAAAAATAGCTCGGTCACAAAATCAAAGAGATGAATTTGGCCGGGTCCAGACTGGATGAGGAGGACTTGCGGCTCCGGTCAAAACTCGGAGACCCATGTTTGTAGGTCTCGTCTCACCGTGGTCGAGTAGCAGCTCACCGCGACTCATCGTGACGGGCTCACTTGAGCAAATACCCGCTGAAAAGAAACGGTATAACCTCGTCAGAGCCCTCATCTGCTCATCTCACGACATCACCATGGTCTGTCCGACGTATGACTGCCGTCGGATTTCCACGCACCGCCCCGACGCCCCACGTCCCTGACCGAACGTCCATCTCCGCGGAGCGTTTGTCAAAAGAGACGCCAACAAAGGCCGCTCCCGAGCCGTGCGGCCGCTGCCCTCCCTAAGCTCAGTGATTGGTTCCCCTTCCGATGAGAGGGCCTCTGCCACCCGGCTGGCCGATCTTTGATAACGAGACACAGAGGAGTTTCCCCCCGTGGCGAGTAAAACGTTTCTCCCGGAGATGCCCATGGCACCACGACCGAGCCGGAGATGCAATTCTCGATAGGGAATAAGGAGCCATGAGACTCCAGGCAGAGGATCCATAGCCATGGGCCTCGAGACCTCGAGACCCTCTCACAGTCCAGGGCTCCCGGTTCCTATCAGAACTTGTTTATAACCATGGAATCTCCTGAGGTCCCGCTACAGGATTTCTCTGAGGGTATTCATTCCATAGGGCTATTCACAGTCAATTCAATCCGCCCAACATGAGTGAAACACAGAAACGCCTAGTCGTTGTCGGACTGGGCATGGTGGGCATTGCTTTCATGTAAGTGGACTCGACACTAACAAGGTAGCGATACATGATCTGACGGTTTTACAGAGAAAAGCTGCTCAAGTACGATGCCACAGCAAAGGAATACTCCGTCACTGTTCTTGGAGAGGAGCCATATCTCGCCTACAACCGAGTAGGACTCACAAGTTTCTTTGAGCACCGCAAGATTGAGAACCTGTACATGAACCCGGCAGAATGGGTAGGTTGAGCCGCATCTCACATATCCCGGCAAGCCACTGACAAATAGTGTAGTATGCCGAGGCAGAGGGATCTCTCAACTACCACGTCAACACCAGAGCCACTAGTATCAACACGGACGACAAGACGGTCGAGTGCGCTAATGGCGAGACATACCCCTACGACATCCTGGTTCTGGCCACCGGCTCCGATGCTATCCTTCCTCGAGGCCTTCCTGGCCATGACGCCAACGGCGTTTTTGTCTACCGCACAATCGACGATCTCAAGAAGCTCATCGAGTTTGCCGACTCCAAGCTTGGCACCAATGGTGTGGTTGTCGGTGGCGGTCTGCTCGGCCTCGAAGCTGCCAAGGCCATGTTGGATCTAGAGCGCTTCAACAGAATCAGACTGCTTGAGAAGGCTCCCTATGTCCTGAGCAGACAGCTCGACGACGTTGCTGGCAAGATGGTGGTGGACCAGGTCTCACAGCTCGGTGTCGACGTCATGCTAGGCAAGGGCGTTTCCAGAATCAAGACTGACGAGGAGAACAACCTCACCGGTGTGGTGTTCGAAGATGCCCAGGAGATTGATTGCTCAACGCTATGCTTCGCCGTTGGCGTGAAGCCCAGAGATGACCTTGCTAGGGTATCTGGACTTGAGGTCGGCCAGCGAGGTGGTATCGTCGTCAACGATGACTTGAGAACGAGCATGCCAGATATCTACGCCATTGGAGAGTGTGCTAGCTGGAGGGGAATGGCCTATGGTCTTATCGCCCCTGGTGTCGAGATGGCAGAGGTCCTCGCCTTCAACCTCACACAAGCGAAGCTTCACTCGCCCAGGACCTTTAAGCGCCCCGACCTGAGCACGAAACTCAAGCTTCTTGGTGTCAACGTCGCCAGCTTCGGTGACTGCTTCGCCGACCGTGATGGTCCAGCGTCTCTTCCGCCCAAGTTCGCCAAGAACCTGCAAAACGGCGACGTCTCTTCGACCAAGTCGGTGCAGGCCTTGACATACAAGGACCCTTTCCTCAACATCTACAAGAAGTACATCTTCACCAAGGATGGCAAGTACCTCCTCGGCGGTATGATGCTCGGCGACGTCAATGACTATGTCAAGCTCGTGCCTATGGTCAAGTCCATGAAGGAGCTTGATGTTCCCCCAAGCGAGCTCATCCTCGGTGCAAAGAAGGACGACGATGGCGGCGACGACCTCCCTGATGATGCGCAGGTGTGTTCATGCCACAACGTGACAAAGGGCGACATCGTCAAGGTCGTCAAGGACGGCACATGCAAGGATGTCACGAGCCTCAAGAAGTGCACAAAAGCCGGTACTGGCTGCGGTGGTTGCGTGCCCCTCGTCACCACCATCTTCAACCAGACCATGGCATCCATGGGCAACGAGGTGACAAACTACCTCTGCCCTCACTTCAACTACTCCCGCGTGGATCTTTTCAACATTGTCATGGTCAAACGCCTCAAGTCTCTGCCAGAGGTGATGCGCGAGGTCGGCAACGACAAGACCAGCGTCGGCTGCGAGCTGTGCAAGCCCGCCGTGGCGAGTATCATGGCCTCGCTCTGGAACAGGCACGTCATGGACAAGACCACCTATGGTCTGCAAGACACCAACGACCGCTTCCTGGGTAACATCCAGCGTGATGGCACATACTCCGTCGTGCCTCGTGTGTCAGGTGGAGAGATCACTCCTGAGAAGCTGGTCGTTATTGGTGAGGTGGCAAGGAAGTACAACCTCTACACCAAGATCACGGGTGGTCAGCGTATCGACTTGTTTGGAGCCAAGAAGCAGGATCTCCTCGACATCTGGGGTCAGCTTGTCGCCGCAGGCATGGAGTCTGGCCACGCCTACGCCAAGTCCCTGCGTACCGTCAAGAGTTGCGTCGGCTCAACATGGTGCCGATTCGGTATTGGCGACAGTGTTGGCATGGCCATTCGTCTCGAGGAACGGTACAAGAGTGTACGAGCACCACACAAGATCAAGGGTGGTGTAAGTGGTTGCGTTCGTGAGTGTGCTGAAGCCCAAAGTAAAGAGTATGTTTCTACCCCTACCTAATATTCACCTCCAAATCTAACATGATGTCAGTTTCGGCTTGATCGCCACCGAAAAGGGCTTCAACATCTTTGTTGGCGGAAACGGAGGCGCAAAGCCTCGCCATGCCGAGCTGCTGGCAAAGGATGTGCCTCCCGCCGAGGTGGTTCCCATCCTGGACCGTTACCTCATGTTCTACATCCGCACAGCAGACAAGCTCCAGCGCACGGCACGCTGGATCGAGAATCTCCCTGGTGGTCTCAAGTACCTCCAGGAAGTCATCCTCGACGACAAGCTGGGCATCTGTGCTTCGCTCGAGGCCCAGATGCAGGAGCTTGTCGACAGCTTCTTTGACGAGTGGGCCGAGGCAATCCGCACACCCGCCATCGCCGCCAAGTTCCGGCAGTTCAACAACACGGCCGAAACAACGCCCAACATGGAAGTCGAGTCGGATCGCGGGCAGAAGCGGCCCGCGTTCTGGGTGGGCGACGCCGCCACTGACGACTTCCAGGGCCTCAAGGACAAGTGGTCCATGACGGCGTGGGAGCCCATCATCGAGACGTCCTACTTTGACGGCGCTGATGAGCTACCCAATGGCATATCCGCCACCATCAAGCGCGGCGACACTCAGCTTGCTGTCTGGCGCATCCAGGGTGTTTACTACGCCACGCAGCAAATGTGTCCTCACAAGCGTGCGTTCATCCTCTCCGACGGCCTCGTCGGCCAGGAGCCCTGCGACAAGAAAAAGTCCTCCGACGCACCTGAGGATACCAAGACCTCACCCTGGGTTTCGTGTCCGCACCACAAGCGCAACTTTGACCTCGGCAACGGCTCCTGCAAGACGGACGAGAAGCTCTCCATTGCCACGTTCCCAACTGAAGCCCGTCCCGATGGCATGCTGTACCTCAAGCTCCCTCCTGTCGAAGAGCTCGACGCCGCACTGGGCACAAAGAAGTGGATGGTCAAGAAGGGAGAGGCTGGCGAGGCGCCGCTGGCCGAGCTGGACCGACGTATCAAGTTTGTTGGTCTGCGCGGCAAGAAGCCAGGCGTGAGGCCGACGGCTGGTGGCAAGATGTCGACCAAGCCCCTGGAGCTGATGGCTGGCGCCAATGGCTGCGGAGGCGGTGCACCAGAATGGTAGTCATCCATGATGAAATAGACAAAAAAGAGAAAAGAAGACGGCCTGGAGTTGAGCGTTTCATGAATCACTTGATTGTTTAGATGAGAAAATCTGGGAAACGGCGGATGAGATTCGATCATGGGTTGATTTGTATGGGATATCTTTCGTTGTGTGGATTAATAGACATATACCCCTCGACTGACCAGGTCAATCCCCATCGCCGTGACGTGACGTAACGTATAGATAAAAGTAAAGCCCGTCACCCAAAAAGGTTCGAATCGACAAAAAAGGTCGCCCAGCACGTTCAACTCCGTAAAATGAAGTCCTCCAAGTCGAGAGGTTTCCTTCTCATTCCCACCCGGCCAAACCCAGTCGACCAGGCCCCTTCTCCCGCCTTTCGCTTATAAAAGTGTGCTTGCGTGTGTGACCTACGCCGGACACGTAACAAAAACAAGAGGAGACATAGAAAATGGAAGGATTGGTAAAAAAGAATAATGTACCTTGAGAAAAGAGGGAAAAATGAAATGTTGTAGTGGTTGTTATCGTCGAAACACTTGACACAAATCCGATTGCGCTGTGCCAATTCCTTTGCGTGTGTCCCTCTCCTTCGTCCTGTATTGTCCTTTTTATCCGTTACCAAGTAAAACTCCTGATGCCACCTTTCTAAGAAGCAGATACCCATGATCGTACAAAGTCATCTCAAAAGAGTAAAGTGAAACAGATTGCAGAGGTGATCAAGTGGAGTGTGTGATAGGAAATATATCGGTAGATGTGTGTGTAGGTAGATGATAAGTGTGTGAGTATGGGTGTATCAAGTCGCGGGTAAACATATATAATCGCTTGTCGTCGTCGTCTAGCATCCGTCGTCTTCGCATTCATCAAGGCTGCCGTAGCCAGTGTCCGAGTCCATACCCACCACGCTCTTAGTGATGGTCAGACACCGGTCCACCACCTTTTCTCGGACATCAGACGTGACGCCGCACTTCTCTCCAGGCGCTCCGCCCATCCACAGACGGAGACCGCCAGATAGTCGCTCCAGCGAGGACTGGAACGTCTCTGCCGCAACCTTGTGTTCAAAGAGCTCCTCCATTAGTTGCAGAGCTGCGGTGCAGCCAAGAAGAGACATTTGGGATGTATTGCCCCTTGTCATGATGGATTCAATAATGCGGAGACCTTGATGTGTGGTGCCAGGAGTGCACTCGACTCGTCGAAGGTGGGCGATGGCCATGGCGCAGCGGAGAGCAAGTCGGAGGTCGGGGGTCGAGGCTTGAAAGCTTGAGTCGATGATACAGATAGAAGTGCTCAGCAGAGCGTCAACCTTTTCATTTCCCATCGATTGCAGGGCCGAGGCAATATTAGCTCCACGGGCCTTGTCAATCAGGACTGCACGTGCCACGATGGCGCGAGCTTGCGCAGTAGATCCGATCGGGGCGGTATTGATAGCCAGCTCAATGTCGTCCGTCTTGGTGAGCAGAGCCTCCTCGTCCTTCTCCATAGTTGCCAACATGACACGGTGCAGGGTTTGAGTCGACCACCAGGCTGCGACGGCATCGAGAGGGGAGCCAACCGCCGTGTCGTCAACCACCGAATCCATTCCGTCCATGGGGGCCGTAATGTTGTAAGTGGCCTCGGTGTTGAAGGCCAGATTGTGCGCTCGCTGAATGATATCCTCGTTAAGCACCTCGTCGCATTCCTGTTCGACCAGTGCAGCCAGATGCTCGGGCAAGTCATCGTCATGTTGCTCAGATGATCCTCGGCGAAGCTGTGTTAGAAGACGGTTCAGTTGTCGGGCCTCGTTCCACTTGGTCCGTGCAAGCTTGGCGGCAATGGCGTTGCTGGCGCGGAGATGTAGTCGGTTCTGGCTGGGATCCCACAGAAGGAGGCGGATATGGAGGGCCTTGAGCATGAGTCTCATAGGGCTATCAGGGAGGGTACCAGAAGCGAGTAGAGTGAGAACCAGGCGGCTCTTGTTAATCTCAACGTCGCCGCCAGCCAGCTGAGAGTCCAGGGCGATACTCCACGCCTTGACTCGGGCAGTCTCCTGCTCCTCGGTCAAACCGGTAAGCATCTGGTAACCATGAATACCAATAGCATTGCGAAGGCTAAGCTTCAGCGTCTTGAGAATGAGAGCAGCCGCCTCAAGGAAGAAGTTATGGCGAGGAACCCAAACAGTCTGAATAGCGGTGAGCCACGCCTGTCGGCGAACGTGAATGGGCGAGGCCAAAGATGGCGCCGCCTGCAGAACGCCAACCTGCGGCTTCTTAGGCCTCTGCTGGGCTTTGGCGAATAGAGATGGGAGGAAGACCCAAAGGAAGGTTCCCAGAAGCAGGATTATCCGTAGAGAAGTGTGGATGTGGTAGCCCATCACGTTGATGTCAAGGCCAGACGCCGCAGCTCGGAGGAGGTGAAGAGGCACAGCGAACAAACCTCGGCCTTCGGGCTTCTCGTTGCTAACCTCATCCTCTCGCACCGCTTCCAAGATCATTAGGCCAGCAAGTGAACCGACCATGAGCTTACCAAAGTAGGGGCCGGCATTGTTCCATCGATTTTGCTGCATTTGCTGCTGCTGCTGGATCTGTTGCTGGCGGATAAGCGCAGGGTTGCCTCCTCGGTAAGGCTGTTGAGGCACAGGATATGGTTGACCAGCAGCCATCTGCGCCGAAATGATCCTCTTCATGTCATCGGGAACCTGAATCATGCCCGCTGGTGGAGCGCCACCCTCCTGCGTCGCCGACATTGGTGACCCGACAAACTGTTGAGAATCTTGGGCGTACTGAATTGGTGTAGGTGGTTGTTGGAGAGGGCTGATTGCCCCGTTCATGGCGCCGGCCATGAACAACTTTTCAAAGGCAGCGATTCGCGCCTGCATCGCACCGTTTTCGTCGAGCAATCGATTGTTTCGCTTCTCAAGATGTCGAATGTATTCCGTCGCCTTGCTCAAAACCTAGTTGTCATTAGCCTCGTGTACCATGACTGCAGACGTGACATGACGCGACATACGGTAGCCTTATTCAACTTGTGAGCTGGAGTCAATCCGTGAAGCTCCTCGCGGTCCTCGGTCGTATCTTCGCCTCGCGCGCTCTTGGACATGATGCGCAGACTGGGGACGCTGTCCCTCAAGGCGGCGATCTTGTCATTGAGGTTCGTCCGGTATCGCTTCTCGATCATATTGTGGGCCGTCTTCTTGACGGGCTGGTTGCCATCATCATCTTCCTCTTCCTCGTCAGGGTCAGCGGAGGACTTGCGCTTTCGTGAGGCCTTGGAGGACATCTCGGCGGGATCTGGTGAAGAGAACCCCCGTCTTGCCCTCACCAACAGCCGAGTCGGGGCTGGAGGCGCTCTTGGGGGAGTTGTACTGGAGATGGGGCGGCATGGCGATGTTGCGCAGCTTCTCCTGCAGTGCAGGAGTTAGGTGGCTGATGATGTGCGGTTGAAGAATGGCGGGATCCTGAAGGTTGCCCGGGCCCAAGGGCGGGTTCGAGGGGATGGAAGCGGCGTAAATGGACTCGGGACTGAGGGTGGTTGCCGCAAGGCTGTCGAGGCCGGCAGAGACAGGCAGCTGCTGGAGATTCTGCTGCTGATCCTGACCGAAGGCGAGAGCCCAGGGAGAAGACTGATAGCTAGTCTGAGTGGGAGGAGCGGTGCTGGAGGGGTCGTACGAGTCGTAAGGGGGCGTGCCGTTGAACTGCCATGCGGCGGCGTCGTAGTATTGCTGCTGGGTCTGGGGACGGGAGGAGGAGGAGTCGTTGGGCAGGGAGGAAGAGGAGGGGTCGGATTTCACGACCGAGCCATCGTCGACGAAGCCTAGATTTGGATCCTGGAGGCCAAAAAGGCTATTCGAAGAGTCATGGTCGGCCATGTCAGAGAAGTGGGAGCTTGGCATGGTAGGGCCAGCACCATGCAGCAGCGATGGGCTGATTGAGGGTGAGAATGGGCACCACGAGGCGAAGGGGCCCAGTTGTTGGGGTGTCGCCGACAGAGGAGCTGGACGGGTGGCGTGTAAGAGGGCGAGGCCTTTCGGGAGAGCCTGGGTGGTGAGCCGATTGTGAGGCCCTCACACTCAGATCTCCCACGCTGGACTCGTCGCCGGAGCGAGAATTGCTGGCTGACGGCTACCTATTTTTCCCCGTCTCGTTGATATTCTTCACTATCGCTTCTCTCAATCTGCCTCTATCTTACAGAGGCGTGGGCGTAGATGCGACAGCGGCTGACGGGCTCTGACCTGACGACAGGCGGTTGACGATTGCCCACGGGTGGTGTCTGGTGTGTTCTCCGGGGATGGGATGGGATGGGATCGACCGATGGACGGCGGATGCGGCCGAACGTTCGATGGAAGGCCGGGGTTTGCGGCAAGGGAATAGCAGCGCGACCTCGCAATGGTGGTCTGACTGGAAGCAAAATACGCTTGATGATGGTAATGGGTGATTGAGGGAAGCGATGGCTGCAAGGAATTCGATTTGAGGAGAGGGACGAGTATGGGCGGAAAATCGTACGATGGGACCCGGATATCAGCCCAGCGACGCCCAGTCGAGTCCGCGCTTGGCCAAGCCCGTTTTTCACTCTCGCTCGTGAGGAGCTCAGGGGGCCCACTTGTTTTTTAAATGTCTGCTGGGCCGCACCGCACCACATGGAAATGGAATACAGTGCGCAATTCACCTGGTCCTTTTGCTGGCCAGAGACACGGCGTGGTGGTTATTGGCACGGAACACCCCCGGAGGAGGGGGGCTTGCGGCTGGGACCGTACAGTGTTTCCCGTCCGGCTATGTCGAATTGGCACGGTACATGTTCTCGCCCTCCCCTCCAAATTGCTCACTCGAGGCCTCCCCTTGAGATGTCGGCAAAACACCATGCAGGCCCAGGAACCTCGGGGAAATGCATCAAGTGCAACCTCCATGATATACTATCTATCCACGCTATATTTGTTTTATTATTCCATGCCAATCATTCGACATAGTCGTGTCTCCTGCATAGCTCTCGCCCCCTTGTCTCTTCTCAAGCATGATGACTCAGCCAGCCCTAGACACTGTGCAACCCATCCAGCCAGTTCCCATTCGCGGACTGATGATGTCTTCCGTTGTTGCAGACAAGACCTTGTCGATGAAAAAAAAAACCCCCTTCCAAAAAGACCAGGGTTTTATTCCATAGCCCCAATCAGGCCCGAGCCCCGTCAATTCTCACCCTCATCATCATCCTGTTCTGTTGGTCCTGTTGCCGTTATCTCTCAAAGCACAATCGTGGCAGGAAGAGACAGGCATGGGTAAGGCTTTGTCTCGGCCTAGCCACGCGAGTTTCACTGTCGTACAATTCTGGGCCGCCCCGCGCGTGGTTCACACGAGAGAGCGCACACGTTCCAGCAACAGCAGTGCCTCTTTTCTTTTCGTACCGGAATCCGGGTGCATCTCGTCAGCACTGGTGGTTGCCGGGACTTGACCTGTTTGGTAACGGCACAGTGGACCCGTCGGATGCTGCCCTCTTCCTATCGTCCCCTTGTAACGGTTGTAACCTCACCGTATGGATCATCAGCAATCGATCAATCAATCTCCTACCAATCCCAACAAGGCCAGAAAACAATTAAGTTTGGCGATGCAACCTGTCCTGGTTCATTCGGATTGCTCTTCTTGGGCCTGCCTGCCATGAGCAAGACAAGGCAAGCCAACGCAAGGCAAATGCCCCCGCCGCCACCAAATGGGCCGTGATGCAATATCAGGGGGTCCATCTCCGATGATTAGGTTGCGTCACCCTCAGTCCCGATGCTTCCTCACCCTTGATCGAATCTTGCTGCATCTGTCGTTATTCTCCTTCGATTAGCGGCCCGATCCTAGAAACCACATACATCACTTGTTGATGCACCCCGGATTATGAGAGAATTAGCAAATCGTATTTCGAAGAAACACCGCATATGCGGTGGTGCTCTGGCCGGGACGGCTTCAAGGTCCAGCCAGGTCAACTTGGGGTAACGTGTACAAAAGATTTTATGCAAATAATGCCCTGTCCCTCTCCTGGTATCATACTATCTCCCTCCCAGCAGGCTCTATTGCCTACTTGATCAATACCCAGGGCTTCCAGCCAAGGAGATCCAAAGTCATGGCGACATGATGGTGACCATCCAAGTGGAGGTACCGTTTGACATCTAGGAAAAATATATGTGACGCAAGAAATCGAGAAAAATAGTCCTACCAACTCCCGCATGCTTCGATTACCAAATATCATCGGCGCTCTTCACCATCTCCAGAGTAGGAGTCTTGGGAACCATGCGCTTCATCCTCTTCCGGTCTTCCTTGGTAACGAGCGATGGGGTCATCGGCATGCAGGGTGTGAAGGGCTGATAAGGAGAGTATGGGACTGCACCAGCGGTGCGAGGGGTGATGCCTCCACCAGGCGACAGAGGTCCCTTTCGCTCGAACACTGTCTGCTTGGTGGTCTGAGTAATGCTGTTGGGTGAGGCCATGGCAGGTTCATAGGCACGCAGGGGCAGGGCACCACCGGCGCGGACGGCTGAAGCGGGTGTATTGGAGCGGTTGAATGTCGACCCAGGCTTAGGCGATGAAGGCAAGGACGGAAGAGAGACGTTGGACGGGAACCGGGAGCCGGGCTTGGGAGACGAAGGGAGGCCGACCAGCGGCGCCTGAGAGTGCTCCGAAGTGGCGGACTCGGGTTCGCGTTCGTGCTCGGTAGGTGCTAGCGACTCATTCCGACCGTGGCCAATAGGAGGAAGCTGTGATCCAATACGCTCATCGATGGACTGGACGCTCTCGGGTGAGATGTCGGGGGTCGGAGGAGACACGTGAGTCGAGGCCGGGGCCGGATACGGAGCCTGGTCGGTGGGGACCGGAGGTGGTGCGGCCGGGGCGTAGTGGCGGGGCGGGATCGTGTTCATTTCTTGCGACTCGTGGCGGGGGAACTCGGTAGACTGGGGTGTCATGATGGGGGATGAAATGTTCATGCCCTTCATAGACTTCTTCTTTGGTGATCGGAGGGCCGAGAGGAGTGAGGAAGTCCTTGACCGGCTCTTCTCCTCACGAGAGGCATTGAGATCCAGGTTGGCAGGCTTGGTCCTTTCCTTCTTTGATGGTGATGATGCCGCGGACCGAAGAGACAGGATTGAGGCCGCTGTCGAAGGACCTCGCTGGTGGGCGGCGGTAGGCGGGAGGGGATCATAGGCAACTCCTCGCTTCTTGGCGTCTTCGGCCTCCAGGACGTGTCGGTACATATCTTCGAGCTGTGACTGAGCCATGACTCTGTCTGCTGCCACGACTCTCTGATCAACAAATGGGTTGGTACCGGGTGCGCCGATGGTTGAGTCTGGCGATGGGTGGATGTATGGGTTCGGGCTGTTGGTGTCGGTGCTGTTCTTGAAGTGAGGCTGGATGAAAGAGGCCTCGGTGATGATGTTCAATGGCACGCCGGGCTTGGATGCAAAATCTGGGATGATATCTTGTTTCGCAAACTCGACTTCTTCGATTCCGGCAGCAATATGGTGGCGACGCTTCTTTGACAGAGCAACCAGTGTGAGGGCGACCAGCACCAGCGAAGCTGCGTATGCTCCGATTATACCGCCGATCTGAGCGGGGAGATGGTCGTTCACAGGTCCGCCTGGGATGGGTTCGTCTGTGGCTTTGGGGTCGCTACCTCGGGCGGCGAGAACCTGGGAGCGGGCAAGGTAAGGCTGAGCAGTGCAAAGGAGTGAAAGAGGCAGAAGCAGGCCGAGAGGTATTGTTAAGCGGGCACCTTGAAGCATCGTGGGGGACAAGAGGTCGGAGGCGAGGCACCTTTTGACTTGTTGGGAGGAGCCAGCTTGTGCGATGTGACCTCCTGAACACAGAGAGACGAAACACTAGGAGAAGAGTATCATGCACGGAAGACGGAACTTGCGGTATCAATAGGGTATATAGCGGGCTGGTGGTGATGGCCCATTGCTCGACGTTAGCCGCTGGACTCGAAGGCTGGACGCTGAGTCGCCAGGGCGCACGAGGGGACCCCAGGCCACGCCGGTCCTCTGGCAACCGTCGAATGGTGGCACACGCATGAGAGGCGTCCGAGAATAGCTCGCCATCCTAGGTGGGTGACGGCAGGAGAGTGGTTGCAGCCGAGATGTGAGTTGAGAGTGTGACGAGACCATCTACGAGCTGTGGTTGGATGGTTAACCGCCGGGCAATAGAGTGTGGAAGCGGGTGATTGGCGGTCAGTTCCCACTCGCCAACCACCGCACTCCACATGCCTCGACCTCTCTCGCCTCTTGGATCCCGGGAGCCAGGATTGCAAATCGCTCTTGTGCCTGTAAAAGATTTGTCTGTGGTCGGGACTGGTCTGGTCTGGTTTGCCGGAGCGGGGCGGGGCGAGCCACCATCACCACCAGAGGTGATGCCACGATGGGAACGAAAATGTAGCTTCTCTCTAATACCATGAGTGATTCTACATGAGGTTGTTAAAGGAATAAAAGAGATATCATACGTACATTCATTCTTTAGATCTTACTTACTACTATTCCTTTTACTATGCCTTACCCAGGGAGAATACCCCAATGCTTGGCCCGCCTGACGTGGACAAAGTTGTTCCAGCTTGATTGTTCCTGGATCTACGATATCCAGCCCTTCAATCATCAGCCATCCCACACCACCATGGCCCAACAAACAATGCGTCCCCTGGTCTAGGGGTCCGTGGGCCTCAATTCGAGGCCCAATTGCCTGCGTCGCCCGCCTTGTCCACACTCTCGGGCCTTGCATGGCGGTGGAGCGTCCCAGCCCAGCTCCTCATCATGTGATGCTTCGGCCTCTTCGAATGAGATGCTCCTCTTTGTGTGACATCACATTGCTCGACGTCCCAGGGGCGACGGTGTAGTTGGTCAGATACTCATCACTGGCGCCTATCGTCAAGAGTCGCACTACTATCGCACGACTAGAGCTTCACGCTACCCTCGGGGAAGGGGTTTGGTGATTTGGTTGGTGATTGCACATTAGCTCCGTGACCATCACAATTCAGCCAACTCCATAATTCACATCATATCGCTCAGTGCTCCAAGAGAATGCGGTGAATGTGATGCCGAAGTCCGGAAGCGAGGAGCACGCAGCTTGTGTATGGTTACAGTGATGCAGATCGCGCCGTGATATCTCGAGTTAGTGACTGTGATAGTGACTGGCGACGGCAGTAATGTGACGGGTGATCTGATATCACTCTCGGTAGGAGAATGTCGGCAGAGTTAGTACTCGAGTGACGGATCTATGAGGATTTTGTTTTCAGCTGAGCATCGGTTAGAGCTTCGGCCGTGATTTAGGAACCTTAGCAAATGGCGTCCTCATTCATTGAGCACCTCGCTCGACGGATCTATTTCACACAGGAATTTGACAAAGTTTAAACCCATAAACTATATTGCAGGAATGACTTGAAGTCAGTATAATGAAGTGTGATGCCATCAAATTCCAAGTGCACTTTCAGCCGCTTTCCTCTTGCGGTGAGAAGAGGCTTAGTTACCCTGCACCAACACAGAGATTGAAGGTCACATGACATCGCGAGGCTCCCCCCTTCGCGTCGCGAAATGGAATGGGCCATTAACGCGCCCGTCATGCTCCCCGAATCGATGCGATACTGAAGCCGGCGATTGTCCTGGCCTGCAAACTCGAGTTCTCGACCACGGCACGAACCGGAAGAACCTTCGATGATAAACCACTCCTCGAGAAACGAACCCCAACGCGTGGACCCGTCCATGTCCTCAGCATGCCAGCTTCGAACAACGAAGATGCGATCCTGCGGTCGCTGAACCAGGCACAACGCCGTGCTGTGACATCCCCAGCATCCACCGTTGCTATCTTGGCCGGTCCGGGCAGTGGGAAAACACATACCCTCACATCTCGAGTAGTATGGCTTGTCCAGCGTGTTGGCTACCGTCCCTCGGACGTGATCGTCGCCACCTTCACCGTGAAAGCCGCTCGAGAGATGAAGGATCGCATTGGGAAGGCCCTGGGCGAGGAATGCGAAAAGAAGATCGTGCTAGGAACGTTTCACTCGATCGCTCGTCGGTATCTATCAATATACGGGAATCGCATTGGACTGGACTCGAAATTCGGCATTGCGGACGATGGAGACTCCAAGGCAATCATCCAGAGAATCTGCAAAAGGCTTGAACTCGGCATTGAACCACTTGCAGCCAAGTCCTGGATCAGCAAGGAAAAGGCAAGAGGGCCAAATGCTGCCCCATCACAAGGGACAAAAAAGCGCCCAGAAAACCCGGGGCTGAGGACATGTTATCAAGAGTACCAGACCCAACTCAAACGCTCGAATTTACTGGACTATGACGACCTCTTGGTAAAATGTGTCGAGTTGCTGAGAGAACACCCGGCCTGTGTTTCCAACGTTCAAGCGGTTCTCATCGACGAGTACCAAGACACCAATGGCATCCAATATGAGTTGATGAAGCTGTTCGCCCAAGCCAACCATCGAATCACGATTGTGGGTGACCCCGACCAGAGTATCTACGGCTGGCGTTCGGCCGAGATTCGAAATCTCTACCGCCTATTACGAGATTACCCCGACACGGACGAGGTGTCGCTGGAGGAGAATTACCGATCGTCACAATCCATCCTCGACGTATCGCTCAACGTCATCCAGCAAGACAAGAAGCGATATCAAAAAGTTCTGCTACCGGTTCACACTAAGGGCGCGCGACCTGTCCTCAGAACCCTCAAGAGCTCAGCTGCAGAAGGCGAATGGATCGTCTCTGAGCTCAAACGAGCAGTCATGATGTTTGGAGAGATGCTCAAGTACGAAGATGTGGCAATCCTCCTGAGGTCAGCTGCTCTCTCGCGACACATCGAATCTGCACTAGGAAAAGCTGGCATCGCGTATCGAATGATTGGAGGACACAAGTTTTACGAGCGAAAGGAGATCAAAGTGCTACTGGATTACTTGCGCGTAGTGAGCCAGCCAGAAAACAACGATGCGCTGGCAAGAGTCATTAATGTGCCACGACGAGGCATAGGCGAGGCAACGATCAAGTCTCTCCTCGAAGAAGCGGAAAAAGCCAACATGAGCCTCTGGACATTGATACTGAAACATTGCAGAGGCACTCGCAAAGCAACCACCAATATCCGGCAAAAGATGGAACAGAAGCTCAACACTGAGCTTATCAGAGTCATCTCAACTCTCAAAAAACAAGCAGACGGAATCACCCAGAGCAGCCCCGTCACCCTAGTCGACCTGATTGAGCAGTTGATCACCCAGCTCAATTTCAAAAAGTACCTGGAGGAAGAATACGCCGAAGACCATGAGCAGAGGTGGGCCAACGTCCAAGAGTTTGTCAACTTGGTGAGCGATTTCATGAGGGATTTCGGGTCGATCGATGAGGATGCACTTCCCGAGATCGAGAACCTGGACCAGGTGAAGGTGGACGACATGCTTGGGCGGTTTCTGGCCAACGTCTCATTGGCCTCAGACGCACAAAAGAATGATGGATCGAAAGATCAGAAATCCGTGGTTACAATCTCGACCATCCACGCGGCAAAAGGATTGGAATGGCCTGTTGTCTTTGTTCCCTCAGTCTACACTGGATCGATACCCCATGCGAGGTCCGAAGATACTGATGAGGAAAGACGACTGCTCTATGTGGCCATGACCCGCGCCCAAGCTCTGCTGTATCTCAGCTGCCCCCTCTACGGCTCGCAGGGGATGAGCAGCAAGGTTGAGCTCTCGCCATTTGTTTCGCCATTTGCCTCAAAAGCCTTTGCGAAGCAGGGCCCATCATTTGACCGACGAGTTATCGAGAGTGCAGCCAAGATCCTCGGGAGAGAGGCACCAGCCGAAAAGTCCATTTTCGCAAAGCTGCCTCCTATGTTTTCACCGGAAGACGATGCTTTCCCCGTTGATCCCGTCGATCCTAAGAACGTAGATGGACATGATGAGGATTCTGGCCGTCATTATTCTCGTGCTCCGAAACGGCAACGCACGTCGCTACCGAATGACTCTTACGACGAGGCTGAAGAACTCCCATGGCAGAGGGAATACACGACAACGATGGAGCAATCCGCCGATTTTACGGTTTCCGCTCTTCCAGGATTCACAACCGCCGGAGCGCACAAAGTTGCACTCGACGCTGTAGCGGCAACTAAGGCGCAGCAACAGACTTCAAAGCCTGGGCCGAAGAAGGGATCGAATCGACGAGGGACTGGCCAAAAGAGCATGATGAGTTGGTTGAATCAAGGTCCAAATGCACCACGGCCACCACCAGAACCACCGCGACAACAGCAGCAGACCAACTCGTTTTCCAAGGTACGCTACGAAGCTGCTCTTGCGCGGCAGAACAGCCTACCGGCAAGACTGCCTACCCAACATCACCAGCAAAAACCCGCTATCGACCCTGAGCTGGCAAACCACAAACTCTCTTCAGCTCGACCATTACCGAAGCCCAACGTCCCTAAGACAGACAGCGGCCCTCGAAAACCCTATGCTTGCTTCTCTAGCTCCCCGCCCCGGCCCCCTCCGAGGGACCAGGCAGCAGTCGAAAATGGCAACGAAGAGCCAAAGGCAGCGCCTAACCGGCCAGCCTCAAGCCTCCATGCCACAACGTTCATGTCGGTCAAGCCGCGTGGAGGCGTGAGGCGGCCTGTAGGATTAGGCCCTGCGCCGTCTATGGATCGCCTACGCAAGCCCTTCAAACCGCTGACGATTAACCGACCGAAGCGTCCGGGTGACTGAAAATAGTTATGCGTCATGTCGGGAGTGTGCGGTCGTTTTGGTTGGTTTTAAGGCGTTAGTGGTTGGAAGGGGGCGATCGTCAGCCATAACAGGCCGGCCTTACGGTTAAGGATAACGGTATCGCTATTCAGCGTCATGTCATGTTTAGTATAGATTATGTATATATAGACTCGTGGGATCTCTCGAAATGAGCAATTCAACAATCAAACAAGCTTCACACAAACAGAACATCTACCTCTTTATCATCATCGACTGTCAATCTCAGACATCCTCATCACCATGTCTCCCACTCTTATCGCCCGGGCTTCATCCCCTGTCCTCCAGGCCACCCGCAAGAACTTCTCCACGACCACGCCTTTTCTCAAGACTCTGACTTCCGAGAGCGCTCCATCTGCCGCGAGCAGCACAAAGTGGAGGTGGAGCAACCTGTCGCCTCGCACCCGGCGATACATCCTCGTTGGGCTTGCTGTTAGCACCTGTGTCGACACTTATGTCGTTTACAACTACTGGCCTCGCATTTTTGGCTCGGAATGATATACTGATTGGATATCTGGACGGTGGGGTTAGAATGGTTCAATTGCCGCAGGATTGTTAATGGTGTCTCACCTGTCGCGGCTACATATGGCTATTGAGTTGATTTGCTTGGATATGTTGCCTGTATCATGGACGCTCATTAAGTTATCCATACACATGTAACCATGAAATGCATTCACCAGGCCAATAAAGCGGTATCCCTTACAACGCCTTCATAGTGACCATTGCTATTAACAAATTCATCCCTACCCGGAGCCCGTAGCAATTTCACCTCAAGCGAAAATTATCGCCGAATCTGAATCTCCATTAGTTAGGCAGGTACGGGTGGGTAGGTAGCCGGGGCTGCACTCTGCGTTACCTCCTAGCCTTCCTCAACTCCCCCCCAACCAGACCACCTTTCAACACCAGGATTCCTTCTTCCATTCTCAAGAAAAGACCAACACGCAAGAATTAGAAGAGAATGTTCCTCTATTCACTCGAAGCAACGCAATGAATGACAGCGGCGATTCTGGGAGTCAGACCTCCTGGGGTGATGCAGGCCCAGGAAGCTCCTTCAAGTCGTGGGAGTCTGCCCTCTTCCTAGACGATGAGAACCGGAAATTTCTGGGAAAATTCAAAGACCTCGGAAGGGTATAGGGAACGGCGGCTTATCTGATCTTCAGTGCTAAGCCTGATACAGAGCCTTGGATGGGGTTTTCTATCAGATTTCTTCTCGGTCGAAGCAATGATGATGACGGCTTTGGCATACGTTACCGAGGTGGGCCTTCACACGTTTCTTCTCTCGATGAATGCTATTTCTAACGAATAATAGCAAACCGGACATATGGAACCCCAACTGTTTTGCGACAATACCGGCTTTTTGTCAAGCTCCCTCGTGGGCGTTTCACCTATACGGCTGAGGCCATCCCCAAAGGCCACACCCTACATGGGCGAGTCTGGAAGAAGAAGATCGAATTTACGTTGCTCAAAGTGTCACTTGAGAAAGGTGCCCATGCAAAGATTGATGGCTACTGTATGCCGTTCGCAAACTCCGACAGTGTGGCAGACACGTTGTTTAACGACAATGCGCCCATCGCCGGCTCAAAGCCTCTGCGAGAACTTCTCGAGAAAAGGGAATTCACCATTCTTGTCTGCGAAACTCGGAAAGATCTAATCTCGAAATGGCATGAGAATATTCTCCCGACCCCTTTTAGCTATCCTTACGGGAGGCAGCATGCTTGGAACATGCATCGGTATCAAGCTATGATTCCATGGGCCCAAGGCCACCAGTTCGAGCCAGCATGGTCATTTCACGATGACAACTCACACTTGGCCGCTCTCACTCAATCACAAGTCCAGGGCGCTGTGTGGCTTCGCAATTCCGCGGATAGCATCGCCACACTCGAGCTTTCCGCGTTGTTCATCGATGCCGGGTTGGACACACTAGGATCTACATACTATGTTATCGTGCCAATTAACAAACACTACAATCCTGACACCCGGTCAGCTTGGCAACATCTCTCTCGGCGCCCAGTTCTACAGCTATGCCTGTGTGACGATCCCAAGGCGGTTGAGTGGGAAGCCAGAATTGTGCACCATCCTCATGGTATCAACGCTATTAAGACAGCTGGATTTGGTGAATTCTACCTAGTCCTGCTAGCAAGAAAGCGATTTTCAGAGGCGATGCTGGACAAAGGGCAGGACGGATAGAATCTCGTTTCCCTTCAGTTCAACGCACCAACAGCAGAATGCGAGAGAAAGGTCGATGCGGTCTGTCAGTTTCATCCCAAAGAGATGCCATCCAACCCTGTAGCCGTTGGCTTACGAACTGATGTGAGCGGTCAACTCCTGCAGACCATACCGATGGACCTTCAATTGAAGATGAGTTACCATCGAGATCTTCTACGTGGCACTGGCTTCCACCCTACCATGCGTCAACAGGGCACAGGGGCGCTACAAGATGCCAATTACTACCATTGGGCCCTGCCAGCAGTTGATATCTTGGATGGTATTGATAAAAATCACGTTGACGCCATGATAGAGGAGGTGCCCCTGGCTGACCGACCTCGTCTGCGAAATTACCTTGGTAAGAGACCACTCGGGCTTGGCATCATAACTGGAGTAAGTACCTAGTTCGAACGCATTCCGATGTTTATTCTGACGATGGATAGGGGCCTGGGTGCGGAAAGACGACTGTACTAGCTGTCAGCGCCCTTGCACTAACAAGCAGCGTTGGTAGAGTCTATTGCAGTGCTCCGTCGGATGTGACCGTGGACAACTTTGCCTTTCGACTCGACCAAATCACCTTCAGTGTCACCGATCGGCTGAACAACACCAAGCAGTCGAATTGCACCACTCGTACCCATTGCAAACTCATTGTACGAGGCTACAGAATAGATGATGAGATTGACGCATTCTTCAGCTTGTTGCAGAGTCCTTACGCTGGGGGTCGAGCACTTCCTGATTCTGCATGGGAAGAGCCAAGACCATGGAAATGGCATCTATCTTTGACATTTTGGCTGCTATCCATCCTTCGCTCTCCTGTTGTTCGAAGCCTCCGACCAGACGACAGCCCGGGTCTTTACCAGATGCGCGACGATATTGACAGGCGAGAGAAACTCACACGGCTTCGTGCCGTGGCCAGACGGGATATTAGCTGGCCTGAATACAAACGTGGTGGTGGCAAAGTGCCAGTATCAACGACCGGAGCGTTACTAATTGAGATTCTGCGCCATGCCGACATTGTGTGCACAACCCTGACCATATCTTGCTCCAAGCAAGATCCCTACATCAACTGGAAGAACGAGCTTGCCAAGGGAATTACAGTCGACGACGCTGGGAGCATCAGCCGCCCTGACCTTTACTCTGTGTGGGGAAACACTCTCCTTCCATGCCTCCTAGCCGGGGATGATTATTCGATCCCTCCAGCTGTCGAAGGGTTCGAAGTGCGGGACAAGAGTCGCAACTACATCAATCGCCTGGGACAAGACGGTAGGATATCTCCATTGGCCTTTCTCGAAGCGAGTGGCTGGCCAATTTTTCGCCTAAGGACTCAACTTCGAATGCCTCAGAGTCTATTTCAGCTGTGCCAACAAGGAATGTACCTGGCAACCCCTTTACACTATCGTCCCAACAGCGACTTCGACCACCCCGAGTACGAACTTGGCCGAAAGCTAGAACTTTATCTCACCAACAAGCACCTGGACTTGGCGCCTGTTGTTTCCAACACCTTTTATGAGGTGTCTATTCACTGTGAGCGGTCGTACTGCCACGTGAATCAAATCACCGGCTCCAAGCAGAACCCAGTTCAAGTTCGGGTTGCATTGAGTTTCGTCACTGATTTTGTCAAGTGTAAGGGAGCAGACCCATCGGATATTATCATCAGCCCTGACAAGGCGAATGTCGATCTTGTAGAGGATATGCGGAAGGGGCCGGATCACTTTATGCTGCCTGGAATGAAGCCAGCGACGACCATTGAGGATTTCCAAGGTTGCGAGAGCAAGATCGTTGTGGCTATCCTTGGGGTTACACAAGCAGTTGGTCCCCAGACCCTTGCTGACAACCGACTCTTGGCTGTGATGCTCAGTCGCTCGAAATGTGGCCTGGTCATTGTCGGAGATATCAATACATTGGGCGTGAAGAACCTAAGCGACGACTTCTCCGGGTACAGGTCAAAGCGTCGCAAGAAACGTGCGTTTTATGCCCCTTCTTTCATGCTCCGCAATGTATTAAAAGGGTCATAGAAACAGGGAGAGTCATTCGTGTGTAAGGCTGTAGCTGTGGTGACCAAATTCGAGACATGTAAGGGTGTTTCGTTGATAGAAGATGAGGTACATCACTATCACTTTTCTAATAATCCAACAGATATCAACAGCTCATTGTTCTATAAGTGGGAATAAGACGTCAAGCGTGTGGCCCAAGACGCTGTGTCTCAATCGACGGACTATCCAGGGGCTCAGACACGTTAAAACTCAACATGGCGAGATGGCGAATTCCTTATTAAGTCTAGATCTAGGAATTGACAAATGAATATGTCGCTACAATTAAAAAGGGATCTTGAAGCCGGAAGTTCGCAGCTTCTGGAAGACGCCCTGGGGATCGTACTTCTTGCTAGCGGCCTGGAGCTTAGCAAGGGCCTCGGCGCCAACAGTCGACAAGGGGTCTTGGGTAAGGTGGGCGTAGTTGATGAACTTCCAGGGCCACCAGGCATCGAGTTCCTTGGCCTTGGCCTCGAGGTCATCGATGTAGGCCTTGAGAAGGGGGAAGGCGGCCTTCTCATTGTCCTCGCCGTGGGCGGCCCAGGTAAGAAGGAACATGATACCGTTGCCATCCTCGGTGTACTTGTCGAGACCCATGACGTTCCCGCCGTTGGCGACACCCTTTTCGGCGATGGACTTTGTGATGGGCTGGAACATGCAGAGAGTGTTGAGGCCAGAGTCGGCGCTGGGCATGAGCGCCTCGAGGTCCTCGTTGAGCTTGTTGAACTTTTCAACGGCGTAGCTGAGGATCTCGGCGTTGGTCTTGAAAGAGCTTGTAAACCACACGTTGCGGAAGCCAGCAGGCTGGCCGGAGCCAAGCTCGAGCGTGACGGTGCTCATCTTGTCAACCTTGGTGGTGTCCTGCTGACGTCCCTCGATGGCGTAGTAGCCGTCGAACGCAGCGGGCTTGATCTTAGCCTTAGTGTTTTCGATGGCGGCGTTGAGGATAGTGCCACCGGCGAGGGCGGGGAGATAAGCCCAGTAGACAATGCTGCTCGAGTCCTCGTCATTCTTGACGTTGTCGGTAAAGTCGAGAAGAGCGTCGATGACGGCGGGACCGGCCTCGGGCGTGTAGAGCAGGTTACCACCCCAGATGACGGGGTTGCTGCGGTCCTCAAACTCGATGGGGATCATGTCGATACGGGTGATGAGACCGAAGTTACCAGTACCACCCTTCATGGCCTGAGGGCAGAGTTAGTAGGGCCACTGATGGTGTAGAGTCGGACAAACTTACCTGCCAGAGGTCGGCGTTCTCGTTGGCGTTGGCCTCGACGATTTCGCCATTGGCCAGAACAAGCTGCCAGCCGGCAACGGTATCGCATGACATTCCCTATGAACTGTGTGAGCTGTTATCTTCGATAGTCTTTAGAAGTTGGCATCACTTACATGAGAAGCAGAGTGGAACGAGTTACCACCACCGGTCACGAAACCACCGACACCAACTGTTCCAGCGCGTCCACTAGATGACAACGGTCAGTCAAGCATTTTCCGATGATAATGAGTCAATCGGACTTACCCAGCGACGACGAGGCCATGAGGGGCAAGTGTATCATAAACGTCTTGCCAGTGGCCACCAGGCTGAACACGGGCAAGGTTCTTCTCAGCATCATACTCGGTGCCATTCATATAACCTTTGGGTTATTAGTGACTAATCGTAAGGGGTTGAAGTATATTAAGTGGGATAGACAAAGGACAATAGAGGATTTCACTCACCAAAGTCGATGGTAATGCCATCCTCTATCGAGTTGGAGAGGGCAAAGTTGCCGTGGCCACCACCCCGAATGCCAAAGTTGCACTTATGCTGGGTGATGACCTTCATGATCTTGGAGACATCCTCGGCCGTCTCGGGCAGGGCGATGCAATCCGGTCGAAGAGCGGCGCTAACGGACCAGTAAGAGTCCATCCGGTCATCGTAGAGTGCTTGGCTCTGGGTGACGACCTTGTTGCGGAGGCCAGCTCGGGAGAGAGCAGTACACTGAGGTGATATCTCGTTAGTCATGATGTATGGTATTGATTGAGAGGTGATGGTGAGAAGAGAGGTGATATGATATGGAATACAGCAAGCACCGTGATTAACTTTGACGGCTGTTACAACGTAGGTTTTACTTACACATCGGTAGCAAGCCTTAGCGGGACTGGCTGAGGCGGTTGTGGCGCCAAAGGCCACTGCTGAGCTGGCAGCAACAAGGATATCAAACTTCATGTTTGGGGTATAAAGAAAGGATGCCTTGGGTCAAGGGCGTGCAGGATTCAAACGAATGTGATGCTCGACACGTACAGCGCAGTGTAGGCGTCGCGTTGGAGAGACGGGTGAGGGTGGGAGGCAACGATCTGCAGGTGCTCGATGAGGAGCGTCGTCTTTATTAGAGGGATCTTCCCCTTGGTCTTAAGCTAGACTAACAATAGGAATTGTATTTCCGTCCGGGCATAACATGACGGGCTATGCTGAACGAAAGCGGTGTTGGCTCCCCGATATGGGGACGGAGGATGAGGAGGCATCCATCCCTCGACCTGGCCGTCACAGACCAGTGGGGGACTAGCTGAACTGCGGAACTGGGAGAGAGATTTGAATCTCGGCAAGGACGGAGAGTCTTAAGGTCCACCAGTGTGATGACATCAAGGTCGGAGGGAAGACGCTCATGAACGCCTTTTGATATAGGCTTACCCACTTGGTTCTTCTGGAAATGCTATTAGATCTGCAAGTCTTGATTAACAGCACGTGGGATACACGTGAAGAAGATATTAACATGACGGAACAAAGTCCGTGATGCAGACGGAGAGATGAGTGGGATCACACCATTGAGCAGCCACGCACTGCTAGAGCTTACTGCCACAGCCTTCAGGAACTGGTTCCTCCCTCCGGCGTAGAAGGCTTCACCAACAGTCAATGCCCTCTTCAGTGGCGTTCCCCTACGCCCTGACAATCCCCGGCTAGCGTCAAAGCCCCCCTGGGGATACCCCTGTCAGTCCGGAAGCAAGTTGGCTGTGCCCGGGGGAGGAGATCCGTTCGGTTAACTGGGCTCCCCACAGATCGCTCTGCTCTGTGAGGGTTGACGAGATCATGGGTAAGCTCAAACTACTCCGTACGGGGTAAAAACCCGACCCATCCTTGAATAATTACGCATCCCGCGTCTGGCGCAGGAGGGAAAATTTCCGCTTGATGAGGGTTTTGTCGTATCCAATGTGACAAGAGGAGGACCCTTCAAACTCTGTTGCTTTATTAACATGGATTCAATGCATGCATTGACTTGCTGTCAGAAGTGTTGGTTGCTGCTGGCAAGGGCTCAGCCAACAGGTCATGTGTCAGAATAACTCTCGATCCCCCTAACCCACATGATGTGCTGCGTAGTCAGTGATCCGCGTCGATCTCTGGCGGGTTGACAACTGACGGATGCTACAGCACGGAGTGTTTTGACTGCGGCCCCGAGTCCAGCCTTCCCGTGTCCTTTCCCCTGAAACCTGGGTCTTTGTTGGCTGCGCTAAAACAAGACCGGCGTTGGAACGCGAAAAAGGGCCCGCAGACTCGAGGCAGGGATTCTTGACCAGACGAAACTTGGTTAGACAGGGCATTATGCATCTTTTGCTAGCCCCCCCAATGACGCTCGATTGTCGGCCTAAGCCCCTGTCATATCACAATCGCCCGCTAAGGAATCAAAGACGGGAAAATGGCAAAATGGCACGGATGTTGGTCTAAGGACCAACTGACGGAGGAGGCGGACGTTGCGTGCGTGTCAGCGTTACAGAAGGAATGCGAGGCGTCTGTCAACTCGGACTACATGACATGATCTGGCTGAACCGTCGTGGAGACGACTGAGTCGTAAAAGCATGTTTATCAACGAGTTGATTGGGCAGACCAGCCGTGTGGCTCGGGAAGAAGCAACGCGCCGCAGCATCAACATGAAAAAAGGGCTTCGGCATCTTGTTGGTGGGCTTCCAGAAGCAGACAATGCAGTCTCGGCACTCCCCATTTCCCCGGTCCCTGGCTGTTCCAGAAACTTAACCAATCAGTGAGAGGACGGGGTCACGGCTGAAGATTGCTGCTTCCTTCGTGAGACATTCCTTTACCAAGTCGAGACTTAGTACCCGGGCGTTATACGTAGCACCGTGGTGATTACTCCGTACTGCTGCAATCTGGGAGATGCTGCAGGCACGCTAGATTTCGAAAGTCGTGCCATCACGATGACCCCCCTGACCTGCAGCAGCGGCATCTTAGCCGCTCGGGACACAGCAGCAGTCGGGGCCATCGGTTGTCGTGTAGTCTCCGAGCTGTATCGTGCGCCTCCAGGTCCTTTCGCCCCCCCCAGTCTTGGATGGCGGATCCTTGGCATGCGAACCACTGTTGAGAGCTGAAAGGTTGGGTTGTAAGTTAGCACCAGACGGTGCGTTAGGGGATGCTCGTGTACGCCATCAGTCGCTTTTGATCCCCAGGTCCGAGTGTGTGGGTTTCTGCCAGGGAGCCGCCAATCTTTGCTTCAACTAGCCCCCGTCTCGCTCTCTTGGGGGACATCGTGATTCTTCCCTCTTGATCTGGGTTCTTTTTTTCTCCGAGTTTGCCCTGTCACTTTATTCCTGCCAAGCAATCGATAGAAGTTGACGCCTTTGTATGTGGGAGTCAACTTCAATCCATCAAGATGCCTCTTGTTCAAGGCGTACCGACGGTTCTGGAACCGCCAAAGGACTACGTGGTTGACTTTGACAACCCGCGGCGGCAGGGAGTGCCAGAGGCCTACTACGTCTCCGGTTTTGGCATGGCCCTGAGTTTCCTGTTTATCGCACAGAGGCTATACGTCAAGTTCTTCCTTACAGGAGGCGTACAGCTCGACGATGGTAAGTGTTTCTCGAATCCTTTTCTTGTTATTCAACTCGTGGTTGGTTCATGCCATTCATCTATCTGTTGGCGCCTTGCGGGTCTGGATTGAGTGCTTGCATCGGGGAGAAAGTGAGACGGGGGCATTGGGATCGACATGCTGACAATGGGACAGTGCTTCTCATCTTTTCATATGTAAGTATATCATATATGTTTGTACAAGCAGTGTCGATGGCTTCAAATTGGTTCAATGGTTGCCAACGGCCGCTAGTTGTACATGCCGTCGCCCCCTACCTAGCGTCATGCACAGCTTCATCCCACCTCCTGGGTAGAGCAACACGCAATGGCTGTCGCTGACTTTGACAACGATAGGTCTTGGCTGTTGCGACAATAGCATTATGCCTTCGTGAGTGCCCCTGAGGTCTTCAAAGGCCAATAGCTAACCATGCCTAGACATGTTTGCAACTGGAGTAGGCGGAGTCCACGCGTGGGAGATATCCGTCACCCAGTTTAACGCCTATCTAATGGTGAGTTAGGACATCGCCCCTATCTGTTCAACAACTAACGCGATGCCAGGACGTCTATCTTGCCGCCTTCATCTACATCCTCTGCGGCTCCCTGTCCAAACTCGCCCTCCTCATCTTCTACCTTCGACTATCTCCTCAGCGCTGGTTCAGGATTGCAACATGGTCCACGATTGTATTTATCGGCGGGTACACGGTCGGAATCTTCTTTGCCTGCATCTTCTCGTGCAAGCCAATCGCAATGAGCTGGGACGTGACCATCACAGACGGCGTCTGCATCAATCGGCCGAGTCTGTACATTGCGACGGCTGTGGCCAACATCATTAGCGACGTTATACTGTTTTTCTTGCCGATTCCCATGGTCATCAAGCTTCAGATTCCTCCTCGACAAAAGATTGGTCTGGTCATCATCTTTGGTATTGGGTCTCTGACAGTCGTCACTTCGGTCGTTCGAGTTTCCATCCTGCCAGCTTTGTTGACTGATCCGGATGCGACATGGGTCATTGCCTGGGCGAGTGTATGGATGTAAGTGCTCCCGATAACCCCTTGGGCTGGGCACATGGCAGCAGTAACTGACTTGAGTGTAGTATCGTCGAAGCCAACCTCATCATCACCTGTGCCTCCATGCCGACACTTCGAAAGTTCTTCAAGCACGTCGCCCCCAAGCTCATCGGAGAGTCTCGATACGGCAGCAAGACAGGAAAGTCTGGAAAATCCGGCGAGAACTCGAAGCCCCCGACCCGGACCCTCGCGCCGACTTCACAGAGCCGACGTGACCGACATCAATACTCGCAGTTCGATGCAGGAGAAGGCCAAGGATCAGAAGAGTTCGTGCTTGGACCGATAAAGGGACGGGCAGATCCCAGAGTCACTGCTGGGCACAGTGACGATCATGTCGGTTGGGGGGACAGCGACTCGGAAAAGGGCATAGTCGATGGTACGAGCAAGCCAGCTATCGTGCAGACAACGACGGTGACTGTGGAATACACCAATGATAGGCTATGAAGAAGTGGGAAAACAATAGAAGTGCGGTTGTCTCAGGACTGTGTGTGATATGAAAGCGGCAATTTGGCCTGGAAAGGGCATTGGGATACCCTGTGGGAGTTGGATGTTCAATTTAAAGATATGTTTTATACGTTAGAATAGATAATGATTGTATTACTCTGTGTCAGTTTTGATAGTTACTGGTCAATGGCTCAATCGGAGCTCGAGTTGGCGGAGCCATGGGCAGCAAATGAGTGGCTGGGAGTAACAGAATGCCCTTCTAACTTGGCTCCTGTTTCGCTTGAACAAATATCTTGATGTTTAAAGGTACAGCCTTTCATAGTATTACTGTAGCAGCTCGAGTTGCCTGTGGTGCTTTAATTAACACGTCCCTAGGCGATGCTTCCAGGTTGATACCTACACGGGCGTTCCGAGAGATACTTTGCTCTCAATTGGCTACTCTTGAAGCATACTACTTGTTGCCCTACCTTGCCGGTACCATTACGTCGCGAATTTAGAGACTATCGGGATACTCAATGTCTACATCCTACCCTACCAGAGGGCATCCACCCCTAATCCAAATCGATCAGTTTATTTACCTCATTCTACTTCAAAGGATAGACGAGAACAGCCTAGAGAGGCACACAAGAATGGACACAGTGAAACTATTATAATAAGCATTTCAACGGAATGGTTAATATCTCATATGCCTGGTAGATATATGGCATGTCAATGCACCATGTTATCAGGCATTATTCTACCAAGCCAGCCTTCACAATAGCGACCAACGTGCTCTTTGTTAAAGCAAAAGTGATAACACTACCAAAAATAACAATGACAACATGTAGAACCCCAAAATTACGTGGATAAAAAGTGAGAAAAAAAGCAAAAAGAAATCCCCGAGACCTGGCTCGAACAGGTGGCCTTTCGGTAAGATGCGAGATCCATTACAGCCGAACGCTCTTCCAGCTGAGCTACTCGGGGAGAAGCAGCTATCGGAAGATAGGGTGATTGACGACCTGAGCTCTGAGAACAACATTATGTTGGACACATTTGGTCCTTGCTAAACACTCCACTCCAATACGTCGAACTTCGTCGCATCAATGGGCTCCGATCCTCATTACCTCCTCTGCTAGAACCATTGGTCACCTGGGCATGTTATGTTTCCACAAGATGAGGAAAAATTGCGATCATCACAGCGCCATTCTTTGCTTTAACAACAATGACATATCATCTTCCTGAATACTCCGAGACTTATTCCAGCCACGTAATGGCCCTGCTCCATCATGGCATTTTGTTCAATTGACCATGTCACGTCAAAAAGTCGAGCTGCCAACAATCGACTAGTTGATCGTCGCATTCTGGAGAAAAATGATGCGCGACGGCGCCGTCTCACCGTTTGGGGCCGAGTACCAAGTGGATATTTCAACGTTGCAAGGCAGGGGTTCTTGATGGGGACTGACGGTGATCCTCTAAAGGGATCAGCGGACCGATAGCTTCATTACGCCCCTGGTCGCGTCGATCATGAGATCCACAGGGAGAGCGACTTGACAGAGAACGAGGTTGATCAGAGAGTAATTATTGCTATGGTGTCGTTTGCTATAGTGATCAACTTAATATGGCATGGATAGCTGAGCGAACATTTGAAAGGTGTTTCTGGTTGGGCTAAGTTGAGCACAGTATGATCAGTACAGGCAAACATGATAGACTTGCAGATGTTCCAGAAATATCTTGAACTCAATTGAGTTCAAATTTGTTACAGCACAGTGCAATAGTCACTGGCTATCAATAACCTTTGTGATCCAACAGCCAAGCCACCGAGACAACAACAACAACACACAAAGTATCGTGGCAAGTATCTTAAAGGATCATCAATGTCCATTGGGGTATTTTTATTCAACTTGTCGCTAATATCTGACATGTGTAACAACAACAGCTTCCTTAAACCCAAGCCTCCTTGACCAGGTCAGCCGCCTTCTCGCCGATCCCATAAGCAGGCATCTGCGTGTGTCCGTTGTTGACGGTGGGCATGATGGAACAGTCAGCCACGCGGAGGTTCTTGACTCCCCGGACTCTGAGCTTCTCGTCGACCACCGCCTTGGGATCGTCGGCCTTTCCGGCCGCGCAGGTTCCGCTGGCGTGATAGCAGGTCGTGGCGCCATTCTTGACGTACTCCTTCCAGTCGTCGCGCGTCTTGTACTTGTGGTGCGTCAGGGCTGGTGGCCAGGCGCCCTTGACGATGTCCTTGGTGCCGGAACCCTCCATGACGATCTCGTTGCCAAAGGCGCAGGCCTCGGCGAGGACCTCGAGGTCTAGAGGGTCGGACAGGTAGTTGCAGTCAACCACAGGAACAGCTGTGGCATCTGCGTTGCGAAGAGTGACGGATCCTCGCGACTTGGGGGCAAACAACTCTGCGATGATACTGAAGGCGTGCTTGTTGTCAACAGGGAACTGGTCAAACTGCTTGGGTCCGCCGTAGCACTCTGTCGTAAAGAACTCAACGTGAGGCTGCTTCGATGTCAGGCCCATGGGGTCTCGACCCTCCTCCCGGGGAGCGGACTTCCAGATCTCAGAGTCGGCAAGACGCTCGTCGAGACGGGCAAAGGCAAAGATACCGAAGGGGAACGTGGAGAGGAAGCCAGACTTTTGCTCCTTCCACTGGGCGTAGGACTTGGCGAACGCGTCGCCGTGGTAGACGAGGTGGTCAGTGGTTAGGCCCTCCTTTTCCGTCTCGTAGAAGATGAAGACGATCAGATGGTCCTGGAGGTTCTTGCCGACGCCTGGGAGGTCGACGAGGGTGGTGATGCCGTGCTTGGTCAGCTCATCCTTGGCACCGATGCCAGATCGGTTGAGGATGTTAGGAGAGCAGTAGGCGCCTCCACTGACGATAACCTCCTTGCGAGCCTTGAGCTCAACAACGGTGCCATCAGCTTGAACGACGCGAACACCGGTGGCCTTGAGGTCGCCATTCTCTTCCTTCTCGATGATGACCTTCTCCACATGGGTCTCGACCATGAGGTGGAGGTTTTCCTTAGGCTTAGCCTTGGTAATGAAGTCTGCACCGGTGGTTCGAAGACCACTGTACACAGTTCTTACAGAGTGACCACATCCATGGGGGTTGTTTCCATGTGAGAACATGTCATGGTCGAGGGGGAGACCCTTGGACACCATCGAGTCCCTGATGAGGTTGGATATGGGAGCCAGGTCATGGGGCTCAGTGTGAAGATGACCATCATGGCCATGGGAGTCCTTGGATTCGTTGAACCAAGGCTTGGAGTGGAAGTTTTCAGCCTATAGATGTCTTTTTAGTCATTGTAAAAAGTAAAAATGTTTTGATGTGGAAATTGCAGATTCGACAGATCCGAACCGACGGGCCGGGACAAAGCAAGCAATGAAAAGAAATTATACAAGTTTATGTATGTCAGAAATTACACACGTACCTTGCGCATGTACTTGAAGAACTCGTCACCGCTCCAGCCAGGGAGGTTCCAGTCATCGTAGTCTTGTTTCTACAGGGGATTAGCACATGCAACAGACAAGAGCCGAGGTCAAAGACTCACTGTTCCCTTGACAATCAGGGTACCGTTGCAGCCAGAGCAGCCACCCAGGAACTTGCCCCTGCTAAGCTTCACCTGGCGGCCGTTGACGCCAGCGCCCTCTGTGGAAATAACGTTCCAGTCCGTCTCCTTGTCAAAGTTTTGTGACCATCTGAGAGAGTTAGAGTTGAAGATGTGAGGTGTCAATGGGCTACCTACCCTCCAACCATGTGGACATTCTCGAGATTCTCATTGTGAGGACCGGCCTCAATGACGAGAACCTTGGCATTGGGATCCTCGGCGAGTCGAGATGCCACCACGCAGCCGGAAGTTCCGCCACTATAGTCGGAACGAGATTGATTAGCGGGACGGCTCTTTACAGTGCCGATCATTAACGGTGTTAACATACCCGCAGACAATAAAGTCATATGCCGAGTCAGGAGCCATGGTGTGTTTCGTGGAGATGTGTGTATGTGTCTTGGGTAGAGTAGCAGTGGTGATGAATGATTCCAACATCTCCAACGCTGCGCCCTCACATGTCTTATAGGCGTCTCCCGGTCCAACATTACTGCCTCAAGCAACCAGTGCGACGCAAGTCGGGCACAGCCCATCTGGCCACATAAAGATGAAGATCCTCTTAAACGGTCCGTCCCCTAGTGCACTGTACGTTGCAACGCTTCCCTCGTCGCACCTGTAACACGCCAACTCCAAGCCACCAAGGAGCATCCAAGGGGTCGAGAAGCATAAACTCGAGAGGACGGGATCCATCGCCACAGCTGTTGCTCGCCTCAAAGAAGAGCTCACCCCAGGTTGTGTGTCCTCTGAGCGACCAATCGGAGACGATGCGTGCCTCTTCACCATTAGCGTCGTAATGTGTTGGTAGTAGATCTAACGCCCCCCGGAAAAGAAGAGGGGGTTTGCGAGGGGGGAACGCGCCCCCCCTTAACGGAAGCAACCCGAGACGCACCGAGGTTAGACGGGGTAAAATATTTATGCCTGCGACTCTGCGGCTCCCAGAATGGATATGGTGTGGTGGTGGTTGTCCAAGAGACTAAGACCGACGCTGCATCGAAAGCGCGCGGACAGGGTGGCTAGCTAGCGTTGACAAGCCACGTTCCACTCCCGCGTCGATCATTGAAGAAAAGCTGACTTGCTTTGACACATTCGTGGGTCTTGATGGTTTTTAGTAGCCCAAAGAGGCATTGGCGTCGTGTGTTAGTTGCATGGCTAGTAAAGTCACGTCTCTCACTTAGTCGTGGTTGTCAAGACTCGTGGCAGAGACAGGCACGACAGGTTCCTCGCACTGACTGTCATCTCTCAAATCTCATTTTGCACAGACACTTCGCCTGTTCTAATCTGGCTTCTCAGCTTCAGGGTTCAAGCGAAGAGAAAAAGGTGGATCTATCTGGAGACTACATCCCTGACCCCTTCTTCCTCCCCAGCCCGGCATACGCAGGAGGGGAGGAGGGGGACGCGCCGGCAGAAGAAATATGGCCTGACTTACACCCCTCCCCGCTGTCAAAGCGTCTGTAGATGTGATATCAGACCCAGCATGAACATACAATGTTCTAAACGCAGGCGGCCAACCTCTTGGCTTCTTCCAGGGGGTAGACGATGCAACCCTAGCATGACATGCCGGCTGGATGACACCGAGCACGACTCGGGTTTGCTTCGAAACCGCTCGTAGAGAGTTAAAGGCCAATAGTCTAGCTCGGCATCAGGGAGCCAGGTTGTTTCCCATGACCCACCGGGCTACGGTCCGCACCAAGTTATGCTAACGGCGCCATCATGGTCAAATCTTGAAGGATCAATGCCATTTGTCTGATGTACTACGTGGTGCTCTTTTAACTAAAGAGAGCAAAGCTGTTGGCTCTTCCTCTTGACCCATATCTTCCTCGTCCTTCCCTGCCGCTCGCATTGAGCGTCATCTGCACCCTCGTCTCACCTTGCTTCAAGGCTCCACGATCCTTCCACAACTGCTTTCTTTTTTTTTTCGAAGATGCCGGCTACGCCCTTTCAGACAGAAGCGTGGACAGAGTACGGCCTTGGCTCTGCTGTGCTCTTTCTACGATACTTTGCGCGATGGAGGACAGTCGGCTGGAAGGGTATGCAGGGCGATGACTACTTTGCCTTTGCATCCCTCGTCTTCTGGACAGTAAGTGGGCGCGGCTTATGCCCTGCATCGACGCTTTGTCACTAACTAGCGTAGGCTGAACTTGTCATGTTGGAGCTGATCGGTAGGTTTGCGACTCTGTGTTGGTTCGTTGACACTTTGCTGATCCCCGTTTTCCTTTGACAGGCCAGAATGGAACCAACATTGGTGTAACCGACGAGATGGGCGCCAAGATGACGGACGCACAAATAGCCAAGCTGGAGTTTGGGTCGAAGTGTCTGCTGGCGGGCTGGAACTTTTATGTTACGCTCATCTTTTGCTTGAAGGGAGTTATGCTCTGCTTCTACACTCGAATGACGTACGCAACTTGTTCGTTCGGTTTGGTCAAGTACTGACATTTGTAGGCTTGGTTTGTGGCAGAGAAAGCTCGTCATTTGGACACAGGTATGTCAAGTCAATTTCATCCGTGCTTCACAATAACTAACACAAGCTATCAACAGGTTGGCACCGTTCTCGCATACGGAGGCGTCATCACCGTCATCTGGGCTCATTGCACGCCCGTTCACAAGAATTGGCAGGTGTATCCAAACCCAGGAGGTCAGAATCTACACAACAACAACCCTCAATTTCGACTCTAACTGGCAATAGATGCGTGTACTTTGGCTGTCGCCAACTATCTTACCCTGGTGGTACTCAATATTGCGTGAGTGATGGCATTCGAGTAGTTGTTAGCTGTTGACTGACGAATAGCAGAACTGATCTAGTCATTGTCTCGATCCCGGTGCCTCTGCTCTGGACGGTCAAGCTCAGCATTAAGCGGAAGCTCATAATCGGAGTTCTTCTCTGCTCAGGCGTTTTCATCATGATTGCAACTCTCCTCCGTTGCGTCCTGTCTCTTCGGTATAACACCTCACTTTGCTGGACTGTGTTGCGTTCCATCTAACCAATGTCCATAGGGATATCCAAGGCATCAACACGTCCACCATATGGGCCATTCGAGAAACTTTCGTCGGCATCATCGCAGTCAACGCCGCCGCAATCAAGCCCCTCTTCTCAGCCTCCCGATGGCTCATCTCCAGCAAGGGAAGCAGCCGCGACAAGGGAACAAGCAGCTACATCAACAAATACGGACACCCGTTGGGCACAATCGGCGGATCAGGCATCGCAGCCGGTCTCTCATCGAGCCGCCACCAAAAGATGATGACCCAGCTAGACGACAACTCGAGCGAAGAGCACATTGTGGGCAAGGCAGACTTTGGCGGTTACAAGCACGATATCCGAGCCGGGAGCACGACGAGCGGGCAGAGCAGCAGCGGGCCGGATGGCATCGTCGTTACTCGGACGTACGAGGTCACTCCTGGCAAGTCGACCATGGATGTTTAATTTGGAATCATTGGGACTTGGGATGGAGTTTGTGGAATAAATGGATAAACCAACTATACCTGGACTGGATGGAACGGACTGGAATGGGATGTGTACTATAACTACCTAACTAATTAGACTACGTCGCCGTTGATGGCATTTTCTAGCAATCTAGACGATCCAACATACAACAAATGTGTCCTATCACTGCTGGGCCATAACAGGAGTTGGTTCTGTTACTCCTTCAATGTCCATCGAGTGTAACCCATGCCCAGTGACGCCATCTCAAGCGGAACCGCATCTCGGCGAAACAATCCTTCAAGAGCCAGATAATAGCGCCTCAATCACCACGTGCAGAGCCTCAAATGACGCCGTCGCCGTTGAACCATGAACCAAAACGCCGGGGGGCGCCCCTTATCATCAACTACAAGAGAAGCAAAGCGTGATAGTGCTAGCTGACGACTGATGGGAGCCCTAGACGAGGCTGAACCCTATCGTTTCTGTTCTAGCTGGGGGTTTTGTGTCTTGGAAGACAAGACCTATTCCCGGCATTTCTCAGACGCGCCAGAACAGAACAGCCCTGTCTATATTGGCGCAGGGTCAAGCTTTTTTTTCTTCTCTGTCTCAGGGGACTTGATTCTTGGCTCTGACAAAAGATTCCACCCGGCTAGTCATCCGCGGCTTGCTCGAGGTTACATCGGTCTCCCTGACCAACAAGCTCCCCGACTCAAAGAAACACACCGAAACGGGGGATCGTCAGTCTCGGGTCTCGGCTCGAGACCCACGTGTAGCCTGTTGGTGACAGACTTTCTTGACCCAACACTGAAGGTGCCTTGCATATCTCGCTCCCAGTGGCCCACGCGTCTCTGAGCGCTAGGGTTGCAGTGTTACAACGTTCAAGGAGATCACGTCGCCTCATCGCTGCATAAGGGGGGCATTATTATTATCAACAAGTTCATCTCCTTTCGCCCGGAGGCTCAGGAGGTTTGCCAGGAACGAACCGCGGCATCTTGAGGGTCTACGTCAGTTCCTCATTCTCGACTTCAACAGCACCTCTAGACACCTAGATTAATTGACAAACGCCTCAAGCTGTCATGTCTGCATTAGGAACCCATAGTTTCGGGTCCCCTCCTGTCAACAAGGTCGCTTGATAGACACGATCGGCCTTGAGAGATTGAGCAACCCTTGCTAGAGCTTACGGTGTCTGAATCATGGCTCTGCAGGGTTCGCAGAGTGTCTTCCAGCGTCGCTAGTGTTGGATGCAGAGCAGCCGCATTCTAACGCACTCTAACGCGTTCCTTCGTCTGTTCTATCAGTGTCTGCCTGAGGCCTAATATCGTTGGCTATGGTTCTCGGCCTGTGTGTGGTCGGCTCAGGGATGCTTGAGCATCCAAGAGTTGAGAGTTGGCTGGTGGGTATAGCTCTGTACGGACAAATTAGGCATTGGCAACTAAGTAGCCTTCTTGACGAGATGTAGCCGTCTTCTAGTCTCTGGGCAATCCCAAGGTTCTCGCCGATTTGCAAAGTTGGTGGCAATTGATACGAAACTATCGATTTGGTCAACTATTACCGATTCTGAGACTCCTAATAGTACAAGCGCCCTCTTAACATCACTAAGAGGATTCGAGCAGAAAATTTAAAATGCCTATGCAGAATTGATCTCTCTTGATCGTTGCATATCAATTTCGCTACCCAGCAACTCGGTGTAGTGATGCTATATTAAGAGTATTCACATGTATTCCTTCTCTTGCAATGGTATACGTGAGGCATGCGGTCGAATTTATCTTCTATCTGCCCCATCCTCTCGGCAGATACTATCTAATCGCCAGGGTTCCCCGAGCTAGAGTTATCAACATCGTACGAGCATCCACCCACCTCCGAGATCTCAAAACGGAAGATCGTGGGGTATAGATTAAAGCATCGGCATACTTAAGCGAGCTCATGAAAAATGGCGTGCTCGATGAAAAAGAAAACACAAAAACACGGAGAGGGACCAATCCCTGGTTATCGATGCAGATGAAGCCTATGATGATATCGCTTTTGCTGACTCGGCCGAGAGCCTCGGAACAGTTGTCTACTAAAGACAAACTTGTGACTTCAGTGCAGCACACTCTTCTACGATAAAGAAACCCCACTACGGGTATTAAATATCTTATAAAGATTCCGGTTCCTTGATGAGTCAACTTTGCTACACCTTGCTACTCCAAAGCATGTTCCTCTAGCTCGATGTGGGATAAGTGACCTGACGGCCGCTCTCCTCTTCGGGGTACCCAATGGTAATCTCTTTCCTTCCAATTGGTCAATCGAGCTCATTCTGTCTGAGTTACTAAATGTCAAATATGGAGAATTCCAGTATCATATCCCGCCATGATGTCTTCATCTGCGGTCTCGCTGCTTTAACACGGACAGGAGATGGGACTAAGGCACATAATTGAGCGAGCATGAAATAGACCCCGGTATCCAATAGCTGTGCTATAATAATCAATGCAATTCCCGTCTGTCTTCTTGCAATGTGCTCTTCCAAGGCCTCACTACCGACAACTAGTCCCGAAACATGGGTGTCTATCCCTTGTAGGCGGCTTCTCACTCAAACAACGGAAGTACAGGCTGGATGTTACAATACAATAGAGTTGCCGGCTTCATTGAATAATATATATATGCGGTCTAGACACCAGTAATATTTATGAAGAAGAGTGAGACTTGGAGTTGATACATGGAGCCCAGATTTTTAAGGCCTCCCTACCCGACTAACTGAGAACAGTGTCAAACCAATAACTATGAAGTCAATAGACACCTTGTTATCGAGAGCATATATATATTATTACAAATTGACGACTAGTAGCAGCCCGTCCCTTAAAATGGTTATGATTTGGAGTGGTTGCGGAATCTCGAAGCGAGCGTTGAGGCCGTAGACCTGGCCCAGTTCTGCGGCTTGCCCTCACCCCTCGATTTGCCGACTAATAAAAAACAGAGTCACCTTAGGTGCATCAAGAACTTGTCGAGATAATTCATTGTCAAGCCGTTATATTACTGAAGATTTGTGATAACCTCATTGTGTCTGGTGGTAGTTTGCTCATCACACATGATGTCTCTTCAAATTGACCACATCGGCTAGCGGAAAATGAATACTCGAATAGAATACTTTGCTTATATGCCGATACAAAGCGCCTTATTCTATACGATGAAGCCCTGGGCCGAGTATGGCTACTATTTTGTCAAGGCCTTGAGCAGTGCTTGGAGTGGTGTGCCACCATATTCTACCAAGTTAGTGACAAATCAACAACCAGATCAAATCATGAAAAAACTCGATAAAATCCATGCAATAGCTGTCTATCTCACTCCCAGGATGGCGCGAAAAACGAGAGATGGTGTCCTGGGAATGGGGATTAGCTCCAGATAACCTCACCAGTCCAATATACCCTGTACACCCCCCTTCGAGGCCCTTCTAGAACTCTTTCCATCTAGCCAATCACTCAAATGAGTGCCTTGAATGACATCAGGAGAGAGCTAGTGATGGACCAGGGGTTTCGGGGGAGCTGTCGCCGAGCCATTGCCTATCTCACAGGGGTCCGTTCGGCCTGTCGGCGAGGGACTTCCCTTTTTAGAATCATGACATAACAAGGGTAGACATGGTCATTATTGAATCGTTTCTCTGTCTATGATTGTCTGTAGTTATGGCTGCTTCAAGTTTATTCAACATCGAGATCATCAAGAAGAAAAGACATCTGTCAGCAGCGTCTACTGCACTCGGAGAGGGACTGGCTGAGTCTACAGCCAATTGAGTCCATCTCACAAAACTTATTCCTAAATTTCGGTGTCCCTTACACCATCGTCATGGGCACTTTATGGTTCACATGCTGAGGTCTAGTAGTAATTGTTACCCAGGATCACAGCAAGCGATAAGCTACAGATTTCATTGGTGTCACGTCACAATTGAGATACTGAATAGTGCCGTTAAATATTGTTCATCTATTATTCTCTAGCTCTTGCTGTCTATAACGCTTAATCCATTTTATTTATTCCCTTACAGCTTAGCAGCCTCGATACGGCGGCCCGTCTCGTCAAAGTTGATCTTCTGGCCCGAGTTGAGCGACTCCTGGAGGGCGCATCCGATCTTGACGGCCTGGACGGCACCGCTCAGCTTGAAGGGCAGGCGGTTGTTGTCGAGGCAGGCGGCCGTGAACTCGTTGGCCTCGGTGACAAAGGCGTGCTCGAAGCGACCGTAGTAGTCGCCGGGGATCTGTCGTCGCACGCCGGCAGCCTCGTGCATCTCGACGAGCGTGCCCACGGGGTTGGCGTTGATGGCCAGCTTGCCCTCGGTACCGATCACCTCGGTCATGTCGTGCTGGCCGGCAGCCATCATGCGGGAAGAGTAGAAGTAGGCAACCTTGCCTCCCCAGAACTCAACGATGCCCACGCCGTTGTCCACGTCCTTGTGCTTGCGCAGCTCGGGCTGCACCGCTGTGATGCCAGTAGCCACGACGCTCTTGACGATAGAGTCCTGGCCAAAGTACCACAGGGCGAGGTCGATATCGTGGATGTTGCAGTCGACAAAGATGCCGCCGCTGAACTCGGCGTAGGCAACGAAGAAGCCAGAGGGGTCGAGCTTATCGCAGGTCTGAGAGCGGAAGACGGAGGGGCGGCCAATGGCGCCAGCGTCCATTCGTTCGAAGGCGTCACGGTAAGAGGCATCGAAGCGGCGGGAGAAGCCGCACATGACCTTGAGGTGAGGCTTCTTGGAGGCAGCATCGACGACGGATTGAGACTAAGAGGGAGTTAGCTAAATCTCATAAAGCATGGGCGGGGAACTGACAATCTCAACGCTGGTGCTCAGAGGCTTCTCGCACAGAACATGCTTCTCAGCCTCAATGGCCTTGATGGCCTCCTCGGCGTGGGCGGTGGTGACAGTGGCGACGACAACAGCCTGCAGGCCGGGGTGCTTGAGCATCTCCTCGTAGTCGGTGTAGATGGTGACACCCTCGAGGTGGACGTGAGCCCACTCAACCTCCTTCTGCACGGGAGTGAAGGCGGCAACGAGCTCAGCCCGGGGGGTTCTGTTGTGGAAGTTGAGGGCATGACGAGCGCCCATGCGGCCGAGGCCAGCGACGGCAACCTTGAGCTTGGGGGCCATTGTGAATTGTGAAGAGGAGGAAGGGAGGATTGAGGTTGGGATTGAGTGAGAAGAGCGGTAGGTCCAAAGTAACTTTGCGGGAGGACAGGTACACAGACGGGTATGCTTTTTTCCAGACAAACAACACCTTCAGCAATAAGATTGAGGAGCAGAGAAAGATGAGAGGAGCTGTCCAGTCGAGAAGCGTGACGAGCGAGCTCTCTAGACTTATACCTTGAGCATCGGGATTCGCATCGCCGAGGCGGCATCCACCATCGGAGCTCCAAACCCGTACATCTTTGTCGAGAGCTACATAACTCGAAGCTTTACCCCACGTCCAAGCGGTGACCCGACCCGTGGCTTGAAGCGAGAAGTCACAAGATCGACAAGTCTCATCCGCATCGGCGACAAGGCCGACCAATTAGTTACTGCCGACATGGAGTTGAAATCTCATCTGGTTCCAACATGGACCCTGTTGTGTGAGAGCTTCGAGATGCGGTGGGGCCGGTGGAGGAGGAGACGTTCTCTCTCTTACCAAGATAAGTAAGTATTCACGAACGAGTTTCGGCGCCTCCTACTGAATCTGGGCATGCGCTTGGGAATGGCTGCATGACCCCCTGTCAAGCCTCCAAGATAGCCTCCACTCACCTCCGCACTCTCCGCCATGACTCGGCAGCCAGGCAAATACCCCAGACATGATTGGAAAGAAGGACCGGGCTGCTCATGAGGGAGCGACTTCGGATCATGACCTTGTGCTCGTGCTCGTGCCCGTGGGAAAATCCTACCGCCATCCTTGCACAAGCCGTTCTTCACCGTCTCCAGTCTTTGATGCGGGATTGGCTGACCGAAGTCTTCTCCGCATTTTTCTAGACCAGGAAGCTGCCCAATTCGTCAATCGGATTCGACGTCCGTGGCTTGGGGTCGATCACTTCGAGAAAAAGTTGCCGAAGTGTGAGATCAAGTTTCCGACTGTGGTTCATCAGATGATCCGGGTATGGAGTTTAATGATGCTGAATCTCTTGATAGATAAACCGATACTGGTCAATTCAGAGAGAAATGGATATGTTGACCTCTTGTTCTGCTCTTGTGTTCGAGTTGTCTATCACTACTCTACGACATCCGTCTCTAGGTATGCCTCATGACTTCTTACTACGGAATGCCCGTCCAATGTGCCAACTGGCTACTACGTGCTAGATTTAGACTCATGATGCTCATGAGATGTTCTCCAACGGTCGTCATCCACACGGGAGAAGCAGGTACGGTCCAATTGGAAGCCAACTACGAGGCACTATGTCTGTGACACCCCTTACACGTTGACACCCCCCATACACCATTGAGGCACGGTGTTCCTCAGCTCATACTCTCACCGCAGCCAGATGACGTGGTTGGCCCAGTCAAGGGTCTTGACGTAAGTTGGAGATGCTCACATGGTTAGGACAATGGTTGTAGCTGACAGAGAATTCAACAGTTTAAAGGTCTTATCTGAACGCGAACGTCTACACATTCTAGCTCTCAAAGAAAAGCGAACCATCCCCAAGCTCTGAATAGAGGGTTTTCGTACACGTACACGAGATCCAAGATCGATACCTCGCGAAGATACAATCCCCACCCCTCACGACCGCACTCAGGCCTTGACCATCTCACCAGAAGCCTCCTCCTTTCGGGCCAACTTCATCTCCTTCTGAATCTCCCTCGCTCGCTGAACACCGAATCCGTGCTGGAAAATCTCTCGGATATCCTCAAGGGTCATTCCCTTGACTTCGGGGTAGCAGAAGTAGATGCAGACCCAACCCAGGATGCAGATGGCGGCGTAGAAGCCAAAGGCGCCAGAGGGGGTAGTGTTCTCCATCTGAGTCAAAAAGGTGGAAGCAACAATGATGTTGGAGCCCCAGCAGGTCATGGTGAGCATCATGGTTCCCATGGCACGGACTTCCATGGGGTAGAACTCGCTCGAAAGCCAGGCCGTGTTTCCGATACCGGAAGAGTAGAAGCCAACAAAGACGACCATGCTCACGAGCACGACAATGGCAGGCCAGCCAATCTTGGCGTCAGCAGCCAGAGACAGGTCGTGGTTGATGGGAATGTACTTGAAGCACACGGCAGCAATGACGAGGGCCAGACCCATGAAGGGCACAGTGACAAGCAGGATTCTTCGGCGACCTGCACGATCAACAAGCATGAGGTTGACCCAGGTGAAGATGAAGTTGGTTCCAGCAATGACGGTACCGACAGCGACAGGGTTGGAGAAGCCGACGAGCGAGAACAGGAGAGGAGAGTAGTACATGAGCGAGTTGAAGCCGCTGAGCTGAGAGATGGCCATGAGACCACACGCAGAGACGAGGGCGCGGAAGTTGGCGGGCACGACGTAGAGCTGCTTGAACACCCACCAGCCAGACTTGCCAGCGTTGAGGGCCTTGGCTTGGTCGACGTGGTAGGTGATGTGGCGGATCTTGTCCTGGACTTGCTGCTCAGTGCCGTTGGGGAAGATCCTGCGGAGAACCTTGGCGGCCTCCTCAGGCTTTCCGTGGTAGATGAGCTGACGAGGAGACTCGGGGCAGAAGGGGAGCAGGGCGCCGAGGACGATGGCGGGAATGGCACCACCTCCGACCATGTATCGCCAGCCGCCAGAGACATAAGCAAAGCCAGCTCCGATACCGTAACTGACAAGTTGTCCGCCGGTGATGGACATGTTGTCGAGTCCAATCATACGTCCTCTATACTTGGCGGGAGACACCTCTGCGATGTATCTGGCTCATGTTAGCGCTCAGCCAGCTCGAGACTAATGGGTGATTACTTACAGGGGGACGATCATGGCAGCGGATCCAACACCGAAGCCAACGACGAGGCGGCCGACAGTCATCTGGATGACCGAGAAGGACGCAGCCTGGATGATGGCACCGAGGGTAAACAGCACGCAGCCGACATAGATGGCAACCTTTCGGCCGTAGCGGTCGGCCGTGGCACCAGCAAAGATGGCGCCGATGAAGGCACCACCAGAGGTGATGGAGGTGATCAACTCCTTCTCCTGCGAGGTAAGAGTCTTGCCGAGATCCTGGTGGATGTAGACGAGCACAGCTGAGATGATTCCAGTGTCGTAACCGAACAACATGCCGCCAATGGCAGCGGTGATGCTGACGAGCCACGAGAACTTGCCCGTCTTGGTTTGTTCGATCGAGTCAAGTCCATCCAGGTTAATCTCTTGGATGGAGCCGTTGATAGCAGCATTCTCGAGGTGCTGGAGACCCTCCTTGTGATCCGCCTTTGCCATGATGGATGTCAAAGGGGTTGACAGAAGAGTGAAAAGAGTTCAAGATGAAGGAGGAAAAAGAGCCAAGGATACCAGCTGCAGCTGCGTGAACTGGTGGAGAAGACTCGGAAGAGTGAAGAAAGTGGTGGATGCCGTTCGAGATGAGAAGTTGTCTAAGACGACGATCCCACGTCTTTCTTATATGCTACTCGAGGTGAAGCACGTCCCTCCTCCAGAGCGAACGACTTGATGAACCTTGCCAAGGTGGTATACAAGGCCAGGATGAGAGGCTTTCCCCAAATCCCGCTGGCGCGTGTGGTCGGCGGGATGGAGGGTGAGTTGGACGGCTAGCATGCCGACCACATGGCGAGACGAGAAACGGGTGAGGAGATATTGCCCTTCTCAGCTCCCTCTGAGGGGAAGGGAGGGCCAAATCTCAGACCAAACGACTCATTACTCGCATCAAGGCCCGTGGTGTGATGGGATAGGTTTGAGGATAACGGCATTTGGGCCTCGGTGATTGGTCCGGGGAAGAGTCCAGGCCATGGGCCCGGGTAAGCATCTCAGTCAAGCCTTTCCCCAGACGGACACTAACAGCTGCTTTCCCCATGGGCGGGAGAGTATGGGGGAAGTCCATGCCTTGGTGATGGTTTCATTTCCATCGTGGAGTGACTCGATCCCCAAGCGAAAAACTCCACCAAAACCCCCATGGGGAAGAGGGACCAGGAGGGCAGGGGCGAGCCAGTGGAGATGCCGGCCCCCAAGGTTCAGGGCTAAAACCATCTATCGGGCTTCTAATTCGCTTCTTCCAGGCGCTATCGCGTGGTGGCTCGCTTCCCTGTGGCGGAGGACCAACCCCCCAAGGCTTAGGGGAGTTTTTAGTGGGTTCCAGCGCGTGCGGGGTTTGGCTGGTGCCCTGGCCAGACTTGCCTGTTTGATGTAAAAAGGGTAATTGCCCTTTTGGCCATCTTGGGGCCATTTCCTTCATCTTCCACTTTCATCTCCATCATCGACCGCCCCCTTCACTCGAGTCAACGCCAGTTCCTCTGCCTCTTGCGGTATCCTTGCGTACGGGGATACGGCGTCTGGGCCCTGGTTTCCTCATGAGCCATGCAGGAGAATCAACCACCGACCACAGGCACAAGCACAACCACCTCCAGGCCGCTCAACCCCTGCACAGTGAGTGACCCACCACCCGTTCATACTCACACTCTCCTGTAGCACATACAGTATGCTGATGTTGCTGTTACAAGGTTTGCAAGCAAAGGTGAGTCTCAGCCAGGCAATGTTCCCCATCGGGAGCCCTTTATCATGTCTTGTTCCTAGGCGTTGTGGTCTGACGTTGCGTTCCTTGCCACAGACACCTCAAGTGTAAGCACTCACTGAGAATGCTTTGATTTTCCCCACCATGTCATGATGGCCATACACTGTCTGTTCTGTCTCTGATGCCTGTGTTACACAGGCGACAACGATAAGCCTTCTTGTGCCAACTGTCGAAAGAGCGACTCTGAGTGCATCCGCGGCTATAGCGTGAGGTTTCGTCATGGCCTGAATCCTAGGTTTGTCACTCACTAACTGGGCCCTCCCCCCTCATGCTGATCCCTCTGCAAGTATCCGTTCCGGAAAGACACTCGAGGCTGCGAAGCGCGAGTACAACTTTTCCCAAGATCAGCCATGGGTCAAGACGAATAGGGCTCTGAGCTTTGTCGACGAAACTCCAGACATCATCAATATCCACGACTCGAGCACTGGAAACTTTGATACTCTGGACAACTTTAATATCGGGCCCGACGTCGAAACTACTAGCCATCACTCTTCGCCGCCTGCTGCTCCTCTACAGCGTCTCCTGTCTAGAGAGTCCAAACCCTCATCTGAGTCAGAGAGGCCGAACTCAAGGCCAACCTTTGAGGCATCGCCTCATACCAGAGATAGCGAGCGCCCCTCGAAGAAGCGAGCCCTGAGTTCCTCGTCAACTGGCCCATGGAGGAATCCTCCTCGCTCTGACCCTAGTGATGCCCAGTCACCTAGCCAGAGCTCTCAGTGCGCCGCCGATGCAGGCCCTTTTACGAGGTACTCAGGATCTCCCATCCTCGAGTCTCCCATCATCAACGACATTGCTCTCGGTGTTGGGAGCCCCAATGTTGACCCAGGGCAGGACAACTCCGGCCAAGACCTCTCGGCCCTAGAGGACCATGTCACGGAAGCCATCTCTGGCATTTACCTTGACAGCCCAAGATGGCCTCTAGAAGATCCGCAAGAGGCAATGCTTTTCCAAAACTTTATCCACGTTTTGGCACCTCTCTTCGATCTTTGCGATAATGAACGGCACTTTGCCACCATCGTCCCTCGTCGAGCCGTCACATGCCCACCTCTGATGAACGCAGTCCTAGCTGCTTCAGCCAAACGATTATCCAGAATCGCCGGTTTCGATGGGCTGGTTGGTGATCGGTATCATCAGAACTGTCTTGATGCCCTGATCCCCGCCTTGTCCAGCTCAGCCGCGGTCATGGACGAAAATCTCCTGACTGCCATTGTCATTCTCCGTTATATGGAAGAGATGGACGTTCCCATTACATCTGCGGATACGGCAGGCGAGTCTCACCTCGTGGGTACTCGAGTCTTTGTTGCGGCCCAGGAAAAGGTGCTTGATTTCACCGGCCTCCGCCGCGCAGCTTTCTGGGTGGCACTTCGACAAGAGATTCATATGGCCTTTATGCAGGCCCGTCCGGTGCATCCAAACTTTGCTCTGCAGGACATCACACGCCTCGTGCAAAACGATGACTCCTGCTGCGCCTTCGCAAACCTCACCATTCTCCAGTGCGCCGCCTGTCTCCGCTACTGCTACGGCTCCGAGGAGCAGAGCGTGTCTGCGTGGGAGCGACTTCAGGAAGGCCAAGAACGATGGTGGGCGGAGAGGCCATGGTTCTTTCACCCCATGTACATCAACGAGGATGGAAATGGCATGTTTCCTCAGGCCGTCTATTTCAATGACGCCGTAATTACTGGAGTATTTCACTTCCTCCTGATGCAGATTCTACTCGCAGCCCACAACCCGAAAATCCCCAAGCTCGGCCCTGGACAGGCCAAGGCGGTCAAGAAGATAAACGAAGACATCAAGAAGACAGTCAAGATGGTCTGTGGAATTGCCGAGGTACGGTCATATTGGCTTGAAAATCAAAACGTGCTGCTGCTAATGCTAGCTCTCAACAACTACAGTCAAACCAGCGAAACCCTACTGTATATGCGTATGTCCCCAACGAACGGTCGGAGTTGAACAACCACCTGACAACTTGTCCGCAGATATGTGAGCCTGGCTATTACTATGGCTGGTGACCGATTTACAGACCTGCAAGAGCAAGAAGCTCTCTATCGGGTTTTACAGAAGATGGATGTGCAGACTGGCTGGCCGACTGGATCTGCGTAAGATCTACTGTCACGGTCAAAGATGATGAGGTTGCTGATATTTGTATAGGCAACAGTATTTGAAGGAAGCCTGGGGCTGGACGGAATCACCCGCAAACATGAACACTGAGATGCCTATCGCTGGAATGCCGATTGCAGGGATGCTGAATAGCAACAGCATGCAGCTGGTGTAATGGTTACGAAGATTATGAGTGTTTCTGGCAACATCTGAGTTCTGTTTGAATGTTACAATATTTGGGCGGCATAGTCTGGTGTTGAGGGCTGAGGAGGCGCAACTGGTTACCATGAGGGAGCCATGTTGAAGGCGATTGGGCGGATTACTTGAATGGATTAGGTTTAATGGGTGCTTTCATGATGAATACGATCCACTTTGACTGTATTGCATTCTAGAACTGGGTTTTCTTGCATCGGCATTATCACCGACCCCTATTTATGGAGCTCCGTGTGACTACGACTTGTTACCGACATGATACAACCCAACGCATGATTGGATATCAAACTTGAATATCGCATTATCAGATTGACTAGAGTTGACGAGTAACATCTCATCTAATGTCAGTTTCTTGTGAGCGTATCAAGGTAACTCGGCACGGCCAGCATCTCGACAAATGACGGGACCTAACATAAGGGCTTCAAATTACGCTATCTCTATCAAATCATATCTCATCTTGACATTCTATCCTTGTTTTTCATCCACCCCCAACTCCCGGCGCCAAACCTTGAGCGGCATCGGCCCAGGTGACAGGTTCATGGCCTCCCTCCTCTCGGGCTCCCACTCCGGGTACGGCAGCGCCCACTCATATCGATGCACGACGCTCGCTAGCAGCACTGTCTGCTCCAGGTAGCTGATATTACGACCGATACAGCCCCGGGCACCAGCACTGAAGGCGATAAAGTACGGCTGGAGATCCTTGCCCTGCTCGCCGAGCCAGCGCTCAGGTACGTAAGACTCGGGTTCGGGGAAGATGTTGGGGTCGCGGTGTGTGACGTAGGCTGAGATGGAGACGGTTGTATCACCGGGGATGAAGTCGCCGAGAATGTTCCAGCCTTCAGGGGGTGTGCGGCGAGGGAGGCCAAAGGTCGTGGGAGGCGTGATACGGAGGGACTCGTCGAGGCACGCTCGAAGGTAGGGCAGATGCTTGACCTTGTCGTAGGGCGCGACGACTTCATCCGGCTCGAGGACGGAGTCGACCTCTTCACGAAGCTTGGCCATGCAGGACGGGTTCTTGAGCAGCCAGTACATGACATTGTTCATGGCAATAGCCGTCGTGTCGGACCCGGCGTTCATCATGATGGACACCTCGGCCACGATCTCTCCCCACTCGAGACCAGGAGGGTTAGCATCGCTGTGGTCCATGAGAGCCTGGAAAAAGTCAGGCAGTCTCTCGCCCTTCTTGTACCGTTCGAGACGCTGCGTAGCGCGATGGTACACGATATCATTCCAGCCCTCGTTGAGGTGCCACCACTTGCGGAAGTCGATCGATATCCATTTAGACAGTTCAACATTGAAGTTGTACCAGCCTTCTGTCCAGGCGAGGATGGACTGGGCGCGGGCTGTTGAATGGAGACACTCGCGGTAGTTGACCTCGTGGATGGTTCCGTCCATGCGCTCAGCCTTGACAAGGTCGTGACCCTGATCAAGGAAGCCTAGACGTTCGCTAAGACCGATATCCGCAATGGCATCGAGGGTGAAAAAGTTGGTAAATGCGCGATAGTCAAACGTCAGGTCTGCAGGGTCCGGTCGGACAAAGCCCTTCTTGAGAGGCAGCGTACACGCAGCATCGGCAGCACGGATGAAGCGCTCCGTCTTGTCGGCGACCTTGAACTCCCAGTTCTCGAGGTTCTTGAGAGCATAGGCAGCAGACAGGGCACGTCGCTTGCGTGCGTGGTCGGCCTTGTCAACCACATCGGCGAGGTGAAAGTGCGAACCAGCAAGAGTCTCGTAAAACTCCCCCTTGAGACACTTTGTGCCGTGGCCGTAGATGTCCTTGATCGCCTGGACGGAACCGTACGAGAGCGAGTTGGGACCCGTGCGGATTACAGGGTGCTCCTTGTGCATCTCGTACAGCGTCTTGGACCGGAACCCGCGGGCGGCCTCACGCACAAACGGGAGGTTGGAGATGCCGGCCAGCGGGTGGAAGTTGGGATACCGTCTAAGACCTTTTGCATCGCGGAGGTACCCGAAGACGGGGTAGAGGATGAAGTAGCCGATCAAGGAGGCGGCTGTAAAGAGGGCCACTGCTTCTGCGTACATGATGGCGGTTGTGGGGGATTCTGGAAGAGATTACAAATTCTGGCCAAGAGGCCTGAATTATATCTTGGTGTGATGCTCTCCATCTTCCATCTCTTCCTTTCATTCAATCGCTGACTCTTTGCATAATGAGGCGAGTCCGAAAGGACTTGGTGGGGGAGAAGGAGAAGAAACGAGACAACAACGCTCACTTGCCATAACTATCGTCAGAAAGCAATCTTTGAAAAAGCAATCGCTGGTTTGGGAAAGTTGGCGGAGCAAAGTCTGGACCATATGTATGCCTTCAACTCCAGCCCTCTCATTCGGCCATTCTCCGTGTTAGTTGGCCACCATTTCGGAGACCAAAGCGAACGGGCAAAGATGGGGCCAAAGACGGCACTTGGGGAGCCTCTAATGTCGTCAGTCAAGTCATCCTTCCCCGCGTTAAACCCCACAGATCTAGACTCTATCTAGATTTCCCGCATGTTAGTTCATGCTCGCTTTCGCCGGCGTCACGGCCGAAGGAGATGGCTTCCCGATAAGGAAGTTTCCCTTTTGAGACGGGTTCCAAGTGGCGAGGATGGCATCCGAGAATGACCAAGAGGGCAAAAAGTTCCGGCCAATCCCACCCTCCATCAACTCCAACGTCAAACTTGGAGATGGAAATTCGAGATGCTTTTTCTGAAATTCTGAGGGACCCATTTTCCACCATGAGAGAACCCCCGGATTTTTTCTCCATCTTTGGAGAGAGGCGACATCGTGGGGCATCGTCGTGGGATATGAATATCGAGCCTCCTCTTCTCGATTCGACTCTCTCCGGCACAAGATAGACTCATTCAACTCGAGGGCAATTGTACTCTTTCAATCATGTCTACTGTCTTTCCTGCAAACGCTCTGTCCCAGCTGGGGCCACCCCAGACTGTCGCCGACATTGCTGCGCTGACTGCAGTCGGCGTGGCCTCGGCGGCCTATCTCCTCCGTGGCATCGCATGGGACAGGCCAGACCCGTATGATTATATCTGGTACGAACGCATGGGGTCCAAGGATGGTGCAGCATCAAGACCCAAGGCAACTCGTGATATTGCCAAGAAGATGGAAGAGAGTGTAAGTCTACCCCTGTCCCTTAAATCACCAACTCTAACACCTCGACAGGGCAAGGATGTCGTCATCTTCTGGGGTTCACAATCTGGCACAGCAGAGATGTTTGCCAACAGACTCTCCAAGGAGTGCCACCTCCGCTTCGGCCTCCAAACCCTCTGCGCCGACCTCTGCGACTACGACCCAGACTCCATCGCCAACCTCCCCCAGAGCAAGCTCGCCATCTTCATCATCTCTACCTACGGCGAGGGAGATCCTAGCGACAACACCGCCGCCCTCTGGGACTGGCTCAACAAACGACCTTTTGACATCAAGCTACCCAACCTGCGGTACATGGCCTTTGGTCTGGGAAACAGCAGCTACCGCTATTACAACCGCGTCATCGATGTCGTGGTTGAGGCCCTCGACAAGGCCGGCGCTCAGCGTCTGATGCCCGTGGGCAAGGCCAACGATGCCCAAGGCGGCACCGAAGAGGACTTTCTCTCGTGGAAGGATGATCTCTACACGCACTTCCAGGAGAAGCTCGGCTTCGAGGAGCGAGACATCCCCTACGAGCCCAGCATCAAGATCGTCGAGGACGAGTCCCTCGACGTCATGGACCTCAACCTCGGTGAGCCCGTCCAGAACCGCAGCGGACCTGCCAAGATTGTCAAGCAGTACTCGCCCATCCGGCCCCTGACCGTGCAGGAGTCGCGTGAACTCTACACGTCCCCCGGCAGGAACTGCATCCACATGGAGCTTGATCTCAGCGACCAGGCTGAGCTCCGCTACCGAACTGGCGACCACATCGCCGTTTATCCCATCAACCCTGATCACGAAGTGCAACTCCTCCTTAAGGCACTTGGACTTGAGCAGCGAGCCGAGACGCCTCTTCTTATCCGAGCCCTGGAGGAGGGCGAGTCCATCAAGATCCCCAGCCCTACCTCTTTGCTGGCTCTCTTCCGTCACTACCTCGAAGTGTCTGCCCCTGTCTCTCGTGAGACTGTCGGTGCTCTAACTCGCTTTGCTCCTTCGCCAGAGATTGCCAACGTTCTGACAACCCTTGGAAAGGACAAAAAAGCCTATGCCGAGTTCATTGGCAAGAACCACGTCACTCTAGGCCGTCTCCTGGCACTATCTGCTCCTGGTGCTGTCTGGACCAACCTCCCCCTATCCTACGTCGTCGAGACTCTCCCTACCATTCAACCCCGATACTACTCCATCTCCTCATCTAGCGCCGTTTCCGCCCGCAAAGTCGCCATCACCGTCGGCGTCGATAACTCTCCCCTCCAAGCCGACCCAACTAAGGCCATCCGCGGCGTCACAACAAACTACCTCTACGCCCTCGGAAACTCCCTCAACGGTGACGCTACCCAGCCAGAGGTTGGCACTGACGCGCCTACCTACGCTCTCTCAGGCCCCGGCGATGCCCTCAAGGGTCACAAGGTCTTTGCTTGCATCCGTCGCTCAAACTTCAAGCTCCCCACCCTCGGCACGACTCCTCTTGTCATGATCGGCGCCGGCACTGGCATGGCTCCCTTCCGTGGCTTCATCCTTGAGCGTGCTCGTCTCAAGGCCGTTGGAAAGCCCATTGGTCGCATGATCCTCTTCTTCGGCTGCCGCTCCCCAGACCAAGACTACCTCTACCGCGAGGAACTCGCCTCAGTAGCCAAAGAGCTGGACGGCGTCCTGGAAATCGTCCCCGCTTTCTCGCGGTCTAACAGCCACCCCAAGACGTACGTGCAAGACAAGGTCAGCGAGATGAAGAAGGACGTATGTGAGCTGCTCCAGGGTGGCGCCAACATGTACATCTGCGGCAGGGCGTCGATGGCGCGCGAGGTGGGCAACGTTGTTGAAGAGTCGATGAAGCAGCAGAACAGCTGGACCGACGCCGAGGCTCGGAGCTGGGCTGAATCGGCCAAGAAGGGCAGCAAGTGGCTCGAGGATGTCTGGGGTTAAGACTGTATCTGCATTGGCGTAATAAGGAGTTTTCTGCTTGGCGGGTTATGACATGGAATGAAGGAGAGTCTAGAATGCCTCTTCGTAGAACGAAAGCCGATAACTTGTAGCGATGTACTGGATCTGAATATATAGAATCCTAGAGATTTACTTTTTATGTACCTGAAGCTCCCATGCAATGTGTATGGTAACTCTTAGTTCCTGTGTTATTATGCAGATGCCGCATCTACCTCATCGTCGCCTACCGCTTCCTCTCAGGCCAAGCATCAAAGAGCCCCTCATAAATAGACACATCGCCAAACGTAACTTCACCCTCTCCATCGTGGAAGAAACGGATTTCAGTCGAATCAGCGTACCAGGAACTATCAATGTTAGTATAGTTTCTGCCAAACATTTCGCCGAACTTACCGAGCCCAGGTGCTCAACGAAAACCTGTCATTGGCATGAACCTCCACGATGGAATTGTCCACGACAATGGTAAAGTCCAGAGTCTCTATCCGCTCCTTGCCTTTTTCGACAACGTCAAACAGTCGCAGTCGTCCTGCTTCGTTTCGCGAGTCAATGTCGCTAGTAGTGCGCGCAGCAGCGCTTGTCTTGCTCCGGTCAATGAGAACAGTCTCATTTGAGAACTGGTAGTAAATGGTGGTGGACTCGTGCTCCGAAGCCAAAATCTGGAGGCCTGCCTTGAGATCCGAGTTGCGAGCCGAGCTCGGGAATGAGATGGAGGTCTTGAGAACGTAGAACTTAGACTTAGGATGTCGCTTAAAGGCCGTTGATCCAGACTTGCGGATGGTTCGGCCTTCCTCGGCGAAGGACTTCTTCTTGGTCAGTTTGGACAGCGTTTCGCGAGCGATGACCTGCTTCAGCGTATCAAGTTCCACAACTCCCGACTCGTTCTTAGCCACGCGCCATGAGCCCTTCTCCCGTGCGAGCTCGTTATCGACCACGTTGCTGATCTTTCCAACAGTCAACTCTCTCGGCAGGAGAAGAGAGCCGGTCCAATTTTGCTGCGAAGTTGGAAACTGCTTGAGTGTACCGTAATAGTCACCAGTCAGCCACAGATAGCTGATGAACCTATCCGGTGCACCGCTCTTGGATGAAGCTTTCGAAGATGACGGCAGAGCCTTGCCAGCAGCGGCATAGGCAGAATGACCCCAGTCCAGCTTTCCTACCATTGTGGGAGAAAACTTGACATCACCGTCCTCAAGCGAGACGTTGCCTGCTGCCCAGAGCATCTCCCGAAAGTCCGATACCTCAGGCACGATTGGTTCGAGAGACCACTCGGCACCAAGGGTAGCAAAGACTTCACCCTTGGAGTTGTATCCTTCCTCATCCAAGCTGAAAACGTTGGCGACCTCAAAGTTGAAGCCGTATCGCCCAGCCCAGAGTCCCTCACCCCAGGTGGAATTGGCCTTCTCATGCCACCACTGGCCCAGGTACTCCCAGTACTGAAACTCCGGGTCATACTGGCGGTAAAGGAACACGCTGGGCCCCTTTCCGTGCACACCGCCAGAGATGACGTTGTACCACGTTCCAGGCTTGCTGTCCAGGAGCGAGTCGAGGCGGGAGTTCTGGAAGACGTAGGGGTCTCGGAAGCCCGTCACATTGAGGGCAAAAGGAGGTGACGGAATCACCGGACCTTGGTGCAACTTTGTGAAATTCCGGCCACCGTCCTTTGAGACGGCCAGTGACTGTGTCTCGCTGCCTCGAGTGTAGTTGATGGTCCATTGGATAGGTAGGTAGGAGACCGACGTGTAAAGCAGTGTCGGCTTGCCGTCAATACCACTGGGGATAACCGACCCATCAAAGACGGCAATGGGGTCATTTGTGCCGCCTGCGCGAATGAAGGGAGCCCCATCGGGATTGAGATCATGATACGTCACCAGATCATCCGTCGTGGCCCCTGCGGCACCAAGGTGAAGCCAGCCAACGTGGAACAGTCCCGTCTTTGGGTCGGTGTAGTGCATGCAAGGGTCTCCGATCTGTCCGAAGGGAGGCAGCACATGCGCTCGAGGACGCCATGTCTCAAACAGACTGTAGTTGGCGAGCGTCGACAGGTTTGGGGGTGCGCGGTTGTAGTCGATCTTGTAGCCGGACGGCTTTGCCCAGGCCAAGGAGCCAGCAGTTAAAAGAAGTGTAGGCTTCATTGTTGAATGTCTCGTTCAATGTGCCATTGAAGCGATGAGAGAGACAACGGTCCTCATAGAGAAACCATTGACTATATATGCCATCCATGACGACCCACGTACTCGCCGAAGCGAGCGAGAACACGAGAGCTTGATGAGGGGAAACTCATTAGGGTAACATCGTTCCCCAGTCTCGAGATGCCCTCCCCAACTTTCCATGGCATGTCCGGCGATACTACGGCGATGGACGGGCACCTGAGCAGCCGGATCCTTCACGCTAGGTTAACTTTTCAATTAACGTTCGCCAAAATCGTCCAGAAACCCGGAGTTGTGGGGAGTCGTGTGGGGAGATCGGCATAGTTTCTACCGAAGACATGGGATGGCCGTTGTGGTGTTGAGCTGCCGTGACGTATTCTCGGGGAGATTGTTCTTGGCAAACATGACATCTACAATGTTGCTCTGGACATAGCAGCCTCTTACAGGAGACTAGTCAAGGTGACAACCTCGCTAAACTAGTCTGCTGCTTTCTTTGCAACCTTGGAGCAGCTACCGAGAGACCCGAGAGACGATGTTTGGGAATTTCTCTTCGAACTGGCTTCGAATTGGCTTCGAATTCAAAGAGAGCAAAACATGTTATTCGTCTGCCTGTCTAGCAGCAGTTGTCCAATGTCATGCGGAACAGACATCACGATACTCGGTGTAGGACGTAGTATCGAAGACTCTTGACTAGCATCCAGGTTCTAGGCGGGGTTTGGTTGTCGGCCCGAGTAAATGGGGCGACTCCCGAAACTCATGGAACCATCATCGTGAGGTGTTGTCATCGGACTAGGATATTGGCTCATTCATTCCACTAGGCAGCCGATCTCATGGGAAGAAGAGATGGGCTTGTCGTGTTTCGGATGTTGAGACCAGTCATCAACACCAACAAAGACAACCGATGTTGGGGCGGGCAAAAGGCTGCCGGAACAGACATCCGAATTCCGAATTCAGATCAATTTAGATAGATCACAATATCGTAGTGCTATTGAACTAATCAGTAACATAATTAATGACACGTAAAATGCACAAACATGAAGCATGTTGAAACCCACATCGGAGCTAGAAGTTACTATGTAGTTAAAGTATTGCTCACCTGCATCCTGCGTCTATATCCGCGTATGTATCCGCGCAGACGTCGAAGCGCGCCCAAAAAAAACATGCCGTGTACTGCACGATGTTTATTTTTTGAAAAAGAAAATAACGAAGAGAAGTCCTCGGAAGAATAGACTATTGGCATATGCTAAAGCCTGCAACTGGGGTGAACCCGTACCTAAAACCGTGAGATCTGGCATTGAGCATCGTAATTGCGGGACTTGGACATTCTAGTTGCATCGCTGGCCGCGTCAAGAGGCCTTCTCTTCCTTGCTGCGTCTCCAGGATCGCATAAGCCTCACTTTCGCATCTATATTAGTTGACCGCCCCTTGACAACAATTCCTTTTGCTGCTGCGGCGGCAGTGCTATGGATGTATTGCCTGTGGCCGAGTCAGAGGTAAAAGGGTCACGGACGCCAGCACCGGTGTTACCCGGCATCGACTCCATGCAGCGGAGGAGGACTCAAGATGGCATTATTCACCGCCGGATGGGCTGTGCTGCTGTGTGTGATGTGATGAGCTGTGATGTGCTGCGTGATTGCTTGCGTTCCTGCTGCTCCTCCGGCAGAGAAAAAAATTTGCCCTTCTCGCATCCATCCATCTATGGATCTTTGCCGAGCGATTCGATGAAACATCGGAACCGTTCTGGTTGGACCCGGCCTGGGGGTTGTTTGTTAATCCGGACGCTCCCGCGCGTCAACGTTGCAAGCGCCGTGTCGGAGGGTTGCAAAGCAGGTGTCTCGGCTCCATCACAAACTGATTTGCTCATCAATTTGAAATCCCGCATGCCGTCATGGCCGAGGACCTCCCTCCGGTGCCGCCATCAGGCACTGAAGGTGTAGACTTAACCTTGCTTCTCCCGCGAGTGGGTGGGTGGGCGTGTGTGTGTGTGTGCTTGTGTCTGAAGCAAGGAGTTGGGAAGCGATACGGATACAGTTGTCAGAGATAGGTGTCAGCTTTGCCAACCCAACCAAACGGCTCCAACAAACCTCAGACTCGGTCTAGAAAGCGGCTGTTACAAACACCAGGCGGACGAGGACGGGCGACCGCAGGGCAAACTAGCCGCTCAACGGTCTGGCCATGTCACACCTCTTTGCCAACCCTCATGTCGTGGTCGAAAATGGCGAGGCCCAGGGTACGCAAGAAGGGCGAAGAATCGGAGGGTCACGATGCAAGGCCTGACGTGTGGATCTACGCCATTCTCCAGACCGGTGAAAAAAGGCTGGGCCTGTCTCGGAGGTCCACGAGGCCAGCTGAGCAAACGGTTAAGTGGCGGATGAAATGTCTTGGGGGCTATAAGTTGAGTTCCAGAAAAAGAAAGCCCGTGATAGGTGCGGCCAATCTCCAGCGGTCAGATTGGGAAACTTGGTCTCATCATCTCAACCCCTTCCGCGGGAGCAGCACGTCCCAAGGCGTTGCTGTTTGGCCAGGGCATGGACAGCGATGCTTGGGGTTTCCATCAAGCATCCCTTGTCCTGCATGGCTGATCTGGCGCGCGTCCACGGTGGATCGGAGTGCCCTGATCCAAGCTGCACTGAGACGTCCACGGTGAAATATGACGAAGCTCCTTCGCCGGTCTGCCTCCCACGTCGTCTCTTCGAGGTGGGAGTTGACAGACCGGTCAGGGCCCAAGGCTGACGATGGCTCGCCTTGGAGTTTGATTCTAAGCCCAAGCAGGAATGGGGTCATGTAGCTGTAACCCTGAATCGGGTCGGCTCGTCCTGTTGATAACCAATCTGTCGGTTTCCAGAAACGTTTTGGCCTTGTTTTCACGTCCAGGAGACAAGAGGATGAGAAAAGAAGGCTATCGCGGTGTGTATAGTAAGAACTCGTCGTCTTGCATATCCAAGGCGACCAAGGATGGCGTGAACTTTTCAGTCTGGAGCAGGTGCATTCACGCACGCTCGATGCGTAAGATGACGGACGGTGCTTGCCAGTTTGCTCGTGGGAACCGACTGATGCTGTGATGCGCCGAGCAAACCGAGACTGGATGCATGGCTCAGCCAAGCAGCCTTTACCTCGGCGTGCAACAGACGCCCGCATCTGTAGTCAATATATTCGTCTGACATCCGTCGACCAAGCAGGCCTCTACTTCTCAACCCGCACGCACAGGACTAGCAGGCTGCCACATGCAGGGGCCCGACCTGTCTTCGACCCCAAACCTGGAAGAAGCCCAGCATCCCGAGCAGGCGGAAGTAGTGGGTTCGGCAGTTATTGACTTGGGCGGTGCCTTGGTGCTGCGGGTCTTTCTGGCATCTCCCGACACACTGGGACATTGGATGCAAATACTATGTCATGTCAGACTTGGATGCAAGCAGGATCAACGTTGCTTGCTCTGACAGCGGCGGATCAAGCGCCTGTGACGCTCTCAGTCAAACTGGGCATGTGTGTCGAGCCGGGATCTTGGTCATTGATCGGCAGGCCAGACCGGCAGGCCTGAACAGCCAGCCGGGAGAGCGAACGAGAGAAGGGCGAGGACAGAAGGGGAAGAGAAAAAAATCTCGACGCCGGCCGGGAAAAAGCAACGCGGCCCAGCATCGGCGATAATAGCGACCGCGAGCCGGGGCATGCGGTGTATTGGGTCCAGTCCAGCCTAACGGATTGCCGCGGCAAGGCCTCCGTACATGACAGACGCCAGCAGATTCAATGCAGATTCAGGCCAGCCAGCCCTGTTCAAGAAGTCCCCAAGTTGAGGTCCAGATCCACTCTATTCGGCAACCAGACTTGGTGAAAGCACGCTCCGTGTAAGGCGGACCCTGGAGCTCATCCATCGGCGATATGGGTACGGGATTGCGTAGGGTATCATTCTGTTAGGGTCGTATTATCAGTCGCAAAGCGCGCTTAACAGCAGTCAGCAACTCTGGGTATATGACAGCGAGGGCTGGCTAGCTCACCTGAACTACCGCGCATAGCTCTCCATCATACCGAGGCCTGGCTAGGGTCCGCTCCCCATTCACGCCCATTCTTGATACTGGAGAGGTCGACATTTAGTTGGTTGGGACTCCCGAGTTTAACCCCTGGTCCCCAAACCCCAGCATCCGTCCCATCACCCCTGGGTCCGATGTTGGCTGCAGCGCAGGATCTTGGTATCGACAGAACGCTCAAGGCCCGGGCCTAGATAGTAGCAGTAGCGACGCACCTAGGAACGCCACCTTGTTACCAGTCTCGGGGAAGATTCGAGGTGTTGAGGGTGCTTTGCTTTGTCTGAAGCCGACAGCATGGAGCTGGCGGAGGTTTGTCAATCAGAAGAAGAGGCCGGCCATCGCCAGGCCTGCCTTAGCGCCTGAAAGGCTTAGCCCAGGGCAAGCACCAAGGGTTACAGTACGTAGTAACAGGGCAGGCACCCAGCCAGCACCTTCCAACCCATGATAGCGGGTGGTCGGTGCACGCTGAGCTCTCCCCTCTCCCCCACACGCACAGATCCGGGCTCCTTCCCGGCATTCGTGAGTGGATGGTCTTCTGGGATTCGCCGCCAAATCCCAGTCGAGATGATCTTGTCGACTCCACATCAAAAAGAAAAACGACACCAAATTTTGCGATCCCCCAATCCCAGAAATGCGCAGCGGAGGAGACAACATCGAGGAGAGAGCAGAAGAAGAAAAGAGACACGACAGGGCCAATCGTGTCTCGTGGACAGGGAGCCCCTTGCAAGTTCTCGCCTCCTTGTCGGCCAACTCTGCTCTGCTCTGCGCGGCGCTGCTCTGTCTCTCCACATCTTCAAGCGATTCCCCCTGTTCCCATTTGTTCATGTTTGAGGGCAAGGGTTTCTATCATGGCTTTTTGGGCTAATCGACCATGTGCTAACTGGACGGGACCGAGTGCTCCCTGGTCTGGTCAGGGCTCCATGGGTGTCAATGCCTGCCCTGAGCTGGCATTGCCTCAGCTGCTCGCTTGACGTGGCCATGGTAATCTCGACCTGAAATCCAGGGCTGCTGCTGCGCTACGCCTCACGAATAACCTCATTTCTCCCTCGGCCGTACCTGATCCTGATCCTAATTCTGATCCTGTGCCTGCAGACGTCTGCAGTCGATGTTCGTGTACGACATCGCATCGTCCGAAGCACGACACATCATCATCCTGCACATCATTGCCCAGAACCCGCTACAATGGACTGGGAGATGGGCATCCATCCGTCAGTTGTCTGTCTTGTCTTCTCTTTTCACCTCGAGTCGCAGCCAAGGGGCGCCTCTCTTGGACATTACCCATCGTTCATCTCCCACGTCGTCCTCATTCCTCGTGCCCATGCTCCTTTTTGCTTCTCATTCATTCTTTTGTGGTCAGCCTCACTTTGTTTTTTTTTTTCTCTCTTTTCTCCTCAATTACAGTACTGCCACTCTTCATGTGCTGGTAGCCCCCAAACCTTGCTTGGATCGAGTTGGGCTGGGCATCCACCCTCCCCGGCATTGCTTTTTCGCATCTGACGGAGCTGCACCAGCGTGCCAGAGTCGTCCAGCCTTTTCCAAATCAAACCTCTAACAGGTCTGTTGCCGCATGCGCCCTCGTGATCTAGGTTCCATCCATCAACCGTCCCCTTGCACGCTTGTACTTGGCAGTGCTCCACGGCCACGAGCAACATACACAGACGCCCTTGGGGATGGCTTGGAGTACACGCCCCCCCATGGTTTCCCCTCTACATTGCTTCTGCTTGCTGCTGCTGCACCTGCACGCCGTGGCCTTCTTGCTGCCTGTCCTGGACTCAATCGCAGATTCACAAACGCTCGCCTGTCCTTGTCGTGTCGAGCCTCATCATGATGGCCATGTCCGAATCCTTGCGCAAACACAAACAGCACATCGCCTCTCCTCACCCGCTCCCGTCTCCGTCCCCGTCCCCGTACCCGTTGCCGCCTTGCAAGGGACTGACCGGCCCCGGCACGGCCCACGCTGAGGTCCAAGCAACTCGGCTCACACCCGCCCTTCTCTTGTCTGTCACTCCCGAGTCGATTTGCTTCCCTGCTGGTGAGCTTAACCCGATGCGCCAGATCCCACTCTCTCTCCTCAAGGGGCAGAAAAAGCAATGTTGGGTTGGAGCCCCCCCGTTTACCAAGTTGCAGGGCCGCAGGCCGTACCGATACCGACGTAGGCTTGTCCCGTAGTTTGCTTGCCAGCAGAAACTTCGTTCCTTCTGTGAGGATTCGCTTGTCAATCCCTCCCACGCCTCCGTCGAGACTTGGGCTCACTTGGTTGTGGCTCACATTCTCCTATTACCTCATCCTATTTCACCTCGTCCTCCCTTCTCTCTTCCCCTTCTCTCCTATTCTCTTCTCGTAAACTTCTCAGATTGATTGGGTTTCCTGTTCCCTGGATGCAGTCTGCCGCTAGACGCTTCAGACTTCTAGCCGTCCTGCAACTTCACACAAACATCTCCGTGTCTGCGTCAAGTCCACATCACCGCTTCGCCCCCTCCCCGTTTGACGGCATCTAATCCTCTTCTGCCACATCATCCGCCCGACAACCTGGGCCCGCCCTATTTGCTTGCCTTCGTCTTACCTTTGAGGCTTCCTCGGATATACCACGCCCAGCTGGCTACCAAATCTTGGCCGTCTCTACCAGGGTTTCTATCGTCGTTGTCATATCCCCAGGACCCCACACGCCCGGCGTCTCCCAAACACGTTGCTACAACCAAGTTCAACTTGACTGGATATATAACCCACCACCCGCACCCATTATAATCTTCAAACTCAGTCAACAGCTTCAATTATATCCCCCAGCACTCAGCACTGAGGATCTTCCATTTCCACCGCTAGCTTCTTGCCATCTACCTCAGCATCCACACATCTGAACCCCCACCCTTCAAAGGCCTTGACATAATAACCAAGGTCCCCGCCTGGTTTCTCGTGCCTACCTTCCTGTTCTCTATCCAGCAACAATGGAAGTTCAATCCATCAACCCCACCGGCCCCTGGCAGGACCAGCTCGACCGTACGTCTTCCCCTAAACCTTCAATTCACGTGTTTTCTGAACTAAACTCTACTAGATTTCTGCCGCGATGCCCAGTTGCGCCCCCCCGTTTTCCAGATTGTGTCAGATCGTCGAGGTAGGTTCCCTGTAACTGACTTGTCCCGACCAAGGGTCACTAACTTGAATCCGAAGGCGGTCGTACTGCATGGTCAAGCAGGGTCACGGTTCACGGCAAGACACTCAATGCTCGGTACTGGTATGATGGCAAGAACCTCAACAACGCAAGAGAGGATGCCGCCGAGTGTGCTGTCAAGTGGTTGACCGGATCGAATACCAATTCTCCCACTCAATCCTGGAGCTGGTAGACACTTCATGAGGGCACTGCTCACAAGCTCAACCGACTGTGCAGCAATCCAACCTGCAAACTAGGATGGTTGGGCTCTTCTCTATTCACGACTGGGGGAGTTATCTTTTTGTGCTTGGGTCTGGGTTTTCGCGATATTCTTTTGCTGAATCGTGTTTGCTGCTCTGGCGAAGTATGTAACAGGAGTTTGGAACTGGAACCAAGCAGAACGAAAAGGGATGGGTACTACGCAGCCGGCAGATCTGGAGGTGGATCTTCATGGCGGCTGCGAGTTGTATTTTATGGATGCTGCTCGAATATGGCCTGGCGCACATCGATGCAACGGCATTTCTTGCAGCACTTGGTGCGATATGGGCGTGTTGGATTTAGTCGGCGGCATTTGGTTTCCTTTTACTCAGGAGGGTTAGTTGCTTAGGGTTCGAAATTCGAGGCTTGCTGAACGCAGGTTTCCGAGGAGTTGGGAAAAATGGACTGTGCGATACCGGGAATTTGAACTGGGGCTTGCATTGTTTGAGGAAATACGGTGACAGACAGACATGGAAACAAGGATTGTTTGGCATCGAGACGGACGCAAGGTTGCATCAGTGGTGTGAGAAGTCGAATCCAAGCAACTGTTGATGAGTGGGGAAGCGCCTCCATCAGCCTCTTATCATGGTCAGCCTCCATTGTCAGCGCAATGACAAGGACCTGGGTAGGTAACTCAAGAGGAGTGTATGGTTACTATCAGGACGTCGTTGAACCCCCACCCTCGGCGCAGCCACGGTTGATTGGGGTGGAAGTGAGCACAGTTGATCACATGAAGCTGCAGTTGAAGCGATTAGGTGACGACACCCCCAACTGCCACGGTCTCCGGTTACGGCGATTCGGTACTTGACGACGATCATCTGAAGAAAAAGCACTGATTCTGACACCTGGATGCAGTAGGGAGATGGTGTGGTAAGAGTGTCAGTGAGACAGGCGTGTACAGAAGATAAGTAAGTCTTGGCGACGTTGAGAAAACCTCCAGTATTACATATGAAACTAGGCAAATGCAAAAAACAAGTAGAACTCCAGCTTTTCTAAGGTGCTAGGTAAGCTTTGCTAAATCTCATTAATATGGGTGTTGTGAAATTAGGTGGTTGTGGACGACAAGTGGGAGCTACTAGGGAGATGGAAGGAATATAGTCAAGGTTCGCATGGGTTAGTGCTCTAGCCAAGAGTTCAACTCTCCGAAGATATACTATACCCGACTATTTCTCGCATTGCCCCAGTCTTTCCTCGTAAATACCCGTAAATATCCAAGCTTTCATCCTCCTTGTCGTCAATGCTTGGGGGAGTGGTGGTCTAGGAGAGTTATGTAAGCTACCAACTACAATTCCCGGACTATTGATTTTCCGCACAACTCGACGGGGAATTTTGCATCGCGAATTTGCCCATTGATCACAAGAGCCACGAGCCTGTATAGTACCTTGCTCCACGAATTCGTTGCTAGCAACGCGGAGCTCAGCCATGTCTCCAAGATCAAGGGTTTGGGGCGCATGCAGAGCTCTCGCAATTCGATCGAGGCCTGCTGCCCCCCGGCCTGGGCCGTTCGCCAACACTCTTCCCCGGAACCGGTGGTACTCGAACGAGGGGAACGACAAGCCCCCGAAAGCGATTGACAACGCCCCGAAACCCGACGAGTCCCAATCCGAGCCTATTTCGAAGGATGTTAGTGCCTCCGAGGCCTCGACAGGGAAGGAAGACGCCGAGGTAGGAATTGAATTGAGACGATGTACCGGTCTTGGCAACTGATGGCAGGACATTGCAGACTACTGGTTTGACCAGCTCCGAGGAAGTCTTGGACGATGCGACTCTCGAACAGCTATTCTACGGCGGCCGTACGGTATCGAGCTCAGTTGAGGGTGGATTGACCCCGGCCCAGGAGCATATTCTCTACCAGGAGGGCACCATCCCCTCAGCCGAGAAGGCGGAAGCTCTCGTTGCTGCAGCTGAGAATGCCGAATTGGCCCAAGCCGACACTGAGGTTGAGAATCCTGGACACAAGTTCGGCATGCCCCAGCGGCCGTGGCCACAAGGCTTCAACTTGAAGAAGCGATACCATCCTGTGCTTGAGCAGATCACCCGCCTGTTGATGCGGGATGGCAAGCTGAGCGTTGCACAGCGGGTAGGTTTACACCCAACCCATGAAAGGGCTTGGTCGGCGACACGGCTAACAATCAAACTAGAACATGGCCACAGTCATGAACAACCTCCGAACCGCACCACCTCCGATCTACAGCCCGAAATATCCCCTCCTACCCGGAACCCCTCCGGCTGAACACCTCCCCCTCAACCCGATCCTGTACATTACTGTGGCCATCGACTCGGTGGCACCTCTCCTCAAGATCCGCAACGTGGCGGGTGCCGGCGGTGGTGGCCGAGCTCTGGAGCTTCCAGTGCCCCTTGGCGTGCGACAACGACGACGTGTCGCCTTCAACTGGATCCTGGATGTGATCAACAAGAAGCCCTCCAAGGGCAGTGGACGCAAGCAGTTCCCCCATCGGATAGCAGAGGAGATCATTGCTGTCGTGGAGGGACGGTCGAGCGTGTGGGAGAAGCGGAAGGTGGTGCACAAGCTGGGTACGGCAGCCCGAGCCAACATTGGGTCCAACAAACTCAAGACGAAGAAGAAAATGTAGAGCGGGCACAGTTTTGGAGTAACCGCCCTATTTAGGTTGTACAGTAGATGTGCCAAATATGTAACATATCCAGCCTTTGACGCAAAGATTCATCTTTCTGCGGTGGCAGACCCTCTGAGGGGCTCTTGCGCGGTGCATACCTATTCACTTACACCACTTGATGCTATGTATCATGAGAGGGATAGGCCTAGCACGTCCAACCGACCTTTACCTTGGAGAAACCCTTATCCGGGCCGGATCACAGCACAGTTGCATGCAAAGAGCCGAACGGATGCGTTCATGCACTTGGCACGGCTATGCTGGCGGGAATGCGATCGGAGGACATCGGGGGGAGCATTAAACGCTTCCGAGGTTGCGGTTGCGGAGGGCAGAAGACGACGACAATGGCTGACTCATGAGGGAGACGCATTTTCTTTTGGGAGCAATGATGTGGAGAGCTATGCAGGTCTCGTGACGGTCAGAATTAAACAAGATGGATGTTCTGATCTGATCTATGTTTCAGCAATGGGGTGAGCCCTTGTGTAAAAGGTTTCGGAATCAGATCCTGGAACGGAAGGTTTCGGGCTTATCAAACGAATCTTGTTTAAACGGCGTTCGAGCACGGGGTTGAAGAGCCTTGTTTGCCGAGACCCAGTAGGGCAGAATATAAGTGAACGGCCTTGAAGTTCATCAATCGTGGGAAAAAAGCCATCCCAATGCTAAAAAGCCCTAGATCAAAACTACCGAAGGTGTCGGGGCAAAGACAGACGAGAAGCCATTGTCCAATGACGAAACCGATAATCTACAAGCGGCGCAGACGATGCTTTCACATGACGACACAATCACTCGATGAGCTCGGGCCAGGGCTGAAGACGGAGTCGGAGGCCACCAACAGATGATGAAAAGACTTTTTTTTTCTCTTGGGCTGGCAAGGAAAAGAAAATAATAGAGTTGCACGAGATTGCTATCAAGTTGGGTTTCTGAGCAACACCTTTGGGCGTCTATAATCTCGGTTCGTATCTCCCTAGAATTAAACTCACTCCGCAAAGTAATGACGGTGTGCCACTCCAAAACACCTTAACCGATGCTTACGCGCATCATTACCGTAAAGAGCAATCCCAGCTCCTGAGGAGATGGGCGAGTCAAGGCCAGAAAGACGGGCTCGAGTTCCATTCCCATCATCAACCAAGTGCCTGCCCCTCCTTCCCCACTGCCACTGACTGCACTCCGCTCCGTTCTCCGCTCGCAGCCCGTAACTCGGTCAGTCCAGCGCCAGCGCCAGTGTCACCTCCCACACTTCCCTCCCTGTGCGTGTGGGTGCTTTTAGGCGGTTTGGGCGGCCACAGCCACCGGGCAGCCTTTCGCTCTTGCCTCAAACCGTTCTCGACTCCACGTCCGTCCAACTTACCTACGCAGCACGTCTCGTCTCTGCATTCTTTCCCGGAACCTGGATCCCTCCACGCCAACTCTCTCCTCTTCATATTCTTCATCTGTCACCCAGGCAAGCAAGTCAGTAGTCAGTCACACGATCTTCTCGCCACGTCAACCCGGCTATTTCTCTTTCAGCTTTGGTTTTTTTCCCTCTCCCCCATCGCTCGATCCCCCCCGCGACCTTGCTGAATCCGAGGAAGGGAAACCCTACCTCCCACCTCCACCAACCGGGCTACTTCACCGAGTCGCTCTGACGTACGGCCCCCGAAACCCGACAACATCTTTCACCGCGTCCCAATATCTACTTTGACCGAGAATTGTCAACGCTGTTGAGCTGCAGCAGCATGTTTTGAAAGGCGCCAGGCCACGCGAATCGTCCATCTCTCTCAGCCACCGCGCAATGCTCTCTTGGCCTACATCGACACCCCAGCGCTCCTTGCACAAATTCCCCCGCTAGACTGTCGCGGTGTGTGCGCATTCCCAAATCTTTTCGGTACAGCTTTCGTAGCCTCTCCTTGTTGCTACACGTCTGGTTTCTGTCGTTAATCGATACTACGATTCGGCCTTTTTGTGCTTGCGCATCTACCCCCAACTCCAACAATCTACCAGACCAGTTTTAACCCAACTGCGGTACTACCTACCAACCGCCATCATGTCGCGGAACCAACAGCCCATGAGCATAGAAGCCATGCTCGACATGGAGCGGCAGGAGGTTCTTGCGCTGCTCGGAAATCCGCAACCGTCTCAGACTTCCCAAGACCGAATGCGATCCGCTTCTCCTTATGCTACCCCGCGATCGCCCGTTCGAAGCATGCTGGATATCGATGAGCAGCCTGCTCCGAGCTCTCCTCGCCAAGCCGTGCGTAGTATGCTTGACACCACGTCCCCTCCCCCACCCAAGATTCGAAGTATGCTGGATCTGGATACTCCTCCCTCCGGCCCCTCAAAGCTTCCTGGCACCAGCACAACTCCAAGCTCTCCCGTTTCTAAACCTGCCAGCCTCGCGCCCAGCACCGTTGGACACACTCGCAGCTTCAGTGATGCCGCATCGAATCCCGTCGAGTTTGGGCCTCGAGCAGCTGGAGGACGTAATGATCCTGTCTCTGGATACCAATTTTCCGATATCATTACACGCAACACGGGCCAGCAGCTTCCCAAGAGAAACACACAAGGGACTTCCCTTGGGGACACACTCCGTGGCGTCGATCGTGAACACAGGCGCTCCCTCGGAGGCGCCATCGGCGGCCACAAATCCATGTCCCCTCACAACCGCTTAGGTTCGAGGTCGAGGTCGCCCGGCACAGTACTTGCTCCAGGCACAGCTATGCTTGATGATGGCCAGATCTTTAATCTCAACAACGCCTATCGCCGGTTGACAGACGCAAACCTGGCGAGCTCGGGCGGCACTCTGTCTACTCTCCCACTGCGTACTCAAGATGATGGCCAGAGTGGCAGATTAGTCAAGGATTACTTGGGTCCTGATGGTGAACACCTGGAATCTAGTGAAGACGACGACACGTTTTCCTCTGACGACGAGGACCGAGGTCGTAAGAAGGCCCCGCGGACACTCAACCCCGATGCTAAGGGCGAGACCAGTGAGGGTTCCTCTGGTGATGGTCGGAAATCCCAGAGCCTTCTTGCTGCTGCTGATGAAGAGAGTACGTCTGCGAGCTCGCTCTATACTTGGATGAATGCTAACATCATAAATAGGAACCAAGGTTGCTTCAGGGAAGTCATACACGTATCGCTCCCTGCTGTCAGAGCCAGAGATCAAGGTCACCAGTCCGTTTGGCGACAACGTGAAGAGTACTAGCAGGGCTGCTGTGCACCCCAACACGAGCTACAATACGGGAACAGTATCAACGGCTGCTTCCATTATTGACTCTGATGAGGAAGCTGACAGAGACGACATCAAAACGGCCCAGAACCTCACCGTATCTATGTCTACTATAATCTCGACGCCAGAGTGCCATCGTGCGATTCGCATGATTTACCGTGGAGAGTACCAAAAGATTGTCCAACAAGCGGAGGATGAGCATCATCGGCTCAGAAAGTACCTGGTGGCCACAGATATGAGCGACGAGTCCACACATGCGCTCGAGTGGGCAATTGGCACGGTACTACGAGATGGCGACACGCTCATGGCCATCTATTGTGTTGATGAGGAGCAGGGTATCGGTGATGCAAACCAAGTACCGGATGATCCAAAGGCCATGAAGGAGCAGGCGGCTGCTATCAACACCGTCGCCAACAGCAAGACGCCGGCCCCGGCAATGACAGCAGTGCCGGAATTTGTGCGAGCATCTATTCGAGACTCGAAGAATAACACGCCCAACACCTCCCCTGCGCCATCGAGCCGAGGAGAGCGCAGCAGAGCAGAGGAAGAACGGCGCCGAGCAGTCAAGGATATCTCGGACAGGGTCGTCAAACTGTTACGAAAGACGAGCCTTCAGGTGCGGGTCATTGTGGAGGTGCTGCATTGCAAGAACCCAAAGCATCTGATTACCGAGGTGATCGACCTTGTCAGCCCGACACTGGTTGTGATAGGAAGCCGAGGAAGAAGTGCGCTGAAGGGGTAAGTGGCTCTCATGCTGACAGGATATGCGCATAGCTAACAATGGGTAGTGTCATTCTGGGATCATTTTCCAACTACCTAGTGACCAAGAGCTCGGTTCCTGTCATGGTGGCGAGGAAGCGGCTCCGTAAGCAGGGCAAGTACAGAGGCGTGAAGCAGGTCAATATTCTCAGCAATCCTGCAGCGAAAAGTCTATCAAATGCTAGGATCGATTAGAAGGCCCGTTTCAATAGGCCATGAGCCAGCGGAGTTCTCAGGTTGAGGCAACAGGTCGGGGATAGACGGGATGATGCACATGCATGATAGGACAGGTGTTGTGCGAGCTGTGGTTCTCTTTTCAGCATTATTCGAGCTGCACATCAACGGGCTTTGACTTGGAGTACGATTCTTTTGGGTTGAGGATGAAAGGGCTTGATGTTGGGTCAGTTGGTGGTTGAGTGGATGAGTTTCTGGGTAGCGTGGTCACTCACTAGAATTCAACGAACGGATGGAGTTTTTAGTATGGATGGACAGACGACTAGGTACTAGGTATTACGACTATGACTATGACTATGACAACGACTATGGCTTTGGCTTTGGCTACTAGTACTGTACATGTATATGTATACGTGTATGCAGGTGCAACATGGCGGGGACCAGGGCACGTTGGTTGTTTCAAGTTTAATGCCGTGGCGGCTTGATTTGATAGTGAGGGTTGAGTGAGATGGATGGCATCAAGAGCTACGACTGCATGGCGCTGGATTCGCCTGTCTCAGGTTGCATCACGTGCCTCGTTTCTCGGACGCACGTCTACCTTATTTCGACGACCTACGCTTATGGCTTGCGATGGGGTTCATGGACGGAAGGATTTGTGAGTGAGACTGGATGAATGCCTAGGGATAGAGAGTGACCTGTACTGTACAGTAGAGGCCACATTGCTGCGGGCAGGGTTTTGCCACAGGGCGTCTGAGGCGTCTCATTGGTCCCCGTCCCCGTCTCCCAGGCTCAAGGCCTATTGCGGTCACGGCCACGGCCACAGCCAGGCCTGACTCGCTTGCGGCTTTGACCTCGCCTCGCCTGGACCACCGCGAGGCTGAAACCAAGACCATGAAACCGCACCCTCACGACGACAACTGCCCGCATCTCCTGGACCTCATGCGATTGATCAATCTGTCCTCTTCGAGTCGCCAGCATGAGACTCCTCAATACCAGGACCTTGCAGCTTGAGACGTTTGGCGCCAGCCCTGAAAAGTACGCCATCCTGTCGCATACGTGGGGTAGCGACGAGGTGCTGTTCGACGACATCCAGAGCCAGGCGCGCATGAACGAGATTCGCCAGAAGAATGGCCAAGGATACCGCAAGATCTCTCAGGCCTGCGAGAAGGCTCTCGACCGCGGCTATGACCACATCTGGATCGACACATGCTGCATCGACAAGTCCAGCAGCGCTGAGCTCTCAGAGGCCCTCAACTCCATGTTTCGCTGGTACAAGGAGGCTTCAATGTGCTTTGCCTACCTCTCGGACGTTTCTCCTCAACCCTCGGGAGTGGTCGCGTCCCTCAAACAGAGCCGCTGGTTCACACGCGGCTGGACACTCCAGGAGCTGCTGGCCCCAGACGAGGTTGAGTTTGTCGACCAGAACTGGTCACCCCTTGGCGAGCGACATTCTCTGGCCTCGACAATCAGCGAGATCACAGGAATCGAGGAGTCATTTCTATTACAGCCGGACCCAAAGAAGGATCGCAAAATAACGACACTACTGCAGCGCGAAAACGTGGCCACAAGGATGGGCTGGATGGCGCATAGGGAGACGACCAGACCCGAAGACATGGCGTATTCACTGATGGGCATTTTTGGCATAAACATGCCTATTCTGTATGGAGAAGGCAACAAGGCTTTTCTCCGGCTGCAGGAAGAGGTGCTCAAGAAGTCGGGCGACCAGTCCATCCTGGTGTGGAGGTGGCCCCTGTCGCAGAAGCCCGAGGAGACGCTGCACCGGATGCACTTTTTGGCAGATAGCCCGGCCAACTTCAACCTCCGCACGTACGCAGGACAGGAGGACTCGGAGCGCTTTGGAATAAGACTGACGGATCAAGGGCTCGTGCTGCGCATCTGGAAGTGCCCGTGCAAGGTGACGCGATGGAACTGGAACAAGAAGGAGCTCAGAGACGTCGGTGAGCGGTGGTTAGCCGTCCTCGACTGCAGTTTATCGCCTGATACGCTGTCGCGGCCGGCCATTGTGCTGCGTGAGAGCCCGTTCGCTGAGAACGTATACCGGAGAGACCCCATGAGCGTCATCATGGTGATAGAGCACGACCGTAAAAAGTCGGGGTATCTGGATACAGGAGATTGTAGGCAGCTGTCCCAGATGCGTCCCCGGTCAATGATGGCGAGACTGACTCTTTTCGGCAGTAATACATTCCATAGAGTACAAGCCCGAGTTCAAGATGGAGACGATTCTGCTCGAGTCAGAGTCAGCAGAGCCAGAGCTTCGCCTTAGAGGGAGCTTCCCGTTCAAGGTCAACCTGATGCTCAAGGACCGTGAGCTCAAGCAACGAGCGGCGTACACGGGGTCCCAACGATACGTGGTGTCCGGAGAGTTGGCAGAGAAGCCAACACAGAATCCCATTTACGGAGTCTTGTTCTTTGGTGATGATGACACTGGCACGGAGCTGGTGGTGTGGTGGGGCTTGATAGAGGAGGGGACGGCCATGTACCACGTACACAACCGGGTCAACGGGCCCCGACTCTGGAGCAACAGCATCCCCGTGTGCTTTGCCCAGTCGTGGAAGAACCTCACGGGCTCGGAGGAGTTTGACGCAAGCCTGGCCGAGTCGCTGGCGGTCAACATGCTGTGCGAGGAGTTCCCGCTGCCGTGGTCAGGGACGGAGCGGCCGTCGGTGGTGGAGGTGGAGGACGGGCTGAACCTGCAGAGCGCGCTCAACGACAGCAAACCCATGGCGGCGGAGACGGTCATCGAGCTGTTTACGCAGTGCGCGCAGCCCGTGATAGAGTGCATCGGCTGGGGCATGCGGTTGAAGGCGTCGATGCGGAGCGTCGAGTTCCTGGGGCGGATGTGCTGCGAGATGGACATTGAGGAGAAGAATCCAAACGTCGAGGTGATGTGATGTGGTGTGGATGTGATGCTGGCATTACACGGAGTTGGGGGTGTTGTTTGCCTACCTATTTTAGACGACTTGATTTCTGGACATCATGTTGCTTGTCGTTTTTTTTGTATATGCATTTGGGGGAGAGGAGAGTGTGGCAAGCATCATGAGATGGAATGGGATGTCTTGGATGAAGGAGGTGGGAGTCACATATGGCTGTTTGAAAAGCCGAGCGCAAAATGTTAATCATGTAGCGATTCAATGTATCAAAGCCGAAGCCTCAGGCTAAATCGACTACAGAAAGAAATCACGATATTATATAAGTTCCTGCAATCATTGTTATCTGTTGCAGAATGCACTGATGTTTGGATGAATGAATGAATGCTGGGACGGGGCGAGCCGGCTCGGGTCCGGGAGAGCCCCACCTTTTTCCACGGAGGGGCAAGACAACCAATCCCAGGCATGCCCCGCCACCGCTTGGGAGGCGACGCCAGCGTATCAACGGTCGATAAGAGCACGACAAGAGAACAACAAAAAACAATAACGAGAGACACGGTTCGCGGCGGGTGCTGCCTAAAAATATAAAAAGCGCATCCTTTTCGTGGAATCTTCGCGCGTCCATCGCGGTATTCACCATGACCATTTCCCGTGGTGAATCACACACACATCCACAGCCCCCCCTTTACGGAACCCCTCCCCCTCATCTTCCATGACAACGAACTGTAAACAAATGCAGCTCATGTGACCAAGAGATGCCTTGCGCGTCAGGCCACTCCCACTGAGAAGACGTGTCGCGTAAAGTGGTCCCCTCTGAAATAGGTTTAGCGCGGGGTCGCTGAAACGGTCTCGTTCTGCACGGTTGGCGGGGCATGATTGGCTGTGACGCAGTAGTAGCAAGGACCCCAACCTCTTTGATTTCGTGGGCAAGTGCGTGCTGCTGTTGTTGTTGCTGCTAGAGGGAAGGAGGGAGGGAGGGACGGGAGGAGGTTTATCGGCTGTTGAGAAAAGCCGGGCGATGAATGAGTGAGCATTTTCGTCTTGGTATGTTTCATCTTCTTCCCTCCTCTTTCCTTTCTCGATCTTTCCCTCCCTCCTCTTTTTCCATCTTGAGCTGCCGGTCGAGTTGACGGGTCTCTACTTGCATCTGCCTTGCTTGACCTACTTCCCCGACCTACCGACCTAGGTACCTACTCGAGCGGGCTTCGCATCGCATTGTAATCTTACATGTCTATGCAAGCCCTGCCCGCGCCCAGCCTACCTCTCTACTCTAGCCCAGCAACAGACGTCCATCCAATCCATTCCGTCCCATCATCCATCCAACCTTGCATTGGATAGTTGCCAACCTTCTTTCTAAGCCTCTATTTGTTCTCTACCTCTTCAACTATTACCCCAAAATCAGTCAATCAGCCCCAAAAGCACAAGAGTCTACTTGATCAGAAACGTTGATCTTGCCTGAGAAAGAAGAGCATCACTTCTGAGCACACAATCAAATCAATCAATCAACCCATCATCTCCATGACTCCATTCCTGACGGTAAACAACAACGTCTCGCTCGTCAGCATCACCATCGCCCCCAGCACATACTTCATCACCGTCTTTCTGCTCCTCATCTGTGCCGTCATCTACATCCCCCGCCTCGTCGCCTTTCGCTTCCCCAACCTTGGCATACCCTTGCCGTCGTTGTCGTCGCTGGTTCAGCCTCTGTTTGCCGAGCCTCCGAGCAACACTCTGCAGACAGTCGGAGGCGAGAAGCCTCTACCGGAACCCCCCTTTGCGAGGAGCCAGCTTGTGCTCGAGGATCAGCAGCAGCTTGTCATCTCTGGTCAGGATATAGTCCTCGCCCAGCGCCGCCACCAGCTTCAGCAGCAGCTCCAGCTGCAACAAGAGCAGAACCTCCTTCTGGAGAAGCAACGACAGAAACAGATTCAGGAGATAGAGTACCACCGTCGCCGTGAGTCACGCCGTCCCCGCGACGACGACTCGCCCAAGCGCAGCAGCCATGACGGATCACCTAGAAAATCTCGACGCATCACTACGGGACTTCGATCTCCCAGCAAGCACACTGTCGCCCCGCCACTCAGTCCTCCGCAGCGAGGCGGCGACGGAAGAGGACCTCGAGGATTCGGAGGTCGCGTCCGCCGGTGGATACTCACCTCCAGCGTGGCGGAGACTCGGCAACGGAGACCGGAGTAGCGGCTTCTGGAGGGGACCTCATGACTTCCTCGCCGCTGGTATGCAACGTGGCGGTCTGAGCACTCTGAGAGAAAGTTCTCCGGAGTTTGACGATGATAGTGAGGATGAGATGGTCCTGGAGAGGGCCATCAGGACAAAGTTGCCCAAGGGAAGTCAGAGCCCGGACAAGGGTCGGAGTCCAAGTCCCGAGAGGCACGAGGATAGGACAATTCAGGTCAAGGTCGAAGATAGGGCAACTCCCGCAAGGGAGCTGGCTCTACAACACTCACCGCCAGATAATTGTGAGTGGGAATGGCAGCCTCAGCTCTCACCACTTCTCTGACATGGAATAGACATTCGCTTCGCCGTCCGCGCTGAAGTGCAACACCACACTGAGCCTATCGAGGCTGCCATCAACTTCATCCGTGATCGCTACAAAACCTTGACACGGACATGGTCCACCACCTTCACCACTGTCCTCATCGCCTTCTTCTCTCTCTCCCCTTTTCAAGTCTCTGCTCCAGCCCGCCTCACCGCGGCCTGTGGGCGATCTCGTCAAAGTTGCAGGGCTCGCCCGCTCCTTTGAGCCTCTAATCTACTACTCAGAGCACGCCGTATCCCAGGTTCATGATCTACAAGCCACGAGTGTTGCTGTCTGGGATCTTGGCGAGAGCGTGCGCACAAGCGACATGCGCGATGCCAACAGCATTGTGTCTGACCTGGATGCCCTCAGTGAGACCATGAAAACGCTGGCCATTGAAATGACCAAGTTTTTCGCTAGAGTCGATGGTGATATCGATGGGTAAGTTGTTGCAAACATGTACAAGCCCTCAATACCACAATCTCACCCCTTGTTAGCATCCTCAACGTTATGGACTGGGCAAAGATGCACCTCAACCGTCTCAACTCGTCTCCCTCCCCTTCCACTCTCTCCTCCGCCTACGACAACATCCACAACATCCTCTCCCAAGCCCGCGTCCTCGAAGATGCTGCCGGCTCACCGACACCGCTCGGCCGCCTCACCACACACATCTTCGGCCTCTCCAACCCGCAGCGAGAGCAGCGCATGGTACAGCTCCTCTTCACCGAGTTCATCGCCGTTCTCGAGGACTCGATTCAGGCCGAACTGCAACATAGCGTGACCCTCTTCGCCCTGTTCGAGGCCGTCGACTTTCACTTCCTCAACCTCGCCCGCACCGTCGTACGCGAGTCGTCAGCCCAGGAGGAGCTGCACGCCGACATGCTCTCCAGCCTCTGGACACGCCTTCTTGGCACCCGCGCCGCCGAGCTCCGCAAGTTTGAGCAAAACCGTCAGCTGTTGCGCAATGTCCGCGAGAAGACGGTCCGCAACAAGGGCATCCTCGTCGAGCACAACGGCAAACTCCTGACCCTCAAGGCCTCCCTCGAGACCCTCCGCAGCAAGCTCGTGTCTCCTCTCGTCCGCGGCGTCAACTCGACCACCCTCACGCTCGAGGACCAGATCCAAGGCCTAAGCGATGTGAGTGAGTACCTAGGCGAGGTCAGGAAGCAGCAGAAGGGCAAGGTCATGGAGACGCTCTTTGGCAGCGTTCCTGGCAAGAAGTACATGATTGAAGAAAGGCCCGATACAGTCGTGGTAAATACCTTGTAAGGTGTGGTGCATTGTGTGGATTGGAGTACAACAACATTGGTTGGCGAATTGGTTTATTGCATGCAATCAGGATAGGGTCACCACCGGTCAGGCAGGCAGGACAAGGTCATTTGCTTACTGCTGGTCAAGCGAGGTCGGTTGGAAACGAAACAGTTTCATGTTCACACTGGAATAGGCGTTTGGTTGCACTATTGGAGTAGGTAGGTACACATTCTCCTTGGTGTTTTGCATGCATGCATGTACAGGAATATTTACAGTCAGGAGTAGCCTAGTCTATGAATACATTATAGTTAAGCAGTTGTCTGTCATCTTTGAAATCAGGAATAAGAACTCGTGAACATATCCATCGTTGCTCCTTATTATATGTCAACTCAGAGCACATTCCAAGTACAGCTTGTCAACCTCTACTCATCAGTCACATCAGTCACATCACATCACATCATATCATATTCACATCCTCGAAGAGTAACAAGACATTTCTTTCATTAGAAACCCTATCCGCATAAAACCTCTGCGTTGATCATGCCTGCAAACGAGCACCATCGGTGGGGGGTATAGGTCAACAGGCAGAGTATCAGAAAACCGTCAACGCCGTCCTGGTGGGTTCTCCCGACAGAGCGCCGCCGCCTTTGCCGTGCCATGCCATGAGCAAGCAAGCAATCGGCAGTTCGCCTCGAGAGCCAGCCACCTCAGAGTCCCCAAACTTTTGAGTTTCCCTTCCTGAGAAGAAATAGCAACCAAGTCTATCTGTACATAATGCGCCCCCTCAAATTGGGTAACACAAGGTCGTAAAGCATGTTGTTTGTTGCCTGATCGTTCATAAATTGCCTCGTCCAGGCATACGTCGTTCCAGTTGAGGGGGTTGCCCAGTCAGATAACCATGACAAAGGAAATGATAGAAGCCAGAGGTGTTGGTGAGAAGGTAGGTAGGTTCAGGCTTAAGCCTTGGTCTCCTCCTCCTTCTTGGCCTCACCGCCCTCGGCGCCGCCCTGGGCCTTGACGTACTCGTCGTAGACGGCGAGAGCCTCGTCGACCTTGGCCTTCAGCGAAGCGTCATCCTCAATACTATCATCTGTTAGTAACGTGTGTAAAAATGTCAAGAATGGCTTGGCTTACAGGTTGACAAGCTCCGAGTTGTCCATCTCCAGGAGCATACCAGTGATCTTGCCGGCGAGTTCGGAGTTGATGGCCTGGATCTTGGGGAAGATCAGCTCACCCAGAATCTGCTTCTGCTGAGCGGGTTGAGCGGCCTGAAGCTGCTGCTGGAGCACGCTGGCGGGGTTGGCGCCCTCGGCACCACGGCCAGCCTGAGCCTGGGGACCGTTTCCGTTGCGGCCAGTGTTGGGTCCACCACGACCAGCACCCTGCTGGCGGTTGTTGGGAGGGAAGCCAGGCATGGCACCGCCCATGGGAGGAGCGCCAGGCATACCCTGAGGGCCACCACGGCCACCCTGAGGAGCACCGCGACCACCAGAGAGAGCGGCCTGCTGAGCCTGCTGCATGGCAGCCATGAACTGAGGAGTACCGGGCTGGCCGTACTGAGGAGGGAACTGGCCGGGCATGCCGTACATGTTGGGGGGGATCTGCTGAGGAACACCTCCGCGACCGCCCTGCTGAGGGTAGCCGGGGAACTGACCGGGACGGCCGCCCTGGACACCGGGCATTCCCATGCCGGGCTGGGGGAAGGGCATGCCGCGGCCACCCTGGGGGATGAATCCGGGCTGTTGGCCAGGAGCAAAGTAGACAGGGGGCTGCATGTACTGCTGGGGCATGCCAGCGGCGGCGGCGGCCTGCTGCATGCGAAGCTGGTTGCGAGCCTGGATACTAGCCTCAAGCTGGCTCTTGCGAACATCCTTGCGCTGGGCCAGAGCGACGTAGAGGGGCTTGTTGCTGACCATGCGCTGGTTCATCTCGGCGACAGCCTTGGTGGCATCGTCGGGGTTGCTGAAGCAGACGAAACCGAAGCCCTTGCTCTTACCGAGCTTCTTGTCAGTCTTCTTCTCAGTCTTCTTCTCAGCGCCCTCCTCGCCCTCCTTGGTCTCCTCCTTGTTCTCCTTGTCCTTGTCCTCCTGCTCCTCCTCCTTCTTCTCCTCGGCGGGCTTCTCCTCCTCGTTCTCGACAGGAGTGTCGCGCATCACCTTGGCCGAGGTGATGGGGCCGAACTCGGAGAACATCTGACGGAGCTTATCGTCGTCGACATCATCATCGAGGTTCTTGATGTACAGGTTGACACCCTGGTACTTGTTGGCCTTCTCCAGGCGAGCAGCCTCATAAGACTTGCGCAGCTCCTCCTCGCGCTCGTGCTTCTTCTGGGCGCGGCCAACGTACAGGTCCTGGCCACGGAAGTCCTTGCCGTTGAGCTCATCAACAGCCTTGGCGGCGCTTTCGTGGGTGGTGAAATTGACGAAGCCGAATCCGCGGCTCTTGCCCTCCTGATCACGGGCCAGAGAAGAGGAGGTGACGTCACCGTACTTCTCGAACAGCTGTCGGAAGTCATCCTCGGTAGCCTCCGGGCTGATGTTCTTGACGTAGACGTTGGTGAAGTTGGCCTTCATCTCCTCGAACTTGCTCTGGCGGTCCTTCTTGGGAATGTGGTGGCCAACATAGACCTTCTTCTCGTTGAGGAGCATACCGTTGACGTGCTTGATAGCCTGAGCAGCAGCCTCATCGGTCTCGTAGTGAACGAAACCGTAGCCCTTGGAGTTACCGTTCTCGTCCTGGGCGACCTTGCAGCTCAGAATGTTGCCAAAGGCGGCAAAGGTGTCGTGAAGAGCCTTGTTGTCAATAGCGACATCGAGGTTCTTGATGAACACGTTACCCTGGCCAGTCTTGCGCAGAGCAGGGTCGCGCTGAGACCACATGATTCGGCAGGGTCGGCCCTTGATGATGGTGTAGTTGAGCTCCTCAAGAGCCTTCTCGCCGTCGGCAGTCGAGTTGTAGTTGACGTAGGCATAGCCGAGAGAGCGGCGGGTGACGGCATCACGGCAGACACGGATAGAGGCGACAGCACCGATCTGAGAGAAGAGCTCGAAGAGCATGGCCTCGGTGACGGCGGGGTCGAGCTCGCCGACGTACAGAGAGGCCGAGTTCTGGGGGTGGGGAGCAGCCGAGCTGGGAGTAGGAGCGGCAGCATCGTCGGCGGCGCCAGCGACAGCAGTGTCGATGGCAGGGGCCTTGGCATCACCGCTGCCGTTGAGGGAGGTGTTGCTGAGGTCGTTGGCAAGCTGATCAACAGCGCCGGGAGCAGCGTTGGAGGCCATTGTTGAAGTCGGGATCTAAGGTTTGGTATGAACCTGCAATGCGCAGCAGAGTCAGCGACAGGTGACCAAAGAGAGGACCGAATGAAGTAGAGAGGGGAAACAGGAAAAAAAAAATGAAGAAAAAGTTGACGAGCAGGAGGGGGAGGGGAAGGAGGGTCCAAACGCACCTGTTTAAAGAGTCGACAGCGGGTCAAGTTCGCGTGTTACTCGACGTAAGCGAACAAAGGGACGGGGCAACGAACAAAGCGATGCGACCGCGACAAATGTCTGAGGATTTGAGCAGCAGGGAGAGGCCAACTCAAAGGGAAGATGTCGTCGGGGAGGAGAGTCACTCGGGCGGTGTCGCGAGAGACAAAGAGAGTGAGAGAGAGGGATGAGGGGTGGGTTTGGTGGTGGGTTGTGTTTTTTGGGGGTTTTTTCAAGTTTTTTTTTGTGTTTTTTTTCCGGGTGGAAATGAAGTGAGCAGAAACAGAGAACTAGTACGAAGACCGTACCTCTGGACTGACTCGACTTTATGGGTTTTGGGGTTGAGTTTGATAAGGTTGGTGTTGCGGTTGAGGAGGGAAGAGGGAGAAATTTCGTCGGTGGTGATGGATATTTTTTTGTTCGTACCTACCGCCGTCGCACGCCGCACTGCCAAAACCTAAGGCTAAGGTAATATGTACGTACTAATTTGGCCTTGCTGTGCAGCGCGGTGCGGTTGGAGGAAGGTGGGTGGTGGGGGAGGATTGGTGGAGTGAACCTGCCACCCAACGCCGCCTGTCTCCCCTCTCTGGGTGCCAACCTTCCAGACTCGCACCTGCCAGAAGGGTGGTAGCGGTATTTACCCGCTGATCCTGATAAACGGCGTGGTAGTGAGGCGGGCCATCACTAACACTTTTCGCCTAGCGGCGTCGTGATTTGGCGTTAGGAGGCGGGGGCACGTGCCCTACTCGCACCATCTCGCCAGTGGCCAAGGTACATGCGGCGCCTCCGGTGGGAAAGGGCAAACCGACGTTGAAATTTTCTGTCAAGCACACCTCTCAGCGACCACGCCATGCTGCATTGAAGCTAATAAACGGGCCCATGCTGTTTTTTGTCGGTTCGCCTCGACTCAAACAGGCAGAACGGTGCGAGGAAAACAAGGACGACGGAAACGTTGGGTTTGCGATTGCGACGCTCGTCTTTGCAGTTGCGCTTGCACCGTGTCTCATCAAAGGGATGACAACTGTACAAAGGGAAGGGACTCTTGGCTCATCTGTCTGTCTTGTCTCGTCTCTGCTGGGGCCCCGAAAGAAAAAGCAACGTCGCATGTGACGAAGGCACTTAGAAGAGTGCCGTGGGTGCTTGGTATCTTCACCGCTATGTCCACCGCCAAAGATACTTGGTGCTTCAGTCGGAGAATTCAAGCTCCCCAACAACTGTGCTCGACTGTTCGGGATGGCGATCCTTTGCTACAGTGTTGAATGGCACAGTCCCAGACCAATCATGGCTTTTCTCGCGGTTTCGCGCATTAACTAGGGGATAGTCAAGGAGTTATCGGCAGTTCATGAGTCGCATGACAAAGGACATGGGCTTTCTAATCCTTCAAGCGAGTATCCGTATCCGTACTTCGTACTGTTGCTGGGTAAACTTGAATAGCTGCATTCCAGTTGACTACAAAGCCAAACATTGGACGAGGTTAGAGATTATCACAAAATAAAAGCGAGGCCGTTAACCGTTTTGTAAACTTGGACGGATATCGGTGAATTGGTTACAGTACAATATCCAATGCTGGACGGACGTTGGGCGACATTGACCAATGGGTGAGCCTTATCGCACTCGCTCTCTCATCCACCTGTCAGAGCATGGCTTGAAACCAAAGAAGGCAAGTAAATTCTACTTGAAGGACATCGCTTTTGCTAAATCAGCACTTAAAATCGTCCTGGTTGGCGCAACCAGGTGGTCTGTTTCCTGGCCTGTCCCGTCCGCATTTGCGTTCTGCGCAGCTGCTCATGTTGGTGCCCGCGCAAGGTCCATGTTCCGCCCCTGGTTCTAGGCTGCTCTGCTTATCTTATCAGGGAGCTAGCCCCCCCAGGATGGTGACCTCACCTCTCCAATTCCCCACTGCCATCTCCAAACGCCGAAGACGGCACGCACCCGTCGCTGACTGAGCCTAGAAGCTGAATCTTCTAGAAGGAGCATCACGATCGTATCGATACGCCCGACGACAACGGTTGACCATGTTTCGCTCGCACGACTGACTCTGATACCTCTACAACCGAAACTCATCATCGTCCCGCCCCCTCCTCGTGCCGCTCGCCGCAGCCATGTTTTCCACGTTCACGGGCAATTCGAGACGTCCTCGAAACGTCAACCTCAGTGGTTCCGCGGGCAACCCCTTTGCCAACACTTCATGGAGCCCATCCGCCGTCTCCAACGCCAGCAAGACAGTCTCGAACGCACAGGCCGAACGCGAGAAACGACAAGCTGAGCGCCAAAAGATCAAGTCGGCCGTAAAGATCCAGCGGGTCTGGAGGGGTCACAGAACAAGGGCAGCGTTGCGTGAATCTCAGCGAGCTGCATTTGATAAACTCTACGCCTCAGATGCTGCTGGCAGCCCCAAAGACAGACTTCCCCGGGCTTTCCCTCTACTCCTCCTCGTTTTCTCGCCACGACGAGATGACGACATTCGACGAGCAATCCGTTATGCACGTGATACCGAATCTGTCCCTCTTGAAGCGATTGTCCCATCCAGAACCCATCCAGCGCGCCTAGAACGACTTGTTCGACTTCTTGTTGAGGCGCTAGATACGTCCGTTTCGGCAGGGTATGTGCACAGCAGCTCGGGCTTGGCATCATGTGAAGGCTATCTAACCACGTCGTACAGGCAGTTATCTGAAGATGCACAGCTCCTTGGCAAGCTCGCGATACGAATAATAGCCAGTTCCCCGAACTTGGTTCTTCCCTCGGTCGATAGATACTACACGGTGATCGCGAAAATATGTCAGGCCCAACAGCTGCCCGGCCAGTGGCCAGATATTGTGTTACAAGCTCTATCTGCACCACTGGGAGTTGATTCTGCAAGTGGTACGTTGCACCAGGTTATCATGAAGGAACGTAATACTAACTCATTTGGAGGAGCTTCGAGAGTCTATCATGCATACGCCTTTTCTTTCCTCACAGCCAGCAACCTGTACTTTTTCGAGACCAACATTGCTGTCTTATCCAAGAATATCTCTCTCCCCGATTTATCAAGAGCGATAATAGAAGGACAGCCTTCTGTGTCTAATGCCCAAAATTCAGAGGATGCTCTCCTCTGGCAGTTGGCTCACTTCATCGACTTGGGCCGATCCAGCACCAATACCACCACGGGCTCTGCAATTTTAGAAACTCTGTACACTCAGCTGGCTGCTCTTTCTTCCGCTATCAGCGTTCGATTGTCAACAAAGTCGCCAAATGAAGGGTCGGGTGACGAAGACGCCGCGGATGAGCATCTCGTACTGGATCCGTATATCGCGACCAAGTTGACATCCTTGGTGGAGAGCAATGGCATCTCGCAAACACTACGCGACTTTTCTGTCAACCTAGCAGGATCTTCACATCACGAGTTTCAGGGCGTAAGCCTCTTGGCAGGTTACATATTAACTCTGCTTCAATGCTTTCCGGCCAGCAGCGACGACATTCGAATGCGTCTGTTTCTCGAGGAGATTCCTACACCCTCCGGTGATGTCCCAACAGTCAAGTTTCTGTGGGGTATCATGAGGAAGACTTCAGTGTTCAATAAACTAATGACAGGATCAGAACAGCCTATCGACGTGCTGCGCAGGTATTTGGGCGTGACGCCGAGTACATCAGGTGCCTCGAGCAGCTCGGCTGAGGAGCAAGATTGGCGGATTATTCTTTTGTTCCTTGAGCTGTATATCTTTATCCTGCGACTAAGCGACGATGAAGACTTCTTCAGTGGGATCTATCCACAGCTTTTGCAGAGCAACTCATCGACATCTCGAATTCGATCCTGCAGCTTGTCCCTGGAAGACGTCAGGCTGCTTACCATGTTCCTCAAGAACACAGCCTTCACCCTTCATTACAAGGCCCAGGAACTCTCCAAGTCTCGAGAAGCACTCGAAGCAGCTGCCAAGTCTCGCGTGAACTCGTACTTGGGCGCCTCGATTTCTCCGCCGGTGCAAGATGCCACCGCACTTTCTTCACTAAAGGGCCCAGCAAGGTTGGGTTTGGACAGTCTACGAAGCATCGTCACTGTAGCGATGAAGATGCTTTACGAGAGAGACTCCAGAAAGCAGTTCCTGCCAACGAACCATTGGCTCATGACGGACAAACTTGACAAGGAAGACTTTATCAGCGCCGTAATTGCAGAAGAGAAACGACAGAACGAGGAAGACTCTGGAGACAGCGAGGATGAGGAAGAGGAGGATCCTCTCAGAGTCTTTTCCACATTCGGCGGCCAGAGTCTTTCACGGCGTGTCAGACTCGAACAACTGAAAGCCCAGCAAACCCGGGCCATGAGGGAGCGGCGGTTGGCAGAGATGGGACCTAAGCTGGAGATTCTCAAACACATGCCGTTTGTAGTGCCCTTCGAAACCCGAGTCATGATATTCCGTCAGTTCATCCAACTCGATCGAGGCCATCGGGAAGGCAATATGCCTCGCCACTTCAATCCGTTCAACAAGCACCACGCCCAAATCCGACGAAAGAGACTCTTCGAAGATGCGTACAAGCAGTTCTACGAGCTTGGTGAGGGTTTCAAAGACCCAATACAGATCACCTTTGTAGACCAGTTCGGTACCGCTGAGGCAGGCATAGATGGAGGTGGTGTCACCAAAGAGTTTCTCATCAGCGTCACATCAGAGGCTTTTGGCAACCACGAAGGGGCTGGCATGTTTACCTCGAACGAGAAGGGACTATTGTTCCCTGACCCTACCGCCATGGACGTTCTCCGAGAGTCGTTGCGGGAAAGTGGACTATCCGAAGAGGATCCCGAGTTCAGAGAGTTCGTGACAAGTCAACTGAGACGGTTCGAGTTTCTGGGCAGAATCGTGGGCAAGTGCATGTACGAGGGTATTCTGGTCGACCTGGCCTTTGCCGGCTTCTTTCTTCTCAAGTGGGCATCGACTGGCCCCAACGACGAGAACAACTACAAGGGCAGCGTAAACGACCTTCGAGACATGGACGAGGATCTGTACAACGGAATGTTGCGTCTCAAGAACTACTCAGGAGACATCTCGGAGCTGGGGATCGACTTTACCATCGAAGACCAGGTCTCTCAACCAGGCCAACCTGTCAAGACCATCACCAAGAAGCTGATTGCCAACGGGGATCAGGTACATGTTACCAACGACAACCGACTACTGTACATTTCGTACGTTGCCCGACATCGTCTGGTGGTGCAGCCCTCTCTGCAGACAGCAGCTTTCCTCCGTGGGCTTCGAGGCATCATCCGCCCTTCGTGGCTCTCCATGTTCAACCAATCTGAGTTGCAGCGCCTCGTCGGCGGTGACTCGTCCGAGATTGACATCGATGATCTCCGCCGCAACACTGTCTACAGCGGTCTGTACGAGATTGGTGATGATGGCCAAGAGCACGACACGATCAAGCTGTTCTGGAAGGTGATGCGCGGGTTCACAGACTCACAACGTCGCAGCGTGCTCAAGTATGTCAGCTCGACGCCGAGAGCGCCGCTGTTGGGCTTTTCACAACTGAATCCCAAGTTCAGCATCCGCGACGGCGGCACAGATGAGGACAGACTTCCGAGTACGAGCACGTGTGTCAACCTCCTGAAACTGCCGAGATACAAGACCGAGGCGGTGCTTCGGGAGAAACTGCTTTATGCTGTTACGTCAGGGGCTGGGTTTGATCTCAGTTAGTTATCATGATGCGATTACTTTGGGGGATATAGGTAGTTATGGAGTGGCAGAATGATTTGCATTAGCGACTGGAATGTACATGGATGGGAGTGAATGAATTCAGGACCGAGCATCTTAGAATACATAGGAATGGAAGTAATTTCCGCAATTATCTGTGTTGATGACTTCTCGCTATATAGATGGCTGCTGAACCAGAGTAGTGGAGCCAGAGCGTTGAGGGTATATAACGTCAAGGCCCTGGTTAAGTTCTTCCGTTCCTTCACATCAGACCAGGTGACGCCGCCGTAATTCATGAATAACTCTAATGTTTCCCAAGAGAATATCAGTTGGCGATTATCCGAGTCATGTACAGAAACGATCAGATATTATCATTTGACGAGATTGCACTTTCGCATTAAAGAATAATCATTAATTCGGCCGTATATCTATGGTGTAAGTCGTGTTATAACTCCTGATAGTTCCTAGCTACCAGCATCGGTTTTCGCCTCCAGAGATCCAAAATCATCTGTCCGAATAGTCCATTCGCCCACGAGAACCTATTCTCACACGTTAGCTCGGCAGTAACCAATAGCATCTCAAGAAACTCACCATGATCTCGTCCATTGATTCTCGTCGTAGCTGTTGACCGTCTCGTGGATCAGGCCGAGCCCAGCCGTCGAGTTCATCAACTGCCAGATGCCATTGACAATCTCATCGTCGTCGTCGCTCGTCATGAGCTGGACGATGAGACCCATTGGCCACGCCATGCCCGGGCCGAGATGCGGTCCGCCTGTGGCGTTGAGGATAGGACCCCTTGCGTAGTATGGGTTAGATGAGCTGAGGACAAAGGCGCGTGTGTTGTTGTAGAGATGTGGTGAGGCGGGCTTGTAGCCAATATGTGGAATACTCAGCAGGGAGGGCAAGTTTGCATCGTCCTGAGTACCGGTTAGCATATCCTCTACTAGTTTAGGATCGCATGTGTGATATACCATGAGGTTATAAGATCCAAAGCCGTCCACCTCATAGGCATACATCTCACCAAACTTGGGGTGCTTCACAATGCCATACTCGTTAATGCCAGTCTCGATCCCTCCAGCAAGCTCCTCCATCTGCTGAGCCACCTCCTGATCCAGGGGCGACATGATTTTTGCGCACGACGCGAGGTACCGCGCAAACATCATGTTGGCGGGAATAAAGTATTGATAGATGCACGCGTCGTCTGACGGTCGGAAGAAACTGCGTACAAGACCGATGTGGCCCTTGACGGGCGCGCCGCGGCCGTGGTTGGACACGGTCTCGGATGCGCTGTCCGAGTTGCGTAGCCACTTGTAGACTGAATCCTGAACTCTGCCATCCTTGTCGTAGGTACCCTCTTGCATGTGCTCAGCGACTTTGAGCAGCTTCTTGACGGCCTCTACCCAACCAAACTTTCCAAAGAACGCACCATCGTCCGTCTTTTCGTAGTAGTCCCACGACATCTGAAGAAAAGCAGCAAGCGAGTCGAGCTCATACTTGCACTCAAACACAACCTCCCCATCGTACTTGGGGTTGACGGTGTCGCGGGCTTCGAGCGATCGCTTCGCGCGGCGGAGCTTGGCCTCGGGCGGAGGGTGGAAGGCGTTGCAGAAGGGCGCGTTGCGAATGTACCTGGCCTGGAGGTTGATTGCGCCGCGGAAGAGGGAGGCGATGTCGTTCTCGTCCTTGGGGGGCTTGGCAGGGGAGAGGATGGACTTGTAAGACTGGAGCTGGTTGGCGCTGTCGCGGAGCCACATGGCATTGATATCGCCGGTCGTGATGAAGGCCAGCTATACATAATGTTAGCATATTTAAGAAAGACTAACTGATATAGCGACTAACCTCCTCGTCCGGGTTATCAGCCGCGACACCCCGCCATTTAATCGTAGTATCGACCGTGTTAGGCCACGTATTCTGGAACAGGTGAAAGAGATCGGGATCGGTGATGAGCTCCGTCATCTCCTCGTAGATGAGGTGCTCAACGGCGGGGACAGAGTAGGTCCGACACTCCTGACTCGGACGCTGAAAGGGAAAATGAAAGCGGCCCCCAGACGAGGGCTCATGGCCTTGACGGGCATACTGCTCATAGTTGGGACAGCCGGCCGAGACGGCTACGGCGGCCAGCAGCAGAAGAGAGACGGGTCTAGACATGGCGACAATGGAGTCGTCATCTGCTGACGGTCAATTATTACCCCGGAAGCATTGTGGGATGGGTGTTTCTGCTGAGTGAAGCCAGCGAAAGGGGAAAAGCATAGATCTCAGATCCATGATGGGCGGTTTGGGGATGTGAGCTGTGACCAATAGCGGCTCCTGACCCCTGGCACTTAATCTGGGGAAACGGAAGCCGGGTCTCGTATTGGGGGCTTGAGCCAAGACCTTCAGGGGCAGATCTGCCGGATTCTTCTTTGCAGCAACATAACAGTTCGTCTGCGATTTCTTGTTCTTGATGGCTTTCTTGGTGTTTCGTATGTCACGGCAATTCAGTCTTGTAACCAGGCCACACCATCTGGACAGCAAGACCTATTCCACCTTTTGACCCCAATACGAGTAATTCTCTTTTCACTACTAGGGTAAAGAAGGTTAATGTAGAGAAGCTCAACCTCGGCACGTCCCTCGGGATATTTTTAGGTCATCTCCGACAGCCCTATAGAATTGCCTTTTCTGGCCACATCTTGGAGATCAACATTACCCAGGGGAGACTAGACAATCAAGGAGTTCAACGGCTGGATCGCGAATGGACCAAGTTAGCGAGTGCACAAGTCTGTGACCAATCCCGTGTTAGTGCTGCAAGACACCAAAAGAGTATTATTATCAGGGCCGTCTATAATCTATCTCTCTATGCCGTCCACGTCTATGTCTATCGTTCATCGTCATTCTGTACATCCTTTACTTTTGCGGCAATTCTTCTAACCATCCATCATCGAACATGTAGTTGTCAAGATTGATCGAGTCGGGAACGGCCGGTTCGACAACGCCTGAGCTGACGACGGTCGAGTTGACGATGGTCGAATTGGCAACACCCGAGTTGATGATGGTCGAGTTGCATACTAAACAAAAGTCAGCACTTGATCACAGTCGATTCAAGTTGGCGGGACCAGATGAATATCATACCTGGCGCCGCGAACTGATATCTGACTGCCTGGAAGTCGGTCCAGGGAGCTCCGCTCTCGGCCAGTTCCTTGAGGGTCCGTTGAATCCCTGGTAGGCCCATGTTTACACATACCGCGACGCCCGCCAAGCTTTGGGCGCATAGGTTGATATGGGGTATGGCATCGTGTGTGAGGATTACGCAGGGATGTACAGACACTTCGATGTACGGGTAACCGATATGGGTCAGGCACATCCTTGGCAGGGCCTCGTTGATCAGCCTCACACAGTCCCCGATAATGTCGATGCCGTTGTTGGTTGTATTCATTCTGGATGAGATGGTAGAAGTTGGCTGGACGATGGGGGAGGGTCGCTGGGATGAGGGCGAGTGACCTAGTCGGGGTGTCCAACTTGGGGATGTCCAATGAGAGAAATATCTAGCAGATAGATTTATACTCCTAAAATTGTCACATTCATTGTAGCATACTGGTGAATCCGTATATCTTATTCACGCAGAATCCTTCAGGCAAACCATTGGTGTTCAGTGATTCACATGACAACAGTGATTGCCTCGCCCGTGGCTAACTAGACCCTCGTTCACGCCTCGATGTGACGATTATTGTGAATTTGGGACGGAGTTGGGTGTCATAATCCGAGAGCATGATCCTTCATCCGGTACATGTTGGGTAGGTGTCTAGGCTCTGAATCTTGGACTCATTTCCTGCGTCTTTACAAGCTGTCCGTGCCCTGTATTTTCAGGGTCGATAAGGTAGGTGAATATTCACCAGTCAAGCTTCAGAGCCAACTGATACACAATGCCGGGATATGAAGCGAGCTTTGACCATACTTCCTGTGTCCATGCAAGGGCATGGATCAGTGTCTGCGTATGACGTTGACCCCTGGCTTCTACTCCGTGTGTAGGGTAGCTGATTGCCAATCTCCTCTATTGTTTTTGGAGGTGTGTAATCACGCCCATGGGTATGCATACGATGTGGTAAATGAATGGTTAAATGCGTATGGATTCTAATCGAGACCCGGGCCTTTCTACTGTGATAATATGCCTCCGAAGCGTTGTTGACGTGGTGTGAAGGCTACTTGTCACTTACACCCCCAGACCCAAAGTGGCCAGCCGGCGGCTCGACTAACACGAGTTTTGATATCTCGCAGATGCAAGACCACATCACTCGATAACCTACCCAAGTCACCGCCATAAACCCGAATTCTTCAAATTTCCCTCATCGGTGGATTCTATCATGCACAAATGTTGAAGTGGCTCGACGATACATACGACATCTAAGAGACGGTGAGAACCGCAGCTGCCCGTGGTTATCCGGCGTTGACTTATACAGCTTGGTACGTTGAGATACTGTATTGCAAGAGAGTAATTAGTAGTCGAGAGACAAGTTCCATAGGTGATATCCGAATAATTAAATAGCCTTTCATGTTCTGGACATGAGAGTTGGAGGTCGCGAATAGCTGTCAATAGCATCCTTATCGGTTAGTGAATCCCGACCAGGATCTCGCACCACATCAAGCCACTCCTCAAAGCACAGATCTCCCACACCCTCACGGATCAAACCACCTGCCAGGGACGCGCAGAATCGGCCAGCCCCTCCCGGTCGCTGTCACCATCACCGTACACGTTGTGGCATGCAGATCCAAGAAGCCGTGGCTTTATTCTTTGACGTTTTTGCTGTTTAACCGTCGCAAGGCATTGCAAGGCAAGTGACGGCGAAATAGGCTATTTGGGCCGAAGCAATGCGCCGGTAGCCAAAGCCGCGGTGAGAAGCCGGAAGAAGCCGAGTCTGAGCATCGGCCAAAGAGCACAAGGATCCCGAGGGGGAGAGCTTGGGGGGTATAGTATTGACGTAAGTACTAGAGCATCATCCTGGTCGATGGAATATCGAATTGACAATGTTGTGCTTCATCATCACAGAGAAAGACTAAATAAAAAATGCATCGTCTTGTAGCAAGTGAAGCCTCATGTTAGACACAACACAAAATGCGTAGAGATGCCTCAAAGCACGTGCCCCAATGGATGATGACATTTCCACATGCTAGCGGTTCAACCTTACCCCAGATTGAAACGTGAAAGTCAACATCCACCCCCATTCTTGCAATCAAGTACCTGGCCAATACCTGGCCTCTACCTCCCTCCGGAGCCGAGCTCTGGCTCGTCACCCGGTGCCGCTGGAGCCCATGGTACGTCCATCTGCGTCCTCGGTTCCGGTCTCTTGTAGGTCCTAACCTCGTCCCTCTTCGGCTATGAAATCCCGAGCGCCGACGAGGACGCCCTCAGATGCAAGAATCCCTCGTCTCCTGCACCAGGGATGGGGATAATGCTGAGCAGGCGGATAAATATCTTGCCTTAACAGGAAAATCCCACCGGGACCCTGTTCTCTGTACTGTAGACCGTTGAAGAGAGACTCCCGTCGTGACCAAGTGACGCAACTCACCCAAGACTCGAGCGAGTCCCCTCGTCTTCTGCTAACCAGACACCCACCGACGAGCCAATTGCCAGTCACTTAATGGTCAATTCCCACCATCGTCAGCAACCAGAGACCGGCATCACACACCCCCGGCACCGGCACGTTCCCCACTACCGGCTCTTTTTGCTCTCGCAGCTGGGCTGGCAGGGCAGGGCACAAGGGAAAACGGCGAAAAGCTGCTCGACTCGCCGGTTGCCCCTCAGGACTTGAAAAGCTTCCCTCCATCCCTCTCCTCCCCCGCAGGCCAGGCTTCGCAGCGTCTTCAATCCCTCTCAGTCTCCCTCCATCATGTCGGCGGCTCCCAGACCTGTATCGCGCTGCGTCCAGCGCAGCTCGCGGGTGCTCTCACGTTCCCAATGGCGGCCCGCAAGGTCCAGCTTCTGTCCCGCGACGGCCAGATCCTGCCTCTCGAGGAGGAGTACCACCGCATGGCCCGTCATGAGGGTGCCAATGGCATCCCGGACCTTTAGTACTACCTCTCGTCTCCGTGATTCCGACGAAGACTTTGATCCCGCGAGCATCGAGCGTGAGGCCGACGAGGTCGACGTCTGTATCGTTGGTGCCGGCCCCGCGGGGCTCAGCGCTGCTATCCGCCTTAAGCAGCTCGCCAACGAGGCCGGTAACGAGGACTTCCGTGTCCTTGTACTCGAAAAGGCCGGTGATATCGGTGCTCACATCCTCTCCGGCGCCGTGATCCAGCCTACCGCTATCAACGAGCTTATCCCCGACTGGCTCGACGAGGACAACCCCAACCGCTTCGAGCATGCGACCCCGGCCGGCAACGACCGCATGCGCTTCCTCACCAAGACGGCCGCGATTCCTATCCCCGCACCTCCGCAGATGAGCAACCACGGAAACTACATTGTCAGCTTGAACCAATTCGTCAAGTGGTTGGGTGAGCGCGCCGAGGAGGTCGGCGTCGAGGTCTACCCGGGCTTTGCTGCCTCCGAGGTCGTCTATGGCCCCGGCGGTGCTGTCAAGGGCGTTGCTACTAATGACCTTGGCATTGGCCGCGACGGCAAGCCCAAGGAGACGTTTGAGCGTGGTATGGAGTTCCACGCCAGAGTCACAATGTTTGGCGAGGGTTGCCACGGCAGCTTGAGCAAGCAGGTCATTAACAAGTTTGACTTGCGCCGAGACAGCCAGCACCAGACCTACGGCCTGGGTATCAAGGAGGTCTGGGAGATTGACCCCGCCAAGTTCGAGAAGGGTCTGGTTGTGCACTCAATGGGTTACCCTCTGTCCAAGGATGTGTACGGAGGGTCCTTTATGTATCATTTTGGTGATAACCTCGTCCAGCTGGGTCTTGTCGTGTCGCTCGACTACCAGAACCCTTGGCTTTCGCCCTACCAGGAGTTCCAGAAGCTCAAGCTCCACCCCCTCTTCCGCAATGTCCTCGAGGGCGGCAAGTGTATCTCATATGGTGCGCGCGCCCTCATCGAGGGTGGTTTCCAGTCCATCCCCAAGGTCGCTTTCCCCGGTGGTGCTCTCATCGGAGACTCAGCTGGCTTCGTCAACGTCCCCAAGGTCAAGGGCACTCACAACGCCATGAAGTCTGGTATGCTCGCCGCCGAGGCCGCCTGGACCGCCCTCAGCGAGCAGAAGGATGACGGCACAGTCTTCCTGTATGACTACGAGAACAACCTGCGAAAGTCATCCATCTGGAAGGAGCTCAAGGAGGTGCGCAACATGCGACCGTCCTTCCACACCCCGCTTGGCCTCTACGGCGGCGTCATGTACTCCGGCCTCGAGGCCTACCTCTTGAAGGGCCGTGTCCCCTGGACCCTCAAGCACAAGACTCCCGACCACGCCGCCACCCAGCCCGCCGACAAGTTCCCCAAGATCGAGTACGAGAAGCCCGATGGCAAGATCACCTTTGACATCCTTACGAGCGTCTCCCGCACCGGTACGAACCACGAAGAGGACCAGCCTGTCCACCTGCAGGTCAAGGACTGGGACGCCCACACCGAAGAGACATACCCGCCCTTCAAGGGCGTCGAGAACCGCTTCTGCCCGGCCGGCGTCTACGAGTACGTCGAGGATGAGTCCAAGCCTCACGGCGTGCGGTTCCAGATCAACGCCCAAAAGTAAGTCAAACTCCCCACCGCCCCTTGAAGCCTCACTCTTCCTCGTGAGACATGGGGGAGAGAACGCGCATCATCATGACGACCTCATTGCTAACATCTCTGCAACAGCTGTATTCACTGCAAGACGTGCGACATCAAGGCTCCCAACCAAGACATCAACTGGCAGGTGCCGCAGGGAGGCGAGGGTCCCAAGTACTATATGACCTAAGGGCCGAACAAGCCCTGATGTTCTGTTTTTGTTTCTTTACTTTGTGTATGATACCTGATTTTGTATACCTGGATGCATACTCGGCGCGTGAGGATGAGACGTAAATATGGCCAGAGCCAGAGGAGGGGGATTCTGATTTGGTTGGGCATCGGAGTCGGCGAAAAACAACATGATCTCAGACATGAAGAGAACTTTCGAGAATGGACTGGACGTGATTGACATGCGGCAACAAGTGACATGCGGCACCTCCCATGTTGTTGATGAGCTCCTTTTAGCCGGCAGGCAAAAAATAAGGTATCGGAGCCGCATGGATTCCGGCGCTGGCGCTCTATGCGAGCAGATGGAGATGGTTTGAGATCTAGAACCTCGAACATGTGGAGAGCGGTCATGGTAGGTGGCCCTTGCTTGCCCATGAGGGAGCGCGGCAACCGTGACACGGAATCAGAGAGAAACCTACATCGAGGCTGAGCAGATGGATGCATTCGCGGCGACATTCCACGGCCAACAGCAACAGCGCTGCAGGCTGTCTCGAGCGTCTTGCTTGTGCCTGTTTGCTTGTGCGACGGCTAGTGTTGCAGGTGAGCAAGGGAAGAAGAACTTGTTCTGCACAGTCGCATTCGGTTCGTGCTTGACTTAGCCGTCAGCATGCATGCCCAGGGAGTTCGTGAAGAGCTTCAACAACAGTGGTCCTCCGGATGGATGCCAAGGGCCGGACAAGTTTTTCCCAAGCGAGGACTGGGCCCCAGAGGTCATCCTCTTGATCAACCTTTTCCCTCGTGTGCGGAGTCGTTTGGGGATCCATCAAGATTGCAATGGGAGAATAAGCTAGTACGACAGGGCGACCCTGGTAGAAAACCCTGGGGAATTTCAAGTGAGGCTGGTCCGCAAGGGATCTTTGCTTGATAAAACCAGGTCAGGGCGTTGAGCGGAGACGGGTGGAGATTCAAACAAAGGCGGGCACAAGCCCCAAGGTCGCAAAATCAAGAAATTGTTAGTGAGGTACTTCAGTCAGCAACCCCCCCATCACGGACGCGTTCTCGTAAGAGGTAACGGTACTGGGCGATCCTTGGACAATCGAAATTTTCGCGTCACCACTCGGGCGTCTGGTCACCCCGAGGGAAACGTGGCCTCAATGCAGCCTGGCCCAACATTCACATAGCTGCTGGAGCCTCGACCCCATCGCCTGTACGGAGGATGCAAGTCGCCGCATGGCTTCTCTTGCGGTGAAGGAGATAATAAAAAACCAGAACACATGAGCAAGACGAGAGAAGGCATCAACATCACGGAGCCTGGTTCAAAGCTTGCTGACAGTCACTCACGAAGCCCTTGTACTGGGTACGTGATGCAAACAGCCAGTCAAGGGCCGCACAGAACCAGCCTCCCTGGTGTCGCGACAGGACTCATGCCAGCCCGTCTCTGGTTGGTTGCAGTTGAATGACTCACAAAATCGGCCGGCGGCTGGGGCCACAAGGGCACCAAGGGCACGAAAAAAATGGAAAAAAAAACCCACAGCCTGCTGGTTCCCGCCTGAGCAGGGAAAACTCTGCGCGGTATGGCCGAGCGCCTTGCGCATCCAGCGCAGATTAGATGAAGTGATGCGCCGAACCGTCTGTCTGCTGCTCTCTCATGGCGTGACCTGACATGAGACGTTTGCGAGACGAACGTCACAGAAAGCAAGCAAGCACTCACTCACGCGGGCGCAACGCAACGACTTTTGTGAACTGAACGAGAACGACGCGTCCAAGGGGGCACTCGGACTGAGAGAAATATCAGGAAAGGGGGCAGAGCGTGTTTCAGGGTGTCGGTGTCCTGTTGGTGGTTGGCGACAGTCGGTGGGTGGTTGGATGAGAAAAGAGAGTCCCACGGGGGGCGATAAAAGGGTTTGACAGGGCCGAGGGTGGCTGGAACTTGAAAAGAGTGGGTGCGCGCTCCGACGACGGGGGTACGCGATTGGGGCAACGGGGGCGACTCTGGGTGGGCGCCAGCGCAAGGAGCGACAGCATGAGAGGGGCGAGCCCAAGAAAGCCTGAGATGAATGAGTGAAAAAAAGCCAAAAAGCAACCAACCATGGTCCGTCGGTCAGGCCCTGGTCCATAATTTCCAGCCCGTCCCCGTGGCCCACAGGGCATTGAGGCTCCATGGATAAGCGCTGTGACGCTCTCTCTGGCGGCCGGATTGCGTGCTGCCCGTCCCAAAGTCCGAGACGAGTCAAGCCAGGCCAGGCCAAGCCAGGTCAAGTCAGGCTTTTTCGCCGCTGTGGTCTTGGTGCCCGCCCGCTGTGCCCGCCTTTTCCGCCGTCGTGATCGCTCCCGTCGCTGCTTATCGTCGTTTTCGTCCGTCACGAGTCGTTGCCGATGTCCGGTTCTTATTCTCGTTCGTTTTTGTCGTCTCGTCTCATCGCTGCTCGGTCATCGTCCTTTATCGCTTCCGTCGCGCCGTCATCCGTCTCTTGTTTTGCTGCATCGTCGAGGTCGTCTCGCCCTCTGTGCCCAACGTGCAGATTGGTGCGAGGGTTGGCGGTAAGTAAGTTGGTTGGGAGAGAAGAGGAGGGGAGAGAGAGGGACGGGAGGGACAGAAGAAAGTCCAGGGGGAGAGATGACGAGGACAACAGATGCTGGCTGACCACGGCTGGACTGTTTGCTCCCAGGTTGCTTGTGATCTCGCTGTTCAGCGGGCACTGGCCACCATGGATTGGGCAGCGGGACCCCCTGGCAGTGGCGATCGCAGGCCTCTTGGGGCTCTCCTTCACTGTGCATCTGAGCCTGCAGCACTTCAAGTTCGAGCGCGCGCAGCAGGGATGGGATCCATGGACAGGATTGGATGCGATGCGATGGAAAAGAACCGAGGCTTGCCTCTTGAGGTCCTAGGTACCTCGACTCTGAGTGTGTTACAGCGTCACTTCAGGGGCTCAATGCTCAGACTGGGGTGCGTGGGTGGGAAAAAGGAGATAAAATCAGCGTCGCGATAGCGTTTGATTGGCCGCATTGACTTTAGCGCGTGCACTAGCGTCTGCCAAGCCTGCCAGCGGCGACGCCACAGGTAGCGTTGTTGCCTGGGGTGTCCTGCCTGAGCGGCCTTTGACCAAAATTATAAGAAGCCGGGCCTCCCCTCGCCCGCCTGTTTCGAAAGACCTGCGCGGAAGTCCCGACCGACGGCCTTACGTACCTACCACTTACGTTCGGCTCTCCTCTACCTAATACCTGCTACCCCACGACGTCACACCCCACACACCACACCACCACCAAAAAGTCATCGGACATTTTTTACACTTGTCCATCTCAGCCTTTGACCCTCATCAAGTCAAGGCTCACTCCCTTGTCCCTATTTCTCTCTTCTTTACGTTATCTCACCGTCGCGTTCTCGCCCTTTGGCAGACGTGATCGCTCTCTAGTTTGGGAAAGAAAGGACCTGGTGCCGACACCCACATCTGCGACCAGGCAAAAAGAACTGGAACACGTTCCTTGCCCTCCATCGCTCCTTGCGCGCAATCGATTTCGTTGATCCCGACCAAGACCGGAAGAAAGCGATCCCCCGCCGCCACCGTCGACGTCGCCAAATCGGTTTGCGCTGTTGTAGACAACAATAAAAAGAAGTTGCTGTGAAGTGAAAGAAGTCCTTGCTTGGTCTTCTTGAGTCCTGGTTGTTGGTTGGTTACTCTCACGAGCACATCACCACACGTCAAAAAAGTCAACCGACTTCACTCCATCACCTTCCACATCGTTCTGCATTGATCCTCTGCCTTCGGCGCTTTTTGAGGACAATCATAGTCGCTTGGACAGCTTTCTTGTAGGGGACACATTCACTTGTTTCTCTCCCGCGCCGATTGGTAGGTTGCCCCTCTCTGACTCACTGCACCGCCTCCTACCCCACCTATAAATACCCCGTTTCTTCTCCCATTTTCAAACTTCCCTCTTTCATCATTCTGGCGATCGCTCTCGTGTTCGCCTACAACCACATCGCGCACCGCTCTACCTCTGTGGGTAGCGCGCCCGTTTTTTGCTCATTTCGGCGTGCGATGCTAACTGGATTGTCTGTCAGATCTGTTCAGCGATTTTTACGAACCGTTGACACCTCTCTCGATACCGACTCCAATCATGGAAGGCATCCAGACACACCCCTCGAACGCGGCGCAAGCCAAGGCCTTCACTGCGCCTGGGTCGCTGTCGTTTCCCGGGGCGACCAACGAGTTGACACCACCCGCTGGCAACGGGAATGCAGCTCAGCTCCCTGCCCCCAACGGCCAGCAGGCGGCAAATGGCAACGGGGTGACTCCCGCGACGCCTGCCGCTACGCCTGCTGCCACTCAAGGACCTAGTGGAATTACTCCCACTCTTCAGTATGTATCCTCCTGAGTGACCTTTTCCTGCTCAGTGAGGCTTATCTCGCAAACTTCAAGGAACATCGTGGCCACTGTCAACCTTGACTGCCGCCTTGACCTCAAGACCATCGCCCTGCATGCGCGAAATGCAGAGTACAACCCTAAGGTACAATAGGTTCTGTGTTTGCATTGTGTTGCGACATGTCGCTAACCTGGCCAGCGTTTCGCCGCTGTCATCATGCGAATCCGCGAGCCCAAGACCACGGCCCTGATCTTTGCCTCTGGCAAGATGGTCGTCACCGGTGCCAAGTCGGAAGATGACTCGAAGCTTGCGTCACGGAAATATGCCCGTATTATCCAGAAGCTCGGCTTCAACGCCAAGTTCACCGACTTCAAGATCCAGAACATTGTCGGCTCCTGCGACATCAAGTTCCCCATTCGTCTCGAGGGTCTGGCTTCGCGCCATCACAACTTCAGTTCTTACGAGCCCGAGTTGTTCCCTGGTCTTATCTACCGTATGATTAAGCCCAAGATTGTGCTGCTCATCTTCGTCAGCGGCAAGATCGTCTTGACAGGCGCCAAGGTCCGAGAGGAGATCTACCAGGCCTTCGAGATGATCTATCCTGTGTTGCAAGGTTCGTACCATGTTTTACTCTTCGACCAGACATTAGCTGACTCTTTTACTCTAGATTTCCGCAAGGTCTAAAGCACCATCTACTCTTCGAGATATCACAGTCTCGGATCACCACTATACCACATTACCGACGTGTATGATAGACAACCCGTCACGATACCACGATTGCTTTTTTCATTGCTCGCCGTTCTGCTTGGTTTCGACAACCGAGCAGAGCGGTCGAGTTGCGTTTGTATCATTTTTGAATTGTTTTCCTGCATTGCATCGGCGTTGGCGAGGAAGGCCGGAAAGGGCATTTTTGCGAGGGATTCCGGTTCAAGGGGAAAAAGATAAGACTACTCATCCCGCGACACATCATAGATTGCTCGCGCCGGTCCTGCGGCGCATGCGCTCAGTTGACATGAGCGCCATTAATTATCAAAGGGACACGCTGAGTGGAGGGGAAGGGGGCAGCAAAGTCGTGAAGCGTTGCTGAAGCGAGCCTGAGGAGGCTGAAGAAACAAAGCGACCTGGTGACAGGACGCGTGAAACACAAGGAGAGCAAAGCTGACGACCTTGGTCGTTGGCTGAGATATCCATCAAGTCGCAGACCAAAGATGGACTGAACAAGACTTCGAGGCGAAGCCTGAAGAGTGCAGCTCTGTTCTGTATTCAGATAGGAATCAAACCTGAGTTCTCTCCCAAATGACTGAACATGCTTGGTGATGTGATGTGTGTCTTACCAAGTTTTGTGTGCGTCGCGTTTTGTGTGTGTCCTCCAAAAGAAAACATCGCGTGCGTGATCCCCAGCTCACGTGCCCAGCCAATCGCCCTATCTTTGATGGTCATGCCGGCCAGGCTCCCGGAGTCTAGCCCCGATCCTCGGCAGAGCTAACTTCCCCCAGCCGCAGATATTGTGCGGTTCTAGCGCCATGCTCACGCCTCCCCGTCGGCCACCGCCGTGATCGGGAGGTGGGAACAGGAAAAGTCTTCGCCTTTTATCGGCACACTTCGACCGCCTCCTCGGGAACGTCCACGTAGATAATAAGGGATTGTTCTTCTAGACTTCTAGAGAAAGCTTGTCGTCTTCCCATTGACACGTAGATCGCCCACGTCCGTCGCAATGGCTCGCGCTCCCTCCTCCATCCTTATCGTCGGCTCTGGCGTCTTCGGCCTCGGCACCGCCTATGCCCTCACCCAGCGTCCCTTCTACTCAAACACCTCCATCACCGTTGTGGACGACTGCGCAGGCCAATTCCCTCCGGAGGATGCTGCCAGTGTAGACTCTTCTCGCATCGTGCGAGCCGACTACTCAGACCCTCACTACGCCGCGCTTGCCGCCGAGGCCCAGGAACAATGGCGACAGCAGGGTGACGACGAGGTCGGTGGCCAGGGAAGGTATTCCGAGTCGGGCTTCGTCCTCTGCGCAAGCCACCCGCCCAAGGACTTTAACCTCAAGAAGTCCGGCATGGACTATACCAAGGAGAGCTGGAAGAACGTCGAGTCCATCGCCCAAGCCACGGGTCTGCCCACTGATAAGATTGAGAGGCTGGAGAGCACAAAGGCCTTGCAGGAGAAGCTCGGAACAGACGGTTATCCCGGCGATTGGGGCTACCTCAACGGTAACTCTGGTTGGGCCGATGCCGGAAAGGGCATGCAGTGGCTGTACAAGAGAGCCAATGCCACTGGACGGATCCAGTTCGTTGACGGCAAGGTGACAGAGCTTGTGACAGAGGGCGACCGGGTCGTCGGCGCCAAGCTTAGCGATTCGAGGGTTCTCAATGCCGAGGTGGTGATGGTGGCTGCGGGCGCCTGGTCCGGCTCCCTCGTCGATCTGCGAGGCAGGACGGAAGCCACTGGGCATGCCGTCGTGTACATGGACATTACAGCGGAGGAGCAGAAGGCCTTGGACAACTACCCGGTGGTGTTGAACCTGAGCACTGGTCTGTTCGTGATCCCGCCGCGAAACCAGGTCCTCAAGATCGCCCGCCATACCTTCGGATACATCAACCCCGTCAAGATCACCAAGGCTCTGCGTCCGTCGCCCACGGATAAGCGAGAGCCCTTTGTCGCATCGCAGCCATATACCGCCCGCAACGACTCTTCGAACCCTCTGCCTGCCGAGGCCGACCGAGATCTTCGCCGAGCGCTGAAGGATCTGACCCCCGTCCGTGGTCTTGAGAACAGGCCATGGAAGGAGGCTCGCATCTGCTGGTACTCGGATACACGCGACGGCGAGTGGCTCATCGACTACCACCCAGGCTGGAAGGGCCTCTTCGTGGCGACGGGCGACAGCGGACACGGATTCAAGTTCCTCCCCAACCTTGGTGACAAGATCGTGGACGTCCTGCAGGGTCAGGGCGGAAAGCTCGGAGACAAGTGGCGATGGAGGGAGATTGAGAACGATGGCGTGGGAAGGGAGACGGACGGTGTTTATAAGGGTCTGATCACCGAGGACGGTAGTCGAGGTGGTCGCCCCCTTGTCTTGTGCGACGAGCTGGCCAAGGGGCGGGCTCCGATTGGAGAGCCAAAGGCTAAGCTATGATAGAACATTAGATGGCCTAGATCGTTTAGATTGGATAGTGTACAGATGAAGCGTTAATAGTCAAGAATAAACTTGTTGTATTGCTGGACAGTCAGGTCATGATGGGGTGCATGTACGAAAAAAAAACGAGACACCAGTACATAGGCGTCTAACTATCCCCTCCTCAAGGCCGCTACGAAGTCGAAAGAGCTGGGAGACACAAGAGGTCTAAAGTATTAATTTTCTCATTGATACACCTATTTAATAGTTTGATGTATCTTATCTAAATTTCGCTGTAATACTTGTGAAGGATTAATTAACACCCTCATTGTTTAGGTGTCTCATTTATTGTTTTCGATCCGCGGTGTAGGGTGAGCACCGAGCTTGATCCAGACCAATATGACTGTAGCGGGGTTTATGCAACAACTAGCTACTTGAGACGCCGCAATCGCGACAGTTTGGGCGCATGAGCTCGGGGCTTTGCACTCTTCTCGTCTTACGCCGATTATTCACATTCGAACCCAAACGATGAACTGAACCAGAGATACGCGTCGTGGGATCAATCATGTCCGCCGGAAAAGGCTTATCCGAGTTCCCCGACCTGGAGGCCAAGCTCCAGAAACCAGCCAAGCAATCCGCCTTCGAGAGACAGAAAGCCGAGGCCGAAGCCAAGCGACAACGAGAGGCAGCCGAAACCGCCGCCGTATACGATGAATTTGTAAAAAGCTTCGACCGCGATGACGACTACGATGGCCACGGTTCCCACAACTCTTCGGGGCCCTCGCGCCCGCGACCTGGCTTTGGAGGGCCGCCTCCTCCCGGATCTGGCGCTGGAAGGCGACATTTTGGGACGTCGGGACTGAAGAGCGGACCAGGGAGCCTAGGTCCGCCTCCATCTTCGTTTGGGAAGAAGCGATCGTTCCAGGATTTTGCGCGGGCGCCGCGGGAGAAGGGGATCTTGGCCTACGAGGAAAGTCCTGGTCCTGGAAGCGGCGCGCTATCCACATCGAGGGCCTTTAACACGAGTGACGATGAAGACATGGGCGACGCGACGAATCGGGCGGAAGAGAGAGCCGTTGCGAAGCCTACACTACGGCTGTCCAATATGCCACCTGGAACCTCACCAGCGATGATCAAGGCGCTGATCCCGGAGAACCTGACGGTAGAGCATGTTAAGATTGTGCCTCCGGCTGGGTCTGGGAGTTCGGAGCGGAAGCATACTGTCTCTATTGTGACTTTATCACAGGATACGCCCGCGAACGAGATCGATGCCGCCGTCAATACCCTGCAAAACCGCTACTTGGGGTACGGATACTACCTCTCCCTTCATCGTCATCTCTCTTCAGCCGTGGCAACCTCAGCTGCCCTACCCACTCTTGGGTCATCGTCTTCTGCTTCACAACCGTTCGGTGCGAAACCGGTGGAGCAACCTTCAGGGCCACACAGCGCACCGGCGCAGCATGGTTTCCACCGGGGCTTTGCACCTCCCACATCATACGGCGCTCCTGGAGCGGGTGTGAACCGGGCCAACCTCTTACACGTTCCGGTGAAGCCACCGCAGGATGTGAGAACCATCCAGTTGATAAGCAAGGTCATAGAGGGAGTCCTCGAGCACGGACCAGAGTATGAGGCGCTGCTCATGTCGCGACCTGAGGTTCAGCGGGAGGAGAAGTGGGCATGGATTTGGGATGCCAGGAGTCAGGGAGGTATCTGGTATCGGTGGAGGTTATGGGAAGTCATCACAGGATCTCAGCAGTCACAGAAAAAGGCGAGATATGTGCCTCTCTTCGATGGTGCCCACGCATGGAAGGCCCCGGAGAAGAACCTGAGTTACGAGTACACGACGAAACTTGATGAGTTTGTTTCTGACTCGGAGTACAACTCATCAGACGAAGAGGACTTTGATGACGAGAACAAGCGAGAAAATCCGGAGGGGGAGTCGGAGAATACATTTCTCAACCCACTTGAGAAGGCCAAACTCACTCACCTTCTCGCGCGATTACCGACGACAATAGGCAGATTGAGGAAGGGCGATGTCGCAAGAGTGACGACCTTTGCAATAACGCATGCCAGCCGCGGAGTTGATGAGGTTGTGGACCTGATCGTGTCCAACGTCGAGAAGCCTTTCGCCTTGACAGGGGCAAATCCGGACAGGAAGCCTGATACTAAAGAGACACAGCAAGCCACAAGCTCGGAAGAGGCGCCTAGTAACGAGGGTCCCGACATTAGCGCTGCCAGCCTGGTGGGCTTGTATGTCGTCAGTGATATCTTGTCGTCCTCGTCAACAAGCGGGGTGCGTCACGCCTGGCGGTTCCGGCAACTTTTCGAGACGGCGCTCAAAGACCGCAAGATCTTTGAGACGCTGGGGCTCATGGCTGAGCGGCTCAAATGGGGTCGCCTCCGTGCTGAGAAGTGGAAGCGAAGCATCAACCTGATCCTCAATCTCTGGGAGGGCTGGTGTGTGTTCCCGGCGGAAAGCCAGGAGCTGTTTGTGCGCAGTTTTGAGAACCCCCCATCATTAAGCGTCGTTGACAAGGATGACACCGAGGAGGAGAAGAAGGGCAAGTGGAAAGCAATGGAGGCCCAGCAAGGCGAAAAGGAACGAGCATTGCCCATTTCTGCTGAGGAGGTAGACGTTCCTGGCGAACCAATTGACGAGGACGACGTTGCTGGAGAGCCAGTAGAAGAGGATGACGTCGAGGGAGAACCGATCCAAGAGGACGATATTGATGGGGAGCCCATCAACGAGGATGACATTGAAGGCGAACCTATTGAGGAGGACGACGTGATAGGGGAGCCGATGGAAGAGGATGAGGCTGGGGGGACAGCGCCGCCTGCTGTCGAGGAACCAAAACCCAAAGAAGAGCCACCGCGCGTTGGAGGGCAGCCTAGGAAGCGGATGAGGGCTGTGGATATGTTTGCGGACTCTGACGACTCGGACAAGGCCTCTTGAAGGATGAGGGGATGATGCTACCGACGAGAGACAGCCAACCCGAGAAGGCGTCAACATGAGACGAGTTAGTATTAATATATAACCAAGGTTACCCTTTTCTCTCCCACCCTAAAAGCACACACGAGTGCTCAGCGTCCTAGTCGAGTGGTTAACTCTTCCTTATTTCCGCTCCTATAAACTCTCTCTTCTTCTCCGCAAACCTAAAAACCACTCTTTTTGGGATTTCACAGGCTCAGTCAAGGGCTTTATAAGTAAGGTTACCTCTTATTCTCCCACCCTAAAAGCACATGCTGGTGCTCAGCGTGCGTCCTGGTCAAGTGGTCTCTTCTTCAATTCCGTTCCTACAAACTCTCTCTTCTTTCCGCATACCTAAATCCACCTCTGACCAGGCGCCACCTAAAAAAACCGCCCACCTATGAATCCCTCTTTTTGTTATTTCTGCTTTCGGTTCAATCTTGTCGTTTGGCCAAAACTTGGCATATTACCCGCCCTGCCCTTGAAGACTTGGGCGAGGAGGAAGAGGAAGATGAAGATGACCTCGCCCAACTGACAAGATACCATTTTTTCGGATGGGAAAATGAAACTCCCGTGTGTCCTATCATAGACTTTCGACCCCAAGACGGCGTTCGTCTATGGACCAATAATGTCTGGGCTGGTTGATGCCATCGTGAGATGGCGCAATTCAACGGTCTGAGCCCTTAGCGAGGCTGAGTGGTTTTAGAGCCTAACTTGGTTGGCGCTTGACGTCAGAAGCAGCTGGGGAAAATGTTTGCAAGGAGATTGTGGACTTGAAGGGAAGATGTTCTCTCTTATCGCACCATTTCGGAAAGCTCAAGCAGCTTGTGTAAGCTTGTTGAAAGGGCATAACTGTTCACGATACGGTTGTTACATGCAGTAACTGTGCCCAGTCGCAACAGTGGATAGCACGATAGACATGGTTCTATGTGGCGGGTTCTATGACCCAACGAGGTAATAGTTCCCAGTGGCTGATAAAGCCTAGTGCACATGGCGTGGTGTCTCCACGGATATCTCGATAGGGCTTCTTCACAGGACAATGCTTCATTATTCCTCGAGCAAAGACGTATTTTGTCTTCGTTGCCACCTGCCCAAGAGACCAGGCTATGCCGGAGGAAGCAGGTCCTTTGAGACATGTGATATGCAGTAGATCGGCAGTCAAAGCAGCCGGAGGCATGGATGGGATGGGATGAGATGACATGCGCTGGGATCTTACGGGAGACTGACATGGATGGGATGGAAGAGGAAATGTGACGGATGGGAGAGCACAGGCAAGCATTGCACATCTCGGAGAGCCGTGCTTGCAAGAGGAAGCAACGCCGTTGGTCCATCCAGAGTCGGCGAAGTTGCACGGGACGGACAAGGCGTCCCACGGATCTAGTGGATCTCATTGTACTGGATCAAGCCTGAACTAGCCCGCGGACCGTGCCTCTCTTTGTACGTAGTAGTTGGGCACGGGAATCTCTACTCGTGGAATTAGCTAAGCCAACCATGGAGGCGAATACCGTCGAGAAGACATGGATGAGGAAAGCAAGAGGAACAATCGGTACTGTTTGGGGAGGCTCTAGTAGTGGAGGAGGAGCTGCTTCGGATCCATCCTTGGATGGCGGGTGGTGGTGTTGATGCGCCCACGGCGTTCAGCCAATGGAAACTTGCTCACTCGGCCGGGTTGTGCTGGAGAAAGTGCGGTTCCATGAGTGGAGAGGAGAGAGAAAGCAAGAGAAGCGAGAAAACAAGGCCAACGGCTCGAGGGGACGAGGAAAAAAGATGGCTTTGGTCTTTATGTGAGGTTAATGTGAGATTTTGGATCCCCTTCTTGTCCGTGACGCTGCCCGTGCTTCAGGATGAGGTGAGATAGAGCACGCCGGCCGGCCGAGGTCGATCCCGATGCCCCGGCCGTACCGCCTCCGTCTCGGCGGCCGGAGGTTGGGCCACCTTCTTGGAGGGAGACGGGGCCGAGCTGAACGCTGTGACACCCAATGGTTTAGCCATCTCCAAGGCCTGGATTCTCCCCAGGTTGTTTCCGTGTGGTGAAATATTCCCCGAGTCAAGAAAAGGGTGTTTCCATCGTACGACGATAACGACACTTTGGCCATCATGACTCGGCCCTGATACCTTTTCCCGGGTCATGAAAAGACGGAAGCAGACACTTTAAGGGCCCTGCCGCTGAAGGTGTGTGAACGATGGTGAATGTGCGAGCCAAGTGCCTAGCTGGGTTTAGGCGAGTATTGGGGCGCGCTTGCTGCTGTAGCCCCCCGCATAGTGGGGGGTGGATGGCTTGTGCCAGCAACCCTTTGGACTTTTGGAGGCTTGTCGTTCCTTCCCTCTCGTTCACGGCGCGCGCGCGGACGGCGCCTGGCTGCGTAGGTTGCTGCTGACTTGGGTCCCTGGAGACTGGGTCGTGGGCCTGGATCGCACCCGCTGCTTTACCTTTCCGCTTCGCTTCCATCCAACAACCGACATCTTGAAAGGGAGGCAAAAAAAGAGAGAGATTTCCCCTTTAGACCCCCTGGTTCTATCATTTGCTTGGTTCTCTTTCAATTCTCTGCGCTTGCGCTTCTTGAATTGCCTCGTTGCTTCGATTTCCGACCCTCGTCGCTCCTGCCGCTACGACTCACCCATCCGACGCAGAACTCGAGACCCGGTCTCCCGCTGTCCCTCGCTCGTCGCGCAACCTCCCGAACCCCTCGTCTCGCCCTCGAGTACCGCCGAGATATTGACGACGCCTCGCCTTGTGTCCCTCTGCCTTGATGTCGATTCGGGCGGGATTTGCGCTCTTCTCCTAGGCCTCGAGGTGCGGCTCTGAGCCCGTCACAGTAGTCGAAGCCGACCGTCTTGCTCCACCTCTCGTCACCCGTTGCACAGGTCTCCCGACCACCAACTCGCCATGCCTCTCATCAACGGCCAGAAGATGGCCTGGTAAGTCTCTTCGCACTGCCCGACATACCTTGATTGGCCCCTGTTCGTGTAAACGTACCTTTGCGCAATTGACTGACTGTTCTAGCGAGCCATGCATCCGCGGCCATCGCTCGACCAAATGTACTCACGCGAACGAGCGATTGATGGTGCCTGTTCGCAAGCCAGGTCGTCCCCTGAGTACTTGTCCTCACCCGGCATCTCGTCCATGCTCCTGTGGCAGAGTCACCGCCGCCATCCCCAAGAAGCAGCCGTGTCGCTGCGGCTCCAACAAAAGCGCCGAGTCGCCCACTGGGAAGCCCGAGAATGGCGACTCGGCAAGCGAATCGACATCTCAAAGTCCTTCCAGCAAGACAACAAGTTCAAGTTACCGAGTGCAGAAGACGAGCTCTCGGAGCAGCGCCTCTAGTCGGCGACCGTCTGTTGACCCAGCTGCACTCCAGAGGATGGACCCTGGCATGCTTAACATCATGCCTGCCTATGACGGCATATCTCAGAAGCCCGCTGCACCCCTTCCCGAGATGTCTCCCTATGGAGCCATGGGTATGACGCCGGCGGAAAGCCCATTTGGGCCGGTCATGTATCCCATGTTTCAACCACACATGCCGCCTCCCATGATGAGCCCGGATGGCCCTAAACCGGTCCTGGCTTCCCATGGCGTTTCCATGGCGACTCCACATATACCAGAAGAAACGAGGGAACCTGTGGCGAAGGGCGGTTCGTGTTGCGGCGGTGGTAACGCTGATGATGATTCTGCTGTCCCTAGCACACTTCCTTCGATGCCAAGTCCTCCGACCAAGACGAAAACCAAGAGTTGTTGTTCATCCAGCATCAACTCTCCTAAACCAGACCAAAAGTCAGACACGGTGCCTACATCTGATGTTTCAACACCGAATGGCATGGTCATGTCACCTTTCCCACCGACGCCTATTATGATGCCGAACGGCATGTATGCCTACTATCCCCAACCTACAGTATTCACCTACCCGCCACAGTACGGCTCCTACTTGCAGCCTTTGCAACCCGAGCAGTGGAGGCAGGTCATGGCATCGATGACGTTTGCTGGCCAAGGTGGTATGCCGTCTCCCTACGGCATGCCATACCCTCCTCCAGGAACGCCTCATTCGGCCGCGGGCACTTCTCACCAGTGCAGTTGCGGCGCGTCTTGCCAGTGTATTGGATGTGCGGCCCACCCATACAACGAAGCAACCCAGAACTATGTTCGGTCTGCGTGGCAGAGCATGATGGACGATCCTCAACGAGCACAGACCCACAGCAGCGCCGGCTATACTCATGTTAACGGACACGGAAATGCTGAGATACCGACAACGAACGGTTCGGGTGCAACGACGGTGCCTGCTGTCGGACCTGCTGAAGGGACGGTATCGCCAGTTGCACCACAAACGCCATCTGAGGCGGCTTCAGGGGCCAGCGAGGAACAGGCTCTGTCGGCCAACGACTTCTTTTTCGTCAGTTATCCATTTGGAGACTCGTGTGCCGGCGAGCAAGCGAGTTGCCCTTGCGGAGATGATTGCCAGTGCCTCGGCTGCGTGATACACAACAATTCCGAGGTGGTGGCAGAAGGGGTTGCTGAAGCATAGCAGCGGCGCCTATATTGATCTGGGACTTCAAAATAAAGGATATACGACCCGTATTTGTTGGGAGAAAGGGAAAGTTGCACAAAGATGAAGGAGAATGAGGATGGATGTTATAGGAGCTATTGGTTTGGAAGCCCGTGATTCAATGATACCCCTAGACTTTTGGGATGACGAAGAAAGAATGTCGTTCAGCGACTAAAAAGGACAGAAGAGACAGACCTTAGTAGCAGAGGCCGATAGAGCAAATATTCAGAAACTCCTCTTTAAGCTTGTTATTGGTGTTTGTCCCTTGAGTTCTCATGGCGAGAATGAAGCCAAATTGAAGAAAAGCGGGGCGCACTGTGCCAGCCGCGTTCTAGACTCCAAAATCTCGTGCTTGACGAACTTAGAGCCTCTTTATCAACACTCTGAACTCTTGACAAATTACTCTCAAGAGCCCCATATATAGGTATCATCAACCCCTGGGAGTGCAAAAGGAAAAAGAAAAAAACCATCGCCGTTATTCTGGAAAGGACTTGGAATGGATCATCGGAGTCGAATCCGCGAAAGGTCGCCGCGTCGCGAACATGGCTCTCGCGACAGACGAGACAGGAGAAGCCGAGACTCGCGCTCGCGCTCTCGGTCACCGGCTCATAAGCGCACAAAGACGTCGTCCTGGCGCCATGAAAGACACTCGACCGAGCCAAGTGGCCACCACTCATCGTCCAGGCATAGGCATCGGGAGCATGCGAGCCGCGCGCCGGTGACGCTCCCGTTTGACGCGAGGCAGCTGGCCAAGGGAGACCTGGGCGCGTTTAGGCCGCTGTTTGCCGACTACCTTGATCTCCAGAAGCAGAAGGATATTGAAGAGATGGATGAGCGCGAGATCAGGGGAAGGTGGAAGAGCTTCATCGGGAAGTGGAATCGTGGGGAGCTGGCTGAAGGCTGGTATGATCCTGAGATGTTTGCTCGGATTGCTGCCCAGAACCAAGGCGCTCCCCGCGCTAGTCACTCGACTGCGAGAAGGGATGAAAGAGAGGAGAGGGTGGATGATAATGCCAAGGGAAGGGACGATAACAGCGAGGAAGACGACGACGACGACTATGGTCCTACCCTCCCAACATCGGATCCCACACGCCGTTCTGGACCAGGAATACCCACGCTGCAGGACCTCTCCCTCCGCGCCGAACTCACAGAAGAAGACAAGCAAGCCTCCATCGCAGACCTCCGCGCAGCGCGCAAAGCCGACAGAGCCGTCCAGCGCGAACGCCTCGACGAGCTCGTCCCACGCGCCGAGCCAGGCACACGCGAGCGAATGCTCGAGAAACGTGCAGCCGTGTCGGAAAAGATGCGCTCGTTCCGCGACAAGAGCCCCGGGGCCATGGAGGCGAGCAGCGAGCGCGAGCTCATGGGGGAGGGGACTCGCTCGAGGAGTACAAGCAGGCCAAGCAGCAGGAGCAGCGGCGCAAGACGGAGAGGGAGATCCGCAGGGAGGAGATTGAGCGCGCAAAGAGGGAGGAGATTGAGGAGAAGAGGAGGGCCTGGAGGGAGAGGGAGGAGGGGACGATTGGGATGCTCAAGGAGTTGGCGCGGCAGCGTTTTGGATAGGGGAGAAGGGAAGGGAAGGGAAGGGAAAGGGTTAGAGAGGAGTCTCTTTTTCATATGGGCTTACAAGAGCGTTGCTTGGTGGTTTATGACATATTTTATGGGTGGCATCGTGGGTGTTGGGAATTATCGCTATTATCTGGCGTCGACTGAACTGAAGAGGTGGATTTTTTTCATTTTCATGGCGCACGCACTGTGGGAGCGCACATTCGGCCCACTCTGGTCAAAACTCTTTCACGACATCAAACACCAAAACAGAGACTCATATTCAGTCCATGATACAGGGGTTTCTTGGGCAGATTCAAGCTGGAAGACGCAGGCATCGACGATAAACGGTTGTTGCAAAGCTAGCAACGCTCGAGTCATATCACCTGTACCTTATCTCGCGCCGCCAAAAAGGCTCACTACACTCTCACATCTTGGGCATTCATCACTCGGATACAGTCGAAACCTCACATCACAATGGCAAACGAGGTAGACTATGGCTTCGATGGCCTCATGGACGATCCCGAGGACTACTACCCCTACGCCGCCGCCTACGTCCCAGGTTTTCACAATGCAGAATGGCAAGCCCATAACGCTGCACCTCGTCGGTGCCAGTCCAACAGAGGCTCACCATCTCTGGAACGGTGCAAAGATGATCGCCGACTTCTTTGAAGATGACCCTTCTCGCGTCCGCAACAAGACTGTCCTCGAGCTAGGAGCCGCTGCTGGTTTGCCCAGTCTTGTTGCTGCCATCCTCGGCGCTCGCAAGGTCGTCGTGACAGATTTCCCGGACCCGGATATCATCAAGATCATGCAGAAGAACATCGACGAGTGTGATGAGACGGTCGAGCCCAAGGGACACATCGCCGATGTCGTCGATGCTGTTGGGTTCGTCTGGGGCGCTGATCCCCTTCCCCTCCTCGCTCACCTCAACCCAACCCAGCCAGAAGAACCCAAAGATCGGTTCGACATTCTCATTCTGGCAGACCTGCTCTTTCGACATAGCGAACATGGTGCTCTGATCAAGACGATCCGAGAGACAATGCGGGTTTCGCGCGATAGCGTTGCCTATGTCTTTTTCACATCGTACCGGCCGTGGAAGAAGGAGGCCGATGAGCGTTTCTTCGATATCGCGCGTGAGCAGGGCTTTGAGGTGGAGCAGATTGCCGAGCGCCGCCTGGATAAGCCGCTGTTCGAGAACGACCCTGGTGACCTGGAGGTGCAGAAGACGGTGAGGGGATTTGCTGTCAAGTGGTCTGCCGAGGCGTGTAGTTGAAGAGTCAGAATCAGACGAGGTTGAAACAAGCAATGGGCCACTAGAGTGACGAGGTTGAGCTCGGGCACTTTTGATAATGAGTGACGATGATGATGACTATCTAGGTTAGCAACTTGAAAGTTGAGATCCGACACTGAAGTCTGTACCGATTCAAACCGTTGGTTACTGTCTCCCCAGCTGCTACGTTACAGCACTTATCTCCTCCACTCTGCTCTACAGTGTGCGAGGCAGGCGAGTGAGAGATGCAGCAAGTCGTGAGCGAATATGACGGTAGTCTTCCCCACATCCCATGGGTTCTTGCATACACAAGACAACACAAAAAAAGCCGTGTCCCCGAGCTTTAGAAACAGTCGACACCGCATCTGCAAATACACACGGACACAGCAAGGGTCCTCGTCGTCCGATAAACCCCAGATCTCATCATTCTGGTCATAGCTCTCCCCCTTGGACCGAGCTACTGCTGCTGCTGCTCATCCTCCTGCAAGCCACAAGGCTCAGAGATTTGCCCTATATCATCGGCCCGCGGGTCTCAGACAGGCACCTTCAACGTACGAAACCAACCCCACATTGGTGGCCGGCGCGTAATCCATCATGCCAGCCTCGCCATATCTTGACCAACTGAACCAGGATGGCTTCGTCGTCATCAAGTCCATTGTCGACAAGGACAAGCTTGACGCTCTGCGCGAGGCCAGCACCAAGGCCGCCGACTTGGCGCGCGGTGGGGGATGGCCGCACGTCCGGACCGTGGGCAAGCAGTTCCCCCCGTGGGATGCCAGCCAGGCTCGCGAGCACGGAATCTGGGGCGTTCAGCACCTTATGAAGCCCGACCTACCAGGTCACGAGCTCTTCACCGAGCTATACTTTTCCGACGCCGTCATCGGAATCGTCAGGCAGCTTCTCCAGTGCGAGGATGACCAGCTCATCATGGAGCTCTTCAACATGCTGGTGAGACCCGACAAGGATTTTGAGTTGAGGTGGCATCGCGATGACATCCCGGCCGAGGCTATGCCCCAAGAGGAGATGGAGCGGCTCGGGAAGCACGCGTATCACGCCCAGTACAACTTTGCCCTGTGGGAGGATGACTCCCTGATCGTCGTGCCCGGCTCTCACAGGCGCGCCAGGACAGACGTCGAGCGAGACGCCGATCCCTTTGCCAAGTCACTGCCAGGCCAGCTTATCGTCAAATTACAGCCCGGAGACATTGTTTTCTACAACAACAACATCCTGCACCGTGGCGTATATAGCAGCAGTAAAGAACGCATGACACTGCATGGTTCCGTGGGCCATGTACAGGGCAGCGCTCTGCGAGCGAGGAACGTCTTGCAGCACGGGGTTGGCAGCTGGGTCGACAAGTGCGCCTTTGGGCCGCTCGAGGACGCCCAGAGGCGGAGGGCAGAGGGCATGAGACAACGCCTGGTCCGCCTGGGCAGCGAGAGCGGTCAGGTCGGCTTCTCGCTTCAGGGTTGAGACCCCCAAAGTCCAGAGTCCAAGGCCCAAGGAGAGCAAGAGGGAAACGGTTTGATGTCATATCTGGCTTGGTGCCTGAACAAGATGGCGGGTCTGGGCATAAAGATTGGTGCCGAGAGGGGTGCGGTACAACTCCCGCAACGGGTCTCATCTCGGGCGAATGAGGCAGCCGAGAATGCTCGAGGGGATCTGATTCGCGACCTCGATGCTGATTCCCCCTGCTGCTGCTGGCCCTTGAGAGCCCGCATGTGCTTCAGCGATAGGTAATACACATGTACCGTTAATGTGAGATCAAGCTGGCCTATACAGTAGCCCTGCCCCCTCTCAGCCGCCAGGTCTCCCCGTCGGATGGCCATGATAGGTCAGCAGCCGAAAAGATCTGACTGACCATCGAGTTGATTCCGTCCTGTGCTGTGGCCCTGGCTGAATGCGGCACAAGTGGCATGGTGGCCGAGGTAGATAGTCTATCATGTCCCGGACAACAAACCGAGATCCCGAGCCTTTGACGAACAACCCCTCCGGCACAACTGCACTACCTCAACAACAACGGTGAGACGATTTGACATCCGGGGCAATCTGGGGGATGCCAACTCAACCCCCCCACATCCCAATTACCCCGGGATCGGATGTCATCTCGTCGGAATCATCTGGGGACCCCAGATTCGAAGACGTGGAGCTTGAAACCTTGAGCAAGCCAGCAGCCTCTTGATCGCAGGACACGTGCATTGACGTGATAATAACGGACCGGAGAGGAAGCCGGTGGTTGGACGCTCGGAAGTCGTTGGGGGGATTCGTTACACGGCGGGTGTTTGTTGCGGGATAAGCGAGTCATTCTGGCAACCCGTGTGTTCTTGACCAGAGGAATTGCCCCGAGAACAGTGCCTATCCGTCGGCTCCATTCCGGCATGAGAGAGGGGTGGGCTCGGCTTACACTCAGGACGACCCCATGGGGAGATGAAGCCTTGCACCTGGAACGCGGGGCAGGTAGAGCTTCAGCCGTGCTAGTGGTGCCGTGGATAATGGCCCCTTGTCACCCATCATCTTCAGCGGCCCATCTCTGGTGCGGGACGGGACCGCATTAGGGTTCCAAGAACAGAACGTACACACGCTCGCACCCTCGCTGCATCTTCGCCGGCGGGCATGGCATGGCGCGCGAGGAGACGATGAGCTCATACGATGCAGAGACTCATGGTTGAGCCCGAGATGCCTGCAAGACCAGTCCGGGGGCCAGATCCAAAATCTACCCCACACGCACCGGCCATGGGGGTCTCCGCACCTCCACAACCATGGACAACCGCTTGACAAGGGTCACTGGGCTCGCCTGGCTCGTCCGTCAGCGAACACTTTTATTTCCCACCTCTGTTGAATCCGGAAGGTTTTGCCTCCATGAGATGTCTTAAGCGAGCCCTGGACGAACCTAAAACTTCATGGGCTCGCCGAACTGAGACCAGATCGAGGTAGGTAGGTAAACAGTCGCCCGGTACGCCAGACAAGAGCCGTCCACACCGAGTCTGTAGCCGTACCCAGCTAAACGAGGCTGTCTGGAGCCCAGCAACCTTTGTCTGGACTACGTCGTTGATTCAACAAAGTCGCTACAACAGGCCCCCAACATAAAGGCAAGCATCAGAAGGCGGCCGTTGACAGGGACCCTGGACCTTGGCGTGGAGGCTGACTGCCGCCGTTTCTAGTGGTGGTGTTGCAGTTGCGTGGAGGCGAGGGAGGGCGCAGGTGGAGGCAGAGACAAAGGCGAGCATATGGAGGAGCTGGAGTCTTGTACTTGTCGCTCAAGGTGTTTGCCTTCTGGCCGGATGCGAGCATGGCCTGCATCGGACACCGACAAGCCCACCAGAAGCAAATTGCCATCATCTTGGGAGGACGAGAGATCTTGGCCCATCCCTTGATACCCCAGCTGCCTCAGATACCCTCCTGAGTTCTGACCGCTGAAAGGGGAAACATGGGGGAGTTGACGTTGTAGAGTGTCTGCCTTGAGTCCTTCTCTCTCCTTGACCTGACGATGATTCTCAATGTGTTGACGAAAGTGCCAACAGGAGTGTCTTTTCCTCAGACCGTCTTCGTTTCCCTTGACCCTTGTGTCTTTTCATACTGCATCGTTGACGGGGCTAGTCCATGTCCATGGCGTTGCTCATGCTCCTTTGCTCCGCATCGGACTCACCCCCGCTTTCCACTCTCAACGAAAAGCGGCTTGCATTCCCATCTTCCGAGCATCCACATGGCGGCAAAGTCTCGAGGCAACGGCGCGAAGAGCGGCTGTGGGGAGGGAATGGAACTTGGCGTGATTGGGCAGAAAAGTTGTGAAAGTTGTTGATGTTTAAGCTGCACGGGAGGATGAGGTTGCAAACAGTTTCACTTGTATAAGTGTATGTGAAGCAGGGGGTTGAATAAGAGAGACGATAATGCAAGGAAGACAACGACGATCAGGAAACGAAGATGCCATGGCTTGACGCCAGTCATCAAGTGCATACCTGGGATCATCAGGTTGGACGAGACGATGCAGCATCTTGGTCAGGAGAAGCAATCAAAGGGGTCCGTCCTGCTAGGTACTGTAACAGATGGCTGATGCATGCAGAATCTGGGGTTTGGCCTAGGGCTGGATGACGGATCGGATTTGAACGAGATTGGATGATTCGAAGCAGATAGGCTGAACTAGAAGTTGAGGAGAGGGAGAAGCCAAGATGGATGGATTGGCCATGGTGTGGTGATGACAAGACCGATGGCTCTTTGGCAAGAGCGAAAAAGAAAAAGTGGGAACGGAAGGTTAGCGCGGTTGGGCGGGAAGACTAAGCTTAGGAAAGAGCTGGGAACATCGTCATGGCGTCCAGGGGAAAGCAGCGGTCTCTCCAGCCAACTCAGTGTCCTGACCTCTGGGTTTCTTCGCCTTTACTCCAGAAGAGGCAGGGTAAGGCGACTGCCATTGTCGGTAAGTGCTAAGTACCTTACCTGCCGTAACCAGGTAGCCTGACGATGGGCCTATTGCCAAGTGTCTCATTGGCCGGGGTCGCGACAGGGACACGTAAAAAAATCCTGCTTGCATGGGGGACCCAGAAGGCCAAGTGGGACATTTTGGACAAAGTCTCCAAACCAGAATGCGGAGATTCGACCCCAGATGCACTTGCCCCATGGGGGCATTTTCGGTACAATAGAGGTACCTCCCTCCTTCACCTTGCTTGACCTGCCTGCAGTGCTCGCTGTGCCTGTGCTAGATGGGGGGACACGCTGGGGAAGGGTAAAACGGCAAGAGCGGCCCTAGACAGCACCAAGGAACGGACGTCGGGCCGGCAACTGTTACAAATCCCGCCGTTACTGTACCGATAACAGCAGCAACAGCTACAGCTACAGCTACAGCTCTGCAGCTGGAATGGCTGCCACGAATCATCAGCTGTTTACCATCCATCTTTGCTTCTTTGCCTTGGAAACCTCGACTTCGTACCATCCCCCTGCGTGCTGTGGCTGCCAGAGAATGCACGAATCGACACATGCCCAGGTCTGCCCAGGACTGCCCAGATTTCTCGTCGTTGCATGTGCCTCCGCCTCTGCTCTGCGGCTTTCGCCCCGGGATTTTTTGACGGGCTCCAGCTCCAATGTGAGCACACCCCCAAACCCCCCGGCGGCCTAGACCCAGAGACCAGCCCTTGACTCCGCCACAAGCTTGGCTCTGCCGTTTTACTTACGTTGCCTCGAGGTTCAGGTAGCCAAGGTACAGTACGTAGGAAGGTTGTCAACTTTGCTGGCGTAGGGCGCAGTCCAGAGATTCTCCGGCCAACTCTTCTGCACTCCGTCATCTCCGCGACGGAACGACATGGCTGTGGCCGGCGGCTCTGTCAGATTTGCACAGACTGCTTCTTTACTTTTGATAGCTGATCTGATATCTCCTCTGCTTGCCGCGCCTATGGAGCAATGGTTGCCGTCCACTGGGTAATCCTTCATGCTCACGTTTCTTTTTCCTCCTGTCCCTTTGTCCCTCCACACCTTTTGTGGCTGTCTTTCACGCAGATCCAGTGGCTCCTTGGAGACGCATTCCCCAGATTGATGCATTCACCCACTCACACTCTTGGTTATTCCCTCTCCACACTTTCTTTTTACGACGGGAATTAATTAATAATTATCTCGTGCGTGCGCACAGCTGATGCATTCATTTACGTACCTCCACCTCAAGTAACCGCCTGTCTGCCGACTCAATCTCGTCCTACGGATACTTGAACCGCTAGATACCGCTACGCCGCCTAACCCCCCGGAGAAGGCGGAAGTACCTTGGGGGTCTCGTCCCTCCTTCCACCTCCAATTTCCCCGCCCTGGCCCTTGCGCCCGCGCTACGCCGTCATACCTTGCCTAACTCGGCAGCAAACTCCATCCTCGACACCTCTCTTACAGTGCACAGTTCTGACGGTACGACTCTTGTACCTTGCCACACCATTCCTGCTTAGGAACTTATCTCGAGCTCCCATCTTGCCTCCTCTCTTCCCCTCTTTGCCCTGGTCTTGTCACGGCCTTGCTCTACAGACGCCCCCGTGCCGCGGAAAGGAACTCGGTCCCTTCAGACGCTGGGCGCACCGACGTGGCAAGCCATCTTACTCGTCACTCAGCTCACTCGGTATACACCACCGCCCACTGCCTTCGCCGTGAACTTGGCGAGGAGAGACATTCATCCCTCCTCCTAGCACCAGCACCTAGGTAGCCAGTCATTGACCCGGCTCTGGCTCTCGTCAACTCTCACTCGGCTTCTGCCACCCCGAGATTCCAGTTCCAGTTCCCAGAAGCCTCCTTGCTCGCCCCAGGTTTTCACGAATCCCCAGGTTCTTTTCCCCGGGTTCCATCCCATCCATCTCATCATACATCCACCTCCTCTCCATCTAGCCCGATCCTGAGCCAGTTCGTCGGGTGCTAAACCGAGACCTGGAATGCAAACCTTGACACGGCCATCCACTTCGCTTGCTTCTCCATTTCCTCCGTGGAGAGAGGGTCCCCTGCTGGCTCTGCATTCGCCTTGTGTCCCTCTCACATCTTTTCTGTTCTTCTGGGTCTCTCCCCTCTTTCATCCACATCTACATCCACACATTTGCCCGAGCCTACCGCCTCCCGCCGCTCGGCACACGACCTAGATCGACCTCGACGTCGTCAGAAACACCGTGGCCTTTTATCGTCAGGACACGAAACAGCCAAAGCTGGAGCGTCTGATAACTCGGAAACAACACCGATAAAGCACTGGCGACTCGGAGTCATCAGCCGAGCTCTCGCCGGCTAGATTCAGTTCCTCCACCTCCGTCACCACGTCCAGAGTTGACCACGTCTGGGGGTACACACCTCCTGTACCTCGCGGCCCAAGAGGGGGAACAGCCGAAATAGCACAGGAGAGGGGAAGCGCTAAGGGGTGTTTTGAGGCTTGCCTGTGCCCATCCATTATCTCTACAGTACCTCCAGTCTTGTACCTTGGCGGCCGTGCCCTCCTCCCTCACTCTGTCTGCCCCCCCGTAACCCCCGATCCGACGCTCCCCCGTCCGCGGAAGACATCCCATCCTTCATTGCCTACCTTCCCATCCCTATCCCTCCTTCTCGCGTTCACGGGCCACCGTCTATTTCTCTCCACATGCCATGCTCTGCCCTTAACGCACCCCGCAATCCGCCATCTTTGCCTGCATCTCCCCAGCTCCAAATCTGTCTCGCCTTTTCCCTCTCTTCCATCTCTTCCATTTCTCCTCAACTCTTCTCCCCACAATTTGATATCTTGAATTACGTGAACGAACCGACTGCTCTGAGGCCTTGCCTTCTCAGCAACCGCGTTCACTATGCTTGCCATTCAGTCTATGGAGGGCCCTCCTCCTCCTCGTCCCCTTCCTGGTCCCCCGGCGCCTCTCGTCGCCCCAGAGCCCACCGAAGTTCGCCAGCCAAAGCCCAAGACGCTGCCCTGCAAGTACTGCAGCAAGCGGTTCAGGTCAGTTACCATGTGAACTAGATCCTCGTCTGAATGTTGGATATGCTGACCATGTCTCGGGATGCAGACGCGTTGAGCATGTCCAACGACATGAACGTACTCACACCAAGGAGAAGCCATTTTCATGTGGTTGGGATCGCTGCGGAAAGACCTTCGGACGAAGGTACGTTATGCTATGCTCTAGTTCCGCTATATCCCACCGTTCCTCAGCCCGTCCCACCTGGCCACTCACTCATCACTTATCACACAATTACCTAACGTTGTCCCCCTGCTCATTCTCTTTCTCTTTCTGTTGTCGTTCATGTCTCATCCTAACCACGCTTCACTCCTGATCATCGCCCAAGTCCTCTACACATATGCTTACATGGACATCAGGGACCTTCTCGTTAGACACGAGAAGCTCGTGCACCTCAATGAAGGTAGCAAGGATAACAACCGCCCCAGGAAGTTGTCATCTAATACTTCCACTGCATCTCACAAGAGCTCTGTATCTGAAGGTCAGATCAGCGCCGAGGCCATAGCCTTACAGCATCACAACGCAGCGCGACCTGCACCACCTCAACAGCCGTTGCCTCAACCGCAGCAATTCCACCATGGACCAGTTCCTCCTCAGGGGCCTCCTCAGGGTCCCCAAGATCCGCGCGCACAGGCCAGACCCGGAGCATGCAATCTCGATCTCTTGTCTGACGCCGCCCTCGCAAGCTCAGGCAACGCCGTCCAGGGACCGACCAATGGAGCACCTCCACCACATTCCCCAGATGCTCGAAGAAAAAGCAGCTATGGCGACACTATCGTGGCATATACGACTGATCGACCTCGAGAAGACCAACCTCTAGGATCTGGTTATGTGCCCCAACAGCCTCCCAATGGCTCCTATGACGACTATAACCCTTTCCTGGACGAGTTCGCCTCTTCTTCGCATTTCCTCCCTCCCAATTTCGAAACCGAGCAGCAGATGATGTGGTCCCGAAGTCAAGGAGGCGCAGCTCAACGCCGATCGTCCAAGTCGGCACTGTTCCCAGGACGCTTTCCGAACATGCCGGCCGATGCGCGAGACTCGGCGGACCCTGCAAACCGAGGACTTGATGATTCAGCTCGGGCATCAGCGCTACGCATTTCTGTCGCCGATCATACCGTGATCAAGAACAGACTGGATGAATTTTCTGCCGTTCTCCCGAATGACTTTGTGTTCCCGTCTCGGCATACTCTGACGAGATTCCTCGAGGGCTACATTAGTGGTCTTCACGAACACTTGCCCTTCTTGCACCTTCCCACGTTCTCGCCCGCCGAAGCTGCCCCCGAGTTGCTGCTTGCTATTTTGGCCGTGGGAGCACAATACCGCTTTGAGAAGAACCGAGGCTATGCGTTGTGGTATGCCGCAAAGGCGGTAGCAATGGAGCAGATTCGACGGAGGCGCATCTCCGAGGTTCATGCCTTGTTGCCAACTGCAGCGGCTTACAGTCCTCATTCTACTAGACCCTCGCCTAGTGCCACATACCGCCATTCGTTTGCATCTGCCCAGTCAGAGCGTCCGGCAACCCAGGATACGCATCGAGAGCCTTAGTAAGTAATTTGTGTGTCGAGCAAGAGATTTATTTTAACCATTATGTGCAGCTCTCCCAACACCCCCCAGGCAAGAATCGAGACAATTCAAGCAGTCTTGCTCCTTTTCGCCGTCGGCCTCTGGGGCGTACCGACGATTCTTCACGAAGCATTGTCGTTGCAGAGCAACCTGGCCATCTTGATTCGGGAAGAAGGACTTGTGGCCGAAGTAAGCCAGAGTGCTGTCAATGACTGGGAGACTTGGATTCGACTTGAAACTGCCACGCGGACAAAGCTTGTTGCTTACTGTTTCTTCAACCTCTGCAGTATCGCTTACAACATGCCGCCTCTGTTACTGACATCAGAGTTGAACCTTCTACTGCCGCAACGGGGCAAACTCTGGAGGGCGGAGTCGGCTTGGCAATGGCAGGAAATGCGCCAGTCGACGCCTATGATCGAGCTCACCTTGCACGACGCCTTTTCGCGACTCTTTGGACGGACGAACCAAGGGCTCCCACAGCACTTGTCGTCATTCGGAAGCTATGTTCTGATTCACGCGCTGATCCAGCACATCTATCTGTTGAAGCAGACATCGTTTGCAACTGGTCTTCCGTACAACATTCACCGAACGATGAAGCCCCAGGATGTGGAGGAGGTGTCACAGGCTTTGCGGGTGTGGCAGACCAGTTTCGAGGACCAGCATCAGCTCAGGGCAGCCGAGTCGGGTCACTACAGCGTGTCGGACTCGATCGAGGGCGGGACGTTGGATTTCACGGCGACGGCTCTGCTTCGACAAGCGTACATCCGGCTGTATACTGATGTGACTCCGTCTACCGCGCTCGAGACCAGGGATCCGCTTTTGGTGGCGTCGGCCCTGAGCAGGACCCCCTTGCTAGTCCGAAGTCTAAGACTGCACCGGGCAGTGTTCCAAGCGATCCATGCGCTGTCCATGTTGGTGAAAGCGGGCGTCAACTATGTGGCCAGGACAAAGTCGGCCGAATGGAGCATTCAACACTCACGTGAGTCATGACATCAATGCGCCTCTTGTTTCATCAGCCTGCTAACCATTGCTTGACAGTGTGCAACTTTGAATGTGCTATTCTGGTAGCCAAGTGGCTCCTGACCATCGCGGCGATTGGGCCCAACGACGCTACAGCTTCGCCAGAGGAGAAGAACCTCCTGGAGATGGTACGGCGGATGCTGGATGAGACCGAATTTGCGGTTCCGATCGACCCTTCGCTAGCGGGACCCAACTCGGGACACGGACCGAACGAGTCGGCAACGAGCGATAGCGCCAAGCTTCGACAGCTGGCCAGCGCGGTGGTTCGGCTTTGGGCTGAGACGTTTAAAGGAACGCACATCTTTGAAATTGTCAAGGTGATGGGGTCCAGTCTTGACGCTTACGCGGACTTGATTGACAAGCCGCGAGAGAGAACTCCTCCGGTTTGAACGGCGGCTGAACCAAGCAGTATTGATGCGGTTTCGTTGAGGACGGCAGGGCTACTGGGATGAATACCCTTGGAATTTCTTGGCGTCTGGCTTGAAGGGAGCAATGGTGACAGGTGCGGTGCAGACACCTGTCGAGGCTCACAGCAAAATTTGGGCGGGTTTGTTTGTGATTTGAGGTCATGATGGTTTACGACATGGGATTATCGTGTACACTAGGCGTTTTGGACGGACGGACATGGTTCGAGTCACCTTGATGACAAATCAACATGATGAGGCTAGGTATGGTTTAGCTACTTGGGTGCTTTGTGGATGAGATGGGTAGGGCAGTTGGGAGACAACAAGAAACAGTTGATATTTATGTGTTTAAACTAGACTCGATGCTTGACGTGAGACCGAGCATGTGTATCTAGGTACGTGGTGTAAGACTTGTACTCGTGACACGACCTGAAAATGGTGTCAGTTGACGTAGTTTTGTTTGGCAAGACACTGCCAAGTCGATAGAGTATGGGCATGCAGGTAATAGGAGGAGAGGTGTTGTTCAAGTCCATCATGTGACGAGGTTGGTGGTGCTGGTACGTGCACGCCGGGGGGATGGATCCCCCGTCTCCATCTCCCCACAAAGGAACACGCACGGAGACGGAGATGCAAGGCAAGATGGAGAAGCATGTGAGCGCCCGAGTGTGGGGAGGGGAAGGGGGAACAAGAGCCGAGAGTGGAGGGCGAACTTGACAAGTGACAAGGTGGTGATAAGCGGAGACTTGGTTCCTGTGCCTCGGCATCCCGAGGTGTCAAGGTTGTTTTCTGGAAACATCAGCCTCGGTCTTTTTTTCTGTATTAATCATACATCTCCGCCTGCTGTTATAGACTTGATTTGTAGATCTTTGTTTCTGCGATTTTTATTTCTTGTCTTTTTGTATTGCAACGTCATCTTTGACATTTCCCGCCATGCCGTTTGCGACTGAACTTACCCGCCGCCTGGGCATCAGAGGTTCGTATCATCATGAAACACCATGACATCTGTTACTAACGAGTATCAGTGCCTGTCGTCCAGGGCGGCATGATGCACGTAGGCACGGCAGATCTGGCATCTGCCGTGTCCAATGCTGGCGGCCTGGGCATCATCACGGCCCTCATCTTTCCCACGCCAGCCGCCCTCCGCGACGAGATCCGTCGCTGCCGCACCCTCACGCGCAAGCCCTTTGGCGTCAACATCACCCTCCTGCCCGCCATGGTTCCTCCTGACTACGGCGCCTACGCCCAGACCATCATCGACGAGGGCATCAACATTGTCGAAACGGCTGGCAACTCTCCCGGACCCGTCATCTCGCAGCTCAAGAAGGCCGGCGTCACCGTGCTGCACAAGTGCACCACCATCCGCCATGCCCAGAGCGCCATCAAGCTCGGCGTCGACTTTTTGAGCATTGACGGTTTCGAGTGCGCCGGCCACGTCGGCGAGAGCGACATTACAAACTTTATCCTCCTGAGCAAGGCGCGTCAGACCCTCAAGGTGCCCTTCATCGCCAGCGGCGGCTTCGCAGACGGCCAAGGTCTCGCCGCCGCCCTGGTCCTCGGCGCGAGCGGCGTCAACATGGGCACGCGTTTCATGTGCACCCAGGAGGCGCCTATTCATATTAAAGTCAAGGAGGAGATTGTGCGCGCGCAAGAGACTGACACGACGCTGCTGCTGCGTCGGTGGAAGAATACGAGCCGCCTGTACAAGAACAAGGTCGCCGAGGATGCGCTCAAGATTGAGCGGGAGAGCACTACGGGAGAGTTTTCAGAGATTGCGCCGTATGTGAGCGGTAAGAGAGGCAAGGAGGTGTTTATCAACGGAGACACAGAGCACGGAGTAAGTTTTCTTCTTTTCAGAAAAAGGAACAATTACTGACTTTGATTTCTAGGTTTGGACCACAGGACAGGTTATCGGTTTGATTCATGATATTCCTACCTGTGATGAGCTCGTCAGCAGGATCGAGAAGGAGGCAGAGACTACACTGAAAGAGAGACTCTCGCTGATTGTGCCAGAGTCGAAGCTATAGAGCTAGACCTAGAGAGATGGTTCACCTGTATGATTTGTTTTTAGAACTGTTGATGTTGTTTTAGACGCATCTATAAGCGCGCTATAGAGTTTGCCGCAACTCTTTTTGATCTAAGAATCTATGCACGAAAAATCCCGCCCAACTCCGTTCCATTGTCCATAAAAAAGCCAGTTCTCCTTTTCACTTCGTGTATCTCATCCCTGTGCCTGTTGGAAATCCTGTAGTCTATGAAACGCCGAGTCCAGTCTATGCCGCTTCATCTGATCCGGCGATCCCGTCTGTTGTGCTTGGGGTTGTGGCCGCTGGACGATCAGCTCTGGGACGCCGCGGCTGTCGAGGGACCACTCCTTTGCCTGACAGAGGCTCACGCCTGTTTCAATCAGCGAAATCTTGCCACCCGGTCTTCCCATTCGCCATCCTGCTGGCGTCGTGCGAGGGCCTTCGTCGTAGGCTGCGTCTGAGGTGAGGTGGAGGTTCATCTCGAGGATGGCACCGCGGAGGCCGCAGTAGACCGTCTCTGATAAATCAGACGCCTTGGCTAGGCAGTAGATTCTGTCTAATGTCGGACTCCCAATGTGCAGTGTGGCATCAGGTCTCCAGTAGTTCCGCCTCGATAAGCCATGCCACGGACACGCCGTTCCGTCTGCAGGACGACACTGCTGGCATTCTGGAGCCCAACCCGATCTCCACATCTTGTGGTCGTCCTTTTGGCTGGGAAAAGGCCACTGGGCCGAGCAAGGGAGAGCCGTCGTGTGGTGGTACGGCTTGGGATACCGAAAGTCAAAGAGACGAATGTCCGGGGCCGTGTTGCTACCGGCGACGAAACGCTCTGTGCCGTAGACGAGGAGGGAGCTACCGGCCTCGTAGGGCTGGAAACGGTCCCGGTAGACGGCGTCCTGGGCCGAGGGGGTGCGGATATCAAAGAGTCTGACCAGAGGTTAGCAACTCGATTCGAGGTGTATATCAGAGAATATCCTCACCTATATGTCCCGTCATCCCACGCACTTAACAGCAGATTCTCGTTGCCTCCACCCCTGACAGGTTCAATGGCCCGGATCGTCGTCTTTTCTCCCAGTCTCACCTCTGTGAGAGCAGCAGCGTCATCAAGCGGCCTTGGGTTGGTGGCAGCATTGCTAAACTGTATCCCCGTCGGCGTGAGTTGTCCCCAGCGAAGAGGATTTCGACTTCCACCTAGAGCACAGGCCACAACGTCCTTGCTCATGAATTTGGCGCTGCGTAGGAGTGATGCCTCGTCGTTGGGACTTGCTTGGGAAAAGTCGTAGTACGCCACCGGGCTTGTTTCCGAGGTGTTTAGGTCGTGAAGGGTGAGGACCGAGCCCTTGCCGCTCGCCAGAAGGTTGCTTTGGGAGTGCCACTGTAGAGAAGATACTGCGAGCTGTCCTGGAGATTTCCTCATAGGATCAGACGCATGGTTGAGGAGGGTGTCGTCTGCTGGCTTGAGGTTTCTCAAGGGAGTTGTAAAGTTGTCCTTGGCTGAGAGAACTTGGATATCCCCGTTGGCCCTCCCAACCACGACACCTGCAGTTTCCTCATCTTCTATCACCGAAACTGCCGTCACATCACCAGTTCCAGCTCGGTAGCCAAGGGCCTGCCCCTGAAGCTGGTGCCACACATCTGGCTGTCGCTTATCCACCGGCTTCACCCGTACCAAGAGGTTCTCACCCACACCCGCAGCAATGATCTCATCCTCATGTGACGATGATAGACGAGCATCGAGGACGGAATGAAAAAGCACAGATTGGCTTCCACTGACCCTTCGCTGAAATCTTCCCGGCTGCTGCTTCTTCTCATACAGCACATTCATCCAAAAGCCGCGCTTCTCCCAGCACTTGTCCAGGTACGTGGCGCGATCTGCAAGCATGCCCCATGAGGTGCCCAGACCAGTAGGCACATCGAGAGACGGGAACCGGGTCTTGACAAAGGTGCGCCATCCGTCCTGGTGGATGAGACCCTGCGTGCGCCGGCTCAGGGCCGCGACGTGGGCGACGTCGCGGGCCGTGTCGAGGTATTCGACAATGTCGAGGATGAGATCATCTGGGAGGCTCACCAAAGACTTCTTTTCCATGGTTGTATCTTTGTTGTTGATTTGTTGTATTGCTCGAGGAGCATTTTTTCGCGAAAAATCGTTGGTCTAGTTGTTTGGTTGTGGATGAACTTTTTTTTTTTCCTGACTGAGGCAACCCTTTGTACTTTTATCAACCACCAGCCAGTCCTAGACTTTGGCCTGTTCAGCCTTGCAGGCTCCAACGACTCTTCAATAAGGATGACTCTAGCTGTGAGTCATAAAATGTTGGTTTGCCATGGATGGACAACATAAGCGGGAGGCGAGGCAATGTTGCTAAAAACAGAGGGCGTCATAGCGGGTCTAGCTTACTTGGGTATCACGTTCCGATAGATGCATATGAATAGACGCTGTTGCTTGATTCCTGCGGCAATCATCCGTCTTAATTAATACAAACATTGAAATGTTTTTGCTAAGATGGGATAAAATGAAATAAAATGAATTAATTTGAGTTGAAGTAAATGCGCCTGTTATATCTATAGCTCCATCATTACAATATCAGTCTTGGTAGGAAATTGGAGTTGGGAACACAGCAACTTAACGACACTAATTGATCAACCTCCAAACTCGCCATTTTTTTGTTCGGGCAATAACTCGTGCATTCTGCCCGATGAACATAAGGAAGGATTAATAAAGAGAGAGTTATGCAAAAGACTCTGGGAACCAATCCGTTTCCTCCAGCCCACTCCGTCCCCGTCTCTTCCACCGTTGTCTATCCTTATCCCACTCCCACTCTTTATGGCCCGGATCTGTGTCAAATTCGGACATCTGGCCTTGATTAAACCAAGGTTCTCCATACTCTTCCGTCTCTGCTCCGCCGACTTGCGCAGGGCTACCGTCTTCTATCGTCGCTTGTGGGGACGAATTCTTAACGAAGATCCAGCTGTCAGGCGAAGACACCTCATATACCAGGTCGTCCGCATCTAACCCGGTGCTGATTGAACTCTCAGTCTCCTCGGATTGTGATACAGTGTCTGGAGCTGCAGCCCTGACGGGTCGGGGAAAATTGTTGACCGCTGGCTGACGGTCATGCTTGATGGCTTCAATACGCTGACAGAGTATGCTGGCCCAGGTCTTGGCAGACATTTCCCCCTCGAGGATAAAGCCACAACTCAAGGCAAGGGATTTGACAAAAGGAACATCTTCAAACTTCTTTCTGAGCTCTGAATGACTCAGCCTTATAAGCTGCTCGACAACAGCAGCGATCCTAAGCCAGCCCTCCCAGGAGGAATTTAGATGGTTGAAGGAGTTGAACAATGGCTGCTGACTGGCCAGGGAATCCTTCCAATTGCCGCAACCCACTCCTCGCCCAAAGACGACATCGTGGTCCAACTCGGATACCGCTCGCAAGTGACTCGTCTCGGTGCCTTTGTCGAAGATGGCCAAACGCCAAGTAATTTGGACTATGAGATGGATGCCATTATGCCCACGAGGAACCAGAGACCCAAAGGCCTTTTCTACAAAGGCGATTGAAATGTATCCGCCGTCGGACTGGTTCCAGAATAGGGCTATGGCATGGATCGGGGTGGACCTGTGGAGGGAGAAACCCCCCTGTATTTTGTAAGGCCTGGCGGAGCTGAACTCGGTGGATAGACCCGTGATAGTGATTCTCCCTTTGTGGCATTGCATTGCGAGTAGACCTGTTCCGGGCGTTGTCAGCCGAACCTTTCCGTTTCTCCAGTCGCTTGGAGCTCAACTGGGGAGAATTGAGACGTACCAGTGTCGGTACACTAGTCATAAGGTAGGCAGCGGGAAGCGACACTTTGCTCCGAGAGCTTCACGATCCATGAGGGCCCATTGAGGCTCGAAGATAGTGCCAGGGGTTAGGTTTGCGGCCGGACATTGACCCCTTTTGAACATTGACTGGTCGGCAACGAAGTGCAAAGAGGGACGCCGGGGCTGAGTTTATGTAGTCACTTTATTGGCGTATTGGGAAGGTCTTCCAGGGGGTCTCATGCCGCCACATTTCTATTCCTATTCGCCTCACTTTGCAGCCAGCCTGATTACGAATGACCATGATTATCACCACACTTTCTTGTCTTTCCAGCGAGGAGATCGAGTCAAATCTTAACTATGCCACGTCATCCATCTCCCTTCAACCGCCGTATCTTCTAATTGTCATTTCGATTCAAAGTGTGGTACGATAGGTCTCAATGTGCAATCCCCAGCCGCCTCCCAGCCTGCAACGCGACGTCATGCGACCAGAACCAACGCATGCAAGATGGGAATTTACAAAGTCTGCCGGGGCTATCAACCTATCACATGTGCTGTCTCTCCCGTTTCTTGACCTGTCACTGTGATTCTGCGGTGCCGATATGCAGCATCAGGCTCTCACAGCCTTGGGACTTTGCTTTTGACAAGCTCAACGCGGAGCAAAGCGCAACACGTGGACCTTCGAAGCCCTCGGGCTTGCAGGTATTGTGCTCGAAGCTGTCATTATATGGTCGGGCTGCCCCAAATACAGCCCTCAAACCCTGCATAGGAGGACCGTTGCTGACCCCCCCAGGTTGCCTAGTCCACCTTGCAGCGTCCGTCTCCCTTTGGGAATTACATACGGACGCTATCTACCGGCCTGAGTAGAAAGGTGAGGCTCTAGAAACTGAGGGGGAGAGGGGATGTCCTTGCATTGATAAATTTCTAACGTTTACCTATCCAATTATGGGCGTCGTCCTTCACTCCTCCCCCTCTTCTCACATACGCCCGACTTGAGCTTTAAACCTCGCCCCGTCTGTAGGGACTGGCAACGAGGCTCCTCTTGAACTGCTTCCTGGGAATGCCACTGTGCACTTGCCCCCCAATGGTGCCATGTACTCTCACTTCTCCAAGCCTGCCCCAACCACATGACTGCGCAACCGACTGTGGAGGAGATGACAAAGGCTCGACAACGCAACCCATCTAGAAAGAAAGAGTCCAGGCTACTCAAAGAAATATTTCGTCCCGAGTTCATTGCAGATCTGGATAGAGATCTCAAACACGGGAAGCGGCTCAATACAGGGCACCCTGCATCCGCTCAGGCCTCGGCCAGCCAGCCAGCAGGGAGTACACGCAACGTGAATACACCCTCATACTCGACTATCGCAAGCACCACACCATCGTCGTTTAGCTTTTCTGGGGCCCTTCTTACTGAAACATACCAGCCTCCTGAGGCGGGCGGTCAACCGCTCTTCAGCCCGGGCTCCAACCTCTACCATCTCGGCACGACTACAGGATATCATGCACAGCACCCTACCCCTGAAACCCTCACCACCATGGACCCCAACAATATAAATGGCTATGGCTATCAGCCATATGATTACACTCAAGACACCCCCGGCATCGACTTTGGGACCGTTGATACTTGGGCCCAACGCAGCTCTCTGTCGACCGGGGTTTGGAGCACCCAAGGCCAGTATAGCCGCTCCTCTGTACAGACACCAAGCAACACAAATACGTTCAGTCAACAGGCTGAAGAGCAGCAGCTCCAGCCTATCTTTGACTTGTCTTCGGTCCGGGTCCAGTCTGTCTGGATCAGGAGACCGAACTACCAATGGACATCCATTGACGTTTACGACAACCCAAACATGCGGCGGAGTTACCTCACCCACGGCGCTGCAATGGGAGCCGGCTGGTCTCAGCACGAGCTGATGACATTTCCTCCTGGGAACCACGGCCGGAACTGGACCCAAGATGGGGGTCTGGCCCCTACTTACTGGGTCACCGCTGACACCGCGGGTGACGGCCTTTTTGGCTTCCCAGAGACGACGGAGCATTTTGGCATCTACCCGCTTCCCCAGTACCCAGGGACTACTGCCGGGCTCATCATGGGCTCGGACCTGCGGAGGAAGCTGTTTCCGCAGCAAGGAGGTGGCACTGGCCATGCTTCCCAGTCCTTCAACAACTAAACCGATACGTTCACACTACCTACCTTCGTTCCGATATCAACAAGCACGTTCAAATACCAACAATTTACATTCCGGCATTAGTCACCACGTTCAGCATTTTGCAATCCTCAAATTGAGGAATGGATCAATCCCATGGCCCATGGCCGTACCTAAGGACTACTTCACGTTTACGATTCCCAGCCTGACGAGATTCCGGGGGGTCAAGGTCCAAGACCTCTACACTCGACAGCACCCAATATCGGAGAGACAGTACACAACCTCCGATAAACGAATACACCCCCCGGGTTTCCGGTTAAGGGTCTGTACCATCCCCAAGTGCTCAATCGACTCGTGTTTTACGACCATCCACTAACTATGCCGTTCCAAGATGTTGCTGCCATGTGCAGAGGCTGGAGTCTCGTCTTCACTGCACGAAGGCACCCTCACTAGAGGCTCAAGTGAGTCTCAAATCAAGTACAGAAGCTCTCCACGGGGGAGCAATAAGTGAATCGACAGTCATCATGTTTTTCCTATGTTTTTCTTTATCTGATCTTTTCCCTTCTGCCTACTTGACTGATCTTGTTTGAATCTTCATGATACGTTTTGGAGGAAACCACAGTTGCGAGACTGACAGATTGACCAACAATCTTGCAACATGTTTTTGAGTGTATATTTGGCTGTGTCTTTGCTTCTCCTTTACCCCCTTTCCTTTGTTCACGGGTGGTTTAAGTCGGAGGTTACGGTCATTAGTTCTGAGGATACGACATCAACGACGAGAGTACGATACTCATGCACCAATACATGCACATACATTCCTTTCAAAACTTGCGCCACGAGAATTGCCAGACAAGAAACTCGAGTAGAAATGACATATTCGAGGTTTATCTGCATGATAATGAGTTACCTATCCAATTGTATGCACCAGAACTACTTGCTAGAAACGCCATACACCAGCAAAACACCCCCCCACCCGCCTACTATCGATCGAGTGACGCCTCCCAATGCCTGTACTTGTACTGTATCTGTATTGAATCATAATAATAGATGCAGCGCTCGCACGCCTTTCTCGGCCGCCGCGATGTGCCAGGGTCTCACATCCATCTCACGGTCCACAACGCCTCGCGCCCTGGCCAACGTCCCCAGGCCCCTGAAGTAGCACAGCATCTCTCTAAGTAGGGGCTCGTACGCCCGTGGGGTGGCTTCGGTATGCACAAGGTTGACCTCCATCACCACCGGCGGGTCTTCGATCCTCGTTCCGGTTCGTTTGATTAGGTAGCCGCTCACCAGTGCTGGTCGAACCTCGAGCAGAGTAGTAGAATTGCCCAATCTGTGTCCGACTACAGCACCCCAAGTCTGATCTGTGGCGTCGATGAGGAACGAGTCGCCATCTGCCTCACCGGCACTCTCAGCGCCAGGCGTAGCACCTGGGGCATTGTTATCACGCATTGGAGTTGCTGGTGTCGTAGTTTGCTCCGGCGAGACGATACTGGCTTGGGGTGTCGACACGGGTGTCGAGTAGAATGCCGAGGTTGCTGTGTGAGGAATCTTGACTGTTGGTGGTATAAGTTGAAGAGATGGGTTGGTGTCTACCGTCATCAACACCATGGTGAAGGAGGCCTTGTCATCCAACTTGGAAGCTGTCTGCCACCACTCAACTTCTCTCTGATCCATGGGTCCTGACTTGGTCACAATCACCCGCCAGTGGACCTTCCAGATCGACATCATGGCCAGTGTTGTTGCCCAGATCTCAACCAAGATGGCCGCTTTCTGTTGAGCTGTGGATCGGTCAGGAGTCCTTGTCCTGGTGACAGAGTAGGAAGCAGTCGCCTGCTGTTGTCCACGGTTGTCGGTCCATGCTGCTGTAATCCACCGCCCGTCCAGGCTTTCAGCGTATCCAACATGGAGACACGAGTTCTCATGCATAAGAGACTGAGAGGGTGTGCTCCCGAGCTTGAAATCGATGATGCGAGGCAGAGGCTGCTCAAGCATGATCGCTGGAGCGGGTGTAGGGCCACCGAACTCAGGGTCCAGGAACAAAGTACACCGATCGTACGTTTCCATACAGAGTTTGATCATCTCTGTGGGACTAGGCACGACAAGACAAGTCGTGGATGATATCAAGTCCGACGACACAAGTTGCAACACCAACTCATTCTGTGGAGTCTCTCGACGAGTTGCAAGCAAATCGCTATACTCATCAAAGCAGCGGTAGAAGGCCGTGCATGCTTCGATGATAGAGGCCGGGTTGTCGGGTGAGTAGACAAAGTAAATCACCAGGTTCTTTTGCTTGGACTTCCACTCTGACAAGGAACCTCGAAGCACCTCCATACTTTCAACAAGGGCAGAACCATGGCCTGTGATGGTGGCATCCGGAGAGGTCGAGATCCTATCAACCTCGTACGGCAGGACACCATCTTTCATCTCCCCAGACAGCACTAGCTTGTTGAAAGTGCCCAGCTTTAGAGATTCGTACACGCTCTTCAGACGGTCGAGGAATGTTCCCACATGATCCGCCATGCCCTTCCACCCTGGAAAGATGCAGAGCGAGGCAATGTCTTTGGTGCCCCATGAGGGTGCCAGTCCAAGACTTTCCCAGAACGATACTGACGAGGGAAGCACGGATAGCTTCGTCTCCGACCTACGAACTTCCAAATGGGGTACGGGAATCTGGTACAAGTTGTTGGGCCGCATTTGTTCCGAGTTGGGGTCTCTGCCTGGAGCTGGTCTGGGTTGGAGACGATTTGGTTGTCCTACAAGTGGAAGGTCTAGAATGTCGAGGAGTCCCTTCAACCGAACTGGCGATGCGCTCCCTAGGCTGGAGGGAACGACACTGTGGAGAAGCTGCAGGGAAGTGCGAGCAACATTGACTTCCTGGCCCCTTATTGTCGCCAACCCAGTCGTTGCGTCGGCCTTGTGGTCAATACCAATCTCTAAGCGCCCAGTGGCCGCCTGCTCCGTAATGATTTGTGCAATCTCAACAAAGTCCTGGTTTGAGAGTCCGACATCAACATTGAGGGGCTCTGGCTCTGAAAAGAATCGAGAGAGCAGCAACTCAGGAGGTTCCGGTTTCGACAGTCTTGGCAACTCTATCGCAAGTTGCTCCTCGGTGGGTTCTTCGCTCGGCTCCGCCTCTTTCGTTGATGTAGCCTGAGATAGGATATCGTCGTCCACAACCGCCCGCTTCACACTTGACTTGACTGGTGAAGTAGGACCCCCTGACATGGAGCTCGAATCCTCTTGATCAGACTCGAGATCACTGCCTTCGGAGCCCGACATGTTCCCGTTTATCCTCGTAGGACTCGTGTTGTTAGAGACTTCCATCCCTGTAAAACCCTTGATGAAAGTGCTGGCAGGAAGTGACAGTTTCCTCATACTCGGCTTCAGCTTCCCATGTCGTTCCAGGTACTCGGCATCCGAAAGAGTGTTGGAGTCGCGCTTCAGCCTCTCTGCCTCCTGATCCCTTGAAAAGTCAAAGGCACCACCTTGCTCGTATTTTTTATTAATCAAAGGGAGCTTTGGATCAAACTCGACCTTTTCAAAGATACTGCTCTTCCGGCGAGCGATTGGGGAAGGATTACGAGAATCTTGCACAGGGGTGTTTAACGACGCCCGGACGCGCTTGAACACTGTTGCTGGGTCGAAAGGGCTTGATCCTCGTTTGGTAGAGTTGGGCCGCTCAGGTTTAGCACGATGATCGTCGTTTAGTGAACTTCGGGCATGTTTCAGTTCGGGCTTGGCAAAGACAGAATCGTCAACCCCGGGTTTCGGTTTGGGTCCAGTATGATCCTCGATGGACTTTTGAGGCTCCGGCTGCTTGACTACCACAGGGGGCAAAGTTTGAGGTGGCGGCGGGATAGGATTTGGCTGTAGGTCTCCCATTGTGATGTCCAAGTCGTTGCCGTCAGGCTGATCGAAAAAGTCGAAGTCGTCCTCTGTAATGTTGTGGTCGCCAAAGACATCCTCACCCATATCGCTCAAGATATTCTCAGACTCGCCCAGGAGATTGCTGTCGCTTCGATCTCTCTTCGCCTCGTGATTCCCATCCCACCCGTCGTTATCGGCGTCGGCCATTGGCGTCACTGTTGGCATTGCGGTATCGATGTCAATAGTAGCAGCAGTTGGAGGTGGGTTGCCGGGACTTGATATTGTCCCGTCTATTGAGGGTGTCACGCCGAGATGTTGTTGAATCGCATCAGGAGGTGTGGGATACATGACCCCAGCAGCCGCTGTGCTGGGTCGTCGGAGTGTCAAGGGGGATTGCCCGTTGATTCTTTGGGGTTGGGTATCGCCACTGTTGACTTCCCTTGGGATGGCAAGCACTCGCTCTGCCTTTCGTTTCGAGACCTTCTCTTCCCTTTCTGACGTCGAGTTGAACCATCCTCGGGCGTTCCCCAAGGGGTCATGACATTCCTCATGCCCGCTCAGCATCGTATCTCCTATCCGGCAAGTGGTCGAAACCTCCAGTGGCTTTTTCCGGAAGCAAAGAGCCCCTGGCCAAGGCACTGTCGCGCGTGTCCGCTTTGGGTCATTTTCCGCCTCTGGGCAGGTTGGCTTCGAAACCAGCAGATTAATCCAGGAGCCTGCTTTGAAGTTGGAAGGGTTAAGTCCACAGTGCTGGAGGGCTCTGAGACATGAGTGCTTCCAAAGGGAGTCTTGGGCATCTGCAACTGTCCTAACGGCCAATGCTTGTGTGTTTGGTGTTTGAGATAAGCTATGATCAGCCGCTGAGACGTGATCGCCGTTGCTTGAACTCTGTTTCGTCGCCAGAACTCCATAGGGGGCTGCAAGGATCGGGCTGCTCGGCGAAATCGGATCCGTTGAAACAGCGTCTTCCACTGATGCCATACTTCTACAATATGAAAAGTACAGGCTGATGATGAGAGAGCCAGTAGTTGTGAGATAAGTCTTGAATGTTCCAATAACTGGATCGCTTAGCAGAGAGCCCCTTTCTTGCTCACTCGCGTCGCCTAGCGACGGAGGGATCAAGACAGTTCGATAGTTGAGCGGAACAGCCATCGATCGGCTGCAGAACGCGAATGATACTGAAAAAAGAATTGCAACGATGAAATTCTCGTAAATAGTCTTTGGCACAGGCTGCGCCGCCTTGGTTTCAGTGGGTTGAGCTGATAACTGCGAATCTCCTTCTTGCAAGCTTCCGCCCATGGCTTGCGTCGGCGAGAGCATCGAGTTCCGTTGAGACGAGTCCGTAGCAGGGTTGGCCAAGGGAGGGTTCGCCGCAGCATTTTGAGTAGTGTTTCCCGGGATGCGGCTCTTTTGCAGGGCCATAGGCTCGAGTGTGCCCTCCTCCACCATTCCAAGCGTGTATCCGCAAACTTCGAGGGTGGCGCCTGGGACAGGGCTGACGGCATCGGTTGCGCCATCTTTGCTCACGATTTGAAAAACCCATATTCCCAGTCGATTGGTATCGTACGAGACGAGTCGTCCTTGGTCACGAAGGATGCTCTCGATCTCAAGAGCGGAAGATTGGAAGCTCTGGGATTGGTCGGGGGACGGCTCGTAGATGCGAAAGGCAATGGACGCGATATTATTCTACCAGAGGGCCGAGTTAGCAAGTTATAAGCTCTAGGGCGTCCAGAACCTACAATCGACAGGGTATTCGTTTCATATTCGCCGGTCTCCATCTCGGCAACTTGCTCGCCGCCCCGAAGTCGCAAGCCGTGAATTGCGGCTCAAGGTACGACAGCGTACCGCGACGAGGCGCAAGTCGTTTCGTCTCGAGGCTCGAGCACGGTCTTGTTACACGATTGCGACCGACGGGCTAACGCAGAGATCCTCTGAATATCGTTGTGAAAAGGATGGTTGTTGGAGCAGCCGACTCCCCGGACTCCATCTCAACGAGCGAGAGTGTAGGGCCGAGCAGCTCGGGGATGGCGCCACGGAGAGCTACAGTCGCTCGATCGTCGTGGCTATTTTGGATCCGATACTGGTGAAGAGAGAGGCTATGCCTTGAGAGCTGGTCGAAGTAGTATCGGCATGAGAGTAGATTTGATGATGATGTGGCTTTGTCGGTCAGCTCGATGTTGATGATGTCGCAGGCGCAGGATGGCGGAGATGGAAATTCGGTGGAGGCTGCCCGTCGCGGAGGGCCAGGGCCAGTGAGCCTCAGCTGGGATGGGGGGACTTTGCGGAACGACCAGCCGGGCTCAACCTTAGCTAGGGGACTGGCCAGGGATGTTTTAGGGGGTCGGGGATTGGATCTTAGGGGACGTCAGCGCTCGGGCGGTTGACCTAACAGGGGCGTAGGGACCAATCCCGAAGGGCCGGGATATGCGGAGCTCGAGTGGCCGACCACGGATAGGAGCGGGGACATCTTCACCGAAGCCACCGAGCTCACCGTGGATGTGGGGCGCAGTTTTTCTTCACCTTGATTTTTTTCTGAGACCCTGCGCTCCCGTCGCGAATCGCAAAACTTGCCTATTACCTTCAACACCAAGCTTTTTGTTCACGACTCGTTTTGCGATTCGCGGCCATGAAGCTTTCCAATCCGGGAACCGTTCCCGTCTACACAATCTCGGGGGCTTCTACAGCTCGCCCCCTTCCAGACTGGCTTGCCCGGCGCAGAAAGCGAAGCTTGAAGAACGATGCCGAGTACCAGAACCGTGTCGAGCTCCTGCAGGACTTTGAGTTCGAGGAGGCAAGCAACTGTATCCGGGTCAGCGAGGATGGCGATTGGATCATGAGCACTGGCACATACAAGCCGCAGATCCACGTTCACAACCTACCTCAGCTGTCGCTGTCCTTCGCCCGCCACACCAACTCTCTCAACCACTCTTTCGTCCTTCTCTCGTCCGACTACTCGAAATCTCTTCACCTTCAGACCGATCGCCGTCTCGAATTTCATACCCCTATGGGCTGTCACACTGAAGTCCGTCTTCCTAGATATGGTCGCGATCTTGTCTACGATAGGCAGTCTACTGAAGCTCTTGTTCCGGCTGTTGGCCTAGATGCCGATGGCAAGGGCGAAGTTTTCCGAATGAACCTAGAACTGGGACGTTTCATGAAATCATACCAGATCGAGGTTGGTGGCGATGATGAGATGACGGGAGGTGGTTTGCAGGGAGGTATTGGGGTTGGCAGTGTCAACACTGCAGCAATCGCAGAAAATACCCACAACCTCATGGCCTTTGGAACCTCAATAGGAACTGTCGAATTCTGGGATCCACGTTCCAAGTCCAGAGTTGCCCTACTCGGAGGCCATGAAGGCGAGGTCACCGCGCTCGACTTTAGCCCTTCAGGCCTATCCATTATCACCGGCTCGTCAAGTGGCATGATGCAGATTTTCGACCTACGACGGCCAGTGCCCCTTATGAAGAAGGATCAAGGATATGGCTTCCCTGTTCAAAAACTCATTCACATGACTACCGCTTCGCAAGAAAAGAAGATTCTGTCTGCCGATAAGCGTATCATCAAGGTCTGGGATGAGACGACGGGAGACCCCTGGACATCCGTGGAGCCTCTTGTGGACATCAATGATGTCGCCTGGTGCAAGGACACGGGTATGCTTCTGACTGCCAACGAAGGCAAACAACAGCATGCATTCTTCGTTCCTCAGCTTGGCCCTGCGCCTAAATGGTGCTCTTTCCTGGACAACATGGTCGAGGAGATGGCAGAAGAGGTGCACACGGAAACCTACGACAACTACAAGTTCTTGACGCTGCCCGAGCTCAAGCAGCTGAGCTTGGCTCATCTTATTGGAAAGACCAACCTGCTCCGGCCATACATGCACGGATACTTTGTGGCATCTAAGCTGTACGAGCAAGCTAGGTTGATCGCCAACCCCTACGTCTGGGAAGAGGAGAGGACAAAGCGTATCAAGGAGAAGGTCGAGAAGGAACGTGCCAGCAGAATCAGGGGCACCAAGAAGGTCAAGGTCAACCAGAGGCTGGTGGACAAGCTTCTCAAGAAGCAGGAGAACAGAGACGAGGTCGACACCAAGGCTGGCATTCTTGGCGATTCCCGATTCAGCAAGCTGTTCGAGGATGAGGCCTTTGCCATTGACGAGACTAGCGGAGAATTCCGAGCTCTCAACCCCAGCACCATGGTGGACCAGCCAGTCGATCCCAAGGCTCCGACTCGATATCAAGGCAAGGACTCTGATGAGGAGTCTAGTGATGACGATATGGGAGAAGATGAAATCAGGGCACCAAAGAAGTCAAAGGACGATGTGGTCATGCGGGTGTCGTCAACCAGCAACCAGGGCCGAACAGTCAAGGACACTGCACTTGGCTCGAGACAGCAGAAGTCGGGTCGGATCAACAAGGCCCGAGGAGAGGTCGTCGGCGAGCGGCAAGTGTCATTTGTTCCTGAGTCAAAGAAGAAACAGAAGCAGCGAGAGGAGGAGGAAGCCGCACCCCCACCCAGGGAGAAGCGATCTGGTGCTCGGCGAAGCGCCAGTGCCAACACGTTCAGACGGATGTAAGATGCAGTGGGGGAAAAAGGCGCTTGGAATTTCATTATCAAAAAAAGCAAAGGCGTTATTGCTCGCTTACCGGAGACAAAGATCAGACAGCCCATGCGTGGAGGTTACTAGTTATACATGATGATACCCGGATCCTGTCCGCCGTAGAACGCCTGAGACCGCAACTCTCGTTCCTCCTCCCATCAACGCTCCCTGCCCGTGCTACCCAACGAGTGACACAACTTCCTTCGTACCTTGCACCTTGTACCACCGCAGTTGCCAACTGTACCAGTCTTGCAACAACATCCTTCCTCTTCCTCGTCCTCACTTGCGTCCCCAGCCCTTCTGCTTCCGCTTTGCCTCTGCTTTGGCCAGTCCCTTCTCGAGATCCTCGGGCCGAATTCCAGGTGTTGGGGGGACATCGTCATCGATTCGTGTGCGATTCCGGAGCGAATGTGAATCCTTGACTGAAGATGGAAACTCGGACCTTCTTGGTGTAATGGCGGCAACGACCTTGCGGGCTGATCTCCTGATTGTCTCCTTGACCTTCCATTCACGCTTCTTGGCGACGAAGAAGAGAACGGCTGTTGAAACTGACAGAGAGTCAGCACGTGTAAATTGAAACTGTGCACGGCAGGAATCACTTACTTCCAATGAGACTGACAAAGACAACCACGACGATGATGGCGATCATGCCACCCTGGGAAATGGAGACGGAGTTGCTAGAACTATCGCCGGAAGCACCTGCCTCAGTACCAGCATCGACATCCGGGGCACTATCGTCGCCATACGGCTTCTCCGAGGCCAGTGGGAAGGGATCAGTTGTGGTCGACATGTTGTCTTGGAGCAGAAGTCGCTGGCTTGGGTGCCAATGGCTGGAGCTGGGCTGTTGAAGGGTACTGAAATGACGGTTCACAGAACCTGAAGAGTCGAAGCCAGCTGCAAGACCATGCAAGTAGGATAGATGGAATGGACTTTTTCTGGCGCACGAAGCCCCGTGCTGGGACAGCCACTTGTATTTACATCCATCTCGCACGCATATCTGCTTCCCTGCTCCCCACATGCGTAGTGGCCCAGCCCATGATACAGCCAACGTCGCTCCCAACTTTCCGATTCATGACGACGAGTTATCATTGGATCCCCATGTCAAGGCCGAGACTCGAATGCAGGACTTGGAACTGCGAAATAGCAACAGCCGACGGTGGGTTCGCTTGTGATTGGTGAGTGCCGACCTCGAAGCGCCGAGCGGCAACGCCTATGTCAGGGGTCCGTCCAATGATATGCCGCAAGGGCGTTCTCACGACGGAGACGCCTGTTGGTCGTCACGCGCCAGAGGGTGACTGATGCAGGGACATTGTCGGCTCTAGAGTTTTCCTTTGTGATGGGCGGCTGGATTGGTCATTCCCAGGCTGCAGCCCTGGGCAGAGAGTTGCATCGCCAGCGAGATCGTCGTTGGTGTTGGAAGTGCGTTTCACTCTTTCATGCTGGGTCCAAGGACGGCGGCTGGGATGCGTCAGGGTAGCAAAAGTAGCGGTGGCCTGTGCGTTTCGACTCTGTCAAGCGAAGCGCCATGAGCCATATTTAGATCCATGTCTTGGTGTTTCTCGTGCATCCTGTCTGTCGTCATTGGCATTGGCGTTTCAAAGGCTGCCAACTCTACGATAGCCGCTCTTTTTTGGCCATTTCCGTAGTGTACGATGAACCAGGCAGTGCGATGTGACATGGCATTGAGTCAGGGATGCCTACCTTAGTAGGCGCTGAGATGGAGGGTTCTTCGGGCATTCTGCCCAACGTGACGATGTTAATAGACAGCGCGAATAGGACTACCATTGATATTGACACTTGATTTCTGAGCCTTTATTACCGCGTTAGATAATATTATTATATTTTAAGATTAAAAAAGAGGTAATTAAGCCTATCTCTCTCTTTTAGTTATTTTTTTTTTAAGAAAAAAATATAATAGAATTAAAAAATAAAAATAAAATATTAAAATTTAAAAAGTATTAAAATATAAAAATAAATATATAATATAATATTATAATTAAAATAATAATATTAAAATTTAAATAATAATATTATAATTAAAATAATAATTATAAAATTTTATATTATTATAAAAAAAATTTAAAAAATTTAAAAATTTAAAAATTATATAATTATTTAAATAATATATATATATTTAATTTTAATTTTAACTTTAATTTTTTTTTAAAAAAAAATTTTAATATTTTTTAATATTTTTATTAATTTATATAAAGTTTTAAATATTTAAAGTAATTTATTAATAATATATATCTTAATTTATATTTATAAAAATTTATATTATAATAAAAAAGAAATTTTAAAAGAAATTTTAATTAAGATTTTAATAAAAATAAATTACTTTTAAGCTATATAATTATAGCTATATATTACTACTATTTGCCTTAATACGTTTAGGGAGAGAGAGTACATTCCTCAGATACATATATTTTATAACTACCTCTTCATCATAGTAGCAGAACAATGATTGATTTGTCTCCCCATCCGTCAATAGCCATCTATGTACTTACTGTCAATAGACAATAGAGCCAGTTCCATAACGTAGTCATCCAGTCTCAATCCCTACGCACCAAACCAGTCCAGGCACTGCGAGGTCGGTGCCAATATCTCAGTCCTCCTCCTCCTCTTCCTGGACTCTATCCATCATACCTTCCAAGTTGACAGGCCCCTATCCCGTTGGGAATTCAACAAAATCTTCTCCCGCTGCCTCCTTCTTTGTCTTGGCCGTGGCTGTCGTCCATTCTCAGTTCGATTGTACCGCGAATCAGTCGATTCGCAGAGGAACACTTGCCTTGATGCCGCTCCCAGGACTTCACATGTCATCGAGATGCTCGAAACAGGCCACAGCTGTTGCGGAACACACGTCGATACACGGGATAGCTCCTACCTATTTACCATTCACGTCCTCTACGGTGCTTTTCACATGTCTGAACAGCGCCTGGTGTTGAGCAGAGTGCCTTCCAAACACGACACTTGACGGCCGTCGTCAGTCAAGAAGTCTGGAGGCTCAGGCCTGTCCCCCCTCAAGCCCAAACTACCGCGCCTTCTCTAAACAAAAATCAATTACGAAATCGTATAGCGCAGGGCAAGTGATCAGTAAGTATCCTTCCTTATACGCCTCTCCTTCAACTGACACGGAAGGTGACCACCGCGTCGAGGGCAGACGTCTATATCTTCGTCTCCCCTCGTCTCTTCTCCTCTCCATCTTCTCTCTCCTCCACCACCCCTCTCTTCTTTCACCCGTCATCTTCTTTCTCCCCCGTCCATCCCCCTCTTCCCCTCTCCTACGGGCAGAGGAAACTATCCGCCAAAGCCTCCTCTTGCCACCACCATCTTCCGCACCCTCTTCTACACTTTTGAGTCCATTCCAGCGACGCTCTCCAGAACAGAACCAAAGGCCTAGATCATCTTTCCCCCTTGACATGGCATCTTCGCCGGGCTCCCGGTCCAGAGGGAGCAGGGAGGTCTCATATATCCACCCAGACGAGGTCGACATGTTTGACTCTTCCCCTCCAGAGCCCAACTCACAGGAACCGGCAACCACCGCACCTGCCCGACGGTCATGGCTCACTACACCCAACGACGAGCCTCCTCAGGAGGAATTCGCCTTCGCAGCACCTCCTCGGGGCCGATTCACCTTCGCAGCCCCTCCACCTCGTGGTAGCAACGTTGCCTTTTGGTCACATCGGCCTCCTTCTTTCGTGCCTCAGCATATCCCACCACATCCAGGGCCGGCTACCCAAATCCCCACCGGATGTCAGCCTCCAGATCTTTGTGAGAGACCTCAACCCGGGCTTGTAGAAACCCCTATTCTTGAAACGCACCCATCAGCCACAACTCTGCGCCCCCAGAGCCAGAACTTTGCCGCTCATCAGAGTCCTCCTGTTTCACATCACGAGAGCTTTCAAGGCCGCCTTCATTCGTGTCCCCAAGACAGCGCTCCCGAACAACCCCAGAGCTATCATCACGAGGAAAGCCCTTCTACCACGGGTCATCAAGCTCCCCCCACCCTACGCCCACAAACCCGGTCGGATCAGTCAACCGGTGTTGAGGATTTACCTCACCTAGCTCAAAAGCGACCACCCCCACCCTTCCCTTATCACGAGTATTATCCTTCCAAAAGGTCTCATCTGAGATATGAGGTCGAATGGGAAGAGCTCATACCGCCGGATGAGACCGCATCTGACAGCGAGCCGGAAGGCGAGGAACCCAAGCCGCACCTTCCTCAAACTTCAGGACACCACCGTCACTTGATAACTCAGGCAGTTTGCCCTTCCACTCCTGCTCGAGAGGACGATGAGCCCCCAGCCCAGGACCTCGAGGCGTCCCTTCCTCAAACCTTGGGTGGAAGTAGCGTCCAGCTGCCAGCCCAATCTGCGCCTCCCCGTTCTGGTGCAGCCCAGAGACAGGATCGTGGAGAGCACGGAGCGTCCCTTCCCCAAGCTTCAGGAAACGCAGGTCCTCAGGATCACGACTCCAGCGGCCCCCTTCCAACTCTGTCTCTCGCATCCACCTCTTTTCCCGAAGAAGATCCCAGAGTTCGAGAGCAGCTTCAATCGCAGTCCATCAACGTCCCCATACCACCTGTTCAGGATTGCCCCGAGATCCGCCAGCAGCGTCCTTCTGAGTTCGACACTAATATCAGAATGGAGATCATGCAAAGTGTTGTGGACGCAGTCAACCGATTCCATGCCCTGGGCAAGGTTGAGCGTGACCTCGCTGGCGAAGAGATCGAGAAGCTACAAGGCGAGCTCCGTCGCAACGAGGGGACTCTGGAGATTGCCTATCGAGAATTGGACAAGAAGAATAAGCTGTTGGCCGAACGACATGCACAGTTGACCGAGCAACATGCACAGTTGGCCGAGCAAGAAGAACAGTTGGCTGAGCAAGGTGAGCAGTTGACCGAGCAAGAAGAACAGTTGGCCGAGCAGGATGAACAGTTGGCCGAGCAAGATGAACAGTTGGCTGAGAAAGATACAGTCTCTCGTGAGTGTATGGCTCAATGCAACGAGTGGAAAGAAAAGGCACTCTCCGCTCTGCGGGAAAAGGACACCCTTCTCGCCGACATCGAATCTCTTCGCAGCAAGCTTGGCGAGTCGCAAAAGCTCACAGAGAACATGCCAGCCAAGCTGCGTGAGTACAAGGCGAAGCTCAACGAAGCAATTGACGAACAACAAGATCTCTACCACAGATCTCTCGCCTACTGCGATTCAGCCACCGACACAATCCAGCAAGAGAAGAATGCCCGAGCATCCAGCGCAAGCGAAGTTGTCATGGCACTGGAGGCAAACCGCAACAAGCAGGCCGAGTTGCGGGAAGGCTACCGAACGGTCTGCGAAGAGCTGCAACGGGATAGTGAGAGAAGTATGTGCTCATGTTTTCCCTTCTCTTTGACCGCGGCTTACCATTCCATTAGAAGACGAACATATTCGGCAGCTAGAGGCGGATCTGACGAACCAACGAGCTGAGCTCGCTCAGGAGAAGCAGTCTTCGGCCTCACTTCGATCCAGCATCCAAGAGAATGCCAACATCGACCAAGTGATGAAGCTGCTTCAGGACCAACAGCAATTGTTCCTTTCCAAGTACGCTGTACAAACCGCTTGCTGACTTTGCTAACATCCCAGCAGGTTTGATGCAATCTCGATGTCCCTGTCAGAGAATCGAATCAAGGCATCTGATCTGACGACGGCAGGCGACAAGTTCAAGGATACCATCCTTGCAAGGTACGTGGTTCTCTGGTAGTTGGCTGCATCCGCATATACTAAATACATCCTAGCATTCTGCCCGAGTTTCAGTCCCTGCATGCTCAGCAAGGTGCAATCAATGACACTCTCGAGCAAGAGTTTGAACAAGAAGGTGTTTCCCTCGAGGATCTCAGCGTGCAGCTCGAAGAGTTCGCGAAGAGAGCGGGGGAGGTCCAAGGTTTGCGAGAGTCCTTGGTCGTCGCTTTGCAAGACGCGGTCGAAAAGAGCGATGCACTCCGCAAGAGCCAGGATGAAGTGATCGCGGCTCTCAGAATCCAAGTCGATGGCGTCAATGGACAAGTGCCGGTACAGCAAAGTATCAACACTACCCTCAACCAGATGGCGGGCCCCGATGGGACATCACACTCCAGTCGCACACTCATCGGCGGCGCAGACCACGATGTCGGTGGCCCAGACTCTCAACCTCCTTACACTCCGACTCCGAACCCACGCGATCGAAAGGTCATTGTGAGCAGTCCCGAAAAAGACTCGGTGTCAGCAGGAAGGCCAATATCAGTTGCTGAAGAGCAATCACGACGACGTGATGCCAGTGCTCCACGTCCGCGTTCGGCTCTACGAACCTACGCTGGCGTGACGAAGCCTGCAAACTCCCAGAGAGTCTCGCCTAGCGCACCCTTCACTTCGTGGGATGAGTATGAAAGGAGACGGCGCAATGGCAACAATTGAAAGGCATCGGGCATGAAGGGTGGAACAACCACTACTGGAGCCCCTGCCTCCAAGAACGCCAAGCCGATACAACTTGATCTTCAACATGTTTATACATCGATTACCCAGGGAGGCAGACGAAGCCCCCACTTCACCATCAGGGCGACAGGCAACGGCTCCAGTGTATCATTGTTATGGTGATGAGATTCGAAGATATGATGGTGGAGCGAAGAAAGACTGACACCGAGTATTTTGGCGATCTCGAGGCGGAGACAACTGAGACTGAAGATGTGGACAACCAAGTGTACTTACTTATCAAAAGCCAGTCATGTGGTGATAGCTTTAGCCGTAATACAAACTGCACGACACCTCAGGACCCAAATTCTGTGCTTCAGAGACATGTCATCGATTGCAGTCATGGCGTAACGTGAAATTTTGGTTTATGATGTACATGTACAGTCGCATCTCGTGAGGCGAGGTGATCCAAGGGCCCAAACTCCAACAATGCTCTGTCGTATAGTGTTACAAATGGTGTTGGCCACGATGGGCGGAAAGGCGTTTCTTTCTTTTCCCCATCTCTCTCCTTCTCTGGCCGGTCTAGGCAGATCGGTTCTCTCGAGGCGGATCCGACGAATCGTGGGTATCATGGAGCAGGATCGAAATAGCTATCATTTCCTCTTCTTCGTCTCAAGGAACAAGACCTTCTTGCGGACTGGGTCTCCATGTCAGCACAGGAGGCAGCAGAGAGATCAATTGCAGTGGCACATACCAATAGGATCATACTTCAACATGCTCATCATGGGGGCGGTCCTGGGGCGCTTGAAGGTGTAGAAGAAGCCCGTCATGGCCATGGAGATGAGGCGCACATGCACCAAGCGAGCCTTGGCTGTAAGAGGGAATTGAGTTAGTTGCTGTTGGAATCAGAAGACTTGGGCGACCAATGCGCCAGGGAAAGCTTCCTTACCCTTCTTTGCCATGGTGAACGAGGCGTAGGGGAGACTCGGATTGGATGGCTTGTCTGGTGGGATGGGCGCCGGTGATGCTGGATGGGAAATTTCCGGAGGGCGGAGGTTGTCGGGGGGCGGGACAACGTAGTGCCGGCTTGAACCCCCTCCTCACCTGCGAGGAGCAACTCGGTGAGTGAGCTTCACCGAGGGGCCTAGTGCTGCAACTTGAGCTGGGCCATTGGCCAATGAGAAGGCTCAGAGTCAGCACATCAGACACAAAGCAATTATCATAACCTGCAGAGCTGCACGATAGGAGCAAATAATGTCAGAGAATAAAGATAAGGGTGCAGCACAAGTCCCGAGTCCAGAAGGGCCTGTGACCGGCATTTCCGGCCCTACCACCTTGCGCAATGCTGTATCACACTCACTGGATGGGAATGGATATCGGGCAGTTGTCCGCGCGAAGCGATATAATACAGAGGAGCGTCACAACTACCTAGGGAGGTAGTAAAGCTTCTGTACTGTGCTTGATCACCTGGGAGGAAAAGGGCGCCCGTGTGACACTATGTACTTGTAGCTCCTTGCCACGATCTACCACTGGCCGGAAGAGCTGCAACACGTTCTCAAACCCTCCATCCCCATCTCATCTCATCCATCTTCCCCTCATTTAACCCATTTCGCCTCGCTTCGCGCCGAGCTCCGTCGTTTTCCATCCTTCTTATCAAAGCTTCCGCTCTTCGTCAGGCGGACATCGGGATCTACGAGTTGCGGTGACTGAGAGGTCTCAACACATAGGTATGTATGGCTAACCCCCACGGAGCGAGAGACGGGACGATGCGAGACGAGACATGGCTTTTTCCCCAGACTCGTTTTTTTAATTTCCCGCGGGAAGAGCTGTCTCTCGCTTCGCTTGTCCTTGTCACTACACTACCCCCCATGTTCCTATATCGGAGCTGTTGAAGATTTTTGTTTCGACTCAGAGCTATGAAGAGCTTCTTGAGCCTCAAAACCAAACCTCTTCTTCAACCAGCTCAACAGCAGGCAGCTTCAACTAACTGCCTACCTACAAACCTAGCCTTTTTTTTTCCTCTTCTCTCTCTCCACCGATCAGCTCCACGCTTCCGCCTCGGGCACACCATCTCCGAATCCGAAGGACCATAGAGTACGTAACATAACCGACATGTTGGCGCGTCGCACATCGGCGTCCCTCGGCCAGGCGGTACGAGGGCAGCAGCAGCAGCGGCCGTTGAGGTCGTCGAGGATCAGCAGCGACGACACGTTCGCGTGCAACGGCCAGCGTTGGATGAGCCACTGGCGGAGCCCCGCCGCATCAGGTACGTTTGTCGAGAGAGCTTGTTGTACATACGTTGCTGTGTGTGGGTGATGGGAAGAAGAATTACCGGCACAAACACCAACCAACCATCCACCATTCGGGCGATGCGCCTGCATCTGCGCCTCCGTCTGTATGGCCGGGCCGGTCCCGACAATGCGGGAGGCAGAAAGAGATGCTCTAGTGAGAGAGAGATGGCAGACACAGTCAGAGAGAGAGAAGACGTCGGAGAGAGTCACAAAACCGAGGCATCGGCCGCGCCTATGCGCGATCTAGCTCAGGCGGTCCGCGAATCTTGCAAGGCGTTCGATTGGATCTGCTATTTTCCTCGTCCTGGCAATGCCATGGCATGCCATTCGCGCTTCGCTGTGCTGTGCTCTGCACTGCATGCCTGCACGACGTGCGCTGCCCACTTGTTCCCACGGCCTAGCTTGGCTTTTCTCCCCCTTCCCCTCCCCTCCCCTTCTTCAGCCGCCTTTTTTTCTTTTACAAGTCGCTTTCTCCCGACCACGGCAACATCTGATGGGTGAGGCGGTGGCTAGCCCCGAGCAGACCCCGGCATCGCTTCGGGACCCTCCGAGCCCGAGCCCCCTTCGGACGAGGTGACCGGGGACCGGGATCTTCTTTTGTCCTTGTCAATTGGATGGTGTCAAAGGTCGTCATCATCAGCATCAACCATCATGATCATGCCGTTTCGGCTCGCCCTGTCTCAGTTTCACCCTTACCCATCGCTTCTGCACCGTACATCCTCCCCTCGTCAGGTCCTTTTCCGGGGATCCGGGTCCGGACCTTGAATCCCCGTCCCTTGCCCATCCCTACCCATCCATGCTCTCCCCCCAATCCATCCATGCCCATGCCCACACCCACGCACTCTCTCCACGGAGGGGAAGAGGGGGGGTGCCCTGAACTCACGCTCTCTCCCCGGGGCCCTGGACCTGAAGTGAGGCAGCGCGGGATACAGGAGCGCTGTAGAATTGTTCGTCCTCGTCATGGACAATGCGGCGCTCGTCCCCCTTGAGCCGGGAAGGGCTGGCTGTTGCGGATAGCCTCGCTCGTCCATGTTAGTCCATGTCAGGCGACCGACCGGCCACCCACAAAATGCGCTGATTTCCGTCGTCCGTCTCAAGACTGGCCTGGAGCGATGCTTGCACCCACCGCAACCCACCCGGGTCCCCATCCCATCCCATCCACCCCAGACGTGGACGTGGACGTGATGTGGTTGCGGGTGGAGAGTGGTGATGGTGGGCAATTAGCCGTTGCTATGCTTGCTTTGCTTTGTTGCTTTGCTTTGCGATGCGACTGCTGCTGCTACTACTGCAACTACTGCTGCTGCCTCTGACGACGGGAGCTTGTTGTCTATTTCCATTAGACATTAGCTTCTGCGTTATTGCCCGCTGCTCGCTCTATTTGTATCCCGCTCCGCCCTCGTTCCCGTTGACCTTTCCTTTCCCTTCCCTCTTACACTTCTTCTCCTTCATCCTCCGGTCCTCGTGTCCTCTTACACGAACTTGCAGCGTCCTCCCCCGCAGTGCTACAGTGTATGCTTCCTCTCTCTCTCTGTCCGTTGCCTGTCTGCGCACGTCTCTCTTACTCACACCGATCCTCTCATCCTTGTCTGGTCTAATCCCCCTTGGCCCGAGGCTTGCGGCCTCAGCATTGACAATAACAATTCCCTCGTTGTCGAGATTGGGTGATTCTGTTGCTAACTCGTTCGATGTTTTTTTGCCTTATATATAGTCGGTCCCCGTGCTAGTTGTGCTACCTCGACTACTACCCCGCGACGACCCTTACTCGCGTCGACTCCTCATAAATCTACCCCGCCAAAAACTTCTGCTCTTATCTTGTCCCCCCACCATCAGTCTTTCTCCTTTTCAACCACCACCGCAAAAATGAGATTGACCGTCGACAACATCAACCAGCACATTGTTGCTGCCAAGTACGCCGTCCGCGGTGAGCTCGCTGTCAAGTCCGAGGAGTACCGAGCAAAGATCGCCGCTGGCGACGCCGCCGACCTCCCCTTTGAGCATGTCATCTCGGCCAACATCGGAAACCCTCAGCAGCTCGACCAGAAGCCCCTGACCTTCTTCCGCCAGGTCGCCAGCATCCTCGAGAACCCCCAGCTCCTCCAGAGCGAGGAGGCTCTCGTCCAGCACCTCGGCTACAAGACCGATGTCATTGAGCGCGCCAAGTGGCTCCTGAGCAAGGTTGGCTCTGTCGGTGCCTACAGCGCCAGCACTGGTGTCCCTGCCATCCGCGAGAGCGTCGCCAAGTTCATTGAGCGTGAGTTCACCCCTTATAGGATAGACCAAACCTCGTCTAACACCTCCCAGGCCGTGATGGCTTCCCTGCCGACCCCTCCAAGATCTACCTCTCCGCCGGTGCCTCGTCCGGTGTGAACACGCTCCTCCACACCATCTGCGCCAACCCCAACACCGGCATCCTCATCCCCATCCCCCAGTACCCTCTCTACACTGCCACCCTCGCTCTCCTCAACGCCAAGGCTGTCCCCTACCTCCTTGACGAGTCCAAGAACTGGGGAACCGACCTCGAGATCATCCGTGCCTCGTACGACAAGGCCGTCGAGGAGGGCACCGACGTCCGATGCATCGTCATCATCAACCCCGGCAACCCCACCGGTGCCTCTCTCCCCGAGGAGGACATCCGCGCCGTCCTCGAGTTCGCCAACGAGAAGAACCTGGTCGTCATGGCCGACGAGGTCTACCAGACCAACGTCTTTGTTGGCAAGTTCCACAGCTTCAAGGCCGTCCTCCGACGCCTCCAGGAGGAGAACCCCGGCAAGTTCGACGGCCTCGAGCTCGCCTCCCTCCACAGTATCTCCAAGGGCATGGTCGGCGAGTGCGGTCACCGTGGTGGTTACTTTGAGCTCGTCAACTTCGACCCCGAGGTCGAGGCCAACATCTACAAGTTCATCTCCATCATGCTCTGCTCCCCCGTCATCGGACAGTGCATCGTCGAGCTCATGGTCAACCCCCCCAAGGAGGGCGAGCCCTCGTACGAGCTCTACCAGAAGGAGTACAACGGCATCTTCGAGGGTCTCCGCGAGCGTGCCACTGCCCTGCACAAGGCCTTTGCCGAGATGGAGGGCGTGGAGTGCGCCGCTCCCCAGGGCTCCATGTACCTCTTCCCCACCATCACCCTCCCCGAGAAGGCCGCCGAGGCCGCCGCCGCCGAGGGCCGGAAGCCCGACGAGTTCTACTGCATGCGCCTCCTCGAGGCCACCGGTATCTGCGTCGTCCCCGGCGCCGGCTTCGGCCAGAAGGAGGGCACCCTCCACTTCCGAACCACCTTCCTGGCCCCCGGCACCGAGTGGGTTGGCAGCATCGTCAAGTTCCACCAGGAGTTCCTCGACAAGTACCGATAAAGCGATTGATAGCGTTGGCTGCGCGTCGCCGGTTCAACCCCTGCCAAGAGGTTCGCTGCGAACCATGGCGGGGTTGCTACCAGAGGGGCCTCGGCCGTTCGGGGCCGAAGTCTTCGGCCGTGGTGTCCGTGGCATGAGGCCCATGGTGTGTGGAGGCTTGTCATGAAAAAGAGACGGGTTAGTCAAAGGTTATGGTCACAAATAAAAGAGAAACAAATGCAAACATTTTAGCGTCGGGCTAGATAGATCTGGATTAATAGAGGCTCAATCTAGCGTCCATACCAAGTTCATCCCTTGAGGGTTGTCGTGATGCACTGACCCCTTGCTGGTCGACGCCTATCGTGCCACCCCAATGTTGGTGATAATGGACTTGACTGAGTTATTTTACATCAACACATGTGCTCATCAGATAAGTATCTTTGTCACCACCACGCCTTGACGTGGGCATCAGCCCATGTTTTTTTGTTCATCACCGGGACACCAGCCAATCTATTACCGCAATGGCTTGTCTAATCCATATCATACAGTCAAACAAATAGGTAGTGGGCGTGGGCAATCTCTCCTTTCCCATCCTCGCCCAGAGCAACCCTGCGTAATTGGCATGATATCAGAGGCTCCTCCCTCAGCTCTACGCCCTCTCGCTTCCCCTCAACCGCACGGCCTGGCCGTACTTTTGAAGCTTGGTGATGAGCTGATCGCCCTGGCGGACCACGTCCTGGTACTGCTTGTTCTTGTCGTCGGGGCGGTTCGTCTCAATCACACCCTTGCCTGTGACACGGTCGATGGTGCAGGGGATGCGGCCGGCGGCGATGAAGCGGGCGAGATCACTAGAGGTCAAAGTCAGTATGTCTCATCACATTTCTATTGGGGATATGGAGTCTTACCGGTCGAGGAAGTCGACGGTCACGCCAAAGTCATTGGCCATGCTCTCAAGGCCAACGACGCGGTAGCTCTGGAGCAGCTGCTGGTAGGCGCGCAGGCGCATCTCACGGATGAACCAGCTCTTGTGCTCGTGGAGGTAGCGGTCTTGGTTTAGGAACTGCTCCTCAACTTCGGCAAGAGACCGGAAGAAGGTCTTGTAGTTGCCGTTATAGAGGCTGCTAACAAGGAGAGCCAGAGGGCTAAAGTCGATGGCCAACTCGGCCTCGGGCTGGTCGGTGCTGGTGCCCAGAGTGGTCAGGTTGACGGCGGTGGTGGTGGCAGCCTTGGGGGCCTTGACGCCAGTAGTGTCGTCGGCACCAGGTCCAGCACTGAGGGCACCGCTGAGGGCGAGCAGCTTGTCCTCGCCGTCTCCGAGGATGGCCTTGATCTCGGGGGCATCGACGACCTTGGACTTGAAGTCCACACGCTTGAGAGAAACGGAGCCTGCGAGAACCGAGTAGACGACAAGGTTGGAGTAGGTGCAGAGCTCGTAGCTGGTAAAGGTGGAGAGAGAGTCGAGCAGCAGCGGGGCGGCGAGGTTGTAGGAGCGGACAGTGAGGAGGTGAAGACCCTCGTAGGCCTTGAGGCGGTTGCGGCGATCCCAGTCACCGCCCGTTTCGACCAGAGACTTGGCGCGCTCGACGTGCTTCTTCACGAGGGGCTTGTCTCCATAGAAAAGGCCCATACGTATTATAGCGAGGACGAGGTCGATCTTGGTGCCGAGGATGCCCGTCTTTTCGAAGACGCTCTCGTAGGCGGCGATGGCCTTGTCCTGGGTGAGTGTTAGCGGGTATACATAAAGCATTGTTTCGAGTTCAAGAGACGTGCCTTGTCGCCCACACGGGCCCAGAACTCTGCGCGCTTGCCCTTGGCAGCCATGATCTCAGTATCACCAGCCTGCTCAACAGCCTCATCCTCCTCCTTCTGGAACTCCTGCAGCTCGCGGTCATTGTCCTCCTTCAGCTGGTTATACAAGCCCTCATCCCAAGGGAGACTGATGACAGTGGCAGCAGGCTTGGTGGCGACCATGCCGACAAGGCTCGACTTTCGACTGAGGGGCCTGCCGGGAGCAGAGGCGCCACCCTCGCCGATGGTGTTCAGGACGCCGTCGAGGGGGTGGGCGAGGTACCGGTAGAAGGGAGCCATCTTGTCCTGGGCGATGGCATCTTGCAGAACCTTGACGGCGGCTTGTTGGGCGGTCTTGGAGGCATAGGCGTTTGTGAGGGTGAAGACGTGCTGGGAGAGAGGCAGCAGTGGCCATTTCGCGTACTGGGGATCGGAGCCCATGATGGCGGCGGGCGGGAGTGTTTTATCGGGAAGAGTATCAGCTGGCGATATGTGTATCGATTGCGTGCGTAAAGTGGGAGATTGGGGGTTGACGGGGGAGCGTGCTGGTGGTGACTGTTGATGTTTGCGATGATGGATGACGAGAGAAGCTTGAGAGCTTGCTTGGTGTTGAGGTCAAGCACCCATAACGGCAAGGCGACAGCTGAGTGGCCCGGGCGCCGTTGCTGCAAGGCTCCAGCGGGACACGCACTGGACGGGAGGGACGGACGGACTGGGGTACGTACCGTTTGCGGCAGTGGATGGGAGCTTGAGAGCTTCATCTTCAACTTGACCTATAACTCATCAAAATTCATCAATTCGAGGTTTAAAATTCTATATAAATTCAAATGACAATTAAAACTCAACTCATTCTACTTTGAATCAGCTTTTAAGCTGCGGCTATGATGCTGCTCAGCCACAACACAACCACCACCACCCGGGTACATACGAAACCCGACTTGCAACAACTACACCATAGAAATTCATCATCGGGTATGAATACGATTATTCCATCATCAAAATCTCCTTCTCCGTCCCCCGGCCCATGTCCGGCCGAGTGCTCAACGACAACCGAAGGCCACACGCAAAACCCAATCCCCGTTCGGGTATCTAGCCTCAGTTCGGTCCCGGTGCTCACTCATCCAGCCAATCAGAGCTCGTACAGCACTCTCTTCAACCCCGACGCCGACCATGTCCGGCTTGAGCCTCACATCATCCCATGGAATTCGGTCGAGAATCAAGTGTTGGTTAAGGATTTCTCTCATGCATCTCAAATTTCAGTCAAAATCATGGAAGCCCATAAATACATGCTCCCCCTCGACGGGTTCAAGAGATCTCACCAGCTCATCATCCCCGACAACTACTTACAACCATAACAATTACTATAATCACTTACAACAACTTTAACAACGATGGCTGTCGATACGCAGCAGAGTCGACAGAGGCAATCAGAAGAAGCCATCAGACTTGAAGACGGGCCAAATGACCCCAAACCTGAGCCCGAGACCCCAGCCGACGACCAAGCATTCATTTCAGGTGGAAAGCTTGCCCTGATTCTCGCCGCCCTCTATGCAACCATGTTTCTTGTTGCTTTGGTAAGAATTCCCTATTTCATTGGATTTCATTTATATACTAATCATGTTATGTTTAAGGACCGCACCATCATTGGAACCGCAGTTCCTCGCATCTCGACAGAGTTCCACGCTCTAGACGACATCAGTTGGTACGCCAGCGCCTATCTCATCACCAGCAGCGCAACCCAACTCCTCTGGGGTCGCATCTACACCTTTTACTCGACAAAGCTCATCTTTATCGCCGCCGTCGTCATCTTCGAGGTCGGCTCCGCCCTCTGCGGTGCTGCCCCTAACTCGACCGCCTTCATCATCGGCCGTGCCATTGCCGGCATGGGCTCAGCGGGCATCTTTTCTGGATCTTCTGTCATTCTCACCCAGATCCTTCCGCTTGAGAAGAGGCCCATGTATATCGGCATGATGGGCTCCATCTTTGGTGTTGCTTCCATTGTCGGCCCCCTTATGGGCGGTGCATTCACTGACAACGTCACTTGGCGGTGGTGCTTCTATATCAAGTCAGTTTACCCCTAATCCCTTTTCAATATTTCACACATTGCTAACATGGCTCACAGCTTGCCTATCGGAGGCGCTGTTCTCGCTGTTCTCTTCGTGTTCCTTCATGTCCCCCAAGTAACAAACACAGAGACACTCAAGAGACAGTTCATTCGCATGGACCCTATCGGTACCGTCTTGTTCCTCCCCGGCATCGTCTGCCTTATTCTCGCTCTTCAGTGGGGCGGTGCCTCCTACCCCTGGAGTGACGGACGAATTATTGCCCTCTTTGTGGTGGCCGGTGTCCTTCTCCTCGCTTTCATCGGCGTTCAGATCTGGCGCCAAGAGGATGCCACTACTCCTCCCCGCATCATCAGCCAGCGCAGTGTCGCCTGTGGTATTGGTTATGCTATGTGTATCGGAGGTGGTATGATATCTCTCCTCTATACGCTTCCAATCTGGTTCCAGTCTATCAAGGGCACATCAGCCATTCAGTCTGGCATCGACACCATTCCTCTCGTGCTATCACTCGTTGTGGGAGCTATCATGTCAGGAGCCATTATCACCCGTACCGGATACTACGTCCCTTGGATGTTCGTCGCCACCATCCTGACTTCAGTCGGCTCGGGCTTGATGACCACTTTCAAGACAAACACTGGTCACTCAGCATGGATTGGCTACCAGGTCCTCTTTGGTCTTGGCCTTGGAACTGGTATGCAACAGCCCAGCATGGCCGCTCAGACCGTCCTGTCTCAATCAGATGTCTCTATCGGTATCTCCCTCATGTTTTTCTCCCAGTCCCTAGGTGGTGCTGTTTTCATTTGTATTGGGCAGTCTATATTTGTCAATTACCTTTCCGACGGTCTCGAAGCGGTTAGTGGAATCAACACTCAGGCGATTCTCGAGGCCGGGGCAACAGCATTATCCGATCTCGTTCCGGCCAGCAAGTTACATGAAGTCTTGGTCGTGTACAACGACGCCTTGCAAAAGGCCTTCATTGTCGTTGTGGCCGTATCTGCTTTCATGGTGGTGCCCGCTCTCGGTATGGAGTGGAGGACCGTGAAGAACAAGCAGCAGGGCGGAGAGGAGCAAAAGTGAAGAAAAAAAACAAGGATCCAATCTTTGGAACAGCTTTGTTGTAATTGATCGACATTTCACCACTCTGCGGATATAGACTTGCATGGCTTCATGGGGTGGGGTAGACCTGCCTTGGGTAGTATTCCAAGGATGTTTGTTATATATATAGCATATTAATAAATACTCAATATATATTCTCTTCTCAATAGAATTTCCTTCAGTATGTCTGCTTGGCGAGTGCTTTGCCAAAATTACAACCATGGTCAGCTATCTGTGTCATTTGCCTCCTTAGGGGTCTGAAAGTCAAGAGTGACATTCTATGAGCAGGGCGATCCAATGAGAGAAATAACAACGCCCACTAAACTTGCAACCAAAACGGGCAACCAATATCCCTACCACAGTCAATCAGTTGCGTGATAGCAGGTGTGGTGTTTGGAGCACATATTCTCACAGATAGAGTGGGCTAGTGATATAGGGTAGGCAACTTGCCAATGAGTGAGCGCACCAAGCAGGTGGTCCGAGCGCCCACATGCTCCAAAGGAGAGTTGCGCCTTTGTTGTACCTAAAGTCAACCTCACTTCTTCTCCCTCTTCAACCACCAAAAAACTGATTTTTCTTCTTCAACACTACAAACTCCCCATATTCCGAATCAAACCGGAATTCCCAAACCAATACTCCCACAATGGCTGGAGACTCTGGCCACAGGCGCGCCGATGACCGGGGCCATCGCAAGCGCCCTGCCAACGATGAACCCCAGGACGATCTCCCCCAACCCTACAACGCCAAAGAACTTCAACCCGCCAAGCGACGCGCCCTTTCGCCATCCGAACAGCCGCGGAAGCAGAAGCGACCCGGCGCGCGGGCGCGAATCTCAGAGGCCGAGCGAGAGGCCATCCGACAGCGCCAGCTCGATCGAGAGCGCCAAGCCGCCGCTCAACAGGCTGCCGAGGAGGAACAGAGCAGGATCCGGGGCATCAACGATGTCGTGAGACAGCACTACAACAATGTGCCAGAGAGAGGGCGCGACTGGAGGACGAGAGACAGCAAGATCAAGGGACTGCGCGTGTTCAATAACTGGATCAAGAGCTGCATTATCCAGCGCTACTCGCCCGATGAGGACCACACGCCCGGCTCGCGCGAGGCGGGTCGCTCCAGCGGCAAAGAACTGCTCGTGCTTGACATGGGCTGCGGAAAGGGCGGCGACTTGAACAAGTGGCAGCAAGCCCCTCAGCCCATTCAGCTCTACGTTGGCCTGGACCCGGCCGACGTGAGCATCGACCAAGCTCGCGAAAGATACAGGTCATTGAGCGGTCGTGGAGGGCGCGGAGGACGAGGCGGGCACCGAAGGCCACCGGCTCGTCTCTTTGATGCGCGATTCCACGTCAAGGACTGCTTCGGCGAGTCCATCGAGAACCTCGACATCATTCAGCAGGTGGGCTTCGACCCTTCACCTATGAACCGTCGGGGCTTTGACGTCGTCAGCATGATGTTCTCCATGCACTACGCATTTGAGTCGGAGAAGAACGCGCGAAACATGCTGCGTAACGTCGCTGGTGCTCTCAAGAAGGGAGGCCGATTCATCGGCTGCATCCCCAATTCGGACGTGCTCGGTGAGCGAGTCCGCAAGTTCAATGAACAAGCCGCTGCCAAGCGCGAGGCCAAGGAAAAGGAGGCCGACGGCTCAACAACGCCCCCCACCGCAGAACCCGAAGACGGCGAGCTGGAGGAGGGCGAAGCTGAGCCCACTGCCGAATGGGGCAATAGCATCTACCGCGTGCGCTTCCCGGGCAAGACACCCGATGACGGCGTCTTCCGTCCCGCCTTTGGCTGGAAATATAACTTCTTTCTGGACGAGGCGGTCGAGGAGGTGCCCGAGTATGTCGTCCCGTGGGAGGCATTCCGTGCCCTCGCCGATGACTACAATCTTGAGCTGCAGTTCCACCGCACCTTTCCCGAGATCTGGGAGGCCGAGAAGGATGACCCGGACCTGGGTCCTCTGAGCGAGCGCATGGGGGTTCGTGAGCGCGGTGGTGGCCCTCTGCTTGTCTCGGACGAGGAGATGGAGGCTGCCAGTTTCTACATTGGCTTCTGTTTCTACAAGGTGTAATACTCCTGGATGGCGGGTAAACTCATCAAGTCATGGTACGAAGAACACAGATATAGGCGGCATTGGCCTCGAGGGTAAGCGGAATACGTAAACAAAAGCATGGCGGTTTTATTACACCTTTATTTACCACGCTAAAAGAACGACGGAGCTGGGTATCATAGTCTCTCTTACTTTCTGAATGGCGAATTTCAACATGTCCTAATAGCGGCCTTCCCTCTCTTTCCGAGCCATCAATCCCAACACCAATGTTCTCTTGCGAAGATGGCAGACAAAACGGAGTGCTCGTTCGAGCTGCTGTTTTGCATGGCATCTCGTTTCCTAAAATAAGGCAAGTACATCAAATAGCATTAGTTGCACGACGCCAAATCATCAACGCAGCAACGCCGGCACAAGCTGTTGCTCCAAGTGCCACATAGAGACTTGTTCGGTCTGGCCCCTCCTCGTTGCTCTTGGGGAACGCCGTGCTGGGATTCGTGGCGGCATCGGCAAATGCGACAAAGAGTTCGCTGATGCTGCCCCAAGTTACACTAACGTGCAATGGTAGGCTCATACTGAGCGAAGAGGCGTATTGGTCTGGCTGGAGCTCGCTCCGCTGGTTGGTCTTGTCCTTGTCGGCTTTAAGCGCAGTGTAGATGGATGGGAGTTCATCTAGGTGTGGATACTTAGAGCGCAAGTTGACAATATGCGAGAACGAGTCTGGATCCGAAGAGTCGTAGGCGTAGCAGATGAGGTCGCAGGCATCCAGCTTGGCCTGGTTCTCCAAGATTGCAGGCTCTAGTTCCCCGAGCTCTTCGAGGATTAGATAGACCTGCTTACCGCCTGGGAGCTCAACGCTGTTGACAGCTCGGCGCGGCTTGATAGTGGGATGGTAAAGACCATCGAAGGGACGGTTGAGGAAAGAGTCCAGCAGAGCAGATTTGCCTGCCCCCGAGGCACCTAGGACATAACACAATACAACGTTGCGCTCTACGCGGCCAGGGCGTCTTCTCCTCTTGCGGGGCTTGGTGATCTTCAGTGCGGCAGTGATTGGATCCTTGGGGTTTGGTGGCTCAAAACCGAGATAGGCCAAGTACTCGATTGTGGTTTTGGGCTCGATAAAGGTTGTCATGCTCCACTGGGCAAGCCATCCCTGGAGGGTGATATGGCCAGCTTCATTCCTGACTGTCGAAGAGGGGAAAGACGAATCTGTCCATGAGCTTGGGAGGCCTGAAGTTGGAGCGAACAAGGCCTCGAGCTCTCGATCATTGAGACCACCATCGTTATCCTTGTCAAAGAGAAGGAATAAATCGACAAAGAATCGATATCCCGCAGGACTTAATTCAGCTGATGCGTACTCGGGCACATCGAATTTTGGTCGGATAAACTTGTCTTCCAGGCTCAGGCTGTCGGTATAGTGGTACTTCCGAAGAATGATCCAAATAGTTTCGTGGCGTCCCTTCTCAGCATACAGCTTGTTCAGCTGCAAGAAGCCAGGTAGGTCGATGCCCTTTTCCAAATCTGAAGTCGGTAATGTCTTGGAGATACTGAGCTTAATGTTGTCCAGGTCGTCTGCTGTCAATGGTTTGTCGAAACAGCGGGCTTGAAAGTCTCGCATCTCCTGCTCGTTGAGATATCCATCCTGATCCTTGTCGCACAGGTAGAAGATGCGCATCAAGGCACTGACACAGACAGGCTTAAGATGGCCCTCCTTGTAATCGAAGAGGGGAGCAATTGGATGGGTTACAGCCTTTTGACAGAGGAAGAAGACTTCGTTCACATTGCGATGGTCTCTGGCGCTGGTACGGATGCAAGAGTCGATCTCGCGGAATTCGGCCATAACAGGCAACATTTCTTCCTCAACCACCTGGGGTGTTGTTCCCTGCCCAGCAAGATCGGACTTGTTGGCGCAGAGAACGACAGGGACATTGACACCAAGTGATCGAAAATAAGGCATCCAAAAGAGGGCAACCCTTTCATAGCTGTAGTGGTCGGCATAGACGAGCAGGATGACATTGCATTTTCGAATCTCTTTACGAAGGGTGGTTCGGTCTTGTGGACGGGCGGAGGTATCGACGATCGTAGTTGAGACATTTTCGGGAGTTCCGATGCTTGGGGGGATGGTGATTTGGGGAGGACGGGCTGTATCCTATTGGAAACGAACTGATCTTTGACCAGCGAGGCGATGAGGCTGGATTTCCCGGTGCTCTCGTCACCGCAAACACATATGCGCACTGAACACAGAAGAGTTAGTTACCTAATCAAGTAATATTGCGATTGGCACTACAAATGTAGATTGATCGACTATTCGAAAACGCAGGATAGGATGGCGGGCAAGCATGATGGAGGTCATGACAGGGAAGCATACCAGCAGCCATGATGGATATGTTGCTCAGGTTGTCGGTCAAGTTGTGCTGTTACCAGTGGTCCATGACCTATGGGGATGAGTGTCTGAAAACGTCGTCGGTCGTTTTCGAATGATCCTTGGCGAGGATATCAATGGCAATGGTAAAAGCTCAAAGAAAGCTGAGTTGGGTTGAGAGCATTGAGCAAAGCGGGCGGGTAGCAATGATATGAGGCCTCAGGCTCAGCCCAGGAAAGAACCGGAGCAGCGGGAGATGGCAGGATGGCGTCGTCGGCTCAGACCAACTCAGCTCAGGCCATGAATCTATGAATCTGTTGGTGGGACAGACGCAAGATGCAAAAAGATGCAGTCAAAGCTGGGATGGCGATGATTGAAAGAGGTGACGCGCCGAGCAAGGATTGGGCGGAACTGGGGACGATCGATTACAGATACGTACCCGCCGTCATCGAACCGTACGAGCAGGGCAGCCTGAGCCTCTCATTGCTCCACAGCCACTGAATCACTGGACTCGCAGAGGGATTTCAGCCTGTGGGACAGCGGCCTTTTCAGTGGACAGAAGGCCGAGGGCGCTAACTTCTGGGGCCTTTCAGCACCCGGCCATGGACTCGCCTGTTGGACAGGTGGTGCGATCCGTGATGGTCATGCGATTTGTTGATCGAGAGCCCTGAAATGACGGATGCAGGTCGAATGCAGGCGACTGCATTTCGAAGCGGAAGAGTGCATATGGAATCCCGCCCGTCGTCTCACGCGCCGGCAACTGACGTGAGGGATAAGAGGAAGCGTTCTGCGGTTCATCTCCTCCAATGTGGGTAAGTTCATCATCAAGTGGATATAACCCAATCACGTGCCAGCCTCCCCCGGACCGTCGCGCCAGGACTTTCCCTTCCAGCTCACGGATTCTGGATCCGAAAAGCCCGAGGCGGAAAAATTGGCTGGTTAATTCAAAAGATGAGACACGGAAATAAACCTGTATTCCAAGTGATATATCACACTGCCGATGTCTTCATATTTATGTCAGCAAAAGCTGGTCCCTTGCGGTTTTTGAACCCCATGACCCAGTGGGCAGCTCCTTCCTTCTAGAGCCGAATGCACCTTCCCCAGTTCTTACCCCACACAATGGCCTGCTTGCTCGCGTCCGATGATTCCAACCTGCCACTCACTGACCGGTTCAACCCTCCTCCTTGGCTGCTTTCCCCCAACCAAGACTTGAAGGAAGAATCTCGAGTCAAGACTACTTAGCGAACAATCCTTTGTTGGCCTCTTTTACTTCCATTGTGTCTGTATCGCGTCTTGCGCGTTCCTATCATTTATATCTGAGGGAACTTTGAACCTTCCTATCTGGGTCGAAGTGTCTACGTCGGCTGTGCCTCGGTCATCCACCTCCACCTCCTCCGACCGGTCTCCCCGCTGCACCACGACGAACATCGCGACATCTTCTTCCGAGTCTCTACACAGACCCTAGATTCTTGTCACGATATAGTATAAGACCTGAGAACGGCATCATGTTGTACGTACACCTTATCCCCGCCACGGCCCTGTCATGGCTGAGGTTGCGGCTGCGACTTCTTGCGCGCAGCACAGACTGACGCCATGAGATTCCAGTGTCCTACCTCCCCCGCCGCGGTATCCCACCATGGGGCCGTACGGCACCAGTTCGATACATCCCGTGCCTATGATTGAGACCAACAACACATTGTCAAATCCGACTGGCCCCGAGTGGCAGTTCCTTGTTGGCGAGGGTCAGTATTCCCCAGGCTTTGCGCCTCCGCCTCCGAGACGAATTAGGTTTCTGCCTGTGTTGGCGCAACTCCTGGCTAACGCTGCTCGCAATCTGTAGGAACATATACGCTCAAAGAAGACCTACACCTTGCAACCCCTCCACCTCACCCCTCAGAAGCTACAGTGCCAAATCCAAACCCGCTCTCGACTCACCCTCAACCAGCCACCGCCGGTACCAATGTCTCCCTTGTCGCTCTAGATGCCCGGAATGCTCCGCCGTTCTTTTATAAGGGTCTTTCTTCCACCACCCTCGCCTTGAGCGGTGCGCCTTCGAGCATTCAAGAGCATCCGAATGAAGGTCGTTACTCTGCCGAGGGAGGCATGAGCAGCGAGGACGGCAGGGCCGGCTCAACAAGCGATGCTCCGGCCACTTCTATAACGCTGGGCTCCGCGCCAGCATTTGGCGAGGGCAATGCCTTGCTTGCGCAAGTACAGAGCAAGGATGTGAATAAGAAGAGGAAGCCCAAGAACAACATGACCAAGAGCAATTCCTCCTTCATCTCACGTGTTATTGTCAACGAAGGCCTCTCTAGGAAGCTTACTGAGCGACCGAGTGATGGAATCTTCGCTTTTGCCAACATAAACCGTGCTTTTCAGTGGCTTGACATGTCTTCCTCATCCAAGGTACGTCCCATTACAACAATTGATAGTCCCTGGACATCTCCGCTGACACCACGATAGCAAGATTATTTGACCAAGATTCTGTTCACCAAGGCTCACTGTCTGTGCCATGATGTGAATACTCATACAAAAACTGTCGCGCACCTTGACGTTATCATGGGCTTCTCAACCGGAGAGATCATCTGGTGGGAGCCAATCTCACAGCGATATACGCGACTGAACAAGAATGTGCGACAGCCCTCCTCATTTAGACACTGGTGCGTGGGCGATGCTAACAGGTGTAGGGAGCCATAAACGGAACTCCAGTATCAGCGATCCGATGGATTCCAGGATCAGAAAACCTGTTCCTCGCTGCCCACATGGACGGGTCTCTGGTGGTTTATGATAAGGAGAAGGAAGATGCCCAATTCAATCCTGAAGAGGAGGCAGTCAATGGAAATACAAGTGGTAGCAGTGGCGAAGCCATAGATGCAACCAACGGCAATACTCACCCCAATGGAATCCGCATCAATAAGTCGGTCCATTCCAAAAACCAAAAGACGAATCCGGTAGCGGCCTGGAAGCTATCAAACCACCGCATCAACGCCTTCTCGTTCTCTCCTGATAACCGACATCTGGCTGTGGTTTCTGAGGATGGGACACTTAGGATCATCGACTATTTGAAGGAAGAGTATGATCTCCGCCTCTTAGCCCTGCTCCGTTGGATTTGCTCACCTGGCTGACTTGCTAGGCTTCTTGACGTATTCTATTCGTACTATGGCGGCCTGACTTGCGCCTGCTGGTCTCCAGATGGGAAGTACGTCTTGACGGGCGGACAAGATGACTTGATCTCGATTTGGTCGGTCGTCGAGTCTGCGCTGGTGGCAAGGTGCCAGGGACACCAGTCTTGGGTGTCTGCTGTTGCCTTTGACCCTTGGCGATGCGACGACCGCAATTACCGTTTTGGAAGCGTGGGGGAGGATGGACGTCTTTGTCTCTGGGATTTCAGTGTCGGCATGCTTCACCGACCAAAGGCGGTATGTGACAATACTAATAAGGACGACGAAGGTGGACTGGCTGGTAGCCGCACCAACAGATGAACAGAAGCTGACGAGGGATGCACATTTAGCAATCTGTTCGACATCGAGGGTCTATCTCGTCACGATACACGGCCCTGCAGCGGGCGGAGACGGCGACCACGTCCAACTCGCGGCTGCGATCCGACTCGAACTTGGATGCGGAGGACGAAGAGGTTGTGATTCAACACCCTGTTGAGCCTCGAGCTCGGATCCCTATGCTCCCCCCTGTGCTTGTAAGTGCCGGCCCCAACTGTGACGAAAAGCTGCCGTGGGGGCACCAGAGCACTGACATGACGGTTAATAGAACAAGTCGATTGATACGCACCCGGTGTGCTGGTTAGACTTTACAGAAGACGCCATTATCACGAGCTGCAAGTCAGGTAAGGACGCCTCCGAATCTCGTGAATCGCACGTGCGAACCGATCAGATCGAGAAACCTTCTTGCCAGGCAGAAACTGACATGTTGCACAGGACATATCAGAACGTGGCTACGTCCTGGGTCGGAACTGGCGGCACAGACCGAAGGAGCAGAAGCCCCGGCAGCGGCATCATGATAGATGGATCGGTGATGAAAAAGCTTTCACAGGCTTTGAAACGAGGGTGATGACGAATTGCAGTTGATGACGAGCTTTTTTTTCTCCGTGCTGACCAAACAGACGGTCGACAAATGGATACGTTACTTGGGGAGTGGTTGTTGTCGTTTCCATCATTGGTTGCTTCAGGGATAGCGGTCCCTCGCTTGGATTTGATGATGTATGATAGATAGGGAAGGGGAATCCACTTTGAGTCTTGTTTCTGCAAGTTTAGCCTGTGGTGCCGAGTGCCATTAGGCAGCTAAATTTACTCGGGGCTGGGATAGCAAAGGAGTCATATAGATGTCTCTGTTGGTTCGAGTTACGTAGTTGAATACCTTGCTTGGTTGGGAGGCTTTAACCGCTCAACAGGTGAGTCGGTCCTATCAATCAGTGGCCTCGGTCGAGCCCACATGGTAGCGGAGGCTCTTCGGGGAGCGACAAGTTGCCGCGCCAGAGATCCACCATGTCCACCATGAGGCATGAAGCTACAGGACCCTGAATTCTTGTTTCGAGATAGCAGGGGGAGCTAGCGCACGTAACGATTACCTGTATCCATTGCTGCATCTTCAAGATAAGAACAGAGTTCCTTGCTGCGTCGATGAAGAATGTGACAACTGATGGGACTAGCAGTGGATACGAGAAAGACGAACATGTGCTGAGGTCCATGTGAATTGAGAGAACATGATGGATATCAGACGAGGTCAGTCGGGTCAAGCTGTCAAGCCGAGCTTGGAGCTCATAGTAGCTCAACACCAAAGACGTCCAACCCAACGCAGTACGAGCATACGAAAATAAATGCGAGCTTATGCGCCTGTAGCCGGGCCAAGCATCATGCTCGCTGCTGGCGGACGCGACCCGGGAGCATCTGCCGCGTCGACGGACCGGTCGTGCATGGCATATGGCGCAGAGCTCGAGGAAAGCGCAGGGAACAGGCCAGAAAAGAGCGCAGCTCCTCAAACACACAACGAGAAAGCTGGATGCGAAATGCATGGCTCGTCAGACGGAAACAAAACTGCATGTCTTGGCTCTGGCTCCCCCCTTGCACCTCGAACGAAGGTGAGGAGCCCACTCATCCCACTAACAGCGGCCGTTGCCGAACCAAACTTGATGGGCAGGGGTGGTCCAGTCGTGGATGGCAGACCATCATGTGGTGGGCTCGCCTGATGGCGTGGACAGTCGTGGACACCGCCGGGAGAGGGAGGACGTGTCGATAGCTGCTGCAACAGCAACAGCAGAGTGAGGCAAGGAGTCAGCGACTGATCAGCAATAAAAAGAGAAGCGAGAGGAGAGACAAGCTTTGCTTGCGAGTTGGTGTGCATGATGACTTGGTGATCATCATGGATTGGGCCTGCTGCGTGTAAGGGCACTTCCACGAGATCTCAAACCCTTGGCTTTCTGGTCAGGGTTGAGAGGTGGGGTGAAGGGCCGACCAGATGGATGTAAGTGAATCTCTAGATGTTGAGCAACAGGCTAGAAAAGCCAAGAGAAGGAGAGCTCGGAGCTGCTGTTTCGATTAGGTTGTCTATTGGCTCGCCATCAGGAGCCCGAGCCTCAGACTACGGACCTTGTTCACCGAGGACGTGTCCACAATCCGTCCACTTTGGGCTCGCCGCGATATCACCTCGTCCAAGGACCAGTCTCATCGGGCACAGTCATGATTAGAACGGATTGCGAATTCCACAGGGCTGAAGAGGATGGGTCTTTTTTTCACTCACCGACGAAAAAGGCCCAGTTTTCGGGACAAAAACCACTCAGAGGCTCCATCGAACTAGACAATTATCCCGAAGAAATTGCACAGCAGAGACAATTGCTCTTCAGCCTTCAATTTCCCAGCCAAGGTTACAGCCGAGGCGAAGAACAGAAACTGAACACGCGAGGCGTTCTAACTCGGAGCCAGATGCCGACACAGCACCGTTGTGTCTCCGGAGCGTGTCCGAGAGACTTCCGGGAATCGAAACGCATGCGGCGGCAGTCTGCTGCTGTGTCGCCCAAGTACTGCACCACCAAGACTTGGTGGCTTGGGAACCCTGAGGCTGAGAATTGGCGGACGGGAAGAGTCCCAAGTGGCGACGCCACCAGTGACTGAGGTGCGCTCGTCACACGGGAATAACACGCTCCAAGCTGGAGTGGGTATGTATGTAGGTACGTAGCATCAAGTTCCTGTGAACCTGGTCGGCTCGGGCTTCAATCAGCGAGAATAGACATGGAGCTCCTCGGGTTAGATCTTGCCGCCCGCCATCTCGGTCCTTTGTCGCCGCGAGACGGCACCAGCGCCGGTCGGCGGGCGCTTGTTTGATGGGGAAAGAGTCAGAGTCGCGGGAGATGATGCAAACCCAAGATACGGCACGGATGCCATGACGAAGAAGCCAGACCAGGACAGGCCAGGCCATTTGGGCCCGCCCGGGGTGTGTGAGAACGCCTTCTGCACGCAATGCCAGGCGTGCATATTGCCGGTCTCTGGATCCGAAGCAGAAAGAAGCGAAAAATTTATGCCAAGGGCCCCTGTCTGCTGGACTGGGGGACTCTCATTTGGCCGGTTAAATGTTACTCTGTCTGCCTTTGCAGTCTCGACTGATGACTGAAGGCCAGGAACCTCTAGTCCTGCTGGACGAACGAGGTTTACCATTGTCGCAATTCCCCCATGCTGCTTGGCAGTGGTGAATCCCAAGGGAACCAAGACTAGGGTGCTAGATGGTCTGGAGTCTAGGCCTGCTGACCTAGACTCGATCTCGCCGTCCTGAGAGCTCGCTGATAGGGCACGGTAGCCGTTCGGCTGAAGGGTGTCATGGATTTCTGGCTGGACAGGTGTGATGGTGGTGCTGCAGTCATGGTCCCGTGCCAACAATCCTTAATATCAATATTCCTCTTTTGTCTTTCATCCCATGTTTTTCGGTTCAGTACATCTCGCCCGGCTGACCCGACGAGAAAGGAAGAATCAGGTCAGGTACTGTTATTCTTCCGTTGCATGTGCTCGTTGCTTGTTGAGTGTATTGGTGCGCATCGACATCAGCGGCTGTCATCGAGAGCTTGGAGATGGATCCTCCATCAAGGGAAAAAGCGCTGGCTGGCTGAGAGCCCCATTCCCAGATAAGCAGCAAGTCAATCTATGGCCGACTCGAATGATGGGCCGAAAAGAAGCATGCTATGACCGTGCGCCAGGGACCTGCTTCGTAGCTCGAAACGCAGTTGTGCGATAAAACCAGTCAGGGCGGAGCCGCAGTGGCAGAGAGGCCATTGAGAAAGGGGATCGAGGCTCATGCCATGACATCAGGCCCTAGCTCAAACCGTCCACCGTGAGCCGACTATTCGCTATCAAGAATGGTGGGTGTTGAGCATCGGTGAGTGCCCAACGAGATAGCGGCAAGCTCAAAAGCCGCTCACGATGCCCATTCTAGACCTGACCCGCTCAGTTCGCGAAACGGACGGACCCAGCTCGCTAGGAGGCTGATGAGGTGCTTCGCCTTTCCCCTCGTCGTCGGCTGCGGGCGCTGAGATCCAGGAGTCGCCAGCGTATCGCCTTGTCTCATTTGGAAGATGCGTGTGAGTGCGTGCTTGCGAGCTTGCGTGGGAGGCGCTGTCAGCTTTGTTGTCTGAGTTGAAGCATCATTGGGGGTCGGCGTGGGGGGTTTTGGAAGCTGTGTCCAGCCGTGACTGGTGAGATGTAGAGCTACAAGACGATGAGGAAGCCATGGCCCCTTTACGCTGCGTCTCACGACAGGGAAGACGGATGGCCTTCTGTCTGCGTAATTCGTCAGAATAGTACCTGTGCCGTCGAATACGCAACAGTTGAGGCGGAGAGTAAACGCTCTAACGTCAGACAGCCAGCCCGGGCAGGTGAGGCGGTTGGGAATGCAGGTACGTAGACCGACCTCCTTCCTAGGTAACTTTATCACCCGGAATTTCCCCCTCCCGTCCCGATCTTTTCCCCTTCCTCATCTTGGTTCCCGCTTTATCGGTTACCCTCACCCTCCCCCAAGTCCCGCTTCGGGTTCGTCTCTTGCACTCCCAGGGGCTATTCCTCTGCCCTGCCCTATCATCTCCGCTTCTCGGCGTCCCGCCGCCGTACAAACAGACGCTCGGGGCAATTCGAAATGTTCTGGGACGTCCAGGGCAAAGCTTCCATCGGGCTTCGATAACACGACTCATGCCGACTCGTGCAGCAAACTCAAGGTCCACCCTGCCCTGCCAGCCACAAGCCGTGGCCCGGCGTCGCCGCCCCACCACCCTTGCTGTCTTGCTGTTCTGCCTCTGATCAGCGGCTGGTTTCTGGCTTGCGTGCTCGTTCTCACTGCTCACTAACGCAGTGGTTCTAGCGGTGGTTCTAGAGGCACAGCGGACGAGGCACTCTCAGCGTGGCACAGTCACTCCCGAAGAGGGCCTCGTTCAAACGACAACGGGGATACGTAGGCGAGTGTCTCGTCGAGGTCGTGTCGAGTCGTATTCCCCATCTTCTCCGAGTCGCCGTTCTCCGACTCTGTCCTTGTACCCGGCCGCCCGTTTATACCGTCGCAAGCCTCCGGCACGTACGATGTACGGATACATGCAGCCACCTAGGTAGGCACTCATTGCCGTTTGGGTTCGTACAGTACTGTGCCTCTGCTGCAACAACCGTGCCATGTCGCCATGGCGATCTGGATTTTGCGTACGGAGTAGGTCGTCAGCAGGGCAAGGCCTGCCCTGTTGTCACCAAAGAGGCTTGGGGGCGTGGGCGTCTACAGGGGGGATGAATGTGCGTCGACACCTTCTTCCTACGTCCGTCCACCTTGCCGGTGTGGTACGGTTGGCATGATGAAAGGCAGATGCGACCATCAGATGTCCCGTTTGTCGTTAGTTGTCAGGAACATATTTCATGTACCAAGGTAAGCCAAGCAAGGCAAGGCTTGATCAGAGTTCCACACCCCCTTCTTTATAAGCCATTGCCGCCTCCAATCGCGACGGCGTCCCACTTGGATATCGTCTTGTCAACTTTTTCTCGACAATTATCGACATTTTGCCGGGTTTGCCTGGATATGAATCCTCAGTGATCCGACACGGTGGGCGTCTTATCAAGCAAGACCCTCTTTTATATTTTTGTCCCGTCGGTCCCATCCTTTCTATCCATCCCTCTCCACCTGCGCCGCGCCGCTTGATCTGCTGTATCATCTCTCGCCTCCCATCGCGCGGAGCTTGACGGGCCTGCGACCCTTGTTTGGCCTGGCCCTTGTGGACTTTGGATTTCCTGATCTCACAGCCCCACCATCTGCAAAGAGGCTGTACCCACCACATCCCGCCATCGACTCGTGCGTGGGCTCGTGGTTCTCGTTCTGTAGCTCGTCACTCGCGGGATGTCCGTTGTCGCTCGCTGCCCGTCTTAGCCGTGACCCCAAATAAAAGCCTCCGACATCCTCCATAGCTTCTTTTTCCTTCCTCTGGTCCCCCTCTTGGTCGTGTCTTGGTCAAGTTCTGTCCTATTCACCCCCATTGCGCTCCTGCAGCGACACAACACAACCATAACCGACGCTTATCATGCCGTCCTTTAAGCCCTTCTCCTCAGTGACCGGGCGCAACTCATACAGTCTCTTCGACATTCGGTAAGTTTGCCATTGACTGCGAAAACCACAGGCGGCTCGTGGTTCCTCGTGCTGACTGCGCTTGCCCTCCAGATTAGACAGCGACTTTATCGTCTTCCGAGGAAGCGAACATGAGTCGTCCGGTCAACTTCTCAAGGGCACTCTTGTCCTCTGCCTTCAGGCGCCGCTAAAGATGGAAGATGTGCGCCTGCGACTAGTTGGTACTCTGCGCCATTCGTAGGTCTCCCCCAAACTCTCCAAATTCTATCAGCCAGGTCCCGTCTGGGACGGCGACTGACCATTGTGATGGATGAACAGTTGGGCTGACCCGAGAGGAAGTGCCCCTGGCGTTTCGGGTCAAAAAGTAGATAAGACGACGACGATTCTCGAGCACCGCTGGGCGCCCTTTGTGGGCACCCACGGTAAGAGCATGACGCTCCCCGCCGGAAACTACGAATGGCCCTTCGATTACATGCTCCCTGGCAACATGGCCGAGAGCGTTGAGGGTATCCCCGAGGCCTCGATCACTTATAGACTCCGAGCGACCGTTGGACGAGGAAAACTCGCTTACGACCTACACGCGAACAAGCACCTTCGAATTATCCGAACTCTGGAGCCTGGCGCTCTGGAATTTCTCCACGCCATGAGCGTTGAGAACATCTGGCCCAACAAGGTCGACTACTCGATTGTCATCCCTCAAAAGGCTGTTGTCTTTGGCGGAGTGGTAACGATGGAGATGCGATTTACACCACTACTCAAGGCACTTGAACTTGGCGACATCACAGCAAGACTGATTGAAGTTCGTGAATGCTGTGTTCAGGGATCTTCAGGTTACAGTGTCAAGGAGCACCGAACAGAACGTGAGGTGTCGACTTGGAAGTTCGAGGTGACGAGGGAGGAGCACTGGCAGGATATGATTGAGGATACTGGCCAGGAGGGTTGGGCTCTGACCAAGAAGCTCAGTCTGCCTAAGAGGCTTCGCCAGTGTATCCAAGATTTGAACCACCATGGTATCAAGGTCCGACACAAGATCAAGCTGACTGTTGCGCTCTGCAACCCCGATGGTCACATTTCCGAGGTAAGTTGTTCTCGGACTGCTCATTCTTTTGCTTGCTAACTCATTAATTACAGCTCCGAGCTACACTTCCCGTTTCCATCTTCATTTCCCCGAATATGCCTCTTGACGAAGAGGGCAACCTTGTCGATCAGTCACCCTCCCAGACCACCGAGCAAGAACTCACAACCATCGCACCTCCGGGATACGGCGAGCACGTCCTCGACCAGCTGTATGAGGACGTTGACATCAACGGTTTCCAGACCCCTGGGTTCCAGTCCGGCGTCAACAGTCCCTTCTATGCGCAATCTCGCTCTGGCTCGGCCGAAAACCTCGCAGCCGCCCTCACACATAGCCGACCTGTGGCACCTGCTGCACTATCATCCCGATTAGCAGATGTGTCACTTGACCCTTCGCAGCGAAACTCATCCTACACTTCGATTGGATCAGCGGGATTCATGTCCCCGACGTCGGCTCCTCACGCGGCGGCTCCGCGATCGGAGCCTGCGTCCGCCGCTCTCACTAGGAGCAACAGCGCTGGCGATGACTCGTCACGCAATTCATCAGAACATGTCGATCTGGACGTATCCGACTTGACCGAATTGAACAAGGTGCCGAGCTACCAGACTGCCGTGAAAACACCTGCACGCTCGCGCTCTGGAACCGGTGATGTCGTTCTCCCGGATTACCAGACAGCGCTGAGCGCTCCACGAACACCACCAGCGACTGATCACCCAGCCGATCCCTTGGGTACTATCTCGGAGGATCAGGCTGGTGAGGATCACCACATTCAGCATGTCTCGCGCCCAGCCAGCTTCATTGGCCGGTCCTACACAGACGATGCTGCTGCCTACAGAAGGACGCACAATGCGCAGGGACGCAACCAAGTCTTCTAAAATAGACGACTTTTCTTTTGTTTTTCTTTTGTTACGACAAACTAGGATTGAAATGTGCGCATGGGAAACGATCAAAGCGACATCAGGTCCGGGCGGCGTTCATTTGGTTTGGATACTTGGGTATTTATTTCTTGGGAAGGCCACAAGTCATTTGGGCACTATAGACTGGGTTTATCTTGTTGAAGCGACTTCTTTGGTACAGGATGGACTACGATGATCACTATCAGAATTGGAACCAGAACAATGCCTGGGGGAGAGCAGAGCGGAGAGACGGCGTTGCATGTATGATTAATACCCCTGAAGCGAACTGATAGCAAAAATGATGAAGAGATGGATATCTACTGGGCACAACGTCCGAATGCAACATCTAAACGTTACATGTTGATGAACGAGAACAGTAATCGCAGATGGAACAGAACTTGGAACACACCAAGGTTTGCAACGGGAATAACCAGCATGTCGCTCCGACAAGTTTCGACAATGACATAACGGGCATGACGGGGTGGTGGCAATGGTTCTTCTGGACGGAGCACGGTCATGATCTGGCAGAAAAGCTTGTTTGATGATGGTGGTGGTGTGTTGGCAGCAATCCAGGGGCTATGTGAAGCTTGTCTTGACTTGTCACCGCGGGAGATCAGAGTTGTTAACAAGACGATTGCATGGCAGTCAGGACCTGGTCGCGAATGATAAGAGAGACCTTTTCGTTACTTCTCGCGTCATGACTTTCCCGAATGTCGAGCCAAGATTCTGGCCTCGCACATGTCTCGATGCTAAATTAGCACGTCCACAACCTCGGCGGTTCGGTGCAGCACTGTAGGGTCTAGCGTGACGTGCCACCGCGCAAGGGACCACAGGTGTTGGAGAGAAGGAGGGGTTGACGTCACGACATTGAGACAGGAGGGTCTGGTGATGATTGCTTGGTGTTGACCAGGCCGAATATCTCTGGCGAACGATGACGGGGCAGACTGTCACTAAAGAGGAGAGGATTGATATATTTCCTGATTTTGCGCTTCGACGCTCTTTTTGCTCCGTTTATTTCCAATGGAAGTTCTCTGTGCTGGTGGAGGGGATGGAGCGAGAGAGTGGAGGTGATGCAGGCCTCAGATCATTCGCCATCCATGAACAGCTGAACCTGGAAGTAGAGGAGCTGAGTGAAGCTCAGCTTGTGTTGCGATGAAGCGAGGTCAAGCGTGAGTGTAAGAATAATTTTTGGGGATTGCATCGACATGGATAGGATCTAGAGGACGGCATGTTTGTGTAGCTATAGATGTATGGTGTAATCAATTAAAGAACTGGCCTGGTTACAGTTACTGTACTACCAAAAAGAAAGACAGAAACGTAAAGTCGAGCCATTCCCATCCTCACCGACTTGACGGTTCAGCTCGTGCCGTCCTGCACCTTCCCTCTTGTTGACCTGGTACAACGTCATCCCCACCTGCACCTGCCACTAAAACCCAACCCACTCACCCCTCGAGCTCGAGCTCCTCCTGGCGATCCTCATCAACGACGTCAAGATTAACCGCCATCATTCTTGTCCCTGATCCTGCTCTTGACTTGGCTGCCTCCCCTCACTTACAGCTGCATTTGCATTGATTTAAACCCCACCACTTGCCCCCACAACCAAAGAAAAAAGAAGCTTGAACCCTTGACCATCCGTGATACCCCTCTTCGCTTCTAATCTGCTTTAAACCTTAGGCCCCTCCCCTACCGAAGGTTCCCTGTCTGCCAAGCTCCCTGACAGACAAGTTCAATTTCAACGACACGTTTCCTACTTTGCGACATTGTCATTTTCCTAACGACAACGACACAACGAGCGACACTCGCCCATCATGGCTTCACCAACGACCTCGAACCTACCCTCGAGGGCCACCACCGGCTTCAGCACCTTTAGTGACGATGCTATTCCCGAGGTCGACCCTTCAACCGTAGGTGACCCCCTACCAGAGACGCGCATAGCATGACTTGCGCAAGCTTGCAGCGACCATGGAAAGAGTTAGGATCTTGTGGGAAAGAACCTGGGCTGATATTTTGCTGAATAGACGGCGGGACTGCTCGCAGAGCGACTCCAGGCCTGGAAGCATGCTGTTGGTTACCTCGAAGAGTATATGAAGGCCATGGAAAAGATTCACGGCCACCACGCCAAAGAGTACGAGAAGGCGCTGAAGGTATTCCCATTCTTCCCTGATAAAGACCCCCGCCAGCAACCAAGTCACTGACTTTGCTACCCAACAGACCATCTCGAATCCCCTTAAGGAGGGCCACCACTTTGACCAAAGCCTAGGCGGAATTGCCGGCTTCTTCGAGAACATGCGCTCCAACACCCAATCCATGATCAACACCAACATCGAGACCGAAAAGAGCATCAAGGGCTCCGTCCTCCCCGTTCTCGAGCGACTACACAAGGAGATTAAGCACAAGGCCAAGGAGCTGGCTCACGGTGCCGAAAAGGGCGCCAAGGAGGTTGAGAAGGCCCGTAACACAACACAGAAGCATATTGAGCTGCTCGGACAGCAGGCAGCTGCTTTCGACTCTGCTGGTGGTCACCTCAACAGCAATGACGACCCCTATGTCATCTACCGGGGTGTTCTGCACCGCTTGAATACTCAGGTCATTACCGAGAACAACCACCGCAACGACCTTCTCGCTGTCCAGAACAACTTCTCGACCTTTGAGTCCCATGTTATCGAGGTGATTCAGCAGGCTTTCGAGGCATTCGTGCAACTTGCAGGTGGCCAGGCTGAGAAGACACATGCCCTTCACAACGACATGCTGGGCTCGATCCAGCGAGTTGGCCCCGAGTTTGAGTGGAATGCTTTCAAGGACCGCAGCGCCGACCGTCTCGTCAACCCCAACGAGCCCGCCCGGTCTGTCGAGGCTATCCAGTTCCCCAACATGGATCACACGGCGACTCGTGCCCTGATCGAGGGTTCCCTGGAGCGCAAGTCGCGCAACAAGCTGTCGTGGGGTTACTCGACTGGCTACTACGTTGTCACACCGGCCAAGTTCTTGCATGAGTTTAAGGACTCGGACAACAACCGTGTGGACCCCAAGCCCGAACTGTCCGTCTATCTCCCTGACGCAGTCATCGGCACGGTTCAGGGCGAGAAGTTCAGCGTCAAGGGCAAGGACAAGTCCAAGACAATGAGCAGCAAGCTGACTGGCTCCACCGAGCTACAATTCAAGGCACACACAGCAGCCGATGCTCAGAAGTGGTTCCAGATTCTCTCGGATGTTGGCAAGTCGACAGCGCCTCTCAGTGTCGGTTCCAGCCCAGTTGCCTCCACGCCCACATCGCCCAACCCTCAGGGTGCCAACGACAACCCGCTTGACAACAAGCTGCAGTCTCCCATCAGCCCGGCGGGCGAGCACAAGGCACAGGAAGCGGGCGTCGTAGGCGGCGAGGCCCCTGCCGCGACGAGTGAGAAGAAGGCAGAGGCAGCTTAATGAATGAAGTGAGGCGGACGAAGGGTGACAACCATGCCATGGCATGCCGCGCGTGCGCGCAGCTGCTCACATCCGCGTGCGAACGGCGATATCTATACCCAGAGTCATGCATACATAGGCAAGCAGGAGCTTGCGCTGCAATTTGACGATAGTCCTCAAAGCAGGGCTGGCGACAGGACACGGCGGGACTTGATGCCGGGGAGGATTGTGATGATTTTGTCAGGGTGTCGAGGGTGTTGATGGAAAAGAGAAGTTCGAGAACCTCAAGTGGCGGTTGCCTTGAGGTTGATTTATAATGGCTGGAACCATGCTCCTAATGGTCGACTTGAGCGAAACGGATGGTGATTGGTGATGTTGCGGGTTGCTGTTTGGTTGAGTTGTCTGATGAGGTTGTCGTTGGCCTATACCTGAGGTTTTTGAGCCTACCTACCAATGAAACGTTTACTGCGGCCTTGTCGACGCCATGTCAGATTTGTGCAAATCATATCTATCCGTCTGTCTCTACTAAGGTGAGTCTTCACGTGTCTATTACCCGACGCCCATGCTACTTTTCTCTTGTCTCGGGAGTAAGCCTGTCATTCACGGTAAGCTAGAGCCTAAGCCACCCCGAGCTCCCCGGTCAAGCTCTGGCTCCCGCCAAGGAAACATGGTGAAGGAGCTGATCCGCATACCGAGATTCAAGTGACGGGTACGTTTCGGATAGGACTGGGGGGTGAGGGAGCGTTGTCAAATCACGGATAGGTGTGGCTGCGCCAAGTGACGGCCGGGGAGACGGGAACTGGGAGAAGCTGACCCCAAGACGGGAAGCTATTAACGGGGCGACGATCTCAGGGTTTGACGATGGGTTCGTCCAGGGGGTGGGGGTGTGATGGGATGGAATGCGTGTCACCCAGCCTGCTTCTGCTGTTGCTGCGGGGGAGACAAGATGGGCGCCCACGGTTGTGAGTGAGAATCAGGCTCTGGGCGAACCGCCGCTGAAGAGAAGGCAGCAAGCATCACATCCATCACAGATGAGGGGGGAGACAACAAGAAGTGAGGCTTTCTTTGCCCACCCCCTTTTCATGTATGAGTGTGCGTGTACTCCGTACCTGAGATGAATCACCATGTGGTTTGTAATGGAAGTCATCTTCGGCTATTGACTCAGAGAATGGTTCGCCAGCGGCTGAGACAAAAGATAGGACGACGACTACGCTACAATAGACGCCGTACCGCGCGTTCAATGGTCCATCTCAGCTCTTTAACGAGATACCAAAAAAAGACGAAGGAAAAAGAAAAGAAAACAGGGCGAGCAAGTGAGAGCCTGAAAAGAAACCGTCCACGCGCCCTGGTCGCCTTGCGGCAAGCCAACTCAGCGGCAGCACAGCTGGGCTGGGCGGCTTTCCTCTGAGACAGGGTTTTTTTTCCCTTTACAGTCAAACAAGGCTCTGACGATGTCGGTGAGTTGTTTTCTTTCATTTTTTTTTCGACGTGGCATCGATGGGAGATCGTTGTTATATCGATGCAGTTTTCCCACTAGTTCTTTTGCACATCTATATCTTGTCACCTCTTCCCTCCCATGTGAACCGCACTTTTCACTCTTGTCATCTATGGGAATACCGGGTATTGAAACGAAGACGGTTATGTGGATGCTACGTTGGGCGGCAGGATGAGGCTGAACTGCCACCACCGACAGGCTTGGCTCCTCTCCCAGGCTCCGGGACGCGGGAAAGGCAGTTTCAGTGACAAATAGGGAGAGGGAAGGTGGTGGGGAAGTGAGAAATCTCGATGCAGGAATCTCATTGACTCTTATTTTGCTGTGTTGCTCTCGCAAGTCCAGACCGTGAAGGTGCGTGTGTGTGTGTGTGCACAAGTCCGCCTTATATCAAGCATCTTAAAAAGTCCTACATGCAGAAGAAGGGGGAAGCACATGGTCAAAAGATGAGAGAGAAGATGGTAGAAAACAGACAAGGTATGCATCCCGTCACCCTCCTTGTTCTGTATGTCTGCCTCGCTGCTGCTGCAGCCGCCTTAAAGAGAGCCACCCTCCTTACAAAAACGAGGCTCTGAGTACGCGCGGAAACTCTCTTAAGTACTCGATAAGGCTCTGAGCTTTTTTTATTTTGGAAACACAGATCAGCTTTCTCCCAATAGCGAGCTACACCCCCCAGTCCTTGTTCGTTTTAGTCTCTTTCTTTCTCCTTTTCTTTCTCTTCCCTGGTTTTTTTTTTTGAAAGTGGTGAGGAACAACAGCACTACCACCCAACACTACAACAACAACCAAAAGGGATCAAGAAAAAGGGAAAACAGGGAAAAGGAGGAAGAGAAAAAAACAGAAAGAGAAAAAGGAAAAGAAAAGAACCAATCCATCTCGTTGCTGCACCTCAATGCTCATCAACTTTGCTGCCATCTCCTCGACTGTCATCGTCCCAGGATAGAAGACAGAGAGTCAACTCGAGAAACTCCCCTTGACACACAACACTCTTTTCTCCTCCCCTTCCTCAAACCCAAAGTCTTTGTTTTCAAGTCCTTCGTCGGCAAGGCAAAAGATGATGGCGAAGCCTTGGAGTGAGCATCGTGCGACAATCACCAAGCTGTACATCCAGGAGGGGAGGACGCTCGAGGATGTACGGGGCATTATGAAGACCGAGTACAACTTTGAGGCATCGTAAGTTTCCATACTCTTGTATAAACCCACCATCAGAGAAAGATACTGACAAACACTCAACGTATAGCATCCGTTCCTATCGGCAGCACTTTGACATCTGGGACATTGGCAAGTACAACTGCAAGAAGCGCCAGCAACGCCGTCGCCAGTCCCTCAAGAGGCCCATCCTCCCGTCTCCGCTGCGCTCTCCCCCAGCTCTCAGCAGCTCCTCAGAGACGTCTGACCCTGGATCCTCGCCAGCCTCGAGCTGCGCGAGCCAGCGTTCCCCGGAGCAGCTCCCCCTTCCGGCCCTCCAGCAGACCCCTCGGTACGCGGCGCCGCCATTCTTTGACGCCCATCAGCTACCCGCTCTGCAGTCGTCGACCCTGCCTGAGCCTCGCATCAAGGTCGAGAGCGGTGGAGGAGGGGGATCGGGCTGGAGAGAGATGCCCATGTACCCCAGCGCAGCGCCGCATCCTCCCCAGAGCGTGCTGCAATCGTGCGTACCCTCCTCATCCTCCCCAAATCCCCAAGAGCCTCCCAGTTGACAAGAGTCCTTTTCCCCTTTCGTAGAAACGTTCACTATACCTACGCCGACTCTGCACACTGGCATGTTCCACGGCCACCGCTGCCGCTGCCGCCGCCTCCTTCGACGTTTCTCAGCAGCAACCACTCTTCCAACGAGTACTGCGGGTCGTCGTACCGTTGCGTGCCAGAGTTCCCTCGTCATGGCGAGATGGCATCGGGTCTACGTGCCCCGAACCTGTCCATGGTGAGAGGGCATGGGCGCCATGGTGCCTTGCATCCACCTTCGGTCAGTCTCCCTGTGAGCTTCCAAGGAGTTGCCTCAGGGTGACTGGTGTGCCTCGTGTCGAGCATCACTTGTCAGGCTCCACTTACACACTCCATCAAGACATGGACAAATCAGATACAAGGCCTTTGGGTTAGAAGACGGGAGGAGCCGTGTTCCAAGACACAAACTCCACCCATCATTGGGTCACGCTCATTTCAGGAGTCACAGTCAGGCAAAGAGAGGCAAGGCTTGGGCAACACTGTGGGCAGTCACTTCCGGGTCTCGAAATTGATCAGATACGTTTGTATTATTATATAGCTTTGTTCTCTTCAGCTACACCTACCGTTCAAATAACACGATCTTTTACATTCAAAGGCCAAAGGCGCACATCATTGACACCAGATGGTTTCAAAACCATAGACACGCGTGATTGCGAGAGCAAAAGAGGTCCTTGCCGGACCGTGACCAGAGATCTGTCACTCGACAGGGCTGGAGTGGACTAGTCATAGGCTGCCAAGTGGGAATCATCCTTTCAATAACATGTTAGCGATACGTCGCAACAAGCATGCCAAGACAAGAAACTGGTAAAATGAAGGGATTTTCAGGGTAAAGGTGCCTTGTCACAGGCGTTATCGTCAAAGCAATATGGCTACGTTGACCGTCGTGATATTTGTAACATCATTTGGAGGAGAGATAGTGGAGGAGAGAAGAAAAGTGACTAACCTTGATGACCTGTATCACAAACTGCCCAGAGTGTTTACAGTCAAAGACGCTTTCAACATGTCAGCAGCTGCTGTTGAAAGGACTGCAACAATGTTGACATCAAGCATCTCAATCAGGCGATAAATGATTTGTCGTCGTTGCGTGAAGCTCGGACATATGCTTGTCGTTTTCATTTGGATTCATCAGGGAGATGATAATCTGGAAGACGGCTGGCGTCTGGTTGCAACTCACATTGTAGGTATCTGATTCTTCTGTTAGCCAAGATCACCAATTGACTTCAACAAAAGTGTGTATGAGGAATGCGGATCAGGTAATGCATGAATGGTAAAGAAAGATGGTGTCTGCATCGGAAACCCGGATAAGACTCGTCATCTGTATCATCATATAGGCAAGGTGGTAATGTGTGCAGCAAATACTTACAGTTTGGGGTCTATCATAACCGGAGGAGGTTCCAGTGAGAGGGTGGTATGCAAATGCTAGCACTCGAGGCAAGTTAGCCTCAGAAGTCCAATGTTATCCAGCAAACGATGGACGAGCGTGACGAGTCAGTGGGCGAGGTTTTCTAGGCCTGCCGCAAAGTGGCTTTTCGTGCTCATGTGGTATGTTCGGAGCCCAGTGCCGCTTCATCATACAAGTCGGAGGCGGGTCGAGGAGAGATGTGGCATACCTTGCTAGAAAAAAAACTTCAATCATGTTAGCATGAGCCACCAAATGCAAAGCAGCAAAGGTAGAGAGTGAAGGTGTCCATCAGAAATAGCCATTTTATATCGTCAAAGAAAGATCTCAGCCGGTAATTTCCAGCGTATATTGTAAAAGAAATGATCATCATGAGAAGGGGTGTGTGGTTGTGTGCGAGGTTCCAAACGTACCATTTCAGCCCAGGCTGGGCGCGGAGAGAAGGCTGAGCATCCTCGCAATGATCCACCGCTTGGTGATGAGAGGTCTATGAAGAAGTCAGCACGAGTCCAAAGCATGCCGATGCGAAAACGTGTGCGTAATCGTAGTCTTTCAGACTGACGTGTAAAAAAAGAGGTTTCATTCCCATTTGGGTCAAAGACTCTAGTTTGCGGTGTAAAGTGTCATCAGGAAGGATGGGGAGAGGGCAGCGCGACGCACTGCGCATTCAGAACTCACCTCAGCTTCTTTGTTTGTGTTGTTGAAGATGGAAAGCTTGTGAGAAGTTGGAAAGATTTCGCGAGAAAAAAGTTGAACAAAATGCACCAAGAGTGGAGTTGCCGGTTCTACGTTTCTCCGTCCCGGTATCCCGGCCACTGGTAAACTGGTCCACTTGTCGGCGCAAAGAAGAGATTGAGCCCGTCCGAACCAGCCTCGCCAAATGAGAGTAATCTTCAAATGTGGATTTGACCAGTTTCTGTTACGAATACTTTATCAATTACGGAGTAAGAAGTACACATTCGATTATGTAGTCACATGTGAAAACTGGAGGGAAGACTGCTCTATTCACCCATGTCTATCACGTGATATCGCGTTGACTGAACACGCCCTTCGCGTTCACAGTAGGTCAGTGACGCTACGAATCTCGCCTGGTGCTTGTACCAAACCAAAAGACTCGTAAGCTGAAGTCTGTCTGTCTGCCAAGATGCCCGAGATCGCCGAAGGTTGGTTTGAGATCCATCGTTGTAACTAATCAGTTGCTAAAATCACCCAGTCGCGCGCATTGTCCACTTCCTTCGTCTTCACGTTGTGGGGAAGCGCATTGTATCCGCTTCAGCCATAGATGACAAGAATGTCTTTGGCAAGGTTGGTACAAGTGGCGAAGAGGTTGAGGCTGCTCTCAAGGGGAAGCAGGTATGTCACTTATAGCCAATAATTGGCAACTTTGGGGTTAACAACTTCAGATCGTTTCCGTGGGAAGTCAGGGCAAATACTTCTGGTGAGTTGCAACAGCCAATAGCTACCCTGTGTAACGTTGACAACTCATCCATGACTAGGATCACTTTGGATAAACCCCCGCACTTGGTGATGCACTTTGGGATGACGGGTAAACGCTCAGTCTAACTTGGCTGCACATTTGCTAACAGGTCCAGGGTGGATGCACATCAAGGATGAGAAGACGGCCTACACAAACTACTACAAGAAGATGAAGGACAGCGAGCTCGAGCAGTGGCCGCCCAAGTTCTGGAAGTTCCAGTTCAAGACCGAGGGCTCCCCTGGCGTTGAGGTCGCCTTCACAGATGCCCGTCGATTTGGTCGTGTGCGGCTGGTTGACTGCCCGGGCGATCAGATCAGAAAGCACTCTCCCCTCGTTGAGAACGGCCCTGACCCGGTCGTGGACCTTGATCGCTTCACCGAGGACTACCTCCGAGGTAAGATGCGCGCACGCCACGTCCCCATCAAAGCCCTGCTCCTGGATCAAGCCATGATCAGCGGTATCGGAAACTGGGTCGCGGACGAGACCCTCTACCAAGCCAAGCTTCACCCCGAGCAGTACTGCGACGAGTTTGACGACTCGCAGGTCACTACGCTCTACAAAATGATTCGCTACGTTTGCCAGACGGCTGTCGACAAGCTCGGCGATTCAGACGAATTCCCCGAGCACTGGCTCTTCAACTACCGATGGGGCAAGGGGTCCAAGGGCACTGCGACCAAGCTGCCCAACGGAGAGAAGCTCGCCTTCATCACTGTCGGTGGGCGAACCAGCTGCTACGCGCCTGGTGTCCAGAAGAAGACGGGCCGCACCCCCGCTGGCATCAAGGAGGAGCCTGTTGACGCAAGCCCGTACTTCGAGGAGCCCAAGAAGTCGCGAAAGAAGCCGGCGGACTCCGACAAGGAGGTGCGCGCACCACCCGTGAAAAGGAAGCGTGTCGAGGCGGTGAAGAGTGAGCAGAACGGGAGTGTAGCAAAGACGGAGGAGGGGGCAGACGAGGCACAGCCCGACCTTCGCAGGAGGTCTGCTCGACTGCGGAAGTAGACACCGGCCAAGTGATGTACCGCACAATGGTGATGCGTCTTTGGAAAGGACCCCCTTCTACTTCTTGAGTTGGACGAGCGAAGATATGGCGAACAGCTCATGGTATATATAGTCACTTTGACCAGCAAGCGCATGCTCAGAGGCGTCACATTTACAAAATCCCTCACCCGTCGTCCCCTTGCCATGCCACTGAGCCTGCTCACCATCGCTTCCCTTGGAATTGGGCCGTGGCCGACCATGTTGGAAGCGCCACCTTCTGTGAAGAGACAGCCTTTGCACCTAGAAGCTACAGAAGGGCGCCTCGGCTGCGTCTCCTTGCGTCGAAGAGGCCTTGGATTGGGCCGTCACCTGACGCATCATGTGTGAATGTCACACAACAGGGGGCGGCAAGTGTGGGTGTCGTCGACCAGGCTGGCGCTTGTCGGGACCAGCAGTTCCAGAGATTTTCTCCCGCAGAGTCTCAGAGAGGGCAGAGACCAATACTGACATTGTCAGCTTTTCAATGACTCAATTGTCATCTCTGAAATGGATGTTGACGTTGAAAAAAAGCCGAGTTGCAATACCTTTTTCTTTCCTCTCATCTCCCCCACCACGCCCAAAGTCGTGACATGTCTGTTGGTGGGTTGGCAAAAACAGCCGTAAAAGGTCCACCCACACTCAATTAATGCCCTCTCATCGCGGACACGGCTTGATCGTTTCCAAGACATGCTGCAGCGAACGGTTGGGTCGGCTCTGAGTGATAATGTGCGCGAACGAGGGAAGTTGGTTGAGACGGGGGCTGGGGCAGAATTGTCAAAGCAATAATATATCTAGCCGGGTCTTCCCAATCCACGAGATGAGCCCCCTTTCTCCGGAAGTCTTGAGCCGCCAGGTGAGGCCAACTGCTAAGAGTGCTATGCTATCTCCAGCTTTGAGGAGCCGGTCAGGCATTGTCCTCTCCTCTCCTCTCCGCTCCGCTCCTCTCCTCCTCCCCTTCGCATCCTTACTCTCACCCCAGCTTACTCCGGCCGTCTTGACAACCAGGTACTCGACCAAATACCCAATAAGGAACAATACCTTTGTCCAGCGTCCGATTGACTCCCATACGAAACATGACTGGACCATTTCGACGCTGGTCCACATGTGAGGCGGCCGAGCCTCAATCACCCCCTCCCTCTCTTCGTCGACAGACACAGCAAGCATCGATGTCGAGATGGAACCTGTCTGCCTTGCTTCTCTTCTCTCTTGCCGGGTTGGTGGTCGTTCTTGACTCCCAATATCATCCAATGACTAGATGATCAAAGCATCAAGACTGGGACGCTGACCGCAGACCGATTCACACCACGACTTTTTACCATCCAATGATGTTATACAGATGGGTAGCTTGGCCTAGACGGGGGACAGAACCCGCTTGGCTAAATCGCGTCCGCATTGGATGCGAACGCCTTGTTGCCTCCTCTGACGATGCATCCATGGCACGTATCCAGCGAGTGGGATGGTGTACTTATCCTGCCTTGCACTTCTCCTGATCTGTCCGGCCTTTTTGTCAAACTCCGACCCCATCCCAGACCTCCTTCCTCGAGAAGCCTGGCGTTCCCTCAACCCATCTCTCTACTTCACCCAGCCCATAGGCAGTCTTTCGTGTGTTTTGTTTGCCTTTATAGCTTCCCTCCCTCAAGCGGACCTCCCTACCCGAGGGCTACCGCCAGCCTTGGCCAACTGGAAGCTGTCGGCAACAGCCTACATGCCTATACTCAAGCCAGCTTTGTCCTCACTCGAGCGCCGGAGACTGCCCCTTTCGAACCACCCCCGACCGTCTCGGAAGCTCCCAGTGAAGACGGCGTCGATTTACATCGCCCTCCACCTAGGCGCGTAGGCCTGTCACCGACAGTCTCTACCAGCGATAGACATCTTCCCACATGGGCAGACGTCCCAAGAACTGGCATCGTGACCAGTTTTACGATCACCGCAAAAAACAAGAAAAGCGCCCAATCGCTGCTGCTCCGGGCAGCATGGACCTTGCAGACGAGTATCCCACGTCGGCAACCGTACCGCCGCCGAGCCCAACCAACCTAGGCATGTCAATTCCAGCGCCCAGGCGTTCCCGGGGTGCAACACCAGGCCCTTCAAATCTTTGCGTGCGCATCCGTCTGCGGGATCAGACTGAGACGGTTGCCCGAGCCCTTTTAGTCGAAGGACTGAAGTACATCGGAATCGATGAAGAGTTTGTCACTCGCAACGGCATATTCTCCATTCCGCTTCGCGAGGATAAGAAGAAGTACATTGCCGAAGGGCCAGCGTCAACGGGCATACTGCATGCGGAATCTTCTGCCGATATCGCGATCCTACATCCCAGTAGGGATCCGAGCCAGACCGCCCTCAAGCGCGCTATTGTCTTCAGGCCGGAGTCTTCGGGGCAGCCCAGCCACGATATCAGGGTTCCCAGGAGGATGAGACACCTCTGCGAGGGTAAGTGGTCTTGCTCGACCTCACCACTAGTTGAAGTCGCGACCCTCAGCGACCCAGGAGACTTCAACCTTCTTTTGGGACCTCAGCAGCATACCTGTGTATCAGGGGGCGCCGCTTGTCGTTCATGCTTCGACCATGCAATGCTAGCCTCGAGCATTGACTTACCCTATCGGCCAGGACAACACAAGCCGCCCCCGACTCGTCTCTGACTGCGCCGTCCTATCAACCGCCGCCTGGCGCTGACGATGGCCGATGGGACGATGGGATGTAGTCGACAAGCCAACAGCCCTGGGACGATGGCCAAGGGAATGATGGGATGCAGTCGTCAAGCCAATGGTTCTGGGGTCCCTCATCCAACATGTGAGAGAGATGGTCATGGCAGGGAGGCCATAACCAGGGCAAGTAACGGTGTTTCTCGGCGTTGGGTTTTGATGCTGTCATGTGATTACGATTGTGTTCTTTGATGTTATGGCGAACGGAGGCGTTCTTGGAAATGACAACTGGGAAAAGCACAAAAAAACTTGAAAAATAGTAAATAAAAAAAGAACGGGGGCCGGCGTCAACCTCGGCCTCGGCCTCCAAACAAAAAACAAAGTTGTCGGTCCTGTGCCCATTGTGATGTTGATGGTTGAGGTATACCCACACGTAAACAAGACAGGAGGTAGTACCCAACTCGTCTCAAAGACTGCCTCGTTATGGCAACATGGAGAAGTAAGGTGAGCAATAGGAGACATACTCAAACAGTGTTCCATCTATTCCATCATGGTTGTCATCACAGCTTTGCAGCCGTCCTTGCGTGAGTTCAAGAGAATGCCCCCAGGTCCTCCAGTCGGCCGGCCGAGTCACCCGGACCCGAGCCGGCGGATGACATCGGCACAAAGCAATGTGTAAACGGTCCGCTGAGTATCCCCGCGACCGTGACCAGTCGGGTGCTACTGTACTTGGGCCGTACCGTGGGTGCCGGTGTACCGCCTCTTGGGAAATCCCTGCCTCTTGGGAACTGGGAGGGAGCATACTATGTATGTATGGCTGTCTGACCAAAGCCAGCTCATCAAATGCAGACGACATGTAATAAAGCTGGGCCTTGACCAGTTCCTTGGTGACGCCGTTACATCCCAGACCCTGGCGATCGCGATGGCTGACAGGGAGTCGTGAGGATCGAGAGGCTGCCCGCTGCTACCGTACAGCCAAAACTGCCTGATGCAGCGTCAACCCTGTAGACACATGGCGCACGGTGGGGTTTAAATTGGAGTGAAATTTGACCAAGTTTGAAGCTTTTGATGAATCCTGCTCGCCAAGTAAGAGTCTGATTTTCTGTCAGATCATTGTGATGATCAAGCAACCATGCATCGGCAGTTCCATCGCTCGTCCTTGGCTCCATCTCCATCCCCCAACAGCATCCTCCCCTTGTTCATTCTCGCCTGTGAATCGCCACGAGCTGCTAATAGAGTCACAAGACCCCCTTATGCATCTCCAAGAAACCTGAAAGTTTTGCCCAAACGCCCGAATTATTCCTGCGCCCAAGGGCGGCATCTATGTAAATCATTCCCTTCTCGCCCATGTCCACGTAGTAGTGACTCCCAAAATGTTTCGTCATCCAAGCCCCGTCTGCTGCCAAGATCTAAATTCGTGTATTTCATGGGCGTGAATCATCAGAGTATGATAAGAGAATCAAAAAGAGAAATGACCGAGCTGTCAGCCGAACCGAAAAAAGAAACGAGGTTCCGCCCTCTACAGTAATGACCCCAACACCTTAGAGTGCTTCCATTGGTATGATCTGATGTCGTACATGGTAAAAAGAGAAATGGTTGTCAATGCAAGGGGTATCGTAAGTATTCGTAAAGCCTGAGAGCAGCGAAGTACCGAGACCGTGTAAGTGAATCCTGACGCCGAGGGCTTCTTTGAGTAATGTTGAGTGATGAGGAGAAAGCCGATCTGTAAAAAGGAGTGAAACCGAGCATTTGCGTGTACGTAATAGTTGGGGGGTTTGTTGTGTTTGGTGATAAGGTTGGGTTCTTGGTGTGGTGTTGCGGAGCTACTATCCAAGGTGGAACATGGTTATTGGATCGGACGAGGGCATTCAGAATGCTTCGCGTCGACTTCTTGTTCTCCAAGATTTTAATCTGTCTCACAGAGGAAACCAACACAGTATTGAGAACCGCTACTATCCACCGGGACAGGGATGATGGACAAGAGGTTCTTGAAGGGCTGGCCGTGCTTCTTGTAGTTGGTCACGGGCAGCTGAATCTCCTGTCCGGAGAACACGGCCTGACGCATGCGACGGATGGCAGACTTGTCTGAGCTCCTCTTAGAGGCTCGCTGGCCTCCTGGAGGGGATTGCAGGAAGCGACAGTTGCGGCCCATCACCTCATGGGAAGAGTAGCCGGTAAGCTCGGAGAAGGAGTCGGAGACGTAGATGATGGGAGCGTCGGCCTGGAGCATGTCACAGAGGACAAGGGCGACAGAGCAGTCGACGGGACCGAGATCGACCTGAGGGTTAGGCCGTCCAACGACGCGAAGCTGAGACAGTCAGTAACTGAGACTATCATCGAAAGACAAGACTCACCAAGACCGTCATTATATCAATCCCGCTGGGAGCGTAGAGACCAGGGTATATGACGGGATCTTGAACTTGACGCCAGGTGGTAGCTGATGTTACCATGGTGCCATCGGGATTTAGAGAGCCCTGTTCAGGAAACTCATACTGCCGGTTGAGTCAGTGCGCTGCTCGTTCAAAGTCAACTTCACAAGATACTCACGTTGAGGGCGTTGATCTCCCATGGATTCATGGTGGGCGGCGCCCTGGGCGCCATGGCGGACTGACGAGGGGATGATTGCCGTGAAGAAGAGAGATTCCGAGCTAGTGAGGGCGACAAAGCGTGCATTGAGGCTGCCATTACGAGTTGAACTAGAACTGGAGTGAGATGATATATAAGTCGTTATTCCTCGTCTTGTAGGACGAAGCAGCAGGTATGACAAGCAAAGGTAGCAGTAGGATTCGTATTAGGCGGAAGACAGGGTTGGATTGGGACAAGTCGTAAAGGCGAGATGCGAGAGGACGGATGAGGAGCAGAGGAGAGAGGCGGACAGGCACATAATCAGCCAGGTAAGCAACGACACGTCTAGGATGCCGGCTTGATATTGTCTCTAGGGCGTGTCAAGTGCGCAGGAAAGTGTAAAACTTGCAGCTGGGAGCCATCAACACAAGAGAGGGGACCCTGAGGTGAAGAAGGGGGGCGTGGCGAAAGACGGGCGGAGTGGGTTTAGACAGCAACGCTTCTTGTCATGCTGATGTTTTCTAGGCATTGGATCATGGGTATCGCTGCAGGACGAAGGATTAGTTGAACAATTGGATCCCGGGGAGAGGAAACTGACATGATGCAGCTTGATGGTGACTTCTTGGCCCATTCCTGGAATGGCTTTCGCTGTCGCCCAATAGTAATAACACAGCTAATAAGAGGGCATGGGCTGTTTAGACCAGGCGGTAGACACGAGAAGACGAGTCTAGACCGCAGAACTGGGGTGTGTAGAATGCAAGATGGGTAGGGGGTAAAACTCGATCTCCTGCTCCCCCGAGCACTTGGTGAGATCGCCGGCCACAGCCTCCGGGCCCGGGATCGGGATCATCGGTGAGCCCCACTGCGCTTGGCGCCGACACGCCGGATTGGCGGACTAATCGAGGTTGTACCTCTGATCGTGTCATCAACAAATTATAGCTCTAATCGGGGTTTGGCAACATGCTGCTTCTCTCAGCCGTTGCCAGGTGGCTGGGTTCTCACGATCGAACACTTGAATCTATGTCTTGCCAGTTTACAGCAGCAATAAAGACCCTTGGCCGAAAAGAGAGCTGAACGCGACTGGTTAGTGGTGCAACTGCTCATGATGACAATGCCATCATGTTGACGACTTGAGACTGCTTCCAAGAGCGAGCAGTTCTGCAGGAACGGACTGCTGAGACGAAATTGCAGCCAGTCCGGACTGAGTTACCGCCTCGCCGACATGCGTACGGCTGATGCTGTAGCCGATGCACGTTGGTTCAATCGAGACAAGTTTGATGGTGTTTTGGGGCGATGGCTTGCCGAGCCATCGATGCGTGGACCCAAGTCTTTGGTCCCGCGATCACGCCGCCAGACTGGCCCATCACAGGCATCGGAGGCTCGCTCGGAGGTTTGAAAGAAGGGAAGGGGTCCCCATGGCTCCTCTATCGCCGATGGGGCCATGCATGAAACAAAGTTCCTCGCCGTTGGCGCTCTGTCCGAACGCATCGAGATGGAGTGACAGTTGCCGTGCCTGGCAATCTCCAGCTTGGCAGGCTCCGGCAGCGTCAGCGGTGATGCCATGATTCGATGAGGCCGCGCAGTGGGGAAGAATATCGGTCTGATGAGATGGATTTTCAGACCCGGGACAGCTCATTCTTCCCTCGAAACTGTCTCGATCCATAGTTGGCCTAGCATGGATGTCTCTGCTTTCATCCTTGCACCAGCACGATACAGGCCCTGTCTGGGCTGTCCAGGGAGGCTGATGAACTGGCAGACACGGACAAGACATGCCGGGATATCGATGACGGTTGCAAACCAGATTCGGCCAGTAATGGATGGACCCTGATTGACAAGGAGTCCGCCTCTCACCCAAATCGACCATGTTTTGAGTTTGGACCCTGGCGTGTGGCAACAGGGATGTGCCGTCATGAGATGGATGGGTGGATGATCGACTTTGAGGTCCCGTGACACGACACTTTGAGGACAACTTACGTGAGGTGGGCATTAATACCGGGATACTTTAGGCATAAAGTGTCTCAAGACCTGTGTCTATTATTTACTCAGTAGATATTTAAGCCGTTTAACCAGAATTTAAACAAAGAATGGGAAATGAAAATATCCATAGAACTCCCCTCGCATTCTTTCAATCCAGATTCGATTTGAATTTTTCCGAATCGTGTTGCTGTGGCATGCCAAGTTCCAGTTCTGGATGTTATCGCCTCCTCGCCGTTAGATCCCGTGACACGACTCTCGGCCGCGTTCACTTTACACGTGCGAGCTGCCGTGTCGCGTCGCACCCTTCTCTGGCGCATTCTCTGCGGGACAAGCACCAAGCAGGACAAAGAAAGCCCACGATGCTGACTCTCTGCAACACCGTCCCATAATCGACCTCTTCCCATTCGCAATCGCCATGTCCCGCAGACTCCTCAATCGCTCCGGCGTCTCCTCGTCCTCGACCGCGACCACGACTACGGCCTTGCCCGAATACCAGCCGCCCTCTTGCCCCCTCTCCGACGCTGCACGCCGCGATCTGAACGACCTGTCCCACGCCCGCACCACCGTCGTCTATCAGCAGCAGCTCGGTGACTCCGTTGGCCTTCTTAGTTCCAGCATTGGCGACCTGCATGAACAGCTGAGGGAGCAGCGCGATAGACTTGAGTCCCTACGCGCGAAAAGACAGGAGAAGGGCAATGAGAAGACGCCCGATGAGGAGCGCCTCGAGACCCATGTTGCCGATCTCGAAGCGCGGGTCAATGCCTTGACCGACTCATTTGAGGAAGCCATCCGTGTTGTGATCGATTACAAAGCCGAGTTGGAAGATGAAGGCCTCATCATCACCGATTTGTATAACGCTGCCGCTGCCGATGTAGCGCAATCCCAACGCCGTCCCCGTCGGGGTGATGATGCAGAATCTGCCGAGGAGGCAGACGACGATGTCGATAGCAAAGACCTCGCCGCCCCGAGCATCCTGGAGCGCTTCAAGGACATGCGTGCCAAGAAGAAGGCCGATTACACAGCCATGGACATGCACCAGCGGTACGCCCTGAACAACGACTACGCCGGCTTCAAGAAGCTCTGGCACGACGCCATGGCCGGCGAGGACGGACCACCGCTCCCAGACGCCTCACGTTGGTTCCGCCCCGATGGCCGACCTGTGATGCGCGCGACGACCCCTGGCGCAGCGGATGACGATGACGATGATGACATTGCTGTAGCCCGCGAGGTTCTCAGCATAAACTGCCCGCTCACGCTACAGCCAATGAAACAGCCTTACAGCAACCGCAAGTGCAAGCATACCTTTGAGAAGGCTGCTCTGCTCGACTACTTGCCACTGCGAGGTGACGCTCAATGCCCACAGACGGGTTGCTCTGAGGTTTGTTTACTTCTCATCCAGCTCACTCTTGTAGGCCTTGCTAATCTTGAAACAGCGTTTCTCACGGTCACGATTCGACCACGACTTTTACCTTGACCAAGCCATGGTGCGCCGTATCAAGCGCGCCCGCCAGGCCCAGGAGCAGCACGATATGGACGAAGATGATGATGAGGGCGAAGAGGACGAGGATGTTGTGGTTAGAGGCCACCAGCCAGTCCCAGGAAGAGTGCCAAAGAAGGAGAGGGTGTAAAAATCGTTGTATGGTCTTGGATGTGGGATAGAGGGAAAGAATATGGTGGCGTCATGGGGTAAATGACTTTTGCGATATGAAGACACGATGAAATGATACCCGCAGCAGACTTGCACGCAGAGGAAGAGCAAGCTGCTGCATTACAGATCAAGCATGGGCGAGGCTCAGGGCCAATTATTCTGGACACAATGTGAGAGCAAGCAGACCTGACTCGTATGTAGGACCAAACCTTGACAAGTCACCATACACACTACGGCCTTGAGACTAAGACATGAGGTTAATATCAGAGATATGAGACATAAATCCGAGTTGAATGACATAAGCGTACATAGGTATCCTACACAAGGCCCATTGAGTTAACATGACACCCGGTTGAGAGACGCAGGAGCGGGGAATACGCTGGGAGTGCAAAGACGGAGGGGGAAGAATGAGGGCGTCCTCTGATTTGTCTCATCCTTCTCTTTTGACTGCCACTGTTTTCTGGACGCCAGAACAAACCCCGGTCTATGCCATGCCAAATACCCCATGGAATCAAGAAACAGATATAGCAAAATACATGTCAAGAGATGAACCAAGCCGTTTCGTCAACCGTCAAGCAAGACTGCCGTCACCTGCCGCGTTACTAGGTACGCAAAAAGATATGGCGGTATACAATCCGCCCTGCCTCGCTCCAAAACCACAACCGCAACTTCAACCCTCTCAGCTGCCGTTGGCCTCGGACCCGTTGGTCTCGAGCTTGCCCTCAGTCTTCTCGACGTAGGCAACCAGGTCGGCGATAGTGCACACCTTGAGCCCCCACTTCCGGGCAAAGGCGATGCAGGCTTCTCCCCTCAGCATGCCGTGGTTGTGACGGACTGCCTGACCAGGCGCCTCATCACCATCGTCAACCATCTCGCAGATGGCGGCAGCCTGGACCTTGCCGGCGAGGCGGCAGAACTCGGTGGCGGCCTCAGTGTGACCTGGGCGCTGACGAACGCCACCGGGACGGGATCGGAGGGGGAGGATGTGACCCGGGCGGCGGAAGCTCTCTGGGCGGGCGGCGGGGTCGGCGAGTGTCCTGCAGGCGAGGGCGCGGTCGCGGGCGCTGATGCCAGTGGACACGGAGGGGTCGGCCGAGTCGACGGAGATGGTGTAGGCGGTTCCACGAGGGTCCTGGTTGTTGGGGACCATCTGTGGGAGGTCGAGGGCGGTGGTGAGGGCTGGTGAGAGAGGTGCGCAGACGTAGCCAGAGGAGTGACGGATGAGGAATCCCATCTTCTCGGTCGTGACGTCTTGAGCGGCGATGATCAGGTCTGCCTCGTTTTCACGCGAGGGGTCGTCGAGGACGACGAGGAACTCGCCATTTCCTATGCGCAGACACGTTAGAGAGGGATTATAAAGTTAGGAATAGAGTGTCGCATACGGAAAGCCTCGATTGAGTCAGGAATCGAGTCGAATTGGTTCAGGTCGATTGTCGCAGGCATGATGAAGGATGTGAGAGGGTTACGGTGGTAGATGGAGGAGGAATTGGGCGCGGAGGTGTATGAATTGGCGATCAAGGGCTGAGCGACGCGTGACTCTTCGACCTCGGCTTGAAGGAGTAGCAGTAAATGCGACTAGCAATGCGACGCTTTGCGATGGCAAGTACACGAGGAGAGCGGGCTCGGTTCCGGAGGCGGAGACGGAGGCGGCGGGGAACTTTTTTTCCTACTGAGGGGAGGGGTTCGGCCCGTGATCTAGAAGACAACAACGAAAGCGGTGGAAGGAGGATGAATTGAGAAAGAGGAACAACTGTACGATCAAGTGATTAAAAGAAAGGAAAATTTTATAAAAAGACAGGCTTTAGCGGCGCCCTCACACATAATAACGGACGACGTGCTTCCACCTCGCATGATTCAGACCCTCTCTTTCACTCTCTCCCCCTCCTCCGCTCTCCGGCTTTCACCTGCTCGGTGCCGCGCGGTGAATTCCCGGCTCTCACACTGTAAAAACCCCGGCTTACCCGGACTGAGCCTAGGCCGGGGGAGGACAAGACGGTTCCATCTGCTTCGCTCACATGCCTGGGATGGCAATTGGTTAGGTTGTCTTGCCCGGTTTGGGGTAAACACTCGGGCTCCCTGGCTCTAGCGGCCGTTTTGGTTTCCCCGTCGCGCGGTTATTATGTAAGCCAGCTGGAAAACGCAGTTGGGGTCAGGAATTGCGAAAGCATCAGTCAGCGAAGGGATATCCGAAGGGAAAAAAAGAGCGTCAATTGCGGCAGTAGTGGGACCGATGACGGAAAGAGAGCCGAGTTGTTTAATTGTATCTTGTCACTGGATAATCGATTGATTTCCCGTCTCAAGACCCCACTGCTGGTCTTTTTTTCTCCGGAGGACGGCTTTGTCATCCTCTGATACCTCGCACCACAGACGTCTTGGGCTGGTTGCATCACCAACCACACAAATCCTCCTTCTTCTCTAACCACCAACCATGCCGGCTCCGTCCCGGCCGGCGGGTGCCCTGCTCCGAAGTCTGGCCCGATCGGGTCGACGGCCAGTGTTATCATCGGCCATCCCACCACCCTCCCTCCGCATCATCGGCACCTCCGTCGCAGCTCCACGATGGAGCTCTACAACCTCCCCCAACAACTCCTCCTCGAACTTCTCCTCCGTGAACCCTGATGAGGTTTCACACTTCAACGCCCTCGCCGCGGACTGGTGGGATCCTCATGGCTCCTCGCGGCTCCTCCATCTCATGAACCCTCTCCGTCACGACTTTATCCGCGCCTGTCACAGCGCCCAGGCCGATGCTCCCGCGACGACCGATCTTACCTTTCTCGATATCGGCTGTGGCGGCGGCATCTTTGCCGAGAGCGCCGCACGGTTGCCGACGACCCGGCGCGTCACTGCCATCGACCCTACCCCCGAAGTGCTGGCCGTAGCCCGAGCCCACGCCCGCAGGGACCCAGGGTTGCGCAACAAGCTCGAGTATCGCCAGACATCGATTGAGAACCTACCCGTGCCCGCGACACCCGAGGAGGCCTATGATGTGGTCTCCCTGTTCGAGGTGATCGAACACGTCGATGCGCCGGCCGCATTCCTGGAAAAGGTGCGGCCATTCGTCAAGCCGGGAGGCTGGCTTGTCATGAGCACTATCGCGCGAACATGGATGAGCTGGTTCACGACCAACTTCATAGCCGAGGACGTGCTGGGGATCGTGCCCAAGGGGACGCACGACTGGAACAAGTACCTCAACGAGGAGGAGCTGCGGCACTTCCTCGCGAACCAGGGATGGAGTCATCCCATGGTGCAGGGCGTCGTGTACGTGCCAGGCCTGGGCTGGAAGGAGGTGAAGGGCAGCGAGAAGGTGGGCAACTACTTTTTCGCGGTGCGCAAGACGGGAGAGCCATGATGGAATATGTGATATAACTGTATAATCTACCTTTGGTGTAACGGAAAAGGCGCATAGATGAGGCTGTACTCTAGTATTTAAAAAACAGTTACCAAGTTCTTGCTGTAGACACTACCAATGCCATATCTGAAACGGTCAACAGGCCAAATGTATAATTGGCTCCGTCGTATTCACTCACGAACCAAGCTTTGGTAAGGGAGACATCACGTCATGGGATCACAATCCCAGTGATCCCTGTTTCGGTTGGTAAGATGTGAGATGCTTCTTCTTACCTCTAGGCAGTCATGATGAGATTGCAGGCTCTCTCTCAAGAGATTACTCGGGGTGCAGCATGGTCGGGTCATATAGACTTCCCTTCCGCCCTTGCTTACTGCAACCGTCGTCAAACATCCGTTGCCACGCACGGCGACGGGCCGACCCCTGCTGGAAACATGTGCCGTTGGAGATTTGCATCCATTGCAGCTAACGATCAGCCGCACGTGCAAGGGGTGAGGAATTGGCATGTGGCGAAGAAGTGTCTTGAGTATTCTATCCAAAGAGAGCCGAAAGAAGAAGCCAAGAAAGAAGTAAGAATCCTTTTATAAACCATTCTAACCATATATATCGACACCGATCATTCCACTTGACCCGTCCAAGCTTCACCGTTGCTTGACCATGGACAGAGCTTCGTTCGTGTGAGCCTGCCTTACGAGGGGGACCCAGCTCCCCACATGACCAGCCACTCCGCTGTCTCTAGGCGCCGATCCCCACTGTAACCCCAGCGCCCAACGCCCGAAAATCCCCCTAGAGGGAGGCGATGCAAGGCACAAACGATGGACGACAGCCAGTGAGGGGGTGGGTGTCGGCTTGCGCGTACTGTAGCTTCCATCCTTCGATCCATTGTTGGCAGAGCCTCGTTTCTCCCTTCATGCACCATCCGACAAGGCTTTCTTCCTTTCTTTCTTTTTACGTACCGTTATCCCTTCTTTTTCATCTCGTTTTTTGCATTTCTGCTTTCCCTTCGCTTTACCCCGTGTCTCGGGAGCTGTCTGTCTCAGTCGCTCGTGTCTCGTCCCGGGCTTTTCATGTCTCGCTACAGCATTGTTTTGCCCTGTGATGCGTCGTCGTCAGTTTGCTTACTAGCCTGTTGTTGAATGACGACGACTCCTACCATAGAATCTCTCACCACCAGACACACTCGACCGCCTCCGGCCAGACGTTGGCCGCCCGCCGTTATGGCGCCTCCTCTCATCTTGTCCCTCTCTCTGCATCTGCGGCTTTTGCTCCTAATTCCGCTCCTCGCATTCCATACATCGGCGCAATTCCTGCCTCGCTCCGATGCCGAGGCGCGCAACCTCACCGTCGTCCGTTCACCTGCAAACCGCAATGTCACAGTATCTTATAAAGTCCCCGAAGGCGCATGCGCAACCGCTTTCGATTCGCAAAAACAGTACACGGGTTGGGTTTCGGTTCCCGGTGACTACCCAACCAATCTATTCTTTTGGTTTGTTGAGGCCCGCGAGCGAACCGAGAGTCTCACCATCTGGCTCAATGGCGGACCTGGGTCCAGCTCCATGTATGGATTCTTCACTGGCAATGGACCCTGCGAGGTTGTCGAGAAGGGTTTGGATGACTACGACACTGTTGCTCGCGAATGGGGCTGGGACCGCGCTTCCAACATGCTCTTCATTGATCAGGTGTGTCCGGCTTGGGCTGGTATCGACTTACAATACTGACCAGCAACCATTCTAGCCTAACCAAGTAGGCTTCTCTTACGATTCTCCCACCAGAGGCACCGCCAACTTTGCCCGGGGCACAGTCGACGTGCCTCCTGTGCCCAATCCCAATTATCCTGAATGGGTCTTCCGCAATGGTACCTTTAGCTCTGGTGACAGGGAACACACCGCCAACACGACCCAGACGGCTGCCATGGCTGTATGGCATATGGTCCAGGGATTCTTGACTACCTTTCCGCAGTATCAGCCTTCCTCGCGCGGTCGAAACAGTTCTCTCGGCATCAACCTCTTTGCTGAGAGCTACGGCGGTCGTTATGGTCCCATCTTCGCCGAGACCTTCCAGGAGCAAAACGTCCGACGCCAGAATGGAGAGCTGCCAAGCAATTCAACCATCGATGTCCATCTTAAGTCACTAGGCATTGTCAACGGCTGTGTCGACATGGAAACCCAAGTGCCCTTTTACCCCATCTTTGCCAGCGAGAACTCGTACAATTACAAGGCCATGTCTCCGACCGATACCAGTTACTATCTCGACAAGTATTCTTCCGAGGGCGGCTGTCGCGACCTCCTCCACCAATGTGGCGCTGCCGTTAGTTTAGGCGATCCCGAAGGTGAGGGCGACGAAGATGCCGTCAACCAGGTGTGCTCCAAGGCTAGGGACGAGTGCCTCGACATCCAAAACGCCTACTTCAGCTCAGATCGAGGCGCTTACGACCTGGCTGCCCCCTACGCGGACCCATTCCCGCCAATGACGTTCCAGGAGTACCTCAACCAGGCTGAAGTGCACCGTGCCATAGGGTCGCCTGTCAACTACACCATGTCCAATACCAACGTATTTTACGAGTTTGCCGAGACGGGAGACATTGCTCGCGATGGCAATATCCCGCGCCTTGCCGCTCTCCTGAACCAGGGTGTGCGGATCGGCCTCATGTACGGTGACAGGGACTACATCTGCAACTGGATGGGTGGCGAAGCCGTGTCCAAGAACATCGCCCAGGAAGCAGGCAATGCGTACAGCACCGGTTTCCCTGAGGCCGGCTATGCGCCCATCATTGTCAACGAGTCATACATCGGTGGTGTTGTTCGTCAATTTGGCAACCTATCCTTCAGCCGCATCTACCAAGCTGGGCACGCGGTGCCAGCCTATCAGCCGGAAACGGCGTTTCAGGTGTTTGCCCGAATTATAATGGGAACGTCGGTGTCGACGGGTAAGGACATTGACGCCGCGTCGTACAACACGTCGGGTGACGCAAACGCTACGCACACGGATACTCTGCCCAAGCAGATGAAGCCAACGTGCTACATCCGCGACTACGGTGGCACCTGTGACGAGGACGCGCAGCAGCTGGCCATCGATAACGACGGTGTCGTCATCAACGGTGTGCTGTACTCGTCTTCTGGGGACTGGCCTCTCAATGCCAAGACCACCACGGAAGCCAGGACAACCACGGTAACGGCTACGCCCACGAGCGACTTGACGGGTGTGTACACGGCCACTGAGACACCCGACGCTGGAGCTTGGAACGCGCCCAGGCCTGGGATGGTGGTGGCCTTTGCTGGAATGGCTGGTTTTGGAGCCATGATGGTGTAATTTCTACTGGTTGGATAAAATATAGGCGTTGGGTTGTTTTAGGCAAGGGACATTGCTCACGGCAGCGTGTTTCGGGGGCTTTCCCTGGCTGGTATCATGATCCCGGTACCTACATGTATATAAACCTAATGATTCGAAAACGATACCATATATGACAACAGCTCGCTGGCGTTCATTGTTGCTGTGTAGGGGGCCTCAATTCCCAGCCCACATGTTGGGCCTCGTTGTCAGACAGACCCGCAGGTTCCATGAAATCATCGAGCCTGGCTCGCTGAAAAGGCCTAGCCAGCCATGCCTCCTCATCCGTGGGTTGTCATCCAGCTGCATCCTCAGTGGACCGCGGATCTTTGTGTTGTAAGGGATCTGGTTGAGAAGCTCTAGTTATGCTACAGCCTGCCTTGGCCAAATCACAGCTCTGCCGCGCCATGGCGTCTGCATGCCCACCTGAAGAGTTGAGATTGGGTATAGTCTTGTTTATCATCAAACGCCCCCCCCTCCCGTCTCACCCATTGGTATCCATTGGTTCAGCTAGTGTTGCTAGGGAGCGAAGAGGCAACACATGGTACAGTTCATGCACCAGTCAGCTTTGATACAACCATGTAAGCGCTGTTCTCTCTATTACCTGGTATTGCCCCTATCGTAGATGATTCACCACCGCGTTAGAATTGAGGAATCCTTTGCTCCCCGGCTCGGCTAGAATGCCTCGCTTGTAACCCTTCAAGCCGTTCACAAAATGTCCGGCTCTCGTCGTTGATACTGTACCAAGTTGCCTGATAACTCAACTGTCGAGCCACATAAACCAGGCCTGGGGGGTCTCATATCGCTGTCAGGCTGGGGGATTGAGCATTGAGGGTGGTTGAGATACCCTCGAGAACATTGGGCGCCGTCTTCTAGCGTCCAAGTGACATTATTCATGGGCGAATATATCGGTATCCAAGGTTCAGGGGGTGTCCAGTTCAAATACCCAGGGCTCATTGACATGAAAGGCAACGCCGTGAAGCCGCCCAACATGTCAAGGAGGCCCTTTCCAACGATCATGTCCCAACCCCCGGGCAGCAACTTTGTGCTCGCCAGATTTGTCGACACGGGAGACATTTCGGGCGACGCCCGCAATTGGATGGCTGCACACGACCTGGGCTCTACCAAACCGAGGTGAGTAGAATATATAGAGTGCGAGAAATCTAGCGGCATCGGGATCAGCATTATCCCTAGCCGGCGTACTGTGTCCTCGCTGACCAAGGAGTGTCCCAAGGACAGGTCAAATTTCACTTGGACGTATTGCCAGCAGCCCTCTTGGTCGAGGATCTGAAAGTTGGATAGTTGACTGTAATTGTGATGATAGCCATGCCGGGTCCACTCTGCCACGGGATGCTCGCCACTGGTCGAGAAAGCAGATGTCGAATACTCCTCTATCCGATTCATGTGAAGAGGGCTAGAGGATATTAGACCTCGCCGAGTGTCAAAGTCCTCAGAGGCCGGCGGCGTGTGGTTCCTCCTCAGTCTGCGGGTCCCAGAAGTATCCTCCTTCTCGGTGCATTTATCACCAACAAAAGCCTTGACGTATCTGTCGAGTGACAAGGCGGCGGACGACTCCTGACTAACAGAAGACGATACGGATCGCCATGCTTCCGAGCGGCGTGAGCGATATTTCCTGAAGGGTATAAAGTCGAGCTCCAGCTGTTGCACAAGAGCCTCCCTCATGAGTGAGCGTGGGGGAGGTTTTCCGGCCTGGGGGTTTCGCCGTCGACGCTTCATGAGTTCTTTGATATTGTATATCTACATTGAATCAGTCTCTCATGGTGAAGTTTGTTTTCTCTTGCTTTCTAGGTGAGGTTCATGTTGAGGAGGGTGAAAGTGAGGCTGTCGAGTAACAGAAACAAGCACATTATGCCTCAGAAACTGGTAAGACGTACAATACAGAAGAGATTGATTCGCATCAGGGGTTGAAAACCTGTCAAGGGATTGACGACGGGCACGGGCGGGTTCCAGCTCATTCGGCCTGGATCCAATTGTATCGAGTCTAAAGTGCTTCGCTACCTAGGTAGGCAGCCTTCAACACGTCAGAACAAAAACTGACCCTTGAGCTTGGAGATGACAATTCCAGAAGGACGACTTACCTTGACTGAATATGGGTTCAATGCTAGAATAGAATGATGCGTTCGTATGCTGCACATTCCAAGTTTATCCACGTCTCGGGGGCACAATTACAAAAAGGCCCTCGAGCCCTGACACTGCACTGACACAACTGGGATGGATATGATCCAATAGCAGCCGCGAGCTGTTCCCAATACCATGATTGGTTAATAAAATCCGCTCTGATTGGTCAATCACCTTGTGTCGAGTTGATCGATCGATAGGTGGAAAGAAAAAAAGAGGTTATTTTGGCGGGTATCGCCACCCAAACCAGCGTCCGTATTTCTTTCCATCAGATTTCGAGGCCATTAATCCCTGTACTCACACATGCAGCCACACGGGGACTGTGCCAGACCCAGACAGACTTCCCAAGTTTGTACCCCCAGCCAATGAACGGCCATGGTACACGCCCGGGCTGTTCTGGGGTCTCTCTGAAATGCAGCTTTGCGAGAGAGGTGTAATCTTCGAGACAAGGCCGGGACCGGACAGTGGCCGGGCCTGGTTAAGTAGGTGCAGCTGCCCCCCCCCCCAACCGCCGTGGTTTGCGCCATTTGTAATTTCCATTTCTCCCTATTCACATATGTCAAGACGGGGGTGCTCAACAGCCTCCAAGTGGCGTGGGCCAGCTGTGTAAGTCGTGTCGTATATAGTTCTCAAAGACCAGCCCAACATCAGGACTCGAACATCAAGACAGACCGGCCAGACACATTCTACACATAAACAATGGCCCCCCAACCCTCTTTTCCCCCTTACGAGGTCTCCCTAGTCTCCATCAAGTCCCCGAATCACATCCTCACCTCCGACCCCAGCGGTACCGAGCCGTCCTACCACTCCCAAAACCCTAGAGTACTACACCTCACCAACAGCGGCGAGTCGAGCTTCATCGGCCTCGAATACCTCCAGAAACTCCACGCCGCACAATTCGGCTCCGACAAGGCCCTGCCGGAAATAGACGCCAGCACAGAGGTGCAGCTCCGCTCCCGATTCGTCGGTGTCGACGAGGCCCAAGTGACGACCCATCGCGTCCTATACGCGCCACAATACGACATTATATTCATCAGGCATGACTGGGAGCGACCGGTACAGCAATGCTGGGCGAGGCTGAACTCGGAACCCAAGTCAGGACACAAGTCAAAGAGGCCGAGCCAAAAGAAGCCTCGCAAACAACATCAAGCCACGCAGCGGAGAAGACGGGCGCGGACACTCAAGCAATGCAATACCATGTAGAGAGCCTGGAGCTGAATACGGGAGGCTGTCAGATATATCCTTAATCGAATTGACTTTTCTTTATCACCATGTTGCATGTAATCACGGCTTTGTTATAGGCGTAGTCAGGAAAGGGGTCGGTTCATACCTACGGAAATATTTAACCGGGTATACATCATTAAAATGTTAAATCGTTTGCTAATCTCCCCATCATCTTTGTTTCGGTTCATCTTTATCCCACATCGAACAAGGCCATAGTCATTCCCTCTCACATCCATCTCAAGTGCTATTCTCGGTGGGCAGTCTAACCAACTATATATACAAATCACTTGATCCTCCCCCAAGTCAGGGCGAAGTTCCGGGTACCACTTCCGTGTCAGGTGGCCACACCATTTGTCCCATCTGCAATAATGCCAACGGGAATATGCAGGTCAGTTGGCGTCAGATCCAGTGAGTTGCAACAACGGATACCAGGGGGTGGTGTCGTACTGCACCGTGCAACCAACCTCTTCTTCTTCTCGTAAGATCGTCCCTGTGGGTATTCTATTGCGGTACCGATCTGACAGGCCGGGTGGGCTCCAACGGTTCCTTGTATCGGGGTGACTTATGACGTGCCGAACACTGCCCAAACCATCTCGCACCACTCAACTACGTATGCGTCCGCGGTCAACACGTTGTATACAGTGCTATCAATGTACTCTGGCAGCATATATGTTCTAATTACAATATTTAATGGTATACTACATCAGTTACAAACGAGTCGGATGACCGGGAAACGTCGTGGTGGCATGCGTGCTTACATGGGTGCTTGATCATCCGGCCTGCCGAGAAGGGTGCGCTATGCCTTCACCTGCAGGCAATATAGCAGAATCGTCCGGTCTCGTATATGTACTGTAAATGTTTACTCATCGGGGACAACGTTGCTCTACACCACCTTCAAATGTGTAAGAAGAGAGTCAGACCCCGAGGGGCGACTGTACCATCTTGAAGCTGTCTATTGCAAATACGTACACCTATATCTCACGCCGCGCGTTAACAGAGGCAAAAGATACGGTCCAGGCAAAACTGCAGGTGCAAAAACATCACTCATCCTCTGCTGTGTCGTCTTACACAAGGCTGGTTGGCGCATAGCCTCTTGATTCGTTATTTTCAAGGCTTTGAATCCACACACATTGTCATCATGGCAAACACCTGAGGTTCAACTTGTAATTGATTGGCTCATGAGACAGAAATGCTAACAACATAAGTCTGATGCGTACGCGCACAACACGCGAACGCGTCGAGCTTCGTAAGCCTCCATTCCTCCATCATGACTCTACCAGTGTCAGACACTGACCCCCAAAACTCCGCCCGGTCATTATGATGCCTTCAGTAAGCGAAGCCTGACGAGGCTATGAATAAAAAGTAATGGGGTACATCGAAACACCTGACAATCATGAGATGACTCTCTCACCCTCTCCAACTAGGCAGGCACCCATACATTGTCAACTGGTCGGCCTCAATCAACCTGAAAATCCGATTTGCTGCCTCTCGGGCCATCACTCTGTTGAACCGCCCTTTAGGCCATAAAGTCGTCCTCGATGCTACCTCGCCCACTGGGTTGGTTGAGGTTCAGCCTTGCGGCCCCATCCACAATATCTGCAGTGTCCTGTGCTCCCGGCGCAGATGTACCCGAACGAACCTGGACCTTGACCTCTCCCTGAATACCATCGACCCTTATTGTTGACACCGTGGTACCTCCAGGTGGGGGTCTCAGATTGGGTGGTGGTGAAAGATTGACAAGCTCACGGAAAAAGTTGTTTGCGGCCTCACATCCATCCAACAGCCACTTCAGGCAGATGGTCACTCGCTCCTTAGCGAAGGGGTTGTGGTCGTCATAGGCGCAGCAGTTCAGCAACGGCACTATTCCGTTGTACTTGACCATCTGCATCTGCACGTCAGGGTTGCCGGGGCTGCTCTGTCCAGGAGGCGGCTGCAGGAGTGTGGCGATGATGGTGAAGATCTGGCCCTTGATTCCAGACCAGGGAAACTTGTGGGCTGGTTCTTGCAAGGGTGGCGGTGGTGGCGACGGGGGAAGGCCATCATCTGCGGTAGAGTATGGACGTTCCACCATGGGGTTGTTGCCAGTCTCATTCCGGGGTGAGCGCTTTGGAAGTTCGATCAGAGGCTTCTTGGGTACTCCAGCCTCGAGTCCACTCAAGATGGTGATGAGATCGTAAACAGCCTCCCACTCGATCAGCTTCGCCCGTGTATCCATCATCTCGGCAACTGTGGTGAGGAAATCGAGATACTGGGCGAGACCGTCCTTGGCGCGCTCCATATCCCAGCTGTCCACGGGGAAATCGGACGGGTCACAATTCTCTTCCCGAATCTGAGCTTGGAGATGCATGAGCGCTGCGCACTCGGGGACAATACGGCTCCGGAAGAAGCTGAAGAAGAAATGCACCAGCTTGATATCGCGAGCATTGTCCTTTGACTCTTGAGAAGAAGGATTGTTGACTCGGGCTCTGAACATGTGGTTGACAAGTCGCAACAAGACAGTCTGTGCAGGCGAGATGATGTCCTTCGAGATGCGCAGAGAGTTCCACGCATAAGGAATCAAGGCGCTGTGATGAAGTGCCTCCACGATCTGGGTCGTCACCTGGAAAATAAGTGACTGCTCATCCTTCTCCCACACGGCGATAAAGACTAGCATCTCCCGCAAAAGACTCTTGCCGCAATCGAGCGCCAGGAACATGCGGCATCGAGTCTTTTGCAAGTTTTTCACCCGCCCTGGTAAGTCCTGAACCAGCATTGTCCAGAATACAGGACTTGACGATCATGTGCAAAGCCTCGATTTGCTTTGGATCCAGGATATTTGGTACTTCAGTCAACAAGCCCGTCAGCGGCCCCTCTCCGTAAGATTCGTCGTCGTCGGCATCTTCATCGTCCATCATGTCTTCAACATAGTCATGAGCATACTCGTGATCATGGTGGTGGTGATGATGGTGATGGCCATGGTCACATTCGCACTCGCACTCGTGGTCATCGTGGTCATGATCGTGTTCGTGGTCGTGATCATGGTCGTGCTCGTGCTCGTGGTCATGGTCGTGATCATGCTCATGATCGTGCTCGTGCTCGCAATGATGGCAATGCTCATGATCAGAAAGCTCTTCTTCCTCCTCCACAACTCCAGGCGGTGGAGAATGGTCTGTTCCGCAAGAGTGAGCATATCGGTGAACCAGGTTGTTGCGGCAATGCTCCGTACGTGTCTGGGCAAGCTCCACAGAGGGCATTCCAGCCACCCAGTCCTCGTAGTTGGGGTCCCGAGCATTAAGCCACCATGTGTCGATCTCTCGAGAGACGCGGCCATACGCGCGGTCTTGCTCGAACTTGTCCGACTCATCTGGCTTCCAAATCGGGTTGATCTTCTCCTCGGGGTTGGTCATATCAGCCGGAACATCCACAGAACCATCAGGGAGCCAGTTCCAAGCCAAGGGCCGGATAGGAGCGAGGTTCCCAGGAGGCTTGTCCGCGTGATTCTCGGCGTAATCCTTCAGAAGCTTCCTCGCAGTGTCGCACATCTTGGAGTTACGATCGAGCCAATGCTGAACCTGACGCTTTGCAACATCTGGACGGAACCCTGAGCCATCACCCAGGGCTTCCTCGGGGCCAGAGAGCGCACCGTCGTCGTCAAAGAGGACGTCGAACCAGAAAGACATCTTGTTTCTATCATGCTTGGCTGTCCAGTTGTGCGCCTGTTGTAGTGAGGTTACAAGCAGCTTCTTGTCTAAGGCGAGTCAGTTTAAAGTCACCTAGATGAGTAACTCAAAGGCCAAACTCACAAAGTTCTGTGACATCAGTCAACTTGAGCCTCTGGTTCTCGTCGATAATCTCGCCGTCATATCCCTTGCTAGTAACGTTGACGCAGAGGATGATTGTCTGGTAAACCATCTGGTCGAAATGCACCGCCGCGCAAATATCTTGGGGCACCTCGGGCTCGGCATTGACGAGGAGGTTGCGGGCAATGTGCATGAGCTTGATGAGGATCCCGAGGTCCTCCTTGATGGACGCGTGGTGGTTGACGATGCAGGCCGTACTCTCCTGCGGCGTGACGCCCTTTTCTGGGTCGTTGAGGCTCGATAGAGGTCCCACAGATCGAGTCGTGAGGCTTGGGATGGCAGCGGCGAAAATTCTCGTGAGCCAGATCCAGATCGCCACATTCCTTGAGATTGCCTCACTACAGGCTACCATCAGTGATGAAGCTCTTGGTGGGTGCGAGTTACTTACCGAGCCTTCCGGAGCGTATGTGTCTTTTCCAGCGTCTTTGAGATCATCGAGCTCACTTTTGCTGATGTTTGAGGTCCCATCGGGGGTGACTGAGTGTAGTGGCCCTCAAGGCAGATGAGAGCGGCCGAGAAGCATCGCTCCTCGATGGTCTCGCCGGTGCCATCTTCTTGAGCCTCTACTGGCAAGCTAACATAATCGGGTAGGCGTGTCATGGCGTCCTTTTATGTCTTCAATATGAGGACGGCTGATATAAAGTGTGTTGCTGGTAGTTCACCGGATGTTGTGGTGACATAAAATTCGGCGGGGCGCGGAAAATTTTGGCCGGCTTGGTCAGCACCTGAGGAGAACGATGAGGTAGCCGTGGTAGCCTGTAATTCACAATATGCGATTGCCACTTTCCAATATTATTGCTCTTGACTAAAAACAAACAGAATGATGGCGTCGGCAATCAGTTATTACTGAGGGACCTGTATGATTTTCTTCTACTTGCTGAGATATACGTTGATGACCTGGGCTGGGGATGGGATTAACCTACACAGATTCATACAACCGGCACTACCGGGGCATCGACCTCAAGCAGTTCACCAAAGCAACAGAGGGCTTGCAAGCATCCCGTCAGGAGTAAATATATATTCTCACAGGAGTACGGAGTGAAATATATGGATAGGGAGGTTAGCAGGCAATGTCAAGATCGAAATATACTCACAAGTTAGAAAGAAATTCAGAGTCCCCATGCGATGATATCATAACCTCAAAACCTACCCTGAAGTGTCCTCGCAATCTCCCCAAACCTTGTCCTCGTTGAACTCGAAACATGTAGGAACATTTCCTATTGGTCCCTGGAAGGAACTGAACGTGAGAAACCTTATTCCGTCCTATCGATACTGTCGTGAGAGCGATGTCCCTTTCAAGGCCGATAATGTCCAACGTGCCGAGCCAATGAAAGAGCCATGTGAGGCCCACGACCCCTCCATGGAGCACGCAAGCTTGGGACGTTATCCATGGTGGGGTAAAGGTTCTCGTCAGCGTCGGGCACGAGAAATATCTGTGTCCCCCTCCAAGCGACGACGACAACTTCTTTCCTCCTCATCGACGCCGCTCTCCTCTCCCTGACCTCGCCCCCTCAGCCTAGCTCCGAGCCCGCTCCTCGATTACAGCCGCCAAGATGGGTGACCTCCCCACGACCTTTGACAGTGCGTCCATCAGCCAGCTCCTTCACTGGATCTTCACCGAATTGGCCGAAGCGCAAACTGACACGTTCTCTCAGAGCCCGTCCATATTGCCGTCATTGGCGGCACTGGTCTTGGCCAGCTCGAGGGCTTCGAGCCCATCGCCGCCCTCAACCCCATCACACCGTGGGGTGCTCCCGCGTCGCCTATCCAAATCCTCTCCCACAAGGGCGTTAACGTAGCCTTCCTCGCCCGCCACGGCATCCACCACCAGTTTGCCCCCCACGAAGTCCCCAACCGAGCCAATATCGCTGCCCTGCGGCATATCGGTGTCCGATGCGTCATCGCCTTCTCCGCCGTCGGTTCGCTGCAAGAGGAGATCAAGCCCATGGACTTTGTCGTTCCGGACCAGGTCATCGACCGCACGAAGGGTGTCCGCCCCTTCACCTTCTTCGAGGGCGGTGTCGTTGGACACGTCGGCTTCGCCGATCCCTTTGATGCGGGCCTTGCCAAGGTGGTCAAGACGTGCGCTGAGCATATGGAGGGAGACGGCGTTGTCTTGCACGAGAAGGGCACGGTCATCGTCATGGGTAAGCAAGACATAGATCCCTGCCGAGAAATCTGGTCATGATCTGACGAGTAACATAGAGGGACCTCAATTCTCAACCCGCGCCGAGTCGCACATGTATCGATCGTGGGGTGGATCGGTTATCAACATGTCAACCCTTCCCGAGGCGAAGCTCGCCCGCGAGGCTGAGATGGCCTATCAGGTGATTGCCATGGCCACTGACTATGACTGCTGGCACTCATTCGAGGATGTCAACGTCGAGATGGTTGGAAAGTACATGAAGGCCAACAGCAAGAACGCCAAGCGCCTTGTGGGAGCTGTCCTGGACCGTCTTGCCGACCTCGACAACAGTGACTTGGTCCTGGCCAAGCACTGGCAGGGTGCGTCCCAGGGCGCCGTCAAGTTTATGACCAAGCCCGAAGGCCGGGACCCCGAGGCGATGAAGCGTGTCGAGTACCTCTTCCCTGGCTTCTGGGAGGAGTAAAGAAGGAGCTGGGATTGGCTAGAGTTGAAGAAACGCCAGACTTCTGGCGTTGATGATCGGGCGTTCTGGGTTCAGCGGCAGAGAAAACATGGATGTCTGGCATGACTTGACGTGAAACCACCTACCTCAACTGTGGTGGCGGCTGGGAATAAGATTATAGAGGAGACCCTTGTGCATAGACGTGGAGGACTCTCGGGATCCAAGGCCGGACTTTTGTTTCTGAAATGCTGCATACGAGCAGCCCGAATGCGCCTGCGACGCCGTCTTGAGCACGATCCAGGGAAGACAAAGGTGTCGAATGACCCCTGGTCCTTGACAAGGGGGGGTCCTCTTCTCACTGGGGCCAACCTCCAGATGGGACCGAAATAAAAAGTCTTTCAGGCGCTTCAGTGTCTGCTGCGAACCCTTGACGTCTTCTTTCCTCCTCTTGTTCTCTCAGAGCCTGCATCTGCCAACCGACGTGGCTTTTAATGCGGCTCTCGAGTTGGCAATGGCAAGGCCCACTGCGGCGCATGCATTGTGTCTCTGTTCCATGTGTTTGCGACGGGGTATCGACGACGAGGAGCGAGCAACTTGGAGAGTAAACACTGGACGCACCTTGCAAGGGGACCAAGCAATATGGCGTGAGAGGAATGAACAGCATGAACCAAGGTTCTGCAGATATGGCGCTGACTGGGGTTCCCTCGGGTTCCTGGAGCGTTAGTGAACCTCGACTCGGCAACGGCCCGTCCTGGAGGCTTGTGTTTGCCGGGGTCCTTGACTAATTGCGCTTGGCATTTCTTGCAGCTCACATTAGTGTCGTGGGGAAGTGAGGGCAGGATTGCAACGACATCCATGACGCCCTCCGGCTATCATGGACCTTCGATTTCTCATCACCGTGCCCACACCCACAGCCAACAGCGGGATTCCCCTTCAAGGAAAAATGTCGATGCACCTCTCATGTTTGTCTCGGTTGGTTGACAGATCGTGTGTCGAGAAACGCCACCACTTGCACAACATCGTTTGACTATGGGGGACATAACCAGAGGGGCATCTGCCGCGCCTATGAGGTCTGGAACCTCTTGCTCCCTCACACCTCACGCCCTCCTTGCTGCTGCGTGCCCTCTGCACGCAGGCGCCGCTCGCGGGGGCTGAATCGACAATAACTTATCTCGGCCGGGTCCACGGCCCAAATCCTGCAGCATCAGGTGTCAGGCCTGCTCCGACTCCGCGGTCCGTCCAGAATTGCTTGTTGTCTCCCGTTGTTTTCTCTTTGAAGCAAACCAGGCACGCCCCAACAGCTGGGGATTGTCGTACAGACAAGAGTGGATTGATGACATTGCCGAAGACCATGTCCAGGTTGAGGGCCTCGGAGTTGAACATGCCCAATGAGACGCTCGGCTGATGACAGGGCCCAGAGCCACGGCAGCTGTTATCGTAGCTCCGTGAAAATCACCGTCATCGATGCAGGAGACATCCGTATTTTGTGTCCGTCTCGTCGGAGGCCCCGTTTTCCCTTCCTTGCCCATGCCTCATCCCACAATCCCCATCAACGGCCTGGGACCAGCGGCCGGCAGTGTCGACGCGCGTAGCTGCAGAAGAGCGGTAAACATTGGGTTGCGGCGCAGCACAAGGTATACATGGCAATGAGAAAATATGCCGGCGGCCTGGGTCCGTCGTCTCCATTCCGGCCCGGAGCGAATCGGTTCCCGAAGACTCGAGAAACTGGCCAGTTGTCGGCCGGGGCGCCTTGGCTGGATTGGGAGACCGAAATGGAACTTCGTCCCGGACGCGGAGCCCAACGCCCACGTCGAGCCAACACCGCCGCCGAAGACCAGACCCTCACTGACTCCGGGACCGAGAGCAGCGCTCGGCCGGGGAGGCGGCGCGGTCTGAGCGACAGACAGCAGCAGAGGGAGCTGAAGAGCGTGAGCACAGTCTCGCTCATGTCTCAATGCCTGGTGTGTCGTTAGTGTTGGTGCAATGGTCAGATCACCTTGTCTGGCGAGTTTGCTTCTCTAGCTTCGCCAGTCTCCAGCCAGCCGAGCGAAAACCCACCAACTGTGGGTTAGGCCTGGCGCCAGGCTGTAGCGACGGCGTCTTATAGTGTCCACAACGTCAACACTAAAAAGTCTTAGCATGCAATGGCGGCCTTCGTACCGTGCGCCTCTTGAATCCGGCGTGAGAGCACGACCCGTGGGCCATGGCTCGAGCTCTTGCTGATTGTCAGCCGACTCCTTGTCTGGTTATAAATCAAAATCTGTTGGATCTATGCCAGCGCACGATGTTGCTGGTTGCGGGTTTGCGAGCTCGAGCGATCGTGAGCGTGAGATGAAACAGGATCCCAGTGGATTGATGCCCATCAAATGGTTGGTTGGTTGTGTCAGATTCGAGTCGCGTGCGCACTGCACAACCTGTGCAGGCTTTGACCTCCAGTGGCCTCCATCTCGGACAGTTCTTGGCCAGAGCGGTCCACAACTGTGCCTTGCTTAACCCGCGTCGTGCATTTGCACTGCCAGGTGCTGTCAATGCTAGGTGCTGCAGGCACAGATGGCCCTTGGACGGGCTCTCTCATCTGCCGGTCTCGCAGTAGAGTGAGCCGGATACGTACATGAGAGCTGCAGTAGACTGCTGTCAACGCCCGGCGTCAAAGCGGCCGGCGAGACTATCACCATGGGTAAGCCCCGATGATCCCTCTGCACGTCCGTCCGTCGACACGCCCTTGCACATTGCAATCCCATCCTGCCGTCTTGGAATAAGATGGTTCGCCGACAGAAGGATCCAAGCATCCTGCCGGAGAAGCAGAGCCTTCCGGCAACCAAGGAGCGAATGGGTAGCACCGCCGAGGATCGTCGGTTGGAACTTTTTAGTGGGCGTTAGCTATCAAACCCACGTGGCGTGTGACGCTCCGGAAAAAGCAATGCAAGGCGAAGACCGCAATGAACGCCCACCAGCCTCTGGTAACCCATGATGCCACTGGGTCGTGCCATCTGTCGTCTCTGACTTGCTGGAGAAACGGCCCTGGGACGAGCGTGCGTGCGAGCATGCGTGCAAGGCTAGTAAGCGATGGCGTCGGGGGTTGCTTGGGTCAGGTATTCTTGAGTACTGATAAGTTTGGTGCACTGTGGTGATGCCGCCATCTCATTTGTCCATCACAATCGACAGAAATGCACCTCTTGGAGCTGGCGAGGTTCTGGGGAGAGCGGCAGGCTGTTCCGTCAAATGAGGAGAGCAAACGTTTCGGTGGTGGCAGAGGGTTTAGCTCAACAGACGTCAAAATGTCTTGGATTACGATGGGCTCTTACCTGAGTCAGCCGCGCTACTGCTGATTGGGCGGTTGCCGTGATTCCAGCTGTCGTGATGAACTGTTCCTGCTGTTTTTGTTTTAGAGTGGATGTTGGTGATGACCAAAACTCTCCAAATGAGCTTGGCTACAACGGCCCAGGCACCAACGTTGACGAGCTCCAGGTAGGACCGCATCTCGCGCTCGGGCATCTCCACGATATTCCCGACAGGGACACCGGACGGCGTGTCCGTTGAATTCCGGCTCGGGATCGAGACTGGCCTGAAGTTGGCGCCTCGTGAGCGATTATTCATCGTCATGTTGACGTTGTTGCTTGTCTCGGTCTGTGCTTGCTTTGTTGAGGCTCTCACCACGGCCGTTTGTCTTTGTTTCTTCTGCCACAGCCGTAATAACAAGGAGTCACAATTCGGACACGTCCGGTACCTGGTCACGGGCTTCCAAAGTTGCTAAGCTGCCGGGGTGTTTTTGCTGTACCCCTGCTGGCCCACCTAGCGCGGCTTCGCTTGGTGGTTGTACTACCGCCCAGGACCTTGTAAGGCGGCCGTGAGGGTAGCTCTTTGACATTGGCAGCACGATTGTCATGTCGAGACTATCGAATGAAAGGCCCTGAAAAGACTCGGAAAGGAGCCGACCAAGCCAGGTGAGGTCAACGTTACCAGTCTGTCGGGAGAGGCAAAAAGGGACCTTTGCCCGGTCGTCCTGCCGGATTCGAAGCCGGGCAGTAAGTAGCCCATGGCACGAGGTAAGGCCAGGTAAGGTGCCGCACCCTCTTGCTCCCCCAGAGCGCAGGGCAGCGACCCCCTATCGCGATCTATCGGACCGCCGTCTGGGGCGCAAGATGGGGCAGCCCAGCTCAGCAAACCCCCCCGCCCCTGGCTTCCACCTCACTGCTGCTAGGCCATCTCGGCCTTCGGGTTGCGGCTTGAAGACTTCTGCTATGTGCGTGCCGGGCGGCATAAATCCCTCTCAAGCGGGTCATGGCCAGCTTGTCAGGCGAGGTGCCGGTACGGTACGGTGCGGTACGTTGCGGCCTGCCAGCTGGGAGTGTCAAGCTGGACGGGCGTGCTTCGGTGCTGGGTGATACAGCCTGATGCTGCTTTTGATGGTAGATAGATGTTGTTGGCTGTCTGTCAATGGCTTTTTGTTTTAGCTCGGTGTGCCCGCACGCGGCCTGTCGATCTCCATCCTCGAACTCACCCGAAATAGGTAGGTGTTCTGGTGGGATGCTCGATAGTGCCATCGTCATTCGTCATGAGGCTGCCGAGCCTTCATTGACGTTCCAAGTCGCAATGGGCCCTGGATGGATGCCAATGGATGGATGGACGGATGGAGCAAGCTACGCTATTGTGCAAGCGCCAACCACATTGGGTCCCAGCTAAACCATGTCGATAATTCGCAGAGTTTGGCTTTCCCCATTGTGTCAAACACCACAAACTAGGGTCTGAAGATGGAGGTGTCTGGATGGAGTTCCCAGGATGGAGGGATGGGTGTCGGCCAGGGTTGTCGTGGAGGGGTGCCAACGGTGGCTGGCGGCCCTTCCACGACGTCACTTGCCAACCCCTGCCCATCCATGGATGGTTGTACAACATTCTGATCATTCATGCTCGGTTTAATTCTTCTGGTGATTCTACTATTACAGATGACCTTGCAGATGTGACAATGGCGCTCTCTGCATCGGCAAAATGAAAAATGAGAGCTGCATGGTATGGATGGATGGATGGATGGATGTAGGTAGGGAGGTATTGTACCCATGGATCATGAGGAAGGAAAAAAAAAGTGCTCGTCATTTCCCACCGCCATCTCATCTCATGGGGAAAAAAGAGCTTCCCAACGTCCAATGCGGGAACAAGGGCACATCCCAGTCACCTCAATTATGTTTTTCAAGGCCATTCGAGCTCACAGGCGCGGTCTCACTTGGAGACATCCATATCTAGAGACCTAGTCCATGTTCACCCGCTGGGAGCGAAATTCTAAATATCTTTAGCACGACGGGAGTTCCCTCGCCTCGCCTTAGTCATGATAATTTTTAGAACAGCTCCATAAAATGACTGCGCGTATGTTTCCTATCGTGTCTAAGCACACATCTTCCACCCAAAAAGCTTCGAATAGCCGCCCATGTTTTCAAGACCACGGACATGTACGTAACAACCTACGAGATGCGATGCTTATCCTTGCCCCATTCTCTCATTTCCGAAACAGGCACCGGAACCCACGACTACTGCAGCTCACCCACGCAGGACAGACAAAAGACATACGGATACATACAAACAAGCAAGATGGTCTTTGACAAGAATGACACTTGAGCCATTGCCTCGACTCACACACCCCTCCTGGTCCATGTAAAACCCTCGGTTCTGCAAATGCAATCTCCATGGACCCCAGCCGAATCGCGACGCAGCAGACCACACCTCCCTCAACTCAACTCATTGCAACCTCCACACCACCAACAACGTCCCTACCTGGTGCTGAGCCGTGCCCATCCCCGTCATGATTTCTCCCACAATACGTAGCATCTACGCATAGCACCCCACCACCGCCATGTGACAGGACGTTGAGATGCGACAGTGATCTGTACCGCGGCATAATGGGGCAGAGATGGGGCCAGGCCTGGTCATGGAGCCTGAGAGCAGGCTCTTCCTGATGCTTGATCAAGAGGCGGTCAACGTGTCTAGATTTTATCCCAACGAAGCTGTCTCCATCGTCTCAGAGGCCTGCTCCAACGGTATCTCGGGTAATCTTGATGGTGGGCAAGACGGCCAGGAACGGCGCCCTCGACATTGCATTGAAGATCAACGGCGCTATTGCACTACCCGCGATGCTCGACATGGAGCTCTTAGGGGCACCGAGCCTAAGCCATCATGCCTCTAGACTGCGCAGAGGACATGCCACAGGGCCTCAGGCCCAATCAAGCTGGGCGTCGGAACCACGCTATCCTCCTGCCTGTCATGCTCATGCTCCCTGTCTTAGCGGGACTCTTCTTGAACCATGACGTGCATTTCCTCCCACCATCAGGGCCGGGGTTGAGAAGCGCCACTGTAGTGCAGCCACCCTGATCGGGATTCACGGCCAGCCTTCTTGCTCTGCGCTAAAGTGACCAGTCATCTCGTCAATGCTTCCTCCCAACGTCGCCTAACAAACGAAACGTTGCTACAAGACCGTACCGCGGCCGAGGGGCAGAGAGAGGTGGGAGAGACGGCGGGGGACGACGGACAGAGACGGGACAAGTGGAGGTGGACGCGGAATAGTGCTGAATTTAGCACCTATGGAGCGAAATCTTGCCGATTCAGTGGAGTCGACGGGTGTGCCTATCTCCATCGTCGACGACGGGAACGGTAGGTTGGCGCCTGGAAGCGCCGTAGGTAGGCTTGTGCTCCCTCATGAGGGCGGCGCTCCCTCCCACGCGAACGCGGGACCCCATGAGCTCTCCCACCATGGAGGGCTCTTGTTTCTCACCACACCCTGGGGGGCCGCGCCTGGGCTGCTAGCGCTTGGGGGGCAGCAGGGGACCGGCCAGGGGATGGGTATCGTGACAGATGGCGTCCAAGCCGAAGCCGGATGCCGTTGGAGGCTCTGGCCCACTGTAATGGACGTCGAGAAGGTCAGACGAAACACGCTCTGCTCCGAAGGGGAGTGAGGCAGTTGCAAAACCAGTGAGCCGGGGCCCGGATTGAGTCGACATGAGAGAGAGAAAAACAAGGGTCCCGTCGTCTTCCCCAGCACACGACGGGTCCCCCATGTCTGACGGTGGAGAGAGAGAGAGCCATGTTGGAGCAATGCCACCCTCCATGCATCGCCCTAATGTAGGACGAACCACTTCTGGCCAGGTCCCGGCCATGGCCAAGATTCGCCTCAAATTACTACGCACGCAACACATGCTGGGGGGTGCTCTTCCAGCAGGTAGGTCGGTAGGTAGGTTGGTAAGTAGGTAGGAGACAAACAGTGGAGGTAGGTAGTGTAGTGAGCGGCCGTACAGGGACGTAGTCGAGTTGGCGAACCGGCAAAAGGCCATCATCATTTCACCAGTCTCGTCTTTTTTTTCTTCGACTCGACTTGACATTGGATGTCTGGGCACTGAGGGGCGTGCTTGGTTTCGTCGTGATTCACAGCTGCATTTACTCTTTTCGCTTGAGGCGTGCTTTCTCCTCTGCCGCTCGCTGCAACAACACAACAGTTCAGGCTCTTTTCATCGGGTGGAGTGAGTAAACCCCAGCGGCGCTTCCATTCCCAAATCTCCTCCTGCTTCGATCGCGTGCGTGTACCTTCCACTCTTTTCTCATCTCAAGCTCCCGTCGACTTCCATTGATCCTGACTGAGGAAAGTGCTCCGGGTATAAAGATTCTCCCAGCGCACTCATGCGCCTTAACACACCAGGCTCTCCTCCTCCTCCATCATTACTACCACCACCACTCGCTCAACCACGACCCGGGCGACCACAGTCCCCTCTTCCCAGCCTAGACCAACGAATCGTATCGTTCGCCGTTGCGTTGCCGTGCTTGCATCGCGCCGCTTCGTTTCCGAGCATATAGATCGCCCGACGTCAAGCGGTTCTAGTCGCGCGTAATCGGGCCCCGTCACCACCTAGCCTCACGTCGACCTGCTTCCCGCCTTGACCAAGGCCATTGACCACTCATTTCCTCGAGGCTCACCCACGAACCGCGGTCGACATCATGCACTCCAAGACTAGTGTCGCCACCAATGGCACTGTTGTCGACATCGGCGGCAGCAAAATGTACGACAGCGTCGCAGAGAGACTGGCCGAAACTCTCAACGCTCCATACTCGTCCACATCCAAGCCCGTTCTTCCTGACGAGCTGCTGTATGACGACGTTGGCTTGCCGATCTGGAACCAGATCATCTTCACCCCGAATTCTACCAGACCCACGACGAGATAGCTCTCTTCGATAAGCATGGCGCAGACATTGCGAAGCGCGTTCAGGCTGGTGTCACAGTGATCGATCTAGGAGCTGGGTTAGTCAATCATTCCCAAGCAGCACACCACCATTGACCCCCCGCACTCTACCTAACCCTCCTTGGTTGGAAGCTTACCCGTTCTTCGACTAACACCCCTTCCCTCTAGTGACACGCGCAAGGTTGGCCACCTTCTGGCCGCCTTCGACAAGGCCAAGGTTCCCACCAAGTACCTCGCCCTCGACATCTCTAGATCCTCCCTGGTTCACAACATTAGATACCTGGTTGACAAGCACTCCAAAGCCAACTCCTCAGTGACGTGTGCTGGTATCTGGGGGACATTCCAGGATGGCATGGAGTATGTGCAAAAGATCGAGACACCACGTCTCTTCCTCTCCCTGGGTTCCGTGCTGTGCAACGATCCTTGGCCCGAGGCGTTGTCCCACCTCAAGTACTGGGCGAGTGCGCTTCGGCCCGACGACCTACTGCTCATTGGTATGGACGGACACATTCTACCCAACAACAGGGAGAAGATCTGGGACGCGTATCACTCCTGCGACGACCTCTACCACACCTTCTTCCTCAACGGCTTCAAGCATGCCAACCAGCTAGCGGGCGAGGAGTGGTTCCGCGAGGAGGACTGGGAGTTTCTCGCCCAGCTTGAGCATGAGCCCACGACTCGTCACCGGTTCTTCTTCCGAGCCAACAAGGACGTCAAGCTCAAGATGGGGCGCACCATCAAGAAGGGTGAGGAATTCGACTGGTTCGACTCTCACAAGTACGGCGAGGATAGCGTTCGCCTCATGTGCTATAAGGCAGGACTGAGCGTGCTCGATGTCTGGCAGGCGCCCAACTCGGAATTCCGTGAGTCCCCTTCCTTTATCATGCCGCCTGTGGCGCCGTTTACGATTCCATGCTGACGAATGCAAGGTCAATATCTCGTACGCCGGAGAGGCGACAAGGACGAGCAAGACGACGCCGACAGCGCCGTCTCAGGAGTCAATTAATCAACCCCAGGACCCGGGTGTCACATCTTCCCCTCCAAGCCCTATAATACTTTTACCCCGAAAAAAAGGTGGGCAATTATTGCTGCGATTATCTGAGAGAATACCACAGAGGGACATGGAAGGCGCAAAGGCGGATAGACGCTGTGGTCATCTAGGTTAGGCATAGGGTCTCCTCTTCCTTTTCATGGACGCTTGCGACGAGGTGTTCCCACCAAGGATACCTCTTGCCGATAGACTTGGGTAGGACCGAGGGTTCAGGGGGGATCTGGACATCGTGATCGATCCAGGCCCAGATGCGCTTGAGCGCGTGGTACAGCGGAGGGACGCTCTGGTGAGAGGTGGTCAGCACTTTAATTCTGTAAAGCTATTGCAGTAGACCGAAGAGTGGCAGAACCAGGCTGCCCTATAAAACGGACTGAATAAAAAGGCGAGGGATTTTGACTTACGCTGCGAACTGGCGTCCGAACCACTTCCTCAAACCAGTCTCGTGAGACCTTCTTGTGGTCGGAGTGAGTAGCGAGCATGCCCAAGAAGAAGACTGGCAGTAGAGGCGCCTGAGCCGTGAAATGCGAGCCCGATGTCGGCATGATGCGGATGCATTTTGCCAGGTCCGTCAAATTGGCAAGAACGTCGGGGTGGTTGCGAGGGAGCCTAAGAGTTGATTAGCACACCGTGCCTCACCATGAATCATCTAGCAGGAAGGAGCAAGCAAGCCTCCCCCTCCCCTCCACATGACGTTTCTTCCACCTCCACATCCCCGGCTGTTCTTCTCATATCCATACCTGAAGAGTCGACATTGCAAGTAAATGATGGCGGCAAGTCTCCACGCCTCGGCCGTCACGTCCGTCATGGCCTGGTTCGAGTCGATGATTATGTCGTCCGGGCTCTCCCTCACCCACTCTATCACCTGCGGATGTTTCTGCGCTTCCTCCCATGTGATCCCTTCGCGGCTCCATTGTCGCATCTCCTGCAGTTCGCGGTGAAGGTATCGTGCCGTGATGGGAACGATGGTGCTGTCGGGTTCCTGCTGCAGGCGGGCAGCGCAGTATGTCACTTGGCTCATAGTGTGCAGGAGCTTCTTTGAAAAGCCGCAGCCGCCATGGATTTCGAGCATATCCTTCAGCGTGCCATAGAGCAACCAACCGAATCTGCCCGACTCCACCTCGGGGTCAAGTGTCGCTGGCGAGGGGAGAGCCATCATTGGTTGGGCGAGGATGACGGCTCGACCGACGATGATGGACTGAGAGATTCGCAAATCGCTATACTGGACGTTGTCGTCTTTCCAGAATCGGCCACCCGGATCTGTCGCCTGCAAAAAGTACTCGCCTTGCTTGAATCCTTCTAACCAACGAGGCTTGTATGGTTTCTTCAGCCGCCGTTCGGTCAACACGATCTTCATGCTAGTTAGATCCCACCCACAACAATGCGAACGAAAAACGCAGGAAATTTCCGTCACACTCACATCTTGCATTGAGAGAAGAACGGCCATGGTAATGACTTCATCACCACCCCCAATTCTTCTACTCTCCGGAGCGACGAGAAGCTTGCTGAAATACTCGTCTGCCATGATGTATCGCTCATTGATTCGTTGTCGAATGCGTTCATCCGGAAGGTAATCATAGATATAGACACCAGCCAAACTCTGGATGGCATAGCGGATGCCTTCGTTCTTATGCATTGGGGCCAAGTCCCTCAGCCACAGGTTCGTATTACTGAGAACACTTCTCCCAGGGCACCAGTTTTTGGTATCTAACAAGATGGTCAGCTCCAGATCGGTTCTCGCCCAGCACACGCCGTTTGCTCGTGAGAAACGACTAAAGGAGAGAACTCACAAAATTCAAATAACCGCCTATCAATCCGATCCATCTTGGCCTGGAATCCGAATTGCGGTGGCAGCATTCTTGGCTCATTGGTCGACATGAGCTGCAATGAAGACTCCGGGGGCGTTATTGGCGAAGATGTTGGCATCGTCGGTGATGAACCAACTGACATCAATGTCGAATCTGTACTCACAGGGGACACAGTCCCGCCGGTCAACACGGATGGCACAGGCACGGGCCCGAAGATGGTCACTGTACTAGGACGGCGACTCGCAGCTGCTAGCTGGGTTGAGTTCGTCGGGATCTCTTCAACATCATCGTCTGATGACGGTTGTATAACGGTAGACGGCCGTCTCGATGGCGCTCTTGAAGGCCAGTTGAACTTGACATAGCCGTTCACCTGGCCGTTCTCCGGGCGAACATAGCGAGGAACGGTTGACACAATTAACCGCTCGCCATTATCAGTGAACGGGCTGACGGCAGGGACATCCGCTGGCACATGCGTCTCGATGTCTCGGGCCTCAACAGCAGGCTCCGGAGAGCCGACCGGGACCGCGGGAAGGAGACGAGGCAGACGAGGCGGTTGAGAAGCTTGGTGAGAAGTCGGTTGATGTCGAGGCGATGTGGCTGAAGGAAGATTCAGTCCCGCAGGCTGGGGTGCTGCATGGAACGTCAGCTCACCGACTCGATAGTCTACCATGGCATGACCGGGTCAATGGAAAGCTTTGATTCCTCTGGATCGGAACTGGAACGGGAACGAAGTCGGGAACAAGATGGATGAAGATGGGTTCTGAGCCGGATTGTGCGACGGGGTGAGAGTAGGAGCGAGAGCGGGGTGGGTGGGTGCATCATGTTCTCTCTCACCTCAACGCCCAAGGTTACACGTCCATGGCCCGAGACCCATCTCAAGATCCGCCACAGGGATATGACAGGGACGACAAGATGAGAGGGGAGACCCCGTCAACAGGGAGAGGGAAATGGGTGAGGAGAGAAGGGGGAGGTAAAAGGAGGCGGCGGAGGAGGGACAACAGGTTCGTTTCCTCACCTGGAAAAGACGAGGCCCAAGAGCTGCTGTTGAGGTCTTCGGAGAGGCTGTAGAGCACCTGCGACGGAGACGCCAAACCAGCCGGCAGCGGCCATGGATTGTCAAATAACGAGACATCGGTGGTCATGGACCCAGGTATGCCGTCGGGGGCCCGTATATCGGACGCGGCTATATTCACTGGGATTATATCGCCATCCTGCTGCGCGTACTTGACGCGCTTCAGTGGACGTTCTGACTCTGGCGAGTCCTCCATCTGAGCCGCTCACGCAGCAGCGAGCTCGACAGGCAGCAAGCAGGGCACGGCGGCGGGGGTACTCCGATGGGCCTGCAGCGCAGGACCGAGCAGGAAACTGCGTGTTGCAGTGAAATGGGGAGAGAGATGAGAGAACAAGAAATGGAGTGGCACTCGGAGTTGGCCGGATCAGGGCACAACGGAAGACCAGCGGCAGCGGGTGGCGGCAACAGGAAGCAACGGCAGCGGTTTGACGACGAGAGAGGCCAGTGAGACGAAGAGCCGCCGGGCACTAGGGAGCAGCAGCGTTCAATCGTTGCGGGCGCGTCACTTGCGAGCCTGTTGAGATACCAACGGAGTGGTTCGCTTCGAAGCAAAAACCACGCCTGCCGAGAGTGGATTGGGAGGGGGAACCACTGGGATTGCGGGGGCGAAAGGAGACAACAAGAGAAGCGAAGGAGGAAACAACACAACCAAGGGGCCGGCAGAGGGGTGTTGAAGCAGAGTCAGGAAGAGCGTGAGGTCATGGTGTGAGTCTGGGGGAGAGTACCTGCATTAAAAGGCACGCCGACCGGGAGCGTCCAGCTCTCTGGGACCCGTTCATAACTATACTACTAGGAGACGGGCTCGAACAGAGCCGTTGGACAACGTCGAGGCTTGATGGTTGGATTGCAGCCCCTCCCCACTTGCGACCTGACGAGCCTAGGGCCCTTAACACAAGAGACGACGGGCGCGCTTCGAATGGCTAGCATCACGTCGCCTCATGATAGCAGATGCAGTGTCGCCCGGCCACGATCGGTAGGGCGGGAGACCTGAGGGCGAATCTCACCCACCATCCCCTCGCCTGCCGCGCCTCACGCGCCTGCTGGCGCCGTCGAAACATTGAGCGAACGGGAGGCGGAGGGGATGAAGGGGGCGGCATGGGCAAGCGTGATGGGCCTGGGTCTACGGGAGCCACTGGTCGAGATGAAGGACCAGGGGTCATTTACGAGGGGGACCAAGATGAGTTTAAAGACAAGGCACGAGGTACCGCAACGAGCCACCAGCGGGGAACACGAGAAAAAGCCACGGTGGATCGCCATACCTCGCCAGCCGGAGGGCCAGGGCCCAGTCATCCGTCCCGTCACATTGGGGGTCACACACACAAGCTGCCGTGGTAGACGAGGCAGTCCAGTGCCAACAGTACAGCAAACGGTGCTGGGTACAAGCTGTGAGACGGGTTGTGGTGACCCCCGGTGCATTAGCGTCGCCCTGGCTCTGTTGTCTCTTCTCTCAATTCCCTGTTGTCTCTTCCCCATCCCCCGTTGCCCACGCGAAAAAGCTGTGCCTGTGCCCGGCACCGCGTGTCTTGCCTCTCTACCGGCCTCATAAGGAGCAGATTCCAAGAGACTGACGGGTCTGGCCGCAGCATCCATATTGTCGACCGTCGCTGAGGTATTACCGTCGTCGTCCCCCGCGGATCCAGAGACGCAGGACGCTCACCGAGTGACTGACAAAGCGGCCCATCTCGAGCGCCTAACCTTGTCCCTCGCCTCTCAGTACTGGCTTCCAGGCCAAAGTACAACCTACGCAAGCAAGCAAGCAGTCAGTCAGTCGAACAAGCAAGCAAGGCCGCCGATAGGTGTCCAATCTTGGAACGGTTACGCTACACGCTGCCCTTCTCTGTCCAGCCCGAGCGCGCGCATCCCTTTTCTTCTGTCTTAGCAGTCCGAGTGCGAACCCCTACGTCGACAGGCACAAATCCCAACTGCCAGTCCAGTCCCCCTCCCCCTCGTCGCCACAAAAAGATTTTGCGTTCCCGCCGTCGCCGCCGCGCCGCGCCGGATCCGGGACCTGCCCTTCCCTTCCTTCTTCACTAGCTTCCGTGCCACAGCTTAGCCCGATACTGCTAGGTCCCGCGTGGTTGGCTCAGTCCCTCCCGAGCATAGTACCGAGTACATCTGCTCAGCTTCCGGCACTAGTATAGTCTTGAGGCAAACTAAAAGCTTCAAGCTTCCGGGAGGTACCATGTCGATCCCGACAGTTGCCCACGTCTTCGAGACCGGAATCAACGCCGCGCCTGCCGGCGCCATGGAGAACAACTCGCTGGATAAGCTGGACGCCTTGGTCCGGCTCCAGCTTGCAGCCGCTTCCAGGGAGTTGGCCATGAATGCTGGAGACTCTTCGTCTCCCGACAACTCCAAGAACCTCATTAGTGATGTCGGAGAGTATCTCACCCAGACAGCCCAGATGTGGTTTTCCTTGACAGATAAGCTTGTTCAGGGACCTCATGTGGCGGTGGCTGCTGAAGAGGCCCACGAGCAGAGCTTTTCTAAGACTCACATGTCCGACTTGAAACCCATGGCCATCATGGACATGAACATCACCAAGCTTAGGTAAGGAACTCTCAGCCCTCAAAAGCAACGCGCAGCGTGTATCCTCATTGGACTAACCCCATCTCTATAGCAAGATACGCGACCTGACCGAGAAGTTCTCCCGGGATGTTGAGGAGATCTGGCGGCGAAGACCTGAGCCTGGATCGGTGGTCTCTGCGCCATCCTACCAGACCGCTTCTCCGTTTCCCACCATCAAGACTGAGATGAGCTGGAACCAGTCGTCTATCGTGGGAAGTGATGTAGATCATAGAGTCCACAGCGGCCAGAAGATGTTGCTGACGTCGCACATCGCTGATGGCCATCCGTCGCCTGGGCCAAATGCATCTGCTTCAGATGATTCCGAAGAAGACGAGGATGAGCAGTTCGCCAAGATCGACATGGAAGCCCTCAAGCAGAGAGGCAAGGGCTCTTACTACTGCCCCTTGGGACACCGATGCGATAAGGGCGGGGTGGACAAGGACGGTAAACTGGTGCTCTTTGACAGAAACTCTTCATTCGCGTATGCTTGCCACCTGGTGGTCCTCAAGTCGGACCCGGTTGAACGAGGCATCAGCCATTCGCTAACCCCAGTCACAGGCAACACTGCAATAAGCATCGAAAACCATGGCGGTGCGATGTTCCCGGATGCCCAAACCCACCCAAGAAACGCAAGTTTGCGCGCAGAGATGGCCTGGAAAGGCACAAAGCAACAGTCAAGCATCGCGTCATGACATGAGTCCCCTGGTCATCAGCTCGATCTTGTGCTTTGTTATGGGGTGCATGACCTCGACCGGTCAGTTCCCTTACATTTAGAGGCTAGGCTATGATTGGGGGAGGATGGCCGGTGAAAAACACCCATGCGGCTCCTCAGAGCCCGAGCTGCCCGACATGCAGCATGAACCAATGGCGCCGCGCCCAGAAGCCTCGGCCAAAGAACCCGTTCCAGCCAGCCCCAAGCGTGGTTGGCAACAACCTCTGGTTGCACCCAGCAACCAAGGTTGACCTACACATCCATCCATTGTCCTTACAGTCATGTAGGAGATGAGACCACAACGTGGTGATGACCTGTCTGTCCCTGGGGAGGTGGAGGTAATGGTCAACAGGTACAGACCATTGTCGCCCTGTCGAGCGTCTTGAGCCACCAGAGACGGTGCAACTCAAATCGTGACGCTCCGTCATCGTCTCCACTGTACATATCAGTTATCCAGCATCTAAGGAGGGAACACAGCTCATCCCGGCTGCCTCGATGAGGATATTGCAGCCGGTCATGGGTTGGGCTCATTACCGGTGAAAGCCACCAGACAAAACCAGTTCTTACATATGCAGCTAGCCCTTGGGCGAGGATGCAGGGCATCATCCAGACAATTGCAGACGACGTGCGTGCTTCTGACAAACATGGGTTATCTTGCTGGGCGGCAAAATAAGTAGCTCAGATGGTGTTGCATACTTGGACGACGACTCGGGAGAGGCCACGCATCCGGGCAGGACTGGGCCGTCGAAGCCCAAGAAAAGCCCGAGGTGAGGCGAGGCGCGCAGAGTAGAAGACGGATAGCGACATCACCAGAGCAGAGTCGGCAATAGATGACGGACCTTGACGCTTTGGTTGCACAGCCGCTGCGGGTCGCCGACGAGTCGTACGACCGATCTACACGCCCAGATCCTTCGAGAAAAGGAAGCACCGCCACGTCTGCGGGTGAAACGGGTTTGAGGTCTCAGCAGGGATACTGGAACAAAGCTGCCAGTTCCCGCCCAAGAGATGCGTGAGACAGCGGGGGGATGCTTGGATGGGCAGGGCAGGGCAGGGCATGCTGCGGTTTCGCCCGCCTGCGGTGAGAAGCAAGACGCATCCCAAACTCGTGGGACAGTCGTGCCTAGGCAGGACAGGGCAGCAGGAGCTAGATGACCTGCAGCCGGAGCATCTCGAGTTGCAGAAATGCGACGTTTCGATTCAGGGTGCTCTAAGGAAACTCTCCGGAAGAGAGAGGAAGGGGGAGGGGGGGCAGTTGTGCAGCCTTTGCTCACATTTTTCTCCGTCATCTTGGACGATGATCTCCTAGCTAGGATCATGGGTTCAAGAGACGCTACCCTGGCGATCAAAGGGATGGACCAGCCAGTTGGAATCAGCGATACCGGGGAAATGCGCACGGTGACGGGACACACAGATCATTCTGGGGTGATTCAGGGGCAGCGGCGAGCGTGATAGGGCAAAGCAGGCGTTGGGGGGAGATATCCACGATCCAAGATGGAGCCTCAAACCGGCGTTGCGATCCGATCTAAATGGCCAATCTACGCTTCTCCACACACCCTTGACAGGCCGACGTGACTGAGAACGGACTCGCTCCGCGCAACACCCTTAGTGGCGCACGTGGCTTCTTAACGGTGCGGGACTAGGACGTTAGTAGGTGGGAACTTGCATGGATTGGGCGAGGTGACATCGACACCAGGCGGAGGGGAGATGAGAAGAGAGCAGAAGGAGAAGAGAGGAGAGGAGAGAGAACAGAGACGAGAGAGAGAGAGAGAGATGAGCGGTGTGAGGTGAGCCGGATGAGGACGGAAAGGCACATTGATGACACAGCGCCAACTTGAGCTTCAGCTCTCGGGATGACGAGACGAGACGAGTCAAGAGAGAACAATTGACAGTGCGCGCCCAAGTGTCCACACAGGCACCAACAAGTTGAAGAGAAGAGTGAGCGCACCGTACTGTCCCGTACTACGTAGCAGGTATGTACAGTACCTACCTGTCAAAGACTACGATTCGTAGCGTCTACCTACCGTACCCAGAGGCATGGATGGGATGGGTATGTCCCGGGAGAGCAGATCTCGTGGAGATCCCAACAGGCCAGCAGGCTAATGCGTGGCGTTTGTGGGCTTCCCAGAGTTGCTGCATGTCAGGGACCTACGATGTAGGAGCAGTGCGGTGACTAGCGGTGCAAGTTGCAGACCGACAGCAGCACGACACCTACACAGAGTGACAGCCATTGCGTTGTCTCAAGTGCTGTTGCAGCGCTTATGTCGTCTGTCTGCTGATGGATGAGGCGGGACCTGAAGATGGACTGCCCTTCCCTGCCCGGGTGAGGCAAGGCAACGAAGCACGGCGGCGACGGCGGAGGAGGCCGTGGCATGGAGCGACAAGGACGCCAGCCATGCCGAGAGCGGCAGAGGTTGATGGAGCAAGGCGAAGCTTACTGACCAGCTAGCCGGGGTGTTTTACTTTTTCTCCCTTTCCGGGGGGTGGTAGGGGGGTGGAGCAGCTGGAGAGGAGAAGAGAGTGAGGTGAGGGAGAGATGGAGAGAGAGACGATGGATGGTCTCTTTTCTCTCGTCGCAATCGGCCGGGCGTAGATGGCAGCTGGAGTTGTCGGGTCGGGTGCTATACTGTACGGGCCGTAGAGAAGGATGCCAGGAGACGCCAGGCCAGGCCAGGGTACCTAGGGAGCTGGGCTGGTTGGTGTATGTACTCTGATTCTTGTTTGAGGCACCCCCGTGCAGCCAACGAACGATACACAGTCTCTGATGGGTGTTTCTCTTGCCTCGTTTTGTTCCTTTTTTGGCGGCCCCCTCCCCTGCTGATTCTGAAGCCGTCGAATCGAGACTTGAGGCTGGGTCGACACGACACGACACGTCAATCAATCTGTGTCTGTTGATGAGGGCACCCGTCCCCGTAAGGAGTACGGATACATGGCTACCCCATGAGATTGGAGGCTGCTCGCCTTCCCCTGCGCTTTGGGGTTGGGCGCCTTGCGACAACGACATGCCTAGCCTTGCACAGCGCAGACAGTTCGGTACTGTACGTAGTACATCGCCCTGCTTGAGCGTGGGCGCACCAACAAAGTACCTTTTCTTTTTGTTTCCTGTCCCCTAAGATCAATCAACGGAACGGACCATGGATGGGTTGTTGGCGTCAAATGAGTCGACCGCTACTTGCGCTGCGCAGACAGACAGACAGGCATGGCCTCCTCCGAGTCCCGGGCCGGCTTTGGTCTGGCCTGGTTTGGTCTGATCTGGCTTGGTTCGATTCGGGTTCGGGAGTTGGGGAGTAGTTAGAGTTAGGTTTGTGATGCAATATAAAATCGCCGTGCGCGCCCACGGTAACTCTCACGGCGAAGGCGAAGATCTCCATCTAGGCTAAGCTAAGCACATAGACTACAGCTCCCCTTCAAGAGGCAATCGCGACCTTTCCACCTTCCTTTTTGTTATTCATCCTCCTTCCTCTTGGTTACTCTTGGTCGCCCATTGGACATTGCGTACTCAGACTTTTCACCTCGATTTTCAGAAGAGAACAATGGCTGCTACTTCTCCCTCCCTCCTCATTATAGGAGCCGGTAACTTTGGTGCCGCTACCGCTCTGTCCCTCCTGAGAAAGGACGCCAACGCCAAGGTCACCATTGTCGACACGGCCGAATATCCCAACCCCAGAGCAGCCTCGCACGATATCAACAAGATCGTCCGCGATGACTACCCAGACAAGCTGTACATGCGGCTGCTGAAGAAGGCCATGCCCCTCTGGCGGCAGGACGATCTATACAAGAAGTGGTATCACGAGGTGGGTATGCTCCGGGCCGACGCTACCTCGTTTGGCGAAGACAGCATTGCCTCGTACCGCGACATGGGCATCTCCAATGACTCGGAGATGCTTCCCGTGGACGAGGTGCGCCGCCGCTGGAACGGTGCCTTTGCGAGTGCCGACTTCAAGGGCGTGGACCGGATCCTCTGGAACCCTAGCGTGGGATTCGCCGAGGCTGACAAGGCGCTCGGCGCGGTTGTCCAGGCCGCCGTGGACCTGGGTGCCGAGTACGTCGTGGGCGAGATGGCCAAGCTCGAGCTCGGAGCCGGGGGCCAATGCACAGGCGTCGTGCTCAGCGACGGCAGGACGCTTCGGGCAGACCAGGTGCTCATGTGCACAGGCGCGCGGACGGCACCGCTCCTTGCGCAAAGCGCGCCGGATCGACCGCAGCTCCACGCTGGCGACAGGCTGTTGGCCACAGGCGCCGTAAGCTTCTACGCGAAGCTGCACGGAGCGCAAAAGGACAAGTTCTCTACGATTCCCGTGCTCAAGAACTGCTTGCCGCAGGTGAAGGGTAAGGTTTCGATGCAGTCTAGTGCATGACATTGACTGAGCAGGGTGGGCTAACATGCGTCGCGCTGCAGGTGAGGGCATGTCGATACTCGATGACGGCACTATCAAGTTCAACTGCGACCTATGCTTTACAAACTTCCAAGTCTTCCCCGCGACCGGCGAGGCAATGTCGGTGGTGCCCGACCAGTCCATGTACAACACGTGGACGGGCCCTCGCTTCCTCAAGTTCTTTGAAGATCGTGCGCGGCGGACCTTTAACGGGCTCTACGGCAAGGAGGTCGAGGATATCAAGATTGAGGCCTACCGGATGTGTTGGTAAGCAGTTAACCCCCCTCCCTCGCACTCGCCCTCGGCCAGATGGGACTCGGACTCGCAGCTGACCGGTTTCTCTTCCTTCAAACAGGGACGCATCTACGCCGACGCACGACTTCCTCATCTCGCCGCACCCGCACTGCGACAACCTGTATCTAGCCACGGGCGGCTCGTTCCACGGATGGAAGTTCTTGCCCGTCATCGGTGACTACGTCGTCGACATGCTGCAGGGAACCCTGGACAGCGACTTTGCCGACCGGTGGGCCTGGGACAAGAAGGGCGGCGACGGACACTCGGCGAATCCCACGTACCAGATTGTCGGGGACCTGCAGGACTGGACCCGCGGATGGGCTAACTAAGCTAATCACTCCCTTACCATGACGAGGACGAAGGATGAAGGACAAACGACAACAGCAACTACAAGGCCGAAACCATGGCGTTGGGAGGCGCCAGCCCCGTCAGAGGGCATCAGAACTCTCTCTAGTGGGATCAGGATCAGGACCAACAGGGACAGGGTCCAGCCTAGCCAGCCTAGGCCCCCCTGGTCGACTCCCCATTGATCTACCTCTTCCCCATGTCTATCGAGAGATTCACCTGGTTTTTTTATTTCTGACAGGGGATGAGCATGGCCAGCAACTCGGGAGTTGGCAGAGTCGACTGCAACCCAATCAATCCACGAACCGACTGACTACGCCTTGTGCCGAAACCCGGCGTCGGGATGAGTGCCGTCTATACCCAGCCAGCCAAGAAGCGCCTCTTTTCGCCTTGTTTTTGGCGGTGGTGGTGGTTGTCCCTGCTGCTGTTGTTACTGTTATTGTTATTTGGGTTGCCTCACTTGGCCCCATGCTTCTTCCTCGTCGTCTCCCCCTTGTTCTTCCTTGCTACCCGCCCCTGATTTTTCTTTTTCTGGATCCTTTTCTTGTTGTCGGATCTGGAAATTAAGTGTACTGTACTTGAACTACAGACAGGGGAACTCTTGCGAGATGCGGAGTCTGTGGTGGCTTTTTCGATATCCAGGGTTTACTCTCTTCTCTTTTCTTTTCCCCCTTCGAGCTATCTATAATCTCACCTTCAGCTCTATCCCCGTTTTCATTTCCATATTTCTTTTTTCACTTTCACGGGGCATCTTGGGTCATCATACGGTCAGCATAGGGATTTGTATTGTATTCTTGCGCGAAAATTGGTGTGAGGGAACGAGAGGTGCAAAGAGAGGGACATGGACATGGCATTTTGGAAAGGAAGGGATCATAGCAACATTTTGCATTTACAACCAGATAATTCAAGCACACGCAATTCGAATCATGTCTGGGCAGGACTCGAGTCTACACTACAGTATCAGACTGTCTGTCAACCGGCATCCCTCCCTCGTTTGCATTAGGGCGGTCTGAGAATGATAGGTTCAGAGCCGACCTGCTTTCAACCCTTGGGCTTGGCTGTCTGATCGATATGTGACAGAAGCCGCGGCAGAAAAAGAGACGAGTCAATCGCGGCAAGGCAGGGAGGAGAGACAAGACAAGACAAGACGGCACACACGCCCACACGGTCAATGCGCTCGTTTCAATTTGATCCTTGATGACGACATCCATGGCCAAGCGATGGGAATAGGAGATGGATACTACATACCATGTCTGTAAAGCCAGGTCATGCTGTCAAGTCACGAGGATGCCCCACGATACCAAATGGTCCAGGCCACCCCTGGAGCTGTAGCAAGATAGCACCGAGATGGGCAGATGCACATCGACTCGGTAGTTGGTGCCTCTCTCGTCTCGCGGACACCGCTAGATGATCCCGGCGTGGATTTATGCCAGGGGTCAAGAGTCAGTCAAGTGGCAACTTGTGGTGCTGAAAGTCAGGGATTTGATGCAACGCACGGCCTGGAGGGAGCAACTAGAAGGGAAGGAAAAGAAAAGAAAAGAGAGCTTGTAGACAAGATCTCTCTCGTCTCGTCTCTCCTGTATTCTCCCACCGCACTCTTTAACCCCTTTCAAGGTTTTGCCCTCTTGAGCAAAGGCGGTCAGAGTTTTGTTCTCGAAAGAGAGTAAGGGTCTCGTCCCTGCAACATGCGGTGCGTCCCTGTAGTTTGGTAACCGTGGCTTGAGCGTGTGGGAGTGAGTGGATACGGATTTGACTTTCTGCGCGCGTGCGTCCATGTGTGCGTGTGTGCGAGAGTAGATGGGGGGCCCTGACAGGTTGGGCACGTCATTGGCATGGCATGATGGGAGGGAGTTGTCATGAGTTGTGCCCTCTGAGCAAGGGGGTTTCTCTTTTCTTTCCGTCGCCTCGCGCAGAGTCAAAAACAAGCGAGCTATCCGTCGGGGCCGACACAAAATGTCTTCACTTCAGCTTCTGTAGATCCGCGCTATCGACGCTGAATCCTCAGGCTGGTGCTTGCTCCGGAAATCCCCCACCCTTAGGGATGTAACCGTAACTAGGGTTCCGTTCCCAGGGAACAGGGTCGTCTCCGTGCCTAATCGCCGATGACCCTTTTCCCAAGACGCAGAATGTGACGAAGAAGTGAAAAGAGGGCTGATGTCACGCGGTTGGTGCCGAGAGACAAGACCAACAAGAAGCAACGGCGTGTCCCAAACACGGGATATGCAATCTCTCTCTTTCTGTCTCTCGTTTGGAATTTCCGTCTCCTCCCCTCCTCCCCATCTGCGGCTGCTCGCTTCTAGCGCCAAATGCACGAGCAGGGGAGGGGGGGTCCTCTCCTCTGGAACCAACTGAGCGGTCCGACCACCACAAAGTGCATGAAGCATGTACATTGCATGTTCCTTTTCCCCATACCGGTCTGAGTTTTGAGTGCCCCACGGTTACGTAGGTGGGAAAAACCCAGGTGGTGTTGGTTGGAGCGCAAGTCAGAGGTGCGCCGGGTGCTTGGCGACCGAGAGGATGCCCTGCTTGCCGCTGCCTCTCTCCCTGCATGATGTCTGTTCTGTCTTGAATGATTTGCTTGGAGTTGGTGTTGTTGTTGTCTTTTGTGGTTGAGATGATCTCTTGGCTCTGTGGTTGGCGGAAGAGCTTCTCCTATCTCGACAACTCAAGCCTCAGTCTTTCAGCCAGCAAAGCCATCATTCTCAAAAACAGCCCGCGGAACCGCGCTTCTAGCTCCATGTCATGTCTCGGGCTGGCTCCACCCCCGACCATGGTCCCAACGACGCCGACGTCCTACCTCGGGATACCCAGTCAGCCGGGACAGCCCTGGAGAACGAGTGTTCAAGGGGGACCCCACGAGCTGCGTACTAATCGAACACACCCATGTCAACAAATATAGGTACTTCTGCACCTTTGTAACTGGTACATCCAGAGGGGAACTTGTTCATGGGTGGTGGAGCAAAGGACGAACATGTCGAAAAAGCAACGTTTGAGGAATGGGTCCTCCCCTTGGATCTGCGAGATTGCACCTGAAACAGACGAAATCTCACCGCTTCCCCCCTCGATAATGGGGGGAACAGCTTCACTTGTGGTGAGAGAGCATGGTAAACGTGGGAATCCCATGTAGATCTCAGGAGGTTGTTGACGAACGATGGAGATATCACGGTGAGAGGTATCATCATCATCATACATGGTCCGCCTGATGTGAGCTGTCGGGTTCCAAATCAAACTCGATATCCATGCCGCCGATCCCTCTTTTCCGCTTCCCAACCAACCAACACAGGGCGGGAAGTCTGCATCACCATCTTCATCATGTGATGATGGCGCTGCCTCTTGCATTTTGCATCTCTCACTCTCCAAGCAAGTAAAGGCCAGCCGCCCCCTGTCCATCGTGGCAGGCCTCGCAGTAGCCTCATCTTTGACGGGTTATTTTACCGTCCCGCCGATCAGAAGAGTGATGTCTCTCTTTCGAATTTCCACAAACTTGGCGACGGGTCCGATGTGGCTGCCTCTTTGTGTTTTGCTTTTTCCTTCGAGATCCCCCTCATGAGCCCATTTCTTCTTGCCATGACTCGTACCGTATCGGATCGCTTGGACTTGCTCTCACAAATTGCTTTTTTGTTATCCTTCTGTCCTCGATTAGAGAGGGGGAACGGTTCAGGACTATGGGGCCATTCCGTGTGTCCACCGGTTGATGCGGGAATCACCCACATGTTCCCACCGAGTTTGAGTGGTGAGGGGGGATCTCGTTTCTCCTCGGATACCAATGTCGGCAAATTTTGATCGAGATTAATGTGTTTTTGTTTAGCCCTGTGAGATTTGCCTTTGTTGGAATTACTCCAGAAGGAGAGGGGTCCACGTGGGAAAAAAGTTGGCCCAGAGACACGAGTTTCAACAGCTGCGAATGCAAGTCGGCGGGAGGACCCGCAGGAGGGAGCCTGTCTCTGGTGTTTTGTGTCTCTGTGTAGGGTATGCTTTTTGGATGAGTTGGGGGTGATGGAGGAGAGTGTCAGACTGTTTAGGGAACCGGTGAGACGGTCTCGAAGAGTAGAGTACAGCCGGTGACAACTTTGTGGAAACTAGAGCCTATCGGCTAAGTGAAAATTGTCCTATTGGAGATCTTAGAGGGCCTCGACTGGGTGGATGGCCGCATAAGCCATAACTATGTGACAAGACACTCACCTATCCATGAGAAGTTGGCCAACTTGGCTCTATCCTCTCGTCCGAACAACTCATGACTGCATGTAGGATCTATACCGGTCCCACTAGGAGAGAGAACTGACAAGAGAAACTCAATTACGCGTATTTAACCTTGCAGGAAGCTATGTAGCTATCGTGAGACTGGACTTTGCCATGTCAGGTTGGATGTAACGACTGACGTTGTCCGCAGACGCCGTGGGAATATGGGTCCCAATTGGGATGTCCACCGTCATCAAGCGAACCAATCCCCTGTGGCTTAGTTGGCTAAAGCGTCCGACTGTTACTTGCAGACAATCGGGAGATCGGAAGTTCGAGCCTTCCCGGGGGAGCATTTGCTCCAGTTCATTTTTGGCTGGCATTTCTTTTTGATATCATCTATCATGTTGCCAACTTTCTCTCGGGTTCGTCTTTCTCTTTTCGCCAGGAGGTGGTGTGAGACCCATGTGTCTATGGACAACACCAGACATCCACCTTGCTTGATGTGCTGGTATACACCATCGCTTAACACAATACACAACAACATCACCGTCACAAAATCCGGGAATGCCCTCACTTCCATAGCCAATCCCAAATAGCCAAGCCCTGCGTCGAGACCGAAAGTGCAAAGCCGACCCTGTTACCGGCCAGATGGTCATCCACCACCACCATCAGCCAGACATACAGACCAACACGCATATACCAGGCGCGTGGCCAACGTCACTCTGCTTTCACACAAGCCACGTTTAAAAGACAATGTCTCGTGGGAACCGGCAGCAAAACCTCCCTCCACAGCATGGAAAGCCGAATTAGGCACATCCCGAAGCCCGCCCCCGTTGGGCAGACACTCCCAACCACGGCGAATTGCTGCCCGAAACTTTATCAAGTTCGGGTTTCCCATTTCGCCTTTCCTTCCCGTGGCAGCGGCTTCTCCGGCTATTAGCGGGTTTCACCATCTGAATAGACTCGAGGCCAGCCAGGTTGTCGACACCCTCACATGCCTCGATGGTTGGTCCTGTCATTTCTGCATACGAGATGCTCGACATCGATCGAGGAGCTTGGATGTGATACTCCGGTTAACATCTGGTTTAACCGTTAAGCGCGCTGAGGGTCTATCAAAGAGAGCTTGTGCCCAACATCCGCCGTCGTGATATGTATGCCCAACGGGTTGACACAGACAGACCTGCCCTGGACTAGCCTAGACCCAACGACAAAGGAAAGGAGTCTCGTGTGGATGACATAGCATGGCAGTTCACAGTTTTCAAACACGGTGTACAAGTAGATAATACCATGACCGACTATATTCAAACGCTTCAATGCTGTCTATACATATCCAAGCACCATTTTAGACATCAATCATATCGTGCCAACATAACAAGAACTCTCTAGTAGACCTCGAGGACATATCGTCCCTCCTCCTTGAGCTTCTCAATCTCCTTGCGGGGATCGATCTTCTTGCCCGCAGCCTTGGCCTCGTGGGCGATGGCCTCCTCGAGCACCTTGGTCACGTCAGGAACGGGCCAGGTAGGACCGCACAGGTAGAAGCTGCCCTCGTCCTGGATGTACGCCTTGGCGATCTCCTTGAGAGTCTGGCGCATACGGTCCTGGATGTAGATCTTCTGAGGCTGGTCACGAGAGAAAGCAGAGCCGATGAGGGTGACGACGCCAGCAGCCAAGTAGGCCTCCCATTCCTCGCCGTAGAGGTACTCCTCGCGCTGGTGACGCGAACCGAGGTACAGGAGGATGGAGCCGATCTCCTTGCCCTGGGCCTTCTGCATGGCACGGTACTGGACAAAGGCACGGAAGGGAGCAAGACCCGTTCCGAGACCAGCCATGATGAGAGGAGCAGTGTCCTTGGTGGGGAGCTTCATCACCGAGGGCTTGACCGAAGCAGTGAGCTTGGCGCCGACCGGCAGACGGCTGAGGTAGCGAGTGGCATGGCCATATCGAGTGCGGCCACGGGGGTCGACCCAGTCGACCACGACAATCATCAGGGACACGGAGTCGGGAGTGACAGCCTGGGCAGAGGCGATAGAGTACTCTCGGCGCTTCAGGGGGCTGACAATCTTGACAAGGTCGTGGAAGTTGGGGTGAGCCGACTTGAACTCCTCCAGAATGTCCACATAAGTGAGGGTGTCCACCTCGGATCGGCGCTTGAAGTCTTCGGCACCCTCCTGTCCGCCAAGGGTCTCGAGCTTCTTCTTCTCCGTCTCGTCGGTGGCGAACTCGGCAAGGGCCTCGTAGAAGCGCTTGGGAGGCTTTCCGAGGATGTCGACGTTCTGGACGAGAGCCTGGTAGACGGTGCGGACCTCCATCAGAGAAGGATCCTCGCGAGAAGGCACCTGGACCAGCTCGGCGGGGTTGAGGCCGTAGAACTCGATGAACTGGTTGACCTCCTCCACGTCGTTCTCAGCGTGGATGCCCAGAGCCTCACCAATCTTGTAGGTAAGGCCAGAGTCGCCGAGGTCAAACTCAATGTGGAAGATGTTACGGTCATAGTCCATGGGAGTGAGACGTCGGTTCTCCTTGACCGTGATGGTGGCAGTCTTGACAGAGAGGTCGGGTCGGAGGGCAGTCTTGGTGCCATAAGCCTCCTTGAAGGCAAGGGACTTGGCGGCGACCTGCCAGTCACGGAGCTCAAGGGTCTCCTCAACCTCCTCCTTCTGGTGGGCGACGAAGCTGTTGCTCTGGATGGTGCGGGGGAGGTTGGGGTTGACAAAGTCAGCCTCGACCTCGGCCCAAGCAGCGGGAACCTCGAACTGGCGGAGGCACTGGCCGATGGCATCAGTAGCCTCCTCCAGAGTAGGGGCCTGGCCCTCGGCGAGGATGTACTGTCCAATCTCCTTGGGGGAGATATCAGGAAGAGCAACCTTGAGGAAGGACAGCTCAAGGAGCAGCTTGGCGAAGAGGGGATCCTTCTCGAAAGCAGGGGAGAAGGTAGAATCCAGGATGTAGAGCTCGGCGGCCTTCTCCTGAAGTCCCTTGCGGAAAGCAACGGGGAGTCGCTTCTCAACCTCGTCATCCTTGAAGTTGGAGAGCTTGACAATGACCTTGCCGCCATCAGCAAGACCCCTGATGATATCAACCTCCTTGAGGACCTTCTCGTCACCAACAACAATGGTGCTGGCCTCGTTGATGTCATAGGGAGCCTCAAGAGCCTTCTTAGAGGCACGGAGGTCACTGCGGACGATACCGCCCTGGGTGAGGTTGTCAAAGACCTCGTTGACGTAGACGTTAGAGGTAGACTCCTTGGAGAGGAGGTTGCCAATGACGCTGGGGGAGTTGATGGCAGGCGAGTTATCGAGCTCCCAGAAGGTGAACTGCTGGGCCTGGATGAGAGAAGGCAGCTTCTTGGCCTCGCCGTCGTTGCCAAAGATCTTGTGCAGGGTGTTGACCAGGCCCTGAGGAGTGAAGGCCTGAGCGGGAGTGTACTTGATGTCAAGAACATCGGGCTCGCTGTCAAACTTGCCAGAGAAGGCAACAGTGGTGAGAACATCGCTGTAGAGGGCGGACTGAGTAGCCTCATCCTCAACGGCAAGCTCATCCTTGACCTGGCCAAGAACAGCAATGGTGCGAGCAGAGGCGGGGATGGCCTTCAGGAAAGCCTCCTCGATGAAGGGGCGGTAGATTCGCACATTGATGACACCAACCTTGGCACCATCGGCAGAAAGCTTGGCCAAGACCTGCTTGGTAACCTGGGACTCAACGCTACCAAAGGCAACGAGGACGACATCGGGGGTCTCGTGGCCGTGGTACTCAAACGGCTCATAGACAGTGCCGAGCTCATCGTTGAAGAGCTTAAGCAGCTCAACAGCCTTGCCGGCGGTGTCGAGGCGGGTGTTGAGCTTGCCGACTTCGGCGGAGAGCTTGGTGTACAGATCGGCGACGCCGTTCTCGCTCAGGGCATCAACGACACGGAGAGTCTCTCTGGCGACACGGACACCATCATAGATGTGAAGAGTAGGCAGGAGAGAAGCCAGAAGAGTGGCGAAGACGGACATGTGCTGGGCCTCATAGGTAGAGGTGCTAGCGACCAGGCCAAGACCGAGATCCTCAGCAATGCGAAGAGCAGTATCGTAGTTGGAGATCAGACCCTTGCTGTCCGAGTAGTCGAGAGCGGCGATATGGGCGACGAAGGGGCTGGAGACCCCATAGAGGAGAGACAGCTGGTCGAGGGTTCCGCGCAGCTGCTGGAGGCTGCCCGAGGGCGCAACCAGAGACTGGGGGATGTGTCGCTTGGAGACATCGAAGTCGGGGAGAAGATGTAGCCAAGGGCGAGGGCACCGGCGCCGACTCGGGTCTGGAGGGGGAGAACGTCGGTAGAGTAGCCGTGGATGTTCTTCTCGTTCTGGGAAGCCCAGTCCTTAAGGGCAATGTCGAGGTCGAAGGTCTCAGGGGAGTAGGAGAAGATCTTGTCGGACAACTTGTAGGCGATCTGCTGGACGAGCAGCTGGGCGGTCACGTAGGTCGGGCCGGAGATGGAGGAGAGAGGAACCCGCTGGCCGAAGGGAAGGCTGGACGACAGCTTGGTGAAGTCGGACGAGTTCGTCTTGGCCACGGGGGCCGGCTCCTGATGAGGCATCCTGGAGAGGATTTTCTGGTGATTGACCCGAGGAGTTGGAGGATCAGATCGATTGAAGGAGGGGAGGGGTCAGAGTATCGCTCTTGACTGCAAGGCAAAAGTCAAGGGGAGTGCCTCCAACTCAAAACTGCTGACTCTCAAGAAGCGAGATGAAAGGATGTAAACACAGCGTTTCCCAGCAGCGAAGAGGATAAAAAGAGCGCTGAAGAGGGAGGGAAAGAGGGGAAGAGAGGAAAAGATGTGCCCTTGAAGAGGCGACTCAACGGGGCTGGATTTGTAACGAACTCCATCCTGTCCAAACTAACGGCTCTTCTTTTTTTCTTTCGTTGACGGATCTTGCTCGGCCTTGAGAATTGTTGATGCTTCGACAGAATCACGCAATTGGGCTAGACCGGTTTAGGAAAGGTGTTTCGATGTCGCAAGATGGCATTGTGGGGTGACAAAAACGACTCGGACAACCACTCTAGAAAACACCGCTAGATAATGCCATCAATTCTTTCCCCTCCCCCACACAGAGTCTGGCCCCTGATGGAGACCCCGAAATCCCGATGTGCCAGCCAGCTTCGTCTTTTTCTAGCCTCCTCCGAGTGCCGGCCGGGCCGTCGGGGGTCCTGTAGCCGGTTGCCGCCCGAGCGAGACTCTATGTTGAGGTCAATTGATCATGTTGACGGGGAAAGGTCTAATGAGACGATTGAATTATACTTTTAATCTCTTTTGATCGCCTGAACACCCTACTAAGGCTTGCCGTCTGTCATGTCTCCCCTGCGTGCCTGGCGAATGCACCATCTGCCGGGCTAATGGCGTCCCTTGACCAACAGTGCCACCACCGAAGCAGACTTTCTTCAACCGATGTCATTGGCTAGTCCCCAAAACTCAAACGCTAGAATAGTTACCACCAATTAGACAATGAGAATAGAGATTGTCGATATTCTCACCGAGTCATAGTTGTAGCACCCAGTTTGAACCTCTGTCCAGCACGGCGTACTCCATTCCCTCGCCCTGGCCATTGCACACCTTGCCCTACAATTGAGCCTGAATAGACCAAATAACCAAGACCGCCGGGAGAATATGAGGATGGACTGGCGGTGAAAAACTAATCAATATCAAGGATGAATACTGAGCATCGATGGCAACCCGGGATCAATCTGCTATGGTGCTTAAGGTTCAAGTGACCGAGAAGGGGTAAGTTATGGTGAGTAATATTGAAACACAAGATTAGAATAATCAAACAATTTTCCGAAGACTCGATTACTGTGATGTATAAAAGGTGCCGTGAACTATAGATGAATTCTCTGGTATTCCGATATGAACTGTGCATGATTTGGCGCCAGTTGACAACTCAGAAAACCCGGCTATGATTACCACGGGCGATTATCTAGAAGTCTCATAGGTATATGCGCTTCTATTGAATACTAAAGGATGCTATTCTGATACTTGGGAAGCTGTGATATCAGCCTTGCTGCCCCAACAGCACCCCCACCAGACCCGAGGCTCTTTTCTCCTTCACCCATCAGTAAGTATGAGGAGTCTCTAATTTGTTGTTGGCCTCTCTGCGCCATGTTTTACCGTAAGGCGGCTGGACTGCCTTGTCACCATCAACTGCAACCGCTATTGGTTCGTAATCCTGGTCGACTCGACACTTGGTAGAGTTTAGCTGACAGGCCCCGGGCGCATCGAGATGCGTCTCAACCCCTCTCATTGTGGCTTTTTCCCCCTTTTCCTCTTCTCTTTGTTTCCCTCTCTTGCAAGAATACCTCTAGAAGAAGCTAGTTCAATGGTGAGTGCCCAAGTTACAACTCACTATCACACACTATTGTCTGCCAAGAGTGGTCCCTACTAAACCTATACCTTGATCTCTAAAGGCTCAAAGAATCAGGCTACGGTTGCCTGAGTTGGAGCCAAGAGCCGGGTTTGGTTTAGTTTGGGCATAGATCTTGCAGATAACGGCGTCGAAACACCCATAATGAAACAAAGGGTTATTTGGAAGAGTTGCTGACCTGGAACTGTAGCCCTTGAGACAACTTTATCCAGACCCGGAAAAGACAGCGGAGGATGAGGCGATTGTTGAGTATGCACTAATAGTCCACATCCCACTGCCCATTTCTAACTCGTCCCAGCATCGTCGCAGTCCATGGACTGAACCCCCGGAGCAAACCCGACCAAGAGCATGCCTGGGACACATGGAGAACCCCAGCTGGTCCCGAAGGCAAGCTCTGGCTCCGTGACGAGCTCCCCAAAGAGCTACCCCACGCCCGCATCTTCCTGTACGAGTACAACTCGACAGCAGTATATGGAAAAGACCGCACCGCCTTTATCGACAAGGTGAATGCATTTCTCGAAGCCATGAGGATCGATAGGAGAAAGGCACCCCGGCGGCCATTGTTACTTCTGGGCCACAGTCTCGGAGGCCTCTTGATCAAGCAGGCCCTCATCAACGCCCATAACAACGAAAAGTATCAGGACATCAAGCTTGCCACACAAGGCCTCGCATTCTTTGCTACTCCCCACGATGGCGGAAGGCAGTCTCTTGTCAACATTGGTCAGGTCGCGGCAAAGATTGCACTGAACTTGGGCTTCCAGAAAGGCGACAACATCTTGGAGACACTAAAGGAGGGAAGCATGTTCAGCGACTTGATGCACGAGCATTGGAAGCAGCGCCTGTTGGAGTACCCCATCGTTTCATTCTGGGGAACGTTAGACAATGTACGCCCCATTTCTCCTGGGCTTGTCTGAAGCTTCACTAACCTCGACCTAGATCGTTCCGCGAGAGAGTACGTCATTTGGCCTACCGGGGAAGCACGAGAATGTTGTTTCGCTCCAGGCGAGCCACGGAGGTGTCTGCAAGTTCGGAGCAACTCAACAGGACCGGGATAACTTCAAGCTCGTCCAGACCAACATTCAAGACCTTTACGACAGTGCCATAGTGAATGGTGAGTTGGTCGCAGCCCCCAACCAAGACCCCATAGATAGAGCATTGGAAGATCGCATTGCTAGACTTAGGGAGGACTAGTCTGGGCGCTAATGCCCAAGTATCCTGAATTTCTGCGTTGTGCTTTTCAAGTGTATATAGATGACGGTATTGGAGAGTCCAGAATCATCAACACTATTCAGGACGAACTGGAGCCTCGCTGACTGGATGACTAGGGCCATGTCAATCTGAGCAAGATGTCGAGATGCAGAAAGCCGAGCGGGCTAAACGGGTTGAAAAGCTCCTGAGGGATTTGTACAAGTCCTCATATCGTGATGCCAAAGACAGAAACCCCCCGCGTGTTGAGGGCACCTGTGAATGGTTCACAAGCCATGATCGGTTTCAAGCATGGAAGGGCGGGGAAACCTGTGGCCTCCTCTGGGTTTCTGCAGACCCAGGATGCGGGAAATCCGTCCTGTCGAGATATTTGGTCGATGGCATCCTGCCAAGTTCAGCTTCTTCAACAACATGTTATTTCTTTTTCAAGGGCGATTTTGACGACCAAAAGAGTGCAGCCGGAGCTCTGTGCTGTCTCTTGTGGCAGCTCTTCAAAGAGAGGCCAGCCCTCTTGCAGGACTCCCTCCTCAAACAGTTTGGCGAAGATGGCGACAGGCTCCTCAATTCTTTTCGGGATCTTTGGCACATCTTGGTTTCGGTTTCAAACAATCATGAAAGCAGTCAAATTGTATGTGTCCTCGACGCACTCGATGAATGTGGCGAACACGATAGGCGCCTGCTGACCCAAACACTCAACGACTTCTATCTCAAAAAGGGCACTAAGACGAAACTCAAGTTTCTGGTGACAAGTCGTCCTTATGTCAACATCGAACAGAACTTTCACGACCTGCAAACAGAGCTCCCAACAATCCGCTTGCGGGGAGAGGACCAGTCCGAGTCGGATAAAATCGCGAGAGAGATTGATTTGGTCATCGAGGCCAGAATCACCCCACTGTGCAGGAAGCTCCAACTCGGTGAGCAAGGGGAGAAAGCCATGAGACACGAGTTGGGGAAGAGACCGAGCCGGACCTATCTCTGGGTCCATTTGGTCTTTGATATACTTGAATGCTATGCCGGCCATCCTTTCACGCAAATCGAGGACCATATCAGAAACATTCCTGCGACGGTAGAGGATGCATATGATAAGATTCTTTCAAGGAGCCCAGACAAGAACATGGCGAGGAAGCTGTTGCACATGGTTCTGGCGGCAAAAAGGCCACTGACATTGGAGGAAGTGGCCGCGGCAATGACTATCAGGAGGAATCATACCTTGTACAGCCAACTGAAGATAGAATCGAGAAGAACACTTCGTATCTGGGTTCGAGAACTCTGTGGTCTTTTCGTATCTATCGTCGACGACAAAATCTACCTCCTCCACCAGACAGCCACCGAATTCTTAGTGGAGAGAGTTGAGGATAGAGAATCTCAGAACGATCATTTGGAAGAAGACAATACCCGCTATGAATGGAGAGATTCATTTTCTCCTGGATCCTCAAACCTCATACTTGGGTCGGTTTGCGCACAGCTTCTTCTGTTTCCTGACGTTGTCGATGATGTTGGGGAACACTTTGGCGACCTCGTTTCGAAAAAACCCGAGTCACTCGAACCTTTGGACAAAAAGTACCCACTTCTTTCCTACTCTGTAGAGCACTGGGCCGCTCACCTTCGCGATGCGAGCAGCACCGAAGACCTCCCATTGAGCAACATGCTACGGCTATGCAGCGGGAGCTACTCAACATGTCTCGTTCAGGTGCCAAAACTCAGGGGGTACTCACGCTCTTACATGCGTGCCAAAGAGCTGACTGCTCTTGTTACCGCATCGATTCTAGGGCTTGAAGCTGTGACTCGACACCTGCTCAAACTGGAGTCTACTGATGCAAACGAAGGGGACCCTATCTTTAAATTACCTCCCTTATCATGGGCTGTGATGGGTGGTCACAGGGCGGTATTTGACACGTTTATTGAGGCAGAGGCACGTTGTCAGGAGATAGTACATCGCCTGAAGCGCCTTTTTAGCGGCTGGGGGCCCTATATTGATCCTGACGCCAGGAACAAGGACTTCATGTTCAGCCCTTTCCGGATGAGCTGTACCAGGCGCAAGGGCCATACTACACCCCTGGGATGGGCCGTTTGTTACGGGGAAGCATACATGGTTGAAAGGCTTTTAGCAACTCATCGTGTGGCTATTTCAAATGAGATGTTGTGCGAGGCTGCCAAGAACGATTATGAGGGTATCATGAGAGCACTGCTTGCCACTGGCCGAGCAACAGTCGACTGCAGGGACTCTCAAAAGAGGACGCCACTGACCTATGCCGCCGAATATGGGCGTGAAAAGGTCGTACAACAGCTACTTGCGACAGGAAAAGCCGATGTCAATTCTATGGATCGATTTGGGAAGACACCACTACATCATGCGGTCCGGGAGGGCCACGAGGGAGTTGTTCGGCAGCTTCTCGCCATGAACGGATGCTAGCATGAAGGACCTATGCGGACAAACACCGTTGTTCGCTGCTGCTTCTAGGGGGCGGGAGGTATGCACCAACCAGCTTTTTGCTGTGAGCAGCATCGATGTCGAGACAAAAAAAAAAAAAAATAGGTAACGAGGGCAGGACACCACTCGCACTTGCCGCTAGGCGTGGTATGTAGAACATGCTGAGGGACTTGCTGGCCGCAGACAGGGTGGACGTGAATGCGATCGATCGTGACGGTCAGATGATTTTGGCCAAAGCAATTGAGGGGATGGACCATGGTACCATCGAGGCTCTGTTTGAAACTGGCCGCGTTATCATCACCCCTGACTGCTGGAGATCCGTCCATTGGTGGCGTCGTCAGAGATATTTCTGTGGCGACGATATTGATTGGATTACAGAGAAGTTGAACACCTATAAACCTAGGTAGGTAGATGTGAGGTTGTGAGGGTGAGGTTTCGTGGTTCCACGTGATCTGAATCGGAGTACCTATCTTTGGCGTGCAGACGCCTGGTGCCTGAGAAAGAGATGCTGGGATACACTTAACACTAGATATCATGGTCCTCATTTGCCTCGGCTTCTCAAAAGACTGTTGCTCGTATCATCACCTCCTTCCCAACTACCTCACGCCTTCTGTTTTCATCAGGGGGTTTGTGTGCGCCAGGCTTGCAAGAATTCGACAGAAGGGAGCATGTAGTAACATTTAGAAAGTACGGGCGACTGATGCTCATGGCCATAGGTATCTCTCAAGGCCTTGGTTCTCCTCATGGAAACTCAAGACCAAACACCATCAAGTCTAGAGCGAGCATTATCAACACCACACCAAACATCACCAACCATGGCTCCACCCAAGATCGAGTTCAGTTACTAGGACTTTCACGATGGTGAGTTGACCAGTGCCATCGTTGTTCTGTACCCGGTGCTGAGTTTGCTAGCTCTCCAAGCTTTGGATGCCGAGATTGCCAAATCAGAGGACCTCAAGACAGACGCGCCTCTCAAGCTGGTGTCCTCGGGCGGATTCGTGGCCGTCGACATGCTAGGCACTCGCGAGATGACCACAGAGATCGACTACATCCTCAACCCCGATTCTCCCGACCCCGGGAAGCTTAGGCGGGAGCTCTACAGAGCCATCGTACATGTGGCACGGAGTCACAACATCTCTCGAGGCTGGATAAGGAACATAGAGTCATTGGTACAGGGGGGTGACAACGAAAAGCAGCGTCTTGTTCGCGATTCCATCTCGCAGGACATCGCTCTCTGGCGGGGAGCCAACCTGACTATCTACGCCGTGGAGTGGCATTGGGCTCTGGCCCACAAGTTAAAGATGATGGAGAATGGGAGAGAGGCCGATACACGCGACGCAGTTGCCATCCTGAGCGAGCTATACATGGTCTGTCAGGGCCCTATTCCCCGGAATATCATCCAGTCTTGGGACAACCTCGTCCACGCGCCAATCAAGGACTCGGCCATTGACGTTCTCGCTGCCGCATTCCTTGCGCGGTATGGATATGTCGGCGTCGATAAAGCCTAGGAGATTCCTTGACGATAATAGTTTGTTTTCTTGGGAGTCTTTCCGAACAGCGTCGGTACAGATGGTCCACCAATGTTGGTCCTTCTCCTCAATGAGTGGGTTTGAATTTGGGCAGCTTCTCTTTCTCGATAGTAGCGCCACAGACAATATTAGAGTTCCATTAAGCAAGCCTGACCCGACTGTGATTGGTGTACAGAGCCAAGATCATTGGTGAGATCCTTGGCTATGGACTGTAATGCTTGCCGCGTATTTCGATGAATGACATGACTCGGGAGCTTGGCATATTGTGCTTGGCCGCGGAATAGGCGTGACTCGGCTGAATGAGCTCTCCCATTGGCTTGCAAGTTGAATTGTTCTGGGTGTCGGTGCATGAATTTCTATCAACACTGAGGTGTCCTTGACATGTACGGAGATAGCTCGAAAGTATTGTTCACACAGGGGGTTCTAGCCTTATAGAGACAATTGATTGATAATATATGGACATCAATTGAAACTTGGAGACTATAGTTCGAAGTGCTCGGCATTAATTCAACTCTTCAATAGGCAGTGTCACCTTGGACTTCGCTTGGACAGAAGACGCCGTATATTCGGCCGAGAGATGAGCAGTCACTTTCATTTTCCATGACCGCAATTGCCGATCGACTACCGACTAATGTGACATCAGGATCCAGGGTAGACATGGGGCTTTGGGTGAAAGATCGACACTCTTGATGCATCTCTTGGAAGTGGGGTTACAAATCCCGATGTTCGTTCCAGATCATCCAGAGACAATCCCGGCCATGATCGAACCCCATGACATGGGGGAATGGGATGACTTAGAGTTATTCAGGTCAAGCATAAACTTCAACCAGTAATCAGCTCGGCCACAGTCAAACGCCCGTAACAGCTGGCACTCTACCATTGTCCAGCCAGCCATAGACCTCGGGGGGTCGACCGATGGCTTGGCCCTAGACCCCTGGGCAAAGGTCCATATTCCTTCCCCCAGACGACGAGAATGGGCTTGGCTGTTGATCCATGCTCGCGGGTTCCTGCGTGCGGGTTTCCATTGCAGACATGTGGACCTGAGACAGGAATGTTAATGGGGCGTCTAGACTGCTGAGCTTACCCCGACACAGAAGAACAAACGAGCCCAACTCTAACGAGAACCCTGACCTTGCTTCTTTTCCATTTCCGGTCATCCAAAATCCCCTACTGGCCCGACTCTGGGACTGAGTGTTCCTGGACCCTGACAGCTTCGTGGGAGGGCGTCATGATGGCGTACACCATACCGATCAATAGCGCGGCCACGATCCCACGAAGCCGGATCAACACGTTTGCCCATCAAACTACGCAACCCGAGGAATGCACCAGACCCCATCCTCCGAGCCGCACCCTACCCATTGGAGAGGAATCTTCCGTCGAGCTTGCGTACATGTCCGATAGAGTCTCGGTCCTCGCGTTGGCGCCTCCATTCTCAGACACCACTTGTCTCTGCCCTTCCCGCGTGCAAATCCTCCGTCGGTGGTGGCGAGCTGCTCCGGTATTTGGACTACGACGGGCGTTTTCTTGTCTTCCAAAGAGGCATGGTTGATGACGCCTCTTCAGGGTCTCGCCCGAGAACCTGGGTGAACGCAGACGCTGTCTCTGATAGCTGTGATAGCTCCAATAGCTGTGTCTCAACTTGTATATAACTGCTCTTTGATGCTTCCCAACTGAGACTCTCTCTATCCAACTCACCCACACCTTCATTCCCTCTCTTTCCTTCCTTCCTTCCCTTTCCTTCTCTTCAATCCTTACCATTCATTATGGTCAACTTCAAGAACTTCGCCATCGTGGCGACCACACTCCTTGGCTGCGTAGTAGCAGCTCCAGCTCCAGCTTCTTCCTCTTCTTCTTCTTCTTCTTCCTCCACTGGCCCCAGCGATATCATTCCCGGCAGTTACATCATCACCCTGAAGCCCGAGATCAAGGTCGCCAAGGTCAAGGCCCACATCAAGTGGGTTAAGGACGTCCACAAGCGCAGTCTCCACAAGCGCGACGGCGACAACGGCATCGAGAAGACATATGACAACGAGGCTGGCTTCCATGCCTACTCTGGTACCTTCGATGCCTCCACCATCAAGGAGATTAAGAAGAGCCCCGACGTGAGTGCGACAATGACCCAGTTCTGAGACAGTGACTAACATGCCTGCTAGGTCATAGCCGTTGAGCCTGATCGTCTCGTGAAGCTCACATGGAACCCTCAGGTCGGAGAGCCTAGCGAGAACAACCAATTCGGAGAGCGAGACCATGTTGAGGGTCATGAGGGTGAGGACGAGACCACCGAGGACACTCACCTCTCCAAGCGATCCGAGACCAACCAAAAGACTGCTACTTGGGGTCTCGGAACCATCTCGCACCGCGCCAAGGGCTACAAGAACTACCTCTACGACTCTGACGCCGGCATCGAGTCCTACGCCTACGTCGTTGACAGCGGTGTCCGCGCCACTCACAAGGACTTTGGCGGTCGCGTCAAGCAGGTCTGGACTGCCTTCAAGAAGGACCACACTGACCGCCTGGGCCACGGCACTCACGTCGCCGGAACCATCGCCGGCAAGACCTACGGTGTCGCCAAGAAGGCTCAGGTCCTAGCCGTCAAGGTGTTCCAGGGCGAGTCTGCTGAGCTGTCCGTCATCCTCTCGGGCATCAACTGGGCCGTCAACGACGTTGTCACCAAAGGCCGACAGGAATTCGCCGTCATCAACCTGTCCCTGGGTATCGACGCCCCCTCGGCCTCTCTCAACAAGGTCGTTGAGAACGCAGTCAAGGCCGGAGTCATCACCGTCGTCGCCTCCGGAAACGCGGCCATGGACACGGCCGAGACCTCTCCAGGCTCCGTCGCAAACGCCATCACGGTCGGCGCCATCGACAGCAACTGGAAGGTTGCCAGCTTCTCCAACTACGGTAGCCTCGTCGACATCCTTGCCCCCGGTGTTGGTGTCGTCTCTTGCTCGTGGAAGTCCGACACTGGCACTGCTGTCGAGAATGGCACCTCCATGGCTGCTCCTCACGTTGCCGGCCTCGTCCTCTACGCTCAGTCCATCGAGGGCATCTTTGGCGTCACAGAGACTTCAAATTGGCTCAAGACGGTTGCCACGTCTGGCAAGATCACTGGCAACCTCCGAGGCACGAAGAACTTGATCGCTAACAACAACAACTACCTCCAAAGGAAGATCAAGGTCTGAGGCAGTCCGCCGATAAGAGACGGCATCTAAGAGATAAAGGTGGAGGGGCATGGGCATACAGCAAGCAAGCAAGCAAGCATGCATAACAGGGTCATAGACGGGCGCAACGGGGTCATTTACTGCATTTTCTTTTTTCCTACTTTTTCTGGGTATTTCATTTTGGTCTCTCGTTTTCGGATCTGGGTCTTCAAATGTCCTTCACTTCACCATATACTTGAATCAATCAATGGGTGACTTGCATGAAACCATGCAACTTCAACGTCCTTATCTCTCTCTGTCCCTGCTCGTGAACATTGTCTCGAGGATGTGATCGTTGGCCCTCGTCTCGCCAATATCACACATGCACCTTGAATCCGTGCATTTCGTTTATCCAGCCACAGTTGCAAAGTTCTTAGCAACCACATCAGAGCATCGGCGTGTGTCCTAATGGGGCAGGTCAGTAGAAAACTAGGTGTGTTGCCTCCAAGCTTATCGGAGACAAGAAAGCCGGGGTAAATAGGCCGCGCAACTGATAAAATTAACCCAGAAAACGTGGCCTCCCTCATGCCGTGGTGCGCACTCTATCCGAGCATGCCGAGCCCCCATGACAAGGGTCCATAAGTCTGGGCAAGATAAGAAGCAGCCTTGGCCCTCGATTTTCTGTCCCCCAAATACCATCCAAAAGGAACTGCCGACTTGATCCTTCGAACGCCCTCTTATCTCTTGGAAGCGTCATGTCACGTCACAGCGAGTGCAACCATGTCGGTACTTTGCATGCTTGGCATCCGGGGTCGATTCAGCCAAGCTTCGTCCAGCTCCGAGCAGGGATCATGGCGACCAGCTCTTGATCAAAAGCCAAGCCTTCGGCCACCAACTCGTTTTCTTGGCTGTTGATTCTACATCTCAGTTGTCACATTTGCTTTGCACCCTTGATCGTCACTTCAAGCAAGCCATTCGTTCATCATCAATCAATGGGTTTGTCTTGTCATTCAGTTCCAACTACTCTGGTTGGTAATACGAAAAACGATTACGCTTCAACGCCGGGCATTACACTCTCCATACGTGGATATACACAATTCAAGTCATTTACATCTTAGACCCTGTTGGAGGCGTCCTTCTCCTTCATATCAGCCTCACGGGACTCCTCCTCAACCACCTCAGGAGGGTCCTCAATTCCAGTCATCTTGTAGACGATCATACCGGCGAAAAGATCGCCAGAGACGTTGACGGCGGTACGGAAACGGTCGAGGAACCAATCGATGGCCACGATGACGGCGTACATGCCAGTCAGCTCGACGTTGACCGAGCGGGCAATCATGATGGAAAGGACCAGCGAGGCCGAAGGGATGGGGCTAACACCGATCGAAGCCAGGGTCGACAGCAGGGCCACGATGATGTAGTCAACAGGGCCCAGTTTGATACCCTGAGTGGCAGCCAAGAATGTGACAGCTGCGGGGAGGTAGATGGCGGTACTATCATCCAGGTCAGTTTCTATTTTGTGAGATGCAGAGTGCGTTGCAACTTACCCGTCCATGTTGATCAGGCAACCCAGGGGGCAGGCGAACTTGTAGATAGTGGCAGGGATGCCTCGCTCCTTGGCGCATCGAAGCGTCACAGGCAGAGTGGCGGCAGACGAAGCAGAACCCCAGGCAGTCACCCAGGCAGGAGAGATCTTGATCCAGTACGAGTAGGCGTTCATCCTGGTAAAGGTGAAGAAGATGATAGGGACGATGACCAGGATGTGGATGAGCATGGTGGAGAGGGTACCGCCGATGAGGAGACCCAGGTTCAGACCAATCTCGCCGATGTCGAGCTTCATCAGGTTGGGCAGGATCAGGAAGAAGACACCGATGGGGGCCATCTTGATGAGCCAGGTGATGATCTTGGTGATCATGCGCTCGATCTCCTCAGTGACGCGGATGATGGGGGACTGAGGGCTCTCGATGAGGTATCCCACAATGATGGCAGTGATGATGATGGCGAGCAGCTGGTCGTTGGCCATGGCACCCACGACGTTGGAGGGGATGAAAGACTGGAACATCTCAAGGACGACTTGGTGGACGGGTCGTTCCGAGGTGTCAACCGATGACTCCTCCTCATCATCCATCCTGAGAGACTCTTCGCCGACCTCCTTGAACTGGTGGGCCCAAACCAGACCCATCATCAAGCATGAGAGGGTAATGGAGATGAGGGTGGTGATGATGTAGTATCCGACAACCCACTTGGCAAGCAGAGAGCCGCCTTCGGACATCTCTCGAAGTCTCGTTACAGCGAGCAACATGGAACAGACGATCAGGGGAAGGACTATGGGCTGGTCAGTTGCTTATCCTTGGAGAGCCGGTGGCTAACGGGTGTAGGACCCAGGAGACTTACCAACAGCCTTGAGGGATCGGAGCCAGAGGTCACCGGGGATGGAGATGATGACACGAGCAGCATCAGGGACCTTCTCGACCTGGGTGGTGACGACGAGGCCGATGGCAATGGCAAGGAGAGCGGCGCTGATGATCTGAAGAGCCGATCCGGGCTCCTTGATGCTGTACCACCAAGGCCTCTTGACCTCGTGCTCCTCAGTCTGGACGGCAGCGACGTCAGGGCCAGAGTTGGCCCCATCATCGGAGCTGGCCTTCTTGTTTCTGTGCCACCATTGCTTCTTGGAGGGTTGCTCCTCAGCGGCGACGGTTGGGTTGGAGTTGGTTCGCACCGGCTGGGTTTCAGTCCCGGAGATATCCTTGGACTCTGGGGCCGACATTGCTGCAAAGACTTGCTCGACTTGGGTGTAACTGACGAACGAGAACAGAACAGTTGACTGACTGAATGGACTGATAGGAGGTGGAAGAGCACACGAGAGGAAAGGAGCAGACTCGAAGGGCTTCTCCGTCAAGCTTTATAGCCCATCCTGACCCCCTCTTCGCCAAGACGGCGAAGCTCTGTGGGAGCAGATGTTATGGGTCATCCAGAGACATTGGCATCCATCCATGGCAAGGACAGAAACAACGGGGGGTGCACGCACGGGTGACGCGCCCAGTCGGCGGATCAGTCTCCAGAATGAGTAGCGATGCGACACAACGAGAGAGCTTGGCTTGGCCTACTGGGAGGGGAAGGTTACGAGATTTCTCTCGAGCGCCAAGACGAACAAGCATCAGGCAAGCAACAGTCACGGTCAAGGGCTCTGGTGTAGGTCTGGCGTCTGGGCATGACGAACAAACGTTGGTCCGCCGGCTCGGGTAAGCCGAACCAGAGAAGCTCGTTGGCAGACCATGTGGAGAGCACCTGTTGATGAGACTCTGGATTTGCCCGAGGAGGCGACGATGCCAAGAGAAAAGGCGCGCAGACGAGTCGTTTGAGAGAGAGGGCCAAGACTCGAGGCAGCCGTCCAGCCCATAGCATGTTGTACCTCGACCCCAAGCCAAGACGCCATGGACGGCCAAGTACCATGGATGATGGCGGAGAAGGAGGGAAGGACCAGGTCCCACGTCGCAACAGCAGAGAGATAGGGAGGGACTGCACGGACGGGGGATCCAGTATTCCTGTTTATCTGGCTGGGCATTCTTAGCATGCAGGAGAGAGTTGGTGAAGTTGCAGTTGCAGTGCCGCGAATCTCTAGATGTTGCTGGCGCTGGCGCTTGTGCAGCCGCTGCCGCTGAGGCTAAGGCTGAGAGATAGAGAGATAAACAAGAGCCTCCTCCGCCTGCTGGGCTGAACCAAGCTAGGGTCACAGAGGCCGGGCTGTGTGTGTGCGAGCGGGCGGGAGGGCGCCTCGCCGTGAGGGAAATAACCATGGAAGGCCGGCAGATCTCAAGGTTAGGGGGCATCGACGGGAGACGCCACAGAGTCAGCGGTGGCGTGTTGAGTGCCGTGCCATTGGTCGGACCTGCCAAAACGAGGCCGCGCTGGCTGCTGCAACCAAAGCGGAAGCTGACTAACGGCATTGCTAGTCACTGACCTTATCCTCTCACCTTATCTCGACCGCCTTCTTGAGACACACGACACACACAAACCAACCGGCATTCATTGTAGAGAGCTTGCTTGTCAGTCTCACCACCGTGTACCTCGTGCCACTTCCCAAGAACAGACGAAACCCCTGCGGACCCTTGAAGGATCCAGGACGTTCCTTCTGCTACGTAGCAGCCGGGTCGATCGATGGACGGATGCCAGTGTCTTCTATGCAGCACCCACATCCACATAGAAGCTTACCGTCAACGGCGGCGAGGCAAACCAGCGGTCGCCAGAAAGCCTGTGATGACCATGCCTGCAATGCACCTCGTGCAAACGACGCCCGGGGTCTCTCCCTCGAGTGGACCCGCCATCCGTCGTTACCCCCTGGGGGTGGAACCCTTGGAAACCCTAACGAACCCCGGCATCATTTCCTCGCTCGCAACCGTCCACGGGGGTTGGACTTGAATGGGGGTCATTGCCTTTAATCGCGCTGTGATGGGGCCTGGTCAGGGACAGGACATTGCTCTCATCCTCCCCGATTGGCACGGCGGCTAATCCTCACCTCGGGGTACGTATTCGTCTCTCTCTCCCACATCGCGCTCCTGACCTTAACTTCGGGGACCCTCCGGTGTACACTGTGCTGCAAGTACTTACCCAGGAGAGCATCGCCAGCCGCAGGGTGGATGTCTTGTGGGTATCTCTTGAGTTGTACAATGCTTATGCGCCATTGACCTGTTTATTCGACATCACGAGTATTATTTGCCGCTCCATTGACAGTCCTGTGGGCCCGGGGCCGTGGGCTGTCTCGTTGTCTGGTGTCAGCTTTTCCATATTGACCGGCTTCAAATCTGGTTTTTGCCTCGAGCTACAGAGGATCCAACATGGGAATTGCAGACGGCTGAGTCAAGTTGACGCCCGATGATGGTGGCAGCGTCAGGAGATAACCGGGCATCGCGACGCCATCCCGTCACCTCTTGCGGCTCAATGGCATTGGATGAACTGCGAAACGCCAAACGAACTGCTGCAGCTAAAATCGGCAGAGGCCTTCTCGTCTGCTCGACATCCAATGCAGACTAGGACATGCAGCCGTCGTCCGCAGACTAATAGGCTCTAGCAAGGGTAAGGAGCCGACTTCCAGCAGTTCTGGAACAGGCCCAGAAGAACGGTCGCGCCTTGTAATGACAACAAGGCGAAGTTGACTAGGGAATGTGCAAGCTTATGTTAAGCTTCCGAAATTCACCCCGGGGAATAATCGCCAGGATTGCCATATGCACTGCACCTCGTTCCGCGCTTGCTATTAAAAACGAGGGATATTCGGTTGTTGTCTTATTCCCCATCAGCCTATCCATCTACGGCTGAACGCCCGGACGATCCTGCGGCCAACGTCCATACGGAGGAGACCCTCCTGCACCAGTAAACGACCCATTTCGCCATCGGGGCGGCCTGGCCTCTGCACCTTTAAACAGTCGACGCTCCCCGCCGAATACTGAGTTATTACGTTTTCGAATCCACCTCTGCCCGCTGAATAGAGTAAGTCAAGAAGCTCAGTCGGACTATACGCCCTGTTATCGTTTAACTTTCGAGTCCGTGTTGGCGCCTCGTCTCATCCTGCGGAGAAAGTATCCACGCTGTAATCTTGCCGTCCTCAAATCGACTCGGAATGGGTCACTTATCTCGACAAGTCTGACCTCGATACCCTTGCAAACACCCAGGACACGCCGAGAGGAACTCATACAGCCGATCTATCTAGAGAGACAGAAGTAGCCATCTCGTTTGTGGAGAGCCGGTAGCCTTGGCGGATGGAGATTGGAGCTGACCATGCCACAACAGGCAAGTGGAAAAGTCTTGGAAGCCGCATGGAAACTCTGAGAGGGGGGAACGCCTCATGATTTGGAGTTGGGGTCTTGGTATTGGGGTCAGCTCTACGTGGTTGTCTCTTTGGAGGAGGTGATATCAACCATGTCAGCAAGGTTTGCAGGGACTTCTTGGGGATGCTCAAGGATTCCCAAAGGAATTCAAGGATTCACAAGACAATCCCAGTCCGCCTGTAACCGCCGCTGGCCTTTTCTGGCCCTTTCGCCCCTCCCCCAGACCAAGGCCAAGTCTCTATTATGCAATTGATTCGATCCCCCACAACCAACAGATGAGAGCATCTTCTTCCCCCAGAGTTGGTACGTAATGGAATGATAAGGCCTCCGCATTTGCGGGCGAGAAGGCCTGTTCCCAAGTACGCTCGGATGGTGAAGGGGAGGAAGCTGTTCGATTATTATCGCGATGGCTCTCGAGGCTCGCCTAATACCTGGACGATCGACCATTATAGGTGGCCCAAACATAGGTACTTGTGTGGGCATGGCATGTCTCGCGGCTGCGGCAGTCCGAATCCACCAGAAATGTCCGGTGAATGGGTCCTGGAGCCAGGCCCTGTCCGGCATCCTATTTTCCGCTCCGCTGGCCATGTTGTGTGTGTGCGTCCGAGGCGGAACCGTACCTAGGGATGCAATCACGCGTGCTGACTCGAGCTGTGGCACATTGCGATGGGGAAGACGCCATCGAGTGCGACGCACCACCTGATCCTGTCCCATCCGCCTGGTCGACCTAGCAGTTTCAGCCGGACCTGTTGGTCGGATCATGTTTTGTCAACTGGTTGGAGTCGACACTCTGGCTGACGAGTTCTGGAATCCTTGGCTAAACTCAGGTAGTTTGGTTTCCGCTGTTTCGCCTTGACAAACTCTGGCCGATCTTGCTGCTCAAACCTCCTGTTTCTGTTGCACATAATTATCAACAGAATACGGACTTGGGCCTCCGCTAAACAGCAAAGGCGGTGCAGCTCCCTGTGCTGGATGGTTCATGCCGATCGGTTCGACAAGGCACCGAAATTGAGGCTCAAGCTCGTGTCAAGTTTGGCGGGATTCCGCTCCCTAGCATCGGTATTGCCTACATGCGGATGCGACTCTGTTGTTTGTTGATCGAATTTCGGCAGCACGAGGACAATGCGTGCAACGTTGGTTCGCGGGAATTCATTCGGGCGCATGATGCATGAATCACTGCGACAAGGACGCTCTTCTACGGTTACGAATTGATTCGGGTGCCGTCGTGTAGGCGCCTTTGAGTCTTTTGCCTTGTCATGGTGAGACTCGCTACAATTGCGGTCTGTGTCCATGAAATACCATCACCTTGATGAGACCGGGCAGAGTCGGAAGCAGAAAGCCGGGTTTAGGTCACGTGATAGGTGTTTCCGCTCTCGCACGTGATGTACACCTCACTACTCCCGCCCCGCCCCGCCCCGACGAGGAGGATGGCTCCCGCTCGCTCATACTATCAACAGGTCATAATCAAGTTGAGGAATGACTCCATGTTGAGGCCCTCACGACCCCTCAGATGGCAACCCCTCACATGCATCTACTTGCCAAGTCACTACCAACAATGAGCCATGGCCAGATGTTGTCTTGGCCTGCTTCTCGGCTTCCGTCACCCGCCACTCTTATCTGGAAGCATCCGTCTTGGCTGAGAGATGTGCATTTGATGACCAACAGCGCCGCACAAAGAGCGCAAAAGCATCATCATGGTGCCTTGGCTTATTGATTGTCGAATTACATGGACCTCCAAAAACGCCTCCGCACAAAGAGCGCAACTGGACCCTGTTGACGCTTAACCTGTTTTGGCCAGCTGCTTGACTTCCCGCCACCAAACGTCTCCACGGGCGCCATTCACTGGGAGGCTCACCGATGGCTCACGGCAGGTTCAATGCATCGCAGGACGGCAGATGCGTTGGATTTCCAACGGGAAGAATGCAGATTTCAACGTCTATTCAGTGGGCCATGGCGAAAACCGATCATCCACAGGCCGTTTGTTTTGTCATCAGCCAACAATGAGATTGGTGATGAAATTTCTGGTGTCACTAACCCTGCACCGCTAGTTGCAAGCCATCATCATGACAGCTCCAGATTTGCGAGATTTGTGCGGATTTTGATCACGAATGCCAGATGTTAAATATTCGCCTCTGGAAGCTGCTGGAGGGAGGAAGGAACTCTCGACTATCCATCTACACCATTTAATTCCAACCATCACTTGTTTTCTGTCCTGAAAAGACCATCTCGCTGCTCTTCGCTCAGTATCGTCGGGCAGGTGAATCATCCTTACTAGCATTTTCACTACACGCCTGAACCAATCACATTCAGAGCTTCCATCGCAACAACACAGCAACCTCTCAGGTGTGAGAGACATCAACAAAGATGGCGCCTACAGACGTTGTCACGACTTCCTATCTACTGGGCAACCTTCACTGCCCGTCATGTGTCACCTTGATCCGTTCACTCCTCCACGAGACTTACGGCGACAATGTGCTCTGGGTATCTCCAAACCTCGTCACCTCGGTGGTGACGGTCGAACACAAGGACAACACTCCAGCTTCGGTACGCAACATGGAAAAGACCCTCGAAGATGTCGGCTTCGAGGTGTGTGGCGTAAACACCACTGCGAGCTCCTCTATTGATCTATACCGCACATCTCAAGTTGACCTTGGCGAGAGCAGCCGCGCCATGGAGCACCCCAGCGGGTTCATCGACTCCTTCTTCCAGCTCTGGCGTCCTAAGCCATCGCCCTCAGCTGCAGAGGCGGCCCGGGCAGCTCACCTCGAGAACTGCGAAGTATGCAGATCCGAAGCAATCGGCCAAGATGTGGAACGCTACGAAAAGGGGAAACTGGCTCGCATCTCCTCCAAGACATCCGATACTTCCACAAAACACTCCTCCCTGCCTTATCCTCTTCAAAAAGTGGTCACGGACACGGCTCCCTCTTCGCTGTGGCGAGTGACTCTCTCAGTCGGCGGCATGACCTGCGCTGTCTGTGTCAACACCATCACCGAGGAGATCCAAAAATACCCCTGGATCTCAAAAGTTGTTGTCAACTTGGTATCCAACAGCGCTACTGTCGATTACACTGATGGCGATCGGACACAAGACATCGTCGACGCCATCGAAGACCTGGGATACGACGCTGCAATCGATCAAGTTGTCAACCTGGAGGAACAGAAGCAATCCGCAGACGAACGCGAGGTCGAGATCCGTGTCGACGGCATCTTCTGCTCGAGGTGCCCAGATCGAATTATCACAACTCTAAAGGGTCTTGCGCCAGACCGACTCCAGATTTACCAGGAACCTACCGTTAAGAACCCCATTGTCAGGATTCGATATACCCCAAGGCGCCAGAGTTCACGGTGAGACACATTCTCCAAGCCATTGAAGCAGCGGACGAGGCTCTCAAGGCATCCATCTACCACCCCCCTACCCTCGAGGAGCGGTCTAGGGCTATCAGAGCCAAGCACCAGCGCGCTCTGGTGTACCGTGAAATCCTTACCATCATCTTTGCCATACCTACCTTCGTTTTGGGTATCGTCTACATGAGCCTCCTGCCCAACTCGAACCACGGAAAGATGTACCTGATGAGACCGTGGACCTCTGGACTCAGCCGCCTTGATATCGCCCTGTTCATCCTTGCCACACCTGTCTACTTTTTCGCCGCCGACGTCTTCCATGTTAGGGCCATCAAAGAGGTGCGAACTATGTGGCGCTCGGGTAGCCGCATGCCTGTGATACAGCGTTTCTATCGATTCGGCAGCATGAACATGCTTGTTTCTCTGGGAACCAGCATAGCCTACTTCTCTTCGGTGGCACAGATGATTGCTGCGGCTACCACGAGCAGACATCACCAAGGTTCCGGTGCCGAGATGTACTTTGACTCGGTTGTCTTTCTGACCATGTTCCTTCTCGCGGGCAGACTCATCGAGGGATACAGCAAATCCAAGACTGGTGACGCGGTAGAGATGCTGGGCAAACTTCGTCCAACAACAGCCCTTCTTGTTGAGAAGGACAAGGCCGGACTTCAGACGACCACAACCGTCCCTGTCGACCAACTTGACACTGGCGATATCATTCGCATCCCTCACGGCGCATCCCCAGCTGCGGATGGCATCATCGTCACGGGAGATACCAACTTTGATGAGTCGAGTCTCACTGGCGAATCACGCCTTATCAAGAAGGCGGAAGGAGACCAGGTCTTTGCTGGAACTATCAACAAGTCGTCTGCCATCACTGTGCGTGTCACTGGCACGTCAGGGAAGTCCATGTTGGATCAGATTGTCCAGGTCGTCCGAGAAGGCCAAACCAAGCGAGCACCCATTGAGCAGATCGCCGACCTCCTGACCACCTACTTTGTTCCCGTCATCACACTGGTTGCCATCCTCACCTGGGTTGTCTGGATGGTTGTCGGTTTCTCGAATGCCGTCCCAGATCACAAGGCAGAATCGTCAGGCGGCTGGGTTGTCTTTGCCCTTCAGTTTGCCATTGCCGTCTTCGTCGTCGCTTGCCCCTGTGGACTGGCCCTGGCAGCCCCGACAGCCATCTTTGTAGGCGGCGGAATCGCGGCTAAGCACGGTATCCTTGCCAAGGGTGGTGGTGAGGCGTTTGAGAAGGCAAGCAAGATTGATTGCGTCGTCTTTGACAAGACGGGTACCCTCACTGAGGGGGAGAGCCACAGATCACCGACGCTGCCGTCTTCCCGGATGGTTCGGCCGACGAGAAGGAACGAGGAGCTCTGATGTCGGCTCTCAAGGCCGTCGAGGAGAGCAGCAGCCATCCAATTGCCAAGGCCATCGTTTCGTTCTGCGGAGCCGACTCACAGGCTGCCGATGTTGAGGGCCTGGAGGAGTTGCCTGGAAGGGGCATGAAGGCCTCGTACAAAGGCACCGACAACCAGCAAAGTGGCATTATCGTCGGGAACGAGCTCCTCATGCAGGATTTCTCCGTGGTTATCTCGGGTCGTGTTTCTTCGCTCCTCCAGACCTGGAAGACCGAGGCCAAGTCTGTCGCCCTGGTCGCCACCAAGCCCTCGGCCGGTGACACCTGGACCCTCGTCGCCGCGCTCTCCATCTCCGACCCGATCCGTCGTGAAGCCGTCGCGGTGATCCGGGCCCTGACGGCGCGCGGAACCCAAGTCTGGATGCTCTCCGGTGACAACGTAACTACCGCCCGCGCGGTGGCGCAGCGCGTAGGGATCCCAGCCTCCAACGTGTTTGCAGAGGTGCTTCCGTCAGACAAGGCGGCCAAGATAGCGTCGCTCCAAGCCTCTCTCCACGCACGCGGCTCGACGACGCGGCGGGCCATGATCGCCATGGTGGGCGACGGCATCAACGACTCCCCCGCGCTCACAACTGCCGACGTGGGCATCGCCATCGGGTCCGGCAGCGACGTGGCCATCAGCAGCGCCGCCTTTGTGCTCGCGACGTCTCATCTCGCCGCCGTCGTCACGCTCCTCGACCTCAGCCGTGCCGTGTTCCGACGTATCCGCGTCAACTTTGCCTGGGCCGTCGTGTACAACATGATTGCGGTGCCCGTCGCCGCCGGCTGCCTGTACCCCATCACGACGGGGGACGGGAGTCACATCAAGTTGGACCCGGTGTGGGCGGCGCTGGCCATGGCCCTGTCAAGCATCAGCGTTGTGTTGAGCAGTCTGAGTCTTCGGACGGTGATCCCAGGGGTTGGATTTCGGCATCGGGAGGTTGAAGTTGATGAGTGAGCGATGGCGATGATGCATGCAGCAGGCATTTTCTAGTGTAATAAGCCCTTAATTGTAATTGAATAATCCGGCCCCCAAAAGAAGAGATAGATACCCCGGGGCCTTCCCCTGTCAATCAAGATGCACAGCTTACTGTTGTTTCTCCAAGATGCGTGCGTGATACGACCGTTGAGGAAACGTCCGCCATGCAGTCACCAAGATATATCCCGATACAGCCAATAGCTGAAATCTCGCAATCGCCAACGACAGCAACAACAAAGATGTTTGCCGTGTAAACACACGCCCCCTTCAAGCGTGATGCCCAGCCTCAATCCTTCCTTCGGTCCCGAGCGCACCATTTCACCAGTGAGAAGGTCAAGTAAGCCCATGATCCATCGCCCGAGAGATCCGCCTGCATCATCAGCGAAAAAAAATGCACGACTGACCCAAGTTTAGTTCACAGCCACGACGCCTGTTTTTTTTTCTTTCGCATTTTCCCCTCACGCCAGGCATAAAACAAAAACATTCGACAATACTTGCCCATTTTAATCCATGGTCAGAACAAAATCATACAATTGTAAATAACCTGATTACAAAGTACAGTAGCTAAAATGATTTTTTCATGCTTCTAAAAAAAGACTATCGAAACGCGAAACGAAACACAACTAGTTCATGCCCAAGAACTCGTATCAAATAGATGGAACCACCTTTCTTCTATCGACGGTTTGTTGTTAGGATGCTACCCACCACCCTCCACATCCCGTATTCTCTAAACAAGATCGCAAAGTAAATACGCCACGCAATACGCAACCCGTACACGTTATCCCGTACCCGCAGGTTCCGCAAATCTTTGCCCCCCTTCTCGCGCAGAATTGATTATTTGTCCTTTTGTAGATATTATTTTCGACTCACCATGACTCTTTCTTTTCCTCTATTCCCTGTTTTCCCGACGGCGCGGGTTAACTCCAATTCAAGCCTCATTCTGCTTACTGCGTAGCGTAGCGTAGGTACACCGTCGGACTCTGACTTGTCCGAACACGGGCGGCGGGCAACCCCCCTGGCCGTTAACGGCGCCGCTGACTCATTCGTTGATTGGTCGTGGGGCTGCCTTAAATAGCGGGTCCCTCAAGGGTCCAAGGGTCAGCCTGCCAAATTTGGCAATTGGCTGAAAGGGGAAAAAGCAGATCACATGGGCTTAGATCTTGCATCCATGGCAACCCAACAGCCAACAGCCAACAGTCATGAAGGCAGACCGCCAGGCAGTGAGGAAGGCTGATCTTGTCTGTGAATTGATTCACAAGAGTCAAAATCTAATTGATTGAAGATTGCGGGCCACACACAAGGCAGAAGAGGAGGCATTGTTTGTAGTTCATCGAGGCTCTAGTCCTCTCTTTGTATTGGATCAGTGACGGTAATGTAATCTAACTGCACCGCCCAGTGTCTGTCTGGTTGATTCCCAATGATTAACTCCACAGCCCAAACCTGTTGAAACGTGGCAGTGTATAACCCATTCCCATCCTATATGCCACCACCCATGGAGCGTGATACCAAAGCGGCCGTCAAATAACACTTGTGATCGGATGCCAAAAGTCCAAATCCTGCCAATGCCAAATACTCCCCCTGTAATGCACACGCCCCCCGATCACCAGGGGGGCTGCCGTCTCGATTCGATTGATGTGAATCCCAACAACGCCTGTAGCTGAACACCAAAACAATAATAAAAACAAGTAGAGTCGGCGAAACAAAGAAAAACTGCCGGGGAGATGAGTGCCAAAGAGTCATCAATCCCGTGGTGTATCTGGTTTTCTAAAAAAGCAGATGTGGAAAAGCAAACCGACGCCATGCCAAGCTTCTTCTTTTTCAATGCGGAAATGTGTCGTCATGCCGAAAAAACTGATCCCGTGAACGCCAGGAGTATGCATTAAGTTATGAATGTCGATCAGGTCCGGTCAGATGGTTCATCGCACAGCGACGCTGCCACCGAGGAGACGACCCCACATGCCTCGCCTGGGACGCTGCTGCTGCTGCTTCTTGGAGGCGGCGTCCTGCATCTGGTACTGCTGGTGGTACTCGTCGGCGGTGATCTCGTAGGGAAGCATGCGGCTGCTGGCCATGTGCGCCTTGGGGTAGTCGACATCGGGAACGATCTGGACAGGCGAGTCATAGAGGCTGCCCTGCTGCGACTCATAGTAGTAGTAGGGCTCAGGCTCCGAAGGCTCGAGAGGGGTTGTAGCCTGCGAGTAGGCGGCGCGTCCAGAGGAGACCGATGAGGCGTAGGAGCTGGTAGAGCTGCTGTAGCTGAGGCCAGGAGGAGAGATGGAGCCGCTCATGTTGCGAATGTGCTGCTCGGGAGTAGCACCGCGAGATCGGGAGTGGCCTCGAGAAGAAGGAGGGCTGGGGTATCGGGCGCAGGCAGCAGAGAGCTCCTTCTGGCGTCGCTTCTCCTCGCGGTGTCGCATCTTGCGGGCGTGTCGCTCGGCAATCTTGTGGCGGAGGGGCTCGAGGAAGTCGTCGAGGTCGCGGTAGAGGTCCTCCTCAGTAATGCGCAGGTCCCACTCGAGAAGGAAGAGAAGCTGCTTCTCCATGAGGTTGACCTCGGTGCGGCTGAAGCCAAAGTTGTAGCAGTCAGTGGTGATGTGGCTGTAGTTGGCCCAGTGCTTGTTCTTGGGCGAGCTGTCGTTGAGGTACTTTGCGGCGAGGATGAGAGCAGCGAGGAAGATTCGGTGGGCGGTACATCGCAGGCCGCGGGCCATGGGCTGAAGCTTGGACTTGAGGCGGCCAAGGTAGACGAGGGTCGACATGAGGGTGGGGACCTGGACGTTGGAGGAGACGACGAGCTGAGTGATGAACTCCTCAAGAGTAGGAAGGCCACCATCTTCGGATCGAACGGTCCGGGGCTCGGGGCTCCGGGGAGGAGTCGGGAGGTTATGTCGGGGGTCGACGGGAGCGGGAGGCATGAGGGTCGAGTCGCAGGCAATGACGTGGTGGGCGGCTTCGGCAAGATAGGCGATCATGTCGCGACCCACAGGCTGGTAGACGAACTGCTCGAGGGCAATCTTGTTGAGCTCCTCCATGGTGAGGTACCGTGTTGATGAAGAGTCCATGTTGTATGTGGATGTGTGGGTTGAGGAGGGAGGAGGAGGATGTGGTCGAGTATTATACACGGGAAGGGCCCGCGTGTAAGTGAGTAGAGGAAAGGTGGGGATGGAGGGTATAGAGGTAGAGGGTATCAAGAGGATTAGGCCCAAGAAAGGATTGGATGGCCTTTAATCCAAAAGAGACAGAAGAGCAGATGATGGGTATCAGTGACTGAGGCACAAGAAGAAAAGTGCCAGGGGTGAAGGATGCGTGAGGCTTGATATATCAACCAGCAAGAGACAGATGGCTCATGTGAGGGTTGGGGCGTTTCTGGCTTCGTAACAAGTGACGTTTTGGGGTGGAGGGGAGTGTCCGGGGCGTGCGTGTGGATGGCGGCGCAGTGAAGGGGGTGTGGATCAGTGGAGGACAGGGGTGGGGAGGCTGACAGGGGTCACCAGCAGTACAGGGGTCGACTCTGGAAAAGGCCGTCCTTAGGTCAGGTCGACGGGATGGGCCAGGGCAAGCCAAGAGCTGCTGGGTCTGTAGGGTCTGTAGGGTCTGTAGGGCTTGGAGAGGGTCTGGTCGGCGGTCTGGCCGATTTGACGGGTCGTGACTGGGTGCAGTCAAAGAGAAGGAAGCAAAAGCCAGAGGCCACGAGAGAGTGAGAGTAGAGAGTGGCAAAAGCACCAGACAGGCGGCGTCTATGTCGGTGGCTTGGTGGTCGCCGGGGTTAGATGGATGTTCCAGTTATCCTTGTTCCTGCCTTGCTTTGCACTGCGTTGCAGATGCGGCGGTGGTAGGATCAAAATGAGAGTGTCTCTGCTTTTGGCGGCAAAGTCGGCGGTTTCGGTCGCTGCTTTGGCCGGTGTCTCGCTCGGTTTCGCGAAGCGCCCGCGAAGCCGAATCAGAAAAAATAGAAGCGGAAGTAGCGAGATGCGAACAATGGGCAAGAATTAATTGTTTGATTAGAATGCCAAACAATTAATCAATTACCCGCAGAGTGAAGCCGAGTCCAGTCCAGAACCAGTAGAGCGACGGATAGTGCACCTTCTTTTTCCGTACAGGTACTGACAGAGTTGATGCCCACTGGAGTTTGCAGTGAACAGAGCGGCGATCCGATCTCTCTCGGTAGGTCCAGATTCTTGCCAGTGGTCGAGGCCTTGAGGCTTGGCGCTTTACTCGCAACGGGTCGGTGATGCGCGAGGGGAATGGATGTGTAAAAGGCACCTTTCCAAAGACGAAAAGGTCTGGCGCGGGAAATAAAACAACAAAAGCTTTTTAGACTTTTTATCGCTCTCGATCGTTGCGTTTAGCTTTGCGCACTGGCTCGCAGGTTTGATGGATTGTCAAAGCCGAGAGCAGAGCTGTGGGGGAGGCGTTTTGTTAGGCTGAGGTCTTTGACGGAGAGACAGGCACCGGAATGGTGGTTAAAGTGAATGGGATGGGGAGGGAAATGATTTGAAATAGATGGGTGAGGCTGGTGTTGATGCTTGTGAGGCTGGTGTTTTGGTGTTGTTCGGTTGAATGCTGATGAGAACAAATGCCAAACAGCTGCGAACAAGACTGGATATTTAACCAAAAATCTTTCAATCAAGACCAGCTTGACAAGGGAAGCAATATTGATTCTTGGTGTAGAGTGCGGGGGTGAATGATCAAAATCGGAATTCGAGATTGCATACAAAGGGAGAGACAAGAAGAAGGGCACCCTCAATAGTATTGAAAGGGTTTTGGCCTTTTTCGGGTTTGGTGACCGGCACCAAGAATCGATGAACAGCGCGAGGGAGAAAGAAAGCGAAATGACTGAGACGTGGAAATCGTCAAGACGGCGTGTTCTTGTTGATGAACACGTTATTTTGTTCCAAAAGGGAGAGCGTAGAGAAGGCTGGTGACGACGGATTTGTCTGTGTCTGATTGTTCTGCGGTACCTGCCAGAGGTATGCGGGATGTGTCGAAACGTGGCAACGGACGAGGGAAAAATTGAAACAATTCGGAAAGAAATATAGACACGGCACAAGAATAGAATTCCAGTCCAGACCAGAGAGCAAAGAAAGAAAGGAAACGAGGATTGTCGAGATGGGATGAATGATGAGAAGGGGGAGAAACAGGTCATGAAACGACGTCGTCTTAATACTCGTCAACTATTCGCATGAGATTCCCATTCTGCTCCAGAATTAATCCCCCCTTGTCAGCTATACTACGCCCGGATCCGCTAATACTACACTGAACGAAAAGCCCTACGCAGCAAGGACTTGAGATTCTACTGAATCCATTGGCTCCTGGGACGCTGGATCCTCATATCCTTTTGCCAGCTGCGAATGGAACGACAGCTGAAGCCTGGACATGAGCCTGAACATGTCTGCTCCAACCAGCCGCGGCCACGGACGAGATACGATAAATGACGACGACCAACCAAGATGCGATACTGCCCATGTCCATCAAACAGCAAGACCCCAGCTGTCGGCTTGACTGGTTCGGGGGAGCGTTTGACAGCAGCTGGAGGAGATGGAGGGCTAATGGGGTGCTCTAATTGGCTCGTGGCCGACGCCTTGGGCAATTCTCAAACGCACCAACAGAGCGGCCCCCGTTGCAGCCAGCCATTGCCATCCGTCTCCGTCTTTGGTAGGTGCCGCTCGATTGGCTGGTGCCCCATACTTTGAAACCGCGCTGTCTGATACAAGAGCCGCTCACGGCCAATCGTGACGCCTCGGTGGCCAATTTTCAAGACTTGGAGGCGATGACACTTGCCAGTTTTGTTTCTTGTTGATCAATTTGTCCGTCTCATCTTTTGATCTGCGGACAAACTTGGCAACTAAAAGACCCTGCGTCGCGGATCCAGGAGAACGGAATCCTTTGGAACCGGATTAAACTTCAAACATGAATGCTCCCTCAAGTTTGTTTCCAACTCTCCGCAAATCCATTTCTTAAGCGCTGTTCATTTGAAGCACAGATCACCCGCTTGGGCCATCATGTAGACAAGGGGACGGACGGGCGGCATCGACGCCTAAAAAAGAAGCAATCTGTAAAGCCATGCGCATTGAGCATAAACAACGATGCCCGTTTCATGGGCTGTCAGGTTCACTTTGGGCTGTCCTGTCCCTTTCTTACTGGTGCACAAGTCATCAAAGCACAGACGTACTGCTCGCTCGCCTGAAGCCCTCGCACAAGACGGGCTCCCTCGACGCTGCATCTTGCATGTTGATCGCATACACACACACAGACACAGACACACGTTTCACGCAGGGGTTGCATTAGAGGCCAACAATACGTGGCTGGCTCTGTGATCGCCGGCAAGACCCTTTCTTTGCTGTACCCTCGAGAGTGCAGATCAGATGTTTAAAGGGCAATGGGGTGATCATCATCGGGCACTCTTTTAGGTTCCTCATGAGCTACCCTACGGTACAACATGAACAAAAAAACATTATTTAAAAATGACCCTCAGCTTGTTTCTACATGGTTATGCCAAGCCAGAGCTGACTTGCGACAAATTTTCCAAACGATGATCCATCCTCTCAGGGGTTTTTAAAAAATCCGACGGCCTCCTGCTTGTTTTTGCGGTTACACCGCATCATCTGAAGCGAAGCCAAGATGGAGACACAAACGCCAGCGGTTTCTCATCCCGTCTTTTTTAGTTGACAGCCCACACCTTTTCCTCAAGGTCGCACAATAAAAGACCAGCGCCCACGTTTTAGGTCAGCAGCAGCAGTAGCAGATGCAACCACCGGGTTGATATTACTCTAGATCAAAGGAAACCATTGTTACGCATGCTTTCACAAACACCGAACGAAGCCCTCTTGACTATCGCATCGCTTAAACATAAGCCCCCCTCCCCCCTGTGGCGGTAGCCTCAACCCCTCGGCGCCCGTCAGAACCGAGCCCTTGGGTTCAAAAGAAAACAGGGACGAGACTTTGTAGCGGATGCGGACTGGAGGGGGCGCTCGCTTGTCGTTCGTCCCTCTCCGAGTCACATTCCTCATCCCTCCCCGGTGCCTGTCTCTATATCACTCTCCAGGTCCGAACCTGTTCGGCGATTGCAGCCACCGAGGTTTCTCGTAGATAGAGTGTGCAGCCTCAGAAAAATCAGATCATGGCAAGGTTCAGGGCTAAAAGTCACACACTTGGGGAGTTTGCATCGTGTGTGAACGGTCAGGGAACGGGATGTGGAGTTTTCCCTCAAACTTGATCGGATGGCCCGTGGAGCAAGTATCGTATCGAAAGGGATCAAGCCCGCCAAGGGCCTCGACATCTGATTACCAAATCAGGCCTATAAACGTCCTCTCTTGGCCCATGGATCCTGCAGGTCATACATTCGGGACCCCAGCGGCGAACCCGTCAGAGGGCCTCCCGCTTCCTCTCTCATGCAGACAGACAAGAGAGACAGGCGACGCAATAGTCGAGTCCAGTCGAGTCGCAGGGCTCGAGGTTCTCTACAACGGCTGGATACAACGCATCCCTTACTGATGCGTGGAATTTGGAGCCCTTCTCCTGCAGATTGTCACCGCCTCCAACCTCCTCGACACCATCAGACCCCCTTAGCCCTCCTCCACGATCTACGCCGTTTCACCCTTCTTCTATCCGGACTATCGCAAGACGGAAGGAGAGGGAGCTCCTCAACACAGAAACACCTCCCGTCCTGTCTCAGTCTCGACAATAGCCCCGTAGATAGCCCCGTCCAACCCATCCGAAACCCTACGTACGCCCCCTGCTTTTTCCTGGGGCGAGGGACAAAAAAGCCACCCCTGCACAACACACACACAAGAGAGGACGCCATGCAGCCAGCACACCCAGTTCCGTCGTCGGCAGACGCCACTAGCTCCCTCGGGAACAGCCCGTTCGAGGAATGCAGAGCGGGGGGAGCACAGGTCTCCAAGCACAAGACGTCTCAAGCGAAGGGAGGGGATACAATAGCCTGCCAAGAGTTGGCATTCATCTATTATAGCGAGAGAAAGCTATTGACCGGGTTCCCAAGGGCAACCAAGAAAGTGATATAACTCAGAATACAAGGAAAACCTTGATTGATCGGGAGGGCGATCGAAAATGGCTGGAATCTGCGTGCCATAGCCCGGACCCTTGCGCTAGACCTGGGCAACGCCCAATGACCCGTGAAGCTGGGATCCCTCGAGCGGGCCGCCCTCGTTGAGATGCAGGCCGGGCGAGCAAGGATTGCCTCTTTTTTAACTCCGGGTTTGGCAGCCAGCAGCAGCAAAGAGGGTCGGCCTAGACTCCTCGTCCTCTGGTTGGTCCCGAGGAGCCTCGGACGGACGAGCCACGATTCTCGACCCGTGAGCTGATGGGACGGTTAAGGCTGTTCGATTTACTTCAAGGCTATTGGCGATCCCAGCGGCCCTGCAGAGGTCATCCGAGAATACCTCACCACAAGAACATGGTCTGATTGAGTTTTTTTCAACATGATTTACTGAAATGTGACTTTGGAAAAGCTCGACTGTTTCCAAAACACGGCATCACACCAAGAGGCGATAAAAAAAATTCTCACCGCCGTTGATCTTGGTGTTGTCATGAATCACGACAACCACTGACAGCGCAGTCCCATCCATCCCATGGAGGAGATATTCCCCTGACCCCTGACCCCCGAGCCAGTCACGACAGGCCAGTAGCATCTCCATCGTCGTTTGACTCGACCTTTCCTTTTTTTCTCTCCACCATCAACGAGAGGGACAGCAGCACACCCCCTCTCTTCTTCAGATCCCCATCTGATTCTGTCAAGTATAGACTCTGATTGGCCAGCCCCGCCTTTCCTAACCCGGCGCACGCCATCCCTGACGCCTGCATGCCAACCCTCGGACGCGTGGCTCTGACTCGCTGCAAGTTTTTTAGCTGCAAGCAGAAGCAAGGTCTCTTTGAGCTGGTCGGTTGTGGCTGGGCATGGCTGTCAAAATAAGCGTTGCAGGCAGCAGAGACAAATGGCTGGTGCCTTGATCTGCATTAAAGTCAGTGCCCCTACCTCCACATCATGTGGCTGCACCACACCGCGCAATGCATCCGTGGCTCAAGCATCAATGGCAACGGAAACAGTCCCGGATGTGGCTAGTGGGCTCCCTGTGGCGAGGGAGGCCACGTGAGTCGGTGACGACGAGCTGCCGCTTGCGCATACTGCTATTCTCCGCGATGCCTTCAGTCCCTGAGCATGAGAGCTTGCACCGCCGCAACGGTCTGGCTGGTTTCATCGCCATACGCTACTGCACCTCTAGATCGTAGAGACATTTTACTCAACAGAGGAGAACGCACGAGTTGCAACGCAACAGTCAAACTTGACGCTATCATGCTAGCCCGTGACATGCTCCCCTCCACATGCTGTATCCACCGCCCCCCTCTACAAACCCCATCGAGATTATGAGAAGCACAGCAAAAGACATCACTTGATCTTGCGGCGTACCCATCATTCCCCCAGGATCACCATCCAAGGAAAAGCAACTCCATCACCAGCCACGCTAACTTTGCCCTACCGCGGCTCATATGCCTGGAGTGAGGGGTAATTAATTACTTGTAAGCTGGGATATATCCCCTCTGCGGGACTCGTCGAGGCCCTCATGACCTGGTGTGCGCGTGGGTTATGGTTGAGTCTAGCCCCCCCCCCTCCTCCCAAGCTTGTGGTGGGATGCGGGGAAGACCCGCGGGTCCGCGATCGGGTATCGAAATGACTCTTTTCTCTTCTTTCACATGTGCAATAGATTGCGGTGAAGGAAAATGACTAGCAAGATTTCCCATGGTCAATGCTGTATGGTTTTCCTTGCTGCCAGGCGAATTGTGCAGTCAACGTGCGTAATGGTCCCTCCAATACGAGCATCTCGTCCTCGTATTTGCCATTTCACCCAACAGGATATATCCTTACCCGCATATTACCAATCATTCCCAGCAACAAAATCTTCCACAGCCTTGTTTAAAGGATTCATTGTGCATTTGGCATACCCAGATTAGGTTTTCTCCTCCGTGCCCCGAAGCTTTCCCTCCCTCCCTCTCCGCCCCGGCCGGTCCGCCCGGAGTGCGTCCCCACTTAAAACACCGGGCTGCCTCCGGATGAAAAAGCCGAGGCATCAGGGCCTCCAGCCCCACATCGGTGCTTTTCCCTCTCTCTCTCCCTCTCGGCTCAAGCCGAACCCCAGCTTGCAGTGCAAAGCTAGTTTTTTGCACAGCCGCCAGAGCTTGCCTGAAGACTATATTTCAGCAGTGTAGGGATTCTCTATGCATAATGACGATCTATTCTGCAACGTTGCAGGATTTCTATCCTAGGATCCTTTTTTCTTGTAGCCAAGAGCGCTTGGATCGTTCTGCTGTCTCCTGGAGCATTTTCGCTGGTAACCAAAAAATCATCGGGAATTATTTTTGGTGTCGGGCGCTTAGATCGCCTAGACCCCATCTGTTTGGCTGCCTCTCCCCCATATGCACCTCCAAGCGCCTTCAAGCAACCCCCAACATGTAATGTACATGTAAAAGCACGAACAGCGTTTCCCCTGCAAGACGCGCCCGCTCGCCCGCCCGGCAGAATAACGCTTCCGGGCGCCATGTCTACTGTAATCGTTTCGGATCCTTCGTGAAACATGACACTCAACCCAGGCGCTTACATACCTTTCAACCCCCTCCACTCTCACCCCGCAAGCGCCCAGTTTCATGAACCGCACGTCTGACCCTTGCTCGGGCGTCTAATACACCTACACGCCGTGAGGTTAGTCTCTTTCTGGGGTGAGGATGGAAATAGATCATCGCAGGGTACGCGAACGGGCGGCTCTTGGGCGGCTCCTCTGTCATGCTTCAGCCTACGGGCGCCTGTTGAAGGTGTACTCGCCGACCCAACTCGACTGATAGACGGTCTATCGGGATCCATTGGTATGAACGACTAGATCTACTAGTTTAGTGCGTTGGTGGGTTGCTGTGGCAGTGCTGAGCATGCCTGAGACGGTTGGAGCCTCATCTGTTGTTGGTTCGGTTTCATCTGAGAATGCCTTCGCTGAAACCATACCCGACCCGCACCAACTCGTCGCCCAAGCACACTCGCTCCTAGTGTTACCGACCGGCTGGAATTGGGCTGTGTTTCTGGGCCATCAACTGTTGGCCATGCTCCCAACTCTCCTCTCCATCCATATCTGCATCGCCACGATGCGGCCGCTGTTGGCCATCTCCTGTCATCTGTTGTCATCTGCTGCATCCTCAACTCCTGTCAGGCTCCCACGTTCGCATATTACGGGCTGAGTGCCACGGATCAAGTGCCAACCGTTCATCTGGTTTTGTCTCCTCATGCTGTTGGGCCATTTTGTTGATTACCCTGCCCTGTCATTCTGGAGAACTGCATCAGGCATTGCGTGCCACCGTCTATTCTGTACATTCAAAACCACAAGCCATGGAAAAAAGGAAATCCCGCCCGTCCTGAAAAATGCCTTGTCCTCGCTTCCGTCTGTCACGCTCCTCTTTTCCACCCGCCCAACCACATAACAGAAGGAACTCGTTGTTGGCTCACTTCATCGCACTGCCTCTCAAGTCCTAGATGATGAATCCTTCGTTGGTTGTTATTGGGCTCCTCGCTATGGGGGTGGGTGTTGGCTAGGTAGATATGTGAGAGGGGTGAGAGGGTAGACGAGGTCCAAGGCCGAGCAAGGCAAGGTAAAGCAAAGCAACCAATGCGAGTTCCGAGAGACCCCCAACTATGTCATATCATTGGGCATCTTTCGTCGCCTGATAACGTGTGTTCCGGTTTTACGCCCATATCGTTGAATGTCCCGAGGCTTGGTCGAGGTCTGGGCACCTCGCCGTATCCTGAAAAGCAAAGGATACTGGGTAGGCTCCCGCCAGTCAGCCCCATACTGGCAAGGAGGCGTCTAATGCATGTGCGTCATCGTGAAGGATCCCTGATATCCCATCTAGTGATAGTACCCATTCGATTGATTGGACGCATGCTGCTCTTGCTGTATGTACTCCTCAAAGTAAGGGTGGTTGCAAGCTGCCTTGGCCGAGATGCGTCCGGCAGGGTCGTAGACGAGCATCATCTCGAGAAGCTCGAGGCCGGCGTCGTCGAGGCTGTGGCAGAGGACATTGTTGTAGTCACGCTGCCACTTGGGGAAGGATGACTTGAAGTCGGGGTACGATGTGACACCGGGCCAGACTTCCTCCGAGGGTGTTCCAAGCGTCCTAGAGATAGTCAGTACTTGTAGTCGTGAGGTCGCATGGAAGTCAGTGCTCACCGGAAGATCTTGAAGATCTCGTCAATCTCCGAGTCACCAGGGAAGAGGGGCTTTCGTGTGCACATCTCGGCAAAGATGCAACCGACGGACCACATGTCGACGCCAGTCGAGTACTGACGTCCACCCAGCAGAATCTCGGGGGCGCGGTACCACAGGGTGACGACCTCGTGGGTGTATGTGCGCAGCGGAACACCAAAGGCGCGGGCAAGACCGAAATCGGCAAGCTTGAGGTTGCCCTCCTTGTCGATGAGGAGGTTCTGGGGCTTGAGATCGCGGTGCAGGATGCGGTGGGAGTGGCAGTACTTGACGCCATCGCAAAGCTGGAGCATGAACTTGCGGACGACTTGGTCACCGAGACCGAGCTGCATCAGATGCGGCGAAGAGCCCTCGGGCAGGGCCTTGCCTCGACCACCATCGCTCACGGGAAGAGCCTCCATGTACTTCTTGAGGTCGAGGTCGAGGAACTCGAAGACGAGGTATAGCTTGTGGCCATCGGCGTGCACGATGTTAAAGAGACGGACAATGTTGGGATCTCGCATCTCCTTGAGTAGGGAGATCTCGCGGATGGCGGTGCTGGGGACTCCTTCATCCTCAGCCTCGAGGCGGATCTTCTTGAGGGCGACGATGCGACCATTGTTGGCAAGGTCTCGGGCCTTGTAGACGACACCGTAGGTGCCTGAGGAGGGTTAGCATTGACCTTGGCGGTGACATGTCGACGGTGGGCGGTAGATGGCAACGCAACGAACCTTCACCAATCTTTTCCAACTTTTGGTAGTTCTCCATGGCTAGAACTCAGATGGGTGACAACGGGAGGGACAAGGAATGGCAAGGCGGACGAGTCGCCTTTGAAGGATACCAGCAGCGAAAGACCCTGCGTCTGTGGCGTCGATCGTCGTCGAGCTTGGGGTGGTTGTCGGTGGAGGAGGCTTGACTTGTGGAGGTCAAGATGGAGATGCGCGCATGCAGCAGAGGGACGTTGAATTTATCGTCGACACGGCGCGAGGGAGGCTGAATCTTTTTCGTCGGTGACCAGCGACAGCGAGGTGAAGTGTGATGACACGCGAAAGAAACAAAGGTTGTTGTTTCGGTCGAGAGTGAGGCGGCTCCAACGAAAGGTTCAGGTTGGCGGGGAGGAGGTTCCAATAGAATAGCTTGGGGACCTGGTCTCCAGCTACAGCGATTGGAAGCGGGGTGAGGAAGAAAGGAAATGAGATGGCGATTCCCGACTCTTGACCGAGAGTAACCAGCGAAAAAAGGCAAGTGACTCTTGTATAAACTCTCGTACAGATGCACCCAGGCCGTTAAAGATGGCCGTTTTTCTTGAATGTCGACTTTGCAGGTGGCTTTGTTTGTTCCTTCAGAGAAGGAAAAAATGCATCAAGTGTCACGAGTGTTTACTTTCTTTGTTTGGTAACGAGGGGCCTGCGCGTAGGTTGCCCGCGCCAGTAAAAACAACAAGACACCCCCAAAAGTCCGCTAAAGCTTCAGCGCACTCTCTCGTCCATGACAGCGGATTAGCGGACATGGCCGTCGACCTAACACTAGACTGGTTCTCTTGCGCTGTCAGCTCTGGCTGGTCAATGGCCCCGGGCCAATCATTGGCAAGAACAGCCTCTTCAATTTCGATATTTACAGCTTTGGCCTCGGGGTCACGGACGGCGAATCCGAGTGCGCGGAGCTGGCCAACGCGTGTCAGACGCGTTCTCTTGGGTCTCGGATAATTAGTGTTGATTCTGCTTCGGAAGGGGAGAATCATGTTTGATAGTGATCTCTGGCTGTGGCTGGCTGACATTAACAAAGGCATGCGCAATACAAGTCTGGTAGTTGCTATAAAGCTTCAACACCACGTATTGCATCACCAAACAAAAAGGAAGCCGTCTAGACCAACACATTGACGCAGACGCAAAAATAATCAACCGACGTGGGCCTGATTCGAACAGACGCCTCCGAAGAGAATAGATTTCTAGTCTATCGCATTAGACCACTCTGCCACCACGCCTTGTGGGATTGATTTGATGGCGGCGAGTCCGGTATTGTCGCTCAACTCCACAGACAGGGAGGGAGGATGTATGAGAGGAGAGGACTTGACATTCCAACTTGGGTGTTTTACATACATCTGCGGCTTCTACTGCAAGTATCTTGGGACTATGATAAGTCAGGATAGAATAATAGTAGCTAGTTGCAGTGAGGAAGCTTACAGGTCGGTGTTGCATGGAGCTAACCTAGAGGACTATGAGACATGACAGACACAAGAGTGAAGGAATGAAACTCTGGCCCGATCTTTAGTTGAAATTCACTAACGAGTCCGTCTCTGGTTGTGCAATGCTTGGGAATGAGTCTAGATGAAGACTACAAGCGAAGGGACAATGCATGTCCTCGTGGATTGCAGAAAACCGATCGATCCATAGCCTAGAGACAAACCGATACAGCAGCTTTCTTCCAGGCAGGGCAAAGAAACAAGGCAAAGATCTGACATTTTCCAGCCACTGTCTTACAGCGGGAACTTCAGTCATTGACAGTGAGGCTGACACCACGTCCACCTGGGAATCAAACCTGCCAGTGAATAAGTTGGCAAACTAGTTGAGATGGAATGACACCTCCATCATAGAGTCTAATAGAGTCTCATTTGAGGCATTCCTATCACCATTACCCTAATGTCAAACATGGTTACCCAGCGCCCATGTCTCGGCAACTACTAGTTGACACACCAACGCCAGCCTCACCTATCGACTCGTGTAGGTATCTGTCTCACGCGCTCTCCTTACGCCTTAGATCCAGTATCTTTTCCAACTTCAACGTCCCTTTGGCACCCCAGCCTGCCGGCCCAGCATCCACGTCTGGCCGCACGCTCATGTACCAGCTCCAGGCCCGTTTGTCTAGATCACTTTGGCTCAGTGTGTCTGCCCAGCTCGCAAACAGTAGCCGCAGGGCACCTAGCACGCGGCCCAGGTGCTCTTGTTTCTCCTCATTTGCTGCGGCAACTGTCTTCTTAACTCCTGTCTCTGGCGGCGCAAAGGCTCGGAGAATGTAGTTCCGCGCCCCTTCGGGTCGGTGGATAGCCATGCCCACCGTCGAGGTCGTGGGCTTCTTATCCTCCGTGTCGAGTGCCCACACAGGTTCTCCGTTGAGACTGGATATGCGCTTCTGAGATGACAGGGCGTCGTTGAGACACTCTCTCATGAGGCGCCATCGATCTGGGCCAAGCATCACGCCGCCATACCATCTCGTGAGCACAACCAGCGTGTTGCTGATGTCAAGTTCGCGCAATTGCTGAAGCAGGAAATTTCCACAGCCCGACTCGCCATCGTCAAAAGATGCCTCCTGTTTCAGGGGCGAGTTTCCAAAGCTTGTCCGGATAGCCCAGGCGTTGTGAGTCGCAGTTTCGAGCTCGGGTTTCTCGGCCATCAGAGACTTGAAAAGTGCTGGCCGTGCAGATGGTGATGACATGGGGATGACGTGAGCTATAAAGACGGATCCTTTCGAGCTCAGTTTCTGACTTGCGGTCCAGCCCTTGGGTTTCGGTTGGCTTCCTTGAAGTGTGACTGAAGAGGCGTTGGACGACGACGGTTGTGATGAGCCAGACCAGGTGTAGCCGCCTCGCTTGAGGACCGGGACTTGACGGCCCATGATGCTGATCTTTGGCTGGCCTTCCGGGATCTTTTGCTCACCTCCTGGAGGTGCCTTTTCAATACCTATGCTCACAGCTTTCGACCGCGAGTTGGCGCTCACCACGGCCTGAGCCAGACTCAACCGGCTGCTTGGTGGTTGCTCTGGCATTGTGAATCGCAACAACTCAACCACAAACGCCAACATCAGGGGCGCCCTGTTCGTCACAACAGTCGTGTTCCGGATAACCTCTTCGTCCTCCTCTAGTGGTAGTTCCAGCGCCGCCTCGAGTTCATCACCAGACATGGCGCTGTAGTCAAGATCCCGTCGATGCGCCTCCAACTTGGGCTTCTTCGCCCCAGCACCGACTCCCCCATCCTCCACCGCGCGCTTCCCGCCGGACTTCTTCCCATGCGCCTTGCACGCCGCGTGCAGGCTCTTTGCCGCCTTGGCATCTCCGCCGAGGGCTTCCTCGACCGTTGCCAGGGGCGCATCGGCGATCTGCGCGATGCTGGGTGATTAGACGCGTCAGCCTTGCAGAGGTTAGGGCTGGGGGTGGTTTAAGGCAGACCTTCGGAGGTTCTTTGTCTGGAGGGCTTTTACCTGGCCCATGGCGGCCATCATGGACATTTTGCGCGCCGTGAGCAGGCGTAGCAACTCTTGGAGGTCATTCTGAGTTGCCATGGTTACGGCGCCGCCAGTAGGAACAAAGAGATCTGATGGTGAACTAGTCGCGATTATAGAGTGCTCTAGTTTGTTGCCATGTCAGAGATTTGATAGACGAGTTGTCGATATGGTTGTAAGTCACAAGTTCAATCCCCTCCGTTCACGATCCGTCGCGATGAGCTGCCTGCACCCCCAGAATCGGACCCACTGTTCGAACCGGCCTGTCGGATGGAGCCGACCCGCTCCGGGGCGGGAACCCCGTTGGGCGGATTTTGAATCTATTTTCGCACAGTCATTCATTCAAACCTCAGAGTCACGACGTTCAACAGCTGCGCCGGTCGCAGTCTCGCCCAATTCCTATTCCCAATGCATATACGACAAGTAACTCGATGATATCCCCGACTAGAGGCCTCATCGCGAGGTCCGTTCGCTCTCAATGGCGCCTTGCGAGCTCTTCCTCGCGAGCTCCCCGCCCCTCAAAGACACCACACAAACCTCCGCCCAAAACTACGAGACCCTACAAGCCGTATATTCCCTTCAAAGCAGTCAATTGCCTCTGACTTGACATCCTAACACTATCTACAGTAAACCCCAAGCTTCTTCACAACCGCCGCCGCCTCCCCCTCCCCCTCCGAAAGCTGAAACCCTCCTCGATCTCTGGCGCTCGACCTGGCTCCCTCTCACCGGCGCAGCCCTCGCTGCTGGCGCCCTCGGCTTCTACATATTCGGCACCGTCGCCGCGTCCTTCAAGGCTTGTCCCTGCAGCGGACCATGCGAGCACTCCACCCCGACCGGCCGGCCGCCGGCGCTCGACGGCGACAACGCCGAGCAGTTTGACAAGGAACTCAACCTGCCCGAGTGGTGGATGGGCATCACCGGTCTGCGGAAGCGTCTCGCCGCGCGTGCGACGGGACATGTCTTGGAGCTAGCCATGGGCACGGGACGAAACCTCGAATACTACAACTGGGAGCCACTGAACGAGCGTGTGTCGGAGGCCAAGGGGGAAAGGCAAGGCAAGGCTGGCGCTGAGGCGCCTCACGGGATAACATCATTTACCGGCCTCGATATCTCGGTCGACATGCTCGACGTCGCCCGGAAACGCCTCGTCAAGACCGTCCCGCCCATGAAATCATCCGCCCCGATCGTCCGCGCATCCACCATGGCCGACCATACCGGTGGTCAGCTCTCCTACCTCGACGACCAGCTCCGCCTGATCCATTCCGACGCACACCATCCTCTCCCCGGGCCCTCAACACCATCGACGAAATACGATACTGTTATTCAGACGTTTGGTCTGTGCTCCGTGTCAGACCCTGTCGCCGTTCTGACCAACTTGGCGTCAGCTGTCAAGCCAGGATCAGGGCGCATTATCCTCCTGGAGCATGGAAAGGGCTGGTATGGCATCGTCAACGGCTTACTGGATAAGAACGCAGGCAAGCATTTCGAAAAGTACGGCTGTTGGTGGAATCGAGACATACAGGGTATCGTTGAAGAGGCTGCCCTTAAGACGCCTGGCCTCGAAGTGGTCAAGGTGGAGCGGCCCAACATCCTTCAAATGGGCACCCTGGTCTGGGTCGAGCTCCGAGTGAGCGAAAAGGACCGATCATGATGCGTGCTCACCGCCTTGGGGCCATGACGTTTCAAGGGGACTTGAGTGGGAGAAAGTGAGAAGGGCTTGTAAAATATGGCTATGTACAGTATTATCCAAGACGTAACGTAGAGAAGCTCAATCTGAGTGGCATTGCACATTTTCCAATCCAAGATACGCGCGCGTCCTTTTTATGCGCCAAATAAATCAAGTCATGAGGGATCTCCCCCGATCCCCAATCCCAATCCCATCCCCAACCAAATCAATCCAAAACACCAGGCAAGTCTAATAGTACAAATACTTCCGCAGACCCCGCTCCATGCAATTAATATGTATGTATCGTATATCCGCCGTCGCAGACAAGGCGGAGTCGTCATCTCAGTCATCCTCTTGTAACTCCTTGCGCCTGCCCAAAGGAGTTGTCGTCGTTCAGCATGCGTCAAACAAGCAGTCGATCTCGTCAATCTCGATGCTTTCGCATGGCCTATCCCATTCCATAAGCTTGCTGAGCTTCAGCCAGTTGTCTGCCTCTTCGTCTTTGCGCGCGCTCGGTGTCATTGTCGACATCGGCTTCATGGCGGGGCTGGTGAGGGAGGCAGTCGAACCAAGCATGAGGTGCTCGCCGAACCAAAAGTCGTCGCGGTAGCCATACTCGGAGGTATGGGTGCGGTCGTTGGTCTCGGGAACAGGCGCCTCTTCCGTAAACTTGCGTTTCAGCAAGAAATCAGCCGTCTGGGTGAACTCGCGCTCATCCTTTTCCAGAGGCGGCGAGTTGCGACGGCTGTCGCGGCGGTTTGGTACGTAGCGGTGATGGGAGGGAAGAGAGCCAATGGGAGTGGCGGGCATGGTAAGGTCATCGTCGCCTTCGTCAAAGTTGTGATCCGACAGATCCACCTCGGGCGATGGGCTGAGCTCACGCCGTCGGGCATCTGTGTCATCTGAACCGGAATCGTCCGTCAGCGATACCGAAGGAGTATCGAGGGCGCGACGAGAGGGCACGACGGAGCTGGGGTCTGGAATAGGCTGACGAGGGCAGGTAGTGAGGAAGAAGTAGGTTCTCCGAGGATGGACGCTCTCGAGTTCTTTGGCAAGAGGGCATGGTTTTTGAGCGCTCCAGCATGTGCGCTTCAGATACGAAGCCAACCGTGAGGAAATAATGGCACAGGGGTTGGCGGAGCTATGATTGGAATGTTAGCGCACGGGAGGCGGAGGGGTTGAGGGGTGTGAAACTCACTGTTGGACAGAGGCGAGACGTTGAGCCAGAACGGTCGCCAGCTCTTTGACAAGATGAGGTCGGTTTCCAGTTGACTGTAGTTGAATAATAACAGCCTCGACAATGTCGTCTTTTACCGCCTCGAGGTCAATCTTGGACTGCTCGATGTCTAGGTCAAGGCTCGAGTCCGGTCTTGGCGAAGGAGGCGGTGTCTGCTCAATGGCAACGTCGTCGGCGTGCGATCGCTTCTGTCGCTTGCTGGGATGCGATTCGGAGCCCTCGGTGCCAGATGTGGGTGGCGACAAGGCGGGCGAGGCAGAAGAGGACGACGATGGCCGTGAAGCGCTCTTGGAGGCAGCAGCAGCAGCAGCGCGAGCGGCGTGCGTCATGGGAACGTGGATGCCCAGACTGGGTAGAGAGAGCGACTTGCGGCGCGTATTGTAAGGCATGGTGATGATGTCTAGGCGAGAAGAGGGGTTTTGGGGTGATCTATTTGCGAGAGGAGCCAAAGTCGACTTCCATGGATCGGTTGCTGGGATGGGACGGTTGTTGAAGAGCAGGCGAGCTGTCTATCCGCACGTGTTGAAGGTAGATCGAGAGATCTATCGGGTCTATCGATCTAGAAGAGGCGGTGGTGACGAGCTAGCTGGGGATGAAGAGACGAGGAGGTGAAGGAGGAGGAAAGTCGCAAGGGGATACCGAAGGGGTGGGATTGTTTGTTGTTGACGGGATCTGAAGGGTCGAGGGGGTGGAGGAGAGGAGGAGGAGAAGAGAGCGGTCTGTCTACGGGGGGGTCAACTACAGGAAGGAGCAAGGGAGCGGCGATGGATGGATGACAAGCACGAGGAGGAACATGGAAGGGGATGGGATGGGGGCGGAAGGTGGGCGACGGACAACTGGGGAAGGCACAACGGAGCTCTCAGGCAGTCAATGAATCAATGCTTGTAAGCTGATAGGTCCAAAGGTAAGGTACTCGGATCCATCACGGGCTGGAGACTTGCAGGAGCAACGCCTCCACCTTTTTTTCTCTGAAGGTGAGTGATGAGGAGGGAAGAGAAGAAGAGGGACACACAAAAAAGTGTGTGTGTGTGTGTGTGTCTGTCCCCCAGGCAAAGAAAGAGCACGAGAGCTCGAACTTTTTTTTTCGTTTCAGGAGGCGCCCATTGGCTGGCACTGGCTTGCATGGCTGCCGTGAGTGGGGCGCGCTAGACGTCAGTGGGTCCAACCTACAACCTAGCTAGTGGGCATCTGGGAAGATCCATGTCCATGGCTGATGGGGACCCCCTGCAACTGTACATCCAGCCGCAAGAGAGAGGGAAAAAAAAAAAGCAAGAGGCACAAGAAGGGAAAAAAAAAAAAAGTTGTTCGAGGAAGGAGGGGGTTCCGCAGGCAGATGCAGGCAAAGAGCGCGCACTCTTCAGGCAGCGGTGGCCCTAACCTCAGCCCAAGCAAACATGTTGAAGAGAGACTTGATTGTTTAACTTGCCCCTTTTTTTCTGTTCTGTTTCTTGATCATAGCAAAGGCAATTGATGAGAAGAGGCAACAATCACGGCGGCTCAATCATGGCCTCGGCATTACGTTTACAATTTTCCGTCTGACTCGCCCAGCGTCTTCTGCTTCTTTTCTGTTTCGAGTTTAGCCCATGCTACTCCAACGAAACCTCGCGATCGAGCCTCGCCTCATCCCTGGCAGCAGAAAAAAAGCAGCCGCTCGCTCGCTCGCTGTTTTTTTCCCGCCTCACCCGCCTCCTTCTGGCCCTTCCGGCCGCCGGGCCACCTCGGGTCGGAGAGGGGACCGTGGTCTCTCGTTAGTTTGTAGCGCTTGGGGGGACCCTGAAATCCCATCGGACCTCTTTTCTGGGTCTTTTTTGGGGGGAGGAACCGCCGAGGAAGCGAACTCTGGGCTCCGGACGTGGAAGCGAACTCGAAGAGCACACCGCATTGTTGCTCTCTGGTTCCGTGCAACCAACTTACACCGCATGCCCTGCGCTTATGCTGCTGTATCATGCACGAGCGTCACAGCGAATGCAAAAGGGTCCTGGGCTGGTAGGTACTTGCAGTAGGTACGGAACGGATACGGTTCAAGGCAATGTCCCTACCAATGCAATGTACCCACCCTCATCTTGAATTCGATGGAGATGACGAGTGGGCCGAATCATCTCGAGGTCCCTCTCTTGACTCCATCCCGCCGTCGCCCATGGCAATTTCTTGTCGCCGAGGACTGGTGTTGCAGATGTCGATACGTATGTAACTGCGCGTGGTCCCCATCCATGCCAGGCCAAGTCCCTGGCGCAAACTGATGTGTAAGAGAAAATGTCTCGACTGTCCAGCCTCGACGACCAATCACGGCGCCGGTAATTCGGTGTCGTTTCCCTTTCTCTCTCTTCCTGTAAATCCCTCCCTCCCTCTCCAGTGTACGAGTCCTGGTGGATTTCAAGCCGCGGCATCCGAATCTTCTTCTTTGACCCATGGCCACGGCTTACACGCTTGGCGAGCGAGGTGGTCAGTTCTTTTCCAACCCTGTATTCCCTCTGTGTAAGTCGCGGGCGGGTTGTTTGTGGCCCATTGTTGTCGATAATGTCTCTGGCGTTCATTTCAACCTCTAATTATTATTGTATCGTTTCCCGGTGACATGCTGCTGCTGGAACAGTTCGTCTCAGCCCTTGTCTGACATGAGACATGCCTTTTGTCCGCCTGTTCAATCTTGACTTGCACACAACAAACACGATCAAACATCCAATTCTCGTACATGACTTACATAGGTACCTGGTCCAGCACCGACCACCGAACAGACCCTGGCCCCTAACAGCAACCCCTCCTTCGCCTCGCCCTGGCTGCGTCGTCATCGTCATCTCTAAAAAAGGATTCGCCTCCTCCTGATCGTCCTTTCTTGTCCTCCCTCCTTGAACCGAGTGATTGGCACGAACACTTACCCTACACTGCAACCTCGAAACAGCAGCAACATGTCACTCTCCAAGCTGAGATGCCACGAGGTGGGCTTCCATGCAGCTACTAGCTCACGCCCCTTGCCGCGCCAGTCTCCAACTGACATGGCCCATGGATCTCTCCACTTGCGCCTAGACCAGACTTCGACCTCTCCCTGATGGATCTCGCCCAAGCTCCATCTTTCTGGCTGAGCAAACCCCCCGAAACCGGGTCAACACCCATGCCGTATCGTCTGATGTTGTTGTTAGTTGACTTACGCCGCGCTCTTCCAACGAGGCTGGCATTGCCGAAGGACGGCCTCGGATATAAGTCGAGATGGAGAGTCAGTCTTGTAAATACTACTGTACGGAAAAAGTCATTTCCCCTTCATCCACATTCCACAGCTCAAATCTCCGCCCTCACCAGCAGCCCTCCACCTGTGAAGTCATTGGCGATAATCAGAGCTGTAGATCATCAATCCCTTTCCCTTGCAGCTCCCTCGACACTCTTCACGTCCTAGCGCCAACAGCCCATCGTTCTCCCTGCCTCGAGGCGTGCCGCCTATACCGTCCGCGCTGCCTCAGGCCGGACCGCGAGGCTCTGTTCTCCAATTCGTCAGATCACCCCCCCTCCTCGTCGACACAAGGCGTCGGCTGTTCCGCTCCGCTAGACTTTGGTGCCTTACACAAGTGTAGAGGCCATGGGCGGTGGGACGGCACTTGGCGTGGCCGGGTCGGCTGATTGAGTTACCCTACACCGATGGGCTCAACTCTCCTGACTCAGGCATCGCCTATCATGCCCTCTTTGCTTTTTGCTTCACCTCGACCCCACCCCACCAACATTTTCACTTCGTCACATCCGGCTGCTATCATTCTGGTGACGTCTGCGTCTAGATTACAGTACAGTAGCATCCGACACCAGCCTCATCCAGCCAAGCCATGGAGTTTCCCTTTGTAACTCTCGACGTCTTCACCACGACCCGTTATCGCGGAAACCCCCTCGCCGTGGTCACCATTCCCGCCGATGTCCCAAAACCCTCGCAGGAGCAGAAGCAGACAATCGCCCGCGAGTTCAACCTCTCCGAGACTGTCTTTGTCCACGACGTCGACCCAGATGGCCCCGAGAGTGATGTCACCCGCCGAGTGATCGACATCTTCACCACTGACGAAGAGGTTCCCTTTGCTGGCCATCCCACTATCGGCACTGCCGTCTCGCTTATCCCCCAAGGCGTCAATACCGTCATCACAAAAGCAGGCCCAGTTGCTCTCGTCCAGACTCGCCCTGGCCATATCCAAGCTGCTATCCCGCACAACGTTCGTCGTCATCGTAGAACCCTCGCCCAACTGCCCTCTCCCGCACCAGGCCAGCTCTCTGCCGACCCAGCGATCCGTCAACTTGAGCTTGAGGCCCCACTCTTCAGTATCGTCAATGGTTTATCGTTTGCGCTCATCAACCTGCCCGACCTGGAGCACCTTGCCAAGGTCCGGACATGCGTCGTGCCCTTCTCTGTCGATGGGCTTCTCGATGACGACTGGCAGACTGGCCCCTTGTTCAAGTACTACTACGTGTTTACTGGTCAACGTCAAGAGAACGGAGTAGACATCTTCTCCATCCGCACAAGGATGATGGAAGCAGCAATGGAAGATCCTGCGACGGGTAGTGCTGCTTGTGGCCTTTCCAGCTTTCTCACCCTTCAGCAGCCCGACCTTCAAGATCAGACCTTTCGTTATGAGATTGACCAGGGAGTCGAGATGGGTAGGGAGAGTAACATCGTAGTCCAAGTCACGGCGAAGGCGTCAAAGATCGACAAAGTCGAGCTCTCAGGGACAGCTACCACAGTGATGAGAGGCCATGTCACCATATGAGGGTATACGCTGGTCATCTCGACAATATTTATATGCTTTCGCCCAAAAGTGATACAGCTTCGTTCGTGACCAACCATGCGCCTGGTGTTGTTTTCCGACACATCCTAAAACTACTATCATACAGTGATACAGTATTACAGCAAAATGTGATGGGGTCATGAACCGCCCCGTCCCCCCAGACGAGGTTGTCCCTGGACCGCAAAGACACTGCTTCTCTATAATTCTCACTTCTTTTTGGACCCAACGCCCCTCCCTCTCTCAACTATGTGCCGTCCCAAACCAGAAAAGTCCACCAATGGCATGTGCTTCCGTATAGGTTCGTTCCTCCTTGTGCCGTTATACCCAGTTCCCGCCATATAGTCAGTCACATCATGCATCTTAACCTCGTTGAACCACCTGGCCAAACTTCTCAGCAACCTGCCATGGCACTGTTAGCCTCCCGGAAGTCTCTGCCAAACACGCCTCAAACCTACCTCAGGAATCGCCTTAATGAAAGGGAGCTCAAAGAAATTGTACTTGTCGCACTTGACAATCTCCACAACCGTAAACAGCAGGCCCCACGGCTGCGGCCAGAAACTAACCAGCCGCTCGAGGAGGACCCGCGTGATTCCCTGTCGGATCTCCGTCTCCTCGGGATCCTCCAGGTCCTTGCTGAAGATATAGAGGAGGGCCTGGCTGAAAAAGTCGGTGTGCGCGTTGGGGAAGCGTAGCTGGTTCACCACGCTGACCAAAAGATAGTACCTGGCCTCGGCAGGGAGTTCGTGGATGATGAGGGACAGGGTTGAAACCTCATGCTCGTCTCCAGATACTGTGACAGCCGTGCCAGCCTGAGCTGCCTGGTCCGCGGCGTGCTGCCCAATGTAGATGACCACGGCATTGATGACGGTAAGGTTGACTGCAACAGGTACATGGCCGTATGTTGTCACCTTGGGAGCGTTGTGTGTCATGGAGTGCGTGATGTTAGCCACAATGTCCTCTGACGGGCCACTCTGGAGGGCCTGGTCGACAACGGCCAGTAGGCCAGCATCTCGGAGGATTGCAGTGGCCTCGTTCACCAGGCCGGGATGGACCCTGGACTCGTCGGATCGATCCTTGGCATTCATCTCGACAAACTTGAGGCTCTGCTGTGGGTTGGCGGCCAGCACGGCGTTGATCAATTGTGTGCAGTGCGGCGGGATGCTGGCGCAGATTCTGACGTGGTTTGCCGCGACGAAATCGGGGAAGTCGTGTTGCAGGATGATCAGAAGCTTGAACGCGGCTCGGTAAATGTCCTTGGCAATGTTGGATACTTCAAACACCTTCAGTTGATCTCCAAGAGACTCAAAGAGCTGGCACACGAGGTCGACGAACACTCCCCATCCGGCACCATCGGGCAGTTGGAGGAGTACCGGCATGAAGGCACGGTGCTGAACAAGAGAGAGCCAGCCATAGGTAAAGCCAGGAATGAGAGCAGGGCCCATGCCGGCAAGTCGGGAGGCGATCCTGAGCAAAATGTCGCGGCGCTCCTCTTCAGAAAAGTCCTCCGAGATGGCGTGGATCTCGTGCAAGAGCATCGACAGCAGTCGGAAGAAGACCCTCTGGTTAAGCTGCTCCCCTCGCTTGACGCTGTGATGGTTGAGGACCAGTGTGATCAGCGCCATGGTCGAGTCGACAAATGACGCTCGCGTGGATGATGTGTCAAACTGCAAGCTGACAAAGGTTCCAATCAGTTTGGCGAGCGCATCGACGGTGATGTAGACATCGGTGAGAGCGCCAGGGTGCATCGTGTGCTCGAATCGCTCAACCGATGTATCGATGGCGGTACGGAGAAAGACAAAGAAATCATCACGGTCTCGGATAACCTGCTTGGCCTGCAGTTGTTGCACAAAGATCGATCCAGACGCGTCCGAAGCATTGTGGTTGTTGCACAGGTGAACCCACTCGTCCAGCACATAGTCCATCTGATCTTGTCGATATAGTGCCTGGTCGTCTGCCTGCGAAGGATGCGACAATCCAGAGCCGATCAGCTTGGACCTGACTCGTTGACCAATAGCCGAGCTGGGATCTTCTCTGATCCAGGCCCATGCTGCCTCCAGCGTCCTGACAAAATCAGCATAAAGCGCGATAGGGCGGTTGTTGAGAAGCGTAAGGTCAAGCATATGCTCCAAGAAGTCGAGCGAGCCCTCCTTACGGGCCTGGAGGGCCTTGGACATGGCAAGATCGATGTTCCTCCAATCCAACAAGTCAGTCCGAGTTAATGCCGCTAGCAATGGTAGGCTCAAGAAGGTGGGCCCTGGTTGTTGGCTGAACAGAGCCCGGACACGATTGTTAAGTGCAGGGCCGGATATCTTTCTCAACGTCTCCAAAACATGAACCAGACTCTCGAGCGTCAAATTGTCCTCTACCGGCGAGAAGATAATCTGGCTGATCTGCTCAGCGGCGTATATGGCGAATTCCTCCGAGTTCTGCGATGTCTTGATGATGTGCTGAACCAAAGCATCGACAACGTCCAGGACAGGATGGGGTCGTGGCAGGCCTTGGAAATGATCCTCGCGAGCCTCGGTTGCTACCCTCAGGAGTTCCTGAAGTAGCTTGTTAACTCGCTCAGCTAGGCCGCGGACATCCATGGTGAACCCAGGCGACCTTCCGTTAGACATGGCATTGGCTCCTGTGTGGACCGGGGCATAGGGCTGCATCTGAGTGCTTAGATGTTGCTGAATCGCAGGGGTTTCGGCAGGAGTTGGTATATTGGGCATAGCCGTGAATTGCTCCTGCAAGACCTCGTTGGCGAGAGATCTAGTCGCGTCGGATGTCGAGGGACCGTGGGAGGGAGCAGGGGCAGCGGCGCTGCGGGGTTGTCGAGCAAAGTCCTCGTATATGGCCATCTGGTCGCTGTTCAATCCGTTGCTGGTTGGCGAGAGCTTGTACGGGTGCGGGATGGTCATGGCCCAGCGGCTGAGACTCGAGTCGAAGTAAGGCTCGTTGGGTCGCTGCATTCGGTGTCGTCGACGAGCTTCCAGTTCTCCCTCCATCATCTCCTCAATCTCAGGCACCGCCCTTTCCTCTGCCTGCTTCTCGATGATGTTGCAGGCCAAGTCGAGGTTGGAGTTGACGCACATGATTATGGTACCCTCTGGCAGACCTTGAGGAATGTCGTTCGACAGGTTCCGCATGTAATTGGTAAAGTTGGCTCGAAGTGGCTCCTTGGACGTAACAAGCGCGAGGCTTCCCGCTGTGGCTTTCACCATATTGATAGCAGAGGTTCGCACGCGGTTCTCATCGGGCTCGGTAGCGAAATCCTTGTGAATCATCTGCTGCGTTGAGATGGCAGCAATAGTGACGGACCGGTCCACAACAGGCTGAATGATATCCTGCAGGGCTCGACTGAGGGCAGTCCGCACAATATCGTGGAGTCGGGTGGAGGTGACAACCATCTCGTTGGTTGGGGGAATATTAATGAGGGGGCCGAGGTCTGGAATAGTCGGTGCAATGGCCTGGGGGAGAGGCCAGCGCCGACGGCGGATCCCATGCCGTTCAGAGATAGATTTTCAAAGGCATCTATCTGTTCTTGAGGCAGAACATCCGCTGGTTCCTCGATGACCGGTCGGTTGAGGATTTCTCCCGAGGGCTCGATGCTCTTGTGATCGAGATTCAAACCCTTGCAAAGGACCTCAATCTCGAACTTGAGATTCAGCTTCAGCTCAGCATGATGGTACAGCTCGATCAGTAGGTGGATAATATCCATCAGCCAAGGGTTGGGAGGCCGGAATACCGCCGATGTGGCACCTTGGACAAGGACTTTGCACACAAAAGGGATGACGACGATAAGCCTCTTCGTATCATGCGCTTCGATCAGTAGCTGCTTGAATGCAATGTTCCTGTGCTTGATCGGTCGATCGCGCGCAAGAGTCATGAGACCGAGCCAGCCGCCGAGATTCTTGAGATGCGTTCTTTCCGTAGAGTTTTGCATCGTAGCCTCTGAGTTAAGCATGCGGGACACGCTGACGTACGTCTCACGCAGCACCTCGCCCCAAAGGGACGTGTCCTCCAAGAGCCGGACGAGTTCGAGATACACATGATGGTAGTTTGGCTGCATCTTGGCACGCTCCTCGACAAGCTGGCAGGCGAACCATTGCTGATGCCTTCGCTCCAGGGTCTCTCGCAGCTCGCTGGACATCGATACCAGTGTTCCTTCCGTGATGTTGTTGAGAACAAACTGGACCTTATCCTGCTCGACTTCGTTGGGGTCTTCGAAATCCATCTCGGGGGCCGGGGGGTCGACATTGATGGAGGAGAAAGCAGGAGCCTGGCGCTCTGCATTGGCTTGTTCTTCAGAATTTCCATTGGGAAACGTGTCTCCTGGATAGCCGACTCCATGTGGCGTTCCCGCTCCGTTCGGGCCGCGAGAAACATCTTCTTCATGCTCCATCACGACCTCCTCGGCCTTCTTGTGCGCTTCTGTTCCCATAAGTCCCGGGATTAGGACTAACTGCCGACAGAAAAGGGGCCATTCCCGGAACCGGACTAGAAGTTGCATCAGCGCTTGCAGACCGAACTTGTACATGGGATCCTCGGGCACATGGTCCCTAACTGCTTCCAAGATCATCCCAAGTCCTATCTGGAGAGGCAGCCCTGAAATGAGCTTGTGCGAGATGATGCCGCCAAACAACACGGCTGTTGTGGCAAGGGCTTCCAGTGGATAATCGACGTAATGGCTGTACTCGTCGAAAAGCCCATGAATCATGCATGCAAAGACATCTTGATCCAGGGCATCCTTGGAATGCTTGTACCGATCAAGAACCTCGACGATGTTCCGAACCTGCATCTCATCGCTGTACATCTTTTTGTAGTGCTCCTCCATCTTACTGTTAGCGGTCGGGGGAAGGGCATTTCCATCCTTGCCATTGGCGTCGATGATGTCGTCGTAGCCTTCGCCATAATTGATCAGTCGAGGGTACGCTATAATGCAGTGCCGCTGAATTATGATGAGTTCCTGGACAGGACCCTTGGGCAAGAGATCTTCGAGGATGTGTAATAGCGCTGATACGGTTCGAACCTGCAGAGTTGTCGTAGTCTTTGCAAGCGGTTGCCCATCAGGGCCGCCTCGTTGGTATTGGCTTTCTAGGTTGGCCTTGATCATTAGGAATTGCAGGAGAGTGCGAGACATCTCGTTTCCCCGGTCTGCGTAGAATCGTGCCCACTTAGACAGGTCTAGATATCCCTCAGCGTGAGCCAGCGCAGCCAAGTCGATACCGAACCCGTTGGCTAGGTACACAAGCGAATCCAACCAGTTGTGCTTGACTGCATGCTCAAAAACAAGGGGAAGATCAACAGGCTTGATGGCGTGCGCGTCAATCAAGCGCTGCGTTACCCACTCCTTGTCCTTCTTCCACAGGCTATCGAGAACAAAGTCGTACTCAGGTGAGCGCTTGTAGAGGAAGTTCTCGAACAAGGAATTCAGCGTATCAACGGCCATTGCTGCCCAATGCTGGCGAGGGACCTCGAAAGCGGAAACGAGAAAGATGTCGAGATTCGGGACAACCACTTCTTGAAACAGCCTCTTCGCTTCGACGCTCGTGGAGGCCACAACGGAACTAAGTGCGACGTTGAAGATTGAGGAGAGTGCAGCCACAGAAACGAGCGGATGCTTGACAGCCACAGCAGCTCGCTCGCGAACATTGGGAGGGGAGTTTGCATAGTCGTCTAGGGTAATACTGCGCCGAAGCCCAGGGATCGTCGTCGCGTCAAGCTGTTCGGGGGTTAGGGAGGCGTATGCGCTGACAAAGGATAGCTGCGCCTCTGGATGCCTCCACACGCCACCCCAAAGCCGCTGGATGTCCAGATCAGAGTTTGGGTCTTGCGCTATTGGCAAAAAGGCGTTGTAGAGACGCAAGAACTGCTGAGAAGAGACCCTAGCGGACGGCTGATCGAAATAGCCAATCACCTCCATCCAGTCAAAGGATTTCGGCAGTACCCTCCTGAGAGCCGCCACCAGGACGTCGGGGTCATGTTGCGGGGTTTGGGTGATAGTTGTGAACGTCAGGGCGGCGGAGACTTGTTCGGCGTTAAGCTGTAGGTTGCTGGCACGGTTCTGTAGATACGAGACACAAGTTTCCTCGTCTCGCGTGAATTCGATGCCGGTTTTTTGGAGGTACCGAACCAAGCCATTAGAAGGTCGATCGGCGAGCACTCTGCTCAGGTCAAGAGCAGCTAGAACCTCGGAAGGCGGCGGTTGATCCACGCTAATATATCGCTTTGCGAGGTAGCTCTCGAGATCTCGACGAGAAGAAGGATTAAAGCTTGGAGGGTGATACTGAAGGAATCGGTCGATGATTAGGGCGATGAAGGAGGGGGTAAGGTCAGCATGGGCTTCGAGTTCGGGTCGAGAGATGATATCAACAAAGGTTGGGAAGTTTGTCGAGAGTATAGCATCGGCTACAAAGAGGATGAGTCTGTGGTTGCGGGATAGTGTTGGACAGGATGCTCACCTTTGGTTTTCAAGTCGGTTCGGGAGCCAAGCTTGAAGGCCAGAGCTAACAGGGTCTTTTCCAAGGCGTCGAGCTTGAAATGCTCCATAAAGGTCGAGAGGTCAAAGTCGCGGAAGATGTCTTCAGTGCCGCTCTCAATTGACTCGGCGATCTTGCTCGCTTGCTCTGGATCGTGCGCAATCTTCCGCATCTCGCCGACGAGGATGTGATAGTTGCCTGGATTCGAGACAGGCCTGTTGAGGCCGGGGAATATCTGCGGCGCATTGCCGGCGACAAGCCGGGTGAAGTACTTTGAGAAGACTTCCATACCGTGTTCATCGATGAGCTACAAAGAGGTTGCACCGTCAGCAAGACGCGGTGGCTGAGATGGGATAGGACCCAACCTTCTTCAATTGGTCAACCTGCAATTCCCACTTGGCGCGGTCCTTATCCTCCTTGATGGTGCTAAGCAGAAGATAGACCTGGGCCACGACAATCTTGGTCAGGGAGTTGGTGCCCGTCGGACTGCTGGCGCTTGGGCTTGCGCCAGCACTGAGGATGGCGGCCTGCGATGGGTGGGGAGAATGGCTCGAACCCGTCTGAAGAGTCTGCGCAGGATTGGGCGAAAATGATCCCGCTCGAGGTGGTGGGACCATGGAGGTGTATTCGCAGCGTTGGGGGATGAAAAAAGGGAGCGCCTGCCCTCGGAGTGGTGGCAGACCGTGAGGCTCAGGAAGCGAGCGGGCGAGTGAGTCTGTGAGAGGAAGAGTCGATATAGAGGATTCCTACATGGGGGAGCGGCAACGCGGGACAGCGATCGGGATCGAGAGGGGGAGGCTCGAAACGGGGGAGGCTCAAGAGGGGAGCTCGAGAGCGCGCGATCGTGCAACCGAAGTGGCAGCCGGGAGGGGACTAGAGAGCCTGACTCGACTTGCGGGTGGAGGTGCGTGTCGTGTCCAGTGATTGTCGTCGCGAGGGGTACAGCGCCGAGAACGCAGCGTATTAGGAAGCTCTGGGGGGAGCCTGAAGCGGTTCGGCGTCGGTCGACGAACAAGCCGTGATGAATATGCGTATTGATAGTTCGTCAAGAGTTGTCCATACATACACGAATGGAATGGATGTGGTTGGGGTTAGGTGCTCTGTAAGGTAGGTCGGAGGATAAGGTAAGGTCCTGAAAATGACAATGCACCGGATAAATCCCGGTCCTACAAAGTCGGGGTCAGCCTTCCCGCCACGGCAGCCCGCATCACGTGCTTGGGGGTCGACACACGACCGTCGTCACTCGGCCGTGTCTGCAGTGCCAGCGACGCATGGCCCGTGCTTCTTGGTTGTCCCATCAACCGTGTCCACGCCACTCTAAACAATGCCAGGGCCAACCACCTGGCGGTCCCATCCTCCTTATCACAGCTCCATGGAACGCTATAGCTCATGTTTCGCTTTCTCCATCTGAAGCTTGGAGTGTAGTGCGACTGAGGCTGGTCCCTTTACCGTCCTTCTGTTTTTCCAACATCAATTATTACACAACACTAGTCTGCCCGTTCGTTGACTTATTCCAGGCAAGATGCCTGCGTCAACGATAGAATCACCAGCCGTTGCGCTGTCTTGTAAGGAAGCTTGCCTCGCTCTCGATGGACAAGAAATCACTAACTGGAGCAATTGCAGTCGCAAACAACTTCTGGGGCAAGGACGATGCTGGAGTTACACCACTGCTGACTCGCATGGCAGCAGCCAAGACGACATGCGATGAACTAAGGGCATTCTACGGTGGTATGTCAAGTCTGCAAATTCCTTCTCAGGGTTTCACTTCTAACGCATGTCTCTACAGCGCGAGCATCGATCGAGGAAGAATACGCCCGCAAGATGATGAACTTGTGCCGGAAGCCGTTGGGATCCCAGGAGACGGGTACCCTGAAGACATCACTGGATACTGTCCGAGGCGAGGTCGAGCAAATGGCCAAACAACACCAGAACATCTCTGCGGAGATGAAGAGTGAGCTTGAAGAGCCGCTCGCCGCCTTCACCGGTGGCATGAAGGAGCGTCGCAAAATTATTCAGAACACCGTCGAGAAGCTACTCAAGACGAAGACGCAACAGACACAACATGTCAACAAGGTTCGTCAACCAACCGTTGGTAATTCTAGTCACATAAATGTTAACATAATGATAGACTCGAGACAAGTATGAGCAAGAATGCCTGAAGATCAAGGGCTACTTGGCTCAAGGCCACATGGTCATGGGCCAGGAGGAGCGTCGGAACAAGGCGAAGCTAGAAAAGACGCAAATCAGCCTCGCAACATCCAACACAGAATATGAGAACGCTGTCAAAGCCCTGGAGGATACGACAGCAAGATGGAACCGTGAGTGGAAGGCGGCGGCCGACAAGTTCCAAGACCTGGAAGAGGAGCGTCTGGACTTTACCAAGAGCAGCCTGTGGACTTTTGCCAACATTGCTTCCACGGTTTGCGTTAGTGACGACTCGTCGTGCGAAAAGATTCGACTATCTCTGGAGACGATGGACGTGGAAAAGGACATTGTCACCTTCATCAGCGAGAAGGGAACAGGACAGGAGATCCCCGATCCACCCAAGTACATCAACTTCTGCCGAGGCGACATCAACGACAGCCAGTCCGAGGCTTCAGAGGACGACGCATATTCTGTTGCCCAATTCCCCCGGAACATCAATCCCGCCTTCAGGTCCTCTTCCCCACAACCCTCAACCTTTGAGTCTCACCACGATCCCAACTCTGCGTTGGCCAAGGACCTTGCTCATAGAGAAACCGGTCCTCTGAGCAGACGCGAGCCTAACCCCGTACCTCAGAAGTTGGTTCAACCACCTCCCGATGAGACCATTCAGGCTCCTATCCAACAGGCTGCCCAACCTCAACAGGCCTCCCAGCCTCAGCAGCTTCAGCAGCTGCAACAACTACAGCAGTTCCAACATCCTGCTCAACAGCGCCACCAGCCACCACCCCAGCATTCGCAGCAAGTGGCTCACCACATGGGTCACCACATGCCCCAGCAGATGAGGCCCCATGATATGAGACCCCTCAACACGCAGCCTGCGGACATGAGGTTGACAGATATGAGGCCAACTGATATGAGGTACCAAGACATGAGATACCAGGACATGAGGCAGCAGGACATGAGACACCAAGATATGAGGCACCAGGACATGAGGCACCAGGACATGAGACACTCTGAGAGGCGTAGCGGCGGCAGACAAGCCTTGGAGATGAGGCAACCTGAGACCAGGCCAGCCCTGGAGATGCGACATTCCGGAGAGGTTCGACCTGCACTCGAGACACGACCTTCAGCCGAAGTTCGACCTCTGGGAGAGATCCGACCCGCCAATGACATGAGGCAACCCGTGGATTCTAGGACCTCGATGGAGGTCAGGAAACCAGTGGAGGACCCTTACCGTCGCCAACAGGCGGCAGTTCAAATGGGGTATGACATCAACCAACATGGCCCGGTAGCCTCAGTCCCTCACGATCCCTATCCTTTGGACGGCATGACCATGCTCTGCCGAACTGGCCCAAGCCCTATCTCGGACCGCAGCTCCCAGGTCACATCCGCGCGACCATCTAGCAGAGACTCCCACAGTGATTACTCGAACCCTACCTCGCTCTCTAGCATCGAGCCGCCCAGTGGAAAGACCTCGCCTTTCAAGCAAGATCCTATCATGCCTGACCCGATCAAGCCCAACCCGATGGTCAACAAACCAGACCTCGGAAGACCAGCTCCCGCCTCAGTTCCGACCCCAGCTCCGGCTCCAGCTCCAGCTCCTGTTGCTGCTCCAGCTCCTACTCCTGCCTCAGCTCCTTCCCCGACCCTGGCCTCAGCCCCTAGTCCCGTCAAGGTCGTCGCCAAAAAGAAGAGCGGTGGCTTTTTGAAGAACCACAGTCCCTTCAGGCGCAAGAGTACGAAGGATATGCAGACATCAAACAGAAACACATGGCACGCGCCCAGTGCGCAAAACTCGGGCAGCCCAGTACGGAAACCACTCATGTATAACCAAGAACCGGCAAGTCTCACGACACAGCAGCGCACTCAGAGCCCAGAGCCCATCGATGCCAATGCAAGCCTGGCTCTTGGTGTCGGGCAGAACGTCTTCCCTGTTTCCAACCCAGATGCGAAGAAACAGCCTGGAGCCGCTGCTAAGGAACCAGAGGAGATGGATCCCATCGCGTTGGCTCTTGCAGAACTCAAGGGCGTTACGCTAGGAAAGCAGTCTTCGGTTCGGATCTCTGCTGATCATTACCATGGCATCTCTACACCCGCACCGGGATCTGAAACTTCCAACTCTCGCGAAGCAGCCTCGCGATCAATCCCAACCCCCGGAAACAAGGACTTGGCGGCAGCAAAGAGAGGAACACCCTCCGTCGTACCAGACCCAAGCTTCGACGCAAATCTCGAGGCTGGGCGTGCCTCCTCCCGCTGTAACCTCAAGGGCAATGAAGGAGGCTACAAAGAAGGCCACTGCCCAGACCAGGAACATGTTTACGGAAAATGCACGCCCTGGATCCGGTGGCTTCAATGCTACCGCTTCACGATCTAACACTCGAGCCACGGAAACAAAGCGAGCTGAGCCTGCAGCGCAAAGCACCCCTCCAGTCACCTCCAGGCCTGCGACTCGAACAACCAACCACGGCAGGGGAGATAGTTTCAGCACCTCCCCCGTTGCCGCCAGACCATCCACTCGGGCCACGGACCATGGTAGAGGTGAATCTGGTAGCTACAGCGCCTCTCCTGCGACACGACCGGCAACTCGTGCCACGGATACTGGAAGCTATGGGTCAGCATCTATGTCACGAACACCAACTCGCTCCACGGAGACAGGTAGAGCCGAACCGGGAAGCTATAGCTCGGCGTCCATGTCACGAACGCCTACTCGATCTACCGAGATGGGCCGGGCTGGACCTGGAAGCTATAACTCCGCGTCCGTTTCCCGCCCGCCAACCCGAGCCACCGAGATCGGGCGAACTGATACCGGAAGCTATAGCTCAGCATCCGTGTCGCGACCTCCTACTCGAGCGACAGAGACGGGCCGAGCTGAACCTGGCAGCTATAACTCAGCATCTATGTCTCGCCCAGGCACTCGGGGTACGGACATGAGCCGAGGAGAGACAGCTGGTTACCATACGCCACCTGTGACAAGGTCAGGCACTCGGGCAACTGAGATGTCTCGTATGGATACCCGTGGCTTCGACCCCCCACCGCCGCTATCACGACCCGGAACAAGAGGAAGTGATATGTCGCGAGGATCCGGAATCTATGGCTCATCCCCAGTCTCTCGACCCGGCACCCGAGGCACTGATATCCCCAGAGCTACCTCCCCGGCGCCAACTCGTAGTGCTTCTCCTCAGCCACCCATGAACGATTCTTCCAACATGAGCTATAGGTCGGCATCGCCAAACCCCTATGCCCCTAGCCAACGCTCTCCATCTGTGATGAGCTCTCCCCGAAAGCGTGGATCTACCCAAGAATACTATCAGGAGGCCACGAGCCGAGGGCCTTCTCCGTCGCCATATGGCCAGTACAACCGACCTCAGAGTAGCTATGCAGGCAGCGAGATGGCGGTCCAGCTGGCGCCAACTGACGACCCCTATGGATCTCAAGCAAGCCGGGGCAGCCGCCCTGCTTCTAGGGCCATGAGCCATTACGGCGAGGGCAGTCCTCGTCAACGCAGCCAGAGCGTAGCTGACCCTTCACGACTCTACACCACTGACGGTAGACCTATCTTGCATTATGGTGAGTTTGCAAATCCCACAAGTTTGGTGAATGAATGTATGCTAACATGACATCCTCTAGCACGTGCATTGTACATGTATCAAGCAGCCATCCCTGAGGAATTGGGCTTTGCCAAGGGTGATTACTTGGCCGTCCTCCGTCACCAAGATGATGGATGGTGGGAGGCCGAAGTTCACGGCGGAGATGGACGTGTCGGGCTGGTCCCAAGCAACTACCTCTCGGCATGCTGATTGATTAAACCGATATGAGCGATTTAGCGGCTTGTTTGTGTGGCTTTGGACACTGGACCATTAGGGATTGATGGTTCTTTCTTGTTGACGACTGGATTATACCTTTCTTTCTTTACGCTGTCTTATTGATGGTCGGTTGGCATGGAGCCGGGGCTTTGCTTTAAGTTGCTTGTTTTGTTGTACTGTTGTCCTTGTTACGACTTGACGTTTGGTATTTGTTACGCAGGCCAAATTGTATGAGCTGCCCTTTCTCTTAGCTAAGCTAGGGATACTTTCTTAATTCTGAATTCAACATTATTATTTTTGCTTGCTGTGCATTGCTGTTCTGTTGTTGTTGTTGATGTACCTAAACTGCAGTGCCATTGTTGTAGACGCAGTACGTACCCTGGTATGACGTGGGAGCTGTTGAGCTCCAGCTGCCCATGTTCACATGCCACACACGGCCTCAGCTCCATTGCTTTGCTTCTCCCTTGAATACTACACCAACAACCAACCCTTCCCTCGCAACATCCATGCAGTCCGCACCGTCGGACATATTTGGCCTAGCATGGTGAGTTGTCGCTCCAGAATTGGACAGGCAGTTGTAAGCGACTGACACTTTACCTGCGCAGGATACCCTTCAAGAGACTGCCCGCATCGTCACGTCGAAGCCAGTCCAGCGGGCATTCGTCAATAGCGTGCTCCTGGTGTCTGGTGCTGTGATCCTCTTTTGTACGGCGGCCATTGCTTCGGCTCTCTTCTTCCAGAATTTTCTCCCCCATGAGGTCGTGACGATGCCTGTCCACCTCCAGTATGGGTATGTAGCGCAGCGCAGCGCAGCGCATCGCAATCAATTTCAAGTTGTGGTTCGCTGACATTGCTGGCCGCAGCTCCGGCGTCAACCCATATGGTATCGCATCACTCGAATTGCCGCCTATGAAGTCGCAGCAGGAATATGACGTATCTCTGAGCTTGACGATGCCGCGATCAAACCCGAATGTGGAGCGCGGCAACTTCATGATAAGCCTGCATATGCTCGACTCAAAGGCCGATTTTGAGCTTCAGGCCAAGGCTGGACAGCACGCAGCCGAGCATGGTGATTTTGGAACGACCAATGTCCTTTTCAGCTCACGCAGGCCCGCCCTGTTCCCTTACGTGGATCCGTTCGTCTCTCTCGCGTCTCGCGTCCTCTTCTTGGCCTACCATCTATTTGCGCCGGGGTCAAGTTCGAGCACAATGATGATACCTCTAGCAGAAAGGGTGTGGTTCTCTAAGGGGTCCATGGTCCCAAAGTCGGCTTATATCGAGGTGGAGGCGGGACAGACAATTCAGATATACCATGCTGCACTGCAGCTTACAGCCCAGCTTCACGGACTCCGCTGGCTGATGGTACACTATCGAATCTCCACTTTCGTTACCTTTACCTTTCTCTTCTGGATCTGCGAGATCATGTTTATGGCCGTGGCCTGGGGGTTATGGACTCTTGCCGCTGGATCAACCCCCGAAGAGGCAGATGGCAAGGCGTGGCCACAAGGGGTCGAAGAAGACGAAGAGGAGACAGACCACCCAGATACGTTTCCGACGTATGGGAAGCAACGGCCTCTCAAATATGAGCCAGATGTTAAGCACGAGCTGGACCCTGAGCAACCATTATCAGAAATTCCTCGCGCGGGAGCTGATGCCGATGATGAGGATGAGGGGAGCTTTGAAGAGGAGGAGGAGGAAGAAGAAGATGTGCAGCACAAGGACTCGGGAATTGGCACAAGCTATAGTGAGGAGGGCAGCTCGAGTATCCGTAGACGAGCATCGCGGAGTAGGATGGAGTAGGGCGTGAGGAGCTAGCTCTGGAGGGATGTTGATGTATTACTAGTGACACAACAGGATACCTTGGGTCCAGGGGAATAATTCTATTCTAATGGCGTTTCTAGAAGACGAAACATGTTGCAGCATACGATCATGGCTTGTGTAAAGTTTACTTTCAGTGGGTGCGTTTCTATGACGACGTGACAATTTGGTAGCTACAATAGTTATTGAGTTGACAGCTGGGAGGGGAATCACGGATAAAGCATAAATGGTTGAAATGACTGTTGTATGTGATTCTTTGGCTAACTATTGAGAAATCTCCAATTGTTACTGTTTGTGATTATTTACCTTGACTTTCCGAATTGGGAATTGATATGGTTCTGATTGAGGTGCCCGGGCTCAAGGCCCTTGAGGCTGAAAGGCGGTCGAGGTACTTCTGCGATTGACCCAAAGTCCCGAACATGTGGTTTTGGCTGAAACTACACCGCTTTTCTGGTCGAGATGGTACCTCGGCTGTCACTGAAAGGTACTTTCAAGCCATCGGGGATATCCTACCTGGACTGGGCACGTTTCACGGTAGCCAGCCTCCACTAATCTCGCAGCGGGCTTTCTTTCATGAGAGGGAGGGAGGAGATGACCCCTCTGAAGTGGCGGGCGCCCTGTCGTGACCCTCCATTGCACAGTTCTGTGCTGTACCTGCTGTACAGTACCTGGTGGCCCAGCCCAGCCGCCAACACCCCCTGGTCCTGCCTGGGCTCATCTTGGAGCAATCGTGAACCTCCCTCTCCACTTCAATCGCACCGCACCGCACCGCACCGCGAACAAAAGTCATCTCGCTCCTCCATTCCCGGTTCATCACCGCCGACTGGCTGGGCTGCGCTTTCCTTGCTCTGTGAAACCAGGTTCCTCTTGTCACTCTCCTCTTTGGCTGCTCGCCGATTCCAACTGTCGTCGTCCAAAGAGACATGGCTCTCGACCATTGATCAGTCGCCCCCACAATCCTCCACCACCGACCGCCAGCAACCCATCCATCCATTGCTAGTACTTGCTATTCACTATTGCGGGCTAACTTTCAAACTACTGCGGCCACCTCCACCGCCGCCCGCTCGTTCCTCTCGACGCCTCCTCGAGTCACCTCCAGACCAGACCATCTCGACAAGGCTTGAGCTGAGCACACCAACTGTCTTGCTTGGCTACCATCGGCGAGCGACCGACCGCCTTTGCTGCTTGCTCCTCGCTTGCTTGCGCTGAGCTTACAGCAGCTCGCTCCTGTTCGGCCTCACCCGTCCCGTCTCGTCTCTCGCTTCCGTTTCCGCTCCCGTCTCCGTCGTCCTCCTCGACCTCGCTCTCCGCCTCTCCTCATCCCGACCTTTGCTCTGCGCTACATCCCCTAACCCGCTCCCGCCACGATGCCCTGCTTCAAGGGCATTGCGGTCAGCATCCATGCGAATGGAGCCCCGCTGCCAGAGCACGGCATGCAGAAGCAGTCTCGTCTTTCGCGGATCAGCACCTACATTCCCGTGCCCCAGCCTCAACTGGCCGAGTCCAACAAACCCGAGCCTGCAAAGTTCGCAATCTCAATCACCCTCCTCACCCCGGGTCTGCCTATTCCCTACTCGACCCCGAAGCCGAGCGAGGCCAACCCGTACCCAAAGCCTCAGTTTGTTGGGGGTATGAACCACGACTCTCATGGCGAACGCGGCAAGTACTCGGGCGTTGTGAACCCCTATTATCCCATGACCAACTCGGACAACGAGACCATCGCTGCCTACATTTACTTTGACGGCCGAGCCAAGGAGGAGGTTGCTACTCTGCTACGACCGGGCGAGGAGACCTGGGTGAATAGCCGTTGGGTGCAGGTTCCCGATTCGGAAGGGGGCGGCCTGGCTGAGCGCGAGTTCCTGTTCCGCGAGGTCGGCCTTGAGCGCTGGCTCAACGGTCTCGACCTGCAGGGACATGACGCTGCCGAAAAGCTAGAAAAGCGTCGTCAAAAGTTTGAGAAGCGTCGGCGACGACAACGGGCCCTTGAAGGCAACACTAGTGACGGCTCTACCCCTCGGAGAGACACGCTACGCTACGGAGCCGACGACAAGTCGCCGATCGAGGCTGTCATGGACGATTCTGATTCCTGGTCCGACGACGACGACGAGCCACCCGAGGCGACTGGACAGATCAAGGTCGCCATGTTCCGCGTCCTCGCCTCTGGTGAAATCAAGAAGGGCGAATACTCGCCTCAGTTCGACGCCCATGATGGCGACGAAGATGACATGGGCTCGAACAAGGGCAACGGAATCGATGCTGATGTCGAGCACACCACGAGTTTTGCCAAGCCAAAGACTCTTGACCCTAAGACGATCAGCACGCAGACGGTTACAGGTATCGATGGGCCAGATAAGCCATATGCCACTTTCACCTTTTTCTACCGGGGCGAACGTAAGAGTCGCAGACATTCATTCTTGACTTGACACACAGCTGACACTAGGTATAGGGCAATTGCAAAAGATCGGTGTTCTGCAGTCTTCGAAGAATCCTCAGACGACCCCTGGCTCAGCCAAGCGACGGTCTGGCCAGCTCGACTTTTCCAACTTGGGACCTCTGAAGGCTGGAGGTACCGTTGGTTTCTCGGCTTTCCGCGACCAGGCCACCGAGGCCTCGAGACGGCGCAAGGCAAGGAAGAAGAGCAACGGAAACATTGCCGACGACAGTGACGACGATGACGACGATGATTCTGACGAAGTCTTGGCCAAGATGGAAGAAGTGGATGATAAGGACATCCATACCAAACTTGCGCCAGAAGATGTCAAGTTCCAGGGCGAGCTTGCCGAGGGCGTGGATCGTATTCACGTAAGTTCCCTTGCTGGCTTGTTCTTCCAGAGACGAGACTAACAACAGCAACAGCTTAAGAGGGCACATTCAGCAGACCCAGACGGCAAGGCGACTCCCGAGTCTTCGCAAACTCCCAATCCCGCAGGGGCATCTACCTCCCAAACATCCGCTACAGAGGCATCTCCTCTCAACAACTACCTAGCCAACGCGGCCGGCTTCGACACGCCCAGCGAGTCAATTCTTCAGAGCCCACTCAAGAAGTATCGGCCCAGTGTGGACCACACGGCCGATGGCACAAATCTGTCAGCTACGCAAAACCTGAGTGCTGCGTTGGACTCGGTTGTCGGTGGTGGTTCTGGATCGGGAACACCGTCGACGGCTGAGGTGCATAAACCAAAGGCTGAAGAGGAGGAAGAGCTGTGAAGGAGCGAGTCTTTTGTCTTTTAGACTGATTTTTTACTCATACAGCGTCCCTTTGGGCAGATGGCCTAACACCAAAATAAATCAGGAACTATGACAAGGGGACGGGCCAAGCGCAGGCGGGAAGGCTGGCGTTGGGTGTCGATGCGAATGGTATAGGATAGATACAGACGACTGGCGGGCCATGGCATCGAGCAAAAACTGTGGACAAAGGGAGGCCCTCTCGGACGGGAATATTGTGGCACTCGTCCACAAAGACAGGACTGGTCGGACTGGCGTGGCTTGTTACTCCAGTGTTGAGGGGGAACAAGGCTTATTTTGTATCGAGGCTTCGATTGTGCATCTTTGCAGGAGACCAGAGGCTCTTGATGTTGGAGGCATTGGGAACTAGAGGCTGGAGGATCGAACAGGCCGAGCTCTCGAGCCCACCAGGTACCATGGTTTTTGTGTAACAGAGACATGTAGATAGTATGCTGCTTGTTCAGACAGGATATGAATCAGGTACCAACCTACCTTACCTTGGCGCCATGATTTTCCTATTTTAGCGTGAGGGTCGTCAACCGACTTGACATGGATGACGATGGCGTTGACGTAACAAGTCTTGCTTGAGCATGCACTGCGTGCTGTATGTTGGTGACAGCCACGCGTGTAAAGAAATAAACGACACACCTCAACATCAAGAGGGCTGCTAACTCCTCTCAAGCATGATGATTAACTCACAGAAAGTATAAAAAGTATAGTAAAATAGTTGAGGATATATGCTATTAAGAATATACTTTAGAGCTCTCTTATCTATTTCTTACAACACTTTATTGACTATGTCTCGGGGATGGTTATCATAGGTACTGGTGTCTATTTTTTTCTTGGAAGGGTGACAACCTGCATAACCATCTCCCCATCCGCATGCATGGTACGTATGATGGCCTTGGCACCGCTACCGCCTTTCTGGATCTATTTTCTGTGACGAACCATCCCCTTTGTTAGCGAACATATCTTATCCAGGCGGTCAATTTGGCCTGTACAGGAGGCTTACATGCCTGAAGGCCTTGCCTGAAAGGGCAGGCCGATGACTCTACGCCGTACGCATACACACAAAGGACTATGCAGCTTTTGTCCAACGCACCTCGGGACAATATGACCCCGCATCGTCATGGGAGACGACGGCAATGAGGAATGTGGATGCGATCCTTCAGGCTGGAGATCTCTGCGGGGATGGATATATAAACCAGAAAGATATCTGGGGGCTTAAGAGTGGGCTTGGCGGAATGCGTTCATCAATGGAATCTTCCTGGCTAGAGCTATACCGGACACAAGAACAACGAATGATGGCCTCAGCTGAGAATCCCTTGACTGAGGAGCTTGCCAAATTCGTCCAGGAGAAGTTGGACGAGTGGAAAGTTCCTGGCATCTCGGTTGGAGTCATTGACAAAGATCAAGTGTATACAGCGGTGCGTCTCTACTTCTAGAAGATATAAGTGAGGCCTGTGTCACTAACATTCAACTTGCAAAAGGGCTACGGCACTGCAACGCTCCCAGATACACCAGCCACACCTGAAACACTCTGGTACGCTGGGTCTACGACAAAGGCGTTCACCGGAGCCGTTATTGCGCAGCTCATCCACTCAAACAAGTATCCCGCCCTGGAGAAGGGATGGCAGACGACCATTAGCTCTATTCTCAGAGAGGACTTTGTCCTACAGGATGAGTGGGCTACGAATCACCTCACGCTCGAGGATGCGGTTTCTCATCGCACGGGAATGCCGAGGCACGACCAGTCGGCGTCGAGACTCCTGGATGATGGAGATGGGGGCAAGAGACATGCTACTGTCAAGGACGTCACGCGCAACCTGAGGAACCTGCGTCTGTCTGAGGAGCCGCGCGTCAAGTTTCAGTACTGTAACTTGATGTACGGCGTCCTGTCGCACGTCGTCGAGACGGTCACGGGGAAGCCCTTCGGCGAGGTGATGCGCGAGCTCATCTTTGAACCCTTGGGTATGACTTCGACATATCTCTCCCTGGATGATGCAAGAGCGAGCCCGAAACACCTCTCGGCGGGATACTACTGGGATGAAAAGACTAGCAAGTATGTTCTCGTGGAGGACGTTTCCGTGATCGAGCACGGCGGTGCGGGAGCCATCATCTCCAACACGGAGGACTATGCCAAGTGGGCAAAGTGCATGCTGCTAGGGAAGGCTCCCTTTTCCGCTGCTGTCCACAAAGATATCCGCACGCCGCGCATCGTCCAGAGCATGCCCAACGGTGGGAAGGATGTGACCACGTATGCGCTGGGCTGGGATCGGGTGCTGTATCATGGCCATCCATTGTATAGCCACGGCGGAGGCATGATGGCTGCTGGGAGCACAGTCATCTGGTTGCCCGACGACAAGCTGGGACTCGTGGCGTTTGGGAACACGTCGATAACTTCCAACGCTGTCATTGACACAGTGCTGTACAAGCTCCTTGATGAGAAGCTGGGCATTGCGCCTGAGAAGCGGACGGACGCGGCCAAAGGGTATGTATGCCTTGACATTTGATAACAGACGCTGACCAGGTACAGGTGGCGTTCAGTGATTGATCATTTTATTCAAAGCTACGAGAAGTCTATGGACAATCTGTTTCCCAAGAGGCCTAACCCTCCCATCCCATCGCCGGTGAGCGTCAAGGACCTCGCAGGGAAATACTACGACCCCGGGTACAAGACGATTGAGCTACGGGCGGAGCCACATCCCGACAAGCAGGGCGAGGAGATCCTCGTGGCCGAGCGCGACGACGCGACGTGGCTGATCCATATGAGGCTGCACCACGTCTCGGGCACCTGGTGGATCATGTACGCCATGGAGATGGGCAGCCCGAACCTGTTCCGCGAGTGCGAGCAGGTCGAGTTCAAGATCGGGCACGACGGCAGGGCGACGGCGCTCGAGGTGGACTTTTACTCCCTCATTGGGAACCAGCACGAGGGCAAGGTCGTCTTCAACAGAGTGACAGAAGCTTAGTACCTAGACTTTGAGGCGCCAATGTTAGCAAAATTGCTTCCAGTGCCAGGTGAAAAAGTGAAAAGTGTGAAGATGGGAAACATGTCAGACTGTTGAGCTTGATAATTTGAAATCAACATGGTGATTCAGTTGGCCGTTCTTAATGGAAGAGTTTGTCATCATGAAGGAGGAGAGGCTGGTTTGGTGTGTAGGACAAGGCGGGAGAGCTGCCGTGTCGTGGCTGTGGAACGTACCTTGCAAGTTATTCATAGACATTGCTATCAGTGCCATGAACCAGATGTAGGCAATGAGCTGCAGCTAATCAGGGCCATCCTCACTTGAGGCTTCCCTTGTCGAGACAGCAAATCGCTGACTGTGATTGTTGGCAGTCTGTGGTTTGTTGTAGACGGAACAAGAATTTTTTTCTGCAGAGAGCGCCTCAATTTATTCCACAGCCGAAGCAGGGGGTCGACCCATCCCAATATCGCCCTAACCAAGCTCCATCCCGCCATTTATGCCTGTAACGGGGCCGCACTGTGCCAGTCCAGCCCGACGCCGCAGAATCGGGCACGTTTCCATGGCAGCGCACCAACGGGCAGGTTGACGTGTGTGCCCAATCTGCACTGTGCCCCTCCCCTCAACCCCACCATCGATCTCATCTCCGTTTGCTCGTCGTCCTCGTCGTCCCCTCCCCCCTCAGGCAGACTTTGCGACAAACCCAACCATATCTCCCCCGACTCTCGTCATCTGCGACCTTTTTCTTCCCTTTCCAAACACACATAGCGATATACCCAGACCAGAAAGGTCTCCAGATTTCAAAATGGCCAACAGTGAGTTCTCGGAATGCCTTGCTGAGAGTGGCATGGGAAGAAACTAACCGCGCACAACTTGTAGACTTTGAGGATGTCGCCAGTATGTCCAGACAGCCTGCGAGCTCAGCTGCGAGCGAGCAAGTGCGTGCCTTTGCGAGTCGCTAATACACTCCGGCAGAGCAGTTCATCGAGTTCTACTATAACACGTTCGATTCCGACCGCAAGTCTCTTGCTGCCCTCTACGTACGTGATGCCATATTGTGGCGCTTTGCTTCATAGCTTACTGACAAGTTGAATAGCGCCCCGAGTCTATGCTGACTTTCGAGTCTGCTTCCGTCCTCGGTGCCGAGTCCATTATCGAGAAGTTGAGCGTATGCAACACTGCTCCGGTCGAAATTTAGGACGGCCCTTGCTGACTACGTACAAATCAGTCTCTTCCCTTCGAGAAGGTCAAGCACCAGGTCTCGACCCTCGATGCCCAGCCCTCCAACGGCGAGGGTGGTATCATCATCCTCATCACCGGTGCTCTCCTGGTACGATACACACAATTGCCTGACCGCGCTTCGGAACCGTCTTGTGGACTAACAACTCTCTCCAGGTCGACGAGGAGCAGCGCCCCATGAACTTCAGCCAGTCCTTCCAGCTGGCCCGCGATGCCCAGGGCCAGTACTTTGTCTTCAACGACATCTTCAAGCTCGTCTTCGGTTAAGCTAGTCAACGACGACACTCTGGCGCCTTTTGTTGGGGGAAGGAGGAGAAAGCGAGTTAAACAAGACACACCAAGTGGGGCGGCGACAAGAGGGCAAATTAAAGCAGCGACGGCGACTCAAGACGGCTTTTCCTTTTGACGATCTGATGAATTTTAGAGCACGGGGATGTGGGAAAGAAACCAGGGGTTAGGGGGGAATGCATGCTGGGTCTTTGACTGACAATTGGTCTTCCGGCACGTCTTTTGTTCCATTCGAGACGGTGCAGAGGGGCCGAGCTCAGCTTTAGGCCTTGTCAACAAGCAGTAACAACAAAAATGACTTGCATATTGCGTGAAGAGAGGAGACAATGCGGTTTCTTGCTGGCATCAAATGTTTGATTGGTTCTCGTCAACAGCTCGCTTGCAGGCATGGCATCAGCAGGGGTAATACATTGACGCATGTGTGCTCAGAGACTGCCATAGCCTAACCCTTGGACTGTCCAACAGTTTGCTCTCCATTCAGCTGTCACAAGTAGGCGAATGGAAACGCATGGCTCGGTCATGACCTACTTGGGTATCAGAGCAGCCACTGAAACCTGCGCGAAACGCAGCCAGTACATACAAACAAAGGCTGTCAGCAAAAGAAAGCCCTTTTCTAATCATCTGCCTTGGTTAAGAAGAGAACAAAGTCCCAATTGATTTTATTCTAATCACTTCTGACCACCATGGCTATGTCTAGGACATGTGTGTCACATCACCAGTGGATGTGTCGAGTTTCCACTCTCATCATGACTGCTTATGCCCAACAAGCCTACGATGTGCCTAATGATTTGAACCTGATTGGGGTCTGGGCAATGGAGCCATGGCATTATGCCCTGGCAATTGCTCTCGCTACGATTCGATGGATGGAAATGAGTCGTGGGCCAATAAAACTTCACTTTGCCCTGCAAGTCTTATCCAAGAGCAAGCTCATCATCTATTTTTTGAGGTCCGGAACCGGCCCCACAGGTCACTGCGAGTGGGATGGGACAAAACGTAACCCGAGAAAAATTCATTCATTTTCCATGCCCTGAACCGTGCAACACCGTTTGATCCCAGAATCGCAATGCATTGTGAGGGGTATTAAGAAAAAGCCTTAGATCTTGGTAGCAGCCTCGAGAGCCTTCTGCTTCTTCTCAATCCGCTTCTGGGCCTTGGCGCCCATGATACCACCACCCCAGTGTCGGCGGGCCTGGTCGTGCTTCTCAAGGTAACCATCCTTGACAGCGGAGACGAGCTTGGAGAGCTCGTTCTTGTCCTCGGAGCGGACCTCGGTGATGGCGAGGACAGCAGCGGTCTGGTGAGACGTTAGAAAGGGTTCGATCGATACCTGTGGGTGTCTTGACATACCTTCTTGTGGACAACAGTGCCGAGACGGGCCTTGCCCTTGACAATGGCGTAGGGGATACCCATCTTCTTGCACAGAGAGGGAAGGAAGACGACGAGCTCAATAGGCTCAACGTCGTTGGGGATGAGGACGAGGGAAGCCTTCTTGTTCTCAATCAGGCCAACGACGTGGTTGAGACCGTACTTGACGGTGTAGGGCTTCTTGGAGACATCCTCCTTCTTCTTGCCCTCCTTGACGGCGGTAGCCTCCTGGAGGAGACGCTCCTTCTTCTCGGCCTTGGTCTCAGGTCGGTACTTGTTGAGGAGCTTGAAAGCCTGGGCGGCGGTGTTGCGGTCGAGGACGTGCTGGAACTGGGCGAGAGCAGGAGGAACCTTCAGGCGCAGCTGAAGGATCTTCTTCTGTCGCTGGAGGCGGACATACTCGGGCCACTTGACCATGCGGGAGACATTTCGCTTGGGCTGGATGTCCTGGCCGACACCGTAGCTGCGGGGTCGCTTCTCGAGGAGAGGGTTCTGATGATTGTCAGCGACCGACGATCCTGAACGGAAGACAATTTGACTAACCTTGGGGGCCTTGCGACCAGCCTTACCCTGAGGGAAAGGGGCGGGAGCGACCTTCTTGCCGGACTTGGGAGGCTGTCATTGAGAAAAGAAGATCAGCAAGGCGTTCAAGCCAAAAGGTCTTCTCTGAACTCTAACGAGAGCAGGTCGCGGCATCTCTGCGCACGCCGCATCTCCAGCCAAGTCTTCACCTGCTCGACACCGGTCAAGGTAGAAGAGCAGGCGGAATACCGACAGTCAAAATCGCGAGGAGCGACGACTGCGGCTTCAATTGCGCGCGAGGCACATTTGACTCACAAAACTGTGGCCATTAGAGTCCAGGTGTGTTGTTTCATGTACTCACCATCTTGGATCTGTGGGTTAGTTGCTCGTGGGTTGAAGAGCAGAGTCCGGGATGGCGATGAGGGATGGTTTTCAAAGGGAAGAAAAGGCACGAAAAGATTTTGGTGTTGAATTAATTAGGGCTTCCTGCCGCGAAAAACCAGGACCCACTTGTTGCTCCACTTAGAGGGGCTGGAGCCGAATCCATTTTCGTGGTCGGTGCACGTGACTGAACCTTTCACAGTGCAGCCCGAGTCATCGCCTCGAGTCAAAGGTCAGGTACCAGAGAAAGTGAGAAATGGGAGCCTAGATTCGTAAATACATCATCGACAATAAAATCGAGCATCGCTATACTCCCAACGAACTCCAAGGAGAAAATATTCGCTGGTCTTCTGATATTGGGTCTTGAAATCCCCAGATCTTGCGTCAGAGGGGCAAATCTCAGATCTCCAGTCTTCTCAGACACTTTCAGCAAAACCGCGTTAACAAAGAAGATAAAATGCCGCCTACGCCCTGCAGCAAGTGTCAGAATAACAGAGCCGTCGTAAAGCGGCCCAAGAATCACCACAAGCTATGCCGAGAGTGCTTCCTCAGAGTCTTTGAGGATGAAGTACACCACACAATCACCTCCTCTCAACTCTTCTTCCGAGGAGAGAGGGTTGCCATCGGAGCCTCGGGTGGAAAAGATTCGACAGTCTTGGCCTCTGTGATGAAAACACTGAACGAAAGACACGACTACGGACTGAACCTGGTACTTTTGAGTGTTGACGAAGGCATCAAGGGATACCGAGATGATTCACTCGAAACCGTTAAGCGGAATGCCGTTCAGTACGACATGCCCTTGGAGATTGTGGGCTACGACGAGCTTTATGGATGGACTATGGACCAGGTTGTCGAGACCATCGGAAAGAAGGGAAACTGCACCTACTGTGGTGTATTTCGACGACAGGCCCTGGATCGAGGGGCAAAGAAGCTCGCTATCAAGCACGTTGTAACAGGTCACAACGCAGACGACATCGCTGAGACTGTTCTCATGAACCTTCTTCGAGGAGATCTACCGCGGTTAGCTCGAAGCACCAGTATCGTCACTGGCGATTCCAACAGCGACGTGAAGAGAAGCAAGCCTCTCAAGTACGCATACGAAAAGGAGATTGTGCTCTACGCCCACCACAAGAAGCTGGATTACTTTAGCACTGAGTGCATATACAGCCCAGAGGCATTCCGTGGAACGGCTCGAGGTCTCATCAAGAATCTTGAAAAGGTTCGGCCAAGCGCAATCCTGGACATTGTCAGAAGTGGGGAGGATATGGCCCGGCTCACGCCCGAGAAGAACCGGGGGGCATGTGCCTGCGACGAAGGTGAAGGAATTGGAGGCTGCGGATCAGCCAATGGACGCACCTCTGGCAACGAGATGGCCGAAGTTGAAGCCAGCCTGAAGAAGAAGGCCAACCACAAGGCCCTGGAGACAGAGATCACAGCCAACGGAACTCCCAAGGAGGAGGAGGCAGTGGCCTTGCCAGTGAGGACTAGGCGGCAGAAGGAGGCTACACCATTGCAGACTCTGGGCAAGTGTGTCAAGTGCGGATACATGTCAAGTCAGACAATGTGCCAGGCTTGCACACTGCTTGAGAACCTGAATAAGAACAGAGCAGAGATAGCTATATAATAAGATACCCCTGCTGCGGACAGCAAACTCGAGCATTTGTTCACGATGCACCGTAGCAGACCAAGTCTAATGATTGTTTGATGTTCTCTTTCATTTCTTTCTCCTACCCATTCGTCTCTTTCCATTGGCCTGATGCCCCTCTGCTCTCTTATGTTGTATATGTACATTTGCTGGCTTGCGGCACTTTGGCGATTCGCATCGGTTGTCGTGCCGTTCTCTAAGCAAAGCGTTTTTCCAACTATTGTCTCCAGTCAGTATCCATGAACAGAATGCTGGGGCTCAATGGCACTCACCTTCCAAGGGTTGTTCAACTCGAACCCTATGGGTGCCACTGCTTTGTCCGTCTGTCCTCGTAGACTTCCCGTGAGTCGGCGGTCACGCTCCATCACTAGTAGCCCTTGGTCAGTATCCAGATGGTCAATCGCAAGTTCGTTTGAGGCGTATCATACTTTGCTGCAGAGACAATTAGCATCGACCCAACACTTTCGGTACAGACAACCTACCTTGTCCCACTGGTCCACGGAGTAACGGGGTCGCTTGCCCTCGTTCTGCCAGGTCTTGATGACGGCAAGGCCGGTACCAGAGATACCGAACATCTATCACTCAATGAGCTTCCATATCCTCGTGGCGCAGGGCGGAACCGGACGTACGCCAATCATGATGGCGTAGGGAAGAAGGGTCTCGAAGGGGACGGGCATGGTCGCGTCGGTGCTGCCTGGGCAGACTTGAAAGTATCCGCTAGGTCTCTCTTCGAAGGAGGAATCGAATTGACTAGATCTGACCTGTCGTCCGGGTCTGTCGCGGTGGTCGTAGGTCTTCCGAGCGGCCGGGCCTTGACTTGAAGCTCACGTCGTCAACCGAGCCATTGACGATTGAGCGATTGGTTATTAGGTTGATGCCTGAGGCGCGCATCGGCTTTGGCCGTGCAGGTGAGTGGACAAAAAGGAATGGGCACCTTCAGCTGATGGTAATTCTGACGAAAAGACTTAATTACAGTAAATTAATGACTTTGAACAATATATACGCACTTATATAACATATGAACCAGCTCATTTGGAGTTTAGAACACTTCAAGTGTTGAAACTGAGGTCCAGAGCATCAAAAGCCTCTACAAATTCACAAGCCGGCTATCAATTATTTTTGCTCACCTCTGCCATGGCCCCACATCCATCCCTGCACGTCAGGACAGTTAGCGACCCTAGATCTAACACTGTACGCTACCAAAATCACCGGTGCATTACCCGAGGCCGGAGTCGCACGCACTGTGGCAACAAGCTCCGCGACAGCTGGTTGATATCTCGCAAGTTGAACGCGCTTTACTCCAGCGCTTCGCCTTAATCGCATCCCTACTACGGCGGACTCTAATACGGACGCGTTTCTCGAACACAGTCGACTAGCTTGATGCAATTCTACAATTAGCCGAGGGCGACCTACCCTTATTGTTACGCGCACGGGACCCCTCGATCCAAGGCCGCGTCTTCAGCCCCAAATACGATGAGCCGAACGTGATCGCATCGCGAGAGAACAGTCGCAGCGCTCCCAGAACGATCGATATGCAATATCTAGGCTCTCGCCACTGGGAATTCTTCTCTGGGTTGCGGGGATAGCCATGACAAGCGCGCAAGTGATGGAGGAAGAGCTTCAACAAAGTGTAATGGTTTCCGACGAAGACGCCGAATACGAGACAGCGGGTGATATCCCGACGATGAATGCGATGACGCCCGACGCACTTGATACCAATATGGGCGCTGGAGGCGCTACCGGAAACATGGACGATGCTGAGTTGAGCGATCGCGACGCTTCTGGCGAGGAACTTGACATCGATGCCGAAGGCGAAGAGGACAACGACTTTCTCCTGGATCAACAAATATCTGCCAATAACACCCACGAAATAACACAAGCGGAAACCCACCCAGACGAAGAGGAAGAGGAGGAGGAGGAGGAGGATGTAGATGCGGAGGGAGAAGAATATGACGAAGACGAGGGAGTGGGCGACGTCAAGATCCAGCCGGGTGAAGAGCATGATGAAGAAGCGAGCGACAGTGAAAGATCAGAGTCACCGAGTGCGCTGGATGAAGAGTCCGACGAGGATGCTCCATGGGAAGATGCTGGGGAAGCTGACGAAGATGAGGACGAGGACGAGGAAGCGGGACCATCTAACAACTGCACGTTCTGCAAGCAGGGCGAAGATGAAGACCCAAGCGAGGAGTTTGAAGTATACCTGGCATGCGCAGGTTGTGGCGTAAATGGTAAGGCTCCCGTGCTGTGACGAAGAGCTCTTGTGTTAATGAATCACAGCACATCAGCAATGCGCCCGCGACGCTGCAGCAATGAGTGAGGATAACAGTGAGTATCTGCAACATCCATCTTCAGGTTTCGCCACTAACTAGCGCAGCCCCCGAGAATTGGAAGTGCCCCGAATGCTATCATAGGGATTCCGACGTTGAAGAGCACGATGAAGATATGGACGATCAAAGTGTCAATCACGACATGGGGCTCCCCTCCCAACAATCTGATGTTCCGGATCATTCTGGAGAAGTACGGTTTGAACCAGACGCAGATGACGAGCCCCTGACTTCTCAAATCGACGATGAAGCTCTACCCGAGGAACCTGTGGACGAGACTCGCACATTGAGAAAACGAAAGTCATCGTCTCTCGAAGATGACGATAATGTCATATCGTTAAGAAAGCGACGACGTAACCAGTCAAACGAGCCAACGTCTTCACACGAAGGCACAACACGCAATGGAAGCGCCGAGCCAAGTCGACACAACCCTTCTCGCACGCTTCGTCTCAAAGTCACGCGGCCCCCTCCCGTCACTATGGAGAAACGTACGCGCACATCACTTGTCCTGAAGATCCAGGTCAGACCCGGAAACCTTAAGGAAATACTTTCTCGCAAAAAGCGCGACAGGCGGCCGCCCGGCAGTGCTGCCAGACCTTCATCCCACCGACCAGCGGCCACTCCCAGAGCTAATCCTGTCCCTACCCCGATAACCGCCCTCCCAACACCTTTCTCATCAGACAACTACTCACAACCGTTTTATTCTTTCTTTGACCGGGAGACGGATGAGATGAAGGGCAAGCCATACGGCGGAATCCTAACAGAGGCGGAAGCCGACACCTCCAAGACTCTTCCAGCGCCTGAAGATCGCCGGAAATTTGACGACGCCAACAAAAAGGCCGAAGATGAATGGAGAGCACGGGTTCTCACCATGCAGGCAGATGCCGACATGCCAGTTCGAAAGCACAAGAAGTCGAGCGAGAACGCCAGCCAGATCGAATGCATCGAGTTTGGCGGCTGGGAGATTGACACGTGGTATGCTGCGCCGTATCCAGCTGAATACAGTCGGAACCGTGTGCTCTACATCTGCGAGTTCTGTCTCAAGTACATGAACTCGGACTACGTCGCCTGGAGGCACAAGCTCAAGTGTCCAGCTAAGCACCCGCCAGGAGATGAGATCTACCGTCACAAGTCGGTGTCTGTCTTTGAGGTCGACGGCCGCAAGAACCCTGTGTACTGCCAGAACCTGTGCCTTCTTGCCAAGCTGTTCCTGGGCTCGAAAACGTTGTACTATGACGTTGAGCCCTTTCTCTTCTACGTTCTATGCGAATACAACGACACCGGGTATCACTTTGTGGGATACTTTTCGAAAGAGAAGAGAGCCAGCAGCCAGAATAATGTCTCGTGTATCTTGACATTACCAATACATCAGCGCAAAGGCTACGGCAACCTCCTCATTGACTTTTCATACTTACTCACCAAGGTCGAGGAAAAGACGGGCTCGCCTGAGAAGCCCCTATCTGATATGGGCTTGGTGTCATACAGAAACTACTGGCGTTTAATTCTCTGCCGCTATTTCTTGAAAGTCATGGAAACCGGCAACCACAAGAGCGAGGGACTCAGTATCAAGCGGATATCTGACGACACGGGCATGACCCCAGACGATGTCATCTCCGCCTTGGAAGGCCTCAGAGCCCTTGTCAGAGATCCACAGACGAGGCTGTATGCGTTCAGAGTGGATGTGGACTACTGTCGACAATATGTCAACAAATGGGAGGCGAAGGGTTACGTACAACTGAAGCCAGAAGCTCTCGTCTGGACGCCGTACGTCATGGGTCGCAGCAATGCGGTCAATTTCGAGCTCGGCCCACCCATCAACACCATCGCGCCGAGAGAGGACGATGAAGCCAAGGTTGATGAAGGAGTCGACACGGTTGGCACCGAGAGCCAACCAACTACAAATGGAGAGGGCAAGAGTGTACCCAATGCAGATACAAATGGGGATCACCCTCTAGTGAATGGCGAGGCTGCATCAACCCCAGTTCAGTCCATTGAGGAGGTTGATCCAGATCAGGAGGAGCAACCTGGATCACCAAAGGACATTGAGATGGGAGAGACAGTGGAAGATGGGCCACCAGCTTGGGTTTTGCCATACAAAGATATTCCTCTCAGCCGGTTTGAGGTCTTCCCGGCTGTCCCTGGTGGTCGGCGGGATCGTTCGCGGCAGAGCGCCAGCCGGCCATCAGCGCCTCGAACCGTCAGCAGCGCCTCAAGGCCCAAACGCAACGGTAAGAGCCACCGACCTTCGTCATCCTCTCGGCCCAAGAGCGCCTCGAAACGAAAAACTGGTGGGACGGGCCGTGGACCCGGCCGCTGGCCAAAGGGGACCAAGAAGTCGGATTACGGAAACGCTGATAGCGGTCCTGGTCTGCCGCCTGGGTGGTTGGAGAAGCAAACCAAGCTGCTACCCATCACGGAAGGCAACGATGCAGAGCAGGAGGCGACGGGAGAAGAGCCAGCGGAGGACTCGGTCGTTGTCTCTACCAAGACAAATGGTGCTCCGGCCAATGGAGACGCTGTCGAGCCCAACGGCACTGAAGCAGCGACGGATGGTGAACACCACGACGACGAGGAGGGTGACGTCGACGCTGAGGGAGAAGATGTTTGAACGATTATCAGCGAGGGCACGGGGAATTGGAATTATGGCTGTACTATACCATGGAGGATTAGGCGCGGATTGGAGGCTACTTAGTTAGTTAGCTAGGGTCTTGAGGTCATGGGTTATTTTCTTGTAGCGAGCGGACTGATATCGATTCACTTTAGAGAATAAAAGGCCCAGGAGTCACGTCATGGAGGTTTGCAATGTATGGAGAATAGTGGTGTATTTTGTAGTAAAGACAAAGGAAATCTGATCTAGTCAGTGTTTTGTTTTGGCAAGGCTGCTTGGTTTCATCAAAAGCTCGCAGCATTACCTTTGGGCGTTGGTGGCCATTCCATCATCCGTATAGCAAGGGGCTAACTACTTTGCCGATGCTTTCGTGAGCAGGTATCCATCTATCTAGTGAGCAGTGGGTGCGCTGGTTAAAAGAGCAGCATTATATCTCCCCTTCCTCCTTGGCATCTGCTGCGTCATTAGTTGGACAATCAGTTCGGTTACCAGTTGAGCTATCAGTTCGGCTACTCATTGGGCTGCCAGTTTGGCTACGCGACAAGAACTTGGCCAGCGGGTTGGTTGACGACTTGAGATAAGGCGGGATCAGTGTGCTGAGGCTCTCCTGATTGATCCTACCCTCGATCGAGCACCTGTCAGTCCTGTAGAATGTGATCTTCTCGGTCACCTTGGCCACGGTGCGGCCCTCGATAAAGGTGTTCTCCCTGGGCCAGTCCTTATCACGGACTGCCATGAGGGTACAGAACGCGTCCCCCCTCTCCGGGTCCGGGTCGTCCACGTCGCGCACGTCAAAGTACTCGCAGGCCAGTGCCTCTCGGCCTGCGAGGCCTCGGCCGTTGTACGAGTACAACGGTATGCAGACGACGTGCTGGGCCCACTCCTCCACGACTATTAGCTTGCGGTACTTGGAGTAGACGATGCCGAAGCCGGATAGGGACTTATTGAACTCGTCGATGGCCACTGTGTCCTCGCGAGCCTGATTGTGGATGGCTGTCGAGATGATGGTACCGAGCCTGAGCTCGCTCTCGTTACGCACGCGGTCAGTCAGGCGCATGTGGCCGTGAACTACATCACCTCTGCTAATGTCGCGGTAAGCTTGACGGGCGCCATAGTAGTCATCGTCTCCGTCGTCGTGTTCTCTTCTTCCTGTCTCATCAGCATCCTCAGCCCCTCGTGGGGTTTCGATGGAATCAACAAGGCCATCTGAGAACGAGCCGGTATTCGACTCGGAAGAGGCCCACGAACGAGTCCTTGATGAAAATGAGGTGCGTATGGAGCTTTGACTGCTGCTTGATGCAGGGGAGTACCTTCTGTTGTCGAACCGGTCCCGTCGAGGTCTATTGCGGACATAGGTGTTGAAGTTGCGATCCCGCAGGACGTTGCCGTTCCAGTGCCTACTCCGGTCGTTGTCGCCAAAGGATCTGATGTTGATGTTGTAGTTGTTGCTGACACGGCCGTAGTTGTTGTGCACCAAATCTTCCCTCTCATCTCTGGCGTCCCTGTGGTCCTCCCGCTCACCTCTACGATCTCTGTGGCCATCTCGCCTGTCTCTGGTGTCCGTGTAGTCTTCTCGCTCACCTCTACCGTCTCTGTAGTCATCCCGCCTGTCTCTGCCGTCCTTGTAGTCCTCCCTCTCACCTCTTGAATCCCTGCTCGGAGTCCAACTATCGGTGCCGTTCCGGCGCTCGTTGCGGCTCCTCCAAGTTGGAGGTCGCTTTGAGATGCGGCAGGATCCGTAGTATGCGTGAGTAGGCATTGTGGAGTTTCTTGGACGACAAACAGGTGACTTTCGAGTCAGCTGACAAAGTAGTTATCAGAAGAAGCCAGCCAGTAGCTATCTAGATAACAGTTCCTGCAGTCTTGACAAGCCAGTCACTATGAGTTGTGGTCGAGTGTGGAAAAGTCGGTTCTCAGGGCAGAGGTTGTGAAGTGAAGTACCGGAGAAGACATTTATACCACAACCTTAGTTTCTTACTGATCCCTTTTTTAGAAACTTTTCCAATTGTTCATCTATCTATTATGGATACGAAGCATGTTCAGCGACCTGGGCATTGGTGAGTTTCGGCCTCGGGTGTTGCTTTGTGATGCACCAAGGGACCTTTGTCTCGATTTCTTTGTTCCAATAATACAGCCAGTAGTCCGGGTCCTACCAGATAATGAACAACAGGATAGCACAAATTGATAGTCCATCTGTCCTAATTAGGTGTCTTCTATCGTCAATTGGATATCGAGGCTATCCTGAATCTCGAGCAAGATCTACTAGCGCACGCGTCAGCTTCACGCGGCGGGGCAACTTGGACCTTTCATCTACATGTAAGACGAGCATGAGGCCATGTCTCATCGCAGTAGAGGCTGTCTACGGTGCCGTCAACGGCGAGTCAAGGTAAAAACTTCCATATACAAGTACCTAGACAGACGTCTCATCTAACCATCAACTTTAGTGTGATCGCGGCCGTCCCTCATGTCAACGCTGCATAGCTCGCAATGAACTCTGCGTTGGGTACAGAGACGAAGGCGATCTCATGTTTCAGCATGAGACGGAAAAGGTTGTTCAAAAGAGTCAAACCGCTTCCATTTCTACTGCCTCAACTTCATCTCCGCCAAGTCGACGTACCAGGAGCCGGTCGCTTGAGCGGGCGCCTGAGAGCTCATTCACATCGAGAGAATCCTTGAATCTCTCACCCGCGTTCTCATGGCTCAAAGACCCATCACCAATCAAAGCTCCTTCCGATGGAGACCAAGCTGCAAGCTTATTCATGGACAAATACGTGCTATTCCCATGTAATGAATCGTCCTCTCCAGGCTTCCTGCAGCATCTCCCTTGTTTGTTTAAGGAAGTCAATGTGGAGGGTCGCTACGCGCTACGCTGGGCCGTTCAGGCATGTGCGTTTGCTGATCTCTCACGGGAACAGTCTTCTGAGGGATTGGTTGGAAGGTCGCTAGAGTGCTATGGCAAAGCACTAAACGCACTCGGACAGTCTTTGGCTGAGAAGGACAAAGTCCCGGATGATTACGACTTGATGGCCGTGGTCATATTGGACATTTTCGAGGTCAGAGCACATATATGTACATCCTTAATCTCAAGTCTAACTCGGGAATTAGTCTTTGTTCATGCCTGACTCCTCCTTGTCTGGGTCCCACGTTCAAGGCATGGCACACATTCTGCGACTCCGTGGGCATGAACAGTTCCACGACCCTCGTGGATGGGGTCTATTCCGCTTAGCACACCATCGATTGGTAAGTTTGGGGTCTCGATATGTCCAGATACTATCCACTAACTCGTAAGCAGCAAAAGCAGCAGCTCGCCAAACAAATGGGCCCTCTTCCAGAATCCCATGACTGGCTCGAAGCACTAAATGAAGACATTTCTTCGGTGCGACTAGAAAAGGACGGCCTGGCGATCACACATCTATGCCAAAGGGCAAATAACCTGCTTCAGTCTCTCGATTCTGATGTTCTCACGGGCGATCAGCTCCGTGGGCTAGTTAATGAGATGCTACGCCTAGATAAGGAGGCTGCCCTCTGGCGTGCCAAGCCTGAGTGGGCATTTCGTACCATCAGTAGGGCTGATATTTCGGGTACCAAGAAGAAAGGAGTCTGGTTCCCAGAAACAGTTCAGCTTCATCCGGATATATGGATGGCCTATGAGTGGAACTATCACCGGACAGCTCGAATCATCCTGCACCAGAAACTTGTGGCTTGCTTACGCAGCGCTTCTTTACTAAGTTCAACAAAAGAAGCCATTTACACGATTCAAATACAAGGATCTATAGACATGGTTCAATCTCTAGCAGGCGAGGTTTTGTCGTCGGTTCCTCAGTCCTTTGGGGATGTCGATCAGCTAGGACGGTATTGGGCTGATGAGTCAAAACCTCCTCGCTGGCAGGCCGTGGGCGCCTATCTATTGCTCTGGCCCATCAAGATCATTAAAAGTCCCAATGGGTTGGCGACAGAGTCGCAGAAGACGAGTGCACAGTTGGTTTTTGATAGGATCCGAGTGTGTACAGGCATGAAGTCGGAATTGGGTCATCTCTCGGCAATATAGCCATTCTAATAATCTAGAATACTCTGAAACCTTTGTCATATGCCTCCCCTTCATTTAAATACAGTCTCCTCGAAAGTTGTTCCGTCTTTCAACGCGACCTTTTCCGCACCCACCATGACACAGACAATCTTGCAAGGCACATCCCCACGGTTAATCCACTGATGATTCACACCCTGCTGAACAATAAGTTCTCCCTCTCTCACAGTCTTCTCCTCTCCGCCATCGAGCACCAGCACGATCTCGCCAGACATGACGACGAGGTAGTCGAGGCTCTGGGTGCGGTGCATGGGCGCGCTACCGCCGGGTTGGATCTGCGTCATGCAGAAGATGGCACCTTTGGGTGGGCACCGGGGAAGAGTGTCGGCAAAGGAAGGGATTGTGTCCGTATTGTTGGCCGGGATGGATTGACGTGTGTCAAAGATGTTGAAGACGCTGGCTTGGGGGCCAAAGGGTGCGTAGGGCGTGAGGTGAGTGTCGGAAGCAAAGACAGAGGTACCATCTTCCGCATGGGTAGTTCGTACAACACGAGTGGTTGTAGATTGCAAGGATTGAGCACTCATGATGGAAGAATAGATGTGTTGAAGTTGAGATGGTTTGTTGGTATGATATAAGCGTGTGCAAGTTGGAGTTGAGTAGAAAGATAACACTCTGAGAGTTGAAGTCATGAGCAATGGGTTAAAGGGAAAAAGAAACTCCAATTGACAGAAAGACAAGCCATATTTATACACATTTTCTACACAACTCGGTCTTTCGGAATCGCGAGGTTTACGTCGACATCATGCCTCGCCGTCATCTTCAACTCAATGGATGGTACAGGGTTGCTCGCGTTGCTTTCCCAATTAGGAAATGGGCACGAGCTTCACCAAACATGAGTGGACGACCAACAAGTCGCTCGGTGCTCGGCACGGGTCAGCATATCCCTACCAATAGGCGGCTATAACAATAAGGTAGTATAATAATAAATAAAAGAGATAGAAGGTATTGTATTAATTTATTGTATTATCTTATTATTATGTTATAAAGCAAAGAGGTCTTTGAGACGAGTCCTGTCGCTGCTGACAAGGACGTCTTGTCTGGGCCCGATCTCTTCCGATAGACAGTTGTGAGTGCATGAAGGCACAATGCAAAAGCCATTTGCGTGAAACCCATCAGATTCAAGCAGTATTGAAACCTCAAGATCTTGGACGTGTCGATGCAGTCATGGGTGAAGAGGACGTTTGCGACGAGCAAGTTGATGGCAACAAAGTAGACGAGGAACTGGCTCGCCTCGAACACGGCGTCAAAGTTGCTCTTGTACCGTCTATATCTGTCCGTGTTGGCTATAGGTAGAAACATGTCAGTAGAGCACCGTCCATTTTTGGAAGAGCATGCTGTACCTGGCGCAATATTATTATGGCGGCTGTTTTCATAGTGCGAGAAGACGAATTGCGATCCTACCTATATCGTCGAGTAAAGGAGGTGGGGGAGTGCATTGGCAGAATCCATAGGCATAGCTGAACCGACTGAAAAAGGCTGCATTCTGATGTGGGTGGAGATTGTGAAAGAGAGGAGTGTTAAAGAGTTGAAGAGTTCTAGATGTGCGGGCAGAGAGAGTTGAAGATGGGCAGCAGGGGACGTGAAGGGGCCATGAGGACACAGCGGCGTATTGAGTAGGCCATGATGGGTTTTTATTGAGTTCAGGCGCAGTAGAGGCAGCCGTATCTGTAATAAGTGACAACAACTGAAAAATTGCACCGAGGCTTCCAACTGACTTTGTCCTCTGCATCCGCGTCCATAAACACCACGTTGAATCTTGAACAGTTGCGCGTGAGCAATTTCACTATAGGCAACCACGTACAAGAGAGAACGATTGTTCTTGTCGTCCCATATGAGGTCCTGCAAGGCCAGAGAGACCCGTGCAAACAACAAACATGATCTTGTAGAGCCATCTTCAAGATTGGATGACACCAACACAGCCCCTGACTCGGAGAAATTGTGAGCCTAATGAGAGCAAAGCAGAAAAAGAAGAAAACCGGCTGCTCTAAAAGTATTCTCTATTTTCCTCATTTTGTCGTCGCACTTCGTCTGGATCCGGTGCCAAATTCAGTAGGCCGATTGACAAGAGCACGAATAGGATGCCAAAGCTGAGGCAGTCTGAGTGTTAAACGTTAGTTCGTAATTTGAGATTGGTCAAAGAAAGTGCAGAGTGCTTACAGGCCGCCGTAGGAACTTTGTTGGTTTGAAAGGGTGCCTCTAGTGCTGGGTCAGGGGGCAACATCTTGATGTGTGAATGTGCTTGCTTGAGAGTAAGGCGAGTGTTCTTTCATGATAATGCCGAGGACAAAGAAATTGATGAGCCTAAGGTAATTATAAAGGAGAATTGGATATTTGATGAAGAAACTTCCACAAAAAGAGCTCGTCATGCCGCTGAGTTTGGGAATGGGCACAAAGGGGTATGGCCGAAAAACTTGGACGGAATCACGCCGTAAGTGGGCAAATTCTAATGTAAAGGACAAATCACCTTCTATTTCTTCGTCTTAATACATTGGTTTTGAATTTCGAGGTTAAAGATGCATGTAGGTCTCCTTTCTGGTCTTTCCTCCTGCATCCTTCTCCCAAAACACTTGAGCAAGTATGTCTCCAAACACTACCTGTGAAGTGAGAAGCGAGGATGGCGCTTTCGGTATGAGCTGCACTCACACATATTGATGCCAAACCCCGATCTGGCTAACTACATCTAGTGGTCATCATGCTCCTTGGAGTGGTGGCCTTGATGCCGTTTTCCAACTTCTTTTCGATTCTTGGCGGCAGATATCGCATTGAACAGGCCCTTAAGAAGCTCCGTACCCACAGAGACCCGGGTGAGGATGGCAGGCTGTTCAGCTCAGTACCCAGCTTAGCTGACCTTGATGTGACAGATGCCAGACTTCAAGAGTATTACGAAAGGACAGAGATGCGAGAATGCCTCTATTCCATCATCCCGTACATTGGATACCTCGCTTCCTACGTTGCAGTTTGCCTTAACTATGGAGATGGAATGACACGATCTGAGCGAATCGCCTTCAGCGCGGGGTTTGGCCTGGCTGGTCTCTCGATATACATTGCCACCTTTAGCATAAGAAGGAACGCGGACTATTACGAGGAATGCCTTCAAAAAGAGATTGAGAATCTCAGATGGTCTACTCGTGAACGGGAATGCAAGGGACGGCGGAGAAGCCATATCGAGGAGAAATAGACGCAATCAAGACCCGGATCCTTGGGACACGCAAAGAGTAGAGAGATTGGTCATACTTGTACTAATTATTTAATATCTATGATGTTCTTAGGCATATACTCAGGGGAGCATAGTCTAGTGCTTTTATGATGCTTTCGTAGTTCCTGGCAGATAGGCTCTTATTCTCACGTCCTGATAGGCATCGATGCAGCAAAAGACGCCAACTTTCATTCTGACAGGAATTCAGACTCTACATCGTAACCTCGACATACAACAGGATATTACCAAGATGGGGCAAAAGATAACAACAAGCCACTGTATGCTCATACACACTCTATCCCCCCAGGCCCCGCCTCCCAACAGTTGCGGCTTCCTTTCGGTCCGAAGCCAAGTCATTGTCGTCCAAAAGTACCAGCTGTTGTTCGTTGGAATCAATTTTAAGGAAAGAAATTCGGTACGTGATGAAGCAGATGCAGAGTCCGAGAAAGACTGGCGGTAGCTGCGCCATCAACTCGCCCTTCTGGTCACGGCAAACTTGGCGAACCGCAAGCCAAGCGTATACTAGACCCGTGGGCCAGAAGAGAGCCAGGGCGCGGTAGAGATCTCTCTCGTGGGCTTTTTGAGCCGGGTGAATGGGACGAGGGAAATCTGAGAATGATGAGTAAATAAGCTTTGAAGGGGGGAAGAATTCGCCTTACTAAAAACATAGCTTGGATAAACTGGATCATTGCAGATGCAGGCCCCAAGCATGAAGAACAAGGGCACAACAATGAGCAGAATGTAATCCAGAAGCATCACTGTACAAGTTAGACAGAGAAAAGGATCAGAGGCAGGGAGAAGCTCACAGCATACTACAGTCGCGTTTAGCTGAGAAGCCTTGATGATGGGCATCATTGGGGTCATGAGCCCCGAGTCATAGTCTTGGACCATCATGATGAGTGATTGTTGAAGGTTGAAGATTTGTCGGTACTGAGAGTAGAGTCGAGATTTGGGTGCGGAGATGAGATTCTTGGTCGACCATAGTGCAGAGAAGAAGTCCTTATATGTCCACTATCCATCACCAAACGTGCGGCTCAAGATTCAAGATGCATTGGAGAAGTCAGTATGACTACTACCAAAATACGGTTTTGAGTCACTCAAGGTTCATTCACGATACAGAAAAGTTTTTTCATTGAGTTATTGAGTGTTGTTCTGCCTAAAGCAAAGGAAATTGTTTGTAGTTAGTCTCCAACACCACGAGTTGGTATCACGATGCTGGCTCTTCATTCCCATCGACTTTGACCTCCTCATCTGCCTTTCCCTCACCGTGTTGCTCATATTGCTCATAATTCTCATATTCATACTCCTCAGCCCTTCTTTCTCCCCAAAAGCCCTTCCCATAGCTAACCAGAATCTCCTCCCCCCTTCGAATACCCCCCGCCCCTTTCTTCTTCTTCCCACTCCCAAGAACCCAAACTCCAACACAGAGCTCACCCCAGCGTTCACACCATACCGTGCGAAACTCGGCGTTCGCCCTTTCACCCACGCCTCGGTAGTCGTTCACGTAGCGCCCTTCGTTGCCCTCACGTGCAGCGTCCACCGCGGCATCCGCTTCACGGTCCAGCCATAGATCGTAGTCACTCTCCGTTGAAGAGGCGGCGCCAGAGTGCACGCGCCCTAGGTACGCGAGAATGAAGCTACCCGGTGCTAGATTCTGTGCTGCAAAGAGGCCGCTCTGGCCGTTGGCTGGATGAGAAGGGTTGGTGATGGGTTGAATTCTAACAAGAGGACAAGGGGTTGCGGTAGAGGAGGATGGGATAGCCGGAATGTCGCTGGAAGGCTTGGTGCGGAGAGACTGTATATGGCCCGGGCTTAAGCTCTTGTCGTGGAGTGGAGCATGGAGGTAAGGGAAGCCATCAGGCCAGTTCTTTGGCCTGGACATGCCGATCTCTTGTTTCTGATGTTGTGCATGCGGTTGATGGTAACAGTCAAGGATGGCAGCAGGAACGTGAAGCTATGAAAGTGGAATTGATGCCCAATCACCAAGTTTTTCTCTCAAACCGGCACCAAGAGTTGGACCTCTAGTCTTCAACTATCAACACAAACACAATGAATTATAATACCAAGAAACTATTGAAACAGGAACCAATTTCTCTTGCAAATGCCGCTTGAGATGTTGTCGACGCGGCTTGGTCCGGCCGGTAGGGTAGGGGTCTTTTAGTTGCAGCCCGGCCGGCCGTGACGTAGTTGTGGCTAGTATTTCCTATTCGGACGCAACGACTGTGCGAAAGCCTATCAGACACCATAACTAAGCCTCATCCGCCTTGGTCAGCCACAGTCTGAGTCGAGGCCTCGGAGTTCACATCTGGATGTCTCGGTCCGGCAAAGCGTGATAAAAATTGATGGAAATGAAGGAATTCACGCATAGAGGAGGCATGCCAGCTGCGCCCGTGGCCCCCTCATTGCCTGCCAATAATGGATGCCTTGAGAAGCACCCGAGATGCTGTCTCGCACTCTCGACCCCCGCAAACCTTGGCGTGGCTAGTGGACTCGCCAAGGCGCATCGCCTGTCACTGCCAGGTGCTTTGCTGGCAAAGTGTAAAGCTGGCACCGCTGGGTGGCCATGTACGAATACGTAATCACCCTGCGCAGCCACTGCCACTTGCCTTCCATTTCCATGCCTTGGGCCTTGGTTCCATTGCTCCCGTCGCCGCTCGCTCCCCAACCCGCCCGACAGCGCCCACCTACAGTATTCATCCTCTTGCTCCTGCACTATCACTTACGAGTCGCGTCCAGCGTCTTTTTTTATATCGCTCAGCTGAAGCTTCTTCTTGTAGGCGGCAGACTTTGCATATCTCGAGCGCTGCTCTCTCATCTCCTGAAGCGCCCTCGCCTCCCTCAAATCCGCGCCCGAGCCGCATCCCAGATCGTGCTGGACATACGTCGTGGTCTCTGGCCGGCTTCCCCGACCTCTCCAAACCCCGACACTACCTAACGCAGGTAGCCAGTCACCCCACGACCGCATCCGCCAACCTCTCCTCTCCACAAACGTCTTTGGCCGTAATCGCCAATTCAAACCAAACACCGGAGTTTTTTATTTGGGGTCTTTGACTGAATCTATCGCAAACGCCGCGTCGCCATCGTCGAGAGCGGGACTGAGCATCTCGTGACCTTGGGAGCTTATTGGGACCCTGGCATACCCCCTCTCTGCGCCTCCCTCCGTCGACTTCATCCACGGAGCGCATTGGAATTTTTGTCGCCGGCATCTTCTTGCTTCAGGGCATCTGACCGGAATACGCCCTCCGAGAACTTCGCCGACTGTTGAAGGAAACCTTGCGGCGACCGATCGATTGGCGCCCAGGACGCAACCCCCTACTTATCCCTACACCAATACCCCGACCGCAAATACCAAGACTCGCCCACCATGTCGAAGGTGATGCGAAGCGTCAAAAATGTGACCAAGGGTTACTCCAGCGCCCAGGTCAAGGTCCGAGAAGGTTCGCACTCTGGTCACTACTCCTGCGCCTCGGAACGCCCGCTGACGAGTTGAACAACAGCGACCAGCAATGACCCCTGGGGTCCGACTGGCACTCAGATGAGCGAAATCGCTCAGATGACCTACAACACGTACGTAGGCGTACCAAGACCCGGTTCAATTCTCCTTGTCGCAAAGCCCCGAGTACTGACTTGACATGGCGCGATTAGTTCCACAGAGTTCTACGAGATCATGGACATGATCGATAAGCGTTTGAACGACAAGGGAAAGAACTGGCGACACGTCCTCAAAGCTCTCAAGGTTCTTGATTACTGTCTGCACGAGGGCTCAGAGCTTGTCGTCACTTGGGCTCGCCAGAGCATTTACATTATCAAGACCCTGCGAGAGTTTCAATACGTCGATGAAGAGGGTCGCGATGTTGGACAGAACGGCAAGTGGATTGACTCAGTCGCATATGGTGGTCGCTAACGGTTGAAAAGTCCGAGTTGCTGCAAAGGAGTTGACTGCTCTGATTTTGGATGAGGATAGACTACGAGCCGAGCGAAGCGATCGGAGATCCTGGAAGTCGCGCGTTACCGGACTCGAGGAGTTCGCCCCCCAGCATGCCGAGCCCGCCGCACATGGGAACCGGCGCCCGCGCGAGAGGCGGGTGGCGAACGATGAGGAAGATACCGAGTACCGCTTGGCTATCGAGGCCAGCAAGTATCAAGAGGAGGAAGACCGGAAAAAGCGAGAGAGCCGACAGCATGGGGTGGATGATGATGATGACCTCCAAAAGGCGATCAAGCTTAGCCAGGAGGAGGAGGAGAGGAGGCGCAAGGAGTTGGAGGAGAGCAATGCTCACTCTCTCTTCGATGATGATCCTGTCCCGCAGCAGCAAACCAGCCAGCCGCAGTACACTGGCTTCAACCAAGGATACCAGCAAGGAAACCCAGTCGACTTCTTCGCAAACCCCATCGACCAGAACCAACCCCAGCCCACTGGCTACATGGCCAATGCCTATACCGGGTTCCCGCAGCAGGGACAGCCCACTGGCTTCCAGACGAACCTCAACACCGGCTTCGGCCAGCCCATGAACATGGATCCTTATGGCCAGCAACAGGCCCAGCAACAGCAACAGCAGCTGGCCTTCCAGCAGCCTCAGCCCACTGGCTTCAACCCCTACCTGCAACAGCAACCGCAGCAGCCGCAACAGTCACTATCGTCACCAGCTTCCCCTGAGCCCACTCTCCAGCCCGGCAGCAACAATCCCTGGGCAACTCACAACAACCAGGCCCAAGCGCTGCAGCCCACTCCAACTGGATCTAACAACCCGTTTGCCCAGTTCAGCCGCCCACAATCTGCCCGACCCAACCCCATTTCTTCCCTGGGCTCTCTCCCTGAGCAGAAGACCCTCAACACCTTTAGCAGCCAACCCCAGCTGCAACAGCAGAACAGCTTCCCCCAGGCACAACCGGCATTCAACGCTCCTCAGAAGGAGATGAACGAGCACGAGACCCGGCTCAACTCGCTGCTCGCTACCGGTGACGGTATGGACACCTTTGGCAACACAGGTAACCTCCGTATCCCCGCCCAGCACACCGCCCCAGGCACATTTGTGAACAGCGCTGGTGCGGGTGTGGCCCGAATCAACGCCGAGGCAACAGGAAACAACCCATTCCTTCGACAGCAGTTCACAGGCATGCCCACCGTCAACTACGGCGCCCAGATGCCTGCGGCTACTGGGCCTGCGGGCTTGAACGGCCAGACCAACAACCCTTTCGCTGCCCACCCAGCACCGCAACAACAGCAGCAGAACCAAGACCTGATCCAATTCTAACCCCAGCTTTGAGATCTTGACTCACGTCCCTCCAACTCTGCCGGCCATATCTGGCTGAGCGACTCCTCTATTTGATCATCCACCTTTTCTTTGTTACACCTTCACCTTCACACCTTCCGGACCTGATCCGATTCCCGTGTTTTGCGCAGGCGAAGTATGGTATTCCCCTGTTCACAGTACATTTTTGTGGCTTTCGACCAAAGTTGAGCTGGTATCTGGGAGGCCTAGTTGTCGGGAATAGGAAGCTCTTGCGATGATGGACTATGGGGGATTTAGACAGCGCGCCTGACGCATTCAAAAACAATTCTTAGATCTCATTGAAATCTACTCCATACTCCGTTGCAATCCTTTGCGCCATTCCCTCCTCGTCCTTGTTTAAAGCCTGACAACTAGCGAGCAAAATGCTGGTGAAGACTGGACCTGCCACTTCGCCTGACCCAGCTGTTTGACGTGTGTTGTTGGTCTTGTTTGAATTCGTCACACCCCAGGGTTATGTGGACGACTATGAGATGAGTGCTTGCCAAAAGATGACCCTGACAGTGAATAGCCCTCGACCGTCGAAAGAAGGACCTCGAAAATTGAAGTCTTTGAAGCTTGACGCGGCGAGTGGGAGGCGCGCAAACCCTTTGACGATCCGGACGCTTGTTCAGGAACTGTGGCTCCCTGTCTGCCGTGGCCTGGCATGTCCATGATATCCATGCCCTTGAAGGGCCCTCTTTAAATATGCGCTTACCCAGCCTCCTCCATCATCTGGATGAATTCCTCCAGGTTGACACCGCCCTTGCCCTCGTGGTCCAGATGTTCAATCATGCTTTGGATCTCTTCGTCCGTCATTGTCCTCTCCTCTTTAATGTCCGAGGCCAAGCGTCGCATATCCTCAAAGGATATTATGCCATCTCCATCGTAGTCAAACATGTTGAACACCTTTGTCGCTTCTTGCCGGGGATCTCGATTGGCTAATAGCTTGGCGGCGCATAGCCTGAACTGGTCGAGATAGACGTAGAGGCGGTTTACGGGACAGCTGTGAGGGTCCTGCCAGTCTGGAGGCACGGTGCCGTATGATTCTAGCTCTCTGAAGTAGTCGGGCTTGGACATGTCGAACCCGAGAGCTGCTAGCGAGTGTCTAAACTCGTAGCTGTTGAGCCATCCCTTCTTTTTCATGTCCATGAGGTCAAACTAGTAGCGGCGGGTTGAATGTGAGCTAGGGCGTCTTGGTGTTTTCTGCAGCTGGATGGGCGCGACCTACGACTTCATCAATGTGCTCGCGATCCTCCTCGGGAATGGTGCTGTATTCTTCGTTGGATGAAACTTGAGGAGCCACCGGTTGTCGAGACTGAGGCGGGTGACTTGAGCCACCGCCGCCTATTGACCGCACGGGAAAGGCAGGGCGTGGTGTTGTGTGCGAATTCATTGTTATTGCTGCGAGACGCAGGTGGCTGGGGAGGAATTCCGAAAAAGGCGGCGCGGGTCGACGAAGAGGGCAATTGGAAAGATGACACCGCTGGAAGAGAGAGATACTGTCGAGATTATGATTTAGCTATGATCGCGGAACTCGATAATGGCGGAGCAGGTCGGCGCGAAGCGGTCGAGATGCAGGATGGGCGTGGCGCAAGGGCTGCTTCGTGGTGTTGTTGCTCGCAATGGATATGGATCCATGAGCTGAGAGAAAGCTTGCGACGCGACCAACCAAAGACGCGCTCCTAGCTTCGCGCCCGGGTGGCCGAGTCTGCCTTAGCACAGCTAGGGGTGCAGGAAAAAATAGGGTACCTACAGCAAACTGGCAACTCTAAAGTGTTGAACCCAAAGGAAAAGCGGACGAAAGAGGTTTGAAGGGGAAAGTAAACGCTTGAGCTTTCAAAAGGGCTTTCCAATTTTTCATCACGATTTTCGAAATAATTAAATGCATTTTTCTGGAGATCGAATCTTTGTCGTAAAACAAGTGCTCTGCGCATCTTCACCGGGTGTCTCAACTTTTACTGAGACTGCATGCCTGTGTACCTGCTGATCAAGTCACTCTCTAGGCATACCGCAGGCACCAGTGACTCAGCCTGCGAGTAACCCAGCCCCGACATTTAATTGGCCCATGTTAGTCAGCACAGTGACCGAGGCCAATAAGGTACAAAGTTATTGTCTGAGGCAGCAACGCAGCAGCTGCCAACCTGCCTGAGCACGGAGGTCCGCCCCAAAAAAAAGCTGGCTGGACTGACGGCCGAGAGAGACTGACCTCACCACCAACTCATCCATCGCCACGAGCTCGAGGTGTATAAGGGCGCCCATCTCTTCTGGTCCGCTCTTTCTCTCCCTGCTCTTTCGATCATCCCCTCCTTTCCCGTTTCCTTGTTTTCCCCCTTCCTTCGTGACACACGCAGTTCTTGCTGCGGCCTCTGGCTCTCGCCCCGAAGCGCTTTTTCCAGCTGCACTCTCCCCTGTTCCTTTTTTCTGCAGTGGTGGTGCAACACAACAGCGCGTTTTCGTATCTCTCAGTCTTGAGAAGCTCGGCGCCATCTCACCATCGCGAGACTATCCATCGTCGATTCATCTCGGACGATCAGTTTTGCGACTACACGCGCGATTCGCATCAATTCGACCATCGATTTCGCATCGCGAGCTATCCACAGTAACGACAACAGCGCGACAGCTGCTGCAAGCTCGCCGCGAGAAGTACACACCCTCCTCTCCCGAGCCGCGTCGATAGCGTGACCGACATCATGTCTTTCGGCGGCGGTTTCGGTGGCTTCGGCCAAAATAACAACAACACGAACCAGTCGTCAGGCTTTGGCGGCTTCGGAGCCAATAATACTACAAACACCTCAGGTAAGCAACATGCCTTTTCAACCATCCGGTGGATGATGATGATGGCGGCGGTGCTGATTGGAATCGCCCGAAAGGCTTCGGGACGAACAACACTGGCGGCGGTTTTGGCCAAACGAACACGTCCGGTGGCCTCTTTGGGGGCAACAACAACAACGCCTCGAGCGGCTTCGGCTCATCGACCGGTACGCAGAATCTGTTTCGACGCGCCGCTGCCATCTACGATTGAGAGAGGAAACGGAGCGGCGATCACCGATCTTCGACACAAACATACTGACGATTCTTAGGCGGATTTGGAGCCAACACGACCGGCGGCTTCGGCAGCAAGCCTGCCACCACCTTTGGTTCCACTGGCAACACTGGTACCGGCCTCTTCGGAGCCTCCAATACCACGACCAACACTGGAACTGGCTTTGGAGGATTTGGCAACACGACCAACAATACCTCGACGTTTGGAAGCACCAACACTGGAGGTGGTATGTTTGGAAACAACAATGCCAACAAGACTGGTTTCGGGACCACGGCCAACACCGGCGGTTCGCTCTTTGGCGGTGGAAACACCAACACCACCGGAACCGGATTTGGTAGCGGGTTCGGCACTTCCAACACCAATACCCTCGGCGGCGGCGTTGGTGACCCTCCAGGCACTGCTATAACCCCTTTCCAGGCCCACACCGAGAAGGAGCCAAACAGCACCTCGACCAATTCGTTCCAGAACGTTCTCTTCCAGGACCCTTACAAGAAGTGGTCGGCCGAAGAGCTTCGACTTGCAGACTATGTTCAGGGACGGCGGCATGGCAATGCCAGCGGCGGCGGTGCGTTTGGCGTGAGCTCGGGTTTTGGTGGAGGTTTTGGCACTAACACAAATACTACCACGACATCAGGCTTCGGAACGAACACGAACACAACTGGCGGTCTCTTCGGAGGAGGAAACACCACCAACAATACCACAACCACAGGCTTCGGCTCTACGGGCTTTGGCTCTACAGCCACTACCAACAACACCACCGGTGGAGGCTTGTTCGGCAACAACGCCAACAAGCCTGCAGGTGGTCTGTTTGGTAGCAGCACAACGAACACGGGTGGTGGCCTCTTCGGAGGAGGAAACACCAATACCAACACCAGCGGTTTCGGCGCCACGAACAACACCGGAACGGGCTTCGGCCAAACCAACACGAACACCGGTGGTGGTCTTTTTGGAGGTGCCCAGAACAAGCCTGCTGGTACTGGGTTCAGCTTCGGCAACACCAACAACACGACCACTACAAGTGGTTTTGGAAACACCACGAACAGCGCCTTTGGAGCAACCAACACGAATACCAACACTGGTGGTGGCCTGTTTGGCAACAATACCAACACCAACCAGACTTCGGGCCTCTTCGGTGGTAACAACAACGCCCAGCAGACGAACACTGGAACTGGATTGTTTGGTCAAAACAATGCCAACAACAACACTGGTGGAGGCTTGTTCGGCAACAACGCCAACAAGCCTGCAGGCGGCCTGTTTGGCAATACCACTCAGACCAACACCACTGGCGGCGGCCTTTTCGGTGGAGGAAACACCAATACCAACACCACTGGTTTTGGCGCCACGAACAACACTGCCGGTGGCGGCCTGTTCGGAAACAAGCCTGCCACTGGGGGCTCTCTCTTCGGGGGCAACAACACTGCTCAGCCAAACACTGGCGGTACAGGCCTTTTCGGTGGTCTCGGCTCCAACAACACGAACCAGGCAACGACTGGCGGTTCTCTCTTTGGAAACACAAACAACCAACAGCAGAAGCCCAATGTGTTCGGTGGCACCAACAACGTCACTGGATCTAGCTTGTTCGGCGGTCAAAACCCAAACCAGGGTTCGTCTCTGTTTGGCGCAAGCACAAACCAGCAGCAGCAGGTGAATGGTTCTTCGTTGCTTGGCAACAGCCAATCAGCCAATGCTCCCCAGGGACTCACGGCGAACATTAATGATGTCTCGGCGTTTGGCTCCCCTGGTTTGTTTGCTGGCTTGGGAGGCAACGAGGTCCAAAACCCCGGCCCTCTTGCTACTCCCCTCAACGGAAGCTCTAAGCCTAGGAGAAGCTCGATCTTGCCCATGTACAAGCTGGCGCCTGCGTCCGCATCCCGCTATGCCACTCCCCAGAAGAGGGGCTTTGGTTTCTCGTACAGCACTTACGGCACTCCCTCAGGCAGCCCTGCTAGTAGCATCTCGAGTACGCCTGGAAACGGAAACCTCGGCCACAGCTTGCTGGGCTCTAGCAGGAATGGTGGATTGAGCAGGAGCATGTCTACTAATAACCTTCGTCGCAGCTTCAACACGGAGGACAGCATCCTTGCCCCTGGAGCGTTTTCTAATGGATCTCAGCCTCGGTGGTACGGCAGCACTGGGTCCAAGAAGCTTGTCATCAACAGAGACATTAGAAGTGATCTGTTCTCGACTCCGCAGAAGGACAAGTCGTCTGACGCTGGCAACGGATCCCGCAAGCTTTCGAAGCGCGTCAGCTTCGACACAAGCAACGTCGATGCCGAGGACAGTACTCCTGTTCGCGGCGCTCTTCCCGCCCCCGAGGATGTCGGCAGCCCCTCCAACGAGGAGACTCCCCGCCAGACTCGTCCGACTAACGGTTCGAACGGCTCCAAGACTCCTGAGATGGAGGAGGTTAAGGGCAAGGAGCTTGCTATCGTCCATGAAGAAGACAACACGGCCACCCCGGAAGCTGCTTCAGCTAACAACTTCGACAATGCTCCTGGTCAATACTGGATGCAGCCCCCCAAGGAGGATCTCGAAAAGATGAACCGCATGCAGCGACAGAAGGTTGACGGCTTCACTGTTGGACGTGACAATGTTGGATACGTCTCTTTCAAGGTTCCCGTTGACATCAGCAACATTGATCTTGACGACATTTGCGGTGGCCTGATTGTTCTTCAACCCCGATCGGCCACTGTCTATCCTGTGGCAGCCAAGAAGCCACCTGTTGGAAAGGGTCTCAATGTGCCCGCGCGAATTGCTCTGGAACAGTCCTGGCCTCGTGGAGCTCGCGACAAGAGAATCTCCAACGACCCCAAGCGGTTCAACAAGCACGTCGAGCGTCTTAAGCGAATCGAGAACACGGCCTTTGAGAGCTACGATCAGGATACGGGCGTCTGGGTCTTCTCGGTTGAGCACTTCACCACCTACGGCCTCGATGATGATGACTCGGATGATGAGGAAGATGTCACTCAGCAGGAGCCTGCGCTTCCCCAAGAAATGGCTCTGGATACCACTGGCAGCACTCCAATGGAGGATGACACCTTTGAGTTCCGGATGCACCGAGGCGTGCCCGGTGGCTTTGACGAGCAGGCGCAGATGTATGAAGGTGATTTCTCTGGCCAGCAGTCTTTTTTAGGGGTTAGCTCCGCGGATTCTGCGCCCAACGATGTCAGGCTGTCTCTCGATGATGAGTACGCCGAAGACGTGGGTGAGGAATATGACGTGTCCGAGGATGAAGACATGGCGAGGTCTTCCCTTGAACACCATCTTGCCGCGGAGCATGACGATGCCTCGTCCGAGGATGCCCAGGATGCCGTCAAGGCGACTCCTGGAGGCATCCTCAGAGCTAGAATGCGAGCTGTGAAGGACTCTGCTGGTCCTGTACAGCTCGAGGTTGCAGATGGAGATGACTGGATGGAGATGTTGAGGAAGACTGTCAGCCCTGTCAAGCGAGATCGACAGCTTCTCAGGGAGCTGAACGAATCCCCTTCGAGACAGACCGGCGTGCTGATCGACCTTGATAAGAGCGGGAACGACACATTGCGGAAGTCGTCGATCTGGAGGAAGAGCACAGCCAAGAATGACAGGATGGATAATTTTGCTGCCAGCACAATTGGCATGGACAAGGGACGTGGTTTTGCGACGAGTATCGACCTCATGAACTCTCTGTTCGAGAAGCCCAAGCCAGCACCCAAGAATCTTCGAGCCTCTATCCCTGGCAAAGGCTTCCCCAAGGTCGGTTCCCTAGCAGTTGCCTGAATGGCCCCAGATTGAAACACGCTGGAGGTTTATGTAACTATGACTTATATATGAATTGATGCTAAGATTGGATAATTAGTGGCCCTACGAGCGACAGGACAAGAATTTGACTATTGATCATGACGAAAAGGTCTTCCACGACGCAGGCCGGCCGACCTGGGGACCCGACGAGACACTCGTTGTTCCTCGACCGTTTGACCCTGAGAGTGGTCGACGATCGATTCCTCGGACCTCGGACCTCCTTTCATTCAAGCGTTCTTCGATCCAGACGGAAACCCAGGAGCTTCGATTGGCCACCTTCTCTACAGATGTAGGTTTCCCCAAAAACAAGCTTTTGTGTGACCCTACTGACCGGCATATGCAGTCCTCCAAGAGGTATCTTAACAGCCAGGATAAGCTGACCGAGATCCGAGTGGTTGACGATATTCCCGTAGCCTCACTGAAGGCAGCTAGTCTGAAGGATGTTTTCCATCACCAGGACATGAATGATCCTTCTAGTATGCAGGAGAAGCATGTCTGGGACCTGGCGAGCATTCTCTTTGACGACCTAGAACCTCATCCTACCCAGCCCGAACATCTGATTCGAAGGGCTGAATTGTCTCATTTTTGGACCGACTTGGTTGATCAAGCTTCATCAACAACCATTGGCCTTGCAGGTTCGAGTGAAGAGAAGGCTGTCGCTTGCCTTGCCGGCCATCGGGTTACTGAGGCTTGCAAGCACCTTCTCGATGGCAAGAACTTCCGCCTTGCCACCCTTGTCCCCCTTATTGGCACCAATGATGCTGCCAAGAAGGACATGAGGGAACAGCTCAAAGCCTGGCACGACTCGAAGATGCTCTCAGAGTTCTCTGAATCGATCCGAACCATTTATGAGCTCCTGAGTGGTAACGCGTGTGTCTGCGAAGGCATGAAGGGAGTTCCTGTTGAGGACCGGCTGGACTCGTTCGTCATTTCCAAGAAGTTTGGGCTGGACTGGAAGCAATCCTTCGGTCTCCGACTGTGGTATGGAATTGCGCAGTCTGACGACCTGGCGGCCGCAGTCCAAGGGTTCAAGAATGATGTGGACCAGGAGAAGGAGTATCTGCCACTCCCATGGTACATCGACCAGGGCATCAAGCCACTGTGGGACGATGTGGACTCTGACCGCAGACAGGATCTCCTCTGGGGTCTCTTGCAGCTGTACGCAAACGATGCTTCTGACCTGGAGGCTATCTTGCGGCCCGAAAACTCGCAGCTCTCACCTCTTGACATGCGGCTGACATGGCAACTGGGTCTTGCACTGGTGTCTACTGGCAAGGTCTCGTTTGGGGAGAGGGCCACTGAGAAGGCCGACGCTGCTACCATCGCCTACGCATCACAACTCACCAGTGCTGGCGAGTGGCTTGAAGCTGTGTTCGTGCTGCTCCACCTGAGCAACTCGGTTGCCCGAAAGATGGCCATTCAAGAACACCTGGCTCGACACGCCGGTTCGATTGGGGATGAGACAAGCACGGCATTTGGAGTCCTGGTCGAGAAGTTCTGCATTCCCTCGTCGTGGATCTGGGAGGCTCTGGCTCTGTACATGCGCAGCGTGAAGAAGGATGCGTATGCTGAAGTCCAGTGCCTTCTGCGCGCTGGCTCTTTTGTCGAGGCTCACCGGGTGCTGGTCAAGGAGGTTGCGCCTTTGGCGATTGTGGAGCGTGAGTATGACAACCTGTCAGCTCTCATCTCTCAGTTTGAGGGCCGGCACATGGCTATTTCGAACTGGTCATTGGGTGGAGAGATTTACAACCTCTTCTTGACGCTGATCCAGCACCGAAGCAAGGGTGAGATGCCACCAGCTATTGTGCTGGAGAGACTTCTCGCTGGGCTGCATGCAATGGATGAGGATGTGGCAGATTCAGAGGTTTTGCGGTACGCTGCTGTGTCGGACATGGCAGATGAGACTGCCAAGGAGATTTTGAAGGCTACAAAGAAAAAACAGGTATGTCAAGAAGATGCGATCCCTTGCCATGAATCAGTACTAACACACCCTCAGGACATGGAACTTCGGGCCAAGATTCTCAACTTGCCCCTGACACAGGACCGCCTGCTGGCATACTCAGTGGACCTGGGCATGGATCGTTATCGGGAGGTGATGTCTCATTAAGAAGGAGTGCAGTGTGGGAGTGACTGTATAGGCATGTTGCCGCATTCGGGGATTATACGATTGCGTTTTGGTAATGTTTTATTGAAGAAGCCGAGGGCCTCGAAGGATGAGGCCAGGATTGTAGATTAGTTAGATAGTTACAGGAAGAAAAAGGGTTGGGTCTCTACCACTGCCGTGTCAATCAAGGGATCGACACAACATGAGAACGATATTGGAAGTGAACTTTGACAAAACATACTAAAAAGATATCTTTTTCTTATTATTATTGCTTTACCCTCATTCTTAGGTAGGGGTATGCTAATAGATTGTCCTGTCTTGCCCTTCTTTTTCGACTGTGAGTTATTATCCCTTCTTGTTCAGCTGTGAATCACCGTCCCTTTTGAATATATAAATACCTCTTCCATCTCCTCTTCTCCTCCTACTTTTCTCCTCATCCACTCAACTCTTCCACCTCCTCTTCTCCCTTCTCATCCAGACATCATGCCGCGCGCCACCTCCGAAGAGGGTGAGGTCGACCACATTGACCTCACCGTCAATCCTGAGGACCTCATGGATGTGGATGAGGATGAGGACCGAGTGAGAGAGGAATCAAGCCTCTTTCTCCCCAACAGCGTCACGCCGCCTCTTTCCACTGACGTTACCTTCATTGATCTCGTCGCCAACGACGGTGAGCCGGACGATGAGCCAGGAATTCCTCGGGGAAGATCCGACTCAAGTCTCTTTGTCCATGACGATCCCGAGGACGAGGGCACCATTGAGAACGGAAGCAACAATGATGACAACGCCATCAACGTCGACAACGATAACGAAGACGACGACATGAACGGCAACGACGATGACAACTCTAACGACATGAATGACGATGATGATGACAACGGCAACGACAACGACAACGACAACAACATGAACGACAACGACGATGATAACGACGATGACAACGATGATGACAACAACGAAGACAATGAAGACAACGATGACAACGACGATAGCGACGACAACGACGATGGTGTCCCGTCCGACGAAAAGAACGCGGACGCAGCGCTCGAAGAGGCTCTTGAGGAGGAAGGGATCACTGAGCCCGATTGGGCTGAAGGATGCTTGAGAACGTGCAAGCCTCACTGGGATGAGGTCGCTCACGTACTCCTGAGATACCGTCGGCGCTTCCTCCTCAAGAGGACCGAGCTCCGAAACGTCAAGACCAGCCTCCGTCAACAACTCCGTCAGCTCAGACAGGAGAATCGACGGCTCCAGGCCCGTGGGCAGCGGCGCCCACACAACAAGGTACGTAGCAGCTCCCCCAATGCGCCCTCGACATGTACTGACAGGTGATAGTCGTGGCGTAGAATCGTTCGCCTCTGGGTTTGTGGACCCCTGAGGCCCCAAGGCTTTCGGAACTGGGGAGATATCTACAAGCTTTCGTGCAAGGAGGAGAACATGTCGTGGTCTTTTAGCACGCGAAAGTCCTCCAAGATGCACCCAGGCCTCAAGCTGCGTGCTCCCGATGACGAGGAAGAAGAAGAAGGGATCGTGGCGATTTCTGATGACGAGGAAGAGGAATCCCCTGATTCAGGCTCCGTCCGAGGGCCACCTCCAAATCGACCGTCACCTCCAGGTCAGTCACCGTCTCTGGGAGGTCCACGGCAGTCCTCCCTTGAACGACTCCCCATCAAGCTGCAGATCAAGATCTTCTCCTACCTCTTCGTCTTTGAGCGAGAGCTGGTACACGCCATCTCCCGCCTGGACCCGTACTACGAGCCGACCGAGGTGCCTCGCAACTGCAATGGTCGAGTCTCCCTCCTGCACCGCTTCCACGTTGGCCAGGAGAGCGTCTCTCTGACCTTTGGAGCCATCAAGCCGCAGGAGCTCCTCGCTCCGCTCCTCGTGTCCAAGCACTTCAACTACCTTGGAGCCAGCCTCTTCTACGGGAGCAACACGTTCGCATTCTCTTCCATCGGCGAGTAGGGTCGCTTTGCAAGCGGAATCGGCGCCAGGCTCCAGCACGTCCAGCACGTCGAAATCCTGTGGATGGGCTCCCAGTGTGTCACCTACAAGCCCGACAACAAGCGCCGGTACACGTCGCGACGGACGCACCACCTCGCCTGGTTCAGCGAGGCCCGCCGCCTCAAGTCCATCGCCGTATACATCCCCGAGTCGTCCAAGCAGTACATGCGACGCAAGCACGAGCCCCCTCACATCATCGAGTACATGGCCGACAAGACGGCCGGGCAGCCCAACTACCGCCGCTTCCGCGCCCTGCGCACCATCCCGGGGCTCGACTACCTCCATGTGCTCCGTGGGCTCAACGGCATCACCTTCTGGGACTACGACAAGTGGCTGGAGCTGGGCTCCAAGCTGCCCGTCCGCGACTGGACCTTTGTGAGCGACCTCAACAACACGGTGCGCCGTGCCAAGGCGGAGGAGGACATGAGATTTTGCACGCTTCGCAGGCTGGCCCCTTTCGTCATTGGATATCGCCCTGATGACGAAATCATCGACGAGATGGAAACCTTTGTCAACCAGTACTCGCCGGGCTGTGGTGGGCAGGTCGTCGACCTGACTATGGATGATGACTAGACAGGTTGGATTGCGACGGGCAAGCGCATGATGGAGATGCAGGAGAGGAGGATATCACATCCAGGTTGGTAGCTAAATAGGAGGCAACAGTTAGCACTGAGGACATGATGAGCTTCATTTCAATCGAAATCTCGATTTTTGCTGAACAAGGTAGCCTAAGAACCATTTCTAATAATTGATCACTTGCAGATACACTCATAGTTATTGTCTCCATCCCATGAAGCTCAACAGCAGACACAAGACTCACAAAGTGATTCAAAGACATTGAATTGGCTCGAGATCTATAGGTAGCCTAGCCTAGCCTACTCCAATGCAAACCGACCTGCCCCTGTCCCTCTTTGTAGGTATACAACCGGCCCAACACCATCCGACGCGGATTCTAGCTGAAACGGAACGTACCGTGCGTGGCACTTGCAATATTCAGTACACCACTCCAATTTCTTTTCTCCAGATGCCCATGCCCTCCGGAAGCCGTCCTTGTATGTGTAGCGCGGCGTGGTATCGTTGAATGCTTCCTCTCTTTTTTGATTCTTGTCTCCTGGCTCTTTTACCCCTGTACTCCAACATCTCAGTTAGTGGGGTAGTGCCACGAGCGGAAAGTATCCATGACGGTGGTGAAGACGACGAGAAGGATACCACCTCCGGGGCCAAGACGCAGAACCTGTAAACATGTCAGCACGAGAATGGCCTCATGCGCTCTCGGCCCAGAAACTCACCTTGGGCAGGAAACCCTTGTAAAGAGCGCTGAATCCCTCCTCCTTGGCCACGGTAAAGACCGCGGGCCAAGCCCAGTTGTACTTGGGAACCTGGCCGGGGACCTTGGGGGTGTTTTGGATTCGGCTCTTGACCACGTCGAGGGGCGTGTTGAGGATGGTTCCGACGGTACCACCGATACCTCCGGAAATCATGTCGTTGACCATCTGGCCCTGCTTGGTGTCGGACTTGGGGAGAAGCTGTCGGACCTGGAAGATACAGCCGAAGTAGCCGGCGTTCCAGAGGATGTGGCGCCACATGGTGCTCTCGAGACCCTGGTATAGAGTGAGGGGCCCTCGTTCTTGACCGTCTTGACGACGCAGTCGACCATGCCGTTGTACTTTCCAGCCGAGGCCTTGTCTTGCAGGCGGATCTTGACGAGCTCGAAGGGGACGACCACAAATGACTCGGTGGCTCCGGCCGAGGCGCCTGTGAGGATGGAGAGCTGCTGGTTCATCGAGGTGACGCCAAACATGTTTCGGTAGATCTTGCCCCATTCGTCGTTGGCAGCGAACTTGGTGGCTCGCTTGGGAGCCTCCATGAGGATGGGCGCAGAGATGCCGCGGTAGAGTCGCGAGAAGCTATCGCGGGGTTAGCATCAAGAGTCTGGAGCGCAACTGCTGGCGCATTGGGCATTTACCCCTCCTGCTTGATGATCTTGCGGAAGCAGTCAAGCATGCCATTGTAGGCGTCGGCGCCGGCGGCGTTGGTCTGGAGTTGGCTGTTGAAAATTAGCAATTGGCTCGTATCTTGGGCGCCGTTGGAAGCATTACACTCGGGTCTTGACCACGTCAAGAGGGTACCTGGAGAGACTTGTTAGTTGAGTGTCTCAGAGGCACGCGACAAATGCGATCATACATGACCAGAATCTACAACAAGCGGCAAATTAGCAACAGCCAACTCTAGAGCAATCGGCACAATCATACCTCCGAGACGCCAGCAATGGCGCCTAATCACGAAAAGTCAGCCATTGAGTCCGGGCGAAGCGCCAAGTTCAATATGGAGATGCCTACCTGCGGCGAACTGGTAGACGAAGGGGAGGGGCTTGTCGTTGTTGGACATTTTGGCGACTGGACTGGACCGGGCGGCTTAAGACGGGAGAACACGAGCAAGGACAAGAAGAGGAGAGAAGAGGCTGAGCGGAGATTGTCGCGGGTTGTCGAGAAAAAAGAAGAGAGGGAGAGAAGAAGGAGAGAGAGAGAGAGAGTCAGAGCAGAGATGGCGACCTCCGAGCGAAGACCGGGCCGGGGAGGGAATTTGTTTCGGTGGTGGTGGTGGTGGTCTTATCGGGCTTAGCGATAACGGGGTAAAAGCAACTCCCCCCACAGACGGAGGAGCTTCACGGTGGAGGTCAACGGCTAGAAATAGGACGACGCCGAAGGGGGCCTAACAAGAGTGGACTTTGGTTGGATTGGATGGGATGGGCTTGACTGTGGAGATGGGCAAGAGACGGCGAGAGAGCGAGACCTGGGGGAGGGGAAGTTATTAGCTTCTACTTGGTCTGTATGTAGATTCCTCGGTGAGACGGTAGGTCAGCCAGATCCCAATACGCCGACTCTTCTCCGACCAGGTGACGATCGCTTGTCTGCTGTTTTAGGAAAGAGGATGAGATCACTTGTTCCATCCAACGGTTTCTACTTGAGCCTAATGACTTGAATCCAAGACACATTTTACTGTCAGGTATGCTCCTCTCAACCTTTTTTCTACCCAATGATGAAATAATCCATCTTGTGCTACCCCAAAAACGTCGTCATATGCAAACCCGGCTGCCCGATGCCCGCCACCGGGCTTGAGGCTCCCGACCAGAGACACGCCCCAAGAAGCAGGAACAGCGTCAGATTCCCGGACGGGGACCCCTTCAGCTCCCTCCTCCGGTACCTGAATGGGTAGGGCATCGGCACTGGAGGGAGGGGAGGGACCCTTGTCCCTGCAGAACCTTTCCAAAACCCTCGCCCTGTCCCTCGCCCGATAGGCTCTGCTAAAGGGAAGCCCTGACTGCAGCCACGGCTCCACGGGGCCGGGACGTCAAAAGGAAAAGAAGCTTTCTTTTGCTCCAAAAGACGTGGGATGGCGAAACCGGGCGTGGGAGGGACAAGTCGGCGCGGAGACTTGCCGGTTGTGCATCCGAGCCGACTTTTGGAGAGTCGAGGTTGACGACGAGTTTCGGCCATGGTTGATTTACAGGGCCAAGAAGCCGAATCCGACACCAAAATGGGAACGCTTCCTCGGAACATTTCTGATGTACTGTCTCATGGCATCAACCCCCCGCGAATTGCTGCGCACGCGCCCGGTCAAGACACCGGGCGGCCACGGCGTCCGTCCCCCGTCGACCGAGCGGATGCTGAGCGTCTCCCCAATCCGGTCTAGCCCTGGGATTCAGCAACGCGCTGAAGACGGGAACGGGGTTTGGAGTTGAGTGTTTGAAAAGGCCGCAAAACTTCATTCATTGGCATGACCCGGTATTATGTGTGAGTTTACCATACGGAGTATATAGGCCAGGGCTGTCAACTCGCCGTTATGCCAGCTTTTAACCAAGCAACTCGAAAACAACATCAGAAGTATGCCCAGTCAATGTCAACAGCACTTTATTAATCCTCTCTCTAGCGTGCGCTCGTAATGGCCCCTAAAGTGGCCATCGTATGGTTTCTGCGGTTCCGTATCTCCTCGACTTGCCAATCCGTTCGTCCTTGACCTGCCTCTCCATCTGAGCGTGAGTGGTGATGCTGTCTCAGCGCCTGGACCAGCCAGCCCATCCTTGACCGAGAATCCCTGGCTCCCTTGTGTCCGGTTGCGAGGGATGCTTGCTCACTCACCCCAAGCTGTGAGATGCAGCAACAACCACATCTCATCTCCTTGTCCCAGGTGCTTTGCACCCCATGCAACCATCGAGCTCCCCATTTCTACATTACGTAGCTGTTCCTCCTTCAAAGCTACCCTTGTACCTATGTTCGCCCAGACCATAGGTACCAGCTCTCCAGCTGCACCTGCAAACTGACTCGATGCGGGTTCCCGAATCTTTCCTAGATTATCATGACGCTTCGACCCAACTGAGGTAGAGGTGACAGGTTTGGCAGCTCATCAACTTTCTGATGCCGGGAATGCCATCACAAGACCCCTCGGCCTCCGACTTCATCCAGGAACAGAGTTCTACAACGACAAATAGAAGACGCCGGGTCCGACCATGTGGCAGAAGCTCGGGTTGAGTAACAGAGCTCAACAGCCGCACACCTTGTTGCCGCGAGCCATTATTGGCTCTTCTTTGACTCAGTAAAAGGGACCCTTCTGTAAGTGGTACGCCGTGGCGGGGTAATAAGGCCCGGGCCAGCTTGAGTGCGCGTTTTGGGGCTCGTTTTTGGGGCAACTGACGCGCACAATCGGCCCCTCGGTACAGAGTACATGCTTCTAGGGCTGCCTAGGTCGAATCTCCAAGTCATCATCTACCAAGTGCTTCCTTGCCCTTCCAACTCGACAGAGTCTTGACTCGCAAAGTTTTGCAGCTCAAGACCTGTATCGTATCCATCAAATTCGGCTGCAAACATCAAAATCATCGAATTTTGCTCCAAAACTTCCCCCGACGACCTTCAAACGCCCCTTTCGACCCCTTGTTAGTCGCTCCCATCTGCGCTCGGTGGCAACTTATATCCAGCTCAAAACCCGTTGCGACACGCCCTGCATCAACCTGACAGCACCTCTTGCTTCATCTAGAGCTCGTCCGACCCTTCCGAGCTCTCCAGCGCCTCAATTTGCACCTTTAAACAGGCCGTGACCCATCGAGTTCACAGCGAGGTGCCTTTCGCGCGTGGGAGAGTCCTCTCGCCCCCTGCCCATGAGTCACTTACTGTGGAAATACTACTGGGAAGATGATGTCGACAGGTTTCGGCGTCTGCTGGCCCCAACCAGCTACAACGCGCAGGCTGTGTCAAGGAGCCCGGCCATAGGGGGGTCCGGCAGCTTCTTTGGAGGAAGTTATGGCGGCCCAGGCACCTCTCCGCGATCAGCTACCAAGCAGCGCCGGGCATCCGGACACCCGCAGACTCCAGCCAGGTCCAAGGACGCCAACACGAACCTCGGACGAGCCGAAATCAACAGCCGCGACCATGCCGGCCTGACTGTCTTGCTGCGCGCCGCCTCCTCGACCGAACCGAATGCCTACGAGTTCGTCCGCGCCCTTATCGAACATCCTGCCATCGACCTCTACGCCCAAGACCCCGAGAGCGGCTGGAATGCCCTCCACCGATCCTTGTATGCTGGAAATGTTTCGATTGCGCGCTTGCTGTTGGAGAAGGAACGGGTCGATTTGACGAACCACAACCTGAGCGCTGTCAACAAGGTTGGTCTTTTGATCAAGACCAAGGACCATGAGGGAAACAGTCCTTTCGATGTCTACAACTCGACGATTGCCGCGAGATCGCTGAACGATACGGACGATGGAAGCAGCTCGGATAGTGACGCTGATAGCGTGGATAGTACAGGCGATGGGGCACATCAGTAGGTTCACACAGAACATAGACCCCCTGACTTGGCTGACTGTGGTCGTAGAACGCTCAAGGTTCCCCATACCTTTCAGTCTTCCATTGACGGCGACGAGCTCTTTGTGTTTGGCAGCAACAAGAATGTGTCCCTAGGAGTTGGCGACGAGGATGATCGACAGTATCCCGAGCGCATCCACCTCTCCCGTCCAGATCTTCTTGTGCACCGGTTTCACCACTCGCACCTTGAAAGTCTGGATATGGACGCCCCTGCCTCACTGGATCTTGACCAAATCCCAACCTTGGTCCGCAATCGTCCTTTAATTATTCAAGATGTGACCATGTCAAAACTTCACAGCGCCATCTTGACGACCGACCCAGTTTCAAATCTCTACATATGTGGAGTTGGACGCGGAGGAAGACTCGGTCTTGGCCATGAGAATACCCAGTTTAGGTTTGTGCCTGTGGAGGGCCCCTTTATAGACAAAAAGGTCCATCAGGTTGCCCTTGGACAGAACCATTCCATGGCAGTCGCAGGAAATGGAGAACTCTGGACTTGGGGGTTGAACTCTTGCTCGCAGCTCGGATATGCGCTGCCACCACCGATGAAGGCAGATGAAGAACCAATGAGCCTCACGCCGCGCCAGGTTTTTGGTTCCCTCAAAAAGGAGATAGTTCTTGGTGTGGCTGCATCAGCGAATCACTCGGTTGCCCACACAGGATCCTCTCTCTTCACCTGGGGGCGAAACGTAGGGCAGCTTGCTCTCATGGACGCTGACTCCAGGTCGCTCGACGTGCAACCTACCCCCAGAAAGGTTGCCGCCTCCCTCCTGGCAGCCCCGATTGATATGGTCTCGGCCATCGACAAAGCTACCATTTGTCTCCTCTCCAACCACACGGTCTGGGTTTTCAGCCACTATGGCTACAACCTGGTCAAATTTCCATTCCCCGACGTTTTCACAAATCACACTTTGATGAATTCTTCCTATTCAAATCGGTATGACCCGGGCCGAAGAGAAATCAGTTCTATTGCCTCAGGAGGCGAGACAATCGCTGCGGTGACGGCACGCGGAGATCTCTTCACGCTACATCTCAACCACAAGGGGGACCCCAGCCAATCTGCCGCGTCCACCACCAACCCGGTCAAGATCAAGAACGCCCTAACTCAACCCCAATGCATCTGGGATTCACGCAAGGATGGGGCCGCATCGGTGGGGGTCGGCGAGCATGGTTCAGTCATCATCTGTACCGAATCAGGGGCTGTCTGGAAACGCGTCAAGCGTACCAAGGGCAAAATGACTGGATTCGCAGAGTCGGGAGCAAAGCGCAAGGACTTCAAATTCCAGCGAGTTCCCTACATCACCAACTGCGTGGCCGTTCGAAGCTCCATCTTTGGCGCTTTTGCTGCCATCAGAAAGGACAGCAAAGTGATGGCTCAAGAGATCAAGATCTCCGAAAAGTCACTACGCGACGAAATCAGCTCTCTTCTCTGCCTCAACGGTTTCCAGGCCCCCGACCTAGGCAAGACCACGACTGGTCACGAAGCCTTCGAGAAGGCCATCGTCCGCGAGAGGCCTGGCTCGGTTCCTTATGAAATCCTTCGGTCATCCAACATCGTGCAGCATCTGCTGAATTGGCTTTCGATGAATTCGTTCCAGTTTGACGATATGAATATGGCGGTTTGCTCGTCTGATGCACCCGAAGTGAAGATACCAGTTCATAGCTGGGTTCTTGCAGGGAGAAGTTCAGTCCTGCGGCATGGGTTATCGGAGTTGCGCAGCCGTGGTTCATCATTTAATACGGATTCCTTCGGCCTCGAAATCGACGAGGACAAGGCCTTGCTGACGCTGTTTGGGGTTGATATTTATACCGTTCTCAACATCGTTGTCCACGCCTATCAGGACAGTTTCGTGCCTGTGTGGAGGTACACACGCGAATCACCGGCGGATGCTCCCCGCTTCCGGCGTGTCAGGACTGAGCTGATGAAGATGGCGACGAAACTCGCCTTGCCCAAGTTAGAGGCAGCAGTCCGCTTGCAGACAGGGGTGGACGAGTCTCTCGATGCCGACTTCAAGCAGGCGATTTATGACCCTAGCTTCTTTGATGATGGTGACATTATCCTTGAACTGGATGGAGAAGATGTCACGGCCCATAGCCAGCTACTATGCCAGCGATGCCCGTTCTTCGAGGGCTTGTTTAATGGCCGTTCTCAAGGTCAGTGGCTCGCTGGACGTCGGGACGGTATGGGCGAAGCGGACAAGATCAGGGTTGATCTCAAGCACATCGATCCTGACATCTTTCACTACGTCATGTCATTCATCTATGCCGACATCGGGCAAGAGCTCTTTGACGAAGTATCGGTGGCCAACCTCGATGAGTTGTCAGAGCTTGTCCTGGGCGTCATGAGCGCTGCAAACGAGCTGATGCTTGACCGGCTCTCTCAAGTTTGCCAAAGCCTCATTGGAAAGTTCGTCACCACGCGGAACATCTCAAACCTGCTCAACGAGATCAGCCCGTGCTCTGTTACAGAGTTTAAGGACACTGGGCTTGAGTACATCTGTCTCCAGCTCGAATCGATGCTTGAAAACCACCTCCTGGATGACTTGGATGAAGACCTTCTTTTTGAGCTCGATGAAGTAGTCCGTGATAACCAGCTTGCGCGGCTTCCGTTTGCACGGAGCGGAAGGGCAACCTTGCTACTTCATGAGAAGTATCCAGAGCTGGCTGCCGATATTGACGAAGAGCGACAGATCAGGATCAAGGAGATGGCATTCAAGGCCATGCAGAGGGAGGATGAAAAGAAGCTCTCATCATCCTTCAAGGCACGGATTGGGAGCCTGGATGATGGTAGTCCCTTACAGACACCAGACACCCGGCGCAAGTCAAGAAGTGCACGCAACGAACCGTTCAGTCCTAACCTGCGACCCAAACAGTCACAGGCTGAACTGATCTTTGATATGGACGACGAGGATGACCCGACGCTCGCCAACACGCGGTCACCCGTGAATGAGCCGTCCAGTCTCCGTCTCCCCATCGACGCTGAAGACATGCCGCAGTTACCCAAGGCTTGGAGGGAAGCCAAGGGCAAGGAACCTTTGGATGTTGCCCAGAGTCCAACGCCCAACGCCTTCTCTTTGTCGCCCATTTTACAGCCATCAGAGCTAGAGGTTACGAAATCTTCATCAAGTGCCATGTCAAAACCCGGTGCGCCCTGGGCATCTTCTACGCTGGCCACGTCAAAGCTCGACTTGAAAGACATCATGTCAGAGGCATCTACATCTGCGCTCACCGCCGGACTCCAGGCGCAAAAGACAAAGGACGCAACTGCCAATAAGCCTCAGGCCAAGATATCACAAAAGGAGCGGAAAAGACAGCTTCAGGCGCAGGCGGCGGCTGAAGCGGCGGCCAGAGATGAAACGGCCAACCGAGTGCCATGGGAACCAGTGCCGCCAGGTGGAAAGCCTGCGCCTTGGAAGACAGCTAGCCCAGGGCCCAAGACATCGTTGAAAGAGGCAATGACGGCAGATGCCAAGATATCCGGAGTACCGTCTGTCAAGGCCAAGCCGCTGGTAGCTTCCGAGACCAAGCCCAAGTCTGCGACACGTCGCACCGCGTCACCCGACACAAGGTTTCCGGGACAGGGTCGAACAAACAGCTCCCCCGCAATCGGCGCAGGACCCTCAGCAGCCCAAGCCAGCAAACCGTTGGTGCCACACTCCAAGTCGTACATAACACCAGCACCCAAGGCCGAGCCGACTCTCGGGTTCACCCTGGCGGATATTATTGGTCAGCAAGAACGCGAGCAGGAGGCTGTAAAGGAAGCCGTTGCGAAGCGGTCACTCCAAGAGATCCAACAAGAACAGGCGTTCCAAGAGTGGTGGGACCAGGAGAGCCGGCGGACACAAGAGGAGGAGGCCAGACGGAAGCAGAAGGAGACTAGAGATAAGGAGAGCAAGGGGGCGCGACGAGGTCGGCGAGGCAGAGGGGGGAAGGCCAAGAATGCCGGTGAAGCGGCAACAGATGGTGGGCAAGGCGGCGGCGGAGGAGCCGGTGCCAACGCCAATAACCGGCCATCGGTCAGTGGACGAGGAGGAAGTGGTCGAGGCAGAGGGGGGAAGGGACGAGGTAATAAATCCCAGGCTACGTGAGGATATTGAATTGGTTTGCATTCGAGGAGCATAGGACTCGAGAGGAACTTGACCAGGTTGAAGAAGTTGAGTGCTGAATAGATAGTGTTGAGTTTACGTTTCGCCGTATCTATTGGCTTAACCGTGGCTATCTAGCCGAGGACAATGTATATACATTCATGTTCGAATGGGACATGTGAAGACGTAGGAAGTTGTAGTCCGTAAAAGTAAAGGTTATGCTGAGCATAACAGTTCAAGGTGGTCGTAATCTTAACAGATTACCCATATCACCATGCAGGTCTGATGGCTCAAGGGCCAACCTCGATGGTTGTCGCAGTTCTTTCATGCCTCATGCTCAAAGCATAGCATAAACGTTAAAAGTGCATACGTCCGTGGGACAAAGAAATGCGCTACTATCAATCAGTGCGCCGTTACTCCAGCAATACATTGTCATGACTCTCAAGGTATACAAAGACAACATGAGAAGAATGGATCCATGAGCATGGCAACACCACCATGAATGGGCCCATTCATGTGAATATGGATCTGCGGGGTCTGTAGCACCAAAGACCATCTACGATCTACCAACAGGCTAGACTGGAAAGAGAGCAAAAGTCCATCCTCGGATGAGGAGGTGGTCAGGCCAGGCAGCTTATCTCGAAAGCGCCTGAAGCGAGATAAGCCCACCTCACCTCAAAGGCTTGGGAGGAGGGGGAGAAGCGGCCATGAGTCAACCTACCGTGACTCGTTTGCTTTGTGAACTGTCACAGCGTCCATCACGAGCCAACCAGAGAGAGGAGGAGGGAGCTGCACGCTTCTCATGTAGAGCAAGGTGCTTGTTCAATGCTTGTCCATGCCCTGATGTTGCCTGATGAGAGGCGAGAACCTCTGCGGAGAGGGAGACCCTGAGTGATGCCGCGGAGGAGTGGTGGAGTGTAGGACTCCCGTCTCCAAAGGTGTAGAATAGGTCGCCGGCTGTGGGGGCCGAGAACAGGCGCCGGCCGGGAGCAATCAAAGCGCTGGAAGTCAGCACCCTGCAGGGGTATCCACCGCCCAGACGCCCCCGGAGCGATTCGAAGCATCCACTGAACCGCACTGACCACGTCCCCTGGAGGACCATGCTCAGTGGCCGTCCACTTTGGATGGTGATCCCCCATTCGGCAACGCAGGCGATCGAGGCAGGCAGTGGAGGATGGATCCAATGGATCCGTTTGCTGGAGCCAAGGTCCATCCATTGTCGTTATCTCGTCTCTCTCTCGACCCCGTCTCATCCGCGTCTTCGTCTCCTCTCATCCTTCAATTGCCGCCTGACAAGGCTGCAGCATAATCAGTCTTTGTATCAAGAACTTTGGACATCCATTAGCTCACCATAATCGGGAGCGACTCATTACATCCCAGGATTGGCGCAGGCTCGACTCAGAGAAGGACGCATATGGACTTGTGACGTGCGGCTCTAGCCGATGACGACAGCCGCCCGTCCAATCCACTCCCGGTCGCCCATCACGAGGCCCTTGGTTCTTGCGACGTCGTGACCTCCATCTGCTCTGGCCTGCTCTGTCTGTCATCTCCATCGACTCGAGTAAGCAACTCGTCTCTTTCATCTAGACTTTTGTTGCGGCTGCAGCGACGGGACGAACGCTGCAGCAACCCGACCATCGCCATCCATATCGTCACGGGCACAGACATACAACAACTACACAAACAAACCGAGCTAGCCCTACCTACCCTTGCGTGGGACAGTACAGTGCAGTGCTAGGCCCTCTTTGCTCACCCATCCTGTACCTTCATCGACGACAACCCTGGCGGCTGCGTCTGGCTGCCTTGCGCTTATCCCCATTTCCCTCTAACTTTGCGCCTGCATCTTGCTGTCAACGGCCCAAGCCTTAGTCGCCAGCTCACCGTCGGCATCAAAGTGTATTTTTTATTTCCCACTTTCATGCGCCTGTCCCTGACCGACCCCGGACCAATACAACTTTACTCAAGAAGCTCGCCAATCCCTTGAAACCCTCTCCGCTCCCGACCATCCTGCTCCCAGAGATATGAACCATGGATGAGCAGGTCCGTTGGCCGACCAAGATCCCTATACGTTTGTGATCATTCCCTCCCGATACCTACCACGACCCTCCGCGCACACCACCACCTACAATGCATCAACAACCCCGAGTCCCGGCACGGGTCTCGAGCCCCGGCGCGAAGCCCCAGACGAATCTCCCCCGATCAAATACTGCCCGAGAAGCCGCGTTGGGCTCCCGGCCTCGCGCTGGGTCATCTTTCTCGAGTAGAGATGCTCCGAGATCACCGACTCTTGAGACCCCACCGCCTGTGGGACTTCCCGCCGATTCTATCAAGAAGCTCGATCAGATAATACAGGTACGAATGGGATGGATACATTGAGCTCGATCCCGAGATGCTGATGCTTCATCTGCAGAATTTCTATGCCAAGACGGCAACATTAGTCCTCGATTCCCGTATCAAGGTCAAGCCTGCACGAGGAGCCAACGGCGCACGGAAACCTAACAAATGGGTATGTCTACTGGCTGTTCTACCTCGGCGTGCTGCTGACCAATGAATAGTTCCAAATCGAGACGGATGAGATTGACGACTTTAGAGATGATCTCAAGATCTGGAAGACCTGTGGCAGTTTCGAGAACCACCCACCTGCAATGGTTATCGAGGTGTATCTGGACACATCTCGCTTAAAAGAAAGTCAAAGTCTCGTCATTGTTGACGAGAATGGCAAAAGATGGGACGTGATGGAGCAGCTCAACTCCTCAGGGTCCTCGACCGACAGCTCCTCTGGTGCATCCCGAAGGAGTTCTGAGGTCATCATTGAGAGATGGAAAGTTGAGCTCAAGCACGCGGGCATGCCGCCCACCGACTTTGGCCTCATCCTGCCCACCGTTTACAAAAAGGCCATCGTCTTCTTCCGCTCACTCTTCACCGCCACCCGCCTGCTTCCAGCGTGGAAGTTTGCTAGCCAGGGACCAGCTAAGAGCTCCCACCCAGCACTTACCCCTCGATGCAGAGTACGCATGTCCGACTCAGAGCGTCCACGATATGATCAACTACGGTTTTCCATCGATGGGAGACCAGATAATGTAACAGAGTACATGTTTGGTGATTTGGAGATTCCCGTGGGACGACTGAGCACTGTTGTTACGTATCGTAACGACTGCAACTTCCGGGTCGATGACTCGGAGGCCCTGTTGAGCTCTCGTTTCATGGGCGTAGACGAAAACTTCTTCCGACCTTCACTTCCTCAGCAGACTGATAGGCCGCGTGTGCCGATGGCCGAGGTCGGATCATTACGAGATAACCGTGCACGCCCGAATCTGAGTGATATGCAACAGGTTTATGGAAGCCTTTCGACATTCCATGGCAACGTTCCTTTGGGTACCAGCCCCATCTCAGCGCTGAGGGCGGTACGGGCCCCTGGATCTGACACCAGCTCACCTCCTGGTTCTCTACCAGTGCACAACGAGGTGGATGGGCCAAACTCGTTACCAACTCGGCAGGGCTCAACACGAGTGCCGGCACGAACAGAAACTCCTCATAGTCGCAGGCCATCAGTGTCATTTCAGCCGTTCAAGGCTGGCTCATTGTCGGGATCGCCCGTTCCCCGCCAGATCGAGCCCGAGCCAGCCTCTCCCCAGTCCCTGACGCGTCCGGGGATGATCCCGTCTCTTCGGCAACCAGGCAACCGCACGTCCCTCACAGCCGGTATGCCGGCATCTCTGCGGGGTGGGCCCCCTCAGTCTGTCGACAACGCTGTCACCGGGTCTCCTCGGCCGGCCTCGACAAGCCGATACAGCAGCAGCTTTACCCACCGCCGTGGACGCCTGTCGTTTGGAGGTGCCAGCAGGGCGGGCGATGATGAGCAGGGCAGCAGTGGAAGACAGAGTCTGGCTTCATCAGTGGTCCAGCCAGGCTCGGGACTTCTCGCTGAAGTCGCCGGCACCAGCTCCGAGTCGCTCCAGAACGAGGATGATAACATCTCCGAGTTCCTCAAGGCACTCGACAGCAAGAAGACATTAAAGAGCTTTGAGCCTTCGAAAAGGGAGAATCAGCCACAAACAGGACGGTGGCACAGCTTTCCCGGTTTCATATGATGAAGGACTCCAACAACGCTCTTACCGAGTCGATGACATCGTCGGTGCAGATGCAGCGATCATCAAGCTCCTCCAGCCGGCAGCTGACAAGTGTGCCGGGGATGGTAGCACCAGCGTCCATGTCTGCGTCGTCATCTCCTGGGAAGCCCCTATCGCCACATACTCCTCACACACCAGCCATTCCATCTCGACTAAGCGAGAATTCAATCATTGACTACAACAACCAAGGCCGGATCGCTGCACAGCAGAGACAGGCGCCAGATAGCGCCCTGCCCGGGCCCATTAGGGAGAACACGGTCACTCAAGATGGTACTGGAGCCATCGATATACCCCTCTCACCACGACTGGGGACCTACCAGCGACGCGCGAGCTCCGTCGCATTGCAGAACCGCGCGTTGGCTGATGAAGATGAGACGGACCTGGCATTTGCGCATCGCAGCATCAGCTTGGGGGCGGATGACAGAGAGGTGCCCAGCCTGAGCATCTTGCGGGGCCGACAGGCGCAGCTGGAGGAGGAGTCAACGGCAAGGGAGTCGAGCAGACTCCAGCCAGCTGCCGAGATCGAGAGTACTGACCCACCAGAAATGATGCAACAAGGACTCTCGGAAGAAAACCCTCCTGAAGGGCTCATCCCAGCGGTGACATCCAGCTCTCCCTTTGGACGACGCCGATATATGGGAATGCCTTCACACAGGCAGACGCCACCACAGTCTTCGCGTGGAAGCTTCACCGGATCCATCAACCGACCGGGACGTGGAGATGATGACTCTGTCGGTGAAGAGCCATTAGTCTTTGATCTCTCAGAGATGGATGCCCAAGGCCGACGGAGCATTGAAGAGGGACGGAGTAGTGCCCAGGGCGCGCCAGGCATCGGCTCTGACCGAGCGGGATACGAGAGCCGCAGCGCCTCGCGACGAGGGTGGTGAAGACCCTAAACAACAACAGCTTGCGTGCATTTCATGTGCTTTTTCGGCATACTCAAGCCATTTACACGACGGACAGATACAGCATCAACTTGCTTCAAACAAGAGGAGGAAGATATACGGGAGCCATCTAGAGCAGAGCACGTAGGTTTATTTCGAGGACCAAGGAGTTGCTGGCAGGATGGCGCATGGGTGTCACTTGGCTAGGTACGTAGGAGGTGACTTGCTGTTGATGAAGTGATTTGGCGTCAACGGGGGCTTGCAGGTATGCATTACAACTTGGAAGCACAGAATGGATACGGAGTTTTTTGTTGCTTTGACGAGGGACGGGTCTAGCTAGGGCTGACTGCAGGGTTCTGATCTCGGACTCGGAAGTCAGGTTACTATCAGGTTACGCCGAGTCGATACTGACCTATCCAATGTTAGAGCCCTTGATAGCTGAGGCGTCCTCTGTCGTGAATTTGTTCCCTCCCCTCCCGCCTCTAGGACTCGGTCGCGGCCAGTTGCGCGTCCGTGGGCTCGTGACGTCTTTGGTGTGGCGTCTGCTTCCCCAATTGTGGCACCTCGGACTCGGAACCTAAAGAGCGAGATGAGAAATACACGTATTGCAACCCGTATTTGGAGATTGCATGGGTATCTTGGAGGTAGCTCGGGCTAGTGCTTGTGTGGCGCGTGCGTGGCCTTGCTGGGAGGGGAGAGCTGAGCCCAGAGCTCTCTCTGCCTGGTCTGACTGGCCAGACCAAAGTGAACCGGCGGGAAGGCAGCTAAGCCCCGCTGATTCCCACTGATGACGAACAGCGCGGCGAAGGAAGGACGGACCTGGAAGCCTGTTTAAACATCCGCCCACGCAGCCTTGGAGTCCCAAAGCCAATCTCTCTTGTTGACCATCCATATCCCTGCAGTCCACGACGACTTCTCGCCAAAAGGAACAGGAAAGAAAGGCCTGAGGGACCGCTCTGTTCTATTCAGCCAGAGTGACGTGTGGAGAGCCACTTGCGCAACGACGCCGACGACCGACGATAAACTGGGGTTCCTGTCCTCACATCATCACCACCAACAACCCACCCAACTACCTACCTACACCATCTCCCTCGATACGCTCCATACCTAGATACCCCAGGCACCCAGTCAAACCAAAACACCTCGGCATCTAGACCCGACGCTGCTCTTGCAGCCCTCTTTCCCCGCCGAGACCTGCCCGCACCCACCGATAGCTTGATACCCAAAAGACAGCAGCCTGCTTGGCAGCACCAACCATCATGTTTCGAGCCTCAGCTGCAGGCCCTTACGACGATGTCGTCAGTACGTTATCCGCTCCTCGTCTCGAGCTTCGTCATGCAAAGGCGTCTAGCTAGGCACCTCTTTTTCGCCCATATGCTAACTCCAGGACAGTCAAGGCGACTGACGAGAGCTTCACCTCTGAGGACTGGGGCGCTATTATCGAGGTCTGCGACAAGGTCTCGGGCGACCAAAACGGCCCTAAGGAGGCCGTCCAGAGCATCATCAGGCGCCTCGCGCATCGCAACGCAAATGTCCAGCTTTACACCCTCGAGGTATGCTGGAGCCTGTTCACAACCTGCCTGTCTCCAACTAACTCCGATATAGCTCGCCCATGCGCTTGCGCAAAACTGCGGTAAGAACATGCACCGCGAACTGTCTAGCCGCGCCTTCACCGACGCCCTCCTCCGTCTTGCCAACGACCGTAACACGCACACACAAGTCAAGTCCAAGATCATCGAGCACATGAAGAGCTGGTCCGACATGTTTAGCGACGACCCCGAACTAGGCATCATGAGCGAGGCCTACCATCGTGTCACACGAAGCAACCCAAACCTCCAGCCCCCGAGTGCGCCCCAAAAGCAGGGTCTCACCGACCTGGATCGCCAGAAGGAAGAGGATGAGCTGCAGATGGCACTCAAGTTGAGTCTACAGGAGGAGGAGCGCAAGAAGGTTGCCGCCGCCGGCCCAAGCACACAAGCCGGACCTAGTGCTCAGACAGAGAGTCCCGCCCCTCCCGTGCCCGCCGGCACCACAGCTGCCACCGTTAGCCGAGTGCGTGCCCTCTTCGACTTTGTGCCTTCGGAACCTGGTGAACTCGAGTTCAAGAAGGGTGATATAATTGCGGTCCTGGAAAGCGTTTACAAGGACTGGTGGAGGGGCTCTCTCAGAGGCAAGACGGGTATCTTCCCGCTCAACTATGTCGAGAAGCTGGCCGACCCCACGCCGGACGAGTTGCAGCGCGAGGCTCAGATGGAATCAGAGGTGTTTGGCGAGATCAAGAATGTCGAGAAGCTGCTCACTTTGCTGAGCACCTCCAACACGGCACCCAGAGATGAGGATAATGAGGAGATTGGCGTAAGTGTCTGGCCTTGAGCTTCCTGTGCTCAAATATGCTAACAACCCTGCAGAAGCTATATCACCAGACTCTCGCTATTCGGCCAAAGCTTATCAAGCTGATCGAGAAGTACTCGCAGAGGAAGGGTAAGTCATAGAGTTGTCGTTGCGCGAGTCATGTCACTAATATGGAGCAGACGACTTCACACAACTGAACGAGAAGTTTATCAAAGCGTGCCGAGATTATGAGGCTCTGCTCGAGTCTTCCATGGCTCATCCTCCTCAACCTAACTATCAGCAGTATGCCATGCGGCCAGGTCCACCAGGTCAAGGCTATCCCCAGCCCGGCGGATATCCTCCTCAAGGAGCGCCTCCACAGGACCCAGCACGATACTATACTCCCGGACCAGGAGGTTAGTCACCCCGATTATCGCTTCCATCGCTTATACTGACCAACATATCCTAGACCGTCCTCAGTATCAGGCTTCATCTCCTCCACCCAACTTCCAAAACCAGGGCCAGAACCCTCAAGCACCCTTCTATGTAGCCGGAGCTGAAGTCCCTCCTGGCTCGCAGCACTTCCCCCCTAGAGACGAGGCTCCCGCTGGCGGCAAACAGCCTGCTCCCATCAGCACCTCTCCCGCCCAGAACTACACTCCCTACTCTCATCCTCCCCAAGGCGCCAACCCCTATGCTCAAGGCCCCGTAGGCGGTCGACCAGGCAGCACGTACGGAGCTCAGGAGTTGGCAACATCGGTTTACGACTCACCTATTGCAACCAACAACCCGGCCTCGACATACCCAGGCCCTGCATACTCACCTGATGAGACAGCCGACAATGCTACAGCACCACCAGGCCCTTATACTTCCCAGCAACAGCAGCAGCCTCAGTACCAAAGCTACAACCCTCATGGCCAAGCACCCCCTGCTCCCACCGGCTCCGCCCCTCCCCCGCCTCAGAGCGTCATGACACCTCCTCCTCTGCAACCCGGAAACGCTGCTGCTTACGATGCCCGCCATGGTCTCCCCAGCCAGAGTGGTGGTGCTGGCGGCGGTCAGCCTCAGTACAAGCCCTATGTTCCGCCTGGTGATGGACCCTCTGCCCCAGCACCGGACAGCTATTACCAGAGCGGCGGTGTGTACTAGGTAATTGTGAGCGAAGGACATGGAACCGTCGTCGATACAGCGACAAGAGGATTTCTCCATAGCCTTGGTGTTTCTTTCCCCTCCACTGGCTCTGCTTAAATTTACTTGATCTACATAGCACATGTGTGTCTGTTGGGTGGTTGTTTTCCCCAGCTCTGTCTCGTCACGTCTTTTTTGGGTTCTTTCGTGTATGATACCACGGCCGCAACCATTCATTCTTTGGGTGATGGATGACTGGATGAGGAGTTTGTGAGCAGCAGAGGAAAAGAGACGGCTTCTACCTAGGTAGCTAGCAAGAGAAGACGTGAATTTCAGTTAATCGGCACCTAAACATGCAGTGAAGGATCGCAAGAAACTTGACAACATGAAGGCTAAACTCGACAACTCCTTTTGTAAGAATCTTGTAATAACTACTAAACTTCAATATGAGAATTACTGTTGTTATATGTACAGTTGGGGCCCAGTTAGTAGTTATAGCGAGTAGAGTTAGCTCGGGTTTGGATTAATCCCAGAAATAAGAGGCAACGAAGATCGCCAGGTGGCAGAAACTGACGGGCCCTCTAAATTTGTTAACTGAGCTCTGCGATCAGGTCAGGCTCCTTCTCAAAGGGAACGGCCGTTTGCTCTCGCCAGACGCTTGAGTCTCCCGGCATCCTGGGTGAAGAGTTGTCAACGTGATCATACGGCTCAGCCCAGACACTTCCAGTCTGGCGTGTCTTGCTCTCCCCTAGTGTTCTCTCCTGTGCTAATGGTAAACCATCTAGATATATCATGATTATCCCATAGCACCAGGGTTATTCAGTGCTTTGACGATAAACTCGTGCATATGTCATTATCGGTATCTCATGTTCAGTATCTCATGTTCTAAAACCCTCCAACGCCATGTCCAATGCACTCTATGCACACCATCCGTAGCTCCCCGCCCCTTTCCAAGCAACCAACTACACACAACAGTACGTAGACGCTCACCACCTACGCCCGTAGACGGCGCTCTCCTCCTTTCTCGGACGTCCGGGCTTTCTCTTGATCATACCCGCGGCCCTACGACCCTTGTCTTCGACGCTATCGCCATCTTCGTTGGCGGGGCCGAGGAGATCATCGTTCTGGGCAGAGCCTGGCTTGAATAGGGCAATGATCTCGTTGAGGCCAAGCTTGAAGCCCTCCTTGCGCATGCCACCCTCGATGGCCTGCTCGGCGAGGAGGCGCTTCTTCTCCTGCAGGTCGAGGATACGCTCCTCGACCGTCTTGGTAACGGTGAGCTTGTAGATGATGACGTCGACGGTCTGCGTGAGACGGTGGACACGATCAATGGCTTGTTCTTCAACAAACTAGGTCATGTTAGCAGACTGTTCCAAACAAGTTACGGATACAAAGACACGTACTGGGTTCCAGAATGGCTCCAGGATGACGACACGCGTCGCCGCAGTGAGGTTGAGTCCCAGACTACCGCACTTAAGACTACACAGCAGGATGCGTGTCTTGGGGTCACCCCTGAGCCGACGTAGGCTCTCTCTCTCTCGTCGTTCTTCATGCTGCCATCGTAGCGCACAAAAGAGAACCGTTCCTTGCGGAAGAAGGGCTCAACGAGGTCAAGCATAGAGGTGAACTGAGAGAAGACGATAAACTTGTGCTCCTTGACCTCGGCTTGCAAGATCTTGATGAGCTCGCGGATCTTGGACGACGCGAGCACTTGAGGTGAGTGAGGATCGCGCGACGGGTAGAAGATGCTGTCATCCTCCTCGGACGAAAGATCCGAGTCGTCGTCAGAGCCAGAGTCTGTCTCTGACTCTGAGGCCGATGATCCCGAGGCGGCAGTCGTATCAGCTGCTGTGGTATCAGCCGTAGTAGTATCGACTCCCGTCGTATCGGCAGTTGTGGTATCAGCAACGACTGATGGCTCATCGTTCAGTGTCTGGGCCGCCATCCGCTTCGTAATCTCCATAACAGACAACAGAGAGTCCTCCGAGTCAGATGCTTCACCCATGGAGCGGTATCCCTTTTCCTTCTTCGCAGCCTCATCGTCCACGATGAAGCTGCTCAGATTGCTCTGCTCTTGGACCTTGCTCTCCTCGTCCTCCGAGTCGTCAGAACCGAGCCAGTCACCTCCGCCCTCGGCGTTCTCGTCCTCCTCGCCACCAGCCTTGCCAAGATGGAGGGATCCTTGCTCGCCCTCGGAGACAAGCCAGGAGCCCTCTTCCTCGTCGTCACTATCGACAACGGCATTGCGGTGTCTGGGTTGCCGAGCTGCCTTCTTGGGTGACTCATCAACCTCCTCGTCCTCATCATCGCTATCGATAACGGCATTCCTGTGTCGAGATCGAGGGGCCTTCTTTGGTGATTCTTCCTCGTCGTCATCGTCACTATCGATGACAGCATTTCGGTTTTGAGACCGAGCAGTCTTCTTCGGTGACTCCTCTTCCTCATTGTCATCACTGTCCACAATAGCATTGCGATGCCGAGGTCGTCGGGCCGTCTTCTTGGGTGACTCTTCAGCGTCATCCTCAACGATCTGCCTATCAACAACCTTCTCGTCGATAATCTCTTCCTTCACCGCCTTCTTGGACTTGTGCTTCTTCTTGCTCTTGTCTTTGGACTTCTTTGGCCTCTCCGGTCGCTCGTGATTGTTAAAGTATGCCAGGTCATCATGACACTCGGTACAGATGTCCCTCCCCGAGTTGGTGTCTTCGCTGCTCAGTCCTCGTCCGCAGATGTTGCAGTCTTTGGAAACAACGCTCATACCAGCAAACATGTCGGCCATGGCATCAATATCCGCGTCTTGCGACTTCTGGCTCGAATCTGTCGACAAGGCGTCCTTGTCCTTCTCCAGCTTGCCTTCAACAAGCTTAGGATGGTTACAAGCCTGTCGTAGCCGCAGAAGCAAGGTCAAGGCGTTGGCGTAGTTGACCCTGCCACGCATCATGGCTTCGATGCTGCGGTCAGCGCGCGCTGCTAGTCGATCGTAGAACTTGCGCTCTGCAGGCGACAGCTCTGTCGCCACGGTCACAACCTTGCGCTCAGTGACCTTGAATCCCGTAGCGGAACCTTCGCCCTCGGCCGACGGCTTGCCGCCGGGGTTCAGAGCACCGGCTTCCTTGAGGATGTCCTTGGTTCGGCGCTTCATGAAGCATCTGAGAAGACTGTGAAGTCTGCGGATGGCAATGTGTCCTTTGCCGTTCTTCAGGGGGAGGTCAATGTGTTCCTTCCACTCCTTGAGGTCATCGTAGGGTCTGATACGGAGGAACTTGACCAGAGATTGTAGCTCATCCAAGTTGTTCTGCATAGGAGTACCCGACAAGCACCACCTGTACTCGGACCGCAAGGCATAGCAGGCCTTTGTAGCCTTTGCATTGCGGTTCTTGATAGTATGAGCCTCATCGAGGATGACTCGCCACCAGTGTAGACCAAAGCATCCTGCCTTGACACCGTTCTCGGCGTCGGATGAATTGCCATGCTCCGAGACCAGAATCTGGTAGGTTGTGACGACAACATCGTACAGGGCAAGGTCCTTGAACCGCTTCGTACGGTTCGGTCCATGGTGAACGCAGACTTTGAGCCCATGGGATTTTTCCACTTTATCCTTAATTTCGTGCTCCCATTGTCGGATCAAAGCCAGCGGTGCCACCACCAGTGTTGTCTTTTCGATGTTTTCATACTGCTTCTTCCAGCCAGTGCCATCCTTCTCCGGCTTCTGGTTGGTGAGAATCAGCGAGATGGACTGGAGCGTCTTTCCAAGGCCCATGTCGTCGGCGAGAATGCCACCTTTGGGCACCCTGCCTCGCTTGACGGGGCCGAGTTCTCGTCCTCTCATCCACTCGACACCTTCCACTTGATGAGGCAGTAGCTTCACTTTGAGGCCGTCGACGGAGCCATCGTTTGTCTCATTGGCCTCCTCAGGTTTCTTCTCGCCATCACCTTTGGTCTCCCCCTCTTCATCTTCCCCTTCGTCCATGCCACCCTCGAGCAGAGCTTTCAAGTCGGCACTGGCCTTGGCGGGGTCTGTATAGAACACCTCATCACGGGAGTACGAAGGCGGAGCAACGGGGGCGTTGGAGCTAAACATCTGCATCGGCGGTGGTTTGCGGTCTTGGTAGGTAGGTGCTCTGGGTCCAGAGACTCTAGCAATGCTGTTGCTGCCTCGGCCGTCGAGGTGATGCTCGGGGCGGGTCCTCTGGTGCAGGAAGACGTCTGCTCTCTGCTTACGAGACGACATCATCTTGGTAGGATGGCCGAATGTGGGAGTGGAGGTGGCGTCGGTTGGATTGAAGGGGTCGTTCATGGTCTTGACGCTCCCCTTGACGGAGTCCAGGCCACGCATGAGGGCGGTGATATCATCGTCGGGGGACTTTTCACGGGACAAGTTACCGCCATCCTTGGTAGGATGCAGGGGTGCCTTGGGCGGCGCGCGTTCTTTGACCATGTCTCCGAGTCTCGCAGGACAGTGGAATCGTTGCGGTGTGTGTTGATCGTCTCGTTGTCTGTCGAGGCGGGGGTTGGCGGGGGCAACTTGGAGAAACTAAACTCTTGTGTCGACTCGAGGGTGCTCCGGTGTTTAAATGCACAAACTAGCACCAGGCTTGTCAGTCATAGGCCTCAAAGACGCGTCGTCACGGCAGCTCACGAATGGTCAAGGCCTTGAGTGAGGTGATGTGCCATCTCGTGAAACCGTTGTGTACCCAGAACTTTAGCTAGGGTCTCCGTTTGGAAGCGTTTGTTTGCTGCCCGCCCTGGATGACATAATGCATTGCCCCAGCAACTGGACCCCTCGCCCCCAATCAGACGGTCGCGTGTAGCCTGGGCGCGTAAAGCACTGTGAGTCCATGAACTGATGTGAGCCGCACCACAAGCCATGGCGTACCTGACCCCTGTTGTCACAGTGCCATCAACTGGAAGTGACCTAGAATCAACATGCGCCACTCACACAAGCCACCCAACGACGAGATCTTGGACGTTGCTGTCCAACTTGAACAAACTACAAACACTGTAGCCGAGTTTGTAAATGATTAGATGATACTCGTGTGGGCATGAGTATACTAGTTTTAAGTTTCTTGGCTCTCCTATCGAATCCCGTGGTCTCAAAACTGGATTGGCTATCTGAGCAGTTGTCCTGGCACCACTTACACCCGTCTTCAGTACGCCAAGGTGGAAACCGACATATAGAAGACATCGATATCCATAGTTACAACGCATTTTCAAGCATGGATAAAGAGTCAAAATGACATTACGAGGGTGAGTAATTGAGAAAGTGAAAAACAAAAGTCGATCGTCGTAGGAATACGATATTAATGAATGCTCTAGTTAAATCCTCAAGAGCTATAAGCGGTCTTCACAAAAATGGAACCAGATTTAGATGATATATACTTTTCTATTGCAGATTCGTAAAGCTTTGTTCATGCCTACATTACACACAATCTCATCCCTATAAACCTTTCAGACAAAAACATATGGGCAGCCGGTTCTTTCGGCCGCCATGATATGACGCCGGACCCAGATGGAAAACAGTTGCTTTAATTTGTCATGACCCATCGAAAAAATTCGCTTTCCCTTTTCTTCCTCCTCTTCATTTTCAGCCTCCCGGAGCTTAGACAGTGGGGCCGGCCTTGACAACGTCCTCGGTGGCCTCGCTCTCGTACTTGGTGAAGTTCTCGCGGAAGAGCTTGCCCAGCTTGACAACCTCGGTGTTGAAGCTGTCCTCGCCGGCGGTCCAGGCCTTGGAGGGGTTGAGGAGCTCCGAGGGGACATTGGGGCAGGTCTTGGGGACCTGGAGGTTGAAGACACCGTAGTTCTCGTACTCGACCTTGGCGAGCTCGCCAGAGTGGATGGCGTCGAGGATGGCGCGGGTGTACTTGAGGGGGCATCGCTTGCCGCCCTGGGCGAAACCGGCACCGACCCAGCCGGTGTTGAGGAGCCAGGCGTTGGCGTTGTGCTGCTCGATCTTGTCGGCAAGCATGGAGGCGTACTTCATGGGGTGCAGAGCAAGGAAGGGCTGAGCGAAGCAGCTGGAGAAGGTAGCCTGGGGCTCGGTGACGCCGTCCTCAGTACCGGCCATCTTGGAGGTGTAACCAGAGATGAAGTGGAACATGGTCTGGTTGCGGTCGAGCTTGGAGATGGGGGGCAGGACACCGCGGGCGTCGCAGGTGAGGAGGATGATGTTGGAGGGAGCGTTGGGGGACAGGCAAGGGATCTTGGCGTTGGAGATGTACTCGATGGGGTAGGCGCATCGAGTGTTCTCGGTGAGGGTGGCATCGTCGTAGTCGACATCGCGGGTGAGGGGGTCGAAGACGACGTTCTCGAGGACGGATCCGTAGCGGATGGCGCCGAAAATATCGGGCTCCTTCTCAGCAGACAGACCGATGGTCTTGGCGTAGCAGCCACCCTCGATGTTGAAGACACCGCTGTCGCTCCAGCAGTGCTCGTCGTCACCAATCAGGGCTCGGTTGGGGTCGGCGGAGAGAGTGGTCTTGCCAGTACCGGACAGACCGAAGAAGAGAGTGACGTCGCCGTTCTTGCCCTCGTTGGCGGAGGAGTGGAGGGTCAAGACGTTGTGCTTGATGGGCATCTCGTAGAAGAGGACGGTGAAGACACCCTTCTTCATCTCACCGGCGTACTCGGTACCGAGGATGACCATCTCCTTCTGCTCGAAGTTGATGGCGACCGAAGTGCCAGAGGTCATACCCTCGGTGTATCGGTTGGCGGGGAACTTGCCAGCGTTGTAGATGGTGTAGTCGGGGTGGAAGTCCTTGAGCTCCTCGCGGGAGGGTCGGATAAGCATGTTGCGCATGAAGAGAGCATGGTAGGCACGGGCGCAGATGACTCGGACGCGGATGCGGTACTTCTCGTCCCAGCCGGCGAAACCATCGATGACATAGATACGGCTTCGGGTGTTGAGGTAGTCGACAGCACGCTCACGGTTGATCTTCCAGACCTGTAGAGATAATTTTGTCAGCCATGATTGCTCGCAGGGATAAGCTCAAGTCGGGAAGGCGGCCGGAGACCTTGCCCGTTTGGGTAATCAAGGTCGGAATCGGGAAAAGTCGTGGTCGGGGGAAAAGAGGGGCAGGCCACGGCCGAAGGCTTCGGGGCTCGGGGCTGGGCTCGGTCTGAAGCCGTGGCACCAAGCCGCCATGTGGCTACTTTGCCGCCGGGGAAGAGAGGGGGCAAGAAGGAAAAGGAACAAGTGCGTGTGGGTGTGGTCGTCTGCGGGGTCACGATTGCCGACCCCATGACGCCAACCCCGACCAGGGGAAAGGACTGGACCATTGAGAGTCTTGGACAACTGCTAGAAAACCGCTGGACCAAGCCTCTGCCAACCAGCGACCAGGCAATTGGGTAAGAGAATAAGCACCGGTGGGCAAGCCATGGGAGGCCATGACGCTCACGCCACGGGTACCCTCGGGGCAAAGGCAATTCTGGTCGCTGGAATGGAGGTGCTGTTCCGACGAGGGTCTAGGCGCTCGCTCGTGATGTCTGCAAATTTTCTGCTGCTGCAACCGAGGGTGCAAAACAGGAGACAAAGTGCCACAACAACGAGGTCCATCTCGATGGCCAGGGGATCGGGATCATGTTCAGACTGCGTGTGCAAGCTGCTTCTTACCTCAGGAGTCATGGGCTTGTTGACGGGGCCCCACCTGGAGATTCCATGTTAGCTGCAAGCTCATCTCGATTTGTGCCCGGCACCTGGAACTCTATTGCCGAGTCTCGGGAAATCACGTACCAGATGTCGTCCTTGGAAGAGTCCTCCTGGACAATTCGCTTGTCGAGGGGCGAGCGGCCAGTCTTGGCCCCAGAGTAGGCAGTCAGGGCACCGCTGGAGGTGATAGCGGTACCGGTCTCGTAGACGAGAGCATCCTCGTAGAGAGCAGCAACGGAAGGGTTGGGGATCTGAGAGAGCAATTGTTAGCACAAGTGTCTCTGGCGAGGCTTTTGAAGCCCAATTGAGTGCTGGGATTCTTACAATCGCGACACGGTCGTAGTCGATGTGAGCCTTGTCGTGAAGCTCCTGCTCCAGCTCGGTGTGCTCCACGTGGGGACTATGGCATCCGTGTTAGTCGACCTGTGCTCACAAGAGCATCTTGGGAGGAAACGTACGCAACACCGGTGGGGTGAAGGGAAGTCTTGTTGACGTTGTTGGGAAGCACTGCGACAGAGTCAGCAACATTTTTCGAGCTTGTGTGATTGTCGACAAAGTGTGTGGTAGTAAGTTCGTCATAAAGCTAGGTAGGAGAGGTAGGTGGTCGTGTGAGGCCTTCAAGAGGCTGGAATGATGACGAGGAGGGCAGAGTCAAGACTCACTCTTGAATAAACCGGTTCCTGAAGCCTGAATCTGGGACCTTGGGCCTTTGACGTTTGGTTCAGAGTAAGGAGAAGCTGTTCTGTAGACGGGGTCGTTCATGGCTTTTATAAAAGCTTCACGAGCAGCTCGAGATCTAATGGTGTACGCCCGGGGGTGTGCGGTTCGCGGTGTGCCTCTCCACAAGGTGGGTTCCTCAGATAGTGCCCGCCCTCGAGGGTTGAAACCGAGGATGGAGAGGGACGGGGTGTGATGGGGTGGGAGGCTCTGGTACGGGCGTCGAGTGGCAGAGACAAGCGCGTAGTGGAGCCGACGAGGCGTCGCAGGTGACAGCCACGAAATTATACCGGAAGAGATTTCTTGGTACACGGTGACCGGACGGTACACCTGGTACAACGGGCAAAGTCTGGGCGCCAGCTGGGATTGCGGGACGGAGGAGGGTCACAGAACGTAACCCCGGTCCAAGTTTTTCCTTTCCTTTGATGGGCGACGAAGCGTCAGAGTTTGGACGGGGGAGGGGCGTGCAAGGCCAGAAAGCCCAACCAAAAGCCGAGAGGGCACAGAGGGGGGAAGATGCCGGAGAATGCAGGAGCCAGATGGGCCAGATGGAGCTCGATGGTGGTCGATGCTCGTCGAGATGGTCGACAAGTACGGGAGATGAGTGGTTGTCTGTGGAGAAGTCCCGACCAAAAGTCTTGGGATCCTTGGATTTGTGGGTGATGCCGAACGGATGGCGCCTTTGGTTGACGTATTGACGTTAATGTGACGGCAAGCCCATGTATACGATAGCAGAGTTAGTGATGTTGCTAAGCCGCAGCGTTGTTGAACAGAGCAATTGAGAAGCAGCTGATAGTCACGATGTTGATTGATGTGTGAAGGAGAAAGTGGTGATGACGACAATGATGGCTGTCTCTCTGCTTGGGTCATTCTTATATGCGAGTTCAGACGTCCAAATCCCCCTCTGAACTGCCAAATTCCCCCAGATCCCCGCTGCAAAGCACCTCTTCTCGATTCGAGGTTGGCCGCTGGGAGCGCAGAGTTGCCCTGGTGGCTGTCTGTCTTAACCATCCAAAGGCACTGTTTGGTTGCCCGTGGGTGAACCCCAAGCACTGTGTCGTCATGATCGCCGGTCCAGCACGAGCCAACCAGGCCCTAAACGGTCGAACCCAAGCCTCCATATCCCCTCGTGTTGGCCGCCATTAGATAATGGCACAACCTCCAGTTGCATTGTCATTTTTTTCTACCTGATAGCATCAGTTTTCCAGTTCCAAGTACGTACTCACAAATGCACGAAATCCCTTTCGCTTAATCCATGATTTCTGGTCAACGTGTACCCCCTTTCGGATGACCGTCTCTTGGTCCCGTTGTCCGTGCCGTAACCTACCGTACATTACCGTGCCGTGCCGATTCCAGACTCTCTCACGCCTTGGGTCCGGCTCCCCCGTCCTCCGTTCTCCGTATGCTTGCCAGGTACCCCGATGGGCGAAGGAGCGTTCCAGCCTCCCTTCGCTTCGGAGCAGCACGGGGCGGCCGCGGAGGAGACCTGGGGCAAAGGGGAGACACAGAAAGAGCTGGAGGGGGTGAGAGCCCTCCGGACATTGATTCCCTGCGCCATCGGGAGGCGGCTGCAACCCCGGTTTGACGGTAGAGGGCTTCACCACGGGGGATTGGCTGAGTGTACAGCCCATGCTCTTTCCAACTTTGGCGCTGCTGCTGATGCTGATTCCCTGGTTGCTTGCTTGTTTGCTTTGCCTCTGTTGGATGGTGGAAGGATACGGTACACACTGCGGTGCGGGACGGGCGTGGTGTGGGGACATGCAAAAGCGACCTGCAAAAGATTCTATCGAACCGGATGAATCTATTGGCTAGGTATGCAGGTGTGACGACCTAACGGGCAATCAAGGGACTAGGGGACTAGGATGCCAGGGTGCCCGGACATCGTGAAGTACACTTCACCTTGAAACCCACGAGAAACGAGAGGCAAGACAACAGACCGGGCGCCCAAGTCATCGTAGCAGGTACTTTTACGTACCAAGATATACATGGTCCCCGAGGGGACTGAACCCTTGCCGGCCAAGAACCGGCAAAGGGTAAAAGAAGAGAAAAGAAAACCCGTCTCGAAATCAGATCACATTAACAACACGTGAAGAAAACCGCCACAGTGACAAGGAAAACAAGCTCGCCAAGGCGTCGTCCATCGACAGGAACCCGCGACGGATGGCATGGAGCAAAAGGGGAATGACCCAGGCGTGGGAGTGGGAGCTAGGGCTGAGATCAAATTGCGGAGGAGGTGAGGGAGGAAAAGCAAAACACCAAGCGTCAACCTCCGGGCTCAGGTACACGATGTCGAGATGGGTCTGTGCTGCTAAAACTGGCTGGTCACCAGACAGGAACAAGCAGGGAGACAGTGGAGAAGACACGGAGAGAAGAGGGCTCGTCTGAATCCACCGCCACGGGTCCGCCGGTGAGAATATGTGAAGGCCCTGCAATGCAAAGCACAGCGCAGCGCAGCACAGCACAGCCTGGCTCCGGCTGATGGTGTGGCTATTGCCGGCCGCTTGTTGTGGTGTTGTTGTCGTGGTCTTCACCGTCGCCAATGCTGATTCTGGTGTAGTCGCCAGCGGGTAACTTACCCCGATCTCTTCCCGTCCTCTGACAACTCAGGGATGGTGTCTCGATGAAGCTGGGCGGTAAGTGAGGATGGGCGGGAGAATGGATGAATGGATGGATTCTGAGAGGCGGCTTTCTGTAAGTCGCGACTGACACTTTGACAACGCGCATTGCAGGCGCCTTCCCTCGTGGCGGTTTCCCCTTACCCTTTACCCCGCGATTTCCCATCTCATGGCAGTGTGGTAGGTACTCATCATGTAGGTGTAAGTCGATTTACGGGAACAAAACGGGACGAACCACCTTGTCGTTACACCGCTGGTACATTCATGGCTTGAGCCTTCCCGAGATGACAGCTCTCGGCTTTCGGCTGTCCGCCTCTCTCGTGTTATTGCCCTTTTTTCGCCTCTCTCTGACCATCAAGATGTTTTTTTTTTCTTTTACATCAAAATCATATCCTTGAAATCCTGTATGCAGCGTCTACTTTGAGCCGGCCGCAGAAATTTTTTAACGAATCCCTTCAATGTGGCTTCTCGTGCCTGGCACTAACACGAAGACAGCGGAGGAGACCGCAAGTCTCTGGGCTACTATTTCGGTCACCACCTGGCATCTCACGAGACCTGTGGTCAAGAATTCCCCATGCTTCACCATGGCTCAGCTTGGCCTGCCCCCTTGACAATGATGAGCTTCTAGACTCTTTTTACTTCTGCGTTTTCCTCTTCCGGCCCCGCATGCCCTTGCCCCCCGTCAAAGTGCAGAGCACCGTAGCCCGAGCCGAGTGCAATTCCGGCGTCATTCGCAAGACAGGTCGCACATGACTTTGGCTACCTGGTCAACTCCGTCACGACTCGGTGAAGAAAATTCAAATTCGTGGAGCTAAAAGCTCGGAACCAGGCATCGTGACCTTGGTCTCACTGATATTTGGGCTCGATAGTGGACCTTCATTACAGTACGCCCCGGTCCCCGCTGTCTCGATCCCCCGGTGCAGGACCAAGCCTCCGCAACTTCATGGATCTAATCATCGTCACTCGTCACGCAAAAAGGGTCACGATAATGCAACAATATTCCCGTCGGTAGCCTCTGCCCCGAAGGGTCTGGTCTGCGTGACGTACCTACAAGACCATGAACTTGCATTCCCCTGATTGATTTTTCAGGCTCTTTGCTTCCCCACTCCTCTCCACTTCCAGGTGCCCTGTCCATCCCCCGCCACGGCGACCTGCCGAGGCGGCACTTGTGATTGGCTTCACTTTCGCCGTGTCAACACACGCCCCCTCCGCACACTGCTCTCTCACCTTTGCTCGCTGTGCTGGACTGTCCCGACATTCTCCGAGTCTCCGTTCGTCACCGTTCCCCCGCGCAGAGCCTCCGTCTCGTTTACGTTTCTGGGGCTGGGGCTCAAGAACTAAGCGGGGAACGGGGGGTTCAGGGAGCCTGGACCTGGAACACGCTGCCTTGGTCTGGAGAACCGCTGGCAAAAGGTACATGCAGTGACAATGCCCCGGGACGGTCTCCCTTGACGCTTGCCACACCCCTCTTGGACTTTGGGTTCCGTTGCGGGCGCTTGTCTACAATCACTCGGCTAACTTCCTGACCTCCGTGCTCCGTTACCCGGCTCCGTATACCTCCGTATACCTCCGTCCGCCTCCGGTACACGATACCAATAACAGCCATTCAGTCGCTGGATCACTCACCTTGATCAAACCAGCGTTGCAAGGCCCCCTGGCTTTTCATGCCTCGGGCGTACTGCACCGAGATAAGTCGCTGATACGGCGGATGGCGATCACCTCTAATCGCTTCTGCGCGCAGCAAGCAAACCTGCCGTGATTTACTGCCGCTTCGCCGTCTGTCCGTCCGTCAAATCCCCGTGAACCAACAAATATGGACTTCAGCTCTCACGAACCCCTTGATCCCGGCTGCTGCACCTTTTCTCAACTGCAGCCAGCAGGGGCAAAGAAAAATAGAAAAAATTCACATCAACACGCAATATCAGGAACCACTCACTCACTGCCTGGCCTCAAACCAAACAACATGGTCCCCAGGATGCCCCACCTGGAGCCCAACGGCATCCCGTCCATCTCCGGCCGCTCGGCAACCTTCCGTGAGCCCTGGCTATGCCCATTGCCATTGCCGCGCTGCCGCCGGGTCTCACCTTTGGCCCCTTGGAATACCTTCATCCGGGGACCGCACAATGCACTCCTCACCTCAGCGCTTCAGCTCTTTCCCACACCTCACCACGCCCCCAATCCCGATCCGCTGGGCCGCCGCCAGCCAGAATAGGATCCGCACCTACACAGAATTTCTTCCCTTCGGTGGACCTTGACTTCCTGACCACACTCATTTCAGGCTTCCCTTTCGTCACCGCTTCCCGCTTCTGTAACCAAGCTCCTCGGGAGATGACGCTCTTTACAACGCTTCACTCTCGAACCGTCCCGGCTCATTATCGTGCCCGTGTCGTCGCTAACAGAAATCTTTGCTTGGTGCCTCCAACGACGATAGGAACTGTACCCCGACGTCAGCACTCCTCCATACGCTCCACTCTGCTTCCGTTACTCACTCTCGGAGACCGTCCCCCAAACCGTGACCCCTGCTCTGTCCTGCAGATGAAGGCTGGGGTTACGTATCGCGAACTCACAGGTCGAGGCTTGCCCGCGATTATCGTGACTTTGACGCACGCTTGTGCTGAGGGGTGCATCAAGGACCACGGCGAAATGGCCTCGTTGGCCGAATCTTGCATTCTGCATACCTAATTGACCGGCTTGATTCCCATCTCTGCATGGACAACGGGCTCCCTCCCGACCCAGATCCTAATCTCACGATAACAACTCGGTCTACTGTTTTCGTCTTCCCCTTCTTCTTCTTTCTTCCCCGTTTCACCCTCGACATCTTGCTGCAATGCAATCTCACCGCCATCGTATCATCAGCTTCAAGTGAATATCCGAGGTCAAACATCCCCTTGTTCCAGCATCTTCTCTCTGTCTGTTTCCCCCTTCCCTCCCATCTCATCTCCCCTCGGTTCTACTCAGTTCTACTTCTTCCTTTCAACCATCTCTTTATTCTGTCGGCTCTTGCCTTGGTGATATGTTCTTACTGTTGTGACAAAACTGATTTCCTTGTTGGCTTCTTACGCTTCTTCTTGCTCTTGCTCCCCTCTCAAAGCTTCAAGCATTTCTAGGGTCATCTCACAAGACTCATATCCACAAGAGCAAGAGGAAACACATGACTTGATACACTTTCCCTCTTTCATTGCTTGCATCTATATAGGTAAAAGCTCCGGGAATGCATGGTATCCATCATGTCGCCCACCGTCTCTGTTCTTCTTGTTGCCATGTCTTGACGTCCTTTGATGGACACGACACAGGTGGTCTTTTCATCACCCTATTCAAATCCGGTATCACGCCCCTGGTTTTTCCTCTCTTTTTCTCTCGTCTTCTGCGCCAAGTCGTTAAAACCGATGTAATTGATGATGATGATGAATATCCTTTACATCTCCCATGCCGTTTTACATTCATTCATCGACGTCTGTCCTTTTCTTTATTTGACACGCAGCCTCATCTGGGTGCGATCCGAGGAGAATCATTATTCATTTAGGCATCGTTAAAGACGAGCTTGGTGATCTTGCCAATGGCAATGGTTTGTCCCTGAGTAAAACTCGTGTTAGTGATCTTAGATCTATCATGATGAGGAGACCCCCCGTCGATCCCCACGCCACGCCACACAAGTGGTAGGTCTCCCCTTGGTCATCCCGGGAGGACCAGGCGAGAGGGAAGGGTACGGGGTTAGTCGAGGGGGGTTAGGGGGGGTGAGTAAAACCAACCTGGTCTCGCAAGGTGAAGCGACCCATCTGGGGATAGTCCTCGAACCTCTCCACGCACACGGCGCCTGCTCCGCCAATCACCTGCATGCGCGCAATGATGCTGTCGCCTCTCTTGGCGTGCGTAGGTGGGTTCTTGCTCTTGCGGTTTGTTCCCTTTTGTAGCTTGTGCAGAAGAGCCGCAAACGTCACCTCCTCGATGGCGGAGTGGACGTGCAGCACGCAGTTGAAGCCGGCTGTGAGGATGCTCTTGAGCTCCAGGATGCGGATCTGCGCCTCGAATTCAGCCACAGTATGCACCAGTCGCTTGGGCGAGCACAGCACAAAGCCGGGCAGGATGTCGTCCTCCTCGATGCCCTTGAGCCTTATTCGCACCTGGTCACCACACTGGGCCAGCTGCACCTCGTCCTCCTGCTCGCCGTAGACAGCAGCAGCTTCGACATTCTGCTTGTTGGGCATCATGATCATGCTCATGCCCTTCTTCACCACACCGGCCTCAATCTTACCCTCAACCATGGTACCCAGGTCACGGTACTTGCCGTTGACGGGCAACATGAAGGGGGCGTTCAACTTGCGCTCAAGGGCCTTCATGCTATCCAGATACTCGAGGAGCGAGGGGCCCTCCCACCAAGGAGCCACATCCTTGGGGATGCGGTTCTTGATACCGAGGGTCTGCTGGGCGGCGATGGGCAGGAAGTAGACGTCATTCTTGAGGTTGTAACCGGTACCCTTGAGGAACTGGGACAGCTTGGTTGTGCACTCATTGTATCGCTCCTGAGACCACTCAACGGTAGGGTCGTCCATCTTGTTGACGGCCACAATGAGCTTGTTGACACCCTGAGTCTTGGCAAGCATGGCATGCTCACGGGTCTGTCCACCACGCTCGAAACCAGTCTCGTACTCGCCCTTTCGGGCAGAGATGACCAGAATACCAACATCGGCCTGGGATGCACCACCAATCATGTTGGGCACGTACATCTTGTGGCCAGGGGCATCCAGAATGCTGTATCGGCGCTTCTCCGTCTCAAAGAAGCCACGTCCAACCTCAATGGTCTTTCCTTGTGTTCGTTCCTCTTTGTTCAGATCCATGACCCAGGACAGATACCAAGACTCGCGACCAAGGTCCTTGGCCTCCCTCTTGTACTTCTCCATAGTTCGCTCATCGACCATGCCAGTGGCATAGAGGATGGATCCACCGAGAGTCGACTTGCCGGCATCGACGTGGCCCATAAAGATGATGTTGACGTGCTCCTTGCCGTAGATTTCCTTGAGAGTCTCCTGGTCGACATCGGCAGCCTGCTCCTTCTCGACGGCATCAGCCTCGCGGGCTGCCTTCTTCTCGCCAGCCGAAGGGCTGTTGCGGCCAGAGGCAGGGCTGGGGGATGTCTTTCCAGAGGTCTTACCACCGGAAGCAGCCTTGCCAGCCTTCTCGCCGGTCTTCTCGATAGCCTTGGTGGCCGTGGCCTTCTGGCCAGCCTCGGGTTCGTTGCTGGGCTCAGCCTTGGCAGGCTCCTCCTGCTTGACAGGTGTGGCAGCGCCAGATCCAGAGATAGAAAGCACCTTGGCCTTGGGCTTGGGTGCGGAGGAGTCGGCGCTGATGCTGATCACCTTGGGCTTGGTGGCAGCTGGCTGAGTGGGAGCTGCGGCGGGAGCATCAGCCGGTCGCTGGGCAATCGTAGGGGCGGGGGTGGGTTGCTGAGGTGGTTGCTGCTGTTGCTGCTGCTGGCCGTACTGAGGGTAGCCACCGCCGGCTGTATGTTTGGTTAATATTGGTCAATTCTCTAGAGTAGAAGCAATTTTTTTCTGGGGCGCAAACATCATACCATAACCTTGGTTGTAGCCGCCACCATAGCCCTGGTTGTACTGGTTGAAGCCTTGCTGGGCACCACCGTACTGAGGGTAATAGCCTTGCTGGTAGTATTGTTGCTGCTGGTACTGAGGGGCATATCCTCCATATCCCTGGCCGGGCTGGAAGGACTGGGCAGTGGGCTGGAAGGAGGCGACATTGGGTCGGAAGCCGCCTTGCGCGGGGGCGGGGTTGTTCACATTGAGCTGCTGCTGAGCCTGCTGGGCGAGGTTCTCGTCCTGAGCAGCGGGATCGTCCTCCCAGGAGTTGGGGGTCGCCATTGTGAAGTTGTTTTTGGTAGAGTGACGTTTGCCGCGGGAATTAACGAAGTCGAGGGGAGGTTCTGCGATGGTCCGTTGCGGTCTGTGACGGGGGTTGCGGACTTAAAAAGGCCCTAGATATGCAACCTATCTGGGTCGTTCGTTGTGAAAACGGGGCTGGGTCGGTAATCTTGATGTGGCCAGCGGGAAAAGAGGTCGAATGGAAGATGACGGGGGCCTCTTTTTGACTCGGGCAATATGTTGTCGAGCGAGATCCTTGGGCACCAAAGAGGCAAGGGCCGAAATGTCTGTGCCTAATGATGGTGATGGTTTGTGCTTGGTGGAGAGAGGGAAGAGGTCAGGTTGTGAAAATTCGAGCCCCACCATATGACGCCGCCCCTGCCACAAGAGAGAAAAAAATGTACGGAGTAGAGGGGTTAGGCGGGTTGTACAGTGTTTGAGTTAAAACTTCGCACGTACAAATGTGGCTGGTGGAAGCACCAAGATCCAGGCAGAACTCGCTAACTCGATGTTGGCTTGGGGAATCCTTGAATGCGATATTCGAGTGATGACCAACTCAGCCCTATGACTCTATGCTTGACTCACATTAGGCATGATTTCTGCCTTTGTGACTGCCAAAAAGGCCTGAGCCTGAGGGAGCTGGGTAGCCATGCCAGCCACCATGGCAGCAACCATGAAAGCACGTGCCACAGAGGAGCAGCCTCGAAGCCAAGCAAACGAGGGGCATCCTGGCACACTCGCACTGTACACGTTGCCCCTCTACGGTGTACCAGTGCACATGGGTAGCTGGAGGTCAAAGAAGATCTAACTCATATAAAAAAAATTTTTGAAATAAGTTTATTTAAGATATTAGATTTTATTCGTTCATTCTTTTTTAATACAATTATATCCTAGGGAAGTATAAACCAGTATCTGTGTCCTGTTGTCTTGCCTGTTCTTTGTCCCGCGTGCCGTGGACCTCACTGTAAGTTCCCCCGGGCGCTCTGCGCTGGCGGCGGTCAACTGCAGCGAGTGAATGGCTGCCAGCAGGACGGGATGGGAATCAATGCAACATCGGCCTCGGATCGTGCATCACTCTTTGTTTCCTCTCCACCTTGAATACATTCTATTCGAAGCTTTCACATCTCTGCAAGCTCCTTCCAGCATGAATAAAACTTTTACCTCTTCATGTCGCAAGCACCCCGGTCATGGATGATTTCCTCGCAGCGGTCGGTGTGCAGGCTATGAAATATGCCATACGGTCTGGCATCACCTTGACTTCCACCTACGCCCTGGGTCAGTGCTCGCGTCTGCTCAAGTCGGTCGAGGGTAGGGCCGTTTATTCTGAGCTCAAGTCACTGCAAAGTACTCTCGACAGCAGGATCAAGGTATGATTGCTGTTGTGTTGTGCATCATGCGAGGCCCCCTACATAGGTAGCTAACCAGTCCCTGCAGATCATTTCACCAGCAATAGACTTGATCGAGTTCAAGTAGGAACCTCATTCGTTGCTGTTGTGCGCCGACTGACAGGCCCCCCACAGATCAGGTAGAGGAAACCTATTCCTGGAATCTGCCACCCCCCTCGCGAAGTCGCTTCATAAAGAGATCGTCTCGCTAGGGCGCCGTATAGAAGCAGCAACTACACTGAGCTCGGACTCGGATAGTGATCGAGCTCAATCCAAGTCACCTCCTATCAGTCAAGATGACCTACTCGCTATCGTCACAAGCATCAAGGCCTTGTTGGAGCGGATAGACCGTGACATTCCTCTTCTCCAGTTGGCTATTACTGCATCAGGGGAGAGTCTTTCGACTTCTCTGCCGACCGGCATATCACCTTCCAGACTTTTGCAAGCAAGCACACTTCTCATTGTCGGCGACACGCAGTTTGCCCAGGATCCAACAAGGCCGGTTCAGATCGGCCCAACCTTCACCTTGTCCCTATACATGCTATTTCTCGGGCATGCATCTACACTAACACCACGAGGCGCAACTGGAACTCCGACAAGCGGCGCAGCCCAGCCTCTAAGCGATGACAGAGTTTACGGCCTAGGTGAAGGGGACAGAAAGCCATTGTGGCAGGAGGTCTTGCACAAGGCACGAGTTCGCATCTGCAGAACCCGAAGGGACTTCTTTTTTGACAGCAGAACAGGCTATCATGCAGGCTGCCTGGCCTCTCTCCCAACTCCTGTGTCGTCTGAAAACAGTTGGGAATATGCATATCATCTGGAGATCATTGAGGATCTCGACGATGGACGCCTCCATGACGATGAGCAAAACACTCGATCGTATGATGACATCCCAATGGCAGGAATTCGCGAGTCTATCCCGGTTCATGAATTATCCAAGATATTCTACACAGATACAGGCAGGATCTTGAATATTGGATCCACCACCGACAGCGAACAAAGACCAGTGCTGCTCTTGAAACGAGATACTCGAGCTACCCCCTCCAAGCCTGATACCGAAGGTATAGCAGGCTTCATCGAGGATTCAGGGTATGGCGCCAAGAGCACCATGATTGGGGGAGGGGAAGCGGAGGATGAACAGGCCGATATTGACAGGCAGCTCCTGCAGGAGTCCCGAGACTCTTCAACCAACTTCAAGAAAGCAGCTCCTATCGGAGATCACTCTAAATGGAAGTTCCCGGCACATCTTGATCCGGAATGGATCGCGCTGGAGGTGTTCGAGGAGGACGATGAAGAAGCAGCGGAGGATGACGACGATGCATCACTTGACTCTGGCACCATGGACAAACAGGAGACGCCTCCAAGGCAGGGAACTCCTCGTGACAGAAGGTCTCTTGACTCCAGGGTTGTCGACCAGATCAAGAGGCTGTCACTGAGTGGCCCTGAGCAGTCCAGCTCTCTGCAGCCAGTTACCGCGGCGGAAACGGAGAACTTTGTCGCCCGGTCCCCGTTCGGCGCCATCACAACTTCTCTGTCGCTGATGGAGATGCTGATTCGACTGGCTAGTCTCCAGGAGTTTCAGCAGGCATCCCACCTCTCTATCCCGGATCACATCTTGACATTCTTCCTAGAGGAAACATCGACGACGGGCTTGGTGGGGGAGACACAGTGGAGGGCACGGAGCGAAGCGAAACGAAGGATGGGATTTGATCCTTACACGGATACCCCAACAAAGTAATGGCTGAAGCATCGGCTGGGGAGTTTGGTGAAGAGTCCGACGGAGAAAATGGGAGTGTTGAGATGGGCGGTGTTGCGGGGACTTGAGAGGTGGCTTTCCGTGTTGGAGACGTTGTAGTTGAGATTAGAGGAAACATTGATGCGAATCGCAGCGACGCTTAGCATCAACGACTAAAATGATCCAGACTACTTCGCGTATAGATTCATTACTCTAGAGTAAATATGAGTATTTAATTGAAAGGAGCCTGAGGTAGGGAATACGAGAGGAAAAGAGGCAAGGAGGTGGTCTTCTATATGTTAGCTAGTCTACCTACCCTACGCGGGCTGACGACATCACCGACGGAACTTGGAGTTGCCGACCGGGTTTCACATCAAAACCTATAAAACACCGGCCCCCGACCTTTGAATACTGATAGCTACCTTCAATCGAGTTAATCAGACAGAGGACAAGTCATTTCATTAGTGAGAATGGCGCCTTTAATCCCTCGGATGCATCTCTTCGAGATTGACGACCAGCCCTGGTACGTATAAGCTAGGTCCACTCATCACCACCTCTTCCCCCCGCTGGAGCTTGGGCTGTGATCCTACATCTCCAAGCTTCACATTCAGGTCCAAGAGCTCTGGAACACCTGGCCTTGGACATGAAGCTTTGCTCCATGCAAACAAAGCTTTAACTGCAACTTCTGCTACCCTACTCGATACTGACACTCACCATAGGTTCCCAGCCTTCCTCCGCGCCCGTGTCCAAGATGCCCTCACCCGCGCCTGGATGTCCAACACACCTCTCCAATCGCAATCCCCCGCCAGCCTCGCCGCCTCCCTCCTGATCGAGCACCTCGACTCATCTCTACCTGAATACACCTTTGTTGACTTTTGCGCTGGCGGCGGCGGCCCCACGCCCTCGATCGCTCGCACCGTCAACACGCACCTGCACTCGCGCGGCGCCTCGCCCGTTCGCTTCGTCCTGACAGACCTGCACCCCAACGTCGAGGCATGGGATGCTGTCACTAAAAGGAACCCGCTCGTCACGTATGAGCGCGAGCCTGTCGATGCGAGCGCCGCACCGGAGCATCTCGCAAACAGGGACGACGGGACGAAGCCGTTCCGCCTGTTCAACCTGGCATTCCATCACTTCGACGATGACCTTGCGAAGGCGATCCTGCGCGATACTGTCCAGACGAGCGAAGGTTTTGCCATCTTCGAACTGCAGGACCGCAGTTTCGCGAGCTTCGTGGCGGTCACGTTGCTGGGCATTGGCGCCATCCTCAGCGCACCCTTGTACGCGTGGAAATGGCGGTCTCCACCAACCTTCATCTTCTCATGCCTTATCCCCATCCTGCCCTTTGTCCTCGCTTTTGACGGGTACGTCTCAGCGCTGCGAACTCGGACACCTGACGAGGTGGAGGCCCTGCTGCGGAGCTGTGGCGCGGATACGAGCAGGTGGGAGATGCAGAGCGGTAGCAAGGTGCATCTCTGGCCTTGCGGATATCTCAATTGGATCATCTGTAAGCCCGTGTCGAAAAGCTGAAGTATGGAGATCGCTGTAGTTGAAGTATACAAGAAGAGACTGTTCAGGTCATGATATCATCGGAACCACCAGTTGACGGACCCGTTCAAATGCCCCCTTGACCCTTTGCTCTTGACAGAATGCCACCAGCCATTTGGGATGAACAAGGCATCCCCGGGACCCAACTCGGCCTCGTACAACCCTTCTGGTAGAGGATCATGTTCCCATACAGCCTCATACAGTGCCTCCCTCTCCTTTCCCTCCATCATCTCAACAGTTCTTATACGGCTGTTGCCCTGTTGTCGGATCCGAGACTGCACCTGGAAGTAGAGCCTATCGCCTAACGCCGGGGACATGAGGCGGATGACCTTGCTGCCACACAGCTGACAAAAGACGTTGGGGTTCGGATCGCGATGCAGGGGCGTGTACGTTGGCTCTGTGCCGAGCCAGATGCTGGAGCTGTAGACGTCGCCCTTGCCAGCACTTTGGACTACATCTGGAGTTGGAAGATCATTCTGAAGAGCTTCGGGAAGATCCGTGAGAGAGGACTGGGCAATGTAGAGGCTAACAGGCTTTGGCTGAGCTTGGTTGAACTCGAGGGCTTTAACGAGAAGCCTTAGAGGCGCAAGGAGTTGGAAAAACGACCCCGTCTCCAGTTCGTCGATGGATGGCTCGAGGATGCTGGCGAGGAGTTGGTCGGCTGGCTCCTCACTTGAGGAGAGCCAATTGCGAAATGATAGCAGGGCATCCTTGTTGGGAGCCGATGGTGTGACGAGCTCATAAGGAAATCCCCATTCTTGGAACTGATCCATGTATGGTGAGAATTTCGTCGAATTCACATCTAAGTCGACTGTATGCTTCTCGAACCACTTGCTCGCCGCGGGGAACAACGCTGCAGGAGAGCCGTCATTTCGTCCAAAGAAGAATGGTTTCTGAGGTTTAAAGGCCCGTTCACGGAATGTGTCGATATTAAAAAGTTCCGAAGTTGAGGGCGTCAAGGCGATTGGTCGAGTGACCTGTGTTGATAGTCGGCGACAGCAAAGAGTGGCCGTCTTAGACAGATGGCGGATCCATGATGAGTTGACGAGGAGACTTCCCATGACCATGAGATTGGGGAACGATTGGCTCAAGGAAAGTCAATCATATATAATAAAAATAAATAAAAATAAATTGAGCCGTATTTTACATGGTATATCCGCCTTTTCTCGACTCGTAGATAATCGCTGGTGGTTGGGGCAGACGGGATGGAAGAGTGATTGTATTGGATGCAGGCCGGAACCCGGTAAAACCCTAGCGCCGAGCCCACGGTGCAGGTGCCGGTCCACGCCAACCTGAATCCATCCATCCATCGTCGACCCTCTCGCCAGTTGCACCAAAAGGTCAACCAAAAAAACAGCTTTACTCGACCCTCCCCCTCCAAAACTCCCCCGAGTCGCTCGACGCCTCTGCGACGCTGGCGCTCTGAGCCTGACTCTGCGATGCGATAGATGCTCGTGCCCGCCTCCGTATATATCGTGTCCTCCCCGTGGCCCTTAGAATCGCGCCCCTCACAAGTCCGCCGTCACCCCGCCTTCGATTAGAAGCGTGCCCGAGCACCCTCTTGACGCTATCGATACCACGCGCCTGAACCAACCTTTCACCTCGCCTCACCCCGCGCCGGCTGCCGCATATCGCGTCCCTGCGCCAGTGCGCACCCTCCCCTGATCCCTGATCCCGACTGTGGCCTTGGCCTCACCCATCCCACGCCGCCATGTCGACCTCTTCAGGCGTGCCCGAGTCTTGGATCTCTAGTTTCTGTTCTCTTCTCGGTCACGAATACTTTGCCGAGGTCTCGGAGGAGTTTATAGAGGATGACTTCAACTTGACCGGGTTGCAAACCCAGGTGGCCATGTACAAGGAGGCGTTGGAGGTATGTTTTTTTTTCTTTTCGTGCCGATCTTTGTCCATGATGCAAGACTAATGTTGTGCTGCCCTGATAGATGATCTTGGACGTGGAACCAGAAGACGACGAGGACGAAGATGAGGAAGAAGAGGAAGAAGATGAAAACGAGTCGGATCCGGAGCGCCTGTCCAGGCAACCTGGCGAGCGAAGGCATCACCGTATGGCGAGCGACCTGTCCGTCATAGAGTCTTCGGCAGAAATGCTCTACGGGCTCATCCACCAGCGCTTCATCTGCTCGAGGGCTGGCATCCAACAAATGAGCGAAAAGTACGAGCTCGGCCACTTTGGCTGCTGCCCCCGGACAAACTGCGACCAGGCCCGCACTCTGCCCGTCGGCCTATCCGACATCCCTGGCGAGGATACGGTCAAGCTCTTCTGCCCCTCATGCTTGGACGTCTATGTCCCTCCCAACAGCCGGTTCCAGACTGTCGACGGCGCCTTCTTTGGCCGCACCTTTGGCTCTCTTTTCCTCCTCACTTTCCCCGAATACGACCTCACTAAGCGTGGTATCGAGGTGCTCTCCACCTCAGGCTCCCGAGTCAACGATGGTGAGGGCCTCATTAACGGCATGTATGCAAAGAATATCGGCCCGGGACTCGGCCCCGGCCGCATATACGAGCCGCGCATCTACGGCTTCCGCGTCTCGGAGCGAGCCCGATCCGGCCCCCGGATGCAGTGGCTTCGCGACCGCCCCACAAACATCAACGAGCTCGACGAGGCTCGCCTCTACGCTGAGCAGAACCCGGATTCGGACGAGGAGGAGGAGAATGGCAGCCAGGGCGGCGTTAATGGCCGCGTCATGGTCCGCCGTCGCCCCCCTGGAAACGCCCGCCTCCGCCAGAGGCAGAACCACAACGGCAGCCCCATGGCCCTGTCCACCAACGGCGCCGAATCTGAGCTGTAGCGCGGCACGGCGAGAGGGCGCGCCCCCGGACGCTCCAGTCGCGGGAGTCATCCGAGGACTCTGGGAACTGGGTAGGAACACACGGGGGCTAATCTTTTATTTTGGGCACAACGAGACGAATTATGTGGCAACACCATTGACCAGCGTGCAAGAAAGGATAGGGGCAACGGTCCGGCGATACATAGCGTTGTAGATGGTTGGAGAAGAAGGGGGAAACAGGTAGCAAAGCGAAGGGGATAGGGAGGGGACTATTGGGTTTTGCGGTATTAATGCATAGACGGCGTTGAACGTTTGATAGGCTATGAAAAAATACACATCAACAACTGCACTTGCTTGATTCAGGCTGTTGGAGAGTGAGGGGGAATGCGTTGCACGTCGTCTTGTTAATACAATCCTAGGCTGTTGATGTAATGAATACTCTGTATTGATCCGATGTCGTGAATGCTGCTGCCAGATGTGATGCCATCGACACCGACCGTCTGGTCTTCTCACCCTTCGTAATTGAATTCCTCGACCCCCCTTTTTCTTGTTCGGATGCCATGTGCATGTATGTCTATCATGGACTCGTCGCCAGCCCTTGCCGCCCCTTTACCCGCCATCCGTCCAATGTCTAGGCCCCCGACGTTTTATGGTAGCCTTGTCCTGTCCATACCAACAGACCCCCTTCATCAAGCCTATCAAGAGCAAGCTTGCATGATAAGATGAAGGAACCGACGCCAAAAAAGAACTCAAGAACTCAAGAAACCCAACCAACCTACCACTCAACACCAGACCCCAGAACCCATGCTTTTCGTGTACTTCATGGCCGTCATTCCTCATCCGTCTATGATACCTGAACACAGGGAAAAAAAAAGAAACTGAAGCAGAAAAGAGAGCGGGCGACATGATTGGTCCTCGCTCTTCGTGACCGAACACCCTAACACCGTGTGTGCTCCCGATCCAGTTATATCCACCGTATACAAAGCGTGTATCTCAAGGGCTTGAACCATAAAACACCGAAACAAGAAAAAGAAACTGAGAAGAAAGATACAGTAGCATCTGGGTTGTAGGCGCCAAAACATGCCCAGGGGTGGTAGTTGATAGAGCCCCATCAACTGGTGGGAGCAGAAGTCTCGGTATCACCCTTCGCAGATTCCGCAGAGGATGTGCTCACGCCGAGCTCTTTGGCCTCATTCTCAGCCTTTGGTGTAGTCTCTTGGGATTCTGGATTGATCTCGGACCTAGACCAAAACCATCCTCCACGCTCCCATTGGCCTGGCTCGTATAGGCACGTGTTTCGAACGTCGGCATCAGTGATGCCTGCGAGCAGAGTGTTAAGCCGTTTGAAATCGATGGGCTTGAGAATCCATCCGTCGAATCCAGCATCTACGTAGGTTTGCTTCTCACGCTCAACAAGAGACGCTGAGACGGCAAAGATGGAAATGCGATGGTTTGTGAGCGAGAGTGTCGAGTGGCCGTGATGTTCTGCTGATGCCTCTATCGACCGGATCATCTTGGTACTCGTGAGGCCGTCAACGATGGGCATCTTGCGGATTAATTAGCAGTTGATACAGAGCAGAGCAGAGCAGTACCGAATTAAGATCCCTTACCTGCATGTCCATCAAGACGACGTCAAACTCGGTCGACTTTTCACGATAAACCGTGGCACAATCTTCGCCGTTGACAGTGCCATGCACGCCATGCCCCAACCTTTCCAACCGTTTTCTCAGGATTTTCATGTTAATTGGGTCGTCTTCCGCAACAAGAACCTTAAGACGCTGAGAATCAGTCGCGTGAGTTCCACCACTGGTCACACTCTCCGTGCCAGCCTTCGAGGCGGCACGATCACCACCCTTGATTTCGAATAGTACGCCAGAGTCCTCACCGCCTTGTGGCTTTTGAGGCATATCAGCATACTCATCGGGTATCTTGACAGCCCGAATCGGAGTCTTGGTGTCTTGGACCTCTGCTCGGCCGGGCGGCATCCCTGGAGCACTGACTGCGACAGGGCTTTGAGGTTCTCTGTGGGATGGGCTGGAGGAACGAGCACCGACACTAAGAGCGCCGCGAGATCCGAGCCTGCCAGAACCTCCTGAGCGGACACTCCCCATGAGAGGGAACTCTCCCCCTTCTTTCTCGTTGAGGGATAATGGCGTCTGAATGGCGTCAATGAGGCGATCAGCATCACTGAATTGGCTCCCGTGGCTGGTATGGCTGGCTCGACTCTGTCGGCTTCCCATACTTCCTCGATCACCAACAAGATCACCATCAAAGGGCCCCGTTGTGCTTGCCCGGTCGACAAGCATAATCTCGCCCTCTGGTGGCGCCGTCAAGGTAGAGGGGGCAGAGGTCACTGGGTTCGATGATGCTGCCGTCTTAGCACTTGGTCCACTCTGGCCTTCCGAACTTGGCGATTCATCCGGGAGATGGAATGGAAGCTGGACCACGAATCTCGAGCCCTGGCCAACCTCTGATTTGAGGCGAAGTTGGCCATCCATGTTTCGAACGGTACGGGCAACGACGGCAAGCCCAAGACCGAGAGTACGCATCTCCCGTGGCATGTTTGCCATCTGGGAAGCTGGCCTAGGTAATTCCTCCGTACTCACCTGTTCCAGGTCGCGGAAAAGGGCATCAAGCTGGCCTGCGCTCATACCGATGCCTGAATCTTCAACAACAAAATCTACCACCACGCGCTGGTCCTTAACCTCCGACACAAACACGTCAATCTTGACATGTCCCGTATCAGTATGTGCTACAGCATTTGCTGTAACATTGGAAATGGCTTGCCGGATACGTCGCTCATCTCCATGGACGAGCTCCGGCAGCCCCGGGTGCTGAACGACAGTGTAATGAATCCCCTTGCGCCTGGAATCAGCCAGAAAAGGGCCTGTTGCTTCTCTGATGCAGCTAGCTAGATCGAACACCTCGTCCTTGAAGAGGCTCTGCCCTTCCTCTGTCTTGGTCAAATCGAGCAAGTCATTGATCACGTAGATTAGAGACTTTGAAGCCGAATGCGATCTCGCGAGGTTTTCGCGGGTTTCCTGATCGAGCGAACCCTCGAGTGCGATTTCGAGATAGTTGATAATGGCATTTAGTGGTGTTCGGACCTCATGAGCAGAATTGGCGAGCAACAAGCGGGTGAGCTTGCTGTTCTGAAGAGCCGCTTCCTTCTGTCGCCAGACCTCGATGAATTTGCCTACGTCGCGTTAATAGGGGCTGTTCGTAACCATCCATGACTTGTCATAGGCAACTTACCATAAACGAGACATAGCACGGCGGCCGTCTCTATTTGTTCCTCATTCCACTCTCTGCACTTGCCTACAACCGTCTCATGCCATGTCTTGAAGCTTGTCCTTGGCTCAAGGTAGTCGGCAGTGCCCTCACGGATGACCTTCTCATAGGGGTTGCCAGCCCATTTCACCTCCTTGATCTGTCCCTTGCGGAAGAAGACGATGAAGTCACTGCCTCCAACACTCAGAGGGACGTATAACAACCCCGCCACAACCTGGAAACCGGGCGGATACCGTAGGTCAGGGAAGTCCTCTTTGACATCCTGTGACGCGATCACAGACGTGAGCTTACGCATTCGCAGATATTCCAGCATGGCGAGTGCCTCCTGGCTTTGCTCAATGATGCCCATGATTTTTGTCTCGCCTTTGATAGACAGCAACCCGAAGTCAGCATCAAACAGTCTCAATAAATCTTCTGATGATGCAATAATATAGCCCGAAGGATTCTTGTCCGTGGGAGCTGTGTTGATTAGTTTTCGGGCCTGCAACCGTGAAGCATAGGAGAGTCTCTCGATGTTCCGCGACGCCGTGTCTCCGACCAACCGGCACATCTTCCGAATCGGAAAAGACACGCGCATGCCCTGCCTGCCATACGAATGGCAAGATATGAGGCCCCATAGTTCGTTAAAGGCGTTGATAGATATCGACATGGATGACCGTACAGCCATGTTCTTGAGGTACTTTAGGTGGATTGGGGATATGGCTCGGAGGTATGAGTGGCTCATATCCAAGGGCACGTCTAGATCTTCCTTGGTACGGCAGACGATCCGCGACGTGTCTTGGTCCCGGTCGTAGAGTAACCGGACCTTGTTCAACTTGTAGAGATCACGAGCCTGTCGTGGAATGTCGGATGCGGGAAAGTGAAGGCCCTTGTAGAGGTCTCTTGTCATGGACGTGTCAACAAGCTCGGTAACAACCTTGCCGTTGAAGGAAGAATCGAATTGGTATATCATGACACGATGGAATCCTGTCAGTTCCTTGACAATGCCGACTAGAATCTTGAGGAAGGCCTCTAGGTTGGGAGCTGATGAGAGTTGTTCTTGAACCTGAGACATTATGTCGAAAACCTGCATGGCGCCCTGTTCACCCCTCCTCTTTCGTGCGCTTCTCAGGATCCTGAGGGGTTTGCTGAGGACCTCTGTACTGGCCTCGATTTCCTCCAAGGTAGGGTTCGATTGTAGCGTATCATGGGGGGTGTCTGGTGTCATTTCGTCGGCGGGTCGGAGGGGGTATTCGATGTCGTCGTCCAGTTCGAACTCGCAGATGATCAAATCGGGGTGCGCTGGGTTGATATGAATAGCGCACCAAAGTTTCATGCTCTTGCGTTTTGGGGGTCGAATCGACAAGCTGAACACTTCGGGACCATTAATAGCTGGGTCAGCATCCTCGTCTCGGATGAAGTCGATGTGATCCAGAAGATTATCCTGCTGCTCCTCCGTCAAGATGTCTAAGAAGTTCTTAAGTCGGAACAGCTGCCGGGGGGTGTAGCCCAATATTCTCTCGGCGTTCTCGCTGACATATCGGGCAACGAAACAACCATCATTCTCCTCTCGCAGTGCAACAAGGACACCAAATGTTTGAACAGCACCGGGCGCGTGAATGGGCTCGTCTTCACATCGCTGGAGAACACCGTCTCGGCCAGTGATGACGGCGTGGCCATCATCGGTTACCACGTGTGTGAAGCGTGCGGTTACGTGCTGAATATCGGTGCTGGCCTGGCCCGCAGATGCGCCTGAGGGCATCTCGGGTTCTTCCTCAGCCGGACCAAGCGCGGCATGCCCCAATGGACCCGACTCCTCCGTCTCGTGGTCTGAAGTGGATATATCGAGTTGTAGCGGTATTGTGCTGCTCCCATAGCGCGCGGCATCCAGCTGTATGCTTGACATTGGCGCGCTGAGGGTATTCTTCCTGCGCATGATGGCAGCGAGGCGTTCATTCTGAGATCGAGAGTGGTAGGAAGCCGGAACAGTGTCTGAGCGTCTCAGATCTGGTCCCTTGTCAGCTCGGGCAGCACCTGGGAACTGGACAGGAATGCTCCGTCCATCGCTTTCGGGCATGGCAGGGAAGTAATCGTCACCGGTAATCTTACTGGTGTTGGGACCAAGGCTGACAACAGATCTGATGGGGAAGACCCGGTCGCCAGAGATGTCGGAAGCGGCAGAGTGATGGCCCAGCTGATTGTCCGAGCCAATGCTCCAAGGAGAGAAGGGAGGCTCCGAGTTGGCGACGCTGTTCTGCTCGCTTGGTGCAGCAGACGAGACAGCGCGAGTCGGTCGAGTTGGGGTTGCGCTAGGAGTGTTGGTGCGTAGATCTGCTAGCAAAGCATGGTCTGCACCTCTGAGGGTTGATGAGGATGGAGTCGAAGACTGGGGCGGACGGGGAGGACAAGAGGGAGGAGGAGAAGCAGAAGCAGCTGCCGGGTCTTGCTGCTGAGGTTGGAGGTCGTTCAACTCCTCATTCTCACGCGGCGCATCCATGGTGAATCTGGCTAATCGCTAACCTAACAGTCGCGAAGCTTGAAGTTCAAGGTATGAATGAATGGAAGGCTGCGAGAGCCTGGGAGGGGCGAGGAGAAATTACTCGGGAGGTGATGACGGCCCTACAGCGTCGCACATTCCCGTGATGTCCAGACTAGTGAATTGTTATAGAAGAAAAGAAAATAGCGGAGGGCACCGTGAGCAGCGAAGATCGGGGGAACTGAGTGAGGTCGATGTCGTTGGAGACTTTTTTGGAGAAGGGCAACGCTGCAAGGCAACGAGGTGGGATCCAAGATCAACAGGGGCCCAAGGCGTATCAGACGGAAGCTATCAACAGCTGCAGAGGACGGGGCTAGGTCTGGAAGGAGTGACGAAATGCGCGATTGCTCTCAGGAGGCTCGAGTCGTTTGGTTTAGGTGCGAGGGCATGGAAGGCAAGACGAGGCAAGGAAACAATTTCCTCCAGCCGTGGAGGTCTTGGTGGAGGATGATGGGAGTTACACGGGCTCGGTCGGTGCAGTACCTACAGAGGGAAGGTACCCTGTGCTTGGTGCTTGCTTGCAGCCCACCTCAGCGTAGCGACTGCTTGCGCTTGTGGAGGTGGCGATGCACAGTGTGGGAGACTGATTACCTATTGAGGCTGCCCATCGCCCGTCGAAAGAGAGTCAGAGGATCAACATGGAAGTGGGCAATCGCGCAAGGCATCTCTTGCCCGCCAATCGGCCTCACATGTTGCCCTGTTAGTCCCGTCGATCTCTTTTCCCCTCCATCGAGCAGCGCTCAAAATCCCATCTTGGGACCCCGTAATAAGACCAGAGTGCGGTCCTTCTTCTGGCCCTACGACGAGGATCAGTGGAACACCCTAGTGCGTCGCACCAGCTGCCGACACTTTGACCGGTCACGACAGTTTTTTTTACCTGTTGGTGGGCACGGGAGGGGATGACACGCTCCCGCCATCAATTTCAATGTCCACGGCGGATGCTTTCATCTATTGACGGCGGTCTTGTAGTGGAATTTGATGGACTTGGTCATCCCACGACCAGGACATCAAGAACCAAGCCAAAACCCAAAACCGCGACAAAGGAAATGCAAAGAATCCATTTCAAGCAATGCCACGGCAAACACGGAGGACCCAAGGGCCTCGTCTTGCGCGTCCAATTGCCAAACGGAGGACCATGTTCAGTAATTACTGAACAGCCAGGGCTTGGCATCATTAGCTGGGTCGGCTTCAACCGCCAGAGGTCGCCCCATGACCTTTTTTCTGCCGGCAGATTGCAAACAGAAGAGAATTTCATACTCATAGGAGCGATACCGGCCGGTCTCGGTGTACATAGAGAAACAGTTTCGACGCACAGTCAACAACCACGTCTGGTCCCGAAACCGCGTCCTCTCGGACTGGAATCCTCACAACAGAGGCCCATATATCCGGGCTCGCTGGTGGACGGTCATGATACGCTGGCACGGGACCGGCGCGCTAATGTCAAAGAACACACCAGTTGTCACTCATAACCTCTGCTTCCTTGAAGAATACAAACGCTCCTGATGACGCGAGTCGTCAAGTCTGGCGCGGATCGAAGGCTTCTAGACGCATGGCTCGATATCTTTGGCCATTCTGCTGCTGACCCCCGATAGCCCGCGCACCGCGCGTCTAGTTGGGCCCATGGCTTGAGACAGATGCCAATATCGTACTTGCTCGCACGACAGGATTGCAGAGGCGACGATTACCAGCAGGGCCAGACCACTCGAACATGTCGTGAATCGGCGATCAAGGCGCCTCCTCCCCACTCTACCCACCCAGGGTCGCTAGAGTCTCTTGAGGTTTGCTGGACCAGCCCACAGTCGCCATCTTAGTCTGGACCCCTCTTGTGTTTTCCGGGTCCAGGGGCCCTCGCCGACCGACCCTGCCGTCTATCATGAGGAGATGGCGAGGCAAGGGGTTCTTGGTGGCCATCGACTTTTCGCCGCCGCGGACGCAAGCAGAGTTGTGCCACGTCTCAGAAGGTTATGGGCCCCTCTCTTATGCCTTATGCTTTTGTTTGCGGTGCGGGCACCTTGCGTGGGCCTGCCTGACTTTGAGGCGGCAGACTGAGGCGACAGCTTGGTTGTCTAGGTCGGTGGCCCAGGGTGAAGATGCCATGTCCCAGCAGAAAGAAGCAAGCTCGCAAAGACGGGCAAGACGTACAGTCCGCGGGAGGCCATGAGCACTGTATGTACGCCACACTTTGAGGTCCAAGATGCATGACATCATGCATGCCGGTAGGTCTGCTCCGGACGACAAGCATTCATTGCTCGAATCAGAGGCGTTGGACGGCTCGGTCCATGCCCGGCGATCGCCCCTCATCCCCTCATATCGCGAAGATCTTCGGGCACAGCCACACATGTGGCAGTACGATCAGCCCTCCATCCCACTCTTAGCTTCGGCCGGATAATCGTTCTGGTCCAACTATTCAAGTCAAGCCAAGTCAAGCTCATCTTCAACGGTTGCAACGCTCTCAGAAGAAAGGGGTCGCCGTGCCTTTGACCGCTGGATATCGCATGATTTCTGACTCGCCTCCTTTTCTAGGTGTAAATCAAACTCCCGCTGGTTCCCGTTTCTTTTCAGGCACGCCAATCGGCATCCCACCTGGACATCAGCATCCCAACGAGGCCGACTCACCTGTCTAACATACGTCGAGTTTCACCGTCAACGTTGACAAGTAGTTCGAAATATCGTTCCAAGTGGGCCGTGGCAAGTCTCCTCTATTCTCCCTCCGGTACCGAGACTCCATGTTCGGACATGTTCTGTGTCCGTGATACCGCTCGACCGTCTTTCATTTCGCTAGTACAAGCCTCATGCATCAATGGTGGCCCTAATACCAAGTCATGTCTGGGCATTCCCAATATCACACTCTGTAGGCAAGGTCATATTACATTCGGTTGCGACGTCTCAATGATGGAGTTGCCCGAAACTCGAGCCTGGCCATCAGAAGGTTTCCTGACCTTGTGCCAAGCGACACTCGATGTCTCACCCTTGGGTCGCTACATGTCCTAGACCAGACAAGAGCCAACACATGGCTTTGCGGGAAGCCCATTCACTATTGGGTTTCAAAACAATCGAGACCAGACTGGGGTCATGGATAGGGACTAACGCCCTACGACAGAGCGGGCACCATCGTCAAGACCATGCCGGGCAAGTATTGAGACGCGTGAATAAAGTTCCAGGCATGGAGACCATGGGTCTATTCCCTCTACGCTTAGGGCGGCGGCGCAAGTGTAGTCTCCCGTCTTCAGCCTCGACTGACTTGCAAAATTCTGTAACCGAGCTGACCAGATCAGCCCTACACCCTGGCCCTAGTCCTCACATAGGAACCCCTCGAACCCCTCGTTCCAATCTCCCGGGTTCGCCCACACTATATACATCTGTAGCATGATTGGGGTTCCTTACTGATAAGAATGGGCCTGAGGCCCGGAAGTGTCTACCAATGTCGAAACTGTGACGTTGATTCAAGACGATCCAAGATGGTACTCGGCATTGCTGTCGGCATATTGAGCCTCTTTCTTATTGTAACACGTCAGATTTCCATGTCATCATTTCGGAGAATAAATTTACAAGGGTCCCAGGAGGGGCTGCCGTCATATTGATTTTGTTACATTGTCATGTCTCAGCCCTCTCGCCTGTGCTCAAGCCATCAAGCGATCTCGTTCTCAGCTCATTCCAATCTCAACTCTCTGACCTTTCCAGAAGTCATGTCTTGCGTCAACGTAAACGTCCAAGAGAAGAGTCAGTGAGAAGACAGTTTTATTCAGGGTATCCTGATTTGTGGTTTTCCTCGATCCTGGAAGTATCGACTGAGCTCACGGATCGGCACGAGACTGACACTGTTCGAGGCCTGAGCCACCAACAGAAACCACCTAGATCACAATACATCCAACCTCTCGAGACACCATTGGATTTAATCTCATTAGATGAAACTTAGTGATTACAGCCCAGCCTCTGTTTGGTCCGCTGGGAATAACAAACGCCATTCTGGCTCTGCCCCGTCATGTTGATGGCTTCCGTGAGAACCAGCCAAACCCCGCGAATTGGATGGAGGAGCCACGTGAGCCTCCTTTCTGAGATCTGATGATCGACTGTGCTGACGTCTGTGGAGAGACAATAGGAAACTCACCGTAGTGAATAACATGTTGTTGATATGATGGGCACTGACCTATGAGGTACTTCTGAGGTAGATCAACGCCGTTTTTGATCTTTTAATACCACATACCTGTTTACATACTCAACAGCGGCGCCTAGTCCCCCTATTATAGTTCGGCCTGCTATAGCAGTCGTCTTCAATGCTTAGTTGGGCCCTGCCCTAAGCGTATATAGGGGTATAGACTTACATAGATCGTGATCGAGGTGTGCCACCGATGTTGGGTCTGTCTCTCGACTATGGTAATTGCTTTCTACAAACATACAGTGTGAATAAATCTGAGGGAGCGGTCACGGTGATTCTCAGACAAGAATGGTACTCTCATAATTCATCTGTGTATCATGTTGGGATGAGGTGAAAAGTATGTATATTCACTGAGTTCTGGACACCCACTACAACTAGAGAAGCCACCCCATAATTACCACCTATGAATCAACAGCTAGATCCGGAGGGTCGAGCGTACAGGACTGACTAGATCAACTGTCATGTGCTTCATACCTGCTTGCTCCTTGTTACGCCGTTGTTTGGTGCTCTGCGTATGTCCCATGGGCTCCGGGTAGTGATTGCTAGTGTGCTCTATCCTTCACCTTTGCCAGGATTTCTCTACTGTGGCACGTTGAAATGAATACAGGGCAATTCTACGAAGGGCTTCCTCCTCGTGTAAATTGTTCAGGGCGCTCTTAGCCTTATCCAGAGAGAAGGAGGGATAGAAAGCCGTTAAGTAATGACGCTCGGCCCTAATGCCAGCTTCAATGAAGAGGCCCTTGATGCTTAGGGGGGACTTTTATGAGCGGCATTTGTTTTTGGGCCATTGATTCTTGTGTATTAGTTAAGTGGCAGGCCTCATCGTAGGCCCTACCGCTATAAGTTGTGAGCCTAATCATCACATTAGTCGACTGAATGCCGATGACCACACCAGGTTTGCGTTATAGGTAGTCAGAATGTGGGGTTCATTCAACATGGCCTATTTGACCACAGTCAGTATTAGTTGCACGGTCCAAATCAAATCATGGTATTAACTTCGAGGATGCCTCCATCCTCCGTACATTGTCCACAATGAGACCAAGAAGCGGGTGACTAAAGAGATGCTCGAGTTTGCTGGCAGATGCTGAATTGAGGCTCCACGCATCTAGAGGGCTATAGCATGAAGTCGCGCTTTATTCGAAATGAGTTTGAGGAGTGATATGCAAAGCCTGTACAGTCTAGACGACTCTGTCCTTGGTAGAATACCACGACTCTTGAGCATCGACTTGATGATGCTTGTGAACTTGTTCTACCGGTTTGTATACGCACTACACTAAGGTAAAGATACATATACAAGAGGCACTCGAACGATATCGACGGTCGCCTACAGCCCGAGGCTACCTACCAAGTCTCAAGAGGCAGACTCCCTTAGACCTCCGCTGGGCAGATTACCAGGGGGGCTACTAAGCTTGTGGACAGGAGCAGCACTGCGCAGTTTCAATGAAGTTGGGATATAGAAACCTTATTCCTAAAAGGGATCACGATGTATTACTTTGGAGAGACCTTGTCATGTCAACTGCAGACTCCTGGGAAGCTCCTTCAGCTCGAGGCATAGGTTTAGGGGCACCATGACTGTGACTCCCTGGATATCAAGAATCCGAACCCTTGCATATACATCTGTAGCAAAGGCTCAAGGCCGTGCAGGCCACCCAAGCCTAATTTTTGCATGATGGATTCCTGTTGGTAGTAGACAGGTTAAGAGGTATTGCTGGACGGACTGCGAACTGACACGAATTCGGGGGAGGATCAATAGTGAAATCTAGGACAACGCTCTCCGAGAAACCTGTGATAAATGCGAAATATATATACGGCCAATCTATATAGACAACTCTTACAGAGCGAGCACAGTGAAGCCCCCTCTACTGGTATTGCGTCTCAAGCACGCACCTCGCCATGCTTCGCATGGCATCGCTCATAGCTTCCCCTTGGCCACCTTCCTCATGGCCTGGGCGGACCTCAGAAGCGCGTAGAGGCTCTGCAGCCTCGGCATCTCGACACCCCTCTCCCTCGCGATCCTCACCGGGTTCCCGAGAATCACCTCGAGCTCCAGGGGCTTGCCGGCCTCCCAGTCGAGAAGCATGCTTGGACGGGCACCCTTGTTTCGCGCCGTGCTCTCGACAATCTTCTCTGGAGCGGCCATATACTCAGGGAAGGGTCGTCCCAGGATCCGCGGCACCGCGTCCCGGATCTCGTGCATGACACCCAAGAGGTGTCGTCGGAGCTCATCATCGGCCACCATGTCAGCGTTACCCCGTCCGCCAGAGAGAACGGCCGAGGGATTCATGGCGGAGTTGATGCACAGCTTATGCCACCGAACCGTCTGCAGCCCGACCTCGTCGTGCGGCTCGACGTCGCGGATGCCGCCCAGATCCGTCCACCAGCGGCGCAGGGCCTCGGTGCACTCGGTGCTGCGGCGGCCGAGGTCGGAGTCTTCGGCACCGAGACCGTCGGTATAAGGGCCGATGCTGATGCGCGTCCAGCGGTTCTGCCGGATGGTGCCGGGCGATGTCTGCTCCGCGCTGACTACAGTGACGGCGCTGACGATGGGGGTGTCGGGGAAGCGCTTGCGGAAGGGCTCCTCGACGCCGACGCCGTTCTGAATGAGCACGATGCACGACTTGGGTCCGACCAGCGGCGTGATGATGCTCGAGTCATCGCTGATATCCGGGAGGGCCTTTGTGGTCACAAAGATGTAGTGCCAGTCGCGCTTGGCCCCTGACGAACCCTCCGGAGCGGCGGCAGCGGCATCAACAGAGGGAAAGGCTCCATCTGGAGTGAAGGTGTAGTCACCAAAGGTCCGGGTGAGGAGCTTGACGCCGTCCTTCTGTATAGCGGCGTAGTTTGAGCGCGCTACAAGAGACACATGGACATTGTGGGATGGCTATCACGGGGTCAGTTTGTGTGTATGCCGAGCACATGAGGACCACGTTACATGATGGAGGCGGGAAGCATAGAAGCAGCCCACGGCGCCCGCGCCGATAAAGACGACATTAACACGACTGTATAACGAAACCTCGTGTTAGCCATGATTTCTCACGTAAGTTCTAAATCCATCTCTCATGACCGAGAGAAGGGGGATGGTAGGCATTCACCCGCTGTCCGCCATGGCGACGTAATAATAATATCCGCCCACGAGGCGTTCTCCTCAATCTCACCGGGAGGATCGAACGGTGGGTACGAGTCGAGCAGACTAGGTCGATGGGTTGGTCTGCTGGTGGGATGTGCTGCCGTCTCTGCTCTGCTGAAGCTGTCTCTCTGGCCTGATACGTTTACCCGCGAGGATGAGTTTAGCAGAGGAGCCCCCCGCCACGACCGACGCCCGAGGTTCGCAGAAGGAGGCTTGAGCACACCATCGCCCAGCCAAGCAGCTTACACCGCACCAGGTAGGGGCCCCTGGCCGCTGTTCCTCGCCTCTACAAGGGATATACGAAAGCGTTTGCCCGACCGTCGCCAAAACGGCCAAACAGACACAGCCAGGAGACACATCATGACGTTGGATCTATTTTCTCCCCTCTCCCTCGGGCGATCGTCCGTGGTATGAATGCCCCATCATGCCTGTTCTGACCGAAACAGGCCAGTCAAATGTTGGACACTTGGTCTGGAAATCCCACTCGGAGACAGATCACTTCCCCATTTCTCGCCAACCACTGACTGCCGTAGCTCGTGCTTGCTTGGATGAACCACATGCCCCTCTGTCGGCGTGTCCATCTGGCAGCAGCTCTGACGGATGGATGCCAGAGTGGGATAGGATGGGATAGGATGGGATGGGCCACCAGACCTTGCAACCTCGTGATGGCCCCCGAAACCTGTCCACACGGCACGGGTCCTGTAAGCCATTTTGACACTGCGAAACCTGTCTCTGGCTTCTGCCATCGCGAACTACTCGTGGCGTTCTTGTTGATTGCACCCCACGGACCCATGTCCGTGTCAGCATCAATCACCATCACGGTTGTCAACCTCTCTGTCTCTCGGGAACCGTTCCCGCCCGTACCAATCGGTGATGCCGTTCTACCATCTCCGTTGCGGCTTCGGAACACCCCGCCGATCGTTGGCGATCTGTTCGGTGTGCGATCGGGTGAGAGCTTCAGCCAAGCAATGACGGGCGAGAACCGTCACCATCCCTCCCACGCGGCGACCGTCATATTGGACAGCCCAAAGCCACAACCACCACGGCGCGGGCGGCACCCCACGAAAGCTTATGTCGTGAACCAACTGCCGGCTGGCTGAATCTCCAAGTCGGTTCGCCGTCGGTCCGTTATCTGTACAGATCACACATCTTCACGTCACCAACGGTCCAGTTATTCCCGAAGCATGTCACTGTGGCCGAGATCGCGTCGAGCATCTTCGTCCTCAACCAACAATTCACAAACAGGTTGTCATCCTGACATGCATGTGCCTACAGCTGATTCCCGGCTTGTCCAAGAAGTCAAGACGACATTCTCAAAGCCGGGTGCCCAGCAACGAGTTCAATTCATCTATGCCAGAGCGAAAACAAGCAGGCCAATGGAGAGCAAGCGCTGCATGTCGATTCTACGTTGAGAAGTCTCAACGTAGGTGCTGGCAAACAAGGTTATTGTTGAGTATGTATGTGGTTGCTGCATGGGGTTGGTTAGTGTTGGGCTGCCAGTGTTTCGTGTATCAACATGGTTCATCGCATCTCATCGCTTGTGTTAGATGAGGCTCTGGCGGGAAGGCATGCCCGCAATGTTGAGATGCAGAGCGAGACGGACAAACTGTCCGTTTAGGCACATCCACGAATGATGCTGCCGAAATGGCGGTCTCGCACGCACAAGGCTGATGCCTGTTGTCTGAGAGTTGATGCTGACGATCCTTTCGCATCTCTGCCAGGCCACCCGGGCGGGTGGCCATCACCGCTCCGTCTCCCGCAGCGCGGCGGAGGCCGAATCCAGGCGACGACGAGGCCAAATCATGGCCATATTGCAGGCGCGGAGACGGTCTTGTCCGGGTTTTGAGGGTTGCAGCATCTCTCGGCGATCAGCGGCGATGGATGGATGGATGAGCATAGCAGAGCAGCTCGTGGCGCTCAGATTGAGACGGTGGTTGAGATTCGTCCCCAACTTGTGTGGTTGCAGGTGGAAAAATTTTCTGTCTTGGAGCGATACGGGCGAGTTTTGATTTTGAATCAGGCCTAGTCAGCGTGGGGGTCCTGATCAGGGCTCCGTGTCTGGTTGCCCAGCGGACCACCGGGCATTGGATTCCAGGCATTGGACCCATTACGGGCCAGTGGTTAGGTAGTTAGCCCTGGAACTGCTTGGCTGTCACTGGCTCCAGCATTCAGACGCCCCCAATCCCCCAGCCGCTGGGCCACTCTGGCCAATCAGCGACCGCAGCCCTAAAGGCGCGTCTGAGTTGCCCTTTGCGGTCATGAACGACGGTGCAGGTTGTCGGTGTCATCTCGTTGCTGTTCGTCCAAGGCCCCCAGGACAGGGCGAAAAAACTGGAGCACATGAGAGCCGGTCCGTTTGAGAGATCCTCCATCTTGAAATTACATCCGCGGCCAATTCCATCTCCGAGAACCGCGGCTTGCCATGTCATACCGAGCACCACGGCAGCGGCCGTCGAAATGGCTTCATGCCCATGGACGAGGCTCTGACACAGCTTCTGCAGGTGCTCCCTTTGGGGTCGTGGCCAATGCACAAGCAGATGCCACTCGCAGTCTAGACTGACTGGGCTTGCTTGGGTGGGTGGCGCTTATCCCTTCGACCTCTGCCACCTCGTTTCGTTCCGCCCCGAGCTGGTACCGAAGCCTTCGCCATCATGATGGGATGGATGATGGATGGTGGAAATGAGGACCCTGGCCTAGAGCCCAAGGAATGACCCGAGCGCCCCTCCCCCTCCTGCTTGCACTGGCTGACCTGAGACGACGAGATTGGCTATGGATCGAGGCAGATGCGGCTAGACGGAAGCGCCATCGCAAGACTCGAGGGGCAGATGCCATCGGGTCCAATTAAGCAGCCGCGCCGAGTCCAGCTGTGACCAGAACAACCACCAATGCCTACTCGACTGCAACAAGTCGGCAAGTCCAGCCGCCAGAGATCCCCAACGTGATGGATGTCCTCGAGCGAGCTGTCGTCATTTGCTAGTAGCTGTCTGCAAATCCCTATTTCCCAAACGAGCACTTACAGCAGAGGTAGGGCCTCCTCCCACAACAGATCATCACAACGGGTGGAGGTCAGCCACATTGCGGGTGATGGCTTGCAACAGCCGTTCATATCGGCTTCAAGCGTGGAGAACGACATGACACAGATGCCGAGAGACGGAGACATGCAATCACGGGGTTCGACCAAGTTTTCCAGCGGCGCCCGCACTGGTCGGTCTCGCTCAGTCCACGGAGCCATCACCACTGGTTGGTGAGAGCTGGCATCACCACACACACAACCACACGCGCCCAGCTCTCGAGCTGCAGCATGAGAGGAGCTACGTACCTTGCCTGCAGAAATGAGAAGCCCCCTTGGCTGCTTGGTCCAAGCTCCTCATACAGCCTGCAGGGGCGCTGGCTTCTAGAAAGACTGATGGAACCCAGCGGGAGCCAGGGCCGGGGTGTGAAGCCAAAGAAAAGCTCAAATCCTGTTTGGGGGATGTCCACTATGCCCTTGCGGGCCAATCACGTCTTGCTGCGACGATGCGGGATGGTGGGACAGGGGCTGGGGCCCCAATGGCACGTCTGGAGTCTTGAACAATCCAGGCAAGGCTTCCGGTCCATTTTCGAGTGACTTGACAGACAGTGCGAGATGGAGGCGCGGCAGACGGCCCCAGGCTACCATGGGGAGGATATGGGATGGGGTTCCCGTTGTGGTTGTCTGCGAGTTGTGTGCAACCCATCCATGCGTCGTCGTTATGCGTGTGATGGCTGAGTCTTGTGTGCCTGTCTGTCCTTGGACCAGGGTTCACCAAGACGGTGCCACCAGACAAGTGACTGATGATGAGGCTGACCTGGTCTGACAATTCGCCAGGCCATAACTGACAATGGCGGTGTCCGTGCCATTAGAGAAAAGCTGGGGAGCTAATATTTCATGGCTAGGAATGCTGTGGGTTTTCCTGCAGAGAGTCTTGTGCCTAAATGTCAACAGCCGAAGTCGAACATCCGAAGTCGCACAGCCTTGAGGCGGTTGAAGACGGCCTGGGAGAATCGGCGCCACCTTGCCGTTACCTCTGAAGCATACTTGGATACTTCGGTCTCCTGTTTGGGTAATAAACACTATCGGTGGTGCGGTGTGATGCAATGCCAGCACTACTGGAGGGCATACTGTCCAGACATCAGGCACTTCAGCGACCAGGTCGGGATACTCTCATGGCATATGGGGAGACACGGTAATCTGTAAACCCCAAGCGACAGTGGGGCCAAGGACCATCCCTATCCCAGTCGACTCCCTGAGGAACTGTTATCATGAACAAATTCACGATGCGACTGATCTCCAGTGTCGTATTTCTCCATCATAACCAGAGACCCCATAGCGAGAATTGCGCGAGCTAAGCATGAACCCCTGCTCTTCATCCCGCGGTTCCGCCCAAGACAAGTCACAAGCGACAGTAGCAGCAGCAAGAGCAAGGAACGAGCAGCTCAGGACCCTGCGTGAGCCTCGTGGGCATGGGAGCTTTGCGCGAGGGCTTCTGCGCAGCCGCAGGACGTGGGGATCGAAGTGAGACCTTCATAAGCCTCTCAGTGATTAGTTGATGGGAGAGGCCACCACCTTTGGTACCTGCGTGGCTTCCGTGACATTGCAGTCTCTCTTGGACATATCGTGAGATTCGACCACCCACTCTTGCCCCAGACAGTGAGGACAGACCATCATCAATGACCGGTCGTCTGTTCCTCCGATGCTCGCTTGGCATCCGCAGAGAAGCGTGAGGAGTGGTGGGGGTTAGCACTGCGCCTGTCGCTTTGGGCGGCTCTCTGTCACCATTCGATGGCGATCTAGCGGCCGGATCGCGGAGCCCAAGACATTCTTCTGAATTAGACAACTCCGGCTTGTCGAGAAGAGCTTCAACCTCTTGGGGTTTCTCCGGCTGGTGAGATGGTCGACGAAAGTGGGGAGACCACCACACTCCTTTGTTGCATCGCATCATTGTCATTCGCACGAACTGTCATGGGCGGGGCCAGGTGGATAGCTCAGGGATCGTAACTCCTTGTCTCCACTGGCTACTGGCAGTGGCCATGTCGACCAGCCAGAGTGCGAGCTGGCAAGCTATGATCTCCAGAAGGCTGTAGCCCATCGAACAAGTCAGCCAGCGTCTTGCCAACACAGCAACGCCGCACCACCATGCATCTGCCATTTACATGCGATGCATCAATGCAGCGGTAGAATTCGGTGCCGCCCAGTATGCCCGCTTAGCATGTCCGCCCATGTCCCGGCCGGTTTAGGTTTCCGCCGGGGCATGATTTGGGGTTGGCATGGCCGGCAGGAGACATGTATCTTCTGACAGGTGGAATGCCAGCCGATGCAGACCAGGGACCGTAACCATGACAGCAGCCCGAGAAAGCAGCCCGAGTTTCCATGGCCAGAGGGTATCTGCGTACGCGTCGGAAAGACGGCGGGGCGAGAGCGACGACGACGACGATGACGACGAACCGGCGACGATGGCACATCTCTGTACCAGCTATCTGTTCTTGCGCTCAGCAATTGCTCAGGCCGTTACTGCCAGTAACACCTTCATGGAGGAAGCATACATAGTAACCTGCCCCGGCACCCGCTCGCCCGCGCTGTCCCGTCGGGATCCGTGCTGACATCGCGGGGGAAGTTGGGGAAATAGTGCAGCCTCCGGCAAAGAATGCGAGACCACAATGCGGGATGTTCATGTTACCAATACATACCCGCGACGCAAGCCTCCCGCGCTTCGGGGTGTATCCGTACGCACGTATTCCGAATTCGAGGCCGAGTGACTGGTCCGTAGTGTGCACACACCGGGCAGAGACGGGCTCTAGTACAATGTTTATTAGACGGGAACGTGACGATGCCAATGGATGAAAGGATGTCTCACCTCGCGGGAGCAGAACGCTCCAGTGAGCCTATGATGAACGGGAGGTCAGTCACAACCCGGAGCTGAGTGTGCTCAGAGTGCTGCGAGGAGGATTTCCGCTATAGCCCAGGTTCAGCCTGGGCTTGAACCAACAAGGATAGGCTAGTCAAGGTGAGGCATCGCATCGTGTCCGAACGATTCTACCAGGCTAGGCAATGGAGCAGGCGTGAGGCTTGTGTCCGGTTTGCGCAGGTAATAACCAACTCGGCCCAAGTTCAAGGGGCTATGAACACCGTCAGCAAATCCAGCCAAGACTGCTCAGCCTGAACCGCCCACCCCTGGATCGGCGGTCTGTACATAAGTGCGCTTGTTGTGGTAGCACCATCAGTGCTTAATTTGGATATTGAGAGGCGCCCTAGAGAGCCAATGATTTGCAGGGTCCAAGAGGGTCCTCAAGATCACCGTCTTTGCGCATGGCAAATCCGCCGTGACAAAAGAAAGCACAAGATGTCGGCTAATGTCAAGCACAACAGGCGGCTGCACTCCCGGCCCTGACGTATCTTTACACTGTGCCCTTAAAGGTAGACGAACGGGCCGGGGCGCTGTGCTTCATGGGTAAAGCAATCTGGGATTATGGATTTCTGACAGTCTGGGCCTCCACGGGCCAGTCGCGTGGACATGCTGACCAGGGTCCTGGAAGCACGATGATGTCGTTGCCTGCGGCAAAATGGAGTCAGCAATTATCAAGACGGCGATGATGAAGCGACGGTATCAGACGGCAAAGCAATTCAATTCAGATGCCACAAAGCAAAGCAGAAACAAAACAAGTGCCAAGACATGTTGTCAAGGCATAACAAAGCAAAACAGGGCGCATGTCCAAATAGTAAAGGCAGAATTAGAGAAACGCAGCAGCTGGCTGACCATGATGAACCTTGCAGCTCGCTGCCGCACCATGCAGAACCCGAGTCTGATCCAATCAATCCTGGGAGGGGCGACGGCGAGCCTCGTCTCTTCTTGGGCGTGCTGTTTCCGCCAAGGTCCAGGGTCGTACATCGAATCCATGATCTCTCGGGATAAAAGACGGATGTAGTCGAAGGGTAAGCGCGCGCCCTTTGGAGAGGAGAGACGGAAGCCAACGTGGAGAGGCATTGCATTGCTGGTGGAGTCGAAGCTGTGCTTGTAGGTCCCGTGAGAGGAGAGCTGTAGACGTACGTAGGAGGGAAGGTGCTGTTAGTTGGTGCTGTGCTGTCCATGTCCATCCGAGACAGGAGCAGCATCGAGAGGCGCCTTCCCTGGCTGGAGCTACCTGCCTACCTATGGACTGGCAGGCGGCACAGAGCCTTGCATTTGCATCTGCGCTTGTACGGAGCATTTCGACAGCAATTTACATGGTGCATGCTGGGATATAATTGACCGAGGACGTCAATAGCGAATTAATTAATGAACCCGGTCCGGTGGTAGCTTTAGAGTAAGAGCACAGAGAGTTTCCGAGTAGAAACCGACCATCTTCTGCATGTCTTGTCTGAATGGATCGTCCCGAAGACGCTCCGTTGACGGTGACGATATGTACGTAAAAACTTTTTTTACTTTTTTCCCTTCTTCACCACCTGGAGCCGCTAAGCTAATCCGCGATTAGATTGCCTCGAGAGGAAGCCTAGATGAAAGACGTATCCGTATCTGGAGCTTGGGTCCGGCCAATGATCTCAGGCTTCCCCTGCCCTGACCCTGCCCTGGCCCTTTCGTGCTGTGGTTGATTCGCTTTTCCAGGTCCCCGGCAGGACCCAGGCCCCAAGCCCCCAGCCAACGGCCGCTAGAGTGTGAGATGTCGATGCTGTAGTGCCGTGGGAGGTGCTCCGTCGACTGCAGCACAGGGCAGGGCATGTCTTCAAGCACACGACGATGCCTGCGTGCCAGGTCTCTGAGATGCATCCGATGTCCGGCTCTCGCGGGGGCACAGGCTTGCCCTTGGATCTGACGGGCCGAGTCACAACTGGCATTCTGGCAGAAAACACTCGACATCTGCTGCCACGCCCGGCTTCTCATTGCTTTGAAGCAGAGGCCTGACTGTTCAGCGCTTCCACGGTGGTTCAGCGGCTCTGTTGTACTGGATTCGACTGACTCGAGGTGGCTGCAACGTGGTGGAAGAACGCTGTGGCTGTTTGACAAGTTCATGTCGGCCAGTCAGATTCTCCCACGAGCCCGGATTCTCCCATTAAGCATATCCGATTGGAATTCCGATCATCCCTCCATACTAATTACCGTCTTCCCGTTGCCGTCTCCTTTTCGGTAGGTGAAACCGGGAGGAGCTCCTTCCAACTCGCGCTTGATGCTGGCAGTACGTACATCGTAGTAGCATGTGCTGTCCTGCCCGCGTTGCGAAGTGGAAGGAAGCAGCAACTTACCATGCGTTGTGCTGTGCTGCGGCTGCTCCTTCTCGCTTTGTGCAGTCCGTCAACTCCACCGTAGTTCAGCCTTGACCAATCTCGCTCGTTCTTCATGATCCATCCACTATCACCATGGTGGACAAAGCCACCATCCCACCGTCCCCAAGCTCCACTGCTTTCCAAGGAGTCTTGCTGAAGGACATTTGGCTATTTCCGACCACAGGCGGAGGCCACCACCGACAGTGTTTGTCTCTCAGCGGGAGGGAGGAACATGCCCCTACGTCCTCGGAAACACCTGAACGAGCTGCCACAGTAGATCTGACAGGAGAGGAAGCCGACAGCCAACATCATTCATCTCCGGTCGCCCAAATGCTTCTCCAGTGTCACAACCTGAACCCTTGCAGAGCAGTGAGAGGGCGCTATTCCTCACTTGGGACTGATCCCACTTCACCCACGGGCCATGGATGATGGGCCACAGGCCACGGACCACTGGACAGTTTGTCGTGGTGATGGTCTCTGACACGCTCGTCATGGTCACTTCAGAACCCTTGTCCTCTGTTCCAGCCCACGCTTTCCACCCCGGCACCCCAGCCCGGTCGACTCGCCGCTTGCGCCATTCGTCCCACACACTGTACAGCCGAGTATCCTCGATCGTGCCCGTGTCCGCGCCTCCACGCCTCGCCTTGCTATTCCGGGCAAGGGCCTCGGGGTCTTGGGCCTGGGGGATTGTGGGCAGAGGAGCAGGCCAGTCGCGGGCAGGCAAGAAGCCAGGCATTCTCAGGCGAACGCAGCCAGCGAGGAGGCAAGAAATCAAAGCATGACGGACGATGTGATTTGGGTCGGGAGTTGATTCGATTTGACGGGATGATCAAGGGACCATGACAGGGCAAGGGACCAAGGGGGCCAAGAAACTGATTCACAGACACAGAGCCCGCTGTGACCTTGCCGCCCGCCGGGGCGTGATACCGCTGTCGAGAATATTGGACCTGGGTCAGGCTCACCCGTTCCATCGAGATTCATAAAGAGCATCATGCCCGGCTCGCTACCATCTCTGCTCGAACTTGGTTCTCTTTTCTCTGCTTTTTCGACTTCCCACCTTCTGCGCGCACTCCCATCTCGCTCCTTTGCGTGTGAGAGTACGGTGTGTTCCTGTGGGTGCGCGCTTGGTTGTGCGGTGTGCTCTTTTGTTGGAACCGGCCGCCGACGTCACCAAGCTACCAGGTCGACGAACGACGCGAAACGAAAGCCTCTCCAACACTCCGACCCTCCGACCCTCCGGGCCGACATCTCCACCCACAAACGTCTCCAGCAAGGCGGCTTGGTCTTGGCTGTCGACGACATCGACCCTAGGTGGCCCCCGAGCTGAAGGCGCCAAACCCGCTTGCACACACGAGACTGAGAGAACCCCGGTCCTGCCGCCGACCTCGTCCGCCCATCCATCATTCACTCATTCCTACGGCGCACTCCCCTCCACACCCACCCGCACTCGCACACCCAGTTTAGCCAGCGATCCAACCCGGCCACAAAGCTAGGTACCGTACCTTCACAGGAAGGACCCCAAGGCTCTGCTCTCTCCAAGGGAAAAATCCCCACCCACCGGCCGGCGCATCTCCACTCCTGTTCCTCTCCCTCATCAATTGGCTTTGTCCAAACTTGCCCTCGAAAAGTTTTATTGCCATCTGCTTCTTCTCTTTCTCCCAGTCTGCCCGTTCAGCCTCTTCCAGCTCCTGCTCCAGCTCCGCCGCGACATGTTTTTATGACTGTCCGGTGTTCCAAGCTCTCTCGACCCGTTTTCCCCATCCCTATCCCACAGCACTTAGCGTGGAAGCCATCCCTACCTGCGTCGCCGGAACACTTACAGCAACCCTTCGAGGTCGGTGTTAACAAGACAACACGGTGCCCCAACAATTTCGACAACTAGTTTCATACAACTCGTCGAGTCCTCCCCGAGCATACGAAGTCGCATTCCTCTACACGGAAACTACTTCGCACTCGAATAACTTCTTCCGCCGCTCAGCTCCCGATCCGACTCCCAGCCTTGCCAAGTCACAGCCCCCGCCAACATGATAATTGACGGAGAGAAATATGCTTGCGAGGCTTGCGTTCGCGGCCATCGTGTAAGCAATTGTCAGCACTCTGGTATGTCATCGATTCTTCTTGAACATGTTTCCCGTTTTGAACCGTGGTCATCGTCGTCCCACGCCTGGGCCCTCTCCCATGCCGCCCCGCTGTCCTCGGGCCTCATTGATATGCGAGCATTTGCTGATATCCCGTGCTCTATAGACCGCCCTCTTCAGCATATAAATAAGAAGGGTCGACCAGTATCCCAATGCGCACACTGTCGCGCCATGCGCAAGTCGCGTTCCGCTCACGTTAAATGCGACTGCGGCGAGAAAACCAGCAAATGTGCCCACTTGCAGCCGACTGTCGAAGGGCACACCGGTGAGCTTCCTCTCGTCTCCTCAATGACCATGGACCTGAGGAGACATGATGGATTTGAAATTTTCTAAACCTTTCGCAGAGACATGCTGCTGTAACCATGGCGGCCGCTGCAGCTGCTCTCTCAAGAAGGAGCCTGCTCTTGATACCGTCCCCGAGTCTGACTCGGAGCGAGAGTCCTTGACAATGAGTGCTTCCGGCCGTCCCAAGCCCCCGGGTCGGCGACGAAGAGCGAACACGGTTCACTCGGACGGTGTCTTGACCTTTGACCAGAATGGTCACCATAAACCTGCCCACCGGGGCAGCCGAGTCTCACAGAAGTGTGGCCCCTACCAGCTCAACAGGGTCAACTCAGCCCACAGCACTGGCAGCCTCGGCACCGATAGCATGCTGAAGGGCACTCGAGAACCTCCCAGCAGCCGGGCACGTGCCGCCTCGACCCGAGAGCAGCGACGAGTCAAGTCGGAAACTGCTTCGCCGCTCATGAGCGGTGCAACAGGGTTCCAAACCCTCAACGGCAATCTCCCTCCCCTGGATCTGTCAGGCATCGAGTATCCTCCCTATATGGCCAACAGCACGTTTGACCTTTTCGGATCAGGGTTCAACTCGGAGGCGGATGCTCCCATGTACAGCGCGGGACTGAGCGCGACATCAGTAGACTGGAGCCACTACGATCTCACAGACATGAAGGGCGACAGCTTCACCCCTTCAAGCTACAGCCAGGCCGGAACTCAGAGCTTCAACGGTCTCTTCGACTTTGGCAGTGGTTCAGAACAACTGCCCCATCTTGCCAACACCACCTCGACTTCGGGTGAGGTATCTGAAGTTGAAGACTTCTTGCCTGGAGGTGAAGGCGATTTTGACGGCCTCGACGGGTTCGGCCGTGGCAACAGCTTCATGCGACAGAGCGGCAGTCTCATGGCTAGCTCAGCTGACCTCAGCAGCATCGACTACGACAGCTTCTACAAGGGAGCCGACAGTGGCCCAATGGCTGGTGCCGGTCTCTCGATGGTCGAGGACGACCCTGCTTTCTGGATGCCCAATTACAACGAGCGCAGCATCACTACCATGGACGAAAGCCCGGATCACCTCGGCCCTTCTTCGATGCCCACTTTCTGGGACATGTGAAGACTTTTAGGGATGTCGAATATTATGGCGTACACTACAATACCAATACCCCTTTTCGGTTTTTAGTTTTGAAATCATTTGGGCAACGCAACGGAAGGCGTTGAAAATACCACACGATAGGAGGTCATGAGGGGCATGGCCTCTTGAATGGAGCGAATACCAACAAAATCTATACGTTTTTACTACGAGCGAGACAGACGCTCAAACACCATGGAAAACCCGAAAGTCGGCGCACACACGGCGGGAGTCAAGTCTCGTCCGCATCGACAGACCTCTCGGGCTCCAACGATGGTGATGATGATGACAGACGACGTTTTCATCGACGAGGTAGACCAGTTTTTGGTCATGACAATCAACAACTTTATTTCCTTTCTATATATTTCATTGGGGGCGGTTAGGACGGATGGTACAGGCGTGATTGGTGTTTTGGATTGGGCACGAAAACAAAGCAAGGACGCACGATATCATGTTGGCCGATACAGAAGGAAGAGCAACGGAATTGATGTGCTGAGTCGAGTTTGCGAAAGAATGCGAGACCAAGGCGGGGGATACGGATACCCAGAGTCGAGTGCTGAAGCGACGGCAAAGACGGGCAGGCAATGGCAAGTTACCTGGCTGGCCATGTCATGACACGACGCCCAGAGCTACGACGCCCGTTTTGGTTGATATGCATGCGAATCCATGTGCGTGGGGAAGATCGAGACCAGATCAGACACATACAAGATTGAGAGGGGATGAGATGAACTGCACATATGGGTCGAGATAGACTTGATTGTCAGGTGTTTTTTGTTTCTTTATTCTTCTTGCACCGACATTATTCTGTTGCTCGTCGTTCTTCTTTATTCTCTATTTACTTTGTCTGCCTCCTGATGCTAGCCGGCTACGAAAAACAGTACTCGGCGAGGACGTTTTACGCAATAGACACATGACTGAGGACCAAGACCAACCGAGTCGAGGTCCATGAGCCAACACCACCACAAACTATCCCGTTCCCGTCGACGTGCGCGCGCGCGCAATTGGTGATGATATTGACAAGGATTAATTACATTCAAGCATACCTCATTCGATGAGCTTGCCTCGGGCCTGGACGCTGGTGTTGGTATTGCTAGGTATCAGACATTTTGTACAGCCTCTCCCCTCCTACAGTCCGTTGCCGGACGCCCGGAGATCAGTGCTCGGATGGACCGAAATCCCGATGGGATACCCGACAAGTTCCCCTCGTTTTTGGGGTTCCTGAGCGAAGAAGGGTGCTTCTCCAACAGAACAGGCGCCCTGTGTTCCGGGTTCTGGCGCATCGTGGTCTGGGGGGTCGGAAGCAGCCAGCGTATGGACCGTAGGTTTTCTCATTTCTCTGGGGGTGTCAGGTCAGAAGCGGCCCAGTGCGCCGCCACGCTCACGCTCACGTCTGCCCTGCCCTGCCCTGCCCTGTCCTGTCCTGGCCACTGAACTGTTCCCCCATCTTCCCCCCTCCCCCCATATTCTTACCCCCTGTTCGACCCCGGTCTGGAATCCCTGGAATCATGGGGAGATGAGGACGTGCACCTCAGAATAGCTCGGTGGGCGCCAAGACCATGCCATCTTGGGGGGAGTTTGATGTGTCTTTGGTTACGTACAGGGCCCGCTGGGATTACTGGCCATTCTCATATCAAAACCCGACCATTGTCATGAAGATTTTGGACGAGGACGAATGGAGATTGGGGGCTGGAGACCTAACAGCAAGGCCAGCTGCCCCACAGGGCACCATCTCGAATTGTTTGCCGCTCAAATCCGTGGATGGGGATTTTGGGACTTGAGACGTACATACGTATACGTGACCTGGAGGTGGTTACCTGCGGCTGCGCCAGAGGCATCATGAGAGGCGAATAAGCGGTGCGGCGGCTAAGCATGGTCATCAAGGCTGAACCAGCCCGCAGAGCATTGGATAATATCCAAGAAAGCCCATCTGGTGTGGATAAGATCCTCTTTTTTTTTATCCTTCGGGAGTTGAAAGGTCATCTGGGCCGTCCTGTAGTTGTACGGAGCAAGTGGAGAAGATGAGGTGCCCTTCATACAGCTACAGCTCCAGCTAACAGTTTCATCTACCAAGCTACCAACAGAGAGGCCGATCCATGTCTGCTCTGTTGTTTTGCCGTCTCAAGCTCCTCGGGCAATGATGCGACGCAGACGGAGCTGCACGGCATCTTTCTCTCACGACGATCCCCGTACCCCGGCGACTCGAAAACAAGAGGCCGGGGCGGACAAGACAGGTCAGTTGACCGGGGCCGGGCCGGCCAGGTACAGCTAACAGCCGACTTGAACCTGGGTCTGGGCCAGATCCTTTTTCTTTTTTCTTCCTTTTCTCATATCACCTGCAGTTGGAGGGGCGTACAAGTCAGTCACATCTTGTTCCTGATTCCCCAGTTGGAACTTATTTTCTTCTCCATGCCGGGGATTGGATCGGATCGAGATCGAGGCCGACGAAAAAAGACCAAATTCGATGGGGAAACCAAAACCAACGGCGTCTCCCCAACTGACCGCCCTACAAGTTGCTAATTGCCCCCAATGCTAGCCATTAGCTTATTACCTAGTCTGCCTCGTCATGTTAGAGCCATCTCTTCAGAGAGTCATGCTTTGAAACGAGCAACTGTCCGCGTCGTTGGCGTCATCCAATCACAAACCTGCGGTATCGGGGCGACGTTTTGTAGCAGAAACTTCTTTTCATTCTGCAGATCAGGCACACACGGCACTGGACAATCAGGGTCTTGGGGAGTGGGCGAGGATAAACTTTTCCTCTTTTACTCGATACACTCAAAGGCGTGTGTAATGTAATTGAATGGGATTAGAGTTATGACGACCTTGCATCGAACTGAATGCCGGCCAAAAGTCAATTCCAGACGTTGAGTCCTGGCTGTATTTGGCCTAGATCCTTTCCATCTCTCGGGTTCCATTTCTGCTTCCGCTCGGTGACGGATACAATATCCATGTTGCAATACCTATTACTGCCATCTACCCATATGCAGGGCATCATCCCTTCGTTCAATGAAGCATGCCCTCGTTGTAGCAATAAATCTCATATAGGGGCATATTACTCGTACAGCGCTTCCCACTCCTGTTGTTCCGTATCGTGATATTTCCCTATGCAACATCCAGATACCCCGATGCCAGCGAAGGGCCAAAGGCGATATCATCACCTCCCGGGGCGATGCCTTCGTGTGCCGTCGCGAGATCCGCCAGGTGCTGGAGACCCTGGCTCGCCGTTGCCTCCACCGAGGACGTTGGGCGCGTCTGCTCCGAGAGCTTATCACGGACGCCGTCCCATATTCCAGGAGGTTTCTCCGCAATGTCCTTGATCAACTGTGTCGCTTCCTCTCGCGAGCTGTCAATCTTACACAGCTTCGTTAACGACATGGAGACCAGTGAAGCAAAGTGGTTGACGAGGGGACTGCGCAGGTGTCCGTTTGCGAAGAGCAGGTTGACCAATTCCTTGGTCGGCCACATCGTCTCTGCTGGCGTCGCTCCGGGCCTCAGCAGAGTCACAAGGAGCTTGCAATGCCAGTACGCGAGGTGAACCATGGGGTGCGAGGCAGGTTCAATATGTGCTGGCAAGTCTTCCCTGTAGTTCTCGATATAGTCCACCAGAATCGCTGCCATCGGCTCCTCTGTTGTTGATGCTCCAGGTTGAAGTGTTGATACAACATGTGATACACGGTTGAGCAGTTTCGACAGTCCTGATGGAAATATTAGCATTCAGAGACACGCATTCAGACAACAGTTGTTATCACTTACGGACGAGATAGAAACACACTTCTCCGAGCATGTTCTCGAGGCCAGGGGGCGCGACAACGCTACTGTCAGGTATTTGCGCCGGCTTTCCTGTGCCTGCCGCATACCAGCGGTCCATGAGGATCAGGGACCACCATATCCGCACACACAGCTGATCATCAGAGTCTGGTTCTGAGGCCGACTCCATGGGGGTATATCTCCAGAGCTTCATCGAGTTGGCCAGCGCAACGGCTCGAGCCAGCAGGAATGGAAGAGTTGGGGATGATCGCCAGTCAGCATCAATGATGAGCAACAATAGCGCTTGGGCATGGACAATGTTAGTGGCCTGCGTGTGCGACGCCTCATTGCTCTCCCACTCATTGAGGAGAGCACTCGCCAATTTTGTATCACCACCAGACGATGTCACAGCAGGAAGAGCGTTGACAAATGCCGTCTGAACAGAGGACGGGCATTGCGCGAGGAGAGCCTGCAGCCGGCTCTTGTTGCTTGGCAGTATCGGGTAGACTGGCTGGACACTCGACAGATAGCTACGAGGTTGTTAGTTACGGATCCCAAATCAGACACAAGCCTGCTTACCTGTGCAGCATGCCCTCATCGACATCAGTCACCTCACCTGTGTCAGACATGGTGATGTCCATGGCAGCCATTGGGGGCTTAGAGGGTGTTTCATCCATCTTGATGGCGGTAGGCTGGGGGGCCAACGAGCTCGTGCTGTAAGGAGCGTATCCCTCCGATGTCCCAGGGGACGGCTGGATCCGGTGCTCCGAGCCCCATGGTGTTTGGCGTGAAGGCGTGGCAAAGTCGTTTGTCGAGATACTCGAGAAAGGCCGTTTACGGTTGGAGTCCTCTCCTTGACTTTGGCGTGGCCTGTCCGAGACGAAGAGCCTATCAATATCATCTTGGCTCAGTGCACCTTCTGACTCGAGCTTGTTCTCGATGCTGTGAATGCGATCGGCCAGCTCCTTGATATATCTAGGGCGTTGTCAGTTAAACACATGAACAGAGTTATCGGGAAGATGTACCCTTTGCTTGGACCTCGTTTCTGAGGCACACGGCTGAACAAGCATCTGATGGAAGATCGGGCACAGCTAGAGCAGGGGGCTTCTCCAGTATCTGACTGAGCGTCACACTTAATCTTCTTGCGCCGGCACTCATCACATGCTCTTGACACCTTGGACCGCTTGCGAGGTGGGATGCTGTTGTCGATGGGATACTGGGGAGGCATGGGCGGGCCAACTGGGACGGGCATGGCATGTGGCACCATCGGGTCGGTAGTGGGAGTGTCTTGCACGTAAGACGGAGTTTGTTGCTGGTCAGGCTCGGGATGAGGCATGATGCTCCGCAGGTTGGGGTCTTCAACATTCATGTTGGGGTCTGTGGTGGGCATCATGGAGGTCCCAGCCAGGCCCTGGCCCAGCTGGGCGGCCAGCTGCAGCTCTTCAAGATTGGCGGGACGAGTGATGTGCTGCTGAGGGGTCTCGGGCTCTGGCGGAGGCAGTTCGCCCTGATCATGCTCAGGGACCGGCACATGCTGCACCTGGTCAGGGACATGATGCTCTGGCTGCTCATGGTGCGGCTCATGATGGGCCTCATGGTGCTCATGGTGTTCTTGGTGATCCTGTGCGCCCTCTCGACCTCCGGTGTTGTAGAAGGGACCGGCCTCCATGGCCTCGGCTCCAGGCGAAGGGTATGTTATGTTGGCATCCTCCGCCTCGGTGTCTCGACTCGTGCTCATGGTGGTGTACTTTTAAAGATGCAGTTGACAGAACCGAACAAACGCGCTAATCACGGGACAGTACGATCGTCACTTGGCGCACAATAGATGCGCAGTAGAGGTTGATGGTGGTTGAGCTCAACCGTCACGACAGGTGAGACGCGATATGACCGCGACCCAGCTAGACCCTTCGCGACGCGCAACGATGTCACTGGACGAAGCCATTGTTAGCAGTGGCTCAACGCGATGATGACGAAATATGCGTGATGGTGAACGAGGGAAAGCACGGTAGGCAAGAGTGCAACGTGGACGCGACGACGACGGCAATGCGCTCGTTCGTTCGTGCGGTGGACATGCAAAGGGCTACATCTTGGTCATGGCGACTTACACGACTCTCTCTTTTGGGGATCGGAGCAGGATAAATGCGATGCGACGGCAACGCCTCGACGGAAGAGGAAGAACTCGGCCCCGATGACTTGGGAGCGTCGGCGGGCTGTGTGGGTGTTTTGACGAGATCACGGAGAAGGAAGAATTTTTCGGAGGCGGCGGGGAATGCTCGGCAGGCAGCCAGGAGTGGGTGGAGTGTCAGAGCGGGAGGTGGTGTGCTTAGTCATCCTGGCTGGCCCTCATGCCCAGAAGTGGCTGGCTGGCCGTCTTGAGGCTGAATCCGTGCCAAAGAATTGAGCAAACTCACGTACTACAGAAAACACAAGTCACTCTCTTGATATTGATATGTGATCTTTTTTTCCTCAACATGGCTGGTGTTTGTTCAATTGATCCTACCGATGTGAATCACAGTGGGTGGGCTCTCTCGCCAAATACCTTCTCCTTACAGGTACGGATATTGACTGCCAACATGAATGGTTGCTCACTTCACAACTCTACAAGCCCCATCTTCAAGCGAAGCATCAGAATATCTCAAGGACTCTGCCAAATCAACTGCTTGGTCGACTATTTAAAACATTTCGCTGCAATGCCCCACGCAGCTTGTTTCCCTCTCACGTTGCAACGTTGTGCCAAAGGAACAATTGAAGCTTGGGCTTTAGATCCACCGACTCTTAGGTAATTATGATCCGACAAATCGCAATGACCAGCCGTCTTGTCATGACTCCCGGCATGTTCTAGGAAGAGATCCTAGAAAGGCATGAGTAACACTTGACTCCAGGCAATGACAACCAAGTTTACTCATATTCAACATTCAGGGGCTCATGAAGTACGCCAGGCCGGTTTTGACCATGAACCCCTTGGACAGGATGACCAAGCACAGCCAACCTTGTTCTTGCACCAAGCTGGATAGGTAGCCAATGCCGTTTCCAGCAATTACAAGACCCAAGAGCCGGGGGAATCGCTCAACTCCCCGAATAACCTTTCGCTTGTATGGGGTCGCATCCATCAGGGCCTCCTGCCTTTAACCGCTAGAGCCGCTCGAAATCCTACATATTCATCCTATGCCATCTCTGGATTTGTGTGCAGCCTACTAAGTGGTTGATGACAAGAGTGCAGATTTGTGCAAAGTTGGTTTGGTTTGCAAGCACCGCCTTGGCAGAGTCGGGTCCGACACGGGAGCCGCAACAAGATAACAACAGCTCTTCCTCTACCAACAAAGGCCAGCCATGGCATCTCACATAGGCTAAAAAGGCTGAGAGATGGATCGGTGGCTTCGGTCCTACTGGTAACGTCGATATGAAGCGACCCAGTACCGGCGGCACGACGTTGGTGGTGATGGACCCCTGACATGCACAAGTTCTCGGCGTCGGTTCCGAAGAGGCTAGCGGGCAATAGCCCACCTTGCCTTTGCAGATGGACCCCCACTGAACAACTTGGACAAACGAGTTCGCAACCAAGGACTTGTCTCACAAAGAGCTCATGTTTGCTTCTGCTCAGTGACCTCGAGTGATGACGACCAGAGGGCAGGGCCAACCAGACATGTCTCCTGACAATTGATGGTTGACGGTATCGGCCGGGAAAAAGCATAAATGGCGTGTTCGGCGATCCTGATACGACCAAAGAGTTTGCTTTTGCTCTCCTGGTGATGATGTTGTCTCTTTCCGTCCCGGAGTAAGACACGGCCGGGGGATCCGCCGGCAGCTGCGGACATGATGAGGCTCTGTCTGAGGCCCTGCGGTGCCGCGTCTTGGAGGCGCTGACTCGCCCGACTTGTTTGGCATCGGAAACTGCCCGGGCTGGGTCGAGGTGAGCCGCTGAGAAAAGAGGTTGGATGGATGGGGAAGAAGGGTTCGTCCGAGAGAGGCGGGAGAGAACAGGCGCGCGCTGAAACATGGACGCTTCAGCAGGTCGCCGCAGAGGCGAGCATGACCCCGGGAGCTCCTACTGGCCGACGGGCGCTGTAGCGTACTGTGGTTGCAGCGAGTGGGTGCCCTGAATGCTGCAGCCGTGGCAGCACCCTTGTCATTGTCTGCTGGTCGGTCAGCCACGTCGCCCTTCCAGAAGCCAAAAGGGATGGCCTCTATCATGGGCGGGTGAATGTCATGGATCCTCCATTGAATGGATGGGTCCTTCCAAGGAGCGGGCCTTGCAAATCACTCCGCCGCCCGTCACCTCATCGTCGTCCCCGTCCGCCGACAGTTAATCTTCCTAGTCCAGACTGGCCTCACTGGGGCCATTCCCAGCAGTGTCCTCCAACTGCTCCCTGCTTGGTCAACTCCTGCTTCCATTCCTTCTACCCGCCGGCACCCTACCCTTGTCCCTTGCCTGGTGAGCAGGGCTGTTAGTCGATTTTGACGGCATGGAGACTACAACGTAAAGAGGATTGGGGAGCATTTTGTTCTTAACTCCCGTGTTAGCCTCCACTTTCGTGTCTCAGGGTTCTAGTTCCGTTTCCCTCACACTTTCCATCTTTGCCTGCGTCTTTTCCCTCTCCCTTGGATTCTTTTTGAGCCCCCCTTGCCTCGAGACTACATCATCGCCTTGTCCGATGGCCGTCCTCGCGTGCTGTCGTCATATCTCAATAGCTCAGACGGCGGTTTTCAGGTCTCAATGACCCCAACAAAATAGCCTTCCCCCGTCTTGCAATACACCTTCCTCTCTTAACGCGGGACACCCAACCATCCAACCCTTCTTCAACCACACAATGTTATTAAGCATGGATGTGATGAAGATGCGAGACTGGACCTATCTGGAGGATCCCCCTAAAGATATCGGTCCAGCTCGACATATTCTCGAAGTATACAGCAAAATTCCTTACAATGACCTTGACGATCACATCCGCCGTGTTGTAAGTGCTGCCCTGGCTCAAGTACCCCGATTTTCGGCAACTAACAGCAAACCCCAATGATCAGCGCGAGAAGGCCTGGTGCATATCCCGCTACCCCTTTGTTGGACGATGGAAGTTTCTCTACATCCCCGACCCCAAGGACCCTCGCTACCAGCAGGTCCTCTTCCGCCTCAACGTCGCCGGTTCAAGAGATGTCCTGCTCGACCTGGGCTGCGGAGTTGGACAGGTCATCCGGCAGTTCCGCGCTGATGGCGTGGATGGCGCACAATTAATTGGCACAGACCTGCAATCCAAGTTTATCGACATCGGCTACGACCTCTTTCAAGATCGAGACCTACTCGGTGCGACGTTTGTTGCAGGCGACATGTTGGATCCCGAGGACAAGGAGCTGGACACATTGCGCGGCAAGATCACCCTCGTCCACGCCGGCAGCTTCTTCCACCTCTTCAATTGGGTTCAACAATTGTACATGGGGAAGCGTCTGGTTGAATTTCTCAAGCCCGGGACGAGAAACGCGATGATATATGGCCGCCAAGTCGGGACGAACTATCCCGGTCCCTCGTCTACCAGCAATCGATCTGCCTATCTACATGACCAAGCAAGCTTTCAACAGCTCTGGGATGAAGTCGGTGCGATGACAAAGACGCGATGGCAGGTACAGCTTGAACCAACTGGAGAGCCAGTCTGCAAACTGCCCGGCTTTAGCAACAATGCATTCCCAGTCAACTTTACCATTTACCAGGTCTCTTGAGAAGCGACATTGAACGGCTGACTCGGATGGAACGGCGCCTGTATTACGACCCTGGCTTCGCCTCCTTTCTCTACGCCGCCCGTCAATGTTTTTGGCGACGCTGTGTCGCATGCGAAGCTGGAACTCTAATTCGACAACGAGGATCTCCACCAATATCCGTCAAGCGACTTGCCTCAATTCGGCTGACGGACAGGTTCGACTTAAACTAGCGCCAACACCCAGGCTACACATCGGATCCGCGACAAAGAGGGCGGAAAAGACGGGGCATGAAGGAGCTGACGGAATGGCCTGGACTCGACCTCGTCGACTCGCGAGTCAACAGCCCTCAATGCTTATCGATTTGAGTCCGGGGCCACACGTGCGATGGCGTCCGCCTTCAGTCAACACGAGCAACGATCAAAGCTTCCCTCAGCTCTCGGGCATACGGCTTTCCCCCCTTTGTTTTTATTTCCGCGGACGATGCGATCCCCTGTCGAATCCGGGTCGATGAAACGCGACCTCGTCTACGAGAGGAGCATCGATGCGATCCTGCAAGCGGGCTTTCTGCGCGCGTTTGATGAAATGGCGAGATTTCGTCGTTCTAACTTGCAATATTTAATAATGAGCCATGCGCGTCATGGACCTCGTGGCATTTCCCCTTGGACGGTGTGGCAAACGCCGAAGGGGAACTACACCATCAGCTCGGCCAACACCATCCCGAGAAGAGTTTGGCTGAAGGAATAAAATCATGTGGCATAACTAATGATAGATGAGGCGTTTGGGAACACGTGGGCGCTTGATTTTGGGTTTTGGGGCATGTGTTTTCATTGATAGCGGCTTGCATTGATTGGCATAGAACAGCGTCATGCTGAAGACATAGAAACGAAGAATAGAAGAAAAGAAGAAACCTTTCGACCTCATCAAAGATGGAGCGAGGCTTGGAGCCAAGAGCTGAGATTGCCACGTTCTCGGCCCTGCACATCTCATCAGATCGCGTGTTGTTGCTTGGCGTATGTGCGAGAGATCCCAGTCAACGCGCATCAAATGCGAGAACCATCTCTGCGTCGCGTCAAAAGCAAGACGACGGGCATTCATAGATATGCAAATGTGAAATGCAGGCATGATAATAAGCTGTATACGTCGCGTTGGGATGATAGTGATAAACCCTTCAGTCTTCCAACGCATGAAAGTTGGCGTTTCGACACTACAAAGTACAAACAGCCGTTTCAGTGATGTGCACCACGAGGAAGAAACATTATCATGAATATTTCCATGGATGCCGAGTTCATAAACAGACCAGGGCTTACCTCTTCCCGCGCCCCAGTCGTCCCGTCCTTGGTGGCCCCCGCAAGCGTCAATTCCACCCCGCCATCAAAGTATCTCCCTGTGTAACTACAGAGGCTGATGATCCCAGCTGTCCAGGCAAGCAAACACAATTTCAGTCGAGTATACTTCAAAAGCTTGATTGCAAAATATCTTCACTCTCGCATGTTAAAAGTCAATTGAATTTTACTTCAGCTGTGCATTGCTCTCCTCACTGTTGCCCTGCCAATCAAGTATACAAGGACCTTGATCATTGCCCGCCGGGAGAACATCGGCTGGACCCAAGCTCACCTTGAACCGCTTCCAAGCTCAGCATCCCACTTCTGCTCTTCGTAAACATCGATATTCCGCCCGATCAGCCGCCCATTTCGCCTCTATTCTCTCTGTTCCGGGTCCAAGCTGTCGCCTAGGTCTCTGCCAGCCTGGTAATCGACCCAGCGCGCTTCCTTAAAGCTATGCGCTTTTGGAGAATGTGGATATTCTGCCACAATGGACGGTGATTGGGATGAGGTATGTCTGCCCAATGGTGATGCGCCCAGCCTCGGATCGCAGAGACAAGCCGTCCTTTCGCGCTGGTTTTCGAGGTCGCGATAGTATATACATTGCCAATAAACATGCTGACGGTCTGGCTCTTCCTAGGTCGCCCGGATCCAGTTTCCGCCTCCGGGCGTGCACGCGCTTCCCACTCCTGTTACGACTATGACATTTGATACGTCGCAAGAGCTCCTCTGGACTGGCAACGACTATGTATGTTGCGACAATCGAAATTATAATGTCGCCCAGGACGGTACTTACACGGGATTCTAGGGCCGGGTTACTTCTTTCTATGGCACAGAGCTTCAGCGATATACCTCCTTCAAAGCGCACGCGTCCGCCGATGGCCCTGTTCGCCAAATACTGGTTAATGAGAAAGGTGTTGTGGCTCTGGGTGCCAAGGATGTGCACATGGCGATGAGGAGGGGGGTGCCAATGTGGCATATCAAGTAAGGAACCCCGGGATCCCGAAAGGCGAGGCTTCTAACGACGAGCAGACATGATGATATGGATGATTTACGATGTATGAGTTTTACGTCAAAGGGGACTGCAGAAATCATTGTCGCTGGCTTACAAGATACAATGCTTGTTATTGACCTCATTAAGGGTGATGTCGTCAAACAAGTCAGTCGTGATCCGTTCCGATTTAATGCGTCGGTCTAACATGACTTGCAGGTTCCAACTGAACACCAATATACTATCATGAGGCGCGGCCGCTACATTTGCGCCGCAACAAACAATGGTTCCGTCAACCTTCTCGATCCCGTCACATTCGCAGTTGTCAAGACTTGGAATGCCCACTCGGCCTTGATTAACGACATGGACGCCCAGCATGACTTTGTCGTCACCTGCGGATATTCTCTACGCCAAGGACAGAATCTGATGCTCGACCCCTTCCTCAACGTCTTTGACATCAAGAAGATGACATCCATGCCCCCTATTCCCTTCCCTGCCGGCGCTGCGTATGTGCGCATGCATCCTAGGATGCTGACAACAAGCATAGTCGTCTCTCAGGGCGGACAGATCCATGTGGTGGACCTGATGAATCCTAACACGAGCAACGTTCGCCAGGCCAATGTGCTCTCATATCTTAGCATGTTCGAGATCGCACCCTCTGGCGAGTCGATGGCATTGACTGATGCCGAGTGCTATGTTCATCTTTGGGGGTCGCCCACCAAGCTTCACTTTGTTGATTTACCTACTCCTATCGATTTCGCAACTCCTGAGGAGCCTGTGCCCAGTATCGAATGGACATCAGAGACGCAAGTTGTTCTGGCCAATATGGAATTGCCCTCATGCTGACCGAAATAGGCCATTTAACACTATTGGGTTACCATATTATCGAGACACCCTTGCATCTGCTTGGCCAGACATACCTTGCGATGTGGGTGCGCCTCCCGTCAAGTTCGACGCGCAATTTCTCTCCGGACTCAAGGCAACCGAATTTGGACTGTACGGCCGCAACACTCGAGGGCTTCGAAGAAACCAGGCCGAGGATACTCGTAATGTCAACAAGGCCGGCAGCTCCGGACTCAAAGCTCCCAAGTTCCTCAGCGAGAAGGCCCGCGAGCTCGCTACATCGCAGGCTGCGGCCTCGGACGACAAAGCGGACGAACTTGCTGGCCCCTTTACCGAATTGGAGATTGAGAGCAAGAAGTCGGAGGTGCCGGTCATGTATCGCAATGTTGAGATCAAATACAGCAAGTTTGGTGTCGATGACTTTGATTTTGGGTTGGTTCCCCCTCGAGCGATGGCCATTCATGGGCTTGGCTTACCGGACGCAGATTCTATAATAAAACCCGACATTCTGGACTCGAGATTCACATTTCAAACTCGTACGCCAATTCCCTCCTTCAGATTATGCACTTTACTCCCATCATCCGAAATCTCGCCCTCCAACACGCTGCCACCGCATGCGTTAGCGAGATTTGTCTTTTGTGCGAACTCGGCTTCCTTTTTGATATGCTTCAAAAAGCCGAGGGATCTATCTGCCAAGCAACAAACTTGCTCAAGACGCTCAGCAGTCACCCACAAGGTATGCTTTCTTATGCACATGAGCGAAACTGGTCACTGACCTGTCTAGCTGGACCGCTTGGACTTCTTGAGGAGGACCCTCATGGCTCATCTTTGAACGTCATGTTGCAGGGCCTGACCCGGTTCCTCTTGGATAAGATTGTTCATGACCACAAGTCTATTAATCCAGCATCTTCTGCCATGGATCAAGTGCTAGCGACATCGGCAACCAGTTCGATCAAGTGTATGAACTGCCGAAGCGAGTACACGCGTCCTGGGTCAACCTATGTCAACGATCTACTCTATCCATCAAACGTGAGTGCTGCGGGTGACCGTGATCCATGCCAACTGACATTGGATCAGAAACCTGGAAGTCGGGGCGCAAAGATGCCGCGAACCACTTTTTCCCAGGTCCTCAAGAATAGCGTAGAGAGGGAGACAACCTCCAAAGGATGGTGCAGTCGGTGCCAACGATACCAGACGATTGCGACTAGAAAGAGCATCCACAGTATCCCAGCCGTGCTCATGCTCAACACGGCCATCACCAATTCTGACCATCGGATCCTTTGGTCAACTCCCGGTTGGCTTCCTGAGGAGATTGGAATCATCGTTGAACACGGTCAATTCTTTTGCTATGAAGGGGAGGACTTGAAGCTCCATCTGCAACGAGGCATGCACAATATCATGGTGTATTCGCTGATTGGTATGGCCATCAACATCGAGAGCGGTCAGACGCAAAAGTCTCACTTGGTCTCGATGGTCAATGGTAAGTCCCCTGAGCTGCATCAAGTTTCATGACTGATTAAATACAGTTGCACACGCGGAAACCGAGGCACCTGGCGAGAGTCAATGGCATCTCTTCAACGACTTTTTGGTGAGATCTGTCAGCACGGAAGAAGCCCTCACTTTCAACACATCCTGGAAGGTCCCCTCTGTGATTGCATACCAAGTGAAGGAGGCCAACAATAAGATCGACATGTCGTGGAAGAAGAACATTGACACATCGATACTATATCAAGATTTCAGGTACGACTCGCCTCCTCCTATTCGAGCTGCGGTACTAACAGGCAAAAGCCCTACTACGGATCCGGAGTCAAAGACGTATCAGGTCCTCAATCCCGAAACTGAAGCACCTGGACCCGAAACCATTATTGCCCTCGACACCGAGTTTGTTGCAGTGCGACAGCCAGAGATCGAAATGAACTCGGATGGTGAGAGAGAGACCATTCGACCCATTGTGTATGCTCTCGCTCGAGCGTCAGTTGTGCGCGGGCAGGGCGAAGATGAGGGCACACCTTTCATCGACGACTATATCTCCATCAGAGAACCAATCGTCGACTATCTCACGTCATACTCTGGAATTACCGAACAGGATCTGGATCCTCGAGTTTCAAAGCACAGCCTTTTGCCCCTGAAGATGGCATACAAGAAGATGTGGATTCTTCTCAATCTTGGATGCAAATTCCTGGGTCACGGTCTGAAGCAGGATTTCCGAGTTATCAACATTCATATCCCCAAATCACAGATTATCGACACTATCGACCTGTTTTTCCTCAAGTCCCGCCTGAGAAAGTTGTCATTGGCATTCCTAGCGTGGTATCTTTTGAAAGAAGACATCCAAATGGAGACGCACGACTCGATCGAGGATTCCCGGACGGCCCTCAAGCTGTATAAGAAATATCTCGAGTTCCAGGATGCCGGGATTCTCGAGACTATGCTGCAAGACATTTACCGTGCGGGTCGAGATGTGAACTTCAAGCCGCCTCGCAAGGATGATTCGCACGTGCCGAGGTCAGATACACCGCCGCCTCTGCCTGCCGACACTACAGAGCCAGTGACGCCAGTGAGGAACATTGGGATCCCGGTCCAGACACCCGGGTCAGCGTTTGGGGGTGGCTCGAGCTGGACCCCTGGGAAGGGATCACCACTGCCGTAGGAGGTGGATCGTGGGAGGATCCCAGGGAGTGATGAGGCGGATGATCGTGATTGGTTTTTCGCATATTGAAGGTGTGGGCGTCGTCTCATCTTGGAGCTGGCACCGGTCGTCAAAAAACTTGAGACACCAGGACGGCTGCGCTCAGTTAAGCCCATAAAGAGTATTGACTTGATAGCCTAACTATGAGCTAAATCAGAGATAAAAATGAGAAATAATATCAAATCTTTGAATACTACATCAGCGTGGATAGCGTTGTCTCTGGCCTAGGGGAGCTATATACTGACGCGTGACAAAACAAAATCAGGTTCATTTCAAGTGTCATATCATGTTCTAGCCCTATGCAATACTTATGATGAGATTGATATGATGTGTGTACGAGAGGCCGACGGAGCCCATCTCAACACTCCCAAATTTGGGCAACCCGGGGCATGTTCCTTCCCGAGCAATTCGTCTCGGAATGAAGAAGGAAAGACTGCTTAGGTAGGTACCTGCCCAGCCCGGACGCCGACAATTAGCTTCTTCTTTGAACGGTGCTCTCTCTGCCCATTCCATCTCCTTCTCCCATCGTGTTCAATCACTTCATACCTGCATACAGCACACTCTCCCTCTTTTGTCCGCCCTATCCCGTTATCATGCCGACGTAATTCCCCTTTTCACCTACACATCAGCATTTGCCGAGAATACACCTACAAGCAGTATATCCGAATACTTGCCTCGACAACATGGACGCCAACGACGACGATGCGACCCGTTGTCTTCCCAAATTCCCCCACATCTTCTCGCCTCCCCCTCAGACCGAGATCATTCTTTACCCCGAAACCCTTGATGCCGGAGGTTCATCGCACGGCATTACTGGTCATGGAGCCACTCTGACCAAGAAGCAAGGCCACAACGAGGTCAAGATCGAACCTGCCCCCAAAGAAGCACTTTATTCTGGCCTCGTGAGCGATGGAAGTGGAAATGCCATGGTCTAGAAGGCCAGTGCGGAAGCGCCCCCCAAGTCCCCGAAAGTCCAAGCAGTGGAGGGATTGACGTTGGAAGTTTCGAAAGAACCTACGACGGCGGGTGACTCTGTTCCTCTCGCGCCTAGCCCGGAAGATGCGCAACCAGATCAGGATAGTCCAGGCGAAACCACAGAAGAGCCATCCAGGATTGCTACAGTTGCTTGTGGGTCAAACGTCAGTTTGTACGACAAAGATGACGATACATCCCAACAGCCAAAGTCAGACAAAAGAGCCCCAGGTGTCGACTCTGCAATTCATGAGAGCCCAGGTCGTCCTCCACATGCCCTCACAAAGAGGCATCTCAGATCAATCCCCGAAGCAAAGCTCTACAACTTGGGTGCCATACCGAATCGGCTGCAAGATGAAGCATCCAAGGTTGCAACTACAGGCAGCGACACCCCACGACTGAGAGACTTTGATACCGAGTCCATTAGCACATCTGGAGCTCCTGAAGCATCCCGCGAGTCCGAATGCAAAGTTCACGGCGTCTTTGATACACGATCCATTAGCTCAACATACCGCGGATCTCAAGATGCAGAAGACAGAACTTCGTTTATTCTGCACAACAGACCACGCCTTTCCCACAGAGCTGAGCGGAGCTCTAGCGACATGATGAATATCGGCCCCGAGGTCAGTCAAGACATTGTTAGGAAAGTAAGCGATAGGCTTCAAATGATTCGACACTTGAGGGAGCACCTCCACTTCATCGATGGCAAAGGGAAGCATATCTCAGCGGCGAACGGGCTATACCTGGTGGGCGACGAGGATATCCGCGACATTGTGAGGATCGTGTTGGAAGAAGGTGGGAAGAGAAAATCAATGGTTGAGACGGAAAGGAAAAGTACCAAAAGTTCGGCTAGAAGTCGATCCCTCCCAACTCTTGACGAGTTTTCAAACGCCTTCGTACCTCAGTCGGGAACATTAGCAGATCCTGCCACAACCATTAGTCTCCCCAAGACAGCCTACACGAGCATCAACTCGACAGACATGAAAGTCCACACCAAGACTCGAGGGGCGGATACAGACACCACAGCCACAGTAGTCTCGCGTCAGAGTGTTGCCGAGATTACTTGGGCCCAGAACTATCCTCCAAATTACGATGAAGCCTCAGGAAGTCATGGTCGAGCCGCGTCAGACTGCTTCTCCCCGACTCACGGTCCCTTACCTTCGTCCTTGGACGATCGTCGACAGAGCCATCCTGCAGCGGCCAACAGCGACTTTGTCTTGCGACATTACACCACTTCAAGGAGCACAGCCGAGATCCTAGCAGGCATTATGTGCAACAAGAGTTTCGAGAAGCATCAGCGGATAAGCGACGGCACAGTCATCACGTCGTTCCCCAAGCTCTTGTCCCGCCACTGCACCAGCGACTGGCAAAGCCCACCTACTGAAATTGGAGACTTGAAGAAGCATACTTCGTCCACTTTGTACCTCCGGGGTGTCGATGCACACTGCGGCAATGAATCGGCTAGTTCCTCGGGATCTCAGGACCTACCCCTGAAGCCAGGCAATACAGACCGCTCTCTGTTTGCCGAGAACCCCTTCTATTCCAAGTCAGACTGTGGAGGCACCGGCATTTCCAGGCTGACAACAACTCTGGCTGCAGAAAAGAGGCTCAGCGCTTCGCTGGGGTTAGACTCGGAGAGGCGCCGCAGCACTCAGGTAGCTGGCATCACAAACGAGACAACAGAAGTTCACGGTAGAACGCGGCCCAGCTTAATGGAGAGAATCAGGCAAGGAAGTCACAGGTTTTTTCACCGACATCATTCTCGCAAGTCAAGTGAGGTCCATGGCGCAGTCACAGAGGAAGAAGCCCTGGCAAGTAGTGCGCCACGGTCAAGGGACAGCATTGTGGTCAAGAACACGCCAGAGCCACCAAGGCCGGATAAAACAGGGATATACGAGGCCTTGACGGGGGCCAGACTCGACGTCCATCGCCAGAGGAAGAACACTTGCTCGGAGGATAACCGGCCGCATGTTTGTGAAGACGATTTCCTGACACCAAGCCGAGCAGGTTCCCCAGCGTGATGCATGATGGTCATAGGGCGAGGAGGCTTCTTGTTTATGGAAAGTCTGAGATACCTAAAACCCTAATCTCGAGCCTTGAATAGACAATAGACCTTGTAATTATCAAACATTGTGCAGCATGTCGGCGAACATGCGGCTTCAGGGACCTATACCAAGCGCCCATTTCATTGGTGTCATAGCCTTGATAAAACAGCCAGAAGTGAACAGTCAGGTTGAAGAGTTGAGGATGATATTTTGCTTAGCCGTTGTCCGACTCTTTCGAGTTAGGAAGCACACGTCTCCAGTCAGGTTTCCTTAATTTTGTGGTTCACATTGGATGTTGTAGTGGACCCTCGTGTGCTTCCTTCTCTCATGTCGAATTTTGACCACAATGTTTAGCGCGACAATCAACAGGCAACGCAGTTTAGGGACCTGTAACTAAATTAAAAGGACTTACTTATAATTAAGTCTAAGTAGTATGTCCGTCACTCTGAAAATGAACAAGTCCTTGCACACCTCAGTGTAAAGAGTCAGGTGTAGGGTAGGCTACGCAAATCCCGACGACAACAGAATCCATGATGGACAGTATAAGTAGGGAATATCTCGTCATCGTATTGGATTATCGTTGATTACATATTCTAAACGGCCTTGTTGGCCCTCGCCTTGTTCTCTCGATGCCTCTTCTCCTTGGCAGCCGTCTTGCGCCGCTTCATCCAAGACCGGTTCAGGTCGCGTCTGTTATCCCAGAACCAGGCCTGGAAGTCGCTCGAGCCCGGCGCAGGGGCTGCCGTCTCTTGCTCATCGTCGTCCTCATCGTGCTCCTGCTCTGCCTCGCGCAGGGCATCTGCCATGTCGGCGTCCTCGTCCTGCTCGTCGGCCCAGAAGTTGCGCATGCGAGAGGGGTGAGCTGTATCTGGTGTGGGCGCTGCGCTTCTAACGTTGCGCCACTCGATGTCTTGACGGGTGAAGGGGGTCATGGGGGCCGGTGTACGTTCGACGTGTTGCTCCTCTTCAATATCATCATCGTCGCCGCCGCCACCAAAGAAGCTGAACGGTTGAGGCTCTTTAGCAGGAGTCTCGGTGGCGTCGCCGTCGGGCTTGGAACGTTTGTAGAGGGCCTCGAGGGGGTGGACCTTTGTGGCAGAGGGGGTGATGGGAGGGGGTATCTTGATGGTGAGGCTTCTCGAGGAGCTTGAGGACATGGGTCTTGAGGCGTCGGCTTTGATGGCTGAGAGAGGTGTTGCGTGTTCAGGTTGCTGAGGTGATTCGTCATCGTCATCTTCATCGTCAGAGGAAGAGTCTTCGGAGGAAGAATCTTGATCCTTTTGCGGCACTGCCTTGGGCTTCTGTACCTCTTCCTCTTCCTCGTCTTCATCCGAGGATGAGCCACTACTGCTGGTGCCGCTGTCACTTGTGCTGTCGTCGTCCGACTCTTCCACAGGAGGAGGCGTGACCTTCTTTGACTTCTTGGGCGTAGACTTTGCAACCTTCTTTGTCTTGACAGTCTCGACCACCTCGCCATCCTCATCGACCCAGCCCTTGCCCTCGACGTACTCGACAGCCGTCTTGGGCGCGTCCTCGGGCACAGAGTTCTTCAAAAAGCTTGGGAACTTTGTCGTCTTTTCAAACTCGTGGACCGTCACCTCGCGCGACTTGCCCTTCTTCTTGCGCTTCCGGGGCTGGCTGTCCTCCGAGATGTTGGCGACGGCGTTGGGCGGCACCTTTGTCTTGAGCAGACACTCCTCCTGCTCTGTGTACTTTGACTTTTGCCGCTTCTTCTTCTCCGTGTGCTTGCCGTCCTTCTCCTTCTCCTTGTCCTTCTTGCTCTTCTTTCTCCGCTGGTCGGCCGGTTCTGTCCAGCCTCGCTTAACCTTGCGGTCGGTCAGGGTGACGCCGTCGACGACGTCTCGGTCACGCTTCCGCTTCCTCGATCCATCTGTCGAGTCCTTTGACTTTTTCTTGCTCTTCTTCTCATCCTCCTTGTCGAGCTCGCCTGTGGGTTCAACTCTCTCTTCAGGACGGGCCTTTTCAATCTTAAGCTTGCTGCCCTTGAGAACGGCGCCATTGAGCTTCTTCTTGATCTTTTCAGCTTCCATGGTGGGCAACTCGACAAAACCGTAGCGGCGCTCGGGAAAAGTCTCGATAGTATGGTAGGAGACGTTGCGCGCCTGTGAAGCGACCGAAGCTGGCAGGACGATCTTGAGCAGGTCGGGATCGAGAGGGGAGATGTGTAGTCGCGTGAAGTCGCTAGAAGAGGCCGACGATACCTCGGGGGACATGGCGAACAGGCTCGCTGTCGTGGGTGGTCTTTTGCGACGCAGAAAGCACCGCGAAGTGGTGATGTCGCTTCTAGGAGAAGGAATGAAAGGGCTTGATTTCCCCTGCGACTGCTAGATAGAGTCTAGACTAGATTGGCTGAAGGGAAAAAAAGTTCCAGGGACCACGGGAAGGTTGTGGGCGCTGATTGGTCGAATGGAGCTACGTTGATCCGGGCTCTCACAGCACCTGGCTGCATGTACTTGAATGTAAAAGCAAAACAACAAAAACAGTCTGGATGATTCAAAAGGGGAAAAAAAGCTAAATATTCATAAATCTAGAGAGAGAGGCAGGGATTTACCCTGAAAGAACAAAGATCCAAGAGATTCATGTGTCATCCTGGTAACCGGACGTCTCAATTGGCGCTCAGATCTCGGCTCGACTCGTCTGTTACAGATTCGTTGCCTAATCCGGAAAGTAGACCACCAACCTGAAGCAACCCTCAGACAAAGGAAAACAGGAAATGCCATCGGGGTTTAGCTCAAACGGGAAACGAGGGTCGGATATGGCTACTGAGCCACTTATATGGGGGTTATGTTAATGCTGTCAACTGAGCGACTGCGTGGTAGTATGGCCGAAGTTTCAGATGTCCAGCCGCAAAAGGCTGGGGATCCTTGAAACCCTCCTGCAACAAACTTGCCGAGGGGATGACCTTTGGGACGAAGAGCGCTACTAAGTTGAGCTAGTGGGATCTGTCAAGTTCATGGCTATGACATTACCTAGAATGGAGAGAGTTCATACTCGAATAGCGACAACCTCGACAACGACAATGCCCACAGCTTAACAGGTACCCTGAACTACTCTATATTATCACGATTGAAGTTGTGTGTACTGCTTAATAGTAGAAACTTGGAGGGCTCTTCCCTAATATTGACACTGGCGAGGTAAGTGTTGGTTCTAACCTTTACCTAGGCCGTGGATGTGAGTATTGCCGCTTTTGCCGGATGCCTAGGGCTATTTGAAGGCATTGCCAAGAATCGGGATACCATGGCATAGAATTGAAGGCTGTCTACGTCAAGCTTGATAGAGCGCGGCAAGAAACACTTGCAGGATCTTCATGGGCGAAAACTTAATCATGGATATCTCTGCAATGTGATTGATCCCATCTGTGTAGTTCACTATCTGAGAGGGGACGATCATGAATCTATCGAGTTTGGAAAATGCGAGACGCTAAAACGATCTTGGGATCGTGGGAATGAGGGTTAAGGCTTCAATTGGGGCGCTGCAAGAGGAAGGCTGGCCAAAGACGGTGAGAGCCCCCCCGACTTCCCCGTCTGAACTCCATTCGCATAAACTCAGTGACTGCACATAACTATAATTCTCTACTCTAAGACATTCTCTGCCTAGTATGGTCATCTCCATCCTTCCCAAAGCGACGCTTTCCCTAACGACGTTGCACGCGCCTCTCCTGGTGCGTCCCATGTCTCAAGGAGACTTGTCAAGCTCGGTGGTGAGACGAACCTTGTCGGGAATGGCATCAAAGCTAGCCCAAGATGAGAATACATCTCGGTAAAAACAACTTGTAGCGCTTGGTATCAAACTCGGGTTTCAATGAGCCTTGGCTTTTGAGATGGAGTAAATGGGTGTTTATAAAAAGGGCTTGTAGATGCCTTCTGGATGGAAATGTTGTAGCAAGCCTCATCAGTTCCATTCTTTGAGTTCTCTGGAGAACACTTTTTTTTAATCTTTTATTTGCTTTCATTCTCTCTCTCTACCACCCACTCAGTCATTCTCGCTATTCGCAATTCATTACAACTCTCGTTGAGATGTATTTCCCAGCTCTCGTCCTCCTCGCCGGCACTGCGCTCGCAGGTATACTCCCCTTAGCTGCTCCATCTACCGTCCAAACCAGCTCACAACTCTCAGCACCTCAACTCGCCAAGCGCCAGAATGCTTGCTTCATAGTTGGCTCCCAAGCCCTCCCCGAAGAGACCTCTGGACTGGCCGCCTCTCTCGCTAGCACCGTTACATGCGACACCTCGCAGACCACCATCGACGGTGTCCCAGACGTCTCCTCTGGCGGCGTCACTTTCTCCTCCATCAACTTTGCCACCTCGGGCCAGACACCCCTCGCCTTCTCTCTCGACCGATTCGCAACGACTACGCCGCTGGCCAACAACGACTTGCAACTGTTCCAGAACGAGCTTAACGTCTACCTCGCAACTGAAGCTGGCATCAGGTCCGTCGGGGGAAACCTCGCCGTCAAGGTCCCCAAGTTCTTCCTCCAGTTTCAGATGGCACGCATTCAACAGGCTCAGGGCATTGTGTCCGACGTTCCCGGTATGACGGTGGAGCATCAGCTTGGAAAGGTTCTCAAGAACGCGGCTGGAGAGGACCAGGCTCTGCTGGACCAGGTAAACAATTTGGCCGTTACTCTGAACTAGGCATTGTCGAGCCCAATGATCCTGTATAATACAAAAGCTATATAGTTTTCCCCCTTCGCGGCTCGTACAAGTGACATTCAGTCATGATTATAGAAATACAGCCCATCCGTTGAAATCAGAGAGGAGAAAAATGTAACAAGCGTCCCTAGCTAAAACATGCATCCGTCGTGACCCAAGCGCCTAGAAATCGACATCCGTTACGAAGTACCCCGGAACCAGGGCTGGGGGTCCTGCTCCCGCCTGTCGCCGCCGATGGCCTTCCACCACACATCCGTGCTCCATCGGATAATGCGCTCGGCCGCGCCTTGAGGAGTCATGGCAGGACGTACATCTAGGTAGAAGATGGGCTCGCCTGTGACCTCGGGCTCACCAGAGTAGTAGTCGATGACATATCGGACCTCCTTCTTCTCGCCGTTGATGTCCCGGGAAACATACCAGTCGTGTCGGTCGAAAGGAGGCTCGGTGCTTGAAGTTTGTTAGGCAAGATTCTGTGATTTGTCAGGGAAAAGCAACTTACCCAAACTTGGAGGGGTAGATCCAGCCCAGGACCTGCATCATGGTGGCCTTGGGAGTCAAGTCCTTGGGCCGGCCCTGGAAGCGGACAAGAGTAGGCTCAGCATCCGAGCCGTCCCACTGTCGGTCCAATTCCTCATCGAAATGAGCCTCGCCCCTCTTGCAGAGCTGCCATCCCTTGTACAGTCCCTTAGAGAATCGCTGCTCCCAACCGATGATCTCCTGCCATGCACCCTCGTTCAGGAAGTTGTGCACCGAAACCATGCCTTCAACGGCCGTGATGTCCGTGTCTGTGTATCCCTTGCGCAGGAGCGCATTGTACATTTGCTGAGGGGAGGGGTACTCCCAGTTCCCGTCGCCCGAGCCCTTGGGGATAGTTGATTCATCTCGTGTTGTTGGTAGAGCGAAAGCCTGGTTAGGCGCGGGCTTCTGGGATAGATCGGGGAACATGTAGTTGAGAGGGTTGAGCTGGGAGATCAATGACTTGGGCTTCTCCTCGGTTTTGGCGGCATGAGGGACGGGGCAGCCTGATGCAGCTGGGGCATCTTGGGGCTTCTGGCATTTGGCGTCGGGGTTGAGTTTGTCGAGAGTCTTCTTGTGCATGGGGCAACCAGACTGAAGGAGAATTAGCGAAGGACGGAGAATGGCTGAGGATATGAGCGTACGGGAGGCGCCTTGTCGGCGTTCGCGGGGACAGGCGGATGTCCAATGGGGACATGGACGGTCGCGGGAGCAGCGTCTGCCCAAAACCAACCCATTGTGAGAGACTGTGAAGTAAAAAGGCGGTTGTGATGATAAATGTGAAGAATTAAGTCCCTCAGGGTCTGAGACAAGAGAGTCAAAGAGTCGCAAGAAGTGGTTGTCAATGATGACGAGGATGAAGATTTGGAGATGGTTGAAAAGAATGGACAAATGGGCGAGCAGGAAATTTGCCTGACGTTTTGCGTTATCGCCGCCCATTAAAAAATTCTAGGCGCAAAAGGCAAAGACAAGAAAGACCGTGCCTTCCCACTTCCGTCCCGGCGCCGGGGGAACCCGCGCGAGATCCTTGCATCCTTGCACCTTCCCAGCGTGCAGCCGGGATGAGGCACGTGTTTTTCCGATTTATTTCCGAACGCAATCGGAATAGAAGGTACGTCACTCGAGTCAGCTCGACTCCCCGACGTCACTTTAGTCGGTTCATGTGTGTCTCTGCGGGCATCCTTGCAAATAAGTCTTCGCATCATACCTACAGCGATATTTTTATACCTATTGGCACATGCTATTCACCCCTCGGATGTCGTCCCCCCCTGGATATGAGAACATGATATTGTTCACGTCTACACTTCGATAACCACCTCTTTCCTTTTCCGAGATGAGGGCTGGCTCCTTCGTATGCCGGTTCTTTGTCCGTCCGGGCTTTCGAACATGTCCCAACCTCAGCGTTACACTCCTTAGCCGTCGATTCGTCTCCCAGGGTGCCCGCCGATATCGACCGATACAATGGCCGTCTGGAAGGACGAGGACAATAGCCTTGCGCGCATCTGGTGGTGCGGCGGCGCTGGGAACGGCGGCATTTGTTCAACTGTCGCAACAAGAAAATGGGAGCGGAGACGATACGGGAGAGAAGCGCATGCTTGAGGTATCGCGGGCTGAGATTAAAAAGAGCGTGCCTGCCGAGTCTCGAGGTGCCTCGCACTTGGTGAAGCGCATCACATATCTGCTGGACTTGTTGATAGTCGAGCCCGTCTGTACCGGTATTCGCTTCCTCCAACTTGTCGTCATCTTTGTCCCTGTCATCATCACAGTACCGGCCATCTGGTTTGGAAGACGACAACGAGATCGAGATAATGAACGCAGCGGTACGCTCTGGTGGTATGGGTTCTTGGTCAATGCCATGGAGCTGGCTGGTCCGGCCTTCATCAAGCTTGGGCAGTGGGCAGCCTCACGAACAGACATCTTCCCCACAGAGATGTGCGAGATCATGTCCAAGCTTCACTCCAACGCCCCGGCTCACTCGATGCACGCCACCCGTAAGACGGTCGAGGCTGCGTTTGGGGGCCGTGCCTTTGAGGACATCTTTGACGAGTTTCACGAGAAGCCTCTCGGCGTTGGAGCTATTGCACAAGTCTACAAGGCCAAGTTGAAGCCCGACTTGGCTCGCCCGGATGAGATTGATGCTCAGGACGACCCTTTGCACCCGTTGACACATAACGTGTTGCGCAATGTGGACACTGTACTCAAGAGCTCGCCGCAGAGAGTACCTTCGTCTTATGTTGCCGTCAAGGTCTTGCATCCGAATGTTGAGAGAACGGTTCGACGAGATCTCCGCATCATGCACTTCTTTGCTTCCGCACTTAACATTATTCCGACCATCGAATGGCTCTCGCTACCAGACGAGGTTACCCAATTTGGAGAAATGATGAAACTCCAGCTTGACCTACGCATAGAGGCAGCAAACCTGGCCACGTTCCGCAAGAACTTCAAGGAAAGGTCTACCGCGTCGTTCCCCTATCCATACACAGACTTTACAACACGCAATGTCTTGATCGAAGAGTTTGCTCAGGGCATCCCGCTGGCGGACTTTATGGAGAATGGCGGTGGCGTCTTTCAACATGATATCGCCGACGAAGGTCTCGACGCTTTCCTTCGCATGCTGCTCCTCGACAACTTTGTTCACGCTGATTTGCATCCTGGCAATATCATGGTCCGCTTCTACCAATCCGCTCACCCGGACTTGCGTCTGCGGAAAACCATGTCCAAGGCTCACCCTGATGAGCAGGAAGACGTTACCGAGCAAGTGCTCGAGCGTCTTCGACCATATAGACACCGAAAGGACCCAGCGGCATGGGAAGCAGAGCTGGCCAAGATTGACGCCGAGGGATTCCGACCTCAACTCATCTTCATCGACACAGGACTAGTGACTGAGCTCAACTCGGTGAACCGCACCAACTTCCTTGACCTCTTCCGCGCTGTGGCAGAGTTTGACGGCTACAAGGCCGGCCACCTTATGTGCGAGCGCTGCCGGCAACCGGACGCTGTGCTTGACGAGGAGGTGTTTGCCCTCAAGATGCAGCACCTCGTCCTCGGCGTCAAGAGCCGCACGCTCGCCCTCGGCAACGTCAAGATCGGCGACATCCTCCAGCAGGTGCTCAGCATGGTCCGGAACCATCACGTCCGCCTCGAGGGTGACTTTGTCAACGTTGTCATCAGCATCTTGTTGCTCGAAGGCATTGGACGTAGTCTGAACCCCGACGTTGACCTGCTCAGCAGTTCGCTGCCCATCCTGCGACAACTCAGTGCCCAGAGTGGTACAGAGATGGTCAAGCATGGTGACTTTTCCATGCTGATGGTATGGGTCGGACTTGAGGCGAGGAGATTTATGCAGGCCAGCATTGAAGATGTAAGTGGTTCTCCTATCATTCCTCTTCAGCCCATTGTCTATGTGGGCGCTCATGGAAGCTTCAAAATACTAATTCCCCACAGGTTGAGCGATGTGTCAAGTACGATCAACTCTCACCCAACGTATAATGTAACAATATAATCTTTATAAACAACCATTCACATGGCATCAGTGGGCGTACGGATGGGACCAAGCGTGGTGGGTTTTGCATCCATTGTTGGAGGCACCAGAGGCATAGGCTCAGAGCTGCATAGAGACATCTAGACGTACACACAATCACTTCTCATGAATATTCAACCTTGAAAACTTGGATATAATCCTCGCTTGCATTGATAATAGTACCGAGACAATTTACTCGTATCATGACGTCCAGACATGACGTCGTCTTGGCCAAATCCCTTCTCTAAGTGTCCCCAGTAGTTGTACAGTTTCCCATTACCCCCTCGCGCCGTAACGCCCTCGTATCCCAAAACGTATAAACACGTGCTCGAGCAGAGCACCTTTGACCTCTGCAAGCAACCTGCTCCTCTTCTGCGCCAGCGCCTTGCTCCTCCTCTGGGTTGATATCAAGACTCCTAATCTACGGGACCACAGAGTTCCTAATCTGTGCTCGCACTCAACTCCATCGACTTTTCCCACAGATTCCTTAGCAAGGCTGCTGTGCCATCCTCCTCCTCGCCGCCCACCAAGCTCGAGCCGCTAAGCCAGTCTGTCAACCTGCCGTCGTCATCGCCGCCGTCGTAGCTTGATGCTGCACCGTTCGTCCGCACCGAATTAGGCCTCTTAGGCGTCACGGGTCTCCGAGCGTCGGGCATACTGACGTTGCGGGTGTGGTGACGCATGGTGAGGTCGAGGGATCGCTTTCCGTTGGCGGAGCCGAGGCTGGCGGATGGGATACGAAGCGCCTTGTCCATGCCTGGGAGGCGGTTTAGGCGATCGATGGACCGTGAAATCGGGTTCTGATGTCGACGAACGACGAGGTACTCCATGCCGGTGCGTTCCAGAAGCTTGCCGACTCGGGGGTCGCGGCTGTTTGCCCCGTCATAGCCGGGCCCGCCGACGCCAATCAGCGGCGTGTGGCCGACTACACCTCCGACTCCGCCGACTGCCTGTCCTGGCTCAATCACAGAGCTAGCCCGCTGGAGATTCAGCTTCTGCTGTGTCCGTGACGTCTGGGCGGGAGGGCCAGCTGTCCGTCGGGAGGACTTGGGCGCTAATGCACTGTCGTCGACCTCTTCCTTCTGTTGCGGCGCGCTGGTAGGGGCCTCACGATCTCCCGAGATGCTGGCAATGGAGCGAGGTTTTTGAGGAGTATCGTCGAAGCGGTGATAGTCTCCCCGAGGCGGCCGGTAGAAAGATCCCTCACTGGTCAATCCGGACCCTGCGGCCTCAACGAAGCGAGAGGTAAGCTCATCCTGGTTACTCCCCATAAGAGTACCCGAATCTCGGCCTTCAGCCGAGGCTGGAGCGAAGTGTTGGGGCGCAACCTGCGCCAGATCCGCGCTCATCTGGGGCGGAGCTCCGTGTGAGGGAGTGCGCTGTAGGATGCGGGATGTGAGGTAGCCTTTCTGGTGAGATGTGATGCGCTCCGGGCTTGACATGGGAGGTTGCTCAGGCTGGTCCTGGTGGCCCGCCTGAGCTGAAGGGACGGGATCGACGGGGGTGATCGGTCGAGAGGTCGCGGCGTGGTCGTCGGGATGATGAACTGAGTGATTGCTACTGTTGAGGGAGCCCTTGCGGGAGAGGTATGGCGAGTTAGACCCACTGGCATCGACCCATTCGTCGTCCTGGCCGTCGTTGCCCAAGTCGAAGTGGACCTGTGACTTCCCGCCGGAGGTCTGCGTCTGGTAGACAATGGTGGTGCTTGAGGCGCGCTTCAGCTCCGCGGAACGGTTTCGCTTGCCAATCTCTGTGTGCGAGCGGTTGCGCTTGAGCTTTGAGTGGGATGGGCTCTTGAGGATCCTTGATTGGGAAGGACTCTTGAAGAGCTTGGTTTGCGACGAGCTTTTGCCGAGCTTGGCCTGCGACGAATTCCTTGTGAGATTGGCTGATGAAGATTCGCGGGACGATAGTCTCGCGTCGCTGGCGGTTCGGCGGTGGGAATTGTTGCCCGAGGATGCGGTTCGCTGTATCTGTTGCTGGTTCTCGTCGGCTGGGGAGGTATGGCGACGGTTCAGCTTGGGCTGTTTAGGAGCGTTCTTGGCGGCTGGCGCGCGAGCGTGGTGCAGGTGGCCGACGGTGTGCTGTCGCTGGTGATGGCGGACGTGGTGATGTCGGCGCTGATGTTGATGGTGGACGCCGCTGCTCTCGCTCTGGGAGTCGCTCTCCTGATGGTTGAGGGGAGGCCGTTTTGATTGGCCGCTTGTCGACGATGCGCTGTCGACGTCCCGTGTGTGAGGCATGATTGCTGGCGGTGCGAAGGCAATTCGCTCTCGATTGAGCGCTCTAGATGACTAAATCGGGTTCTTTTGAGATCGTTTCGTCTCTGCTATTGTGAGAATATGTGGTTATGTTCCTCCTGGCTAACCCGACGACCCGAGTGCCTGTTATCATGGGCGCTGAGGGCGGCGCAGGCAGAGAGGAATGAATGCGTGATCGGATTGGGAGAGATGAATCGGAGCCGAATCACGGGCTGTTCTCGGCAAATGATAAACAGCCTTGCAGGAACCAGAAGCTGCAGAGGAAATATTGCTGTAGCTAAATGTAGCGGCGTTCGCTTTATAACCCGAAAGTCGCAGTGATGTCAATGGATCGGCCGAGAGAAGAATCGGTGAGGGTCGAATGCAGTGGAGGAGCGGAGACGACCGGCGATCACTTTTGCGATCTGGGGATCCAATGCGATGCGATGCGATGCGCGTGGGGGTAAAGGATGAGGGAGGAGAGAGGGAGAGGGCGCGTGAGGGAGAAGGGAGGAGAGTTGAGCTTCCCGCGAAGAGGAGAAGCAACTTTTTTGGGTCAAGGAACAATTCCAGACGGGACCAGACCAAGCCCCAGACAAAATGAACAAGCAAAACGGCGCGAGATGAACTAGTGTTGCCGAGACACCGGGCTAGGACTAGTTGGTTGGCGGTTGGGGGCACGTCTCTTTTGGTGGGTTTAGAAATGCGCAATCTAGAGGAGACGAGATTTGAGAGGGGGAAATAATAGGTAGGTAGCGAGTCAAGTCTTTTGCGAAATGAATGACTGAGTGGACGAGGGGCTCGTGAGTAGAGCGAGCGAGGTATGAGCATGTGTTGAGTGAGCCTACAGTACTACAGTGGGGGGGACAGACGTGTCCGTCGCTTGTACAAACCTACACCCTCAGCCACAAAGGCAAATACTACTAAAATTGTGTTATCTCTGGTTCATATTGAGATGGCTGCCTCAAGATGGTTACAATACAAGGAAACACGTCCTAGCAACCCATTGCGTCAGTGTTGAGAGTGGATAGATCTGAGGGTCCGTCTTCTCTCACTGTAAGTGAGCAATACGACACGTACTGCAGGATAAAATTACTTCGACCATGCAGCTGTTAGCGAACATCTAACGTTAGGTGCGTGAGAAAGAATGGGTAAGAAAAGATGGAGTCATTATTATGGGACGTGAACACGAAGTAGATGGAAGCCTGTGAAAGACCGTTCGACTATCAGAGACGCGACTGGAATTTTAGGAATCGCCGCCTTGCTAGGCAGGCCAAGCGTGAGCATATGCATGCAACGTACGAATCATCCCGCGGGGGGGTCTTGGCTTCTCTCGTGTTTTTTGTCAACCGACAGCGCAGCATGGTGCTGGATGCGTGTGTCCCAGTGCATCTTGCGTCACTCGCGAGATACACATTGCATTAGTCTGGGGCCCTCCTTGAACGGAGCGATCAAACTCGGGGCCACCGGAGCACACGAACACACAATTCTCATCCCGGGCCGACTGTAGGCGTAACCCGAGCATGGCCTCCAATGTTGCAATCCGCCGGGAAATTCGAGGACTAGAGTCAGCTCTGTGTTGTGTGTTACCAGAGCACAAGTGAGAGTGGCCGACTAGCCCAGGATTATACAACCATAAACCCTGTTGTGAGAGACGTGTATTCGCAAGTCGTGTCCGTCACGTTCAGACGTGAGTTGTGGTTGGAGGTTTGTAAAGATAAGCAGATACGACTTGCTCGTATTAGAATAAGATTGTATACGTCTTCTCTAACCCTGAGAATATCCCTTGTATGATACATGGTTATACTTTTATGAAAAGAAATACATGAATAGAAAGACGGTACTCCGTACAACGCGCTCTCAACCCCAGGATTTGAGGTGCCGCGCTATTCCCGATTGGTTAGACCCATCTGTCGGAACTGCCTATCAACCCCAGAATAACTGTTCCACGTCCAATTGATCCTAAATAATGCGGATAGAGAGTATAGCAACAGATGTTTCTTCATCTATTAGACTTGAATTCATGCGAAAGGGCGATTACAGCTGACCAAGAAGCACACGTCCCGCCTGTTGCTGGGCGACTTGATCGCACACAGCTGGTGGCCAGTAGTCACTTAAAACAGCACGTGACGTGCACATGCAACCACCATCATCCGCTGCAAACATTGGATCCTCATTTGCCCAACCAACTCATCGCCTCCCACGTCAACTTCGACTTCTCCACCACTACATCTAGTATCGCATTCTCCCCCTCCGCCGAATACATACTCTGCAGCCATGTCGCCTTTATCCGATCTCGAAGATGAGAAGAAGCAGTACCAAGAGCAGGTGCGACATCAGCTTTCGCCTCAAATTTGAATCAAACTGACTGTTACCTCTACAGCTGGACATCGTCCACGGCCAACTACGCGACGACCCCGAGAACGTCGAACTCAAAGCGCTTCAGGAGGAGTTGAACAACTTCATTGATCTCCTCAATGAGAACATTGCTGAGCTCAAGCCCAAGCAGGCGCCCAAGCCAGCTCCCAAGCAGCCGTCCCCGCCACCTGAACCGGAGAAGTGGTCCCGCGAGAACCACCCCGCCTTTAAGAAAGCGACCCCGGCCGAGGAGAAGGAGGACACACCCGTCCACTACCAGGTCAACGACACAGTGTTGGCGAAATGGGTCACCGGTGACAAGGCATTCTACCCGGCGCGTATTACATCCATTACAGGGTCCTCGACAGACCCCATCTACATTGTCAAGTTCAAGACGTATGATAACACAGAGACCCTGCGATCTCGAGATATCCGCCCTGTCTCGAATAAGCGAAAGGCAGACGGTACCCCATTGTCCTCGGCCCCCGCGACTCCCCCTGCCCCGGGATTGGTGACGTCGGCCGGCGCGACAGTGTATCCTGAAGCGAAGAGAGAAGCAGAGAACAACGGCGATGTGAAGCCCCCCAAGGCGAAGAAGCTCAAGGCGAAGAAGGAGCTCGAGAAGAACAAGAATAAGTGGCAAGAGTTTAGCGCCAAATCCAAGTTCGGAAAGGCTCACAAGAAGGAGAGCATGTTCCGAACTCCCGAGGGTGTTCACGGTAGAGGTAAGCATCCTGTGTCGAGTTATGAGTGCAAATGCTGACTTTTGTGGCAGTTGGTTTCACAGGCTCTGGCCAGACCATGCGAAAAGACCCAACTCGAAGCCGTCATGTCTACCAAATGAACGATGAGCTGGACTAATGAGCATTCTCTCTCAGCAGGGCATTTCCGCGATATCAAATTGGCGTGCAGAAGGCGTTTGGAAGTCTCGGGAGCTATTGCTTTGTTTGGTAACATGCCTTGCATTTGATCGTGGCAGAGGCTAACGTCTTATCTTTACTGGCGTTTTAACCCAGTTGTCTTTTTTCAGAATCCAAGCACATAGGGGAGCTTCGGCCTGAATAGGCCAGCCGAGGTCAATTGAATACCTGCTTCATGGCGTACTTTGCTGTCTTGGAGTTGAGTGCATACTAAACTGATACAGCAGGCCGGGCTAGTTGCTATTATGGACCTTTATTGTCCACTGCTCGATGCGTCGGCCAAGTGAAGTGGGCATCTAGGTCGATGCCCACTTCACTAGTACCTAGTTATTGCTGAGGTTGATCTTGGGACAGATATCCTGAGCGATCTTTAAGAAGGCGTTTGCCCTCTCACTAGTTGGCTCAGCGACCACGGTTGGCTTTCCTCGATCGCCATCGTCTCCAATGTTGGGATGTAATGGAATATCGCCGAGGAAGTCAATCTGGTGCTCCTGGCACAACTTCTCCACCCTCGCGTTGGACCCAAAGATGTGTGTCTCTCCGTGGCAGTGAGGGCACTGGAAGAGAGACATGTTTTGCACCAGGCCGAGAATGTTGACGTCAACTGTCTTGAACATGTTGATTCCTTTGACGGCGTCTTTGGTTGCTAGAGTGTGCGGCGTAGTGACGATGACGGAACCTGCGTAGCATCAGTAACAGTAGAAGGAATACCTCGTAGACACGCACCATCCAGAATGACTTGCTGTGTGATGGTCAGTTGTGTATCTCCGGTTCCTGGCGGCAGGTCGAGGACCAGGATATCAAGACCACCCCAGTCAACTTCATGAAGGAGCTGCTGGACTGCCTTCATCACCATGGGGCCTCGCCACACGACGGGGGCGTTCTCGCCGACCAGGTAGCCCATTGACATGGTCTTGACGCCATAATTTGTGAGGGGAATCAACTGGTTCTCTACAGAGTTGTCAGCGTTTCGAGCAACTGGCTTGGTACGACGGTGGAACTGACTGCTAGATAACCTAGGCTCCCCTGAAAGATCAAACAGAGTGGGGATAGACGGGCCAAAGATGTCAGTGTCGAGGATACCGGCACGGTAGCCGAGACGGGCAAAGGCGAGAGACAGGTTTGCTAAAAATGCATCAACATGGGTGTATATGAATACGATATGGGTTGATATACCTGCTACTGTGCTTTTGCCTACACCACCTTTGGCGGATGACACTGCAATTACCTTCTCAACACCAGCTATGTTGCGCCTTTGAGGACGTCGAGGCCAGTTCGGAGGTGTACCGGACCGGGGGAGACCCTTCCATTGGTTAGCGAAAAGGCCACGATTTTGCATGAATATGCTATATAATCAGTTACCAGGGGATTCTCATGCTGGAGAGCCCGAAGGATCTGAAAGAGGCGAGCGGAAGTCGGGCGCATCTTGGGAGGACTCGGGTATAACTGCGTCGAGTTGAGATGAGGGACTAGGCCTCAGTTCGGAACAACCAAGCTCTACCCAAAGCCTGTTTGACTATATCAATGAGAGAAGACTTGGAATTCAGCCTCTAAGCATCTTGCTAGAAATGGAGCTGATATATCATCCAATATTGGATCTCAACTCATGCTTCCATGCTCAATTCAGCTTGAGTTTAGCGGCCCTCGGCGCTATCACTCACTGCCGGCGCCACTACTACTGAGCTGCGATAATTCTGCCACCTGCCACCGCCTAAAAGTTCAAGACCATCCTGGAAAATTTCCAACCTACGTGGGGGCCGCTACCATTGGTAGGAGAGCTTTGCATTTGATCCAAGACACTTTTTGTCCAAGATACATATCGACAATGGCCAAAGCAAAGGGTCGCGCAAAGCAGTTCGAGGACTTGGACGAGCATATCGCCAAGGGTACGTAACACAATTTCTCATGCGCCACGTTGCGCAAGGTTTCTAACTCTTCTCAAGACTACGATCCTGAAGCCAATGTCGATGTGAGCGAGCACGGCAGCGACAGCGAAGCGAGCGAGGGCGAGAACGAGAACGCTGGAACAGAGCACTATGTCTCTGTGGGAAAGAGCAAGCTGAGGCAAAAGGAGGGCGTGTCGCTCGGTCCCAAGTATCAAGGCTCGCGCGTCTCGAGGGCAGCGCTGGAGCAGGAGAGCGAGTCCGACGACGAGGGAGACGAGGATGAGGACGACGAAGAATTCGACGATCCTGAGACTGCAGACTTGGAACGCGACGAGGCTGAGGCCAACGACTCCGAGATTTCCAGCGACAACGCCCTCGGCGAGAGCGACGAGGAGCGCTTCCAGGACTTTACCTTCCGAGGGAGCTCGAAGCCCAAGAAGCCAGTGAGCAAGTCCAAGAGGGCCACTGCTGCTGACTTCATGTCTTCCTCTGACGAGGGCGGCGAGGGTGGTGCCGACGTGGACGAGGACGAAGACGAGATGAGTGGCGTGGAACTCGAGGGCTCTGACTCTGAAGAAGATGACATGGATGATGGCCTCGACGCTCTTGTCGACGGCTCTGGAGATTCGGATGACGAGTCTGAAGAGGACGACGAGGAAGAGGACGACGAGGAAGAGGACGACGAGGAAGAGGACGAAGATGAGGAGGCCAGCGATGATGAAGAGGACAGCGACGATGATGAGAAGGAGAAAAAGGCGAAGAGTGTAAAGCCCGTCATGGCAGCCTTCTCAAACCGCACCGACGTCAACAAGGGTCTTGCCATTCGAGAACAACGCAAGATCTATGACGGTCTGCTCAACCTCCGACTCCGTCTACAAAAGGCCCTCATCGCTGCCAACACCTTTGCCGCCATCGAAGACAGCCCCGAGCCCGAGTCTGAGCCCTACGAGGCGGCCGAGGAGGCTGCTATCAAGCTGCTAAACACCATCAGCAGCCTCAAGGACAACTTTGGTTCGTCCCGGGCTGGTGATAAGCGCAAGCGCGAGCTAGACGCCTCGATGACGACCCAGGAGATTTGGGAGCAGATGCAGGCTGAGGAGGAGCGGGCTGTCAAGGTCAGAGAGGCTGGCCTGGATAAATGGTCGCGCAAGGTCCAGTCTATCGACACCACAAGAGACGCTCTCAAGTCGCGAAAGGATACGCTCGTCACCGCGCTCCAGGAGCAGCTCTTGAACCCGGACAACCGCCTCGCCAAGCGCTCCCGCGTTCCTCGATCATGCGCACCCGCGCAGGCAGCCAAGGGCGTGACGCAGGACGACGACATCTACGACGACGCCGACTTTTACCAGGTGCTCCTCAAGGAGCTCGTGGACCAGCGCACAGTGGACGGGTCCTCGGCGTCGGCGGGCGCGGTGCCGACGGTGATGCTCACGGCGGCCAAGGAGGTCAAGACGCGCAAGAACGTGGACCGCAAGGCGAGCAAGGGCCGCAAGATGCGCTTCACGGTGCATGAGAAGCTGCAGAACTTTATGGCGCCCGAGGACCGCCGGGCATGGGAGCAGGAGGCCATTGACCGCTTCTTTGGCACCCTGTTTGGACGCAAGATGGAGCTCAACGAGGACGAGAGCGATGATGATATGGAGGTTGATGCCGAGGAGGCGGGCTTGAGGTTGTTTAGAAGCTAGACTGTGTACATGGATAACTCGTGGCACAGAGTTCTTTTTTTGAGAATTTATCCCAAATACCAGGTATAGAGAAACATGGTTAATAAAATCGAGTGAACTCCTAGATGCACCACCGGTCCTCCTAGCGTACTCCTCGTCTCAAGCGTATCCCCCTCCAAAGCGCGTCCGCTCAAACGGGTGTAAGCGCGGTAACAGGGCCAAACATGCCAGAATGCGAAAGCGAGGGCGACTTGGCGGCTGACGTCGTCGAAGGGTCGGCGGGCGAATATGAGGGCGATGAGGTTGGACATGAGGAGTAGACCGCCGAGAGACTGGAGGAGAAGGGCGGCTGCGGGTGTGAGAGGTTGGAGGTGTAAGGATGGATACAAGATGAAGGAGAGGGCGGCTGGTGTTTCCACGAGTGCGTGGATGACGAAGGGGATTGTAGACATGATTGAAGCTGTTGTGTTGGTGATAAGAAATGTGTAGTGTTGAAGGGGAAGATTTAAGTTGGCAGCGGGGGGGCTCGCTTAGAGTAATAGCCATCATCGTTGAAGCTGACATTGTCTCATGCCTGTACGATTCTTAGTTGTGAAATTTATTGAACGCCTGGAATCCATCTGAAATCCATGGATGTTCTTTTCTGATCGCTACTGTGATAGACGGCTTGCAGTTTCAGCTTTGCCAGAGGTTGTCTGATGCTGGCCAGAGGCAGTCTCTGGGGAAATGCGCCCTACACAACTTTGGCGTAGGATCTTTTAGGATGAGCGAATGGCAACAATTTCTCCCTTTTTTATTTGTTAAAGTAGCAATCAGAATAATAGAACATCTGGTTCTGTCAATTCGAGTGTTGGTGGTTATCTAATCCTTGCCTCGAGACCTTGTCTGGGGTAGCACAGGCGGTCTCAGGCTTCTGCTTCGTGTGTTTCAGAGCAGAGTCCTGTGCAATCATTTCCATCATTATATAATTAAATTCATATTGAACTACCCCCGGAAGCTTCCCAGGACGCTCATTCTTTCAACCTCCCGGTACGCCTAAATCTTGTGCATTTGGTTGTCTAGGTTCACTGCTCCGCCAATATCTAAACCTACCTACCTGCCCACATGTGGAGGTCGAGCTATCTCTCTTTCCTCTTCGAATTATCTTGGACACACCACCAAGGCCTATGAGCTTGTACACTTACTACAGACCCCTGAAAAAGAGGCAAAGCCTGATCTATCTGACTGTAAATGCCTGCCACACTGAGCCCTCATCGCTTACACGCATCCTCACCTTCAGCCTTATGAACCCCCCCGGCAGCTTGATTCGCCCCGTCGGCGCAACTGACCCGGAATCGGGACAACGCTTCGACGGGATGACGTCGCCCTCTCCTCGGGAAGCAGCACTGCCGTAAACCAGAGTCACTGTTCATCGTGGAGAGGAGAGGAGGGCGGCCGCCCGTGACTGGGGTCCAAGAGGCTGAGCCACAATCCTGGCGCCCGGATAGTCTGCTTCAGGTCTAGTCAGGTCCCCGTTTCCGGCAGATAGTCCAGAGGTACTGCTAAGAAGAGAAAAATCTCATGGTATTTGTTACCGATCAACAAGAAAATTGAATGTAAATAAATAATGCTATTGGCGAGTGAGAGAGCCCTTGTGACTAGACTCCAAAGATGGTTGATGCAGCGCCAAGGCGGACACTAGCCCATCGTAAAGCTTTGCATGCATCGTCAAGGCTGTTTTCTGCTACAACCCCCGCGAGACACTTTGTAACATGGCGAAACCGAACACGCGGACTGAGATAAGGGTTTGAGAACGGGACGTATATTTAAAAGGGAATTCCATGCCCTGAATGTTTTGTGTCACTCACCGCTTGGTGTAGCAATAACATTGTCTACAGTTCCCCTCACCTACCTACCTAATCGAGGATATCCGAGACATTCCCGCATTGCTCTGCAACCAGCTTCGTCGCTGCACTCATCATACCGTTGAAAACCTTCTCTTCTTCTCCCATCTCGTTGTCTCTCCTTCTTCCCGCCTCGTCACGATCGCCATCGAATCTTCTTCCCCTCACTTCAACCCCTGTTCGTATAAGCAGCCTGGCGTCGAGATAGCGTCATCGATATTGTCTCGGATTTCTCCCCCACGCACAAACACGACAAGATAGGATACCGACGGTTCGAGGCGTCAACGATATTTGCAGAGGGCTCAATTGACCTCTCTCGAGTTTGGTCTTCTCGATTCGGTCACGTAGAGTGGCTTTCTTGCCGCTCAGGCACTCCTCCAATCTTTCACGCTCTCAACCAAACAATCTGTTGGGGAAATAAAAGCCCGACAGCTTCAGCCATGACAGCACCCAGCACATTTGGGGAGCTGAACCTCTCCATCGTTGGCATCGGCACTGAATACCCCCCTTATACGCTGGAGCATACTTGCCTCGATATCCTCAGCGAGAGGTTTTACCCAGATACACCATCGTAAGTGCTTGGCACAACAATATGCGCCATCCTCGCTGACCACGCTCGTAATCTTAGCATGAGAAAAGTCCTTGGGATCAACAAATACACCGGCATCGAAACACGATCTTCCATCGGGCTCCCAGACCACCCAGCAGTCAACCAGAAAAATGCGCCATCGATATCAGAACTTCACCAGCTCTTCCATTCTGACGGTGTTCCCCTAGCCATACGCGCCGCTCGCAAGGCCATCGCCGAGGCCAAGATCGATACCCGCTTCATAACCCACATCGTCGCTACGACCTGCACAGACAGCGCCAACCCGGGCTTTGACCATTTCGTTGCAAAGGGGCTGGGTATTACCCATGGAGTCGAGAAGGTTCTGTTACATGGCGTCGGCTGCAGTGGTGGATTGGCCACCCTGCGTACAGGCGCGAACCTGGCTCTGGGACATAGAGCTCGAGGTTTGCCTGCTCGCGTATTATGTGTCGCACTAGAGGTCAGCACTACCCTGGTGCGGAGTGAGTTGGATAGCATCAATGAGCTGCAGGAGACGAGGATAGGCGCATGTCTCTTTTCTGACTGCGCCAGCGCTGTTGTTTTGAGCAATGGCATTGGTGAGCCCGCCGAGTCCGTCTATGACTTGCTAGGCTGGGACCATAGGGTAATACCGGATACTGAGCATGATCTAGGGTTCGACGTCGACCCTGTTGGTACGTTATTGACAAGTACCGCCAAGATATTGCATCACGATACTGACCCCGAGATAGGCTGGAAAGTCATTCTGACCCCACGGGTCCCAAAGCTCACGGGGGCTGCAATTGCGCCTGCATTCAACGACCTCAAGGCCTCGTTGCCGCGTTTGCCTCCAGATTATCAGAGCGCCGCCGACTTTGACTGGGCCATGCACCCTGGTGGTGCTACCATCCTCACCGGTGCCGAGCAAGCCATGAATATTACCCCGGAACATATGAGAGCAAGCTACGACACCTACATCAACCATGGAAACTCCAGCTCTGCCACCATCTTCAGCGTCATGGATCGCCTGCGTTCCAAGGACATGGATGCCATGAGCCCCGGTGGCCGCCTGCGCGAGTATGTGGTAGGATGTGCTTTTGGACCTGGTATATCCGTAGAGATGTGTATGCTGAAGCGCAATCTTGGCCGTGGCTCAAGTATCGTCGGCATACAAACTCCACCACAGACACCCCCCGAAACGGAGAGCGAGCCAAGTGAGGTCGGCGACGGTGAGTGGGGCCCCGAGATGAGCGGGTCTTCGGACGGGAAGGATGCGGTGATCGAGCCCCGGGATCAGGACGCGGCGTTTGTGGCGAAAGCATTGGAGCATCTAGACCTGGATTAGAGAGAGATTGGGTTGCATTGAAGGATGAGCGAGCAAGTTGAGGCCGCTGAGTAATGCTGTTCCTAGAGATATAACAAGGAAAGGATATAGCCATGGCGAGGCTTTAGGTCCACGCCGGTCGTTGACAATTTTCGACACCCATATTGAACACTGTTTCTATCGTGCTTGCTGGATGTGATGTGGCCAATACAACAGCTCGCTTGTCGAACCGAGAGACATGACCATGCCTCTTGTATCAAGACTCATCATCAAAGCAATGAGTGCCTGGCGGTGAAAGGAATCTTTGAGCCCCCTTACATTCGATCGTGAGTAGCGACCTGGCGGTCAAGATCTGATCTGTCTCCAGACATGCGCGTCCTTTCTGCTGATGGGAGATGAGTTGCGGCTAAGCTTTTTAGCTTGGTCGAGAACCGAGTCCGAAGAAATGATATGATGATATGCTGCGGGGGAAGTAAGGCTTGCCTGCCGGCTCACTGGCTCGCTCGTCTATGTACGGCATTAGGTACCTGGCACAAGGCATAACAATCTACCTAGGCCGCGCCAACCAGCCGGCAACTGCCGTATTTCCTAGTGCATGAGGGAGGTATGGAGCCTAGTTAGTGTCTAATACGAGGAGTATCGTGTTGCTGGCTCGAAAAATAGGCATCCTTCGTCAATCGGGCAAACTGTTGCGTGTCAGACGTGTCAATATCCCGTCCCGCCTGACTAGGCTGCCCCTCAGCATCATCGCGTGGCTTCTGGCATTTTTTCGTGCCGCCCGTTTCTTAACGCCGGCCACTAGAGAGCGCGCCGGCCGCTGTTTAGCGGTGATAAACAGGTGCCAGTCGAGGCAAAAAAGCAACGAGAGGAAGACCAGGAGACGTCAAGTGGGAAAAGGCGTGGGTGACAAGAAACGGGGCGAAATTGCCAAGAGCACCCTAGATCAGCCTTGCGAGCAAGGTGACAGGGGACCATGCCAGGGGTTTGACTCTCGCGGGTCGAGCTGAACAGCAAAGGGTAAAACAAGAGGATGATCGTTGGGCTGAGACGTTAGGGCCCTGAAACCACACCATTCTGACGGAAGAAAGATCGTGTAGACGTCATCTCAGCAGAGACACGAATATGAGAATGTCGTGTTGGCGGGAGATCTGCATCTTCATCATCTATAAACCGAGGTTAGTGGAGATCTCGCTAAAGCATTGTACGCGGATGTACATGAATAAGTGGAGAGAAATGCACCCTTCAAGGGAGTCATCCATCGTGTCTTGACTGAATCTTTTGACATCGTAGCCACCATCGAGCAACAGCAACATAGGACAGCTCTCAAAGAAGGACAAGACAACACCACACGACCGCCGAAAACGAGGGTCCGATACGAGATCTTGAACAAGATTAGCTCCTGACGAGGACCCAAAGACCAAGAAGAGGGAGACGGAGTTGTCGAGCCCACCAATGTTACTGGCTGCTAAAGATCACGACGGGTGGATTGCTGGAGATTGGCCCTTTTGCGCTGGGCCTTTTTTGCTTTTGGGTCCTGCATATAAAGTTACCATGTGGATGGGATGGCCATTCACCTCGTGGCACCAGCATGGGGGCTGATAATAGGCAAGGCCTGAGTCCCCACGACTCCGCGCCTCTAGAGCATGGCTAGAGCTCCAAGAAGCTTCTTGAAAATGAATGCTGAAGTAAGAACCGGGATTCAAAGCTTGGACTCAACAAGGAACCAGGAAGTCTTGGTTTTCAAACTCAGGGGATCTTGAAGCCACCACCTCATAAGAGCGACGAGGGCCAATCAGGCGTCGAGAAGAAGCGAGAGGCTGTCCCGAAAGAGAAATTCGTCTAAAAAAGCGCCCTGTGGTTTGCGGTTTGGCAGCAGGCCCACTCCCACCAGAGGGAGATGCCGCGGCGTCGGGTTGATATCCCATGGACGGTTAATGGAAGCGCGGCAGACGATGGAACTTGGCTCGAAAACAGCAGATCTAGAGTCGTATGCGAGATGGGGAGGCGGCTTCGGAGGTTTCAAAGTTTGAGTCAATGGGCACCCGCGATGCACGGCCCGCATGGTGGTTGTGTTGGTCATGGCTTCCGGGAGAAGCATCAAGCTTGGAACTCCAAAGCTTGACAGACGATGCCCTTGCTGTCGTCGTCTCGCAACGGATGCGAGACCTCCCTGGTCCTCCGCAAAGTGACAGATGCGAAACAGCAATCAAAGAAGCAAAATATGCCCCATTCTGAGCATTGTGCGTTGCGTGCGGCACCCAGGATGTCCCACGATAGGCAGGCTCGGCGTGTAGGGTGCGATGCCGGACCGCCCGGAGAGGCCCAGTTGACATCATGGTGGCCTGAAGAGTGAGAATTGCCCTCCTGATCGGGCAACCGGGGTGGGAGGCCACGAGGAGAGGGGCTGGCTTTGGACGGCGCCCAGGGAGGGCGTGAAATTCGATGTAGGAGATGAATGCTCCCGACACTGGGCGTGAGGCGCGCGAACGAGGTACGAAGTACTAAGGTAGGTATGTATAGTCAGTACGGAGAGCAAGGGCGCGAGCGCGGACGTGGGATAGGTGGCTGCTGCTGAAGCAGAGAGAGAATGAGTTTCATGATCTCTAGCTCCCTTTTGTTGTTTAAGTTGGACAACATCCCCATCCGTGACCGCGTCCCCAACACCCCCATACCACACCATTCCCCAGGATATGCCGCTCACATTCCGCGGTCTGAAAGAGAGCTGCCGTGACATGCGCAGATGCGACAGAGTTCGGACTGGACGGGAAACGGGTTGATCGACCAGGCGGGTAACTTGCGGTTACGTTTACGCGGGCATTGATCATCCGCAGGAATCGACACTCTTGACATACATCGCAGTACCGACAGATTGGGATCTCGTCTGCCGAGATTTGGTGCCAACACTGCGACAGGAGGGCAGGATACTCGAGACAAGGTCCACGAAAAGCAGGAGAGGAGCGGAAGAGGCGCAAAAGCGCAGGGCTTTGAACAAGCCACCAGCAGCCAACCGTCGTCACCCATCAACCACCACCTATCATTTGTCAACATCGGAACATAACAAACAGCCAAGCAACAGCAACGTCGCACAAGATCATCCCGTCGATACATACCCATCATTGCAAAACTCCGAGTCGACTCCTTCACTGCCCGCCATTGTCCGCGTCTGGCCGCTGAAACAGCCCGAGCTCGGCTCAGAAGACAGCGCAACCAAGCTGGTGGGTTCGGGCGTCCGCGGACTCCCTGTCAGATCCGCTCCAGAGTTTTGGGTCGCACGTACCACGCCTCGGTGCATCTCCACACGAGCGAATCTGGTTCGCTGCGGCTGGGGTTCCTCTTACTGGCTGGACTACCAATCCCTTGGCATTGTCGATTTGAGGATCGCTCAGAGAGAGTGTGGAGAACCAGGCTGAGGCTTGGGCTTGGAGTGGTGAAGGGAAAGACGGAGAAAAGGCAAAATAGGTCGGAGAAAAAGGTCGGCAACCCTGGAGGACTATTATCCCGTGTTCGGGGTGGGAGGAGTGGGTGAGGGAGAGGGGGAGGAACATGGGCAGGAGCCAGGTGCGATCGGGATCCCAACTCCAGCAACAGCCGGCGCTTTCCAGGCCCAAACACTGATACTGACTCTTGAGGCAGGTACTGGGAGATACCCCGGTCACGTGGCGACAGGCCAGGCCAATCCCGGCATCCGCAGCGGCGAGGGTAACACCTGGCGCAATTCCCAGCGGGCTGCGGACCCGGCAATAATGCCTTATGATGGCGGGCAATTCGTGCCAGCTCCAGGAGCGTCCACTCCTATTCCATTAGCCGTGCCCGTCCCAGTCCCAGGCCCCGTCCCCGGTCACTCTCACATCCACGCTCATCATCCGCATCCGCATCCGCACGCGCTTCCCTCACATCCGCATCACGCCCACGTCCGCGCTCACGCTCACGCCTCGGCCGGTGGCCCTTTCGGCGCGATGGAGCAGATTGAGACGCAGGCGAGCGACCTCAGGTTCCTCGCCCAGGTCCCCGTCCTGAATGCGACCCCGACCCCGTCCTCCGGCCCCGGCCCCGGAGTTGGGCCAGGCGGAACTCCCGGCGGCACCCCCGGCGTCGGCGTGGGTGCTTCCGCGGCGGCGGCTGCTGGCTACGACACGACGCCGCAACCACAGACACAGGCGAGCCCAGGTTCCGCCTCTGTCGGAGAAAATTCCGCCCCAAGCGTGAGTACGTCCAACGCAAACAAGCGGAAGTCGCTTGATGATGGATCTACTGCAGCGGGCAAGCAGACAAGAAGTAAGAGGAATCGGGTGAGTTGTCCTTCATTTCTTTGTCAGTTCCAGGTCGCCATGAAGCCAGAGTGATGAGATGCGATGGCAAGATATGGATGGTGTGAGATGAGATTGGGCAGACAGCATGTGAGAGACACACGCACAGTCTTGAGTGGACACATCGTCGACCCGTTGTACTACATACACTGATGTCGATGTATGGTGCTGTCACAGCCTCGTCTGACTTGGCACCATGCTCCATCATCTTCATCCATAAAATGTCACACCATCTCATGTCGTCTTATCGCCTGGCCGACATCGATGCTTCTTGACATATGAAACACTTTGCTAACCTTCTTTTCTTCTCGTTGGTATAGTATATATCAATAGCTTGGTCAGTACACTCTCGTCTCATACCTCACTCTCTCCGTTGAGGCGCTGTCCGCTTTGACACTGGACTTGTGCCAACAAGCCTTGCAAGCAGAAGAAAACATGTTGCTGACCATTCACGTATAGCAATGAGTGCAAACGCCGAAAAATAAAATGTAATGGAGAAACTCCTTGCCAGCGATGCGGCAATCTCAACCTCGCATGCCTATACGCCCCGAACTGCTGCTCCAACAACTTCAAGGACTCGGATGACTTCAAGCAAGTCACCGCTCAGATCGGTCGTCTCCAAGACGAGGTTGTTTGGCTACATCAAACCGTCAAAGTTCTTCAATCTGAATCGACACGCCTCGCCTCCCTCAGCGATCGTCCTATGGCTCTGGGCACCTCAACTGTCGCCCCTTCACCCTCCCAAAGTTCGAGTTCACTCAACCGGCACGACGGACTGAATTCCAAGTACGGTTCATTTCGTGGCCCGACCAGCATGGCTTTCAGTCTAGACGTTGCCAACAATACCATCAACAACATGGGCTATAGAGGCATCTCAGACGGGGACGAGAATGCCCATCACAATGATGGCCTGGGCATGCCGCTGTCTCACCCCTTGGATCCACTCCATGACTTCGACAAGGACGAGATGGTCCGGTTATGCCGACTGCATGAGGAGGAAATCGGCATCATGTATCCGGTCCTGAACGTGCAAAACGTTATAGCACATGCCAAGACTCTTGCGCCTTTCATGGAAACAATGCGACATCAGAATCCTAGGGAACTAATCAACGATGAAAAAACCCTCCAACTGAAGATTATCATGTGCTGTGCCCTAGTCGTGGAGGAGCATGGGCACAGTGATAAAGCGATTCGGTTGTACGACAGCATGGAGTCGGTGCTGAACCGCAAGCTCATGGCCGAGGCTGCAGATGTTGCCACACTACCGCTGCTGGCTCTCGTCGCTGGCTACCGATTTTTATCCAACGATGAAGTCCTAGCATGGCGTGTGATGGGCCAGGTCGCACGATTATGCCTAGAGCTCGGCATCCACCAGAGGACGGGTCTTTTGAAGATCCAGGACGAAGAGGAGCGCAAGAATGCTCTGATGAGCTTCTGGTCAGCATATGTCTTGGATCGACGATGGGCTTTTGGAACTGGGCTCCCCTATGTGGTTCAAGATGAGGAGATTGACTCACAACTACCCTTTCCGGTAAGCAACATAATTCTACTTCACGGAGTTTGACTAACGGCATTATAGGATGAGTATCCATATCTCGTCGCCATGATCACCTACTCTCGGATAGGGGCAAAGGTTTGGCGGCAGGTTTCACATTTCGGACCAGTTCTGGCACGCGACTTGCGATCAGAGGAACTGGAAAGCGTGGACCAAGAGCTTCTGCAGTGGTACGAACAGATTCCCGAGGAGGTCAAGGTTCGCAACTGGGACAAGGAGAAGCAAATAACGTCAACACCATCATATAACCTCCAGCGCCTGAGGATCTGGACATATTTACGGCTCAACCAGGTAAGTTGGAAGAGGAGAGTTGAAGTCCACGTCGCTGACAGTTCTAGATGCGCATCTGGCTATATACGCCAGTGCTACATAGCGCAACAAGCATCATGGCGCATCCGTCGCAATCAGAGCGCGTGGTGGACATCGCCAAGGATACGATTCGATATCTCAACCACCTAAATAACACGACAAATCTTTACCGCCGAGTTCAGGTCTTTTACCACCAATTCCTGACCTCGGCGATCGCAGTCGTTTTCCTCGCCTCGGTTCATGCCCCAGTCAGGTTCAGCGCCACCTGCAGAGAGGAGTTTTACATGGCGCTCGAGTTGGTCAAGGACCTTTCCGCCAAGAGCTGGGCATCGCGACGGCTATGGCGAACAATTCGTTCACTTAAAGACGTCGCGCCGCGGTTTGGGTTGGATTCAGAGGACGACCCTCAGTCCACGGCAGCATTGGGGATGATAGGGCTTGCGCGCGGCCAGCAACAACAGCAACAGCCGTTCCGCAAGCCATCGATACCAGGCCAACAATCACAGGCAGCAACACCGGACTCGATGGCCCAGAACGGGAGCAGGATCGGGGCCGAGATGTCGAGGATGTTTGAGGGATACGTTGGCTTGAATGGGTTCCAGTACAATGGGAACGAGGAGCAGCAGCAGCAAGGGCCGGGATCAAATACTGACATGTCGGCCCCTGAGACGCCGGGAGGCATGTACGGAGGTGATGGAACCGTTTTCCCCATTTCAGAGAAATGTACTAGTGATACCTGTTCTTGGGGGCTTGGGCGAGGTTTGGGAGCATAAATGATATCCTCTGTATTGTTCGGCATGGAACGGCTCGCAGGTTGAGGGGACTTGGAGCATTTGAATACGCACTGGGAATGGCCAGCATAGATTCCCCAACTAGGTATTGAAGGCATTAAAGTGAATAAGTACGGAAGTGCTACCTCGAATGTTGGTGAAATACATTTAGGGTGCAATCTTGACCTGGTCAAGTTCCTCCGTCGTGGTCGACTCGGGGTAACATCATGTCCGATTGAGACACCCAACGTCGCACTCGCGTCTGCTGAGGCTTAGACATTTCAACTTTACAAGCCATCAACACCACCGAGCATGACGCTTCTCAGCATCACGATGGAAAAAACATTACTTCTCATAGCCGTGATCGTTATAATATTGGTGGTTAGGGAGAAGAGAACACCCAGGATCACTCGCAATGGGGAGCCTCTCAGGTTCGTAACATGACCTACGTCAACACTCCATGTTTCATCCCCTCCACTCACTCAATATTTCCCCTCGCCTCAATGAGCGTCAGACTCACCATCTTGCTAGGAAACCTCCCAACACACTCCCTATTGTAGGGAACGGGATTCTCTTCTTGCAACCTCGTCAGCGCCTCTTTGCATGGTTTGCCCGCTGCGAGCGGCTCTTTGGCTATGAAACCCTCCACATCTCGGTCCCGTCCCTCCCACCGGGCGTCATCGTCAACGACCCGCGCAATCTGGATTTCATATTCAAGAATGAAGGCGTATTTGAGAAGGGAGACTTTTTTAAGCAGCGGTCCTGGGATCTTTTCGGTCATGGCATTATCAATGTTGACGGCGAATTGTGGCGGCTTCAGCGAAAGGCTGGCTTGCGATTCCTCGCTGCTCCAGCACTGCGGGCTCTCACAAATGTGCGCTTACCCGAATATCTGGAACAGGCTGTAAGGGTTCTGAAAGAGAAATCTGAGGCAAATGAGGCTGTGGATTTGCAGGCCGTGGTGCATGAGGTTACGACGCAACTCATGGGACGGATGGCCTACAACATGGAGATGCACGCTGACGATGACTTTACCGTCGCCTTCGAAGACGCCTCTGGGGCTACTGCAGAGCGCTTCCAGAACCCGCTGTGGTTCCTCACGGAGATCGTTACAGGAGGTCGGATGCGTCAGGCTATCGCAACCATCAAGGCTTATGGACGACGCATCGTGACGAGCGCTGTAGCTGACCGTGCGAGAGCTGGCGATGAAAAGGCCCAGTCTGATTCACCGGGCAGCTTGATACAGTCGCTTCTTGACTCGATTGGCGACGAAGGCCTTGTTGCTGATGCGGCATTGAACTATCTCTCAGCTGGTCGAGATACTGTTGCCCAAGCCTTGACGTGGACGCTCTATCTCCTCATGAGACACCCACATGTAGCGACTACGCTTCGACGATCGGTCCAAAGTCTACGTGACGAGGCTGGGGTTGCATCTGAGAAGCCTCTGGACCCTGAGCTCCTCACGCCTACACGGTTGCCCTATGTCCTCGCCGTCTTCTACGAAACCCTCCGCCTCCGCCCTCCCATCCCCTTCGAGATCAAGCAAGCCCAACAAGCCACAACCCTTCCAGACGGCACCTCCCTCCCCGCCGGTGCCATCGTCGTCTGGTGTGCGTGGGCTATGGGCCGCTCACAGACGACATGGGGTCCAGATGCAGATGACTTTCGTCCAGAGCGATGGCTGACGACCTCGCCGTCTGGGGACATAACTGTCGCACAACGCCCAGCGGCCGAGTTCCCTGTCTTTAACGGTGGACCGCGCGTGTGTCTGGGGAAGAAGATGGCGGAGCTCGTCGCAGTGCAGACGCTGGCGAGGTTGGTGCCAATGTTTGACTTTGTGCCTGCGTTTGAAGGGGAGAGGGTGAGCAAGAGCAGCTTGACGCTGCCGATGGAAGGGGGTTTGCCAGTACATGTGCGGTGCAAGTTGACATCAACTGTTGAAAGATTATCGTAGGAAGTGCAAAACAAGCATACTTTTATCTACCCTTGGTATCTCTATGTAAACAGTACGCTCAGTCAAACGTAATCTTTGATCCCGCAAACGTCGCCGTCTTCTCAGACGCCTTTGCCTGCTTCCTCGCGGCCCAGCTGGGATGCAGAGGGCCCTCGTCATCCTTCTTGGTGGGCGGCCGCTGGACCTCAGGCTTGGAATCGCCGGCCTGACTGGTGAGCGGGTTGCGGATGCCCTTCTTCCAGGGTGTGCGCTGCTGCTCATCCCCTCCGTCCACGGCGCCTCGCTTCATATCCCAGCCCGAGTCGCGGCCTCCGCGTTGCTTGGCCGGTCGCTGGAGGTGCTTCGCCCTGGTGCCAAACTTCTTCTCCCAGATGGCCTGGCGTTGGCGCTGCCCGAGGCGCTTCTTGGAGGGCGCGACGTCCACGTCCGAGGCGGATTCGGAGCCCGAGATGTAGCCGCCCATGAGGGAGGGGAGAAAGGTGGAATCGCGAGGGCGGGCGGGGACCGTCTTGTCCTTCTTCTTCTTCTTTGCCGGAGGTGGTGAGGGCGAGAGGGAGACTGAGGCTTGTTTACGAGCCTCTGGTTCGGAATCCGAATCCGAATCGAGCTCTGGCTCGGCGTCTGAGCCGGAGACGGAGATGTCGTCGAGATTCACCTTCTCCTTGCCCCTGAACTGTGCGAATCGCTCGTCATCGAAGTCTTCGTCTTCGTCCGAAGAACCGCCTAGCAGGTTTTCGTACTTGGATAGCTCTTTCTCCTCCTCAGCCTCGTCTTCGCTGTCCATCTCTTCAACGTCCTGAGCAGCTGTGTCGACATCCGAGAAGCCTTCAAACTCCGACTCGTCATCGTAGTCATCCTCCTCTTCCTCTACTGATGCCAACACATCGTCCTCGGGAGCTTCCTTCTCCGTCTTGGTGGCCTTTTCTATCCGGTCAGATGGCTGCTCCTCCTTCTCCTCCCTCTTGGACTTGCGTGATCGCTTCGCTTTCTCGGGAAGGGGGACGTTGAGTGCTTGGCACACGGCGGTGACGGCGCGGTCGACGGCTTGCTTCACGGGTTCTCGGTTGTACAGTCCGCTGGTAACATTATGCAGGGCGGCCTGCTCGTCGGGGGACAGCTCGGGCTTGGGGACGCCGACGCGGATCTCTTCGGGCAGGTCGGGGGACGCGGCGAGGGTCTTGACCTTGAGGAGGGATGAGTACATGTGTGCGCGAGCGGTTTGGTGAAGGTCGAGCGACTATCAAGAGGTCAGCTAGAAGCAACAAAACATACCCAAGAGGCAAATCACCTTTAGCACAGTCACCTCCCGCTCCAATCTCTCCTTCTTGTCAGGTCCGATGCCATCCTCACGAAGCCTCTTGCTGAGCCTCTGACGCTCAAAGCCCTTGGCGGACTTGAGAGCCCGAAAGACCTCATTGCATTGCTTCTCGAGCTTGTCGTCCAAGCTGAGCTCGCCGCGCTTTCGCTTGGGCATGTTGTGTGTTGTGCGATTGGGCTTTTTATGTTTGACTTGGGCTTCTCGCTTCCGCAGCTGTCGCAAAAAGTTGACATATCGGAGCCGCAAAGAAACGTCTGGTGGTGCGAGAAACAGCTGATTACTGTGCTGACACTGCAGTATTTGGGTGTGAGCACAGTGCGAGGCTAATAATGCGGGCCAGGGAGCGGCCTCATCCTTGCCTCAACCCACATGGAGATGGTGGGGGATTCGGCGATGCGGGGGCAGATGCGGCACCGCATCGTCCCGAACGACTTCATCACATGGTTTAATAGTTGTTTGCTGTGTATTCAACGTTTTGTGTATAATGATTGGCTCTTGTCTTATCTGTAGAGACCTCTACGGTGTGAATTGGGGTGTGTGGCGGGCAGTGGTCAGTTTCAAACGAGTTCTACTGGCTGAAGGATCGTGAACTGGAGGTATCGTGACTTTTTACAGCTGCAAGATCCCGTGGCTGTCTGTCAAATTTGGTCAATTGAACTAGTTTAAGATCCTTGGCATCATTTTTATATAGACATTATTAAACCTACCATTAAAGGCTGATGTTAAGCTCATGTCAGTTGCAGGCCGGTAGTTGGTCTCACACAAACTCAGTTTTACAGACATGTACTCAACAAAACGACATTGCTACAAATGTGCTTGCTGGTCCCTTCCTGGGCTGGCTGAACGTGCTGCTGCTTTGACATGTGAGATCACAGGCTTCATCCTCCTCGAGTCCAATTGAGACGCCCTCAAAGCTGATCAACCGGAACATGCTCCCTGGAATTATTCTGCATCAAGCCCTCGGGAATCAACCGAGATCAAGACCGGCAACGCATCCGCCGGTTACTGGCCGTCAGCTGCGATGGTCGTCCATGAAGCCGTGTTTCAATGCCCCTCCTCCCTTGTCAAGGCGGAACATACCCGGAGGCCTCGTAGGCCGCCCAGCTATTCTCGAGGGAGAAGAGAGATGATGCAGAAGGATTCGCTGCGTCAGATTGCCACCTGCTCGAGTTTCTAGTACGTCATTCGAGTTGTCGACATTGAGTGAAATTCCCACGGCAGTGCTCGGTTATGGTGTTTCGACAGCTTGGAAAACTGGACACCTTGACCCGGCGGTGTATCCGACAAGGTCGAGCACGTCTCGAGTATAACCTCGGATATAGATGAAGTATTTGCTGCTTCGCCTCTCTCTCTGCCTGTCCTCCCTGCCAAGAAGTTTCCCGAGCTGGCCTTTCATCTTTCTCGGCACCTGCTAGGACGAATAGATCGCCGAGATGGGCATGGGGGTGCATCGAGTGGTGGGCATCCTTGACGGGGTTTTTCTTGTTCTTTCATTGAGTGAAATCCCTGGCCGTGGCGGTTCCAACGAGGCGGGTTGGGCACCGCGCAGGCGAGACATGGCTGGCACGTTGCTATATCTCGCGTCCCGAGCGGCCTCTTTTCCTTTCTCTTGCTCGAGACGCCCGGCTCGGCATCTTGCCGGCGGGTCCCCCCATCTGTGAGAGATGCAGCGTTAGTTACGGAGTTCCACTAACAAGCAGCGACGTCAAATGGAGAGGGAGAGCGTTGACGATTCACGCTCCAAAGAGCCACGGCCAGGACGTGAGAAGTGGAGCGGCCCGAGTGGAGAGTTGACATGGATCAGAGACAAGGGAAGAGAGAAAGCCAAGAAATTCCCGCAAGTTGAAGTCCGGAAGGGTCCACTCGGGGGGTGGTTGAGATCCCAAAGTTGGAGCCGGGTAGAGGCCCAAACTCAGCCACGGGGTCTGGAGTCCTGGGGTTGAAGATGTCACAAATGATTTGATGATGGGACGGTGAGAGAGGGGAATGGGCGAATCATGACCGCGCGCTGATTCAGCGTCGCCTGATGGGCTAGCCAAGGCTGTAGACGAAGATCCTGTAGGGCTGGTCCAGGCCTCGTTCTCTTCGCACTTTGAAAGCCGACCACCCAACCAATTCGAGGACAAAGGTGAAGCGTTTTGTATTACCGGCTCGACCTACCCCTATAGCTGACGGCTTCGGAACCGTGGTTTCCTTCGGACGGGACGTCCGAGGTACGACATCTGGCGATGTTGCGTTGTTGAACGGTCAGAGTCGGGTGATTTCTCGGGTCGAGTCTGATATTGGGGAGAACGGGCGCAGACCATGGAGCATGGCAGCGAAACCTTGCTTGAAGGCTCACTTATTGATATAGCTACCCAAAGAAGCATCTCCACATGGGAGTTTGGTGAGGCGTCAATACCCGTCTCTTACCGGCGGCATGGGAGAAGCAGTGGGATGTGCCTGTACCCCTTGTATGACATTAGGTTCCCTTGTATGGCAAATGGAATGGGGGCCAACGTCGTCTATCTCTCAACGGCACCGGGGAAATTCACAAGACGTCCGCCCAGCATGATCCAACACGCAACGACCGGGAGGGGGATGACATGGCTGCTGCGGCGGTCTGGGAGGAACATGAGGGCTTGCATAGGTAAGGGGGTAAGCGCAGATTTCTCATCATGAGAGGCTGGAACCCCCAAAAAACGAGAGTGCTACTGCTGCTGTGTCAGTCATGATGATGACGCCCGTAAAAACAGGTCCCTCGCTACCCACACGACCCCGTATCCTATGCAAGATGGCGTCCCCCAACGTGTCAGGGGAGGTAGGTCCGAATGCGCCGGAGATGTCATGAGAGATTTCAGACCCCGCGACAAGGACCACCAAGATAAGCAATGGAGAAAAAAAAACCTCGAGATATTGGGGTTTTGGACTAGGGCTGAGCTCATTGGGGGTTGGGGTCTTGGAGATTTCTCCAGGGTTTTTTTTTTTTTTGTCTCAACTCCAGGAAGTTCGGAGTCGAGGGCCGAGAAGATGTTGCCATATTGTTGAAGCCCCAACCTTCACATGCCTGTCTATTTGTTGTTTTTCTGTTTCGTTGGAAGGCTTATCATGGATGCTCATGGATGTCTTAGTTCTGACCTCGTTTCGGGCTCGGTCATGTCGACTCCGAAGCTTGTTCCTCGGAAACATCTTCCTCGGGGCCGGACTTGCAGAGACGAGACAAACGACGACCACACGTAGCACCTAATATGGATCATGATGGGCCTTGTCTTTCACCCCCCCAAGAACCCCACAAGAATGGGCCCAAGCTCTGTAGGACGCACGCTATCTCAGCTTGAGGCTCTCTTGTGCTTCTAGGGGCCCGGCTTGTCTCTCCACTGAGCTGTACCGTAGCCGCCCACTGTTGGGGATGCCGGTTGTGTATCTGCGGCTAGAGTGTGATCCCTGGCATTCACTGGATGTGCGGCGTGGACAAGAGAAGAAAAAGCAAAGCCGACGTCAAACGCTTGTGTTCCAACGCACGTCGACATGTGCGCCGCAGCACAGCAAGTTGAGCGGTTTGGCGTCTAAATGTTGGGCGACGTCATCGGCTATGGCGATTTCACCAGTAATTACAGGTAGTAGACAGCCAACGTGCGTTTCATCTCGAGGTCTAGATCTACGCATGTGAGTGAGACTCTTGGGGGTCGCTTCTTCAAGATTGTCTAGCGAATACGACGATCCCCAAGATTCGCAGAGTCGTTCGTTCTGACCGTATGGATGGCATTGTCCTCTTTGAGGCCCGAACGTGCGCCCGCGCAAAATCTCACTCATCGACCTCGTTCCTCGGGAATTTACCATCTTCCTGGCACAGCGATCAAGAGAATGACGTGTTGTCAATGTCCGGTGAGCCCATTCCATAGGCGTCTTGCCAGGTCTCATAGCCGAGGATATTTGGTTCGTGATGGATGGGACACGGGCGGCTTTAAGCGTTCGGCTTTGCCACGGCTGTTACTCTCCAGTAATAAGTTACAGACGAGAAATACAAAGAAGGTTTCTAACGTATCCGTGCATCGTTCTAGGATTTCAATGTCCTAGTTCCTCGGCCTGCAGTTCAAACGGGTAACTGACATCCATGCTTGGTCCCTGGCGATGACCAGGGGAGGGGGTCGTAACGAACGAGTGACGGTAGTGTAACTCATGCTTGCAAGTCCTGTCTAATGATGGAATCAGAATGCGCGGTTTCTTTGTAGATGCCCGTCCATGGTTTGATGTCTATCAGAGCCGAGCTGGTCCAGCTTCTGCATCCGAGCCGAGCGGTGCTTGAATGGAGATAACTATTGGCGAGCCGAGAGAGTGATGGACAGGAAATAGTTAGTGGAGCTTTCCATCGACGGGCCGCATCCACAATGAGCCGCGTATGTTGGACGGAGGATTGTGTTGTCGATGGATGGCCTCTTCTCGCATTTGGAGCTTTACCCTTCTGAGACGCTTGCTCGCCAGCTAACGACGCGACAGGCATTAGCAATTCAAGCTTCTCATACAAACAGCGACAGATGGCTGAGGACCAATGCCGCTGCTTACTGAGCTGCACTCTGTGGCGTCCTCCCCCCGCCCCCCCATGGTTTGGGCACGGCATCAAAAAGAAACGACTACAGCTGTAGGATGCACGAGAGAAAGCCCGAGATGCTTGTCTGTATGGCAGCCCCGGGCCGGGGCCGGGCTTTTTGACAGAAGCACCAACCCGGCGCAAGCGGCGGCCGTGGATGAGATATTCAGGCTGATGCTGTAGAGTAGAGAGGATGGCCAGGATGCTCATGGAGGTTTGCCCTGCCCTGGCCTGCACAGCCGGACCTGCATGGCCTCAACCATGATGGCCTTTTCCTCTCACCACTTTCCCATCTGTGACACGAGGTTTCTGGTTCTAGAAAATCAATATCCGAAACGGCGCCCGCTGAAGGTTCTCTACAGGGCAGGGGTTCGGAATCTGTGAGAGGACGGCACTGTAGCTAACCAGCTGCCGTTTATTACCGTTGTGTCGTCATCCATCGGGCGGACATTCATTCCACCACCACCAGCACAAGTTTAACAGCTGGTTTTCCTTGTTAACCAAGGTTAATCAACTTCTGGCTTGGCACCTTTGGGCTGAGCTCCTCCCTCCTCCTCCAATGCCCACACCCGGCGTAGCCGCAGCCACAAACAACGCTTTGCTTGCTTTTCTGGGCAGAGCAAAGCCCCTCATCTGGAGCAGCAGTCAAGACATCTGATTTGATGCAAACACTCGCTGGGCGATTGAGCTCCTCTTTTTCGCTGTCAATTTGCAGGCAAGAGTGGAGAGTGGGAAATGCAATGCGACGACTTGTGGCTTGCTTAATCGACGACCATGGCAAAGAAAAACAACAAGAAAAACCATTTGGGCGCCCGCAGAATGGTCTTTCAACAAAGGATCGCCGGCCCGGCCAGAAGAGAGTTGCTACTGTAAGATGAGTGAGACTGAGAGAGAGCTTCACAAGTGAGGGGGGAATGGACCAACGGGTGAATTGCTGATTACCACAGCACGCACTCAAAAACGGCCATCACACGCGAAGAGGCGTTGCCAGTTTGATCGTCCATCCCAAGGACCGTTCCCGCAAAAAGCCAAAATAGCCTTGGGATCTGTCTCAACCCCGCAGTTGAGAAGCAGGCAAAAGGGAATGGGCGAAGCGGGAGAGCCATTCAAGAATTGGTTGAATGCGACGCTGTGGCGACGTCAACCACTCGGCAGACGACAGCTCTCAACCAGTGGCCGTCTCACCCGCTTCATTGGAAGCACAAGAGACATTCACACTGAGGGGGAAGGTATCGACGGTCTGAACCTTGGTATGTGACGTCCCTCGGTGAGTGGCTCGCCGTGCGCCCTTGGTGGAGGGTCGCCAGTGGTTGATATCAGCTCGCCGGCTCGACTCTGCTCGACCGCGATGGTAAGCTGTGCTGCTTGGGGACCATCATGGGAGGTCTCGTGCTTCCCCCTCTTGTCCAATGCATCAAGAACGTCGCCGAACACCGTTCAACCGCCGAGAGAAAGGCGAGAGGAAGAGCATTTGTATCGAGCTCTTCCCCTCTTCTTCAGCCGTCACCCTCCGTGTGTGTGTGTCCCCTCACAAAGAGTCAAAGGACCTGACCTCTTATTACTGCGTCCCTCCCACCATCCAGATTTCTGCCTCTTTCACCTCCTCTGACTCGCCGATCATCGATATTCGTAGTGAGAGAGAGGCTGTTGAGTTCTGTCTCAATTCCCCAACTGATAGCTTAGCACGTCTTGTATTTTGGCGTGTCAGTTCCGAAAACACCCTCCCTCAACCATCACAAGTGGCTTTTTGCGCCCTCTCATCGAATCCAACCCGAAATACCCGTGCTGAGTGAGCTGGATAGCTACAGCTACAGCACAGCTTCAGCTTCATAGCTTTGATCGCCCGGTGCCGCCCATCAATCTCCGTCTGTAAGTCCCGCCCGGCATTCATCTCTCTCTCTTGCTCGTTGTCGACGTCGACGTCTAATATCCGCGGCAATAGTCGCGGCAGTATTACACGGGAACTCCACACCAGCTCCCGTCTTGGTTTCTCGTCGGGTCGCGCGCCTGAAACCCCGTCATCGGTAAGCTTTGCTTGTCCAAAACGTCGTCGTCGTCTTTCCTTTGCCCTGCATATTCCTGTCTCTGCCTCTGTCTGGTCCACTAGGCGGCGGGCGGCGGAACCCATCGCGGGATTGCACCCCCGTTCATACTCCCACCTACACACACACCCCTCCTCCCTCCTCTCCCCCCTTGCCCTCCCCCGGACACCCCAAGCCTCGAACCCCCCACACCCCAGGGCCGGGCGTCCTCCGGCCGAGGATGAACCTCCGGATCACTTCGGCCTGGACGTCATGCTATGGCTTGCTCTGTGCGAGGCCGTAGTCGGCTGTAGTTAGTACCCTCTCGGCCATTCGTGGCCATGGGCCGTGATATTATAAAGCCATCGTCTTCCCACGACCTTGCCCAGGTTCTGCACTTACACCAGACCAGTCATCCCCGGCCCAAGCTCACCAACTCCTCCTCCTAGACGCCGACTCGCTTGAATCGATCCCGTCTGACTTGAACGAGATACGATACACCACACCCGAACCCGCATAGCCATCCTCAGACCAACCCATCCATCATGAGCTCCTCAGGCTTCAAGCAGGCGGCTGAATCAGCTCGCTCAAAGACCAGCGATGTCCTCGGTGCTGCTAGGGGCGACTCGGCTGCCCTCGCCAATGACTTGTTGCACTCTCCCGTGGCCAAGGCCATCCTCCCCTTCGTCAACGGTGGTATCAGCGGCATGGTGGCCACCAGCGTCGTCCAGCCCGTCGATATGATCAAGGTCCGCATCCAGCTCGCTGGTGAGGGAACAGCAGCTGGTCCCAAACCCACTCCCCTCTCTGTCACTCGACAGATCATCGCCAGCGGCAAGGTTCTCGACCTGTACACTGGTCTCTCGGCCGGTCTCCTGCGCCAGGCTGTCTACACCACCGCCCGCTTGGGCATGTTCGATACTCTCATGGGATCTCTTTCCGCCCGAGCCAAGGCTGAGGGCCGTGCCGTTGGCTTCGCCGAGCGAGCAACCGCTGGTCTGACTGCCGGTGGTATCGCCGCCATGATTGGTAACCCCGCCGATCTCGCCCTCATCCGAATGCAGAGCGACGGCCTCAAGCCCCTCGCCGAGCGAAAGAACTACAAGTCAGTCATCGACGCCCTGAGCGGCATCGCCAAGAGCGAAGGCATCGGTGCCCTCTGGGCCGGAGCCGCTCCCACCGTCGTCCGCGCCATGGCCCTCAACTTTGGTCAGCTCGCCTTCTTCAGCGAGGCCAAGGCCCAACTCAAGCAGCACACGGATCTGTCAGCCCAGACCCAGACGCTCAGCGCCAGCGCCATCGCCGGCTTCTTCGCCTCCTTCTTCTCCCTGCCCTTCGACTTTGTCAAGACACGCCTGCAGAAGCAGTCCAAGGGTCCCGACGGCAAGCTTCCCTACCGCGGCATGGTCGACTGCTTCTCCAAGGTCGCCAAGCAGGAGGGTCTCGGCCGATTCTACCGTGGCTTCGGCACATACTATGTCCGCATTGCACCTCACGCGTAAGTCCCCAAAGAAAACTTGAGATATCGATAAGATGCTGACTTGTTTCGCAGTATGGTGACACTGATCGTTGCTGACTACCTTGGCTGGCTCACCAAATAAACGAACGTCCCAAGAGTAAAGAACAGTAAACAGAAACGGTCGTACGGATAGAAATCGAGAATTCAAAGGCGTTTACGGGATGGTGGGGTTCATTGTCAATCGGGAAGGGAATTGCTGAAATCGAAGGGATACCATTGTTGTCATTGGGGAAATTTTCTTATGTCATGAAGTACACAAGACTTCTTAAAAAAATTCAAAGAATAACTTGTCAAAAAAAGACGCAAGCAAATAAAGTGATGATGTTCTCGTGCAGGGGGAGTCAAACCATAAAATGGGTAGAGGGAATTCAACTTCCTTTGCTCCGTAGCGCTGACTAAATGGAGAATGGGTCCAGCGTCGTATCGTCTCAAATGGAAGATATCATGAGAACTAGGATATCCTACTAGAGATAAGAAAGCCCAGGTACGAATTGTAATTCAAGAATAGCAAAGAACCGTGGTGTAGCTCATCGTATCATGGATGTCAGAGGAGAAAAGCCAAGAAGTTTGACACACAGCTCCACCCCACGAGTGGACCTCTGCGAAAAAGCCTTCATAAGTGGTATTTGGGCACCCGGGCTTCAACCCAGGTTGTGACAAGCCGTCATCGTATAGGGGTTAGTACATCAGTTTGTGGCTCAATTGAAGCACTGAAAACGCAAGTTCGAGTCTTGCTGACGGCAAAGCATTTCTTTTTGGCGTTGCTGGGTGTTGTTTTGCACTTGGTGATGCTTGAGGTGCTTTCTTTTTGGTGCTTGGGGTAAGCACAGTGACCAACAGAATGAGTAGTACAGATATGGACAGGGCAAGATGGCAGGGCGTCAAAATGTGCGGATATTTGAATGGTAGGTCGATGCTGCTTTGCAATTGAGCAGTCAGTCGGGAACAATCACTCTCGAGCATCTCTGTCTGGCCGGTGTAGTACGAGAAGCTCCTACTGGTCTCATGCCAGAGCATTCAGAACAGTCGAGGGAGGGATCAATTCAGCCTTTTTCTTTAAATACATAATCAGGTATACATTCCCACATATCCATGAGCTCGGCGTTTAAGCATCTCATCAGTTGCCCAGACAGGGAACTTCCCGAAATAGCAGTTAGTATCGTGACCCGATGAGCTTATTCCAACGACTTTCGTGGGTAAAGTCGTTGGGAGTCAATGGGATTTCAACCGTTAACACGCTTATGATAAGAAACCATGGGGAAAAGGCAATGGACATTGAGTACGGAGTAAGGTGAGGTGGGTTGTTCATTGGGTCAGCCATCAATGTCCAGCATCAAGGCTCCAAGAGGGACCAAGCAAAAAGAGATTCTCAAGACCGACGTGTAACGACGACAGTCCAGCAGAACAAAGAGCAAAAAGAAATGATTTGCCGTCAGCAAGACTCGAACTTGCGTTTTCAGTGCTTCAATTGAGCCACAAACTGATGTACTAACCCCTATACGATGACGGCTTCTAATTGGTGACACTTGCGTCTGTTATTTCATACTAAGTAGGTACCTTGAGTGTCTGGTCTACAAAGGCTCCTTCAATGTAGGCTACCCTAGAGCTGCACACATCAACTCAACGGCAAACAATATTTAACTTCATTTGCTGGGGTAACGACTGTCATTTTAATTTTCGTATATTATCTTAATAAGTACTCGTATGGTAGATATTTCCTTGACATATTGCGCATCCCCCCAACTTGCGGTCCAGATCAAAGGTGGCTTCCTTCAGGCGACTTGGATGGGCTAATTCATCAACCATACATTAGATCCGTACATTCTTTGCTGAAGCTAGCTGGAACAGATTTCTCCTTACAGGAACTTCTCATACGACTTGGCAGTATCGATGATTGTCTGCTCCACGGGATAATAGTCCTTTCCTGTCACCCTGACAGCCTTCGAGCCATCGATCACCCTGTTCTCGTCGTACACATATCCAGGGTTGTATCCCTTCCCTGGAGTTCCAACCTTGATGATGTCCTGGCGTTCAGGGAAAGCCTTTCGGAGAATGTCGGCAGCGGCCTGGGGAGGGAACTGTCCTGACGTGAGCAAGAAGCGCTCTCCGTTGGCCTTCTCAGGATGGTCGACGCTGAAGACGGCAACACGGGCAATGTCGCGGACATCGACAAAGGACGAGCCCGGTGAGAGGGGCTCGGGGATTTCTTGTCCGGAAAAGACCTGCCAGATAAAGGCGGTTGTGCCACCAAGCTTGGACAGTGAATCAAGAGCTGGAGTTGGTCCCATGACGAAGCTGTTGGGTTACTTATTAGCAAACCTACAGGATAGGCGATGCGAGAATATCGGTGAAGCTTACGTTGGGTTCAGAGCAGTCATGGAGAAACCGGGCTTCTTCTCATCTCTAAAGTCCCAGAAGGCCTTCTCACCAGCCACCTTGCTCGCGACATAGATGAGCGGACCAGGAGTGTTCTTGCCAAGCGCCTTCACCAAGTCCAGAGCTCCAAGGTTCCAATCAGCCTCGGTGAAGCGATAAGGAAGCTCCTTATCATGGGCAGCAACGGCGGCGACTGAAGACATGAGAACAACCGACTTGATGGAGGGCTCAGTGATGGCAGACTCCAAAACACCCCGGGTGCCCTGGATCGCTGCCTCAAGGACAGGGTCCGGGTCAGTGAAGGAGAGGCTCACGGGCGAAGCAAGGTGAGCGATGGCGTGGACACCTAGGAATGTCAGATAACACTTGATGAGAGCACATGTTCTGGCATACCCTTGACAGCCTCGTTAAAGGCTCCTGGAGCGATAATGTCGGGAACCTCGACAATTTCAAGAGCGTCGCCGTACTGGGACAGTGCCTTGACGAGGGTATCTGCTGAAGCCTTGGAGCGGACAGTTCCGCGAACGGCGTAGCCAGCTTCGAGGAAAGCGGCAATGACTGGGCCGGCGATGTAGCCATTGGCACCAGTTACAAGGACAATGGGCTTGCTGGACATGATGTGTGTTTTCGGAGGAGGATAAAGTGAGTTGTTTATCAAGGGACTTGAGTTGGAAGTAGATGCGTGTTGAGCTGGAGAGGATCTTTCACTTTAGAGGAGCGACATATGTTCTTATTTATGCCCATCTTCTCAACATAGACTTACAAATTCCCCTCTCAATGCTTTCGAGAAGCCACCTGCGGCTGAATGCGAATAACCTTGTCGGAGAAACACATGAGTGGATAGCTGTTGCGTGATGTTGGACTGCAGACGCCCTCTACCACGAATTGCATCATATTCAGCCCGAAAAACTGCACCGGGGTCGGATAGTGTATGTGAAGAGTCCGATTTTAATTGTTTCGGAGCGCTGACAAAGCTGTAAGATAAGGTGGGCTCCTGAGGCCATGGCGGGCTTTAAAGCATGGCGCTTGGGAAAAAGATTACTGATCGTGGAGACTGACTAGGCCTCCTCCGTTGCGTAGCGGAACTTTGTCATCAGGAAAGGAATAATTGCTTAGATGAACCGAGGCATTGATTAGTATCTATTTAAGTTGATAGATACGCAATTTTCAATTGGAAACGGGCCTTGGAAGTTTGATGGAGGGAGATGTCGTGGTCATGGGAGAGTTGGGCAGCGGGCCTCTCTCCTCCGACTTTCTAGTGACATAACATGCCGCCGATGGCTCCGGAAATTCACAGGAAGAAATCACGGACTATTCGATGATCGAGATGCTGGATATGAAAGACAGGTCACAAGAAACGAAACCTCTAGCTTCTGGATAAGATAGGGAGGCATGGGTTTGGGAGTGAGAATGTTTGGAGCCCATTAAGGACGAAGGAACACGTGACTTCGCGATTCAATTCTGTCAGCGCGGCCTATGACGCAACTACTTCAGCAGGCAATGACACGTCAATCGCGACCCTTCCCCAGCTTCTCCAGACCTCGAATCTTGGCTAATATTGGCATGATATCGTCATGGCCGGTCGAAAGCGAATCGCGACGAGGTCCAGTACCCGGAGGGGAGCTGCAGCGACCGCACCGACTGGGGGGAGATCTACCAGGATATGCTGGCTGAGGCGGGCGTGAATCCTCCAGATCAAAGCTCATCAGAACGGCCTCTGAAGCGTCGCCGTGCTGGCACTAGAGGGAGAGCGGTAGTGACCGAAAAGTCGCCTGAACCTGTTCCTCCTCAACCAGCACCGACTCACAATGATGATGAAGAGGAGGAAGAAGACGAGGATGAGGATATCGAATTTCAAGATGTAATCCTGCCGGAGCCGACCGTGCAAACGATGGAACTTGAGTCAGACGACGAAGACGACGAAGATGAAGATATCATGTTTGAAGATGTCGACTTCACTGCGCCCATTCAGGACTCGGCTTCATCACAGGAACCCAAAACCCTGGAGCTCAATCTGACGGCCCATCAATCATCTACAGCGCAAGGGAAGAAGGCTGCCGAGAGACGCAGACCAATCACCCGAGAAGAGCGAATACTTCGGAAAGATGTCCACAAAGCTCATCTCCTCTGTTTGCTATCTCATGTCGCGCGCCGCAATCACTGGTGCAACGACGGCAAAGTGCAGGACTATTTGCGCCCACACCTGACGGATAAGATGGTTAACTACCTCAATCCCGGGACAAATCTATCGCAGTTTGGACGCACCGAGAGTCTAAAGAATGGCTTGAAACAGGCTGAAGGTGTTTGGAAGACGAAATTCGAGGTTACGGAGAGGGGGCTTCGAAGGGCGCTCTGGGCCGAGGAGCCAGACCACTTGAAAGATGTATGTACCGTGTCTCATCTGAGGGCGTTTACTAATTCATGGCGTAGTATGAGCCTCCGAGCGACATGGAATCATGTCTTGATCGCCAAGACTTTCGCGAAGCGGCAAAGAAGCTGCAAGGTTCCCGGGATGTCGGCGCCCAGCTGTATTGTGCGCTTCTCCGAAGTGTAGGAGTGCGAGCACGGCTGGTCTGCTCCCTTCAACCTCTGGCGTGCACCTCTGGAGCCCCGACGCTGCAAAAGCCAAAGCCTTCAAAGGCGTCGGCGAAAGCTGCAAAGAATGAGCAGGTCAAGGCCACAATGGCTAAGTACCAAGATATGGCCAACGCTGGATATGGGTCACCTTCAGGCGGCTCATCGGCGCGCCGACGACTCGGCCACCCAAATGCTACTGCGTACAATTTTACACCAAAAGCCGCTCCGTCGAGACCCCAACCGACGTTTGAGACTCGCAAGCGGATTAAAGAATCGTCCTATCCGGTGTATTGGGTTGAGATCCTCGATGTCGGGCACCAGAAATGGCAGCCGGTAGATGCTGTGGTTACCAACACCTTTTGGAAACCTAAAGCTCTGGAACCTCCCATTACTGACAAGGAAAATTTCTTGTCATATGTGGTCGCTTTTGATGCGGACGGAACTGCAAAAGACGTGACGAGGAGATACGCGAAAGCTTACACTGCAAAGACTCGGAGATCAAGAATCGAGACTGCCTCCGAGGACGGCGACGCTTGGTGGAGGAAGATCATGAAACTTTATCGGCCTCGGCGAAGAACGGACCTCGACCAGATTGAGGACAACGAACTCGTGGGTATCGAGGCTAGAGAACCGATGCCGCGAAATGTACAAGACTTCAAAGATCACCCAGTGTATGCCCTGACACGGCATCTGCGTCGTCATGAGGTACTCGTCCCAGATGCTACACCATCAGGGACTGTTGCGACGAGTAGTCGAGGCAAGCTCGAGAAGGTTTACCGCCGAAAAGACGTCCGGATAGCGAGGACGGCCGATAAGTGGTTTCGTCTTGGCCGAGAGGTCAAACCCCTGGAAATTCCGGTTAAGTGGCTGCCCAAGAAAGCTCGACCGAAGAACCCCTTGGACGAAGAGGATGAAGACGATGCACAGGGAGATGCTGGGACACCAATTTACACGGAGGAACAGACCGAACTCTACGTGCCAGAACCAGTTCGCAACGGCCGGGTCCCCAAGAACAAGTTTGGCAATATTGATGTCTACGTGCCCAGCATGGTTCCTCCAGGGGGAGCCCATATAATCCACGAATATGCAACACGAGCAGCGTTTCTGGCTGGGGTTGATTACGCACCCGCTCTGACGGGGTTCCAGTTTAGGGGTCGACACGGAACAGCCGTGTTAAGCGGTGTCGTAATCGCAAAGGAGTACGAGGAAGGCGTGCGAGCAATCATCGAAGGGCTAAGCGACTTGGAGCAACAAGTGGAGGACGAAAGGAGGAGACACCGTGCGTTGAGGGCGTGGAGAAAGTTCATGATGGGGCTTAGAATCAGGGAGCAGATTTGGAGCGGAGTAGATGCAGACGAGAGGAGGGCCGCCGACGACAAGGCCGCCAGGGAAGCTCAGCTGGACCAGGAGATTGAGGACGCGCCGAGCGATGTCACCGAGGAGTTTGATATGGCTGACGACGATGATATGGGAGGTGGGTTTCTGGTGGAGTGAAGTCGTGTGATAGAACTGAGCTGAGCGGGCGTTTGTTGGAGTACATGGATAGCTGGGTAGAACTGCTTGATGCTTACGCGTCGTGTATATGCGTGATGAGGATAGTAACTTGAACGTACCTTGATGAGGTTAATATTTAGCGAGTTGCCGCCGTTGGCAGGCTATGTGACGGGCTGGATCATGACTGCAACTCTACGTTGGGACTAATAGTGGTTCTCATTCAGGATGTCTCCGTCAAGATGCGTCCATGGAATAGAATCATACACCGGTGGGATTGACAATACCTGTAGAGTTGCAGCTGTTGGAAAGCTGTTGAACGGTCTAGACCATGGCCACAACTCCGTGATGTCCAACGGTGGTCCTTGTTCGGGATACTCCCCACTCAGATTCGGGCCAGACCGATAGGAATACATCTTGACGCATGGTAATTTACAACTTAACTGCTGACTACGGCGACAAGGATTATATTTCTGTAGCATTGCCCCCCTTCTTTGCGAGATCCGCGCTGGGGTTGAGACGATAGTGTAGATGACTGCATCTATCCGTCCTGCCGCTGTGGAACCTGAGAGACGCTATCAATGCTCATTATGCTTATACAATCAAGAGCGGCACCTTATTAAAGCCCGCGCTCGCCTCGATGCTCTGAAAACTCAACTCCGGGTGAGTTTTCTCAACCGCTACCGCAACTCGACATACGTACACATCCCCCATAGGCGAAGCAATATACCATAAGCACCCTAGAAAGCGGGTCGTTTTTCGTATCAGCCGTGCAGTTACGAATTTCAAGTCTTGCAGGGAGATTGGAATGCATCGTCCACGTCGCTGGGCTGCCTCACATGGAGTCAGATACGGAACACGAAGTCAAGGCTGTGTACCCGCTACTTTTCCGTTTCATCACGGCGTTGTGAGACGAGGCATAAACAGTTGATCAAGTGATTGAGGCTGATGAAGTTGATTTTGCATCCAGTGTACGCCCGACTTGGCAGAAAGTTAAAAAACCACAGGCGGAGAATAAAGAGATCGACGAACTAAGCCCTGATCTGCACGTGGGGATGGGTAAGCCCATTCTCGGGATGATACCGCGAGCAGACCTCCCCCACAGTGAGTGAGACTTGTAACCGATGAGAGCGAAAAAAGAGATGGTGGTGGTCTGGAAGGGAGCATCGCGACAGGGGGCATGGTGACGTACGCGCGGTGGTGGCTATGCTGGGCGAGAGGTCGGAATCCGGGGGAAAATCATGCCGACTGTCCCAGTTTTGTTGTGATTTCCATGTTGTCAGCCCAGAAACACGGACCATTGTAGTGCGAAATCCATTGTCTTGGCATCATGATGTACGAGTTTTGGTTGTTGTTTGGAGATCACTTGGGGCTTGATGCTCGTCGATAGGGCGAGGTTTAAGGCCTGCAGCGAGTTGAGAGACTAATATCCCCGGTTCAATCAAGAATACAAGGGCATATGACAAGTTTGATAGATATTTTGTACAAAATATGCCAAGAACAAAGAATCAAGAATGCGTCTATCCAAAACCCAGAGAGGAAAGCCATTCGATCCTGGAACCCTGGTCCGGCTCCGAGGCTCGGCATTGGACCCACTATTACACGGGCCTCAACTCCGTATCTGTGAAATGGAATGACAAACCCACTCCCAAGAGATGGTTTCTTGGTAGGGTCACATTCATGCTTTTTTATCGCTCGTACTTCGTATATGTCGCAGAAAGAAGCAAGATATGGACACACGCCCACATCTCACTTACACCCAAGCACAACTCGATTGCGTGGCTGCCTGCCAGGGCCGTCGTCTGCCCCTGCTAGGGCGCCCCTTCCATCGCCGTGCCCCAGCAGGTGGCTCCTGCTCTAATTAGTGGACACGCCCAAGCCCGCGCCTTCTGGCAATTGACCAATCCGCACGGCGCTGTTATAGTGGTCGGCCACTAAAAGGCAACTGACGTTTCGGTCGGCGCCCCCAGCACCACCTTCCCGGCGCCAAGCAAGCCCCCCTCCGACTCAAGAGTCAATCCCCATCGTCCTCCGAAACTTAAACATCTCCACGTCCCCTCAGATCAAAAACGACATCATCATCGATTCAGAGAAGTCGCCTATTTCTTCCAACGTTGAGGCCACGACCAACTCGATTTCAGTCAAGAACTCGGTCCTTCCTTGCCGTTCAAGACCTTAGGGGGGCTTTCGACGATGCATTCTCCTTCATTCTAGGCTTTCTTTCGGCAACGGTTTCGGTTCTTTATTCTTTCATTATATCATTAAGCCACCCACATACATACATATCGCCTGTACTCTATTACGTGGCACAAATACTCTCTTACATACTCCTCGTTTCCCCTCTCGGGCCTGTCTTGAACACCTCAACGCTTGACCAAGTGCTTCGTTTGACAATCCTTTTGGCGCTCGTCGCCTTGAAACCGCCGCCATGGCCTTCGTCAAGCAAGTCGTTACCCTGACGGGAAAGAACTTGCGAATACTTTTACTACGGCACTTGGCTCTCTGCGTCTGGATGGCCTTTATCCTTCCCATCTTCCTCGCCTCCCTCTTCACCTTTACCAAGAACCTTCTTGTCCCTCCAGCGAAATTCGGTATCGGCCACCCAGGCCCAGTCTTGAACCTCACCCAGGCGTTTGAGAGTGCCCGCAGCAACGGCCGCCTAAAACTTGCTCTCGTCGACAATGGCTTTTCAAGCGGAGATATCGACCGAGTCCTTCGCGGTGTGGAGAATGAGATCAACAAAGCTGCCGACTACATCGAGGTTGTTCGGCTCAACGACCAAGACGGGCTTACGTCTGCGTGCCGTACCAACCTTAGGGGTGTGTCTAGGTGTTTCGGCGCAGTAGTTATGGTCTCTTCCCCCGATCAGGGTCAGGGGGGTGTCTGGAATTACACTCTTCGCTCCGACGGCGCTCTCGAAGAAGCCATTGCCAAGTTCAACATTGACAAGAAGGACAATGATCAGCAAGTTTACATGGCACCCATCCAGCGCACCGTTGACCAGGTCATTGCCCAGGTCAACTCGAGCTCCAACAGTGGCAAGTTGGCCAATACTCAGCAGTACCCTTTCACCAGCCTGAGCCAGGAGGAACGTGATGACAAAATTCGGCAGATGTTCCAAAAAACCATCAAGGGATGGATGGGCGTTGCTTTTCTGGGAACTGTTGTTTGGGTATCGTACCACCTTACAGGATTCGTCGCTACTGAGCGCGAAAGCGGCATGTCGACGCTGATCGACTCCATGATGCCAGTACGGAGGCCCTGGCTTGCCATGACGGCACGAATCCTCGCTCATCATTTTTCCTTCTCTCTTGTCTACCTTCCAGCTTGGGTTATTGGGTCCCTGATCGTACGCAGCGGCGTTTTTGCCAATACAAATGTTGGAATTGTTCTCATATTCCACATCCTAGGCGGTCTGGCATTCTCCTCCATGGCATTGCTATTTGCTTCTTTTTTCAAAAAGGCTCAGCTCAGTGGCATCACTGCTATTCTTTCAATCGCTCTACTTGGAATCCTAGCCCAGTCCCTCACTTCCCCTAGAACCGCCGTGGTTGCTGTTCTATCGTTCTTTTTCACACCCTGCACCTTTGTCTACTTCCTTACATTCATGGCGCGTTTTGAAGAAGAGGACAAGCCCACCAACCTCGGTGCGGTGGCTCCGAAAAGTCCCTGGAATATCTCTGGTATCGTTCTCTGGGTCTTCCTGATCATACAAATCTTCGCCTATCCGCTGATAGGGGCGCTCATCGAACATGCCCTCTACAGTAATGATACACCAGGCCGCAAGGTGCTGCTGAAGCAGGACAAGGTGGATGCTCTCGGGGGATTGCTGTACGGCTGCAAGAGTTCACCAAGATATACAACCCCAGTATTTTCTCTCGGATTTTCAATCGAGGCTCCAAGAGGAAGCAGCCTGTCGTGGCCGTCAATGGACTGAACCTGGAGGTCGGCCAAGGACAGATCGTTGCCCTCCTTGGCGCGAACGGGAGTGGGAAAAGTACAACACTCGATGCCATCGCGGGAATGAGCAAGTTGACGAGTGGATCCATATACATCGATGGGAGAGCTGGTCTAGGCATTGCTCCTCAAAAGAATGTACTCTGGGACGACCTGACGGTGGAGGAGCACATTCGGATCTTCAATCACCTCAAAGCCCCCAATGCCCGGGCCACTACTGACGCTACCAATGAGCTCATCAAATCTGTCGATCTTTGGAAGAAGCGAAAGGCTTTTGCCAAGACTCTCTCCGGCGGCCAAAAGCGAAAGCTTCAACTGGGAATGATGCTGACAGGTGGAAGTGGTGTCTGCTGTGTTGACGAGGTTAGCAGTGGCATCGACCCTCTTTCAAGGCGCAAACTCTGGGATATCATTTTGGCTGAACGCGGTCGCCGAACAATGATTTTGACCACTCATTTCTTGGACGAGGCTGATCTCTTGGCTGACCACATCGCCATCTTGTCCAAGGGAACTCTGCGCGCGGAGGGCTCGTCTGTGGCATTGAAGGATAGCTCGGGTGGAGGATACAAGGTCCATGTTTCCAAGGATACGGTCACCGGAAGCATGCCTGATATTGAGGGTGTCGAGAAGAAGGATGCCTTTGATCTTGTCACTTATGTTGCACCCACGTCACAGCTTGCGGCTACCATCATCAAGGAACTCGAAGCTGCCGGTATCGACGAATATCGATTTTCTGGACCCACCATTGAGGATGTCTTCCTTCAAGTCGCAGAAGAGATCAAGGACGAAGAAGCTTTCCGCAATGCCAGCGCAGCCGCGAACGAGAAAGCGTCGTCGGATGGGGATGACAGTGGCAACCGAGGACTGAAACTCATGGACGGACGAAGGGTTGGATATGTGGAGCAGGCCGTCATTCTCTTCCGCAAGCGCTTGACTATCATCAAGCGGAACCGGCTTCTGTACCTCTTCGCATTTCTCCTTCCCATTTTCGCCGCTGGAATGACCTCGCTTTTTGTCCAAGGAGAGGACCCGCCCACCTGCAACCCAGCAGATCAGTCAACCCGGAACGCAGCGACCGAAGACGCCTTCAGTCAGGCCGATAAAGATACAATCATAACATTCATGGCTGGGCCCTCGTCAAAGATTAGCACGGATGCTTTCGCACGAGTCATCGCGCCTCTCATGGCTGGTTTGCGCAGTAGCCCTGCGGCCACATCCGCTGTGTCGAAATTGAAGATTGTCGATACTTTTAGCGAGTTTGAAGACTTTATCAAGGATCATCCGAAAAACATTACCACGGGCTTCTGGCTGGGAGATGAGAAGCAACCCCCGACCTTTGCCTGGGTTGCGAATCTTTTCATCACCAGTCCCCTTCTCGCTCAGGGATACCTCAACACTCTCTTGACGTCGGTCCCCATTGGTACGACATGGGCTGCCTTTGAACGCCCTATTAGTGCGACGGCGGGCGATGCTCTGCAGCTTGTTGTGTACATGTGTATCGCTCTGTCAGCGTATCCTGCCTTCTTCTCCCTCTACCCCAGCAACGAGCGCCGCAGGTTTGTTCGTGGCCTGCAATATTCGAATGGTGTGCGACCATTTCCTCTTTGGATTGCCTATCTGCTTTTTGACCTCATCATTGTTCTGGTCAGCTCTGCCCTTGTCACGATCATTTGGGCTGCCGTTTCCAACATCTGGTTCAACCTTGGCTATGTCTTCCTGGTCCTATTCCTCTACGGCATAGCTTCTACACTCTTTGCCTACCTGATATCCCTCTTCACCAAGACCCAGCTAGGGACATACGCCTGGGCAGCAGCTACGCAGATGTTTGTCTTTGTCGTGTACGTTATTGCCTACATGTCAGTGCTCACCTACACCCCTGTCACAAGGGTCGATAGCAGCCTGCGCATCGTTCACTTTGTTGCTTCTATCTTCGCGCCGATCGGGTCCATGGCAAGAGCTCTCTTTGTCACTACAAATCTGTTTTCTACTGCTTGTGATGAGAACACGGTCACTACAAACCCGAGCGGTATTCTCTACTACGGCGGCCCTATTCTATACCTCCTTCTGCAGTCTTTCATTTTGTTTGGTTTAATCATTTGGTTCGATACTGGATCGGCCGGTGCCTCGCTCAGGGGCCTCTTTGAAGGTCGGAGGAAGAAGGCCGAGACTGAGGAGGAAACTCCAAACGAAGATGTCGTGGATGAGCTCAGCCGACTTACGGACAACGCAGACGACAATGGCCTTCGAGTGATGCACCTCACAAAGAGCTTTCGCAGAAATACTGCTGTCGACAACGTTACTTTTGGCATCAAGCGGGGTGAGGTGTTTGCACTCCTTGGTCCCAACGGCGCTGGCAAGTCCACCACAATCTCACTCGTACGAGGCGACATCAGACCTGATCACAACGGTGGCGATGTTTTCGTGGAAGATATCTCTGTCACCAAGAATCTTGCTGTGGCACGGAAGAATCTTGGAGTGTGTCCCCAATTCGACGCCATGGATCAGATGACGGTGCGTGAGCATCTCGAATTCTACGCCAAGATTCGGGGCATTCAAGATGTGGAACATAACGTGAGGGCTGTCATGCAGGCTGTGGGACTGGAGTCATTCTCGAACCGCATGGCGAACGCTTTGTCTGGAGGAAACAAGCGAAAGCTGAGTCTTGGAATTGCATTGATGGGGAATCCTACTGTTGTGCTACTGGATGAGCCTTCGTCTGGCCTTGACGCGGCCTCGAAGCGTGTCATGTGGAAGACATTGGAGTCAACTGTTCCTGGACGATCGATCCTTCTCACGACTCACAGCATGGAGGAGGCTGATGCGTTGGCAGGGCGCGTTGGCATTCTTGCTCGGCGAATGTTGGCTGTGGGAACACCAGATGGGCTCCGACATCGTTTTGGAGATGCTCTTCATATCCATCTTGTTTCTACCAGCGCACCGCGTACAAGTCAAGATGAGATGGCTCGCATCATCAATTGGATCCGGCAGACACTGCCTTCGGCTGAGGTTGAAGAGAAGACGTATCACGGGCAGATTCGTTTCTCTGTCCGCGCAAGCCAGGTCATTGCAGCGACCTCTGGCCGTGACGCTCAAGAGATGGAGAAGAGTGGTGAGGACCTCAGCCAGAGCGCAATAGGACACCTGGTTGTCCTATTGGAAGAGAACAAAGAACAGCTGGGCGTGGGCCATTACAGTGTCAGCCCGACAACACTGGACCAAGTGTTCCTTACGATCGTAGGGAGGCACAACGTCAAAGAAGAGAATTCCGAGGAGAAGCCAGAGAGCTTCTGGAGAAAGGTTTGGATGTTTGGACGGTCTTAGTTGTGGCCGATTGTTGTCCTCCTTCTGGGAGGTGTATTGTTATCCTCTCTTCCAAGGGTTGGGAAGGGGGCCCAACGCCGAGCGTGGAGAAGAATCGAAGGCCAAAGTACCTAATTTTAATAAGTATTGTTATGTTCAAACGGTTTGATGCTTTGCGCAAGTGTCGCTGCTGGGGCCTGTTATTCTGGAGCACACATGAACTGCCTTTGTTGTCGCTACCGTGGTCATGTGGACAATCCAGACCACGGTAGCTGTTCGGAAAGGAGACGCTTGTATGAAGAGAAAGGGGGAGAACACCAGAACAACGCTCAAATAGGCACTTGTACACGTAGATATATATAATTACCTGCATGCCGAGTCTTGTGAAGCGCGAGAAGTCAACGTTTTGAACAACTGACGTTTAGTTTGGGATTGCGAGCCCTCTACAAGCAACAAGTTTCGATTTTCAACTATTTGAGATATCTAAAAGAATAGGTAACAATGTGCTGGCAAGTTATCACTCATACACTTAGATGCGATGTGCGGCCGCTCATCTACGATGGCATGTATGGCAAATACATCGACCCATTCGTGGCGCCCACACCATGCAACTGCGCCGTTGAGCACCAGGCCCGGGTCCAGTGCCCGCATCACGGCTGCTGCTTCCTGACACAGCATGTCGTGCCGTGCTCCCATACTAATTGCACAGAGACCTACGATATTCATCGCTACGAACACCTACCACGGCAGCAACAAATCTGGAGAATCAATCCCATATTTTACACACAGCCCGGCGATGACTGGGAGAGCATAGAGTATGTGGATATAGCCATCTTTTCGACCGACATGCCACCGCAAGTGATCGACTGGGCAGACGAGTTCAAGGAACAATTCACCAATCTCGTCCTAAAAGGCCGCGAGATCAACTCCAAGCACACGGATCTCACCCAGGTGCTCGCCGAAATCGATAACAAACGGAAGCTACATGCAACGCAGCACTGCCTCGTGTGCAAAAGCCAAAACTCGGTCTGCCCGCTTGACAAAGCAATCAAGGGGGACGAACAGGTGGCGGCGAACCTGCGATCCGAGGGCCTGACGCTGTCGGTAGAGTTCAAGAGGTTGTGGGCCGACGTGAACAAGAGGGTGGTGAGGTATATGGTCATGGAGCAGGTTAATGAGATTTTAAGGCTGAGAGGGATAACATGAACATGATGGATGCAATGAATAAGGCCTATGGCGTTGTCTCTGCTTTATGATTCTAGTGGTTCTAGAAATGATGTTATGCGTTTAGAGTCTGGGGCAGACTTCTGATTTGGATACCTATAGGAGTAAGTCGCTGTATAGAAGTGTTTCTTCCTTTTCTATGGACAACTGTTCCAGTTGTTGATACGCTGGGTGTACTCAGGAACAATACAAGTTGTCAATAGGCAAATATCCCTTTGTTTTTAGACATACATATATGCTTCGTTCATTGTTCTTCGAATATTGAGCATGACACCAAGTACAACCAAACATGCGGCTTTCCCGGTACCAACGCGCTTCTCAATCAGCACAATTCATTACGTCTATAACAGTTCTTGTTCTTATCCACTCCACAGACATTAACTATGATAGGGAGACACCTCTTCGCCACTCATATACACGCCAATCTTTGATCTCTTGTTCATCACATCTGTGATGAACTATGAACATTTCCGTACTATGCCCGCATCGGTCACAGTTTTCCGGACACTGTTAGATACTGTCCTTAGTTCCCCGCGGAAAAGATCACATCTCATTGTCTTATCCAAGACACTCCTCTTTTCTTCCTCTCCCGCCGCGGGTATCTGATCAAATACTGTAAGTCACTCGAGGCAGCAAGAGACAAATATGGAACGGCACACTCCAAATGACCGGCCGTATAGGTCCCACCTCCGGCCGGCCTGTCTCCCGTGTAGGAAGCGGAAATCTCGGTGCCAGTCTGAGGCCTCCTCCGAGACATGTCTCATGTGCCGGGCGCACCGCACCGACTGCGTGTTTCCCTCCGGACCGAGTGGGACCCCGGGTGCCCGGCGTCGGCGGCAGACCCGGTCGTTCGGGGCTTCTACTCGGCGTAGCACGGTACCCCCGTCCGCAACAGACGCATCGGCCCATGAACAGTCAGGTCCTAACCCGGAGACGAACTCACTTGTTAATCAAGTTTCCGTGCCAATATCCAACACCCCTGTTGGTGTCGGCCAAGGTTCTTCAAGAAGTAGAGAGTGGCCACCGCATCAAGAGACTCAACAAAATGAGTCCCCCCTGGCACTAGGGTCAAACGACGAGCAACAGCACAACCTCCACATTGTTGGACCGGCAGTCACGTCGGACAACCAGGTCTTGTCCGACTACCTATCCGCAATGCCCAGTGCAACGCGAGGCTCCAGGATGGTCATTCCGGTGCCGGGCAACAGATCCCGGCCTGTCTTGTTCACCATGGTGCAGAAGCAGCCGCTGGGACTCGACTCGAATCGCAGCCTTCCCGCGGAAAAGCTTCAGGTGGTTGAGAAGGTTCTGGAGCCTTTCATGGCTGATTTACTAGACGTGTAAGAGCTGTAACAAGTGAGCGCTGGCCGGGGCTGACATTATGTAGCTATTTTGAGAAAGTCAACTCATCCTTTCCTCTTCTAGATGAGACGTCTTTCCGCCGGCAGTACAGTATAAACAAAGATGGGATATCTCCTGCTCTTCTGGCAAGCTTGTATGCGCACTCGATGACCTTCTGGGGCAGCTCTCCCAGTCTCTCTCGCCAACGACGCCCTGATGGGCGCTTCATCTGGAACCTTGCCACAGAAGCTACGTACTCGCAGCTGTATCGGTCTCCAGGAATGTCAATTATCGAAGCAATTCTGTTGAATGTGGGCGGACGGCCGACTACTTCTCTCATCGGCAATGGTGTGCTGCTTGGGTCTGCTATAGCCATGGCTCATTCGCTTGGGTTGAATCACAATCCAATGCCTTGGGAGATACCACAGTCTGAGAAGAATCTTCGGATGAGAATTTGGTGGGCTTTACTAGTCCACGATAAATGGTAAGATATCGCCATCGGTGTAGTGATTGCTCTAACACGGGCACAGGACAAGTCTCTCCCACGGGACACCCCCACACATCTCAAAGATGCAATATGACGTGCCTTCACCTACAATAGAGAATCTCTGTGAACAAGGTTCTTCGGCAGAGAAAGTATTAAAAGCTTCCATCTATGTGGCTCTCGTTGGATTAACTGACGTCTTGGATCTGCACCTGACGCACATCTATCAGCTGAGGAAGACGGATGAACTTGGAGATGTTACTCATCTGGAGCTCGCTCTCAACAACTGGATTGACTCTATGGGTGACAGAGTTCGCCGGGTCATTATTCGTGGGACAAACCTCGACATCCCAGGCGCCCCGAATCTGCGCTTGGCCTATCTCACTGTCCGGCTTCTGCTCCAGCGGATCGAGCTAGAGGCCGAGAAGCGTATCTCCGACGCTGGAGATGGTCGCTTACTGAACTGCTACATGGAAGCTCGAAGAACGTCAGAGGAGATGCTCATATTGACTCAAGAATTGCAACCTGAGCATCTTGCTGATTTCTGGTTACCTAGCAGTGCCTTTTCGTTCCCAGCCGCCGTGAGCTTTCTCCTGAGGTGCGCTCTGGAGACGGAGAATTCCCCCTCTGGTCTTTCACAAAGCAATTCACTAAAGATTGCCTCTGATCTTCTCACGGCTCTCCGATCTCACAAGGAGGAGCATGCCTGGGATCTTGGCGACATCTGCCTTGCGCAGCATACTGAGGTTGTGGACAAGCTCCTGGCCATGGTGCCTCCCGAGGAGCCTGGGCCAGACGGGGCTTCAGATTTCTCGGAATTTGCTATGCTTGATCCTTCTTTTATCGATCAGTTTCTTCCGAGTCTATGGGATCCCCTGCAAAATGCTTGGTAGAGACTCGGTTTCCCGCGGGAAAGCCAACAACGCGTTTCGTGTAATACAAAGAGTCAAGATCTATTCGCTCACTATGCCTCCTTTGTTATCTGGAGGCCAAGAACCATGTATGCCCCTGAATACTCTGTTTTATCAGTCAGTGCACTGACCTGATTGGAACCCGAACAGCCGTCCTTACAACCCCCCCAGGAAGTGCTCTCGGTTTGTCACCCTAGAGACAAGAGAACAAGAAACCATCTCACTTGGCTAAGAAACGGGTTTCAATGATGCTCATAGTCCCTTATCTATGAATTAGTAGATGGTCTCTCCTCAACGGTAACCGTGACTCTGAAATTGGTCGGATTGACTACGTGATATGATGACGGCCGTGAGAAAGATGACAGAATAGCAGGAGGATCAAAGCCAGAAAGAAAGATTCCTAGACAAGAGACTCAACGGAAAAGCTTCAACATGAAAGCGCAACATGCTAGGAAAACAACCATCGAAGAAAACTCAATACATATCGCCCCAAGCGCCGAACTCCTCCCAAACAAAACACGTCTCTCTAAACGCCTTCGCTTCCCTCGCCTCCCTAGCCAATCTGTCTTCATCGAATACGATATCCAGCCCGTCGAAAATGTTTTCCTCCTCTGCGTACACTGTCTCGCGATCGAGAGTCCCTTGGACGTAGAGCTCCATGCACCCGCCGCACGGCTGCCTCGTGTGTTTGATGCACTTGCAGACGTCGCACATTTCTCGTCGTCGATGCTCGATACGCGTGAGACTCTTGTTGCTGCAACCCATCATGGCCACACACCGCTGGCAGCGCATCTTCCACGCCGTGTCTGGCTCCTTCTCCGCCATCTCGAGCTGCTTCCACGGGAACTTTGCCTTTGGGCGGATGCGGAAACACATGTAGCAGGGGAAATTCTCAATGTTGGAGAACTCCAGGTCTGCCACGTCCTTTGCCCACTTGTCCCGGACGAAGCGGTAGCGGGTAGGTAGAGAGACCCAGCTGTTTGGCTTGACAACGTCGTTGAGGTTGTAACTAGCTTGGGCAAGACGAAGAACATCGTGAAAGTCCAGGAAGGAAGCAATGTTGAACATGATGTGTGTTGGGAGTGTTTCCAGTCCTTGGCATTCTCGTCGAGGAGACTTTGTGCAGAGGGCCAAGGCCTCAGCGACCTCGTCCGCGCCAGAACTCTCATCGAGAAGATTCCCCTGACATTTGGTAGACTTTGTCTGATATCGACAGCAGTTGTGACAAAAGTAGTACTTTATGTCTCTTGTCCCGTTCCAGATACCCTTGCCGTGCTTATAGTGCTTCAACTTGCCAGAGCAGTCAAGACAGAAGCGATTCTGCCACGCATCCCGGCCAAACCAAGCAGGACGTCCAAACTTCTTCTTTGGAAAGAAACGAAAGCACTTGTAGCAGGCGAATAGCTCCTTTCCAATCTCTCGAAAGTGACGATCCTGGTTCTCGCAAAAGTCGGCGACTTCAGACCTGGAGAGGATGGCGATGGGGTCGAGAATCTGGTGGAAGAATCGGTTTGTGGAGGCGAGGCTGACGATTCCTGGGTAGTCGAGCTGCTTTGCTACTTCAAAGTGAATGTCAAAGGGCAGGCTTTGGAACCTGAGGGGGTTGTTGGGGTCCATCTTGGCTTGGATTGCCAGGTATGGCGGTTCAAGTCCAAGTGAACTGATGGTTGATGCCGTTGAACCTTGATGTAGCTGCTCAGGGTTGATGTGTATGGGTTGGTTGCTCAGTTGTTGTATCTTGTTGTGTATGTTTCCAGTGCTGAACGACGAGGTTACGTATCATGACTTTGTTGGTGTAACCCATGTGTGTCGCCAGTACAAATCAGGGCATGAATCGAAACAAAAGTAGAAAAGCTGGTATATACAGATCTTGAAAAAGTGAATGCGTTACATCTTGAGATACTCACACTCCCGTTTTCCAAGCTTCTTTTATAATAAGTATCGATGCTAAGGTTGGCCCCCATCGCCGCCTGACTCACACGGCACATGTGTTCAACGACCATGCACAGTTTGGCTCAGGCCTAAAGAAATAGGCACTGCAGCCTAGAGATGATACTATTCCTCTACTAAAGTACCAATCACCTTTCGAGTCATTCGCGGGCACTATGTTGTCGTCTTACTCAGGGTGGCTGGGGTGGGCCGGGATATAGGCAGACGATGCTAAAGGCCCTTGGCAGCGGGAGTGAGTCTGGATCATGACAATGCCTGAGATAGAGGGTAGAAGTAATCAACTAAGATGCCTAGTGACAAGATGTTGTGGTTAGTGGTATGCGTACCTATCGCATAATAAGGAAAGGGATAATTTTGAGAGGCTTCAATTTGTTATCTATTTGCCAGTGCAAGCAGCAAACAAACAAAGAAGAAATCATCGGCTTGGATCGCGTTCATAGACCACACGCACACCAAAATGCAGTCTCACACCACAATTATCATTGTACCTGCATCCGGTGGTAAGACCAATATCTTTTCCGATCCTCGGCCTTTCAGGATGACTCAGTGAATGGCAGAGCATACTCAAGCTCCTGTCCGTCCTCACTACATCGACCTAGGTACTCTAGGAACTTGGTCGCATGAAGTTGCCATCCTCCAATATGGACCCCGAGCTGTTCTCGCCACACTGCCCTCAAGTCTCTCCTCTAGCCGTGAGCACCTCTCCGGGAAGGCCATATGAGTGAGCTCCCTCGGTGCGCACGCGGTCAAGCCCAGTCGCCAGCCCAACCGCCGCCTTCATCCATACCAAGACCAGTCGGGTGAATCCTTTCGCCCCCTTTGTGGTCAAGCGAAGGGTTACACGCCCACCAACCGGGTCTTTGTCGATGCAGTCATGCTTTAGTAGTACTTCAAACAGCATATCATTCGACACCGTTTCGAGTGTTGTATCAACAAGCCTTGGCGGAATCATCCTTGTGTGAAGGTCCAGGAAGGTCCAGCGCCGGTCTAGGCTCCGTGTTCCATCCAAGTGGTCTGTCGTCATCTATGCGCAATGCGCGTAGTGAATCTCGGTTGGTTTTGTCTGTTGGCCATCATACTTGCGTTTGCGATCCTCTTGTTGACCTTTCTTCGCATTGGTGAGTCAAATCTAGTAATCCTACCCGGCAGGGTTTTCAAGTAGCGAGAACTGTTGAGCGACCAAGATAAAGACAAGAAAATATGTGGAATTAGCTATAAGACTGGGGTATATAAAGTCGTTACTCATAAAGTTCAGCATCAAGTGAACATGTCCAACGTTGCTCCAATGATATCCTACTTAGAGGATGAAATGCCCCATTCCTGGGCATATCTGCTGTAATTCCATATACGAGCGCTTCTCGCTCGCACCCAATTTCGGTTTATGTGATTGAACAAAGGAACAGGTGGTCGTGTCGTCGTGTGGTGGTGAGTGGGCTATGCCCGGTATTTTTGAGTATCGGTCGTCATAATACTGCTCTCTTTATATCGAGAGAGGAAAGGTCGTCGACTGGAAGGTATGGGGACGCTCTCGCTTTGAGCCGACGGTGTAGCTTAACCCGCTTGACAAGAGCCATGATGCAGACTCCAACGACCATGAGGGCTTCGATGCTGAGGAGGGCGATATAGACGATGTTGAGAATCTTCTGCTCGCGCAGATAGGCAAAGGTCGACATGCTGCTGGGCAGCGGAGCTGAACTTGGGACGAGAGGCATGGGAAGGAAAGTCTAGATTTGTTGCATTCTCTTCTTTTTTGTTGGGATTATCGTCAGTCGCGTGTCTCGATGGGCAACGGGGGGCTCGCCACTCTCACCTTTGCCCTCGATCAACAATCAAACTCCAGGCGCCTCGCAAGACTGAAAATGCAATATTCGCTCTCGCAAAAGAGAAAGTGTGGTTGTGTAAAGAAAAAACTCTTGGGTGGCGGTGTGGGATAGTATATCATCAGCGCCAGAGAGAGAGAGAGTCGGGGGAAGGGTTCCAGTTCCTTTTAGTTTGTTTCCTTGGCGCCGAAACGAATGGAGTCGCCCCCATGGATGGTGTGCTCCTTTGCAAGGCCTATTTTAATGCTAGGGTTGCAAAAATGCAGTGCCGTCCGGGGAGGGGAACGACCGCTTTGACCGCCTGGATGCCCGTGTTGGTGTAGGATGGCCGTTTAAATGCGAGGCAGATGGGCAATAAGCCTTTGATCAATGCAGTGAGATGCGCAATTACCGGCGGGACGAAAGGCAGATTGTGGCCTCATTGTCACCTTTTCGTTCGAGCCTCTTGCAGACAGAAGAGAAGAAGAGAGGAGTCTTGCTGGTGCAGGGATTGCCTGATCCTAGTCTCGGGCGAGGCGATCGCCAACCTTTTTTGCCCTGTGACCAACTTGCTTGTCCCCCCAACGCTCGTAAACCGCAGTGGGCTTGCTCTAAGCTTGGCCAGATGAGGAACCGACAAGAACAAGGCTGGCGGGTCTCAAGCGGGCTCTCCGTCGCGTGACAGCGTTGCAGTTGTATCCATGTATCCTGTGGCATCATGGGAGAGTTTCTGGCCACCGTGACATGATGGCATGAAATTTCCCCTGAAATGATCGAATCTATGCTGCAGAGATGATAAGCGAGGGTTCAGACATGGCCAGATGAAATGGAAGGGAAGGGGAGGGGAATGTCATCAATAAAATTCCCGCTTGTGGCTCTTGCATTTGATGAACAGGGGTTCATGGGTTAAGATGGAGTCGTTACCTCGCAGGCGGTGGCTGGATAAAGGCGGTGATGAGATGCAGTATCCGTCACTCCCACCAAGAGACCGTCATCATTCTTTTGCAATAGCGGAACATCAAGATAAGCTCAAGGTCAAAACGAAACCGAAATGCTTTGCCTCGAAGCATCACAAGTTACGCGTGTCAAGACGCGCAACCGACACATCGCGTGTCTCATCCGCGTGTGGTGAGTGTGCCATGTAGATGACGCCGTCGGGTGGGCATGAAGAGAGGCTGTATGATAGAGAGAACCTCGGGAATGGGTGCATGTTGCAGATAAACCACCATCGTAGAGGGGGTCTGATGCGCAGGAAGGGGTCTTTCACATGTCAGGGCCAGACGTCCTCATGCGTCCTTGTTTGGTTGAGATTGTCTCATTGCCTTTGCCACGCAACGTAAGGGATGCGTTCCTGAGCGAGCAATCATCAGTGACAGCTGCTTCTCCAACGAGCAGTTGATCCCAACATTTCTGTAAAGACATAAGAGGGTACTTGCAGACACGCGGCCCTATGCTGTGCAGCCACGTACTTACCTAACACACACATCCTGCACAGCCACGCCTGCACCGCCCATCATGCGACCAACGTGTCGATGACGTCGCCCTCCCCCGCATCATCCATCAACAGCTGCCTCCCTCTCAACTGAGTCCCTCTCCAAGCGCCCAAACAAGCTCCCCACCAACTTGACCAAACACGCCTTGCCTCCCGTCATCACGATCCAGGTTGTGGTGTCGTCATTCCTACAAGTTTCCGCGTGTTATTATAAAAACCCTTTGCCGCGTCGCAAAACTCAAGCCCTCCAAGCCAACTTAGATACCCCTCCATTACCCCTCCTCACAACATCCATTCCATTCAACAACATCACCATATATCATCTACTTCCCTAACAGACACATTCACCATGGCTTCCAACGCTACCGTTCACGTCAAGAACATTGCCATCGCGACCAGCGACAGCGAGATCAAGGACTTTTTCAGCTTCTGGTAAGTTCATGATGCTCACTAGCCACATGGCATCACGGACCTCCACTAACCTCGGCCACTAGCGGCAAGATCGCTGATCTCAAGGTCACCACTGAGGGCGAGACCAAGTCGGCCGACGTCACTTTTGAGAAGGAGACGGCCAAGAAGACTGCTCTTCTCCTCCACAACACCCAGCTCGGCCCCAACCACCTCGAGGTTACCAGCGCCGGCGAGGATGTCGACGATGATGCTGCTCACCCCACCAAGAACGCCGACCGCGACTCCGACGAGATCACCCAGGAGGAGAAGCCCCGTGCTCGCATCCTGGCCGAGTACCTCGCTCACGGCTACGTGATCGGAGATGCCGCCATCCAGCGCGGAATCGAGCTGGACACCAAGCACAATGTCTCGAACCGCTTCCTCACCACCCTCCAGAACCTCGACACCAAGTACCACGCCACCGACCGGGCCAAGGCCACCGACCAGAGCTACGGCATCACCCAGCGCGCCAACACCTTATGGCTCGGCCTCAGCTCGTACTTTGAGAAGGCCTCCCACACCCCCACCGGCAAGAAGATCGCCCAGTTCTACACGGATAGTAGCCGACAAGTTCAGGAGGTCCACGCCGAGGCTCGACGTCTGGCTGACCTGAAGAAGGAGGAGGCCGGTGGCAGCGCCTACAAGGCCGCAGGACTCGAGAAGGTGTTTGGTAAGGAGAATACCTCTGGTACCACTGCTCCCGAGTCGGGTCCTGGTGACTCCACCGGCACTTCCACCCAGCCTGCTCCTACGGAGAAAATTCCCAACGTCAGCGCCCCCGAGGGTGGTGAGAAGCACTAAATATCATGAAACGACGATGATCATGAAAACGGTTGATGAGAATGGGGATTGTTGGGTTTGACAAGATAGTCCTTTGTTGCTTTGTAACGAGTTATCACCTTCAAGCATGGCGCACGTGCAACATGATTTCAAATTGATTCCTCGATCATGGTTTATTAGACTACTTAATACGGTGATCCATCATGCTGGCCATTCGTCAATTGATCCTTCCCCCAACATTAACAATCCGACTACCACATAAGCTTTACAACATGAAAATCACTCTTTCTTGAAGCCCTTGGCGAATTTTTCTTTTAGGATATCCTCGGTGATAGGCTTGGGGTTCGACACGAGGTTCTACAACTGTGTCAGTGTTGTAAACTTGGGTGTCGTAGCTTAGAGGGACTCACATCAAGTTGACTCTTGGGGTCCTTGTACTCTGTCCTGTCGAGGCCGCCCTTTCCAGATCCAGTAGGATCCTGTAGCTGGCGACCGCTCTGGCCCTCAGGAGAAGGAGACTGACGACCCTCGGGCATGTTGACTGTTGTTCTTGGTGTAGAGTTGGAAGGTTGGACGAGGAGTGTAGTTGAGTAAAGACGTTCGTTGAAGGTTGAAGAAGTTGCAACGGTATTGAAACGGCGTCTCTTAAATACAGGAGCAAGGGACGGAGCTTGTGCCGACTACGGAAGAGATGATTGAACGTTGACGTCGAGGCGCGAGTGTATGCCGTCATAGGGAGGATTACATCATGACGACAGATCGAGATGGTCTCTACGGATCAATCAATGGCTGAAATGTGACGATAAGATTGCATTCATCCGGAATAGGAATTCTAGGCTCTTGATGGTCTAGTGCCGGCATTTAAAACCTTGGGGGTTGGCCGATTGGTGTGAAGCTCACAAGATGCTTGTACTACCTACTGATATGGAGCTTGGGGTTTGGTGGTGAGGTTGGTAGATGACCGGGCAATTTCCCTGGCCATGCAATGCAGGACTATATGCCGGCAATTGAAATAAAACGATGGCAAGTAGTCCTTAATACTCTATGCATGATACCCGGGCGAATTAATTATTCATGCCTTTGGCTAATCCTGCCCAGGTATTGACTCGTAGAAGCCTTGTCGTGGAACAATGACGCATACAAAACTCTCCACGTATCTCAAGGCCTCACAACGCCCTGATTGACTCAACAACAGCAATCTCAGCTCTTCATCACGGCTGTGACAGGGCGACTCTAAGCTCACATCACGGCCCAAGCAACAACTGTCACCGAGTTTCAGGGGCTCTGGCAGACCAGTCGGAACTCTCGAGTCGGTCCAGGGGACAGCCCCAGCAGCCTGTTTTAGCGTCCGCCTCATCCGTTCCAGTGGTGCCAGCGGCCCGCTAAACCCCGCACCCACGGGGGGAACGCGCGCCCGTAAGGCTCGGGTTCAGGGCGGTCGAGTCCCGTTGTCAAACTGGACGCGTCGGGCTTCGGCTTTCCTCTCTTCATGATAAACCGCCGTTATCCTCCCTTGAGCATCTTTTCAACTTGACCACAAGCGATACCTCCACTCTGCAACATCGAGAAGCAGCTGTAGCTCCAGCTTCGTCACCGGCATGCCGGATCTCAACTCGGTTCCCCCTTCGCCTCATTCTCTCGCGGCCTCTCGCCGCCAGTCTACGAACCAGATGGCTGCTCCGCCAGTTCCCCCCTCGCCGTCCCTCAACATCCTCCCTTCGAACCAGAGCGCCGTCAACCAGTCCCAATCTCCTTCTCTCCCATCGCCAGTCCTAACGGCTTCACAACCGCCTTCACATACCTCTATCGTTCCCGGATCGGCTGGGGAGCATGGTGTTGGACCTGGCCCTGGGCCACTGAGACATCCTCGACCCTTGACCGCCGCGGAGCTCCATCTCCAGCTCGAAAAGGAGCAGGAGGCTGTGGTAAGTAGAGAACAATACGCAAGCTAGACCTCCAGCATCTAATATTCACCATAGGTCAACCGCCTGACTCGAGAGCTCTCCCTTCTCCGAGCTGCCCAGAACGCCTCGGTCGTTTCAAACACATCGTCCACCTCGGCCGCAAACTCGTCCCATGATGTCGCCGAGCAATCCCTCCTCTCCGGATCAGGCTTCTCCATCCCGACCGCTCGCCATCAGCGAACATCATCCACCGCATCTCAGAGCTACGGCAATCAGCAGCTGTCGTCGTCCTACGAGGCACGGATTCATGCCCCTCGCCCCTCCTCGCACGCTACCCCTCTCTCACGGCAGAACAGTTCCGCCTCTCGCAGGAGCCAGACAAACTCGCCCGGACCGCAACACAGCCTTGATCCTTCGAGCTACTTCCAGCATCAGAGGATCCCTGCGCCCACGTCGATACCCCCGAGCTCGGTCGGCGCAACGCCGGGAAGCGTCAGCGAGCAACTGAGCCCCGGCATGATGCCAGGAACGATGCGATACGAAGAGACGGCGTTTTACAGAAATGAGCTCGAGACGGCCAAGAGGGAGAATGATGCCCTGAAGCATCGGATCAGAGAGCTGGAGAGGCAAGTCCGCCAGAGGAGGACGAGCGATGCCAGCCGACCGAGGAGCGAGAGTGTCAGCACCACTGCCAGCTTCAGCGTCACCCCGGCCGGAGGAGTCAGCATCGCAGGACCCCGAGACGGAAACCTCATCCGACCGGGAGGTGAGCGTGAGCGAGGAATGACGACGCAGAGTGTGCTCAGCGTGGCCAGCGTTGGTGTCGGCGTTCCAGAGGAGGAGCTCAAGGTCGGCGAGAGTGCAGCCAGTGCCGGAGTTGCCCCGAGTGCGCAATGATTGGAGGCTCTAAGTGTCGTTACGCAAGGCTCGTAGATAGCTCTGCTTTTGGTGGTGGGCTTGGAATGAACATGAAATCACGACTGGGTATGCTGGTATTGGCGTTGGAGGAGCTTTAGAGTCACAGGAAGAGCTCTATAGATCTTTTTCTTTCACGAAGCAAGTGCTTAGATTTTGGTATTGCAACGACTGCCTTGGTCCGACTGTTGTTTCCAAACGCCGCTTTCTCGATCATCGAACCCATCCCATCCTCCATTACCGAATCTCTGTCTCGGCTTAGCCTATCAAACTTGATCTGTACATTGTCTGCAAGTGAAATGCATCCCGTCGTCCTTTGGCCATTCCTCGGATACGGAGGCTGCCTTCTGGGCCGCTGTCCCCCAGTTACGACTTTTACTGGGCATCCATTCGTTGAAGGGATCCAGAGACGGGTCCTTATTGTTGATAAAGTCGAGGACGAGCCGCTCAGGTATGATTCGGGGCTTCTGTGCTCCAAAGCGCCCTTCATATGAAGGGAAAACGAGGAAACGATGCAGTTTGAATTTCTTCGCCTTTGCTGCACCCCTGATGACCTCGACAATGTTCTCGTTGGCGGAACATTGGTGAAGAAGAATATGCTTCAGAGTCTTTGCATGATTTCCCATGAAGTCTATGAAGAACTTGGGGCATGATAGACTGGCAAAGGTGATCTTGATGGTGTGCAAGAACTTCCATCTGCAGGCGAGAAACGCGGTCAACATCCAATTCGATTCTGTTGTTGGTCTGAGATAGGTTCCAGTTGGCCTAAATCTCAAAGATAACTCGCGAATATTGACAGCATCTGTTAGAAAATATCGCACCATGGCTTCAGCGATGTACGACGTCTTCCAAACACCTCCAGCCGAATCAGCCCGAAGGTCCAGCCGGAGGAGCTTCCCCAATGGCTTTTCCCAAGGCATGGCAGGGGGCCGGGAATGAAGGGGAGATTCTGTTGAGGCCAAGCGTCTGAGATACCTCCTATACCCTGGTATGATGGGGACACCTGGTTCATCCCCACTAAACACGATGACTACGTCGAGGAGAGGTCTGGCAGGGAACGAGGCAGGGAACGCTGTGAGTTGGCCCCCTTCGGCTTGTAGGCACTCGTAATTGAGCCATTTCATGTAGTTCAAGGGATCTTGACACCTAAACGAGGTGATTCTCGACTGTGGTCTGCACATGGTGGGCCACAAGGCAAAGACGAGCCCATCTATCTCGTCTCTCTCCGGGTCGAGGTCCGGGGGGCCAAGCTCCGAGGCAAAGGTGTGCAGGTTGGGCATGGCATCAACGCTCAAGAAGAAGTGATGGCGGAACTCCTTAATATAGTCTTCATTGCCAGTCCAAGTGTTGACATGGCCGTAGTAGTCATCGTGCGTATCGCGTGTGCCGCGGGTAATCCAGATCAATTGTTGAATGAGAGGGGCGAGGTGAGGCGATAAGGCTATGCCTTGAAGTCTTTTGATGTGCTTTTCAGCAAAGTTGACTTTGACAGTGTGAAAGAGACGAGGGAGTACGAAGGGCTCGAGGAAACGCCAGCATAGGCGGGTGGCTTTTAGTGACGAGGGAGGGAGGTCCTTGAGGATGTGGCGGATGATCTCAGGGGGAAGTTGCTTCATTGTTGAGGTGGCGAGTTTGCGTTTTGGCAGACTTGGTGATTTCTACGTCTGTGGTTGAATCACTCAGGAGAGGAAGTAGAAGATGGTGAGCAGCAAGCAGTCGAGCTTTTGAACAAAGGGGCAACACTCACGATAGAGATGCGACAAAGGAGATGGATGCCATGTTCTGTTGCCGTGAGGGCGTCGGGTAACAACATAGCAAAGAGATTACAGGTCATGTTCATATCACAAACGAAGGGTTGTGAATTCTTTTGTTTGTTTGTGTGGAAGCGAGTGATGTATGTTTCCGCCTTGAATGGCTTCGGGAAGCTGCATGTAATAAGGTGGCCCGCTTGACCAACTGCGCATTGCCATCGGCAAGCTGCCAGGTACATGGTTAAAATGTATCAAGTTGATGATGGAAACTGGGATGAGGAGAGGAAACAATAGGCCTTGCTAGGCCCGCTGTTTGGCTCTCACTGAAGCAACACTTGTGCCTCAAACTCACGATATTGCCCTGTGGTACGCTTGCTGCTTGGATGCCGGCTACCTCTTCACATTAAATCTCAACGTCTTTATCCTTCAAGTTTCCCTGTTCCGTAGGCAGCTCGCAGTTGCGTCTGGCTATCCGTTTGCCAGCCTGCGTTTGTGCAGGAAGGGCGTGTCTTTGACTGAATCTGACCAATGCCAATACCGAAACAAAAGATTCAAGACACGGAACACGCATGAAAATAGACAGTAATTTGTGATCAACATACAAGGATACTCCAGTTAGCTCCAGCAGGCTTTTGTTCCAGCTCAAAGACATCCGTCAAGGCCGTATACATGATGGCTGACCGATAACAACCCTGACAAAGAAGATGACCCAGAAAGAAATGGTACAAGTGACTTCCTATAGCTCCCAGCAACAAACATGGTTGCTTGTGCAGACAACAAAGGATAGCAGGTCCCCAAACTATCCAGATTGCCCAAAAACTCCTGCATGGTACTCATATCCCCGTAACAATGTCGCAGTCGGCCAAGATTCATTCGTGTCTCTTTCTCTTAAGACGTCGTCTCTCTCCATCATCGGTCGTTTCGTGACTGGGCGTCAACGCGGGTGTCCGCAGCGAGTTGTTTGTCTCGTTGATCAGAACAACACCGGCCTCCTTCAGCACCGAATCAACGTCCTTCTCGACCCATCGGGGCGAGGTTGCTTTCTCTGACAGGGATTGTAGACGTTGAATCGTGGCTTGATCCTTGAGAGACGGTACGATCTTGTAAGCTGATTTGATGGCGATGCTGGAAACAAGGGCCTTGCGCGTCTTGTTGCGAAGGACTACGACCAGCTTCTCGATCTGCTTTCGGTAGCTCAGTGCCTCTTCTTTCAGGTTCTTAATGCGCTGTTGAGAGGACTCTTGTTTCGCCTCCAGGGTCTCGATGTCTTGCTTGGCCGCGATGAGGTTCTCGTCAGAGACGCGATAGCTCTCCTTCCATTCCTAAAGAAGTTCATGAAGCTGCCGGATTTCGACGTCCTTCTCTGTTAGTTTCTTCTCAAAAATCTCTCGCAGATCTTTGAGATACTCTATCTCGATCTCAGACACCAGCTTGTGGTCGCTTAGGCTCTTGATCTCTTCCTGTTGACTCTTGCACTGCTCTCTCAGAGTTGCCGTCTCGGCAAGAGCATCGGTAACACCTGCTGACAAAACATCAAGGGGAATCTTTCGCGCCATGTTTGCGTTTGCTGTGTTCAAAGAGTGCGAGGTGAGGAAGGAAAGGTAATGCGGGATAACGCGGGTGCCCTGGTGAAGTTAGCCACTTAAAGAGAAGGAATATTTGGATAGGGACGGTACCGACGTGTGTGACGCGGCTGGATGCAAGTGTGAGAAGAGAAATCAACAGAGGTTTGTGTCTTGAGGGCCATCTCTGTTGTGTTGACGGGGTAAGTGCAGCTGGCAAGCAGTGCCAGCCCAAGTGCCACTTCACTGGCGGCTGTGAATCATTGGTGAGGCCGAGCAGACCTACCGCGGCCGGACTTTGATTCATAAAATCACAGTGGATTTCATGGTCTTATTTGGTCTTCTCTGTTGTTATCGATATGCTGTTAGAGTAAGTCATGACAATCAACGTCCAGCAAATGCGATGAGCCACAAATCCGCAGCCTTGCCCAGGTATAAGGAGAGGCAATGGACCCGGCTTGAAATGATTTATCGCCTCTACAAAATATCCATATTTTGTATACAAAAATGCTACATTTCTCTCTTATATAGTCATCACTTCTCATGAGGACTTTGTCCCCCTCGCAATCATCTCTCCACTTGGAGGTGTCCGCGAGCTGATCATCAACGACACAACGGTATCTCATCTCCTCACGAGCCAAGGCAGGCTGTAACAAATATGCCAACGGAGTCATGTCCGAAAATACCCTAGCGCGCATACTTCACCGACAGCAACGTGTTATCCGACAGACCGGGCTCGTGCTTAAAACACGAGCGATGTTTCGATCGGGGACCATACAGTCCAACTTCTTCCAGTGGGAGAAGGGGATAGTTGAACCAGGCACTCATGAGCAAGAGACAGTTGAAACGGACGATTTGGAAGTAGGGCTCATCGAACACACCGAGGAATCAAGTCATGAGCCCGACAACGACCCTCCACGCCGTCATCTCATATATGACAAAGTATGTCTCGAAGGCCAACGTCAAGACACAGAGATTTCAGGATATGGCCAGGTAGATCTTGTCCATGGCTGCCAGTCTTTGCTCATTGGTGAGCTTTGCGGGAATGATCATGAACATAACGTTCCAGACTTGCCAGCTCTTACACAAGTCGAAGAGATGTCCTCGACTCTTATATACTACCTACTTCAAATCACTTGTCTAAGAACAACTCTTGAATCCCCAGTCAACATTACCTGGTTCGTAACCTGGCATACTGAGCCAGGCTGGGGCATCGTTCGTCACATGGGTTCCGGACGCTCCACGAGGGCAGATGGGAAGGCTCTCGCCCTGGGTTGTATGGTGCTTCGCGGAAAGGATACAGCATCGAGGCGATCCTGGAATGGCCTACTGCTCAAGGAGTCACCGCCACATGTTCCGTTTCAACCCCCAAATGTGAATTCTCTGATCTCTTTTCAATTCAACAACAAGGGACTCGAGGCAAAGGTCTCTCGCCGCCGTCGCGCTACGGACGATCCCTTCTCTGAGCTACGTAATCCAAAACTATATTATATATACGCGACAGCAAGGAGTCAAACGTCTGGGCTGATCAGACGCGGCGTCTCCAAAGAATGGCGGGCCTATCCTCGAAGCATACAAAACCCGCTCCTCGAAGGTACCATCTCTCAGTACCTTTATCAGTTCAGTATGCAGAGAGCCGAGAAGTCCAGAAGTCCAGACACGCACGAAGCTTTGGGTCCGATATAACGATCGAAGTCAACGCATGATCACACCCAGGAGCCGCTCTCGTGCACTTCCATGCCATGCTTCTTTGTACCAACCTTGATTCGCCCGCTGGAGGAACGATAGAGTTGCAATACGAGTGTCCAACCCCCCAGAGCAAACAGGGGTCTCTTCTTTTTGCCATCGCAATAAGCTACAGTAGACCCGCGAACCTACTCCCCCTCCTCGAGTACATCTGTATATATATTCTTCTCGTCACAGTGGATTCTTTTCGATCATCCTGGATATCGTGACATCAACGATGATAAGGCCTAGCTCTCGAAGTTTCCTCCGGTAGTCACAGGAGCATCAACCAACTTCTCGTCAGGGCGACGCCAGAGATCGATAACAAGGACGAAATTCCCATAAGGTTCTACCTAATGATAATGACTATGAGCGCGCTACCGCTCCAAACCATCTAGCTGCGAAGTCAGACCTTGAGCAACTGCGGCCCCAGCTCACAGGCAATATATAGCAAATCCTGAGCAGATCCCGCTGCGGGCGCACCTAGAGATGCTGGCTATTCACAAGACTCCTACCAGCGAGTTCAATCGTTCACAGCCTATGCTCTCTCTCGACTCTCTTCTGTTATACCCCGCCTTCTGGTCGGCCTTCTACTGTCGGTTTATCAAGCCAGGTGCCGTCGCCTTGCCTGATTGCGTCTCATCCACGCGTCCCCTGAGAGCTGGTGACGGCCCTGCCACCAACAGCTAGAACAATATCTTACCGAAGAAGTGCATATAAGTCCTTACCGTGTGGCAATATGATCGGCTTCCTATATATCAATGCATGGACAGAGTCATTTGCGGGTCGATAAGCACCTGCTTGCCCATCATGCCGCCTCAGTTTTGTCCCTCCTCGGTTCTATATAGATGTGCTGAGCTTTGCCTCGGTGCTCGGAAAGGCAAAAAGGGCAATAGTCTGGGCCCTGGACGAGGCTCTGGACCATGATTTGACTGAGTGTACCTGGGAGCAGGTTGTTCCAGGTGGGCCTCATGCGATGGGAACTACATGCGACCGATTATATATGGGCATTGATGCCCTGCAGGATATATAGAAGTGTTCTCAAGCTCTGCCTGACAGTTTGGAGCTGCACCACCAACGGTTGAGGTCCAACTGCCGACGGTCGAAAGAGATTCTCGAGAGCTTTCGAAGCGTTCACTAACCACGATTTATGGGTGGGAAGAAGGAACGGGTTGAAGCCAAATATTAGCACCTTCGCGACAGATGTCGTCGATTGCTCGGAAAAGAGCGTCATCCACTTCACGAGCTGAAAGCATCTCGCTGGTCAAGAGATCCTTGAGTAAGGTCAAGTCGGCTTCATTCGAGGAATGCTTGGACCCTGAGGCTTTCTGGTCGAGGCGCACATGGCAGTACTGTGATGGGTTCAATGGTCGACATGGAGACTACCATCACATCGTCTAGATGAGTGGTTGGTGCAATTCCCGAAACCCTTACTTTTTGGTATTATTCAATAATCGAGGACCTTTCTACAAGCCATGTAATCGATATGGCTACATATCACCAGCATCTTGTTCCCACTCAATTTAGCCAAATATGTCGAGGCTAGTTTAGATACCAATGGTATCCAGGTAGTCGGTCACCTTTCATTAACTCAGAATTATTTATGAAATTGTTAATCATGGGTATCATTTGTTGAATATCTAAGTAAATATTCTGCATGCCTTGCTTTCACCACCTGTGATCACCTAGCCCTTCTATGATGTATAGGATTCCGCCAAAATGTGCTTTATAGGGAAACCATTGGCGATGGCTGCGCCTTGTAATTGCTTGAGCCAAGGTGCCCCATCACCTTCAGGAACCGGTCGGTGAGAGAGACTACAATCGACAAAGATGGAGTCGTCCAGGTATTGGTAGTCCGATACTTCAATTGCACACTCGGAGAGTGAACCAGGGAAGGGCGAGGCGCTAAGCGCAGCGCAGGTCCAGGCCATTTGCTGCAGAATCTCAATCATAGTGTGCGTCCAGGCTGAGACGCTGAGCCTGATGGAGCCATCTTCGACTTCAACGTGAAGCAGTCGGAGGCCGGGACATAGAAAAGGGTCTTCGGTGCCGTCCCAGATGGACATGCCCGTAAATGCGTGGCCGTCGCAACTGGATATAGATGCTTCCTTGACGGCATCTTCGATACAGCCAAGAAGGAGTAGACCACACTTGGGCCACTGCTTGGCCGTGTACTCTGATATTGTGGTGTAAACGCAATCGTTTGCCGTTCCAGTGATTGCTGGTAATGAGCCCATCTTCACGAGCTGCGGATCTCCAATGCCTTCGAGAGGGCCAAAGAGTTGACACTCAAACTTGAACTGAATGACATGGAAGCCATCGGTAGGTGGTCGAAAGGGTCTCTTTAAGAGGATGTCCCATACAGCTGACTCCATGAGATGCATCTGGACATAATGAGGTGAGACGAGGACCTCACGAATCCTCGAGATTAATTGCCTGGCTGACTCTCCTGTGGTGATATATGTGTGCAGTGAGCGCGCAATCTCATCGGGTGATCCTCTGGGTGAGCGGGCAGGGAATTCTCGATCCCAATAGCTGCATAGGAGTTGCAGGGCGAGAGGAAGATCAATGCCTCGGGCGGTTGTCGACCATGTCGCCGGCCGTCGTGAGATTCCAGGGCCCAACTTTTCCAAGACACAATGCGGCGCCTCAGGCCCGTTGAGTATGAGAATTAGTTGACATATGGGCCCATCGAATAGTTTCTTGATCTGGTCTCTTGAATCCGGGTTGGAGTCACAGTAGAAAGACCATAGCTCATCCCACAGTTCCTTGGTAAACTCGGACAGCAACCGATCCAAGACTCGGTCAATGTTGATGCGGACCTTTTGCTCTGGGAGGTAATAGTGAGTGAGAAGATCGTTGTTCAGGCCATCCGAGAGGGCTGTGGCGAAGGCAGCGACGACTGCGCCTCCGATGAGAGGCGGGACGAGGACCTCGGCATTGTTTGGCGACTGGGCGGTGCGAGGACGTCTGCTCGGCAGAGGAGGCTTGATGCTTATAAGGGAGGCATTCGCAATGTCGGCGGTAGCTTGGTGCTCATGTGTGGTGGAGGACAGGGGCGGGTTCGGAGGGGGCATGTCTAGTCATTGCGGTAGAGTCTAGTTGGGTGGTGAAACGAAGGGATCGAGACGTGAGGTCTCACAGCGAGATCATGTTGAAAAGTCCATTTTCCAGCCAAGAAGAGATAAGAGGGATAAACTCATAGAAAGAGGAGGAACTCCCCGAAAAGAGAAGCAAGAGTTTATTTGCTCTGAGAGTTAACAAATGCGGTCGGGTGTGCGTCGTCAAGCATTGCGTGGCCCGCTGACAAACGGGGTAATTCCATTAGTCGGGATCTCTCTGCTGCAAGAGATGACGCCACCCGACGATGAAGGAGAAGATCAATTTACCGAAAGTATACGAGAGAGATTGATAATGAAAAGAAAGAGTCAACTCTATTGCCTTGTATTGAAGCTGATGCGGCCTCGTCGACGACCTTTCATTCTGGCTGACGTCCTCGCCTCGTGTAAGTGCCTCGCGTCTTTTTTTTGGTGGATAATGGAGTCGAAGGGCGGGATATGAAGGCCGCGTAATGAGGACGCCATGGGGCGATAAATCACACCCCGTCTCCTCTTTCTTCCCCCCTCACGAAACGGATCTTTTGCTAGTGAGATAGACACCCCCGGTCTCGATCTTGTTTGGGTCTGTCGTGTAAGGTAGTTAAGAGAAAGACGAGGGTTTTCGTAAAGGAGAGAGTCGAGGAGACGCATGCCAAGATGTGCCCCTGCGAACTTGAGATGAAGGGTGACAGAAAGGTAGACACCTCACACAGCAGATGCTTGCGTGTATTTGGACCTCATTATTTTGTCATCAAGGCCAAGGGTGTTCCTTGTTCTAACTCTCTCACCAACCTTTGCCCTCAAAGACCACGTAATTGCATTCTCAACTAACCAGCCTCGGTGCCTACGAAAGGAGCAGATCGCAATTACCGTCTGTAGTCGCATTAAGCACGACTTTTAAAACCACTAGACCCTTTCCCTTTGCACCTCCAACGCAAGACCCTTGAGATGGATATTTTCCGCGAACATCCCAGGCGAGCCATTCAGAGAGGAGAGTCATGACGGCTTGCACAGCCTCGCCGAAAAGCTTGGGTCTGAAGCTTAACCTCATGCATGAATGAATGGCCTCCATCTTCCCTGCTTTTTTCAACGGTTTAATGGGTCCTTTACTCGGCCGAAAGAATTACAGAAAAGAACTCGTTCGTCTTGCATGCATCAACAGGCTGTACTCCGGACGTACCTTTGTTCCAGCTCAACACGCCGATCGATCCAATCATGCCAAATCACCAACATTCACACTTTGGCAACCCCTTTTTGAAGAGATGAAATCATTATTGTATTACCACATCGTCCATTTCCATGTCCGTGCCGTGGATTCTATGAGTAAATGAAAGAATCACAATTAATTAATGCAGTAGCCACCCAAAGACATTAGAGCGCCACTATGTCTAACGCCGCCGTAAATCATTGTCATCAACGCTTTTGAACGTGTCGCATTTAAGCAATAGGAGCACAGGCAAATGGGCCCTGCACCTCGCCATTTCTGAATTTCCTTATCTGAGGTTGAGTTAGCACGAGTCCGAGATTAATAGGATGATGATTGCACTTACCACATCGTCAACGCTAGCATATGTGCCACCAACCAGGATGATGATTCCAATGATGAAGATCATTCCGTTGAGAAGACTCTTTAGGATATTCTCCTTAGAATACCACGAACCCTTCCTGATCAAGAGGAACCACATCATGGCGGGGAAATAAAAGGTAAATCCTGAGATAAACAGGGAGGAGGAGATTGATAGCAAGTTGTTGAAGAAGGGAATGGCCTCGGCGATGATCCAAGCGAAAAAGGTGATGAAGATGATCATGAGCAGCCAAGTAGCCCAACCCTTTGGCGTATTGATGTATCGAATGATGGAATTCTTAAAAATTCGCCCGTGGAGATATCGGGCAACGACAATCGTGTTGATCGATCCCGAGATGAAGATGACGGGCAGGGCAATGCCAAAGGTGACCTTACTGACGAGCTCGCCGGCTGAGAGGAGGGCCGGAGACCTTACAGAGGGTCCAACAAAGGCGTAGATAAGACTTCCGGTGAGGGTGTAGATGGTGATTTCGAGGAGGCCGAGGGACCAGATTGACTTGACGAAATCCTTTGGCGTATGCATCTCGTCCATGAAGGAGAACTGGCAGATTGCGAAGCAATACGCAAAGACGATGTTGCTGATGGCGATAAATGCTTCGGTAAAGCCAAGATCCTCTTTAGGCCAGGCTGACCATGGCACGCTGGAAAGTCCGCCATTGTCTCGAGCTTTGATGCCGGTTGCAATGATGGTGGTTCCAACAGCCGCGATAATAGAGGCAAAGTCGATGTAGCCAAGGATAGCAACCTCGGCGAAGCTGGGCGGAATAGCAACCAGCAAGAGAAGAATGGCAGAGACGAGGCCGAAGACGAGGGAGCATGCTCCGTCATCAGTAAGCCTGAGGAAGGCGATTGTTCCTGTTAGGCAGTGCGAGCCAACGAGGAAGATGAGCTGAAGAGAGAACATGACGCTGATCAGCTCGTAGCCAAATCGGCCGTGTCCGAAGCGTTCCATAAGCAATTGACCCGCGTCCGCATAGTGGGAGACGTGGGGAAATGCTAGTTTGACCTGTCCAACAACGTAGGACGTGTAGATGGCGATGAGGCCGATGCCGATACAGAGGATGACGCCGGCGACCATGCCGAGGGTTGCAAAGGCGGCTGGGAGACTCAGGCAGCCCAGGGCGACGGCCTCGACAATGAGGACGACCGTCAACCTCTTCCAGCCTAGACGGTGAAATCGGGCGTTGCCCTCTTCTGCCTTTTGCTGCTCGACGTCTGTGAGGCCGGCGGTGGTGACGAGCCTCGCCGTGTCCTGAGACGTCTGGCGGGATGATGTATTATTGTATGTCATGTTTAGGAGTGTCTTGATGTTGTTTGAATGTGTTGCTGAGGTACAATTGGGTTCTATGTTAACCCGGATCTACATTCTCTTATATAGGCACTTTCATTACGAGGCACAGCAAACTACAAGTTGATGACTTGACCTCGCTCTCGGGCTCGGTGTACAAGCGGCCGAATCCGGGCAAAGACAAGACCGCGCGGTCACGAACATCGTCAGGCGGGAATAGCACGCATAGCACGCAAGTACAAGTCCGCCGTGCCATCGTGAGCGACGTTCTATTCCTGACGAGGTTCCCATGATGGTGGTCGAGATCTGTACAGGGGTTGCGCTCTGCAAATGGGTGATCTGGCGGGTCGACTTGTCCGAGGGATCACGCCGTGGCCAGACCAACGGGAGAGGCGCTGCTAAGAAACTCGGCATGTCCCGAGGACAGGAGAATACGGTCTTGGCGGGAAGCCCGCGGGGGATTGGTTGGCGTGCCAAGGCCAGGCCAAGAAGGGTGCTCGAGAAGGGCCGGAGACGACGGCATTCCTCGTGCTCACATGACGGCCTGCTCATGTTGTTTACAGTCAGAGATTCTCAGAGATTCGATCGCAAATCAAGCTTAAACTGAGATGGATAAAAATATGGACCGAGCTTCTGATGCCTTGCACCGCCCCGCGCCTGCTGATCAAGTCACCCCATGGCCCATGGGGTCGTTATGATGCTGAATCTTGCTATCGGAGAGTTTTGTTCTCCGCGGGCATGATCGTGAGTCAGTGTATGCGCGTATTCGCCTGTAGGTTTCACGGATAGAGAGTCTGCCCCAGAGGATTTGTTGTTAAACTGGCTGTTGATTTTGTGTGTTGATGTGATGCAGGGTAAACTGGGCCTCGAAGCGAGGTGGAGTTGGGGATATGCGGATGGTTTTTGATGCATGTGAAGACGGTCAATTAATTAGTAATGAAAACGAAAAGAAGCGAGTATCTCGTGTCTTTCCGAGTAAATCTGATTTGGGAACCTTGAAGAGACTGGTGTTTTGCATACATTTGAGTGGGCTCTGAAATGTGAGATGCATGATCATCGCCAAAGGTTGACTCAGATTTCATGAGTGGCGACGTGAATTGACTTTCATCTATTTGAACAATAAAAATGAACAAGTTTCAAATACTGAGCGTCAATTGAACCAAGTACCAAGTGAGATATGGTGTCCCTTGGATGAGGGAAATCTGTGGTTCACTTTATGGTATGGGAGGCAGCCCATCAGGTGAGAAGATACTGGAGGTGTTTTTTGTCCACTTTACTCAGACATTGTAGATAGTGAAACTAGAGAATACTAATACGATTTATTCAATTGGGTGAGAGAGAGCAGCGATAATACCATCCAGGCTTTTGGGAGAGCGTGTAATAGGCAGTAGAACGGTTTCCCTGATAGCGGTGGGGGAGAACACCCCCTTTGGCGACCTCATCATCCCATCGCCGTCACAACTCGGACCCAATCTTGTTCCCCATTGTAAAAGCACGGTGGTTTCTCGCATCCGTGTCTGAGCTTATTTGGATCTTGCTGGCCGTGCTCTTTGTGACATGTCCAACCCCCCACAATCCCTCAAATCCACGGCCTTTGAAGGTGTGAAGCGAATTTCTCGCATGGTCCACCCATGCAAAACTACGTCAGTATTTCAAGCCATTGCAGCTTTGACAAGCACAACCGAAGCACACCTCACTCGGCGGGTTTCCGTATCAGAGCTTGCCGGCCAATCTAGCTGCATCAAGGATACCGAAATGGACCCCTCAAAATTGTCTCAGCACAGCCCCCCCCCCTCATCGACGGCTGGGATCTAAGGTTAGACAGGAACATGGCTTGGCGGTCACTAGGCTTGTCTCGCCAAGAGCTTATCTGTGAGCAGAGATACTTGGCGCCTGGATATAAAGAACCTCCTCCCCTTGACAACCTCCAACCTGCACCAACATAATCCACTGTTATGAGCGATTTATTTCTCTCTCGTCAAGCTCAGCGCCCGCTGGCTTTACGAGACAAGCCATTTGTGAGCGGTAAATGAATCGGATATTGCATTCGGAGGCGCAGCGTGACCTTGTTTTTCTTGCCCTAATAGGGGTTGGCTTTGTTGTTGTGCTGCCATCAGAGTGAAGGCGGTGATGATCAACGGCGGCCTCCTGATGCCTCTTCTCTCACACCAACATTTGTGGCATGAGGAAGTTTCCCCTCTTCTCGTGAGGGCTGTGCATAAGAGAGGGGATGGACGAGTTGGGAATAGTTACTCTAGTGAATAAACGAGTATAAAGAGGTCCTTGAGTGTGCTGGTCTGCTGGAATCCTCACTCAGCTTCTCCTACTCTTGCCCTCTGCTCTCTCTTGGTCCCTGCTCTATTGTCGCTACTATACCCTCTCATCATGGCCGATCCCGACATCAAGCATCCTCACCCGGAGCGCATCCACTGGGTTGACGATGAAGAGGCGGCTACCAAGGCCAGACCGCCCGTGAAGCGCGGCCTCTCAACTGAATCCATGGGCATTCGCTCCATCGGGTCCAGACGCGGTTCGGTCGATGCCTCCGCTGTGCTGCCCATTCAATATCGCGCAGTGTAAGGCGCTTGACTGGATTGTGATGAGTGTTTTGCTGAGATGTTTCAAGGTCGATGGACATTGAAGACTATAACCAAAAGACTAGTCTCGCCAAGACAAAGAATGAAGCTGCAGCAGGTACGAAATCTCAAGATGGACTTGTATCGTGACATTGTTATCTGACTTGTTGCTCCCAGATCTCGCCAAACTCGAGTGGCACACCAACAACGTCGACGAAGTCATCAGACGCCTCGGTTCTTCCCTCATCGAAGGTCTCTCCCCTGATCAAGTCGAACGACGCATCGGTCGCTATGGAAAGAACGCCCCTTCTCCAGCCCCGACGCACAATACCAAGAAGATAGTCGGTTACTTCTTCAAGGGGTTCGGTACAGTCCTCTTTGTGGCCGCCATTCTAGTCTTCATCGCGTGGCGACCCCTGGGAAAGCCCCCGGCGCCTGCGAACCTTGCCCTAGCCATCGTCCTGCTTGCTGTGTTTTTCATCCAGGCTGCCTTTAATATGTGGCAGGACTGGTCCTCGTCGCGTGTCATGAACTCAATCAAGAACTTGCTCCCTGAACACTGCCTGGTAATACGCGACGGACAACAGGTCACCCTCTTTGCGGACCAGCTTGTCCCGGGAGATATCCTGTTGATCAAGGCTGGCAACAAGCTCCCTGCCGATGTCCGGTTTGCCAAGGTCTCTTCCGATCTCAAGATTGACCGGTCCATCCTCACAGGTACACGACCCCCTATAACCCCCACGCAACACACTTGCTAACATCACATAGGCGAATCTGTCCCCATCCACGGCACGGTAAACTCTACGGACGACAACTACCTCGAGACCAAGAACATCGGCCTTCAAGGTACACATTGCATCTCGGGAACATGCACAGGCCTTGTCGTTGCGACCGGAGACAACACCGTGTTCGGCAGGATCGCAAAGCTCACGAATGAGCCAAAGAAGGGTTTGACCACCCTCGAGCGTGAAGTCCTCCACTTCGTATTGGTCATCTGCTCCATCATGGCTCTCATGATCATTCTTGTTGTTGTTCTCTGGTATGTAACCTGTGTAAGGCGTCTGTTATGGATGCTAACAATTGCGCAGGGCTACATGGCTACGCAAGAAGTATCCCGACTGGATCAGCGTCCCTAACCTCATCATCTCATGCGTGTCTGTGGCTGTGGCCTTTATTCCTGAAGGTCTTCCTGTTGCTCTGACGGCAAGTATGACCATCAGCGCCAACATGATGCGCAAGAACAAGATCCTTTGCAAGTCCCTCAAGACGGTGGAAACGCTTGGTTCGGTCTCTGTCATTTGCTCCGACAAGACTGGTACATTGACACAGGTTCGTTCACGATTTACCCGATCAAGGTAGAACAATCACTGATGCATTACAGAACAAAATGATTGTTACAGAGTGCGCCATCGGCGACAAGCGCATGCTCGCAGACCAGGCAAGAGACGTCATGGTCCTCAACCAGCACACCAGCCCCAAGAACAACTCCCTCAGCCAGCTCCGCGCCGTTGCCGGACTGTGCAACGCCGGTTCCTTTGACGCGGCCACCATGAGACTCCCTCTCCACGAGCGTGTCATCCACGGTGACGCCACCGACCAGGCCATCCTCCGATTCTCAGAGGGCCTTGGAGAAGTGGCTGAGCTTCGACGGTGCTGGAAGGTCAAGTATGAACTTGCGTTCAACAGCAAGAACAAGTACATGATCAAGGCGTTCTGCTTGACACACCCTGATGGTCTTTCGCTTGCGTTGCCATCTGACATCGGGTCGATCTTTGCGCCGGGTGATGTGTAAGTGATATCCAAAGCTACTCGAGATACGTTGCTGACACAAGTAGACTGTTGACGATAAAGGGCGCACCGGAGATCCTTCTGGACCGTGTTAGCTCATACGTCAACCCCTCGGGCGTTTGTGTTCACCTGGACGATGATAAGCGCAAGAGTATCGAGATGATCAAGGATGACTGGGCGTCTCAGGGTAGGCGAGTGCTGTTGTTGGCTCGCAAGTCCATCTCCAGCTCTGTGTTTCCGCCAAGCATGTCGGAGACGGCTCTCGAGTCGGAGATGTACAACCAGGCTCTGACTGGGTTGACTCTTGTTGGTCTGGTCGGTATTGTCGACCCTCCACGCCCTGAGATCCCAGATGTTGTTGACACGCTCCGCACTGCTGGCATTCGCATCTTCATGGCAAGTTGTTCGCATCGAATGAAAGCTATCTCAGCTAATAAGAGACAGGTTACCGGTGACTTTGCCCTGACAGCGCAGGCTATTGCGCAAGAGTGTGGCATCATTACTAGCCAAAACATAGACACCGTGGAGGCTCTGCACCGTACGGTGACTATCGACCCATCCCTCCGTGCTTTGGAGCTTAACTATGGCGCTGATGGACCTCGAGAGGCCATTGTCCTGAGCGGCCCCGAGCTCATCACCCTTAACGAGGGCCAGTGGGATCAGTTGGCTGAGTACCGTGAGATTGTCTTTGCTCGAACAACCCCTGAGCACAAACTCCGCATCGTGCGCGAGTTTCAAGCTCGGAATCAGATTGTTGGCATGACAGGCGACGGTGTGAACGATGCTCCGTCTCTGCGCGCCGCTGATGTTGGTATCGCGATGGGTTCAGGCAGTGACATTGCAATTGAGGCGGCCGACATGGTGCTATTGGATACATTCGCGAGCGTTGTTGAAGCGCTGCGGTATGGTCGAATGATGTTTGATAACCTCAAGAAGACTGTGGCGTATCTGCTACCCGCAGGCAGCTTCAGCGAGTTCTGGCCAGTCATGACCAACGTCGCCTTTGGCATCCCTCAGATCCTGAGCAGCTTCCTCATGATCATCATCTGGTAAGTCCAATGCTGGCCGTGGACTACATGAGCTAACATACTCAGTCTCTTCACCGACGCTCTCGCTGCCGTCGCCCTCGCATATGAGGCTCCGGAGGCCGACGTGCTCCTGCGGAAACCGAGAGTGCCGGGCAAGGACCGCCTCGTTGATTGGCAGCTCATCCTGCAGGCGTACGGACTCGTCGGCTTCATCGAGACGGCGGCGTCGTTTGCCATGTCGTACTGGTACTTGCAGCGCAAGGGCATTCCCTTCTCGGACATTTGGTTCTCGTTCGGAAAGCTGCCTGACACGATCGATCCCGACTACTACCAGGCGAGGCTGAACGAGGCGAGCTCCATCTACTTTGTGAACCTGGTCGTCATGTAAGTCGCACCGCCGAGATCGGGGCTGCCCAGACTGGGCGCAATTGGAGCCACCAACATTTTCTGACACATTGCAGGCAATGGTTCAATCTCTTGGCCGTGCGGACCCGGCGTCTATCCATCTTCCAGCATCCTCCCCTGTTCAACAAGAACACTCAGAACTGGTATCTGTTCCCGGCCATGTTGTTTGCTCTCGTCATGGCCTTCTTTTGGCTGTACCCTAAGGAATTTCAGAACGTCTTGGATACGGCCGAGGTGCCTGTCGAACATTGGTTCCTGCCCATGGCGTTTGGTATAGGTCTCATTCTTATTGATGAAGCGAGAAAGTATTGCGTGAGAACCTACCCCAAGGGCATATTGGCTCGGATGGCTTGGTAGGTCGGCTATTAGTGGACGAAGGGAGTGTATTCGGATTCGACAGGCTTCGATATGCCTCGGAATAACAGTACATTAACAAATTGACGATGTCGTTGCCTTTTCCTCCATGATACATGATTCTGAGCGTAACATGATGTCGATGAGAACATGATGCTGAGGCCAAACGTTAAACCCCTCCTCCTGCGGCACTGATTCCACCCCTGAGGCGCATTGGCGTTTACACTGATATACGATCGGAAGCGAAATGGGCGTCATCGAGGTCGTCACGGAAACGGCGGTGGAACTTTGTAGATGGAAAGATTCACAAAAAGGCGAGAGGCGAGAGGATGGGACGTCGGTAGGTGTGTTCACGGAGTTGAATCGGCGCATCATGTTGGTCGCACGGGGCACGGCGAGCGAGATGGCGAGGGTAGACACTAAAACTAACTCGTACTATTCTAGGAAGAGGTCGGGGGCGAATGGATCGCAGTTTGAGCAAGTTCAAGGCCCTACATGGGTTGAGGCACAGAAACCTCGTCAGTTCCGCTGCCCAATGTCTTGACACATACCGTTCTTGGCCAGCTGGCCATTTTTTTTTTTTGCTGTCGAGCCCTGGTTTGGCGGTTATTCCCCTTGGCGCCGGCGTGGCTGGCTATTTGCCGTTTCTGGGCCATCGGAATCCGTGCTTGAAAGTCGGTGTCGAGAAAGGTGAGCTGAGCTTTGATTTCCTGACCTTGGAATCCTGGAAGGACGATGTCATGGGGGGTCGTATCACGTGGGACCTATTCATGGGTTGAAAGGAGTCATTGCGTCTGGGCGGTCTCTGCGACGGACGTGGGCGGAATTTGTGAGAATGCAACGGAAATGGCCATGGCCTGCGTTAAATGAAGGCGTCCTCATGATCAATGGTTTAACAAAATCACCCATTTTCGGCGTCTAATCGCTTGTTCTTAGCTGCCGTCGGCGCTCGCCTGCCGGTGCCGGACGTGGTTTGAAGGTGGCATGCTCCTGCCTGGAGCCAGGATCGATAAGGGATCCATCCGAGGTCTCCACCTGAGGTCGCCTGTTCCCGGCCCCACTATCGGATGTTGGCGTTGGTGATGTAAGACAAGGGGCAACAAAGATGATGAAGATGATAGCGAGAAGCTATACGATGTTATTCTGATGGAAAGAGGAGAAGAAATCAAGGCCTCATTGTGAGGTTTGGAAATGAAAGTATGGTAGTATGGACTAGTGATGCCAGAGAGTGAGGGGTTGGCCGGAGGCCCAGAGATGCAGAACCGCCCTCTTTATGTGGGAATTGCCTCCTTGCATCTGGCCTAGCAATGGCAACAACAGGCATGAAACCAGGTACAGAAACAGCATCAGATGTGCTCAGGTACAAGGAGAACCGTCACGAGGGACATGGCACGCGGGGGTCAGTCATGGGGAGGCGCACGTATCGGGCGCCAGCACGGCAGTCAACCTGGAACGAACAGCATGATGTTGGTACGATGGGCAAAGTCGACGACGATCGAGAGCAAAGTCTCGGGCAAGGGGGGTCAGTGTCGGCTGTCAAGCTACGAAAGCTTAGGACCGAATTGACACCCATCTCGATACCACGGTTGCAGAAGGGCGTTTCGGCAGAGCGAACCAGGCGAGATGCTGTCGACTCGGCGCATATCAGCGCGAGCTAGGAGCATCTTTGCCGACCAATCGCCCGACCAACTTCCCCTCAATTCCATCACAAGGTTTCACGCGGCGCCCCGGGGAGCGGAGCGAGGTATGATTGTCTTGAAGCTGTCCTTGTCTGGCCTCGGCGTGGGACATGCCATCAGGTGAGCTACGCCAGCGAGCGCCAAAGCACGCACCCGCAGGCCGAAGGCTCCGGGGGACACGAGGGAGAGGGGCGCAAACTGGCGATCGCTCGTCATAGGCCGTACTTGGACGTGCCAATGTTGGCAGGCTTGTCGCTTGCTCGAATCGGCCACACCACCAAGGGATTGAGGCAACCCCTCTCAGATCTGCATTCAGACATTGCTTTGAGCGTTTTCTTTCTCTGAAGCTCACCTGTTTTCCCTTGTTGACCGCTCGCAATTCAGACCACAGCGCGGGCTTCCGAGCCCGTCGATTGCATCACTTGATTGCCGGGCTCCTCCACAGTCCACACACGCCACCAGAACCCACAGCATCCGATCCCGGTGGGTCTGCGACAAGCTTTCCCCGGATTTACGCCCCCCACGCTAACCCGAGATGGGCAGCAAGCGGGTACCAGACCGGTACGCAGAGCGGGTTCGGCTTGCACGGTGCGTTTTGCGTCACGCCGGCGCTAGTCCAATTGCGGCTCCAGGTCTGGTCTGCTGAGCGCCGGAGTCAGGGGCGTCACGCCTTCCGTCAGGCCAAAGTCACGCGATCGTCCTCTTGCGCTCTCCCGCCCGCCGCCTGCAATCCATGCCTGCGACCGAACGTGGCAGGGGTGGATGCGAGATATCCACAATCCAATGGATCCAATGCGTGAGAGGTGAGATCACTGATCAGGGTCGGAGGGCGGCGCAGGCGCAGGGCAACCGCGCAAGCTTCCCAGCACCTTCCCCTAGGTTGCGCCTTCCGGGTGTGGGCAGTTACCCCGCCCAGTCTGACGACAGCTCACTGGTAGCAATGGGTGAGGTCCTGGATGGATGACTGAGGATCCAAGGATGAAAGCGTGATTCGGAGATAGACGACGCCGGACGGCAGGTGCGCCTGTGGTTGCAATGAATAACAACCCCCTTCCCCCTCGCTTTGTGCTTCCATCCCTCTCTCTCTCCTCATCACACCTTCAGATCCCAAACAACAAATCAACCTCATTCTTCACCTGCCATCACCTGCTTTTGACGTAAAGGTTCGTGGTCATTGTCCTTTTTTATTCTCGGTCCTTCCTCTTGAGGACATCATCTCCTAGAAATCACCTGTTCCATCATCAACCCAAGCATCTCGCTAACATATCTACCCCTCACTACAGCAGGCCAAGCTATCACCAAGTCGATCTCACAGATCAATCACATACAGAACCAATAACCATCATGTCGGAACCTCTCAGCAAGGTCGACTCCGCCGTCCAAGGCTTGTCAAGCTCACCAAAGGAGGAGCACCCTGTCAAGAAGGCTGGCCGACGACAAAGCTCACTCTCACCGGATGTGATGAACATCGCCGACCTCGGTAAGCTTCCAGAAGCCCTCGATACCCCTCGCATAGCTCCGACCGATGTCGGACTTGATGCCAATAGCTCTCATACTGACATTCTTTACTCCAGAGGCTCAAGGCATTGAGCTCGAGCTTGCTCCCGAGACCCAGAAGACTGGATGGTACGTACATCTCATGATACCCCGCACTTCCATCTTAGGGTTAAGATGGCATTGTCATGAATCGTTACTGACTTGTTCACTTACAGGAAGATCAACACAAGTCCCAACACTGTTGAGGACCCCGCACTCCTCAAGCTGCCTCTATCAAAACCTCTCATCAGAAAGATCGACCTCCACTTCCCCCTAGGGAAGGAAGTAACAGCCCGAAACCTCAAGGGTGTAACGATCAAGGATGCCCTCGATGCTATCCACAAGGCATACAAGAAGCGGGTAAGTCTCGACCATGTATAGCCACTTGGCCAAGACTGGCGCTGACAGTGTCTTCTCAGTCTGATGATGAACTCGACCTTCCCTACCTCGCTGGCTTCGAGTGGGACAAGGAGGAGTCATGGACCCGACTTGTTGTGCACCTCCAGGCCCAGCCCTCAACCACAGGCGGCCACTCTGGCGGCAAGAAGAAGAAGAACAAGAAGAACGAGGAATAAGTGACTTGATGCCACCCTGATATCTGTTCCAATAGTTCCCTTGATTCTTGTTGTTCGTTTCGCTGGGTTCGTTGCGAGTCGGCGCTCGGGATATTGCGATTAGATATTCTGGCCGGGTCATAATCTGTGCGACGCTGGGAGCGTCGCCTGGTGTACTCCACTACCGTTCTGTTCATCGCTGGTCGATAGATCGGCGCTGCAAGGTTCCATGACGACATGGGCCTTTTACCTAATTGAGAATTCCTCTCGGCATGTTTGTGTCTGCTACTTTCATGAATGTGAATGCGATTGTGAAAGTTTGGTGTGGAAGTTGAAATTAGCATGCTTGTGTCCACAATGCCAGAACCCTGCCAGAGTTCGGTTCGCTTGGGCCCCACCAACGCTTGCGGTTGTCAGCTCAACGCCAATTGTCTTTATCTTATCGTGATGATGGCTAACGTGGTGGATGGATACCCTGAAGTTGGAGGAGCGGCATAGAGTGTGATCAACATTGATTCCGATTCCGCCAACCCCGCGATTCCGCCGTCTGGGGAAACAATCCACACAAGTCCCGTCGTTGCATTGGATTGTTCCGACGGCATGCGACGGAAGAGAGGGGAGATGAGCTCTATCAGAAATTGTGCCGAAATGGCAGGTCATCTGTTAGAGTCGTTAGCGGAATCGAGGCGCGCTGACTCACGGCTAACATCGGGCCGGCCTTGGTCATCCTTTGAAGCTGCAACGCGGAACTGCCGTTGGACGGCTTACACGGCGGTTGGACGTCATGCTCGAAGAAGCTCAAAGCCGTAGTCGCGCAGTTAAAAAGATGGTGTGCGGACGCTCCGGGAGCTGATCTCCTGGGCTCGCCATCACACAGAGTCGACGAACAGATCAAGCTCTAGCACAATGCCCGTCACAAAGTTCGAGACGAAGGAGAAGTACAGGTATCAGAATGGCTTCAATTGCTACCTAGAGTGAGTATCACATGCTGGTTCTGGTATTGTCGCGCTGACTCGCTGGGTAGATCGGAAGCTGTTGAGGGTGCTCTCCCGGTCGGACACAATTCACCCCAGAAGGTGCCATACGGACTCTACGCCGAGAAGCTTTCCGGAACTGCCTTTACAGCGCCGAGAAACGAGAACAAGCAGACATGGCTGTACCGTGTCCTGCCGTCCTGCTCGCACCCTCCGTACGAATATGACACCGAGACGGAGAATGGTTCCAATAAGACCTTGGACGGCGCCGAGGGCAAGCTTCATTACATCCCGAACCAGCTGCGCTGGGACCCCTTCGATCATGACAAGGCCGAGCATCTGGACTTTACCACTGGTCTTAGGTTGGTCGCTGGAGCTGGAGATCCTACCTTGAAGGAGGGACTCGGCATGTACATCTATGCTGCTGGCAAGAGTATGGACGAGAAGACTGCCTTTTACTCGGCTGACGGCGACCTGCTCATTGTTGCGCAAGAGGGAGTTTTGGATATCCGAACCGAGTTCGGATGGCTCCTCGTCCGACCTATGGAGATTGCTGTTATTCCCCGAGGTGTCAAGTATCAGGTCCATCTCCCCTCTGGCCCAGCTCGTGGTTACGCTCTTGAGCTGTACCAGGGTCACTTTAACCTCCCCGAGCTTGGCCCAATCGGTTCCAATGGCCTCGCCAATGCTCGAGACTTTCAATCGCCCGTTGCCTGCTTCAGCGAGGACTTTGGAGCCACTGCTTCTGAGGGCCCCAACTCATACAACGTTGTGGTCAAGTTCAACAACACACTCTTCAAGACTGTGCAGGCTCATACACCATTTGACGTTGTCGCCTGGCACGGAAACTACTACCCCTTCAAGTACGACCTCGGCCGCTTCAACACCATCGGTACTATCTCATTCGACCACCCCGATCCCTCCATCTTCACCGTTCTCACAGCGCCGACCAACACCCCAGGCACGGCCGTGGCCGACTTTGTCATCTTCCCCCCTCGATGGCTCGTGGGCGAAGACACCTTCCGCCCTCCCTGGTACCATCGCAACACCATGAGCGAGTTCATGGGTCTGATCTGCGGCGGTTACGACGCCAAGCGTGGAGGCTCAGGAGGCTTCGTGCCCGGTGGCGCGAGTCTGCACAACGTCATGAGCGGGCACGGGCCGGACGCGGAGAGCGGCGAGGCGGCCCGCAACGCCGAGCTGAAGCCGGCCAAGGTCGGTGAGGGGAGCTGCGCGTTCATGTTTGAGAGTTGTCTGATGGTGGGCGTGACGGAGTGGGGTCTGAAGACGTGTCAGAAGGTGCAGTCGGAATACAATGATCACAGCTGGGGAGGTGTCAAGACGCATTGGAAGTTGCCAGAGGGGTTGAAGGTGAAGCCGCATACTCTGTAGGGACTGAAAACTGGTGTGATATGAGCGATAACTTGGTGGTACATAGCCTGGATATTGAATGCTGTCATGTATGAATGAAGCTTGCTGTTTGCTGAATATCATTTCTATTCGCTTCGTGATTCTTTGGTCTATGTCGTGTCTTATGCTTCATTGCCCGCCCGTCCTCATGAATAGGTTTGATGGTAAATCGCGATCCTTGAATTCAGGATCAACGTGATAGACCATCTCACCTCCCTCCGGCTGGAATCCCATCTTGATATATGCCTTGCGCCCCATGCTTGACGCCTCGGTGATGGCCTCCAATCCACCCCGTCGCTTGGCCTCATCAAGGCCCCATTGCACCAACCGCTGAGCAATGCCCTTCCTCTGATGAGCTGGATCAACGACGCAGAGGTCAAACACCATGACTGCAGGCGGAGATGCAGTGGCCTTTTCCTTGATGACCTCAATGCGGCGTCCGTGGAGTGAGCGATCCAATTGAACGAGGTAGCGCTGCTCAGCTTTGTTTCCCGGGTAAAGAGTATCCAGGTCCATAACCTTGCTAAAGTCTTCAGGCTGAGGATCGCCGTAGCCTTCAACAACTGAGCATTGCTGCCAAATAGCGAAACCAGCAATAACACGGCGACCTTCGGAGTCGGGGAGAGTCGCCTTGAGGAAGACGGTGTTGAGGTCTCCGTCGCGATTTCGCGTGACCGAAAACCAGCGGTCAACGAGGCGTTTAATACCAGCAGTTTCGCCCTCAGGCGTATCCCACCCTGGGTTCATGGCGATCCAGATGCCATCGCGAGTCTGGCGGCCAAAGGCTGCGGCAATGCAGGCAAAGGCTTCGGTGAAGTCCTCGGGGTTTGTGACGGGTTCGACTTTGATGTCTGCCATGGTTATAGAAATTGTAGATGCTTTAAAAGAGGGATTTCAGGTTTGTGAACTGGCTTTCTTGGCTATTATCCCTGGTTCCACTTTGTGTGGGTGGGTTATCATCCATACTCGTTCGGTGTGAGTAATAAGCAGGAATCGACTTTACCCAAGATGGAGACAATGCCGACCATTGATCCTATGCCAGTGGCTGCTATATACCCAGACCTGAAAGGGATGTCGATCCAATTGACAGGCCTGGTCCTGTATGAAACATAGTAGTCCCAAGAGCTTGGTCCGCAAAGATTGAGTTGAGATCCACGAATGGATGGGGATGAAATCTTGTTGCACTGCAAATTTAACACACCCCGAGCCCGAACCCCCGGACTTTGGAGAACACAAGGTTTCGAGTTCCCGATAGTGTGGCGACTAGGGGTTTCACTGCAAGTTTAACTCCCTCTGACTTGGTTCTGGAATTTGCCTTCTGTGCCCGGACCATCACCAAAATGTTCGGTTGACTCCGACAAATGCGGTCTCTTACCTGGATGTCAAACTATTATCATTGATCCTGCGGCATTGATTGTGGGACGTCTAAACCAGAATGGGGTATTAAATAACTCAGTTGATACTTCTGGATCAATGTAGATTAGGTTGGCCCTGATGCCAAAAGCCGTTGGCCTGGATCGCAATTTTGAACAAGATCATCATGCCGAAGCTGGGGAGTTGTCATGGAGAAGCAAAACATGGAGCTGGCAACCTGGGCGACTAAGCTCCTGCGCTGCAAGTTGAACCCTCTCCAAGATTGCATGATCTGGGAGCGAACCAACGATCGACAATTGGTCAATGGATTAAGTTAAGTAGGGATCTTCCGAACCCCCCCTTGATTCGTGACCCCCCCTGGCCAGTGGATTAATTCGTTTGGCCGTTAAACCTCGATATTTTTGTTCCTCTGATCAAGGCCAATTGATGTACCTTTCCTTGGCTCCAGAGACCAGGAGGGGTCACGAATCAAGGGGGGTTCGGAAGACCCCGAGTTAACTTACCGGTACATAATACCAATGAGGCTCGGTTTTCACTGCAAATTTAATTCCCTCTGACGAGGCATTGCGGAGCCCCCCTCCTGCTGCGTAGTATGACTATCAGCGAATACCCTGCCTAAACTCAATACGGTTGACAGCAAATTTAGCCCCCCTCAACGCTTCGTGTGGCGGTTTGACACCCTCTGGCCTGGTTCGGCTTTGCCTTCTTTCTCTGGTGACATTGCCAAAATGCTCGCATGGCTGTCCATAAATGCGGTTTCTTCCTGACATGTTAGGAAGCATTATATCAACCTCTGATCCTGTGGCATGGGCTGCGCGATATCCAATTTCCTGAGAAGGACAATAGGTAGCCGTTGCGCCTGCACACAGCATCTTACCTACCTGCACTTGCACTGCAAACTTAACCCACGATGAGACCTCTCCGCTCGATCGCTGTGACCTTCACGGTCGACCTCTTGGTCACCACGATCGAAAGCACGGAGTAAGCAAGCCACTAGTTAGGAGTACCTATATTTCCATGGCCATTCCATACGAGTAGAGGTACCCTTCAAATACACTGCACGGTGAGATTGGTCCTTTTTTGCTCATCGAAGCATGGGTTCAACGATCGAGTTGCTTCACTGCAAATTTAACACCCTCTGACCTCAGGTCCTGGCCTTTGCCTTCCATACTGTTAAGATGCTGCCAAGATGCTTGCACGGCTGTCGATGAAGATGGACACAGAATCTTCCCTGGATGTTGGATAGCTGCCTATCATGCAGCATGTTAACCCTGTGGCATTGGCTGTGAGACACCCAAATCTGAAGGTGATACTGTCCGTCTAGATCTAATTTCGAAGAACCCATAGTCGCAGGGTTCTAAACTAAGTAGTACCAACAAATAGAGTCTCAATGCGTAACGTTATATGGCACAATGTTCTTAGACTGCAAGTTTGATTGTCTTTAATAGAAGCGATCAAAGAACTCGACGAGCGCGAGTCCTACACTTCAAGTTTAACCCCCCCCATCTCCGGAGGTCGAACACTGGCCCTCACCGTCTACGACGGCGTTTCACTGCAAACTTAGCCCATGATAGGGCTTCCACGTTCGATCCTCGATCCATTGTGTAACCCCAACTATTGCACCGCTCCCCACATCTTGCACTGCAAAGTTAACCCCCCTCGGGAGCCTGAATGCTGGGGCTCTCGGCCCCACTGTGTCGCGGGCGCTCTCCCGCCTTCACTACAAATGTTACCTCCTCTGAATAGGTTGGCCCTAGATTCCCCTTCCTGGACGTTGGGCGATTATCTCGAAACCAACCGCTGATGCTGCATTACTTGCTATGGGATAGCTAGACCCGAACGAGTTGTCGAGTCAATTTCATAGGACAGAATTAATATAGATTTATGTTGGTCACGATAGGAAAAGCCGTTGGTCCAAGCATTGGACTTCGAAGTCGAAGAGCCCGTCACTGTTGTATTCTGGAGTTCTGCGACTGAAACAAGAATCTGGCCGACCTATTGGTGGTTTGAGTGGAACCGGCACGCTGCACTGCAAACTTGGACCTCTCCAAGCCTTCAATTGTAACCGCAGTCATGGGGAGAGTCAGGAATGTGGCCCGTTTCACTGCATATTTAACCCGCCCTGAGGCTTTTGCGAGCGACGAGAGCTCGAGCGCCGGTCTCCTGGCTTGATTACTGAATTTGCCCTATTTTTCCGGGCATCGTCTGCTAATAACTCAGTCTCTATCTTGGCTGTTGAGCACCACTCAACAACCCTTGTCTTCCATCCCCTGGCCTCAGTGTGACAGGAGCAACCTCTCCAAACAACCAGCTAATCATGGCGGATGGTGACTCTCCGTCGGCCTGGTCCGGATCCATAACATCAACTTACGATTCATCCAGCGAAGATTCGCTTGCCAACAAACAAGGCGCCCCTCGACTAACGGACGAAGAGGATCCGTTAATACCAAATCCAGCTGATGTTCATCGTACTTTCTGTGACGGAAAGGCAACATGGGGGGCTTTCTTAGACCAAGCGAGCAGAATACCTTCGGGTCTCTGGCCAGCAGATACACTAGACCCATACATCACTCTAGTAGACGTCCCGAGTCTGCCGGAACATCTTCCTCGCAGCGCTTTTCTGTACGGCAGGCCTTGCTGGGAACTGCCTCTCGACATCGGAGGGACCGTGTGCGAACACCATCCCGGCAGCAATGTCGCCCTTGTCCACGGTTGCCGAGTCGCGTTTCGATTAGGGATAGAGAATCCAATCTGTTGCGACATTTGCCCAGATACAGCGTCACGCGCCTTAGGTATTGGTTCGGAGACAACCAACAGCCTCGGTGTATTGGTCATGTGCTGGTCGTACATCCTTTCGGTTCGACTTCTTGAAATGCAAGGCCGGCCGGTACGATATAATATTAGGGATCGTCTATGACCCGATACTACCCAGCGCCAAAGGGGAAACGTGGTTGATCTGGACCTCGAGGGTGCGTCATCCTCGCTCGTCAGGTGGCTTTGCGCGATCCTCAGTCCCAAGATGGGTTGGCGAGCCATGGATCTAGGACAACTACCTCCATGGGCAACGTATTTCAACACGGGTATTAAAATTAGCATCAAAGCTTCAGACTCAGTCGCAGACATGCGTTTGCCCCCCACCTCTTCTGAAGCCACGGAACTTCTCATCGAACTATGTCGGCTATTCAATCTTGGTGCCGACTCAACAGGAGACTCCAGCCTCCAACCGATGCCTCTCCACAAGGCGTCGTTCATGGCCGCACTTGTGCTCCCTTTCTATACCTTTATGAGACTCCAGCCCCGGCTCCCTCGTCCACATCTCACTGGGCCACAGAGGAATGACACTTTCAGCAGTTCTCATGAACAGAGCATTCAAGGGTACCTCAGGGATATGCGATATTTCATGGCCCTCAGCACCTATCCACCTTCGATTGGAACCGTTATATGGAGTATCCTGTGGCAGCCGGATGTTGATTGCAACCTGGTTGGCCCGTGGCTTGCAGCCGTCTTGGACACGCTGGAGCCAGCAATTAGTCAGGAACAACCTGAAGTTATAGCAAAGGTCTTCATTTCCCGCCGACCTCGAGTTGCCATCTGGTGGGTGGCTCTCTTCTTGCTGGGCGACCCTACTCTCCTTGGGTGGATTATACGATATACAGTGAAGATGGAAGAGAAGTACGGATCCGGATCACTATCGCCACCAGATCCGATGGTGTCTGCCTGGACCGGATCCAAGCAGTCATTCTTAGATCTTGACAAGGATTCTCTCTACATAGAACCCTCTGATTCGGTATCTAGAGCTGATCTACTTCGGTGCCGCTTCGATCTTAAACTTCAGGACTCGGCTAGCGCAACGCTGGCATGGCGACCCTTTGGATATACACAGAAGGGGCGGGTCGAACTCGAACTTTGGCCCCAACTCGAAACCAAGTATACTCGCAAGTACCACTCATTCACCTGGTACATTAGGAAGAAGCCGATCTCCGACAAAGGCTTTCGGACATGTACGGGGCGAAAGGTGAGGGACATGCCAGATAACTTGGAGATGCGTACCTCGGCCGAACATGTGGAGAGAGATCACCAAGCCATTAATGTCCGTCCGTCGAAAAAGTCTACCCTCAGAATGATGTCGTTTCTGGTAGAAGACGCCGCAGGTGGTCGTAACTGGGCGAATGCTAATATGCCGGGAAAGCTTGAGCAACACCGCTGGCTGCGCGATTGGGAAGGCCTCTGCAGCATGGATGTGGAAATCGTGGAACCCGACGAGAAACCGGCCAAACCTCCATCATGGTTTCTTGAGGAATGGATTGAGGGCAAACACGAGTGACAAGAGGCGTTGTGGGAGTGATGGATTCGACGCACGGGTTGCTCTGGGAGTTTAGGTATCAGATCGCGAGGTTGGGAAAGGAGGTCTAGAGCACCCAGGCCCATGAGGATTCTCAAAGGTGCATACAAGGCCATTTCCATAGTAGCCCGGGAGCCTCGGCTTAATCGTCGTTCTTCTCTTGTAATTGCCGTCCTTCTCTCACTTATCCTGGTCTTGGCACTGCGGGATAGTCTGGGGTAACCTCGCACTATTTGCCTCAAACAGGGAAGGCGTCCTCTAATAGAATCGTCCCGACGGAGTTTACACTCTAAGCTCGCATCTCAATGGCAACCCTCGCACTATTTCTCTGGAACAGGTTGAGTATCTTTACTGGATATTTCCTTCTTGTTAGGGATGCCTCTCCTTCTTGACGTATTTAAACCATTTGAAATGCCCTCTCGGACTTCCAAGGGCGAGTTGTTTCTAAATAATAAAAACGAAATTCACCTTTATAGCATCTTCCCAGAACTTGGGCTAACACAGTTACGATATTCATCTAGGCTCGGCTATCTTTCTCGTCTTAGGCCTTTACTGCTCCTTTTCGATTTCGTCCGCTAGTATTAAATTGTAGACACGATGGCGGAGATATTCCATTCCTCCCTATCCGCCAATAACGCAGTTGCCTACTACAACGGCCGGGTATATACAATCGACAAGGAGAAGCCATGGGCTGAGGCCTTTATCGTCTCTCCCAACGGCATTTTCGAAGCAGTCGGTAGCGATGTCGAGATCAAGAAGATTGCAATAGGGAGAAACCTCATCATGTTTAACCTGCGTCAGAAGTTCATCATGCCGGGCATTCACGACGCCCACACGCACCTGCTGGTGGCCAGCATGCAGAGCTTGAGTGAGGCCCAAATTGGCCACGACGCAAACGAATACACTATCGCTTCCAAGATTAACGACGCACAGTGCGCTTGCTCCTACAACAACGTCTTTGGGGACTGGATCGTGGGCAGCTTCTACACTGCCGACTGTTTTCCAGACCAGAAGCCCGATAGGAAGTACCTCGACGAGACTTATCCTGACCAGGCTGTATTTGTTCGGGATGTGAGCGTCCACAATGTGCTGCTCAATACTGCCGCATTGATTAAATGCGGAATCGACCCGGAGAATGCTCAAGACCCGCCTGGTGGCAGGTATGTTCGCCGTCCGGACGGCACGCTTACTGGGGAGCTGGTGGAGAGCGCCCAATTGATGGCCTCCCGTCATCTCGGGCGACCTCCACTGGCTTTCGTCAAGGAAGCTCTCCGCTTCGGCATTGAGATGTGCCACCGCTTTGGCGTCACCTCGTGCCAAGAGGCATCGGCGTCGACGGCATACCTGCACGCCGTGAGAGAGCTCGAGGCTGAAAATAACATGGGCATTGATCTGTATACTCACATCGTCTGTCATCACGATTTCCACCTCACCACGTCAGAGCCCAGGGTCAGCCTCGAGGCCCTGCTGGATATCTCCGAGGGGTTTCGCAGTAAGCACGTCAACACCAGATTCGTCAAGATGTGGCTTGACGGGGCACCTCTACCCCGAACTTCACGCACTGCAGCCTGAAGGAGGATGGCCAGCCGGACGACTTTCTGCTTATCAACTGGGAGGACCTTTTGGAGAACTTTAAGAGATATGATAGCCGAGGCTTCACAATCAAAGTACACGCCGCCGGCGAAGGATCCGCTCGGCGGGTTCTGGACGTTATCGAGGAAGTGCGCAAGTTGAATCCTAATGGTCCGAGGCATGACATGGCTCACTGCAACGCCATTCACCCTGGTACGTCGAATTTGACGTCTTCCCCATTGTGCAGGGATGAAGCATGTAACGGGTACGAAAAGGGATCGCACCTTCGCTAACCATGATTCTTTCGAATAGACGACATTCCGCGCATGACGAGACTCCGTGTCACAGGCGAAATGTCGCCTGCCATATTCCATCATGGACTGGAAGCTGCCTACCCCGAAATCTTTAGGTGGCCATTCAACGAGCTCATGGCCGACGGGGGTTTGGTCACGATCGGGTCCGACTGGGTTCTGACGCCTAACCCGAGCTTGTTCGATGCCCTGGCGTACATAGTCGACAAGCTCGAGTACGCTCCTGGTGGCGAGAGACGACTCACGGACAGCTGCAAGACCAAGCGAGAGATTGGTGGTGAGATTGTCTGCGAGATCATCACCTTGAACGGCGCGAGGGCAGTAGGTGCCGACATGAGAACGGGGAGCATCGAGGTTGGCAAGCGGGCAAACTTCATCGCGGTTGACAGGGACCTGAGCAAGGGAGAGTTTGCTGGTGCCAAGATTCTCAAGACTTGGTTTGAGGGCAAGATGGTGTATAGCTCGAATGTCACCGGATCTCGAACTTTTTGATAGGTAGCCACTGAAAGATGGAAACGTCTTGCAATTGGCGTTGCAAGCCTAACAGCCTGCCAAGAAGACCTCAAAAAAACATCCATGATTGCCTGTCCAAATCGGCCAAGTGTTTCGATTAGACGTGAAGAAAAAGCCACCGGGAGCTGTACCCTCTGTTCTGCCTATCCGGGCAGAACCATCTGGTTTCAAGAGAGCCGAGTCGCGAGTAAGAGCACAAGAAGAAGGACGAAGACCCCAAGCCCAACTTGAGTAACGTTGTGGGAGGGCGAGAGGCACAAGAGCGCGGCAGCATAGACGGCAGAGGGATAGTGGATAGTAGAGGAAAGAATCCTCATGGTTCAATAATCTATCATTTTGGGTCGTAACTATAGTCTATGCCATTATCATGCCCCCATCACCAGCTATACTATACTAAACCAGCCTGCTGGTCCTCCTCATTTTATCTCCTTCTCCCCCATTATTTTCCTACATGAGATCGCCAAGACGCAGCTCGTCGGTAATACTGCGACCCTTCATAATCCACTTCCTCATTTTCCCACCGCGCTGGTGAGTAGGTGTTATCCTGAGTGTTCAGGCGCACAGCATTGGGACGGCTGGGCCGACCATCATCTTCATCGTCCGAATCATCGCGGTCGTGCTCGTAATCAGACGTCTCATCCTCCGCATCATGAGTAGATTTGCCATATCTAGAGTTGTTGGGCACAGGTCGGCGGTGTGATACGCCCTTAGAGGTCTTTGATGGCTCCAGATCCAACTCTAGGTCAGAGAGGTCGAGCTCAGGGAGCATCGGCTGAGAGGATGAGTGTCCCGAGTGACCGGAAACAGTAGCCGGTTGCCAGTTAGTCTTGGAAGCGACCTCTTGCTGCCTGGCCTCCTGGTTCTGCTCAGCGTGCCGGTGGTGAAGCGTGGTGTTCGTAGGTTGCATATCTTCAGTGTCCACCCGACGAAGTTGAGAGGAAACGAGATATCCAAGGCCTCCACCAGCTGCAAGTACAGCAGCACGATCGACCTTGCCACCCTGCTGAGTGGGTGCAGGGTTGTCGCTTTGCTCTGACTTTGTCTTCTCTTCCTTGCAATCCTCGGCCTTTGCTCTCTGCTCCGTGGCGGGCACGCTTCCGGACCTAGGGGCAGAGGCGGTAGGAGCACCTTGCATATGGCCAGGAAGAAGAACCATAGGGAGACCTGCCATCGGGGCTGAGACTGGCCGTCTCGATCGTGCCGGCGCCGCCAGGTTGGTATCTATACGGGCCTCGGGCTCGATAGCGGAAGGCGGCTCGACCTCGACCTCCGGTGTCTGCTGTTGCTGCACTGGCCTGGCGAATGGCGACCCATGCCCGCTTGAAGGAAAGCTCTCAGGTGTCGCAGGTTTCGAAACGGGAGGTGTGGACTTTTGAAATGAGGGAACACGGCGGTGTGGTGCTGTTGGTCGCTCGGGGGGAGATGCTGGGAAACTGATGAGGCCTCGAAGCCTTCGAGGCCCAACAAGGAGGGCATGCTGTTGTTGGACTGAGCCGTGATGCCGCCTGCAGGCATCGAGTATCTATAGTTGGTCTGATTAAAAGCCCCGGTGTCCAGACCTCCAAGCCCGGGTATCATGCTGGGTGGGTGGGCTATCTGGGGCTGGGCAGGCTTGAAAGGTTGGAAGGTCTTTGTCGAAGCCGCCATTGACGGCGCATGTGTCGCACTGGAATAAGGAACATAGGCCTTGTCCACAGTCTGCTCTGGCGTAGAGTCGGTTGGGATTGACTGGTAGTAGCTCCAGCTTTTCCTGTGGTCTTTGGAGCTTCTCACTCCAAGGCTAGAGGGCGCCGGTCCAGGCCATGCCACAAAGGCCTTTTCGGACGAAGGGCGACTCAAGGCGACGCCAATTTCTCCCTCCAGTTCGGCGATTAGTACAGATTGCCGATCTGAGGGAGCAGTTTCGTCCTTGTGGTCGCGGGTTCCGTCCGTTGATGAAGTTGTCGAATGTGCCCGTTCACGAGCCCCATGACCTATAGCTAGGCTCTGAGGCGGGGTGTTGAATCCAGGAACCAAGCTCAACGGCACCGCGGTCGATTGGGGCTTTGTTTGAACTGGTTCCTTGCGTGCTACCGTCTTGGGCAGCTCTGACCCAGACCGAGGACGTTCTCGGAACTCGGAGACGTGAGAATTCAAAAAGCTAAGAGCATCATGGCCGGCTTTATCGACTTCTGGGCTCATGCCAGGGCTCCACGAGACAGCACGAGGCCTTGAGCCTGAGGGAGCCAGTGAATTGCTGCCGGTGTTTATATGCAGCTTAGGGGGCTGCTGCTTTGCATGGTGTCCCGACTCATCGTGTTGAATTCGCAGTGTCGGTAAATCTGTGTTGGATGACGAAGTCGTGATGTATGAGCGTCGCCTAAAGTCTATTGAAGCTGGGAATGGCTCCGTGTCAGATGTTGAGGTCGTACCCTCGGGGGCGTACGGCTGGTAAGCCTTGAACGACACTGGAGCGGCGGAGCTCATGTTGTATGAGACATGGGGTGAGTTCGAAGTTCAGTAGAGAGAAAAGTTAGGAGAATAGGATTTGGGTCGGGCTCGAAGCTCTATTTCATAGATGGGAGCACAAAGAGGCGTAGTTAATAAGGGTCCATGCCCGCTGACGGCGCCAGGATTATTAGCTTTAGCATCGCCGCGTTTCCCTCTAGTTGGGAATGGATCTGGGCTCCGTGCGGATGGGCTCTAGACGTTGGATCCCGTCTCACGCACAGCCGAATCATCCCTGTCGTCTGGCTTGGCTGACTGCAGACGCCATGTAGTGGATGCTGCCAGCCTGTCATGATCCTTCGTGAACTGGCATCTGTATCGGATTTTTCCTTGTTGGGAGCGTATAGATAGGGTGACCTGTCCTGTTTGTGAAGACCGCAATTTGAGTATGCGACATGAGCTTCGTGGAATATTCCATTCTTAGATGGAGTACGCTTTTACGAGGAACTGGCCCACTGACTTCAGCCACCCCCAAGGCTTGTTCTGCATGCACAGGGCCACGGGATAAATCCCTGTATCTTCACCAATTATAGCTAGAGGGAGACTCACAACGGCTTCTCAAAGTGCAAGAAAGAAACGGCTGCCGATGCCATGTTAGTGGTTCTGCATCAAATGCCGACAGCCGGATTAGACGTCCACTAGCCACAAGGTAAGACAACCATGACAGCCCACTATTTGAAATGTCGAGATGGTTGCTCTGCTTTGTCAGGTCTCGGTTAAAAATAAACACAGCCCATGCCCATGCGCAGCAGCAGTTGCCAAGCCACCTGCTGCGCGTTTTCCCCATTGACTGACGAAATCCCGCCTTTTTGCAGCGGCTGGTATCCGTGGCCGCGCCTATTGGTGTCCGGCTCGTCTAGCCCGGAGTAGTATTGACGCCGAGCGCGGGCTTGTCTGGTTCCGTTGGCCGCGGGTGTGACAAGCGCTTCAGCCCCGACTTTTGGTGTTGTCTTAGAGAGTATCGCAGGTTGGGCACACGTGAGTCGCAAACAAACTTGGGCGTTTTGTGGCTAACATGTTACATTAATCCTGGCAAAGCCCAGTTGTGCGCAGCAGCTCCCTCGATGTGGACGGAACGGGACGACACGAGCATCCTTTGCGCACGAGTGTGCCTTGCGTTTGATCGAAGTGTACGCGAAGAAGGTATCGGACCTGCCTGGCCTTATCTTAAGGTTAAATCGACTAGTTTCTGGGCTGGATCCCAATAGACCGGGGATGGGAAGTCCAGACTCCATTCCTGCATCTCAGCTCGGCGACTTGAAAATCAGGCTCTGAGCTGAGACATCTCAACCCTACAGAAACGCAAACAGACAGACACGATGTAGGGAGAAATCGACTCGAGACAGCTCGGCTCAGCCTCGATCAAGAATCCCCAAGGCTCTATTTCCAGAAGTGCCTTGCATCGGCTGCAGCCCTATGGATGTGTTCCCCTCGGCGTTTCTTGGTGGAGGCTATGCCAATCCTCCATCGCACACACACAATCAAGAGTCCAGACTCTCCAGAGCCTGCTTCTCTAGCCGAGAGTCTGCAGCCAAACAGCCGCCCCCAAGGCCCCATAATACTGCAGAGGGCTTCTCCCAAGGCTCTGAACTATCTCATTTGAGGCCATATTGACCAGGCTGTGGCGTTTTTCAGCTCTTCCCCCTGCACAGGACCTTGGTAGGACTATAATAAAGCAAACATGTCCCACCGATTGCTCCCCCGGCAAGGCTACGATTCACATCTTCCTCCCTCGACACCATGGGCCATAGGTGCGCGGGCTACTACGTCAACTGCACGATCCAGTTTGGGCAGGATGGCAGCGTGAGCAGTGTCGGCAATGTCACCCGCGGCGAGTTCAAGCCCAACGCTGATGTTGCGGGGATCGGCGTGAGTTCCTTTCGGCCAAGACTTGGGGTTCGTCTGGGCATTGAAACTGACAAGAGGCTTAGACCGTCTTGGCTCTGGTTATTCCCACCGGGTTTGGCCTGTTTGTGAGCTTGATCATTGGCATGGCCTTGATCCTCGACCGCGTCCCAGGCGTTTATCGATTTCTTCGGAGGTGAGAGAGGTTCTAGAAAGGACGAGTTGAAGGTGGTGCTGATTCCTTTATAGACGCCCTGTCCTGCGAAATCTTGTTCCCAGCCCGAATCAAATTCCTGTCGAGCTTCCAGCCGACAGCCAGCCCTTGATACACCACGCGAATTCGTCGACCACATTGGCATCGAACACAGGTTACGAACAAGTCCCCCTCCAGGACCACCCAGAACACTCTCCCGGGCATTCGCACACCGAAAGGGGATCTGCTGCAACCTACTACGATGATCACCCAGAAAGACCCGAGCGTCGCGCCCAGCGACCGGCTCACGCAAGAAGTCCTCGCCATCACTGGCGTGGCTCCCGACCAAAAGGCACCATCTACTACCGCCCCATTACACAGAGAAACGTTGAGCAGGCGGTAGCAAAGCCATCGGCCACAAAAAAGCGAAGCACCATCATGATCAGTCTGTCTCAGCTCCAGGACTTTTCAGACCGCAACACCCTCTCAGAGACACGATACGACATGTTGGAAGCCATCATGCTCTGCATCCCTGATTCGCAGATCCTCATTGCTCTGGCTCTCGGTCTCAGCTTTGCGTCCCGGAGCAAATGCACCACTTCACAGTACCACATGAACGTCGTCGTCTGGCTGAGTCTGATCGCTTGTACAAATTTTCTCCTGGCCTTTACGCTGGTGCGCAACTTCTGGCGCTCAAAGCCGGCGGGAATCATCAGAATCTGCTGCTTCACAGGAGTCCTGATCTTCCTGATGTTTGTGTTCATCTGGCAACGCAGAACGGGCTGGACGACTGAATCTTGGCCCCCGGACGAAAGAAAGGATAGCTTGATCTTGTTCAACGCCATCTGTTTCATGCAGGAGCAGAGTCTGCACAACTTTACCCATCTCTCCGATAACCAATACAGCAAAGTTGGCAAGCTCGTCTCAACCAGCCAGCCGTTTTCAGAGCTGGACTTGCTGTCATATCTGATCATCTGCATCATCTTTGTGATCACCCTGATTATCAGAGTGTACCAGTTCTTCAAGTTCCGCACAAACGGCCCCCCACGAGGATCCCATACCGACGACGAGACCAAAGGGCTTCGAAGCCTGCCCGCCAAGACGTGGCTCATCATGGCGTGGTGGCTCGTCTCGTGGCTATGCTGCGGCATCATCTACATAGTCGCGACTCGCCGCATCTTTCACCTGAGGAGCTGGATCGCCGACTCGGAGTGGATGGAGTCGGATGAGTTTTCGTCTAACCCTGAGAACGACGTGCGCGGGTTTGGTCAGGTCACGCCACTTGTGGCGACGGGGGCTATTATTCTTGCTGCGATGGACACGATGAAGCCTCGGTAGGTTTTACGAGACATTTTCCTTTTGAGAAGTTTTTGCTAACTGTTGACGCAGATATGTGACCTGCAAGATAGTGGAAGAAGAGCCTGTCCAGGAGAATGAGGAGGCGTAGCAAGATATTACCAGCCACTACTGGATGTTCAAGGATGACCTTAACCCCTTAGGCGGCTCAATCCATGAGCGGCTTTCTGTTTATGGGTGGGTGAGCATGTTGACTTGGTTATACGGCGTATGGCGTTGGTGCGGGCATAGTGAGATGTTTCTCCTTGTAACAGGTGCACACGACTAGGTAATGCTTCATGCCCTAGAGCTCTCTCTTCCCACCTATGGAACCAAGTGAAATCTATCCGCGAAATCTATGAGGTTAAGCCGTTCAGTGAATTGGGATGATTGCAAGGCATGGGACGGTGATTGGGGTTGGCCCTGGAGCGGCCACGCCGTATGTTGAGTTGCAGCGTCCTTGTTGACAATAGACACGAATCATTGCTGTTTTTTTTTTTTTTACCAGGGCATTAGTTTTATCTCTAACCAGAGTTCAACTTACACAGAAACTCCCAAGATCACGAGAAGTTCATTCCTCTACTCCTTTCTGCTTTTCTGCCCAAGGACGGCACAAGTTTGAAAGTGTTCGTGATAGCATCCTTCAAGAACATTGGACTGTACTATAACGGGGCATGCCTGTTGGGCGGTTCTGGTTTCCTCATTGAGCCCATTTCAGGCATCTTCACCTGCATAATCCTTCTACCGAGCTGACGGGTCTGCAGCCATGTCCGTCAAGTCGCCAAGAGCGGATTACGCGGAGGAGGAGGTCTCCGGACACCTCGGGTTGAACCCCGCAAAATGGGATCTTGAACTGAAGAAGCGAGTCAAGATCATCTCCTCGTGCATGTTCTACCAAGTTCCCTGCTAATAAATAAGGGCAATATCCCCGCTAAAGCAAGACAATAGCGTCTTGTTTCTGGTCTTGGTTCGGCAAAACTTCATCTTAGCAAGCTCGTGCAAAGCCGAAGGGTTGTTTTTGCATGTGACAGGCAGAAGTAGGGAATGACTTTCTGACTGCGCCGCGCCAGTTGAAAGGGCTCACGTGGGACGGTTTCGGACGGGAGGACTTTAACAATTCGTGGCTCTTTCCGTTTTCGAATCTGATTTCCATCTACCCTCATCACTCTCCTTTTTTGTTTCTTTCCTTTTGATCCGGTTAGGTGAAAAAAGAGTTTCTTGCCACCTGCGAGACATGCTGCTCAAGAGGGCCCTGGAGTCACAAGAGTCGCTGACGTCGCGGGGCACACTTCCAGAAGGTACATGGCCCAAAGTACCTGGGGTACAGTAATGACGCCTGGATATCGCCCAGTGGCTTACAGTGGGTAGCAGCACCTAGCAAGGACAGGACAGGAGACTTTGAGGCCGTGTAGATGGCTGCCTTTGTGAGTTGTCTCTTTCATAAATGTCATCATCATCATTATCACCACCACGACTGCCGTCTTTTTCCTCCCTCTTCACTTCTTTCTCTTCTGCACAACTGCCCCCCTGCCGTCCCCCAGTCTATCCCGTCGGCACGGACAGCCCTAGCAGGCCCCATCAGCTAAAAGTGGCGCCCCCCATGACATATACCGTCCCCAAGCTCTTTATTAGCCTCCACTGTTAGTGACTTGATTTGTGACCCTCTGACGTCGCGACGCGGCCTGGCTGAGCGTTCACGGAACCGAGCGAGCACGGGGACAGAGAACACCTCTCCCTCTCTCTGTCTTACCGCCTCGGATTCATCGGCGATAGCTTCACTTTATCTCTGGAACTTGCTGCTGACTGTTCAACCATCCCAGGATACCCCTTGGCTGTCCCATCTTGGATCGTCGCCCATGTCTTCCCGCGACGATGCCTCCCTCGGCGCATCGCCTCCCTCCTACGAATCCCATCCCTCGACTGGCGGCGCGCCCCCGACCTATGCAACCTTTTCTCCCGTAACCCTCTCCGCAAACACTCCTTCTCGATCCTCCCGTCGATCAACCATCCTCGTCCATCAAAAGAGCCCGCTGCTCCTTGCGACTCCGCCCCAGATCACCCGAGCCCTTGCCTATAGCCACCCCTTTCTACTCCCGTTAAACAACCTAGCGGGGCTGCTCACCTGGAGCACCGGAGATCCGTGGCAGAGCTTCCTATTAGTCTGCTTCTTCTGGGCCGTCGTTCTCTATGGAGATGTGCTAGTGACATGGGCTGGGCCTGTCATGGTTGGCGTGGCCCTTATTGCTGGCATGTACGGCCGAAGATACAGCCCTCTCAGTAGTAGTGGGTGGGCCGAACCTCGAAGCCAACACAGAGATACTGCGTCCCAAGGCGCAACTCAGACTGGTGAGGCCAGCCACCAAAAGGGGAAGCCCAGCGTCAGCGAGAAGCAGTCGAAGCATGTTAGGGGAAACTCCGAGGTCACCAATACCAAGCACCAAAAGACATTGGATGAGATTGTCGAGACCCTCAAGGAGTTCACTGGGAGATGCAATGTCCTTCTGGAGCCTCTCCTCGACATGACAGATTTCCTCAGCACCCAGAGAACACCGACCAGTGCTACGACTCGACCGGCCGTGACCGTCATCTTCATGCGCCTCCTAATAATCACACCCGTTTGGATCGCTCTGACTGTGCCACCATGGAGGGTCATCACCACGAGGCGGGTTATACTTGTCGCTGGCACAATCATTTTGACGTGGCATGCAAGAGTTATGAGGGTTTCGAGGGCTATCCTTTGGAGAAGCTCCATGGTGCGGCGGCTTGCGGCCGGGATCACCGGACTTCAGTTTGACACACCCGAAAAGCCATTCCGAAAAGATTTGGCAGTGGCTGCTACCAAGGGCTCAGAACGTGTGGCTCAAGAGTCGGAACTTACAAAGGCTCTGGGCAAGTCTTCAAGTTTTTCGACAAACCATGGACGAAGGAATGGCCACGCCAAGACTGCAGGTGTCAAGTTCACGTTTATCATCTACGAGAATCAACGACGTTGGCTAGGTCTCGGGTGGACGAATAATCTTTTCGCATATGAACGACCTGCGTGGACAGACGAGCATAATAACCCGGTACCTGCAAAGGATGACTTTGAGTTACCCGAGGTGGAAGACGGGAGCCGTATGGAGTGGCGATGGGTTCAGAGCGGCCGTTGGCGTGTTGATGGAGTGACCGACGATCAGGGGGCCGTCGACTATGATGGAGAAGAGGGTAAGAATGGATGGATCTTCTATGATAACAAGGTACGCAAGGACAACTGATATGGTTTGAGCAAGGACACTAACGCTCGCAGTGGCAAAACGGACAGCGAGGCCAGGATGGTTGGAGCCGATGGACGAGACGACGGAAGTGGTATCGTGATGCCGAGTTGGTTGAAGTGGACCAGTCACAGGATGCTCACGCCGGTGATGCGGTAGAAGCCAAGGACTCTCCCACGGTGGCCAAGTTGAGGACTCAACAATACAACTCGAGCAACGAAACCATGGTTCCCACACGACCCGACGCGGCCGACCAGGCCCACGCCGAGGACCTCAGCATCGACGACGCGAGTTCCAAAGCAGCAGAGGATTCCCTGTCAGTACACTCGACATCTTCAAGATCATTCTTCCGGTCGCCATTAATGCGGAAGCGTGTCGCTGACCGATCCGTCACGGATAAAGAACGTACTAGGAGGGCCAGTAGGACCAGCAGCTTGTACAACGACGATGACGCGAGCTCCCTTGGAACAACTCTTGCACTGGAGATCCAGAAACAGGGCAAACCGGGCGGACAGTGGGGGATTGGCGACGAAGCACGAATGAGCCTTGAGTGACGACGCGACGGGTACTTTGACAGCGGCATTACCACGGCCAGGTCATCGGCGTTGACGGGTTTTTGCAGGCGAGTTTGTTTTATTATCTGGGTCGACGGTGCTTTGCAGGTAATTCTGAACTGTGGTTCACAGGCGCGACTGATTTATTGGTACTCATGGCTAGGTACGAGGGAACGGCGTATGGAAGGTTGTCTAGGTATGTGATGGATGGATGGATGGATGGGTGTAAGATAACGACGGCAAGGAGAAGGATATGACGAATACCAAGTCTTTGATTGACTGCATTTCTGTTACAGGACAAAGGGAAACGGCATTGGGTGTCTCCCTTCGCACAGCTATGGCCTCATGACGCCCTAGTGGGAATCAAATTAGCACCGGCGTGATGACCATGTCTAGAGTCTAGAACAAAGAACGGGCTTGTAGTGCGACTCAACGATGGCGCCTCAGGGGGATACACGGTGCAAGAGTTTGTCACACTCGGAATAAAGGCAGATTTTTGGTGGTAGCACTCTCAGTCGTGCAGTGCAAGTAACGGTTCCTTTCATATGACGTTTTCTGTTTGTCCTTGACCGAGGTTGTTTCGTGGGTTTATGAGTTGGCAGTCCGACCCTTTGCACTTTGCCAGTGTTCGTCAGTGTTGGCGACTGTCGCTTGGTCAACATTGCACAACATTGATGCTTTTTTTAAAACACGAATTATCTGACCTTCTCTCTTGCTTCTCAAACGAGATTATTGTTTAATCTCGGCTCCAAAAATCTCCAAGATGGAGCCTCCGCTCCGAGGCCCGATTCGCAAGAAGAGAAGCACTCGCGCAAGCAACCTCACAATCTCTCTCGCACCCGAACTCGCTCCTCCGACTTCTCGAAGCATCACTTCGCCCGTGAGACGTTCGCCCGCAAGGCCCTCCCCCGCACGGCAATCAGCGCCCTCGTCTCTTGTTTCTCCTGTTCGCAGTACCACCATCACTCAGCAACGCAACTATTCCGGCCCGTCGCCCGACTTTCTAGCTCCGCCGCTCAGCGCGTCGCTTGTTTCTGCTGATTATGGATCTATTCGTTCGGAACCACCTGAGGAGAGGGCTGATTCTACTGAGACTGTTCGAGGGCCTTTGACTCTGGATAGAGGAGGGACACCACCCTTGACGCCTTTCCCACGCTGGGTGAGCAACGACGAAGACGATAGCTGCGATGTCCGTGGATGGGAGGAGTCAGTCCAACAGTCCACATCGCGAATGGACAATAAGCAGCATAGCTACGATGGTCGTCATGTTCCCGTCACTATAGTTCGGCTTGAAGGAAGATGGATCATCAGCTCTGCTATTCACGGATTCGTTCTCGTGACGCAGTTTGCTGTTTCCCTTGGTGTTTTTAGTGCTCTCATGTGGGTTACTGTGTGGAAGGAGGATGAGCCCGCGAGTGACTTTACCGAATGGTAAGAGATGGCCCTTGGTATGCTAGACTCATCTAACCACTGTAGGCTCTGGACGTTCGTCGATCCTATTCTCGTCACACTCTTGCTCCTGTGCTCCGCCACTCTCCTCGCCCACGAGGTGAAGCTCCTTTCATCCGTTGCCCTCTTATATCTTCAATCCCTCATTCTCGCCGTTACGACCGCTGCAAGCGTCGTTCTCTGGGCACGCTTTTTTCAAGAGCAAAGTCCCGAGGTCAAGGGTGTCTTGATGGGATGCAATGTGATGCTTTGGGGTCTTGCACTGTTTGGCTTCATCAGAGCTGCTGTGGTGTGGAAGGCTGAGCTGAGTGAGGAGGGAGGTTTGGATGTTGAGAGGGGTATGACGTATGGGACGTTTGTGCCATGGGGTGTTGGTGATGATAGAAGAGGTTCTCTTTGAGGGACTTGGGAGTTGTTTCCTTCAGGGGGAGCGCCGTGGCTCTGTTGACAGGATGTGATTCAGTCTACCCTAACACACCGATGCCTCTACCATGGCAGAGACTCTGATCTCTGCTCCAACTGCAACCGTACTAGATACCCGGCTTGATCTCCTCTATATTTTCAAAAAGTCGGTTCGTCTTGGGTTTCTGCCAAGACTTTTGCACATGCCCTCCGCGGCAACCACCAGATACTCTGCCGCGACCTCGACCTCGACCTCGACCTCGACCTTTCTGGCGATTCGGCCAAGGACTACGCGGGGGAGTGCTCAACTGAGTGCGAATCGTTAGTAACTGACCCAATGTCTGGTGGGCTGATAGGTAGAGATCAACTTACTGTCATGGTTGGCATTGCCCTCCCCGATGAATCCCCTCATCATAGATTTATCGTACTCAATTGCTTGGCAGTGCCCAGGGTAAGTAGCAAACTCATCGTACCCAACCCAACGATCTCGCATCGTCGTCCGAAGCGTCGCAACTCTTTTGCAATAGGTTAGCAACTCATCGGACAGAGTATTTCGGGGCAGGCAAACACGTACATTTCGTAGGCCATGCCGGCAATGCTAGACAAAGCCTGCTTTATTAAGCCGGGCCCTTGCCCCTTGTGCATTTCCGACGACATCTTAGCATTTTCAGCGGCCATATGGTATATACGGCTATTGATCTCGAACTCGGTGCCAGGAGGAGCTCTGGGTTTGCCTGCTGCCAACCTCTCCTTGATGGCCGTACGATAAGGGTCGCCGCAGTATTCTGCTGTCATCACAGGAGGGGCACTCGCGGTAGAGTCCCTTCTCCCGCCGACGCCAAATCGCTGCTTCGGGATGCCCATGACGAATGTATTGGCCAGTTTGTCGCGGACTGGGAGCTCGCCAGTCGAGTAACGGCGAGAGAGGGCGGGTCTTTCTTGGTTGACTCGCCGTAGTAAATAGACGGTCAGACGAACGGCAGTAGGGCTGGGGTTAGGAGTGTGGAATATTTTGGGGTATGCTGAGGGTTGCAATTCCTTTGGATCAAGGACTTCGGGACGCTCGAGTTGTGGCTCTGGGGAGGCCACCTTGGGGTGGAAAGCCACTGGGTGAGTGCCATGGTTCTGGGGTCGCCCCTTTCCAAATTTCCCCTTCTGAATGTTGGCCGCTGGGCGACTGGCGATATTTCGAGGATGCACTTGGGTACTGTGTTCCTTTGGGTTGAGAACACTCGGCGATCCGGGTTGAGGGTTCCCCTCGCGAGGGTTGGTTACTAGATAAGGGCCGAGATATTGAGGATTAGACAATGGGTTGCGTCCATCTAGGTTGTTGGGAATATTCGGAGATCCGGGCTCCGGGTTCCTCTCGGGAGGGTTGGTCACCGGATAAGGACCGAGATATCGAGGATTTGACGACGTGTTGCGTCCATCCAGGCTGTTGGGAGGTTTGCGTCCTCGATTCGGGCGGTTCTTCTGGCCACGCATGGTTGACGGCGAGGCTTGGTTGCCCTGAGGTGTCTATGATACTCGCTGTGCTTTCGGTATTCAGGCTTTAGAACTCTTTCAGTCTTTTTGCGTTGCCTGGTATATGGAAAGGGTCTCAGTTTCTCTTGCTTCTCATGTTCCACTGACTGGACATCATGGACAGGCGAGTGTATGGGGCGATGAGAGATATTCCTTGGTCGTCGAATGAGATAGTTGATCAAGGCGGTGCTTTTATCACACGAGAAATGGAGAGAATTTATACTGCTGTCTGTATTCATCCCACATCAGTTACTGGAGGGGTTCTTTCGTCAGTTTTCATCACCAAGAGGCAGGCTTCCATCTGATATGGCCTATAGTATCAATGCTATAGCGGCATTACAGCAAAATCAAGGTATTGAAATGAGTGAAAGATGTCGCGGATGCCTTCTGATGGATCACAGGATTTGAGAGGGCACAAAGGACGAAGAAGGAGGTCGCCTTGACCACCTAGACATTTACTTTTTCTTGCACCCGTGGATCTCAGAGGTGAGTGAATGTCCAGGCTAGCCCAGGCCAAGAATCACGTCGCTTGAGTTGTTCAATTGACGAATGCATACTTAGGCAACATACCACGAGCTATCCCAACACCTAATGCCCGTGAAGAGGCCGTGACACAAATACGTATCACATGGATCGTGAAGGCACTATAGACGCGAGGAAGGCATGATTGCCCATACATTTAACATAGTCAATCCGGGAAAGGTTGAACGGAGGTAGGGTGAATGCGACTGAGGTTGTGAACTCGTACTCGATTGCCAGTTAATGCGCGCCAATAACCACTCACGTACATGGCAAATCGATGATATAAGAACAATCCCTCTTGTATTAATCGGAAGGATCACCATAAAAATGTCAAAGGCATGTTGACGGTTGACGGTAGCTGAGATGCCTATGCGAAACCATCTCATGTTCACCAGGTGAAGCAACACAAGCGATACTCGAGATAATCTCGACAAAAGAAATGTTTTTTGTTTCCAATGATGGACTAGAAGCTAGTGAACCCCAAATTCCCAACCACAAGATGTTCCAAAACCCAACCGTTCGTGAATCCACATAAACTCGTTTTTCCGTTTCGTCAAAAAGACAACGCCCGAATCTAGACAGACACCAACAAGAACGACCCAACGTCTCAGACAAGGGGGAAGAATAGTGACAAGTGCCACAGGGGGAGTGGTATCTCAATGATTTTCGATCATGGTTGTGGTGAGAGAGGGTGGTTTGAGCTGTTTATTTGCAGCCAGAGCAAGAGCCTGAGATGGTGTTAGCGAGATGTCAAGGGTCAGGGTCAAGAAGATGACTTACAGCTAGAGCCGCAGTTGCAGCTAGAAGCGCCAGAGCATCCGCAGTCGCCAGCCATTGTGATTGTTTTGTGAGGGTTGGGTGTTAAACCGAAAGTTGAAAGAGATTTAAAGTTTTTTTGTTTGTTTGACAGTTTGAATCGCTGCTGAAGAAAGAAAAACGGCAAGGAAAGGAATCTGCAGGGCCTTATATAGAGGCTGCGGCCTTTGTGCGTCTGCGTGTTTTGTGCGTCAAAGATCCACCGGCTGATGCGGGATCAACGTGGGATGAGGGGTCGCCGGGCGCTGGTTGGCGATCTGAGATGGGGCGCTTTTGAGTGATTTTGGCGGTGGCTTGAACCTTTGGATGCCGCGTGATGGGGTCATTTGTGCTGTAGGTAGCTGTAGTTGTGGTACGAGATAACAAAGTTCCGTGTCGGAGCATCGAGAAGCTTCTCGAGGATACGCTCATGACAGACTAGGCAGACAGAAACCTTGCTTGCTGTTCCTTGTCATTCGTGAATGGAATCACGCTTCTCTTGCGAGAACCATCTTCAGGTGTCCACTGGAGTTAAGTTACTGTCCCACTCGTCCGAACAGCAAGGCAAGACCCTTCTTTGCCACTTGATTGACCGCCACCAAAAGATGCGTCACTATCGCGAGCTCCGATCCAACTTCTCGTGCCAAGTTTCACAGCTCGTCTACCATTTGTCAAGACACGCTTGAAGAACATCATCTCCAGATGAGACATCCCTGAACACCCCTGTCGGCATGGATGACGGACATGGAACTCTTCCGAGACAACTTCCAATCCACCAACCATTATCTTCTCGGGTCCCCGATTGCACCCCTCTCGTGCCCCTCTTACGCGAGGTTGCCGATGCAAAATCCGCGCCATCGGGGCGGGGTTCGCAAGTCGGGCTTCACAGCATCGAGGCAGGGTCCAATTGGGTGTCCATTTTATTCTCGCGAGGAACCATGTGGTTCTGGTCGTGAATTTGGCCAGGAATCAATCGCTTAGTACATATCCATAGTTTAGCTTTCTTTGCTATTGAAGGTTTGAAGCCATTCCCAGTCCTAGCTTGGGGTTGACGCTGTGATGCCAAGACGTAGTGATGGAGCCCTGAAACGCAACTGAAGCAACACACAGTAAAGCACTTAACAGGTAGAATAACAACACAGCGGCATGTTATCAATCCGTACCTATATCACATCTATTTCCCCAGAGCTCGGCAACATCTTGAAACCCAATCGAGACACGACCAATCTGTCATGGCCTGATTGCTGTTACAACCCAAGATGACTCCAAGTATATAGATTCGCGTTTAAAGTCTGTCAATAGCATGAATTCCTCTACAATCTCAACATCACCACCTTCCTAACACATTGCCGGCGCATCTGTAAACATGAATCAACCTCAACAACCATCCTCAACCCCTCGCTCCAACAGCCAGCGAACACATCAACCTCGACGACGCGGCACTCGTGGAGGCGGCAGAACAATCCATTCGAATTCACCCAGAGCCAGCACCTCTTCAGAGGGTACAGCTCAGACCGTTCACGACCCTGCTGCTCGGCAACAAATGAAGCAGACCATGGCCATCGCCCTGATGACCAACCCGGCCATCCCATTGCCCTTTCCACTAGCCATTCCCCTAGGAATCACCATGTTGGCATTCCCGAATGGAAAGGAAAAAGAAAAGGAGCCTTCTGGCTAAGCCATAAGCCCGAGAGCATTTCCCATTCCGAAATCCGGGCACACTGCCACATAATTCGACGTTGGCCTTGATGTTGATGGCCCAAGAAAGTTTCACATGCAGATACAAGGCGGGCATCCAGAGACAGAAAGAAGAATAATCTCGCTCGTATGAAATAGTAGAGATGCAGTAATGAAAAGGGTCATTGTCTAGAAATCATTTAGCACATACAAGGGCCATGATTCAACCTCAGCAGGCTAGTATCTCTTCCCCTTCAAGACTATAGAAACATAAACATGGTCTCCCCACAAGCATCAATAGTACAATCCATATCCCCACATCGAAACTTGGATCTTCCTCCCTTATCCAAAATGCCCCGTGGGTGAAGTTTCAGCCGTTCGCCAACGGGAGCCATATCAGCCACCGGTGCTATGGGCGGACTCCTTGGGGACGAAACCTCCTTTGACGACTTGTTGATTTCATCGACGCAAAGATTACATACCCATGGCGCAGATCCAAATGGACAGTTGTGATATATGCGTCTTTTAGCTCGTTTGATCGCTCGGGTTTCCATCTGATCCAACGAAATCGCAAACGAGGTCCACGGGTGGCTGTCTTCCAACCCGTCCTCCGTCCGTGTACTTTCCCTCTTTGACTCAGTGAATGCCTCACGGGCCTTTCTTTTCTTGGTATCGGTTGTGGTCCGTAAGTATCTGTCCTTTACGGCTCGTCTTGGCTGAATCCGAGTTGGCTGTGGAGGCTCCTCGATTTTCTTCTCAGGTTTTACAGCGCTGTCTGCTTCAACCTCGAGTTCTATCTGACGCCGTGCATACTTTTTGAAATGTCTCTTGCAGAGGGGTGCTTGAATAGGCACCTGATCTTCGGAACCTAAGCTTGACATGTTGAAATTGGTTGTTAGAGATTCAGATTGCGTTGCGTTGTGTAGTGTTCAGAAACCGTACCACTTCGGATGATATATCCGGCTTATCCCACGCCTCAAACCATCTCTTTGTTACAATCTCTGGTTTAGTTAAGGGCATAAAAACACACGTCTTTCAATATCTTCGCTGTGGCATAGTGGACATCCTTCATCTCTTTGTTCGTTCTGGCTTTGTTGGTGCTCCCAACCCTGCCCCCAAATCAGCACCAAGTCATGGGGCACATGGCAGAGATAAAGGCGATAGGCAATGGGCTTCTATTTTAGGGAAAGCCGCGATGGACCTCAAGGCTATTCGGTCAGTGTCTCCAGGTGAACATTCAACCCTACATCAGTCAATACGACTCTGAATGGGGTAACTATCTTGATTCCCCTTTGACTATTTTTTTATGAATACCATTTTCAGACCCAGAAACTAGAATAACCCCTTATATGCGATCAGTGAGGATGTGAAAAATCCATTTCCAGCTATGTTGCCCTCTGCTTGATGCCATGAGAACGAGGGAAAGTTTACGATGACCGCCCTCAAGACACTGCAACCCCCCCAGATTGTCATTAAAATGATCATCTATCCCATAGTACACAGGTTTCTATAGCCTACAAGTCCTAGCAGTCAATTATCCAAGTCCACAATACCCTGTGTATCCGCTATGCAATGCAATGCTTCTCGGACTAAGTTTAACTTGGACACTATTTCGTAGAAAGTCCCAACCTGACGTCATTCTGCGATACCAGTGCCGCCGTATCTTCTCATTTGCATGGAATATATCCAGATATTCAGCATCTTTCAATGCTTCGCGATTCTTTTTGTCATGTCGTCGTTTAGTAAACTTGTCGGTCAGTTACCTCTCCCCTCCAGAATCTAGGGCTGTGTTCCTTGTCTGTGCGGATACGTTGCAGATGTGTTGTTCCTCTCCGTCTATTGAAAAGACTTGGACATGAATGGAACCGCCTAGCTCTCTATTAGCCATGTCCCCAACTTGGCGCGCCTCAGACATGAACCTGATAGCGCGCTCCTCCCACATCTCGATTTCTACAGGGCAACCTCGAGAGACCACGTGTACCGTGACTCAGAGCTAATACTCCCCGCAATCTTGATATCATAAACTAAGCCCTGCAATCTGCTCCGCGCTTCATCTCGTCTTCCCCAGGTTCGAAGGCGTGACACGGGGTTCGATGTGGAGTCGCGGCAAACGGCGGACCGAAAGAGATAAAGCCAACCCAATGAGGTCGTTTTCCGCTCTCGCGATTCTTCCTAATGAGGACAACCCGAATGACAAATGCCGGTGGTCGGGGCGGCTATTGTTCAACGGTCTCCGAAGGCCGGCAGAAGGAGGGGTGCTTGATTAAAGGCCCGGGGTAGGGCTGCTTTGAATCATGGATGGCAGGATAACCTTTCTAGCACTTCTCTTGAGATATTCGGGTAACGATGACGCGCACCTTTCGACTTGCTGTGTTGGAGTGTGATACTCCCTTTCCCTCTGTCAACGCTTCGCGTGGCTCGTATGGGAACATCTTTCGGGACCTTCTTCTCAAGGGTCTCGACGGTCTGGGTGAGAAGGGAAGCGACGTGAGCCTTGATCTCAGCAAATGGGATGTCGTCACAGCCCAAGAGTATCCCAACATCGATGATGTGGATGGCTTCTTGTTGACTGGAAGCAGTATGTGCCACACCTACTTGTTTCTGAGTTGTGCAAGCTGACCTTTACAGAGTTCACTGCTTTCCACGATGACCCTTGGATTTTGAAGTTGGTCGACTTTGTCAGCAAGGTATACACAACTACAAAGAAGCCGATCGTCGGCATCTGCTTTGGTCATCAGATTATCGGTCGGGCGCTGGGTGCAAATGTTGGACTAAGCCCAGGAGGATGGGAGATTTGCGTTGACAGGATCAACCTCAACGAGACTGGACAGAAGCTGCTGGGTGTTTCATCACTCGTATGCCTCAGCATCCCCCATATAATCTCTATGCACTAACAACCGCAACAGGGCCTGCATCAAATGCACCGAGACGCCGTCCTGGATGTCCCCAAGGGCCTCGTCAGCCTAGGTAGCAGCCCTCGATGCGAGGTCCAAGGCCTCTACGAGCCAGGCCGCATCATTTCCTTCCAGGCGCACCCCGAGTTTGACGACTTTATCATGTCGGAGATTATGGAGGCGAGGTATCAGCAAAAGATCTTTGACAAGGACATGTACGAGGAGGGCATCACGAGAGCTCGGGCGGCGCACGATGGTGTGCTTGTGTCTTCCAAGATTTGGGAGTTTTTGCTGTGAGCGATGATTTTGAGAGTTGATCATGTCATTTTATGAGTTTGATGAGCATAGAACAGGAATAGAAGGACTACTGTCTCGGTCACATAGCTGTTTTGGTGACACTGCCCGTCTCATCCCATCCCATCACTCGCACGTCCAAGGGTATACATTATCTATTATGTACTGATACGGGCTATATATTTACATCCAAAATGTTCCCTTTGCAAAAAGAACCACACAAATATCCAAGGTCCTTGGTCTGGGCGACCCAGCTACCGTTGCCCTTCATGTCGCGACGCTCGGCACGGGAACTGAGAAAGCGCTCGCGGTGAGTCGTAAACACGCGCTTCTCAACGGTAGCTCAGGTGGTGTCATCAACGCACTCACTCAGGGTTGGCACAGCTGCTGTAGCGTGACCAAGAGCCGCTGTGAGGCTGTAGCTACGGTGGCCAACAGCTGCTCCATTGCTCCAGTAGCTGTTTCATAGCACCCACTATCCTACGAAGCGACATGTGTATGGTAAGGCGAGAGATGCGACATCTGGCGCCTGTCATTCTCGGTAGGTATTTCGGGAGACATCGAGTGCTCCTGGTCAGCCACGCCAATGCCTATCGATCCATGATCAGACCAATCGACACCAGGCCTCGCACGAACCAGTCACTGCAAATGTCCAGGAAGTTGGCCCAGAGACCTTTGGCCCTTGATGGGGAGGATAGAACTCTGCGCTTCTTGCCTCACGCGAATGATATCCAGATCTGATGTTCTCGCATCGCCCGACACAAGGTCCAAGGGCTGACCTGGTCCAGCGGCTCCCGCCAGATATGCTCCAGCAGCACCAGAGTTTGTCTCATGTTCCCTAGCCCGATAGTGTCCAGCATAGTCTGCAGTCGGTCCCTTAGAACCTGCTGGACAATCGGGTCTGACGTGCAGCAGCCGATGACGGCAAGGGGCCAGCAGAGACTTGTGTTTATCCTCTCGCTGGCAGGAAACTGGTCGAGTAATGTGATTGCTTCTGCCACGGCGGAATCCATCAAAGCCTTGTGGACACTGTTGTTGGCTTGTGGCTGAGGTGTGCCCAACACCGACCAGAGGTAGAGCAGAACCGCCTGCTTCCATACCAGGCCGGCGAGTCGCGAGTAGGGACTGACTGAAGGATCAGGGAAGAAACCCATGACCTGTGACTGGAGGAAGGAAAAGTTGACGATACTGTCGGGGCTTGGAGGAACTGTTTGTCCATCTACGACTGCCAGCATGCTCTGCCCGAGATGGAAGATTTGGGAGATGAGGATGAGTAGTTCCAGCCAGCATCCGCATAGCTGACCGACATATTTCCGAGTGACGAGCTCTCTGGCTCGAAACTCAATGTCCGGACTTAGTAGTGATTGCGAGTTGTACTGGGGATCGATGGAGATCATGCTGGTGGCTGCCATGTGCATGTAGTACTCGATAAGAAAATCCGGCAAGTCGCCGTACGGTTCGGTTTGGCCCCCAGTGAGTAACGTGCTCACTAATGACTTGGAGGCTGTAAGATGGTCAAAGATGGTACCGTGAATGTCTCCTTTGGCGACCTGCAACAGTGTTAGTGCCTAGCGATTAATGAGAAGCTGCGGGCATTGCAGACCTCGGTCAAGCACATGATGAGACTCCCGACAGTCAAGACGAGAGTATTCTCAGCATTCCCAGAGACGTATTCATCGACGACATTCCTAAACATGCGCAACGAGTCCGTGTAGTATCTTTGAGCGACCTCATCAGTCGGGAGCGGCTCAGCTGACGCCTGACGATGAGCAGCACTTTGTGCGAGGATGAGCTGTAAGACTAGAGGTTTGGAGAAGGCCAGCGGGATGAGCTTGGCGATAAAGGGGTTGACGTCTGTTGAGCCGTTGCCCATGCTGTTGGCTGTCCGTGCCAGGTAGTAACTGAGAAGCTCATAGGAATGGTGGCCTTGCTGAGGTAGCATCGACATTGGCATGGGGATGCCGCCGTTCATAGTGAGGCCTGCATCTGATGGCCCGGCTGATGCGACGGCCAGGGCGAGAGCGTTGGTGACATCTCGATCATATCTGGCAGCGGGAAGTATAGTGGTTGGTGAGTCTGACGAGCTGGCTGACGACGTTGTGGTTGATGCGGATGGCGAAGGTTGACCTTGATCCTCAGCCTCGTCATCAGCCTCGGCATCAATCATGTGGGCATCATCAGACGTCGGGGAAGTGTCGTCAGGGGGACCGGGCCCGTTCTGGAGCAAGCCGGGATGTGACGAGGCGGAGACGACAATCGTCGGCTGGTCCTCCGGGTCCCGCTCGGGCTCCGGCTCATGGTCCGATTCAAGCTCGGTCTGCTGCCGGCGATGCTGGAGAGGCTGCGAGAAGGACCGGCGCTCAGTCGTGACCTGAACTGGACGATGGATACCCGCCGACGCCGAGTCCGGGGCGACCGAGGCACTGGCCTTGCTAGTCCGCGGCTGAGACGATGAAGAGGAGGAGTTGTTGTTACTGTTAGTCGGCTCGGGCCAGTGACACTCGAGCTTGTTGCGCTTGCAGCCGCTGCACACGGGCTTCTTCTCATCGCACTTCTTCTTGCGACGACGGCAAGTGAAGCAGCCCGTCCTGCTCCGGATGATGGGCATGGGCCGCATGCCGGAGAGGAAGAGTGGGTTGACAGATACAGGATCTGGGGGACGCAGCAGCGCATGTCCCGGCCTGCCTGCACGAGGTAGGCCCTTTTGCCACACCCGTAGGTAGAAGCCAAGCAAGGGGTGGCCCTTGGGATCTTGCTTGCTTGGTCGAGCAGCAGCGCGCGGTTTGATGGCGAGCGAACGCCGTATGTCGGATGGGACCTCCGGGGGGCCAGACAAGCGAGTGGAGGTGTTTGGGCAGTGGGGGAACTGCTCGTCAGTTCTTGGTAGATACGGTTATTACGTATGGGGAGATGTATGACCTGTGAGTGGAGGCCAGGATCCCTGGGCGCTAACCGGGAGTATCAGTGAGAAAGTGAGGCGAGGAGCCTACCCTAGAGCAGAACGCCGAGCTTCCTGTTTGTCCTTCCAGAGCCGTTCTAGGGGCGCAAGCCATGGCGGGTCTAGACGGTCTCTTGGATCTCTCAGGTACCTCGAGGTAGCTCACTTCCGGCTCAAACCCACCCTAACGCAAAGCCTCGGAGCGCGAGTGGGGCACCCTCCCGGACTTCCATTCCTCCAGATTGTGACTCGGTGACGTTGTTTAACTCGGTGACAATGGCGATTGATTGTCTTGGGAGGTACTCATGATCCGGCGGCGCAACGAGAGATGGCCGGGCTGGGCTACGGTACATGATGTGGGACCCTTTGTCTCGGACATGTTCTTTTCTTTTCTTATTAGATGATAAGCTGCTCTTGAAGATTGGTTGAAGCTGTCTTTGTCTTTTGGAAGAGCTAGTTCACCATCTCACAATACCGTCGCCATGATCAACATGAGGGCTCTTCGACAGACCAGCCAGTGCCTCCGAGGCAAGTCGTCTCTGGCCAGCCGTGTCTCTACGAGAACTTTTGCTTCTCAAACAGATGTGAGAATGATTTTTAACGAGATCATGGGTCATTCATAGCTGACATGTGTATAGCTCCTGGGTGCTACTCTTCAGAATGGCGACCCTGAGATCCACGCCATCTTGAAGCGCGTAAGCATCACCACAAACCTCAATTGACAATATACTAACTTCTATACAGGAAGAGACGCGCCAGAACCACTTCATCAACCTCATCCCCTCGGAAAACTTCACCTCGCGATCCGTCCTCGATGCTCTTGGCAGTGTCATGCAGAACAAGTACTCGGAGGGATACCCCGGTGCTCGATACTACGGCGGCAACGAGCACATTGACGAGGCCGAGCGTCTGTGCCAGAAGAGAGCTCTCGAGGCTTTCCGTCTTGATCCTGAGCAGTGGGGTGTCAATGTTCAGCGTAAGTGGCAGTCAATGGCTTCTCTTGGATAGGATACTGATGGTTTGCAGCTCTTTCTGGCTCTCCTGCCAACCTCTACGCTTACTCTGCCCTCCTCAACACCCATGAGCGCATCATGGGTCTCGACCTTCCTCATGGCGGCCATCTCTCCCACGGTTACCAGCTGCCTCACAAGAAGATCTCGATGGTGTCCAAGTACTTCGAGACCTTCCCCTACCGTCTGAACGAGGAGACCGGCTTGATCGACTATGACAAGCTCCGCGACAACGCCATCCTCTACCGACCCAAGATCATCATCGCCGGAACCTCTGCCTACTCTCGCCTTATCGACTACGAGCGCATGCGTGCCATCGCTGATGAGGTTGGCGCATATCTTTTGTCTGATATGGCTCACATCTCTGGCCTTGTTGCTGCTGGTGTGATTCCCTCGCCTTTCGACAAGTCCGATGTCGTTACAACCACTACTCACAAGTCCCTTCGAGGACCTCGAGGTGCCATGATCTTCTTCCGTAAGGGTGTGCGAAGCACCGATAAGAAGGGCAACAAGATCCTGTACGACCTTGAGGGTCCTATCAACGCCTCCGTCTTCCCCGGCCACCAGGGCGGTCCTCACAACCACACCATCACTGCCCTCGCTGTCGCCCTCCGCCAGGCCAAGAGCCCTGAGTTTGCTGAGTACCAGAAGACAGTGCTCACAAACGCGCAAGCTCTCTCCGGCCAGCTGTCTAGCTTGGGCTACAAGCTTGTCTCTGGCGGCACTGATAACCACCTGGTGCTCGTCGACCTCAAGTCCAAGGGCGTCGACGGCGCTCGTGTCGAGCGTGTTCTCGAGCTCGTCGGCGTCGCGAGCAACAAGAACACAGTCCCTGGCGACCGCTCCGCTCTCAAGCCTGGCGGTCTCCGTCTTGGAACCCCCGCCATGACGACCCGCGGCTTCACAGCCGAGGACTTTAAGCGCGTGGCCGACATTGTCGACCGGGGCGTCAAGATCACCATCGCCGTGGACAAGGACGCCCGTGCGGCTGCCGAGGCCAAGGGTGCCAAGAACCCCAAGACCGTCAAGGCTTTCCTCGAGTACCTTGGTGATGGATCTTCGGTCAAGGAGATTGGCGAGCTGCGGAAGGAGGTTGAGGAGTGGGTTGGCGGATTCCCCCAGCCTTGGCTTCAGTCATGAGACAGGGCTATGGACGTAAAATAATGATATCTTGAGCGTTTAACAAAAAAGTATTCTATTGTTAATGTGTGTCTTTGGCATGTGTAGCCGCTGTGGCTGTTGTGATACGCTGATATCTGACATCTTGGCGTGTCGAGGGTCAACTGACGGTTTTCGTGTCTGTAATTGAGCCCTCCATGTTAATTCCACTGCACAACGTGTTCACACCATGTCTACTTCTTTGATATTATTGGGCATTGGAGAGTAACGATGTGATCATGACACCGTTGTCATACCCGGCAACTCCCCTGTCGGAAGCGTTTCTGCGACTTCCACCGGACCCCTCAGGAAAACAAACTCCAACGTAATGAAATTCGAGTTTGCAATTACCCAATTACTCATAGCCGAGCATCAATTGGCCTTCGCTTGAGCCATTGTTGGGTCACGATGTCCAACAATCTGGGGTTCAGATGGCAAAAGTTGCACAACCCTCCAAGCGCGTCATCAAGGGCCGTGCTCACCAGATCTATACTTGACTCAGTGAAAGTGCCAGGTACTAGCTACTTCTCCCTCAAAGTGGAGCATCGGAAGTGGCATCGCGGTCAGAGATTTCGGCGGCGGAAAACGGCCGAGCTGCACGCGGCACCGTCTCTGGTTGGTTGGTCTCAAAGAGGTGAGGCGCTCCTCGGCAGATAACAAGTACCTCTACAAGTAAGCGTGGCACCCACAAGTTTCCCCATGGCCTGATAGAGGGGGATCTCAGAAGATTGTGGGGGCCCTCCAACCTCCGCATGTGAATGCAATTCAATTCATGACAACTTGCAAAAAAAGCCAGGGGCCAAACTCGGTGCCGTAAAACGCCTTCTCCGTTACGCACTAATTGGACATGAGCCGGGCGGTCTGCCGGGTCGGCCAGTGACTCCGAGGTACATCGGAGGAACCCCGAGCGCGAGCATATCTTTGCTGGGAAAGGTGTGGACTTGAATGTCCAGGACAAACAAATGCCAGAGAAATAAACAAGAAACCATCATCAAACTTCCTCTTCTCTGTAAATCTTTACACATCACCAGTCACAATGTCGGGATTCATCGCTAGACAAGCTTGGGCTACCGCCTCTCGAGTGAGGTCTTCTGCTCTTCGAGCTCCTCAGACTGTCTTTGCTTGCAAGGCCGCTAGCATTGCTCCTCGACGATGCTTTTCAGTCTCGCTCAACCGTGAGTCGCATCCCCTAATCATTCATGAGAAGCTATTCTGACATTTCACAGTCCTCAAGAGGCGATACACTGAGAGCCACGAGTGGATTGACCTGGCCGATGACGGCAAGACTTGTAAGCACCCTTTGACTCAACAAGTTCAAACAATTGACACCTCTAGGCACAATTGGCATCTCCAACTACGCCGCTGAAGCTCTCGGCGACGTCGTCTACGTCGAGCTCCCCGCCACAGGCGACGAGACAACCGAGGGCGAGTCCTTCGGCACCGTCGAGTCGGTCAAGTCTGCCTCTGACATTGTGGCCCCCGTCTCAGGCTCCGTCGTCGAGGTCAACGAGCCTCTGAATGACGCCCCCGCAGATCTTGGAAAGGACCCCGAGGGTGAGGGATGGCTCATCAAGGTTGAGGCTGAGGACGTCTCTGCGCTGGAGGGATTGATGGATGAGGCTGCTTACGCTGAGCACACCAAGGATCACTAAGTGTAAAAGGTTCACAAGGTGTTTTTAGTGGGGTTAATGGTGTTTTTTAAAAAGCGAATAGATATCAAGTCCTCAGTCAAATTTGGCGTCATCATGAACTAAAAAAGTGAAGCAATTTTGGTGGTTTTAAACTTTGGTGAAATGTTAAACTTGTGAATTTTTTTTAACTTGTGTGAATTGGTTCAACTTTTATCTAGTAAACTATTGCTTATCGCAAAACTCTGCCAACCAGAGATCAATTCGCCTTTCGTTGAAGAGGTTCTAACACTGAAAACCTTCCAAGCATGCAATAGGAGCCATCATGGTTGAATATGATCTTTTTCCCGCTTCCAAAATAAACAAACGCTACCAAATCTTAAAAATCCATCATCTATCGTTTAACCTATTATCTCCCTTTTTTTCTTCCCTTTACAGGTTCTCACTTCCCTCGACGGGCGGGCATGTGCAGAACAGGTTGGTGTCACCGTAAGCATCATCCACACGGGCCACAGAGGGCCACATCTTCTTCTCCCTCAGCCAGGGCAAGGGGTAAGCTGCGTCCTCACGGCTATAAGGTCGGTCCCACTCGGAAGAGACGAGATCCTCCTGGGGGTGAGGAGCGTTCTTGAGGAGGTTGTTCTCCCTGGGGGTCTTGCCAGACTCAATGTCGGCAATCTCCTTGCGGATCTGGATGAGAGAGTCGCAGAAGCGGTCGAGCTCAGCGCGAGACTCGGACTCGGTGGGCTCGATCATGAGAGTTCCAGAGACGGGGAAGCTCATGGTAGGGGAGTGGAAGCCGTAGTCAGCCAGACGCTTGGCGATATCGGCAACCTCGACGCCGGCAGTCTCCTTGAAGGGACGGACGTCGAGGATGAACTCGTGAGCGCATCGTCCGTTGGCGTTGGTGTAGACAACCTTGTAGTGGGGCAGGAGGCGAGACATGATGTAGTTGGCGTTAAGGAGAGCAGTGCCAGTCTGTTTGGTGAGGCCATCACCACCCATCATCAGGATGTAGGTGTGGCTGATGGGCAGGATAGAGGCACTGCCCCAGGGAGCAGCGCTGATGGGAGCAACAGCAGTCTCAGCTCGGGCGGCATCACCTCGCTGAGGATCGATCTCAGGGTGGCCAGGGAGATAGGGGGCAAGGTGCTTCTTGACAGCAATAGGGCCAACACCAGGGCCACCGCCTCCGTGAGGGATACAGAAGGTCTTGTGGAGGTTCAGATGGCAGACGTCAGCGCCAATATCACCAGGGCTGCAGAGACCGATCTGGGCGTTCATGTTGGCACCGTCCATGTAGACGAGACCACCGTGCTGGTGGACGAGATCGCACACCTGCTTGACCTCGGGCTCAAAGACACCGAAGGTGCTGGGGTAGGTGATCATGATGGCGGCAAGCTCGTCAGCGTGCTTGGCGCACTTGGCCTTGAGATCCTCAATATCCAGGTTACCAGTCTTGCCGTCGCACTTGATGGGGACAACCTTCATGCCGGCCATGGCAGCACTAGCAGGGTTGGTACCGTGGGCGGAGACGGGGATGAGGCAGACGGTTCGCTTCCCACCGCCCTCCTTAGCCTCATGGTATCGCTTGATGACTCGGAGGCCAGCAAACTCACCCTGGGCACCAGAGTTGGGCTGGAGAGTGGTGGCGTCCATGCCAGTGATCTCGGACAGGTTCTTGCTGAGCGAGCTGATCAGGGCCTGGTAGCCAGAGGCCTGCTCAACGGGGGCAAAGGGGTGCATGTTGGAGATGCCGGGGTCAGAGACGGGAAGCATCTCGGTGGTGGCGTTGAGCTTCATGGTGCAGGAACCCAGAGGAATCATGGAGTGCACCAAAGAAACATCCTTGGACTGGAGGAGGTAGATGTATCGCAGGAGCTCAGTCTCAGTGTGGTACTGGTTGAAGACGGGCTGCTCAAGGTAGGAGGACTTTCGCTGGAGGGCAGAGGGGATCTCGTCGTTGAGGAACTTGGCAGAGTCGGACTCAAGAGCGGCCTTGAACTCGGCCTCAGAGACACCGAAGCACTTGACAAGGTTGCCAAGGCTCTCCAGGGTCACGCCCTCATGCAGGGAGAAGCCGACCTTGTCCTCAGCAACCCGGCGGAGGTTGATGCTCTGGAGAGAAGCCTTCTCGTGGACCTTGGCGATGGTCTCGGGGGAGGCCTGGAGGGTGACAGTGTCGAACAGGACGGAGCCGTCCTCACGGAGGCCATCGGTGTGGAGCGTGAACTCGCCCTTCTCAAGGATGAGGCTCTGAGCGAGACGGGTCTTTCCCCAGATGTCCTGGGCAATGGTCTTGAGGCCCTTGGGTCCGTGGTAGATGGCGTAAAAGGCAGACATGTTGGCCAGAAGAGCCTGGGCAGTGCAGATGTTGCTGGTGGCCTTTTCTCGGCGAATGTGCTGCTCACGGGTCTGAAGAGCGAGACGGAGAGCGGGCTTGCCGAGTCGGTCCTTGGAAACACCAACAAGACGACCGGGGATCTTGCGCTTGTACTTCTCAGAGGTAGCGAAGAAGGCGGCATGAGGACCACCGTAGCCCAGAGGGACACCAAGACGCTGGGAGTTGCCAATGGCGATGTCGGCACCAAACTCACCCGGGGACTTGAGGATGGTCAGGGCGAGCAGGTCGGTGGCGGCGCTGAGGAGAGCCTTCTTCTCGTGGACAATGTCGGCGAGCTGCTGGTAATCGTGGACACCACCGTTGGTGTCGGGGTACTGGACGAGAGCGCCAATAAGGGTGCCCTCAGCCTCCCTGACGAGCTTGCTGTTGTCGGCGAGCACGTCACCAATGACGAGGTCAATTCCGAAACCCTCAGCTCGCGACTGAAGGACGGCGAGGGTCTGAGGGTGGCAGGTCTCAGACACGACAAAGGTCTTCTTGCCCTTGGCGCGAGGAGCGTTGGCCATGGACATGGTCATGGCCTCAGCGGCAGCGGTAGCCTCATCAAGAACGGAGGCATTGGCGATGTCAAGGCCAGTAAGGTCGGTGATAAGGGTCTGGAAGTTGAGCAGGGACTGCAGACGACCCTGGCTGATCTCAGCCTGATAAGGCGTGTAGCTGGTGTACCAGGCAGGGTTCTCCAGAACATTGCGCTGGATAACAGCAGGGACCTGGGTGCCATAGTATCCAGCACCGATGAAAGACTCGTAGACGGTGTTGTTGTTGCCCAGCTTGCGCATCTGCTTCTGGATAAAGGCCTCGGAGCGGCCATTGGGTGGCACAGAAGTCTCAGCGCCAGACTCCTCCCACTGCTCAACGAGGTTAAGGCCCTTTTGCTTCCTCCGGACCTGAGGGGGGATGGTCTGCTCGAGGAACTCCTCCATGGAGCTCGCGGGCGGGTCGAGGACCTTGAGCATCTCCTGCTGCTCGGCCGACTCGCTGCCAATGTGCCTCCGCGAGAAGAGCTCATGCTCGGCAAGCTGAGTGCTGGTCTGGGAGTCGACGAAGCGACGGGGAGAGGCCTGGGCGAGGGGCACAGACAGTGAGAATGGCCTGCTGCCCGTCAGACGGAGGGACTGAGTGAGACGTGGCTGGAGGGTGTTGACACGGCGAGACTGACGGCAGAGCCGCTGTCCGAGACGAGAAGCCGACATCATGATGGGCTGTTGGAGTCGTCTCAGCCGGTATGGAAGATGTAGAGATCAAAGATGGTCACTCCCTGAAGCTGTGAGAGACGGTATAAGACGTGCGCCGCAGACAAATTTTAAAGATAACATCCATGGTGGCGTCGGCGGTCATGGTCCGAGGGCCAAGCCAAGCATGCGGCTTAACTGTGTCCCTCCCGGCGGCAAGGAATCATGACAACGAGAAGCCTCTGCCGGGGGTACATCGAGGTACAAAGAGGTACAAGCCAGCCTCAGAGAACCATCGGGGGCTAGTTCCAGAAGGATCAGGGCACGTGCAAGGGTCTCTTAGGGCGGACCCAGTGACTCGGTGAAAAGTAGTTGCGGGAAATTATCGCCCATTGACTCGGTGAAAGGGACCGCTAAAGAAAAAAAGGTACACGAATTTCTTGTGCGTCTTCACCGAGTCAACATGTCACCGAGTCAAATCGCGAATCAGGTGGTCGGCAATGAAACCGCTGCGTGACTACTGCAGCTAAAGCACGTTGTGTCTAGTCTTTTTTCCCAGGGGCCGAGACCGTCCATCGGAGCTCCAACCGGAGATGTCTCCCCAGCTGGAGTTTTGTTCGGGGTGTGCTAACCGATCCATCCCATGACATAATGGTTGCTATTGGTGATGCTGGCGAGGGCATCACGATGGGAGCTTGATGGCACACGCAACGCAGCCACCACCTCAGTACGTATTCAGAACCTCTATGAGTACGTGATCATTGCCTACATGAGTATGTACTGCATTAGTACTGCGACTTCGGGGGAGATTTTGTTATCAATCGAATCCATTCGGGTTGTGGATCGGCATCTGGCATCATGTACCCCCAAATCTCGAGATGGTGAGAACGTAGTATAAGTGAGCGCGTCCTCGCGATCTAATCTACCATGACTTTGAGGCAGAACAATCTCAATCAATTCAACATATTCTTTTCATCTCTCAAATTAGTTCAACATGACCATCGACCGCCGTCAGCCCTGGGTCACTACCCCCCTCATCAAGTCTCCTCACCTGTCCAAGACTGCGGGATGGTACGTTGAACAATGCTCAACCCTCCTACATCCCAATCCCCTCCCATCAATAATTCCCATCTCACAAAATATCCCACCTCTCTCGTTTTCTCTCATGTAAAGCCCGGATTTCTAAATCGTAGAAGTAGAGTACTCCTCAAGCTCGACAACCTCCAGCCCTCGGGTTCTTTCAAGTCCAGAGGCATTGGCAACTACCTCCTCCACCGTATCCGCGAGAGTGAAGAGGTCGGCAGACGACCACACTTTTATGCCTCCTCCGGTGGCAATGCGGGCATCGCCTGCGTTGTTGCTGCCCGATCCCTCGGTTACGAAGCTTCGGTCGTCGTCCCAACTACAACCAGCCCTGCGCTGATCGCGAGACTACACGCTGAGGGTGCTAGTGAGGTCATCCAGCATGGCCTTAGTGTCATGGATGCCGACAAGTACCTCAAGTCGGTTGTCCTGGCCTCGGACCCAGAAGCTGTCTACGTACCCCCTTTGACCACCCTGATATCTGGGAGGGAAACTCTACCGTCATGCACGAGATTGCAGCACAGATGAATGGCGAGAAGCCTGATGCTGTCGTCTGCAGTGTCGGTGGCGGTGGTTTGATGAACGGAATCTGCCAGTCTCTCGATAGCTTGGGCTGGACTGACGATGTTACCGTCCTAGCCCTTGAGACCGAGGGTGCAGACTCCCTTTCTCGATCACTCCAAGCCAAGAGGGTCATCACCATGGACAAGATCACGTCGGCGGCTAGAAGCCTCGGCGTCGCAACTGTCTCGAAGAAGACCTTCGAATATGCCCAAAGACCGCAGGTGATCAACGCCGTCCTACCTGATGGCGAAGCAGCCAAGGGTTGTCTGACCCTGGCCCGTCATGAGCGGTTGATGGTTGAGCTAACTGCCGGAATCGCCATCAGGCTGTGTGAGGACCAGCTGTTGGAGAAATTGATGGGCCGGGAGCTGGGCCCAGATGCAACTGTTGTGCTCTGCGTTTGTGGAGGTAATGACATTTCTGTCGAGATGCTCATGAAGTGGCAGGAGCAATACGGTGCTTGAGACAAGGGTTTTCATTTGATTATTTCTTCTGTTTGAGCGACTCTATGAAAAAGATGGCCATGGATGCACACGAATCTTTGTTCCTTACACTTCGAGTTTTGTTGTTTCATTTACCAGTTTCGGTTAACTAGCTACCCATTCTTTAGATTTTCATGCGTTTTGGTACGTGTTGCCTTTATTCAAGCACTTGATGAATTTCCACTCGCGGCTAGTCAGTCACATCAGTCGGCGTGCCCGAGGTAGTTCGCTCGATCTCGCACGAATGATTATCATGCATAACGCTCAGATGATAGCAGGCAAGGATAACAACTAATAAGAGAGAATGATTGTCGCATCTAGAATAGCCTTTACCTTGAATATTGCCAGTGTTTCCAGAGAAGCGCGCTCTTCGTCGCTACCCTAGATCTTAAGGGGCAGATTGTCTCTTTAAGCGCGGAGTTATTCTCTGCAGTTTTTCCATGTTCTGTAGCTCATTTAGAAAGAGTAAAGGTTTCTTCCTAATGGAAAGCACAGGCTGAAAGCATACTAGAGAAGATGCTTATAACTGCACTCAAAACTTGGACACGCGCCTGATGACCAAAAGCTCCCAAGAGGGACCAGGAGATCCGAACTTCCGAAGTCTTATCAGCTGTTTTTGCTCAAACAGGAAGTAATAACCTTTAACTTTATTAGCACCTCATCATACGAATAGGCTCATGATCGATCAACGCATATATCGCCCCTCGGAACGAGCCCAAGGAAGCCCAGTCCCAGAAACCCAACCTGATGGAAGGGCGGCATCGCGGCTCGCTTATCAGACCTCTTGAAACCCTGCTCCTCCTGAGCCGCGGCTCGCATACAACAGGTGGTCATTGCTGCTCCAGCTAATCACACGTAAAGCGGGTCGAGCAGCATCAAAACCGAATGGGCTCCGTCCCGGCCAACCCGCTATCTAAGAGGAGTCAATGCGTATCTCGTCGCGTGGGTATTACCTTTAGTTTCAAATGTCCATTTGTTGACGTTTCTAGATATCTGACAACACCCCCCCGGAAATGCGGACCGCGGTTGGCAACTCTATCAGCGCGGCAACGCCCGCAATTGGTCATCTCCCACGGATGAAGCTAGAAACCCCCTATCGTCCTCTGACATTAGTCTTGATGTCTTATCCCTGTTCCCCCGCGTTTTCAGCCCCGAACCCATGCACGCCACGAGCGTGGGTGGTTCCATGCCTTGTTCTAGACGGCGTCATCCGGCTCCTGGGGGAGGGAGCTTGGATGCTGATGCCTTGGCTAAAATGCGTCGTATCTCGCCTTGTTTTTTTGTTTTTGCTTTCTTCTTTTATTCTCGTGAGGGCCTGACCACCTCGGACGTACTGTACTACTTTACCAACTAATTTCTATTGATACCCTTTCTCTGATCGCTGGACCTTCTAGTCTCCCCCTATTTTGAGTTCCTGAATTCCATTCACAGCCTCTTTTCTTGGCACTGGGCATTCTAGTCCCCTATCTTGTCTTGGCACCTGCCACTCCCAACCTCAACCCAATCACCATGGGGTCGTCCACCCAATTGGGGTATGCCGCTGAGCTGCCCAAGACTCTCAGCATGATGAGCATTCTCGGCATGTCTTTCGCAATTATGGCTGTTCCCTTTGGCTTGTCAACAACATTCTACATCACCCTTGTCAACGGACAAGCTGTTACCATCATCTGGGGCTGGGTTTTGGTCTCCTTGATCTCTCTCAGCATCGCTGCATCACTAGCTGAAATCTGCGCCGTCTATCCCACGGCTGGAGGTGTCTATTACTGGTCTGCGATTCTCAGTACTCCCAAATATGCACCGGCCGTTAGCTTCATTGATGGCTGGATGACATTGGTTGGCAACTGGACCGTGACGCTGTCCATCAACTTTTCAGGCGCCCAATTGATTCTCAGCGCCATCACTATTTTCAACGAAGACTTTGTTCCTAACGAATGGCAAACTGTCCTCTGTTTCTGGGCGGTCATGTTGGTTGCTGCCCTCATCAACGCGTTTGGGTCCAAGTATCTCGACCTCTTCAACAAGCTGTGTATCTACTGGACCGGAGCGAGCGTCGTCATCATCCTCGTTACACTCCTCGTCATGGCCGACACCAGGAGATCCGCTGACTTTGTGTTTGGCCACTTTGACGCATCTGCTAGCGGATGGCCAGGTGGCTGGTCCTTCTTTGTTGGACTGCTTCAAGGTAAGTAGACGATTTGGACCCTGCTGTCATTTTTGTACTGACAACGTCGTAGCTGCATACACTCTTACAGGATACGGAATGGTAGCTGCCATGTGCGAAGAAGTCCAAAACCCCGAACGCGAAGTGCCCAAGGCCATGGTCCTATCCGTCGTCGCAGCCGGCCTCACCGGAGTTGTATATCTCGTCCCCGTCCTCTTCGTTCTCCCCGACGTTACCGCCCTCCTCGCCAGCAGCCAACCGATCGGACTCCTCTTCAAGACCGTCACAGGCTCTGCAGCCGGAGGCTTCGGCCTGCTCTTCTTGATTCTCGGAATCTGGCTCTTTGCTGGCGTTGGCGCTCTTACCGCTGCTTCTCGCTGCACTTATGCCTTTGCCCGAGATGGTGGAATCCCTGGAAACCTGTGGGCCAAGGTCAACAAGACCCTCGATGTCCCTCTGTGGGCCATCATCCTTTCCACCACCGTCGATTGTCTCCTGGGATGCATCTACTTCGGCTCTTCTGCCGCCTTTGGCTCCTTTACCGGTGTCGCAACCATCTGTCTCTCGGCTTCATACTGTGTTCCTATCCTGGTCAGCGTGGTTCGAGGACGACAAGCCGTGCGATCTTCCCCATTCCCCCTTGGAAAGCTGGGTTACGTTTTGAACTACATCAGTCTCGTTTGGATCTGCCTCGCCGTTGTCATCTTCTGCATGCCCGTCTCATTGCCAGTTACACCTTCATCGATGAACTACGCCAGCGTTGTTTTTGCTGGGTTCGGAGCAATCAGTGGTGTTTGGTACCTTGCTTATGCCAGGAAGCACTTCAAGGGCCCGATTATTGTCGACATGGGCGCGGAGGAGTACAACTCGAATGCCGTAACTGATGCTGAGCATGAGAAGGGGTTGAACATTTCCGACAACTCAGCCGATGAGGAGTCTAAGAAATAAGCCTGTCGATTTGAGCGAATAAGTAGCATGTATTTTAAAGCATTGAGTTCTGTTAATTCATTCGTTAAGCCTGCTATGCTGGACTTGAGACCTGGCCGTTGAGTGATGACATGACAGGGCTGTTCTGCTCGATGATAACAGTAACGCTGGTGTATAACTGGTTCTATAACTCGAAGCTCTATTTAGTTGGTAACATCGGAAAAGCTTTAAGAATCCTTGATTGGTATGCGCATGTAGTGCCTGTTCATGCGGGAATATCTTTGGAACTGTCAATTTGACGACAGTAGTAAGTGTCCATAGCTTTCTATACACCACCACGTTCCTCCGAATTATCTATGTCCTTTTCACGCATAGGTCTATATACCAAGCTATTACTCTAATATCACACAGTATTCTCGACATGGTCCGGTTCTGTGTCGCCCTCTTATGTGTCAAGTTGCAATCTCGCGGTAGTAATATGTGGCTGAGTCCTTCCACTCCCCAATGCAAACAAAACAACGGGTCAGAGATCTATCAGCCCTCTCAGCGTGTTGATGATCCTTCAGTACTTCTCTTTCTTCTGTCGATCTGGGTCGGGCTTGGCGCAATATTCTCAAGGGGAATGTTCTGCAGTCTGCTGAAGAGACCTGGTTTGCCAACAGCTGGGGTTGGTCGTGGAGTAACAGAGGCACCTGAAGAAGACGTCTCTGAAGCCGCATCTGATATAGGCCGGTCGGCAGGTCTGATAGAGCCGGGCAGCTGGCCATTAGGTGGAGGTCGCTCAGCTACTTCCTCCTCGGTCGATGCCTGGGACTTGGGCAAATACTGCACATCTGGGATGTACCAAGAAATCCAAGCTGACAGGAGCATCAAGGGTATCAAAGCGAGCAGTCTGATTCCAAGTGCCCTCTCCCGGCTCTTCCACGCGGAGATGATGCCACGGATCAAGATGGCTCCCATCTTGCCCGATGCTGCCGCAATGCCGTTGAAGGTTCCTCGGTAGGTTGTTGGGAAGATCTCCGCGGCGAGGACAAAGATGAGCGTGTTTGGGCCAATGTTGAAGACGAATTGGAGAATCGCGTAGCAAATAATGGCCGCAACATGTCCTTCTCCTTCTCTGTCGGTAAGGAGAGTTGCGCCGGTGATTGCAAGAAGGATGCTGATCACGAAGAAGGTGACGATGAGGATCACCTTTCTGCGGAAGAAGTCGATGATGAGGATGGACCCAAGACTGCCAAGGATAGAGGCAATCGACACCGTCAGGATGGACCTCAGGGCGTTCTGCTCGATCATTCCATCAATGGTGTTGTGAAGGTTCCAGTAATCCTTATTCCACCTCTGCGTTTCGCAAGTACCATTGCCTTGTCGACTCGACTCGGGGAAGTCTCCAAATGTATGAAACGCAATCCCGGCACATTCTTTAGGGCCTGGGCGGTGATACAGTGTGGCCAAGGCGCTGCTCAAGTCCATGGTCAATCCGTACCAAGGAACGTCCATGATAGCCCAGAGCAGAGAAATGATAAAAAGAGGTCTCCAACCTTGCTTGGGTCCCGTCAAATACTCCCAGGCAGTAGAGTACCAGGCGTGCCAGGGTTTGTCGCGGTCGTCTTGCTCTTGTGTCGGAGCGGCGTTGAGTTCTTGAGCCTCTTGGCCTGTTCCGTTGCGGGGGTAGAGCCTCATGGCAGTCAGCACGCCCTTTCGCGAGTCCTTCATGATGGCCGCGTAGAATCGTGGGGTCTCAGGGATGGTGAGACGAAGTACGATGGCGATGGCGGCAGGGATGAGGGCAACACCGACTGTCCATCGCCAGACTTGATCGGCAACTAACTTGTGTCCTGCTTCATCTTCGGGATCCCAGTTCCGAAGCGTGGTCCGCAGGGCACCGAGACTGACTCCCAGCGACAGTAGACGTCCAAAAGACTGCATTGAGAACACAGCCGACAGCATAATGCCTCGGGACTGAGTCGATGCCCACTCGGCAGTGATGATACTCGAGAGAGGATACTAGAAGAGACTGTAAGCTCACAATTGCCCCGAATAGCTTCATTATTTGGTTACTCACTTCAGCACCGATGCCAAACCCGAGCAGGAACCGCCACCAGGATACCCAGGAGTAGATACTCATCGATCTGTCAGGTCCGTTGCCATTCTCCGCCATCAGACCCTCAGATGACTGCACCATGCCCATGGTAGCAACAATCAGAATAGCGAGCTCTGCTCCATACCACTTCTTTCGTCCAGAGCGGTCCGCGAGGTGACCCATCACCAGCATCCCCAGGATGGTGCCGACGAGGGTGAGCTCGTCAATCACCAGGCTGGGATCTCTTCCCAATCTATCATTAGGCGGGTAGACGTAAAACAAAGCAATTGAGAGAAAGTCGACGGCAAAGAGACTGTAGGAAGAGGCCAGGAAGCCAGAGGCGGCAACAAAGAAGACCCTAAACTTGAAACCACCATCGTTGACGATCTTGGTGATCTGTCTCTCGATCTCTCGGGTGGTCTGAGCGGAGTCTTAGCCTACCCACCGTTGCAACGCATAAGACGGTGCTGGGATGTCTGTGGGGAAAACGTACATAGTCCTGCTCCGGTCCCAGTTCCTCGGGATAGCTCAACCAGAATCGATATCGATGTCCAGTCCGTCGATCAGTCTCACTCTCGGTCCGGGAAAGGTGGTTAACCATGGTGGAGTTGCGCTGCTGCACGGGAGAGCAGTTGGGAGAACTTGCATGGTGACAGGAGTTGGTTCGTCCGAGTCCATATAGCAACGGTAGGACTTTTCTTGACAGCTACGTACACAGCCTTGTTTGATTAAGCCACAATCATCCCACAGGTTAATTTAACCAGGCGTGCCGAGATGCAATACTGCCTTGCAAGGCCTTTTCGCGAGACCTGGTCCCCTCGAATCAGGAGGCGGCGTTACCCCTCGTGATAGGCATGGCGTCTTTTATTTGCCCTCAACTCCACGACCTCGTCAGCCGCAACAGGGTTGAAAGGGTGCCATCGGGGCTCAATATCGTTTAGGTACGTCTGCAGGTAATGTGACAGGTTGTGCCATATCACCCTGCCTGATTTCACTCAAGAAAGCCCTACGAGGCCTCTTCCCCACCAAGAGAATCGATTCCTCACCAAGAGACAGTAGAGAGAGCCCACCTCTTGCAACATGTTCTGCAAAGCATGGCGGAACTTGCGTTAGGGGTCGTGTCACTGACCTTTCAGGTTGTTTCGCTAGTCAACTCTGTCATTGATAGCTTTGATCGCATCCAGAATGCCCCACAGGAGCTGCGAGACTTTCGCCAGGGCGTCGTGCGTCTGCAGCGGCACTTTGAGTTCCTCGGCGCAGACGTGTCCGGCGTGCCGGATCTTGGCTTCCTACACGTCGACGATGCCACGGCTATCGAGGAGACACTCACCCTGTGCAAGGACTTGTTGCAACAGCAGGTCAACCGCCAGGAGGGTATGGTGACCAAGGTTGTCCGCGGCGTCTGGACCCTACGGAACAGTCAGAAGCTCGTCAAATACAAGAACCAGATAAACGATCACTATACACAGATAATACTACCTAGCTGGCTGCGATGGATAAGGTAAGTTTGTCTCAACAGAACCAACAGGGTATCCTTTCCTGTCACTGACCGGGATGGCGATCGACTAGTGCGAGGAACTACTACCAACCACCGCAACAAGAGTACTTCGATCCGACTGTGGAGGTGGAACCGGACGATCGCAGCTCCTTAGTGTCTGCACAGCAGTTGCAGAGCATGTCTCAGAGTCTTGACGAGCTTAGAGCCGCCTACAGCAGGGAAGAGATTGAGCACCGACTGTTTGAGATCGACAACCAAGTACGGGCATGGCGGGTTGAACTTGGTCTTGACGATGGAGCAGAGGACGATGACTATCTATTTCCAAGACGTAAGTGCAATATGTGCGACGAGCTCTGGCTGTTGGAATCAAACGTTTACCATGGCTAACACTGGAAACTAGGCCCATCCACCTTGAGTTACGAATATGCACCAACCACTCTGTACGTTGGAAATTAAACTTTGGTCGTCCCTAGTATTAATATGCATACAGGTATTTAGAAAGTGCTCCCCCACAACACCGAAAAATCCGTCTTGAAAGACTCCATATCATGGCTCGAGACGACGAGTCTCGTATCTTACAGTACCAGGACCACGACGCGACCATAAACGTCACGCACATCGGTACGCGGTTTGCCTCTCTTCCCGTCACCGCTTAACCTTGTTAGTGCCCTTTGGGTCTATCCCCTGGACGCCAGAACTATCCTCGAAGCGAGTTTCCTTCCTCAAAGACCACTTAATCACCGTCGTCGATGGTGAAGGTTATCATCTTTACCGATTACATCCAAAGTACAAGTTCCACGACCAAGATGCTTGCGAGAAGTTTCAATCAACGCTCCGAGAGAGAGACTTTTGCGGGGCGTACGAGCCTGTCGAGATCAAGATGGGCAATCGGAGTCTCCGTACAGTGGCTCGGAGGCAGCTGATACGGTTTTGGCATAGATCTGGGCAACAGAATGTCCCCACGACCAACACAATGACCTTTTACAAATCTTCGGGCAGTCAAACGGGATGCCACGAAGAACTCAACCTGGCAGATTATGAGCCTATCAATATGCTCCCCAGGCGCCGCAGTCTCTCTGGGTTCGGAAAGAAGCCCGCCGAGTCCAGTTTGGTTGAATTATACCCCTACAACCCAAACTCGAAGCGCCTAAATATCAAGTTTGAAACCTCCGAAGGTGGGTATTCCGTTGTAATACTTTACTCTGCCCCGTCTAACTCCGTCACCAGAAGCGGTAGAATTCAAACAGCGCTTTGACTCGATACAGAGAGGAGCATATCCTCCACCTCTCTCGATACGCAGCGAGTCCAGAAATACAGGGTCATCGCTGGCCCCTACCCCATCTCTTACAACCTCTCTAACTAGTCCAACCTCTTCGACTGCACCCAGTATTACCATGAATATAGACCCGTATGACGAAACAAACTCGTGGGAAGCTGCGTTTGTACATTTCAGGCCCCAGTCCTAGAATGTGTAGCTGTACTAATACAACACTGTAAAACACTCTTTCAACTTACAGCTGATTTGAAGGCGAAAGCGAGGAGTGAACATATATCGAGGGGGAATGCACAGGCTTGGTTGGTTACATGGTAGCCTGTTAATAGTTTAATGCAACGTCTTATTCTTGAGTCTTGACTTGCGCCCACTGTTGCTGTTGTGAGAAGGGTTTAATTATGGTATTAGTATGAGCGCATCTATTGTAACCTAATATTTTGAGTGCTTTTCAATTCAGGCAGCACTTGGTTTTGCCTAAAGCGCCTCTTAGCGGAAACGAATATCATCGCGACCGCCGTAGAGGCTTCTACGAGGTTATAGGATAACTTACTCTAAAGAACTCGCCAATAAAACTGAATTGACTGCCACCAGCCTCACAACATCAGGAAAAGCCAACTGCTGGTCTTTCTTCGTCCCTACCACCCCAGCGTACTGTATCATCAACCTGGGATGCACAGGGAAGTTGGGCGTCAGCCGGAACCACCGGAAGGATGATATAAGAGCGCCATATGCTCGTTGACGCTTACTTTGAACCGGCCGAGCCTGAGACTCGGTCAGGTCCGAGCTAATGGATTCAATTGCACGTGTGAGTTGGATGATGTCTGACAAATCGATCCTTTCGCTGCTGAAGCTGGCTCTTGATAGCAGTGCCGAGGTTGACATGGGTGTTGGTTGTGTGCGCCTCGGCCAATTGGGAGTCTGCCGCATAAACAAGCTCTCTACTTTCTTGTCAATCCCAGGCACTGCCGTTTGAGTTCCTTGAATTGAGACATGACTAGCTTGGGAAGCAGGGGCATGGGTGGTTGACTAGGGCGGAACTATTAGAGCGCGGAAGCCATGAGTGCGTGCTGTCGACGTCATAGACGTGAAGGCTGGGTGGTCAATTGAGTCGAGCCAGCATGATGACTGCTGCATTAGCCAAGCCTGGAGGTTGCAGCCTCATGCGGCTCTGGTCTCAATTCATCCAAGATCATCACCAGCTAGCGATGCAGCCGAGACACGGGTGCTTAATTTGCCAGGATATGCTGGTTGACGGGCGGGGAACGCTTGCAAAAGGCCTTGAGAGAAGCTGGGGATCGCGATGACGGATTCTATGAAGATTTTTGACGACGCCATGACGTTCGGAAAGTCTCATCGGGAGATGGCCCCGAGCTCTTATAAAGCTCTTGGTCGTTGCTGAGCTTGAACATATATCGTGCCCATCCGAGCCAACCTTTGCCTGGGTCTTTCTCTTGCATCCTCATGCGACAACCTCAACTGCCGACACCCCAGAAAACATGGCTCCGCTCCTCTCCCCGCAGGATCTAGGCCTGGCCAAGCTTCTCGCTCGTGCTTCTGCGACGCTCTCACCGCCGACGCTGGTGGTGCGACAGAATCCCCCGACCACGACCGTCACCGTCATCTCGGACGACGACGGCGACAATGGTACACAACTGAGCGGCGGTGCCATCGCAGGCATCGTCATTGGCTCAATTGCCGGCTTTCTACTTCTCCTCTGGATCTTCCGTTCATGCATGAACCTCGGCGCGCCGCCTCAAGAGCGCGAGAAGTGGTATCACTACAAGGAGAAGTCGCCGCCTCGACGACATCGTCACCGTTCGCGAAGCAGAAGACGACGTTCCAGCATCTCGGTGCCGCCTTCGGTCGTTGTTAGAGACTCTAGATCGCGCAGTTATCGTCGCAGCACGTCGCCTGGCTACTATTATAGCGACTCCGATCGCGGCCGTGGTTCGCGATACTACGTCTAAGCGGGCCAACAAGGCCTGTTTCCACATGTCGCCTTTTCGGATGCCACCGATCAAATTCAATTGCTTGGAATTGATTTGTGGAATAGACGGGGATTGGATCTGGTGGAAGGTCGACGCAATAATGCAATGTGACGATTTATGAGATGAGCCACGACACGAAGCGAGGGAATGTGCAAGGAGACGAGTTTCGACAATCGCAATTGAGATAATTATACGACATGGAATAAATATAAAATAATATCTCGAGATGATCTTGCTGTCCATGTAATGACTGCCTCGCGACAGAGCATGGGATACAACTGACAGTGGTAAAGACGATGGTTGTTCTCAAACAAGCTTAAATCAACCCTTCCTGTACGCCCGACCGGACCCAAAAAGACACCCTTGAACGCCTCAACCTACCCAATTCATGAATACATTGGAAGGGCCTGATACTTGAACGGTGCCGCCCGACGGAGCACTCTGTTGATGCCACGGTGTATTGTGAACCGGAAGACAAAGACAATGTAGACACCGATTGCTGCGCCGAGCATACTGAGGCATAAAATGTGCAAGGGCTCCATTCGGCTTCCTCTCACCGGCGCATCAAGCAGCCTGGTGACGGTGTACTCGTTCTTGGATACGGGTGTCGAGTAAGCGAGAACATGACCGTCCCTGTCAAGCGCGGCCACGCGAATAAACTCGTCCGCGTCCTTCGGGATGCCAATCACCATCTCAAAAGCCGTCTTCTCGGTGAACCCGAGATCGTGGAACTCATCACTCGAGGCGTCAGAGGCGCTCTGCAGCAACCAACCATACACCTCGGTGGCGCCGTTCCAGCTGACAAAAAGGGCATTCTTATTTGGTCGCATCGCGACATCCGGGAGGGTCTTGGGGCGTCCGACCCAGGGATACTTGAACGTGCGGTAGTTCTTTACCCAAGAGCAGACGTCAAAGTTGATGGGGCCGATGTGTGTGTCGCAGAGGACTTCGCCTTCTCGTGAGAATTCGGTGAAGGAGGGGACATGTCCCCATCCAACAAGGACGTTGCCATTTGGGAGTACTTGGACGGATCCTTGGGAAGGCGAGAGCATGTTTTGAGGCGAGATGTACTCTTGTTCCAAGCTCACTGTCATTGCGTCCATGTCGAGATTGATCATGAGACCGCGACTGTGCTTCGCCGAGTTCTGATGGCCATTCGAACCATTGTCAAACACTGTCAAATTATTCTTTCCCTGCCAGGCAGCATGGTGGTTCCATGTAAAGTTGGAAGCAGCTCCGTCGGAGAGGTCGCCGAATGAGCTATTCGCACCGCCAAGCTGCCAGAGAACACTCCCATCCTTTCCGCTGATCGCGGCGACGTTGCAATAGTAGCGCGACGATATTATATAGTCTCCCGCCTCGTCCTTGTCAACGCTGTTAATATGGAAGAAGTCGAATGCGTTTTTCGCCGTCTTGCCCTGTCCATTGATGGGCGCGAGGGTGTCGATGATGGAGAAGTGGTCGGAGGCGTGCCATTCGAAGACGAGCTCGTCCGTGTTTAGGTCGATCTCCTGGAAGATGCTGTCAAAGATCCAGCCGTCGGGGATCCCGTATGCGGACAGGTCGGCGGGCTTTCGGTTGTAGATGGTCATGAGCGCGGTGCCCTCTTCAGTGATTCGGAACTCGTGAAGGTCGCCGGTGAAGTCGCCAATGGGCACCACTTTCTTGAAGACTTCATACGATTCATCCAACTAACGGCGCAATGTTAGTCGCCTCTTCGCATCCGGAGTACGTGAGGTCTTGGGTTTGGCGATTGATTCCGGTTGAATGTCAACTCACCATCAAATAGTATCCCTCGCCGAATGTACCGTTATCCGTTCCATGCCAAAAGGTGATGTAGTCCTTTCCATTGAAGCGCTGCACCTTGACGTCCATGGCTTCCCCCCATTGAGCCTCCATCCATATAAGATTTCCAGCATTATCAAGTATCACAGGTCCCGGTGTATCGACATAGAACCCGCGCGGCTCAGCGAAGATGTATCCGTTATCGCATCGCTCGTCCGTCTTTGCCACAAGCGGCCACGGAGATTGCGCTCCAAACGATTCGTAGCTTCTGTGTGGATAAGCGCCGTACCAGCCCCAGTCGAACCACGACACTGAGCGCTCGTCGTCGGGTTGAGTGACAAGACTCGACGCTGAAGCTGAAGAGAAGAATGCTTGTAGATAGAGCACCAGCGCCAGCATTAGCTGGACTGGGAGGGACATTGGCGACATCTGAGAGTGACCGGGGCCGTAGTCAAGGCTTCTTTGCGGGGGCGTGAACTAGAGAATTGAGCATCCCTTTCTGGTTCCGAAAGCCGTTTTCTCTTTCTATCGATTCGATTCAGAGTGAGATATGTTCATCGAACAGGACGAGGGGGATGAGTGGGTTGATAGTAACTCATTCGCCGTGGGTACCTCCAGGAGAGATGGACTGAGGGCACTCCGCACGCCAGCAACCTCCTTCTTGGCTCATCTGGGTATCCCACTCTTATCCCTTGGCGGGATGAAACGATACAGATTGATAGAGCCATGTCCCATGTTGGAAGAGCGTGGGATGCAAGATGGGGAGCGTAGTGTAGAGATCAGCATGCTGCGCCAACTTGTGCTTGCGTCCATTATTGCGTAAACCTTTGTTCAAGTATGAGCGCGTCTAAGGCGGCATGTGGGATACCACCGTGTGGTGATGCGGTCCGTGGGGAGGAGAGTGAGCTCCATGTATTCCCCCACCAAGCTTCTCCATGATGGATGATGGATGCCCAGTCACGACTCTGTTCATGAGCACAGCTACCCAGATAATATCCGCTTCGGCCATAAATAAGGTGATGCCGACAAGACCAACATCAAATGTCAGCAACATCTCACCACGCAGCCGCGAACCATCAGGGGCCCCATGGCCAACTCGACACCCAAAACAGGCAAGCAGTCACAGACATGGCTGCCAAGAGCTTCGACTGTCCAGGAACCGCTGCGAACAAAAGACTTGGCTTCTCACCAACAGGTGGGACAAGGTGGTTTGTGCGTTCCTCGGGGCGAAATGACCAAGAAGAGGCATCTTCCTTCCGAGTGGAGGCCCGACACGCGTACAAAAACTGGGGATGCGCATCCCACTTCCCTCGGTCTTGCGTTGATGGCACGCGTGTCGTCCAAGTCGTGGGATCTTTAAGCTTCTGCCACGCTCGGGCAAGCGAGAGCGCAAGGACTCCCTCTCCTTTCAAGTGATTTGAGCCCACCTTGTTGCTGGGTTGATGCTGGTGAGGGAGGAATGCGCGTCGCGCATGAGCTCGGATGACAACATCAGATTCGGCATCTACTTACAAGCCGACGTTCAAATGAGATGCCAGAGACGATGAAAAATCGCCAGCGATGAGATTAGGCCAAACCTCTGGATCGTACTCTGATTATAGGGTAGTAAAGCCTGTTCTCTTAAGCATAGACATGGCAAAGTTAATTCTTGAATAAACTATGTACATGAATAAAACTAGAATATAAAGTTATAGACTAATTAATACCTAGGCGAATAAATCGCAATCATTTCAGAGAAGCTGGAACACGGCACAGCACCTCCCCAAGATTGCTCTTTCCTAGCTCCGTCGCTCTTCAGGTAGTCAAGCCGCGCAATCATTTGTCCATTATGAATTGCAAAATCTTTCATCTCCATCTGTAGCCTGGCATCGCGACATTCTTTCATCCCATGTTCATTTTGGCTTTCACTCCTGTCACGATGACAGATCACGCCGTGGTCATTTGGCAACCTCGCCAGAGAAATTGGGCCCAACTCAAAATGCAAAAACAGTTGATCCCGACCGACGAACAGCTGGGTAGCTACAGACAGAGCCAAATATATCATTTCACAGCCGAGGCTTATTACATCCTGGCCACTCTTGTTTGCGTGTTAGCAACCATATAAAATCCCGGGGAGAACTGGGGAACTCCGGCTACAGAGAAGACGGGGCTATCGGGCCATCGCAGGTCCCATAAAGGCCAGGAACAAGAATGATTAAGAATACAATGTTCTAGATTACCGCTTCAAGGCTTCCTACTCGCTTCGTTTGATTACCTTCTTCGACACTTTCACATCACAGTCGCCTGACGGCCCGACAACCAACATCAACTTGAAATCGCACTTGTCATATCCTGATTTGCGCCAAAAGGATCGCTTGCCGGCGCTCAGCTTCTCACCTGAGCGAACTTCGATATCAGCGCTGTGGAGCTCTTCCATTCCCAGTTCACATCCTTCAGTTGATTAGCACTGATGAACAGTTTAGCTTCGACCAGGAGCACTCACCGTCTTTCACGTTTGCGGGCAGGAATGAGCCTGTACCCTTTAACCACACAATCTTCTCAGTCCATTTCCATTGCTCGCTCTTCTCTAGGCGCTTGGTGATTTTGACGGTTGTTGGTTCGCCGACCTGGATGGTTTCTCCAAACTTTATCAGCCAGCGAATCCGATCAGTTGCGAATACGGTCGTGTCCGAGGGGTATCGCTTGGTGTTTTCGTTGAGAGTAGGACCCTCGGATTGCGGCTCCTCAACGATGATCCCGTAGTTCGCTCGTGCTTTGTGTTCTCCGAGTGCGCGAACCTTGGTTCTTCGATCGTACAGAAGGCCTTTGACCACGGCCGTCCGAGCATCACCCTCAGCTCTGAAGACCTTTGATCCGGTGACTCAACTGTTCGCTTCGTTTCCTAAGCGATTGAAGTACGTGGTCAATTCCTTCAAGACGTAGTCGGAGCTCCCCAGGCCACCTGAGAGAACGACGGAATTCTGGCCAAGATTAGAGAACGACCGATGTCCGAATTGCAGCCCACACTCACCACGTGCCTGACTATGCCTTTACCGCGATTGTTTCCTTCAAAATTGCCAAGTGCGTCCTTGATAAGACCCTTGATTTCCTGCAATGCAATATCGAAGCAACTTTCGAGCTGCCGCCTATTTGGGGTCAGTTCAGACTTCACCTTGTCTTTTCTTGCGCGCCTTTCGGCAAGAAATCGCACCTTGTAAAGTACAAAGAGCCTTCACGGATCCCGAGGCCCTCATGGCTGTACGAGTCTTTGCCGACCGTCCACGGCTGGCATGTAAAAACCGCAGAAGCATCAGCCTCTGTCAGCCCTAGCATAACGCTGTGGAGTTTCTGCTCGCCAAAGCCTGCTTTGGAGACTATGCCTCTGAAGTGTTGGCTGACGGGCGCTTGCCAGGTTGTTGGGGTGCTGAATATGAAATCGATTGCCAGAGAGTTCCAGTTCTTGAGCCTGAGATGTCGGCTGAAGGTAGGGTCGGACTTGACGAGCTTGGGAATCTCGTTGCTAAGGTGGGTGTAGACCTGACGTAGATACAGTGTCACAATCTCGTGCACCTGACCTATCGACCCCGGCACCCAAGTCAGGCTGAACGATTCTTTCGATTGCCCAAGCGCAGTGGACGCGGTGTCAATCCGTCATGGCGCTGCAAGAGCTGGAGAAGTCAGACATCTCCGAGTTAGTTTCCGCCTGCAAAGACCTCTTCACCAACTATCCTACCTCTTACCCAGCGTCCTCCGAGTCACGACAGAGCGCAAAGCGGCAATGGGACCGTTTCTCCGCATTGGAGCCTGACCTGGCCGTATTCGCGCGCTCCAACGCATTCCTCGGCTGCGACGAGATTCACGCCTTGGTGACGGGGCAGCTTTCCGTGCTGCGAATAAATCTAGAGTTTGGTATGCTGCCACGATCAACTTGAGGGCATTGTTGAACTCGAGACAAGCTAATAGTGAGTTCTAGTTGCTTTTCGTAACCGGTCGGATATTTCGAGTCTCCCCAAAGAATCACAGAGTCTAGAATGGGTTCATCAATTAGAAGGAACGCCCTTGGAGGCTTCACGCGCGATCGAAGCCATCATTGGCAGGCTGGAGCAGCTCCAAGAAATGATTCGACAACTGAGCGAAACCGAAGATTGCACGGAAGAGGGTACAGCAAGGAGTGGCTTCATGTCGATAAAACGAGTTGTCAAGTCCAATTCCCCAGCTGCCTTTCCCTCCTTGCAGGATCATCTTACTATCTCGATCCTTGAGTGGCACAGCTCCCTTCGACAACTGATGAAGCAACGGCATCAACCCACGGATATAAAACAGATGACCGTCCGTGGAGTGACCTCTGAGCTAGCCGACTCATGTGGGAGGGATTTTGATTCCCCGGAGAGTCGATCGAACCGCCAGCCGAGTCGCGACGCGTGTCTGGACATTCCACGACCCCTCTCCGGCTTCACTTCAAGGTCGATCGGCTCCTCGTCACAGAGCAGCACGACAACCATGGCTGAGTACGATCACATCGACTATCCTAAGCCGCCCAAGGCAGAGCATGGAAAGCCTGCACCCCAGTGCCCATACTGCTACAAAGTTCTGGAGAGTTCTGATCTCTCACAGCCAGCGTGGAAGTATGCCTCCGTCGTGCCTGGAAAGCATGGAGTCGTGAACTAGCCGGGACTACCTAGGCGCCATGTCAACGAAGACCTCAGGCCATACATTTGCCTGTTCTTCGACTGTAGTAGTGCCTCGTTCCCAAGCAACAAGGTGTGGGTAAGCCACATGGAAGATCACCATAGGGAAAACTGGCCATGCACACTTCGCAACCCCCCCAACCAGCGACGAGCAACCATAACTCAGAGCAGCAGCGCAGAGCCACGAAAGGAGCTAGCCTGTCCTTTATGCGATTCATGGTCACCGGCCAGGGGCGCGAAACTCCCGGACGACAGTTGGAAAACGTCTTACAAACTTGACAAACTGACAGGGCACATTAGCGACCACCTGCTGCGGCTGGCATTCGATAGTTCGGACGAGCTTGAAAAGAACTCCCGCCAGACTAGCCCGGCTTTTTCAAGCGAAGAGATTGAGGCCGGATCTGGTCGGCATGCGTCGAGCTTGCACTCCGATAATCCTAGCAACGAAGGCGAATTCACCGTGGCCGAGGGCCGCAGCCTTGAACAGGATGAGCCCAATGTGTCTGAGGCTATTGACATGCCAGTGGAACACAATCCCGTCGCCGCAAACGAAAGGGATGGGTGCTGCGACATGGCCCTGAAGCGGGGCAACAATGACAGCTCTTCGACGCCCTCGAGCACGAGAAATCTTGAGAGCTGCAAGTCTCGCCAGGACACTTGTGCCGAAGCGGAGACGGTACATCAAAAGGCGATGCAGCTGCGTTTCCGATCATCGAGCTCTGAGCGTCCCGAGTCTCTCTCGAGCATGGTCAAGACCGCAAAGGAACCCCTTGAACAGCGCAAGTACCAGGAGCCTGAAGAGGAATACTGCAAGGCGCCCGAGCTGCACGCCAATGCCTTGGGAGCCAGCTCCCCTTGTAACATTTCAATCAAGGGCAGCCGGGCAAACGCGCTCGTCAGACAAGGCGAGATCGAAGAGGCCGAGAAGATATATCAGGAGATACTGGACCTCAGCACCGAAGCTCTTGGTGAAGTGCATCCGCACAGGCTTTCGTGCAGAAGTAACTTGGCAAGTATTCTCGAAAAAAAGGGGGAGTATGCAGAGGCAGAAGCAGTTTATCGAGACGTGTGGGAGCTTCGACGGAGAACGCTCAAGGACGACCATCCTGATACCCTCGCAAGTTACAACAAACTTGCCAACGAACTGACAAGGCTGAAGAGATTCGATGAAGCTGTGCTCGTCTATAAGGAAGCGCTTGAGACGCGCAGGGAGGTGCTAGGCGCCAAGCACTCAGACACAATCATCACTCTTGGCAACCTCGCAAACTCACTTCAGAATCAAGGGCAGTATGACGAAGCCAAGGAAATGTACAAGGATGCAAAGTCTCTTGGTAGGGAAGTGCTTGAAAGCAACCATCCACATCTGCGATGGATTAGGGCTCGTCTCAAGGAACTGGCCAAGGATGGAGAGGAGTGGTAAAGCGGATTTCAATACTTTATGTTAGTTCCCAAAGATGAAAGCCACATTTTGAATTGTCTCTTTGACTCCTTTTTACCACTATACCTTGCCATGGAATCCTTAACAACAAGTAGATAGGGATGGAATGACGAAGCTAGGGAACGGGATCTAGCCACCATTCAACAGAACCGGCCGGGCGGCTCACGTTCAAATCATATTCTGTCCCCCAGCAGAGAACAGGGAGTGTAGAGAAATATTTCAAGTAATACTTTGAGTACAATGATGCAATGTTGGCAACGAGGCGCTCCTCCGTCTTTCTATTTTGATCCCGTGTTGAAGTCTGTCTTGAGTAGTTTGACCGTACTCTGGCTTGTCGCCCAGTCGTCCCTCAAGAGTGAAGATCCCTGTATTATGAGCCACATTCGCAGCCAGGCCGAATCAGGGCTGAAATAATGTCAGGATCTTTCCTGGGATTGCTTCATGGGGTATTGACGTTAGTCCGCGGTAGCAACAGAGTGAGTCAACACGTACGCGGACTGTAAGAGCACATCCCATCTCTTCTTACTTCACAAGCCGCCCTATCACACACGGCGGTTAAGCATTCAACCGATAACCATCACGATTACAAATATTTCATCTCTCACTGGCCAAGAAAATTCTTTTTTCTTTGCAAAAACTCATCTTTCAGTCGTCTTTGCGGCACGATCTGCTGCATGCAAGGCCCGTGCCGCCATGCATGTCTCGCATCTATATACCGTATTTCCGTATATCCTAATTCTCCGAGCGTCTTGTTTTAAGCTTGTTTCTTGAAAATTTCCTTTTCATGTGGTGTTGATCCGTATTTCCATAATGCTGGAGCCATTTTGTTGATCTTCATGTAGGTTCGTGGGGCTACATGCTCAACTTGAACCTTGCATGGTCTTGGAAGAGACATTCAACTCATGCGGTGAATCACAATTAGTCAGGGAATTTTTGTCCGGTGGGATATCCCACTTGAGGGTGTTTTATAGAAATGCTGTTGTAAGTCGTAGGTATAAAAGCCAGGTAATGAATGAATGATGAGTGATTTCCGATTCTCCAAGGATAGAGCGGCATAGCTTGTTACAACTTGAGATCGAGATGTTCAGAGCCACTTTCCTTGTTTTCTTCCTCCTCGTCGGGGCTGTTTTCAGTAAGAAAACCTCTATCTGGCAGCTTTTAATCATTGCTCACCTACCGCCTTAGGCCACCCTCACAAGGAGCCTGATGCTGAATCAATCAGGGCTCATGAAGAAGTCCGCCGGAGATGCGGCCCTCGGGTGGCAAAGATGAAGCGAGATCGCCTGGCCCTTAGACGCCGTGATGATTCCGTTGACGCTGACTCTGGAGATACTGTCTACAAAATCAACGCCAAGGCCCCCAAGTACAACAAGATTAAGGACTGGACTAACATTCTTACACCTGAGACGAGCCGTGGTCCTTATTTCCTGCCTAGAAGCCAGACTCTTCGTCAAGATATCCGAGAGGATGAGCCTGGCGTGCCTCTGTCTTTGGAAATTGGGGTCATCGACGTTGACACATGTGACCCCTTGGATAGTGTATTGGTTGATATCTGGGTAAGTTTTCAAACGGCATCATTGACGCCATTTCAAAAACTGACGGTTGGAATTACTCAAGCATTGCAACGCTACAGGATCTTATAGTTCCTTCACGGGCCTTTCTCCCAACACTCAGTTCCTCGATCTCTACTCTGAGAAGACTGACAATGGGACACTTGATCTTCATCAGGGACTTCCAGATCTATCCGTAAGAATCTCCATATTCTATTGCTCAGCAACAGCTCTCTGACAGATTTAGTGGCTCTCGACTGATGAATCAACCTTTTTGCGTGGAATGTGGCCCACCGACAAGCACGGGGTGACCTCCTTTACGACAATTGTCCCTGGATTTTACGTGAGTTCTACGCATCCCCTTGAGGGTCCTGCTTCTGACCAAATTTCGCCAGGTTCAACGAGCTATCCATATCCATGTCCAGATCCATACCAACTGGACTATTCTGTCCAATGGCACTCTTGCTCATGGCGCAATCGTCAGCACAGGTCAGATCTTCATCGACGAGCTTCTTTCAAGACAACTCATGGCTTTGGAGCCATACGTCAGCCACACGGAGATTGAGCGAGTGAAGAATGCAGACGATGGCATCTACAACCAAGAATCAGCTAGTAAGTCGTCATCCAATGAATTCAATGCGTGCGACGCCTGACCACATTTATTCTTAGCCGGTGCTATGACCCTCCTTGACACAGAGCCGCTTGATGGCAAGGATTATACGAAGGGTGTTTTCGGATACATTACTCTGGTATGCTATTCGAGTTCCTTTGCGAGATGAGCCAGCTAACAGACCTCAGGGTGTCCAAATGAGCCAAATCAGAAACGGAAGCACGATCGATGCCTGTAAGTCTCCCACTAAGGCTAGGAAACTAATGTTCATGTCTAACCATAATCTTAGTGCCCGAGGTTCCTGTTCCTGCTTGATCCAGAGCCGCCAGTGGCCTATCAAAAGGTATAAAGAAGAGTAATCATCATTAAAGCCGGGGAATCGAGTTGTAGATGGACCAAAGATAACACCTTGTTATTGTGCCATAGATTAAGCCAGGCAACTTTCAAGCCTACTTTAAGTATGCTTGACAATACTACATACTGACCACATATATCCATTCTTCCTCAGAGTCCTAACCTAATGGCCGACCATGGCCTGATGGGCCGGACCGTATCTGTTACCGTGTGGCTTTGTAGAATCAATGATGCGTCTCAACTCTGCCTTGTCCTCATCGGTTAGTTCAACATCCCTAGAGGCCCAGTTCTGTTCTAGACGCGTGGCCTTTGTGGTGCCTGGGATAGCGATGAATCCCTGAGCGGCAACCCACGCCAGGGCAATCTGAGTGAGTGTGACGCCCTTTCGGACGGCGATTTTCTTGATCTCCTCCACGATGGCCTTGTTCTGATAAAAGTTGTCGCCCTGGAATTTAGGTGCTAAACATGTTATCAGCCATTGTCTTAATTACTGAAATAACGGGAAACTCACACTTGCGACGGAAATCGTCAGGTGCAAAATCATCAGGCGTCTTGTAGGGAAAGTCATCAACCAGCCAGCCGTGGCCAAGGGGGCTATAGGCGACATAGGCTATGCCAAGTTCTCGTGCGGTGTCGATGAGGCCGTCAGTCTCGTGCAGAGTCTCAAACGCAGAGTACTCGGCCTGAATGGCATCGATCTTGGCGACTGTGAGAAGATGTTAGTCAATTCCGCCTGGATAAGAGCACTGGAACTTACTAGAGTTGGCCTTTCGGAGAGTCGCAGCAGAACTCTCAGACAGACCAATGTACTTGGTCTTTCCTTGCTTGCGAATCTCATCGAGAGCAGTGATGGACTCCTCGAGGGGAGTGTCTGTATCGGGTTAGAGATCTTGTTTTGGCTGCAAAGTTGAATAATTGGTTACTTACTGGGGTCAATTCGGTGAAGATAGTACAAGTCGGGGGCAAAGCCAAGACGCTCGATGGTGCCCTCGATGTAGGTCTTGATGTGGGACGCAGAGTTGGTGACGCTGCCGTCGCCAAAGACGTCAAATCCGCACTTGGAAGCGACTGTTTTTTGTTAGGGGTGGTGATAGAAGTGATGATTTATAACTTACTGAAGACCTTGTCCCGGACATTGTGCTTCCTGACGAAATCTCCCAGGAGCTTCTCATTGACACCGGCTTGGTAGACGACCTGTCATTCAGATGTAAGCCATTATAGTAGAGAAACCGTTTGAGGTCTAGACGTACAGCAGTGTCCCAGAAAGTGCATCCCAGCTCAATGGCCTTGAGGAGAACAGGCTCGGCCTGTTCAAGAGTCAAGTTGCTTCCCAGACCGAAGCTGAGACCCATGGCTCCGAAGCCAGGTGAATTGACAGTGATGTCAGCGAAGGGGAGTGTCTTGACCATTTTGACCGATTTGAGGGAAATGATATGAAATAGAGATAGTAGAGCGAAATTCGTTCATGTCATGATGTCGTCGAGTTTATATATCTCTCGGATCGCAATTTGTTCACAGCTGGAATGGATGGCGTGACGTAGCGATGTGTTAGTCGGCGTGCATGCTAAGTCCGCCATTAACTCCGAGCGCGGTCGTCATGATGGGGTTTGAATCATGAAGACGCAAACAAAAACGGACTTTACTATGGGAAACTAATAACTCTATACACGACGAAAGAGGGGTTTCCATGCTTCCAAAGTGAATTTTGGAGCACTGTGACGCTCTCTACTGGTGGCTTCCATACGACATGATCCACATGTAAGCAGCTTGCGTTAACTCCAGACGCCAGCTTCAACAGAACGAAGCAATATTTCGCCGAAGTTTAGTCGAGCAGCAGACAACTATTCTCTAGCATCGGCTCAAGGTCGGCTTTAGAGATTATTTTCTTGAGTCCCTTGGCTATCGTAGCATGCATTAAAATACGGGTGAACCTACTTGAGATGGCGATAGGTTTGCACTCGTCTAATTGTTAGAACACTATCTGACACACCAGTTGTTTTAGTGCAACAATGCTAAGATCCCATGACGCTTCAAGCGTGGGAAGTGCGGCACGAACTGGCATCGGATACTGCCGAGTACGAAAAAAGAGTCTTCTCGCATTCAGGGAGACAGTCCAGCTACATCACAGATGTCCCTAGAAGCGCGGAGCTGAAGCTCAATTGACATAGTCAATAGGTACACACAGACTGGGCCTGACACTGTGCAAGCTCAAGTACTTCTTAGCAGCTTAAGACTCCAAAAACAACTTCCCCACTCTCTCAAAAAGCCTCTCTCCAGCTTCATGGCCTGTCAGTTGAAGCCCACTTTAATTCCGATGCCTCCTCCGCCGAGAGCCGCCAGATAATGCTCCTGACATGGCGTACATGGATAAATCTACCGGCTAAAGCCTCCTTGGATCAGCTAACCCCTGTTGGTGCATGATGAATGATCGTCCTTGAGCTGAGCATGGACCAATGACTTTAATAAAGCCCGCTCTCCATAATTTTTCCACGGCTGGTCTCGTCACCACCCAAGCTCACGGTCGCGATGGGAACGCCTGTACCGCTACCCCAGAAAACCACAGCTGAACCGAGATATGTCCCCCTCAAGGTCCAAAGCATCTCTTGCGTGTGATTGCTGCCGGAGGCGCAAGGTCAAGTGTGACGCGTCACATCCTTGTGCCAATTGCCGCCTCTCTCATCTCTCTTGCGAGTATACCATTCCTCAGAAGAGGCGAGGCCCAAGAGTTCCCAACATCGGCCGTCGCCTCGGGAATGTGCCCGAGGTGGAGAGAAGCCCTGTTGTCGAGGAGGAGGAGGAGCAACAGCCGCAGCAGCCTCCTACGAACCCTCCGGCTTGGAGAGATGCGGCTGTGCTTGGTCGCCTCCAAAATCATGTCACCGCGTCTCATAGAGGGGACCCCTTTACCCTTACCAGACTGTCTCGGATCATCGCCGAGGGTTTATCAGCCTCGATCAAGTCAGAACTCCCCGACCTATCCCTGGGAAATATCACCAGCCACTGCATAGACCTGTACGTGCGCTTCACCTTTCCGACCGCTCCACTGATTCATGAACCCACGGTGCGGAAAGATGCCTCGATCTTCTTTTCGGATGCGACCGTTGATCCCTTTGAGACAGATGGCGAGTATCAGCAAATCGCACGGATGAGGGCCTTTGCTCTCATCACCTCCCTTTGTGCCATGGTTGCGTCCGTCATGCCAGAGAGCCTGCTACCCTACCGGGATCACCTCGCCAGACCGTTCCTGAGCGCTTCCAGAGAGATGCTTTCGTGCTTCGAGATTCATGACCTCGACTCTCCCACGGCAGCGTCCCTGACCATCAGGATGTTTCAATCAGTGGCAATGCAGCACATCACGGGCAAGGCTAACGTCGCATGGCATATCCACGGGCATGCTACCCTCATAGCCCAACGCCTCCGCTTATACAGCGAGCGTTCTATAGAGAAGTATGACACCCTCGAAGGTCAGCTGCTGCGGTTGAACTTTTGGCATCTCTACTCATCCGACATGACGGCTGCCGCCCTGCGAGCGCGCCCGTTTACTCTCCACGAAACCCTTTTTGATGAGGCGCTGAGCGTCAAGTCCGAGGGCGTGCACAATGTTTCCTTGCTTGATCCGGCAAGTACACTCAACGATGCCACCTTTGAACCGCAGCTCCTGATTGGATTCCATCTCATTCGACGCATCTCATCTGAGGCCTCGGAGCTCCTCTTCGGTATCAGAGCTTACCAACGGCAAAGAATAGAAGCCAGCAGAGCCCTGTTGCTGCGACAGTACATGGAATTCATGAGTCTCTTAGATGATCTCCCTCCATGGCTGCGCCTATCTAACATCTTCAGCTCCCTTAGAAACAGTGATGCTAATGCGGCCCACGAGCCGTCGTTCTGGGTCCAGAGATCTACCATACTGGTCTCGTATCACTGCCTGAGACTGGTCATTCTGCAAGAGTGTATCGAGTCTGAAGCGTATGAAATTGCTGGACTGGACGGTCACAGTCCGGCGTTGCTCTTCAAGAAGATGGAGATGGTCCAAGATTTTATGCGGACACTGGAAGACATCCCACTCCTTTATCTACAGGTCAAAGGTGAACCTCATGTGAGTGGCGAGATTTCCTGGAGAAAAGGCCGGCAGCTAACGAGGTCCATGTAGGTGGAAAGAATGCGCCGAGTTGGGGCAATCCTCCTGGAGTTTATCCAAGTGGTTGAGGATGAACATCTGCAGTCTCGAGCAAAAGCACTACTACGACGACTGCTAGATACTTTAGCGAAGCTAGACTCCAAGGCTTGCGAAGACCTTTGCCCTCTGGGTACTGTTGAATAGAATAATAAACCTAAACTCGATTACGGAGAATTATGTTGTATCAATTTCAGCTAAGCCAGTCTAAGAACAACCTACACTCCTCCCCATAAGTAAGTCTCGGATAGATGGAAAGATGCGCGCATAATCTCATCCGTCGGGTTAGAACTCGATGCGATAATGACAACATACTCGCCGGCCTCGGCCTTCCAGTTGGAGCTCTCTTGTGACCAGAAGGAGAGTGAATATCTATCCAGAGAAAGCTGAACGGTTCTCGACTCCCCGCATGCAAGGTGAACCTTGGTAAAGGCCTTGAGTTCCTTGATGGGACGCTGGAGAGTGCTTTCAGGATCCTGAACGTACACCTGAATGACCTCTGCTCCATTGTAAGGGCCGACATTTGTAACGGTGAGCGATATCGTCATGGAGCCATCCTTCCCTCCTGGAATCTCCTTGGGCACCTCAAGGTCTTTGTACTCAAAGACAGAATAGGAAAGCCCGTATCCGAACCAGAATAACGGATCTCGGTCTACCATTTCGTAATAGCGGTGTCCGATGAAAACCCCCTCGCCGTAAACGATATCATAGTCGGCCTTGGAAAAGGTGAGGTACGCCGGGGTGTGTTTGAGCGACTTTGGAAAGGTGATGGATAGCCTTCCCGACGGATTCTGCTTCCCAAATATGATATCGGCAAGGCCGTGGCCGGTTTCCTGCCCACCATACCAGGCGTGTACCAATGTGGTGGCACGGCTCTCCCAGGGCATCTCGATCGGGCATCCGGACTGCGTCACAACGATCTAAGAGAATTATGTCAGAAGGGTGCACAACATTTCGATACATGAAAATCATACTGTGTTTGGGTTTGCCTCCAGAACAGCTTGTACCAATTCATCAGTGCGGCCTGGAAAACGTAGATGCCTCCTGTCACTCGCTTCATACTCCCAATCTGATGACAGACCCGTGACTAGGATGGCAACATCAACCGTGTTTGCCAACGCGACCGCGTCTCGGATGCCTTGATCTTCGTCAAAGGGCTCGAAACCGCCGACGCGGCCAGCAAGGGTCAATGCAGTGCCAACACCCCCAGAGATGGCTTCGTTCACCATGACCACCTCGAGAAGCATAGGCTTCTCAGTGATATCGACAGTGCAAAACTTTTCCATGCAAAGTCTGTTGAAGCAAGGAGTCGAATCCGTCTTTGGTAGTTGGCTGGTCCATTGATCAATGATGACCTTGCCATCAACCTTCAACACGCCTTTGCCTGACACTCCAAAGCCAAAGCAGAACCGTTTTGACGCCTCAGGTGTATATACCGATCGAGCTCGGACAAAGTACTTTTTGGGGAGTGCGAGACTCTCGGGAACATCGATCAGGGGCTTCTCGGCAATGGTCGTCAGGACAGGCTTGGCCTTGGGGTTCTCGTCTGGGTTTTCGCCAAAGATCTCGATAGACCATCCAAATTGATTCGTGTCGGGGCAGGCGAGGCGCTCTAGGAGGGGGCTAAACCGGAAAGCTGAGGAAATTGTTAGCAATAACAGCAAGTTTGGAGCTTAGAACACGTACTGTAGCAACCCGGAGCATACGAGACGTTGGCTTCTCCAACCTCTTCTACTACCGCATCGTACGGGGTGACGGAGTAGTAAGGCTCGACTTCCGAACTGCCACCGCCACATAGAGCGGGATGCTTGATGTGGTCTCCGATCAGACCAAACTTCTTCCCCTTGATGTCGGTGAGTGGAAGAATCTTGTTGTCATTCTTGAGCAAGACTATCCCTTCAGAGGCAATCTTTCGGATTAAGGCTCGTTGTTCTTGAGAGTCAGATTTCGGCGGCGTGGAAATGTGCTCGACAGCTTTGACTTTGTTGATCAGAGTCAAAACGTTCTTGGTTGCGTCTTCAATAGCTTGATGTGAGACCTTGCGGCTGTTCACAGCCAATGCAAGAGCCTTTCCACGCCACAGTGTCGGACCAGGCATCTCCAGGTCCATGCCTGCATTTACAGACTCGCTGGTACTATAGGTGCCAAACCAGTCACTCATGACCAGGCCGTCGAATCCCCATTCATCCCTCAAGATAGTTTTGAGTAGGAAAGAGTTTTCACTAGCATGAACGCCATTGATCTTGTTATAAGATGCCATGAAAGTCCAAGGGTCAGAGTATCGCATCGCGAGCTGGAAGGGGAGGAGATGAACTTCGCGTAAGGTTCGCTCCGTCAGAACTACGTTATCCTCGACGGAGTTGTCTGACTGGTCGTGAGCCGCAAAGTGTTTGATACTCGTGGCCACGCCTTGACCTTGGATCCCGTTGATATACGCAGCGGCGAGCACTCCGCTCAGGAAGGGATCTTCACCAAAGGCCTCGAAGCCTCGGCCGATGAGAGGCGAGCGCTGAAGACAGACAGTTGGAGCGAGGAGCACATTTATACCTCGAAACCTCGCTTCTTCTCCGAGTAATTTTCCGGCTTGGCGGAGTAGGTCGAAGTTGAAGGTGGCGCCCATGGACGTGGCCGACGGCAGCATAGGACTTGGTACACGGCTAAAAGAGCGTGGTCCACGGATGCCATGGGGGCCATCGGATGTCTGCACCACGGTCAGCCATCATCGATCAAGATGGGAGTACAAATGCGCCATACCACAAGAGAAGGAATGCCTCTGTGCGGAAGCCCTGTGGTCCTGAATGCACCTTGGCCAGCCAGCAGCTCGACTTTTTCGTCAAGTGTCAACTCTTTGAGTAGAGAGTCGACATCGAGAGTGGTATTGGTAGCTGGGAGTGACATGATAGATGATGGTAGATAAGCGCAAAGTTGGAGCAAGAAGTAACAAAGAGCCGAGAGACCAAGTACACTCTCACAGGTGTCTGTCTACCCTTATATATATTCACGTTTGCATGACGGTTTCCACCTTTTCTCCGGAGGGTGCGAGATACCAACGGCGTTATCTGATCTAGCCAGGTATCTCTACCGAGTATCGAAACACTCTGCCATCAACTGTCGAGTCAGAGATCCCCGACATGACCTCAGTTGGCTCGGAAAATTGGTGGGTTTGCATCCTCCTTGTGAAGCCAAGGCCGGATTAAAGGTGGGTAGAGGGTTGGCCAATCGGGGATGGAGAAAGCAAGGGTCAAGTCACTAACCCCGGAGTTGAGCATCGGCAACGCCTCCGAGGCTCAGTGCCAAGTCCCACCAACCCTGCAGTTACAGGCCCATTACCATACTTCTTCACACGCGCGAACATCATCAACGTAGTACAAAGGCATTTGCTTAGTCTACTCAGGGGGAAGAATAAAGATTCCATAATTCATAGGATAGATTACAGTCTTGATTTCTTTTCAAAGATTGTCCAAGACTTGACTCGGATTATCTTGCTGGTCCAGTGCCTGGGGTAATTCTTGACCTGCGTGGGTGCTTCAAATTTGCAACGTTATGAATGAGTATCACTAATCCTGTTTAAAAGGCAGTGCCTGGGCGCTGCTTACTCTGTACGGCTCCCCCGGTTGCGACAGTCGGATGAAAGCCCCTTCTCTTGGTTTGACAAAGAGTGTCTGGGTCGAAACTCTGGCAATCCCCCATCGCTACATAACTTAGCTACAGTATTCTCCGGTAAGTAAGAACAAAGGGCGGCAGGGAACTTGCCACTTACCAGGACAGGTGTCACAGACCTATCTGTGCTCGTTAAAGTGTTTGCGGCATCAGATTCAATGTTAACGTGGGTTCTGACTTTGCTTGTTGTTGCCTTGCCTCAGGCCCTCTTTTAAAAAGAGAAGTCTTATTGTTATTAGCAAAGAGTACTGGCTGCCACATTACTGAATCTTGATTAACACATGTAGTTATGTTGGTTTGCTCTAAGTACTCATCAGATATTCTCAGTTAGAGAACAGTGATAGAACGTGTCCAGTCAAAGTCAAGTCCAGACATCCCCCGACCTACGCCGCGTCATTTCCCGTCAAATCACAGCTCTACTACCAGTTGTTGTCAAATTAATCTAAGGAATGCTGCTTCCTAAGTTCTGAACGATATTATGCAAATGTCTGACATACATATCTGAACTAACATCAGGATTGACCAGGCTATAGCATCGCCAACTGTATGCTACACATGGAAAGGCATATCCGAGTCAAGTGACAACTAATATAGGGACTGGGGGACTGCCAGGCATACAGTTGAAAGACATTGGCACTGCTGAACGATTGTCGTTTTACGAAAATATGAATGCAATGGTTTAAAATGTATTTTTATGTAACTTTAAAACAGAATCTAAAACAAAGGCTTGCCAAGTCTAAAATACGAATTCTAATCGTAGATCTATTCTATGGCTTAATGACCTTTCATATCATCCTCAGCATTGGAAGTGCAAGTCGTATCGGCCATGGAGGCTCCCTCCAGAGTAGCACCGTCCTGGTTCATCTCGATGAGGGGACCCTTATAGTTCTTCCTTCCGTCGACGATCCAGGTGACAACAGCGATGAGCAAGATGATGCCAAAGGCAGCGATACAGTAGTTCATGTTGGTGGGGGTGACGGGGAGCTCGGGGGGAAGACGAAGAGGACGGTGGTGAGGATGGCCCAGGCAATACCGACCAAGCTGCAGACCCATCTGACGGGGGTGCTGAGTTTGAAAGGTCGGTCCTCGGGAAGCATGTTTCCGCCGCGGCAGAGGTGGATGAAGGGGGGATGGCATAAGTGACACCTATTGAATGTTAGCAACAGTGACAAAATGATGAGAAAGGGCAAACTAACCAAGAGCAACGACGGAAGCGGCGGTAATAGCGTTGAAAGCACTGGAGCTTCCCAGGAGAATCAGACCAAAGATGATAACCCAGGCGGTGGTCCAGAGAAGGGCGTTAAGTGGCACATCGAGAGTGGGGTGAACAACAGCCCAAACGTTGCTGAAGGGCAGACCGCGGTCTCGGGCAAAGGCATAGGTCATTCGGGCGCTGGTGGTCATGATGGCGGTGGCAGTGAAGACCATGCAGACAATAGAAAAGACGATGAGGCAGACACTGCCGGCCTTGCTGTTGGTGGCATCGAAGTAGATCTGGAGAAGAGCGCCGGCGGGAGACTCGATGACGGTCTGGACATCCTTGAGGACGAAGAGGAGGCAGGAGAGGAAGATGAAACCGGAGGCCATGCCGATGAGAATGCACCAGATCATGATGCGAGGGCCCTCCTTTCGTGCATTGGGAATTTCCTCTGTCAAGGGTCAGCAAAAGAATAGCAAGATACTAAAACTGGTACGTACCAATCATGTGAGCGGCGGCATCGAATCCAGTAAGAGCAAAAGCACCCTGAAGAAGTCCAAGGAGCCAAGACAGACCATCGGGCCAGCCAACCTCGTTGATGAACTTGCCGTAGACAAAGCCACCGCTCTGATAGTTGGGAGAAGCACAGGCAAGGACGGTGATGCTGATGATGACGAAACCAGAGATACTCCACAGGAACGCAGCCTTGTTGAAGAGCGGGAGGAGGCGGTTGGCAAAAGCGTTGATGAAGAGGGCGATGAAGGTGAAACCGAGGTAGATGAGGAACTGATGCCAGGCCTTGGACTCGTAAGTCGGGTGCATAAACGAGATGGTGTCGATAACGAAAGTGCTTCCGAGAAGAGGCGCGGTGGCAGTCAGGATGACATAGCCAGCAGCGTTGATCCAGCCGGTCACATAGCTGATGCCTCTAGACCATCTAGGCCAACTAATGAGAGCACTCCAATGATATTGTCCACCGGCTGTAGGATAGGCAGAGAGGAATTCGGCCAAAGGAGCGGCGAGACAAAGGTTGCAAATACCGGCGACCATCAATCCCCAGATGACAGCGCTAGGTCCGCCGGAGGGGAGGGCGAGACTGATGGAGGCGGACAGGGCGGTCCAGGTGTTGAGAATGGCAAAGGCAAGACCCAGCAGAGAAACCTTTGAGAAATTTCTCTGCAGCTCTTGCTTGTGGCCAAGCTGCTCGAGGGCGGCCGAGTCGTCAAAGTGAACATTCTTGTCCGCGTGGTTCTGTTGCTCCTCCATGATGGATATTGTCGACAATTGCTGTGAAACAAAATACAAGAGTGAAGTAGAAGGGGGAAAAAGAAAACTAGCACTGGGGCGGTCGGGCATTTTAAAAATGTTCACAAGTCTCACTAACGAGTTCCGTTAACGGAGGATCACTCCCCTTGTTGGAATAGTAGTCCCCAGTCCCCCAGCTCCTTAGCAGAGGGGAGTAGTGTATCATGGAGACTCAGTAATGTGGTTGCGTAACAAGCTTTTTCCCATGCTACGCCCGAAAGCGTGCCCCATAGGAGAATGACGTTGTGGGTATTTTGCCCCGGGCCGGGAGGCGATTAATCTGTTTCCGTTCTAGAACGCTTTTGAGAGAGAGAGCATTGCGGCTGCCAACGACCCTGCAGGAATAGCCGCGGCTCATGCAGGCCATACGATTCCTTTGGGCTTCTAGAAGAGACGGCAGGGGGACATCCCACCTCACGCCATCGTGTGATAGGACGAGAGGCTGTCTCGTGTTGGGGGGTGGGTGATGCTATGCTGTCAACGGGAGCACGTCAATGGAGGTTCAGCAAGCGGATGGATTTGATTTGATGGAGAATTTGGCCATTTGAAGTTTTTATTGTAAGCTTAAAGGGACAGTAGTTACTCTTCAGTACGTCTCTAGTCGATGATGGTGACATGGGAATCAACCAAGTGCCGAAAACACCATGCATATGCAGATGTGTTCGGCACACCAACTCCTTGCCATGCGCGTCCTTCTCACATCAGCTCTGTCCTCAATTCCCTTCCAAATCAGCTTGAAACATGGTCAATGCTTAAGTCGGCCACGACATTATGGTCAGACGCGATAGATAGTGCAGAGCGCGCGCGCGCAATTCGGAAGTACGGCTAGACACGAGACGCTTGGAGACACACACACAAGGCGCGGACTAGCAGATAATACATCAGGAGACGAGGCAAAATAAGTCTAATCGGCCCCATGGGGGTCAAAAATACCTCAATGGCCTAAGCAGCAGATGGTATCTGTCCCCTGGAGATAGACAATATCAATCCCATTGCTCGAGCGAGGTTGGAGCCCCAGGAAAAAAGCTCTCCACCGAACCCCGGTCTTGGCTCCCTATGCAAACACGAGATCTAACTACGGCTCCGAAAAGATGTTACTCTTGGTTATTGCTCATGGTAATAAACGGCCATGGGCTTATACTGGCCTGTGCATAAACCCCCCCGCCCATAGGCATCCGACTTAACCGACTGCTCGAGTCAAATGACGCAGCTGATCCGGTCGAACCGGGACATATCAGCGCCCGCTGGCAGTTGTAGTAGACTGCCTAGTGTATCTAGGCGCGGCTCTGTGCCACGAGGACCGGCATCGACCGGCTATGCCTAGCTCGCCCAGCGGCGACTCCGTTCCATTAAAGAGGGTCTCGGTGGCAACATCTCACCTTTTGCGCAAAACCCCAGGTGACCGTGTCGAGACTCGTCCAAACCACTGGAGATGAACCCCTGATTCCGTGGTTTCTGTTACGTTTGGAATCCGCTGAACTGGCTCAACAGCGAGATTCTCGCCCATGGGCTACTCCGCGATGTCCCCCGCGACCCCGTGTGCTCTTCCCCAAGGTCTCCAGGAATTCATCTCTGCGTCGGGTGGGTTTCTATTGAGTAATGGATTGCTCGATTCAGCCATGGTTTGTTCTGCGGTGAGTATTGGCGACGTCGGAGGATGCCCGTTGAAGGACGCAAGGTGAGAGCACCGGGAAGGATATGAGCGCGCTCCGGCCATGATGAGATAGTGGAACGACGATGGTTTAAAGCCTTGGCGAAGGTTGGCCGAGGATATGTCGGGAGGGATGCCGATCTCAATGAACGCCGAGAGAGCCGAAGGGAGCTGAGGGACGTGGAAGTTGAACGGGACGTCGGGTTTTCTGGAAATTTCAAACAACTTGACGATTCAATATTACGACTAATGGCACTCGTCTATTTAGACGCCACTTGAAGTGGCACTGCCTATTTGAGCTGAGCAGGGTGCGGCAGCAGACGGGAAAATGGGATCATCTCCCTTCAAGCTTGATTTCAGACCAATTCAGAGCCATACACAATTACTTTTACGATCCCCGGCATCACATTCTGTTCCCGCGACGTCAATCAATAAATTTGAGGCTCTGCCACGAGACGCTAGGGCGCATCGCCAAGCACGCCAAGAGATGATGCCGCAGGCCATCCCGACGGATCCTTGAGGCTCGGCAGCGGGTGGCGTCCTCGATCCTGATAAAACCAACCATCCACGATAGGAAGGCAGATAAGAAAATATAGAATCAACGCAAGGGCTGGATAAAAGAACCAATTTGAATACATGGAAATGAATATGATAAATAAGGAACCGCTATTTAAAAGTACGCAACATCACCGACTCTTGGGTCTACACAACTTCGTGCATGAAAAACTTGCTCTAATATTTTCAGGATCAAAGATCTTGTCGCAAACCAAATCACATATGAAAACTACAGAAGTAGGTGGTTTGAGTTACCTCGTCGCCAAGGTCGCCCATTAATTGAACCTTTCTACCAGTTTCCAGCCTCCCTCCTCTTAAGAACTCCTACCCGATACCTACCTACTCACAGAATATCTGAGCGGGGGCACACTGAGGCAACCGCCTCTTGGAAAAGTTGTTTCATAGCTCTTATGGATCTTATTGGGACGTACTGACTCTTTCAAACGCCGCAAGTTCATTGCCTGCTTGTCAGTAGTTCTCCATGGGAAGTACGGCTGCTGAGGCGGGTTGGGGTAAAAAAATATATCCCAAAGGTTAAAGGATATTACGTGCGGAGGATAACAAGTTAAGTTAAATAAATAAAATTCTCTAAGATAATTATTTTTATAATATCTTTATCACTATTTTCATAACAGTCTTATTTATCTATTTATCATCAAAGTCATAGCATTTAAGAACAGCAAGGTCTAGTGGCCACGTGCCGAACGGTGGATAGAAGATCCAGCTATTGTCTCTCAAGGAGTCCTCGTCGTAAAACTACATACTGTGGGAAATTTCCTTAAATTCATATCAACGGGGGACGACGGCAGGCGCAATCTGTCGTGCAGTCTCCTTCTTGACCCGTCCGCTGGTCTGAGCCTGAACCTGAGTCGAAGCGCCAAATGGGCGATGGTGGTGGTGAAGGTAAAGGTAACATTCACGACGTCGGTAAACTGTGCGAGCGTATTTGGCTCGCCTGTCCTACTTCATATTCTGATATCTCTTAATGGAACGGTCATTGAAGCTTCCCTGTCGTATTTGTGGTGTGTCAGAGCGAAGTTAGACTTCTTATCTCGCAAGAACGTTATTCTGTTATCTACACCCTTATACTATGCCTCCTAAACTTGGGATTATTGTAGCCAAGTCTTAAGAAGCGAGGGAAAAACTCAGTATCAATCTTTCCTATCCTCTTTTCCCATGCCTCTCTCCTCAGAAGCAACTCGGCGTGTTACACAGAGCTCAGTTGAGAAAACTGGTCAAAACATAGATGCTCCTAGGAGCGGCCCTCCCAGCAAGCACCAGAGATTTTATCTCGCCAACTCAGGTTCCGTGGTCTAGTTGGTTATGGCATCTCGTTAACACCGAGAAGGTCCCCGGTTCGATCCCGGGCGGAACCACTCTTTTTGCACCTTACCACAACCCACCATACCCTAACAACCACAACTCTTCTCTTCTTCTTTTTTCAACTTCCCCGGCTCCATCCTCAGAGGAGATGAGCCCCATACACTCGGCCGGTTTCCATCTAATAAGATAGTTTCGGTTCCGTGGTCTAGCTGGTCATGGCATCTCGTTAACACCGAGAAGGTCCCCGGTTCGAGCCCGGGCGGAATCACGATTCATAAAGAATCAAATCCTTCCTTTTTGTCAATACTGTCCAAGCCAGCCATCGCATTCACCGAGGGAGTGTGGTTGGCAAGATGTGGCCATCAATTCCATTCGCAACTATCTTCCGAGTTCATCTAACTACTCCCTGACTCAACGACCCTCTTCATTTTTACTTGCTCCTGTTCGTAAAGTAGTTGTAGCTGGAATCAACCATCTCGAGCGCCCTCTTGGTAGCCTCATCCAAGTCTTCCTTGGGAAGTCCAAGCACATCGTTCGCAAGACCATACTTGGCCTCAATGTTGCCGTCACCGTTGGGGTAAAAGGTCCTGGCGTACATGCCCATCGCCCATCCTCTGCGGTCACCCTTCTTCAGCATATCCATCGCCCGGCTCCAGCGTTCGTGAGAGCCCTCATACTCAATCTCCCAGTCCTTGCCCGTGGTGCCCGTCACGCGTTGGATGCTGTCGAGCATTTCTCGCTGGGAGATGAGAAAACTGGAGATCCACATGGGCTTGTTTCGCCACTGAGAGATGGTTGGTGACTTGTCGTTCTCGTCCTCGGGAAGCTCCTTGAGGCTCAGAAGAGCGGCAATGGCTCGGCCGCACTGAAGCCAGGTTGAGGTGTTGATCTGCGTCTTGCCGTCGTCATAAAAGGTCACCTTCTTTTGGTTGTCGCTAAAGTCGAAGCCGTACCACTGCGGGCCCTGAGCGATAGAGAACTCGTACCAGTAAGAACAGCCCATGGCAATCCAGGACGACACGCCGGCATCTTCGATAGCCTTAATACCTGGCAGTACTGACTGACCAGTCATGTTCTCCTCTGCGAGAGACGCATTGGTGAAGTCGGTACCGTAGCAGTTGGGCATGACCCAAGGAACGCCTGCCTTTGCAGCGGCAGCGACGATCTTCTCCTGAGTGCCAGGGGCAGCGGTGACGGACATGGAGATGGCGAGGAATTGCTGGCCCTTGAGGGCAGCAACAATAGAGTCCTCGTTTTCGTAGTCGACGATGACGGATTTAGCACCTTCAGGAATCTTGCTAGTGCTGCCTTCACGAGTGATGGCGGTGACCGTGTGCTTTCCGGTATTCAATAGCGCCCTAGCCAGATATTGACCAACGGAGCCACCGGCCTAAAGATGTTAGATGTTGGTGCTTTTTGGATAGGTAAGATCACTCACTCCAACAATAGCCACTCTCTCAATGCGGTTGGTGAAGCCCTCAGGCTGGTCCTTGGCGTACTTCTGGGCCATGGTGTTTAACTAAGTTTCAAGATTTTGTGAAAGTGAAGATGAGGCCTTGGTTGATGCGAGCACGAGGTTGCTGGGTGTATTGATGCTGGTGATTTTTCCTGCAATACAGAGCCTAAGAGCGTCCTTATATTCTACCACCTCCCAAAACCCCGTTTCAATGTCTCGGAGATAGATAGGTAATCGCCATTGAGGCTCTCTCGACCCTCGAATACATCGGACTCGGAGCGGACTGAGAATTACCGGATTGGGTAATCGCTCGGCCGGCGGCTCTCCACATGCAGCCGGAGACGCCCAATCAACGCCCTCTGAATACGACAAACGGCTAGGAAAGCGATTGGAAACACGCATCGACTTGGCGCGAACGTGTTAGTTGATTGGGAATTCGTCAGAGGCCGAAAGAGCGAGATGCCCATGTAGCCTGATTCTCGCTTTTAAGCCTCGTCCTTCGGAGTTTGCTAATGGCCGGGTTTTAAGTGGTGAATCATGATATCTCGCCTCCGAATATCCGACACTCGAGGCTCCAGCTACGTCAAGGACTATTTGTGAATGGCATTGATCAGGTGAGCGTGATATTCCTCGGCTTTCATATGCATGCTGAATTGTCGAGTTGTGGTAACCTGCCGAACAATGAGTTATCCGTCACTCAGCAGGGGCCCTGACAGCCACGATGAGACCTGAAATTTTTGCCCTTCTTATGTTGTAAAACCGTGGCATCCGCTGAACTAAAGTCCTGTCATCTCTTTTGGCTATTTATTTGTTCTAAATCAGTATCTTAGTCTCTATACCCGCTCTCACTATCCCCATTCTCCCAAGTCTTTCTTATATCACTCTGCGGTCTTCATTAACCACAGAGCGTGTTTATCACGAGCCTATACTCACAGAAAATGTCTTCTAGGCGCTTCCCATCTATACTAAAAAATTCCCAGCCCGTTAGCCAGAGTTGGTATACGATTTTCCCAGAGGAGCGGACTCGGACTGTTTAATCCGCTTATAGATACTCTCTAGAAGCTATGCATATAGTTTACTTTTACTGGCCTCCTATACTCAGCTACGAGGGAGAGCCTGATTTATGTATCTTATTGAAGTATAGCCACTTAGCAATATCGACACCGGCGAGGTAGGGCACCAAATCAATCAATCAATCTTGCCAAGTCCGAGCTGCGCGCGGTTCCCCCCTAACTAGACCAAATTTTGTACAGTAACCAATGCGAGCCTGCTACGAGCAGGACGGGGCACAAATTGGGAAAATGTATTGTGTTAGGTCAAATAGGGAAAATTGGCGATTGGCAGAGCCGAATCAATATAACATGATATGATGAACAATCTTGCCAAGAAGCTCCGCCTCAGCCACGACGGGTCATGCCCAGCCTGATTTCAGCCTGGCAAAGTCACAAAGCCAATGAAATTAAGAAACCAGAAGCTCAGCCTCTACCGCAGCATTCTCGGTTCTCTGCACAGCCAAGCGAGGCTCTCTGCGTATTTTTGAGTCTGAGGCGGGTCTCAAGATAACCTCTTAAAGACTCTACATGCACCGTACAGTCGGCCATTCCAACGTTCCCTCTCTCCCAGACGCAGGCCGAGAATCCATTTCCATTGCACACAGTCCGCTTAAGCCTGAGAAAATGGAGGTGACAGGCCTGGTAGCCTCCTGCGTCGGAATCTCCGGCATCGCCCTCAAGGCTGTGAACCGCCTCGATGGGCTGATTCAGCGGTTCGAGACCTCATCTACCTCCCTAAATGCCCTCAAGGCTCAGGTACGGGGTTTCTACTACGCCGTTGAAAACATCCGGCGCGTGCTGCAGGATGCCGGTGGCAGCAACTCCTTGGCGATAACAACGGGCGAGGCGCAACTTCAAGTTCAAGACGCCGTGGAGGCAGGGCGAGCCATTATCAGAGAGCTGGAGATGGAAATCTCCGAGGTCCTGGAGGAGGATGCTGCAAGGGGGAAGGACAGGGACCTGTCCAAGACCGCAAAGGCTCGGCTTCTTTGGCATGATGATCAGGTGCAGAGGTGGAGCGATCTGCTGCATCGGCAGACAGCCGCCCTGACGCTCATTCTCCATACGTGTGTCGCCTTTTTGCTCCTTAGGAAGAGAATGCTAACGTTGACACAGCCAGCAACTTCTTCGAGGTGGGTTCTTCGAGCCTAGTCCGATGTCAGAGGGGACCGCGAGACCTCTCGCCACTGAAGATATTGCTGCCGACCTCGAGGCTATTAACTTGGACATGGAGCAGCACACGGTACCGAAACAATGGATTGAGTTCGGCGAGCATCTTGGTAAGAGTCTGAGTGAGAACGTGTCATCCTCTCAATCTTCAGAAACAAAAGTGCCGAGCTCATCAGCCAGCGTCTCGTCAATCAACGATGACTCCAAGATGAAGAAGGCAACTTCAAGGAGGTCCTGGCGTTTAGGCAAAGAGTCAAAAAGTAAAAAGGCGGCAAGCGATGGCAAGCAACAGAACCAGGCGCAAAGACCGCCTCCTCCCCAACCTTCACCTGCACCACCTCCTCGCCAACTTTTCGACATTGCCGAGGAGTCTGTGAAGCACTACCGGAACCTACTATCAGCCGAAGCTGAAAGCCTTGTCCCGGAGTGTCCAAGGCTACGCGTGGTGCTCATCGGGAAGACGGGCGTGGGCAAGTCCACACTCTGCTCCAAGATCTTGGGCATCCCATATGAGGTGACAGAAACCGCCATTAGTTTTGTGTATGAACCCACTGACGAATTATAGGGCTCAGATGAACTCCACGGCCAGCGGACACCGGCTGACAGGATCAAAGAGGCGTTGACTTATCCAGGAGTTAACGACCATCTCGAGCTGCACGACTCTGGGGGCTTCGAAGCAGGCGCCGACGATACGATCAAGGAGACGGTCGAGTACATCTCGTCGAATCAGCTGGGAGATCTTGCAAGTCAAATCCATTGCATATGGTACGTCATTTCATGTGCCTCGGAACGACCAATACAGGCCATCGACGAGCAATTCCTCACCGGCCAGCTCGTCAACACAGGCGAGATCCCCATCTTTGCCATCTTCACCAAGTACGATGTCCTCGTCGAGCAGATTCAAAAGAGGTTCAAGCTATCAGACATTCAAAGAGCAGAGGAAAAGGCCTACGAGTATTTCCAGACCAATCTGGAGGGACGGCTGAAGAGCATCGTAGGAGATAACCCGAGATTCTCAATTTGTCGTATAGCACTTGCGGACACGGAAGAATGGATGCCCAAGTATACCACCACAGGTAAAGCAGTCTTGTTAAGCAGGCTACCTCATATTAACACTTGATGCAGACTCCATGGGCTCGCAAGCCCTGGTTCAGAAGATGACGCAGCAGCTTTGTAGCCGGGACCTTCAAATCCTCTGGGTTGCCACTCAGCAGAGAGACAACTGGGCTAAGCTGATAGGTATGTATCAGCCACGTCGAATTGTGCTGGGAACTGGCTAACCAACATCGGTAGATGGAATTTCCAACAATATCTCCCTCTTCTGGACAGCGCGGCGAGTCACCAAGGTCTCCTACCTCCCATACATCTGCCTCATCGGCCTCGTCTCGGTTTGGGAGATCCTTCACAGCAAAGCCATCAAGTGCTGGGGTATCGCCTCATGGAACCTGTTGCCTTCTACCATAACACTGGACTCGATCTTTCGAGCCACTGGAACCTGGAAAACCAACTTCTATTGCGGTGTGTTGGCAGCTAACTGCTTTGGCTCAGTATTTCTCCAGGGGGTCAGCAAGATTGTCATGCAAATGGCGATAGGCGTTCATCTCATCGGATACTACCTGCGTGAGTTGCAGGATCGAAAGGGCTCTCATTTGACCTCAAAAGAGGTCAAGGCGGCCCTCAGGGACTTTGAGGCGAGTGTCGCTAGGGATAAGATGGTGCATGGGATAAGCGAAGAGATCGCGCGTATTCCCTTTAAGGAACGAGACTGCACCGAGGACGTAACTAGGGCTGCTATTCGGGTTGCGAAGGAGGCGGCTGTTGGGAGTTTGGAGTCCCTGTTTGAGGAGATGCGTCGAAAAGAATGAGGTCAGTTTTAAAGGGTCGACAAGCAAATCAAATAAGAATGTTTAAACACTGACTTGAAAATATATAGCAGATGTGAGGAATTAGTTTACCTTTCTATGTTATTCAAGATATTGTAAAAGCAAGCACATTATTAGTTTCTTATCTGGCTAGTGTGAAATGCTAGCTATTTTCCCCTTCGAGTCTCAAGCTCTTGCAGTATTATAAAGGTCTTTTTAACATTTATTCAATCATCAACCTCTAGCTTTGCCTAGCAGGATCAAGCGTGACCTTGTTCTTGGTTACAGCATCAATCTCATCAAGAATCTCTGGAGTCAACTTGTCAAGAATCTTGAGAGCTCCCACATTCTCCTCCAGCTGCTCCGGTCGACTCGCCCCCGTGATGACGCTGCTCACATTGGGGTTCTTGAGACACCAAGCAACGGCGAGCTGGCTCTGGGTGACTCCCAGCTTGTCGGCGATAGGCTTCAATTGCTTCACCTTCTCAATCTCCTCCTTCCAGTCGTCGCTTCCGATGCGGCCGCGCATAAAGTCGGCAAACCCGTCCTTGCTCGCTCCGAATCGAGAGTCCTTGGGAGGTTGACCGTCGACGACGTCGTTGTACTTGCCCGAGAGGAGACCCATCTTGATGGGGCTGAAGGTAGTAAGACCGAGACCGACACGCTCATACAGACGCTGGAACTGGCCCTCGACCTTGTCGCGTACGAGCATGTTGTACTGGGGCTGCTCCACGATAGGAGCAATCATCCTCAAGTCGCGGGCAATGCCAACCTAGTCTGTTAGTCATTGTGCTAGGAAGCTTCCCAGGAAATTGCTTACAGCCTCTGCAATCTCATCAGGACTCCATTCGGAGGTGCCCCAATAGAGAGCCATGCCCTGATCAATCACAAAATTGAAGGCCCGCACAGTTTCCTCCATGGGTGTCAATCTGTCAGGTCGATGCGCATAGACAACGTCGACATATTTTAGTTGCAGACGGGAGAGTGAAGCCTCCAAGCCCTCAATGATGTGCTTCCTCGAAAGACCATGGTTATTGACCAGAATCTCTCCATTGACAGCGCCCCAATTGATTTCTTTGACACTGTTAGCATACCGATTGGGTGGTGATTGAAGAAGAATTGCTTACTTGTGCTGATGACCAGGTCACTTCTCTTCCACCCAAAATGCTTAATAGCCTTGCCCATGACAACCTCTGACTCGCCGGCAGTGTAGTTCTCGGCCGTATCGAAGAAGTTGACGCCCAGATCGTAGGCCTTCTTCATACAAGCAAACGCCTGCTCATCTTGGGCATAACCTCCATAGGTCATCCAACCGCCAAGACTGATGGCGGAAACATGAAGTCCAGACCGGCCAAGGCGGCGGTAGATCATGCCCGTGTCTCGAGGTTCAGCCCAGGCCATTGTGAAGGATGTTGACGACAGATAAGGAATGTCGAGAAAGTGCTATGCTTCCTTCAAGATCTTTGATCAAAAGCTGCTCAAGCCAACCCATATACACCAAGCCAAGCTGACGGAGAAATTCTCGGAGTAATTCTGTGAAGGCGGGGATGGAGTCACACCGAGCGACCGGGGTAAAATGACGCAAGAAAACCCCCGAAAGGTGTCATGGCGCAGCCCTAGCGAGGTCTTTTGTTAGTTAGCTTGGGAGTGTCTGGTCCTCCTCTGAGACGTCTCTGGGCATTGACTCCAGCAGCATCCGAGTGAGGGGAGACGGTGACCGGACGAGATATCCTAGGTCCAGCGGCGGCCAACAAATTTGGGACGCCTGCTCCTCCATGAATTGATACGTAGGCATAGAAATGTTTGACTGGTTCGCCAAGAGCTCGGCAGTGTCAAATCCAGGTTGAGTGTTCATCTGGAAGACAATGGCATCGTCGTTCGGGGTCTCAAGCAGAAGCCCCGACCCAGACACGGCGTCCATCTTCATCGTGAGAAGCGACAAGAGAGTCCGATTGCCTCCTCTGCAGGAGGACAAAATGTCTCGCAAGCGGTGTAAGATTGGCCCTGGTTGATCAATTAGAATGGCCGAATGATTGCTAGCCATTCCATCAATCACCGCTGTAGCGATCTCAAACGTCTTGAACTCCTGCTCTGTGTTAGTAACGTATCGCCTTGGATCAAGAGCAGATAACTGCTTACCAGAGTTGGCCCATGAGACTCAAGTGCAGCCTTTGGAAGCTCAGAGACCAGGCTCAAAAAGTCCTTTGCGATGTCAATCGGGTTCATGCCCGGAATGACAATCCCAAAGCGCAATGACGCCCTCCAAAGAACAGCACGCATCCACTGTCGAGTAACAAACATGTCCGCGCGCTGGACTTGATTCACGGGGCCCCAATCGTCGTTGTCGACCGAGTCGAGGAGCTTCTGCTGAAGGAGCTCCAGACAGCTCTGAGCCACAGACGCCATGTTGGGAATGTCCGAGTCTGCGTCTGCATTTCGTAGGATCTCAAAAATTCCGGATTGATCGAATACCCAGAATAGATGAACCAGCTTCAGAAAGGCGGGCAGGACCTCGGCCTGGTCGTCGGCTCCGCCAAACCATGGGAACAGGATGTTGGGCTTCAACACTATGGGAAGTTTGTGAAGGAGCGCGACGCCTCTGGCATGTACTGTCAGTGGGGGATATTATGTGACGACTATTTGGCGCACCTTTCTGTGACAAAGAGTAGCCAGAGAACCCGTCGCGAAACATGTTGGTTTGCCTCAGACAGTGAGGCGTATGTCGACTCGCGATCAAGCCGAAGAATTTGAGCCTGCGTTATGGCCTCGCGCAGATACACAAGCGACTTGGTGCCTCCAGGTGAAGCGTTCTCGTGGTATATGTGCAAGAAGAATGAGATGCGGAGGCTATCAAGGAGATCGAGCGTCTGATTCAGCCCACTGGTTTCTACCTTGTCCACGCTGGGCTGCCATGCAGTTTCCAGTCTCAGCTGGGCAATGGTAGCCAAGGCTACTGCATTCGCCAGTAACCTTACTGAATCATCTCTGCTAGGGTTCTCCTTTATCTTGCTGCGCAGGTCAGCAGCATCGCAGATAGGCCAGATAGGAAACAGTCGTTCAGCGTAGACGTCGAGCACGTCAACCAAGCAAGTTATCTCATCAGTTTGCTGCTCTCTGACCCCATTCTCCCCACTGCGATCTACACACTTGACATCAACTTTGCCTCGACGTCTCCGCTCAATCTTGTCAAGGGTCTTTGCCCGAAGCCCTCGAGGGCCGCGAGTAGCTTGAAGGCGGTTAAAGGTGCACTCTATCCCCGAGGCTGCACACCCCGTGCAGGGGGGTGTCTCTGAGCATCGAATCTTTCGGATCTTGCATGAGTCGCAGGCTCGTCTTGCAAGCTTCTGGCGCGATGCAGAGGTGTTCGGAGTTGTTTTCGGAGGCTGATTCGGAGCTGGACTCGGAGCGGCATCCGGGTGTGGAGACATGGCTCCGGGGACTCGTCAAACCACGACAGGAATGGAGGAAGGATCGGCTTATGAGAGGATGATTTCTGGTACAGAAAAAAATCAGCAAATGAAGAATCCTCCGAGAAGCCTTCCCAAGCTGCCGGTACCTTGGACCGCATCCTCCTCGATGACGTGATTGCAGGTGATGAGCTCGCCTTCGACGTCTACCCCGGATTTGCTCCACTCAAGCTTCGGCAGCTCAGTAGCGCCTCGCAGCTAAATTCATCGTCGCTATAGCCTCGGTCGGGAAAAGAAGAGTATGGTGGACACGGGGCGGATATGTAAGCAGCAATATTCGGCTTCCAATTCGCGACTGTCGAGGTCAATCAGTGTATACAGCCATGCCAGAAGGGAACAGGTTTGGCTTCACCTCTTGCCCAGGGTATATATCTCTTCCACTCTCTTTTGGCTTCCTTCCAAAGGCGTGCAGCCCAACAGGTCACAATGAGGTCCAAGTCTCTGTCGCTTAATACTTGCAGCAGCCTGAGACTTGGTGTGGACATCAACACTCCACTCTCCATCAGCATGGCCTCCTCTTCCACAGCTATAGTACGTCCGGCATCGTCCTTCCATCTCATCTGCTTGTTCTTTCGCCCTCGAACAGAACCGAGGTGGCCTGCAGCGCTACAAGAGGACCAGCCAGTAATCCCAGGACGGAGCTTGACATGGCTGTATGTGCGACTGTCCCTTGTGTTCCCATTAATGGCAATGTACCTTCGCGTGTGTAAGCAGAATGAAGTATCTCGACAGGTATACAGGTCGTCCAGCCGAAAGCGAAGTCTTCCTTGTCCATTATTCCTCGACAACCGATAACGGAGTTTCTTGATCGACAAGACTGAGGATGTTGCCCCACGAGGCGAGGCACTCAACTCGTAGCGAGGGAGAGCGCTCCCAGCTGGATAGATGGAACGACCATCTAGTATTAGAGAGATTAGCTCGCTCGTTGGTAGCTGTACTCTTGGTCCATGATGGGACACTGCTTCGTATGTGGGTGGACTAGGAAAGGCCATGAGGAATTGCTATCACAATCAACATCACAAAATCAACAGCAAATATGAACAATTAGGAATCTTGGTTCTTTAAACTATCAACTCATGCATCCCTCCATAGGAACTCATTATCACCCCCTCCATCGTTCTAGAATAAATCACCAGCTTGACGATAACTGGGTGCAACAAACCATGCTCGAGTCCCGGAACAGGCGGCTCTCGAGGGGTTGCTCCCAAAAGAGCAGGAAGCACGGCAAATATAGTTGGCAACAATCGAGTTGATGGGCAACAGTATGTTTCTTACATCACTATTCCCCCAGCCTTTCCATAACACCGATGCGACATCCATGGACCGCGTGACAGCGGCAGAGTGAGGAGGTGCACCTGTCACTCGTGGTGGTATCAAGCTACGGGAACAAGGAGGGTATAAGAATTGGGGATGCCGAATGGCCGAGTATTTTAATTTCCAGAGGGATTTTTGCGTTGTATCTGAAGTGCTTTTGGCAATCAATCGTGTGACGAGAGTAGAAGCATGGGTGCCTTCCCCTCTCGGCTTCTTTCACGGCTGTTCTCATAACTTATCACGATAGAAGAACATCGGCATTGGAAGGTTGAGGCCTTTAGAGCAGCTTTTGCGTCAAATTGGCAGGCGACAATCCTGGTTTCACAAATGCGGGAGACGGGTATCAGATGCCAAGAAATGCTTGTTTGCCTCGAAACTCCTATCGGCCGGCTTCAACCACTTTGTGGCAACGCCTCCAGTGAAGTGCCAACCAATAGGGGAGATGATTTCGGGGTACAAAAGGGTGTCAGTTGACATGCAAAAGAAATCCCGCTGCAAGGGTATCTGCACGAAACTAGTGACATATCGATGGTGGTGTAGCAGTGACGCCATGATGAGCGTGTCCGGATGGTCGAGAATCTTCAGAAGGGTGGACGGGAAGTCATAATGATGAGACCACCAGGTGTGCCGCATATCCGTGGCGAGAGGGATAAAGAAGGGCGGCTTTTTCGGTTCTGACGGATGTCAGACTTGAGTCGGCCATTCACAACCCCAACCCATGAACTTTGTTGGTTGCTCCCGCGGGAGTTGAACCGCTGCGATGGCAGCTCGGGGAGGAGAGCCGAGGAATCACGAGAGAAATCCGGTTTACTGTGCATCGTATTGTTACTGTGTCTATCACATCTCATCAGCTTCCCGACCGGTCCAGGGTCCGATAACCTTGGTCTTGGAAAGGTTATGGAATCTTTCAGCCGCTGGTACATCCCGTTGAAGCTTTTGCAAGGCGTCCGGATAACTCGGCCGGGATGGAAACCGCTCGCATGCCATAGGATGGATGCTTTTACCGGCTGTCGAGGAGGGGGAGCGGCATCTACGGGTGGTTACAGTTATGATCGTCACTCATCCAAATGGGTGAAGGCCAGTTCTGGTGTGCAGACAATAAATAGCAAAGTCGCGCCGTGGGCAGAAACAAGAGATATTTGCAGTTCATCCTGTAGAATACATACAGCTCATTGTAAGATCAATTGAAGTAGCAAAAGTGCATCAGCCATGGTTGGTCTATTCCACCGCAAAAAGAAGGCTGGCGAAGGCGATCTCGAGACTGGCGGCAGACGCCAGTCTCGAGGCCGCATCGGCAGTATCTACGTCCCAGGCGTGGAAGACCTCGGCGAGTACCCAGCTCTGGACCGCTACATCAGCGTCTACCGCGATGAGCGACGCCGCAGCGCGACAGAGGAAGACACCACCGGCAAAAGTCGCAAGAAGCGATGGTGGCAGTTTGGAGGGGTCGACGCCGAAGAAACTGCTCCTGTTAAGCAGGGGATACCAGAGTCTTGGCTCGAAACAGACATGACCACTGGCATTGCGTCTTCAGAAGTTGACATCAGGAGGAAGAGAGCTGGGTGGAATGAGTTGGCGGCCGAGAAGGAGAACATGTTCGTCAAGTTTTTGGGCTTCTTCACGGGTCCAATTCTTTATGGTAAGTTGTCGCTCCCTGTGCATGAGAACGGGGTCGCTAACAAGAAGCCAAATAGTCATGGAGGTTGCTGCGCTGCTGGCTGTTGGTCTCGGCGACTGGGTCGACTTTGGAGTCATCCTGGGAATCCTCTTCCTCAACGCCTTTGTCGGATTCTACCAGGAGAAACAAGCCGCCGATGTCGTGGCAAGTCTCAAGGGAGACATTGCTATGCGATGCACGGTTGTGAGAGATAGCAATGAGCAAGAAATCCCGGCTCGTGAGCTGGTACCTGGAGATATTGTAAGATACACCTCCCCCTTAACCGAGAACCATGTCTAACAGGTTGGCCAGCTCATTGTCCAAGAAGGCGGTACCGTAGCCGCTGATGCGCGTCTCCTCTGCGACTACACCCGACCAGAAGACTTTGAGGTGTACAAGCGTCTCAGAGCCGAAGACAAACTCGACCGCAGCGAAGAGTCGGACGAGGCAGAGGGAGACGAAGATCAAGAGCACGAACACAGCCAAAACACCGAGGCCAAAGGGGGTGATACAAATGGGAAAGAGCGCGATGGCGAGTATCAACCTCAGGAACTTGGGTACCGCAGTCGTCCACTCGTTGCCATCGATCAGTCTGCCATCACTGGCGAGTCTCTTGCTGTTGAGAAGTACCTGGGCGACATGGTCTACTATACCACAGGCTGCAAGCGCGGCAAGGCATACGGCATTGTAACTCACACGGCCAGAGAGTCCTTCGTCGGTCGCACCGCAGACCTGGTACAGGGCGCAAAGGACCAGGGCCATTTCAAGGCCGTCATGAACAACATCGGTACTTCCCTCCTGGTTCTCGTCATGTTTTGGATCCTCGCCGCCTGGATCGGTGGTTTCTTTCATCACATCAAAATTGCAAACCCTGGATCGCAGAATCTCCTCCACTACGCCTTGGTGCTGCTCATCATTGGTGTACCTGTCGGTCTGCCCGTCGTCACGACCACTACTCTTGCTGTGGGCGCTGCCTATCTGGCCAAGCAAAAGGCGATTGTGCAGAAGTTGACAGCCATTGAGTCACTTGCTGTGAGTCTCAGACTTCCTCATAACATAGGTACACGAACTAACAAGGAATAACAGGGCGTTGATATCCTCTGCTCAGACAAGACTGGCACATTGACGGCGAACAAGCTCAGCATCCGTGACCCCTTTGTCTCTGAGGGCCAGGATGTCAACTGGATGATGGCCGTCGCAGCTCTAGCATCCTCTCACAACCTCAAGACGCTAGACCCCATTGACAAAGTCACCATCCTGACGTTGAAGAGATACCCTCAAGCTCGCGAGATCCTCCAGCAGGGCTGGATAACCGAGTCCTTCACGCCCTTTGACCCAGTCTCCAAACGAATCACCACCGTGTGCCGTCTAGGTAGTGACCGCTTCACCTGCGCCAAAGGAGCACCTAGGGCTATTCTGAGGTTGGCAAACTGTTCGGAAGCAGACGGCAACTTGTACAGAGAAAAGGCCCAAGAGTTTGCTCGTCGCGGATTCCGCTCCCTGGGAGTCGCGTACAAGAAGAACGATGGCGACTGGATTCTCCTGGGTTTGCTCTCCATGTTTGATCCTCCTCGTGAAGATACGGCGCAGACCATCATCGAGGCTGGACATCTTGGTGTACCGGTCAAGATGCTTACAGGAGATGCCATTGCCATCGCCAAGGAGACTTGCAAGATGCTGTCGCTGGGCACCAAGGTGTACAACTCGGAGAGGCTCATTCACGGCGGCTTGGCTGGCAGTGTGCAGCATGACTTTGTCGAGCGTGCCGACGGCTTTGCAGAGGTATTTCCAGAGCACAAGTACACCGTCGTCGAGATGTTGCAGCAGCGAGGCCATCTCACAGCCATGACAGGCGACGGCGTCAATGACGCCCCATCCTTGAAGAAAGCAGACTGTGGAATCGCCGTTGAGGGTGCCTCTGAAGCTGCCCAGGCCGCTGCCGACATCGTCTTTCTGGCCCCTGGCTTAAGCACCATCGTTCTAGCTATCAAGACGGCACGTCAGATCTTCCAGCGCATGAAGGCATATATCCAGTACCGTATCGCGCTGTGTCTACACCTCGAGATCTACCTCACACTCTCCATGATCATCATCAACGAGACCATCCGCGTCGAACTCATCGTCTTCCTCGCCCTGTTTGCAGACTTGGCCACGGTCGCAGTAGCCTACGACAATGCTCATTGGGAACCACGCCCAGTGGAATGGCAGCTCCCCAAGATCTGGGTCGTGAGTGTCATTCTGGGCATCCTCCTCGCCATCGGCACTTGGGTCATTCGCGGATCCATGTTCCTCCCCAACGGTGGCATTGTCGAGAACTTTGGCTCGGTCCAGGAGATCTTGTTTCTTCAGGTAGCTCTCACGGAGAATTGGCTCATCTTTGTCACGCGAGGAGGCAAGACCTGGCCATCCTGGCAGCTCGTCGGAGCCATCTTTGGCGTGGACGTCATCGCCACCATGTTTTGCCTGTTCGGCTGGCTCTCTGGTAACGGAGAAGTGACTACTCCCAGGGACCACTTCAACCAGAGCAGCAATGGATGGGTAGACATCGTCACCGTTGTCATCATCTGGCTGTACTCGTTCGGCGTTACTGTCATCATTGCCATCGCCTACTATCTCCTGAACAAGATTTCCTGGCTTGACAACCTCGGCAGGAAGAACCGCAGCAAGAAGGACACTGCCATCGAGAACATCATCGGTCATTTGCAGAAGCTGGCTGTTGAGCATGAGATGGATGAAAAGACGGGTAAGAGCAGATATCTCCTCGTCGAAAAGGCTGGTGATGAGGAGGACGATATTTAGACGCACGCACGCACACGATTTTACTGCTCATATTCGCATCTGGTCAGCACGGTATAGGTAATTCATAACTCAAACATCATTCCTCTCGTATCTTTTCCTTAATATACTTTCTTAAATTCCCAATGCTTCCTTGCGTCCCTTGCTCGTAGTATCAAGATACGGTGCTTCACCCAGACTACAGACCCGGTCACCAGCCCGAGCCGCATCATAGTCGTACGTGGCGCAGTGCAGCGTCGACCTATTATCCCAGATCGCGCAGTCATTCTTGCTCCATCGATATCTCACCTGAGCATCGTGATTCTGCGTGACGAGGTTGAACAGGTAGCTCAGCAACGTGTCGCTCTCATCCTTGGAGAGGCCGTTGATGCGCTTGGTGAAGCCCTTGTTGACGTACACCGACTTCCAGCCCGTGACTGGGTTCGTTCTGATGAGGGGGTGCACAGCTGAAAGGTTCTCGCCCTGGTTCAGAGGAGAACCACGGATGCCCTTGCGTAGAGGGTTGCCGAGGCGAGCTGCTTCATCATGGAAGAAGGATGCATCGTGGGTTGCAGTCAATCCTTCGAGGAACTGCTTCATTGGTGGTGATAGTCGGTCGTAGACCTCGTAGCCAGAGGCCCAGAGCTAAGAATCGCATTAGTACTTGCACTTGTTTGACTTGAGTGGCCCGAGCAACGTACTGTATCACCTCCGGTGGCTGGTAGTGTGTGAATCTTGAGCATCGCATAGTCTGACGGGACCTTTTCAAATGTGCTATCCTCTAGTCAGTATTATTCCATCGTGCCATAGTTTTTAGATGTATGCTGGCAACTTACATATCACTGTGCCATCCTGCACTAGCAAACCGACTCACATCACTCAATTGATGCGTCAAACCACCTCCCTTCTTCTGCTTCTCGCTTGAGATGACACTAATCTGATCACCAAGCTCACTACCCTCCTCTGTCAAAGGATGAATATGCAGCCCAGAGCTAGCAGGACACCCAGCGACTTCAGTGAGACGAAGCATGAAGTCCTTCATCTCTTCGGGAGTCACATCTTGGTTCTTGAGGAAGACAACTCCACGCTGCGAAATAGTGACAGCAAGGTCACGGATGAGCCTCTCATCCCATCGCAGCAGATCACGGATCTGAAGTCCAGTGTATTCACGACCAATTACGGGGGTGACGTCGAGTTGCTGGATGTCGTCAAGGCTTCCCGTGTAAGTCAATGGCTGCGAGATCCGAGGCCGACTCTCTGGGTGACCACCGAGGATGTGGTCGCCCAGGGTGGCATCTGTTTGTGAAGGTGCGGCAGAAGGCATGATGCAATATTTGTGTACCAATTTTAATGAACAAGAAAAGGCATGGAAATGAAGGAACAAAGTCGTGCAATTGAATGGCAATCGCTGAGGCTATATCAAAATCGGAGCGATCTTCCGCGATACTTGGTACCAAGTACAAGGACCGGCCAGGCTATCCCCGGACCGTTAAATGTCGAGCGACAGCGTCGAATCACGGCGCGCGGCAAAGACGACATCGGGACTAGGAATGACATGCGAGGAGCTTTGGCACGACGGAGAAAATCTCGGAGAGGAGAGGCCATCCCCACACCAACCCGAAGCAGTAGGTGAGATGACGCTAGAGGGGGGCCTCTGCAAGGCGCTGTATTGATGCTGCTATTCTTCAGTGTAAGAAAGACCTCTTGCGTGAGGTACATGTAGCACCTTTGGCCGGGGCCCTTGAGACGGGCTATGAACCATTACCAGATTTGGCTCCATATCCATCTATGGCGTGCGCGGTCGTGCCACGCCCTTTCACTGGGATGTCGCCGCGGAGCTTCTTTCGGGAGACAAGAGACCATTGGCAAAGAGTATATATCTTGACGAGAACCCCGAGTTGTGTTCCATCACCAGCGACAATCATCTCAGCATCGTTTCAGTGCATTCGATTCATTGCCAGTTGCCAATTGATTACCGATTACACCCGCATCCAACATGGGCACTGCAGATATCGAAGCAAGCCCTGCAGTAGCGGAGCGCTCCTCGGTGGATATCGCCAAAACCCAGGTCGGCGTCGGCAGACAAGAGCTTCACTCGGCTCTCCCTCCGCATGATACCTACGAGGGTGGTCACCGATGGGACCCGTCAGCCACATGGACCCCAGAAGAAGAGAAGAGGGCTGTGCGAAAGACGGATCTGCGTCTTCTCACTTGGCTGTGTTTGATGGTGAGTCTTGTCTTTGGTACTCGTCCGGAATGGACACTTACACGGGTTACAGTTCTTTGGTCTTCAACTTGATCGTGGAAATCTCAGCAATGCTCTTGCAGATGACCTCTTGACCGATCTCGGTTTGACAACAGATGATTATAACAATGTGAGTATTTATATAAACATTATCATTGGACTTTCTTACTGATTTCTTTCAGGGCACAACCATTCAGCTACTATGCTTCCTCTCCGCCGAGTTCCCAGTACAGTTCCTCACCAAGAGATTTGGCTTCAAGCGCGTCCTCCCAACAGTATGTCCACCTCGTTCTCTTGGATATCAAAACTCAGAAAACTAACTGAAAATTGTAGCTGATGGTATGCTGGGGGTTTGTCTGTATGTCTTCACTCTCCCTCACCCAACTCCAATCGTTTCGTTACTAACCACCACATAGCAACCTTTCAAGCCTTCATGACAGGTAGAACTGGCTTTTACATCTCCCGAGCATTCATCGGTCTCTTTGAGGGCGGTTTTATCCCCGGTGTCATTCTCATGGCAACATATTTCTACACCTCGAAAGAGCTGTCGATTCGACTTGCTGCATTCTGGAGCACCCTCAACATTGCAAGTAAGTACAATTCCCCTTCCACACAAGCATCAACCAGTACTCACATGTCTCAACAGGAGTCATCTCTGCCCTGTTAGCTGCCGGTTTCCTCGAAATGCGAGGTGTCGGCGGTCGCCCCGGCTGGTTCTGGCTTCTCCTCCTCGAGGGTCTGCTCACCGTTGTCATCGGCCTCGCCTCAATGGCATACCTCCCCACCAGCCCTACAGGCACAAAGACGCTCATCTGGCGCAACTCCTGGTATACAGAGCGCGAAGAGGTCATCATGATCAACCGTATCCTCCGCGACGACCCTGCAAAGGGCCTTACCGCGCTGACTGAGCCGGCCACCTTTGCAGATATCAAGGCGGCGTGGACTGATCCTTCGCTCTGGGGACTGTACTTTATCGGTCTTGTCGCTTATATCCCCGCGACTCCGGTTACGGCTTATCTGACTTTGACGCTCAAGCGTGTCGGCAACTTTAGCACGTTGGCCAGCAACCTGCTCACTGCACCGTCGGCAGCCCTCCAGATCATCACCATGCTGGCGTTGGCGTACAGTTCAGAGTATTTCAACGAGCGATCCTTCCACTGCCTCTTTGGCGAGATTTGGTCGCTTCCTCTCTTCACTGCGCTGCTCACGCTCCCAGACGAAGGCCGCGAATGGGGACGTTTCACCATCATTACCCTGATCTCGGGCTACCCCTACTTCCACCCTCTGGTCAGCTCCTGGATCTCGGAAAACTCATTCGACGTCAAGAAGAGAGCAGTAGCCGCAGCGACCTACAACGTTATCGTGCAAATGTAAGCCACCTCCCCAGTCGCTTGAACCAAGACAGGTCCTAACAAACAAACAGTGGAAGCGTTATTGGCAGCCAGATCTACCGGTCCTGGGACTCGCCCTACTACAAGAACGGCAACAAGGTGTGCATCTCGATCCTGTCGCTCTCGGTTGTAGTCTTCCTCGTGCAGCGCCAGCACCTCATCCGCCTGAACAAGAAGAAGGAGGCAGAGTGGGATCAGATGACACCTGAGCAAAAGATTGAGTACCAGACGGACAAGGAAGCCAGAGAGGTTGATGGAAACAAGCGACTCGACTTTCGATTTGCGTATTAGAGTAGATGTGCAAGATACTATGTATATAACTGCTGGGCTGGGCAGCCACTCATTCTCTCTGCTGGAGACGCGCAATTAACTTACACGGTTCCTAGTCCCTATAGCCCATCTTGCCAAGACCCTCGAATCACAGCCAAATCCGGCGGCCGCCACTCATGGTCGGTCGAATGCCCAACCTCGGCGACTCCGAAGGAAGCAAGGTTGACTTGTCTCGTTTTTTCACATGCCCATGCCCGAGTCTCAAAAAATGGTCTAGTATCTCTCGTATTACCCCTTCGCATAATTATTCATCCGCTTATCCCAGTATTCTATCGTGAACCTATGTCTCAGGCTTCAAACCAACCTGTCTCTCACCGCACACTCACAACAATTCACCTTTCAAGACATTTATAATCTTCCCCGGATAATCCAACCATCTCTCTCAAAATGGGCATCATCGGAAACGTCGCCACCGGCCTTATCGGCGGCCTACACAGCTACATCCTCGTCCTCGAGATGTTCCTCTGGACAGGTCCCCGCGGACGCAAGACATTCGGACTCACAAAGGAGTTCGCCGAGCAGACAAAGAGCCTCGCCGCCAGCCAGGGCCTCTACAACGGTTTCCTCTCTGCTGGGCTCTTCTGGTCGCTCCTCCACCCGAACCAGGAGTTTGCGACTCAACTCTCGACCTTCTTCCTTGGCTGCGTCGTCACTGCTGGCGCTTTTGGGGGCGCGACGGCCAACCCTCGCATTTACTACGTCCAGATGGCTCCAGCTGCCGTCTCGCTCGGTCTTGTTCTTCTTGGTCTCTAAATGCGAGAGTTTTGTGTTTTGGAATGGGGGAAAGGGCACAGCATCTGCATCATTGCTGTTTCAGTCGCGTGGGTGTAATGAGCAGGGTTGAGAAGACTAGGGTTCTCGCCATTCAAGCCGCTTCTTCAACGTCCATGCAACGACATATCCTCGCGCAACGCTTGAAATGCGAAAATCGCCATGTCATCTGACACATTTCCACCGCTGATCTTGTCAAGAGACACCTTGAATCTCACACACTCAGACAACTCAATCTTAACCGTCGGCTCTACACTACAACGCCCCCATCCCCGACTCTGGACGCCCGTGACAGTGACAAACTGTATCCCCGTGAGAGCCTTGCCGTCAAGCCACAGCGCAGCTTGTTGGTTATAATTCGGGCAAGGCGAAGATGAATACAGCATTGTTGTTGGTCCAGAATCGAGGCTGTGTGAAACATTGGAACTGTGGATGGGATACCTGCAGGGCGGTGTGTCAGCGGACTCAGCCATCAATTCATTTACTATTTACCGATTCCTGTTTTTGTTTCTCGCAATTCAACAACTCCAATCACCTATAATTCCTCCACGTCCTCGACACTACGTCCTTGCGACATGTCTTTCGCTTCTCTGCCAACAGAACTTCTTGAAGAGGTCGCGAAACATTGCGACGGTCAACAGCTTGCTTCCTTCGCTCAAGTCAATCGCAAGCTTTATGCCATCTTCAATCCTCGTCTTTACCAGCATAGCATTGCCAACGACTCGCCCTCCCAGGAATGTGTGAGGTGGGCCGTAGAGTATGGCTCGCTCAACACGCTGAAGTACGCTATTAGTCAAGGGGCCGACATCAACGGCTCTTGCGCGATAACGGAGAGATATGTTCTTTCTGGAATGTCTTCAACACCATTGCATATCGCGACCGCGAACGGCTTCCATGAGATTGTGCAGTGGCTTCTTGACAATGGCGCAAGTTTGCATGAACCATCAGTCAATCTGTGCGAGTGCGACGAGTTGGGCACTTATAAGTCGGGTCTCTTCTGGTATCCTCTGCATTTTGCAATCTGCCATAGCGATGAGGCCATGCTGCGGCTTTTCCTCCAGAAAGGTGCCTACTTCTCGGCCAACAAGGTACCAGGCCTGCGATGCGCCATTCAGAATGAGCGGCTGGATATAATCGACCTCCTCGTCCAGCAACCCAGCTTCGATCCGCATTACCAAGATCTCCACGAACAAAATGCCCTTCATTACGTCTCCAATGTCCAAAACCCCAGCGCCGCCTACCAGATCGTCCACAGGCTGGTCGATCATGGCGTGCCAATGAACGTCATAGGACAAGGCATTACACCTTTCTCGCAGCTAGTCGTCAGGGCCAAGTACAAGCCTACAATCGCATTACTCGAGCGTGGTGCTGATCCCTACTTCGACGGCCACAATCAGAGAATGTGTACACTGGGCTGGTGTTTTAATGATAGATTTATCGACCCATCAGAGCCAGAGTCCGTGACCAACGAGTTGAGGGAGGACCGACGAAAGCTGGTGGCCCTGCTCATTGCGAAAGGGGCCGACGTGAACAGAGTCACGATTACTGGAGATGAACATCACACGCCCCTCTGCTGGGCACTAGTGGGTGGGAAAGACGTCGAATGTATCAGGATTCTCCTCGATGCCGGAGCCAGCATCAGGAACGCCGTTACATATACGGATGGTTCCAAGACCGAGGGTCTGCTCCGTATGCTCTTCCGCAAAGTCGCCGCCTTAACCCCATGGGTTCCAAGAATGAACGGCCCTAGCGAAGCATTTTTTGAACCTTACAAGGACTCGGTGCGTCTCTTGTTGGAGAACGGTGCGCGCATTGACTCGGTTGATGATGAGGAGTCAGCCTTGGGGATATGCTGTCAGATGGCAACTCCAAAGATAGGGACCTGGGTCCTCGAGTTTCTCGTGGACAATTCCACGCGTCGAAATGTCACGCTAGAGTTCGTTGAAGCTATTTTGGAGGATACGGAGGACGAGGCGGTACGCACGCTATTAGGGCGGCTTCGACACAAGTTAGCGGGAGATGGTGAGAATGATGAGGCAGAAACGGTTGACGAATAGAAAGAAAGATGACAATAATACAAGCAAGGCTCCAGCTTTACATCTTTCTGTGCATCTTTCCGTTAATGCTTGCCACAGTTGCCAAGAAGCGAAAGCGATCCCTGTTTGCTCTTGATATGCTCCCGCCTTGGCGCCAGGACGGTGTCTATAAGTCTTAAGAGCAGTTAGGCCTCCTTTGCCATTCTGGCGTCTCGTTTCTTTCTTAACCCGTGTAACCAGGTAAGTCTTGTGCTCTTCGCCCATTGTACACAAAAAACCTAGTCTTGCCTCAGTTATAGCCTTGCCCAAGGCAAAAATGCGATATTCATCATGGCAATAATCGGCATCGGGAGCCTCACCCGTGTTGATACGCGCTGATTGGCTGATATGTTCCACACCATCCTCGCCTTGCTCTTCCAACGCGGCAAAAAAATGCTGGACCCTGTTTGTGCTCCCAGGAACAAGACCAAGACGGCAACACACGTCGTCAGTGCCATTGCGAGGCGGATCACCATGACCCTTGGTCCACGCATCGCCAATGACTGAACCATGAAGACACCGTCCATATATTCAAGCCTCCGGGCGACTCTGCGCCGGCCACAATTGGCTCGCGGCTCAGTCACGCCTTCCATCGGACCCAGCAACGCCGACCCGCCGATGATCCGTCACTTCCACCTGCAACGACCCCTCCCCCGCATCAGCTCTGGAGCTTCATCTCACCCATCAGCCTCAGCTTATTCTTCCCTTCTCTCCAAAACACCTATTGCTCACCATACTCGAGAACAATCTCGTTCCTTTTTCTCGAGCTTGACTTCAGCTTCCGCTCCCCGTACTGTTCTTTCTCGATCTACTTGCGCCTCCCTTGGCCTCACCCCACCTGTACCCTTCTGTTCTCTCCCTCGCCAGCAGCAGCGTCACTGCTCTTACCGCCGAGCCATGTATCGCAACGGGTCTGATGTCGCCAGCGCTAGCCTCGACATTCGTCGTGGTCGCGAGGTCCTCCCCAAGAACGTCAAGCCGCTGCATTACGATCTGACCCTCGAGCCCAACTTCGAGACCTTCAAGTATGAGGGTACCGTTGTTATCGATTTCGACGTCGTTGAAGACTCTACCTCTATTGCTCTCAACACTGTAGAGCTCGACATTCATGAGACCATCGTCGAAGCCAACGGCGCCACTGTCACGTCCTCACCCACCCTCGACTACAACAAGGATACCCAGACCACGACCATAACCTTCGACCAGACGATTCCTGCAGGACAGAAGGCGAGATTGACTCAACGCTTCACCGGTACTCTCAACGATGATATGGCAGGCTTCTATCGCTCGTCATACAAGGATGAGCAGGGAAATACCAAGTACATTGCCACAACTCAGATGGAGGCCACCGATGCGCGCCGTGCATTCCCTTGTCTTGATGAGCCGGCTCTCAAGGCTACATTCACCGTCACCCTGATCGCTGACCACGACTTGGTTTGCTTGGGTAACATGGATGTTGCTTCCGAGAAAGAGGTCGATTCTGCGATTACGGGCAAGAAGCGCAAGGCCATCACCTACAACAAGACCCCCATCATGTCTACCTACCTCCTGGCTTTCGTCATTGGCGACCTCAAGTACTACGAGACCAACAACTTCCGAGTCCCGATCCGAGTTTGGTGCACGCCTGACCAGAATGTCGATCATGCTGTCTTCTCTGCTGAGCTTGCTGCGCGGACACTCGAGTTTTACGAGAAGCAGTTTGGCAGCGAATATCCCCTCCCCAAGATGGACATGGTGGCCGTTCCTGATTTCGCCGCCGGTGCCATGGAGAACTGGGGCCTCATCACTTACAGAGTTGTCGATCTTCTTTTGGACGAAAAGACCAGCAGCGCCACAACCAAGAAGCGTGTGGCCGAAGTTGTGCAGCATGAGCTGGCCCATCAGTGGTTCGGCAACCTGGTTACCATGGACTTCTGGGATGGTCTGTGGCTAAAGGAGGGTTTCGCAACATGGATGTCATGGTACTCTTCCAATGCCTTCTACCCCGAGTGGAGGATCTGGGAAGGCTATGTTATTGAGGACCTGCGCTCTGCCCTTGGTCTTGACTCGCTGCGCAGCTCGCATCCCATCGAGGTGCCTGTCAAGCGCGCAGACGAGATCAACCAAATCTTCGATGCCATCTCATACGAGAAGGGTTCATGCGTTCTGCGCATGATTTCCAAGTACCTCGGCGAGGATGTCTTCCTTGAGGGTGTCCGACGCTATCTGAACAAGCACGCCTACGGAAACACAGAGACTACTGATCTCTGGGCTGCCCTCAGCGAAGCCAGCGGCAAGGATGTCGAGCGTGTGGCCGATATCTGGACCAAGAAGGTTGGCTTCCCCGTCGTTGCGGTCACCGAAGACGAGTCCAATGGCACCATCCATGTCAAGCAGAATCGTTTCCTTAGAACGGCCGACGTCAAGCCAGAGGAGGATGAGGTTCTGTACCCAGTGTTCCTCAACCTCCTGACCAAGGAAGGCCTCCAAGAAGATCTTGCACTCAACACGAGAGAGGCCGACTTCAAGGTGCCCGACTTTGACTTTTACAAGGTCAACTCGGCTCATTCCGGTATCTACCGCACTTCTTACACCACTAGTCGGCTTCAGAAGCTTGGCCAGAACGCCAAGGCAGGCCTTTTGGGTGTTGAGGACAGAGCCGGCATGATTGCCGATGCTGGTGCCCTTGCTGCCGCTGGCTACCAAAAGACATCCGGTTTGTTGGCTCTCCTCCAAGGCTTTGACTCTGAGAATGAGTTTATTGTCTGGGATGAGATTACACTCCGCATCGGCTCCCTCCGAGACGCCTGGATCTTTGAGGATGAAGAGGTCACCAAGGCCCTCAAGGCTTTCCAGAGAGATCTGGTCAGCAAGAAGGCCAACGAGGTTGGTTGGGACATCACCGATGCCGACGACCACATGACCCAGCGCTTGAAGGGTCTCATGTTTGGAAAGGCCGCCATGGTGGAAGACGAGCCCACCAAGAAGGCAGCCTTTGAGCTGTTTGACAAGTTCATCAAGGGAGACCGGGATGCTCTGCAGCCTAACCTGCGGCCCAGCGTCTTTGCAGTTGTGCTGTCTTACGGTGGTGAGGCTGAATACAATGCCGTGGTCAAGGAGTATGAGACAGCCAAGCAGAGCAGCGAGCGAAACACAGCACTTCGGTCCCTCGGCTTCGCCCAGGACTCTGCTCTAATCAAGCGTACACTAGAGTATACACTCAGCGATCAGGTCAAGACCCAGGACCTGTACATGCCTCTCAGCGCCCTCCGCGCACACAAGGAGGGTGTCATCGCACTCTGGGCGTGGGTCAAGGAGAACTGGGAGGTCATCACTAAGCGTCTGCCGCCTGGCATGTCGCTCCTGGGCGATCTCGTATCCATCTCCACAAGCTCCTTTACTCAGGAGAAGCAGACTGCTGATGTGAAGAGCTTCTTTGAGGAGAAGGGCACCAAGGGTTTCGATCTTGAGCTGGCGCAGAGCCTGGACGCCATCAAGGCCAAGCAAAACTGGCTTGCGCGGGATAGAGAGGATGTCAAGGAGTGGCTCCGCGAGAACAAGTACCTGTAAACTAGAAGCACATGAACCTATAGAAAGGGCAAGATGCTAAACATACGACACCACTAGAAATAGGTAGTCACAATCAAACCGTCAACATAGTAACGTGTTGTTTGTGCTGTTAGCTCTCGATTGACCCTGTTGATTATGTAGTATATCCATACAAGGGTAGGAGATACTAACGCCTTACAAGAGGTCTCAACAAGCTTCGTTACATACTCCCAAGTGGGACTGTTGGTCAAACAAGGCATTTCTTAATGTGTCTGTTATACATGTACAAGTATACACGGTCGTACAACCTCGTCCCCATATATTTTTCTGTTCATATCTCATCTCTTCAAGCCTTGCCAGTGAGCCAGTCACGCTCCATATTCTTGCCCAGCCCACCTGTACCAGTAACGGGCAGGTCACGCTTCCGCAACTCCTCCTCAATGACCTTCCATCGGCCGACGGCGATCTCTCGGTCAATAGGGCCGATCCTCTTGCTGTGCACCTTGACGTTAGGCAGCGAGGGGAGGTCGGTCCGGGCTTCGAGGATCTCGGCCAGCTTCTTGCCGCGCTTGGTGTTGTTGATGGTCAGGGCGAGGAAATGGTGGGGAGTGCGGGCGGCGCCGAGCTTGACGTCAGAGATGAGGCGGCCGGTGAGTTGGTAGAGACGCTTGCGGATCTGTGATGGTTGTTAGCATGTGGCAGTGGGTGTAAGTGGGGGATATCGTACGGCAAACTTGAGGTGGTCGTTGAGGGTGACAGTCTTCCATGAAGCATCCCACGCCTTGACAATCTCCTGAGCCTCCTCGACTGAGATCTTGGCCACCTCCTCAGGCTGCTCAGCCTCACTCGTCAACCGTCCAGTGACAGCCGAAACATCGCCCTTGAGCGTAGCCTTTCCATCCTGGACCTGGAGATCCACGGCCAGTGTCTGATCGAGCTCGCTCCTGTCGCTAGGACGCCACTTCTTGGCCACCAATCCCTCGAGCAGACCCGCCTCCTGCAGCGAGAGGGCCTCAACGAGGGCCTGGCGCAGGTACACCTCCAGCACGGCCTTGTCCTGCACCTTGTCGGCGCTGCCGAAGCCGCGGAAATCGCTCTCCTCGCTCCAGTGTCCAGGCTGTTCCCACCACGTCTTGAGCGGCTCAATCTCCTCCAGACCATCGATAGTAGTAGCCGGTGTGTAGGACGGGTCGACAGACTGAATCTCTTCCTCTGTCGCGGCCTCTGTGCGTTTAGGTGGTAGGGCAAGACGAGATTCCTTGATGGCTAGAGGGGTCCGGTCACGCCGCGGCTGGTACTCCAAAGCCTCCTCCGGCAGGTTCGACTCGTCCAAGGGCTCGGGGCGCTGTGTGTAGGGATCCTCAGGCCCGGGGGCCTCACCCTTCCAGAGCTTACCACGGACCCATTCCGTGTTCTTGCCGATGCGGGCGGGGGACGACGTCGAGAGGGCGGCGGCGCGGGCGGCGAAAGGGATGCGATTGACGGATGACGATGGCGCTACGGCCGATTGCAGGGACGATAGACCCCGCACCCGCGGTATTCGAGGCATTGTGAGGGTTAGGGAGTGGACTCTTGAAGGGTTCCTTTCGAGGATGAGGTCGAAAAGATGGTGGTACAAGGTCCAAAGGGAACTTTTTCCGGTGTGATTGCATTAGCCAATGAGATGAGACGAGGCTGACAAGTGACCCACTTTGCCGCGGGCTTGTCGATAGCCTCAAGTGAGTGACGTGCGACCTTCCACTACATGAGGATCTATCAAGGGAACCTCGATCTGACACTTGAAACTCTTCCAAAATGGCTCGCATATCATTCATCATACTCCTACTAGGAGCCTTCATATCGCTAGCGGCAGCATGTACGTTCACCCCTGACGCGCGTCCCCAATAATGAGTGTCTAACGACGAGTCGCAGCCGCGCCGACCTTTTGCAAATGCACATGCTTCAAGAACAGCACCATCATCCCCCTCGGTCCCAAGGGTGAAGGATCCCCATCCCAGCTGCGCCGCTCTGCAGTCCTCGACTACGGCGACTTTACCCCCGCAAACGAGATCCGCTCTGAGCTGGAGCCGCGCTCCAAGTCCAAGTCGTGTTCCGAATGCACAAAGGCGTTCTGTCTCAAGCAAGGCATCAGCTTTTGCAAGGGCGCTACAGAGGAGGACGTCACGACGCTGTGCTTCCAGCGTGACAGCAACAAGGACAAGATCATTGTGTGGGGGTTCATCATTGGCACAGTCGGCTTGCTGGGCTGGGCTGCATTCAAGAAGGTTGTTTCGTGGCGCGAGGGCCCTGGGCTAGGAAGGCGGAGCTACGCCCCGATGCCAGGGAATTTTCGATGAGGTCACAGAGTTGTATATGCGGTGGCTGGCTCTGACTGCGATATGGCTTAACACGGGATACTGGTATAGAACGGAGTTTGGAGTTGATCTGGGAGGGTATCATGACTATCATTTTGGCTCCAAGTGTGTCAACTTTCAATACAGACTACACAGGCGCTTTCCTGGACGCTGTGTTTCGTATCCATGCAAAGCATGCATATATCCAAAAGCATCCATCGTGACAATTTTTGAATGCAAACCTAGATGCGCCGACTCTTTTGTTTTCCACCTCTCGACGTATCCACGTGAGTCCAAGTCAATAACTCCCAAAGCCCGGCATTCACAACTCGACTAGATCCCTTTTTCTAGCTTGAAACTTTCGAAACGATAACACCGATCCCCTTTTTCCTAAACACTACATTGTTACGCCAGACACTTAGGCGCTGTTGACCGAGCGGCGAGTGCGGACAGCATCAGCGAGATCCTCGAGGACAGTGACGGTATCCTCCCAGTTGATGCAGGCATCAGTGATGCTGACACCGCGCTCAAGGGCGGCAGGGCCCTCAGCGGGGACCTTTTGGTTACCCTCGCCAATGTTGGACTCGATCATGACACCAACAATGGCCTTCTCACCCTCGCGGAGCTGATCGCCAACGACCTTGGCAACCTTGGGCTGGTTCTTGTGGTTCTTCTGAGAGTTGCCTAGTTGTCAAAGTTAGCATTAAGAGTCGAACACTACATTAGGGGCACATACCGTGGGAGCAGTCAACCATGATGGCCAACTTCTGCTTCTTGTCCTGCAGGGTCTTCTTGGCAGCCTGGACGTTCTCCTTGTCAAAGTTAGGTCCCTTGGTACCGCCTCGCAGGATAACGAAGCAGTGCTCGTTACCCTTGGTGCGGGTGATGGCAGCCAGACCCTGCTTAGTGACACCCATGAAGTGATGCTGAGCAGCGGCAGCGCCAATGGCGTCAATAGCAACGCCGAGGCCACCGTCTGTACCGTTCTTGAAGCCGACGGGGAAAGACAGACCAGAGGCCAGCTCACGGTGAAGCTGGGACTCGGTGGTTCGGGCACCGATGGCACCGACCGAGATACAGTCGGCAAGGAACTGGGGGAGATGGTATCGAGCATTTCGGAAGCAATTGGCATTCCTCGGCTGGTGAGGTCGACAAAGAGCTGTCGCGAAACTCGGAGACCCTTGTTGATCTTGAAGAGTTGTCGATATCAGGGTCGTTGATCAGACCCTTCCAGCCAACGGTCGTCCGGGGCTTCTCGAGGTAGGCACGCATAACGATGCAGAGGTCGTCCGAGAGCTTGTCCGAGAGCTCCTTGAGCCGGGCGGCGTACTCGTGGGCGGCGGCAGGGTCGTGGATGGAGCAGGGGCCTACGACGACGAGAAGTCTGTCGCTGGCGCCGAGGATGATGTCGGCGGCATCGTTACGGCCCTTGACGACTGTGTTGGTAGCGGCCTCGGTGAGAGGGATCTCGGAGGTGAGGAGAGCAGGAGGGATCAAAGGATCCTGTCCGAGGACTGGGGGTTTGAAGTTAGCGAATGGGTTCTGTGTTGGACAAGACGGTGTTGCGCAAAGTCATGGGGAGAAGACAGAGGAGCCTATGCGAGCGGCACAGCATAATAAGAGCGGCGCATTGAAAGCATAGTTTCAGATCAGTCCATCAAGCCATAATATCCTCGTACAAATTTCTCTTGAAGAAGCATGTCCGTTCGACCGCGTCCCGCGAAGAAGTTTGTCGAGTCATCATGGCTCCTCCGACGAACCCAACCACCAAGCAAGGAGGGGAACAACAAGCGCAAAGAGCCCAAAAACTAACCTCTGGTATCGTCGGCAGCGATCGGCATCTCGGCTGAAGGCATTGTGAGCTGTTATTGTTCTCTCTGAAAGAATAAAAAATTCTGGATTTTTTGGAGGGGTTTGGTTTACATTGGATCGGTGGAAGGTGGGGGAAGCGGTAGTTCAAGTTAATATTTTAGTGCAGCTCCGGCGAGGGCGAAAGACGATCACGAAAGAGGCGTAATTCTGTGTTTGAAGAAACCTTCGGCAAGGGCGCCACGAGGCTTGAGATTCAAGGAGTCGATGATGAAAGATGAGCTGCAAGAGGAGGATCACAGGTCAAGATTCGAAGAGAGAAGAAGCTGCCCAAGCAACATTCAATTTCAGGTTGTGACTCAAAAAGCCTGAAAGCGAAAGGCACACTCATACGGGCCAAGCGACCGGAGCACCTTCGGAGGGGTCCCCACCGAGGGGTCACTACAGGGGCCTTTTCTGGATGGCCTTGGTTACTCTGCACGGGTCCAGGCCCAGGGAGTTACATGCAAGCTACCTTGGTCACGACGTCAGGGTTCTAGAAATTTGCAATTGCCAATGGTCCAAGCTCAATTGGCTCCGGTGTGTGTCCGTGACAAGAGCTCAAGGCCGTGGAGATTCATGTGAAGGTGAAGGAAGTGAAGAGAAAGAAAAAAAAATATGGTAGAGTTGACGAGAATGGAGGCTGGCTTTAGTACTTCGGTTAAGCTTCTCTCGTCCTTCTTCTCTGTAACGGCATTCCAGCCTCTCCCCGAATCGGAGCTTCGTAGTCGGGATGAATGCAAGGAACGGGTGATCTTTTTTTGACCGCCGTCTAGTTGACCTCTCACCTCAGGGTGCAACCCTCCGCAGTTCAGTTGTGGATGAGTGGCCGCATGTTGGAGTGTTGCATGGGACATCTAGGTTTGCCCATTCAGGCTTCACGGCGATACCGGCTGGGGGACAAGGTATGTAGATCAATCATATGGGACGGGGAAAAGAGAGGAGAGCAAATCGTCAAGTCATGGCCAACCAACGAGGCACACTGGCAGAGATATTAGTGACCCAAGATCCGACCTCCTCTTCTCATGCGAGTGTGTGCTTCTATCCCTTTGCCTTCTAGTTGAGAGGATAGCGGCTCGGGCTTGCGGAGGCTGCTCATGAACGGGTCCATGTCTCTGTTTGGAGGTTCAGGGTCCCTCCCCGAGGCACTAGTTGGGACTGGAAGCTTAGTGCTGCACCCCACTTTTCCGAGCATCACACCAATTGACGCCTCTCAGAAATAAACGTGAACAAGCCCAAGACTTGGGCAAATCGCTGTACTCTCTTCCCTCATTTTGCGCTGATAGGGGTCACATCTCCGAGATGGCAAAGGAGTAAACGTCGCTGTGACGTCGGTATGCAGAAGGATATTATGCCATGGCGACGCGGTATCGTGGCTGCTCGTAAAATCCCTTTGCGCTCAGATCTTGAGGATCCCTTCGTGGCATCAGGAATGTGGTGTCACCAACAAAAGGGGGTTGTTGAGCGTCACGGACCCTGCAACTCGCCTAACGAAAGCTCCTAGAGACCACCCAAAGCCATTAGTCTTGAACCACAAGCCCGGATGGTGGCGATCGTGTTTTCTTTACTACTTCAGAACGAGTCTCATCACCAACTCTTGTACGGACGACACTACCCTATATCTAACTGTGGAACAACTGAGGGAATCCAAAAGGGCCCTTCCCTTGTCTAAGACACTGACACTAATGCCGTGTCGTTTGTGACGTCTCAGACGAACTCGAGCTATACTGAAACTGCAGCCAACCAAGCAAAACAGAACTGAAACCCAACGTACAAGATCAGTCAAGAGGATTGACAACTCTCAACTCCTTTCAGACATGGTGAACCGCGTCGTGTCTGAGCGAGCAGTCTAGCGCACTCTTGGCCACGGTCCGGATCTCATGGTCCGTGTGCCCCGGGGCTGTCCACTGAGCCCGCCGATTCTCGTGATGGATGATGGGCATGACAGACCCTGGATAACCCATGACCTAACGGGGAGGCAGAGCATGATTACCTACAGCACCAAAGATCCATGCCCTTGGAAGGGCAAACGCTCGGGTTCTCGGCGACCCCACGACTTGCCTTGCCTTGCCTCGAGGGCCCTAGCATGAACAAACAAACAGAATCGGATCGTCTGGTGCGAGACGAGACGCGCCATGGCTGGCTGGGCTCCATACAAACTCTTTACCATGCCGTCTTGATTCTTCCATCCACACACACACGCACACCACACTCAAGCAAACGGCCCCCTTTTTCTCATATTCCATTCAACAGTGAACCATTGTAATTCATCGTCCATTTAGTTTCTTGCGAGCCTTTACTAGGCTATTCACAGTATTCACGGTTGTCACCAGCTTGTTTTTTTAATACCTAATTCGTCGGTTCTTATTCCATCGTCCTTTTTTACGCTACCTATTGTTTACACTCGCCAGCCGATCTACAAAAGTGGCTGAAGATACCAACAACCAACCCTCTGCACTTGCAAGACATTTCAGAGAACCCTCTTCACTCGCTCCTTTCTCTTGTCTCACTCATTCTCTTATTAATCTCCTTCTCATCTCTATCGCCCTCACCTTTCCCGTCCGCCTGCAAAGGAGAAAAAAAAGGTCAGAGCCGGCACTCCGCCCCAGCCCAGCCTCCGCCCATACGCCTCCGCCCGCCGGCTGCCTGCGTTCCAGGTTCCTTCCCCCTCACAGCCTGTGGTCCACCACCCGTGCCTTCCAGGTTCCTTCGCCGACCACGGGCCGCCACCTTCCTCGTGAACTCAACTCTAACGACTCTCTTACGCCAACTCTCAACTCTCTTCAGCTCAGCCCAACCCCTTCACTTTTTCCCACTCTTTGAAAGACGATTTCTGCATACATAATCTCACGCCAAAGCCGTCTCGTACTCGACTTGAGCATCACATCACGCTACTACATCGCCTTGCGTCGGATACCCCCGCGATACGGCTTCCCAAGGGACCTTTCCCTCCCTCGCCTGCTCCACCTGCATTAACACGCAGGGTCCGACAGCAGTGTCGACATCACTTGATCCGCCTGCTCGGTTTTTTCTCCAGTCTTTTTCGGTTGGACAGGCTCTTTCTACAGCAAACACCGTCAAGACTCGCCCAGCATGTTTGCCGTTGAATCTGGAATCGACCAGCGGAAACGGGCCCGTGAGGAGGAGGAGCTCGCCAATGGCTCGACAAGTTTCGGCGAGCACCGAAACGTGAGTTTGCTTCATTTGATCCTGTCCGACTTGCTCTTGGAGCTTGAGTACTGACAATTGTGCAGAAACGAGTCCAGTGTCTCCCTCTCCGCACCTCTCCCCGAGCCTCGCAGCAATGGCTCTCCTCATCAGCCATCACACCCCAGAGCTCCGACTCGGACGAGCAGTATTCGCAGCACAACTTCTCGCAGTGGTCTTCGTCAACGGGCATGGCGCAGCCTCAATCATACGCCGATATGGCTCTGATGCAAGCTTCTCTCCAGCAGCAAGGTCAATTCGGCCCTGTTGGCTCCGAGTCTGACAACACCAACGGCCGTATGCCAACTCCAATTCAACCCAGCTTTGCTGCGCAGGTTAGAGGCCAGCAGTGCGAGTGGGCAGGACCTGGCCCGACTGTGACCACCCTGAACGGTGTTGTGAATCTCGGCCATCAACCGACAGATTTCTCTGATGATCAGTGCGTCCCTCGTACTATGGCCTCGGGTTGGCAAGCCGTCCAAAACAACCGACGTCTTCCCTCCCCTATTTCCGAGTGCGACGACTCCATGGGCGGCCAACCCATCACACCCACCGTCATGGAGTTTGACATCAGCGCCCAAGGCAACCCCACGCCGGATATGGAGCACCCCAACCTGCCTATCGAGTCGTCACCTTGCCACGAGATGGAGCACCCTAACGCGATGATGGATGTCGAGGCTCCTTCAGCTCAGTCGGGTGATGCCGAGGGCGATCCCACAACTCCCTCACCTCGGAGGAATCACATCCGCAACCGACACACAATTAACAATTGGACGTGGCAGCCCGGCATGAAGAAGAGCTTCAGCATAGGATACCGATCAGACTGCGAAAAGTGCCGTCTCAAGGTTCCTGGTCACTTCAACCACATTATCATTGGCTAGGGGGATCAGAGGATTATCGTGGACCCCAAGGAGAATCCGTCACTGTGGAACGATCATGTGGCGCCCTTGGACCAGCGAGCAGCACGGCGACGCCTTGGTCAGTCTGTGGTTAACTCAGAAACCCAGTCGATGATAGACACGGCTGTGGAAAAAGAAGCGCACAAGCCCAACACTCCTTGTATTACCGCCTACAAGGAAGAGCTGCACAAAATATTGGGCAAGGGAAATCGTTTTATTAGGGATATGATGCATGCAACCAAGGGTGTCCTATTTTGAGGAGACACGACCCTGGCCAGCAGAGTGTGTAAAGGCGTTTGGTGGTTTCGGAAGGTCAATATTTTTATGGACTTTGGTACAGATGGGCTATGGATACGGACATACGGACATACGGTCTTTCAGCTTTTCTTTGTATGCGGCTTTGGAGTTAAGGTCCGGAACAAGCGGTTATTTGCAGGCAGCGTTTGCTCAGTCGACATGTTTAGTCGCCAACACGGAAACAGGGGGACAGGATTCACTAATACGATCTGGTTGATCGTGAGGTATAGATGAAAATACCAGTACCGCATAGCGTCAATACAAAACATAATATTAGAGCTGTTGACGAGCTCACACCATGATGATCAAGAATCACCCAACGGAACCATGTCTTTACTCTTTCATTCGCTTGGTATTTGAATAGATATGGTAAAGTAGGGCTTGTTTCCCCGTGATGGTACATACAAGATGGTCCCCCGACGCCGTCTAATGCACTGCCAATCTACACGATATGATACACTCTTCTTTTTTGTGACCGTGTGACGTACACCATCCCTCTGGTCCCTTACCTGGTCTTTTGGTCTTTCCGATTCTCTTGCTGCAGCTCACCAAAACTTCCACCAGGACTTCTTCTGAGAGGATGGGCCTCCCGCCGTCTCGAGGCCTAGCTGGTCCAGGCTGCCACCCCTCCTTTGGTTCTCCTTCTCCTTCTCCCAGGCTTGCTGTGCCTTGGCTTCGATCGAGCGCACCAGATCGCTGTCTCGCACGCCTGTGGCATCGTCCTCCTCGCTCAGGCTCTCATAGCCCAGGCGCTCCTGTGACGAACCCACCTGCTCACCCTCCTCCTCACGGCTGAGCTTGCTGGAAAAGAGACCCAGGACACCCTTGCCCCCCGTCTTTGCGGTCTCCGCCTCCTTCTTGCTGCCCTCGAGGGCGGGCTTGATGTTCTCCTCAAAGTGTGTGCGGTGCGAGGGGGCGGCCAGCAAGGGTGGTAGTTTCTCGCCCTTGGCCTCGGCCTCGCTGTTGGCCTCCTCGACGAGGAGGATCTGCTCCTCTGTGGCCTCACCCTTGAGGTAGGCTAGACGGGCGCTGGCTAGCTCGTCGGCTTCGAGTTGCTTCTGGGCCTCAACCCATTCGGCTCGGCGGGCGCGGTTATATCGGAGCATGTCCCATACGGAGTAGATGGAGACGACACCGGCGACGGCTAGTACAATCCTTCTGTCAGCGACAGTCTTCCACCTCGGTTCAGGCAGAGGACGTACCTGTGAATATCACGATGCCTCCGACGGTCCACCGGTGCGCAACATCGAGGAACCTCCGCGAGGCGTCGATGAACTTGTCCGTCTTGCTGATCTGCGCCTTTTGCGCAGCGAGGTGCGCCTGCCGCAACCTCCTCACGCGCTGCTCGGGCGTCTCGCCTGGGATGCGCGGCACCTTGGGCGCAACGGCGGACCCGCCAGTGGCCGTCTTCGAGGTTGCGTGGGGGATGGTGGACGTGAAGCGGGTTGCGTCCTTGACGCTCCTGGGGCCCATCCTGGAGGCCATTGTTGCTGGACAACGGCAATTGAGTGGGAGGAGGAGTGTCGGGGGGTTGGCGATTTGAATTGACGTTCGTCGTCGTCGTGGGGTTCCTGAGGCGGGTTCGGGATGGATGGAAGTGGTGTCATGAGATTTTTCGGGCGAGGTGCGTGGGACATGAATTGCGGGTCTGTGATTGGTGCGGAGTAGCTTCGGGTGAGAGGAGGTGAGGATGGTCGGCGATTGAAGCTTGACTTGGAGGAATTGGGGAGATTTTGAGATACATGGTTATCGGAGATGTATTGCTACGAGGGTGTGTTGGTGTTGATGTTTGTGTTGATGCGGGATGGGTTCATTTGCAGTAGAATTAAGGATGGATGGGAATGTTAAGCAGGGGTTGGACTTCGGCAGACACACAGACAGGCACAACGAGCAGAGCTGTTCGGGCAGACCAAGCAAATGACATGCAAGAAGGGCATCACGCAGGAGAGCTGATGGTGTTGGCAAGCTGGTGTTCAATGGAGATTGGTAGTGTCTACCTAGGGACTACAAGCCAATGGCACACTGCGGAAGATCGATTGGCAATCGTCACTTCTGGGACAGCATCACTCCTAGAGATGACTCCCGTTATCAAGATATCTACGGATGAACAGCACTTCTTAAACTAACCTCCATGGCTTGACCACCGCTCAGTCCAACGCTATTATCTCCAGTTCATCCGTCACAAATCACTGACAGCACTCTTCTTCATGCCGTCACGTAAAGCGACGCACACAATGAAAAGATGTGATAAATCAAAAATTACACCCCCCATGGCCCCGAAGGACAATGGAGCGTGGAGCGACTCCGCGCTGTGCAATGCAGGCCCTCCACACTGATTCCCCCATTCTTGAGCGGGGTTAATCGGAATAAGGTAAGTATGAAGAAGAAAGAGAAAAACAAGCAAATGGCGGGAGGGAGACGAGGATTTTATAGGCGAGGGAGCTGCGAGTTGGGGCCTGAGGGTTTAGGCAGAAGGGCTGCTGCCTGGGGCTGGGGAGTAGGCGCATGGGCCAGGTAATTTCCAGAGTGGGTTCGGAGTGTCGAGGAAGCTTCAGTCTGTGAATGCAAACCATGGAGGCAAGAGTTATGCTGCATAAACTGCATATGCGTCATCGATCAAGTGATTCAGTTCGATTGCAGTCACAATCTGGATTTGCGCTCTCCTGACTGTCAATGAGAGGGTGAAGCCCATCCGATGTGGACGACCCCCGCGGTTAACCATCCTTGAACTGCCTGCATCAACAACCTCAAACTTCACCATGGACTTACAGATGTCCTTGGGATTACACTGGTGCCTGGCTTATTGACATAGCCCATGCATTGCTGGGATGATGGCACGCGACCTTGTGTCATCAATTACGCCTCCAACGAACCCTGGTGCTCCATCTTCCAGCCAAGCAAGACCAAAAGGAGTCCCCTTCCATATGCACACTTTTGCAACTCGAGTAACGGACAGAGTTGGGATGCCATCACATGCCAAAGGCCAAACACACTACGTACCTAGGGCACAGGTGCAGCGTTCTTGACAAAAACAACGTTTTGGCTGTACTGGAAAGCAATCCTGTTGGTTACGTCTTCGTCAATGGCTACCTGGTGTCAGGGCTACGTTCGTTCTGTCCAGGAGCTATTACAAAGCCACCCGCCCTTGTAGGTTTGTTCTCACGCAGAAAGCCTTGAAAGCCCAGCGTCTATCAATTTGTTGGCGAATTTTGGGGAACGGTATACAATACTGCCTCCCTCCCGCTGCGAAATTTGAGAGGGAATCCTGAATGCGCATTCATTATCATGAGTGGTAACAGTGATGGCTCCGTCAGTGACGGCAGCAGCCCACGGTCTCGGCAGCCGTGAAAGTTAGGTAGGTAGGCAAATGAGCACTTCCTCCCCCAATCGCGCTCAAGGTTGACGTCTGATTTGCCCGTGGTTTCTTTGACAAGGGAGGCGTGTTAGTCATTGAAGGACATGTGGTCGAGAGATCCCTTGAGGATGCACTTTCCAATTGGCTGCTGTATCGCCAAGGTCAAGAATGTCGTTCGGTCTTCACTTGATGAATCCAGGGTTGTAAAATACTTCTCGTTCTCGATCGAACGCTCGTCACCGGAGTCCTTTGTCATTCATGATGGCTTCCAATCGATCTGACCCTCCCTGAGTACCACCGAGCGTCGGTGCAAGCGAGGTTTGCCGGAGTCCGCTGCAATAATATTCCGCTCATGAGCAAAATCATGAATTTGATGGTCGTGCCCCAGCGCACAACACGTGACCCACACGATCCATTTCCACCTCTCGCCTAACCCCACCACTGCGTAGCACGTGTAGGGCATGAAAACCCTTCTTGGAATTTGACAAGCCTCAACTCTCCGAATTTCCCACGCCTCACGACCCGACCGACCATCGACAATCGGAGCACGTTTGATCGCAAGCAGACACAATGGTATGGACTGGCGCACCCAATGCGATGCTCATCATCGCCGTCTAAGACATTCGCTGACTTGATTTCCCACAGGCGATCAAGCACAACCAGAAGCTTGTCAACAACCGTGAGCACCACCAACGATGAAAACCGACGAGATCAAGGACTCCAGCGACTGACCCCTCATACAGACTTCCGCAAGGATTGGCAGCGCCGGGTTCGAACCCACTTCGACCAGGTATGGCGATACCCCGACGAGAGAAGACGATGCTGTCTCGAAAAAATTCCATCATGAGCTTGAAATATTGACTTGTGTGGTATAGCCCGGCAAGAAGTCGCGGAGACGCACTGCCCGCCAGGCCAAGGCCGCTGCCCTTGCTCCCCGACCCGTCGACAAGCTCCGACCCGTTGTGCGATGCCCTACCATCAAGTACAACCGCCGTGTCCGTGCCGGCCGCGGTTTCACCCTGGCTGAGCTCAAGGTATGATTCTGCCACTTTCTCAGTCGATGCGAAATTCCACAAAAAATTCGCCGACGAGGAGAGTATACGAATTTTTTGGCGCACAATCTAACACCCTCATAGGAGGCTGGTATCCCCAAGGCCTTCGCTCCCACCATCGGCATCTCCGTCGACTCCCGCCGACAGAACCTCTCTGAGGAGTCCCTGGCCGCCAACGTCGCCCGCCTCAAGGCCTACCAGGAGCGACTGATCCTCCTCCCCCGCCGGTCCAACGCCCCCAAGAAGGGCGACACCAAGACCGACGTCTCCAAGATCGAGAAGGCTTCTGCCATCTCCGCTGTCCTCCCTATTGCCCCCACCGACATCGCCTTCAAGGAGGTCAGCAAGAGCGAGATCCCCGCCGCTCTCAAGGAGGGTGCCTACCGAACTCTCCGTGTCGCCCGAAGCAACGCCCGATACGAGGGTGCCCGACAGAAGCGTGCGCGGGATGCGGCCGAGGCCGAGACGGCCAAGAAATAAACTTGCAAAAAGGGAACTGGTGTTTGAGGGTTTTGCTCTTTGCGTCTCTAAGGGAGGGGCAACGTCGGTTCGAGGCTCTGATGAAAGGCTTGGCCGGGTTTGGAGGGAGGATTCTCTAGGTCCAGCTCAAGAAATTTACTGCATGATCACCGGCTTTGTTCTGTAATCAGTTGGTCAATGGATGCATCGCGTGTGCACAGGTGTCTGCTTTGTCAAAAGTTATCCTTATCGGTTCCAACATTGCCCTGCTCTATGCTCCTTGGTGACTCTATCGTATTTTGTCTAACACTATCCCCGACTATGGTCTTGCTGACATGATGTTCTACTCTTCTGTCTTGGGTTGCGTGAGTAGCTGTGTGCCCTGTCTAATCAAGTCCTGCAACAAGCTCTGCTGCATTGACTCGATGTCTTCCCCATTCTTGATAACTTCGGTACACAGCACTAGGCAATTCTCCCTATCCACCTTGGTCATATTAGCCTTTTGCTTAGGATCGACCTGTTGAGGCTGAAGACCGAGTCCTTCAGGGACAACCACAGGAGCGTCGGACTCGGCCTCTTCAAGAGCTTTCTGTTCGTTTGTGGCCGTTTTGCCTGTGACTGCATATCTGAGAGCATCAGTTGCTCCGGGAACAGCGAGGACGCTGCTAACAACCTTGGCGCCCTCCTTGGTTCGGGAGATGAGGGCAAAGACGAACCATGCCTCAGATCTGAGGATGGGCCATTTCTCCTGAGTGATGAGGAAAGCAAGTGCCTTGGACAAGTCATGCTTGGCGTAAAACAGACCCCTTGCCTGAGTTTCGTCGGCCTCGGTAGAGTTACCCTCTTCTGCCTTCCATGCGGGGAGTGCCTCTAGAACAGGTGTCGTATGGAGCACGCGGCAAACAGCAGCGACGCTGCGGGCAGCTTCAAGTTTCGTTGGCTCGGTATCACTTCGATCAAACACAGAGAGAATATCGTGAAGACTCGTGTGCTGATCCGACGACTCTCCAGATCGAGGCTCACAAATTCGCCGGACATTGGGGGCGCAGTTGACAAGAAGCAAGCGGACCAGCGACACGGCAGAGAACTGAACCTGAGGAAGAGTGTCGATGGTCAGTATCCGTGGGACACTTGCCGGCTCCAGCGCACCGCCGAGCAGGGGTTTGTTCTGGGCTGGGATGGCGAGATTCTTGAGGAACGACAGGGCCGAGTGGAGGTGCTGAGCGTCTTTGACCGAGGCATCAGAGAGGACATCGATGAGAGGACGGTGAGCCTGCTGAGTCTGAACAAGAGCCAAAGATGTCTCATCGGAGCGAGAGAGATTTCCCAGAGCAAGACAAGCTGCCGACTGGAGACTTGGGTTTGTCCCCTTGAGCCAGCTGAGGAGCTTCTGAGGCACAGAGCTGTCGAGGGGATAGTATTGGGGGAAAGCGTCGGCGGCTGTCAGGTCAGCCAGCGTTGTAAGCAGCGAAACGCACAACTGGCTCAGCTCCTTGTCTATACCCTGCTCCTCGGCCTGCCCGTCGAACTGCGTGAGCGCCAACTCAAAGGCAGTCATGAATGTGTTCATCCGCTGTTCCTTGAGGAGGTTCTCCTGGAACGTCTCGTTGGCGAGATAGCTCGCTGCAGTAGAGACAAGACCCATAAAGTCCTCCAAGTCATCGTTGAAGGGGGGGCTAGCGGAGAGCTTAAGGAGTACTTCGACTGTCTCAGGGTCTGCGATAGCAGGCTCGCCGTCTTGGGTAATCAGCAGGGCGAGGATCTTGCAGAAGTAGGTTATGATGGCGCTAAACTTGGAGATACTAGGGGACTTGAGAAGGGAAATAAGGTGGCTGTTGAGCCGTGATTGCGAGGCTAGAAGCTGGGCGGGTTCTAGGGATGTGAGTATTGTATCCAGAGCGTTGAGGAGGTCACTTACCGTAGTCGACAAGGACATTGTACAGGACAGGAATCAAGTACGGAACGAGGTTCTCATCTTGAAGATGGTTGATGATGGAGATGATATACTTTCCTTCGACAACTCGGGCACGGTTCTCGTCGGTGTCCGCACAAGAGTTGCCAATGATGCGTAGAGCATGGACCTTGACACCATGCTTCTGCTGCTCGCTAGAGGCGATAACATCGAGGAAGAATTCGAGTATCCCAGACTCGCCATATGGGATTCTCCAGGCCACTACGTCATGTTAGTGGACGATGTTCTTCGTATAAGCGTCATCTTACCATCTCGGCTTCCATCACCTAGAGCCTTGGCAATGCCCTCAAGATCCGACTCTGGCTGCTTGGATGCCTGCTGACATGTTTCTAGTACACTAGATAACAGCTGAATCCTCTTGGGGCGAGCATCCTCGGGCTCCTTAGTCTCGTCGTAGGCATCCGGTGACAGTCCGCTACCCTCCCGCTGGAGCAGTGCGATGACTTCCTCGGGGCTCATAGCCATGGTGGTAGATGGACAAGGCGCAGGAGAAACTAAAACTAAATGTCAGATGTGTATGTTCTAGATGTGAGGTCGAAGGATTGATGTACGTTAATATAGGCAGCTCTACTCAAGGTTGGTGCTGGGGCCGAGATGAAAGTCCTAGACCGTCTTTCAAGGAAGGCCAGGGAAGAGGCAAGGTAGTTATGCAAAGTCCTTTAGCACAATTTCCCCCTTGGAAGTATTTGTTTTGGATTTAATTGAAAGAAAAAGAGACACCTGCGTCTTCTGATGCTCGTATCCGTGAACCCAACAATCTTCATCAGCCAACATCCCCTCCACCTCTGGCAACCACTGAGCGGAGATCTCGGTGAAGCTCGGTGAATCGCGGTGAACAATTCCCATGTCTGCAGCACGGCTGAACATCGGCTGAATCGGAGGCGCCGGTCGGTCGGAGGGTGCAAAATTCCGACCTCGGAATGACCCGCCAATTCTCTTTTGCTCCCGGGGAAAAAGTCGAAGACCGGGTCTCCAAGTTAAGAGAAGCAGCCCGCCCCATCCCCCACGATCCTCCTCTTCCCCGTCGCAAACGAGGGTACAATTCTCTACGTCGCTTTCTAGCGATTTCTCGACATTGACCGAGTTCTAATCTTTCTGATTAATCCTCACAATGGTATGCGCACCTTGAGCCGAAAGCCGATACTTGAACCTCGCCCCTCTACCTCTTCCCGAATTGCCGCTCTCTGGCCCGGTGGTCTCTACACGAATTCACTGACACTCTCTCCACAGGCGCACAAGTTTGTCATCACAGCCTTCCTCACAGGCTCCCGAATCCTCGGCCGCTCCTTCATGGCCGCCTACAAGCAGGCCTCTGCCGCATCGGCGTACCAGCGCGCCCAGGTCAAGGCGGGCAATACCACTGGCGGCGCCTCGCTCTCGTCAGGCATGACCCTCGATGAGGCCTGCAAGATCCTCAACGTCAAGCCCCCCGCCGGCGGCCAGGCCAACATCGAGGAGGTGCTCGAGCGCTACAAGCGACTGTTTGACGCAAACGACCCCCAGAAGGGTGGTAGCTTCTACCTCCAGAGCAAGATTGTGCGGGCAAAGGAGCGCTTTGAGCGTGAGATTGGCCCCATAAAAGAGAAGTTGGAGCAGGAGGCCGACGTTAAGGAGGGCTGGAAGCCCAAGGTCTACAAGGACCGGTAGACGAAACCATGAGGGGGAAGTCTCTGACTAGTCATGATACTGGTTGAGAGGCGACACTGTATGATTTGGCCAGAGGAGCACGACACCACCACACAAGCGTCTCAGGCCTCGAGGAGTTCTCGGCGAGAGGGGGTTTCGGAGCTCATATTGTGGGAGAGGGAGGGTTTTTTCTCCGTGTATACATGTACATCTTCACTCGACTGCGGCATGGCACGGCGTTTTTTTGGGATATCATGGCCGCTGGGGGCTTGGTTCTTAGACGAAGAAAAAAAAAGACAGACGACCTATGTTATGTGATAATACAATTGTACGATATCGACTGCGGGTAGAAGGAGATTGTTCGGCGTTTGTATTCCTGGGTGGGTGTAAAGCTGCGATACTCGACCGTTTGTTGTACCTGAAAACTCAACAACTCTGATTCACTGAAGGTACTTGTGACTTGTGTTTTGCAGCCAACGGAGAGTCATGAAAGTCAAACGGCTTGTTCAGTGTACATCGACTACCTAGCGAATATGCGTGATTCTAGAACCTCGTGGACGGCCCAACGCAGGGTAGCTGAACTCAAACACTCGCAGAAGAAGGGTTCGCAGAGTAAATAGTGACGCCCCCATGCCATGAGAGGAGGAAAACAATAGAATTATAAACTAGGTAACATGGATAAAGATTCTTGTGGTTTTTGATAAAGGGAAGTAAAAGGCATAACTTCAAATTGCACAACAAATGTTCACCATGGCATCAAACAGTGTGGATAGACAAACAGCGTCAATGACTAAAATCTGCATAACTCCTGGCAACCCCCCGAGCCTCCCCACGTTCACTCTGCTGAATATAAACACTCGAAGTATACCCATCAACTATCCCATCGATCGTGTCCCTGCCCTCCGCCGCTTCGCTGGGTGACAGCTCCGAGACGGTCCGGTCGGAGCGCCGAGACGGGGACCCACTTCTCCGAACACCTCCGGCCAACAGATCTCTGCTGTCTACGACCTGCCGCTGCATCACGGGCAGGTATATCTGCGAGCCCCGTGCCGTAGGATCGGGGTCCGGCCCGCCGACTAGGCGGATCGTTGGCCGGCGTGAGGCTGCCCGGTGTTTGCGACGGCGGTACAGCATGAAGAGGAGAATGACCACTATGACAGCCACCAGAGACGCTATGGTGCCTGTGACGATGCCGATTATTTGGCCTGGGGAGAGACCAGGAGCAGTCCCAGGAACCGCTGTCGTCGCCTCTGGGGTTGGCGACTCTTCCGCGGTTGTCGTGGTCCGCGGAAGTGTCGTGAACGAGGTGCCTGAACCAGTCGACGAACTTAATACCGATGGTAGTTCCAGCGTCGGTATCTCGAAAGTCGTCTCGGCATTGGTTTCGTTGGCGGTCTCGGGCTCGGACGGTGTCGTCGAATCCTCGTCCACCAACGTCACCGTGGGAAACGCCGTCTCGTCCTCATGGGTCACCGTCTCCGTAGACCAAGCATCCTCCAAAGACGTCTGCGGAGCGAGACTGATCGTCGAAATAAAGCCAAAGAAGTTGCCAGTCGTAGACTCCTCATCCCTATCTTGATCATCGTTCCACACTTTCGTAAAGGGACTCTCAGACCAAGGGGAGTCGGACTCCACGCTACCAGTCGAACTTTGAACCTCGCTGTTGCAAAGTATGAATTAGTAAATGTAGAGTTATCGGGTGTCTTTGAGCAAACTTACATGGGGGAACCTTCAGGAAACGGAAACAGAACAATCTCGCTGGCCGTAGAGGTATCGCTAGACAAGCAGGCAACTGACAGTACTTGCCAAAGGAGAAAGTAAAGAAACCACATATTAAAATGCCGATATGAAAGCATGGTAAAGCAAGTATCCTTAGACAAGTAAGTAGTAAAGAAGAAGTGTTGTCTTAAATAAAGTATGGGAAGTATGGTTTGACGAGATTCTAAGAGTCGAGAGATCCCCAGGGACAAAGGCTCAATATATAAACACGTCAAGCCCGACTGATTCATTGCAAAACAAGTCAACTATTAGGAGTAGCAGCACGTTTGCCATGAATGATTTGCGAACCATGGTCAGCACATGCTCGTTGGCAGACATTTATCGACGGTTTGCAAGTGTGGTGTAACGCCTCGATGGTTTGCCAAAAGACCAGACGATGGGTGTCTATTTTTTTATTCTTGTTGTCTGGCTAAAACGCATGTGCTATGTCTTCCTCCTGACCAGACCCTTCCAGTAGTCAAAGCTATTCTCGTCGCTCTGCAGGGTCCAGATTTTGCCCGTTGCCCTCCCGCTTGCATCCGTTTCCTCAGCTCTCAGCATACCCCAGTCACGTGTGATGCCCAAAACGCGAGCCTTTACGCCACCTTCAGCTTCAAGCGTGACGGCTTGACCTGTGTGCAGCCAGTGACGGTAGTAACGGGCCTCGAGGTCGCGTGAGAAACCTTCCCGGAGGAACTGGGCGTAGATGGCCTCGAGGCGGGTTAGTACACGGGCAAGGAGGGTCTCGAGGTGTAGCTCAGGGGCACCGGGCGGGACGAGATCGGATATAGACATTGTCGGACGAGGGTTTGTGGTGTTGAGACCGATGCCAAGGATGATTTGGTAGGCGCCGTCAAAGTAAAGGCACTGCGACAGGATGCCGCCGACCTTGACGTAGTGAGGCTTGTCTGCTGACTTTGTGGGATCGAGAGCATCTACTCCTGTTAGTATCGATATTGTAATAGATCTAGTTTGACTTACAAAGGTCGTTGGGCCACTTGAGCTTGATAGGGATGTTCTCATAGCCGCGGTCGTACGACTGGACAGCTTCAACCATGGCCACGGCGGCAATGTACTGGATAAACACCACAGGGCGAGAGACGGCGAGGTGGGCGGGATGATTGATGACGACGGAGTAGATGAGCATCCCAGGGGGTGCAATCCAGACATTGTTTCCACGACCTCGGCCAGCAACCTGAGTAGTTGCGGCAACTGTGAAACCAGTTGGGAGCTTTGACATGAGCTTGGGGTTTCTGGCATAATTAGCATTGACTGATAAATAGTGCAAGGGTATACAGCTACGTACTTCTCGAGGATGGTGTTTGTGCTCGTCAGGACCTCGCCATACATGAGCAAGTTACCCCAGTCCTGAGCTGTGGGCTCAATCTGTCGGTAACGCTTTAACCCCGAAAAGTACAAGCCATGGTTGAACTGAGGAGTGAGCTTCGGATGCGGGTGACCCTTCTCATGAGGAAAGATCTTCTTAATGACCTTTGTGTAGTCGATGATGCCATTTTCAGACATGCTGGAGCCATTGGTCTCTGCTAGGGACTGCTGCAGACCCTCAACACTCCAGATGGTACCCTCGTTTTGAATGTGGAACGTGTCCGTCTCTGCCCGGATCCATTCTTCGCCTTCCTCCTTGTCGATGATGTCGGCCCAGTCGGCTAGCAGCTCCGATACTCCAGTATCGTCGATGGAGGAGATGTGCAGGCGTGAAAGAGATGGGATGCCAGAGTCATGCTGGCTGACCTCGAGACCCAACTTGGTCAGGCATGCCTTGAGAAATTCGACTCGAGGCTTGTCAGCGTCGGCTAGCCTGCTGATCAGGTCGTCATAGCCAGGGATGGTGGGATGGGGGTGCAAGTTGATGGGAGCGAACCTGGATGGTGTTAGTGAGTTCATGACAATGAACAATGGGGACAGCTCTTACTCAGGGTGAGGGCCAGTTAGTAGTGCCTTTCCACTGCCGACGGTGCAGAGAACAACTGCCGCCTTGCCATCTCCGCCATCAACATCTGTCTCCTCTTCGTAGGAAGCCAGAACCTCGACCTTTCTCTCCTTGATGGAAGCAGCATCAACAAAAATGCTACCACCGTTGTAGTACGAGACGATCTCGGATTCGACTTCCTGCTCAAAGGCTTCCTTGAATACCCTGAGTTGCACGACCCTGGCTCCGCTTTCACTGCGATACTCGAAACCCTTGAAGGCGCCTCCGCGACAAGTTCCAGGGAAGAAGCCGAGCTCCCTACTGCCGATGACCTCGAGAGGCTTGTTTCCGACTTCAAATTCGCATCTCCGGCTTCCGTAGTAGCCTCCGGCGCAGAAACCTAGGTATGCGCCGCCCTTCCGGACAAAGTCGCTGATGCGACGATTTCCCTCGCCGTTCAGTGCCTGGCAGTAGCCCAAGTCACCACCACCGGGGAACACGAGCATAGCGCATGTTGACGCCCATGGTTCCTTGAGTAGAATGGTCTCAGTGATGGGAATAACGGCATAATTGGGTCCGAGCAGACGGCGAAGAGTCCATATGCAATGCTTGACAGACTCAACAGTCGTGCCGAGGCCTTTTTTTGCAAGTTGAATCAGCACGAGGGAAATCGAGCGAGATGAGTAAGACGGTTCGAACCTGTATAGACAAGCACGTTGAGCTTGGCCGGGGCCATTGTTGGTCTGTGTTGTTCCGCTTCCGGGGTGTGTTGAAGTCTCTCGATGAGCTCGTCTCTTTTCTTTGTCACTTGACTTTTTGTTGGATCTCGCCTCGGCCAATTTTCCGCCTCGAACCACCCGACTTTCTCTTTGCAACAACGACGACAACAGAAAGAAAAAGAGTACACGTGATCTTTAAATCAAAGAAAAATGACCAAGGAAGAGAGCCAAGCGCAGCAAAAGGCGGAGGAGGAAGACGACGATGAACCCGATGAGTGGTGAGTTTGCCTTCTGTCTTCACCCGAGAGTATCTCCTGCTAAAGCCGAGGACCTTTAATTGCCGCTGATGCAGGGACAAGCGGATCTTTAGCACCGGATGCGCAGGTGAGTTTGCAAAAGAAAAGAAATCCACACAGAGACCTAAGATGTACTCTTTGGGATGCGCGGTTGTCCGGTCTCGGTGTTGGGGTTTATTGTTGGGGGTCAAGGGAGATTTTGGTGGTTGCTGACTCGGATGTGTAGAGGAAAACACCAAGATGACGGATTGCTACTTTGAAAAGAAGGATTGGCGCGCGTGCGCTTCAGAGGTGAGTTATCTGCCACATCTACTCCCTCTATATCATTTTAGAGACTCTTCTCTAGTTTCATGAAGCAATACTGATGGCATCTAGATGGAGGAATTCAAACGGTGCTGGAAAGCTCACGACAACGACAAGCGCACCGATATGAAGGATGCTTAAGAGTCGAATACTGGACTGTACGATAAGAGTGTCCGATTATACCGGAAGTGTATCAAAAGTGTATCTTTAGAGCTTCTCAAGCCCATATCTTCACTCTACCTCCTCAAGAATGAAGCCATCATGACACCCTGCGCACTGTGCCCATACTGTCCCCGGACTTTTATTTATCCGAAAACACTGTCATGGACCAAAATTATCACCAGCGCCCTCAAGCAACTTTTCTAGGTGTATATCCTCGACGACGTCTCCCACCCCCACCATCACATTCACCATGTTCGTCCCTCGCCGGGCTCTCTTTGCGGCCCAGAGGCTGCCTTTCGCCCGGGCTCGCCCAATTGCACCTCTGATGCGCTATTCCACCGAGGCGACCAAGACCGCTGCACCCTCTGCCACCGCCGTCCCCTCCACGACGGAGAGCAACGACAATTCGAGTGCGAAGCCTGATATTACGCTTCAGAAGCCCGCCGAGGACGTCACACAGGTGAACCAGGAGGATGTCTCGAAGCCCGCTGCAAAGTCCGCAGCGAAGTCTGCCGCCAAGCCAGTCCCGGCGCCCACATACGCCAAAACGAAGCCCGTCTCCAAAGCAAAGCCTTCTTCTTCCAAGCCGGCCGCCCCCGCCAAGGCCGCAAGCACCTCGAGCGGCCCGAGCAACCCGTACCAACCTGCGCCCGTGGCTGAGCAGTCACTGAGCGAGTCAAAGCCGCGCCAGGAGCCTCTAGGCTCGCCTCGCATTTGGGATGGCAGGCACGCGGATGCGCCCCATGAGGTTGACTGGGAGAAGAGCTGGTTCGGAATTGGGTCCCGGCCCGTCACTGCGGAACAGAACAGAGTCCTCGCGCGGCCAATCAACCCGGACGACGTCGAGGTCAAGCCTGATGGTATCGTCTATCTGCCAGAAGTCAAGTACAGGCGGCGGTTGAATGAGGCGTTTGGACCTATGGGATGGGGTATGGTGAACCGTGGAGAGGTGGTTGTGGGAACTAATATCGTGACGCGCGAGTACGCACTCATCGTCAACGGCCGGTAAGTTTCGTATGCTTTACCAACAGCAACAGACACTAACGCACCGTCAGCTTCGTCTCTCAAGCGCAGGGTGTCAACAACTACTTCTCCGCTGAGGGTCTCCCTGCCGCCATCGAGGGCTGCAAGTCCAATGCCCTGATGCGATGCTGCAAGGACCTCGGCATCGCCTCTGAGCTCTGGGACCCCGTCTTCCTGCGCTGGTTCCGAAAGCACTACATGGAGGAGCGCTGGGTCGAGCACGTCACCACCAAGAAGAAGAGGACCTTTTGGTACAAGAAGGGTCTCGCCGAGCCAGTGTTCCCCTACAAACTGGTTTAAGAAGAAAATGACATGTTTAACGCCATGACTAATTGGGTAGGGGAGATGTATCACTCCCCGTGTACTTTTCATGTGTATAGAACGAGGATTGGTTCAGGGTAAAAAACGTTGGACGACTGTAAGATATATCAATGATGCACGGTATGAATGAAACCGAAACATGTGGGTTTGGCGAATGGAGCAAACTGTCGCATCAGGGGGACATGACTGAAGAGAGGGGATATACACCCTGTCTATAGATGTGCATATCGATTCTGCTCAACCTAATTCCTGGATACGATTATCAATGTCCTCCAATGATCCCGATCCCATATCAAGAAACACCTTCAGGTCCAATTGTCTACCCGCAAGACCAAAACTCCTGCAATGCCTGTCTCCGAGAACGGCGTCTCTACCTTTCCATCCCGGAGGACCTCGCTCCGCCCCCGGGAGAAGCATCACCACCCCATCCCCACGGAACCCATGTGCCAGATGTGTTTCTAGTACCGGCTCCCATGTTTCGTCGGCGCACCGTGCCGTCATCTTCCGTACCGCTCTCGGCGTCGATCCTCTCAAAGTCGGTCTCGCTGCGGCTCTTGCTCATGCCGCTCCATCCACTGAGACCGCTGGGAGGTCGCTGGGTCGGCTCGTCGTCTTCTGTTCCGTCGTAGGACATGGATGGTGCACGGCGGTGGGCTGCGCGTGTTTGCGCCCGCTGGGTCTCGTTGCGTAGATCCTGAGCCTCACGGTCAAGCGCAGTAAGGAGAATGTTGAGACGGTCGCGCTGAGCAGAGATAAATGTCATCCTCTCATTGGAGTCTCGGAGGTGAGGTGGGATCAGGGTGCCCGTGTTGGTAACGTTGCCGCCGGCAGTCCTCGTACCAGCCGCACTTGCACCCGCGTTGGTAGCGGCCGCGACAGCACTGGAAAGCAGACTGTAAAAGTCGGTGCCGGTGCTATTGTTGGCGTCGCCAGTCCATCTCGCTGCGGGGACGCTAAACCGCGAGAGCAGCGACTGTGTGTAGCTCTGAGCGGGCTCTGGAGGAGGCGAGGCCTGCTCTGAGGGCGGGAGGCCGAGGACCTTTGTCTTGAACTGCTCGATGGCGAGCTTGAGGTAGGCGATGCCGGCGGCGGTCAGGCGTTCGTGGGCGCTCGCGATAAAGTCGTCAATCTGAGTCTCGTTCTCCTCAAGCCACGGGTGGATCTTGTCCTCGTATATGCGCCGGGCGCCCTGGGTCTGGGGGAGGATGAGGTAGAGGAGGAAGAGGAGGCGGAAGTAGCCGTAGAGGGGGATCCTTGACGGGAAGTTAGCTAGAGCTAGCCGAAGTCAAACTGGCGCAGCTCACCATGACACAATGAACCAGACCCAAGATTCAACGAGGAGACAACAGCTGAGCACGACCCAGTACATGAGCCATGGTGTCAGCTCGGCGGGATCATGGGTCTTGAGGGCCTTGTAAGAGGCGAAGATGGGGAAGAGAAACGAGGCGACAGAGCTGGAGACAAACAGTTAGCGATCGGAGGTGGTTCTGGTCACCGTCGCGGGTCATGACGGCTCATGACGATGATGGTGGGACAAGAGCTTACGACAAGATCATAGGGAAGAGGTCAAACATGATTGCGACGAAAGGTCGAGGAGCGCCTCGACGTCCTCGGTTCTTTTATAGATTGAGAGATGTAAACAACAAGGAACCGATGGACGTGTTTATCGGCCGCAGCGAGGAAGTGGAGAGAGGGAGGAAAGAGGGAAAAGAAATGTTGCGAGGGCTGATGCTGATGGTCAAAAGATCTGAGGATGCTCCTATTCCGGCCTAGACCAAGATCTTGGAGAGACATGCACCGAAGCATCCGCCGGCGGGGGCGGGGTTGGAACGCGTGACGGCCGCTAAATTAGAGGGACTGACCCACTGAGAGCAGCGCCGCTAATCGCCGGGAGCGGACAGAGACTCTGACAAAGGCACGAGGATGATCAGCTGAATAGGTCTGTCTATCAGTCATGAGACTAGAGGGAAATACTTTGCTGCTTTTCTATTGATTGCGGCCGTTCGTATGCAAGAGAACACGGTTTTCTTTCACTCTCAACCATTCGCTTCGTCATTTTCCAACCCTTGGGCTTACTTTTATGGCTGCCTTTTCAGCTATCTGCGGCCCATGACGCGGCTCGCAAAAGGCATCTATCAACTTTACATCCTACCCAGGCATCACTTTATTGACTCTCAGGGAAACCCCTGGTTTTCTCGTTCGTCTACTCCTGACCTGCCTGAGCGGCCTGCATATGCGGGCGAGAAAGAGAGCGGGCCGGCTGAAAAGACGCGTTTCTACGACAACATATGCGACCTTTTTAGTCGAGCAAGTGTAAGCGATGGCCTCTGGGATCGGCCTTGTAGGTAGATGGTGGAATTGCTTTTGGTGCGGGTTGCTGGGTGAGGGGATATAGACCTTTTCTTGCAGATATTGACGAGCAACAGGAAATAAACATTGAAAAATGATTGGTAAATATGATGAGATTGATCTATTTTCTCTATTTTTGCGCCATTATTACTATCTTGGTTTTCTGCTATTACTCAAATAGTTCCTCCACTCTCCTGCATCACATATGCAGTTCGCTCCTAAGCAACAGAGTACGATACCCGCGCAAGAACCTCCCTCAACGAATCAAGGCCATCTTGAGGTTTCGTCGCTGCTCTCCAGGCAATGTAGCCATCAGGTCGCAAGAGTACAGCTCCAGTGTCGTCAACACCAAACGCCTCGCTGAAATCTCCCTGGTTCGTCTCATCCACCTCATCGCCAACCTTGACAAAGCTGCACTCGATACCCTTGGCAGCAGTCCTCCATGCTTCATCCTTGGAGACGAGGACCCAGCCCTGACCAAACAGATCCAGGCTCGAGATGGTTTCTCCTCCTCTCTGCATCGAGATGTGTGGTGCCCGGGTTCCAGGCTGTCCTTGCCACTCATCGGGTCTTTTGGCGGGTGGCAAGGTCTCGTCTGCTCCACTGATGGAGTTAGAATGATAGATCTGTCCGAATTCCATGGCAACGTCATCTAGGATCTGCACGCCCTCTGACTTCCACTCCCGATCGACCAGGAACCGCTGGTAGTCATCCCGTGCAAAGATCTGATCGTGACGCACCAGAGCCACAGGACGGCGCTCTGCATCATACGTGTCCAGAAGTTCCGGGCTAGAGTGTCCCTTAAGAACGGCGGCGAGCTTCCAGGCGAGGTTGTGGGCATCCGAGATACCGGTGTTGGCGCCGTAACCTCCTCGGTTAGGTGGGAGGGCATGTGCGGCATCACCGGCGAGAAAGATGCGCCCAGAGGAGAACTTTTCGGCGACGAGACCGCAGAGATCCCACTCGCCTGTTGTGATGAGCTCGATGTCGCTGTCGGGGATATCCTTTCCGATGGCCTTGCGGATAGAGTCCTTCTGTGTAGCCTCGTCCATGGTGTCGTCTGAAGATCCTTCTGTTGGGTTCCACATAAGAGCCCATCGCCTTTCGCCATAGGTTGTCATAAAGCCCTTGAATCCATCCTCTCGGCCTTCGATCTGAAACTGAGAGTAGCCACGATCGAGATAATGGTCAATGGGGGCGCAGCGGAAGAGGATGCTGCGGAGAGTCTGCAAGAAGCCAACTCCATCGCGCTTAATGCCGAGTTGTTCGCGGACGGGACTCCGTGCACCGTCGCAGGCCACGAGATACTTTGCCTCGATTTGCTTTTCTGTGCCGTCGCTGCTGACTGCGGTTACAGCCACACCGTGGTCATTCTGAGACCAGCTGGTGACCTTCCAGCCCAGCCTCAAATCAGCGCCACTCTCAATAGCGCACTCCCGCAGCACAGGTTCAATCTTGTCCTGGGCGCTCGCAATTCCAGAAACCGGTGAGTAATCTTCCTGACTCTTGGGCTTCGCACCGTCCTTGGGGCCTGCGGGCTTGGGCGTCCAGTGCTTCTCATCCTGCCACTTGCCCGTCAAGCTCTCGACAACGATCCGACGAGGAGGACCGCCCTTCCACTGTGCCTTTGGTAGACGAGACTCTACGTCAAAGGAGCGCAGGATCTCGAGGGTTCGGGCTGTGTAGCCTATGGCTCGTGGGTGGGCGCTGCTGCCCTTGTGGCGCTCCAGGAGGATGACGGGGACTTGCTGTTTGGAGAGAAAGAGGGCGGTTGAGAGGCCGACTAGACTGCCACCGACGACGATGACTGAAGTCTTGTCTGTGTTGCTCATGTTGATTCTTTGGGGGATTGTTTGGGTGATGAGGGGTTTGAGATTGTGTAAGTGGGTGGGCATTGGTAGTGATGTGTTGTTGTTTAAAGTCTAGTAAAAATCAGGAGATAGGGTCATCTTTATTCTTGAATACTCAACGAGAATCAAGTCCTTCAAATTCCCGAATCCGTCATCTACGATCTCAACCTACCGACCCAAATATGTTTCTACCGACCGATGCGAATCTATACCCCGAACTCGGTCCCGGCAGATCAGCCAGAAAAGTGGGGCCGTCGCACTCTTCGGGACCGAAGGTCAGGACTTCGTCCGGGTTGGCTCAGCCCTATGGCCGGGTCTTACGGAGGTCCGAACCCGGGTCAGCGCGGGTATATATGGGGTTCTCCTGCAGTTGGCCGACGTTTGAGAACCCCGAGTAGGTGTATGGAATTTTCCGACGCTCTTCGTTTCACATCTCATGATGTTGCCGAGACTTGTCGCGTCCTTACCCACCCAGGAGAGAATACCACCCTCCAAAACCCAGCTGGCCGGAAGAGTGTGCCACAATCAGCCATCAGCTTGTTTACCCTTGAGGATACTGATCCTCAGTGTTTGACGTGGATTCTCCGTTTCATCTGACACTATCGAGCCTAATACACAGTTATGCTATAGATCCCTGACTACATCAACTCGTCCCCATGCCTTGGCATCTACCCTAAACGACGGCGAAATTCCGTCTCAAATGTCGCATTTGCAACTCTATTTATCCGCCTCCACCCTTTGTGTTTGAATGGGCCAATCGCAAATTTTTATTTAATCAAAAGTGGAAAGACATCAGTGTTGCAATCGCCGCCTCTCGACTGCATGGTTGTAGATCTTTGACTCGGGCCGATCTCCGCGACCCCAACATCTGGGATTCAATATTTGAGATTCATCTCATCTGTTGGTGATTCCCCATCTTTGACGATGTCGATATATATTCTACCATCATCGTGTCTTTCGTTTCTTTTTCTTCTGTAAGCACTTTAAGTTATCAACTGTTAGTTACTCAACCAAGCCACTCCACTCTCGTCATCACGAACCACCTCTCCACGAACCCCTTACCTCCCAAGCCCTCAGCCTCTCTTGGCGACAAGCTTAAAACCCATCTCACCAAAATAATCTTATCAATCAGATCGTATGAGCCCTGACTATACCGAAAACCATCACCCACAGCCTCAAAACCCCCACGGCCCCCCGCGGACACCGCCCCCGACAAACGGAGGCGGCGGAGCAACTGAACCCCTCCGGCTCCGCTCCGGAGCACCTCTCTCATCCGTTCCCTCGGGCCCACCGAGACGTCATGAACCCTGACTCTGCCTTTACGGGTTCCGTTTCCGTCCCCTCGTGGTCTGACCCCCCTGGCTAAACGAGCTTTTCGGTTCGCTGCTTCTTTCATGGTGTAGCGTGATTTGACGTGTTTTGCCCCGACGGGCATTGATGGATCCCGAGATCTTGGAAATATCTGACACCTTTTATTGTTTTTCTTTTGGGTATTTTAGATTTAGATCTTGACTCCTCCCCCCTTCAAGTCTCTGACTTGTCTCCCCAACGGAGCTTTCGATGCATATCGCTCGATAAACGTCTACCACGGGATAGCACGCTGCACTGCGTCACTCAGCTTGGATCCAACACCCACGATAAGACCACCCGCGCAGCAAAATCGCCCCTGTACTCAACCTCATCTCCCGCTGCCTAAACCACCCCAACAAACCGACCATCTCGAATCGACGAAGCAAACATGACGAGCATGACCCGACTGCCCAACGGGCTCATCACTTTTGGCCCCTTGGCCAACTGCACCCTCGATCTCTGTCCTCTCGAGGCCAGTCTTTTGCGATATCGGCCCAGCATCCCCGCCAACGCCGTCTTTATCGCCATCTTTGGTCTGTCAGGGCTTGTCCACGCCTTCCAGGGCTACAAGTTCAAGACCTGGGGCTTCATGTCGAGCATGCTGGCTGGATGCATTCTCGAGATCATTGGTTACGTCGGGCGTCTCATCATCTACAACAACCCTTTCGACTTTAATGGGTTCCTGATGCAGATCAGTATGTGCATCCACCACCAAGAGATATTCGGAAGAGCCGGCATCTCGCAAGAGACGTGTTGTTGAGAAAAAAGAATGATGTACTGACTTACTCGATAGTTTGCATCACTGTAGCACCCGTTTTCTTTTCCGCCGCCATTTATGTTCTCCTGTCACAAGTGTAAGTTCGCTCGGCCAAGCCAGGATCCCATGTCATGTAACCAGCCTCTAACATCGACCCGCCAGCATCAACTTCGTTGATCCATCTGTCTCGCGGTTCCCAGCCGCTTACTTCTACTGGGTCTTCATCCCCTCCGATGTCATCTCCCTCGTCCTGCAAGCGGTGGGCGGTGCCCTGTCTTCCACCGGTGCAGACAGAGCTGCCGTCAAGGTCGGCGAGCACATCTCCCTCGCCGGCCTCATCTTCCAGGTCGTCACTCTCATCTGCTTCTGCACTCTCTTCGCCGACTATGTCGCTAGAGCTGCTCGCTCACCCTCCAAGTACCGACTCAACAAGTCCATGAGGACTTTCCTCATCTTCCTCTTCCTCTCCACCGTCTTCATCCTCATCCGATGCGCCTACCGTATTGCTGAGTTGGGCCAGGGTTACTTCAGTGCCCTCTTCCGAGACGAGGGCCTCTTCATCGGCCTCGAAGGTTGGTAAGTGTCACTCCGAATTTCTCAAAGCCTACGTGCTTTGCTAACACTTGTTTAGCATGATGTGCATTGCTGTTCTCCTTCTGAACGCTGGCCACCCTGGATACGCCTTTGACCACGGGGAAGCAGCCGTCCATGAGAAGGACCCCCCTTTCGAGTCCCTGGCAAACGAGACCAACGAGGATATATCCATGACAAGCCTCGACGCTGCCCAAAGGAACCAAAGCTGAAGGAACATTGGTTGTTAGACGACTCCGGCCACGGTCGAGGTCAATGGTGAAAAGTACCACTCCGTACAGACTGTTTGATTTGAAAGATAGCGTTGGAATATTGGTTTCCTAGAATCCTAGACGTCGCTTATCAGCACGTCGTTGGATCCTGGCAAAAGGCGTTGTGGCGTTCTTTGTCAATGTCCGATATACAAACGGGCACATATACTCGCACTCGCAAGCATCCGCTGGTAGATTGGTACATAGATCTCATTATTCTCACCAATACCATGTCCTACCCCACGTCTCCAAGTCTCGAAGAGTCTGTGCCAGGGTCATACACACTACTGCTACGCTTGTGCAGCATCGTGAGATCCAATGCGTCGGGCGTTCGCTAGTGCATCTTTCACCGTCAAGACTGAGATTGAGGCACTGTCAAGATCTGATGTTGGCTCCCCGTCAGTGAGCTGACCGCCAGTCGGGTGTGAGGACCCTGGACCGCCTCGTTGATTTATTCCGGCCGTCTCATCCCAGGCTTCTGTGGATGTTCCATCTCCCGCCAAGGGCACAATCAGGCCACCTGGACCCTGGCGATGGCTCGGGCTTGGGTTAAATGAACAGTGGCTGCATTCAGTCCAGTTTTCTCCGCAATGGCGCTGATTCTGGAAGCCAGGGCTCCATTGCCATCAGCTGCTTCTTCAGCGGATGGGGCGAGGTCTCAAATGATGAAGTGCGGCGTCTGCATTCGCCCTGCAGAAGCCATCTGCAAGGACGATTCGTAACCTGGGTTACCGAGAATAAACAAAAGAAACCAACGGTTGCTGTGAAGATGACGAAGAGCAAGGGAACGATAGCACGCATCCTTTGCCACTGGGCCATGAAGATCATACTTGTGTCGCCATCTTGTGTATGATCGACATACGTATTCTCAAGATAGCTGGCAGTCGATCACGGCTGTACCCGTTGGGGTTGTGGGACTGGAGCTGTCAAGGACATGCCGGCTCTGTCCCCAAACTCAGTTCGAGCGTTTGTAAGTTTTTTGTCGTCGATCAATGAGAAGAGCTCCTTTTCCGAGGCCCTCATCGCTGGTAACTCGTGCCCATGAAGGGAGAGCCGAGGGAGGGCCAATGGCGCCGCTTTCATGATATGACAGTCGCATCACGCAACAACCCCATATCGCAGCGAAAGACCGAGGATGCAACTTTGCCGACCCCGCGTCGCGTCGCGTCGTCGAATGCTTGTTTACTTTGAATTGAATGTTTGCTTCGTCATCCAACCCCGCGCAGGTGGACTGTGGTGGACTGTAGTGAGATTAAACGGAGCGGGTGGCTTTCGACAGCCAAAGTCAAACATCGACGGGCTGAGGAAACAAGTTCAAGCCAGGCTAGCGTGGACCGAACAAGTCTTCAACCAGCTGAGCCGGGATCAACTCACCACCACAGAATGAACTGCTGGCATGGGCGAGATAGTTCCCGCCGAGTCGGCATCGTGGTCCAAGAAGGGAGCTGTATCACGAGGGCAAATGAGATGGAAGCTCATGATTTCTCGGCGGAGATTGTTTGCTCCCGCCTTGTTAGTGCGTGCAGGGGAGGGGGGGGTGAGAGCCAGGGAGCTGGGTCTTGATTGAGACCAGCTGGTCGCAAATGAAGATGCTGACGATGGCGCAGACAACTTGGACAATACCTCGCATCGCGAACCGATGCAAGAAACCTCGTAACGAGCAGAATTGCATACCAACTCGTGGGAAATCGAAGGCGTAATGTGTAATTGCCAGGCTCGGCCGAATGGTTTCAGTAGCACACTGTCTGCGGTGTGGCGGAGAAAACGTCCCAGAGACACCATTTCAGCCAGGAGATATGAGCTGGGAAATGGGCCTCACCAGCTGACTGCGATTCCTGATCAAATGATGAACTATGCTGTTTGATGAGGCTCGAATATCTTGGCCAGAGTCGAGTACCGGGATTCCGGATGAAATGGAGGAATGGAGCGGACGTCACATTTAGAAAGCCTCGAGAGTTCCGGGGCCATTCCATGACCACCACGCTGGGTTTGTGCCAGAAGCTAGACAGCCTACCGTCACCACCGTAGCCAGGACCGCACGGGGAAATATTGTGCGATCAACTGGGGGGTCATCGAAATTGAACCATAAGCTGTCCCCAGAAGACATGTAAGAAGCATGGCAGAATGGTGGCAGCCGGCAGGGCTCGACTCTCGACAGGGCTTCTTGGACATGCCCAGCAGTCCAAGGCTGCATTTTGGCAGGGCGAGGGCCGAGTGTCATGTCGGTTCATAGCGAGGCGAGCCGTTAGGTGGTCCCGGCGAGTTGGGAGAGATACCGGGGTGGGAAGCTCTACGCTATTCGCAGGCATGATCAGCGAACGACGAGACTGGACGAGCTGAGGGGGAGTCGACGACCGGTCGATTGGGATGGGATGGGATGGATCGCTAAGCCGAGCGAAGTGGCCCCGAACCGTTTTTGTGGGAAGGATGAAAAGCCCTGGAACGGACACCGTTTGTCATTGGGAACCGTCAAGAGAGGAATTCTTCTCGCGAACCACTTGAAGGTTAGCGTTCAATAGCCGACAACGCCACGACGGTTCTCTTTTCGCTGAACTTGACTGAACTGAACTGGTGCCACGGACAAGGGGAATTAATTAATCATCAATAACAGACAGCCACATGAACAGATCGGCAGCACATCGAGATGAAAAGTGAGGGAGGGATGACGCTGGTGGTTGTGATGACGGATGCTGAGGTCAAGATTTTCCGCGACACATGAGCACCTGTTCTGTTGAACGAGGTTAAAGGCAGATCCGATTTCCGCGATGTCACCTTTTGCACGCACAAGCAGGCACGACCATGCGCGCGCGGATGCAGGCACCAGAGGAAGGAACCTGAACCAACGAACACACGTCTCCTTCCCCTGTCCAAAAGCATCTAAAATAGCGGGGCAGAAGATGGCTAGGGCCATATGGTGAATAGTATCAGGGGAACTACCTCCACCGTTGCCGTTTGGACAGCTCCCAGGAGGCGTCTCTAGTAATCGGGGTTGGCGAATGCCTGTGCCTGGCCGTGTCAAGGCGGCCCCAGAGAAGCGCCCCCGAAGGCTCGGTCATCATTCCAGGCTCTTCTTCAGCAAAAGAAACTGAACCTCCTGTTGCGACACTCCGAGGCCGCGCGGCGGAATCGGAGCGTTTGGAGTCAAGAAAGCGGCTGAGGCTTTCCAAGGGCGATTCACATGCTGCGGGGAGCTTGGCAATGACATCCGTTGATCCCTGAATGCCATCATCGTGTCTCGAACATGGCACTATGGCGGCGGCAAAAACAGTTAGCTAGAGTGTCTTGGACGGCAGTTTTGCGAGCCGCCCCCCCGAAGACGATGCACCGCGGCTTCGTGCTGAGTGAGATCGAAGCTCGGGAATTGTTTGAGCTCACGAGTGGAGTAGGCCATCTTAAAAAGTGCAATGATCGACCGGTCTAGGAAGGATGGAAGGGTCAGGCTGGCTAGGTTTCTGGGATGGCGGTTTGAGATCAAGTAGGAAAAGAAAAAACCATTTGACGAAACTCCAAGACGAGGCACAACTTAGGGGAAGGGGGTTGTGCATTGCATCTGTGCCGTCGCCTCTAAACAAAGATCCCAGACGAGCTGAAGCTGAAGCGACACGACCACCAAGATTCAGACACTAGTTGGCGAGATAAAAGAAAGGTGAGCAGAGGGGGGAAACAGGTGAAGCCAATCCCAAGCTCTTACTCGTCCAAGAACCTCACGCAAGCAAGGACCAGTGAGGTAGTAGCATGTATGTAAGTTGCAGGAGGCCAATGCAACTGCATATCGCCCGAGTTGCAGCACGGGAAGACGCTTGATCCTAGAACCCAATCCAGGGGGGCCAGTGGCGAGTGTGGAGAGTGTCACCAGGTTTGGTGTGCGACACAGAGAATAGTAAGGAGAGGAACTGGTTGGTCTGAGAAACGGGATGCGAAAATTGATCTTCCAACGACTGAATTGAGGCTCGAAAGGGGTGCTCCAAGGAACCTGTCTGGTGGATGCAAGTTGTGAGATGTTGGATCCTGAGATGCGTAATGTGACGCTGCGATTTAGCGCTCTGAACTCCAACGCCTCACCCGGGATGACAGGGCTAGATGGGATTGAGCAATCAAAGTTGCTGCAAAGTTTTGTGATGATATACGCCCTGCCATGTTACTGAAGTTCTCTTTGCATCAGCTGAGTAGTATTGACCCCTTGAAGTTTGGAATCCTTTACACAGAGCTCGGACGTTGCAAATTGGCAGACAGAGCGTTCTCCTTACAGAAGGTCAAATTGACTTCAGGAGATGGATAACGGCTGTCAATCGATCCAATCCTCGTTGGTCAACTTCAGCGAGCTCTCGTTCTGCTTTGGTGCTTAGAGTTTGCGTCCGTCACAATTCCCACCTCGCAGCGAGGCCCAATGGAACCCTAGGCGTTGCACCCGCCGACGCACTAGGGGACGGATGGCATGGGACGGAAATGTGACCGGAAGCCGTTCCTTGCAGTAGCCTCCAACGGCTGCACTTGTGGTCTCAGTCTGGAAGCCGCCCACTTAGAAACCCAAGCAAGCCTCACGCCGCCCCTATTCACAGCGGGAAGCTCAGAGAGATAGCAAGGACCTGTGGCTCTATTCCCTCCCGCAGCCGCGTTGCTCTCTCTTTTCGCGAAGCACTGCAGGAGCAGTGATAGGGCGGTAGCATCTCCCCCAAGACACCATGGCTTCATGTCAGTGTCAGACCTTATCCCCAGTCCATGTCGCTCGCACTCCAGCCAACAACCCATGGCCTTTTCTCCCATGCCGCAACCTGAAATCCGAGACTTGGTCCCTTGAGCCGTACAGATCCCACGGAGGTGGCGGGCGGGTATGTAAGATGGGAGAGACCTGGCGTTTGCAGGATGCATGTTGCCCGCCGGATGGGTGCGACCAAACGTGGGCAGAGTCGCGGTGGGAGAGTGAATGCCCGTGTGTGTCTCGAAGGCATCGAGACCTTTGGATCCCCTCGGGTGAGACGCGCATGGTTCGTGTCGCGCTTGGTATGTTGGACATAGGTAGCATCCTGTGTTTCGTGGGCAGACCGTGGTGGTGAGGAGCGTCAATGCTGCCAATGCGTAGGTCGTGGACGTGTGAGGCTCATTTGTTTTCCATTGGTATGCCGCCGGCCCCTGAAGTCAACATGACGCGATGCTTCTGAATGATGTACCATCCCTTTCAGATCTTATCAAACCCAACAAGTTGGAAAAATTCCAGAGGCTGTCGTCAACAACGTGGGTGAAAGCTGATGCTCACCACCGTTTGACCAGCCATTTCCAGAGTGGAGGGTTTCAGCGCATGTCCACTGGAAGCCTGGGCCAAGTCCGCTGAGGGAGACGCCCAAAATCCACCGACCGCGCCCGCGGGCAGCCCGCCGAAGCGCCTGTTGGGAATGGGCTGTGAGCGGTGGGCATTCACCCCTGACAGCTCTTTCCATGGATGGTGCTTGTTAAGCACACACCCTGTCGCATGCCCCGGAGGTACGTACCGTGCACTGTTCATCCCGTCCCAATTTCTTCCAGGTTGTTCTTGCAGTCCTCAAAATCCTTGTCCACCATGAGCCATCGTTCCATTCAGCGCTACATTACCACTGGAATTCAGCGGTTCGAAGTTGATCGTAGCAAGGAAATACATCAGAGTTAAAAAGTAATCCCTCGTGTCTTACATGTCCCCTCAAATCGTCCGGGCCCTTGAATGGCATCACCGGAACAAAAGGAGTACGTACTCATCCCAAACCATCCCCTATTCCAGTTCAGGACTAGCCTCCAACGTCTCTGCCTGTCCCTGCTCACACCCCACTCCACCCCGGAGCGCCCTGTATCCCCTGGAGTCATCTCCCGTCAAGGAAAACTCTGGGTTGGTTCAGCACAAATCATCCAGCGGCTTGCCTTCGTTTGTTCTTTGTTCGTCCATTCGTTTGTTCATTCCCCCTTCATCCCCAACTTCTCCTCTCGTCAAGGTCAACTCCAGCCTGTCGGGATCACGAGTCTTCTTCTCATTCGGAAGATCCCCTCCTGACCCCAAGGTACCCCCAGATTGATGAGATCGAATCAAGCTGCCGGCCAGACAGTCACCATTTGAGAGTCTCTTTTCCTGTCATTTATCTCTAGACTGCCTCGACTTTCGCTCACCGTCCTTCTCCCTTGAGATCCGCAAACCGGAACCATCCCAAGCCAAACAGGGCCCATCCGACTCACAACAACCGACCAGCGGCAAACTCGGGCGCCTTGCTTTGTTCATTCTCCTGTACCGAATCTGAGACAAACCTCCTTTATCCGCCAGACTTGCCTCCATCGTTTCCCCTTCTGGTCTCAACGTCTGACCCATCTTCGTCCGTCAACGCCCGCCGGCTACTTCTTCTTACATTTTCACTGCTGCCGCCCGCCCTCGGCTCGCAGCAAACTTGAGATCGTGCGACCTGTATTTACAACCCTGTTGAGCGACGACGGCCTCGACACGATTTCCCTCGCCGGACCTCACCACCCTCGAGCGAGTACAAGTGACCCCTCGCGTGCCCTGCATTACGGCCGTGCTTCCCTTCGCTCTTTACAACCACGCTCGGGTTTGATCACGATCTAAGCTTCTGTGCACTAGTCCTTTGACTGGTTCCATCTCATCGGGAGACAAACAAATACAGGTACGAGAAATATCTTCATGTTCTACAGCTGGGTGCACACACTGTGGGCGGCATCGGTCTCGTTGCAGTCAATTTCACGGGCGCTCCCAAGGCATCTCTAAGCCGAGGAGCTGGCATTCGGAGGATCCTCAATCAAAATCGGACGAGTCTCAATCCGCTCAACGTGCTCGGGCTGACTGGCATAGTGCTCGACGCAGAATTGGTATTGTTGCCAACTTCGATCGACCTCATCGATACCCGATCCTTGTGATGAATTAATCGAAGCACCGAAGCGTTTTCTCTTATCTGCCCTCGACTTCACACAACATCACACATAGTGTTTCTGGGACCAACCCCGTTTCTACGAATATGAACCGATTCCGAGGCCGAAAGAAGGGCAAGGATGAGCTCGACGCACCTCGGCCGTCAGTCGAGTCCGAGTCGTCAAGCCCATTCAAGATGTTTGGCAAGAAAAAGGCACCAGAGGAAGAACCGAAAAAGGAGATCGACCTTGCCTCAGCTCTTCCATCGACCGATGAATTCCGAACTAGTCTGCTCATGACCAACCTTTCAGCACGCTTCTCCATGTTGCGTGAGCAGGATGATCCCAACACCAAGGTTGGTAAGGCTAGCGACGACAGCGTCCTCTTCCCTAAGAGACAGTCGAGAATGATGGACTTTGGTTTCAGTGCTGGGTTGGGAGATATTGCCGAGGTTGAATCTATCCGGGCCCCCTTTGCTCGGTCATCTTTTCAGTCATCAGACGATGCTGCCTCAACATCAGGGAGCATCATGGGCCGCTCAAAGCCCACAGAGGGAAACAACCTTTTTGGAGGTCGCCAGAAGATTTACAAGATTGCTGCAGGAGGCAGTGGAGCCATGAGTGGTCGAGCTCTTTACGACGACGACGTCGCTCAGTCAGCGTTCCAAAAGTGGCGGCAGGCTGAAAAGGAGAGACGACAATCCCTTGAGGACCTGGACCAGAATGACTCGGTGGAATCAGAAACCGCTCGACCAGAGTCTCCTGCACAGCAGGATTACAACAGGAAGCGAGAGACCAACTCGACAACTTCCTCTGGCCCTCGAAACTCAACAGCCGCAACCTCGGTCAACTCCTCACAGCCTGCTTCTGTAAAGGACTGGCAATCCTTCGCTGGCACATCACGTACTGTCAGCCCAACTCCCCCGATGGAACGAAGTGTGACCCGGACACGCCGACTGTACGAGCAGAGCCTGAACCAAGATGTCCAAGATCAGCAGTCATCCGCTCTCTCGAGACTGGATACTCTCTCAAGGCGAACCCTGGGCAACCGAACACCAGACCTCACACCCACTCTCCCTTCTCCAGCCAGTGCTACGTTTGGAGACCGATTCGTGAACCGATCGATTCTCGCCAAGGCTAGTGCCCCGAACTTGAGATCTTTCAGCCCCCCGACATCATCTCAGCTGGGCCCTGTTGACTCTGCCAACAAATACCCTAGCGTCGAGGAGAAGGCTTTTGGCGCCACTCCGCCTCTTAGCCCTCCTATTAGTGAGACGGGAGAAGCTCAGCCACTTGATCGAAGCAAGCTCCTCAACGGCAGGTCAAGCGGTCAATATGATGAGAACAGATATGCCCAGCGCCAGGTGCAAATGCAGCAGGGTCGTGACACTCCTACCAACCGTTTCCGCACCGAGTCAAACGCCTCGCAACCTACCGTCTCCCGATCATCTTCTACCAACCGAACTTTCGAGAAGCACGACTCTTCTCTGCTCAAGACGGAACCGACTGTTCAGGAGGAAACCCAACCTTCGACTTTCTTTGACGATGATGACGATGATCAACCCCTACCAAGCGAGGTTCCCCCTCCCCAGAACCCACCACCTCCCCCACCTCAAGTACATGTTGAGAGGCCTGCCGACCATGAGCACCCAGCTTTCAGAAAATCTGCACTCCCAACCCCTCTGTCTCTTTCTGACAGACCCGAAAGCATAGCTTCTCGCGCCAAAGATGAGTCCCCTGAGGACTCACCCACCCTGGGACCCGCCTCTGGGGGCTTGAGCGGCATGGTGCGTCAACATCTGCGAAACGACAGTACTGCATCGTCTATTTATGGCAGCCTGCCAAACGACGCTGATCTGGCGTCACGATTCCCACCTGAGCGCCCCGATGCGCACGCTTACGAGCCCATGACGGTTAACGCAAATGCTTGGGAAACCATTGAGAGGGATCTGGCTATGTCGATCGATGGCAGCGTCACTAGCCCTACGCGATCCTCAGGCTTGGTGGAAGCTCAGATATTGTCTGCACCTAGCTCTGCTCGAAACTCCAAGTTGGAGAATGACCAAGGAGACGAGCCGGACGAGTTTGCTCGACATCTTGCTGATGGCGCAAGACGTGTTCGGGAGAGACTGACCTCGTATGTTGAAGCTGACAGCAGCAAGTTGGTGCCGGCCGCTCCACCTGTTTCTGAGCTTCCCCCTCCACCTCGTCCCAATGCTCTGGGGATTCTGAAGTCCAAGTCAAGCCGTGGCTCTCTAGTTGACCGTGGCCGAATGGATCGAGAGACCCAGAGCCAGTCAAAGGCAAAGAAGCTGCTTGGCCTCCGTGGTTCCTCTCCAGCCCCTGCGTCCGCCTCTCCCCGACGCAGCTCGTTCGAATTCAGCGATGAAGCTCAGCGATCCCCTGAAGATAGAGATGACAGAGATGGTCAACAAGGACCCGAGGAGAAGGAGAACATGCATGCCGGTCTCAAGGCATTCCGACAGGCTCGACGTGAGCTTCAGAGGATGAAGGAGCTTGAGGTCCAACAGCGTTACCAGGCCCCGCAAAAGGCCCCTCCAAGCCGAGATCGAGCTCAGACGGCTGGCTCACGACCGCCATCACAGGAACGCAGGCCTCCCCCAGTCACGTACAACCGTGTGCCAAGTGAGGAGGTGAGAAATGGGGGCAACTCTCGCTCTGCATCCCGAGCGCCCTCCGAGCGCGACCGCAGCGGCTCTGAGGCTAGTAGCGGAGGTCGTTCCGGTAGTCGACCACCACGCTTGAGAAACGGCTCGATCCCACGTGATGATCACCACAACCCTCTGGCCTCACCCATGGGTCCCAACGGTATGCCTCGACAGGGTCCGATGCTGAGATCGCAGATGATGCCGGGTCAGGATATGCGACGCTCCCCACACATGCCACCTCAGTCATTCGCTGCTGGCAATGCTTCCCCTGGGAGATTCAACCGCCCAGACAACAACTTGCACATTCAGCCCGGCCACGGATATGATGCTGGGCAACCATCCCCGATCACGCCTCTGAGCGGAGCCCCGTCCCCCTATGGTCCTCCTGGCGCTGGTCCTCGAGGGCCCTACGGCGGACCATACCCTGGCGGTGTCATGCGAAACAGAGACATGTCAGAGCCTTCGATCATGTCACCAACGTCCCAGATGGCTCCTCGGGATGCCCTTCGACCAGGCCCTGGTGGTCTCAACGGCGGCGCGGTTTCAACACCCAACCTGCATGGCAACATGACTGCACCACCCCTGCCACCGATCAACCCTCGGCGCAAGAACACTGGCACCACCTTGGGTGACGGTACAATGGGCTCTCACCACCCTCTGAGCGCTGCTGGCGGCGATGAGCACCGCGCCGGATTCCGTAGCGAAGATGACGATAGCGCCGGACTCTACCGCCAACGACTACGAAAAGCAACGAGCGAAGCGAACGGTATGAACGTACGAGCGAGATCGATGCGACAAAGCCCTCCCCACCCGATGGCCCCTCCGCCTCTGCCTCCTAGCATGAGCAGCAACGTGCTTCCAGGAGGCATGATCTGACGGCTCCAGCAGGAGCTATGTACCCGATATTTACCTTCTTTTAATCCCTTATTTGCCGACACAATGAGACTCACGACGAAGATACCTCACGGCCCTTTTCTTTTAGCCATCACTTTATTCTGCTGCCCTCAATTCACCAAAAAAAGTCTGGGACGACGGGTTCCCAAGCAACTGTATAATTCTCGGGGCGATTAATACCTCATTCCCTTTTTCTGTTTCGTTTTCTTTGTGGAAGACAATTTTTGAATCAGTTTGTTGCTAGGGCAGGTTGGAATCTAGTAACTGGCGCAGACAGACACACCCGGCCGGCGAAATGGATCGAGCAGGCCTTTGATTCGAAGTGCTGGCGTCGGGGCGAAATGTGGAGGAAAGCAACAATGTTTGGAGGAAGAATGGAAAGGAATCAAGCGCGAACGCATTTCGACGGAGCACTGAGGAGAGGTGTTTGGTTTGTACCTATGTATAGGATGGGAAACTGGCGGAGACCTTAAAGGCGCGGTGAGGATACCACCTTGTTCAATTTACAAAACTTTGAAACTGAGCGGTTGTTTATCGCTGTGTGTGAGTCCTGGATGATAATGAATGGTATCAGATCGATATAGTTGCATTTGAAGGCATGGCAAGTATTGAGGAAGCAGATGTCCTCATTGGACCGAGGAATGAGAACTATTGCTAAGCAGATAGACGGTCTGGCACACTATCTTGATTATCAACCAAGTTGATAGCGCCATGCCGGACTATCTGAGGTTGTCACGGAACTAGCGGGGTAGCACGTGACCATGGTGGGCTGCTTCAGTGAGTCGTATCCCCCGCACTTGACCTGACTTCCGCTTGCGCGCATGCTCCGGGGACGGACATTTCACGGCATCTCGTAAAACACTCACAAAACACTTCCTTTCAACTCTCCTCCATCAATCCAACTCTCCCAAGTCATAGTCTTGAGCAGGAGACCCAGTCTCACGCTCCGACATGGCTCTAGTAACTGTCGCGGCGGCCACGCTGCCCAGCATCCCCCTCGACTTTCTCGGGAACAAGGAGCGCATTCTAGAGTCGATCCGGATCGCCAAGGACAAGGGTGCCACGCTGAGGACCGGTCCTGAGCTGGAGATTCCTGGTTACTGTGCTCTCGATCATCACCTCGAAGGTAGGAGCACAAGCCCTGAAACCCATGTTGCGGGTATCTCGTTAATTGGTTGGTCGACTAACCACATTTGGTCCCCTGGGAATAGGCGACACCTTTTTGCACTCTTGGGAGGTGCTTGCCGACATTATCTCGGATGAGGTTTGCAAGGGAATGCTTATTGATCTTGGTGTAAGTCTGCAGTCCCTGACTGATTGTTCTGATGTTGGAATGAGTCGACAGTTGACGTGGCTCAACAACGAAATGATACTTAAAAGCAATTACTAATGCAAGGATAGCTTGGAGTGCGCCATCGCAATGTTCGATACAACTCTCGCGTGCTCTGCACGTATCGCAAGATCTTCTGCATCAGGCCAAAGACCGCCCTTGCCAATGACGGTTTGTATCGCGAGGCCCGTCATTTCACTGCCTGGAGCAAGCCGCGACAGGTCGAGACCTACTATCTTGATGGCCCTGCGCGAAAGGTGACTGGCCAGTCGTCAGTACCTATCGGCGACATGATCCTATCTACGCCGGATACTGCCGTGACTTGTGAGTCTTGCGAGGAGATGTTTGTTCCTCTGAACCCATCTACGTTCGCTGGTCTCAACGGTGCCGAGATCATTCTCAACTCGAGCGCCTCTCATGCTGAGCTCCGAAAACTGCGAACTCGACTTGAGCTTATCGCCAACTCTACCAGAAAGTTGGGTGGAATTTATGTCTATGCCAATGCGACAGGTGTTGATGGTGATGCTCGCATGATGCACGACGGAAGCAGCATGGTTATTCAGAACGGCGAAGTTTTTGCTCAAGGAAGTCAGTTCTCCCTCGCATCTGTCGAGGTTACTGTGGCTACTGTCGACATCGAAAAAGTCCGCAGCTTCCGCAGCAGCATCAGCCGAAATGTCCAGGCTGCTGCACAGCCCGAGTTCCCTCGAGTCGAATGTGACCTCGTCCTATCACGACCTGCTGAGGAAATCTGGTTGTCCAACCGGCCGGAGATTTCCCCCGCTATCCAACTCAAGATCCTTGACCCTATGGAGGAGATTTACATGTCCACAGCCGTTTACCTGTGGCAGTATCTGACAAGAACAAACTCTCCTGGCTTCTTCTTGCCACTTTCTGGTGGTCTTGACAGCTCGAGTGTGGCGCTGTTTGTTTATGGCATGGCTCGTCTTGTCATGGTTTCGATCAAGGCTGGCGAGAACACCACACTCGAGGCCCTGAGACGGGTCACGGGTGACAAGGAGTTTACTCCTACTACACCCCAGGAGATTGTTGGCCGCCTTCTCCACACATGTTATATGGGAACGGTCAACTCGTCTGAGGAGACCGAAGGAAGGGCCAAGAAGCTCGCAGAGGTTCTTGGTTCTTACCATTCGACTATCAAAATCGACGAGACCGTGGCTGCCAACGAGCTCATGGTTGAGAAGGCGCTCAGCTTTAAGCCCAAGTACCAGGTTGAGGGTGGTACTCGGGCTGAGAACCTGGCCAAGCAGAACATTCAGGCTCGCAGCCGTATGGTGATTGCTTATTCTCTGGCCCAGTTGTCGACCACTGCCAGAGCTCTTCCTCGAGCTGGAGCAGCTCTTCTTGTCTTGGGATCCGGAAATGTTGATGAGGTCAGTAATGTCATCTATGGGTTCAAGTCTCCGTTGCTAACTATACGTAGAACCTACGTGGATACTTTACCAAATATGTAAGTTACCCGGGCTAATCGATAAATACCTTGGAACTTGGCTGATAATTTGATAGGATGCTAGCTCGGCTGATCTTGCACCCCTTGGCAGCATCTCCAAGAACGATGCCAAGGATTTCCAGCGATGGGCTCGAGTCAACTGGGACCTCCCAATTCTCACCGATTTCATCGAGGCGACACCTACTGCTGAGCTGCTGCCGCTCTCTGCAGGTGTGCAGGACGACGAGTCGGAGCAAGAGATGGGTATGACATACGAGGAGCTGTCTGTCTTTGGAGTAGGTTACCATCACTTCCCCTGAATGTTCTGGATGCTAATAGTGTAGATCCTGAGAAAGGTTGACAAGCTTGGACCGTGGTCCGCTTACCTGCGACTTCTGAGCGACTGGAGTCACCGTCCTGGCTATGGCCCACGACAGATTGCAGAGAAGGTGTTTAGATTCTACAGATTCTACCATCAACCGCCACAAGTCGACCATCATCACGCCCAGCATCCACCTCTGCCCTTACAACCCCGATGACAACCGACATGACCTGCGACCCTTCTTGTATGTGGTTGACTGGCCATGGCAGTTTGGCAAGATCAGGGCGCACGTGGAGCAGCTGGAGGCGAAGCTGACAGAGAAGAAGGATGTAGATTAGATTTTCATGGCCAAGGCGGCATAGAAGTGTACTCGTGAAATACTCAACTTGGAGGCTAGATCAACTTGCAGAAGATACTTGGTTAACATTTTAGACATCCACGATCTGCTGTCCTATGATATTGACCTCGTGTTTATGTGCATTCGCTTGTCTATCAACAATTGGCCAGGAGTTGCTGCACGCATTTATGCTAAATGCGGGGAGTAAATCCATGATGGGCTCTTTCGAGGCTGATTGAGGGGACATGCTTCATTTGACAACAAAGAGCACCTACACAGACGAGGATCTCTGTGTACACTGTTAGGATATTCCTTGAAAACAAAGCACCTGATTGATACAAAGATGGCTTTCATACGACCCTATGAGGCACGGGACTTTGACGCCATGACGCACATTGTAAGTCTTGCCTTGGTACCTCGTCGTCGTTCAATCTCACCCGTCAAAGTGCTGCGAGACTCTACCTCCAACGCTTGACGCGTCCAAGGGGGCTCACCACTTTGCGCCTCTTCTGTGGACGCACCCGTACACGTACCACTCGCCGTCTACGTGTCTCGTCCTGGACTCTGGTGACGGCACCGTCGTGGGTTACTGCATCGCCTGCCCAGACGTGCTCGCCCTCAAGGCCGCGTGGCCATCATACCTCGCTACCGTACCTCAACCAGAGATTCACCTCGACGAAGATGACGACGTCGGGAGACACCTGGCAGAACTACTCCACGACCCAGAAGCACTGCTGACAAAGGGCTGCGAGGATCTCATCCGACAGGGCACCCGGGCGACGCTGCACATTGACCTCCTCGACGAGTGGCAGCGGCGGGGCTGGGGAGGCAAGCTGATCTCGGAGGTGGTGGTGAGGCTGACGGCGGCTTGCGACGGAGTGTACGTTGGGATCGCGGGAGAGAATGACAAGGTAGTTCCCTTCTATGAGCGCATGGGGTTTCGGATCTTTGGTGAAAAGGGCCGAGAGACCATCTTGATGGTGAGGGAATTTTCCGGGGCTGGCGAGGGACGTTGATCGGGAGAGATCGGAGCAGGGGGTTTGAGGACGTGGGTTTCGTGGTGGTGGCAAAGGACGATGCGACAACAGAGGGTAATATGAACTGGCGTTGTGATTGGAGCGTTTATATCGTGGGTCTCGACAGAGGCTCAAGAGTCAAGCTTCGAAGCTTCAGCCGAGACGGTTCAACGAAGACGGCCGAAGGGATAGTAGGTACCAAGAGTGTGCAGTAGATCGTTCGAGAGAATTCAAGTCTGTTGAGAGGTTCAGCGTAATTCTTGCAATGGTGCCCCGTAGTAAAATTTTGCTAAGAAGATTCAGCAATACAGAACCAGTGTGTCAAAGATCGAAAGGCTCCATCAGAGATTCGGCCTTATTGTGGGCTTCAACAAGTCAACATGCTTCACGCAAACAAGGAAAAAAAGAATGCAGAAAAAAAAGCCTTGGTTTCTTTCTCTAAATCGAGCCGTCCAAAGACCGCGGGTATCGATACTATACAATCAATCATCCGTTGCGATTCATTTCCCTTTCGCGTCCCATCCCAAGGCCCAGCACCAGTAAAATAAAAGAAGAAACGCCCTATTGTCCGAATCCAAAAACCATTTGAGGACAGGCGTTGATTTCATTCTTCGGCGCCGTGCATACAATACAAGAAGAAGCCGCGTGCTGAGGGTGACGGTTGCTTTGACCCAAAGAAGTGTGAGAGCAACTGGGGGATGCGCCGAACTGACTCCGAAATTCAGGGTATCAAAATCGAATGACGAGTAAGAGAATTCCAGGTGAAAAATGGGAGCAAAAGGTGACGACAGGGTAGAAGTTGAAGGCTGAAAATTTCCCAGAGCGAAACCCGAATGCGCCAGTCGTACAAAGTCGTCGAGTGATGGTTTTGTCGTCTTCAAGATCGAGCGAGCGTGTTTAGACTCTCATCTCGAGGTGTTGGGGTGGAATCCATGATGCGAGGAGTTCGAGACGTCTAGAGGCGTGTTAGTACAGGTTCTTCCATGGAGTTGTAGGTGATGGGGCGCACCAAGGAGTATGGTCAAACAGTCGAGAGTGAGTCCATTATCATCGCCGACAAGACTCTCCCATGGGCAATTTAGGACATGGGGCAGCTAGGGCACTGCTTGTGGCCGCAGGCGGTGCAGGTGGTGCTGATGACAATCATGCCTCCACACTGGCAGCAGTACTCGTAGGCAGGCATGTTGGTGATGGGGGAGGTTGTTTTGGTGACAGTGGTGATTTTTTGTGTAAGTTGAGAGTGTAGAAGAGATGCTGTTGGCAAGTCTGTAGTCAAAGTGTGATGATGAGGAAAAGAAACCAGAAAAAAAGGAGGGAGAGAGGAGAGTTAAAATAGTCGAGAGGAAGGAGAGAGGAAGGAGCAAACAAACTCAGACTCATGCTTCGGAGGACGCCCCCTCCTCCTCTGAGGTCGGATGTCATGGACGGATGGACGGATCGGATGGGGGTGGAATCCACAGCCAGCAGCAAGGACAAGGACAAGCTCAGCCTTTCTCCCCGAGGGAAGATCTCACGGTGCAGCTGTACCCATCATGTAGCCTCAAAGTTTAGCCTCAGGCTCTTCTCTTACATGGGAATGGCTGGGCTTTGTCTTCCCACTTACACGCTGCACCCGCAGTTCCACCCTTGACACAAACGCCGAGCTGGGGGCGGGCCCCAGTTTTGGGGGGAAGAAGCTAAGCTAAGCTACCGTGAAGAGTGGGTGTGGTTCCAGGGAGGGTTTGATTGCTGTCGCCCACACACGAGAGAAAAGGCTCGTCTCCTACTGGGCAAGATGTTGAAGATGAAGACATATACTTTTTACAGAACGATTTCATTCTGGGGGTGGCTTGGATGATTATTCTCTCTCTTGCCTTGTACAGTAATAATAAACCTTGGGGGGGGCGTCTTCTCTCTCTCTGGGGGGTCCATTCTTTTTGTGTTGTCTGAGAGCTTTTTCGCCTTAAGCTTGACCTCTGCAGAGTGGACGCTCTCATTTCATTTACTCCTGGGTCTTGCAGAGAGAGCATCCACCCCCGGCTTCGCCTCATTTTTCTTTGTTTTGTTGGCGCTGCCACGGCCACGGTTTGCGGCTCGGGCTAGACCCTGGGCGTCATGGGCTAGGACCTCCCCCAGGCTTTTTTAGACGTCATCGTGGGAGTGACGACATGGGCAATGCCTGGGCTGGGCTTGAAAGGAAGAGACAAGGTGGCGAGGCTCTCCCATTGAGAGACACGATAATGAGAAGGAAAGAGGCATGAGACATGAGTGACGAGCAGCGGCAGTTGGGTTTCATCAGAGCCAATCTCTCCCGTCCATTGAAGATCCATGCCTCCAGACTCAAGCGCTCGATTTCTCTCCAGGCAAAAGATCCGCCTCAGCTCCATGGGTGCTTTCGGCCAATTCCATTTCCACGTTGACGGAGGCGCTAGAGATTTTACCCTTGGCCCTTGTCTCAAACCTCTGTCCAATAAATGTCCATGTCGACGTTCGCTTCCCAAATCGAGGCCCCCCCTCACCGCAACCAGTACGGAGTAGCTCTGGGGGAACCCACCATCAGCACACAGCCGAGAGTTGAACTCGGCTCTCTCTTTTGCTTGTGGACTTGAGCAGCTGTTGCCCGCATCTACACAGAGCGTAGCATCCCATCCGCAGCCGCACATGTGCATATGTATGTATGCACGTACTTGGTCCAAGAAGAACGCCAAAGCGACGCCCCCCGACCCACGCGGAAGGAACTCCAGCTCTTCCGAAAACGACTACGACTCGAAAAGTGATGCTGCCTGCCTAACAGACACCTTTCGCCTCGAACAAACCCCGTCATCATCGTCAGACCGTCCGCCCGCTCTCTGACAAGATCGTCGTCGAACAAGAGACATTGCCCATCCAGAGGGTCCCCTCCCTTTCCCAGGATGTTTGCGGGGTAAAACAGCACCAAGCCCAGTCACAGAAAGTCAAACCACCACAAGTCCAATGCCGAGGGTGAGAGACGGCCGTCAGTCACTTTTTGTCTGGCGCCAGTGGATTGGATTGGTCCATCTGCCGATCTAACCCCCTTACTCACCCCGGATTTTCGCCTCCTTGATCTCCCGAAGTGAAGGAGCCTGAAAATCAACAGAAAAGCGCACACCCCTTCAATGCCCAAAAGCTGTGTCTCGCTTGCGCATTCCTCCCCTTCTGCCTCGGATCTCCCCTTCTGCCTTGGATCTCCCCATGGCTGCGCACTACGCTACGTGCGTGAAGGGGCCTCACTAGCGGGAACGGGATGACGCATTGCTGTCGGTAATAGCAAGACAAGGACTCATAGGAGCACAGGCGGGCGACGAATCGGATGCCGCGAGAGGCACAACGGCCTGCCTCTGGCGCCTGCGGCCATGCCCCCAGGACATCCCTAGGGTCCTCTAGGGTCCCTCTGCGATGGGCCGGCGCAACGCTGATCTGGGCTCTGCGTGCTCTGGACCACCCCGGGCGAGGACAGACATGTGCTAGAGCGGCGCCAAGCAAGCAGCCCCCCGCGCCACCGGGCATCGAGTTCCACCAAGCCAAGGCCAGCCCATTATGAAACAGTATGGGGTAAAAGTGTCGAATTCGATATCTCTCGCCTGTCACCGTCGAGCATTTACAAAAAAAAATGCTGCAGGGGGTGCCTTGATCTCCGGCCCAAGGTTTGTGGTGGTTTGCTCGGAGTTATGATTCGGGCAACAACTCCATTTCTCATGGGTTCTGTTGGTTCTCTGCAGTAACGCCGCCGGTCTTTCGGGCGAGTAGAAGCGAAGGGGCTCGGCGAAACACGCCGAAGGCAATGGCGGCAAAGAGAGGCATTTTGTTGTGGCTGAATCTGTGGTGATGGCTGTTGGTCGTGGTGGTGAGGGTTGGGTTTCACATGCGCTGTTGGTGCCGTTGTTGCACGTGGAGGCTAGGATACTTCTCGTTGGTTGATTTCAACGCCGACTGGTCCGAATAGCGAGCATAGGAAAAGTAAACATCACCAGTTCCATAGTGTGGTGTTGTTAATGGCTCATTACTCTGCTGTATTACTGTTGCGAGAATATATGCCCATATTTCTTTTTCATTAATTCAGGTTTATTACCGCGTAGGTCGGCTAGATTAACCTTGTATTTTTTGTGTCACCAAGAAATCACCAATGCAACGCAGCTCGCTCCTGCCCTTGCCCTGTCAATGCAGCAACTCCTCGAACGCCCCAACTCCAGTTTTTTCCCACCAGGCCCCCCCATGCGTCGCCTCAACATTCACAAGCTTGCATCTCACTCCCAATGAAGCCCCTCAGGTCTCACTTCTTGCAGGTCCGCGAAATCCCGATCGTTTCCTCCTCCGCTCATCGGAGCCCCCGTTCAACGTCCGTCCAAGTCAAGTGTCTGAGGTCAAAAGTCAAACACCCCTGGCTGGAGGAATCTGGTGTTGAATCTGCTGCCTGCAGCTCGCCCCTGAGGAGCCTCCACCATCTGGAAGTCACCGGCGGTGTCGAACGCGTACGAGGGCGCTGGCTGGTTGGCGATGACGGTGTAGGACTGCCCGTGGGCCTGCGGGCGCTGGAAGATGCTGGTGTCGCTCGACACGGGAGCGATTGTTCGTTGGATCTCTTGGCGGACGATCTGGCGGATCGTGGAGGGGAGGTCGACAAGTGCTCGACTGTGTTCGGCAAGTGCTTGATTGTGTTTCCCTTGTTGTTCGGTGATGGAAGAGATCAGCTTCGTGGTGGTCTCTGTTGGAGGAGGTGAGGTCTGGGTTCCGAAGTTGCGGGAACTGATTATTGGCAGACGTGTAGTTACGGCCTCATCAATTCTGGCTACTCGGGCTGCGAGAGCCTCGTGTTCGGCCTTGGAAACCGTTCGCTTGGGTGGGTGCTCGGTTGGGAGGTCATCGGCTTGTCTCTTCAGCCCCTGAGCGGCGGTGGAAGAAGCACGAGGCGCGATTTGGTCGAACTCGATTGAAGGCAGGATAGTCTCCTGCTTGACCTTGGGTGCCTTCGGGGGTGTACGAGGCGTCTCTGGCGAGCCTTGCTCGGTCGAGGCGAGCCTATCCTTCAACTCCCTGATCGCCCACTCTCGCAGGCCGTGGCTAGCAAGCGCCGTGCGGAAGTTGGAGGGTGTGTTGCTCGAGTAGCAATCAAAGATGGCCAAGACGGCGACGGCGTCCTCAAGATCAGGACGGGCACCCTTATTGGTCAAGGCCAGCCAACCGATGAAGTTCCTGATGAAGCCACTCTCCCTCCACCTCTTTGGCCGGCTGATTTTGCTTGATCTGACCTTTGCGATGACCTTTTCGTACAGTTCGGGGTGTTTCTTGGCCTCCGGGAGGATGCAACGGATGATACGCTTTTCCTCCTTGCGCAAGGCCTTGAGGATGTCGGTCGCGGCCGAAGCCTTCGAAGAAGTCTTGGGGCCTTGGGGGCCGAGTCGTTGTGGCCGGCCTCGGCGGTGTCAGACGGTTCAGAGGACATCGTACGAAGGAGGCGTGGTGTGGATGAAGGAAAGGTTGAAGGGTGAAAGAAGAGATGGAGAGGTTGAAAAAGTGAGAGATTTGCTTATATACTACGGGCTGTGGTTCCAGTGAATCACTGTCAAAGGCTTCAAGCTGCCTCCTTCCTCCTTCCTGTGGACACTCGAGCGAGCGTTCAAGCGCGCGAGACGCTCCAACCGCGGCCTCGGCGGCCTTGTTAGGCGCTGTCCAACCCGTCTCCTCCTCAATCTAATCTAAGGCTCGTACCACTCATCCTAAATACCGACGAGTTGGTCCAAAGAATCTAAGGATCTTGGACTGAGCCTGATCATAAATAATCTAAATCGGATCGTAATATTTGATGATGCTCAGGAACGTTTGGATCCACGCACGCACGCCTGATCGGCGGGTGGGTTAGGGTAGCGTTGGGTATAAGGCACGCCAAGAGCAACATGATCTGATGCATCAGAAACATACCATCTTGGCTCGAGGTGAGCCACCAGTTGATTTATGCCAATGCATGTATTCTCGATTGTTTCTTGGTCATGTGTAGTAACATGAGGCCACAAGTGGTGTCAAGGATGCAGCAGATCGCGGGGCGAGGCGACGAACCTCGGGATATAAAAGTGTGGTATCCCCTCAGTTCACGACCACAGATTAATGTTCTTTGTTCTTTGTTGAGTATTATTGAACATTTCATCTTGCTTATTTATATCAAGCATTGTTTTCTATAAGCTCTGACCTCAAAAGGTTGACGTCAAGTACACTCTGCGATACCTCGCCCGTCGACGACCTCCCGCATCACCCGCCAAAATATCCAACATGGCCCGTACCATTAGACTTATCGAGCCGACAGGCAAACGTCGGCCTGGCTCTGCATCTGCCAGAAATTCTGCCTCCTTGACCCGCCAAGGAAGCGCACAACGGCACCCGCATGCCACCCCGCCTGAGTTTGTATGAACCATCACCGACCTTCACCTTGCAAAAAAAAATATTTCCCCCGAGGCTCTCCTTAACTCGACCGTTTTTGAGCTTGCTCTACAGTCACAAAGTCACGGATCCCCAACGAACTCTCTAGGCAGCCTGTACAGCAAGAATCTTCTAGGCTCTGCCGCCCTACTCCTAGCACTGCATCCGCGCTCAGCACTCAAGAACAACAATACGACTCCTCGTTTTCTCGAAAACAGCACGCTCCCGAAGCCCTTTGTTTACCCACGTCGACGACGACCTCATTTCTTATTTGGCTGTCTACCAAAACACTTGCTACGACTCCTCTGCAAGATGGCTTCTGCTCGCAAGATCCGCGGTCTCGAGATGCATCCCGACAACAAGAATCAGTTCTTTTTCCGCCGTGCCAACGAAGGTGCTGTGGCTCTCACCTTCACTATCCCGCGCCGACACAAGTCGCGCCGCGATCTGGACGACAGCATCGTCCAGATTACCAACCTCCTCAGCCAGGTCCGAAAGGAGATGACCATCATGGCCGCCGAAGGGCCCCTTAGCACCGACGCCCTCGGCGACCTCGTCGAGGAGGCCCGAACCATGGTGAAGGGGGCAGTTTTTGGTATCACTAGATTCTACCATGACCGTGAGGAGGGCCTCCGCACCGCTCGCCAGCGCGAGTACGCCCTGCTCCGCCAGGAAGGCCGTGGCTGTTTCCTCTACCGCATTCACCACGCCCTAATTACGATTCGCTACGACTTCGAATCCCACGCCTCGCAGTTCCTCGCGAGCCGCGACTCTCGTATCGCCAAGCTTCATGATGCTCTCCACAAGGTTGAGGTCCAGAAGCTTGCCCTCGTGGCCCAGGGAGGCACCACCCCTTACTAGGCGTAGGGGACCGCCTAACTACGGCATCACTCAAGGAAATCTGTCACTTTTTGTTTTCGCCATGTTTTTCGACACGAGGGACGATATTATGCGACACCACCGGGGTTGGTCTGACTACTGGGTCATCGAGGGGGGGGGGGTTATCGGTTTCTGTTGATTTTCGGTATGGCAAGGCACGGTACTGGAGTTTGGGGGGATATGGAACCATCTGAGCATTCGCTGCGGAGTTTGGGACTGGAATACCCGGAGTTTGGAGGGTTGATTAACGCCTAGGGAAGGGAAAGGCAGTGAATGGACGATTTGTCCTCTTTGATTTGTATCTAGTGCAGTGTTCACTGGTCCTTGGTTCCCAGCGGTGAACATGGTTCCTACGACACTGCCCTCTTTCACGAACATTCAAGGGCTTTTCATTTTTGCAATCTTCCCAACCCTTGCTGCTAGATCTTCTCGTGACGTGTGGACTAACTTGTCCGTAGTTAGGGCTTGGGATGTTTATGTGTTCCTGGTTGCTGGGTCGTCACAGATAACGGTTGAGGCTCAAACCTTGATCCGCAGACATGCCAACTTTAACCATGTGTCTGGTTCACGGGAGGAACGTCAGTCTTGTCAAAATGCTCGTGGAAAACTTTAACCTGGCCAGAATCTGACTCATTTGGGAGCACGCGCTTAGGTGGGTTGGCGTGCTGATGCGCAGGCCATGAGGCTACGACGTCACCAGGCATCACCACAGTAACGCTGAGGCAGACATAGCGTCAGAGTTTGTTCCGAGGAATATCCTCTGACATGGGAGCTGTTTGGCCTTTAATTCCATGCGCCGTTGGCTTGTAATAACTGTCTATTGAGACTATCGCCGAAGGGTTACTACGCGGCTTTGTTGGAATTCGAGGACTTGGGATGTCGTCGTCAGATAAGCATAGATAAGATAAGATGTGTCTTGGCAGGTCGGGATAGTCCGTCCCTGATCCTAGTCCAAACTATAACCCCATTGCAAAGAGGGACTCCCATTCGCCATCTACAGACCAGATGCGACATAAGATGACGGGAGGGCAGGCTGAAACCTGCCAAGGTGATTAAGCATTCAGCTCTAATCCATCGTGCGAATGGCATCCCGGACGCCTCCGCATTCCTCTCCACCTCATCCATGTCGATCGAGCTGGGGAACAAGCGCCCTGCATCCGCTAAGCCCCCCAGACCAACAACACGAAATGCAGGTGCCGTCTCATGATTCTAACCGCCGGCTGCGGGGGCGTGATGAGGGGATGTGGCTCACGGAAGTCATCAACGTTGGGTGACTGAGCTTGCGTTTGTTCCTGTGCGCTTTGGGCGTTCTTGAGATCGAGCACGACCTTTCGCGACACACGCCTCCCATTCACAAAGTCGAAAATCTACTCGATATCAGATCATCACGCGATGGACCGCACCAGGCTTGCGGAGAATGGCATCTTTATCGAGGACTGCGATGGAGGCTGCGAGCTGCTTCCTCCCCACGTCGAGTCGCTCCAAGACGCGCTGCTCGACTTTCGAAGGACTATCCCAGACAAGTTCGGATTCACCGAAGAAGAAATACTCCAGCTCCTCGACGAGGACGCTATCAATGCGCGCGACGACATCCCCAGCGATGACCGCGCCGAGATCTCGGCGGACTTGGAGTTTTGTACCGGCATCAAGGAGTTGACGAATCACCTTGCCGAGGCGGGCCAGCTTGGGATTGGCGCGTACAGCGAGGATGACTGGAAGGTACAGTTTGAAGAATTGCTTCTTGATACGTTGGTGGAGGAAGCCCAAGTTTGTGAAGGAGACACGAGGCAGTGAGTCTGCGGTGCCCGGGTACGAAAGGCTTGATTTACTGACTGTTGCAGAACAGCACGTGCAAAGTTCTACTACGACTCGTTTCAGGAGTAAGATATCTACTGTTGATCTTGCTTATCTGTCTGGCCGCTAACGAGCTATGTCAGGGCACGAGATCGGCCATGGACGTTATTCGGACCAGACGGCTCTGAAGGAACGCAAGGTGATCTGCCAGAACCGAAGCCAGCATGGGTTGCGCATTTCCCCGTCTACGTGATCTCGCCGGCAGAATACAACCATCAGCATAGCGGTCTCCAGCAATTTGCCTCTAGTCACTCAATCGTTGATAACTTTTCGCAAGTAACCCTCGAACATCTTGCTGGTCATGGACTGCAGCCGAGTGCCACGGGAGTCACCAAGACTGGACGAAGGGGGGCGACCTTGTCCTCGGAGTATGTGCTCTTCCCGTGGCTGATTGTCGAACACATGAAGGATGAGTACAAGGGCAATGCGGAGCTTTGCTATAGCCACGCAGCAAATGCTGGCGCGGCTGCACTGAGAATGCTCCAGAACTTGTCCAGGCACGACAGCCAGTCTCTTGGGGATATTCCGCCTGTGGTGACAATGACAATCAGGCGTGATTTGGTTCGTGTCTGGATCATGCATTCATCACATTCTAAAGGCACTTGTGTAAGTAGGATTGGCTCATGGCTTCCAAGTTACTAACACGTATCCGTCATGTAGGAGATGCAAGTCATCTGGAGGGGCTCCTTAACCCGCATCGTGGACATCCTCGAGCTACAGGCAATTCTCCAAAACTGCCAAACCTGGGCGACTCGAGTGCTACGGCCGTGGATCTCTAGGCAGATTGACCTCTGGAAACAGCAGTGTCCAGATGATTGCCCCAGACCGTTCGACGGCTCTCTTAGACGCCGAGCTGCGCAGTCCAGAAACACGAGTAATCGCTCAACACACGACGAGAACGCCCCCGAGAAGGAATCAGACAATAACCAGAACAAAGACGCGGACATCAGACAGATGATAAGGGAAGAACATGACCGGCTACTAAAACAACTGTTAAAGGACCCAGTCGAGACAAAGAGACCGACCCGATCGATAGGTACGCAAACTAGTCCCGATGACGACAGACACCCCCTGGAGAAGTCGGCCGTGCGGTCAGTGACCTTGAACCCCACGAGGCCCTTTCCTAGTAGGAAGATTTTGGATCCGAAGCCACGACTTGCCAAGAAAACTGCCCCTTCTGGGCCTTCCCTACCTTCCGACAAGGAGGAAACTTCACCAGCGAGCATTCGACAAGAGAAGCATGACAGACAACGACAAGTCAGTAGCGTCGATATTTTCAAGAATAGGACGAAAGTATATGGTGCAAATCGCATATGTATAATTAAGCTGCCCGATGTCTCGTCCGAGGAGATTTTGGCGCAGAAGCCATGGCTAGGGGCAAAGAAGAGTTTTGAAGTTGAGAAGCAGACCGAGACGGCGTTGACGCAGAAGAGCCAAGAGAAGGAGGGTGAAGTGGAGGAGAATAAAGTTGAGAAGGACAAGGCTGAGGAGCAGGACGACACCGAAACTCGTGATAAGGATAACGAAACTGAGGGGGGCGAAACCAAGGCCAAGAGCACTTACAACAAAAACGAGAATGGGAACAACGACGAGGAGGGCAAGAAAAAGAACCAGCATCATCACTAAAAGAAGGAACAGAAGTAAGTGTAATGAGGCTCTTACGTGGAGAACAAGAAACGTGGCTGACATTAACTAGGAGACCGATACGTGCTCAATTCTAGCGACCGACGATAAAGCAGATCCGCCAATGGACACAACTGGAGCTGTACCGATTCCGGCGGAGGAAGACGCGAAAGGGGATTCGAATCCCGAGCCGCTGACATCTCCAAAGGAATCTTCTACATATACCACAGAGACGACCGAGAACGAGAGATCCAGTGAGATTGCCAAGAAAGAGAACCCCGAAGAGAGTATCGAGATCGAGCGAAACGAGGAGATTCCCAAGAAGAACTTTGACGAAATTATCGAGAAAGGCAACTCCCAGGAGGTGGAGAAAGAAGAGAAAGCAAATCCTGCAGAGATTATGGAGGAAGAGAAACCTGAGGAGGCCATCGAGAAGGAGATCTTCGAGCCGAGTACCAAGCACGAGAACTCCGAGAAGACTATCGAGAAAGAAGACTCAGGCGAGAGTGTGGTCAGGGAGAAGAGCGACCAAAACCCCGGGAACATGCCAGCCAGGCTTCCGCTACCGACACCCGAGCCTGAACCAGCAGATCCTTTATTGCCTAATCCGCCGGCACCAACTGAGCAATTGGTCTGGCGCAAGGATTACGGCAAGAACAAAGACGACGATCACGAGGAATTGGATCAATCCACTATCAAGCAAGATACACTTCCCAGAGATGGACCGGCCAACCCCCCGCGAGCAGATACACCGAAAACCTCCAAAGCAGTCAAAGGTATGCTTTCTCCTCCCGCAGAGACGAAGCCATCTACCGTATTCGACGCGACACAATGGACTCACACAAGGTTTGCGTTCGGCTCCTCGGGCGATTCGAAGGAGCCGCCTTTTACATTCAAGATGAAGACGGAGGGCAGTGCCGAGGATCCAAGGAACTCTTCAATACTCAGAACTCAGGCGAAAGATGCCAGACTCTTCAACTGGCCTAAAGGAGACGACGACGAGGACGGGCCTGCGCTTTCAGAGAATCCCCGGCCACCTAAACTGATCAAAGGGAGCGGGAGTTTGGCGCGGACAAGAGACGGATGATAAAAGGCGGAGGAGAGCCCGAGTTTCTCAAGACTCCCGAGTCCAACACAGGATCAAATCCTGGACCAGGCAGCGAGGGCTCTCAATCTGGAGGCGCCGACTCTGAGTAGTTCGAAGGGGACCGACAAGACTCCCTAGTCTAGGCAAGATGGGAGCTCGGGAGGAACCCTGTCCAGGAAAAAAGCTGGCGGTTGACCCCGGAGCTTCAGCCCAGTGCCGGCGCTGACTTCTTCGGTTTGGTGTCCTTTGCGCCTTGTTCGATAGTCTGAATGAATATGAAACCTGACCTTCCAATCGTCATCTTGTCCGCGAAAAACCGGGTTGTCAGGGGCAAAGTGTCAAGCTTGAGCTTCCGGATACCGGCGAGAAACCATCCAGGGCGCCGGGACGAATATTGAAGTTGAAAGATTTTCGAAGCCAATGCCGTCAACTATGACTCCGGGTTGTTAACACGAATGACTGCGCTAACTGAATTCTCCCAAGCCCGGCTTGGTGATGTCAACGACGGGCCACGCGACCCCCGAAGGATTCGCTCACAGTATCGAGACAAGACGAATTAATCTGTTAACCAACATCTTCTGTTAGTCTGTACACATCTGTTAGTATGCAAACCCGACATCCGAAGGCTGCGAGTTGTTGGTTAGTCCTGATAGCACGGATGTTGTGGAAGCAACGCTGCCATGACAGAATAGGCAAGTATTTGGACCAGCTCTTATCTACCGGAGGCTGAAAGAGACTGCCGTCCAGTCGTTCGCATGCTCTCTATTTAACATGAACCACCCAAACTACCGGCATCCGGCACTGTCCACGGTGGAAGAGGGGATATCAAGAAATTGCGTCTTGGCTGCCTCTTACGGTCTAGCGTCCTCCGGCATCCGCTCCGCCCGGTTCCGGCCACGGGCCATTACAAGGAGCGCTGAGCCCGGCTGCAACCAAGCAACGTACGTACATACTGCAACTCCCCCTCCTAGACCACCAGACACACTTATTACCTTTACTAGGAAACGTGCTCATCGTTCGACTGATGAGCATGCGCGCCCTGTTGGTCAATAATTGTGGTTTCTGGCCCCTTGCTGCCGATTCCGCTGGCCCCTAGGCGCTTTGCTTGCTTGATGCTTATACGCCGACCCCTTGCTTGGTCGTCTGGATCCCCTCAGTTGCTCCCGTCTTGCTTTCCCATCCTCTACAGCGCCCCATGGCTCCCGGAGGCAGTAAAAAGGGCAAAAACGTACGATCCGGACCCGTTGCCGACAAGCCGTGCCACAACTGTCGCCGGCGACGGCTTCGCTGTGACCGTCTGGTCCCACACTGCGCCAAGTGCGAGGCCAAGGGCGTCGAGTGCCTTGGGTACGGGCAGCTCTTTCAGTGGACGGGCGCCGTTGCGTCTCGGGTAAGCTCGCCGGCCAGCAGTCGAGCGCCGCCCTGTATACCCCGGTGAGGGGTGCGGCAGCCCGCTCGAGAGCCTCAATATCTTCCGTCTCGTCCCTCTCCTCTGCCTCTCCTGCCTCCTCATCTGCTTCCTCCGCCTCGTCCTCCGCCGCCTCGCCGTCTATTCCGCCGTCATCGCCGGCTGCCTACGTTGCTCCGAGTCTTCCTGAAGTCAGAGAGGTTGAGGAGCTGACTTCAGACAACTCGGACACGCCAGATGCTGAGTCGGAGTTTGACTTCTCTCATGATCATGCAACCCCCGTAGCGAGCTGTGACACGCAGCTCGTCTGTACCACGGCATCCAGCCATGCCCTGGCCTCGGAGGCGTCGACGTCGACGCCTTGGGTGCTTGTCGATCCGCTCTACCAAGACATCACGAGCAACCACAGGCAGTATCTCGCTTATTGTGCGCAACCCTTGGCCCCCCTCTTGGAAAATGAGAGACAACAAGTGATCAACAGAGACATGGCTGACCAGCTCTTGCAGTCGATGCGCGGCTCAGTCGAGACTTTGTAGCCTACGACGTGCCCGACAACCCGTTTCGAAACCTCCTCAAATTCACTCAGGCCCACCCTCTCCTCCGTCAAGTCATCATCGCCGCCTCGGCGACACACATGTACAACCGCTCTCGGCCCTGGCTGGCCCCGGACTCTCTCGACAGGGGGCTAGGCCCCAGGAACCTCCTCATGGACGCCCTCGAGGCCAAGCATCAGGTGTTGCGCATGCTGCCGTCGGCCCTGCAGAGCATCGAGTCAATCGGAGGGGACATTGTGCTCGCCGCTATCTTGTTCCTCATCAATGTTGAGCTGATCGAGTCTGGCAAGCACAACTGGAAAGCTCACTTTGACGGTGCTGGGAGGATTATGAAGCTGCTGGGACCAGTGTCGGATGTTGACGAGAGTCTAAGAGATTATATCGTGTCCGACTGCTTCATGTGCGTCATGAATCTTGCTCTAATTGACTCAATGAGCTGACAATTACTAGCTACTATATCCTAGAGTCCACATTCCGGCCCACGCCCACGGACTCGCACTCGTACTTTCAGTCGTGTCAGGCGTTGGACATTCTTGGGAAGACGACCAACAGCTACTATTGCTGTCCACCCCAGCTCCTTGAAATCATGCTAATAGCTTCTCGACTCTCTAATACGAGACACGACGATCTTGTCTCAGCTGATATGGTGACGGCGGCTGGAGCAGCCCTGCTGGATCGAGCTCAGAATTTTGACGTGCTCCCTTGGGCACGACAAGTCAACAACATTCCCTCTACCGAGCCGGATCCAGTCTTGAGTCGATTCCGAGTAGCATCCTCTCATCGCCTGGCAGTGTGCCTCTACATCCTCCACGCGATACCCTCCATGCAAGCCTGGGTGGGCGAAGAACTGGCCGACACCATCTTTGACGAGCTTCACCAGACGCTATGCACGATACCCGACGACGATACCAACTTTAAAGCCACGACATGGGTGACTTTTGTGTTTGGAGCGTGCGCCAAGACGCCCGAAATGAAGGAGTGGGTGACGGTGCAGATCAAGAAGCTGATGCTCGAGTCTCCCTGGGGATTCCTCTACGCGGCGAGGGATGCCCTCCAGATGCTGTGGGGAGTTCAGGCCGAGGGCACACAGACGAAGAGCTGGGTCCAGACGTTGAGGGATCTACACATGGACTTCTTGATTGTCTGATGTTGTGGCTTGGTGAAGGCTATTGGGGATGATCTGTCTTGTGAGCATTGAAACTCACTTTGCAAGCAATTTGCCACCTTCTATTGGTGGTTAACGACGTTATTATACCCTGGACGATGGATTGGCGTGGGTAAGGTTTGGGGGAGTACGGTTTTGCCTTGATCGGTCTTGGGAGCTTGATTTGAGCAATGGCTATTGAGTTGCATTCTTGAGAATGCATGGCTAACTAAGTGTACAATAAGTTGAACGAATAACGAAACTATTTTATATTTTAACAATCCAGCAATTTTGATCGGCAGGCTGGCCATCGTCCCCTTCTGTGATCGAGTTCACATGCCCTGGCCTCTCGTATGAGCTTCAGCCTAGGCCTTGCGGTTAGGATATCGATTCTATACTTGAACCTCAGCCTGAACTCCCTCGTTCCACTCTCCCTCCCTCTGGAAGGACTGTCGTCGGAAATAGATGCGTTTGGCCCACTTCCAGGCCTCGGACAGAGTCATGAAGACAATGACGTCTATAAACACGACAGCCCACTCCCAGCTGATACCCGTGTGCTGGAAGACCACGTGGTTCAGCTTTGGGATATAAAGAACGGGGAAGACAGTGAAGAAGACACCAAAGACGGCCCAGAACAGGAACTGGTTGCCCCAGAGATGAGCCAGCCAGGCCTTGAATCCATTGGGCATGTAGAAGAGCGAGCGTCGGAAGTCGATGAGGCCCCAGGCGAAGAGGAGGAAGATCCAGGTCATGGTGGTGAAGCAGGTGGCTCGGGCGCGGTACACGGCATCGCAGGCCTCTGAATAATCGCTGTTGCAGTTCTCGCCTAGGTTGCCGTCGCTGAAGCCAAAGATGACGATGGTGAAGGAGCCGAGGACGCAGCCGGCCATGATGGTGCCGTAGACGACCATATCGACGAGGAACTCAGGGGTGAAGACGCCGTATTTGAGCTATCTATGGTCAGATATTGGACTTGAAAGAAAAGGGGGAAGACTTACGTTCTGAGGGGGTCGGTTGAGGATATCGGGGACAGCCTTTTCGAAGCCAAGGCCAGTCTCACAGAATGCACCAGTGCCCATGAGCATCCAGATGATCTCGACGGGTGTGAGTTGATACACTGAGACTCCGTTCTTATCCTTGAAAGCGAGGCCAGCGAGAAGCGTCACGACAAAGCCGATGTTGGCGGCCAAGACGTGTAGGATAAACTTTTGGATGTTGTCAAAGATGCGGCGACCTTCCTCGATGGCGTTGAGAATAGACGTAAAGTTGTCGTCGGTGAGGATGATGTCTGATGATTCCTTGGCCACGTCTGAACCAGTTCCCATTGCGATTCCCACGTCAGCTCGCTTCAGACTCGGGCTGTCGTTGACGCCATCACCAGTCATGGCGACATAGCGCTGACGACGATGCAGAGCCTCAATCATCCTGACCTTTGTGCTCGGGGCACAGCGAGCTACGACAAGAGGGAGCTGGGGCATATCATCGATCTGGGCGTCGGTGAGGGCGTCGAACTCGTGGGCAGCCATCATCATGGTCTCAGCCACATCGGCAGGGAGCAGCTGAGTCTGTTCAGGAGAAGGCAGGATACCGACGTCGATAGCGATGGCGCGCGCAGTCTGAGGATGATCTCCCGTGAGCATGTGGACGACGATACCGGCACCTTGACAAGCGCGAACACTAGGAAGAGACTCTGGGCGAGGAGGGTCGTAGATGCCGATGAGACCTCGGAAGATGAGGTCTCGCTCAAAGAGGTCGCGGTTGGGAACTATGTCGTCGACAAACTCGGACTCGGAGACGATGCGGCTGTTGATCTTGTGGGCGAGGGCGAGGACACGGAGACCTTGGCTTGCCAGAGCTTCCATGTTGAGGTGGATGCCTTGGCTGATCTCTGAGGTGAGAGGCTGGATGTTGTCGCCGATGGCGATGGACTTGCATGAAGAGATGACTCGTTCAACGGCGCCCTAGCAGATGTTAGTGACAAAAACAAGAGATTACGGTCATATACTAGCCTTGGTAAAGATATGAGTCTCGTTGGACTTGACATTGTGAAAAAGAACCGTCATCTTCTTCACATCCGAATCAAAGGGATACTCGGCGACATGCTTCCACTCAGCCTTCTGGCCCTGGGTAAGCTCCAACCTGTTCCAACCAAAACGACCAGCAAACACTTCGATAGCAATCTCAGTGGGAGCACCCTTGGCCTTCCACTCGCCCGGGTTCGCGGAGCTGCTGTCGCTCTGCTCGACGGTAGCCAGGTTGGCCAAAGACGCGGCGTTGAGATACCACTGCAAGCTGGGGTTTGAGGCCACCTCGTCGTGGGGAGAGATAGGGGACCCCTCAACCTTCTCCTCAGCAACCTGTCTGGGCTCGGAGCCGTCGAGAAGGACCTGACCGGCCGTGGGGTTGTACACCTCGCTCGTCGCCTCGACCGAGTATGTTCCACAGCCCGGAACCCATGCCTTTCGTACCACCATGCGCCCCTGGGTGATGGTCCCGGTCTTGTCGGAGCAGATGTCTAGAGGGGAAGCGGTTAGCCGTTTGGTTCGAACACGGTGCATGATAGAGAGACTCAACTCGTCACACCGCCCAGGGCCTCGAGACTGGAGAGGTTTCGGACAATGACATGTCGCTCAAGCATCTTCTTTGTGCCGGCTGCCATGGTCAGGGTCAGGACGAGCAGCAGAGACACGGGGATAGTTCCGATGGCCGTCGTGATGGCGTAGATGATGACATCCCTGCGCGAGTCGAAGCTGTTGGCCCCGAGCACGACGATGGCGCACACGATGGCGAAGACGAAGAGGGACAGGAACAGCTGCGAGAGCTTCTTCTGCAGAGGCGTGCCGACGGTGAGACCCAAGAACTCGCCCATCCAGTCGCGCACCGCGTCCCACACCTTGAGGGCTGCTGAGCGCTGGGTATCGTCACGGTACCCCTTGAGGTCGGCTCCGGTACTGCTAAGTGCTCCAGCGATGAGGCCGATCTCGGTGAACATGCCAGTGGCAAAGACTACACCGCGACCACGGCCTTTGGTGATGGTGGATGAGCTGTACACGACATTGAGACGGTCGCCAGGGCCGGTATCGGCATCAAACGTCAACTTAGGGATCTTGAGGATAGGCACCGACTCTCCAGTAAGAAGAGCCTCATCAGCTTCAAGGTTAACAGCCTCAATGAGACGAATATCAGCAGGAACCGAGTCACCAGTAGCCAAGTCGACGATATCTCCAGGGACGACATCAGAAGTCTGGATGGTGATGGTCTTGCCACCGCGAAAGACCTTGCAGTTGGGCGTGCCAAGGGTACGCAGAGAGTCGATGGTCTTTTCAGCCTGAAGACTCTGGAAGAAGCCGATAAAGATGTTGAGGATGATGATTCCGGCCAGAATACCTCCCGGGATCCAAGCTTGGATGCCGAAGCTCGCGGCTAACGCCAAAACAAGTACCTGGCTAGCCCGGCGGCCACTGTTAGAAGGTGTCACAATATACGCAAGGTTGAATGTAAGTCTAGCGTTGACGCACCAAAGTCATTGCGTTAAAGACCTGCTCGAGAAAGATCTTGACAGGTTGGACGCCCTTCTTTTGCTCCAGCTCGTTCGGTCCCATCTCCTCCAGCCGCTGGGCAATTTCTTCGGGTGCAAGACCTGTTGCTGCATTGCTGCGAAGTTCGTCGAGGACTTGCTGGCTTGTCAAGCTGTGGGGAGGTTGAGAAAGGGGCTTGTTGGACTGGCCCGAGACGTGCTCTCCCAAGACGGGAGCATGGACTGCTCGTTTGCCCATGGTTGAGAACTTGATTGATCAATACTTGAAAAGCTTCAATTAGTGACAGAAAGCTCAATGTCAATCGTTAGTCAAGGTGGAGAGGGAGCTGCCATTAAATAGTCGAGGATCGTCGAGTCAACGCAGCGTGCCGCTATTCCCCCACGTAACCCTGAGAGATCAGTCACTCGTCATAGTATGCATACGAAAGATCTTGCTTGGCCACCAACGATGACCCCAAACGGCAGGGCCGAAGACTTAAAATCGGAACAAGCACCATCGCCAACCTCTGGGCACTCGATTGCGCCTAAACTCTATGGGGATGCCAAGAAACAAATTAGTGGATCTTTCGAGTCAAAGACTAAACATGATTCGCCATCCCTCAAAAACCTGGAGATCAGCAACTGGCCCTAGCCACCTCCCGCCCGGTCCGTTGTCTTGCTTGCCCACGGGGAAGCATGTAACCAAGCAATTATATAACTTCCCAGTCCGGTCCATTGTCTTGCAATTGGGTAATAGAATGCTGAATACTCGGCCAGAGGGAAGGGTATGATCCAGTGAGCTTGTCTGGCTGTGAAATTAGGCTTTGTTGGAGATTGTGCCCTGGCGCTTGAGTACGACATTTTGACATACCGCTACTCTGGATTCTTGTACGTAATGATTTGCTCTTCAGTCTTGAAAACGATTTATGCTCGGTTTGCCTAAATGAGAGCCGAGCCATGACAGTGGTTCTGGGAATGTTCAATTCGAGAGTCGGCTATTAAGAAAAGTCGGTTCTGCGTAACTTGGAAACACGGTATTCAAACAGTATTACAACGTGCCATAGATCGAGTACCCCAACATCAATATAGTAACGCCAGCAACAACCTGTACATGCAAACACTCTAACCCTATAGCAACCAGGTATCTCCAAGCAACTACCACCTACCCATATTATATGGCCCAGCCATACATAAACAACCAATAAGAGAATAAACACATAGCCTGCAGTCAACGTCTCGCAGCAACCCTAGTCCCATTCTTAGAACACAACGCCAAGGCGTACAGCTCCATCCAATCCCTATCATCCCTCGATTCCAGCTGAGTATACGTCTGCGCCATCCTAGCCACAATGTAGTGTGTTTCCAGAAGCGCATACTGTTCTGTCATCTAAACCGTCAGCCTTGTACGACACGCCTCTTGAGTCAGAACTCACGCCCGATGCAGGCCCGGGCGCCGCCGTTGAAGGGGAGATATCCCCAACCCGGTCTCAGGTCCCGCCACCGCTCGGGAATAAACTCGTCGGCGCCAGGCCCAAAGACGGCCTCGCTGCGGTGCATGGCGTAGACGTTGTAGAACATGGCGGTGCCCCTGGGGACGAGGAGGGGGGACTGTCCGTCGGCGCCGCCACCACGAGGGATGGTCGTGTCCCTGACTGCGACACGGGCGTTTGTGGGGATGACAGGATGCAACCTCAGGGCTGAGGACGTGTTAGAGGGCTGACGGTTGTAAGGAGTGGCTTGACTCACATTCGTTGACACACCACTTCATGTAAGTCATCTCCTTGAGTTGGTGAGCTGTGGGGGGTTCATGACCCGAGACGGAGAGGACTTCTTGTCGAAGCTTGGCAAAAATGCTTGGGTTCTTGGATAAGACAAAGAAGAGGTTGCTCAGTAAGCTCGAGGTAGTGTCTCTGCTTGCCAAGAGGATGTGGAGGATCTGATCACTTAGACCCTTGCGGTCCTTTGCTATAATCATCATGTCTGCCAAGAAATTACCCTCAGGGTTGTTGTCTTTCGAGTGTTGAAGAGACTCGTCAATAAACTTGTCGAGATACTCATAGACTCTTTTCTTGGCCCTCTTGGCGTTGAAGTTGAACTTGAGTTGGTGTAAGGGGCCTAGTTGCATCTGCTGGATGATCTCCTCGGAGCAGATCATGTAGTCATCGACAAACTGCTGCTCTCTGGAGTGGTCGCCTTTGTTACGGAGCATGCCTGTTGAGTGCCCCATGAGAAACTCTGTTGCAACGTCCATGGTAAGAGCTAGAAACAGGGGCTGAAGGTCAACTTCAGACCCATCAGTTGGAACATGACTTATAAAGGCTTGAAAGTTGCGCTCTAGAGTTTCAAGGAAAGGTGCAGGGTTTTCTTTCTTGAAGCTTCGTCTCAGAACAGTCCGAGCATGCTTCCATGTGTGTCCTGAGAGGACAAAGATGCCCCGGCCAAAGACATGTCCAATGACCGAGGTGCGAAACTCTGGAAGATCAAAGTCCTCAGAAGCAGTGGCAAGAATCTGTTTGAGATTCAGAGGGTCGCAGGTGTAAACACACTGCCAAGTCCACCTCTTTTCTACGTACGTGGTCCCCATCTCCTTGAACGCCGCCCACGTACTCTCGAGGTATCGCTCCGGGGCATTGCCGAACAAGACTCTGTACAGAAAGTCAAACCCGATGATGGGGTCTTTGACAGGAACTTTTCTCGTAGCTTCCCGGCAGCCTCGGGCCTGTGCGAGCCTCCATCTCCGCATGTATGTCTCAAGGGCGCGGAGGGGGAGCGGGACGAGGATAAGGACGACGGTGAGGACGAGGTATTGCTCGAGAAACTTGGTCAACAGCAGCCTCAGCATCTTGATGATAGACATAAGCAGGGCATGCTAAAACAAGAAGAGTACAAGGGTCGATGAGAGTGAAGGGGGAAAAAGAGGCTTGACACTCACTGGAGGTCCCGTGGTGGGCTTGGGGAGGTAAATGTAATGCCCTCGAATTATCCCCGACAGCCTGAATCAATGTCCCAGATCCGGGCCACAAGCATACGCCCCCTTATTGAGCCGTGCCAGCACCGAGCTGGCATCCATCCATTCCTCTAGCTTGCCGCTGCTGGGCTGTGCCGTGCCGTAGTTTTAGCCTGCCAAGATGCCATGGCTTTGAAGTGAGGCAGCTGATGCCACCTACAGATTCTCTCCCCGTAAAGGACTTGTATATCTCGGCTCCCTATCGTATCCAAAAACGACAACACCAAGGGGGCCATTGGGGTCCAGCTTAGAATAGGGTCCCCTGGACTATGCCTTGCCCCCACAGCCTTTTGAGCTGGCACTAACAATACCACCTGCGGTGAAACAAGAAAACAAGAAAGTGGCATCATGGGTATTCCTCTCGCCCTGAAAAAGAAAAAAAAAACAGAGAAGACGAGCTCCTAGGATGGAGACATGCCGTGTTCCTCCAGTGGCATCGGGACCTGACGTGCTCAGGGCAGTAGCTCGCAGATCTAAGGGGGGCATGATTTGTGCCTCGCTCCTGGGACCTTGTCAGCGTCTTCATTCCCGGCTGTGCTCGTAATTGCTTGGTTCCTAGATATAGTCAGCTGAATGTATTCAGAGTCTGACCAAGCCACACATAATGCCTCCTGTAGTGACACGCAACTGCGTCCTAGAGATAGGATTCCTTTTCCCTTCATGCTCAGGGGCGAGAAAAACCGGGAACTGACAGCCGGCTCGCCGGGATCCCAATGACAGCGCAGAGAGAGCACATGAACACACACACAACACGCAAGATCCCAGATGCGGCACGGTCCGAGACAGCGTAATTGATCATGAGACAGGGTCTACTAGAGGTCTGCCACCCCGGGGAGAAGTAGAGTAAAGAAAAGCTGTGCGCGGTGAGATTCCAAATTAGAGTCACTCCTCCGAAAGGTTGGACTAGATGGCCTACGTACCTGAACCTGAAAGACGGGGGAACTCTTGCAGACGCCACTGAAGAATCTCGCAGCAAGACTTTGATGTCATTCGTTGTCTTGAGCCGAGATGCCTAGAAATAGCCTATATAGCACCGAACTAAAAAGTCTTGGAGTCGTAAACGAGGCAGCCGACGAGGCAGAGATAGTTGTTCAAGCTACGGGTTTCTATCATTGGAAACAAACGCCCCGTTCATGCCTAGAGTATCCAGAAACCGGTCTAACCTGGCGTCGATCCGCTGTCCATGCGTATCTTGCACATTGCGACGGGGTATACGGCCCACAGATCCCCATGCTTGTATGCACGGCATCGCACCTTCACCGGAACGTTAAAGACACGCGTACCGGCGGCCCGAGACGGGACCTTGTCCCGTGTGTGTGGTATCTCCAGAACGGCAAATTCATAGATACCCCGCTGTTAAGTAGAATTCCTCAATCTACAGGTGAATTCAGGCTGTTGACGTCTATGAGCAGGGGTCATAGTAGACGGATCGATTGGCTTCTCCAGCAACGTACCCTTCGGTGGTGTTTAGCCTATAAGTGATCGACATGCTACAGCAGGGATTCACATCCTGTTGGTTTGTTTCCCTTCTGTGGCGCCGCCCTTCCCTTGTTCTTGCAGAACTTCAACGGCCTTCTCAAGCCTCTTATCATCAGCCCGGCGGGGACACACTTTCCACGTCGATCTTCTCATGTATCGAAAACGGTGACTTTGAATGTCTCAGATTGAGTTGTCTCAGTTGCCCACCACGGCCCTCCTCCACAAAGCACCTCGACGATCCTGCAACTTGGGGGATACCGGCGAGCTTCCCCAAGAGAAAGAGAGAGACAACTGCTACGAAGTGCGTGATACCCGGAAAAGACACGCTGTATGACGGGACGAAATAAATGCGCCTCCGCCGTTGGTTCCCAGGGCGAGTGGCTGTCGACTGGCACCGTCGATTGGATCGGGTGCACCACCTGTGCGACTGTCTCGACCTCGTCTCCGACGTGTACAGTGTCAGCATGGCTCGGGCGGCCCAAGCTGTCGGGAACCCTTTCAGATATGACAATCTGGAGTTGCATGAATCTGACATGGATACAAAAGCCCCCCCTAGCTAGAGGTAGTGTCAAGATGCTGCCTGCGAGGTAACTCTTGCGCCGGGGACCTTTCCTGTTGTCTATGGGTCATGTATCGTATTTAACCCTGCATTGTTCTCTCTCTCTTATGGGCATGAAATTTGCAGCTCATCATCCATCCATTCCTTGCTAGGCTTGTTTCAGTCGACAGCTGTACCACTTACACGCGTGCTCAATATTGTTTCTGATTCAGCCTCTTTTGTTTCCCATCTCATAAGAGCAAAAAGCTTACAGTATTTCTTGGTCATGGCGTCGGCTGTCTCACCATCTATCGAGACACCAGACCAGCAAGTGCAGATCTCAGAGGTCTTTGGCAGCCCTGTTCCCAACTTGCATCTGACCCTCTGGGACCTGTTCCTCAACGCTGCCACTCTACACCCACACCAAGACGCCATTGTGTCTCTGTGGCAGCCATGCGATTCTCCGAAAGATCTCCCCCGTCGAGCTCCCGATGGCAGTGACGTCTCATACCTCAGATGGTCCTATTCTCAACTCAGAGACAAGGCAGAGCGTCTTGCAGAGTCTCTTCAGATCTTGGGCTGTCTCCCGGGCATGCGACTGGCCGTTGTACTATGTAACTCGGCCGAATGGGGGCTTTTCTTTTGGGTGGCGGCCAAGCTTCAGATGGCGTTTGTGCCCATTGATGCAACCGTTGTCCAAGACTCCAAGGCTACGATCATTTCCGTTCGTCCACATGTGGTTGTGGTACAAGACGCAAAGAGTGCAACAGCCCTAGATTTGTCCAAGACATTTCTCTCAGAGCCAAGTCTCTGCATCTTATGCACGGGAGAAGAGGTTGACGGGTGGGTTAAACTATGCGATGTCTCAACTGTTCAACATCAGGTCGCCTCGGCTTCCATCTCCAACGCTACAGACAGCATTGAAGATCATGACAATGGCGACCAAGCAGCTCTGATCGTCTTCACCAGCGGTACAACCGGCGAGCCAAAAGGATGCTGGCACACAACCCGCAGCCTTGTATCCCAATGCTGCGACTTTGACCCAGAGACCAACGCCATGGGACCGCTGAGGTGGCTCGTCCACACACCCGTCTCGCACATCTTTGCCATCAACAACTCCCTCCGCGCATGGCGCTGGGGTGGCACGGCCGTGTTCCCCTCGAGGACCTTCAACGTTGACGCGACCCTCGACGCCCTCGTGTGGGAGCAGTGCTCCGTCATGTCGGCGACGCCCACGTTGGTCAAGGCTCTGATGGCGCACCCTTCATTTCCGGCCGTTGAGAAGCTGGATCTGAGGATTGTTACTATCGGTGGGACCTTTATTGGACCTGAGGATATACGTCTATGTCGTCAGGGGCTCGGCGCCAAGAGTGCCATTCAAGTGTATGGGATGAGTGAGGGAGCTCCTCTTATTACATGGCAAAGAACAGACCCCGGCCTAGTTGACGGTTGGCATCCAGGGGTTGGAAAGGTTCTCCCTGGTGCCGCTGCGAGGATTTGCAGGCCTGGATCAAGGGAGATACTACCTCGATTGGAGATTGGAGAGTTGCACATTGGCGGAACGTCTGTCATTACAAAGTACTTGAACAAGGACAATGACAGCGCCATGTACCAAGATGAAACGGGGTCCTGGCTGATGACGGGAGATCAAGCACGAATGGATGAGAAGGGTGTGATATATATCCTCGGCAGATACAAGGATCTCATCATCCGGGGAGGAGAGAATATCTACCCTACAAAGATTGAGCAGGAACTGCAAGAGCTTGACGGCTTGCAGGTAGGTTCCTTTCACTTCTGAAATATCAATACTGACAGTGAACAGGCCCAAGTTGTTGGCGTGCCCGATGATCTTGCCGGTCAAGTACCAGTCGCTATTGTCATCCTGCCTGAAGGCGTTACCAAGGCTCAAGTGAGCGAAAAGGCCAGAAGCGCAGATCCAAGATACGCTCTGGATAGAGTCTACACCCTTCAAGAACTTGATCTCAAGGCATTTCCGACATCAGCCATGGGTAAAGTCAAGAAGCAAGAGTTGAAGAAGAGAGTTCTGGAGCTCCGCCAGAAGAGTCAATCACAAGAACCACAGCCCAGCACCAAAGCACCTTCACAATCATTTGTCGACAAGCTCCTCGACATCTGGGACAAATTGACGGGTACTCGTCCGACTATTACAGAAAGCGTCAAGTATCTGGCCGACAGCATCACTCTACTCCGTTACTGCGATAACGTCCTGCGTGCTTGCGGCCAGCGGCTTTACCTGCAGGACTTTGCAGAGAACGACACAGTTGAGAAGCAAGCGCATCTCCTCCTGTCTCGAGAAATGCAACAGCTTCGACTCGGTATCACCTCCAACACTCCAACACCATCCAAGCCCCTCAGCCAACCTCACTTCCCCCAATCCCCAAGACAAGACCAAGCTCTCCCCAAAGACACGAAAATCTTCACTGCAGCCCGGAAAGCTGCCATCCTCGCCGGCCTCTCAGCCTCGGGCATTGAAGACATCCTACCCATCAGGGACTCGATGCACCGAACGGCCATTGGGCCGCGCCCGCAGTCCTACCACAGCCGCATCGTCTTCCGCGTCGTCGGTAACGTTGCGCAGCAGGAGCAGATTCGGCGCGCCGTCGAGAGGGCGCTGACTTCGCGGCCTATGCTGAGGACCATTGTGTTCCCTGGTTCCGATGGGGCACCGTTTCACGCTGTGCTTTCGTCTAATGATGCGCTGTTTGGGCAGATTGTTCGTGCAGTTGATGTTAATACAGAGGATGAGGCCTGGAGGCGCTTTAAAGACGACACTGCGCAGGGTCATTCATCTCCATTTATGTTTCAAGGTGAATTGATCAAGGTCAATTCCGGAGAGATCTATCTTTGCTTCACCTTTAACCACTCTGTCATTGACGCCCTCTCCCTCACCCAATGGCACCACGAACTGGATCGTTGGATCCAAGACATCAACGTCAACATGGCTGCTCTTACTCCCTACCGACTCTTTTCAGATCTCTTCAGTCAGTACGAGGAAAGCGAGCCAGCGCAAAAGAGTGTATCATTTCACGTCAAGCGACTCCGAGGCATCTCACGCTTCAATCGCGCCTTGTGGCCGCCTCAAAGAGCACCCGGCATGATGATATGCAATGACGAGGGTGGGCCACATGCCAAAGAACGCTCTCGAATACGCGACAGAGTATGGTCTGGCGAATGGAACAAGCGCGCCCATGAGTTCCAATATCCTCGCTCCGGTCGGGTTGTTGCTCTGCCGGGCCTGGCAAGTATAAAGGAGAGATACGGCATACATCCATCTCTCTTTGCTAAGAGTGCTATCATTCTCTTCAACGTGTTACAGACTGGCTCATCTCATGCTTTGCTCAATGTTTGGGAAAGCGGGCGCTCTTGGCCATTCGTCCCTTGTTGGATGGAGAAGCTTCTCCCGCCAGCAATGAGCATCGACGGCCCAACTGTTCAGTGGATACTGAACATGGCTGAGGTTGTTCGCAATGAGACACTATTAGAGTTTCTGCAGAGAATGGACTTGGAGCAAGAACAGATCAAGGAACAGGAACATGCCCCTTGGAACAAGGTTGTTCAGGCTCTGAGGGACGAAGGCGATGCTGCTGTGGAAGCATCCTTCAGACAGGCATTTGTCTGGGATGTCTCCATGGCTATGAGCCTGGCACGCGGGGATCAGACAGATTTCACTACCCTCGAGCCGATTGCTCGCTACGACTGGCCCGACTGGTAAGCAGGCACTCGCACTTACGAATGCAGTTCTTCAACTGACATGTTCGACAGTGGATTATTTTGGAATGCATTCATGATTGACTCTGTAAACTTGTATTTCATTGCTTCTTGGGACACAGCACAGATGAATGATGCCGAGGTTGATGGGTACTGCGACTCTTTGTCCGATGTGATGCGCAAGCTGGCGGATGAGCGTAATTGGGAGAATAGTGTGGGTGAAGTCTTTTCTATCTGAGTAGAGTTCTACATTAGTACAGTTCTATCTGAGTAAAGTCTATCTGAAGAATATTGATACATGGAGTTATTCCCTTTACAACGAGATCAAGCACATTCTATCTCTATAAGAAAGGAAAAAACCCTCCCGCGTGGGAGTTTACAGTAATATTCCACCTCGCACACAGCCAACATCAAACTCCCAGATTCTGCCCCTCGCACATCTTCGCGTACATCCCACCTCGACCGATCAACTCCTCATGTGTCCCGGCCTCGACTACATCGCCTCCGTAGAACACAAAGATACGGTTCGCACCTCGAATAGTCGACAGTCTATGCGCCACGGCAACCGTGATGCGGTCTCCCGCCGCTGCCTCCATGAGTGCCTTCTGTACCACCCTCTCGGACTCGGTATCCAGAGCGCTGGTCGCCTCGTCCAGAAGGATCACCTTTGGTTTCCGCACCAGGGCCCTTGCAATCGCCACGCGCTGCCTCTGCCCGCCCGAGAGCTGGCTACCGCCTTCGCCACAGGGTGTGTTCAGGCCCTCGGGGAGGGACATGACGAATTCCCAAGCGTTGGCCGCCCTGCAAGCCTCCTCTATCTCAGCCTCCGAAGCCTTATTTTCGTCGTCCTTGCCGTGGGATATGTTGTCCCGGATGGATCCTGGGAATAGAGTTGGCTCTTGCTGGACCAGGGCAACATGCTGACGGTAAAGACGCGGGTTGAGTGATGACAGAGACTCGGCATGGTCAACAACAATCCTGCCGCTTGTTGGGTCGTAGAACCGCTCTAGCAGGGAGATCATGGTGCTTTTGCCACAACCTGATGCGCCAACAAAAGCAACAAACTCTCCGGGTCGAATCTGCACACCGTCATTAGCATGGGGATCCGCTGGTACATGGCAGAGACACTTACATCTAGTGATACCCCTTTCAGCACCTTGATGTTGGGAACCAAGGGGTACGAGAACTTGACCTTCTCAAACTGTAGAGAAGTGCACCCCTTTGCGGGTCCAACATCTCGATTGTCGTCATTCTCGGTGATCTTGGGCTCCAGGTTCAGCATCCAGAAGTAGTAGTTGGCAGCCTGGACAGCCTTGGAGAAGCCTGTCAAACACGTTAGTCTAGTTGATGCGAAAAGGTCAACAACACCTACTACTCGAGTAAACAAACATCTGCCCTGCGCCCTGGCCGCAGAAGTACACTGCCATGAATGACGCAATGAACTGGTAGAATGTGACTTTGCCCTCGCTGATGAGTTTAGATCCCCACCTGCACAGCCTGTTAGCAAAAGTCCTAGCAAGCAAAACTTCGAGAGATACTGACCAAAACCCTAGCCCAAGGATAAAGAACTCAATGGACTGCGTCAGTGCAAACCAGATCATCATGTGAAACAACCCTGGAACGGAAGTTGAGATGGCTGTATCCAGTTCATGGACATAGCTAGCCAGAACACTCCGTTCCATGGCGAGCGAAGAGACTGTCCTGATAGCCATGACTGTCTCTGAAGCCACAGCTGAGCTTGCAGCGTACCTCTTGGACATGTTAGCATCTACTTTCGCTTCGAGCCGGACTCTTGCATAGCCTGCGACAAGCATCGGCGGGAGGGCCACGAATACGCCAACAACAGCAACTCTCCAAGAGATGGCCAACGCCAGCACAGAGCTACTGAGGACATTAATGCCAGCCAGAACAACAAGCCCAAAATTGATGCCCATGAGTTCCAAGATGGCTTGCGGGTACGAGTCCAGTCGGCTCATCAGGGCACCAACGGCGTTCTCGGGTCGATCGAAGAAACGAAGGTCTTGCTTGAGGACCTGGTCGAAGAGTTCGAGGCGGGCTTTCCTGCTCAGGGTCTGGGCGATGATGTTTGTCCCCCAGCCCATGATGAAGTAAGCGACGAAACATCCGAGGCCCATTACGAAGAACATGAGGGCGAAAAAGTTACCACGGGACACCATGTTGCTGGATGTTGATGCGTCCAAGATCTTGGCTAGCAACAGGGCCTGTCCAGGGAAAATCGCAGCTAAAATTCAGGGGTCAGCAATCTGAAGGGACACTCGAATTTCCATCAAAGGTAAACTTACCGCCCGCAATGCAGGTGAGTATTGTGACGAAATACCAGACGGCCAGTTCTGGGGTCATGGAGATCAGTTTCGCAATGGAGCGAATCAGTCCCAGAGGCTTGTAGCGATCAAAGTCCTCGCGGTGTCTAAGAGCCTGCAGCGCCCTTGCCTCCCTCGTCGGTGTCTTGGTAAGGGAAACGGGGATAGCAGCTTCTGTATCGCTTGTGTCATCGTCGCTGGCTGTGGAACTCTCAGTATTGCTTGATGGTGCAAGGTCTTGGGCTCGAACGAGCTTCTCATACAATCCACCACTAGTAGAGAGGTGCTCATGAGTACCCTGCTCGGAGATGCGTCCGTGTGACATGACGACGATGCTGTCTGCGCCACGAATCGTGGCGAGCTTGTGGGCGATGGTGATGGTGGTCCGGTTCTTCGAAGCATTGTCCAGCGCCTGTTGGACAATGTGCTCAGCTTGGGGGTCGAGAGCACTCGTAGCTTCGTCAAGCAGGAGGATTTGGGGATCAGAGATGATGCTCCTGGCGATAGCAATCCTCTGTTTCTGGCCGCCTGAAAGTAGACCACCTCTCTGGCCAATGGTGGTATCGTATCCTTGGGCCAGTTCGGTAATGAAGTCATGCGCGAACGCAAGCTTTGCGGCATCCTCTGCCCTTCTCTTCTTCTCCTCGATGGAGGCATCTTCCCAAGCTGTCCCTATCAGGCCGGTCACAATGTTGTCGTACACGCTTCCGTTGAACAAAACTGGTTCCTAGGCATATAGTGTTAGCCTCACACTCAGCTGGTCCACAAACAACATCCTCGCAAACCCATCCATGCTGAGGTGCAGGAATCAGTTATGGTTGACTTCTTACCTGCTGCACGAGGCGAACGTTGGTCCTTAGCCATCTGAGATTCAGGGTCTTGATATCCCGCCCATCGAGGGTAATTGTGCCTTGGGTTGGATTATACCAGCGCTCCAAGAGACCGATGATAGTACTCTTTCCAGATCCGCTCGGGCCCTTCTCTTGTCAGTTTTATTTTCTTGAACGGGTCATCTGCAGGACTTACCACAAGCGCAGTAACTTTGCCTTTGGGTACCTTGAGCGTGAAGTCGTCCAGTACGGTGACATCAGGTCGGCTGGGGTAGCTGAAGTGGACACCCTGGATCTCGATATTCCCTTGAACTTCATCGGGTCTCTCGCCTGATTCGTCAAAGGGATTGATGGACGACTCTCGGTCTATGAGACTAAACATCTCGACCGCAGCACTGGCGGCTCGATTGAAGACGAGCAGGTGTGGCACAATTGATGTGATGGTCTGGGCAGCAACAATGACAGAAAACACAACCCTATCTTGCAGTTAAAAATGGTACTAAGGGGATGACTGGGTGACTTACGTGAAGACGGTGCCAATGTTTGCGATCTCGCCCCGGCTAAGCATTCTAACACCCTGCCAGAAGGACAGGCCCATTCCGCAGTATAAGACAGAATATTCACCACCAAAGGCGAATCCATACAGAACATTCTTCTTCATGCCGCGGTGGTATGCGTCCTCCAAGTATTCTTTATACTTGGCGACGAGGCGTCGACGAAGCCCAAAAGCTTGAACAGCACGCACCCCACCGAGAGTGCTCTCAGCGTAGCCGCCAGCCATGCCATATACCTTGAGAATGTCCGTTTCGACTATGACATCGAGCCAGGATACAACACCACAGATAAGAATGACCACAGGAACAATACAAGACGTGATCAAAGTCAGCTTCCACTGGGTGATAAAGGCAACCACAAAGGCAGCGATGAACGCGGATACAGCCTGTACGAACATCCCGAGCTTTTCAGCCACACCCGATTGGATCAGCTTCCCGCTTGAAGTCGTCTGCATGGATATCGAACCGCTGGATCCTTGGTCGAAAAAGGCAATCTCCTGGCTGAAAGCGGAGTGGAGGTACCTCCAGCGGATGTTCCTTGTTAATCGGTGGGCCACATATGTGAATAGGGATGAGTATACATATGTGCCTCCAAAGCGGGCGATGCCAATGTAGACGAAACGCAGTCTTCGAGTGTTAGTCTTCGTTCCAAAGAGAATAGGGATTGTGGGTATCTTACGCAGAGGTCTCTACCCGGGACATGAAGTCTGCCCGAGCGGATTCAGAGGTCAGAGGCTCACTGAGGAGCGTTACAAAGTTGCCGAGCACGACGTTGACCATAGCTAGGGAAACGCCAGCAGCAATTGCAGCTATTACAGCGATGAACTCGAGAGTGTAAAGCCATGTGTCGCCATATGTGAAAACCCTCTGGCAGAGAATTAGATCAAATTGTAGAAGCAGAGAAGCTTGCTCACAAGGTATGCCTTAAACGCCGAAGGGCCTTGTTCATCTCCATCGCCCGCTCCAAGGCCTGATTTCTTTTCTTCGGAATCTTTTTCTCCCATTGTGGTGGTCGAATGTGTGCCTGTCAATGATGTCGTCGGCTAGCATGGAACCTACTCAACAACGAGGCACAGGTGATAGGATAGTATTTGAAAAACTTGCAAGGGGGCAAGACGCCCCCTTATATTTGCGATGAGTGGCCATAATCAATGAGTGTCTGAATTGTACCAGCATTGCCGACTGCGTCCTGGGTTGAATGCATCTGCGGAGCTCGGAGACCCCGTGCTCCGAAGTCATCATCGACACGGAATCTGTGTTACATAAGCCTCAATCTGCGGCGAGCCGGTGCCTCCGATTCCCGCCCACAGTATTAGAGCAGGACGCTTCCTCCCCTTCACCATTCATTCAACAACGGATGCTCCGAGGCTCCGAAAATATCGCCTGCGATGGGTCAGCAAATCCAGGATGACGATATCCCGGGACATAACGAAGAAAGGGAGGGCGTGACCGAGTTCCAGCTTGCTGTAAGCGATATCGATCCTAATCGCCCCAACGTGTATAGTGACAAGACCAGTGCGACCGATGCCGTCGGAGAAAGGTGAGTTCTGTCCCTATCACGTTTCCATCCTTCTCATACCACCTTAGAGAACCTTGCTAATGCTTCCCACAGGTGAGATGTAGTCGAGGTCAGCCCTGTGAACAATGCACCACAGCGGGAGCATCATGCGCATATACCCTAGGCCTCAAGTCGAGAGTCCGCAGGCAACGAGTCACACTCGCCAACGACATGTGAGCTGCAAGCACCCCTTCCTTGTAACTGGCCAGTTTCTCACTTTCACAAAGCGAGAAGAGTGTTGACCACATCGCTCGGACTGTGGATGAGCTGAAAATCATGGTAGAAGATCTCAGCAAACAACGTCCCTCATGTCCCTCACCAGCACAAGAAGCGCCTTCGACGTCATCTAAAGGACTCACTACCCCAGCGGCGTCACTCCTGGCATCCTCTCAGCATCGACCAGCATCTGTTCAGACCCTCGGTACAAGCCCAGTCAGTGCACCCACGGTGCCGCCGACCGAGTACAATGGCGAGTCATCTCCATTCGCCCACGTCCTGTTCGCCACTGCCTTTTTCCAGAACGCTGTTGGGAACAGCTCCTCATTTCATGTCACTACGGAGATGGGTCCAGTAATACAAACCCTGAACAGCATCGCCAATGCCCAAAAACAGACCAACGATCCTGTTGAAGTGCTCTTCCCTTATGCCAGGCCGCTGGAAGACGGGAGAAAGCCCTCTTCATTCCCGTCCCCGCCACTTGATAGCGTTTTCGCATGCCTAAAAATGGCACAAGGTGGATAGAATTCCGAGTGTGCCCCCTAATGTCGAGATGAAGGACTGATTCCAAGGACAGAAAGCAACAAGGTCGACGCCATGTGGATCGCCGAGTTTGAAAATCTCAGTCATTTCACCGAATATGCGATCAAGACCTGTGGTCCTGGCCCCTCATCTGAGGAGGAGATCATTATTGCGAACGCTGGCCTGTATTGGTTATTCCTCGAATGTGCCAGTGTAGCCGATGACGAAGCAACTGTGCTTGATTTCGAAGCTCAGGCGACCTTGTGCCGAGAAAACCTCGAGACAGCCTTGGCTCACCTAGGATTCCATATAAAAAGCACCCTAAACACAGCATACGCCCTCAACATGGCTGTAAGCTCAATATGACCAGACGCACGACGTTTCGTTGACTGACATACTACAGGCAACTTATTGTCTTCAGACGATGAAAACATCTGCCGCATGGGGTTTCATCGTCACAGCATCCCACATTTGCCAGGCCCTCGGTCTGCACCGCGCGACAACCCTCTCTCCTGAGCCTCCGGTCCAGCAACGGAGGAAACTCCGGTTGTTCTGGGCTGTATATTGCTCGGATAGATGGATTGCCCTGCGCATCGGACGATCATCGTCATTCCGAGACAATGATATAACTGTCCCTCGTCCACAGCGCAATCCCGGACCCGACTTGTTAATAAACAGGCTGCTGCCTGTATGGATCGAGGGTGGGTTTTTGCAAGGGCGGATATACGACGACGTGTACAGCCCTGGGGCTTTCCTACAGCCTGAGCATGTTAGATATGCTCGGGCACGCGCCCTTCTCTCAGAGATCCACGGGCTCATGGAGGCTGAAGATGCAATTGAGGTTTGTGATGGTGATGCTTCTTCATGGCAGATGCTAACTCAAAGTCCAGAAAGAGAATGAGGCACAATTTGCGGCAGCCGGCCAACCAATTCTTACTCAGATTCTATGGCGATCAGACCGTATTTCGAACTTGAGCATGTTGACGCTTGTCTATCGAAGCCTCCCTCCTGCCAAATATTCGAAATCATCCTTCTCGGAGGAGTGCATCAGTAGCTGCAGGGAGGCTCTAGAAGAACACCAGCAGTGTATGGCCCTGATAGAGAGCGACGGTGCAAAGACAGCCTTTATTGAACTATTCATAGGCTGGTAAGAAGGCCTCTTTCATTCATGAGATCCGGCACTCAAAAGCTCACCTATTGGCATAGGTCCCTGCTACGATCGCCCTTCATACCCTTCACAATCCTCTTCTGTCACATCATCGAGTCTTCAAACGCATCCGATCTCGGCGCTTTGAAGAGGTTTATCGACGCCAGTGAAGGAACGACGTACACTGCGCGCCATCCCTCAACCCGGAACCAACTCCGTCTTTTCCAGGCATTGTACAATGTGGCGGTCCGATTTATCAACCTCAAGCAGGACAGTCTATCAGGAGAGGGCGCTTTGCCGAATACCGACAGTCACAGTGTCGCAGGCACTTCCTCCATTCCTACCACAGGCACTTTCGTGCCTGATGCGATGGACTACAGTTCAGCAGCTCCCGAGATTCAGGGGGCGGTAACTGAGGCAGCCACATTACAACCGGGGGAGGATCAGTTATTTGCCAATCTTGGAGCACAAGTTGACTCATCAGGGGGGCTGTTAGCGAACTGGTTCATAAGCAATCAGGAGATTATGAAGATGCTCGAGAATAGCTAGAGCTTGTCTGTTGACATATCGTTGCAGTGCCTGGGATAATCGAAAAGGTGTGCCGACTTGAAGGAGCCTGAGGGAGCCTTCCCGTTACAATTGCCTTTCGACTTTCGCCGTCCATGATCAGGGAAGAGTCGTATGCTCATGATAACTGAAGACGTGGTGTGGTCCGCCTGGTTCGAGCCGATCTTGGAAGCCCTGAACTCCCAAACCTTGTCTTTCAGCTCTTCCAGGGGCGACGCCGGAAAAGACAATATCTTCAGGGCCTTGGATCGCTCAATCACCCGTGTACAGCTTAATGACGGGAGTTGGGTCAGCACACAAGGTTTATCTCGGGTTCGTCTATTTGTCCGACCCCGCCTAACTCGCAAGTTCTATCAACCTCCCTAGTCAGGACCCTATGTTCCAGCTTTCCATTAGAGCCAATCACAGTTAGTCGAGTTCCTCAACAGACTAGGGGTAAGCGGAGCATTCGATGGCCGAGAACTACCCACTTATCACGTCAATCCCTTCTCGGGCTCCCGCGTCGCGCGGATCGCGAACTCATCAGGTCGACGACGCCTGTTCTTGCGGTTTGATTATAAACATTGGATGTTCGTCAAGTCTAGAGCTTACCAATCCGACAGCCGTTGACTACTGCAATCAGAGTATATAGAGGGATCATTTCAATGGATCAGGCTTTTGAATACCTACACAAGAACTTATTCATTCACGTCTTGCACGACCAATATACTAAAAAATCATTACTGCAATGCTGGTTCTAATCGTGGGGGTCACTGGTGACCTTGGACAACGGCTAGCCAACGCCGCCATCGCTCGAGGCGTGCAAGTCAGAGGCCTGGGGCGTAATCCTTCGAAACTCCCTTCAAACCTGCTTCAGAAGCTCGAATCATTCGTTCAGTCCGAAAACTACTACGACATCCGAGCAATCGAGGAGGGGCTTACGGGGGTAGACGCGGTCATATGCGCCTATTCGACCGATCCTACTCTCTACCTTGATGGCAGTCTCCTTCTCCTACGCGCTGCAGAGCGAAAAGGAGTCAACATCTTTGTAGCTCCAACATGGAACAGCAACTGGACCAACATATCTTACGGTGACTTTCCGATATACAACAGCCTCATGGCATTTGCCGATCATGCAGCAATGACAAGCACTGTGCGCCCAGTCTACTTCATCAACGGCGCCTTTGCAGAGTACACCCTCGTCCCGGACCAGGGGCCACTGCGCAAGAATGGCGAATCGCTCGAGTATCACTACTGGGGAAATGTACACGAGCAGAAAACACCTTGGACTGCCATGGACGATGCAGCAGCGTGGACGATTGAGGTATTGCTGACGGATGAAGGTGTGAGATCTGGAAAGGGGGATACTTCAAGTTTTACTCTGGGATGAACTCGGCGGTAGAGCTCGTCAACACTTATGAAAGTGTAAGTGGGACGGAGGTCAAGTTTGTCTGTGACGGGACCGCAGAAGATCTGGAAAAGGTACTGGATAAGGCAAAGGAAGAGGAAGGGAAAGTGGACTTTTTCGAATCTCTCCATCTCGCTTGGAGCAAGATTGCTCTTCGAGGTTTATGGCAAATCCATGACCCCGTTGCGTTGGATCATGCCAAGAAGCCAACAACGTTTGAAGAGCACTTGAAAAATCGTCTCAGGAAAGAATAGGATATCCAGTGGACCAATTCCAATTAACGAGTCTGTTGATACAGATAGACTCTTTGGTCCCGGGTTCCTGTGTCTAGCCTACCTATACTTCTGTTGTCGTCCTACGCTCGAGGTCAGGAGGGCGCCAATCATGCTATCCAAGTCATTGCAAGATCGATTAGAAATAGAATTAAAAAGAATGCTATATTTATAGACACAGGTGTTATTTATCTTACTAAGAACAAAGGGAACAATAGTATAGCAGATAGTTTACTTCTTAGAAGCTGCAGAATCCTTTCTCAAAAACGCAGGCTTCAACGAACTACCGCTCCTGCTCAGTCTTCCACTGTCACCCTTCATGGAGACATTCGAAAACACTCTCGCAATGCTACCCTGTGGCTTGATGAACAGCTCACACTCATCGCGGTGAGTCATGTATCCGTTCTTCTTGCGGAATGCAACAGCCTCCTTGACGAGGTTGCCCATCTCGCGGGTTACCGCTCCGCGGAATCGGGGGTTGAGCAGAACCGGTGCCCACTCAGCCTTGAGCTCGTTAGCAGTGAGACAATTCTTCGTCTTAAGAAAAGACTTGACCTCATCGTCAAGATGCGCAATTGCCGCCATGATGACACCATCTTGCGCATCAACTCCTCTAGGGCCAAGCTGCCTATCAAACTCGGTGGACACGAAGGTAAGAAAGTCCTCGATACGGAGCAGGCTGGCTACGTCACGGATGTGGAAGCTCCTATCCTCATTGCGATTCTGTTCACCGGGCTCATTGCCAAACAGGCGTGTCCAGAGTCTGTCCTTGTACTTGGGCCTCTTGACACCAACAATACATCCTGCGAGCACTTTTGGCGGCTTCCCGCACAAGTTCAAATCGTCTCTAAGAATCAACTCGAGACGACAAAGCCGACGGCGCAGCACTGCAATCTCGACACGAGCGTCCTCCTCCTTGAGATCCTTATCCAACTCGGTCTTGAGGCGCCAATGAGAAACATCCAAGATGAGGTCCACAGCCTGTGCGAGATTGTCAGGGTTAATAGTGATGTGGTTAGGCTGGATCCGCAGCATCGAGTCGTGGAAGAACTGGACCTGTAACCACAGATCATCAAGATCCATCCTTACTCTTTCCATCCCGGTCTTTTCCCGCACGGATTTTAAGAACGTTTCTCCTGATGAAGCGTAGTTCGCGTTGAAGAATCCTGCGATAGTTGAGCGAAACCTCGAAACGTCAACCAGGTCGCCCTCGCTGACTGGAATACGTACCTTTGCCGTAGCGTTCGTGGCGCCTGCAAGTACCTCCTTGCTATCATTCGCAGTAGAACCAGCCGAGATGGGAACATCGGGGCGAGATTCAGAGTTTGCGGACGCCATTTTTGGCGATTGAGGTGGGCTTACGAGGGAGTCTTGCGACACGCCGTCCCAAGAAATGACAAAGTGCTCGATAAATCTGGACTTGGGTTTCTTGCGAGTGCGCGTTCCTGAGTTGGGTTCAGGAGTGTGAGACGGTTGGTGTTGAGATACCTCACCCATTAGGACAGGGGTGCCAGAGATCACCAAGCGTCTAATTATATGGTCTGCGAGGGAGGCAAGTCACCTTAAATCTGTGTGAGAGATTTAGTTAGTTCAATTCACAAACATGAGTGTTCATTCAAGGAATCTTCACCACAGGCAGGGGACTGAATGGGAACAAAGCATCTGCACCATGAACAAAGCCTCACTGCAAGGAACTCCTGCAGAACTGTTCTATGTGGGTTTCCAGATATGTTACTACACAATGTTTGTTATCAGATGACACATTCGGTATCTTCGCAAGAACACTCTTGCCCATATTCTCAGGTAAACTCAACTACACAGTTCAGCACATGTCACTTATCATGTTCTTCATCAAGTGTATCTTCAAAGAGAACAACCTCATTTTTCAGTACCATCTCTTTATCTGAAACGCCATTGTTCAAAGAATGAGATGGAGATTCACCCCAAGCAGGCCTCTCATTTATAATAAAAGTTGAAGACGCAGCTCAACGGGACAAGAGCCTCTCTTGTCCCAATTTCTTTGCCAAGTCAACAACACCAGTGATTTGCGAGCCCAAGATTGATTGCTACTATTCTCAGATCTTCAGCACTTTGACATCTCTATCGTCCTGGGAACCCAGCCTCCTGGTCAACACTGCCATGGCCTCCAGCCCGACTCAAACTCATCAAGACTCCAAGGAACCTGCAGCTGGTTCAAGCTCGAAGAGAAAGGCCAAGCTCGCCGCCGGTAGCTTGCGAATCAACACTAATCTCCCCTACAAGGACGATGACCCATCTACATGTAGACTGGTCAGGGGCTCACCAGTCACCACTATTCCACCACTTCCACCCAAGTCTGAGAGGCGCAAGAAAGGCCCCAGTGGAGTCCCTATGGACTCTTTACTAGCACCCAAGTCAGTATTCACTCCGCCTCTGCCCTTCCGGCGTGATGAGCCCGGCTGGCGCCCTCCTCGATTCGACAGGGGAAGTCGACCTCACTGTCCGGAGAAGCTCGATCTCTCGAGTATCCCGAGACAGCGCTTTGTGAAGAATGGAAGGCGATTCTATGCTACTCGCGGCACAGCTTCACTGTCGCCTCAGGCGATACCGGCAGACGTCCCCTTGATTAGGGTTCCCGCAGTTCATGCTCCCCGAGCGAAGGTTTCTGAGGCCCCCGAGACTGCAGTCCCTCCAGCTCAAGTCTCCCTGATGAAGGCCTCCCCGGCGATGACCGCCCCGTCTATGGCCTCGACTGAAGCTGAATCGGTCCTGGGTACGATGCCGTTCACGGATCCACAAAGTCCCATTTACCCACCCTCTAGTGACTCCTTGCCCGAAATCATGACAAGACAGAGGGGAAAGAGGAGACAGAAGAAGCAAACGCCGCACAACGAGGAGCATTGCAGGCAAATTTATCAAGCCCACTATTCCCGGTCATCCGTCACAGAAAGCCCATGCAACCAAGAGTCTGTGGTGTGTCGACGAGATGAACGGGATGAGTGTGAGTGCACTTTGTGCGAAGACTGCTGTCTCGTCATCGCGGCAATGGGTATGGGAATGACAGTTTTACTGTCAGTGTCTACTGCCATTTCGAAGGTTGGAACCTGGCTGGTGAGTCTGACTCCTCCAGAGGAATATCGGCGCTATTGAAGGCTTGGGGCCTTTCCAAGAGTTCGATCACCGGGGAATAGGGGCAACTGTAGCTTTTATCGAACGGGATTGATAGTACAGTATTGGAATAATAGCTTCCCTTGAGTACATACATATCTTGGTCTTTATATCCTTGTTATGCTGCTCGAGGCCAACATGCTTGTGGACAATGCTCACAACCACAACCCTTTACTTGTGTTAAAGCAGAATGCACTAGACAATACACTAATTAAATGGATATCAAACTACCAACCATACCGAGGCATCAAGCCTTTCCCGTCCAATCCTTGTATAGTGACCCATATACGCCCAACTCCACACAGAGCCATGATCATACATCATTGGATTACTCCTCCTTGTCCTGACCCTCCTCGTCCTGGTTCTCATCATCATCGACGCTCCAGTCCCTCCAGCCCTGGCCTTGCAGCCAGCTCACACCCTTTCTCCAGTTGTTCTCCCGGATCGCTTGCGCATCCTTCTCGTACACGACACCGGTCACCATGAGTGCCAGCATGAACACCCAGACGTCTCCGCCCTTCATGCTCCTCCACCAGCGTCGCTTTACACCAACCTTCCAGAGGCTGTCAATGCTTGCGCGTGCGCTGTACAGGAACAGGCCACGGCCGCTTCGTCGCTCAATAAAGGCCCACAGACCAGCAAAGAAACCACCGAGGAAGAAACGCTGAGTGGCAAGAACATGACGGGGGAGCCAGTTTTGGAAGAAGCAGATAGAGGCCCAGGCTGTTGAAATGGCTCCCGTAGCGAAAGTCGACATGCGGAGAGCCTTAGTGATGATGCGCTGGAGAGTGGCCAGAGGGCTGTGGTAGATGGAAGAGAACCGGGGGATAACTGTCAAGGCCGAGTAGAGGAGGACAAAGAAGCGAGCAAGAGGCGGGAACGAATTAAGCCAGAATGTGAGATATGTTCGAGAACAAGACGGGTCGCCAGGGTGCAATGTCGCGCATGATAGAGATGTGATGAGTGGGTGAGCACGAGACGTCAATGGCGCAATTGTGCTGAGGCTCGGAGGAAGAACTTCCTTGTTTGGGAACAAGGTTGGAGAGATATAAGCACTATCAAAGTCAGTCATTGTCTCTTTTGTTCGGATGTCCATCACTTACGGCCAGTTCAGGCGCGCCATCTGAGCCAGGCTGTCGACGATCTGAGACGTCTGAGGCCACTTGAGGCCGGCTGGCCAGTCCTGCGGGCGCGGGTGGAGATAAGCCGAAGAGCTCTTGAAGATAAAGTCGCCATAGGGCTACATCTGTCAGTATATCTTCCTTGCAAATCTTTGATATGAAACATACCTTGGGGAAGCAGTCGCGGTCAAAGACGGCCGCGTGAAGAAGCTGACCAAAAGCAAGGGGCTGCAGCATCCAGCTGCCAAACCACCAAGGCCTATCCCTCTTGACGCCATTGCTCCGTCCCCAGATGAATCCCTCGGACTCGCACAGATTATAGGCAAACTCTAGTGCGCGGAAAATGGTGTAGATGGCAATGGAAACGCGCATCTTCTCGCTGGGGTAGATGCCAAGAGCGAGACCAGCGAGCGACGCACCGACTGCGGGCGCGTATGGCGATGTGAGCGTCGCCGCGGTTCGCGGGTTGCGCATACGGAAGGGCTCAACTTGAGGATCGAGCAGATGTACGCGCAGACGAGTGAGGAAGCGGAAGAGCAGCCTATAAAGCAGGAGAATGGTGGAGAGTGATAGTGATAGTCTCAGGGCGGGAGACTTGTAGAATGGCTTCTTCTTCGCGTTCGCATTCGATCTATCGCGACACATGTTAGTAACCCATTGCGCCACATAGAAAAGTCATACTCACTCCTCCTTCTTCATCCTCTTGGCCACGACATCCCATCCCTTCATACCCAGGAAAGTTCCCACAAACACCCTCAGCGCATGGCGCACTGCCCTAACATTGTAATCATCGCTCCCCTTGGGCGGTTGAAGTGCCTTCTCCACACGGGTAGGATTCGGCGTCGCGCGTCGGAGCACTCGGGACCGCGAGAGGATGTACTTGTGCAGGGAAGCGTACTCGCGCGCCGAGATGGTGTAGCGCAGCGTGTTGCGGAGCACGGGATCTGTGGTACCAGCCGAAGACCTCGAGGAGCGCGAGCTCGAGGCGTCGCCCGATGCAGAGGGCGAAGCCATTGTGATGGAAGCAGTTGCTGTGGATGGATGAAAGTCGAAAATCGCGGGTCAATCGTGTTGGTGTTTCGAAGTGCTCTTATGGCGCAGGCGTTGCGGTTGCACGAGCTGAGCTCCTGTGGCGCATTCGGGCAACTGTTGGAGGCATCCAAGCGACAGCAGAGTCGGAGACGATCAGTTGCACAGGCTCGTCTCTATCGCACAAATTTAAATCGCAAACTTCTCACGATATTCGCAAAGGAGTCGCGTCAGTAAGAAAAAAAGAAAGAATGATAACACGCAAGGGGAGGGAGGGATGAAATGGATGGATCACAAGAAACCCAGGACGGGGGACCTTGGAAATGAGGGCCACGGCCAAAAGTGGAGAGCCTCGGCTGGGTTGGGCTTATCACGGAGTCCACCCGCTTTTTAGCATCTGCACATCAAAAGAGATGGGGACCCTGGCACTGGATCCCAATTAATTCGCCCTGGCGAATTGAAAGAGGAGACCTGCTTTAATGGGCTCTTGGTCCTACAGGGGTTCCCCGCCCCTACGTACCACAGACGCACTCTTGAGCTCCATGCTAATGATATCAGCGATGGGTTGTTCCAAGGTTTCATCCCACCATGAACCACACATCCGAGAATCACATGAACAAAAAGATGCCAATGTCAAGTTTCCATTACTTTTCCTAAACGAGACCATTCCCCCGATCGTAGTCCCGTACCAATTTCCCACCATTCCAGCAGAGGAGGCTGGCCGCATAAGCTGCATTCTCTAAACACCAACCACAACAGCTTGCATTCAAGTGCACCAAACAGACATCACCTCATCCACACCTCAGGCCACTCACCCGTCCTTGGCTGCCTTTCATTCATGCAATTGTCTGCAAAGACAACAATAGGCCTTGCTACAGGCCTTGCTACCGGCCTCATTGTACTCAGGCAGTCGGGGTATCAAATCAGTCTTGAAGATGCTACCTACTACTGCCTCCACAAGCAGAATCGCAAAGCATACTCCAGCCAACGTCATTCATGATTTCCAGTCCAGTTCCTGGGCCAATCACTCATTCATCATCAAACCTGGCATCATCAGATTGAGCCTCCAAATCCTAATACCTTCAAGAATCATTAAGTGCTTTTTGGCTTCTTCTTTTTTTGTCCATCCCTGCCTTTTAATAATCCGGTCAAACAAAACACACCTGGCTCCAATTCCGCCGCGCCATCCCACCAACGCCATCCATCAACCCAAGTTCACCCCTTCATCCTCCCCACAAGCGGTATCATATGCCATCCTCTGCATCGTGCCTACGATAGCAGGTCATGTTTAGGAATAAGAATTGTCTTGTTCCGTTTCGTTTTCTGGTGGTCTCGGTCCAATCACTTTCCAGTCTTCGGGTCAACCCCATCGCACCCGCGGACACGCTTCCACGTCGTCTACCAACTGCCCGCATTACTCACGACCCCTGAGTCTCGAAGCGGCTTCAATCCATCGAGCGGCGTTGTGTCTTGTCTCCAATTCACCAACCTCGCCTTCTGCACACGGCAGAGGATCGCAAGTCCCTCCAACCAAACTCCAAAAATCGCCACTTTGTAGCAGTTCCCATTAAAGATTCATTTTTCTTGAGGAAAGAATGTGAATAGACCAATGCGCGGGAGCTCCAAAGGGCTCAAAATGCGACTGTGGTCAAAATGCAATCATGATGTGATTTCTGATGCCATATCCACAAAACCCACAACATTGCGAGTCAAATTGCAAGCCCTTGTCCGTCTAGCGTACTCAAGGATACGCAGCTTGGGCACTGTTCTGTGATTCCATGAAGAGAGGAGTCCAGCTGCGGCTGAGGGCTGGGCTATCAGAAGGTCCGTAAGGAAGAACCTCCTCCTGCCAACCCAGAGCGGTCCACAGACCAAAGTATCGGGGCTCAGGGCTGGACAGTTGTTTCCAGATCACCTCCCAGCCGGGAACCAGTCCTGCTTTGACGGATGCGACAGCGTTGAGTCGGCGTCGTTCCCGCTCGGTGATTGCATCCTTGACAGCGCGGTACACGAGTTCCGCGTTAGGCCACCCACTCGCCTTGTTGGAAGATGCGGTTTCGAGAATCATCTTGAGAGTCGCAAAAGGGACATTGAGGAGGACACGAGAGAGGACCGAGGTGAACGGAGATCGCTGCTGCTGCGATGCCATCGAAGTATCAGAAGCAGGCGAGATCTTACCGTCAGCCAAGGAGAGGTCTCCGAACTGAATGCCGGCAATTTGCTGGGATCGACGGCCCTTGCCCAGGTGCACCGAAGATCCTCGAGCGATAGGAGGCGATACAGATGTCTGGGCTGGGCTGGTTGCGGGAGGGGCGGGGTGAACTGGCAGGCGAGAGTAGTTGTCAGGGTCGGAAACTGAAGTGTCGAGAGCGAAGTTAGGGGTGAGGTTGTTGATGATGAAAGAAACCGTCTCGTTCAGAATCGCTCTAGATCCGTCACCATACTTGAAAACTTGATGCGAGCCCTCATCTCGATGCTGCTCCAGGGCAAACTCCAAGGCGCGCTCGAGGGTCTGCCAGGAAAGCAGCTGCATGGCGATCTCACAGCCACGTCGGGTGACAGGGTCCCAGTGAAGGAGATGGCCAGCAGCTGCATAAGAGAGAGCAAACTCGAACCGTTCCATGATCGAACCAGCATCCGAAATAGCCCCCTGCTTCAGACCAGCGGGAGGAGGCGGGATAGTAAACAGTGGCATGCCATACAGGCGCTGGACGGCGATGTAGAAGGAATCCGATCTAATCCACTTGCTCTTGGTCTCGAGAGTAATTTCAAGGAGAGGTGGGCTATCGCGAGTACGCTGAGCCGCCTTCTTCGTCATGGCGTTCGCAAGCTCGGCGCTTCGGGAAAACACGAGTCGATGACCAGGGATGCGAACAGGCGGGGCTCGATCCTCGGGGTATTTGAGCTCCAAGACGCAGTCAGCAAATTCGGGAGAGCCAAACTGCTGCTGAAGATGACCAATGAGGCCATCCGCATCGTCGACCGGGGACATGAGGGGTGGCGGAGGGCCAGCGTTCAACATCATTCTGGGATACTCGAGGCCACCAAACATTCTTCCTGGGTGGCTCGGGGAATGAGAACCATCAGGTCCAGTCACGCCGTTCCTGGCCGGTCCGGGATACTGGTTGTACATGCTGTTCTCGTCAGGGGGGCCCGATGCCTGCGAATCATGGTAGCTGTGAGGAGTTGATGGGCCAAAGTTGTTACCAAACGGAGGGAACGAATCCATGGGCCCATAGGCCATGGAGGGCCTGCCATAGCTGTCAAAGGTAGTAACCGGGACCTGCTCAGAGCCATAGGGCATCATGGGAGGGAAACCGTTAGCACCTGGGCCCATGTATGGAGGTCGGCCATCTGGAATCGGCATGCCAGGGGGTGGTGCAATGCCACCGGAAAGAGGTGCAGGTGAAGAGCTGGTAGAGCCATGGAAGGTGCCGAAATGGATGCTACCGTTACTGGGATGTGGCTGATGCATGGGCGGCCCGCTGGGGATCGGGTGCCGGGGGCCACGATGCATGTCACCGTTCGTAGCTGGTCCCAGGGCCCTGTTGGCGGGTTGGAAAGAAGGAGGCATCTGGTATCGGGACGGCGGGACGGCGGGTGGAGGACGAGACTTGCTGTGAAGCTTCGGAAGAGGCTGGTTGTCTGTGTTTGTGGCATAAGTGTCTTGAACTTTGTATATCAGTCGGGATGCCTCACCAGGCCGATATCTAGGTTCATCGGCGGCTGTGACTCCGTTGACCTTTCCAATTGCGTCGGCGGGGGCGTGCTTGTCGGAAGCTTGGGCGCGAGGATCGACTTGGGGGGCAGAGGTGGGCTGATCAACATGGTCCGAGATGGGTTGAGCTTTGTGGTCGTTCTCCTGGTCACCGCTGGTGGATGCCTTTTCCGAGACGGATGCGACTTCGGCAGCTGTCATAGGATGGGTAAGCAAGATGTTCTTGTTGCTGTCTTGAGTGAAGGTCATGTTTTCATGGCACATACCAGAAGTGTCTTGGTGGCTAGTCACATCCGTAGCACCATTCATGGTCTTTGGAAGATTGTCTGCCTGTTGTTCGGTGGCCTCTTTGACAGGCTTCGCAGCGCTGGAAGCAGGGCTTGGGATTGGGCTCGAAGCAGCTGGTGCGGTGGTGTCCTTGTGTGCCTGGGCAGTTGCAGTGCCATTCGTGAGCTTCGTTTCGGGTGACTGAGAGGGGACGAGCTTCTCCGTCGGGCTGGAGGAGGCAGCAGAGACCAGAGGCAGGGAGGCAGCACTGGCACGCGCAGCAGCGGTGGCAGCCTGGCGCTTCACATGGGGCAGAGGAATAGCAGGGACGACAGGCTTGGAGGAGTGAGCAAGCTTGCTCCCTCCAGGTCGGCGAGTCTTCACGGTGCCGTTGAGGGGCGCCATCTCATCTGGCGAGGTCGTTGACGGTTCGGCGGGGGAAGGATATCGACGAACAGGGAGGGGGGCAGGCGATTCGAGCCAGCCCGCGCCAGACCTGGATGAAGGATTCGAGGGAGGGAGGGAGACTTTAGGGATCTCGAGAAAGAGGCATGGGGGACAGTCGTCGTCGCGTAGACCGCCCTGGTGCTGGATCTGGGCTCGAAGGTGGAGGCCGTGGATCGGACAAGGCGAGCTGGCGATGCAGTGGAAATGAGGGTCCGAGTTAAAGCTGCTTTGTGCGGAGAGCGGAAGCTCGACCAGGAGCGGGACAGGATTCGAGGGAGGACGGTGAAGGGAAGGAGAGTCAGGTAGAAGAGATGAGGATAAAGCCCAAGGAGCGGACAGGTACAAGAGGAGGAGATGCCGAAGGATGGGCAAAAAAATGAGAACAAGTTGCCTTCACCAACAAGGGGTGATGATGATGTCGGGGTTGGAGGTCTGGTCCTTCCAACGGCTTCCAGCGCTGGAGAACAAGTCGCAAGGTGACAAAAAATCGGGGCTTTCGTCACAATTTTTCTTGAAACCCCCCCGCGTAAATGGCCTCCGCTAAGCTCTATAAGTTAGTGCGCCGCAACACTGAGTCTAGCGCCAAACGACGGGACCAAACAAACTTCATTGATGTGCCGGTTGAATTTCGGCTTCCGGCATCCCGATGTTTGATGTTTGAGGACAAGCATGGCTTTCTTTGTTGAGTTCAGCTCGGATACTAACATCCTTTGTTTGTTTCTACAATTATAGTGCACTCTAAACACGTCAGGTTCATGGCTGTTTGCATTGTTCTGGCACAAGCAATCGCTCCACCTCGTTTACGGTGAGAGTGAAGCCAAGAGTGGAATGACAACTCAAAGCTCACACATCACATGAACCTCATTCACTCACACAACTCACATAACCACAAGGTCCAAGTCTATTAGTTGCTTCTACCTGGTTACATCTACATGTCCAGGTGTCCATCGTCATTGCCAAACTCCATCGAATTTGAACAAATTATTGTCAGCGTGCCCCAAAAACGCCATCCGCAAGACGCGAGTCCTTTGATATCTGGCTTGAAAAACCGCCTTGCGCCCGCCAACCCGCCAGCAATCAAACTAAAATCAATGAGTTGGGTTCAAACGCGGGGAACCCAGTGCACCAAGCACTCTGGTTACACCGCTATTACGCATCGCCCCTCACAAGTCGGGCGATGAGGACGTAGATGAAGATGGCCGCTCCAGCTACGACGAGCTTGTTCCGGTATATCCACCCTGTTCCGGCATCTCGCTGCTGGTTGACCACGTCCACAACAGCTTGGGCCTGGTGTCCGCTAGTACCAGAGATGCCCAGCTGAGGTCGGCATGATCCATTGTTGTCGGCGTCTAATCGGTTGCCCGTAAGGGGGTCGACCTTGTTCTTCTTCATCCACTCCCAGTTCTCGGTATCCACCTCGGGCCACTCAGCTCGGAACTTGGCACCACCATCTCCGGCCTTGACGTTGCCCTTGTTGGCGGGATTGCTCTTAGCGTTAGAGCCGTTGCCAGTCGAGTTCCACCAACGCGATCGTGCTGCGAGATATCGTCGTTCGGCCGCTGTACTAGAAACGGAACCAGTCGTCATCTCTTCGCTCGTCATGAAAGACAGCAATCCGATTAGGATGGTGGAAACCTCCCATGCGGGATTAAAAGATTTAGGGTGAAAGTCGGAGATGGACAGGCATAGTCGCGTCGATGGTTGGAATCGGCCTGAAGGAGTGTGCATTCGAATGGCGGGCGGCGCAAACGGATAGTTCGGAGGGAACATCAGAGTACCCCAGTATTGTCCCCCATGATAGGGTGTATCCTCAGGACCAGTAATGATGTAGTGCCATCTAAGCAGACAAGTTAGCAAGTAATTTGATGTGAATCGGCGGTGACGACGTACTCGAGGATGTTTGACTCTGAAGGATGAGCAGTGATGTAAGGCGGTGGGTTCTCGGAGATGGCTTTGTATTCGCGTGTCAACTATAGAAAGTCAGCAAGTCCCATTTGTCTGAAAATGACGGTCAAGACATACACGCTTGTTTGCAGCCTTACTAGCCATGGCGGCGAGATAGACAACGTCAGACTAGAGATTAAGAAATGAACAGATTGCAGGTCGCGTGAGAGATAAGACAAAGCAGGAAAGGTTATCGAAAGTAGAAAGGAAAGGAAGAGCGACTCCGACGGCTCTTAAGGAGTGAAAAGAGAGATCCTTTGTAGCAGATGCTCTCGCTGAACGATCTACACTGTTCGCTGGCGGGTTTTTGGGGATGAATGACTTGAGATGAACAAAGAGGGAATGCGCAGGGAGGGCGGCCGATGACCAAACACCCCGGATGGGCGCTAGGCTGGAAATGTGGCTGCGGATCACATGCTATGACGGCGTTTAGTGCGCCACAGAACGAACGCCACAGTTAGGTACCCAGGTACCCAAAGTTTCGCGGGAGCTCCAGCCCACTTAGGTTCTGTACGGTGAAGTGTACGTACCCACGCCCTAGCCGGTCCGTACCGAGACGAGCTGGGGTCCAGTGTCGTCCGACAATTTAGAAACGACATCGTGACGGCTATCACAAGCAGCAACTTGAGTCGTTGAGCCAGCGACAATGGCTGCAATCCCTAGCTCGAGCGGGGGCCTCGTGAGTCCATCATGGCATTGAAGTTGGGACGAGTGTATTGCTAACCAGCTGCAGTCCGGGGACCCCTTGAACAAGCTCCATACCGATACTGGCTCATTGCTTCACGAAGCCGAGTCGAAGCCTGAGTTCCAACGGGAACAGGAGGAAGCCAAGCAGCGACGCATGGCCCAGCTGGTATGGATCTTGAGGAGTGTGCCGCTACTCTCTTGCTGATCCTATCTAGGTCGCTGACCAAAATTTGGCTCCCATGACCGTCAACGAGATCCGTGTGCATGGCGCCGTCAACACACGCACCGATTTCCTCGACCCTCTCTTCCAACCACTTGTCCGAGACGACCAAAATGCTACTTCCACGGTTGGCGAGGTTATAAATAAGCTTCGAATTGCAAGCAACAAGCTCGACGCACTTCGTACGTTCTCTCCGATCACCCGCTGCAACACCAAACTAACTGCAAGCCAGAGATCTTTCAGCCCCAACCTGAACTGTTCCTCACTTCCGCCCAACAGACCGACCCCTCCACCTCGCCTACAGACGTCAACGTTGATATCCGAGTCAAGGAGCTCTCTCGGTTCAAGCTTCAGACCGGCACGGATGTTGGAAATGGCGAGGGTTCCGCGTACGGCTCTTTGCTATGGCGCAACATGTTCGGCGGTGCCGAGATGCTGACCCTCAATGCAAAGGCTGGCACACGTACCCGGTCCGCATACAGTGCCAACCTTAGCATGCCCGTCGCCAGTAACCCCGATTTGAGGATATCACTCGAGGGTGTTGCGTCGGCAGCCGAGAAGCCCTGGGCCTCACATGAGGAAGTACTGAAGGGCGGAACCGTGCGGTTCTCTTGGCTTAACTCTGAGCGAGATACTCAATCTGTCGAGTATTCTCATGCATGGAGACAGATAACCGGCTTGGGCGAAGGTGCCAGCCCGACTGTCCGCGCCGACGCCGGCGACTCTATCAAGGCCTCTATTAAGCACAGCTTCTACCGAGAAAGACGCGATAACCCTCAACTTCCCCAGGAGGGCTACATGGTCCGAACTGGACTTGAGGTGGCCGGTTTTGGACCCCTTGTTGGTGACGTCGCTTTCTCCAAGGGTGAAGTCGAGGTTGGCGGTGCCATCCCTGTTCCTCTGCCAGGCATTAAGGACCGCACTGGTATTTCAATCGGTGGTGGACTCAGACTAGGCCTGCTCTGCCCCCTCCCACTTGGCTATGATTTTGGAGGCAAGCTTGGTCTCAGCCGTATCAACGACCGCTTCCAGCTTGGCGGGCCAACAGACGTGCGAGGTTTCAAGCTCGGCGGTCTTGGACCTCGTGATGGTGCCGACTCTGTCGGCGGTGATGTCTTTGCCGCAGGCAGCGTCAACATGCTCCTCCCCGTGCCATACAAGGGCCCCGACTCAGGTCTGCGCTTCCAGCTCTTCGCCAACGGCGGTCGTCTGGTTGCCCTCAAGAACCCGAGCAAGTCTTCCAGCGGAGCTGCCACCCAAGCACTCAGGCCATCCGCCGTACGAGACGGCATGATCAACGCAGTCGGCGAGCTCTTCAACGGAGTACCAAGTCTCGCGGCCGGCGTGGGTCTTGTGTATGCCCACCCTGTTGCGCGCTTCGAGCTGAACTTCAGCCTACCGTTGGCGCTGAGGAGGGCGAGGTATCAACAAAGGGACTGCAGGTTGGCGTGGGAATCAACTTTTTGTAAAATAGAGATATCCCATAAGAGCTGAAATTCGTGAGATAGCGTACAGCCGTTCAATTCAATCCCTCAGAAATGTGATTCTGCAGTTGTCTAGCCATTGACGTAGTTACCACACGGGTTGAAGCCACAGTTCCACCAAGCATGAGGGCTTGACGTTGGATATGCATGATAATGTATGATTATGCTTATGTACCGTTAAAGGCGTGGTGTGCTGTCGATCTCCTCTACATGATCTGGTGGACGTCATTCAAGAAAATAGCTGGATACGTGATCGAGAATTCTTAGACCAAGGGGCCCTTTGGATACCATACTTACAACACTTCTTTGTTGCTCTATGTGATATCTCACTTGCTTAGGCAGTTTTTGCTCGGATTTGTAATTAATACTTGACCCAATGATCACTGAGATGAGGAGATATGTAAGCATTTGCGGATGGCCATCGCGACTCATGCATCACGCTCAGTCACGAACTAACAGAAGCAAAGGACAACATAGTGGGTATCTCAATGCATCTGAGCCCCCTAAAATTCATTTTTACAAGTCCTATATCGAACTGTTACCCGTTGCTGACTTGGTATTGCCGAGTGCTGGGTTGAGGATGACGAACTACCCTACATCTTGATGAGATCCGATGGTCACGCTTGGGCATAACCTCTGTGACATATGGCCCATATCTGGAGTACATCATTAGAAAGCGACTAATTGGACGTAATAATGACCTCGCTAGCTCTTAAAAATAGATGTTGGTGAGTCTTTGCACTCAGTCACTCATCGCGCACCATAACGGTGTTGCTTAACGGACAGGCACATACAAACAACCATAACGCATTTTGTTTCCTTCCATTGCCAACTCGGAAACCAGCTAACCTACCCATGTAGTAGCGAATGACATTCATGGACGGGTAGGCAGCTCTGCTGGGCTACTGTGTACATGATGTAAGCTTCCGTGTATCTGAACTAGACTCATTATTGGATGCGATACACCAGTTACTGGCATTATGGAAATATTGCGACTTATTATGCCATCCCCATAAGCAAACACGCAATAGACAGTTGTCTGCCCACTCTGGATACTTGCAGCAGTGTTATCTCAACTCCGCCGGATTCGGTCCAAGCATCGTCCGTATTCCGGACTGTGGACCCTGGACCCGGACGAATGCCGGGCTTTAATCGGAAGGTCCACCCGCCCGGACAAATTGGAACCTGGGCAACAGCCCAACCACTACTCACCGGAAACAATAGACAGCAGAAGGACAAGGTGAGAACCTGCTCGGTCTATTCACGACCAACCTTGGGTGGTAGGATCGGCGGGCTTGCATCCGGAAGCAATCTGCCCGACTTGGCGCATCCTCCACGAGCTCAGCAAACGGAATGGGAGAATTTTGCTCGGCAGTAGGCTATGATCCCCTGAGTTCCACGTGCTCCAGCTGTGCAAACCACGCTCTGGAGAGTGATTGACGACGAGGCGTTGGCGGAGTTGCGGAGCGGACTTTGCTACCGCCTTGGGGTGTCGTGTGTCTGGCATTTTTGCGTAGATCATCCACTGGGAGCTTATTCCCTGTTGGTGGTCTCTGCCTTGTGGAGGATTGAAAGGGGGGCCGTTTGCTTGGGGCAGTGGGGACTTTGCATCAAGCAGTGAGATTGAGGGTTTCTTTCATTTCACTCTCGAGATCGCTTTCGGTTTCGCGGTTACATTGGCTTGGCGATACGCGGCAATGGGATTGTCACGGTGTGCATCGATGGAAGAGAACCTTGCTAGCTTTGTTGATTGTTGTCCCTTTTTAATTCAGGTGCCTGCACACAAAAGAGTGTTGCCTGGTATGTGGTTCATGTTACGTTCTGTTGAAAACGAAGCAGAGTTTCGCGGCTCTCCTGTCTGGGGTTAAACAGGTGAAGGAGAATGGATGAACGGGCCAGACATGGCGTACCATGCCCATGCCATGATCGGATCTCGATTACCCCGATGATGATGGCGTGCCATGATGTTGTCGGGCGGATGGACCAGTGTGATTCTTGCACATTTCATTTGGGGAGGGGCAAGTTGATATGGGCACTCTTTTTGGCAAAATGAGATTGTGATGATGCACGCAAGCCGTGATTTCACTCAGGCTCCGAGCTGTGCCTTTGCTTACAGTGCCCGGATAGACGGTGCTTGAACATGTCATGATGCCCTCACACATCACAAAAGAAAACACACACGATCGGGTACAGTACCTACAAACAGAGACGAGACACATTTTTAGAGTGTCCCCATCGACAAACATCCCTCCCCGGGCGCTGACTAGCGGGACGGGTTGACAGGCTTCGGGGTCGCATGGCGGGTTGTCGGGCTGTTCGAAGACCCCGATGAGCTAGCAGGGGGTGTGTGCCTCGAACAGGAAAGAGACCTGTGATTGGTCCTTGGCCCTTGATCTCTTTCATGTCAATCAATCATCCTCACTGCAATGAAGGAATCCTTGGTGCTGACAGCCGAGTCTTTTAAGGATGAGTTGTCATTGGGCTGGTCGTAGCTCCTCTCGAGCAAGGATGAAAAGTCCGAGAGACCCCTTCCTTTTGGAAGATTTCGAAACCAACCGAGAAGGGAGAAAAGAAGTCCAATGCAACATTCAAAGTGGATGCGGCACGCTTCGCCCTACGCGCAGCCAAGCAAAGCATCCATCTTCCAGCCGGTCGGATTCGGTACGACGTCTAGCGTCTGATTGGCGGGACGGGACGGGTTCTTTCAAGGCCCCGACAACGAGGAAATACGCGGTTTCGTGTTGGTAGCAGGACAAGCTTTCTCTTGCCTCTGTTTCAAGATTTACATGGCGGAGGCGAGAAAAAAAGGAGCTGAACTTGACTCAGTTTGTCTGCCGTGTTACGGGAGTGACCAGGGCATGGCGATGTCAATGTTTAAAAAGTATGCTCTTGTATGTCATTTAAAGAGTCAGTTGTTGAGGCGCGCGGAGATGCCGTGGATGTTGATACATGCTACCACTCATAATGACTCATTTTAAGGTGGTTTTTTTGTAACGACCACGACGAATCGGGAGAATGATGGTTCGCCGTCGCTTGTTTAGCCTTGATCGTGACTTTGATACAGGTAGACACCTCTATAGGTAAACCGGCCCGTTGATCATATCTTAAAGATCAATTAAGTTAACGATGTGACGGGACCCTCAAGGCTGATGTGAGCCACCAAAATCGATCACAAACACCAGGTCACAAATGGTCAATGCCTTGTTATTCACCAACAAAACAACAACGGGAAAAAAACAGGTCTCTGCCTCAACACCCCACGTTACATACGTTGCCCGTCGTCCAGGGGTGCCATTCCTCTGCGGAGTTCCGGCGGGTGGAGAGTGGAGTCCCCAATTCCCTGGAATCCAGGGATCTTTGTCGCTTAGAGGCTGCATTGTCGGACTCTTGTGCTTGCCCGTTATCCGCTTAGACCTTTTTCTCTTCTCACTCACTCCACACCAAGGGGGACAGCTGGAGGGCTTTCCCCTGGACTAGCTGCAATCGTCGTCATCAGCTCCCCCTGGTCGTCGGGTCGGGAAGTTGATAGATTGCGAAAAATGCCTCCAGGTGTGAATTGGTGCTGATATCTCCCGGAGACTTCTGGCAAACGGCGTAAACTCCGTCAAGACACTCGACCGAACTGCGGAGGAGGATGCGGGTTGTTTACAGCCAAGCACGGGAGATTGCGGAGTTTAAGATGGAGGCTGTAGAGATCACGACATGTGACGCCTAAGACGGGAAGAGGAATCAACTCACGATAATATGTAAGAGAGCTATGTGCCTACTATTCCCAAGATGCACTATGTGTCCGAACACGATCGCCAAAGAAGCACTTGAATCTCTCCGAAGGCGACTGTAAATCGGAGTCTATTGTTGCACGCCCCTCCCAGGTCGGCCGCCCCTTAACACACCAAGGCTTGCAGGCAAAGTGTGAGAGGCAGACGCTGCAGCCGCACCCGCCTTCCGCCTGAATTTGCGCTAGAATCCCGGCCGAGCGACCCACTGGAGCATCGTTTATTCTTCGCTTTCAGTGCTAGTGCGAGGCCCCACGCGAGTTAATCGGGCTTCATTTGCTGTTGCTGAATGGCGAGCTGAGGCGACTGTACCTGGAGGTAAACCGACTCATATTTTATCACCAGGCGTCCTCCCTCTTCTCTTTTCCTTCTTTACACGCCTCTTCCCCTTCCCCCGTGGGACTGTCACCTCTTCTATCGTCGTCATCCCCTTTCTTCTTAATCGATCCTTTCTTATTACTTTAATACCTTTTCCATCTTGTGCTGCTTTAGTCCTTCCCCGGTCTGGACTGACAGCCAATTCACCAAAACAAGCTTCGATACACACCACTCCGAGTCTCCTTTCGCATTGCATTACTGGCTACCGAAACGTTCCCTCAAACTTACTGGGGCCTCACTCACCCTCCCCCGAGACTCAATTGCGAGATCCTCTAGTAGACCTGGCCGCCCCCTTCGCCCATCATGTCGGCCGTCTACGGGATCAACGCCAACAACGACGCCACGGCCGCTAGGCAGGGCGTCCCCGAGGCAGGCGGAGCCCACCCTGCGCATGCTGCCGACGAGAAGCCCAAGGCGGGCTCCGTCACCGATGCCGGCACCGAAGATCTGATCAACGAGAAGCCCTCGTCTTCGCCTGCCGATACCCTGGGAAAGGACGACGATGATGATGATTCCGAGATGGAGCGACGAACCTCGATTGTCCAGGCTCTGGCGCGATCTTACTCACACGCCTCTGCCGCTCAGTTTCCCGGCCAGAATCCCTTCCAGGCCGGCGAGAACTCACCTCTCAACCCCAATTCTGAGAACTTTAGCGCTCGCGAATGGGCCAAGTCCATTGTTGAGCTGGTGAACCAGGACGGTCATGCTTTCCGACACGCTGGTGTGTGCTTCCAGAACCTCAATGTTTACGGTTTCGGCGAGGCCAGCGACTACCAGGGTGATGTCGCCAACGTCTGGCTCTCCGCCGGCAGTCTCGTTTCGCGATTGACTGGCAGCGGCCGTTCGCGCATTGATATCCTGCGTGGTTTCGATGGTGTTGTGCGCAACGGTGAGATGCTGGTTGTCCTTGGTCCTCCCGGTGCTGGTTGTTCCACCACCCTCAAGACCATTGCTGGTGAACTCAACGGTATCTACGTCGACGATGGATCCTACTTCAACTACCAGGGTGAGTCAAGTTCCATATCTGAGACGGGAGAATCATATCGGTTTCACCGGACTCGATCTTCTGTTGCGCGTCTGTTGTTGAGCAACGTGGGTCGTGCCCGTGTGAAACCGACGATCACTCGTATGCGACTGTCAACAGCGGCTAACACCTTTGCGCATAGGTATGACCGCCAAGGAGATGCACTCTCACCACCGTGGTGAGGCCATCTACACCGCCGAAGTCGATGTCCACTTCCCTCAGCTTTCGGTTGGCGATACCCTCACTTTCGCCGCTCGAGCTCGTCAGCCCCGCCAGCTTCCCCAGGGTCTGAACCGAAATGACTTTGCCGATCACCTGCGAGATGTTGTCATGGCCATGTTTGGCATCTCTCACACCGTCAACACCCGCGTCGGTAACGAGTACATCCGTGGTGTCTCGGGTGGTGAGCGCAAGCGTGTCACCATTTCCGAGGCCGCCTTGTCTGGCGCTCCTCTGCAGTGCTGGGATAACTCAACTCGAGGTCTGGATTCGGCCAACGCCATTGAGTTCTGCAAGACCCTCCGTCTTCAGACTGAGCTCTTTGGCAGCACCGCTGTTGTGTCCATCTACCAGTCTCCCCAGAGCGCCTACGATCTCTTCGATAAGGCCACTGTCCTCTATGAGGGCCGTCAGATTTTCTTTGGCCGCGCCGACGCCGCGAAGCAGTACTTTGTCAACCTGGGTTTCGAGTGCCCTGCTCGTCAAACCACCCCCGATTTCCTCACCTCCATGACGGCTCCCCTGGAACGTCATGTGCGACCTGGATTCGAGGGCAAGGTGCCTCGCACACCTGATGAGTTTGCTACCGCCTGGAAGAACAGCGCCGAGTACCGTGCTCTCCAGGCTGAGATTGAGGAGTACAAGGTGGCTCACCCCATCAACGGCCCTGACGCCGAGGCTTTCCGTGCCTCCAAGCAAGCCCAGCAGGCCAAGGGTCAACGAAAAAAGTCTCCTTTCACCCTCTCTTACAAGCAGCAGATTCAGCTATGTCTGTGGCGTGGTTGGAAGCGACTTATTGGTGACCCCGGCCTGACTGTTGGTGCCTTGATTGGTAACTTTGCCATGTCTCTCATTATCGGATCCGTGTTCTACAACCTTGACGAGAACTCAAGCAGTTTCTTCCGTCGTGGTGCCCTTCTGTTCTTTGCTTGTTTGATGAATGCCTTTGCCAGTGCCCTCGAGGTGAGTTATTACAAAATCATTGGTGTGGCGTTACTGACAATTCCAGATCTTGACCTTGTACGCACAACGCCCAATTGTCGAAAAGCACAGCCGTTACGCTCTTTATCATCCTTCCGCTGAGGCTATTTCCTCCATGCTTTGCGATATGCCCTACAAGATTGCCAACACCATCGTCTTCAACTTGTCACTCTACTTCCTGACAAACCTGAAGCGTGAGCCCGGAGCGTTCTTCTTCTTCCTGCTCATCTCGTTCGCTACTGTCTTGGTCATGTCCATGATCTTCCGTACCATCGCCTCGGCCTCGCGCACCCTGTTCCAGGCTCTCGTCCCCGCTGCGATTTTGATTCTGGATCTCGTCATCTTTACCGGTTTCGTCATTCCTAAGCGCTATATGCTTGGTTGGTGCAAGTGGCTCTACTGGATTGACCCCATTGCCTACGCTTTTGAGGCCCTGGTCGTCAACGAGTTCCACAACCGCGATTACACTTGCGACGAGTTTATCCCCCGAAACGACGTTGAAGGCTACGCCGACATCCCCTCGGCTAACCGTGTCTGCAGTGCTGTCGGTGCTGTTGAAGGCCAGTCTGCTGTGAACGGTGACCGTTACGCCGAGCTCAACTTTGACTACAAGTGGGAGAACCGCTGGCGCAACTTTGGTATCGTCATTGCCTGGACTGTTCTGTTCCTCATTACCTACATGGTTTCTGCTGAGCTTGTCTCTGAGAAGAAGTCCAAGGGTGAAGTCCTGGTCTACCGCCGTGGTCACAAGCCTGCTGCTGTTGCCAACGCCGAGAAAAAGCACAGCGATCCCGAGGCCGCCATGGCCCACATTGGTCCCATCGTCACTACCGAGCGAACTCGCAGCCGAACCGCCAAGGATGGTGGTGTTCTCCAGGAGCAGACTTCTGTTTTCCAGTGGCACGATGTCTGCTATGATGTCAAGATCAAGACCGAGACCCGCCGCATTCTGGATCACGTTGATGGTTGGGTCAAGCCTGGTACTCTGACTGCTCTGATGGGTGTCTCTGGCGCCGGAAAGACGACTCTTTTGGATTGTTTGGCCGACCGTACTTCTATGGGTGTCATCACGGGTGAGATGTTGGTTGACGGATCCCCTCGTGACATGTCCTTCCAGCGCAAGACCGGTTATGTTCAGCAGCAGGATCTCCACCTTCAGACTTCGACCGTCCGAGAGGCCCTCAACTTCAGTGCCCTCCTGCGCCAGCCCGCCCACGTTCCCCGCGAGGAGAAGCTCGAGTACGTCGAGCAGGTTATTAAGCTGCTTGATATGGAGGAATACGCCGATGCCGTTGTTGGTGTCCCCGGTGAAGGTCTCAACGTCGAACAGCGAAAGCGCCTGACTATCGGTGTCGAACTTGCCGCTAAGCCCCCCTTGCTGCTCTTCGTCGACGAGCCTACCTCTGGTCTTGATTCGCAAACGTCTTGGGCTATTCTCGACCTTCTTGAGAAGCTGACCAAGGCCGGCCAGGCCGTCCTCTGCACTATCCACCAGCCTTCTGCCATGTTGTTCCAGCGCTTCGACCGACTCCTCTTCCTGGCCAAGGGCGGCAAGACTGTCTACTTTGGTGACATTGGCGAGAACTCTCATGTCATGACCAGCTACTTTGAGCGCAACGGTGGACACGCGTGCCCTCCTGAGGCCAACCCTGCTGAATGGATGTTGGAAGTTATTGGTGCCGCTCCCGGATCCCACACCGAGGTCGATTGGTTCAAGACATGGCGCGAGAGTCCCGAATACCAAGAGGTTCAGAACGAGCTCGAGAGGATCAAGCAGGAGAAGCAGGGCGTTTCCGACATTGACGAGGACCCCGCCAGCTACCGCGAATTCGCCGCCCCCTTCATGGTCCAACTCAAGGAGGTCCTGTACCGCGTTTTCCAGCAGTACTGGCGCACCCCCGTCTACATCTACTCCAAGGCCGCTCTTTGCACCCTCGTCGCCCTCTTTATCGGTTTCGTCTTCTTCAAAGCCCCCAACAGTATCCAAGGTCTCCAGAACCAAATGTTTGCCATTTTCAACCTGCTCACCATCTTCGGTCAACTCGTCCAGCAGTCGATGCCGCAGTTCGTTATCCAGCGCTCCCTCTACGAAGTCCGTGAGAGACCCTCCAAGGTGTACTCTTGGAAGGTCTTCATGGTCTCGCAGCTTATTGTCGAACTTCCTTGGAATGCGCTGATGGCCGTCATCATGTTCTTCTGCTGGTACTATCCTGTCGGTCTCTACAACAACGCCTCGGCTGCCGACCAGCTGACGGAGCGTGGCGGTCTGATGTTCCTGTTCCTGTTCATGTTCCTCATCTTCACTTGCACCTTCTCGACTTTCATCATTGCTGGATTTGAGACGGCTGAAGCTGGCGCCAACGTCGCTAACCTGATGTTCATGCTTTGCCTGATCTTCTGTGGTGTCCTCGCCCCCAAGGACTCTATGCCCGGCTTCTGGAAGTTCATGTACTACGTGTCGCCATTCACATATCTAGTCGGAGGCATGTTATCCACAGCCGTCGCCAACGCCGATGTCGTCTGCGCCAGCAACGAGTGGGTGTCCTTCACTCCTCCCAACGGTACCACTTGCGCCAAGTTCATGGAGAGCTACATTGCCCAGGTCGGCGGCAAGCTCCAGGACCCCGAGGCCACCGACTCGTGCAGCTTCTGCACCATCTCCTCTACCAACGTCTACCTCGGCGCCGTCAACATCGACTACAAGGACCGCTGGCGCAACTTTGGTCTCCTCTGGGTCTACGTCTTCTTCAACATGGCCGCCGCTCTGTTTGTCTACTGGCTTGCTCGCATGCCCAAGAAGACCTTCAAGAAGAAGGAGAAGAAGGCGTAAACCTGTCGGGAATGAAAAAAGAAAAGTAAATGAGATGTGGATTTTTTGTTTGATGTAACTGAGGCTCTGATGAGAGACCTCTGGACATAGAACGGCAAAGAGAGATTTTGCCCATGTACACACGATTTTTGTTCACTAGACACACTGTAATACCTTCATGATACAGACAGACAGACAAGAGGGAGAGAAGAATACCCAAACCCCACTATTCAATGAAATCATTTTCTTTCGATCAACTGCAAAGGCATCTGTGCTGGTACCACTCTGTGAGACTCATTGCATCAATCGTGAATGCTTTACGTAGATAAGATAAGTCATGATGAGTATCATCCTAAGGTTTAGGTCAAGATGGTCTCTTAGTACCTAAACAACGAGGCATCAGATGAGACAACACACATAGGCGGACACCTTGCTGGGTTTGTTTTTCCTCATCTCAAACAAACCAAACCTTCGCATCTTTCACCTCCTCACACAACGTACAACGCGAGGCCGACCAAACACCTTTGCAAACTTGAACAGTTGCGACCATGATGCTTATGGACCGAGCCGCCAACTCCGCTGCGGAAGAGGGCATCACCGTAAGTAGGTACCTCCTCACTTGGCTTAGAGTTTTGATTTCTCTGACCCTGGTTTTATGAAGACTGCCTCTGCCTCCCCCTCGACCATGATGGGCCGCAACCAAACTGCCGGCACCGCTCCAGACGGAGAGACTGTGGTATCCCCAGCTGCGGCCGACCCCGCCCCCACCATCTCGGCCCCTGGCCCCGTCCCTGCCCTCGAAGAGGAAGACTTTGCCTATCCTGACGAGTGGCTCCACGATGAGGACGACCCTCGCCTATCTGCCGAAACATGGCTTCTTGATATGAGCCGCGAGGATCCTTATCATGACCCACGACGGATCGGGACGACCCATCGTTCGTTCGCGATTCTTTCCTTCACCAGCTCCTAGCGACAACCAAAACTGGAAGAAGACCTTGATCAATATCACGAGAGGCAAGGATAGGGATATCGAATTCAAACTCATTGACCTAGCAGACCTTCCCAAGTTTGAAGCTGACGGCTAGAAGACGTGGCATCACCAGGGCAGACCCGTCAACGGCGACGACAAGGACGAGCGAGATGTCAAGAGAATCGAGGACGTATGGGAGCGTGATAATCCAACGGTAGACACACCTGACCTATTTGCACTTGGCATCGAAGCGTCGCGTCAGTCAGATGGTATCGAGTGGGAGCCTCACCACTTGATCGGGCCTGATTCCAACATTGCCTTCGTCGCAACGGGAGTCGCTGCCAGCTGAATGAGGCAGGGGGGTTTGTGCCCGGCTTGGCAATACTTCGAGACTCGAAGGCCCCTCTCGGCACGTTTCTTGGCACGTTGGAAGCACTTGATGCGTTCGCTATTGTCTTCCCTAGTCTCCGAGGTGAAATGAAGCGGGTTAATGCAGAAACCCCAGCTGCAGGTGTGGCTTCTCCCCTCCCGCCCGGTGAGGGCATGCTGCAGTTGGACAATGTCCAGCTTGTCGGAAGCGAACCAAGCAACGAGACTTTCCAAACTTGGAAATAATCCACTCAGAGTAGTTGTCAAACCGGTGGCGCTCTCTCATGCGTAGGTAATCCTGGTAGTGTTGGTTGATATGGCTATAGAAGGCCGCTGGATCTCGCTCGTAGATCGCCTTGAGTTGAGTGAGGAAGTTATCGTTCATCCAACCTGTTGCCCATCGTGGGGCTGGGAGTGTGGAGTTTACAGCCGACACTGGTGCCGAAGACGAAGACGAAGGCGTAACGACTCCTCGTCGCCTCCTCGTTGAAGGCCTCGGGGAGTCGATGGCTGGGGATGAATGGGCTCTTGCCGGCTTCTTGCCGTTTTTGAGCCGACTAACAGGCGGTAGTGTATCATCCTCATCAGAGGAGTTGTTGAATGGGTGGAACTCATTGTAAGAATCCTCTCCTATGCCACGGGTCGGGGAAGGGACGTCATGCGATTGAGGGAAGGTACCCATGGCGTCTGAAGGAAGTACGTCTTGTTCTCCAGGGACAGCGCCTTCCGTCGTTGTAGGATCACTAAGATCTCGCTCCTGCGAGAATGCACCCTCTTGGAGGAGGTCGCCCTCGGTGGTGGCCACGGGAGAAATGGCTTGCTCCTGTGGAGTGCCTTCTTGAGTGGTGGGGCGCATGTAATCTTCATCGTCTGAGATGACAATCGTCATGTCCTGGTCGTCTGGGACAATGACGGGGTCGGTGCTAGTTGCACCGCGTGAAGAATGATGGGCGCGAGACTGGCCTATCATAGAAGAACCAAAGCGAGTAGCAGAACAAGCGAACTGAAAGACAACATCGTCCTCTTCTCTGCTCTCTTGGCCTTGGTTGCTAGCCATGGCGACGCTGGATTATCGTCAGGAACATACTTGTCCCAAATGGGGTGAGGGTTGTCACATTTGAACTCACACTGCGTGAAGCGTAGTGCCTCTGACGTAGGGCGCGATAATCGCGGATGTGAAGTTTCGAGAGAGAAGAACGAATGTGTTGGGGTTTTGGTTGCGGAGGCAGAAGATCGCTAGAAAATTGTGAGTATCTGTTCGTCTGGGGTCACCATGAGGCTTTCCTTCCTCCCAAGACCAGAGGTTGTCACGAGAGCGCAACGCCGTTCTTCGGCAGCCTTCAACCAATGAATCCCTCGGCCAGGTTTGAGAGAAGGCGCCTTCTCTATGTGGAGCATGTTCATGACGGTTGTGATTGACGCGAGTCATCAACTTCGTTAACTGACCGCCAGCCAACTTCTGTTTATTGAGAATGGATGTTGAACGCACCAAACTGTCTCTTTGGCGCCCCTTAGGCTTGTATCTCATCATAGAGGTCGTGGAGAATATGAGAGACCTAAACAAAGAATTAGAAGAAATCATAAATTAATTTAACTAATTTCCTCTTAATTTAGGATCACTATGGTCTAAATAGACACAGAGTCGACTTATGAGGAGGCGTTAAGAATATTTCACTAGGATCCGACCATCTGGTAAAGCCTGAATCTTTACCACGTAGCCCACATTCGTGTCTATCTAACAGCCAGCTACACAGCGAACTGCAAGGGCCCGCGCCTCGGGATACGAGGCACTTGGGAATACCATCCCTCAAGACCTTCCTCGCCAAGTGACAGCAACCAAGGGAGCACCTCTGTTGACAGAGGACCCGAACATCTACAAATGGGAGGCAGATATCCGTGATGTCGACCACAACGTCGCAATGCCAGAGATTGAGGAGGGGGTCACTCAAGGCAAGCCCGAGGAGCTCGAGTGCAGTCCTTCCCACTTCGGAAAAATTGTTCTCGATTTCATGTCATCTATGGATTAGGCACATCCATCACTTCATTTTGTCTTTCCCGGCGACAGCGCTTCCAGAGCATGGCATTCTTTTTCCCTATCGGCGAGAGCAAACAGGTTGTTGGAGGTGGAGGTGGAGGGGCGTGGGCCCAGTCTTTATTGTTTTTGCCTCATGAGATCAGGTTGGAAGTTGAGCGGCGTGAGCCGACTCAATTGTTATCCATTTTTCTTTCTTTCTTTCTTTTCTCTCCTGAAATCCCATTGTTAGAGGATGGGCGGCACGAGACGTCATAGACGGAAGGAACTCATGTATGTAGGGGCCGCTGAGGCAATGTCATTACCCGTGCCGTTGTAGCACTCCATCTCCATTTGGCAACTTTATTCTCCATCAGATGTGACTATGATTTCAATTTTATCTAGGTTAAAGTACTGTTTCAGGTCTGTGCCGCCATAGTAGATTGTCTGCTGCTCTTGTAATCACCTCATACCCTTCATCGTGTCACTTATTACTAACCACCTTCTCATTGTTCAAAACACTCCATACATTCTGTAGATATGACCAAGAAAGATCAATAGCTCTAGCATTCAAGGAAGTGATTGACAAGTTGCTAGTCACAAACAGTGCCGCGAAGGCGGTACTCGTTTCCGCTGCTAACAAAAGAACCTTACAGATGGCAGCCCGTCTCGTCTGGCCCGGTCAATAGACTATAATGTCAAAGAAGGGGTAAACAGCATGAGATCTCTAGAGAAAGTTACGCCAGTATAGATCCGTAAATATTGCAGTAGCAGACCCTTGTATAAAGGTCAGCTGCAATCGTAAAGTCGAAGAAGCTCCTAAAACCAATCGCCCTGCTCTCACTTATCGCCACATCAACAGCCTGGATGTACCTAGGCAAGGATGTGCAACATCCGAAGCAAACCACCTCAGAGCTCCTTACGCTCCTTGTCAGGCACCTCCTCGATTCCTTCTTCCATCTTGGAGTCTAGAACGGGGTGCTCCGAAAACATCCGGGCGGTTCTCCTGTCCTGCCACCACACGACGCCAATCCATGCCGCGAGACTGACGGAGACAACTACCATGGCGATGGTACCCTTTTGGAAACCCTTTTCTCTTTGGTCAGCATTTGGTGATGGGGTTGGGGAAGCGGACAACTCACAGTGGCTGCGTCCTTAACGGGATACAGTGTGATACCCCAGAAGGAGAAGAGTACGGAGGAGGCACCTGTGCATCGTTAGCAGATGTTGACAATCAGATAGGAAAATACTAACCGTTCATGGCGTAGAGAATCACAGCTCGTGCGGCATCATCTCCATCTCGGGCCAGAACTTTGTTGGCCCAGGTGAAGACGACCGGCTGAATCAAGTAGGCAGTTCCAGCAAGGTCTGCATAAGTCAGTAACACAAATCTCAACAATTTGAGGAAGAGATTTAGGAGGCGTACAGAAGGCTGCCATCTTGGCTGCCGTGCCGACCATATTCCAGCAGAGCAGGACGACGCAGGTGATGATCTGAACACCGCAGGCAATGAAACCATAAGGGGCATGAACTCCCGTGGCGTCAATTGCCACAGAGGTGCACAGCGTAAGTGCAATGCCTGAAGACGTGTTAGATGTTTCCATCGAAGTTCATGAACCTGGTGACGTACCGATTGCGGTGATTCCAAGAGGGTATGTGTTGTTCTGTGGCACAGTGAACAGACCGGAAGCCTTCATCCAGAGGACCATGCAAGTCTGTGTTGAGTAGGCCTCGAGAGCACCGCCAAGCATCCAAAAGATGGTGAAGATCCAGCTGGATTACGCATTAGTGTAGGCTCGAAGATATCCAGTGGACAATGCGCACAAGTTGGGAGTCAGCAAGACTCTCTTGATGATGGAAACTCCAATCTTGTGACCCTCAGGGTTCTTGGGTGGCAGGCGGCTCAAGGCGAGCTCACGCTCGTGGGGCTTGAGGTAGAAGGCCTGGGTGGTTTCGGGAAGGTCAGGGAAGAACATGAAGCCGAAGATTGCCACGGGAATGGTAATGATGCCGTCGATGATGAAGGACTGTCGGTTTTGTTTAGTAAATCAAGATGAGCCAAAGGGGTAGGGGTTCAAGCCTCACCCATCTCCATCCAGGCAGGCCAGAAACTCCGTCCATTGTCTTCCAGATAGCTGTCATCAAAATACCTGGTAGATTATGTGAGAATAGCCTTTATATCTGGCATGTAGTGCGACATACCGGCAAACATGGTGCCGACCATGCCCGAAGCCTGGAAAAGTCCAACTCGCTTTCCGACCTCGGGGCCCTTGTACCAACTTCCAATGATATACTGGGTGCCACTGTATGTTGATGCCTCAGCAATACCCTGGAAGAAGCGCACGGCAGCGAGCTGGGAGAAGTTGTTGCAGGCGCCGCAAACCATGGTCAGGGCGGCCCAGACGAGAGTCATCAGGGGGAACCAGATGCGAGGAGCGACCTTCTGGATGACGAGACCGTGAGGGACCTGACCGATGATGTCTTTTTGTTGTTAACAAGTCGTCCTGTTATGTCTACCAGAGAACTTACAGCCAACGGCGAGACAAGTAACCAGGAGATTGTACTCATCACCCGTGAGGTTGATGTCCTCCTTCATCCCAGAGACGTAGGCATTGCCCAAAACAGCACGGTCTATCGGTTGTCAGTCAAGGGAGCTATTCTGGGAGATCTGGAAGACGCACCAAGGTAATTGAAGAAGAATGCCACACAGCAATACGTCTAGAGTCATGATGAGAAGAGTTTTCAATCGAGCTTAACGAACGGCCACACACCAGAATGAAGAAGTCGACCTTTTGCAGAAGCTACAATTGATCATCAGTTTCCAATGCCCTTGCTCGCCATAGATTTATATCCATTGATGGGTATGCTGACCTTTCGCTCCTCAGGGGTGTCAGGCGCCTCGCCCCAGACGGCGATGCGAAGCTTGCGAAGACCTTCGCCCATGATGAATTGATAATTGAAAGACTGTTCAAGAGCAAAGCTGTGAAAGGCTCAGAAGTACTCGCAAGTGTTGACTTGTCTGAGGAATGAAGAGCGTCGAGGACAGACAGGCAGTCTGGCGGCTCGCGTGGGTTTAATAGGAAGTGACAACTCGGCCTCACATCCGGGGAAGGCCTGTTATCAAGTTTAAGTGAACTTGCGGCTTACCACCTTATCTTGGAACGGATTGGAGCACAGATACCTAACCACCCTCCCCCAGTTTGAACCCCGCAAACTAAATCCTAGCGCGGAGAGACGGTGGGAACAGCTGAATTCCGAGGTCATGGGGACGGAACCTTGCATTACTCGGGGTAAAGGCTTCCTCTCTCCAGGTCTCTGGTTGAACGCCGGGGGCTTCTCTCCAGTGAACAAACCAGCAGGAGCGACAGTGGCCCAGCCGACTGATTTCTCACCTGTCGTGTATGCTTTCAAGGGTCCTGGTCTGGTCCACTTTAGCTCAGTTGACCATCCGATTGTGGAGTTGATTAAGTTGGCATGGTTGCATCCGCCTTCCGACGGCGGCGGCGGATAACCCGACATTTGATGCGGCACCTTTTTGATATTCAGGAAACCATTCCGCCTAACATGCGGATGGCAAGGATCACATTGTTCTGTAGGGTCGGAAGCGGCAGATTAGGCCGGGCTCCAGAGCAACGACCTCGCTCGCTTGGAGATGACGGAGTGCCCATTGCAGCCCTCTTTGATATTTGATATCTTTTCACCTTCATCTACAGACCGCTGATAACGAACGGAAGACGCATATTTCGGCTCCACGTGTTGAGCTGGCCTATCCATAATTCTTTCAGCATGTCTCCTTCAGCTGTATGTGAGGTCTCGCCCGAGAGCCAAGGTCTTCTGAATGGCCACAATGGGAATGGCAGCTTTACTGCTGTCAAGCCTAGCAACGGCACCGTTTCGCTCGCAGAGAGTCTCGCGGGTCTCCAAACGGAGCAGAAGAACTCGAAAACAACAAACATTGATTCCATGAGTTCACTGGAACTATGTCGTAAGCTTGACTCCCTCGGGGAGCGCGGAAGGATGCTGACCATTGACTGCCTAGGTGTTATCAACGAAGAGGATGCCTCGGTCGCACAGGCGGTTCAAACCTGCCTTCCCCAGATTGCTGATGCTATTGATATTATCGTGCCTCGACTCTTGAGTGGCGGCCGAGTCATCTACACCGGGGCAGGGACAAGTGGGAGGTAAGAGGCCAAGCCTAAGCTGACTTTCGCGACTTTCACTGGCGATCCCTTCTGACATTGATTGATCTTCAGGTTAGGCATTCTTGACGCCTCAGAAATGTGAGTATCACCTCCCTTCTTACCTCAAGTTATCATCAACTGACCGGTGACAGTCCCCCAACATTTTCGGCCCCTCCTGGGCAGTTCGTGGGCCTGATTGCAGGAGGAGACTACGCGATCCGAAACGCTGTTGAAGGTGCCGAAGACTCGGAGGAGTTGGGAGCGACAGACCTGGCAGAACTTACGCCGCCGCTCAGCAAGAACGACACTCTGGTGGGAATCGCCTCTTCAGGGAGAACCCCATACGTGCTTGGCGGCTTGAAGTACGCCCGCTCCATCGGAGCTGCCACGGTTGGTCTGGCATGCGTCAAGCCCAGCTCACTTAGGTCCCTTTGTGATGTTTTGATTGAGTGTGTTACTGGACCTGAGGTTGTGACGGGTAGCACTCGACTCAAAGCGGGAACTGCAACAAAAATGGTGCGTATTCCCTGTCCTGCCTTTTCTGTCCCATCAACTCATCATAACTCGGTAGATTCTCAACATGATCTCGACCGGTTCGCAAATCCGTACGGGGAAGACGTTTGGAAACTTGGTAAGCAAATTCCATGATTCAGATCCCGTATACGAAGTCTAACCTTGACAGATGGTCGACTTGAAAATGTCGAATGAGAAGCTTCAGAACCGGGCCCGCCGGGTCGCCCGAATGGTGGTCCCTCCATCATCGGCTCTAGATATCGAGAGTGAAGAGGTCCTGGATGCCGTCCTGGCTGACTGCGACGGTCAGGTCAAGCTTAGCATCCTCGTGGCGACTCTGGGCTGCTCGCCCACTGAGGGACGGGCTAAGCTTGAGGCTGCCTCAGGGTCGTTAAGACAAGCCCTGCAGGGAAATCTAGCCGATTGACGCTGGGATTATTGTGCTTCTTGTTTCCTGGGTTTTTATATAGAGTAAACTGCATAGAGTAGAGCTTTCTTTGTCCTATACAACCAATGTCTTTTCAACTGAGAACACTGCACGGCAGTTTGTGACAAACTTCAGCTATCTGGCAATTGTAGCACCAACATACGACCGTAGGCTGAACACAGAGACAAATTTGACATGATTACCTTCTGCGTGTAGATAAGGTGAAAGGGCAGATCCCTGGCCCCATCCAATCTCGTCGCTAACATCCCCAGCCGTCGGGTTTTCCGCTTACTGAGGGGTTTAGGACCGCGGAGAAGCCGTTGCGGGGGAAAACTTGCCCCCTCCCCAGACAAGGTAGCCGCCATCCTCATCGTTGTGGCAACGCGAGAGGGACCTGGCGTCGTTCAAGGTCGGATGGAATATGCAGTCGAAGTGCCAAGTTCACCATTGGGAGAATCGGGCTTCACGCAAACACACTGGGTGGCCGCCTCCTTAACCTAGACCTTTAAAAGGTTGGGTGCTTTCTGCACAACTGAGCCCTGTATCTTTGTATTTGAGTCTCTGTTCGTGAATTAACTGATTGACTTGACCTAAATATCCTGTCACTAAACAAGCAATATGGTCACCCTCAATGTCCTCGGGCTCAACTGTGGCACTAGCATCGACGGTATGTGCATCCCCTCTAAAATGCGGCCATGGTGATGAGGCACGCTGACAAGGTTGCAGGCGTTGATGTTGCGCACTGTCGAATCTCCTCAGTAGACTCTTCAAACGACATAAGGGTGCAAGTCCTGGCATACACTGAAGTCCCCGTAACCCCTGAGTTACGGTCTCAGGTCCTTCGCCTATGCCGTCCCAACCAAGAGGGCGCGGCCACTTCGATGGCCGAGGTCTGCGATCTCAACTTCGCACTCGGCCGCGAGTTTTCTCGTGCCGTCAAGGAATCCGGTGTTAATCTGTCAGAGGTGGACATCATCGCCAGTCATGGCCAGACTCTATGGCATCAGCCACTGGGCGAGCATCGATCTACACTCCAGATGGCCGAGCCTGCTGTGATTGCCCGTCAAACGGGGAGGTACGAATTTCGAATGGGGAAGATCCTTGTTGTGTTCTTGCTAACAAAGGGCTAGGACTGTTGTGAGCGGCTTTCGAGTCGCTGAGCTTGCTGCCGGACGCCAAGGTGCCCCGCTGGCAGGCTTCTTTGAAGCAGCTCTACTCTCTGACCCGAAGGTCACATGCATTAGCCAGAACATCGGAGGAATAGGTGTGTAGAGCCTTATAGTGGAGCGATGAACCCATGTTGACGATCCCGGTGTAGGGAATGCAACCGTGCTGCCGGCATCGAGCGCGACACAGCCTGGGAAGTCGGAGTCGACATACATGGCCTTCGATACTGGCCCTGGAAATGTCTTTATCGATGCTGCCATGCGCATTCTAACTGATGGCAAACAACACTACGACCGTGACGGAGAGCTGGGTGCCAAGGGCGAAGCAGACATTGACACTGTTGTTGTCAATGACTACTTGGCCAACGAGCCTTACTTCCAGATGAAGCCTCCCAAGACCACTGGACGTGAACTCTTCTCCGATGACATAGCCAAGGGGCTGGTCAGCAAGTTGAAGGATGCGGGCAAGACCCCGGAGGCCATCATCGCCACTATCACGCGAATCACGGCAGAGTCTATCGCAAGAGCCTACGAGCAATACGTCCTACCACACCTTGGCAAGGATGGGAATATTGACGAGATTTACATCTGCGGTGGTGGAGCTTACAACCCCAACATTCTCAAGCACCTGCAGCAACGGTTTCCCAAAAGCCGAGTGTTGAAGCTCGACGATGCACCAGTGAAGATAGATCCCAGCGCCAAGGAGGCCGTGTTGTTTGCAGTCCTGGGCTTCCTTGGGGTCTGTGGCCGTACGGTTCCCGTTGCTGCCGACTCGGAGTCGACGGATCCTGCCATCATGGGGGTCGTCACTCCAGGGGATAACTATCGCGATTTGATGAGAGCTGTGATTGGAGACTCAGGGTTCAGTAGCAGAGGCGTCTTAGGGCGCATCTTGATGTAGTTGAATTGAGTGTTCTGCTCCTTGCCATCCCCTAACCCTACACTCGTAAGCTATGTTTTCTCGGACCAGGGCTTGAACTCTCCAGTTGAGCAGAGGAACTATCAAGCACTTGGCACAAATTCAGTCATATCTTGAGTATCGGCAAATTAGATATTACGCTTGAATATCTAGCCTTGATCTGGTGCGAAATGTTCCTTGAAGTGGCCTTGGGCTGTGAAGAAGAATAATCGGGTGCAGGGCAAGTGGCCGACACCCTGCCCATCTGCCCCCATGGGCCTGACGCGATATCCAGCTCCCCCGGCTTCATCATGATTCGGAAGACGTAGTTTAATTGAGCCACCAAGGCGATATAACCGCGGCTTGCCAGATAACGCTATCGGCGGAGAACCCGACCGAGTCCTGGTCCAGGGGTTCTCGAAAACCTACCAAAGCCCGCTTGGAGGCGGAAATCCCGACGACCCAAGACTGTGGGCGTCGTTCACTGACGGCTAGGAAGAACAAATGGCGCCTCCGATCTGCGCGGTACAGGGCTCAAGCTTGACGCAACGTTGGATGGGGATTGAGTCCAATCCGCCCACTGCCGGGTGACTTTGACAGGCGTGAAACTATCTGCACATGCAATAGGTCAGACAGAGACATATGTGTGATCTCATGGAGCTTCAATGACCCAAGTAGCACAATACATAAACGTTCACGGTGGTGAAGCTGCTCCCTTGGATAGACTTAGACCCGAGCCCGACTCTAATACGAAGAACCACCAACTCAGAAGCCATCAATACATCGCGCCCCTTACGCCTACCTCTTCACTTGTTCCTACTCCTGGTTCCACTCAAGATGCCCTCTGTCATCTCTTCGGGCGGCATCACCAAGTTCACCAACTGCCGCCTCGCTCGTGGGGACAATCTCGTATCCGAGGACCTTTGGGTGAGCTCTCACACTGGTACTATCCTGTCTAGCCAGGCGACCTTTTTCGATTCTGGCACTCTGCCCGACCGCGTCATTGATCTCGGGGGCCGTATCATCTCTCCTGGTTTGATCGACGTCCAGCTCAATGGGGCATTCGGCTTCAACTTCTCAACATTGCCCGATGACATTTCGGAGTATCCAAAGGCTGTCGCAGATGTGAATAAGAAGTTGACTACTACGGGTGTCACTTCATATGTCCCGACGTTGACCAGTCAAAAGCCAATTCTGTATCAAAAGGTGGGCAACCTAATGTACGCGTTGCGGGACTCGAGGTGTTGACAGGCTCTCCAGGTGCTACCTTTCCTACATCCAAGCCGTCTTCGGTTTGCCCACGACGGAGCGGAATCATTGGGTGCACATGTGGAAGGGCCTTTCCTCAACCCCGGGAAGAATGGCATCCACGATGTCAACGTGCTCCAGGAGGCCTTCAGCTTCCAAGATATAGAAGCTTGCTACGGCGTGGAGAATTTGGGCAAAAAGGGGGAGCTAAACGCTGAGCCCGCCCCGATAAAGAAGATCACCCTGGCCCCAGAGCGCGGTAACATGGCCCAGCTCATCCCTGAGCTGACCAGCCGAGGCATCATCTGCTCTATCGGACACTCTGAAGCGACGTACGAAGAGGCTTCAGATGCCGTCGCAGCCGGGGCTACAATGATCACGCACCTCTTCAATGCCATGAGGCCTCTCCATCACCGCAATCCGGGAATCTTCGGCGTGCTTGGAGTTGTCACTGACAAGCTCCCGAGGCCTTACTTCGGTATCATCGCCGATGGTATTCACCTCCATCCCACTGCCATCAACATCGCTTTTAATGCTCACCCGGAGGGATTCATTCTCGTCACTGATGCCATGCACCTAGTTGGGCTCCCGGATGCTGTGTATCCCTGGACCAACGGCGACGTGGACAGTAAGATCGTCAAAGTTGGGCCGACATTGTTACTGGAAGGGACAGACAAGATTGCTGGAAGGTCAGCGCCCTCCCCCTCTCTACCACGTTTTACTAACCCAAGTCCATCTAGTTCTATCACCCTGATCGAGTGTGTGAATAATTTCCTCAAATGGTCAGGTACCTCGGTCGGCAAAGCGCTCAAGGCAGTCACTTCAACACCAGCCACTATGCTTGGTGTTCAAGACCGCAAAGGATGCCTGGGCGTGGGTGCCGACGCTGATCTTGTCATCTTCTCCGAGGAGCGGACGACTGAGGGTATCACTCAGCTGGTGATTGATGAAGTCTGGAAGCTTGGCACCCAAGTCTACTTGCGAAAAGGAGCAGCCGTGGTGGCGAAGAAGGCATAGCACATTAGTAGACCTGTTCACAATCTTGAAAACCTACCTATGTTTATTGGGACGAGGCACAAATAGACGCACTTTCTAATTAATTCGAGAAGTACGACCTAACACCATACTAGGACAAGAAAGACGCCGTCAAGTATATCACCTAGGGCGGTGATCAGTGGGTATCCTACGACGATAAGGACACCATTGCGCAGAAGATCGAGTTTGCTAATGCCCTCGGCTTAGGAGGTCTGCTCATCTGGGCTATTGACCTCGACAACACGCGGCTTGACGCTCTGGCGGCTGTCTTGGCTCCCAAGAGCTTCACCGCACACAAGGACCGCTCGAAAAAGACCCCGTGGGTAGATCTTAGGACAGGCCATTGCACTGTCAACGAGTGCGGCACGACTGGCTGCAAGTCTGGATAGATCGAGGTTGATCAGTCCCTTTGCGACCATCTAGCTAGCAAGAAGACAAGCGTCTATTGTCCTTTTGCCTCGGCTCCTGATCCCGAGAAGTGGTAAGTGTCCCTAACCTGTGAATAAGTGGCTACATTACTGACCGCGTTATAGTACCTAGAGAGGTAACGGCGTTCTCTGCAATAGCCAATGCCACGAGGGAGAGGTTGCGCTCGCGTCCAGTCAGCACGCTAGAGGCGGCGATGTATGCACTAACGGCCGCAAATTCCTATGCTATGAAGCAGAAGCTCAAGTGCCAGACTGTCGATGGACGGGCTGCAACGAGAAGTGCGATTCTTCTACCGAGAAAGAGTTAACGTAGAAGAATAGAAACTACAAGGGCAAAGACGAGAAGAAGTTCTGCTGCAATAAGGAGCAGGAGTGGAGGAACTGCAAGTGGCACGGAAAGCCGGGCAACTGCTTCGACAACCATTGCGATACCGGTTGGCAGGTGGCCTTGACTACATCCCACGGAGGAGAGGGCCATGACTGCGGTTAGGCCTCGAAGCGGCATAGGACATATTGCTGTGATCCCCCCAAGGGCGAATCGCCCTTCCTCCCTGTTCCTCTCGAGTACCTATTCCCCGACCCTCCCGATGAGGAAGAGGCAGAGCCAGACTACCAGCTCAAGGTCGACAACACTTGGGGTGGTGCTAAGGATCTTCCCTTTGCTGAATCACCCGAGCACTCTGCTTTTGGCTTCATCATCATGACGAGCCCCGACGAGCTTCAGACCACCCTGGACAAGCGTGACGGATCTCACTGGGAAGTCTTTGACTGCAATGATGCTGTTTCACAGGAAGAGCAGACTATTCGCATGGTGTATACCGATCGCAGTGAGAGCTCCAACTGCGACAAGCTCTATCTCGGCCACGGAGCTCCGGGTACGATCGTCGAGATGCCCGAGGGATGCGGTCCAGGCAGGTACGCCGTCGTCAAGGAGCTATCGCAAAGCAAGAACCAGAGTCTTCCACAGCATCTCTACAAACGCGGCATTGCAGAGACTGAGCCTATGTTTGACTTGACCTTCGACTACGACTTCAGACGTGTGCCGCGCGACCTTGGTGATACTCAGATCCATATCGACTACAGCAACGAGAACACGTACTAGAACACCATCGTCGACAAGGCAGCTAACAGCAAGAAGCGGTCTTTGAAGAGATCTATCAAGAGAAGTCTCAAAGATATGGGCGGCAGTCACAAGCGTTGGCTCGAAGAAGAGTGGCGAGAAGACTTGCACGAAGGAGCCCTTTCCAAGGGCGATCTTCACAAGCGTTGGTTTGGTGAGACGGCCCTCGACTGGCTAAAGGCCATCTTCACGGGCGTCTCCAACAAGATAGAGCTCCAACACTCCTACAAGGAGGACTTTATTCTCAGCATCATCGACCAGGAGGTTACATATCCCAATCTGGACGGCAAGCTCGAGGTATACGCTGAGATGTCGGTCGAGGCCAACGTCAACTACGGGTTCACCCTGATCGGCAAGCTTGGAGGCTCGTATGGCATCGACATCTCCGACTCGTATCTCTACTACCGCACCGGCGGCAACGTCGACTCCAAGTTCGTCATCGACACCGCTGTCACAGCTCACTTTGACACTGGTGACGTGCTCATGTTCAGTGCTGATACCTTTGGTGCGGCTTTCACGGTCCCAGGTATTGTGACGATTGGCCCCAACTTCAAGCTCTATGGGCAGTTGGAAGGCAAAGCAACGCTCGGCGTCAACTTTGAGAGCAAGGTCAAGCTTGCCGAGTGGGACGTCTACCAGACCTTCCCTGTCGTTAACAAAGACTGGGAGCCCGATGTCTTCGACCCTTCCGCGAGATCTGGCAAGCAGACGCTCGAGCCTGAATTCGAGTACGGCATCTCGGTGAGCGGCCACATATCTGCCCACGTGAAGCCCACCATCACCTTTGGCATCGACTGGAACGAGAGGTTCACCTCACGAACCCTGCGCTGTGAACCTCGTTGCCGATGGGCACGTCACCTTCCATGCCGAAGCCAAGGCCGGCAGCAGCGGGAACCGCTTCTGGTACGGCGTCGACGTTGGTGCAGATCTCTATGCCACCCTCGAGGCGCCCAAGATGTTCTCGTGGGCACTTCCCAAGTCCCCCTTCATGATAATGCCGGCCCAAGATGTGACCATCTTCCCGAGCGGTTCCAAGGAAGCTTGCGCTGCTCCCGGTAGCACGAAGCAGCGTCGCCAAGATACTGATTCCCTCGAAAGCGATGTCAACACCACATCCTTTTCTTCTGCAACTTGGTCGCGGTCCAAACTATCCAAGCGCGCCACCAGATATGGGCCACTTGTACCGCGAATCGAGGGCCTTATGTGCCCTGGTGAGGTTGACTTGAGCGACATCCCGCCCTGCGAAGCGTGCGAAGGTGGTGGTGGCGACGACGCTCTGGAGAAGAGAGACAATGATGTCTGCTGGATCGATCCGTACCGCTCTGGCGAGGAAACATGCACTGTCGAATCCGAATCCTCAAACGCTCGTCGTGACTCTCATGTGCGGAATGTGCTTGAGCGACGCACAACAAAGAAGCCCGTGAAATGGGCACACAACGGAGACATAATAGAATTACACTTTTTTCCGTACAAGTCCTGCGGACAGGCCAAAGCCGTTAGTACGATCCAGCGTTGGTATGGGTATCCAAAGAAGCAGCCTGCGGCCAGCGCATGTGAAGCAAAGTTGGAAAAGTTGAACGCAGACAAGGTCGACACCAGAGAGTTTATCAGTAAGTTTGCATTCCCACTGCTATACGGTTCAGATGGGAGGCTGACTAGCGTGTCCAATATAGCTGAGCATGTTTACGAAGCGCAGCTTCTTCGGCAATTTTTCGACTGGTTGATCGAAGGAAAACTCCCGGCCGAATATGACAACCCCACGCGGGACTGGGTATCAGAGGTCCTATTTGGAGGCGAGGCGGTTACACAACCGAACAGAGTTTTCAGGCACTCTAGATGGGGGTATCCAATAATTTGGGACGAGATGTCCTATGGCCTCGGCAGTGACGACAATCCTCGTCTCCTGGTCTTGGCCGACGACAAGATGAACGGTAGGAAAAAGAGCATATTCGCCGGAGACGATATCAATGCCGCAAATGAGCCTACTAACCAAGCAACGCGCAGAGCGCAACGAAGTGTAAGTTATCGTCTTGATGCCGTGGCCGAAAGAGTATCTAAACAGTTTTTTTTATCACAGTATGCAGGAGTATTCTATTATATGCGCCGAGATGAGATTTGGGACAAGTTCACAGAGACATCTCAACACATGGAGCTTGTCCTGGCTGAATTTGACGAACAGTATCCATGGACCAGATCTGGGCACATTAATACCGGCCAACCGAAACTACCTATTCGAACAGCAGGCCAGCCCACGGCCGGCTTACGTGACCTTTATTGCTTCTGGATCGAATCTCTTCTGACCAACATCGAGAAATCGGCCAGCGGTTGGCTCACAGCAACTACGGCAAATTACAAGTCCGCTTTTGGAGGTGAGCCGGCCGGGAAGAAGTGGCTCGACAACGTCCTTCACTCGGGAGGTCTCATTTCGGAGTCGATACTCACGTTCCCAAAGGCAGCGTTTACGCACAAGGCCCCGAACCCTTTGCAACCAGACATTTGGACGCAGAGTAACTTCAAGGAACTGTGGGACGAGGGCAAGGGCGCTGCTGGGCCGTTCTAGAAGGCTTACCAGGGGGTGTTCAAATGTACCGGTAGATATCATGGAACGATTGCGCTATGTATTATCATCAAAGTCGCATGCCTGTTAAAAACATGTCTATTTTTTTCTCGGATTCAAGTTGAAGCTAGTTTTTGTCATGAGTCTAGGCTATGGCGTCATCAGGGGGCCAAGGAGAACCACCAGAAAACGAAACTTGGCTCCGGATTGCCATTACCAAGTCTCCCAGCCGAGGTCTTGAACGTCATCGGTAGCTTCGCTAGCCTCTCGCGCCCAATGGTCATTACTTCTGTCGCCCATCCAACGTATGAGCCCGTCCTTGTCACCCACTCTCTCCCTCGCCTTCATATGCTCGGAATGAACAGGGTGTTCCATCGGATCCCATCTGACCGTTTCACCTTCCTCCCATTCGATGGGCATGGGGTCAAATTTGACGAGGCAGACATTGTGATCTTGATCAGGACCCCACTGGATGTCTGCATCTAAATACATAAAGAGCCAGCTACGGTAGTTGGTGAAATACCAGTCCCTACTCCTTTTCACCCAAGGTAAGCCCGGGAGTCCTTCACTTGTGCTACCGGACTGAGGCTCATCATCATCGCCAGAAGACAGCTCTTCAGCTGAATCATCCACTCCTTCTCCACCCGCCTCATGCTTCTTCTTCTCCTTCAAGGCCATCTTCACCTTGCGGACCTGGCGCCACATGGTACCTCGAGCAGCAATCTCGCCACGATAATGCGCAACACATTCTTCGGCGGTAGCACCGGGTAAAAAAGAACTCGTATCTGAAGTCGCCGGTGCTATAAAGCAGACGGCCGCCCCTCTCAAGACCAAAAACGAATTTGCAGCCGTCAAAGTCGCGTGGGATTTCTGGGTTAACCATGTAGAAGATCCAAGAGGGCAAATAAGGTAGATCGGCCCTATTCCCTGACCCGGACCACGACATAAGGGCCGGGTTGCCGGTGTGATCCTTGAAGGTAACGTTGTGACATTTGACCTTGGATGGCAGAGGTCTGGGTTCGAAGCCTCTGGGGGGGCGCTTCCTTGCAGATGGGGCCATGCTGAGTAGTGATTGGGGACCGTCGCGACGGGCTTAAGAGAGATACAATCTTAACAGAAGGGTAGTCAGGATGGAGGAAAATAAATTAAAAGGGGGTGGTTTTATTGGGGTTGCCTCAGTGATGACCACTGCAGCCTCTCCAATGTTGCCGCACTCATCGAAAGTCTCTGCGACGTCAACGTCAGCTTAGCAAGGCTAAAAGATCTCTCACAATCAGTTGCCATCGCCGGGATAGCAGGTATATCAAGAGCCAGCTAGCTAAGCACAAGGAATAGTCCCTAGTAAGCCATCCGCCATCCGATTGGATCCTCAGTTTCTTATGTTTCCAGCCGCAAATAGCGCCCGAGTTCGCCGCCCATCACCGTTACTCAAGCTCTCCTGCTTTTCGCACATTATTTAAACACACTATCCTCGTGTATCTTCCGTGGCATGCATAGCGATATCGCGGTCTCCGCAATTGCCTTTTGCTATTCATCCGCTGCCGTCGGCCGGCTGCAGCGATACCAGCGGTCAAGGTAGTCGGATAGAGCAAGAAAGCGAGTTTGGTTTGACTAGAGTTGATGGACACCATCGTGATATAGGATATATAACCTTATTGGACTTAAGCTACTGAGGCACTTAGATCCCTTCACGGACGTTATCAAGTTTATCATGCGAACAAGTCCAGCCCATCGTTCTGACATTACCAAGACTTCCAGCCTAGCTTCAGCGCGTCATTCGTGGCTTCGTCAGCCTTTTGTTCCCAGTGTGAACACAATCTCCAGTACATCCAATCCATAACCCCCTGTTCTTCGTCTTCTCTGGCTTTCTTCCGTGTTACGTGGACAGGGTGTTCCATCGGGTCGAACCTGCGAACCTCATCTTCTTCCCATTCCTGTTCAATGGGGTCAAACGTGACGATATCTATCTCACGCTCCGCACCATCAGCACCTCGGCAATCGATATTTGCATGTGGATACACGAAAAACCATCCGCGGTACATCCTAGAAGGGCAATCGTGTTCGTGTTTGGGCCAGACCAAGCCAGGAAGTTGTTGATTGTTGGCAGTGGCTTCTTCATCAGAAGAGGACACGGATGTCGTGGATCCCAGACCAGAACCGGACTCCTCTGCTGGATCATCCTCCACTGGTTGGGGGTTTTTCTGATTCTCGAGCTCCATGGCTCTCTTGACCTTGCGGATGTGGCGCCATATGGTGCCTCGAGCCTTCAGCTCCCTGAGGTAGTGCTCATGGCATTCTTCAGTCGTGGCGCCTGGAAGGAAGAAGAACTCGTACCGAAACCTGCCACCTCTTACGTGGGGATGACCATCCTCAAGTCCATTCTGGAATACGCACCCGTCAAAGTCACGCGGCACATCTGGATGGACCATATAAAAGACCCAGGAGGCGAGGGGAGGCAAGGGATTCTTGACCCCGAGCTCTCCCATGACATCAAGGCTGGTTTGCCGGTGTGATCGTTGAAGATGCGGTTGTTGGATACTACTGGGCGCGCAGGTCCCAAGCGAATCTGGGGTGGGCCGTTGGGGTACTTGTCCTTGGGGTACCTCTCCTCCAGGGTCCTGGGCCGCGTCTTTGTTCGGACCATGCTGGGCTCGAGAGATGATGTCAAGGCTTGGTCGAGATTCTGTAAATTGGATGGTGTAGACGTAGCCGAGTTAAAAGGATGGAGGGCAGGATGAGAGGAGGTGAGTTGAGGAGGAATTGTTATTCTCCACTATGTACACAGCAAGCGGTCAGGAAGGGCAAAATTTAACCTACGAGTTCTACTTTTGGGGGGTCAAGCCAGAATTGTATGTACTCTCACTGGGGCACAACGGCCAGCCTGTTTGCCGTGGTGCATCCCACTTCGTGGTGATGGTTATCAGCTTCCAGCCCGCCCTGCCTCTCTCGTCTGTCTCCGCTATCGACGGCATGCCATTAGACCACGCTATTGCCGAGAGATTAAAACGCTCAGTAGACAAGGTCAAACAACACTAGACCATCATGCTAAAGATTAAGGGGAAAAATAGCAAGGGGCGAGATAATAAGTAGCGAAAAGGCAAGAGGGAAGCTTTATTAAGCCGCTAGATTATGACCAGATTCATCGACTCATATTACACATCTAGCTACATATTATCTTAAGACTTAGGCTACGATACTACTAAGCTCAGCACGGCAGAGGAATTTTAGCTAGCATTAATATAGCTATTCGTAGGTACAGGGTTCCACGAATCGTCCCGGCTTATATATATCCTTAAGCAATACTAAGCCATAGACTAATCCCAATCCCCACCGAGGCGAGTTAGGCCTACATATACATTACTATTCATATGCGTCCCTTCATATTATCAATTCAAAATTATTCCTCTCTAGATAAATCACTTATATTATCCCACTGCGCGAAAACTACCACCGACGACGCTATATAAGGATAATCTATACTAAGAACTCGCTATCATAAGAAAACATAGCTTCGCATTAAGGCTAAAGCGTCTCTAGTGCGGTTTTAGTCTTTCTAGGTAATAGCCAGGTTATTTATACTCGTTAGTATATCGGGATGCTACTCTCCTAGCACTCTCTTCGTCGTCTCTATTACTCCCACCTCTAGCTCTTCTGCCTCCTTCCATCGACCTTGGTTCCTAAATATCGACGCTAGGTTGGCTATGCTCGTTAGTGTATCGGGATGCTCCTCCCCTAGCACTCTCTTCGTCGTCTCACCTCGTTGATACGGAAGCAACGATAGAAGATGAAGTCATCGCACAGACGGGCCAACGACCTGTACGACTACAGCCGTCAAGGCACACATCCCAGAATATCAATGCAGAAAGGAAGACCTGGATAGCCTCCTTCCTCCAGCCGGTAGAGCCTTTTCGGCTATTCGGCGTTAGTGCATTGGCGAGACGGATCGAAAAGAAAGCTTTAATCCAACGACATAACCCAGGATGTCAGGGCTACCATACAAGCCGCTACTGCCACCGGCAACAACGCCGCGAGACTTGCAGTGACCCTTTGGAAGAAGGGCATCAGCAGCCTTGTAGCCTCTCTCCGAAATGCTCTAACTGCTATGGACCCTTCCCCGCTAGCCACGAGAACTGCCCGGCAAGGCCGATCCGAAAGAATGGCGAGACGATCCCTCTGACAAAGAAGGAACTCACGGCTATCCGCAAGATCGGCCAGAAGAGCTACCTCCGGGCCCAACAAACAGACAGCCAGAGCACCTTTGCAATGTCCGATCTAGCTAGGACAGGCCGCAGGGCCTCAACTAATAGCTCCTCGACCTCTGCCTCATCACAAGACGAGATGGAGATCGAGGTTAACGCACAGCAGCCGGACCAGCAACTAGACCAGCAGCCTGGCCAGCAAGCCAGCAACACATAGCTGGCTCGCAGCTAACGCCGCGGCCGAGACCTTCCGCGGAAGAACTATAATATCGTAAACGCCTTTTCCTCCCTCGTAAATGAAGAGGCATAGAAGAAATCGCTCCGCCTAGTAGACCCCTCTACGGATAGCTCAAGGCAATGTCGGCAAAACAGCTGCAGCGAACTCGGCCTTCCTCCAGCTCTTCTGGGAAGATCAGATCGATGTTATCTTAGTTTAGGAGCCTTGGGCAGAGAGAGGCGGGAGGAATTTCTTTACCTTCCACCCAAGCTATAGAGCCTATCTTCCGATCGACAATTGGGCCGATCAAGAGACGCAACCGAGGGTCATATCGTATATCAGAAAGTCTAGCCGCTTGAAGACAGAACAGATGAGACCCTGGAATAGCTGCCGAGACCTACTATGGCTAGAGGTCAGCGGCTACACAATTATTAATATCTATAAACAACCACACAGCCCGTTGAACCAGGCAATAAGGCTACTACTAGACCTCTCAGCGCCGCCGCGATGTCTTATCGCTGGGGATTTCAATAGCTGGCATAGGTCTTGGGACCTAGCGGCTGAACAGACGAGGAACGATGGTCTGGAGATAGTGGCTTGGGCCTCAGACCAATAGCTTAACTATATCGGCGAAGCGGGCGTACTAACGCAAGATGGGGGTCATATGATCGACCTAGCCTTCTTAAATATCCCACACGCAATAGCTAGAATAATAGGCCGGCTTCACCCAGGGAGGGATCACGAGGGCATCCTGATAATAGTCCCGCAGCCACGAGGCATCTATGTCGAACGGAGAAGACCGGCTATCCCGGATAGCAAGCTAGAGACCTTTGCTAACCTCGTCGAACTAGGCATCGGTAGCCTGCCTCGAATGCCGAGGGCCCCAGACACATCAGACCTAGATATAGCCACAGCTGCGATTCTAGCCGCCCTGGCAGATGCTGCATAGGCTATTCAGAACCAGCCGGGCCGGAATAATCACAGCGCGCCGTGGTGGTCAGAGAAGAGCCGCAAGGCCCGGAAGACCTACCACAAGGCCCGCAGGGAGAACCTAGGGGACATCCTGCTAGAAGAACGCAAGGACTTCCTCCGGGTCGTACGGGAGGAAAAAGCCAGCTATTGGCAGGGCCGGATCGATGGGATCAGGTCGGATAAGGAACTCTATGAGATCGTTTAATGGCATAAGCTCGGTCCGGCCATCAGCTCCCCGCCTCTAGTCCAAGACGGAAGGGTCATTATGAACGCTATAGAGAAGACCAACACACTCAAGCAAGCTCTGCTCGAGAGACGAGAGAGCAACGAAGACCTAGAAACGGACCCTCTTACGATCCCTAGCGTGCCGCAGAGACAGCTGCCGTGGCAGTGCCACGTCTCACACGAAGAGATAGCCGCAGCCACCATTCAGGTCAAAAGCACGTCCCCAGGCACAGACGGCATCTCAGTCCGGCTGCTTAAGGCCTGTTGGAGCGTAATCCGAGACCCAGTGCAATAGCTATTCTAAGCCTGCCTCAAGGTCGGATATTTCCCGAGAGCCTTCCGCATAGCCGAGGTTGTAATGATGAAGAAACCGGGAAAGAAGGACTATACGAACGTCCGGTCCTGGAGACCGATCGCCTTACTCTCCTGCCTCGGCAAGGGGCTCGAGAGACTGACTGCAAGGCGGATCGCTATGATAACCCTCTTGCAGAAGGTCGTCAGCGCCCAGCAAGCCGGAGCCCTGCCGGGCAGGTCAGCAACCGACTTACTGGCCTGCGTGACACACGAGATCGAACATGCCTTAGAGAATCGCGGCACGGCTGCGATGATGACATTGGATGTATAAGGCGCCTTTGATGCTACCCTCAAACGGAGGCTCATGCTACGGCTGATCCAGCAGGGCTGGCCGCGGAGCCTCGTCAGGCTTGTCGGCTCCTTTATGGATGATAGGCAGGCTAGTATCCGGCTAGACGATACGGTAACACCAGCCGGCCCTATCAAATGCGGGTTACCTCAAGGATCGCCGCTATCTCTAATCCTCTTCCTGCTCTATATTGCGGATATCTGTGTAGAAGATTAAGTATACCGCTTTGGTTATGTAGATGATATCTGCATAGTTCGAACGGAAAAGACCCTCCAAGGAAACGCCGACCTACTAGGCCAAGACCTCCGCCAGATCCTTAACTAGGGAACGGATAATAAGGTCACCTTTGACCTAGATAAGGCAGACCTGATCTTCTTCATAAGGGCTAGATCAGACGAGGCTCTAGAGGTCTCGGCGCCGGAATATGACTTTACCATCTGCCCTAGCAAGGACCAAGTAGTCTGATGGCTAGGCGTTTGGTTTAACCGGAAGCTGAAGTTTACGGATCACGTAAAGAAACGGGCAGCTAAGGCAAGAATAGTTGCTAGCTATCTACGAAGCTTAGCCAATACCTAACGCGGCCCTCCAGCAAGCTCCCTCAGAAAGGTAGCCCTAACTTGCGTACTGCCGAGCCTGCTATACGGGGCAGAGGTCTGGTACGAAGGAACCTCGAAGACTAGACGGAACGCTAGCCTGACCTTAGATCCGGTTATCGCAACCCGGTAGGAACACTTGCTAGACGAGGTTACGAGAGTCATTAACACCTTGATCAAAGCTATCCTCCCAGTCTGGCGGACGGCTCTAACCCCGGCACTCTACAAGGAAGCCGGAATCCCTACAGCAAGGATCGCCCTAGAAGGCGTTTAGCTAAGACTGAGCCAGCGGCTCAGGTCCATTGATGAAGACCACCCTCTGATACATAGGGTAGCGAGACGACCTTTTCCTCGCGGCAGGGGCTACGGAGAGCTTCAGCCAGCGCGAACAAGGATATAGCGAGCAGCTAGACTGCTTCCTAGACCCCCGCGCCCAAAGCTGCTGCCTAAGAGATACCTGCCGCCTCCGACAACACTGGCAGAGAAAGAGATAAAAACGGTCGGCATCCTCGACGGTCAGTGACGACTAGCGAATCCCTGCTATTATATGTTTTTTGCTCTTTTTGCTGTTTCCATTTGTCTTTTGTTGATGCGTGGCCGACTGTGACGAAGAGTGGTTATGGTGGGGGTTAATGTTAGAAACGGGGGGCGAGGCGAGACAACAATGTAAGCTGGGCATAACGTGGACGACAGAACGAACTGACTAAAATAACAGTATCCTCCTAATATACTCACGGTATCCTCCTAGTATTATCATAATATCATCACAATATCCTCATAATACCCTCATGATATCCTCCCGGACATGGCTACTGGGCTTGCTTCTTGGGCACAGCAAGGCCCGCTTTATCCATGGCAAGAATGAAACTTTCATGGTATGCTCGAATCCGGGGGATACAAGTTTTGGCTCTCGCAGTTCCGGGCATGAGTTGATGTGGATGATTGGCATCCCGTTTGGGGTTGAACCATCCTCTGCCCACTGGATAATCAGATGTCTGGCCGAAGCCACGACCAACTCTCGGTTGTAGTGGTCGGTCAGGCGCTGCTCGTAATAGTCACGATTCTTGAGGCATCGGATCTTCCAGTCGTCCAAGGTGAGGCCTTCGCGGAAGTTGACGAGGTCGTTGGAGTCGGCCTGGCCAAATGTCTTTTCATTGCCACCTCGGCTCACCACTCTTTTCGTTCACAACAACAGAGAGAAACGCCTTGGCGCTACAACGGCGTGCATCTTTCCGGTTTTGTCGTGACTTGTTTGGTGATTCCTTGCCCTTGACTTGTCGCTTTCGCTTCTTGCACGGCGATTCTCCGGGCTCGTCTTCCGTCTTCTGTTCGTCCTCTTTGAAGAGATCTTCGATCCAGGTACCGGCATCGATAGACGACTCCCATATCTTCTTCTTGGACGGAAATTCTGGGAGTATGATTCCGTGGGTTACGCCGGTGGGCAAAAAAAGGTCTCGCGACTCGACTGTGGGCTGCACTTTGCCAGGCTCAGTTCGAGTTTGATCGATGGCCATGCTCTGATAATATCATGCATGTTATCTTTCTCTGGCGCTGTCAAGTCGTCTGGCCCCAAGCCCAGAGCTTTCGCTGGGCGGCTGCTGGGCTTCAAAGGCGTGACTCTTGTCGCTTGGTGAGCTTCTGTGCAGGCTCTTCCTTGTCGCACTCTTCTTCTCTCTTTCTCTTGTTGTTAGGGGACTTCTCACCCCCGTTTTCAGAACCACCTCTGGAATCCTCGTCGGAGTCTTCCGCTTCTAAGGATAGATCTTTGCTCCACTCGCCGGCGTGGAAGCTCGCTTCTCGGATCTTGCCTCGTCGAAGCGTGGGTTTGGCAGTGCCTTGGGTTGAGCCGGTGTGCCAATACTCGAAGACGACTTGGAGGAGCTCGTTCCTTGACTCGAGAGTGAGGGTAACTTCCTTCCTTTTGCATTGGAGCTTGACCCCCAGCCATGCTTCAGCCAGGTCGTTCAGACGACACTTCTCCCATGCCATGAGCTGCTCTGGCCGCAGAATTCGAACTTCTGGTGCGCGAGTTTGGGAAACTTCGGTGTCGCCCAGATACCCCGGCATGTATTCATCGAGGGTAAACTCCTCCTTGTCGGCTTTGGCTTCCTCAGTTGTCGACATTCTCTTTTTTTTCTGTTAGCAGCTGCTATCTATGGGCTTTCGTGGTTCTCATAGCTTACCGAGACTTACCACAGTTCCGTCACGCCAGGGAAGAGGGCCGCAAGATTAGGGAAAGTGAGGTGTGAGTCGCAAGTTGGAGATATGGGCGGGTTGGAAGCTCAAGGGCACAGCGCGCAGAGCTGACGATAGGGGATGAAAATGGTAAGTTGTGAGGAGGAGGAGGGAGTTAAATATCGGGTGATATGCCGACTCGAGATCAAGAAGGAACACGAGAGGACAAGGTGGGTGAGGGGAATTTTGTAGGGGGAGGGTAAACAAAAGAACTCTTCTGGGTTCGGTTTGCCACTGCTCTGTTGCTATTCTCCGTTTTTGTCTATTGTTATTGTTCCCCATTGTCCCCCATTGCTCTCCTGTTGATACAGCTTGGTTTGCACCCCCTCCCCTCTTTATCTGTTTGTCAATGACTCCGGCAGTGCCAGCCCGCCAAACATCAGTACAAACACGCGAGCACAGAACATCTACGAAACTTATGGAATTGGGGCAAAAGCTCGCCAAGATCTTGAGGCTTCTCTAAAACTTCCTTCTTCTTAAACTTCATCCACCCCAGCCCCAACCTCATTACTACCACCCTACCACACCCTCAAACTTGGTATATATATTTCCACTTCTTATACACAGGAATGCAGCAAAGGACTAACTATGTAGGTCCCTCGAAGCATCGCATGCCATGATGTCCGACCAAACCTCCTTTCCCGCCGGGATGTCGGCCGCCGACTGCGGAAAGCTGCACCAGCTTCTGGTTGAGACAGCGATGAACGACTCCGCCGTCAAAGAATCACGCCCCCCGGACACCATTATATTCAAGCCCGCCGACCTGACAAGAGCAGAGAAGGTCCATCTGATGGACCTTCTGACATCCTTCATGTCGATGGTCAAGCAGATGCCAGACGATGCTCGCATGCGTGAGCTCTACCGAGATTTCTTCGAATCGATATTCAAGCGATGGATTTCGAACAAGAAACCTGACGGTCCTCCAACGCTCTTCCCCCTTGGGTTCGAAGCAGCCGTTCAAGTCGGCATTCTGCGCGACATCCACCCTGGCATTCGGCCTCCTCCTGGCGTACCGCTGTCAAACCTTCCAGTGCCGTCCGCCCGTGTGGCTGGCCAGCCTGTCTTCTATGGGCTGGAATTGACACTCAACGAGGGGGGATGGCGATGGTTCTGGATGGACCGGCGGACGGGGCTCATAGACCCTCAATTCGTCAACATGGGTGGATTGACCCTTTCTGAGGCTCGCAGACGTGTGATCAGCAACTACGATCGCAGCGAGTCCAAGCGTATCACCAAGTACAACCTTGACTTGGTCGTTTCTGCGGCTCGGCGCCGTATCATGAAATGGGCCAAGTATGGTTCCGGGCACGAGGCGCACATCGACCCTGTGGACCGCCTGATACCTGGCGGCATCCAAAAGCTCGTCCTGGCTCGCGACTGGATCGCACACTGGTCGCATGCTGCCCTCATCCTGACAAGCGAAATGCCTCCTTCAGATGAGGAGATCAGGATGCCGCCTGATGAAACCCCCCGCCAATGATGTCGCCCAAATGCCCCTGGCATTAATCCGCTCGAGTAAGTCACAACACCACACACAATGACGCTTTGATCCAGCTGCTTACACTTCATAGCGCGTAGACCTACAGAACGGTGGTGACAGAGTTGCCCCAGAGACCGCGAATGTTGCTAAGATGCACTTTGGTAGGTTACAACACCAAGCTGCTTCGAGGGTCTTCATAGAGCAAGAGCGAGTTGCTAGATTAATGAGAGAAGTGGATAATGAGAGAGGCGAACAAACCGCCAAGCAGGAGAGATGCCGGTGCTGCCAAGGCTCAATGTCCCCATGCTTCTTCATCACAAGCTGTGTCTTACATTTAGCTATCTAGGTATCTAGCATCTCATAGCTAACCTGTGCTTCACCAGTCCCACCAGCTGATGTCAATAAACACGCTGGCGCACTGAACCCATAAGGCCATCCATTAGAGAGTTGCAGCCAGATAGATTGCATATCAATCAGCTTAGCCGAAGTATCTCCCGTGGCAAACTTGATGGAAGCCTGCAGATGCGGCAGGGAAATAAGTGAAGGGTACCCGTCTCCAGGCTGGGGTCGGAAATCATCGGCGGAATCATCATCAGAATGGGACGATCCCGGGCTGAGCATGTCTTCGTGGATCTCACCCCGGTAGCCAGCCTTGTACAGGGTCTTCATCACGTTGAGGGCTATCAGCCATTGTTTTGCGGCCTTCCACTCCGATACCCACGAGGCGATGAGCTGCTCGGCTAGTTGGAAGTAGGTCTTGGCTTCCTGCTGGATGTCTTCGCCCGAGTAGGATTCATCCTGGGCGTACTCAAGCCAGAGAAACGTGTTGGCGGCAATAAGCAGTGAGGAAGCGACCCAGATGGTTTGCAATGAAGAGCGACCGAGCGCGCCTCCTTGTTCATGGTCCGCCAAGTAGGAAAGCATTTCCCCGATTTTCAAGGCATTTGATACACAAATGTCCAGAAGTGACTGTTCCCTATGTAGGTAAGACCACCCGGCACCATCAACGAGGTCACAAAGCTGAGTGTACATAGCTAGGTGAGGCAAATAACACTGGTGGGCGACACAGGCAGCACTGTGAAGCAAAAAGTGCATGGCAACAAAGGTTGTTCCAGTACCAAGGGTACACTGGTCATGGAAATTCGCGGTGCTCCAGCAGAGGCTAGGGTGTAGTGACTCGATCCAAGCCTGAAGCGCATGATACCGAACGGCGAGGATACTTCGGGGATCCGTGGGTGCAAACTTGTCAAGGTTTCTCCGCGAATACACAGCAAAGTCGGCCATGTCGCTCCAAAGACAAACCGTCTTGATAAGATACGGACTCAAACCCAAGTCGGATGGACGTCGATAGGATGAGAGATCGCCAAGAGTGACGCCCCTGGTCTCCTCATGATAGACCAACGATGCGTCGTTGCTGGGTACAGGTATGCCGACATTCTCGAGATCAATAGTGCGATGTTTAGCGAGGAAATATGATAACGCTCTGTCAAAGATGAGACAAGCCCAGAGCGTGCGTCGACGGACTTCCTGCTCCTTGAGGCTGTGCTTCTTGTGGAAGTCCTTGTTGAGGCGCATGATCTCGGCCATCCGGATAGCTGTTCCAGCAAAGAGCCAATGACGGGATCCGGAGTTAGATAGTAGTTCGGCTTGGGCAAGTATGAGATTGCCCTGAATGTTCGAGACTATCGTGTCAAGTTAGCCATCGGTTCGCTAATCTGGTGAGGTACACCTACCGGTCGGCTGATCCGACGACATCTTTGCTAGGAATCGGGCTTGGTGAAGATAATGCTTGGACACGACAGCACCAGTCGGAAGCTGGAACAAGGAGAGTGCATCCTGGGGCTCGAGGTAACGGCCGCAGAGAGCGACAACAGTGGCTGAAAGAAGAGGAAGCTGCATGGATTTTTGCTCAAAATCCGGCCGATGATCAAAAGAGCAAAAGTCGCTGGCAAAGTGGCGATGAAAGAAGAGGCCTAAACATGCCTTGAGACCATCGGTCGTGATGTCGAGAGGCTCTGCATCGACGACAGGCACTCGCTCTACTGTCCGGGGCGTCTGGACAGTTACCCTAGGCTCTGAGATGACCTCTTGGGGCTCTTGAACGACGGAACAGGGCGTCTGGGGCGCTACTCGGGGCTCCTGAGAAGTATCTGGAGTGGACCAGACGCAGGCAATGCCCCTGGATGCGCATCGCTTGCATCGAGGTCGGATGCCATCGCACTTGGACTTGCGGCGACGACTGTATGCCAATCAGGATCTAGATTGACAAAATGACAACCAAGGGACCTCAAGAAGTTTGAGTGGAACATACCATGCATCGCATGCCTGTGGAGTCCTCAGAAATGTTCGGCGCATGATGTCTCGCGAGTCAAAGCTGGAGGAGAGCGGGAAACCCGAAGATGCGGGTTCCGATGGGGTTATACGCTTCTGAGTTCCATCTCAACCCTCTTCCGGCCCCTCGGCTTTTCCGCTCCGAACCCTTGATAAGCCCAGACACGCCGATCAAGGATAAGAGTGCCCCCGGCCAACTTCACGTTATCATCAACCCCAGCAAAATTGACTGGCCATGACTCGCATCGCAGCTGAGCCTGGGGTTCTTGGCTCTCAGTCTGGCGAGGAAGTGTTCCTGGCTATCAAACGCATCGCGAATGTGGGGAATCTGGGGTAATGTCGAGATAGCGGGTTACCCGACAGCTTGGACGGCATGTCGATAGGCCGGGGAGCGACCAGGTGAAGAGGCATTATATCATTCATCAAGTCTCCTCTCTTGGCCCGATTCTGATCTTCAGGGCCATAGTATCAACATTGATCTTCTTGCCTTTCAGATTCAAGAGACTGCATCAATCCGTCTCCATGAAGTTTCACGCTGCTCTGCTGGCCGTCTTGGCTGCCACCCCAAACCCTGCCGCGGCCAATTTCGTGCTTAGGCATGGCCAACCTTCATCAGTCGGCATGCTGGCGAAGCCGCTAAAGGATATGGTTCAGAACATCACCGAGTACAGCAAGCCAAGGAACTACGGAGACGCATCCCACAATGAAGTCCGAGCTGTTGAGCCCGGATCAGCAAATATTGTGGCTCGTCACGGAGTTATCGTGAGCGCCTTTGCTACGGGCAAGAGAAATCTGTACGCCGACGCCAATGGCACCCTCCTTGATCCGGCAGACCAGGAGGATGCCACACTCGACACCGTCTACGACCTTGCCAGCATTTCGAAGCTGTTTACCGCAGTCGCCGTTCTTCGGGAAGTTGATACTGGCCGCGTCAAGCTTGAGGAGAACGTTGCGACCTATCTCCCCGAGTTCGCGGCCAACGGCAAGGGCAATATCAAGGTCATTGATCTGCTCACTCACACCAGCGGCTTGATGCCCCTCCCAGTTCCAGATCTCTGGAAGTCGTACTACTCATCCATCGATGAACGAGTTCACAAACTGCTCACTCTGGCTCCCCAGGAGCCGCGCCGCACCATGTTCCTCTACTCCGACATCGGTTTCATGACCCTGCGCTACCTCTTGGAGCGAGTTACTGGTCTGAACCACGAGCTTCTCGTCTACTCGTACACAATCCCCCTGGGCATGAGATCGACTTTCTTTAACCGGGGCAACCTCGAAGGCCCTCTCAACCCCTTCCACAACCGCACTGCCCCAACTGAGTTTGAGATCGAGGCCCAGGGTCCGGAGGAGCCCAAGCGCCCACAGCCCGTCCGTGGTACTGTCCACGATGAGAACACTTGGGCGCTCGGCGGTGTGTCAGGCCACGCAGGTGTCTTCTCCACGGTGGGCGACGTCGCTATCTTCTGCCAGATGATCTTGAACAACGGCATCTACAACGGCCACCGAGTGTTGTCCAAGAAGGCTGTAGATCTCATCTTTACCGACTTCAACGCTCAGTTTCCCGGAAACAATTACGGCGCTGGCTTTGCGCTCAACCAGACATACACGCAGGGAAGCATGCAGAGCATGAAGACCGCTAGCCATGCGGGCTTCACTGGAACCACCCTCGCCATCGATCGTCCCTCTGGTACCTTCTGGCTCCATTTCGCGAACCGCGTGCATCCCAGCAGACATTGGGCCACCAACAACCCGGCCCGAAGGGCTATGGGTTACTGGGTTGCCAAGAGCCTGGGGCGAAATGTGCCATGGCCGAACTAAGCGCACGTGGGAGATTCACCCTGGAGAGGAGAAAGACTTCGCACAGGAATTGAACGTAATGGGTTCAACGGATGGCGATAAGCTAGCCCCATATTGCATCGACAGGTTGTCCATCACTTTGTGAAGTAGGCGCCTTTCTGAGATGTGTGCGTGAAGGTGAGAAATATTGAGAGATGAGGGCAAAGGGCGCTTCCATTCGCGTACATAGTTTGTATAGATTCGAATATACTTTTATCTTCACGAAATGGTCTACTTCCCTCCCCTTGTCTGCGTCCCGTTGGAGGTGGGTTAAGTTGGATGAATGACCATCCCAACTCGTACCATCCCACTAGTTCGACCAGCAATCCTCGGTCATATTCCCTGCTTCTTTCGACCCTTGATGCTGTATCCGACTTGCTGGGGCTGATTGATCCGAACCCGACATGTGGAGTCGGGTTGTCGGATAAGCCGCCAGCGCATCGGATGGATCGTCACACTCCCAGCTCTGAAGCCGAACTTGCGCTCCCTTTTGGGGAGGCCCAATAATCATCCAGCAAAGTGAGTTGTTTCCTACGCCGCGATAGCCAAACGATTGCCTCAGAATGCTCTGTGATATTAAAGCGGCCGCGCCGCCTGGCGCTCTAGAGACGCCCTCAACGCAACCCAGACAGCAAACATGAGACTCATTGTTCGTGATAACAGCACGGAAGCTGCCGAATATGTCGCTAGCTACATTCTCCAGCGCATCACGGAATATGATCCAACACCCGAACGTCCATTCGTTCTAGGCTTGCCAACCGGTGGCAGCCCTACCGAAGTCTACAGGCTTCTTGCGGCGAGTTACAAGGCCGGTGAGGTGAGTGGACAAGGCGCTGCTCTTATCTGGTATGGGGCTGACTGAGGCATTGGCAGGTTTCATTTGAGAATGTGGTCACCTTCAACATGGTAAGAAACGGTTCACTTCATGTCTCGGCGGCATGTAGCTGAGTTCCGGTGCTTAGGACGAGTACGTCGGCATACCACGAGACCATCCACAAACATACCATTCCTTCATGTGGACTCACTTCTTCTCTCACGTCAACGTCCGCCCTGAGAACGTGCACATCCTCGATGGAAATGCCCCTGATCTCGAGGCCGAATGTGCCAGGTTCGAGGATCTTATCCAGGAAGCAGGAGGCATCGACCTATTCCTCGCTGGTATTGGTGAGGACGGTCACATCGCCTTCAATGAACCTGGATCCAGTCTGGCTAGTCGAACTCGAGTGAAGACACTGGCTTACGATACGATACTCGCAAACTCTCGGTTTTTCGGTAACGATGTGAACCAAGTGCCTCGGATGGCACTCACTGTTGGCGTTCAAACCGTCTTAGACGCACGAGAGGTCGTCACCTTGGCTCTTGGCGCGCGCAAGGCCGTCGCGCTCCAGAAGTGCATCGAGGGGAGTGAATCACATGTGGACACTGTCGGGCCTTCAGCTACACCGGCACTCGATGATTGTGGCTGACGAGGATGCAACACTCGAGTTGCAAGTTAAGACTGTAAAGGCGAGCCCTCTTCCGACTCTCTATGGATGATTTTCAAGGCTCTAACATAATGTTGCAGTACTTCAAGTCCATTGAACAGATCGCTCGCCAGCAAGGCTTTGAGCAGGGTCTGCCCAGAGGTCTCCGCAAAGGCAAGGGGGCCAACGGAGTCCATGTCAATGGCTCCGTTGTGGTGAACGGGGTTCACTCTCCCGTCGCCCTGAAGCCAGCGAACATCGATGCTTACTTGCTTCGGGCTAATAGTCCTGTTCTTGCTCAGCCTACATCCAGATCAGTCACACCGGAGCCCACACTAGACAGTATGGGGTCCCGTGTCGCCCGAACATGATGAGCTTTGATTGAAGGCGTACCCAAGCGAGTGTAAGTCGTCCTTAGTGCGCTACCGGCCTTGACCAGGTTGTCGGTGAGCTCGTCACCTAGGATTTTCTTATGCCCTGGGCGCAATTCTTAGTGATCTTTACGTGCCACAAGGCAAGGCATTGGTGCTGTAAAAGGACTGCTTGGAATTATTTGGAAGTGTGTGTAGGAGTAGTTGAGGTACAAGAATAGGAGGACTTCATTAGCTTCTTACGCCTACTGCTCTTACGGATATGGCAAGCCTTTCCCCCTCAATTGAGAGCGACTAAGGGACCACCTCTGTTGACCGCGGACCCACGCATCTATAGGTGGGTTGTAGATATCCGAGGGGGTGGTAGACCGAGAGATCGCAATGCCCCTGATCGATAGCAAAGTCAGGTAGGGCAGACCCAAGCAGCTTACGCTTGTCGTGTAAGTTGTAGCTGGATTATGTGTGTATTTTATGGCATTTGATAGACCGAGTGGATAATCTCTTACCTTTGCCAACTGGTTCTCCGGCGCGGGCCTCCCTTTTGCCCTCAGGGGCTGCCCCCCTTTTTGGTCACTCTGCGCAATCCGGCCAGCTCAGCCGTTCTCACGATACGTGAGACTCCATTTCGTTCATACTGACGAACGTACTCTCAGAAATCTCATATGTTTTCCTCCAACGAGGGCAGGTTGTGAGGGAACTTGTCGCGGGCGGCTCTGGCACTGTCAAGGCAGTGACAGGTTGACAGCCCTACTTCACCCACAGACCTTGGCCAGATCTGATCCGAGAAAACAACAACAGTCATCATCACCATCACACAATCACGATCGCTCAGTCTCTACAATCACACCATGGAGCAGCTTGAGCGCAACATGACGACAGTCGCCCAGGCCATGGCGTTGGAGGATCGCGTCGAGCATCCGATGCGCGAGGGTAAGCGCCGCGGGGCGCCGTACTTCGCGATGCTCAGAGCGCGGCGAGAGCTGCCCATTTCTCAGAGGCGGCAGGAGTTTCTCACCCTCTACCAAGAGGAACAAGTAAGTGATACATATCTTGCCCCATCCCAACGTTAGTCCCAGGCTCATGCAGTGATATCTAGGTTTTGGTCGTCGTCGGGGAGACAGGATCAGGCAAGTCGACCCAGATCCCCCAGTTCGTCCTCTACGACGAGTGGGAGAGTGGGAAGAAGGTTTTTTGCACCCACCCGCGAAGAATGGTTGCCTCGTCGGTGGCAAAGCGCGTCGCTGAGGAGATGGCCGTACCCCTCGGCGAGGAGGTCGGTTACCGTATCCGCTTCGATGAGCGGATGAACGTCAAGAACCGCCTTGCCTACATGACGGATGGCATGCTGCTCGCCATGACGCGAGACAACCGCAACTTTTCCGGATGTGTAAGTTTTCTTCACTTCTGTTTGGTAAACACACTTCTTCTGACACTGGAAACAGTGCACAATCATCATCGACGAGGCCCACGAGAGAACCATGGCCACCGACCTCCTCATGGCCCTCTTGAAGCGTGCCCTGGAGGTTCGGAATGACCTCAAGGTCATCATCATGTCGGCAACCCTGGACGCCGCAAAGTTTCAGGCCTACTTCGGTGGCGCCAAGTTGCTCCAAGTCCCAGGCCGCAACTTTCCTGTCGACATCCGCTACCTTTCGCAGGCGACTCCACACTACGGTGTAACTGCTTTACGAACAGTGAAGCACATCCATGAGCAGATGGGTCCCGGTGACATTCTCGTTTTCCTCCCTTCGATCAACGAGATCGAGCAGTTTTGCTCCGAGGCGCGAGCCTCTACCAATGGCCTGGAGACGTTTCCCCTCTACTCTGGTCTGGCACCAGAGAAAGAGTCTCGCGCGGTTGCAAAGTCCAAGTCTGGCTCCCGCAAGTGCATCGTGGCGACCAACATGCCGAGATCAGTGTGACGATCGATGGCATCGTCTACGTCGTGGGTAAGTATCACCATCCAACCTTGGAGCCATGGGAAATGTCGCTGACGGTTATACTTACCTAGATACGGGTCTGGTGAAGCAAGCAGGCTTCAACCCTCGTGCGAGTCTCAACACGCTCCAGACGGCCACCATCTCCAAGGCCTCCGCTGCGCAGCGAGCTGGCCGAGCTGGACGGACCAAGCCCGGTCTCTGCTTCCGTCTCTACACCGAGGAGACGCTCAATGAGATCTTCCTGGCTTCAACCCCGCCAGTGGTGTCCCGGCACCTGACCCCCGAGATCCTGTTGCTCAAGCCCATCGGGATCCATGAAGTGGGTCTATTCGACTTCATCGACCGACCTCACAGCGAGGTCTACTACCATGGCCTCGAAGAGCTGTTGGACATGTATGCTACTTTCCCCGTCCCTCCTCGTGAATAACTACTGACCGCCGTAGGGGCTACATTGACGATTCTGGCAAGATTACCGTCCGTGGCCGCGAGGCTGCCAAACTCCCCGTCGATCCCCTCTGGCATAATGCCATCATTGAGGCGAAAAGCCTTGGCTGCCTCGGTGAGATCGTTGGCATTGCTGCTCTCTCGACCGTCCAGTCGCAGCACTCAATCTTCTTGCGCCCCCATGCGTTTGCGGCCGTGGCCGACGAAGCTCACCGACAGTTTGACTGTCCCATGTCGGACCACATCACTCAGCTCAACGCTCTCCACACCTTTGTCGAGGCAGAGAAGGATGGTGATGCGGACAATTGGTGTCGACACTTCTTCCTTAACCGTCGTGTCCTCGAGGACGCAGTTCGTCTCCGCGCCCAGCTGATCGAGAATGTCCAGCCGCGCCTCGGCCCAGTTACGGTCATGGACTATCGAGATGAGAACTACAACACCAACATCTGCAAGGCACTGGCTCGCAGCCTGTTTTGCAATGTTGCCATCCGAGACCCAGGCAGCAAGGCGGCAAAGGGCAAGGGTCCCGCCGTGGACAACGACGATGAGCTCTACCGCACGGTACACCGCAATCACCAGGCGGGCTTGGACATCGACAGCGTCCTGGTCGGCAGCAAGGCCGAGTGGGTGGTCTTTGACAAGTTCATCCACGCTGGGTGGCAGCAGCGCCTGCAGACTGCCACGGCAATCAAGCCGGAATGGGTCATCGTAAGTACTTGGCTACACCATATCTTTTGCCATCATTCTAACACATGACAGGACCTTCCCTATTTCCAGGACGACAACCTGGCACGGAAGCGCAACGACGCCCTCAGGCAGCCTTACGTCAAGGCATCGCTCGACCGAGCTCGTGAGAGCGCAGCAGCCCCATCAGCCTCAACCTAGAGCACCAGTCTCTCTCCCCATCCCTGACCTGATTGAAGTTGCAAGAAAAAAAGAAGAAGAAGAAAAAAGTGACACCCGAGTCTCCCACTGCCTTATCCGGTTTAAGTCATTGAAGAGATTGACATCGGAACCTGAGGTGTTGGGTCTCCTACCAAGTGCTGTCATCGAATACCCATCCACGGCGACCTCTTCCACGACCACGTTGACCTCCCCCTCGTTGACGACCCTCGCGGGCTGCTTCTCCAAAGCGACGCGCCTCGAAGCATTCCAGAACTGTCCTCGGTCTCTGACTGTCAACGAATGGCTCCGGTTGATCGAGATCATCTCGTGCCAGGCTTGCCGTGACAACGATATCCTCAGCATCCTCCTCTGCGTCCTTGCCGGGAACAAACGGGAGTGTAGCAGGCTCTTGATGAGCCCATGCCTTGTCCTCGACCATGTCCTTGGTCAGAGCGCGGCCGTGGAGCTGCCATTCTCGGAACTTGTCATGGTCTCCCCAACCGGCACCTACTCGCGAGGGCCGTGGGATCTTTGGCTGGTGACCACGGGATGTAGAAGCTAGAAAGTCTTTGGGAAGCTCGCTGGTGGACAAGAAGGACTGGCTGGTTGAGATAGGGGCTCGCGCCCCGGGGTCAGGTCCAAGCAACCGGTGAGGCTGCCACTCAATGCCCTCTGCCTTGCGCGAAATGTCGATTCCACGCGCGAACTGGTGGGGTGTGTCGACTGTCGGGTTGTCACATTCCCAAACATCTTCGATCCTCTTCACCTTCACCTCGAGGTTGTCCTTTCCCGTGTCGGGATCGACTCGTCTACCCTTGCGATGCCACTCCTTCTAGTCGTCGGCCTCGTACTTGGGCAGGTCTACCAAGTCGATGCGCTTGGGGTCGAACCCAGGCTTCGTGACCCAGATAAAGGTCGTGTTTCTGTGCTTGTCGTCGCTTGGGGCTGGGGAGGGGAAGCCTTGGGAACGAGCGACGAGTCTCCCCAATTCGTCCCTCGACGTGATGTCACCAAGCAAATGACCGTACTTCTGGCTGGTGCTAAAACGCCAAGCCTCGATGCATCGATCGGGATGCTCAGGATCCTGGTGCCACTCGTCAGGAAGGGCAGTGCCTCCCACTCGAGCATCATCGCCAGGACCAGGGGGAGAGGCAGAGGCAGGGACGGAGGTGAGCGTGACGCGAGCCAGGGCGAGAACAGCCTTCACGAGGGTCAGAGAAATGGAAACACAAGCTTAGTGAGAACATACGGCGAAGGGGTCCTCCGGAGCGCTGACCATCATGTTTGGGGCGGAGGTGGAGGCGGAGGCGGAAGTGGCCTTCGCGACACAAGGGTCAGAGAGATCAAAACACCAGGCTCATGGAGTATCTACTTACAGGGATGCCCTCTGGGCCGGTAGCTTGATCGTTTGTCATGGTGGTAAGTGGTCGGTGTCATGAGGAAGTCTGGGATGAGTGTTTCGATGAAGAATTTGCCGTGTGTTGTGCGTGGTGAGGTGAGAAATGTTAGGGCCTGAGCTTTGTTTTGATTGAGATGCAGGAAAAAAACAAAGCCAACAAGGTGCCTGTCCCATCTCATGCCTCTCTATTTACCAGGGCAAACCGTCTTTACCTAAGGTTTAGGCTTGGTATGATCACGGAATGACTCATTTTTGTAGCGAGATATGCCGTTCTGTTGCAGTCATCAGAGGCTGGCTTGGTGCTGTCCCCCTTAATTCCTATCGCTGAGAGTTGTTGTCGATCGGCGAGAGCCGACACTGAGCTGTATGTTTCTGCTTCTTGTCTAGTTCGGAGTCGTTGTTCCTTTATTCTCTTCGTTCACGGTGAGAGTCGACGCGTCGCTGCATGCTTCTGCTGCTTGTCTGACTGTAAAAGTGACTGGCCAAAGCCGTTACCTCGCTGTACCGACCACAGGCCGACTCTATGTTGGTCAAAAGCCGCAAAGATGGCGGGATTAACCTCTCGTACCAGTTAGATTGTATTTACTAGCAGTCTCATTGTTTGATTGGATTTGGCCACAGAGCCCAAGCCTCTAACGCGAAGACACTCGTATCTAATAGCCAGCTGCCTAGCAACCTACACATCCCGTCGACTGCTGGCTAGCGAGACCACGACAAGTTCCCGGAATGCAGTTAGACGACCGTGCCGCTGGGTAAACGAACAGATGGGGGGTTGGACACAGCTGTATCAATACGCAGGAAAGAAGCCCTTCTTCCTCTGGAACTCCAGCTCTGCCCTCGACTCTGAGCCTTCGTCTTTGACTCGTGCACCAAGCTCTCCTCCCGATCTTAAATTTCTCTCCTCTCTCCATCTCTATCACTATATCAACACTCTCCTTGAACTCTGACCGCATCCTCTGATTTCCAGCCTTCCGCGCTCACTACACACTGCGGACCACTGCGCCCAAACCGGCGTCTGCTACCCCTAACAGCAGCCGCTCGGCCATGACAACCTTGAAATGTTCCAGAAGTAATTGATAACACCCTGAGTGTCTGTGCCGTTGAGAAGTGTATCGGCTGTTCAATATCATCAGGCTTCAGGGTTGTGGTCTTCAATGTCTTGTGCTCATCCAGTCGCTTTCGCATGATGACGGACGGTTTGAATGGTTGAGGATCTTATTAAAGCATGAGAATTCATCTGCCTTTCTTTGTTTCCTGACAGAGATCAAGGAGAGAGCTGAGGTGGTGAGGCAAATTGGGGCTCGAGAAAGGGGGGGTTGGAGATCGTCGGTGCAGGTTAAAGACCCAATTCCAGATCCAATAGACATTCAACATCACTGTATCTGGATATTTTTAATCCTTATTATCCATTTCAATTGTTCTCTATTGTTCTCCCATTGATGCGGCTCCGTATGTATTCACCTCTGTTTGCTCACCTGAGACCATGGCAGTGCCAGCCCGTCAAGCAACAGTGCCGGCCGGTCAAACAGCAGTGCAAACGCGCGGAAACGTAGAAAGCTCACGAAACTGATGGAATTAGGGCACACACTCGCTTAGATTTTAATTCTGTTCTTCTTGAGGCATCCCGCACTTTTCTTTCTCCTCAACTTCACACCCTCACCATCGGTGTGCACCCTCCTCATCGCCACCACACCTCGCAAGACCACCCTTCGGTATGTGCGCAATCTTTTCATAGGTGTACTCAGATGTCATCTGGAGCAGTGCTAATGATACAGTAGCTTCTGCCACCCGTCACCATGTCCCCCCAGACCTCTTCGTCTGCTGCCATGTCGGACGTTGTTGAGATCTTGGGAAACGGCCGTCCTACCCTCCCACCCCGCAAGCTCCCCGGGACGAACGCTCAAGTCGGCGTGCTGCTGGCCAACCACCCTGAGCCAGTTGACCAGGCTGAGAAGCCCACCCAGCAGTCAGCCGCCCGCCTGGCCGGCGCGCCAGCCTTGCTCGATGTGATGCTGTGGCCTGAATTTGAGACTGTGTATGGAGAAGGACGTTGGGAGGAACCCATTTGGGAGGAAACGCTTTGGGGTGGAGATATGTCGTCTCCGCCGAGTTGGGCTTTCCTCTGGCGAGACCAAGAGGGCCACCCTCTCAAGCAAAGGTTTGTCCGGTTCGCTGATGGTGTTACCAAGAAGGACGCTATGGTCCAGGCCATCGCAGAGTACGACCGAAACGAGACAGTCCGGGTCAACACCTACAACCGTGAGCTCATCATCAACGCGGCCCGACGCCGCATTTGCAAGTGGGCCAAGGATGGTACCGAGGCCCCTCCGAGAGTTGATGAGGAAGACCGCCTGGCAGAGTCGGACTTTGAGAGACTCAACCTTGCCATTGACTGTGTGAAAGAGACCGCCGAGCTTCTTCGCGACATCGCTGCTGGCCTTGACGCTCCCTCTCCTCGATCCTTGTCCTCTTAATTGGCTCTTCTCCTGTCACAACATCGTCTTCCGATGAGAGCGGTGCTCCGGTAAGTTACAACATGAGATCTTTGGGTAGACCCAGACCTTTATTCAGCTGCTAATGCGTCACATAGCAGGAGACAGTGTGGAAGTCGTCGTGACGGAATCTTCCCGGGAATGTCAGTGTTCATGCAACTCCGGTAAGTAGCCTGGACTTGGACCTTAGCTCAGCTGCTTACAATTCAATAGAGAGGGGTTCCCAGCATCGCGGGCAGAATGAGGCTTTCCTCTTGGTGTGGACAGCGCTACAGTCCCCTTTGGTATGTTGCTATATGATCTCTAGACGTATCCTACCTTGGACGAGCTGCTAACAGACGCTTTAGTAACCAGACACTCTTCACATTTCCTCCGCGACGTGCAATGGATGGGCTATATAGTTGGAGTGACGAGGGCAAAGGGATGGATCAATACAGCTAGACGTCTTTCTGGTACCTGATGGTGGTGTACTCTTGATACATGTGACTGTCCTGCCATCCAAGTTCTCTCGTATTCAATTAGTGCCTTCACTCTCATTCTTTGCGCAATCATCCAAATGCGATCCCAACACTGCCTTTGTCATAGCCAAGGGTGACTCAGGCTAAGCAGTCATCCGATGGTCGACCAAGCTACTCTATGAAAATCGCTCAGCGCAGCACTTATCAAGATGGTAATAGAATACTATTTGGATTGCCTCATATATCAGCGCATGATTAATAGTATGTGAGTGCATCAACTTTAATAACTATCTTACGTCTTTACTCTGCCCCTGCGAAGTGTCGCTTACGCTGATGGGTATCACTGCTGTTACTAGAGTGTTTATGTCTAAGCTTGCTGCCATGGGAAGTGACCTATAGCCCATAGAACATAATGTCAACCTGGCGTTCTACCTCAGGTAGAACACGACGTCAGCCTCAGGTAGACGAATGGTCAACTTGCAGTAGAGCCTGCATTTGACCTGCGTTTAACTACTAAATGGCCTAAGACTGACTTCCCCCTTGATTCTACTGAATTTTTTAATGGACTTTTTCTTAATCTGCTGTGAGAAGTGTCTCTATCCCCCCTCATTGATCCTTGGTCTGTGCACCCTGAGGTCTCGCCTCTATCCACTTCCGCCAACTTCTACTTAGAGAGAGCTCCTTCCTTAAGTTATAGAAGATGCAACTGGGTCTACTCCTTCCTCGTTGCCTTTGTCCTTGACTGCCATTGATGCCCCAACCGATCCCCCAACACATTTTCATCGACGACATGTCCCCATCCTTCCTTCTCGAAACCTCACATCGACAACCATATCAACTACAACTTGAAGTCACTGGGCTTCAATCAACGGTAAGTAGTCACTGCCATCTGTGTCGGAACAAGACCGTTACTAACGATGCCTCAGCTTCTGCCATGTATTCGCAGAGTTCCCCTCGCCGGGCTGCCAGCCCCGAGCCCAGCCCCCAGTATGGCTATGCGAGTGCTCCGGGCCCTCAACAAGAGGGGAACGACGATGTCGTTTTCCTCCTCTCCATTCCGTACCGCTGCCGCCTGCACCCTCGTGGGCCTCAAACCGCTGGTCCGTCTTCCTCCGGCGGTACCTCCACCAACCCCATCGTCCTTGCCGACGATGAAGATACGTCCTCCACTGCAGAGGCAAGGGCAGCCGACGACGTTGTCGTCATCTCGGATGATGAGGATGAGAATCACGTTCCCCCGCCCGCCCCTACCACTACCGACAATGGCAATGCCAGAGCGCGAGCTCGCCCAACCACCGTTGCTGGCAATACTGCCTCCTCCAGCATTGTCATCGAAGACTCTGGCGACGAGGCCCCTACCACCAGCATTCCCCGGGTAGTAACAAGCGGGAGCGATCCCCATCCTCAACAAACAACCCAGCGACTCGCCCCCGTCATCAGTGAAAGCTGAGCGTTTGTTTTCGTTTCCGCAACAGGCTCGAGCCTCCCCCCTTTTTTTTCGCCCCTCAAGCCGGCGACGGCGCCACGACCAACCGACCGACCGACCAACTCTGTCCCCCGTCTGTTGAGAGGCGATAGCCTCGGGAAAACTCAACTCCCCTGAGTGTCGGAAGGCATGTGTGCGCGTGTGTGTGATCTGGAAAGGACAGTGGGAAGGACAGTGGGCCGGAGTGTGTAATGTTTTTTTTTTTTTTTTTTTTCTTTTGGCGAGAGCCAGCCAGATGTATACCCTTTTTATTTTTTATATGCGGTGCGAGCCGGCAGTCGTTGTTGGGGTCTTGTTCTTTTTTCTTCGGCGAGTCTGGTACCCTGGGGGTCTTTTTTCTTCTTCTTTTTCTTCTCTGGGTCTGGAGTTCTGAGTAGATGGGCAAGCCCATCATTGGCGAGTCATCAAATCATTATAGGCCTTTTCAGGCCGTGACTTGATGTTGTTGAAATCTGTGCCTCCTTCATCTTTAAGCCGCAAAGGCACCTATCTTGCCAAATGTGACTGAAAAGCCCCTTGTTAGTATCTACAACAATTTGGAACTCCGCGACTACACTTAGCCAGCTGTTTAAGGTCCGCTTGCCCTTGGTTTAATGGAAGTCCCGTCCCTTCTTCCCGAGATTGCTCGACCCAAGGTGAGTGACAATGGTCAAGATGGTTTAAAGTAAAAGTGTAATAATATTTGTAGAGAATTTTAAAGCGTAGGTAATATACAGTATGCTAGCCTCTCACTCATCATCGACCAACCGCTTACCGCCGAGGAGGAAATCCATCGCTGGCATCGCCATACGACCCGCTCGCAACGTCATAAGGGTTCCAGATCGTACCGCCACGACCCCTATCCTCACAGTTGTTGCATCCATTGACAGTAATATGGCATCCATTGTTCAGATACGTGCTACCGCAGCCCTTAGCGCCGTTGAGGTTGTAGATGTTGAGCATTGAGTCCTTGATCTGCTTGCCCGTCATACCTCGGGAGAAGGCATCGTCATTGTCGCAGGTCCAAATGACGGTGCAACCGTAGTTGATGCCGAAGAAATCCTCGATGGCTGGGCCGGCAATGGGGAAGATCATATTGGCGATATCTTTTCCAGTGTCATCGGGCCACACAGCAGAGGTGTATTGGTGGTAGACAATGTCATCGACGTAACGAGAAGCAGCCAGGAGACAAGTGTCCTTAGAAATGGATCGACAGATGGCGGATCCGTCATGATTGCCGTGATCCTGCGAGGCATCACCAGGGGCCGGAGCGACGTAGGGGTTCGTAGCGGGGCCGCTGTTGTTGGGGTCGGGAGAGCTACAACACTGATCAAAGATCTTGTTGTTTCCAGCGTCATAGAGACAGCCGTCCTCGCCGAAAGTAACATCGCCATAGTTGGCGGGCCAGCGAGCTTGGAGCTGGCAAGTGGCAGTGGCGTGAAGGTGGTTGTCGTTGCTGGCATCGAAGCCGGACAGGATCAGCACGGTGCTGTAGGGCTCGTCAGGGCTGGAGGCAACGTCTTTGAAGATTCACGGTTAGAAGACCATTGCGCTGATAATCTTGAACTTTGGAGGACTTACTGTAGGAGCTCTCATAGACACCAGAGATGGCGCCTGCATCGGAAGCGCATCGCGGGCTGTTGTTGATGAGAATGCATCCCTTTTGGACGTGCTATTGAACTTGTTAGATACTCATCGCATTCAAACTCCGAGACCGGAATACTTACAACATTGGTGCCAGCAGGGTTGGGAGTTGGCGTCTCAAGAGGCTGACAAACAGGGTTGTTTGATCCCTCAATCAGCACGCAGACCATGCCGTTGGTGGTAACCGTCTGCGCGTTAGGCTTGTGCTGAGTACTCGTAGACTCCTGTTGCTCCGTTGTCGTCTCTTCAGCAGCTTGGCTGGAACTGGTCGCAGTGGAAAAGGTTGTGGATGTAGCGTCCTGGCTGGTAGTTGTCTCGACAGCCTCATCGGTTGTGGTGGTTGTCTCAGCAGCTTCCTTGGTCGTTGTGGTGGTTGTCTCAGCAGCTTCCTCGGTCGTGGTGGTGATGGCTGTGGGCTCCTGAGTGCTAGTCTGCTCGGCCGTAGATGTGACCTCCTCACTGGTCGTCTCTGGCTGGTTCAAAGGGCATGAGCCATCTCGTCCCCAGAGATCCCGCTTCGCAAACGTCATAGGATCTCCACCAGCGCCAGCGAGATCTCTGTTGGCGAGGAACGAATAATGGCCTTCGACGGCGTAAGGGCTCTTTGCGAAACCGTCATAGTTCTTCAGCAGCTTCTGGGTATCCTCATCGTCAGGGTCAAGCTCCTTGATGTCCGACTCAATTTCGGCACTCCAATGCTGCACAAACTTCCAGGCCTCAGCAGTTCCGCGGTCAAGACGGTCAGCCATGAAGCTCTCGTACAGCTCAGCGAAGCTGAATTCGCCGCCGGAGATGGCAATATCGTTGTCTCTCACACGGTTGTCGATGCCTCGGAAGGTGTTGTACAGTCGCTGATTGGTCCTCTCGAAGAGTGCCTTGACAGGCCCCTGGTTGAAGATGTCGACAGAGATACCAATAGTCTGTAGGGCTTCGATCTTGAGATCAGTCGAGCCCGCAAACTTCGCAGTGAAGCCAGGCTTCTCAAGTTCGCCAATCTTGAAGAATGCGCCCTTCATGTTGTTGAGCTCTCGCTGCATAGCAACAAACTCGGCATTATTAGGACCCGGGACCTGGTTCACGACCGTGGTCAGAATGCACTTGGGGAAAATTGCGTTGAACTCGTCACAGGTGAGCTTGGGGTTGCTGTTCCTTCCACTCAGCAGAAGCTGCGTCTCGAAGAAATCGGTGAAAAACTTGAGCTCCCAGACGTGGTCGACGTTGAAGTTGGCGAGTCCGTTCTCCTGCGCCTTGGCTTCTGCCGTGTTGATCTGCTCCCAGCCAGGCCTCAGGTCCTCATCACAGCGCACCTTGCGATCATACCACCTCTGCACATCCCTATTATAGTTCCCGTTGGTGCCAGCCCTGGGGTGCTGCTCAGCCTGGTCGAGGGCTTTGGCATTGGGGTTGCTTGGGAACTTGGGGGTTTCAGCGGGCTTGCAGGCGCCAAAGAAGGGGCTTCGTGCCCTCTTGACAAGGACGGCGCGTTCCTCGAGGTAGACTCGTCCGGCGATGGACCGCTTCATCTCTTCTGGATTATCCGTCCCATCGGCCTCGTCAATCTCATCGGGAAGCTCGAGCTTGTAAGGGAGGGCGCTGCAGCTGCCTGTGCTGGAGGTTGTGGTAGTGGTCTCGGTTGATGACATGGCTGTTGACTCTTCTTGAGTGCTTGTCGGCTTGTCTTCAGAATCAGTTGTCTGATCGTCGTCATCATCATCATCGTCGTCGTCGTCGTCATCATCGTCGTTGTCGCCATCATCGTTGTCAAAGTCCTTGATGTCGTCCAAGGCGTTTGACAAGAGCTCGCCAGCAGCAACGGCGGCAAAGGCCGGCGCAAGTTCAGCAAAGACTCCAGTCGCCAAAGCCGGGGTGGCGACAACCGGAGCAATGGCTGAAAGCTGCGTCGAGTACCAGGCGAGAAGGGCAGCCAATCCAGCAATAGACTTTTCGACCTTGTGGGAGTCATCCTCGCTGAGGCTGTCCAGGTCAATCTGCTTGAGCTGAGCATCGATGTGAGAGAGATCCTCAAACTCATCCTGGGCTTGTTTCTGGAAAGCTTCAATCTCTTCGACAGAGGGAGATGGGTTGGCGGCGATGGCCGAGGCCGCATCAGCGACGTCGGAGAAGGAGTTTGCCGCGTTGGTAGCAGCAGGGCCCACTCCAACAAAGGCGGCGGTGCCCGTGGGTTGGAATCCAGTAGGAAGACTGGCACTTGGGACAGTAATGACACCAGGGATGGTCACCTCTCCGCCAGGTCCGATAGAGATGTCGGTCGTGGGAACGGCGGTCTCGGTAGGTCCAGCCTCGGTCTCGGAAGAAACCTCTCCGCTAGTTGAACCAACCTGGCCAGCCGTGTCGGTAGTAGGAACAGACTCAGTAGTGCTGCTCTCAAAAGGGAGAGGGAAGTGAGAAGTGGTAGTCTCCGGCTCGGGAGTTGTGGTGGCATCCGTCTCGGCTCGGGGAAACAGCCGGGGGATGCCGGCCTGGGCTCCGGAGAAGAGCAGGGCAGCCGCAGCCAACCCCAAAGAGGGCCGCATGTTTGTGAAAGGCGATGAGTGAATGAATGGTAATAAAGAAGGACTGTTTGGGGAAAAGAATGACAAAAACAAACAAGAGAAGGAGAGTTAGGTCAAGGTCGGCAGGCGAGAAAACAACTCGACGATGCCATGGTTGAGAAGTCTTATATCTTACACGCAGACACCCTCTCGTATGAGCCATCCAGTAGCTGAAGGCGGACATCTCAGCGGGCGGCACTTACAACTCCGCCGTCGCCGCACCACGAGTTACATCGTGAGCCGCCCGCGGCTTTGGAATCAACTCATTAGTCCCCTTAACTGCCGCGACTAAGGTCGGGAAAGCATGCCGGGACCTGCGTCTTCCGCTGATCAAAATCCCAAAGTTCCAATTTTTAATACAAGGAACCCTCTCGTGTTGCAATCGTCCGGGTCAGCTAACACCTACCCATGAATGAACAATGTTTCTTGGTCAGCCCTAGACTACCACTCTCCACACGCTAAGTGGTCAACTTGGCTTCAGCTCTTGTTCAGGAATCAAGCCTAAGCTGACAAGACAAATCGACTCCCGCACCATAGCTGCCGCTAGCATGATCAGCCCTACCAATAAGCCGTTCCCGTCCCCATCATCGGAGATTTTGAGCCAGTCGCAACAGAGTCTGGTGTTTAATGTCATGCACGCCAAATGATGACGCCGTCCCTTCAATTTCCATTGTTTATAGCCGCCGGTTGCTCTCATGCAGAAGCCATAGAACTCTTGACCCAATTCACCCACCTTGATCAACTCCAACTCGATTCCCAAGCATGGGGTTCTCATTCGTCTATTGTGTTGTGTGTGGCTGTCCTTTTGACATCCCCCCTCACGACGAAGTCTTTGATGAAGAACACAACTGGGCATCCGAAGACCCTCTCGAAGATGAAACAAAGCAGGTAAGCATATTGCTTTTGCAAGACAAATCTCTTGCATTTGTCGTCCTGCCTCTTTGGGTTGTTGCAAGGATCGGCCGCTGTGGATGCAACTGCAACGCGCCCCCAGTTTTTGGGATCAAGGAGAAGCCCAAGCTTCAGCACCTATTTTCTTACCTACTCGAGCCTTGAACTCAGCCCTTTCTTTTTTCAGATTATTAATCGTTACAATATCAACCACTGACCTTACTATTTTGGCAGTGGCTATGTAGGGTTCGGCTTCTCGGCGCCACTTCAAGCTTGGAGCAATTTACCACTCCTCCCTTTCGCATGTATGTAATATCCATGACCTAGAAAGACTAGAGCTTCCTTTACTCAATCAGTACACAAGTTTCATGGTGCTCGTAAGACGCTGACATTTCAAACCCTTAGGCCGAAGAACGAATCCACAACTTCAGGGCTTTTCGTTTCCGATTTTGCCGGCTGGGCCTTCACGGAAGGTTTGTACTTTCGACTCGGAGGAAGCTCATACCGCGTCCTGTCCTCTGCCAAGGATACCGATGATGTCTTGTTTCCGCTCCATGATGGTTGCTTGACCATACTTCAACATGTCCTCACGTGGCGTGCTCGACTCTCCCCTGAAGGTGGTTCACCTCCGGACTTGATGCGCGTATACAGGGCCTTCTGCGCTCAGTTTTCTTGTAACGTGCAGGGAAAGAGGAGAATCGCTAAAGAGAGAGGTTTCTATGGTTCAACCGACTATATGGAGTATGGTCTAGAGTTTGACCATGGCTACTATGGCGCTCGCAAGTTCTGGGCCTCTGAAGGGTGGGAGCCTACCAAGGCAAACGAGGTTTGTCCCCGTGAATTTGATTTTTTGAGTACTCAAACAAGTCGTTATTAACCCATGCTAACAAACTCGCCTCTTGATAGTGGTACTGCAACGATCCGATCAACGTTGAAAATCTCTCAGAGTTTGTCTCGGCGCTGCTTACCGAGGAACCCTTGGAGGCCAGACATAAGGAAGATGCCAGGTCACATACCAACTTCGAGGTTTCAAACCTGAAGGCATCGCTTCAGCCAAGTCTAGAATACCTGCCTCCAGAGATACTAGACCTTGTTGCTTCTTTTCTTCCTACGTCATCTACTTTGCGCCTACGGACGTGTTCCAATACCCTGATGTCGCGCATCATACTCGACCAACAGTTCTGGCGAAGGCAATTGCTCGATGGCTGCGTAGCCCCTTACATTTGGGAACTCAGAGATGTTGGCAGGTGTTCAAAGACCCCAGTTATCCCAGCTGACAAAACTCTTGGTCACCATGACTGGAAGGGTTTGGCCAGAAAGTTGGCATGCAGCGATCAGATTATGAAGGGAGATGAGTCCATGCCATCTGCGCCAAGGGGACTGCGAAACCGATGCAGGATCTGGTCCCTTGCTACTCATCTTGTCACATCCTCGAAGAATTAGGTATGCTGGTATGTCGGCCCTTTCTTTGACGCTAGCCACAGTAATTTTTGGTATTCTCCAAAGTTGGTGTCTTTGTCAGAACAACCAATCATGCAGACGCAGACTATGAATTTGAATTTAGAAAACCCAATACAATACTGCCAAAACATACCAATTCACACCTATTGTCTTCCAAAGTATACAAAGTACAACACACGTCCCAGAAGTCACTCAAAAGGGAAACAGCTCCGGTGCTTTGTGTTTTCATCAGACGAGGCTGTGTCAGCTCATGATCATCTCCCGCAGGGACATCCCGATGTCCCGTCCGATTCCCCGATCCCCCGATTCCCTTTGGCTCTCCCGGGCTGGGGACCAACAGATCGTCGATTACTTGTTCCTTGTTCGAACTGTAGGTAAAACCCAATCATTAAGCTTATGAGCTATCTGTCATCTGGCAGGTCAATCATTTTGCTACAAACAATGTCTCAACACAATACTGCAGTTTGCTGCGCCTTGCTCACAGCCATGGAAGAGTTGCAGATATCACACGGTTCACACCGAAAAGTCGCAGAAAATCCCGCAGAAAACGTCACTAAAGCACCATGAGCAACATGAAATACACCATATCCGGAACTTGAGTCCACAAGGTCTCAATTCCTTCAGCAACTCGTGACTGGTCAGCCGGCAAGGCTGTGCAGCAAGGTTGGATTCAGCTCGAGATTATGACGTATGCAGTTTGTTTGAGAGTGGGCATTGAAGGGTCGTTTGTATCCCTGCTTCCACAGACGTACGTACGCGGTATTGATCTGCTATCGCGAAGCATGCCGGATTCAGCTTGATCCTTCCATCCCTTTTTGCTGGACTACAACCAGTAGGAGAATTCTATTATTTCCTCGCGCGACACTTCTTACCTTAACTACCCGATAACCTTATTGAGGATGGGCCATGAGCCTGCCATCCCTAAACGACACTTATATACTCATCTATAAGTCAATCCAGAGTCAGACTCTTATCTGATGCCGATGCTGTTTGAACTTTGCTGTCTGTGCACAGACCTTAATAGAGGAACCTAAGGAACCCAAACACCATTTCCTATTGGCCCTGTTTCAGTCCAAGCATTGTAATACCCCAGCTTTGATCCATCGCATTGCATTCACCCCCACAGTCCATCTCTTCCCTTTTCAACTCAAAACTTGACCGAGACTCAGCCCCGGAAGGTGGCAGCTGAATCCTTTGGAGCATTGGCATATCCTCCGAGGCATTGATCAGCTCAGGGCAGCGTCATAGCTAGCCTTGATCGTCGTGGTTCACTGGAACTTCAAAACGCACAGTTGTTTCTTGCCTTGCTATTGGCCGGAAGTATCCACTGCTACTCAATTCCTAAATCCTTCAGCTTTATTTGCGATGATTAGAGGAGTATCCAGATATGTTTGATATGCTACTCTTGCTTAAATCAAGGCAACGAGATGCCAAGACGATGAAGAGAATTCAACTATAAAAGTGCCAATGGCTCCTCACTACTTGACAAGACAAACACAGACAACAGCATCATTCACTACATCCCTCTACGAACAATCAAGACAAGATGAAGCTTCTGTCTCTGACGCCCATCTTGGCCTTGGCCACTGGTGTCGCCGCAACTGAGTACATTTGCGAGACCACCGATGGAAGCCCCTACCTCCACCACGTCAACCAGTTGATCGACGGTCTTAACGAGAAGAAATTCGAAGCAGCTTGCCTAGACTACGGCCTCGGATCCAGTGACTGCGGTCCGACTATCGGGAGCTACTCTGGTGAAGACGGCGGTGCAGCCTGGCAGCTCTGCAAGGGTGACCACGCCGAGGACCACCAGCCACTCCGAGTATGGATGTCCCCGAGAACAGTCGTGAACTTTGAATAATAACATGCCTCTTTAGTGCGAGTTTGACCCCGGCGGTATGCCCTGTGCCGCCTGCCGGCCTTCCATCACCATGGGCGTCGTCGCCGGTCACTTTGAGAACCTCAGAGATCAGTGCCAGGGCCCAGACTCCAAGGGTGACGTTCGAGTCGGAGGTATCGTCAAGCTTTCCTACGTCGATGAGAGCACCGGCGGGGGTGAGATCCGACTCTATTCGATGCCTGGTTAAGTTGAAGTGTGGGAGATGACTTGGGTTTGAAGAGAGAGGTCGGAAGTTGAGGTGGTTGCTGGCATTCCATTCAACATAGGCCTAGCAAGGATTCGCCCTGTACATATTCTTCTAAAGTCTGCAATTTTATATTGATTCGATCTTCAAGCTAAACCATGATCACTCTGTACTCCTTGCAAGCGACAAGGACAGTCCATGTGTTGTGGCATCGGGCTATCGTTGTCAATCATTCACGCATTCATGAGCATCTTTTGATTATTTTAAACTAAGAGCCATCTCAAGTTAAGATGGAGATATTAGAAATTTTATCTAATCTTTATGAAAACCTTAGAAAAATGTCTGAGTATGTTTTTCTCTTACTTTGAAGCTACTATTCTCATTTGGCCACCCCAAGTGTGCCATGACCTTCTCGACAGGCCTAAAGGATGATGCAAGCTATGGTCTTGCGTCAAGATTACGCCCACATCGATTCCGCAAGCAACATCCCAGCCGCCATCAGAGGAAAGGTACCTCCAGCACTCCTCGTACACGGGCGGCTTCCTCTGTGAGACGTGAAGGGGTGCACGTGACCCCACCCACACCCACGTGATTCCACCTTGTCATGATGCATCGCGACTCCAGCTAGCTAGCTTCTTCCTCATCATCACAATACATTACTCTCTTCACCCTCAAGCCTTCTTTCAGCACCACTCTGTTCAAGGATGAACCAGGATTTCTCTTCAGCCTCGAGCCGAGAGGGCATCGGGCAATAGTTCTGATCGTAAAAGGCACAAAACATGTCATAGGCAAGTTGCGCTTCGTTTTAATCCCTGCTTCTTCAACTGACCTAATTTCTTTAGTTATCTTGCCGACCAGCATCCTCCAAGAAGGCAGAACCTTTCGCACCCTTGCCAAGCAGACAGAGGATCTCCCTCAAGTCTACCCGCACATGACCCTGCCGGGGCCATGTTTCTACCTTCGGATATACACCCATCTTGAAGGACAGCCGGCCGATCCTCACGACGACGCGACACAAACGGGTATAAACCATGGAGTCGCGTTCTATATTGGGAAAGCCAATGATATTTAGCGGCCAGCAAGATAGCATGAGACGAACACGGAAAATCGCAACATCTCGGGTCTGCACTACTCTACTGCCCGGAAGTCACCCCGACAGCACCGACACATGATCCTTCTCATCGTTTTCCAACAGGCGACTGTTCTCGAGGCTGTCATGAACATGGCAGAGCAGACGATGGTTGTAGATTTTCGGAGCTACCAAGGATGGCTGTTCCGCCCGGTTGAAGTTGACGACGCGGTGCCATCCTACACCATCCAGCAGCACCGGGCTCAGTTCATGAGGTCGATTTCGAAACCTGTACGCTCTGCGGTAGGTTGGCCCACGTTGACACCGCTAGGCTGCAATACTAGCAGCCCATTGTTCGAGTTTCGGAGACGAGCCCAGGTTCAATGCATCCCCATGGCGGCAGGGGACAGAGTATATACAATAACCTTCACAACATATCGACTTCGGCGAACCATCTTCTGGCAACCTCTGAGCAGTGGGGGGGTGATGCCGTTGCTGCCATTGCAACTACTCGTTCCCGGCACTTCCCAATTCGAAGTTGTCGCATTCACATTCGGGAGGCACTTTTCGAACGCGCAAGGCCCAAAGCCAACCGATGCGAAGACGGGGTATCTCGTATTCGAGATCATGGACGACAAGAAACCACACCCTCGTGCTTGGATCGGCGTGCCGTCCGTCGGCCCCTTCAAAAACCTTGATCGGGCATCAAGTCTTGCTACTCATTTTGAGTGGTTTGATCAAGGAAGAAGAACATGGTGTACCGTTCCTCTCCAGCGCGTTTCGCTACTGCGAAAACCCATGGTCAAGTACATCCGAGAGCGCGCCATTGACAAGATTCTGTCCGGGTGGCGGCTCGCCATGACCTTGATCCAGGCATTGGAAGGTATCGTCTACCAGGAGCCTTTCGATGGATTCGCCAAGGAGTTCGTCATTGGACAAGTCGATATCCTTCAGACCGATCACTTAAGTCAGAGATATCGATTGGTGAGTCGGCCGAATAAGGCCTTTCCCGCTCCAGTTCTCGCGACATGGGAAGACAACTACAACCTCATGCATCGACTCTTCGATACGCCCCTCACACATGTTGGACCTCCAGAGCCCCTCAAACTATCCTCGCACGTCGTGAACCGTGCAATGGGTGACCTCAGGGGAGAGAAGATGGAGTTCAAATACGATACCTACAATTACATAGCGGCTTTTATTACTTGCACCCGTGACGAGTCCCGAACGGATTGCTGGGTCTGCAAGTGCTGCTCTCTTTTGAACAGACTATGCTCATTCACAGCTTGGAACGAGGCGGCTGTGGTGGTTGATGACGGTGGAATGGAGGAGTGAAACTGAGTGTGGTTGGAAAGGGGAGCCCCTTCGAGGTCGGTTGTTGCGAGGCAATGACAGCAGCGACATCAAGTTCATACTTTTGCTCAAGGTTACCTGACTGTTATCAGGAAATCTTTATGAACATCCTAAGATGATTTCACTTAACAATAATCAAAGGCTAAGAGAAAATAATCCAAAGAAAAGAGAGATTTCTTACAGTCTCTTCTGATTCTTTACTGAATCCTCATCTTAACGTACGCGGTTTCATGTCAGCCAAACTTAATGTCAACCCATTGACAGTTCCAGTTGAGAGGCCCAAAGAAGCAATTATTGTTGAAAAATATGCCAGCAAGACCGCTTAGAACTCCTCTTTTTTCACTCATCAGAACACCACATGTCTTTTCGTCGACAACACCACGCTATGCAACAGGGACTCTTCCATGTCCCACAACTCCTAAATACACTTTCTCTTTCATGCATAACCATCTCAAGGCTTGCCAGGCCAGATCTCGTGAGCAACATCGTTGACAAGCTTCAACTTGGCAAACATCTTCTCCTCAGTCATGCCCTCAGCGCCAACGGCAACACTGGCGAAACCGCACTGCGGGCTGACGCCGACCTGCTCGAGAGCCTCCTCGAGACTACGGCCCTGGCCCTGGGCGATGATCTTGGCCGCATCCAGCACGCGCTGCTTAATGACCTGGGCGTCCTCAAGCTCAGGGTCCTTAGTGGTGACAACTCCAAGAACAACGTTCTTGTGCTTGGGCAGGAAGCGGAGGGGCTCGAAGCCGCCTGAGCGGGGGTTGTCGTACTCAAGGAAGAAGGTGTCGTAGTTGAGGGTGGTGAAGAACTTTTCAGCAATCTTCTCGTAGGAACCCTCACTGAAGTGCATCGACTTGGAAAAGTTGCCTGTAGTTATGAGCATTTGGTCCAATTAATCGCCAAGAAAACTCACCTCTGCAGATGTGAAGTCCAACATGCAGACCCTCAGGGCGGTCAGCAATGCAGTCATTGTGAGCCTTCAGGTAAAGGTCAAACAGCTTATCAGGATCGACACCCTCAGCCTTGAGAGCAGCAAGCATGTCGTCGGAGCAAAAGTAGGCGAGAGTGGGGTCGTCGATCTGAATGTTGCGCACGCCCTCAGCGTACAGCGCCTTTAGCTCTTGACGGTAGGCCTTTGTCAAATCGGCAAAGAAGTCCTCGTCATTTGAGTAAGCCTCAGGGGTGTAGCACTTGCCCGATGCCAGTCGAAGGTGGAAGTAGCAGGGTGGCGGCATGGTGAACTTGCACTCGCCCCATTGCTCCTTGGGCACACACTCCCGCAGCATCTTCCAGTTCTCGAGATACGGACTCTCCTTGTACTCAATCTTGCCCTCACAAAGCGCGGCCATGGGGTACTGCTTGCCAGCCTTCTTAAGGGCAGCAATTGGCGGCGCGGAGATGCGCGCGAGCTCCCACGGCACAGGGCTCACCTCTCGGAAGCCGCCGAGCTTCTCAAAGAAGCCCGAGAAGTAGTACTTGCGGTCAAACTCGCCGGATGTGATGGCTCGGACTCCATGCTCCTGCTGCTTCTTGACAATGTCGGCAATAGCAGCCTTCTGGGCTGCGACCAGTTGCTCGGGCGAAGCCTCGCCAGCATCGGCTTGCGCCTGGGTCCGCGAGAGAGCCTCAGGCCGGATATAGGACCCGATATGATCCGCGTGATAAGGAAGCTTTGTAACGGCCATTTTGAGCTCTGCAATTGAACAATCTGTGAACAGAAAAGGAATGAGAGAATCGGAGAAATTTGCAACAACCTTTCAACCGAGGTCAACCTTACTCCAAGGGCATCTTTCCTTATAAAGACCATGACGGCAGAGCGGGCGAACCCTTACCCCATCTTGATGACATGCGTTTTTCCCCAGGAGCTAGGAAGTGGCCAAGCCCAGGCGTGATCCAATCATGGTAGTGCCGCGAGACGTTGGTCTCCATTCTTTTGCGTTGTAACCCCTCCCTCTCCGCAAAGCTTCGGCTGTCAGACACGGCTGTTGAGGTCCAGGGTTAGGGTTGCTGGAGAGGTGCGGTCGCGGTGGTAGGATCGGTGTTGGAGGTGAATGATGGTTGAGAGAGAAGTCATGACAGCGCAACTGATTAATACAACCCCTCTCAATTGCTATTGACATATCGAGCAAATCTCTTTCCAGGGCATTGCTTCTCATAGGCGGGGTAGGAAACCCCGCGTCGGTCGTCAGCGCATCGCTAGGCGTAGTCGCAAAATGGACATCACTAAAGGACAGAATATCTCAATCAGTCGCTGAATGGAGGGGTGCTGTCGCTGACATACTCGCCTTCTGGCACGGCCATGGTCCCGGATGTCGCATCACGGATGTCGCTGGGCCAAACGATGCATCGCCATGCAGGTCAATTAGACACTACAGGCCGCATCCAGTCCCTGCCCAAGGGCCGACCAGACATTGAGGATAGTCATGATCCTAGAATTGACGGCCTGGCGGTTGTAGACACTGCAGTCTCGGTCGACACATTCACGAGGGAAGACCTCCTGATCATTGCTGTCGAAGGGGAAAAAGAAACGAGGGTCGATGCATCATCGAGGGGGACGGTGGTATGCGTGCATCAAAGTGCAATGTCTGCATGAGATTGCATTGCCACTGTTGATGTTGACCGATCTTGTTATTATCAATAACAAAACAGGGGCAACGCTTGTTTTTGCACATTCACTGTCAAGGGAGTGACAGCATCCCAGCAACCAGGGGCGAAGACTGGTGTCTCACCTCAATGAAGCATCGCGTGGCTTCCAGACTTGCATATGTTCCTGCATTTCAGTTGCCACGGAACTCGGCATCAGCGAGGAATCACGCCAGATCGCCCAAGAGGCAGATTGAGTAGACGTCTGCTGCGTGCAGATACGCAGGCGTTCCAACGCAAGGGATTGAGTGCGGGGATATCGACAGCCAACAATGCGCTCTCTCCCTTGACATGGCTTGGCACAAGTCAGATCGAGCCATCTCCCCGTTGCTTTTTTACCCGTTGGAAGCCAACCAGATCAGGCCTTAGCTGCCATGCAGGCGATTCATTACAAGCCTGTCAGATCGGAAAGCCTCCCTCTTCAAAGCCTGCAGCTTGGCAAATCGGGTTTCGGCCATTGAGGCGATGCCACCAAGTTAGACGAACCTCGTTCAACCCACAAAAGGAGAAGGTGGAAATAGCAGTGGCCTCCGGGGCGTTTCTTGTGTTGACATCTGGTGCTGTGGAACGCGGTGGAACAGGCATGGTGCCTGACATTCCAGCCCTTCGGATGTTGTTTCTCAGGATGCGCCATGTCTATCAGCTGCTTTTTCAAGCTGGCCATCCGTCGGCTGTGGATTGCTTCAGGGGCGAAACGTTGCCACGCGATGATGAGGCTCCGATGCATGATCGACAGGGACGAGGAGAGTCAGGGTGTCATCCAGAGCCTTAGCATGCCTGTCGTGTTACAGCCGCGACATTGGGATCATTTCAGTCGCACATTACATGTTTCTTGCAATACATCCGCGCTCGAGGCAGAGAATGAAGGGGAGCTGGCTTGAGTTGGGCTGAAAGGGCGACACAAAAGCATGGTTTCAAGATGATCTCTCTCAATGGGCTGAAGCTGGCGGTGCTACATGATGTCACAGGATCAGAGGATGGCTGCATTAGAGTTACAAACTTACTCGATATTCGAGCATCACGGCACCTTTATCTCACCTCGTGCATGCAGCACGCATGGCGTGGCCCTTGCATGATGCCGCGAGCTAATCTGGTGGCCACAATAGGCTTTGTTCAGGTCGTGCAAATGGGTTTGCTTATTCAGTGGAAATTAGCTATGTGAGGAGTCCCAAGAGCCAATGGCGATGTGCTCTGGCAATGGTATGGAGTCGTGTTGTTTGACTCTGAGCGTTGCTTCTCTAAGCGAAGCCTCAACTTGCATCTTAAAATAGGCCCATGAACCTGGCGACTATGGGGGAGATCTAGACTGGGCAGAGTATCCAATGGAAGCTGTAGGAGGAACTGTGTAAACTGTGGTTTTTCTGGCTGACTTGCATGTTGGTAAATAATTGGCTCAAATGTGGAGGATTCGGATCGCCTCGAGCTGGACTCTCCCTGCGTATGCTTGGCTTTGGACTATTGATGCAGCCTCTATCAGCCACAACAAAAAGACCTCGAACGAGAAGTATCTCGAGGTCTTCTGAAAACTTCAGTGTTAGCATAAAAGCGATTATTCTACAGCAAAACCTCTATCGTAGAGCGGCGTCGAGCGGTGAAGAAGCTACCCTAGATGACCCGGGCCAGCTCCGGGAGGGCCCACTTCTTCAACTGAATGCCCCACCCGGCGCCGGGCGGCTCGGCGGCGACCGCAAAAAATGTCGGGCCGCTCTTTGTTGACCGCGACCTGTCTGATCTTCAGCCCCAGATATTCTGCAGCCTCTCCCTTGAGTGAAACAGGCTTTTCTGCCTTTCCCTCTCGCAATCTCCCGCCTACGAAACCCCCTCGATACCTCTCCCCGGAGACGGCGCTGTCTCAGACTGCGTGGATTGGACGGCAGATCGGAGATCGCCACAGGTTGGGCCATACCGACGGAGGACCTTTTCCCCGGATGTCGCTTCGAAGAATGCTCGCTTTCGGCTGAAGGGGGATGATATTTGGAGAGAACAGCTGATCACCATCTCTCACAATTCTAAAGCTCCTTCTGCGGCTGAAAACGCCCAGTGCCGGGTCAACATGATCTGGCGAGCACGGTTGGGGAATGGTCGCCGGATGCATTCGTGGAAGCCTCAAAGGTTGTCTGGCTATTCTTGGTGGAAAATGACGTGCATTCTCGCGGCAGATTAAACGCTTGTCACATATCAGTGAACACCTACGACCAGGGAACCTTCTTTTCTGGGGAGCTAGAGCTAGAGCTAGAGCTAGAGCTGTCACGCAACCGTGCCGTTGGACGCTTTCAGGAATGTCCTAGCTGCGCATGCGGAGAGACTGTTCTTGGCGTTGAATCTGAAGCCGATCTACCGAACGCCGACAAGCGAAGTGTCGACAGAGCTGGATTCAGCCATACGGGAAATCTCGTGCGGCCCGGATTCGTTGGAGACACGCGAAGTCGGTGTAGTCCAGCCGCAGTGGCTCCGAACCTTTGTTGAGGGATGACCGAGGGAGCCGGAGAGCCATGTTTCATCGGCCGCCTTGTGGCTCCGCCGACGGTTCCTAGGCGGCCGGCTTGGTCAATGCCTCAACGGACGACAAAGCCGCATCTGGAATTTTGGGTAATCTTAGAATGCGAGAGAAAGAAAAGGGTGTACTGCAAGCTTTGAACGGCGGGGAATTCTTCGCGCAACCAGAGCACAGCAGACTCCTCCCTCGAAGGCCATGTGAGACAACTCAGGGGCAGATTGGACCACTCGCAGGAGGGCTTACATTCTTGTCTCTTGGGAGGGAACGCCATGTCTCAACAGTCACAGCAGACTGGCCCTCTTGCCCATGTTGGCACTGGTGGATGCATTCGTCGAGACTCTGGAACCATGCGGTCGTACTTGGTACTCGAAGGGGGAGAACAGCTGAGGAGATACGGCTCAGAGTGTGAGTCGAAATCTCTATAAAGAGAGGCCTCGAGTCCGTCCAAATCTCAACTTCTTCCTTCCCTCATCATCAAGCATCAATCGGCCTCGATTCCTTCGCTCCTCCTCCGAGAGCTCCCTTCCCAGTCGTTACTTCGTCTAGTCATTCGCTACAGAACAGAGATCAACCATCCAAGATGCGTTACACTGAGCTACTTGCCCTCGCCATGGGCAACCTGGCAGCCGCCCAGTTTTCCACCACTCAGTTCACTAACTCGTCTACCATCGCCACCAGCACTGAGCCGGCGACTGACACTGCCACCTCGGCCAGCAGCTCCAGCACCAGCACCAACGAGCCTAGCCACCCTGGCACTGTCGGTAACTTCAGGTTCTATGGCTGTGTCGCTTCTGATGACGGCTTCCCGACGTTCGTCCTGGCTGCCGACTCTGAGGACAACTCCCTCGAGTCTTGCGCCGCTGCTTGTGAGGGTTCCAACTTCTTTGGTACCTACGACAAGTGAGCTCACCCTCCCCTCTACTGCCTATCCTTGCTAACATGCTCTCCAGCACTTGCTACTGCGGTGTCGTCCTCAGCGATGCCACCTCTGACATCGTGAGCCCCGACTCTTGTGACATCCGCTGCCCTGGCGATGAGAGCCAGTCTTGCGGTGGCATCCGGTCTTCCTCTCGTCTCCGCCGCCGCCAGAGCGTCGACATCTCTGTTCTCCTCAGCATCTACATCTCGGTCGACTTCAACCCCGATGGCACCACCGACACCGTTACCAACACCGTGACTGCCATCGAGACCGAGACCCTGCCGCCTGTTACCACCACCGCCACTGTCACCACGGTCGTTGACGGCACCACCACCGTCACTACCGCTACCACAGTCATCGCCGTTGTCCCTACCGATGTCGTGATCATTTGCTATGGCAACTACTGTGCTCCTCAGGTTCACTGCCCTACTTGCACCAAGTGGCAGATTGTCTGTGAGGATGGACACTGTGCTCCCCGCGAGTGCCACGACAACAACTGGGACAAGCTTGTCATCTGCGAGTCTGGCCTCTGCCACTACGCCGACTGGAAGGAAGAGGAGTGCAACCAGCGCATCGTCTGCTACGGATCTGACTGCACCTGGGACCGAACTCCCCACAAGGACTACCAGAAGAAGTTCATCCGTTATGAGGACGACTGGTGCTTCCATGAGGAGTGTACCGACGATTGCTGGACATACAATGTCTGCACAGAGAACTGTGTCGTCGTCCCTCCTCCCAAGAAGACCCCGATCACTCCTCCCAAGCCTTGCCTTCCCGGAGACAAGGTTATTCTTCCTCCTCCTGTTAAGCAAACTCCCAACCAGCCTCCCGTGGTTGTTCAGCCCCCAGTTGATTGCAGCACCGATAAGTGTGTTCCTGTCAAGCCCGAGCCCAAGCCGTCCAAGCCAGTTTCTCCTCCAGTTTCCCCTCCCGTCCAGCCCCCTTCAAAGCCCGAGACTCCATCCAAGCCCGAGACTCCTGAGACCCCTGGAAAGCCAGAGACTCCCGGAAAGCCAGAGACTCCCGGAAAGCCGGAGACTCCTGGAAAGCCGGAGACTCCTGGAAAGCCTGAAACTCCCTCGACTCCCGAGACCCCCTCCAAGCCCGAAACCCCCTCGACTCCTGAGAACCCCGAGGTCCCTGTTGTGACCGCTGGCGCCTCTGCCATGCTCCCTGCCTCCGGCCTGGCTTTTGCCATCGCTGGTGTCGCTTTCCTCCTGTAAAGGACGAATCAGCGATTTAGCATAGCATCACAACCCCTCTCTCTCTTTCGAGCACGCACAAGCACGCATAACGTTAACGTTCTGGTTTATTCTTACACCTTTCGGAAGTGGTTGGTCGCTAGGATGTCGACAACGATGGATTGGCCTGGTCAACTTGCGATGGTGGTATCTTTTGGCGATTAGGAAGTAGTATCGGCTTTAATATGGCTTATGACATTTCAACACTTGTGTCTCTGTGCTAGCAACTGTGAAACCATCTGACAAACTCCCCATAGCGATCAGTAGACTGCAATAGACACTCATGGCCTGGACTTTGCAGTTCGTCATCCATTGGTGAACATGCGAAGCAAACATTCCCTTACTGACAAGTTTTCGCCGACAGCAATCATTCGAGTCTCAGAAAGCATGCAGGGAGTCAATGTTCCTTGCATGTGCCAGCTGGTGATTCGCCCATTCATCATCTCACGTGAGACAAGGCCTCCCTACCTTTGTCAAGCGCCTCTGTCGAAAGACCGTGTGATTCACTTTGAAAAAACGACAATCGATTCAATTTCCTTCTTGGGAACCTGTAGCAACTTAATTTAGCAGCAAGTGGAGACTCATCATAAAGGGCGGGGTGTTTCGTGGACTTTGGGTCAACCGTTGAACGCGACGGTTGCTCATGTTTGGACTGCGGACTTAGTCAGCGACCGACTCTCTTTCAGCTCCCGGCTTGAAGATGCAGACAAATGAATGCGTCTCCGATTGTCGCTTTGTTCCAGAATAAGCAAGCAGGAATCTGAGGCATGCCGCAAGGCTTTGTCCGTGTCCTTGTACGATGTGCTATGTGACCTGCTCTCCCCATCGTCATGGTCTCCTCCTCCGATGGGTGTACGTATTCTGCACCAAATCGCGATGATAGATGTAAAATGACGGACAGGATTGCTAAATGACTTCGACCAAATAGATGAATGGCCTAACAAGGTGCTCTCGCAACGTTCACAAGTGCTACGGAGTGCCCTGGCTGAGATGATGAAAAGCTCAGGCCACCGGTTCGAGCCCTGTTGATATTGCCCATTTGGTACACCTGCCTTCCACTGATTGGCTGAACAAAAGAAAGCGGTTAGGTTATATTGTATATAAAATAAATATAAAATTATAATAAATTTATCTAAAATAAATTAAAATTCTTCTTATTATTTTATATACTTAGCATAAGTTTCTTATAATGCAAGTAAAACTCTTTGTTTTTTACCATACAGAAACTCGCATGCCTTGCTTAAGCACGGTGTGAGTCTACGTTGTGACACACACCGTAACTCAAATGGGCAGGCTCAAAACTTGTTTCCTTACCTTGCCGATGCCCTGCAAACGCCATTTTGTTCCGTCAGCGTAGAGTCAAAGCATTAATTCACGCCATCAAACCAGTCGAGAGATATAGGTAGATTGTAATCGGTCCATAGCCCCATCATGGTAACACCTGGATCGAAACCAAAGCACGCTGAAAACCCAGGCCGCGCGGCTCGTATCTACATGAAGGCGAGGGCATCAATACAACTTCAGCAAGAGACGCACCCTCGCGGTTGGTTCTGCCCCGGCAAAACAACAAATCAAGAAAAACAAAACTGCGCATCCTCGAGGCTAGTATCCCGTAAATACCAAAGGTAAGAAATGCAACAACAGGAAAGCCCATGGAAAAGCGCAGCCTCGCGGCTGGTTTTGTGTTTTGTTCGATATGACAACCAGATCAAAATGAAGACGCCGGTGATAGCAGAGTGTCGCGGCCAGTCACTAACCATCGAGGGCGCGCATGAAATGTCGAATGCGTGTGCCAAAAGTTAGTGGGCTACATTCGAGAGACGGTGGCTTGCCGTCGAAAACACCTGGTTCGACCGAGGGCATGTGATCTCGCGATCTAGAACGCGAACATTGTCCACCCAGCTGAAGATTCGGATGTCGGTGGCCAACAGTGCCGGTCCCTTGGTGGACTTAGTTTGCGGGGGCATGTCCTGGACAGCTGGTTACTCTCGTACTCGGTGATGATCTTTCCTGTTGACGGCTCACATGCAAGCTGTAGCAAGCATGGTTGGGAGTGTACTGCGCAATGTTTTCGAATCTTCATGCCCTTCTCAGCATGCAACCTCGCTCGGGCGAAGCATTTCCCCCGTTTCATGTTGTTGGTATGAGACTCAGTCGCGAGATGCGTGGGGTTGATGCAGTAAGCGAAGCCACACCGGTGTGAGGTCTCCATCGTGCAAGTGAGGACATGCTGGAACTCGATGAGAGTGTACTTCTGCGTTGCGTGGAATGTTTTCTCTGGGGCCGACCACCATCAGTGAAGGGGAAGAAAGCGGGACACTGTAATCAATCGTTTCGGGGGTAAATACACGCCGCGGTAGTCACTCTTTGGACATCGGCGACCTGCGGGTAGTCAGTCACTGTTACCCCACAAAAGGCAAGAAAAATGAATGGAATTCATTGATCACGTGGAGAGGTTTGATGCCCTACCTAGCTGAAGCCTCATGGTGCGATGTCCCCCTCATGTTGTCCAAGTGAGGCTCGGCGACAAGATGTAAGGGGTTGAGGCAGTAACTGAAATCACGAAGGTGCGAGGTCTCCCTTGTGGAAGGAGGGACTTGCTGAAACTCCTCGGCAGTATACTTTTGTGTCGCTGTGTAGATCTTTTTGGGAATGCGGGAGCCGGGTTGGGGGAACTCTGGCAGAGGTAACTCCCACTTCATGAATCTCGCGCAGCTTCCAGCATGGCCACTGGTGATATGGACAGCCTGGAGATAGGCGGTTAGTGTTGCCAGGGGGAAAGCCTGGAAGATGCCGGTGAAGCATCGATACTGCCCGTAGTTGAGGGCAATCCAGTCCGCGTAGTCGTCCACCCAAAAGACACGGACCCTGGTGATTATTTCCTCATACCAGGCATCTATGTGTAGATGGAACCTTGCTGGGTCTGTATTATACACGGCCTGAAGCTGCCGCAGCCAATTTGCCGCCCCGTCCATAGAGGGCCATTGGGGTGGCGGACGAGCCCCCCAGAAGACGAGGAAGGGGCCGGGAGGGACGATGACGATGCCGATCCAGAGTGGGAGGAGGAGGAGGCGCCATAACTGGATCTGGGAACAATCGTGCGCCTCTTCGAGGATGAGGCAGTAGCTGGGCTATGGGCTCTCGCCCGTTTTAGGATAATGCTGGCCGAGGGCAGCTCTTCTTCATCGTCATCGTCTTTTTTAACAATAGGGGGGATGGATTGGGTTGAGCTCGCTTGTTCCTTTCCCTTGCGTGTAGGAAAGGTCGGACAACCATCCTCGTCCATAACTGGGCCAGAGGAAAAGTCGGGGGAGGGGAGAAACGAGGTTGGGCTCGCGCCTGCTCTTTGCCCTTGCGCGTGGGTGGGGAAGGGAAATCACCATCGTCTTCTTCACTGTCAGAGATCAAGCTAATGACCTCCAGGGTTCGGGAGCTCGAGACAAAAGGATTGGTCACGGGCTTTCGTTCTCGTGCCATGACTGGAGTGGGAGCGCTGGTGGTGGCAGCATCGTGGTTGCAGAGGCCTCCGCACGAGTATCTCCCAGGGGCAGGTGCCGAGGAGAGAGAGTTGGGGCCGCCAAAGATGATGTCGCCATCTTCGTCAGGACTGGGTTTCCCCTCGGTCTTGACATGGAGACCGCGTTCGAGGGCAAGCTTGCGCTTGAAGACTGATTCAACCTTGGAACTGGCTTGGTCTTGGTTGTGCCGTTGAAGTTCATTGTATAGAATTCTACATGGCTAGCTATAGCTTTGTCTGAACGGACGGAACGCTTACCTTGACGATGTTGTCGTTTGACTTGTATTCGTACTGACAGTGGTAGTGTCTGCGTTGATGATGGCTGCGTCTGGGATGATGCTGGATTGGGATGTGAACGAGGCAGAAATGACCGTCTGTTGGGAATCGTTGCGCACTCAAGCGTTTTTTGGAGGAGCTAAAAAAGAGGAAGGAGCTCCCCGGTGACCAAGCAGATGAGAGCGAGATCAGGAAGATACTAAAGGAGGAAGGAGCTCTTGGGTGCCCGAGCATATGAAGTGGGGCTGCGAAGCAGAGGAGGAAGGGCGGCCACCCCAACAAAGCCAAGGGATTGAATTGTGAAGGCCAAGGTGCAAATTGAGGACAAGAGTGTTCGGTTATCGTTCGTGTTGTAGTGTAAGAGGGAAGGTCAAGGGGGGAGCAAGTCAGCCGAAGCCGAAGTGAGGGCAGAAGGGCCTTGAACAACCGGTATACCATTCGTTGACTCTGCGCTCTACAGTAAGTCGACCATGTGTTCGTCAGCAATCCGGCTTATGCTTTGTATGGCCTGCTTCTCACGTTGCTTTTGCGCTGGGCCTTTCTTTACGGCACGGGTGAAGAGCGCGGTGCATAGAAGGGCACTTGGACGGCAGCACGGCAGCAGGACAACAAGGCAATCATAGGACTGAGACATTCTATTTCTACCCACGACTATGTCCTTCTCGCTATGCCACTTAACTTGGTGTTAGTGATGGAGTGGAAAGTCTGGCTAGAAAAGCATGTGTTAGCAGGTCAACAGTGTAGATCTTGGACTCGTATGGCAACTTACGGAGAATGGCCAAAAGCAGTATCTCAGAAACCTTGAAATCCCGACGTCCAGATTGCTTCTCGCTACCTATGGAAACATGTCAGCAGCGGTCAAAGCCAAGATCTGGGCTTGGTGTCACAACATACCAGAGTGGGTGACGGTGCTTCTACTCGCCTAGGATGACTGGGGCATCAGGCATCAGGCTTATCTCAGAAAGACAAACAGCCAGCTCGTCCGCAAGGTAATCTCGAGCCAAACGAGCTCCTGAATGACGCCGGGTCCGAGCAGGTCGTCGTTGTCGATTTGGGCTCCGGTCGCACGACCCTATTTCGCCTACTTACAAATACGTCTTCGGGCCAAAGTACGCACCACGGCACGGTTGTAGGTGGTGATTCTTTGATCAACCCTTACATTTGACAGCGAGGAGACACCACGGAGGCTTGCGACATACCAGTCATCCAAGCGCGTGGATGTCAATGCGATTCACCCTGGTATGTTGCGACACCAAGCTCAGACCTTGATCGGGTTGCTGACGTATTTCCATAGAAAGTGGCATTGCGGCTCGTGGTATCAAGGGTTCTCCTGTCTTGGGCTTTTTCGTCATTCTCTTTTGTAGGTTACCACCTGAACCCAAGATTCCGTCGGCCTGCTAACTCATTCTTTTATGACCAGGCTTTTCACTCCCTTACCAGCGCCCAGCCAAGTGACATAGCGAGAGAAGAAGAGAAATGGGTAGAAATAGTGTCTTCAGGTCCTGGTTTCTGCCCGGGTCTTGATACGTATAATCGCCGCGCTGCCCATTTGTCCGAGGGTCACGCCGGAGACGCCAGATTTAGCCCTGACTGCTCTCAAAGACCTCTCTCAACTTTATGACAATAATTTACCTAAATGGTACTAAAGGAATAAAGACGTACTCTAATAAGAAGCAAGATTTTAGGTTTCTTTTATTAATTATGATAAAATTTTATGCTTTCCCTATCGTTAACCTTAGGGGAGCATATTCTAATGTCACTGTAATGTCTCGCTCTTTTGTCAACCTGTGTGCTAGATAAGCGCGAGCGCTCGTGGAGTTGGGCGTCATTGTATATAAGCTCATGCGCCATATGCTTACGCATAGACTTGAAACGAATAAGGAGGTCGGCGAGGTGCATTTTCTTATTCATGGTTAAATGATAGGCATGTAGTCATCTAAGAAAGTATGCTTCATACCTAGCCAATGGTCTAGATGCCAAATATCTGATGAAACGGATGAGACGTTCTCAACACTTAGTATAGGCTATTGCTGACTGCTTCCAGCATCGTCATGCTCAATCCCCCAGAGCTCACCAAAACGACTTCCAGGTGTATCAACCAATTCTCTCGGCCCTCCAGATTCCACCACGGCGCCCTTGTCAAGCACGACAACCCTATCAAAAAAGTCCATGACCATCTCGAGTCGGTGCGAAACCATGACGATGGTGTAGCTCTCAAACTCATCACGGATAATCTCCTGCATCGCCCTGTCTGTCGCCTTGTCGACGCTGCTGCTCACTTCGTCCAAGAGGAGTAGACCACCTCGCTTTTCACTCCCTGCGAGTCTGTCTCTGACGCGGCGTCGGAGGATTGCCCGGCCAAGACTGAAGAGTTGCTTTTGGCCTGCGCTTAGATCGTCGGCACTCATACCAGCGTTGAGACCACCACGGTCTTCGACGAAGCCCGAGAGGCGCACGGCGTCGAGGACTTGGACGCATTCGGATTCTGTGGCTCCATCCAGAGGATCGATGTTGGCCTTGATGGAGCTGCCGTCGGGGAGGAAGACTGCGTCTTGAGGGATGGCAATAATACGCTTTCGCAGGGTTGATCTGTCAATCTTATGCAAGGGGATATCATCAATCTCCATGTTTCTCGAGCAAGACTGAAGAGGATCGAGTAGTCGGAGCAAGAGAAGAATCATTGTCGACTTTCCACTTCCAGTTCGACCGCAAATAGCAACTTTCTGGCCTGGGGTGATGCTCAGCTTGAGGTTACTCAAGGCAAGCTTGGGCGGCGATCCAATGACAACCCTATCTTCGTTCAGAGACTCGGGCTCATATGAAGCCGACACATCGTTGATCTCGATGTTTCCACTCTGCGGCCAGCTCTCAGGGGGCTCAACATCTTCTCCAGGCTGATCTTCTGGCTTCACATTTTCGCTAAACGACCTTAAGCGAGCCACAGCTCCGAGTGACGTCTCGAGAAGAGTGTAGCTTCGAATCAGGTTTGTGACGGAATCACTAAACGAAAGCAGAGAAACGAGACTAGCACCTGTGATTCCTGCATTGCTTCGCATCTGAGTCGCAAGCGCGATAAGAAGGACGGCGAGGCCCGTGACGACGAGGTGAAGGGTAGAAATGAGCCACTGCTGGATCGCACCGAGCAGGTAGGCAGGTCTCTGAGATGTGTCGAGGAGATGGTGATTATGGGAAATATCGAGGTCTTGCCAGCCAAAGGCTCGGATGGTAGCAACGCCCTTGATTGTATCGATAAAGTGGGTGCTTCCGTGTGTTAGTTTATGGTAAAGCCTGGAGGGAGAAGACTTACTATAGCGGACTCTTGGCCTCGAGATCCAAAAGTCGAACCTGTCGTGAAGTACGCAGATAAAACTTTTGCACAAAATACAGAATGATGAACAGGAAAGGATAACTGGCTGCGAGATACGGCGACGCAGATGCGATGACGGCCGCCATACCCATAGAATCAGCCATGTCAAGCGTAAAGTTTGTGAGAGCCAGAGGCAAGTCATTGTCGAGAAGAGTCATGTCCTGCGAAAACAGGTTCGTCACGATGCCAGAGTCGGTGGTGGTGAAAAACCTCAACGGTGCTGCTACAACCGTCGTGATGGCGCGTTTGTGGAGTTCGGTGCCTGCGGAAGCCGTCATCCAGATGGTGGTTGAGAGACCGTTGCAAAGAAGAAACAGGAGGTACACAACGCGGAATAGAGCGTAGACGCCCACGTAAAAGGCTGTTGGCCTGCTAAAGGTATCCTCGGACCAGAACTTGAGCCAGACGCTCGAAACGTTGGAAGTAACTCCAAACATGATGCCCGCAAAGATGACTGTGAAAGCCGCCGGGAACCCAACGCTCTTGAAGTAGTGCGTGTAGATAGACCAATCGCCCTGCTGTCTCGACTTGTCGTCCAGTTCGGTCTTGATAACTCTCGAAGGGGGTACGGCGACAATTTCGGCTTGCTCCTTGATGCTCTCCGCGGTTGATGGGGTATCTGTGCCCCCGTGCTTGACCCCGAGACTGTGGACGTACTTGTTGTTTTCCATCAACTCGGAGAATGTGCCCTGTTCGATGAGGGTGCCTCCGGAACCGAGAGCGATGATGTGGTCAGCGGTAGGCAGATGTCGAACCGAATGCGTGCAAATCACGACTGTGACGTTTCTTCGACGAGTGATACCGCCTGGTCCATAGACACGACGAAACAGCTCGGCTTCTGTATCGTTATCGAGGCCACTCAGTACATCGTCAAAGATCATGACATCGGCCTCAGAGTACAGAGCACGCGCAACAGAGACGCGTTGTTTCTGGCCACCACTGAGCATGATACCATTGCTCCCGATCTTGGTATTATGGCCCTGTGGTAAGAGAGCAACATCGACACTGAGCATAGTAGCCTCAATAATCTCGTCGTATTTCTTCTGGTCAAACGCGCAGTGGCCGGTGATGTTTTCCTTGAAAGTGGCGTTGTAGAGGAATGGGTTTTGTTCGCAGTATCCGATTCGAGAGGTGGGAAAGTAGGTCTGAATGGTTCCAGATGACACAGGGACTTCTCCTAGTAGAGCTTTGCAAAAAGTTGTCTTTCCCGAGGCGACTTCACCAACCACGATGGTGAGCTTGTGGGCTGGGATGGAGCAGTTGATCTGGTTCAAGGTCGTCTTCTCACCACCCCAACCAAAGAACCCGTTCTCGACAGAAAAGGCCAGGACAGAATCCCCCGATCCATCTTGAGTCTTTTCCGAGTTGGAAGAAGAGGACTGGGGAGAATTTCGATTGCGAAAGTCAGTCCGAGACTCGACGACGAGAAACTTCTGAATTCTGGTCGTACAAGTCAAGCCAGCAAGGACACGAGGAAGATTCTGGAACATGTTGATCAACGGCGAGCTCAGTAGGAAAATGTAAGATAGAGAAGTAAAGATGGTGCTGACGCCGAGGGACGCAGACGTAAAGGCGAGCGTGACGACGGGCGACAGAGCGAGAGGAGTGAAACCCAAGACGGCGGCGAGGATCAGTAGCAGACGGAAGCTATTGCCGACCTTGAGTTCCCCCACGCGCAGGCTCTGGATCAGATCCGCTACTGGGCCGGTAATGCCTGAGATCTTGTACAGCTTCATGTGAGATATGGCGTTGGCTGTGAGACCGACTCTGTTCTGGATTCGCTTCATCCACTCGTTCTGTCTCTTGCCGACGAGGGCCAGGATCCATCCGAGTATAGCGCCGGAGATGATTATAATGACGAGAGGCGAGACGAAAGCCACGCCGACCTTGTTGTACAAGAGCCAGCATCCCACAGAAACCTCAATCGTGTTGGCCCAAAGCTCGTGAGCCGCCTCGGCGCCGTGAAGTACTCGATCGATGTCAGTGCTCATGAGGGTCAAGGCAGCAGAGTCATCAGCCGAAGTCAACTTCATCTCTGTAGTCTTGCGATATACCGCAGCACACAGACAACCTCGAATCATTGTGAGTGCCTTTTGTCTGTAGTACCCGTAAAAAGCAAACGAGAGGGCGATGCCGGAGTAGATGAGAAAGACGGCACCGATCAAGCCGTAGCCGATGTTGTTTGTTGTAGGAGTCTCGGGCAGTTGGAGGAACTCGAGGGTTGCGTCGATGAAGAAGGGTTGGCAGAATTTAAAGGCGATGAGGGCGATGCGAGGGGCGACAGGGTAAAGGAACGGGCCTGGAAGCGTCCTACACAGGTCCTTCAACAGCCCTGAATTGGGCTCATTAGGGTACTTGTGGGCCCGAATCTTGTTTGAGAACCGGCTGTAGAGCTTTCCAGCAGTCATACCCTCATCAAGAGGGTACAGATCGTCGATATCCATGACATCGCGATATCCTCGCAAGAACAGCTTGTTCAACCAAGCATAAACACCTAGGCTAAGCACACTGCTCGACTCTTCCGGGCTGTGTTCATCCGCATTCCAGTGAATCCATCTCGTCTTTGGGATGGTTTCAAGACACAGCACCACCAGCTTGACGACGATGGACGCGGTAAAGAGGCGCGCTTGGATGGTTTGGTGGGAGTTGGTGATGATGAGCCATGCTGTGCGGGCTTGGACGATGTCAAAGAGCAAGGTTAGGAGAATGTAAATAGCGAGTAACGTCGATGGTCGTCGGGCGCTTGAGTGTTCTATGTATGATAAGGCGACGGCGAAGAGCGAAGCGACAAAGGTGAGGCATGAGCCAGCAAGAGATAGATCATGGACGATGCCTCGAGTTCCCGTTGCCACGAGTATCAAAGTCGCAAGCTGTGCAATGGAATACACAATCAAGAATCCCTATCACATGGAAGTCAGATAAGAATGACACGATACTTGTAGTTGTCGACTCACGGCCTTGAGCGAGTGCAAAACAAGACCCCCAACAATCCTAGATCTCTGCGACAGCACAACCACACGCGCGAAAGCAGCCGCCACAAAAACAGCAGCAGGAATAATCTGTAAAAATATGCGCTCAAATTTTTGCGTAAAGTCAAAATCTCCACGACATCCCCGGACGCCAGGTCCAAGGGAGCCGTCGTTGAGACAAAGACTCTCACTCATGGTTTGTTGCAAACTGTCTGTTCAACTCAAGCAAGACATGCGGCTACGACTCTCTCTTAAAGGTTACAGATCTCGAAGGATTCAGCGGGGTTAGGATCGCCGCGTGTTGTTCGTCATCTTTGACTGGGTAGGTTACGCACGCAAACGAACCGAGATAGCTGTCTTGGATGCAGGCGTCGTCATAGGGCTGATGAAGCAGCAAAAGGACCATGAGTTGCCTGGCATTTTGCCTGCTCGCGTTCGCGTTGGCTCGCGTTGGCGCTTGTCCAAAGAGGCAGGTCAGATCATTGCTGGGGTTGGAGGTGAGATTGTTGCAGGGAATAGTGACGAATTCAGGTGCCTTATCAGAACAAAGGGTCCTGAAGATTCACATGATGGAAATTAGAATGTTGTTCAAGTCCAAACGCATTAATTCAGTGACTGGTAGAAGTGCCTGGATGCAAACAAGCTTAACTTGTATCCAAACGCGCCTCTGTCCAGCCATCGCCTCCCAAGCAAACAAAAAAGAGTTCACCGCTCCAATTGCGCCATTGTGGTGGCATCCAATGCTAGCCACTGGCCCCGAGGCCGTCTAGAGGTAGGTAAAATGTAAACACATGGTACGCCAGTTAATGCCCCCCTCCCCAAACTTGCTTGCTTTGATTCGTGCTTGAGAAGATGTATGCAAAATGCACAATGTGTCGTTAGTCGTCATGACATTCGCAGCGGTGTCGTAAGCTGCTGTGTGGTAAAAATGGTTGCAGATTCGTGCCTGCAGAGTGCTGTCGGCTTAGCGGTCCGATCTCCCGACTCCGCTTCATGCCTCTTCGGCGCTTTCTTCGGCGGCTGGTGTCCTCCGCGGCGCTTCCGTTGAAGGGGGGTTCAGCGGCTTCCGGGCGTAGATGCTGTGGAAGGGATAGTAGGTGTGGTGCTTGGGAAGACCATTGACCTCTTCGGTGAGGGCCTTGCGAACCTCTATCAGAAACATCTCGATCTGGATCATGGTCCATTTGAGACCGTCGCGGAATGGCCTCCGAGACAAACCCACGAGACCCCACATGATAACATCGCGCAGGACATGCCCGCACTCCTGGAGCCGTGGCTTTTTGGGCCACGGTCCTACGGGGCACTTGAAGTTCTTTCTCGTGACGCCCTCAAAGCCCGCTTCTGAGAGCTCGCCCTCGACGTACTGGATGCCGTGGATGTCGGTGCCCAGAGCTGCCATGCCCTCTTGCAGGTACCGGATGAAATCCCGCCAAGCATAAGGGCCATCGCATGAATTGTCGTCGCAGGCAGCTATGTAGTGAAACTCTTGAACTTCGACATAGCCCCCGGGTTTAAGGTGTCTGCGCAAGAAGTCAGCTTGAGTGGCCAGCCCACATGAAACTCGGCATCACGTACTGGTAGATGCGTTCCCAAAGCAGGGGTCTGTCCCTGATGGAGTGGACTGTGTGGCGAATGTGGATGTAGTCAAACTTTTCCTCCGGGTACGTCCAGCCGGCCTCGTGCTCAATGTCGTCGACGACAAAGATGGCATTCTCTGGGACCCAGTCGGGCTGAATCGGCGAGAGATCCATGCCGTGGAACTGCGAATTTGGATAGTTGTCGGCGACTGTCATAGGTTAGAGACCATGGCCAAGTAAACGCAGCTCGCTTGATGCGCTGGGAATGCTTACGGTCGATACACCATTTTCCTATTCCCGTGCCCAGATCCAATACTTCAGCGCCCTCTTCCAAAAGATCCTCGATGGGCGCAAAGAACATTTGGCCGTCGCACAAATACACCGTCAAATTGTGCTTCAGCTCCTCTCGATCCTGCTCAGCCTCGTCGTTGGGAAACAGGTACTTCCCCGCATGATAGGCATGATAGCGCAGGCCGCCGTCCACAATATGCTGTCGAATGCTATCGGTAAGGCTGCGGGTCTCGTCGAGGTCGTTGGGAGCGTAGTCGCCTCGTTCGATGCTCTTTATTAAGGCGGCTTCATGCGTTGATCCGACGGCGAGGGGGGAGGTTGATGAGGACGGAGAGGGTGGACTGAAGGGACGACTGTTCTGTCTCGACTGGACTGTGCTGTCGTCGCCATCTTCGGGCGACATGCTCGCAGTTCGTTCGCAGTCGTTGGCCGACCTCGAGGTGTTCTTCTTTGGCGAGGCAGATGTTGGTTGGCCATTGGATTGGCCCAAGATGGAGTTTGGCGGCGAATTCATAGTCTGCCGCAAACGCGATTGCGCATGTCGCGCGACGAGGGGCGGTTTTGGATCCTCGACGTTTAGCGAGGAGGGGGATTAAAAATGAAGCAAGCGATAGAGAGAGAAATGAGAGATCAACAGGCTGGTCAAAGAGCAAGGAGATAGGATGGGAATGAGGAGTGCGCTAAGCTAGGTTTCCCTGTGGAAGCTGAGACGGGATGGCGTTCGATGATCTTTGGGCTGACGTCACCGTCTGGATAGCAGAGTGAGCACTGTGGGCGATGCCGGAGAATGCGCCTGAAAGACCCTGTTAGACAGTGTGCGAACGTGGGGGAAGATATGGGAGTAGCAGCACGTACAGCTTCAACCAGAGACACAAACTGGCAGACAAGGTGAGTGAGGAGCAGACGTAGATGCCAGAATATCAATATTGCATCCAAATAAATAATAACATAAATGTGGTGTCGAGAGGGGTCAAGAGAAAAGAAAGGGTCCAGGCGAGGGCGAGGGCGAGGGCGTGGGCAGAGCCTGGTATTAAAAAGAGACGGTGTGTCAAGACGAGGCTAGCACCAAGAAAACCGGACTAGCGTAGCTTTTGGACAACAAAAAAAGAGGAGATGCTTCTTTTTTGACTCGAGAAAAATGCCCATTCACCCCCTGTCGGCTTTGAACCCCCAAGGAAAGGATTGTCGGTATCAGGGCGTAAAGAGGCCCAAGGTAACGGATATGGACAATACCCGCTTTTCTTGACTCGTTGGATCTTGGAAAAATTACTTTTTCCCTTCCCATGGGTCCTCCCGCCTAGCCTACGTCTGGAAAGGGTCTGGAGACCCATGGGTGCATCCGCTGCGTCGGTAACCTCGGCGCGTAGCTCTTGAACAGTACTCGCTTGGGTCTCTGATGGTAACGTCACAGCGGTTGGAATTTCATCACGCAATCCAGATTTTATCATGCAAAATCTCCTCTCCCACGGCCGCGGATGCAAAGAAAAAACCCAGTGCCAGAGTCCTGGGAAAGTCTCCCTCCCAACAGACAGCAAAATGTGGCTGTCCCAGGCCCAGGGGAGTTCCAGTGTGTTGGTAATTGGTACGGGGTCCGGTCCTGCTGTATGACGACCCCTCTCCCCATCCATCACGCCGCAACACCACGGGAAGGGGGCTCCATAACGGTGATCATGGCATAACCCAGAGGCAGGGCGGTCACACGGGGGAGGGAGAGTAGCCAGACAGAGGGGCCACCTCGGTTCCGCAGTGGGTTGGAGCGTTGCAACGGGAGGGAGGGGTTGATCCCCGCAGGCATGAGTTGCAGGGCCAGCCATGGAAGAAGGGTCTTTTCTGGGTTGTTGCTTAGATAAAGAGGTCGTCAGCGAAGCTATGGCCTCCAAGCCCAGGGGAAGGGCTAGACGATGGTGCTTACAGTTTGTGTCTATCCTAATATCTGTCCAGAAGGCGTTCAACTCAAAGCCATGTCTTCAAGCATGGGCGTTCTCACAAAATCCCATCACGACGGTCACAATGTCCGAGCGGCCCGCGACCTCATCTTTGGGCCCTCCCTCATGCAGCCTCCCACAGTAATCGACTGAGACAGCCCAATCAATATCCGAGGCCCAAAACAAACAGCACTTGGCCTTGCCCACGGCAAAAAGCAGCTCACCCAAGTTTCGAAAGCAGCAAGCATCAACTCGGTTCGGCGAACTAAGGGGTGGCAGACGCACTGGCGGTTCTTTTGTATCGTCTCTTTTCTCAGCTTGGGCCAGTAATAGATCCATTGTCGTGACTGTGCCTCTTCGCCAATCTATAAACGGGAGGCTTTGCTCCGTTGGCAAATTCTCCTGAGCAGGCCAACCCCTCTCCCTGATAGGAGGCCGACCAGCTTGAACCACCGTCGTACCGACACAAGGGAACGCCAAGACCCGCTGTGGGTTCTTCGCTGTCTGTTGCAGATTGCAGCAGCATGAGGCGATGTGCTGGCACCAGAGGGACCCGCCATGACGGGACACACACGGGGGGTTCGTTCCCTGAACCCTGAAAGCAAAGCCCGAATTCCACGAGATGCCGGCGCAAAAGGGGCGCCCCGGCGATCGGGGAACTTTGCGTGGCTGATAACTTGCTCACAAATCGCACCGTTGGTTCCTTGTCCTATTTATTTTTCGCAAAAAAAAAGGTATATCTATACCAAGAAATCGTACGGGGATCGTCCCTTTGTGATCAGTCACTTTGTGGCAATCATCCCGCACCATGGTTGGACCATGGGGCGCTTCGGGGCCACACAACAATAGTTCGAACAAGTTGGCTGAGAGCGGCCAATTACAGCCTCACACGGGCTTTTGTCCTGATGCGGGGTTGGGGACCGGGTCGTCGGGTTTGAGAAGCCACAAGTTCTGCTTTGATTATCAAGCATTCCTGATAGTGACGAGGTGAATGCTTACTGTGGTTGTTCTTTATCGAATCAAATTCAGCTTGTGACGATATGAATGCAAAGCAAGCCCAAAGCAAACCGCCTCACTTTTTCATGCTGACTCAAGAATACCAACCCCTACTGAGTTTCACATTCATCACCTTTTCAGAGTCACAATAACGGTGTAGACCCGACATTTTGGGTCCCATGATCATGGCACCAACAGAGTGCGTCCACAACTCAGTCGCCGCAATGCGAGAACAGCCCCATTTGGTGGGTCACTGGACGTCGACCTGCTCTTGAGAACTGCGCGATGAACTGGCCCGCGTGTGGAGGCGGCTCGGGCCATGACTGTCGGTGACACAATTAGCGGTATTTCTGTTAGCTTAGGGCTGAGTGCCAGTGGCCGTGGTGGTTCCCGATTCACGTTCACTTGATGTTGGTCAATGAAAGCGCTTCACTGTATTAGTTTCAGTATTACTACGACCTCGTAATTAACCACTGGTTTCCCTTCGCCTTTCATGAGCATAAAATAGGCAACAACCAGTTGCATTGACCCGTCCCTGTATCTCCATTCCCCAAAGCTATCCTCATCGTCTCGGACCGTCGTGGTGCTCGCCGTGGTGGGGCCATTGATGCCGTAAAGATCAACGCGGCTGTTGTCGATACTCACTGAGAAGTGGCTCCTAGCAGCAAAGTTCGTTAGAAACTTGATCAAAAACAGAACCGAGATCATGCAGTAACTTGCTAGAGCGAAAGGCGTGACTAATCGTGGTCTTCTGCGGTAGCTGCCAAAAAAGAAGGGTGGATCTGGAGTTGATAAAGCTCATCGCTGTAGGATTTGTTAGTAACCGTGTCAACATCCCAACCCAAAGATCATATCAAACTTACAGAAGTAACAGGCAGGGACTATGGTGTTATACAAGGGGCGAGAAGGTTGATGAGGTCTAGTAGTGAGCCGTCCCACCACGACGACTCTGGATAAAGGCCGCGATATCAGCGTTATCTTTGGACGTCTTGAGCCACACGTCGCTGGCGAGGCGGAGCGGGAGGGTTTCGCCAGGCTTGAGCTTGTCTTCGCCATCAACATGGCCCCCGGACTCTGGCCCATTTTGAGCCCATTTGCTGATGCGACGTCGCGCCGCGCCAATGATCTGGGTGCGGTTATGGGAAGTGATGCGCTCCCTCTCGATGTTGTCGTAGTTTTCAATGGCCGTGCGCTTGGCAATCTTAATCGTCGTGCCTCGAGGAAGGCGGACCTCAAGATTCTTGCGCTTGATGGTATTGTTGTCACCGTCATACCATGTCCAAGCAAAGGTTTCCTCCTCTGGGTCGAACTCCATACTGAGGAAGACAGGCCCGTACATCATCTCGTCATAAGAGCGTCTAGTTCCTTGTGGAGTACTACCAGCCTGGGGAGCACCAAGCTCGATGCGAGTCTGATGCGTGGGTCGGGATGGCAAGGCCGTTCTCAAGTTGGTCGTTTGTGTCGAGACCCAGGACTTGAAGATGTGACCGAAGAACTCTTTGTAGATCTCAGAAGGCGTGGATCCTTTGAGATCCTGCCCGGGCATTTCGACGTATGCATCCAAAAGATCTCCAAGACGCATCTTCTCGAACCGCGTCAGCTGGCCATGCTTGGAAATGGCGGCGGTGACGGTACGCGATCTAGCGAAGTCAACATCTTCATGAAGAAGCCTCTGGACCGATGCTAGGCTTTGATCCGACAACATAATGGATTCTGTAGAGGCGAAAGCCTTGTTAGCTTTATCACAAAACCGGGGTACTTGGAGGGAGGGCGTGCATACTGCGGCTTTCGCGGTCGGGTGGGTGATGTTGCAGGAGAAGAAAGAAAAGTGCAAGGCGGAGAAAGCGATCGGGAGATTCTCAAGCTTCACCCTGATGGTCGATTTTCCTAAAGTCTAGGCCTTTCGAATGTTCTGGCACCGACGTGCAACTGTTTGCAAGTGATGGGGCTTTTGCGTTCGCATCGCTGTTTCGGGAACAATAGAGGGCTTCGGCGTCATTAAATGGGTGAACCAACGCGGCCCTCTCTCAAATCTGAAAAAGAGAAATAGATGTAAGTGTGGTGAGAGACAGCGGCTGTTTTGCTCATATCTGTCGTCATATGGATGGGTGGCGAGTAACCATGTCGTTCATCAGATACGCAAGCTCAGCAACTCTATCGACTGCACGCCTTTCTTTCTTTTTCGGTCTACGAAATATCTAGCGCTTTATACACCTCAATCATCGCATTTAGAAGGTCCAATTCTCCGGGGATGTCATTCGCCGCCTCTTCCCTAACGGGTGTTGAGATCTCGAAGCTTGTTTGGTGGTTTTCGCTTAACTCGAAGATATTCGAGTCTTCTTTTAATAGAGGTGCTCATTTCTCCTCTCACATGAAATCAGTTTGGAACTCTCCAAGGATTAGATTCTCGAGTTTCTCATACTCTGCCAGGGGCCTGGATCCGACGGGTGTTGCTCTGTTCTAGGGAAGTCTAGGAGCCATAGGCAGTCGGCCTGAAGACGCGGAGTGTGAGTGGCCTTCGGAAAATCTTATAATAAACTGGAGAAATACTACAAGTTTCCAAATCCCAGCAGTCGTAGTCTTCAAGCGTGTGTTTGGACACGGTTCAGCCGTAGATGGGAGAGGATTCGTCCGCTGCGCAATCAAACCCAGCTGACTTGCCACCCCTTAACTGTTTTATCCAAGCAATGCCTGGATATTCTCCTCTCTGGGTAGCTAGGTAGCCTACGTATATCGCGTCTTTGCGCTCTGAGTCCTTATCTTCGCTGTCGTACTACTTCCTTCCCCACCCTCATCCTTAGCACGTGCACCCTAAGGCTTCACCTTTGTCCACTTCCAAGGACCCAAGTGCACCTTCCTCTTGAGAGCTCCTTCCTCACGATAGTTCCCTCTCCATTCTGAATCACCCTGCCCTAAGGCAAATGGTTTCCCACAAATTTCTTTTGTCGCGTTCAAACTCCTCTCCCACATCTCACAACGCACCTGTCACGCCAGATATACGAACATCCAGAACAATGACACGACACCATGTACGTGTTCTTTCCATGGTGACAAAATTGTGACTGACCATGTTGAAGCGCTCAACATGAATTTCAAGACTGAGCCAGTCAAGGCCGAATCAATCAAGACGGAAGGTTCCATGGCGATCAAACACGAGCTTGCCCCTTTATTCAACAAGGCCATAGAGACCGAAGCAAAGCTGGCCCTTCCACCGACGCCGGCAACGAAGTAGTGTTCCTCGGCACCACGCTTCCACCTTCCGCGCCTCCGCTGGCTAGATGTTCCTGCGGACGCCTGTGCGACCACGTTCCTGTCCCCATCACTGCTCCCGCTCCTTCTCCCATCCCAGACACGAAGTCTATCACTAAGACAAATGAGCCTTTGCCGCAAGCTCCCAGGCCTTAGAAGTCGTCGACCTTATCTCGGACGATGAAAAGGACGTCTAGTTTTCTTTGCCTCCCACGCGCAAGGGAAAGGGGCGAGCGCGAGCTCAACCCAACCCATCCCCTCTCATCGTTATAAAAGACGATGCTGATGAAGAAGAACTGCCCTCGGCCGGCGCCATCCTGAAACGGGCGAGAGCCCATAGCGCAGCTGCTGCCACATCCTCAAAGAGGCAGACACTTCCGACTACCTTCAACTACGGTGCTCCTCTGCCTCGTCTCTTCCAATCTTCTTACCCTCTTCGTCTCGCCCGACCTCCTCGTCTGCCGCCTCTCACCAAGCCTCATCGTTGGCAACCATGGCAGCATCATCTGGAGTGAGCCGTGCGGTGCCAGAATGGCCCTCCAGACGTCCACAGTGGCTCGAGAACCTCAAAGGGGTCTACGACTCAGGCCCAAACGAGTTTTATCGACACATCGATACCTGGTTCGAACAGGTGGAAACGAGTGTCAGTATCTCGCGAGCGGACGATTACTCCCGTTGGATCGGCTTGAACTACAATGAGTTCAGATGCTTCACTGGAATCTTCCACGCCTTTCCTTACGCAAGTGTCGCCGAGTGCTTGCAGTCTATCGACGTGGTCAAGGGCCATCAAGGGCAGCCAGTCCCGGACCGAGCTCGATGGCGAAAACATTGTCACGGCCGGCCAAGTCGTGAAGCTTGTCCCTACCAACGACTTCCCTAACGACTGGCGGGATGTTCCCAACGAGACGATGGACGGTCGAATGTCAAGTGTCGAGGAGCATGCTTCTAGTCTCCTGATGCTTATAGAGAAGGCATCTTATTCACAGCATGGATAGGACTGAAAGGATTATCGAGGCCAGTATCAAGTCATCAAGTCTTGTTCATATATGCAGGATATGTCCACGATATTATATATTTAGTGCTAGGTGGCCAACTTTTGTCTATGTCATTACAAGCCTTCCCATTATCCAAGGCTGCATTTTTGCCGTACGCCATATAAACACATCAACGTCGGTTAAAGTTAAGGAATCGACTCTGCGCAGAATTAGCATCATTCTTGTGACGGTACAATAGGCAAGACTTACACCCAGGAGGAGAATAATGATGTTGCTTCCGATGAAGCAGAGGTAAATTCCCAGGTCCCTCCAGCGGTTGTCGAAGGACAGGTTGAAGGTGCTGTAGAACTCGTCGCCGACCTTGTAGGCGCAGTACTCGCACTCGCGCGTGTTGTTGTTGATGAGATATCCAGAGCCGCCGTTGGCGAAGAAGGGCTCCATGTACTCACCGCAGGTGGTGTTCTCGGGAGCTGTGAAGGGGTTCAGCTCACCCTGCTTGCAGACGACGGGGAGGTCGTGCAGCGCAGTCGTCACCATGCCGCCGATGAGACGGGTAAAGGGGTCCAGCTGGTACAGCCAGGCACGCCAGAAACCGGGCATCTGGGGAGGAGGAATGGTGACACCACAGAAGAGGGCAAAGTTGATGATGATGAAGGGGTCGAACTGGGCAGAGATGAAGGGCGAGGGGGTGATGGAGGCGAGACCCTGGCCGAGGGTAACGGCGAAGACTTCAGTGATGAGAACCATGAAGAACTGGTAGCCAGCGCGGGAAGAGTCGGTCTGGAAGCCGGGCATGTAGTACAGGGGCAGGAAGAAGGCGACAGCGCAGAGAATCGAGTAGGGCATCTCGGCGGTGATGATGGACACGACAAAGCTGAAAGGCGAGTACATCTTGGACGAGGACTCTCGGAAGAACAGGGCGCGCTTGATGTGGAACATGACCTCGACCTGGGTGATGATCAGAGCAGGTAGGACAGTCACCTGGAAGATGACAAAGACCCTGTACTGAAGCGAAGATCGAGAGTCGTCCAGGTTGAGATAGGTCAGACCGGTAATGAGAGCGACAGCGACGTGGCTGAAAACACGGGTGAAGAGGTAGTTGGGCGAGCGCCAGAAGGATCGGAACATGCGTCGAGACACGACCTTGAGCTGGTGGCTCATAGGCGAGGCATACTCCTTCTCAAGCTCGGGGTTCGCCTGGTTACCAGCAGCCTCTCGCTCTCGCTTCATCCGGATGATGGCCTCCTTGGTTTCCGCCAGCTCGGGGCTCTCCTCCCAGATATCAGCCCAGTCACGGTTACCAACGCGAGGAGCGCTGCCAGCACCAATGGCCTCGAGCATATACTCGGCGACGTTATCGGTAGGACCGGCCTCGGCTCCGTGGCTCTTGAGATAGTCTCGGAGGACGCAAGCATCCTTGCCAATGTCACCAAAGTAGACGGTGCGGCCTCCACGCTGGAGGAGAAGGAGGCGGTCAAAGTTCTCAAACAGGGCGGCGTTGGGCTGGTGGATGGTGCAGAGAATAGCCTGTCCAGATGAGGCAAGCTTCTTGAGGAATCGAACAATGTTGAAGGCGCTCTGGCTGTCGAGACCTGAAGTAGGCTCGTCGAGGAAGAGAAGAAGCTCAGGCTTGGCAGCAAGCTCGACTCCGATAGTCACACGCTTACGCTGCTCAACAGTAAGACCAAACTCGGCAGCTCCGATGATGCAGTCGGCGATTGTCTCCATCTCAAGCAGGGAAATGATCTCCTCGACGTAGGCGTAGCGCTCGGCCATGGGGACGTGGTACGGCTGACGGAGCTCGGCAGAGAATCGGAGGGCTTCGCGGACGGTCTGAGTAGGCTCGTGAAGATCAAGCTGCTCGGCATACGAGGTAGATCGCTGGAACTGCTTGCCAGGCTTGACGGCATCGACGAGAACGTCTCCAGTAATAACACCAATGTTCTTTCGGGCGGCCAACACGTCGAGGAGGGTGGTCTTTCCAGCACCAGAAGCTCCCATGAGAGCAGTCAGCTCACCGGGTCGAACATAACCAAAGACATTGTTGAGAAGTCGTCGAGTGCCGCCAGGAACAGGGACATCGTAGTTGAGGTTCTCCCAGGTGAGGATGCTCTCCGACTCAATCTTGAGCTCGGCACCGCTTTCGTTGGACTTGTCCTTGCGCTTGGCCTCACGCTTTTCGAGGAGCTTCTCGTTGAGAGCGGTACGCTCCTTGTTGGGCTTGTTGTAGACCTTGATGCCAACTCCGCCCATGCCAAAAGTGACAAACTCACCCAACACAACGTTGAGGATGAGGAAGAAGATGATGAGAGCCATGATGATTCCCCAGTTGCGCCAGAGGTCTCCGGGAAAGTAGGAGAAACCCTGGGCAATGTAGTCGCTTCCAGAAACAAAGGTGGTGCCGCCACGAGAACCGGGAAGGGTGCAGACCTGGTAGTTGATATCGTCGTAACCAGGGCCAGAAGGAATGAGCGAGTCGGCAGTACATGTCATATCGATTCGGCTAAATTCGTTCTGCATCATACTGGAGAATGCAAGTCCAAGTGCGTTTATCCAGTAGATCCAACGCAACCAAACCTTCTCAGACTGATACTGGATGATATATCCTGATGTTGTAACGAATAGCGTTATAATAATTACTGCAAGCTTAATAGCCGAGTCGAAATCAGGGCTGATACAGCCGAGAATTCTGAAGAAGAGTGTCATGGCGATGTTTCCGGAGAGGATCATGAGATAGAAAGTGAAGAACGCGCCAGCGTCGCGCACCAGCCCAGTCATAAAGTAGACAATGATTGAGAAAATCAAAATCTGACTAGCTGCAAATGCCTGATCAACAAAGATCTGTGCAATCCAGAGGGCGGAGGGTCGGTGGAAGGCGTATGCTTTGTGCTTGTTGACGATGGCGCGGCCGGTCATTGTACCAGCAAGCTCGGAGAAAGCCTGGAAAGCGTTGAACAAGAGAGCGATGAACAAAAGACCGCCCTTGCTAAAAGCACTGGCAGAGGTCTTGCCGAGGTTGAGGTACAGGGTTCCGAGAACAATAGCAATGACGATGCTGCGGAACCATCCGACGAAGAGGTTGAAGCGGTCCTGGAGCTTCAGGGTGAATTGGCGCTTCATGAGGGCCCAGACTTGCAGGTGGAAGCCGACCTGGTAAACAGAGCGCTTCGAGGTGCCGCGCTTGCTCTCCCTAACAGCAAGCTGGAAGTCGTCGTGCTTGTCGGTCTCCCGCTGCAGCGTGGCCTTGTACTCGGCCATCTCCGCATCGAGAGCCTTGCTGGCGTCCGACTTCTTGAAGGCCTCCTCCAAGGTAACAGGGCTGTGAGGCGCATTGTCGGGGGATCGTCCAGGTGCGTACTCGCGTTCGAATTCGTCGGTGCAACCGGTGAGGTAGTCGGCGCTGGTCTGTCGGGGACGGGGGGCGAAGCCGAGACCCTCAAAGTAGCTTCGAGCAGTGGTAGCAGGACCAAAGTAGACCTGCTTACCCTCATCGATGACCATAACCTTGTCGAAAAGATTGTAAATATTCTCGGAGGCCTGGTAGAGCGAGACAAAGGTGGTGGTCTTGTACAAGTTGGTCTGGATACGCAGAGACTTGACAAAGTCAAGAGCAGTACTGGCGTCTAGACCACGGGTGCTGTTATCCCAGGACAGAATACAAGCGTTGGTGATCATGCCCTCGGCGATACTGACTCGCTTGCGCTCTCCGCCGGAAACACCACGGACAAAGTGGTCACCCACGACCGTCTTGCGGGTGTGCTCGATGTTGAACATCTTGAGCAGCATGGAGATGACGCTCTCCTTGAACTCTTCCTTGGACATGCCACCGGGTCGCTTGGCTGGCATCTTGGTGTCGAGGGCGAAACCGAGGGTCTGCTCGACTGTCAAGGTGGGATGATGGATGTCGTCTTCGGCGTTGTAGACGGCCTCACCACGGTACTGGTCAAACTCCTTGTTGGTCCACCGTCCGTAGAGGACTTCTCCTTCGACGCCGGTGTATCCATATCGCTGGTTGGCAATTGTCTTGAGGAAGGTGGTACATCCAGAGCCAGGCTTGCCCAGGACCAGAACCATCTCACCGGGCTTGCAGACACCGCGGAACTTGTCCAGCAGAGCAACCTCGGTGGGCTTGGGACCAAGGCCGAGGAGGCGGATCACGGGGGTGATGACGTCGAAGAAGCCAACAAAGGCATCAGGGAAAGTTGGGACAAAGTTGGACATGCCACCGTAGCCCTTGACAGTGAGTCCATCCCAGTAAGCACCGATATGCTTGGATCGGATTCCGGCCTCCTTCTCAGCATCAAGACCACCTCGAAGAGCGGCCTCGAGATCAAAGATGGAGACTTCGTCAGAGCCATCAGCGCCGTCCTTTTCAGGGTCGACACTCTTTACGCTCTTGCGACGACTGGCACGGGAGACACCAGTAAACTCCCGCTGAAGCTCAGCGAATTCAGCCTCAGCCTGTTCGACCGAGACACCTTCATGGTGTGCCTTGGAGTGACGTCGCTCAGTGCTAGGACCATGGGTGGTCGACTCGGTATCCATAGACGCTCGGTACGCAGGGTCGGCCTGCTCAGTGTGGTGGTTGGCCGCGATGGCCTCTTCGGCCTTTTCGAGAGCCCTCTCGGCCATTGCGAATCGACAATGTCGTGACGGTGATGGAATTGAGTGTTGTTGGTATATAAATAACAGTGCTCTATACGAGACTGTGTTGGGAGCCCAAGGTCACCCACCGCGTAGTCCAAGGACTGAAAAGACGTGTAACCAAGAGATTGAACAAAATGTAAGGATGAATTACAGGTAATAGATATTAAAAGAGGGATTAGACACACAACTCAATGGACCAAGGCTTGGCCGTTTGCTCAATAACAAAGAGAGAGGCAAAAGGGGCGGACCTTAAAAGTTTGCCGATATCCGCGTTTACATACTCATCCCCATCCCACCTTTGCAACAAGAAAAAAAATATGGAGAACACACCAGGGGATCCATCCTGACTCCCTCTGCAGCATTACCAATCACCAGGGAAGCCAAGCCCGCGCGGAGGTTAGGTGTTAAGCCCGGGAGTGAAGAAGGTTGTCAGTCTCCACCCCTTGGAAGGAAGAGGAACGCGATCAACCGCAGTTCTGCCAGACAGAAAGAAGCTGCCTGCTCTCTCGCACATGCGGCCGAATCGCGAGGCAAACCCTTGTCACCGCGGGACCTTGTGTCAAGGCAGTGGGTCACGCTCAGAGATTTCGAGTCATCCGGTATCAAGCCCAAGCCTGATCGAGGCTAGAAAGGCAGTGCTCGCAGGCCGATTGGCTACGGGGTCAGGGGTGCTAAAGATTGCCCAGACAGGGCAAACGTTGAGCGCATGGAGAAGCTGAGAGGGTGTGGGGAGGATGCGGCAGAGATTGGATGAATGATTCGGGGCACGCACCGCGGCAGCACCCGCATTGTCGGTTCGGAACTTTATTTCCTAAAGCAATTGAGTCAATTGGGCATGTTGAAGACGTCGAGGTCGTCAAGAACATGTTCAGAGGGCTCGGTCTTATCGTCGTCCTCTCGCCTAGAGTATCAGATTCAGCTGGGGGCAATATCAAAACACGAAAAAGGACCCTGGAGCCGACGGCTCAATCTCAGCTTGTGGAGCCGTGTGGGACACAACAATGTTGCCTCCACCGGGTAAACCTCGCCAATAGTCGTCAAGAGCCGGTTGTTTTTGTTGTTCGTCTGTCGGAGCCATCTCAGCGACGTGGGGAACTCGATGCAAGCCCTTTCAACCAACAAACCAGCTAGACCACTTCTGGGCGCGTCATCTGAAGTTGCCCGATGTCTCAAAACCTTTCTGCGTATTCGGTAGAAACAAAAGGCGTCAGGGTGACATCAGGCAACCTTTTGCGTGCATTGTAAGCACACACGTCTCTCACCGCACTTCACGACGTATCTTTTTTCTCACAGTGGCAGTGAATAATCCTCCGTATCCGCTCCCTGGCCAGGAAGAGATTGCCGATGGAGTCCTTCATCATCGGCAAGGGGCAAGGGTCGACCAGGCCCCTGGCCATCAAAACAATCGCTCGCAATCTTGGCAAAGAGCGAGGCGACGCCCCCGTTCCAGTGAACCGGGAATAGACGGGAAATGTCACGTGGCTTGTTCTTGCCTTCGGGACACCGGCGTAGTCGTCCGGTCTTCGGCCGAAGAAGATTAAAAACATCGGCCGAGTGTCCTTGGCAGAGACATAATCTCACCGTGTTGGTATGGATTATGGAATCAAGACGCAAAGGGTTCATCCGTGTATTCTCAACTGACCCGAAAACGGGTGATATAAGCTTAAAATAACGTTAGACTTAACATCCATCACAAGCCCCCGTGCCTTCCGGCCGACTCCTGTCAAAACACTATCTCCGGAGCGGAGCATCGGGTCCAGCAAACGACCTCCGTCGAGTTCCGGTCTTCTTCTTGGGAGTCCCATTGGCCCGCATCTCCTCCCGAGCTTCCAGCACCGTGCCCTGATCAGACTTGAGGACCACGCCCTCAAAGATGACCTCGCTTCGGGTGACAATCTGTGGGAAGAGTACCGCCAAGGCTGACGGCTTTACGCTACTCGCTACCGGCTTGTCGGTGCTAGAAGGATCGTAGTCCTTGTGATGGCTGGCTTCCTCGTCATCCGGAACATCGGCCGTGATGAGATCACGGGAACACTGCGCGTCAGCCCAGAGCCCAACAGCCTGTCGAAACAGAGATGGCACAGCATTGTAAAAGCCAGCCTGCTTGTACGCCACAACAAGTGGATGCAGCGTGCTTCGAACCTCATTGCTCGCCTTACGAACAATATCCTCTCGGATCTGGTCACCTTGCTCCGAGTCAGACACGGACCCGAGGATCTGGCACCGATACACAGTCTGTCGTCTCTCATCTCCTTCAAAGAAATCAAGCATGGCTGATGCCGTGGTCTTGATCTCGTTGGGGACGTAGAATGGGACAAAAACGTGTGCCAGGAGCGTCTCGGCGATGACGGCGTCAGCAACGGCGCAGCGCATCTTGGCAGCGGCTCGGGTTGTGCGAGTCGAGAGGGGGATCTTGGGGAAGCGAATGCTCAGCTCCAGAATCTCACTGGCAGAGTCCTTTCCAGATAGTTAGTATTAGACGTAGATGGAGTGGAAAACTCTTACCTCTGCGCCGTCGTGGTCGTTAAAGTACTCATTGACAAAGCCATGAACCTTTTCCAACAGAACTGCTAGGTCAAGACGTCTGCTCTGGTCAGCAATGCACAAACAAGCTGCGTTGAATACTCACAGTTTCTTCAACTCTTCCAACCCAAACTCTCTCAGGATGCCTTCTCCAAGGTCACTCTGAGCCTCACCGAGCTTCTTCTTACACACTTCAAGCTCTGCATCACTAGCCTGCATTCTCGACCGATGAAGCTCACACTCAGCATTCATCTCCCTCATCTTATCAACATGACTCTTTTCATCCTCTTCAAAAGTCTTGACCCTCTGCTTCAGCTTCTCCAACTCCCCGTCCCGCCCCTTCTGCGCCGCGTCCGACGCAGCCAGCTTCTCCCTCACCTCAGCAACCTCTGCCTCCATGGCCTCCACCGCAGCCTTGTTGGACTCGTAAGTCTTGAATTTTTGCTCAAACGTGGCAACGAGTGTTTCGCTCGCGGTGCTTGCGGCACTCGCCTGGTTCTTTTGGTCTGTCAGATCACGCATCACCTGGTTGTTCAGCTCACGGAGGCGCTGGTTCTCGCCCTGCTTGGCCTCGAGCTCTTGCTCCAAAGCCTTCCTCCCCTCGACTGATTTTTCATAGTCTTGGATTGCCTCGGCGTCCTTGGACACCTCCTTTGCTAGGATAAGGAGCTGTCGCAGCTTGGATTGCTTGGTGGACGCCTTGTCAGAGACGTGATTGCCATTGGCATGGTTGCCATTGACGTTCTTGGACTTGGGATCAGCCATGATGTGTTACTAGAGACGCAAAGATAGGATCATTGAAGAAAAAGAACAAATTCTACCATTATCGCTAGGCATGTCCACGTTTAATAAATCTCATCGCCAAGGTACATACAACATTATCGGAAGTTCCATTTTGAGGCCATCGCAGAGCCTCACTCTGCGTTCATGGGGCTTGAAGGACAACTCATCACCACACCACTTCCCTGCCCGTCATATCCCCCGCCATCTCATCCTAGTGGTCGCTTCTGAGCAATCAGGCTGGACCGCATCAAACGCCGTTACACAACACGCGGGGTAACCCCAATGGCATCAAGAGGCGACCGTCTTATCATGCATGGTGAAGCTCTCACAGCAGCCACAAGGCAAGGCCGTCGAGGCTCTTGGCCGTGTCTGTCGTTACTCGGGCGTCACGGCGAAAGCATTGCCCAGAGTATTGGCTGTCGTTTTCTCGGAGAAATGGCAGTATCTTCGCCTTGCCTCGTACGATGGTGGGAGCCGTGTTGCACTCAATCAATGAGGCCGCCTTGAAACTCGGTCAGAGCATCCACCAGACGCCTAATCCCTCTCCCTCTCCCTGTCTCCCCTCCCATTGTCCCTGTCCTCGCTCAGGCCAGACTTGTCAAATAGGTAAAGCTCGACAGACTGAGGCGCACCTCCAAGCACAGGCAGTGGCATCACTTGTCTGTGGACGTTGTACCAGCCGTCCTTGTCCATCAGCTCAAACAAGACCTCCTCCGACTCGTGACGTGGCTTGGTGGCCAAAAAGACCTTTGTGGTAAAGGGCTCCCCCTCGGGGAAGTGGGTGAGGTTGTTGGCGTGAATGGCCGAGAGTGTCTCCACCAGAGCAGGGAGCATGTCGACATTGTAAGTGCAGTCGCTCAGCATTACCACGTCCCAAGGCTGCGATCGAGCCTGAGGACCAAAACGGCCCTGTCTGCCCTCCTCCCAGTCCAGATTCTCGTACATCATTCGGACAGGCTTCTCCTGGAACCGGACGTGCGAGTTTTCCACCCGTTTCATGTTGGACCTAGCCCGCTCCTCCGCCTCGGGGAGATCCGTCATGAGGATGGTGCAGTCTCCCGGCGAGGGGGTGTGAAGCTGGGGGTACACAGCAGCCAGTCCGACACTCAAGATGCCGACGCCGCAGCCCAATTCCAGCACGCGGATCGTCCTTTGGCGACTAAAGATGTTCTTGAGAGTCCTCATGCAGGGGTCATTGCTGGACTCGCTATCGGGGGCCGTCTCAATGCCCACGATCGCCGACGTCGCCACCACGCCGGCATCCCAGACGTGGCGAGCGATGCTCTCTCCAATCTCTTCCTCAAGTTCGATGGTACCCAGGCCGTCGGGTGAGTCGCCCAACTGAAGTCTTCGGATGGACACTTCTGAGCCAGGCTCGGTAGCCAGCAATGGGACCCAAGCTGGCATGACGGCGCCCTTTGCGGCAGCTTCTTTTCGATACCGCATCTTCTCAGCAGCCAGCGCCAGAACTCGCGGGGCACTTTCAGCGGTGTGAATAGGCTCTGCTGCCCTGACGCAGATATGAACCCTCATACCCGTCTCAAGAGCTCTCTCAAGAGCAACAGGCAGCTCGAGGGCCGGCTTCGCAACGCGCATGCCGGGCTCCCAGTCCAAGTGGCCGGGGTCCGAGAGGAGCCATGTTGAGCTGCCCTCAGGCGACGCAGCAACGGCGACGACCTGCAGGTCAAGAAACCTCTCTGGGTAGAGGAACGAGTCTCCAAGGTCAGTGGTGATTGTGAAGAGCAGCTGGACCAAGGGTCCGCGGCGATTCTTCAAGACCTTTGGGGCCCGAAGGAAGCGGATGTAGTGCATTGTTGTGGTCTGATGCCGCGTGGGATTGGCCAAGTCTGGGTGGGCTCAGCTCGGTCCGGGACAGAGTCTTGTTCCTTCGATGTGATGAAAAACACCAAGATTCAAGGGATACGCGTCGCTCACTGCAGTTTTTCCCCTGATTCGTTTTGTCTGGCCTCGGTGAGGTGAAGCTGGATGTCACGCATCATCGGATTTTTGGCGCAGCGGCCAACGCGTGCTTAGTCATCGGGCTGGCTGCATATCCTTGTTCAGCTGAGGAGGCTGGTGAAGTCTCTGGTTTTGGGGGAGAAGGCTGAAATAAGTGATTGAGCTAATGGAAGTGATGAGACATTCTGGGATAAATGGGGAGGGCATATGGAGGTAGGTAGATAGGCTATACTGAGATGATGGGAATGATTCGTTCAACGAGTCGACAAATACCTCATTCTACAAGGTTCATCTAGCGACCGTCTAGAATCATTCCCGAGATGCGATGAGAAACGGTTTCATGGGACAAACAAGGTTCACGATTCTAGACATTCCAGTAACAGTATCTTTTTATAGAAACTGAGTTGTGATAGCCCCCGTTATGGTTGCGAGTCGTGCCAGTCAGACTCTTCAAACACACTCCAAAACAACCCGTCACATATCGAATCTAGGATTGTAATTATTCCTATTCTACTTCGAGTAATGACATTCTTTAATCTACATAGTCAAGAGGTTGCGGGGAACTGAGAAGTGGAGGTGGTTATCCCGACGATCACGTCTTCGCCCTAATGAATCAACTTCAACTGAACATCAACTTCAACTCACCCTAGACTTCCATCCAACCCACAGACACAATGAATTCCTCTTTGGAACCAGATCAGGAGAAACTTCTCGAAACTCTGCAGACCAAGACCTGGTTTGGCTTTGACCTCGATGACACCCTCCACGAGTTCCGCCGAGCCAGCCGAGCTGCAGTAACTCACTGCCTCACTCGGATATCCAACGAAAACCCTCAAATCGAGGTCGAGGACCTTCAAGAGCAGTATCAAATAATCCTTAAACAAGGAACTGCAAGCGCATTCACAGATGGAAAGACTTCTCACGACTACCGTCGGGAACGCTTCAGCGCAACACTGAGTCATTTCGAACTCAGTCATGACTCGATCGAAGAGTTGTTGCAAGACTATGAACGCGTCCTAGTCGAAAACCTTACTCTCAAACTCGGCGCATTGTGCCTACTCAAGGCCATCAGAGAATCCGGTAGAAAAATCACCGTCATCACAGAAGGCCCGCAGGACGCCCAAGAGCGGGCCGTTCGGGACCTGGGGATCGCCAGCTACATCGACTTCCTAGCAACGACCAACCGTTTTGGAGTGGCCAAGACGTCTGGGCTCTTTGGAAAAGTTCTGGAACATCTTGACATTCAGTCTAGTGATATTGTATATGTCGGAGACTCAAAGGAGCGAGACGTCGAGCCTGCGACCCAGGAAGGGATTTATACGATCCACTTGCGGGAGGATCAGACAGTGTCACTCGCTTTAAATCCTCCAAGCATTAACTCTTTAGAAGTTCTTGCACAACTTGTACCGTTATTGGGACACGTATAAAGCCTGATTATTGGCTTGGGCAATTTATTGATCAATCTAAGCTTCCAAAGACAATTAAACAACATACCGATATGACGTCTCCTCCATACCCTACACAAACACAACCAAATCCGATGTCCCGGACTCACGCCCCATGATTCAAACACATTCATGTCGTTCGCCGGCAAATTCCCAATAAAGTCATATATACCCCAGCCTTCCTACTTATTCAGTATCAAATCAAGTTACACACCCAGCAAACAAAACCACAAACAGCTGTGAATCCGTGTCACCCCAACACAACTAACCATCCCTGACACACAAACTCAGACCTTGCAATAGCCACAGTCGAGGCCAGAAACCTGTACTCTTTCCATCTAATAATATACAGGATCCATGTCCCTGCACAACCACAGCTGACGTTATCCAGCGATGGAGCCCCCTCCCCCTCCTTCACGATTCGGTCCGCACGCCAAGCCCCTCGCAGCTTGGGTACGGATACAGGCGGTTACATGTGAACAGCCACCCCAACGTGCAACCCAAAGTCTCGCGCGGGGTCGTGAATTTTTGGCAAAGAATAACCGAAACACTGTGAGTGAGGCTATATCCCTGCCCATCATCACACGCCAGCCTCCAAGAAACAAAAGCAAAAGAAACGTGCAAGCGCCCGGATTGGGAGAGAACCAGGATGTACCGTTCAGCCCTTCTGGTGTGAACATTGGCGTGTAGGCGACGCACATGGACAGCAATGTGTGCTGTCACATCACAGACATGGCTTTAGGGAGGGGTCACAAAGTCTGGGATTGGGCACTTAGGATCCGGGAACTTTTTTTGCATGCCCAACGAGTCCCGTCCCAGCCCTGCGTTATTCCTTCCAGTGTACAGTGCAATCCTTCTCAAGTCAGGCTGGCTGGGAAGAAATCACGCATCGTTGTTTGAGCCTAGAAACTCTACTGCAGCCTCTCCCTTCTGAGACGGCTTTTCTCACCCCTTGCGTAATCCACCAAACTGCACGACATTCTCACTGTGAAAAAGAGATCTTTCTCGCCCCCAACACGTGGGATAGATGGCCCTAATAGCCGCTCGCTGCACACCCACACCGGGTCGGCTCTCCATCCCGTCACAACGCCCCGGTGTCACCGTCCTCCCCCTCCCCAACCTCCTCTAAATCCGGCGGGCGGGACATCATCCCCCCGCTCAAGCACAGGCCGTGCGTAGAAAAAGCTAATAACGACAGAGGGCGGGGAGCAAGGCCCGTGGCTTGTCTGTGTGTTTTTGAATCAATGCACGGGATAAGAGACAAAAAAGCAAAGTAGAATAATAAGCGAAGCAGTTCGTAACGGAGCGAGATATCCGAAAGGTGGCGTTGTATCGAGTCAAGATGTGAATGTCAAGGGAATCAAGTTCAATCTCTACACAAGCCAGCACCGCGACATGTTAATATACCATCGAACCTCACCTTACAACGGCTCGCTGAAGAATTCTTGCCATCTGAAACCAATTCCAATTTCCCCTTCAACGTCGCAAATCCTACCCATCGAAAAACACCTGCTAACAAAGTTTCACCCGTTCCACAAGTTACATTCCAGTGCCGCCGAGCGTGCGCAAGCACAAAACTCGAGACTCGCAAGAGTAAAAGAGGCGTTATACTGCCGTGCAAGTGAAACAACGCAGCACTCTGTAGTTTAGCTCCCTTCCCTTTCTCAAAGCAGTTTGCAATTACATCACGCCCTCTTGATGAAAACGGCTTACTTTCGAAAAAAAGAAGAGAGACAGCGGCCGACCCCGCGACCCATGACCTGCATGACGCAGCCCTCCAGGGGTCGACCGTCCACTCATGACCTCATGGCTTCCTCCCCCCTAGCAAGAAGAAGTCGGATCGTCACCCCCAGCGGCACGCCGCTGCAAGACCGAGATGCTTGCCTCGAACCAAGCCAGATGCGTGCATTGCCGGCCTGGTTTTAGTTCCTGCTCGGCACGCGCGGGGTTCTCCCACCGGGAACGAGAGGGGGGTATCACCAAAGAAGAAAATCAGGTTGTTCATTGAACCATGCGTTCAATGAGTCGACAGCTTTCTTCGTGATCCGACGGTTGGGATCAGTAAGACCACAGCGTCGAATGTTGGAGAGGCTCCATGTCATGATCAAGGTAAGGATTAAACGAAAAAGTCACATCACAATCAGTCACAAGCGAGACAAGGCACAACAAGGTTAAGATAAGTTTGCAATTTTTTTCGAAATAATTAGAATCATCCCATAATATCCAAGCTCTGAAAATGGTATAATCAAGTCAATCAAAAACAAACAAGCCAATTCCAATGGCTCCCCCAACTCCTTCATGCTCACATTGTTGCATGATACATTTCCCTTTCCTATCCATCAATGAGGAACATTTGTAAAGACAACGAAACCTCCATATTACCGTGTAGTAATGTCGTGTTCCATCCCGATCTAAGTGCGAATCACTTTTGATATCCCAACGCGCTGATCCCAAGTAAAAAGATCCAAGCTCCAAAAGACAAAATCCAAAAACGAAAAATCAAATCCTTTCCACTTCTTCTCCGTGACAAAATGTCGTTTTTCACCTCTCCAACTGCTCGCGTCCTTCCAAACGGAAAAAACATTGTGGGTATCTCTAATTGGAAAAAAGTCCCCGTGATATCGATGCCCTCCTCCGCGCGCGCGTTCGCATTGGTGGTAGTACAGGTCGCCCCGTGATTCTTTCTGGAATTGTTCCGGTAGACAAGTCAAGAGAAAAGAAACCGCTTCCCCGGGACGAGGTAGAGACGTTAAAGTAAAAAATCGGAAATCCATGTGGCGGGGAGTCCATTGGAGATCCAGGAATGTGAGGTAGTGGTACAGTTTGAGCGGGCCATCCAATCCGGCGAGTATGAGGGGGATGTGATCACTGGCCGGCGTCAAAAGACTCCTCGGGTATAGTAGATGTGTGTATGGTTAAGTGAGAACAGGAAACAACAGGGCCAAGTCCTGGGTAATCCTGTGGGGGCGTAATGTGGTCCGATTATTTGGTAGGGTTCCGGAGAATCTCCTCGCAGTTGGCGTCGAACCGGAGGTTGAAGAGTCTCACGCTCTGCATGAACTTCTCAGTCTTGTCAAGCTCACGGTCACGGCCAAAGAGGGTCTCGACAAATTCGACACCGGCGTTCTTGCCAAGGCCAGCCTGCTTCCTCTTGGCGGCCTTGAGCATGGGAGCCTCGCAGGCCTTGAGGAGGGCGCGGAGCTTCTCGGTGAGGCGCTCTCCGGACTCAATGAACTCGTCAACGAGATCCCGGTTCTCGGCGCTGCGAACTCGACCGACAGTCTCCTCAGCTCGCTTGACCTTGCCGGCAAGCTGGATAAGAAGAAGCCACAGCTCGCCGGCCATGTCAGAGATAGGGGTGGCAGGGCCCTGGTGGTAGACAGTCCAGTCGTAGATCCACTTTCCAAGGCTGTTGGCGTCAAAGACACTGCCTAGCAGCAGAATGGGCTCCTCACTGGGATCCCAGTTCTTGAGTGAGTATCCAGCCGGGATGCGGTGCTTCCGGGCATCGGCATCGGTGGCCTTAGGGGTGGCCGGGGCAGCTGGCTTGGCGCGGTGGGAGCTGGCTGGGCGCACGGTCTGGGGACGCGGCGGAGGGACAGCGGTGGAGGAGCGACGGCTGTGGCCGAAGCTGGTAGGAGGTCGAGGTTGAGGCGACTGCTGGTACATGGGAGGCATCTGCTCACGAGAGTTGTAGGGCTCGTCGTAGATGGCGGCGGAGGCGGCACCCTGCAGGTAGTCGTCGTAATTAGTGTACCATCCCCGATCATCATCAACAAGTTCTCGTGTGTAGAAGGCGGATCTGCGGTGATGATGGTTCTTGGAACGGGACTGTGCAGGAAGCACATAGGTGTGTCCCAGAGCCTCGATGATCTCGTCCTCGTCGGATTCTCCATATGGGGTGGAAGCCCGGACATAGGTAAACGAGAATCGGCGGTCGCGCTTGGAGCGCGGAGATGACCCGGAAGGCCTGCGCGACGAAGAAGTAGTTTTGGGACTCACATCTGCCGTGCTATATTGCCCGATGCTGTTGTAGCGAGGGGAGTCCTTGGGGGGGCGCGGACTGAAGTCACCCTGCTGGGAGTAGCTGTTGAAGCGTCCATGGGCCGCTCGAGTCGCCGGTCGCCGTGGCGTCTGCTCGGCGGTCCAGGTCGGCCTCGGCGAGGGAGTGGGGGTTGCGGACGACATCCTCGAGTAGACGCTGTCGTAGTCGTGGATCGGCGTCGATCCAGGAGTTCGTGGAGAAGGGTAACTCATGATCTTGTGGTGTGGCGATGCCCAACTGACATCCGCTTTCAAGACTTGCATAGAACAACTGCTGCTCTCCTCCCAATCTCCCACAGTTGTCTGGTGTGTTGGTTTTTTCGATGCGCGGGTTCTTTTTCGCGTTTTTTTTGTTCTTTTTCTTTTTTTAGTATGTGAGTGGTAGATGCGGTGCAAAGTTCGTCAAATCTGCATATAAGCAGTAATCAACGGTCAGGTTGCGCCGGGGAAGAGACGCCCGAGAGGAGGTGATCGGCCAGCCCGTCACCTCGGTATGTAGTCGGAAGAGAAGATGTTAGAGTAGTGTCTTGCGGCGGCGAACATGACCAATGGGTATTTTATCCTTTCCCCAACGAGGAAATCGAAACCAAATCCCGTAGAACCTGGTCGTTGTGTCGAGAAGGCGCTGGACGCTTCGAGAGCCCCAGCTTGGAGGTTGGTTGGAAAAAAGAGCGATGACGTCGGCACTGGATGTGCTGGCGAGGCTGAGATATGTTGCTTTGGGGGAAACTGTGTGATTGGCAAGCGCCAAGATACTGGAAAGAGAGGAGGAAAGGAGGGTAGAGCGGGAGGTGGTCGAGATATATATTGTCACGGTCGTGGGAGATTGTGTGCGGCCTCTGTGGGCACCGTTTTTCTCCCAAGCCTGCCTAGCGGAAGGCGACAAGGATCCGGTAATGGAGGGAGGGGCCTAGCCGGCATGCAGCAGGGGGACTGAGAGACAGACAAGGGTGTGTGCGCTAAATAGGGGCAGGGATACTCTCTAAAGGGCCGCCCGGGGTGGGAGTGCGTGAGACAGGGGTGCAGGGGGGGGCCCGGTTCTTGCAGTCTCTTCACTTGCACTCCCTCCTTTTATCCTTTTTCCTGGTCTCTTGGTGACTGATGTCTTGTATGACTTTTCCTAAGCCTGAGAAACAAGAGCAATTCGTTGCTCGTGACGTCTAGAATGAACTGGCAAATGTGACTGAGTGAGGCTGTGTCGAGATAGAGTCAACCTCCGTATTGCGCGTATTGCTAATCTGGGTGTGCGATGAGCAAGGCTTAGTCACATCCTGCAGCCTCTCATCAGCACAAGCAAAAGGATTGGCAACGTGTCTCTTTTTTCGCGCCGCACTGTCTTCTCTCTCGGAGCTTGTTTGGCGAAATGACGGTGGACGGTGACGCAGTCCATACAGTACTAGGTAGCGTACCGGGAGTCCGCTGCAGGGCGCTGTGCTGCGGCCAAGTTTCGTTGGCTCTTTTTTCTCTCTCAGGATTTGTTGTGGATGGCTGTGTTTTTTCTTTTCGACACCCTATTGTTTCCGTAACCCAATCTCTTTGGTTGGGCTCGATAATTCGTGAATCATCCAGATCCCACGCGCAATTATGAGTCAGTGCCCTTGAATCACTCGTCAGCTAATTCAGGCCTTGTATGGCGAGAGGCGAAAAGAGATGCGAAAAAGGGGTAGAGATAGAATCAACAGATAGAGCCAGCGATAGGCTCAACGGGAACGAGACAGCCTCGTGAAAAGGAGGCAGCGCAAAAATGGAAGCTGGTAAAAATGGTGACTGATTGCAGCAACGGATCCGACTCGCTCAAGGTTCAGCTGGGGATCATGGGGGTGTGCATAGCGCTGCAATATCCGGAGGGCGCTCTGTTTCTCAACAGACAGACAACAACAAACACCTCCGTCCCCTGAAGTGTACACCCACAACGCACACAATTAAAAATTTTCGCCTCTGTTCTGTCACTTTTTGCTGCAGTTTCCTCATACTTCTTTTTTGCTTCGTCTTCTCTCTTACGAATTGAAACCAGCCATCTGAACGAGGGAGAGACACCTGCAAGGATGGGCAAGGGAAAAAAACTGCGAACTGAGCGGATCCTGGGACCATAAAAAGAAAGCAGACGAGGGCCACAGAAAAGTTTTCGAGAAAAATAATATAAAAAATAAAAATATTACCGTACTTGTGGATGGCGGGGTCGAGTGCCGGCCATTGATTTCTTTTTCCTCAACTGGCTTGCTCTGGGCTTCGTTTCTCCCCTGGCTCGAGGTTGTCAATAACAGACGCCTCGCCAGAAAAGGTCACCTTGGGGCGGAACCATGGACTTTTCCTCAACTCCACTGAAGTGCCAGTCAATTTACCGGCGGGGAGTAAGCGAGATTGACGGCCTGGATCCAAATCCCAACGTCCGCGGTCCCGGATGCCCGCAAGTCTGTTCCGGTGAAAAATTTTCCTTCTCCTTGGGCTTCTAGGCGCGCGCCGGCGGCAACAGACCCAACAGGGGTGCACGGCGGAAGACGGAGCAGCGCCGGGGGATAGGCGGCTCGGTGTGATTCAGAGCCAGACAGGGCGCTCGGTAGGTAGGTTGTTACACCCCCTGGAAGGAATCCTGGACTGCGAGATGTTAGCCTCCTGCCTGCTGGGCCGTCTGCGAGATGTGTTGATGTTGAATTTTTTTCGGTGGCTTTCAGGGAAGAAGAACGAGGTGCGCACGGGAATACGAGCTGACGCAACAGCACCGTCAATAGAAGCAAGGGTACGAGATGCGATGGCCTGGGGACACGGATCTTCTAGAGTCTGTGGCCCTGGCCCTCGTAACCCATGCAAACACTCACTCAAGCCCGGCCCTTAATAGACTTGGACTACACAAGTGCGACGCGAGGCTGGCAAAGGCCACCCAGCAGTCGTAGCGCCACCAGCCGAGTCAGTTCGTGAGTGGTTGGGTGTCGCAAGGCAGCCGTGTGAAACCCACCCGTTGCTAGGGCTCGACGTTTATAGGCGACGACAATGTCAACAAGGCTGGAATGAGCGACCGCAGAACAGAGGCGAGACAGCAATAGAGTTGCGAGTGTCGATGCCTCGAGAGGCACGCGTGCCTGGTTGGGTTGCCAGGCTGCCAGCGATGATGCTGATCAACTGAGTTAACGACACGGCCAAGCGGTGATGCCTTCCAATGTCCGGGGAGAGACGGCGGCGGCTAAAGTGACGACTGCGACAGCGATCGATATCAAACCAAGACGTGGCGGAGAATTAACGTTGTTTTGGTGTTTGCCTCCGCCAGGCAGAGACGATGATGATGACAACTCCGCAAGTGATGGAGTCGCGGAAGGCACGGATGAAACCAAGACGGGATGGCGTTCAACTCCAGTTCCAGGGAAGGTGCTGCCCGGTCGAGCTTTATCAATCTGCCTCAGGTTCTCCCCACCATCTTAGACCATCCATCACACACTCATGTCCGTGTCGCACTCGCAGGCAAGGCGCGCAGATGCTACATCATCAGCCAGAGCCTGGTGGTGTCGTGCATCTTATCTTATTCGCTTCGCTCGGCGGTCCATGCATGCAATGCTCACTCGCCTTGTGACAGGTCCTCCTCCTCTACGAGAGAAGCACAGCCCTCACGCTGCACCACGACCACCGTGAAGATTCCAACTGCCAATCGGTGCAAGTCGTCAACGAGCGAGGCTTCGATCCGAGGACGCACCTTTTTCCAATCGCGGCCATCATCTTGCGCATGTGATGAACCCCTCCACAAGCGACCAGTCCAGGTCGAGCTTACGAATCCGGAAAGATACGGAGGCTTTCTTTTTTCTTGCTTCTTTTCGATTTCTTCCTCTCAAAGATTCCTGATTCCTGAGGTTCTCCCGTACAACCCGGTCGCAAGCTCTTCTTGGTCCAGCCTTTGTCCGGCGTGCTCCGTTCTCCGATACCGAATCTACCAGGATCCTCCGCTCGGTACTACGATGGCAAATATCGAGTTACATGACCCAACACCCAACATCGCGACAAAGAGAAGGCGAGGTTGGAAGTTCATGGTCCCCTTGCATTAGTGAGCAGCGAGCGCATCGGCTGCCTCGTGGAAGAGAGACCTTCCAAAGTTCGACATCATCGCCACCGATCTGATGCTTGCAAACTGCAACATGCCGGAAAGGAAACCAGATTGGCTCTAGACAACTTCTCCGCACGGCGGGGGACAGAACAGGATGGAGACATCGTGCATCGAGGTGCGCTCCGTCGGTACTGGGCAGTGGACGACTGGAGAGCGGCAGCGGAGAAGACACACGTCAAAACCCTGCACCGGAGCGGCGGCTCACGAATAGGGTCGTTTCCAGCAGCCTGCGACACTGACACTAACGACTAACGACACCAAGGCCTTCTTCCCAGAGATGGACAAGCGTGCCCCCGAGCCGCAGCTGTCGACCCCGACTCCTCCGTTTCCATCCATCCATCCATTCATCCATTCGCTGGCCCCCCTATCCCCCAGTCAATTCCGTCCGGATCTTTCTCAGTCGAGACTGCGCTAGTTCGTTTGGCCGCTGAAGACTTTCAAAAAGTCTCTAGTCCTGTCATCTTGACCTGCGACACACAGCGTAGTCTGTCCTGATCAGTCAACAAGTGAATCGGCGCTACTTCATGTCACGCACGTCAACCACAGGCCTCCCGTCTTGGTACTTGACAACACGAAGAGGGGTAGCAGGAAAGGGAGACTGCGCCGCCTCCAGGAATCACCTTTTTCTCCCGTGTATTCGAGTCGGCCGAGATGGGCCTCGGCCCTTGCTCCCTGCCTGTGCGACTTGAATAGGGTGTTGGAGCTGGCATCTGCTCTTCATCTCCCCAGCATGCCATGATGATTGGCCACGATACCGCAGCAAAAGCAGGATTCGGAATGGAAGTCGTGTCTCACCGGCTCACCGTCTCGGCCCATCTCAGATTCCATGCCATGACCATCTCTCATTTCGTCTCAGATCTGGCTGGCAATTTTTCTAGGACTCCTTTTGCGTCTGTGGCCAAGATCTGTAAAATGCCAGCTAACCTCTCAGGCCCCCTGCGTCATGTTTTACTCTACAGACAAGACACAGCGAGGAGGAGCTCATGGAACGCCTGAGCCAACGTCAAGTCGACGCTACCAATACCCAGACATGTCTCTAGAATAAATGCGTCTGCGATCGATACCACAAGACTGCCAGTACTCTAGGGTATCGACTCTTGTTGTCACTCAAGCTCTGGCAGTTCTGAGGCATCCTCCAAGCTTATTACGAGCGTCGGCGCTTTGTCCTACCCTACTCTCAACAACATCCAGGATCCTAGAAGACTCATTATCCGGCTCTGGTTCTCATTACCCACTCATTACCAAACCTGCTCTTTGCTGCTGGGGGATGACCGGACCGAAGATTGCCTGCGCCCCGGACACAGGGAGCCAGGGTTCAGATCAAAAACACCCATGGAAATGTCATGGATAGGGCTTGCATGCCCGGCGATGGGACGGAGACCAGGGGATGGAGAGAAAATTCCTGGAGCCGGAGCATGGAGCTGGAGAGCAAGTGCCCGCAGCTTGTCAGCCGCAGGGCCGGAGCCCGTGGTCAAGGCTAGGGGGGCACTCTCACATCAAGTCCATCCAGACTTGTCCAGGGACCCTGACTACCCGGCCAGGGTGCCCCATGCGCTGAGACGGCGTGCCTGCGTCCCAGAAGTCGGTCACTGAGGTTTAGCGGCCTTTTCCACCCAGCGATATGCCCTAATGCACCCACAGTGACAGCGGCCCAGCGATCCAGACACGGTGGACGGCAGACGGAGGAGTCGATGGGACGCGGGGACGAGATGCTGGCCTTCCAGAGGCTCGACACCCTCTCCAGAGGGCCTGGATGTTTGTTCAGTGGATGCGCGGACAGCGGATCGCAGCCGGAGGAGTCCACAGCTACACCAATATTACCCATCCTCAACCCCAGTCCTGCCCTCTGCAAGATTGGCAACCAGAGAGAGGGCTCGATATTTTTTGCCATGTGCTTTTTTATTATGTGTGTGCGTCCGTGTGCGAGGGGCGCCCACAATCTGAATCGTCAAAATCCGTCATTTTGCAGATTTTTCTCGACCAGGGTTTGTTTTCCACCGTCGACGGGCCATGGGCGTCACCCGCAACAACACCAAGACAACGACAACAACAATGCCAACACAACCCTAAATAAGGGTTGACGATGCAACCGTACAGTGCACACGCACAGTCTCTGGTCGAGGACCCGGCGGCTCGGTCTGAGCTCCCTTCACCTTTGCCTCAAGTCGCTAGGCCCGAGATTAGGACCAGAGACAATGGGTCGACGGATCAAGGACACCCTAGCCGGCGGGAAACACACCCCTTGCACGCCCCTCTCCGTTGGGCCCGGCCGGTAATGATAAAATCGCGGCCCAACGCGACGACGCAATTATCCTGCTGGGCACCATGTTTCATACGCTAATAATAAGAAGGAAGCGGGCAACGACGCAATCACGCCTTGCCCTTGTCACGGCGAGTCCCTGTCGGCATGTGGTGCACAGCCGGATCTAAGGTAAATTATCTAGGACTATCCATCTCAGGATACGGACGACGATGGTCATGGCTGTACCTGTACGGCTCACTGGATGCGGGAGGCACAAGAACCTACAGAGTAAACCTCGACGAGTCTCGTCTGGGTTAATGACCACGCCCTGTTTCGGTTGGGTTACACTCGTCCGAGCTTTGAGTTTTCCTTTTGATGCTCATCATTTGAATTGGAAGGACTCGGAACAGTAAAAGAAACGAAGGAAGGGAAAAAAAGCCACAGCCTCGGGGCTTGCTTGTGTCTTTGCGCCCTGCAACGGTCCAAGCTGACGGATGGACGTCTAACGCTTGCAACGCACACGCCCTTACAGCTTATTACCACATGCGTGCTACGGAGTAAGGGCCCGGGTCGACGACGATGGGCCTTGTTGTTGGCCTGTCGAAATGGAATTCCATCCCCATTCCCATCCTTGTCCCCATGCAGTCCTGTCTGTCCTGGATAGATCCTGGCCGGCCGGCAATCCTGGTCGAAAAGTTCGGACATGAATTTTTTTTCTCCTTCTGTTGCATTTTTCTTTCACCAGAGCTTCTGCCTTGTGCAATGTCATCCTTTGCCGAGGGATTCATTACGGCAGCCTCGCGGTTTGTCATCCTCTGAGATGATAGATCCATGTCATGGAATGGCAACCTGTTGCTCTTGACGGTCGGCAATCCACAGCACTGCGGTGCAGTACAGTCTAGGACGGGACCTTTGTCGGCCTTGTTCAACGTCGTCGCGCCATGGCATCGCTTGTTGAAAGTGGATGAGCGGGTGACTCATAGAGCGCTTCGCTTGTTGCTGGCAATGGTTGTTAGGGTGGTTGCTGTCATGAAAATCTGCACCTTGCTGCTTGTGCCTCCCAACGAAGGTCTGGCTGCTGTATTCATGTCCAAACAAATGCGTCCGCCCCGTCATATCGGTCCCGCCATGCACCCCAAGATGGATGCCGATTGGCATCCACACCGCACACAGCCTGGCAGACACGTCGCTGGGTGCATGCTGATGGGATGGTCAGAAGAAGGGCGACAAAGAATAGCACCGGAATGGAACAGCAAGGACCCCCGGCGTGTAAGTCGGTGGGAAGGTCAAAGAGCCTTGGAAACCACCCAGATCGGGTCCCACCAAACTTCTGTTCTGCGGACTTTGATATCCAAAACCCTGGGCAGACCGCTGCGAAGGCCACACGGACACACAGACGCACACAGGACACCTGCTTGTTGGTGTGTTCCCCGTCGTCTACCCTAACCCAACGGCCGCTCTCGATTCGCTCCCTTGACCGAAAAGAAGAGCTCCAACAACAACAAAGGTCGGCGACCCTGTTTACCCCTCCAAAAATAGGGCCCTTGACAAGCGACGGCCCTTCCAGGTTCCCCTCGGTGTTTTGCCCCTCCTCCAGCAGCCAGCCAGCCTACTGCGGACACATGCGCGCACTACGGTAGCCCAGTCCAGGCAGGTTGGCGATTTGACCTTCTCCTCACCGACTCTTTTGGAGACAAAGAGACGAAGGCCGTTGCCCGGCTGCGCGCCGACGATGGATGCGCCATCGCGGGGCCTTGTTGGAGACGGGCCGCTTTGGTGAGCGACAGGCCAGGCCAGGCAGCGCTTCAAGGAGGACAAGGACTCTTGGACCAGCTGAAAGTGGTGGCCCCGGCATGCAGCTCCCCGGCCCCGATTCCTGATACCGACGTGGACGTCAAACGGGCCAAGGCTGAAGGCATACATGGACGCAAGTTGGCAGCACAGTGACGTATGCAGGATGCCTCCCACAGATTCTAGGTCCTGGCCTTTCTTCAGTGGACGGCGCTGAGATGGGATAGATTGCGGTCTCTGGCAGGAGTCAGGCATCCCTGTGCCTGAGGGATCCTATCAGCTCCTTGGCCAAGGTTGTTTCAAGTTCCAGCGACGGGAGCAGATGCAGCCATTGACTAACATGCTACACTACGCCCAAGCGCCAAAGATCTCGACACCGCCAGAAGACAAGCTCTAATAAAATTTACTCTTGCAGCCGCGGTTCGGAAGCTGGATGCAGCGCCCGGGCGATGGCGTCGACAGGGGTGGATAGAATGGATATCATGACGGACATTGCTTTTTCGCACATTAGAAAAAGATGCACCATGGTAGAATTTTCCTTTCCTCGGCAGAGAAGGGCATTCCGAAGGGGGGCGTGTTTGCGATCTGGATTCCATTAGGGCAAAAGAACGCAGGCTGCATGCATATCGACAATGAGAGGAAAAGAGGGTCTCTCTCGCAGTGCAGGTTGCACTCCCGCCTGGGCCCGTGAGATGGATGAGTGAGAGGGAAAATTTTTGTACTGTGCCGGTTTGGAGCAGCAATGTCCAATCCGAGTTCTGATGGGATGCATCACGATGGAGTCGCATCTGGCACGTGTCGGTGACGAAAGAGAGGAAGCTCCCTTCTGACCCGGAAGTCCCGTGCTCGCCATCCAAGGATGATAAGAGTCATCCGCTGCGCAGGGCAAGAGAGAAGAACAGCCCCTCCAGTTCAAGGCTCAGACGCGTTCATGCCCAGCGGAGCGACGTACGAGTGGTGTGTGAGTGAGATGCTAAGTGGTGTTGTCTGCGTTGTCAACTCGAGATGGAGGGCCCAGGAGGGGTCTCCCGGAGGCGGCCGTGGACAAGTAGATTGGGCCCGGGAGCCAATGGGCGGGATATCGAGGGTTGCAGTCAACGGCGGCATCTGCACGCCGGGAGCCAGGACTGCTTCTGTTCCCGCTCCCACGTCACATCTCGACCGGGCATTCTTTCGGGTGAGCCAATAGAGATGGCTCCTCCAGCAAAAGGCAAGGGCCGGTTGACGAGCCCTGGGCAGGGCAAGGCAATTAGGGACGGGCATGAGTAACCCTATACCACAACATTTTTGGATGAAAATGCCAAACTGGACGAGATGATGTCTCATGTTCCAGTTTACAGTGGGAAAAGTCCAGACCTGTAAAACACACTCGGAGCCGCAGGTCCTAAAACTGCAGCAAGCAGCATGCGGCAAGTGTGGTCTGTCTGTCTGCTTGCCAAGTCTCAGCTTTCAGCGCTTAAAGATCAGTTGCCCGGTAGAGTCGCAGGCCTCAATTACTACGGCGCCTCCCTTGACTTGAGTTGCACCCTTCGGCCCAATCCGTAATCATGTTATTGTCAGAGACAAACACCACCACAAAATAAACATGTTCCCCACCGTTGTTGTCAAGCCACGTGGTTGACGCCTGTGGCTGTGCTGCCGGTACTGCTCAGCCACCTCGACCACTCGGCCGGGACAACCACCCACCACCCGCCACCCGATCTTGTTTCTCGCCCCCAATCCCGGAGTCCCGGGGGATCCACTTCGGGCGCGGCAGGTGATCGGGCCCTGCAGATTTGAATGCGCAGCTCCCGGGTTCCCGGTTTTCTGGGTCTTTCCTTTCGGGAGGTGCTGGTTTATGCTTGCTTGGGCAGCGAGCGAGTGACGCAAGAGCTTTGAAATCAAATCTTGCTAATCAATAGATCTGGCTTGATGTGTTGGAGTACTCATCTTGGCACCCAACTTACATCTCTTATCTGGACAACATATCCATGCTCTCTTTTTTTGCCGCCTTCTTCCTGTTTCGCTTTCTTGCTGTGAGAGGCCTCTCGCTAGGATTGGGCATCTTTCGCCCCCCGTGAAATAACCACCAAGACCAACTTACGCCCTTTTTTTAGTCTGGTATTGCTATTGATTCGACGGGCGCTGCTGCGTGAGTCACACCACTTCTCATCTCCGGAACCCGTGAAATTGCGCGGTTACCCTAGGGACACAGGCATCGCCACAAGACACGTCGCGCATATCGACGAATAAAGGCACTTCTTTCTTTTTTGGGGGCATTCAGGAGCGCGACTGATATTGGGGAGATGACTGGTCCGTAAGTGTGCAAGGGGGCTGGGTAGGCAGCAGTCGAGACATTCACGATGACGCGAAAGGGGTTATCGATCGCGACGCGTCCGCCTTGCAAGGCAGAAGTAAAGTGAAACGTCGAAAGGAGATTGGCTGGAGCGAGTTGCTTCACATGCAAGTTTCCTAAACGCAGCGTCCAATGCCATCTCGCGGGGTAAAAGGACTCAGACTGACGCCCGTCGGAGCAACATTTCACGGTCTTATGGTCTAGTGGCGAAGGTGTCAAGGGGCAGGTAGGACTTTTTCGCCGTCGGGGATCACGGATATGCAGCCGGAGAAGGCTGGGATGGTGATAGCGACACTCCCAGATGGAGAATCTGAAAGGAGAAGGTTGTGAGGAATCTCTCGCACTGGGTTGAGAAGAGTCATTCATCTTGGGATGTTGATGGCTGAGGCTCAAGGTAAGGCAGACACGGAGAGTCACGGGATGTAATCAGGAGGGATATATTGGACTCAGGATGGCTCATAGGATCACGGGATCCGAGAAGGAACGGAGAAGAGATGCTGGGCGATGGTGCCTGAGATTATAGGTAACTCCCCTATAATGCTTACAATTTTCAGAAAGAACCCAAACAGCCCAGCTATGGAATCAACTCTACTGGTCAAGAGCCTGGTTTTGACACTATTTTCCTGTTAGTTCATCATTCTACCAGTCATTGATGCGAGGCGTACCATCTGGAAATAGACACCTCTCTTCTTGAGGAGCTGTCCATGACTCCCCTTTTCAAGCACATGACCACCCTCACTAAAGACGTAGATAACATCAGCATTCTGCACGGTGGCAAGCCTATGAGCCACAGCAATCATGGTCCTCCCCTTTGCCGCGCGCTCAAAGGCTGCCTGGACGATCCTCTCGCTCTGAGAGTCCAGAGAGCTGGTGGCTTCGTCGAGGAGGAGGATTTGGGGGTTGCGGATGAGGGCGCGGGCGATGGAGACGCGTTGCTTTTGGCCACCTGAGAGGGAGACGCCGCGGGAACCGATGTTGGTGTTGTAGCCTTCGGGAAGGGAGGCGATGAAGTCGCGGATTGAAGCGTCGCGGCAGGCAGAGTGTAACTGGTCGTTGGTGATGGTGCTGGGGTCGATTCCAAGGAGGATGTTATCTCGGAGTGTGCCTGTTGCAGATAGTTAGAGGATAGTGTTAGATAGAGAGAGAGTACCGACCTTGGAAGAGAGTGGGCTCTTGGGCGACAAGAGACAGATGCTTGCGGTAAGTATAGATGTTGACATCCGAGATGTCCTTTCCATTGCAGAGGATCTGGCCCTTCTCGGGTTGGTAGAATCTCTCAAGCAAAGATATGATGCTCGTCTTGCCACAACCTGAGGCACCGACTAAAGCAACAAACTGCCCCTTTTCGATAGTCATGTTCAGCCCGTTCAGAACAGGCGTCTTTCGACCAGCGTACCTCAAGCGGACATCTCGCAACTCAATCGTGATGCCACCCTCGGTATCAGGGATATCACCCTTACCTAGAGGCTCTATCAAGAGAGACTCTCTCGCATCCAGGATACGGTTCGACGCAGCAGCCGCTTGGGCAGCGTTGGGACCGAAGCTCAAGCTCTGGCCGAATCCCTCTGCGGCATTCATCATGGCCATTAGACACACAAAGAAGCCCATGACGCCAATCTCTCCTTGAGTGAGAAGTCGGCCGCCATAGTAGAAAATGAGAGCTTGACAGCCTAGAGTGGCGCTGTCAGAGAACCCAAGAATAATGCTGACCCAGCGAGCCTTTTTGAACGCGGAGGAGACGTGGCCGAGGCATAGCTTTTCGAAGCGAGCAGATATAGAGTCTTCTAGAGTCAATGAGGAGACTGTGCGGAAGGCGTTGATGGCTTCCGACGCGAATTGTGAACTCTCGGCAAAGACCTCGTCGTTCATCTTCTCAAACTGGAGCTCATACCGGAACCAAAGGTAGCCTGAAAAGACACACACTGGCGTCACAGCAGCCATTGACACGAGGCTGAGCTTCCAACTATACACAAGTGCCATTGCCAAACCCCCGATGACGTTGAAGACGGCGATGCAGACCTGGGCAATGTTGGTGCCCATCATCTCTTCGAGCTTCAGGGGATCATCCCTCACGCGTGAGACTAATGTGCCGTGGGAGCGCCCGTCCTCGTCAAAGTATGCCGCGCTCTGGAAGATGAGTGAAGAGAAATACTGCGTCTGGTACTTTGCTCGGATGAAGGATGCGACGCGACCGGAGGAGATGAAAGTCAGATAGTAGGTGATGGCAGCAGAAGCTGCAAAAACAGTCCACATGATACCCATAAAGTCCACCTTGTCCATGAGCTTGGAGTGATCATCTTGATACTTGAACAGATCAATGGATCTGGAAAACATCCAGGCATACAAGGGTTGCACTGTACCAGCTGCCATAGAAGCGATGAAGGAGAAGATCATGAGGCCCCAATAGGTCTTGGACTCGAAGAAGAATCGGCCAAAGCTTCCAAAGAAACCCCGGTTCTTTGCACCTTCGTGCTTGTCGGATTTCGGGTGGTCGCTGTATTCAGAGACTGCATGGCTCTTTTCGCGGCTCAAAGTGTCAATGTCTTCCGTGTCAAACCCATCATATATATCCTCCTCTGAAGAGCCCTCGGAGGAAAGGGCCTGGGCATTGACGAGGCCAGCGTATACACCGTCCATAGAGATCAAGCTCTCGTGTGTGCCCGACTCAACGACCTTTCCCTTCTTGAGAACCACGATGCGATCTGCGTTCTTAATGGTGGAGAGTCGATGGGCGATGATGATGGTAGTTCGACCTTGAGCAACCTTGTTGAGGGCTTCCTGTACGATGCGCTCGCCGCGGACGTCAATGGCGCTCGTTGCTTCGTCGAGGATGAGGATGGAACGCTTTTGACGATGGATCGCGCGATTGCGAGATGTTGGCGTTGGCCGCCGGAGAGTCCAGCGCCGCCATCACCGACCTTAGTATCATATCCCTAGAACAGACGGTTAGCTGAGATTTATGGCTTATCATGTAAGTCTGAGACATATACCTGGGGGAGCTTGTCAATAAACTCATTAGCAAAGGCCTCTTGACAGGCTTTCTTGACGAGTCCTCTCTTGACCTCTTCGGGCTCTTCCTCCCAGCGAGACCTGATCAATCCTCTGGCGACATTCTCGTAGATTGTATCGTTGAACAAGAAAGGTTCTTGCTGGACAAGACCAATTTGCGATCGCCACCACTTGACGTCGATCTCGTCAAGAGAATGGCCACAGGTCGTGACACTTCCCCGAAGCTCGACCGCATCTCCAGTCTCCTGCAACTCAAGCCCGCTCGACTCATCGCCTTCTTCTCCCTTCTTCTTTTTGTTCTCATCAGCCTGTATAGCCTTGGAAAGCACATACTGCTGAGTGAGAGAGTACCAACGCTCAATCAGGCCAACGATGGTACTTTTCCCAGATCCCGAGGGTCCCACGATGGTCGTGATCTTGCCAGCTTCGACGCGCAAGTCGAGCTCATCGAGAATCTTGACGTCAGGTCTGCTCGGATACGCAAAAGTGACACTGTCAAAGATAATATCGTCCGTAGCAGATACCCGAGGTCCTCTAAGCGAGCCTCTCTCAGGTTTGGGAGCGTCGATGAGGGAGAAGAACTCGCAGGCGGCGAGGGAAGCTTTCCCCATAGCTTGCATGGGGGCCGAAACGCGGTCCATGGAAAAGAAAATGGTGGTAAGATTCATTAGGACACTGTTTTTGTTAGCTTTGATTGAGTTCAAGGTCATGGTGTTCTTACACAATGATAACTCCAACATCATCTAGTCTGCTCTTGGTGAAGATCAGAGTGCCATACCAGAACGTGAGAGCGACAGTGGCAAAGACACCAAAGAACTACACGGTTAGTTATACAATGGAACTTGTGAGGCTGTTCATTGGGACTTACTGTCAAGGCGAATTGGAGCGCCGTGAGCGGGCTTGTAGCTCTTGCGTGCTTCTTGACCTCCTCGATCGAGGCGCCATACCTATCCACCATCTGCTGCTGCGCACCGCAAGCCATAATCATGCGAATACTAGCAAAAGCCTCGCTGGCTAGACCTGCTGCCTCTCCTTCCGACTGGGCTTGGCGGGCTTGGCCTTTGACGGTGAGGGGAAACAAGGTGCCGACGATCAGCACGATGACAACGAAGCCGGACAAGGTGACGAGTGCCAGTTCCCAGTTCCAGGTCAAGGCTACAATGAGAGAAGCGATTATGAGAGAGGTGTATTCGATGAATGTGCCGAGATTCTCAGAGATGCTAATTTGCAGGGTGTTGCTGCTTGACGTTATGGTGCCGACGGCGTGACCGGGTGGGAGGGAGTCGAGGACGTGAATCGTCTGGTTGAAGAGGTGTCGAACATAGTGAAGTCTGATAGCGGCCGAAATGCGAATACCAGTCATGCGGAAAGAAAATCTGTGAATAGCGCTCAGGCCGAAACGGGTGATGAAGAGGGCAAACACGTAGAGACTATCGACGGTAAGCGGATGGATGAAGTAGGGGGTGTCGACTTACCAAAGTTTGTCGAGAGAGTCTCGGAACCCATCGAGGCCCTCATTGATGTCTCCGTTGGTAAAGCTAGTGAACTCTCCAACAAAGCTTCCTATGCGTTTGTTAACGAGAAAAGCGCCATGATATTTGTGGTATCATCAGCTTACCAAACACGACAAACATCATGGGCGTGGTGACTCCACAACCGATCGCAGCCACCACGCCAGAAGTGTAGACGATGAGATCCCAATTGTTTGCATAAGAAAAGACCCGCTGAAATCGTGAGCCAACATTCAATATGATGCCGAAAGGAGATGCTCACAAAGTAGTCTTTGAAGGTAGCGGTCCGTTCAGGCGGTGCGGTTTTCTTGGAACTGCCCTCTGCAGTGGCAGCTTGGTCCCCAAAAGGGAATCCCGTTTATCAGAGGCCATGATAGAGCTTCCGTTGAAGAAATCGAAGAAGAATCGACAGAAAAGGATCGGGTTGGGGTGATGTGATTAACGAGTAGGGGAGAAAGGATCGAGGGATGGTGATGGGGCACGATGTGCGAACGAAAAGAGGACAAGGAAAACAGATATTAAAGGATAGAAAACGGCTGAATGAATCGAGTTGGACGAAGGAAAATAATGGGAAGAATCGGAAGAAGGAGAAAGATATAGGTGAGGCTAGACGATCAAGCAAGCCCCTTCAAGTCACCATTTATCGCCCCCCTATTGCCAGCCCCTTCAAATTGATCAAAACTGCACTGTTTTTCATTCCCACATGAGTCATACTCGTGTCGATATTGTAATTACTCTGTCACTCTTTTCCTGGGAACATCTCAGATGGCGCGGCAGCGGGAAGCAAAAAGGTGTCTGGGTAGAAGAGAGTTGGCACGGCCCCATTTTTCCGGACACCTTTTTGCTTCCCGCCCCGCGAGCCTTCAACCTCGTCTCCCCCGATCAACGGCCTAAGCAGCTTTGCTTTCACCTCTTGACGGACTGCTTACCCCTAGCTGGCAGATATGTCTAGCCCCTTGCACATGGACAAGCCCAGGGCTTGCTCCAACTGCTCCCGGGCCAAGGCCAAGTGTGTCTGGCCGGCCACGGATGATGAGGACGGCGAGCCAGAGACGTGCCAGAGGTATGTGCCCATCCCCTTACGCCCCCCCATATCTTACTAACCTTGATTTCTTTTTGGCTTTAGGTGCTTCAAAAATAGCCTTGTATGCTCCAGGTCACACTCCATGTCGAAGAGAAAGCGAGGAAAAGCGACGTAAGTCATCAATCCCCATCATCATACGAACGAGACTGACCAGAGCCGAATTCAAGTCAATCAAAAGTCATTGAGCAAAAACTAGACAACATAATGGCCCTTCTAAGCCGAGAGCGTAATCGACCAATCGAACCCCCGTCATCGCTTCCCAGCAACGCCTTTACGCCTGCCGCGATACAAGCATCCCATCAAGACATCTCGTCTGCCCCATCACTACACTCCCCGGCATCATACCCACAGCAAGATGCTTTCATTAGTATTGTCCCGGGCTTTCAAATTTCCTTTGCAGAGGCGGGTCAAGTACTCCAAGAATACATGACCGAGATGCTCCCGCAGTTTCCCTTTGTTCCCCTACCCTCTATCGACGCCTACGATCTATACAAGCGCAAACCTCTCCTGCTCAAGACCATTTTGTGGGTGTGCAGGCCTCCTGGACCCGAGGCTTACGCTGCTGCGTTTGAGGACTGGTTTCGTCAGCATGTCGCCTATCAAACTGTTGTGCTGATGAACAAGAGCCTGGAGATTGTCCAGGCCCTTCTGGTGTTCTTTGCCTGGTACGAACCTCCCAGATCTCCTACCTGAACTTATCCCTTTTTGAGGACGCGATTTTTGTTCACGAAACTCACGTCTTGCTAGGAACGACATCTTCTTTTACGCAAATTCTAAAGACACGAGCCTTTTGCAACTGGCTATAGGCTTGCTGGCAGACCTAGGACTGCATAAACGCCCTAGCACCACGCACCCAGCGTTTGGATCAATCGTAGATGATGCAGCTGATTTGCGGAATGACCTTCAACCCCAACCGGGACACTCCAGCGACGATCGTCGAGCTGCGCTGGGCGTTTACTACATAGCATCTATGTAAGTCTTTATCCACGGGTACCTCTTGAGTTGTGATATCTAACATGGATATGTTAGACGATGCAGTATCCTCGGGAAACTTTCTGGACTCGAGTACACGCCGCGTCTCGACGAATGCACTCGACAATTGCTGCAGGATCAAGAATATCCAACCGACTTACTCTTAGTCAATCTCGTACAGATACGGCAAATCGCGATCGAGGTGAACGATGCTTTTGAGAGTACGGGCGATACACTCGGCGACAAAACTTCTGGGAGCGTTCGCGCAATAGTCGTTGCCTCGCTACGAAACGAGCTAGATACATTTACCAACTCCTTGCCAGAGCATCTTCAGTCAAATCGTAGGCTTTCCCTGCCACAATTACATTGCGTCGTCCGCTGACTCAAATACTTAGACCTCTTACGTAGCCATTGTGCTGCTGTTCGCATACGCCTACTGGAGCCTGTTAACCACGGCAATAGACATGATCCTCTTGAACCTACGCACCTGAGATGTCGCGCAATGTGGGATTGCCTGGAGAGCACCCAAGCCCTCATCGACGCATTCCTCTTGATCCCGATCGAATCCTATCCCTCCCTCACCTTCGTCTCAATTCTCCATCTCGCCCTCGCAATCATAAAAGCCTTCAGATTACTCTGCGTGGAAGATCAAGCCTGGGACCTGCACACTGCCCAGACCATGTACAACCTCCCAGACATCCTGCAGAGGCTGAGCAAGCTGTTTGAGGAAGCCAGTCGCATTGGTAGACCACGGTGTGGTATATAATGGCTAATGGCAGACCCCTGTTCTGCGAGTATGCTGAATCGTACAAAGGGATTGAGCATTGGTACATGTCCAAGGTGGGCATGGCTCATTCAGACTTGATGGACTCGGTTGTTGCACATGATGGAGATCAGTATAAGAGCTTTGATTTTTGGAATCAGCTATCTGATCTGACGTATGGACTTGGGCCCTAGAATTAGGGTTATTCTTAGTTTGCTCGAGGAATAATACCAAGATGACTTGGGTCTCAAAGATTGGCAAGAATCTTCTGAGTAGGCTCTGGCCGGCTCGGCTTGCATTGCTGTTCCCCAATTCCAACCCATGAATTAATTGCACAAAGTAGTGAAAACCATTGCAGATTCTTTCTCGGCGGTTCTTGCGAGTCATCAGCTTCACAGTAAGATGGAGATGACAGCAGTCGTCACGGTAGGCGGGCCTCACGAGAAGCTGGCGAGGGTGGGCGACGCTCACGAGAGAACCAAAGTTTCGGGGAGGATTTTAGACCTTCAAGGCGTTCTCCCCAACGACGCTGTTGCAGATAAGGCGAGGTTGCATATCATGGTTTGACACCGCGTGGTCAACGACGCATGGGGCCATGGGTATCTAGGCAGCACTTGCGGTGGCTGTCGACGGCTGACTACGGAAGATGAAAAGAGGATCAATGTGAATCCTCTTGGGGTTTGGCCAAGAAACTGCGGAAAAAGGGTGATGTCCTAGGATGTGAAATGAGAATAGCGTCATGTATCTATCCCCTGGATGCTACCAATGATGGGCCGGGCCGCCGGGCGATGCCACCTTCCGTCTATCTAATTCCGTCTCCCCATGGGGAATTCCTGTTCGGCAATTCATCGAAGGCTGCATAGAAATTTTTTAGAACTTTTAGAGTTGTAAACGCCATCGTCCCGAGGAAACCGGTGTAAGTTCCAAGTCACGTGTGACCTCATCTCAACAACATGTTCACTGGCAGGATCACTACAGACCACCATCATATGAGTTCTGTGCGGTAAAACCTAGTAATAGCGTGAAGACTCACTGGGGGGTCATGTCCACCCACAGTGGTAATCGAAGTGGTTTTGTTGGGGACTTCTCGTGAGAATTTCATCTTGCATCGTCAAATCCACTCGGCCGAGAAATTTCATTTTGGAGAGGGTGTTTCGGGCGAAAGGTGCGGCTGATGTCTTGACAGCGCATATGGACTGACTCACATGAGCCTACGCACGGACATGCATGCCATAATGAAGGACCGCTTTCTGGGGTGAAGGAATTCGCGCTGATGGCAGTCGTCCGCCATTGCTTGATAGGGACCGGACCATGGAATTAGCGATGAGACACGTCAATTCATCTAATAAACTATCAATAAATTAAAAAAATGAAGTTGGCCATCTCATCAGCCCAAAAAATTACGTTCCCATCATTTTTCCTGGCTTCAATTTCAAATCCTCGATGCGTAGGTGCTTCGGCTTCCCACAGCGGTCATTTTCATCCCGACACTGGGGGAGGGGGCAGGCAACCATGAGTCCAAGCCCCTCGCTCTCAATGTTTGAACTGATCTTCTCTTGACTTCACTCTAATTCTCAAATCCCCCGATGGGCGCCCCCCCTTCGGTGGGATGTCAAGGCCTCTCTGTCCGCCTCACTGTTTGCCTCTTCTTCACGTGAGTTCTTTGGCCAATAATATGCCATAAAGCTTTGGCTTTACGGGAACATCCTGTATTGGATTTACTTATTATCAGCACACGCAAATATCTCAAAAAAACTCTCCATTCATGGCACCTCCCCGACACCCCCTCCGACACCCCCTCAGATGATTACGACACCATGTGTCAAATCTAATACTGCACTCTGTAGTCCTACTACCTCACAATGGCCTCCGAGTCTTTCAGATCAGTGAGGTTTCTGGCGGAAATGGAATTGTAGAGTGTCTCGTCCGCGAGTCTCGCTCTCCTAATCCCTCAGGCTACCCGGGGAACCTGTGACTGATTTGGCCCATTGCTTCCATGTGACAAGTAGGAACTGAAGCACCCAGGCACATGGATTCGGGGAGCTGTGAGGGCTCTTTTGGATTCGGTGGATCTTGGTCGAAGCATGCACCCAAATCTCAGTTCCTATCACACGAACCAACCACACCCATAATGCTCAATTGGGGCCAAGAATAGAACCAGATGAAATTTGAAACCATTGTTGTGCTCTCTTAATCCAAATTGACCATTACCACTTGGTTCTTTGTTTTCTGTGAACAGATGGGATGAACAATGGGCGAGGAAGCGGTGCGTGCTGCTTCCTTGGACGAGGACGTGTAAAGCTTCTTCTCCCCAAGAGTCATATTCTGCTCACGAAGATTAACCTCGCTGCGCCATGTTGGATTATGATGTTCTGCATCCCCGAATTCTACCCCTCTTCTAAATGACTTCCCCGTGGCGTCTCCTCAACACCGTCAAACTTCAGATCCTATCTGGTCATGCCCCTTCTGCCTCTTCATTGATCTCAACAAAGTAAAATGGAATCCAGACATATAATCCCCCTGACCCCGGGGATTCTGATGTTTTGCTTCTCTTCTCTTTACCATCAGAAATCTCGATTACGACCATCCAGCTTTCTGATATTTAAACCACTCAACTTCTACCATCCACTTCACTCAAGTTCTGATATTCAGATCACTCGACTTCTGATATCCAGATCACCCAACTTCTACTATCAACTTTACTCGACTTCTGATATCAAAACAACTCAACCTTCGGATATCCAGATCACTTCTCTATCTGGTATCTACTTTACTTCACTTCTGATATCTAGATCACTCAAGTATCTGATATCAAGACAACTCGACCTTCTCAACCTCAACTACTCTCTGACATCAGAGCAACACCTCTCCTCTTCTTCTTCAACTTCCCCCTCTGAAGAAATGGACTCCCAACCTTATTGTGGCCGCTTCGACGTTATGCAGAACGGCCGACCAGTCTCCATCCTCAACCCCGTCCAACCAGAAGGACGTGACCCCTGGGCCGAAAGGGACAACGGCCTTTTTGTCTTGGCCGACGTCGCCGTCGCAAGGGGGGACGCCGCGGTGATGGCTGGGAGAAGGGGGGCCTACGACCCTTCTAACGACTCTTGGGTCCGGAGACGCTCGCAGGAATACCTCGACAAGCACTACCCCTTGGACGACAGTCCACCCGGGACTCCTTCCCCTCAATCGAGGAGTCTTTTTGGTTGTCCCTCCGAGCGCCCCAATAGGGGTCGTTATTCTTTGGGTTCCCCTCGCCGTCGTTCCGCGCCCGTTCCTGCCCCTGCCCCCGCTCCCGATGCCGCTCCCGCTCCCGCCTCCGCCCCCGTCGTTCGACGGGCCCGTCCACGCATGGTTGAATGTGGCGTCAACGGCTGCGTCCGCATGTTCTCGTCAAAGAACATTGCGGACCACCGGAAGACCCACATTCTGGAGGCTGCTGGTGGCTCTGAGCCAGCTCGCCAACCGTGCAAGCCATGCGCTCGCAATGGCAAGGCTTGCATGGTGAGCAGCAGCCCAACCAGCGTGGCGGTGAACACCTACTCCTGCCTGGCCTGCCTCAAGTCCCATCGGGGATGCAGCCACAAGGAGCATGGTCGAGCCCAGCCCCGACCTCGACGACACCCTGCTCTTGATTCTCCTTCTCATTAAGGGGATGCCTCATGAGTTTTTGTCGATGGTTTAATCTTGCGTGGGAGTTTGGGTGTTGGGGTCCAAAAGTTTTGGTGTTGGTTGACTGAGTGATGGTAATTCCACTCGAAGAAAAAGTTATTGGTTTCATTCTTGGTTTTGTTTTTAGTTTGGAGTTGAGGTTTATTGATGGACGAATTGAGTCTTTTGGGAAGATAGTTTGGTTATTGGTTATCAGATGTTGTTACTTCTGCATTACTTTCGACTTGTTATTAGGAATAGAGGTTCCTCATTAGAGCTGATTCTTAGAAGGCACCCAAATTGGGCACGCTTCCTGTGTTGATGCAAGTTAGTTCATTTTTGAAAAATCAGTTCTCACTCTTGTCCTCTCATAAACCTGTGCCTTGTTGCGTCGACTTTTATCTGTGACCTCTATCTCCCATGCCTCTTTCCTCCCAAAGGCTGCAAGAATTGGAAGTGGACATGTTTTAGTCTATTCTACTACGTCAGTTTCCCGAAAATGCTCTTGTCTCTCTGTTCGTTTAAGATGGGTCCCTTTTTGGTCGTGAATCTTGGTCTGCTTTCACTTGACGGCATGTCCGTGACACAATCAGAAACACCTGGATGGCCATCGTCAAGAGGCCACATTCCGCAGTGGAAAAGGCAAAGTTCTCATCTTCATAGATCAAGTTCCATATCCTAGACTAACTTGATGCTCTGACGCGCGAATTCTGGTCGGGTCATCTTCGTCATGCTGCCTCGCGCGTTTGAAATTCCTTCTTGCTCACCATTAGATCCCAGCTAAAATGCCAGCCCTTTGAGCAGCCAAACAGCAACTATCGATACACGCTAGGAAAGAAGAGTAGCTAAGTAAGAGCAAATCCTTATTTTTAATTTGATGATGTGCTCTTTCTTCACAAGCTCATGAAGCTTTTGCGAGCCGCTGATATGGAATCTTGTTTTTCCAAGCACCCAAATGGCCGCCTGGCACCTTATGTTTGCAGCTTGCCATAATGAAATATGTTTTTGAATAATCAAACTGTATGAGTCCTTTATGCACAACTCACCTAACTGGATTTCTTTTGATCCAAGACAGGTTGTTGGGTATCAGTACGGAGGAGGTAGGAGGAGGATTGGACTCTGGCTAAGTGTGCCTGATGTGCGACCGTACCCCATACCGACAGCGTGCACACCTCATGTGACTGGAATCATGGCATTTCCGATGAGGGTCAGCCTACAAATGAATAACTTAATAAAAAGCACCGCACAGAAAATCCTGCTCCTGTCTTCTTGCTCATCATAGAAATATGAGCGAGTGTTCATCATCAACATCCACCGTCGTTCCCACTTTTGCCCACCATTCCCAAAGTGCAACCGTAGTGGCGCGGCAATCCCTCACTGTTCCCCGCAACATGTGGAAGCCCCCCGGAAGCCGCCCGAAGCCGGATTGTAACATCAGATCATGCAATTCATCGGGCATGGCAATGGCAAAGATGACCAAGTCTGACAGAAATGCGTGGGTGCCGAGGTCCCGGTCGCCGCTCTCGCTCGATCCGAACACACGTTCTTTGAATGATACATGGGCCGACAGACAGATCTCGTGTTTTACTCACCCCCGGTCGAGACCCAATCCAAGGCATGAATAAGGCTGATTTCTTTGGGGGTCGTCATCTTTAAAGGACCAATTCCCCCCACTGTGTCAGGTGCTTGATCGCCACATTCGCCAAAAGGTTAACAGAACGTCACTTCTGCACCATAGCCGAGGACCCGAAGAACTAGGGAAACACCAAAAAAGCAAACACCAAAGAAACTACTACGTCCGAATAGACAGACACACCTGAAATCATGTGCATCGTTCTATTCACTACCGCGCATCCTGATTATGCGCTGATCGCCATCGACAATCGGGATGAGTACATCCTCCGCCCAACTTCACGGCCGAGCTGGTGGACCCACGCCACGTCTGGCCGTCCCGTCTTGTCTGCGCGAGACCTTCAGCGAGCGGAAAAGGGAACGTGGATGGGAATCACCAAGGATGGTCTTTTGGCCGTGCTCACCAACTATCGCGAGACCAACATCGAGGATGTGAAGCACCCCATCCACGCCGTCAAGAGCCGAGGCGGTATGGTTACCGCCTGGCTGGGAGCCCCACCTGAGGAGAGCATCAAGGACAGCGTCCACGATCTGGTCAAGAACGACGGCGTCAAGGGCGTCGGAGGCTTCTCCATGGTGTGCGGAAAGCTGAGGAAGAGGAGCGAGGGCATTGCCATCGTCAGTAACCGGGCGGGCAACGTCGAGGAGGTGCCCATTGTGGGCAAGGAGCGCGGTGAGATCTGGGGCTTGAGCAACACGGCTTTCGACGACACAGGGAAGCGGGACGAGTGGCCCAAGATTGCCGACGGCAAGAGAATGTTGCGGGAAGCCATCGATGAAGCCGTCTCCAAGGGATCGAGCGAGGATGACTTTATCGCCAGCCTCTTTACTATTCTTGACAGCGACACGCTGCCGCAGAACGAGAATGCCAGTCTCGTCGAGTACATCAGCCAACTCAAGCACAGCATCTTTATCCCACTTATCGGTGACGAAAAACATCGGAAAGCGATGGAGGAGGCCATGTCAAAGGGAGCTGGCGAGTGGGCGTCCGACGACCAAACGGCAGCAGAGGAGCTCATGGTCGAAGGCCGACCGGACCCCTCCACCAGCACCATCATGGGTTTCGAGACGGGAATGTACGGCACACAGCGGCAGACCGTCGTTTTGGTCGACTGGGAAGGAAAGGTGACGCTGGTCGAGAGGGCGCTCTGGGACGGCAACGGCCACGCTGTTCCTCGCGGCGAGGGCGACCTCAAGTTTGAGTTTACGATAGACGGATGGGAGAATGAGGCGTGCAACGGCAATGCAGTCAACGGGGAGACCAACGGACAAATCTAAAATGGATTCACTAGAGTCGGTTTTCGTGGAATCGGGGGCGGCGATAGACATGGCGGCCTGGCACTCGATGTAGAGGTTATCACACGGAATTAACGAGGCAACGATTGTTTTATCATGACATCCAATGGAAACGACGGATAGAAATCTGATAGGTAGCATTTGAGCAGTAAGAAGGAGACGACGCTATTTGTCGCTCCTTCCTCATTTTTTTCGTTGCTGGTGCTGGGACCGTTTTTGAGTGTCCGCCAGCTGGCAAACCTCCTCGCACTGCCAACCATCGACGACAACAACAAACAATAACAAAACCAACCACGACGGAAAAAATCTCCAGAAAAACATTGCCAAAATATCCCATCTGCGCCCATCACGATCAGCCCTCGACTCGCGAGTTGTAGATGCTTTCGAGCATCATGGTCAACGCCTCTCACAAGCCGGAGCTCAACTAGAACTTGGCCGACCATTTCCGCCGCTGCATTGAACACTCTTCGGTCGCAGTCACCTGCATCGCCTGCGTTGCCTTGGACTTTTTATTTCGGATCGGTTCGAGAATTGTTAGCACTGCATCTCCGAGCAAGAGACGCTTGCGGAAACAGCGCCGAGACGTTGCCGGGTTGGGTGATCGCATGCGGATGGCCTCGCGGCTGCTCCTCGTGGTTGGTGGCACTGTCTTGGGTGCGCTCCCTGTGCTGGCTCGTGTTGTCAACTTTCAGGTCGTCGATTAGTTGAGACGGCTGCTTCTGCTTGTTGACTAGGTCTCTCGACAACTAAGAGATCGTCTCAGCGCCATCCCGCAACTGGAGCTCAGCTAGATTGTCAACAAGTCGACTCGATATTCCACGTCCAACGCCATGGAGTCCTTTCGAGCTGGACTAGAGAGCAGAATGGCATCTCGACCACGACTGTCAACACCGGCCAAAGTCCTGGTCAGAGTCAAGAAGAAGCGCCCGACCATCTCGGCACCAATTGGCCCCATCAAGAACTCCCGCGGCCCCGACCTCACTCGCAGCGAGAACTTTATGATCGTCCCCGGTATCAAGGACTGCACCTCCGACGAGATCTTCTGCGAAAACGACGACGTCGAAGCGAAAAAGGCTGCGAGACGCATCTCGGCTGGCTTCTCTGACCACGGGTCCCTGGCCAGTCCCCCGACGGTTGCCAAGTCGGCCTTCAACGCCACGAGGACATCCAGAATCCCTTCATCGAAGAACTCTCCCCCAAGTCTTTTATCTTTGCGACAGACTTCCAATGGCTCGTTGATGACAAGCTCGAGCTACAGCGGCTTCCCGAGTCTCGAGGCGATCGTCCAGGATGAGAACGTCCCTCCTCTGGGCCACGAGGACTCGCTTCCCTTGAAGGAGAACCCCAAGCCGGCAAAGAGTCGCCTCCCCAAGTCTCGGACTATGAATGCTCTGAGCGAGCTCAAGAACTCCATCTCCAAGCCGTCATTGAACGCAAAACCGGCCGGTATTCGTCCCCCCCGGTGACCAATCCCGTCAAGTGTCTTCATCATCGTCCATGTCGATCAAAATCTTCACCTCGAGCTCCTCACGTCTTCGCTTGCCACGACCCTCCTTGACGCCTCTCTCCCGCCGATCCAGCGGCTCGAGCACTCTTGAGAACCAGGAACCCCCTGATCCTCGAAAGGTTAGCACGGCGCAGCCATCAGAGTACTGGTCTGGTCGCTTCGTTTCCCTCAACGATCGTTTCGCAGCCGAAGAATTTGAGAAAGACATGGCAGCTTTGCCCTTTTTGCCTCCCTCTGAGCCTCCTCAGAAGCAAACCATCAAGCCTGACCGTGCTGCTGCCAACTTTCGACCAACTCACCTCTCGCACTCCACAACTACATCGGCGCTGACTGCTTTGACGTCGTCAAAGCCAGAGGAATCTCTCGAAGATGATGAAGACGCTCGATGTATCCGAATTTTCCGACACCTTGACTGCCTCTGCTCGACGAATGAGGCTCATCGGTCGCTGCGAGATTGGCAGCAAACATATGCCCGTCGGATGGGGAAGCCCGGACTGCTTCCCAAAGGAGGTCGAATGGAAGACCAGACCCTCATGGGAAAGATTCTCGGTAACCTACCTCGAAAGAACGATAGACGAGTCTTGTCTGCGATGCGCGAGGCTCCGAATGTGCAGGGTGCGAGAAAGCCCAACGCTATTCCTACTGCTACTGTCGCAGGGCGCAAGAAGAGGTTGACCATCCACTGAATGGTCATTGTTAGGGTACAACTTGATTGTTGAATCAGCCAGCCCGTCTGTTTACGGGCCTGTTTTTGTTTGGACTAAAGAGGGAATTGTCGCAAGACATGCATGAATGGTTTATCATCCAATGTGGGAAGGATTGAGCCGGCATTAGGCGTTTTGGTTTGTTTTTTCATCGACTCGTTTGTTATCATTTGCGAGGCGTTGGGGTGTGTATGTGATTGTTTGACTGTCAGTGGATGAGATATATACCTTGGACGAGTTCACGAGGGATGGAATAGGGGGAGGTTGTATCAATAGGTAGACATAGACCTTGTAGAGTGCAGAAGACGCTCTCATCGGCTGTTAAGAAGCCAATTAATAATGACCTTATTGGGTTGTATATCGGCATGTGTCATGTCTGTGATGGATGGCTCTTCAGCTAGGTAGGCTATGGCATGCTTCACTTGACGAGCTTCAAACCGCAGCTATTATGAATGCTTGGAGATTGACAGTCTAGCGGTATACATACACCAACCTGACCCAATGAAATACTGGCATGACAACCCCAAAGCCATACTGTTGTGTACCAATACTCCCTCCTTTTTTTGTGTGGTGCCCTGATCCTGGAAACGCAATCTTGGAGAGTTCATTCTAGATCTCCATACCAACGCCTTGAACTCCAATGCTGTTGATCACCGCCCCCTCCCATCGTGTATGAATCTGTTTTTCGATATCCCGATACATTTCTCACAATGAATCTACTCGGCCTTCTTGCGAATACGAAGGTAATCACGAATCTGCTCGTGCTTGCTCGCAAAGAACATGCCCTTGACGTCGTTGCGCCAGACTAAAACGCCCACCTCCTCAGCAAAGCCAGCGACGGCCATGTACTCCTTGTGATCCTCGAAATCCTTGAACAAGAAGCCGCTCGTCGTCTTCATGCGCTCGTTCTCGAGCTGCCATAGGCGGATCTGGTCGACTACCGTCGGGGGTAGGACGGGTTTGTTGTTGAGCGCGGCGGTGCGGTGCATCTGGTCGTGCGCGTGGGCAGCCAGGTATGAGATGATCTGGTCGGCCGTGATGCCAAAGTTGATGGCTTGGCGGATTGACTGGCGCGAGAGGCGGCCGGCGACCATGTCTGGGAAGCGCATCGAGAGCTTTGAGAAGAGGGCCAGAACGGCGATCTGGAGGGTCGACTGGGTGTAGGCATAGATGCGGTAGTTTGTCTCGATAATGACACTGCCACGCTGCTCCTGGCCAGAACCTGTCGTGCTGCCACCAGATCCACCGGATTGGCCTGGCTGGAGGGCGGCTGCTGTGGCGGCAGCTACACCGTCGCTAATGCTACGCAAGCTGTTGCCACTCGAAGTGAGGGTCGTTGCCAGACGGGTCGGGAAGAACATGGAGCGCTTGTGGTTAGGAATGTAGATGAGGCCAAAGTCGACAAGAGACGGAAGCATGTTTTTACGCTGCTCGGTCAGCGCGTTTGTGTCGTAGGCGCGGCCTAGCTCCATGCTGGCGAGAACAAAGAGAAAGGACAGCATGTCGGTGGCCTCGAGACCAGCGCCCTTGTTAACGTCCATGGCCTCGAGCCAGAGAAGAAGCAGCGTCCAGACCTGGGCGTTGGCCTCTTGTAGCAAAAAGGTAAACCCAGCCTGCGTAATGCCCACCATGCCGTTGGGTTTGCGGTCGACCAGACGGCCCGCGATGAGGAGTTCCTTCACACTCTTATTAGGTCCGGAAACGTCACCCGCGCTCTTGTACCCGACACTGGACACGACAAAGTGTAGAATATCCTCCCATTTCCTCCTAGCGTAGCGGTCGAGGAAGATGATGTCGATCTCGGGGGGACCTGGAGGTTCGAGGGCACACCAAACGAGTTGTGGGTGCCACCTCCAGAGAGGGCGAGTCGAAGCGAAGTCTTGAAGTTGGCAGTCAGCTGCATCTCCTGCGGCCTTTCTTTCGAGGGCGCCGTGATCTGGACGATGTAGAGGACGCGCAGGATGGAAAGGGCCTGGTCCTTTTGTCGCTTGGCGCTCGGCTTGACCCAGTCGTCGAGGTCGGTGAGGAGGATCGGCTTCGGGGAGTAGAGGATGCGCATGACAAAGGTTTTTGCTATCCCAAGGAAAAGCCCGAGTTAGTGACTTGCGCTCAGCGAACTGGGCATCAGAGGAGACACACCCAGGTGCGGTAGCATGCGGCGGAAGATGGCAAAGGCTGTCGAGGGCTGCTGGTACAGCTTCCTGAACGTGGTACCAGGGAGCTTCTCCAGGTACTCGGCCAGCTGGAGTGATGGCGCTGGGCTGACTGACATGTTGGGCGACGGGGTGGACGCGGCGCAATCAGTCAGTCAGGGTTGTCGTGGGGTGCTATCTCATGATAGATGGACGTTGAGACGGTGAAGAAATTTCGATGATCGTCGGGCGCGGACTGATATGGGGGTGACGCTCGAGATAGGTTCCACGGTCAAGAGGTAATGGGGCGTCTGTCGGAGAGCACGTGTGCTTTGAGCTTCTCGTGTCCACGGTTAGAAAAGTTGAGATCGATCTCGAACTTCACGCTGGTGTTGAGCACGAGCTCTCCAGGCACCAAGGCCATTTAGGGCTTAGCGTGGATAGATAGTTAGCTATCGGCAAAAGCCCGGCTAATTACGTCACCTGTCTGCCCTGACGTCCACTGTCGGCTCTCATCAGTTCAACCAGTCCGAACCTACAACACGAGGTGGTGAGAACGCCTGCAAACAGCGTGAGGCTCTGTCAGCTCCCAGGGCTTCTCGAATGTCTTATGGCCTGAGTCCCTGTCGGCATGGAACACCAAATACGGCTAGTTCACTGGTGATGATGCCCACCCCTACGATCACACACCATCGGGAAGCCTCCCGAGATTGTTGCCCAATACGGCATGTCTGCACGATCGACATCGCTCACCCCCTGTCGTCTCATGCTCAACACCAAACCCACATAAACCTACAAGAATCCTGCCTCGGACGCCCTTCGAGGTCATCTCATCCTTGGCTTCTTGATCTTGATTGACCCTTGGTCCCGGGTCGTGCGACGCGTACCCGCACTGCGTCATTTCAGACCTGCGGAATTAGACTCTAGACACTGACTGCTTAATTTGGCAACCTGAAGCTGCCATCTTGGCGAGGCTGTAAGCTGAGCCCGGTAGGTCCGAGGTGTCGGGGCTCAGCTGAAGTGGGCCGGCGAATTGTTCAAACCCCAGACGGTGTGATATGCCAAGTCTGGGGCTTGCTAGTCCATGACAAAAGCCACGGGAAGCATTCAGGCTTGCTCCTGCATTGCTGGGCCCTGCGTTGTACTTCGTGCCGTGCTGAAGCTGAAGCTGAAGTGTATGACTCAACGGCCTCTTTCCATCACAAGTGTGCCGACATCACCGGAAGCTGCCAGTGTAGATGAGATGACAAGTTTATGCCGGTCCGATTGTTAGCCAAAACCTTCCGTTCTAGTCTTACAGTATGCGATAAGATATTAGGCTCTACTGTCCTAGCCTTGCTAGTTCACTCTATGGATTAGTGAGATTCTCTCTAAGCTATGGTATCATTCGGACGAGATAAACACGAAAGACTCCGATGAGCGTTATTGTGATAGGTCACTGAGCGTGGGGGGAACGGTGGTAAACCCTTGCCGTAGGTAACCTAGACCAAGGCTCCCCAGGTTCTTGTCTTGGCCTGGGGATAAGAAGGACGAAGGTACTATTTCGGACAAAGCGGTTCACTAGTGGGGCCAACTGAGCTGGGTGTCATCTGGTGAAGGGTAACTCAGTTGGACACATAGTCTATCTATGTTGAACCGGTCTTTAGGTCTTCAACTGCCAGCGACGTGGCGAATTGTGGGTTGGTCCTATTAACTCGTGGAAATTACCTTCTGGCAACTCAAGTTGCCTTTATCCATATTCGAGTCTGATGATTTTATTCTGCTGCGAGCATTAATTTCTCTTTCACCTGTGAAGCGACCTTCTTCGTCCGATATCACAACTATCAATGCATAAGGGGGCCAAATACATAGCCCGTCAAGTTTAGATACCCAAAGGCTAGAAGAGGGCATTGCGGCTACACCAACGAGTTGATTATATTCTAATCATTACCTCTTTGCGCAGTCGAGAGTTTCGGGCTGTTGAGAATTGACATAACTAGTTCAACTGAGATCAAAGCCCACCACACACTAGCGCACACCTATCTCGTTGCGGCTAACCCAAGACTGGGGTAACAAGCAACTATCTATGTGTTTCGAAACTGATTTAGAGACTAAAAAGAGAGGAGCTAGATGTTGTATCTGAAAAAAATCTATTTCACAATATTCAATGTGGCTGAAGCTGGGATGGCCATAACAACTCAACTTGTAACCAATGCCAATTCCAAACGCACAGTTGACATGACTGGATTGAAACAATAAGTAGCGATTAGGATACATCATGATACTCTACATGCGCAAGTGAGTCAACACGTGACAGGGATTTTGAGTCTTCAGGAGAAACCAACGTTCCTTATGATCTGACCCCCCTGCGAAGGCTGTTAAGGTAGTAGCCGAGACGAATAATTGTAACAGATACGAATTATCCCATTTAACGGTTGGCCGTGTGCGCGTTCCCTCGGTTAAGCTCCATACTAACAGCTGGTACCCCAGACGCCCCCCGTCCGGGGTAGATGCTCTGTCGTCCGTCACGACACTGCGTGTGTTGGTTGGCAGCAAGCAAGTGGAGGCGACATATGCGGCCAGGTAACCCAACGGTTCCATAGACAACCTTGCCCGTCATGCCAGCCACCCCACAAATGAGGGAATACAACTGTGACTGAGACAACTGCAAGGATGGCTGGGTCCAAATCAGCAGGAACTTGCAGACAACAGGTGAGGAGTCCTGCCATGTATTCTCTGGTAGCAAGGTTGTCCCGCCTTTGCCGCCGGTTTTTAAAAAGGGCTCAACAGGCCAACTGCAGAAAACCCTCAGCGTGAACCCCTTCAAATCACTGAAGTCAAAACATGTCTGGTCATAGCAGCCCCAAGTCGCGAGCTGCAGGATCGCCCCGGGTGAGCAGATCATTGAGGCTGACGACAATCTGCAGTATGAGGAGGATGGCGACTCGGCTCTCGGACAGGACGCCAACAGCTCCACTGCCTCCATCACTTCCAGCATCCTCCACTACCGAACCATACACGGGAGAACCTATCACAGCGAGAGGGGAAACGCGTCCTACTGGTATTTGGACCTTGGTTTCGTTGTCGAGAGTTGAAGCTGATTGGTGGCAGGGGATCCAACGATGAAGCGCAGAGTGAGGCCATGGACATCGCGTGAGCAGAATGACGATCAATTGATCGCGAGACAACGTTAACGGGTCACAGCCATCACATGTTCACCTTGTGCAAGGATGGAAAAATGCATCTTGCGCCTCTGAAGCCTGACATTCAGGTAACATATGTTTTTGTGTTGAGCACTCTTGATAACTAACCGGCCCACAGAAAGCTCTTGATGTTGGATGTGGAACCGGTAAGCACTAGTAATCGCATGATTTGATTCGGAACTAATGGGCCAACCTGTATAGGAATGTGGGCTATGTCAGTTACCCAATGATGACTCAAAGTACATCGACTAACTCCCTATAGCGACTTTGCAGACCAATATCCTGGCTGCGAGGTCATTGGCACCGACGTGTCGCCTATCCAGCCAGCATGGATCCCCCCGAATTTGAAATTGTAAGCACAGATGCCCTCTACTGAACCATGTCTTGCCCCTAGCTCACAGCCTTTCTTCAAGCGAGATCGAGGACTGCACTCAAGATTGGACTTTTGCCCCTAACACCTTTGACTATGTTCATATTCGGTACCTGATTGGCTGCATCCCGGATTGGAACCAGCTCTTCAAGGAGGCTTTCAAGGCCATCAAGCCCGGTGGATACCTAGAGAGTTTCGAAACGGCTCCTTACATCGAGAGTGACGACGGGACTGTCAAGAAGGACTCGGCGCTAGACCGCTGGGGAAATATCTTCATCGAGGCGTCTAAGAAGACAGGACGGACCTTCACTGTGCTGGACGAGGGTATCCAGAGAAAGGCCATGGAGGAAGCAGGCTTTGTCGACATCGAAGAATGGAACTTCAAGGTATATCTTGCTTGCTTTTAGCGTTTAAAAACTAACAAGAGGCTAGTGTCCAATCAACCCCTGGCCCAAGGACCCGAGACTCAAGGAGATTGGAGAGTTTGGACAGCTCTTTGGAACACAGGACACCGAGGGCTTCATTGTGTTTGTGGCTGACATGTTGGGATGGTCGAAGGAGGAGGTGCAGGTCTACATCGCCCTTGTTAGGAGGGAGCTTCGAAACACCAGGAACCACGCGTACTTCCGCCTCAGGTCTGTGTGGGGTCGCAAGCCGGAGGAGAAGTAGAGGAGCTTAGAAGTAAGGTGTGATGCTGGTGTTGGTTGGGCTTTGATGATAACGGTCTTTTCCAATGTACAAGCCTGTACAAGCTAAGTATTTTCCCCATAAGGCAGGATATGGGCCTCTGTAAATATGTATCTATGGCGACCATAGAGTTTCATAGGCAGCAGCCTACATAGTGAAGCCCCTTTCCTCAGGAGGATAATTGACTTTTTAGGTATAAAAGTAACGACGGTTTAAACGTGACGATCGCTTAATCAATTAGCGCATCAAGTTGAAACGGATAGTTTTAATAAAGTCCAAGTATGATAGTCTTAAGTCAAACTCAAGACGAAACATTTTCAAGAAAAGTCTCCGGTGATAAGGGGGCTGCTGTAAGGGCCATCCACTTTAGATCCCGTATGCCGGCAATAACTTGTGGCAGGATCAGTCCCTACCCCTGAACATTGCAAACCACCGGCTGTCCTACCGACATCCTGGAATCCACAGGGGACACTTATCATGCCTTGGTGCGTCTAGATACTGCAGCCTTGAAGGAGTCTCGGCGGGCGCCCACGGATTCCCTCCGCCCTGACTCCGAGCGGGATAAGAGGCGGAATTATCGTATCTCGGACGTTCAAGTTCGGAAGAACAGACCGCAAAGATCATGGTTAGGCCTTGTTCAGAGTGGACATCGGGTTAGCTTACGCGCCTCGAACCAACACTTGGCAAGCCCTCGGGCTGTCGGGGTTCTCCACGCCACTGAAGCTCCACCAGACGATCTTTGATAACCCAAGCTTTTAGTGGTTTCTGAGTGTAAGGGTAGCCCCTTGTTGGTGTTCACTTGCGCCATGATGACGTGGGACGATCACGTTTCGGTAATCTGGTTGATAGAGCGGGAGCTGTAATTCAATTCTATATGCGAGCTATTTGGGTATTTTCTTGAGCAATTGAAAACAAGCCAGGCATGACAAATAGGAAAAGCATAACGGGGTAGTCTCAAACCACCTCACAAGTTTAACCGGCAATCTACTGAAATATTCTTGACACTCAGGTGCTTAGCAGTTAGAAGATGGCATTGTCACCACAGTCAAAGACTCCACGGACTCCGCCTGCCTTGAAAAGGTCAAGCATCTCGGTTATCGAAGACCAAAGACCGGCGCCGTTGAGGAGCAGAGAGAAGAAACCAACGAGGAAGACATTGACAAGAGTAAAGGTGATCTGTTTCCATCCGCTAAAGTAGCGGCCCTTGTTCAAGTGGAACCATAGTAAGGCAGAGATGCCGTAGGTGAACCAGGCATAGGTGGTAGCCGAGCTGATGGACAGGATAGAGTCAAAGATAGGAATGACGTTGGAGATGAGGAAGGACAGAATCCAAAAGACAGTCGCGCAGCCGAGCCAGAGACCCCAGGCAAAGGAAGAGTTGCTCGTGACTTGGTCGGTCCTCTTGAGCCAGCGGAGGATCTGCACAAAGAAGTACTTGACGCCAATGTGGCCGTTTCCAAGACCGGCAGTCATGACAGCGGGGATAACAATGCCGTAGGCAACCTTAGCCGGAATGATGGGAGCAGAACCTAGTGCAGGGGAGGTGGTGTACTCGCCAGCGAGGCAGTAAATGGCGATGGCCAGGGTCAGATAGAAGGTGATGGAAATGGTGATGAGACCACTAAGGGCATAGGGGAAGTCCCTCACTGGGTTTCTCATTTCAGCCATGAAGGAAGGGAAGGTGATGTTGCCGGCAAAGGCAAAGACAATCTTCAGACAGGCGTTGAAGATGGTCCGGAAGCTTGGAGACGCGACGACAGTAATCTTGGCGTCCCATCCATCAGGCGCCTTTGCAGGGTCTGAGACTCCGAGGCTGATCATGACAACCAAGGCCGCAATGACGATGCTAATGACTGTCGGCACGCCGCTGTATGCAATGAACTTGGCCGTCCGGGGTACGCAGAGCAGGAAGCACGCGATGCAGGCGATTCCGATGAAGCCAACTGTGCAGGTTCCATGCTCACTCAGGGTGTTGAGGGCAACTGAGAGGGTGACGGCGGTAGAGGCACAAGTCATGAGGAGTTGGATAACGAGGCCAATGGCGGCGACAATCTCCCAGGGGCGTCCGCCCATGACTCGCACCATATCAATGACATTGACGCAGTGAGGATAGCGAGCGTGGAATTGGAGCAGCTCGTAACCAGTATATCCAGAGAGACAGCCGATCAAGATGATGGCGATAATGCCGGGGATAACACCCAAATCTCGTAGGGCACCAGGGAGGCCTAGAACACCTAGGCCAAACTGGTTGCACAAGAGGGCAAAGAGAGCATCCCAACGGCCCATGTTACGGAAGGACTGTCCATTTTCGCCGTCAAAGATGCCGCCGCTGGCCTCCTCATGTTTGCCGGCTTCAAAGTCGTGGGTGCCAGAGGTGTCGGTGTTGTTGCCGAGCTTCTCGTCCATGGAGGAGCCGTCCTTATCTTTGCGGGCGTCGACGATGGCCTTTGTTTCAGGGTTCTCGGAGGTATGCATGGTGGCGTTCGATAAGCTGTAGCAGGGTTGCAATGGGAGGGCTAGCTGCGAGTTGGTGATGTGCCGCGTTCTAGAAGGCGTCTAGACGCTGCAGGTGGCTTTGATGATCGAAGCTAAAGATGAAAGAATCAAAAGCTTGATGTTCAAAGAAGAAGGAGGAGATCTTGATGCTTCTGGTTTAGGAAACGAGAAAAGAACGGTTGATCAACTGTGGCTCCGAAGCATTTATATGCCCAGCCAAGAGTTTTTACGCAGCATTGGGCTTTGACAAGACATTGAAAAGCGCTCAACAATGGGTTCTGCCCAAGACTCTTCAGTTTCAAGGTTCACACGCATTGGCATGGGTTGTTTGGGTATTCTCTCATGGGAAAAGCATTCGATATCCACCTCCCGGGCTCCCCGTAAAAGGGCAGTACACGGCCACCCAGCGACGTCATAGCATGGAGAGAGACTGGAGAGCCAAGGAGTTTCGACCCCGAGTATCCCACCTTCCCCATGGGGCGTCCACAGTGGTGCTAGTTTCGCCAAGTAAGAGGAATTGGAGGTGGTGATAGATGATAGCGGCTACGCTAACCGTTGGTGTTGAGACCGTCGGGAGGACTCCCGACTTTGACAGGGGGAGTAAGTCCCACACGGGAGGGCTGCCGACGTTCGTGGGCTGATGATAAAGGACGAACTGCCTCCGCTTGCTTGGATCTGAGAGGAGCCAAGAGCCTTGGAACAAGTGTACGTAATTTACGCAGAACGGGGACCAGGCAGTGAATGGAACGGCAGAGAGGCAATGTCCTGATGGTGAGCTTACGGTTCACAGAGCAAGGGTGACTCCTTGTAAGACAACCATTTGCCGCTATTCAGCCTCAAGAAATCGGAACCATGCCGTGTGCCCACCAAGTCCACGAGTCAGCATAAAGCCTCACTCTTGTTTCGTCCCTAACTCGCCGCCGTGAGACCGCTGGACCACTTAATCATAGAACCGGCCAGTAAACCAGGTGCTTTCTCTCGCCACGGCCCCTCATCCCGGTGAAGCGTTGTTTATCTCTCAGACACCCTTCCAGAATGTCGTTGCCATTATGTAAAACATTCCGAGCTTTGCTAGATGTTTGGGATGGAGACGCCGACGTTGCGAGTCTTGGCGAGCTCAAGGATGGCGTTGCCGGCGGCGAGGTCCGTCACGCTGACCCCTATACCTTTGTACACGACAAAGCCCTCGCCAAGCCAAGACTCGAGAGACTCGGTGGACTTGTCCTCCCGCTTCCAGCTCAGAATCTCTCCCACCTGCATTATCTTTTCCGCCTTAAGTCCGCTCTGTATGACTTCTCCAGACTTGACGAGACACTCCTCCAAATCGTCGACGAGTATGCTGCCGCCTGTCCCGTGTGGGCTGTAAGAGTCGTCCCTCGAAGCAGCGTGTCGGAGCATCTCTGGATCCAGCTCGATCATGTCAGGCTGCCATGAGCCGATGGCTCCAACAAACGGAAGCCTGTTTCGGGATCCTTCGCCTAGGATGGACTTGAGTGAAAACAGGGGCGTCGTGGATCCAACCGTGCAGAAAACGGTATCAGCTGTTGAAAGGAGAGCCTCCAGCCGGTGCTCATAGTCTGATTGAGAAGGATCAAGGACGTTGAGAGTGGCTGAGGACTTCCAGTACTTCTGGTTCTCCTCTGTAACTTGCTCAACTAGCGTCTGAGCTCGAGCCGCAGATCGATTAACAATGGTGATATTCTTGATCTCGTCACCTCTAAGAGCCAGCGCGAGACGAGTATGCCAAAGGCCTTGTTTCCCAGCACCAAAAACAACAACTTCCTCCGTACAACGTCTCCACATCCACGGGATCAAGGCGCAGAGCGTAGTCCGGTATCCGGTAACCTCCCCGGCGTTGAGCAAGCCCGTGGGCCGGCCGCTCGCGTCACAGAGGGCCAGCACACCGTTTAGCGGGGGGTTGACCGTCTTCCCCATCAGCGTCCTTGACGGGGGCCGGGGTGACGACGATCTTTGTGCCCACGGCGTCTGGGGAGCTGAAGGTGCGGAAAAGCGTTTTTTTTTGTCCGGTTGGTCGGTTGACGAAATCTGGCGTGGGTTGATACTTGCTTTCCTCACCAACTGTGAATTCGATGAGTGAGTCTTCGAGGGCGTGCTGAAATTTGATGATGCCGTCCTTTGGAAGGCTGATGAGGAGTTCGTGCACGACGGAGTCGTTCAGCACCACCAAGTTGTTGGCCATTCTGAATGATCGGGTTGGAAGCCGACGTTCTTCACGCTGACTGTCGCTGTTGTTGAGAGAGTCGGTAAACCGTGGGCTGTTGTATATCAAAGCGATGACCCGAAAGTAATACCCCAGCAGAAAAGAAGTTGAAAGATTCAGGATGCAAAACATACGTTTATAGATATATAAACATGTGGCCAGCAAGGATCGGGAGTGACTGCCGGCCCCGGGAACCCCGCAAATCCCGGCCGAAACCTCCGAGCCCACGATCCCGGGATCGGGTCCCTTATCAAAGAAGCCCGTTCCCCAAATGGGAAGTTGGAGAAAACGCCCATTGTACCCCCCCGCGAAGAGACGTGCGGCTAAGCTAGACACCTCGAGTGCGGGGAAGCACGCCAGAAGTCTGATAAGATCGGCCATGGCGAATGGGAGTTTAGTCGATGCAGTTTCCAGAGGTCATGGGGGAGGGACGAGATTGTTGTTTTGCAGATATTGGGTGGCCTTCTAGACGTTTGTGGAGTTTTTGAACTACGGCTATCGTTACCGATGGTTTGACGGTATATCCGACTTTTGAGGGGGACTTGGGGGGTATAAGATGCCCTTGGCTGCTGGCCTTGGTATTGAGGGTTGAACCATAGACCCTGACTCTTCAACTCTTTCAACCTCTCTTTTATAACTCCCTCTTTTAGACAAAATGCCTTTCAAGCGTAGCTTCAACACTGTCGGTGTCCACTGTGGTGGCGAGGTCTGCGATGTCGTCGTCGGGGGCGTCCGCGACGTCCCCGGAAAGACCATGTACGAGAAAATGATGTACTTCTGGAAGAACGAGGATCACCTTCGAAACCTCCTCCTCAATGAGCCTCGAGGATGTTCCGCCATGTGCCACAACCTCGTCCTACCCCTTGCAACCCCGAAGCTGACTACGGCTTCATCATCATGGAACACGAAGATTACCCTCCTATGTCTGGAGCCAACACCGTCGCCACGGCCACTTGCCTCCTGGAAACTGGCATGGTCCCCATGCAAGAACCCGAGACGGTGGTTAAGCTAGACACTCCCGCCGGCCTCGTCACCGTGTATGCCGACTGCGAGAACGGCAAGTGCAAGAGCGTCCGGTTCCACAACGTCCCAGCCTTTGTCTTCGCCCTCGACAAGGAGGTGACGGTCCCCGGCCTCGGCGCCGTCAAGGTCGACATTGCCTATGGCGGTATGATCTACGTCCTTGTAGAGGCCGCTTCAGTGAACCTCAAGATTAAGAACACCAACGGCGCGCAGCTCGTCGAGGTTGGAGAGCGGATCAAGCGGGCTGTCGTGGAGCAGACGGAATGGGTCCACCCCGAGAACTCTAGCATCACGAGTATCACAGTCCTCGAGTTCACGGAACCTCTCGAAGCCTACAAGGACGGAAAGAGGGCCGTCAACACAGTCGTCGTTTCTCCTGGGCGTCTCGACCGAAGCCCCTGCGGCACCGGAACCTGCGCCCGACTTGCCGTCCTGCACGCGAGGGGAGAGCTGGCAGAGGGCGAGCCTTTGTACCATCGCAGTGTTATTGGAACAGAGTTTATCGGTAGGGTAGAGGGTACTACCAAGGTGGGAGACTACCCTGCTGTGTATCCCTCTGTCACAGGTAGTGCCTGGATCACGAGCTTTAAGCAGGTTGTGCTGGACTCTACGGATCCCTTTCCGGAGGGCTTCCGAGTTGGAGATGTGTGGCACCTGGACCCTGAGGAGTAGAAAAATTTTATTTGCAGCGCATAAAAGCAATTGATTCTTAGCCATTACCTCAGTACCACCGTCCCAGCCGATGACAAAAGATGGCGAGTGTTATACCGTCAGAGCCAGCCTCCGAGCAATTGACAGCCGTCAAACGCGCCTAATTGAAAGAAGGCAATATTCCAACCAGGCCTGCATCTTGCATCCCATCTAGGCTCCTGTACCAGGCCTCACAGACCAAGTCTCGGCGGTGTAAGTGAGATGTCCTGAACGCTCCAACCTTGCCGGGTTGACATAGACTCTCAACTGCACTGCAGCCTTCTCGACCTCATAGACGCGAAATACCACATAAATCTTGTCCTCGCTGTCTTGACACTCGTGAATCTACATCAATGGTCAGCGCAAGAGGGCGTGATTGGGTTGGATGACTTACCAATCTGTATTGACTCTTGCTCATGTAAAAAGGAGCTTCGCATGGTCCCGTCGTGGTTTTGACCTCTAGATAATACCTTGGCTTCTTGTTCTCCCAGATATCTCTCTCCAGGTACCCATTGTCGATCATCAACTCGGTCAGAGCGCCTTCGCTGTCGTTGTATTCGAGGTCTGAAGTCTCTCTGTGATTCCAGGGCTGAATGTCGGTATAGTCTGGATGCTCTGTGACATATTTCCGGATCGTGCTCCTCCAGTTTTGCAGGGAGAAGCCAGGGAGCCCAGGGCTCAGGTTCTTCAATAGCTCAAACACATAGAGTTCACCAGCGGCACCGATCTTTCTGTCACGCTCCTGCTGGGACGAAGACCGGAATGGCAAGAACTGGTCGACTCCATCATAGCTGCTATGGCCTGTAAGATCTGATAGGGCATTTGACATTCCAGTCATGTCGTATGCCCCCTGGGATGGAAGCCTGGGACTTCCCCGAGCAGCGGCTACAACCCGCTCCAGCAGGGCCTGATACTGGGCCGTCTCCTGGCCAACTAGGGCAGGTAAAGCAAGAATAGGTCGAATGGCCGGTTGGTGACTGGTGATGGCCAAATCACTTCTTGCTTCAATGTAGCTGACATCCTGAGTTAGGTCGGAGCCAGAGAATCGCCTTGACCTTGTCGGTTGGTGCCAAACTGTAAGGCCTGTAGCCACTTCTCGACTGACTGTGCTTGGGGTGAAGAAGGGCTCATGAATAACGTTTTGGCTGCCTGGCGTGGCAAGTCGTGACGAAACAGGGGTTTCCGGGCCAGGAGTCTCTTCAGCTTCCGTTTCGGCCAAGGCTGAGGTAGCAATCGGGTCCTCATCCGAAGAGCCAACAACGTCTCCGACAACGCGAGTCTCCTCAGCAATATGGGGTTCAATGGCCTGGGCTCCTTCAACATCCTTGGTCTCCTCGACCTCTTCGTAATCGTCCTCGAGTTCACCGTGAGCAATTCCCTCATCCTCCAAGATATCAGATAGAACAAAGCGATTGGAATTGAGCACGCTTGCTGTGATTCTAAGTCCTTTCTCGTCCAGTACTGCCCGGCTCCCGTCTAGAGGAGTCATGAGCCATCTAAAGAGACCCAAAGGAAGCTTCCTCGCGTAGCATGACTCTTTGCTCCTCTTGGAGCGAGGAACAAAGATGTTAAGCTGCCCTCCTCCCTCCTCGATGTGAAGATCGCTTTGGACTTTTTTTCGTAGGATCTTTCGTGGCCATCTTGGTTGATGTAGAGTGTTGCCGCAATCCCGTCGGTTTCGTAGACTTGTGCGTTCTTGAGAGTCTCGTAGAGGATATCGGCGCCCTGATTGAGTCGCGGACTGTTGTAGTGGTATGCAATGCTGTATCAGCGATTAGTTAGATGCTCATCAGGGGGTTAGTTGGTTTGGGAATTACCGGTACAGTGCATGCGCTCTGGGCTTGATGCTCCACGCAGGGGTAGAGAGAGGCTCCTCGCTAGCTCCCCGTATTCGAGAAACCTCGCGGACCGCCTCTGAAAGGTGTCTCATTCCCAACCCTAGCCAGTTAAGAGTAGGTCCAAGTCTTCGAACTTGATCAAGGTCAAAGTCCAACGTTTTCGCCATGGGCTTGAAGATGTCCCCCAGCTGGGTACGATCGATGATGGCAAACTCAGCCCTGGCTGTCTCAAGCTGGACATGACCGTCTGGGTACCGAACTGGGAAGATCCTTCTCCCAAGAAGTGTCTTTGGGTCTGGGGGCTGAGAGCCTGCCGAGATGTAGGAATTGAGGATCCAAATGTTGGGCTCAACCTGGTCTCGGGTGGTACCTGAGGACGAGCCCAAACGGTCAAAGCTCGCTGTAGACCAGCTCTACGCTGAGAGTCTTGACACCGAGGAAATTCACAAAGAATTTGTACAAATCCCTGTAATGAGGTTCGAGAATTGCCCACCCTGGGAGCTCGCTTTCGCTCGCCCACAGGCACTTGGCTACTTGGTGCCAGGCGCCATGCCCCCCTTTCTCGGCATAGATGAGGTTTTTGTTGACGAATACCGATCTGATCCATGTTAGGCAAGACCACATGTATAATAATCTAGGCTTACTCACTTGATATCCTCCTGGACCTTTGTGGGTAGGTTCTTGCTCATAGCGCTCAGCTGCTTGTATAGACCAGAGACAATTTCCAGCTCCGAATCCTCTTTGTCGCTCAAGTATTCCAGCTCACGCATGATATGAGAATAGTCACAGTCTGGTATCTCTAGAACGTCAACAAACAAGTTTGGCAGACTTGTAAATTCGACCAACAAGGCTTTCATGCGCGCTTTGAGGGGATGTCTGCTTCTCAAGCATGGAGGGGCTTCCCACAAGCAATCGGTCAGTGGAGCCCAGATACACTCCGTTCCGTTCATAGAGGGGACTATAATTAGCCTGTTCTCTTTGAAACAGGACCTAAGGAATGTCAGACATTGATCAAGGGTAAGAATGGGATACCACTGACTGAATGGCCTGCTTGCTAGAATCCTTGAACATGGTCTGGAGGTAATTGCCATGCATGACACTGTATAGCTCAAAAGCTCTTCGACAGTCGTCTTCCGTCGGAGATTTCACGGTGCTGAATGCAAGCAGAACCCTCAAGTAGAATGCAAGATCGACCGTACTTTTGATCCCAAGGCTGCCGGTCAGGGAAGCCCAATTCAGGCTGTATTCTTTCCGTTCTATCGGTTGTTCAAGTTGAAGGTACGGGAAGTCAGCTTTCCCTGTCAAGAACCTGTCGGACTGAAACAGGAGGTCTGGGAAAGGAAGGTATGTCTCTTCAAGTTCAAACGTTTGTCCCCCTTGACACAAGACCTTCATCTTTCTCAATTTCTGTTGAAGTTCAGCGCTTGTAATAATGGGATTCCTTTCCTGTGGCCAATGGTGAACCAGGAAAGCAACAAACTTTTCTGGTCTATGTTTTGAAACATAGTAGCAAGCCTGCGACAAATCGGCGGGCGATGAGTCCACGTTAGTGAGCCGCAATAGTCGCCGCACACCTATGATCTCGACAAGCCAGTCCCTCCAGGTGAGAGAGTCTTGTCGTGGGGGCTGTGGGACGTCTTGGAGATAAGATTCGTGTAAATAAACAACTTTAAAGCCCGGGGCTCCCTTGATGGAGTTATCGTCGCATACGATTGGTTTGAGAAGTTCTCTTGGGCCGAGCGGATTGTCATCTGGGAGGTAGACATCATGGTTGCCCGTCAACCAACGAAAGCTGTCATCCCCAATCAGGAAGATTGTGTCGTAGTCTGTCTTCTGGTGAACTCCGCTATCATGTGTAGAGTATAGAAACTTGAGCTGCTGTTCATAGAATCGTATTTTTCTTGAACCCTTCGCATACGACTTGTGCCGTTGGAAGACTCGTTCCCGAACACTATTGACACTGAGGGACACAACGCCGAGACATTCGAAGAGTTTACGCCGTTCCGGAAGAGCTGCTGCCGACGAATCAACAAGGCTGAATTCAAGGTCTTCGGGGATTGCGAGTCCTGCTGTGTCCGGGAAGAAGACCTTCTCCTCAGCTGTCGCGGCAAGCCAACGGCCATCTCGCAAATGAATGATGGGCAACTTCTCAATCATGGACCTTGTCGAGTCATGTTTCGTGTTTGCGTAACAATTATGAAGCAGATGGGCCACCTTCGTTTGTAGGTAGTCGTCAGAAACCCTAGCTTTGATCCAAGAATCTGCGGACTGGAGATCTTGGTCAACCATGCGAATGAAGTCTAGCCAATTAAAGTTGAACAACCCCAGATTTTCGAGAATAGCAAGACTAGAACGCCCATAGTGACGAGATATTCTGAGCTCCGGGGTAAGATCCCCGGAGCAGAAGATTGTTTTTTCCTCGTCAACGTACTGAGGACAAGGATTGGCAAGGCTGGTGATGAGGCGCAAAGGGCCTCCGCTGTCCGGCCGAATCAGTGGCGTTTCGCGAACTTTTGCTTCAATGTTTGTGACCAAGGCGGACCAAAAGTCAGTGTATGCTTTTTTTTCTCCCTGTCTGGAAGGAACTTCATCCAGGTATATTGAAGATTCTCGTGGTTGCAAAACCTCAAGGCCGCTTCGACAAAGGCCGAACAGATGCCGTCGCGGAGGCCAATGTTGCGCGCGGCAGTGGTGACGATGTGTTCTCGGCTGGCATTTGTCATAAAATCACTTTGGATCAAGAACTGCCCCCTTGGTTAGTTCAGCTCTATGACCAGGCCAGGAATCTTACCGAGAAGCCCGCGGGTTGGACAGGCAGGAATGCAAAGACTTCCTGCGACTCTATAACAGGCTCATGTTCGGGCGTCAGGGGAAACGCCAGTACGACTTCGGCAGTGGAGTACTCCTTCAATCGATCTTCTTCCTCCGAGTAGGTGCGATTCTCGTTTTTGGAAAGATTGTGTACTCGATGTTTGGTGACGTGATAAAGGGTCGAAGAACTCTCTGCGCTGTCGCTATCGTCTCGCGTCACTGTCTTGAGTATCCTGATGCTGCTATTGTCGGTCTCACTCTTGGAGAAGACAGTTGACGTCTTGCTTTCGTTTTCTTCGATGATGGTGCGAATCTCTTCCAGATTCCTCATAAATAGTAGAACATTTCCGTTGAGCTTGCGCAGTTGCTGGCGGATGCTGTCTCGCTGGGCTGAGATGCTCTGAGGGTCTCCCTCAGTATGGAGATACAGGGTCGTTCTGGTCATGTGCCGAGGAAGCTCTTCGGTAGGCTCCTGCCAAATTGGCGTTATCATCCCCAAGCCCCCATCTGACGGGCGATGCTGGAAGTAGAAGGAGTAGGGACCAGACTGGATATGCACCCTCCATGCCGCCATGAACACTGACTTGAAGCCGATGCCTTTTTCGCCGATGTACCCTTTGGTGGCCGACTTGGAGCTTTTGCCGATTGAGCAGATGGCTTCCAGGTTAGCTGGGGTGAAGCCATCTTCATTGCACTCAATGACCAACTGATCTTTCCTCAGGTGGAAAGAAACGTACGGACGACCTTCGGCGTGGAGAAAGTTGTTGTCTTCGGCATTCTGCAAGAGCTCAAACACAAACCGGGCCGTACTGCTATAAAGACTCTGTGCTAGCCTTAACGGAATGTTAGGAATGCGAACAATCGAACTGAATAATGATCTTCTTACGCCTTGATAGCCGGCTCCAGTTCGCCCTGGAGGCTGCTGATGGCTCTCTGGAACTTGGCACGGCCCGCTTCACTGAGCTCGTCCCAGTACTTTTCCTCGACGAAACCGTTTTTGCCGCCGAGCTCTGCGATGAAATCGCGAGCCCGAGCCGACTCTGACTGAGGTGTATCGTCTGACTCCATTGGTGTTGGGGGGAATAGCACCCGGTTAAGCGCAGGATCCGTAGAACAACACGACTTTGGGGACTTTGGGGGGTTCTGACTAGATAAATCACTCGTACTCTACAGTTTCAGAAATTTCTTGCATGCACCTCCGCCCAAGGATATGAGAAATCTCTCAAAAAGGGAAGCGGCAGCGACAACCCTGGTCATGTTGTTGGTTCTAAATCTTTATCCTGGAAGAAACGTTGGGTCTGGGTATCCAAGCGTTCTAATTTGGCTTCCATTTTGGGCATGTGAGGAGATAAACGTTCGATGGGGGTGGACATTGCCTGCCAGCCTGTAAGACAGCCATTGCCCGGGCTTTTATATGCTCGGCTCCGTGATTTGACCTTTACTCCGAGAATCGGGGATTGGATGAGCTTCAAGAGTCCTGGTTGGCGACGGGGTATCTAGAACGCACGCATCAACTTGGCAATTAATCAACCAATCTAGTCGTAGATTATATTTTTCGACTCTGTATCCTGTTATTGGCAAATGACTTTGTGTGTTAACACCAAGGCCCGTTCTCACGATCTAAACCTCGGTGGCCCACAAAGGGGAAATGACCGGCCTCGGATGCTACGGCACGGTGCAAGTTGTTAAATATCTGAGACGGCACCCATGTTGCTCCGATGAAACCCTGGCCCGCAAGCTGGATTTTAAACACGATGTCGATTCTGTTCCGTTCAAGAGGAGTGCGTGGTGGCTTCAAGCCCAGTTGATGTCGTCGCCTGCATGTTAAAGGTCGCCATCTAAGCTAGCCAATGCCAAGCCATCTTAACATGCCCTTGCCTGGAGGCTCGTCTCATTGCCTACCTACGTACCCTTCTCTGGGTTAACACCAAGGCAAGTGATAAAAATAACGAAGTGTTGAGAATCTGGGGAAAAGCCCAGCGTGATTACGTCAGTCTCGGCTCCGATGAGAAAAGCGGGTCGAGCAGTTCCGCGGGGACAACTCCGGGATCCGGGTATTCGAGGAGAAGCTATCTCGATAGTAGCCGAGTTGGAGTTTGCATCAAAAACATTGTAGAGCCGCTGTACCAGGGACATCTGAGCGTTGGACCTTGACCTTCCAGGGCGTTTTATAGACTTTGTCGCTGTGCTTGTCTGTCTCATCTGCTCTCGCAATGGCCAAGAAGCTCAACCCCACGCAGTTCACCAAGGCGGTGCGTATCCCTCATCGCAATCTCAGTCGCGTCATGTCCCTCGGGCCTCAATTGCTTTCCTCCTAGCGTTATTACCTCGTTAAACTCTAGAACTAACATTTCGTCTCATCTCAGGTGGTGCGCTCCTTCATGGCCGACTCTGGTCTTGAGCCTCGGTACGTGGCCTGAATATCATCACAAACTCAACCGGACATACAACTCCGACAACGGCACAAGACAAACTGCTAACGACAATAACTCCACAGGCTTCTCGGAAAGAATGTACGCATATCGCCATCACTCTGGAGCCACGGTCAATGCTGACATCCCCGTAGTTCCGTGTCCTCAGTGCCGCTGAAGGAAGAGTCGACTTTGAGCTCGATATCCACAAGGACCACACCGTTCGTGCCCTCAGACGTACCGTCGACGTATTTCAACTAATCTTCTTCAGAACCGCCTTCAAACCATCCATGGTGGCACTATCGCCAGCCTGGTCGACCTCGGCGGCTCCCTCGCCGTCGCATCAACGGGCCGCTTCGCAACCGGCGTGTCAACCGACCTCAACGGTGAGTCCCCAAGTCTGCGCCCCCCATGTATGTAGCTTATTCGGGCAGTCACATATCTGAGCCCCGGTGGCCGCGTGGGCGACACCCTCAAGGGCACTGCCATCTGCGAAAAAGATTGGCAAGACCTTGGCGTTTACACAGGTGACCTTTACCAACAGCAAGGGTCAGCTCGCCGCGCGAGGAAGCCACACCAAGTGAGTTGCCTTGTGCCCCCGATGTCAAAACTACTCCGTACTGATTTCTACAGATACGTGGCTGGCACCATGGGCGAAGCCGGCCCCTTCGTTGCTCCCCCCGAGTTCTCAGACGTGGATTAGAGCGAGAGCCACCAAGGCGAAATGGGCATCGCGTTGTTCAATAAATGATATAGAAGGGTGTATTAAATCCCAAGCAACCGCAAACTAAAGCATAGATCTCATGGTATCACTTCGTTTATATCAACAGAAAATCCGAACTCGCGTCGTTATCAGCCGTGTTTTCCACTCAAATCAAATTGCAATTTCCATTATCCTAACCCAATCAACATTTACATGCTAGCCTTGTTTCCGTATGGCTGAGGCGAAGCTGATGGAGGGGTACCGTCGGCTTGGTGGTTGAAGCCCATGGTCTCCTCGTGGGGAGGCGGTGACCTTGTCTGCGTGGAGGGGGTGTACGCGCTGTATGTTTGCTGAGGCTGCTGAGGCTGCCAGCCTTGTTGGACTGGAGATACCGGTTGCGGCTGCTGATATTGTTGTTGATACTGCTGTTGCTGTGGTTGCTGATACTGTTGTTGCGGCGGTTGCTGATACTGTTGTTGCGGCGGTTGCTGGAACTGCTGCTGTTGGGGCTGTTGGAACTGAGGCTGCTGCTGGACCATTGGAGGCGCAGTCGGCTGAGGACCATTATTGTAAGAGTATCCCCAAGCAGTCTGCTGGTTGCCCTGTGGAGCATTGAAAGGCTGGGGAGTAGACCAGAGCCCGTTGCTCTTGGCGGTACCCAAGGCGAAGACCATGCAGAGAACAGTGAATTGCGGCCAGACGCCAAAGACGACATCAAGGATGTTGTAGTAGTTCTTGTAACGGTCGTTTCTGCTATTAGAAAAGTTGGACCAGGCAGCGATGGACGCCATGATGTAGGTCGTGCGCAGGAGCCAGGCGACGGACATGGCGATGAGCATGGTCGAACACTGCGTCAAGTTAGTAGCTGGAACAATAATGGGAGGCAGATAAACTCACCCAAGAGAGCGTCTTCTCGGCCTTTGGCTGCATCTTGACCATAACTGATCGGGCGACAATTCCAAGCGCTGCAACAAAGACCAAGACGCGGAAAGAAAAGTCAATCTGCCGGGCCTTGTTGAACGCATCCTCACCTGGCACCTCGTCCAAATCAGTACGATAGAAAGAATCGCTGTAAAAAGCAGCGACGAAACGAATCTGAAGACCAAGAACAGCAATTGTCAAAATGGCCAACAGGGAGCCAAAAGCGTAGGACCCAAGTCGCAGGATCTTGCCAATCGGACCAGCATGGCCGGACTGGGCGATGACGATGCCGGTGCTGATGCGCAGGAGCATGATCATTACGAGGATGTCGACAATCTTGTCAAAGAAGTTGGCGATGACGCTGGTGCTGCTAGCGGTGATTTGAATGGCTTTGATGGCATCGTACGAGTCGTAGTAGTAAGTGTCGTTTCGTGCTCGCACTCCAGCGACGGTCAGGGCGGCTGTACAAGCTTCGAAGAAGGCATAGCTAGGTAGGTTAGCCACATTCACAAGGAAGAGATATTCAGAGATTGACATACCCGGCGAACACAAGCAGAGCGAGCTTGAGGTAGGTGAAAGCCGTTCTCGCGGGATCCTTGCGACGACGGGTCAAGCAGAGAGCGCAGAAGAAAAGAATGCAGGCAGGGATCCAGGCCGTCACGACCATCAAGGCGCCGCGAGCGATTAGGTATTTCTCAAATGGATAAAGCGCCATAGTTATTGATGACGAGCCTCGTCGAGGGCCGAAAATGCGATGTTGATAAGTGTGTGCGATGCCGTGCGATGTTGTGAGTGTTCAGTCCTGTGAGCTGCAAATGGTTGGATCGTTATCGCCAAGAGGCTGTGATTTGCCAAAGCACGACGATTCGCAGGTGCCCAAAACACGGGCAATCGCGCCTTGAATGACTGCCAACGAACAATGGCTCAGAGCGCGCAAACGGTGAAGATGTAGGAGCGGGAAAGGGACCTCGACACACGATGTGCGCCCTTGGACCATTTTACATTGGGCACCTGCATCCCTTCACTAGCCTCTCTATTGGTCCCGTTTCAGAGCAACGCCTCTTCCGCCAGAAGCAATCCATTCGCAGAAGTCTTTTTTCAGCAGCTGAAGTAGGCAATCACCGCCCAAGGAGCGAACAATATACGGCTGCCACAGTATAAGGCACGGATGCAGGGGTTGTCGGCATTCAACCAATCAGAGAGCCGTATTCCCATCTCAAGGATGCCCTGGGCGCATAGAAGGCCCCGCTGATGTACCGGCACTGCCTCTGCAAGGCGCTTCAGAGGCGTTAAAGCCGTCGCATCATTGGTTCACGTCGGCAGTGGCGCCACGATCGTCCAACGCTTGACTTGTAATTTCTTTCCTTCAATCTCTCAGCCAAGACCCCAAGCTCAACCCCGTGATTTGTTCAAGGCGTTTTACGAGGCTCTCTTCTCCTTGGCCAGAGCCAAAGGGTTTTGTCGACATTCGTGAGAGGTGGGCGCAGCTCCACGGCAATCCTTGTGCCTAGCGTTGCCGATCTGGCCTTACTGGGCTCAACACCCACAGGGCGGTCGACTGGAAATGAAATGCTCGGTGCTACAATCATCCGTATTACTTTTACAGCACGAGGCTGTTGTAAGAACTGTAAATCATGCATGTTCGTTCGAGCCTCCACTGTTGGTTCTGTTACAGAGAGTGCGCAAAGGTCCGCCTTGTTAATAAGACTGGGGCATCATTGGAGAGGTTCGCTTTCGCCTTGGATTCTTTATCAATCGGTAGAGTCGTCGGGAATGGCTTAGCCCCGACATCCGCCTCTGTCACGTCACAATACGGTTCCACCTCCTCCGCTCTGTCAAACGGTTCGAAGACAGTGGCTCGACAAGTGGCTCAATATGAATCGTACCAACTCTTGTCAGACAACACGATAGAGCCTCCGACGTCTCAGACACGGCCTCCTTTCGGAGGCCTTTATCCGAAACCCGTCTCATGTTCGATTTAAGATAGCTTATCTATCTGATCCAGTATTGACCCTCACCCACCCTAGATCACGAGCTCTCCAACCCTATACTAACACCACGAAAATCTTCACTCTCCTTCATACCATCTCAAGTCGAACGCCATCATAGACCACTGATAACATCCAAATGTCTCAATAAAAGTCCCCGTCGCAAGCCTCAAGCTGTCGCGTGGTTCATCGCAGCTCCACGAAAGTCGCCCAGGTGACGTCACACGGACATCGCACTTACACCATCAAGAAGTGAGCATGACGACGTCACGACTTTGCGCCCCAAAAATCCAGGAACGGGGCAGAAGGACAGAATGTAAATAAAAAGCACGAGTACAGAATTGAACATGGAATTTCCTCTCTCGAGTTACTACTACAGCTTTATACTTGCTAAGAAAAAATACCTGTCTACATACACAACAACATCAAAATGGCCATCACCACTGCTATCAACGACCTTCTCAGCTCCATCTACGAGCTCCTCGCATCCGTCTTCGGAACCGTCTATGCAGTCATCCACTCCGTCATCGTAGCACTCCTGGGCTTTGTCCGCGGCCTCTTCAACCTCATCGGCGACGTCGCCTCAGGTTTGGTGGACGTCGCAGGCGGCGTGGGCAAGTTTGTTGCCGGTATGCTCTTCTTTCTCTTCTGTAATTGCTTTCTTGCCCTCCCCTGCGCATTCTGCGGTGGATGGATAATCTCGCGATGCTGTCTTTAGTACAAGGACTGACTGTTGTAGGCAATGCTGCTCTTCTTGCTGTTGGCGCCATCGCGGCGTTTGCCTATGTGAGATACACGGCGCAGGGACAGCGTATCGCGAACAAGAAGACCCAGTAAAGTGCCAGATACAGCCTCGAGCTTGGGAACATGGGAAGGGGAGTTATACACGATACCCAGATGTGATTTGGACTATGGATGGGATACTCTATCACACAGGCCGGCGGCTTAAGAGACATGGAGTAAACAGGGTCAATGGGATTTCAACTTTGTGATTCACATATTTCTCATTGTAAATGCTGCCTACCTGCTCACCGTGACATTGCAAATTCCGCTGCCAGCGCTTCTTATCTCAACACCTTCAGCCTTACTTCCAGCTGACCTTTGCCTTTGAGACTCTAAACCCCGAAGGTTCTTGAAGCCAGTCTCAACGGTTATCGCGGCTAGTGCATGTTCTAGATCCACCATCTTCATGCTCACCTTATGGGCTCACCCTATTGGTTGCTGATGCACATGTGATGGTGAGCCTCGTGATCGAGTCATGATGTTTCATTCGAGCACCATCCATGCACGTAGTCAGACATTCACAAACTTTGATACAGGCCTGGAACCCCAACTGTCTGGGATCAATAGATTCGGTGTCATAACTTCGTTAATTCTTGTGGTTTTCCAGTAAATACCCAGAAGAAGTCTATCTCTCCCAGTCTCGTTACATATCGTCATGTGCCGTTCCTTGTCCTTTATCCAACCCCAAAGCCAAACATGTTCTGTTATTGACACGAGCAATCCGGTGCTCTCCCTCCAAGACGTAAAGACTCCAACTCCTGATAGATTCCCAAACAATTTCGCTCCGTTATCGTTCCCGTCAAATGTGATTTCATACAATCGATATGTCCCTCAAGTCAGGGTCGCAAGCATGGCCCGCATGAGCTTGGGAGGAGGTCCTGTGCAGCTCGGTCAGCCGCACATTCTCAAGATAGAGGATAAACCAATGCGCACCTTCAACGGAACTTTGGCACGCTAATGGAAAGCCTACCTTTCTTGTCCTTTTCAATTCGCGGAGGCTTGCGGTGCTCAACCACCTTCTCCAGCCTGTCTTCCATAATGACGACTTGTCCGTCAGGTAGTCGTTCAGCGTGGACGATCTCGCCGCCCGTACTGGACCGTCCTCTGGGTCGGTGTGCGAGCTCACGCTCTAGAGCGCGAATCTCGGCACGAATCTCACGACGTCCACCACGAGATCGGGAGCGAGACTTGTGGATGAGCTCGCCCTGGTGATGGTGATGGTAGGAATCCCAGCTCGACATGGTAGTCGTAGAACGGGAGGGTGAAACATCGCGAATGATGGTCTCGTCCACAATTTCGACAGGAGCAGGCTGAGGGTTCATGTAGATGGGACCGGGAGGAGGTGGCATGGGCATCGGGGCCGGGACAGGTTGCATCTGGACCGGAGGTGGGGGAGCCGGAGCCGGAACGGGGACCGGAGCAGGGGCATTTTGGGCCGGCGGCGCCTGAGGAGGGGGAGCTTGGGCTGGGGGAGCCCTCTCGGCTGGAGGTGCTTGAGGTGGAGGAGCCTGCTGAGGTGGAGGCTGTTGAGGAGGAGGGGCCTGTTGAGGCGGAGCCTGAGGCGGTGGTGCTTGAGATGGTACTTTCGGAGCTGGAGGAGCCTGCTGAGGCGGGGGCTGTTGAGGAGGTGGTTGAGGCTTGGCCTGGGGTGGAGGAGGAAGAATAGCAGCGGCTGGTTTGCGAGCCGCGGCGATCTCTGCCTCAACTATGGGGCTTGTTAGACATATACTAAGAGATGGCCAAGGAAACATACCCTTCTTGTAGTCCTCGCTGACCTTCAGGAGCTCGTCAATGTTGTCCTGGCCGAGAGCCTTTTGCACAATGATAGTGTGACCCTGTTGAATGTTAGACACGCATAGATACGAGACATTCATGTCGACAAACCTCTTCAAAGAATGGGTATCCGAGATCAATCAGAGCCCTCTTGGAAACAAGCTTGGCAGGAATGCGAGTCTTGCCCTTCTTGGGATACTCGCTGCGCACAGTAGTGCCTCCGCTGCTGCTGGAAGATCGGCTGGAGGAAGACGAGTAGGAGCTGCTTCGCACCGAGCGAGTGCGGGTAGAGCGGGAATCTCGACTGCGGCCACGGCTGACGGCACGGCGACTGCGGGACTTGGTGTACTCCTTCTCACGAACCCTCTCAGGGTAGGGTCGGAAGTCGTCATCGCCGTAGAAGTCGGGTTCGGCAACCTTGATGTCATCGTAGAAACCCTGGTCGGCAAATCGGCGGGGTGGAGGCAATCCGCGGGTCTTGGGGAGCGGGATGGGGGTGTAAGGCGGAGCACGGTATTCATCCCGGCTACCTCGGCGGACGTCCTCTCGGCGAGCAGGAGCAGGGTACTCCTCGCGCTCATGGAAGAGACGGCTTGGTCGACGGTCAAAGGTGTCAAGAGAGGATTGGCGACGGAGGAAGCCAGGTCGTCGAGGAGGAGACTCGCGGCGAGGGAAGTAGTCGCGCTCCCTCTCCTTCTCTAGTACACCACGGCGAGCAAATGGTGGAGGTGCTTCTCTCTCTCGTTGAGGCATGTAGCGAGGTTCCTCGCCGTAGTAGCGACGATCTCGGACCATGTCATCCTCGTCGAAAGAGCGGTTTGTTCGGCGATCGAATCGCTCTTCTGAGTGTTCACGGCCTCGCCCGCCGCGCATGTATGATCGGTCATCGTCAAAGCGAGACTTGTCACGGGCTCGCTCAAACATGAAGCGATCCCGATCCCAGCGTTCGCCCATTGTGAATGTGTTGTGAGGCTGCTGCGAGCCGGTAGAAACGTATAGAAGAAGACGGCCTTTCTGGGCCTTTGGTGTAAAAGGCTAGACCCTAGTAAAAAACAAGGCTGAGCCTCTGGTGTTGATGATGTCAGTGACGATCAGAGCCCGATGCTTGGATCGAGAAGCGATTTTCAGTCGTGTCTGGTCTGGTCTGGTGCGGGTGATGGAGGGAAAGAGCAGAAGAATGAGGAACAGAGGAGGGGAAGGAAGAAAAGATGTAGGGGAGGGTGGGTGGAATAGTTGATCAGGAGGGGAGTTAGTCTTCGATAATGAGCACGGATGACGGATGATGGAGGGTGGACGAGGATGGCCGATGACGTTGACAGACAGCGACGCCCCGCTTGTCGCGACTTTACAGGGCGGAAGATTCCAGCGAGTCGTTGGCTGATGACCCCGCTGCAAGGGTCCCCCAGAGCCGCTGGCTTTCGGGGGCTCTGCAGGCTCTGCACTGGAGGCTCAGCGCTCCAGTTGGCCGGCTGTAGTGGTGGTGTCTGCTGACGAGGGCCTGTGATAGGCTCTGGCCTGACGCTCTCTGGTGTTGGCCGAGGAGGTTGCTGCAGCGTGAGACACTGCGAGACAACAACGAAGCAGACACCTGATACCAGAAATCTGGTAAACAGCCGAGTTTAGCAAGAAAATGCTTGAGTGGATGGAATTTGACCCAAGTGTGATTTCGTCAGGGTCCTGTCCTTTGTGAAGCCACCCACACGGGAAACCACTTTCTCGTATGGAGTCCCTCAGGCACAGCGTCAGAAAAGCACGCCAATGCACAAAACTGGATCTAGAAAAGATTGCGTACATGCCGAGCAAGGCTAGTTCGAGACAGAGAAAGGGGACTTTCTCTTGGAACGGCCGCCGTCCATGATTTTTCGCTGATATCTCGTTCTGATATTGGCCCTGTCGTGCTTTGCGCCCAAACCAAGGCCAAGTGGGTCAGCGCAGCCAAAAGCCGGATTTTTTTTGGCACATGAACGCAGGGATTGGGGTGTGGTGAGGTTATGGTGGCCAAGCGTGATGGATGGTAGGCGTGAGATGGAGAGAGATAGAAATTACACAAATATTCTTGGAATTTTCCATCATCTTGCATGTTGATGAGGCATTCATGCTGGTAAAAACCCCAAGCCAGGCAGATTCTCATTATCGTAGTGCTCTTCAACCACGTGAGAGCCAAACCTCCTACCTGTAACTGCCTCACCATCTCCCTCTTATCCCCCTCCATCTTCACCCTAACACCCAACTGCAACCCTCTGGGGGACAGGCTTTCCCTCACGCAGGGCTCTCCCCTGGAGCCACTCGACACCTCATCGAGCCTCAAAGCGCCATCCTCGTCTCCTCGCACTTGTTTGTTATTATGCCCCCTTGCTCACCTGCGATGCGCAACCTCGTTCTCGTCGCTGCCGAGCTCTAGCGTCGTCGCAGTCCTACTCTCTTTGATGCCGCCATCTTCCTGATCGGCCTAGTTTCGACCCAAGCTCCGCCTCTCGGGCAGCTTCGTTGAATGTTTCTTTGTCCTCGGGCCACGGGTTCCAAGTGCCGCTGTCGTTGGGCATTGGCCAATACCTGCGCGCGCACATTGCTCGGTGTTGCCTTGTGCAGCATCCCGATCATGCTGGCGGCCGTCTCCATGGCGATGGAATTTCCCTTTGTCTGTAGAGCTGCCACGATGGCCCATGTACGGGCCTGGCCAGCTACGTTCTGGAACTTACACTGCGTGTCCCAAAATACAGAGACGTGCCGTCGGGGAATCCGCAACTGCTTCCTCGCAGAGTGGCACATCCAACCAGAGCACTCGTTTCACCCTTCAACAGGCACGACAGGCGGCATGGCTGAACCCTGGTCGAGTGTCGTGGAAGCAAGGAACTCGGGTGGTGAAACGTCCTGTGCGATGACGTCGGGCAGCCAGACGCTACACCTGGTTTGACACCTGATCTCCACACGACTCGCCGGCCTCGGCCCAATAATGGCGGCAGATCAAGAGGACCTCACAATTGGCTTTGGGCTCCTGAGGACGCGCGCAGCGACAACCGCTGGGTTTTACCCCAGAGTGATCATCACCAATCTCTCGGTAGGGTCCGACGTTGGGCAAACTTTTGCTGGTACCTGATCATCTTTCGTTTCTTTCGAGAGATCTAATTCTCCGCAGGACCCCTGCTGGGCCTCCGCCTGCTTCTCCATCGGGCACGAGCATGAGCTAGGAGAGGCAAGCTTCCTTTGTTCCTTGGTCTTAGTTAGACCCTGCAGAAGCAGCTCAAGCGACGTGTTCCACCTTGGCTGCTCACGGAATTGGAATTTGTTGATTCTTGTCAAGGGATTTGGAGCTAGTTCCTGTCAGAATCACGGTCCAGCTCACATGCAGGGTTGTCCTAGGTCATGGCCTGTGGACAGGTCCTAACGAGGATAGTCGTTCTTTGATGAGTTCCGTCTTCCCCGGTCTGCATAGATTAGTTAGTTCTTTGTTTCAAGGCCCTGGATCGAGCTTCTTCAGCTCGATCTTTCTGCCCTTGAGGACCTGGAGCTCGTCGGGCGAGCTTTGACCCAGGAGAGCAATGCAGCTCTGCGGCGCACGTACACACGATTCACAGTGAGGCTGTCAACATCGCACGAGCAGCATGCCTTTTTACGTTCTTTGTTAACAGCCTGCTGAGCTCAGTCCTGGCTGGACCCAGCAAACATCTATTCACGCCACTCATAACGCCGTCAGCCATCCTATTCCTTACATAACCCCAAAACTGCCTGGTCTAAGCCCCTACAGCACTACATGAGTCCTCCTCTAGCATCCAAGCTCGATGGCGTTGGCAAACAGGGCGTATGTGTCGGCGTGGTTGATGTTCTGGTCAGCGCTCAGGCTCTGGAGGAAGTTGTAACCATAGCCACCGTAGTCGGAGGTGCCCTTGATCTGGGAAAGATGGGTCATCTCATGCACGTTGGTTTGGGCCTGGTCCTGGCCGTGGCAGGAAGTGGTGGTAGCGGGCAGCTGCTGGAAGTACAGATCGCAGTAGGCCATGTAGCTTGCTCCGGGGACGGTGTAGGCGAGAACACCGCTCTGGCAAGCGCCGTACACGTCGGAGCAGTAGTACCGGGAGTCGCCGGAGTTGGTGGATCCGCACTCGGAGGCGATTCGGCCGAAGACGTCGGCAACGGTCTGTCGGGTCTCGTAGCTGTCCGACTTGAAGTACTCCTTCATCTTGTCGCCGGAACCACTGGCGGCAGCCTGCTGAGCCTTGGAGGCCATGCTGGAGCAACGAGACAGAGCCTGCTGAGTAATGGCGAGCTTGTCGCCGGAGCAGTCGCTCTGAACCTGGGTGCGCTTGTGGTGGAAAGCGGTGCGGACGGAAAAGGCCTGGGGACCATCGACTTCGGCCTCGATGCGGTTCGAGTAGAAGGGTACGGAACCGATGAGCTCGGTGCTGTCATCCTGGGCGAAGGAGAGGGCACCCTCGGCGAGGATATTGAACTTGCCGCCCGCGGAAAGATCATGGAACTCGGCGATGTCAAAGTCGACTTCGATGGACTCGCCAGAGGGGATGCGCTGGAAGGCGGTCTCTTCCAGGCGGCTGGTATCGAGAGCGACGCGGACGCCGTCGAAGGGGATGTTCTTCTCTATTGGCTGTTAGTGGCTGGGCAGAGCAAGATGTTGATGGTGGATATGAGAGAGAGCCCAGGACCAAAGACTAGCCACCCGAAGTATGAACCAGATCAACTTGATGTTGAGATTGTATCCTTTGAAACTGGGACTATGGTTACATGGATCTCGGGGATTTGTCAAGCTCATGGCAACATGCACTCTTGGAGATCATGTCTTGGCACTGTCTCCCCTCCAACATTTGACAAAGCAAATATCTTACCTCCCGAATACACCTGAGCCTTCTCGACAGCAGTCGAATCAAGGAAAGTACCCGACTTCAACAGCTTGAGGTTACTCTTGCCGTTGTTGGTGATGACGGCCTTGATCTTGGAGTTGCCCTGCATCTCCAGGCTAACATTCAAAGGGGTCGGGGCACGCTTCTCCACCAGGGGAGCGGCGACAGCCATCGAGGCGAGAGCGAGACCAGCAAGCAACTTCATTTTGAACGAGGGACTGTAAAGAATGAAAAGAACGAATGAATAGAGAAGAAAAGAATGAAGAAAGGAAAGGATGGGGTTCAGCTGAGAGAGAACGAGAGGCTTGTCGAGGTTGAAGCATTTGCGGTGTCAAAGAATACTTATAGAACGTTGCTCGCCAGATGCGAACCCCAGTCGGCTGGACATGATCCTTACCAGGAGGGCCTGTTTTTTCTCCGTGATTGAGCCTCGTTGGTGGAGACGAGATCAGGGTATGTTTCGAGGGTTCCCTAGCGACTTCATATGTTTGACACAGATGTCATGATTAAGGCTGTCCTGGGTAATATCGGTCCATGGCTCGATCTGGCCAACTGGAATGTCTACAAGGCACCTTTGTTTCCTTTAGTTCCCGATGATCTTTCTGTTTCGATACCTGCAAACAATATCATTGTGGCAAACTGCATCACATTAAAGGGCAGGCGTTGTTATGCTCTCCGTTTTTTTCGTCTCGACTCTGATGCGAAACCACCAACGTATCATCGTCGGCAGGGTTCACGACGCATAGCCTCGGCCTGACACGCCAAACAGGGGATTATCGGTCGATTAGCGATTGGTGGGAAAGTCTACGACAGACCGGAGGCAGCACATTTAAGGCTGTGATGCGAATCAAGGTTAATTCTGGGGCGCATGCGACGGGAGATTGGAGGGTGCGATGCGAGTATATTAACCAAGGGATGTCCTCTATCTCTAGAGGCAACCAAGAAGGCTGTGAAACTCGTCAACCTGAAGCAGCGACGGCCTCTTTTTCGCTCGGCGTGTGAACCTCTTTGGCATGGCTTTTGCTCTTTTGTCGCCATGTGATGAGCAGTTGGTGAGGGATGCCTTGGCGAGAGAGCATGGCGAGTCCGACGTGTTGGGCACATTCATCTGAATCGGAGACGTCTATGCGTGTTGGTTTGCAATCCTGTCGGCGAATTTCTGCTTGTGCGACCGATGACGAACAGTTACCCATGCCTTGGTTGTCAAACGAGATCGGAATGGTAACCGGAGCCATGCATATTGACAAGTTCCTTTTGTTGTTGCGGCTGATGCCTGGGATGGATCTCGATGCATCACACACCACGATCACTGGGGGCAACTTTGATAGCAACTGCAACACTTGTTCATCCAAACTAGGCAAGGCCAACTGCGGGACTTTTTTAGTTTCAATGAGTCAATCTGACAGAACGAAAAATAAACTTGAGACTGTCTAAAAAATCGAGGCCAGTTCATGAAACATTCCAAGCTGCCTATTCAAGAATCCATGAGGAGAAAGCTGAACACCCCCTGGACCCCCGGCCCCTGTGTACTGTAATTAAAGTTGCCGCTTATCGGGAATAATCATGCGCCGAAACACGTGAGGCGATCAACCCAACCCCCTTTGAGATGCATTCAAAGGAGGCCACCCAAAACTGTCTCGATTGATGGGAATTGTCTATACGAACAAATCGCACTTGCAATTACAATCGCTATACGGACCTCAACCCCGTTCTTTTAGCTTGATGACGTCAGCCGTCCCCCTTTAGAAACGCCAAGAAGAACACCACATATCATGGGTCTCCTCGCTTCAAACAGTCTCCGTCTACTCCTCGGCTTGATCATCACCATCAGCCTCATCGCCTTCCTATCACCATCTTCAGTACCAAACGTCAAAATCCCCGACTCAATCCCCTTCAGGATGCCTGCTGCCCTGCGTGGTCTAGAAGTCTCGCTTGAGCAGACGGAAAAGTCACCCCCAACGCTCGTGGTGACCGTCAAGAACAACAATGAGGGACCTGTGACGCTCCTCACATACGGATCTCCCCTCGATCCTTTGGCGCCTCAGCTCGGTATGCTGTACATCACACCCGAGAAAGAAACAGAGCCGTTAGAAATTACGCAGCTAGAGGTTCAGAGGCAGTGGCCGCCTGCCGACGATGCTGTTGTGGAGATTGCTGCTGGGGCGAAGAAGGAGCATGAGCTTACTCTCATGGAACCTGTTATTCCTATGGATATGGTGTTTGGCAAGGCGACCGTTCAGCTCAGGGGCAAGTGGCAGGCCGTCTGGCCCACTGAGAAGAGCGCCGTCAACAAGACAGCCCTGGAGGCTGGTGGAGCGGGAGAAGATGCTCTCACGGGCAGTTTTGAGTCCAACATCATCGACATTGCCACCGACTAAGGTAGTTGGAGGGCACACCAGTTCGAAGGGCATTCCAGTGTTGCGTTATTGGGTCGGCGTTATGGTCTGGGATTATGTGCTTCACTCAGCTGGCTGAGCTCTTGAGGCTAGGATCGGGTGAAAGATCTCGAGGGAAAATAGGCGTCTTTGAGAGAATTGTTCAATAAACAAACACGTTTGTCTGTGTCACTTGGACTTGCTGTCTTGATCTCTCTGCCTGGAAGTAACTTACCCTAGGGAGGTAGAAGATGTTGTTTGACCAGCGACGCACAAGAGAAGCTACATCATACATCTGGATAGTATACATAGGCGCAAAAAGATTGCTTTTCTATTTCTATACATGTAAGCAAGATTTCATGGTCTAGGCTGATATGGATGTGATCGTGGAGGTTCATGGTTCTTCACTCACTTACACTTGAGGTTGTAACACACGAGCGTGCGATGGGCCAAGTTCAAGGCAGTCCATCGATCACTGTAATTATTCATCACAAGGGAAATCGATGTTGATGTTAGACCGTCAAGTGAATGAAGCTGATGGATTATAAGTACGTATTGTACAGATCGCAACTCACACCACCGCCCAACACAGCGCGAACAGAGCTGTCTCATCACCACCTCTCACAACACCTCATCTCCCATCACCATCCCTCGCAAAAGCAACCATGGGAGGAGGAAAACCTCTCGGAAAGGTCGTCTGCATCTCCGCAGCAGACAAACTCCCGACTGGATACAGCCGCCTCGAGCAAGGCAACGCCTACCTGACGAACAACTGCCGCAAGCAAGCCACCGAACAAAAGAAAGACTATTACCAGTGGCAAGAAAAGGGCCGCCAGATCATGGCCTTCCCAACTAGTATCTTGAAAGCCGCCAAGCAGGCAGACCGACGCACCAAGCATCGACGACTCCGCGCCGTCCGGAAATCCGACAACAAGCTCCGGAAGGAGTTTCTCACCACCTTACGCGCCGACTATCCCGGCATGCCGCGGGGGGAGCGGAATCAACTTGCGAAATTACAGATGGAGAAAGGTCAGAACCGCATCGCGCGGAGCCGGAAGCTTCCCATGGTGAAGCGGGTTGAAGTGGCTGTTTGGGCGCATGCTTGGCATGTGCAGGAACGAGAGGGGAAGCGGTCGGTTGAGATTCTGCGAGAATGGCAGGGAAAGGCAAAGAAGATCTGAGAGCATGTCGCGAGCGCAAGGAGTGCTTGGGACTTGATATGTCTAAGACGATGAGATGGGGCTGTTGAGGGCCCTTGTGGGAGCGTCACTGGCTTGGGAGTCTGTCATCTGGATACGCGACTCGCCTTTCTTTGGGACTGATTTATTATGATCAGTAGTATGAAACTGTGTCTGTATTTGGAGGCTACTTGTGATGGGCTTTCCTCTTGGATTGATAGGCGATGGCCAGTGTTGCGAGAGATCGATCAACCCTGCTGTTATCTAGGCACAATGGAAGAAGGGGAGACTATTTGACAAGAGAGAGATCTGCATGCTTCTCCATACGAGCTATGCAGTAGCCAAAATCTTGATGAACATGTATCCGCCATTGTATCATTGTTTACATGACCGATACCAAGTCACACGTACCACATGATCCTACGTCTCTCAGATCCTATCAAGCAATACACGATGCGGGGACTGAGCATGTGCCCAACCAACTGGCGCGATACGACTCGCCCATAGATACAGCTGCAGCTGCAGCATTTAGCCGGCTGGCGACGTCGATCAAAGGCCATCGGGGAATATCGCCCTTAATTGTGTCACTGACCTGTGGCGTGTTGTAGCACGATGCCCCTCTCCCCGCTTCCTACTTGTCATATTGTTTGACACTGGATACATAAATGGGGGGCATCTCGATAGTTCTAATATAAAGCAACGCTGCAAACGCTTAATTATCAAGCTTTGTTTAATTCAAGAAAACATACCGTATTTTGTGAGATAACAGCAACTGTGAGAGTCCCTCGAATGAGCCACAATGCCAACCACAGTAGCTCCCTCCAAGATCGATGATGACTTCGACTTCAATGCAGCTACCAAAGCAGTACGAGATGGCGCCCTAGATCTCGACTCAGCCGCAAAGACCTTGTTGTCTCGCCTTGACCTCCAAGAGCGCCTCGGACTTCTTGACGGCGACCAAGACTTCTGGCCTGGCCTGTACGGTATGAGCACTACAGGTTACAACCGAACACCCTACATCCACGGTGAAGTCAAACGCCTCGGAATCCCTGGCGTTCGTTTCGCAGATGGCCCTAGAGGCTGCGTGATGGGCAACTCGACAGCTTTCCCAGTTCCTATGGCTCGTGGTGCGAGCTGGGATGTTTCCCTTGAGGAACGAGTTGGTAGAGCCATCGGTCGCGAGTGCAAAGCCCAAGATGCAAACTTCTTTGGAGGTGTTTGCGTCAATATTCCTCGACATCCGGCTTGGGGTCGCATTCAAGAGACTTACGGCGAAGACCCCGTCATTCTTGGCGAGATGGGCGCTGCTCTCACGAGAGGAATTCAAGAGAACGTCATGGCTTGTGTAAAGCACTACGCCCTCAACTCAATGGAGAATGCGCGCTTCCACGTCGACGTCAAGGTAGACGAGGCAGTTCTGCACGAGGTCTACCTCGCCCATTTCCGTCGCATCGTGGAAGAAGGTGTCGCGAGTGTCATGTCGTCGTACAACTCTGTCCGCGGCGAATTTGCAGGCCAGAACAAGGAACTCCTCCTTGACATCCTGCGAGATCAATGGGACTTCAAGGGCTTTGTCATTTCCGATTTCATGTTTGGACTGAGGGATCCGGCGCTCTCCCTGAGGAACGGACTCGACATTGAAGCGCCGTTTCGTCAGCAGCGGGCCTGGAAGCTTGAGGCTGCATACAACAATGGCGAGATTGACGACTCTCACATCGAAAGAGCTGGAACTAATATCCTTCGACGTGTCATTGAGGACCAGGTCGCTCGTGGAAATGCAAAGCTTCAGCCGGATGTTGTGTTCAGTGAGGAGCATCGCCAACTGGCCCGGGAGGCTTCCGTCAAGTCCATGGTGTTGCTCAAGAACGACGAGGTTAACGGCACCCCGGCCCTACCCCTCAAGTCAAACATCTCCAAGATAGCCGTTGTGGGACGCCTCGCGAACTCGACCGACACTGGAGACAAGGGGTCCTCGGCGGTGCGGTGCCCAGAAGTCGTTTCACCCTACCAAGGCTTGAAGCAGGCTCTTCCACAGGCAGACGTGACTCTTGAGGAGTCCGAAGATCCCGAGAAAGTCAAGGCTGCGGCGGGTGCTGCTGATGCGACAGTCGTCGTCGTGGGCTACAACTTTGAGGATGAAGGAGAATTCAACGTGCCGGCATTCGAGACAAACCCAGCTGTGAACTCTGTCCTTCCGCCAAGCGATGGCTCGGAGGAGTCTAAGTGGGTATTTGAACAGTGGACGGTTCCGAAGAGAAGAAGAAAGAGAACCATGCGGTTGCGACCGGTGGTGATCGAACGAGTCTGAGACTACGACCCCAGGATGTCGAGGTCATCAAAGCCGCCGTCGAAGCCAACCCACGTACGATTGTCTCCATCGTGGCTGCTGGGGCCGTTATCACTGAAGAGTGGAAGAATCTCCCGCTAGCTATTGCTCTCAGCTGGTACTCAGGTTGTGAGGGTGGTCATGCCCTGGCTGACCTGCTGCTGGGCAAGGTCAACTTTAGCGGTCGGCTTCCATTCTCGATCCCCACGACGGAGAAACATCTACCTCATTTCGATAAAGACGCGGCCGAGATTGAGTATGACCGATGGTTTGGCCAGCGACTGCTTGATCGACTCGACGTCAAGGCGGCGTATCCTCTCGGCTTTGGACTCTCGTACACATCCTTCGCTGTGTCGGACTTGGAGGTCGAAAAGAGCAAAGACAATCCTGAGGAACTAGCTGTTAGGGTCAATGTCTCTAACACTGGAAGCCGGGCTGGCAGATACATCGCTCAAGTGTACGGAGTAGTTGAGGTGTCCGACTGGCCCAAGAGGAGTCTTCTCGGATTCCAAGCAGTGGATCTTGATGCTGGGGAGCAGAAGAAGGTGGAAATCCGCGCTTCGGCTAGACCTCTTCAAAGATGGAAGCTTGGATCCTGGGAGCTTGTGAGTAAGACTGTCGAGGTGGAGGTTGGTGGCTCGTCTGGTGACGCCGAGAGCGTGAGAATTGTGATTGAGCTATAAGGGTTCACTAGCAGTCATGAAAGAATAACTCGAGCCTAGAATGAGATCATCGCAGTGATCAATAACATGCAGTATAAAAATACTGGCTCTGTCCGATACACAGAGCCCTGTCACGCATCACAAGCGACCTTGTTCGTCCCAGTCCCACTCACTTCTCTCCCGCCACAGACGCATTGGAGGGCTCATTGTTCTCGGAAGAAGCCTCAATCCGGGGAGAGAGGACCTTCTAGGGAATTTCCATAGGAGTGTTGACCTGGTAGCCCTCGCTCAAGGATTCGTAACCAAGTCGCGTCTTGACCTCGTTGTCCTGCTGGACTAGGGAGCAGCAAGGACACCAATACGAAGCGCAGCAATCAGAAGTCCTCGATCCTTTGATGCCGAATTTGTCTCGTATCTCCGTTCGCCTCGTAATATTGCGTCTGCACAAGTTAGCTCCGACCGTAGTCAATTGCCCGGAGGACACTCGCATCTATCCGCAGCAGGGGAGAGTCTGTGGGAGATAAGAAAAGATGCAGTCGCTTTTGGTGTTTTCCACGCTCTGAGAGCTCGAACTTTGTAGGCGCGCCGTAGTGCGTTTGGAAACTACACAGTAATTAATCACCTCGAAATCGGTGCCGTGCTCCTCGAGTTCAGCATACGGAGATCTGGGAAGAGCAAACTGAGCACACATGAGTGGCCGGGAGAACAGCTGCAGAGTCCATTCTGCCATTCTTGCGTGCGCTTCGGGATCAACGTGGGGATGGAGGGGAAAAGCTGGGCGAGCTTGCTGGGGACGGCGAGAAGGATGACCATGGTGACAATGATAGAAGAAAGTGTATTAGAAGATGACTGAGGCCTCGGGGAGAGAATTCACAGGGAGTGTTTACGAAGTTGACAGAGAAACCGTGGGATGGTGAATTATTCTTGCCTCTTGCCGTCGCCAGCCAACGAGCCCAAGGAAGGAGCATCCATGGTGCTCTTTCCAAAGCGATTATCCCCAGTTTTGCAGAACCAGAGATTTCCCAATGGCTCGCCATTCAGGCGGAACTTGTGGAAGGAGAGGCAGTCCCGTATTCCTCTTGAGCGTTGGACCATATGCGGAGCAAGTGGAAAGATGAAGAGGAAGCCCATTGATGAATGTCCTGTTATCGCGACAACTTACAACTCCACAGATCCATAGCAACTAATTAGTGCTTTGAACTGTCGCTGGCTAGAATACGATCCATCCCGCCAACGCTGGCGAGCAGACCTATCGCCAACCCATCTCTGACACGAAGCTGACAAGACCGCATCAGTATCCCCCATTCCGATACCTAATCGTCCGAGAATGCCCATTTTTATCTCGTATTTTTCGCAAGTCCCATGAGCTGAGAATCGTTCGTGTCGCTGTAATACTTTAACCGGAAGTCTTGACATCATTGGTCTTTGGGATCCTTGTCGGGATGTAAGATTGATCTTTGCAAACTTGTATAAAGAGGGTAGACACCCCCGCACGAAGGATCAGCATCACAAGTCAACCGCAATCCATACTCGGCCATGTCTGTTCCATGTGTCCCATCGTCTTTCCCAGCTCCTAACCTCCTCGGAGCCGAATTCCTCGTCATAGAAGCAGGCATAGTAACAAACCACTCAACCCCAGTCCCAAAAGGATGGCGCTTCTCCCAACCATCCGTCGACGTGCAGAATGCCACCTTCTGTAACGTAACCTTGACATACACCCACCCCGGCCAAAACGACACCCTCAACGTTGAAATTTGGCTTCCGCTTGCTGAGGCGTGGAACGGCAGGTTTCAGGCTGTCGGGGGAGGCGGGTGGAATGCTGGCCGGTTTCCGCTGAGCTGGATGGGTATGGCGGGGGCTATTGCTGATGGCTATGCTACTGCGACTACCGATGCTGGGTTAGGTGATGCTTATGATCCGTTGCCTTGGAGTTTTGTTAGTCCGGGGAATGTTAATCTGTATGCCCTGCAGAATCTTGGGCTTGTGTCCTTGGGTGATGAGGTGAGCGAGTTGCTTGCAAACACTGGAGTTCATCTAACAGTCACAGGCAATCATCGCCAAGGATGTCATTAATAGCTACTACGGCAAACCACCTTCATACTCTTACTGGAACGGATGTTCCCAAGGAGGTCGTCAAGGCGCAATGCTAGCACAGCAGTTCCCAACAGCATACGACGGGATCATCTCTGCAGCGCCGGGCGTGTACTGGGCCGAGATGTTTTTCAGCAACATATGGCCTACGTTTTACATGGAAATCACAAAGCAATATCCTCGAGGCTGTGAGCTCAATGAGCTCACGGCAATTGCCACGTCGATCTGTGATCCTTTGGATGGGGTCAAGGATGGACTCATTTCGGATCCTGAAGGGTGTCGTGCTGCTTTTAATCCCTTTGACTATGTCGGAGCTTCATTCAGCTGCTCTGACAATGGACCTGCCGAAACCATTAAAATCACAAAGGCGGCCGCGGCGGTTGCAAACGCAGCGTACAAAGGACCCGTCTTCTCCAACGGCAAACCACTCTGGTACGGCTTCGAAATCGGCTCAGATCTCAGCTGCATCGCACCAACAAAATGCACAAACACTGGATGTGTCGCCACAGGGCACGCCATCATCAAGCTTTGGCGCGATGCCTTCGATGTCACCAATACTCCGCTTGATTTCTCCAACCTCACCCACAAAGACTTTGACAACATGTACCGAATGGCAAAGAGGACGTATGCGCCTTTCCTGGCCACGGATGAGCGTGATCTTTCCGGATTCCGGGACGCTGGAGGAAAGATGATTACCTTTCACGGTCTCGTAGGTCTTATCGGAACTAGATTATGAGAGTGACAGTCACTGACATTGACAGATTGATCCTATTATCCCGGCCGCGAGCTCTCTCGCCTACTACAAAGCCGTATCATCCTTCCTCGACGACACCCAAGATTTTTACCGCTATTATCGCGCACCAGGGCTCAGTCACTGCTTGGGAGGTTCTGGTGGTCAACCCGAGCAACTGTTCGCGCAACTACGAGAATGGGTAGAGAACGGCAAGGCCCCCGAGAAATCACCCGTCCTCATCACTACGCCAGACAACAAAACTCAGCAGCAGATATTGTGCAATTTCCCCAAAAAGGCTGTCCTGGATCTTTCATGTTCCGACGCCAATAGTACAGATTGCTGGTCCTGCACGAATGAACAACAAACCCCTTCCAAGCAGAATGGCCAACAGATACTATAGTTAAACTTTTGCAATTTCTCCTCAATCCGATAATGACCTCTCTTCAGACATCAATTCCCATGCCGGTTCCCCTTCTGCTCAATCTCACCCTCAAAGCCAAAAGTGAATGGAACCTGGTGACCGATGAGCCTCTCAGCCTCGTCCCGCTTCGCCGTGCCGTAACCCATCTTGAAGCCCCTCACAGAATGATTGACCTGACCTCTGTCGATCAAAGGACCTCCCCATTCTACTCTGTTCAGTCCTTGTCCGCGGGTGGCAGCCAAGATGCTGGAGAAGCGCGAGTCTCGCCTCAAGCCGCCGTTGTGCCGCAGGGCAATGGTCCCGGCTGCGACGCCCAAGGATGCAAGCAGCACAGAGACGCCGTAGACTGCCCAGAGGGTAACTGCCTTGTACTGATATCTACTTACTGGCTGCGATCGCCTACATGGATATTCGCCGCTGTCCTCATTGAACAAGACTTGCTTCTTCATGTCAGCAGCCCAGACAACCACAGCCCACTGCTGATTCGAGAGCAGAGAAAAGAGCATGTCCTCGAAAAGGCTAGGCACCACTTCTTGGAGATTCTCGGCTGGGAAATAGTCACCGTTGCTCGTAACCTTGGTGAATAGAGCAGGCGACTTTGCGTTGACAGTGGGCATCTCCACAGTGCCCCTAAGGACACTGCGGAAAACATATCCGATAGCGTGGTATGCAGCCGTCTTCTTGTACTGGGTCGTATTCCCGAAGAGGACATAGTTCTCTTGAGGCGTCGCCGTGGTCGGGTCGATGGTTTCATCGTCTCTGACGCCCCTGCGAACGGTTGTGTTGACCACAGGCGACAAAGGAGTGCGTTTCACAACCTTGATAGACTGTGAGCCGTCAACATACTGGTACTCTAGCGTGTATTGTGTTTCGTAGTACTCGCAAGCCATGAGGGTGGGAATTAGAGCATCTCCATCCTTGTCGGCCTTTCTAGGATCAAGAGGCCTTTCGATACCTTTGGCGGTTTTGACATATCCGATCCAAACGACGGGCTCTGTGCGGATGGCGGCAAAGTTCTTGGGCCAGCGCGTCGTCGGGCGACCTTCGTCATCAATTTCCTCCATCTGCGGCGCACTATACTCTCCTTCGAAGACGAAACCGTGGTAACTTTCATTACCAAGCGGGAGAAGCACCTCGGTAAAGTTGAAAGGAGGACTTATCTCCCCGGACTGTTGGGAAAGGTTGCGCGCCTCTGATCCGACTCCAGAGCCTAGTTCGGTGCAGTTGTAACCTGGGCCTTTCATCTCAACCCTGACCGTGCAGTTCCACCCTCTTTCGCAAGTCTCGAGCGTCGAGTTGGCGTACGTGACTGGCCGCCGTAAGACTGTAGATGCCTGACCCAATGAGACCAGCTGTTCATCAGGCCCGTTATAGTAGCCGATTGTTTTAGCCAGATCGCGATTGGTGTCGTTCCATGTTGCCAGGTTCAAAGGTCTTAGCCCGCTCTGCTCTTGGCTGGCACCAAGCGGCCAAGTGTACGCCTCTTTAAGGTCAAAGTTTAGACTTCTGACCCCACAGCACATTCTGTCTTGATGCATGAACGAGGGTGGTGCAACGAGGAGGGTATTTGCGGTGATGATGACGATAGCTGGGGCACACCTACACACACAACAGTCAGACGAGCCATGATATAGATAGGTAGCCGACTTACCATCCGAACAGCGCCATAGCAACCGCCATCTTGGCTTTTGTCAAAAGCTCCAAGTTGAGCATATCCAGTGGGTTCTCCGTGGCCGCAAACACCGAGTCGAGGGCAACGACAGTCAAAAACCTGGTTCTGACAGTTGCCCACACTTGTTGATCAAAGGCAGATAGGACTGCAGCAGTCAGGCTGGCCTTGGAGGCAAATGCAAGCGCCGTGCCCCAGCGCAGCATGCGGAGCTGGTCGTCGACGATCTCGCCATCTAGCGATGAGTAGAAGAAGTGATGACCGATCGCAAAACAGACGCCGACGACGAGAAAGAAGTACATGCTGTAGGTGGTGACCCATGGCGAACTGGGGAAGCGCAGCCATACCGCCCTCTTTTGAAACTTCGGCAGAGGCTGTTGAGTCGAGTTGTAGGTGCCATGCCCGTTCACGTCGACTGGGACAACCGTGGGAACAGCAACGGACTTGAGAGGGACGGATTCTCCCCCGCTTCTCTGAGCAGGCAGATGGATCTCATCCCAAGACTCAACGTCCTGCGGCCTCAGTGCGGGGGGCGAGGCAGGATACCCGGGGGGCGGGCTTGGGTAACCGTCGGGTCTCTGCATACTGTATGTCTTTGTGGAACACGAGTTGAGACGAAGATAATCCTTGGAAGAGACCATTTTCGTCCGAGCATGGCCGATTCTTATCCTCGTCGGTCTACCAAATGTGCAAATGTCTAGACCAAAACATGCATGAAGCTGAAGAACTAAGCCCTCCTCCACACCAAGCATATGCAGCCGCATACATGGGACAAGAGGCTCTGAATGGATCCTCCGCAGAAGATGTGTGACACGGGGAATACGGCCCCCAAAAGCCCCTCAGAAGCTGGGCATCCCACTACACACATCCCACGAGTGAGGATGGCGGACCCGGTATGTGACAACGTCGTTGATGCAGATGGTGGAGGCTCATGCTGTCACTTGGTGTGATTGTCAAAAAAGAGCATTGGCTAGGAGATATGCATGTTTTTAGCTGCATGCTGGCACCATTGGGAATTCGAATGGTGAGAAGAAGCGCCTGTCGGCTGTGACTTGTTCCTCCAAATCCTATCAGGCTGAGGCATCGCGTTGAGTCCAAGGCTTTGATTCCATATGCCGTCGTGAGCTGACCGTCACCCAATAGTTGCACAACTTGAGAATCACTGCCATGTTTGGTCATACATGCTTCTATTCGGGCCTCATTGTCGGCACAATTCTATCCCCTCGTGGCTGAGAGCGAGCGAGGAGAACGACTAAGACAGCCTACATTGCTGCTACAAGAGAAGCTCACCAACATCTGGCGCTGGCCCTTCCTGGATCCACCACTTCTTCTGCATCACATCTGACCAAGCGCATCTGCTACCGTCCGAATTGGTCCGGTGGTTATCTTCAGGCCAGTGTGTCTCTTCAAACGCCCGTTTTACTCTGTTCCATTCTAACGATGGCAGGGATTTCTCCATTCTTGACTTAATAATCGAGCTCCATTCCTTCTGAAGGTTGCAAATGTGTTGTGCGACGTTGAGCCGTTCATGGGAGAGAGCTCTGTACTCCAGCGGCGACAAGATGTGAATGGTCCTGAGCTGCGGAATCTTCCATGGAATGACGATGCCAGTCGTATCTGTCGAGATCAAGCGGGCCATGTCCTCGGTTAATAAATCTCGAATAGAATCCATAGTATCTCCAAAATAGCTCGCTTCGTTCCCGTGTGTTTTCTTATGGTCGCTCAGTAGACAATTTTTCACGCCAGTTGCGCTCGGGTTGGGTGCGCACGGTGGTTTAGGGGAGAAGAGACGCAACAAGCCATCAACTTCGGAGACATCGGTGCAGCCCCAGAGTCCGCAGGTATCGTATGCGTGTCGCCGCTGGTGTTCTGTCTCAGATTCATCCTTGGCGATGGTCGTTGTCAAATCGCCGACACACCAATCAACAAGCAGCAACTCCTCAAGGTTGTTGAATAGTCTAAGAACAGACGACAGCTCTCCAAGAGGACCATCAAAAGATTCGGGATCATAGTGTAGCATGGATAAATGTTCAGCAGCGCCCCTTAACGCCAGCTTCCGCACTTGCCGCATCTCCCTGGGATCGAATTGGCTCAAGTTACACGGGCTATCTCCACTGAGTGTCCAGAAATGGTCGACAGGTAGGAATTCATCGGCTGATGAGGAGCCATCGGATGATGAGCCGTCTTCTGAGGGTTCGGTTCCAATGACGAGTATGTCCTGGTTGAAGTTGAACCACGTTCTTGGACCACTCGACCGGGTCTGGAAGGCGATCTGGTAACCCATGCTGACGAGCGCGAGGCGGGACTCGGTGCACGTGTGCAGCAGCGCGGGGATAGGTGCATTGCTGAAAAGATGGCATCTTCTCACGAATACCCAGGCAAAAAGCGGATTCTCACATAGCCAGTCGAGGGGTATCTCGGGCGTGGAGGGGGTAGGCTCCCATGGCTGGATGAGGGGCTTGGAGCTGGTGAAGCCGAATAACTCGAGCGTCAGCTGAGTGCCCTCGGGAGGGACAATGCGACGCCAGTTGAAGGCAAAATCCTTGAGGGAGCTGTCAAGTTTGATGGGGTTGACCGTCGTGCGGAGCCTCTCGCAGAAGTCATCCTAGTCTTCGTCGATGTGCTCTCGGACGTGAACAACCCGGTGGCGAAGCCAGCAGGTAGATATCTCGGCGGAGCTCGGGAGGAAGTGATGGAAAGAAATGGAATTCCGTCGGTGCCATGGTGTCGCATGGAGGATGCGGTGCGCCGCATCGATGCGCTGTGACGGTTGCAGCTTGAAGTTGTGAAATCGTGCGGTTTGGAGTTGGAGCCTTCTGCCTGTTTATCTTTCTGCCTGAGAATTTTCCAAGGCAGCAAAATTCATGTGGCTTGCGATTCATGAGGCTCGTTACAATGGATGTGTGGCGATGCTCTTTACCTAAGGATTAGGACTCAGTTCCTGCGAGGCACTCTGCCAGCGGATGAGGCTCTCGCCGGCCTCCGCAGCTGCCTGATGTGATGTCCAAGCCCTTTTTCGCCGACAAGGACAGGCGATCACCCGCTTTCTCACTAGAATACAAGATTTTAAATAGTATTTTATACTGCTGATACTGCCAATTACTGCTGTATTTTTGACTCGTAAAAACAGTAGCAATTACAAGATATTACTACCCGAGTCAAGGTGGGATGGACCAGGAAGGTCGTTGAAGGTAACCTGACGGTCCAGAGAGAACTACCAAATGTTAGCTTGCCCTGCGCTGAAAGGAGATGAATTCGCACTCTTATTCCCTTCCCCATATCCATGATTAGGGCTTCTTGCGAGAATAGGATAAAGCTCTTGTGCAGGTCAATAAGCCCCTGCTGGCTAGCAGCTTCTTCGAATTCCCTTTGGGCTCTCCTGAGCGCGGTCACAGACTCCGCCCTGTGAGGAACAGCTTATAAACCAACCCATACTGAGGCATATCGGCACCACCAAAATACGCGTTCAGATCAAACTTGTCGGAAACGGCTCCGACATTGCAAACAACTCCCCATACATCAGCCTGGCAGTGAGCTTCCAATGACTTCAGTAAAAGAGGAGTCACAGCTTGCTCTAGCTTGGCTCCGTCTCGAACATCATCCGGAGTGGAGACGAAGTGCATGGCGACAGTTGCATTGCCGACATCTAAATCGGCATTTCCAGTCTTGGCTCTCTCCTCAGCTGCTGTAGTTTGCACTGGTATAGGTTTCTCGAATGCCATCACAATAACGCTGGTTTCAAAGTCTGCAAAGAGAGGTCCATCCGGCCCGATGGTAGTTTTGACGAATTCCGAGGAAAAGCAGGTTTTAACGTGGTCCCAGTCCCGAAAGAAGTGCTCTGTAGTGTCATCTCTTCCAACCCAATGTTGATTGGCATTCAATGGTCCATCAGGGCGCGAACCAAAGGCCGAGTCGAAAACTTGGGTCTGGATGTACTTGCTGGGTTGGAGATTTAGTGACAGTCCTTGACATACTTCACGATTGTGGCACAAAGTCGAGATTGACGTACTGCGGTTTATCGTCCTTATTCTCGGTACCATCCGACAAGCTTCCGTGAATGCGGAAACGGTGGTCGAAATACTCTTTGCGTGTCATGTTTGGTTTGCGCCGGCCAGCGGCAATCTGTTTAATATAGCCCGTCATTTTGTTAAGACAATCGACTAAGTCCGAAGTAATAGTAGAGTGAGAGCAGGGAGTAGCAAAAGCCCTGAACTGAGATTGTAAGATCACACATATATGCGCCTCGACCCAACTACTAAAAAATAGACTTGATGAACCCGAACTATCGGCTCCAACGTTGTGATATCCATGATATTCGGCAAGGTGGAGCCGAGCTGATGGCTTCCCGATGGAGAGGAGCAAATCCGCCAACGGAGTTAAAGAATTGGAGTTGATCGTCCCGGTCCTTCGGTTCCAACGCTCTGGGGCCTTCCAGAGGGCATGGCGATCCGGATGTTCGGCACAGATCATGATGCACCTTGCGTCCTAATAGAGAGGAAAGACTAGCGTCAACAATATGCTCGACGGCCTCGCCAACATTGTTGAAGAACTTCAGTCATTCTAGTAAGGGCTCTATATTCGGTGTGCTCTAAAAGACAGTATGTGAAGAATACACATGAATGCGTCTATCGCCAACTGCTCACACAACATTCATGACGAGCTTTCTATGCGCGGTTCCACTTTCCAGGACCTCCAAGCCATCTTGAACACTCTCAAGTCCATCAAGCTCTTCATATTCGAGCGGTGTGATCTGATTCGACTTTATCCATTGGTCAAGGTTCCCCCAAAGCCACTTTCCAAGTTCAAGCCCAGCTGCTGATGGCAGACCAACCATCGTCTTTCCCATGATCTCACCACTGTAGACCGGAGTTATCTGAACTCCGTCGATTTCGGGTCCATTATACCTGATCGCGGGAGCCACCTTTGCTGGCTTCTCACAGCATTCAACAATCTTAGCCATGGTGTCACTTGTGACAGCCGTGTCGAAGGCGTGGCGTAGATTTGGCGCAACAGCACGAATCTTCTTTACTAAATCCGAGTCAGAATTCGAGAAAACATGGTCAGCCCCCCTTGATGCAGCCTCGGTCTTGGTTTCATCCCTCGACGTAACTGCAATGACAGAATAGCCAGACATCTTAGCAAGTTGAACGGCAAGTTTGCCAATGCCGCCATTAGCACCCTTTTACAAAGTCAGAACCTTTATCGAGTGACATGGGGTAACACGAACCCAGATGAGTACTTGAGTATGAGTGGAATCGGATTTGCCGGCGACCTTCGCGAGGCCTGCCCCAAGATACAAGCCACAAGCTGCAGTGGAGAGACTGAAGGGAAGAGTCGAAAGGCCGAGCACGGATATGTTAGAAGTAATCTGCAATGTCTGATCAACATTTTTCCGTTTATGTTCTCTCGCCCATTGTTGAGAAAGGCTGTTGTGGATAGGTTCGCTAACCTTGGCGCAATGATCCTCATGAACCAGCGCATGTGTCTGAAAGGAGCAACCATCGCTGTAGCCGGCTGTTCCAGGAGCTACTATCAGGTCCCCTTTCTGAAAGTTTCGCGACTGGCTGCCGTCTAGGACATGCCCAACAATATCCATGCCAAGAACTAGGTTGCGTAAGTTGGCATTAATTCAAGAGAGCTCGTCGGTCTGAAGCACGGAATCCCTCCGTGTGGTAAGTGAACATACCATGAGGAAAGTCCGGAATGAAGAGATTCTTCTTTATTCTCTTCCAGTCAAGATGGTTTAAAGACGTTGCTACAATTTTGACCTGGATATATAAAGGTCCAGGGGGAGTCGGAGCGTAAGACTCAAGCTCCAAGCGCTCGTAAGGAGATCGAAGAACGAGCCGTCTTGCCATGATAGCTGCGTGTGTAATGAAATATGGATGCTCTTGAATAACTTGTTCAACTTGAGGATAATCATTGTTCTTCTGTCCTTACATGTTCCGGCCTCCCGGAATGTGGTCCGAGATGCCGGCTCAGGGTTAACTCCGTACCTCCGCTCCCGCTGTGGAGGTTGAGGGACGAAAGACGATATATGCGGGAGCTTGAGAGATGTGGAGAGCAAAGGGATGTGGAGAGCAGAGGGATGTGGAGGGAAGGGATGTGGAGGAGAAGGAGATAGGAAGACTAACGCCGTCGAACATATATACGAACAACCTTGGTGATGGGCACCACCTGAGATCCATGTCCAACGAAGTTTCTTAACACTCGAGACAACAGCGCCTATTCACCATGCCCTCATCACAAGAAAGTCCCCTCAACGTGGCTATCGTCGGTGCTGGTCTTGCTGGGCTTCTCGCCGCGCGAGTCTTGCGCGAGAAACACAACGTCAAAGTATATGAGCGGGCCTCTGTTCCCGCCGAGGTTGGTGCCGCCATCAACATAGGTCCAAACGGCGTTCGGATTCTCGACACCTTAGGCTTCGACCGTCTCAACGCGGGGTCACAATCCGTCGGCGCCACCAAGATCTTCACGAGAGAGGGGAAACTCACACTAGATGAGAAGCACAACTATGCCGAAAAATATGGAGCCGACTGGCTCTTTCAACATCGGGCGGACTTAAGGAACGAGTTTCTGCGGCTTGCGACGCAGGAGACTGCCATCTCTGGCATTCCGGGGAAGCCAGCCCAGATTTTCTGGGATCAAAGGGTCGTTGATATCTCGCCGGAACAAGGCTGGATCACCCTTGACTCTGGTGAGAAGATCCACGCCGATCTAGTCATTGGTACGTTGTTCAACAAAAGCAAGGAGATCGGACCGGGATACTGACTACGGGGAACAGCTGCCGATGGCATCAAGTCCATAATACGCCCCCATGTCGTCGGCGACGCTGCATTTCAGACAGCGAGGCCATCAGGCCTATCCGCGTTCCGATTTACCTTGGAGGTGGACGAGATCAAACAGTCGTTGAACGAAATCCCCCAAATTCTCCAGCCTGACCAGCCGACGTGCTTGTCCATGGTCTATTCCTTTGACGACACCATGCGCTCCGTCGTCATGTATCCTTGCCGTAACTTTCAGATTCTCAATTTTGTGTGCATTGTCCCGGACAGCAGCTTAAAGGAAGAAACCACAGAGTCGTGGACTGCATCTGGAGACAGAGAAGAGTTGCTGTCCCTGTTTAGTGACTTCCCAGTATGGGTGCAGGACTATCTGAGGTATGCGCTGCAATTTCACAACTTCGACATAATGAGACGTGCCGTCAAAAGCAAAGCTAATCATGTTTACCAATAGAATCGCAAAGAACATCAAACTATGGCAACTAAGAGACCAAGATCCACTGCCAACCTACATCCGCGGGCGAACAGTCCTGATAGGCGACGCAGCTCATGCCATGACGCCTCACCAAGGACAAGGAGGAACACAGGCTGTCGAGGATGCTGAAGCGTTCAGATTGTTCTTGCAACCAGGCGTCTCCAGTGCAGACGTGCCGCAATTGTTGCGAAATCTTGATTCGGTGCGAAGGCCGCGTGCAAGCCTGATCCAGAACAATACCAGAAAGGCCAAGAACAAGAGAACGGCTGAAGAGGTGTATATGTTTGAGAAGATCAACTGGACATACCCGGGTATCTTTGAGGGGTTGAAAACTGCCAAAGTAGCTTAAGAAATGGCCTTAATAACATTAAAGGACTACTGTTTTGTGTAGCAAGAGACGCTGGAATAATTCATGCCGTGGCGGAATTATTTAGACGCGATACGACATCCTTCTGCGCCAACGTTGAACTCTTTGCCGAAAGCAGCTCAGGGGCCGGTATTGACACACCCATGAAGCTATCGGCGTGTCAGTCCCATGTCTCTGGGCGGACGGCTTGGCATCAACGTTGGGACGGGACAAACGACCAATTTCTCCTGTCAACAAGGAACAGGACAAATACTGAGGTCTAGATCAACCCGGGGGGTTTTAGTACGTATTTCGTCAGTTTAGGCAGTTATAGATCTCGCCTATTTGGCGTCGGAGGAGATGAGCCTCGTGTCGTGTTGTGGTAAAGGGGAATTGTCAACAACAACGGGTAGAAGCATGCTCAGCCAACAAAGAAATGCCGGCGCCCACGGGGATCGAATCTCCAGCCAGTCTCACCGGAAGACATGGGCAAGCTGCAGGAAGCAATTGAACCTCTGCAAACAAAAGCAAAGTGAAGCCCTGCAACATGTCATTCTCAGGGGGTCCTCCAAATGAAGAACCAGTTCCCGTGGGACGGGATCCGCCACCGCCCAAAGCGGACAGCTTAGCGGGGGAAGCCCGTCCCGCTAAGCTGGGAACCCGCCCTCTGGAAGGCCGCTAAAGAGCCGCTAGCGACCTGGAGGGCTCGCTTCTTGGCCGGCCCCACGTGATGTCAACAAGGGGAAGGAGCCCATCGCGTCGATGGCGGCCGGGAGTTTCTCCAGGGGCCCGACAGGGCAATTAAGATGAACCCCTGGAAATATGGATGTTTTGCTTGCTGACACTGCAGGTAGGACAATCACATCTTTCTTCTCATGAAATTGATTCAGATCCTCAACGTCTTCCGTTTTGTTTGCTACAACTTCCGTTTGACTGGAGGCTTGTGTGTTGTGGCTCAGGTTCGCCATATTCTTAGCTCCCGCAGCCATCCGTCGTCCACCCGCCAACGCTAGGACACTACCTAAACAATCCATCGAAACATCCAGACCCCTCAGGACCCCTTGGGTTACAAAGGGGAATTCGTCCCATCCCAATCCGCCCTCGTGCAACAACAAGAAGCATTCCTCCCGGATAGACACGATAGGGGTCTGTGCCTTTTCTGGCCAGCTAGCTGCTGCGACACTGCTGCTACTCCAAGACGCTTCACGGGCCCACGACTTGGGCCTCCAGCATTGATCATGGAGGATTCCTCACAGAAGCGCATGAGCGCTATTCCTCGTCTCTCCAAGCTCCCCTTGCCACGTCCAACGTCTGGCATTCCCAAGCCCACGTCAGCCCTGCCAAGACCGGCCTCGATTATTCGTCCTTCGCCTTCGAGAGAGAGCCTGGGAGGAGGAAGTTCTGCCATTGGAGGCGAGCTACGGAATCCACGGCTGCGACCTTCCATGTCGCAAAACCAACTGCGTAGCAGCATTGGCAGCTCTTCAGAACTACGAAACCCTCGGTTGCGATCCGCCACATCCCGAGAACAGCTCAACATTGGGACACGACGAACTTCTCTAATCTCTAGACCTCCTCCCCAGGCAGCCGCCACAAGGCCCATTTCCGCAAGAGCCCCCTCCACGCCTCGACGACCTACAGAGCGACAGCCCGATACAATCGAGGAACAGTCCACAACACCTCCTTACGACCCGCCAGGCGAAGCGATTGGTGTCGAGGATGACGGACACATCTTTCACCGCCGGTTGACTCTCACGCGGAGACCGTCAGAGGTTTTTGCAACCTCACCGCTTCACGACCCTGCCAACAACATCTTTGACCCCGAGCAGTCCAGACCGCCGACAGCCTCGACTGATGATGGGGACCGCCAAGATACTCTCAGAGTTCGTTCTCGGAAACCGCGGCCCTCGCTCTCGGAGCGAACGATCGAGACTCTTGCGTCAATCCCCTCTTCGCCAGCCTTGAGCAAGAAGTCCTCCACCTTTTTCGATCAGGGTAGATCAAGATCTAGAGCCGAAAGCAGACCACGATCCCGAGCCGATAGTAGGCCACGATCTCGGGCAGACAGCGGAGCCTCTCGTCCAGGATCCAGCTATGCGTCGGATACATCAGCAAGACTCTCATCCAGGCCAGGAAGCCGGCCAGGTTCCAGTTCAGGCCCGGCCGACATCGGATTCTCGAGCTTCAGAGCTTCAGCAAGCTCTTACAAGCCGCCCCTGAGCACAATCAGCGGAACTCCGCAAAAGAGATCCTCGGTGATCTCGGGGGCCAGGAGTCCGGGCTTTCGAATGTCGACTCAGGGTCCCCCTGGTTCAGCCTCCAAGCTGTCAGCGCTCTCATCTGCAAGGAGTCCAAGTCCAGGCAAGCCCAACATGCCTCCCCCAAAGGCAGCCTCCAAGTCATTGGCTGCACGACCTACCAAACCAAGAGCTCCTGTCAAGGGTCTCTTCAAGAAGCCATCCCTCCCGGCACTCAGCCAGGCGTCCCTGCATGGAGCCAACCGTGCATCTGGAAGTTCGTCAAACACCTCCTGGGATGGCACAATTCCGTCCAGCGCCTCAACAACAGCGTCCACTAACACCGCTTTGACAGGCGACTCGGCCGAACCAGGAACACCACCTTCTACCCGCAAATCGTCTGCCGCTCTCCGAGAGCAGATTGCAAAGGCCAAAGCGGCGAGGCGCGCTCAGTTGAAACAAGCCGCCGAGGCCCAGAAAGAGGAAGGAGACCAGGAGGCGCCAATTGTTCCATCCGATACTGGCTTCGATTTTGGCGTCAACCATGATGATCCTTTCAATACCCGCCGAGGTGAAGACCCCAGGAAAAAGGTCATTCAGAACCGTGTCAATGCAGGAAGGACCTCGGGCCGGCTCAATATTGCCGCTTTGAATCTCAAGGAGATTCCTGTGGAGGTGCTGAAGATGTACGATCTGGAGAGCATTGGCACTTTTGATGGCAGTTGGGCCGAGAGTGTGGACTTGAAGCGCTTCATCGCCGCAGACAACGAACTGGAAGAGCTGGATGACTTTATCTTCCCTGACACCAACCCGTCGTCATTTGATGAGGAACAAGCGAGTCGTGGCAACATCTTTGCTGGCCTGGAGAACCTGGACATGCATGGCAACCTCCTTGTTGGGGTTCCCCTTGGTCTACGGCGACTCAACTGCCTGACGTCGTTGAACCTGGTATGTAGACCGCCAATACTCGTTTTTTGGTATCGCTAACGTTCGTAGTCAAACAATCGTCTCACCAATAACAGCATAGACACGATAGCGCAGGTTACCTCACTTCGTGACCTGAAGCTGGCCAACAACCTTTTCTTCGGACCACTGAACTCGATCCTATCAAACCTAGACCAACTCGAGATTCTCGATGTCCATGGGAACAACATCTCTGCTCTCCCCCACAAGGTTGAGAACATGTCACGGCTTCGTATTCTCAACTTGAGCGAAAACAGCTTCGAATCACTTGCTTTTGACGGCCTTGCCACTCTCCCCATTACCGAGTTGAACCTGAGGAAAAACAAGCTGTCGGGCACTCTTATTGAGGAGCCAATCGGCTGCCTACCTCAACTGCAAAGCTTGGATGTTTCTACAAACCAGCTGCAAAGATTGGTCCCTCTGGGCTCTGCCATCGAGTTCCCGGTCTTGCACTCCCTGTCGCTATCGATGAACAGACTGCAGGGGCTACCAGACATGACATCTTGGACAAGCCTCTTGACGCTGACGGTGGACGAGAATAATATTTCCGGTATCCCCAACAGCTTCATGAGTCTCGAGAAGCTTCGCCACGCCGACTTCTCCAGCAACGACATCAGAGTGGTTCCTCCCGAGGTTTCGAGGATGGAGAATCTTTCCATGCTTCGCCTCAGTGGCAATCCACTCCGTGACAAGAAGTTCCTCTCCATCACGACTGATGAGCTCAAGGATATTCTGGCCGGAAGACTGGAGCCACCGCCACCTTATCAGCAGGAAGCCGGTGCTCAGGTTGGCGTTGTGGGTATTTTGGGTGATAACAAGGCTGCACAGCCGCAAAACCCCGAGAAGGACATGAAATTTGATGATGAAGACTACCGATCTGATGATGACTTTGCAACACCCCCTCAGAGTCCCTCTCGGTCTCGCTCACATACAGTATCAAGTCGCCGTTCACGGTCACACACACTTTCGAACCAGTCCTGGCCTGTGAAGCCAGGCGGTATCTTGGATCGATCGCGAACCGAGTCCTCGTCGCTGCACCCTGTTGTGTCTTCCAAGGTCGCAGCCGAGAACCAGATTCGACAAGTGTTTCTCCATAACAACCTGTTTGCTACGCTGCCCAACTCTCTGAGCTTCTTTGCTGAGACGTTGACTGCTCTATCGCTATCGCATAACCAGCTAGTAGGCGAAGCATACCTGACTGAAGACCTGGAGCTTCCAGCTTTGAAGGAACTCAACCTATCATCAAATCACATTACCGGACTTGGAGCACTCACCAAGTTCCTTCATGCGCCAAAGATGGAGAAGGTGGACATCTCATTGAACCGCCTCAATTCTCTGCCCACCAATCTGAAAGAGGTGTTCCCTGCGCTCAACGTTTTGCTTGTGGCTAACAACCACATTGTGGACCTTGACCCAGATATGATCAGAGGGTTGAAGATTGTGGATGCTAGCAACAACGACATTTCCCATTTGAACCCCCGAATCGGTCTTCTTGGGGGCCCAGGAGGCCTGGAGAGATTTGATGTTATGGGCAACCGATTCAGAGTGCCACGATGGAACGTCTTGGAGCGGGGGACAGAAGCCACGCTGAGGTGGCTTCGGGGACGTGTGCCGGTGGCGGAGATGGCGTCTTGGAAGGGAGATGACGAGGAGCCCGAGGCTGATTGAAACGGCGGGCGTTGAGTTGGATTGAACTGAGCATGAACCTCCTCCAAAGAGCAAAAAGCGCGGCGTATTTCTTTTGAAGCATTACGGGTTGGTTATTCTCTTCGCTATACATATTCACTGATAGTTGTTTTTATTACCGAGGGGGAATGTTGATATACCACGTGTACTTCTGACATAGTAAAACATTATCCAACTACACAAGCTGACATGTCTTGGCTGAGAATGTGGCTGCAGTCTCGTGAATGGTACCTCCAAGTCAAATTGGCGTTTACGGCCCTGGCTCGGGGCGTCGTAAAGCATGAAGAGGGGAGTTTCAAAAAGCCCCCGTGCAAGGGGCAGAAGGCGCATATTAGGTTTACCTGTCGTTTGGGAAGGTGGCAGTGTGAGAGGCTCCTGCTCAGGGCATTCTGGCGTGAAGCTTCAAATATGAGGTCAAACGCCGCCATGGTACGTTTGACGCGACGTTTGTCTTTATCTCCAGTCTTTGCGCATCAGATTCAGCAGACATTTTGACACGACTGACGCGTCTTTATCGCTATTCAATACAAATCAACCGTCTTCAAGTACGATTTCCCAAGACAGTGTCTACGACAAAAGAGCAGTTTAACGAATCAGCAAAACTGGAGCTTCGAGGCGCCCTGCGATCATACTCACATACCATCTCCACAACGACCAACACCAAGCTCCAGATCACATCCTCCATTTCGCCCAAATGCTGCTATTCAGCCCTTTACTCCCCCGAATGGTCCCAGGGGGATCCTCGGTCGACCTCTCTGAAGACAGCAAGAAATTCAACAGCCATTCCCCAGATCCACAAACAATCACCAAAATCGTCATCACGGCATCGGTAGTCGGCTGGTTCGTCTTTGGCATCATCAGCATCCTCGTCATCAACGGCAACGGCAGAGCGGGAAGATGGGTGCCCGAGTGGTACCTCGACTCGCGGGGCAGGATGAAGCACAAGCTCGCCGTGCTGGGGTGGTGGGTGTTTGTGGTGCTGTTCTGGCCGCTCATCTGGATTGGGTACATGGTGAAGAAGATTGTGGGGGTTTTTGCATCTTGTGTGGGGAAGTGGAGGAAGAGGGGCGATGGGTTGAAAAAGCTGAATTCAAAAGCATCGGCGGATGAGAAGGTATGAGTTTTTCGGATGGGTTCTATGGGGGATCGTGAGATTCAGGATGTGGTGTTTTGGCGATCTACAGGGCAAGGGATATGATACAGCCGTATAGTCTAGGATGTTTGAAACATCCTTTTACAGAATAGACAATTGCTGTATTTGTTGATTGTTTTGACTAAGTTATCTTGGCGTTTCATTGGGTCATGTCTCTTGTACGAAACGTCCAATGATCCTCCCCTCTCGGCATGTCTCACCGAGCATCCACCGACGGATGCAACCGGATCCCTGTCAGTTCACCTCTGTCCTGATTCGGCTTAGATCGCTCACGCCAGCCTTCCGTTTCATTATTGGCCAAATTTCGTCTTGGTCCACCAATCAGAAAAGGTCCCTCGACCAGCCGCGCACACTCGACGGAACAACTCATGTTCCTTGCCCCCCCAGCTTTCGGTGGTTCCTGGGTCTGGACCTCCTCGACCTGCTTCATCCACCAAAAACGACGGCGTCACAGGCCGGAGCTTTGGTTGCTTCTGCTTCACACGAGCTGTCAGACCGCTTTTCGCTCTTGTCCTCTGAATGCTACTTTTCGCTATATTTTTCTCACCCTCGCTTGGTGTTGTTTGTTTAGACTCGCGTGTGTGAGATCCTGACCAATTCGACCTGGCCACGACGGTTGTTGGACCCATTCGCACGCGACTTTTGGCGGAGGATTGAGCCACGACGGACGCGTGAAACAGGAAAAATATCAACAAGTTTTAAAATACCGCCTTTTTGAGATCATAGCTGCCCAAGCATTTTGCCTGAACCGACCCGGGCGACTCGAGCATCGGCCATCGCCATTGTTGACGCGCGACTCACATTCAGGAGGCATCCATCCGTCGACCACGACCTCCTTGTCAACATGGCTTCCAACGTCGAGCCGCTCCATGGCCAGCAGAAGCCCGAGGTCATCGTTGTTGACGACGATGTCGACGCACCCACTCGACCAGCTACTCCCCAAGAGACAGGTCCTCAAGATCCTCCCCAGGTGACATTACCATCCACCGAGATTCCACAATCACCCATCGATCCAAATGAGTCCTTCAAGACCGAGGTCAACGACGATCGACCTCCCGTTACTGTCATCCCATCATCTCTCACTCCGCCTCCCTCGACACAGGTCAACAACCACAACGCCAGCCAGACCGGACCTTCTAAACGCACATTTTCCACCTCTCAGCAGTCGAACCTCTTCTCTCCCCCGCGACCATTCTCAACAACATCCCCGAGCGTCCCTTGACGTCCGAATATGTCCCACCCGCCTCCCAGCAGGTGCTCGAGGCTTCGGCTGACGAGCTCCGTACCATGCTCCAGACATGCATCACAGAGAACCAAAAGCTCAAGATGGAGACAGCTCACCACAAGTTGCAGTACAATTTGTTGAGCCTCCAGGCTGACGAGGACTCGAAGAGAGCGGCTGTGGAGCACGAGATGATCCGTCGCGAGGTAGACGCGTTGAGGACGGCGGAACACACCCGCCAGGCTCGGAGGGAGCTCAGCACTTCGTCTGAGTCAACACAAGCAAAGTATCTGCAGATGAAGATGTGGTACGAGACTGCCCTTGAGGACAACGCGACCCTTCAGCGTCGCGTCAAGACTGCCAAGAAAGTTATACAGCAGAAGGAGGAGGAGAACATGGCGCTCGCCGAAGAGCGAGACGTCTTACTCAACCGGATACGCGAGAACCGAGAGCGCATGCAGATGCTCTGTAGCCCTGGCGGTATATTTCACGGAGCCCTGACCCCCAAGCAGCAAATGGCGGCAGCTTCGACACCACACCGCAACTCACATCGCCAAGCCCCCAGAACACAAGCACGCCAAAGGGAGGGAGAATATGGTCTCTCTGCTCTTCTGCAGGCCATGAGCCAGGATAACAACAGCGCTCCTTCGACTCCAATGGCTTCACATAAACCCGCGCCGCGGCATGTTGGAAGGCACAGCCGCAATGCCCAGTCCATGTCTTCGCTGCCTACAACGCCTATGAACCGGCCTCTAGGCGCACATGGCGGACTCTTGCCCTCGGTTGACTTGGTCCCTCAGTCGGAGCCTCAACGATACACGCAACGGCAATTCATCCCCACAACCCCAGTTGCCAAGACGGACAGTAGGCGCAAGAGTCGCGAAAGCACGATTTCGATTGACGACACTGAGGAACTGGCTAGACAGGCTCTAGAGTCAGTTGCTGCAGCTAAGTCTTTTGCATCACAAGCATCACAGGGCTCGCAATCGCGGAGCCACGAGGAAGAAGACAAGGAGGTCTTTGACAGCCAGGCTAGCCAGGCGGCCACGGAGTTGCTGCGGCGGGATCCGCGTCAGAGTTTTGAGGTGGCCAGCTCGGCGGGATCTAGGGATGGCACGCCAGGTCCTGTCGAAAAGTCAGCACGGATGCAGGCCAAGCTGCTCTCGAACTATAAGGGAGACCCCGAGAAGCGCAAGTTCAGCGGTAACTATACATCGACTGAAGAAGCCCGGCGGGATCAGGGAAGTCCAGCAAAGAAGTCACGCGTGACGGGGTCATTCGTCGACGAGCGCAGAAGGCTCGGTCTTGGAATCCAGTACGGCCAGTAGATCATTGCATCTTGGGAGGGTCGGAGAAATGTAACAGGGAAATAGGTAGCGTGGATGGCGGAGTTCAGGGGATTTTGAGGGACAATATCTGATGATCATGGAACACGGCACAATGGCGTTTACAGGCAGGGTCGGCGGGATTGACCTTGGGCTCAAGGACGCGGGATGGTATAAGCCAAGTTTGTCCCAGTCGGCTTTTGGGGGCTCCATAGAGGAAAAAGACTTTCTCACGATTTGTGCTTTGTTGGTCAGTGACATTTCCCCGACCCTCGGCATCATGACTCCATAGCTTCATGCAGCACCGCCATACTTGATCCACCTTCGTGCAGTCATCAGCCACAGCCAAGTGTCCGTTCCGCGGTTCAGGGGTGCTATCCGATGATCAAGCCACACCAGAGTGTCAACAGCCGATGTCTGGAGCCGGGCGGAGACCCACCTTCGGGTCGGGGGCCGGGGTATGTCGGCTTTCGGCGGGGGAGGGGGGACATTTAAAGGTTGGATGATTGCTTACCCGGCTTGAACATTTGCCCATCATGACCAGGCGACGTCTTTCCTTTCTCTTTTCTTTCCATTGACTCAATTGCCATTGATCTTGGACATTAGTGTTGATGTACCTGACAGATTCGGGCTTGGACGATTGAGCTTCTGCATCTCTCTCTCACTACCTCACTCACCGCATAAACATCATGCCTCAGCTTCCCAAGGGCCTCTCGGCTGTCCTTACAAAGGCGCCCTCCGATACCGTCATCCTCTCCGCGGTCCGGACTCCCGTCTGCCGGTCTTACCGTGGTCACCTCAAGGACGCCTACCCTGAGGAGCTCCTCGCCACTGTTCTGAAGGGAACACTTGAAGCCAACCCTTCACTGGATCCCGCTGCTGTCGACGATGTAGCCGTCGGAGTCGTGCTCTCCGAGCTCGGAGGCTCCAAGGCGGCTCGCATGGCCCTCAACCACGTCGGCTTCAAGAACACAACCAGTCTGTACACTGTCAACCGCGCGTGCTCAAGTTCGCTGCAGGCCATCACGGCTGTGGCGGGCCAGATCCGGACAGGCATGATCGACACCGGTATCGCCGCGGGCATGGAGAGCATGACGAGAAACTACGGATCCAAGGCCATCCCCGTCGACCTGTGGCCCGAGCTGCGGGACTCACCCAACCACCACGCCCAAGACTGCATCATGCCCATGGGCCTTACCTCTGAAAACGTCGCCGAGAGGTACAACGTCTCGCGAGCGGACCAAGATGCTCTTGCCGTTGAGTCTCATCGACGAGCTGCTCGTGCGCGGAGCCAGGGTCACTTTGACGGCGAGATTGTGCCGGTTACCACGAGGTTCCAGGAGGTGGATAAGAAGGGTAACAAGATTGGCGAGGAGCAGCAGATTACTGTGACTGCTGATGATGGTATTCGGGAGAATGTCAGCATTGAGGCATTGGCCAAGTTGAAGCCTGCGTTCAAGCCTGATGGTGCTTCGACGGCTGGAAACTCGAGTCAGGTGTCTGATGGTGCAGCCGCTACCCTCCTCATGCGAAGAAGCACGGCTACCGCGCTTGGTCTCCAGGATCAGATCATCGGCAAGTTCGTCTCTGCCGTGACAGTTGGCTGCGACCCCGACGAGATGGGCATCGGCCCCGCCCTGGCAATCCCCAAGCTCCTAAACCAACACGGCCTCACAAACGACGACGTCTCCAGGTGGGAGATCAACGAGGCCTTTGCAAGCCAAGCCCTCCACTGCGTGCGTGCCCTCGGCCTCGAGGACGCGTGGGCTAAGGAGAAGGTGAACCCCGACGGAGGAGCCATTGCCCTTGGACATCCTCTTGGTGCTACCGGTGCGAGGATGACGGCTACGTTGTTGCATGGGCTTAAGAGGGATGGTGGGGAGCTTGGTGTTGTTAGTATGTGTGTTGGAACTGGTATGGGTATGGCTGGGTTGTTTGTGAGGGAATGATTGGAAATGGATAGAGGTTGGGATAGAGGGACAGGTAAAAATACATTTCTGGCATTCGAGTATTTGGTTCCAAGTGATGCCTTAGTGTCTCGATGCTCCTTTCATGGCCATCTATGTGCCTATAGGGGAGCCAGGGGATAGTATCTAAACTCTTTCAGACTAGGGATGCTTGGTGGCTTTACCGCTTGCTTGAGATCTTCAAGATTGTAGCAATACGGAGTGTTAGTTACCATCCGGAGCAGGTTCATGGCAGTGTCCTCTGAGGGAGCTCCCGGGTAGGCGATGGAGGTGTCCAAGAGAATGATACAAATGTTACTCTTGTATCTTCAGCATGAGTACTGTGACATTTGTTATCTTGTTGATTTTTGGCGTTTAACCGGAATATGGGCGAGCAGTACTACATCACTACTTCGGCTTGAATGAAGGCTTTGCGTCTCATGGCATCGGAAAAGAGGGCCAAGACCGTACACGCACGTAGCGAAGCAGCATGTAGTAATAATAGTAATACATTATATCCCCCAATAAGATTAACTACATACTAAAATACTCACATCTTCATACATCTTCACCTACACCCTTGTTGGGTGCTTTAAAGCCCCTAACCAATCCCGTGTCTTGATCTCTCTCAACACCTCCTCCAATCACGACACCGTGCCTGCGGCGTCCAAGAGCCAAAAGACTCTTTCCGACATTATTATAGTCTCCAAAGAAGGAGTGCGCTCGAACATCACTGCCAATGGTCAAGCCATGGCCAAGAGTCACACCCCACATGTCACCAACGCGAATAGCGTGGGCGCTCGAGTTTCGGTCCCGCTCCAGCAGGACCGAGTAGACACATCCAGTGTAGAGCACCACGCCTTCAGCCGCGTTGGCTGGGAAGCTCCAGCGCTTCCCGTCGTTAGACACCGGATGCCATGGTGTCACGAGGACCTTGCCCATCCGGCATAGCAACTCCTGCTCAACAGGTGTCTTGAGAACCATGGCGACTCGTCTTGAGCCCCGGGGTGTTCGCACCTTCATACCCCGACGGAGCTTCCTGATCTGTACGATCCTGCCTGAGGCGAGTGTCACGTCTGTCGAGGCTGCAAAGCATACGCCGCTCACGTTGCGGTACTTGCTCATGCTGATAGATGAGGCCAAGAAGCTCGACCGTGTGCCACTGGATCGGGATCGTGAGCCACCGGCACGGCCGTGGTGGCGCGGTATTGGCACTGCTCGTGATGGTTCTGGGGCAGGTAGGTTGTCAAATGCCTGGTCGAGCAGATCCCGACATGATATAAACAAAGGGCTCTCAGTGCCATATTGCAGAGGTCCAGGGTCCTTGAAAGAATTGCATATTTGACGAGTGTGTCCGTTAAGGAGGGATGGGAGGAAGTGGCAGCCCCATTTGTTAAAGTAGGCCATACTCTCAAGAGCCAAAAAGACCTGACCCTTGGGGTCTTCAGACGAAATTTCCTTTTTGAGGGATTCATTCTTTGGGTCATCAAATGGTCTGGCAGGAAGATTCTCGATGAGGGCGATTAGCTCGTCCTTTTTAGATTCTGCGAGCTTCTTGGCTGCCTCGTGTTCGCCGTCAGGTTGGATTGGGAAGATTGATGAGATGAAACTGCAGATGATGGCTCTGGATTCATGGTAAGCAATCTCAGATGCGGGGAGGTCGCTGGTGTCGAGGACACTGCGGCGGACTGATGTCACGGGTCTGAAGGGGGCTTTCTTGGAAGCGGCATTGGGGGTTGTAGGTTCACCTCCGGGCTTGAGGTAAGCGATGGAGGCATTGACGAGTGAACTCGATGCGTCTTTCTCCTTTAAGGATTCGAGCTTGGATATGTTGTTGACGCGGAGGAAGATGTCTCGAGACTGGCCATATTGAATGTTGCCGAGGTTCAAGGTCAGCTCCATCTCGCTATCATCGGAACCATCCACAGGCTGAGGAGGCTGCTGTTCCACGGATGTGCCGGTCGTCTCCTCCAACTCCAAGGCTTTAGAGTATGTGAGTTTCAGGACGGCCCGGGTGGCAAACGTGCTCTGCAGGTTTGCGACAGCGTGGACAAACACGGTGCCAATCATGCCGGCGTCCGGGATGAAAGCATAATTGCCTCCGCCGATCTCGGCGATGGACTTGAGCAGCCCTGATCTGAGGTGGTAGCCAAAGCCAAAGGTGTGAATGGATGCTGGAAGCTGGCCCATGGCGCGGAGCTTGGGGACGAAGCCAGCTGCAGGGTTCCTGAGAAGCGTCAGCTTGAGGTTGAAAGACTTGCCTGGGGAACTTACATGTGGTTTGGCATGCCATCGGTAAGAACCATGATAGCGGGAACATTGGAGGATTTGACATTCTTGAACAACTTGATACCTTCGAGCAGACCGTGCCAAAGATTAGTAGCGTCAATGGGTCTCATGCTCGTGACATTCTCCCGGGAACGTTCCTTGTTCTCGCTGGTCATGGAAAGAAGCGGCTGCACAACCTTGGCTTTGCTTGCAAACGTGACTATTCCCAAACGGTCGCCCTCGTTCATTGTCTCGATGATGGTGCGGGCGGCATGTTTGGTGAGATCCAGGATGGATAGACCGGTGCTCTCATTCGTCTCCTCTCCAGGGACGGGGGCAGCTCCAGCCATGCTGCCCGAGACATCAATGACGAGGACAATGTCGCAGGGGACGTGTGGTATTTCCGTGGAGGGAGCAGTTGGGGGCTGGACTTTGACGATTAGGCCTTTTCTGTCGGGCACAGGCTCTAGGTGAAGGGTCGCATCGTCGGATGTGATAACAACAGGCGGCTGAATGGCAGAGGGTCCCCCAACAATCTCTTCAGACTTCTTCTCGCGGATGGGCAATTTCTCATTGACTTGATCATTGTTGTCGGTGTCGTTCTTCTTCTTGCTGACTCCACCTGTAAGGGTGCTCCAGAAGGGGATTTTCTGCGGCGAGTTAGAGCTGGAAATAGTTGGAGTTGCAGACAGACTTACCACCATGATGGGCTAACACAGACGTCTCAAAGGATTGATTTGTTCAGGTATCTAATCCAAGGTGCAAAAGGAGGGATTGCTACCTTTTCTCAATACCTCGCCAAGTCTGAGAAGCCGTCTGTTGTGATGGAATGAGCTGACAAGACAACGCGGAGACAGCTGACCTTTAAGCTGCAACCTGTCAGAGCCTCGCAAAGGATGCTCGGACTAGGAAATCTATTCGATGAGTCGATGCAAGCTAACCCACCCTTCCGCTGCCGGGGGGCTGTGCGCCTCGTTGCCCGCGGGCGCATCAGCAGTGACGCCTCCTCACAAGCCAAGCCGGCTCAGCTAGGACCTGCTGCCCCTATCGCCTAGTGGAACTCGTAGGCTAATCTTTTGCCAGTTGCGGGGTTTCGTATGTGTTGGTGCTGGTTTGTTGTTATCCCATCATCCAACGGAATGGTCCAGCCTAGGTACTTGTCACCTGCGAGTCAGACTTTGAAAGCCAGACCATCTACCAAGACCCGTCATGGTGAGATTTGAGCTGCGGGGAAACGTGTCTGCCTTGAAGGCAACAGGATAAATGCCCATATCGCCTCCTTTGTCACAAAGATCCCAAAAGGTCCGATTCGATGGATCGTATAGGTAGGAGCCAAGACAGGAGGAACTAATGATTGGCGTTAATCTCGGTGGTGTTGAAGGCGATAGAGCCAAGAAGTGGTACGTACCCCAAGGCAGAACGGATGGCGGACTGCAAGGCGGTGCAGGCTGCCCACTTACGAGGCAAGCCGCCACACCAGTGTCACGTGAACCCCCTGCAGGCTGCACCCTGGGACATTGGAATCAACAAATGCAACTCACAGCCGGAAAGATGGGGTCGGAACTGATTGAGCCTCAAGACATGCCCTTCACTCAGCCCTACATCTGGGAGTGTACGCGCATGTACACGTGGGGTTCTAATTTGAGAATGATTCGATGCCTTGTCTTGTTTCACTTGCATGTTGAGACCGCCTATCAATCTGCCTTGACTGTGGTTGGATGAGGCTGTAAGTCGAGAACGACACACATCCACTTCGCTGGTGCTTTCAAGCGGGAATAAAAACAGTCACAAATGGCGGTGTCATCAAGATTGTGCCTGTATAGTTTCTCGCCGAACCATGATGTGATGGAACATGAGGGTGAAAGAACTTTTGTAAATGACTGAAAATCTTACTAACAAATACCTTGCTTGGTCGTGGTATATGACCTATTAGGGGAGTTGGACGAGGCTGTGCTGAGGAGTCATGGAACTGCTGTGCGTTGTCGTACTAAGGATCAATTGATTGGATGTCAACAAGGGCCAAAAGTAAATGCATGACCGCAGGAAATAGAGTCTAAGACATGCGCAATGAACTTCAAGAAAACGACTCGAAATTGTATTTGGCGCAAAGTTGCCAAGTTGTGAAAACATAGCAGTTGGTTTTGGGTGAGTGGACATAGGGTAGCAGTATGACACTCGGCTAGAAGTTGGGAGGCGTTGTTCGATGCGAATAAACTTGGGGTGCTGACAATAGTTACCAGCTTCTATGGACTATTTATAGGACTGTATAGGGGCATTGTTAATTACGAGGAGCAGGGCGACCAAGTATTGTGTCGCGATAGATTCACGACGCCCAGCATGGCCAGTCACAGGCAACGTGTTTGATGCGCAGCTGAACTGCAACTGGCAGTCTCTCACAGTCGAGTTTTGAGCATCTCTTATTCTCAGCCCTACTAATCTAGCATTAGTGAGACAATTTCTAACCCTCAAGCACTTACTGTCAATGAATCTTGGTCGATGGAGCAATGAACGACAGCCGTCCTTGTCCATCGACCATCAATCAGACGTGAGATCCTCCACGAGGTTCATACTCGTCTGGATATATTAGAAGCTCTGTCCGATAGCTTAGCACTTTGCCAAGTCTCAGTCATGACAACAATATCTCAATCATGCCTACAAAAGTGAACTCTGGAGACATCCTCATCGCTGTGGGCAGTTCGGCGGGCCTTGAAGGTGTGTTTGACCAAGCCAGTGACGCACAGGTTAAAGAGGCTAGAAACAGATGCCCGGCTGCTTTCCGTGACCTCCTCATCCCGAACGATCCAGGAGTCGCGAAAGTGGCTATCTTTAAGCAGTAAGTGCAAGAATATTAAGTTGGAGACGTTGGCTGATCAGCTCAGTTACCCCTTCTTCAGGGAAATGAGGGAAGGCGAAGACGAGCCTGTCATTGACGGGCCGCTCATCGAAGGTCCGGTTCACGTTGACTACGGGTTCCGAATTAATATTTCGAACTTTGCAAACATGCTCGGCAACTGTATAATTATCTACACGCCATTTTCAGAGGTCAGGTTTGGTGAGCATTCAGGGATAAATCCAGGCTTGACCATTATCGACGCAGAGCGCCCCCAAGGCGTCAACGACAAGAATGGTAAGCCATTGACTGATGGCCGCAAGGTAACAATTGGTGGTTGCTCTTGGATTGGTGATGACGTTGCCATACTGCGAATCCTTATCCTGTCATATTCACAGGCTCATGGCTAACCAGGCATTTAGGCCCGGGGTTGAGATCGGCCATCACAGCAAGGTTGGTCACAGAAGCGTGGTGACCCAGAGCGTGCCACCGTACCATTACGTGAAAGGAAACCCGGCTGTGGTGGTAAAGAAGTTTGACAAAAGCATCGCAAGTGGGACAGAAGATATTCACTTCAGCGATCAACTTGCGGAGTGGGGGGTCAAGAGGTCAAGAGCGGATGGCAGGTATCACGGATAGTGGAATTGCCGGAGGCGGAGCCGTCTTGGCAGGAGGCGAAGAGGTTTGAACGGTAATGAGAAAGGCTAAAGACATTAATTGAGGCGGAGGAGAAGGCTTGACAGGGTTGAGTCAGTTAGGTATTAGACTAATATAATCCTCCGTAATAAAAATGAAGCTGTCATGACAATTCTTGAACCGGTGATTTGACGGAAAGGTCGGCGTTGGAGTGCTCAAAGACCCAACGTTACAGCGCGTTCCGCCCGCTGAAACAATCCCTGCGTCGGCGGCTTCCGACGGTGATTAGTGGATCCCCCGCCTCGGGCGCGAGCAAATCGCGGAGAGCTCCATGTCCGAAAGAGTGCAAGAGCCAAGGAACAGGGAAAGAAGGAAGGAGCCTGCCTGCCTGTGCCTGTGAGAGAAAAAAAAAATTGTGATTGAAGATCCCCAGTTGCAGTTTTTTGGCCTCGGCCCTTTTTCCACTTCTTTTCTTTCTTCTCTTGGGCCTCAAATTTCTCTCCCCCGTCGCCAAACTCTCTCCTGCTTGTCTCCTCGTTTCTTTACCCTCTGCGACGCTGTGATACCCTGGAAAAGACCGCCAAAATGGTTGAGAAGCTCTATGTCACGTACAACGATGTAAGAAAATTACCCCGCCACCCCGCCTTGATGATGAGGGCGGTGATGCGTCTCGAACGCGCCCGACCAGCGACGTGGTTTTGACGAGGATTCTGCGAGAGCTATGAGCTGCAGTCGAGTGAGACATCGCTGGCTGTCAAGTTCTTGGCTTGATTCATCCTCTAGAGACAACGTTAGGGAAGCTCCGCTAACATGGCTTGTGATTCTAGGTGCACAAGATGTGCCAGCAGTCGGCCGACAAGATCCTCGCGGATTTTGAGCCCCAGCTCATGATCGCCATCGGCGGTGGTGGCTACGTCCCTGCTCGAATCCTCCGATCTTTCCTCAAGAAGCCCGGTTCTCCCAACATCCCCATCCAGGCTATCGGCCTGTCTCTCTACGAGTCGCTCGGTAACGACGAGGTTGAGGCTCCCGGTACTAAGGTTACCCGGACTCAGTGGCTCGACCTTACCGCCCTGGGCCAGATGGAGAACCTTGTCGGCAAGCGAATCCTCATCGTTGACGAGGTTGACGACACCCGGACGACCCTCGAGTACGCTGTCAAGGAGCTTGAGAAGGACGTCGAGATTGCCCGTCAGCGCATGGGCGCCGGCGCTCCTGCTCCCAAGACCGAGTTCAGCATCTTTGTGCTCCACGTATGTGTCAACCCGAACGACTCACGATCTATACTAACAAGGTGTAGAACAAGGACAAGCTCAAGAAGGGAAAGCTCCCCGACGACATGCTTGCCAAGCGTTACTCGGCTGCCTCGACCGTCGGCGACGTCTGGATCAACTATCCCTGGGAGGCGATTGACATTGACGAGCACGACAGGCTCGCTGGCCAGCAGCCCAAGTCTAACTAAGCGGCTTTTTATGTGAGATTTCGGAGTTGGGAATATGGGCACGTCACTTTACGCGCATTGATTGATCATGATGAATGCATTATGGAGTAACAATCCAAAAGAACTAGATCATCATCTTTTTGTCCATTGACCCTTTGACTCCTGTCTGTTTGAGTATAGACTTGGACACCAAACGCCAACTAATCCACGACATTAGCTCACCAACGCCTACTCACATTTTAGGTTCTCGACCACTGCCGCCAAGCAGCATGCTTCGCTGACCTGCTCGTTCATGAGTTGCTTGACCCAGACAAGCTCTCAACGTCGCTGCCACCCTGTCGCCTCCTCCACGCCGATTCAAGCTTGTCAACAAAGCGACGTGGGCTTTCAATCTCGGATAACCTGTTTTGTTTATATAGGATTATCCGACCCGCCTGTTTGTAGCCCTCTACAAAGTTTTTCCACGCCCGCCCGATGCCCATGGCCCCGTTAGGATCTCCGTCAGGGATGAAGTTGGGGGCAAAAGCAGGTCGTGGCCATGTCGGGTTATTCATGATGGCACCCAAACACTGCCGTGATTTCCATCCCTCGGGCTTCATGGGCTTGCAATCACCGAAATCGGTCGCCCACAAGCACGGTTTGGAATTCTTCCAACAGCCGAGAACAAAGTTGACACCCTCGCCGTCAAGACCACAGCTCCAGTGAAAGGTGGCCAGCATCACACCCATGCCCACCGCCCAGCGCAGGACGGCCCGTTTTCCTGCTTCAAGCCGTAACTGGTTGAAGTAAACAGGGCGGAACAGGAGCTGTGGATTCAGGTGGTCGTTGGGCGGAGACATTTCGCCCATCCGGACTCGGAGTCTCACCTCTGATATCCAGGGATCGTTCATGACCCTCCTCCTGATCGTGAGGTCCAGAAATGCCTTAACCAAGGGCATGCAATGTTGAGGATTCAGGGCCGGAATAGTCCGTGTCATGAGTCCTATCGGGATGTCGGTGATGCCAGCATGGCCCCGGGCAAATATCCTTGCGGCAGGCCTCGGGACGCCGACACGGGGGCACCTGGTCCACCCTGCTGCTTTGAACTGAAGCCAAAGTGCTTGGACAGCCGTGTACACTTTCACATGATTCCGGACCTCGGCTTTCAGGAACCGCGAGTTTTCGTATAAAATGACGGTATAGGCCTTGTATTTAATCTTTGTCTGGCTTGGATGGACGGTCGGCCTGTACGTGACCCAAAAGGACGAGAGCGTATGCTCTGTTTCTTCTGACTCGGACTCGGGAGGCCGTCTCACGGCGCGGCTTGGCTTGTTGGTGAGATTGCTGCACTCTGCTCCCGAAGGATACAGATATCGGAGCGGCGGACAGGTTCGGCGGGTTTGGTGCTGATGTAGTATGTGTCGCCGCGTTTCCCGAGGGCGTATTTCTGGAGCTCTTTTGTCTTCTGCTGTCGTCTCCAGGGAAAGATTGTCATGATGACTTGAGAGTTGAATCTGCATGTAGGGGCGAAGAGACAATGTTGAGACAGGGCCCCTTTGGTACAGTGCTTTGATGAACCGTACGGCAAAGGAACTCTGGGACTGTTTGAGCGGGGAAAAGAGGAAGATGGTGATGAGAAGAAGGGCACATTGTGCTCATAGAGTTTCACTGCGTGGTGACGTTGAGAGACAGCAGATGACAATATCCAAGACTTTCCATGATTCTATTTCGTCTAATCGTCAACTCTATTGAATGTAACCACTCGGTACTTAAAAAGCCATGACAGGGTATATACTCTTTCGTTGATACGCACACTCTTTTGGTCTAACCACCCACCGTGCCCTCTCTAGCATGTCTCTCTTTGAGTCGCTTCTCCTGCTTCATAAACTCCCTGATGCCAACCGGCACGCTCTCGTACAGCCCCTCGTCCCAAAAGTCCTTTGCGATCTTGGTGTCGCCGATGGCCGGCGCCGGTGCGGTCCAGTTGCTCTCTGACCCGCCACCGTCCGAGTCCATCGACCCCTCAACCTTTTGCAGAGCCGCCTGCGCCTCGTTGTTCTTGAGTGACCACTCCTCCATCTCGTCGCGGAACCGGTCCCATACGCAGTTGACGCAGCCGCTCATGCAGCAGTTGTCCGGCTCCTCTGGCTTGGGGGGCACGAGGACGCCGGCTATCAATGTCGATTGCGCCTTTCGCGCGGCGAGGCGGTCGGCCTGCTCGATGGGTCCAAGCAGCCGAGAGCCAAATATGATCTTGACGCGCTCCTCTGGCGTCTGCGGCTGAGCTGCTGCTGCTGCTGCTGCTGTTGAGTCGGCTGGTTGCTTCTTCTCGGGCGGGAGGACCTCGGGGTCTGCGGTGTTTGGCGGATCTTCTGGCTTCTCTTGGGGTATCAAAGAGGGGGTGTTGAGTATTTGCTCGTAGTATGGGCCTAGCGGGGAGCGTTGCGGCCACTCTTCTGCGGTATGTCTCGGTACTGTACTTGCGAATGCTCGTGATGTCGTCGTCGCGGAGAAGAGAGGGCGTAACCTCGGCGCTAACCGGGCGGGAATCGACATGGCTGAAGGAGGGGAAGAGCTCAACGTTCTATGATTTCGGCGATACTTGAAGTTGAACAGCGAAAGAAGCGCGAGGTGCGAGATTGAAATTGTAGAGGAATGGCAAAAAAAGTTTTGGTTTGGTTTGTAATTGCGGCTCAACGGGGGGGGGACCGGGGGAAACTTGGTGTTGAAGTCTCGGAAATCCGTCATTTTTGCCTCGGACGTCATCGGCCGGGGTGTGCGCATTAAGGGACAGGGGGTGGTCGGATGCAAGATTTGGACGGCGCTCCCGCTTCTCCGCGATTGGAGAATGTTTATGTCAGCTGTGCCTGACTATCAGCACGTGATACACGTCACATGCTTTCGCGTTGGCTTGTGATGGACAGAGTTTGGAGTAGACAGCTTCACGAGACGCGGCTAGTGACTTCGATCGGACGAAACAAGGCGTTTCCCCCCTCTTTGCCACAAATTGCGGGTGTTTTTGTCATTCAATCTTTGATATCTGGTTTCGGCTCAGTGAACACAGCCTACCCTTTTCGGCAGGCGGTGAAGCCCACTAGGACGCGACAGGGCCAAGTAAACAACAGCCAATGCGACAAGACCGAATATCGACAGGACCGAGGGATACTAACACGGACATGAATATTGTTTAAGGCGCTCACGACAAAATCATCAATTTTTCTTCATGGAGGAGTCTGCGCCAAAGCGGAGGCGTACATCGCCACGCACTTCGCTCGAAATTGGAGGAACTCCGCCATCGCCTGAACCCGCGTCACCGCGACGGAGACGTCCATCTTATGCATCACCTACAAAAGCGAGTCTTGCGCGTCACAATCCAGAAGTCTTGGAGAGGAGAAGGTCCAAATCACCACAAAAGGCGCCAAATCCGACACTACCTTCCTTGGACTTTGGAGTTGAGCAGAGTCCCTCAGAGGTTCTAGCAGCGCGCTTGGCCGGGAGTCGGCTTGTGAGCGATGCGCCGACACCAACGCGTCCTAATGAGGCGACGCCGGGTTCGGGGAGATCGCTGCGGCGTGTTGGAGGTAGTTTGGGTGGTCCTGCTCGGCGAACTCCTTCGAGGCTGAACCCACGTCCGGCACCCGCGCCCAGGCCTGAAGACGAGGACTTTAACCCTTTCCGCGGCAAGATGCTGCGGCGGTCACCGCCTGCTGGAAGCATGCCGGCCGATGAGCCCCCAGCTTCTATGCCCGAGCCCGAGTTGCCGTCGATTGAGGCTTCTTCGCCACCTCAGCCTCCAGCTTCAATGCCTGAGCCTGAGTTCCCATCGACAGATGGTCCTTTTTCTGAACCTGAGGCTGAGACTCTTCGCTCGCCTGAAGAACCTCCAGCGCCAGAAGCACCAACAGAACCCGAGAGTCCGCCTCCTGTTGAATCCCACTCACCGTCCGAATCCCCACCTGGTCCTTTGCCTGAGCCCGAGTCTGAGAACGATTCCCCAAGCCAATTTCTCGACCAAGCTTCTCCCTCTCCTTCACCCGAGGAAGACTCTCCCAGTCGGGTCCTTGAACAGGCATCTTCCTCGCCCGAGCCCATTCCAGCTTCAATGCCCCAACCCGAGCTGCCATCAATGGTTCAACCTGATTCTCAAGAGGCGGCTCCATCCGCGTCACAGCCAGTACCAAAACTTCCACCATCAGCTCGCGATGCTGCCCTGCGAAAAAGTTTTCGCAACAGTCCAATTCGATTCCGGGAGTTATCTCAGCCCAGAGATTCGCCTCTGGCAAAACCACCATCACGACTTCTGGACAAGCCGAGAAAGAGCTTCCAGCGAGCTGGAGCATCTGCTAGAATCACAGAACACAGGCCCCCCGTTGAGACGAATGTACCGGAAGCTAGGAAGCCCAAAGCATTCGATCCGGATTCGGCCAAAAAGGCAGAGAGGGATGCTCTTCTGGACGAGATGGAAAAGCTCAAGAAGGATTTAGAGACTGCGCAAAAGGAGAATGAGCGGATTCGAGTGATGCAACAATCTGGTCGAGTGCTAGCCCCTTCGAACCAGGAGGCAGTTATTGATCTTATTCAGCGCCAACATCTTTCGGAAGCCGACAAGGATCAACCAGTGTCTCAACAACTTGTCCGGGCAGCATTAAATCCTACTGCTCTCCTGCCTTTCGGCAAAGCCATGGTTGCTACGCCTTCGGTGCCTGTCGAGGATAAGCAGGCCGAGATCAAGTCACATCACCCTGTCGACTTGACAGCGGAAGAGGAGTTGCCTTATCTTGAGCTGTTCACTCCATTCTCAATATCATCAAACATCGCTGTCATGCCCGTGGAAGAAGATCAACCCCTAAAGCAGCTTCATTCCATCACCTTTCGATCTCGCGAGATACCTGGGGTTTTCACGGCACGGATGGACATGGTTGTCAGCGCAACTGACTTGACCATCCTGGACCTCAACATGACAGCACTTGAGCCATCCTCGAAGCCCGAACTGGGTCCTTTTGTCGAAAAGATTTGCACCGGCGACTGCAATCGATCTATGCAACAGAACATCGGTATCCTGTCTTGGGCCATGGGTGAATGGCTCCGTGTTGCCGTGGACAGAGCAGAGCTCTGGTGCCAACTAGAAAACAGCCTTGGCTCCAAGGATGGTGTGTCGGAGTCTACGAGCCAGATGCGCGCACGCAAGTCAAGACGGAGAAAGAGTGATGAAGAGGATGAGGACTCCGGATTTACACACGTGGAGTCGGTGAACAAGGCAGATCTTATCCGCTACATGGGCCAGCAATACTTTGACATCTCAATACCCCAGAACGACACTGAGGACTCGGGCGTAGTGGTACGGTTGGAATGGAAGACTGAGTTTGACTGGACGGGAGAGGCCGAAAGCAAGCTTGCGGTTTTGACGGGTGTTCCAGGGAAATGTGAGTACACGCGATCCTTACCTTTTGGCCTTTAATTAACATGATATGATAGGGCACCAGATGGATGAGCGAGGGTCTCTTGGAAAGATCCCCAAGCTTTTCGGTGAACTTGTTCATGGCGGAGAGAAGCCGGAAACGGCTATACGGACAATTGTGGCTTTGGTTGCGGGCGAACAATCATGATAGAGGTTAAGAGGCCAACATGGAATTCCACCACGAACGACTGTAGACCAAGACGAGTTGTTACTGCGCGGGTCGCACACGAGTAGACGAAAAAGATACCAGAACATTGTAATTAATTTGTATTTTGGCCACGGTGATGGCCTCGTGTGCCTACTGTATCGCACCCCTTTTCCCTCTATCCATTAAAGAAGTCTGGAGCGCAACGCAACGCAACGCCCGCGAAAAGCAGCTTAGTCGACAGTGACGCCCATCTTTCGCAATTCGGTCTTGGCCTGGTCAATCTCGGCCATGAGCTCCTTGTGCGCATCCGGCACGTCGTTGAAGGTGAGGATGCCCCAGCCGAGGCGAAAGAGGAGGAATGCGCCGAAGGAGACGAGGGCCCAGAAGGGAAGCTATGATGCGCGTTAGATCGGGAGGGGAGAGGGAGGTTCGAGAGTGGAAACGTACGACGGGGACGATCTGCTCCTGGATCAGAGGAGGGAGGGGGATGAGTTCGAGAAAGAGGGCGAGGTAGAGCTGTTGTGCGCCGACGGGTTAGCCAAGATGTTTTTGGTATCGAGGGGTGAAGGGGTTTTTGCGTACGGAGGAGACGAGGAGGGCGAGGGAGATGGTCTGCTGAGCGCGGGTCATTGTTGCGGTTTTGCTGTGGAAGCGTGAACGAGAGTTGAGAAGCGAAAGAAGGAGCGGAAGGTGGGCGGTCGACGATAAATGCGATGATGTCGATTATCCAAATCTTGAGGAGACGTGTAAGTTGTCAGGGGTTTGGCGCGTTGGGTGGGAAATTTCGGATGACTAAGGTGGGGTGGGTTAGGTAATCAGCCTCAGAGTCTTGGCGAGCCTTGGCTTGTTATCTCTCCTTGGTGATGGACTTATAAGTGAGTTGTTTTTAATAGAAAGGATTCATAAAAAAGTTATGTATGATATAATAAATATAAATTATTAGTTATAGAGAGTATAATGTTATATACCTAGTCTTAGCACAGCAGCTACTTCTTCCTCACAACGGGTACCAGTGGGTGAAGAGGGACGGTTGTGAAGAGCCCTCAGCAGAGCCCCCCTGTTAGAGCCAGGTTCACGGCGGCTATTGATGTGGTTTCTGGTCGCTCACAGTTTGAATGAATCCTCTTACTTGGAGACATGTTTTTTAGACCCCATGGTTATCTGGTATCTGCTAACTTGAGAGGATCCGGGCTTGCTGTTAGTCACTGAGGATACCTACCCATATCAAGACGGCAGGTGAATGGGCACGTGGAAATCATGTCAGAGATAAGAGGGTCGACTAGTAGTTTGAAAAGACCGAAATTGCGCTGGAAGCGCTGGAAGAGGATCCCGGCTCGGCAGATACCGATCCAGGTGATGGAATGGGTTGGGGCAGCCGCACTAGGGGTAATAGAATTACTAGGGGTCGAGTCATGATGCCTTCTTCAGCATGAGTGTTCTTACGGATGGCAACTGGGACACTCAGCCTACTTTAAAAGCTCAAGTCTGTGACGTTAGCATCCCCAGAACCTCCAGGGTTTTTATACGTCGAGGTGTTGATGTTTTAGGTTGACAGTGGATGACCTTGCTTCGAAACCATCCGCACTCGAGTGATTTCATCGCTGATCTGCTGGATCTTGTTACGCGGCAGATGCTCGTTGTGGAAAGCAGGAATCCTCCGCGGCAGAGATCATCGTCTCAGGAAGTGTGTGAGGCACTTGTTGGGCTACTCGAAAAACTTGAAGCCGACGAGAACTATGCCTCGCCTCGCTGCGCGAACTGCATGCGCCCTCCTCAAGGCTGTATCGGGCGCCCTGAGGATAATCAGTGTCCAACACACGGAGATGTGCTGAAAATGGTTAGGACCCCCTTCTTCCCTAGCCGAACAAGCCGTGGACTCTTGGTCGCTCACGAGTAGTGTGTTGTTTTCCGACTTACACCTAGACATAGGCCCGCCCTGTCTCTCATGCATCGCCCGCGGTACTTCGAATGGCTTGGCTGACTGTTGTTGTCTCACAGGCACCTTCGAAGCGGGACCGCGATGGCAAGAGAAAGCGGCAAGAGACGTACGCACCGGGCGACAAGGAGGAGAGTGCAGCATTTGCGCAACCCCAGCGCATGTTTGCATGCCCATTCTACAAAACAGGAATGCCCATAGGGCGGGCATGCATGGGGCCTGACTGGGAGTCAGCCCACCGGATGAAGTGCGTTTGTGCCCTATCCTGGCTGACCTCTTGTTGCTAACGGCGCCTCTCATAGGGAGCATCTTCTTCGCCCCCATACCCCGAAGAGCTTCAGAGACCCCTCGGGCTGCCCCCGATGCCTTGAGGGGTTTAAGACGAAAGAACTTCTGGCACAGCATTTGCGCCAAGAACCGCAGTGTCTCATCAAGGCACCGGAGATCATCGCTGGACAATTGACGCTTGAGCAAGCGGCAAACTTACGATCGACTAGGAAGAAGTCCGACATGAGCGAGGAGGACAGATGGTTTGAGATATACCAGATTCTATTCCCCGATCATGATCTGAGTACGATGAGTCTGACTCCATGTAAGTCTTCTGATTATTTCCCCTTTTCTTAATTCGGTGGACATGCTATGATCCCGCTGAGTCGTTGGATTTCGACCCGTATTTTGGGGCACCTGAGAGAAGTGGGGAGGATGAACTGGACTTCCTGCTATCCTTTGAGAGTTAGGGGCTCTACTGTTTTCTTTGTTGTCGTGTGCCTAAGAGAAACTGGGTGAATTGGATATTGTCGGCTAGATGCCCACCCAAGAGTTTCCACAAGCCATCTTAAGACTGTTTCTGTGACTTTATATTACCTTATGTATTCCTAATTCACAAGGCCTAGCACTACGTTCTCAGACTTGCATTTATCTCTAACCCGGTACGAAGCAGCCCGTAGCAAAGAATATGTGGATTGCTACGCCCTAGGGCGCGAGAAGATGGTAATCGGCGTCAAAATCTAATCCACCACTGCCAGGATTATACGAGCAGTGGTCATAACTGAATTAGGCAATAGGGAAGAGATGTGACTCACCTCTGAAAACAAGTCAATGCACTCGTCTAATTAGCTTACGACTTGTGTCGGTGACTCACAGAGGTGCGCAACTGCCCCCTATACCTTTGTTGGAAATAGGTACTTAAGAAGTATACGGCCTCTTCAGCTCATTGATGGTTACAGCATCAGTAACTCCGGACCAATGCTCATTCGCAACGCGACAAAAGAAGACATACCCGCCGCGGGGGCTGTTGCAGCAGCGGCATACATCGATGATGAGCAGGATGCCTTCATGTTCCCTGGCCGCAAGAAACACCCTCAGCGATATTTGAAAACAAAGGAGAGCATTGTTCGCCATGGTATGAATGACCCGACTGCAACAGTGATTGTTGCTGTCGTTGAAGAAGGAGACCAAGGTTGGAGTGGAAAACCTGATATTGTTGGCTTTTGCATCTGGTTTAGAGAGAATGGCGACGAGGAGACGAATAAGGACGAGCGCGTTGAGAAAAAGGCCTTGCTATCGAGTGAGTTTCAGTGCTCTTCTCTAACACGAATACTTGTGGACATGACTGATACAGCTGATCAGGAATAAAAACCTTCATCTCTGGTTCTGAAGTTTTTCAGTACGCATCCGATCTGATAGATCCATTGGTATCAGCTCAGAATGCCTCCATCATGGCTCGCACATGCCGCCTCCCCTCCTCGAATCATTACTTTTGCCCCAGAATCGACAACTTGCCCCAGTACGGCATCATGGATATTGCCGTGCACCCCGACTTCCAGGGTCGCGGCGCCGCGCGAAGGCTTGTCGAGTGGGGGATCAACAAGGCCAAGGAGGAGGCCGTCCCCATTGAGCTCTCTGCTACGCCTGAGGGATCGGGACTGTACACCAAGCTGGGTTTCAAAAAGGTTGGCGTTTGGAGGTGGAGGCCGGGTATGGAAGGGAGTGATGGTAAGGGTGGATGGGATATCATGAGGTGGCAGCCAGAACAGTGACGTGTTTCAATACTGGATAGTCGGTTGTTCAAGTATTCTAGTCACTGTGAAAAAGTCCAAAGCTATTGGGCAGAAGGGCTGACTTAAGCCTGCTCTCGATCTGAGTCTTCCCCTCTTCTTAATTGTGAATAGGTACTACGCCTCTTCTCGTCTCTCTGTATGCGCTTGTATGGTCAGCCTCAAGTAGTCTTGCTGGGTTCATCATTGCCGAGCTATTTTTGTCACATTCCGTGATTCTACGAGAACGCACACAGAAACCTAACCGAAAAAGAAAACAAAGTCCCGCTCTTTCGTGACTATCAAGGCTTGAACTTGCGTAAATGTAGACCAACCGCCTGTCTGCCCTGTTCGCCACTCTTGCACACTGAGGCGCTCTTTCACTGCTGGGCGGACAGCCTCTGGAAGCGCATCCCTACGAGAAGACAACCGGGAGGCAGTTAAGCGCCTGTTTTCTCCGCAGAAGCTGAACATGCATCTAACTCCGCCACCACGACGCAGTGGGGGGGACACAGCCGAAGAGAAGGCGCAATGCCATTGGGGAACGCCTTGGGAGCTGGACGAGTCCATTTGGCTTGGGCGCGAGACAGGGATATCTGTAAGACTGTTGGGGCTGTCTCGTAGCTGGACCGTCGTCAGGCTGACTTGGATCCTACATCTCCACGACGACCATCATGTCTGACGACAAACTCGCTGGCAAGTCATGGCACTGCTTTGCTGGATGCCGTTCGCGGAATTCAAAAAGGTCAAAGCTAAGAAAGCGGGATTCTAGGTGCCCGTTTTCTCATCGCAGAGTAGGTCAACAATACTGAGTGCTTCACACGAGCCTAACGAAGTGGAATTCTAGAGATGTCTTCGCCTTTGCACCAGAGCCAACATTTGGCCATGTTACCGGCTCCTTCCCAACTGGCTCCTAATACCCGCAACTCCGCATCTTCCTTCACTCATGAGCACGTCCCTTCAACCTCGACATTGCCATCATCCGTCATCGCCAAAGCTGCCTCACCAACACCAGTTGACAAGCGACGGAGCGGACAATTCACGCATCACGCTCAAAGATTTGTAAGTCCCCCCTCATGCTTGCCTGTTCCGAACCGGAAACTCACATGGCCCCAAAGCATCTTTCTCAACCCCCATGTCTGGGAGAACTGCACAAATGTCTACAAGGACTACTACTATTGCGTCCGGCCTGTAGGGTATATCTCTACATACTTGGGCTACTTGCCAACTACTTCTACCAAAGAGTTCGTCCAGACACCGACTACGCCATTGCCGCTCGAACATGATCCCTTCGCCGACTATGTTAGCACCAACCCTGTGATTCCGCTTGCCAATAAGACGCGCGAGGACTGCCATTCGTAAGTTGGATCATTCACTGTATGGTGTTAGTAGTTGCTGAATCGGCTGTTTGCCTATTAGATACTTGTATCTGGCCAACCTCACGGCAACCCCCAATCTTGCAAACTGTTGGTCCATGGCCATGGCCCATGACATCACCTCAGAAGCGAGTTCTTAGAACAATGGCGTGTTCATCCCGGGACGTTGGCTTGCACACATCTTACCCCATCTCCCGCACCCAGCCTACAGAGCATGTCAAGCTCAAGTATATGTATGTGTCGGTATATAGTGAGGATGTAGGGCCGCTGGCTCTGGGGAGGGGTCAAGAAGATGCTAGAAAGAAACTGAATGATTTAAGCTTACATAGATAAGATTCAAGTCTCCATTACACTTCCTCTCCGGCAGAAGGAAGTAGAAATCCTTTATAGCTAATAAGGGACGAGAATTGGCCGGCTTGGTGCCATTATATAATTAGAAATTCCTGCTTTATGTATAGGAATGTGTCGTTTTGCTGATATATTGGCTTCTTTTATTTCAAGGTAGACGAAGGAAAGATACAAACTAGCCGGCTTCAAGTGTAGCTGAGACCGCTGTTATGCCCAATTAGGTTGAATTAGCGGACTCGTGTATTTCAACTCTACTATCCCAGATTTCTCAGCCTGACTGTAGCTCTAAGATGTACCAGAGTTTTGCGTATAGTTTTGCCGGTACCAGCTAGTCTTTTCTAGAATCCCTAGTTCCATCAACCGAATATCATCCGCATAGGGTCGATCGAATTCAGGATCAAAAGCATCCACCAGGGTCCCTGTGCCTCGAAAGATGATATCCTCAGAAAAGGGATTCTCTCCGTTGCCATACACAAAGTCTTCGACCTCACGTCCAACGCAGACGGCTAGACCTTGAGCTATAGGTTCATGATCGACGCGAATGGCTATCTTTGGCCTGGCTGCAGCCACGCGCCCGCGCCAGTCAAGCTCGCTTCGCATGTGCTCGAGTAAGCCCTGGTAATGGCCGTTGTTTGGGAGGAAGAAGAGAAAGCTCAGCTCGACTGACTGGAGTGTCAGCGGCAGTGCGAGCAGAAAATCCATCAGGTCTGCCTGATTGACGAGGAAGCGCGAAAGACAAAAATGCTGGAGGTTCGACCATGTGCCGATAGGGAAAGTGTGTGCAGTGGGATATGGTGTTCTTGACCGCCGGAAGACGCATCCCAGAGATCGCCGGGGACTGCGAGGTTGGTCGTGAGGCTCACGTGCTGTAGTCCCTGCGCCGTGCCAAGTGCGTGCTGGAGAAGACCACTGCGAAAAGAGTGCCAGCCTTCCTTGTCTTGGCCGCCAACATGTAGAGAGAGGTCGATACGGGAGAAGCCGGGTCGGGCGAAGATGGTGACGAGGTCTTTGTACTCGCTATTTTCCGCCTCGTCGAAAACGCGGCAATTGATGCCCGTGAGAAGCTGGTTGCTATCGACGATAAACTCAGAGATGCCAACGGCTGGGTTCTCGCGTTGGTGTTGAGCAACTGCCTGGCTCACAAGACAGAACCCGCGCCACTTTCTTTTCTCCTCACCATCCCAGCTCTCCGCAAAAGGTTCATTAGATTGCTCCTCTGCGACCGGCCAGCCGTGAGGGATGGGATAGATTAATCCACGTGGAAGAGAGCGAATCATAGGTGTAGGGTAAAAGGGTCTCTGAGGTTGCCCATGAGCCACAGGTGTCAGGGTGATTCTTCGCAGGTTGGGGAATCGGGGCAGCCCATATTTGAGGGCGTCGGCGTCGCTGTTTGTGGCGATGATCTGTTCTTGCTCTTGCACCAGCTTCTGATATTGCTTGTAAGACTCTGCTGGACTCAACAGCGCCTTGAATCTCTCCTGAACTTCAAGATGGTGAGAGCGCTTCACATCCTCACGCCCGTAGGACTTGATAGCATCGTAATTCTCGCGGTATATGCGCCGGAACCAGAACGGAACGCCATGCACATCACCAATATCGTCCTCGTCCTCGTCATAATACTCGTCATCGGGGGTCTCGTACGAGTGAGCCAGGCGCGCATCGTCGTAGATTATCTCGACAATCTTCTTCCTAAACTCGTCATGATCGGCGACGGCCCTGAACACGCTCACATTCAGTGGGTTAGGGGATAGGAAAATGCGGCTGAGGCGTAATTGAGCGAAACGGTGGAGGTGAGTGCATGTCAACCGCAGGCTCTTGATGTCGCTGTTTGGCAATCCAAACAGAATCTGCTCAAGGAGTTCTAGCGGGAGGTGAATAAGTGGGCAAGTCCTTATTTGTTTGAGGCCGGATGAACTCATCGAGAAGTTGGCTGGATGGAGAAACCAAGGTGTTAGATGCAAGGTAAAGAAAGGTTGCCGGATGAATCGAGTTTATCTTTTGCGGTTATAATTATCTAAAAGATTACCGGGTAACGGGGCCCGCTGAATAGCCGAGTCTCGCAGGTCCTTGAGCTGTGTTGAACCTCCCGCCAGCTCACGGCATGGGCTCAGAATGCCTGCCTTGATCGGCTCTGTGGATGGAAGGCCTTGAACACCGCGTTATAGAGGCATTCCCTGCTGGGTGTGGGTTTGACAGGAGAGGTCAAGATTATCAACTTGGACTCTATGTCTACGACACACACGCTGGCGACGACCCTCAGCCAGGTCCGATCACTGGCATTCACTCCCAATGGAACAAGACTCGCAGCCGCTTCTTCATCTCGTGGGGGAGTTGAATCCCAGTCCACGATTCAAACATGGGACATGAATAACCTGGATGCAGAACACGTTGGAATATTGCCAATCGATGGCACTAAGGAATTGAGTTCGGTCGCTCTGTCGCCAGACGGCGAGCAGGTTCTGTTTTCCAAGGAAAGTATCGAAATCGTTGTGACAAACCTCTCAACCAACGAATTCTGGGCAAGGGATTTCAGAAACACCAACACCGTCAGTTTCTCACCAGACGGACGACATGTCATCGCCGGGCACCAAAGTTGGGCTGGAAAGATTGTGACGGGACAGTCCCTCCGAGGGTGGCGGGGCCTGGATCTGAGTCTCCGGTACAGCTGCGAGTTTCAACCAGGTTTCTTGAGAGTGAAAGCCGCGTTGAAGGAGCCGGCTTCATGGTTTCGGGGGAGCCAAGACTACATGAGCAGGTACTATGTGAGCTAGAATGGATGCTAGCTTGTGAGAGATGGAGAGAATGTGCTCTGGCTGCCTTTGGAATATGCGGCATCTTGCGCGGCGACGACGGGTTCCATGATTGCTATTGGATCCAGAATGGGGAGGGTGATTGTTATTGGGCTGGAATAATCTTGGGGAAGGATGTTTGGATTTAATGACCTATACTGACGGGAAGTTGGATATAGGATATAATACTAATACACGAGGCCTTGATATCTACGGATCTTGGTACCCAATGCAACGTAACACGGCAGTTGAGGAGTGTAAAAATCTAGTGGCGTGAACACTTTGTAGCTACATCACATCCATAAAATATGAGTACTTCCTAAGAGTTAGAGGTACTTTGCCCTTACGGTGCCTCGTAATGCCATGGCCCGTCTACTTTCTATCAATTCCTGCACGGCCTGGTAGGACTGATGACTTCTGTGCTGCTAATCATTTGTCCCAGATTTTGATATCTCCACCGGCTCACATGTACCTCACTCTTGTCCAAGCCACCGTTAGTCGTAGCATATACTCCTAGAAGCGAGCCTGGCACAAAACTTATTAGCGCCTGTCAGTCCAATGTGAAAAGAATAGGTATGTACTTACCTCCCCAGCGCCCCACGCCTCCGCTCGTGGTGGAAGTCGGGGCGGTTCTGGACATGTAGAAACCTCGATCCTGGCCGTCTTCGTCCAAGATTATCACTGAAAAGGCGTACTCGAGCGCGTTCTCTGCCTTGATGCTCAGCCTGATTCGACCAGACGAGTTGTCTGGAAGAGGAGTCAAGTCGTCATCGTCGGAGCATGATCCAGTCTGGCGGAACCGAAGATAGGGGCGCAGCACAGCGGCTTCGCTTCTCACCCAGGTAACGCTGATGCTTACATGCTGTAGCTCCGTGAGGAACACGGCCACGCCTACTTCTTCGTTCTCGTAGAGGATAAGCGGTGACTGGAGCTCGATGCCAAAGTTGAAGAGGGTTGATGTTTGTCGACGACCTACAAATGTCAAGCCTTGGCCGTCTTTGAATTTCCCTGCCAAGGATTGCTGAGAGGATACAAGGCGAAGGCCTTTGACGTGACCAGGTGGTGAGATTGTGACGGATCCTTCAGGGGGAAATCGCCAGTGGACAAAGTGCAATTGGAGGTTCGAACCCATGGAAAAGTCCAGCTCGTCTCCCTCGTCGACTAATTGCCCGGACACAAGAGTTCCAGGATCGCTCTTGGGTAGGCACAAAGTATTCATCCGTCCTCTCACTGGCTCCGGCCGAGGCCAGTCGTTCTCTGCCCAACACACAGGGAACAAGACCGTCTCTCGACCCATGGGGTAATTTACATACTCGGGCCCTGAACGTGTCGCCAATGCCACTCCCCACCAGTTCCCATCTCCGTCCTGAAATAAGTCGGCATGGCCAATCGTCTGGAAATACTGGCTCGTGTTGCGGTTCGTCAAAATGGGGTTGTCTTCAAACCCCTCAAACGGTCCGCTCGGGCTCCGCGACCGAGCGATAGTGACGCAGTGAGACAGGTCTGTGCCGCCCTCAGCGATGAGAAGATAATACCAGCCGTCTTTCTTGTACAGGTGTGGACCTTCCGGCGCTATCCCGCCCGTCCCTTTCCAGAGGGTCTTTTCAGGCCCTGTTGCTCCGGTGCCGAGGTTTATTTCGAATTGGATGATTTCTTGATGAAACGAGGCCGCTTGGACAAGGACCCTGCCGTCATCGTCCCAGAAGATGTCAGGGTCGAGGATTAACTGAGGCTGTCGAAAAACGACGGGATCGGTCCAAGAATCTGGGTCGAATGGGTCTGATGAGGAAAAGACAAGGCCAAAAGAAGCTTCAGTATCTCCGATTGTGACGTATTCGACAACAACATAGAACATTTTGTCGTGGTAGCGTATGGTGGGAGCGAATATGCCATTGTCCTGTGCATCCTGCAAACCAAGTTCAGGAACCTGTCGACGGCGGTTCAGGATGTTGCAGCGGAGCTTCCAGTTAATCAGGTCCTTGCTTGAGTAGAGAGGAAGGCCGGGGAATATCATGAAGGATGAAGTCACGCAAAAGAAGGTGTTGTCCCACTCTGGAACAAAAATGCAGCTGGGGTCTGGATTCCAACCCGGGAGGATTGGGTTGGTAAATCCTTTGGGTCGTGAAGGGCGCTGGTCCATGGCGTAATTGATTGGCAGGTGCCTTTTAACAGGTGAAGTAAAAATAGAAATTTTGAGAGGAGTCAAGACGTTTCTGTCCGTTTTAAATAGTTGTTGATTTGTTAGCCCAAGGATTCTTGGCTGTTAAGCTCGGGGGAGTTAGGGCCGAGCTGGATACGTAAAATCGTATAGGAGGGCATATTACTCGCTGCAGGTAGGCCTGACTTGTAATAGAATTGACTGATTGAACCATCATTTGAGCGAGAGTCTACGCTAGGCAATTTCGGCCGTCAGATTACTGTGTTAAAAAGACACAGGGCGTTTCCCATACCTGTCTGTTCAACTGGCGGCATCCCTTTCGTCTACAGATCCCATTTTGTGCAGTGCCCCATTAACTAGAATCTTCATGCAGTACATATCTATTTCCACTACTCTGAGGAAGGATACCGCTAAACTTATTCAAAGAGGACACAAGCCATATCCTTCTATGACTGCCAAAACCAAACCCATGGTGCCCGCTTACACTAGTCTCCCACATTCGGCTCGCAAACCTCAGCTTTGGTGCCCAGAATGAAACCCCTGCCCGAGCTGGTCTGGCCGGGGTCTGTATTGGAGGAAAGCTGGTCAGCTTGGCAGATCTGGTCATACCAAGCGACAACTAGTTAGCCGCTCGCGTCAAAGAGGTTGGGCACTCACACTTGGCGAATAAATTCAGTCGCCCCCTCACGATCTGGGCATTATCAACCTCGTTCTCCTCTTTGATGGTCTCACATATCTACGGAAATGTCATCCATTGGCACCGTACTACAACTCATTGGGTTGACCAGCGTCGTCTTGACCACTTACCGCATTCTCAAAAATGTCTCGCTCTGGCTTCCTTTCAATACGAACCTCAACCGCTACAACCGAGAGTCGCGCGCTTGGGCCCTGGTAACGGGCGCATCTGCTGGAATAGGACGAGGACTCGCCGATGAGCTTGCTGCAAAGGGTTTCAACGTCATCCTACTAGGGCACAAGTGCGACGAGCTTCAAGAAACTCGCGATAGCATCATTGCGAAATTCCCGGACATCCAGGCCAGGATGTTGGTCCTTGATGCGGCACAGGCTTCACCTGCCGAGATCGAGACAGCGCTGGTTTCCGTCTCGGACCTTCAAATCACTGTTCTCGTCAACAATGTTGGGGGCATGCAAATGATCGGAGCACCAAGGTTTCGGAGATTGGATCAGTACTCAGCTGAGGATCTGGACGGCGTCATATTCCTGAGTGCTCGATTCATGGCTCATGTCACGCGCCTTTTGATCCCGCTTCTGGCAAAGAACGGCCCGTCCCTTATCATCAACGTCAGCTCCGGTGCTAGGATGGGCATGCCAGGTGTTGCTGCTTACTCTGCCACCAAGGGCTTTGTAACCTCCCTCAGCAACGCCGTGGCCAGGGAGATGAAAGCAGACGGACTCCCAGTCGACGTGCTGGGAATTGTACCTGGCGATGTCGAATCGCAGTCAAACAATGTTGGGCTGCAGCCTGGCTCTCCTAGTTCGAGACAGTTCGCCAAGGCGGCGATGGATCAAGCCGGACGGGCTGCTTCCTGGGGGCTTCTCGAGATTTGTCCATGGCCCATCCACGCGATGCAGATCGCCTTTTTCAACTCCTTGCCCTTGTGGTTGTCGCAGAAGTTGATGTTTGACGTGTTTGAGAAGAAGAGGGCTGACGATGGGTTGAAGAAGGATTGAAGGAGTGAACAGACATTTGGCATGCCAACTTGGCCATTTGACGCATGTTGATTGATTTGGCCTTGTTCTAAGGATGATGTAAATGGTTCAAAGGAAAATCTTAAGTCCTGTGTTTTACATCCAGCTTTTCTTAGATTTTGTAATAGCTATAAAAGAGAATAGATACATAATAAGACTTGTTGAGCGGTAACTGTTCTTCAGGAGCACTCCTAGAACTCCGATGCCCTACTGCAAAAATGAGTTTTATGGCATGTATATGCCCACGTTTGATATTCAGGGCTGGGGCGATATACATTAAGTAAAGAGAGTAACTGAGCATGACGACAGTTGACATCATCATTGGAAGGAGTAGAAATTATACGAAGACAGCTCATGTAGATGGATGGTTATTAGACTACAGGAATGTGCCCTCAAGCTAAAGATGCCAGTCTAGTGGTTCTTCCTGTCTCAAACTCGAGCAGTCCTCTCCGCAGGCTCCTTCTGGTCCTCACCACCGGAAACGATCTCCTCAACAGCCCTATCCTTCCCAGCTTCTCTATCCAGACCCCAGTCCTCAATCTCAGGGTACTTTCGCACATAGAACCACATTCCCATAATGGCGACAATGCTTCCAATGCTGAAGGCCGCGGCCAGGGGAAGCCGATGGGATATTTAGGGGAGTCAGCGACTCTCCAGGCGCGGAGCGGAATCGTGGCGTGGCCAACGTAGACGAGCGTGACGGCCATGGCGACGAGGATGGACCGGACTTCGGGCTCCTTGCGGAGGATCTCTGCGAGCCAGGCAATGAGCGCATAGCCCCAAGCCGCCGTTGCAAAGGTCAAGAAGTAAAAGGCCATAATGGTCTGCCAGGAGTTGGGCCAGCCTGACAAGACCGAAGTTGCAATGAGTTGAAGCGTCGCAGCGCCGATACTGACCTGCCATCGCCAAGCCTTCCAATCACTCAGGGCATTGAGGCCGATATTGCAGACGATGCTGATGGCGTATCCACCCAAGGGAATCAGGTTGACCGTGTAAACAGAGTATCGTGGGGTTCCGTCCGCCTTGGTGAGGCCCTTGAGGAAGAGCAAAAAGTATGCGTTGGCGCGCTGACTCCAGGCAAACTGAAGATACGCAACAAGGAAGAGATAAGAGAGCGGGCTTTTGACAAGCAGCTTCAACTTCTGAACCAATGTCTTGAACGGGATCAGCTTGGACGTCTTCGTTCCACTGTCGCTCATCCGCTGCCGAGACAATTCCCTTTCCTCTTCAGTCAGGTACAGCGCTCGGGTGATGGCTGGCGAGTCGGGGATGATGGCGAGACCGACGAGACCCCAAAAGATGGTCATGGCTCCGGAGACGATGAAGAGCCACTGCCAGCCTGCGAGGCCGAGGTGGCCGTTGAGGTTCTTGTAGAGAGATGCCTGTACGATGCCGAGGAACATGTTTCCAGCGACACCGCTAACACCAAAGATTGCCAAGCGCTTGCCAAGCTCCTCGGGGCGATACCTATAACATGTTAGAAATAACCAATCAAAATTTCTTTGGATGTTGCAAGTACCAGTTGAAAATCAAGTTTACGATGCCAGGCCAAGACGTCGACTCAAACACGCCGAGGAAGAAGCGCAGCGCAAAGATGGTCTTTGCGTTGCCGGCCCTGTACGTGAAGAGGGTGAACAAACCCCAGATGATCTCGCACACGGGGAGGAAGAGCGAGGGGCGGACGCGTGTCTGGATCAGCTGGGAGGGCACGATGAAGATGGCGTAGCCGATGGAGAAGTAGGTGGTGAACTCGACGAGCTCGTTGCCGAAGAGGGAGAGATCTTCCTTCATGCCCGAGACGTAGGCTGCGGTTGTGGCGGATTGATCCATGTCCTGAAGTTGTGTTAGTTGGTGAGATTGAAATGGGTGTGGCTTGTTACCTTGAATAGTCCGGCAATGAATGCCCAAACGAGGAGTAAAACGTCAAGTTTCAAAACCAACACATGGGAGGGATCCTTAAAGTAAGGATGCACCTTGGCGAGCCATGATGTCGACTCGACAAAGGCGACAGCTGGGCGCTCATCAGACGTCGAGTCATTCTTGAGACTAGTAGTCGGCGACATGTTGGGCAAAATAGTCAAGATATCGCCAGAGAACAATCGCGGTTTGAACTGATCAACAGCAAGAGCAGGCACAAGGTGAGAGGCCCGTATTTAAGTTCACGGACGATATAAACGTTTTTACATGGCGTCTTATTCGTCTGGACAAGGGGAGTAAAAGCTTGTAGGCATGGTCTCGCTAATTCCCCAGCTAATCGCTTCCTATGTCGAAGCTATTATGACGAGATCAGTCTTGACAATTCCGCAACGGGGCAGAAATGACTGTTGTCGACCGATTCAGCAGCAGATTTGTCCCACGGTCGCTGTCTCTCGCAGGGTCCAAACTCCCGCCTTTCAAAGCAGAAGCGATCCACATGAGACGCCAAGCGTTGAATCAGAAGCAATTCCATTGGACGGCTCCAAGGGGCGGTTGCATGCTTCCGATGGAGAGTCGATGTCGTCTTCAACCCTTGAAATGATGATAGATTTTACCCCGTCTAGCGCTGCGTAGGACGTCTTGGCGGCCGATGACGACAGCCAGCGTTTCCGTTCTGGTATAGGTCAACGGTTGCTTGATCCGACGGCGGAGATAAGCGACCGGTTTAACAAGAGAGCTCATTCGCATTAAACAGCATACGATTCTCAGCACAGATCTTCAGTCAACAGTCTGATCAAACGCAGTTATTCATCATGTCTGAACCTCTCTACCCTGCCTACCTCCCCACCAGGTCCGATGGCTATGTCGCCCCGACGGCCGTACCCTTGTTCGACGGCGACGAGCCGGGCTTGTTCCTTGACGCCTGTCCAATAAGATCCCTGTTCTGAAGCCGTCTCTACCACAAGCCGGCAATACGTGTCCCGCATTACTAGTGTTGTTGCCCACCTAATTAGGGTAAGAGCAAGATCTCGATGAGATTGCTCTGCTCGCGGCTGAGAGAGGTGTTGTTGTTTTTGTGAGAAAACATATTGCTCCTACGCTTGCACGCAAGCTAACAATGTGATCAGAGAGATCAAGATTTTGCCGATGTTGGGTTTGATAGACAGCGTGAGATTGTGAAGCATTATGGCCCTCTTCATCTCCATCCCACCATGGGTTACCCCAAGGGCACCGGTCCCGAATTCCACGTCGTCTATGCCGACGAAAAGTCGTGAGTTTATTATCGTCACATTTCCACATTCGGTATTTAACAAAGTACAGTGGCAACCTGAGAAGCCTCCTTGGCCCTCGCACAACCTACGATCTCTGGCACATCGACCAAACTTTTACCCCCAACGTCCCCTCAACCACCTTCTTCTGGGTCCTGGAGATTCCCAAGTCTGGCGGCGGCGACACTGCCTTTACCTCTCTTACACACGCCTACGAAGCTCTCTCGCCCGCCTTCAGGGAGACTCTGCTATCCCTAAAACTCCAGCACACGTCCGCCTCTGAAGGCGAAGTCAGAAGAGTTGGCACGGAGCGCGCCCTCGCAGAAGCCATCAACACGACTCACCCCCTCGTAATCAAGCACCCTGTAACCGGCAAACCCGCTCTCTTCGTCAACCCCACCATCGCCCGCCAGGTCGAGGGTTTTCTGCCCGAGGAGTCGCAGCACCTTCTCTCGTTCCTGCACAACCACATCCGCAGCCTGGACTTTAGCTGCCGCGTAAAGTGGGAGAAGGGGACGGTTGTTATCTGGGATCAGAGGTCGGCAGGACACTCTGCTGTGCCGGATTTCCAGGATAGTGAGAGGAGGCATATGGTGAGGATGATTCCTTATGGATCCAAGCCTGAGCCTGTGTCCAAGTGAATGTTGTGTTAGATACCATGAAGTTTGATGTAAAAGCTTAGATGAATAGCCTAGATCCAAGACCTTGTTCTATCTCGCTTGTTCAGTTGTGAATTAGGGCGCATGTGTACTCTTTGATGCCCATTCCAACGATAGTCACGACGAGTCTCACATCATAGACATCGTTGAAGCACTTACACTGAAGCATTAACCCAAGCCATGTTTTTAGTTGCCGCCTCGTGGCTTACGCTTACCCCTGCCCAGGGCGTGTCTCATCATGCACAGAGCCAAGGCCAGAGGCGTATGGGTATTGGACTCCCGGGCGTCCCGACAAAGAGGCACCTAATGCAGGTAAGAAACGACCGGTCAAATTGCGGAACCTATTATGATAGACTAATGTACAGTTGCATATTCCATATCCCACCCCTCCAGTTTTCAGCAGTGCTACTCGTACAACCCCCCTGCTCAAGTTCAAGTTCCCTAGCCCATTCTGTTGGCAGTGGTCCAGCGATAGGCCGGGTCCACGACATGCTTCTCAACCTCAGTGACGGGCATGTCACCGAGCGTGGAACCGCTGGCTATTGAGTCGATGGATCGACGTTGCTCGTTCCGGTGGCCCATGACTTGCTTGTATCGCCTGGAGGCAGGGGACAGGGCGCTGAGAGAGAAGCGGCGCTTAGAGCTATCGGTGTATATTAGTAGAGCATTGAGATGCTTGCGTCGGATTGGTCTTACTTGGGAGCCATGTTGAGTTTTAGATAAGTAAGAAGTTTTTAAGGGTGTGCTCAAGATGAGGCAGATGTTGTTGAGTTTTGTGATGTTGATTGTAAGTAGTGTCTTTGAATTGACAACCTCTTGATTTACGAGGACCACGACGGCGTTATATAGACGAAGCCCATGATGATCAGTACCATCCAAAGACCCTCCAATTTCATACATGACTGCCTCGATCATGAAAATTCGCCTCTATGTCGTACTCATGTCGTCCATCATTACCCTCTTACGCCACGCAAAGCCTCACATGAACACGCCCTCCTACACCCAGAAGCCACTCAAGACATTTGGCACTCGAGTTGAGTGCTGAAGTGACATCAGCCCGAGTGCTTGGTCCTTACATCTTTCTAAAAGAGCACACCATGTTCTTGACCGTGCCGCAGAGATGACGTTGCCTAGCCTTTTGGTGACGAAAGGTGCTGGTTGGCGATTTATCCAGGTAAATAGCCGCCCAATAGCAACCCCTTTTCCACAGAGTCTGATGACACTTCTGACTGAGAGAACTGTCCTCATTTATTTTGGTAGGGATTGTCACACCTTGACTTTGCATTGGGGATCTACCAGTCAATGGTCAGTGGATCAAGGACCCTGGAGATCCCAAGAGGCGAAGTCACAAGAGGGAGGCGCATGTATTTAACTCTTTTTTTTTTTTTTTTTGATTTGACTAACATAGATCCTAAATCCTGTTATGACTTATGTATCTTGGTTGTTATAGTGACGTTAGTCTCGGAGTGTTTCCAATCCCTAGCACTATTTGTCTCTTCTCGCAAGATGTTGCGCTGACTGTCCCCGTCGTCAGAGTCCATCCGGGCTGGGTCCGGGACATTGACATAGTTACGACGGCCCATTTCAAAATTGTTTGTGCCACCGGTGCCTGAGGGCCCAGTCCCTGCAGAGGGCCCTCGGAAACCGGAACTGCGTCCATGACTGCCGAACGGCAAGTATTTGATGAGGGGACGGAAGGCCACCAAGGAGGCGGTTAAGATGGATAGGCCGAACTCGAGGACAGAGCTGAGGTTACGGTCAGTAAGGCTGAACTTGAAGTTGACTTGGAAAGGAAGAGGGTTGGGACATGAAGACGTACTAAATGAAAGATTCGAGCTGGAGGTCCAATGCAGCGGCAATATCCTTGGACCCGACGATTTGAATCAAGCTCTTAAGCCGCACAATGCTGACAATAACAGTCCCGGCGCCGAGACCGAGCAATATAATAATGGCGACCTTGGTCCTTGTTCCCATCTGCAAGCCCTTGAGCAAGAACACAGGCAGCACGGCGTAGAACAGCGCCGATGCAATGTCCAGCGCCGACACAGCAAAGCCCAGCCCTGCTAGTTGTGAAGAAGTAAGACACCTCCCAGTGCCGTCTCCCCATACTGCCTTTAGTGGGATGCACTGCAGCACATCGACCAGAAGGCAGCCCAGAGCGTAGACACCGACGAAGACCATGGATACCACGAGTAAACGCTGGTGCGAGGCCATCCCTGGACGATTCGATGCAGGACCAATGCCACGCTGATGCGAACGATGGGAAAGCCGGCGACGTAGGTGATCTGGGCGATGGTGAAGTACCTCGAGGCCTCCATGACGTTGTAGTTTTCGAGTTTGGCGATGGCGAGCGGGTCGGTTTCGCCGAAGCCGTACGAGAGAGACATGAAGCAGAAGGAACACATGAGGATGAATCCTACAAGTGCTACTGCAATGACATAGTCGTCGTACCCGAGTGTGGTCAACTTGATGCGCACGCCGAGTCGGGCGAGAACCACGAAGACGTCGATGCCAATGAAGGCGGCCATCACCGGAGAGAGTGTGTCGCGTGTGGCCATGGTTGTCTGTGTAGTGAACGGTTTAGTTTGTCGTCTTACAGGAAAGGAAACGGGCGCTTCGCTTACAGAGAATGGACAACGGCAAGCCGTTTCGTTTGAAAAAGATAACAACGATCAAAGATAGGTAGCCGCAATTGACGAGCCGGCGCGGGACGGTGCTGGCTTATTTAGACCCGCCGTTGGCCAAGAATAACTTGACGCACCGTTGATCGACAACAGGCGAGAAGCTCACCATCTCCCCTTTCTCCTCCGGAAACACTCGTAGTTCATCCGGGCCCAAGGCCCTGGTCCCTTGCCGAAAATTTTCTACTGGTGCTGTCGTGTAGTAGTGATCCTTCGATTGTGGGTTCATGGCGGGGGTGCAAAACGATGGTCTGGTACAGAGCTGCAAGGATCATACCGTTGTCCCGGGTGCAGCCAGGAGAGAGGTTTGTCAACGGGCAGAGAGCTATGCAAGGTGTATTGCCACAAACAGCCAATCCCTTCTCATCATAGTGACAGGTACGAGTATCAGTGCCACCTTTTACAATTGTAATCCTTGAGACCTGTCTCAAAGGCCTTTCGAGGTTCCGTGATTTTATGGGGTGACCTAGGATTCCCCTGCTACCTAGGACTGCGACGTTGACCACCCAGTTCAACTAGCTGCTCTTGTCCAGGGCTAATGCAAACTAGACAAAACAAAAGCGGTGGCTGGCAATGAGCTGATGAAGAAAACGTGAAACAGGGCATGAAGCGACCTGGGGAAAAGCCTCATGCGCAAGGCGCTGATCAGGACGGGGGATCAGACTGTGCTCGATTTCGAGTTTTCGGGGCTGGCTAGGCTAAACCGCCGGCTTGTCCCGTCTTACATACCACGGGTATCACCCGTTCCTGAAGGCGGGCGCTACATCTCTTGTCAGGGGGATCAGAATAGCCGAGATGACCAGCCGCGTCAAGAGGCTAGGGCAACGTTCTCAGCTGATTTTCACTCATAACCCAGCTAGAACAAGCTTTAGTTGTGTTACGGCTGTGTTATGTCTGTTGGTTCCCCCGGCTTCTTCGAGCCTTGACCAAGTAACCCAACTAGAGTCGGGACAGGTTATACCTAAAAGGGAGGCAGACGAGCCGATGGATCAGAAACCCTGGCTCTTTTTATCTTCGGTTCCGTTTAGCGGTTTCTGACCTCCCCCCGGTCTCTGGAGAACAGCAAGGCACACTTATTGGCCTCGATCAGTTGAACCAACTATCGAAGTTGACATGTAAGAACCAACAGCCAAATACATAAATCCACTGCCCAGGGGGTCGGGAAACCGGGGGTTGGGAATCCCCCGTCTTATCCTATAACAAGAGCCCCTTTCCTCACTAGCCCACACAATTCTCCTCATTACTTGCTTCTTCCACATCTTTATATGACGATCACCCAGTTCCAAGACAACAGAAACAACAATGGCAACTACCGAAGCTCTTCCCCGTCTTCCCGAGGACATTACCGCCGAATGGCTCTCCCCAAGATTGGTCTCAAGAATGCCAAGATTGAAGTGAACAAGACCGTCGCAGGCACGGCCACCTTGGTACTCGTGACCGCCACGCCTGAGGATGATGACGGGAAGAAGCCGATGAACGTCTGCGTCAAGGGTGGCTTCAACCCTACTATGCTGTCACAGTTCCCCTTCATCCTGTCGCTCTACACTCGCGAGGTTGACTTTTACAACAACCTGGCACCTCGAGTACCTCATCTCAATGTGCCAAAGAAGTTGTGGGCTGAGAAGAATGCAGAGAACGCCGTCCTGATTATGGAGGACATTGGTGCTGCAGGATATTCCTTTGCCGATCCCGTCGACACATGGCCCGTTCATCGCGTCAAGAAGGTCGTTGAGGACTTTGCCGCCCTGCACGCCGGCACCTGGGGATTCGACGCCGCCAGCGTCCCCTGGTTGGACAGTCACTACGAGACCTCAGTGCTGGGACTCTGTGCAATGTGGGATGCCATTGTGCTGGCTGAAGATCGGCCGCCTGTGCCCGAGTACATGAAGGACCAGAAAAAGATGACAGCCGCCATAGAGAAGTGGTTTGCCACCCGGAATCCAAAGTTCCAGTGCATCCTGCACGGAGACGCACATCTGGGCAACATGGCGTGGTCCGATGAGAAGGATGCGCCCATGGTTCTCGACTGGCAGATCATTCACTCCGGATCGTGTTTCACAGACGTTGTCTACTTTGTCATGACGGCGCTCACGATTGAGGATCGCAAGGAGCACGAGATGGATATACTCGACCATTACCTCGCCAAGTTGCACGAATTCGGCGGACCAAAGCTCTCGAGGGAGGATCCTGAAGTTATGGAAGAGTATCGCAAGTCGTTGATGGCTGGGTATTCTTGGGTCCTCTGCCCTTATACCATGCAGAAGAAGGAGCGAGTATGGGCTATTGTGTCACGGTTGGTGCCGGCTATGGAGGAGCACAACCCAGTCGAGCTTCTAGAGAAAGAGTAGATAGATTAATATAGGCTTAAAGGGCTCATGTCATAGCCCTACGATATCCTGTGAGGTGTCATAGGCCTTCTCCCCGTCCCTCGTCCCTGTGTTAGACCGCTAAGAGAATGAGCGTAACAACGGCAGACTGATGCTATGGTCTGTTATGTTTATATGTGCAACGCGCTTTATCAAAGATGAGTCTGGGATTCTTGGCCCCCTGGATCGCTTCATTTAGCTATTGAACCTTAAATTTGGTTCAGCTAATCGAGGCCAATCGGCACACCTTCCTTAACCCCAGAGGCCGGGAGAGATCAGGAATCCCCCGACTGATCTACACTGCCTAAAATTAGATTGAGATTCTAAGCTCAGGGCTTGGAGATATTCCAACTAGTTAGATGAGTCTATTTTATATAACTGAATCTTATAGCATTGGAGTGTATGCCAAAGAAAGTAAAGAGATCTCATATGCCTCGGTACTTCTAACTTGTGTCTGATATTCAAACCTCTGATAATAAATGCCGGGAATTAGACATGGAGGCTTGTGTTGGAAAAAGATGATGCAAATCTTGAATTTCACGGCCTGAATTTCTTTAGCTTTAATTCGATCCAGGGGAGTACGTAAATCTCACCCAGCCAACATGCCCTTCAACTCTCCCAAATACTCATCCATCCTTACCACAGCAGTCATGTGCGTCTCCCCCTTCTGAACCCTCAACTCAGAGCCCGGCATCAGCGCCACCGCCTTCTCAGCCATGCTAATCGGCACGTTGACGTCCTCGTCTCCGTGCCAAAATATCATCTGCCCCTTCTCAACCTTGATATCTTCCAGCTTGAATCCCCAATCGCTCCCGTAGAGCCGAGCTTCCCATGCTGTCGAGTATCCACCTGCCTTTGTGGCCTCTCGCATCGAGCGAACAATGACCTCCTTCATCTCTGGGTAATTATCCCACATATCTCGATCTTTTTCAGGACGTCCTGAGAACTCTTGGTCCAGTAGATTCTGCATCTTCTCTGGGTCCTCATCTCTTGCTGCTGCTCCCATCTGTCCATCCACCAACCAGCCCAGAAGCCCAGTAGCCCAGGGCGCAATACCCAGCATGATTCGGGTCTTCATCAGCATGCCCGCCGTGCCCAATGACGAAGGCATCAGGCCAGCAACAAGACCAACGCCCACAAGGCGATCACGCGGGATCCCTCTGAAACATGCGATAGCGTATGGACCGCCTCCAGACACGCCAATGATGGCGAACCGGCCAACAGACAGATGATCGGCTAGCGCTAGAATGTCGCTGGGGTAGTCGGTGAGGCAGCGGTTGGCCTGAAATGTCGACATGCTGCTGCCAGGCCGCGACGGGGCGATGACGCGGATGCCGTGCTTAAGAGCCGCGGCGTTTGATTGATATCCCTCATGGTGAGAGCCCGGAAAGCCGTGAAAGTAAAAGACTGTGGGTGCTGCGACGTCGTCGACGCCGTAGATCGCATAGGCCACCAGCCTACCGTCGGGCAAAGTGATGGTCTTGTCTTCGAACTTGTCCATTCTGGTGATGTTGTGAAGATGTGGGGAATGGTTTGGAAACGAAGCCACGACGCCTCAGCTCTCTCTTATGTGTTCAATTAATCGACACGTAATCTTGGGCGCACCCTTGCAAGGCACACTTGAGCTGAAGGATTGGTTTTAGCCTCATTCGCGACCCTGGCGGGCTATCACATGCGCCGTTGGTTCGATCAGAACAGGTGTTATCTGGCGACACTGCAGATTAGGTAGTTGAATTGATGCTGAAATCTTGGGCCCGCGAATGTGAAATCCTTCATTTCAGCTAAGCCCACTGAGCAGGGATATCGTAAGTGTAAAGTATGATAGAACACGATGACTCTCGAAGGAGGTGTAAACCTTCCCCTCTGAATATCTACTTAAATCAGATAACGAGTTTGGTATGTTCTTAGGTGAATCAAACAAGCTGTTCATTTCTCGATCATGAGAACGTCATGTCTTTAATGTGTTTTACGGTATTGGGTTTTGATACCTTCATGTATTGATTAATACCTGTGTCTTATGCTGTAGTTGCCGATGACCTCTTTTGGAGTCGTCGTCAATGAAGAGAAAAGCGTCATATAGACAGGTCAAGAAGATTGTGTTTCCCCTCACAGGAGACCACATGCCGTCTTTCACTATTTGCATAACATAACAGGAGAAGATCCTTGTGCTACCTTCTTTCCTTTTGAATTCAGCAAGTAGTCCATCGTAACACCCACCCTCTAAGACGATCTAGACTTGATCATTCAGTCTCATTCAGCCACAGAGCAAAGTGACAAACAAGATGCTAACAAGTAGCAGATACCTTCACGTTACGGACATGTTCCGGATCTCACAATGTCTCGTGGCTTCCAATCTCATGTCTCGGCCTCAGACCAGCATAAAGTAGATCCGAGCGCAACCCCCCAATCAATCAATGCAACAGAGCCATTGACTATTGAAGCTCTAGGTGCATCTATCAAACTAGAGAAACGCCTCTTGTAGTCGGAAATGTTTGAACATAATTCGTGGACTTCAAATCAAGCTCCGAGAAGCTACGTCAGGTGAGCGGAAACACGGCGTTGTGAACCCCGCGATGCGATGCTGTGACACGACGCTTGTCAAAAGCCCGAATTTCCGAATGACGTCGTCTCAACAAGTGAAGACATGGCGCTAATGAAACCTTGTAGGTAAAGCTCCGAGTCGGGCCCAACGGGGACCGTACTCGGAACCGATGGGGCCGATGATCGGTACACACTCTAAACATCAAGGGACAAGGCAAATGGTCAAAATCAATGCTCAATTGTGCCGGGAATATCATCAAAACTCTATATGGCCCAATATGTAGTACCCAAATCTCCGCGCAGCTTGAAGCTTTCCTTTCCGGGTCCCACACTGACTACCTTCCTCCGCCCGCTTCTCTTTTTCTCTCGCTAATTATACATGTCGGCAGCGCATTTACCAAGGCTTGACCTTGAGCATGCTGCCCTCCTCGGCAAGGGCCTTGTGGAGGTCAAAGGCGTTGAAGAGCAGGTGAGGCTCGTGGCCCATGCCCTTCTTGAGGCACTCGAACTCGGCCTTGTCGTAGTAGTGGTTCAGGATGGGCTGGTACTTGGGGTGCGCGCACTTGTTGATGATGACCTTGGCACGCTCGCGGGGGCTGAGGCCGCGAACATCGGCGAGACCCTGCTCGGTGACAATCACGTCCAGGTCGTGCTCGGTCTGGTCGATGTGGGTGCACATGGGGACGATGCACGAGACACCGTTGGGGTCGGTCTTGGAAGGTCGGCTGGAGGGAGTGTGCATGATGGAGTACTTGGAGTTGCGGAGGAAGTCGGCGGAACCACCCAGACCGTTGAGCATGCGAGAGCCGCTAACGCAGGTAGAGTTGGCGTGGGCGTAGATGTCCACCTCGACGGGGGTGTTCATGCCAATGACGCCGAGGCGGCGGATGATCTCGGGGGCGTTGGAGACGGCCTGGCTTCGGAGGAGGACCTTGTCGGCGTAGGCGTCCCAGTTGTCGTAGAAGCGCTTGAAGCCATCGGGGGAGAATCGGATCGAGGTGGCGGTAGCGTAGTCGAGCTTGCCAGAGTCGAACAGGTCGAGGAAGGTGTCCTGGATAACCTCGGTCCAGACCTTGAGGTTCTTGAACTTGGACTCGTTGAGACCACCGACGATGGCGTTGGCGACGTTGCCAATGCCGGACTGGAGGGGCAGGAGGTTCTCGGGCATGCGGCCCTGGGCGACCTCGTGCTCGAAGAACTCGATCAGGTGGCTGGCGATCTGGCGAGAGGTCTCATCCTCGGGGGCGTTGGGGCCGGTGGCATCCCAGTAGTCGGACTCGACGATGGCGACAACCTTGGAGGGGTCAACCTTGACCGAGGGGGATCCGATGCGGTCCTCGACGGCGGTGATGTTGTAGGGCTTGCGGTGGGGGGAAGGTCGGTGAAGGTGATGTCGTGGAGACCCTTGAAAGAGGGGATGGCGGTGTTGACCTCGATGATGATCTATACGGGCGCAGGCGCGCAATTGTGAGCTCCTGTCTCCATTTTCCTGTCCCCGTGGCCTGACAGGCGATAGCGGGGACTGGCTAGAGATAACATACCTTGTCGGCCATCTGGATGAGCTCAGGGGTGGCACCGACCGAGGCACCAGGCACGAAGCTGCCATCCTCGAGAATGTCAGTAGCCTCGACAACGGTCACATCGAGGTTGGAGTTGGCACGGTCCTTGGTGTAGTAGCCCTATTTCACAAGCAAGTCAGCTCAATTGCTTCCCAGACAGCTTCGCAACCTCGGTGTGAGATTAAGGCGAGGCCGAGGGGCTGGCCGGTGGGGCCGAAGGAGCGGGCTCAGGTCATACGTAGACAAGGTCACTGGGGAACATGGACAGATGCTTGTCGAAGAAGTTGATGCGGCCAGAGTTGATGCCCTTGGCAATGTCCTTGCCGACCTGGTGAGGGCTTCGGCGGTTGATCATGTCGAGAGCGGCCCATCGGTTCTCAGTCTCGGAACCGGCCGAGGCGCCAACGAAGAGAGAGTACTTGAGCTTGCTCTGGAGGTTGTTCTGCTCGACATAGTCGGCCATGGCGACAGGGACCTTCCTATTGTCATGGGGACGACCCGGTCAGCTCATGATCCCATAATTTCTGGTCAATGCTCGGGTAATGTGAGGCCGTGGCAGACAATAGCCGGTGGGGAGCCGTATTCCAGCCGGGATAAGACGAGGCGAGACACAGCTTCAGAAAAAGGACACGCAGAACTCTGCGATTCCAGCTGCAAACAAGACTTACTTGGGATAACCGACGGCGGTGAAACCAGACCAGCCGATATAAGCGCCATTGGGGAAGTGGTGCATCAGATCCTCAGGTCGGGCGAGCTTCTTGAGGAGAGCGGGATTGCGAACGCGCGCCTTGAGGGCGGCGGATGCGACAGGGGACGCCATGATGGGAGGGAGCTATGAGAGGAAACGCCGGGACTGAGGAGAAAGAAAGAGGAGCGGAGATTGTCCAAGAAGCACACGGAGAGAGTCGAGGAGGAAGGGAAGAAGAAGGGAAGAGGTGGAGGAGGAGGAGGTAGAAGAAGAAGACCAGAATGCGGCAACACAAACTCCAAGGCCGGACTAGTTCGTCGGGGTGACGAGACTGTGGAGCTCCTTCCCACCCCTCGGTGGGCTGTATTTTTTCTTTCTGTGGCGGGCTTTAGTGGACGGTTCAAACCACGCGGTGGCAGATTTTGGGGGCCTTTACTCCAAATTTAGTGGATCTGTCAGGTACCCTCCACCCTGGCCTCAGCCCACGAGGTACATTTCAGCCACAAGCGGCGGGGGTAAGGGAAGTTTTCTATTGAAGGAGACCCCGCATCGGTTTTGCTGCTGCGCCACATGCAGCTTGACAGCGGCGGCTGCTTCGGGTTTACAACTCCGTCTTGGTGATGCATCCCTCCAGATGACGCGGGAGCAGTTACTGTTACTCTAAGGTATCCTCCACCGCTGGAAAAGGGCAGATCTACCGACGGTGCCGAGAAAAAAAGGTGCATCGGCGATGGGATCTAACGCCGTAGGGATGGGTGTTGGCAATGGCCTGATTCCTGCTTGATAGGCCAAGGATCTGGGCAATTCAATCACACACGAGTCAAGATTGCAGAAAGCAATCTGGTCCAACAAGTCAATACCTTTTATGAACTTAATTCTTGCTCTTTCTCTCTCCTTTCCTCGCTGATTTACCTGATCAACTCACTCTTCCTCCTCAGCCACCCCCGGCCCTTCCGTTCGGGGCTCCGTCAACCGAGCCCGAGCCGGAAGTGGATCCCTTCTCCAACTCTGGGTGCCCCTCACCTTCCGCCCGGCCGAGACGGGCACAGACCATCATCGGCATCACTCGGTTATCAACCGACCAAGCAGAACCTGACAATTCAGTGATTCACGTCTCGGCTCCGGACGCCTCATGAAATTCGAGAACGGTCGGAGCCTGGTGTCGGTCGTCTACCCCGGGATCAGGTCGGCAATGGTCCTCGAATCACCGTGCTGGAATGATCCCGGACTCCAGGATTTGACTGGCTTGAGATTTGCTAGATCTGGGGTAATGCGCTCTGGAGATGGTCAAGTTCTTGGGCTTGACTGTTAGTGGATGGATTGCAAAGCGCTCATGGAGAATAATCACCGAAGGGACTGTTGGTGGTGTGTATCTGGGGAATTGTCAATTTGCTACGCCACTGTTTCTGCAGATGCAGCGATATGCTCTACTTGGTCGACTTGCCTATCTTACAACATCGCGATACTCACCGTGATAACATCTTACCACCAGATTACATTGAGCCTCCTCTTCTCACTGGGATCAGGGGCTTGGCAGTTTAGGACATGCTCCTCGTGCCCCTTAGTGACATCTACAATGTCCTCGTTTTTACGAATATGGGCACCGATGGCTTGCGCCGTTCTCCCGAGAATCTTTCCAATCATCTCGTTCGTCAAGCCCCGGCAGATGAGCCGCGCAACCCGCTCCGTCTCTTCATCCGTCCACTCTTCTCCGCCTTGATCTCTAAAAGGTTCGGCGGTCTTTAGGTCGGCCATCATTTCGTGGATGGATGACCACCTACCTTCGAATCCATCTCCTAGGACCCGCGCTACGTTTTCTTTCCATCGTCTATTGGCGCGAAAGTGTCTCGTGGGACGAGTGAAAGTCCAAGCCGGGAGGTCAGCGTCCATGCCCTTGTCGGCTCCGCCTGCGAATGAACCGTTGCCACTCTCAGAGGTCATACTAGTCGCTAAGTGAGTGGCTTGTTTGATGTCTTGTTGAGTTTGCGGTCTCGTAGCGTGACCCTGTTATCTAGTGTAGATGCCAGCTCTACAGATCATCATCATATTACTCACTCAAAACAGTGTTCAATACGGCCAAGTATGATTGCAAGTGAATGCGAATATTAAAAAATGGCTCTTTTTTGACTGTCTAATACGGCGGAACAATGTATTGGACTCGTTGTTTTGAGATATGCATGTAGGTTCGCTAGGTGAACAAGGTGCTCGCCGTCCAGTCAAACGCCTCGGCCGATTTCTTCACTCGCCGATTTGGATGCTCTGCTTGTTCGCCGAGATGTCACTATCCACGCCGGAACCGAGCATAGAACAAAGATCTGTTCCCGATTGATAACTCTTGACCCGTTCGGGAGATGTCCGAGGCCAAACGACATGGAACTAGCAAAACCCACATCCCTTTCCACGCGTGGTAAGATGCACATCCAACATGACCCCTAGCGCCGGCAGTCAGATCGCATGTCCTTGCACTTCCCCGGACTTCATTTACAATCAGGGACCAGGCGTCGGTATGGACCCGGAACTCCATGGCCTTGATGTATGCAGTTTGCGAGTTCTGGCCTGCCACCCTGGACCTGGTCACCACTTGACGTCGAGAGCTGCGTTCGACCGATGATGCCTCTCACACCTCGGTCCACATTCTTTGTTCAGTCAGATGTTATAGGCTTGATATGTGCTGTCCATCTGTCCATGTTGTCATCCTGTCTTGGACTCACCTAACCATTCCCGTCTCCTCCATCATCCCCAACACCATGCCTATATGGACCTCAACATGGATCAGGCATCGACAACATTGACAAGTAAGATTTCATCATATTCGACATTAACAATAAAGTAAACATTAGATATCCGAACGCTCAACGTGCAGGAAAATATCATGGGTCCCAAGGCCGTCCGAACTACGCTCCGCTCGAAGCGACGCGACAGTCCTTTGTGTCACCTTCTCGATTGCGTCACCACCACATACCGCCACGGCAACGTTTCCAGGAACATTTCCGACAGCAGTCCGGATAAACGTTGCGATGTCAGGTCGTCCTTCACTATGCTCTATCGATGATGAGTCGTAGGCATACCCTCCATCGAAGCCAAGTTCCACTTCTTCCTTCAGTAGCTGGTCATCTCGTTGGCTACCTGATGACCGTGAAGAGTCAATCGAAAAGCGTTCCAGCTCGACACTCGCCCCTCTACCTGCTTGTTGAGACTCTGGCTCAATCAACCTCTCGCGGCTTTCGTCGACGTCGTCATGCAGTGCCGTCTCGGCGGCGCTCTTGGAGCCCTTGGTGATGGCGACCTCGACCCTCACAGATATACCCATCTCCTTGGCCCTGGATAGCACTCGAGATATCTGTTTGAGGTATGGATTGGCGTGGGCTTTGCGTCGGACGATGAACAGGGCATTGATCTTTCGAACACAGCCGGGCGTCTGTGATGAGAGTAGGTCTTCGAGGATAGGCGTGGTGAAGGATCCTCCCGTGGAAGCCGCAATGAGGACCAAGTTGTCGTATTGTCTCCAATTGGGAACGACTCCAAAAGGTCCTGTTAGAAAGACTCTTAGACTTCCATCGCCGCCACTAATCTCCGTCTTTCGAGCCCAACTGTTGAGCCTCCTTGTCAGCCCATTCTTCGCCTTTAACGTCAGCTGAACATCCTGCGTCGACGACTCGGCATTCGGAATGTTGGAGATGGTGAAGGGATGTGGTGATTCCCACCGAAACGTCGGCGTCCAGAGAAGGACGTGTTGTCCCGGGGTCCACCTGAAGCCGACATTCCGAACTGTGACGACAGTCAACTCATCGTCAACGGCCTCGACCTTGGCATCATGCGCGCATCGAATAGAGGGAGTTCCCGAGAATCGTAGCCGGATGTTGCGCCAGATCGGATTCGCCGAGCGTGTGACGACGTCGTACACAAAGACGCCCACGGCGCACCAGATACTGAACAGATGGTGTTCTGGGACATGGAGGACCAGGAGCACCAGTAACAGGACAACAGAGAGGATATGCTGTACCACGAACAGCTCGTACTTGATGCGTCTGAAGAAGGGAATCGTTGAGATGACGGTCCAGAGCAGTACGAACCAGGCTCCGATGCCGGGTATCACCATCTTGACCGTTTGAAGCTCTTCCAGAAGAAGTTGGCGGCGAGCCACTCGTAGGTGAAGAAGCTGCCATGGATAGTCGCGCTGGCGAAGAAGATTCGGGATGCCCATCGGTGAAACCAATTGATTCTCTCGTAAGACGTGCCCAGGAGGAGGCCGATGGGGTTGACGCGGACGGCTAGTAGAAAGGGCAGTGAGGTTTGAGTAGCCGTGATCCAGGCTGCGCGGAAGCCTACTCGCTCTAGAAAGTTACCGTCATGCTTGATAGACTTGTATGTTATCAAGAATGCGACAAATGCAGCATATGCGATAATGATGGTGGCTTTCCGTAGAGGGAGAGTGGCTAGCCAGAGGGTACGTCGATTTGACTGTGCGACAAGATACTTTGGAGTCTCTAGCCACTTTTCCACCACAGAGACTGACGCATCCGAACTTACTCCCAAATCTCGTCTCTTAATTCTGTAGACTTTTTAGCTTCCGTCTCATGTTCCTCTCGTGCCAGTGCTCACCTCTGCCGGGCGATAAACGCCGAGAAAAGCCTCGAGCCGAAGCCAACGGTCAATACTGTCGCCAACACATACCAGTAAAGACAAGCTAAAAAATGCTGCCTCACTGAATCTTCACTGGGATGTCCGTGTCCGTGACCATGTTCCTCCTCCTCATGGCCATGCCCATGGTCGCCGTGTCTCTCAAAGAGGCTGCTCATCGAGACTTGCAAGGGTATGGATCCGCAGCGCGACAGGGATTCCGAGAGACACAGCGTCGCGCCCGACGTTCCAAATGACGGGAAGAAACGTCGAGATGAGACGAAACAGAAGGATATAAGGAATTCGAAGAGGTGAGATGTCCAGCCTCCTCCAGCTGAGGAATGGAGGCTGAACTAACCAACAAGGTCCAACGCTTTGCCGATTACGTGATGCTAATCTTCGGAACCTCCGGCTTGTCGATTGGCTAATTGGGGATGAGGGAATCTTGCTCAAATGGACTCAGCCACATAATACGAGATGGACGACGCGGACGACGCTTGGCGATATATCAACGTCAGCTCTGGTGGGTTTTCTGTCGATATATTACTAATGCATAGTCAATTTGAACCTTGATGGAACGGTCATCACGATCATGAAAAGTCTAGTACACTTCTGAAAGGCAAGATTCAGGAAACAAATCAATTTAAAAGCTCTTGAATCAAGAGCGAGAAAGCGTAACATAGCCCTTCCCTCCAGTTCTCACCGATTTCATAAGTCATGATGCCCCGAGCCGTGTAGCTCTGCCTCGATGCCATCCTTCGCATCACGCCAACCCAGCAAAGCTCGCTCGCATCTCATGGAAACCCCATCTAAGAGTAGATCTCAATGGTCTTGCCCAGAGTCTTGTCAAGAGCCTCGAGATCCTTCTTGGCACCGTCGGCGCAGGTGGGAACGGTGCCGATGATGGTAAAGGCCACCTTGTCGACGACGTTCTCGAGGACACGGAGGACAGCGGCGATGGGCGCGGTGAAAGGGGTGGACGAGAGGAGGCCCTTCTTTCCGATGATGGTCTCGAGCAAGTTCTGGTGGACCTTGACAAACTGCGATAGCCCGTTAGCAACTGTCGGTATTTGAGAAGATCATTCATACGCTGGTGAAGGCCTCGCAGATTTCGCTCTGACCCGACTCGGGAAAGTCAGGGTCTTTGGGGAGATCGCCGAGCATAGTGACGGCGTTGGTCACTGTGCTGATGATGTCCTTGAAGCTGTTGATCAGCCGCTACAAGCGTGTCAGCGCTATCCCCGTATCTCTTTTCTGTTGAGGGGCGTACAGGGGCAGCCGTGAAGATCTGGATCGGGTTGGTGATGGTCTTGGCAATGTCGTTGGTGTCGCTCGACAGGTCAGTGACCGTTTCGAGGGTCTTGACAATGTCGGAGGGCGCGATGGCGGCCTGCACAGAAGAGGCGGCCAGGAAGGTGGTGACAGCGGTGAGGAGCTTGAACTGCATTTTGGCGGTTTGCTAAAGTGTTGGTGGTGTGTTTGTTGGTGTTGTTGGATGTGAAGATGCGATGAATGCTGATGGTGATGAGATTCAGCTTGAAGACGAGAGCATCAACCTCTTTTATACCCACCATCTACTCCTTCGACTTCACTTCTCCATAATCCCAGTTCCCATAACATTCACGTCTCGGAAGTCGTCTCCTCCGCAAGATAGATCGATCGCCAACCTTCCTGACGATCTAGGAGGCAAGGGAGCCGGAGCCTCTGGTATCCGGAGAGGTGTATTCGCCGGAGTCACGCCGCCAAGCCGCGTATATTCTCCAGAGTTGAGGATTCTATTGACATTTTTTTCGAGACAGATAGACTGTCTGCCTTGGAAGTGGACTTGCAAAGGATCCTGTTGACTCAGTTGAGCTGCGGATCGATGTTGAGGACTTGCGTGGTGCCGCAGAGCACTTGCCCAGAAGCTGATGAGAGGTTATGAGAGTAATGTTTTGAAGCTTGGGGATGTATTCATATGGGGAGGATGGAGTCTTGCATGCACGGGGAACGACAGTTGACGACTACTATTGGAGATGGTTTAGAGATAGAAGGACACTATCAATAGGTCGCGATTGCGAACATTGGAAACTCGACCAAAAGAACTATTCTACTAGGCTTCGATGGTTTCGACAGCAATCGGCGCATCTACGGAGAATTTCCTTTCTTTCATGCCAGAAAGGGCGGAATGTCTCTCTTCCCATGGCAACCCGTGTCTGGGATTGCCGTCCCTTTCTTTGCGGTCAAGTTGACCATGATTCTTTAGAGGGGTTTGAGGGAACCTCGATTATTTGTCAGCTAAAATGGTCGCTGCAGGTTAGCCTAGTTCCCGCCTGCGTAAGAACTCTGTTTGACTTGTTCAGAGTCGAACTACAGACCGTCACTTTGGCCTGGTGGGCTTGGAAGCTGCTTGGTGACGAGCTAGATTTCTTGGCTCACTTGATGGCTTCGAACGGTTTCTTTGAAGATAATCGATCATTGGAACTACTGCATCTGTGAGCGTTGTGATATCACTGCCCAGCCTCCAATGACGCTCAAAAAGTGCATTCACCACAGCTCCTCGTTCACCCTCACCCTAGAGTCCATGCCCAAACTGCTGCCTCTGGTTCGCTGTGTGCTGGTGCACATGACCCAAGCCACTGATCGCCGTGGTGCATGAGAGAAGGGGGGGTTGCATTTCGAACGAACATGTGAAGGGCAATTTTCGCAAAAAGGATGCGACATTCTCCTTGATTCTGTGCGACGATCAATTTTTTAGCAGGTCCGACACCGCTTCGACACGATCCAGATAATTACTAACTAAATGTCTTGTTCATGGCGGGAGCGTAGATGGCGGACCGTCGCCCGACATCGTGACGCCCTTGGTCGCGACGCCATGTCTGAACGGGTAGATCCCGCAGTAGCTCTAGGACGTGCTCTTCCCGTCGTGCAAAATGTCGGTCGGCGACGAGCTGAGTGTGTGCGTATGTGTTCGTGCCTGGCGACGGCCCCCAGCCTCGTCCTCGTCAATGGCACACGCACGCGACCTCTGCCACCATCATCTATTTACAGAGGCCAGAATGTCTCAAGGAGCAGCCATCATTAGGCATCATTGAGGGATGGACCCTCGGCGGCTAGGAGCTTCACATGTCAAGCCAGAAATATCTGTGCTGGGTCATTTCCAAGGCCTCGTAATTAATGGCCTATGCACTGGAGCGGCTGGGACGCGTCTCAATTCTGCTGAGTTGTACTGCATCGTGTTTGACCCTGGCCGCCAAGAATGTAGATCTACCGTGACACGACCCTTCATCTTCAATCACCTCCTCACTGACTGGGGGTTATCGCGATGCCTTCAGTGCTTCACAATCTTGACCATGGCGTCCGTCGGCCTGCCTCGGTCCGGCGGGAAGGCCCGGTAAGTAGTCATCGAGAAAGCCTCTTTGCGCTAGGTAAGAGGGAATGGCTCATGTTTCAGACGTTGGATCATTGCAAGGAAGACGCTACTGACGTTGTTGCTACGTGACGCGGGTCCGACGATGCGTGAATTTCGGCAGAGAGGATTCATTCATTCATGTGCATGGAATGACCCAGTGAGTGACATTTCATGTTTAGCAATGAAACGCCTCATCACGGGCAGAGTGAAAGCTGACGAGTTGTCGCGTGTGGGAGAAGCACACGCCATAGCTACTGGCAGTGTGGGATGGATGAATATGCCGGCTGCTAACCATTCGGGCTGCTAACTAAACAAGAGGGACCATGCTGCATAATTTGTTATGCCGGCCCCCCGTCGCGTCTCGTCTCGCTCGTGTCCCACTTGATGCTGGACACGTGGGGACCAGGGCATTCGACCAGGAGGCAAACGGCTGAAATCGAGTCCACGTCGACGAGGGGTCGAGTAGCTCCTTGTTATGGAGAGTAACAAGGTCCAGCCTTGGACGGAGATGCCCAGTCCGTCTGGAACGTCGCTGTGCCTCTAGGCTGCTTCGACTCCTCTCTGTGTGTATCTCTCACGTTTGTAGGACTGGCTGTCGCCATCCGTCGGGCGGGCCGATATGACAAAGGGCGCACGCAGCAGAAGCGCAGAGCGGGCCGCAGAAAAGCCAAGTCTGTTTCGCCAAACCCAAAGAGAAGGGCCCCTGGGCGTTATCGAGTGGACGGTTATTCACCGGGAGGGAGCCTGTTCCTTGCTCTGATTGTGCGGGAACCTTTCAGGTCGATGGAGCTGAGTGAGTGGTGCTGCATATTCTGCATACCAGACCCTGCAGGTAGATCGCTGATGTTGTGTGTGTTCTCGATGCAACGAATACTTGCTCTTACGCTTCATGTAGGTTCCGTCTCTCGCCGACTTTGTTCCTGACCCTTGCTGGTGGCACACCATCCTTCAAATCCAGCCTCTGAGAATGTCTCTGCTTGGGCAGTTGATACGGCATTGTCTAGCTAGCTGCTGTCGAAGTGAAAATACAGTCACCCCACACACCCACCACGCCCCGATCCCCCCTCTCCGCCTCTGACCAGGGCCATCCATCGCTAGTTGATGGGCACAAGGCGTTGGTTGAACAGTTCCCTCCCCGACCAGTTCACTAGAACCAGTCTCTCTCAGCTATGGGACAAAGTAGAGCATGTGAAGAGCAATCTCACGAGTGCCTTGTTCGGTAGGACGGAGAACCCCTCACTGCCTCGTGCACGTCATATGACGGGCCTGCCACGCGCTCAGGCACCACAAGGGGATGTGCCATATTAAGTCCTAGAGGCCTCTTCTTCAAGAGTCCACCTGAGCGTGTGTTATCGAGCTGCTTCTTTCTCGTACTAATTTCTTGATCCTGCCGCCGTCGCGGTTGCTGCATGCAACCTGCAAGTCCCCATCTGTTGCCCTAGCCGATCATCGACAGTCTCCGCCCCGGCTACTGTGCCATTCATTTTTCGCATCCTCGCGAGAGAAGCCGTTCCGTCATCTGCTGGCCCATCCATCGCCACTGAGAGGCCCCACAAAGCGACATCGGATGGCATATTCTCGCTAGCAAAGGTGTTGGGAAAAAGGGTAAGGTGACATTTTAGCCTGCAAAAGAGGGGACCCGGCCAAAAGATCAACAAGACAGCGTCGGGCTAACAGGTTTGAGGTTAAAAAGAAGTGTATTCGAGACGACACGCGAGATACAGTTGATGGCCATTGTCCATATCGTGCCACAAGCACCAGATCCGAGATATACAGGCGCCACCGCCCATCTACATCTCGGTTCAACCTCTAGATACTCCGAGTATCGTCTCTGAACAGCTTCAAGGACTGCAGACTCTACCTTGTTACTCCATCCGCTAGTCAACCCGGCTTCACTGCCGGCTCTTCTTCATCTCCACCACCGGCTTCACGACGACCTTATTCATAGAGAGTGGAGATATTCACAGACGGGACGCAGACCAGACGCTCCCCTCACAACGCTATTCTCGTGGTGCATGACACCACAGCCAACGCCAACCGTCCCCATCAGACATTGGCGAGTCGCCGTGCCTTGACCCCCAGCGTCTCGCTCTGTCTCTTGTTTTGTCATATTTTTCTTGGCTTGTTCTATCCACCAAGAGCGCATCCATCCATATCCCTCACCGCCCAATCATCCCAGCGGCAAAGTCCACACACAAGACCCCCCTGGCCTGTCTCTCAGACCCGCCCCCATCAGACCCCTACAAGCTCCAAGTATTCCCGCATCCACAGCCCCCTCCTACTCTAGGCTCTAGCCAGCCGGGTTGCGTTGCCCGAAGAAAAATAAAAGGGCCCTGGCTGTGCTTGTGCTAGGCCGCTACTGGACGTGTCGAAGCCTTGTTCGTAATAAGAAGGCCTGCAGACCGCAACTTCTTGAACCTGGTCGACTCAGTGTCTCTCCCGCCAAACCAAACCTAACCTCTCGCTCGCTTGCTTTTCACCGCGACCGTCTCCTGAACTTGGCTGGGCTAGGGATCGGAGATTGCGTCTCTTTGCCCGCGTCCCGTCACTTTCGGGCTCCAAGAGAAACGCGCATCAAAAGCTGTTATAGGCCGCGAGAATCCTCCAATTCCAACTTGTCCAAACTTGACCGCCACCAACATCATCGTCGCCTTTCACCTTTAGTCGGTCCTTTGTTATACTTATCCACCAACCTACCTCCAACAAAGCAATTAACCCCACCTCTTTTTATCCTTTCTTTAATCCCAAGTTCAAAGGTAGTCGTCGAATGTGCCCATCATGGAGGAGAGGTGTAGCTCGAGAGCTTCGGGAACAACCTACCACAGCTTCAACGACACTGAACTGTTTGTTGAGCCCCCGCGGCCTCCCGTCACATATGACAGCAAGAGTCTCCAGCAGCTCGAGCACCTCCAACTCGAGCTGCAACGACAGCAACGCGAGGCTCTGAACAGAGAGCAGCAAGCACGACGTCCGGGCACGGCTACAAAGATGCAGAGGCAGGACTCGGGTTACGAGTCCAACACGCCTCCTCGACGTGCATCAACCTCCAACACATCCAGCTCCAACTCTCGTCCCTCGGTCGCCCGTCGCTCGTCTAATGGATCATCCAAGGACAGCAGCGTCGGAGGAGTCAGGTCACGCTTCCGCAATCGTCCTTCTCTCCGTCGCGCAGCCAAGACGACGCATCCTGTTCAGGCTGCCCGCACAAGCAACCAATCTCTTCACCTCGTCCGCACAAACACGGGCACTCAACAACCTGCTGCTTTCTTCCACTTCCCATCCCCGGACCCCGTCCAGCTCGCCGACGCCGCCCCCGAGGTCGACACGGCCCCGACGCCCGTCCCTTCGCCGCCTCCCCAGACGACGCATTACTGGACGAGCGACCGCACGCGCCGTCTCGAGTACGCGGCCATCGACGCTGCGACCCGAGGCGTCAAGGGCTGGATCATGAGACATCTTGTGCCAGACTGCTTCGTGTCTCGCGAGAACCGGCACGTGTCCTTCGACGACGACTCGGGCAGCGTGCGGCGGTACAGGCTGGAGCTCGAGGACGATCGCGATGAAAAGGTGGCTGGCGACAAGCCTGTGCGTCGACGCAAGGGATGGCGTTTCTGGCGCCGCCGCAAGGTTGAGGCCCAACCTGCCGCCTACATTTGAGTGTCTGGCGCATATCTCACTCCCCGCTGCTGCTGCCGCTTGCAGCTGGGCTTTTTACCTCTTGGATTTACTCGACCTTCTCGCATTGCAGACGGAGTAGCATCGTTGGCGTTTTATACCCGTTGGCTTATTTTGTTGTCATTGGCATATATACACAGGCACACAGTTCCGCATGATACAGGATAATGATTGAAGCATATGGAGCGTATACAGAAAGTATGAATCTAGATGATGGATGGTGCATGATTATGGTGAGGAACGTTGTTCTTTTTTATTACTTATAACTCTTTTTTATTATCTTGCTACTACTTCAACAAATATAGCAAACCGAATTGATCTTTTGAACCATATTTAGCATTGTCAAAGCAGGGAGACTGACCGCTAGCACCGGGAAGCTTCGCCATTGGGTGGGTTGATGAGGTCCGTGATGTTCTTTGTTCTTGAGCCAAGCCAACAGGCGGTGTTGTCTGGGTTTGGTGTCTTGATAAGAGAGAGGGGTCCTCAATTGACAAAGAATTGCTTTTTCTTGACTGCTAATCTTGTCGCTCCTTGTGCTTGAAGCATTGAGTGTGAAGTGCCTGGTGTTATTGACCTCATAGAACCGAAGAAGCCCTTTACCTAAGACGATCTTCCTCGATGACCGACCCTATCGACCCTGCCCTCTACCTTCTCGCCCCGAGCACCGAGGCCTATCGTACGAATGCCGCCCCCATGCTTCTCTCCCGGATCCATCTCCGGAACCCTCCGCTGTGGACCGCCCCGTCTCGGAGGATCCACACCGGCTCCCGGCTCCGGCCGCCTGCCCCCCACCGATCGATCCCATGCCAAACCATCACTCACTCGAATCGAGCTCCGATCTTTTATATGACGATGCGGAAGGAGAAACCATTCGGGATAAGCATATCGATGACACCGTAAACCAGGTTCCTCTCGGCCTCGCCCGCGTCGTCATCAACATCCAGGAACACTATGCGTCGGAGCTCGAGGCGGAGAGACAAAAGACAGAACAGTTACTGGCGCAGAACGCAATGATGAAGCAAAAGATGGACGAGATGGAAAGGAGGATTGAGATGCATGTCGTCATCATGGATGGCTTCGTAGGGTTCATGAGGGACGTCAAGGAGGGCAGGTTTGCTGCTGGCGAGAGGGCGGTTCCGACAGAGTTGGCGATTGCGAAACATCTGGGATGTGAACACGCTGAAGAAGTCAAGACGCTAGTTTCACAAGGTCCGCCTGAATCGCGACTCGTCAGTCTCAGTGTAGAGCGTCCACGGCTCAATGAGCAGACTCGGCCTAATTATGACGAGGAACTACAAGAAGAGGAACCGTTTACGCTGGAGGACACTACTACGCGGATCACGTCACAATGGGTCGACGCTGTAGAAGATTCATTTGATCAGTTGCCGCCTACCCCCGATATGGACACGGCTCCCGTTCGAAGTAGTGGACGTCGAGCACCAAGGAGGAGGAATCCACCCTTGCGAGTGAGGCGCCGAGCAAGGCGAAGCATTGGGACAGCATCGCAAAGAGCCCCAGACTTGAGGAAGCTCCAACTTGGACTGCCATCAACGCAACAGATAGCGATCACGATACAGCACAGTCTCCGGCGCCGAACCTTCACCTCGGGGCAATTCCAGAGCAGGAGGAGGACGATGGGGACTTTGACGATGGGCCCGCACTTGACGATTATGCAGAAGACGAACATTCGACCTTTGTTGCATCTCGCTCCTCATCGCCTTCTTCCTCGGCAGAGTCTCCTCCACCTGCACAAGACTACAAACCCCGCTATTCCGTCCCCAGATCCGTCGGATACCGCTACGCCACCGGTCCTCCAGGCCGCCGCTTCAAATACCATCGCATGCCCAAAACCGTCGCCCTAGTCTGGACAGAATGGAAACATGGCCTCCACGGCAACCTAGCCATTGAGGAGCTCGAGCGCAGACACGGCACTACGTGGAGACTCGGTACACTTCAGGAGCGCAAGTATGCGAGTAACTATGTTGGCGTGCGCCAAAAGATTGTCCGTAAAGTTGAGGAGATGTGTGAAGAGGGGGGTGTTGGTGTTGAGGAGGCTTGTTGGAGGTTGGATGAAAGGGTTGACGGGAGGATGCAGCTTTTGATGGCGGCTTTGAGGAAGGGGGAGGATCCGCTTGAGGTGATTCCGAAGAGGAGGAAGAATGGGGCTACATAGCATGGTGCTTTGCCGTCTCGTGAAGAGTTTGAGGGAAATGATTCTTGTTCTGGCCAAGTGGCCCCCGAACCCTCGAGCACCCTGCGTGTAAAGGGATATATAGAGAGGGAAGGTCTTTTGCTATTTACTTGACTTGTTCTGCAGCTGCCTCTGACATGATTCCTCGCTGCGTATACTGCAGAAGTTGGAGACAAACACTCCCTGTTAGAGGGCTCGAAGAAGCGCTGGGGGGATGGCTTCGGAGCAATCTAACGGAGATAACACAGTCGTCACACAACTGAAGCTTATATGTTATATACCTTGATTGCTATATATAATTTACATAAGTACCATTCGCCAAGTCTATGCCCGGTAGTAGAAGCTGCACAATACTTTACTCCCAGCCAGCATACACCACCCCCTCGTAAGGCTTGAGCTCAACACCACTACCAAAGGTCTCGGCATTCTTTCCAAGCAGTTTCTTCCACCCAGTGTATCCCTTCAATTCAACATTCTGTTCCTTATCCGAAAAGTTCAGCAGGATCAGCGCCACTCTCCCATCGTAGCTTGTCATGGTATACGCAAAGACATGCTCACTGCGCTCATACTCGGGCAGTATGTCGAACTGACCATACACAAAGACATCTTTCTCCTGCTGCCGGAGCTTCAGAACCTGTCTCCAAAACGCCAACACGCTGTCTTCATCTTTCTCCTGCTGCGCGACATTCCAGTTACTGAAGTCGTCGTTGACGCGCATCCAAGGCTTCGACCCTTGGGTGAAACCACCGTTCTTGTCTGCGCTCCACTGCATGGGTAGCCTTCCATTGTCGCGCGCCTTCAGCCTCATCTCTCTCATGACGTCCGACATGTCAGCGCCGGGACCTCTCTTGCTGAGTACGCTCTTGTAGTAGTTCAGACCTTCAACGTCGATGTAGTCGTCAATTGTCCACGACTCAGGCGCATTCGCCATGCCGATCTCTTGACCCTGCAGGAGGAACAGCGTGCCGCTCAAGGTCCCTAAGTAGACGGCTAGCATCTTGGCCGCGTCATTCCTGTACTCGGGCAGATCCGATCCGTACCGCGAGAGAGAGCGGCCCGAGTCGTGGTTGTCCATGTACACCGAGTTCCAGCCGTCGAACTTGGGCATGGCGCCCTGCCATCGACTGGTTATGGCCTTGAGCTTGGAGAGCCTGAAGTCGTCCCGCTCGTACTTGTGGTCGACACCGAAATCCATGTCCACGATGTCGCCTGTGAATAGCATGTTCAGCTCATGCCTGTCTTTGGCGACGTAGCTTGCCACGCTGTCCTCGTCCTTGGTGAAGCCCAGCTCGCCAACCGTCATGCAAACGTATTTGTCCAGGACCTCCTCGCGCATCTCCCGGATGTAGTCGTGCATCCGAGGGCCGCTGGCAAAATACTTGTCTCCCGGCTGGAACTCCGAGGCGGGCCGCGTGATGGGCGCGTCAGGGAGGTCCGGGTGCTTGGACATGAGGTTCATAGAGTCAATGCGGAAACCGTCGGCGCCCTTTTCGAGCCAAAACTGCATGTCGGCGTAAGTTGCGCGGCGCATCTCCTCGTTGGCCCAGTTCAGGTCAGGCTGCTCGGGCAAGAAGAGGGAGAGGTAGTATTGGCCTGTTTGCTCGTCCCATGTCCAGGCGCTGCCACCAAAGATGGAGGCCCAGTTGTTGGGCGGCTGACGAGTGCCGTCCGAGTCAAACTTGGGGTCACGCCAGAAGTACCAGTCTCTCTTGGGAGAGGTTCTCGATGAGCGTGACTCTCGGAACCATTCGTGCTCGTGGCTGGTATGATTGACCACGAGGTCAAGAAGGACTTTGATACCCCTCTCATGGCAGCCTCGGATTAGGGCCTCGACGTCTTCAACTGTTCCATACGGGCGGTGGATATCTCGATAGTCTGAGACATCATAGCCCATGTCATGCTGGGGACTCTTGAAGATGGGCGACAGCCAGATGGCGGTGGCTCCTACTGATTGAATGTAGTCCAGCTTGGAGATGATGCCTGGCAGATCACCCAGTCCATCAGCGTCTGAGTCGAGGAAGCTTGCTGGGTAGATCTGATAGACCACCAACTCCTTCCACCATTGCCTGTCCGGAGGGGTAGATGTTGGCATAGTTACTGATGGTGCGATAGTGGTGTGGTCTGCTCTCCAGATGAGCCTGAGTTTACGTATTGGGAGGAGCTATTAGTTTGTTCATGTGCCTCTTATACCCAATTGCCATTGTCGGTCCGCCGTGGCCCTGACGGTTGAACCGGTCGGTTGAATTCGTCATTGGACTTGACGCTGAGGACGATCGGCTGCACTATGATGGCTGAATTATGATTTGCTCGGGCGCTCCAAGAAGAAAGACTCTTGTCGGACCGCCAGGAGACGGAGACCAATGATAATTCAGCCAGGTCACACCCACTGAGCGAATTCTTAGCCAATGGAAATTCAACCATTTCACCCACAGCGCTAGTCTAGGATATATCGCCATCTTCTCGGTGCGAGAACATACCCCATGCCCATCGAGGATGAGCGTAAACCTATTCGATGGTTTAATTTTTGTCTCACCTGATTCCCCATGGGGCGAGACGGAAGAAAGCTGGGGATTACGAGCCATGCTGCGCTAGAGCCGACGACATAAAAACTGGATATATAAAGACTGGACATGATGCCCTCTACAGAGTAACAGCAGCATCTCCCAGTCAGCCTCAGATCACCTCAACTCCTTCATCAAACCTCGTTGCATCTCCAACATAATGGATACCAAACCTGAGCCGGCGGCGACTGTGTCCTATCACATCGAGAAGGGCCCCGTCGCAGACTCAACCGCCGTGCAAAAAGCCATCGACGCACAAGATTTCACGGCCAAGCAGCAATACCAGCGCTTGTGGGCAAACCTCAAGAAGGACAAGATCTACGTCTTCTGGTCGCTGTACATCATGTCCCTCGTCTTCGGATGGGGTTACGACTCTGGTCTCTCAGGCGTTGCCATCGCCTTTCCCGAGTTTCGCAAGGCATATGGAGAATACTACTCTGTCGGCGACCAATATGTCATCCCGGCGCTTTGGCAGTCTCTCTGGAACGCGGCTAGCACCATCGGCCAGGTGTTTGGAGCTTTCCTGACTGGTCAGTTCGCCGACTATGTCGGTCGAAAGGCTGTGCTCTGGACGGCTGTCGTGCTGTCCCTAGCTTCGTCCTTTGCGCTTGTCTTTTCCCCGAATCTGCCTGTCCTCTTTGTCTCCAAGCTTCTGCTCGGTCTCTCGGTCGGCCTGTCAACCGTCACACCTCCGCTATATGTCACCGAGAACGCACCCGCTGCCCTCCGAAGCTCCCTCAGTTCCCTGACAAACGTCATCATCGTGCTGGGCTTCTTCCTCTCCTCCATCACGGGTTGGGGATCCTCCAAGATCCACGGAGAATGGAGCTACCGACTTGCTTTTGTCATGACTTTCCTTGTCCCCACGCTCTTCGCTGTTGTTCTCCCGTTCCTCCCCGAGTCACCTGTTTGGTATATCAAGAAGGGCAGAGATGACGATGCTCGCAAGGCTATCATCAAGCTCTATGGCAGAAATGTAGACGTCGAGGAGCGGCTCAACTTTATGAAGTCTGAGTTGGAAGTTGCAGCTGGTGAGGCCAACATGGCCAAGCAGACAAGCTGGAGGGCTATTTTCTCCAAAGAGCACCGATCGCGAACCCTCATTGCTGTGATGGGACTGCAATCTCAGAACTTCTCTGGAGGTTACTTTGCAAGTCAGTAACCTAAACCACACACTTTGTCGACCAATTGCTAACCTCTGCAGATACATACCAGACGTACTATTTCGAACTCATCGGCCAGGCTGACCCCTTCGGACTTACTGCGATTTCCTCGACCCTGCAGTTTCTCTCCAACTGCGTCGCCGTCTCTGTCTCGGATGTCCTCCCTCGCCGAAAATCCCTCATCGGTGGCGGTACACTGCTCTGCTGCTGGTCCATCATCATCGCCGGGACCTCGCTCGCTAGCCAAGCCAACAACGCCGCCAACACAGCCCTCCTCGCCTTCATGATCACATGGTCGATGCTTTACACGGCGACAGTGGGCTGCTTCGGCTGGGCCGTTGCTCAAGAGACTGCCTCGCAGGCAACGCGTCCCAAGACGATCGCCTTCAGTCTGGTGTGCCAGCAGCTCACGGCGCTCATGCTGTCGTCCGTGTTCCCATTCTTTATCAACCCGGATCAACTGAACTGGGGTGGCAAGGTCATGTTCTTGTTTGTTGGTGCCGAGGTTTTCATCCTGGCAACTCTGTTCTGGTTCCAGCCTGAGACAAAGAACAGGACTTACCACGACATTGACTGTCTATACGCCGAGGGTGTTCCTCCCAGAAAGTTTAGCGAGTTTATCGTGGATGATGGAACCGTTGTTCGAAGACCGCGCGTGTAGAGCGGTAGTTGACTCAGGGGCTTTGTTGATAGCTTGGACGGATAAAGCAGGGTTGAAAGGATTCGCGTCTTAGGTAGAGGGCGACCCGGGAGTTTATATCTGCGGTGCAAATAAGAAGTGGATAAATAAGCTTATAGTCTTTACTGAACTAAAGGCCCTGACTGTACTGAAGACGAGTGATGATGTTAAGCTGGGTAGGAGTGGTGGCTAGGTGTAGCTATCCCTGAAGCTGGCAAGGAGCTTCAACCGGGCCAACCAGGCCAGCCCGGGGGGTTCAGGCCAGGAGTAACAATCATAACATAGTGTTCTAACAGATGAGATTATTCTTACCGCATAATTCAGTTACCCCAATAACACTAGGCCGAGGTACAGACCGGCCAGCTTTAGGGATAGTGGCTAGATTTAAGCTGGCTTCTAATTGGCTATTAATAATGCTACCCCACAACTCCCATTTTATTCTCCAGTCATGCGACTGTAATGTGTTCCCCATCCCAGTCACATTCACACCATGACCCGCCCAACTGGTTCAACGGGGCCCAAGAGGCCATACAAAGTCCGACAGGCTTGCGATGCCTGTCATGTACGCAAAGTGCGCTGTGACGGCTGCAAGCCATGCATTAACTGCCGTGAGACCTTGGCGAATTGCACCTATTTGGCCGTACACAAGAAGACGGGGCCAAAGGGCGGTCCACGACATGCACGGAGGCTCCTTCAACGACAGCCTGCCCCGATGCCGCAATGCGCTCAGTTCAGTCCCAGCGAAGCATCTAGTTGCTCCCAGGTGTCTCGCCCCAGGAGAACATCAGATGCTGCCTTTCAGCCATCTTCTCGAATCACCCATCAAGTCATCCGATGGTGTCTTGACGCTTACTTCAAGCACAAGTATCCGCTCACGCCAATCCTCCATCGTGAGACAGTCGAGCAAACTCCAGTCTCGCCCGAGCAGTACGGCCTCATCACGGCCTGCTGTGCTGTCATTTCGCTTTCTCCAGAAATCCTCCCACCGGCATCTCCCCACAATGAGCTAATAATTCCATCTGCCGACTTTCTCATCTCCGAAACCCTCCGCGCAAGGCAGTACTGTAACCTCGTCGAGCACCCATCCTTGACCCATATCCAGACATCATTCTTCCTCTACGCCGCCTTCTTCTCCCTGGATCAAGACAATTCAGCGTGGTACTACCTGCGAGAGGCCATTACCATCCTGCAGACGCTGCGGCTGCACGAGGAAGCCACCTACAGCGACATTGACGATCCGTTCTTGGCTACGTACGCTCGACGCATGGCCTGGGTGCTTTTCATCACCGAGAGGGGCTACGCATTGCAGAGGAATCGGCAGATTACGCTGCAAATTACCTTGGACGTACCCATGGTCGATCCATCATGTTCGGGTGCTGAGATACTCCTTGGGTTCCTCGATCTCATTTCTCTCTTTCGCCACTTTGGTGCCGATTTTATCGCAAACCGGAACTCTGCGACTCCGGGAAACAATGAAGATCCTGGGCATCTATCAACCCTACAAAGTCTCCTCAAGTACACGCTCCCCAACGTATCCAACTATTCCCAGGTCCAGCAAGCAGACCTCCTGGTATCACGGCAGTGGCTCAAGATCATAGTCTGGAAGCTCTGCGCGTCAAAAACTCTGCTCTCGAGCGCCTGCAGCGAAGACGCCATGTCACTACATTATCCCGTCTCCATCGCACGTGGAATCGTGCTTGCCTCGCAGCTGGTGTCGACCCAAGCTTTCGAGGCCAATGGGATTGGGATACTGGAAAAGGTCTTTGAGGTGGCATGTTCGCTGGCCGATCTTTTGTCATTGGTGCCTGTGGGTGGTCAGGGATCGACCATGGACGTTGGTCCTGTTGATATTTTGATGGAGATGGTCAGGATTGTGGGCTCAAGATTCGGGGGGAGTTATAGGCACCTGAATATCTTGGCCGACAAGGCTAACAGGTGTCTTCTTATGAATATAGATAGGAGTCTGCCTCTGCCAGTCGACGATGACGAGTCTGTTGATAGCGTTAATTAAGTCAGGCGGGGGGTAACAAGGGCCATGAAAGCGGCCATCCAGGCTAACCAAGACCTCACTTGAGTTCGTCTCAGGATACGCAAGTATTCTTCTGCAACGCCTCGTTGCCATCGAGCATGTATACACGTCTTTGGTAGCGCAAACTAATTATGCATACATGACCTACTTCATCCCAGAGTGGTTGCTTTGGCAATCCTATCTGTTCTTGGGAGACTTTTGTGGCATCGTTGAACCACAATCAGCACATGTTTTTGACGCCTCCCTCGTGATATCAATATTGTTTAGGTAATTACCGTATTTATGCATCAGCCACATTCTTAATCATTTAAATACTAGTGACAGCCTGCTCCCTTGGAATTGATAAGCCATCAACCTAAACAAATAAGGAGGCGCTCGCCCATTTCCACCGGCATGAATTTCAATCCAGCAGTGTTACTCTTCGGCCAAGCGAAGCTAGTCGGGGGCTCGACGGCCGAGTTTGCCGGAAATGCTGCGACTGGTCTCCTCCAGAAAGCCAAGTTTTCGCGAAAGAAGATACCCAAGTTCCAGTACCGAGACAAAATTCAGGCAGACAAGATACGCCTTATCAGATTCGTCTGGGATCCTGCTTGCGACCCAAAGATATCTGATGTCGTCCTGTCTCTGGAGACGCATGCAATTGGCCCGACTTGTCCTGGCTATGTGGCCCTTTCGTACACTTGGGGCCCCCCAAAGCTAGCGGCATTTTTCACTAGAAACCAATACAGCGATCTTGAGAAGAAGGCTCTGTGGATTGACCGATGCCGGTTCGAAGTGCACCCTAACCTGTATGACGCCTTGGCACATGTTCGCGACTTATACCCTCCCAACACGCTCTTTTGGGCCGATGCCATTTGCATCAATCAGGAAGATTCGGATGAAAAGTTGCAGCAAATCCGGATTATGGATCACGTATATGGCGGAGCAGCAAAGACGGTTGTTTGGCTGGGGAAAAAGACTCATGATATTGCCCGAGCAGTCTCAATACTGAACCGCAACGTGGAAGCAACGCGACGAGGGACCCTAGAGTTGCTAAAAACTCATGGCGAAGGACAGTACACGGAGCCTATTTTCATCACCGACACAACTGCCTTCTTACGGTTCGGCATCACACCATTGTCCTACCAAGATTGGAAATCGCTTGCCGAGTTGTTCTCGAGGCGGTGGTTTGGGCGAGCTTGGATGGTGCAAGAAGTCGCCGTGTCAAATCATGTTGAAGTTCTTTGCGGCGATATCTCACTTGACTGGGATGCACTCGCCTGGTTTGCTTCTTTTGTCTGTCTCACTCATACCGCAACCAGCGTGATGCAGTTCTATCCGAATAATACCGACCTCCTCTTCATGTCGCTAGGACTTACCTTTACCGTTGGTTTGCAGCTGGCTCGGATTTGGACTGGGAAGAGTTCGTCTGAGGCGTTGGATCTGGTGAGAGAACTTGATTTCATGGCCGGACTTGAGGAGAACGGTCCAGGTAGCATTCTTCTCAAACTGGTCTTTGGCTGCTATGGGTTCATTGCCACAAAGAGGCGGGACAAGTTTTACGCCTTCCATGGCATCCTGCACGCAATTACCGGATTCGACTATGCGCAACATCCCGATTTCACGCCTGATTACTCTACTTCGACCACGGAAGAGGCCGTCTGCATGCGAATGTGCAGAGCAATTATTGAAGAAACTGGAACTCTCAACCTCATCACCTTGGCGGGTGAAGCTGGATACAACATCATCTTCCCACGACTACACCCCCTTCCGTCATGGGTCCCAGATCTACAGCCTCTGCGCCAAGCTATTCCGCTCCTCTGTCCCAACTTCCGTCGCACACGAGGTTACAATAGCGGCGGGTCACAGAGACTGCCAGCCATGAAACCCGTCTTTGACCCATCCAACCCCAGCAAGCTCTGGGTCTACGCCAAGAAGCTTGGTACAGTTTGCGCCGTCGGAAATTCCTGGCAAGAGATGGCGGTCCGCAATCAACTGAAGAAGACTTTTCAAATGCTCAAGAGCCTCCCCTCCATCTACCCACCCACTGGACAGCACATTGTAGAGGCGTTCTGGAGAGTGTTGTTGACCGACAGTGACATGGCGAACCGACCAGCGCACGACAATTTGAGGGCATATTTTGCAGACTGGCTCATGTATAAAATACTCAAGCTGGTTCTCAATCAGGTCGATTCGCTTACCAACCGGCGCGCGAACCCCGTGGAGGAGCGAATCAGGTTCTTCCAGGAATACGCCGAAATGCAAGAGTTGGCTATGAACGACCCTACTGGTATCATCCCTTCAGAGGCTGAGGTTCAACGCCGTTTGGCGCAGATTGGTCACCCGGCTGGGGGCCAAACAATCCCTGTCCCCAGGGAGACGAAGACGCGGACATTGGATCTCTGGAAGATGTCGAGCCATCGGTTCGAGCCATTCGCCCTCTACTTTGCCAACTACAAGAGAGTATTTTCCCTCGATTCAGGATACTTGGGGAGCGGGCCCGAAGACCTTATGGTTGGACGGTCGGTATGGCTATTGTCAGGCTGTCCGACGCCTCTTATTCTCCGTGAAGTAGGTGGTGGTGAGTTCTTTAAAGTGGTTGGTGAGGCGTATGTACATGGGGCAATGTTCGGTGAGGCCATTTCCGCCGGAATGTGGTGGGATCAGATTTGTCTCGTTTAGGTAGCATTACATTATTACATATTCAACCTAGTTCTCACCAAAACTAAAAGCACATATCTCCCATGTGTCCCCCCAGCATCACTTCTTAGACCACTTCTTCACTCTGAACAAATAGTACGTGACAATCGCCACCATCATGTTGAACCCGATAAAAGCCCACATGATGCCATAGTTGCGCCATCTCTCGGACCAGTAGATCCTGGAGCCTGCGAGGTATTGATCTGCGTAGCGGAACGCGCAGTATCGACATTGCTCCGTGGCAGAGGGATTCTGGAGCTCGCCTGGGACCTGAGATAGGATTGGGTTGAGATACTCTCCGCATGTTTCTCCAGATGGGGGATTGAAGGTTGACGTCTCGGTTGAGGAGCATTCGACTGGCCTGCCGTGTAGCATGGTCGCCACGATACCGGAGATCCAGTATGTAAACGGAGAGAGGCGGTACATGAATATCCAAAAGCCAGGAAGCGCGCTGGGAGTCTGCAGAACACCGCTGAAAATAGTGCTCATCATGGTAAGAATGGTGACGAGACTGCCTGCTGTCTGCGCATCTGGAAGCGCCGCGATGGTCATCTGTGCAAAGGCGCTGGCGTAGATGAATAGTTCAATGACAAAGAGCAGAACGAGGACTTGTCTGTCGGAGCTCTGGATGCCTACGACGGGGTAGTAGAAGCAGCTCCAGATGAGTATGCCTGTGACGATCTGGTATGGGATCTCGACGATGATGTTGGCGATGATAAAGGCCTTCCATGAGTATGCTTTGCTGGGCCGTTCTCTGACTTCGTAGAGAGACCGTTGAGTGACAAAATTTGGGATAATCTAACACACAAGATTAGCACACGACCTTTCAAAGAGGTCAGCTTGTTGACTTACCTGTTGCACAAGTGTGGTAAAGATTGTAGTCAACAAGAAGACGGAGAAGATGACATTCTGCATTCCCGCTTGCGAGGTAGACTCCTGGAAGAAAGAAAAGCCGATGAACAAGCCAGCTACAATGCCAAGCATGAACTTGGCAAAGATGTAGGCCGGCATGCGCCAGTATTGCTGGAAGACTCTGTACGAGACGGCCTGCAGCTGGGAAAAGAATGGCATGGCGAACTCTGCGTGTGAGGAAGCTTCGTCTTCTCCAGCTGCTGCTTCATTTTGCTTCTCTGCATGGATCCTGTCGATTTCGGTCTCAACCGCTTGGTGCTCTTCACTGCCTTTCCAGACAGAGTGCCAATCTTCGCCCTTGTTGTTTGTGACGTTGCTGATGACTTCGAGGATGTACTCGGCTGGGTTCTCTTCCTTGTCGCACGTTCGTGCACCGTGCTGCTGGAAATAGTCGAGCAGTGTCCGAGAGTCCTCTCCGATGTTACCAAAGTAGACAGTTTTGCCTCCTTTGGCGAGGAAGAGAAGACGGTCAAACTGCTGGAAAAGAATGGCACTCGGTTGATGAACCGTACAGAGGACAGCCTGTCCAGAGTTTGCCAGTTTCCTCAAGAAGGAGCAGATAGCCCAGGAACTCTGTGAATCAAGGCCACTTGTGGGCTCGTCGAGGAAGAGAAGCAACTTGGGCTTTGCTGCTAGCTCGACACCAATGGTGAGTAGCTTTCGCTGTTCGACGTTCAAACCCTCGCCTGGAACTCCCACGATGGCGTCCGCGTATTCTTGCATGTTGAGCATCTTGATGACTTCTTCGACGAAGGCGTACTTTTCCTGCTTGCTGACTGACTTTGGTTGTCTTAGCATGGCGCTGAATCGAAGGCTTTCGCGGACTGTGGCTGTCTGCAAGTGAAGGTCTGTTTCATGTTAGCTTGATTCTCAAGGAGTTGATGGACATGTCTTACCTTGTTGCTGCACGTAGCCGGTCTTGCGTTGGAAGCTCGCATCAAAAGGCCTTCCGTTAACGAGCATGTCGCCCGTTATAACGCCCATGGTCGTGCGTTGAGCCAAAACATCGAGAAGGGTTGTTTTGCCTGCTCCGCTGACACCCATTAGAGCCGTCAAAGTTCCAGGCTTGACCCATCCGGAGACACCATCCAAGAGTCGACGTTGTCCATCCTTGACTTGGATATCGTAGACGACGTTGCGCCAGGTGAAGATGTCTTTCTGGGGTTCGATTGCTCCCACATCTCCGCTCGACGAAGTCTCCTTGCCAGCCGGGCGCTGGAGCGATTCTTCATCCTTTGAACTTTCGCTTTTACCGGCTTGAAGATGTGGTGGGATGTGACCTTTTTGGAAAACCAGCGCCTCGGCCGTGCTTGTCGATGCTGAGTTGAGCTCGGTGGCCACGAGGTAAATGACTGTGAATCCGATCAAGAAGGCAAACAGAATACCCAGGTTTCTCCAGACATTTGAGTAGTAATACTCGTAGTTGGCAGCAATAAAGGCATCGCCGCTGACCGTCCATTCACCCGCCACAGCACCAGGAACTGTGCAAATCCAAGAATCTCCAATGTTTGGCGTATACGGAGGAAAGATGCTTGAGCAAGTAAACTGTTGACCGTGGAACTCATTGGCGACGAGAATCTCAAAGGCGTAGTAGATGGGGTTGATCCAGCGAATCCAAGAGAACCAAGGCTTCATCTCTGGAACCGTGATGGTGAAGCCGACGTAGACAACCAGGGCTAGAACCATGACTCCCGAGAGGGCCATGGCCTGCGAGACTGTTTTCGAAATGGCTGCCATTGTCCGGAAGAAGGCGATGAAGACAAAGGTGCATATGTAGGTGATTAGGAAGTACAGAAAGAAGTTTCCCGGTTCGCGTCTGAGGCCTGCGAGAAAGTACAGAACAATGTTGAAGAAGACCGCGGTTACAAACTTGATTGGAATCGCAGCAGCTATGCCAGCAGCTCCTTCTGCAAAAGGATGGTAGAAGGCAAAGGAGGCGTGCTTCGTCACGATTTCTCTCTGGGCGTATAAGCTTGCAATCTCGGAGATGGCTGTCAAAGCATTGAGAAGGACAGCCATGAACAACACCGAACCCTTGGCGTAGAAACCAACAGTAGCATCCGGCGTACCGTAGAAGATGGATCCAATGATGAGTGCCATGACGAGCTGAGTGACGCAGGCTGTCGCTGTTGCGGAGATGTCGTTCCAGATCCTTTGATATGCTCTCTTGGTGCAAAGTCTCACTTGCATTAGGATGCTAATGGTGTATGGCGATCCCGGTCTCACGTGTTTTGACTGACGGAAATGCTTTTGCTCTCGGAGCGTTGCGATGCTTTCGCCAGGTCGGTCGACAAGATGATCAGTCTCGTATTCTTCAATTTCTTTCTGAAGAGTCTGAAACTCGGGAGACTGTTTCCAGTAATCTTCGAATTCCTCGGGTGTGCGTGGAACTCTTTCTTCCATACCAGGAAGGGCAGTCCTCTCACTTGGATTCGTGACAGATGTGAGAAAATCTCCGGTGGTCTGTCGTGCTGGGCAATGCCATCCTTGTCGCTCAAAGAAGCTCCTAGCCTCGTTTGCTGGGCCAAAGTAGATCTGCCGGCCCTCGTAGAGCACGACAGCCTTGTCAAAGAGGTCATAAATGGCCTGGCTCGCCTGGTAAATGGCAACAGCGGTAGTCACACCGCCAAGATCAGCAGCCATGCGCAAAGCTTGAACAAACTTGAGGGCAGTAGCAGAGTCGAGACCTCTAGTGCTGTTGTCCCAAGCAGAGAATGGAGATCCAGAGAGGATCATCTCAGCAATGCTGACTCGCTTCCTCTCTCCGCCAGACACGCCGCGGATAAAGTCGTTTCCCACCTTTGTGTCGGCGGCGTGGCTGAGGCCGTATGTGGCCATGACGACTCGAGAGATGTACTTGCAAAAGTCGTTGCGGGACATGCCGTGGATGCGATGCGATGGCGTTCGAACTGAGGCGGCAAACTCGAGGGTTTGGCCGACGGTCAAGTGCGGGAAATGCCTATCAACCTATCACAAGTCAGTCGCATTCATGTTGTAAACGGGTCTTTGCGTACTTCTTGATTGTAGATGGCTTCTCCCTTGAACTCCTTCTTCATGACCTTTTGCGGGATGCCGTTGTAGTGAATGGTCGAAGTCTCGGCAATGCTCAGGCCGTGAAGCTCGCCACAAAGCGTCTTGAGCAAGGTACTGCATCCAGATCCGGGTCTGCCGAGGACGATCAAGAGTTCTCCGCTCTTCACGAGTCCATCGAAGCTCCGGAGGATGTGCTTCGGCTCCTTCTTTCCAAAGCTGAATAATTCGCCCAGTCGGAGGGGTGCCATCAACATGGACGCCACCGTCTCTTGAACTTGTAATGCGGCTCCTGTGCCAGACACATTGAGGTTTTTCCATACCACTCCGGTCTTCTTGGCTGTGATGCCTTGATTTCTGAGAGTTTGCACAAAGTTCTGCAGCCATTCGTAGATGTCGAATTGACTGCTTGTTGGGTCGAGGGCGGGTACATTCTCATCTTCAGTCACAAGGGTGTGGACGCGGGACGGCTCGCCAGTAGCGATGGAGTAACGACGCGAGAGCGCTGTAGCGATACGGACGAGTTCGTTACGGTCGGCAGTATCGAGAGCGACGTGGGTTGTTTGACGCTTGTGAAGTCTGGGACGCGCTGGGTGCTTGTGATGACCGACTTCGTCTGGGGGGAAGCTCCCGTTGCTCCCGGATCCATCGTTGGAGGATGTCGATTGACCATTTCCTGAGGATTCCGAGTCGTGCCGCTGGGGGAATTCCTCAACCTCTGGTCTTCCGGTGTTGGAGCTCACTGATTGAATGGCATCATCCTCCTGCAACTGAGACTGCGCCATGATGAAGGTATGAGAATTGAGTGATCAATTGATGACCCGCAAGCGCATGAAGCATCGCTCAGCTGCCCAAGAAAAAGGGAGAACCACTCGAGGGGCGATCACGCAGAAGTACTCTCCAGAGGGTCCAATGTCTCACACCAATACGAGCCTCGGCAACTCTGTCAACAGCCATGGACAAAACAAACTTTGTGATCGTTTCGTGGGGAAAAGAAGGTAATGCTTGCGGCGCGCTCCATACCCAAAACAACAAAGGCTTTCGAGGAAGGGCCGCTAAAGGTCACTGGTATGGAACTCACTGCGGCAACCGAGCAGATGTGATTGCAATGTCTTCAGCGGAAGCCTCCAATTCGTCGAGATGGGGCCATCCCAGCACCATGAGATTTTGGCGTGAAGTCATTGTGACAGGTGACTACGGTCGCGTCGAGGTGCGCGGCATCCGGGGCTATCAGAACTCTCGTAAGGATATCTCCGTTTGGTTGTGCGAGTGTGCCTCGAGTGACGAAGCTCCAAGCCACCTGGTGATGGGTGGTTGAATGCGATTGGCGTGTTGGACTAGGCTTAAATAACCTCTCGAATCGTTGACCTGAATCGATGGGAGGGTTGCAGTGCGCTGTCAATGATGCCCGAATGCTCCTGTGCCTGAATATCATTGATACTTGTGCAGGGATTCAGCTTCTATCGTCAGGTAAGACATCTTTGTACACCAAAGCTTCAAGGTGAAGTCTCTCACGGACGTGAATAGCTTCCCAGGTGGGGAGAACGATTGGGCCATGTTGGATGTTGGGGTCGAGTCAGGAGCTGCAGAACGCTATCTGGCAGCTCTAGAACGGATGGACCTTGAGGAGGCTTATCGTCATTAGAGTGAGTCCCAACGTTGGCTGAACTGACTTGCCGCGGCGTTTTGTGGGGAGCTGTTGAGGATGACGGCCTCGGATGGTTCCCATTCACATGTTGTGAGGGTGCGAAGTAAAGTGGCTACCCTGTAGTCGCGTGAAGAGTGAAGACGGAGGTCACGGGTTCGAGCCACAAAGCTTGGGGGGTTCTTGAAGATCGTGGGTTCGAATCGCGAAGATTACTAGTGCGAAGACCTCAGGTTCGAATCCTGATGTGGCCACTGCCGATCATACAAAGAGTAAAATGCAAATAATGTGAATGACGATGTAAGAGGTGCTAAAGAACGTCCAGGCCAGTAAAGAGGGTGGGATTACTCATGGGTGAATGGGGCTCTCCACCAACGACATCGTCAGCGCGCGCCCTTACGCCTTGCCAATGACATGGACGAAGATGACCCACATGTTCGCTCTCTTATAAGAACTTCAAAGAGATACGAGTTGAAGCAATTCAACATTGCATCACCTTTCAGGCTCTCTCATTTATTAATCTATCTTAATCAACAAGCAAAATGTTGCAAGCTACTTCCGTTCCAGGCGTCCTTGCCTCCTTCACCGAAAAATGGTCACCTCGCCTCGTCGCCGCCATCAACGATCACCACGTCAAAGTTGCCAAGATTGATGGCGAATTCATATGGCATTCACACCCCGACTCCGAAGAGGTCTTTTACCTCCTATCTGGAAAGCTTAAGATGGAGATTGAGGGTCAAGATCCTGTGGTGATGAACGAAGGAGATATGTTTGTGGTTCCAAAGGGTGTTCAGCATCGGCCTGTTGCCGAGAATGCGACCATCATGATGATTGAGCATGAAAGCACTGTGAATACGGGAGATCAGACCGATTCTGAAAGGACGAAGCAGGTGCAGGATGCGAGGGCGGATAGCTGAGGTTGTGCATGGCTATTGTACTGGGTGCTTATGCTCACTCGACCATTGTAATACCATCGAGTTCACGATTAAGGTGCGACAAGACGTTCGGGAGAGAAGGGAGCGTCTCCTGGCGCGGCAAAATTGTTTCTCTCAGCCAGATAATACCATTTTGTGCTTATCATGTCACGAAAAACAACTGCAACACCATGGCTGTGGCATGGTGATATCTTTCTACATCACGATTGACAATATGCCAACCACGAGAGGAAAAAAAAAAAAGAGAGCAATCGCCCTCTCGCAATATGGGAATTTCAATAAAAACACCAAAAAATACAAAAAATTTGTCCGAAGACGTCTCCACTAGCACCTGTCTCGCCTACTGGAAAAGCCTGAAGGGTCATCGAGAGGCCGGGCAAGGGCTTAAGCCGCTACGCCAACGGACTGGGCCTGTTGGTGACAGTGGGCTGTAAACATTTGAGTTATAGACCTATGCTTGGGCAGTCATCGTGATGCTTTGCAGGCGGTTGACAGTGCAAACGGCCGTCGCGAGCTGTCGGGCGAGGTACCAGGGCGGGGAGCCAATTACGTGGCTCCACTGCATTAGGAAGCACGTGAGAGCTTGTAAATGACTAGGAAAAGGGTTTTTTGGGGCATTGACGCTGTGTTGGGAGTGATGGTTTACTTTTTGAAAGATCCGGGTGTTTTTTAAGGAGAGGAAGTGGATGAACTCAGATGTGTGGAAGGGGGTTCCTCTTGGTTGTTGTTAGTCGGACTTTTATTGATCCAGCCAATCAATGAGTCCCAATGCACACCCTCGCGATTGGCGCCCAGCAATTCCGTCCTCCTCTTCCCACCTCCATCTATCCCATTAGGTGTCGCAAATTCGGGAGATTAATGAGGTTGGTTGACTGGACGTATCTACATTCTCTGAGTTTTTGCCAGCCAGAGGTCCTTGGCAACTGTCAATTTCGGAGCTGGGGTCTTGAGTGGACCGGATCATGATTGACAGATGCCCAATCCTACCCTCCAAGGGGCCGAGCTCAGCCGGAGGATCTAATTCAGTATAAAATACCTCTCCGCTTTTGAGATTTCCACTCAAAAGCTGGAAGTGAATACTGGGTTCCGATCCAAATAGTGACTGTAGTAGGATTCTATTAAGTTAGGACTTGGTTGCAAAGCCATCCTCCATCCCTCGAGGACCAGCCTCTTAGCCATGACATCACATCGAGGACCGTGAGCCGGCCAATGCATCCTTGACAACCAAGGATCTTGAAGCACTAGAGATGCATCTCACACATAGCTCCGGCTGCCCCGTTTCGTATTACGGCTTACTCCTCTCCAAACGGCTTAGTCTCGCTGACGATGGCTGCTACGACGCAAGTGGATATCGCGTGATGCCGAGGAGGAGGACACCGCAACTTTATCAATCAACATTTCGGATTAGACAATCAGCAAGCACTATCTGGGACATTAACTTAACATGGGCGATTATTCTGTACAAGACGAAAGCTATCGCATCTTGCGTGAGTGTCTCCTCGGAGACTCGCGGCTTGCCTTGCCACCCTCTTTCGCAGAAGCGGCGGAAAAGATTACTTTCACTGGCGACGATCCGAAGCGTTTGTTCCTACGCCGTGCAAGATAACCGAGTCTGCGTCTTCGTTGACAGCTCTCGTTGCGGCTGCGGCTAGTGCTATAGCAGCAGATCGATATGGAATTGACTATCAGGCTATCGAGGTCAATACGTGAGTTTACGGCGTGGAAGACTAGATAAGATGAATTGCTGACAGTATTCGAGTGACCTTGCAACGCTCTTCTTGGAGTCGGTCATGCTTCCAACTATCAACGGCAAAATGTTTCTTCAGAACCCCCAGTTGATGGCGGAAATCAAGAAAGGGGATTTATACGACAACCAGAAGCCTATCCACCAGCGATCCACCAATGTCTACAAGACCAAAGACGGCCGTTTCTACCACCTCCATGGATCAATGAATGCGGGCCCGACGATGAAAATGCTTGGCGTCGAGGAGCAGGATATTTCCAGAGAGGAAGCCGTCAAGATTTACGCCGATAAGGTAGCGCAGTATGATGCAGAGGTCCTTGAGAAGCAGGCCAATGACGAGTTTAAACAAGCTGGCGTAACTTGTCTCACCCCGGAAGAGTTCTTTGAAACGGAGCAGGGCAAGATCATAGGCGCTGAACCCCTATGGAATACCAGGTCTGTACCTGCACCGAAGAGCCAGTGGCCAGCAAACGAGAGCGAGGACCCAGAAGTCTCGGGCTTCAAGCCACTTGCTGGCATTCGCGTCATCGACTTCTCGCGAGTTATCGCTGCACCCGTCATTTCCAAGCTCCTTGCTCTCCTTGGTGCGGATGTCATCAAGGTGACAAGCAAAGACCTTCCCGACATCTCACCATTGTGGGTGGACCTCAGTACTGGGAAACGAGACACCGACATTAATCTCAAGACCGATGAGGGGAAGAAGGCCTTTTTTGAGCTTCTGAAAGGTGCTGATGTGTTGGTCGATGGATATCGCCCTGGAGCATTGGCGCGTCTTGGTTTTGACTCTGAAAGCCTCCGCAAGGTGAACGAGAGACTGATCTATGTGCGCGAGAACTGCTATGGATTCAAGGGTCCTTTGAGTCATCGATCTGGATGGCAGCAGATCAGTGACTGTCTTGTTGGCATCTCTTGGCTACAGGGCCGATTCCTCGGTCTCAATGAGCCAGTCGTTCCGCTTTTGCGTAAGTACTGTCGCTACATCAAGGGAGAAAGTGGCAAAAAGAGCTAACGGGATACTATAGCAAACTCAGATTATCAAACTGGGATTGTTGGTGCAATTGCAATCCTCCAAGCTCTACTGCAGCGAACAAAGGACGATGTCACCTTTGACATCGACGTCAGTCTGACTCAGTACAATATCTGGTACTATAGACTTGGGCAATATGACGAGGCGCAAGCAAAGGAGCTCTTGGAGCGTAATGAGGGCTTCTCGGCTCGTCACACTGACGACATGCAGGTCTTGTTGTTCAAGACACATGCTGCGATGCACAGGGCCAGACCCGATCTTCTGAAGCATCCCGAGTACTTTTGGAGTATGTCTGGCAAGGAGTGGGGACTTGAGGAGGATATTACAATCTTGGCGCCCGCTTTCAAGTTTGAGAAGTCGAAACTGGGATATGCTGTGCCTTCGGGGTCGAGAGGAAGATCCAGGGCTGAGTGGTAGATTCTTAGCTGCTCTCGTAGAGATATACCTGAAACCTCAGTGACACCTACTCTTGAAATAAATCAGTGCAGCTACCTGTCTCCCCTTTGTGTAAGCTTCTCTTGAAAGGCCACCTTGGCAGGATTGGCGCTAAGGAGCTAAGGGCAAAGAGAACGCGAAAAGAGGAATCATGACTGATCATCCCGATAATTATACGCGCCGGCGGCCTAAATCTCCATATGAAGACACGGCAGCTAAAGAGGCATCTATGCCAAGAGTGATAGGCAGTCCTTTTGACGTGCGTGCCATATGGGCCGTGTTAATCATATCCTTTCTGAGTGAGACGTGAGCGGGAGAGCTACGGAAGCTTGTCTCAGGACGGAAGTCGCCCCCAATGAGTTGATCAGTGGGGACTAAATGTGCTCATCCGTCGGGGCATCGGGCCCTCTCCTCCTTTAGATGGCGAGGAGGTCTAGCTTTAACAGCACCCCATTGATCTTGAGGGTCCAATCACATGTTTACACACGAGATGCTTTGCTCTAATGCAGGTGAGCCCTGATACAAAACGCCAAGCCAAGGGCCGTGGACGAGAAGACTCCTCGTCAACCTTGTAAGCATCGTCCTCGGGACCTCGGGATGGCAAGATCGGAATGCCAAGTGCTGAAGGACGGAACCTATGTCATTTTGCCGCGCATATTGAAGACAAATCCACCTGCTCCATCACGTGTCCCATATATCACGAATAGTTGAGGTGAGGTGAGACAACAAGACCTTGTGGCGTCTCACCGCCCCGCGTCGCTCACTTGCGCCGATCCCGCCCTCCCGGCAGAGAGAAGATGAGAGATCGTTGAGGGTACTGATGGACTTTTGGACAAGTGTCTCGCAAATTCCGTATGGGGGAGCTGAACTGTGGGCCACCATGGTATGATGCCCCAAGATTCTGCAACTCCATAGGATGAAGTCCAGATGAATCAATCAGTCACCAGTGTGCAACTAGGCCTGATGCTAACCTTGTGCTAGGTAGTATTCTTGCTAGCGCTACTGGCTCTTTAAGAGCAGTTACTATGAACCAAAAAAGAAAGAATCTGGGGCTGGATCCTTGGGACTGATTTGGACCTGGGGTTGAGTAAATCCTTGAACACTATCATTAGATCATGCGCTGTTTTAGATCAGAACAGCAAAGGAGGCTGGTGGAATCGTTGCTGTAATCGTTACATGTACCCTGGATCGTCGCCTTCTTTTCCCATTGATGGATGCTCTGACTACGGACGCCGTATGGTGCCTAATGTGGAATGTGAGGTGAGAATAATTCTTACACAGATCGGCCCGAATCGTCTGCATCTATGCATGCGAATATCCTCCCTTGTGGACACACGGCACGGAATATCCCCACTGAGAGATGAGATCAACAGAGGAAACAACAGGAGGCAAGAGGGAGGAAGTTGTATAAATTCGAGCATCTGTCCATCAGTCTGGCATCACCATCAACCAACAACCTCACTTGGAACACCAATCCTCACAATACTCACCACACTCAAAGCCCTTCTGTTAAAAGACCAACCCAATTCATCAACATGAAGTTCTCCGCTGTCGCTCTCCTCACCCTCGCCCACGGCATCCTTGCCATGCCCCAGATCTCTGACAAGACCAACGAGATGGCCAAGAGGAGTGCACAGACCCACAACCAGGACATTTGCTTGCGGATTTGTTGGTTTGAGGAGCCCCGGTGCCCAGAGGGCTGGGTAAGTGACATACCCAAAACCATATTGGCATTGAGCCGTGCTAACAGTATCACACAGTACGCGAACCAGCAGGTACGACGGTCTCATGTATTCGTGACAGGTGAATTTGCTAACATTGTAACAGGGCGAGTGCTGGACTTGCTGCCGTGGTACCGGTGAGGAGAAGTAGATGGAAGCTTTCAGCATTTGAGGATACTGGCTGCTGTGCGGACTGGCGGTGTTCTCCGCTTCGACGCTCAGACTTAACCTTGTGGTGCTGGGAGGGTTGGACACGTATACCCAACGTTCTATCAAACAGCATGTTTCATTCACTCCCTCTTTCTAGCCCCCAGCTATTGGCCACTGAGTTGTTTTTTAATACGAGATTCATTCCTTGTCTCGACCATTGAAACCATTTCGTCGCCGTGACCGAGGCACTGACCCGGGATATCTTTTTGAGATGACTGCGTTGCCGTACTACGAGGTCTTGGTTGGCCAACCTACCCTCCTGTGATACTTTGCTACATGACAACCTTTGCAAATGCTTCACCGACCCCCCTCTCGTTTAGCCAGGCCTCGATAGCTCTCATGTCGCTGCGGTTCGCCCTCTCTCCTCTCTTTTCCCCAACCGTATCCGTAATCTCCTGCATGTCGACAAACGCTCGCTTTACGTCAGGGCCATCTTCTCGATAGCGCTCGCTGACCTTCTTGTGATGTGCTGGAATATCACCCCAACTCTCCGTCTTGATGAACTTCATAAAGTCGTCAATGGCTTGGGAACCGCCTTCGAGACACAGGATACCGGGCTTTCCAGCCAGGAGGAAACCTGTCAGGCCGTATGTGGGTGCGTAGTTGACGAGGTCGTCTCGCTTCGCTCGCGTGCTGATTGAGGGGAAGTAAAACCATACGCGAACTGTTGACTTATCCGTACTTAGTGTATCATCGTTTGCTTGTGTTTGTGATGCCAAATGTTGAGACGCTGCGTCCTTGACGTATTCAATGACGGTCAATATGTCTTCGTTGGGGATCTCGGCAGTCAGACCAGCGACTTCGCCCTTGCTCATCCAATCTGGTTGTTGTATCCTTGTTTTCACTGGTGGTGGTTCATCTGCAGTGCCCTCTCCTTGATCAACCAGAGGGACCGACAAGTGCAGCTGCAGAGATTTTGTCCGGCTCTCTTCATCGGAAACCTCGAGAGTGAGCAGCATATTTATGCTTGGCTGAGTGATTTTAGGCATGTCCCCATCGTTCTCGCACCAATCTCGTAGCGTTTCAAGCAGGGTTGAAGACGAGGCATCGATCGATATAGCGTTGTCCGATTCGTACATGGCCATCAGGAGATCAATCTGACCCAGTTGGAGGACCATTAGATCCTTGGGCAAGGCCCTTTGGCCAGTTTCTTCGGACGGCATGATCGAATCGAGTGCAATCAGCTCCAGAGAGTGGTTCCAGGGGCGAAGACGAGATAGAGAGGCTTGGACCGAGTTCTATGTTGGTGCTAAATCTCATAATTGGCTCAAAAGTGAGAAAAAAGAGACCGTCACGTGATAGAAGAGGTGGTGGCAGGCGACGACATTTCAACGAGGCTCAAGACCTTGGATTCTCATTTATTTACGCACATCTAAGGTTGTTATACTTGATCCGTTATGAAATTGATCAGAGGACAAACCCATTAGAGGATTGTGATGAAGGTGCAGCAGCTAAGGAGCGAGGCGAAGCGATATTTTGCCCCCTAGTAAAAAGAAAGAAATTTGGCGCAAAATGATGATTTCTGCATTTTCTTTTAGAGGTGAGAGGTCATGTGTTGTATATTACTCTACTCCTTTTTAGCATCGGCCTATCAACCCATTTCATATGGCAGTTACTCCTGGGAAGAAGCATCAAGGAGGTATCTAAGCCTGAAACTTGCAGTGGCATCGCTTGATTTCGTGACCCTTTGTCTCCTTTGGACAATCTTCCACACTGTCCTGAGGCAGTGTATAGCATGAATTCACTTATGAGAAGGGGAATAAAGAAAAAATCCTATGCAAAAAATCTTTGAAACAACGACTCCAGGTCCACGAGTTCTATTATCATCATTGAACTAAAGAGACGGAAGAAAAGAAGAAGGCATGTCCCGACATGTTCATCGTACACGAAGAGAGGATGGTTGAGTCTGGTGGCGGCTTTTTGTGCTTGAATTATGCGACCTGGTTTCAATTGTGCAGTTCTTGTCGCCCGTTCCTCACATTGAGCTGTTTGTATTTCCTTGGCAGGCTAGGGAGCGAAGTCTACGACTGCTCACTATTCTTTCTTGATTTTTCTTTTTTTCTATCCATGTGTCTTCATTGCTTAAACGGTCTGTCAAGTTGGATATCCATCTTGCCCAATACGACTCCCGAATGCTCAGCGATAGCTTCAATCAGATTCGACTAGCCGACCCATATGCCCAAAAGTCGGACTCCTGATGTAGTAACCAGGCCCGATACACCAGTATAATCAGATCTTCTGGACTTCGCTGCCTTAAGAGATTAGGATATCGCGACGGGACCGCCCGTCTTGGCCGTCGCGGATATTCTCCCCGAAAAGTACAAGAGCTTGTGGAAGTCGAGAGAAGAAAATACAGTTTCCGAGAGCATCATGACTGAGGGTGTCAGCCAATTCCTCCAAGACTTCAACCCAGATTACCACTCGCCATGGTTTTCTCCCTTGAATGCGATCGCGCAATGCGAGGATGCTAACAAGGCTGCGGCGTCCTGTCCTCGAGTGTATATTGGACCTGCTGCGGGACGATGGCATTTTTCTGGGTAGATTACTCTTGGATCTCGGCGTTAAAGTCAAGGAGGACTACCTACCTGAGGATGGTCATGGGGTTGGACAACGATGGGAATTAGTGCCAAGGCGCCAGGTGTGCCTGAGTGTACGATAGGTGACATGGGCTGGCTCCTGGGTAAATGGTGATGCAAGCGTATATCACTAGATACTCTATAAAAGATGTTCAAATACGGGTTAGAGTCCTGACAACAGGTCTTGGTGCAAATAGTTCATGCTTGCAAGAATCAGTCCAGTAGCTGGTGTGGGGTGCCAAGACTTTGTAAATCCTGCATCAACTTGCGAGAACCTGTTGAACGCGCACGTGGGCTCGGGAAAAGGAAAGCATCTCAATAAGTGGCTTCAAAATAGCCTATCAAAAGGCGCATTTGATTCAGCTCGATTGAGCCTTGCTTCAGCTAAGGCTTTTTTACCGTCTCATGATCCAACAGCTATAAGATCTGGCCCGCATCCGACGGATAACCGCCAAGCTATTGATAGAAGACACCGCCATTCTTGCAACCTCTAAAAACACTTTCTAGACCAAATACTCAACATGGGTCAACCCGAAGAAGTCTCAGATACCGTGGCTCTATCCACAATACCGGGCAAAAATGGCATCGTGTTCCCCAGCACTTTCACAATTCGCCCTCAAGATGACTCAAAAACCAAGTTCAGCATCCGAGGAGACAGTGGCTCTTCACCTTTATCAATCGCCTGCGAATACAATTCCTCGAGAGGATCGATGGACTGGGATGCGGAGGAAGCCACCTTATATCTTATCTCGGGCAATGGCCAACGTCTGGCTACGATCAAGCATTATCGAGGATACGCTAACGCCACACTCCACGACTCAATGGAGTTTAGAATCAGCTACGGCGTACAAGGCGACCAGAAGGCGGTACACGAATTCTCGATCCCCAAATTGGCCACTTTGAGTGGCGAAAAGGCGAATCGGGCTGGGAATTGGTCCAGCCTGCTGAGCCCGGCCTGGTGCTAGCGACGGGAGCTCTCAATGTTGGCAGTGACAAGCCTCCGCGTTTTGCTATGACAGAGATAGGGTCGAGGGCGAATTTTGGAGAGAATTGGCAGCTTGTGTCTATTGTGTCATATTTAAGAGTGTGGGATAGGATGAGGCTGGCTTTTGGGAGCCCGGAAGGTGATGAAGCGGCCATGGTTGCGTGTGCCTGTTGTCTGTGCGTGATTTTGTAATAAATCTAGAAGGGAAATCTGTACCATATTAGGTTACGTCTTTATTGGCCGCTTCTCTGTCCTTCCCGTGTGCTAGAATTGCGAGAGGCGGGAGCGAACTGTTGAGGCCATTCGGAGCATCAATGAAGCAAAACGTTGTTCATAGCCGACCATCTCGCTTATTGCCCTATTCCGACTCCGTGATTAGCTTCGGATATCGCAAAACTCAAAGGCGAAATGTGCGTTTATTGCATAATATTCGAAAGCTGAGCTGTAAATCCATTGGCTGTTCCTCCCAGCCTATTATGATGAAGCAAGCTGTCACAGCCTGAGGGGCCTCACAACACGAGACAAGAGACTGACACATCGTTTCAACCAATCACCACACGATCACTACGAATCATGCTAAGCTCCTGTGATCCGGCTATGATCCAAGGAAGGCTCACACCCGGATCATGACCTATCGCCCGTGATCCCCTATGATCTAACCCAAGGACCTTAGTATATAGTACGCGCTTGAGTGCACTTTCTTATGGACGAGCTACCTTAGCTAGTAATATAACTTGGTTATACCTACTGCCCTTGAGCATAGTACTAGATGTGACTATAACCTCATTGCTTAGACTACGCCTAGCACTCTCTGCTAATATAAACTCAGTACGACCGGTTTATCTCTTAGGAAACATAGTTATTGTACTACTAATAAGGCTTATTATATATATTATTTTTAACTATGAGTTACTTATTTTTTAAAGGGTTTTATAAAGATATATATAACCTTAGTAATTTTTATAATAAGTATTATACTAAATAACAAGTAATATCTTAATAGAAAAACTATTAATAATACTCTCTTATTATATATTAAGCCTATTACTTTTAAAACCTTTATAATATTTTAATAAGTATCGGTCTTTATAAGCTTATTACTAGAGAGAGATAATAGTATTAATACTTATAGTAGCTGGTCTAGGACTAGAATTATTATATTTAAGTTTTATATACTTTATAATAAAGAGAAAAGCTTTAGCAGCGAGGTTATTAAAAGCTAATATAAAGGTAAAAATAGTAAGTTATACTAACTAGGCGAATAAGATCTTAGTATTTATTATTATTACTAGTATAATTAACTTCTTATAAAGTAAAATCTCCTTTTTATAAGATGTTATAACCCTGAAGCTAAGAACTATTATAGTTTTGTAGCATTATTAACCGTAGTAGTCAGCGGTTACTATAAAGTCGTGGAACTTCTTATTTCTACTAATGCTAACACTCGAGAGAAGTTGCATGTTGGCCGCAGTCTACTGTGGTAGGCATTTCACATAGGCAAACCTGAGATGATTAAATTATAATCACAGATTATGGAACTAGGCTAGACCCTTCCTTAGAGCAAGGTCTTGGCAGTAGACAGTAGATATAGCTCTTGATGTCACATGCGCCTGGCTGGTGTGATACTTGTATACTAAACATCTTGAGTAGCTCTCCGAGGGGTTTTAGATGCCGAGAGGAATCGCACGCTTTCACGATTAAACTTGGTGGGGAACCTTGATTGCCATTTCCCTGTGGCTTTCGACGACGGAACAGGCGTACTTACTGGCAAGCGCATGGGAACTACCGGTAGTTCATAGTTGTCATATGTTATGAAAGATTTCATTCATGGCCGGACGGATCGACGATCTACTACAAGAACTTTAGCATGCTAGGGTCCCAAGAAGCATGGCATTAAACAAAGGTCGTATGGAGGTAGTGAAGATGCTTCCTCATTAAGGGGATTGATATTAGAGCTGTGGTTGATGACAGGTGGCCACAGATTTGCTGCTTCGGGTCTTGTCAGTTAACTAACTAGGGAGGCAGATATTGATCAAGCATTTGTTTACATCGCTGGAGGCTGATGAAACGAATATCATACTTGCATCATTTGAGGCAACTATATGTGCTTTGGCATAATGGATAACAACTCCTTAGCATACGCAGCTGCTATTGCCGCAGCGTACGGTTGCCAGTCCTTGTTCTTGTGGGAATCAGCATAGTCGCAAATCCCACGGATAACTAAACATCGAAAGTTGTTCATAAGCCCAGCCGCCTCCATCTCGACGCACAGTGCGTTTGTTTCCTTGCGGAGTCGTTCTCGAGCAGCCCCGTCGCGCATGACTCTATTGGCGGATGCTATCGGCCCATAGTGAAACTTTGGCCAGTTGCTTCCACGCGGTGGACGGAATTCCAACCGGGCTGGGTCACAACCCGCGCATGTGAAAGGATTTCCTGCGTGATCGTAATCGCTGTTGAACAATTGGTCCTTCTCCACGCCTGGATATGACCAGTTGTATTCCGAATCGGGATATTTGGCTTCAATATGGGCCAAGTGTCCTAAGATGGACAACGCCAACGCAGAAGATCCTGTAGCTTCTTGACTTCTCAGCCGTGAAACGGCGTTGAGTAAAACATTCGGCGGTCGGTTCAAATGGCCTGTCCGCTCAAAGCGACCGTCCGTGATAGCTTTGCCATAATCATACTGGATGACCCGTTCGCTGATAACAACATCTCCCAAGCGCACGTCAGTGTTCTCGCTCGGCAAACCACCTCCAACGCCCACCAACAAAAAATACTCCAATGCAGTGAAGGTTTGGCGCATGTGCCCTGCTACCATGGCCGCGGACGTTGTACCCACATTCCCAGATGGCAAGCAACCCACGACAATCTTCAGATGCGCAATCTGGCCAACAACATAGTTGTTCTCGTCCTGTCTATGTTGCGGGGGGGTTTGGTAGATTTTGTCGAGCATTTCTTCAGCTGCTGCCATCTCTTTCGGTAGCGCACATATCCACCCGACTGTATAGTCGATAGGTTGAGGTGAAATTATGTTAGCTACTGCGCCTGGCCTGACATGCTTGAGATTCAGGCTAGCAGTCATCGTTTCATTCCTTTGGAACCCTTCGGTGTGAGATCGAGCTTCGATATTGTTGTCGACATTACTTGCAACAGTCTTGTAGATAGGGTCAGAATCTTGTGTGCGACGGTGAGCCTTTGAATTGAAATGCTGTGCCGAGAGCTGTTAGCGTGAGAAACAACTCAAAGCATGTTTGTGAGCAATGCCAACCATTTTCAGATCATTTTCGTTCGAGAATCTGCTCTCGCAAGGCTTACAGTAGTTCTTGTAATGGTTCTTGGCTGTCATATGCTGGTTTGCTGCTTCATGCGTGGAGAACTTGACGACACAAGTTTGACAAGGAATCTTGGGGCTCCAATGCCCAACTTTTGTCATGTGCTCTTCTGCTGCTCTCCGATCTTGAAACAGTTTATTGCACTGGTCGCATTTTTTCCTCGGTTTTTGATGGCGCTTTTCAGTCATGTGCTGCTTGCACGCTTCCTGAGTACCAAACGTTCTCGAGCACGTCTCACATTTAGGCATCTTGACAATCCGATCGATGTTTCAGTGGATTATGTCAAGATTAAAATAATTAACGCTTAGCGAAGTGAAGGCTGAAGTCGATCGATAACCCCGCACGGCGAAAGCTCAGCTCATTGGTTGTCGGTTGCAGGTAGCCAGGTCAGGTGGAAAGATGCATAAAGGCGCTATCCGGTAAGTAATATAGAAATACGGAATCGTCTTCGCAAGTGACTAACTAAGAATATAAAGTGATTAAGGCTATATAAGTAGTTTTAAAATAAGATTTATATTAGCTATTTAATACAATATATATTTATTCTAGGCCGGCATCAAGATAAGTTGATGGCGATCATATTGTAGCAAAAGGGATGTTCCTATGAGCGCGTTGGAATAGCAATAATGGGAACCCCAACACGACTCTTTCCTGGGAGAGCACAGAAGGATGGAGAGAATATTGCATTGGGAACCAGGTTCGAAGAGTTCAACAGGGAAGTAAAGCTTATCTGAAGTCTCGCCTTTCGCCGTCAAGGCAGGGGAAGAGGTTCTGAGTGGTTAGATGGCCTACGAGCCTTGGGTTCAGAGATTCGAGTGTAAATAGTAGGATCCGCGTCGGCTCATTTAATCCTTGAGTTTGGCCTCAGGATACCCTCCTGATAAGTTAGCATACGTGTCATGATGATAATCACTCGGCTTCTCCTCATCTAGGAGCTTTGTCATCGCCTTAGCCGGTCAGCTTATAAATCCTCCAAACTTCAAGCGCGGGGAAGCTATAAAGTTGTACAGCTGGCATTCATTCCTCTTCTCCTGATACCAAGACAACATCAAAATGATGGACGACCGAAAAATCCCAACCATCATCGAGCGACCTTTTCCGAATGCAGTCACCTACGACCTATCAACAACCGGGCATGTAAAGATCACGCTCCCAGAGTCCTCCACCTGGTCGAGCGGCCTGCATTGGCACGAAACTCATGACGAGTACCTCAAAGTCATCAAGGGTACGATTCGCGTCCAGCTCGGGAGTACGATACAATACATCAGCGCAACCGAAAATGAGCAGCCCGAGATCAAGGTTGCACGCTATATGTGGCACGAGTGGCAGCGCGCAGTACCCGATGGAGAGGTGATCGTGATTGAGAGGACCGAGCCTGATGATAATGAGAAGGCCATTTTCTTTTGGAATCTCAACGGAGTCATCTTGGATGCCCCGAGACTGTTGAACGATCGTTCATCTCTTATCTCACGACTACCTCGCAAAGCTCAGGGCCTGGCCCTCGACTTTTGGATCACTCTCAACCTCTTTGTCATTTTCAACTATCTCGACAATATTCCAGTCTTTTTAAATGCGCCAAAATTCGCCAAAAGATCCAACAGAACTATCATATCCTGGCTACGGGGCTTGGACTGGTTGGTATCTCACGCTATTTTACTTCTGGCATCTTGGGGAGGGTGGGCACTTGGAATACGACCGGTCAACAGGCAGTTCACTCCAGCCGATGTCTGTAGCAAATGGTGGTCAAATAAAAAGGAAAGACGGAACAAGGTCGCCTAGGAAAAGGTAGTACGAAAACCCTATAAGTTACGGTGTGTCACCTTAGCAGGACACGGTTAGTACCTATCTATTAAAAGAACTGGTCGCTATTACCACGGGCACTTTGCCTCTGCAAGAAAAAACATCTAGGATAAAAACACCGATGTTCTAGCTATGCCAATCAGACGAGCCACCACTCCCTGATGGTATTTTGGCCTGTAGCTGTTGACCAAAACGTTCCAACTCACCAGGGAGATCAGGGTAGTGGCCTATAGCTTTGCACACCTCCCTGAGTAGCTCTACAGCCTCTATTAGCTGCGATAACAAGCTTGGATCCAGACTCCTGTCCATTGAATCAAAGCTTTCCCTCACCACCCTGTAAGCTGTGGTGCATCTTATAGCCATTAGACGAGCCTCGTGATTATCAGGCTGAAGCATTTCCTTTCTCAATCTTGTGTGAGTGTTCTTGCACTCCGCAATCAGATATTGCACGGCCAACGCTGTTTGATCGATGACCACTCGCTCTGAAAATGCGCCTTCCGCTTCGTCATGGCTGCTTTCGCCAGTGGACTGTTCTCCGATGATGTTCCGCAGCCATAATCGCGTAGCTTCAGGAAGAGAGGTCGCCGAGATCAATGTGGAGTTCGGAACATACGCCAAGATAATGTAGGAGATGGGTTTTGATGTATACTGGGCAGCCATCATCATGGGCTGCTGCCTTCTCGTGAAGGAAGAGAATGACTTCCCTAGAAACCTTGAGCTCTGCTTGGTGGAAGCGGACTAGCGCATACTGGCGGACGAGTGGGTGGAAGGCAATACTCTGTACTGACCCTCCTTCGCGATCTTCCGTGATAAACGAGACAGCTTGGAGCTTCTGGAGCCAGTCGGACATGACCAGGTAGTTGGATCTGAGCACTGTCGCGTGAGGATGGAGGCTTGAGGGCTGATGTCTTCGCCCCGTATTCATCCTCCAGCAATCATGGAAGCATTGCTGATCGGTGCGTAGATAAGGCAGTAGCTGAAATAGCCTCACGGCATTGGCGGAGCCGTCCCGTAGTTCTAGACGCTGAAGTGATTCTTCGAAAGTGTCCCAAAGAGAGCGGGCCTGGGCTTTGAACTTTAAGAAGACTTCTCGCTCCTCCAGACTCCCGGTGTGGAACATCCGCATCAACTCGGCCACTGGATGGGGAATGAAGTTCAAGTGCGTTACAAGGAAGGGAATGATGTTTTGTGCTGCTAGAGGATGACCGTGAATGACCTGCGCCAGAGAACTGAGCTCCTGGCTGGACAACTCCAAGCGTCCGGAGCTCAACCTGGCAACGGCATCTCGTAGTATCGAAACGGTGGCGAATGTAGTCAATGGCTGTAAACGAACTTCTAGAAAGTCTCTTTCAGTCCAGCTCAAGGTCGAGTCTCTTGTCGAGGTGATGATATGCCATGCTGGACAACCTAGAATAAACTTGAGACTCGAGGGCTCAAAAGCATCTGCGTCGTCGATAATCAGTAACGACTCCCTGTTGGAATCATTACCCAGCCAGGCGGCAAAAAATTTAAGTCTTTGCGAAGATGAGCTTTCCTGCCATTGTTGCAGGTTTGCCGAAGGGCTTTGGATCATGTCGCGTCCAATGCTGATGCATATCTCGGTTATCAAGTCGGACAGCGACGTCCGCTCACTCCGCCTTCCAAGAAAAAAGATGTTTCGTCGACCCTTTTGCGCCATGGCAAATTTCAAAAGCAGCTCGGTTTTCCTGTACTCGCCGTTAGAAGGTTCATAAGTTGTGGAATGTGATAAATACCCTATCCCCGCCATCCCTTTGACCGCTGTCAGTTTGCGACGAGTTGGCTGTATGGATACTGCCCCCTCCAACGCGGTCAACTCTTCCGTCCGACCGAACATGTCACCTCTGGAGGTGAGCTCATTGTCCATGTCTCTGAGTTGGGCACCTTCCCACCAATATTTGCTACGTGGTGGATATGCGGGTGCGACGAAGTGAGGATGGCCGTACATCTAGGCTTTCGATGAGTTGCTGGAACTGAGTCTCAATGGGCAGGGGATCCTACTCGGCGTTCGCTGGATTGATCCTCACCGGACCTGGCTATGATGTCGGTATAGACTTCATTAAGTGCCGAGTTCACGATCATGAAGGCGTCGAGATTCGAATCAAACTTGCAAATGGTCTTGTGGTCAGTGCCCATGATCACATGGGCTGGGCTGCTGGGGTCCAGAGTTGCAGATGCTTTCGAAACAACCTGATGCAAGTGTGAGCATGAACAGAGGTGATAGACATGAGCCAAGGGTTACATACGTGCTTGAGCCCTATCTTGGTGTCCATCTTACGGCCTTCGGCAAAGCACCGAAAGGGAGGTCGAGGAGACAAGGCAAGAAAGGCAAACCCATCTTCCACAGCAGAGTCACCGAAGGCCTTTAAAGCGTTGACAATTTCGGACCTCACGCCGAGAAACACGCCAGCAGCAGCGACGGCAAAGTCATTCCAGTCGGCTACACTGGAGCCGATGTGGGGAGTAGCTAAGAAGACGACGCCGACCTGAGACAAGCTCACCCCTGGGACGCGAAAACTGGCTAATTTGGAGAGTGCCTGAGAAATGTCAACTTATGTACGTAGTGCTGTGTGTAGATGCATGCCTTTTTTGCAACTAGTCCACCTAGCGAGTGGCAAACCAGAAGAAGGGGCCGGGCCCTTTCCTACAGATAGGAGTCAACACAGTAAGTTTGAGTGGCATAGATTTATACTTGCATGTTGAGACTTTCTGATGAGGCTCAGATACTCGAGAAGACTGTCGGCCCAGCTGTCTACGGTCATAACCGACTGTTTGCTAGTGAGATCAGAGTCATATCCAAATGTCATGACTCGACTTTCGTTAAAGTAACCCGTCGATGGTAAGTAGTCTCTTAGCCACATCTTGCCGTTTTTGGCGGTCCAAGTATCGATTGCGTTGCCTCCAAGTCCGTGAACGGCACATATACTAAAGCCCTGAATATTAGCGATTGAGAAGACAGCGAGAATTGGTGTGGCCTACTCCATCTTGATCCGACTGACGTCGGCATGCTGGAATAGGACGGTAATTCCCTGGAAACATGGCGTGATTTGCCAGTCTCGCCAGAGATATTGAGGATCCTTCTGGGCTTTGATGTGACCCTTCTGAGCTAGCACCTGGGATTCATGCGTTGAGTATGCCATGGTTCCAATGGGACACTCATTCTGCAAGGAGAAAGATGTCGCTCGTGGTTCATTTGACTCCATCAAGGGCCTAATGCTCTCATCCTTTGAAGAAGAATTATCTTGCGAGGTTTGAGAAGGCTGGATCGTATCCTTTTTTCTTCTCAAGTGTCGTACGAGAGGAATCGATTTCAGTCTCAAGTGGTGCCCTTTCTGAGGCAACTCAGAGAGAATCTGGACGAACTCATTGTACTGCTCGATAGTCGTTCCACCAGGGATACCGGTGATCCTGAGAGCGCGCTTGCTATTCACTGGCATCTGGCTTTGCTCGAGATTGACTGGACTGGCAGCTTAGAAAAGGGGTTGTGTTATACTGAAGTCCACGTGGAAAATTCAAGTCGATTCTCTAGTGAGAGGAAGGTAAACTGCGTGGTGCGGCTGTGCGGGCACTTGACCAGTCTTGGAGGGGCAGAGTTAGCTGATCAACTCTCACAGCCTGATCAAGCCAAAGTCACGGCCTGGGTTGAAAATGTGGCGTCTCAGCCATGCATAAGAGGCATTTTTGTTATTGGCCAACTGGATTAGCCTCGAATCCAAGGCCAGAGAGGTAATCGTGTGGTGTTTATATCTTTACATATCCTCTAACTCAATGCCGCATTACCACTACAGCCCATCGCCACTAACCGGAAGGCCGATATGGATAGGTTCGACGAGTTCCAGCAGCTACTACATTCCTTTCGATGCCAAAGGCTTCCTCTAGATCTCTTCACAAGAGCCACTGCCGAGATGTCATCATGGTCCCCTTCTGGCGAAATAACCAGCGTCTCTCCACAACGACACGGAGTTCCGCTCTGGTTCATTGACTTCTGGGTGTCCCACAGTCACCGTTTTGAACAAGATGGGCCTATTACTGGACTCAAGGGTTTCTACATGGTTTCTGAAGGCGGTTTTCGGTACCTGGAGAGACGAGAAGAAGATCCGGTATGCCAGCCTGACAATGCGGCCGACCAACGGGTGTGTCTTGCAGAATGCCTTGCAATCATGGTTCATGCCTTTCCCTGTATAAACTCGGAAGTCTTGGGCGAGGAGCTGGTGTCGATGTTTATGCCGCTCGCAAAGACGTTCTTACTGCCGCTACTCGCTGCTGTTACTGGTCAAGATGTGGATGACTGGCTGCTGCCGCGGTCAGATGAATTGTGAGTTGCCGAGTGAACCCTCCACCTCAATCACAGGGACTATGATGGTCTAACACTAGTTTACTTGTTGTTTTCTGAAGGAAAATACAATTTGCATATTCTCTCTCGGACATGTTGCATCAGATAGTCCCCTACTTGGGCGTGGGAGGTCCATCTGTTCTCACGACATTTCCAGAGAGGCTTCTGTCATCGCTTGACAGGCAAGGTCTCTGCTTCTACCAGGATAAAGTGTCCCTGGGATGCCTGGTGGGAATCATCGATGTGCACAGATGTCGCACGCTAAACTCATTCCTTGCTTCTACCCTTCAGAACGCTCGCCGGATCAATCAGAGATGCAACGCATGGATCGGCTTATCCTTGGCTATATTGCTATCTGCTAAGGGCTTGCTTTCATCCAAGCCGCTGACAGATGCTATTTCTGTGGCTATGGACACGTGGAAACCCCTCTCCCAGGATAGTCCTTCTCGGATGGAATATCTCGTCGCCGTAGACATACTCTCGACCCAACAGCTTTCCCAGGTTCATCGACCAGTACCCATGCCTCTTGAGTTGGATATTTTGTGCGGGCTTCTCCTGGCTCGAAAGGGAGCCTACCTAGATGCACACAATTCTCTCAAGGCGGCAATGCCAAGCGCCATCCAGACTTGGGGTGCAACATCGTTGCAAGTTGGCATCATGGCCGCAGAAAGCGCCAACTGCTGCAATGTCGTACGCTCAGAGGCTCTCGCAGAAAGGATAGCAGGCCGATTCCTCGAGCTGAGGACAACTCAAGAACTGTCAACGCGACGTGACTGGTTCTACCTCCGCGTCGCTCTGATAGATTCCCACATTGGCCAGGCAAAGTACCAAGAAGCTGACCGGGAGCTGGCGGGAGTTCTGGAACATTCTTACACTCCAGACACAATACGCATGATGAGCTGCCTCCGTCTTGCCAAGGTGCGTCGCAGGATGGAGCGGGGAGGGAGAGAAGCCTTCCGAGCGAGTGCACCTCTGCAGGCAGGGGCCGCCCTTCTAAAGCAGGCCCCCAAAGTACTCCAGCGGGAGTTTTTGGAGGAGACAGCATGTAATCTCGCCGCAATCCCCGAGGCAGAGCGGAAGGAGGCGCCGGAACCGACAGAGTTGATAAAAAATGTTGATGAATTCATCCAGGAAAGTGAAACTGGTCTTCAGACACCGTCGATGGCATGGTACAAGAAGTTATGGCGGGATTTTAAACCAAATACTCCCGAGACTCCTGAACATCTTAGAGACGGTCTTCTTGAGCTCCCGGAGGAGGACCTCGATAATCCCCTGACGCCAGGGCACGTCGAGGCAATCACAGAGCTCCTCCGCAAGAAGTTTAGGAGGGATATGCTGCTGCATTATGTGGACGGATCTCCCAGTCTGTCTCAAGAACAAATCGAGAGGATCATGGAGGAGGCGGACGCTATCTACGCTGAGGTGAATAGGCGGATTGAATCTTGGTCTGAGTTACCACGCCAGTTGCATGAAACGGATGCAGAGAGGTATGAACTTGAAGAGGTTTTGCGGTACTGGATGAGTTAAAAATATAATACGAGATAAATAACTGTTTCGTTTGGAATTCATTTTTGAACCTAGTCTCTGCAACGATGGGCTTGCGCGTATATGAAGTAGTCCTGAATGGAACTTTTCCTGCCATGTGTCCTAGATCTAGGCTACGATGCTCAAAACTCTATGAAGTAGGTCGGTACGAACTAAACTGCTTTTTCTTCATACCTACTAATACTAGTCCTAGTAGGATAAGCTGATTGGAACTGCTGATGAAGCGGGCACGCCGATCTCCAATAACCCCTGCTTGATCTGCTTGATAGGGACTTCGTCATTTGCCTTGTTTGATAATACCTTTACAGGCTTCCCACGGGAAACTTCGTAGGCAAACGTGGTACCCCCAACAATAATGTTCTTTGAGGCATCGCTGCCTGGCCCTTCCAGCCTCTCTACTGTAGCTTCTCGGAGCGGCTATGCGAGACGCAACGTGTACGATCTATCGTCCGGACGATGTGTCGCGCCGCTCGCAACCTCTTCGAAGTTGATGATGACAATGCGTTTTAAGGCTCCGTTGGCATAGACCGCATATGCACTATGCAGGTCCTCCTTTAAGTCCAAAGGGCGAATCGAGATATTTCCTTCTTTTCCCAAGAGCCTTTGCGACTAGAACCATTCCGTAATAGGGTGGCCGGGTAGCTGGGACAAGTCCATCTCGAGTGTTGGGGTCCCACGCGCCATAACGGTATTTATATCCTTGGTGGAAGGATACAAATTTGATGTTCTGTGGCTGATTAATTCGCATTAAAGAGTAAATCGTGAGCAGTTCATACCTGGGAAGCCATCCAAAGAGCAAAGTCAGCTGTCCAAAGTGCAGCACCTAGACCGTCAGTCACATCACTGACCCCTTGGCCCGAAATGCTGTTACATTCGCCGAGAGTGTACGGTGCCGAGATGTCAGAGAGGTTTACTCGAAGACGGAGGTGCGGCGCGACGCTATGAACAATCGAAGAGTGGTTCGTAAACAGAACTGTGATAGTCAGTGCAGGTAGGTAGAGAGGTTCTTGACGCAAACGTACATTATAAACTTCGACTATTAGAGCCAAGCCTTTGGAGAGAATGGCTGTTCATGTAGCTGTGAGAGTATTGACAGCATATCATTAGCACCCAATTAGTTTACATACTTGTGCATCGAGATTTCGCCGATAACACCCTCCTCCTCTTAACCATACCCTTGCTTCATGACTTCCTTTGGCCCAATTGAACCAAGAACCCAATCATCCCAAGCGAAGCTAGGACCGATGAGCCGAAGTTTTCTGGTCCCCCGATGTACCTTGTCATATGCTCGTGAAAGGACCTGTGCTTTTGCTGCCCAATCTTCCACAAATTCGTGAGAGGTAAAGTTGATCGGGGGGTTCGTCCTGGAGCGAGATCGACCTCATTTCCTAGCTCAGCATAGAGCAGATTGCTGCCGACAGATTTGAAAGCTTGCCGTGCCACCTCATCTAGTCGAGGCAAGGCATCACTCTTGTTGTAGTTGTAATTGAATCCATGGATGTATTTGGTCTTTGGAGACAATGTTTGGCAGGATTCGAAACAAGCAGGCCCGATTACCGCAGAAGAAGGCTGGTCAGACCCCGGCTTTTTATAGATGAGCTGAATGGCTTCCTTTTGTCGAGGATTAAATGTTGTTTTGTCTCTGAAGCACGAGGTTAGCTGTTGTCCCGTCCTAGTTGATTGAAGATAGCAAACTGAGTACCACCGCCGATACACAGCACAGGAGCATGGCCGGTATATTCCTCTAAATTGTGTAGGAGGTTGCGGGTGAAATCATTCAGCGAACTCTGATTGCCAGCAAAATCCGGCCAGTGCGCCAGTTCGATAGATAAAGACTGGAAGTCCTTGGGAATTGGATCACTGGCATCGAGAGGAGTGTGATGTGGAACGAAAATGGTGACGCTTCCTTCTGTGTTGCAGGCGAGAAAGAAGAGTCCAGCGGCAAGGACACGAAGGAGACGAGTCATGATGAAAGGTGAATACTCAGAGATATTTGAATCTGGCACTAGAGAGCCTGAAACTTCCAGGTTTAAGGCCCTATAGTTATACGTGCTGCAAGAGAGAACCGCTGGTAAGGGCGGTGACGTCTCTCTCGGAAAACGGCGCAATATTCGGTCGTTTCTACTGGGGCGAGCGACTTCTTAGTACATACAATATTCGCGGATGGTGTGGCTTTACTCCGAAGGCGAGGAATTCAGCTGAGTGATATAGTCCTCTTGCCACATTTTATCCATATCTCGGGCCAAATGTCACGAGGGGTGCGTTTGGCTCGGGTCTACGGGTTCACTCTCGGGGCATCTCCGAAGAAACCATCAGCATCTTGCCTGGCACTCGCAATGACGACGGAACAGCGTCAGGGAAACCATCAAGTATTTGATCAACCTAGAGTAAAGAAACCTTGCCTCAAGATATATCTACTGGTAGGTCGCAACTGGTTCCCCAAGCACATCCAACCGAGGAGTCACCCCAAGCCCCGGCGTATTCGGCGCCTCGACAAACCCGTCATGAATCTTGAAAGCGCAATCGGCCGTCTTGGGTATAACCATCTGGCTGCTGTGAAGGATAGGTCTGAGCATGCGGCTTGGGATGGTCTGCGATAGATGGATGATGGCTGCGAACGAGATATCCGAACCACACGTCTCCTGGACGGAAGTTGTGATGCCTGAGGCCAGACAGGTGTCGCGAATTCGGCGGCATCGGGTGAGTCCGCCGACCTTGGAGACCTTGAGATTTATGGCTTCTCCCGCGTCAGAGGCAACAATCTGTGCAGCCGCTGCCTCGTTCAACAAGAGCTCGTCGATGAGAAACGGAATGCTGGTCCGACGGCGAAGAGACATGGTCTCCCTCCAAGTGGCGCAAGGCGCCTCCAAGACAAAGTCCAGTCCCTCTGGTAGCAGTCGCAGGGTCCTCAAGGCAGTCTCGACGGTTAATCCACTGTTGGCATCGATGGTGAAGTATTCACCTCGTTTCTTATCGGCGAGAGCTGCCTTGATTCTCTCAGCGTCTGACTCAGGGTCTTGCCCAATCTTGACAGAGAACCCCTTGTATCCCTGTGCGCGTACGTCGGCCACGAGCTGACGCGTGTCCTCGGCGTCGGCGACAGGAACAGAGAGCAGAAGTGGCAGCTTATCACCTGTACTGCCGCCCAGAAGCTGACAGACAGGGAGCCCAACTGACTTCCCGAACACGTCCCAGCAGGCGACGTCGATGGCCGCTTTGGCGGTTTCATTGCCAAGCAGTGCAGCGTCCATGGCATCGTTGATACGGTCCACATTTCTTGGGTCGAGGCCGATCAAGTGAGGAGCAATCTCGGCGATGCCAGCCCTAATGCCCAAGGCGTGAGAGGCAATAAAGTTGGACCCAAAAGGAGTACTCTCGCCCCAGCCCTGAATTCCGTTCTGGGTGGTGATACGCACGATGGTGCCGTCAAAGCTCGTGTAAGTCCGGCCACCGGAGAGGTGGTAAACACCGCCCGAGTAAGGCAGGTCTACTTGGAAGACGTCGATGCGGGCAATCTTAAGCTCAGTCATAGTCAAAGAGTATTGGGGTTTTGAAATAAGAGTCCGTAGAGGTGGTGCTGTTGCAGATTGAGCAACGATGGCCATCAACAGCCTTCTTATACCTTGGACACTCCCCTGTGCAGTTGTTGAACAGGTCATAGTCCCTTGGATAACTTTGCCCATTTAGGACTGCATATCCCACTTCCAGTTGTCTTGGGCGGTATTTAATGCCGGTGGCTTCGGATTGACTTTCAGCTGTAGTTGGCTAGGCACATCGACTGTGATACTGGCTATCATCGGATATTGTATCCTCACTGGTGCGTTAGAAGTAGAGCAAAAGACGTACGCATTCTGCATCCGACATGTAGTTTTTCGACGGACTCTCTATCCGAGAGATAATGGGTAGGGACCAGGAAACAAAGTAATTTCTTGAACCACCAGGCTATACTAGAGACCATTCTTAGGCGCACGAAACCTAATAGGAAGCCGGAGTTTTCGGAGCCATTCAATGGAGAGTGCTGGTGGCCGCTACGGTAATACTAACCGACCTTGGAGCTACTCACGGCCTGTTGGTGGGGTCTTCGGTATTGTAGCCCGATCCGAAGTTGCATGAGCGCCGCGGCAATGGTTACTTACCCGGGATTTGTGGCATCGAGATTATTGAGACTTTCTGAGAAGAGACGAATCGCCGAGTTACAATAAAAACCGTTGATGCCCCAAGTGTTATTCAACCTCGAGAAAAAGGCAATCACCTCGTCCTCTTACGCTCGGAAAGGACTCTTAACTACCCCTTTCTTCGACATAAACTTCCCCCAGTACCATCACTATTAAAGCAGTCATGGAGCTAGAAAAACAGAACAGCACAATCCTGCGTGGGACACCCTACGTCGACGGCACCGCCTCAGGGAAGCTCTTGGCAGCGAACCTCGAGCTGAGTTTCTGGGGCGGCGTCAACCCCAAAACCGGCCAAGTCATCGACCGCTTCCATCCCCTCAGCGGCCATCTTCTCAAGGATACCATCCTGGCGATTCCCGGAGGACGAGGGTCTTGCGGCGGCAGCGTCATCATGATGGAGCTTATCCTGAATGGTCTGGGTCCCAAGGCCCTCGTTTTTCAGCGGCGCGAGGAGATCATTACGCTTGGCGTTATTGTTGCCGAGGAACTTTTTGGCAAGACGGCTCCCGTGGTTACGCTAAAGCCTCATGATTTCCAACAGTTTCTGGGTTGGGATGGAGAGATGGTGCACATCAAGGGAGGCCAAGTTTCGAATGGTCTGCTGGAAGGGACTGATAACCACAAATACACTCTTGGTTTCGATATTCAGAGTCTTGGCGTTCAGCTGTCCGCTTTCGATCGAGCGATCCTCAAGGGAGAGCACGGTGAGGCGACTATGGTCGCGATGAAAATTCTCGTACGGATGGCAGATATGATGGATGCTCGAGAGATGATGGACGTCAGCCAGGCCCATGTCGACGGGGCCTGGTACGGCCCTGGAAGTGTCGCTTTTTGGACAAAGACTTCGCGATTGGGGTGGCAAATTCCGGGTTCCCTCAACTCTCAACGCTCTCACCATTGACCACCGGCGCTGGAAAGCTCTTGGTATCGATGCGGAGCTCGGTTCTACCTGTCAAGAACTGACTCAGGCTTTTCTTGACATGGGCGCCAAGGTGTCATTCACATGTGCCCCTTATCTGCTTGAAAGTGCCCCAAAGCAGGGGGATGCCATCGCCTGGGGAGAGTCCAACGCCGTCATCTACGCCAACAGTGTGCTGGGGGCGAGAAACATTGAAGAACCCAAATATGTTGGAAGCTCTGATCGCATTGACCGGACGTGCCCCCAAGGCCGGCGTATATCTCGATGAGAATCGGCTGGCCTCTGTATGGATCACCGTGCAACCAGTTGATGACGCAGATAACTCATTCTGGCCAATCCTAGGCTATACCATCGGTGCCAGGGCATCCAGTCGCATCCCCGTCATCACCGGGCTCGAGGACATGAAACCATCCACAGATGATTTCAAGGCGTTTTCAGCCGCATTCGCAACGTCCTCGAGCGCGGCCATGTTCCACATGGTCAATCAGACCCCCGAGGCCCCTACTCTCGAGTCTGTATGTCCCGATGGTTTCCCACGAGAAAGAATAGACCTGGACTGGAAGGACCTGGACTCATGCTGGGAAGAGTTCAATAATGGATCCGAACCCCGGGAAGTCGACCTCATCTCCTTTGGGAACCCGCACTTCTCATTCCAAGAGATCAAGCAGCTAGCGCATCTCTGCCGAGGGCGAAGAAAACACGACGACGTGGCCGTCATTGTTACTTGCGGTCGTGCCCAGCATGGGCTTGCCACGCAGGCGGGCTACGTCGGGGAACTTGAAGACTTTGGTGTCCAGTTCCTGACGGATGCATGTTGGTGCTCAATAGAGGAGCCGGTGATTCCGAAGCCAGTAAAGGTCATCATGACCAATTCTGGAAAGTACATTCATTATGGACCTGGGCTTACTGGTAGGAGGTTCTGCTTTGGGAGCTTGGAGATGTGTGCTGAGGCGGCAGTGTCCGGATGGAGTACTGGAGACCCGCCTGCCTGGCTGCAGAAGGCTAGACGTATCTAGGAATTGATGTATCCGTACATCCGTAGAAAGATGTCTCTTTCCGTGGTGGGACTCGGTGCTTATCAGATTATCACAAAATGAAGGACACGGGTTGTGATATGACAGCCGAGACGTGACGTGACGACGAACTATTGCCCTTGGCCCCCATAGCTTTGCCCAATGCGTGCATGCACCGAAGCCACCCATCCGGTTTTATCCTCTCAGGTGAGCCACGACTGGAACCAGCCCCAGTGGGACAGGGGTTGAAGGGACGGGCCGTGCAGTAGTTCGTCAGATTCTGGTGGGACTATCTGCTGAGAAAAACCATGTGGTGGCGGTTACGCAACAGCGGCATTCGTCAGCCTGTTCTAGAACGGGCCTGAATCACAGTTCTATCGGGACTAGAAACAAAAGCTGAAAATGTGCAGCTCGCTAGTTTGGCCACTCTGCATTTATCCTGTGAGCGGGGTTGGATCTAGAGCAGCTCTAGTCCCAATGGTGGCTGGCTGGAGAGCTACTAGACTGGTGAAATGTGAAACATTTGGCCAAATATCGCTAACGTTTCCCGCATCGGTCACGATGTGGCCTTGACGAGTGGCTAGGGTGTGGTGTTGAATGTCTTGGGTCCCGGTCTTGGCCTTTGAGGCCAAAGCGATCAATTGAGTAGAAGATGCCGACTCTCGGAGCCGCGCTAGCTATCGTATCTATAGAGAATTGTATAAGATCGGTCGCCTGACCTCTCCAAAGACGAGTTTAAGCAGTATCCTCAAACAACTTTCCCATCTCGCAACTCCGATTGTGCTCAACATGGCCGAGTCTGAGTTGCCCAAGACTTACGCCATCACCGGCATTCCGGTTAAGAATGTTGAGACCAAGACCAAGGACATACCCTATGCCCCTGGCACCCCCATCCGTCGTGAGATTAACGATCTCTTCCCCTCCGAAGACCTTCTCACTAGGAAGCAATGGACGTTGTTCATCTTGGGCTTGGAGAAGTTCAAGAAGATGCCTGTGAATGAACGGGAGTCGTACTTCCAGGTCGCCGGTATCCATGGCTATCCCCAGACTTCTTGGGACGGAGCTCCTGATCCGCCAAAGGACCCTGACTGGGATCCTCCCAGTTCGAAGCCTGATGGCGCGAATCCGTATGGCGGATATTGCCATCACAACACCATTGCGTTTCCTACCTGGCATAGGCCCTACATGCTGCTCTATGAGGTTGGTCGTCGTCGTCCTGAAGGTTCGTTTATTTTCTAATCATTAGCTCAGCAAATCATCTGGGAAAACATGAAGAAGATCATCAAAGATGATTGGAAGCTCGTTGGAGAGCAAGAGAAAGAGTGGACGGCCGCAGCCAACTCTTGGAGACTCCCGTACTGGGATTGGGCTCAAAGGCAGACCTACGAAGGCTACGAGAACTCATTCAGTCTTCCATATGCTTGCATCCTGGACCACGTCCCAATCTACCCTCCTACTGGGGACACGGCACGCCCAAACCCTTTGGTAAGCTTCGTCAACCCTGAGAAGGATGCCAAGGGGGATCCTCTTCCATTTGGGAAGATGCCGCCGGGTAAGACGAAGTGGAACATCAATCAAAATGCCACTGAAGAAGGGAATCCCCCCTTGCCTGTAAGTTTTTTTGGTCAATTCTTGCTTGAAACACTACTGAATAGGTAATATAGTGGGACAAGTGTAGTGGAACAAGCCGCTACGGAGTTTTCAGCGACGAAAAGGGAGGCTATAGAGGCCTCACTGGTGTCAACAACTTCAACACGGCAAACCTCACCCTCAACGCCATGTCGGATACAACCAACTGGTACAATCCTTACAGGAAGGAGGACCCCAACAGAGATCCCAAGTTCGAGGCCAAGCCCCCTGGAACTTTGGCCGACTCCATCAACCGCCTGTTCTCGTCCGAGTACAATGACACTTGGGGGAGCTTTTCTAGCACCAAGTGGTGGGCCGAGAGTGCTCAGAAGTTCACGACTGGGTATCTGTCTCTGGAGTACATCCACAACAATGTCCACGTAAGTATCGCACTGATTATCCTATGCATGACTTTTGTTTGTGATACTGACTGTTGAAGAATGTGACCGGCGGCGGTGATCTCACCGAGTATGGTCTTGGCCACATGTCGGACGTGCCAGTTGCCGCATTTGACCCCATCTTCTGGCTTCATCATTGGTAAGTCATCAAATCAACATGTATCGCCTCTTCTGACCTAGTTATAGCAACATCGACCGACTGCTGTCCATGTGGCAAGCTTTGAACTGGAACAAGTGGTGGGACACAGAGGAGCCACCAGCTCCAGACGAGAAGGACAAGACCGGGAAGCCGAGGACGAATCTGCCGGACCCTACGCGCTGCTCTCCTCTTCTTCCCTTCCACAATGTCGAGACCGACAAGCCCGATGAATCGCCCGATAAAGGGTTCTGGACGTCTGAGGGAGTTCGTGACTGGACAAAGCTCGGCTATACGTACGACATCCTGACTCCGGCCTCAATTGCCCTTGACGAGAACGGGGCCCTCAACGAGGATGTCTACAAGGCTGAGTTGTTGGCCAAGATCAACAGCACCTACACCAGTACAGGCGAGTACTACAGGAAGCTCTACGAAGATGAGGAGATCGCGAATGAAGAGTTTTTCGGGCCTCACAACACCGAGTTCCACACATGGAACGACTACATCATAAACGTCATCTACGACCGCTACGCTCTCAACGGTTCTTCGTACGTCATTGAGTTCTGGCTCGGCGGTCGAGATAACGATCGAGAGAGCACATTCCACGACGCCGAAAACTTGATCGGTAGTGTGTACTGCCTGGCTGGCATGACTCCCTCGTCTTCCATCAAGCCCGGAGGCTGTGCCAATTGCGGTTCGCAGAGGGATAACAAGGTGCTCTCAAGGGGCCAGGTGGCTCTCACCATTCCCTTGATCACCCAGGCCCTCAACAAGAACTTCAAGCATCTCAAGAGTGTGAGAGGACGTTATGTTATTGAGTATCTCAAGAACCACTTGCACTGGAGATTTGTCCCGATTGGCGGTGGACCTGAGAGACCGGCCAGCGATTTCCCTGACACCGTCATCTCGGTCCTCAGGGGAACGGGCAAGTATGTTGGCAAGTCAAAGACCAAGGAGGACCTGCCGCCCAAGTACGCCGATTACAAGCTCCAGTATGAACCTACGGAGAACAAGCCTGCTGGTTTGACCAGTGACGACGAGGTGCTGGGTAAGGAGCATGAAAGTGAGCTCGACTTTAGAACCTTTTAGTCGTGTTCACTCGGTCAGGTCTGGATCGAAGTCATTTAGTCGCTTGGTATCTCTGCTAGTCAGCGGTATGACCATGCCAGTCATGAGTTGTGCTGTACATTGAAGAATAGAGTGTCTTTTATTCAAGCTAAACCTGGATCTTCACTAACTCTACCCCTGATCCTCAGTTGGCGTACCTTAAATGATGTCCAATGTCCGATGATAAGACACTTTTCTGAAGTGTTGCAGAAACTCATCACGAACTGCTGCGTGTCCCGATTTTTGCTTTTCTCCTAAGGCGATCCAGGCCTTACTTGGAAGAAACCCTCCTGTCACGTCCGTACAAAGAATGCCTACTCGCTCATACTTCGTTTCCATCTCATCCACGGGTCTGACTATCAGGAATGAGCGCATCCAATCTGGGCCTTCATAAGCTGATTCTAGCTTCTCGTAGCTAAGGAAGTGTAATAGCAGAGCAGGTTTACCATCGAAACTGCTTAGATAGTCTCTGCTGGTGATGTCCCACTGAAAAGGATAGCAAATATCTGGCCTTGAGTTACCAGAAGATGTAGCGTTTTGCCGGTCGAGGGAGAAGCTGAGATCCTCATCGCCAGAATTCTTATCCTGGCTACAATGCAGAGTGACAGGTGTAACTAGCCCACAGACCTCCAGTACTGCCTGTTCGAGCTTACCCGAAAGAGATGGGTTGCTAGGGATGCATTGCTTCATGCTAACTTGAGCTGCATTCACAAGGAGCATGTTCTTGTGGCCAGCCTGGCCCCAAGGACCTTTCATAAAGTACGCCTCGATGAAGGAAAAGGATACGTGGCCCTGAATAGACGCCCAAGACCATGAAGGTGTGTCTTTCAATGTCCTTGGCAGCCCAAAGTCTTGAGTCGCCCAGCAAAGCCAAAATAGCAGCCCTTCCTCCCAGAGACCAGCAAGATATCTCCCGGGTTGCTGAGACTGTCTCATCAAGGTTGCAATTCCAGAGAGAGCCGGAAGCTGATCACTAACATGAGTGAAGTTCAGGCTAGTGAGGTTCTCGATCTGTTCAAGCCAGAGAAACATGATTTTGTCGACGGCGAGTTTTCCTTCGGTGATGGCGAGAGCCTGGTTTGAAGTCTCAGCCCCTGAGGGATTCATCTCGAGAGCCGCTTTACCACCGCCGCATTGGCAGTTCACTTCCTCGTGGCATTCCCAGTGAACCTCTCTTGGTCCAAAATGGAGGAATCGCTGTGATAGGATTCTTTCCTGGTACACCCAGCCTCTTGATAAGAGTGGAAAACGGTCCACGATTTTGGTGCGATCCTCCAAGGCGTCGTGAAGATGAGCGAGAGGTCTGCGTGCTCCCACACGAAACTCGCTTTGGGTTTTGGGATCAAAACCCTCAATTTCGATAGCAGTTTCAACGAGGGAGTCGAGTGGTATAAACCTCCAGCTCCATCAGTTGAGGCTGTCGCAGCGATAGTGAACTCGCTGTTGCAGTAGTAGGATGCCATCTTCACGGCTTCAGCCGACCAATCTTCCGCACTGTTCTGGATAATGCACAAGGAATCAATCCAAATGCTTTCAACACCCATTAAGCCTGCAAATCTGATGGCCTCTTGAAACGTCTTGGATAGTTCAACCCATGGGATTTCATTCTTGTACTGATCAATGTTGGTTGTCTTTGTCGTGATGATGGGATTCTTGCCCCAACAGTGGCTCAGAGTTATGTATTGCCCTGTTTCTCCTTGGGTCGTCTCATGGAGCTTTACCTTTTGGGGAATTGAGAGGGTCGGCAAGATTACTCCGAGGAACAATTCGAACGACTCGCGAAGGAAGAGTTCCAGCGTATTGAACAGCACATTTGGAGTGGTTGTTTCGACAGCTTTCTAGCCATATGTGGGCCTGCTGGATGGCATTTTCGAGGTCGAAATTGAAGTGATTGGCAGCCCCAACTTCATCCCAGGGACAATAATCGCCTGCCGGCCAAGTCAGCTTCTCATCTTCTCAGAAGGGAGCATAATACTGATTACCTCGACGTGAGAATAGTTCAATAAACCTGTTCGTTCTTGAAACAGCTCGGATATCTTCTCCAGGATGGAATAGATCCCAGCGCATCGGCCCTTCGAAACCATGGAATGCAAGCCTATACTCCTCAGGGTTTTCAAAGACGTAAGGATAGCAATGCTGTAATGCCCTTAGCAGGATACCGCACGAAGCGCAGCCTTCTGAAGCTGTGTGAGCGATTTTGTCCGGGTAGCTGAAGAAGACGTCGAAGGGGTTGCTCTGGAGCTGATCCCAGTCGAAATCCCCACAGTTGGGACAGCCCATGCGGCGGCGTGCCCTTCTGCGTGAGCTCATGGTAGCTATTGATGAGATTGTAAGGGAAGACTGTCTCAGGGCCAGAGACCTCGAGTTTTGCGATTCTTTTAATACACTATCACTTTTAGCATAAATGGGCCATCTTATCTACCAGTGTTACAAGGATCCATCGTCAGCTGCCCAGACTAGAACTGCCCAATTAGATATGAAGCACAGCCGCTCTGCTGTCAGCTTCCTTGGAAGGATTGCGGGGTAAACGCTCTATTCTTATTTCAGACTCGTATGGTCGCATATTGAACCTGAACTCTTTTTGACTTTGATGAAGTCTGTCTTGTCAAGTTGACTCGAAGACGAGCTTATACACGACGCAAGCTACTTCAAGCATCAGGGAAATCAGTGAGTATGATTCAATAATCGTATTGAACATAGTTTATTGACTCTGCCAGGTAAGAATGGACCTTTCAAACTCGAGGCTTTGCGTCTTTTGTCGTTGTTTAGAGCCAAAAGATGAACCATGTCCCTCGCTTAAGAACGAGCAATCGACCACGACCATCGCTACCAGGCCCCTAGAAAAGACTCTTCCATGGACTAGGAAAGATGAAGATCTTTTAGAGAAACTCAGGCAAAGCCCTAGCTCGCTCTGCAGGCGCTGCTCCGACTTTGACATCCTGAGAGCCTTCAACGAAGCGAGGCCCCTGGACCAGAGTCAACGAGCTGACCTTCAGGGAGAAAAGCATAGCGGGTACTTCGAGATTCAAGAGAAATATAGGCTGCGCTTGGGTCTTCTCTCCGCTTTTGTCGTCACTCCTACCTGTCCGCTGTGTCGGCTCATCTATCGCCTGATTCCCCGGCCGCCACCGGACCACGATATGGATGTTCTGAGTCTTACACCGTTTCGGTGGTATATTCGGCAGGATCACTGGGAGACTGTTCCAGAGAGTAGGAGAGAGAAGTTCGCTGTGTGGCTCGGGGTTCTTGTCTCCGGAAGTTGAGGGACCTTCAGGACGCAGCTTTTTCACCAGTGGCCAAAATCTCAGAACAGCAATGATGACCGGGGAAGCTATCGCTTTGGCACCCACCCAACAGACATCGGCTGAAGAGACTTATACTGCAAGGAAGATCAACGGGATGATCGACTTTGATCACATTCGAAAGGGCTTGGAACATTGCCAAAATCATCATCCTGAAGCATGCCAGGCCAAGTTCGACAAAGGCCTGCTCGCTACCCGCATGATCGATGTCTCAACTCGAAAGGTTGTCAACTGTCCAGATCAATGCGACTATCTGGCTCTCAGCTATGTATGGGGTGGTGTTCACCCTCAAGATGGTGCTTTGGAAGCAGGGACGCTTCCTCAAACGATTGAAGATGCCATCGCTTTGACAAAGGGATTGGGAAAACAGTACCTATGGGTATGAGATTCCCGCTTCTTATCCCTTTGCACGCTAATATTTATAGGTTGACGCCCTTTGCATCGACCAGAGTCTTAATCCGACGCCAGAACAAGCAGCTGAAAAGGCCAAGCAACTCGGACTGATGCATCTTATCTACTACTGCGCAACTATCACCATTTTTGCCGTGGCTGGTCCACGATCTGACTATGGCATTCCCGGTGTATCGCGTCCTCGCGTACCATCTACGGAGGAAGTCATCGACGGAAAAACCATTTTGACTGTTCCACCTCAAATCATGGCGGAGGTTAAGAACTCTGTTTGGCAGAGTCGCGCCTGGACTTGGCAGGAAGACGCACTGTCCACTCGAAAGCTGTTTCTCACTGAGACTCAGTATCAATTGCAATGCAATGAGACATTGGGCTGCAGCTACCACTCGGAAGCATATGATTCCGTGCCTGATCTTACATGGACGCACATATCAGGTGGCAAGGTCAAGGCCGGGTTTGTGGAGGTAAGTGAACACAAGAGGGTTGAAGATGGTGAAATTGACGATGTACGCAGGCCGACAATAAAGATTTTCTCGACAGAGCTGATTCCATCTTTGAGTCAATTCTTTCCAGTTACACGCCTCGATATATGACCAACGATGACGACTCTCTAAATGCCTTCCAAGGCGCCCTTACGCGGTTCGGCTTGGCGGCTTACCCAAAGGGCTTTGAGTGGGGAATGCCACTGAAGCAATTCCCCCAGTCACTTGCCTGGATACATGATTTCACTGTCAAGCCGAAGCGGCGAGCATCTTTCCCAAGCTGGAGTTGGGCGGGCTGGGCCGGAGGCGTGCATTATCCGGTTGGTCTCATCGCGAAGGAGACTGCCCAAGTCGACCTGGTCCCACGAATGATTGGGATCAATGGCAAGGAAGTGACCCTTGAGGGCTGCGTAGTTACACTTGACATTCGAACCGACCCTTTTAGTGAGCTTGTCGTACCTGGGAGTGATACGGCAGTTGGATGTATCACGGAGCGAAACTTTAAGCACAACAACACCATTCCATCAGGGAGGTACAGGTGTTTGGTCGCAGCAAGGGTAAACAAGGAAACTTTGCGAAATGGGCTACAAAACCAACAGGTGTTTCTGGTGATTCTCCGCGGAGAGGAAGGGTCAGCTGTCTACGAGCGACAGACCGTCATTACTGTGAGCAGGTTGGCCGTGGAGGGCAAAGATTTCATGGAATTTAGTCCCGAACATACCACAGTCACACTGAAGTAGGCTATTAGTCAAAAAGAAACACACAGCGCAGTGATTTTTTCAAGTTTTGATCCCATAGGTCAAAGTTGGCACCGCGAAATCCACATGATGTTCTGTCGAGGCGGCTGGTAGGGAAGAATTGGGAAGGCGTCAGCTTATGGCTTGCAACTGTCTCGGGCCAAGCTCGAACACGAGATACAAATGGACCCTGTCCTGCCCCGACATGATATTTGTGTCACTTATCCTGCCCTTTGTGGAACCGTAATGACGACGTTCGCTGGCCTGATAACCCTTAGAACGGACCTCGTCACTAGAAAGGACGCTTATCTTACAATGACAAGAGATCTGATCATCATCCTACATGGTTGCTCGGCGGCCATTCTCGGGCAATTGTATCCAATAACAATTCGTGGAGCCCACTTTGCCTGTGGACCGGGTGTTGATCATCTAAAGAGGAATACAGCCAAAGAACGGCCCACGTCATATGAAGAGACGCCGAAGGCTCGCTATCTCTTCTGGCACGCACCTTGATGGAATTGCCGTCTGAGTTCGAGGGAATATCACTATAGGTGAACAGATAAAATGAGATTGAGTATCGTCATTCATATAGTGGCTGAGAGCAACGATGCCTCATAGTAGTAACATGAAGTCTAACGTCCGGTATTGGCTGTGCGTTCTAGTTGCCAGTAGAATGAAGATGTCAACTTTAAGCCTTCCCATCGCCAAGGATCTACACGGCTTAAATTCTATGCACGCATGATCTGAAATGGGTCGCTTGCCGCGCTTATGTGGACTACTGGGACATATTTCTGTTTGGGGTAGTAAGCTTAGAAGATAAGTCTTGATCAACACCGGCTGGGGCAGAAACCGCGGAGACAATATTTTGATCGAATGGGGCAGGTGATTGAAGCGAACCATCTCACATCTAAGCATGCGGAATATGGACTTGAACGCTCACGGGCAAGTGTATTTAACAGAGGGCTTTCTCCTCCCAACCTCATCACATCGCGAACACACTCAACTACGACCTGCTCCAACACGCATTTCTTCACTACTCTTTGGCTCACCGTTACGCAACAATGAAGTTCATCAGCACTTTCCTCTTCGCCCTGGCCGTTGCTACTGCCAACGCCTGTGAGGAGACCATGTGTGCCGATGCCACTCGCCTGGATGAGATTGAATGCCCTGAGTGCATCACAGGACCATGCCACCTTTGGAGCTGCCCTGAGTCCATCTTTTCGGTAATATTATAGTTCAGCTCTGAATTATTGGTTGGGGTTGCTAATGTTGATATAGTACATCTGTGGTGACGACAAGACAAAGTGTGAGCTGATTTCTTAAACTGGCACTGCAGATATCGGAGGGTAGTGAAGGGTCAGGTGCTGCAGATTGAGGACAATACTGGAATACACCTCTACTATCCTTATTTCCAGATACGGACTTCCTTATTGGAAGAGGATTTTGGATGAAAGAAGAATGATCTCTTGGGATGTAGTTATTGTCGTTCATTACATCATGGCCATGATGAGCTTATTCTAATTCAGCAAGATCAGTTAACAGACCTTTCTGCGTACACTAGCTTCCCTGTGTTCGATAAACTAAACCTGGTGCTTTCTTTGTCGTTTATATCATCACATTCAGGCTGTAGGTGATGAGTCCCCCACCTCACAACCCTTTACATCACGGTACTGCGCAGTAAAGGTTCGAGATATGTAGTATGTCAAACAACGCTTTTTTTATTGTGAGCCTTTTTTATGAGAGCAGGAGCCGCTACATCGATAACGATGACCGGTCTCAAATCTTCAGCTCGCCAAAGGCGTTCTTGAAAGCAGGCTGCTCCGACAGTGCCTTGAGGTATCGGACAGTCTCGGGCACCTTGCTTCGCTTCTCCTCGTCAAACAGGAAGCTGAGAGAGAATGACAGAGCACCGAAAACCATGATATCGGCGAGGGTGACCTGCTCACCGACCAGGTACTCCTTGCCGCCGGCAAGAGCAGCCTCCACCCGCTGGACTCCCTTCTCAAACTGAGCGACCATCATGTTGAAAGTACCCTCCTCTTGGGGAATATACTTGTAAACAGTGACGCCAGCGACAAAGTTCATGGGGACAGCGATGTGGGCCTCACAAAAGGCAACCCACTCGTTGATCTTGGCCTTGGTGCGGACGTCGGCGCCGTTGAGCTGGTCAGCGGCGGGGCCGCTCTCGGCGATGAACCGGCAGATGGCGATGTTCTCGGCGAGGCAGAAGCCGTCGGGGGTCTCGAGGGCGGGGACCTTGCCCTGGGGGAACTTGGCGAGGAACTCGGGCTCCCTGTTGGTCACGCCCATCTTGAAGCCCTCGGCGTCGACGACTTCGAGGCCATTGAGCTCAGCAGCGACCTTGGCCTAGGTGAGGTGTTAGCGCTTGATGCTACTATAGTGTCGGTTTACTCACGCGCTGGACCCGGTAGTTTCCAGGGTAGGTGTAGATCTTGGCGAAGACCATTGTGAAGGATTGTTGACTCTGTTGGTGATAGTGCGGGGTGCAGATGGAACTGGGTCGTCGGTGTGTACCTTAACGAAAGGCGTCGGGCCGTCGGGGGAGCAGCCTTTCTATAGGACGAGCCCTCCGATGAGGACGGGCTGATGAATTGCCGAGTGCCAAGTCATGCATGAAGGGGAAGAAGGCGGTGTGAGCGGGTTTCTGCGTCATATTCTCCATTATTTCGCATGAAAACTGGACGACGAGCCAGTGGTTTTCCGTCCTTCGTAACACGCTGTTTGAGGCCGGTGGGATAATATCCAGAATAGACAATGCTTAATAATACTACGGAGCCCCGTAGAAGAAGCCTGAAGGATCCATTCGTATCATTCTGGAAATGCTTGCGGGCCAAGGGGGTTGGTTGAGCCGAAACAGCTTGACCGAGATCCGTTCTCGCCAAATTGATGCAAGGCAGTGGGTGTTTTGGTTGTGTGTGACAGTTGCCTACAATTCAACCCAGTCGGGTCTTTTGCGCTTAGCCCTACAATCGGCGAGAGAGTGGGATGCGAGAGTCTAGGGTTTATTAGGATGCATCTCACCATTCATGTTGTGGAGGACGTGGTATCTTACTTACCATACCTATCTAATCATAGGTATTTACAGTGCTCTAGCGCATTTACGATCTTCTGGCTCAGTTAACCCATCAAGGGCCGGGCTTCAACCTCCCGCATTTATATTTCACTGCCTTTGGCCCCCAACACGCCATGGATCATTAGTCGGAGGCCGCATCAACTCAGCCTTGGACCAAAGTACTAAAGGAATCTCAGCCGCGGGGAAAATTAGAAGCACGGCTGTGAGAACACCGCTAACACAGCCAAGTCGGCGGGCTAGCGAACGGCGGTGCATCAAAACGCGGGCGCAATCACGTCGGCGGCAATAATAGACTGGTTTGGCGTTTGCATTCAGTCTCATAAAGAAGATGTCGTGTCCAAGATGAATCGACGCTTTTTCTTCTTCTCATGACTTCTAAATTGTCGCCATTCAGACGAATGCGCGTAATTACAGTCGCTCAACCACAACGCCATGGGTTCTCACATTTTTGGTATGCGACTTGCCTCCTCTGCTCGTCCATAAAGCTAACACCTTCTTGACCTCTCAAATGTCGACATCGCTCTCCTACGGCTTCTTCCGGGGAGGCTTGGCGACGAGATTGTATGCGACGTGCGGACAGTCCCCTTAGAAAGCGACCCGGTATACGAAACACTCTCATACGTTTGGGGAGATCAGTCAAATACTCGCCAAATCACTTGCGATGGATCGCCAAGAGTCATTACCGAAAGTCTTTACCTTGCACTCTCGCGGCTACGTTTGCGCGACAGGCCGAGGACAGTGTGGATTGACCAGCTTTGCATCGACCAGACCAACGATGTCGAAAAGTCTCTCCAAGTCAACGTCATGCGCGATATTTACAGAAAAGCATCGCGCGGCCTGATCTGGCTCGGCGAGCTTCCGACAGAGGAGCAGACAGGCTTCCCAGAGACTCATGTAGCCCTCGTTTTCCAGTGCTTGACGGAAATGATCACTGATTTGCCCAATGCCGGATCGTCGGTCGAGGGGTTGCAGCCCGGGATCTCGGCGAAGTCATCCTTGCACTTACGGGCTCTCAATGGGCAAAATGGCAGGGCGTCAAATGGTGGCAACGCATCTGGACAATCCAAGAAGCAAAGTTACCGAGAGAATCCGACCTCATGTGGGGAGGCCACACTCTATCCTTTGACATCTTGAAGAGGGTCGCTGTTGGCCTGGTAAGGATCGACTCGGGCATGGGCCAACGATTTGAACAATGCTTTGGTCTTGGTCCACTATCCAACAAGTTTTGTATCCCAATTATGAATCTTCAGATCAACGATCCGGCACCAATATTGGGACCACTGTATCGCTGGCGTTCTCGCGATGCGACGAACCCGTTGGACAAGATCTATGCCTTGATGGGGTTGCTTCCCGACAAGCCTTTTAAGAGCGTGCCCTTCTGCGACTATACCATTTCCGAGACTGAGTTGTATACTCGAGTCACTTTGGACCTTATCCGCCATCACCGAGGCTTGCTCCCAGTGTGCGGCCGCCGCGGTGAACCTCGCATGACTCCTGGGCTGCCATCCTGGGTCCTTGACTGGACATTCGCCGACGACCCGTCACAAAGGACAACGGATTACTTTGGCCATTGTTGGAGATATAATTACTTCAACTGCGCAGATGGAAAGTATATTGAGCCTGAAGTATCTCCCGATGGCACTGGCCTTGTTCTTCAGGGTACGCAGGTGGACAAGATTGCGATGCTGGGATCTGTCAATTACCTCCTTGACTACCAACAACTCGACAGTGGGGAGTACGACGAGCACACTCTACAGACCATTAGCTTGTGGTCCTCGGTATTCTACGACTGGCTAGGCGACCGATCGATAGACGAGCCATACATTGGTAACAAGGCCATGACATGTCTAGAAGCTGTCTGCCGTGTCTTGATTGGAGACCTTGTTTATCACGGCTCTGAACCAAACCATCGTGCGTCGCAAGAAGATGTAGCGAGGGTTCAGAACTATGCTCGTGGTGGCTGGGACCCTAACATTGCTGCCAGTGCATGGGATATGGCGAGGAGTCAGGCATTCTTCATTACAGAGTCTGGGTACTTCGGCATTGGACCCCCAGATGCAAAGATTGGTGATGAGGTTTGGGTGTTGCTGTGCGGGAACGTGCCACATGTCATACGGAGAAGCAGCGAGCAGGGTTTGGAGTTTGAGTACATCGGTGATGCATACGTCCAGGGCATAATGGATGGGGAGGTTATAGCCAAGTCGGCCACGGCTATTGAAACTGTCACACTTAAATAAAAGACATCATACACGACGGTAAGCGTCTCAAGAATATGTAGAGATGTTTAATAATCTTAATTTCATTTCGATAACGATATGAGGGATAGTCGTGAGTGTGTTGCGGAAAATTTACATGAACATATTTACAGAGCCACGTTTGCCAATGCCCAGCTCCAGACTCCCTCGTGCAGAGTCCACTATCCAACATCCCCATGTGTTACAGCCGATAGAATAACGAGAAGGTCGAAAGAGGGCAAGTATTGATGCGTCGAGATGGGTTCGCGGGTTGTGACGAGATAACAGAAGATAGCCAAACACTCCAACGACGACATTGCCAGGCATGCGCGCGACCTTTAGGTCTTCTTGCACTGGCGCTCGACGTGGTGCCACCTCTCTCCCTTGGGGCAGCTGCACTTCTTGTGCTTCTTGTGATAGATCTTGCCCTTGTCGTGGCAGACGCAGGACTTGCTGTCGCCGCTCCAAGAGGCGTGGGAGCCGCAGTGGTGGAGGATGCTTCGTGCCTCGACGTCTTGATTGTCGGCGTCTGGGTTAGGGAGGGCGCTGACCGAGTTGACTGCGACGAGGGCGCCGAGGAGGAAGCGGTTGAGAAGCATGGTGGTGTTTGTTGTGGTGTTGTTGTTGTTGTTATTGGTTTGTGTAAGTTGGTAAAGGCAAATGGAGTAGTGAGTTGATTTGGGAAATAGATAGATATCGCCGTGAACAACACATCTCTTTATACCCGTCTAAACTGTTGTCCCCAGTTCTGAAGTGAGTTTCCGTCTCGGCAGTCAGCGTTGGTGTAGCCACTCAGCAGCCGGCAAACTCGGCTGGTCGGCAGCTATGCTTACAGCTTACAGGTGGTCATCTAGAAAGGCACGACCCGGGCCGTCATTTTCGGATACGAGACAGTATTCGGTAACTCGGCAAGCTAGTTGCCTGTCAACCGGCGCTCCACGGGTTGGAGGCCGTCAAATGTTGCTACAATACGGTCCAGCGAATGAGAGGGTTGCCAGAGAGTGACCCTGTCAGCTACAAAACATACAGGGCGGTAAACTTCAGTCAGCTGCTATTGTTAGCTGTCGTCAAAATAAGCCGAAAGAGTTCGGCTGGTCGGCATGCGGCCTCCCCCGCGTTGCCTCGAACCTTGGAGTCCAGCCCATACAGAGTTCAAGCGCCCCCTTTTTTTCGTCATAGGTTTTTACAGCCCGTCAGGCACGCATAGTCCCGTTGTCAGAGCTAGCAAAGTGACGCGCGTCCACTTCACGTCACTTCACATCCGTTTGTCTTCAATCATGAGCGTCACTTGTCGGATAAACGGCCTCAACGGCCTAATCCGCCGAAACCTTGTTGGCCGTTTCCGCAACTACTCATTATGTGCTCGTACATTTCCCTCATTTGTTGAGAAAGAGAAAGGCCATTGTCAGATGACGACTTGCACGGAGGCTGCAAGGGATAACCAGATTCACGGCTCTTCAGAAACGTATCCAAAGGGAGAGCAAGAATTTAATGAACGCTGTTCCTTCATCACACACGGGAACTGTCTAATACCTGCCGGAAGTTATGATAGGCTCCACCATCGGGTTGTCAATAGGTCGAGAGTAAAACATTTGCTTGTGACTTATCCCTTGCATAAAATTATAGCAACGTAGATGCAGCGCGCATGTCATGCTCAAGCCGGACCTCTAGTAGTTCCTAAAATACTGTCCACTGGCTATAGGAGGTCATTCACCTCTACGAGAGTTGCTTGTTTTGTACTTGGAAACAAGTTTCAATATACGCCACGCATTTCATGTTTCTTAATCAGGAGGTCATGGATCAAACTGCATCCCATCTGCTACAAAACCTGCACTTGGGGGGATGAGGTACTGAAAGCACTGTCACCACTGCATCAACCTCTCTTAACTAGTCCGTCCAACTGTCACATTGGTTCTTTGTGGCTTGAGTCATGCTTGGACAAGATACACTTACCCTACATTCCATCACATCAACATTAGTTTTAAGCTACTTGTCCCACGATGCGAGCGAGCGCCTACAGAGCACTCGGGAGGATTTCGGAACAATTACTAACCTAGTACAGAAGGCAAAATTCATGGAGGATATCTATTCTTACTAGTTAGTAGGCATCATCACTGTTTTAAGCAACAATCTGACAATCAACTATCCGAGATGTAGCAAACTGCGTCACTTTGCAAAGTCCTCAACTTCGAACACTCGATATTATTTAATCCCGAAATCCCGCCGTTGACCTATCGACTCCCAGTCAAGTTTAGACGATAAAGACATTTTATCAGCGAGTTTCATACTTCACCGCATCCTGCGTAATAGCGACTGTCACGTCATAAGTTGAGGAGGAGGAGGGGTAGTTCATTCCGAGCGATGATCATGCCGTCTAGGGTGGCATCCCGAGGATCCTAATCCCTGCACTAGACAAGCTTATTCAAGGTAAGATAATCCAGACAATGCAAACGCCATGCGGAACTTTGGCTGGGGCGGATGATTATATGCAGAAGAGAGTGAGGTCGGAGAGGGAGATTATAGAGAGTCAGCTTGGTCTGTTAGGCTTGACCGAGAGATATCTTGCTCCCGCGGAGTAGTTGAAGGATTGTTGGATTCTGTCTCTCCACTTCCTTATCTTTACGAGGTCCACTCAACGGAGGAAGCCCCCGAGCCCGGGAGTGAGCCCGACACAAGATGCAACGCTTGTGGAGAGCTTATGAGCGATAAACTACTTCCCCCGGCCTCTTCAAGAGCAATAAGGTGACTTCACCCTCCGGACAACCATGGCCGCTAACCCGGACCTGGCTTTGGGTTGAACCCCACTGCGGGCTACCCCGGCCTAGTAAACGGCCGGCTTGCAGTTTCGGCAATGGAAGTGCGCCGGTGGATTGATATCATCGACATGTTCACATGCCCCATTAGGCAGGTTGATATAAATCGTGAGGGGAGCGCGGTCTCGGGGTATAGTTCTGGTTCCCTTGGGTCGGTCAACTGTTTGCCAAGACGAGATGTTCAAGCGATTGAATGCATGATTCGCATTATTGATAAGTGTATTGAATAATTGCTCGCCATTGGAGGGGGGTACCCCTTAGTTTCGTATAAAGCCGGACAGTCCCATCGGCGGTTGTGCTACTGAGTGTCTTGAGATTACCCGAAGTAACCTCACCTCTCTCTGTTTTGGATCCTCTCTCCTTGATACTGTAATCTTGGCTAGACTTTCGAATCAATCGAAATGGTTCGCATTGAGCAAGCCAAGGGCCTCTTGGCCGCTGTCATCGGCCTAGCATCTATCAGCCCAGGTCTCGCCGCCCCTCAGAACTCCCTCCAGCCCCGCCAAAAGAAGAATGAGACAAGTCCCTACTTTGATGCCGTCTCTGACTATGTCGACTCTATCGAAACGGACATGTGGTCCATCAACAAGGAAATCCACGACAACCCAGAGCTAGGGTACAAGGAGTTCAAGGCCCACAAGCTCTTGACTACTTTCATGAAGAAACAGAAGGGATGGAGCGTGAATGATACGGTCGGTGGTATTGATACTGCCTTTATGGCTGTTTTCGAGGGCAGCGGCGATGGTCCTGTTGTCAGCTTCAACGCTGAATATGATGCCCTCGAAGGGCTGGGCCATGCTTGTGGACACAACCTCATCGCCACGGCATCGCTCGCTGGAGCTTTGGCTACCGCAGAGATTGTGCGCAAAGAGAAGCTAGCCGGCAAGGTTATCCTCTTCGGTACCCCGGCCGAGGAATCGCTCGGCGGCAAGGTCAAGATGCTGGAGGCTGGTGTTTTCAAGGACGCTAAGATTGACATTTCGCTCATCTCACACCCCGGAAATGGCGCCGACACTCCATACATGCTTACAATGTCGACGGATCGTTTCGATGTTGAGTTTATTGGCAAGGAGTCCCATGCTGCGGCAGCTCCTTGGCAGGGTATCAATGCGCAGGACGGTCTGCTGCTTGCCAACAGCGCTCTCTCCTACTTGCGACAGGAGATGCGACCTACGGACCGAGTTCATGGCATCATCCAGTCGGGAGGCAGTCGCATCAACGTCATTCCGGCTCTGTCATCGGCCAGCTATCAGATCCGCTCTGCTGATGATGAGCAACTTGAAGAACTCACTGATCGCGTTGTCAACTGCTTCAAGGCCGGTGCTCTCGGCTCGGGAGCCAAGCTGAACCTCACCATGAGGCCATATGGCTATGCAAACATGAACAACAACGATGGCCTTGCCGCGTCCTACACTCGATGGTTCGAGGAGCTCGGCGGTGACTTGCCCGATGCCGACATCGATAAGACTCGCCAGCCCGGTGGCTCAACCGACCAGGGAAACATCAGCCACGACTTCCCCGCCATCAGTCCCCAGTTCCAGATCACCTTTGCCAACGGTACCGTACCTAAGGGTGGTCCCCACACAGAGGATTTTGAAGAGGCAGCTAGCAGCAAGCCCGCGTTTGAGAAGGCGCTTATGGTGGGCAAGAGTCTCGCGGGTGTTGCTGTGGATGTTTTGACGGTGGATGGATTGTTGGATGAGATTAAGGCTGAGTTTAAGAAGTCGAAGCCTTCCAAGTTGAGGAGACGCGACTATTAGATGGAATGGCAGAAGCATAGGACGTTGAGTAGAATAAGCAAACGAGTAGAGATGAATAACGAGACCACGATTTTGATAAACTATGAATCTGCCCGCGCCGTTGAATCGTGGCTACCCTCCTCATACCTTGGCTCTTACCGAAACTCGAAAGTTGGTTGGCTTGAGAAAGAAGTAGTTCTTGGTATTCCACTGATGTCCGGGCTCGGAGATATCATCACAAAGCGTGAAATCAAAGTCCTTCACTAACCGTGGAACCAGCTTGGACATCTGAAGTGCAGCAATGTGGCGTCCAATACAAGTTCGAGCTCCAGCTCCAAACTGCAAAAGCTAGCTGTCAGCACTGAATGGATTGACAAAAATCAGAAAAGCACGTACTGATATCAAGTTTTTGTTCATGATACTGAGTTGTTCAGAGTCACTCGTGAGCCAACGCTCAGGCTTGAACTCATCTGCGTCTTCTCCAAAGATAGCTTTGTTGCGGTGGTAGACCCAGTTGTTGATACCCACGCATGTCTACACGCCCTGTCAGCTTGTGGAACCTGGAAAGATGTGAGTCACTTACACCTCCTGGGAAGTAATGACCGCAAATCTCAGCACCTCCTTGGGGCACAACTCTTTCCATGGGCAATGCCACGGCTGTGTGTAGCCTCAAGGCTTCCTTTATCACTGCCTGAAGATATGTCATTTTCTGACTTTGCGTCCAAGCAATGGTTCGACTATCAGAATCTTCATGGCTGGCCTCTTCAATCTCTTGCCGAAGCCGTTGGAGCGCCTGAGGGTTCTTCAGCAAGTGATAGAGAATACCTGACAGGCTAGTAGCAGTCGTATCTGAACCAGCAACGATGTTGGATGCACACCCCGCGAGGACGTGATACCTGGTGAACTTGGCCGGGTCCTCTACATGCTTGCCAAAGAACTTGGAGAGAAAGTCCAAAGGAACTTTCTTCGCTTCAGCATCTTCGGCGGTAACGACATGCGGCCGAGCTTGATGCTCAATGACTCTCTCTTTGGTAAAGTTCATCAAGTACGTGCGGCCAGTTCCTTTCTTCCCAGCTAGCCAGTTTCGAATTGGAAAAGCCAACTTGTGGAGGAAGCTGTAGACACCAACGACAACAAAGTACACCATCTCGTTGTCAATGGTCTTGATGATGCTTCCCACATCTTCGCCTCGGTCCAAGAACCCAAGACGCTTGGAGTAAGTGATGAGACCAATGACATCAAACGCGAAGCACTGGAACCAGTAGCCCATGTCAGCTTTCACGCCAGCATCAGCAAGCTCAGAGAGTCGGAGTGCGAAGAGGTCTGCGCATTCATCGACGTAGGCCTCGTAGGTGACGAGTGAGGACATCGAGTAGGTGCTCTGGTAAAGTCGGCGGTGCTTTCCGTGCCGTTGAATATCTTCATCGGCGAAGAGGGTCCATTTTCTCACGGTCTGGAGGTGCGGCTGGTCGGTAAGAAGGGGACTTGGGGAATAGGTGCGCTGCGCTTGGTCCGTAGATGGCCTTCAAGGCGTCGGGATGGGAGAAAGAGTAGCGGTTGGGACCAAGACGAACGATAGGCCCTGAGATATTGTTAGAACTTTCAGCTCTTGGCAATGGAGACTTGCTGTCGTTACCATATCGCTCATGTAGCTCGAGGTTTTCTTGCTCGAATTGCCCTCGGTAAAGTCGCGAGAGGTACCAAAGATCAGTGAAGCGAGACAAGAATGGGCCAGGTATGGCCCGCAAAGGCGAAAGCCCGGCACGGAGAAGTGAGAAGAGCGCGGCGAAGATGACCAAAGCGAGAATTGCGCTGAGCCAGATTGGGAACATGCCGACAGGGGGTAGGGTACTGAGGATATCCCAGCCTGTCGCTATGTCTTTGGAAGTAGACATTCCCTTGCTTTAGGCAGTGGAAAGGTATTGAAAGCCAACGATCAAGTTGTCGTCAATGTGCTCGGGTGGCATGGAGTGGGATGAAATCATCGGGTTTGAAGGTGGGGGGAGAAAAACTGGCCAGTAGCGTGAGGCTTTTTTGCAAGCTACCGAATTTTCTGATGCCGACAAACGGTAATATTCATCATCATATGCCTTGTAGTTGGCTCGCTTGGAAGATTTAATATACCTTTTGATGACCTAGCGTCCCAAATGCTGGTTCTAATTAATTAAGATACCCAAGTGCTGGACCGATCAACGACTCCCCATCCACTCCTAAGGATCATGGTTGTTCATCGACTGGTACGGACAAAATGGAATCTTCCTCAACCTCGTTGTCCGAAGGGAGTTTTTCCTGGTCCGACTCGCTCAAACGCGCCAGTTGCAACGACCCCTTGTCAGAAGTGAGATATAGTCTGGCGTCAAGTGTGGCCAGGGCCTGTCTCTTGTGCTTGGAGCACAACTTGTAGCGCTGGTCAGCAAACAAAAGCCGCGTGTCCATGGGCTCAGGCCAGAATTGTTTCCCCCGGCATCGTTGACAGCTCAACGAGTTCAGAGTCATCTTGAAGAAAGGATCGTCGCTCTCTGTCCTCTCGAATTCCAGGTCTGAAACCGCGTCAACTACCACGGCGGCAAACTTCCAATTGTCGGCCTTGACCGATTCTTCGATGAGATGGTTCATTGCTGCTTCCATATTCCGCTTTACCACCAGGGCCCTGAAAAACCAGAACAAAATATTCTTGGTGGTATCAAACGGCCATTCAAACACGGCTGCTTGGGATAGTGCTAGATGGAGATTAATAATGTCCAGTTGTTCGAACTGGCCTGCATGTTCGGTTCTGAATAGGTGAACGCATTGTTCGCACAGGAACTTTGCGCTCTCGCTCGAGCCATTCCGCAAAGCAGTGCAGAGACCGCCCAACACTAGTTTTTGCATCTTGCCATGGCGTCCATCGAGTTCCAAGAGACCCCCTAGTCCCAGTTGTTTGAAGAATGACCGTAAAAATAGGAAGCTGTCACTATTATTTTGTTCTGCCGCAATATCGACAATGGACATGTTATTGCTTGTCCTCGCAGTGAGAAAACTGCTAAAATCATTCCGTAAGCCTGGACGACGAAACCAGTGCGGCTTGGTGAGGGCGCACAAAGCCACGAGGGCAAAGTCTTGAATACGCATGCAATCTTGTGCGACGTAGCCCGTCGGTATGAGCTTGCAGAAGTCCAGAAATCTATTCGTCGAGCATTGCCTGTGTTGGTCATCGTTGATAACTTTCTCGGAGGCGGAAGCGGGCCAATGCGAAACCCCGGCGGCGATGCAAAGTGCAATGGTATGGACCAGCTCATAATGAAATAGATGCTTCTGTAATCGAGCGAAGCAGCGATTTGGGCAAGATGAATGCTTCCCTTCCAGTGCCAGGAACAACGTGAGCCACTTGGTTATGGGAGACCTTTGGCGTTTTTGTATAAATGTCGTGAAAGCACAGCATGCCAAGCTGTCATGATAGTTCTGAACAGCGTAGACGGCTAGGAAAAGGGAGGCTACCAATTGGTGTGAGGTCGCTCATCGGGTCCGATGTGGGCTGGGCCTGCAAATGTCTCTCCGTCTCAGGAGGCATAAAGAAGCATCCGGATGGGACGAAAGATCCAGATAGATCATGATATAAATATTCCTGCGTCGTGACGGACTCCCGCCAAAGCAAGTCCTTCCAGGGCCGGTTTCCCGGTTGACGAGGGCTCCCGAGAAGTCGGCCAACGAGATTCCACATGCTGTTTTCGGCTCGGCTAGAAGTACGGACAAGGCGAGTCCTATGGCGAAACCAATTGTCCTCGGCGTGTTCAAGAAAAACGTACTTTATCCCTCTTGCAGCCGGAGGCACATGGCGGAGGTGCCCAAGAGTCGAGTGGATTGCGGCATCTCCTGCCGAAGGCTGGGCTGAGCGTGCGCTCGACTTGACAACGCGGCTTGTCCAGCGACCTACTCGGGCACCCATGCTTCCACCAACAGCTGCTCGAACTGTCTGCTCGCTCAATCCTTCCATCGCGACCGTAACGGTCGGAGGAGGCTCAGCCTTTTCGCTCTCAATAAGTGCCGTCTTGAGGTTCTCGAGATGGAGATATGTGATGCAGACCTTGCCAACATGGTGATCAAACTCTTCAAGATCAACATGAAAATCTTTTGAGGTCGCCGGATTCCGGCTGGAGAAGGTATTCACGGATGGAGTGATGGCTGAAATGGACCGTGTTGTCTGTCTCTTCGACACACACCAGATTCTCACACCACACGGTGATACGGTCTCTATACCGCTGACCAGGTCATCTGGATGCAAGTTGCGCTGGCCAACCTTGACGGAGAGGGCTTCTTGAAGTTGTGTCAAGGTCAACGGCTGACGGGCAGCTGTGGTCCACCCAAATATCTCGCTGGCAATCTTTTGGTTGCGCCGCTTTGCTATCCGACTCAATGCTCGGTCAAAGGTTGTTGGAAGGTCTGTCGGGATTTCCTGAAGTGCCTGTCTGATCTCCTTGTCGTTTGTCCCAGAACAGATGTCTTCAATAGCGAGGAAGGCCCATAGAAACCTGTTCGAAGGGGTTGATTAGAATCCGGCAAGTGACTGGCAGAGAATTCACACTTACATTCCTTCCTCCTTGGATGCAATTGCGTCGAGAATGTCATCAATGATATCTTTATCTCTCACGACCAACTCGCCTCCGGCCAACTTTGCGTCGATAACATCTTTAGCAAAGGCAACAATGTCGTCGCTTGTATTGGAAGTGCCAGTAATCAGCCTTTCCACAGAACCAAATGACCTCTCGATGTCTTGTTTTGTCGTTTCTCGACTCGAGAACAGGATCTTAATTCGCTGTGGCCCCGAACAAGTGTCAAGGAAGCGAGATAAGAAGCCATATAGTAGCCGTTGTTGCTCGGATTCGCACTCATCCATACCGTCAATAAGGATAAACCAGTCCTGTGTGAATCTGGAAGCCGTCTCATAGAGCTTCCCAAGAGTTTTGAGCGAGAAAAAGTTGTCCTGGGCTTTCTGAAGGCAGTCGGCGATCTCGGATGCGAGAGCTGGGTTCATCGTTTCCATAGGAGCCACAGATAGCAATTGCTGGACAAGGGAGCGTATGATGGCGTCCGAAGCCAAGGTGGCCGGGTTGTCGAACCTGGAAAAGAAGAATGAGATGAACTGATTGGGTTGTCTAATCTGACACAAGTGTTCAACGATCGAAGACCTTTGACGCCGAGTTAGCAACATCGCGGTCAGGAGAAGAAATGGTCTACACTCACGCCAATATTGTCTTTCCAGATCCAACTAAAATCGCCATTAGTTATAATGTCTTGTATTGGCCTGAGCCTGACGTACTTTTCCCTGTGACATGCAGAACTGCTGATCCATCACTCGTGAGCCAGTTCTGGAACTGGCCGGTGTTGAACGCCCACTCAGCTGTTCCGAGATGACGCTTGTTACGAGCATTGTTGAATGCAGCTGTATAGTTATGCGATGAGAGGACTTTGAGAAGACGACGCCGGCGTTGTTCTTGCATCATCAGCTGCGCATTTTGAAACAAGGCATCGAGGCCCTACCTGTAGCCCCTCTTGTTCCGTGCTCGCCAATAAGTCTCTCATTTCTGACCTAGCCTTTGTCAACAAGGAAGAGATGCGGCCGTGACTCTCTTCTGCCTTCTGCCGTGCCTTGGCTTGCAACTGATGCTCTTCGCTATCGTTTTGGGCTTTGGCAAGCTGGATGTCATCCCGCACGATCTCGGCATTCAACTTGATATCGTCAACATATCCTCGGATTTCACTTTGGAAAGATTGAGTAATGGCCATCCATGCTTGTGACTTCACTATGATGATGTCAGTAAGGAACAGGTCTCCGCGTAGCAGAACTAACTTGGCCGGCGCGTCACCAGCACAATCTTTTCGCAGCAATTGACGACGGAAGAGTGAAACGCGCAGATCGATGTTTTGAGTCTGGGAGAGTCTTTGAAGATGACTTGGTACTCGGCAAACCTGGAACACAGGGTCCCAAAGCCAGACAAGAGTTCGACAAAGGACTGGAAGTAGGATGTGAAGTTGGCGAGTAACTGTTGAGTCTCAGTAACAGTTCGGAATGCCTTGCTTGGCCACGTACCTGGAAGGTGAGCCTAACAGACCCCCAGACTAGCGCCGCAATCTCGGGATTGGACTGAATGTAGGTGTCGACAATAGGAGTAAATTGCTCAATCGTCTGCAGGAATGAAGCCAGCCTCGAGGCGACACTTTTGCCTCTGCGCTTTGGATCGAACCTGTCGAGACTTGCCGTGAACATTATGATAGATTGTGCATCGTGGGGCTCGGTTTTCAGCTGCTGCAGGTTTTTACGGTCATCATCGGTCAAAATCGCCTGGAACCTGGCGATGGTGCTCTCTAGGTCCTTGACGGCTGCCGTCTGGTCGGCTTGACGAGAGGCACGCTGCGACAAGACGACATCCTGTGAACTAAGGGCGTTCAGGAAGCTCATGTCTCGGGCATCTCCGCGTGAGCGACGACGGGAGTGAAGAAGTGTCGGAGGTCATAAATGGCCTAGTTCCCTCGGTACCCGTTGAAAGGTATCCTGCGCCCCGGCCTTTAGTGTAGGTGTTTATGTCGCAGGACAGGAAGAGATGCGATCTGTGACGCAATTAGAGGAAGTTGAGGCGGGGAGATGAAGCCTATTAACACAGCCTAGTTGTGTGAGAGCTCACGTGCAGCTACCAACTAAACAAAATAATTAGCCAAACCTGAGCTGACACAACTGAGGATATGTTCATAAAAGCACCCGTTACTTGGGGGTCTTCAAGTTGATTGGCTGGGCAGGTACCTGTCTTGATTGGGAGATAGCGGCCTTGTAACAAGGGTAGTAAAGTAGGTACCTAGGTATTGAACAATGACTCGTATTTAGTTATCAGATCAACTTGAGCTGGCGACTCATAAATCGAATTAACCTCTGTTTCGCTGCCAGGCTGCCCAGATCCAGTACGGTCCGCGCTGCCTAGGGGTCGTGGCTGTGCCCCAAATCCGTTTTCCGTTTTCAGCCTCTAGGGCTGGTGACTCAGCAGCTTCAATTCTACACATCAACCCTACGATTTCGTCTAATTTTCCGACAAACAAAGTTCCCAAATGATCACGAAAATATGAGGGGGGTAAATAGAAAGCGAATTTGCAGTTCACTCCAGAAGTCAGTTGACGGCTGGCGGGATTAACATTTACGTACGGAAAAGAACATGTTGCGACGGTACCGAGGGAATTGGCGCAGAAAGAAGTGCCAGGGTCAAGGCGCTTAAAAAATGTTGTCTGCTGCTTCACGTCTAGTTTCGGATACTTTTCCTAGACCGGCACTCGAAGCACATGTCCCTCGCTGGTCGAGGACAAGGTATAGCTAAAAGAACCGCCCAGACTGAATTGGCGATTTCTTGGAATACGCCACCCATAGCTTACTCAGGGGATTAGGTAAGCTCGTTATATAACCCCTCTCTTCATCAGAGAGGGGGCATTATAACCTATAACTGCGTTACTCCTATAACCGCCTTGATTATTATAATTACCTTATTTCTCTATAAATTAAAGTCTAAATAGCTTTAAATTAAAAATAGATATTATTTTTAATTAAAATTAATTATACCTTAATTTTTAGCTAAAAGAAAGCGCCGCTATAGCATATATAGTATATATATATCTATTAAGGCTATCTTTATTATTAATAACTTAGGTAAATTTCTCTTCTCTCTAGCTAAATATAATATTAATAATACCGCTGCTATCTATTATATAAGTATAGCCTTAATTAAGAAATATATATATCTATTAAAAGCTAAGAAATTATTACCTTTTAACTCTAAAGGAGAGACCTTAATAGCGCTAATTAAGCTAAAAGAATAAGCTTTAGTGACTTTTATTTATTTAATTAAATAAAGCGCTTTTATTCTATTAAAAACCTTTATTTATAATTATATTAATTTCCTTTAGGGATATTAATTTAATAGCCTATAGCCTCTTATATTAGTATTATAAGTAAAAAGGTTTAAAACGTATTATTTAGAGCTTTAATATAAGTCTCTTAAAGTCTAAGAAATTACTTATATTACTACTAAGAGTAATATATAATATATTAATAATTAATTTAAGGAATTTAATGCCTTAATAAATACCCTTAGTATCTAAAAATATAATCTTTAAAACTTTAATAAGACCCTCTTATAAATTAAGTAAATAAATAATAATATTAAGCTTTTTTCTACTTAGATAAAATAAAATATATAAATAATTATCTTTTAGCCTAAGAATAAGAAATCTTTAATATCTATTAATATTATTAATATAGCTAAGAGGTTAATTCTTTTATTCTTAATACTTATAGTAAAGGTATTATTAAAGGAATATACTTAGGCTAATATTAATAAGTAAGTTATTCTTATATTTACTAATATAAGTTATAATAATTCTTATTAAGCTATTTAATAGCTATAATACTTTAATTATTATTTCTTTATTATTAATAAGACCTTTATTAGATCTTTTATTAAAGAGTAATTTAATTATTTAATAATTATTATAAAGTCTTAATTTAATAAGAAATATATATTTAAACCTTATTATTAACTTAAGAGAGCTTTAACCTTATATTAGCTCCTCTTAATAAACTCTTTTTCTACTTATAAGGATCTTAAATTTATCTAATATTATAAAATATTTAATATTATCTTATATTAGCTCCTAAGTTACCTAAGTTATTATTTATAACCTCTTAATATTAGTATTTATTAATACCTTAAAAATAAGTAAAAATATATTCTTAGGGACTTTATAATAACTAGCGGTTTATAAATCTCTTAATTTAACTTCTTAAACTAATAGAATTATATATATATAGCGGCCTTTAAGGCCTATTATATATATATTAGGGTTAAGAGAAGTTAGGTATCTTTTTTATTAACCTAAAAGTTATCTTAGGTTTACTTTATTAATATATTAAATAATAAGAAAAGCTATTATTTTTAGTTAAATTAAATAGAGATAAGGTAACCCCGAGGAGAGTTAAGAAATAGCTTTTTAATTAATTTATCTAAAGGTTTATATCTCTCCTTAATATATTAATAAAAAAAGTTATTTATTATACTAAAGCATATATTAATATCTCTATTATAACTTAAGAGTTATTTATAAATAACCTTATTTTATAAAAGGAATATATATAACTCGAGGGATGCTATATATAAAGTTAATACTAAATTAAGGGTATAAAAAGATAGTGCTTTTATTATAGGAGAATTAAAGTATATAATTAAAGTATAAGATTAAAAGTAATAGAGATTAGATTTAAAGAGATTAACCTAGAAATAAAATAAATTCTTTTAGACCCTTTATAATAATAGCTAGTCTTATCTCCATAGCAGCACAGCTATAAAAGCTAAGTAGGAAAAGGCAGCGATAAAAGCGGCCATAATAGCTTTATAAAAGAGCGACTAATAGAGATTAATAGATAAGTTAGAAAATGTGACGATCATATAGGTCCTAAAGGGAAATAAACTAATTATACTAGTTTATATTAGCAGAGGGGATACTAATATTATCTTAAGTAAGGTATAAGTTATGTCTAGTAATATACTTAAAGGTATTAAGTATAACTAAGTTATATTAATAGCTAAGGTAATTCTTATATAAGAAAATATAATAAGTATATTTTATATATTTATAAAGTCTTTCTTAATTATTATTTATAGAATATTAATTAAAGTAATTATATAAGTAATTATAAGTAATTATAAAGTAATTATTATAATTACTTATATTTTTATAGTAATTATATTTTAATTAATAAGTAATAATAAGGCTATTCTTAGTTATATAAGGGGTATTTTATTAGGTTATAATATAATATCTCTCTTCTATTAGGTTTTATCCTTAAGGCCTATAAAGCTAATTACTTAATTTCTCTTAATTTATTAAAACCTTTTTCTTTAAATATTCTAATAATACTAATAATATACTAAAAGTAAAATCTTAATCTATTATGCGTTATTATTAATTATTTAAACTAATTAAAGAAATAAGTTTTAAAGTTATGCCTTATTTATATTATATCTAGAAGTAGCTATAATATAAGATACTTAAGGGTATATCTTATTATTTAGAGTATATTTATTAGGGTTATACTTATAATAGCTTAGGAGTATTAGTTTCTATTAGTAAGTATAATTTAGCTTAATATCTTCTTTTTATTAACTTACTTAATAATATCCCGCCTTATAGCTAAGAAGTATTATTTTAAGCTTAAAGAAGAGAGGGCTAAGGAGGAGTTAATTGCCTTATAATAGTAGGTAAATAAGAGGCTTTTTTGCCTAATATGCCTATATTACTAAAAGAAATAGATTTATAAGCGAGGTATAGAGATAATATATTAAGGTCTAAACTTATTAGATAAGTTAGATAAGGCTAAGAGGGTAGAATTAGAGGCTATAATAGCTATATAGCTTATAGGTATTATAAATATTATTAATTAAAATATTATTTTTATTTCTTTTTTTAATATTATTAATAGAAGTCCTTTAAAAGGTATTATATATTAATAAGGTATTTTAGAGGTTTTTATATATTTTCTAAGTCTAGATAATTTCTTCTTTATTTAATAAAATATATTATCTTATTATTAATTTTATTTATATTAAGGATGCTTTTTATAATATATTCTTTTAGTTTATTAACTTTAGCTTTTAGTTTATTACTAGTTTTAATAATTATAGTATTAATTAATTTAAGTAATAAAATATAAAAGATTAAATAAAGCTTAATTTTAAGGGGTAAGTTTAATTTATAGTTATATTCTAAGATTTTTTACTTAATTTTATAGGGTTTAATATATTTATAATTAAGTTTTTTATTTTATTATTTTATTTTAATATTTTTTATTATAAATAAGATTATATCTCTTTTCTAAAAAGATTAATCTCTTAATTTTTTTTTATTAATATAATTTATTATTTTATTCTTAATAAACTTAAGTTCTATTTTTATTTCTTTATATAGGTTTTTTAGTTAATTACTAATAAGAATTACTTTAAGGTTAATAATAATATCTTATATTTAATAATATATATTTAATATAAATCTAAAATTAATATAAGCTAATATAATCTTTATGCTTTTATTTATAGCTATATTATAGGCTAGCTAAGTAACTAATAGCTTCTTAAGCTAATTAGTTTATTTATAATTAATATAGCATTAAAGGTATTATTTTAGTATTTAATTTATATATTTAATTTATTTATTTATCTCCTTATAATATACTATAAAGAGTTTATAATTAATTCCTAAGTATCTTATAAGGCTTTATTAGAATTTTAAAGTAAATAATAGTCCTTGATTTATAATAATCTTAAGTAATATATTATATATCTTAGTAATATAAAAATAAAAAAAATAAATAAATTCTTTTATTATTATTAATTCCTTATAGGGTATAAAATAAGAAAATTTTATAAGTCTATTTATAATAATAAAAATATTATTATAGAAGTTTTTAGTAATTAGTTCTTTTAATAGAGGTAATTTAGTAATAAAATCTATAGTAATAGAGTCTTATAGTTATTATAAGACTAAGAGTAATTATAGCTTCTTATATAATTTATAGTATTATATCTTAGTCTTTATATAGAGGTTATATTAATTAATAACTATTAAAATAATTTTTTTTATATTAAGAAAAATATATATTATTTTAACTTATTTTAAGGTTTTATTAATTTCTTAGTATTTATATAACTAATAATTATAGATTTTTATATATAAGGGTATATTATAGTTTATTTAGGACTTATTACTTATTAGTTTTTTAATTATCTAAGAGTTATTTATTATAATCCTTAATTTACCTTAAGAGTAAATTACCTTATTTTATTATATAAATTACTTTAGTAATAAGATATATTATTCTTATAATTTAATTATATTTATAATATTTAGGGAAATAATTTTAATTATTAGTTATAGTAATATATTTTATAATCCGCGAAATTAGGTCTTATATTAAGGTCTTTTTATATAAAGTATTTATATATTATTTCTTAAAAGTTTTTATTATTTAACTTATTATTATATTTAATAATTTAATAATAATATTTAATAAAGTCTTTTATATATTTCTAAGGTATAAAGATATATTTTTAATATATAATTATTCTTTATTAGCTTCTTACTTAGTTTACTTACCTTATTATAAGTCTCCTAAAGTTCTCTAAGAGTAAGGTTAATAATAATCTAGTTCTTCTACTTATTTATTAAGTAATATAATAGTATTTATTACTAGGTATAAGTGATTATTTATTATATAAGGTATCCTTCTTATATAAGCTATAATAATTATTTCTTTATCTTAATTTTCTTAGTATTTAAGTTAAGTTATTAGCTAATAATATTAGCCTTATTATTTTTTATTTTCTTAATATAAATAATAATATAATTAAATTCTAAGAGATATTTAATATATTATAGTTATTATTTACTAAGCTTTTATATTTTCGCAAAGTAAGTAATATTCTTATAATTTATATATACCTTAATTTAATATTTACTTTTAAAGAGGTAATATTAAAACTCCTTAAAGGCATTAATAATTATAAGGAATTTTTTATTATAAATAAGGTAATTAAGTTTTACTTTATATAATTTATAAAAATAAAATATAATTAAATATAATAATCTTTTATTATCTTATTATTTAATTTAAGCGCCTAGGGCAAAATCTAATATATTTATTTTAAGTTTAATTTATTAAGATAAATTAAATATCTTAAGTATTAATTTACTTAAGATAAGTCCTTTAATATTATTAAAGGCTTACTTTATTTATATTCTTATTATAAAGGTTTTATTTTTCTTTATAAGTTTTATTAATAATATAGCTATCTTTTTAAATGCCTTAAGGAATTTATAGTAATAATTAATAAAACTAAGAAAGGCTTATATTTCCTTAATATTAGTTAATTTCTTTTAATTCTTAATTACTAAGACCTTCTTAGGGTTTATATATATCTTATTATAAGAGATAATATATCTAAGGAATTTTACTTTAGAGGCATAGAATTTATTTTTCTTAGGTTTTATTAATAACTTTATATCTTATAGTATTTATAGTACTTTATAGATATATTTTATATATTTTTATTTTATTTTAAAGAAAATAAAAATATTATCTAAGTAATATATAATAAATATATCTAGATATTCTTATAATATATTATTAATTATTTATTAAAATATAATAGGTATATTAATAAATCTAAAGGGTATAATAAGGTATTTAAATAGTTTATACTTAATATAAAAAGTAGTTTTCTATTTATATCTTTCCTTAATTTAAATAAAGTTATAAGCTCTTTTAAGGTTAAGTATAATAAAGTATTTTATTTTAAAAAATTAATTTTTTAATTTATTAATAAGAGGTAATAATATATAATCCTTAATTATAATAGTATTAAGTATTTTAAAATTAATATAAAATTAGAGCTTTTTATTTTTCTTTAAAATAAATATAATAAGATATTTAATAAATAACTTACTTTCTTTAATATATCCTTTTTATATTATATCTTTAATATATTCCTTTAATATTAATAATTATACTTTATTAAATAAGTAAAGTTTATTAAAGCTAGGTTACTTTTTATTAATAAATTTAATTTCTAGGTTATAATATATATATTTAGGTAAGCTTATTTTAAGTTCTTTTATAAAGAGTTTTTTATAAATATAATACTTTTATAATATATTCTTAAGTTATTTTTCTCTTTTTTAGCTTATTATATATTTCTTTTAGTTATTTAAGGTTTTTCTTAAGTTTATAAAATTATTATATAACTTATATAATTACTTTTTATTATTATTATCTCTATTTATTATAGTATTTATATTTTATCCCTATAAGTAGAGAGGTATCTTATATTTATTTTTACTTAATTTCTTTATTTTCCTTAATAAAAGTTTAAGATCTCTTATTATATCTTAAGTTATTATTTATTATAAAAAGTATCTTATTATTAAAAAAGAGTACTTAGCTAATTTTTTAGTTAAAATATAAGTTATATTATTATAACTATAAGTACCTAAGCATAAAGTTATATTACTTATTTAGTATAATATTAAATAATATCTCTTAGTTTTTTTTTTTAATAAAAACCTTAAGGTAATTAATCTTAGAGTTAATAATTCTATTATTATAATTAAAAGGGGTTCCCTCTAGGTTAATAACTAAATAAGGCATTTATTTATATCTTTATAATAACTTAAGCCTATTTATTATTATTAGGTTAAAGTAATTTTACTTAGCTCTATTATTTATTAAAGTATTTAATTATTTTCCTTTAACTTATACTTTTAATTCTAAGTATTATTACCTATATACTTTATTTATAAAATAAAAGGCCTTTTATAGTAATATATTTTTATATTTATTTACTTATTGCCTTATATTAAATAAGGTATTTAGTTTTTTAATATTATTATAGCATAGCTATAATAATTATATTTATATTTATTATTTATATAGGCTTTATAGTTATAATTATCTTTTAGGCTATCTTATTATTATTAGTAGCTTTCTTTTAATACTTTATTTTCTTTATATTAAGTATTACTATATTCTCTTTATTCTTCTTAGCTAATTTATTTCTATTAGTTTTAAATTTTCTAAATAATTTATTTCTTTTCCTAGATAATATAATAAAGTTCTAATAAATATTATACTATAGTAATACTAATAGATTTATATTAATAAAATACTTAATATCTCTCTATCTTATACTATAAGTAAGGTTTATTATTTAGTTAATAAGGTAATATAATAAGGAAATAATTTTATTTTTATTTTTTTTTTAGTATTCTTTATATTAATAATATTAATATAATATCTATAAGATACTAATATATTTCTTATATATTAGGTATATCTATATATTATCTTATAAGTTAAATAATACTTTAAGGTATCTAGGGTTCTTAGCTAATCTCTTATAATATACCTTAATATAGATTTCTTATTTATTTATTATTTTTATATATTCTTATATTATTTAGATATATTATTCCTTTAGGCTACTTTAGTATTATTTATTATTTTTATTATAGAGCTAAGAGTAATTCTCTTTTTATAGTTTTTTATTAATTTTCTATTATCTTTATTATTATATTTAGGCTTTATATAATTCTTTCTCTAATCTCCTCTCTCTATACTCTTACTTAACCTAATAGGTATTATTATTAATTAATCTATTAAGCTATCTTAGCCACTAGGGCTTATTACTCTTTTTTTATCTTTATTATTTATAGGTTTTATTATATTTCTATAATACCTTAGGTTAATATTATAAGTATAAATTATAATTATATCATATAAGGTTATTTTATTTATAGTCCCTTTTATATATAATAAAAGGTATATATAGGGGTATAATATTATATCTTATAACCTAGTTCTTATAATTAAAACTTTTTATTATAGCTTCTTTAAAATTAGCTTATTTAGCTAGTATTAAGGGGGGTTATTATCTTTGCTTTATTAGTATTATTATAGTTATTATTATTAACTCTATAGGTTATTTATTAATATATCTAAGTATAGTAATTATATATTATAATAAGGTAATTATAATCTCTTTTACTTAGTTTAATTTTAATAGAGGTTTTTATTTATATAAGTTAATAAGATATAATTAATAAGCCTTTAAAGGTTTAATAAGCTTATAAAGTTATTTCTTTATAATATTACTAATTATATAATTACTTTTTATTTATTATTTTATTAAGTAAGTAGCCTAATAAGGTATTATAACCTCTCTTAATTAAAGTCTTATTTTATTATATCCTTATTATATTATCTTAAATATCTTAATAATATAAATAATTATCTAGGGGTTATTATCTTAATTAGTTATATTTAAGTATTTCTTACTTTTAGGGAGTTACTAAGGGTTTCTTAGCTTATAGTATCTTTCTTAGATATTTTTTAGTCTTCTTATAATATTTATTTACCTTATGCCTTTTTTTATAGTAATAGTAATATTTAATACTATAGGGGTCCTATTAAATAGCCCTTAATTCCATAGGGCCTAGGTTTATATTATATAAGGTCCCTCCTTATAGTAATTATTATTCTCTATAATTATCCTTTTACTATTAATATTAGTTTAAGAAGTAAGAATTAAAACTTATTTTTTTTAGCTTATTTTATTTTAATAGTTTCTCTTTATATCTTTTATATTATTATTTATTAATCTTAATAGCTATAATAATATAATTATTAAGGTTATTAGGCCTATTAGCCTTATAAAGTTTATTTTTAACTTTAGGCTTTAATCCTCTATAAAAGATTTTTATAAAAGATTTATCTTTAAATTTTATTTTAAAAGTAAATTACTTAAATTAGGCTATATAGGTAATATATAACTTATTTTAAGTAAGCTTAAATAATTATATAATAACTTATTATTTTTTATTAATAAGTCTAAATATATTTTTAATTATAGCTTTAAAGTTTTCTTAATCTAAGAAGATATTAATAATATCTTAGTCTTAGTTAGCGTTTTTATTTAATAAAAAGTCCCTTATAATAGGTTTTATCTATATTATAATAATACCTTTTAAGAGTTATTTTATAAATAAGGCCTATACTTTATTATTAAATAACTTATTTAGAAAAAGTATAAAGTATCTTTTATAATAAGTAAGAAATAAAATAATATCCTTAGTATTTCTATTAAAAGGTATTAATTTAGGGGGTTTAATAGCTTTATTAATATCCTTTATAAGTATAGCTACTAAGGGTATAGCTTACTGCGGTAATTATTAATTAACTTAAGTTTAGAATTAATTTATAAGAGCTTATAGCTATTAAACCTTAATAGCTATTTTAGTAATACTTAGTGGTATATTATAAGCTAGGGGTTAATTAATAAAAGTATTATTTAATATATTAGTAATAATATAATATTATTTAAGGTAATATAAGTAATCCTTTAAATAAGAGCTATTAATATATAATAATTATTATCACGGCCTAAGATAACCTTAGGCCACGTAATAGGAAGGACTTATATTAGCTAACTAATTATATATAGATTAAAATAAATTATGCCTCGCAGGCTATAATCCTCTCTAATCTAGCTAGATAGATTATAGCGGCTTAGGCCCTATAGGATATAATCTATTATAAGCTATTATATCATAGGAAGTATATAAGATATACTTATTGCACTTTCTTATATATAAGCTACCTTAGCTATTAATATAACTTAGTTATATTTAATACCCTTAAGTATATTACTAGATATAACTTATACCCTATTTGAGATAATACTAATATCCCCTCTATAAATATAAACTAATATAACTAATTTATTCCCCTAAGACCTATATAATTATTATATATTAATAGCTCTTATTTAGAGAATTACTTATATTACCTTAAATAATATTATATTATTACTAATATATTAAATAACGCTTTTACTAATTAACCCTTAGCTTATAATATGCCGCTAAGCACCGCTAAAATAGCTACTAAGGTTTAATAGCTATAAGCTCTTATAAACTAACTCTAAGCTTAGGTTAATTAATAACCACCGCAGTAAATAATACCCTTATTAGCTATACTTATAAGGGATATTAGTAAAGCTATTAAACCCCCTAAGCTAATACCCTTTAATAGGGATACTAAGGATATTATTTTATTTCTTACCTACTATAAGGGATACTTTATATTTTTTCTAAATAAGTTATCTAATAATAAGGCATAGGCCTTATTTATAAGATAGCTTTTAGAAGGCATCGCTATAATATAAATAGAGCCTATTATAAGAGACTTCTTATTAAATAAAAAAGCTAATTAAGACTAAGATATTATTAATATCTTCTTAGACTAAGAAAACTTTAAGATTATAATTAAGGATATATTTAGACTTATTAATAAGAAATAATAAGCTACTATATAATTATTTAAGTTTACTTAAAATAAGTTATATGCCGCCTATATAGCCCGGTTTAAATAACTTACCTCTAAGATAGAGTTTAAGGATAAGTCTCTTATAAAAATCTTTTATAAAGGATTAAAGCCTAAAGTTAAAAATAAGCTCTATAAGGCTAATAGGCCTAATAATCTTAATAACTATATTGCTATAGCTATTAAGATTAATAAATAATAATATAAAAAATAGAGAGAGAAGCTATTAAAATAAAGTAAGCTAAGGGGAGTAGGTTTTAATCCTTACTTCTTAAACTAATATAGATAGTAAAAAGATAACCGCGGAGGATAATAATTACCGCGAGGAAAGACCTTATATAATATAAACCTAGGCCCTATAGAATTAGGAGCTATTTAGTAAGACCCCCGTAGTATTAAATACTATTATTACTATAAGAAAGGGCATAAGGTAAATAAATGCTATAAGAAGGCCTAAGATATCTAGGAAGGATATTATAAGCTAAGAAACCCCTAGTGACTTCTTAAAGGTAAGAAATACCTAAATATAACTAATTAAAATAGTAACCCCTAGATAGCTATTTATATTACTAAGATATTTAAGATAATATAGTAAAGATATAATAAAATAAGACTTTAACTAAGAGAAATTATAATACCTTATTAAGATACTTACTTAATAAAATAATAAATAAAAAGTAATTATATAATTAATAATATTATAAAGAAATAACTCTATAAGCCTATTAAACCTCTAAAGGCTTATTAGTTATACCTTATTAACTTATATAAATAAAAACCTTTATTAAAACTAGACTAGGTAAAGAAGATTATAGCTACCTTATTATAATATATAATTATTATACTTAGGCGCGCTAATAATTAACCTATAGAGCTAATAGTAATAATCCTAATAACTTTAATAAAATAGAGGTAATAATTACCCTTAATATTAGCTAAATAAGTAAACTATAAGGAAGTTATTATAAAAGGCTTTAATTATAAAAAATAAGTTATAAGATATAATAAATAGTTATTACTACTATCTATTATATATTATAAGGACTATTAGTAAAATAACCCTATATAATATAACTATAACTTATACCTATAATATTAACTTAAGGCATTATAAGAATATAATAAAACCTATAAATAATAATAATAAGAATAGGAATATAATAATAACCGGCCTCAGCGGATAAGATAGCTTAATAGGTTACTTAATAATAATGCCTATTAAGTTAAGTAAGAATATAGAGAAAAGAGACTAAAAAGAAAACTATGCGAAGCCTAAATATAATAATAAAGGTAATAAAAGATTAATAAAGAATTATAAGAAGAAAGCTACCCTTAGCTCTATAATAAAAATAATAAATAATACTAAAATAGCCTAAGGGAATAATATATCTAGACCGCATAAGAATATATAAAGATAGCAAATAAATAAGAAATCTATATTAAGGCATATTATAGGGAATTAGCTAAAAACCCTAGATACCCTAAAATACTATTTAACCTATAAAATAATATATAAATATACCTAATATATAAAGAATATATTAGCATCTTATAGATATTATACTAATATTATTAATACGAGGAATACTAAAAAGAAAAATAAAAATAAAATTATTTCCCTATTATATTACCTTACTAACTAAATAATAAACCCTACCTATAATATAAAATAAAAGGGTATTAAGTATTTTATTAATATAAATCTATTAATATTATTATAATATAATACTTATTAAAACTCTATTATATTATCTAAGAAAAGAAATAAATTACCTATAAAATTAAAAACTAATAAAAATAAATTAGCTAAGAAAAATAAAGAGAACCTAGTAATACTTAATATAAAGAAAATAAAGTAATAAAAAAAAGCTATTAGTAATAATAAGATAGCCTAAAAGATAATTATAATTATAAAGCCTATATAAATAATAAATATAAATATAATTACTATAATTATATTATAGTAATATTAAAAAACTAAATACCTTATTTAATATAAGGCAATAAATAGATAAGCATAGAAATATATTATTATAAAAGGCCCTTTACTCTATAAATAGAGTATATAGGCAATAATGCCTAGAACTAAAAGTATAAATTAAGGAAGAATAATTAAATGCTTTAGTAGATAGTAGAGCTAAGTAGAACTACTTTAACCTAATAATAGTAAATAGGCTTAAATTCTTATAAAAGCATAAATAAATGCCCTATTTAGTTATTAATTTAGAAGGAACCCCTTTTAATTATAATAATAGAATTATTAATACTAAGATTAATTACCTTAAGGTCTTTATTAAAGGAAAAAACTAAGGGATATTATTTAATATTATACTAAATAAGTAATATAACCTTATGCTTAGGTATCTATAGTTATAATAATATAACTTATATTTCGACTAGAGAACTAATTAGGTACTCTCTTTTAATAATAAAATACCCTTTATAATAAATAATAACTTAGGATATAATATAAGATCTTAAACTTCTATTAAGGAAAATAGAGAAATTAGGCAGAGATAAATATAAGATACTTCTCTACCTATAGGGATAAGATATAAATACTATAATAAATAGAAATAATAGTAATAAAAAATAATTATATAAATTATATAATAGTTTTATAAACTTAAGAAAAACCTTAAATAATTAAAGAAAATATATAATAACCTAGAAGAGGAAAAATAACTTAAAAATATATTATAAAAGTATTATATTTATAAGAAACTCTTTATAGAAAAACTTAAAATAGGTCTACCTAAATATATATACTATAACCTAGAGATTAAGTTTATTAATAAGAAATAACCTAGCTTTAATAAACTCTACTTACTTAATAAAATATAACTATTAGTATTAAAGGAATATATTAAAGATATAATATAAAAAAGATATATTAGGGAAAGTAAGTTATTTATTAGATACCTTATTATATTTATTTTAAAGAAAAATAAAAAGCTCTAACTTTATATTAATTTTAGAATACTTAATATTATTATAATTAAGGATTATATATTATTACCTCTTATTAGCGAGTTAAAGAATTAACTTTTTAAAATAAAATACTTTATTACGCTTAACCTTAAAGGAGCCTATAACCTTATTTAGATTAAGGAAAGATATAAATAAAAAACCGCTTTTTATATTAAATATAAACTATTTAAGTACCTTATTATGCTATTTAGACTTACTAATATATTTATTATATTCTAATAAATAATTAATAATATACTATAAGAATATTTAAATATATTTATTATATATTACCTAGATAATATCCTTATTTTCTCTAAAATAAAAAAAGAATATATAAAATATATCTATAAGGTACTATAAATACTATAAGACGCAAAGTTATTAATAAAACTTAAGAAAAGTAAATTCTATGCCTTAGAGGTAGAATTCCTTAGATATATTATCTCTTATAACGAGATATATATAGACCCTAAGAAGGTCTTAGTAGTTAAGGACTAGAAAGAACTAACTAATATTAAGGAAATATAAGCTTTCCTTAGTTTTATTAATTATTATTATAAATTCCTTAAAGTATTTAAGAAAATAGCTATATTATTAATAAAACTTATAAAGAAAAATAAAACCTTTATAATAAGAATATAAGCTAAGTAAGTATTTTAATAAATTAAAAAACTTATTCTAAGTAAATTAATACTTAAGATATTTAACCCCTCTTAATTAATTAAACTTAAAATAAATACCTTAGACTTTGCCCTAGGCGCCTAGATTAAATAATAAGATAATAAAGGACTTTTATACTTAATTATATTTTATTCCTATAAGCTATATAAAGTAAAACTTAATTACCTTATTTATAAGAAAGAATTCCTTATAATTATTAATACCTTTAAGGAATTTTAATATTACCTCCTTGGAAGTAAGCACTAAATTAAGGTATATATAGATTATAAGAATATTACCTACTTCGCGAAAACTTAGGAACTTAATAAATAATAATTATAATATACTAAATACCTTTTAGAATTTAATTATATTATTATTTATATTAAAAAAATAAAGAATAATAGGGCTAATACTATTAGCTAGCAACCTAACCTAGATATTAGAAAAATTAAAATAAAGAAATAACTATTATAGCTCATATAAGAAAGATACCTTATATAATAAATAATTACTTATATCTAATAATAAATACTATTATATTACCTAATAAATAAATAAAAAAATAAGATTATTATTAACCTTACTCTTAGAGAACTTAAGAGACTTATAATTAAATAAGTAAACTAGGTAAGAAGCTAATAAGGAATAATTATATACTAAAAATATATCTTTATACCTTAGAAATATATAAAAGACTTTATTAAATATTACTATTAAACTATTAAATATAATAATAAGTTAAATAATAAAGACTTCTAGAGGATAATATATAAATACTTTATATAAAAAGACCTTAATATAAGACCTAATTTTATAAATTATAAGATATATTACTATAATTAATAGCTAAAGCTATTCCCTAAATACTATAAATATAACCTAATTATAAGAATAATATACCTTACCGCTAGAGTAACCTATATAGTAAAATAAAGTAATCTACTCTTAGGATAAATTAAGGACTATAATAAATAACTCTTAGATAACTAGAAAATTAATAAATAATAAGTCCTAGATATACTATAATATAACCTTATACGCGAAATCTATAATTATTAGCTATATAGATACTAAGGGATTAATAAAACCCTAGAATAAGTTAAAATAATATATATTTTTCCTAATATAAAAAAAATTATTTTAATAATTATTAATTAATATAACCTTTATATAAAAACCAAGGCATAATGCTATAAACCTTATGGGAAACTATAGCCGCTCCTAGTTATATAATAACTATAGGACTCTATTACTATAGATTTTATTACTAAACTACCCTTATTAAAAAAACTAGCTATAAGAAACTTTTATAATAATATTCTTATTATTATAAATAAACTTATAAAATTTTCTTATTTTATACCTTATAGAGAATTAATAATAGTAAAAGAATTTACTTACCTTTTTTACTTTTATATCGCTAAAATATATAATATATTACTTAAAATTATTATAGATTAAGGACTATTATTTACCTTAAAATTTTAATAAAGCCTTATAGGATACTTAGGAATTAACTATAAACTCTCTATTATATACTATAAAGAAATAAATAGATAGACTAAATATATAAATAAGATACTAAAATAATATCTTTAGTGCTATATTAACTATAAATAAACTAACTAAGTTAAGAAGCTACTAGCTATATAGCTAGCCTATAATATAGCTATAAATAAAAGCATAAAGATTATACTAGCTTATACTAATTTTAGATTTATATTAGACGCATATTAATAAATATAAGATACTATTATTAACCCTAAAGCAATCCTTACTAATAACTAAATAAAAAACCTATATAAAGAAATAAAAATAAAACTTAAGTTTATTAGAAATAAGATAATAAGCTATATTAATAAGAAAAGAATTAAGGGATTAATCTTCGCGGAAAAAGATATAGTTTATCTCGCAATAAAAAATATTAAAATAAAATACTAAAATAAAAAACTTAACTATAAATATATTAGACCCTATAAAATTAAGTAGAAAATCTTAAAATATAATTATAAACTAGATTTACCCCTAAAGGTTAAGCTTTATTTAATTTTTTATATTTTATTACTTAAATTAATATAAGATATTATTTAAGTTAAGATAAGTAATAAGCCTAATATAGAAGTTAATAGACTAAAAAAATATATTATAAAAGCTATCCTTAATATAAATAAGATTAATAATAAAATAATATACTTTATTAAATAAAAAGACTACCTAGACTTAAAAAATATATAAGAACCCCTAGAATACCTCACTAATATATAATGCCTTCTAAAGGACTTCTACTAATAATATTAAAAAGAGATATAAACTCAAGGCTAATAGCACTCTAGTTAATAATATCTATAGCACCTATAGACTATATAGTAATTATAGCCTCTAACTCTACCTTTTCTATCTCCTCTAATTCATCTAGGGAATAAAGGCTATAAATAGCTATCTTAATACCTTTAATGCATAACTAATACTTCTAGCAATAGAGCTAAGTTAAATAAGCTAAAACCTTATTTATTCTCGCTTAAGCCTCTTAGGCCTCCCGCTATAAATATAGAAAGTCCTCTTTAGCACGCTCTTCTTTAAAATCTAGATAATTAAACTCTTAGTAAATATAATTTACTAAGAAAATTATTAATAAAATAAAAAAACCCATAGGCGAGAATATATAAATAAGCACTAGAAATATTTATTAATATATTATAAGAAAGGCTATAATAAGTATACTCCCTATAGTAATCTAATTTTTTAGGTAAGGCTATATAGCGCAGGCTATAAGAATAATAAAATAAATAAGGCATAATTTTAAATCTAAAATAATTAATAATATTACCTAGTTTAATAATAGCTAATTACTTCTTAGAAAGAATAAGATAATTAGATATATTAGTAAAAGATTTTTATAGGTTTAAGATTAAAGTATATATATAAAATAATTAGGGTTATAGATATGGCCTTAAAGATAAGACTAATAGAGGGGAGATATTATATCACGGCCTAAGATGACCTTAGGCTATATAATAAGAAGGACTTATATTAGCTAACTAATTATATATAGATTAGAATAGATTATGCCTCGCAGGCTATAATTCTCTTTGATCTAGCTAGATAGATTATAGCGGCTTAGGCCTTATAGGATATAATCTATTATAAGCCATTATATCATAGGAAGTATATAAGATATACTTATTATACTTTCTTATATATAAGCTACCTTAGCTATTAATATAACTTAGTTATATTTAATACCCTTAAGTATATTACTAGACGTGACTTATACCCTATTTGAGATAATATTAGTATCCCCTTTATAAATATAAACTAATACGACTAGTTTATTCCCCTAGGACCTATATGATTGTTATAATTATATAGGTCTTAAAGGGAAATAAATTAGTTATATTAGTTTATATTAATAGAGAGGATATTAATATTATCTTAAGTAAGATATAAGTTATATCTAGTAATATACTTAAAGGTATTAAGTATAACTAAGTTATATTAATAGCTAAGATAGCTATTATATAAAAAAGTATAATAAGTATATTTTATATACTTATAAAGTCTTTCTTAATTACTATCCGTGAGATATTAATTAAAGTAATTATATAAGTAATTATAAGTAATTATAAAGTAATTACTATAATTACTTATGTTTTTATAGTAATTGCATCCTAATTAGTAGGTAATAATAGGGCTATCCCTAGTTATATAAGGGGTATTTTATCAGGTCGTAATAAAAAAGGAGATCCTAGAGAACTATTAGCGCCTTTAGATTAAAGCTAATAAGGAAGAATAGGACTTTTATTATTAAATTTAGGGCTAGTATATTCTTAAAGCTATTCTTAAGTCTACTAATTATCTAGTAGACTTTAATAAGGCTATAGCCTTGCGAGAGGCTATAGCCTCGCGAGATAATATCCCTAAAGATATCTTCTTAGTATTATTAGGAGACTTAATATTACTTTTACTAGGTAATAAAGAGGAAGATTATAATAATATTAAGGTTATTATAAACCTATAGATTAAGGCTTTTATATAAGTTACTTTAATAGCTAAAAGAGAGGATTATTTATATAAAAATAGTAATTAGGAAGAAAATCTATTACGCCGAGAAGATTAGGGTAGATTTAGCTATAATTATATACCTAATAACTACTTAGATAACGAGAGGGTTAAGGTATATATTATAGTAGCCGGGATAATAATTCCTATGCCGTAGTCGCGGGCCTAAGACTAGGCATTATATTTACTTATATATAATAATATAGGAATAGCTTTAAGTAGATTAAAATTATTAGAATTAATTAATTAGATAAAGGGCTATTTATTAATTATCTTTTTATTAAAATTAGACTTTATTTAGTAGAGAAATAAGGTAATTACGATAATCGAGGCGGTTATAGGAGTGATATAGTTATAGGTTATGATGCCCCCTCTCTGGTGAAGAGAGGGGCGGCCTATCATTAGTTAGCCCCCTGGGTAGGGCTAGAATACGGGATTGAAGATTTGTCGAATCGTAAAGACAGTTTGTAGCCGGCTTCTAACGCGCTTCTTAGCCGCTGGACCTACGAGAAGGAGCCTTGGCTCTCACCCAAAACGAGAGGCATAAGTAAATACTGATATCCCATCTATTGACAAGGCCTAGAGCACAGACGCTCAATATTTCCATGTAAGTCTACTGGCTCTATGTTGCTTGCTCGCCGTTGACTTCGGCGAAGTGGGGCACCACGGATCAATACTAATCCGAGGGAATTCGGCTGATGACCGGACCCCGCTATTCTGGCGGCTGCCTGGCATATTCGAAACTATAAGACCAACCAAGCTTTCCCGAAATATAATAAGCACATGTAAAACGCAACAAATTTCCCCAGACTTCACAAGCAACTCAAATGGGTCGGTTAGCTCCATTCGTAAAGAATCGCTTAGAATGGATGGATATCCAGGAGCAAAGACACAATGGACATAGTCTGCGCGACCGGGCCACCAACAGCAATGGGCTCGACATTTCGACATCGCTCACACCTCAGATCTTGCCCAAATATGACTGGGTGCCTAGTGGTCTATCGAAAAGGCTGGGATTATCTGTCACCAAGTTCTACTCGGACCAGCAGCAATCTTTATTACTTTCCAGGCTACCCAAGGAAATCCGGATATCGATTTGGGGCTATGTGGTTGGTGGGCACGACGTGACCATTGTAAGAAAGATAAACAAGCTGTCGCATGCGATATTGCCAATGGATACGGAAAGAGTCAATAAAGCGGAGCTGGTGCCAACTCGAAAATCATGGATAGGACCAATAGGTTACGAGAAGCGATACAAGGCTACCGAGATAATGTCTGAGCTCGACATGCTACCCCTTCTCCGAACCTGCAAGCAAATGTGAGCCCCACTACATTGGCATCCTAAACAACCTGAAAGAAGCTAATGGTTCCTGAAGTTATCTCGAGGCTTTACACATCTTATACAGCCAAAACTCCTTCCAATTCCACACAATGGAGGCCTTCTACCGGTTTCTCTTGCTCTCACCACACGACGGCCTTCAATCGATCCGATATCTTACCATCCAGTGGTCAGGCTTTGCTTACTGGGCGGTATATCAAGACGAGGATACGGGAGAGCCCTTACACGAGCATGACGAAAGCTGGCAGGAGATCTGTGATGCGATTGCTGCCATGGACAACCTGAAATCCCTGTCAATCGTTGTGCCGTCGGGAATCAACAACAGCTTCCGGAGAGCGAGAGCGAAGAGGCACGATGTCATAACCAGAATAAGCTTACCACTTGCTGCTCTGCCAGAGCACGTCGACTTCACGTTTGCCATTCCCAAAGGCCATATCCGCCCGCACTCGCAGGCTTTGCTGTCCGAGCGAGGATGCCGGAATCTGCGCCTCGTTGGCTTGGATTCTCCTGTTGGATTTAGACACAACGACGATGACTCGGACTAACTTTGCTTGGCGCTTGCAATCATGAGGAAAGAGGTGTATCATACCCCCCGTAATATTTTTAAGCCTAGCTTTTGGATTATTCTTCGACGGCGATAGCCGGACCTATGCGTCCAATGCTCTATTGCGTTCGAGGCCCCTCTGATGCTGTTCATCGGTTCTCGAAAGGAGTCACCTAAAGCTTCTCCTCCACAGCTGCGGCAGCCTGGTTCTGCATTTGAACCTCTGTCACAAACTTCTTAAACTTCCTAGCTGGAACCTTTTTGGTAAACATCTCATCCAGGTCCTGGTACGACCTTCCTCCGGTCTCGGGCTGATAGAACCAGAGGTAAAGCAGGGACACAGAGCAGAGACCGCCGAAGACGAAGGCGATCTTCGCACCCATATCGGCTCTATCAGGGTTAAACATGTAGGGAATAGTCCACTGCCACATAAAGTTGACAAGACTCTGTGATGCGCTGGCGATGGCAATAGTCTTGACGCGGAGTCGAGGAGTTGAGATTTCCGATATGAGGGAAAATACCGATGAACCGATCGACACGTTAAACCACCAGCTGAAAATGAGGATAAACGCCACCGTGCCTTGGGTCATGGGCTGGGTACTGCCTGTACCTAACCCTCCTGTGATCATCAGGAAAATAGTGAGCACGAGGAGGCCCCAGAAGGTCAGATCACGACGGCCGACCTTCTCGATAATAGCTGCGGCCATGAGGTTGCCGACGATGGACAGAACAGGCTGGGAAATCTGGAGTCGGAAGCTCATCTGGGTGGAGTAGCCAGCAAGCTGGAGGTAGTACTGGAGTAGGGGCATAGATTAGTCTATGTTCTAAGCAATATGAACACTGAGCTACTCACAGTAGAGTAACCGGCGACAAACGAGATGCCGGTGAAGGTGTGGATCCAGAAAGGCGCGATCGTGAGAAGTGTGCGGCGAAGGTTAGACTTGCGGAAGCACTCCATGTAGGTGACGCCCTCGGTCTCTTTCTTCATCTCCTCGAGAGTGGTCTGGATCTGTGCCAGCTTCATACGACCGTGCTCTCCGGTATATCTAAGACCGTTGAGAGCCGCCAGAAGCCCGTTTTGTGTCTACCTGATGGTGTGACAGACTTCTGGATGGCTATCCATGTTAGCTATGAGACCTTTGAGCAGATAGGTCGCGTGTGGGATGATGTCACAGTCCCGGAGGGACAAGGTTGTTCCGCATAGACATTGGTGGATGGTCATGAAGGCCCATGACGGGCCGTTATTTTGTTTGGAGTTTTAGATCGTCAGGGTATTGAGAGAGCCAAGGTGGAGGCGCTCAATGCTTTTAAGTTCCTGCGCCCCGATGCTGAGACAGGAGGCTGGGTCGGTGTCGGAATTGATTTTGTATAGCTTATTCCGTGGGGATGTTTTCGAGCCTGGCGTAACTGAAGAGAGTTTATGTTACTACAGTCATTTGAACGGCATACGAAGGGAGTGAGTGTGGAAGATGTAGAAGCGGTGTTGTATAAACGCATACAGAGTGTTACGTGCAACAGTGCGGCAGTAGTAGAACAATAGGGTTGTGAATAGCGTCATGTTTTGTAGAGAGAGTATGTGTGTGATTGACTCGCTCGCCTTCATGACTTAACGGAAATGGGGCGAGGCTACATTTTATAATAAAATATCTTTTGGGACGAGCACCATTTAGTTCTTTTTGTCTTTATACGTAACTGTGACTGTACTTAAACATGAGTCCTGGGGAGGAGGAGGGACGACGACCTGGGATTGGCAACTTGAGTTATACCTCCGGAGGACCGGAGCAGAGACTGTAAAGTTCTACGGAGCCCGAAGGGCGACGCGCGGAACGAAGTGAGGTTACCATAAACTCACAACAGTTGAGTTAATTGCACCCGACACCAAGTTGGTGATGGCTTCAGGTATACACGGATTGAGTGTGTGCACGAAACAGGTGGAGCTCGAAATTGAAATCGATTTTGACATTTTTTTGTATGGCAAAAATTCTGAGAATGTATGGGCAAACGAGTGAGAACGAGGTGGTATTTGGGTACACCTTGTTAGCGACTGGAGGGAGCTAGCACTTATATCACTAACGGGAGTGACCCCAGAATGGGGGAACGGACCCTACCTAACTTTGGTCTATAAGAGTGATTTGGGGATTATGGGGACCCCAAGGCCTTGGATGGTGCTTGCGCCACCTTGGCCACACCTCGTCTTGGATGGCTCCGCCACCTTGACAGTGATCACCGCCTTTTTAAAATAGCGGGAGGGAGGTATCGACCGGGAGCGGTTGGGTCATAGCGAAGAGAGCCACGGATGTGGAGCGAACGCAGGTGTGGGAATGTAAGGGACCCACTTCATGGCCGAACAAAATGTTCGGCCATAACTGATGCACGCAGCTAGTGGGCGAGTACATAAAGGGCGGACGCCCCGACACTTTTTCTTTTTCTTTTTCTTTCGTGTCTACGAAAACAGACGTTCCGGGGAACTCTGCTATACTTCTGGATCATGGATGATCTCTTCTTGGAAGACGTACGCCCTGTGGAACACAGTGGCTACGAGGCTGTGATGGCATCTCTTGCGGACGCAAGTTCCGAGCTGGGCGAGGATGTTGATTCCCTAGTGTCTAAGTCTAGACAAGTGCGACCGAATGGGGAGGGAGCTGGAGGTTTGAACCTCAAAACCGACGCGGTTTTTGTGACTTATTCTCGTAGTCAGATTGAAGATCCGGAGGAGTTTCATCGTGGACTGGTAAAGTCTTTGTCTCTTCACCTGCCGAGGAACAAGGCGACTGGTGACAGTGGCACCATGCAGGTGTTTGGGTGCAAGGAGTTGCACGAGGACGGTTGTCTACGTTATCGCGCTGTGATATACTTTGAACCTTCCATTGATTGGAAGGACTGTCGCTCGTATTTTTATGTTATGCGGAACGGTAGTGACGAGGAAGTGGTGGATACCACGGCTGTTAACGTGAAGCCGAGGAGGTGGAGCGATCGCACCTTTTTAGAGATGACGCAGGGTTACTGCGAGCAAGGTGGTATTGTTTTCGGGGAACGTATTGATGTACAGAAAGGTTCCCGTGATAAGAAGACAGTTTGGCGCAATGCTGTTAATGCGCCTACAGCCCAGGAGGCTGAGAAAATTATCCGGGAAGGAGCTCCCAAGGAGTATGTTTTACATTTCTCGTCCGTTCAGTCCTTTTTGTCTAGCGTTGGGCGTCGTAGGGGAGCGGAGCCTCACGTGCACTCGTTTAGAGTGAATCCATGGCGTCCCACTGCGAGGATGCAGCAATGGAAGAATAGGAATTTTCCTATGAAGGAGGGAGGTAGACCTACTTGTTTGCTTCTTGTAGGACCTGCACATTGTGGTAAGACAGAGTGGTCTCTTAGTTGGGGAACTCCAGCCAGACTGGAAGGTGGCTGGGACTTGGAAGAGCTAATGCGGCCTGGGATTACTCATATTGTGTTGAATAGCATTCATTGGAAATCAAAACAGTGGGAGTACCTACGCCAGATAGTGCGATGTCAAGAGATAGCGACATTGTCTGGTAAGTATATGCATCAGAGGTCTGTGAGGCTCGGGAAGCCGGTCATCTGGACGTGTAATGAGGATCAGAGTCCGTTGCACGATGCAGATTTTATGAAGTATTTGAAGCAATGTGGAGCGACAGTTGTGAAGCTACGTAGAGGCCAGAAACTCTATCAGCCGTCAGATAGCATTCAGGATGAGGCGCAGATGTAGATTAAATTTGAAGTTTTTTTAGTGTTATAAAGAGCATTTTATTGTGACTTGTAATTATACTTGAGATGCATGAACGTAGAACGTGAATGAAAAGTGAAAAGCGTGAATGGCTTCATATCTCCCACTTAAGTCCGCAGGAGGAGGAGGGACGACGACTGCGGATTGACAAGAGTAACCTCACCTCCGGAGGACCGGAGCAGAGACTGTAAAAATTCCACCGACCGAAGGGAGGTGCACGACGAGACGAGCGACAGCGAGTCGAAAGAGCTGCTACTACTGTGCGTGTCAGAGGGACACCGCCCGCACTCCTGTGCTCGACGCATTTCAGACTCGATCTGAATTTGCACATTTTTTGTTAGGAAACGAAACGGAGAATGTATGGGAACGAAGCTCGGGATGAGCTCGGCATCTGGTATAGATTGGTAGTGCGGAGCACTCGATTACGCGAGGGACGAGCGTAATTTACTCTTATAGACTAACAAAAGAGACCGCGGAGCGGGCGATTTTGTGCCCCTAACTTTGGTCTATAAGAGGATTTTTGGGAATAGCTTGCTGTGGGCCCCAAACTGACTTCGAGGTGCTTGCACCCGTTGGCAGAGACCATGAAGGCAAGGCACAAGAGTTCTTACCTGGAAATGGGGGCGGCGTTAAAAGCAGACTGCCACGCTGCCGGCAGGGCATAGTCGTCGTCAAAGGCACGGTCAGAATCCTGACGAAACTTGGGGATATCGACAACGGCGTTGGAAGCCTGCATGTCGAATCCAACGAGGACGATGGTCCAGAGGGCATAGACACCCCTGATACAAGCCCACTTGTTTTTAGTGAATGACTCAAGGATGCCGCCCTCATGATCCTCATAGTCAGCAAGATGACCAGCGCGCGCATTTTTAGAGGCGACCAAGACGTCGGCGTGCTCGGTGGCAGTCTGGTCGGCCTTGTCGTCGGCATGAGCCGGAGATGTTTGACTAGGCATTGAGATGATGTGCCTGAATAAGGGAAGTACTGGATTTCAAGTGTGAGCCCGACTGGTTTGAGCTTCAGAGTTGTGTTTGCAGCCTCTCGAGTCGAACGGGACAGTCTCAATATATGCATACTCCCGGGGGTTGAAGCTACCAAATCTAGAGACTTGCTGTTCTAGATGCAAGGATGCAAAGTCTGGAGACGGTGGAGAGAACATGGAGAACGTGGAGAATGTGGGGACGGAAATCTTGACGGAAATCTGGAGAAACCTCAGGAGAAACCTTTGCAGAAAGTCTAGGGCTCGCATTGGCTCATGGATCCCCATGGGGACGAACTAGAGTGTTCCAGATGAGCCTCCACGTCGGGGCATCGGCTCTAAGCGAAGTCTTGGTATCGTTAGCCCAGCGCATGACAAGTTGATGGCGTTTATGCCTTCCTAACCAGGGATCATACGACTCGTGATGGACTGTTGGTCGTCTCACCAAGCCCACGCTAAAAGGGACTCGAACATGTTTGCTCATTAGAGTGCGGGGGATTTCGGTCCTGGAGCGAAAAGTGCTAACTTTGACTACATCTAGTGATCTCAAATTGACTACATTCCTAGTAAATGGTTGTCGATAGCTCTTTTGTTTCTCCTGAGACACCAAGTGCTTGACGCTTCCTTTTCTAGGACAACACGCAGCACAACTCGCAGTCTCTGCAAGGTATTTTAAGTGCACTGAGAGAAGTAACAGACCATAAGACTTTAATGATCAACGATCAGCCCTCTTGTAGCGCCGATTCCGAAACATCAAGACAACTTGTGGCGTTTCTGGCCAAGCGACACAATGTCCGACTCAACTGCCTAGACCTCCCTCATCTCGTTCGCATCTAAGCCTCGGGTGTTCATCTTGACAGGTATCACAAACGAGCCCGATGACGCGGAATCCTTTTGTCGTTATCTCACCTACAGCAATTATTTCCAAACCGAGGGCGTCGTGGCTGTGACCAGTGTATAGCTTCAGGACCGTGTTGCGCCAGAGGCGCTTCACGAAATCGCTGATGTGTACGGAAAGGTGATCGATAACCTCCAGGCCCATACACATCCGGATTCTCCCTATCCCTCAGCATCGTACATCAAAAGCGTCACCGAGACCGGACCGCCGGTAAGCTAAGCGAGCCCCGCGACAAAGCCCGTACAGAGCATAGCTAACATTTGTGTCGATAACAGGTCTATGGCATGGATGCTGTGGGCGACGACATTCCACTTAGCGAGGGCGGCGAACTTGTCCTAGAGCGTCTTACTTCCAATCCCCAGAGCTCAGAGCCACTCTGGGTTATTGTATGGGGAGGAGTAAACGTTCTCGCCCAGTTTCTCTACCGAATCCGCAACCGACCCGATGCTGCGAGCCTCAGGGCCAAGCTGCGAGTATACACTATTTCGGATCAGGACGATTCGGGCGCCTGGATCCGTCTGCAATACCCTGACGTCTTTTACATCTGTTGTGTCCACGGATGGTGCCAGTATGATGGCGCGACGTGGCTGGGTGTTTCCACCCCCGTCCACGGTGCCGACCAGACCAAAGTCACCAGGGAGTGGTTGAAGGAACACATCCAAATCGGGCCTCTGGGCGCTGTGTACCCTACGCCTGTATTTTCCATGGAGGGCGACACGCCAACTTTCCTTTACCTCATCCAAAATGGTCACAGAGTCTCTGAAGAACCCTCCTATGGCTCGTGGGGCGGGCGCTATCTCCCTGTCAATGCAAGCGCGAAAGGGGCCCCAAACCGTGGTCACTTTGCCGACACCCCAGACTATGTCACGGCTGACGGCAAGAGGATCAGGAGCAATCACGCGACGATTTGGCACTGGCGGGATGCGTTCCAGGATGACTTTGCCGCGAGGTGCAGTGGATGTTGACCTCGGACTTCTCCCAGGTGAACCACCATCCGGTAGGTATCGTCAATGGCATCCGTGGGCTTGAACCGGTATATCTAGAAGTTGATGCTGGCTCGTCTATTACTCTAGACACTTCGGAAACTTACGACCCTGACCGCGATAAGCTGACTTTTAAATGGGAGCAATACTGCGAGCCTAGTGCTACTCAGAGTTACCACCCGTTTGAGGTTTCCAGCCTCGAAATCAAGCTTCTGGGAGATGGGGATGGCCGGAAGGTTGAAGTGAGTGCCATGCCGGCCGAAAAGTCTTGCATCGTGGTGCGATCGCAAAAGATGCTCGAGAAGGGCCCGCTGCTGCACCTCATACTCTCGGTGACGGATTCTGGCACTCCGGCTCTGACCAGCTATCGCCGGGTCCTCATCCAGCCCATCAACCGGGATTATACGGGCCCAGGAGACAAGAAGCCCTTGGCAGATGAAGATCTTTTTGCGTTTGCAATATTGCTTCAGCCAAATGCGCAGCACTAGATATGCTAGTTCAGCCACGGCGGCAACGTGATCAATAAAATACGAAGTTTGCAAAACTATCCAAAGATTGACGCATTATGTGATCATTAGTGATATAGCATGATGCTCAATGGTACTTGAATGCCCAGCTCCCAAAGAGGCAACCATACGCCCTCTCGGGCACTCTCCGCTTCCGACCCACCCATCACAGAGTTGGCATGACACACTTGAGGGGTCAATAGTCATATATTCTGCTATTGCGTGGTGGCTAGGGAGGTTACAGTCCCTTATTAGCTTAACCCGGCTAACCGGGGAGCTATACATCGCATGCTACCATAACGGCACACAACACGCGCAAGTTGACACTGGACCAGCCACCGACGGCACAGCTTTCACACCAGCGTTGACGGACCACTATAGGACGTCAGCCTACAGAGGATGTGGATCGTCACGTTTCTGGCCGGGTCGCTAACCCCCCACTCGACTACCTCGATCATCTTGGTCGTCGCCGTCGGCTAGGTAAGGTTGGTCTGCTTTGCGTGGCAGAGTACCCCGTGCTTCTCGCCGAGCGGTTTGCGCAACTCGTCTATTGCTGCCTGGGATGAGTTTGGCATAAAGCAGGACAGACGGTTAGCTCCCTTAGAGGCGAGTGCTTTGGCAATGTCGGCCTCGATGCTTATGAAGACCATGACGGCCTTAGTCAGCTACCAGTACGTCTATACCATGGCGGCACGTCTTACCTTAGGAATCTCCTTTCAGAATAGCAAGCTTAATCTTTAACGGTTACACTATTGTTTAAGCCGTAATGAATCCGCATGTGGTGTCAAAGCCAGACGCTCGTTATGGCATAGGCGAAGGGGAAGTGCACAAGACACGAAACCCCCGTCCGAGCGGGTCATCACAGACGGAAGATTTCGCTCTACAACGCCCTATTGCCCAAGTCAGGCCACCAGCTCAATCCCAGGAAGCCCCCATAAGCAGTCAACCAACAAACTCATCTGCATAGACCCGAATCCGCAAATCCTGCTATCAGGCCAAGTTTATACGGTGAAGCCTCGTTGACAGGCCAATATGTTAGTATTGGGATATAATGCTATGATGTGTTTACAATATATTCTTTATTATAGTTGAAGCCCGGCCCTTAATGGGTTAACTAAGCGAGAAGATCATTGGCTAGCAGAGAATATATTGTGATGCCTACACTTAATCTGAATTGAAGCTATATAAATACATGTATAAATGAAAGAATTGAGGTGCGCGTGATGTCTCGGACTTCTCGCTAGCGCCTATTAGAGGTGCTTAGGCCTCTTCTTCATGTGCCTCCTTGCGCAGTTCGTATCTGACGCCTTGTGATTGTTGACCCTAGGTATGGAAGCTGTGGTCTCTCTGGGAGTAGGATGGGAAGATGTAGTCTCGTTGGCGTGTAGGTTGGCCCGCGTCACATTGTGATAGGTAAGGGGTTCTTTAACAACTCGAGGCCTCTCACCCCATTTGCCGCTCCAGGTGGCATTAACGCTCTTCCCATCAGTGATGGTAAGCCCGCGGTTGTAGTGGCCCAACACGACCGTGTCATTGCCCGCGTTGGCCTGCAACATGGCGTCCCAGTCTGAGTCCCAAAGGAACGGATCCTCGTCGTCCAGCTTCGCACACTCAGGACTCTTAACGACTGCATCTGGACCGCCGATGATTTTCCCCTCGGCATTGTAGTTGGTCGTGTCGGTAACGATCTGCTTCGCCATTGACTTATCCCAGCCATATACGAAGTCGGCGTGGTATGTGTGGCCTAGGTTCGTAAACTCAGTTAGCTACTGGGGCGTGATTTGCAACTTTGGGTATCCTCACCTCCTCCGGATGATAGAGTCAAGTAACCTCCATCCTCGAAATCAAACCAGTCGTGTCGCATATCGTACCAGATGGCAAAGAGCATGCGGACCACGCTGAAGCAACCCTCTTCATCGTCCGACTTGCAGGCGCGGTGACGGTCAAGTGACGGGTCCCTGACGACTCTTGTTGGGAAACCAATATTACCGCGGAGCCTGCCGCTACCCTTCTTCTTAGGAAGCTCCCAGTCTTCATTCTCTTCCTCAGTCAACTCCCAATGCTACACCAAATATATTTTGCGGCTTTTCGCGTACGAGCTCGTCTGTGCCTTACCCATTTCATCCCGATGCCGCCTTGCTGGCGGGCTTCCTCTTCTGTCAAGTTCGGGTTGCCGGTTATGATGGAAAAATCCTCAGGAAAGGGCTCCATGCCCTCATGCTGTCCATGATAGTAGACATGAAAGATGGAAACTCTAACGGGGACGGTCCCCTTCTTGCTGACTATAGATGCGGTCAGCATGATACCCCAAGATGCTCACTTGGTATCACTTACCGTAGTACAGAGTCGGGATCCAGTACTCGCTTCGGTCTGCCTTCAGAGTACAAGTTCCGCACAGGCTGCGGAGCTCGTCCGAGGTCGTGACATTGGGTCCGATGGCTCGACTGCCCCAGAATGTGTGCATATGGTCACTCTCCCGCCCAGGGCTGGCTAGGGGATCAATACGCTCTCGTTTGAAAGGAGCGCAAGTCACACGAAATTCAGCAGCTGCAGACGGGAGAAGCTCCATGACCTGAAGAGCCATGAGCCAGAAGGCGAGTCTCGAAATGAAACCGGACATGTTGAAAATGAATGACTGAGCTTGAAAAAACAAGACAAAACGCCTCCCAGATGCTAAAGGAGTGACTGAAGGAACTTCAAAAATGTGTCGGAGGGATGTACCCTTCGAGGGCAAGAGACATACACATTGAACCTGTGTCTATCTCAACCTTGCCGCCGAACCGAGAGGTCAAAGAGAGCCACCACATCCCTGCAAGACAAGTTCAGGGATGTGTGCTAGCGATTATCAATTGGTTCATCTTTCGTGTTTCGCTTACACGCGCACAGAGATGCACGAATCGCCTGAAACAGTGACGCTCAGGCGCTTGTCCTTCACCACCAGGCCGATCAGTGGAGTCGGGGATGACCACCTAGTGCTACAGGTCTTTTACCGAGGCGCGAGGTGAATACACAACGAGAGCACGGAATGTATCATGACTATCTCAGTGCTGCTTTCTCACTCGCGAATAAAAAAGCTACAGACATACTTGCAACTTGTCTCTTGCAGAGTGAATGCCACTTCATGGTCGAGAACCAAGGAACCCAACATAGGTAGGTACGTAGTTAGAATTGAAGTGACACTAAGCTGAAATAGGCATAGAAATCCCCAGGCAATTCGGGCCATTGTTGTGTGCTGCCACTAGCATCCATGTATGTAGTTCGGGGCCACCCACCTTCATGTCGTCGTCTTGATGTTGACCTAATCCCTCATCGGTAACGCCCAAAGACTTGACAAAGGGTAATGCTTCCTGATTAAGAAGTTGAACCGATGACAAGCCAGGCTGCCCCGCGCACCTGGGGTTAATTCTTCACCATATCGTTCGAGTTCGCACAGATTACAGGGTGTTTAAATTTTAATCATTCACCAGCCAAAGGTACTAGTACTTTCTTCTCCGTCATAGTCCTGTGGTTTATAAGGGTCTAGCATTTCTTACCGCCGATCATCAAGTAAGGACATTACATTTTAAGGTTTGAAACCCTTGCGTCGCGTGGACCTCGTGCAGGACAAAGAAAGCAGCGCCATCGCCTTCAACAGAGACGGCAGGCTCGCTTTGAGGATTCTCCGAGCTACGGTTTCTTGGCCTTTCTAATGTTCTGTCGGGAACGGTGGGTACCACAAGCATGGATCCCATTCGGCAGACGACAACTCGAACGCCCCCTGAATCTCCAAATTTTATCCTTGAGGTTAGCCGCGCTTGATTCGGCATTCGCATATTTACGGACACCGACATTGTTCGCCCAGTGATCTAGTCCGCCCACCAACTCAGGGGGATGAGTTCGGTCTAATGAATGACGAGGGTGATGTTGGCATCTAGCAAGTCGTCTACAGAGTAAAGGGCGTCAAGAATCGGAGAAATCCACAGAGTTGGCTCATACCGTCTCATCGCCCACTGTAGCTACGCCTCATGCCAGTCACAAGTGAGTTAAGTGGTGCCATTGACGTATCTGGCTTCCAAGATAAAAGGCATACTTCCTCTGAAGCCTTGGGCATCGCTACATCGGTTGGTTCCGAGGTGGTTCCGAGGAGAGTGATATTGTTCCGGGTCCGGGCCGGTATCTACGCCGGTGGGACGTAGCCGAGCGGGGCACCTACGTCAGGGAACAAGAGTTCGGATGAAGCATTATTTTTCTTTTCTGGGGTAGCGAACCGGGGTCGGTATCTAGGGTATGTAGTCTATGTCACTCTCGAAGCCTAGCCCGCGATGGAGGAACATGATGGTTGTAGATCTCGATGTCTTCGCTTCAAGTCGAACCGATGCAAGAGGACTTTTACGATGCCTCTACTATGTCGTCTCGCTATCTAATATGCCGATTAACAAGTTTTGTGTGCTATAAGAATCGGCTCCTCAACTTGTGGAAGTTGGTATTCATCAAACCACAGCACTCTCATCTCAGCATCCCACTTATCTCAGACATGGTCAAAGCTAAAAACATGAGTTTATTTTATTTCACTTTCATCTTGATCGCTCTTCATGCCTACATGGTATTCGCGTACCCGTATGAGGAATACATCCTTGCTCCTGTAACTCGCGACGTCCGCCCTGTGGCAATCTACGACACCAATGGCAACGTTTCAGACGCCACCGATCTCGTTTCCTCCCAGGATCCCACCCCCGTGACTTTCTCTGGGGCTGACTCCTGGGTCACACTTGACTTCGGCATTAACCTCAGCGGTCACGTCTAGTTTACCGTTGAGTCGTCTTCGGGTGATGGCGAATATCTTGATTTTGCCTTCACCGAAAGCTCGTTGTTTATACGTCCCGACAAGTGTGATGCCTTGTCAGGGAGCCCCGGTCTGAGCAAGCCCCTTCGTCTCAACGTGACGACTGGAGGCTTTGTTACCGCATCCAAGGAGTACATGAGAGGAGAATTCCATTACCTTATCGTCTCTCATGGCACGGCAGGCAGCGTGTCCATTTCCAACCTCACGGTTCATTGGAACGCATCGCCTGACATGGAAAACCCTCGGGACTACGTTGGCTACTTCAACAGTGACAACGAAAAGCTTAACCGCGTCTGGTATGCTGGTGTCTACACCAACCAACTTTGTTCTATCGATCCCACCACGGGAGGAATCGTGCGCCTAAGCGAAAACAACTGGTTCTACAACTACACGATTAGCGGTGAGTAAACGGCTGCTTTGACGACCCTAGTTAAATGGCCATCCATACTAACATCAAATTGCCTTTTAGAAGGGGTTGTTTCGCTTGTGGATGGCGCCAAGCGCGACCGCGTTGTCTGGTCCGGCGACATTGTCGTCTCAGCACCATCCATGTTCGTCTCGACCAACAAGCTGGACGGCATCCGAAATGCCATCAACCATGTCATGTCGCTTCAGTTGGATGATGGACGCCTGCCATGGGCCGGTCTGCCCTTTCAGAATCCGGACCCGAGCAAGTTCCAGTGGAGCTTCACATACCACCTACACGCGCTCAACAACATATACGAGTACTACCTTTTCACCGGAGATCTTGAATACCTTGTCGGATATTGGCCCCGGTACAAGAAAGCCATGGAGTTCTCTCTTGACACCATTGACGAGACGGGATTAGCTGACGTTCCCACCGGGATGGACTGGCTGAGATCTGGCATGGGAGGTCACAATGTGGAGGTGAGTCCAAGCAGCACTGCTCTCTATTAAGTTGACTCGGAGATCTGACCAATTGATCCAAAAGGCAAATGCCATATTTTACCACAGTCTGTTGATAGGCGCCAAGGTGGCGCGTCTCAACAACGATCATGCCGCTGCAAGGTCGTGGACCAAGACCGCCGAGTCCATCAAAGAGGAAATAAATGCGCGCCTATGGGACGATGACAAGTCTCTCTTCTGGGACAATGACCGTAATCAGCAGCCAAACTCTCTTCATCCCCAGGACGGAAACGCTTGAGCCATTATAACCGGCATTGCTAACAATACCAGAGCAGCGGCCATTTCTGAGTCTCTGAAAGCTCGTTGGATCCGCCCATACGGTGCCCCAGCGCCCGAAGCGGGCAACACCGTCTCTCCCTTTGCCTCTGGGTTCGAGCTTCGGGCCCACTACGTGGCAGGGTTTTCTGAGAGGGCCATAGAGCTGATGGAGCTGATGTGGGCGGATCATATGCTCGACAACCCGGCCATGACGAACAGCAGTTTCGTTGAAGGTTACGCTGCGAGTGATAGGTTCTACTATCCCCCCTACCCCAACCCAGCAGGCGTGAGCCACGCGCACGGGTGGGCCACGACGCCAACATTCACCCTCACCTTCCTAGGCGTGGGTCTTGAAATCACATCGGCCCAGGGAAAGACATGGAGCGTGACGCCACGGTTGGGAACCTTGGGGAGGGCTACAGCTGGGTTTGAGACTTCATTGGGACAGTTCTCTGCATCGTGGACAAGTAAGGATGGCCGTCTTCGAGGAACATTCAATACCCCATCGGGCACGCGAGGCACCTTGACCTTGTCGACAGTTGGAGACAAGACCCTTCGCATCTCGGGGCCTCGTGGCAACCGAAAGGTTGCAGCCAATGGGAAAACTAGCATCACCCTGGAGAATTTGGCGGGTGGCAAGTATCACGTTGAGCTGGCCTGATTTAGATAGCTCTACAGAATCAACCACTGCTCTCACCTGCCCTTCGGGAGGATCCTTCTTAGGCACGACATGTTTGTGACACCAGGGACACAATATAACCCTTGGCAGGACCTCGCAGTAATACCCGCTTTTATTGACCGTATTGCCTCGACCAATAACGGGTGCAAAGCCGTCATGACGGTGGTAACCCTCTCTGGCTCAGCTACACCTCATTTACTGTTCTCAGCAGGCATAGCGGCTTAATTTCACTACCTGATGCTCGGAAATCAGTTCCGGGCCTTGTCAGCCTTTGTTCGGAAACTAAGAAGAGAGTGGGCACTCCCTCAACAAACCCGGGGTCTATGAGGTGATTGGCAATGGTGGAGTTTGTGACGGCGTAACATCACAGGGGAGCAGGCCCAGCCACTTGGACCTGGAATTTGGGACGGCCGCGCGGCAGACAAGATGCATAACCAGTTTAGAGTTTAGTGTTATTCAAGGTGGGATGAACATTTGTAATCTCCGCAATGCAAAGCAAATCAGTGCTTCCAAGAGAAGACAAGGATCCTTGGCTAGCCATGCCGCTACTGAGAGCTTAAATGGCTCGGCCGAGTCTTCTTTCAGAAGCTCTCTCCGATCTACAACCATGAAGTACGCCAACATCGCGCGGTTGCTGACCAAGTCAGACAGCTAAGCCACGCGTTCGTCATCTCGGTGAAGACATCTAGTGCGGGAGTGGGATATGCGGGATGAACTTGATGAGTGGATTTCATATTGATGAATGAATATAAAATCATTCAATTCCTGACATTAAGGAGGACATTCATTCCCCTTAACTCACATCATTCTCTACATCCAAACCATTCAGCAAATCCGCCTAAAGATGCGTCTCCTTGCGATATCTTCGTTCCTCCTATGGATGGGGGCGAATGCTGCTGTTAGCCCCTCGGCAAGATGGGTGGAGAAGCGATCTCTCGCCCAGATCTATGATGCCGCCCTGACAGAGGGCGGCGTTGTCACGGTTTGGCATGGAGGTGATGAGCCCAACCAGATGGACGGGCTCAAAGCTGCTTTCGAGGACGCCTTTCCCGGCATAACGCTTAATCTTACGATCGACTTGTCCAAATACCACGACGGTAACATCGATAAACAGCTGGCACAGAATGATGTCTATGTCGACAGCGTCATTCTCCAGACACTGCATGACTTTCCGAGATGGAAGAAACAGGGCGCTCTTCTCAATTACGCTCCAGTTGGCTTTGAAAGGGTCTTTCCCAGTCTCAAGGACCGCGACGCGACGTATTACGGATATATTGGACTGGGCTGGCAGCTAGTCTGGAATGGAGAAAAGCTGCCAGGCAATGCCATCCAAGATTTCACTGACTTCTTGCGTCCCGAGCTCAAAGACAAGCTTGTGTTGACATATCCAAACGACGACGACGCCATCCTCTTTGCATTCGACTTGATGTAAGGGCTCCCATTCTCTTGAGAGGAGCAGTAGCTGACTTTTAATTTTCCAGCATCAAGCAATACGGGGACAAGTGGTTTGAGGACCTTTTGAATCAGAATCCTCGCTGGGTCCGCGGAAGCGCTACTCCTGCTGCGATCATGGCAGACCCTGAGTCCCCCTATGCTGCATCCTTCACCACCATGCTTGGCTTAGGCCAAGCACCCAGCCCTTTCAACGTCACCTTTCCTAGGCAAGGAAGACATGTGACATGGGCGCAGACGGCGGCGATTCTCAAAGATGCCCCCCACCCAGAGGGGGCGAAGCTTTTCCACAATTTCCTCCTCAGCAGGGATTTCCAGGCCGCGAACGGATTCTGGAGCGTGAGGTCCGACGTGCCGGCCCCAGCTGGCCAGCGGAGCTTGATCAGCCTGCCGCGCAGTAACCCGGTGGAGTTTAGGGATTTCATGGCGGACCGGGCGAGCGTTGAGAGGCTCAGGTTTTGGTTTGAGGATAGAATTGGCACTGCACAGGGCCTCACTCCTCTGGGTGATGATTTGTAATCGTGGGCCCGGTGTCAAAGTCTTGGTGAAGCAGACCACTAGACATATGTAGACAGAGCTAGACGGTCTTCTGGCTCAGTTATCCCATCGAGGGCCGAACTTTCGTGTCGATGTGATCTGCTATCTATCTCATTAGCGCTTTCTACCATGGGCGGGCTCGGACGAATCATAATCTTGGACAACCTCTCTTCATGAAGCATCCGTCAGTGAACAGGACATCAGACTCGACAAATCCTAACCTTGAGTAGTATTACATCTAGTTTCTTGATTTGGAGAAGATTGAAACATGAATATGTACTTGAAATTTGGATAAAGAACGTGCAGTGGCTACCAAGGAAATAAGCCCGATATCGTGTTTGCAACATCGTTTGCAACATTCTCGACTACACTGCCCGCATCGTTGAAGGCGTTTCCGATATCGCTGGCGACATCCTCAACGGCGTGCCCAACATCACTTGCCGCATGTCCAACCGCCGACGCAACGTCGTCAGCTGCGTGGCCGACCGCACCACCGGTATCGTCCAACGCTGAGCCTACATCGTTCATGGCATCATCAATGGCTTCGACAACATCCTCCGCAGCGTGTTCTACCGCGCTCCCAGCATCATTCAAGGCCGAGCCGACATCGCCTACAGCATCATCGATCGCTTCGGCGGCATCATCGGCAGCATGACTTGTTGCACTTCCAGCGTCGTCCAGGGCGGAGGTAACATCACTGACGGCGTCGTCAATCGCTTCAGCGACCTTCTCAGCTCCTTCGCCGATTGCCTCGGCCGCCTTCTCAACTCCCTCTCCAACCTCCTCTGCTGCAAGTTCCTCGACAGCCTCGGCGACATCCTCGGCGAACTCGACAATTTTGGCGCCAATCTCATCGAGAAACTTGCCAGCCGCATTCTTAATCATCTCCCACGGAGCGCTGAAGATGGCCTTGATGAACTCGGCAAGGTTGAAGTGAGGTTGCCAGTTGATGTGAAGGTCGATGTCCTGGCCGAGCAGTTTGCCTTGCACGTTGACGATCAAGGGCGGCCCGTCCGCGACAAGACTCGAGATTGACCCCGAGAACTCAATCTTGGTGATGTTGATCAGCTCTGCCGCAGCGCTGGCGATCCCCTTGCCGATGTTCAGGCCCACGTCTAGAATGTCGTCGGCGAAGCTGGAAGAGTCTTCCTCGGCGAGCTCGCATGCCTGCCGGGCCAATCCGATCTCAACCGTGTTGCCCTGGGTGGCTACCAGAGCCTTCTCGGCTGTGGCCACGGTAAGGTACTCTGCGCACTTGTACCTCTCGTTGAAAGCCTTCTCCGAGGGCGAGACCATGGAGTCGATCACCGTTTGACTGTCTGCGAGCACGGCTTTGGCTTGCGTGGAGGTTTCTAGTTTAGGAGAGCGCTTCTCGGCATCTCCCAAAGCCTGAGCCGCGCGCTGCACAACTTCTTCTTGACGAGACTTGAGCTCTTCAAAAGCGGCCCTGGCGGTTTCCATCGAAGCGGCCTCAGACTTTACCAGGTCGTCCAATGCCGTTTCACCAGCAGCAATCACAGCCTCCGTAGCTATGAATTCTGACCCTTGAATTACCAGCTCTGCGGCTTCGAATACGACTCTGGCGGCTTCCAGAGCTGCACTTGCGACGGCTTGCTCTGCAGCCTTAACTGCTTTCTCTGCCAGAAGGATCGGCATGTCTAGGAGGGATGCTTCGTTGAGACGGCGGTCAAGGTCTTCCAAATCCTTGATGATCCTATCATTCGCAATAATCGCTTCGTCGAAGCTCTTCCTCGTCTGCTCTAGATCGGAGCGAGCGCTGCCAAAGATGAGTTTAAAGGCATTGCGCTTTTGATTCAGGTCGCTCTGCGCCTGGCGGATCACCTCTTCGCTTTGAGACTGCGCTCGCTGAAGATCTGTCTCGGCGAGATGAATAGCGACATCCGCGTCGTGACGAGCTTGATCCAGATTCGCAATGGCAGTGACGACGGCGCTGGCGTAAGACTTTTCTGCCGCAGCGAGATGGTCTTCGAGCTGTTGTTTGTAGCTCTGCGCCTCAGACTTAGCACGATCCAATGCTGAGATGATGTCCTGTTCCTTGTTCTCCCAGTTCCGTTTGGCTTCGTCAAGGCGGTTTCGGGCTTCTTGAACAGATGCATTGAACTCATTCTCCTTATTCGACAGTATTCGCTTGGCTTCGTCAAAGTCTGCGTGGTCGCGCATCGATTTGATTTGTTTATCAAGCATGTCGATGATGTTATCGAGGATATGCTGCTCCATCAGGCCATAGACTGCAAAATCAGCATTTGCCAGTGATGAGCGATCCTTGAAGTCAATATCACCGGTAAGTTTCGCCTGGAGCTTGAACTTCACCCAGTCCGACAACGAGACATCTACCCAGAAGTCGAGTTTGGGCTTTGGGTAGACTTCAGCCTCGAGGTGTAAAGCGGCTGATAATGCCCAGAGATCGATAGCACCATCGATCAAGACCTTTTGCATTGACGAAGAGAGCTCAATGTCAACGATGGGATCATTGCCGGCAGCTCCTCTAACCTTGAGCGGTCCCAGTTCGAAATGCTCGATGGTTGCCATGATCTTGACCATTTCTCCGATCGTGCAGTCGAACTTGGCTCTCTTGCCAAAGATGGTCATATCACCTTTGAGCGATGCACCTGGTGCATAATATGTCTCACCAATCGAGGCGCCAGTGGAGAGATATAGTTGCACGTCGTTGTAATGCAAGAAATCATTTGGTTCTGGGAACTCGTACTCGTCAATGCTAGCACAGAATTGGAAGCCTTTGGCTACTGGATAGTTGATTCCTTTGTAGGAGCCCAGAGGTGTCTCGTGGTTGGATGCAATTAACGCCAAGCGGTCTAGCGAGACATCCAGGAAAGTGTCCTTGAGGTCCGGGACAATTTTGCTTGTCGTGACATGGCCTTCGACCTCGCCATAGATGGTCCAGCGAAATTCGCCATCCTGAGCCTTCTCGGTATGCAGCGCGGCCTTGAGCTCTACGCCGTGGATGTTGACATAGCTAAATATGTCGACCTTGGATGCTCGTGCGCATTGTGTATCTAGTTTGCTCGCAATGAAAACGTCCAGTGATGCGGCCTTGATCATGATATTCTCAAACTCGATGTCTCCAATACCACCTTGCACGGTGATACCATCTCTCGAGAATGCCAAGCACCCACTTGTCGACATATGGCCATTGACAGTCACCTCTCCTCTGAGCGCAAATCCTTCCGAGGACACGCATAGACTCATGGATCGCAGCGCAACGTCGTGACAAAATCCATCAATCTCCATCCCAATAAGTTCGTGAAAGATCTCTCCCACATCGTGCAACGTCAAATCGCCAAGGTAGGCTTCGATAGAATAAAAATCTATGGATGGTAGAAGATCTGTTAGATGCACTCTTGTAAAATGATGCCGTTTGGATACTTTCGGTCACACCTTTTGAATAGTAACCACGCACGCCGAACTTGGTCTTTCTCAGTTGCAAATTGGCTTCAATTCCCACTGATAGTCTCTTTTGCTCGGAGGAAGTACGGATGCGAGCTTCCAAAGAGACGTCGGACAGCTAGCAACCGAATAAAGTTGAAAATCTCTCAAATTTAATAGGAGGAAAGGTATCCGTCAAAGCTTGCCTTTATATCTTTGATGCCAGAGATGTCATTCCACTCGTCGTCCTTGAGGCGAAGCTGCAGAAGCCAAGAGTTGAACTTTTTGCGGAGACAGCACTCAACTTGCAGAGGAACAACACTGCCAGGGACACTGAGATCCAGCTTGCCGAAGAAGCCATAGCCGAATTGCCAGCTGCTTTCGGTTTTGACAAGACTGTGTGTTTTATATCCACTCAGTTCGACGCCGATTTCTCGAAATGTCAGGATGTCCAGCACGTTGACCGAGACATGCTCCAAGGAGCCACGAAGCTGGAAGGAAGGGAGACAGAAAGGCTTCGCATAGTCACGACTCTCACTCAGCCAGGCACTGAAGCGAATTGCGGGTTTTCCTTGCTGGAAGAAATCCTGAAGGAAGTCCGAGACTGGTTGCAAGGCTCCTCGAAAGACAAGGTCAGTCTCGAAGTAGAGCCCGTTCATCCGGCTGAAGGCTCCATCCAACATGACCTCCTCTTGAAAGCCGAGGATAGGATCTTCAAGTACAATCATGTCCCATTCGCTGCCTTTGAGCGAGGGCATGAAGGTGCCAAGCGAGAGGGATCCATCTGGTGCAATCTTGATCTCCTCATTGTACGGGCGTAGAACGCTGCTAACGTGCTCGTACACATAGATCTTTGATGGAATGAGGCCGAAAAGCTTCATGTCTCCCACAAAAGCGGAATTGGACAAACTCTCCTGACCAACTGGAGTGTCTGCGACAGTCGAATCCAGGGCCGCATTTTTCTGGAATGGATCGGTGTCCTTGGGCAAAGGCGAAGGATCAGGGGGTGGGCAGTCCGTATGGCGATAACCCACTACCATGGGTCCTTGGCGAAGTAACCGCTCTCTATCCCCTACCTCGCTTCAGTCCACCTCAAGGCAGTGGCTGTGCTCGCCAAATCCTCCATAACTTGATGACGGTTGAGCAGGGGGATGAGCCCATTTTGCCGCACCGATCCAAAGATAGCCTAGATCCCTGCGTCTATAGGCAGATTGATTGGATGTGATATGCCAAGATGGTTGCATTTCAGCCTTGTATATGGGTCGGCATGGTGAGGAAGCGGAGCTCAGTTGGGGGCCAAAGAATGCTTCGATGTCCAAGAATAAATAACTCGGGCGCAGCGATGAAATCCTCAACCAACCCCTCACTTTCTACGTCGACAGCTGGTCAGTATGGCACCAAATCCATTGAGGCAGAGTGGCAAGAAGGAGGCTTCTACGTCTCTTCTCACCTCTGCGCGCGATACTCCCATCTCAGCTCACAATGAGGGGCTAAATGGGGCATCATTCTGGCCTGGCCACCCTCGTTCTTTGATCATTTCGTGGTCCAACTTTTCTCTGAGTTTTCTGCCTCTCGTTGCCATTCCAGTTCCATTCATCGGTAGGTGTTGCAGCATCATGCTGACAGATTGACCTGCTAATCCGATATTGAAGTTCTCGCTGTTTACATATACCAATTGAACAACAAGCCCATCTCGTCGCATGGAGAGGATGTCCGTGACGCTATGGGCGTAGCATCTACAGTATGGCCCATAGCCTTCGCTGCGGTTATCGGTGCGCTTGTTCGAACTGTAGCTCTATTCAAAGCTGAGAGAGGAACAAGTCTCGGTGTCAGTTCCTTCATTCGTCTAGACCCAGTGGTCTTCAGCCACTTGCTAACCGACCTCAGACTCTCGAGGTTCTTTTGGGCAGCCAAACCCTCACAAACACTCTCAAGAGCCCATTCCTTATCCGGCTTGTTTCTCCCTGGACCTTTTTCCTGATCATACTATGGAGTATTAGCCCGCTTGGTGGCCAGGCTGTTCTTCGCACCATCTATACTGCATCACACGCCGAAAGTCAGAAATACGATTTAATGTACAGCCCTGCGGCAACTGTTGGGCCACCGCTCAACTACGGTCTTTGGGAGAGTGCATCGACCAGAAGCACGACTCTTGGTAAGATCGTTCCCATGTTCGGCGCCGCCCTCTCTGCCCCAAGCGCTCTTGGCCAGGCTGCCAATGGCTCCAGCCCAAACTTCGACGCCGTCATAGAAAGACTTGGAGGTGCAGTGGTAGCAAGCGCCGGTGCGAGGGCGGATCTCTGGGGCAATGTGCGCGTGCCTGAGATTACTTCTTTGCCGGGATACCGCTCAAATGACCCGCATAACTGGATCGACGTCCCTACTGACCAACTAGTGGATTATGAGTCTCTTGTGGGCGTTCCCCTCCGAGGCATGCCTACCGAATCACCTGGAAACTTGACACTCGACCTGTCAGCCGCATATCTGGCACTTGAGGTGAGGCCCTGCAGTTCTGCGACACTTTGATAGTGTGCTAACTAGTATTTCCAGTGCTCCCAGTGGTTTAATACAACGAAGTGGTTGTTGGACACCCGAGACGGCCTGTGGACTCACAGATTCTCAAACTCGAGCATTCTGTGGGAAGACGATGTTGGCTTCGGAGGCGGTAGCCCGAAGGTCTTTATGGATATCCCGGGCCCCAACGGTGGCTTCAACTTCTCGTCCAAGAGTATTACTAGCAAAGGAAACATCACCCGGGGCACCTTGGTATTTGGGAGCGCCAAGGACTCGACTATCTGTGACATCAGTCATGTATACGTCGACGTCCGCGTTGAGTGCGAACGATCGCAAGGACTTGGGACTATGGCCTGCCTTGCGACCCAGGTGCGCCGTTCGCCCGGGTATCCAATTCCAATGCTCGATACAGGCTTGACTGCGCTCAATGGAACGGGTCCTGCTACGATCATTGCCGCCCTCCCATGGCTTACACCCTCTTACCACACCAGGTACAAGTCTCCTTTTGAGAACTATCTCGCCGACCCGGCCCAAGGTATTGAAGCGGGAGAGGTAGACAACGGCGTCCAGGATGAGTATACCAGCCTTTCCCTTGAGGTTTTTGCTCAACGTCTGGCCCTGATCATAAACACGGCCTTGCGCGTCTCTTATTACAGTCCTGCTGTATTGGGCTTTAGCAAGGTAAACCTAACAGCCGTTGCGGCTATGGCAACAACTCCTCATTACTCCTACACATACGGCAATGCGACCGGCGAATTCATTACTACTGAGAGGAGATACTGGATCCAGAGGGGTTGGATGGCCATGTACATGGTCTCTCTTATCTTGATGATCCTAGCTATAGCTGTCGTCCTCGCGCTCAGACTAACCATCCGAGCCCCTGACTTTCTTACCAATGTTTCGGCCTTGACGAGGGACTCTGCATATATTAATGTGCCGCCGGGAGGGAGCACTCTGGGTGGCGAGGAGCGAGCGCGCTTGCTCAAATACAGACGGTTGAGGATTAGAGATGTACAGCCAGAGCAAGAATTTGGGTATGCTGCGCTAGCAGATGATGCTGGGTACGAGCCAAAGAAGGGGCTCAAGTCAGATGGTCGAGTATACGCATAACCTCACACAAAAAAGCAATCTTTCTCGATAGAATGAGCCCATAATTACTCGACCCAAATCCCCCTCCTATCTAGGTACTATAGTTCTCACCTTACAGCTGGTCCTGCTTTTCAGACATAATCTTTGCATCCATCTCTCGCATGACATCTTCTCCGTCAAAAAGAGTCGCAACCTCCTCCAAGCTCAGCCGGCGTGTCTCAGGGTAAGCGAAATAAACCACGAAGAACCAGACGACGAGCAGACATGCAAACACGATGTAGTACTTCCATCCAATAGCTTCGAGGGCAATCGGATTAGCGAATCCGTTAAAGACGGAGCTGGCGAATTGAGAGACGTTGAAGATAGTGAGTCCCTTGGCGCGGAGGGTATAGGGAAGAACCTCCAGGAGGTAGGCCATAGGGACAGGGTTCATGCCAATATTGTAGAATAGGAAGAAGACAAAGATCATGGTGACCACTCCAATGCCCAGGCCTTTGTTTTGGAAGTTCTGCTGCTCGTTCTTGGCCGAAATGGCTGTCCAAATGATAAAGGCCAGCGTCATTCCAGCAAGTGAGAAGAGGAACATGCCACGACGGCCGAAGCGGTCCACGAAAAAGGCCGACGTGATGGCGACCAGGTAGTTGAAGATCTGAAGGACGCCATTGATGATGTTTTGGGTTTCGGGATCGGTGATGCCAACGGACTTGAGGACTTGGACGAGGTAGACAGATACGAGGCCGTTGCCGCACCACTGGATGATGAAACCAACAGAGATGCAAATGAACAGGCGACGGCGATTTCCATCTTTGGTCATGTTAGCGAAGTGTACACATCCAAGGACAAATAGACATACTGGTCTTCAAGAAGTCCATATAGGAAGCAGTATTCTGAAGCTTCTCGTTCTGAATCGCAATCGTAATCTCGTTCATCTCAGCAAGGACCAGTGCATTAGGCTCCTCCGAGCCAGCATGGTATCTGCTGAGAATTCTCTGTGCCTCTTGGGGTCGGTCGTGCGCAACGAGCCATCGGGGGCTTTCTGGAACAAAGTAGATGCAAGCCACTTGAATCAAAGACGGTGCAGCTTGGAGGATGCAGGGAATTCTCCAGCTCCAGCTGTTGGGGATCTTGAAGGTTCCGTAGGTAACCCACGCAGCGACGATGGAACCTAGATACTAATATCCAGTTAGTCTTACTTCTCGCGTCTCTGAGGGTGTGGATCCTTACCCATGATGTATTGTAGATGGCCGTGATGATCGGACGATGGGATGGATATGCCAGTTCGCCAATCATTGGCGCAGCAGCAACAGCAATGAAACTGCTACCAAAGCCAACGAGACCACGGCCTCCAAGAAAAGTGCCCATGCTGCTGCCGCCACCCTGGATACCTGCGCCAGCGATGATGATGAGAGATCCGATCAATATTCCATGACGGCGGCCGAGTCGATCGGCAAGCATTGGGGCAAATGGCAGAGCAGCGATACCGCCAATGACTTGGATGGTTGATACGATTCCGAGGACGCTTCCGAAGGGGTGGTCAAAGTCTGGAGGAGGAGAGTCAGCATAATGTGGCACGACTTGCGTAACATAGACAAGCCTTCATTCCAGGAGGGCAGACTCTGCATTCCGTTCAATAAACTGCCGTCAAATCCTGTTTTAAGAGTTAGATGTAGAACGGGTGCTGTCGGTTGAGGTTAACAAACCAGAGACGTAAGATGTCAGAAGGGGGACGAGGAGAAGGGCGTTCAGTTTCAGAAGATGAGGAACCCTATACCAAGGTTTCCCATAGTCAGGAATAAGGTCGGCGATCTTGGGAGGCGCAGCATCCTCGACCATGGTGTCAGATGCCGTATGGTGTTCGTGTTCCTCGAGTTTGGCCATGGCGTGTCCAATGGGCAAACAAAGTCCGAGAGTAGTGGAAGATGATGGAATTGATCAAAAATAAGAGTGTTGATCTTGCTCTCTGTGAGAGATGAGCCGTTTTGAAGCCAAGAGGAAACCTCGAGTCCTTATATGCTCAATGCCGAGGGGTAACCGACGAGAGATCATGAGGCTGTCACCAACCGAGCCTAGACCAACAAGAAAATCTGGGGCCCCAGCTCATGACCACACTAATCCCCAGATGATATGATTTTCCGGGACAGACGACACCAAGCGAGGATAAACTATTCCGAAAATACATGAGCGAGAAAATCTTGAAAGGTCACGGATGGACGCCAGACAAGCTTTGACAGCGTCTCCCGCGGGGTTTCTGTGTTTCGCCGCGGCGTAATACTAGTACAATCGCTTCCTAAGTCGTGTATGTTTGTCTTATTGGTTGGAAATAATGCTACCGGGGTAATTGGGGGTCTTCTTGGGATTTCTCCCCGCAGGAATTGAGGGGCGAGCTATGTGGGCCAAGGCCCAAGACCCCTGAACGGATCATGGCCGGATGAGGAGATGAAGCGATCATGACAGCCATCCCGGGCCTTTCGGCAGACGAGAGGTGTCAAATCCCGGTATGCGGGCCATTATAACAAGCTAACTGCAGGGCAGCTAACCGAAGCATTACCTCCTCATTCTCTCGTCACCACTTCTGCAGGGGCATCCGATTTTTGAGCCTTGAATCTTTCATTCTTCAATACTCACCGAGCATGTTTCTCATCAATGTCGAGAATGCCATAGAGCAGCTGACTTTGGAGGAGAAAGTCAAGCTTCTCGCTGGGCAAGATACGTGGGGCACCTGGGCGAATGATCGTGTCGGCATTCCCCGAATCACGGTACGTGCGCTTTTACGAACCTCGCCTTGAAATGACATGATACTAACTACTGGGCCTATTGGGTAGACATCCGATGGACCTCATGGCGTTCGCGGTACGAGTTTCTTCAACGGCCCTCGTGGCATGCTACTCCCCTCTGCGACGGCCATGGGAGCGACATTCGACCCCGAATTAATACACGCAGCTGGAGAGCTCCTAGCGGCCGAGGCAAAAGAGAAGAAATGCCATGTCTTGCTAGCTCCAACAGTTTGTATCCAACGTTCTCCTCTTCTCGGTCGTGGATTCGAAGCTTTCGCAGAAGATCCATGGCTTAGCGGAACCATAGCGTCTGCATACGTCAATGGTGTCCAAAGCCATGGCGTAGCTTGCTCGATCAAACATTTCGCCGCGCACGATCAGTCAAGCATGGCGGTAGAGGACGATGTTCGAGCGTCAGAGCGGACTCTACGTGAGATGCATCTCCTGCCGTTCCAGCTAGCCGTCAAGAATGCGAGCCCATGGGCTTTCATGATGGCGTATAACAAGATCAATGGCGTCCACGCCACTGAGAATTCTTGGCTGATCAATCAGGTCCTACGACAGGACTGGGGTTGGGATGGACTAGTTATGAGCGATTGGTTTGGCACTTATAGTACCTCCGAGTCTCTCAACGCCGGTATGGACCTGGAAATGCCAGGGCCGTCAAGGTGGAGAGGCGACTTGCTCAGTTGGGCCGTCATGAGCAACAAGGTCAAGAAGCCGACGGTCGACGCCAGCGTGCGAAACCTTCTTAAACTCATCAACAAGGTCCAGCCTTGGAAGGATGACGCTCTGAAAGAAGTCGGAGATACTCAGCACAAGCGAGATCTATGCAGAAAGGTTGCCAATGAGGCGATAGTTCTCTTGAAGAACGAGCACGAGGTTCTTCCATTGAATCCCAACAAGAGGCAGACTTATGGCTTGATCGGTCCAGCTGTGGAAAACCCAGCCATCAGTGGAGGCGGCTCTGCTGACCTGACGCCGCACTACGTGAGTAGACCTTTGGAGGCCATTATCGATGTTGTAGGATCAGAGAATGTCAAGGCTGCAATCGGATGCCAAGGCAAGTACCATTACAACACCTCCGTTAACAGTCAACTGACTGAAAGTAGCCCACCTCTTTACTCCTCAGTTGTCGAAGGACATTTCCGTACCCAACAGCCCCGAGCCCGGATACCTTGTCTCCTGGTACAAGGAAGACCCCATACTTAACCCAGCGGCCGAGCCTGTTGCCTCGGTCACCACTGTTCAGGCCCAGATGTACTTTGCCGACAATCTGCCAGAAGCAGTACCAAAGACGTACTGGCTCCAAGCAAAGACCATTTACACTGCGCCAAAATCCTGCACAATTGAACTTGGCCTTTGCGTCCTCGGCAAGGGCAAGTTATTCGTCGACGGCCAAGAAAAAGTCGACCTTTATACCAGTCAGCCTGAAAAGACTCTGCAAACCCCCATGTTCGACCAAGCTAGCATGGAAGTCACTGCTGAGATTGAGGTACAGCAAGGGAAGCAGTACGAGATTCTAGTCTATCTCAAGAATGAAGCTGCTGTTGCAGGCGTGGGTGCGCTCAACTGCGGCGGATTGAGAATTGGTTGCTGCGAAAAAGTCGACCCTGCTTCTGCTCTTGCGGAGGCTGTCAAGCTAGCTTCTGAGGTCGATGTGCCTATTGTTATCGCCGGACTAAACAGCGATTTTGAGAGCGAGGCTCTTGATCGCAAGTCGCTTGATTTGCCTCCAGCTGTTGACAAGCTCATTGCAGCAGTTGTCAAGGCAAACAAAAACACGGTAAGTCTTCTTCATCAACATCCCTTGCTAAACTTCTAGCTAACTGTAACTAGGTTGTTGTAACCCAATCAGGCTGCCCAATCCTCATGCCATGGCTCGATGACACCCCAACACTCGTTCACGCTTGGTTTGGTGGCCAAGAGACAGGCAACGCCATTGCCGACGTGCTCTTCGGCAAAACCAACCCCAGTGGGCGACTTTCTCTCACATTCCCCAAGAGGCTCGAAGATACGCCTGCGTTCTTGACCTTTGGCAAGGGTGAAAGAGAGATTCACTATGGAGAAGGTGTTTTCGTAGGTTATCGCTACTACGAAAAGCTATGGAACCCTCCACTATTTTACTTTGGGTTTGGTCTCTCTTACAGCCAGTTTGAGTATTCAAACCTGCAAGCACCAGAAAAGGTCAACTTGTTTGAAGCAGGCTCCTTCGATGTGTCGGTTGACGTCACCAACACCAGCAGCCGCGGTGGACACGAAGTTGTTCAACTCTACGTAGCTGACAAGACCAGCACAGCCCCAAGGCCACTCAAGGAACTCAAGGCATTCAAAAAGGTTTGGATAGACGCCGGCAAGTCCCAAAAGGTGACGATTTCCTTGGACAAATACGCCTTGTCTTTCTGGAGCGAGGTGGAATGCAAGTGGTTGGCAGAGGCGGGAGTGTTTGAGTTTATTATTGCCAGAAGCTCGGATCCGAAGGATGGATTGCTTCGTGAAGAGATTGAATTGGTCAAGAACTTTACGTGGAATGGCCTTTAGTACTTGGTTGAGCGTATACGCCATAGTTAGACAATCTGAAAATGATCCTGATTTTATCTCCACTTCCCAGCTTTGTCATGACAGGCTGGATGAACAACTAGAAATACTGACATACGGAAGTGCATGGTCGTATGCAACTGTACAATGTGCGTGCCCTTCCTCAGAATGGTGCCTGGTCACCTGTCATGCCATCACTCGCGCCAGGGCTTAGGATTGCCATATCCGGCCAAGACCTCCGCTCCATATTTTTAGCTCATATTTCTCCTCGGGGGATTTGAGGGGATTTCTCCGTCTTCTTCGTCTCCCCGTTCGCGTTCACCAACTACCGACTTCAAGATGCCGCCCAGGGCTTGTGATGCTTGCAAGCGACGCAAGGTCAAATGCAACGGAACGCAACCATGCGGAACATGTTGTGTTTCCAATATCGCCTGCCAGTATACCATTGTGCCGAGAAAACGAGGGCCCAAAGTTGCGCGCCTACCCGAGAGGTTTGAACATCCGTCACGACAAATGGTCAATGAAGGTGGTATTCGGAGTCATCTTTTCCGAGAGGATCACAGTCAAGGCCAGCCTAGTACGCCATCAACCACAGATCTTCAATCGGGATACAGTCCTCGAGAATGGCCCTCACCAGGCGTTGCTGTCTTTTCACCGGGCTCTGACGCCAGCAACGTATCGCAACCATTTGGGTCCAATCCACAGATGATCTGGGAGATGCTTGTTAGCAGAGTCAATTCCGTTCTATCATCAGTCTCCATGCTCGACGTTGTGGACTCTTGCATCGACATCTACATGCAATATGGCTTCCCATGCTGCCCGATTGTTCACGAGAAGAGCCTTCGGGAATCCAATGTGGAACTCTTCTCAGCACAGTCCAGTTCATCCGTGTTTAGGACTGGCAATGAGCAGCAACTTGTCTGTTGCATGAGGGCTTTTGCTAGCTTAACAGCGGTATGTGCAGCTGTTTCCGCCATGATGCCTCAAACGCTACTCCCATATCGCCACTTGGTAGTCCAGCCATTTCTACGGGCATCGAGAGATATGCTCTATATTTACGAAGACTACGATTTGGAGCATCCCGACTCAAGCTCACTGATTATAAGAATGTTTCACTCGACCGCTCTTCAGCATACCACAGGGAAGACAGGAGCAGCGTGGAGCATCTCTAGCCAGGCTGCACTCCTTGCACAACGCATGCGCCTCTACGATGAGCGAGACGTCAGGAGAAGCGACCCCATCGAGACACAACTACTGCGTTTTCGGTTCTGGCATCTCTACGTATCGGACCAAGCGGCTTCTTTGATGCGCAATAGGGTTTTTGTGCTGCAAAAATCCCTCTTTGATGGGGAAATGACCCTGGATCCATTTGGAGAAGGAGGACCAGGATTACTTGACAAGACTCAACCCAGGTATCAAGGCCCGTTTGAGGATCGCGTGTTCTCGGGCTATCACTTGACGCGACGTCTTTGGGCATCGGCGGCTGGATTGATGGCTTCAATGCGCAAGTACGCTCGTCAAGAAACCCATTACGAGCCAGATGCGAAAAGACAAAAGAAGATAAAAATGACAGGACAGTTCTTGGAATTCACGAGCAAGGTCGATGAGCTCCCTCCATGGCTTGAATCCCCCGACACATTCGACTTTTCTCAAGACAAAGACGTTCTTGCGTTCCAGAGGACTTTTTTCTCGGTCCAGCGCAGCAACCTCATGTTGGGGCTTCATTGCTTCCACCTTGTCCTTCTCCAGCAGGCTATTGAGTATGGGTTGTCCGAGATCATGGGCCTACATGATCAAGACCTCACGCTAGCCATGAAAAAGACGGAGATTATCCACGAGTTTCTCGTCGTGGTGAACAGGGTCCCTCTCCTCTGCCTTCGGGTTCAAGGAGAGCCAACCGTGAGTATCAATCTTGCAGCAATTTTCCACCCAAAATACTTATGCTCGTGGTCTAGGTCGAACGGTTTCGAAGGGTTGGAAGTGCTCTCCTTGAAGTGATTCAGAATGTCGACAATGAGACAATCAGGACGCGATCAAGGTCGTACTTGACGCAGCTCCTTGATACGCTGTCGAGACTGGATTCCAAAGCTTCAGATGAGCTCAACAGCGAGCAATTGATATAGCGTTGGCTGTCTAAAAAAAGAATTAATGGTGTGTAGTCTTGTTAGTGAATGGGGAAAAACGGGCTTGAACAACCAATAACGAACGATATTTCCTTGCTTGCCGCTGGCCCGATGCGGCCTAGTGGGACCTTGGCTATAAAGGTCGGCAGTGCTGCCTTAGAACTGCACCACGTCATTGCTGGATGGCTAAGTTCCAAACTTGCTGAGCTCCCTTTGCCAAGACACGCCTAGCTTTGATGATCACGACAAAGCATCTCTACCGTCCCGAATCTCGGCTCTATAGAGCTCATAATGCCCACAAGAGAAGAATGGATCCTATCGCAAGTCGCGCCCACCAAAGAGGAGCTGTATGCAGGCGACGGCTGCCACCTGGACGAAGCGATATGCCTAATCGACTACCTCAACAACAACATCACGGCCCAAGAAGCTGCAACCGCCATAACCAAACCAGTTCTACAAGAAGATGATCCATAAGACCAGCTCTACCGTTTGATGGCCCTCCTCTGCGAGGCCCTCGTTGAGCTTGCTGCCGACCGCGACAAATTCTATCATCTGCTCTTTGCCATTCAAGCGCTTCCACCTGAAGCAGGCATCAACTGGGTGGATCTTCCAGGTTTTGCATCCATGTGGACCGATCTGCTTAGGCTTGGTGTTTATGGAACAGATACCCGGGAGGAGGAATCGCTCTCTGGTGACAGGAAAACAGAGCTACGCCAGCGCTTTGAAGCTGTTGGAACAGTCGAGGCAGAGCTATACTTGCGCGATCTTGGAGGGGTATCAGATGTTTGGGCTTACGAGGTTATAAACCAGGTATGCTCTGGGCGCCCCGGGCTAGATATCGTCATCACTGGGATTCACGCGTGGCTTAAGGTCGCCGGCTCCAAGTTGATAGCGGATATGAAGCCAGAACATATTCAAACGTTTTCAAGAAGCCGTAGGAGAAATTTCGCCAGGAAGCATGTTGTGGTAGACACGATGGCTGGTTTTTGGGACCATTGGAGGAGCACGTTCATGCAGCTGAGCGACGATGAGGAGTATCTTTCAGCAGAATCTAGGAGGCTTGCGGTAGAGTGTCATGATCTGATGCAAAGAAGAACTTGATTATTGCCAAGCCCACAGTAAATAATAGCTCAGAGACCACTTGAGTATGGCCAGTAGGAAAAATGTGAAAGTGTACACGGCACTTGACAAACAAATGAGGCCAAGGGAAACGCGCCAGTTGCAAGCCCACACCAAGCCACAGTAGATAGGCACGAAATAACTCAGAAGAGGCTCAAAAATACCAAAATTGATTTATGTCGTCAGCCCACGCTGTAGCCTTGCCAGTCCAAACCGAGCGGCTTGACAGAGGGCTTTAGGATCTCTACGGATGGTTTTCTCCATAAGAGTGAGGCCCTCAAGGGAAGATATGCCTGAATTCTGATTGAAAGAGGAGCTCTGGGCCGCACTGGACTGAAAATGAGGCATGGAGGAGGCTGTGAATCCTAGTTATAGCTAATCCTATATAAATGAGCGTATCAAATAAGATAAACTAAACTAAGATAAGAAGGCTACATCGCAGCTCAGAAAGAATAGAGGTAATAGCCTGAGGAGAAATTAAGCAATATATAGATTAAATCCCTACTTTACAATAAGAACATCCCCGCTGACCTCCTTCGCATAACCTGTCTTGATTTTAACATACGAAAATTGTAGAGAATTTAGCACTTGGAGAGTATTTCTCCTCCCACGGCAGCGGTCTTTCTGATCCTCGACTAGACTCATCCTGGCTAACGCTGCTGCGGTCGGATGCGCTGTTAGCTGAGGCTTTTTCCTTACTGCGCCCGGAGTGAGCCCTGCTGCTGTTCGGCTCATGCCTGCTATCACTCTCGAGTTCCTCGTCACTATCCTCAAGCGCCGCCACGTCTTCATCTTCAGTTCCATCACTACCAGAAGATGATTCTTGGGTAAAATCAGATGTGCTGGTGGATTCAAATGAATCATTAGAAGAAAAGTCCCTAGAGTCCATCAAATGAATTAGCGTTAAATCCATATCGTTAGATAGTCCGATCCTCCGGTAGACGTTTGGTCTGTCAGTTGGCGTGATAACTATAGCCATGAGGCCAAGAAGTGGCAGAAGATAGATTTTCGGCTCGGGACCAGATGTGTACTCGCTTGGATCGAAACTCGGGTCGTCTGCCGTGAAGTCCACCTTAACTTTGTCGCCAGGCTGGGGATCTTGCAATTGCCAATATGGCATACCCTCTCTCCATTCTTCGCTGCCGCATTCATACTTCAAGGCCAGCAACTGGCCGCGGATTTTGAGCAAGCAAGGGTTGGTAATGCTGGTGGAGCCGGGATACATGGAGTGTTCGTCTTCGTCTGCGACCGTCACGGATGCCTCGAGAGCTTGGTGATCGTCTTGACTCATCCTCCACATCTTCAGCTTGAGATAGATGCCAAGCTGCTCCAGATAGCCATCCATGCTTGCCCAGGACCATGATGGCCCTCTTCCAGGGACAAGACGGTTGTCGTAGGAGGAATCATATGGGTATTCGGTAGAGGAAGACTCAACTGCGAAGTCAAATCTAGGTCGGCGCCACATCAGACCGTAAGCAAGATCAGATTGCCAGAGACCATGCAAACAATCGGATTTGATCCACGTTTTGAATCTCTGAGTGATTCCCTCGATAGCAGGTAACTTGTCGGTCGGCTCTGTAAGCAGGCGAGCTGAGTAGTCGAGAAGCATCTTGTACCAGAGTATCAAAGCTTGGGTTGGCTGCGCGCTTGGTGGAAGCAGAAGAGGGAGGTCGTACAAAAAGTCGACAGAGACGCGCTCATCGGAATCAATCCCATCACAATCGAAAAAGTCGGAAGCAAACCTATGAGCCGCGCACTCCTGGGTCTCCCTGCACAGCCAATAGTAATCAAATTTGGAACAGTAAAGAATGCGATGGGAGAGTAGTCGCTCCTGGAGGGTCCAACCGCGACTTTGGAGAGGCTCATTCAGCATGTTCCAATTAGCGGCATCGGAAGGTTGTGGAATGAGCCTCATTTCATCTTCATCATCTGTAATTTTGGCATGGCGTGACTCTCTGAGCTTGTGAGGGTAGCATCCATTCCTACCCAGTGCCGAGGCAGAAATGGTAAGGTATGCGTTGGCATAGACATCTTTCTGAAGAAATGATAAGCAAGATGAAGGATGGGAACAGGGGTGCCCTACCATCTTCGGCGCCTCGCGAGCCCAATCTTCAACATCGTCCTGTATTATACAGAGGGAATCAACCCATATATACGATACTCCAATGGCATATGTTATTCGAGCAGCCTGCCATATTGTCTCGCAAAGCCCACCAGCAGGGATGTCGTCTTGAAAATCGCTGTGGCTTCCAAGGGTCGTTTTCAGTAAATCGGATCCCCCCAGCAGTAACTGAGGGCAGTGTATGGTTGGCTGCTCTCATAAGGCTGACAAATTCGCAAGCGCAGCTGACCACCAACCACTCTGAGATGAATCATTCGAGACGGACGTGTTGCCTCAGTACCAATAGAATCTCGAGCTTCTCTCATAGCTACGCATCCCTCATGGTCGTCATCACAGGTTTGCAGCCATGAAAAAAGAGTGGATCTCATTGATGGAGCTGTATTTTCTCGCCCAGTGTTCCCCGCGGGAAAGGAGCTGCTTGGGTTCCTGGGTGAAGCTATACAGAGGTCGACGGTGGCGCCTTGCAGCCTCTCCAGTTGGGAATCGGCGGATACTCTCCGAGATGAATTCGTATCGGTGTCGATGCTTTCAGAGACAACTAAATCTAGGTATCCCAATTCAATTGACTCATGTGCAGATCTGCTACTGGATCGAGTCGAACCTCCTTCTCCGCTGCTGTTATCGCTTTCGTGGCCACGGTAGGGCTGAGCATCGGAATCGGTAGGAAGGTTATCGTTTGGTAGCCTCGCAAATACATAGTAACCTTCACCCTCCTCTCCAACAAAGGAGTCATAAAAGTGACTGTTCAGGTGTATGGTGGAATCGGGTGGAGGTACAGCAGATGGCGTTGCAACAGGAGGAAACAGCCGCGATAGGTGGGTAGAGTCGTCGATGGCCCGACACAGAGCACAAACGGCAGCGTCGCGGCAGATCTCTGCGTAAGTCTTCCGGAACGTGTAGCCATCGAGGTTATTGTTGTAGATTTTGATTAACTCGTGGGACGCCGACTCTTTGCATTCTGTGCACAGATCGGTAGGAAGAACATTTGCATTGTGCAAGAAAAAGGCGTGCTCAAGGTCAGGCCGAGAGTACCAGGCGCAGAATTCATCGTCGACGGTGTCCTTGCGAGGGGACAGCTCCATCTTCGAGGCAGCCTCGCGAGGGTGGTTGAGTGAGATAAGAGATGTCTCAGGTTAAACCTGAGTTGAGGGATATTATTGCCGTTCTCATTATGGTGCCTCAGCAAGCAGTGGTGTATCTCTTGAGTGGAGGGACGATTGCGCCTCAAGCAGGACGTTTGCTGATCTGCCTTACCCCGCTTTTGCAGCCTCATTTTAAAATGCCTGATCATGAACCGTCGTAGACCTAACTCCGAGCCTTCATCCTTAGACTTACGTTAATGCTACCCATGAGGACAGCAGCGTGTCTGTTGAGGATGGACTACCACCCTACCAATCATGCAGCAGCGGCCCAAGGGTAGAGAGCTTCGCAGAAAATTAGACAACATTGGGAAGGAAGAAGCTGAGGCCGTCACTGCACAATCACTCTGGAATCATGGGTATGACGGCCTCAGACACGAGAATGAGCAACTAGTAGACAAATATGAAGAGCTGCTCTCGCTGGAACTGCCACCGAACATAATAAACTGCTGCTCTCTTTTTTGTCTTCCCTCTTTTCGCCGCTGGTAATCCCCGCTTAGGCACATAAAGATCGAACGAGACGAACGGCCAGATCGATAACACGGACCTCGAGCACCCCCGATGACCTTTTAACCCCTCGGCAGCCAAGCAGCTGAGCTGCTAAGCCGGATCGGCTAGCTGGGGCCGCCGTAGTGATCGACCTGTCGAGAGGAATGAGGGTTTTCTGACATTTGGTAAGCAGACTCAGGCCAGGCCGGGTTGAGAATACCCGGTCAGCAAACTGCCAAGAATCGTAAAACTCGCTCCAATTGAAGAGTGTATCCTAGTAGCCGTAGGGTTGCCTGCCTGCAAGGCATCCCTGGCACGCCGTATATATAGATACCTACGCAGCCCTCCCCAAACATTTGCTCACATTTCGAAGGGCACGTTGTAAGCTTCGTTGCAAGTATGCTTCCGATTCCTTGACTTTTTAGAACTCTTCGTAATTGGATAGCATAGTAAGATGAGACTCCATAGTCATGGTTGATCTAGGCGAGACCCAACCTCAGTGTGGTTCACGGGACTAGCCCTAACAGTTATGTTTACCTCAACTATGCCAACTACAGGGATGAAAATCGAAAGATTCTCGTGGCTCCATGGTATTAAACGAGAGGCCTCATCTCGACCTTTACTTTCAGAGTCTGGACCAGCGATCGCTTATCTCGGCCGAGACTATTGCTTCGGCCCGCTCACTAGTTCCCTTGCTAAGCGCCAGACTATTTCTCGGGATTGTCCGTCTTGTCGATCTTTTCCTCTTTTTCGGTTGCGGATGACCAGCTGAGATGTTAAGCGGGCTGTTCTATTTTGTCTAGAAGTTCATCCTCTCTCTATAAAGTCGTCTTTCTAGTCCTCAATGTACAATCATAAACATCCTTCCCAGGCACTTTCTCTTCATCTTCTAAACCTTTGTCACCCAAAACACTACCAACATGCCCCGCGGAAGAATCAGTCAGATCCTCAAGCTTAGCAAGATTGAGGAGGGTCTGAAGGTGTTCGTCACCGACGTCCGTTTCACGGTTCCTGAGGGAAACAACCAATGGTCGCCCAGCCTCAGTACCCCTAAGTGCATCTTTCACACTAAAATGGCGGTAAAACACCTCAGTCCTATCTTCAGGTAGACATGTTGCTAACGGGCTATTTCTAGGATGAGGAGAAGAAAAATGCACTGCCAATCGAAGTCTCTCAGGCATTCCGCGAAGGGTACATCGGAGAGGTCTGCTTGACTTCGACCAGCGTCTTTGATTCCGGTATTGGCCCTACGGTGGAAATTGATATTGCCGTTCTTGGGGAAGTTTCGATAAAGGGCAAGTCCAGACCGGTAGGCCAGAAGGGCAGCATCACCGTCTCAAGCTCCGAATGGGGCGGCTGGATGTCTCTCTGGGGCAACGCCGACACCGTCATGGTCGCCTACAACCTCATCGACTCTGGCACGGTACTCAAGAACTTTGACATTCCCGTCTCTGGGCACACAAAGCCTCTCCATCTTGGATTGGAGGTGGACGAGAAGAAAGAAGTCCTCGCTCTGAAGCTGGATATTGAGTCAAACTGGATCTTTGACGGAGTGAACTTGTTGCTTGGAGGTGTCTACTACGCTCACGATGTGACATATGGGTATGTGTTTGGTGCTCTTGGAGGATGGCCAGCTGCTGTTAGCTATGTTGGGGGAGACGGGCTTCGAAATTTGATTTTCCCTAAATGAGCTGCTGAAGCTCAAGTTCCGGTTAATAGTAGGCATGGATGCGGCGTTGGTTGGTTATTATGGAGCATGTTTCCTTCGAGTTAGTTGAAGATGATGAGCAGCGCATGAGGATAATAAAGTTGTTGAAATTTCCTTGTTAACTCCTAAGTCTTTGCCCCGTCATACCCATAGCCTCATCAAACCAGTTCACTGATACTCCAAGCCATCCTGAGGCTCGCCGACCTCTTCAGTAGAAAATCCGCAATGAAGATAAACACCATCCACATCAGTCTCGCTCTTGCCCATGACACCCCACTTCAGAGGGTGGTACGGTGCCTCCGGTTGGGGAACACCATCGGGGTGATGACAGGACGCGGCGATCGCCAAGCTACAACTCCCAACCACGGGAATTGCAGTTGGCAGTCGACGGGTAGCTGTGATGACGACGGCAGTTACCATCACCAGCGAGACGAGCATGACACAGATAATGGCGACAGGAGAGTATCCGCAGGTGGCAAAGTTCCAAGACAACTCTCGTGGCCAGTCTCCAATCGGAGGTGCGTTGTAGTCTCTAACCGGTCTGTCGGTCTCGACGGCGACGACAAAGATGCTCTGCGATAGGATCCAGTGCATCAAGATCGACAGGAGCACCAGAGGGATACTCCATCGGTATGGAAGCTGTAGGAAATATCGAGAGCGCTGTTCGCCGACGGGTTCAGAAGATACCCTCAATGCCTTTCTCTTCCAACCGAAATCGGACCACTCCTTGGCTGATAGCATACATGTGAAAAGCCCATTGTATTGGAAGTAGAGGACGGAGAAAGTGATCTGGGGAATGTTGGCCAGTAAAACACTGGTAAGGATCTCTTTGTCGGACTCGTCGCTGGAGACTTGGAGTCCGGATATGAGGGCCTTGTCGGTGATGGCACCAAAGCCCATCTCCCAGAGGGTCTTGGCGCTGTGGGAGCCGCTCAGGGCTGTGATCCCCCATGCTAGGAAGAAGATTGCTACACCGAGGGCAAGCCCGTATCTATCACAGGTGTCAGTTAAGGATTGGAGGAAGTAGATAGAGACCTACAATGAGCCGCTGATCCACCAACGGGTACGGCTTATTGCTGCCGCCCACCGCCGCTTTGTTGATACCCAGCGCGAAGGTTTGATAGACGCCCAGGCCCCTTGTGTTTTGACGTCGTGGATGGAAGCCAAACATATGTGCTTGGAGAACGGATCCGGCTTTTTGAGGAAGGAATGAATTGCATCCCCAAGAACCAGTAATGGTTCCTCTGGTGGGCTGAAAGCCATGTAGAGAAGGATAATGGCCTTGGCTGCGTTGGCTATGATGACTCCGACAGCGACAGGAATGTTGAAGTTGATGCGACAAATTTCCTCTCTCGGTTTGCTAAGACAGTATTTGACGTGGTGTTCGAATGGTCTCCAGTCATTCGCTTTCTTCTTCACATCTGGAATCTTGCCGAGGCAAGCCTGAGCATTGCAATTTATGCCCGGGCAGATCCACGAGTAAGGGGTGTTGTAGCAGCCCTTGCCCACGATAAGATCATGGCTCTGGTACCAGGTGCCAAAGATTTTGCTGCCATTTGTCTTTGGCGCTTGGTCAACGACGAGGATGACGTCGCTTCGAGAGGTCAGGAAGGCTACGCCGTAGTCGGTGATGCATTGTTCGGCCGTGATGTTGTCCCACTTTTGCTCGCGCGCGAGTTTGGTGATATTGGCTGATCTGGGGTCGTTGAATTGTTCGCCGACGCGGTAGACGTCGTAGTTCATGGTCGATAACGACGAGAAGACGACCGAGTTGTACCTGGGAACTGTTAGTGCCTGACAATGACGTAATGGCTGGAGAGACGAACAGGAGGTGGAGAGGGATCGAAGACATGGTGAGGAGAAACCATAGGATTGACCGCTTCCAGGAGACGCCGCGTAGATTGCGCACGCTGAGGATGCCGATATCCATCCACCTCTGAGCGGCGTGGGACTTGTCGACTTCGGCGCGGTTCGGCGCAGTGAGGCACTGCATGCCATAGCTGCTAGCCGCGAGAAGGATGGAGCTAAAAACGTTGATAAAGATGTGCAGAACAACGTTGAGCTTCCTAGACTCCTCGCAAGATCCCTGGAAGAGGGTTCTCCGGTTGTTGGATTGACTGTCTCTGCTGTTTTCGTCTCCCTTTTTCAGCGTGCTCGACCAGATGGTGACGCCGAGGTTGATGAGCAGCACGACGGTCGATGCGCCGGCTCCGTAAACGAGACTCAGTCTCCATCCAGAAGAGATCTCAGCCCATTTGGAGCGCTTTTTGAACTTCGGATCTTGGAGGAACGGCTGAGCCTCGATCTCGCCGTACCCTGAGGTCCTCATCGCAAAGGTGTTTAAACATGAAAATACTCAAAAGAAAAAGAACGGGGTTGGAGCTGGTATCGCGCGACACTTTGGGCGGGGACCGTGGTCCCTTTTCATCAAGTTTAGCGTTACATCAGATTCAAGAGCGGCCCGCTGATCAGCGCCAAGCGATTGGTCCGCTAAAATAGATTTGGGGGCCGTTCGAAGTCTATGTCAGCCTTATCATCCGGGTCTCCGTCATGTTTCGGAATGAGGCAAAGATGCGCTACTTTTTTGCCGTCGAAATTGGGTTTTGAAGGTTTTAATGTGCTGATTAGCGGATGAGTGGCGTAAACGTTGTAACGGCCAGTTACAGTACAGGAGCGATGGAGGCTGTGAACAGAAGATGGGTGGCACTGCAGGGATATGAATTCATCTTGGAATGGATGTGTCGATGGCTCAGATCTTGTTTAAAAATATCGATCGTTTGTGGCTGTGCTGCCGGACCTTGTATCACCATCGGCCTTTGCCTCTCTTGTGCACCACCAACGTCCCCGTCACTGCTGCGTTACATAGACGTTTCACCATGCTGCCGTGTTTCTATAGACAGGCATCAGAGGGACAGTGTCAGCACCAGTTGCATCACCTAGGGCAGTGTCCCCCTCATCACTTGGGGCAATATCCTCCTCATCACCTGGCGCAGTGTTCCCCTCGTCATCATTCTCGGTTTCGCTTGGCCGCTTCACCACCATGAATGAGCGTGAGAGCCGATAGAGGAATCCCTTCTCAATGCCAACTGTGTGAGAGACAATTAGTACAGCAACAAAAACCAGTAACCCTTGGGGTCGAACTCACATAGGATCAAGTACAAGTACTTTGATAACACCGGCGCCCATATCAGTACCGCGATCACTTGACCAACACCCCACTCATCTGCACCAACTTTCTTCTGCAGGCCTCTAAGGGAAAACAGACTGAAGGAAAGAAAGCCAATGATATAAGCATCAAGGAGAAAGAAGATCATGTTAATTGAGTCAGCAATCACATCAATTACCACCGTATATATGGCTCGCTGTCTTCGAGTAAGGCGTTGATGCATCTGGTCTACCCAAATTGTCTTGGGCAGTACCTCGATAAGCACGAACAGCCAGACAGTAACAACTGCAGCGACACAAAAGTAAATGATTTCAGGTCCGAGTAAGTTCGAGATACGTCCCGAGGACTGCAAACAAAATGATCGAAGTGAGGTGTTACCACCGCACTCCGAGATATTGTTTAATCCTTCAAACAATTCATGTGTCTTGTCGTCACTTGGACCAACACTAGTAGCAACCGTTGCAGTGGCAAGTACCAGAGCAATGGTAGATAGTACCGCGTAATAGACCGAGTTAAGCCGAGCTCGGTATAGAGATGTTTGAGATAGGATGACGGACCAAGCACTTGTGCTGCCAACGAGTTGAATCAAGTCTCTAAACTGGTATAGAGTTTCCAAACTATCTGTCCCTCCGGGGAGGGGACGGGACTTGGCATAGAGTAGCGCGATCTCAATGCTGGTGACAAAGAAGCATTGAGCTTCATGGAACTCGACTAAGAAGGTGCTCGTAGCATAAACCAAGTTCGCCCAAAACCTCCCAGAAATCGGCCAGGGGCGAATGGAGCATCGCATCTTGAAGCTAAGACGAGGAAGCACGCGTTTGAGTAAAGATGTGAGAGATGCCTTGGCTTTGGGTAGGGATATGAACGCCCATACATATACCGCTAACGCTGCTTGAAAGATGTATGAGATGACCACCTATCAGCCAGTCAGTTTTGTCAAAGCCACCAAATCATGCCACACTCACGCCAGGCCCAGCTATATCAGCATCGATCTCAGCCTCAACGCCTTCACATAACTTCATGGCCGACTCGTGCAGAACATTCAGCTGGACATGACCATCCACAATGTAGCTGGAATTGAGATCCTTCATTTTGCACTCTTCCTCGGCGGCCTTGCAGCTCGCAAAGGCACACTCAAATGTGTTGTTGAGCACAGTCTCGCCAGGAAAGTCAGCAGCACTGGTGATGGAAAAGTTGCGCAGCGCCGTGTGAATGAGTTCATGAGTCGACTCGTTGAGGCCCAGGAACGACGTGTCTGCTATTATGAGTGAGGCGAGGGTCAGGCAATGCCATAGCGTCCTCAATGAACCGAACATGTCTGAAGGTCGGCTGCATAGGTCGGAACAATTTGTGGTGGCACTTGAAACGTCTCCGCAAACACCAGGGATGAGTGCGATCGTTGACGCCCGGTCCGGCATTTCAGCACCCAAGCTTCCATTGAGAAAGTTGAACCAGCTCCACGATCGACCAATAGTGCCATCGATCATGGCCCCAACGCCTTCATCCAATCGCTCAGTGTACCATGTGAACACAGCCTCAAACTGTGGAAATGCTGGCAGCGAGTTGCCGCGACCGGAATATGACATCGCATTCGACTGGTCCGGCAACATGAAGAACTGCTTGCTTGAATTGGTTGTGAAGTCTGAAAGATGAGAGCTTGAAAGCAGGCAAAAAACCGATCATCAAATTTGAAGGGGGCAAGGAGGGAGGGAATAACTGCAGGTGCTCAAAACCACTTAGCTCGTTTTATATCGGTGCCCGACGCCAAGGGCGCCTATTGCACCGACATTCAGCTGAGGCGGACTCCATGACTAACAATTGGTTATGAGTTAGATAGCCGTGATGTGCATTTTGCAAAAGGGCTGGCTGATTGGTAGGGCAGAGGGGGTCACGAAGCAACCGAGGAACGCCACTTTCTGCACCTCGAAACAAGGCTCTGGATCTTTGCGCTGATATTTTCAAGGCGTGTTCTCGAAATGAAGGCAAGAGCGTGGGATTATGGTAGAAATAGGATAATAAGCTATCAATAACCCTACTCATGTCCTCTTTATCGAACTTGACGGGGCCCCGGGTCCCCTCCGGTGACAAGAACGCCCTCGCCGTTGGGAAACATAATATGGGCGTCAGGGGTTTCAAGCTCTGTGGCTTCCAGGATCAAGTTTGCTATGCATAGCCCCTCTTTCCAATCCATAGATACGCGCCAGCCTGCTTTCACCCTTGCTTTTGTCACCTTGCCAGATGACCATGCAGCCGGCCAGGCTGGGAAGAGACGAATCTCAACCACACCCTCGGACCTGATCCGAGATTGGATAAGACACTCGAGAATTCCGGCGCATCCCCCAAAATTGCCATCGATCTGGAAAGGAGGATGGTTGTCCAGCATGTTTGGCAGTGTTGAGCCTCCCAACAGCAGATCCATATGCTGTCGGCAACCTTCGGCGTCGAAAAGGCGGGCGTGTAGGTTCAGCAACCAGGCTCTGCTCCAGCCAGTGTGACCTCCTCCATTTGCGGCTCTTCGTTCAAGTACCTTCTTTGCCGCGGTGGCCAAGTCAGGTGTGGTAACGGGATCAATGTATTCTCCAGGGTAGAGGCCAAAGAGATGAGAGACGTGACGATGGCCGGGCTCATGTTCTTTGTAGTCCTTTAAACCCCACTCTTGTATCAATCCGTCGTCATTGATGGTTAGCGGTGGTAGCTTATAAAGAGCTTCCTGAACCTGGCTTCGGAGGGGATGATCTTGGTTGAGAATGTCCGCACTGAGAAGGAAGCTCTCGAACGCGATGCGAACAATCGTCATATCAATGACAGATCCTTCACAGAGAATTCCAGGCTTGCCAGACTCCGACAAAAAGGTGTTCTCTGGTGAAAGTGAAGGGTTGGTAACAAGATACTTGCCGCACGCAGATGGAATGAGAAAATCGAGTAGAAACTCGACACAACCTTCAAGCACCGGAGCGACTCGACTGTGCAGAGCAGAGTCATACTCATACTTCAACATATTGAACACATCAATGCATACCCAGACGCCTCCCAACGGCCAAAGACTGGCAGGCATCCATGTGTCTTGGGGATCTGTATCACCCCAAATGTCGGTGTTGTGATGGGCGCACCAACCTCGACAGCCGTACATCGTCTCAGCCGTTTTCTTGCCTCGCTCAGCCATTCTCTCGAGGAGATTCATAACGGGGTATGCACACTCGAGAAGGTTGCACTGTGCAGCTGGCCAGTAGTTCATCTGGAGGTTGATGTTGATGGTATACTTGGATCCCCAGGGCGGCGCGAAGAAGGGATTCCAAATGCCTTGCAACGTCGCTGGCAAGGCCTTGCGCGAGTTTCGGCTCGACGAGATGAGGAGATAGCGACCATAGTTGTGATACAGTGCCACCAGCCCTGGGTCTCGATTGTTCTTTATTCTCTCGTCGGTCGGAACATGGCTTGCATCTGGCCCCATTCGCAACGCCATTCGGCCGAAGAGATTGGTGTAATCTTGTCGATGGCGTTCGATCAATTCGCTCCAAGGGCTCTTGAGAGCCTCGTCGATATCGTGAAGCGCTGATGCTTCTGGGTCGTCGACGCGGTATGTCGTCTGCGCGCCGATGGCAATCACGCAACGAGTCGCGTTGACGATCAAACAGTTGCCGATCGCTTCAACGCTCCCATCATTCGCATCGCAGGAAACTCCAAGAGCCAAGGCCAATTGATTGCTGTTTCTTCCGCCTGGCGTAGCGTGAAGAATAATGCGACCGTCCTCAGCTCGAACACTGTCGAGAAATTCGTTGGTCTCCCACTCGACATCGCTCCTTCGCGTCAATCGCACAACGAGGCGCGTCTTCTCCGACGCTTCAAATCGAATCGCCAAGACATTGTCTGGAAAACTGGCAATCACATCCCGTCGGTAAGAAACACCTCGGCACGTGTACTCGGTGGTGTTCTGAGAAGTGCTCAGATCAAGACGTCGCCTAAAGTCGCAGACATCCTCCTCGCCATGGTTAAATTCAAGAGTGCAGTTTCCCAATGGCTCATAATGCCGCATGCTAGTTGGCGTGGCGAAAAAGGCCTCCCTCACGAGGGCCTCGGCTTCGTGGTGCTTCTCGGCTCTAATGAGCTCTCGAAGCTTGCCAAGGTTGCGGCGAGCATCCCTGGGGGTTCTATCCTGCGGGCCGCCGTACCAAACAGAATCCTCATTAAGCTGGAGCAGCTCGGTGGTAGTTCTCCCGTAGATCATTGCCCCCAGCCGGCCGTTGCCTACGGGGAGGGCCTCAGACCACGAAGATGCGGGGGAGGTGTAGTGCAGAGCCAGGTCCTGATCGGCGTCGTCCATGGCTGGAAACGCGCGCCGGCTTGCCGGTGCCTAGTGGTTGCGGGGACGGGAATCAAGCTAGAATAGGGAAAGGGACAAGAATGTAAGAATAGCCGTCTTGTTGGTTGAATGTGAGGATGCTGCGTTGTGCCTTTGCTAGCCTGATTTTGTGTATGAACTGATCCTCCACGAGGGCCGTCTTGCACCGCTGTTTTTAACCCCAGAACCACCAGAGCAACCCACATACCGAAGTGGGCGGCTGGGGTACGAGGGGAATTGGGCCTCCTGATTCGAGGAATTATTGTCTACAGGGGGGGAACCAACCCCAGAGTCATAAGCTTTGGGCAAAGCTTGGCTCTGCTCGACTTTAGCCGTGGGTGATCGGCAAAGCATACAAGACCCATTTCGGGTAGGGTTGACCAGGAACTTTGCAAAATGCCCCGTGGGCACATGAGCAGGTGGGTTGGTTAATTGTCTGGGGCATGGGCAAAGGATGTGGTAAATGCAATGCCAGGGTGCGGCACCGCAAGTTTAATCCCGTGGACGCGGTACCGGCTCCAGCACGGCTGACTTTCGTTCAAGACTAGAGGATGATCCAACTGCAACGGTTGCATTGGGCGTCTCTATATAAGTACCGGCAAGACACTTGCGGCTCCACGCCAGACAAGGTTTCAATCTCCATCCTCTTTGCTCAGATACCTTGAACCATGGCGAGAAGACAGCCCGTTGCACACGTTGAGCAGCACAACATCTACCAAGATGTCAACTCTGATGCCGCAAAGGCTGGCGTTGCCGTTGAGGAAGTTGTTGCGGCTCGCATCACTGAGGACCACTTGGTCACCAAGTCGAGAGAGGCCTTGAAACTCCGGTCGAGAGCCGGCTTTCGTCTCTGCCTCATCATGCTTGTCATGGCCGTTAACCAGGCTGGGTGAGTGGCTTTGATGCTTGACCTAGCAAGACATGCTTCTGTATAACAGCAACTGACCTTGACACAGCTACGGTATCGATTGGGGTGTAATCAGCAGTATCAACTCCAACAAGCACTGGCACGACTACTTTGGCTTCGAGAACAAGGGCTCCACGCTCGGCGTCATCAACGCCCTTATGACCATTGGCAACTTCTGCGGTGCACCTTTCCTCTGCTTGGCTGATAAGATCGGTCGACGCAGTGTCAACTTTGCCGGCTGCTTCCTCACCGTCGCCGCCGCCGCCATCCAAGCTGCTTCGCCCAATGTTGCTTGTCTCATGGCTGGACGTTTCATCCTGGGCTTTGGCACTGCGCTTTGCACGAGTTCGCAGTACATTGCCGAGGTTGCACCTCCGCATATTCGTGGACAGTGAGTACAACCTGTACCCTCCCAGCTTTACTTGACTCACACACAACATAGCATCGTCGGTATCTTTGGTGCCTTCTTCCAAGTCGGTTCCCTTGCCATCATCGGAATCATGATGGGCTTCACCCACTGGGAGAGCAACTGGAGCTGGAGAGTCGCCTTCCTCATCCAAGCTGCCTTCCCTGCCTTTGTCTGCTGCACCATCTACTTCCTCTGCCCCGAGTCTCCTCGATACATGGTCATGAAGGGGCAGAGGGAGAAGGCCCGCCACATGATCTCGCGCTACTTCACCTCATCTGAAGATGTCAACCATCCTTTTGTCGATGTCATGATGTCCCAGATTGACGAGTCCATCGAGACCAGTGTTGTGGGTTTCCGTGCTACGTGGGATTTCCGCGTCTTCTTCACCAAGGCCGCTGCTTTCCGTACCTGTATCCTTGCTCTGTACTCTGTTTTCCAACAGTGGAATGGTAAGTCACGCACGTATCTGTGTGAAAAACACTATTGACTCTTTTAGGTGGTGGCATCATCGGCATGTACCTGGACCCCGCCCTCGAGACCATCGGAATCACCAAGAAGCTTGATGTTCTGGGTATCAACCTCGGTCTGACTGCTACCTACTTCGTCTTTACCCTCTTCGGTGCCTACATCATCGAATATTTCCGTCGACGCACTCTAATCTTTGCCGGATTGATTGCCATCATTATCGCTCAAATTGCAGTCACCATCACCAGTTGGCAAGTCGAGCAGCAGGAAAACGCGCGATACCTATCATATCTCACGGTTCTCTGGATATATGGCTTCCAGGTCTGTAGTGCCTCGTTCATTGCCACCATGCACAACTTGTACCCAGTTGAACTGCTCTCCCTGGCCCTCAGAGCCAAGGGTATGGCCATGTACACCATGTTCCAGGTAAGCCCACATCTCCATACGCATCAACTCAACACTAACAATCCACAGGGCGCTGCCGGTGTCGTCCACAACTACGGCATCTCAGTCGGTATCCAAAAGCTCGGCTACAAGATCTGGGCCGTCTACATCGTCTACAACTTCTGCCAGCTCATCATCGCCTACTTCGTCTTCCCCGAGACGTGCAAGCTCAACCTCGAGGAAATCGACCACATCTTTGAGACCAAGGGTGCCAACCCCGTCAAGCTGAGCGTCAAGGTTGCCGACGCCAAGTGGGGTTCGCTCAAGGCGGAGAAGCTCCGCGCGCGGAACGGGGGCGTTGTGGAGGTGTAGGGTGTGTTGATGAGACCACTTTGTTTATGATATGAACCATATGATACCTTAGTCTGCTCGGATAGCTTGCTCTCATGACCGTATAACTAATCTCAATAACATTGGACTTGCTTATCTTGCAATAATCTGAAGCATTTCTGTGAAAGGGGCTGTGACTGAAATCGGTTTATTTACTTCATACCTATTTTCAGACAATAGAACATGACACTTACGGACTCGTTCAAGACAACGGAGTATTACTAGCTGTGAGCCAGGCAATGCTCACTTCGATCAAATCCATCCTTAATCCTTGAGCCTAAAAGTCTCCACCTCTCATCTATCAAATGAACTCTCGTATGGAGGCTCAAGTAATGGTGGTATAATTGAGATGCTTAACCACCTCCTCTTCACCACGGCAGATACGCGAGACCACTCGACGTTCCTGATCCGACGGCACGGCTAATTATCATCCAATGAAAAATGAGCCTTGTGCCGGCGGGGTTTTGATGGTGGAGGGTCCCCGGATTCCTCACGGGATGACGGACCGACGGCCCGCATCATGCGAATAGTGGCTCTCACCATTCGTGCGCAAGTGAGAGGGGTTCGGCTCCTCATAACAGCCAATATCGGGAGAGTTTGGCCCGATCCTTCAACGAACCATTTCTCGTGGACACGGGGACGGGCGCTCGTGAGCACAACCTCCACTAATGCATGCATGCTTTCCCCTCTGACAACGCATGATGGTGAAATCCTGTGTCGTCACGTTTTTGGGGTTTTATTTCTAGACTGAGTAGGCTTTGTGAGTACGCTTCTTGCTTCTACATTGTCCACTATCACGAGTTTCTGACAATATGACATCTCAGGAGTTTGACGAATCCATCAAGGGAGCTCTGCCTCCTGACTTTATCTGGTGAGTTTGTTCATCAGACCAAGAGCGCGATCTGACACCAAGCAGGGGATGGGCTACGGCAGCTGCCCAGGTTGAGGGCGCTTGGGACAAGGATGGAAAAGGCCCATCCATCTGGGATACCTTTGCCCACACGCCCGGCAAGGTAAAAGATGGAAGCACTGGCGATGACGCTGTGCGGTCCTACGATCTGTACAAGACAGATGTCGCCTGGCTTAAGAAGTATAGAGCGACGGGTTATCGCTTCTCGCTTGCGTGGTCGCGCATCATTCCTCTTGGCGGAAAAGATGACCCTGTTAATGAGGAGGGCATCGCTTATTATAACCGACTCATTGATGAGCTTCTCGCTCACGGCATCACCCCTTTCGTCACCCTTTTCCACTGGGACATCCCGCAAGCGCTGGAAGACCGGTATGGGGGCATGCTGAACAAGGAGGCTTACACACCCGATTTCATTCGCTACGCTCGAGTTTGCTTTGAGCGATTCGGAGATCGCGTCAAAAACTGGATCACATACAATGAACCCGGCGTATACTCTCTCGCTGGCTATGCCGCAGGAGTGCACGCACCAGCACGATCGAGTTTCCGCGACCGCAACGAAGAAGGCGATAGTAGCACTGAGCCCTTCACCATTGGCCACACGGAGCTCGTCTCTCACGCTTATGTGGCAGATATGTACAAGAAAGAATTCAAGCCAACCCAGCAAGGAAAGATCATGATTACACTCCACGGCAACTGGTCCGAGCCTTGGGATGCCGATGACCCTAAAGATCAAGAGGCCGCGGAACGGGCACGAGAGTTTGAGATTGCTTGGTTCGCCGATCCTTTGTACAAGACGGGAGACTACCCCGCGTCGATGCGAGCTCAGCTTGGTGATCGTCTTCCGCGATTTACACCAGAGGAGAGCAAGCTCGTTCTTGGTAGCTCTGAGTTTTACGGCATGAACTCATACTCTGCGTTTTACGTTCGTCATCGCGATGAGCCTGCTGATATTAACGACCACAAGGGCAACATTGTGCAGTCTGATGAGAATAAGCAGGGCCAACCTCGAGGACCAATGAGTGACACATACTGGCTCCGCACAACACCTTGGGGCTGGGCAAAACTCCTCCGTTGGATCTGGAACCGTTACGGCGTCCCAATCTACATCACCGAAAACGGCACCACCGCCCAAGGCGAACACGACTGGAAGCCCAAAGGACCTGACGACGTCCTCGAAGACCCCTTCAGAATCGATTTTTACAAGAGCTACCTCACCGAAGTTGCCAAGGCATCTCAAGAGGGCGTTGTAATCAAGTCGTATTTCGGATGGACGTTTACGGATAACTGGGAGTGGGCGGCGGGCTACTCGGATAGGTTTGGATGTACTTGGATAGACTTTGAGAGTCCCGAGAAGACGAGGTATGCCAAGAGGTCGGCTTACTTTTTGGGAGACTTTTTCGATCATCTTATTCGCAAAGAATGAGACTTGCAGGTTAGGGGATAGAGTGAATCGAGTCTTTTATTGAGCTGGTGTCTGTTCTATTCTAGCAACTGGAACCCTATTTGTGAACTGCCTAAAAACCACTACTTTTGAGACCCTAGCACAATATGACATTAAGCTCAATGTCCTAAACACTGGGGCTCTTGGTGTCCTTTTGCTTTTCGTCATTTATTAATAGTTATTCTGAAGGCATGGCGAGATAGGAGCACTGCATTCAAGCCGACGAGACTTTCCAGTTACCATCGCTCACCCTTATTGGATATCCGATCCCTCAGCGCCTTCCTCTGTCACTTCCTTATCCTTCGGCTTGAGGTCCTCAATCATTCTCTGGCAATTGGTGCATTTACAGCTCGGATCCCGAATTATGTCATCGTTCACGAGCTTCTGCTTCAGCTTCTCGGGTTCTCTCTGTGTTGTATCAACGACCATAAGGGCGGCTCCCCGAGTCAACATGTAATTCGATCCGTAAATCTCTGTGAGGGCATCTGTAAAGACCTTTTGGTCATAGATCCACTCCATGGGTATTTTGTGCGTGATATAGTAGCCTGGCCAAACAGCGGACATTTTGTGACGTTGGTTCCTTCTTGGTCTGATGGATAGTTGAGGGTTTGATTTGCTGCAACTTGTTCTTTGCTGGTACTGAGTCTGCTGAGGTCAAGTGAGTGGGCATGTGCAAGAGTATTTATATCCCCAGCCGAGACTTGTTCAGGGGCTGTGTAACGCTGATGCAGAGACACAAGCAGTTGGAGAATCACGGGAGGCGAGAAAGCACTTGCCCCTAAGATAAGTGATTAATGAGTATAAAGGGGCCCGGGTTTGTGAGTGAGTAATTGCTGAAAGGGTTGATGGTTCAATGACGAACGCAGCCAACAAACCCAAGCGCAGTGTTGTAGTAAATATTCTCACGTAACCGACGAGTCAAGCATCGTGACAAGCCCTTAATAAGAATCCTAAGGTTAAGCGAGGCTAAATGGGGAAAGATTCGTACCAAGATACCTAATTTGCAATACGCATGAAGATTTATTACGCCTATTATAGCCGGCAAAAGCGGTTTTAGTACTGTGGCATCTTGCGAAGCCCAAGATTATAGCTCCTGAATTCTCCTGCCATGGAATGGCTTGAACATCAACATGTTACTAGTTAATTCACATGCCGGGAAGCCAACGCTACGTCAGTGCTTGAAGCTCTCAAGATCGCATGGAAGCATAGACTACATCTGACTTGATGCTCAGATATCCGCGCGAACGAGCGAGCAAAACGGAATTTCGAGCCAGTGACCTGAATTATTTATTGTCTTTCCAAGTTATTCTTCATTGTGTTGGCCGCTTGGGGAAGAGTGCGAGAGGACATTGCCTTCGGAATTTGCTATATGGGTCTTATAGATGCCATCCAAAGCGAAAAGTCTAATGGGAGCTGGGACGAACTCTGGCTGACGTGCGGCTTCAATTCCGTGATCGTGCTAAAATAGTACTTGCAAGTTGCTCCTCTACCTAACAGCCCCTTTCACAGCCTATGCCAAAATACCTAGCCAGCTTTCAAGCTCCATTTTACCATTAGAGGGAGTATTTCGCCTCTTTTCCAAACTTTCAGTTGTCCATTTTCTGCAATACCTTCAACATAGCCTTCATCAGGTTCAACATGCTTGCTTAATGGGGCGCTCAAGACAACAGATTCAACGTTGGCAAGACCCGAGAGGAGTGTCCTCAGTTTCTCAAAGTCCACCTCCTCAAGGCCGGTGGGATGGGTAAGTAAACCGCCGTACAGTTCACTGTTTCTGGTAGAAATCCATATTTTCAGACTCCTTAGGTTTCTGAACCTTTCAAGGTGTAACCAGTGAAAGTCACAGGGCTCGTGGACCTCGGGCTCCAGGTCGTCGCAAGGCTCGCCTTCTTGGCACCTCAGACCCTCATCAGCTTCTTTTCTTGTGGCCATGCCCCAGCAGCAGCGATGGTGCAGAGGGTAGTTCCGGTCAAGTGAGATTTCGATGTGACGGGCATACTGGAGGAAGGCTGGGGGCGGTTTTATGCGGTCTTCGTAGAAGCCCCTCCGTTCCCTCAATATTGGGTGTGAGTTGCAAGACCCGAAGAGTCCTTGGATAGCCAAGTAATCCGTTATTATGAACGTTGTGGATTGGTAGATGGATCTTAGGCATTCTGAGGATCTGTACTTCCTTGTTAGATTGAGTGCAATGGGGTTGTCGTTTTCACGCACATGAGCTTGCATGTCAATAGCATGGTCATATACGAGCCTAGAGCAGAAGAATCTTTTCGTTTGGCCGCCATCTGTTTCTTGAGATTGCACCAACATTCATGGCCATCATATTCCTCGACTTTCTCACATTGTTCAGAGTCCCATGGCTCGACCACACATTCAAAGAATCTCTCCTCGCAGGACCAATGGTCCATCCACGAGGATGAATCTCTTCGACGATAAGGAATGGTATTGGCGAGCCTGCCGACAGAATTGAACATTTCGATAGGCAAGGCATCGACCTCCTCTTGCAAGCGATTCCCGACGTAGAATTCTGTCGTACACGGCCATCGGGCCAAATGCGCCTCGGTTAGTCTCCCATCGCGATGATACCTTGCATGAGTGACAATGTGTTGCCGCAGGCCGACACAACGCCAGAGTTCGAGATAAATAGCTTCACGAACCTCGGACGGCAGACGGGCGACGAATGAAGACTGAGATTGCGAGTGGAACGGCATGGTAGAGCCAGAGGAAGAAGCAATTCAAAACTGAGAGGATATCAAGAGGAGGAGGGAAAATGCGTTCGTTATGGGTGAGACTGATGCCCTCTTTTGATAGCGGGGTTCTTTCTGAAACGCGCACATGATCTGAACTTGTCCAATTGGCTAACCCTCACCCTTGACTCCCTGAGTTTCAGCCAACACCATACAGGGTTTCCAGGCCATATCTACGTCTTCTATCCAATACCTATTGAGAAAACGGTCGAAATGCTAAACGACGGAGATTATTCCGATCACGCGATACAGTCAGCTCGGCGAAAAAGCCGCGGTTAATCGTTCTTAGTAGTCTTGTAAATCACCGCTTGTTAAATCCGGTTAAACCGCTGCGCTCAGTTACCCCGAGAGCACCGAGTTGCCACTTTCTGATTGGTTCAATGTCGACTCCTACGTGGGGCCCTCAACACTGTAAATAGTTGGCCCCGCCTCTCGGTGGTTGATCCCCCGCGAGGTTCAAGAAAGGCATCACTGAATACATAGCAACAAACATCTGGAGACCCCGCACTTTTTTCGACGTACCTACGTTAAACAAGAATCCCTTCATCATGGTGTGTGCCTGCCCATCAATGCTCCACAGTTGGCTAACACAAATCAGCCTAGCAGCGAGACTCAACAGCCTGGCAAAGGTGCTTCCAATCTTCCACCAGCAACGGCAACGGTGCCCGTGGATTCAAAGCCCGGAGAGAAACCTCCTCTCGACTCGTTGATCAGCACCCTCGACTTTGAAGAAGTAGCTTCAAAGACCCTCGACCCCAAAGCATGGGCCTTTTACTCTTCAGCAGCGACAGATCTGATAACAAAGGGCATGAACGCAGCTTGCTATGATCAAATGATCTTGCGTCCTCGCGTAATGGTTGATGTTGAAAAGGTTAGCACGAAGCAGAAAATTCTTGGTTGCGACAGCGGTGTCCCGTTTTACTTCTCACCTGTTGCCATGGCCAAACTGGTTCATCCTGAAGGCGAGAAGGCGGTTGCGCGAGGATGCAAGGAGAACAATGTCATCCAGACTATCTCAACACAAGCATCGTACCCGGTCGAAGAGATTGTCAAAGAAGGAGATGCTGGTCAGTCCTTCTTTTACCAGCTCTACGTCAATAAGGACCGGGGCAAGAGCGAGGACCTTCTTGCACGAGTCCAGGCACTGGGAATCAAGGCAATTTTTGTCACTGTCGACGGCCCAGTTCCCGGAAAGAGAGAGGCAGATGAGCGAGCCAAGGCCGAGGAAGGTCTTTCTATCCCAAGCGGCTCCAAGGCCAAGAGCGATGGCAAGGGCGGCGGCTACGGACGTATCATGGGTAACTGGGTGGATGCCTCGCTCAGTTGGAAAGACATCGCTTGGTTGAGGAAGGCCTGGTCTGGTCGTATTGTTCTCAAGGGTGTCATGACTGCCATGGATGCCAAGCTCGCGGCCCAACACAAGTTGGATGGTATCGTTCTAAGTAACCACGGCGGCAGGAATTTGGACACAAGCCCAGCGACTATCCTCCTACTTCTCGAACTTCAGAAGAACTGCCCTGAAGTATTTGACCAGCTCGAGATCTTGGTTGATGGAGGTATTCGACGTGGAACCGACGTCTTCAAAGCACTCTGCCTGGGGGCAAAGGCCGTAGGTGTGGGGAGAGGATTCTCGTACGCACTCAACTATGGTGAAGAGGGTGTCAAGAAATATGTCGAGAGTAAGTACTTGTTTGAAAAACTGAAATTGACCTAGCTAACTGCTTCATAGTACTCAAAGACGAACTTGAGACAACAATGAAACTCTGCGGTGTCACTGATCTCTCTCAAGTCCACCCTGGGTTGGTGAACACGGGTGCTGTGGATCACCTCGTTCCCGGCCTAGATGGACATCCATATGCGAAGTGGCGTCCTAAGGCATCACTGTAAAGGGATTGGGCTATTTGTTGCGTGGACACATTTTAGGTTACGGTGTTTCATGATTGCAGTTGATGCTGTCATGTGTGGATAACTTTGTTTGTTGCTAATTTGGCTGATGGCCTCTACTAGAGACATGATTGAACCAATGACGATAACTAAGACCTTTTGCCTTTCAGAGGATTACTACGCAGCAAGGGCGTTCATATCGACTATACGCACGGGTGATGATCTCTTTACAGGTTCCGGCAAGTTTTCTGCTGAGGGTAAGATTCACATGCATCAAGTTTTGATATCACTGTAGGGTAGGTAAGTCTCGCCAAGTGAAATACTGAGCAAGACGTAACGCACGACACCCAAGACTTGTTGAGCGGAACTTGAACAAGAAAATCCATGTAAGCTCATATTTCCAACAAGTTCCTTTGAACAAAGAAGTCAGTTGCCAACCGTGCTTGCCGTCGCGGTGTAGGGCTTGACGGCAAAAAGAATCCTCCCCGTATCCACCTATACGAGAAAAATTTGACAAAAAAAGGAATTTGAGCTTGATCATTCGACCACGCCAGGATTCGAACCTTTGGGAGCTGTTAGTGGGGGATTCGATGGCTGATGCTGTGAGTGAACTAACCTGGAATCTCTAGAGAGTTCGGGAGCTCAGAGACCGAAATCTAGCGCCTTAGCCATTAGGCCACGCGGCCGATGGGAAACGGCTTCGTTAAGCAAGTTGATGGGGTCCCTCTGCATCGTAAGCAGATTTTTCATGAGTGGAGGCAAGGATGACCCACGTTGTGGACCGCATCGTCGTCCCGGAGGTGGATTCGGCCGGTGATAGCGGAGCACCGAGAGTCGCCGGCGCGACCCACATTCCCGAGCCCGGATCGGCATTCGAAACCAACGTTTTACTCCAAGAGAAGGCAGGAAATCATGTCAGGCCTTTTGCTCTATCTCCTATCCAAAGAGGTTTGGCAAGGATGAAACCTGCAGAAACCGGGTATTGGAATCTAGGCATAATTGTGGCGGACATTTTCGGTGGGCTCGGTTTCTCAAGTTTAGGCTTTTGCGCATCCACTTAACAAAGAATCACTTATCTGAGTTAGGTTCTCAACGCAGTATTTTCATCCAATCTCTCGCTTCCCATACGCATAGGCTGCGGCCCGTGCTGGGTGTACTCTTCTCGGTCCGTTACATCTGCATCTAGCCTTTGCCACATGAGGGGCCAACCAAGCGTTGCAGGGGCGCTGGACGATGGGCTTCATTCTACTCGCGCATGCGTTTTTCAAAAAGATTGCTCCTTCAAGGTCAAACGGTTTCTTCTGTGACTCAAAGGCCCAGTTTAGGGCGCTAGCCATGCAGCAAACCGGGATAACGGACATTTAGCATGCCATGTTTGATGGTGCCACACAAACCTTTTATCCATTCCTTTGATGTTGGGCATAAAACTCTCTGGAAGCCGAGAGAAGTTCTTTCCACATTGCCTTGTTTGGGCTCGCAATCTATGATGATTACGGGCTTGGATTACCACGTTGCATTCTTCTACTCACGGCCCTCGCATCCAGAAAAAGCGAACTATTTAAACAGCTTCAAACCCCCCTAGAAACCCATACCTACTTCTCCTTCCACATCAACACCATCTTCAAGATTCTACCTTGGCCCAGCACAACAACATTGTGAGAAAGCCTTGAAAAATGGCGGAGAATCTCACCCAGTGGGATCCCAACATCCAGTTGTCGGACACGATCAAGCTAGATGACTTGGAAATCACCTTTCATCGAACCGTTCGTGTCCCAGACAACTTCGACAAGAACAAACTACCCCCATCGCTCGGCCACTTCCCGCTGTTTAATGTCGGCGAACACGCAGCAAAGCTCCCTTCCGTGATGGCCCAGAAAGGCGGCCTCTTCTTCCCCATGTTCCGTAAGTGACGACGATCTTCTACGCCTAGCCTCGGATAGCTGATATGGGAGACTTGATTATAATTAGAGCGCGAGGCCATGTGGATTAGCTTCTCCTCCGAGAAGAATTACGCTGTCAAGATCTACTCTGGCAACGTCAACGTCATCTCAGGCGAACCGGCCGTTGAAACTGCGAGCACCTCTCTCCATCGCCGCAACCGTGTCAAACAGGGGAAGACCGTACAGGATTACATCGTGGTGCCTTATCAGGATTGGCTTGATGGCTTCGCTGTTGAGCCAGGCGTGGTCCGCCAGTTTGTGGCCATGCCGATGAGAACTGGATACTCGGTTGAGTCTCAGGTTACCGGCAATGATACCGTTGGGGGTCTACAGTTTGAGATCACTCGCCTTGATCGTTCTCCAAAGGATAATGACGGTGGCGGATCCGAGGGGGCGAGGTTCACCATCAAGTTGACAGACAACAACACTGAGGTTTTTTGCGAGGTCAGTAACCGCACCCGGGTTGACGATCTCATACGCGTGGCACAAAACATGGGCAGCAACGCCGGCAAGTCCCGTCGGTACCAGGCCATCGAAAAAGATTGTTTCCGGCTTCTTTATCGCGGCAATTCCCTCCGAGGTAATCCTGCCTGCTTTGACATGCGGTGATGGTGGATTGCTAACGGCTGTAGCTGGCACTACACTAGGAGACTACGGAGGGTTCCAGGATGTACGCTACCAAGTTATCCATCGTTCATCTACTATCCTAGCGCTAATATTTGTACAGGGAGACATCATTGATTGCCATAAGAACCAGGTCGGTGGCGGCGGTGGACAAATGCCCACTTACCTAGAGCCAGAAATGAATCTTGCAGCTGGGGGCCTCATCAAGCAAGGCGTTGTTGAGCTGCCTCAACGCGACTACCAGAAGACGAACACCATCACATTCAACGTTCAGATCCTGAACAGTGCTGCCTTTCAGCAGATAACTGGGAACCCGCCGCCCCCGAGCCCTGTTTCTGCCGAGACCTATGCCAAGGGTGGCTACCCATTCTTCTCGGTGTTTGAGGAACCAACCAACGTCACGGGAGACTTCTTTGCCGTGCGCTCCATCGGCCAGCTCAACGGAGATGCCGACCCACCCCTTCAGTTTCCCCTCGTTGACGCCAAGACTGGGGTTGCCCTGGCCAGCGGCACGGTTGGGTTCCTTAACCCGGATGGTGCCAAGAAAGAGTTCAAGTTTGCCTGGGAGATTGCCAAGGAGCTAGAACAGGAATCGAATGTGTCCTGAGACCTGATCCTTATTATGTAGGATAGGTTGTCTCTCCCTCATGGTAGCGAGCTTATCTTGTTTGGGGAAGAAAGAGAACAGAGCTATGAAGCATGTCCATGATGTGTATGGAACATCGAGAGAGATTGGCTTTGCATGTACTGAGGGTGAAAAGTCTTCAAGAAATTGCTTTGTTTGGCATTATCCAAAAGTCCGGACTTGCATTGAAGAACCGACACTATGCTTGAATGAATGTGATGGTGAACGATAAAAACCACAGGGTGGAACTAATGCAAAGGAAAGCGAGCTCTTGTAACAACTGCTCAACTGAGAGGATACCACTTGACGGAGGTGGCGGCAAACTTGAAATATTCAGAACCTGTTCCTCGTGCCTACTACGTGTTGTGAAAGCCGAAAGTCTAGCCAGCCCCGGTTCATTCTCACCGCCCAAGGAGGTGCGCGACGATCAACAACGCCGGTGATTCGAACTCTTCTTCGATTAACTACTCGTGCCTACGCTAGAGCCCAGTTCTACGATCGATGCCGATCTTTACCCCTGTACGCTCGCTTAACCTGTCAAATTTCTTAGGGGCGGCCGCCGCCCTCGGGGTAATTTGACGCGAGTGATGGGCGGTTTCTGACAAGTCCCGAATGATGATTGTTAAGCAACGGCAGTTATTACTTTTTCTTTGACGTCACTCTCCTCCGTCGTTCCGCGCTCTCCGCGGGTGTTTATGAGCCGGCCAGCCTGAGAATCCATGATCATACCTTTCGAGAATTTTCGCGAGGCGGGCGAACGCGGCGTAGAAGGCCAGCCTGGGCTGCCTTGATCTATCTCAAGGTTATGGACTTTGGGTATGGGATAGGGCTAAATAAATCTTCAATAGAGGGTCTAGAAATCACCCGCGAGTTGTATCGATTCTAGAGGCGCGTAGCTGAAGTTCAGAGCCAGCTGGACAGGGGCCATTTTATTCAGAGGTATATACTTATGCCTGAGATCCAGCACAGACAAGTACGGTAAAATGCTAGGTAATAAAGGACAAACAGAAAAACAAAGACCGCTAGGAGCCAAGTAGAAGAGAAAAAGAGGGGTCAAGCGAGAGGCGACATTCTCCCTGCAGAGCAGGATGATGACCACAAGCTTCTAACCCGTCCTTGCGTAGGCTAGGCCAAGCTCACTGATAGCATCGCCCTTCATCAGAACGCCGTCGTAGAATCCAAAGTACGCATAGCCACCAACTGCTTCGTTCTGGTCCAGCCAGGGCACAACCTCTTCAATGAAAGCACTGGTCGTCTCGACGTCGGCCCCCGTCATTCCAAACTCGGTAATATAGACCTGCGAAATACCGTGTTTTTTGGCGAGCTCGATAGTCTTGTTGACGTGATGCTGGAAGTTCCACACTCCATTCTGCTCCACCCCATACCAGTGGGTTACGAGGAAATCGACATGGCAATTGTTGCCGCACTGGTCGAGGAACCGGCTGAGATAGTCGAGACCTCGAGGAGCGGGGTTGTTGGTGACGGCCGGTGAACCGAGGAGAACTCGTCCCTTGAACTTGTTCATGTAACTCTTGTATCCCTCAACAGCCTGCTCCACTGGGATGTCGCACTGCCCGTGCTGATCCGGCTCGTTGAAACCCAGCAGATGCTTAGACCCAGAAGCAATGGCAGCTTCGGCGTCCTTTGTCCAGCCGTCCACACCAATCTTGGTGGGACACCAGACCATGGGATAATACTCCATCTCCGCAGGGATGTCTCCTCGACCAGTCCACCAGTTGTAAGCCCAGCCAATCTTCTTTTGACCCCAGGCCTGTGCCACGTCTTGGTTGGTGAAGGACATGCCCTTCTTGGGTCGCTTGTCAGAGTTGACAGTTTCTGGTACACCACTGGACTTGGCTACCTCAGCCGAAGCGGCCGAAGAAATAGCTCTCACAGTAGTGGTGGCGGTAGTCGATGCGGAACCGGAAGCTGTAGCTGTAGATAGAGACGTCTCTACCGGAAGGTTGGAGGATGGATGATGCTCAATTGAGCCGCTTGTGCGAACAAGGCTGGCCAACGTGGTCGCATTCAGGGGCAGGGGTGAGAGAGTGTTGTAGCCATGTGAAGTAGTAGCTTCATCCACTGAGATGCTGGGAGTGACTGAGGCCAGCTCTCCTCCGGGCAAAGTGTAGTGGCTGCGATGATACGAGAGATGCTCATGGGCTTTGCAACGCAGAGTTCGACTGGCGGCAAGGGCCGCATAGGTAGCCAAAAGAAGTGGTTGGATTCTCATTTTTTCGTTCGTCTTTCAATACTTTTTGTCCGGTTCAAGTCTAAGATAACGAGATCGAAGAAGCCGTGATGAGAACAGGAAGTAAAGAGAGAACTGCGTACAACGCTTGTGTTCTAAACGAGTGTCAGAAGAAGTGGACAAAAGAGTGACTGGCTTGAAAAAGCTGTTGTGGCCAGGCTGGTTTCCGATGCTTGGATTTATACAACATGCTTTACTATTATTATTTCTCACACGCATTCATAGTACCTAATCCAAACTCTTGGGAATGTTCCACCAACCCATGCTCAAGTGCGGCTCTCATTCCGGGACTCAAATCGTCCGATGAGCATGGATCAGCTGAATCTGAGACAAGGGGTTGACGCAAGTGAGATTGAAGGGGAGGCAGAAAGAAAGCACGAATGGGTATTCCCAGAGAACCTTGTATGATGGAAAGGCCACTAGCAACGCCCGTTAGTTTCGACGGCTCACGCATTAGCGCAAGTGCCCTCGTATCGTAATGAACCTGGTTGAGTGCCCTCGCCGGAGTGTTGGAGGCCAAGTGATGTATTGATCATCAAGTGTTGATCAAGAGGCTTGGTTTTGTATTTTAGTCAAGTGCTGTGATGTATTGATCATCAAGTGGCAATTACGTCAAATGAGAGTGGCTGATGTTGGTGGTTAGGATGTTGATCTTGTTAGTGCAGTTGATCTGAACGCTCGCTCAAGGCCAAAGAGAGATTAAAGACAGGGCGCTACAATCAAATGGCTGATGTCTTGTCTTTTTTGAGAGGCATTATTACAATTAACGTAAACAAGATGGTAGGCTTGAATGGGATGCCTTACCAGGGGAGCACATGCATGACACATCATGGAGCACGACACGTCACTGCTATAAAACGATGGTGGGAGGGCCGGTAACACGCATGAGATCCATCGAGATGGGATACTTTGCTCCCTCTAGAATAAGTACCAAGATAATCTCGACACATGAACCGCCACTGAGACCAGGACTACTAGGTACATATGCGAGTTGCCATTCCATTGCTATCCCTCCGAGATCCTCACCGAGGACAAAGGCAAGATTGGCCTAGATAATGACCTTGTGCGTTGCTGGCGCCTCGGCCTCGTCGCCAAAAAGATTGATGTCCCACCGTGGCTTGTCTGTTCGGATTTCCCTCGATCAGCATCATCGCTTGCGCATGGTCAACCCAACTATCACTCACTTGCAATGTACGGGATATTGAACCGCCTCTGTTCCTTGCCTACCCCGTCAACCACTCGGAGGTCGTCAGGGGACAGGTCAATTTCTTCAAAGTTTGAGGCGATGCGAGCCGGGGAGACCGACTTGGGAATGACGCTGTGCCCACCGCTCTGAGCCCAGCTAAGCCTACGACGGGGTGAAAGGGCCGTGTTAGATTGATGTGCACTGATATTCTGTAAAGGTACCCGACGGTGCTTACAAGATTTGGGTGGGAGTAACATCTTCGCCTCTCTCGCGGGAGACTTTCTCAGCCAGTGATTTGATGTCTGGATGGGAGAATAGCAACGGGACATTGAGCATGTTGTTCCCGAAAGCCTATTTGCAGAGTCAGTTCAACCTCTAATGAGATGGTAACTGGGAGGATATACGGAATAGGCGGTAATATGGATGTTGTTCTCTTTGCAGAAGGCAATCAGATCGTCCTGTCTAAGCAAGGGATGGCGCTCAATCTGATTGACGGCTGGAACGACAGATGTACCGTCGATAATCGCCTTGAGCTAACATAGGAATTCTGTTAGCACTCCTAGAAGTATCACAAATATTGCAGTTCACTCCAGCTTACATGTTCAACGGTGTGGTTGGACACTCCGATTGCTCGAGCCTTTGATTGAGGCAACTTGGTCATGGCTGTAGATTCCACCAACATGAGTGATTGAAATGACAATGGCAAGGGATGTTTACTGACCTCTCCAGGTGTCAACAATCGAGATTGAGTCATCAATCACGACGTCACCATCAGGCTGATTACCCCCGGTCAGTGGGAACAGGTCCTGGCCGACATGGACGGAGCTCCGCTTGAACGAGATTGGAAAGTGAACGAGGTAGAGCTTGGACGCGTCAAGTTAGCAAAATCATGTCGAGGTCCATATTCCAAAGACTGCTTACATCAAGATACTCGAGACCAAGCTCCTCCAAACAGTCATCGAGTGCAGATTCAACGACTTCGGGGTCATGTTGACTACGTAGGGTGTGAGTGAAGCAACTGGCAGGATAGAAAGAGTACGCACGAGTTCCACAACTTGGATGTCTGGTTACACGACCTGAGTGAGCTGCTGAGTTCCAAGGCGGGGGGTACATACGATGAAGATGTCCTCACGTCGAAGGCCTGGAATCTCCTGAAAAGCCCTCTTCAAACCCTGAGCGACCTCGGGCTGATTTCCGTATCTACAAATGACGTTAGCTGTGGAGGAATAGATAAGCGCGTAAGAAGATCAATCCGTACACTTTGGCAAGATCCTGATATCATGTTAGTAGGGGCACGACGCCACTGACAAGTAATAATTATGAGCTTACCAAATGCCTGTAACCAACTTTCAGGGCCTCAAAAACACCCAAGGCAACCTCGCCGGGCGACGATTGCCAGGTCCCATAACCCAGCTGGCTATACCGAATGCGTCAGCCATCTCCCCGCCTTGCGGTAATTTTCGTCACTCACGGGATCTTGTGCCCGCTGTTGAGAAGAACTCTTCTGCCAAGAGACATTGCGAATCAAGGTTTCCGGTATGAAGTTGCGATTTGTTTCAAAGTGGCGTGATTGAATGAGATTGTCGCTTGGATCTCAGGGCGACCGAGTCTTTATATGCGCACAAGTATCGCAGCGGCAATTACAGGACGTGTTGCTCATAGAAGAGCGATTTATCGATTACAAATCCTTGAGTCTGGAGTTGAGGCGCTCCAATCACATTTCTCGATCAGCTCAGAGGTCTGGGCGGAGAACGCCCAAGCTTATCCCGCAGTGGCTTAAGAGTACAGTATCTGTTGAGGTACCTTCAAGGTACTTGAAGGCTGAAGGGCTTGGTCCTCCCAACACGACTTTCTTGACGACCAAGCAGGAGCCAATGCCAGAGGCACTTCCCCGTCTCCTGCGACGGCAACCGCGGGTCTGGTTGTGACAAAGTATCTAGAGATAGAGTGACATTTCTTCGAGTAGGTGTTAACCGGCGTCAGAAACACTGATCGAATTGGCATTGTTGGTTGTCCTGTAGCGATGTGTACACACCATCTCCCTAGCATCCAGGGTCGGGGTAGTCACCATCTCACCACTTATTGGCTCGGGTAACAAGCTAGGCTGGAGCTACCAAACTTACATTACCCCCATTGTGTTTTATCTCCCCAAGAGGTGCTCATAGAGCGGAAGAAATATGTTCTTTCTTTCTCTATGTTAATTAACTACTGATATACCATATTTGAACCATCTCTTATGTGTCGATTGCTTATGATTGTAATATCAGCCAGGCAACCCAAGCCCTTCTTAGGTGGGAAGATGAGCCTGGCGCTGGTGATCTCTGGACACGGCTAGTGTAACCGCCATGGACCCCTGCTGGTGGCCCAACTCACCAATCACACACCACTCTGTTCAGGACTGCAGTAGGGTAGGTTATGAAGAGTTGTCCTAGGGAAAAGCACACGCTTTTGCCTTGGAGATTGTCAAGAAGCCAGAACAGGAATCGAATATTTCCCAAAACCTCATCCTTGTTATCCAGGATAGTCTGGCTATTCTTCATTCGTGGTAGGAACGGTATTGCCCTGGGAAGCAAGAAAGTTGAGTCGTGGAGTAAGGCAAACCCACCACCAAGTGACCCCCCTGGTCAACCTGGGGTTGCCGGGTGCAGGTCCAAGGTCTCCCCTGCCGCTTTCACAGTATCAAGACCCGTCCGGCAGATGCTAGGAAACTCAGTGACAAGCCCGTCGCTTGAGCGCCCTCGTCGTCCTGCAAATCTACCAGAGTTTGGGCTGGGGCAAGGCCGGAGTGTCAAGGCGGGCCATTACAACGTTTACTCGCAACTCGTATCCAGATACTCACGGTATTCCGAGACGAAACGCAAGCGACACGTGACTTAGCACAGTGGCTGCTTTTAAGGCCTCTCTGCTCACCCCCTTTGGCTGTGCAACCCCACTGGCTGAGTATCAACGGCCTCTCTTATTCCCATTTCTGGGCCCTCAAGCTCTGAAGCATTCCCGACGCCCTGCCCACGGCCGCAACCTATTAGTCCATTGTTTATTCTCTGCGTAAGTATGAAATTATTATTATCTACGTCAGCGTTAACTATATATTCTTTGCTAGATAAGTATTTTACCCAGTGACGTGAGCCCTCATCGCCGCAATAAAACTAATACATACCTATCTATCTAGAAGGGCACTATCTCTTCTCAGAAGAGGTTCATTGGTATATAGACTTGTAGAATCTGGGTGGGATTTTGTCGATTTAGATGTCTTACCTACTTACTTATCTAGTTATTATTCCTACCACGCCCCTGAGACCGTAGTTAACCAACAATCAATATCCCCGTCGCCACACCAATCTTCCCTGCTAGCATCAATGCACACTTGAAGCAGCACCTGCCGCCTTCTCTCTTCCAAACGACAGCATTCCTTGCCCGGTGGCTGCACCACGCCCGCGCAAACGTGTGGGCCGCTTCGCCACTCGTCGCGTTAATCACGATCACCGCCGCGTTGCCCATACCCGCGCCCGGCTCGGCACGAGGCAGGTCCCGGATCTCCAGGACCTGGAAGGTATATTGGCTGGCCTCGTGCGGGTCGATGCGGTGGGTGCCCCGGCACGGCGGAGCGGCCATGAAGATGCTGTTGGAGCGCAGCGTCATCGTGGCCATAGTTTTGCTCTTGGCCAGCCAGAAATCTAGCCGCGCCGTGTACCGCGGCGGCTTCCGGTCGCCCGTGGCCACGGTGCCTGTGGTGACGGGGTCCGTGGCGACCTTGCCTAGGCGCAGGGTCTGCAGCTTTACCGAGTCCGTAGACATAGGCGGCGGCATTGGCTCAACCCAGTCGGCTGCCTTACCCTGCTTGCTCTCAACAACTGGCATCACGGTACGAGCCATGCCGCCATCCAGATTGGTTTCCTCCATGTCCGAGATCACCTGGCGGGCCTGTAGCTCCAACATCAGCCCAAAGGTGGATTCCGGGAGAGATGGCGAGAGACACGGTCCGACGAAGCCACCAAGGCACTTCATCCTACTCCCTCTTGCGTCGGTCAGGGGCGCCAGGACCTTACCTAGCACCGACCGCACGCTCCAATACGAGGCCTGGGGATAGACGATGCCGTAATTCCCCTTGCGCGCCGGAACCACCGTGTTGGGCATCCGCGTTGTCAGGGTCGTCGATAGGCTATAGAGCATCCCCAAGATTTGCCATGGAGAACGGCCCCCCCGGGAGGACCAGGCCGCTTGCCCAGTCGAAGGCGCGAATGTGTATTTGAAGTTCGTCTGCTTTCGGACCAAGCAGTTTTGTCACCGTGTCGCGCATCTCGTCCACGTACGGCCACTCCATCTCCTCGGCAAATTTGATGATGCCGTCCAACTGTCGCTCTTTGATCGTCCTATGGGCCTCGAACATGCCGTTATCCTTGAGCTCCATGTTTTGGCCCCATAGCTCAGCCACGATCATGTCGTAGACGATGCGGTCGGTGATGCCACCGTACCATCTGCGCTTGTCGCTCGCAATACGTAATGTCACCTCGCGGGCCTCCACCAGTTGCACTAGGACATCTACGAAGTTGAAATTGCCGCGTGGATTCGCCGTCTCACATGCGATAATGCCGATACAACCCGTGCCCTCAAAGCTGGGTACAGGCGAGTTACTCATGTCAGCAAGCAGATCAGATATCTGGTGCCGAATCTTGAAGCCCTCTTCGGGGTCGAGCCAGGTGTATCTGTTGGAGGGGGAAGTCAGCATGATAAGAGTAGGTTTGTTCCACCGTGGCGGATTCGATTCCGGTGAAGCGGCTTAACTTACTCGCTCGGCCCAACAAGCTGCCGGACTTGCTCGAAGCCTCTCTTTTCTGTCCAGTCCTCGCCTAGCCCATCTCGTGTAATCGCTTTCCATCTCTTATGGACAAAGTCTGAGGAGAGAGATGGTTTGCCGGAAACACGCCTCCAATTCCGCTGAAATCGTTCTGGCTGTTTTCCCATCTCTCTCCAAAAGCTCAGCTCCGCCGCCCAACCAGTCAAGGAGGTTGAGCCAGGAGACCAGCCGGCGTACTTGGCGTCAGCTTCAACGTCGACTTCAAGGATGTTCTTGGCCACGTCCAGGATTGAGTCCGGTATAAACCGTAACGCTATTAGATATGATTAGTAACAGAATCGGAAGAGAGCGCAAGTAAGCGTAACAACCATACCGAAGGCGGGGTGAAAAACTGGCTGAATCTCTTCCAATTCCGGCGCTTCCCCTATGCCAGAGAGCCATGAATAGCATGAAAACCTGTCCGGCTTGTAGTAAACCTTGTGTATAACAAGAGAGCCTGTGTCATCGTAGGGCCCAAATAGCGGTTCTCGTGGACCTAGACCTGACACCTGCTCGGCAGCCGGCGACGGTCTGGTATTTAAAGGCTGGGACGCCGGCACCGGGGACGAGGTTTGCAAAGCCAACGATGTCGGATCTGATGCAAGCGCCCGCTGCCGCACCGCTACGGCCGATGGGTCCGCAGTGGTTGCCACATGTACAACTCTCGGTACCGGTTTGGCTGGGATCCTGTGGCCTCCGGTAGAGAGCATCTCAAGCCTCAAGCTAGCGGTCTCTGAAATCAGGTCCGCTATGTCGTCGGCCGCGTTGACTAGGTTCTGCAGCTGGTGCGCATCGTTGCTCCGCATGATTTCGTCGCGCATCTTGACGTGAGTCTTCTTGCGGACGGCCGGCAGGAGAGCTGTAAGCGAGTCGTTGATGGCCTTCAACTGGGTGAGCAGATCGCGGAACTTTGGCTCGTCGGCCACGACCCAGCGCGCCTTGGTCAGCGGTGAGGCTTGCTTCTGCGCCGAGGCTGTCCGGTTTTTGAAACTGGAGTACGTCTTGCGGAAGGTGGTGAGTAGAATCTCCCCTGTTGGCTTCTCGGCCGCGGTCGTTGTCGTCGGGTCCTTCTCTTTCCCCTTGGTCTTGGCTGGCGGAACTAGTCCGTAGCGCTTCTGCAGTACCTCGACGTCTTCAAAGGTGCGCACGAAGCAAGTCAACAGCCCGGCGACGGCTGTGAGAAGGGCTGCTGTCTGGAGTGACTCGTCAAGGACAGCGAGCTCATCCTCGGTGACTTCCGTCTTGGACGGATCCAAGTTGATTTCGTTGAGTCCCACTGCTTCTCCCCAGATCATAAGCCGAACTCTTTCTACTTCGATCTTGGTCTGAAGGAGTTCCCGGTCGATGCCGTACCGTGCGGCAGCCGAGAGCGTGTCGAGCATGTGGACGCAGGTGGTATAAAGCCCCGCCAGACCGAGGACGCCGATTGCTGTGGCTGCAACTTCCATTGTTGTCGTTGTTGATGCATGGCACTGTCTTCCAGCTGCACATCAACATGGGGCTGCTCTCAACATTTATCGTCCGGCTGCGACAACCTTGCGGGAAAGCGTGGCGGAGCTTGCTACTCAGCCACCACCAGCGGCCAACTCGCCCTGCAACATGAGGTAACCTCTGCTGCAAAGCCAATGCCACAGTGGGATTCCGCCTATGATAGGGAGGTGATCAAGTTCTAATGGATACGAGGAAGATGGAAACTCATGATGCTAGAGCTAGCTACGGCATTCATCACGTCCAAATCACACATCCAACGCCCAACCCCTCGGCACTAGCCGCCCTGACAGCACATGCAAAACAGGTCCCTGGCCCCCTTTTCAGAATAGCATGTTGGCCGTATTCAGCACACCAAGCCCTCGCCACCAGCTCACACTCCCCTTGCCCAGTGGCGTCAATGATTAGCACGCGGTTATCATTGTGGATATGCCCCGAGAGCTGACCGACACGGAGGATATGCTGCAGTTTGGGTAGATCGCGCTCATGAACCGCATGGGGCCCATCGATGCATCTCGGTGCCGCGATGAAGACGGGATTGTTGTACAGCGTGAATGATACTGGCTCGTGATTGACGCTGAGCTCCAGGATAGCTCTTTGTAATGGCTCCTTTTCATCCCCTTCACCGTCAGTTTGGGCTGGCGGTTTAGCAGGACTGGGAGCAGCATCCGCGCCGAGTGCCAGTCCAACACCCTCCTGAGGTTCAGGCTTGCTGGAGGTGGCTTTGCGGCCCAGCTTCTTGAGCCGCAAGGCTAGGAACTCGACCACATCGGGGGTATTCCTGGGGCCGACGGGTACCACCCACTTCGACTGATCTCCAATGGTGCGAACCCACTCTGCCTGCGACGAATTGCCGCCTAAGCTGTGCGGACGCGTCGATGCCCGTCCAGAGTCATCGACATCAACATGGAAGGGGATCGGCTCCTTGAGTGCAAAGGAGACGTTTCTTGCATGAACGAGCCACCAGCCCTTCGTAATCCTCTGACCATCGCTGGCGCCTACCGGCACGGGGCATGGCCCGACCCAGCCGTTGGCGGCCCTCATACGCTTCATCCCGCCCAAGACACGGCCAAGAACGTACTTGGCGCGCCAGTATGACCGGTCCTCAAGCACGAGTCCCGACCCATCGTACCCGGGGGCTCCCAGCGCTCTAAGGCTCGGCGTGGCTGCGACGAGGGCGCTCATGATGGTGAAGATGAAGGCGGACCCTGGCAGCATTAATCCAAACAGCCAGTCCCACAGGCTGATGTTGAGGAGAATGCCGGCACATAGATTCGCGTAGGCGTCCTCGACGAACTCGCGCATCTCGCCCACCTCTTTCCAGGCCAGCCGCTCGGCGAAGCGGATCAATCCCTCAACCTGCTGCTCATGCACGAGGCTTTGCATCTCAACTGTTTCTTTCTTCACATCCAGAATCTCCACCCGGACGCCATTGATCCACCGCTCTGCCGCTTCCATTGCAGCCACGGCCCTGCCTGACATGTTGCCGAGTATGATGATGTCACCCCCCTGCGCGAGACGCAGTTTCAACTCGTATGCCACAATCATTTGGAACAGGAAGTTTGCCAGGCCCTGGCCGGCTAGTGCAAGGGCCCCTAGCGACGGGCTCTGGCGCACGTCAGTGAAGATATCGCCCCGATTAAGCGTGGACAGCAGGTCGATGACCTCGAGCCGCGTGTCGTACCCAATACCCTCCGCCGGTCTCAGCCGGTTTGGACCCAGCAGCTTTGTCACGTTCTCACCCATTGCGATGTCCATCTGGCCCGTGAACAGTGGCCTCTGGAGCTTTAGGTCACGGAGCCACTTGACAAGCTGCAGGACTGCGTGGTTGGGCACATCACCAGACAAGGACAAGATGGTCTCGGTGTTGTTGTCGGGATTGTTCTCACGCGCCCAGGTGCTGAAGTCGGCTGCGTAGCCTTCGATGGTTCGTGTGCCGGGGAATTTGCCCTCGAATTTTCGGCTGGCCTGAGGATGTGGAAGATAAAGCGAGTTAGTATGAATAGAAGGCCGTGGCGGAGGAAACTCGTTGGATCTGACGTACCTCGCTGTCTTGGCTGCTAAACTGGCCTTGCTCGCTTCTTAGGGTTTCCGTTTCATGCATCAACGCTGTCTCAAATGTTAGTTATACGCACTGGAGTCCCGATACCGTGCATAGACTGAGGCTCACACCACGCCAGATATGGGTGCTTGACGTATTCCATCTCCTTGTCATTCTCCGCGAGCAACTCATCATTCTCAATACCCTCCCAGGTAAGAAAGCCATGGTAATGTGGACCAGACGAATTGAAAATGGACAGCTGCAATGAACCTTTCAGGTTCGCTCTGAGAACAACCTCCAGCTTCTCTAGCTGCCGGGCCAGGCGAGACACGTTGATGTTGCCAGCGTGAATGTTGCCATCGTGCGCACTCGCGCTCTCGGCCGTCTCCGTGTCGAACTCATCGTCATGCACACTGGTCGCAATATGCTGCGAGAGCTGAGCAATCCTCTCACTCGCCGCCTCGGCCAACTGCTCCTGGCCGTCCAGATCCATAACTGCCTGTTCGACAATCTGCAGGCAGTCGAGATCCGTCGAGGACCTGATCTCGGTCACCATCGCTTCGCGTGCCTGCTCACTGATGTCTGGAAACAGCGCGCTCAGGCTGTCGTTGAGACCGCGCAGGTCCTCGACGAAGCGCAGGAACCGCTTCCGATCCTTGATGGCCCATCGCGTCGTGGCGACGAGGGATGTGTTGCGCCGATTCCGTGACATCGATGACTGTAATTGAGCGTACGTCCTCTTAAACGTTGTCACCAGCGCGTTACCCCCGCCGCTGTCCCCCGCAACCGACTGGCTGTTGGCCGGCCGGAGTCCATACCGCCGCGTCAAGGAACCGGTGTCTTCGAAGAGCTGCCGCATGCAGTGGAGGATATCCGACACGGCTTTGGTGATTCGGGCGTCATGTAGCCGCGGGTCGACCTCGACTCCCGTCTCCGCTCGCGAATCACCTTCGGCCGCGAGTCCGGGCAGGCCGACGGTGTCGCCCCAGACCGAGAGCCGCACGCGTTCAATGCCTATCTTAGTCGTGAGTACCTCGTAGTCTTTGCCGTAGCGCCGACCGCATTCGATCGTGTCGTGTATTTCTAGACAGGCCGTAAAGAGCGACAGTAGCGAAGCCGCGCCGATGCCAAGCCCTGCTGCATCCATCGTTACTGTAAGCTCATCACACGAGAGTGCGTTTGGTGGAGCGAGTCAGTTGGTCTCATCAAAGGCACCAAAAGGTTTCGTTTGAGTGTCCTTGCTGCCATTCCCGGGGCGCTTCATAATGAAGCCGAAATAGCCCTGCCCTGCCACCGCCACCTGCCCATGTAAACCTATCAATGGATGTCAATGGATGGGGGAGGGGAGGCACAGCCACAATGCTGGCGAGCATAGGCCCAAGATTCCCGCATACAAGAGGCGGTATGACCCTTTGGCGAATTCCTAGGCTGACAAGGTCCATCTCGAGACACATCTCGATATCTTGCTTTGGCTGGACGAACATCTCTCATTATGAGTAGCATCAACAATAACCATTCGCCATGTCGATTCCGATGCAAGTCTCCATCCCACTGGCACTGCATCTGCGCAGTCCCGTCAGATTCAACCTATTGACCAACGAGCATTGGAACCACGGTGAGGTAAGAAGAGCTGTGCTAGAAAAGAAAAAAAAAAGAAAGAAAAAAAAAACTTGTCATATCTGAACATAAAGCTGATCACTTAACTCACCATCCGCACCAATAGAAGTACCAAGAGGGTCGTAGCCTGCAAGAGTTCGCTTTCATGGACTCGCACTCTGGGCGATACGAGTCGACTCTGCTGTTCGCCTCCATTCTGCGGTTCATCTTTAACCACCCTGACTGGTCGCAGCTCCACGCTTTCTTCACCAAGCGCTACAGCAAGAGCGAAATGTTGTCCCACCCCAACCGCGAGGCATGCAAACTGACTCCGACGGGGGGCACCGCCCGCTTCACGTCGAATAACTGGGCCATCGTGCACTTCAAGACGGACCCAAGCTCCGTCGGCCTGCCGCAGGACCTGACCGTCAAGCTCGCAAAAGCAGGCCGCACCGCGCGAGGGCGCTTGGTAGGCCCAGATCCACAACCATGCGCGATCGGACCGGCTATCAGCGTAGCCATGGGTGCGGCAGCGTACATGGACCTGGCATACGGCGGGCATCCGCCGGGGAGTATCCAGAGCGACACGGGATCGGGCCCCTGGTCTACGGGCGGGAAGGTATTGGGCTCCAGCCGGTGCCGAAGGGTGGCCGTGGCCGGACCTGGGCCGACTGGGCCGAGCTGTGGAGTATCATCGCCGAGTGGGTGTACGAGTACGATGCGACGTCGCTGGAGCTGGGTTTGTACAGGGAGAGTTACAGCTACAGGCGCAGTGACAAGGGGCGTCGCAAGATCCCCGTTGGCGCCAAGATGCCGAGGGAGTACCTCGGAACCGACTCCATCGATGCCGCGGACGCGATTCACGCCGTCTTTTCCCAGCTAGCAGCTAAGCCGATGGACTTCCAGGGCATTGAGTGGGATTTTCTAGAGCTAGAGGTCGAGAGGGAGGTGAGGGAGGCCTTCTTTGCTCGCTTCGGGAAGAAGCCAGATCCGAGTAGGAGGCTGGAGGAGTTGGTCAAGCCGGTTGTGTCAAACAATTGGAATGCCCTGACCTATAACGATGTGAGCCCCGTGGCCTTGAAACCATGTCCAGAGAGCTTCCGCGGCGCCGATTGGGAGACTTGGCTACTGTCCGTTGAGGGAGGCGATGTGGTCGTTGTGAAAACACTATTCCAGGTGAGTGACGGACGCGAGTGTCGCAGGTGTTTTGAAGGTGCCCTATTGCTGACTGACAGTGATTGGAAGGCTCTCTGGGCGGTAATGCTTCTGGTTCAGCTTCCACTTAACGTTAAGATTATCGACAAGGAGGACAGATTTCCTCGGTATCGGGATCCGGACGACGTGTATTTATGAGCTGCATCTTTTCCCAAGGCTCTATTCTATTTACCATATCGAAACTACGGCTAGCGGCTTCGTGCACGGCGTTGATCTACTGCTCGAGTAGGCTAGCAACATAGTCGACAAGTCTATAGAATACCTATTTATATAAATACTATATTGATAGTTGGCAGAGGAACATACAAGCTGAGCCATGATCTTGATTCCGCCATTTTAGTCGCTTGGTATGTTCGGACTTAAGAAGCCAGCAGATGATTGGCACCCGGAGTGGTATTTGTACTCCTCAAATGATAGAGTCAGCCTGGATAATAAGCACTAACAACGCCAAGCGTTTCTCGTCATGCAGAAAAGCACGTCAAGAAGTGTGATGACCAATTGTTTAATGCAAAGAAGTTCGGTGATGGTCGATTTCATTGTCGAAGACGGCGATAAGGCCGGAGATAAGCTAATGCCTAGCCTTTTCAACGTGGGTTGAAAAACCTTCGCCTAACAAATTGGACTTTCTTTATATCTCAGCTCTCAAACCAGCTGTATTGCGTACAGAATGCCAAGCAGAGCGAAGGACACCATAAGCAGGGCTGGGGCGTCCTGCAGACTGTCCTTATCCAACACAAACAACCACAAGAAGATAAACCTTGGAAGGGAAGAGAGCAGACACTAAATGATTTTCGTGACGCTGCCTTCTTCTCTCTAGCGACGATCCCCCAAACCTATAGCCTACCACGAACGGTGATGTCAAAGCCTTTCTTCCGCGGGATTCTATCTACCACATCGTGGTCGCTACACGGGTCCCCATGAGCCTCGACGCAAGCTTCAGATCTTTAACACTCTGATAGAACCGGCCGTAGAACTCATGCTTAGAAATTAGCGGTTCATTATCCATAGGCCTCGACTAGTAAAAGTGCTAATCATCCGAGTTAGGAGGAATGCTGAGTCCCCTCTCACAATATTATTCTCGCATCCACGTCTCAAACTAATATATCGAATTCGCATAGTGAGTCTAACTAAGCTGGTCGATGCTTAGTCCCGCCTTATAGAAGTCGGAGCGGGAAAACGCCATAAACCCAAACCAAGCCCCAAACCACCCGTTCACCAAGTTACACTAGAGGCTTAGCTTACTAAAGAGCCGTTCATTACCCGGCAGCGGCCTTTTAGAGATTCTCGACTACTCCGAGATGGCCCTGTTCTATAGCTATAACGAGTGGCGTTCAGCTATCCCCCGCCTAGGTTTAAAATAAAATAAAATAAAATAAATAAAATCCTCTATTGCATGCAGCTTTCCCATCGAAGCCTCTAAGAACACTGACTGACTATGGGACTTCTTTAGCGGCGGAGAGCGATCTGTCTTAATAACGCCGCCCTTGCGACGCGGCAGACCCGAGCCTCAATTGCCCGCTCGCGATTATTGCCGGTATCTGTGACTCAGTTCCGTACCTATGCCTCACCTCAACCAGCCCCCAACGGCAACAGGCCTTCCAGTCACAACCCGATACCACCCCCAACTTCTCCGCCCTCCAGTCCTCCCTGGACTCCGCCGCCCGGACCAACCCACAGACACTTACCGACGCAGATAACCTCGGTGAAGGGGGAAGAGTCAGAGCCGGAGATTATGTGATACTGCGGTTGGTCTAGTCCTGGTCCGTATACCGGGAAATCGAGCTAACGTCACTCTACGATACCGAGTTCCGCAATATCATTAGACCAAATGATGTGCTAATAGCCGGGTACTCCTTCGGCTCTGGTTCTTCCCGGGAACAGGCACTTCTATCCTAGCTAATCGGATTCCTCTTGTTGTTGCTGGTAGCTTCAGCAATATCTTCAGCCGCAATAGTAAGTACCCTTTGGAGATTCTCTTGCTTTCCTTATGATGCCTAATCGAGGGAAATATCACAGGCATCAACAATGCTCTTCTTGGAATTGAAATCCCGAAACTGGTCGAGCGGCTTCGTGAAGCGTACAGGGACGACACGGAGAAGCCCCTGGCTTGCAGGCTGGAAACTGCTTTGGGACGTCCGCCAGCCCAAAGTCACCATTACGGAGCAGGATGGTACCTCCTGGGTGCAAAATGTTGGTGAGATATCTCCTAACGTTCAAGAAATCGTCGCCAAAGGAGGTATCGTGAAGTGGGTGCAGTCTAGGTTGCAGGCCTAGAATGCAACACTAGTTTTGTGAATAATTACATATAGATTTATGGGGCTTTGACGGTCGGCCACTTAATGTACAAACTGACACAGTATCCCAGCTTGCACCAGGATACCACATACCATCCCATATACTAGGCTGGGATATTGTATACCATCTCAGTCTCCAGGCTAGTATAGCATATGCCATCCTAAAATCTAACCTAATATATCGCATACTATCTCAAATTCTTACCTGGGATATCACATACCATTGCAAACAATGTACTAGTATATTACGAGGCTTAAATCTGGGCCCTCGTAACAAGATTTAGGCCCAAAAAGCGGACCAGCTCCTAGCTAAATCAGCCCAAGCTCAGCCCAACTCAGTGTAAGCTCAGCGGCAGCTCAGCTTAGAGCAGCAGGAGCTCAGCTCTAGATACGGAAATGAATTTTGGTACGCTTGAGTTTCGTCTCTGAGTATTCTGGTATTGTGAGCTACATATGCGGCATGGTGGCCGCTGATTCGAAACAACAGAACGACAAGAAGAGAAACAAAACGACAATATCTCACAATGACAGGAGCCCAAACCTTCACACTGCTTGCCCCTCTCCTACTCCTCGTCTTCACCCAAGCCCATGAGAAGCGGGCGGATGGCATGACTACCATCGGCAAAAAAACTAACCCCCTCACTCACTTCCTTCCCCTTGCTGTCAACTATCCGGGGTCAGCGGTATGACTCGATGAACTACTAGGAGTTCTACTCACCACAACGGAATTTCACCTCGGCCGGCTCGATCGTCGCCTTCACCGAAAAAGCGAATGTGACGTACGCTTCTTTCCGCCAGGTGGTAAACTTCTCGAACGGGTCGGAATGGTCGAGGTCGACGTGTATCAGGACACGACTTTGCGGGTGATCTTCAGGTCCGTCAGCTTGATGTACACAGTATCTGGGTGTGATTGTGTCGGTGGCATACCCTTCTCGGATGGCGATAGACTTTTGTTTGGAGATGCTACGACTTCAACATCGCAGACGCGCGGCGCATTGGTCTTGAAGGAGGCTTTGTAGGCGTACGTAGCCTCGTGGCCGTTGACACTTCTGTCGCCCTGGAATCGTATCAGCAGGCGGGCGCGCTTTAGACAAGGGGTGCGGTGAAGTAAACTGACTTGCTTGATGAACCAATCGACACCACTGGTAAGAGGATCTCGGCTACGACGCGAGCCCCATGGCTTGAAACCTCTCAACTTTGATATCAATCTTGACATCAGCGAGTTGTCGTTTGGCATCCGGAACACCAGGCCGAACGACGTTCGGCAACAGATCTCGGCCAACAGCGTCCGGTTGCTCATAGCATCGTAAACAAGGCCCATTGAAACGGCCATGCGAGGGCAATGGGACACTATGACATGGGTGCTCTTGAGCTCATAATGCCCGGTGCAAAAGTCCCTGAGTTTCTTTTGGACGTAGGTCGAGCTACCCAGTCCTCCAGAAAGCAACAGGTAGTGCTGCCTGGAGTATTAGTGCCTTTGAAGTGAAAATGAAGCTGTAAAACTTGCCAATCTATTGTCTGTATGCCAGTTGGGCATCAAAACTCGGATACGCTGTTGAATCTTGTCAAGTTGCTTATTGAAGGCGTGTTCTAGGTCATTCCTATATTGCGTCAGGTACGTCAACATTGGCCTTCATCTTAGGAACCTACTGGATGCCTGTTAGCATTCCATCCTGAATTCGATCGCCCAGACTGCTCTCAGGGTCCTTCAGGTGAGGCACAGGAATTCCTTTCTGTGGCGCATTCGTCCCAAGCTGGTGTTTGGCTTGCTGGAATTGGTTACTGGATCTCATGATCCAAGCAGCCGTGCGGACGTCGCAGTTCATGAGACCACTGTAGGGCTCTAGAATCTCTGCTATGCGGGTTTGCAGCTCCTGGTCGATATATGAGGAACCAATCCTGCCGCCTTTCGGGGGTTCAGTCAGTTACCACCGTCACCACCAGAGGCAAGAGCCCACTTACCATGGACAGGGGACTTCTCGTCCAATAGAGAAGCGCCCCGTTCATTGCCTCTGATCTTCAGTAGGGAGAAGTCCTGGGACTAGATAGCCAGAGAACCAGTGGCGCTCGGGGGCGAGGGTGTACCCCTGTGCCGGCGCCGGCGTCGACGACCATGACACATTGTCCGTTCTAAATAACAGTTATCAGCAACTACTGGGTGAGCAGATATGGGACCTCTCACCTTGAATTGGACCGGCGCGTCTTGTGAGCAGAGATGGAGAGCTGCTGTTGCTTGCGGCTCAACGAGGCTCACATCAACTGTACGAACACCACCGCCGTGAATAGCATTTTGGGCTTGACCAAAGCCTGCGGCCTCGACCAAGGCCCTGAAACGACTGACCATAGCGGTGTCCCAAATGCTGGGTGTACTGAAATAGAAGGCGATATTCGCCTCGGCCTAGGGCTTCCCACATAGTACTTCGCTGGCAAACCGCTTGGCCAGCTCTGCATGCAGTCGACTCAAATAGTCGAGAAATAGCCTCTCAACTTGTGTTTGATCAGCATCTATTTCCCCGAACTTTGTCTTGAACCATTCTTGTATGAGGATGGCCTTGTTGTCCACGGGAATGTCCGTTCCCCAGCCGACGAGCTCCCTTCTGTAGCCGTCTTGTTTGTAGGCCAGTTTCGTCGGGATTTTCTCGATCCTATCGTCGGTCCCCTAGAGGAGGCAGATCACGTCCTCACCTTTGGTGAGGCCAAGGGAGCTCCTGGGTTGGTGGTATGCGACTGCCGTCCCTGTGTCGGCACTGGTTAGAGTGTGCATTGGAACGAGTCAATGAGAAGGGGGTCCTTACCGCTCATGCCGAAATCAACCCCTATGATCAGATCGAATGCCATCTTGGGTATGATGAACGAAGAAATACTAGATAGGCTGACTGAATGAAGAGACTGGGTCGGCTGAACGAAAAAAGACTGTCGAGGAGATGAGAAAAACGCAGGCTTGGAGAGCAGATGGATGGCTGCCGTGGCCATGAACTCTTTGCTCACCGACCGACTTGGATGCCTGAGGAAACAACAGGCAAGCCTAGGAAGTTGCTAGCTAGATGGAGCTGGAGGTCATAATTCCAAAACGTGACTTTCGGGGAGCTGCATGGATGCCATCACCGGGAGTCTAAAATTGGTTAGCCCTGTTGAGGGGAGTTATAAAGGTACCTCAGATATCAGTCGACACACCCCTAAGGGTCTTGGTAGTTAGCACACCTCCATCCCCAGCCGCTAACAGCACAAACAAACAACAATACCAACGTCAATAGCTTGGGGAGGCAACCCAACCAGTCAAGCCACCACAGCACAAACACCTCCTTATGCAGGGAGGCACAATCCTTCGGTTGTGTTGGTCTGAGCAACAGGCGAGCCAGTTGTACAAAAGCTATCTGGAGCCTCCAGCGCATCGACTGACTGCCCAGCATCGCATCGCCCTCCACATCTCCTTCGTCTGCCTCATCTTCTTCACTTTTCGCACCTTCTTTATCTTTACCATGGGTCTCACTGTTGGCCAGGCTATCGGTATCGGCATCGTTGTCGGCTTTGTCGGAGCCTTGGTTCTGGTCTTGTGCATTCCTACCACCCCCTCCGTCCAAGTCGTCAAGGACGGGGAGCCTGTGCATACCTTTCCAGAGATTCCACAACACCTGCAACAAATGATGAGGCGAGAAGCCGACCCCAGGATCGATTCAGTTAGGTGGTTCTCTCGTCGTATGCACCCCTTGGCGAGCGTTCAGCAAATCGCAGAAGTCGTCGAATTCGAAGACTTTATCAGTTCATTTACCGAAACGTGCATCGAAGCCCCTTTCCGACCACAGCCTCTTGTTCCGGAAAATCTCTTCGACGAAAACGAACTCGTCCGCCTCGCCGGGAAGCCTATCAATGGCGGAACTTGGTCCGCGTCCATCTCCAACACAGCTACACGAGCCTCCGCCGTGAAATGCTTCCTGGCACAGTTTATCTTCAAGCGCATGCAGCCAAGATGTCCTCCTCAAGAATGTCTGCTGCCCCCAGAGATCGCTAGCTGCTACCAATTCATATGCGTCCCTCATGACAGCCCACACAGTAAGCTAAAACTCGACTATAAACACAAAATCCAGGTTAACAAGAGCGCAGGAGAGGACTTGACTGCTATTTGGCGTGAAACCATGTATCTTCTACTGGAGAGCCTCTTAACCCTACTCCCGCTCCCGCCTCGTTGGTTCGAGGAGGGTGACCCAAGGGAGGAAAGAACTCTCGCCATGGTTCCCGTCATCATCGATGCCCTGCGCCTGGAGTCCCTCAGAACCGACCGGGGACCCGAGGATAGCATCGAAAGGTCCATCACAGGAATCCTTGAGCGATCTGCCAACAGCGCGCTTCATCTTCTGGCTCAGCCCTCTGAGTGGGAGGCTGTGTGGGTCGCAAATGAGCCTGGGTTTATTGTCTTTCCTGAGATCCGACTCGTTTGGAATGGCTACACCAAATTTTCGAAGCCTACTGTGGTGGATGCTGATACTGTCTGGCCGATACCTTCAGACGACAATGAGCAGGCAGACGACAAACAGACAGACGATAAGCAACATCCGGAAGTCGACGCCCCTGAGCAGCCAAAGCCTGAAACCGAGAAGCTGTCCAGTCTCGAGGATGGTCACTCGGTGACTCCCGAGGCTGGCCAGGAGCCAGGCCCAACCGCCGCCAAGTAGTGAGGTGACGGAGCTGGCCTGTCTCCCCCTTTCCGTTCTGTCCGTAGTCTTAGTGTTTCAAGCAGGTAGTTTGTCAGCAATGAATGGTGCTCTATCCCAGGTTGTGCCCCGATCAGTACTACCGTGACCTGACACAATGTCTTCCAGGCCTTCTGGGGGACAGCAATACTCACAGGCGGAGTGAAGAATCGAGTCCTCCCAAAGGCTGAGAGAAGGGGGAATGAGAACAATTGCGGCACTGGAATAGAAAGCCAAAATGAGACCAAGGGAACAATCAATTAGTAAAAAGATAGCCTTGAGAGAAATGGCTGAAACTCTCTCTTGGCCGCTATGAAGTTGATGCTGCTTTCGATCCGCTCTCCAACACGTCATCCCTAAAAAACCTCCCCCCAACACATTTCCCAAGAACGACCTGCCGCCCTCTCCTCGCATCTCCACCACAGAGACATCTCAGAAATCGTTTCCAGCACCCTCATCCATTGCCAGAGAGCCCTCGATCTCAAGCATGACACCTGGCGCCGTGCTTGATGCCAGCTCCCCCTCTTCATCGCGCGAGTTGGTCAGCGCCTCCAACGCGCTCCGCATCCAATCGATTCGGCGGGATAGATTTGACTGTGCGGATTGAAGTGGCCGCAGGAGGCTGTGGGCCGCTCTGCGGTCGCTGATTACAAACTTCAGTTTTTTTCTGATGCCTTCACGCTTCAGGCGATGGTGGAATTTGTGCATCGCCCTCTCCGTTTGCGAATTGCGACCATCGCGCGTTCCTTTAATTGTTCCTCCTTTCCCGGGTATCTCATGAGTTTCCCATGAAATAGGTAGGCATCATTAATGTTGTCTGCGACGTTGCTCTCGAGCATGACGAACGCTTCTGCGTCGTTGTTGGTATCAAGCAAACTGATACCAAATTGCGAGAACAACTTGCCGCAAAACAACACGATCGGAACGATGATCTCTACTCCGGACATGATTATTTGTAGAAATCTCAGGAACTCGAATGTAATGGCTGTTGGTAACGTGGAACTTGTGGATGAAGATGGTCAACCGGAGGGCAGCTTGGTTTTGATGTCTGTGACGAAAACAGTTGGTTGAGTAGGGGCTTGGTTGCTGAACGACCGTGGACAGTGAATGGTTCGTACGAGGGAGATTGAATGAGAATATCGAGTGAGAGGTCGAATCTGATGATGAATAGAAGGAGTTGCAGGCCGAAGTTGCGGTAGGAGGGAGAACCTCCAGCATGTTTAAATACTCAGATTCCCAACCTACCTCAACACCCCGGCCCCCAGAGACTGGCCTACCGAGCCTGCGATATTATCTTGTTCTTTGACGCTGTGGCCAACGGAGATGCTATTCATGACAATGAGTCTGAGGTATCAGACGCTCTAGGCCGCGAGAAGCCACTTCTCTCTCAGAGTCCGGCTGAGAGAGGAGAGGAACCAGCCCCACAAGCTCAGACACTGGTCTTGATATGAGTGAGCCATGATCCTTGCATAATGGCGATTTATTAGCCCATCTTAATAAGGCTGAATAGACATGGATGGCACCAGAGCTGAGAAACCCCGGGAAAAGGTCACCCCTGATCCTGTTGCTGTGTAGTAGGCGGGCGGGCCACATGTGGCCGTGTTCTGGCCAGCGACGCTCTGTCTCAACCGCTTTTCCTTTGCAGGACACATATTTCAGCCTGAAATTTGAGAAATAGAGTTGTAGAACGATAGCATAACTGGTCTAAGATGACCAGGCCCCAAAGGTGAGAGCACTGTTGGGTGGGGGACCGTGAGTGGACTGGAACCAAGCAAAAGTAGTTCCCAGAGGTCTGCTCCGTAGGTGCGCGGGGACTCCGGCTCTTGGGTGCCAGATGGCAGAGCGGGGGTAGACTCCGCCGCTAAGGGACGGGGAGCAGGCTGACAGCTGGTGCTGGTCAGGGGTGGCTCTGTCCAGATGTATGGCATGGCTGCGCGGTTCCGTCGTGTTCGCCCGTATGCAGCGGCTCGACCTGCCTGGCGAATAGCTTCTTGATCATCTTTTCTGGCAGTTGTGTTTCTATTGAGCTTTCTGGCTAGGCTTATGCATAGCGGCCTCTCGCTATTACTCCTTCTTGTGTAACAGTTCCTGACACTGTAGTTGGTCAATTTTTTCAAGGCACATTGGATGCCTCTCCACTGCAGGGATATTGGTAGTTGCCACAGAAGGCTGGATCAAATATCTTCTTTGTTCAGCCGGACATGACGCGCAACTCTACGCATCTCGCAAGAGATGTCGCCAGCTCTCTGCCCCAGGCACTGTTGTTGTTGGTAGTAATGACGTCTTCGTCGGGAATAGCATCAAAGAAAACGATATTGCCCTAGAAGCGACGGATACAGCCAACTGGTCCATGGACTCAGCTTCCCGCAGGGGTCTCCTGCGTGTATGAAGCAGTGAAATGCAGTGGGCACGCTTGGGGCGTGGCCACTGGACCGCCGCCTTGCGCAAGCCTCAGAAGACCTACTCCGCTTCGCCGACATGAGCAAACAAAAAAACAAGAAGATTCAAACAGGCCAGGGTGTGAGCACCAAGTGGGTGCTCCCCTCCCTGAGTTTGGGCTTGCCGACTCAGGGGATGGTTCGGCCAGACGTAACCAGAGCCCCAACAGCCGCTCATACAGAGATGGGCATCCAGCAAGGCCAGGGCATCGAAATCGACTGGCTCATCTTACAAGCAGGCCCAACTACGCGCCCGAGCAACCCCGCAGCGATACGGAGGAGCTGCTGAATGCCAAACACCCATGCGGAGGTGACTAGCTGTCTTTGCCCTGCAGCCTGCGCAAAAGGCTCACCCCCCCAGGCCTAGGCCCTTCCCCTCCCAAGGTGACATCCGTGCAAGAGACGGATGAGTGACGATCTTGCAGTGAACGTTTGATGGGTGTGAGACAATTGGGAGCCTCAACTTCAGGTTCGCAATGCCAGGTCCATCGAAAGGGAGGCAACTTCCTTCATCTCAGGCGGTGAGCATGGACGGAGGCCCATTGAGATGACCTGTAATTTGGCTCCCGTTACACGTGGCTGTTGGGCCCCCTCAGATTGTGTTTGGCCCCATTGCCTCTACTCTGCTTACCACAGCCCGGTCCAAGTAGAGCTCTTGTCTTGCCGTCCCATTTCCTTTCCTTTCCCGTGACCCAGCCACACTCATTTATCAACAGGACCTTACTCTCTGACTCACCTTTGCGCCACGCTACATTCTCTGCCAGGATGCAAATAACCCATGCAGTCTAACGAGCTCATGCTTGTTTGCCATGGGAGCAGCGTCGCACGTTTCTTCTAGAAGCTTGGGTGTATGAGTCAATTCCAGCATTTTCCTGAGCCCTCCTCAATCGCTACTAAAACGTTCCAAGCCAGGGAACAAGCCAATGAGTGTGAGTGAGCCAGCCCGGCGTTGGTGGCTGCGACCATGTCTGGATGAGCTGGGGTGACTGCTTGTGCCTAAGGCTTCCAACTGCTTCACCTGCAAGGCTCTGAGCTTGGGGATTCCACAAACATGGTTTCCTACCGTACCAGGGTTAAGTTGACAGATCCGCCGGGGCGAGTTACGGGAATGCGTGGGACAAATGTCCTCATAAAGATGGATGGAGACAGGTTATGCGGCAACGCTGGTCCAATACTGCCCATAGGTCGTGCAGGGATCTAATGTTTGTGTGTGGAGAGGTATCCATTACGCGGGCGGCAATCCTCTGACAGGCATCACGAAGGGGGATATGGCATGAAGCTCCAGCTGAGGGATCGCCGTCGTTTCTTGGACGCTGTAGTCTGATGACCTTGTTTCTCGGGATTAGCTTCATTTTTACATGCTAGATGTCGTCTTCAATGCCTATATGTCGGGCGGTAGACGTGTTAGAAGCCTGGACAGCCTCGGATTTTTCTTCGTCGGCATTTGATATACAGGGACCCTCAAGGGTGATGATGTCCCCTCCCACTCAGCCGGGTTGGGGCTCATAGGCCTGCACCTCCCCTCCAAGGAAGACCCCGCAAAGACCGTAGAGCGGTCGCCACTTATCAGCTGAAGACATGACAATACATGTGAGTGAAACTGGAGTGGTCTTGGGAGAATGGTAAGAAACATAGACAGAAACATTTCAGGTGGACCCGGCGGCGTACAGGGCAGAAACTGATCAAACGGCCAGGGAATCAGGCCGTTATTTCTGTTGAATTGCTCTGAAGCGCCTGCCCCCTGGCCTCATGGAGTCTTTTTGACTTGGTGCCTAGTGCTTCTCTCAATTGGGTAGCTGTGTAAAATAGGTATTTGTGCAGACTGTACTTGTGAGACAAAGTTTGATGATTCTGTCAAACAATCAAGGCGAATTACCAGTCCATGCTGAGCAGGATTGTGTATAGTTTTGCCCCAGTGTTGAGTCGACCCCTGAGATTAAAATCGTGCACATATGCTTGCCCTAGCTCCCGAAGCATTGACGAGTTCCCAGGTGACGTGAGCAGTAGCCTGATGCACCAATCTTCGTCCCCTGCATTCTCCTGCGGCTTTTCAAACAGGTCCAAGAAAGACTTGAGAGTCTGCTTTACGTGCTCCCCGGCATCCTGGCTGATAAAGTGCCACCCGTCCACCACAACGATGCACTCTGGGAGCAAACTGAGGAAGTAGCGCATGTACTGGAGTGCCAGTGGCATGCTCTCCATGGAAAGCTGAAGATCAGTAAATGGCCGGTCCACGCCGGTAACGGCCAGGGTGGGGATGTCTTCCAATTGCTGCAACAGTTGAAAGAGGAGCGAGTAAACCATCCTGAAGAGTCTGTCTTCGCCCGAAAGCAGCCGCCCATCAGCAGCGTGTCGGCAAGAGAAGGCAATGGTGGGCCGTCTTTGATCTCGAGCGGCGATGTACGCTATGGCACTAACGGTGCCAGCCTGATCGCCATGTAGCCACAAACGCGGTGGGATTGCCCCTTTGTACCAACTGGTGAAGACATTCTTGACATGGTGATCAGCCTTTAAATTAATCACCTTCGTTCGTAAGCCCGGACTCATAATCTCACGAGCAATGCTCGTGAGATGAGAGAGCGCTGACCCAACTGTTGGCTCAGGCTCGGCTGCTGGAGGAATGCCAAGCTCAGGACCAGTGTGGAGCAATGGCACTTGTCGTTCCCCCTCCTCACTGTTGTTTAGATCAAGTAGCTGGTCCTGCGCTGCCCCCCTTGCAATAACAATCACCTGTTCTAAAATCGTCTTGAGATATTTCAGCTGTGTTTCGTGGTACACCCCTTGATTGGCTGCTAGCTCTTTGACAACGGCACTGTTGCTCCAGTCAGCTTGTGGACCTCCAGATAAAAAAATTGTCTTTTGATCAGAGAGAAGGTACTCACGTGTTGATTTTCTGGTGCAGATCCGATAGGGGAGCAGTGAGTTCTAGCATATGCTGAATCAGACCATCCACCTCGTCCTGGTTCAACGTGTACCAACGCAGCTTGTTGATCTGATCCATGGGCCAGTCGCGACGCCGTTTCTTCTTGGCCGGATCCAGCTTCAAGCCACAACCCTTCGCGATGAGGGCCTCAAGCCTTTCGACTGAAAGTTTAAGGCTGACAATGGTGTAACGGATATCATCTTTATCCGCACTATCAAGCAGGCTGGCTTCTTCGGTTTCAGACAAAGGGTCTGCGTTCGCGTCTTCTCCTACCACCTTGCTCAGGTACCGCAGTCGAAACTGGACGGTCCTTAGAGTTGATGCAGATCTTCGATGGTGTTCGGGGGCGCCTTCTTTTTCGTCCAAAGCCTTGTATAAGCCCCAGAGGAGCTGTGCTGCGGCGAACACATCACCGGCGCTCCAGCCGAATGACATGGTGACGGGAGGTTCACAGATTAGGCTTGAGACAAACGGGCACAATACCTCGTCCAATGTGGTTTTCTGCGGGATTTTACGTTTTAGTATTCAACAAGGGTGAGTTGGGGCCTGAAGCAGGCTGTGAATAAGTAAGGCAACCGATGCAAGGGTTTGAGCCAACCACAATGGTCCGGACCTCGTTCACACCTAGAAAAGCAAAGTTTTTGGGTCGAAACCAACATGGCGAACCACCAACATCTAAGCGAAGAGCTGACAGCTTGATCAGTCAGCAGATAACACCATTACCCCGCAGACGTATCATTTTACCATAAAGATCATGGAGTTAGACGAGTAGGCAACACCCAGGCCGTTCAGAAGCAACACTTGCGCTGTCACAGATCGTGCCTTTTTCTTTCTTTTTGGGCACGCAGCCGGTTTTGCTTGTCTTTGCTTTCTAGTTGGATACGAATCAAGGAAAACTTTCAGATGCCACAGGGCCAAGGTTTTCCAGGGCGGGGTTTGTTGGATTGGTGGGTGGGTGCTGACAAGAAACAAGTGAGAGAATCTCCTGAACTACCAGATTGTTTCGAAGCAGATCTTATCGAACCAAATATGCCCTCAACGGTGACTATGGTTGATGTATCGCCAGATCGCTACATGGGACTCATGGTTGACAAAAAATCAGAAACTGAAGACTCAGAAACTGAAGACTCAGAAACAGAGGAATCAGAAACATCAGAGCCTCACTCAAGGCCGGGAGAACTCGCACAGGTAAGTGAGTGGCCCGCGTACAGCACCTCCATTGACATCATTCACATGCTTGAAGATTGAACGAAATCATAAACATCTTGGAGAGAACCCCAGCCAATCACGTGATAAGAGTCCTGATGCTGGCCGGGGGATCCTCTACCGTTTGGTCTGCGAGTTAGTTGCCCTTCCCGGAAGAATTTCTCTGTGCGCGCACTAAGTCGTAGTCCACAGTGATGGAGAAAAGAAAACCTTTAGATATTCCTGGATGCCCTTCAAAGGTCTGCAGCGAAATGATCGCCAAACCCGGGAAAGGAGAGACCTCGCTGTTCTGGACGTCATGAATTTGATTGAGGGAAGCCACTCCGCAACCCCCCCTCGCAAGAGTCAGTTCAGACACAGCTTCTTAACTGATGATCCACACGAGTTCATCATCAACGTTGACTTTCGAGCAAGCACAATACATCCTACAAGCATTCGGGTCCACTCTCCACACATTCAGAGCGTTCTGCGGACGCTCATCCAGTACTACCCAGGCTTCAACGCCCAAGGCAGTGAGATCATCTTGGTGCACCCCTTCCGGCAGCTTTTTCACTACTGGGACGACCTGAAGCATATTCTTGTGCAGGGATGTGGTCATGGCGAAAAACAAGCAACTGTGTTGAATTTGGACACTGGATCTAAGACCAACCTCTCTTGCGACGAGACAACCTGCAGGCATCTCACAACACTACTGGCAGCGCCGCCAGTGCAGGACGTATGGGACAGCATCGTTAGACCCGAGCTACGCTTATACGGTTCCGGGCGTGCATCATACGACTTCCTTTGGCTCCTTTTCAAACCGGGGGATATCGTCTTCCTGCAGGCGTCAGGTAACGTGAACAAGCTGGCTGGTTTTGTCGTCCAGAGTATCACCCACATATCGCACAACAAAGCCGAGTCACCACTCGTTAGACCTCACCCGACGGATTGCTGGAAATTAGATCTTTGGAACCTAGCCTATGACAACGGGCGTTTGAGGCGACGGGCTCGCCCCGTTCGATTGAACCGCTTTTACGGTGTTAGGGCCATTTCCGACCTCGCCGCGTTCCCAACCAAGTTTGCGCCCGACCAGCGGGGTTTGCGGTCGCAACTTATCGAGCGTGGCAAGCGTTATTATCGCATCGTTTGTGACCAACAGAGTTACATGCGGTACAATGGACCGGTCATTAGCGACAAGCCATATGATGTAAGTGGGTTTGACACAAACCGCGCACATTATGACCCAGAATGCGTTGGAGAGAAGGCTAACACGCATTTCCTATCGCAGTATCAAGGTGATATCATCGTGGACCACCAAAGCTACATGCTTGAGGCGATGGACTCGCCGAAAATGGTGGTGCCAGATGTCTCGGGTGAAGAGCCCCAGGACCTGCATGGAGAGCCACTCTTTTCCAAATTCAACGATATGGAATGTTCGGCGGCCAATGAGCTGGATCCAGCGCACTATCTTCTTCTTCCGGCATATGTGCTAGGTTTTGCAGTTGGGAAGAGAGAATGGGGTCAGTGCAAGGTTCCTCTCCTCGCTCCTCGAGAAGTGGCTGACACAAGTTCTAGCCATTTTTGACATGAGCTTCGTTGAGGATTTGGTCATAGACAGCAATCCGATGAAGTATCTGATTATGAGCCCGGAGAAGCAAGAAATGATCGAGGCGGTAGCTGGTTCCCCTCGAAAGGGCACGGCTCTAAAACCTTGGACCACCGACTGGAGCGCAGACTTTATCGAGGGCAAAGGCCGAGGCCAGGTCATATTTCTTCATGGTAAGGCCAGAAGCGACACTTGCTGCAATTACCCTTTCTTGAAAGCATAAGACAGAATAGATACTGACTGGAGAGAGCAGGGTCACCGGGAACTGGAAAGACCATGACAGTGGAGTTGATCGCGAAAAAGACCAGACGGCCGCTTCTAAGTCTCTCTGTAGCAGATCTTGGCACGGAGGAGGTTAAGATGGAGAAACGGTTAATGAAGTGGCTCAGCCGTGCAGCCATATGGGGTGCCATTGTGCTCATCGATGAAGCTGAGGTCTATATGGAGCAACGTGAACCTGGGCAGACCGGCCGCAATGCTCTAGTCACTGGTGGGTTCCCGTAACTTGACGTTTCATTGGTCTACTAATATTTAACTTTTAGCTTTTCTTCGTTCGATGGAATACTTTCCAGGTCTCTTATTTCTTGTGAGTGTCGCGTTTCTGTGCCTTTCTGAATCCTGCTATTATCTTACTTCTCTAACCATACATACCCTTGGCCATTAGACTTCTAACGGTATCGGTTTGTTTGATGAGGCAGTCATGTCCCGCATCCATCTTGCGGTGCAATATGAGCGTCCAACCGATGCAGAACGGACAGAAATTTGGAGAAAGCTGTTCGACAAACTGGAACAGGATCAGGAGAGTGGTTTTGGATCAACTTCACAAAAAGATGGCTCGACCATCAAACCGACCATTATTGTCCGATCGACTGCACGAGACGTGGTCCTGAGCAAAGAGCAGTACGCGACCAATCTCAAGCTCAACGGGCGAGACATTCGAAATCGTAAGACCTAGACATGTTGAAAGATATACATTGTGGGAGGACTCACTAACATGAATTGTGAAACAGTCTTGCTTAGCGCTATTAGCCTAGCACGACATAGGGGCCTGAAAGAAGTCGTGGATGGAAACCCTCTGACGAGGATCGAGGTTACAGCCAAAGACTTGGAGACTGTGTTGAAAAACAAGGAGCAGTTCAATGACCATTATAAGGAGGCGACCGGATGCTATCCCGACGAGATGGCGGCTCAAAAGTATTTTCGAGGAGAGAGCAAGTCATGATGACGAGGATCTGAATTCCATCAGGGTGTCCAAAGCCATCCCTCCCACCCCAGCTACCCTATGCTTTTAGCGTGATAGTACGGCTTCTCGGCCCAGTGAAACTGACCTAAGACATGTTTCCTACAGGCAAGTTTAGCGTTACTTCCATTGCGATTTGTACGGACAATACGAACGGTCTTCTGGACCAGTTATCCCATCAAGAGCCGGACTTCAACTTTATTACAGAAAAACACAATATGGACACATCATAGCAGTATATCCCAGTCCTAACACATTAGCTTATTAGTTCTTAAACATATCCCACGAAACTACGGAATGGCGGCCTTGGTTTTGATTTAACAGACACATCACTGCTTATGTGGCGAAATAGTGTTTGGAATCATCTTTCTCATTGTCACTACCTAGACCCTTTATACTCCAGCTAAGCTTCACCCTGCCGATATTTGGCCAGCACGTCCTTGACATGAAGTTTCATGTCATAGCTTGGGTGATTTAGTAAGGCTTGTCTCGGTGTCTAAGAGCACAAAGATACTTACAGATTCATTTCATCGATGGTGAGCTTATCTTCCTCACTCTCCACGGCGTAGACTGTTGTATCCGTGTTACTCGAGAAACCTATAACCCGTCAGTGCATCTACTCCCGCGGACTTGGTTTACACCATGGATCTCACCAATACGCTCGTTGATGTTCTCTCTGGCCCGGGCTGACGCTGCCTGAACTTTGGTTCCCCGCGGCTTCCTGACCTCTTCGAACACTTCGAGGGCCTCACGGATGTCGCCGTTGAAGTTGTCTTTGCTGAAGACTAGACCCAGAGCGGCAGCATCTTCAATCGCCTGGCACGCGCCCTGACTTTGATCGGGCATCATCTAGGGAACCAGTTAGCATGACATCGCTCGTTCGTGACAGGGCATGGACTTGGTACCGGATGAGCTGCGTCTCCCAAAATGCAAGCCAAGCCTTTCTGCCACAGTGGGTACGGCTCGTGGATCCATAAACGCCACGGGCGCACCTCGTAGCTGATTTCCAAGTGTTTGAAGACCTGGCGATCGAGGTCGGGATATGGCGCCAGCAGCTCCTCGACAGTCGCCGCCTGGTCCCAGCTCTGGTGTGCCAAATCGCTAGCTTCCCGCGGGAAGAAGCAGTAATAGGAGAGAAGGCGACCGCCGTTACAAGGAGAAAGAACGATCTTGTAGTGCGTATTGTAGCCACCCCAGTACTCGATAGCGCTGTTTTTGGAGTAGTCAACTAGGCCGAGCTTGACAGCTTTTTCAGTGTCCACATTGGAGTGCAGACATGTGCAAGTAGCTGGGTTCCGGATTGCCTTGATGCCAAGCTCTTGACGAACTGTCGACCCGATACCGTCGGCACCAATGATGACGTCGTGCTTGACCTTGTTTCCGTTGGTGAAGGTAATCTCTCCTGTTTCAAGGTCGATCTTTTCAGCCTGGGGATATGTCAGATCCATGGACGCATCAGCTTGGGACCTGGACCACTCACCTTGTGGTTGACAACGAGTTTAGCCGGAATGCCCCCTCCTTCGCCGCTGGCGCTGTCCTTAAGCATTTTATGCATATACTGCCGATGAAACATGTAGTAGACCTAACGGGGTTAACAACCAGGTTAGTATCAGGTCGATAGGTGACAAGCTGAACATACGTATCCCCAGCGCTCCTTGTAATCAGACAGGTCATAGACGCTGACGGGTTCGCCCGTCTTCCAGTCACGGCTAATGAGCTTCCTCAAGATGACAGGGTCACCGAGTTCAATGTTGACGCCCCACTCCTCAAGCCACCGAGTGCCATTCGCAGCACAAGAGATCGAGGCACCGACTTCACCGGCGAAGTCTGCCCGTTCGTAAATGGTGACCTTGTGACCCTGCCTTCGGAGAGCAGTCGCACTAGCTTGTCCACCTATGCCACCTCCGATGATAGCGACATCGAGTTGTCTCCAACATTTGGTCCCAGTCATGATGATGTCTGCCGTTGTGCCCGTTCAAGGTGATTTGTTCTATGATCCTGAACATTTGGGGACATCCTTTCTCCTTTAGTATTGTGCCATCTTGTGACAAGAAAGACCGCCGGAAGCAAGCCATTATCGGTCAACGGCTTAATCAGCAGCGTTTGTGATGGTCGGATGTCAATCCGGCGCCGGCATCCGATTTACCCCCGTCCGATCATCCTCCAAAATACCATCCATAGGCCAAGTACCGGCCGGACCACGATCAATTGCCTGCGTAACGCCAGTCACGTTCAAGCCGCTCAAAACCACCCGGCGGAACTATTTGGTCTCCAAAGTTCGGAACATCCTTTGTCTCAGGAATGTTCCGATGTTTCGATATTCCGACTTTGACTAGCAGCGGGGTAATACCAAGATGCTGAATAGCTAGCTTTCTTGGTATGTAAATGCATGAGAATCACAGTCTCCTCCCGGTGATCTCGATATCCCCCAAGAGCATTCCCTGAGATAAAGAATTCATTGTTCCTCAACTTCCCGAACAACATAGCTTCTCTTTCTCTATCTTCAAAGAAAACCGACATGGCGACGGCAACATTTGCAAGTGTACGAGGAGCCTTTGATCTGACGTCACGAAACTACATCGTGACAGGAGGTGCCCAAGGAATCGGTTACGCTCTGGTTGATGCCATCGCCCAGATGGGGGGCAATGTCGTGGCAATGGATATTAAAGATAAGCCAGGCCTGGACTTTTCCACCCTTTCAAAGCAGCATGGCGTCAAGGTTCAATACGTCCAGGCCGATGTAACAAACGAAGAGGGCCTAAAAAGTGCCTTCCAAGAGTCAATGACCGTGCTGGGGAGCCTGCATGGGTGTGTTACCTGTGCCGGCTTGGCTTTGGAGAAACCATTTGGGGAGACCAGCTGGCCAGAGGCCCGGAGGATCCACGATGTCAATGTTTGTTTCAACCAGGCAGGCTCATTAGCAGCGACTCGAGACTAATTCCACTTGCAGGTCATTGGAACATACTTCACAGCACAACTTGCAGCGGAACAGATGAAGAAACAAGGGAGCGGTGGAAGCCTCGTCCTAATTTCCTCCATCACCGCCCATACTGTTCTTCCATTCCACCACATGTCAGCGTACGGTGCAACCAAAGGCGCAGTGAAGACACTGTCTGAGGCTCTGGCCGTCGAGCTGGCTCCAAGTCGAATTCGCGTCAATACCATATCTCCCGGGTTCATCGACACAGAAATGACGCAGGAGGTCCGAAAGGCGAAGCCTTCTATGGCCGAGGTCTTTGAGAAGAAGCCACCCTTACAGCGCATGGGCAAGCGGGATGATCTCACCGGAGCTGTTGTCTACCTTCTAAGCGACGCCGCGAGCTACACCACTGGCGCTGACATTGCAATCACCGGCGGTCTTCATGTAGGTAGGATTAGCACGTAGGTGGTAGACTTGGCTTTATGTTAGCAAAGATAGGCAGAATACATATTTCAACGGTAATACTCTTACGAGCCTAAAGTGGGAGATACAAGTGTTGTACTAGATACAGTAGACACTTCGCGTCATGTGGTCCAGTTGACATCCATCTGTGATGTGTCGATGTCCCATCCGATATTTAGGCGGTCATTTGCGTCTTAGCAGGGAATTGTTGAAAGGGAAATCTAGATAGGGCCAAAGTCTGGTAGAATCAACAGTCTGCCCGATGATATCATAGAGCTTTCTCTCCAGAATCCTTCACTGTGTCAACAGTGAGACCAAGCTGTTTGACTCCTCATATTCTCATCTCCAAGGAAAATGCCGACGAAGCGGAACATCCACAGCCGCCGGACACGGTAAAATATTGGGCTCGCTTGCAGATAGGAACACGGATCATCTTCATGGCGTTGTTCCGACCGTGCGGCGGAATGGAGCTGTATCGGAACAGGGATCCTGAATCGGAATGTAGCCTATGTTGATGCGCGTTCTGAATGGCTATCGTATGCAGGTTGGAGACCCCTGTTTTGGGGTCTATGCCTTAAGTTAGTTATGAATTAAGCGGCGTGCCAACATCGCTGGCAGTCGGGTCCTGCAACGTGAGCTCATCATGAACTGTATCAAGCATTGTCGGGCAGATTTCGCTCGGAGCGTCCAAACTCGATCGCACAGAGGCTATCGAAATATCTCGATAAAGCACACAGTTCCCCTCGTCATCAACGGCAAAGATATCAAGTCTTCCAAGTCGTTCCCCGTCATTAGTCCCCTGACGGGAAAGAAATTTGGTCTATGTCATGTGCAACCAAAGATCAGGTCAACGATGCGGTCGAAAAGGCGCACGATGCTTTTACGAAGTGGTCCAAGACCAAGGCCTCGGCTCGGCGCGATATCTTCCTAGCGGCTGCCGATGTCATGAATAAACGACGAAAGGAGCTCGGGGAGTACATGCACCACGAGATTGGGGCTAATCAAGACTACCAAGACTTTATCCTGGGACTCTCTATTGATGGCCTCAAGGATACAGCTGGTCGGATAGCTGGGGCAATTCAGGGAGCTGTTCCGGATTCCAACCACGAGGGAATGAGGGCTCTGGTCTACAAGAGGCCATACGGAGTTAACCTTGGTATTGCACCGTGGTAAGCATGCCTACCTCTATCCTCGACTCTTGAGAGCCGGGCTGCTCACACAAGTACACTAGGAACGCACCATATCATCTGGGCCTTCGATCCGTCACCTTCGCGCTGGCAACGGGAAACACAGCCATTCTGAAGGGAGCAGAGTTCTCGCCCCGGTGTTACTGGGGTATTGCAGACGTCTTCCGCGAGGCAGGCCTACCAGATGGTTGCCTGAACCTCATCTTCCACTCCCCCGAGGACGCGTCCGACACCATCAACAGCCTTATAGCTCACCCGCATGTCAAGAAGATAAACTTTACCGGAAGCACTAGAGTCGGCAGCATCATCGCTGAAACGGCGGGCGAGCACCTGAAGCCCGTGCTGATGGAGCTCGGAGGGAAAGCTAGTGCCATCGTGCTCGAGGACGCTGATCTTGAGAAAGCCAGCTTGCATTGCGCTCGAGGGGCATTCATGAATGTGAGTGTCTCGCTACCGTCTTGGGATCTGCAGTAACGACTAATGTGCATCGAAAAGGCTGGCCAAATATGCATGTCCACTGAACGAATCCTGGTGCAGGACTCCATCGCGCCCGAGTTCCAGAGAATCCTCGGTCAGACAATTCGAAAGTTTTTCGGCTCTGCCCAAGACACACCAGTCCTTGTCACGGCAGGATCCGCCGAGCGCAACCGTGACTTGGTTTCGGATGCTGTCTCCAAGGGTGCTAAGTCAGTGCCTCTATTCGACGATAGCCATACAGATCAGGTTCAGACACGAATGAGACCTGTCCTTCTGAACAACGTCAAACCCAACATGCAGCTCTATTCAGGCGAATCATTTGGGCCCAGTGTTTCTCTCTTCACTTTCAAGTCTTCCGAAGACGCTGTGGCCCTGGCAAACGACACAGAATATGGCTTATCTGCAGCCGTCTTCACAAACGATCTGAGCAAGGGCTTCCGGATCGCCGACGAGCTTGAATCAGGAGCGGTGCACATCAACTCCATGACGGTGCATGACGAGCATCCGTTACCGCATGGCGGTGTTAAAAAGAGCGGCTTTGGACGTTTTAATGGCTACCAAGGGCTAGACGAGTTCTTGTATTACAAGACGGTAACTTGGATGGACTAGGTGTTGAGCCGAGCACTTAGCTTAGCCAAGGTCTCTGCAGAGTTAAATAGGAACCTGAAAGGGGCCGTTGACCTGAATGTCGCCCTAGGATAATGCCTCCTTGATGATCCCATCAGCTTATGCGGTAGACCCTCATCAATGATCAGTGCCTAAATAAAACCAGCGTAACTTGCTCGTGTGATTTCTCTTCTGAAACATAATTGTGTATGGATAAGTCCTCAGTTTAGATAGTGATTATACTTGCGACCATGTTCATCCTTGCGTCATGCCATGTCAAGTTTGTCCAACTAGAAAAGTGATTTATGCTTAAACCTAAATCTCTATTTGAATCTGGCTACAGGCGGCTTTGGCGTCGTGTTATCTTCCTTGCGTAGGGGTGACTGTCTGTTGGCACCAAGTGATCAACTTCGAGAGTGTTGACCAAGTCTGGGTGGGCGTCCTTCATCAAGTCTGTCATCCCGCATAAACGCATCGTAGTCTCGATTTCATCGCGCAAAACTATAAGCGCGTTTGTCAGTTCACTGCCTCTGCAAACACGTATAGGGAGCTGGTGGAAACCTACTGGAAATGGCATGATCTACTCCTTGCTGGCCGTAACTCAGCGAATAAAGGAAGCTCCTGCCAATGCCGACAGCTGATGCTCCGAGGCAGATGGCCTTGACCACATCGGCGCCCCTGCGAAATCCGCCGTCAATCAGAACCTCCATCGACTCTAGTACCTCGGGACAGTTCTTCTGAAGCTCTAACAAGATCAGAATTGCTGGGGGGGCATGGTCGACGGCCCTGCCCCCGTGGTTGCTGATAACTATTCCGTCGCAACCATGCCTATGAGCCATCCTAGCATCGTGAGCTGTCTGGATGCCCTTGACAACAATGGGGAGAGAGGTCAGGCTGCGGAGCCAGCTGATGATGCCCCAATCAACACTGGGGTCGATGAAGGAGCCAGTCTGTCGCGCAAGACCGGCGCCTTTTTTGTCACCGCCCTTCACATCTACCTTGACTCCCGCTATAGATAATGTCTCGTTGGACCTAATGCGCTCATCTGCTTCCCGCTTTGGAACAACAGGGACATCAACGGTGACCAAGATGGCCTTTATTTTGCCAGAAGCGTCCATCTGTCGAATCGCCGTTTCTGACTTGTTCCGATCCTTATTCACGTAAAGTTGGAAGAAGGCCTGTCTCGGTGTCTCATCAAGGATTTCGTCGTAGGGGTATGAAGATGGAGTTGCAAAACAGTGAACGATGCCGCCAGCAGCTGCACCACGGGCTAGAGTAAGCTCCCCCTCTGCGCCGCCAGTCCTCGCCGCGCCAGTAGGGGAGATATAGACGGGAATATCCAGCTCACAACCAAATAGTGTCGTATTTGCCTTGACTTCCCTCACATTTCGCATCACCCGAGGGCGTAGCAAAACCTTTCTTAGGATAGTGCGGTTTGCATCCCTAGTGTCGTTATCGTTGGAGCCACTGCTGATGTAGCCTATGGCCTTTTCACTCAGAGCTTTCGTAGCTGCATGCTCAAAATCATCCAAGTTGATGATGGCGTCCAAGTTTGGTTTCTCACGTGGGTCCTTGGCTTGAGGGCGACTGGGGACCTGCGGTTTCCGGGGCACCGTGGCCTGGTCAACAGTCCCGATGTGGAACTTGACGTCCAAGGATTTTCGAATCAGAGATGGCCCATGGGCTTCATTGTAGGCGGCCGATGCATCAGCTCCAGCGTGCTGGTATATAACTAGGCATTGAAACGGCGGTTAGCCAGGTCGCTGATGGGGTGGGACTTGGGCTTACTCTCAGCTCCTCCAGGGTGCTCAGGCGCAAACTCGGTCATATTGTAGACCATTCCATTGACAGAAATCCAGACATCATCTCTCTTGTCATGTCTGGCTAGTTCTGATGCTGCGATGACGGATGTCATTGTGGCCGCGGTGGTCAAACTAACGGCTCCAGTTTCGCGTCAACGTTGCGTCACCTTCCAAAGTTTGCTCACAAAATGGCTTGACGCTCCTAAGCAACCGTAAACCAACTGGTAGGAAACAGACTTCAGTTGTTGTTTGGTCTAACTCAATGGATGTCTGGCGGAACTCCGGAATACGTTGACTACCCCGCTCCGTTACCGAGTGAGGGACGCTGCCGAGCGACGGACCGAGTTTCGGCACATAGCTGTTTCCCCTGTCGGAATACACCGTGGAAGTTCCGACTTGCCAAGTTGGCGGGACGGTAGCCCGCCAATCGATCCCTTTCGGACCATCGAGCAGGGCTTTGAGATGTTGAATTGCGGACAACCTGAGACGTAGGTCTCGTATACAGCCATAGAACTTGACGCACGCACGAGTAGGAATTCTAGTACATAGTTATGCATGTTTAAAGGATGAAAGCCGTCGTCCCCGAAGTCTTATCATATCCTCTCACGGCTTGACCAGTTCCGACTACTACTCTACCCAAACCAAGTTAACCTAGTTATCACTTTCATCATGTCCAGCCCAAACCAGCCACGGTACGCCACCCAGCCAAAGTATCCGTCCAAGGTGCTCGTCCGTGGAACACCTGACTACGAGCGATGCCGCCGCAACAACCCAACCGCTGATACTCCGTCTCGATTCCCGCGAGAGATCCATCTTGTGGAAACACCCCAGGATGTTTCGCATGCCTTGAAGAGAGCAACCGAGTTGGGCGTCAAGGTCGGCATTCGAACTTCTGGCCACATCTTCAACGTACCCGGCCTTATTGAAGGCGGCATCCTGATCGACACAGTCAACCTCAACCGGCAGATCGACTACGACCCCATCACCCAGGAAGTCACATTTGGCCCGTCGTGCCGTGTGGAGGAGCTCGCTGCTAGACTCCAAGAGGTTAAGAGGTTCTTCCCTCACGGCCATGCTCCCACTGTCGGATCCGGCGGATTTCTGCTCGCTGGAGGCCAGGGTTGGTTTGTTCGAGGATGGGGTGCAACAAACCAAACGTGGATCACCAAGCTCGAAATTGTTGTTCCCGATGGTCACACCGTAGTTGCCAGCCGCACTGAGAACCGGGACCTGTTCTGGGCGGCCCGGGGCAGCGGACTCGGCTTCTTCGGCCTCGTCACCCGCTTCTGGGGAAGGACGATCAAAGCCTCACTCATGTGGGAGCGAAGTCTCAAAATTCGAGATCAACAGCGACAACTACATGACTCTCATGTCATGGGCCATCGAGCGAGGCCGCGACACACCCAAGTACGGCACTGATCTCAACCTCACGATCGACTATCCCGAGAAATTTGATCCAGCCTACACCACTGACGCCATCCCACCAAACGCGAAACTGCACATGACTCTGAATTTGCAGTGCTATTGCGATACACTGAGGGAGGCTAGAACATTGCTCAGTGCCTATGACAAGCTAACCCCTGAAGTGCAAGAGCATCTGCTCAAGTTTGAGCCTGTGCAGAGGAGGACATTTGACGAGATTTTTGCACGCAAGCGTGGCTTTTTGGGCAACGCCAAGAATGACCGCTGGCAGATCAACAGTATCATGAATGATCCCGAGGTTCCTCTTGAGCGTGTGAGTTTTCCTTGTTGAACTGTGGTTTCTGGATTGACTAACGTGGAACAATACACAGCTCCTGGAAGCTATCAAACCCGCAATGCTCGAGCTTCCTACCAGGACTTCTTCCGTATTTATGTGCCACTGCGATATTGTACCTGATGAAGAAGACGCTTGTCTTAGCCTGCCACAAGATCTTTACATCTCCACCATCACTGGCTGGACAGACCCCAAGCTTGAGCCAGGCATCTATCAGCCAATGCGTGATCGATACAAGCGTGCATTCCCTGTTGCGGTGGGCCAATACATCACAGAGATCGATGTCAACAATGACGATGCCAACGTGTGTTCTTCCAAATGCCCTCCCTAACCCATGTCTCTAACTGTATGCAGTGCAAGGTTCTCAGCGATACTGCCCTAGCCAAATTCCTGAGGGTTAGGGAGAAGTGGGATCCCAACGAGCTGTTCCCCAATTATAAGGCGTTTGTACGGGCGCACGACAAGATCAACCGCCTGCAAAACCGGTCTCAGCTGTGAATTTTCTCTTGTCTGCTGGGAGTTTCGAGTGGCCTGGAACTCGTTTATCTAACTGAGCTCACAATCCAATGACGGCAGTAGACGTGCTTCTGCGCCGTCCACCAAGTTATATAACGCTGTCTACCGTGATATACTCATGTCACTATTCTCCTCTCCTTCTTTTCCGCATGAGACTCGATCCAGCACCCTGTTGTCTAGAAGATGTATTGTGTTTAGCCTGAACTTGGCCGCTGAGATGCCACAACAAAAATATCATAACGTTATCAAACCCCTACCATGTTTCGGTTGCGAAAACGTTTTACTCCAAGATTGCATTTCAATAGCTTTAGGAGACGCCCATCTATGTTCAGGAACCATGAGAACGCAACGGCCAAATTCATGCACTGACGTCTAACTGACACGTCCCTTTCTAGACGGGCTCAAATCCCATTGCGGTCCAGTTAGACCTGACCCTGTTCTTGACATCCTCGGGGTAACTCCTCTCAAAGTCAACCCCACTAAACAATCTTTTCCCCTCGTACTCCATGGGGAACAGACAGTCAGAAATCACCTTTCCTCCCTTCTTGGGGTCTCCACTCCCATGAGACATGTATGGAGTCATGGGAAAGCTCGCGACATCTTCAAACAGGTACTCATCCTGGCCTGGACGGCATCTTGTAACCAGGGCCCAAATAATATCCTTGAAGTTGGTGATGTCTACATCGTGACCGAATAGCAGAATGCGATTGATGAGCATGCAACTTTTATCATTGAAAGCAATGCGGCCCAGTTTTTCGCAGAAGTCTTTGGAGTTCGTTTTCATCTTGGCGAGCTTGTCGATATCCACTTGGAGCGCACACCAGGTAGCCATGGACTCAAGAGGTGCGAAGGCGTCTCTTATGGGAAGATCGTGATGCTTGAGGAGCGTCAGGAGCTCCTCTGATGCTTGAGGAGCGTCAGGAGCTCCTCTGATGCGAGCGATGCAGTGGTATGCTGAGTTTCAAGTTATGTCAATCGACGGCTCAAATATGAAGACTGATCTTCTTACCGATTCATCCGTTATTCTTCCCGGCACTGAAACTGGTAGAATAGCATCATCTCTATATGTAATTGCGTTGACTGTAAAAAGAGGATGCAAATATTTGTCGTGATCGAAGTGCAGTCCAAGATAGTCCTCAAAGGGACCTTCATAGGCTTTGTCTTTGAGAGAAAATGTTCCCTCAAAGACAATCTCACTATTTTGCGGGGACAAGGAGGTCGCTCAGCTCACACTTGACCATGTCCAGAGGCTGCCCAACAAGTGCTCCGACATACTCACCTTCTGACACCCCTTCCGGGATGGGGGAGGCGGCAGCCAGACTTGCGGCAGGGGGGACGCCCATGGCGAGCGCCCATGGCATCTCCGTTTTGCCCTCTGCCAGCCACTTGTCCCTAATGATGGAGTTGTGCTGACCCGAACCGACGAGGCACACAAGGCGCCTGCTGTCATGGATCATGCCCCGGAAGATGGACCAGTTTGTCCAGGAAGCATCCGGTGTCTGCAACACATGCAGTCCATATGTCTGTAGGTACTTTCCCCCGTCCCTCTGGTGTAGCAGTGGTGCTGGGAGCCTGTGCAGATCGATATCTTTTTGAAGGATCTGGTTCTGCTTGCATGGCCCAGTTGATAGAATCCGCGGGGCTAAAGGGGGTCGAGCCTTTCCCTCCTGTGTCCTCTCCAGAATAGCCTTCCAGCTCGAATTGACGGGCAGACCTAACGATCGAGCAATCCTGCCGTACCTCTGTTCCTCGTGGGCCCTCAGGCTTGCCGCATTTCCAAACATCCTCCACAACCCGTCCTTGGCACCCTTGACATTGTTGAATAGGGGTGCCTTACCATTGACCTCGCTTACGCGCCGCACGATTGCGCCCACTTCAAGATGGGGGTCAACTTGGCGGTCGATTTCCGCCAGATCGCCGTCTTCGCGCAGGACATCGATGAAGGTTCGAAAGTCGAGTTGGGCAGCGATTTGACGCGGCTGAGAGGAAGCTGCTTCGCTTTTGGTACGGGCCAATACTGGAGCAAAGATTCGTCCGACTCGGGCTTTGGCGCGGCTCGAGGGGAGTAGCGTGCAGCGTCCAAAAGCAACAGGCGCCATAACTGATTGTCCCAATTTGATTACTTGGCATAATACGCTGGCAGAACACTTGCATAGAGTAGCCGGTCACCTCGCTCAAATGAAATGCCATGCCCGTTTTCAGACCTCGTTATGCGGAATGGCTGGCAATGCTGGTGCGGAGATTCCGGTCCCTACCTTAGGAACTTCATTCCGGTGACTTATCAAGCGCCTTAACCGTTAGACAACGTTAGGTTACTCACAAGCCGGTTAGACAAGAAAGGAAAGGCTCCGGGTCACCATGCCAACTGTAAGTCGGCGGGTGGAGGGTAATTATTATGACATTGGAAGCGCTACTCGAGGTCCGGACGAGGAGTCATCCTTGTCGCTTCCAGCTTGAATCAGGGCCAGCCGATCGATAGTTACATCCAATCATTACAGAACAATCTCTTCCTGGCCTTGATATTGGTCCCTAGCCGTTTACCTTACAACCCGCCCCAGAAAATGCTCAGCCTCCGTCTAGCCAAAGCTGCTGCCACCGCAAGAGCACCCCTTCTTTCTGGCAGGCTCAGCTTTCACACATTTGGGCCCATTTGTCAACGATTGCCAATTGATAGCTTGGGCGCATCATCAAGCAGTCTTTCATCTGAAGAACAGACGCGACAACATGATCCGGTCCGAGAAACTCAAGCCAGGCCACGAAGGATCGTGGTAGGGATTACGGGCGCTACTGGAACTGTATTCGCCATCCGAATCCTGTCCATCCTACGCCAGCTTGACATTGAGACTCACCTCGTTATTAGCAAGTGGGCTCTGGCTACAATGAAGTATGAAACATCACTGAGCGAGGTCGAGATCCGCGGCATGGCCAGCACAACATACACTGCCAAAGATGTCTCAGCTAGTATAGCGTCTGGGTCTTTTCAGCATGACGGCATGATCATCGTGCCATGCAGCATGAAAACTCTGGCTGCGATACGCTCCGGCTTCTGCGATGATCTGATTTCCCGAGCTGCCGATGTTAGTCTCAAGGAAAATCGCAGGCTAATCCTGGCGGTTCGGGAGACTCCTCTTAGCGACATACACCTTGACAACATGTTATTCCTGCGACGTGCTGGTGCCGTCATCTTCCCGCCAGTCCCGGCTTTCTACACGAGACCTAAAGAGATCCAAGATCTCATTGATCAGACGGCTGGGAGAATGTTGGACTCTCTGGGCATTTTCACCGAAGGGTTCTCGCGTTGGGAAGGATTCCAGAAGAGTTCATCACGGGCGCGTCCGGTACTGAGAGGTGTAGCAGAGGCTCAATAGACGGGGAATGCAGGAGAAGTAACACGTCCCATGAGTCAACAGCAAGTAATAAGACCAACGCCGACCATAAATACACCTGAAAAAGTGGCGCTAGAAAATACCCTCTGAGAAAAATAGTACTGGTATCCCCAACGGGCCATTGAAACCGGAGTGAGTCTGTCCAACTTGACCTCGGCTGCATCTCGACATCTGAAGTAGTAGGGAAAATCGTCCCAAGACCTACGCTGGTGTCGCGTGTGGTGAAGGGGGAGGTGAATGATGGGAAGAGTTGTGTAGTTTGGGAAAAGGGTGTCTTTTGTGTGGTTCTGGCCGTGCTTCTCTGCGTAGACTCAATTCCTGCTGCGTCGCCCGAGCTCGACCTGTTGAGGAGGCCCAGGTTCAGCAAGATTCCCCTCATCTCGCATAACCTTTTCGATAGTCTCCGCGCTGCCCTCGATGTCTTGACGTAGTTATCCGTCAGAGAGACCGCCATTTCGAAACTGCGACTCAGTGAATCGAGAATGTCCGGAGATAGGTTTGGCAGCAAATCAGTCCTATGTTGTTCAATAAGCGCTACCAGTAGAAAGGCAAGTGCTATCGCGGACGCCAATAGATGTTGATAGTTGGGGTGTTGTTTACGGTATATGTCAGTGGTAGTATCGAGGGTGTAGAGAACGTTGACGACTTTGAATACTAGTTCCGTCGCAGGCCGAATGTGTTTAGTAATTTTCCCAGGATCGGACTCTGAGAAGAAGAACGGCTTGAGCAGCAAACTACGAACAGACTCAGCCCTGAGGTTCAGAAGAATTGACCACGTGGGAGGCTTCGTCGACGGTTCGGTTTGCCACTTGTCAGACTGAGAGAGTATATGCTCCCCAACAGCCTTCTTCCTCCACTGCTCGATTTGGAAGCTCATCAGCTCGAAAGCTTCATCATCACTATACCCTTCTCCCTTGGCAGCTTGCGCAATAGGCTCACTAAATTTGTCGCTGATGAGGATAAAGGCATGCATCGCCTTGACGTGAGGGTTCTTGATCTGCCACAGATTAGCGCGTGGTGACTTATAAGACACAAGTTGACTTACGCAAGACATTGGAATTGAGCTGAAGCTGGAATTGTTGAAATGCGTTGGAAGCCCAGTTGCAGAGCTCCATTGGCGATCGATAATAAGGATACAGCTGATCAGGTTCCAAGCTTCTTCTCTCTGGGCGTTCAATTCCAAAAGGTGCTTGGAGACTTCACCATTGTGAAACCCCAGCTCCATTAGCATGTGCCCAGCAATTCCACACATGCGCCAGGCGGAGCGTGGCATATCTTGAAAGAATTCATAGAAGCCCTGCACTTCGAGTTAGTAAGGGGATGACCGAGTAGACGGGTTGGTAGGTACGCGAGCATACATTAAGTAGGACGATGGTGACATGCCTGATGCTATGGGGAGCTGTGCCGAGTTTTGCATTGACGGCACCTTGAAAACAGTTTCGCACAAGAATTTCGACAGAAGAACTCTCCGGATTAGAATCAGCTCGGAGGGCTATGGCCAAAGCCAGGTTCAAAATGACAAGGTTCTCGTCTGAAGCAGCTCCTGATTTCCTAGCAGAAATATCCCAAACCACAGACTCTGGATCAGCATAGCAGGACCGTGCTAGGGAAATAACCTCGTTGAGGTCAATCAGCGGATGAAGATCTCCTACAACCTCTTGATACACGTGCAAAAGACGAATTGCTTCTTGTAGATCCATAAAGGAGCGGAGCTGCAGTAGTCGCCCGAGGGCCTCGCGGTCAAGTACCCGCGGTGGCATAGCAGGGCTGGGGGTGTCGGCGACCTCGTCCTCATCCGAAGCATCTTCGTCGATGGTGGCCAGCTGAAACTGCCGTTGCTGGAGTGGGGCGCCCGGAAAGCTGTTTCGACGGAGTTTCAACTGGGCTACGTTCAAGCTGTAGTCTGGACTTGTCGGTCCGTAGAAGTGCTGCGCTGAACCACGCGACTGCTGTTTGGCCGGGTGTACGCTATCCTGGCCGACACTGGCGTCATTGATGAGAGTAGCGATGAAGCTCTCATCACCGCTACAATCAGCTGCCAAGGTTGGTGATGGTGAGTCAAGTTGGACCTGCGTGGGCGGGCGCACTTGGGACGCCAGAGTGTCCAACTGCTCCTGGAGAGTCGATAGCATCTCCACGAGGGCATCTCTGTTGCTATAGTGGGTTCAGGTCAGTTAGATGGTGGCACATGTGCGTCCATGGTGGCATACTATGATACAGCTGAGCCGTGTCGCCGGTTATCAGACTTGCCAGTCTCCCGGCCCGCAGCGACAACCGCTGCCGGTTGCCAACCTTCGGGCGCGAAGCTGCTGCTATAGCTACAGTCTTGCCCTCGGCCTAAGCAATGGCCGCATGGTTGTCGTCCATCACACTTCCCTTTACGGCGTCTGCAGGCATCACAAGCCCGTAGAGCATACGGGGCCCTCCGCTTGGCCAGCTCCCCATTCTGGGTGCCTGACCGTTTGTGAACTCTGTTTTCTTTTGCCTGGGGCATGGTACCCTTGCACACTAACGGAGAGCAATCGAAAGACGAGAAGCAGAGGTTCGGAATGACGGGACAATAGCTCGCAAGTGAAGAGTCGGATGACAATGTCGGGAGACATGAGGCAACCGTTAGAGCGGGACCCCATTTAATATCGGCACCGGGGGGAAGCCGGGATGAGGTCCGCTGTGCTAGAATGCGGGGAACAGATAAGAGAAGGAGAAACTAAACCGAAACCGTCTCATGGGTGGACCGTCCATATCACCACACTCCATCTCCCCCTGCCTACATGGTTCGGATAACTACGTACTACGTACGGAGTATTCACTCTCATATTCTAAACCGTCAGTCCAAAATGCGTTCGTACGCGTTCAAGGTCTCTTAGATGAACCCAACAAGTGGGAAATCTAAGCTTTGAAGTCGATTTGGACTAAAGTGGTCGTTGTGTCACAAGATAAGGTACGCAAGAAAGTTGGTAGTGCTGGTGCAGGGTTAGGCCGGTGATTTCGGTCAGTCTGCGTTTCACAGGAGCCAATGGGTACAAAAACAATTCTATGTAATCAGCTGCCCGTATCCACAAACAGGAATACTTAGTGGTCTGTGTTATCTCTTTCCGACTCATCTCCACCACGTCGCCCTCACTACGATGGATCAAGGGACTTGGAGGTCGGATGTCTGTAAAGGTCCTTCCAGGCAAATGGTTGGTGCCAATGTACCCAAGTCCCCCCAAGCTCATAGGTGTGGCCCTCAATGTTGGAGGACCAGTCCGGCCACCGATACGGTCCCGAGCCTCCAAAACGAGCACCTTGTCAAAAAAGGTTACAGAAGGCCAGGGGACGGAAGCCCCAGAGCAAGGCGACAGAAATACTACAGCTGTAACACAACTCCGGAACGCTTCATCGGAACTACCGAAGTGGAGTTGCCGGCATTTGCTATGACCGAAAGTCCGAGGGAGGGGACCCTTGTGTTCTCCGTTGCAACACTAGAGTGGCCGGGCTTGGCATGGTAGCTGGGGGCGCAAACAGACAATGCATCAAGCAGAGTTGGGATCGGCGTAATTTTCCGCATTTCAGCTTCAAAAATGCCAATTCAGGCTGAGAAAAATCCAAACAAGATGCTGCAAGCTATCCAGGTTACCTACTTGTAGTTAATAATTGTAATAAAGGAGGTAATAAAGACACTTTCTTGGGAAGACACAACCTACCCGAGAGTGCGAACGAAGTAGAGTTGAGGATAAGATAAGATAAGATAAAGCTAATCAGGATTACAGAATGTCACTTTACTCGCTGAGCTGTGGCTACTCGCCGCGCTCACCAGGACCCCTTCAGCCTAACCTCAAGGAGTGCTGAAACACCGTTCTGGACTCTTTCCACAGCCTCCGGCAGTAGTCGACCCAAGTCTTCAATGGAGGACACGACCCCAGCCCAGGCATTGCCCCCGGAAGCTGCCTTTCCTATACCTGAATAGTCGGGAGTCGGGGAGAAGGAAATGTTGAGGTCTTGGTTCGAGATCTTGGACCCGTATCCGTCAGGATGCACCAGGGACATTGAGTGACGCGGAGCATTCCAACCTTTTTGGTGTTAGCATCGGTGACAACTGCATCTGTTTGGACGTACCTTTGTTGCTGAGCACAATCGTGAGAGTGGGTAGCTCGTATCTTCTGGCGATCCAGTATACAGTACCTGGCACTCCAAACATGTATGTGCCGTCGCCCACAATGAGTGTTACGAACTTGCCTTTGCCCTTGCCGCCAGAAACCCAGTCTGAGGCGAGCTTAACGCCTAGTGTCGCTCCCCCGGACCATCCGAGCCCGCCCCCGCCGCCATTGAAGAGATGGCCTGGGTCGTCAACCTGTAGTTGCTCATATATAAAAGGAGCGTTTGTGACTGCCTCGACGCACCAGATCGTATCCTTGGGGCACGTTCTGCGCAGTTGAGCGCACAAGTAAGAGGTACTCGGTGACGAGGATCCGTCCGATGGTGCTTCAGCAAGCTTTGCAATCTTGTCCATGCGTTGCCGATGGGCCTCAGCCAGCAGATCCCAGCGCTTTCTATACGGCTCGAGCTCAGTCAGTTTGGAGAAGTGAGGATGCATCGAAATGTAGTTGTTCAGTTGCTTAATAGCTGTTTCCGAGTCGACGCGATATCTGCGGAATGCAGGTATGTAATGTAGAGGCATGTTTTGCTTGAGGGGGTCGACATCGAGGTGAATGATCTTTGCATTCGCACGAGGCTTGCACTGGGTTGGAATCCATGGAACGTCACAGTCAATCACGACGATGACATCTGCAGTCCTGATGGATTCGTGACGTCCAATTCCAACTCCCAAAAAGGCGCGATGACTCCATGGGAAGCAGACGTCACTTCCAAGGCCATCCAGGACCTGAACACCAGGAATCGACTCAGCCAGCTTGACCAACTCGGGCACAGTCGCTGGGTTACGGCCAGTATAGCCGACAATGACAAGCGGGCTCTCCGCTTCAGCCAGGAGAGAGACAATGAGCTCCGGGGCGTCAGGGGGAAGACCAACTGGGGCCACGGCGTTCCACACATCCTGGTCCAGATGGTATGGCGTGATATCCTCCTCCATAACTTCTCGAGCACCAACGAGATATGCAGGGCCTTTGGGATCGCTTGTAGCAAACTGCAATGCTCGGTTGAGCACCTGCTTGATGTTTTTGCCAGACTTGAACTCGCCCGAGAAGCGACAGAACTGAGAAACAATCTGCTTCTGATCAGGAGCGTCTTGAAGCCAATGGATATACTCGGTACGGGAACCTCTCATTTCACCTTCGAGGGTGAATGGAGACAGGCCTGCAAACACCAGGACCGGGCATCTTGCAACGGATGCATTGTGCATAGCGCAGCCGAGCATCTGTGTTCCCACATCGACATGGACCAGGACACACTGAGGTTTGCCCGTCACACGGGCAAATCCGTCAGCCATGGACATTGCGACCATCTGAGCACGCTTGTTAGTGACTTGTGCTGAGCACTGGGTTCAAAGCCGTAGGGGAACAGACCTCATGAGGGCAAGTGATGACCTTGGGGAAATTGACACCTTTCAAATGGGCTCCGTGTGCGAGAGCCTCCATGATGGCCGGATGGTCCGAACCCAAGTTGACAAAGACATGGGTAACACCAGCCTGCTCACCATGTAAGAAAACTGTCCATCAAAAAGGGCAAGGGCGCACACATACCTCCCAAAGACCCTCGAAGAAGGCGAACGAGGCCGAATATTTCTCGCTTGTGAATAGCACGTCAGTCATTCATTCATCGGAGCAAGCTGTACAGAGAAACTCTTACAGGTTGTGCATATCTGTTGATGGTTCAAAACAGGTCTTTTGCTGTATTAGGTGTCAAAAGAATGTATCAAAGCCAAGCACAGGGCAAAGATAGAAAAGGAAGGGCCTATATCTTGTAGGTACCTGACTACGGCTACGTGGACGGAAAGAGTGGGGATGTCATACGGGATCATAGGCGGAACAGGAAAGCCGAGTTCCGAGCCCAGTCCAGTCGATCGGTTCCTAAAACGTTTGGGAAGAAGACGGAATGAAGGCAATCAATTTACTACACTGCTTTGTCTTTCCGTGGGCCAGTCCTTAGAGCCAACATCCTCCGCGTAGCATCCGTTGCCAGACCCGTCTTACGGATCAGGCGCCAACGTCCAAGGCGAGAGGGATCCCAATCACAACTCCAGTCCCAACGACGGGCATCTGAAACTTGTGACGCCCAGAGATTACATAGTAAGCTAAGCCAAAGAGGAGCCATCCCATTATGACCACAGACGAGTAGTTCATGTTAGTGGGGGTAACTGGCATGACGGTCGGGAACGCGCTGAACAAAACACATACCGTCATCCAGCAGACGCTCATCACGTTCAAGAAGATCCCAAGACCTTTCCCAAGTCGAAAAGGCCCATAGTCGGAAGCCTTAAGACCGCTCCGGCCTCCGAGAAGCATGGCGACGATGGGAAAGAGGTATGATAGGTACATGCCAATAATAGCCATGGAGAGAACGGCGTTGAAGGCTGTTGAGCTGGCCAGGTAGATGAAGCCCAACGACATCTGTAGGGCTACGATGGTCCAGATGGCTCGTGTTGGGATTGCTTCACGTTGGTCTACCTTGCTCAGAAATCCCGAGAAGGGGGTAGCACTGTCCCGGGCAAATGCCATCAACGTCCGCGATGTAGATGTGATGCCGGCAACCGTCGCAGCCATTGCGATAGCGATGACGATCAAGGGCAGAATCGTTGCCGCGACGTGGGACTTGGTGACATGGAGGAAAATTTGGATATAGGGAAATCCCGTCGGGGTTGTGAGAATGCTTTCCAACGGTCCTGTCGAAAACAAAATCATGGTGGCAAACGCAAAGCCCATCAAGCCGTTGAGGCCGATGCTGCCCATGATTGCAAGAGGGACATTTCTAGCGGCATGAGGTATCTCCTCGGCCAAATGGCAGGCAGCATCATATCCAAGGAATGGGTAAACAGTGCTGAGCAGTCCCACCATCCAGGCCACCCCGTCACTGGACCAGCCGGTTGAATTTTGGACTTGGGCGAAGACGGAACGCGCCGAGTTTTTATCTGCCATGGCGGCGAGCACAACGAACGCAGCCACGAAGCCAACCACGTGAAGTGCAGCTAAATCTGGCATTAGCTTCACAACTTGACATGCATGGTAAGTTGTTTGGAGCCCGACCTGATATCAAGTTTGCCGACGGCAAACTTCGATGACCCCAGATGTTCATCGCGGTGGCATAAGCTAAGAAGGCCCAGTATAAGAGCATTCCTTGCCATCTGGTGCCAGTATAGTCGTCATTGTTAAGGATGATCAGCCCCTGGACCATCAGGCCGCTAGCCATGGCTGCCGACGCCGTAAAGACGATCTGGCCACCGATCGATATCCACCCCGTAACCCAACCGATGTGTTTTCTACCCCAGACAGGAAACAAAGCCGTGACCCAATGGTACTGTCCTGTCCACACCGTCAACGATGGAAAGCGACGTGTAATGGTAAGGCTCACCTCCCGCAGTTGGATAAATGGACGCGATCTCGGCTAGGGAGGCTCCTATGGCAAGACTGCAAAGGAAACTGAGGAGGCTGTTGGAAACCAAGATGTCAGCTCCAGTTGGTTACAGACGGCCAAAGAGGAAGGGTGACGAACAAGTTGTAAAAGAGACAAGGGGCGCCGCCGCTTAGCAGCGCCTGGGCTAGGACCGCCGTGCTCGCCTCCCATGTGGCCATCAGACAGAGGCAGAGCCCGATCAGAGATGGTAAAGAGAATGATCTTTCGAGCTCGCTGTTTATGCCAAGTTGTTCCAGGCGCGTTGCATCCGAGTTGGTGACTGCGCGATCAACAGTCACCTTGTCAACAGAAGTGACCTTTTTGATATCGGTAGTGTCCGTCATGATTGTACAGCAGCAAGTTTGTTGTGAGTGTGATTAAAATATGAGATTTGGTGTGCACTTTTTAGTATCCTTCTAAAGGTGGTTGTGAGAGACTAAATAGTCTCAGCCCGAACTATGGTAATCTGGGGAATCCTGAACAGGGTGTTGAGGCCAGTGCATAATCGTCATCTTCTTATCTTGCGACGAGCCGTGTTCCGCGGGTTCCGCCTCATACCATTGGTTCGCCACCCTCCTTATCGTTTTCATTCCTAAAGTCGGAACCGGGGGTTCTTTATCTGTCACTTCTCAAACTACTCCAAAACTTACAATATGTATCTTGCTACGACTGTTCAAGCCCCTTGGAGAGGAGATAACCGCACTCACAGAGAAGCATGGGCAGGCGCCTAATGCAACTCAGTTCAGTATTTTCGACATGCATTCCTACGTACCGAGATTTACCACCGCAACGAAAGAACAAACAAGGTTCTAATGAATCAAAGCATTATGATTTGGCTGAACGCTATGAGACACGGCAAGCTTGATCAACATAACTCTCAGTTACCATTCAGACTAGTTCGCGACACCTACAGTTTGGAAACTTGAAACTTGATACATTTGACATGAGTCCACTCATCCAGAGCATCCCGACCTAGGTCCCGACCAAACCCGCTTTCCTTAACGCCGCCAAAGGGCGTGTTCACATTGACGGTACCCCACATGTTGACCGTCACCTGTCCACTCTCAAGAGACTCGCCGACTCGTATGGCCCTGTTGACATTATCTGTGAAGACAGCTGATGCGAGACCGTACGATGTTCCATTGGCCAACTTGATAGCCTCTTCCTCCGTGCTGAAGCGAGCGATGCAAGCTACCGGGCCGAAGATCTCCTCCTGTATGATGGAGGCGGTAGGATCAACATCGGAAAAGGCAGTGTTGGGCACGAAGTGTCCGTTGCTTGGCAGTTCGGAATCATCTCCCCCATGAATCAACTTGGCCTTCTCTCCACGCCCCTTTTGGATGTATTCCATAACCCGTTCCTTTTGTACCTTGTTGATGAGAGGGCCCTTGGTAGTATCAGCTAGCAATGGATCCCCTGCGATGGCATCCTGGGAGCGTTGCGAGAATTCGCGTACGAAGCGATCATAGATCGTGTCCTGCACGTAGATACGGCTCCCGGCCGCACATATCTGACCGTTGTTCACGGTAATGCCAGCCGTAGTCCAAGACAACGCATTTTCCCAGTCTGCATCAGCAAATACAATGCTTGGTCCCTTCCCGCCCAACTCAAGGCTTACTTTCTTGAGGTTTGTCTTTGACGAGGTAGCCAAGAGCTGGCGGCCGACCGCCGCGCTTCCAGTGAAGGAGACCTTCCGAACCTCTCGATGCTCAGCCAGAGCCTGGCCTGCCACTGAACCTATGCCACAGAGAATGTTGATGACACCGGGAGGAAACCCTGCCTCAACAACGAGCTCTGCAAGTCGCTGTCCGTAAAGTGGTGAGTTCTCAGGCGTCTTTATAATGAGGACATTCCCGGCGGCGATGGCTGGTGCGAGCTTCCAGAGTGTGATCATCCTAGATAAGTAGGTATAATTAGACAGTCAAGTCGTAAAACCCGGCATGCTTACTTACAAAGGCGAGTTCCAAGGCACGATAGCAGCGCAGACACCATAAGGCTCGCGCCGAGTGTAAGCCATTCCGTCAGCAATATCTAAAGATTGACCATCCATCTTATCCGCCCAGCCCGCATAATAGCGACATGTCTCGGCAGCCTGCGGAACAAACATGTTACTAGAGTCTCGAAAGAGTATTCCTGCGTCGACCGCCTCAAGGGAGGCGAGAATATCGACATCCTGTTCGATAAGCTCCGCAAGCCGGTTCAACATATTTCGGCGCTGCTGAGGTCTTGATAAGCGCCATGTCTCGTTGAATGCCTTACTGGCCGACGAGACGGCTCTATCGACGTCAACAGCTTGAGCGGCGGAGATGGATCCCAGCTTTTGGCCGTTTAACGGGTTTTCGATGTCCACGACGGCGTTTTCGTGGGCTGAAACGAAGACATTGTCGATAAAGAGGCCCGTTGGCACTGTGAGGCGACAGGTCAGCCGTGAAGATTCCAGAATATGATGGAGACGCAAACCTCTGATCTGACAACCACCAACGCCCGAAACGGTGATGGTAGGCATGGTTGCTTTCTCGTTGGGGGTTCAACTACTCTGGGGACACCGAAACAGGATGCGTCTCAATCCTTTGTGCTACTCAACGGATTGCAAAGCTGCCGATAAGTCACTTAAAATTAACCATCGGCAGTTCCCTAACAAGGGCTTGAAAGAGCTATCCGGATACCCATCGGGGGTTCCGCATGCAGTTCCGGTGTTGACGAAGCCCGTCTATTCGGGTTTGATTGATAAGACGCAATCAACTCATGCAGATACATAGTTCCGTTCCGACTTTCCTACTGTAATAACCCCGCCCCGGTGGCGCCGGTTTACAGATCCATCTCAAACTTCGGACCTGCCGAAACAAACCTAGCTCTCAGTTACTGACCCAAGACGACGGATATTCATGGTTGACATTAACCGCATTTAAACCCTTTTCGTGTCGATGTCAGTGCTAGAGAGGGACACAGGCAGTCAGCCACAAAGCCCCATCGCACTGCCCACCCTGAAAATGGATAGCAAATACGCAGTTCTTCCGTTCCTACCCGAAACCCGACTTAAGCAGTTTGCCCCAGGTCTAACAATCTTGCAGCCACTCTCCAGGAGGGGTGTGGGCCCTGGGCTCATTGTTTTAGTCTCCGACACTGGTTTAGCTGGCTCCTCTGCCCTGGCCATCGAGAACGGCGTGCCGTCACCTCTGATGAAGTGGGCGGAGGAAGGCTATACGGTGGTCGAGATCACCAAGACAGCACTAGCTAGACCTGATGACTCCATCAGATGGGCTCTAGAGGAGCTGCGATCATGCAAGACGGTTGATATACAAGATGTGGTCGGCCTGGTTGGTAAGTCTTAAACTGCTGCTATCTTAAAACCGCTAGTATACTAATGCTAACAATGAATAGCCTACAGCCCGGAACTTTGGAACCGAGTTGCACCCCAGCTTCAACTATTCCCACAGATTATCGGTGCCTCAGTCTACGGCAATTTGCACCATGGCCAGTCGATGTTAGCGCCAGCCTCGGTCCCTCAAATTCATCATCTTGCTGGCAAAGCCTCGGCGCTTTTTCAACGTGCCAAGGACTTGACCGTGTACGACTACCCCAGCGCCAAGTCCTTCCTATTCGCAACCCCGTTCCAGGAAGAGTTCAGTTACGCGTCCGAGTCTATTTCCCATACCAGGAATCTTTCCTTTTTGAAACAACTCATGAAGGGACCCTATTTCGATCTCGAGGCCATCTGGGATGAGCATACATATTACGAATTTGACAATAGGTCTGTAGAGTGCACCATGGGGACAATGGTTCAGGAGCCCTACGTAAATCACATACCAACGGTGAGTTTTGCAGAACTTGATCCTGTCTCTCTGAAAACGCTGCTGATACCTTCAGATGACGGGTGGAATTGGTAGGGAGCGATTAACGGCCTTCTGCCGAGACCATTTTATTTTTCAGAATCCAGCAGACACATCCAACGAGTTGATCAGTCGCTCAGTGGGCATTGATAGGGTTATTGATGAGTTTATCTTTAAATGCACACATGAGACCCGTATAGACTGGCTGTAAGTTCCCTATACTTGCTTATGTTTGTGATTCTGACGCTATGCTTAGCCTTCCCGGCCTTGGCCCTACCGGACGCAAGCTCGAGATCCCATTCACCGCGGTCGTCAACATTCGCGGAGACCGACTGTATCACGAACACATCATATGGGATCAAGGTACTGTACTGGCCCAGTTGGGGCTGATGCCCGAATATTTGCCTTATCACTACCCGCTCCCTGATGCGACCAAGGAGGAGCCAACTAAACAGCCGCTTGAGTATCGTGTCCCTGTGGCAGGGCTGGAGACCGCTGTTAAAATGCGAGACAAGGACGCTGTGGAATCAAATCAAATGATTTTGTTCAAGGTTCGCGAGGTATCGGGGTGAGGCTCTAGGTACAAACAGTTATCCCCTGTGCCATTGAAATGACATTTCCCCTGCCTTATAAGGATAGCGGTGACTGCTGAAGCAAAGGCGACCCCCAGCTTCAGCTATGAGCTGAATGGGCATTCTTCTGAGGTGAACTAGGGAGAATATGTTCCCCTACGGCTATTCAAGTGTGTGTTGCGTGATTTCAATTGAACTGTGAGCGTCTTCTAGCTGTCCCCACATTGATGCTAGCAAAGGGCGAAACAGATGAGAGAAAGGTGAAACAGACAAGCGAAAGGGCCAAATGGACAAGACAGAGGAAAGGCGGGAACAAGGCATCGAATCCTTCATCAAAATTTTACTCTCTTCTTTGCAATTTTTTCTTCCTTCCTTTACTGTCCTTGTGTTGTGTTTTCGCCAATTGTCCTGAGCTCCGGTACCCTCGTGAGCAAGCTTACAGATCCCTATAATCAATGACAACACCCAAGATAAGCTATTAAAGAACAACAACAATCAAACCTCTCAGCTGGGTTCAGATTCGGTCAAAGTTTCTCTTTAGCTCACGACCCGGCGAATACGATGCCTGAAAAACTGCCTAGTCCGCTGCCAGCCCCTCGACCTTGGTTACCGAACGCACCAGACATGGATTTTCACGATGATAAAGAATGCAACGAAAAGGGACAAGCGACCGAAGCGTTGATATTGCCCAGTAGCCAGTCATCTCAGACGAGTGTGGCATCTACCCAACACGCTGTGCCAGAGGAGGAAACCGAGCCAGGCTTGGCCAGCAGGGTGCTGAGTCGCATCACGCCTGGTCCTGCCCCCGATGGAGGCTTCAGGGCATGGATGTGCGGTAAGGAACTCCCAGTGGCCCTATTCCAAGATACGGTACTGATTAAACCGCAGTTCTCGGCACTCACCTGGTAGTCATGAACACTTGGTATGCCACTTTTTCACTTCCTTTATGACAGTAACACTAACGCAACCAGGGGCGTGATTAATTCTTTTGGAGTTTTCCAAAGCTACTACGTGCAAGCCCTTCAACGTCCGCCATCTGACATCGCGTGGATCGGATCGATTGAGGTTTTCTTCCTCTTCTTCATTGGCACCTTTACTGGCCGCCTCACCGATGCCGGCTTCTTCCTCCCCATCTCCATACTCGGATCCATACTTGTTGTTGCTGGAACTCTGGCGACTTCAGCATGCACGCAATATTGGCAGGTATTCCTTGCCCAGGGTGTTTGTGTCGGCCTGGGCAACGGGTGTCTCTTCTGCCCGGCTATTGCTATCATCTCGACCTACTTCCAAAAGTATAGATCGATCGCAATAGGTCTGACAGCATGCGGGAGTGTAACAGGAGGCCTTGTATTCCCGGGCATCGTACGAGAGCTGCTTCCGCGTCTAGGATTCAGCTGGACGCTTCGGGTTATTGGCTTAATACAGGCAGGGTGTTTTGTCATCTCCCTGTTGTCTCTGAAACCCAGAATTCCACCGCGGAAGAGTGGGCGACTCGTTGAATGGTCTGCGTTTAAGGAGTTGGAGTATACATATTATGCCCTGGGTGCATTCATGGTACGCTTCCCCGTCTGTTGTCTACTCTCCGCTAACATCAAATCTCAGTGCTTTTGGGGAGTATACTTCGCCTTCTTTTTCATTGCCGCATATGCTCGCGATATCCAAGGCATGACTTACTCCAAGTCCCTTGACGTTATCATGGTCATGAGTGGAGTCGGTATTCTCGGCCGCCTTGTGCCCAATTACTTTGGCGATCGGATTGGAGCATTAACTGTCTTTGTACCGACGGCTGGGCTCGGAGCTTTGCTCGTATGGTGTTGGATAATTGTTAATTCCCAGTCTGGTCTCTATGTTTGGGCTGCTGTTAGTGGCCCTGCCTTGGGAGGCATTCAGGCCATGTTCCCTTCAGCCTTGGCGTCTTTAACGACGGATCCAAGCAAGCAGGGTACGAGAATCGGCATGGTTTTTACTATTGTGAGTTTTGCGGTCTTGACTGGTACTCCTATTGCGGGCACACTTATATCTGCAATGAACGGTAGATATATTGGTGCGCAAGCATTCGCTGGGGCTTGCTTGACTCTTGGCACTGGTTTCTTAGCCGTTTCGAGGGAGGTTAAAAAGAGGAAGCAAGGGGATACAGCACAGGTTAAGGTGTGAGTGTGAGGGCGTGACTTGGAGATTGGGAAAGACGGGTTTAGAAGCTGAATCATTGTATACACAAAACTCATTTTTCTCCTACGAGCTTGTTTACAGCAATCATTTACCCTACGCTGGCTTCTAGTGTGAGACTTTATACTATATGTTATGTATTTCTCCATGTTGCATTTGGTTGATAAATCCTGAATACAACTACTTAGCTGCATTCGAAATATTGATATTTCACATCCCATATAAATCCCAAGAGTTTCTACGGCAGCAAGCGTATGGCTCGATACTTCAAGATGCATTTACCTATTATTACGGTCCAAGTGATCCAAAACAGGTTCGCTCAGTAAAATGACAACTTCAATGTCTCTGTGTGCAAGGTCTAACTCTGCGCCTCTGTACAGGGAATACTTGTGCCCATGCACTCGTAATGAATGATGCGTTACCGAAGGCAACTCGTGGCGAATTCTATTTTGGCGGGTCGTCCGGCTATCCAAAGTCATAGTTGGCGGTAGCGATAGCTTCACCAAAAACAATACAAAAATAAGCAGAGTAAAGTCATTCACATGGATCGTCCTACGTTCGAACAGGCCCCTGCACTTCAATCAATCTCACCCATTTCTTGATACCTATTGCTACTATTCCAAGGCTTCATTCACCCACTCGCTGCTGTACTGCACACCACTGAGCTTAAATAGCTGCGTAATGGGACATCGACGCTCAACCTCGGACACAAAGTGCTGAAACTCGGCATCATCTTTGGCATCACTCTGCACCCGCACCGTAAGAGCCACGCTCTCCCAGTTCGGGTTCCCCTGCTGACCTCCAACCAGAACCGCAGTAGGGAGTTGGCCATGGGCTGTCACATGCCACTTTCCGAGCGTGATGCCGTGGTCCTTTGCAACCAACGAGCCAGTCACCTGGTTGCAAGACGTCAGGCTGGCGAGGGCGTAAGCGACCGGTGAAGGGTGCGAATCCGTACCGCCAATGACGGTATACGTGTCTGCGGAAAATGTGTATGGTTTGTCTTTGACAGAGATGGACTGGATGGTGCCGCTTCCTTGGCCCGAGATTTGGACCGGGAGTGATTGGAGCCAGCCTGGAGAGGTTGAGAATTGACGGCGGCTGGCCTTCAGACTATTGGCGCAGCCTCTCGCCAGTGGGCCAAATCGAGCTCGAAACATGTTGAAATACGAATATTTGCTTGGGTTTGACTATTTCATTCCGTTAGCAATGTTCTTTGAGGCGACGAATGAGGTTTTGTCAGATGAACAACCTACTATGGACGGGTTTTTAAGTAGCAATTTCGCTGCAGAGAAGACAAACTCCGCGCTATTGACCGAACTTGTCTGGCTTTATAGTTTTGTGGTTTGGTAGGTTCTAAAGATTGCGTTATTTACGATGCGGATGATGGCAGAGCCGAGCCGATGTCAGCTGGTTATAAGCGGTTAGTCTCTGAGGTGCACAGACTCTTATGATCTGACGACACACCCATCACGTGCGCCAAGTTTCTGCATAAGTTAGGACCAGTAATAACCACTCAAGTCTCAGCCTCGAGACGAGTCTCGGGCTATGAGAACTAGTCTTATGCCGTTTGCAAACATAGTATCAATAGATAATATAATATTAAGGTTAGGTTTCGTTTATGTGCTGGATGGTAAACTCCGGTACAGGCTAAACCTTAACATAGGTAATTGATGTATCTAGATCCATAGTGTTAGCATTGGGATATGATGCTATGAAGTATTAACATTATGTTCTTTGTTATAGTTAAAGCCCGGCCCTCGATGTGATAGCTGAGCTAACAGATGGAAGACAATAATTGATCTTGTTTTCAAATCTCGCTACTTGAAACGAACAACTTGCAGACGGAACAGTCTCCTCGAAAGCTGATTTCGGTGAAAAGCGACGGATTAGCACTGGGGGTTTGCAGACAAGTAAAAGCATTATGAAACATTAAAGTTTGATATAGTATTTAACTAAGAACTCGTTTTGGCAAGGTCGGAAATACCTTCAATTTGACTGGAAAACGCGACATCGTGGGAAGAACCTCCAGATTGTCTAACATCCGGATTATCCACGGCGGGCTCAATGTCTAGCATTGAAACACTTCTAATGATGACCCGTCCCATTCTTATGGCTAATTTAGAGTAAATCATCCTATAAGACGTCGGAAACGCTGCATCCTGGTGACTGGAAAGCGCCTTAATCACTAGGAGACACTGATTCGCCACGGGCAGAAACTCTCCTATCTCATAGAGCAGCTGGCAGGCTATTACCACTGACTTGGACAGGCTTGGAGTATCACCAAGGTTGAAGATGACGGCGGTGGTTGCTGCTAAACACGCCTGCGTGAGCCAGAACTCGTGACGGAGCCCGAAGGTAGTCCGGTATACCCAGAGGTTGGAGATGATCGAGGCTCCGTGTGACGCTCGCTTGGACAGTATCGATTTGTGGGTGCCATTAGGGAGAGGGAAATGAGAAAGGTGGTCTAAGACTTTCAAGAGCATCATATCATACGTAGTCCTTGTTATTGTGTTAGTAATGCTAGCAAACCAGTCACTAGTCGTGGAGTTGGAACTTACTCCAGGAAGAGAAACGAAGGGGGAAAGATTCCATTCGTATGGAATCGTTGTGACGCACGTGTGCCCCATCTCAGAAGGCTGTCGTAGAGTGCACTCGTCTCGTCGTAGCTTGAAGCCGGTATTCCGCAGTGTGTCGGTGCGAACACCTCGGAAAAATCATGTATCATCTCGGAAAGTTGGCACTCGAGTGAGATGACTTCTCGAAAAAACGATTGCCGCGGTGCACACTGACGAGGATAAGGGGACCAGAAATACTCTGGCGCGCCGGGCTTGCCAAATATAGATGTATAGGCATCCTCGAAGGTCCCGGGCATCTTGGGCTTGGCGATTCTCATCGGACGCGAGGAGGTCAAGGATAGTTTGCTTGTTAGATTATCTTGTTAGCATCGGCGTATTTCAGGGAAGAATCTGAGTAACTTGGCACTTACGCCTCCAAGCAGAAAAAGCCCCAGACGATGCAAGATAGAATCTGCTCCTCCTCCATGCGACGCAAACTTGAAGTTTCGTTGGGAATTGTACGGGTCACAGCTGGCACCGCTAGATCGCTGAGTCCTAAAGCATTATGAAAGTGGTAAAACTGTTCTAGTAGAACTTCGGCCTTGGTCTTTGCCCCATAGTTGATTTCCCAAATCCAGAGAGCCAGTAAGCCCTGAAGCAGAGATATTGACGGATGCTGCCGCTCATCTTCAAGCATTCGTAGGGCCTCGTCAGCGAACACGGCACCACTGGAGCGTAACTCGTCGCACTTGCGTGATGATTGCCCTTGAGACATGAAAAGCTGCGCCGTTAGCACAAACGAACCATCATTGTCTCAACTCTTGCGGGGTTAAACGTACATGGGAAATGGCAAGGATAGAATTGACGAGGAATTTCGAGCAAAATTTTCCTCCTACTTTTGGCCCGGCGTTGAGATCTTGGAGAAACCCGGATCGAGGGATGGCGTGGCTAAGCGTATTGTCCCAGGCAAAGAAAAGGTTTAGCAGATGTGTCAGGTAGCCGTCATCAGTAGACAGACTCGTCCACTGGGAGAGAGGCAAGAGGTGGTTTTCTTCCAAGCCGTCCTTGCTTCTCCAAGGGTTCTCTCTGGTGTCCGTCAGTATTGATGACGGAAAGAAAGAGAGGCAGCAAGAGTACTCACGATGAAAGGTTGTCGACGCTCAAGGGAATGGGAATCTTGAAAGGCAAAGTAGGTGGGTTCTGAGGATCTCATATGATTCACCATAGTTAGCCATCCAAACTCGGATTCATAATTCAACCTGAGGCAGGGGTCATCGCAACTAACCAGAGGGTGGTGGAGCAGGAGGTAGCAGCAGGCTAGCATCGGAGAATGTCTTGACAAGGTCATCAACTGACTCCTCCTGTCGAATCCTTTGCAGGAGCTCAACAGACTCGTCTCGCGAGCCACCGCGCAGCTGATCGAGAATCGTCTTCAAGGAGCTTTCGGCTAGGGAAGCGGCTCGAAGCTGGTGAGTCAGCGTATCGTTATCGGCCTTGGCCTCGTCGATGGCGAAGCGGCATTCCCTCAAGGAGCGAACACATTGTGAACAAGCCGGGCGTCGATTATCGCACTGATGCAGTTAGTTACGCTGCTGCTGCGCTGCAAGCTTGGGAGAGTTGAACCTTGATTTTGCGCTTTCGGCAGGCTGGATGGCGTCGTCAGCAAGTAAGCCCTGCAGTCGAGCTATTATCTAGACTAACAATCGCAAGCCATAGAAACCATTGGACGCTTGCGCTTCCCGAGGCCTGGCGTTGCCGGCGGCGGGTTCTGGCCCGGAAACTTTGGGAGGAGCTTCCGCATCTCGCATGTACGCAAGGGCGTTCTCTGAGACGGCGAGGGGAGGATAACAATGTTAGTAGAATATTAACGTATGCCGCGAGCAACGATTAGTATCATGTATAACTTGATTCGGCGTGCAACGTTGAAGTTCGAGCTGCCAAATGTTGGGTGTGACGTAACAGTGGCGTCAGGCCGACGAGCTTCATCGAGGGGTATTTGTACAGGTTGATAAAGATTGGATTACGGAGCTGGCTCCGCAAGCCATGATAGGTAGGCCTCTTGGAACAGCTGATACAACCCACAAGGGTCTGTAATGTTAAATAGCATACAACACTCATCTGGCGTGGCGAATACCCTTCAAAGCAATTTTCCAGTGAGGGCACTCATCTCTTTGGCTGATATTTGGTGGCGAGGTAGAAGCGTTCCCACCTTTTAACATTACAGACCCTTGCGGGTTGTACATCGCCAAGCCACCTAAGAACGGTCACGGCTCAAGTAAAATAACTCGAGAATTTCCATAGAAGCTTCAAATACGCTACCCAGCTATAGATCTGTTGATGCAAGTGAATCCCATCCGTCCATCTCAACCCCACCGATCCACACCTTTCGAATCCTCCTCGTAGCCGTGATGTCTTGCAATGGATCCCCTTCGACCAATACCATGTCTGCTCTCCGCCCAAGCGAGATCTCGCCCCGGTCTCCCAGCCCAAACACCATGGCCGGAACAACCGTAGCTGCCCTAAGTGCGTCGAGGTTCGACAGCCCTGCGCGTACGAGCAGCTCCATCTCCTCGTGAAGGCTCTCCCCGATCGGTATGGGCACATGGGATATCTGGTTCGCCTCCGTTCCGGCACAGATGCGCACCCCGGCGTCGTACAGCCTTTTCACGTTGGTGAGCGCGTAGTCGAAGCTGAAATCCCCCACATCGTCCCTTGCCTCTTGGAGCAGCAGGGGAACCATGTCTCGTGCCATACAAAGTGTAGGGATGCATGCTATGTTGCGCGCGGCGAGGCCCTCGGCCATGTCGGTGTCTATGAGGCCGTCGATGGGCACGAGAGTGATGACATCAAATCCCGCCTGAAGAGCCCGGGAGTACCCGACCTTTTGAAACGAGTGTGCGACGGCCACCTTGCCATGGGCATGTGCTGCATGAACAAGAGCGATGAGCGTTGGGCCGTCTATCCCAGGTAGATCGACGAGCACCTTGATGTAGTCAGACTTGTCCGGACCGTCCATGACAGAGGCAACCCACGTTTCGGCCGCTGCGGGGACTCGCACAACTTCAGTCTCCCGCCGCGGATGAATCTGCGCTCCATCTGTGGCCTGCGCAGTGGCAATGGGGCCCGATGCAAGGTAGGTAGGCAGTCCGACCTCGGCATGAGACTCTTCTCGCATAGCCTGGATCTCGGCCTTGGTGCTGCTCATGTCGAAGACTGTGCCGATGCCGTAAGAGGCAAATATGGGGAGGTCCATGTTCGTCGCTGCAGTGTCAACATTGGCGTCAATGAAGGCTGGGAGGAGCGTGCAGCCTCTCCCGTCAATCACAGTGTCGACGCTGGCGAGATCCCTGGCTCCCGCCTCGATGCTGACAATGTCGCCAGGGCTGGCACGGAAAGTGACATTAGCCGCAGTATCAACCTTGCGGCCGTTGAAGATGGGGACATCGGTGATGGTGTGAATGGTCATGGTTGGTATCGCGACCGACTTGCTGCAGGTTCCAGTTCAGCAAAGTGAGAAGTAGAAGGGGAGTGTGTATGGCAAGTTTTTATTTATCAGATGATACTCGTTTTAGTAGAAGAAAGAAAATGACGCAGTGATATCGCCCCTTTTGAACCTCAGGCTTGTGTTCGGAATTAACTAGAGAATTGCCAATTGTTTCGTCATACTAAGGACATCACCAGCCTTGGGAGAGGGCGGGGTAGCGACAACGGGCTTGGGTCGGACAGTACTCTATTCAGGATAAAAGGAGCTCTAAATTTATGCGATATTGTCTCCGTAGCTTGTGTAGATTACTATGTCGCGTTCCGGATGCCGCGCTATGTTAAGATGCAGTTTCAATGTCTATACTGCAACATCCTCGAGCGCTGCTGCCTTACTTCAAGGACGACTTCATGACCATAGACTACATAGGTAGCACTCGGGGCCCCGAGATGTAGTACTCGGCTTTGAATCAAGCCCCGAGCGGTGAAGCCATTGCTCCAGGCTTCTAACTTGATAACAGGCATTTGGGCAAGACATTGTGACTCACCCTCCACTAAGGACATGCCCTCCCTGCAACCACATATGCTGTGATTGGGCTGCACTCATAACTCAGCGGGAACGGACTTTATGTGTTCTTTTGTTGAAACAAGTTGAAGTTCTACTGTAGTTCGCGTTAAAGCAGGAAATAGTTGTTGTTGGTGATTAAACGCCTAATAAGTTGTTCGTAGACGTGAGAGAGTTGCGCTGTGCTATAGTATCTACATTCCAGCCAATAGCAGATTGCTTTTCACAGACAGAAACTCTCCGCCTGATCTACATGGGCTCTGTGCTTTCTTCCACGCTTCGCCCTGCGGGTATTGGCTTTCCTATTATTACTCTACTTCATCAACTCTTCCCTCATCCACCCCCGATTTTTAATGACTGACCGCAGTTTGTCTTTGCTCCTGCTCCTGTGGAACTTATCGAATCACCGCCAATTTCGTCTCGCCTCCACCAGTGTGCGTCTGAGAATTGAAGCTACCAGCTGTGAAGGATTTCAGCTCGCTGCCGCTATTAGACAGCTAGCTCTCCGCAACGAATCTCATAACAATATCCACCAGCCTCTTTCTCGTCCTCCTCCTGCTAAAGGCCTCTCCATGATCTAGTTCTTGAAGCCACAGTACATCAAGCCCGTCCCCTTTCCATACTCCATTCTCCCAGGTCCCAGTATCAGGAGGCCAGTAATCTGCGCCCGTCAGATAGGCCCCAATTACTTTCGTGTCCACGATGACGTCCTTGCCGGCTAGCACAACAGCTACGTGATGGCCCTGGACATCTTCCTTCCATAATGCATTATCAGACCAGATGAAACGTCGGAATAGCGTATGCGCGACGCCCATGTCCTTGGAGCCGAAGTAGGAGAGTAGGTATTCGCTTGGAAGGGTCGGCTTCCGCCAGAGCTGAAGTGTCGAGGTCAGCGGAGACGGTCAGCAATTATGCAGGGGAAACATTACAAAGTTGTATGCTAGGTCGGGGAGATGCAGCAGAAATGACACAGGATCGACAAACAGAATTGGCCCGATCTTGCCTGCGATCCGTGGCGTGTGGAGGAGATGCGTAGCCACAACGCTTCCGTAGCTTCAGATGAAGTCAACATGCCGCATTGGCCAAGACACAGAACCAGAGAATACAAGGGGGCGACTCACGAGTGAGACACTAGTACAAACCTTTCCCATCCATGTTCCTTGAGAATGCAATGAACCTCATCGCACATCTCATCCTTCAACAGAGCCTCAGCTGTTATCCTAGAGCTGATTGGCAAAATCTCTATAGCGATGATGCCCACCTGCCCATCGGACAAGTCCTCGCCATCTATGGTATTGAGGTCGGCCAAGAATGGTATGTACGGGTAGAGTCCAACACCGATACCGTGTATGAACAGGACAGGGAGCCTGGTTCTGGAGGTGTGCGGCCGGTACCAGTATGTGAGAGTTCTCGCAGGCGAACGATAGGTAGAGAACAGAGTGAGCAGGCGTGTGGGGAAGACTGCGAGAAATCGAAATAACGACGTGCGGTAGAAGGAGAAGGAATAGTAGCGCAAATAGATAGACGCTAACGTATCGACAATAAACACACACTATAGAAATAAGTTAGTAGGCCCCTATGGATGGTACCGTGGGCGAGAGGTTCATTGCAGAGCCCACCATGAAATCTTACCAGGTACCATGTCAAGCTCCGATGCAGCATCTCGACCTTATCAAGTGTCAATCTAAGACTCTGCGCGTTCCCGAGGCCAGGCTCCAGCTTCCTCCCGAGTAATTTCTCCATCTCTTCAACATACTCTTCCAGTTCCTCGTCGTATGCCGGATCAGGCTCGCCGGAGTGCAGGAACGCCCACCGGAAGAAGTCTTTGACATTCTCCCGCTTGATCTCTGCTGTCGGCGCGTCCCTGAACCATCTTTTCAGGTACCGTTCCGGATCTGGAATGTTTATGTGGCAGCGCCAGAACAACCTCCGGCGATCGTCACGGCCGCCAGCGGGGTGTGCCACGACTGCCTGGAGGTAGGTTCTGCGCGGGAGGTAGACGAGAAGGTAGAAGACTGCCTCGAGAGCGAGCCAGATCTCTAGTACACGTGGGATATGGAACGGAAGATGGAGGAGCCAGCTGACTAGCGAATAGAGCACGCTAAGGGGTGCGACGAGGTGCAGGACAAGTATACATGTTCGAATGAAGACGTAGTCCCAGGCGGATATACCTATCATGGCGAAGGCAAGCGTACAACCACTATGGTAGAAGCTTGAGGTCCGTGTAGATTGGTTACTCAGTGAGTCGTGAAATCGCCCGGAAAGAAACTTCGTGGGATGATGGTGTTAATATCAGTCATGTATCCATTTAAAAAGAATTGGGCGTTTGAATTTCTGTTGAGCACAGCACCGTTGTTGGTTTGATTTGTTGAGCTGAGCATTGTTACCTACCGACTTGCGCTGCCTGTGACCGCTTATCTCCGAAAATCGCACAAAACTTGACATGTGAAAAAACACACCTGCAGGGACGAACGACCATGACGTTAGTTATAAACTAGTGTCATGTCGATGGCTGAGGTTTATTTATCCAATTAGCTGACTTGATTTCGGGAGTGACACAGGAGGTTAGGCCACCGTCCCGTACTAAAACCTCGTTATGCGCAATAAGAAAGATATCAGTTTTAAAAGCTCTTTAAGAGCTTATTGAAAGTAATAAGATTACTATTCCCATAGGGCTAGCTGTACCTCATAAGGTAAGACTTATTAAATTAGCAGCATGGTAGGCAATAAGGGAAGCACCACTAACTAAAGTGGCGCGCTATGCTGATCATCATCTTCAACGGATTTGCAGTCTTCTTTCCCAGAAACTCGAACATATACAACTTTCTCACAGCGTACACCGGAATCCCCATTTTTGTGGTGCTCTTCATTGGATAGAAGGTTGTCCGACGCACGAAATGGCTGCCACCCCAGGAGCGGGACCTTTTGACAGGAAAGGCGGAGATTGATGCCCTGGATGAGATATGGGAGGATGACAACCCCAAGAACATTTGGCAGAAGATCTGGAACTGGATTGCGTAGATGAATCGCAGCAGGTTAGATAAGTAGGAGAATCCTTCAACTTAAATCAAGTACGGCACTCCAGATCTATCTGCCCTCAGGTCTTTCTCAAACTAGGCTTATCCACTCCAAGTCTCGACCCTCGTTCATCGCTTCTCCATCCATGATTCCATGGACGTATGCTTGTCCGATATACTGATAAGCAACGCCACCTCCATGTCCCTCGACCTGGCGTAGTACGAATGGCATATTGCCTCCGGCAAGGATGCAAATGGCGTCCCCTACTTGTATATCCCGATTGCCAATCCCAATCATGCCTGTATGCGTACAAAGCCCCCTCTTGTAGCTGGTGACGCCAATAATCTCAGTCGATAACCACTCTAGCTTATTGTTTACCATATTCTCGTCGTAGTCGCTTGACGTTAGTCTTCGGAATACGCCCTGGTCCTTGCACAAATCGCCCCTGATTGTGCGCCAGCAGGCTTCCCTATATCCTCCTCCACGAGGGTACTCGGTGTTGGGTCTATCTTGCCACTCAGAAAACATATCCTGAACCTTCTCAGGAGTGTCTAAATGACAACCCACTGCCGCAATGTGATCCAAAAGCAAGCCTTGTAAGTCCAAGACCGCATCAGAGGACGAGACCCTGGTTGCAACTTTGACTTTTCCTGATGCCCTATAGTATAAGTGAGACCTGAACGTGGCAACCGCACTGTTGTACAGCCTCTCGTCGAAGTTGGCACACCAGTCTGGAACCCAAGTTGGCAGAGTAGGAGATCTGTTGTCTTCATCAAGCCTCAGTAAGCTCTCAAGCTTCCCCGACTCTTCAATAAGCGAGCGCATTGTAAGCTTGAACACTTCCTCATGTGGCAAAGAATAGTTTGCCGCGATCTTAGTTCCGAATCCGAGATAGGCATACACTCTATCCCTCGCGTCAGACACCTGTCGAGCTCTAAATAGGTTTAAGACATGGCCCAGGGCTAATTTCTTCTTGCCGATGCGCTCCCGTGCAGCCCACAGGCCTTGTAGCTGGATCAAAGACGAGTATAGGTCACCAGTCCGTTTACAGCAGCGTTGGTGAGTGAGGGAGTTGTAATATGCCTGCATGAACTGTGAGAACGGCAGCTGGATCGTCCCGCACACGACCATAGCATTTTCCGGAAGAAGCGCTTCCTGCACAGTCCAAGCCCGATGCCACCAAGGCAACTTCATCAAGCAAGACAAACCTGGGATGCCCTGGTCTGCCAGCTCCCTGTTTCCTCCCTCGTGACCACTGTCATAGTGATTGTTGGCGGCCATCGCCTTGAGCAACGCAAAGGCCGCTGTCGCTGTTTTGCGGGGAATCTGGTTCGCCTTCGCGATTGGTCCATCGGAAAAGTCTCCCAGCCAGAGTATCGCTCTCCTGGTACGCGAGTAGATCTTGCTCATTAGGTTGACCTGATGTGATTTCTCGATATCATTTTCCTGGTTGATGCACAAAGCATCCACCCAGAGGCGTCGTCCGCGTCTTGCATAGCGTAATCTCCGAAGAACATGGTACAAATTGACCGTCACGCTCTTTCTCCTCCCGTCTACCTCGATGGAACGACAATCAAGGGGATCTCCCCAAGTATAGGACAGCGCCTCGTATTTGGGGCCGTCGTCGAGCAGTGCTGTATGAAGCGCACAGCGGATGGGGTCTTTGCGGTTTCCGGGAAGGAGATGCAATATCCGTATCTGGTGGCTCTTCAAGTCAAGTTGTCGGTATGGCAACGGACTGGGTACCTCGTCCAGCAGCTTCCGTACTCGTTTAGAGGCAATGGGAGAGGGCGTCTCGTTGACGCGATGTCTTTTCCGGGCCTGGGCCCGAGTTTGTGGCATCGCAATCGAATGGGTATTATGACTCGGGACTTTTGCTTTGATCTCAAGTCATGACGAAGGTGGTCAAGATAAGAACAAGTTGAGGAGGGAATAAAATGCCAGCGTGGCTGTGCTGGCCAAGCCTCCTCCTGATTCTGCCTTGGCGTTTCGCCTGCCCATGCAAACGTGGCTGGGGTTGAAACATGACATATAATTGGACAACAACTTGCCTTGAAAACTGCATTGCCAGTGACTACAGGTTAAGCGACTTATTATAATCCGGAGTTCGGTCATGATGCATGCAAAATTGGGCAGAACACAAGATCCTTGTCTACCGTACACTCCTATTCAAAGTCATGTCTAGGTAGGTAGCTATGTAAGAACCGTTGGCCTCTGTGGAAGACACCCATGAACAAAAGCGTGACCTTGCGATTAGCGGCATTAGCCCCCAGGCTAATGAAAAAGGAGGGTATTCCTGGAAATGTTCCTCGCGTAATCCTATGCCTTGTTTTTAGAACTCGGAGCCTTTTTTTTTTTTTGCATCTTCAACAACTGTAATCTCAGCATCCTCCTTTGAAATCTTTGGCTCGGCCTCTTCGAGCATAGGATCACATTAGTATGTTCGAAACTTTCGGGCGGGCGGCATTGCTTCAAACTATTTATTTAGAGGTATTAGCACAATAACGCTTAACGAAGACGGTTTAGGGGAAAGAGTACAAAAACTAACTATTTAGTTAATCATCTCTAGGGTTCGGCCATTTAAATCGGGCAGAAAAGCAAATATACACGCTGCTCTAATTACGCAAGCTAGGAACCAGATACATGCATATCGTGGACCCCAGTTCAGCGAGTCCAGGTTGATAAGGTACAGCGCGGTGAATGATACAAGCGTTCCCCGTGGGGAAGTGGATCAATCGCGCTAGGGGCACTGCCTCCGATGGGATCAACACTGACGAGGAGGATAGCACACGGTCGTCAAAAAACGTGAGAGACCAAACCAACCCTCTGCAGCTTTAGGGCAAGATAGACTAAGTCTAAGGCCTAAGACCTTTAAGAAAAATATCATAAGTATTTAAATAGTATTAAAGTAATTACATTATTATTCTACTTATTTATCTCTTATTTTGTTTATATTTAGACTAAAAACGTTTCTCCGATCTTAACTAACGCGAACGTCTTAGTGTCTTTAGTTTTTTTACGACCCCGTGGATAGTCGTGGTCGGCGCATTGGATCCGATGCTTCGGCGCCGTATGACCGAAGAGGTATGAGTGGCCCGCTCAAGAGCAATCGGTGGTAATGCTCCGGGCGCTGGCATGCAGGCCCTTCGTGCACATTGGATGAAAATTGGACAAGGGATAAAAGAATACTTGTATCTAGAGGGCTTGAGCAGTTCCTGGTTCCCAAACACGCCATAGGATTCAAGCCCCCACCGTTTCGTCAACATGGAAAGGCTCACCGCTTCAACTATCTGGCCTTTTGTGGCTGTTTGTGTTCTATGTTGGATATTGACTACCTTAATACGGCCATTCGTGTCTCCTCTAAGGCGTGTCCCGGGACCACTTCTTGCAAGGTACACAAGGCTATGGCTTTTCAATGAGACCTACCGTAGTACCTTTCCCAAGACAAACACGGAGCTTCACAAAAAATACGGTCAAATCCACTTTCTGGCATTTTATCGCTCCTCTAACTCATTGCCAGGCCCCATTGTTCGGATCGCGCCGAATGAGTACAGCATCGATGACCCAGCCGCAGTAAAGCTTATCTACGGAAGTGGCAAGGGCTTCTTCAAGGTGAGTATACATCTGAAAAGCATTTATAAGAATGGACGAAGGTACAGACTGACAATTTTCTTTCGTAGTCCCCGTGGTACCAAGCGAGCGGGAATCCATATAGCACGACGACAAACATCTTCAGCGAGCCTAACCCGCATCTCCACGCCGCAGCGAGACGAAAGATAGCCTCAGCCTATTCTATGACGAGCTTGGTTCAAGTAGAACCGTTTGTTGACGAGTGTACCGCCCTGTTTATACAGAAGATGGACGAATTCGCCTCGTCCGGAGCTTCAGTCGACATTGCTCACTGGATGCAATGCTTTGCCTTTGATGTCATCGGACAAATGACGGTAAGTTGTTGAATAATTCATAAATATTCAAGGCTAAAAGCAAGGCGTCGCAGGTTGGGGAGCGGTTCGGCTTTCTAGACTCTGGTAACGATGTTCAGGGGGTCATGGCATCACTCTCAGACTACCTTGACTACTGTGCCAGAGTCGGCATATTCTCAGAGTGGCACAAGACGCTTTACAATCGCTTGAAGCAGTCCAAGAAACTCACAGGAGTCTTAAACGTTCGGAAGTTTGCAGTAACTCAACTTCAGGCAAAGTACGGCAAACTTGAGTCCGACGAAGAGAAAGCAGATCCAAAGAAGCCGACCGATTTCATAACCAAGTTCCTGCGGATCCACAACCAGGAACCGAGCAAGATTACCAAAGATGACATATCTACTGTTTGTGTCATGAATGTTGGTGCTGGCTCAGATACAACTTCGATTGCTTTCACTGCTGCACTGTTCTACCTGGTCAAATATCCAAGAGTCCTTGGGCGACTACGCGAGGAGATTAGGGACTTTGAAGCCCGGGGATTGATATCTGATCCCATCTCTTTTTCTGAAGCCCAGAAGATGCCTTATACGCAAGCTGTCATCAAAGAGGCTCTGAGGATGCACCCCGCAACGGGACTGATACTTGGGCGGGTTGTGCCACCGGCTGGCGCAACATTAGCGGGACAGTTCTTTCCTCCAGGTGTATGTATTCCTTTTTCTTCTCTATTTCACACGTTCTAAGTACTAACTAGAGCCAGACCATTGTGGGCATCAATTCTTGGGTTGCTCACGCCAACCAAGAAGTTTTCGGCCCTGACGTGGACGTATTTCGTCCAGAAAGATGGCTAGAGGAAGAAGACGTAGTCAAGAAACGCGATGCATACTTTATGGTAGTCAGTTTAACTCCCCTTATCTTCTTAACTGAACCAGTCCAAGCTCACAACTACCTCTCAGTTTGGTCAAGGTTCACGGACTTGCATCGGAAAGAACATCAGTATCATGGAGCTTTGCAAGGTACTTCCGCAAGTTGTCCGTCACTTTGACTTTGTGCCAGACACATCATCTGGGAAGCCGGAATGCAGGACGGAAAATGTGTGGTTTGTGAAGATCAGGGGCTTTCATTGCAAGATCCGTAAGGTAGCTGCGGTTTAGAGGGTTCCAAATACGTATCAGCTGCAAGAATACTATCCAATCGCCATCTCCTGTGTTCCAGTTCATCAACGACATGATAGTCATACTTCGTGGGAGAACGAGTCTGAGATTTCCATGAGTTGGTCCATGAAATCTTTGTCCGTCGTGACGTTGAAAAAGTCAAAGTTGGTAAGCAGATTCCAATCTTCGGTGGCATGCTGCTGTACCGACATCCTGTATACAAATAAGAAGCTTTTCACAAGATAGGCTCTGCATCCTCATGTTTACATACCTGAAGTCGTCGCTAATCGGTTCGGGAAGGTCGCTGAGGCTCTGCAGTGGCTCGGTGCAAGAATCATGACTTTGGTCATCGTTGTCGCTATAAAGTCTTAGCCTTTCTAGCTCAAAAAGGGTCTCCGGAAGGAGGTGCTTTGGGCAGCCATGGGCGCCGATAGCCTTCAGAATAGAGATGCATCCTCTCACATGATCCTGGTGATCTTCAGCGGGGAACAGAGCTGACGCAACAGGGATGACTTGAAGCACGGCCAAGGCAAGGAAGAAGTCGAATAGTACCAAACTAGAAATGGATGCCTGGTTCACCATTTCGTCCAGGATGTGAATGGAAGTTGTGGCAGCAGACACGCAAGTTTTCGACAGATCGTCAAAATACTCCCGCTTGTCGATGTCAACCAACTCACTGCCACGCAAAAGGCGACATAGTAAAAATGGCCTCGTGACAAGCATCACTGTGCTCCAGTATCGAAGATGCAGCAGCGCGACGCATCGTCGATACCGAGGTGACACTGGCGGTGCCTGGTCAAGATGCGGCGGTAGATCTTGGAGCCATTTCTTAAGGGACTTCAAAGAGTCGTCGACGTGGCATCAGCTCAAGCCCTGGCCTTGCTATATGGGTCCATTATACAGTTTGTGTCGGATCTCTGTTGTGAGTTGGGCAAGGCTGACGCAACATCCAAGATAATCGTGAGGAGTAAAGGACCCGGGACTAACAATCTATGAGCATGTCAGTATTTTGATATTTCATCTCTCCTCTGTTATCTACTTACTTGTTCAGAAGGTAGAGGGGGCTGCCAATGGCAGACTTCCGATGATCCCGACATGCATGGTTTTCCCATCTGGAGAGAAATATCATGGTCAAAAAGAAACAAGGTCCACCATAGACGCCGCGCATATGCTTTAGATACAAGACTGTCTAAAGGCGAGTACTTGTCTAGGTGCAGGCCAAGTGAGACGGCGATGCGAGCCGCAGTTCCAATTTGCAAGTATGCCGAATTGAGGTATCCATTGGACTGCAGAGCCAATGCCTGTACCGTTGTTAAAGTCCTGATACGAATGAGCTTTTAAGCGATCCAGGCACTCACCAGCAGGACGAGCGCCCTGGTACTATCAAGATCCGCTTCGTCAGTAACTCTAGACGCGTAAAGCGTCGCCGACTCTAATGAGGTGTACGCCAGCTGCGAATGGGATAACTCGTCGGATGCCGGCATCCCTGATACGCAAAGTGCCACCAGGCTGTGAAGTGAGCAAAGCCAAGAGTTAGAACGTAGACTTTCGGGGTCCGAGTACGTGTTCTCAAGACGCAGGTAAAAAGTCCTCTGAGGATAAAAGCCAGTACATGGAGTGCACCTCCTCAAAATACCGTGTGGGCCACTGTCGACACAGACTACGGGCTAGGAATAAAAACCAGACGACGAACGATTCCTAACCTCAGAATACGTCTAGGGAGATTATAAATTACTAGACGAAAAACATAAGAATCTTTCCAGGACATAATTCTAGACTCTAGATTCTTGCCAACCTCTACTCCAATGATCACCGCTAATATAGATTGCGCTGTCAGACATAAGTGTTTACACTGGTTAAAACAAGTGTTTAGGTTTCCATCCGAGCAAAGTGCTTCGACTAGGACGGATAGGCACGAGAAGAGTCTTTCTTCGCATAAATTCATAGATGAAGCAATCAGTCTTATAACTCTAGTTCTCTTCTTTCATTTCCATATCGTCATGTCTCATAATAGGCGCTTTGGATTGTGCAAATCTCTCCACCATTGCCAGCTTTCATCTCGCCACTCCCGTCAGGACTGCTGCTCCTCCTATCTCAATTCCATCACCATCCTCACCCGGTCCACCAAGATCAACCCAGTCCTGAAACTCTTCAACCTCCGTGTATATCTCAGATGTCTTGTTATACCCCTCCATCGACTCGGGGGTCCGAAGTCGCATGTCATAGTGGTCCTCCCTGGAATACCCCCGTGCTGCCGACGTCCCAGTGCGCGAGTCCGTTCTCGAATCATTGGTCTTCCATCGGGGAAACTGATGTTTGAGAATCTGCAGCGTGTCCTTCTTCATCTGCTCGATGATGCCTTCAGCCACTTCCTCGCGGCGATTTACGGCCTCGATTCCGTCATCCTCGTAGACTTTGGGGAGCTGCCACTTCATGTATAGGTTCATGTGTGGTGCTTGGAGCTGAAAGTCGCTGTTGTTCTGGTCCTGGAAATAGTAGTGGCAGAGACAGCACGTGGGCTTGCTGGTGCCGATGAACATGGAGTTGTTCCAGAAGTCGACCGGCTGCGTCTTGTTCTGCTGGACTAGGTCGGAGTGAAGATAAACCTCGCAGTGGATCCTGGACCTGAAGCTAAAGGATGACAACTGCTCGCGAATCACTTCGTCCAGGCGATAGCGTTGGAGATCGGCAATGTAGGCATCGTATTCAGATGAGTCGAGGTCGGAAAAGGCGGCACGAACGACTTCGGCTGGCGAAGTCAGTGATCTGGGGAGAGATACACGTCCTAGGCCAGGTGAGGGGAGGTAGTCGACAGTGAAGTTCTGGAAAAGGCCGGGCCATTTCATAGGGGCGTCGGATATGATCTCGGACGCCCGTCGATATGACTGGAGGCGGCCGAGGTAGTGGCGAAGTTCACACCAAGAGCGGGATTGAACAACGTCGTCCTCGTTGGCATATTTCTCGATCATCTGCTCGGTGGCTGAGTCCGTTTTACTATGATGTATGGCCTTGATGAGGATTTCGCAGTTACGGAGAACTGGAATTGTACCCGCCTTGTTAGCATGCAGGTGTCAAACGGAGGAGATTGAGCAAGGCTGACATCTGTTCTTAGCATCCGCCGAAGCTGAAATATCGCGAGGAAACTCTCCCTTGGCCGCCAAGCATTTGAGCCGTCCGATGATTTCCGAGTCTTGAGCAGTCAGCTACGGATCTCGGTACGGCCAGGGAGTACGAACCTGGGGGTTCTCCCCGACGCTTGCAGTCCTCGATACAATTTTGGAGTGCAGAGGCGAGACTCATCAAGTATAGCTTCAACCTCGGAAAGTTAAACTCCAGGATGCGGCCCAAGACGTACTTCTTGAGCGGCTTCGGGTTCAACCTTTTCGGGTTCTGCCCAACTGTCTCAAGCAATTCGATTAGGAAGCCCCTCACCCTTTCAAACTCCCCTGGCTTCCTGTTGTTCGAGGTAAAGCGGTAGTTGGGGCCCTGGGGTCCGGCCAGAACGGTCAACGCCGTGACGGTGTCGCCGCCTTTCTGTATGTCGCAGACCTGCGCCAGTTTGCAGAGGAATTTCTCGTATTCAGTGAGGCGAGAGTCAGGGTCAGTTTGACCGGATGAGTAAGAAGCGGGGCCCTTTGCTTTGCAGGCTTCGTTAGCTGCCACGAGCAGGATGCAGAGGCTGACGAGACGAAGATGCGTCTCTTGTTTGAGGGGCACGGGGATACGAGGGCTTGTCGACGGGTCCATATTGGTGCACAGCAAGGAAACAGGTTTTGACCTAGAATGCGGCGCAGACCAGATAGTCGGTCTGAAGTATGGGGTGGGTTGCTTTCAAGTTATGAGTTTGGCCCTGAACACTCTACTGTCATGGAATAACAAGCCTGGTTCAGTTGATCATGAGAGCGACTAAACTCGAGCTGTGGGATTTTGACACGGAGTGCAGGTGCCTTTATCACGGAGATGGACAGCCTGACCCCGCCGCATATCTATGCGGGAGGCCTACCACACCCAGCATTCCCCGCCATCTATTGGCACCTTTGAGCCAATGCGCAGCCCCTACCCAATTACGGCCTCTTGTTTCTTGCAAGGCAGGCTGCAATACGGCTGACGGCTGAATGTAGGCCCAACCATGAGCTGAGTTTCAAGCCCGGGGCGCACTGGAGGGGTTCTAGCTGGCCAGTTGACGGCACCGGACGGGTCGCGTCTTGGAAGGTGGTCAACGTGGCACCCGCAGAGAGCTCGGGACGACTTGGAAGCCTAAATCCTTGCTTTCAACAAGCAAGCAAAAGTGCAGATCATTGTTGCGTAGGCGAAGCGCACCAACGGCGAGTCTTGAAGTCTACTATTAAATACCGAGATGCTTCATGCCAAAAGTACCTTGGGCTACCAGGACACCCATGTCCCCTTAAGGCGACAGCGAAGGTCAAGATCCTACCTGACTGTAAACTCCTGGTCGACTCGAATCTGCCCCTGACTAACCGCCACGCTCTTGTCCCCCGGCCTTGCCTGTACCGTCGCCAGCTTAACATCACTCCTACTGCTCTTCTTGTCGTCCGATAATGGTGAATCCTCGCAGCATTTAAAGACCTGGAGATCTGTTTCCCCGCTTGACTTGTCTACTTTATTTATGAATAGATCCGGGCTATCCTAGGCCCCGCTCGAGTTTTCTGTCTTGCAGGCAGTCAGTCGGCTAATGTTGCCGAGACCAACCACCTCGCTAGCTTCCGGGGTGCTGGCCGAACTGTGGACGGAGTACCATCCGGGATTGTTGTTTTGTGCCGGCGGCCCTGTCCATACATATTTCAACAGAGCATCATAGTCATGAAGAGTTGCTATGATTTCAAAAGGGAACGAACTTCCTCATCGCAGGGAGCACTGCTGAGCCATTCCATCGCGAAAGCTTGAGTCAAATGTCTACCCAACCTATAATCGAACTATTTCACCATGATCAACCCGCCCGGTGCATTTCCGCATATTTTCGACCTGTTTTTTCTCTCATATATTCTAAGATCCTGAAGGATCGAAGCAGGTTAGGCTGCCGGATGTATGATGCCCTGCTATAGACATCCATGTTCATAAAGTACTCTTCACAGACTTCCTCAGCATTTGGGAAGAGGAAGTCAGGAGCATGATTAAACCATCCACAGCGGGTATGCGCTTTAAACACCTGGTTTTAGACTAGAGGCGTTGAAAACTCCAAGGAGTGTCCTTCTAGCCACTCCTTGAGTGCGTCCATGGAAAAATTCTTAGATACCCAACCCTCTCCTTCGCTCAACCTATGGTACGTAAGAAGCTCGGTCTGAATCGAGGCCCAGAGGAGGCCCATTCGTGGACCATTGCATGGGAGCTTGAGCTAGTAATTGTGAATTCTTTGATCGAATTCAATGTCGCACGAGTCAACATCCGAGGACTTGCCCAAGACTGAAACTGGTGTCCCTAGTGGACTCATGGAGCTTCTTTGTTGAGGACTGCTTGGTTTTTGACGCTTTTCCGCTACAGCAAGGGCTAAAACTTGAATGAGATAACTCTATCCCGTTCGGTAGTTTTCACTCTAAGCTTCAATAATATCCCCCGGGATAGCCTTTATGAGCTTAAGCGGAGATAAGGTCGTATAATAATATTGCCTATTATCAGGGGAGGTTCTATGACGATAGTCTAGTAATATGGGTTAGCTATGATTTAAACTCGTCCCCTTTCAGGCCTAATATATATAAGCCTAGAGCGACTTCGAGATAGGCCTTTATACTTATTAAATGCCTTTTTAGCTTTTTGTGATCAAGCGCCTTACTTTGGCTATTATGCTAGGTGGTGGCGTCGGATATACTCGCTGCAGGTCGTTTTCTTCTAGCGAGAGCACCTATGATGGCGTCCTTATCCTCTTTCACTATGCGCTTACCAACGCTCCAAAGTCGGAATCGCGGTGGATACTCAGAGCACCTGCAATTGAAATACAATATCATCAGTTGAGTTATAAGCAACGGGTGGCATTGGGGGCCAAAGGGTGGTAGGACACATACGCCGCATGGAAGGAGTAATGGGTTCTCATGAACTCGACCACCTGATCCAGGGTTGACGAGCGCTCGTTTCTTCCGTCTCTGCCCCTGTAGAGCTCGACAATGACTGGTTTGAGGTGGTTCCATCGCTCTTCGTGAGAACAGGAAAGGAACTTGTCTTCATCTGATTGCGGAAGTAATCCCGCTGGGATGGGGTCCATGACGTGGTAGGTAAAGAAATAAGAGTGATGGGATAGAGAAAGAAGATGGTTTTGGTAATTGAAATGCGCAAACAACGAGGAGTTAGCTGTCACGGAAGATTGTAAAGAAACAAGGCTTTATAGCGAAATTTCCTCTAACGCCCGCTGCCTCGTTTCCCCTCAATTTGGCATAAAATCTAGGCGAACCACCTCAGCCCAGGCACCTGAGCGCCTCTGTCTTAGAGAAATGCATGGGCCTGAGTGAACAAAACGCCACAGTCCAATCAAAGTCCTCCAACATGGGCGCTCCGTCTTCCCTCGCAGCCCACAGGCATTCGAGACAACAGTGGCAGACGCAAACGGCAACCTCCAAGAAAGCCCCAGTGGACCCGAACAAAACGTTATGGACCAGTCAGAGAGGAGAATCTCATCACTGGCGAATCAGGACACTAGCTAAACTTGGACTCGCAGCCGCGGTGAGGCTTCCGCGCAGGTGTATCGGTGGTTAGGGATCGACATAACGTGTCTAGATGGCAGGGTGCATGACAACCAATGATATCCTCCTGGGGTACTAAACAAAACATCACCGACCAATCACGAAAGCCAATCTCATTTCAGCCAAATCAAGGTCCAAGTCAGACTCGGACTCGAAGCCACCGTGAGGCTTCTTCTAGGATAAGGTGACCAGATACCGCCCCGACCGACACAATTGTCTGCATGACCGATTACCGACACAGAATCCAATTAGGTTCTCCAGGGGCCTCGAATAAAACTTCGCTGGCTAATGAATAGGCTTTGCTGACCAACACCTGGGCAGGGTGGATCACGATGCCTTGCTGCTGCTACGATTTTCGGTTCATTTCACAATGGCAACCCCTGTTTGACTCTGAGCTTGACCTAGTTTGAATGCCTCTATGCGGCTGCCGACTATTTCTAGATGCCCGGGTTGTTGGCTGCTTACTCTCGGCAATGACGCCTAAGCAGAGGGGATTTAATTTCACTTGTCAATTCTGGAGTTTATGTACTCTATCGACCGTCTATAAATATCTAGTCTTTCACCTTATCATGGCTTGTCTTGCGCCTGTCTCTTTTCTGTTACCATCAAGCTTGTCTCAAGCATAAGAACCTCCAACTCATACTTCTCCCTTGGCGATACCACCCTATTGCCGCCGATATATATACACCTTTAACAGCCTTCCCGATTTTTAAAGCGCCTTTTTAAATAAGGTTTAGCTTACTACCTAAGCTCTTCTCCATCACAATGCCCAACCTATATGTTCACTGATCCCATTTCTATCCATGGTGGCCATTCCTCTTATGAACCATCAGGCTAACTTCACTGGCCAGCATCGATACAGAGACCTACAGCATTGTTGCTCGAAGTGGTTCCCCTAGGCCTCCACCAGCTAAGGACAATGCGGATTCTTCATTGGTTTGTATTTCTGACCCCGGGGAACCTTCTTTCAAGGGGGAGGAGAAGAAGAGAATACAAAACCAGGTCTTATTTGGCGTTGGCGCACACTTTGGATCTGGCGGATCCAAGCCGGTCTCAGGTTGACACAACTTTCATCTTCTCGTGAGCATTTTCCGACGCTTTCTATTGTATTCATACCCTCTTGGTTGGGCGTTGGACTCGTAGACATTAGGCGCCAACCTCAGGATAAGGATAGGGATTTAGGCATTATCACACATGACGATAGTCTATCTAGCCCTCGACCTCTCGGCGACGCCTTGTTAGTCTCTCCAACGTATATTTGTTCTCTTGGACTGTATGTTGGTCCAATAGGTGATCCTGTACGACTGGCCAGTAAAGGGAAGTCTTTCAGTGAAAAGAATTTAGCAGGTTCACTGGGCCGAAGACCAGATTATGACAAGTGCGACATGGCGAAGGTTATTCCACAACAAAGGACGCACAAGATGTCCCTCCGCATAAGTTATCTTATGTCCAAGCTCTAAATAAGGACTCTAAATAGAGTTACGTACACATAGCTAGATATGTTGTTGGTCTGAGGAGCCTATTAGTTAGTTTCTAGAAACTCAAATGACAACACCATGGGGTTGATTTCACAGGATGTCTTATTGCAATAGCTAGTCTGACTGCATCGTGATAATTCCAAAATTTGACATACGGCAGATATCGCGCGGCAGGTCTGGTTGCACCTGAGGAAAGCTAGGCATCTAAAATGCCTCAAACTCCCTCCCATCCACCATCTACAGGTCGAGGTCGAGCTCGAGCTCGACGTCGCCATTATCATGGCCATCATGGCCATCATCGTCGCCATACCACCATTCAAGCAAGTAAACCAGAGGGTTGACGGGGACCCAGTCGGGCATATACTCGCCCCAGCCCCAGTAGTTACCCATCCCCATGGGGTGATCAGCACACATGCGGACCATGTCAGGGGTGACACCCTCGGGGAGGTCGGCGGGGTCCCATTCCATAACACCAAGTCGGCCGCACTTTTCTTTGGCGCCCGGATGATGGTCTGCCAGCGCGGCGCTGGCGAAGATGGGAACGAGCAGATTCTGGACCTTCATCGTGAGAGCTTTGCTGTGTTGGTGAGCTATATCGCGGGAGTACGTAAGTAGCTGGTCTTACCGGGTCTGGAAGATCTCGCGATAGTTAGGCGAGAAAGGTAAATGCACAAGACAGCAAAACAGATAAGATTCTGATAGTTTGCGCTTTGAAAGGTGTCAAGATAATGCGTGAAGGAGGCAGTCGGGCGAGATTTGAGTGGGTGTCTCACTATATATGTCACATGGTGCACAGCTCGCAACGTGTCGTCAACAAAAAGCAGGCATGAGGTGCGCTCGTAAAAGGACGCTGGTGCCTAGTAAGCGCTGAGACAAAATCTGTTGGTGGCTTGTCGCGTCCTTTAACCGAGGTGTGTTCTGGTCCCCAATGCGGACAAGGAGCGTTCTAGACAGCAGGGATCACTTTGCTGTGCCGCAAATATGGTAGCCAGTGACTCATTCATGCTGGATCAAGATCAGATAAAGCCAGATTGCTGGAACTGATCCCGAATAAATGGGAAACATCAACAGTAAGTCCGGGTATCAGGATGGAGCATTGAACCACCGATGCTGTGTGAAGCTCTGCGCATAGTGACGTCGACAGAGCACGAGATGCCACAAGAAGCAAGTTACTCAAGGCTAAGAAACAGAACGCGCCAGTTAGCTAGTTGCGCGGGTTGTAATTCCTCTTTATAGGTTACTTTTTAATACTTCATATTACAAAAAAAAATCGAAATATCTTAAAGGTATATTGTTTCTAGGGTTATGTAGCTTCTGGATATTTCTTATTTCTAGGGTAGTTGGCTTATCACATGAGGGCACAGCCTAGTGGCGCAGGCGGTTCCAAAGACCCAATATAATGAGCCAACTATCAGAGCAGTCTGACCAACAAACATAATCCTCTGTTATCGCATCGCTAGAATCGCAAAGCACGACAATTCTAATCCCAGGCCCTTGAGATGGCAGAGGTCTTTGGAATAGTGACCGGTGCCATCGGCCTTGCGGGTCTCTTCCAGCAATGCATAGAATGCTTCGAGTACGTGCAGTTGGGTCGACATTTCGCCCCAAGGAAGATTTGAAATGCCTTACCGAAGAGGACCTGCAACCCGAGTTCCGTAGCCTCCGCGCTAGATGGACCAATGTTGCTCGTCGTCCCAGTCAGAAAAAAGTCAACTTCGCTAAAAAGGCCTCATGGGCGCTCTACGATGCAAAGAACTTTGAGAAGTTGATTGAGCAGATATCGGGGTTTTTGGACGACCTAGAGAGCCTCTTCCCTGCTGAAGAGCTTAATCGTCGTCGTCTTGTCAAGCTGGAGATTGAGGATATCGCCGACGAGGAGAGTCTGACAGTCTTGCATCAGACTGCAGTTGAGACCGACTCTCTCCTGGCGGATGTTGTCAAGGAGAAGGCCAAAGTCACCAACGCGAGAAACTCCGTGAAAGTTATTAGTAGCGGTGAGGGCGCCAAAGTTAGATTGGGAAACGATTGGAGCACTGCTGCTCTGAGCGCCGCAATCGAGGATCGAACCCACAATGAGGCAGATTCCGTATTTGCCAAGGGCTCGTCTACAGTTCACGTTGGAAACAGATATGGTTGATAGACAGTATAAGAAACCGATGTTGCCTGAAGAAATTGGGTACCCTGGAGAGCAATAACTACCTGGTGTCACAGACTTCTTGCCTTCAAAGCTGAGCGTTCCGCTTCTTTCGGCTAGATCTTGAACGAGTCTCCTGTCGCCCACTTCCTCCAACATTCCATCAGAGGTTTCGATTCGGAAAGTAACTCATTCCGTATCAAAGTTTTGAGGCGGTGCCCGAAGTAGACGCTTCAAATCGCCTACAGTGGTGTTGCTCTCGTACGTGAGCTTGACTGCGTCGGCTGCCTCCCCTACTTGCACATGTCAGCCCTGACAGAAAATGGTGCTCTTCCAAGGCCATACTCACCATTTACAAGACGAATAGGTAGTTCCATAACGGTTTCCGTTAAACTTCTTCCAAGGCCGGACATGGTAGTGATTGTAGACACTCCCATTCGCCGGTCAAGTGTCAAGTGTGTTTCTCTCTCTTCAGACGAGGGTATGTCAGAGCCTGACTGACTTCATAAATGTTAATCTGACAATTGGAGGCCTCTCACTCCAGAGCCTGATGAGATACAAGGTGGTGCGCCTCTGCTAAAAGCCTCGGACAGCCTGGCCAGTCGTCTTTCTTAATTCCGCAGTCATTCCGCGAACCTCTTTGCTGGACGCCTGCCAGATCACAGCCTGATTTGCTGCATGTCAGCTTAAAACCCGCTGCGACTCGCCTGATGAACAGCAGCCTGTGAGCTCGTCGATTGGACTTGACAGGAAAGCTTGCGGTTTCGGCCATTTCAGCCCTTTTCTCCCGCTAACTGCCGCGACTCTCATTTTTCCGTTGCTTGATCTCCTTTGCAGTTGTTCCATGTGATTCCCATTTATTCTCCACGGCCCTGTAACATCACAGCCTGATTCAGTACAAGTGACTTGCGACTTGCTGCGCCTCCACTACCAACCAGCTGAAACATGTTTGCCCAACCACATTCAGTAGCCAAGGCTTGAAATATCAGCTCTCATCAACGTGGATCACTGCGCCGCTCCAATAAGCGTATGTGCTTGGTTCTCTAGCCGCCCGCGCTTGAGCTTTCAGTTAGTGGGCTGGTCAACCCCATAATGTTGCATTGGATCTGACCTACGCCCTCTCACACCTCGGATCTCATTCTTTCTCCCCGCAATTCTCAACACTACATCAACTTTCAACGTTTCATCTTCTCTTTGCCTACTCGGGGAGTCTCTGTGTCTTCACCACTCACACACGAAAGTCCGCGGACAAAGGCATCAGAATTAAACTAACATTCCTTGGAGGATCCTGGCAGGGTCCTCGCTCTGTAGGGGTCTCTCTCGGTCACGTTACCTTCCCCTTCGAGCTTTTCCACTACCTATCATTTATCATCCGCTCTATGGGCCGTGTCCACGATGGCAAAGAACAGCGTCAAGGAATTGTCCGCGTCTGAACGCTCGCAGGTTCACGTTGGCGATAACTACATCTTGAGCCCGGAAGACAACAAATGCATGATTGACCTGCGAGGCACCGATCCACGCCGGGATAAAGATCGCATTGAAGAACTCAAAGGCGGCTTACTGGCAAAACCCTGCGACTGGGTCTTTGCCGATGCGTGCTTCGCTCAATGGCGGAATCCCCAGAGCAACCGTCTCCTCTGGATCAAAGCAGACTCTGGAAAGGGTAAAACCATGCTGCTGTGCAGCATCATCAACTGGCTTCAGACTAACGAAGAGGCGACGTTGGCGTACTTCTTCTGTCAGAAGTCGGATGAGAATCTAAGTTCCTCCGCTGCAGTTCTGCGGGGGCTTGTCTACATGTTGGCCAGAGAGCACGGCACCGTTCGAGAACTTGTGCAGGACGAGTACAAGAACGCGGGAAGGAGTTTGTTCTGGGATCACAATGCCTGGTACGCGCTAAAGGAAATTCTTAGCAAGGCTCTCCACCAGGAAGGCTTAGGGGACATCGTCATCATTGTCGACGCTCTCGATGAATGCATGATTGGCATCCATCAGCTTCTGAATCTCGTCGCCAAATTCTCCTCTGAGACGCCACGGGTGAAATGGATCGTCTCAAGCCGGAACGAATCAGACATCGAACAACATTTCGACGAGTTTATGGAGGATCCTATCTTACGCATTGAGCTCGGTGCCAGCTCCGAGGCAGCCAGTTTTCGCACCTATCTGCAGTCCAAGGTCGATGAACTGGCAGAGGCCCAGTGTTACGACAAAGATACAAAGATGGCCGTCAAACTTCATCTGGAACGAAACGCCAACGCCAATCTTCACTGGGTGACACTCGCGTGTCAGACACTGGAGCGAGCTGGAATGGACCAGGCGATCGACACAGTGCATCAATTTCCTCCGGGCCTAGATAACTTGTATCTTCACTTATTACGCCAGGTCCCTGAGTCTTTTGGCAACACGTCATGTCTAAAAGTACTTTCTTTTGCAGCAGTTGTCAGCCGTCCGGTCTCACTAGCAGAGTTTTCATGTTTGGCTGGCATTGAGGAAAACGAGACGGCGCAGGTTGTGGGCATTTGTCATGCGTTTCTTACTCTACAGCACGAAACTATCTACTTTATTCATCAGTCGGCCAAGGACTTTCTCCTATCCCCGTCAGCTCCAATCAAGGTCGAACCCACGCACCGCGAGATCATCGAGAGGTCATTACAGGCTATGACCTCAACACTGGAACGCGACATTTACAAATTGCAGCGGCCAGGTGTCTCAATCGAAGAATTTGACGTCCCTCAGCCAGACCCGCTTGCTGCAGTCCGCTACAGCTGCATCTTTTGGACCGATCATCTAATCTCATTAGCTTCAGAAAATCGTGAAGCCATATCAGACCTCATCGCCGACGGAGGTCCGGTTGATCTCTTTCTGAGACAGAGCTTCCTCAACTGGGTCGAGGCCCTTTCTCTTTTGAATAGTTTTCCGTCTGGTGTCCGTTCAATTGCAAGATTATCATCACTATTGGAAGTAAGTGTTCGAGTTCACCGAGTATCGAAATTCATCCACTAACATGACTAGGGACGGCAAGATGTCACCAAGCCAATTCTGCTATCCAAACTTGTAGAGGATGCACTCCGATTTATGAGATTTCATCAAGTAGGGATTGAGAACTACCCGCTTCAGGTGTACTCCTCTGCCCTCATCTTCAGCCCCAGCAAGAGTCTCATTAGGCAGATATTCCAGAATGAGGAGCCAAGAGATATACTTCTGAAACCGCATACTGGAGAATATTGGAGTTCAGTTTTCTCGGCTTTCGAGGGCCACGATACCGATGTTATGGCCATGTCCTCAAGCAGCGGCCCCAAAGGAACAGTTGTGGCCTCAGCATCAACCGACGGGACCATAAAGGTCTGGGATGCAACTACGGGAGAGTGCTTCCATACTCTGATCATTCCCTGCGAGCACAAATTCCCGTTTAGCATCTTCAGCAACCCCAGCCTGGAGAGTATGCTCTTATCCTTCCCGGAGGGCAGTTCCGACAAACTCCTCTCAGCCTCGGGCTCGACAGTTTCCATCTGGAATCTCATTACGGGCCGACAAGAAGGAGTGTTGGAACACCCGTCCGAGGTCTCGGTTGTGGCCCTGTCTTTTTACAATGGTACTACAACCGAGTGTGTCACATTATCTACCGACTGGACCATCACTGTCTGGAATTTGGAGGCGCGCAAGGCTATCAAGAAAATGGTCATTGGATCAGAAGCCACGCATAAGGTCGCACTGGGGCCCCTTTCCTTTGCAAAGTTTGCATGTGGCGGCCGCGGAAAAGGTCGAATTCTCATTCAACCTCGCTCATCAGGTTTCTTCCTCCTAGGGGTTGGACCCTTGGCGGTCTGGGAACTGGAGACGGGCAAATGTCTTCGGGTATTCGAGGACGATAGCACCATGGCCGGCACATATCCTCGCGACCAGTCGAGGATTGCAGATTCTGGGTCTAACATAGCGTTCTCGCCCAACGGAAAACTGGTGGCCACGAGTGGCACGACTGGCCGTGTCAGAGTCTGGAGCGTCGATACCGGAGAGTGCATTCACACTTTGGCACTAAAAGATGGGCTGTTCAGCCAATCTGACCTGCCTTATATCTCTTTCTCTGGCGATTTGGCACCGATTAGTCTTGCATTCACCAGGACATCTGCCCAGCTGATCTGGATAGGCTGGTGGTCATCTCATGGTTCGCTAGGGGTTTACAATGTTGATACTGGCAAATGTCTACCCGTGCTTCACGTTGCGGGTTCTTTCCGTTCGACTTTGCGCGTGTTGGAAAGCTCAAACAACATTGCTATTGCCGACTCTCAGATGATCAACATTATTGACCCGTTTTCTGAGGGGAGTGATATGCCCGACAGTACAGCAGCCAACCAGCATGTGCTAATATCAAAGAACGAAAGATATGTGGCATATTTCACCCGGGGTAATACTCTCCAAGTTCATGATCTGAGTGTACCAACACTTCTCAGAGATAATACGTTAAGCGGCCGCTCAGACTCCATGTACTTCGACGACTCGCAACTGTGGACGGTTTCCTTCAATCCTTTTAGCGGAAATGACGATTTGCCATGTCAATACTTGCCTGGCCTCTTGGAACCTGGGCCGATACCTCGACACAAGTACCAGATTGAGGGAAGTTGGATTCTCAGAGATTCAGAAAAGCACCTATGGCTTCCTTCCAGATATCGCCCTTCAAGCAAGGGTGTGGCGCACCGGAACCAGGATGTCCGGGGATCAACGTTGGTCGTGCGCTGGGATCCGAGCAACGTCTACTATTTGAGGTTTTCAAATGGCTCAGAAGATGAGAGTCGGCCTTAGATGCTTACTAGGGAAGTTGCCAGTGGCAGCCTGTGATATACCTGAGGTTTACATCTAAGAGGCTAATGGTTTACAAAGTTTCTCCTTAAAAGATGCCCTTTTAAAGTACCACATCTTCCTACTTGGTCGGGCTGTCAACCTGGATAACCACAGGATCCGAGGAATCAGAACAATCTCCAGAGTACTTTCTTGCTGTGTACCCATCGAGCTGCGAACTATTAGCCTGTTGTCTCCCAGAGGGGGGATTTTACATACCCAGCGAACAACAAAGAGCCAACTTGCAAGAGCTATGCTGATACAAATCATTGCAATGTATCCCTTGCGCCAGTACGGAGCGTCGTCAGCCGGATACAAGACGATACCCCAAAATGTCCACAAAAGTCCGTCGCTAGCGGCCATCGAAGCAAGTATAACACTGCGGGCGGCATCATCTGCAGTGCGCGCCACGATATTGCTTGACCAGCTATATAACAGAGGGTTGATACCGTACGATGTGGAGGAGAGGTAGAGAACGGTGAGGTTTCCGGGTACAGACATGTTTGGAACCAGTAGGACGATCGAGCAGATGATTTGGATGGCGCAGAGAGTGAATCCGATGGTTAGTCTTTGGTTGTATCGATCGATGGCCAACGAAGACGAGAGCTCCGCAACGATGCCGATGGCGTGCGTGGCGATCGGCAAGGTGTTGACCTGAGATTGACTGAAACCATCCATATCCTTGCGATACTTGAGGTAAAGAAGCATTAGACCCTGGACAATGTAGGCTTGCATAGCTGTGGAAAGCACCGAGAAAGTGCAGCAGATATAACTATCACATTGAGGTCAGCATGGTTCTCAGCTTAATCCTTCGGAACCTACATCAAGGGTTGGCCCAGCACTCTCTTGATAAGACCCCATGCCTGGATGTTATGCCCATCCTCACGCTTGGGCGGCAACCGATCAAGGGCCAGCTGACGTTCCTTTTCGTCAAGGTAGGGTGCCTCAGTGATCTCTGGCAGATCGGGAAAGAAGAAGAAGCCAAAGATTGCGATGGGCACCGTAATAATTCCGTCTATGAGAAAGACCCATTGCCAGCCTTGGAGCCCGCCGTGGCCTTCCATAGACTCGTGGATTGCCGCCATCATGGCGCCGGCAAACATCTTGCCAACTTGTCCTGCGACAGTGAACATTGCAGTTCGCCTCGCGATCTCGTCGGACTTGCTATTACTTGGTTAATGGTGCTGCGGGCACTGGCAGGGTGGAAGACGTACTACCAAGAACCCATGATGTAGATAGAACCAGCGTAAGTGCTTGCTTCAGCCAACCCCATCAAAAACCGGACAGCACAGAGTTGAGAGTATGTCTTGCAGGCGGCACTGGCCATGGTGAGTCCAGCCCATACGACTACCATAGCAGAGAGCCATATCCGAGGTCGAATCTTTTGGATGATGAGGCTGCTGGGGATTTGGCCGACCAACATGCTGGATGAGAAGAAATTAGTGGAGAGCTCACCAGCTCAAGGTGGCTGGAACTTACCCGGCCGAGGCCATCGAGAGGAGGACATTGTACTGGTTTCCAGTGAGTTCGAGAGATTCTTTCAATCCGGCCACCTAGCAGTATGATCAGTACGAGAAGCAGGGGTATTATCACAGGGCAGAGCTCACATATGCGTTCGCAAAGGCTTGTCGGTCTTGAACTGAATTAGCTCATCCCTGGTGGCTCATGGAAAGGGAATGACGTACCGAGGTGATTAAAGAAGAAGCTGAAGCAGCAAAAGGTCTATGTAAGATGCTCATCTCAGCAGGGAATCCAATCCAGGGTCACATCAAGTCTTACGAGGATGAAGAAATCTGTAAACTGTTAGATGAGCACAAAACAATCGAAGCCATCAGGGTGCCTACCAAGCTTGCGAATCAGCTTCTTCTCCTCCTTGCTAGTATCACCCCAAAGAAAATCCGTCACTATGGTTGACGTCTCGTTAGTGCACGGCATGCATACAAAGTGGCTGAAACCTACTCTTTACCCTTGTATATGCACTAGCTATTGGATGGTTTTTGCAGCTGGCTAGATGACGCACCTTGGTTTTATGCGGAATTTGAAGCCCTGTTTAATAATGCCGCATTTACGATTGGGCAGAGGAAGCGGGAGCGAATAGTTGCCAAGTGGGCTGACGGGGGGAGCATAGACGTGTCCATCAAGGTTCTCGGTCCGTTCATCTCGCCCGTTTTGCGTGGGACTCGTCTGAGAGAGATAAGATGGAGAGGATATAAACCGTGATCATCCTAGTAGTTTTTCTAATGTTTTTCTAGAGTCTTGCTATTCGTGGGGGTTTCTTTTCTGGTTTTTGAGTCTGAGTTTAGGTTGTTTCCTCTCTTCAAGTTCTCAATCACTTCTCATAACGCCAAGCACTTGCACCAGATACGAGGAGCCAGAGCCAACGCTACCAACAACGACATTATACCTCAGGCTACCTTAAACTGACGCTATTCAATCTTCCCATCAACTCATTCGGTTGAAACACGCAAAGCAGTGCCGTGATCACAAGGCGGCGTTTCAATACGTAGCTGTCATCGAGTGGGTGGTGATGCGTGTGCCCCCACGCCCAGAACGTAATCACCTCTCCTTGGCAATTTAAGCCGAGATTTGCCTCGAATCAAACACGTCGGTTATAAAATTCAGAGGGTTTGAGCCGTCGTGAACCTCCACGTCCCGAAGAACACCTCCACGCGGGTTGAGTTCTGTCTTAGCGGGAGGACGATTTTGATGGCGGGCATGGCCGCCGGCCCGCCGGCAGATGAAATTCCTATCAGCTATACGAGGTGAGCTATTTTTTTTTTTTTTTTTTTTCAAACTCAAGACCTCAGAGGATGTTATCCTAAGCTTGTAAGAGAGCAAGATAGCCAACCTTGAGATGGACAATATTACACGAGACAGGCTGTTCACGACATTCACAATTAATTTCCCCGCCGAGCTAAGTGTGCCTCGGATGAGCTTATTTTCGCACACGGCAGTCGACATTAACCTTAAATCCACTCCAACTCTCCCCTTCTCGGCGTGACAACGTTGAGACAAACATTTATTTGGCCACCAATGCATGTTTTCTCTTGCCATGTGATCCGAGTGGTGCATTAGCCTCCAGCTCTCCGCTTTCTTCCCCTCCTTGAACTCCCATTTCTTGGAATATGTTTGCACATGTTGGTTGCTCTGATAGAAACGCTGACGCCGTATTTGAAACATCAAGAGAACAACCTGTTTCTTCCGGCTGGCTACATATAACACAATGTCAATGGCCATTTCTTCTCGAGGTTGACTGGAAACAATGCGGGGAATTCCTCGCCGAACTCCTCCTCTTCATGACATACGATGGCGCATACAGAAAACACTAAACTCAGGCACGCACAAGCCACAAACCGCCTCGCAGGAGATCTCCCAAACTCAATACAACGTCATCTCATCCCCGTAGCCCCTATCTCCGACGCAGACGACGTCCTCCTCCTCGGATTCCACCTCTACCACCTCGAGGGTTGGACTCTCCCCTCACACACTCGAAGCAGCTGGGTTCATAATATCGACTAGAACCCATCTCGTCCGTGGTGAAGAAATAATCCGCGTATCGCTTGCAGACATCTACACCATCCGGCTCATCGGGAGTGTACTCAAACAGCTTGCAAGTCTCGTCAGAGCCCTGATCCTCGATACAGCTCTTGGCACAGTCTTCCAGGGAAGTCGAGTCGCCATCGGGAAGACCTTCTCTTGCGTCGCGACCCACAATGCCACAGTTGAGTTCACCAGTGTCGTCTTTCAACGTGTACGATGTGCATGATGAAGTCGTAGTCGTGGACGCGGTTGTGGTAGACGGAGCTTCCGTGATTGTTGTCGATATTTCAGCTGTAGTACTTGATGGAATTGATTCCGTGGTAGTTGTTGACGCGAGAGCCGTTGAACTTGAGCCTGGCTTACACGCCCCTGCGTGGACTCCCGAGGCAGCCAGCGCCGCAACGGCGAAAGACTTGGCAGAAGGCATTGAAGAGGCCAAGAGAATGGAGATGAAGAAATGAAAAAAGAGCAGAAAAATACGGGGTTCGCGATGGATTTATCAATATTGCCCCTGAGCTTTGACGCCACCTAGTCCTAGTGCGGATAAGCAAAAGCAATAGTTCTGGAACTAGCAGCACAACCCCTGAGAGCTGAATTATCTGCCCTATCACGTTGGAGATTGCAATACGAGGATGACGTTGGCAAGATCTGAATATTGTTAGAGCAGTTCTTGAGTTCTTCCTATGGACACAGAGTGAGAGTTGATATGTCGAGCTCATTATTATTGTCGCATAAAAGAATGGATATCATAAAAGAGATATGTGCGACCAGAAGATAAACCCCTTCTGCAAAATATCTTCAACAACTTTTCGACCTCAAAAGAAGGTAAAGGTATCACAACATCAACGCTTCATCAAAACCACGGCTACGCTTGCTCATAAAACAACAACGCTCAAATCTTCTCCTCCTTTCCAACCTCGACAGCCTCGCCAGTTCCAGGGGCCACGACAGTGACTTTGCCCTTTTCGATGTCCTTGGCGAGGTTTTCGAGGCGGCTGACCTTGTTGTGCTTCTTCCAGGCTGGGTGACCAGAGTCGAAGACGTCGTCCATTTCTTCGAGGGTGAAGCCCTTGGTTTCGTGGGCTGTGAGGAACATGTGGATAAAGGCTGCGGCGTTGACTGCGGAATGTTAGCTAGAGTCACTTAAGAGAGCTACGGTACCTACAAGTGCCAAAGATGTAGTACATCTTGTAGCTAGATTGATCAGTTAGTGGCATATTTCCAAAATTCTCGCGAGAGCTTACTTGATGTTCCACACTATTCACAACATGTCAGTAAATACTTCAACTTGGAGAACAGGGCACACATACGCAGAGGCGGCACAGCAAAGGCAAGCACCATGTTCCAGAACCAATTAGTCGACGTGCTGATGGACACGGCCTTGGCTCGAATCTGAGACGGGTAAATCTCAGCTGGGTAAGTCCATGAAGTCGGACCCCAAGTAGTGGCAAAGGTAGCAACAAAGAGGTACGAGCACGCAACGATGGCTGAAGAAACTGGGCGGTTGTCCTTGACGACCCAGCTGACGTCTGAATCGGGATCGTCCTGGGGTTGTCCATAGTGTTGCTGTAGAGCACCTATTTCCTGTTAGCTTTAAAACCTTGGATGATCATTGCTCGAGTAACTTGCCTGTGATGAACAGCCAAGTCATCATAAGGAATGATCCAATGACCAAAGCCGGACGACGACCGAACTTGTCCAGGTACAAAATGGCGGGTAGGGTCAACAGCACGTTGATGATGTACTGAATGGACGCCGTCAACAGAGGGGAGGCAATGTTAGCGCCCTCCATAATGTAGACGATGTAGTCTGCACTCCGTCAGTAAGCACACCCGACATCAGTAGTTGCTTCCACATACACATCATGATGTTCATGCCACAAAGCTGACTCCAAGCCTGAATACTCATGCCCAGAATCACACGCTTAAGCATCCTCCTCGTAACCAAATTCTTGTAGCTATTAGCAGCCTCCTCACGGTCAAACCGCAGCGAATCCTCAATCTCACGGTACTGGGCCAGGACTGTCGGATGCGTCCTGTCGCCTTTTCCGTGGAGGTTAGCCAGCGTCTGGAGTGCCTCCTCCCACTTGTCTTGCGAGGCGAGCCATCGGGGACTGGACGGGAAGAAGAATAGACCGACCAGGAGGACCCAGGCTGGAATCATCTGTACGCCCCAGGGGATTCGGAAGGCTGCTGTTGACTGGTTCTTGTCGTCTGGTCCGCCGTCAATACCGGCTGCGGCGCCGTATTGGATGAAGTATTGAATGAGGATACCCCAGGTGATAGCCCATTGTTGCAAACTAGACTGTTAGGATAGTTCGAGTGTATGAAAGGGGCACATACCTGACTACTCGTCCTCGGATCTCCTTGGGCGCAATCTCGGCCTACACCTGTCAGTAGTTGGAACAACCGTATAGAAAAACTCGAACCAACCTGGTAGACGGGAACAACAGCACTAGCAATGCCAACGCAAAACCCAGCAACAACTCGTCCTGTACACAGCATGCCAATATTCTGCGAAGCACACTGCAGAATACTACCAACGATCCATAGCACACAACTAATCTGAAGAGCAACCCTTCTCGAGTACCGATCAGCAAGAAACGACGAAAACAAGGACCCAACGAGGGACCCAGCTGGCATGGAAGCCGTGATGGCGCCCTGACGATACGACTTGGGGTTGTCAAAGTACTGCTTATAAGCCTCGGTGCCAAGGACACCCGACATGGACGAAATGTCAAAACCGAACAGTCCGCCACCTAACCCCAAAGTCAAAAAACTGCCAAGAGAGGGGCCCTCAAGGCCTAGTCAAGCCTTGCAGGGAGGCTTTCTCATGAGGCGTACCTATGGCGGCGAAGCCGCAAATGAAGTAAACATTTGAAGCCTGATACATGGCGTTTATGTGGCGTAAGGGGTCGAGTATTTACTCAACAAAGTCGACGCATGTGGTGACCCCATGGTTTTTTCGGGGGCTGTGTGCTGCTTAAAAGACGAGCGGGACATCCCCTGCATTCATATGTTTGTTCATGGGTATTCAGGCCACGCACCGTATGTTGAGTCAGAAGATCCTCAAGAGGGGGGAAACCGTTGCACGGGCCGAATCAGCAGTGGCTTTTGTGTAGCATTGAGGATGGAGAGGTTTGTTTACCTGCTTGTATGGTAACAGGATCAGCATATTGTCAAGTTCCACGAGGTGTGGTGTTTCTGAGCAAAGCGCATGTTCTCGCCAGATTGATTCACGGCCTGGAACCTTTCGTATAGTAGGTCACACGCAGTAACACGCAAGGGGGGAGGGCCTCGAAAATAGGCAGAATTGTTCTGTGTCATGTGTGAGTGGACCATGCCATGGGAATAGCATCCTTGGCTATATTCCTGTCCGGCATTCGGCACCCAAAGTTCCCCCCTTTCAACATCACTCCACGGTTGAAAGTCCTTTCCCCGCAAGATCGACGTCAGCAGGATACCGATCCTTGTTGCATCACAGGCGGCACTCGCCGAGGTATATCGGCTCAGGGGGGAGGGGCAGTTCCGCTCTGCCATGAGGTTGCGGCGGGTAAGGGACCGGCCGGGAAACGAGAAATCCTTCACCGTTGACTATTAACGGTCCGAGTATCCCCGGATCGTCACAAGCCTCAAATCAGTTCACTTGTACAGCATCTTTCACTCTCACGTGTCGTCACCAATCTCGCCTGATGCAGGACGCCTCCCCTGTGGCTGGTTCAGTAGGGCCGATTCTCAACCCCGGTCGTGCATAGATCTTCAATTGCAGGAATAAAGAACCGCCCCCCGGTTTGCTTGTCAGGGGATAGGACAGGGATGATCAAGTAACCTTAGCATCAAGCTTGCTTCAACTGCGTGCTTCCCACCTTTCCCGGCAATAATGTCCCCGACCATTCGGTTTACCATTCTCCCGATATCCGACGCGGCATGACAATCCATGCCCGACAGGGACAGTGCAACGTTACGCTTCCTTGCTCACTGTCTGTCAGCAATGGACTGAGGTTCGGATTCTGATCGCCGATTCGTTACACATGATGCTGAACACATGTCTTCGGCATGTAGCGGTTGTTCTAGGCATTCCCCGAAAGAGTTGGTGATACTGGCGTGTTGCCATCACCATCCACTTCCTTCACCGCCAGGATAGGATTCCTCTCCGCCACCCTGCGTAAAGCAGAGCAAGCAGTGAGAAAAGGTGTCGTCCAAAGACAACGAGGTGTTCATCAGTCACAGGCCGGCAAACAGGCGTTGAATGCGAATCTTGCGGCCAACGCCAGACGTGCAAGGTTAGCAAAGGTTCTGGGAACTTGTCAGCAAGGCAACCTGTGCAACAGGAGCTGCCATCACATCGGCTTCGCGAGGTCATCGTCACTGCAAGCAAAGGTCAGTAGCCCAAACAAGAATAATTTGTGTCATTATCGGCCACTAGGCCGTCATCCGAGGGAAGCTGATGCATGCGGAGAGACAGCGTAGAAAGCTGCGAGCCATGTGCGCCAAAGTCGAACCAGCCTCCAGATCATGACGGCGTTAATTTACAGGTTGCGGAATCAAAACAATGCAAAAGCAAGACCGTGTCTTTGCTGCCACCGGGTCGTCGTCAATGCCTCCCGTCTAAACATCCATTTTCGTATCCGCAACTCCGACATCAAAATCATGCATATAGAACCGATGGGTATAATGAAATGTTGGCATCAGCAAAAGGTGAATCAAGAAGAACAAGGTCCGATGCACTGTTCATGGCAGTGTCGGAGAAAGTCTCGCTGCATCTGGAAGGACGAGTAATCGCCCTCTAGGATCACCTCGAGGATGTTTCCTCGATTCGGGTTCCGGGCAAGAGCCGTCATCCTATCACGCAACGTGTTAAACGCGTCATGGAAACGGGAGAGGATGGCCGGGGTGTTTGATGATCCGCCCGAAATATCGTTGCCAGGGTTATTGGGGTCGATGATGGACAGGCGATCCTTGTTCTTGTAGCTGAAAGTCGACACGTCGTTCTGGGAGCTCGTCAGCAGAGTGGAGGGAATAGATCCAATGAAACACACCTTTCGAATATACCCAACCGGTCGGGTGAGAGAGATGGCGTTGGTCTCGTAGCGGAAATCGCGGCCGTACAGTTCCAAGAACTCGAGGAGCATCTCGCCAAGGTTGTGCTCGGGAACGAGACTGCGGCTTTGGACCTGTGGGTTGAGTTGCAGCATGCTGACGACCAGGCAGATAACCGAGAAACCACCAATGCCTCCATTAACAGGCTCGTTGAGACCACGCATGAGAAGGAAGTGCTTGATCACAGTCACGAGAATGGGCATGGCAGGATAGAGCTGCTTCCACCGCAGGAATGTGTCGACGGCCTGAACACCGCCCAGGTTCTCAAACGAAATGTCCACTTTCAGGCCAGTTTGCTTGTCAACGTACTTAACCAGGGGAACCCGGGCATGCGCAATGACCTCGATTGAATCGGCATCGGCAACGCGTTGACTAGTGAGGAACTTGGAGAACTTGTACAGCCAACTCTTGGCTGCCAGGTAAGTCGGTGGACCACCTCTCATGTAGCTTGCTGAACAGACAACCAGGTCCATGTCTGCAGTGGGGAGGTATAGGCCGGACATGTAGGATCCAAAGGGATGGACCGTCGCGCTCGCAAAGTTTCTACCGTCGCGTCGCATCGCCTTTCGCAGGTTCTCGACAAGATTGTCGCGGATGCGCTGCTCGAAATCGCGGGGTTTCACGTATTCGTAAAAGTCAATGATCTCCTTGTGTAGCCTAGAATGCGTCAGCCTGACTCAAGTGGTGACTGTGTCGACGTGTTGCCGGGGCCAATAGCGGCAAGCAACACGCGATATGTCGGGGTGGTGCAAACTTACCGAAACGCCATGTCTGTTGTAGCAGAGTGGTCAACTGTCGCCCAAGGGCAGGGATCCTCGTTCGACTTGGGCTGCCAGTTCGACAGCAGCATGCCCTTAGCAGGTTTGGTGCTGATCTTTTTGAGTTGGCCATAGTCAGGAGGCTTGATCTCGTCGTTTGCTGTTCGCTTGCGAGAGCCGAGAGGGCCACCAGTGTCTCTTGGAGGTAGGGCTTGGTGCTTGGGTCCAGCTGGCAGGGGCTCTTTTACCGCGTTGAGAGGTCCAGTCGAGGTCTTCGGCCCAGAGGGGGCGTTCGTAGGCGGTGGTGGTGGCGGCGGCGGCGCTTCACGCGGGGAGGGGGACTTCTATCACTTCGTCCTCACTGGCCTCATCTTCAGTGAGATCAAACGAAATAAAGTCCTCAGCTTCGGTTGAGGCGGCAAGTTTGGCAGCGGTTTCATCCTCGACTCGGGCCTTTCGGATCAACTTCACCATGTCTCTCTTCTTACGCGTGCTCTCGTCGGGGCACGGAAGTGCTGTGTATGGATCGGGATTGGACCACTTTGGCGCAGCATCACCAGATGCAGAGTCGTCGCCGGTTTTGGCGCGCTTCTTGGAAGGACCCTCTGTTTCCTCGGAGTCGGAAATGTCCATCTCAAGCTCATCATCGTCCGAAAGCTCGTCGATGGATCGGAACTTGGCTGTACCCTCTTCCCCTAGGCGCTCCTCAGGAAGGTTTGCTGTCGCGCCAGAAATGATGGCTCTCTCGGAAGGATGAGGCGGTGGCTGCCATCGTCGGCCACCTCGTCCACGACCTCGACCAGGCTCTCGGCGCGGGCGATCGTATGAACGGCGATAGTTGTTGGGCGGGTAATCCTGGATTCCAGCGGGCTTATCAACACGGAAAGTGAAGTCACTCTGAGGCATTCGCGGTCTATATGAGTCACCTCCGCCAGGCCGGAAATCATCGCGCGGGGGAGGACGAGGAGGCAGGTCGTGTCTGCGGTCGGGCCGCCAAGTGTCAGATCCGATGCGACCGCGATCATGTGGGGGAGGGGGAGGAGATGGGCGATAGGATCTGTTATTCCTATTTGGAGGTCCTCCCTTCTTCTTGTTCGGTTTGTTGCGCACCATGGTTGCGGTGTTTCGAGGGCGTTGTTGATTGATGAAACAATTTTGGCCTTGGTCGCGAAGAAGAAAAAACGAGGCTCGCGATCATCGGAAGAAAAGCGCGCTAGACGGAAGTGGTGGGGGCGAATGGAGGGGGGTTAGTCAGCAGAAAGTGGATCACGGTTTTGGGAGGGTGCTACCCTAGAGCCACACGTTGAGCCCGAAATTTGCCGCTTTTGCGGCGTTTCTCTTCATCATGGTAGCTCGTTATCATTAAATGAAAGATTTTTAAGTGTGCTGCGGCCGGGGTAGTCGTATTAGGTTAAAAAATAAGTATGGTCAACGTTTATCCTAACTCTGTGGGTTTCAATGCTGAGATGGAGAGGTGGGCCTTTTCATGACAAGGCCCAGGTGAAACTACAACGGTCACCTTTTACAAAGAACGATACATTGCTTCCTTGTTGAAACGCGATTGCTTAATGTGCCACGTGATAGATTTAATACATATGTGATTGATTCAGATGCAAATACTGCATCATCCCCCTTCAACCTCACGCCTTGGGATCATGCGCCGAAACCTCAATCTCAACCGCCATGCCGGGCGCGCCCAGCTCCTTGACACCAATCTGGGTCCAGATGGGCTTGTGGTTGGGCATCCACTTCTTGAAGTTCTGGCTCATCCTGGCCGTGATCTCGGGCGTGATGGAGAGATGGTACGAGTTGACTCGGAAGACCTGATCCCAGCCCTTTCCTCCAGCGGCCTTGAGCGCCGTGTCGACGTTGACAAAGGCTTGGTCGATTTGCTCCTCGACGGACTCGGAAAAGTTGGGGACGCCGTTTTCGGCGGTCCAACCGCCTGTGATGAGCGTGTTAGTACCCAGGTGAGATAATGTGCCCTTGGAGACTTACCCTGGCCGCTGGCTTCGATTCTATCGCCAACTCGAACAGTCTGCATGTAGCCTAGGTTGTCGCGGGCCCACTCGCCGGCGCCCTCATAAGCTGAATACTCGAGGTGAGACATGATGTAATAGCTAATTGGTAGTGAGAGAGAGATGAGTTTGTAGAGTCGTGAGTTTGTTAATCGATGGATTGATGAATTGAGCCATTCCAATTGATCTTTACTTGAATTTATATACACGTATCCTCCATGGCCGTACTCCGTACTCCTACGGATCTTCCATGTCGTGGACCCTCCGACTTGGAGGATCTGACATGGACGGCGTAATTTTCGCAATGGCTGAGTAATTATCGCTCTCTCACCACATTGCGGCGAAGGATTACTCTGCCAAGACGGAGCAATAAGACGATCAATCTGACAAATTGACCAGATCGAAGGATTCCATAGCACGACATGGGGAGGGTTTCGTACCATGAATCTGCGGCAAAGCCTCCGATGGAAGCATCCGAAGCGTAATTCACTCTTGGTGGAGCGGTGATAGTCCCTCGTGAGTGGCCCATTTGCGATTAAAGGTTCCGATTAAAGATTGAGTTATCGCGGCCTGGATCTTGGAGTCGGGAGAGATCTGAGGCGTTACGCGACATCCACCATAAAGCATCCGAAATGATTCCAACAATCCTTCTCTTCTTCATTAATTACGTACCATTCAATGCCCACAAGAATCCTCTACTGATTCTTCTTCTTGGCCGCCTCCACGTACGCGTTCACCTTCTCAATCTCGGCTCTCGCGCCATTCCACTTCTTGCGCTTCCCATCAAACACGCGCCACAGGAACGGAGTGTAGATGCCGTCCATCAGCATTTTATAAAACGCCCGGTCTTGGAACCAAAACTTCCATCCTGTCAATCCCCATCCGAGGTGCTCGTTGACTTGCGTGCCCGCCGCCTTGTTGGCCCACGCGATCCATTCGTGCTGGCGCACCCATCCGGGGACTGCGCTTCCGTCTTTCGCGATGCTGCAGATGAAGTCGTGCTGAACATCGACGGCTCGGTTCATCTCCTTGATGGATGGGAGGGGGAATTGCCCTTCCAGACCTGCGCGACGGCCATGGAGCAGAGGTCGTACAGCGGGAATGCGCCCGTCGCGAAAGCTACGGTACCCATGAAGGCGAGCGACTGAGGATAGTCGAGTGAGAAGACGTTCTGGTAGAGACGAGCCAGAGGCTTCCCACGCGATCCGATGCTTGCCGCCCACTTGGGCGTGGTGTTGCGTGTTGGATCAACACTGGGGTCGAGTAGATTGAACTCGGTCTTGTATCCGGTGCACCAAATGATGGTATCAGCATCAAGACGCGTGCCATCATCAAGCTCGACCTCCTTTGGCCCCACGACGCGCTTCAGACCGCTGACAGAGATGATGTCTCCAGACTCGAGCAGATCCACTAGATTGTCAGAGATGATGGGCACGGCGTGCTTGATCGGCGGCGCGGGGTTAAGCTTCCACTCTGGACGGATCTTGAAGGCCTTGTCCTGCATCTTCTTGCACATGGTGTTGAACATCCATTCAAAGAAGCGCGGAAAGTTGAGCTCGAGGAAGCCGGCAAATGCAGCCTTGCGAGCCGTTAGGGTGTGGTCGAAAGGGGCGCCATTTACCACGCGTGGCATCTGCGAGTTTGGTCAATACTGTCACCATGGATGGGAGAGATTGGGATACGCACCACCAAGGCTCCATGGTTGTGAGACACCCAGACCTTGTCGGCGTGGCCACAGAGAGCTGCTGCGGTATCGGCGCCCGTGTTGCCCATGCCGACGACAATCACCTTTTTGCCCTTGAAGAGCTCAGGCCTGAGTTTAAGTTAGGGAGTGAAGCTCATGGTGTTTCAACAGGTAAAAACGTACCTTTTAAATGCACGCGAGTGCAGGACCTCACCCTCAAATTGCTCCAGACCCTCAAGCTTGGGAACATGAGGACGAGAGTTGATCCCCGAAGCGATGATGACTTTGTTAAAGTACTCTGGGCCCGATCCTTCTACGTTGACTATCCAGCGATCGTGCTCATCGTCGCGATGCACGCCGGTGACTATTGTGCTCAGGCGCAGTCTGGAAGTCAGGTTGAAGTGCTCTACATAGTCTTCGAGGTACTTTTGCACATGGCCGGCTGTGCAATGACTGGGTGTATCGTCGGGGAAAGGAAAGTCTGTGAAGCAGCCCTGTTTACAGTGAGTATGCCAACTTACGACGGGCTGGAGTCAGGCGGGTTACCCTTTCTTTGGAGATGTTGATGATGGTCGCTGCTGAGTGTTAGATCTGTATGCTGTGAAGGGCATTTCTCTTACTCGGGAGAACAGAAGTCTTGTCCTCCTCTGTGTAATGCCACAGCCCTCCGACATAGCTGTTGCGGTCAAAGCCCGTCACATCGAAGCCCTCTTCAGTCAAGTTTTTGACGGCCACGAGGCCAAGAACGCCTACCCATCGTCAGTACAGCTCCGTATGGCTTCAACTAGCGCGGGAGGCACTCACCAAGGCCGATAACGGCTACACGAGGTGATTGTTCTGCCATCTCTATAAGTCTCTTGCTTTCCGCCTTTGTAACTACCAAGTGGCTTCAAGCAGAGACACTTCGCGTGATGTTTTATGTCTCCCACCGACAAAACGCCCAGCTGAAAGCCTGAGACCCCATCAAGGTCCTGCAGGGCGGAATTCCCGCGGGTCCGCCCACGACGCATCACAGCGTTTGTGCCCAGAGCGCGGAAATGCGTCCCGCGCGTTTAGACGAGCCGACCTATGAGAACCGGCGGCCCTCAAATTTGATGAGATGGATTAGATAAAACGCGGCAATCTCAGTGGAGAGATGTGCCGAGCTGAGAATCCATCAGGCCACGCTGCCCCACGGGCGCTGTGAGGAGTTTGCCCGACTCCGGGGGTATTTCTGGTCTGCGTGTCCGATTCTGGGGAATTTCGGTCGGTGGTGACATGTTTCGCCGATTGTGAGAAGATGTACGCGATTCAGGAATGTGAATGCTGTGATTTGGACATACAGAGGAGAGTCGGTGTTGCTGCTTACTTGTTCCCCATATCAGCATAAGCGCCGTGTCTTCAATTCGGGTCATCCCTTACGCATCTCGGCACCGCTTTTCCTCGTTGAGCCGTGTCAATCAATCTCGAGGTTTGACCGGCCCCGGGCTGTCGGACGGATCAAGGCGACGAGCCGGACCTCCGATCCCCCTCACTTGACTCTCGGATGGAGGCTTGCCCATCCTTCGCTTGTGCTGATCTAGAAATATTCCAGAAGTTTTCCACCCAGCCTTTAAGGATGGCATCTTCATCTTCGGATATGCGCTGCTGCTTTGGTTGTGACATCCGCCAAAGCACCTGCTCTCGGAGATCGGAGTAAGATCAAGAGTCATCTTTATTTACCCTCTGATACTGATACCGATGTGATGAATTAATCGGTCCGTCGGGTCATCATCATCCGTCCAGGGCACGCAGGTCACTTCATTTGACAACAGAATTGAGGCCATGCGAAAAAAAAAACACTGGAAATATTGAGCAGAGAGAAGCATCCTGACACCGCAGAATGAAGTAGTGGACTTGGATTGTGTCTGCATTCTCCCGAGCCGTTTCCCCTATGCACTCATATTCCGACTTTTCTCGTGTCAATGCAAACCCCGATTCTTTTTCCGCTTATAATTAAGACATTATCTCCTTCTCACATCCAATTCCAATATTTTTTTGTATGCCGCCTTTTAACCCAATGCTTTTTGCTCCACATGATGCTCAATCGTCAACAGGGCTCAACCCAAAGCAACCAACGCCGTACTGAATGCAATCTACATCTTCGTTTTGAAGGTAGTAAAGTTTCCAATCAACAAACCCCGTGCCACGGTAAAAGAGACGCCTGCGACAAAGACAATGGCAAGATAGAAGCATGCCAATGGCTGAGCGCCCAGCTTCTCCAGCATGATGCCACTGAGAGGGTTGGCCAGCAGCAGCGCGATGCCAACCGAAAAGTTGGTAGATCCTGATTACTTATTAGCATTGGAGGGAAGGATGGAACGGCTCTACTATGTACCGTAGTATCTCGCGTAGTCCTTGGGCTCGCATGTTTTACCCGTGCAGACTGATTCGTGTTAGCTGGCTTCGAGTAAGTGTTAGAGTAGACTTACCAGGTGAGAGTGCGTAAAACGACCCCGAGCAGTATCCCCAAAGTGCACTGAAGGTGTACAGCAGAGGAGCTGATGTGGTACTGAAGGGAATGAAGACCGTGGCCATGAGGACAATGGTGAGGATCATGACAGCGATCATCGAGTTGAGAGCTCCTAACCTGTCACCGATAAAGCCCATGCTGAAACGGCCAACACAAGAGCAAGCACCTAGGATGGAAAGAAGAGTATATCCATCCTCAGCTGTGAAGCCGGCGCCGGTCGAGATGGTTGGTAAAAGCCCACCAATGCCGAAAACAACAAACTCGATCAAGAACACGCCGCATGATACAAAAACAAACGTCGGGTTCTTCCATGCTGATAGGTCAAGAGAGAAACCTTCAGACTTGGCCTTGGTGGAGGTTGAGTTGGCGGAAACGAGTCGGTCGAAGGGAAGGAAGCAGATGACTCCCAGCACCGATACGATGCCCACGACCAGGGCCACGATTCTCATCGACCACGCCCATCCGAGAGATTGGAACGTGGAGCGTAGGAGGAGGGGAAAGATGATGGAACCGAGGGAGGTTCCTAGAACCGCTGTACCGATGGCCAAGCCACGACGACGAACAAAGAGCTTCCCAACCACACCAATAGCCGTGGTGCAATCGATGCCTGTGCCGATGCTGCCAAAGACACCAAAACAAAGCATGAACTGCCAATAAGTCTTGCACTCGGCGAGGAGTAGGAACGTGGCCGTGGAAAAGACGCCTCCTACGGGGCTCAGAACTCGAGGTCCATATCGATCAAGGATAGACCCGATCTGGAAGTTGAAGATGAGGGAGAGGAAGAGGTACACTCCGCTGATCCAACCAACTTGGCTGACGGAATAGTTGCTCAGTTGGTTGAGGCTGAGGTAGGACTGAACTGTTCCGATGGAAGCCATGAAGCCTGTCACTGATTGTTAGCTGTAGAACAATGATAATAAATCTTGATGCACGTACCGAACGAAGGAATCAGGAACAGCAAGGATCCAAGCACGCATGCCCAGGCACCGAGGTCTCCCTCAATGTCTTTCCCCAAAGAGTCCAACGAATCGTCTGAGTCTTGGCCTGCATCAGGGATAGATGGAGGAGATGAGCTCGGCGCACTCTCCATGTCGACGGCTGGGCCCTTTTCAGGGAGTGTCGATTCGACAGAGGAAGCCACCTGCTGGTCCTTCATGGCGAGAGTTGCAGTCTCAAAGCTTGTCGTCTTTTCTGGTGATTCTTGCCCTGATACTCCAACACAAGAACCTCATCGTTGCCATATTTATACAACATCGGATCCGACATCGTCGACGCCCAGAATCCACACGTTTACGTCTTCAAAATCCCAATTCTGGGTCTCGACTAACTCATTCGGAAGCTGTTTTGAGAGCAGCAGTAAAAATTTAAGCTTACAAGGCCAAGACCTAGTCATCTATTTCTGGACCCATATGTCGCCATTGCCGCATCGGGAAGCTGTTCTGAGAGCCTGGAAAATTTGCCAGCGACGTGATCGGTCCGGAGAGCATAGTCCACTTTGGTGGGTCGGATCGGGAGACCTGCCGAGGGATCAAGCCATTGGGCGCTGGGAGATTCATCACGGGGGCGAGAGAAGGCGGTTTGAGTCGGTAATAGATGGGGCCAGTGGAAATAGTGTCAATATCAACGTGGTTGATGCCATGCATCCATGTTCATGTGAGGCTCAAGCTGCGAGTTGGGGTGGTGATGCGTGATGGGGTGGGGGTTACAGTCACGTGTGCTCGGTGCATAGACTCGGTCTGGTCAAGCTAATTGCGAGAATGATCCTTCCATCTTCTGAATAGCTTCATGTTGGGCCCTGGTGTTGGCATGCTTATCTGATGACGCTGATACCACGTGATAGGCAAGAAACCCAGTGGCAACAATGTTGGCTCTGGTTTTAAATGCCGAGTGCTTTTGGACAGCATCCCTGTATGCTGAGTGCCAGGTGGGTAATGGACCCCTGAGAAAGGCACACGATGCCACATCTCATGCTTTGCGGTCTGTTTGAAGGCATATCACTGGCCAATACAATTGTACGACGACAGAACAATTATCGACACAAGGCAGAATTTGAGAGGCGAAAAATGGTCAAGTTCCTATCATTAGCGCCAGCCATTCTTCATGAGGCGTCGAGCGGGGAAGGATTAGTCCGGTCTTACAGCCACCGTGACGTGTGGGCTTACGCTATTTCCTGAGGCCAAACATCACAATGTGATTGAGGATTTCAACCTCTCACTGAATAGTTACGCCAAGTAGCAACCATGGAACTCGCAAAGTTCAGTGTGCTGCCTCCATCGCCAGCAGAGTCATTGTCGGAGAACACTCTGGCAGCCAAGAATCCTCGGACTCGAACCCGAGGACGCGCCATACCCCGAAAAGGTCACACGAAATCGAGAAAGGGATGCCTCAACTGCAAGCGACGAAGAGTGAAATGCCCGGAGACGTTTCCAGAATGCGACAACTGCAAGCGACTGGGCATAACATGCGAATACTCGAGCATGATTCCCTCCAATGCTCTTCAGTCAACGCCGACTCAATTCAGCATGGAGGATCTGCGTTTCTTTCACCATTTTCTATCTCATGCTTATCCACCGTTACCAATCAAGGGAGATGATGTTTGGAAGCAGGTTGCTACTATTTCGCACAACGTCTGTTGAACTATTTGAACGAGAGGCCCGAGCTGACATTTCTTAGTTCGATTTCTTGATGCACGCACTGCTGGGATTGGCAGCCTCTCACTTGTCCCTATGCGATACTACAGAGTTCTCTTCCCAAGCGCTGACACATCGCGTTCACGCTATCAGGCTCTTCAACCAGCGGTTGAGCAAGCCCTGTGTTTCGAAAGCTGAAGCCGATGCCCGATACGCCACCATCATGGCTCTCACCTTTCAGTCCTCGTACATGCCTGAGGATATGCTCGAATTCATGATCATGCTCCGTGGCTGCACGGTGGTTTCTCATACTGTGATACCAGTATTGGAGGAGTCCCTCTTTTCTGGTTTCACCGCCGAGAGTCATACCGAGAGAGTCCTTTCCCTTCAACGACATGATCCTGTTGACGCACTACTTGGCGATGTTCTGGATGCCGCTCTCACATCAGTCAACAACCTAAGGCCAATATGCCACAGCGTATTGGAAGTTAGGTATCTGAGTGTGCTTGACAGGATCTTGAGGTTGTCAAAAACGTCACCTGTCGAAGGTATAGCTTGTCCAACCTCAACACCAGAATCATCTGCTAACATCGTGCGAATAGGGTTCACAGAAATTTGCTTGGCTTACACGCTTTTCGGCGAAACAAGCGAGGTCGAGTTTAACCACTTCACTGACCGATCGAACTATGCCGCCCAAATCATCATGGCTCACTTCTTTGTCATCGAGTACATCCTTGCCGCCATCGCACTGAAGCCGATAATCGATTCGTTTCCCTTTAGGAGGGTTATTATCGCGGCCTGGACAAAGGAGATTTCTAAAAAACTGCCGTCTGGCTACGAAGAGTATATTCGTTGGCCTCTAGAGTTTGCAGAGTTGTGTCACCGGAAAGATGGGCCCTGACTCGACGCTGTCAATAGAAACTGTTTAAATGTATACCTTGCGTGGTATTTTTTCGCGTGCTCTGATACCTATTAGCATTTGACTGCTGACATTGTTCGACATTCTGGTCAGGGCAAAAGTCCGGCTCGGTGCTGGTAGTCTTGGACCAGTCTGTGCACTGGCAAACTGACTGAACATCTCCCAACTTCTCCTCTGCTACGTCCGGGTAGAAATCGTTGTACGCGGCCATGTTCGAAAAGACGAATTATCTCCCCTTGTGATGTAAAAATCAGGTGGTTAATAATTCAGGAGGCTGGGGTCAGGGTCCTCATACATGTACGACCGGCCGTATGATATATCACGTGATCTTATTTGTACGGCCGGTCGTACATGTATGAGGATCCCTGGGGTCACAGTGGCTGATTCAGCGACGAATCACCTGACGAGCCGCGTTCCCCGGAACCAACGGAATTTTAGCTGCAGTTCGTCAGGCTCCTGCATCATGACATAATGTCAGCAACGACAACAACGACAATGAGGCTTTTCATGCCTTGAAGAGAGAGACGATTCTTGCAGACGATGGCTCCGTTCATCGACACTGTGAGGAATGCCCTCTTGGACTCGGCTGCCCGATCCCGTCTCTGGCTCGATACGCCTCAAGCTCGCGGAGTCTTTAAATGCACCATCGCCTATACCATCGCCAGTCTCGCGACTTTTGTTCCTTTCTTGTCGAATTTCCTAGGGAAGCCTGATGGAAAACATGTTGTGGCAACTATCACCGTCTATTTCCATCCCGCCCGGTCCGTGGGGTCCATGATTGAGGCTATTCTCATCGCCATCGTGGCCGTTGCTTACGGCGAGCTAATCTCGATCTTGTCTATGGTCACTTCGGTCTTTTTCGGCTCCACCATGCACCTAGTAACTGTTTCGCACATTCTAGTTGTTGTCATCTTTATTGGTGGCGGGTTTGGGTTCATGGGCTGGGTCAAACAGAGGATGCAAAACCCTCTTGTCAACGTGGGCAGCACTCTTGCTTCGCTTGCCATCATCGGTGTCGTTACTCGGGAGAACCATGTCATGTCCAATGTCTTTTCAAATGAAAAGATCTTTCAGGTCTTCAAGATGCTAGTCATGGGGATCACCACTACGGCTGCGGTGAACCTGTTACTGTGGCGAAGTTCTGCTCGGCAGTCGCTTCGTCAGACTATGAACCGAGTTTCGGTTCCTCTCGGGGACATGCTATACATGATCACCGGAAGTTTCTTGAGTGGCTCTGAGGCTGGGCTTGTGTCTGATGGCTTCGCAGCAGCTACCTCACACTATTCCAAGTCATACGCTCAGATGATGAAGGATATGAGAGAAGCCAAGTTTGAGCATTACTTTCTTGGTCATGAAGAGATTTATGACCATGAAAAATCTGTTGCAAGGTCAATGGAGAACTTGGCACAATCCCTTGGTGGACTGAGGAACGCTACCAATACTCAGCTTGAGCAGTTGAAGCATCCAAAGCCAGCAAGCCCGGGTGAGACGGGGCAGTCACCTGTGAACCATGCTCGCGACCTGTTTGAGCTATTCAATAGCTCAATGAGCATGTCTATGACTTCGTTACGACAGAACCTCTGCAGGATCCTGCATGAGCCGCAATTTGGTACACCACCAAGCTATGAGATCAACATTGACGAAGATCTACGACGGAATCTGATGGACTCGCTTGACACTTTCAACACGACTCGAGCGGACGCGTTGCAAGGACTCTATGACCGCATCGAACAGATGGCTTCATCCCCAACAACGACCAGAGCAAACCTGGAAGAAGTCGCGGCAGCGTGCGGGCACTTCACTTTCAGTTTACAGTCATTTGGAGAAGAAGTTCTCCAGTACCTAGACGTCTTGGATGACTTGGAGTATGTCATACTGCACAAGAGTCGAAGCTGGCGATGGCTTCTTTTCTGGCAAGACCGGAATGCAGCAGACCACAATAATGCTATCAGAATGTTCGACTCGGCAGAGGCGGATACTTTGATACGGACGAGATCGAGATCTCTCAGCTCCCCGGAGGAATCCAGAGCGCTCCCCACGAGAGTTGATGTTGCAACTTGGTACAATGCGCCTGATGTGAACAAGGTGCTGGCTTGGTTTTGGCGGAATCTCTCGGCCTTATTTAAGAAGATGGCACGAGACGAGAGTAAGTGAGAAAATTGGCATGTACGAAACTTGACTAACATTAGTAGTTCAATTTGGACTCAAAGTCGGCATCGGCGCTGCTATGTGGGCTATGCTCGCTTTCCTCCCGCAGACTCGAGAGGTATATAACCAATGGCGCGGCGAATGGGGCTTGCTGTCATTCATGATTGTCTGTTCCATGACGGTTGGCGCCTCCAACACCGTAGGCTGGGCACGTTTCATAGGCACTCTCTTTGGCGCCCTCGCATCTGTCATCAATTGGAAAGTTAGCCATGGCTATGCGTTTGCCTTGATCTTTCTTGGCTGGCTTGCCAGTTTTATCAACTTTTACATCATCATCCAGCACGGAAAGGCTGCCTTGGGGCGAATCAGCTTGCTCGCGTACAACGTGTCGACACTGTATGCGTATAGCATGCAGAGAAAGGCAAATGGCAAAGACAGTACAACCGACGAAGAAGTTGAACAGCCAGATATTGTCGACATTGCACAACATCGAGCCATCGCCGTTACAGCCGGTATCATCTGGGGTCTTGTTGTCTGCCGACTCATCTGGCCTATTTCAGCTCGTCAAAAGTTCAAAGAAAGCCTCTCGGTGCTGCATCTCCAGATGGGTCTGATCTGGAAGCGTGGGCCTCTTGCTGTCTTGTACCGCAGTGAAGGATCTCAGAGCTATCTCAAGTCTGGCGAACAGGCCGCTCTTCAGAGATATGCCGCTGAACTGGAGAATCTGAGACAGGCTGCAGCATCTGAGTTTGAGCTGCGGGGGCCCTTCCCGGTGGATGTTTACGGACGTGTTCTGCGAGGTACAGATCGCATTCTTGATGGTTTCTACGGCATGAGTCTTGTGGCGTGTCGTAAGGGACACATCACAGAAGGAGAGCGAGCACTGTTGCAGTATACCGCTCGGGAGCGTGCGATCCTATGCGACCATATTTGCCAAGCTTTCCAAGTCGTGGCCAGCTCAACAATGCTGGAATACCCCTTTGCCGATGCAACTCCCAGCATCGTCTCAGCACGCGAGAATCTTCTCAGCAAGATCTTTCAGTTCCGAAAGGAGCATTCGTCAAGGCCACCAAGCCATGACAGCGAGGATAGCGATGATCCGGCTGAAGTCTTGGTTGAGGAGAGGGATTATGCTCTGCTATATGCATATGCTCTTGTCACGGGCCAGGTGGCGGATGAGTTGAGGATGGTGGGTAAGGAGATTGGAAGTGTTTTTGGCGTGTTGGACGAGGATACGCGTCTTTTGCAGTAGCGATAGAGATTTCCTTTCACAGGATTGGTATGATAGACATGCAGCCAGGTGGGACGATAGGTGTGTGTTTTGTATATAATAATTCACCTCTGCTGCTGTTTCTCACGAGATCCGTTGGCTATGACTGTTTATAACATGAATCATGAACGTCACGGGCTGCAAGACGCCGACCCAAAGCTCATAGACGAATGTCTTCATTCTAGGATTGTCTATGAAGAGTAAGGCCCTTGTATCTAAAAAAGCTCCAGAATAAAGTAATATCTCTCAAGATAGCTTTAAGTCATCTAGCATGGACCAAAGATCTTCGATCATCTCATCCCTGGCCGTCTGACGACGCTCCCTGAGGAACCGGGTCCGCCCACTTGTACCAACCCAGTCAAAAGGCTGATGGTATGCTGGCCGTATCATTGGTAGCCGAGCCCTGATCTCCACCATGCGATTCTTCTCGAGGTTGCATCGTTTGGGGTCTTTTTTATTCCCCAAGAGCCTCACCCTGGTCTTTGACAACATGGCGGCCCAGATGAGACACTCCGTGTTGCCATGCTCCAACAAGTCGATGGCTTCATCCAGCAGCTCGAGACTGAAGAGTGGATTCGCTCTCTGGTAGAGCCTCTTGGCAAGCAGTTCAGTTGAAAAAATGTAGGCTTCGACCGCCACCAAGTCGTAATCGAGACCACTAGAGGCTTCTAAGCTTGACTTCGCCCTCTGCCTGACCTCCACAGCAAAGTCTTCCAGACGAGTGGGATTTGAGGTCCTCGGCAACACAGGATGATAACTGTTGAGGTTTCCGGCATCGATGGTTGTTTTGGTGAGTATCATCTCCGTATAGCCGTGCAAGATGGAGATTGCCTCCGGGCTGCAAGGCCCATACGACTGATCAGCATGCAAGCTGATGTGCCGAAACATCTTGCTTAGCTTGTCTCCTTGGCCGCCTTCGATGAACATGTCCTCTTCACCCGAAGACTTGATGTAGTGCGACCACATTCTCAGGACGATGCCATTGTTGCTTCCCACGATTCTTTCTAACCCCTTGATAGTCATGCAATATCCACGTTCTAAGCCCATTTTGAGCCTTTCTGGTGAACGCCTGAAAATAGTGAGCAGGGCAGCCATGATCTCGCATGTAGGATCCCGTGAGCCAAGAATTTCAGCCAGATGCTTCTCCCATTGGCCCAAAAAGGTTGGAACAAGGGGGTTGAGTGACAGGTTGGACTGACCATCGGCTGTTCGTATCCGAGGCAGATGTAGGCGTGCCTTGAGAAGTTCCAAACACATCCTCCACATGTAGATAAGTTGAAATAAGAAGGTATTTGGCTTAAGCGACATATTCAGCCCCTTGACGTCTTGTTTCAGCTGTTCAAGGGCCGCTCTCAGCTGAGCATAAAGACCGACCCCTGAAAGGGCAACAAAGGCAGTGCACTGGGAGTTAAGGTGTTGCCACCTCCGCGAATGGTTCAACTCAGTAGATGGTACAGTGAGCGTGATCTTGTCTGATGTCCATTTCTCATCCTCATTCGCTGATCCAAATGAACCCTTGATGATGGTGTCAATGGCGATTTGCATTTTCCATAGCTGCTGCTCCAGGTTGTCGGACCAGCGGAATTCGGGTGAAGGTTGATGCCGATAGGGTTGTAAGTCGAGGATTAGGCGTTGTCCGTTAGATGGAAGGGCTTGAGCTGCTCTCCTTCGAGCGTGGTCAGAATCTCGATCGGTAGTTGAGCTTGAGCTTCCCTGAGTATTGTTCTTTCTAAACCCCCATTTTTCAAGCCTGATTCGATACTCTTTTTCTCTGTGGCATATTAGCTACACACTGAAACCAGCATGGAATGGTGGCGTCCAATCCGAGGTCAAACGTACGTTGCGATGAAGCCATGTGTGTTGGCCATCCCTTGAATGAGAAGCTTGAGAGTCTGCTGTTCTACCATGTAGATCCGCTCGATGGTTTCCTTCCACTTCTCCCACTCCTCTTCTGGAATTCTAGGGCGTCTTCCCATTGCGCTGCGTGTGGACTTGGGTACTGGTTAGCTTCGCTGTGACCGATGTTTTGAGCAAGAGGGGGTGAGGACGAAGATGGGAGCGCGAGTCTTGCCAGGGCTTTCAAGAACCTCAGGCTCAAAAGATGGCAGCCCGAAAGCAAATGGCTGCTGCTTAGAAACATGGCCAATAGAGCCTGCACGACATGAAGACAAGACTCCACCTTCTTGCAGGACTCTGACTGTGTTACGATGATTGGGCCGATGCTAAATGCCCTTTTCCATTTTAACGAATCAGCATCGTTCAGAGTGGCCAGGTCCAGAAGGTGTTTGATATCTCAAGCAGTTACGGAGGTACGGGAACTGACGTTGGCTTGGTGGTGGCTCAGGCATAAAAGGCAAGTAGACAATCACTAGAGGAACTGTGAATTCATGAACTCTTTCCAACATTTTAGAACACTACGATTCATCTTCTAAAGGAAAGTTTCCAGGTAGCCATCCTGGTCTGACAACTGCTCTCTCTACGCGCTATCCGTTATCCAAACATGCCTGCCAGTCCACAAGGTCGTGCCACTGTACGTCCATAACAATGCAATCTTGACGCTTGTCACTAACAGAAGAAATTAGATGATGGTTCACTTGGTTCTCAGGTCCATCATATTTCTGTTCGCCATCTTTGTTTTCTTGGCAGTTGATGTCTATCACCGTACTCGTCGTGTTTGGCGATCCGCACGTTACGAAAATCGATTCCCAAACTTCATTTACTACCTTCTTCCTCAGACTCAGCCGTACCAACAGCTATCTACTCGAGATGAGATCAGTCGCGGTTACTACTATCAGTGGCGTGTTGGAACGATGCTTCGTGTTTATATGGAGGATGTAGTGACAGTCGGTCTGTACATTTTTGTCTTTCTTGCTGTCTGCGTGTCCTTGGGCTTTTGGGTCATCCAATACTGGCTGGCTAAATGGCTCTTTGGATGAGATACTGGATAAGCTAGGGATGTACTTAACCCTGTCACGTGGAAACTCTTTTGTCGATTCGCGCATGTTGGGTTTATGACAGGTAAAGTATGCCATGGCTCTTTACCAGAATGATTCTCCTACATCAATGTAGAGTACCTTGGCTTTGGAAGGTAAAATGAGGTTGTACGATGGGGCATGTCTGCTGGGACGATTTGACATGCTACTCTGCCTCTCACATAGTCATCGAGGATCAAAATACAATCATGAGACGGTAACTCAGTCGCTGCATGGTTATGAGGAGACGAACGCACTTTCATAGTGCTTGGAATAACCCCTCTTGGTCTAGAACATTCACCCCACTGAGCATGGCCTGGCGGCGTGGTTGACGCGTGGTGTTTTTAGTGCGACTTCGGCTTTGAAATCGGCAATAAGAACCGTCTCGCCACTTCGGATAAAACTAACTCAAGTCCTCCGATACTCCAACCTTAACCTTGAGCCGCCCAATATTTCATTATAATTATCTGCCACGGGGTTACCACCCAGGAGATTCCGTACTGACTTCGCCTCATCAGACCACAGGCCTGAGTCATCCCATTCTTCATGTTTGCCAACTTTGAACTCTATTCAGGGGGTTGGGTGGGCGCCGAGCAGAAAAGAAAGCGCCGACGGTCTCGAAAAGGATGCATACCATGTAAGGCCCAGTTCTTCCATCACGAAAGGCAAATCCATCTCATATGTTCTTAGGTCGTGAAAGACGCAAGAAATGTGACGAGTCCCGCCCCATGTGCGGCCAATGCTCTACGCGTCGCGTCACTTGCCGTTGGCGCAAAGCCCCCTCAGACGAGGGACTCGATTCCTCCGCCGAGAATAGCCAAGAGTCGCGTTCACCAAGCCCAGCAATTTATAGATCTCCACTCTCCGGAGTCACTGAATCGATTTCGTCAGCAAGTGATTCCGGAAGGCTCAATGACTTAGACAGTCTAGAGATGGTCGTTTCCCTTCCACTCCACAGCCTCAACCCCTCCAACGTGTTTTCCGAATGCGCCAGAAGCCTACCATCGTGCTCCATGGTAGACTTGCTACAAGTGTTTGACCGAGCGACATCAGGCCACGATTTTGGTGGGGAATATTCTCTCCTGACCCAGGGATTTACTTGGCTGTCGAGATCTCCAGGCATGCTCCATGCTTGGTTATCATGCTCCGCAATGCTCATCTCACAGTTCCAAACAAGTTGGCGAGCACATGCGCTTAGGCAGTATACACAGGCCATAAGGGAGTTAAGGAGAAGTATCGAACATGGTGTTAGTGTTGCAGACGAGTCGACATTTGCGACTATACTCATACTGCACGTCTTTGGCGTAAGTTTTCCTACCCTATCAATGCACACACTGCATCTTGAGCAAAAGCTGAGAGTTGAATTGTCAGAGATTCGGCGATGTTAACAGTGACTCGTCCATGGCACACCTATCCGCAGCAGCTAGGTTGCATGCGGCTATTAACCGACCTCCTTCAAATGCTCACCAAGCGTTGATTGTAGAGGCATTCATCTACCAGATTGCAAAAAACAGCACTTTTCGACCTAGTCCTCTGGAAAACTTCGAAGACCTCGCAAGAATAATACGGCTTTGGTCGGATTCTTCTGTGCTACAGCAGAGTGGCTCTAGCCCTCAACTCAAGAAAGCCGGGATATCGGCTTTCCTCCCTATCTGGGCCTTTGACATCATATTCAAGGCCTCCCATATACTGCATAATAGGCACAGCATCTCTTCAAATAAAATGGAGGAAAAGCTGAACGAACTGCATGCGCAACTCGACAACCTTCACCGAGGACTGTCGCCTCTCAACACCCCCCCTGGAGAGAAAGCTGGCAAACAGATGGTCCCAGAGACCCAAGAAGAGGCAGTAGTCCCGTTCGAGCTGGACACAACCTCTCCCTGTAACGACTACGCTAATGAGGGCTTCCACATGCGACAGCTCTACTTCTTGGCAACGAGCCTCCTCATCTTGAAGCTGGCGTGCCCAGCCACCACAGTCGACGATTCGAACGTTACGACAATCTTCAAATCCGCATTGTTTCATCTCCGCAACGTCCGGACCGATATGCCATGCCTGCTCTGGCCAATCACTGTACTTGGCATTGCCGCTTCGTCAAGCCAAGACAAGTCGGTGATTATTGCACACGTGGAGGCGATGCGTCACTTTGCAGGTGAACGGTCGGCAACGTCAGTTCTGAATTTTCTGGCGTCGGCATGGGGAACTCAGGATGCGCCATCTGCTGTTGAGTTGGAAGGCAAAAGTCAGGAAGGCTTGGGAAAGGAGAGAGCCGGGTCCCCAGATGGGTTTGGCTACAGCTCTGGAGGTTCGGACAGTGGTTTGGGGCTGAATGTTTTATTCAACGAGTCACTTATGAGGACAGTCATCGTGTAGAATAACAATTATCTACTAACGCTGTTTCTATAGGCTGCATGGGCATCTAAGATTTGCATGACTTTGATGTCCGCTGTTGAAAGTCCTTCCTAACCCGAGCAAAAAGGCTGTCGTCCACCAAGATAGACCACCCTGTCACAGCCATGGCCTTGGCAGCCTCAAGAATTCTCTCATGCGCCTCTACCGTGCCCGCAGCCTCTGCAAAAGATCGGTTATGCATGGACGTACCTGGAGGCGTAGGAATGCCAATTATCCCATGCAATCCAGGCACCGCTTGACTGACATTGCCCATATCAGTCGAGCCACCAATGATTTCACCCTCGCTAGGCATGGAGATGGGAACATCGAGAGTGTCCATCTGTTGCTTGAACAGAGAGCAGAGAGGCTGGTTGACCCAGAGATCCGCATACGCAAAGTTCTCCTTCACTGCAACCTCGCAGCCCGTCGCCGTTGCCCCGGCTTCGATGCAGCTTCGCACGCGGCTAGTCAACTGGCCAAGGGACTCCATACTGGCGCTACGGACTGTGTATTTGACCTGGGTGCAATCTGGTATAGCGTTGGTAAACCGAGGTGCCTCCATGATGCACCCGTGGATGCGCTCGTCGGGCTTTATCTGCTGTCGCAGCATCGAGACGTTGTTGTATGATGCCACAAGAGCGTCAAGAGCATTGATGCCATCCCATGGGTTTGCCGCAGCATGGGCGCTGGAACCTTTGTACTCGGCGACTAGGTCGGTGACGGCGATGGAAGAGGGCCCGGCTGAACCCAATGTGCCTTGGTGTTGATAGTCGGCTTCAATCATAGGGTGGCTGTTGTGAGGATGAGCATGGGCTGCGACAAGTTGATGCTATGGCGAGGACTTACATCATCAAGGAAACGTCGGCATCTTTGTATGCTCCTGCATCGAGGAGCAAGACCTTTCCTCCGCCGTCCTCTTCAGCAGGCGTACCCAGTAGCTGCGTCCTACCCTCAATGCCGTACCTATCCAGGACAAACGACAAGGCTAGATAGGCAGCGACGCCAGCTGTTGCGATCAAGTTGTGTCCGCAAGCGTGGCCGAGCCCTGGGAGTGCATCGTATTCAGCGTTGAAGTTGACGCATCTGCCGCCAGTTCCATGTGTCGACTCGAACGCGGTGGGAAGGTTGTATGCTCCTCGTTGCACTCCATGGCCTTGGGATTCGAGAAAGGCTGAGATGTGCTGTTGGGCTTTGAACTCTTCAAAGGCAATCTCGGGTTCATCGTGGATCTGATGCGAGCATCTTTATGTTAGTCTAGCTTGCTAGCTGCAAGGTCTCGCTCACCTGCTTGTTCAATGTCCACAGCTTGTCCGACAATTCTTGGATGTAATCCGCTATGACCTGGCGGATCTCATCGAGATCAGGGCTCGGGGTAATCTTGACAGTCATGATAAGATTTGAGACAGAGAGATAATAGGAAAGAGGGAGATAAAGGGGTTGGTACTGGGTGACTGATCTTAAGACAGGGGTCGATGAGGAGGAGTTTGATCTCTTATACGCCATGACTGTGTGGGTTCTCTCCATTTAATCAGCAACGTTGCCCTGGTCGATCGTAAGCGCATCGAATCCTAGCTTGAACCCCTGCTCGCCAATCTTTTTCGGACCCAACTTCGGAATCGGAACCCTGGAGTTTTACGTAAAAATGAGTTATCGACATGATGATATCGCGGGGTATGAAGCTATCCCCAGATTCCCGCCAAGTTCTTAGCGTGTCGGAAGGCCTATCTGGGTTTAGCTCCTTACCAGGGAGTTGGCGATGGTATCGCGAAGGCAAATTCTGACCCTTGGGGTCCACAGAGTTTGACTTTTAGCGTGTCGGAAGACTCTTTTGGGTTTAGTCTCTACGAGTGCGATATAGGAAACTCTCACCAGCTCGACTCATTCATTCATCATCCGGCAACTTCGCTCGGTAGGTTATTGATAAGAATCACTGCGCTATGGGAGCTCGCCTTGTCCTACGTCCAAGTCATTATAAGAGGGAGGAATCATCAGCTGGAGAAAGCTCTTCACATCGCCTCATCCATCATCTCTGAGTCTTCAAACCATTATCACTACCAAGTTACTCTATGGAGTCCACCACACGCGACCATACGTCTGATTATGACATTGCACCCGGAACGGTGTACATAGTTGAGCAGCCGTCCGCATTGTCCGCTGACTCGACCGCTGCTGTCATCTTGATACCCACTCCGGCCGATGACTTGACAGATCCCTTGCGCTGGTCTGTCTGGCGCAAGAGGTATCATCTGTTCCTCCTGATCGCCTACGGCACGCTCATGACTGCCCTGGGCAACTGGGAAGCCTCCATCTATGTTAATATCCAGGAGGCACTTGGCACGACCATTACTCTTCTCAATATTGGCATGGCTTTGACTCTGTTGATGCTTGGCGTTGGCAATGTCTTTTTCACTCCTCTCTCCCACAGTGAGTAGAGCACTGAATGCCTTGTTATTGACTCGACCACTGACAACAAGCAGAACTTGGCCGCAGATTCACCTACCTATCCAGCCTGATCATCGTCATCGCAAGCAAGATATGGCTCGCCAAAGCCAAGAACTCTGGCGATTTCATCGGCGCCCACGTCCTCTTCGGCCTGGGCCGCGCCCCCTACGAAGCTTTGATTCCGATTTCGATCGCAGATGTCCTCTTTACCCACGAGAGAGGTTTCGGACTCGGCATCTACTCATTCGGCTTGATGTTTGGATCCTCCGTCGGCCCGATCGCCTCCGGCTACATGGTCAAGACACTGCACTGGCGCTGGGTTTACTGGTGGGGAGCCATTCTCTGCGGCGTCGTCTGGGTTGTCATGTTCTTGACTCTGGAGGAAAGTCGCTTCATCAGAAAGCCGTCTCAAGTTGAGTCAACCACCTTTGATTCCAATGAACGAGGAATACCCACCCAGGGGTCCAGCTCAGAAGAGCACAAGACAGCCCAAGAAGAAGTCAAGGACGAAAAGAACGACCTGCAGCATCACGGCAGCAACACTTCTGTCCACAGGGTGGGCGAAGTCTTGGATGCAGACAACTTTAGGTTCCAGACCAGCCTGTGGAGAGTCTTTCCTGGTAGTCTTGGCGTCTTGGCCAAGCAATGTTATCAGCCACTGCAACTGGCTTGGTTCCCAGTCATCCTCTGGGTAAGTACGGCTTAAGGTGCTGACGCGGCAATACTGATGCTCAATAGTGTGGGATCATGTACGGCGCCTCTGTCTCGTGGATTAGTGTTCTGGGCACAACCACTGCCACCATGTTAGGCTCGGCACCTTACAATTTTGGCAACGATGCTCTTGGCCTTATTTGGCTCTCGCCACTTGTTGGCGCAATCTTTGGGTAAGTTTTGACGATAACCACATAACGAAAAAACGGCACTCTAACCATCGCGCGCCTTTAGTTCCTACTTTGCTGGTTCCTTCAACGACCAACTCACCATGTTTCTATCCCGTCGCAACCGCGGCTGGCGTGAGCCCGAGTTCCGTCTCTGGGCTTTCCTACCAACGGCCTTCATCATGCCTGGAGGTCTGATACTCTACGGCGTTGGTGCAGCTAAAGGTCTACCCTGGATTGCACCAATAATTGGCATGGGACTGGTAGGATTCGGCCTGTCAGTTGCTGCTGCACTCACGGTAGCCTATACTGTTGATTGCTACCAAGCCATTGACGGCGAGGCTGTGACCACGGTTATTCTGATCCGAAACATCATTGGCAGTGCCCTTACTTTTGGTATCCAGCCTTGGATCGACAGCATGGGGGTAACGGATACATTTATCACGGTCGGGTGCCTGTCTTTTGTTATTACCATGGCTGCTGGATTGTTGATTGTGTGGGGAAAGAAGATGCGTTTCCTGACCAAGGCGGCGTACATGAACTTTGCCTGCTTGTCGGGATAGTTTTTAGCTTCTGGTCTTAAAATATGGCATACTGGAGGAGCTGGATTCTGTTTTTATCTACAGATTTATACCTGAAACGCGCTGTGAAACTGTCTTCAGTTCGTAAAAAGTCCGTAGAGAACCACCAACCCATTCGGCCTCGATCCTCCCTTTTTCCCTGCTTGAGGCTAATCTCAGCTGATTTTTTGCCCTAGCAATTCACATGCTCTATTATTGGACCATTTAAATATTATGCCATGGCTTTATGTATCTTGGCGGGTTGGTCATGCGACCAAAAGGCATCATCCAAGCCCACCTGCTGAAAGCAGACTACGGTACCCCAGGTTAAACATTGGCATTCTTGGCTTCTTATTAAGGAGAATTACGGCGCTTTATCGATGGACTGTTGGCATGCTTGTACCTTCCGTTCCTGTCGCTTGGCGGTACAAATCACGAGATAGAGGATTGCATTGGCACTCGTCAGGATTGGAGAGGAGTATCTTGGCGTAAGAACCGAGTCGCCAAGCTCATGGATTATTGGTATGCTGTACTAGGGTATATCTTGGCAACGCGATTACCCTTGATTACCTTCCTTTCAGAATCCAATGATGGAACAATTGCCTATCAAACGGACTTCTCGGCAGTCTCTCCAAGATCTTGGCTGGTCTGGGGTTGCACGTCACTCTTCCAGCTCTGATCTGGGGTATATATGGAACGATCTGCTCCACCATCCTCCTCCCTTCGAAGAAAGTTCCATGGTTCATCCCCATCTTCCCTGACACCCACTTGTTTTGCATTATCCTGCATAAAGGGTCCTCCCTCTGTCGTTCTTCCCCCTTTATCCCTACCACTCAATATGGCGAAAGCCGAGGGTGGCCCCAAGCCGGGCCTGGCAAAGAGAATCTTCTTGATGCTTGCGCCAGACTCGGCAAAGGACGACGATGGTCGCGACAACTTTAACTCGCGATCGCAATTCGTGCTCTGCGCTATGGGCGGTGCTGTCGGTCTGGGTAACCTGCTTCGATTCCCGTCTGTCGTGTTCAACAACTACGGCCTGCAGTTCTTCATTCCATATGCCGTCGCCCTCTTCCTTATTGGAATTCCCATCCTCCTCCTCGAAATCACACTCGGACAGGCCTACCGTGGTGGCTGTGTCATTGCTTGGAACAACGTCAACCATCGAGCAAAGGGCATTGGCCTGTCCATGGTATTCAACGGTTTCAGTGTCGTGGGCTACTATGTCCCGATTCTAGCCTGGGCCATGACATATTTCCGGCTATCCTTCAAGAGTCCTCTGCCTTGGGCGGGTGGAGACACTATCGACTTTTTCTTGAACGATGTTGTTCGCAATATCGCTCCCACCGGAGGTGATGAAGATGGCGGTGGCCTCAAGTCTTATCCCGGCCGCGGCATCATTGGCGAGACCTTTGGCTGGTCTGTCATGATTTGGTTCGTCGTCTGGATGTGTACTTTCAAGGGTGTTGGTCTCACAGGGCGTGTCATTTACATCACCATGGCCCTGCCACTCATCATGATTGGAATTCTAGCCATCCGATCACTTTCGCTTCCCAATGCCTCTGATGGTTTTAAGCTGTATGTCGGCATGTGGCGAAGCGAGTCCCTCGAGGGTCCCCGAGTATGGCAGGATGCCTTTGGACAAATGTTCTTCTCGATTGGCGTTGGTTTTGGTTACTTCACGTCGTACGCCTCATACAACAACAAATTCGCCAACGCGGTTCAGGATGCTTTCATCATCGCACTGAGCAACTCAGCCATCGAAATCATCTCCGCATTGGCTGTCATGGGCGTTGTCGGATTTCTGGCCATCAACCCTGGCGAAGTAGATCCCTTGTCTACCTTCAGCTCCGGCTTCTTCTACTACCCAGAGGCTCTTGCGCAGATGCCTGGTTCCAACTTCTTCTCGGCATTATTCTTCATCACTTTGGTTCTTCTTGGACTCACATGCGTGTTTGCCTTGGCCGAGGTGCTAGTTACGCTCCTCTGTGACACTGACCTTGGTCAACGTGTGCCTCGCTGGGTTATCTCTACATCGGTCATTATTCTGGGTGTGTTGACTTCACTCATCTATTGCAGCGAGTTTGGCTTCAACACTCTCGATGCTGTTGATATGTTTGTCAACGACGTCGCTCTCTTCATCACCGTCTGGTCCGAGACCTACATGGCCTGTACGCTTTACCGCTGGAGAGACCCTGTTGATCAAATTGGCGCCATCAGCTATTTTGTCTACAATGGCGGTTACGTCGCCTCCATCGTCATTGGCCTCCTCCTCGGTCACCTTGTGAACCCCAGCGTTGGTGCTGGCGTTGGTTTTGGCCTTTTCATTGCCTGCGCTCTATTCTCTGCATTTGTCGGCAAGACTCCATCTGTCCCTGCTCCCAGATTCTGGGTGGCAACCCGATCCTCAGCCGGTTCTGGTATGCGGCTTTCTACTCGGTATGTATTCCTCCTTTTCCAGGATATCTCTATCATGTATCTGACAATTGTATCCAGGGCAACCAACTCCGCCGAGACCTGAACCGTGCCATCCTCGGCGGCTCCAAGAACTGGAAGATTCATTGGGTTTGGCCCATCTGCCTCAAGTACATCACCGGTCCTGCCGTGGCACTGGTGTTTTCTTTTGCCTACCCCAAATTCCTCAACGGCCACGCCGACGATCCACCATTCATCTACAGTTTTGTGCTTATGCACATGGTTGTCATTTTCATTGTTGGTGCATTCATCGCTCCTCGCTTTCTCAACATCCTCATCCCGGGGCACCGTGTCGAGCGCGGTGATGGCAAGTATGATGTGGCACCCCAGATCACTGTGGGCGAAACTCCCATTATCAACAATGGCGGCCTCGAAGGTGGCAATGTTCTCGAAGGTGACATTGCCGACCAGAACAGTGCTGATAGAAGCAGCGCAGACGCTGACAAGGCTGTTCGGAGGAATGATGTCGCCATGGCTGAGCCTGCGTCTGTGGAGTACAAGCAGTAATTACTTGCCCTCCGTACAGGAACGTTTTCACTTCATTACAAGGGTCACGAGGACAACTGGATAACTATGGAGTGTTGAAGTTGAGAAGGGCTCCATTGTCACATTCCCTGCAATTAGCCGGTGGATTGCAGATGGCTCTCAACTCATAGGTAGCAGCCATAGCAATAACCGACGTTTCTTATATTTTTGATCACCTCGTACATTTCAAATGCTCAATACTCGCCTGCCTCCAAGTTGAGGGACGCTGAGGTAATAAGGTGTTAGCTGAGGGAGATACAGACTTAATAAGTTCTTTTGGCTTGACCCTACTTTCTGATAACCACTTGTATTTGTGAAATGAGCATATCGCTAAATCCGCCTTTTCAACCGCGCATAGCCCCGTGGTGGGGCCACCCCGACTAATCACAAGCTGCTTTCATGCAACACTCGCGAACTGCGCCTCGTCTCAGGCCACACATCATGGCTGTAATTCCCCTCCATAAACAACCGAGCTCGCCATCCTCATACAGCACGGTTCCGAAAGAATACTGTTGAAATCCCCAATAACCTTGGCAACACATCCTCGTTGACACCATGGAAGCCGTTGGACTTGCACTAGGAGCTGTTTCCCTCGCCGGCTCCATCTCCGGCTCCTTCGTCTCAATTATTCAGTGCTTCGAGTACGTGCAGCTCGGGAGAAATTTCGGAAGAGACTTCAGCAGGTGTCAGACTCGGCTGGGTGCTCTCAAACTCCGCCTCACCAGGCTCGCCGTTGCGTTTGGGGTACTTCCTGACCCTCGAACTGGCCGGGTCTGCAAAGTTCTCATCACTCATGAAGAAGCCGCGCAAGCGAACCGACTCGTGGATTCAATACTGCAAGATATGCAAGAGATGGAGCAGAAATCAAAACGCTATGCTAATACCAGGCCACAACCGTCAGCGAACGAAACTCTTGATATCTGCGTCGCTGGCGAGTTGCATGGGTCTCAGCAAGCGTTGAACCAAAAGACCGACGACATTGTTTCAAGGAGATTGAAGGGAACATCGTGGACGAAATTGACGAAGTGGGCGCTCTATGAGAAAAGACATCTTGACATACTCTTGACCGACATTTCTGAGACACTTGGCCTGCTTGAAACGCTATTCCCAACCGTTATTGAAGCCCAGAAAGCCCTCTGTGCCATCGAGGTTAAAGAACTGCAAGGCAACTCCCAGGAAACACCGACACTAGAAATGCTTCGCAAGGCGAGCGAAGAGAATGCAGACACCCTTCTCACTAAAGCTATCCGGGACGCTATCGTTTCTAGAGGAAAGAGGCATCATTACGAGCGGACAGAGGTGGATGGAAACTCGTTTCTCAAGCAAGGCGATTACATAGCTCGGGACTTTAGTGGCTGGGCACCTGTTGGCAAACTTGGTCATGACTTCGGCACCACCATCATCAAGGGCCAGTCGAAGGCCAGGCAGGGGGATACGTATGGAGAAGGCGATGTCTTTTAAATCATCTTGTATCATCCGACTGGTTGTAATTGTGGTGATGCATGATGGTGTATGGCGGCAGTGGTCGGACTCGGTGGTGGTGCATTTAAAGGTACCCAGTGAGCCCCTTTAGCGTCGCAGCTCTCGGATAGCTAGGTACGTGGTAGTAGTTGAGGATGAATGTGATGGTCAACCAGACATCTTGACGGCTGAAATAACGTCTTGAAAGAGGATAGTATAAGTGTTTATATGCAAAAGCTAAAAGCTCCCCAAACCAAATTTGTTATTGGACTACCCAAGTGATTGGATCAGCAGGGATAAGCTCAAGCTGGCAACTTCCTCTCGATGAAACTCGCATACAATATCCTCAGGCCACTTGATAAAAGGAACCAACCTCCAAGTCAGGATGAGGGTTCATCCGCATTCGCGGATGTGTTGGTTCCGTCGCCAGCCAAGGCGGACTGTCCGAACTTGTTGCCTTGATGGAGACTGCCTCCCTTGGAGATGGTGACTCCGAAACGATGGTTACCAGCGTTCCTAGGGGCGGGCCCGCGCCAACCATCCTGGATTGTATCGCCTTGGATGTGGTTCGTGTTCTGAGTAGACGTTCGCTCATACCTATTCCCACGATGCTGTAGGCTACCAGCACTTGCTCCGCCATTCGGCACAGCGTATTCTTCACCCTGTTTCTGAGTGTGTTCGAACGTGTTCCTAGGCTGATACTGATCCCCCTGTTTGAGAGCGCCGTCCTCGCTCCGAGTGTCTCCAAACATGTGTGTACCCCGACCTTGGGGTACTTGGCCGTGAAAGCCTGGATCGATCGTGTCTCCTTGGTGGAGATCGGTTCCATCGACCGTTGTCGTTCGCCACTGATGCCCTGCAAAGGGTTCTTGGCTTTCGGCTTGGTCGGCCAATAAAGAGCAATCCTGCACATGGAGGGTGCTCTTGTGCTTCAGTACGGACCCGATGTCATCGCCATCATTTTCAACGGTGATTGGGCCGGAGGGTGGCACAGCCCACCTCTGTCTCTCTGGAGGTATGCCGGTCATCTCTTCGATTTTTTGCTTCATTTCTGAAATGGATAAAGTGGTTTCGACCATGATGGGGAGCCGACCTCCACCTGCAGGGAGATTACTCTGAGTATCATAGGATACATAGTCGCCAGCAAGGGTGAAAGACCTACCCGCTTGAATGCATAGCTGCAAGTAAGTAGTGGTAGTAGCCGGTGCACTATCGGTACTTGTTGAAGCCATTGTTGATACCTCTTTTGGAAGATAAAGTGTAGGACCTGAATGCAAGTGACGGGTTGGATGTGCTACATAATCGATGGTCTCTAGCTACCTTTGAAGAAGGGGAGAAAAACGTGCAAATCAAAATTCGCAGTCAGGCTCAAGAATTACTGGCTCACATTTAGTCACGTGTGCAAGACCACCCTCTTGAGTGTGTGCCGTGTCTGGCCCTGGTCGCAGCCTCGTTTGTTCATTGGCACCGCCAGATGCCCAGACATGGCCCTCACGATGATGCCAAGGCCAGGGCCGCGAGCCTTTCAGACCAGCTTGAGATCTGAGAGTCGGTCTGCTACGAAAACGAGGCAATATGTATCCCCAAGGAGCCATCAGAGGCTGATCTCATGACTCTATCTAGAGAATACAGCGTCTTCTAGGTCTGCAACGCGAATTCTAGCCCAGCGGCTAATAACTCGTTCTGAGCTTCTTGCTTAGTTGAACTAAGCGCTCAGCAATCTGTAGTAAAATGTTGAGCTGAGCGGAGAGAGAGAGATTTTGCCCAAGAACCCTGCACAAGGAGGAAAAAGGCGTTTTCTTCTGGCTGTGAGTGGGTGTGATCTGTTCCTCCAAGAAAAAGAAAGTACTTAAAGAGATTATTAATAATCTGCTTTTCATTATACCCCGCACTTGGCTGGCTCACGCGTGACGTGTTCTTGTTTATTTATGTCTCTGTTGAATAGTTACATTCGACACACGGCAACACTCTCACCCTCAAACCACAACGAACCGACGGCCTTGCTAACCCAGCCGACGTCCCAACGACGCTCAAGGCGGGGATTACGAAAAGCCTGATACCAAATGGACCCCAACAGATCTACGAGTGGTGGTGATAGGGCCTACGGTACCAATACTAATTACAGCGGCCACCTGCACCAAGGCGACGTTTACGGATCGGTTCATCACCACCGTGAGTCTCATCAAGCATGAGTCGTTTCTCTCGTGGTATAGTCTGCCACACGACTATTATAAAAAACATCCTGAGCAAACTTGCTGATGATCAACCATTTGAATAGATGACGAGCCCGACCAGATTGCCCAATGTTTGACCGGCTTACCAACAATTGATCCTCGGAGCCACAAAAGCGGTATTGAACGAGCGACCCGCGCTCCCATCAAAGAAGTGGACGGCTGGATCCTGGATACCGAGCACTTCCGTCAATGGCAACACAGTGAGGATAGCAGCCTGCTGTGGATAGAGGGCAACCTTGCCACAAACGAAACGATGCTGCTCTGTGCTATCATCAACGAGCTCAGCCGCCCGTCACCGTCAACAGATGTGGATGAACCGAACGACAGCTTGATTTTATCATATTTCTTCTGTCGACCCAACCCACGCACCAATAATGCTACAGCAGTATTGCGTGGGCTTCTCTATCTTCTCGTCGAACAATGCCCAGAGCTCCTTCCGCATCTCGAAAAGAGGTACAGTGTCTTAAAGACGGAACTTTACGAAGGTTCCATGGCGTGGCATAGCCTTTGCGACGTTTTGGCAGACATGTTGAAGGCTTTACATCCGCGAAAGGTTTGCTTTGCCGTCAACCACCTCAACGACTGCACACAAGAACTCTCCAGACTCCTGGACCTCATGACTCGGAATACTGCGTTGTCGACCCTGAAATGGATCATTTCCAGCCGACCGAATGTGACCATCAGATCCCGACTAGAGCGGCGACCTCTCATGACGAAGCTAGATCTAAGAGTTGGGGAGAATGCGCAGCACGTGTCACGGGCGGTTGACGCATTCATTGATTACACTCTACCCAATATCCCATGCCTGTCTGATGACGACGCGCTCTTCACAAGAGTCAGAGAAGATTTGAGGCGCAGGTCCGGCGGGGTTTTCCTATGGGTGTCATACGTCATGAAGAAACTGAAAGAAGCGGAGAGCTGCGACGTGGACAAGGTTCTTGCCGAAATCATGTCATATCGTCGGTCGTTGAAGCAGGTTGAGCAACTGGAGGAGGGAAAAGAAGCCGAATACTGCAGCGACATTCTCTCATCTGTTGTTGCAGCGTACCGCCCGCTGAGCCTTTGCGAACTGGGCATTCTGTCGGGACTTCCGTGGGACCTGGCGAATGACGACAAGTTTGTAGCCAAGCTTGTTCATATGTGCGGTCCCTTGCTCGACATTCGAGAAGGTATCGTTCACCTCATCCATCAATCGGCACGGGACTTTTTGGTGGAAGAGCAGAATTGGTGGACTGAGAGCAGAGACCTCGACCAACTCGAGGGTGAGTCTGGGACTTGGAAAGTAACCAGCAGACCTCCCAGGCACATTCACATCAAATTCGCCGAGAGGTCGATTGAAGTGATATCTCGGGAGCTACGACGCAACATGTTCAATTTGCCTGCGCTCGGAGCATCGATCGAGGACTACAATCCCCCCAGTTTGGCTTCGTTGGGGAATATTGAGTATTATATGCTCCACTGGGCTGACCATCTCAGCGATGCCTGGGACGATGACAGGGACCGCCGTCTCAGACCACGATACAAACATGACTGGACTACGTTGCAGCTTCACTACGACGAGGACCCAACCCCATGGGTTAAGAGCCAAAATGTCACTCTTTTCTTGAAGCAAAAATTTCTGTATTGGCTGGAAACTCTGTGCGCTACTGGAAATCTTGTCGTTGGTGTAGCAGCGACAGCAAAGCTATCAAGAGTCTTCAGCGTGAGTTGGGCTTCATACTATTGTTCGAGCTCGGTCATACTTATGTGATTCAGGACCCCGATCGTCGTGCAGATGCAGATATGAAAAAGTTGGTAGTTGATGCCAATCGACTTCTTCGCTATTTCAGCCCATGTATTGGGATCTACCCTTCACAGATGTATTACTCTGGTCTTGTGTTTGCTCCATCCACGAGCTCGATGCGACAGCAGTTTTCGAAGGAAAGGCCGCCATGGATCACAACAAATCCAGCTGTTGAAGCAAACTGGAATGTCCCCCCACAGATCATTGAAGGTCACGATGACCCAGTATTGTTCAATACCTCGTTCTCTCGCATCCACGGGATTGCCACGATATCTGAAGGCGGGATTGTGCGGCTCTGGGATAGGGATTCAGGCATGCTGCTGCACACGCTCAACACCCGCACTCAAACCGTCTTATCAGCAGATTTCTTTGACTATACGCTGCTGGTAGCATCGAGCGATGGGACGGTACAAGTCTGGGACGCTCGATCGGGTAGATTACTCCGAAGCATACAGGCCACCCCGAGTTCGGTTTCCTTTGCGGCATTTTCCTCTAGTTGGCCTCGTGTGTTGCAGTCTGGTTGGCATTGTTGGTTAGCGCTTGGGTGCTACGACGGTGCTGTTCGACTTTACAAGTGTGATGGCAAGATTGGGGACGTATCGTCGCTAATATTACATCGCACGTTTGGAGCCGGCGGCGGCTCGGTCAGGTCGCTCGCGATTTCACGCCACTGCCTGGTGTCCGTGTCAAGCAATCACTCCATACGAGTGTGGGAGGTGGAGGAAGGCGATCAAAAGCACACCATTACCGGCCACACTGGCTGCCGCTTTTCGGAAACCTGCTCGCCTTTGTCAGTCACCGTGACGGGCGAACATATCGCGGCAGGGCTGAGTGATGGCACTGTGCGTCTGTGGCATATCGGCTCTGGTGAACCATGGCATACTCTACAAGGACACGAGGGTCCGGTTTTGTCAGTCAACTTCTCGCAAGCAGGCCAACGGCTGGCATCTGGGTCTGCCGACAAGACTGTCAGGCTCTGGAATTGCACTCTGGGTATGCTTCTCCATACCTTTGTGGGGCATAGCGGTTCCGTCCTTTCGGTCAGGGTCCTCTCCGCTGATGGACGTCTAATCCTATCATCCGCATCTAAAGACGGTACGGTGCGAATATGGGATACTGCGTTCAACCCGAGTCCAATGACCAGCGATGACCTTTCAAGAAGCTCAACTAGCAGCACGATGGAGCTAGAGGGCACGCAGGCAGCGATAATGTGTGAGACTGACCTGACCGGACCTATTGGTGAGCTGTCAATAACAGGTGGCTTGGCCGATGCTGCCAACACCGTCGGTATTGGAGAATCTTGCAAGTCGAAGGGCTGGTGCTTTAGTAGCGATGGATGCTGGATCATGTGGAAAGAGCACAAAGTCCTTTGGGTGCCCCCTGAATATCGCCCAGTGGCATTCTCCGGAGAGCCAAATGGGCTTACGTTCAGGTGCTCATCAGGTCGTACTCTGACAATTGGGTTTTCAACAGATGCTGGGAAATCTATTGAGGAACAGCAATAGTATCTTGTGAAAGTAGTTATTTATTAGACTCTCTGCTCGCTGCTGATTGGCTGTTCTAGTGGCCGAAACTCCATCAAAGTCCTCTCTTGTTCCCAAAACCCGTTCCTTGTGTCATCAGACACAACCACCTCGGTCAGCAGCAACTTGGCATACGCCGCCGCCGCCGCCGCCGCATACTCCTGCCACTCCTTGCTTTTATATGAGTCCGCATAATCGCAGATCCCGCGGATAACAAGGCACGGGAACGTATTCATCACCCCTGCTGCCTCCATCTCAAAACACAAGATACCATGCTCTCGCGCCCAGCGATCCCGCACTGCTGCGTCTTTGAGGACACGGTTTGCTGAGGCGATGAGGCCATAGTGTATCTCGGGGTGGTCGGTTGGTCGAAGTGGGCGCTTTTGGATGTGGTTGTTCATGTCTGTGCAATGTCCAACCTGGCAGGCAGAGCATACAAATGAGAACAAGCGGTCGTTTTCTTGTCCAGGATGCATGTACTTCAGTTTTGATGAGTCCGGCACCCGATTTACAACATCATTTAGGAATGGTTGCAGTGGATCGGAAGGAAGATCAGGGTTTGATCGTAAAGAACTGATGGCAGTCATCAACTGTCTCGGAGGCGGTTGAAGAGCTCCCGTAAGTTCAAAAGTACTGTTCTCGATTTCCTTTCCCCGGTCATACTGTATGACGCCAGGGAACCTCGCAGTCGGAAGACTTACGACTACATCGCCGAGCCGAATATCGTTCTGTGGTGTAGGAGCACCGCCGCCTATCCCCACGAGAAGACAGAATGCTATGCTCTGAAAGCTCCGCCTCATATTAGATGCCGAGTCCGCTGCGGCGTTGGTCCCGTATTCTCCCGCCGGAAGGCAAGCGGCAACGACCATGTGGCCGCTGATAGTGCCAAGTGCGTAGTTGTTGACGTCTCCGCATAGGTTCTTCGGCTTGCTGTGCTTTGTGTCGAATAGGGTTCGCACGGCCAGAAGCTCTTTGGGGAGGGCGCAGAGAATGCCGACTGTATACCTCCACTGAGGGTATGACCCTAAGCTCAGAGAGGCTGTCGAATCACATAACCCTTCGGCATCGGACCCAGAAGGAAAACGGACCAGATTTGGGGTGCTTGATGCGGAAATTGTGGCTCTGGGGTCCAAATCTGACAGCCTTCTGTTTGAAAGCCCTGGATGCTGCGCAGAGCCTGGAGGTTGGTAGGGTGCTGCAAGACTAGGGGACAGGCTACAACTCCTCTCCAGCCCTAGGGCGAGTTCTGCGTTCTGGCGAGAAGCCTCGACATTGTTTTGTTGGTTCAACGTCTGTATCGTCTGATCCCAGCTCGCAAAGTCCAACGTCTCGGCGAACTTGTCCAGGTCATTGATCGAAATCGAACTATAAGCCTGGCTCAACTCAGTCTCTAGCGGTAGGACCACCTTTTCGTAGATTCTGGATCTTAGTTCGTCGCTACTGAGGCTGCCTCCATCCTCGGTCTCCCATACCTGTGGGTCTAAACAGCTCCCCACGGCGACATAGAACTGTGAATTCTCGGGGATCTCTGTTCTGCATGCTTGGAAGACCACGCTCACGTCGAGATGTTTTGTGCTGCTCTGCGAATCGCCTATTTCGACCTTGTACCGTCTGGCCAGAACATCAAAGGGCGTGGCAAAGTAAATCTCCAGCAGCATCATTGCGAGCGTCACAAGGATTGGACATCGGTGCATGAGCCAGTCATCGGGGTCCATATCATCGGGGTCAAAGTCGTCGGGATCCAAATCATCAGGATCCAAATCTTCCGAGTCAGTTGCATCTGGGCTGTGTTCGCGGCCATCATGTGGCGGGGAGAAATCCAAAGGTGAAAGCCTCGTCTGAATGAACGGCCGCAAGGTGACGGCCGATGAGGAGGTCTGGAAGAATAGCACATTGGACGAACTCCAACTTGGCTCCAACCACGGAGTATTGTGCAAGTGAAACACAGTCGAGCTAAGGATGACAGCTAAAATTCGTTTCGTCCTCTCGGTGAAGTTGCGTGGTCTGTCTCTCAGGAACTGGTCCAAAGAGATTGGATGTTTCGTCTTGTCGACAAGCGACTCGCTTCTCTCCGATTGCAGCTTGAAAAGCTGATCCTTGGTGACTTTGAGTTGAAGTCGGTATCCCAACATGGTACCAATTCTCGCAATCGGCTCACAAAGCTGCTTCACCAACATACTCCTCGGAGCCCTTTGTCTCTGTCTCGATTGTTCCACAACAATCCTAACAGCTCGATCCTTTGCTGTATGAATGTGTGCTTCATGCCAATCCTCCTTCATGGAGAGAAACATGTCAAAGTCGACTTGGTCATCAGCCTCACAATCAAGCTTTCGGTGAGTCCCCAGACAAAGACGAGCGCCGAAGTCGTGGGTGGGTGTACAGACGCAGTCTTTGCAGGCTACCAGCGCTTTGAAGATGGACTGAGCGGCGTTCCAGACCGCATATGATGGTTCGTTGATCTTGATCAAAGGGCCAAAGTCCTCTGGGGCCCACTGTGACATGTCCTCTGGGTATCGGGTTTCGAGCTCCTTCTCGAGGGCACTCAGCGACTCCAGAAAGTCGTCACGTTCAATTTGCGTCGCTCCAAAATCCAGGTAGAGCTGGAGAGCCTCCACCTTGGCTCCATTGTCTGCCAAGTCGTCTCGAACCTCATCCAAGCGTCGCAATCTGGCGTCAGATGACAGTCGAAGAAGGTTCCGTGTAAATATCGACTTTATGCAGTCCAATAGTCGATTATGGACACCCTTATCGATTGTGACATGGCTGCTGCTAATGCGTTTTAGGTGATAGCAAATGATGGTGAAGTACGCATGAAGCTCAGCGTAGAAGCCCCTCAGCTGAGGATCATGCTCGCCCCGCCATAATGTCCTGGAAATCTGCTTCAATATGTTGTACGTGGCCTGTAGCGAGTCGGCGGCGTCTCTGTCCCGACTTGAGGCCATCGCCGCGGTTCATCTGAGGGGTTTGTTGTAGGATCATCATCTGACGCAACTGGACGACCCCCTGCAACATCTACCAATGAGATAAGCCAACTGAAAACATTGTGCTTGCCTCGAAATCGAGGCACCCTTGCCTCAAATTCCCCCTCTCTCACAATTCGTCAGCTAGTTTGGGTGGTCAGTTTCAACTCTTTATCAACGAGATGGCGACCACGGCAGTTGGCTCGCCACCTGCGATAACAACGGTCGCTGGAAGTGCTCGATTATGTAGCGAGTCTTTCCAGAATTGCCTCAACAAGGCCGCAAAAATCCATCGCCGTGAGCTATCGCTTGTGGAGGATCAGCATGCGAGATTTGCCATCTGGGCCGCCAATATTCGGGTCTTCAGTGCTGGGCGGGATTCTTTGGATCACCGATTGCGAGAAGCGCCAGATGTGCAAGATGCTGTTATCGGCCTTTTGCAGGCCTTGGACTACCGAATACAGAGTTGTGGGTGATGGTTCCACGGCGATCTCACTGACGGCTTGCTGACCATGTTGTCCCAGGCTCAAACATCCTTGAGCCTATTTCTGAGAAGACTGCAGGGAAGCTTCTGGAAAAGATCCCTGAAGACCTAAACCAAGCCATCGAAGGGATCAGCAAAGAGCTGACCCTCTTACACAAAATCTCAAATACAATCCGCCGGGCAAGCAAAGAGAAGCAAAACATCCAAGCCGAAAAATCATTCAAGATCCAAGATGAGGAAGGGAACGATGCCGAACCGTTTCTCCGCCAATTATTCAGCAACCAGATACGAGATAGGTTCCCCGGAACCAGTGACAATATCCAGCAACGCCTCGTTAACAGTATGGTGCTACGACGGAAGCGAATCTTGTACCGAAGAAAACGCTACGACAAGAAACCAATCCGTCCCCTAGAGGTGCCATTGCCCCCTACAGTCTCGGCTCCCAAGGCCAAACCTAATGTTGGTTTGCAAAGGCAACCTGTCAAGCAGCAACCCACACCAGTTCCCACCCCCAGCATCGTCCCATCAGTTCCACAGACGGCAACAACCTTGGTTGCTGAGAAGTTTCAGCAAGCCGCCGCCCCCTCAGTCATCTCCGTCTCCAAGACCGTCGCACTGAGCAGCCACGACCAACTTCAGTTCCCGCCTGCTCCGTGTGGTGCTCTTATGAAAAGATACCGGCGGTTCAAAAAAGAACAGGACGAAAAGCTCAAAGTTGTTTTAGATGGAATCCCTGGCTACAACGGACTGAAAATGTCCCCAGCCCCAGGCGCACGGGGTGCCGTCAGAAACCATCGTGCTTCCCACAAGCAGACATTGGACAACTACTGGGATGAGTGCCTCAGGGCAGTGGGGGAAGTGGTCTGCCAGTTTTGCTTTTATGCTCTCCCAGTCCGGGATGTGGTCCAAGAGTCGAAATGGAGATTGCACGTCAAGAATGATCTCGACCCCTACGTATGTCTCTTTGAGGAGTGCGACTCGCCCGAGAAGCTGTACAATCACAGCGATGCTTGGTTAAAGCACATGAAACAGCACGCCGTGCGATGGCGTTGTACATCCAAGTCACATCCTGCAATCGTGTGCGATACAAAGGAAGATTATATCAACCACCTAAAAACGAACCATGGGGACAAGTTTAACGACGCACAGCTTGGCGTGTTGGCAGATCGGAATGGCCGTGCTACGGGCCCGCTATTCACGTCTTGTCCTCTTTGTGGTGTGGAGGAGGTGAAATGTAGCATGGAAGAGCATGTCATCGGACACATGCGGTTCCTAGCCCTCAAGTCACTGCCGGCTACCCAGGAAGAACTAGACGACGAATCAGGATCCGATGACAGTGCAGCGGCATCAAAGCCAGACAGCCGAAGCACAATCGACAATGATCAGGAACGATACACCCCGTTCGACCCAGACGACCTCTTTCGCCTGCTAAACTCAAACAGACAGCACGACGAATCTATAGAGTTCGTCGACGAGACTGTCTTTGCAGACGTCCCTGATGATGAGTGGCGGCTTTTCGAATGGGGGTTTATCCCAAACTCTCACGGAACAGCCCTAGATCACAACAGTGATCCGATCGTCCGTTCATTCTTCTTTGCCGCGAATGCGCCAATGGGCATGAAGTCTACCGGCCCGTTCGATTATTCAACGAGAATTGACTATCACATGGATCCCGATTGTGCTATTTGCCGCGCGCCGGCGTCTATGGCATGCGATTGCGAAGCAAAGGGCCTAGACGTAGCTGTGAAGCAGCAAGAGGACAGGGTTATGAGGCCGATGTACCAAAAGACAAGAGACTGGGCGCGGCAAAGGGCGCAGAACTTCATAACCAACGAGTTCAAGACATATGTGGAAGGTGAAGAGTTCAAAACGTATGTTGAGACTGGAGGGTCGGCCTCCGAGGGCCAAGACACCGCGTTGGGCCGTTCCAGGCAGGAAGCCAATGAAGCTTGGCGGGCCAATGTTCTACGGTATCCCGGGACACTTGAGCACTTCTTCAGTCTTGTGAAGTTTACACTTCCAAGAGACGACGATCCTGCGGTGACAGATCCGAAACCGAGGCCCCCACACACAATATTCCCTCGCCGCAGAAGAACCTCATCGCCTCCACCCAGCAGTGAACGGGGCCTATCAAGAGGTAGAGAGCTGAGCCTAGAGGGAAATAAGCCTCCCTCATCCCAAGCCGAGGATCTCGAGAAGTCTATCTCGAGCAGTTCCAGGAGTAACCCGTACCTGCCAGCAGGAAGCCAAAATACCCTGTCAGATGACGAGCCTACGGTGAGAGCTCCGCCACCGAGGCCCTCGATCTCAAGCGCTCCAGTCCAAAAGAAATCGGGAGAAGGCAATCGACGGTGGTATAAGTTGACTCCGAGGAGTCCCTATGCCATGGACGCCGATGAATCGGATGCATCAGAATCCTAGCTGGCCAACACTGGAAGCAAGCGCTCCGACTTCTATCCAAGGCCCTCGACCTTAGGCGCTCTGCTCCAAACAAAACAGGGAGAAGGCAAAGGAGGGTTGAAGAGTATCCCCTATGTCGAGGACGTCGATGAATCGGATGCCTCGGATTCTCTTCTGGCTTATATACGTGACTCTCCGCGTCATCACAGCAACGGGCGGCATTACACGACACCTGGGGTTCCCCAAACCCTCAATTATGTACGTCTTTTTATTCGCTTTGATCTCTGAAGATTTTAACCATTGTTGGCACTGGTATGCTGATCATACAAATTAGGCGCGAGATAGGTCAGTCCCAGTGAAGCAGGAGAGCCCATACCGTATGGAAGACGTTCTATATTCGAAATATCTCCCAGCTGGAGAGAGATATGAGAAGTCTACAGTGGAAGACGTTCAATTTTCGACATACAACGTCGACTCAGAGGAAACAAAGCCACATTCCCCCCACGATTCTGCCTTGAGCCACCCGAACGAGGGTGAACTCCCTCGCCCATCCTCCTCCAATCGCCTAGATGAGAATCAACAGGAGACAAAAGAGAAGGCCGACAAGTAGAAATAGCCAATGCTAGATCTCGCATAAAATAGAAATACTTAACAAACCTCTGACTCCCCTTGGCTAGATCTAAGACGCCCAGGGCTAAAGAGCACTCGGGCTTAACCCAGGGTCCATGTCTTGCGCGGACTTTCGGGCTGTATGTAGGTAGCTCCTAACATCCGAGGAGCTAGCCATGGCCAACCATTTTGCATGATGTATAGTGGGTCATTTCGCTGAGTATATACCAATAAATGTTATAAGTCGTATAAATGTGTATGTTAAATAATGACTTATCTCGTTTACGCCGTTGTAGACGCAAACTTGGCTTAACGCTCCGGTCTAAAACGTTGGCGTGCACGGAAGTCACTGTTCTTCGTCTGCAAGAAGCGACAGCTGCTCAAGTCCTCGATCGATCGAAGGAAATCGGGTCATATTTTCTCGACGTCATTCAGAAAATCTAGGACATCCCTGGAGTTCAGAAAGTCCATTACTCTCTGTCAATCAAGAGGCCAAACGAACTATGGCTCCTGGTTGACTGGGAGAGCGACGAGAAATGCCAGAACAGGTCGTAAGTTCCGTTTAACACTTGCATGGGAGAACCAAGCTAAGAGTGTAATATCTGAATAAGGCTTCTGAAGGTATCAAGACATTGTGTAAACTATTCCTCAAAGACAAGACGCCGTCCAGCAACCATTCTTGATCCAGACAAAAGTGTTGAACCCTCGATATACCCTATGATTATGGGAAACAAAGTGGATAAGATTTTTCTATAAGGTTTGAAGTCACCTCATGAAGAGTTGGCACTTATCTCAATAGATATATATACCATCCAGGATCACCTCTGTCATGTATGTGCGATCTCTTCCTCAAAGGCTTCCGAGGTGTACGAAAACATGGCGAACAGCATTGTCACCTAGTGGAGCCTTCATGGAAAGCCCAAGAATAATCTCAACCAACGATATGCTTAATTTACACGAACGAAACTCAGCCACCCCTGATCCGAATGTTCCGGGAGCCGCACGGCCCCTGTATCGGGGACTTCACCAAGTCCGACTTGTAGGGCAGCCAATCAGATTTGAGTCTATACGAAGCCTTGAGGACGCCTCATATCTATGGAGTACTCGATGGGAAATGTCCCTTCTATTGGCCTGCGGAACGGCCTAAGCTGTCGCCCTCCTGCTCCAGCGGTTCCGGCTAGTTGAGGCTGAGTTGGCCCCGTAGCAACCGACCCAGCGTATCGCGGAGATCAAACCATCAACACACACGTCATCAGTCATGTTCGCGCCCGGATTCATCAAGTACATAAGTTATACCAGCTGCCTTGAAGACCCAGCGTCCAGCATCTCATTCTCTCCATCACAATAGGAGCACTACCCCCCAGCCCCAAAAGCTCGACGCTCAACCTACTCAGCTTCTATCTCGAATCGAAATGGCGAAAAACTATTACAAGTACGAGCCTTCTATGGCAGCAGCCGTCATCTTCATCATCACCTTTTCGACTTCGTCTCTGCTGCACGCCTTCCAGATCATCAAGACCAAGACATGGTTCTTCATCCCCTTCTTGGTCGGTTCATTGTGTGAGTCCCCAGTCACTAGCAACCTCGTGATTAGCAATTTCCCGCTAACAGGAAGACTTGTAGTTGAAACGGTCGGCTTTATCGGACGAGCTATAGGCGCTGGAGAATCACCCGATTATACTTTTGCCCCATACGTGATGCAGCATTTGCTGCTTCTCCTTGGACCGACTTGCTACGCTGCTTCTATCTACATGATCTTGGGGCGACTCATTCGTTTGCTGGACGCCGAGAGATACTCGTTGATCAGGTCGAGTTGGCTGACCAAGTTCTTCCTGATTGGAGACTTGCTTTCTATCGCGCTGCAGGGAATTGGTGCGTATTCCTTCACAATGGTGCAACAGGCTTTGCTCACTGACCTTTTGTAGGAGGCGGAAAGGTCGTAAATGCCGAGACCGAAGACGATCGATCGACTGGAGAAAACATTATTATCGCCGGACTCGTCGTACAGATCATCTTCTTCAGCCTGTTCATGATCGTCACATGTCTTTTCCACTTCAGAATTAGGAAGAACCCAACTGCGAGAGCCGAGAGTATTAGCACCCGCTGGGAGCTGTTTCTACTCATCCTGTACATCACCAGCATCCTGATCCTAATACGCTCTCTCTTCCGTCTGGTCGAGTACGCTATGGGCCACGACTCGGAGCTACAGTCCAAGGAGGTCTACATTTACGTTTTGGATGGTGCGCCCATGTTGATTGCCAGCACTCTCTTCAACATCTTCCATCCATCCAGGTACCTCGTGTTTGGGAAGCAGCTTGTGGATGGGTCGAACTCGGAGATGCAGTTGGCGGATTACGATACAGCCTATCGACCTGTTGCTTGAGTTTCGGATGGGAAGGGTAGTGGTTTGGCGGGGATTGATGTGCAGACTGCAAACGGCGAAGAAGGTTGGTGGGAATATGGAGTTGGGTGGAATGAGCGGGAACAGGGATTCGGTCATAGTACAAATAGACGGACAATGACAATTACTAACGGAAAAGACTATACTTGGACGTAAACTACCCCTTCCTTAGGGAGGTCCGAGGAAGTAAATGGCGTCGTCTATGGTACGATGGCGTATTGAACTTCCGAAGCATCCGAGATACGGGCTGCAATGGTGCCCCGTTGGGGTGTCTAGTTAGCGGCCGATGTCTAAGGTTTCTGGCCCCAAACAACCTTCTGCTTGAAGTACCCGTGATGCCTCTCAGATCGCAACTCGCGTCTAAACTGGTCGATATAGAGCTGGATCTCATCCCTCGACCAACCCAAAGTATGAGCCATGAACAACACGAAACCTTCGGTATCAGTCTCAAGACCATATTTGGTATATGGGCCCATTTCCTTTTCGGTCGGGTCCGAAGACCAGCCACCGATAGGATTCTAGTTCATCAATTAGCAGAGACTCAACCTTGACACATTCTACCTTTACCTTGAAGTCGAATTCTTGGATGTTGATAAAGCCGGCTTTCTCCAAGGCCTTCCTCTGCGTGCCATCCTCGACCACCGTGAAACTTGTTCCTATCTTCTTGCTACCCTCGATAAAAAGTTTTCCCCATTGGCCCATCGCGGAGTTTCCGTCGACAGTGTTGTCGTCACTGTCGATATTGGAGGAGGCTTCGTGGCTTTCGACCCATCCGCCGGGCCTGCATACCCTGAATGCCTCGGAGGAAAGGAAGTCCCAGTCTCTGATGCTGCCCATTAGCCACCTCATATGGATGTAGTCAGTAGAGTCAGATTTGAAGGTCCATTCTCGAGTACAGTCTTCGATCTCGCTGTAGTATTTTGTTAGACTAGCCTCAAACATTGTCTTAAACGATTACTCACAACCGCAAGTTAGGCGGTACCCAGGAAGGCTGGATGGGTGAAATATCTGTTCCGGTGATTTCCGCGTCAGGGTAGTCATCGGCAAAGTCACTAGCGACTCGTTAGAACAAAGTGGAGGGATCGGGTGGAGTATTGCTCGAACGCACATGGCCCAGATACCTGTTGATCAGAGAGATTAGTCTCTCGACCACCAACAAAAAGATAAATGCATTCGTTAGAGATATGTAGGAACCAGGAGCCCTTACCAGTTCCACACCCAATATCGATGGCTCGCTATCTCACCAATTAGCACTGGCATGGAATCTGGCATGGCTGCTTACATGGACCTTGTCTTTCTCCAATGGCGCCAAATGGAGCTTATTTCCAAGCCCAAGCGTAAGAATATGATGTCTATATCCGAGATTAGATTGTTGCTGCTTCCTGAGCTGGTACAGGAACTCACGTCACGTCCATCAACTCACGCTGTGGCGCGTCATTGGATCCCCTTGGAGGGAATTAGTGACCTCCGGTTATATGCACACAGAACAGGCACTTACCAATACTGCGCATTTCCCTGTTCGCTGTTGTAGGTTCTGCCGTGTATCGTCCTGTACTCAAGGATGCTCGAGGTGACCGACGCTGTGGAGGAATTGTTGTCGGCGTCGAGGATGGAATCACCATCGGTATTGGCAGGCTCTTTCTTGGCACGGGGTTCCAGATCAGCGTTTTTGTTTCACAGTAAGATCAGCTTTAACAAACCTGTGCAATTTCGGCCCAGTGCTTGGGGGGAAGAATGTCGCCATCCCGGGGGGTTGGGCGGGTTGTAGCTTCGTCAGACATGGTGGACGAAGAGTGATGGCAACTCAAACAGTTTGCAAGTTTCGCACTATGAACCAGCTAGAAGGTAAGTCTTAGAGCAGACGAGTGGAGATGGCCGGTTAATATATCAAAATGCCGCCCAGGGCTTCGGACGTAGTGGTCTGATATGTGCGGGGTTGGCTTCTAGATGCATGATCGAGCAGTTCTGCAACGGTCACTAATCCGGAACAAGAAGGTGTAACGTCATGTTCCTGGTTCAACTGCAGCCACCGCGGCAAGTTGAAGATGGCATTCTTGACATATGAAAGCATACAAGGCTTACAAGAAAGTCTCTCCATTCTTCAACTTTCCGTCGCCCCGGTCGGTTCAGGGTAGTGGAACTAGGATTTCAAGTCAACCAATCAGAGACTCGATAAGTGGGCCGAAATGTAAGATTTGCTGCCCGATCTCACTCTCAGAATGTGCGATTGATGCCTAAACTTTGGCCACTAGGCACTGGGTCTGATGTTGATAGACTGAAACATTCCTCCTTTCCACTCTAGAAGGCTTTGTTACCATTCGTTGTGGAGTCCTGTTCTCTCCCAATTGGCTCTCATCCTCAGCAATCGCAGAATCTTATCACCGATGGCTCCTCGAGATGTTATCGATGAGTTCCATCGAATCGTCCAGAATGATGTTCCCCTTCGGTTGATCTTCGTCCCAGAGATGAAGATTGTGGATCGATACGCCATGCAAGAATACCTCCGCCCTCAAGTTGAGGCTATAACCGAGGAGGGGGTTGAAGAGCGGATCTGGCAAGGCGCGAATCGGGAGAGCGTGGTGGCACGGCTTTTATCGGAGATTGTGCAATATGCAATACTCTCTCATAGATGGCTTCCCAAAGACGAGCCGACATTCAGAGACATGATTGATGGGACCGCCACAGGCCTTGGACGTGAGAAGCTTTGGAACTTCTGCGACATGGCGAGAACACATGAAATCATGTTTGCGTGGTCGGATACCTGTTGTATCGATAAGGGTAGTAGCGCTGAGATTGATGAGGCAATCCGATCCATGTTTAGATGGTACCGGAACTCGTCCATCTGCTTCGTTCACCTAGCTCAGACCACTTCACTTGAAGACTTACAGTCCGATGAATGGTTCGAGAGAGGTTGGACCTTGCAGGAGCTCTTGGCGCCACGGGTGACCAAGTTCTTCGACAAGGACTGGCATCCGTTGGTTGATGGACCAAACCACAAGCAGAACCCAGAAATTCTTCAACATGTCATTGCTGCCACCCGTTGCCCGGAACATGCTCTGCACGATTTCACACCAGGACCTTTCAGCGTCGGTGGGCGCATGTTGTGGGCAGCAAGACGAAAGACTACCCGTGGTGAGGATATGGCATATTCCATGATGGGAATCTTCGACGTGACTCTCCAGACTGCATACGGGGAGGGCGCAGAACGTGCCTTTGTAAGGCTCATTGAGAAAATCATGCTCTCCAGCGGCAACCAGTCCGTCCTAGACTGGACAGGTAAACCGGCTGCTTCACACAGTTCCAGGGCCTTTCCTTCTTCCCCTAGAAGCTATTTCGGACAGATTGGGTACAACTCGTCCCGGAAGCTCGACATGTCTATAACGAGCATCGGCCTGCGGATCCCTCTTCTCATGCTTCCTCTCAACAAGCCAAGACTCCTCGGACGAACAAAGGACGGCCATCTTCGGTTCAAGTTTTCACTCTCTGACGAGCGCATCTCTTCACTTGTCAAACCCATCGCCGTTACTATTTGGAAGGGGTGGTATAGGAAAGAACAGGACTGGGCTCTTGGAGTTTACAATTACATACCCCCGTATGGGATTCGGTACGACGGACTCCCGGGGATTCGAGCACAGTCAGTCGCATACCTTCTCTGCCGCCAGGGCGCACCGGACATTGGAGGTGCCCAAGCCCAGCATGGAATGAAAGCCAAGGATGATTTCCTGTTCTACGGGTGGAGAAAGATGCCAACGACGCATTTTATCACTTTCACTGTCAATTCGATTAAGGAAAACGAGGTCATGGTCATGGATAAGGACTTCTTAGAAGTGGTGCATTTGTAATAGTGAGCCCAACGAAAACCAGCAGTCATAGATGAGCCACCTTGACAGAAATGGTCAGGCTACATTCTACTAAACAGATAGTATGGGGCTTGCAAAGAGTGACTCGGTACCAGCCATGGCGCGTTAACTGTCATGCCTGCCATACCCCCTAAAGCCGATGAAACGCGTGCGAAGCCCCTCGGCACTTTTTCCATACGGAGAGGAAACTGTGAAGTGATGACAAGAGGTACATCAACTACTGTACTGGGTACTGCATTCTTGGAGTCGTGGTGAATTCCAATAAAACTGGCAACCAAGTGACAATGTTGTTTTTAGGCGCTTGCATGCCACATAGTGAGACACTCGGCGCGGGATATCATTCATGGAGCGATAGACAGTTGAGGTGGCTGAGACGTTAGGTGACGCAACGGCGAGGGAGCGTATAACTTAGCCAGCAACACCCTTTCGGGGTTTGCGCATGGAGAGGCTTGGGCAGCTGAGAACTACATGTAGGTGGGCGCATCTTGTGAGGCCAATAGGATTGCTGAGCAGTGGGATATGCAGCAACGCCATCTCAATCGCTGGTCTCTGCCGCTTGGAAGTAGAAGTGCAATGCCAAGTGGGTGAGGAAAGAGAAAAAGAGGGAACTGACTCAATTGGACCTTGTACATATTCACACGTCTTCGACGCAGGGAATGGAGCGTTGGGTCTGGGACGACACTGCTGGAAAAAGAGGACTATCCGCCGGGAATTGGACTGGGGTCCGTGGTCGAGGTCTCTTGCAGGCACTCCAAACATTACACATTGAGTACCCACAGCAAGTTGGATGAATCAAGCCAATAAAATTGTGATTATTCCTCTAATGTGATCCATTACCTAGATCAGATTGACGATGTGACGTGCGACTAGGTAGATCTTCTGAACCGCAAGCAAACCCTTTACGATATGCCAACCACAAGCTAATTCTGTCAGTTAATATTCATCTAGGCGCCTGGATTACTCCTTACAAAGTGTCTTAGGAGAAAGCTTCACCAAAGACGCGTCTTTTTGACCGGCTGCAGCCATTTCAGTCCTCGGAGCTTGTTTCGTAGAACATGTGCTAATGACACCCTTTAGCTGAACTGCCGTCAAGGCGGTTCAGCCGGGACGTGGGTTCCTCACTGGCTATGGACCTTTCAATAATAAGCCTGACTGCCTGTTTTGGTAGATCTGAAAGCTCGTATCTGTATGTTCGCGTGCAGGGTGCGGGATGCCGGGGCCAGGAAACGCCCGTTCACCTTGCATATGGAAGCGCGACAGGCAATCATATGTGAGCCAGTCTAACTTAAGGCTTGCTGATATGGTGGTAATTGAGACCTGATACTCGAGCACATTGCTTAGACTGAGCTAGGAGGTGGGCATTACGTTATTGGAGACAACCATGCGCCAGTCAAGTCAGCAACCAAGCGGGCCGGGCCGTTCCACAGCAGCTAGCCAAATGCCAGAAAGGCCCATCCGCATTATTTTGCAGAATGTGGGGAGAGAAAGGCTCCTTATGTAACTACTGCGCCGGGCATCACCCCATTGGAAGCTGGATCAGGGAGGGTCGAGCAGGTCCGTCTTGACAGCTGATATTCTTGGCTGATCGTCGACGTAGATCAACATGATGGAGGGATAGAAACACATCACTTTAAACTATCAAGAAAGGCCATCTTCAGTTTTAGTGGTGACTGGCGCTTTCACGACGAGTAAGCTTCAATTGCCTCGCTAAAGAATAGTCAAGAGGCTGTGAGACAATGAGGGATAAATTACAAGCTCAAATTTGATTTCGGCCGAAGATCAAAGTATTTACTCAGCCATCATGTCATTTTTGCTAACTGCAACTGATGGTGGCTAGCTGAAAGCAAGTCCCTCACCCCACATTACCTGTCGGCATTTACTTGCCATGAGGTTGACTGGCCCGAGCCGGTGCCGTGCAACGCAGGCATGCACAGAATGTAGGCCAAGTATGGCGCTTCTGCCAAGACGTCTTTCAGCTTGAAGGTGGGGAGTCCTAACAGGTAGTTACTTGCTCATGAGCTCAGTTGTTCGCGGAGAGCCTAGAAAGTCGAGCTGCATATGCACGAGTGAGACATGGGGGAGTCAGATATTTCCAAAAGAGCCGGATGTTGATGGAGGCCTACACGATGCAGCTTTGAAGTTGTTGCAAAGTTCCTTTCAATGAAGTTCAGCAAGGGGACACTGAGTATATAACGGTGATTACATCCTCGATGTATCCCGCAAGAATCAGGACCATCATCCCTCTCTCCACCTCCAAGAAGCAGCCTAGCTATTTGATCTCCTTCTCCCGTCTACCTTACGAATACCCAGGTTCGTATGCTGCTTCCACCAACAAGATGTTTACACATTTTCTAACTTCAGACATGGAGTACCACCACCATGTCGGACGACTTCAGAATCTGGACTGAGCCCAAGAGCCACTCTCTTGAAGGCCACATCTTCAACGGCACCCTTCTCTTCAACGGCAACGCCATCTGGGGCCCTCGTAGTTGCCACGACAACACGGTGGACCTGATCAACGCCCTCAGTGATGCGGATCCCCGCTTCACCATGAGGTTTGAGAGAAGGAACAACACGAACGAAGGTCACACACGCTTCATCAGCCTCCGGGTCGACGGTAGAGATGTGCTGAACAAACTGAACACTCATGACAGCATGGACGGGTTTGTTATCGCTGTCAACACTGCTCGAGCTGTGGCCGGCCCCCCTTAAGTGATTTGTCAAGCTTGTGTAGGAAAGGGAGTGTGCCGGGAAGGAATCGTGTGGCCTTGGTGAGAGAGGCGGGTTGAGAGAGGTCATTCAACATGACTTGCTTAGACAGCCCTTGGTGATGCTTACAACAACGCATCATCACAAGTTGAGACGCATTTTGGAGTTGATTCACTTGTTACAATCATAGTCTACTTAGGTAGCAGCAAAACAATGCCCTGATTCACCCATTGCCCAGATCTCTTCTTCAAGCGAGAGGCAGAGCGCCAAGTCCGTGGAGTGCCTGGTTGGCCTGGCCCGTAAGGCTAACACAAAACATGCCATATAAACTCTTAGTAGACCAAAAATGATTGAGACTTTGAAGTCTTATGTTCAAGAGTAAGCCTTTTATGTCAACGGCCATGACGTAATGTGGTACCGTGCACAGGGGATAACGTAGCATCCTGAGGCATCGGAGATATGCAGGGCAAGGCATCCAGACAATGCTAGACGAGCGCTGTTAATTAATTGCACGGCCGTCTCAATTTCCCCTTGAACTGGGAAACTCTAATTGCTGGGCTAAGCCTTACAGTAAAAGCTGCCGGGTGCTAAGCCACGATTGTCGTCGTCATTGGGGCGGCCCTGATTAAGAACCGTCTTGCCCCTGATTTCGCACCGAGAAATGCGCTCAAGGCTCCAACATTTGTTATTCTCGTCTAGTTGGAAAGGTGTGACTCGATGATATTTCCAACCACCATGAAGCCGGATAAAGTCGACCAGCCAACAACGGCCGACAAAGCCCCATGCTCCCGGGCCCGGCCCCGTCCCGAAGGCCGATCACGTCGGCGACATCACAAGTCTAGAGGGGGTTGCAGACCCTGCAAAAGCCGTCGGGTAAAGGTATGCCTTTTATCCAGCTGCCCTGCATAGACGACAGACTCACAACCCGCCTTTTCAAGTGCGACGAGGTTCGGCCCGCCTGTAATAACTGCGCCAAGAGGGACGTCAGTTGCGAATATTTCGACACCTGGCGCTGTTTGACTAATCGCCCGGACGAATCACCCAAGATTCTCCCTCGCCTACATCAGGTCCGAGATGTATCTACCGCTTCACCGGCGCCTTCAACGCTGACGGACTCTTCAAGCATCCCCAGCAGCTTAATGCCCTCACAAAGACTCTTCCCCGAGGGCGTCGGAACCCCAGAAGACCGCTTGCTGGATCTTCGTCTGTTCTACCACTATCTGGAGATGACGACACGGTCAACCGACGTGCAAATTTCCTGGGCTTTCTGGATAGTGCAAGAAGCGTCACGATCACCGTCCGTCATGGAAGCTCTCCTCGGCTTTTCAGCCTTCCATCTGCGACGTCACCACAAGCGCGACGAGACTCTGCGTGACGCCTCTCACAGGTTCATGGCTCGCGCGATACAACGCCACAGAGAGCAGCTCAGGGCCGGATTTAATGACAGCAATGCTGCGAGCATTGTCGCGACCTGCGCCTTGGTGACCTTCCACTCAAGCGTGAACCATTCATTGCTAAGCTCGGATGATGGTGGCCACCGCCTGCCTGTTCACTGGTTCCGCTCATTTCACATGACGATGCAAGTGATTCGGATGGCCCGCTTCTTCAGCCCGGACTCGGACCTCTGTCGAAGACTTGCAGGGATTGACAGGCTCCAACACGAAATTATGGAGAGGGAAGGCGGTGACAAGTTCAACTTTCTCCTTGAATATATCGACCCGCTGGGCCCTTCAGACGAGGAATCCCTCCTGGCTTACAGCCAGGTCGTGGCTCTTCTCTCATCGCTCTACTGCGACCTAGAGCATACAACGCCGCTCCTCTTCTTCATCACCGTGTCCCCTCGGTATGTTGACCTTCTGGCGGCCAAGGACCCCAGAGCGTTGGCCATCCTAGGGTACTTTTTCATGCTTGTAAAAAGTACTCGACAGTTCTGGTGGGTAGATGGAGCTCCCGAGTCCGAGTTTGCTACCGTTATGGCATTATTACCCCACCGATGGAGGCCGGTGATGGATTGGGCAGTGCTGGAGTTTTCTCAGCAAAAGTGTTCGGCTTAGGGCCTTGAAATCACTCTCAGTAAGACATAGGTAGAACCCAGAATTATATTCAATAAGAGTATCTAAGTCTCAATTCTAGCTTCGTAGGACAGGATCAGGACACCACCATATTAAACCCAACCCCGAGTCTAACCCATTTCAGCCCTGCACAAACAACCTGCCCTCCAGTGGTAACCTCCTGGATAACCCGTCTGTTCTATCATGAAGTGTTGAATGAACGAACCGTGGCCACGCCTTAACCCAGTACCTTGTTGATTTCATCCTTACAAGCCCCAATTGTTATTGTCTGGAATTGTGACAAGAAGGCATCAGCCACTTTATTGTCTTCAAAGACGAGTCTGCGAGAGACCGTCAGCCACAACAGCAGGAGACACAGTTATTAATACATGACGGCAGTAAGATCCAATACCGCAAAACGCTATAACGTAGTGAAAATGTAATATGTTCTTTGTTAGAGTAGAAGCCTGGGCCTCGATGGGATAACTGAGCTAGCGGATAGTAGTGAAAATGGTTTGGGGGGACAGGTTGTTGAGCCAAGTTTGACGAAGGCGACTGAGCAATCAGATGGGGGGAATGTGTCGTTCACCCCGAGAGAGCTCTCGTTCGCAGCGTGGAGTTCGATGGATGACAGGCATGCACCAGCAGGGTTCATTCAGGAAACCGCTGCAGTCCAAGAATCGGTAGGGTTATCTAGTTGATACCTCGATAGCCTAGGGTAGGGGTAATTCGTCATGCAGTAGTGTTAGAGGGGTTGCATGCAGGGTGCTTAGTATCTATTAGTTATGTTTAATCAAGAACGATAATATCCTTTGAAGTAGCATTAAACCGAACGAAAAGGTAGCAGTACGGAACCTCGTACTGCTGGGGTCGCATGAAGACCAAACTCATGCGCAGGATACAAGGGTAGTGGTTGCTTTTTGGATGCTCAAGGCACCAGCCAAAAACCTGCAGCCATCACCCTCATTACCTCGCCTGCAGCAGAGCTGAAAACAAGACCTTATCATTGCGGTCGCCAAGAACTAAGCCTTGTCCCGCCCTGTTTTCAAAAACCTGTTTTCTGGTAGCACGGCATGGAACCGAGTCAGCATGGGCTTCTAGAACTGCAAGCCCAGCCAATCGAAAGTCGGACTTTTGGCAGAAGCCGCCTTACCCGGGCGTTGGGCCATGCACTGTGATTTTCAACCTGCAGTGTAACAGCCAAGTGAGGCCTTACAAGGCCTGGTTATCTTGGTGTCTTGGTCCCCAAGACCCAACATGGACCCTCGATTTCCCCAGACTTCTATTAAAGGCTCCATAACCGAGACCATACCCAAATAAATCATGGTGGTGACCCTCCCCCGCAAGAACCTTATCTCTGCCCCTTGATGCAGTGCTTCTGGACTCAATAGCCAAGACTAACCCGCAGCGAGTGATAACCAGGCTGTTCGCCCAGCCCTGACAACAAGTGTGACATGACCCTCCCCCGCAAGGCCAGCTGGAGTTGGGCGATAACGCGCCGTAGAAAATGCAGACGATCCCCCGCACAGCCCGCCCAGAGACTCACTCTGCCTCGATGCCGCTGCCTCGTGGCGTGTTTCAGGCGCCTTGCGTTATCATTCTGCCATGAAAGGCTTTCTTTCTTTCAGCAGAGGCATTATAATCTCGGGCCCCTCCTTTTGATGGCCACGACCTCGTGAGTCGAAACTCAAACAATGGCTGGACTCCAAAACAACTCCTATGCTGCCGTGTCAATCACCTGGGGAGCGGCCCTCATCGCGGTGATCCTGAGGATCTACGCGCGGCGACTAACGAAGCAGGCCTGGTGGTTTGACGATTACTTTTGCATCTCTGCATTTGTGAGTGTGGTTGTATTGTCGGTGGAGCTTTCACTTAGAGTCTTTAGGTCTTTGGCAGCGCGTACAACAGTATCATCGTCGTTTGTAAGGCACCCGACAGCTGATGCTGATCGCCAGTATTGACCCATTTAGGGACTGTCGACTGGTATCTCGGCCAGGAACTCGATCCCACCCTCTCCGACCAGCAGAGAGAGCACATCCTCCTGTACAACAGGCTCCTCATGCTGTGCACAGAATACTGCTACGCCTTCTCCATCGCGTCATCCAAGTTCACCATCCTGAGCCTCTACTGGCGCCTCTTCAAGCACTCCTCCATCAGGCTGCCAATCCAGATCATGCTGACGGCCTCTCTTGCCTGGATCCTCCTCCGAATATTCATGGTCTCGCTGCAGTGCATCCCGCTCAAGTACTTTTGGGACAAATCGATCGATGGGCGCTGCGGAATTGACGAGTCGCAGTTCTTCTTTGGGACCGTGTTGACCCATTTTGTCATGGACATCATCATCCTGATCTTGCCAGTTGTTGAGGTTGGGAAACTGCATCTGCGACTGGGGAAGAAGCTGGCCGTTATCTGCCTCTTCCTGATCGGCTCTATGTAGGCTATTCCGCCTATCACTTGATGTGCAATCAGCTGACCATGCAGTGTCTGTCTTGCCTCGATATTCGTCCTCATCGAGTCGATCACGTATGACGAAAAGACTACACAAATGCCTCGCGACGTTGCCCTCAACTTCATCTGGGGAGACGTCGAGGTCAACGTCGCCATCGTCTCTTGTAAACCAACACTCCCCACCTCAACCTCCTGTTATATAGCTAACCCAACCCAGCTTGCTTCCCTCTGCTCCGTCCCGTCTTCAGCCTCATCCTCCCGAAGTCCTTCCTCAGCTCCTACGGCAGCCGTCACCCCACCAGCCGAGCCACGCGCAGCCACCACATGAAGCTGGCCACGATCCACACGATACGGACGAACAAGGAGAAGGGAATCGACGAGTCGAGCTCAACGCATCAGCTGGGGGATCCGGAGCAGGGGTATGGGGCTGAGCCGATCCAGACGGTTATATCTAGTCACCTGCGCAGCTCTCGGAGCTCTAGTAGTGGAGAGGGGGACATGGAGGGGATGCATGTGAGGAATGATATGGTGGTGGAGGTAGAGCCTGCGTGTCACATGAGAGGATGATGCCTTGAGTTCTTGAGATTCTACGAATATCATCTGCTTTGTTCTTAGGTTGAGTACAACCCTTATTCAGTGAACCTCACATCTATTTGAAGGAATTGCCTCCCAAGCCCATTTTGTTCCCGGTCTTCTAGACACGACGTGCAGTCAAAAGGCCGCATGTTTGTTTCCGGCATCGAACTGTATCATGGCAACTCAGCATTGGGTTTTGATGTTGCCGTGTGTCTCTCTATGTGTTTTTTGATCATGTGTCTAACAAGTGCGTCATTGAAAAAGTAGAAGAGTATCATGGCAAACCCATACGATGTAGTAAACACGGCAAGTAATGCAAATGGAAATATGCCTGGCGACGTAAAACTAACAAGAGCCATGCCAGTTGCTTAGCCGGACTCCCCAAGAGTTCCTATGTTGAGACATTTAAAATCATCTTTTACATAGAGCTGCCTTGATCTTTCTGAAGCACACGAACTTTGGGTATGGAACGGGGTGAAACAACTCTTCAATATAGTGTTTATTATTGTCCGCAATGATGACAAGAAGCCATCAGCCACAACAGCCAAAAACACAGTCATTAATAATGACGGTATCAAAACCCAATAACGTATGTATAGTGTTTATAATTGGTTTGGGGGTAGGAGCAGCTTGTGGGATTTAACCAGACTGCTACCTGCTATGTAGAGGATGGGTATTTACCTGAGTCACGATGACCCGTTGTTGCAATAATATTATTACTCTCCAGCTCAAGTCCCTTGACTCCATTAGAGCTCCTCCCGCAAGGCGTTGGCGCACTCCTCAATCATCTTCTGCGCACCAGCCTCCAAGATGTACTTTTCTGCGTTGGTCACAGTCCGGTCAATAGCCTTGACGTCGTCCAATTCTCCAATATCCTCCTCAACCCGCTGTCCAAGCATCTTCCACTTCCACACTCCATCCTCTTCAACATAGTCGGGAAGTCCGTCGCCGACGTTGAACCTCCAGTACTTCTTGCCCATCGGCCTGGGAGCAAAGGCGTTGATGAGCGAGCGGAAGAGAATGTTTGTGATGTCGCTGTTGGTGGCGATGCCGGCGATGCTCTCGGCGAAGCCTGCCACGTTGCGCACGTCGCCGACTGATTTGGGTGCTGGGATGCCGGTTCCGATGCTGAGGAAGCAGTTTGTTGAGCGAGCAGGGCCAAAGACACTGAGGATCTCGTTCCACAACCTAGAGATGTGAGACTCTAGCTATATCTACACAAGGGAGTGAGGGACTCACCATCCAAGGGGGTTATTGGCTTGGAGCCCACCATCAAGGAACTCGTGGCCGTCGACCTTCAGGGGAGCGAAATACATGGGAGCGGCAGAAGTTGCGCGAGCCGCCTCCCACAGCTTGATTCCTGGAAGAGCCGACTTTTCCAGAGGGTTCTCGTATGAACGGAACACCATGGGTGCTTGGTTGTTTGCGCTGTCTCTCTTGGTGGCCATGACGAAGCTATCATTATCATACCTTGTCAGCGCGCTACCAAAAAAAAACAAGGAAGGGAAGTTTTTAGCCACTTACACCTTGCAAGTCTTTGCAGACTCCTCATCAAGGAGAAGCACTTCGTCAGGGTTTCGACCGAGCTGCTCCCGCACAAGATCCTTGATGCACCCTTCCAGAGCGCTGGCGTCCCACTTGGAGCCGGTGGCTATCAGACTGGCCTTTGTCCACCGCTTGGAAGAGAAGACAATGTTCATGAACTTTCGGTAGCTATCAAGGCAGTCTTTGACTGACATTTGCAGACGTCCAAGCATGATGGCGATGAAGCTGGCGACGACGTTAGCCTTGGTTCAACGGAAGAGTAGAATAGAAACAACATACCCTCCCGTGCTGGTACCACCGATCAGGTCAAACACCTCGCATGGCTTCTTGCCTGGAGCAAGCTTCTTCATGACGGCATCGAGATGCATCAGGGCCGCAACGCCACGAACACCGCCACCATCTGTACAAATTAGCGGCAGTAATGGCACGGACACCATCTTTGCGTCTTACCTAGGGACAAAACACGCAGGGGCTTATCACCGGCCGACGTCAACATCTCAGCACGGAACAGAAGCTCCTTGGGAGGCGTAGATATTTGCATCGAGTCCGGGAGGATGCTGCTGTTGACCTCCTGGAAGACCTCCTGGATGCTGAGGACCGTCTCCTTTGTCTGGCCAAACTCGAGGGGATCTCGAGCAACCGGCGCCGCAATGTCGAGGACCAGATAACCCGTTCGGGCTTTAATTTTCCAACCCGCGAAACGGGCACATAGACGAACTGCAATGCAATTGCCATCCTTTACAAAAGTCAGTCATCAACTCAATCCAAGCAGTGGAGAGAAAGATGAAAACTCACCTCGAGAAGTCGGAAAATGTCATGATCCTTGGTAAACTCGACACCCTCCTCCTAAGGACGGTTAGTTCTGTCTCTCGATTCATATAAAAAGAAAAATCATCTAGTAACGTACCCAGCCATACTTCTTGCTTAGGAAGCGATTCTTGTGACTGTCCCAAACAAGCTTGATGCCGTCCTTGATTCTAGGCTGCTTCGAGTACTTATTTTTGAGGACGGCAATTTCGAACCAAGTCCAGTTGCCGGCAAGCTCATCATCGCATTCACCTTGATCGCGGGACTCGGCTACTAGCCTGAGGCTGTGGATTCGCTCGATGGTGTGTGCATCGAGGGGCTGGCCGACAATTAACAGGAGCTGAGAGAGGTCTGGTTAGGCTGGCATACCTGTGTATGGAACCAGATGGCATCTTCGATCTCGGGACCAGTACCCTCAAGTTCCTTCTTCTTGTAGCAGGGGACGGCGTAGGTTCCCGCAGGAAACTCAACAGTGGTGTCGCCGGGGAGAACGGGGAGTTCTTCCAACTCAGAGGCGGTAAGCATGATGAATGGTGGAGGTGTAGATGTGGAAAAAGATGAGGGTGGGCTGTGAGGATTTGAGGAAAGCTAGACTGGGCTCAATCCAAGATTATATATAGTCTCGTTCTTGTCTAGAAAGGGTCATCGTCCGATTATCTCACTCTTGGCAGCTCTAGACTTTCTCTTCAGCATTCCTATCTGCAACATGGCTGCTGCCCATGGCTGGCTGGACACGAGAACCCTTCCTTTTCCTAGCAGTTCGATCCGCCACTAAGCAACGGCCCGCACCCGTCTTGCCGTTTTGCCAGGTCTAGACGGTTCGCGGGGGGGCGCTGCTGTGGACCTTGATCCGGCACTAACGAAGACGCTATTGCTTTGCGGCTGGCTATCGATCCTTTTTGAGACCATTTGATGCACCTTCAGGTCTAGACTACTGCTCAATCAGGACATGTGTGGCTTCTTGGCCGAGTCAAAGCTCAGCTCAGACAATGCCACAATAGCTCGCTTCCGATTGCGGGCATTTTTCCCTTGAAGGTTGGGAAAAGTGAATTAGTGTCGCACTGTGCGTGGTAAGAGGACCAAGGGCCAGGTAAACGATAATGAGCAGCAGCAGTGTAAGCATACGGCTAGATTACTAACGCAGTTGTTTCCTGAGACCGTGAAGATCATGCCCACCCTGCGATAAAATTGGTTTATCCTTTAGTTAGTCCCGGATAACCTCAAACACAGTCTTGCCAAGGCCTCCCTTCCCCTCATAAGTTAACTCACATGCCTCCCGCACCTTTTTGATATCCCTCATGTCCACCCTCGCACCCACCACTGGCAATAGCTTGCCTTCTTCAATATACCCCGTAAGTGTATCTAGGTCCTCCGCGTTTGGATCAAGGAACCAGTACATATATGTGACGCCCCAGCGACGTGCTCGTAGTTTACGCAGCGTATCGCCCGCGTCGAGGTACATGCGCCCGAATAACGGGATGCGAGGGTTGTCAGGTCGTTGCATGACAGACGACCCCTGGAGGGTTGCGGCGGATGGTTTCGTGGAAATGGATACAATCATGCTTGTGGAGGGAACCATCAGGGAGAGGAACTGCATAGCTTGGCCAGTTGTGTCAAATAGAAAGTCGACGGAGCCTTGGGAGATGATCTCAGTGGGATCATGTTTTGTGTAATCAATCACTGCCACCGGACCAGGTTAGCAGAGTGAAATCGAGGATCATTGGCACGCACCCTGATCTACGACGCCTTTGCCGAGAAGCTCTTCGACTTTTGGAATCTTGGACGTTGAAACCGTAGTTATGACTTTGCCGGCGCGGAAAATGTTCTTGGCAAGTTGGCACGCAAATGTTCCCGTCCCGCTCACTGAACAGAATCATTATCAGTACTTATTAATAAAGGGATGATACAACCTACAACCGGCGGGTATGAACACTGTCTTTCCTTCTAGTGAGCCATTATACTTCCTAAGTACCTGCAGCGCCGTGACGCCGGCGAGCGGCAACGATGCAGCATCACTGAAGGAGAGATTCTTGGGCTTGAGAGAAACGTAGCGCTCTGCACATTTGGCATACTCGCTCCATGAACCTGTCAAAATATGTCAGTTCTCATTTATCATCATCTTGTTCATCATCGCCACGAGCCAATCCCCAATGGCACTCAGCGTTACCTCGGCTGACTTCCGGCAAGCGTGTGTAAACCTCATCGCCAACTTTCAAGCCTTTCACATCTTCCCCTATATCCACAACTACACCCGAGGCATCATATCCAATCTGATATGGAAACCTTGCAATGGTCGCATTAGCTTAAACTTTTACATTCGGTGGGTTATAAACAGTTATCAATCTACTCACTTTTCCTCTACTGCCAACTTAAACACGCCGGCAGCCTTCTTCACGTCCACAGGATTAATGCTCGCTGCGTGAACTCGTATAACCACGTCCGTCTTCTCCGTGACCGTAGGTCGAGGCACACTAGAGAGCTCATACCGAGATGGGTCAGTGTAAGTCGGCGCTGTGATGGCAAGCATTTCCATTGCCATTGTTGCGGCTTTTCAGCAGTTGAAGGGGGGTGGAAAGCTAATGAATTTGGTAAACAATGAGGGAAAGAAACTTGGCTTCGAGAGGTCAAGGTTAACATAAATATGCTAAGTTAAATGTCCGGTTTGCCCTCATTGTCACCATGGCTTGAGATCAGCGGGTGTGGGGCAGCAATGGGTCGTCGCATTGAGTAAACTCCGCTTGCGGAGTTCAGGACCATTCCTAGACGGAATTCATTTTCGTAGAAGATGTGCCTAGATTGGTGGCCACGGACTTCAGTTTTCCTGCAATGCCGGTGCGTCGGTTCAACGCCACGTCCGTCGGGGGTTCTCTGTCCCCAGGGAGCTAGCCAGATCAGTGATGCTGCGACCAAAAGAGTTAAGCCACACCGGTCGGCGTAACGGGTTGAATTAGACATTTTCACTACAGTGGCAAAAGTTAATATCCATTTCAACCTCGGCACAAATTGAATATAATTTAAAGGTTCTGCATTGGTATGGAATGTTCCTGAAAGTGAAGTTGGAGTCCGACGGAGGCGGGTCTACTCTAGCCGACGGAGTCCAGCCACCACCAGCTATCGGGCCTTGCTCTCATGCTATCTCTATCTTTATTGTAATGTCCAGCCGAGTATCAGCCATTGTTGCCATGCCGACATTGTCAGTAACGGAATACGGGATTTATGATTTGGAATCCGCCGACGGGGAGAAATTTGGCAACGCATCTCACCCAAACAGATGGCGAGACGGGGATGACAATTTCAATTAACGGCAATTGTATATTGGCTGGCGGAGACAGATGAGAACAAATTCCCGGTTACATGTCCGCTCTTAAAATTATATAAATAGTGCATCCTATCGAGGGCGCTGAAGTTGTTACGGCAGTTTCATGCAACCTACCTCAGATCTTTACGACTCTTTCGCCACATTTACTACATTTTTAAGAAACAAAACACCCTGCATATTGTAGTTGGGATGATAAACCTAAAAGCTACATCACGTCATGCCTGCCCCTATGTGTTCAAGACCTCCCTCAAGGCATTGCTGAAAATCCTGCTATTTGCTCTGTTAGTGGGTTTGTGAAGACCCCATGATGCATGATACATACAATGCAGATTCGCAGCACAACTTGTGAGATCCCATCTAACACTCGTCGACCGAGCAGAGGTAATGGATCGAGCCCGAACAAGCAAAGTTCCACCCGTTGCAGTACGAGGCGGGACCGTTTCTCCCCTCACAATGACCAATGATTTTGTTCCGATTTCCCGCCCTGTAGATGTTCCTGCCGCTGCCGTTGGGCACGAACTCGTAGATTATGCCGCCGTCACAGGGGTTGCACGGGCTGCGCCCATACCATACTCCGTCCTTGCGCTCCATGGAGAGGTTGCAGCCCTTGCAGCCGTCGTCGCCGACGCGCTTGATGGTACCATAGGACCACGATCCCGGGACAGAGGGATGGAAGCCAGTATCGCAGGTGCCCTTGATGAGCTCGAACTTTACCGCTCCACCTAGAGAAGGCAGGAGGGCCACAAGCAATGGAAGAGGTCGCATTATGGGCACGAGAATGGAGGACCGAAGAAAGGATACGTCTAGAGAATGCAGAAGCTCGGGGAACTGAGCCAGAAGGTGGGTAGAGGAAAGACCTGAGGTAGTGTGGTGCTGCTCTGGGACAGGAGCCAGAAGATCGAGCAAAATGCTGGTCTTATATCCTCTTGATTCTCGTTAACTGAACCTAAATTTGCTCTGAGGCTTGGCGAGAGGAGTTCTGATTCTCCAAAGGATGCATATACATGCTGCTGATTTCGAAAGAGGAAGTTGAAGAAGACACACCTGCGTGCTACTCGGGCAGGGTGATGGACTCTTCACGATACGCGGACTCTCATGTAACAGTACACTCGTTGTGAAGTTTCAAACCCTCATGTCACAGGCCAATAATGATGGACCCCTCCTCTGTGCAAGCAATCTTCAGGCCATATCAATCTCCACACTTCCACCTTGGCATTCCCCGGATATGGATCTGAATGATAAGGTGGTCCTGTGGTGGAACTCACTCGTAAAACCACCACAGATTTACTTGCCACGAGGCCCTGCGTTGCATATCTGTCGCCAAGATATATCACAAGGTCCAGCCAAGGCTCTTGCATGCCCCCTTCATCTCCAGGCATCCATTGATGCTGGGTTCTCATACGAGGAAGTTGGTGTTCCGAAGGATTCGCCTAACTCACAGGAGGATCAAAAGGCAACCCCAGTCTCGGCCCCAGGTCCCAGTCCCACTCGCCTTTAATCGCAGGGACTGCACGTTTCCTTGAAGCGGAAGGTTCCATTAAATACTTAGCCGACGGGCCGTCGCGCAGGGTGCAGATCAGTCGATGAACCGGTACCGCAGACTCGATTGGGCGCTTTACGCTGGACACATTCGGCAGCGATTTAATAGAAGCGATCAAATAAGTACACGGCCATGCTGGCGCCAAGAGAGGCTGGGTTGGCCTCCAGGTTGAGCGGCCAAGTCGCCATGAGGTCGTCGCAGCTGGAGACGAGCCGTATCCCACCTCCGTTCCGAACTTCCGACATTAGGCTTCTGGTCAAGCTTGGTTCTCCAAGATTAACGCAGGACATAAGGCCATCGTCACTTGTAATTAGAGATTTGGAAGGCCACACAGCGAAGGCACGTGCGAGAACGCAGGAGCGTGATAAACTCAATGATATTGGATGGCCTGCGCCAACAAGGGCTCCCGTAATGGTCTATAGTTAGATCACATGGCTTAAAGAATCCCTGTATTTGTTATTTCCTCTCCCTGACCTAGTCGTTCAACTGTGACCCATACTTCGTACAACGAATCCCCAAGAAACTCAACATGCTCAAATCGGGGTTGGATTGTATCCCCATCTTGAGTAACATATGAATAATTCTCCCGGCCAAGGTAGTTTCTCACATCGAACTCCGTACCCGAGTTATCATAATAAAATTCCATCAGTAGTGGTTCGAGATAATCAGCCGATAATATTTCTGAGTAGAGTTCTTCGACATTGTCTCCTTGCCAATATCTTAGCTTGTTTTTGAGAATAGGCCCCGTTGGAATGATACGATCCCACAGGACACTTTCTCGTTCCTGAGCTCTGAATAGAAGCCCGACAAGTAGAAGATGGGAACACACTTCTCCATCTTGAGGCCCTTGGAGGAATACTGCAGCATGGATAAAAATAGTATTCCAGCTCGAGAGGTTGATGCTTAGAATCTCCTTGTGTGGCGATATACGACGAGGCCCAAACTCATATTTCTGCGTCATTTCAGGTTGGGTTATCTTCCCTAATCGTAATTGGAGAATTCTTTCACGACCATGCGTATTTCCAACAACGTCATGATGTCGAAGAGTGATCGACTTTGGCTCAAATTTTGCAAGATCTACCTTCACTACACTACTCAATTAGCGCTTACACTTTGGTTGTTTGATCTTTCATCACATACTGCCCGATAGCTTCAACGGCTTTTCATAGTGAAAGTTCAGTGGCTTGTGAGTCTCCACGATTTCCACCACCTCAGGCTCGGCTTCAGGTCTGATCATCATCAAACCCGTGGATCGATGGCGGTAGTAGCCGTTGGTGTGATCCAAAACAATGACAGGCCGTGCAAAAGATCCCGTGCCCTCGTCGATGCGGCAATCTAGGACTCCCAATGTCACGAATTCTTCAACGCCATGAGGCTCCCCTTTTGAGATAACCTTCTGGGCATGAAGTGTGAGCCTGACACCATCTTGGACAAGGCCAATGTCCGTTCGGGCTGTCCATCGATGGAGTTTGGAGCCAATGTCGAATGAAGACGGCTGCGATGCAAAGATGTGACCCGATTCCCTGTGGAGTAAAATCGAATGATCTTTCGATGTGGACTGCTTCAAAATCTCTTCCTGGAGCCTTAGAAACGCCTTGCGTCCCTCGCCGTATAGTAGTGGCATGTTCACCTGAAACAGCCCCAACAAACAGTACGCCATGTCCTCTGTTCTCGTCGTGGTTCGTCCAGCAGCCCAAGTCATTCTCTGGCCGATGGGATACGTCTCAAGCGGTGTCTGCTGTCCAAATTTCAACACGTGCGGGTCTATGCGAGTGATTTCGGAGATTGGCTTTGCCAACTGGTCACGGCGACCAAGGAACTCCCAGGAAGAGGTGAAGAATCGAACGTCGCTCGGCGCGATCAGCTCTTGAAGAGTCCATCCTCGAGTGAACCAACGGCTGAGCCCAAGAAGTGTCGCATCGGGGATAAATATGTCCTCAAGATATGCGTAGCAAACTCTGGAGCGTTTATACCATGCGTACATGGAATTGATGGCCTCTGAAAGTTCTGCACTGCTACTCTTATCGATGCAACAGGTATCGATCCAGATGTAGGTGTAGCCGTCTGATGCCGCCTGTGCAGCAGCACCTAGGACCTTTGAAGCACCGCGCCTCTCTCGCCAATTATGGACAGGCCCAGATTCGAGGTCTTGGAAGAGAACCTCATCGTCTCCCCAGGTGTGTGACAAGATGGCATACCCTGGAGTTGTCTTGCCGATAAACGTCTCAAGTTGGAGATTCCGTGTGTGGAGGAGCCGCATCTTAGTTCAGAAGGGGAAGACGGGCAAAGGGATTCCGATACAGCTCCAGAGAGACGAGGCCAGTGACTCGAAGCTGTTTATGCCACAGGGCGAGATAAAATAGGGTAAGGCCAGGTTGAGATGCCAAGTGGAGGTGGGAGTGGGGACACTGGGTTGCGTCCAAAGACTTCAGGCTAATTTTCTGCTTATGTCAGCTAAATTAATCACATTATTATTCACTCCAAGTCCCATAGTAGTAGAAAAAAGTAATTATAGGTAATAAAACATGTATTTAAAAACGCAGTTTTTAAATAGAGCTATTGGAATTATATAATAAAACAATAGGGTAACTAGTGTTCCTACCTTGCCTTTCCAATGGTTTCTCGCGCTTCTCAACGGACTTGGTCCGGCCCGCCCCCAGGGAATGTACTGTATCGAAGAAACACTGGTACGATTCTGGCGGGGCGTCGGCAGAACTCGGTAGGGATGGGTCGGTAGGTCGATGCCACAACGGGTAGTAGAGCAATTCTTGTACCAAATTCGAAAGTAGGCACAAATCCTTTTCGTTAGGTGGGGGGGACCTGCAAGCCGCTTCATTTTCAAAGCCATATGAACCAACAAGTCGGACGTGAGGAGTGCATGGTTTATCCCCGAAGGTGGAATAGTTGCCAGAGATTCGCGCGCGCAGGCCGTCTCGCGTCGCATCCACCCAGTTGCGAAGGGAAATTTCGATTTGCATACGCTCCGAGCCATGTGTCTGTGCAACGATACCGATTGGCAGTTGAAATTGAGCCACGGAGCCCTGGTGTGGTGAACATACATCCAAGAGCAACTGGACATTGAGATCAAAGATTGTGTCCACAAATGCATCTAGTGTGTCTAAGAAAGCCTGTGCTGCCAAACTTGAGCCAGTGACTTTGGCGAGACAATTTCGTGTGAGTAGTAAGAACCACCCCAGAGTGCCGGGAAGGTTGCGACATGGATCACTGTGACCACCGGGAAGTAGAATCAATGGCCCGGTTTCGGGGACTGAAATCTTGTTGAGGAGGAGACGCAGAAGGCGACATTGGGCATCCACGATCAGATCTGGCTGTGCCCACTCTGGAGCGGAATGCGACCACCCCAGCCAGTCTTGGCCGCGAAACGAATGCAAAAGGAAGCCTGGCAGAACCGACGGGTCGTTTTCTTCTGTGGATAGTTGCTCAGATACATAGGAAAGAAACCCAAAGCTACTCGCCTGCAACAAGAACTTGAATTGTCGGATGGAGTAAACAGGACCCTTTCCTGGAATCGGATCAAGTACAGCCACGCTAGGATGGTGCCAAAATCCGGCTGTCGCTTGTAAGTAGTACTGTATCACACTAGGACCGAGGAAGCTGCGCCTGTGTGCAAGCTCTTGTAGCCGGGAATTGAGTAGGGAGGCGAGGAAACGCCTTGCGTTTTTGGGTGGATAGCACAGTTCCAATATGCTTGCTCGGTAAAGCTTGGTGAAAGCAACATCATAGCTCATCCCATGCTTTTGCCAAATGGCTTGCCCACGGTCGGTGTCGGTGAGAAAGTCTTGGGCGGATCGATGGATATACCGAACACCCAAGTGAAGAGCAGGATAAACAAACGACCGATAGTGAGTAGTCTGAAATACCTCCAGCAGACCAGCACTTCTAATTTGAATCATCTTGGCCGTTGCTTGGCACTTTTCTTTCACTGTCTCAAATTGGTAATGGCGATGATGTATCAGATGATCGTCCAGGATCTCATCATCCATCGCGGCCATCAGTTGGAAAACGGTAAGGTTGACCCCGAACCTCGGCTTGTCCTTCCAACCCGCGAAGACAAGAAGACTAAGACAAAACAGCATCGCAGACGATTTTTGATAGATTTCGTGATCTTCGTTTTGCCTGAGCCACATGTCGAGATACAAGCCCTCGAGGTCGCGTGGGATGGAACCGAGACGTTGCCATAGTTCCTCGCGAGAATCGTCGTTTTGAATGCCTCTGGATAAAGAGTTGCTCACGAGGACGGCCCAGAGAAAAACACCTTGAGATGCCGACACAATCTCCGCGACTAACTTTCTGATGAATTCAGCGTCAAGGCGTGAGCGTGAGTAGGCCAATGCTTGGTTCAAGACCTGACTAGCATATTTCTGGAGGTCCTTCCGAGTCAAGTCATGCATTCTTAGTTGGGGATAATCGCGCAGGCGAGTTTCCAAAAAATGCTCTCGTCTACTCGATACGCAGAGTTTGAGACGTTGGCACCCTCGAAAAAGCGTGCCGAACAACGAAGTGAGGTTCTCAACACCGTCTTTCGGCCAGACCTCATCAAGGCCATCAATGAAGAGGCAAAATGCCGCTGAAGCCTGCTGTAGATAGTCGATGAGCAAGTCTTGAAGCTCAACTTGGTCCCAGTCAAACGGTGAAGATTTCAAGGATAACTCCTGTCGTGTCTCTAGATATGAAAATGCTTGGTCTTTGTCTTGGACAAAGATTTGATGGATGACCGAGCAGAGGAAGCCCTTTATGCTCTGTTGAAGCTCGGTACCTGGTTTCCAGAAGAAATGAGAGAGTATGCGAACGTTTTCTTGCCATTCTCGCAAGAGCAGCTTCGTCTGGTTTTGAGACAAGATGAACTTCATGAGGGTGCTTTTCCCTGATGCCGGTTTGCCGCTGATCCAGTACACCGGTTGGGATGACTGAAGCCACTCAACCAAACTATCCCAGGTTGGAGAATTGGAGAAATTGCCATCCTCGCCGTCAGGGTTTACGTCGTCGTCGTGCCTGGGGTCTTGGGGATCGAGAACCCAGAGAAAAGTCTCTGGACAAGCATGAGAGATCTGGTTCCGCCGGGCCTCCATTTCGGGGAATTTGAGACTTCCGAGCAAAAGACGATACGCCTCCTCCTGCTGACGTGAGCCTTTATCCACTTGAGCAGACCTCTCAACAATAAACTGAACGTTATCGACGGCCCTGGCTATGCCTTTTCGAACACGGTCTTCGGTGTGGAATAATTCAGTAGTGATGTGAGCCTTTGTCGACCTCTCAGCGCCTATAAAACCCTTGGAGATGACTTCTCTCAGTTCATGCGATTGCTTGAGAATCAAGTTCGAAAGATTTGTTCGTCCATCTGATAGTTGGCGGACGAAGTACTTTAGGTCGCGATCTAGTTCGTCGTTGTGCAAGAGGTTGGCGTCCAAGCGCTGGCGCATACCGATGAGCAACTGGGTTTCCATTGTGGATTGGACATTTGCGAGATCCTTCTCTAAGCGGTTAAGGTCGCTTTGTTTGAATCTGCTCTTGATGGCTAGTCGGAGAGCTGATCCAATTGTTGCCTTTCCACCGGTATTATGAGATAAAACTCAAGCGATATATGCCCTTCTATAGATTGCTGCTTCTAAGACCTTTTCGCTTATTAGCTTAGCTTTAGCTTAGCTATTTATTAGCCCCTTTTAGCCCCCTATCGGCCCCTATTAGCTCTAATTACCCTTATGGCTAAGTAGAGCCTATTGGTCGCTCTCGATTTTATTTCTAGGCCCTTAAGCTCTAGGTCTTATTACCCCCTTTAATTATCACGGGCGTTATAGCATCTTAACCTAAGTTAGCCTTAGATCCCCTTTTAGGACTAGGATCTTAGTTCTTAATCTTTAATAAAAGTCCCAGAACTTAGCCGTAATTAAATCCTTTTATATCTAGAAGTAGTGCGCTCTAATATAAGGCTCTTTGCTCCTAAGATTTAATTATATTATAGGGATAAGTTATCAGAAGTAACCACTACGCTAAAAAGCATAGCGCGCCACTCTAGTTAGTGGTGCTTCCCTTATTGCCTACTATGCTGCTAATTTAATATAAGTAATCTATATAGACCTATATAATGCCTTTTCCTTTATTTACGTCTAGACCTCTGCGTAGTATTTAGACTTAACTTTGCTTATTAATTTATCCTTAAGCCTCGCCGTAGTATTTATACCTAAATATCCTAATTAAACCCTCTAATACAATTTAACCCTTATAACTTCTTACCCTTACTTTCTTATAAACTTAGCTTTACCTAATAAGAAAAGCTAAGAGTATAACTAATACTTTGCGCTTAGGCTCTAAAAGGAGTATAATAATAGAGAGTAATATTATAAATAGCGAGTTAATCTATAAAATATTTTAGCCTATAGTAAAGTAAAATTATAATAAGATATTAGAATTCTAGTTTAAGTAAGTATATTTATATTATTTCTATATTTAAATTTTTAATTAAATTAAGTCTATAGGTACTAAAGGGTAAAAGGTAAGGCTTTTATATATAACTTAGAGTCTCTAAAAGACTTTATAAGAAAGGTAGCCTATAGTATTAATAGAGAAAATATTAAGAATAAAGAATTTAATATCCCTAGATAAGAAATTATATAGAAATATTAGAATATATTTATAATAGCTTAGTAATATACTTACTTATTAAAATTAATATTATATAATTTAGCTTAGTCTATAATAAATGTAAGTATCTTAATATTAATATACTATTAGATATTAGGAAAATATTAATTTTATTACTAGTTTATTAAGGGACCTCTTATAAAAGAAATAAGTATATTAAAATATAAAAGGTATTATAGGTTTATTATAAAAAATATTATACTTAATTATACTAAATAGCTCTAGGCGGTAGATTAGATTAAGTATAAATACCTAGTAATACTTATTAATAACTAGGGTCTCTTATTAGGGAATACTTATTTCTCTTCTTAGATTAGGGAGTATATTAAGTCTACTTACTATATAGGTATTAATTAAGGCCTTTACTTTAAGGTAATACTATTACCCTTAGCTTAGTAACCTAGATATATACTAACTAGCTCTTAAGGATCTTATATTTATAGTATTTATTAATAAGGAAAGGGCGCCAAAGTTCGCTATTTAGCTAACCTAAGATGCTAAAAATATAACTAGTTCGCCTAATAAAAGGTAAGAATTATCACTTAGCTCTTAAATTCTTCTTTTTATTTATCTTTATTTTAAACTATAATATACCTTATATAAAGGTACTAAGCCCAGAGTGCTCTACTTTAATCTTATGCTTTTATTTCTAGCTAGACTTCTTATATATAAAGCTTTTAGGAATTATAAAACTATTAATAAGCTCTTTATAATTATATTACTAAAAGGTAAGATATAGGTAGTATAATAGAAGGAATATCTTCTTAAGATGCTATTCTTTAGAAGTTAATTAAGTGAGGATATTAAGATTACTAGTGCCTTTAGCTATTAACTATAATTACTTGGTCTATGAGTAAGATGTGACGGCATGGTCACAGCTGCGGGCACCTTAGCCGCTGCGCCACGGGGCAAAAGATTGGGCCATAATCGCTATTATAGCAATTACAGAAGGTGCTTCAACTACCTATGGGGCTTACAGCGCTATTACGGGGGACTAAGCCGTAATATAAGATACCTAATACTACTGAGATATTGTAATATTTAGGTAAAGGGCCTTTACCTTATAAGTATATATTATATATATATTTTTTTACTTTTTATTACTAATATACTCTTATTAATAAATTAGTTTAAATTAGAAGCTATATAAATAATTTATGCTAGATATATCGACCTAAATATATTTTTTATATATTACTTACCCTAAAATAGCATAGATAGCTAGGCGGCTTATTACAGCTAGGAGAGGTATATCTTAGTCCTTAACCTCTTCCGAGGTTTAATAATACCTTAAAATCCTAGGCTTTAATAGTGCCTTTTAGCTAAATAATAATATAACTATAATACTAGCCCTAAAATAATATATATTAACTAATAAATCCTTATGCTATGAGGCATAATTAATATAAAGTCTTAGGAGTAATATAAGAAGTTTTATATAGAGAAGTAAAAACGTATTACTAAGTAATTATAAAAGTAATAAAAGAGTTAGCTAATTAAGCATAATAATTTACTAAGATATTATAAAGTAATATTTAATTATATTTAATTCTTAATACTAGAATAAGACTACTTAATATAAAACCTTTTCTTAATTAATAAGCTATAAAGTCCTATAGGTCTTGCTATACTTTATGATCTATAGTCCGCATTCTTTAGTTTAAGTTTAACTAGGCTAAGCATATATATATAATCTATAGCACTACTACCCCTTAGTAAATCTTTTATATATCTTATAGGGTAAGGCCCTAGGTTAAGCTACCTAGACTACTAAGGGCTAAGATTATCTTTATCGCCTTCTGCTATACTTTATCTATATAGGGCTTCTATTATAGCGCCGAGTCTATAATAAGACCTAGGTATTTATATATTAGCTTTGCCGGGATCTTACCCTAGATTATTTATAGTAATTACTAGGTATCTATTCTAGTGCGAGCCTTAGTGAAATATATAAGCTAAAACCTACTAAGTAAAAAAACCAATGCATAGGTTTTCGCCCACTGCTCGGCTATCTAAAGTGCCCCTCGAAGCTTGGTGCATGTTTCCGCGGTCGTATCTCCCCATGTTAGGATCGCTACCACTAAAGATGCACTTAATAATTAATTTAAATATCTATCTAAAGGACATTTAAAGATCCCTATAATGCATCCGCTAGTTATTCCCCATAAGTAACAACTAAAGTATTATAGCTAAATAGCAGACCAGGCGGTCTAGCATAGTAGAACCCCGCTATATAACTAATCTATAACTAGAATAAGCAAGACCCACTATAATATAAATAAGCGCTCTTATATAATACTTACTCTTAATAACCTTATTTAAATAAATAAATAAGTATTATAAGCTTTTTATTAATAAGTACTTTAAATATATAAGATATACTTATTATACTTTTTTATATAATATATATAATAAGCAAGTATACTAAATAAGTAAATATATTAAAAATCTCTACCTTAAAGATAGAAATTACTATAAAAATACTATAAATTATTTAATTAATTAAAATTACTTATTATATTCTTCCTTAAATATCTTAATTACTACCTAATAAGTCCTTATATTATAACTAGGCTTATTATAGATATTATAATATTAAACTCTTACTTATATTAACCTCCCTTAATTACTACTCCGCGACGATTTAGCCACTACCTATATATTAATATTTATCTAATTAATTACTTATTTTCCTTTCTTTACTATTATTACCCCTCTTTTCTATAATTAGGTTCTTTTTACCCTCTAGCGCTAACTTAATATTTTATTTACCTCTTAAAGATCTTTATTCTTAGTAATTAATAAGGTAACCTAATATATAATTATTTTTATCCCTTTTATAAGAGACTATAAAGCCTTTAAAATTAACTCTAGGGAGTTACTTTAATGCCTTCTAATTTATCTTTTAAGATATTTAAACTAAGATCTATCCTTAAGTATAATCTTTAAGGTCCTTAAGGCCTAAGAGGTTAATAATTTAATTACCTCTTTAATTAGTATTAGTATATATAGCTATATATTAAGCTTTAAGATTATATTTTTTATATTAAGAGAAATAAGCTTAGCTTCTCTAAAAGCCCTCTTAATATTTTATTTTATTATAATAACTTAAAATATAATATAAAAAGCTAAAAAAAACTTTATTTTTAAAATATAAATTATAAAGTATTTAATTAAATATTTTATTTCTTAATTATAAATACTTTTAAATATATTAAAATACTTAATATTAAGGGGCTAAAATAAATAAGAGAAATAAAGTAATATATAAAGCTTAATAATTTTATTTTTTTTATAATATCTCTTAAATTTAATAAAATAATAACTTTTATAGCTATTAAGGATTAAGAGATAATAAATATTAATTAATTAATTAATTATATATTAATTAAAGTACTTAAGTTACTTAAGATTAATCTTATTATTAGTTTAGCTATTTTAAATTATTATAATAGCTTAATTACCTAAAAGGTTATTTTCTTAGTATTAATTAATAAGATAATATTAACTTATATTAATAATAAATAATAAGATTAATTAGCCTTTTATATTAATTACCTAAATAATTATAATTTATTCTTAGTTTCTAAGCTATATTATTTTTAGCTTTTTATATCTTTTTATACTTATAATAACTATTCTACTTATAATTATACCTATAAGAAAGCTAGTCTTATTAATATTATAAATATTATTTAATTAGATATTATACTTCGTGATTATATTTACTATAAGCTAAAACTAATTATAGATAATAATTAAATCTTTATACTTAGCTCTCTAGTAGTTATATTTATAAAAAGAATATATCTTAAGGTCTAGGTATTACTTAATAAAGTTTAAAGCCTAGTATATATTAACTAGTAATATATTATAATTAATAAATAATTAATTAGCTATTTCTTTTATATTATATAGCTAAGGGGGAAATCCTCGTAAATTTAAGTTAAGAATAAATTAAATAATAATTTATTCCTCTAGATCTAATAATTTATATAATTTTAAGATAATATCGCATTAAGATTATATACTATTAAATTAATAATATAAGGCATAGTAATTAACCTAGTAAAGCTTTATAGTTTATTATAATTTTAAATCTAAGTTATTTTAAAGGGCCTAAAGTATAAGATATAATTTAGCTTCTTTATTTAATTAAGATATATCTAGTTATAAGGAATTAATTAATTAAATAGTAATAATATTAAATAAAAGATTTTTAGTGCACTCACTTATCTAATATACTTACTTATTATATATATTAATAATTACCTTAGTTATTAATATAACTTAGTTATTAATATAACTTAGTTATATTTAATACCCTTAAGTATATTACTAGATATAATTTATACCTTATTTAAAATAATATATTATTCTCCTTTATTAATATAAACCTAATATAATTAATTTATCTCTTAGGAATATATATAATTAATATATATTAATAGCTCTTATTTAGAGGATTACTTATATTACCTTAAATAATATTAAATATAATAGCTATTTAAGTACCTCTCGCTAATAATTATTAATAAGTCTTACTTATTAATTATTTACTTATTATACCTATTTAAGCTAACCTCTAAGATAAAGAAATAAATAACGCAGATAGCTTTAATAATAAAAAAATTAAGTAACTCTAAGCTTAAATTACTACTATAAGTACTAAGATAAATAAACTTTATAAACTTATTAAGAAGATAAGTAAAATATAATAAATATAAAATATATAGTATATAAATAATATTTAAAATATTAATAAAATAATAATTATTACTATAAGAAATAAAAATATAAGAGAAATCTTAAAGCTAGACCTATTAAAGAAATTTAATAAAACTACTTATAAGCTACTTATATTTCTTATATAATTATATATTTTTATAACTTATTATTTAATATAATTTAACCTAATATTTAATAAGGTTTAATATGCTATAGGGCGATTTATTAAATATATTATAGCTTAGTTTAAACTTATTATAAAGAAATACCTTATTACCTTTTTTATTAAATTCTTACCTAGGATTACTAATCTTTATTTAAGCTTTAAGACCTTTAAGGCTATATTTTAATAAGTATTTAAAATAATTAATAAAAAAGTATAAATTAAAAAAGAGATTAAGGTACTTAGATAAACTTACTTAGCCTTTAAATATAAAATAAAATATCTTTAATTTACCTTAAAGCTTAATTAGAATTAAAAACCCTTAATATTATTTTTCTTTAATAATCTTAAAAAGAAAATTTAAGTAAAATTATATAAAGAAAATTAACCTAATAACTTAGTTAATTATATTAATAAAGTAATTAAAGATAATAATTAATAATTCTTATAAAAGAAGCTATAAAACTCTAAGTTTAGTAATAATAAAATTAATAACCTATGATTTAATATTAACTAAGGAAAAAAAAAAATAATAATACCTCTTATAGCATTAAAGCTAACCTTATAGTACTTAGAGCTATATAAAAAGGTAAATAAGACTATTATAGCCTTAAATATTATTATTACTATAAGATAAATTATATTAAGAAGGTTTATTATAAGAAATAGCGAGATATTAAAAAAAGATATTATTAACTTAATTAATAGTAATCCCTCTTAGAAGATAAGAAATATACTAATATAGCTTATTAAGCCTAATAAGAAGATAAAAAACCCTAAACTATAATTTAATTAATTAAACTTATTATAATATTATAAAGTAAATATAATATACCTAGAAGAAGCTAAGATAAATATAAATAAGAACTAAATAAGGGAATAGCTTATAGCTAGGTAAGATATATTAAATAGTAATTAAAGGAAACCTAGAATATATAATAGTAATTACTCTTAGAACTAATAAACTAAATAAACCTAATACTAAATATAATAAATAATAAAAAAGTTATTATTATAATTATTAAGAAACTTAAGTAAAAAAAAGTAATAATATTATTAAAATAAAAATAATAATTACCCCTAATACTAATAAAATAAATAAACTTTAAAGAAGCTATAATAAAAGGATTTAATTATAAAAACTAAGTTATAAGATATAATATAATATTACTATATATATCTTTTATTATATATTATAAGGATTATTAATAAGATAACCCTATATAATATAATTATAACCTATGCCTATAATATTAATTTAAAGTATTATAAAAATCTAATAAAACCTATAAATAATAGAAATAGGTATATAATAATAGAAAACCTTAATATATAAATTAACTTATAAAAGTAAATAGCGCTAATATTAATTAAATTAAGTTTAAATATAAGGTAAAGAAACTATAGATAGAGCTATATAAAGTATATATTTAATAATAAAAAGTAAGGAAAAGTAATAAGGAATTATAAAAAAAGAAAACTACTTCTATTTATATAATAAAAGTAATAATTAATATTAAAATAACCTATAAGAGAGATATATCTAGACCGCATAGAAATATATAGATATAATATATATATAAGAAATCTATATCTAAGCCTATTATAAGGAGCTAATTAAAAACTTATAATACTAAGAAGTATTATTTAACTTAGAAGATAATATATAAATATACCTAATATATAAAGAATACCTTAGTATTTTATAGATATCTTATTAATATTATTAATATAAAGAATATAAAAAAAAAAGTAAAAATAAAATTATTTTTTTCTTATATTATTAACTTTATTAAATAATAAACCCTATATATAATATAAGATAAAAGACTACTAAGTATTTTATTAATATAATATTATTAATATCATATATATATAATACCATAAAGACCTATATTAAGCTATTTAAAAATATAAATAAACTATTTATAAAATAAAAAACTAATAAAAATAAATTAATTAAGAAAAAATATTAAAAAAATAAGAATTAATAACCTAGTTAAAAGATAAAAAAGACCTAAGAAAAGAATAAAAATAAAAGTACTAAGATTAGCTATATAGCTAAGATAATATATATAATTATAAAATATATAATAATAATAAATATAAGTATAATTATATTAGCTATATATTATTAAAAAACTAAGAAGCCTACTTATAAAAGGGCTATAGGTAAAAGAATAACTTATAATGCTATAAAGGGCTACTATATATTACTAAAAGAGGATTAATATAAAAATATTTTAAAATATTAATATAAATTAAAGAAAAATAGCTATATACTTTAGTAAATAATAGAGCTAAGTAAAATCTTTTTAACCTAAGGATAATAAATAGGCTTAAGCTATTATAGAGGTATAAGGTAAAGTCTTATATAATAATTAACCTTAAAGAGAAGTAATTTAATTATAATAATAAAGTTATTAATAATAAGATTAATTACCTTAAAGTTTTTATTAAAAGAAAGAATTAAGAAATCTTATTTAATATTATATTTATAGAAGGCTATAACCTAATACTTAGGTACTTATAGTTATATTCATTTAACTTATATTTTAACTAGAGGATTAGTTAAATATTCTCTTTTAAGAATAAGGCACTCTCTATAATAAATAATAACTTAGAAGATTATATAAGATCTTAAACTTTTATTAAAGATACTAGAGAAGTTAAGTAGAGATAAATATAAAATACCTCTCTACCTAAAGGGATATAATATAAATATTATAATAAATAAAAATAATAGAATTAATAAATAATTATATATATTATATAATAATTCTAATAATTAAAAAAAGACCTTAAGAGAATTAAGAAAATACTAGAAGAAAAATAACTTAAGAGTATATTATAAAAATACTATATTTATAAGAAACTCTTTGCGGAAGAACTTAAAATAGGTCTATTATTATATATATATTATAATTTAGAAATTAAATTTATTAATAAGAAGTAACCTAGCTTTAATAAACTCTACCTATTTAATGCGGCATAGCTACTAGTATTAAAAGAATATATTAAAGAAATACTATAAAAAGGATATATTAGGGAAAGTAAGTTATTTATTAAGTACCTTATTATATTTATCTTAAAGAAGAATAAAAAGCTCTATCTTTATATTAACTTTAAAATACTTAATGCTATTATAATTAAAGATTATATATCGCTGCCTCTTATTAGTAAGAAGGAGCGAGACGTCTCTGGTCAATACTGGCTGGAGAGGAAAGTATACCCGTCGGCATAAGTCTTCTAATTGCTCGAAGCTAGTGACTGGGAAATATAAGGTCAGAAGACAATCTGGGCCTGTTCAAAGATCTTTAGCCAGGGCACTCAGGAGCTTCATGGTTTAGATCACTACCTTTGGGTGCCCGTAGTAAGCGGACTACAAAGTCGGCTGGAGGCATCTCGCATTGCAAAAACGCAACTTCGCCAGTATCCTTCTTGTCCTGAGTGTGAGACGGCTCTGGCGACGGTTTGTCCTCCAACAGTTTGCGCAAGTCAGATAGCTTGTCAACAACCTTAGGTGATCCACCGCCGGCCAACGATACAACTTCAGTAATGTTTACTGCTAGTAGAGCTTGCCTCCTAAACGAAGATTCGCCCTCAAGCGAAGCTAGGTCTACATCACCAGGATCTTGCCCAGAAATGACTGACGAAACACCAAAGGCTGGGAACCTGATTGCTCAAGAGAGACTTGATATGCTGCTCAAGAACTGTAACTCTATGGCGAAGTTCATTCAGGTCTTTCTCGCCAGGCGTGGAGCTGAATACACTTTAGCACTGGGCACAACGTACGGTGCCATCTTGCTTACTTTCCTGGTCGCTCTTCTTTGACCAATTGACGGGGGGTTTCCCTGGGGCTCACTTGGCAACATATCTTCGATGTGACACAGTTTGAACATGGAACTTCTCTGAGACAACGAATCTGAATTGGTTAATGTCTGATAAAGTCGCCTCGTCCAAGATGCGCCTACCTTACGCACTCGACAGTTTCGACACTAGGTAGCCAAATTAGTCTTGACCTTACAGCCTGGGCAAAATTCATGAACTGACGGCTTTCGAATAATATTCGCAGGTGGGCGCATTTCTTTTGCAACGAAATTGGCAGTAAAAACAAGCGACGCGAGGAACGCCCAAACAACCCTCCATGATATGTTATTGTCGCACTGAGCGTGCTAAAAGGATCAAGGATCAGGTAAATGATAATGAGCAGCAGCAGTGTGTTGATTGATTGTTGTCTGAGGTTGTCTCTTGTGCGGGGTATTCCATCCCGCAGAGTTACTTAAAGCATACAGCTAGATTACTAACGCAGTTGTTTCATGAGGCCGTGAAGATCATGCCTACCCTGCGACAGTTATTTATGGCTCAATGAGATGAGAGCCTTGAGTTCCCGGAACCCGCGGGACCCGTTCAACTCTAGCGGGATTGGACAAAGCGCGCCGTCAGTTACCGCCGGATTACGACTGAAGGCCTCGATACCAACCAGATTTAGGCCAAAAATAATTATCTACAAGACATCCCGTCACTTATTACTATTTGGGTTCCCATTTTGGTAGCAGGTCTTGTCTCGAATGAAAACTAATCTACGGTAACACTGCCGTGAACGCCAGGCTCAAAGGAACGTCATTCTCAACGGTAAGTCACCACAGGCTATAATGGGACAGATCATCGAGTGATCTACAAAACTCGAGGGAGTCTCAAACCTTAATAACAGATCTCGGACCCTTCGTCCCCCGCCTCCGCTGGCGTGTCTCAATGAAGTGTCTAGTCTACTGTGGCTCGGTCACAAACCTAGCCGCACAATACAACCCCTGTACTTTTGTTAGCGTGGCACCCCTGAACTTTACCAATGCTGATTTTAAAGTCTTTCTTAAATCTGCTTTAAAAAGGCTCTAAAAAATTCAAGGGTACATTTACATACTTCAATATTGCTTACTAAATTATACTTAGTTATTTCTTGATTTTGTTTAAGTAGCTTGAAGGAAGGTCTCAAGCTAACAAGAATACAGGAGTTGCATTGTAGGTACTACTAAATGTGGATGACTACATGCACCGCGGGCGGTACGAATGACAGTAGAATTACTAAGCTCGCTGGCACATTGCATAGAGCCAATCAAAGGCCAGTTGACTCTGTAGCCAGTAGGATGCTAGCCGCCCCGAGCCCCAACCAATCAGTCCCTTGACTGATTGTAACTACCCTATCCCTTCGATTGCCAGGAGGCTCCAGGAGGTAGCTCTCCCCACATTACCCCTGTCACATGAGCAGTACATGCGGGAAACATGAATATATCAAGGGAGGATGTAAGCAGTGTGATGTCGCGATTTGTAACTCAAAATATTGTGGGGACTTATATCACAATGTAATTTAGGTGGAGGATAATGTACCTTTCATGCTCTCATATTTGATTGGCTAGACATCCCTGTAGTGACTTAACTGGAGCCTCCTGACAGTCGAAGGGATAGTCGCACCAAACAGTACTATGACCCTTCTCTCACCTCTCACCACCTTACGACGTAGGCCCATGGCTTTTTTGTCACATTCCTACGTAAAATTCAACCTTCTGGTAATAGGAAAGGTTACTTATACTAGTAAGCCTCATTTAAATAACTTGCATGTGAGGAGAGGCAGTGTTTTTTTTTTTTTTTTGAACTCGCGGGTATGGTTACCAAAACTGGGCACTGTTTTTTTTTCATCAATTGCTTTTGTTCAGTAAAATACGCCCAAACCTGAGCAATTTCTCCAAGAGTAGTCATGCCTGTACCTGTGACGTACTGCATGTAACACCCTCTTCTATGCCCCTGCAGATATTAAACGAAAGACGATCAAACGCGGCAGCCACTCAAGCTCGAACTCTAATGTCTCCCATTCGCAGCTCAAGGGCAAGGAGCCATCTTGACGACGAGACCTGGCAATCTTTGCATTTGCTCAATCGATTCATCAAGGAGGGAAGAAAAGAGACCGAGTAAAAGGGCATTGCCCGAGGTATCACCGGCCTTATGACCACGACGATTATGGGAACTTGAGCAGGAGAAATACTCAAACCAGACCAACTCGAGTGGTTGGACTGACTTTCAAACAAGCTATTGTGAAGAAGGGAGTCAGATTGCTAGCCGCTCATCAGAGTCGCAGTACAAAGATCGCTGGATGAGCCTGGTCTGTCAACTCTACTCTTGAAACAATGTCATGGTTACTTCAGAGCAACTTCGTGAGGAAAGTTTAATCTCGCACGTCGCGTTGAACCTGGCCGTAGAGAACTGCAATCCAAGTGACGCATGGGTGTGGGTCCATGAACATCGTTGCTTGATCGAGGACTGTGGGGCCTTTGGGCCCACCTTTTCCAGGGGTCCCCTTTCACGAGGCTGCGGAGCCGGGTACGAATATTGGCCTCTACGACTAGCGCATAACCCCTGGTCTTTAGCTGCGGGATCCACCGGTCCCCCTTGGTATGGAGAAAAGAGCCGAATCCAGAGCTGCCGGCAGCGTCGAGGCTACTGATAACGACCAATTTGCCATTGTCCGCGGGACACGCGGACGGCACAGGAGTGCGCGGACAGTGAGGCCGCAGGCACCGTGCGTCCAGTATGAGGATGCGAATCGCATCTTGTCTTAAAGCCGGTTGAACTCATTGACGCACTGCATTCTGATACGACATTTCACGCATTGGCTCTCTCATCAACATGTCCATCTCTCCCAAACCTCTCACCGTCTTCATAACTGGCGCCGCGGGCGGCCTAGGCAGAGTCATCGCCACGGCGTTCCTAGACAAGGGCACCAATGTAGCCATCTGCGACGTCAACGAGGAACGCCTCGCCGAGACAACGGCATTATGGGCACAAAGTTACCCTGATCGATTTATCGCCCAGCAAGCCGACGTTGCTTCCTTGGCAGATATTGAGACTTTGGTGCAGTCCATTACAAGCAAATTTGGCCGCCTTGATATCCTCATCAACAACGCCGCAGTCCTCGACAAGTTCGACCCAGCAGGCACCTGCTCCCAGGAAATGTGGGATCGGATTCTGAAAGTCAACCTCACCGGCGCGTTTGTCTGCACCAAAGTGGCTGTCAACACCATGGAGGCCCAGTCCCCCCGGGCGGTTCCATCATCAACATGGGCTCGAACGCTTCTGTCTCCGGCACCGACGGCGGACTAGCTTATACAGTGTCCAAGCATGGTATTCTTGCCCTGACACGCAACACAGCCGCTTTTTATCTCGACCATGACATTACCTGCACCATGCTCCAGCTTGGAGGGTTGGCGGCGACAAACATCCAGGATTCATTGACTGAGGATGTAAACATGGAAGGGATGGGTCTTATCGACAAGCATATGCCGGGGTTCCAGCCTGGTGTCAATGATGTTCCACTTCAAGATGTTGCCAAGTTCTGCATTTTGCTGACGGATCGCGAGCTGGCCAAGACGCTGAACGGCGCTTCCGTGCCCTTTAACCGCAATTGGCCCGCCGGGGTCTAATCATGTACACGTTCTCGAAGAATATGACGAATTCACCATATAGACAAAACAATAGACAGAAATCTTAGAGGCTCAGCCCCCAGTACAGACTTTCCTGTACCTACCAGGGCCCAGGCAAGCGTGATGCTATCCACATCAGGTACCTTAATTATAACCAAGAAATTCATTCACCGCCCATTGCTATTTCAGCGAGAACCCGTAACGCGCGATCCGCGCGACCCGCGGCACACGAGCAAAAACAGCTGTGTCATGGAGCTGGCAAAATCACCGCATTCCTTTCGCATCTTAAGCATATAAAGTGACGCTGTCATACCATCACGTAATAGTAAGACCAAAGATAATGAAAGTCACTATCGAAGACGTCAAGTCATTCTCGCGACGTCATAACTTATCATTTTTTTTTTTTTTTGTTTTTTTAAGATTGCCCCCTTATCTCCCACACCATCGTTGCTTGCAAATCCCTTCCTGCCATGAGCCTTGCCGGTAAGGTATTCATTGTGACGGGTGGTGCGTCTGGAATTGGCAGAGCAGCCGCAAGAAAGTTGCTAGAAGCATCAGCCAAGGTGCACATTCTTGATTTGTCCGAGATTCCTGTCCATGAAGATACCCCCGGGCAGCAGGTGTCTCATCCGAGCACAGATGTTGCAGCGCGAGATAGCGTCAAAGCTGCCCTCGATAAGATTGCTGCGCAGGATTCGCACCTCAACGGACTAGTCAATTGCGCCGGCGTCTTGCGCCCCACGGATGGCTCCGCAGAGTCCGACAAGACATTCCAGCTTCTCTGGGACGTAAATGTCAGGGGAACATGGAACACAAACACGGAGTTTTATCACTTAGTCAAGGACATACGAAAGCGCGAACCTGACGGTCAAAGTTACCCTCCAGTCAGTATCGTCAACGTGGGATCAATGGCCTCAGTGAGAGGCTTGCCTGGCATGTCCGGCTATGTCGCCACCAAACATGCTGTGCTTGGTCTTTCACGAACCTGGGCCCAAGAATGGGGACCTGAGGGATTCCGTGTCAATACAGTGGCACCCGGAGCTGTCAACACGCCCATGATAGCAGGGGTGACAGGTGATGGTTCCAGAAATGGAGCATACCAGGGCGCTTTCAAAAGCCTCTCAGAGCCCGAAGAAATCGCAGACGTTATTATGTATCTCTTAGGGGACGGATCCTCGTCAATTTCCGGGCAGCTGATCGAAGTCAATGGAGGATGGCCTTGAGCAAGAGCCCTCAAAACAGCTAAATCAAATAGGAGCTACAACGGGAGTCTTTCTTTGCTAGAAATTATTACACTTACTTATGATAAGGAGCCCGGATTAACCCAGTTTAAAGTACACGTCCTCCATCTAACTCTAGTATGTAATAGTGTTCAAAAAACCCTACGCATCCGTAGGGGGGCCCGTGTAGTTCTCGTATCCCCAAGCCCAGTACCACAGACCAGAGACGAGACAAGCGGCGGCAAAAACAACAGAAGCGTAGTTTATGCTGATAACTGTGACTGGTAGGCGTAGGGGCATGCAGAACAACGGGATTGCGAGTATAGACCAAGCTGGAGGTTTATCAGTATAATACCAAGGAGAATGCGACGGGACTGATTGGAAAGGAGGGAGGTAAAAGCCTAAGAAAGATAACATACCGACCGCAACGATGTTGGCAACGTATCCGAACTTTCCAGCCGAGAATTTCGCCAGCTTGACCTGTTTTCTCTTGGTCAAGAGGCTGATTGCGACCGGTGTTGCGTAGGAAGCATTGAGGGTGAGGACGCCAACGTTTGCGAATGCATTGAACGCGGCGGATGAACCAAAGTATATCAGGCCAAGAAGTATTTGAATAACCATACTGAGCATCATGGCATTCAAGGGAACGCCGAGCCGCTTGTTAATTCTCACCCACCACTGGGAACCCGGCATGGCCCCATCCCGTGCGAATGCCCAGATGCAGCGAGAAGAAGCAGTAATGCATCCGATGCCACATATAATGCCTAAAACAATGATCGGTACTAGGAGGGCAAATGCGGCGCCCGAAGATCCAACGGCACTTTTGATAGTGGGTGGTATAGGCTGAGCTGAAGCCAAGTCGGCGAGATACTTTAAGTCCGGTAGGATAAAAGTGATAGGTATAAGAAAGAGAAGGCCTGCAAACGTATTGATAAAGACTGTGAGGACCATTGCCTTGGGTACCTGGACATCAGGCTGTCGAACTTCCTCGCACATCCTACATAGCGTCAGCATACTGGGTTGCGAGGCAGTAACGAGGAGGGGAGGGGCTCACGAGATGATCATGCCAGTCGATGAGGTAGCGTATGCTGCATGGATAAGCCCTACACAGAATGCCCATCCATCAGTCCAGCCGGAGTTGTTCTCGAAATGGGTGAAGACCCATTTGGCGTCGCGTCGGCCGTCCTTAGCGATGACTAGGATAGTAATAATTATGGCGGTAACACCAGCAAATGTCCAGAAGATCGCAGCGGTCTGGTGGATTAGCCGCAGCAATTGATAGGGGAGGACGTGACTTACATCAAGCCACGGGAGCCACTTGTTTCCGAATGCAGAGATCGCATTACTGAGCAGGGTGATTCCGATAAATATGAGAAAAACCTGATAAGGTTCCCCAGCAAGAACCCCGACACCAGGTGCAGTTTCAAAAACATTGACGCACGAAACGAGGAAGAGTGTAGTACCAAATGTAACTGATAGCGTGATGCTGATATTACCGACTACGTAAAGCCAGCCACAGATCCAGGCCGCTTCACGGCGCCAGCGGGTAGGTGCCAACATGAATGTCTGATAGTACACGCCTGGAGGAGGATAGGTCAATATCTTTCTAGGTCGAAGTGCCAGGAGTATATCCACGCGAAATAGCAAGCTTGAAACAAAGGGGCAAGTTACCTCCAGCGATAGGATAGACGCTTGTAATCTCACCAAGAGAGATAGCAACGCAAACAATCATGGCCGACACAGCTAGCCAACCCCAGATAATATTGACAGGTCCCCCAGTTGTAATAGGGTTGCTGAGAGTCGTGGAAAGTCCATAGGGGATCGAGGCGAGGACGAAGGCCATGAAGGCGACCTGTAGAGTCGAACGATTGCGCTGTAGCTCAGGCACATAGCCCAAGCTTTGGAGGATCTCGTCACCTCCGCCGTCAGTGGGATGTTTGGCGAGAGGATGCGGGTGAAGGTCAGTCGGATCACGCTTATCAGCGTGGTCTTGGAAGTCTGGAGCGCCCATATCGACGGATCTTTGCAGGTCAATTAGCTGTGTAAATCGGTCTGTAACAGGTATCGATGATTACCGCCAATTGTCGGCCCCTTTCAAGATCGATTAATACGCGACAGGTGGGACTGTGACCTTCGAATATATATCAAAGAGCATTAATGGGGCATCCAGTAATGAAAAGGAGTAGTAGGGACGCGGAATGTGATGCAGCGCTGGAGGGTGGAGAGGATGAAGCAGGAACGGAGGGCCTGGCAAGGGCGAGGGGAGTTTTTAACTCCCTTGGAGCGGATAAAAAAATTTGCTCAGTGGTCAGAGCTTTATCTACTCAGCGCTATGGATGTTAGTCAGGCAGATGAATGCTTCCGCAGTGAATGCTGTCTGGGCATGGCACATAGAAGATGTTCAGAGACTCCATCAACACTAACAGTAATATACACTGCAACATTCACGGTGTGTGCGATCAACAGGTATAAAGGCCGACCTGATTGTATTATCGGTAGCCACTGAGCCTTCTACGTGATTCAATGACAGCCACAACACTCGCCACTGCAGTTAGAGGGGAGAGGCTTCGCTTTCTCGGGACCCGAAAACCCGAAGTTGCGTTTGAGATCTCACGGCGAGCCTAGCGCCCCCCCCCCCCCCACATGTGACCCACCAATACAAGGGCCCCCTACTGTACCAGGCAAGGATCATCCTACAGACCAACATGACGCTTCAGGGGCCATTCTTACTGGCAATCTTTTATTCCATGCATTGAGGATGTGGAAAAGGGCATGGCTTAATGGTCTATTTTGTTTACTATGGTGCTTCTGTTGTGTACGAGCGATCTACCTTTGACAACAAAAAGTCGAAGACACCAAGGAATACCTATTTCAAGTAGAAGTGCCTACTCTGTATAGAAACTCCTAGGTAGATCCAGGAATCTCCCCATAAGACTGTATCTCATCTAAAGTCTCTTTGATGATTCTCATTCCTTTCTTCATCTCTTTATCCATGATATTCAGAGCGACTCCAAGTCGCAATCGACCGGGAAAGGCGGTTGTTAAGACACCTTTCTGATAAGCTAGCCGGGAGATGCGGCGAGCCGTGACGCCTTCATAGCTTTCATCAATAAGCATGTGCATATCCCCACCCAAAGATGTGATAGCTTTGACAAAGGGGTATTCCTAATTCGAAGTTATCTCTCTCCACTTGACCTGGACATACAAGGCACGCTCAACAAGGTGCTCTTCATCCATGATTCTGAGGGTAGCCAGGACAGCGGCATTAGCTTGGGGAGCCATTGCAAATGTGCTGGCGGACTGGTATGGTTGGACGAGGCTCATCACTTCCTCGGTGCCCAGCACAAAGGATGCTGGATAGGCGCCCCGCTGATGGATTTACCCAGTGTGACAATGTCAGGTTTGTTTTCGGGACCCATCCACTCGGAGCTGAGAAATCTGCCAGTCTTGCCGACACCTTGTCGCACATCGTCCGAGATAAATAGCACGTTGTACTTTTTGCAAAGCTTTCGAACCCTGATGGCGAACTCGAGTTCTCTGTCCATGGTACTAGGTGATGATATTAACAGAAAGGTCAATGGTTCGATAAGTGGTACTTACGGGGCCATGCCGTGTAGGCATTCCATGATAATTGCTGCTACGCGGTGGTGGTGCTCGCTCAATACAGCCTCGAAATCCTCAGCATGTAGATAACGAAGCGGCTTCCCAGTGCTAGGGTTGATATTGGTTAAATTCTTGCTGAAAACGCCATACTCTGAACGCTGTCAGAACTAAACGATAGAAAAAGATACGAGAGGGTGTACCATGTTGGCCGTGAGGATCCATGATAGGCCAAATGCCCGAGGTAAGACCATGGTAATTCTCCAAGGTTCCAAGAACCAGGACTTCCTCTGGCTTGATACCTTTGTACGTGATTCCCTATTTTCTGGCGATTTTACAAGCGGTATCAGCAGCCTCAGCTCCTGTGCACATAGCCGTGACCTTGTCATAACCGGTTCGTAGGCACAGTTCCTTTGCAACTACAGGCCATTGCGCAGGATGGGTCGATATATTCGCCAGGGTAACTAGCAGCCTTAGCTCGTATTGATAGACGCAAGGCCTGATGTCTCACTTGTTTTTACCGAGTCGACAATGGCTTTGACAAGCTTAGGGTAGCAGTGTCCGAGGTTTGCAGCGCTAAACATGCAGATGAAGTCGATGATTTCCTTGCCATCCACGTCCTAGCACCGAGAGGCAAGTGATCAGTACGTTAACCTTGGGGAAGACGAGTTGCTGCTTGTCACTCACAATGAGAGTTGATCCCTTTCCACTGACGATGATGCCAGGCACAGGGTTCAGTCCACCCACAGCATACTTGGCTTCCATCTCTGCAAGCTCCAAAGTCTTTGCGGTGAGCGGCTCTCCGGTTTTGTCGCCATGTTCAAAAAATAGTGATATTTTCAGGAGTATAGAAAATCCAAAAGAGAGGCTACTCAAGTTCAAGGAATCGTATAATTGAATGCTCTACTAGAACTGATACAGCTGCAGTCTTTGTTGACAAAGGGTATCAATAAGCTCGGGAATAATGGCTGATCACCGGTGGACGGTGTCTGCGGAACCCGTTTCCCGCCAACCTTTCGGGACGCCTACGAAACCAACCACTTCAAGCTCTGGTGCTGTGGCATCGCAGTAGCGCCTCGTGCGGTTCTGAGAAGGACTCTCGGGATTTCGCAGCCTGCAGACGCCGAAATGCCGGAAGGGCGCTGAGGGCATTCTAGGCCTAACTAAGCTTGGCCTGACGCCACGCTGGTTTGGATTTGGTCCAAGTATCCGTGGTGCTGAGACCTTATGATTTTGCAGACGAGCGTAAATGTGGTAAAGGGCTAAGTGATTAAACGGATATGCAACTGAATTGTTAGCTTACGAGCTCGACCAAAAATAATCACTTCTAAGCCCTGTAGCGTCTACGCTTATACTCTATAATATAGCAGCATGAAGGCAGGACAGATGAACCCGTCGCGGTTCAGACATGATAGCCATGAGTATATGTCTTATAGCGACCCAAATCTTGGATTGATGAGCCTATTAGACTTAATTTATAAATATTAAGTAGTGAAAATCAGATAACGCGGCGATTGACTGACGGATTTGCAGCCCCAGCTACCTATTTTTGCAGCCGTTCAACAGCATGGATAGCTGCTCTCTTGCCAGAAAACACGCCATCAGCAATCGATAGCCCGCTGACATATCCATTTGAACATACACCAACAGCATTTCTCCCCGCGGCATACAGTCCGTTGATACATGTGCCATCCTTTCGGAGGACCAGTCCAGATTTCCCGTCTACTCGCAACCCTCCCAGTGTAAGGCCGTGAACAGTCTGGACTCCTTTGAGCTTCGGGGAAATATCCAAGCAATAAAAGGGCGGTTTCAAGATGGGGGTACAATAATCGGCTTCCTTCTTCATGGGATCTTCTTTGCCATTATGAATTGCCTCGTTGTAGGCATCGATGGTTTCCTGAAGCGTGACAGCATTGACGCTAATTTTGTTGGCGAGGCTGTCAATTGACGGAGCTTTCATATGTTCCCACACTAGAGAATGAAGTCTTTGGAGGAACAGTTCAGACTGGGTCTGCTTTCCGAGCTGATCCTTGGCTTTGGCCCATTGTGTAGAGTCGAGAACAAGGAAAGCTTTGCTTCTATGCTGCCGTATCATCCTGTCACTGAGCGTAGCGCCGTACACGTCTTCAGCGCTGAATCGACGTCCGCTCTGCGAGACTACCACCCCTTCCAGGAGCGCGGTTGGGGGGGTACAAGAAACGCCAGGCGGACATGTTGTCCATCTTATCGACGGATCCCCCAGCAGACTGGCCGAGCCGTATGCCCGAACCATCATCACCCCTAGTTCCCAAAGGCGCAACCTTTGAAAAGTCAGGGGCATAGTGCTGCCGCATCTCTGGATTGAAGGTAAACCCGCCAGCCGAGAGTATCACCGCAGGAGCCTCCAGACTCGATGGACGAGCTTCCTTGGACCATATGCGGTCTGCTCGGTTCAAGAAGATGTCCGCGGCTTCGGGAAGTGCGAGTTGAAACTTCTTTTCCCAAGAGGTCAAAGTCTTGTGTCGTCGAAACAGCTTGGATGATGGGTCAAGATGCCTGAACTCAATTCCCCTTGGTGCGCCTTGGGTGTCTAGCAGTAATCGGCCAACTTTGCTGGCTGGTAGAAAACGAACGCCCAATTTTATGGCGCTGTCGAATAGTGGCCGCCACAAGGCGCCGCCAGAGAAGCCCGGGTGAGCCGTTCTATGGCCGCGAGGGGCTGGCTTGGCGACTTGGTTGAAAGGGTGTGACTTTTCGTTGCCCGAGAAGTAAAGATAGTACTGATCGGTTGGGTAGCTTGTCTTGTAGGGGCAGAGGGAAGCGTCAAACTTTGCTCCATGGGACTCGAGCCATTTTAGCCGCGACACGCTCCCTTCACAGAATGCCCTTAGAGTTTCGTCGTCGACGGCGCCCTTCGTCTCTTCTTTCAGGTAGCAAAACATATTCTCCGGGGTATCGTGTCCGTATCCAGCAGCCTTTTGCTGGTCCGTCCCACCACCTGCGTAGACAACGCCCCCCGACTGCGCTGTTGCGCCTCCTCCATGGGCACTGTCTACCAGTACAACGGAAGCCCCTTTTTCAGCTGCGGCGATGCTTGCTGAAACTCCGGCTATTCCAGCGCCAACAACAATGATGTCTGCGTCTCGACGGTGGGAGCTTTGGGTATAATAACGAGTCGAGAGGAGGGTATATCGAGGATGGCTGGTTTGACAGGGGTGTCGCCGCAGGGCTGTCGATTGTAGAGGTCTGCGGACAGAGTGCAACATGGCGAACGAGAGAAATATGTGACAAAGGCTATTGCTGAGAAACGTATCTCATGATTTTCCTGCAGTATCGGGCTTGTTGAGATGCTGGCGAATGTGTAAACCCTGTGTTGGTGTTGTGGCTGACCTCCCATCTATGGCGCATCGGCACGTGAAGGATTCGGAACAATAATGCATTAAGCGACACCAGGGTCCCAGAAACCCGGGGTTTCGGATGATGAGCGGCCTGTACTACGGCCGCAAGACCCCGAAAAACAAGTTTGATCAAAGAAGGAGACAATACTTGTGTCAGAGGCAGTCCCTGCACCCACGCTTGTCGCGGCATCCACGCCTATCGCGGGCTGCGCGGACTCCGGAGCCGAAATTGCGCCAACCCCCGGAAGAACACCAAATAATCAACTTAGGTCAAAGAATCAACTCGGGGAGGAAATGAGACAGCATTGCGAGAATTTCCCCCCGGGGGGGGGGGTATGGAGGACCACCTCCAAAGTGAGTAAAAGTCTTTGTTATTGTTATTCTCTTCTTCTTTCCATCTGTTCCTTTTAGTTTAAAGTCAAGTTGTTGTTGTAGTTATTTATTTATTTCTCTTTTTTTTCTTTCTTTTTTGTCCTACCGCTTCCCCTTTGCTTCCGGCCATGCAGCGCATGCTGAGTCTCCGCCTCGTTACTCGCCGTGTAGGCAATGTTCCGCCAGCAAATGCGACGAAGAGGGTGCCAACCCGCCTGTTGTCGACTACAACAAAGAGGCACACAGTAGAACCTACTGTCGGATACGAGGGCAGTAAGCCAAGATGAATGATAATCTCAAGACGGAGAATAGATTAGTGATTAATTTAACTCTGTCCCCTCGTCTTCGTCCTTCCTCGTCCTCATTATATTCGACGAGACGAGGCTATGATACGAGACCTGCCGGCCCTGCAACAGATCTGCAACACTACTCTGACTCTTGTGTTACACTCGTGTGATAATCTGGGTAGAGGCATATGCAATATTATCCGCTAGAGCTATTACTCCTGCGGATAGCCTTATACTATCTATTAGTAGTGAGATCTCTCTATAGGGATTTTATCACATACTATGAGATATTTAATTATAATAAAGCATAAATAGTCTACTTATATAACTGATGTAAAATATCTAATTATATCTTTTATTATAAAACGGTATGGTTATAGCATTAAGTAGGGCTTATTGTTGGAGAAGTGGCATGCATAATAGTTACACAGGCAGTCACGTTAAGGGAAGATGTGTGATGGCATAGTCACAGCTGCGGGCACCTTAGCCGCTGCGCCACGGGGCAAAAGATTAGGCTATAATCGCTATTATAGCAATTATCTCCTTAAGTGCATTAAGGCTTCATAAGGTTACTTAACCCATATGGCCTTAGTTATAACATAGGTATAAGAGGGGTATGGCATAGTGCTTTATTAATTATTTCTACTTAAAATACTATATAAATCTTTTTAAAGATACTTATAAGCTCTTAATTAATCCCTAGTTAGTATCATAATTATATAGATCCTAAAGGGAAATAAACTGGTTATACTAGTTTATATTAGTAAAGGGGATATTAGTATTATCTTAAATAAGGTATAAGTTATATCTAGTAATATACTTAAAGGTTTTAAGTATAACTAAGTTATATTAATAGCTAAGGTAATTATTATTTAAAAGAGTATAATAAGTATATTTATATATACTAGAGAGGCCTTTTTTAATTATTATCCCTAGGATATTAATTAAAGTAATTATATAAGTAATTATAAGTAATTATAAAGTAATTACTATAATTATTTATAATTTAATAATAATTATATTTTAATTAGTAAGTAATAATAAGGTCTTCCCTAGTCACGTAATAAGTATTTTATTAAGTTATAATAATTAGGCACTAAGTGCCTCTAATTTAAGTATTATAATTATAAAAGAGAATTATTAGATTAAACCTTATATAATAGCTCTAAGGGTAATTATATACCTTTAATATTAGGCTAAGTAATTTCTAGATAGTTAATAAGATAGCGCATTATATCTTAGACTAGTTTCTAGGATAAGATATAATATTATAGCATAGAAGTTAGAATAATATATAATAATATAGCATAGTCCCTAGTATAATATATTTAGTACTAGTATATTTAATATCATAATATATTTAGTATCCTAGCATATTTAATATCCCAGTATATTTAGCATTATAGTATCTTCTATCATAGTATATCTAATATCATAGCATACCTATAGATTTACTAGCCTAAAATATAGTCATTAAACCCTAGGCCTATTATATAAGACTCACCCGCAAGGACTACGCCTTAATAATAAAAGCATCCTTCTTATACTTTCCTAGCGTCCACTTCCTCTTCCTATTTCGCTTATTAATATCCATAGGTCTAAGAGGTTATTAAATATAGAGTTTCACTAATATCAAATCCACGATCATATATCTATTAGTATTTTTATTATAGAGCACATTATATAGCTCAGCATCACAGTGAAGGACTCCATACTAATATAATTAACCCAGTGCATTAAGGATCTTCTTAATGGCATTTATATTCACTTCTCTTAATCCTTTTAATACTAGTCGCCCGCCATAACTAAGGAACATAAAGTCTTTATATATGCCACTATTAAGGTAGTAAGGCTTAATAAGGTTAATAACACCGAGGCAAACCAAAACAAACTTCCCCTAAAGTTCCCCGAGATAACTATATATCTTGCTCTTATTGAGTAAATACTTAGCGTCCATTGCCTCTACCCCTTTCGCCATAAGTATATAGCTATACGACGAGAGGCAGAATTTAAAGAGTAACCTATATAAACGAGATAAGTAAAGCGGCACGCAATCGGCATCCTTTCCGCGATCAACTACTAGCTAATCCCATGCCAATTAAAGAAATTCACGCCGGTTAATATATGCATCGCTATAATCCGCTAAGTTAAGGCAGTTCTAGTCCATAGGCTCACCAAACGCAAGCCCACAGAGACACTCATGCATGCAATACAGTCAATCTTAAATATTTAGTCGCACATTAGTGCCCTCTTAAGAGGCTACGCTTCTATCCTGTTCCTATAGCTCGCTCGACCTGGCGCCTATGATAGTCAAGGCACCCCCACGACTAACGCCTAGGTTTGGCGTTAGGCTTGGGCTCTCGTCGTCATCATCGTCATCATCGTCGCTATCGTCGGTTAGCTACTATGCCACGTCCTGGGGCGGCAAGCATTAAGAGCGTGTCCGGATTGGAGAGCATATAAACCCTTTCCACCATTGCGCCTTATAAGTTATCTCGCGTCTCAGCTTCCGATCTATTTCCGGTATACTTCGCAATATATTCTCATACTTAACTGCCCATATATCAAGATACTCAGCAGCGTCATGCTAGGCTTAACAGGGTAGCAGCAATCAGATAGCCTAAAGCATAAAGGTAAAGGCTTGCGCAATAGCAGTACAATAAAGCCTCATCTCGTCTTCCTCTTAGACATCTAGGCTTAGCACGCAGACGAAGTAATAAACATAGGAAGGGTCATCGGGAATATAAAAGAAAATATATACCTCTCCAGTGCATACATATCTAAACTATATGCTTTTTCCTATTATATAGGAGAAGAGCTAGGTCACGACGGCAGTGGCAAGTTACTTCGCTATAAATTCATATCCCTCACCATCCTAATTAATCACATCACGATCCAGCTAGATTTCAGAGACTAACCCCATAATAATCTCATCGCGTCTCAACTTATATAGCGCCTTATACTCGATCGCAACGGCAGGGATATGTTATTCATTAGAGGCCCAGTATATATAGAACTAATCTACTTAGTTGCCCTTCCCCCGTGCCCTTTATTAACGCCGAATCAATCGGTTAGATAGCCTAGAACTAATTAATACTTGCTCCATCGATTCAGACAGTAAGTCATTAATAATACCGAGGTTTATATAGCTTTTAAAGGTCACTATACCATCGAGACCAAAATAATATCTCAACGACGAATCCTTATATATCGCGTCTACTAACTTCTAGACCGCATTCTCCATAACGTCTCGCTCATTATTTCGGAGTCTAATCTCGCTGCTAACCAGGTGAAGCAGGGATCTCATATAGTCTAATTAATGCCAAGACGAGAAGATAGCTTAGGAAGAAAAAGAGGGACTAAAGGAAAGCTTATCCCAGATATATTCTTATTGCCTTGCAAATATAGCCCACGGGATAATTCATCGAGGATAAATTCGGCCAGTTAGGTTCATCATATCTCCTTATATCATCAAGGAACGGTCGGTCTATATTTCGATATCAAGGCTAAGCGAATAGCATATTTCGAGATATAATTAGAGCGTCAATAGTCGCGATGCGTCTACGAGTTTCTCGGCTTCTTCGCGTCGGCGTTGTTCTTCTTCGCGTCGGCGCTGTTCTTCTTCGCGTCGGCGTTATTCTTCTTCGCGTCGGCGTTATTCTTCCTCTCGTTGGTGTTGTTCCTCGAGCGCGCGACCTTCAGCAGCTTCACGTCGTCGTTGCTCCTCCCGCAGTAGCTCCTGCAGTCTCTCAATTTCTCCCATGGGGTCTGGTAGGTTTGTGAGAGAGACGGATGATCGGTGTCGAGAACATACTAGTTAAGGGAAAATCACCGGGACAACAGAGCACCAATTGTCTGGTAACAATGTACGTAAGCGGACTAGTCCGCACAGCCACATTTAGAACCGCAATGTGGGGCTTGCTTGGCCTAATTGAGGAACCCACTCCATTGATGACGCGGCCTCCAGGCTGCACCTTTCACTTGCGACTCAGGCTGCAGGCTGCGTCGACATGTCTGCGAGAAGCATTGTTTGATGTAGGCAGTACCCCATGAGCCTCCGGAAATGCGACCCCGGTAGGCCCTACGGGGGCCGATCGTCGATGACCACCATCCTATCACTTATCAGTGGTCCATATAGGGTCAGGGTTAGCCTAGGTCTAAAGGTCTTAGAGAAAATTTTCCTTACTTTAGAAAAATAGCTTTAAATAATTCTAGAAAAATAAGCTTTGCGATATATAAGACCTAACCTATACTATTAAATAGCCCTTTTTCTTAGGTTTATAAAAATATATAACTTTATTATTTTATAATTAAGGCTAGCTTATAATATGCTCTAGAAGGTTACCTAATAGGGGGTATATAATATTAACTCTATACTTTTCTTATTAATTTCTATTATAAGCTAATTAGAGCCTTTAAATAGCCCTACTATTATTATAATACCCCTATTAATATTATAATATCCCTATTATTTCTTAACCTTAAATCTATCTTTAAAATCTTAAAGAGATTTTTTTTTCTTTTTTTTTTTCTCTTTAACCTCCTTAAATAAATTTATAAAAAATAACTATCTCTAAATCTCTATTTTATCTATTACTATAGCTCCCTCTCTTATTACTTAGCAAGCTTAAGCCTAAGAATATAATTATAAATACCGCTAAAGGTGTCACGACCTGACAAAGCACACGTCACGTGCGCACGAGGGGCACCCACTCCCCACCAATCAAAGCACGATCACGGGGAACAACTCCACGATCACGGTGATCGCTCCCGGGTCACCAACGATCACCGACACAATCACCATAATCACCACCTCGAGCGTCGTGATCAGGCATGGCACGAACCAGTATATAGTACGCACTTACATACACTTTCTTATATACCAGCTACCTCAGCTATCAATACAACTTAGTTATACTCAATACCTTTAAGCACATTACCAGACGTGACTTATACTACCCTTTAAGGCTATGTAATATTCTCCTCTGCTAATATAAACTAATATAACCGGTTTATCCCTTAGGAATCCTATGATTATTATAAAAGGCTTATAAAAGCCTATTAATAATAAACTCTCGCTAAAATTTATTTATAATCTTTTACTTAATTTACTTAAATTCCTTATTAAATTCTATTAATTTTCTAACTTAATAAGCCTTTTAGCTTAAACTTTTACTTAATATTTCTCTTTATTTTAAAATAATCTTTAATTAATATAAATCTTATTAGACTCTCTTTTATATCTTTATTATAATAAAATTAACCTTATTATTAATTTTTTTTCTTTACCTTAAGCCTAATAAGAATTTCTCCTCTTAAGGGTAAAATTAAACCCTATATAATATTCCTCTTTTATTAACTTAAATAATTTTACCTAAATCTAAGCTAATTTTCTATTAAAGCCTATGCCTTTTTTAATTATAATCTTAATAAGAGCTTACCCCTTAGGCTATTTCTAAGCTAAAGCCTAAGCCTAAGACTAAGAGCTAGCTATAATTAATATTATACTTAGTTACTTTATAAGCTACCTAGGCTAAAAGCCTATATTATTTAATAAACTCACTACTCTATTAAAACCCTTATCTTAATTTAAGCCCCCTCTCCGCTATAGCCCTTAGCTTTAGGTATGATAATCATGGGATTCCCAAGGGATAAACCAGTCGTGCTAGTTTATATTAGCAGAGGAGAATATTACGTAGCCTTAAAGGGTAGTATAAGTCACGTCTAGTAATATGCTCAAAGGTATTAAGTATAACCAAGTTATATTGATAGCTGAGGTAGCTAGTACATGAGAAAGTGCTAATGAATGTGTTCTATATACTTTGAGTGCATCCTGGGACCGACGTTGTCTATACTCGGTCCAGGGTAGGACCGGCATCTGTGTTGCTCGGTCCTGGGACCGGGAGGAGCGATGGTCGTGATAGATTGCCTTGACATGGCAGTTGACAAGTCAGTTGGCCTCGGCTCAGGCGAGAGTCAGGATCTCAAATATGAAAAGGAGTTTTGGGATCCAGCTATCATTGAAAGGGACCTGTTGCTCAAACCAAGCCCGAGCTTGGTGTTCGGCCTTTAAGGCTACCCCATCGTTCTCAGATGCAATCTTGGTAACAAGCTTTCCGAGAGACTGGTCGTCATATGCACATAGAGCAGCTATAACTCTTTTGACCACTGGCTTCTGTTCACAGTGATCATTAGCCCCCAGTCTGGGTAGTGCCCTCGCTGGTAGGCCCACCCTCTCTTTTTGCAGTTCAATGCCAATTTGCCCGCAAACATGGAATGTATGCGTACATAGGCTGCATGTTCCTTGTCCTTGCAGTAATTGCGGGATCGAGAGATCTTAAAGCCACTGCAAGATCAGCCTTGCCTTATGCCCAATGACTGGCCAAGAGCATGTGCTCAAGTCATGGTCAGTGCATAGCCTTCCGGTGACGACAAAGCAAACTTCACACCCAACAGTTCGCCACCACTGGAGTGTCTTTTGTATATCGTCTAGCCGATACTCTAGCAGTATTCCCGCCTCTCTCTTCTTGATGTATGCATTGATGAGCGCCAAGAGCAGATGTCGTTCTGCGTTCTGATCAAGGGTCAGTTCCGCAGTGAGGGAGTCAAACAACGGCCCAGTGCTCCAGGAGTTCGGCGATTCTTGCTGCTCAGGGTTTCTGGGATTGACAGACAAAGGCTGAGAAGAACCGAAGCTTGTCCGGAATAGTGTGGGAGAGGAACCCCGGTACGATTGTGTTTCTCCCTGCAGTGGAAATTAAAAGAACGGAAAGTCTGTTTGTGAAGACTAGAGCATAGATTGTTCTAGCTGGTGTGAAGAGAACTTGCTCTTCCATGGACCGCGCACGGCCATAGTCCTGCCGCTTTCGTCAAGACGAATAGTTCCACTGATCCCTGTCGGGACTCGGATGTCCGAATAAGGTTCGGATTTCCGAGACCAATCTCCACGCGAACTGTAACATTGTAAGGTAGACACTCTGCCTAATCTCTTAGCGCCCTGTAGTGCAACCTGAGTTCCCTCTTATCACTGCAGCTTGTCAGCTTATCCGATCCCGTCTCGACCTGGAGGCGGCGAGGTACTTCTATGTTAGACTGATCCAGGTTTCATTTTTTTCTTCTGACTCGCCAAAGTTCTCTGATACGCAACTTTCTTGTTCTCCATCTCGCTCACAATCTGGCAGCCATCTCGTCAAAATGGGGTTCACCGATCTGCTATCGGATGCCGGTCTCACTGGTATGTACTCCAACTGTGTGTGGTTGGCTTGCGAGTCCCGTCATCCAGCCTTACTCGAATGCAGTTCTCAACAACTGGTTGAGCACTCGCTCTTACATCACCAGGTGAGTTTGTTACAGCTTGGTCTCTTCGAGGTGCCCCTATCGGCACATTTCCGTCTCCCAGGATTGAGCGTGCACTCCGTGCTTCTCCTCGGACTTCAGACACACACGCTCAGCATGTTACCCAATTGGTGGACATTTCTTGTCAGCCTTGAGACCTGCAGATGACGCCCCCAATTTTTTTTTGGAGATTATTATCTTCACTCTGCTTCAGTTACTAGGCTTGACGTCATTGCTCTCTGAAAACAATCCCTCAGTCGAAGCCATACCAACTTACTCGCCACATCGACAGCTATTCGCCCTCTCAGGCCGATGTCGCCGTCTTCAAGGCCTTGAGCGCCTCCCCTGAGGCCGCCAAGTATCCTCACGCAGCGCGCTGGTACAAGCACATCGCTAGCTACGATGCCGACTTCGCCACCCTTCCTGGTGACGCGGGTAAGTCGTACACGGTCTACGGTCCCGACGTCAGCGTCGCCACTTTGAATCCTGCCAAGGCTGCGGCTGCCGCGGAGGACGACGACGATGTCGACCTGTTCGGCAGCGATGATGACGAGGAGGAGGATGCCGAGGCCGCCCGCGTCCGCGAGGAGCGCCTAGCTGAGTACCGCAAGAAGAAGGAGTCCAAACCCAAGCCTGCCGCCAAGTCGGTGGTCATATTGGACGTCAAACCCTGGGGTACGTTGTAACCCGACATACATTCTCCAGGTTGACCTTTCTCCCACTGATTACCGCGTCGCAGATGATGAGACCGACATGGCTGCTCTCGAGTTCGCCGTGCGCGGCATCGAGAAGGACGGTCTGGTATGGGGCTCTTCCAAGTTGATGCCCGTTGGCTTCGACATCAAGAAGCTGCAGATCAGCCTCGTGATCGAGGATGAGAAGATCAGCCTGTCCGAACTTGAGGAGGAGATCCAGGAATTCGATGACTATGTCCAGTCCACGGATGTTGTCACCATGCAGAAGCTGTAACTCTGCTGCTGATGAGCCTTTCGAGGCTTCTATGATAGAAATGCGAATAAGCCTTACGCATCCCATAATAAGCCTTTGACTTCACATCGCATGAATTAAAAATGGTGATCAGCATGAAATTACACAGATGTCGATTGCATGTTTTTCCCGCAAAGCCATCAAACACTCGATATCATATCGTACATAACTCGTCCCTTGCCGCAACTTCGCATCTCGGTAGTTAGTTCTCCCGCTCCTCCGTCGAGGATTTTGTTAGGTGAGGTTACACATACTTGCGAGGTCGTCGCAGCAAATGCGAGGAGCGAGCCTATGATTGTGGAGGTCGTTCTCAGCTGCACATCGGAAATCCGATCCCCCACAAACTGCTTTCCGAATCGGGCAACCGGGCTGTCCCCGAGTATCGGACCCTGCATCATGCTTACGGAACTCCTTCATGGCAATTCTTAATTGCTTCTTGAATCCGATCGCTATATGCGGGGCTGTATGACGTTGGTTGGCGGGGACTTACACACTTCTTCACCATCGTCACTGTCTCCTTCTGTCGTCCAACAGACGTCCCTCGATCAGCCATATCGGAATTGCCACACCTCCCCAGTCGCCACTCAAGATAGCAGCACTGTTTTCGTCCGAAGCGCCCAATCATGTCGTCGACCAAGCAAAGGCGCATCGATGCGCTCCCACCCAAGGAGGACGCGCTGGAGATGGAGGTTCTCGTCCTCGGAATGCCCCGGACAGGAAGCATCTGTAAGCTCTCCCCGCCATCCCTTGGCAAAACTTCGATTTCTAACAATCGGCCCGCGAGCAGCCATGCGCCATGCCATGAGTAAGCTGGGCTACAAGGTCTTCCACGGGGGCGTTCTGGAGGCGGATCCCCAGAGATTCCCGTACTGGGAGGAAGCGCTCGTGGGGAAATACTTCGGCGGGAAGCCCTTTGGACGGCCCGAATTTGAAAAAGTGCTCGGCGAGTTCAACGCCTCAGTCAACTTCCCTGCGACTATGTGGGCCGAGGAACTGCTCGAGGCATATCCCAATGCGAAGGTGATTCTCACGACGAGAGACGTGGACAAGTGGCTGTTCTCGATGAAGCAATCCGTCGACGCAAGCTTCATCTGGTTCGCGATGACGTTCAACTGGCTCGCGCCGTTCGATCCCATCTGGGGACCCTGGTGGCGGTTTCACAAGCTGGGGCACAAGATCAGGCCGATTCAGGCGCCGAGGGGAGAGAGAATAGGGTTTCTGGAACACTATGAGTTGATGAAGGAGCTCGTGCCAAAAGAGAGGCTGTTGGAATACCGGGTTGGGGAGGGATGGGAGAGGCTTTGCACATTCCTTGATAAGCCGGTTCCTATGGAGCCTTTTCCGCATGTCAACAATCTTGACTCGTTCCTCGCCGACAGGAACAAGCGGTGGTGGCATGCCTTCAATTGCATGCTGGTCCGCGTACTCCCGCCTACGGCTGTGGTTGTGGCGGCCGTTGCGGCTGCTTGGAAGTACCGCCCTATCCCGCTCAGCTTCTGAACAGGCCGGGTCTTATATTCGAGCCGCGACTTATAATGTTCATTGAAACGCGGTTCGTATCGACAATATAATGTTTGGTTCAGCTTTCAGTACCTATTTGTGAAAACAGCTAGAATTATCCGTGCCTGTCAGCGTGTGCGATGGGTAGGGGCAGTCATGATCCACTGTCATTCCGCCTGGAATAATAGGTACCTAAGCAAGCCTGCAAGACATCTGAGCTCATCTCCTTGCTAGTTCCAGAACCTCGTGCCGCAGAGTCCAGCGAAACAGCTCCTGGGCGAACAATTCACAGCAGTATTGTGCGTGGTACCCGTGCCTCTTATAAACGGTGTTGACGAAGATTAGGTAGCCAGGCGGAAGATACAAATGTAGCTGTGCATTACCAGCATATCTAGACGATTATCCCAGTACGTACCCTGTATTAACTCATGAGAAAGAAGAGGAAGAAAGGAAGAAAGGAAGAGCGGGCGCAGTTACGGTGGTGGAGCCTCACCTCGCTTAACTACCATACTGACTATGCCTCCTCCCCTCCCCTCTCGCCAACCTGTCCAAGTCTATCAGCGAAGAAAATCCCCACTCTCCACACCACCCCTGTCACATAGGCCGCGGAAGGCGCTGTCCTCTTGCTCCCAGAGCGTCAACGGCGAGTCAAACTCTACAATCTGTCCCTGCTCAAGGACGCACACCCTGTCATACCCAACAATGGTCTTGAGCCGATGAGCAATGGTTAGCACGGTCCGCCCAGCGAAGACCTCCATGATGGCTCGTTGGATCCGAGCGTCTGTCTCGAGATCGACTGACGAGGTGGCCTCATCGCACAGGATGATGCGGTTGTTGCGGAGGAGCGCTCGTGCTATGCTCATCAGCTGCCGCTGGCCCTGTGAGAAGTTGGTACCGTGCTCCTCGACAGGGCTGTCGAGAGTGACGCGCCCGGCAGCGAGATTGTCGGCGTCTTTGTCACCGAGGCCGACCCGGCGCAGCACGTCCCAAAGCTCGGGGTCTCCGTATTGGTTGAAGGGGTCGAGGTTCGACCGGACGGTGCCACGGAAGAGGTTGGGGTCTTGCTGGACGATGGAGATGCGGGACCGGAGGTCATGAAGCGGCACTTGGGCGATGTTTATGCCGTCGATGGAGATGGACCCAGCTGAGAGCTCGACCAGCCGGAAGAGTGCAGTCGATATTGATGACTTGCCTGCACCAGTCCTCCCAACAATCGCGATTTTCTCGCCCCCGTGAATACTCATATTCAGGCCGTGCAGTACGAGTGGTAGTCCTGGCCGGTGACGCAGCTGCACGTTGATCATGTTTATCTTGCCCTTTGTTGGCCAGGTCTCTGGGACAGGCAAGATGCCTGGTGCCTGTGGTGATGACTCCTGAGGCAGTTCGGTCCCATATTCATGAAGCCGCTCTGTCGAGATCATGGCATTCTCGACCTCGGACATCTGGCGTGCGACGAGCTGCATCACCTGGGTGATGGCCAAGGAGTACGAGAGCACCAAGCCTGATTCGCTTGGGTGCACTGTGAACCGGAGCAGCACGACGATGAGCCCAACCGTCATCACCGCCAGTATGGCAACACAGTCGAGACGACAGGTCACCCACCGCTGGTTGCTTAAGGTTAACAGGTAAGCCGAGTCCATGTCGTCGATGGCATCGTGCACCGTCTTTCTTGCCTGGTCCTGTACTCCATATGCCCGAATCGTCGGGATGCCCGTGATGGACTCGCTGAAGCGGGCAAACATGACGCCCCGGAGCGTGGCTTCATAGCGCTTGAGCTGTATTGCCGACGCCCGGTAGTATGCCATAGCATAAAGAAAGATGCCAATCAGCACTGGCACCGCGACCAGGAACCAGTGGACAAAGATGCCGAGCATGACCACGATGCTGGTGACGATAGCAATGGAGTACATGAACGTGCGGACTGAGTCCGGGAGCTGGTTGTCCATCACCTCAACATCTCGCGACAAGCGATTGAGAATACGGCCTCGCGGTTGCGTATCGTGGAAGGATAAAGGGGCCTGAACCACACGGGCGGTGGCGTGATCGACCATCTTCCGGGTGGCTCGTCCGGAGAGAACAGAGACCGATGCGCCAAAGGAAAAGAGCAATATGGCCTGGAGGAACCCGATGACGACGTAAAGTGCGATGTACGTGTTCTCGGCGAGGTTTAAGCGGTTCGAAGACCAGAACGCGACCCAGATACTCGTCAGGGCATTTGAGCTCTGGGCCAAAATGAGGAACAAGATAGGAGCGATGCCATAGATGAGGCTTCCGGATGATCGCAGGTATGTCTTGATCATGGTCCAGGACAAGCTACCCACGGCCCTTTCCTCATCTTGTACGAGTGACCCGGGACTCAGAGCTGAAGGCTTGATTGAATCGCGAACTGGTAGTTCTTTCGGCGCTTGAGTTTCATCCGAGTTCTCGTCCTGCTGGGCCCGTGCCACCAAGTCTCGGAACTCGGGCTCCGTGGCCAATAGATCGGCGTAGGTCCCGAGAAGCTTGATCCGTCCATCCTCAAGCCACAGAACCCTGTCGCAACGGCTGAGAACGTGCAGTTGGTGTGTCGAGAGAATCCTCGTCTTGTGCCTGAGCATACCGCATATCGCATGCTTGAAGATGTGCTTCCCGACATGCGCATCGACCGCAGACAACGGGTCGTCCATGAGAATGATGTCGCTGTCCGAGTAGATCGCCCGCGCGAGGTTGACGCGCTGTTGTTGTCCGCCGCTCAAGTTGACACCACGCTCCCCAATCTCCGTCTGTTCGCCCGCTGGGAGGGCGTCGATGTCGATCCCGAGACTGCAAGCCTGGATGGCCTGTTCGTACATCATGGGATCCAACGGCTGCCCAAAGATGACGTTTGCCTTCAATGTGGCGTGCTGGATCCACGCTCGCTGGGGGCAATATGCTCTCGAAGATGCGCCGAGAGTGAGATGGCCGTCTATCTTGCGCATCTCACCGGCGAGAGCAGAGAGCAGCGACGATTTGCCGGAGCCGACGGAGCCCACAACGGCGAGAAGCTCGCCCCGCTTGATGGAGAGGTTGATGTTGTCGAGCGAGAAAGGCCTGGTCTGCTTCTCCGGATCTGCATACGCGTTGGGCGACTTTTCCCACACAAAGCTTGCATCCTCAAGGCTGATCGCCTCATCTGCTGTCTCGTCCCATCTGATCTCCTCCTTGTACTCCTCGGCCATGAAAAAGTCCTGCAGTCGTCCCACGGCGGTCCATGCATCTGCCAGCTGCCCGATGACGAGGGGGAGCATGTTGAACGGAACTCTCAGCGCCGTGAAGAGAGCTAAGGATGAGAACACGGGTGCTACCGCCAGTCCGTGACCTGTTTTGGAGTATACGATGAAGGATAGCATCGCTCCGAAGATGGGGAGCGCGATGGACACGGAATTGAGGGCATTGCGCATGGCGTTCAGCTTGGTAACCCCTATGACTTCCTCGCCGCGCAGACTCGCAAGTTTGTTCAGAAACGGTTCTTCACAAGCGTTATACTTGATGAAGCGCACCGATCCGAGCACTTCGTGCGTGAGCGAGATTCGGGCGTCAGTGACAGGGTTGATGGTTTTCCGGCGCGCAAGGAGGGACTTGAGGCCGAAAGTAAGCCCGGCGATTCCGAAGAAGAGCAGACCGAAGCCAGCAACTGCGGAATATGTGATGTTGACCAGGAGAAGTGCGAATGACAGGAGAATCTGGAGCGGGGCGGACCAAAGAAAGTGAAACATGCCCGCTGCCATGTCAACGCGTCCGGCGTCTGCCGACATCAATGTTGTGATGCGCCCGGCGGAGTAGCCTTCCGAATCTTCCTCGCTTGACGTCTTCATTTTCTTTTTTTTCTTCCTCTGTTTCGTAGTGGTGTCTGTCTCTGAGCATGAGGCAGCCAAAAGTCTGGGTCCCCCAACACGTGCCCTTTCCGATAGTTTCAAGCTTTTATCGAAGAGAGTGGCGACAAGTACAGCTCTTGCCTGAGCACCAACCATGAAGCCAGCGTAGATGAACTGATTTGTGCCGACGCTTTGGATGATCTGCATCCCCACGATGCCAAAGACCAGCCCCAGCCCAACTCCCACCGACTGGCCAGATCCATTGTACGCCTCTTCCACAAAGGCGAGGAGGAAGCGCAGGACAAAAGGAATCAGGGTTTGACAGATACACGCCACAAAAAGCCAGCTGCCGCCAATCCAGAACTCGCGCTTGAAGGTGTCGTGCAGGGCAGCCGCCAGAGGGTGTTTGCTCTTCTGCCTTACGCGCTCTCGGAAGGCGCCGTCGAAACGCATCTTGAGAATCTTGGTGCTTCTTTCGGGGTTGACGAGCCAGAGGTCTGTCTTCTCCAGGGGTCTTCGATATCCGGCCGCCATGATGGGGGTCATCCAGCCGAAAGTCAGGCGGCCGAACAGGCTGGTCCTGTATTCCGGACATTGTGTGCGATGGTGTGGAACTTCCGGGACTGGTCCTCGTTGCAAAGGGTCGATGGGCTGGTACCAGGGCCGTTTGCCCGCACGAGGGTCTGAGGCGCCGTTGTCCATCGTGTCGTGCAATTCAGCCGTACAAAGACAGCATCATCGTCGATAGCTGTTTGAAGATTGTTAGTCGCCATTCCATTGTCTGTGCTGAGATTGTCAGCCGCAGGGAACGTCTCTCCTGCAGTGTTCGGAAAACCGAACTGGTGGACCAGCATCCAGCAAGCTTACAGTGCCTCACACTGGGCAGTCCGCAGCAGTCGTCCCTGCGGCCAGGGAATCGCTGCACGTATTTTAGCCGGCGAAATCGGGGCTTGCTCTCGCCGACACTCCGTGGTTGCCTGTGGCCGAGTCTCAAGTAAGCGAGGAAAGCATCCAATTGATTTTATGCGGGATATCCTCTACTGCCTTACGGCTCTTAGTCCTAAGCGGTCACCCAGTCTAAGAAAAAAATAGCATACTAAAATAGCCCCGCATACTAATATATACTAACTTCCTCCTTATAATATACTCGCGATATCTTATTAACCTTATTATAATACGCTAAAAAAGGCTAGATTATAAGGGGCTTTTAATTATTTATATATTAAAAGGATTTTTTTAAAAGATTAAACTTTTCTCTTTTTTAAGCCCCCCTATGCTCTATATATTATATTTTAGCTATACCTATAAGCTAAAAAAGATATAATAAATTAGATACTAAGGAGACCGCGGGTAGCTTAAAAAGCTATCTAAAAGTAACCTTAATACTATAAAGGCACTTTATAAAAATAAAGGCTTTAAAGCTAAGAGGCTATTATAGCTTAATCTCGCTATAAAAGCTAATATTAATATTAATACTTTTACCTTTATAATCTAAAAGTTAATTATAACCCGCGACCTCTATAAGCAGCTTATTAAGAAAGTTAACTTTAAGTCTAAAGATAAAATTAATTGCTAATATAATTATATTATTAATACCCTTAGACTTAGGCTAAAGCCCGAGGATTAATATAATATATTCTTCTTAGATAAAATATATTTTAGCTATAATAATAAAGGCTAAGACCTTATAGCTAAGAAGCCTAATATAAAGAATAAACCTTTTAATCTCTAAGAGTAATAAGAGCTTAATAAGAAAGACCTTAAATAACTATATTACTAAATAGCTATTAGCTATAACTTTAAAAGTAACCTTATTTAATATAAGGTATTTATTAATTATAATAATAAAATAATATAAGAAGTATATTATAAAAAGATTCTTAAGGGGGTAATTAAGAAGTAAATTAATAAGAGCTATACCTTTATCCTTAAAGAAGATAATAATAGCGGCTATAGGCCTAATACTTATAACCTTATATAGGCTTAGAAAGAGAAATATAGTCTAAATTATTTCTTTAATTACCCTATAGCCTAATTTAAGCCCTATAAAGAATACCTAGTCTATATTAAAGTAATATATTAGAAAATATACTTATTAGGACCCTAAGACCTTTATAAGCCTTATATAAGAGGGTTAAGATAGCCTTATATAAGAGACTATTAATAAATAAATTAGATTGATCTTAAAGGTCTATAATATAAAGGAATTATATAGGAAAATAACTAGCTAGTAGCTAACTAAATTAATATTTTAATTTGCCCTTAATTTAGCTATAAAATTAACCCTTTTAGCGATATTAATTAAGGGGGTAACCAGGGCCCGATTTTAGTATGCCATTTTTTTCTTAGACCACTAGCCACCTTGGGCACTAAGCTGAACAAGGGCCCACTTGGGCGGGAACGCGTGATCAACAGGCCCACAGGTTACTTTTCGAGATAAAAGGAAGGGCGTCTATGATTGCCCGGCAGTGCCACCCACCAGTTCCCACGGCATTTCCCGAGAATAGGTGCTAGGCCCCATGGGGCATAATAGAGCGCACCGCGCGCATAAGCCTCAAAATGTGACGGCCACGATCTGACACAGCTTCTGTCGCTTACCACCCCGGAGACATGGAGTTTAAGAGAACTTCCTGATCCGGAGACAGTACGCCCCGCGCCCGCCGGACCCAAACCCTACCGAGCCCTACCGAACCCTACTAAACCTGCTGCAGGTGCTGGCCCGTCTCAGCGGCGGGCGTCTGGCGTGTAACACCTAGCGCTAACCTATTCTCGTAGAACGAACCAATGAGTGATCTAAAGGACTATGCTTCTTGAAAAAGTTCTAAGATAAGCATGCAGATACGAACCTTAGACAGAGCCCACTTTCTAATAATAAGGCTCCAGGGCGGCACATACTGCTATGTTTAGCCATCGCGAAGCCTCGGGCTCCGGCTAACCCTCCCACATCCCGGTATATTCCCTCCGTCTTATTGCTTTCGTCTAGAGAACGAGATGACGGTGGGGTCTTGGCACAGGGTTGTACATGTCGCCAAATGACATAGGTATGACTTTGGGGGCGGCGGCGACATCGAAGCCGTTTGAGCCGCTGCGAGTGCTGGTGGCTGCTAGCGAGCGCCACGCTGCTGTGTCTGTCGCTCGAGTAGTGTGGCTCCTTGACTCCCTTGGCGACGCCTCGGACCGGGCCGGCGCCGTTGCCGGCTCCGGCATTTGCGCCCCGTCGAGGACGGACCATGTATTAATCACCGGCCGAGAAGCGTCCAGAATGCTTGTTGTCAAGGTGGAAATCTTGGCCTCGCCTTTGCGGTTGGTCATGTTCGATTTGGTGCTTCCTCTGGGCGCGGAAGGCCTGATCTGCAGCATGGTGTTACTTTGGCAATAAACTCGCGCCATCGTCTTCGGTCTCTGGCACCCTGGTCCCCGTCCCGCTGGATCTTCTTCGCTAACGCATATCGCGGCTATTCTTTCCCTTGGCACCTTCAGCAACACAGCATATCCCTGAGTCCCGAGATGCTCTCTACTACGGCCTCCTGCTTCGCCACCAGCGCCTGCGTTAACGCCTGCAGACCAAACTCGTCCTTCGTATTCCCTTCCCCATCTTCCATTGTGCCGGACGCGTCGGCGATATTCTCGGGCAGTGCCCGCTCCGTGAGCTGGATCACTTCATCGATCAGCCCCTCCGCCGCGCCCAGCGCCATGGAGATGGAGTGCATCTGCAGGGGTCTCAGCCGGTCGTCGTTCTGCTCCTTGAGCAGCAGTGACCCGAGCCGCACAGGCGGGAACACAAACGCGCACAGCGCGTTCTTGTTGGTCACCTGCGCGAGCATCCCCTGCAGCCGCCCTAGGAGATCGTGCAGCAGCGAGGCCAGGCGAAGGACGGTGCTAATGAGAAAGAGCGCGGTGGGCATGTCGCGCTCGCATGTCTGGTTGGGGTGGAGCAGCGAACGTAGGGCGAGTCCGAGCCGCAGGGCGGCTTCAACAGGTCCTTCGGGGAAGGCGGCAAATGTCGTGTCGCTGCTGCTGCTGGCCCGCCTGCTGATCTCGCCCGTAGGGCGGACGTGTGTGTATCTCATCGGGGCCGCCAGGAACTGCAATAGGCTGTCTTGCTGTGAGAGCATTTGTGCGTGGAGGTCCATCAGAGCTTGCATGTATGATGCTGAGGGAAGTCTTGACAGTTCTGGAGACCGACTCTCGCTGCCGCTACCCCTTATCTTGTGCATCGTGCTTAGGCCGCTGGTTGATGTAACTCCATCTTGGAGCGTTTCTGAGAGGCCGGGGCGCATACTGTGGCTGGAGGCGCTGGGATTGCTTAATGTTGGCGCGAGAGATGTGGGCAGTGTAACGGCGCGCATCGAGTCCGGTCCAACGTCGTGGACAAGCGGTTCCCATGACAGGTCGGAGAGGCCGTCGCCGCTGGGGGCCATGGATACCGATATCAGGTCCAGAAGTGCGTTGGATGTGTCGGTGTTCATGTCATGTGTTTGTTGCTGATGCAAGTCGTGGGTCGTGTCAGTCGTCATGTTGTTTGATGACACTGCCGTCGCCGGAAGGCTCAGGGTGTCTTCTTCCATAGGCTTTGGTGTCGATGGCGGCCCGCTTGATCCTCGCCTTGCTTGCTGCTGGCCAACACGACCACCTCGACGAGATGGTCGAGGATGGCAGTCGGAATATGCTGCGCGGGTGCAACGCCGACACCGCACCTCGCCGGGCGCCCTGCGACAGCGAACCTTTGAGGCATGACACCTCTCACAAGCTGGTAGTTGATCTTGAACGTCTGGACTGTTCTTGTCGTGGTTCATGATGCACTTTTCTGCTCAAGGTCCAGTGCCTAGTAGCGTCTGGACCTGATGAGATATGTTTCGTGGAGTCGGGCTAACGCTATAATCAGTATGGTTACCTCCTTGGGATACAATCTCAACACCAACAGGACAGGGGTGCCGGAAAATAAACCGTAGCTCGGCAGGCACTGGAGACAGTCAAAAGGTATCTTGTGACGTCTGAACCTGTGGGGGCTCAGAGGAGTGGTCGATTGATGTAAGTAAGTGGACTAGGTTGGCAACACTGAGCGATGCGTCACCAGTCGGGTGCAGTGTTCAGGGAATTGGAACATTAGATGCGTTGACTGTTGTTATTGATAGCTGAAGAGCTGTAAGGTAATGAGAGAGGTGAAGCGATGCTTATTATATAGTAGAGTGTGCTGTGACATTGGCCCTCGACTACGACCCTACATATTGAAGGATTATGCAGCCTGACACATTGCCAACGACCGCGAGAGCGACATAGCATCCGCCACGCGGCTCGGCCCCGAGAAAGCTCCCTGATTCTAAATCAAAAACCACTGTCTATTGTAAGCAAACACGAATAGGACCGTGCGTCGGGGGGAAAGTGTGTCTGCCCCAACATTCTGCAACGCATATATATCATAATTCCTATTCAACCACCACGTCAGATATAGAAACCTGTATTACAGTCCTATATGTAGTATTATTGAAGAGATTTTGAGAGGGGCTACCTAATGGTTTATTTTTTTCTGGTATCTGACGTTGTTGTTAGTTTGGAATTGGTGGAATTGTATATTTTGATGTCAATTTTGGGGGTGATGCGGCAAATTCTGTAAATTATAAGCGACCGGAATATTAGTGTTTGGGTCAGGCTGAACCAGCGTTTTTTTATAAATTAAGTGCCAAGCTAAGGAAAATAGAAAGTGCTGATTCTATCATACCCATGCATCGTTTCAGGCGCGGCACAGTGGGATGCGGGATGGGTGGTTAAAGTCCTGAGCATTGAATCTCTTTTTTGCGCCTCTCATGGACATATTACTCAGCTCAGATAAGCTCGGATTCCCGATGTCCTAGGATGGATCCCCGACTTTAGGAAATACTTGGAATTGTGGAGTATTCTCACCTTGCCGCGCATAGCGAAAATCGAGTAGGGACGTTTATCCGAACATTGATAGGACGACATAGGCGAGCTGACACTGTGTATGCCTTGGACTACCTAATCATGTAAGGTGACATAAGGGCACGGCAGCCGAGAACGGACAAAATAACACCACGGATCAAGGAATTGATGTCGACACTTTAAAGACACACGAAAAGTCCCGACTTGGGTGGATCACAAACAGTCATCCACAACGCCCCTACCACAACGTCATCGAGACGGACTTAGGAAATTACATCATACTCACAAGATTACACCTGTTCGTCACCATGGCCGGACCCGGAGCATCGCCTGCCCCCTCGCCCGACCACCTCGACGCTCTCGCAGCCAAGCTTACCCAAGCAGCCAATGCCCTCCGCCAAAAGAGCACTTCTCCCAATGGCAACGGCGCGGCGAAGGAGAGCCTGAGCACCGCCGCCGAGGCGCAGAAGGCAGGCGTCGCGGCGCTGCGCGGCATGACGTCGCCCAAGGAGCGCTTCCTGGACCTGATGCTGATCCCCCCTGCCATGGGCGTGCTGCGTGTCTTCCTGCACTGGGGCGCGCTCGAGCGCATCCCGCGCGACTGCATCACGCCAATCTCGTACGCACAGCTCGCCGACGAGCTGGGAGCCGAAGTCGAGCTTGTCCGTGAGTTGATCAGCGAACTGGGGATGTACTAGCAGGACTCAAAGTTGACTCGTGCGTCGCAGGACGCCTTGCATGGGTGCTCGTCGCGGCGGGCTTCCTCAAGCAGATTGGAGATGACGAGGTGGTCAACACGCCGAACGCGGTGATGCTGATTGGAAACGTGACTTTGAGGGGGGTTTTGGACGTGGTTGCTGAGTGAGTCCCTTTGGATTCTCTACCTCGTGCGGCTCTCGTGCTAATCAACCTGAAGACAAGTGAGGGCGGCGATGGTCCTTCCCAAGTACTTCGAGCGCTACGGCCGGGTCGAACCAACCCAGCAGCGCGGCAGCCCGTGGACATTTGCCCGGGGGCAGCCCGACAAGACCATCTGGGAGATCATGTCGGCGGATCCGGAGGAGGTCGAGGTCTTCGCCAAGTCCATGCGCGCCAGCTCTAGATTCTACCCCATGCTTAGCCCGTATGATTTCTCCTGGATCGTTGAGAAATCCGTCGAGGACCAGAGCCGGCCCCTAGTCGTCGATCTCGCGGGTAGTGACGGCGAGTCCTTGCTGTCAATCTTGCGGAACACACCCGGCTTGCCGGCTGAGCGGTGCGTGCTGCAGGACTTGCCGCATGTGCTGGAGGATAACGCGAAGATGCGGCAGGAGGAGGAGATCAAGGCGTTGCAGAAGGTGCCGATCGACATTTTCAAGGATGAGCCTGTCAAAGGTAAGCTTATATGGGATTACCTATATCAGACGCTACGAAATGAGACTGACATACCTTACTCTCATTAGGAGCCCTTGTCTACCAGATCCGCCGTACCTTGCACGACTATGCCGATGCGGACGTGCTTCAGGTACTACGGCTGATCCACAACTCCATGGCGTCTGACAGTCGGCTGTTGATCGTCGAGTGTATCATGACTAACCCGCCAACACCCATGGCCGCCGCCGTGGACTTGTTCATGTGTATTACCGCAGGAAAGGAGCGTACCATTGAGATGTTTGAAAACCTGGCTGCTGATGCCGGTCTGCGTATCACGAATGTTGTTCCTGGGGAAACTAGCGAGATGGGAGTGTTAGAGTGTATGAAGATATAAGGGTGGGTACCTAGAGGTTAGGTAGATAGATAGCAATTTGTTCTGATACCTTATCATCTAGTATGAGAGAAATGTTAGAGCATGTCTCTGGTGGTTGGACTTATGGCAGTAAAAGGTCACTGGTGATAAAAGCACAAGTACAAAACGACGGCATGATGATGTGTACGATTGTCCACATTGTGTGAAGATATTGTCTAACCTATGAAGATGAGTGAAGAAAAGCGCGGCGTGCTAAGAAGCGTCTCTCAAGAATAACAAACTATGCCCGAGGGACGTCCGGGCCCCTCTAGTGTTCTCTCGGTGTCCAATGGCCTATGGTTAACATTATGTGCTCGCGATTGCATCTTTCTCCCCTCATTTGCGTGCGTGACACTGGACAGGCAGTCAGGCAGAGATAGACACCAGGAGCTTGGCATAGCAGAGAAATCAACGTATACTATGTTACCTTATCACTGTCTCAGGAACCAAGTCGGGTCTGTAGAGATCCTGAAGCGACGAAGAATTGCTATTTACTACAAGTGACCATCTAGTCTTCTACCTTGATCAGGCCCACATCGCCGCGCTCCAGTATCGCCGAGAATCCATCAATAACCTGGCCTGTAAAGTCCACTAGGCCCTTGTTGTTCCGGTTTGTGTTGCGGTGCAACACACGATGGCTTATGCGCTTCAAGATGTCGACTTCCTCAGGCGTCATCTTCTGGAGCGTCTCGGGCGCCCTCTGCGCAGCCTGGACGACCTTCTCCGTCATCAACTTCTCCTGCTCGGGCGTGACTTCAAACGATTCAAGCGCGAAGTTGACCGACTCCACCGCCTTGTTCTGCACCGACGCATCTGACTCGTGAGTGTCGGCCACACCCTGGATGACGGGCTGAATGGCCTTGAAGGCGGTGTCGAAGCCGTCCTCGGAGTTGCTAGTGATGAGCTCTTCATGCTTGAGGCGCAGCTGGCGCTGCACTGCCATGACAATGAGGAGCAGGCGGGTGTAGTTCTCGGCGACCTTGGTGGCGTGCCATTTCGCAGCGGCGCGCTCATCCGCCTGTCCACGACGCGACGCCTGAATCGATACAGCGGCTGCGAGACCGTTGTTCAGAGCCAGGTGCACGCCTGACGAGAAGTACGGGTCGACGAACGCAGCGGCGTCGCCGGCGACGCGGAAGTACGGCCCCGCGTAGGCCGATGCGCTGTACGACCAGTCCGACGCTTGCTTGACATCGGCTACGATCTCTGCATTCGACAGCATCTCGCTGATCTGCGGCGCAAGCTTGAGATACTCGCGGTAGAACTCCTGGCCAGACAGCCCAAGCTCCTTCTTCTTGGCCAGGAAAAGGTCCTGGCGGGCCACAATGCCGACTGACAATGTGCCGTTGTGCAGCGGGATAGCCCAGACCCAGCCACTCGCGTCATCGAGGTTCTCGAAGAAGGGCGAGTTCTCGTTGTGCTTGCCAACGTTGAAGCGCTTCGCGCCCTTCCAGTAGGTCCACTGGGCGAGGTTCTTCAGGCCTTCGTTGAACTTGCGATTCTTCAGGTACTTTGTGCACATGATCCCGTTGCGTCCGCTGGCGTCGATAAGGTAGTCGAACTTGATGTTGCCCCTGGTTCCGTCTTTGCGCGACCAGTCGGCCGATACGGGACGGCCTGGGTTGGCCAGGTGCGAACCCTCGCCCATCTCGAAATCGGGGAGGGGCTCGAAGTTGATGCTGTCCACTTTCGTGCCATCGAATGTCTTGGCTCCGTTGTTCGCGGCGTGCTTGAACAACAGCTCGTCTGCCTCGGACCGGATGACGTTCCATGAGTGACCGCCGGGGCCGAGCGCCTCGGAGAAGTCGGTGACTGTGTGCGGTTCAACCATGATCAGCCATCTTGTCCTGCCTCCTCTCTGCAGTATCATGGAACAAAAACAGTCGCAGTTGGGGAAAACTAACACGCCTCCCTCTTGTCTGTGATCTTGAATGTGGCGCCGAATTTCTTTTCGAAGCCGTGCTTGTCGAAGGCCTCCTCGGCATCAATGAGGCGCAAGAGGAACCGTATCGCTGCCAGCATACTCTCACCGATGTGGTATCTTTAAATTTTGAAGATTAGTTCATCCCCTTGTCCTTGAATGATGTGATGATTTGACGTACCTGGGGAACTTATCGGCATCGACAAGCACGACGTCGACGCCCTCGCGAGCGAGCACGCAGGCGGCGTACGATCCCGCCGGCCCGGCGCCCACAATGAGAACAGAAGTTTGCGAGGGAACAGACATAGTGATGGTCGTGTATTCAATGCTGCGGTGTGACAAAAATGCAAAATGGGTGTTGCATGCTCTACTGCCAACGGTGTTTCCATACATTTAAGTGTATGTAAGCCAAGGTGTCGACAACAGACAGCGAACCCGGCATCGGGGTCGTCCGCTGCCCATCTGCTCATCTCTCGGCTGTAGAGCTGATGTCCGTTTTCGAGATTCCGTGTTCCTGATTCGGACTTTCGAGCGACTTCCAGGCTGCGACCGGACGTCACCCCCTCTCGGATTACCGAGCTGACAGTGACCGCATATTTGGAACACCTCCGCAGAACCGAAGCAGGCTGGCTCTTTTACCATGCTACCTTCTACTCGAAGACGATTCCAACAGCAGTCCATGATTCAGGTTGACATAGATTGAACTCTAGCAGTTTGTCAAGTCACCGTTGCGCAACCCATCCAATCACACAATTACTACAGCGAGGGCAAGCAACACTCGCCAGCCATCGCCATGCAGTTGACTCTGACTCTACTGCCCGTGGCTCTTGCCGCGGCAGTGGCCTACTTCATCGCTTTCCAGGTGACAGTGTATCGAAGGCGCCGCTCCCATGGCTGCAAGCCGGCGCCCCATGCCATGGCATGGGATCCCATCTTTGGGCTGAAGCACGCCACCGCGCTGCACAAGGCCATCCGCAACCACCGCAACCTGGAGTACTTCGACAAAATGTTCAAGAGCTACGGCAACACTTTCGAAGTGGGTCTCCTGGGTAACCTCATGCACGTCACCTGCGACCCGGAGAACATCAAGGCCATCTTGGCAACCAAGTTTGCCGACTGGTAAGTCGTAACATTCTCTCCTCCTACGTGATGATGTCCACTAACGGGCATTTCCAGGGACATGGGCCCCCGTCGTCGCTGGGCGACCTTCGAGTTCGTCGGCGTCGGCATCTTCGCCGCCGACGGGCAGGACTGGGTGCACGCCCGCACCGCCGCCCGGCCTCAGCTCGCCCGGTCCTACTTCGCCGACACGGCCGTCTGGGAGAAGCACCTCCAGATCTGGTTCGAGTCCCTGCGCGGCCAGAACCCCCCTGGCTCGCTCGTCGAGCTCCAGGAGTGGACGCAGCGCTTCATGGTCGACGTCGGCACCGAGATGCTGTCCGGGCGTCCGCTCGACGTGCTCACCGAGGAGCGTGCCCACGTCGGCCGCCGCTTCTTGTGGGCGCTCGACAGGGCTAACACTATGATCTCGGAGCGTCTCCGTGCCGGTAAGATGTCCTTCCTTGTGCGCGATGGCCAGCTCCAGGAGGCGCGTCGCGTGCTCCATGAGGGTGTCGACCCCTTCGTTATGGAGGCTATTCGTGACCATAAGGAGGGATCTTACGTGGAGGATGACAACAAGTACACTGTTCCCCGCGCTTTGGCTGCCGAGGGCGTGCCGCTGGAGCAGATCCGTGATCACGTTCTCAACCTGCGTAAGTCTTTCTCCGGTGCATGCACCATTGGTCCTGGTCTCTGCCTTGTCATGATTGTGATACTAACGATGCACGAATCCAGTCCTGGCAGCGGTTGGCTCTGAGGCTTCCCTGATTAGCACACTCTTCTTCGTCATGGCCAGGTACCCTGAAGTGCAGGAGAAGCTCCGCCAGGAGATGTCCAATACACTGGAGGGAGACCGTATGCCCACCTACGATGACGTCAGGAACATGAAGTACCTGAACTGGGTCATCAAGGAGGTGCTTCGTGTGTATCCTCCCGTTCCCCAGAACCTTCGCGTGGCCAACAAGGACACCATCCTTCCCGTGGGCGGTGGTCCGGACGGACGATCTCCCGTCTTCATCCCCAAAGGCCACGAGTGCTCTTCTCGTCCTACTCGCTTCATCGACGCGAAGACTTGTGGGGCAAGGATTCCCTTGACTTCAGGCCTGAGCGTTGGGAGAAGGAGAGGCCGACGTGGAGCTACATCCCGTTCAGTGGTGGTCCTCGCATCTGTCTCGGTAAGTAAATATTTGCTTCCACCCCTATGTTTCCCAAGGCGTGGGCAAAAGAAGGAATATTCGCTGACTTGAATGTGTTATGTGATATGTAGGCCAGCAACTTGCACTGGTCGGGGCTGGATACGTCCTCCTTCGCTTCATGCAGCAGTACCCGACGTTCAAGGGGCCTCAGCCAATCCAAGAGTGGGAGGAGAAGCTTAACATCACCTGCTTCGTCAACAACGGTGTGTGGGTAAACATAGGCTGAGTCACTTAACGGTACTTTATATTGGCAAAGGTGGTAAAGGTAAGGGAAAGGTTAAGCAGGTAAATTGAAAGGAGCTAGTATCTTTTTAATAAAGGGGGTGGCTTGTGTTTTATAGCCTGATGACGAATTTGAGTCAATATGTGGCTTACGTAGAGAAAGAAGGGCCTATCCAGATATCGTTAGCCGCTCGCGTCGTTCCTTCTAGAAGGGTTCTACAAACATCACGTGATCGAAACTGCGGGGATTTATCTCCCATTTCGATCTGGCCAGCCCCACGAAGGAAACCCTTTCCTTCTCTCTTCAACTCGGCTGGTCACCGAGTTCAAGGAAGTTGTTTATTTATTTATCTAGAAACGCTGGGCTCTCTTCCCCGCCGAAACCACCTAATCGAGCCCAATTCTGCGAAGTAGCTTCTGGCCGTGTGATGTCAGTAGAGGCACACTCTGGCGTCATCACTCTGTTCAGGTATGTGCATAATATGTTGTGTACACGTATTCCGCATGTTACGTGTATCTTACATGTTCGCTGCCTAGTCCGAATCATCATCCACGGGGTGGCATCGCCGCAAAAAGGACATTTCTATCGCCATACCCGGCCCAAAAGCCACTGCCACCACATCATCCTTGCCTCCCTCAGCCTTCCTCAGTGTGTCCAAAACAATCAAAACCGTGGGGCTCGATGAGTTTCCGCGCGTCTTGTAGACGTGCTTGGTCGCAAACAGCTGCTCCTCGGTCAGGCCCATCGAATCCTGCACCCCTCCGATAATGGCCTTGCCGCCGGGATGCAGAGCCCAGTCAAGGTTGGCGGCTGTCGCATCCGAGAGCCTGACTCTGTCGCGAAACGCAGGCAGCATCTTCGAAAACATGGGTTTCACCGCCGCGGCTGCCGCCGTCGCCACCGTGCGTGTCAGGGTGATCCGATAGCCCGACGGAACAAGGTCCCAGCCCATCTCCTGCATTGAGTCTGGAATGGTCGCATTGTCCCAATCCATGAGCTGGAAGATAGGGCCTCGTCCGCTTTCTGGAAGTCCAGCATCGTTGCACAGTACAAATGCACCCGCACCGTCTGAGAAGAGAGCTGCCGCGATGCTGATATCCTCTGGGCTTGTGCTGGCCTCAGCATCAGCCAGTTCTTGCCTCGCATTGGTGGTGCACAGCTCGCACGCAAAAGCTAGGATCCGCGCTGGTTTGTGCTGTGCTGTTGCGGCGAGGGCGACCTGAGCAGCATTGCGCATGATGGACAGGCCGCCCGCGCATCCCACACCAGCGAGGAGTACGCGTTGTACCTCGGGCCCGAGACCAAGTCTGTTTGCCACAATCAAGTCGACGCCCGGGTTGCCATAGCAAGTCGTGGTGCAAGCGACGACATGAGTGATCTCGGACAAGTCACCACCCCATTCCTTCAGCGCCTTGCGACAGGCTCGCGCACACAGGTCGACGCCCGCCTTGTACCAAATCGCATTCAGATCAGTGATTGTCGGCATTTCAGGACGATGTAGGAGGGGACTCGAGCTCATGTCCTGGACACTCGGTCGCTGGTCGATGCCGGAAGTTCGGTTGACTTGCAGCAACTTCTTGAGCCTGAACAATGACGTTGGGATGTCAGTCACTTCCGGATCACAATCATTCCTCTTTTGCCTTCATTCAGCTGAACATCTGGGCTTTGGTGGCAAGTGCATCTTACCCAGGTGCTTCGACGTCGTAGAAGCGCGTGGCCAGCTCTTCCAGCCGTTCAGGTCCACAAAGATAAGCCCCATACTGGTGACCTAGGCCCATGATCCAAAGTCCAGGGTGCGCACGTGGCGCGTGTGTACCGTTGGTTCCATTGCCGTTCGTGATGGCCATCTTGTTGTTGTGTCCAAGTCTGGTGCCGTGTGCGCTGCAGGTTATTGTGTTGTTCGCGGGGGTGGTACGCAGCTTTTCTCGACCGGACTGGCTTTCAACATGAAACTACCCAACCCCGCCCAACCTGATATCTACAGCAGGCATCGATTTAGAGACCCGGGTATCATCTTTGTCGCGCTTGATTCCCGGAACACCGATATGCGATCGGCTGTCAGCTACGGGCTCGGTGTCAGCACGCGGCTGAGTGATGTTAGGAGCCCCGAGACCTACCGTCTTATCTCGGTAATCCGACTTCAACCTCGCCCTAAGAATTCCGCTCCTGCGCAATAGGCACCCCACGTCGGTAGATGCCGGCTAAGTGGACAATGATACGGAATTCCTGACCGATCCTAGGATGGTGGGTAGGGGGTAGTCTTAGGTGAGATAATCAACTGATTCCCATCGTGACTTAAGCTCATAACTGGCCCATGATGAGCCCTTTTGACTCGAGTAAACGTTGCAATCTATGAGCTTTATTAGGTCCGCAAGCGTCACGTCTCACCGAGGGACGCACAACTTAATTCAACATTACGGACCATACCCATCTTTGTATTATTTGCTGGTGTACTTTTGACGATCATCATGGAATTTTCTAGTCAGCCAAACGGCCACTCACGGTACACGAACGGCCACACCAACGGCCAATCGGAGTACACCAATGGCTACACCAATGGCCATACCAATGGACACACCAATGGGCGCACAAAAGGCTATGCTAATGGCCATGCCAGCGCTTCCATCGGGAAGCCTCTGTATGAGCCCATCGCCATTTGCGGCATGGGAATGAGACTCCCGGGCTCAATCAACGACTCCCAAGCCTTCTGGGACCTGTTGCAGAACAAGCGCAACGGACGATGCAAGGTGCCCAAGGAGCGTTACGACGTCGACACTTGGTTTGGCCCTGGAAAGTCCGGCCACGTCGCCTCCAAGTTTGGCTATTTCCTCGACCATGTCGACCTAGCCAAGATGGACACGTCCTTCTGGTCGGCGACCAAGGACGAGTGCGCTTCCATGGATCCGCAGCAACGACTCCTGCTCGAGGTTGCGTACGAGGCGTTGCAGACAGCCGGACAGAAGTCGTCAGAGCTGCGCGGTCGCAAGATCGGTGTCTTTGTCGGCAGCTTCGAGGGCGACTGGCTGGAGTTGGACCAGCGCGACGTCGAGAACTTCAGTCGCCATCGTCAGTCCGGCTCGGGCGACTACATGGCAGCAAACCGCATCCACTATGAATTCGGCTTTATGGGTCCCAGGTAAGATGACGACCGAGGTCTTTCCAAGCCACTGAAGCGTCATTGGCGAGTCCACGAGAGACTCAGCTGACATTCTTTACAGTACCGTCATCCGCAGCGCGTGTTCCAGCTCCATGATCGCGCTCCACGACGCATGCACTGCTATCATCGCCGGAGAGTGCGAAGGCGCTATTGTTGGAGGCTGCAATCTCATCCTTTCCCCGCGCATGACAGCCACCATGCAGGAGCTGGGCGTTGCCTCGCCGAGCGGCTACTGCCACACGTTTGACGCCGACGCCGACGGCTATGCCCGTGGCGAGGCAGTCTCGGCTGTCTATATCAAGAAGCTGAGCGATGCCATCCGCGACGGCGACCCCGTCCGGTCCGTGATCCGGTCTACATGCTTCAACTCCGGTGGACGGGCTGCAACGATGTCGGCGCCCGTGGCCGCCGCTCATGAGGCCCTGATGCGCCGCTCCCAGGAGCTGGCTGGTATCACCGACTTTTCTAGGACGGCCATGGTGGAGTGCCACGGAACTGGCACACCTGTCGGCGATCCTATTGAGGTTCAGGCCGTCGCGAATGTCTTTGGCGATCATGGGATCTACATTGGATCGGTGAGTTTCTGGGACCGTTTTCCTCATCAACCTGAGTTTCCAGAGTACTGATGATTCATTGCAGGTGAAAACCAATCTTGGACACGCCGAGGGTGCCTCAGCGATGTCCAGTCTCATCAAAATGACGCTGGCCCTCGAGCACAAGATCATCCCAGCCAATCTCAACTTCAAGACCCCGAATCCCAGCAGTACGTCTTGGATGATCTAGCACTCCTGCTAAATTGAACATTGACTAATTTATTCGATAGTCCCATTCAAGTCACGCAAGCTCACAGTGCCGCTCGAGTCTACCCCGTGGCCCAAAGACCGCGACGAAGTCGTTGGCATCAATAGCTTTGGTGTCGGTGGATCCAATGCCCATGCTGTTCTTGCCTCGGCGGACTCTTTCGGCGCCGGTATGGCCCAGGAATCCGCAGCCGAGAAGACCACAGTCTCTTGGAAGCCCGCTTTGCTCCTGTTCTCAGCAAAGCATGCGGACGCACTCAAGAAGATCATTGAGAACCAGCAGGCATACCACGTCGCTCACCCGAACCGACTCACCAACGTGGCCTACTCACTCGCCATGAAGCGCGATGCCTTCGACCATCGCGCCTTTGCCGTTGCCGATGGCGTGGACGACTGGAGCGCCAAGTTCTCAACCCGGACTTCCGCCCCTCGTGAGCCGCCGAAGCTTGTCTTTGTTTTCAGCGGCCAGGGTGCCCAGTGGGCTCAGATGGGCAAGGAACTCGTCCAACTCTACCCGAGCTTCGGGGAGAGCATCAAAGAGCTGGACGGATACCTATCCGCGCTCGGAGATGACGGGCCGACTTGGTCGCTGATGGAGGAACTTGTGCGTGGCAAGAAGACCAGCCGTCTGTCCCAGGCAGAGTTCGCGCAGCCGTGCACCACGGCACTGCAGATCGCCCTGGTGGACCTGCTGCGCCAGAGTGGCCTCACGCCGGACGCTGTCGTCGGCCATTCGAGCGGTGAGATCGCCGGCGCGTATGCCAGCGGCGCGTTGACCGCCCGCGAGGCCATCCTCGCTGCCTACTACCGTGGCAAGGCGATGCCGTGGGTGGAGAAGGCACTTGTGGCTGAAGGTACCCAAGGCGGCATGGCTGCTATTGGCCTGGGGTCAGAGCAGGTAATGCCATACCTCACCAAGGGTGTCGTGGTCGGCTGTGAGAACAGCCCTGACAGCACCACGCTCACCGGTGACAAGAGCGCACTCGACATTGTCATGAGCCGGATCAACGAGGCACACCCGGGCGTCCTTGTCCGCGAGCTGAAGGTCGATCGCGCCTATCATTCTCACCACATGCGCATCGGCGCGCCGCACTACCTGGCTTCTCTCAAGGCTCAGGGCATCGAGCCCCAGCCGCCCTCAGTCCCTTTCCACTCCAGTGTCACGGGCGAAGTCATCAGCAACGCTGAGGATCTTGGACCCCAGTACTGGATTGACAACCTTGTTTCTCGCGTCCGCTTCTCTACGGCTGTCAACAGCGTCCTCTCGTCATCCAAGTCGCCCAAGACGTTCGTCGAAGTCGGCCCGCACTCGACACTTGCCGGTCCTATCCGGCAGATTCTCCAAGCCGCGAGTGCGCAGGCCGACTACGTCAACGTCATGAAGCGTGGCGAAGACGGTAGCAGGGCTTACCTCCAGGCCATGGGCGAGTTGTGGAGCCTCCACGTGCCGCTCGATCTTTCCGCCATCGTTGACAAGGGTGACTTCCTCACGGACCTTCCCCTGTACCCGTGGCACTACGAGGAGTCACTCTGGGCTGAGAGCCGTCTCTCAAAGGACTACCGGTCTCGGAAGTTCCGCCACCATGAGCTGCTCGGCTCCCGCATCATCGAGAGCACCGACCACAGCCCGGCCTGGCGCAACATCCTGCGCCTAGAGAGCGTGCCATGGATCAGGGACCACGAGGTCTTTGGCGACGTTGTCCTTCCGGGTGTCGGCTACATCGCCATGGCAGGCGAGGCGATTCGCCAGCTGACGGGCGCGGACGACTTTTCGGTCCAACGCGTCCATATCAAGGTGGCTTTGGCATTGGAGCACGACTCTAAGATTGAGGTCGTGACGCAGCTTGAAAGGGTGGCACTCACAAATTCGCTTGACAGCCCGTGGTACAACTTCACCATCTCCAGCTTCCGGAAAGCCGCGGATGGTGGTGCCGGGTCATGGATCAAGCACATCTTCGGTCAGGTTCGTGGTGGCTCCGACTTCCAGCCAGGCGCGGCGCCAGACGTGTCACCGCTGCAGAGGGCCGTCTCTGAAAAGGGATGGTACCGCAAGTTCCGCGCTTCGGGTTTGGACTACGGTCCGCGCTTCCAAAGCCTCGCCAACATCACGGCCGATCCGTCGACGTCAGAGATTGTGGCAAACATCACCAACGACGTTCGTGATGCTGAGTCGTACTATCCGATTCATCCCGGCGCCCTGGACTGCATGGCCCAGGCTCTCGTGCTTGCCTTGTGCGGCGGCCTGACGAGGAATCTCGGCTCCATGGCTGTGCCCACTTACATTGACGAGCTCTACTGCCGACCGTCTGCCATCAAAGACATGTCCATTCGCGTGAAGGCTACCGAGCGCAGGAGGAATGCCTACACCGGTGACCTGACAGCCGTCTGTGACGGACAGATTGCCGTTCAAGCCAAGGGCTTCCGCTTGACCGTGGTGGACAACACCACTGAGGCCGATGCTTCAAGCAATCTCGGCGCCAGATTCCGCCACGGCGCCGTCCACCTCGAATGGAAGCCTGACATCAACTTCGCTAATGTCGACATGCTGTTCTCTCCCGATCTGCCGCCCGACCAAGACTTCCACTTGCTTGACCAGTACCTTGCGCTGACCTCCATCGAGGTGGCCGAGCGTACGCGAAACATGAAACCCGCTCAGGATTTCATGGCGCTCTTCCAGAAATGGACGGCAGACTTCGCCGCGGAGACGCAACTCGAGGCCCTGTTCGATGCTTCAGAGAAGGACATCCTTCGCAACGACAGCGCTTACCGCAACAAGGTGATGGACAAGACATATGCCCAGCTCATGGACTGTCAAACACGCGCGGCTGCTGAAGCGATTGGTCGAATTGTCAAGGATATCGAGGGCCTCATGAACGGCACCACCGACGGTCTCGACATCCTGATGGACAACAAGCTGCTGCACGACGTTTACGACGGCATGCAGCTCACAGAGATGGGCAGCTTCTTTGACCTTGTCGCGCACAAGAAGCCCAACCTGCGAGTGCTCGAGATCGGCGCCGGCACGGGCGGCACCACGGCCAAGGTTCTGCCACTTCTTCAGTCTGCCTATGGCGAGCGCATGTATCTCTCCTACACCTACACCGACATCTCGCCGGGATTTTTCCCACCCGCGCAAGAGCGTTTCCGGGAGTTCCCGGGCCTCGAGTACCGCGTGCTGGACATCTCGCAGGACCCGGCCGGGCAGGGTTTCGAGAACGACCTGGAGAGCTATGATCTTATCATTGCCACGAACGTCCTCCACGCCACAGAGCGTATCCTCGACACGCTGAAGAACGTCCGCAAGCTTTGCCATCCTCGTGGGCGGCTCTTCCTGCAAGAGCTGTCTCCCGTCAGCAAGTGGCCCAACATGATCATGGGCGTCTTGCCGGGATGGTGGCTCGGCGCCGAGGATGGCCGTCCAGATGAGCCGTACATGGACGAACAGCGGTGGGACAAGGAGCTCACGAGTGCTGGGTTCTGCGGCGCTGAGACTGTCTTCTTCGATGGTCGTCTGTGCCTCAACATCGTCACGACGCCCAAAGAGATGGATGCGAAGCGACCGAGAGTAACGCTGCTTACCCCTGGCCAGGTCAGCGAGTCGTCTGAGCCGAAGGTACGTGCCGTGTCCGAGCAGCTACAGGGTGCCGGCTATCCCGTCGTCGTTCATCCTTTCGGACAAGCGGTTCTTGATCTTGGGATGGACGAGGACGTTGTCGCCCTGCTTGACGTCGACAAGCCCTTCTTCCATGACCTGAGCGAGTCAGACCTTCACGGCTTCCAGGCTTTCCTCGCCCATGCCAAGGGGCGCCGATGTGGCCTCCTCTGGGTCACGGGTGCCAGCCAGGCCGGCTGCACCGACCCTCGCTACGCGCCCGTCATTGGCGTGGCCAGAGTCCTGCGTCTCGAGCTCGGTATGGACTTTGCCACTCTCGAGATGGGTGGTCAGACGGAGGACAGCTCCCTCAAGATCGATGCACCGACTGTGGCGCGTGTGATGGGCGAGTTCCGCCGCCGCGATAGGAACGCCATGGAGTCGGATATCGACACGACTTGCGAGGCCGAGTGGGTACACTCAGCAGGAACCACTCTTGCGGGACGCTACCATTATCTCGACATGGACGCCGAGCTCAAGAAGCCCGCGCCCAGCAGCGGCACTGAGACAGCCGTTTCTGCTCCGGAGCAAAAGACATACCTCAAGCTCGACACTTGGCGGCCAGGTCTGCTCGACGCTTTGTACTGGAAACGCCTGCCCGTCGAGGAGCTTGCTCCCGATGAGGTGCGTGTCGAGGTCCGCGCCGTTGGCCTCAACTTCAAGGACGTCCTGGTCGCCATCGGCATCATCGCCGAGCCAGTCAAGATCGCCCGCGGCATGGGCTACGACTGCAGTGGTGTCGTCACAGCAGTTGGCCGCGACGTCACCAAGCACCGCATCGGAGACCGCGTTGCCGTCTGCGAGAGCGGCACGTTCTCCACATCGCTCAATGTCTTGGAGCAGCTCTGTGCGACATTGCCAGACGACATGTCGTTTGAAGAGGGCGCCACCATGCCTCTCGTCTACGCCACGGCGTCGTACTGCTTGCTAGACGCAGCTCAGCTAGCCAAGGGCATGACGGTCCTGATTCATGCGGCCGCTGGCGGTGTCGGTCTCGCTGCGATTCAGCTGTGTAATATGGTGGGCTGCGAGGTCTACTGCACGGTCGGCAGCGACGAGAAGGTGCAGTACCTCATGGAGCACTGCGGCATTCCGCGTGATCACATCTTCAACTCGCGTGACACGAGCTTCTTGCCTGGTCTGATGGCCATGACGGACAATCGCGGTGTCGATGTGGTTCTCAACTCGCTGTCGGGTGAGCTGCTGCATGCTTCGTGGAAGTGTGTTGCTGAAGGTGGCGCCTTTGTCGAGATCGGTCGTCGTGACTTTATCGGGCAGGCCAAGCTTGCCATGGAGCCGTTTGAGACTAACAGGTCCTTCATCGGCTTTGACTTGGGTGCCATGAGGAACCAGCGACCAGATACCATTGCTAGGTGAGTTAGAAGAGAGATATTCCTAGTCTTAACATGTCAGGCTGCTAACACAATATCACAGGCTCATGGACCGCATGATGAAGCAAGCCAAGGAGGGCCGTATCAAGCCCATTCTGCCCATGAAGATCTTTGACGCAGCTCAGATCTCTGACCCCTTCCGGCTGATGCAGAAGGCGCAGCAGATCGGCAAGATGGTCATCTCCATGCCCGCCAGCGCCGACACCGAGCTGTCATCCGAGGCCACACACAAGCCCTTCCGCGCGCGCTCTGATGCCGCCTACCTCCTCACAGGAGGTCTGGGTGGTCTCGGCAAATCCATCAGCACCCGGCTTGCCGAGCGCGGCGCTCGCCACTTTGTCTTCCTCTCCCGCTCCGCTGAGAAGCCCGAACACGATGCCTTCTTCAAGGAGATGGAGTCCCTGGACTGCACAAGCACCAGAGTGTCAGGCGACGTCGTCAACTACGACGACGTCGTGCGGGCCGTCAAGGCCGCGGGCAGACCGATCGCCGGTGCGCTCCATGCGCCCTTGGTCCTGCAGGATAACAGCTTCCTGGACATGTCTTTCGACGAGTGGAACGCGCCTTTCCGCCCCAAGGTCGAGGGCGCATGGAACCTGCACAAGGCGCTCCTCTCCGAGAAGCTCGAATTCTTCTTCCTCTTCAGCTCCTTCGGCTGCATGTTCGGACAGTGGGGCCAGTCCAACTACTCCGCCTCCAACACCTTCATCGACGCCTTCGTCGGCTACCGCCACTCGCTCGGCCTGCCCGCCTCCACCGTCAACATCGGCGTCATGGGCGACGTCGGCTGGGTCGCCGACAACCCGGAGGCGCTCGAGAAGCTCCAGGCTGCGGCATCCCACGTCTCCCAGGAGAGCGACTTCCTCGACTGCGCCGAGCTTATGTTCATGCGCCCCGGCCCCACGCCGCAGACGGATCCCGCGCACTTCGTCCAGCACTCGCAGGTCGGCTTCGGCCTGCGCACGACGCTGCCGATCCTGGCGCCGAACAACCGCGTCGTCTTCCGCAAGGACCCCCGCATGCTGGTCTACCGCAACCTCGAGGCTGATGCGGGCTGGTCGGCGGCGGCGACGACGGGGGCGGCGGGCGCGGACCCGGCGGACGAGGAGCTGACGAGGTTCTTGCAGGCTGCGTCTGTGAACATGGCTGTGCTGCGCGGAGAGGAGGCGACGCGCTTCATTGCGCAGAATGTGGGCCGGACGCTGTTTGGCTTCATGCTGAGGTCTGAGGATGATTTTGATGTGCTTACGCCGATGGCGGATCTGGGTATTGACAGCTTGGTCAGTATTGAGTTAAGGAACTGGATTACTAAGAGGCTTGTTGTGGAGGTGAATGTGCTGGAGATTACAAGGGCAGGCAGCCTGTTGGAGTTGGGTGGTTTGTTACAGACGAGGATGGTGGAGAAGTATCAGGCTAGGATGTAGATCAGGGATTGGTTTATGCCTGAGGAACGTCAGTTCCGAAGGATCCATTTCCGCGCCCTCTTCCGGCGGCTAATAGGCAGACAGGTACCCGTCTCTCTAAAATTAGACGGGCCCGTCCCTATTACTATATTCGGCATCGGCTCCTCTATTATTAGACCTTCTATCGCATTATATATAACTTCTTAGGTAGTACCCTTTAATAGTTATTAGAATATAGTTATACTCTTCCCCTAGTAGAATTAAATTTTATTATACCTAATAGGTTTAAGAAGTACTATAGCCAAACTATAATATAACTTTCTTTTTACTCCCTAGCCGAGTATAAGGCGTCTTATTTATTAATATCTTCTTATACTATATCCTAAAGCTTACCTATGCCTCTTCTATTAGTAATTAATCGCCTATTTTCTATCTTATAGGCTACCCGGGCTTTAATATAATCTATCTCTGCCTTATCTTAGTCTAGGTAAGCTATTATCTCTTCTTTAGTTTACTCCCTCGAGCCTATTAAGGTAATATAGTATTTCCTTATCTACTTATAATTAAGATACTATTTAAAGCTTTCTTTAAAATATCTTAAGGGTAATCCTATTACCTTTCGGTACTATTAATTCCCTATAAAATTCTTATGCCCTTAGGCTTTATATTAAGTATCTCTAGATATAATATATCTTTAATAAATTACCTATAGGTTATTATATCTAAGAGGCGGAGATAAAGCTATATTTCAAAAAAATAAAGGCGGTAATTACCTATAGGAAGAGATTATATGCAATAGAGATAAAGGCTCTATAGGTAGCTAAAAGAATAGTTCTATAGATAATTTAATAGTAGTAGCTTCTTAAATAGCTAGCTTCGATTTAATAACTAATTATAATAAGTACTTTAAAGCTATATTATACTTAAACTCTTCCGGGGTAATAACTGATTACTATTATATCCGCTTAAATACTATTATTAAAGGGAGAAGCGGCTACTTTAATATAGGGTCTAGTATTTACTATAAATATTATAATTAAGCTATTAATAGCTTTAAAAAAGCAATTAGTAATACTCTTAGTTTTAAATATCTTAATAAATAATCTTTTAAAGTTCTTATATAACCTAGTATATAATATTTACTATATGTGACGATCATGTGTATTCCCAAGGGATAAACCAGTCGTGCTGGGTTTATATTAGCAGGGGATTAGGCGCGTTATCTTAAACAGGGTGTAAGTCACGTCTAGTAATATACTTAAGGGTATTAAGTATAACTAAGTTATATTAATAGCTAAGGTAGCTAATATATAAGAAAGTATAATAAATATATTTTATATACTTATATAATTTAAGTAGCTTACATTCCGGATCGTAAGGCTCACGATCTAAAGAGTAAGGCTCACATTTAGAATAGTAAGTAATATTATAATAGGTTAGGGGAAAAGAAACTATGGGGCTTTAGTTCCCACGTAATATAAGACCTATTGGGTTATAATATAATCTCCCCTCTCCCGGTGGTTCTTATCCTCGAGACCTTTTACTAGGCCAGGGTCTTCCTAATCGGTTAGTCCTAACTTCCTCTTATAATTATTTCGCGCTACTAATATAATATCAGGAAGAATCGAGAAATCACATAAAACTAGTACTTCCGACCAATAGTCCCTATTGCGATATTTTACTTAAAATTCTATTATTACTAATATGCCTTATACTTATTATTTTAAGAAAAAGATTACTTATAAGATAGATAATTCTAGTTATTTAGGGAAATACAAGTAGTACACGAGGTAGGGTCATCCTTGTGATAGGGTTTGCGTTGCATTATTATATATATAGGTCCCTTTTATTTCTTACATATACATAGCTAATTTTAATAGTAAATAAGCTAATTAACTAGTAAGAAAAACTAAACCAAGAGGAAGATAAGGCAGGTAACTGAGTCTTCTTTCTTTATAACTAGTTAATAGAGCTTTAGTTATCGCTTACTAAAGCAGTGGCTCGTCTATAGAGGATTTAAAAAATAAAGAAGAAGGTTAAAGAGCGGAGTATAGATTTATTTAAATAAGATGCATTAGAGCTTAAGGCAGAGGATAATCTTATCTTAGCCCTTAATGCTTATAAATAGTATATAGTATAAGACCTTTAGTTCTTAGGTATTCCTAACGAGGTAGACTAATCTTCTCTAGGCCTAGGGGAGAATTTTAATAATATTTCTTTACCTATTATTAGTAAAAGTTTTTTAATAGGTATTATATATTAGTGAGGTATTTTAGGGGTTCTTATATATTTTCTAAGTCTAGGTAATTCTTTTATTAAATAAAATATATTATTTTTCTATTAATCTTATTTATATTAAGGATACTTTTTATAATATATTCTTTTAATCTATTAATTTCTATATTAGGCTTATTACTTATCTTAGCTTAAATAATATCTTATATTAATTTAAGTAATAAAATATAAAAAATTAGATAAGGCTTAATCTTAGGGGGTAAGTCTAGTTTATAGTTATATTTTAAGATTTTTTACTTAATTTTATAAGGTTTAATATATTTATAGTTAAGTTTTTTATTTTAGTATTTTATTTTAATATTTTTTATCGCGAGATAAATTATATCTCCCTCCGAGAAGATTAGTCCCTTAATTCTTTTTTTATTAGCATAGCTTATTATGTTATTTTTAATAAACTTAAGTTTTATTTTTATTTCTTTATATAGATTCTTTAGTTAATTACTAATAAGGATTACTTTAGGATTAATAATAATATCTTATATTTAATAGTATATATCTAGTATAAATCTAAAATTAGTATAAGCTAATATAATCTTTATACTTTTATTTATAGCTATATTATAGGCTAGCTATATAATTAATAGCTTTTTAACTTAATTAGTTTATTTATAGTTAATATAGCATTAAAGATATTATTCTAGTATTTGATTTATATATTTAGTCTATTTATTTATCTCCTTATAATATGCGGTAAAGAGTTTATAATTAATTCTTAAGTATCTTATAAGGCTTTATTAGAATTTCGAGGTAAATAATAGTCCTTAATCTATAATAATTTTAAGTAGTATATTATATATCTTAGTAATATAAAAGTAAAAAAGGTAAGTAAATTCTTTTATTATTATTAATTCTTTATAAGGTATAAAATAAGAAAATTTTATAAGTTTATTTATAATAATAAGAATATTATTATAGAAGTTTTTTATAATTAGTTCTTTTAATAGGGGTAATTTTATAATAAAATCTATAATAATAAAGTCCTATAGTTATTATATAATTAGAAGTAATTATAGCTTTTTATAGGGTTTATAGTATTATACCTTAGTTTTTATATAAAGGTTATATTAATTAATAATTATTATAATAATCTTTTTTATTTTAAGAAAAGTAAATATTATTTTAATTTATTTTAAGGTTTTATTAATTCCTTAGTATCTATATAGCTAATAACTATATATCTTATATATAAGTTTATATTATAGTTTATCTAGGATTTAATATTTATTTATTTTTTTAATATTTAGGAGTTATTTATTATATTCTAGGATTTATTCTAAGAGTAGATTACTTTATTCTATTATATAGGCGGCTCTATTAGTCTAGTATAATACTCTAGTAACTCCGGACTATTTATAAAGTCCTAATTTCTTTTATTATTCCTAAATCTATTAATTAATTCATTTATAATATTTCTTATAATAAAATATATATCTCTATACTTTATATAAGAGTTTATAGTTATTATAGTATAGTTATATAGCTTAGGTTATTTCTTTTAGACTCTTATAATATATAGCTTAATAGTAATAATAATTAAAGATATTTTAAAATATTTTATTAGGGATAAAGAGTTTTCCTTTATAGGTCTATAATCTATCTTCCCTTTATTAATATCCTTATATATAGTTAATAGAGTCTATAACCTATTATCTATATTTCTTAATAAGTATAAGGTACTCTAATAAGGGTATTAACTTTTATATTTATTTAATAAACTTCTATCTAAGGTATCCCTCTAGGGTAAAGTATAGAAATTACTTTTTAGCTTTGATTTTATTAGTATCTAGGTTAGGTTATTAGCTAATAATATTAGCTTAGTTATTCTTTATTTCCTTAATATAAATAATAATATAATTAAATTCTAAGAGGTATTTAATATATTATAGTTATTATTTACTAAGTTTTTAAGTTTTAGCGAAGTAAGTAATATTCTTATAATTTATATATACCTTAATTTAATATTTACTTCTAAGAAAATAATATTAAAATTCCTTAAAGGTATTAATAATTATAAGGAATTCTTTATTATAGATAAGGTAATTAAGTTTTACTTTATATAGCTTATAGGAGTAGAATTTAATTAGGTATAAGAGTCCTTTATTATCTTATTAGCTAATTTAAGCTCTTAGCGTAAAGTCTAAGGTATTTATCTTAAGTTTTATTAATTAAGATAAATTAAATATCTTAAGTATTAGTTTACTTAGGATAAATTCCTTAATTATATAGAAAGTTTCTTATACCTTATTTTTAAATATAAATATCTTATTTTTCTTTATAAGTTTAATTAATAGTATTATAATTTTCTTAAATTATTTAATAAATTTATAGTAATAATTAATAAAACTAAGAAAGGCTTATATTTCCTTAATATTAGTTAATTCCTTTTAGTCTTTAATTATTAAGACCTTCTTAGGGTTTATATATATCTTATTATAAGAGATAATATATCTAAGGAATTTTACCTCTAAGGTATAAAACTTATTTTCCTTAGGTTTTATTAATAAGTTAGCGTCTTATAGTATTTATAGTACCTTATAGATATATTTTATATATTCTTTTTTTATTTTAGAGAAGATAAGAATATTATTTAGGTAATATATAATAAATATATTTAGATATTCTTATAGTATATTATTAATTATTTATTAAAATATAATAGGTATATTAATAAGTCTAAAAGGCATAATAAGGTACTTAAATAGTTTATACTTAATATAAAAAGTAGTTTTCTATTTATATCCTTTTTTAATCTAAATAAGGTTATAAGCTCCTTTAAGGTTAAATATAATAAAGTACTTTATTTTAAAAAATTAATCCTTTAACTTATTAATAAGAGGCAGTAATATATAATCCTTAATTATAATAGCATTAAGTATTTTAAAGTTAATATAAAAATAAAGTTTTTTATTTTTCTTTAGGATAAATATAATAAGGTATTTAATAAATAACTTACTTTCCTTAATATATTCTTTTTATAGTATTTCTTTAATATATTCCTTTAATACTAATAATTATATTATATTAAGTAAGTAGAGTTTATTAAAGCTAGGTTACTTTTTATTAATAAATTTAATTTCTAAATTATAGTATATATATAGTAATAAACTTATTTTAAGTTCTTTTATAAAGAGTTTCTTATAGATATAATACTTTAATAATATATTTTTAAGTTATTTTTCTTTTAGTATTTTCTTAATTTACTTAAGGTCTTTCTCTAGTTATTAGAATTATTATATAATATATATAATTATTTATTAATTTTATTACTTTTATTTATTATAATATTTATATTATATCCCTTTAGGTAAAGAGGTATTTTATATTTACCTTTGCCTAACTTCTTTAGCGTCTTTAATAAAAGTTTAAGATCTTATATTATCTTTTAAGTTATTATTTATTATAGAGAGTGCCTTATTATTAAAAGAGAGCACTTAGCTAATCCTCTAGTTAAAATATAAGTTAAATCAGCATAATTATAGGTACCTAAGTATTAAGTCATAGCCTTTTATAGGTATAATATTAAATAAGATTTCTTAGTTCTTTCTTTTAATAAAAACTTTAAGGTAATTAATCTCGCTATTAATAACTCTATTATTATAATTAAATTACTTCCTTTTAAGGTTAATTATTATATAGGGCTCTACCTTATACCTTTATAATAGCTTAAGCCTATTTATTATCCTTAGGTTAAATAAATTTTACTTAGCTCTATTATCTATTAAAGCGCATAATTATTTTCCTTTAATTTATATTAATATTTTAAAATATCTTTATATTAATCTTCTTTTAATAATATATAAGGCCTTTTATATTATTATAAGCTATTCTTCTATTTATAGGCTTTTTATAGGTAGGCCTATTAGTTTTTTAATAATATATAGCTAATATAGTTATACTTATATTTACTATTATTATATACTTTATAGTTATATATATTATCTTAGCTATATAGCTAATCTTAGTATTATTATTTTTATTTTTATCTTAGGTCTTTTTTATTTTTTAATTAGGTTATAAGTTTTTATTTTTCTAATATTTCTTTTTAGCTAATTTACTTTTATTAGTCTTCTACCTTATAAATAGTTTATTTATATTTCTAGATAGCTTAATATAAGTCTTTATAGTATTATATATGCGTAATATTAATAGCGTTATATTAGTAAAATATTTAATAACCTTTTATTTTATATTATATATAAGGTTAGTTATTAAGTTAAGCTAATAAGGTAATAAAGAAGTAATCTTATTTTTACTTTTCTTTTCTATATTTTTTATATTAATAATATTAATAAAATATCTAAGAGATACTAAGGTATTTTTTATATATTAGGTATATTCTTATATTATCTTATAAGTTAAATAATACTTCTTAGTATTATTAGTTTTTAGCTAATTCTTTATAATAGGCTTAAATATAAATTTCTTATTTATATATTATATTTATATATTCTTATATAATATAATTATACCTTTCTCATAGGTTATTTTAATATTAGTTATTATTTTTATTATATAGCTAAGGGTAGTTTTCTTCTTTTTATAGCTCTTTATTACTCTTTCTTACCTCTTATTATTAAGTATATAATTTATATAGCTCTCTCTATAATTTCTTTATTTTATACTTAAACTTAATTTAGTAAATATTAGTATTATTTACTTAAGTGAGCTAATCTATCTATTAGGGTTTTTTATTATTATAGGCTTATTCTTATTATTTATAGGTCTTATTATATTTTTTTAATACTTTAATTTAATATTATAAATATAAGTTATAATTATATTATATAAAATTATTTTATTAATAATCCCTATAATATATAATAAATAATAATAATAATTATTTATTATATCTTATAATTTATTTTTTATAATTAAAGCCTTTTATAATAGCTTCTTTATAATCCGCTTATTTAGCTAATATTAAGGGCATTTATTATTTCTATTTTATTAGTATTACTTTCTCTTTTTATTTAAATTTCTTAGTAACTATAATAATAACTCTCTTATTATTTATTATATCTAATATAAGTTTTCCTTATTTTATTAATTCTAAGAGTAATTATTATTATATATTCTAGGTTTCTTTTAATTACTTCTTAATATATCTTACCTAGCTATAGGTTATTTCTTTATTTAGTTCTTATTTATATTTATTTTAACCTTATTTAGGCATATTATATCTACTTCGCGATATTATAATAAGTTTAGTTAATTAAATCGCGGTTTAGGGTTCCTTATTTTCCTATTAGGCTTATTAGGCCGCATTAATATATTTCTTATTTTCTAAGAGGGATTATTATTAATTTAATTAATAATATCTTTCTTTAATATCTTATTATTTCTTATAATAGATTTTCTTAATATAATTTATCTTATAATAATAATAATATTTAAGGCTATAATAGTCTTATTTGCCCTTTTATATAGCTCTAAGTATTATAGGGCTAGCTTTAATATTATAAAAGGTATTATTATTTTTTTTCTTACCTTAATTAATATTAAATTATAAGTTATTAATCTTATTATTACTAAACTTAGGGTTTTATAATTTCTTCTAAGAGAATTATTAATTATTAATCTTAATTACTTAGCTAATATAATTAATTAGGTTATTAAGCTAATTTTCTTTATATAATTCTACTTAGATTTCTTTTTTAAGATTATTAAAGAAAAATAATATTAAGGGTTTTTAATTTTAATTAAGCTTTAAGGTAAATTAGAAGTATTTTATTTTATATTTAGAGGCTAAGTAAGTTTATTAAAGTGCCTTAATCTCTCTTTTAGCTTATACCTTTTTATTAATTATTTTAAATACTTATTAAAATATAGCCTTAAAGGTTTTAAAGCTTAAGTAAAGGTTAATAGTCCTAAGTAAGAGTTTAATAAAAGGGGTAATAAGGTATTTCTTTATAATAGGTTTAAATTAGGCTATAATATACTTAATAAATTACCCCGCGGCATATTAAACCTTATTAAATATTAAATTAAACTATATTAAATAATAAGTTATAAAAGTATATAGCTATATAAGAAATATAAGTAACTTATAGGTAGTTTTATTAAATTTCTCTAAGGGGTCTAATTTTAAGATTTCTCTTATATTTTTACCTCTTATAATAATAATTATTATATTATTAATTTCTTAAATATTATTTATATATTAGGTATTTTATACCCTTTATATCTCGCTTATTCTTTTAATAAGGTTATAAAGCTTATTTATTTTAATACTTATAATAATAATTTAAGCTCTAAGCTATTTAATTTCTTTATTATTAAAGCTATTTATATTATTTATATCCTTATCTTAATTAGCTAAGATAGGTATAAGTAAATAATTAATAAATAAGACTTATTAATAGTTATTAATAAGAGTTACCTAAGTAGCTATTATATTTAATATTATTTAAGGTAATATAAGTAATCTATTAAATAAGAGCTATTAATATATAATAATTATATATTTCTTAAGGGATAAATTAGTTATATTAGGTTTATATTAATAGAGAATTAGGTATATTATCTTAATTAAATTATAAGTTATATCTAATAATATACTTAAGGGTATTAAGTATAACTAAGTTATATTAATAGCTAAGGTAATTACTATATAAGAGAGTATAATAAGCATATTTTATATACTTTTTATAATATAATAGCTTATAATAAATTATATCTTATAGGGCCTAAGTTATTATAATCTATCTAGCTAGCTTAGAGAGGATTATAACCTATAAGGTATAATCTATTTTAATCCACGCGTGATTAGTCAGCTAATATAAGTCCTTCCTATTATATAGCCTAGGGTCTTTTTAGGCTATAATACTTAATAAAAGAGAGATATTATATTATAACTTAATAAAATACTTATTATATAACTAGGGAAGACTTTATTATTATTTATTAATTAAGATATAATTATTATTAAGACTTAAGTAATTATAATAATTACTTTATAATTACCTATAATTACTTATATAATTATTTTAATTAATATCCTAGGGATAGTAATTAAGAAGGACCCCTTAAGTATATAAAATATACTTATTATATTCTCTTATATATTAATTACCTTAGCTATTAATATAACTTAGTTATATTTAATACCTTTAAATATATTACTAGATATAACTTATACCTTATTTAAGATAATATTAATATCCCCTTTATAAATATAAACTAATATAATTTATTTATTTCCCTTAGGACCTATATAATTATTATATTATTAAATAAGTTTAAAATAAGACTTATTTATTAAGTCTTAAGTAGTATTAGGCAAAGTAACCTTAAGTATAATATTATTATATTACTCCTCCTTAGTTATATTATAAATAGTTACCTATAAGTGCTTACTTAATAAATTCTTAATAAGTCTCTTATTAGCCTCGCCCTTTTTTTAGGCCTTAATACTTAATCTTACCTAATATATCCTAGATAATCTTATATTTCTTAATTTCTTTTTTAGCCCTTTTATATATAATATTTATTTTTAAGAGTATAATAAAATAAGATTAAATAGCTAAATATCTAATACTATCCGGGGTAGATATTTATTTTTTATCTCTAAGGCAGAGCTAGTTAATATTATAATAATATATATAGGAATAAACCAAAGGAGAAAAAAAGGCTAAGTGGGGTAAATAATAAATAGAGCTAATTCTATAGCCCGGGAAGTCATAGGTCTAGAGATAGTAAGCACTATTAAAAAAAAGAAGTAAGAGAGGCGCTAACGAGGATGTAAGAGTCTAGTTATCCCCGGTAGATAAGACTATATATTATTCTATTACTTTATGCTACCTAAAATAGGGATCAAAGTATCTTAATTAATATCTTAGTAATTTTAATAATAAAGGCTCTATATCTAAAGCCTAAGGTCTTAATAGGCTTAAATTAATAAGGTTTATCTATATAATTATTAATAGCTTTAATAATGCGCTAAAACTAGCTCTATTTATAATAAATAGCTTATATCTTAATTAGCTAAAGTAATTAAAATCCCCTTCGCGTAGTAACTCCCCTCTGATATTAACCTTCTAATTATCCTTATAATTCTTAACTACTTAAAGAGGTTAAAATCTTAAAGGATTATACTTCTATTATCCTCGTGAGAGGAGGTTTAACTATAACTAATAATAACTATAACCAACTAGTTAACTAATTTATAACTAGCTAACTAATTAATAATATACTAATAAGATTATAATAACTTTCCGCAAAGACCTTTAACTAGCGGATTAAAGCAGCGTAGCTAATACCTATTAGTATACCTTCCTATATAACTAAGATAACCTTACTGAAGAGGTCTATAAGCTTTATAGGGGCGCGAAAAGTACTTATAATAGGCTACGAGAGATAATATTATATAGAGCTATTTAGAGTATTATAGTAAGCACGCGGCCTATTAAATAAAAGGTTTAAGTTAAACTCGCGATCTTTAGCTATAACCTTCTTCTTCTTCTACCTAGCCTTTTTCTACTTAGTTATAATATAAATAGTTAATTTAACTTTATTAGAGAAAAGCTTTTTTTATTAAAGGCCCTTAAAAAGAAGCTAAAGAAATATAGGTATCTCGCCTAGAAGGAAATTAGTTTCCTTAATAACTTAAGAGATAATAATAATACGTACCTATATGAGGTATAGCTTATAACTCTTATTATTAGCATTAATACCTTCCGCAATGCTAAATAAGAAGATTAAAGAAGTCTTATTATAGCCAGCTAGGATCTAGCCACGTAGCTATAGGCGTAACTATATTAGGAAATAGAGGTTATCAGCGTTATAGGTTTCAGAGGGATTGGTTCTTAGAGTCGGCGTCGGAGTTCTATAAACCTAAAAAGTATCAGCGCTAGGGCTCGGCGCCGGACTAAAACTCGGCGGCAAATAGAAGTCTATAAGTTTAATTAATCAAACCCATCCAGTCAAATGCATAATACATATATCTTAGCTCGTATAAATATATAAATAATAGTAATTTCAATAGTAATTTCAATAATAATAAGACTATATATATATCCATTCTCGTGTTTTATAGTATTAAAACTCGCGCATTCTCGCAAGGCTTATAAATCCTTTTAATATTAATATAAGGAGTTATATAAATCATTAAACTATTAGATTACACTAGTGCAGCTTCGCTAGCACATATGATTCTCATTATCTCATATTATGCATTTCCAGGGATTTAACCTTAGCCACTAGTAAGGCAGAGTCCTCAGAGAGGCCGAAATAAGCCTATCGCTATGGTTATATAGGATTCTAGGGGATTTATTGGCATGTTGCTCCTAAGGGCGGAGTGGCCTTCTAGGCGCCAACGCTTAGCCGCTAAGGCAATATAAAACGAGCCCACTTGCTCTTTAGAACCGCTATTATCACATCAGGATTCGATATCATTTAGAGGCCTTTTCTTATCTTAGGCTTTTATGAAGGGCGTCGTCGCGATACCTCTATGCCAGCGAGCGACTAGTGCCTTCAAATGGGTGCCAGGTTATAGCTCACGAGAATAGAGAGATCAGTAAGAGGATCCTAATCCTCTAAACACATTTTGCCTCCTAAGTTTCATAGAAGTCTAAGACAGGAGCCGGTAAGGAAGAAGTTAGTGCTAGCTAGTTTCATGACGCCCGTGGCGCAGCCCGGCGGAAAGGTGTGGGACGTTGGGCTAATCGAGCATGTTTACCCTTGCCACGAGGGGCTGGCGGCATCGGCCCGGAGAAGGCCCTGCCAAGGCAAGTAGAAGGGGAATAAGCATTAACAGAGATGCGTGGCAATGGGGCTAAGACTGGCGATGCTTTTGATGGATCTTAGTTATTCGGCTAGTCAGGGGAATACTTGCATTAAATTGGCAATAAGAGGTTACCAATAGAAATCCCTCACCTTAGCAAGCCCTAGGACCTAGAAGGCATGCTCCTAGTAGTCAGGGGCAATGCAACATACTACCAGGAGAGGTTCCAATAGGATCCTAGCATCCGGGGAGAAGGGCGAGAATGTTCTAGGTAAAGGATCTTCTTGCCATACACTTACACTGCTCGCCGTGCCTGAATGACCTGCCATGTTACATGGATGTAAGGTATCTATCTTTATCCTCGGCTTGACCGAGAAAGTTCCACGCAGTTAGCAGAAGGACGATAGTGCTTTGGCCTTTCCGGTTGGCTGTGTTCGAAGCTCTCCCGCAGGGATACAAACTCTACCATCTTAACCAGCCACTAATGCTTCTATTTAACCCCCCCTCTCCGTGATTGCCTTAAAACCACTAATATAAAGCTTACTCCTAAAGGAATAGTCAAGTCGATATCCTTCCTTCCGGTTAATCTCTATAGTCTAAAATAGCTATAATGCAGCTGCGGTCGCTATAACCTTCCTATCCGAGGAAAAATATTATGCGGTTCCTCCATCGCTATAACCATCTCTAAGACTAAGCCACTAGCAGTCAGTTTACCAGCGATCTCTCCTCCTCAGCTTACCAAGTCGGGCTCTATAACCTAAGGAGGTCACTCTCGTTCATATTCCCAGGGCCCGTTACAAGCCCTAGGACCTCCTCTTATTCCTATTTGGGAGTTAGGCAAGAGGAAGGCGGCAAGAGAAGATACATAGAGGGGATGAAACCTCGTCGATAATAGTATCTTAGGGTAAGCGAGGAGCGCTTACCGCATGATAACAAGTATTAAATGGGACGCTTAGAGGCTGGCCGAAACCTACGGTCCCATTCATATGATCTGGCCCTGACTGGCTGACCACTTTGGGGGAGAAGTCATTCGAGGCCTTAGAGGCTTTAGAGGCTGAGACCGAATCTAATGGGAACTAGGATCAGGTGTATTAAGTCTTATAAACTTAGGTTCAAAGAGGTCAAATCCTTAATGCGGGTAAATTAAACCGGGGCTAAAAATAGGGCGTTATCCTAGATCTAGGACCTTGCAGGGGCATATGATCCTAAAAGTGGGCTTATATAGATCCTCAGCCTAAGCTCAGCTCAAGCTTAGCCCACCCCGGCCTCAACTCAGGCCTCCTTAGCCCAAGCTCAGCACTAACTTAGCTTAGAGCGGCAAGAGCTTAGCTCTAGAAACGGAAATGGATTTTAGTATGCTTAAGTTTCGTCTCCGAGTATCTTGGTATTTGAAACTGATGTGATCTGGTCTAGCAATTCGTTGGCAGTAGCTGCACATTGGGCGGCTAGGTCTCGAAGCAAAGAGTCGTCATGTGACAGAGGGTTGGTGGTGATGTCGTTCAGTTGGTTTCCCAACCTGTGGGAGATGTTGCGAAGTTGCAAGGCGTTGTGGCCGAGGGTGGCAGAATCAGGCTGTCCGGTTTGGTAGATGCGCTTGCAGGCGCCGGCTACTTTGTAGGCGGCTTCCAGAACCTGCAGAACATTGCAAGCGAGGGAAAAGGCTGCCACGGCCTCTAAACCCGACATCTGAAGCGGTTGGAATGCTGTCGAGTCCTTTGGCTGTCGTTTTGGTGGAGATTGGAGGATGAAGGAGGTGAGTGTGAGAAGGCACGTCGCTCAGCCTGACTTCTGTAGACGCTGCGTGGTTACATTGTTGCCTGAGGGTTGAAAATATGTGCCTGACGCTTTCCGTTTTGTTTGGCTGACAAAAATGCAGGTATACCCAAGGCGTTCTTACCCTGACAGACTCGGCAACATTCGGGCCATGAAGAGGTGATGAAATAGCTATCGATCCATCTTGGAAGTTAAGTGAGGGTTGCACAAGAACTGCCTCTTTTATCGTCATCTCTCAGCTGCCATTTAAATCAACAATATGCGCGCTCGCATGTGCTCCATGGTCGTTCGCCAGCACCAAATGGACTCTGGCCTGCACCGTCGCAGCCGCCAGCACTCTTCCATGACAATCAGGCCCTTCCACGTAAACCCCAGCACGTGCCCTGCCTGTTCAACATGACGAACCACAGTCCGAAACCTTGAATGGTTGTGCTCGCCTGCCATGCACCCCGCGACTGTGAATGGCCAGCAGACTCGGATGAAGAGGTGCGAAGGCAATGCTTCCAATAACTCCAGACATTTTCCTACCGTGTCTTCCATCTCCAGGCCGCTTCCAAGGCCCTCGAGGGCGGTCGCAGCCTGCAAGTAGACTGAAACGGCACATGCATGGAGAAGTATGACCCAACAGCTGTCCGCTTCGAGACCTGGAGATGAGTTTGTGAGCGCAGAGGCTGCCTCTTGGATCAAATGCCGAATTTCAAGAGCAAGAGCCTTTTTTCTTTCGGCTGCCTCGGGTTGTTGGTCTTTCAGCATAGAGATAGACAATGCGCTGACTTCTTTGATGGCGATCATGACCGAATTTCGACAACCCATTATGCTTCGCATATCGATGGCATCGCTTTGGAGTAGAGGGAGGTAATCGAACGCCCTCGGCTTACTGTTGCTGGTTCCATGCGCTGCCTCTGCCAAAATGTCGGTCCAGACGTAAGTAGCGACGAAAAATCCTAGCGCTCGAGCCTCAAAGGATAGCGTGGATTTGCTAAGAAGCTCCCCTATGGCACTGGCATTGTCGGGAGTGGCCAACTGCCTCTCAACCAAATCCAAGACTGTTCCAGCTGCGTTTAGATGCACTTCCCATGTGCCTTCGGTTTCTCCATAGATTTCGAGGCTCGAAAGCAGCAGGATAATTGCAATAGCGTGGATCGCCTTTAGCAGTGACGAATTTTGTGGTTTTTGTTGCTGCAACTCGAAGATACAAGGTTGAAGTCCTTGTAGCGCAAGTAGCCGTGATTTTCGAACCTCGGGCGTGACATGACATGTGCCGTTCGTGAATCCAGCTTTCACGCCCGTCTCGAATGATATGCATAAGCCCGAAGATGCATGATACATAGGCTCCGAGGCGATGATGGTGTCAAAGAGCCATCTGCGGTCAGGCTGCTTGCAGAGAGCAAAAAAGCCCCACTGAAGGGGAAAGATGACATTAAGAAAGGTTTGAACATGTTGGTAATTCGGTGCATAATCGCAATCTCGCAGGGTTTGCGTGCAGTTAGACCACGTGCGGTCAAGTATGGTGCTCGACTGCGCGGGGTGGCCGAGTTCCTTGACATCTTGGACAATAACACCAGCGGACCAAGGAGCTGTGTGGAGATTCTTCTGCCTACGGCGGCTATAGGCTTTTTCTGCAGCGTTCTTGATAGCTCTCGCTTCGTCGGAGTTAAGAACGTCCTGCCAGCTCTCCTTGCCGAGCATCCACGAGGGTTTCTGGTCATAGCCATAGCACTCTAGATTTCGCGAGGTGCAGTGTACACAAGCCGGTTTGTTCTCGTCGCACTTCTTACGGCGCAGACGGCACGTCCAGCAGCCGGTTTTCGATCTTGATCCAGACATAGGCAAAGAGGTACAGTAAGTTGGTAGAATTGATGAAGGATAAGATAGCAGCAGTTGCGCAGGTTGGTTGCCAAAGCGGGGTGAGCCAGCCTCAGTAGTGTTGGTAGAACAGCCAACTCGGATCAACCCCAAGCCGGAATCCTATTGCAACGCTGCTGCATGCTATCATTAGAAGATATCCAATCATAAAATAGCAATTCGACACACACCATTGGGCATTGGGGCTAAGGCAGGCTTCAAACATCGTAATGCTTCTTGGATGTGTTGATGACAGGGGACCTCCCCCGTTCCCGCACCCACACTGTATATCTCCTCCGATAGAGATTGTCGTCAGCACTAAGTATGTCTAGCCTGTCCAGGCCGACTGCGCTTAAGCTAGACTGCTTTGGGTCTTGCGCATGCCGTATGTCCGGTCCGTATAGATGAGTTGCTCTGTTTCAATGAGATCCAAGATGAAGGTGAAAACTATAAAACAAGTCGCTTCCTCTGACCTGGAGACTCGATGGGAATTATTCGATTCAATCTCTTCCAATATATCATCAACACCCAGATAGCTATAAAATCTCCTTTACTTCTTTACACCTTTGCATCATCAACTGTCGTCATGGCTAGCCTCGCTGCAAACCTCAGGCTTTCAGACCGTGAAGCCATCCTTGATGCCCTCTATCGCAGCATTTTCGGCCTTGACTCCAACGACAAGACTATTTTTGAGTCAGCCTGGCACCAAGACGCCGAATTCATCTTTGACGGAACACCTCCTATCCAGGGGCTTGCCGCCATCCTGGACACGACCTTCCAATACATTGGCGTCGGGCTCGACACGACGCATATGGTGAGCAACGTCCGAATCGACCTGAAGGATGGGGCAGACACTGCAAAAATGACTGCCCATGCTTTGGCTCAGCACTATCGCAAGGATGAGGGACGCAAGCCAGGGGCAACGCGCTTCTTGACGGGCAACATGTACTGGGTTGATCTGATCAAGGATAAGAGTGATGGGCTTTGGAAAATGACAAAGTTTGACATGAAAGTCATTTGGAGTGAGGGAGATGCATCGATTATTGGACAGTAACTGGATTGTGAATGAATAGTGATCACGTGGAGGGTGTGCGTGCCTGGGTTGATAGGATCAATTGAAGATGACATCCAACCTCGCTTGGCCCATTGAAAAGGTCAGATAACGAATTGCCATGGCAAGGGGGCCCTGTCTTGCTAAATCTTCTGAAGCTGAGGGAACAAAGAAGCTTCAGGTGGTTAAGGATATAATGACTTGTAATATTTTGGTCGAAGACGTAATGAACATCAGCAAAAGTGACTTGTAATATGCCACCATGTCAGGTGAATATTGTCTTGAAATAAAACCCAGCCACCGTTGCGTAACATGTCATTTTAGTGTCGGATAAAACAGACAGAGATGTCTCCTAGGGGCTTCCAAGGCTTCTAGGGGCCTCCAAGGCATCTTGCACACGCGTGGCTTGGTCAAGATGTAGCCTTCATCCGTGCTAATGAAGCCTCAGACGTCACAGAGGTTATTCGTTCCCTTGCCATGTCAGTACTCAGCCCCAAACGTGTCGGAATCCCCGGTGTGTCGTTTCAATAGCGCGAAGTTTGCACACATCCCCAGACATTCACCTGTAACTTGTGGCTTTTGACGATTAGGACGTTTTGTTTTGGATATCAGAACAAAGAACAGCGAGCCATGTGATTTGAATAGGGGCTCCGAATACGACAAAGAGTAGCTATGAGGCATCCTGGATACTGAAGTTGTGCGTTCCTTCTACGGTGGTATAAGGAGAGAAACATCTACATCTACATCGACCACTCCAACTTTTGGATCGAACCTTACAATAGGAGCGGGTATCAGTGGAGATACGACATTGCAAGCTTCCGCTCCCTCCTTATTCGATTCGCCACGAAAACGGGCAACATGGATCGTCGTAATGTCCAAGCCGAAGTCAACGTCTACGGCTATGTCCCTGACTGTCTCAAACCTATTTGGAGAGGTCAAGGCGCGAGGGTTCATGAACTTCGGAAATCTTTTGCCGCAGACCTCCACAAGGGGATTGAAAGAGAGCACGGCGAGAAGGAAGTGGACATCTCCCTTGTCGCCCACTCAGTTCGGAAGGCCGTCGAAGCCTGGTACGATGAAGACCCTGAGGCAAAAAGCTTGTTTGTGATTGTTTCTGGCGACAGTGATATGCGTCCTGCCGTGGAGCAGATCATCGAATGCGAGCGCCCTGTGCACGTGTGGGCATGGAACGACGCTATGTCCAAGGTTTACGAAGACTTGGGCCGTGACCAAAGCCTGGTTACGTTGCACCGATTGGATGATTATACACACCGCTTCGTTCACAATTGAGTCAACCAAAATGAATGCTTGGGGGATGAGGGAGATGAGGTGGATGAAAAGGATTCTTGGGCGGTGGCGGAGGAAGAACCAGTGTAGAATTTCATGGTTTGGAGAATCTAGAGAGGAGGAACTGGCAATAGACACACCTTTGGCTCTGCATACTAAGTTATAGAGGATCATTTCATTGTTTATCTTACTGCCGTCCCTGAAAGATGTCAGCCACCACCGCAAAAGGCATCGTGATTAATACCTAAGAGCAGTACACTACAAAGTTGTCCTACAATCCAGCTTTGGGTGGATATTTGAGCTCCTGATGCAGTAGCTATTGAAAGTGACGAAATTTGACATGAAGAACATCTGGAGTGAGGGTTAAAATGAGGGAACAAAGAACAGTCCCGTGATCAATCATCACAAATATAATGACTCGTTACATAAGCTTCCTATCACATGAAGTATTATAGTAATTTAAAACTATAGCAGTCTCATATCTATCCGAATTGTTTCTCTCCGAACTAGGCGACAGCCGTTCCAAAACAAGGCCCCAGGTAGTAATCTTTCCCATCTGGCCCCCCAAGGAGCAGATCAGGGAAGCCTCGTGGGCAGAGAGGCGAGGAGCAGGAACTACTGAAGCTAGGCTTACTGCTAAAGACCTCGCAAACGTTGCCACCAAGTCTGAAAAGTACACAATTAGGTCTTGCATAGCAAGACTCGCAACACGACCTTACAGCATCAGGTCCGAACGCGTCTTTAGAAGTGGTGACTTGTATGCTGGAGCCTGTAATTGCCTGTCTGATAGGACTCAAACTTCCGGCATCGTCGCAAGGGTTTTTGGTCGCCGTAGCAGTGGCGCTCTCAGTCTTAGTTTGAACAACAATGTCAGTCACGTCCTCGGCCTCCGTAGCAGTTGTTGTCTGAGAATCTGTGACGGTGGTGAGAGTACGGTCGGTTTGGGTGACAGTAGCAGTGCTGGTCGTGGTGGTCTCAGGAGCCGATACAGTTGGGCCAGCCACATAACGGAAAATAGTGATAGTTCGAGAGATGACCTTCCGGGGTCCGCCAAACTTGTATACCGTGTGGGTAACAGCAGGCTTGTTCTTGGTAACAAAGGCAGTCTTGGTGGCTGCAGGCTTAGTGGTGGTAAGGAAGCAAGCTATGGCAATCGTAAGCATAGGTCAGTGTAGTGGAAGGTTGGACATTGGTTTACAGCATGAGGTTGGTAATGACTTTCCAAGAGCACGTGCTCGCTTTCTGATAGTACAAACTTGTGGGTCGACAAACGGAACGGTAGTAGTGGAGGTTGAGGTGCTGTGATGATGTTAGATCTGACAGAGAATCGACTTGCACAAACCTACGTAGTAACAGTTCTGGTGCTGGTGATACGATTGGTTTCAAACTCGGTAGTTGTGCGTAAATCAACGGTTGTGGTACTATCAGTCAAAACAGTTGTGTCGATCTTTGTTGACGTCGCAGTAACGGTGATAGTTGGCAGAGTGGTACTGGTTATCAATTAGCCCAGTACAATTCGGGAGTTTCCATTCCCTTTTTCTTTGGATGGTATGTGACGGATAAGAGGGACATACGGCTTGCCAGTCTTGGTTATGGTCTTGTAAACCTTGGTAGTTCTTGGTGGCGGTGCCACAGTCTTGGTGGTAACCCTGGTAGCGCATTGGGTACGAGTTGAGGTAACGGTCTTCGCTGGAAGCTGGCATGTTGCGACGTTGATATAGTTCTTGGCTGAAGACGAGATAGTCAGTAAGGATGGTAGAACATCGTTGGTAACTGGGCCTTACCAAATAGTCGCCGACATTCATTTGCGTCGCGATTTGAAGTGTACTTGCAGTACGAAGGAGCGGAACCCTTGCATGTCGGCGGCGCTGTGGCCGAGACAGCAGCAGTGAATAAGACGATAACGTTTTGAAACTTCATCTTGATTCTTGGCCAAGAAAATAATAGACTGTACAAGAAAGCCTGTCGTGAGAAAAGCACAGCACAGATTTGGGAGATTTTGCTCTTATTTGTAGTTAAACCTCCTCACTTAAGCCGTGCCTACCTCCCCTGTCCAGCTGCATCAATATCATGTTGGTTGCTGAATGTTGGTTTTGTTGGTTGAGTTCTCGGCCAAGGTGCCCTGGAAGTAATCCTAGCGGTCTGGCGGTTTGGCCGGACCCAACAGATTTTGCTTAGTCTGTCACGGTCATCTGTTAGTAGCGTAACAGCAGTCATCAGAGTCTGGAAGCGCCGATAAGTTCAGCTGCCAATGGTCCCCCCGTTAAAGTGGAGTAATTGCCATGTTCGGAGGCGCCAACTCACGGCACAGCAGACTATTGACAATAGCTTCAAACAATATATTGGTTGTTTGGTCGTCTGGATCGCCATATTGCATCTAAGCGAGTCCACGCGCACTTTGCTCCTAATTTTAACATGCAGCTATTCCGAATTTGTAATCTTCAGGCTTTGTTCGCCTTCGGGTAAAAAAGAAGCATGGAACAATACTCCGTAGCGCGAATGCAATAGGCATAACCGAGCGCCATGTCCAATGGAGCCTGTTTGTGATTTTTCCTGCCTGTCCAGTGGCAATCTCTTATAGCAAAGATGTCAAAACTGTGAGAAAGACATTAATGAACCAACGACCAGAGCTCTCTTGTTTAACTTCTACTCATGGTGCCTGTATTCGATACTTATTCACTCAGATGTATCTAAGCTTCCTCGGGAGAGCGATACAACTCACAGCGATAGCTATAAGGAGATTTGTCAGGAGTGCGTGGATAAAAAGAAAGAAGAAGCACAAGAGATAATTAATTACTAAGTTCCTTGTAGGGCTATGAAGATTATCTTGCTAGTGCTCTAGGAGGTATAAAACCTAAAAATAATAGCATCTTAGATACTGATTTATTAGTAACAAGATAATCTTTTTTAAGACTAAACAGTAAAAGAATATGAACTAATATGTATTTATATGTGTTTCCAGCTTCGTATCATGATCTGTAAATTGTGAAGCCAAATGCCATAAGCTGGCTAAATAACAGTTGAATGAACTCACGTGAACCAAGACAGACAATGAGAAATATCAATAGTGATCAAGCTTGAGCAATTGTGTCAACGTAACAGACTTCTATTCTTCATAGCAAGTCTCGATCCAATCTGTGTAGCTATTGAGCAATGTCGTTTACAATCAACCAAACATCAGCTTGTGAGCTACACATCCCAATTATTGCCAATAGCTTAGCAATGTATTGGTCCTGCATGATAGAGTCTACCAGGTGACCGGTTCATCAGAGCTCATGAAGCATCAGACGTCACACGGCTTGTCCATCCCTTACTCATGATAATGCCTAGCCTCAGAAGAGGCAAGTCTCCTCTGCGCCGATTTGTTCCTGCTGAACTTGCATGCATACGTGGACTCTGTTGATGCCCTGTTCTAAAGATATAACCATGATCAACAAAAGAACTCAAACTTCCAAGCAAAACTCGTCGCTCTCAACTCTACGTAGATGTTGGCTAAAGTATCAGTACAAAGGACAGGGACTCATATGAATGGGATATGCGGTGTAAAGATCACAAAGGATAGCTATCCACCCGATTTGGACAGGCCCCTGCGCAATGAAGTAGCACCTTTAGGATATATAGAGGGCGACCCCCATCTTCCAACTATTTAAATGGGCACTGTTCTCTCTAAGCAAGCAGCATTGCAACAAACCCAAGCATGCCTAAGCACCAAGAAGTAATATTCCGCACTGGGAGCACATTGCCCGGTGGTGACCACGCCAACCTCACCTCTCCTCCCGAGAGCGGAACTCCCAAAGAAAAGGGGACGATCTATTTCTACATTGACGAATCCAACTTTTGGATCGGAGGCAAGACAAATTCTGGAGAAAATTGGACGTACGATGCCGAAAGCTTTCTGTCCCTCCACGTACGAGAAACTGCGATTGGAAAGGAGATGGAGAGGGACGACTATGGTACCTAAGTCCGCGTCTACGGTCGTTTCTCTGATGCTGTCAAAGAAAAATGGGAGAGTCAAGAGGCAATGGTCGATGAGCGCAGAGGGCCCACACTCCCAGATGCCAGCGAGGATAATCGCAAGGAGGAGGTGGACACTGCCCTGGTCGCCCACTCAGTTCTGGAGGCCTGCCAGGGCTTCAAGAACCCCAGCATGAGGAGAGAGTTTGTGATTGTCTCTGGCGATAGAGATATGCGTCCTGCCGTGGACATCATCTACGGGGGCGACTATCCGGCTCCGATTCACGCGTGGGCGTGGAAGGAGACTGTGTCAAATGTCTACAAGGACCTGCATAGAAGCTGGAAGCCAGTCACACTACATTTCCTCGACGATCACTTGGACTGTATTCGTGATAAAGGAAAGGAAACTTTAGAGGAAGAAAAAAATGGAGATAATGGTTTTCAACTGGTTTTCCCGTCACGAAAAAGGAGGGGGGAGTGAGACTACTTCCCCGGGCACAAGGGAAAAGGCTCAGGTTGAAAGGGGCCTTTATACTTGGCAAGGTGAGACCTGAAATGGACACTACACTGTACGAACCCAGCCCCTACCTTGTACACTGTCGATGAAGGGTGAGAGAACGATTCTATATCTTCCAATGACATACAATGCATTAAGTATTTCCAATAGATCCCACAAGATAAAGTTGGACGGAGTCTGCTTCCCAGAGACTCTCTAGGCTTTGCCGCCTACCTAAGTGATCGGTGCCGTTGTGGAATTGGAGTTGCCGGTCCAAGCACCATGACTGGAACAATCATGGCTGATGAATACCTGCAGAGATAACATCTTGGCGCTATCATAATCTTACATGTGTACACGAAAAGCTGTCGTCCCAGCTGCCCGATTATTGGATAACGGAGGTCTCATTAAAATCTCGGAACTTTACAACCAATTGAATATAAGCGCTGACAGTTTGAAGTCTTTGTGGCGCACCGCACTGGTCTAGGTCAAGCCTCCATCTATGAGACTTGTGCCGATACCCGGGGAACTAACATCAACTATTGATTTCTGACGCCCCTAAGGATACCGAACATCCGTTAGGATCTCCACTTTCCCCTGTCTTGTCCATAACTACATAAGGATGCCAAGAGAAGGCGTTTTGCCAAGACCTCCGCTTGTTTCCCTATCCAGTTTTCTCCAGTGTTTATCCCAGTCACTCGTTACCTCTCGCAATGCGATCTGCCCTTCTCTTACAATTGGCCTTTGGGCTACTGGCCGTTGACTCTGCGGCTGCAAGCCCTTGCAGGCCGGGTGAGTGCTTTCCACCACATGCTGTTTACATGGATACCAGCTGAGACTGAACCAATTGTGCTAGGCACGACAACTGCCGTCGCCTCGACTGCTTCCTCCGAGACATCGTCAGGCTTGGCGGGATCAACCACTTCGGTTGCATCGTCCGCGTCCTCGACTACCGAGTCTTCAGTCGAGACATCTGTATCGTCTACTGTCTCACAGTCCTCGGTCGAGACGTCCTCCACTGTTTCGGTCGACACATCCGCTTCCTCTATTGCCTCGACCGAGACATCAGTGATTTCTACCACCTCGATCAAGACGTCCGCGTCTTCTACCACCTCGGATGGAACATCCATATCTTCAACTACCACCGAGACATCCGCATCCTCGTCTAGTGAGACGAATACATCATCCTCCACCATTGGTTTCATCACCACAGAGGCCACAACCACCTCGACAACCTCAACTGCACCGACCGTCACCTTTAGCATCGTTGCAACCGGCTCAGGTCCAGTCGAAGGCGAGAACCTGGAGACCTACGACCGTTCAGACAGTGTGGCGGTTTTCGGGCAATCCTTTGACAGCTCGGCTCGGCCCTTCTACATCGACGCTCAGGGGCGACTGATCAACGACCAAGACTTCTATCTCTGCGGGTTCTACGACGGGTCAAATGACACCCCTAATGTTCCGGCTGAGGTTGGCACATGTGTCGACGAATACCCAATGGCCCGCGTCTTTCTGAAGTGTCAGACCACAGCCGACCTCCAGCTCACCTGCTCTATCCCCGCCATAAGCTGCGTCGGCGACCCTAATGCTTTCCCTTGGACAGACCCTACTTGCGTGCCGGCTGATGGTACGTGGGGCAATTTTTACGTGGTGGAGAGTGGGCCGGGTGAGGTGTTGTGTATTGGAGACTCTAACGCTCCTAGCTACTACAATCCCCTGGGATTGAGTATTCAGGAGGTGTAAAGAATGCAGCGAGTCCTAACATCGCCAGCTTTCGAAACCCGATGTATCGGTGGTTTAATTCATGTGTTTACATAATAACTAGTATATCTCTCTCGTCACACTAGACAAGGCGCACTAGGAGGGAAGTTTATTGCACGAATTCACTTATTGCACTTTACGTAACTCCAGAACTCGCTCATGTGAACTTGGCGGAATATGGCGCCCTGGCGTGATCTGCTTCAGTGGCAGAGGAAGTTAACACAAATGTTCAGTACATGAATAGCCATAGTAATCATCTGTAAGCTGTGTCAACCTTGCTTGAGAGCATCAATATCAAGCCTGGATTCTGCACTTCGGCGTCACCGGTTCAAAGACAGCTTGGGTTGTCTGCAGATAGAACAACAAAAGCGAATAGCAGAGCGGCAAAAATATTATGACTTGTAATATAAACTATACTTCAGACTCATGCAGTGTTAAAAGACAAATCAACTTCAATACCTCACTGGAAGGGACCAGCACAAAGGATGGCGACCCCATGTGATTGGAATAGGCGGCCTGAACACCATAAAGAATAGCCACCTCAGATAATTTCACTAGGTGGCCTCAGTAGTTAAGTGTAACGGAAAGAGACCTGAGATCCAGCTATTTTAATTCAATCTTGTGCCCTCATAGAGCAGATACGATTTGAACCAGTTCAAGCATGACCAAGCTGCCTCTTCTTGATCCTCCACCTGCAAACGAGGACGTTTGCGGCAGCTCGGTGAGCCAAGGACCACCCACACCTCCACCTGACGAAATCAAGAGAAATATATACATCTACATTGATTACTTCAACTTTTTGTGGCACAAGACAAAACTACCCAGGGGTGACACTTGGAACTACAATGTTAAACACCTCCGAGATCTTTTCATCGGGGGCACTCAGGCTGCGAGAACGTGTAGCGATGAGTGCCAAATCAATGTTTACGGTTACGTCCCTAAAGATATCAAGGGTGCTTGGGAGGGCCTGGAGGCGACAGTTCAAGCGATCCCGGGGGTCTGGAAAGAGAAGGAGGTTGACACATCCCTTGTTGCTGACTCGGTCGCGGAGGCTGCTCGTGCCTTCTATAAAGAGCCAAATGGAACCGGGATCTAGTTTGTTATTGTCTTTGGTGATCTAGACATGCGGCCTTGGCCCCAAGCTCTGGGACCTACAAGAAGAAAAGCCGGACCTAGCTAAGGTGCATCTACTTGATGGCTATGAGGGAGAGTTCTTCAAAAAGCCGTTTCGCAAGTTACAGGAGGACTGGAGGCGCAAGGAAGCGGACAAGGCAGCAGAGGTGTCCTAAGGTTGAGAGTCGGACAGGTCACATTTTTGAGAGTAATGGATCAGAATATTGAGTGCTGTTTGGTATAGAGCTAACTTGGGACTCCTTGGGCTGAAGTGACGCAGTGGTTTCTATTGTGTGTTTTGTATGTATTCACAGGGTAGCTGCTTGAAGCAATGAAGACGATATTCTGGCTACCTATCTAGGGTAGGTAAAATTGGAAAAGCGGTCACGAGGTGTGATATAGCAAAGAAGATGAAATTAGCAATAAATATTGAGACCAAGGGCTTAACACTCACGGCATAAAGTGTTATCTATGTAGAGAGAACTATCTTGTAGCATATAATCGATGCTGTGAAGGATATGTTTTTTTTTTCTTTTAAAAAAAAAATTGCAAGATAAGTATCAATAGGCCTGATCGGGAAAAAACTCCAATCTTTGCAATGGACGTGCGTGGAATGTCGGGAGGGGCTTATCAAGCTATGCTTCCTAGCACGGTCCCAATTGACTCTCTAAATGACGAATACAGAGGTGAGGCTATTCGCATGTCGCATCCTTTGGCACCTAAACACCATTGTCCCCAGAAAAGCGGTTAAACGGCCTCGGTGCGGAACCTCTGATTTAAATTGCGATGGTGAACCAGCCAATCAGGGCGAGATACCAACAGGCACAAGTGGATATGACAAACCCAACTTGTGTTAGTAGTCTTGAAGCTAACACTGACTATTGATCTGTGGTGTCTGCTGAATGCGTGCTAGTTCCCCCTTTCCCGCTGTTCCAAAAGAATCCGGGCGGGAGGCGCCAGCCATGGCTTTTTTTACACATTCGATCGTCCTTCTGGTGTTTCCACTGTAGTCACTCTTTTACCAACAGTTGCGATGCGATCTGTAATTTTCCTTCGTTTGGCCTTGGGCCTATTGGCCATGGATTCTGCGGTTGCTGGTCCTTGCAGGATAAGTGAGTACTTTAGACAGTGTGTATGTTGTGAAAACAAGTACTCGAATGTCATTATTAGCTGCTAGGACGACATTGGCTGGTACCTCGACCGTGTCTGTCGATACATCGTCAGTCTCGTCGGTTGAATCCAGCACGTTTGTTGAATCGAGCAGCTCGGTCGACTCAGCCACTTCTTCTGCTACCGCCTCGTCCTCGGTTGAAATCTCTGCGTCCTCCACTGTCACCTCTGTCGAGACGTCGGCATCCCCCACTTTCACCGAGTCCTCGGTCGAGACATCAGCGTCTTCAGCCACCACGACCACAACGACACCCACAAATTCGACTGAATCTGTCTGGGTCCCTATCCCCACGTTTAGCGTCCTCGCAACCGGCCAGGGTCCCGTTGAAGGCAAGGGCCTGCGAACATCCAACGCGGATAGCTTCTCAGCTTCCTTCGACCCTGATTTCGGCTTGGAAGTACGTCCCTTCACCATCGATGACCAGGGAAGGATGATCAACGACCAAGGCTGGTACCTCTGCGGGCAATACGCGGGAACTATTTATGACCCCAACGCCCCCGCCGAGGTCGTCACCTGCGACAGCGAGCAGCCGTTGACACGGGCTTTCCTGACCTGTGCGCAAACTGAGGATCGAAAGGTTACGTGCTCCATACCGGCCATCATCTGCGAGGCCCAACCAGGTGATCTTTTCTTTGCAACTTGCGAACCAGCTCCTGGTACGTGGGATAATTTGTATACCAGAAACTCGGGGCCGGGCTACGTTTTGAACATTGGAGACAGTAGCGCTCCTGACTACTACTACCCTATTGAGTTGAGTGTTGAGGCTGCTTAGAAGGTCTCTGAAGTCTTATTTGAGACCTCAGTATGAGCTCGCACTCATTCAAGTCTGTTGATCGGGGCTCATTCTCGCGTGTATACAATAACCAGTTCATTTCTTTGTTCCCTGACACAAGCCACTTTGGGACGTAGATACTATCGGCGCATTCTTTGCCCAGATCCCTCTGACCCGCTGGTGTCAATAATCTGTAACCCTCACTTTTGAGCCATTGTGGTAGTCACAGCAATGTGTTCTTTGTTATAGTTGAAGCCTGGCCCTCGATGGGATAACTGAGCCAGAAGACCATGGTAGTCACAGCAATCAAAGAGCCAAGGGGACACAGTAAAAGAGTTCCTTTCGTTCATGCCAACAGAATTTCTCTCCACACAGGACCCGGAGCCAGACTATTGGCAACCGCTTCTTGAATTAGGTAGCCAAAGCCTCGTCGCTCAGCCAGTCCACCTTTCCACTCCAAAAGCAGCACATTAAAACATTTCCACTTCCCGTTCACATTGGGATAAGAGGACGTGGAGCATCTCTTGAGTTCTTGATCCACCCCAAAGACAGTCACGGACACCAGAATGACCTCGAAATACGTCTGTGATTCAAGGTATGTCGTCTCCTCAAAACTATCGAGCCAGACAAAACCACACCTCTCACCGGTAGAGTCTACCAGTGAACCGGTTGCGTCGAACACGTCGATGTCGGAAATTGTGTAGAACGCCGATATGGTCCAGAACTGGAGGATGTGATACGGTGGGACGTCCCGAGAGAATGAAACAGTCTCCGAGGGTGCAGTGCGGCTCGTGTCTAGGCCTGCTGGGGTATATCGTCCATGACTAAAATGTCGTCTTTGCCGATATCCCACATGTGTCAGATCGTTAAGAGGGAAAGATGGTTCTGAGGAAGGATCCCAGACCAAACTGACGATCCCCGAGGGACTTCGCTTGTACCAAACGATCCATGTTCTTTCCTCGAGCGTCCCATTGAGAGCAAAAGAAGAGGTATCGGCGAGATCTGGTGCTGTTTGGCCCGACCACCCTGTCCATGAATAGCTTGGAAGTTCGGGGCGTCGGCTCAAGCTACCACCGAGGCGGCGAAAAATGATGAAGAGATCAAAGGTGGCGGTTGGAAGTCCCTCCAGGAATTGGCATCTCATGGCGTTGGAAAATCGCTGAATGATGCCTGCCAAGGCGCGAGGAGCATCGCTCTGGTTAGTCAAAATTCGCTTGGTATAAAGCCGAAGGATCAAATAATAATCATGAACAGGCACATTCATCATTATGGCGCGTGGAAGCATCGGCATCATCCACTTGGGTGCCCTGACGGGTCGAGGGAGGTCCACCATGTGTTCCGCGTGTACCGCCTCTCGACAGCGGTAGAAGAGTTTATCCTCTACAAAGTATATTGCTCTCCGTGAAAGTAGTCGCTCTTGGAATCTGTAAGTTATTAGATGCTATAGTCCTTGAAGAGGATGGGAGGCATAATAAACATACGTCCATCCTCTCGAGTCGTGCACGGAATGGCCCAGAATATCATCTAGAAGAACCACAACACCCATGGCAATTCCGAGTCCCACACGGCGGGTGTTGATCGAAGGCTTCCTCGTGCCTTCCTGGACACCAGGAAGACGAGCATTGGCGTCATGACCGCAAGCCGCCACAATGGTGAGCCAAGCTCGCTCGTAAATCAGGTCCATGACACCCACACCTTGATTCACGTCATTGGCATCGTTCTGCATCAGGCATAAGGCGTCAACCCAGAGATATCGACATCCGAGACGTTGAACAACGGTGATGGCATCATCGATGGTTTTTGGAAGCCGAGATAAGACCTTACTGAGTGACCTTTTTTCGAGCAATGCTGGCCTATTCGCCTTGGTAAGTCTGAAATTGTCCACAGCACCCCATACGTAACTCAAGGCCATGTATTTTACAAGGTGCTGTTTCTCAACGAGACAACCGTCTTGGACATCGATTAGGCGAATGAAAGGCAGGCCACGAAAGGCCTCAGCAAACGGAACTTCAGTTGGAAGCTGACAGAGATCTCCGTGCGTTTGCTCACAGGAGTAGACCCAATCCAAGATCCTGGAGGTATCGATGAGGGACCCTGTTGTCGGCTGAAGAAGGCATCTTCTAGGATGCGCGGCCCTCATCTCGCAGACTGCATCTTGCGACGATTCCAGAAAGCCAAAGCCAATCCAGACATCTTGGCCAGCTTTCGGCACCCTGAAGGCGAAGCCGAGTTCAGCCCCTTCCCTCCAAGTCAGCTCGACGGATTCCTCATCGAGCACCTCCGCATCCTTTTGGTAGTGAGCCTCGACGACGAGTTGACATAGTGGACATGGAGATCCTTTGACCCGGGAGCCGGGGCCTAGGTCAAACTTGATCAATGCCGCAGCGCCAGATGGCAATTTATGCAAAGGTATTTGAGCACACCACTCACATAACGCGGTCGACAACATGTTGGAGGCTGACCCAAGTAAAGTATCAAACTTGACGATGCGAGGTTGAAAATGACAACAGTGGAGAGGGGTTAGATTCATCACGTGCAGGTATTGGATGAAAGACAGCCAATAGACTGTTTAAGACCCTTGCATTGTTGATTTTTCATATCAGCCCACCTGCAGTCAGCCTGCCTAACGCGACTGCACTCAACTACCTAAACTCCAAGATCAGTCAGCTTGACAACGCTGAGGCTAACCTGATTAGTGCTACTAGGGGGGAGCCTTCCTCCTCCAATGATCAGCAGGTAGTTGTCATCTTCATGAAAAGTCATCAAGCTCCTCGTGTACGCATTAGGTTGTGGCGTAGCATACTCGACCCACGATCCATCGGCACCAAGGTTCTTGTTCACAAAAATGGCAGACTGGCTTCCAGAGCTGACGATGATGCTACCATTGGGTCCGCCAACTTTGCTCCAGACGACAGTGGGCGAGCTCACGGGACGGGTGCCCTTGTCGGAGACCAGGGAGTGACCTGGTGCGCTGAGGATGTTGAGGGGATCAGATGACAGGCGGTAGTGGACACGGCAGCCGTCGGTGCCGCAGACTTCGTAAACGTAGATGTACTGGCCGTTGGGCAGGAGAGCGAGCTGGGGCATTCCAGGGCGGGCAGAATAGTTGTTGTCGTCGACAACATCGTTAACAAGCGCGGACCACGAGAGGAGGTCCTTAGTGGTCTGGTGGACAAGCTTCTGGCCATACTTGGGGTCTCGCTGGTCAGAGTAATAGCAGACGAGCTGATCCTTGTACACCCTGGCAAAGAGTTAGCGACTGAACTTAGAATACGATGAGAAGGGTGCATACATCATGTAGGGCTCCCACACTGGGGTAAGTCCATTGTTAGGTCGAGCCTCGCCTCCCTCAGCGATAGAGCTCACAAACTTCCAAGTCTTGCCACCATCAGTGCTAGCATAGACATCAATCTTGGTCTTGCTAAGATCCGTAGGGATACTATTGCCAGAGCCAATAATAGTACCCTTGGGGAACTTGCCAATGGCACGAGGCAGCTCGTACAGGTCAGGCTGGTATCTCAAGCCCCAGCCGTTGACCTGGTCCTCAATCTTTCCAATCTGAGTCCAACTGACGCCTCCATCAGTGGACTTGAAAATGGGAAAGTAGACCAGAGGTGGCTCCGGGGAGTAGTTTTCCCAGGTGGACAGAAGGGAGCCATCTGAGAGCTGGATGGCACGGGCGTAGAGAACGCGAGGATCCGTCCAGCCGGCATTGGAGGGAGGTGAAAAGATGACCTTGTTGGAAAAGGTCGAAGTTGGGAGCGCACGCTTCACGAGAGTAGGCGGCGCATTGTCAAGGGAGTTTGGGGCGGCGGCCGGAGCAGCGAAAACAGCAGGGAGGCTGAGAAGGCCTCCCAGGAACAGGGACTTGACAAGCATCTTGGAAGAGGGACTCAACGATGATGTTGTGTGTCCTGGCGTGTCAATGTCTATCCACTGTCTACTGTCTACTGTCTACTACTTATAGTAAATGAAGATGGCGTCTTCCGACCTCGGCAAGTTAATAACACGAGAAACCTCGTGATGCCATACCCCTGACACCTCCGCATCTGCCGTCTACCGACGCAACCACGGAGCTTGTCCCTCTAGCGCCAACACGCCAATGGTGCGGTAAATAAATGACGTCCGACTCCCCAGTTCCGCGTTTCCGCATTCAGATGTAACCCCCCTTCTTCTGGAAGCTCCCCCGGGAAAACACCTGATACCCTGGTAAACCTTCGTAGTAGTGCGGGGCCCCGCGTGATGCGGAGATGGAGTTGAAACAAGCGCTCCAATCAATCTTGAGAAGAGGTTATGGAAACTTTTGGAGCTTGGCTGTCAGTGGCCGAATAGGGTTGGGTCAGAGGGGTTTATAGGGATCGGCGTCAGTCGATATCAACAAGGTTAGAGGGATATAGAGCGGAACAGTTACTCGAACGGTGAATAGCGCCAGCCGCACCACTCGGGAGAACAGAAACCGAACCTCAAGTGGTCAGATTGTTAACCCCGCCAATGTCTGCAAAGGGAGGAGTTGGTTGCAAACCTGGGGTTAGCTATATATCCGCAAGCCACGTCCGCAAGTACTAAGACTAAGTTGACCAGGGACTCTTTAGCCCAAGCTTACAAAAGATGAAGTCGATTACCAATCTTGCACTTTGGTGCTCTTTTTTCACAGCTGGAGTTCAAGCTTTCCAGAACCCTATCCGGAAGCCAGGACCTGATCCCTCTGTGGTATATGCGGATGGATACTATCACCTGTGAGTACGATCGCCACCTGGTATCTAGACGGGTGAAAAATGAGGGATAATAGATCGTTAATACTGATAATTGGTAGGACGTATACAACCTATAACCATATTGAGATCACCAAAGCAAAGAAACTTGGAGACCTCATCAATGGAGAAACAAAGACGATATGGACCGACACCAATAGGACCCGCAGCGCAAACATGTGGGCACCCGAGATTCATCGAATTGATGACATCTGGTACATGTTCTACTCCAGCTGTAACGCGGACCTGCCGTGCTGCGACAGCTGTCAGACTCGGGTCCTGAAAGGTTGCGATGCTGCAGGCCCTTCAGACTGCGAGTACGAGCACCTGGCGGATCTCGTTCCTCCCAAGGGCAAGCAGGGTCAGGCAGATGGCAACTTTGCCTTCAGCATTGACGGAACGTATTTGGAGATCCCTGGGAAGGGGCGTTTCCACGTGTTGAGCATTATTAACAAGGACCTTTTGCAATCCATCGCCATTACTCGTCTCGATACTGAGAATTGGACGGTGGATGGCTGGCATGTCATTTCTGTTCCAGACCAGCCTTGGGAGATGAACACGACCAACTCGAACCCTAACTCTATCACTGCTGTGAACGAAGGTCCTCATGTGAGTTATTCTTGTTGAAAACGAGGACAGAAATGTTTGCTGACAGGACAGCCTCTTTACCACGACGGAGAAATCTGGCTTTCTTACTCCGGGTCGTACTGCGGGACACCGAACTATGCTCTTGGGCTCCTGCATTACAACGGAGGAGATCCCTTAGAGGCTTCATCATGGGACAAGATTGGCCCCGTCTTCTCCCAAGCCAATGGAAACTATGGCACCGGACATAATTGCTTCTTCACATCGCCCGATGGAAGCCAAATCTGGGTTGGTTCTTCAAGACCCGAAAGCGTATTGAGCTAGCTAATGCCCTTACAGAATGCCTTCCACGCAACCAGCAACTCGCGAGGATCCTGTGGTGGGGATAGATTTACCCTGGCTCAGCTGGTAACTTTCAAGCCGGGCCAAACCCCAGAGTTTGGTGTACCGCAGCCTCTTTCTGCTGTGTTGGATCCTCCCAGCGGAGAATAGTTTGATTAATGACTCACTGAGCAGTGTATTCCTGGATGTCGATGGACATTATGAAGACTTCGTATTCGTATACTACTCGTCTACAAATGAAAAAGAATTCAAAGAAACATTTTGCGAAAATTGTTTGCAATAATCCCCAAGGTTTATTTGACTTGAGCTTTCTACTCTGCTCACGAGTTGGGTTTGCGGCTCAAAGTTTGCTGGTTGTGATGAGATGCATCCTGCCTGAAGTGATTCATCCTCGTTTGTTTACTTTTCCCCATAACAAGCAACAACGATTTCCCGTCTGTCTTATTCTGAATCACCGTTATTGCTCTGCAGAAATTTTACACTGGGAGAATCTCTGAAGAGCAGCATCAATCGGCCACAAACCACAGGCAAGCAAACATCATTTTCATTACCAGCGAAAATGAACAATCAGCCAACACCAAGACCCGCTCTTTGTTTACGGAACCTTGAGAGCTCTGCCTCTATTGGCCTGGGCGCTGACCGGTGATGCATCCAATACCAGCACCGTGGCCCGTCTTACTCGCCCCGCCAAGGTTCACGGCTACGCACGATACGCCGTTAAGAATCGCGACTACCCGGCTGTTGTCAAGCACACCGATGAGCCCTCGACGTTGGACGGATACCTGCTCACGCTTCAAACAAGATCCCAGCGCAAGAAGCTGGACGGCTTTGAGGGTGAGACCTACAAGGTCACAGCTGTGTCAGTGGAGCTGGAGGATGGGAGAACAGTCGACGGGGATATGTATGTCTGGGACGGAGATATGAGGGATGTGTCAACGGAGCCTTGGGAGCTGGAGACTTTTGTCAAAGAAAGACTAGAGGATTGAATCGATCTTTTTGATGGGATGGAACTGGTCGGGGAAGATTGAGACGCCGAAGAAGGCCGCCCCGATCTCGCATGAGCAAGTAATTTCAACTAACATGGAAGAAAGGTGTTTTCTCTATTCAACTGCTGCTTCATCTAAGAAGCTTGATCACCTCAAACCCAGTTTATACGACCGAGTGCGGGTTGAATCTCTTCATGAAGGACTCAAGCTCCAACAGGTCCTTCTTCGAAACGCTTGGTCGAATTCTCTGCAGGGCCTTGGCAAAGTGGATGAGCCCCAGACGCATTTTGTCCGATTCACCCGAAGAGATATTCTCATGGCCTTCCCTAGTATGCTCAATGGCCCAGATCAGCGCCGCCTCTGCACACAGACTACGCAGGTCAGACCCCGAGTAGCCCTCTGTCTCCCGAGCCAAAGAGTCAATCTCGACCAGAGGCTCCAGCTCTTCTCCCTCGAGAAGCACCCCTAGTATCTTGGAGCGCGATTTCGTATCAGGAAGACCGATCGGGATCTTCTGCGGTAGTCGACGCAAGAAAGCCTTGTCTAGCGTATCGGGGCGATTCGTAGCCACAATCACACATGGCGCTTTGTCGTTCTGTGCTAGCCCATCCATCTGTGAGAGAAATTGCGTCACTGTGCCACGCTCCCAAGTTCTCCTGGCCATTCCACGATCGTAGAATAGAGAGTCCACTTCGTCAATGAAGAGGACACAGGGATACAGTTTCGAGGCCAAGGTGAATGCTGCCTTGATGTTCTTTTCAATCTCGCCGACGTATTTGGATAGTAAACTGGCGCCGTCTACGCAAAGCATCGAAGCCCCAGATTCTTTAGCTATCGATCGCGTAAGATGCGTCTTTCCTGTTCCCGGAGGCCCGTAGAGGAGTATCCCCTTGATACGAGCCTGACTGAGGAGCGAGGTGGAAGGCGTTGAGGGCGTAAGATATGCTGAGGATACCAGATGCAAGACTGTTTCCTTGAGCTCGTTGTCGATGATTACTTGTGAATAACTCGACCGAATCTCGTCTTGAAGCCGCCAAGGTTAGAGATGAGGCGTACCAAGCCAAAGGCCTTTGCCTTGATTTTTGACTTACCCGGATTGATGACACAATCCACCAGATTCTGCTCCACCGGGTTACATTCTTGGCGAAGGGCTGTCATCTTGTCCTTCCAGGTCTGCTTTTTATCCTTGACTGGCTCCTCATTGTCAAGGTCCCCTCCAACATCTTCCGGGGGCGCTGGGTTAATCTTCTTCACTGGCTTCTCATGCTTGTGAAGACCTAATCTTGACAGTACAAGCAGGATATCGGTTGTCTCTAGTTTCTCTTTGCCAAAAGAGCGACCGTTCAGCTGTAGGAAGGCTCCATAAATCTTCTCCCAGATCCATTGCTCATCACCAAAGCATTGCCCAGGTTCTTTGCACACCAGCTGCTTCCAGTCCGCGTGTGGATGAAGAATTTTAGGATCAAACACATGGGACATCGCCTGTCTCAAGATCCGCTTCAGCCTGCGAATGTTCACCGAAGCCATGTAATCCGTGTGTTTGAAGTTGATCGGGCCGACGTTGATCGGGTTTACAAAGTGATTGGAAAGCATGGTCGCGCAAGTGTTGTTATAAACAGGCTTCAAATTGAGGTGATTTCCATCGACACACTGCTGGCACAAGCAATCGAGCACGTTCTGTGCTGGGATGGTCAGGACAACCGCAATGGTCTGGCCTTTTTCTCGCCGCTGTTGGATGCAATCGCATAAACGACCTAGAAAACGGTACCCGTTTCCCAAGGCCAACATGGTTGCGGCTTCGCGGACGTGGACTAGAACTGGGCCAGTCGAGTCAGGTTGTTCAACTCGTGTGGTTTCGGTTGCGTCTCCATCTTCCGGGACGCCTGTGGCTTGATTATTTGGAACAGCGTCAAGGATCGTCGAGTAGCTCCTTTGCGTTCTCTCCCAGGCTTCTTTCTTCGCGTCGGTGTCAAATTCGGAAGATGACGAGAACCAGTGCTTAGCCATGGGAGTATCCCAATCCATCTTCTTGTCCATTCTCTTATCAGGTTTGCTCTCCGAAGGGCTAGCGGGGCTTTGTAGACTAAACTCGAGTGCCAAGTCTTCAAGATCTTCGTAATCATATGATATTAGGGATGTGCCGATCTCTTTTGCCAGGGCCTTGACGAGTTCGTCGAGAAAATCGATAGGCGCCGTCTTGGGTCCACCCTCGAGGATGACAAAGGACTGTTTTGGGTCTAGGCGACCTTTGGAGTTTCGCGCAAAGGCGGATGCCAGGATGTCACGTAACATGGAGAAGGTATCAGAGGATACCTGACATTTCGTAGGTCCTCGATGCTGTTTTTCGTCTTGGTCGTTGCCAGCTTTATTCAGAGGCTTTATATCTTTCGCTCCTGTGGTGTTAACAGTCTCAATTTTGGGATGTATCTCATCGAGGTTTGCTGTCAAGGTGATGTTGTGGTTGAGGAACCACTCTGGGAGTTGGTGGTTGACACTCATGATAAAGCTTGGACAATGATGAAAATGGAAGGAAACCGTTTACAATGACGAGATGATGCGACAAGGGACATCTTAAAAAACAAATGGAAGAACTGTGCTTATGAAATGAATCCTGGGAGCAATGAGTTATTGCGGGTCCGCTGATGGATGCCTAACTGGCTGCCTGGTTTGTCTTCACGATCCTAGACTTCATTGGCGGACTGTTTCTTTGATATGCATCTCGCAAACTGAAACATGCGAGATTAGTAACTATTGTTGTGCAGCTCTCCTCCCAGGCAACGTGTCACGGCAGTTCCATAGTTAGAGCTAGCCATCCGAATATCTCCCAAAAGCCGGTGTGCGGTGGAGTAGTCGATGAGAGGGCTGGATTCCTCTTCGGTCCTAAATGACGCAAGAGTTCTTCCCAGGATGAGCTCGATCAACAACACTCCCAAGGACCATAAAGCTGGGTTGCAGAATGGAGGCTCTCGTTTTCTATTTGATGTTGTTTTTTTCTGACTCGGAGAGGGGAAGAGGGAGAGGGTGCCGGTTCCTGTACTCGGCGGCGATGGGGGCGATGGCTGCGGCCGCGGCTGCAGCGGCAGCGTCCCTAGGGTAGTACGATGGATCGATTGTGATTCTTGACATTGCGTTGAGAGACTACAGGCTTTGGAAGATGGAAAATTCTCTCTTATTTCTCGTACGGAGGTTAGAGCAGTTAAATACCCGATGAGAGGCTTAACCTTCCATAATGATGCAGCTAGGTATGACTCTTCTTCAGGCAGCAGAAGGGTAAAAAAAAAAAAAAAGGCCACTGTGTTAGTATTGGGTTATGATGCTATGATGTGTTGACAATGTGTTCTTTGTTATAGTTGAAGCCCGGCCCTTGATGGGTTAACTGAGCTAGAAGATCGAGTAGTGCGCCAGTTACGGCCAACGCTCCAAGTTCGGTCCAAACCATCTCTGCTTGGACAGGGTAGTTAGCAAAGGAGTCTTCTCTCGGGTAGAGTCACGCGTCGTGCAGAGGGTCTATCGGACATACTGCTGGTCGTGACTTGGGAGTTTGAAGTAATGGACTGGATGTGTAGGTAAAGAGCAAGGTCGGAGGTCAATCGCACACCGCTATGTTTCGTGTGTCAGTCTCTAGTGAAAACCTTGAAAGACTGATGCCGGGCACGTCTATTTATGTTTGCCATGTGGAAGCCTGTTGCCAGGTCTGGCGAATACTTGTCGATACGTTACTGGCCTCTGGTGAGGCAGCTGCAGGTGATGCACCATGCTGGAGTGGCTGGCCTCAATTCCTTGTTAACCGTTGGCGAGCCTCATGTTTCCTGGAAGATGGTGTGTAGCCTGCGGTCAATGCCCGAAAAGGTGGTTCCCAGGTTGCAAGGCGACAGATGATGTTGTTGCGTCTCTTCAAACCAGGATCCCGGTAGATGGCCAAACTTAGGTAGGTAGAGTAGCTTAAAAATATCATCCGTATCTTTTCGGTGGACGCAAAAGATAGCCCCTTTTCGAATATCTGAATAACTGTTTCCTCCCCATTCGCGGCAGTACGCAGGCAAACGAGAGTAGTGCTGTCTGAGCGAAGGAGACGCTGTCGCAGTAGAATGTCTCAACAGGTCGATTCGATAAAAAAGTGAGGCAACGAGCAAAAGGCAAGTCAACAAAGAACACAAGGCTTTGAGGAGAGTGGGGGAAAATTAGGCGTTTCAACATTGGTTGGATGAGGTGCAGCGTCTTGGATGCAGGGTGGGTTACGGATGGGAAGGGCAGGCCGTCTTACTGCGACTTTAACCAGGGGGGTAATTGGCAGTTGACGCTGTTAACTGACCCTCGGGTTTCTAAGGCTTGCCAGTCATGACACCCCCAACCTAGGCAAAGTTGCATCAAATGGAGTGGGAGGCAGAAGGCAACCAAAGGCCAAGACTCTGGCTGACGGGCTTACGCGAGACTTTGTTGATACTGGCTGCACAAGCATTCGTGTCGGAGGCTCCTGCTTCTCCCCGGGGCCTCGGCCAAATGTAAGGCGTCCTGGCGACCTAGTTTTGCGGCTGGGGTGGGGAGGGAGTATGCGTGATGTCCTGGTCGGCTCTGGAGGTGAAACCGTTTGGTGGTTTCTTTGAATGCGGCGCCGGAGGCTTTGAATACCGCCGACTTATTCTGTAATGTTTCCACACATATGTGTACCAGCTTGTTTGCCGTTTCGACTATCAGGATTGGCAGCTGTTGCGTGGGCCAGAGAATGCTGAGCTCCCCCAACGACCACAGAAGGTGATGGTGTTGAGCAGCGGTGAGGCTGGCGGTTGCGTTGTCATCCTGGGGGCGAGCGAGACACTAATTGGACTATTCACAACACAATGGATCTCAACAAGCAGGCTGGCGGTTGCTGATGCTATCACCGCCGCTAGAGGCTTCCCGGGCCGCAGATCGGGCGTGATAAGTTCTACCCTGGCTTCTCAGCTACATGCATGGTTTGAACGGCTAAAGCAGATCATAGAAGAGTAGTCTCCTAGGATATTATAGTTTCTCTCTATCTACCATGATAAGTACAGATAATATAGGTACCCAATCTCGCTGCCAGCTCTGGACTAGGTATCTCATGTTAGATACTATCGCAAACGTTGGTTCCTCCCACCGAGAGGCATTGCCCCGCCGTCTGTACCCTTGACGACCCATTCCTTTAATGAGACATGGTCTTTTCTGAGACAGACCTGGCATCTTGTGCCGGTGTGACATTACTGCAACATTAATTTCCCAGCTTTGCCCCAAATGGCCGAAAAAGTCCTTCAGCCCGGCTTCAGCCCCAGGCTCTGAGGCACAAATCCCCTGTCGCACCCCTGCCTGCCCCTCAAGCTTGGAGCCAACATGCAGAATGTGGAACCAACATGCAGAACATGGAACCAACATGCACAGCCTAGAACAAAAATGCAGAATTGCGAATGAGGGTCAATCGGCTCCTGAAATGGGATAAATCTTGCCAGATCCTCTCTCCCCTCTTCTTGTCTTGCTTCCTCATCTTCTGGATAGCCCTCACCGGATTCCCGACACAATGTTGCCCAACATTCTATTTCTTGCTCTTCTTTGGGCGACTCAAACTCTCCTAGTCTCAGGACGCTCCTCGTTCTTTCGTACCCGCAGCCTGCCCGGGCCTTCCGAATACGACACATGGAAAGCCATGCGAAGAGCCTTTGCCGGCTCTGGTTTGCAGCAAAGAGACACTACGGAGAAGAGCACATCCTTGGATAAAAGTTGGGAAGATGCTACACTCTTTGCCTTTACAGGGTGCGCCCATAGTTCCCCCGTTTCTCTCTCTCACGCACCAGACTCTAACCACGATACTATTCATACAGTGAGCAAGATGTGGACTCCAAGAAAGGAAACAGTTCAGTTTCAGCGAGCATCGAAATTACTTGCGCGACATGCTACATCAAAGGAACTGCCACAACAAAGTTCATTTATGACCGCGACTTCAATATTAGCGACGCATTCGAAAATTTCACCAACCAGGTCGAGAGCGAAGTCCGTGGCCTGGCGACCCAAGTAACCGATTACGTGGAGGAATATGTTGACGGGGTGGTAATGAAGCTAGATGATGGAGTGGACTTGGACGATTTCGACCTACCACCAATGGATGTTAACTTCAACATTGACCTTCCGGAAATCCCAGAGTTCCAGCTCCAGTTCCAGTTTGATGGTTTGGAGATGTACATGCTGATCGACACCGTCCTTTCGGCCGGGGCTACCTATACCCTCAACCTGTATACCTCCACTACACCTGTGGGCTTTGCGGTTAGCGACAACCTGGAAGTGGGTGTCATCTTCACCATTGACCTCATCCTGTCCGTGGAAGGGGAGATCAATATCAGCAGCGGGTTCCATCTCAGGCTGGATGACGGCGTTGTGTTTGAGCTCGGCATCTTCTCTGAGGAGATTGCGAGTATAGCCCAGTAAGTCTGGACTCTGCGAGCATGCAGTAGCCTGAGTTGACAGAGCACTCAACAGCAATGGTGGCGAGTTCGAGTTTCTACCGGTCACGGTCGAGAGCGCCGGTGTCGTGTTCAAGGCTATCCTGTGTGTAGGGGTACAGGCAGGCTTTGAGGTAGGATCAAACGACTTGACTATCCTTGGAAAGGACGTGGCAAAGGTTGGTGCGGGCGTTGAAATGGGCCTCTATGCCAATATCGCCGAGTTCATCACTAATGTCACCCTTTCCATGGACGAAGACGACGACTGCCGCCTTCATGTTGAGGAAGGGTATCAGCTAGCTGTCGGGCTTGCAGGAGGAGCTTCGGTTGCTATTCAGAACGCTACGTGGGGACCAGTGCTCGAAACTGAGACTCCCATCTTCTACACCACGTTGGCAGAGGCTTGTGCAATCCAACGAAGTCGCGGCACACCTTCGGCCGCTGAAGCTACCATAACATCCGCCGCACTTGAAGCCAGAGATGAAGACGAAGATCAATCTGGCATGGAGACGACAACGATTTCTACCAAGGAGACCTTCGTCGTTGTCGCGTGTCCACAAGGCCTAACCAATTGCCCAGTGTCGCTTCAGAAAACGTCCAAGTACACGACTACCCGAACCCACGTTACAGTTATTCCGACCGACAGCGAAGCCAAGTTCCCTGACTCGGTTCGTAATACTGTCGCGAGCGTGATTCCATTCGGAGAGGGTGCGAACAAGTTGGCTGCAACCTCAGGTGCTCCAAAGTCTTTCGTCCCATCTTCGACTGAAACTGGCGCACCCGATGACGACGTTGGCATCTCGAACCAAAAGACTGGCGGAGTATCCAACAGCGTTATTATCGGTGTGAGTGTGGGGCTTGGAGTGCCTCTTCTGTTGGGAAGTTTTGCTGCCGTTTTGTAAGTGAACTGGATTTCGCCTTTATTTCCCGACCGACAACCATGAAGTCACACCAATCATTCTTGATATCTTATGTTGATCACTGGCTAACAATTGTTCTATTTGTTAGCTTTTTGAGAAAGAAGAGACTGTCTGCTCGTGCAACATTGCCGGCTCCTGTTGAGACTGTTGAGCCTGCGTTGCCAAGTGTAAAGACTGCAGGCCCTTCTGTAATCGAGCAGAGAGTTCCTCAATAGTCATTCAGATAGAGTACTTGGTAAGATGAAGTCAACAGAGTTAAACAGCATGACATGCACTATTTTGAGCGCTTGAATTGAGAGTTATCGGTGGTGCGGGTACGGTCCACCATGGACACTGGTGGGAGACCACCATCATTTTCATCACATAAATCTCACTTAATAACAATCCCTGACAAAGCCACTCGGTCTAAGAAAAATCTGCCTTGTTTCCATAGTCAATAATTCTGCATAATACTATCTATCCTGAACTCTGATCTTCCGGATTATCTGGATCGTCTGGATCTTCCGGGTCCGTAGGACCTCTGTCCCCTGGAAGGTCGTCAAGGTTGAATCTCAGAGCATTACTATCATTCAACATACTAAGCAGAGCCTGGATGAACTTGACAACCAGCTGATTGTTCATATAAAGTCGATACTCCTCTATCCCTTCATTAGCCCACCGTTGGACAAAGTTTTGCGAGTTCGCGAGGGTGAACTCCAACTCGTCCCGTATCAACTCGTCCCAGGCGTCGAGGACGTGGTCACTGATGCCAGTGTTCTGGAAATGTGCCTCCTCCAAGAAGTAGAACTCGACCCTCATGTTTTCGTTGATTCTCACAAGCCTGCCCCAGACCTCGGGGTCTCTCATGTAGTTTCACCTTTACGTCCTTGAAGAACTCCGCAGCCCTCCACTTATGGAGATAGGCAAGATCTCACCCGCCCATACCGGTCCTCCATGACACTACGCTATCCAATGCAAACACCCTTAGTAAGAAGGGCATCGGCGTTCACTCACTAAGGCGGCTTGACCACAGTGCGGTTAAATGATCGATATGCTCCAAACGTTGTAACCACGTGATGCGACTGGCAGGCATTGAGATAGCCTCCCCCCAAGCTATCATTGTTTCTCTCTTTGATCTGCCGAAAACTGTCATCGGAAGCAATGGCTGCCTTTGTCACACCACAATTCATCCCCCGCGCCATCTGCTTGGTCAGTAATAGGCGTGTTCCACTGATTTCCTGTCATACGCCCATCGCCACCGGAGCAGCAATCGGAGCTCAAACGTGAGTCAGCCGGTCGCGTATTCGGTATAAAGCCCCAAGACAAGTACATGCAACTGGCACGGCACCTCTCATCTCTACCAACGCGGATATCTGCAATTACAACGTCCAAAATGTCCTCGAAACCCATTCTTCAGCTCAACAGCTGCCTGGTGCGAGCATACAACGAAGGAGACGTTGAGTCTCTCGCCAAAGCGGCAAACAACCCACGAATAGCGCGATGGATGAGCAACGCATTCGCGCAGCCATATACTGTCGAAGACGCCAAGAAATGGATCTCCATCGCCAATACCCCGTCCCCTATTCGCGACTTTGCAATCTGCCGGCTGGACGGCTCAGCTGTCATCGGCGGCATCGGCCTCAAGGCGCGAGACGACATCCACTACCGTACCATGGAGATCGGCTACTGGATATGTGAAGACTATTGGCATCAAGGCATCGCAACAGAAGTGGTCACTGCCTTCTCCAGCTGGGCCTTTGGAAACTTTAAGCACTTGCTGCGGCTGGAAGCCGTAGTCTTCGAGGGGAATCCGGCAAGCGGTCACGTACTTATCAAATCCGGCTTTCAGTTTGAATCGAGACAGAGAGCGGCGGTCGAGAAGTTGGGTAGGGTCATGGATACCTTGACGTACACCAAGTTTGCAACGGGAAACGGAAGAATGTTGACGAAAAAACATGCAGAACCGAGATGCCGAGAAATAGGAACAGTCCCAAGGATGGCATTTGTGAAGTTGATTTGAGGAACCTAACACGGACTAAAGCTACTCAGATATCAATGTCACCATCTCGGTTGGGAGAGGACGACAATGACAGGGACAATGCTATGCGGGTACGGTATTTTACAGCATTGGGTTTTAATGTTGGCAGGCGTCAATGGCTATGTATTTTTCATTATTGTGACTAATAAAGCTTTTTAAAAACATTATAAAAGATTGATATCAATGCTATGCGGGTGTTTAATTACCTTAGAAGACATCCTATCTCATCTGCGTGTTTCTACTCTGCCAGGGTTAGACGACCCCGAGCTCAAAGATACGGGCATAAAATACAGCCTGTTTCAACGTGTCTACTTCGGCAGAGGTTAGATCTTGCAAGACTCAGAAGAAAAATGGCAATGGTCTTTGGCTCAGCGGCCATGACGGGGACCTTGCCCCTAATACAATGGAAGCTCTGAGCCATTGCCATGCTCTTCTTGTTCAACCGGGACCAAATGGAATTTTCAATCGGTCAGCAACTTGAACCGAGCTCTCAGTGTTACAATCACAAAACGCCACTACAACGTCGCGTCATCTATCGGATTTAAGACATGCCACTCTTGGTAGGGCATGGATAAGTCAAACGGCAGCTGATTGTTTCGAGGAATCATGATTCATGGAATAGACGACCGGAAACAGGACCCGAACTTTCTGTTAGCAATGCTATATGACTGCAGCCGTCATCTGGTAGAATCCACCACCCAAGTAATGTGGCGTCAACGCCCTGTAACAACAGACTAGTCATTCGACTGACGGATAACACTTCTGTCCTGAGCACAATTCAATAGCAGTGCCTACTACTACTAGACCTCTGCCCCTATTATAAGTTTCCTTTTAAAGTAATTAAATAATTTTTTAACTCTTTTAGGGCACTCTTGTTAATATTACCCTCCTTAACTATATTGATATTTTATAAAGTTGTAATATCTTAGTAATGGTCGGTGGATTACTAGAAGGTAGTATAGGTGGAAAGGGTTAGCCTGTAATGAAGATGTAACTGGTACCTAATTCACTCCGTTATGACAACGACCTGTGATAATTACAATTTTGCTAAAACCGTGCATTGTTGTAGGTATCGGCACGGTGGGGGAGCCATACCTTCTATTGACAAGTCTAGAATGAATGAGCTGATCAAGACCTCAGACCATGATCGAAGATTTGAAGGCAGACTCGGCACGCTGGGAGGCGGAACGGCGCGCACACCCGTCAGGCAGGTCAATTGGACGTAAACATACCATGAATATTCTATTGGCGGTTTAATGAGATGTCTGACTCGCCTACAGTTCCATACCGCCACTCTGAGACGCATCAGAAGCGCCAGAAACATGACCCGACGGAGATTCTCTACATGACCGACCCCTACCTTTCCTCCATGCACCTTCAAAACCCTGGAATCATTCTCGACTTGTCCAGGCCGGACCACGACTCCTTAATTCTTGATCCTTTTCCACGGCCGCCGGCGCCTCTGCCAAACCAAGACTCACGACGAAGCTAGGAAATCCCAGGAGTAGGTCCAGCTGCGCATGCCATGGTATGAAGGGGGAATATATCACTAGATAAAATAGATAGCAATGCTACATAGGAGGAGGTAGCCGCTCTTGTTTCATCGCGGCATAGTTGTGATAGAGATAGATAAGAGCAAAACACGTGAACTCTATTGCTTGAAGAAGTTCTTTTTCATTTATAAATAGGAGTTAAAAATCTAACCACTTGACTCTGTTGCTAGGCTTCCAAGATAGCTGTAAAATTAACTATTTTAATCCCTAACCTAGAGGGTCTCACGTTCTAAGGATAGCTATATTAATATCTACATAAAGTGCCCGCTCGCGAAAGAGCAAAGAAAGAGCCTGGATTCCTTTTTAATTCTTGTTCCAGGGCATGCTCTGCAGTACGCAAGAGTTATTTGGCAAAGTCGTCTACGATGGCCCATCCTGCCGTTGCCGCCGTAGACATGGATGCAGGGCGGCGAGTGGGCACTAACGTTCGTAATTATGGGCCTCGGTTGGGGCACTTCGGCGCGAACTCTTATCATCGGGACGAGAACCCCTCACAATCTCGCCGATGCTAGGAGTCATGTGCACTTGGATTACTTTGTCTGCTGTCATGGCCCCGGCTTTTCTCGCTCGCGAATTCTGCTAATGACTCAGCTGGACATGATACCGTCCCACCACACAGAAGATGGGACCACGTCCTCTAATATTAATAGCAGCCATCCAGTTGGAGTGCCTAATCATAGCTCCTCCACATCCTTGTAACTCTCCCCGTTAAGCGGCTGACAGGTACTATCACCTTCTATTGCGCTCTTTCTCTCGTGTTCACACCTGGTAGACCAATAACTTCCCCCAAAACCATGGACAACGCCAGGGCCACCCGATGGCTGCAAACCCCTATGGGCCGTACCATTGTCGCCCAGATTGAGGCGGATCCGGGTCTTCCACAGTCCAGCAGCACCATCTCGTCATGGCAAGTCCCCTTTCACCCTGACGTCGGACGCATTCAATCCGAGGCCCTGCCCCAGCTTTCCGACTACGTCGTCATCGGCTCAGGGGTTGCTGGGTGCGGCGTGGTCAAATCTCTGCTGGAGAACTCGTCTCCAACCCAATCCTCAGTCACGGTCCTTGAGGCTCGCGGCCTCTGCAGCGGTGCTACCGGCCGCAACGGAGGCCAGCTAGTCAAACCCTACCCCAGCCGCTTTGTGCAGCTCGCCCAGGACTTTGGCATCGAGGTTGCTGTAAAGGTTTTCAGGCTGGCCAACTACACTCTGGAGGAGATGCACAAGCTCGCCGGCTCCTACGATGACCAGCTTCGTAAGGATGCCGCCGCCCGGAGGGTGACCAAGATGGTTGCATTCATGGACCAAAGGTCCTGGATCCAGGGTCAGAAGGATGCAAAGTTCTATGAGCAGCACATGCCAGAGGAGAGGGGGCTGTTCAAGTTCTTGACCAAGGAGCAGATGGAAAAGGTAAAAGCCCTATCGAAAGGTCAGCGTGCTTATCTCTGTGCATCAATACTGATGGTTATTGCTCGCAGGAATGGAACGTCAAGGGCGCGTATGGCGGGCTCTCATTCCCATCTGGCGTCTGCTGGCCCTACCGCCTTATCACCGGTGTCTTCAAGCGCCTCCAAGACCAGTTCCCCGGTCGACTAAACATCGAGACCAACACGCCAGTTACCACTATTCTCTACGATGATAAGGCAGATGCCAAGTACCCTTACATCATCACAACTCCGAGGGGCATTGTGAAGGCAACCCATGTCATCCATTGCACCAACGGACATACTGGACATCTGCTGCCTCGTCTGCGGGGGAAGATCTTCCCAATGCGGGAGGCCATGTCGGCGCAGCATGTTGGAGACAAGATGCCCGACATGAGCGACCAGATGTCCTGGACATTCCTGGAGGAGCCCAAGTTCGATTCCAAGACGGGAATGATAAGGATCGGCTGGGTCTATGGCCTGCAGAACAGGAACAACGGTGGATTCTGGATCGGCGGCGAGGACCGTCGCCCAGAGGAGATGATCGCGTCTGACGACTCAGTCATCAGCATACAAGGCAAGGTTGATCTTGAGACCAAGCTGACGCAGGTCTTCAACGACAATTGGGTCCCCAAACAGCCTCGAATCCAGGGCATCTGGACCGGCATCATGGCTTCTACTGGCGATACATTGCCCTTCGTGGGGAACCTCCCAGCCAGTGTTACAGGACGGCCGGGCAAAGGAGAATGGATCGCTGGCGGGTGGAATCAGTATGGCATGACGAATGGATTAACATGCGGCGAAGCCTTGGGGAGAATGGTGCTGGGATTGAAGGTGCCCGAGATTATTCCACGGGAGTACTTGATCACGGAGGAAAGACTGTGCAACAAGAAGTTTGCGACGGAGGCGTCAGCACTTGATTACCTTCAGTGGACAACGGTTGGGGCTACTATTGAGAAGGAGGAGGCGTCAGCCGTCAGCCGTCTGTAAAATGTTGGAAGGGGCCAGACAGATGTTTTGAGAGCTTGCAACAGATGAGAGCCCACTTCGGTCTTCCAGCTCAGTTATCCAATCGAGGGCCAGGCTTCAACCATAACAAAGAACACATTATCAAGGCATCATAGCATCATATCCCAATGCTAACGACTTCAGGAGAGATGTAGTGTAGATCAAGGTATCCTTCGAAGCGAATGTGACTGAGCTATCTAGCTATGTAGTACCCCTATCGTGATCGCCGCGGAGGTTTAAACCAACTTTGTTGCATTTAGACCGCCTGCAATTCTCTACATGGTGGTTATGATTATGAGAAGATGGCGTTGAGAATCTTGGACACTGAACGGCACCTTCAACACCGACTAGGCTCGATCACTGGTTCATTCTCACCGACTTCTCGTTATCGCCGTAGACTCATCAATGCAGCGCGTTCCGAATCGTTGGGTCACTACAGATTATGCCCGGCTATGTTTAATAATGAAATGCGAGTGAAATAACAACTAGTGACTGGAGTCATAGGAGGCAAAAAGTCAAACATTTGGCAAAAAGGCAATACTACATCGCAACAGGGCTGTACCCTTAGCCAGAAGCATGATCCATAACCTTGCCCTTCCTGCCCAGACAGAACAACTGGCCAATTTCGCGCCAGAAGCCGATTTGTGGCTCCATGATAGACGCCTCATGGGCATCAATCTCCGGGCGCTCCCAGACCAAGTCCGCCTCATGAGGCTTGACGAACTTTGTCCCTTTAAGAATCTTCCAGAAGCCAAATGTCAAAAAAGCCAAAAGAAGAAAGGTATAGTTGATAAAGAAGCTGGAAACGCTCCAGGGCATAAATGTCTCGTAGCCGAAAGTGAGGATGACTATTGTCAAGAGTGCGGTGGCGGCGTAAGCCATGTAAGGCTGGCCCCAACCACAGTACGGCAATGTCCTGCGGTCGATACCTTGAGCTTTGAGGGCTCTGTAGAAGAAGATGTAGGTTATTGTCATTGTCAGGAAAGTGACGAGGCCAGCCGCAGTTGTTAGCGAAATGAGCCTATCAAGACGGTTAGTCGTTGTTCCGTATCCCGTCTTGTTTGTAGTAAGTATTTGTGACAACATACCAGTTGTATACTTCAACCGTTGAACTACTGAGCTGCAGAAATGCAATAGCACAGAAGATGATTGTAAATCCGAGGCAGTAGAGAGGCACACCGCTCTTGGTGACCTTGAGCAGGAACTTGGGGGCAAATCCACGCTCCGCCATGGCATAGAGGCCTCGAGAGGCAGCAAAGACGTAGTTGTTTCCGGCCGAGACAATGCTAGTCAAGAGCAGGGCGTTGATCATGCTCGGGAATGTCGAGATGCCTAGGTTGCTGGCGGCGATGACATATGGCGACCCAGCAGCAGAGCTCCCGGCATCAGAGGTTCCTTCCACGATGGCGACCAGCTTTGGGTCTTTGGCGGAAATGACGATGCCGATGCAGAGGGCCGATCCAACGAAGAAGAGAAAGAACCGGAGATACATGCTCTTAAAGGCGTTTTTGATTGTGTATCGTGGGTTCCTAGCCTCTCCGGCGATGGCGGAGATGGATTCAGGTCCGACGACGACAAAGGCCGCGTTGTAGAAGCAGGCCAGGAAGCCTCGGAACCTACCGACTGAGCCCGTGTCGCCGTATTCGAGGAACGAACCCTGTTCATTTCAGTGGTCAGCCAATATCCCACTAATTGTCAAATAAGCCGCTGTTCGTCTCTCTTACCGGATTGTTCCAATACCGAAAGCCATATGCGTCGTGCCGGGGGTTTCCTCCGACCATTGTGACAAATGTGAAGAAGAAGACGGAGGCAAGGAGAAGGACTTTGCCCAGGGACATCCAGAACTCGACTTCGCCAAACCAATTCACAGCCACGATGTTGAGAATGCTGCAAATCATCAGCATCAGCAAGTAACGCCACGGCACATGACGCCAAGTCATATATAATTCAGAGGCAACTCACGTGTAGAATACTATCATGGCGCAGATGACAGCGGCAACCGGGATATCGTCACGCCAGAAACCCATCACCAGGCTCGCGCCGACGAGCTCAAATGGAAGCGTGAGGGCGAACCAGAAAAAGTAATTCCAGCCGACCATGAAACCGAAAGCCTCGTCAACCCATTTGCCAGCGTGTTGGATGAGAGCTCCTGGAACAGGCATAAAAGTGACCATCTCGGCCGAGCAATTAACCACCATACCCATGATGAGAGAGTAAATGATGTATCCCAGCAAGAGGCTGCCTGGCCCGCCTTGGGCGAGGGGCGTGCCTAGCGAGACGAACACGGCCTGGCCGATGGTGCCGCCGATGGCAAAGAGCTGGATCTGGCGGTTGTTGAGTCGGCGCTGGAGCTGGGAACTGACGAGGATGGTGAAGCTTTGGCCGACGGGGCTGCTCGGTGAGCGGCGTAAACTGATGTTTGCATCGTCTTTACCTGTCTTGGTTGCTCCACCGGTCTGGTGGACAGCAGCGTCGGATTCCATGGACAATGACATTCCAATCGCCAAGGCGATCAAGACGAGGGTGTATCCTGGACAAGGCCTCCACAAAGAGAAAGGAAGAAAAAAGAAAGCAAGTCACTATGAATGTGGATAACTCAAGAACGAGGCAGGGCAACTCGTCCGCTTAATATGCGGATCCCCTCAGGACGGTTCTGTTTTATCACGACAAGTCTCTAGCGAATTCCACTTGTGGCCCGGGGTTCGGAGCGAATTGTGGTGATAGCCCAAGGGGCACTCGGAAAAGCTAGGCAAGAAAGGGGATAATCACATCCGGAGTCGAACCAACCACTGCCATTCGCCAGGCCGCTTTATCGTTATCTTGGCAAGACATATCGCGGCGAGTCACCTGCCCTTGTAGCGAGTCATGTTTATCGGCGCGAAGAGTCCGGGATGTGTTTATTCCCCATTTCGTCTAGCTTCTGCAAGGGCCCCTTGGGGTAAAGCGCGTCAGAAGCCAGGGGCCCTGGGCAGAACGAGGTTCTCCCCACAACTAGCTCAGAGCTATCGCGGCCCCAAGAGCATCAAGCCGACTCCTTATCAACTGTCACGATTACCCCGCCTTTCCTCTCTCCCGTCCTCCAGCTCCTTGGCAGTCACTCTCCTCTGTAATGTAGTCTTCCATCTTAAGCTATGGATTCCGTTGCGAGCACTATCGATCGAGAAGCAATTCCGGCTCCGGCAGAGAAGGGAGTTCGTAAAGTTTCCCATCCTCAACATGATGTGGAGGTCAGCATGCATCGCATACTCTTTGATTCGCTGCCTCCGGAACCACCACGTAAGCGGAGGAGAGGAGGAAAGATATATTCGGTAATAGACCTGTCGAATACTTGCAAATCGTGTTCTGCTATCCTGACCATCCACTCTATAGGGTTGTGGCACGTGTCGCACACGCAAGATAAAGGTGAGCCAAGGTCTATCAATGTAGACATTTTGGTTCAAGACTGACTATTCTTACCCAGTGTGATGGACGTCGTCCTAGATGCTTCAATTGCGAAAGGTCCCGTCTTTACTTTTGCGATGGCTACGGGGATATGAATCACACCGACGGCAGCCTTGTATGTACTCAAGATGTAACCGATTCAGTGCTAAACCATCTCGAACGTTTGCCCAGTGCCTCGCCGTCGGACAGGCTCCAAAGCTCGTTTGGCGAAGTCAGCACTGCAGACATCGAGATTGCCTCTTGGGGGTCCTTTGGGGAGTATATAAATATTTTCAACAACCCTCACCCTTTGTGCTTTGCTTCGGATAGTCCAGGTGAGGGCAGCGAGGGCTCAAATAACCCTTCCAACGACGACAGGCCTGGCGAGAGCCAGGAAGAAGCAACCAGCCCCGATGTGGAACTTGAGCCATCTTCATCATTTGAGACAGAAGTCACATCTGAAGCAACCCGCAAGCTGCTGGATCATTATCGCACCCACGTATGCCAGCTTATGATGCCAACCTCAGCGCCCTCACACAACCCTTGGCTTCAACTTTACCTCCCGCTAGCTGTCAAGAGCCCTTCTAGCTTGCCACAACAGATTCTACTCTACGCCATCTTGGCCGTTACGTCCTTCAACAGGTCCTACCTAGTGCCCTCAAGTAGGGTCCATGACATGAAAAAGGGTCGGGAATATAACGAGCGTGCAGTTGTGCTCATGCGGTCAATATTTGACTCGGAAGACCCGTCAGCCGTGGTGGGGGAAGATAAAAATGCACGGCAGGCATTGATGGCAGCGGCTTTGACGCTGACAACGGCAGAGGTTTGTCAAATGAGCCCCTTTGCATACTGAACCGTCTCTAATTCATCGGTGCAACACAGGTATTCAGCGGAGCAAGTCAGGGAGACGGCTATGAGCATCTCCAGCTGTGCAAGCGCGTCATCCAGATCACTGGAGGAGTGAGCTGGTGGGTATCAGATCCCGCATGCCTCACTCTTCTGCAGATATTTCGCTGTCTGCATATTGTTGCATCAACGTCGGGCAGACTGGAACTCGTGGATCTCCAGCCACGAGGGTTGCAGTCGGCCATAATGCCGGCTCCAGTGGGAAACTATACACTTGACATCACCTTTGGCGTCTCCATCAGGACTCTGCAGTGCTTGAACAAGATTATCGAGTTTTCCAAGTTGAAATCAACCTTTGGCCCCGATACGCCCTGGCCGAGCGACAAGATCTCATCCCTCCTCGACCTCGAAGACGAGCTCTTCGATCCGCTGGAGGCTCCTGAACTACTCAAGGACGGCCACTCTTTGCCCAGCACCGACTCTCAGGGAGGCATGCCGGGATACATTGCCGACTTGATCACCGACAACCACGTGTTTGCGTTTCATTATAGCGCCGCCATATTCTTCCGGAGAGCCTTGTGCGACGGCTCTGCTCACATCACCCCTGCCGTGAAGAGGAGCTCCGAACCCAAGACACGCCCAACGGGCCAATATTTGGTTTCAAAGGCGCTAGATCATCTCGAAAACATTGACGCATTGTCACGCAACATCGCCGTAGCAAACACACTGTGGCCCGGGTTCATTGCGGCTGTCGAAGCGGTTGATACCGACTTGAGGCATCGTGCCTTGATCTGGCTTGAGCGCGCCAAGCGCCATGGGATTGGCAACATTCAGCAGTCTACGTCCCTGGTGATGGAAATATGGAGAAGAGCGGATCGACAGCTTGGACCTCAGGAGAATCAAGACGGGCTGGGCGTAGAGCTGGGAGGTGTGGATTGGAGGCAGGTTATGCGCGACAAGAACATGTACATCATGTTGACATGAGCCTGTATTTTCTACGTAGTACTATAGTACGCTGGGTTGCTAAGAGCTCCAGGTATGTTTCTATCTCGTCTCAATCTCATGACTTGTTGCAGGCCTCCTTGCGACTTTGCAAAACGTCGCGAACAGCTTGCACCAGTACCTGGCCGAGACTTCGTATTTCCTCTTCGCTAATGACAAATGGAGGGCAGAGCAGGACCGCGTCCACGGCGGGTGAGCAGAGGTAGACTGCTGCACCGAGGTTGAAGGACCGACGTGAGACCTCACCTGCCAGAGGACCACCGTAGAGCTCCTTCATATTACCAAAGTCAACTGTCCGGAAGAGTCCTAGCCCTCTCAGGCTACCCCCGTGCTGCTTCCACTCGTCGGGCAGTTCAGAGCTGACAACTTGGCCCAGGATTTCCCCAAGCTTTCTGCATTGGGAGACCAAGTCATCCCGGAACAGAATTGTCTGCACCGTGAGTGCGCCAGCACATGCCATCGGGTGGCCCTGGAAGGTATGTCCGCTCAGGAAGGTCGTTGGTCCTCTTGAGTGCTTCGCAAAAACGGAAGCCACTCGCTCCCCTAGCAGGACAGCCGAAAGCGGTTGATAACCGGCACCCAAGCCTTTCCCAACGGTCTGAAGATCCGGGGCAACGTTTCCCAAGCTCTGCCATGCGTGGTAGCTCCCACATCGTCCCATGCCGCACATGACCTCATCGAAGATGGTCAGGATTCCGTATTTCTGGCAGAGCTGTGTCAGCTTCGGGAGATAATTGGCAGTTGCAGGCACCGATCCGATCGTTGCTCCCACCACCGGCTCGACGATCACGGCAGCCACCGTCGTAGGGCCCAGCTGTTTGAACTTGTCCTCGTATTCCGATATGAGCTTGTTCTCATACTCCTCCTCGGTCTGGCCCTTGCCGTCGGCATCGTAGAAGCAACGGCTGACATGGTGGAATGTGGACGCCAGCACGGGCGCGAATGTGCTTCGTCTTGCTGGGTTGTTGCCAACTGCGAGGGCACCGAGAGTGTTGCCGTGGTATGAGTGCACTCTGCCGATGAAGTTGACGCGCTCTGGCTCTCTACGGTAGACGTGATACTGGCGAGCCAACTTGAGAGCCGACTCGACCGCTTCGGAGCCCGAGGTGAGATAGAGGACCTTGCTGAACCGGTTGTCACTCTTCTCCAATATGAGACGGCCGAGCTCCTCGGCGGGATCTGAAGTGAAGAAGGACGTGTGGGCAAACGACAGCCTCTTAGCCTGGTCGCAGATGGCCTGGATAACCTCTTGATTCCCATGCCCAAGGCAAGAGACGGCGGCACCACTACTACCGTCGAGGACTTTGCGACCATCCGAGGTCAGAAGATAGACACCCTCGCCGCCCGTGGCGGTGGGGTACGTCTTATCTAGAGAACGGTGGAGAAGCACCGAGTTCTGCGACGACGACATGTTGGACTGGCTGTAAGCGGAGAAGCGGTTTGATAGGCCGACAAGGATTGACTAACTGGCAGTGCCAGTTAGGTATTATATCCACGATCCTTGACCAAAGGGGCCCGCAAATCGAGGGGTCAAGATAGCGAGAATGTGATCTCGGAAGGCGGCCCACACTACAATCAGTCGCTGAGTGACCCACGCTCGCCCCGAAGATTGCTGATTTATCTCCGAGCTGGTCACGCAGCCGATCATAAGGTGCCGAACTCGGGGCTCGGCCGGCCCAGGAGCAGTGAGTGACAGGTAATGTGGATGGAGAGAACCCCCATGGCGAGCAAGGTCTTTTGAGCTGCAGGATCACGACACTTTACGAGCGGTTTCGCAGGGGACACAAGGGGTTCAACGCTAGCAGCATTGGACATTTGTCATTTATGGCAAGATGGCGATCTACTCCATCGCTTCTTTTAATCGACTTATTTTCATGCCTATCGCATCATACATGTGTCTAGAGCCATCTCCCCCTGTCCCTTGCCTCCCCCCAGTCACCAATTGCACGCCGGCTCTTGTTCCTGTTCCTCTTTTTCGAAATCCGAGTTCAACCTCTCATCTCATGTGTCTTTACCGAGAACTTCTGCTAGATGCTTCTGCAGGGTACGATCCCAAAGCTCCTTGTTCTTGTATTTCGACACGTCCTCAGTGAAGCTCCCGACACTCGTCCTGAGTGCGGCAGCAACCTCTTTATCCCTGGTAACCTCGACAATCGGAGTTACGTACGTGCGAATGGTGAATAGCAGGGCCCTGGTCTTTGGAAGGCGCTGGAGGGTCTGCCGCTCAACACGGAGGTGGAGATCCTCCAACCTAGGAGGGTTCTCTAATTGCTCTAGGGTCAGGTTGTGGTGCGGATGACGGTGGAACAGGTCTGAAGAGTCGTCAATCGCATAGTTGAAGCGAGACACGGCCGATTCAACCTTGAGTCGCTCGAAGAAGCGATCCATAGACTTGGCCAACTTGCTCTCATACTGTGGGACTTTGCCTGCATGAATCTCCCAAAGGCTGAGTCCCATTCGTTCCTCGATTTTGAAACCCGCTATTTAGTCCGTTAGCCAAGTGAGACGGAATAGCATATATCGTTCTCACCTGGAAAGCATACTCCTCCCGCTCTCAACGCCGTCTGGCCAGTCTTGGGATTGTTGTAGAGCAAGAAGAAGTCTTCTGTAGCAAGCAGGCCCATCACCTCGAGGGGATGATGAGTTTTCCATGTCGAGGCCTCTGGCCTTAGGTCCCAGACGTCACCGGTCACGAGGTTCTCCACGACGTGAGGGCTCTGCAGCCGGAACATGGTGGGATATCGTCGAACAAGCGTGTTCTTGACCAGCTCCAATGCCTCGAACAGCCCGTCGTCGCATCCAGGCAAATAAGCAAGTACTTCATCGCGGTTTTCCCGATACAGACGCTTCTTCAAGTGGTACTTTTCGAGATATGTCTCATCCAGCTCGATCCAATTTTCGACATCGGTCTGTTTCAAGCCTAGACAATAACGAGCCACGATTAGCCAAGAACAATGTATGGTACTAGATACCTGACAGCTGCCTTACCCATAGTAACATGATAGGGGCCATTTTTCCAAGGTCGATAAGGAAGCTGCTTTTGTGTGCGCCAATCAAAGTCAGGCCTGATGGGCTTGATTCGTGCCACATCGATGAACGAGGGCTCCGGCTTGGCCACTAGACACACGTGCAGGTTAGCAGTCAGTTTCATGGCAAAGGGAGATTTTGAAACAAACATGCCTTTCTCGTTCACAGCCGCTGGCGCATTGCGTTTCTGTTTGCTGGGTGTCAAGATGGAGGCCAGCCATCGACATGCGAATACAGCACAGAGCAGAAAGACTCCAAAGAGAGCCGGTGTACGCATATCTCGTGATGAATGCAGCTCGGTCTGCCTGTTGCTTTTCTTCCTTGCTAGAGAACTGGAGAAAACAGACAAGCACATGGCAAAGGTCACGAAGAACAGGTGATGGCGGGAGTGATAAGCAGCAGGGCTAAGTCAAGCTCTCCGCAGATTGCCTCAATAAGTGGCACCCTTGGCGCGGGACATAATACGCCGCAATATCTTGGCTTTGGGAGAACTGTCTAAGTCCTGGAGCTCGTTCATCGGGCCGAGTTGCCGATTTCATGGACCTCGCGCCGAGAGTCCATCATCCATGGTCATGTTCGCGCCGAGCTGCGATCCATCCAAATCGGGCAAGATAGGGCGCATTATCTAGAGCCTAATCTGAGCGAACAATCAGCCTCCAGTCGGCACATACGACTCGCGTTCAAGCTATGCAGGGTCTGTCACATTATCTCGCTTGCTGGGTTGGTTCGCCTGAGCCCTGAACGCCCACATGACCCGACGGGTAGATCGTCGATAATATTGTCGTGAATTTGGGAATCTATATTCCCTCTGTCTCGCCGCACATCTTCAAGGTCACTAACAACAAGTGGGCAAATCATGCCTATGAGCAAGGAAAGAAAGTGGTATCTAATATATCAAGTCCAGGATCCACAGACTGGGGTGGAAGAAAACTCTTATCTAACTATTCTAATACGGGAGACCTGTAGATGAAATTACGGTGTAATACTGTAGTGCAATGGGATTTAAAGTAGTCGTGCGTTCATGACTATGCTCTTTGTCATTGCGAGCGATCAGGTCTTCTAAAAACAGTAAGTATACCCAAAAGCCAAAATTCTATACACGAAAATTCCGGGTATTACTCTTCTCCTTATAGACTTTGGTTGGATTTCTGTAACTGTCCTTAAACCAAGTTGATTACTATCTCTTACTACTCCTGATTGGATGGGTACGACACTGAATCAATGGTCGCAAAGCCTTCTTTGATTGTCCTGGAGGATACAAATCTCGTCAACAAACCCAAAGAACCGGCCTTGTCGTTGGTGCCACTGGCTCTGGAACCCCCGAATGGCTGGTGGCCTGGCATCGCGCCTGTGCACTGGTCGCTGTTTTGGTAGTTAGTACGTATGCCCTAGGCAGATATAGTGTTGCAAACTTACTTGACATAGAAGTTGCCAGCCGCAAATTGAAGCCCTTCAGTTGCTTCAACGATAGCTTGCCGATCCTTGGCAAAGACGGCACCCGAGAGTGCATATTCGGTGGTTGAGTCGATGAGCTCAAAGATCTTGGGGCCAAAGTCTGCATCGTCGTAAACGTACAGACACAGGAATGGACCAAAGATCTCCTCAGTCATGAAGCGGGATTTAGGGTCGGACGACTCGACCACTGTTGGTCGAATGTAGTAGCCGGTTGAGTCATCATATGTGCCTCCAGCAAGGACCTTGATGTGTGAAGTGTTCTTGGCATCCTGGATGTACTTTGAGACGCGATCAAAGGCAGACTGGCTAATTACGGGTCCCATAAAGTCTGTAAACTTGTCGCCCATGGTGAGAGCTTCGGTTTCGCGGATAAGGATCTCCTTGAACGCTTCGGCCAGCGATGCGGGCAGGTAGACGCGGGATAAGGCGCTGCATTTTTGCCCCTGGTACTCGAAAGCTGCACGGATAGATTTAAGTGCAGCATTCTTCACATCCGCAGATGGGTGGATGAGATGGAAGTTCTTTCCACCTGTCGAGTTTCAGTACACTGACCAAGGCCCATCTTTGATCTGACGCACCTGTCTCTCCCACGATACGTGGGTATGACTTCCAAAAGTTCATCTTGGAGCCGATAGTGGCCGCAAGCTGCCGAAACACGGTCGTGCTGCCCGTGAAATGGAGGCCGCTAAAGTCGCGACTCTGAAAAACCTGAGCCGTCACCTGCTCGGCATCACCAGGCAGAAACTGGAGGGCACCGGCTGGGAGGCCAGCCTCGATTATTATGTGGTTGAACAACCAACTGGAGTAAATAGCACCGGGACTGGGCTTCCAGATGACAACATTTCCTGTGATGAGGGGAGCCAGGACAAGGTTCACGGCCAGGGCAGTAAAGTTGAACGGCGAGACAGCATAGACGAAGCCATCCAGCGGGCGGACTTCACTCCGACTGTGACGGATTGGTCAGTTGAGGGTTCCGGCAAGCGAATGGAATAGGGGTTGATGGCGTACTTCCACACATCAGGGGCATTGAACGAAGGCTGATTTTGGTAGAGCTTCTCCGCAAGGGATGGGAACATTGTGAGAAAGTCAATGGACTGTTGTTTTACAAGTCAGTCCCGAACCCGATCTGTACGGGGGGTCTGCATACCTCAGCAGCGCAGTCAATGCTGGCCTGGTAGGCGTTTTTGCCCTGCCCATGCATCGTTGCTGCCATCATACGATACAGGTATGGTCCTCTGAGCAAAGCAACAGCCCGATAGAAGATGGCAGCTCGATCGTGCAGAGACGTCTTGGACCACATCTTCTTGGCCTCGAGTGCTCCTTGAATGGCTTTCTCCACGAGCTCGGGAGTTGCGTGGGAATACTTTGCCACCGCGAGCTTGTGCTCAAAGGGGCTCTTCTGGGTGTGCTCTGTCGCGCTGATAACCTGTCTTGGATTAGATTTTGTTCCACCATGTCGGCAAAGCTGTGAAAAGGTTTGATCTCACATCTTTACCGTTCACGTTAGGGTGGACTTCGAATGGCATCTCTTTTTCTTCATCGAGGCCATCTCCTCGACGAGTGAGGACCGCTCAGTGGTTCCTGGGCCATAAGCGATCTGGTGAGAGTTAGTGGCATGTCCCAACCCGAGCGACAAGGGTCCCCGTAGCAAGCACTTAGACGCGAAATGTCACTTACAATAGGCTCATTTCGTAGAGGGGGCAGAGCGAAGGCGCCCAAAACGGAGCTGCTACCTAACGACGCCATCGTGAATAGTGTAGGATAATGGAACAAGGTATCCGAGGTGCTAGCAGTGCAGAAGATGCATGTTATGAGACGGATATTTATTCCAACAAAAGAGGCCTCTACACAACTTGATAGAGCGCTAGAAATCTTCGGCGCGAAGATAAGTGGGTTAGCACAGCGAATCGGTTCCCCGCCTCATTCGGCTCTTGATGTACCATCTTCGCGGGGTGGGTTTTTGTGTTTCACTTACGCCTGTCGTAGACGGTTTCCTGATTCAAGTAAATGATAGCCGACATGGACAACGCCGGGCCCGGCCTGGCGATGCAGAGGGTTGAGATGCTCGTTGACCATGCTTCTCCCTGGACCCCTTGTCCAAACCTCGGGGGTCACTAACCATATCCGGCGCCATGTGGGGCCCTTCATTTCTTTGGAGCGTGCGTCGGAAGATGCAGGGTAGCGGAAGATAGGTCTGGTTGAAGGACTTATCATGGGGACTTAACGTCCAGGGAAGGTCGAGGTTCAAGGGAGTCAGTCGTTTAGCTGGAGCTACAGTACGAGGGCAGCCGTTATACAGACTTTTTGTCGCGTTTATTAAGGAAACTAGCTATTAAGAAGCCATTTCAACCTAGATGGCTAACACTTCGGCTTGCATTATTTTGCCTCACCAAAGATTATGTCTAACTGGATAAAGATAATCAGGTAGGGGTACTGGATTTTGATGCCATCATGTATTAATGACGGTGTTTTTTGCTGTTGTGGCTAATGGCTTCTTCTCATCATCGCGGATAATAATAACAATGATAACCAGGTAGGATGTTGAGTTAAACATTACTAACCGCGATACCTGGAGTCGAAATGGTTCCTTCATTATTTTCTATTAAGCCGCCACATGGGTTTACTCACGTTTTCATAATATCGCAACACGTACGACATGTTCATTGAGCGCTCTATCCAGTCCGTCCATCTTCACTAGGGAGTGCAGCCTCTAGCCGACCTGAGCCGCCCTTCCTGTTGACTCGACCCTTGGTCCGTATATGGCATGGGGCACTGAGATGGCCCTTGGAGGTTATAGAGTTGGAATCATCTTTAACTTGGCGATGGATTCACGGTGTCCAATGTGCGAGATGTAGAAACAAGTGGAAGAGGGTTGGGGTTTGGTTCTCACTGGTAGATAGCCATCTCTGTCCTTGCAAGCGAATCGTGTCGAGTATGTTTCCGAGATCTTGCTCGAGATGATTGCGTGTTGGTCAGTCAAATAACTCATGTCCTACTTTCCTTGGATCTCGGGATAGGCACAATACTTGATAATATGTCGCAACACTTCATTAACGGCTGAGGGTGAGCTATTCTATGGCGCGTTTTCGCCTTCGCGCCTCACGCCTTTCATGATATGCCCATCCCAGTGACAGGCCATCTTATCGCGTAACAGTTACTCGGCAACCCTTGCCCACCTGGGCCAAACCAGATATCAGCCATGATCGCCAGACGCGGCAGATGAATCACTTTTACCCAGACGAGGGAATTACCGGAACGTCGCATCGAAGAGCGGTCAATCATTAATCACAGACTTGGCGCAACCCTCTGGCGTCTCCCACGACCATCAATAAATTCGTTCTAGACGTTCGTGCTTGAGCGGAAAGCCGGGATTGGTCCGAACCCGACCGTGTGAGTGGAACCACGTGCGTTGTAGCTCGGCTTTAATACGACCACCAACGCTAGTTCAACGACACCAACCGCACACATGATCAAAGATAGTACATGAAGGAAGCTATATCTCGAATTTTCGCTTGTCTCTTTTTTTCTGTTCTTTGCGGCTTTTTGCTCTCTTTTGTTTGTCCTCGTGAATTTGTCTTTTGCTGTTCACGCTGCATATAAGCATGAAAGTCGCCGACATGTTGTGTGGCAAGGGCCACGAGAACGACACAGAATACCAGCCACTTCGGGCATCAAGCCCTGACCCGTGGCAGGCAGAGACTGAGCCGGAAAGACTAAAACCCCGTGCCTCGGGTGTTCGCAAAGTGTGGAAGAATTTGGGGTGGACAGTCGTGATAGTTACGGGCTTGGTCGGGTAAGTCCTGTGGTCTCCCACATTTACACGCACCTGACATTGTCTGTAGCGTGACCTTTTCTCTCGTGGTGTTTGGCATCGAGCGTTACTTTGTACACGCCTACGAGTCTTCTGGCCTTTCGCTAGCCGATCCTTTCGAGGATACCGAAAATTCGACAGAAAGCGCCACACGATGGGTTAAGCGACTGTCCCCCCACGTGTCTCCCGTCATGGTCCACTCCCACAACGACTACTTGCGACCTCGTCCCTTGTTTTCAGCTCTATCAGTGGGATGTGTGAGCGTCGAAGCAGATGTCTGGCGCAGCAAGGATGGAAACGAGCTATTGGTCGGGCACCACTGGTGGGACTTGACACCAAAGAAGACGCTCCGCTCTCTTTACATCGACCCGCTTTTGCAGATCCTGGACTCGATAAACGCTGAGCGCTCACGAGTCATTCCAGACTCCAACAAGCACCCTGCTGGTGTCTTTGCAAACTATCCGAATAGGACACTGATCCTGTTCATCGACGTCAAGGACGACCCTGTAACGACTTGGCCATTGGTTCTCGAGCAGCTGCAGCCTCTTCGAGAGCGAAACTACTTGTCCCGACACGACAAGATTTTCTCACCAGTCACGAATCAGACTTTCCAGTATGGCCCTCTTACCGTCGTGGGTACTGGAAACATCGCCAGGCGCCGCGACGTGAATATCGGCACAGACCCGGAAAGGTGGCGCCAGTACCATGATGTCTTTCTCGACGCCTCTCTCGATCTGCTGGGTCATCCTGGATATTGCGAAAGGAACGACACCTATTGCTTGGACGTCCAAGAAAACGAGTTCTACACCGCCTCGGTATCTCTTTGGAGGGCTATCGGAACCCTCATGTTCGGTTTCAGCACCTCCCAGCTCAAGATCGTGCGAAGCCAGATCCAAAATGCAAAGCGGCTGAATCTCAAGTCACGGTACTGGGAGTTACCTGGCTGGCCAATCTCGTACCGCAACTATGTCTGGAAGATACTCGCCCGGGAAGGGATTGACCTGCTGAATGCCGATGATATCGTCAGCGCGGCGACGAGACACTGGAGTTCGAATGCTGTGAGCGAGACTGTTTGGATGTGTGGTGTTGGCTCATTCTTGGCTGGCTTTTCTATTACTCTGATTTTGCTTGGGAGGAGAATGATTTGGCGCGAGTTGTCCTTGAGATAGATGAAGCTTTGGACCCTTTTTGATATACCCCTAGAATAGCAGCTACGCGTTAAAGATACCATGCTTACCCTATGAATTTGCTTCGTAACCGGTACAGAAAAATTTTGGGCGATGTGAAACACACTGCACCTAAAGCCGTGCTGACGTTTACAACCGAGACCTACTCTAATAGCAGCCACACGAAACATAGAGCGCAACTAGTTACCCGAGACGAACCCCGAGTGAAATATTAGTTATGGTGGGTTGCCGCTTGAGGATCTACATATGCACCGACGGTGGCACCATGAGCCAGATTATATCACCCTTGGTATTATATTGTAGGTGCCTACTAGCTAACAACCTCTCCACAAATCTGCCAATTCTAAACCACACAACGCCCTTACCCCATCCTGTCTAAAAATCCTCTTCTCTCTTACCGGATACTAGCTAGAAATCAACAGCTCTTATGACTCCAGCCCACCCGTGAATCGGACACTGGGCAGCTTCCACCCTGCCAACTCCAACAACTCTATTTTCCATGTCCTGTAAGCTACGCCCAACCCAGCAATCACTGGAATTGCCGCATCATCGTGAAAAGACCCGGACAAATTTCGTGAACTTGGTCCACATTCCCTGCTCCTGAGATGGTTCATTCGGTGCTACAGAACGGGCACGTGGCTTCGCTCTGACAGTGCCCCCAGTGGGTTCCCTAGGAAACGATCCAGGGATCGGTTCATAAGACGAAATGATCTTCACTGGAGCTGACGGCCCCTCTCCAAGATTTTCATTGCGTCGTTCGCCAGTCCGAGTCTGGTTTCTCTGTCGTTGACGACGGAAGTGCGCCCCTCCTGAGACATTGCAGGACCGTTCTCGATATGTAGACTCCGCCGCCCTCTCCTGAATGTTGACAATGTTTCGGAGATCGTCTCCGAAATGAGGTAGCCCGTATAGGCTTTCGACCAGCTGCGCCACACCCGTATCACCCAGGAGTTTGGACTCGTCGCCTTGCCTCATGGCCTTTTCCAGTACTTCCACCCTTTGAAGATATTCAGCTTTCTCCTTCTCAAGTTTGCCACGACGTTGGTTAGATCCCCCAGCCTTGATCTTCTGTCTCTCCTGGTCGATGAGCATGTCGAGATATTCAATGGTAGCGTCGTTGTAGGGTGTAATGGCGTGTCTCTTGAGGAAGAAGCCAAACTGGATGGCCGCTTCTTGGACTTGTCGGTGTTCAAGCTTGAACTCTTCAATGGCCTCTTTCTTCATCCGGATTGCTTCCTCTCTGAGCTGGATATTATCGGCGTTCTTTATGAGATCTCTGTCTGTGGCCGCATCTCGGTGTTGATAAGTCGTCGGCACATACTTGTAGTAGATGTGCATATGGTCCATCCAGCTGTGGCCACACTTGCGGCACTTGCCGGCAAGATCGATCGCGGCGCATCCTTGCAATTCAGAGTGACCCTTTTTGTTGCGATCGACGCTCTTTAGGTAGCAGCCTTCGTGACAAACAGTCTTGTAGATGGTTGTGGCAGTGTCTGTTTTTCCTTCGAAATCTGTGCGAATCTCGACACATTCGTCGTGTGTACAGACTGTCTGCGGCCTGTCCACCTTTTCCGAAGTTAGAGTCTCCTTTTGGATGAAGAGACGCTGCTGAAGTTGTTGGCGCGTGAGTTCAAAGTCCCGAAGCTCCTTGATGGCATCATTGTTCACGTCGATGCTCGCTCTGATTTTCTCAGCAATGAACGTCATTGGCTCTGTGAGTCGGTGAATCGTGTTGCGGGTTTCGTTGAGATTGATGGTGCTGCGCACTTGATGAGGAGTGATGCCCTGGCAGTGCTTAACAAGCCGCTCGCACTCTCCGACCGAGTATTCCCAGCTGCGACGGTTGTCTTCCAAGTGGCCAATGTCAATGCCCTTCTTCTTGGCGGCAAGGTATCGGAAGCTTTCCGAGTCGAAGCAGTACACGTTGTTCTCAAACAGGCCCATGTTGACGTCTTTGTACTCAGATAGAAGGGCATTCAAGGGCTTGAAGGTATCGCCAGGCTTGTAATTGGAGCCACGGGTGTTGGTGAATCCAAACACAATGTTGTTGGCCGCGTTGCGATGCAGGTGTGTCAACAGCTGTTTGATGCAGAACCGGAACATGACGGTCAGTCGAGCGGCATTTGGCTTCAAGAGGATGAGAACTCCGTGAAGGTTGTTGTAAGTCCGCAAGACCGTCAAGATGTCGTTCATGTTGGAGTTGTCCTGATCAACACCACGGGTGTCTCCAATTCCAGGTGTATCGATGAGACGGACGCGCGTCTTGCCGATATTCACAGTGTACACTTCGGTCGACTGCGTGGCTGATTGACCTCCAGAACCATCCTTTTCTGACTCGCTCGAGCCAATCTTGATTTCCGTTTCCACAAATCTGCCGTCAACGGCGGTTTGTGTCTGAAAGGAGCAAGGAATGACACGTTTGAGGTCCTCGGCGGCCAATGCGTCGTCGATTGATTCGTACGAGAGGTAGTTGATGAATGCGTTGATCCATGTCGATTTGCCAACTCCTGTCTCACCCAGGATCAAGATGTTGAGGTCCTCGAACGGCTCTAGCGCCTTAAGCTTCCCAAGAAGCTCGCCACGATCATATTGAACCCACTCTAAGCCGTGTTTCGGGTCGTTGCACTGAAACTCCCACTTGTGGTAGGGGCTAGCTCCGCAATCGCAGTACAGCAATTCATCGACAACACCGTACTCGACTGATGACTGGCAAGAGCCACAGATCCAGTTGCATTGCAGTTTCTGGTCGCAGCCAGGGCGGGGACAGGGAATCTTAACGGCTCTTCTGTCGAGAGGTTTGCCGTTCACGGAGCGATCTAGCGCGTCGTCGGCAACGCGCATGACACAGTTGGCGGCCAAGACTTTGCGCTTCTCTACAATGTCTTCACTGATGACTCGTCCTCTCCGCAAGTGTGAGATGTAAGGCTTCTCCAGGAAAGTGCCGGGAGCGTCGTGGTCAACCCCGTCTTGGTCGACAGCAATGGCGAGTTTGTAGCGAGACTGATCTTCAAGAATTTCGAGGAATGCTGCGAGGTTCTCCTCCCATACGTCGGAGTGATGACGGACATGTTCGTTGAAGTAAAAGACAAACGCGTCGTCATACGGATTCCCGTGCAACAAGGCGGATACCGATGGGCCCTCGTAGCCGACGAGGTGTGCTCCCCCACGTCTAAGGAGATCGTGGAAATCCATCTTGTCCTCATATGTCATAGCAGATAGGATGTTGTGAGGCGAGTTATCTCCAATAAATGCTGTGAGCCGAGTCCAAAGTTGCTGTTCACTCGCCTTGCCGCTTCGAGCGGCCTTGACTAGGCTCGCGAAGTCAGCCTCCGGGATGACTTCCAAGGTTTTGCTCCTGGCAAGAAGTTGTGCAATGGAGTCAAGATGTTCAGGCGGAACACAGGCTGTATGAGTCTGTAGTCGAGCGAAATAGTCGCTGAGTTGTTGGATTGCGTCCCGGATATCGTCAAATAGCTGCACACATCTTTGGGCGCAGTCAGCCCCCAGCTGACGGTAGGTGATGTCGGCCTTGATATCAAGTATCCGAAACGCGGCTAGCAGAGAGAGCGGCATTAGGGTGTAAACCAGTGGCTGGCCCTTCCCGTCACCAGCTCTGGCGATATTACCGGGCATATTCTCGATGAGGTCCTGGGCGTCGGCAAAGTTGGTCGAGAAGGGAACTTTAGCGGGGTCGTCTCCAAAGACGGCCAGTTCGACAGAAGTTTCAGGATAGGTATAGGTCTCATTTTCGACTCGTGACAGTCCTGCTGTCTCGAGCAAAGACATATGTGCCTCTAGGTTGCTAGAAACCTGGCTTCTGTCTTCGGAGGGATCAAGTTGTCGCTTGGCAGTGAACACGTAGCGGGCACCCCAAGAAATACCAGTCACGACGTGAGTAGCCACATCGGTGTCCAAAACGTCAAGTGCAACGGATTCTTTGATGCCACTGGCAGTGAGGTTGAGCTCCTCTTCCACAGTCTTGAAATCGTAGTGTAGAGAAGACTGCACAGCATGGTTCGTGTCGCGTTTGTCGAACAAGTAGAGGCCAGAGCCCTCAACCTTGGCAAGTCCAGCCAGGACGCTGACGGCCAGCTCGCCATCGATGCCACAAGCATCGAACTTGTCTGCGAAGGTGTCCCCGTTGATGACTTTGGGGTCGGCCGATTGATGCCGGGTGATTCTCACGGCATCGGGAGGAAGAGGTTCGCCGAATAGGGACAATGGGATGAAGACGTCGCTGCGGGCGTCGTAGAGACTTCCCAAGGTGGCAACTTGCCCTAGAGCCGGGCGTTTGAGGATAGGAGACGCCATTCTGTCGACGAGATGTAGAAGTTCTGTCCAGGAGATGTGGAAGTTGTGTTGAGGCGATGTAGAAGAGGATGATCAAGGATGAGGGTATGCAGATGATGAATGGAGGCAGATGCTACAAGTGAAGACGAAGGTTGAGAGTGAATACAGACGAGGAGAACTAAAGCATGCAACACAAAGCAATTGCGGTAGACGGTGAGATGGAAGAGAAACAACAAGATTGAACGTAGGTGAAGAATGGAAGAAGGTGAGATTTCAGTTAGCTAGAAAAACTCAACCGACCTTAATATGAAGGTGACAACTCCCGGGTTTGAAGCCAGGGTCTTACGCGACCCTCCTTCGGAGATGCCGCCGGCCGTCATTCCTAATTTGCAAGCGAACTTCTTTGAGACACAGCCACAGGGTGCAGTTTCATCGGATGGCCAACACCACTGGACCTACAGTTTGCTACAGTGTTCGTTATCCCTTGAGTTGTTGGTTTGTCTTACAAAAATATGCATGTTGGTTGTTAGCGTCCTACACCTGAAACAATGCGGGCGGGAAGCAGCTTACCAAACGGGCTTAGTCCCCAGGCTGTAAAGCCTTTGGCCATTTTTTCGTCGCAAAAGGGGATCTGTTGTGGCAGTGCAAATATGCGGGCTTCATGTGGTAACTACGTGTGTTTCAATTTTTAAACAATGGAATCATGGCAATATGCTGCCCTTCGGGTACGTAGTGAGGTTGAACTACTTCAATGGGGCGTCTTGGACATGACGAACCTGTAGGGATAAAATCATCCAGAAATCTAAGGGACTCTAGGTATATTCGAGTGGACGAGATAGACACAAAGCAGGTGCAACCATTTGCCAAGTCACATTTTCCGGGTCATCCGTGTAAGCTTGATGACGGCTCCATGCCTACACGAGGCAGACCATGATAGCGGGGTCCGACCACCGTTATCCTCGCCTCCTCCCTCTGTTCCATTAACCACCCACTCGTCCAACAACATCTATGACATATCCCAGTAGCAGCTTCACACTTATCAACTCGTGGTCACTAAAAGGGCGTCCTTCAAAAGCGCAGCTCATCCGGAATCAAGTTCTAAAACCCATTCATCAGATCAGACAATCAAGTACTAAATTTAGACACTTTCAGCTGACAAATTGGTTCTTAAGAACTCTGTTACTCTTTCAAAAGAAGCCATCAGCCGCAATAACAAGAAGCACTCAATTGTTCAGTGATTGACACGAGCCGGTATTAACACGCCAATGCCGACTAACATCGCAGCCCAAAGCTGAGATAGTGTGGAACACAATAAGCCACTATGCCAACGGCAAAAGTAGAATATAACTCCTAACAGGTTTTGAGGCAATTAGGCATCCAGGTACCTCAGCCAAATCTCAGCCCGCCTCAGCCTAAGCTCGGGTGGCAGAGGACAGGATAGTTGCCAAGAAGACGCTGGATGTAGGAAATACAAACTAAAGTGAAAAAGAAAGGGGAGGTTCAACTACGCACAGAAAAGGAAGAGAGCGGAAGGAAGATGCTAGTCCGTCGGCCTTCTAATTAGTATCCCTCTCCCGCCTTGATGCTCCAAGTTTGCCAAAATAGAGTCCAATTTCATCCTTGAACCCCCTAAGGAGACGAGCCATACTTTGACCAGCTCTGTTGCTGTCTAGGCCAGCCGCCTTTCCTTGATTTTGTTTGCGCCTCCAGAACGTGGAGGACCCATATCCAAACTCTTGCAGCAGTTCAAGTACCTCCTGATGCCACTTTACTAGCTCTGAGCCCCTGTGCAACAAACAAGGACCAGATAGGACCTCGCACATCGGCTCGTCGAGAGCCGTCTTGTACCGGTGCGGACTCGTCTCTAGGATGAGCCGGATGATCTCGAGCCTGCCCGTCCTATAGGAATGATGGGATGGGTCGATGGTAGTTGAGAACAAGTGTTCTGAACCAAAGTACCCCATGAATATGGCGCTCTCTAGGATGGAAATCCTGCCCTTCTTTGGGACGAGGAGGGAGGGGTTGCCCTGTAGCTTCTTTTTGACATAGTCGACGAAACCGGCGCTGGCTGCGCATCCGACGAAGCAGTTTTCGGCCTCGGAATGTGTTGTTTGGAGCTGCCGCGCGAGCCAATGCCTGGTTGACCATCCTTCCGATATCGAGTCTTTTGACCGGGCTGTCCATTTCTGGCCGCGAGGGTTTTGAATTTGGGCAGCAAGGTCGTATCCCAGCTTATTAACGTTGTCCATGGCTTGAATGAGCCGGTCGCTGAGCTGGCTTATCCGGTCTGCAGCGGCAGTGCGGTAGAGCTCGGTTATGCTTATGAACAGGATGTCGAGCATGTAAGATAGTTCGAACTTCATGCGATCCCTAGATGCCGTGATGACTGTGTGGTACTGTAGGGAGGCTTCTAGTAGGTTGAGGTTTGGCTCGAAGTCTAGTGGTGCTTTGGAGCGGATTTCGGCTGTCGTTGAATCGTCGTCGGTTTTGATCCAGTCTGCCGCTGACCGGTGGAGAAACACCACTTGGCCACCTACCAACTCACATATGCCTCTCGTATGGCCGTCGAGAACTCGCTTCATGACGTTATGGATCCCCGGGTTGGTGATGGCTTGCGGGTTGGGATTAACCTCCGTGGCAAGCCACATAACCTCTGCGCTACAGGGTTGCCATGAATCGGTGCAGATCTGTAAGATCTTGGACGAGCGGCACTGCCTCTCGGCTGGGATGGATCGCCATATCGTATTGTACAGCCCGGCCATGTTACTAGGGATCTCGGCGAGTTTTAGCTTAAGGTCGGCTAAGGACGGATTGTCAACCAGGGTCGAGAGGAGATTGCGGACTACGAGGCTAACCCAGAGGAACACGCCCTGAGCCCTTTCGAGGATCTCCTTGATTATCGATGTTGCGTCATCATAAAAGACTTCCTTAAGCTCTTGGAACGCGGTGCTTTTATCGAACTCTGTGTAGACAAAGTGCTCAATGTCCCTCCTCGAGAGATCCTGCATTGTTAGAGAGGGTTCTCTTTTGAATGCATCCGAAAACACGCTCCAGGGGCGACTTGAGACACAGATCTTGATGCCGTAGTGGGTCGATGTATCGCGTATCCAAGTGATTAGGGAATCGGGAGATTTTTCAGACCCTTTAAACTCGTCAAGGCCGTCGATGAATAGGGCCAGTCGAAAGCATTCTCCGTGAAATGAGCAGAGGATGTCAAAGGACTCCTTCAATTCCTTCCAAGTCCACTCTGGCGCAACGGTTCGAGATCCCAGTAAACTGTACAGTGCCCATCGCCGGGGCGCCACAGCAGGGATGAGTTCTGGTCTGGCTTGCAAGCACTGGTGAAGAAGTGTTCGAAGGAGGCCTTCTCGTGACGTTTCCATCTCTGAGCCTGGATTCCAGAAGAAAAACCCGGCTTGCAAGCAGGGGAGATCTCCCGCGTACACCTGGAGGTGAGCTCGCAGTTGTGGATTCTCGATGATGTATTTCATCAACGTGGACTTGCCGGATCCTGGCTTTCCAGTGATCCAGTAGATCTTTTCATCTCCTTGCTTAAGCCACATTGGAAAGCTTGGCCACCTCAGCTGCTCGCTGTTCTTGTCCGTCTCTGAATCTTGAAAGATCCAGCTGCAGGTGCTGGCATATGCTTCAGGAATGGCCTCCTTTCTGGAGTTGATCTCCCGAAACGAGAGACTCGTCAGGATCTTCATCGGTATGCTGACGCCATCGACGTGGGTATACGGGGCTGACTGGGAGTCGATGAATATGTTTCCCTCGCGACTGGCTGCCCACGACTTCCAGTCCATCCCCCAGAGGATGTCGACGAGATCGGCGTTCCCACGACTAAGGTGGTTTGACTTGTCCAGCCGTGTTATCTGTGTCAGTTCTCTGGCTAACTGGTGAGTGGTGTTGTCGCGACTGTCGAGTTTCTTGGCGATCTGATCCAGTCGGTCCTTCAACTCTATGTGTCTCTGTCCATCTTGTTTTGACTCCGCCCTATGATCATGTCAGGTAAATGCTCGAATTGTGTGTTAAAATCTTACAAAACGGAAATAATAGCTGCGAAGGTGATTTGGGAACGAATTTCTGTCAATTCCTCCTTCAGAGAGTCAATCTCGCCCTTCTTCCACACTCCCTTAAGGGCAGATGCAAAACTAGTGGCGGCTGTGTTGATTCTGCTACTTCCAGACCGGGTCGCCTGTAAATCGCGAATGGCCAAGTGCAGCTTCTTGCTAGCTTCGACGCATCGGGCCGCGAGGTTCTGAAGAGTCCTGTCCGAGGCAGAGGCTGCACTGGGCGCTGCTTGAAGGCGAGCTTGAAGTTGCTTCCCGAGACCATCCAGCTCGTCCGACAGGGTCAACAGCCCCACGTCGCGTGCGGTGTGACCAGACACCGACTGGTAGATTTCACAGGTGTCGGAGAGGAGGCGAGCGCCGAAGTCCACGATGCCGATGATGGCCGACGCCGTCTGGAGGGCGGTTATGGGATCCATGATGGATTGAGCGGAGGGTAAAACAATAGGAGGAGGGGTCTGATTTCGCAGCCAGGTGAGGCTAATGAGCCAAGCCCGCCACTTGAACAGGGGCTGTGCAGCTGGCCAGCCACCTCAACGTAAAGCAAGACACATCTGAGTGTTGAATTCATGACTTGAACACAATGTTCCTGCCTGCTCCTTTAATGATGGAGTGGTCGTTGTAAGATAATGAAATCCAAGATAGTATTAGGCTGGGATGCTAAGGGATCTAGAAGAGAGAATAGATTATACGCTAGGAAGATCTCCCCAACTGTTTCTATAAAAGGATAATATTATCCTAGGACATGATAACGTTTAAACTGTACTTGTTGGCGGGCGAGCGACCCTTTGGGTTCGTGATCAAGGGCCAAAACCCCAAAAAGTAAATCCTGTGTAACACAGGTGGCCGGATCTCTCTCCCGCCGGGAATTGAACCCGGGTCTCAAGCGTGACAAGCTTGCATACTGACCACTATACTACGGAAGATTGCCAAGTGTTAATGCACTTGGTGTAGTGGGGGGCGTTGGCGGCTGTCTCAATTTGAGGGAGATATACCCATCGCGAGTCGCGGTGTTTTACGTTTCAATGTGTGGGGCGTAAGCGAGATTTAATGCCCGTGCGTATCTAATCGCTGCGGATCAATTTCTCAGTTTAGATCCGATTGGCTGAGCGTAATCTGAATTATGGGTCTTCCTTTGGTGGTGAATCTGGGGTATTCTAGGCTCTTTCAATCCCAATTTCGACGCTTTCTACTGTGCAACGTGATCTGTTTAACACAATGCCATCGTGTAGTAATAACTGTATCTCTCGCTATTGCGGCTGATGGTGTCTTGCGGACTTGTTATTGAAAATAACAATAATGAAAACTTTCAAAATGTCCTCGTTAACAGCCAAGCGAGTCCCGGGTAGCTTATCCAGGGGTAAAACAATTCAACTAGGAGTGATAAATAAAGAGTCTCATTGATCTACGTGACACGTATCTAGGCTTTGAATGAAATACATGAAGATAAACGTGGTGAATCAGCAATACCGGAAAAAAAGTTAAACTGGCTCAAAGTTGCTCAAGGTAGTTTTATCCTTCGCCAGCTATCTTGGCTATCGTCTCCGCTGTCTTCTTTGATGCGTACTTCGAGTCTTCCTTCGATGCTTCCTTCGATGCTTGTATTCACTTTCATTCTCGCTATCGTCCTCACTATCGTCATCGATGCTGTCATCGATGCGGAGTGTGCCATTTCCGCGGTCTCTTGGCGTCATCTCGGCCACTGTTGCATATAGAACACTCTGGATGACAGTGTTCACCACACTTCCACCTGAAACGTGAACGTTGGTATCGTCTCCCAAAGATAATTTCATCCTCTCCGCGCTCCCGGCTTCTGTAGCGCCTCGCATCGCCTTGCGTCTGCTATCTTCCAAGGAAGCATTGATATCAGGTCCCATGTCTCGAAGGGGCTTGAACACGACACCACGCATCTTTTCGGGGGAATTATGGGGTACGTCGCGATACTTTCGTTCAGAAAAGTACCACACCATCGCTTCATGATCGCGTGCTGGGGCAAGACCCACGGAGGCCTGGCCTGCCTTGTCTTTGGCACTCATCTTGGCCTTCTTCTCGACGAGGGCCCTGACAACATCCCCATGGCCATGCATGGCGGCCATATGATCTGGTGTCTGGCCGAAGTGATCCTTGGCATGAATATTGCTGTCCTGGGCAGCAAGGGCCTCCACGGCAGTGTCATGTCCATGTGCAGAGGCCAAGTGCAAGGCGGTTTCTCCCTTCTTGTTTTTTAGATTGATGTTCGCACTTCTTGCTAACACCACAACACGCTCAACGTGCCCGTGAGATGCGGCTTGATGTAGTGGTGCATTGCCGGTGTGATCTTGGGCGTCTGGAGACGCCCCAGCATTTAACAAATACTCGACTCCACTGACCCAGTTGTGCATAGCTGCAAAATGCAGCGGTGTCACTCCATCCAAGCCACAGATCTGAACGTCTGCCCCGGCTTGAACCAGCGGGTCGAGTAACGATGGTCTGCATTGCAGGCAGGCGTCGTATAAAGGTATCATGCCGGTAAGGCCTTGAGCATTCACATCCGCCCCGTGCTGAAGTAGTTGCGTGGCAGCACTGGCGTTGCCTCTTGCCGCAGTTCAGTGGAGTGGTGTCCAGTTGAAGACGTCTGGCTGATTGACCCCCCGTACTCGTCCCATAGTTGCCTTGATCTCTCTGTTCAAGAACTGGTCAGGTATAGTATAGAGCCGGTGAGGCTCGTCGAACTCGAATGCCTGAGGGTATCCCGAGGCCGCGTTTGGCTTAGCATAGGGCAATTGTTCGGGCTCGAATCTTCACCCGCGACCTTGTTCTTTACGTAATGTCCTCAACCACGATAGGATATCCCGGGCCATGGAATCGCCATCGGATGTTGTTTTCAATCTTCCTCTTTGTTTTGAGCAAAGGGTCGTGGACTTCGTTCTAGTCATCAGACTCTCTTGGCGTGTTTCAATTAGGGGATCATCTACCCGTCGTGAGAACTCGCGGACAGAAAAAACAATGTCCCTCGTGCTTTCCCCTTTCAGAGCTACTCATAGTTTACCCTTTACTAGGTATGCTTAGACTTTCTTCCTTCTTCAGTTAAGAAAGAAAGAATTCCACTTCCATTAACACAAGCACCTCGTAGTAGTGCATCATGATTCCCGTGACCTATAGATCTAATATCCTTCTTGGCTTTTAATCATACTCCTCCCAACACTTTAACGCCGCTTAGAGAGTACTTAAGTCATGCCCGTTACGTCAACATGTCTAGACAAGTACTATTGAATAATAGCAATCCATTTCTAATCACCATCTCCACCAGAGCGTCCTTCTCCCCCACCCGCGCCTGTCAATCCATATCCTTCAGCAGCCGTATGACAGCTTTATGTCCATGTACGATTGCAAGATCCAGAGGTTTCTTTTTTGTATGATTCTCCACGTTGATCTTGGTTCCGCTCGTTTTGAGGGCCTGCAGCCTGGGTTTCATTGCCTCAATAAACTCGTCGTGCCCATTGTATGCGGCCCAATGCAGCCATGTGTTCCCAGCATTATCCAGAATATCAAGAGCTGCTTCAGCCTTGATGAGAACCTCGGCTACATCGGCGTGACCACCCATGGCGGCACACTGCAAAGGGCTCACTCCGTCTATGCCACGGAGGTGCACATCTGCGTTAGCCCGAAGAAGACTGCGCACCATCGACCTGTTTCCACGCTGGCAGGCATAGTGTAACGGTGTCCAGTCCACAAAATCTCGGCCATTGACGTCAGCGTCCAGCTCAAGCAGCAGCTCGACAGATCCGGCACTTCCATTGACTGCGATGTAGTGGAGTGGCGTCCAGTTCATCACGTCCGGCTGTTTAACGCTCTGCCCTGGATTCAGCGCCGCCATTACTCTTTCGTTGGTTAATCGTCGGCCTTCCTGACATAACCGATGCAACCGATCAAACCCGAATGTATGAGGGTAATCTGTGGTCGTGTTTGGTATTGTTGTGGGATCTTGACTAGTCTCCCAGGAGTCCCATCTCCATTTCCGGCCTTGCTCGTTATATAATGTCATGAGATGTGACAAAATGGTCTGGCTTGTGAGGCTGTCGTTAGACCCGAGCCATAGCTTGATCTGAAATTCAATGTTGTTTCTCGCCTTGACCAAGGGGTCGAACACTTCATCATCATCCGTGTGGCACCTCATCTCAATTGCCTGCGTCATGATCCTTACGTATTCTAGCAAGACAGCGATGCTTTTCACACTGGGTACACTGTCTTTGGGGAAGCTTCGTGCGATATCGGATAACCAGAGGTATGGTTTACATGCTTTTCCCCAGTCTTGTTGCACGAGGTAATGCTTAGCATGTTTGTGGGCCAGTTCGACGACGGCGCTGGGGTCTGGGAGCTTGTTCTCGGCGCTCAGAGCGGGTATCAAGCTGACGTAGATCTCATCTACACTGCCAAGCCCAGTGTTTGAAATCTCCTGGACAAGCCTTGTCAGCCTGTCGTTACGTAGCTTAAATGAGTCCCAATTCATGCTGCTGCTCTGGCTGTCGTAGAAAATATCAGACCCGTCGGGAATAGGACTTCGCATTGTTTTGGCCAAAGACCGCATGAAAGATGCAAACATGTCTTGGGCGTAGAGTAGCCGGAGAGGAAGAAAAGACTCCACAGCTAGGCATGAATCGGGAAGGGTGAAAATCGGCTCATCTGGAAGGACATCTGCATGAGATTTCGGTAGTGGTGAGCTCTGAAAGCGGGTGTTCAAAGACGGCAGTCCGCTGCGTGCCTGGGAACCGCACCCAACGATTCGGTGATCTTGCACATCAAGTAATCTCTGGGTGTCTTCGATTGCAGTTTCTTTCGATCGATCATATTTTTGAACCTTGAGGATCCTTATTGCATCATCGGGCATCCACCAGTCGAGATCTCGATGGAGACCCCTCCTATGTTCGCCCAAGAGTCGGAGGCTGGAGTTTTGCAAAGGCATCTCGGCTCGACGAGACATTACCGGCGTTTGGCTGTGTCTCGTGCCTGATTCTTGCTTCGTCTCGTAGTAGTTGACAGAGAAGAGCCACAACGAAAGTGCAGCTTCAAGCTCGCTGGTCATTGATTCCAAGCCTCCTGTGTCTCCGCACCGCAAGCTAAAATGCACCGTTGACTCACTATCCGTTTCGACATAGTGTGTTCGCATGGACCATGTCCATTCATCGGTTCTTGAAGAGCCAAGCAGGGTGTCCATTGTGATCTTGATAGCTCGTGCAAGAGCCGCAGCTTCCACTGCCGCAACCGCGGGCCAGCAGGCCAAATTGCCAAGATCTTTCCGGATTATCATTGCTCGATGGGTCCTGGACTCGGGACTCTTCTGGGCCGTCATCTCCCGCAAAGGTAAGTACGTGTATCGACTTCCACCTGTCATTGGCCACCAGCCCACGAGCATTTTCTCTTCCAACACGTCAAATCCGGAGAATGGCCACCAGGTCATTTCCGAGTCCAATAATGTCAATGAAAGCCACTCGAGCTCGAACCCAGCTGCAAGAAGCTTGTCATCTGGAGGATGTGCGAGACCACGGCGAATTAGAGCTCTAACGGCCGTCATGGTGAGAATTGCGCCGAGTTGAGCAACAGACACTGACCAGTGCATCCCGCGCAGACCAACGAATTGTACGATGAACCCGCAGAGGCTAGCAATTGCGCCGAGAAAAGCCTTTGTCTCCAGAACTGTACCTAGGTCATGGTCCTTTTCGCGTGCATTGCTCTCTCTTTCGTGGCTCATGGTCCCACGGGTTGCTCGACTCGACTTCACCTTCACCTTGACCTTTCGACTTGATGTCGTGATTTCAGACCGCTCATGCCTTGGAAATATGGCGTGCGAGTCGAAAATCTGGTCACTGACCGTCTTGGGTTGCTGCAGCCATACTAATCGCGCTGCCCTTCCCTGCATTGGGCGGTATCTGTCCTCTTCGGTGCTACTCTCGACGACATGTGAGCATATCAGTAGTCCTGATACCAAGACCAGCATCCCGGCAGCGGTACAAGGAAAGGCATATCTCGCAATGGAAGTATCTTCCTTGAGAAAGTTGAGGCGATATGCGACAAAACCAGAGTACAGCAGAACAGCAGATTGTAGAGCCATTGCAAAGGCGGCTGCCAAGTACAATTCTCCTCTCCAGATTTCATTGTGGCAGTTGAGTGAGATATTAGGGGCAGCGTCGCGTTGATTATGGACGATGATAATCTCCGACAATGAGTCATCTGAGTCGCCTCCCTCGAGATTTGAGTCTTCATGGTTGGTTGCTGGACGATGTGTCTGACGCAAGGCTTCAAAGACGCCGCCCCCTAATTTAGAGTGAGCGAATTCCCCGAATAACCCACCGAATTTACTTACCACGCTTTTTGAGATATCCTTTGTCAAGAGCGTCATCCAAGCTGAGCACCTTGACTTCGCATGCGTTACTCCCTCCTTCGCCTCGAGGTGCTAGGCAGATGAACTCTGAGATAGGAGCCGACCCCATACACCTCACCACATCATGGCCATTCCATAACTCGCACACTTCGTTCGAGGTAGAAGACATTAATTCTGCTTCGGCAACAGCAACGTTCTCCCTGGCCCGCCCGACGAGCGCCTTCAACCACGAAGGGCCACCCACGCGGATGGCGCTAACAATGATGGTGATGATGCCCAACGGAGCCATAGCGAGGATGATGTTATCAGCCCAGCCCATGGACTGGCTCATGAATTGCATGGTGACTCGTTCACCGAAGAGCGCCAGCAGCCTTATTCCATCAGTGTGCTGTTGGACCAGATGGACGAGTTCACGTACGGCGCTAGGTCTGAAAAGAGGTTGTTGGAGAAATCATCACCGGAATCAGCTGCGACGCGGGACGCGCATGCTGCCAGAATGAATAGTCCACCGAGGAACATTTTGATCGTGTTTGTCATCAGTGAATAAGCCTGTCTGAATCTTGATTGTTCGATGGTTCAACCGGCAAGCCACAGCGACTACCAGTTGTTGGTTGCTCCACGACCCTCCTCTTTGTGATATTCGAGGGGGAATGAGGAACCTTTGGAAAGAATGGGCGACGAAAACATCATATGGTGTAGTGTAGATTAGCTTTTCTTGTACTCAGTGGCTTACGTCCTCACAGTCTGGTAGACCTATCACTTTTTGACGAAAAGTTTTCAACCCCCCCTTGAGTGACTGGGCGTGTCTTGCTTGCAATTCGTTGCACATTCGCCGACATGGGCGTTGAGGCATTGCGGCTGAGCGACCGACAGGGGGGCCTTGCAGCACCAAGGCAGAATCACGACGCCATCAGGCTCTGCGTGAAGCGGAAGTGACTGCCGCAGCGCGGAACAAGAAAGTTCAATGCGGCCTGACTTGGACATATCGCATAGTTCGAGAATAATAGTGGGATAGCCACAGATCCATCAAAGGTGTCGCACCGAAACCACGTCTTCCGCCCAACGCAACCGGTCATATACCCACGAGGCACATTTGGCCTCTGTACCCCTGTCTAAGGAACGAAGGGAGGGGTGTCATTATGTGTTATCGCTATGGGGACGCCATTTGCTGCCAGCAACACAGGCTGAATTGGCGCAGTGGCCCATTGCTTGGTATACTTACGGCTTCCCAAGGTTCTAGTTTGTGGCCCATTCTTCCTTCCACAGAACCCAAGTATCTTTAGACCCGAGCCTGCTAGTAGGGTTCACATCAACACCGAGGATGTCGGGTTGAGCGACTCGCTGGCATGCTGAGGAGCAGGAGTCGACGGGCTTTCTTTATGGAGATGGTGGAGAGAAATAAGGATTACTCGCACGACTTTGCAACCAACATCACTATGTCTACTATACTGAACTCCCCGACTTCAGGGGCCGGGCCAGTTATGCCCTACACACTTTTCACTCGTTGTCGCTGAGTTCACATGTAAGTGCCAGGGCCTATCAGCGAAGCAATCACTCGCTGTGGTGTTGACTGCGTGCAGCGATGGGCGTTTAAACGAAACCGCATCAGGGCCGGTGCGGGTTTGAACAAACAGAAAATGGACCACTGATGTTCTTCCCTACAATGTCTTTGCAACTGAAAAAACATGAAAAAATAGAGAAGGCTCACCCACCGCTTTCGCCTGAGAGACTCGAGCAGCCGGGCTAGCGTTCATCCCGCTGCGCCATTCGGACGATGTTTGGTTGTTAATGAGATGATTCATTTATTTGATCTATATTACTAGAGGTGGGCGTGATGCTATTGCAGCGGTTGACGGTTGTTGGCAGTGTCAAAGGCCGTCAGGGGCGGTCAGGCACGTGGCGGGATATCACGCCCACAAGATCGGTAGTCTCCGTCTGTGTGTACCTAGGGTCCCTTACGCCAGTGGAAGGTATGTTTGCCTACAATTGTCAAGCCACGGATGGTGTATAGCTTGGTGTTCTCACAACCAACAGGCACACTTCAGAGGTGGCTTCCCTATTAAACCACAGCGAATTTCAACCTTGTTCCGTCGCAAGATCACACGACCTTGCAACCAACGTCACTATAGCTGCTCTCCTGCGCTCCCCGCCTCCAGCGGCTTCTCCACCCATGCCCTACACGCTGTTCACCAAGAACGAACGCCGCTAGATAGTTGCCATGATTGCTCTTGCCGGTTGGTTCTCGACACCAGGCAGCTTCATCTACTACCCAGCTAGGACAACTGCAAAGAGACTCTTAAATATTATAGATAGTGGTTGTGGTTCAAGATGTCTTTGAGATTTAGCGATAAGATAAGATGGGGCAATGAGATAAGAGTGTGTTGTGTACTAAGTAAAAAGAGACACTTAAAGATTAGAAGATCGCCAAAACCTGCAAAAGACGCCGCTGTGAACCCATTCAACGAGGTATCAAGAAGAAATTAATAATAGGAGGCGCAACTGCTACCCTATGCCCAAGAACTAAGGAGAGGTCCCGACGCTAAGCTTGAGAGAAAGATACACGTTTCCCATTGTCCAGCCCGTTTTTTACGACAATAACACCATTCTGATATACAAAGACAATATCCTGACACCGACACACCTTAGTGATTAGGGACGAAGTTGCAGTCCGCCAAACAGATGGGATGAAGAAGTGCTTCTGGAATGTGTCGATGGACTTTGTACCACCAGGACCGAGCTCCAATGAGCACACCCAGCCTTCCCGCGAGATGAAGATCAAAAACCACGAGTTGAACTTCTTGACGGTGCCGATTATGCTGTCCAGGCCAGGGATTTCCGCCACGTTTGTGATACAGGAACGACGACGTGCGTGGGCGCTGCCCGGAGGGGCAAATGTGGTGATGGGCAAAGGACTGTCCGAAGGAGAAGCGACAAATGGATTGTTTAGCTTCGGGGGCAAATTTGAGTACGGGGGTGGACGTGACGGGGCCCTGGAAAGCGGCTGAGAGGATTGACTTGGTAGGCCAAGGTCAACCGCGGAGAGAAGTGATAGATCAAAGACGTGGATCTTGGATCTAATAGAGGGGTGTGGAGAGATGGCCTGAGGCAGTGGAGTGTATTGGTGCATCTTCTGGATGAAAACTACATCGTTGCCGTCGCTTGAAATGGAGATGGCGTCGGCGTCAGCCGTCGGACCCTTTTCGGCAGGCGTTGGCAAATCAGAAGCCTCTGCTGTAGCAAGTTCGGCAAGATCAGTCCAGTGGAAGACCCTCAAAGCTGCGTCTTCGAAGAGGATTAGCTGCGACGGGGCAGAAGAACGGACGAACCACTTCCACGCGGTTCGCCGGCGATCTGTGATTGTTGCTACTGCCTGCTTCGTCAAAATAGACCACACCGTGTCTATCTCAGGGGAAGAAATAAGAACATGTGATCCATCTGGGTGTACCAGAATCTGAGTGATGCGACGTCGGTTCTCCAACTGGGCCTCGGCCACGGTTTCGGCCCGCCATTCTCCCCGCGGTTTTGTTGTAATTTTCATGACACGGAATATTCCCAAGCAGTCGGCGCTGGCAGCGATCCCAGGCTTGCATGCCCAATCGATACAAGTGACGCTGTTGATGGCTCCTCGGTGCCGGTAGAGATGCCGCATAGTGTTCTCAGGATCGTCAAGATCACATACGTCAACCCAGCCGTCATCCCGCCCGCAAAGAGCCATCCCGTTCTCATCGCAGCAGTGAAGGGATGTAATAGCAGCGGCCTGTTCCATGATAGATGCGCCCACATCCTCCACTATCTGATGTACAGATTCGCTGCGCTCGCTGCACTGGGAATCCGAATCTTGGCTAGCCAAGACCAGTGGCTCCCAGATGTTGGCGTGCGTGCCTCTAGTGTTGATGATTCTTAAACTGTCACCAGTGAAGACAAGTGAGGTTACGGGGTCGCCTTCCACCGGAATTCTGTGTAGGAACTGGAGGGTTTCGAAGTCGAAGATGCGGATATCACCCGACGCGTCGCTGCCGGCAAATGTCTTTCCGTTCGGAGCAATCGCAATCTTTACCAAGTGTGCTGACGTCGAAGCCAGAGTTTTGCACGTCATGATGTCGTACACCGCAATGAATTCATCCCAATAAGACACAAGAAGGTGCAGGACACTCGTCAAGACCGTCAATTACTATGAAGACTCGGGAATACAGGGACGCCACGGACTCTAACGCACTAGCTATTTCTTTAAGTGATGGCCAAGTGTCCTTTGCTTTATATTTGTCGTACAGAGTGCTCAATGCGTCTAGCAAAGAGCCTAGATATTGGGCAAGCTACTTAAGGATGCTCGCGAGAATCACACTAGTATTCTCGTGGTCCTGGCGTCTGAAATCGCAGTAATGATATGCTATGCCAACATCCTTCTTATTCCCGAAGAGTTCTAAAAGATAGTGGACCACGATGGAGGCTAGGAATATCTTCCCCGCTCCTAGAAGACCTAGACAGAATAACACGTCTCCCTTAGTTTCGATCCATTTCCGGAATTCGTCAGAGGATAGAAGCCATTCGCCGGTTCCCTCTTCATGCTCATCGAATACCTTGCTTTAATATGCGCCATGATCAACGGTTCCAATCCACTTAAGGATTTTATATCGCTCCTATTAGTTTGATCGCTCGGTGAGATAATAAACATCCTATTGAATTCTAGAGGATCTTTAACTATGCTCATTTTAGGTCACTAGAAATTAAAGAAAAAGCTTTCTAAATACCTAGATAGATGTCCCTTAATTGTATTAAGCAGCGCGAGATTGAGCGATATCCGACTTCGAAAATCCTAAATATCATCCGGGTCCCAGTTGAACCTTTTCTAAGCTTTCTTCACGCATTAGGTCATACTTATACTGCGAGCCCTAATTTCTCTATCCTTGTCAAGTCGCTCGAGAAAATCGTTTAAAAGACTAATAGAGTTATCCCTAATACTTTATAGATTTGCTCGCTGCTCAGGCCCAGGTTCGCATCCCAATAAAAGGACATTAATATCTTAGACGATATTCGAGAAGTTTCTAAGACTACCAGTCAAGTATCAGTGAGTAGGTGCATACAGGGTTAGCACGATATTAACCTACTTATTTACTATGCCATTATACTAGCTAGGAGCATCCACAAACCGTTTCCAAGCCTAAGTAATAAGCTCTAGGATTTTAATCAAGTCGCCCACGCCGACCCTGACACTCATTTTATCGGCAAGACGACTCATAGTGAAAAAAAGGACCAGGCTCAAACGGGCCCCTATTGCTAACTGCGTCCTTCTCTGACCACTTAATGATAAATTCGGAGAGATCGGGCGCCCTGATTGATTCCCTTATAACGTGCTAGGTTAGGATCAACTTATCGAAGGGCGCGGGGCAGGGCGGGGCGGGGAGATAGTATTTAATGCCTAAAGTATAGATACATGTAATTTAGGCAGCAATAAGTTGCTCTTATGGTTAGAGAGTGTCCTGCGTCCGAGATCACAATTAGGCTATGAGCTTGTCTAAAGCGCGGTTTGCCTCCTCCGCAGGGATCCAAGCGCGACTCCGCCCCATCACAGCCTCGTTAGGCATCTACAGTGGTACCTGTCGATAGATAACCCTCCATCTCAACAATTTTATCTCGGGCTATTAATTCGAAAGCTCGATTCCTTCAAAAGCAATTCTCAAACTATCGGAATATCATCGCCTGGTCTAACCCGGCTACCCCAGTTTTAGGGAGCCAATCGAAATGGAGCTACTGCTTGAAGGCGCCCTCCTCCCTGCCGCTCACTGTTCACCAGGGTTTATGGGATATATTTGGCGTCGTGAAAATCCGTGAGAATAGATACAGAAAGCGCTGCCTCATCTAGCTGCAGGTATCTAGAGGTGAACAACCATGCCAGAGTCCTAATTGCGGTACTCTGGGCTCCTGATGCTCGGTGCTGCCGATATCTGCGGCGGCAGACGTTCTCGTCTAGTAGGCGTGATTAGTAGGTTATCTTTAGTGGCATCCGGGCGGATCCGGGGTGGGGGGCCGACCAATGTGTGCCTAACGGGGCCCTGCCTCGGATCATCCCCCTCATCCCTCCTCTTCCTCTCTGTTCTCGATTCTCAAAGCCATCAACATCGTCAGTACCTTTATTTACCTGCGGAAGCCGCATTACCCTGCTGCTTGACCTATTAAACGACTCCAACCGAGCCTACTATAGCACTTCCCTCACAGGAGCACCGATCGGCATTCATAACCACGACTACTTTACATCATATTAACCTCGACGGAAGGAGACTTAAAATAAGTCGGTATTTATATCCTCCCGATCTATAGTCCGAATCTTCCCCACAGCTAAATCCGAGATCCCCACTAAATACGACCGATAGGCAAAGTGCTATTCGTACTCTTAAGGCTAATGCTACACAGCCCTTTCTTAAAATCTTAGAACTACGCGCTTATTAACGAGATTTAGAAATGCGTCTTATTAATATAGAAATATTGAGATTAGAAAAGTTTATCGATGATAATATCCCACTATATGCTATATTATTGTATACCTAGGGAGCCGACGAAGACGAGATATCCTTCGAGGATATTCTAAAGGGGACTATTAAAAAACCAGGGAATGGGACGAAGAAATTAAAGGGATGCTGTAGCTAAGCTGAGGAGGACCATCTCGAGTATGCTTGGGTTAATATCTGCTGTATTAATAAGGAGAGCTCTAAGGAACTTGACGAGGCTATTAACTCCATGTTCTAGTGGTACAGGAAGGCTTCCATTTGCTATACCTACCTTTTTGATGTCCCCCATAGAGATGATTCTTAGGATCTGGGATTAAATTTCTTCTCTAGTCGTTGGTTCTAGCGAGGATGGACCTTATAAGAGCTTCTGGCCCCCGGGGAACTACATTTCTATAACTAAGAATGGACCTTTATAGGAACAAAGACGGACATATCTAGCGTGATTGAGTTAATTACTGGTATTTCTCGGCGGTTCTTACTCGGTTGGGAGGATTTCTGCTAGGCGAGCGTAGCGCAATGCATGTCCTGGGCTGCGAAATAGAAAACCTCTCGAAAGGAAGATACCGCGTATTGCCTCCTAGGAATCTTCGATGTTGCGATGTCAATGATCTACGGCGAAGGCGACGTAGCCTTGAATCGGTTGCAGAAGGAGATAATGAATAAAACCGGAGATCATTCTATCTTCGCATGGGGTCTAGACTCAAACCCAGATAGCTTCTAAGCCCTTACTCGATGGCAGCACTTTGACCTGGAAACATAGCACCCTCTTACTTTGAAACAATAGTAACCTCCTCTTACGCTTTTAACGTCGCCCCTGCATCGCAATCACCAATCACCTACTCAACAATGACAACAAGGTTCACTCCTCAGCATAACATCCGGTCATATGCTCTGCCTCCCCGGTCAAAAGTTATTTCACTAACCATTTTAAAATTTATCCCTCTATACAAACTGTCCGCACCTCCCGCGAGATGTGGCATGGTTATAATCATTCCCCTAAGTTCTCCTCGATATATCCCTATAATTAACCTTCTCGAATATCATCCACCTGCGCGACTTTGTCGATAATGTCATAGACGACCCGAGTCGGGAAAATGCACCTAACTATATGGAAATATAGACCGAGGTCAATATCTTCGAGGAGGCTGGCTTTTATAGCTCTTAAGTCAACGTCGAACCTATTTGTACCCGCATTTATGCTTATCTCACACGAGAAGAGCGGGAGCCCTATATGCCAAACGCCTTCTTCTACGCCGATAGCCGCTTCTATGCTGCCTCGGCCGCCGACGGCGCTCTAGAGATCAATGTCTAGGCCCTTAGCTTGATGAGGTACGTCCCGTCCTGCGCATAATCTTACCCTGGCTAACCTGCCTAGATACCCGGGAGACGTGTCTAACTTTGACGAGTACCGACGCCACTTGCCGGAATAGTAGTGTCCGCTAGTGACCATTATTGGCTTCGTCCTATCTCGTAATGGCGATACCCCTGATGTTTTAGGGCCCCGCTGCTTCGCCGTCGAAATATCTGTCTATAATACGTTAAAGGCTCATTAGGCTACGTTCTCAGTGGCCTATTTCCTAGAAAACACTAAGCGCTAGCAAAGAGTTAAGATCCCTCTGCTAGGAGCTTTTCTTATTATTACCGCTAAAGTCGCTGGCTGTACTACTGATACTAACTAGCTAGCCCTCTATGTCCTTGACTTGGCCTACCTCCCGAGACCGGCCCTTGCCCCCATGGCTATGCCGATATTATCCTCTACCCTGACTTTAAAGTAGTCCGCCTACTAGGAAGGCCGGGCTACTCTGCCTACCCCTTCTAAAAGGCGACGAGGCTTAGAGGGCGCTAGCGTTATAGGTTCTTTGTATAAGAATTAGCTTTTATAATTTATAGAAGACTATTCATATTTATTAATTACGGAAGATAATATAAACCCCTCTGCTAATCCCCTATCTCTATTAATTAGGGCCGATGCTAATAAGTCTTATATTACTTTATATCCTTCCTTGGGTCTAGATGGTGGGGCTAGGCTATATTATAATTACTATCCCCCGAAGAAGTATTCTCGCGAAGACTAGGGACCTATATTTATGCCAAAGTCCTTATACATTTCTTATATTTCCTACGATTTAAAGATATAACCTAATTATCTACTTTGCTCATCCCTTATTATTTCTATATCTTAATATATATATACTCTCTTATACCTCTTCTAATCCGCTCTTTAGTGATCTTTCCTATAGTATCCTATTATCTTACATCGACCGCACCTTTTAATCTATTCCCTCGTCCTATATATTACACAGCATATACCTATAACCTCTAACTCATGCCCTACTCTAGCCTTAAGTATCTCTTCTTAGATAGCTTACTGCGTCTCGATTTCGCATTTAACCTTCTTATATACGCCACTAATAATAACTGCTATATAAGGATCGCCGGCTTTATGAAGATAGGATATTAGTATCTATAGAATAGCTATGATAGGTGATCTATAATTGCCGCAAATGGGATTAGACGCCGCGCGATAAGCGGCTTCGTGGTCCTTTATAAAAGGTAATATCGCACGCCGGAAATAGTCGTGAAAGGATAATTCTTTGCGAGCTTTGGATAGGGGGGTGATTAAGCTCTCTGGGACCGGATGGCTGAAATTTAACCCCTTGGCTACCTTGTCGCAAAGGAACTGGAACTGAACTAGGCGCGTGGCTATGTTTGCGATATATAATGGTATATGAGCTCTGTAATTGTAATTATAGTCAATTGAACTGAACGCAAATTCTCTGGTCGTGGTTGTGAGCTTTTGGGGGAGAGGGGATGGGGTCTCTCTTAAGATGCTAGGCTCGTTTTAAAGTTTTGGGGGCATGTTTCATAAAGACCTGCTGCACGTTTTAGCCTAATATCATTGACACGGTGTGGTGGGTGGTAGGCTGAAAGCAGCAAAAAGCCAGTCTCCCATTGGGGTTGCATGGATACATATAACTTCTAATCATCTACTAAAACTACGTTTCTATGCTTATGCTTAAATTCTATCTTTAGTTTCGTTCCTCAAGGCTCTTCTGGGCAACGCGCTTGCGGGTTGCGTCTCCTGTACTAATCTTGGTCCCCAGAGTATGGAGAGTCTCATCAGGCAGGCCTTTGTCCACGTGGAGATATATGGGCCAAGCCTCTGGGATAAGGTAGCGCAGCCAGGCATGCTCGTCTCGATGGTCATGTGGCCCATAGAGGATTTGCCCCCACCACGACCTACGACACCACCACTACCAGCTGGATGGGAGATCACGTCAGGTCCCTCAGGAATGAAGTATTTTGTGAACAATGATACATTAACCTCCCACTGGAACCTGCCTGATGATTCCAGTCATCGCAGCCCCGGAACATCCGCAGTTCCACCTTCACCAATACCGTCAACTCCTCATTCAACCACACCGGACCAGGTACCGACGCCACGAAGGGAGTTTAATACCCGTACAGGTTCCAAGAGGTCTCGTGGTTGTGAGATAGGTGACGCAAGGAACTCTTGAGAACTCTGTCAGGAATTAGCGAGACGTATTAAGGAACTGGATGCCGTCACGAAACCAGCAGTCATCGAAATTATCAAGGACATGAAGAAGTGTTCCAGTATCACCCAAGCCCAATCCAGGACGACGATCAAGGCTCTCAAAGGAATGTCCATAGACTCATTCGAAGACGCTATCATGGATTTTCAGGCTGAGATATCTTCCCAGCAGATAGGCACTGAAAAACTCTCGGATCGAGAATCTTCCTCTGGAAACACTAGTGGGCCAGCATCATTCCAGGATGTTATTGGTATCGTTAAAGAGTACAGGCACGAGGAGGAGGCAGGTAGTGGTATTTCTGTCGAGGGTCAATACTATGAGCCTGTTGACCCTCCGAGTGATTCGGAGGACTGGGAAGACTGCTCCGATGATGGAGAAAGCATTGTAGAAAAAGAAGATGGCGGTTGTTAGGGACTGTGGAAGCAGGCGCAAGGACGGGTTTGCCTTTCCTGTACTATGTACCGCAGCCCCTTAAGTATCTTTTAATAGGTGGGTTTACTGGCTGTAAATTTAAGTTACAAAAGCAAATTCCAATGACGCAACAATCTGGACCCTGCCGTCTGCTACCCGCCGCCCTCGCTGTTTTCCTCTTGAAGGAGAGCCTCAAACTTGGCCCGATCCCAGCCCCGACCCTCGCCATCGCCGGGCCACCCAGCCTCCCTCATCATAGCCACCAGCTCTGCGTGCTCGTCCTCTTCATCAAGCTCGTCCCATTCGTAATTCATCCTCAGGGCCGAGATATTCCACTGGTCCATCCCGATCCACCGCAGTTCTCGAAACCGCTGCTTGCAGAGGGCAAAGAAGTCGGCGGGCTGGTACACGTTGACGCCAGACAATGGGTCCCGCCACATATTGGCCGGGTCATCAGTAAACCTATCTAATGTGGCGTTGAGCTCGGGCTGGGGCTCGTCGTGCTCGCCATTTGGATCACCCCAGTAGATATAACCGTCTTCGGTATCAATAACAACGAAGTATCCGTCCCGGCTAACGCTCTTGGCGATGCAGGCGCACGAGGGAGTCAGCGGGGGATCTCTATTAGTGAACGGCTCAGGCTTCACCTCAAGACTCTCATTACGGATCAAGGCGTGGGTGTATTCGCTGCGCCAGTCGACAATACCGGTGTGGTCCATGATGAGCGGCGTGTAGACACCCTGGTTGAACTCCGGGTAGGGTAAGTGGCGGAGCAGTTCCACAACCTGATCGTTCTTCTGGAGGCGGGCTAATGTCTCGTGGTTGATGGATGGCCAGCCCCCTGCAGGTGCGTGTTGGACGGTAACGTCCCAAAATGTGCGAGAGCAGAACTCGTAGTAGTCAGTCAATAGGCGGACAAAATCATCCCGATCAAACGCCATGGCGAAACGAAATTGGTTGAGATGTTGTGGGAGAGAGGGAGGGAGGGAGGGAGGATGAGGAGGAGGAAAGATTTTCAGTGCGACAAGCGTCCAAGGGCTTAGTTAAAAAGGGACCCATTGTCATTCCATGCTTGGCTACAGGGGCCAGGTCTGTGTACCCGCAGGACAGGGGCAAACGTTGAACACATGACAATGACGGCTGCAGGGTGTGTCTAGGTACAAATTATGCAGCGCCCAACTCTCCAGGCTAGAGGGATTTGAATTGTCATCAAGTTCCTTGACGGAAGCTAATCATTTCTCATCACAATAGGCGCTTGTCTAGACTACTCTATAAATGGTTTCAGGTTTCAACCCCAAAAGTCTCTACTCCCCGGCATCAAGCTGCCCTTCAAGGCCCTGCAACACATGCGTGTGTTCCAGACCAAAGATTACTACAATCCTTCCCGACAGCGGGATTCCACTTGACAAACTGTGCAAGAGTGATCTTGTTGTAGTTCAAGATGCCCTGGCAGGTCGTTGTAGTTCGCACCTCGTGGAACTTGGTGCAACCCTTGACCATTCCCGCCTGGGTGGGTGTGGGTGTGACAATACCGCCAGCGGGCTTGGTTGTGGTCGGGGCCGGTGAAGTTCCCCCGATGACTCCGACACAAGCGTAGCTACCTAGCCAAAGGTTAGAGCAGGCCGAGTTGATGCCAGTGTTCCATTTTTTGAAGTTGGCCATTGTGATCTTGTTGTAATCTATGATGCCCTGACACGTGGTGGTGCTCCCAATGATGTGGAATTTATTACAGTTGGACACCATGCCGGCTTGTATGGGCGTGGGTGTGGGGATGCCGTTACCGGGCTGGGTCACCGTTGGTTTTGCAGTGGTCGTCGGCTTGGGAGTCGATCCGATCACACCAGCACAAGCATAGGCACCCAACCACAGGTTGGTGCAGGCCTTGTCGACCTCGGGATTCCACTTGAAGAAGTCGACCAACGAGATCCTGTTATAGTCTGCAATGCCCTGGCAAGTTGTCTTCTCCCCGATGATATGAAACTTGTTGCAGTCGTTCACCATGCCGGGCTGAGTAGGAGTCGGGGTGGTGATGCCATTTCTAGGCTTGGTTGTTGTTGTCGCCTTTGTCGTTGTTGGCTTGGGACTGGACCCAATGACGCCGGCACAAGCATAGGCACCTAGCCATAGGTTGGTACAGCCCTTATCAACCTCGGGGTTCCACTTGAAGAAGTCCGCCAATTCAATCTTGTTGTAACTGGCAATGCCCTGGCATGTCGTCTTCTCCCCGATTATGTGGAACTTGTTGCAATTATCGACCATCCCCGGCTGCGTGGGCTGGGGCGTCTGGATTCCGTTTCCTGCTGCTGTTGTTGTCACCGTCTTGGCCGTGGTCGTCGGCTTGAAGCCCACGATGCTGACACAGGCGTACGTGTCACCCCAAAGGTTTGTGCATCCGCTGTTGAGACCGTTCCAGGAAACGATGTCAGAGGCGCGTATGCCGTACCTTTTGGCAATTGCGGCGCACGAGTCGCCCTCCTCGACGAGATGGAACTTGTTGCAGTTGCTGGCGATACCCTCGTGGACTGGCGCGGGGGTTGTGATGCCGTTGCCCGCGGTTTTGGTCGCCTTGGCAGTGGTAGACGTAGGTGTAAATCCAATAACACTGACGCAGGCGTACGTATCACTCCACAGGTTGGTGCAGCCGCTGTTCAGGCCGTTCCAGGAGATGAGGTTGGCGGTGCTGACGCCGTACTTCTTGGCAATAACAGAGCATGAATCTCCCTCCTCGACGAGATGGAAGCTGGCACAGTTATCGACAATGCCGTCGTGAACAGGGTCCGGTGTCTTGATGCCGTTGCTAGCGTCCACGGTGGTTGAAGGGGGAGAGGTAATGGCGATCATGCTGGTGGTGACCTTGCTGATGGTGACCTTGCCGGTGGTGGTCAAAGTTGGGCTTGTTTTGCTTGTAGCAGTCTCCTCGGCCGGGAGCCCAGGCTCATCCCATGCTTCGACGCAATAGCTCCTTCCAGACTCAATACCATCACAGTCTGGGCCGATGGAGGGGTTCTTTGAGTCTCTTGTTAGCGTCGGTAGCCACTAGGATGACCCCCAGGATATGGAAGCTTACCCAGCGACGGAAGTCCTCCAACTCGATCCAGTTCCAATCAAGGAGCTCCTTACACGTCTGTGAACCATCGTAGTCCGCCCACCATGAGCAGTAGGAGGTAGTGGCATCGTCATGTGGCAGACCAGGCTCATTGCCCTCTCTAGCGTGCAGCGGGAGACTAGCAACATTTGCTACGGCAGCGGCTAGAGCCAGCTGTCTCAGTTTAAGGGCCACCATGATAGCAGCCTAAACACTGATGGCAAGAAGATGAGGAGGATAGAACTCAAAGGGATGGGGGGAGAATGCTGTGAGAGAGACCTGCACTGGGTGGTCTGCAGTATCATCCCGACTGAGCGAGACATGTCAGTTTTTAACTTGCAGTTATATTGATGTCTCAGACAAAAAATGCCGCGGCTCAATCATGCAAGAGTTACGGGAGATTTCCTTTTCTTCCACTAATGCCAAGACCGGTCCGAATCTTCTGAGCCAACATGTTTATCACCTTGCAGGCCGTCCCATTCTGCCCCTTCTCGCTAATGTAGGCGTGGGGGTTTAAAGGTCGGCCACTTTGACCACCACTTTGGCGGGAACAGGGCTCTTACGGGCAAGGGGCGCTTTTTTCTTACCAAGGGCATTGGTACCTAGCTAACCTTGCATGGTATGCTTAACACAGCTCTTTGATTTTCATATCTCAGCTTTACAGAGCATAGCTACCATCGTGGGGATATTTCTCGGCCCGGTGTCTACTCTTTAGAAGCAAGGAACCTCGGCACGGAACATGCCCCAATCTTTATCCCACCCGCTTAACGATATGGTCTGAACCCTGGCACTCCCCCCTCAAGTAGTGTAACGTCGTATAGAACCAACAGCCAAATGAGATTATCTATCAATCTAAAGCCCATCTTCTGATCATGTACCCCTGACCACCGCAATCGTGAAGTCATCCGAGAGACTTGAGCCAGGCAGACGAGAATTTGAGCAGGGTGTATGTGGGTCGAGCTGACCTGATCTACCACCTGTAGGGGTGGATTTTAAGTTGGGTATATTGACGGGCACTAGCGGGAGGATGATCCGACGGAGCAAGGCAGGCGTACTCCGAGCGGTTCATAGCGAGGCATATGAGTGCAAATGAGATGAGTGGAGGGATTTAACAACAGATCCACAGAGATAGGGAGAGTATATAACAAACTAAGTTGTATGCTCACACGGCGCTTTACCATTCCATACATCAGACCCAGACTAGCCAAACTACTTGCATAAATCACCGCCAAGATACATCTTTCCCCATCACCTTGGGGCCAGTCTAACCTATATTAATAGACCGTCCACCCACAATCATCGCCTCATCACCTATAGACCCAGAGCTTCGCTCTAGCATTTACGCCTCCCCGGCATTCTCATCGTGTCCAGACCCCTCTGCAGCGACATGACGGTCATGCCTTCGCCAAAGGCCCGCTGAACGAGCTGGTTCTCTCTTTCCCAGTCCAGGCCCCTCTTCTTCAAAGAAGACGAGCTCACATCACCGCTGTTTATGTCCTTGGCAATGGCCACAATCTCCTTGAGCATCGCCGTTCTCTTGGTCCTCTGCACTGACTCGATGGTGGCCACAGAGTCAAACTCTTCAAACTCACCCCCCTGGAAAAAGGGTATGGAGTGCGTCTTGGCCTTGCCCAGCCGCGCGCTGGTAAGCCGGCCGTCGACGAAGCTGAGTAGGTCGTTGGCTTGGGAGCTGCGCCGACTGAGGTGCGCAACCTCCATGGCCTCGGTGATCTGCGCCAGGCGGCTGGGCTCGCCGTCCTTGCGCACTTCAGACATGCGGTCGACGAGGCGCTCGATGACGGTGGGATGACCGGGCCTCGACTCGGTGTCCTCGCTGCGCCAGAGGCCGCCGAGGAGCCTTTTGGCATCGTAAACATATTCCTCCCCTGTCTCCCAGCCCCCGATCTCGTCCATGGTCGGGTTCTTCAAGTCGCTGAAATGGCCGGAGACGGAGTCAACGATGTTGAGACGGTCGAGATGGAGAATAAACTGTTCAAAGTCGCAGTCCTTGCAGCCCTTTGCAATTTTGCAATTTGCTCCGTTCTGTTCGTAGTCAGACCGGTACATGTCGTAGAACATGAGGATCTCGTAGGCATTGAGCTCAGCAAGCAACGGCATCGGCGCCAGAGCCAGCACCAGGAGGGCGTGGGCCTTCATTGTTGTCGCCCAGTGTCTGGTAATGATGAAGTTGCGTCGCAGGACGATTGCCTGACTGAAGGAAGGGTATTGATCGAGCAATATCTTACTCAAGGACGGATGAAGGCGGGAAGAAGAATAGAAGATGACTCGAGATGCCCAGCAAGGAAGGCTAATAAACCGGGCAATGTCCATCCGATGCATTAAGCCGCACGCTGGAGCAACTAGGCGTCCCCACTCGGTAATGTTACTAACGCAAGCATCGTGGTTGACAAGGGAGCATACCTTCAAGGCTCACCCAACAGTAGGTGACAGTCCTAGTGGATAAACTCTTGGGTCTCATGTACTTATAGGCACCCCTGACCAACAAGTAATCAGTCAGGTCATCCGGTTCAGGCATGTTACATAATGACCAATCTCCATCACACCGAAGAATACCGACTACCCTCTATCGCAATTTATTCGCTAGGCCATATATCTCTCTTGGCAGTTTATAGTGGCGAGGCCTATCATAACCCGGGCCTTTGCACCATTGGAGTTCCATGCCACTCGGGCCGGAGCCCTGACCCCCTGTCATGTCCTCAAAGCCTTGCGATCTGGCCTTGTTGATATCACAACTCCGACTTGGCACGGCCTGTGCCATGAGACATTAACTCATATGATGTGTCATCGACAACAGACCTAACAATTATCTCACATGCTCACAATGTAATGATAATTAATCGCTCATGAGCTTGCCATGCCATGCGATTTCAAGTGGGCTCGTTCTTGGTTGTCCATAACGCCCAACGCCCCTGCGGAAGCCCGGTATGTTTTCTCGAGACAGGGTCATTGGGGATATTATTTAGTTAAGCTCTCCTTCTGGAGCTGGGCGTCATGCTTCTGATTCCTCTCTTCTCTTCATTCTCTTAACCTCCTACCTCTTCCCCGGGTGGCTGGCGAGTCTTGTCCATGAGGAATTGACATTACACCCTCTCTCTCCTTCTCTTTCTCACTCGCTTCATTCAGTTCTTCATTCGTTATGCCATTTGCACAACCATTTATCAACCCCTCTACCATATTTCATCTGTATATAACGCCACGTTATTCACCACTCACTTGAACAATGTGGTGGCACATCCTTTTAACTGGTGTCGGTCTTTTGTCCGTCACCAAGCCCGTCTCTGGCCAAGACGAGTCCAGTCCTATTAACCCATGCCCTATACGCTGTGGGATATCGGGGCTAAACCCCCTTAACTGGACATACCTTCACGGTGCCTCGGCCCTCAACCGGTGCGAAGAACCCATGCTCTTCGACATGATGTTGAGCACCCGCCTCGACGATCCTGTGAAGCATGTAACCATCCGAGCCTGCACAGCGTCCGAGAAGCCCACGGTGCAGGCGCCCGACTATAATCCTGTCCCCTTTGTCTTTGGTGCTCCAGAGAAACGGTCGGTGGACGAGGGGAGGAATCACTCAACGTGTGCCACAGACATGCACAAGACACCCAACCAAACAACCTTCTACTACCACGAGTGGCTCACCGACCCCCGCAGCGAGGTCAGTGGCAACATCAACGACACGATACGAGCACTTGACAAGCTCATGAACTACCTTGACACGGCCGACAACTGCAAGCCCAGCGTCATGTTTGCAAAAGCCCGCCAGACCGTCGCGGGCGTCTTTGCCGGGTCCTTGGTAGACAAGCAGAGCGCTACCCTCGTGGCGAAGCAGCTGGTCAACTCGATCCAAAACAAGGCTGACTATGAGGCTGGGCGGATCGCCATCCAGAACTGTCGAGGCATCCTCCCCACCGTCTGGGGTCTTGGGATAGTTGCCGACCTCCAGGGAAATATGACGGCGGTGCAGGAATCCCTTGCTGGCTGGAATGATGCCAAATGCCTCGAGAGTCCAGATCTGAATGCCGTCTGGAGAAAGATGGACCTCGAGCTCTGGTCCGTCAAGAACACCACGGGGGCAAACGGGACTCGTGAAGACGGCAACTCAACCATTGTCCGCAGGGCTTCAGACAAGTGCCGCGCCGAGAGGGTCGAGGCAGGCGACGACTGCGCGTCCCTCGCGAAGCGGTGCGGTGTCAGTGCAACGCAGTTTAACAAGTACAACAGCGGCGCCAAGTTCTGCAGTACACTGAAGCCAAAGCAGCACGTCTGTTGCACGGCGGGGGAGCTTCCCGACTGTATGGCCCCCGAGCTCCTTGACACGTTCTGTTTCTTCCTTTTCTTCCCTACACACTGACCGCTAACATTTACTTACATAGTCCGGCCGCAGCCAGACGCCAACGGCAACTGCCACGCTGTAGACATCAACAACGACGATGGATGCTGGGAAATTGCCGATGCCAACTACCTGACGGTCAAGGAAGTCGAAGAGCTCAACAAAAACACCTGGGGTTTTGCCGGGTGCAAGAACCTCCAGCCTGGCCAGAAGCTGTGCCTGTCCAAGGGCAACCCTCCCATGCCCAACACCATCTCCAACGCCGTCTGCGGCCCCCAGAAGCCCAACGGCGAGGCACGCGGGACCAAGAAGCTCGCCGACATGAATCCCTGCCCCCTCAACGTCTGCTGCAACGTCTGGGGCCAGTGCGGCATGGACGGAGACTTCTGCACCGAGGCCCCAGCCGACACGGGGGCTCCCGGCACATCCAAGCCCGGCGCCAATGGCTGCATTTCGAACTGCGGCATGGAGATCACCAATAACGACAAGGGGCCAGTGAGCTTTTCTCACATTGCCTATTTTGAGGCCTGGAACCAGAAGCGGCCGTGCCTCCATATGGACGTCTCGGATATCGACAAGGACAAGTACACGCACATCCACTTTGCCTTCCCCGATGTCACCCCGGGCGACTTCTCCATCGACGTGAGTAAGCTCAAGAGCCAGTTTGACAAGATGAAGAAGATGTCGGGCATCAAGAAGATCGTCTCGCTCGGAGGCTGGGCCTTTTCGGCCGAGGCTCCCACGTACAGCATCTTCCGTGAGGCCGTCCTGCCCGCCAACCGCGCCAAGTTCGCTGCAAACGTGGTCAGCTTCGTCAACCAGCACGACCTGGACGGCATCGACTTTGACTGGGAGTATCCTGCCGCCGAGGACCTTCCAGACATTCCGTCCGCGAACCCAGACGAGGGCAAGGACTACCTCGAGTTCCTCAAGATGGTTAAGCGCAGACTGCCCAACAAGTCTGTCTCTATCGCTGCGCCATCCTCGTACTGGTATCTCCGGGGCTTCCCCATCAAAGACATTGCCAAGGTCGTCGACTACATCGTGTACATGACCTATGATCTTCATGGTCAGTGGGACCACGGGAATAAGTGGTCGAGCCCTGGTTGTGAGAACGGCAACTGCCTCCGTTCGCACATCAACATGACCGAGACCAAGACCTCCCTAGCCATGATCACAAAGGCCGGCGTTCCGTCCAATAAGATCTTCGTGGGAATCGCAAGCTACGGCCGGAGCTTCAAGATGTCCAAGGCCGGCTGTACGGCACCTACCTGCACGTTCACAGGCTCGAGGACTGACTCGGACGCCCTGCCCGGCCCCTGCACCGGCACCGGGGGCTACATCTCGTCAGCCGAGATCCGCGAGATCCTCTGGAACAAGGAACTGCTCGGCGCGAAGGAGTGGCACGACAAGTCATCCGACACAGATATTGTCGTGTACCAAGAGACCGAGTGGGTGGCGTGGATGAACGATAAGACAAAGAGCAGTCGCATTGACCTGTACAAGGGCCTCAACTTTGGTGGCGTCTCCGACTGGGCCGTAGACCTTGACAAGGACTACGGAGACAGCGGCATCGGCAGCGGCGATGATGACGATTCAAACCTCTCGGGCGGCAAGAATTGTCCACTGAACAAGTCGTACTCCGACCTCGACGAGCTTGCCAACGACGATACCGTGGCTGACGACTGCAAACCCGTGCTCGCCCTCAACATCCTCGAGGGGATTCTGGACAAGTCTTTGGAGAAGTATGCCGATGTCGACAATGGCTACGAAAAGAACTTTGCGGCATACCGACGAGTCATGAAGGCTGCTGCCAAAGAGACCATGTGGAAGTTCTCGCAGTGGCGAGAAGGCGCGTACACAAAGTGGTTCGACTGCGACTTCAAGGACTTGGATAACTCCAAGCGGGACTGGAAGGGCCCTTGTGACGAGATGGCCGATCATGTCGACAGCTGGCTCGAGGGTGTCATGATTGTCAAGGTGACGCTGAGGGACGACACCGGCTTCTGGGAAGGCCTTGAGGAGGAGACAGGCATCATCGAAGACTGGGTCGAGTTTGGAGACTTCAAGCAGAACACGGATCCGGCAGCAGGATGCAACCCACCCCCTCCCCCTGGCCAGAACTGTGAGGCGGTCCAGTTCCGCCTCTCAGTCGAGGGCATCCCCGTCCTCAAAGACGATTTTGACATTCCCGACCCCAAAGACCTCATCAAAGATGTCACAAGCAACCTTGAGGAGATCCGCACCGGCATTGCCTCTCGCTTCTTTGACGTGGTGGCGGGCATCTGGGACGGTGGCAACGGTGACGTGCTGCAGGTCGTGTCGGTGCCCATCTTCCTCCTCGCGCAGGCCGTCGATTCGATGGAGGAGGCCAAAGAGAAGGGCGGCGAGATTATCAAGCAGGAGAAGGAGAACCTTATCCTGAACATCATCTCGGCCCTCTTATTCTTCATCCCCTTTGTTGGTGAGTTTGCCGCCATGGCAGCCGGCGCAGCGACTGTTTCTCGGATGATTGCCCTTGCTGGCATGGTCGGTAACACGGCCTTCAGCATAGCTGAGGTGGTTAGCAACCCGGAGAACGCAGCCATGGCTATCATGGCACTGCTCAGCGCAGGCCGTGTCCGTAAGCCCAAGGATTATGTTGACCTCGGGGCCGCAAGAAGGGCCCAGACGAATGCTGGTGTCAAGAGGATGGGCCCTACCTTTAAGAAGCATGACGACTCGCTGCAAAAGGTCTTGGGCAACTGTCGCAAAGACGGCGGCAAGGACGAAGATGAACCCAGCATGTGCAAGGCCAAGAGAGACCTAGGACTTTCCGGTCTCGTGGCACGTGGCCATATCCACAGCTTCATGTCTGAGGAGACTTACTTTGGACTTCCCGTGCTACGCAAAAGACAGAGCAACAACAACAACAACAACAACAACAACAACAACAACAACAACAACAACAAGAACAACTGCGGTACGACCGAACATACAACCACGACAACTAGCATCGAGACCTTCTTGAGTACCCCAGCAAGGACATGTTCGTCCCAATGGGGTCAGGCCTGCTATCACTACAGCTCCGTCATGAGCGTCCACACCAACACACCGGACATGGTTCGCTGGACGTGCTGGGCGACAACCGGAACCAGTAAACATGGCAAAGCCACTGATGACTGGGGCCTCTGGACCTCGCGAAAGAAGCCGCATGCTCGGACGATGCAGCACAACTGGGATTGGGGCGCCGAATGGACCGAGGAGCCCATCTGCCATAGGGACGAGTGGCCTCCGCGCGCATTCTGGCCCCAGACCCGGATCAACGGCAAGATGACCAAGAAGCCGGGTCAGTTTGTCCGTCTTCTTCCCGGTACAAACAATCTAGGAGCAGCCATTCTGTGGAACGCCTTCTGCAAGCACGAGGACGGCTACTCTATAAAGGCCGGCGGCGTGACGTCTATCAACCCGAAAAAGGTGACGACCACGTCAACAGAGGTCAACAGCGAGATCAAGGGCGGCACCACGACGTACATCACCAGTGTGGGCATCAAGATCCCCAACGCTGTCTTCGAGATCAAGCACTGGGAGCAGCCTGCGGCAAAAGATGACGGGCTGTGGGAGAACAAGTGCTGGCCGAGTATGATCCTGCCCGACGATCCAGGCTATGCGCTGCTCACCGACGACCCGTGGTACCAGCACAATCCCAACGCCCAGGCAAGCACTGCCGTCTACAACGTCGCACCCCCCAATGCCGTTACCAGCGGCAAGACAAAGTGGACTACCTATAGCGGCCGTCCCCTCATTGCAGCCCGTTCGATCGACGATGACATTGACATTCCTTACGGTGCAACCCCTATGACATGCAAGATTCCTGTGCAAGTTATGCAAGAGAGGTCTATCGTTGTGGACGAGGACGAGGGCGAGTACGAGTACGAGGAGATCCTTCCCAGTGACATTGACTGTAGCAAGTTGGCCCAGGCCATATTTGCCCCGGTGCCTCCACCTACCTTGTCTTCACCCCGAAAGACTAGTGCAGTCGCGTCAGCCGTCATTGAGGTTAGAGAGGAAGTAGAGAAAGAACCCACGCCGGGCTCTGTGGTTCTTATGAATGTTGCAGAGCCTACAGAGGGGTGAGGTTAAACAACTATAGCTATATACTTCAAATTCATGTGGAATCTTACTTTATCATTACTATATGTCTAAAAGAACCAAGATGGAATGGATATAAATTCCCCGGAAGCACGTGAGGACGTGAGTTCAGTGCTCGTAGAGACGCGACGCGTTTTTAGGTTACCCCGCTCTTGCGGGAGCGTCGTCTCATCTTCCTTTTTCAACACATTCCAGGACACCATCTGCTATACATCGAGGTAACTGTAAATATGGCGTCGGAAGGGAAGAGCTATGCTGCTGCCTCCTACAGGAGTTGGTCAAAGTTTTGGGGCTGATCACATGCGAGTTCCAACGTTTTGCATCAATTCCACCTCCACCTCAACCTCTCCAATTTTGTGGAAATGGAAGTCACGTGCGTCAATTCCATCACGCGGGTTCCTGCATCGATGCCCTCCTCGTCTCTGTGACGATCGTATAGGTCCTAAGGGGGAATAAACCGGTCGTACTAGTTTATATTAATAGAGGGAAGACTAGCGTTATCTTAAATAAGGTATAAGTCACGTCTAGTAATATACTTAAAAGGTATTAAGTATAACTAAGTTATATTAATAGCTAAGGTAGCTAGTATATAAGAAAGTACTAAAGAGCATAGTCTATATAGTTAAATAACTTAATTAGATTATAATAGATTATAAGTTATTAGGTATAATCTAGGTATAAGCGTATTAAGGATTATAATAAGATTATAAGGTCTTAGTATAATCTATAGTAATCCTAAAGTAATTAATTAATATAATAAGTCCTCTTCTAGTTATATAGTTATTAAATATATTAGGCTATAATATAATATCTCTTCTTTACTAGTTTTATCCCTAAGGCTATACTTATAACTTTAGTTTCCTTATTAGTATATCTTAACTTAAACTAATAAATATTTTCTTATTAATTATATTTAATTATTTTCTTTCTAAGAAATATCTAGCTATTATTAAATTAGGTATTATTATTAATTATTTTAGCTTTAAAATTATATTATGCTTTTTATTTATTTATAGGGTCTTTACTATATAGCACTACCTAAAAAATCTAATTATTCTAATAAGTATACTTATTAAGGTTATTTATATAATATATTAAAAGATATATTTAATACCTTTTTATATTTGTTAAAGTTACTAATATTTAACCTTTTTACTAATTAGGGCCCTAGTAACTTAGATTATTAAGGAGTTAAATTACCTTAATTCTAAGAAAGAGTATATTAAAGAGGATTTTCTTTATTTATAGCGAGAGGCTTAAAAGGCCTAGGCGAGGGTAAATAAAGTTCTTATTTACCTAATTTATTTTTATTACTAGAAGTATTAATTATAGATTTAAGGGTATTATTATAACCTAGAAGACCCCTAGGCCACGTGATAAGAAGGACGCATATTAGCTAACTAATCACGGATAGATTAAGACGGATTACGCCTTAAGGGCTATAATCCCTTCTAAGCTAGTTAGATAGATTATAATGGCTTAGGCCCTATAAGCTATAATCTATTATAAGCTATTATATTATAGAAAATATATAAGATATACTTATAATACTTTCTTATATAATAGCTATCTTAGCTATTAATATAACTTAGTTATATTTAATACTTTTAAGTATATTACTAAATATAACTTACACCTTATTTAAAATAATATACCTAATTATTTATTAATATAAACTTAATATAACTAGTTTATCTCTTAGGAATTATATAATTATTATATATTAATAGCTCTTATTTAATAAATTACTTATATTACCTTAAATAATATTAAATATAATAATTATTTAGATAACTCCTATAAATAATTATTAATAGATCTTACTTATTAATTACTTACTTATTATACTTACTTAAGCTGCTTTAATTAATAAGGAAATAAAGGATAGGGATAGCTTAAATAAAAAAGAAAATAAATAATTTTAAGCTTAAATTACTATTATAAGCGCTAAAATAGATATTATATATAACCTTATTAAGAGGATAAGTAAAACCTAGTATATCTAAAATGCGAATTACTTAGATAATATCTAGAATATTAATAATATAATAGCTATTATTATAAATAAAAGAGATATAAGAGAAATCTTAAAGCTAAACCCTTTAGAACCCTTTAATAAGACTACCTATAAGCTACTTATATTCTTTACCTAGCTAAGGGTATTTATAATATATTACTTAATATAATTTACTTTACTTATTAATAAGGTTTAATATGCTATAAAAAGACTTAAGAACTATGCCGCTATATAATTTAAACCTATTATAAGGGAATACCTTATAGCCCTAGCTAATTAATATTTATCTTATACTTATTACCTTTACTTAGATTATAAGGCCTTTAAGGTAATACTTTAATAAGTCTTTAAAATTATTAATAAAAAAGTATAAGCTAAAAGAGAGATTAAGGTATTTTAATAAACTTAATCTACCTTAGAGTATAAGATAAAATACTTTTAATTTACCTTAAAGCTTAATTAAAATTAAAAACCCTTAATATTTCTTTTTTTAAATAAACTTAAAAAAAAATATAATTAAAACTTTATAAAGAAAATTAACTTAATAACCTTATTAAATATATTAATAAAGTAATTAAAATTAATAATTAATAATTTTTATAAAAAAAACTATAAAATTTAAAGTTTAATAATAATAAAGCTAATAACTTATAATTTAATATTAACTAAGGTAAAAAAAGAAATAATAATATCTTTATAGCACTAAAGCTAGCCTTATAGTACTTAGAGCTATATAAAAAGGTAAATAAAATTATTATAGCCTTAAATATTATTATTACTATAAGATAAATTATATTAAGAAGGTTTATTATAAGAAATAATAGGATATTAAGGAAGAATATTATTAACCTAATTAATAGTAACCCTTCCTAGAAGGTAAGAAATATATTAATATAACTTATTAAGCCTAATAGGAAGATAAGAAACCCTAAACCGCGATTTAATTAATTAAACTTATTGCTATATTATAAAGTAGATATAATATGCCTAGGAGAAACTAGGATAAATATAAATAAGAATTAAATAAAGGAGTAACCTATAGCTAAGTAGGCTATATTAAAAAGTAACTAAAAGAAACCTAGAATATATAGTAGTAATTACTCTTAGAATTAATAAAGTAGGTAAACCTAATACTAGATATAATAAATAGTAAAAGAGTTATTATTATAGTTACTAAGAAGCTTAAATAAAAAAAAGTAATAATATTATTAAAATAGAAATAATAATTACTTTTAATATTAATAAAATAAGTAAACTTTAAAAAAGCTATAATAAAAAGTTTTAATTATAGAAATTAGGTTATAAGATATAATATAATATTACCTTATATACCTTTTATTATATATTAAAAGAATTATTAATAAGATAACCTTATATAATATAACTATAATTTATGCCTATAATATTAACTTAAAGTATTATAAGAGTATAATAAAACTTATAAATAATAAGAATAAATATATAATAATAAAAAACCTTAATAAATAAATTAATTTATTAAAGTAAATAGCATTTATATTAATTAAATTAAATTTAAATATAAGATAAAGAAATTATAAAAAGAGCTATATAAAATATATACTTAATAATAAAAAGTAAAAAAAAGTAATAAGGAATTATAAGAGAAAGAAAACTACCCCTATCTATATAATAAGAATAATAACTAATACTAAAATAACCTATAAGAAAGATATATCTAGACTATATATAAATATATAAATATAATATATATATAAGAAATTTATATCTAAGCCTACTATAAGGAATTAGCTAAAAACTTATAATACTAAGAAGTATTATTTAACCTATAAGATAATATAAGGATATACCTAATATATAAGGAATACCTTAGTATTTCTTAGATATTTTATAAATATTATTAATATAAGAAATATAAGAAAGAAAAATAAAAATAAAATTACTTTTTTATTACCTTATTAGCTTAATTAAATAATAAACCCTATATATAAGATAAGATAAAAGGCTATTAGATATTTTATTAGTATAATACTATTAGTATTATTATTCTGAGACTTTATTTTACTTAAAATAAGAATTAAAATATCTTAGTTAATATCTTAATAAGTTTAATAATAAAGGCTTTATACTTAAAGCCTAAAGTCTTAATAGGCTTAAATTAATAAGGTTTATCTATATAATTATTAATAGCTTTAATAACGCGCTAAAACTAGTTTTATTTATAATAAATAAGTTATATCTTAACTAGCTAAAGAGGTTAAAATCCCCTTTATATAATAGCTCTCCTCTCTAATATTAACCTTTTAATTATCCTTATAATTCTTAATTACTTAAAGAGGCTAAAATCTTAAAGGATTATATTTTTATTATTTTTATTAAAAGAGGTTTAATTATAACTAATAATAACTAATTAGTTAATTAATTTATAACTAACTAATTAATTAATAATATATTAATAATAAGATTATAATAATTACTTTTTATAAAGACCTTTAATTAAATAATTAAAGTAATATAGCTAATACTTATTAATATAACTTTTAATATAACTAAAATAACCTTATTAAGGCAATTTATAAACTTCGCAAAGGCACTAAAAGCACTTATAATAAGCTATAAAAAATAATATTAAATAAAGCCCTTTAAAGTATTAAGTTAAGTATAAAGCTTAATTAATTAATATAAATTAAACTTATAATCTTTAATTATAATATTTTTTTTTCTTAGTCTTTTTTTACTTAGTTATAATATTAATAAAAGGTTTAATTTTATTAAAAAAGAGTTTTTCTTATTAAAGGCTTTTAAAAAGAAGTTAAAAAAAGGGAAGATCTTATTAATAGAGATATTATATTCCTCGAGGACTTATAAGATAATAACTAATATAAAGCATAGTTTATAACTCTTATTATTAATATTAATACCTTTTATAATACTAAATAAGAAAATTAAAGAAGTCTTATAGCTAGCTAGGATCTAGCTATATAGCTATAGGCGTAATTATATTAGGAAATAGAGGTTATTAGTGTTATAAGTTTACTTAGAGGGATTAGTTCTTAGAGTCGGCGTCGGAGTTTAAACTTAAAAAGTATTAGCGCTAGACTTAGTAATAAATAAAGGTCTATAGGTTTAATTAATTAAACCTATTTAATTAAATATATAATATATATATCTTAGCTTATATAAATATATAAATAATAATAATTTTAATAGTAATTTTAATAATAAACTATTAATATTATATATATATAATATAATAAGGATTTATATTAAGTTATTTAGAAATATAAATAAACTATTTATAAGGTTAAAAATTAATAAAAATAAATTAGTTAAGAAAAATAAAGAAAACTAAGTAATATATAATATAAAGAAAATAAAGTAATAAAAGAAAGCTATTAGTAATAATAAGATAGCCTAAAAGATAACTATAACTATAAGGCCTATATAACTAATAAGTATAAATATAATTACCTTAGCTATATTATAATAATATTAAAAAACTAAAAAGACTACTTATAAAAGGGCTATAAGCGAGAGAATAATAACTTATATTACCTTAAAAGGCCTTATATATTATTAAAAGAAAATTAATATAAAAATATTTTAAAATATTAATATAAATTAAGGGAGAATAGCTATGCGCTTTAATAAATAATAGAGCTAAATAAAATTTATTTAGCCTAAGGATAATAAATAGGCTTAAGTTATTATAAAGGTATAAGATAAAGCCTTATATAATAATTAACCTTAAAGGGAAAATATTTAATTATAATAATAGAGTTATTAATAATAAGATTAATTACCTTAAAGTTTTTATTAAAGAAAAGAATTAAAGAATCTTATTTAATATTATACCTATAAAAGGCTATAACTTAGTATTTAGGTATTTATAATTATATTAATTTAACTTATATTTTAATTAAAGGATTAGCTAAATACTCTTTTTTAATAATAAGGTACCTTTTATAATAAATAATAACTTAGAAGATAATATAAGATTATAAATTTCTATTAAAAACGCTAAAGAAATTAAGTAAAGGTAAATATAAGATATTTCTTTACCTAAAGGGATATAATATAAATACTATAATAAATAAAAATAATAAAATTAGTAAATAATTATATATATTATATAATAATTTTATTAATTAAAAAAAAACCTTAAGTAAATTAAGAAAATATTAAAAAAAAAATAACTTAAGAATATATTATTAAAATATTATATTTATAAGAAACTCTTTATAGAAGAACTTAAAATAGGTTTATTATTATATATATATTATAATTTAAAAATTAAATTTATTAATAAAAAATAACCTAACTTTAATATATTTTATTTATTTAATATAATATAATTACTAATATTAAAGAAATATATTAAAGAAATATTATAAAAAGAATATATTAAGAAAAATATATTATTTATTAAATACCTTATTATATTTATCTTAAAAAAAAAATAAAAAGCTTTACTTTTATATAAACTTTAAAATATTTAATATTATTATAATTAAGGATTATATATTATTACCTCTTATTAATAAGTTAAAAGATTAACTTTTTAAAATAAAGTATTTTATAGTATTTAACTTTAAGAGAGCTTATAACCTTATTTAAATTAAAAAAAGATATAAATAAAAAACTATTTTTTATACTAAGTATAAATTATTTAAATACCTTATTATGCCTTTTAGACTTATTAATATACCTATTATATTTTAATAAATAATTAATAATATATTATAAGAATATTTAGATATATTTATTATATATTACTTAGATAATATTTTCTTTTTTCTTTAAAATAAAAAAAAATATATATAAAATATATCTATAAGGTATTATAAATATTATAAGATATTAACTTATTAATAAAACCTAAGAAAAGTAAATTTTATGCCTTAGAGATAAAATTTCTTAGATATATTATCTCTTATAATAAGATATATATAAACCCTAAGAAAATCTTAATAATTAAGGACTAAAAGAAATTAATAAATATTAAAGAAATATAAGCCTTCTTAGGTTTTATTAATTATTACTATAAATTCCTTAAATAATTTAAGAAGATTATAATATTATTAATTAACCTTATAAAGAAAAATAAGATATTTATATTTAGGGATAAAATATAAAAAGCCTTTTATATAATTAAGGAATTTATCTTAAGTAAATTAATACTTAAGATATTTAAATTATTTTAATTAATAAAACTTAAAATAAATACCTTAGATTTTATACTAAGGGCTTAGATTAAATAAGAAGATAATAAAAGGCTTTTATACTTAATTATATTTTACTCTTATAAGCTATATAAAATAAAACTTAATTACTTTATTTATAATAAAAAATTTCTTATAATTATTAATGCTTTTAAAGAGTTTTAATATTACCTCTTTAAAAGTAAGTATTAAATTAAAGTCTATATAGACTATAAGAATATTACTTATTTTATAAAAACCTAAGAACTTAGTAGATAATAATAATAATATATTAAATACTTTTTAAAATTTAATTATATTATTATTTATATTAAAGGAATAAAGAATAGCTAAGTTAATACTATTAACTAATAACTTAACTTAGATATTAAGAAGATTAAAGCTAAGAAATAATTATTATATTTTACCTTAGAAAAATACTTTAAATAAAAGTTTATTAGGCAAATATAGAAGTTAATACCCTTATTAAAATACCTTATACTTATTAAGAGATATAAATAATTAATTATAAACTTTATTAATTATATATAAAGATATTAATAATAAAGTAATAAAGTTTAAATCTATAAAAGAAAAATCTCTATCCCTAATATAATATTCTAAGTTATCATTAATTATTATTATTACTAAGTTATATAATATAATAACTTAAAAGAAATAACCTAAGCTATATAATAATATTATAATAATTATAACCTTAAGAATAAAATATAAGGGAAGATATATTAATATAAAAAATATTATAAAAAGGCCTAATTATTAATTTATAAATAATTAAGAATTATAAAAATATTATATTAAATTAATAAAGTAACTTATATAATAAAATAAAGTAATTTACTCTTAAAATAAATTTAATAATATAATAAATAACTTTTAAATAATAAGAAAATAAATAAATAATAAGTCCTAAATAAATTATATTATAAACTTATATATAAAATATATAATTACTTATTATATAGATATTAAGGAATAAATAAAACCTTAAAATAAATTAAAATAATATTTATTTTCCCTAATATAAAGAAAATTATTTTAATAATTATTAAATAATATAACCTCTATATAAAAACTAAGGCATAATATTATAAACCCTATAGAAAACTATAATTACTCCTAGTTATATAATAACTATAAAATTTTATTATTATAGATTTTATTATTAAATTACTCTTATTAAAAAAACTAATTATTAGAAACTTTTATAATAATATTTTTTATTATTATAAATAAATTTATAAAATTCTTTTATTTTATACCTTATAAGGAATTAATAATAATAAAAGAATTTACTTATCTTTTTTATTTTTATATTACTAAGATATATAATATATTACTTAAAATTATTATAAATTAAGGATTATTATTTACCTTAAAATTCTAATAAAGCCTTATAAGATACTTAAGGATTAATTATAAACTTTTTATTATATATTATAAAGAGATAAATAAATAAACTAAATATATAAATTAAATATTAAACTAATACCTTTAATATTATATTAATTATAAATAAATTAACTAAGTTAAATAATTATTAATTATATAATTAGCCTATAATATAACTATAAATAAAAATATAAAAATTATATTAGCTTAATATATATAATAAGTAAGTTAGCTATATAAATAAGTTAGCTATTTTTCTTACCTTATAAGATTAAAATTATAATAAAAATACTTTAAATTATTTAATTAATTAAAATTACTTATTATATTTTTCCTTAGATATCTTAATTACTACTTAATATATTCTTATATTATAGCTAGGCTTATTATAGATATTATAATATTAAATACTTAATTACGCTAACCTCTTTTAATTATTATTCTATAATAATTTAGCTATTACTTATATATTAGTATTTATTTAATTAATTACTTACCTTTCTTTTTTTATTATTATAACCCTTTTTCTTTATAGTATAACACATTTAGGTGGCATGCCAATTGAGCCAATAGACCTCTTTTGCAAAAGATCAACCAGTTGCGGCATAACGTGCCCAACTGTGCCATACCTCTATCTATAAGGCTCTTCCGTGGTCACGTGACCTCGCACGTGACCCACATCCTTACATATAGCTAGGTTCTTTTTACTCTTTAGCACTAACTTAGTATCTTATTTACCTCTTAAAAGTCTTTATTCTTAGTAGCTAATAAGGTAACCTAATATATAATTACTTTTATCCCCTTCTTAAGAGATCTTAAGGCTTTAAGGATTAACTCTAGAGAGTTACTTTAATGCCTTTTAATCTATCTTTTAAGGTATTTAGACTAAGATTAGGCCTTAAGTATAGTCTTTAGGGTCTTCAAAGCCTAAGAGGTTAATAATTTAGTTACCTCTTTAATTAGTATTAATATCTATAGCTATATATTAAGCTTTAAGACTATAATTTCTAAGTTAAGAGAAATAAGATTAATTCCTTTAAATACCTCTTTAATATTTCTTTTTATTATAATAGTCTTATATATAATATAAAAGACTAAAAAGAACTTAGTTTTTAAAATATAAATAATAAAATATTTAATTAAATATTTTATTTCTTAATTATAAGTTTTTTTATATAACTTAAAATACCTAATATTAAGAGGCTAAAATAAATAAAAGAAATAAGGTAATATATAAAGTTAAATAATTTTTTTTTTTTATAATATCTCTTAAATTTAATAAAATAATAACTTTTATAATTATTAAAAATTAAAAAATAATAATAATTATTTAATTATTTAGCTATATATTAATTAAAGTATTTTAGCTATTTTAAATTAATCTTATTATTTATTTAATTATTTTAAGTTATTATAATAACTTAATTACCTAAGAGGTTATTATCTTAATATTAATTAATAAGGTAATATTAACCCGCGCTAATAATAAATAATTAAATTACTTAGCCTTTTATATTAATTACCTAAATAATTATAATTTATTTCTAATTTCTAAGTTATATTAATTTTAGCTTTAAATACTTTTTTATATTTATAATAATTATTTTATTTATAATTATACCTATAAAAAAGCTAATTTTATTAAAGTTATAAAGATTATTTAATTAAATATTATATTTTATAATTATATTTACTATAAGTTAAAATTAATTATAAATAATTATTAGGTCTTTATATTTAATTCTTTAATAATTATATTTATAAAAGAAATATATCTTAAGGTCTAGGTATTACTTAATAAAGTTATAAGCCTAATATATATTAATTAGTAATATATTATAATTAATAAGTAATTAATTTATTATTTCTTTAATATTATAAAGCTAAGAGAGAAATCCTTATAAATCTAAATTAAGAATAAAATAAATAAGGATTTATTCCTCTAGATTAAATAGCTAATATAATTTTTAGATAATATCTTATTAAGATTAGATCCCTTTATAGTAATTAATAAGAGTATTATAATTAACCTTATAAATTATTATAGGCTATTAGAAGCTAAGTTTTAATTAATTTTAATAAGCCTAAAAGGTAAGAAGTATTTTAGCCTTATAATTAATAGATAATATACTAGGTAATTAAGAATTAATTAATTAAATTAAGAAAATATTAAGTAAGGGATTTTTAGCTAACTTACTTATATAGCTAACTTGCTTATTATATATATTATATTAATTTTAGATTTATATTAAATATATATTATTAAATATAAGATATTATTATTAACCTTAAGGTAATTCTTATTAATAATTAGCTAAAGAACTTATATAAAAAAATAAAAATAAAACTTAAATTTATTAAAAATAAGATAATAAATTATATTAATAAAAAAAGAATTAAGAGATTAATTTTTTTAAAAAGAAATATAATTTATTTTATAAGAAAAAATATTAAAATAAAATAATAAAATAAAAAACTTAATTATAAATATATTAGATTATATAAAATTAAATAAAAAATCTTAGAAAATAATTATAAATTAAACTTATTATTAAAAATTAAGCTTTATTTAATTATTTATATTTTATTATTTAAATTAATAAAAAATATTATTTAAATTAAAATTAATAATAAATTAAAAATAAAAATTAATAAATTAAAAAAAAATATTATATAAAATATCTTTAATATAAATAAAATTAATAATAAAATAATATATTTTATTAAATAAAAAAATTACTTAGATTTAGAAAATACCTAAGAACCCCTAGAATACCTTATTAATATATAATGCCTTTTAAAAGACTTTTATTAATAATATTAAAAGGAGATATAAACTTAAGGCTAATAGCACTCTAGTTAATAATATTTATAATACTTATAAACTATGCGGTAATTATAGCCTCTAACTTTACTTTCTTAATCTCTTTTAATTTATTTAGAGAATAAAGACTATAAATAACTATTTTAATACCTTTAATATATAATTAATACTTTTAGTAATAAAGCTAAGTTAAATAAACTAAAACTTTATTTACCCTTACTTAAGTTTCTTAGGCCTTTTATTATAAATATAAGAAATCCTCTTTAATATATTTTTCTTTAAAATTTAAATAATTAAACTCTTAGTAAATATAATTTACTAAGGAAATTATTAATAAATAAAAAAAACCTATAAGTAAAAATATATAAATAAATATTAAAAATATTTATTAATATATTATAAAAAAGGCTATAATAAGTATATTTCTTATAATAATTTAATTTTTTAAGTAAAGCTATATAATATAAGCTATAAGAATAATAAGATAAATAAGGTATAATTTTAAATTTAAAATAATTAATAATATTATCTAATTTAATAATAATTAATTATTTCTTAAAAAAAATAAAATAATTAAATATATTAATAAAAGATTTTTATAAATTTAAGATTAATATATATATATAAAATAATTAAGGTTATAAATATAGCCTTAGGGATAAAACTAGTAAAAGGGAGATATTATATTATAACTTAGAAGACTCCTAGGCTATATAATAAGAAAGACTTATATTAGCTAATTAATTATAAATAGCTTAAGATAGATTATGCCTTAAGGGCTATAATCCCCTCTAAGCTAATTAGATAGATTATAATAGCTTAGGCCTTATAAGCTATAATTTATTATAAGCTATTATATTATAGAAAATATATAAGATATATTTATTATACTTTCTTATATAGTAGCTACCTTAGCTATTAATATAACTTAGTTATACTTAATACCTTTAAGTATATTACTAAACGTGACTTATACCTTATTTAAGATAATGCGCCTAATTATTTACTAATATAGACCTAGCATAACTATTTTATCTCTTAGGAATCACATGATTATTATAGGTATAAAGATAATTTCTTAGAGCCTTTAATTATTAAATAAATTAGAGGTAGTAGAAAAGGTAGAGTTAGAGGCTATACTTATAATATAGTTTATTAGTGCTATAGATATTATTAACTAAAGTGCTATTAATCTTAAGCTTTTTTTTCTTATTAGTATTATTAATAAAGCTCTTTTAAGAGGTATTTATAATAATTATATAAGTTCTAAGGGGAGTAAACTAGTTATACTAGTTTATATTAGCAGAGGGGATATTAATATTATCTTAAATAAGGTATAAGTTATATCTAATAATATACTTAAAAGTACTAAATATAACTAAGGTATATTAATAGCCAAGGTAATTAATATATAAGAGAGTATTAATAAGTATATTTTATATACTTATATATTCTATTAGGACTAATTATAAATAAGAGTAATATTATTTTTAGCTCGCGTTAGTCTTAGATTAATATTGTTTTAGTATAATATTAGTCTAGCACCTAATAGGTGCATTAGCCTAAGGATTTTTAGAGACTACGTGATATAACCACGAAGGTTATAATAAGTATTATTATTATTAGGCTAACCTTATAATATTCTAGCGCTAATAAGGCAAATTAAAGTAATCTATTATTAGTTATATTAATTCCTTTATATTTTATAGGGGGCGGTAAAAAAGCTATTTATATATATTATTAGACTTATTATTTATTAACTTAATATCTTAGATAAGTAATTATATAGGTTTAGTACTAGAGGTTTCTTACTTAGTTAATATAGTATAAATATTATTTTAAAATTAATATAAATTCTAAACTAATCTTAACTAAGGGAATATATTAGTAATTAATAATAAGATATTATATATTTATCTCTAATTTTATTAAAGTAATAATTAAGCGAGCTATATATAGTATATAAGCTAGTATCTATAAGGTTACTTATTATAGGGTTATTTTATTTTTATCTATTACTAGGGGCTAAAACTAGAACCGCTAGCCTATATTTCTTCTTAGCTCACCCGAGCTTACCACCGGCTTAGGTTAAAGTAGCGACTACTTAGGATCGTGGGCGAGAAAGGAAATAGTATAAGTCGATATTCGCATTGCGTATTAGGCTGATTCCGGATTTCTCTCTGACTCTAGTCTTTTGGGGAGAACTCCAAGACTCTGATGGCTACTTTATTCTCTTCTCTTTTCATCATCTTCGCAAAGACGAGCTCTCGATCCCACTCTTCACCGACGCGGTCGCTCAACTCCGCACCCTCAGCATCGACGCGAATCCTACTGGCAAATTCGGCTTCCACATGGCTACATATAATGGGACGCTTGAGCAGGACAACATCTGGGCCGACACATGGGAAGAATTCTATGCTAGAGGGATGCGGCACATGCTAAAACTTGAGGAGGAGGCGAGAGGACCAAGTGAGGAGCTCCAACAGCTATCAGGCCCATTCTTTGACAAGGTCATCCCGAGACTGCTTCGACCTCTGGAGACAGGCGGGAGAACAATCAAGCCCGTTTTTCTCCATGGTGACTTGTGGCTCGGGAACGTGTCTACTCAAGCTGAGTCTGAAAACCCTCTGTTGTTTGATGCATCGGCGTTTTGGGGCCACAATGAGTGTAAGTGATCTGCGTTTGGCTTCTCTTTATCCCGTCCCCTCGTCGAATCAGTTCAAACAAACTCTCTTTTTCTTTGTGTTGATCCACCGCAACTGATGACAGGGACTTAGATGAGCTTGCAACCCTGCGCCTCTTGCGGAATGACTGGGCAAAGGAATGTCTTAAGAGTTATCACGAACACTTTCCGAAATCCGAGCCCGAAAATGACTGGGAAGCCAGAAACGCCCTCTATTCCACGTTGGTGCTCTCTCTTTCGCGTCGACCTATCTCCCTGGTTTTGCTAACTTGACATGGTAGTCGCGTGATTATCCACGACTCGGCTCTTTACCCAAAGATCCCACACTTCAGGACAACGTACGTACTTGTCCACTTCCATTTACCTCTTTTAGCACTCATTAATCACGATGGCGCAGCTTGATCGAGGAGATGCGAAAGTTGGTAGAGGAGTTCTGTGGGGACCACGTCGAGCACCGGCTCACGGATGGCCTAGCTAACTCGGACAAGTAGTTAGTTTCTGACTCAAGCATTGCAATTTGAGTCTCTTCTATTATCCATCGTTTTACCCATTTGTCCTTTAATACACTACTTCCAGCAAGGAGGTCACCCTGAGAGTGTTGCTCACGCCAGCCTTGACCCGGTCAAATCAGCATATCAATCGCCCTTTTCCTAATCCCTTCGGCAATCTTATCATGATGGGAGCTTTTGTTCCGTAGAAGCTTGAGGCATTGACATCGGTTGTGTTGGCGCGTAGTTGCTAGGCACTTGGACCGCCGGATCAGAAGCATACACTTGAGTTGTGCCGCTATGGCGCTTAGTTGCAACCCTCCTCTTACAGTTCGAACAACTGTGGTGGATATCTTCGGCCCATCCGGCAAGGCTGGGAAGACAAGCCAGGCAGATGCAGACTAAGCAACAAAGGACTGAAAGGAGACTTTAACCAGCTATTAGTCACTTGTCTCGTCAATATTCGTAGTCATTTTTACCACTGAGTATCACTCCCTTCTTTCGAAATAGTCGTTTCGGTCCGTCTCTTGCAGAACGGACAATCGATAAATTCCGGCCTCTCTCCCAATCGGCTAAGGGGCGTCACCATTTCAGGAGCCGGGACATCGTCGATCTTCAGTTCATTCCCTGGTGCCACCTTATTGGGAAATTGTTCAGGTGCTGAGACGGTATTTTCCCTGTGCATTGTTTAGCTGGCCACGCTTCAAGGGACAGGTGGGTGGATTGTACTCTGTCTGAATGAGATCTGCGGGCACCATTTTAGCTGGCCCAATGCCAGGAGCCGTTGTAGTTGCCGCAGTTGAGGCCATTTTCAATCGCAATAAATGGGTAGGTCAGGTGGGCTTGCAGCGTAGTTAGAGACCAAACTGGTTATTTAAGCACGGGTATAACAACGGCTGTTAACTGGTTTATAAGGCGTGAGACACCACTGTTTCTTGGCGTCTGAGTTCGCCCGGTTACAGTGAGGAGATTCCACCCCCTGCAGCAGCCGAGGCAATCTTTCCATTGTCACCCCCAAAGGATGCGGCGTAGCACCTCTCCTGGTCTCCGATTGGCATCGGGCACGGCAGGGGGGGCCGAATTCCATATTTTAAATACTTGGCACCTGAGTTTGTCTCAGTTTCATTACGTGGTACAACCGAAGGCAAGGAATGCCCCAGCCTCGATCGTTCCACCTGAAACAAGTGCGACTCTGCAAGGTACAATAAGGATTCGCTTATAAGACTCACAAGCTAATTCTCTCATTTAAGGCGAGCCTTCAGCTATCATCATGCGTCTACTCAAAGTCGCCTCTGTCGACTCCCCTTGGGGTCTGGAGATGGTCGATTTCAGCCCCAACAGTATTCCTCCCTACGCTATTTTGTCTCATACCTGGACCGATGACGAGGTCATCTATACAGACGTTATTGCCAATACTGCCAAACAGAAAAGCTCATATCACAAGATTGAATATACCTGTCGACAAGCGCTAACCGACGGTTACGAATATGCTTGGGCCGACAACTGTTGCATCGACAAGCGCAGCAGCGCAGAACTGTCAGAATCGATCAACTCCATGTTTGAATGGTATAGTAAGGCCGAGAGATGCTATGCATACCTAACAGACTGCCCTGGAGATGTCGACACGACTACGCTCGACTCTGAGTTTACCAGCAGTCGATGGTTCACAAGAGGATGGACACTGCAAGAGCTAGTGGCACCCAAATACCTCATCTTCTATGGTGAGAACTGGGTTCGCATCGGGGAAAAGAGAACCTTGAGTCAAACTCTATCATCGATCACGGGCATAGACGAAGATATCTTGATAAACATCCGTCCGATCCAGTCGGCAAGCGTCGCAAAGAGAATGTCCTGGGCAGCCTCCCGTCAGACGACGCGACCCGAGGATGTCGCTTACTCCCTGATGGGCCTGTTTAGCGTCAATATGCCCATGCTATATGGAGAAGGGGATAGAGCGTTTCTCCGACTACAAGAAGAAATCATGAAGCAATCCGACGACCAGTCAATCTTTGCCTGGACAGACCGAGATGCCTCTCCAGATGCACATCACGGTCTCCTCGCCAAATCGCCCACCAACTTTCGATTCTCCAACTCGGTGGTCCCTTACGAAGACTGGGAGCCGAGAACCCCATACTCAATGTCCAACCGAGGCCTTCGCATCGATCTTCACCTCACTAGACAAGACGGCGATATCTTCGTCGCTGCCATCGATTGTCCTTCCCCAAAGGACTACGAGAACAACAGTTTCCTAGCACTCTACCTACGGAAGGTTTCAGATGGTGACGAGCAGTATGCACGTGTTCGAGTTGGTCAGTTTGCCCAGGTCAATGAGCGAGGCAACCTCCGCTCGATATACGTCAGGCAAGATGCCCAACAGTCTCCAGTTGAGGGGGTGTTTCCAACTCACGTTCTCCAACTACGTAAAGGTCCTGATCCGACCGCATACGTTGTAACAAGAATCCTGTCCTCGCCCGGAAGTGTACTTGGCGAGTTTGAAGCCGTCACTTCATCCAGAGCATCACCACGTGCATGGCTCTCGCGGAAATGGACCACCACATACCGACTCAACAAGGCAGCTGGCCAAGCATCCGTGGGAATAGTTTTCAGACGTGACGACAAGGAGCGACTGCTGGTAATGCTCGGTTCAGCCCCAGGACTAAAGGTTGCGTTTCACGCTGTAGAGCTGCCCATGTCCGTCACCGCAGAGGGCGAGGAGAAAGGGATCACACCGGCATTTGAACAGATGCAGCCTTTATTTCGGCCCAACCTCTGTGGAGAGCATATCTTGCTCGACTATCACAGAATCCGAGTCGATGCACAACCAATGGTACACAAATCGTCCAAATACTACTTGATCGATATCGAGATAGAGGTGGTCAGAGAGTCGTCGCGGTTCCTGGAGGCTTGGGAGACCATCAAACGCGCAGAAAGAGCCATGCAGGCGGAAATACAAGCAAAGAACATGGATCGGCGGGAGGGGAAGCATGCAGATAAGAAGGGGTGGCGCAGGTTACTATCTCGGTAAGCCGTAACCGGCCTCTTGTGAGCTTGTATGCACAAGGCTGCTTCTTCACAAGCTTCTATGGGATTAAGATGCCAGAGTTTAGTCTCACTACTGACAAGGAACTCAACTCCGGCTGTAAGCATCTAGTATTTATTTCATGCCATACAGGGCCTCACACTGTCCACTAGCATGCCTCAGACCCCCATTTAGGTATATGATAGAGCCTGCCATCGTGGCACGGAGTAGCCCACATCAAATCTCAAGGTTGTTCTGAGTTTCACCAGTCTGATTGAACCGGTCGATTGTCCTGCAGGCAAGCAAAGTGGCTCCTTGATTCATACCCTGTCCAACATGACTGATATGCAAGTTGGCCTGCCCCCTAGATATTTGTTGCACCTCACGAAGCAGCTCGCGGATCCATTCCCAGGACTCGGTGTGTTCCAGGTAGGTCCCATCTTCATGCTTCCAACCGTTCAGTACACAGTCCTCAAGACCTCCTGCCATCATGTCTGCGAGGTATGTAGAGGTTGTTCTGATGTGGATGTTCGAGAACCAATAGCCGATGGCGAGAAGATTGCGAATACTGATTAGGGCATGTTTCAAGGCCTGGATCTCGGCAAAGGAGGCAGATTGTGGTAATGAGTCTGGTATGACGCCAGAGGAGTTGTTGAACGAATCTCGACCGTAATAGACAGCCCATCCTGCCCGCCAATATCCGTTGCGATTGCGACGGGAGCCGCCGATAGTGAGGAAAACTGATCTCATGTCGGGTTGCTCGTCGCCTGTTATAGGATTTGTGATCATCAGGTGCGAAGTTCCTGTTTCCTCCTAGTACTTGATGTCGTCGCTGCCCATCACCATCTTGTCCGGCGAAGCTTTCCGTGTCTGATTGCGTCGTCGATTTCTTGGGTCGTACTTGATAGAAATGGATGCCTGGGATGCTTTGATATGGGATGGTGATGCCAACCGGAGAGGTCGACGACCGAGCTGTGTAGGGAAGTTGAAGGAAGGAGTCTTGTTCACCAGGTGCTACATCACGTGGCACCCTGTTCTTTAACACACAGTGATAAAAGAAATGCCGGGGGAAAGGTGTCATCTTATACATAAAACGTACGTTTCCATCTGATTCTTTGTGGCTATTGCCATAGAAGTCAAAATAATTAGGTTACGGTGTTTTATGGTATTAGGTTTTAATACCGTCATGTATTAATGACTATTGCAGCTGCTGGTCTCTCACGGACGCGTCAATGCACATAATAATAATAAAAAAGAAACCTTAACCTCCGCCTCTGTTTCTTGCATCGTATCCCTTTCATTACCTTCAGTCAAAGTCTTGTCCCATTTTCCCGCGAATTTTTCATATTTTGCCTTGAGTTTGCCTCAGGCCACTCGATGCTTCATAGGTCTCTTAACCTATCCGTGTGAGATGGGGTTCAGGCCAGCAATTCGCACTATATCATAAAGCTAGCAAGTTAAGGATAATATATTATTTAAGGATAATATCTATTAAATATATATGTCTCTTATAATAATAATATAGCTTTATAAAGGCCGTATTATTATACTATTATATCATTATAATTATGATCTAATATTATATAATATTACGTTGATTTTTTATCATAAAGTTAGGATATTACTCTAAGAGTATGAAGCAAGCTATGTGTTATACTATCCTGGATACCCCTTCACCCGGGTAGGAATCCAACCCCAGGGAGACTTGTTACTGAGCGACAACAGGGCTCACCATCGTTTTTACCATGTCTCGTCGTCCCCAGCTTCTAATGAGCGTCTTGGTACGCAAATGTCGACAGTCTTGGGTCAGAAAAACTTGTAGTGCCATGAAGTAGGACATCCGTAGGAGCAGGATAGTTATGATTGTAGACTTGTATTGTTTCTATCTTTGAAGACTCATACGAGTAGTCGAAATACAAGAATGCTATATAAAGCTAGCTCATATCGACAGTTTAGTCCCTTCAAGGCGAAACCCAATGTAAGTCGTTGTCTTGGGACAGATATCGTGTAAGGCCAAGAAAGGGAGCCAAGATGGTCGCCATTTACTGGTTTGGCCAGCAACCCCGCCAAGAGCCTGTAACCTGCTCGATGGCATTGTTAACCTGCCAGGCGAGTCTAAGATGACACGTCAGTGAATGATATCCTGTTTTATACAATTGGTCTGCACTTACCCAGCGGTAGTGCTCAGGTCAGCCTGCCACCAGCCATCATCGCGCTTCCAGCACTGCCAGTTATGAACGGTGAGGCCTTTTCCACGAATGGCGGCCAGAAAACACTGGCCGTATCGATCCTCGCAGTAGCCCTGGAACTTGAAGGAAAGGCGCTTCAGGCCGCCATCGCCCCAAGAGCCGTTGCACTCCCAGCCGTCAGCCATGGCGGCAGGGGCAGAGGCAGCCACGAGAGCCGTAATGGTTGCGAGGGAGAACTTCATGTTGAAGAAGAGGTAAAAGATGTCTGTAAGGTGGTTGGTTGATTAATTGTTTCTGCTGTGATTGTAGTTGCTGTTGATGGAAAAAGATCGTGTCTTCGGTCTTCCCTTTTATAATTCGCATCTTTGTGTGCCCAGCTCCTTCGTAGCCTCATTTGTTTCACTCGGCTTATAGAAATTTCTGTAATGGGTAGAATAATGCGCTTGAAACTATGCATTCCTAAAAATGACCTATCTTTCATGCAGATCAGAATGCTGACTGCAAGGGGTCGAGTCAGATCTGGATGATCACTGCGAGGGAGTTCCTTCTAGCCCACACTCACCCCCTATATCATTTCAAATATTCCACCATTGGCCTACCTCTCCTTCATCTGTTGTCCTACACAGACCCTAATTTCCCGCTTCCCAGTGCTCAGCTCAGCCAAGAGAGCCGATCATTCGGCCCAGCATCGCCATACTCGTCTCGGATGCGTCTTTTCCCGGTAATTCGCGAAACCACTCACTTGACGAGCATGCGCCGCAGTGATATTTTTCTACCAATATCTCGTCAGTGGCGCCCTCCTCCCAGGGCTATCCACCGATCGCCCGAGCTGAGAAATCCTGTCATCCGTCGTAAGCTGGGATGGGGGCGGGCCAGTGTCGCGTGTTCAATGAGATCGACATCTTGGGGTAGTTTCAACTGCCGCAATCCTTGTCAGCGGGACGTGCCGAGATCTTATATACCCAGTTGGAGCATTCCGACTGGGCGCCACCTGCACGACCTTCCTATGCTGTCAGCATCCAAGTCAGCTTAAGCCCTGCTCTCCACACCACGGTAAACCTGCTACATATCATTCTCATGCAGCTCCAAGCGGGAAATGAGCCCAAGAAAGACTTAGTTCAAAGAATGAAGGCTCAGGATATGGCGAAAGGGGCAGGTGCGACTTTTCTCGGTAACCTTTTACTGACGATCTCGGACCTCAAGCCTCTCATGCACCTTTATGATGGACAACAATGCGGAGGAAAGACCCTCCGCTTACTGTAAGTGCACTCCACAGGATGTAGTGAGACAGTCATCTAGAGTCCTCCGGGCTTCACAAAGTCTTGCAGAAGGATTCAGGGAGCACTCGGGCTTACTATGCGGTAGCTTATTGAGGCTTAGAGCCAGCCCCCAAGAGCCCAAGTCTTCTCGTCTGCGCTATGTGTGGCAAAAGCGTATGGACTTTGGCAGCGTCGAGTGATTCGACCATAATGAAGGAGGGTTAGGAACTGCCTGGAAGCGGGCCCCGATGAAGCTTGCCAAGGCAAACAAGCATAATGCAGCCTTACTGCCTTCTCTCAAGTGACTAATCTGGCGAAGTGCCCCTCAGAGCTAATCTATGGAGGCTTATTGTTTCTAGGGCTCGCACGTAATTCTCATTCCTGATGGCTGGTGAGGGGTTTGATAGAACAAGCGTTAAGTGGGCAAGACAATTGAGAGGACTGGAAGACCTGAAATGTGAACTATACGGGTCTGCAATTTTTCTTAAGAATCTCCATTTTATTTCGAAAGTAGATGTACAACTCTCAAGGCCTGCCGAGCAGTATACAGCACATAGAAAGTCTATTGCGCTCGAAACTTCAATATGGTTATAGGGTAAGCCGGGGCGATCGAGAATTGCTGCAGTCATCTCCTCAGACATTAACCGGTCGTGCTAGGGGCTTATGTCAACAGAAAACCTGGGCATCGATTCATGAGCGGTGAGGAGTTTGTTCAAAATGTGACACATGGTAGTGAGTGTAACCAAGGTATGCTGATAGTTAGCGCAAGCCGATAGAAATTCGACTACTATTCGTCGCCTTGGGGCAATCCGAGAGTACGGCCTCACTTGACTTTCCTCCAATGCACTAATTTTATTGGCTCTTGTTAGGCGAGGTCTATGAATCATTACCCGTACAGACCTGTGCGACTGTGGCAGCCAGGGTTGTTCAACACATCTCAGTTAAGCGAACCGAGTTACGCTCAATATTAGGGAACGAGCTCATGTTTGAAGGATTTAAACACACCTGACATATGAACAAGACTCCACGTTGTTTATTCTTCAGCTCAATACTAGCAACGCACCTCCAAAGCCCTGTTCTCTGCCTGCGCCGCCACCGCCAATCGCTAGAGCTTCGTGTCCCAACCGGAATGCCCCTTACCTCATTTGGAGGATCGACACACTAGCTCTGACGTCAATGGTACCCGAAGCGAACACGGCTTATCTTGGCTGACCCTGATTTGGGACGAATCTGCGGGCAGCTGAAAGCTGATGTCTCAGCCTTGACCCAATAATGACCGCAGACATGTCTTCAAGGTAGGTACATGGCGTAGTGATACTTGGATCCGATGATGTATGATGTCTGTGGACGGGATCTTGGTAGCGAGCTCGCGGCCTCTTAATTAGAGCTGTCCCAGGTTTGCTGATACTAAGTTCAAAACTTAACTCATTATTCTCTTTTCATTCATCAAACCGCGAAAATGGTGATTCTCGTTACTGGTGTAAGCAAGTTAACTATCTCCCTAGGATACGGTGTACTAACGCCGGTGAAAGGGAGCCGGCTTCCTCGGCTGCAACTTGGTGCAACTTCTTCTCGACCACAATCACGAAGTAGTAGTCATTGATTCATTATGGACGGGCTCGCGCAGCAACTTTGATGGCCTAAAGAGGGGAACAAGAAGTTACGATACATCCAGTGCGCGAATCCATCCCCACCACCTCCTACACTCTAACATGCCCAGGTCGGATGTGAGAGACCCTTTGCCCTCCATACCCGGAGTCGACCAGATTTACCATCTTGCATGCCCCGCGAGCCCGGTACACTTTGAGACGCGCCCAATCGATATCCTACAGACCTGCTTCAATGGAGCGACGAATGTCTTGGACTATGCAGTCAAGCACAGCGCTCGGATACTACTGACCAGCACCTCAGGTACCGCCTTACCAACTGCACAACTTCTACCGTTTACTAACACCACGTATCAGAGGTTTACGGTGATTCTCAGATCCCATGTCAATCAGAAGAATACCGAGGGAACGTCAATTGTTTTGGCCCCCGTGCCTGCTACGACGAGGGCAAGAGAGTCATGGAAGCCCTAGCATATGGGTACCATCTTGAACATGGACTCGAGGTTCGGATCGCCCGGATTTTCAACGCGTACGGGCCATTTATGAGCGAGGGTGACGGCCGTGCAGTCCCCAACTTTATCATGGCAGCATTGAAGGGAGAGCCCATGACCATCTTTGGAGACGGACATTCTACCCGATGCTTCCAATATGCCAAAGATTGCGTGGAAGGATTGGAAGCCCTCATGAACAGTGACTACTCCAGTCCCGTTAACATCGGAAGCGACTGCGAGATCGAAATCAGCGAGATTGCAGAGACGATCGCCCAAGTCGTTGCTTCAAAACTGGGACACCGGAATCCCGTGCCGATCAACCTGCTCCCAGCAAGGGAGGATGATCCAATCAACAGAAAACCAGACACGACGCTTGCGGAGACTGTTCTTGGTTGGAGACCCAAAGTTTCGTTACAGGAGGGCATTTCGACAACGGTGGACTGGTTTCTTGAGAGGGAGGGCGAATTGGTGAGCAGACTCTAGAAAGGGGAGAAGAGAAGATATAGATAGCGGATCTTATGAAGCGAACAAGCGAGTGTAATAATTCATCAGCCATCCTGATAACGGCGCCCGTCATGGTCTAAAGGTGCGATGTGGCAGCCGTGCTTTCAACGACCTCGGCCATCACTTCAGTAGCCATCAAAACTTCCTCATCCTGGCCTGTCCACCCAACTACTTGGAAACTGCACGGAGCACCATGCGCAGCTTCAGGATCATCTTGAGAAACATTTTGGTCAGATGTGTGCGTATCGGAAAGAACGGGAAAACTTACAACCCTCCATTGTCTGCGAGTCAATGGCCTTGTCTGCCTTCAAGAAAGGGATAACGGAGGCGGGACACTAGATAGTTGAATCAACAGTTAGTAAAGGTCTCTTGAAAGCTTCCCCTTGATCACTCACATCAAGAAGGTTCCAAATCATTGTATACCAAGGCACGCCATATTTCCCATGGGGCACAGCTGTTCCGCGACTTCCAGGGCACAGCAACACATCAATCCCATTCTCCATCCAGACTTTGTGCCAGGCTTGACGGTATTCCTCACGGTCACGGTTGAAATCCCATAGGTCATCCAATGTGTACTCGCGTGGCTCAAGACCCGAGGCAGCATTGATGTCGAGCAATGCTTGGATTGGCTGCTCATCTCCGTCTGCGAGAATTTGCATTATCTGGTTTTTGTTGTCCAGCTTTGTTGAATTCGCAAAGATTAGGGCAGCCTGCGCGAGCGGCAACGGGGCTGATATGGGCTTGACTTGGTGGCCTGCTGCTTTCATAGCCAGGGCCGCTGCATCCAAGGCCCGAGCAACGGGTGGAAAGATGGGGAGATCGGAATCGCCAGTCCAGTAGCCGATTATCAGCTGCTTCTTTCTTGGAACGTCTCTCCAGGGATTACAAAGAGCTGTCGAGTCACGAGTCCAGGGTTCCCTCTGGATGATCGTCTTGCAAAAGAGGGTCAGGTCTCGAGCGCTTTGAGCGTGCGGTCCCAGGCTGGGAGCGACTCCTGGCCAGCCTTTGGGGATCAGAGCCTGTTGGCCGCTCCAAGGAATACGGTTGGCCATCGGCTTGAACCCGAAAGCGCCGCAACACAGAGACGGGGCTCGAATGGAGCCTCCAATGTCGCTGCCCACGCCGAGTAGAGATCCTCGGAAGCCAACCAGCGCGCCCTCTCCTGAGCTGCTTCCACTTGGAGTGAGGCTCAACTTGTGCGGGTTCAAGGTGTAACCAAAGACGTTATTCATGCCTTCGCACACCTGGTGCATGTCAGTCACACTCACACGTCAGAGAAGGCAAGGCCAGAACGTACAAAGAGGGTTTGGGGCACGTTGGTTTTGCAGTACAGCACTGCGCCAGCCTCCAAGAGCATATCCACTATGACCGAGTTCGTATCAGCCTTTGGCTTGGTCAGATATGACACGAATCCGAGAGTGGCCGCTTCGTCCTTGACCATCAACATGTCCTAAGATACGACAATGTTAGTATGCTATATGGACCATCAGGTGCCGCTCTGAGGACAAAGCAACGCCAACCATCTACTGACCTTGAGACTGATTGGCATCCCGTGAAACGGCCCCATAGCCTTCCCCTCTCTGGCTAGGAAGTCATCACACTCCTTTGCCCGCACCAAAGCCTTTTCAAAGAAAATCTCTGTCAAGCAATTTGTCTATGGCAGCATCAGCACTCCTGCGCAATACCTAAGCATCACACGGGATATGCAGACCAGTTGCTGTGCGGCAGCAGCGCGCTTGCAAAAGGCAGTTGTAACTTCGACCGACGAGATGGCCCCGGTGGCCATCATCTCGATAAGTGTAGACGTATCGTACTTTTCCGTAATCTCGCGCTCTCTCTGGGAAAGGAGATTTGTGTTATCGAGGAGATCAAAGGCGCTGGCATCCGACGTGTGGTGGACTTGGTTGGTTATTTTGTCTGGGAGGCGCCATTCAGGACGAATCTGAGCATAAAGATGGGCTCGTTTCGCCTCGATGAGTGCTTTCCAATCCGTAGAAGGCATGTTGACGAAGGTCTTTGGAACAAATTCAGGTATGAAGGCAGATGAGTCTAGATGAGGAATTCTTGGGGAGCTACTTGATAGAGAAGTCCACGACAAAGGTCCCTCGGCCGTCATTTATAGATGTTGAGCAATGCCTCACGGGATGAAGCAGATTCTCAGACCCCCATCAGTCCCCCCTTCGAAGCCGAGGAAGGATAAACCCAGCCGAGGCAGAACCAAGCCAAAACTAGCGATCACAATCAGTGATCGGACTTCATTGATTTGTAAAGGATCAAACCCGTGCCCAGAGCGAGTTGAGTTGGAGGTTGGGGATAAGCCAGAATGCCCAATTAGGTAATTTCTGGAGAAGTGATGGTTGTGTCATGCACTCCACGAAAGAGATAAACGTCGAGCTAGTTGACCCCTGTCAACACCCTCTTGTTGGCGCCGGGGACATTGAGAGTCCGATGGTGGGATGGCCGATGAGGGGCATCACAGGAGTACCGTCGGATGTGTTGAGTACATCATGTCCGCTATGACAAGTCTTGAAGGATGACGACTGTCTGTATCAGTGAGCAGCAGAGAACACCCTCCTCCATGACCCTCGTTAGGATCAGTACCCATGGCCCCAACAGACGCTATTTCAAGGCTGATCCTTGCGGTACGTGAATGTCAAGTACGGCCATCTTGACTGATCCCCGTTTCTTGCTGGAAAATTCGAGTTCCCTTCTAGTGCATATGGGTTTTAGACAGACACCTATTGCTTTTCTTCGTTTATAGGTCAATAAATACTTGTTTGTTCGTGGAGGTGAAGCCAGGGTTTTCTTTTCAGCGGTTCTCGCCGCTAACCCCTAGTTGTGACGGGGCCAACGGCCGGCGTCCGGAGGCCCCGAACCCCGACCCGCGGAGGTCCCGGGGGAGATGTTAAGCCTGCTTGAAGTGATTGAGGGCTGCCCATCTGCTATTTTTAGTAGTCAAAACTACGAGGGGACCAATCTCGGTCCGTGACTGACCTTGCGATCTCCGCTGGCCTGAAGGGCTTGAGTCGGTAATATCTTGCTGTATAAGAAGTGAAGTCCCTCAAAATGGTTTCCTACTTTGTCTTTCCAGTCTAATAGCCTTCCACTTGACCTTTCCTTTCCGTTATCCGCATTGAAAAGTACCCTCAGCACTGGCATTATGCCCACTCTAGCCATCGCTGGTGGTACCTCCTCCGGCCTCGGTCGAGCCATTGTCACTGCTCTCCTATCCTCTCAACGCCACTCATTGTGGAACGCAGTCATACTCTCTCGATCCGAAAAAGTTCCTCTCTGGCTCCGCGCCATCGACAAACACGGCGCACGTACCCAGGTCCGCGCCGTCGATTACCTCTCCGTCGAATCTTTGGCCGAAGCCTTGAAAGGTGTTCATACAGTTGGCTCGGTCACTTCGGCGATCGATGGAACCCAGGCACAAATACAAAAGAATCTCTTGCATGCTGCCGTTCGACAGGGCTGCAAACGGTTTGCACCAGCACAGTGGGGTTTTGGTCCGAAGGGGAGGAAAACATTCAGACCACCAAACCGTTTTTCGAGGGTGTTTGGGACGAATGCTCGAAGTTTAAGAACGAGATTGAGTGTGCAAAGTTCAACCCAGGATCTTACACAAACTATATCGGCCATGGAATCTACCCAAACCCTTTAAAAGTAGCCGATGACACAGCTCTGCAGCTGATGTCGGCGGGAAATGGGTACATGGCTGGCGAGGACGAGGCGTGTCAGGGTTTGCTGAGACAAGGCGACTTGGCAGATGGCTCAGGCGCGTTCCTTCTCGGACTTCGCAACGGCATCGCAGAGCTTCCTGTCAAAGATGACGGCTCCTGGCCCAGGGTCACCATGACAACCATGAGGGACGTGGGCAGATTCTTTGTGGCATCTCTCGAGTTGCCAAAGTGGGAGGAATCCATGAGCATGGCTGGTGAGACCCTCACCATGGGCGAACTTCTCGCACACGCAGAAGCCGTTACCGGAAAGAAGTTCCTAGTGAACCGACTCACGCGGGCTTATCTCGAGAAGAGGTTATCAGAAATTGCGCCGGACGACTACATGGCGCAGATGTGGACAGAGTTTAAACTCGCGTATACACGGGATCTCGACGACGAGATGGTCTTGAAGCCTGTGGTCAATGAGCTTTGTCCTCAAGTACAACCCATAGGAGTCCGCAAGTACATGGAAATGTACTGGGTTGGAGTGTAGAACTGGCAGACACGCAAGGATTATCCGTGACACTTTATAGAGTGCTCTTAGCCTCATCATGTTAACAGATTACTCGCGAGTTTACAGACACCCGGTTAACTCAAGGATATATTATAAGCCTCTATTACTATATATACCCCTCTCTTCACCCTATCCTATGACTCCTGTAAGCATTGAAGAACGACATAACTAGTCTTCTTTCTCTTCGCCTTTCCTTTTGCGTGCGTCTCGCGTAAGACTGGCTCGCTCGCAGCTCTTCCCAGTCTATGTGTAGCGCTCTCGTGCACAGCTCCAATGTGTTTTCAATCGTAGTCAAGGGTGCGGCCTGTAGCGCTCTTTGAAAAGCCAAGAGCCTGTTCTGCAGAGCCATCATGGTCGCTTCTGCACTCAAGATTCTCTCCCTGGCCTGTCTCGCGTCACCGTAGAAATAAGCCGGCCCCGTCGCGCTTCTGTCAGAGAGGACTGGCGAGAGCTGGCTAAAGATGCGTTCCCAAGTGTTTACTGTCACTAGTTCCTCCCCAGGATATTTATCTTCCTGTTCATGATATCTATCTCGGATGCTTGCGCCATCAATCGAAATGACTACATTGTCAAGCGTCCCTAGTAGCATACCGAGGCTGTGCTCGGTCGTCCTCAATATCATGAGGGCCTTGTCCAGGGTTTCATAAATCGAGTCTGCCATTGGGAGCAACACCTGACGAACCCCTTTGTCCATTATCCGGCTGCTTGTTGTCGTATGAGCCCCTATGAGTCGGTAGTAGAAAGGGGGCTGAGGGGGTATCATTCCCTCTAGCTGAAACACGGCTGCCTCAATTGTTTGCTCAACCTCAGCCATTAAGCGATTGATGACCACATACACCTCGATGACTCCATCGACTGCGTCGGCTGAGTAGTCCCAGTACTTTCCTACAAGTGAGGGGTGGTCTAGGGGATTAATCAACCTCCCGACAGCATGCTCCATCAGTTGCAATTCGTAAGGCAAATTGTGGTTTTCGGTAAAACCGACTTGTACTTCGGCAAGGCTTGGGCCAATCCGAAGTTCCTTCAACATCTCGTCTAGAGGAGCCGGAAGAGGTGATGCCGGGGGAGCTTCACCAGGCGTAGAGTTGCCACGGAGACACCATGCAATCCACACAAGAATGAAGCCGAGCAACCACCACCAGAAAGTGGGTGTCCAGTTCGACCGAATCGACTCAAACAAGCGACTCATCGGCGTTGGGGCTGTGGGCTTGGGGTGCTCCGGCTGCCCAACGCCAGGATCGGGTTGACTTTCTGCTTCCTCCTGGGCTTGATGTCGCTCCCAGGCGCGCTGTTGTTCGTCTTGTTGGCGCTTCTCGTCTTGGCGACGTTGCTCATCTCTCTGGCGTTCTTCTTCTCGTTGACGTCGTGCTTCTTCCTCTCTCTGCTGTTGTTCCTCTCGCTGTTGTTCTTCTTCTTGCCAACGTTGATACTCCTGTTGTCGGCGTTGCCTGTCATATTGCTGCTGTCGGTTCCGCTGCTGTTGCTCAGCTTCTCTGGCTTCACGGGCCGCTGTTTCCCTGTTGTGCCCGGCCCTCCCCTCGTCGTACTGTTTGCGTTTTATATCATCAGATAGAACGTCAAAGGCATGTTGAATCTGAGAGAGCTGTTAGGCCCGTAACCCATGGGCTGAGAAATGACATACCTTCTAGAACCTTGTAGTGGCATTCTCGTCACCTGGGTTCTTGTCGGGGTGATGCTTCCGTGCCAGGCGTTTGTAATTTGCTTTGAGTTTCTGTTTGATAGTCACCTCATCTGCCGAGTCGTCTATTTCCAGAATACGATAGTAGTCAGCGTCCTCGTCCATTTCTGCTCAAGGGGAGAAGTTGATAGGAAATTTTACTCGTGTCTAAACGTCAGCTGAGTCATTTTTGACCAGTTTTTTGCATACCTTCTTTCTATTGGAGAGATATCGTGCATCAGAAAGGTGGCGTTTGAAGTATGCCTACCCCTGTCCCTCAGCGCTCAGTTTTCTCCGCCACTATAACCTCACACCATGCTTCTTAGGCATTGCCAATTCACTGATTACCGACTTTATAATAATTCTAAAGGACCTTATAGGTAGCTAAATGACTTATTACAGTTAAATGTTTGCCTCATGGCCTCTATAAAAGCGGCGATGTGTGTGTTAACAGTCTTATTGTATAATAATAACTACTCCGTACCTAAACGGGGAATGGGGGGCCTGAGACAGTGTGACACACGGGTTACTTAAGACTGTTTTAAAGAGTACGTTTGCTACACAAACAGATAATCCTTGCTTCACCTCTTATAATCGATATGACTCCTGACTCGACTCATGGCACAGGTGCCCAATAGTTGATAGTTTAGCTGAGAACATTGCTGTAGGAATAATAGCTAGGCTGCCCTTAAACAATACAACTTTTTGCTGTAGCCACGTTTCAGATCTCGGCTGTTCGTCACTCCCCTCCAAGTGCTTTCCACGTTCTCATGCCCAACTAAATCTGCGCAAAGTCCAAAAGCACGGCGTCTTCATCTTGGTCCATATCCTCTTCTGTAGCGGTCTCGGTGTCTGTCGCGCGCACCCTCATCGCCATTGATACCTTTACCAAGTGACGCGCTATCTTAACGGCCGCTTCCATTGATGAAAGGTAGGTGACATCCAGAGTAAAGCCGTCGGTATGCCCCTCGAAACCAAACACCTTGGAATGTTTCCGGAAGTTTCGAACAAGCTCTACATCCACGAGCTTTCCGTGACTTGCGCGGTCATCGGAGACCAGCCGCTTCAGGTTCACCTCTTCATCGCATGTAAGGGTGATTGGGATGAACTGGCAGTGCCGTTCCTCGGCGCAGGTCATGTATTCCAAGCTGGTATTAATACCAAGATCGATGTCGGTTTGGAAGTCGGTAAAAATATACGCACTAGAGTACGTTGCCTCATTCTTGATGAGCGGCTTGAAGATGGCACGACGGATCTTGCGGCGAAGTTTCTGATAGCCTGATTGATCACGGTCAAGGACCGCATCTGCTGGGTTGATGAGGAGATGGTTGTGAACAAGCTTGACAGTCCCGGGTTGAAAGAGTGAGACCAGGTGTTTGGCGATTGTAAGCTTGCCTGTTCCAGGGAAGGCATTGATGTAGATGATAGGAGCAGGTGGCCACACGTTGCGTGGAGGTTCCATTTTGTGTCGCTGTGATGAAACTTGGTGAAGCTTGGTGATGGAAGTTTTTGATGATGAAGGTGAGTGCGAAGAGGCAACAGAGGAAGAAACACTGCTATATTAATACAAGAACAGAAAAATCTTGAACATACTTTTCAAGTCAAGGTTCATGTATCCTGCATTGTGGAAGCTTATATCCCTTTCCAAAACCTTGACTCCAAACGCTCAACATATTTTCGGTCAAATAAGCGCAGCACATGACTACTAATCCAGTTCTTAGAGACTCGAGCACCTCTTCAATGCATGTCCAAGTGGTTCAAATACGGTGATTAAGTTAATTACAGTTAAGTCGGTTTGTGTTTTTTGTGCTTACATAGTCACTCTCAAAGCTCCACCAAGATACCCCCTTCCGTTACTTTGACAGTGGAATAACATATATGCAGAGGAATAGCTGCATATTCCCTCGAACAAGGATCTTTAACGAGGTTGCAATTCTATCGAGGTGGAGATTGCCGGGGTGCAAGTGACATCCCATGACTCCGCATTTGCGGCAATAGCTGAAGATATAGAGATAACGCCACTCCCTTGACTCTTGATCTTCATCTCCTCTAGTAGAATCTACTCCAACATATACTTCGCCATGGCATCCCCCTCTACTGACAACACCAACCCTGCTGAGGCTCCGGCACATTTCCACCATGCTCAGCATTGGGCGAGTTTGAGGGCAGGGGTATGGTGCTCCAAACCTACACTTGTCTCGTCTGCTAATAAAAGGAAAGGACACCTCAGAAGAGGATTCAGCAGTAGAAGATGATGCTGCCAGTTCGTCCGACTCAATCTCGTCTAGTATTCTTCACTACCGAACCATCCATGGAAGAACCTACCATTCCGAGAGGGGGAATGCCCAGTATTGGTACAGAAGCTCCTAGCCTCGCCTTGACTCCGCTAGTTAATGCCCGCTAGGACGCCCAATGACGAGCATCACAATGAATCTATGGATATCAAGTGAGTCCAAGTTTGGCTGCAGCTAATCAAGCTGACATGTTCAGTCATCACCTTCTTTCACTATCACTGAACGGCAACCTTCACCTTGCGGATATCAAAGTGCGTTTAGCCCTGCAATGCTCGCCGTTGCTGACAAGTCCTTAGAAAGTTGTCGATATTGGAACTGGAACTGGTAAGGCATCTCCCCAAACTTCAACGATGGCCTAAATTGATAATATCGCAGGCATATGGGCCATGTAATCCACCCCCCGCCTCTTTTAGGAATTGACTGACCAGGCCAGTGATTTCGCCGATCAGTATCCTAACGCCGAGGTAATTGGAACCGACATCTCTCCGATCCAGCCCACTTGGGTTCCTGCAAACCTGAAATTGTGAGCATCAGCTTCTAAGTTCGCCAGTTCAAACTGACAGAACCAGTGAAATCGAGGACTGCACCCAAGAATGGACATTTGACCCAGAATCTTTTGACTATGTACACATGCGTTATCTCTATGGGAGCATCAGTGACTGGTCTGCTCTGTTTAAGGAAGCGTTTAGAGTTTGCAAGCCTGGTGGTTGGGTTGAGAGTTATGAAGCCTCGCCTCGTATGGAGAGTGATGATGGAACTGTCACCGAGACGTGCGCTATTAATGAATGGGGGAAATTCTTTATCGAAGGTGGCAAGAAGTTGAACCGCACGTTTGAAATCCTGGATAAGGACCTCCAGAAAAAGAGCATGGAGGATGCCGGCTTTGTTGACGTTCAGGTCTGGGACTTCAAGGTAAGCTTTACCACAGGCCAGTAGCCTTCTATCACATCGGGATTGAACGCTTACTTGATGCAGGCACCCATCGGCGGCTGGGCCGAGGACACTCACCTCAAGGAGATTGGCCAGTTTTCTCAGGCTGCTCTCGAGCAAGACTACGAGGGTTACGTGCTTTTCATGGCCAACATGGTTCTGGGTTGGTCCAAAGAGGAGGTCTCGACATATTGCGCCCAGCTACGCCGCGAGATCCGCTCGGGCAAGTTTCATCCTTTTTACCGCCAGCGCGTTGCGTATGGACGAAAGCCTGAGTAACTTTACATCACCTTGCATCTATAAAATAAAGAGGTGTCTGAAAACCATTAACCTAAGCTAAAAACATGACATTGACATCGTTACTCGTAATATACGAAACCTTCTGGCACCAAACAACTCAGCTCTCAGGGCTAGACTTCCCTATCTTCTTACAGTTCTCCTTGGCCTTTTCCAAATACCCATCAACCGTCAAAACATCCAACGCCACTCCAGCCAAACTCTTGCCCACCACAAGAGACTCGTTGAAGGCGCGCCTGGTCCCAGCCACAATCTCAAACTCGGGAGTATGAGGCCCGGTTGCCGGCGAAGTACCATTGTCATAGTGAATCCCAAAGCCGGCGCTGATTGAAGGAAACTCGTGGCTAATGTTGCCCTGGTCGGTACTGGCTGAGCCCCGGACAGCCTCTGCCTTTTCCTCCTCCATAGGCTTGCCGCCGAGCTTGGCAAACCAGGTCGAGTATGAGCGAGCAAGGATGTCGTTTGTTCTCATTTCGGTGTAGCCGTAGGGGAGCTTGGTGAAGTTGAGCTTTGTGCCGGTGGCCACGGCGGCACCCTTGAAACATTGGTGCACACGCTCAGTCAGGTCTGATAGGGCGTCGACGTTATTGGCTCGAAGCGCCCACATTCCGCTCGACTTGGCCGAGATGACGTTGTAGCGGCTCCCGCCGGACTTGATGTATCCCTGGATGATCTCGTCCCTTCGCGTCTGCTGATGTAGCATGGCTAGGCCGTCGTATGCAAGGACGATGGCATCTTGGGCGTTGATACCTTCCCAGGGGGAAGCGGCGGCGTGAGCTTCCTTGCCAGTGTACTCGATCTCAAACCTGGTGATGGCGGTGGTTGTCATCCAAGCAGTGTCACCTCCGTTGCCGGGGTGGGAGATGAGGCTGATATCAACCTTGTAGTCATCATAGGCACCTGCATCCAGTAACCTGATCTTACCACCACCGCCTAGTGATGGAGTGCCAGTTTCTCAATGCTGTATCGTCTCGGATTACAGTGTTTGCTTACCTTCCTCGGCGGGTGTGCCAAAGAGAACGACATTGCCGCCCAGCTTCTCCTTTCGCATGATTTCAGCTGTTGCGAGAGCGCCAGATACGGAGGCCATGGAGATGAGGTTGTGGCCACAAGCATGTCCAAGATCAACAAGAGCATCTATCGTCGACTGTGAGCTACCCAAGCGTGTCCGACCAGACAAGACCAGTCTGCTTACCGTATTCGGCATTGAAGGAAACAACCGGTCCATCACCATCGCCTTCATACTCTGCGACAAAGGCAGTGCTGATGTTGTAAGCTGAGCGCGTAACTTTCCAGCCATCCTGGTCGGCCATAAAATCAGTCAGGACCTTGTGAGCCTTGACCTCCTCGTACTGAAGTTCAGGGTTGTCGTGGATCTCCTTGTTGATAGGCCAAAGCTCCGGATTAATGGAGTCGACGTACTTGGACACGTCTTTCAAGTAGGTGGCAGAGGAGCCGTCGTCAGCACGGGGCCCAATGGCAGCAGCCATAGCAGACTGGCAAACAGCCAGAGCAAGGAGTGCCCCCTTGTAGAACGCTATGGTAGAAGTGGTTCTATCCTAGGGCCGGGGATAACTTGAAAGTTGGTGGACTCTACGTGTGACCTACCTAATAACCAGCTGCATGCGAGTACCTTTCCTTTATACTTGATGCCCGGAGCAAGATTGACCAAGTCCTCTCTAGGCAGGGAGAACAAGGTTGGACCATTGCCGAGTGTTATTGCCGAGTGTCATTGCCGCCTTGTACGAGCTATTCGTATCTTTGCTCCATTAGGAAGGCCCTTGTTTATCATGCTCCGCAGTCACGAGAGAACACATGCTAATATAGTCTGAGCTGCGAACGGGCGGGGGTAGTGATTTTTTAAGAATAAGAATACAAAATAAGGTATGTATAAGACTGGCATCCGACATGTGCCCAAATGTAACATATGAAAACAGTGCTTGGTGTAAACTCAGCTACAACACTGATCCCACTAATTTCATCTGTAGTTATCAGACGCGGCGACTACCCGAACATGTTGCATTGACGAAACACAAGAGATGGCGGTGTGTGATGAAGATAGGCTACCTAATGTTACACTGATGGCCCACCAGATGCTACCCCGACTTATCAACGACGCTACCTAACAAACCCCGGGTCTCAGATAGGCGAAAAATGTCGCTAATGGAATATGCCAACCAGGGATAATGGACTGCTCTCCCTTGCTTGGACTTGGGGTTACGCCGAAAAATTGTTTCACGGGGTCAAGCAAAGTCGGGTAGCACTTATCGCCATTCCTTATCTACTGCGCTTTCTTATTATAGGTACATACTAGAAATAGACATTTCTCTTATTAATAATATTTTATTTAAAAATTGGAGTTGTAGTAGAATACTTAGTCGCGCATATATACAGAGTTTCCCCTAAGAGGACCACCACCCAGTACACAAGCCTTCTGTATAGGACTCTATACTTCAGAAAGGGGTGTCCTTGACCTCGAAGACGTTGTCGGCCGTTCCAGAGATTGCATCTCCATGTCGACTGTAACGTACATCTTCCGACTTGACGAGGCATCATCCAACTGTTCCCAGTCTCTATCTGATTTCACGTTGGGGATAATGCTCTTGTGCCGCCGTCCTGTGGAGACTCCAACCTTGCTCGTCACAGTTGACTTGCCCGCTCCTGTAAATGGTGTGACATTGGACGATGAGTGTCCATGGGATGAGTCGAAGTTGACCCAGTTCTTCAAGAGTCGACGTAAAGAGGGCAGCGAGCCTGCGATGATACCCGTTCCTGACTCAAAGACAGACCATAGTGCAATGTTTCCAACATTGTCTGAGTATTCCAGGTCAGCTGAGATATTTTAGGCCAAGACAGAGAACTTACATGGATAGTCTGTAGGGTCAGCATAAAACTTGATATAAGGAAGCCTTACGATAGTGGCAATGGATGCCCTATGTTCAACATCAAGTTAGTAAATCTTCAATAGGTTGGTCCAGGAAGAACGGCCTTACAGGACACCTAATCCGAGGATAATACTGATAGAAACCTTGGTCGCCATTTTCATCTGAGCCTTATAGAGCATAAAGCCAGGCAAGATTGCGCATATCCAATCTGTAGCCACAGCCGCAGCGGATACGAGATAGCTGAGGCTTGTGATGACGATAGGAGGCGAGCATGTTCCTGCGGATTTATCCCAGTTCGCCTGGACAGGACGGCACATGGCAAAAAGGCCAATAATGACAATGAGGGTAGAAATGCATGAGGCCGTAAGCGTGACCCATGTAATAATACGGTGGGTTTTGATAACTGCGATTCGAAGGAGCGTGACGCAGATGGATGCTTTGATGAAAACCAAGGACAATAGAATGTCTGGAATAACCAAATGTGCTATTCGTTCTGCGTGTGAGCTGAGAACCGCTATCTGTCAGGAGGGCAGTTGAGGCTTACCAATTTGCTCTTTTCCACGAGGTATTCATTCAGTCGCTCATCTTTCGCACCGAGCCCGTAATAGCATCCTTTGGATACAACACCGACAACAACCATGAATAGCATCTATGCGCCCTCGATAAGTTTGTCTTCTTGAGAAAAAAAAGGAAAAAAAGCGCCGCATGAGACGTACCCACCCGACTAGCATGAGGACATCATCCGTACTGAAGACGCCATGCTTAAGTCGAATTCCACATCTCAGGGCGACGACTATTGTGGATGGAGGCGTCAGGAAGAGGGTAACGATGAGGAGGACAAGCCCAAGGCCCTGTGGGGTAATGGACATGACATCTGGGCTGGCTGCCATGGTGGATATGGCTCGATCGTTCCGTGCAAGTCGTTTTCGCTCAATGGTTCCGGTAGGTTGTGTTGCAGATTGAACAATGGGCTCCCTTTTATTCCACTCCCCCTCATCGAACAAACTCTATCCTCCCTCGGTTTTCTTCTTCATTCATGGGTCGGCAGACTGGGATCTCCCTAGCGTAAGGCACGAAGTGTCTCCCCCGCGATAAAACTTTCTTCCCCGGTCGGAGGCTATCGCTAGTTTCTTTAGCCTCCAAATAGCGGGCTTCAGCCCTGGGTATTGCAGATAATCACATCTAACTTTGGCCAACAGTTCGTCCAGAATTCGTCGTGACTGACTCGTGCACCAACTTTGGGGAAGGATTAGCAAACAACTCTCTTCAAGGCCAGAACATGCAGAAATAGGAACACAAGCTTACGGTAGCAAGGGGTCGGTAGCCCTAGGCCATATAAGGCCGCACATTAGATCAGTATGAAGGATCTGGACGAGTTTAGTTAAGTCGTCGGCTGGTCCCTCGGCGAGTATGATACGTGCCCGAAACCTTTCGGCGGCGCGTTTAAGGCTGGGTTGGCGAATGTTTCAGCCATAGCTTTCAAGAGTCTTTTTCCACCACGAGTCATTGGTTTTAACACTGAGCTTTGCCATTCACATTCAGGTGGGTCGAAGAAATCATCGCCGCTCTCCCCATACAATTTTGGTGCCAGTACCGGCGGTGTTTTTTTCGACCAACCTGCCATTGTCTCGCGTGTTTTCTTGTGCCATGTGGAAGTCGCCATGAAACCCCTATCTCGTGCGTAGGAAGCAGAGACTTAATCTGCCACTCGGAACCAAGCCGCCACGATCCGGTGGTTCAGTGATGATCGAGGCTCGGACGCTAACAATTTTCGGTACGAGACGAGATGCGAACCCTGTCGCCCACGATGTTGATCACAGAGGCCAAAGCAACAAGTGTGGCTCGCTAAGCCAGAATGGTCTGGCGACCTGACGATTGAGCCCTCTCACGTTTCGTGGCTGATTACTTGCATCGTGCGTGCCCGATCTTGGCAAGCTCTGGGCTCTCGTATGGCTTCTCAAGAATTGTCTCTTCCAAACACAGTTCCTGCCCCTCTTGTTCCAGGGGACACCACAATGGCCTGGCTCGACGCGGCCAAGTAAACTTGGCTGTTGGACTACCTTCCGTCCAACAACATCACTTGGGTCTTCAAGCAGAGCGAATGGAACTCTACTTGGTCTGTTGACTGCGAGATGACGAACCAAACGACACTCAACATCACTGCTGACTCTAAATACTCAGTTTCCGATCCAATGCGTCACTTTCCTGTACTGAGCCACGTTCGACCCCAGCATGTCGAATCGCACAGAGCATAGGCATGCCAGAGATTTTGCGGCTGGAAAATCACCACAGAGAGCGATATCGTGTGGATGAAGGATGTCTCCCTTTTCGTCTTGGCTCAGTCCAGCCCATCAACCCCCGAACGCATCTATCGAAACAAGGACGCCATGCATCAACGCTTGGCTGTGCTGCATGTTCACGACGCACAGCTTGGTGGCTGTGGTGCTTGACGTGTCAATGGAACAATCCGAAATTCCAGTTACACGAGTATTAACTGTCGTCTACAGTATCGCATGCCCGTCCCTGATGCCAACACCTACCAACGAAACAGACTCGATCGTGCGGGCCTACGCAGACTACAATCGTGCCAGCATCATGAGCCAGAGCGACTCCCGTGAGCTCGTATCACCACTCCCGCCGGAGCAGATTTGCGCTTTTACCAGGCCTACATGGTTTCGTGGTCTGTACAGAATGCAATCCCCATACAGCGAAAGCTCAGCGTTGGCCTCGCCGCCACACAGCTGCGGACATCATTCCTGGTCGTCATCATCTTGATTGCCATCTGCATTATCGCCACTCTAGTTCGTTACGCACTTTTCTACCGCCGTCACAGCGCCGACCTTGAGGCTTCCCAGGTTCCTGACGCCAAGCTTGGCTGGATGCTTCATGCGAAGCATGTCGGCGAGATTGGCTTGGCCTTTCCCGACCATGACCTCTTCGAAACGGCAGCTTATAGGACGATCAAGGCTCCAGCCGCTACTGTTAGAGGGCTACCACGGGTGTATTCGGTTCGGACGTCCGATGAGAAATTAGCCAGTGGTAGCCAGTCCCAGGTAGACCAACCATCGGTTTTACCGGTTTTGTCAGAGACAGATGTCTCAGAGACTCCCAATACTCAAGGAACGGAAAATCAGGCAGTCAGTCCTACCGCTTCTCCCAAGGATGATGCTACACGTGTTGGAGATGAGGCGGCCAACGGACAGAGTGCTAGGAACAAGGTAAAGCCTAGCAACTCAACTTGACTTCACTCAAACTCTCATTTAAATTGTTCGACTGTAGATATCTCAACTTTTTAGTCCATTTTTACGGAGGACGAACTTGGCTCGTGTTGGCTGGGGCAAGTCGTAGCAGTCCATCACTACCCACTCAATCCTGCATCCGACGTTATTTCCTGATATTCTGTTACCCATCCTAGACACAGCCTCTCTAGCACTCAGCAAGGGTCGTTTGAGCTTTGTCTCAGGACATCCAGTTGTCGTAGGTCAAAACGTTGGCGTGGTGTTCCTTGTTCCCGATGTGAGGGAACTCATGAGCACTGGCGTAGTCCGGAATACCCTCAGGCATGCGCACCCGCGATGGTATTTTTAGAGTATATCCTTGCTTGAGAATCATCTTTCGTTCCATGATACGTTTGCCGAGCCAAATACCGAGTTCGGCGCTTGCTTGTCACGGGATAGGAACGTTAATCGCCTCATGCAACCCACCCTCAGTCGGTGGCCCATGTCGCCGAGACCCGCCCACCCAGACCAAGAAAAAAATAGCATACTATAGGTTGGCAACGAGACCTTTGCCGGGCTATAGAGATATAAAATAAATAAATAAAAATATAAAATAAATAAAGTATACTCTAAAGTCTACATATAATCTTAGATTTATAATCATAAGCCTTTTATGATATAGTTCTATAGATTAAAAAGTGTGCTATTTTTTTTCTTAGCCCACTAGCCGCTATGTTGGTCGAACTCTCACCTCATCAACCAATCAGATAACAATGCGCCGGTGCCATCGCGTTGTTGGCTCTGTTCAGAGTCAATATTGGTTACCAAGAGGAATCGGGCGAAGCTCGCAATTGTTCCGACCTGAAACATGACCTGGTTCCTGTTCGCCGCAGCCGCGCGGCTACAGCATCCAAGACGCCAATCGAACTCACGGAACTCCTCCGAGAAGATGATTTGACGCGTTTTCATCTCCGAAAGTTCTTACAGTTCATGCATGCTGGGGTCATTGACTCGCATGAAACCCATCACCTAAGCGCATCCACATGAAGCCCTCTCGCCTCGTACATGGCGATGCCATCAGAGAGGTTGGCATGTGGATGTTCTTACTTTATGCTATAAAGTAGCAGAGCTGTCCGAGAGACTTCTTCCAAAAGCCACATCACCCATTACCCCCATCACTCTCATCTCCCATTGTCAACCGCTTTTAACTCTCTATCATCCCACCAAAATAGTCACCAATGGCGCCGTCAAGCAACACCCAGCGGGAGAAGGATTTCATGAACTCTTTAAAGAAGATCCCGCAGTTCGAGGCCATGATGTCCGTGTTGAGATTGGGGCAGAGGGCACAGGTAACGTTTCGCGAATGCCAATATCCTCATCGTCACGCTAATGTTTGGAAAATACAGAGTCAGCTCCCCAAAGACCTCTATGATCAATACTTGCAGTTCGCTGCTAAGGCCGGCGGGTGCTTATATGGTGAGAAGGGGGGCTTTCCCTATCCCTGGTGTCAGGAGGCCGAGGAGATACAAACACAGGTGTCGAGGGTGTTCAGTGACTACCCAGAAGCAGTGTCTAAGTTCAGGCAACTCGTACTGTATGGTCATGAAGCACAACAACAGATGCAGTCATCTTAGGTGAAGATGTGTGGTGAAGAGTAAAGAGGTAGGGACCAGCAAGGGACCCTAGCAATATACTGTAAATTGTCATCATTTCAACTTTGCAACTTTTTCCTAAAACACCCAAGAGTTATTTCTCATATCTGTTATACCGGAGTCTGTTATTTTAAGTCTAGGTTAACTCCATCAACAAGCTCTAGAATTTCCCTAACAGCCCTCCTTCCTGATAGACAGAACATAATAGACGAGAGGCTACCCAAGTGTCTCCATCGTTCGAGGCATGGGATACTGATAAACCTGCTTTAAATCTTCAATAAATCATCAAGGTGGATATTACACATCACGGATTTTGTGAAAGTGTTTTCGTGGCCAGCCGATTCTAGTATCTATCGTTTCACTCTACTTGGTCAATGGATACATTTTCGTTTAGTAGCTATTCTAGTCCCTACAGTTCTCACACAAGCCTTATTTGCCTTCGTATAGGGTTGACAGGAAAAGTATTATCGTCCTTTATGTTGCCGGACCATGCAGAACCAAGCCTAGAATACTCTTCAGACTCCCCCTCCTGCCTCAATACAATACCATACATCTGAGCCTTCGTACTCCCTCCCAGCCATAGAACCCATGCTTTTGCCTGAAATGTCGATGGTTCTAGTCGGTATGTCATTTGATCGTCACTAGTTGCCCTCGCCGCCGTCGTCCCGTCCATTGCTAACAAGCAGTCCACTGTGATGGTTGGTTCCAGTGAATCGCGACGTTGAACCTCCTCTCCAAATGAGATGTGGTAGTAGATATCCGCTTGAGAGGTAGTACAAGTTATCGTGACCTCGAAAAGGGGTGCTTCCATCAAGATGTACCCGTTGCGTACTCGTCCAAACGGAGCCACTTCCGAGGCGTCGCAGAAAGCTTCCAGTACCGTAGGCCGATAAGAAGATTCCAGCTCGCCATACTTGGACAGTTCGTATTGGTAGATCACTGGGATACCTGAGGGCAGGGATGCCCACGACCACGAAGGAGCGAAGCTCTGCTCCAACGCCAGGTAATCCGGCTTGCTGTTAAAATGTGTCGACCTATGCCAACACAGTCCTGGGAGCAGGTGTGCTTCCCATATACCAGCCAGGTAGCGACCTTTGAAGTACTTCGAAAATCGCGATGCTACTCCACTAAAGGCGGGAAGTCGGTCTGATTCAAAGGTGATGGAACGCCGGCAGAATTGGTCAAGTAGGCTTGACCATACCTTGTAGGCCCCTTCCACGCGCTCTTCATCCGTTGCCTCCATATAATCCAGTGCGTAAAAGACCGGCCGAACATTGAGTTTCATGGCCTTGGAAGCGTCCCGATGTTCATCTTGAGAAGCGATGCCGTTGTGGCATTCCCAGATCATGTCGGAGGGGGTAAAGTGGATGATTCGATTTGAGAGAAAGGATTCTTGCATTGTCCAGGCTCGGGTTGGGAGAAGGTCGCGTCCGTCAATGTAGTAGTTTTTAGGGTCATCCTCATAGAATTCGGTCATGTAGTGCTCTTGCACTACATAGGTGAAGGGAGAGCCATCCTGGTCGGTGGCTTTGAAGGCCATGGCCTGCCATCGCTCGTCTCTTTCCCTGAGAAATGGAACAGTGCCGTTCGGAGATGTCTCCACAGCTATGGTGAGATGGGCCTGGGAGTAGTATTGGGCCATCTTTGCTGATTCAGCCTCCCAATCCCGTTTGCTGTCTTGAACGATGCAAAGGGAGTCGATCCAAATGTAGGGGACTCCGAGCTGTCTGCAGATCCAGATGGCATCACTGAAGACGGCCGAACGATTTGTCAATGGGAACGACAAGCTCCCCATAGACAAAGATCGCGCAGTTGTGCGAAGTGGCTGATAAGCACGACGACCCCAGCAGTGGCTCAGAGCAATGTACTTTCCAGTTTCACCTGGCTGAGATTCGTAAAGCTCCAACGGCTCATCCTCAGGGCCGATCTTCAAAACTCGTGTGGGCAAGAGTGGAGTCTGGCCGTGAAGACAACGGCTATGGAGGCCTTCTCCGGATTCACAAGTCTGAAGCATGTCTTTCAGGAACTGAACACTCTCTTCTGACTTGGGGCTCCGACGCAGACTAGTAAGTGCCTCCATAGGGACTGTCTCAGGTACTTCAGACTGGATTAACGTTAGTAGATAATTCACAACGGGAGCTAGATAAAGGTGAAACAAACCTTACTTGCTAGTCGAATGTTGACCTCTCTGTAAAAGTGGCTATTGCTCACATCGGTATCAGGATTCGTCTTTTTACGCCACCACATGTACCGCGCCAGAACGACATCATCCGATTGAGGAGTGAGCCAAACGTCCTTGTTTTGAATCTCAAACCCTTCAACATCAGCAAGCAATTCTGTCTCCAGTTTCTCAAAAGTTGCCTTCAGCAGTCGACAACGATGGCAATTCTCCCTCAGCTGCTCCTCTTTGATATCGCGCTTCTTGAATAGTTGATCAAGCCACGAGGCGTTTTTGCCAAATTGAATTGGTTTGAAGTCGTGACAGACGTTGCAGAGGGGAGGTGGTTCGTCATCCGATGGATTGGATTTGCCCATCATAGAGCCGAACAATGCATCCATTCTTCTTAGAGTTCAAAAGAGGTGAAAATTATTGAGATGGAGAACCTCTTGCCGGGGGACCTGGGTTCTTTTCTTTTAACCAGTGGGCATGGATCAATACTCGCGTGGATGACACGTCAATTAGCCGCGCGGCTCCGAAGAGAATCCCACAGGCTAATGCTTGCCAAGAATCTGCAACCAAGCGCCAAGATGGCCCTCTCTGGAAGAAGGATCCGATGAAAGGGTCTATGAATAGAAATAAAAGGGGCTACTAATAGAAATGAAATCGTCTACTAATAGACTGGATATAAGTTCGGGCATGGTCAAAAACAAGCAGTCGGACATGTTTGTCGGCCCGCTGCCCGGCTAACAGGGACACTGCTGCGACGGGCCCATTGCCAGATTCCACTTCTGCACGAAGCCAATGATGAATATAGCATAACAATCATGTGACACTCAGACTTGACAAGGTACCGGGTCCTTGTCCAATACCAATTAAGAAGCACTTGAGCATCCATCGGCGCAAAGGTACCAAGGAACTGATAGACCTTGTTGATACACTATTACTAGACGTGGTATATCTCATTACTCATTAATCATGACCCTTCCTGCGCCCTATACCAGAATATGTTTTACCTGTATGAAAATCATTCCCATCGCTATATAACCAACTGTTGCGAATTCTCCCGCTATTCCACAATCGTAACTATGCGATGCCTGGAAAGCGTCTCCTCCAATGTAAATCTGAAAAAAAGTAACACTCCTGTTTCTGAGCCGATAATAATTGTCGAGCCTGATATCTCGATGGCACAGCCCTCGTGGGGTCGGAATCTCGGTGGCAACCAGAAGAACTCCATGTCGTTCCACATGAGCCATGACATGTCGGCACTGACTCCATACCCCAACCTTCCGGGAGAAATCCCTGTGCCATTAACGTCTTCTGGGGGAGGGCTATTGATATTGATTCGGCCAAAGTTGGTGAAAGGATAGTCCCTGCCGATGTCAAAATCAATACGGGACGGAGAGAATCCGAGGTTGACGTGATGAGTCAGTGCTCCAGTGGCAGTATCCCAGACCCTCATACTCGAACCGCAAACCCAGGCCACATGTTGAGAACCACTCGAGAAGCTGCAGTCCCCGGGAGGCTTTGACGAAGGTGTGTTGAACCTCATGCCCGCATCGCCTGGAGCGACAGATATGACTTCCAGAAAATACACTCGTTTGTATGCGCGTACGCCCCGTGAAGCCCGTTCCTCATCTATCGCCCACTGCACTGCAACCCATCTCCCGTCTGGAGAAATTCCGCTGATGTGCGCCTTGGTGGCGTTGGGTGGAAGCCGTGTGCGAAGTCTATGAAGACAAACGCCGTCTTCGACAGACCAGATATGCACGTGGGAATTCTTGGTGGTATAGGATATAGCTGCAACGCGTGTAGAGTCGGGTGAGAATCTCGGATCTGAAAGTCTTCTTCCACCCGTGAGTTGATGTCCGTACTCTCCCGAGTCCGGCATCATGATGCAAATGGCATCTTCGCTAGGTCTGAAGGCGATACGAGTCCCGTCAGGGGAAAACGCAACCTCAGATCCATGGTGTTTGTCAACCTCAGAGACACGCTGGCCCGTGTCTACGCGATATATGTACAGAGTCGAACGTGTCCACGCGCAAAACAACAAACGACTCAAGAAGGCGAAGGGGGGCTTTGAAGAGGCTCCTTCTAGATACTCCATCCTGTGGGGGCATTCGAGACGATGCATGCAAACGCCGGTATCTATCCTCCACAGTGCCAGCTCTCTGTTTGCTGAGAAGGATGCAACGACGGAACCGTCTGGAGACACCACCATAGCTTGAATCGGGTGTATGCTTTCCTCTGATATAGGTAGGTTGCTCCCAGAGCTGATGGAGCAGATGTGTACCATCTTGTCGGTAGACCCTGAAGCAACTAGACGCATGTCTGGGGAGAAGGACATGGCTTTCACCTCGCTTGCGAAACCGCTGAGAATATGTAGACAATTTCCCGTCGAAATTTCCCAGACTTTGACGGTTTTGTCTTCGTGTATCGACCCCAGAATTGCGCCGTCTGGAGAAAACTGTGTCAAAGTGGCGCGGCTCTTGCCACTGTAAGGGGTTGTGATGCTTTGCACAGCCTCACCCGTCTCTACCCAGCGAACAAGGATGGTGTCATCGGACTCGGAATGGAGGTGCTCGTTGCCTGCAATCATGAATGTCGACTGGTCCGTGCCTTCGACAAAGCTGTACGACACGTCCCGGCGCGGGCTATTGTGAGGGACCTCGAGGGAGAGGTTCCAGATTTGTTCATGTTTCCGGATGCGGTAACCACTCTCTACACTCCACAAGGAGAAGAAGCCCGTTTCTTCTACCACTACCGCGATAGTTTTCGAGTCTGATGAGAAGTGTAAAGAATAGGGTGTGGTTTGTAATCGTTTCCTTGGATCCGTAAAGCCGCCTTGTCTGAACTGCCATATGCATTGGAGGGTATCCAGCTGCATAATCCGCAAGTCGCCCCGTTCACCAATCCACGCCACAAGCTTGGAGTCTGGTGAAAACTCGACAGGACATTCTCTGTGATTCCCCTCGATGGCTAAGTTCTCGACTTGTATACCCGTATCAGATTTCCAGATTCGGATACTGTCGTCGCATTTTGATGCTATGAGTGTCGAGTCGGGAGAGAACTTGACATCCCTCACAGGGCGTTTATGCCTCTGGAATTCTCGGATGCATTCGCCTGTTTCCACGCGCCAGATTCTAACATTGTGATCTGATGAGGCTGATGCCAGGAGTGAAGAGTCCGGGGAGAAGGCAACGGCGTTGACTGTTCCCTTGTGGCCTTCCAAGGTGTATTGGACTTGGCCCCAGTGAGAGTCGGGGGTTGGGATAAGGGATACCCATGAAGGTCCTTCGCCCCAGAAGAGTCTCCGCATCAGGCTGTTTTCTGGGGTGATGCTGAGAAGAGAAGAGTACAGTTGAAGTGGGTGTGAGTTGATGATGTCCAAGTTCCTCTGGATAAAGCTGGGGGCTTCCTTCAAGAGCTGACCAAGCTCGGAACATGGTGTGTTCTAGTTCATTGTCAGCATCTGCTCCGAGAATAGAATCGGGTATCTCTTACATGTAGAAATACCTGCAGGCTTTTGGAGATGTGATAACTCTCGGCGGGCCTTTCAATGAGGCTAAGAACCTCTATCCAGTGGAGGAAATGGCGGGACAGGAAGTCATAAACCTCCTGGTCGCGGTAAAAGCTCCTCTCAGCATTCCGTAAATGTTTGGCCCAAAAACGACACGCGTATTTCAATTCTGGGGGAATAGACGAATCCACCTGCCCCGGCCGTAAGCTTGAGCGATCAGCTCCTGGATTGACTTGGCCACAAATGTCCTCTTCCAGGGCATCATTCATGATGCGAAGGCAGCATGAAGTGATATGGCTGTTCCAGTACTTTTCATCCACCCAGAACTCATTTGTTCCTCGCTTTCCGGGGTCGATCAGGAACTCTCGAAAGGATTGGTGGAGTAGCCGGATAGGAGCGTCTGCAGACTCTGGTACATTCAGCACGGAATGAAGCATGTCCAGCCTGGCATGAACTGTGTCTTCTCGGACATCGAGGAGCCCGGCCAAAGCCGACACTGGGAGCGGCGTTTCAAGAAGCACGATAGTCCCAACAACGGTCCGGAAGTCATCCAGGACCTGTCCCTTTTCACTGTTGGAGAGCCCCGTCAACTGTTGCTCCAGTGGTGGAAGATAAGTCGCCTCCATTTTGTCCTCTTGACTCCTTGCCCTGTGCTTCAATACTTTTCGTAGCTGCTCTCTGGGATTGCCGCATCTCCTGTCCGAGAGGTATCGACAGACTGTAGTGGCAAAGATGAAGAGCGGACCAGCCATCCGGACGAGCGTTGCCGTATCTCTTGATGCAGGCCAGTCCTTCGGTAATTGTCTGTCCCTTGAAACTGAGCGGTTATAGCCCCTCCTGATCTGATCGAGTCTGAGCCTTAGGAAAATTTCAACGTCATGCTCGACGTTAGTCTCTGATATCTCGTGAAACACGAAATTCCTGTGGTGGTCCCGACTATCGTGAAAACCCAGTCGAGCCGGCAGCTCTGGTCGACTCGTGATGAGAACCCTGACGCGGAAATTTTTGACTTCTTTGAAATTAGAGAGGAGGCTGATCAGGCGCCGGATGTCGTCGTCCCCATCACACTCATCCAGGCCATCCACAACGATAGCAAAAGTAGTCCTATTCCTGTTCCGGACATGCATCAAAGGCTGCAAGATGAGTTTTTCGAACTGCTTGTCTGCGGACTCTTCTATGACGGAGTCTTTTCCGTTAATAGCTGCTCTGATGTGAGGGACAAGGTCAGGCATGGAGCGAACAAGTTGATAGGCGATCGTTGTGTAGAACCTAGACATGTTTGCTCGGTCGGTCTCGCCCCTTTTGAAGAAGAAGCTAGCCCCTAGATATCGGTGCATAGCCGCTGTGGCCGCAACGGTTCGAGATATTGTCGACTTTCCAGTGCCGGCCATCCCGTTGAGCCAGAAGACAGTAGGAGCTTTCCGACTGTTGACCCAATCATCTATGTCTCGAAGTAACTCAACCCGGGTACCCGTCAGACAAGTAGCGCCGTCTTCTTCTTCGCGGGAGTCGTACAATGCCCCCAGTGCGGTGGGCAACATGTGCATGAGCATGCGCTGCTCCATAGAGACCATGGTCTCATCAACTCTGACAACCTTGGCGTCGACGCCAATTATGGCCCTTGATCATTCTATGTTAGCTCAACTGATGAAGGGTGCATGACAGTCCACATACGTTTGATACACCTGAAGAGCCAAATTGATCCGTTTCGTGCATCTCCTAATCCGTTTAATCTTCTGATTAACGTCCCTCCTCTTCAACGGCCACCTCAACACCCTGATGCGAAAGAGCCTCATAAACCTGCGACCAGTGCTATACTGGAGGCTCTCCACCAGCTTTCGCAAGACATTGAGGCTTTCCCGGAGGGCGTCCTCCATGTCTCGCGAGGCCTCCAAGCTGGCGCCATGCTGGTCCTTGATCAGCCGCCGTGCTGATTTGGCGGCTCTTCTTAGCGCCGTCACCTGATCGCGCAGCTCCTCGATGTCGCTCCTGGCACTTCTGGCATCTTCGGCATATTGGGAGCAAAGCGTGACGACTTTTACCGACAAGTTGACCACGACGTTTGCGACAGCGCCGACTCCCTCCATGTTGTGAGGGAGAGTCGCGCGTAGTTGGGGGTCGGTAAAATGCAATGAAAACAGGATGGTCCAGGTGAGGGGTCAATCACCCGGGGTCCAGGATCATGTCCCATATCAGCGAATTGCCGCATGGGCCAGAACTTCCAGGCATTGGCTGACAAGGGATTTCGCCCCATGCCCAGCCTGCTTTAGTGAGAGGTGCACTTTTAACAGTGCTCTCGCTTTGCCACTGTTGCCAGCGAAGCGACACCATGCATGATACCAGCCTCTCGAATAAATCCTGAGAGACCAATTGAGATGCCAGCTGTATCCCTCGGCTACCGCTCTCCCCCGGTCGATGGCAAATCCGTGTTCCCGCAATGGTCCTGTCGCAAGGATCCAGCCCACGTACCGAATGCATAATTATCTAGGCAAAAAGGCATATGCCAAGTCGCTGCCTCACCTATGTGTTGGCACAATCAGGCTGGCTGTTTCACAGCACAATTGGCCAAGACGAACCTCCCCAGGTGGCCTCAATAACACCCTCAACGCACATGTAATCCTCCAACGTTACCAGCAGGCAAAAACATCATTCGCTCAGACTCGAATCAGTTGGTTCATTCTTTGGCTACCCCAATAGCACACTATGAACCGACGAGTTCCACAAATACAATCACTTGGGCCTATATACTGCCAGATAAGAGGCATAGCCCCCGCAGAGTAACACGTCTATGGATCCCTAGTAAGAGCCCCTAGTCGTCGTTTTGAGTTCATCCGTCTTATGCACTTAACCAGCAATCCAATATCCCATACCCCTATCTCATTGGATCCCGACAGAACGCCTTGAAGAAAGCCCCGTCGCGGGCCGCCGACGACTCCATCGTGGCGCAAGCTGTGGAATGTTTCACAAATCCATCTGATTTTGCCGCACGACTGCATATATGACCCCCGGCATTGCTCATCCCAACTAGCTCTGCACACTCAGCGGTATTACAACTCGTTAGAAATGACCAACTCGACCAAGACTGGCGACGAGGCCAGTGGGGCCAAGCGCGCGAGCGATTTTAATGACTCCCTACAGAACGTGCCAGCCTTCGAAGCAATGATGTCTACCCTTCGGCTAGGGCAAAGAGCACAGGTAGAACCTCTCCAACAGCCATAATCTCTATTCGACAGCATACAAACTGTTCAATCGCCAGAGCCAACTTCGAAAGTGCGAGTATGACGAGTATCTCAAGCTCTCTCAGCAAGCGGGAATGCTCCTACACGCCTCGACCGATCAGAAGCAGCCCACCCCGGGTTGGTGCCCCGAGGCGGAGGAGATCCAACAGCAGGTGAACGAAAAGTTCAAGGATTATCCCGAGGTGGCGCAGAATTTCAGGGCGTTTGTGCAGAATGGGCATGTGGCCATCACGCAGTCCAGGGCCACAGGGAAGAAATAAGGAGAGAAAGAAACTTTTAAAGAGATGGGAATGAAGAATTGGGCGGGATATAGTAGAGGTACCTAGTTTGAATGCATGGGATAACACGTTCTAGGGAATTTATCCCTGAAAGGGGTCACATGTCCAGTGTTTGGATACGGTTATCATTGTCAGGGAAACTGTAGCATTCGAAATGCGAAAATGTGTAAATTGATACAAGTAGATGGTTGAAAAGCATCGAGCATGGCGCAGGTTGGGTTGGGCATGATATTCCATACCTGTCACATGATAATTTCGTGAATTTGGTCAGATCTCCAAACTGGCTGTTAATGCTGGTCACAAGCGCATCACCCAAGGATGTTACTCAACACAAAAGAATACTTATTTTCTACATTTCTAACTAAATAATACACGCTGATTGGGTCATTGAGAGTTCTTTAAACTTATCAAAGAACAAACAACAATGATTCAATAAGTTAAAAAGGATGCCAAGCCCGCATCTAGGGTATGTGTGTTTCCGTGGCTGAAAGCTTACGCACCGCCACAACCACACCAACCTCCACACCAGCCACACCCGCAAGGCAACCCAGCTTTCCATCCCCCAAACCGCCAGCTATCCTTCCAACTGTCCTCTCGAAAACGAAAGAGAACCAAACAACCTCGCCCCCCAACTTCTCCTCCACCCTTCCTCCCTAAAGCGCATAATCTCAATCGTTACCGCGCAATGTCAAACTACTACTCCAACCAACAACCGCAGTACCCAGGCGCCGGCCCCTCGGCTGCCCAAAACCTTCAATTCTTCCCTTCGCAGTACGGTCCTGCCACCGGCGGCACTGGCACACCGCAGCCCGGCGGCGCATACGGGTATGGAAACCAGCAGGCCGGGTTCGCTGGTACATCTGGTGCGCAGGGCTTCTCGGGCGCTGGGTACGGTGCGCAGGGTGTTTCGGGTCGACTGGGCGAGCAGGGAGGGTTGAGGACTGGGTGGGTGGCTGCCTTTTCGTCCGAGGGGTATGATGGGGAGCCGCCTTTGTTGGAGGAGTTGGGTGTCAATTTTGGTCATATTCAGGCAAAGGTGAGTTTCTATGCAGTGCGATCGTGATGCGCTGGAAAGCTGACTTGTCAAGACACTCGCTGTGTTGAACCCCTTCAGGCGCATCGATTCGCACCTCATGGACGATTCCGATCTCGCAGGCCCGCTCATCTTCTTCCTCCTCTTCGGCTTCATCCTGCTCTTCTCGGGCAAGGTCCACTTCGGCTACATCTACGGTCTCGCCGCCCTGGGCTCCGTGACCCTCCACCTAATCCTCTCCCTCATGTCGCCCTCCGACGCCGGCCAGCAGCCTCAACAGCCAAGCTACCCCCAGTACAGCAGCGAACCCTCGGCACCTGCTCCTCCGCCAGGACAGCAGGGCGGCCACTTCTCCGCGACCTTGACATATCCCCGAAGTGCGAGCGTGTTGGGATACTGCCTGTTGCCCCTCGTGGCGACCAGCCTGTTTGGCATCGTCATGCCGATGGATACACCCCTGGGCATTGTGTTTACGACAGCTGCCATCATGTGGTGCACATACAGCGCAAGCGGCATGTTCTGCGTGGTGGGACGAATGAAGGGCATGAGAGGCCTTGTCGCGTACCCCCTGGGTCTGTTTTACGTTGGCTTTGGCATCATGGGCATTTTCAGCAGCCGAGGGAGCGGATCGCTGTCCAACGCTGCTGCTAAGCTCAACGGCTGAAGGACTGTTTAACAACAAGCTCTACACTACCCAACGACAGGAAGCTCGACGGCGCAGACTCGCACCCTCGCCGACGGCGACTCCAATGATGCTGTACATGATTACGCCCTGGAAGCGGGCCAAGGCAAACGACGGGGGGACAAAGGCGTTTGAGAGGGAACGGCCGAGACAGTTATACGGAAATGAAATGAGGAACCACTTTCCCCTTTGTATTAGAATAATACTTCTCTTTTTCTCTTGTTGTACGTCACGAACCCACCAAAAGAAGGCAAGGCAGGTTTATAAGGAGAAGGGAACCCTTGATAGCGTTCGAGAGGAAAACTCTCTGAATTTAAGAAAAGAAGCATTGAAATATGCAACAAGCATCGCATCGAAATCTATATATGACACAGTCCGCATAACAAAACGCAAAGAAGGAATAACAACAACGTAAAAGCATGTCCCTATCGTATCACTTTTTGTTCACAGGAATCCGCCCGTCCGATTCCCAAGTCCGTTTAACCCGCCCTCCCTAATGCGGTCCAAGAAAGTTACAAGTTTGTTGATCAACAAAACGCTGCTGCTCATCATCTGCAGCGCATTATTAAAGGGCTGATGTTGAAAGATCCATCGCGAGGAAAAAAGCGTCAAAAACCACCGCTTGATTGTTTCATACCGACGTAGCACACTCCCACACTCCGAAAATCATCTAGGCTTTCTTGCCGCCGTCGTTCTCCTTGTCATCGTGGGCATGAACGCCGTTTGTCTTGACGCCGTTCGTCTTGGGGGCATCGTCGGACTCGCCAAAGACGACAGAGTACTGGCCTCCAGCACCGGCGCCGATAATCTTCTTGCCACGGATGGCGGTGTTGTCGATAAGGGTGGGAGTATGGATATCGTCGATGGTGCCCTGACCGGTCTGGTAGTTGCTTGAGAAACCCCAGGAGAAGACCTTGCCCTCGGAGGTGATAGCAAAGCTGTTGTCGGTACCGGCGGCGACGGCGACGGTGTCCTTGACGTCTGTTTTTCGTTAGTGATGGGTTGTTCAGAGCATGGGAAAATACATACCGGGCTGGACAGTGGGCTTGAACAGGATACGGGCGTTGCCTCGCTCGTCGTAGATGGCGATATCCTCGTTCAGCTTGTCAAACTCGAAGCCGACCTGGTAGCCATCGACACGGCCCCAGGTGAAGAGCTCGCCGTCCTCGGCGCAAGCCAGAGAGTGGTGCTCGCCACCATCAATATCGGTAATGTTGTAGTCCTCGAGGGAGGTGAGCTTGGCGGGTCGGAGGATAACGGCATCGTCCTCGCCGGCGTTGGACTCGATACCGATCTCGCCAAAGTTGTTCAGACCCCAACCGTAGACGTTACCCTTGTTGTCGATGGCAAAGCTGTGGTAAGAGCCGCAGGCAATCTTGACAATCTTGCCTCGGGGCAGACCGACGCCCTGGGGGATAAGCGAAGACATCTTGTTGCGCTCGATGATGCGTCGTCCGAGCTGGTTCTGTTGGCCGCAACCCCAGGCAACAACGTTGCCCTTGATGTCGAGAGCGAGGACGTGGTTGGAACCGGCGGCGAGGGCGGTGATCTTCTTGAGTGTGGGGATGAGGACGGGAGTCGATTGAACCTTGACGGTCTCTGAGAAGCCGAGGATACCATCGCTGGATCGGAAAGTGCCCCAGCCGTAGACACGGCCATCCTCGGTGAGGGCAAAACTGGCGCTGTCGCTGGCGACGACCTGGACAAACTTGGTGCCAGCAGCAAAGTGCTCATCAGAAACAGGAGTAGGTGTGCTCTCCTTGGGGTTGATGCCAGTGTCATCCTCGTCCTCCGAATCAGAGTCATCCTCCTTGTCCATGTCGCGAAGGCCGCCATCCCAGTTGGTGTCTCGTCCGAGAGCACCCTGGTCGTTGACACCCCAGGTCAGAATCTTGTTATCGTGGGTCAACGCGACCGCGTGCATGCCACCGCAGGAGATCTGGACAACGCCGGTGTTGGCAGCGGAGAGGTTATCGTTGAGTCGGGGACGCTTCACGTCGATGGGCTTCTTGTTGTTGACGCGCTTGCTGCCGAGACCGAGCTCGCCAGAAGAGCCCTCGCCAAAGACGTAGACATCGAGGATCTGGGTGGGCGCGTCATTGATCTTCTTTCCGATCTCGGGGTGAACCTCCTTCTTCTCCTTCTTGGGAGCGGCCTTCTTGACGGGCTTCTTGGGGGCAGGCTTTTCGTCCTCGGGCTCCTCGTTCTTGGCCCTCTTGGTGGTCTTTGTCTTGGTAGCAACAGGCTTAGCAGCGGGCTTCGCGGCGGCGGCGGGTTTGGCGGCAGCAGCCTTGGGCTTCGCGGTAGCCTTGGCCTTTGTGGAGGGCTTCACAGCGGGCTTGACGGCGCGTTCTGTGGTCTTGGACTTCTTGGTCTTGCGCGTGTCCGCCTCAGACTCGGCTTCAGTCTCCTCATCGCGGGCCTTTCGCTTCTTGGACGCGCCATTGGTGGCAGGCTCCTCCTTCTTCTTGGTGGGAGCGGCAGCAGCGGCCTTGGCGGGCTTGGTAGCCTTCTTCACGGCAGCGGAGGTAGTGGACGTCTTCTTTGTCGACGCGGCCGTCTTGTTGACGGATGCTTTGGTTCGAGGGGCCATCGCGTCCTTGTGTGATGCGGTGGGTACCCGACGCGCTGAAAAGGATGTAAAAAAGGTAGTTTGGCGCAGAGATTGATGTGAAACACGTGCTTGCGAAGCAATACAAAGAACCTGCAGAGCTTCCTTTGCGCGCAGGTAAAAGAGATTTTGACGCAAAGTCGATGATGATGAAGATGAGAGAAGCTGTGGTAGAGCGCGAAGCAAAGCAGGTGGTGCTTTTTTTTTTCTTCCTTTTAGGTGTGATCTGACCACGCTGAGTGTGGATGACCTGAGCAGGGATCAGCAGATGCCAATCTGGGCTTACAGGGGGGCGAGGCCTGAATTGGGATTCACCGCCCGGAAGCTCCCACTAGAGAATGTCCGGCAGAATAAAATTTAGTGCAATTGAGCTTCAGGCGGTGACGGAGCTTGTCGCGTCTTGTTGTGAGGCGACCCATTCCATTGGGACACGGATAATTCAGTGCAACAATGACCACGAACCGCGGGGGTTGGTTTTGTTGATCCTTGTTTTTGGCGATTTTTCTGTTTTCGTCTTTTGTTTTTTGTGCCTCTTTTGGAAATTGCAAACCTTCCACCGGAAACCTTGAATACTTCCCCTCTCGGAAAATTCCAGCTGCATCGCGACGCCAGCTGCAGTTCATCCCTTCTCACGCGTTTGCTAACAAAGTACAATGTCATTGTTTGTGATTGATTCTCAAAATCTCGCTATCTTTAGCCCTGATTGCCTTGCCGCCCAACCCAGATGCCATTCATTCATGCCCCAACGCCGACCCATAATACAATTATGCCAGTGAATCACGAATCCCTGCCCATAAAACCATGTGTTTATCGTCGAGTGGTAAAGTCGATCTCGTTAGCAGGGTTGTATCCGCCATCGGAAGCCTTTTCGCAAGTGCAGCCGCCTGAGCATAACACGTTAGCACCGAGTCAAAGCTTTGTGTATGGGACCACATTGTGTACATACCAGCAGGTCGCGAGCCACAGGCACAGGTCGAACCGGAGACGGTCACGTTTTCAGAGGAAGCTCGGTCGCAGGTGCATTCACCGGCTGGTCGGGCGCGGCACGAGCAGCGGGGTCCCGAGACGGCGTTCTCGCTGGAAGCCTTGGAGCATGTGCAGTGAAGAGCCGACTTTTGGCCGCACGAGCAGGTGGCCTTCTGGGCTGGAGGAGAAGATGTCAGTTAGTTGTCCTTGTAGTTGAAGATGATGTCACGTACCACAGGCGCATTCAGCGTTGTCGCCGGAGCGGCAGCAGGTGGCGGGAGCGTTGACGACCATTTTTGCGGTTTGTGTGGTGATTGTGGAGTTTGGTGGGAAAGTTGAGAGCTGGAAGAGAGTTTGAGAGTTGTCGAGGTAACTTGAGATTGTGCTTGAGATGCTGATTCTAAACTTCTTCCAAGAGAGGCTCCCTCGACTTATTTGTACTCGATCACTCCTGGGGAACGTGTCTCCACTCCCTCTGGAGCTTGGTTGCTGTATCTCCAACTGGCAGTAATCGCCCCTTCTCTTATTGGCCAGGTCCCCAGACTCACATCCTCTCCGCCAATCACAAGTTGCTTATTTCCAACTTGGCAACTTTCGCCTCCCAAACCGGCCCATGCTTAGGAACGCCTCTATCTATTTCGAGTTCTCGAACGTCATGAGTAATCAGGGCCCAGATTGAACCTTGTCATGCTCTTGTCAGCTTTGTGTCTTTGTTTTCTCAGCTGTTTTCGGCCTGCCCGTTACTGGATGGTCATGATCTTGTCCTCTACCAGTTGCTGGAAGATGTCGATTGCTACAGATGGCATTCCTTGCTTGTCTTGACCTCTCACATCGCAATTGTCCATTCTCGATAAGAGCTGCTCGAAGCTGCTCATGTCATGATGGCTTGGGCTAGAAGCCATGACGTAGAACGTGCCCTTGGTCTCTGCAAGAGTCAGCTGCCTCTGGCTGACTGACTCGCCATGCTTGACGTCTTTAGCTCTCTTCTCGTAGCGGCATCTCCTTCACCGCTATCTATACTTCAAACCAACATTCTCTTGACACCGCCGTCGCAATGCAAGTGATCTCATGCTCATGACGGCCCCTCGCCGACTTCTTCCTCCGGCCATGGGCAATCTCGGCGCCGCTCCCCGAATTCGGCCCCGCCTCGGCCGCCTCCGATGACTGTTGGTGCCCGGTTGACTGATTTATCCCGATCACGGCCTCACCTGGAATGCTTCAACCCGTTTGCACTTTCACCTGCCTTTGTTTAAACTGGAATTACTTTGAACCGTGCATTTACGGTTGCACAACGTCTGCCCAATTCGTTATCATCTCGCCCGCTCGTAGCCGATTTCAAGCCGATAAGCCCCCGCAGATCACATTCGGCTTCATAATACCTCACAGCCGACTTGATGCCATTCGCAGCCTAATTGAACGCTTCTTATCTTTCGTCCCCTTTATTTAACTCTTGACTCGCCCCATCCTTCATCAACCGTCTTCAACATGTCCAACTCTACTGAACCTACTGTCGTTGTTGTAGGGTATGAGCGAGCTCTCCCTTTGGATGACCTGAGCTAAACCTGTCAGTGCCGGAATCATCGGCCTGACCAGCGCCCTCAAGATCCAGCAACTCCTCGCAGAGTCTCCAACCACTCAGTCAACATCCGTTCTCCTCGTCGCCAAAGAATGGCCAACCTCAATCCCAGGGGCTCCCATTTCCCACTCTGCCGACTACGCGTCCATGTGGGCCGGCGCCCACGTCCGACCCATCCCAGGCTCAACGCCCCAGCTCCGTCGGGAAGCCAAGTGGCTCAAACATACCGTTGCCGAGCTTGAACGACATCGCCAGAGTGAACCCTGGGTCGGCATTCGTCATCTCCCGGGTATCGAGTATCTTGAGGATCCCTCGCCCGACTACCTGAAGCAGGATGCTCAGAGTTTTGCCGCCGAGACTGGTCTGTCAGGTTATCGCAAGTATGAGGCTCATGAGCTTCCAGACGGGGTGAAGCTCGCATTTAAGTATGATACGTACTGTATCAACTCACCCCTTTACTGCAGCAACTTGCTACGCAAATTCATCCTCCAAGGTGGAAAGACGCTGCAGAGGGAGCTCAATAGCGAGGAGGAAGCTTTTACACTGGCGGCTCAAGTTTTATTCGTGGTCAATGCGAGTGGAATGGGGTTCAAGGATGCCAAGTGCTTTCCTATTAAAGGCAAGTTTCGGTGGCCCGCGGGCACACAAAAGTTTGGAGTTGCGGGCACTGACAGTTCAAACAGGCCAAATTGTACTGACCAATCTCGCCGCTGCTGACAAGACCATCACAAAGCAGCTGAAGGATGGTTCTTGGAGTTTCATCATCCCCAGATCTTTCAATGGAGGGACAGTGATTGGTGGCACCAAGGAGCCCGGCGACTGGCGTATTGAGCCATCCCTGGAGCTGCGGCAGAGAGTTCTGGACAATGCCAAGAGCATCGCTGCCGAGTCATGCGGTCAGAACCAGGTACCTGGGCCACTAAAGGTCATCAAGGATGTGGTTGGTCGAAGACCGGCTCGAGAGGGAGGGATGAGGGTTGAGACAGAGACCAAGGACAACGGCCAGGGGGTACAGTACGTCATCCATGCTTACGGCGCTGGAGGACGCGGCTACGAGATGTCTTGGGGTGTTGCAAGTGAGGTGGCAGACCTGGCGAGAGAGGTGCTTCGTTCGACGTCGGCGCTTAAGTCAAAGCTGTGATGCGTCGGGTATCGGGATGCATCGTATGATGCCAAAACCGATTCACCGAACCACAAGATTATTTGGGCAAGTAGTTTATCACGCTGAACGGACCAGCAAAGTGATTTAAGTACAGGAATGGCAATAATACCACTCGTTTGATCTATTGAGAATGTTTAGAGTTATATAAAAAAAATTATATACGAAGTGAAAGGCTTGGTCGTGCGAGTATCAGTTCCACCAACCTCCAGGGGGCAACAACTATGATTGATGCTCAGTTAGACCATGGTTGACTTAGTTGCCGCGGTAGTAGCGGCGAGAGAACTGAGGGACGCTGCCGCATCCAGAATCAGCAGGGGCGGTGGCAGCAGGCTCAGCAGCGCTGGTGTCAGGGGAGGCGGCAGGTTCGGAGCCAGTGGCAGAGCCAGAGCCAGAAGCAGCGGAACCAGAGCTAGAGGAAGCACCAGAGCCACCGAAGATAGCAGGTCCAGGCATGGGGTAAGAAGTGGCACCGCTGTAGATGCTGTAGTTGGGGGAGAGACCCTCAGTGTTGCTGTCGTAGACACCAGGGATCTTGACAACGTCGGCGGGCTCCTGACCGCTGCCGGAGTTGGTGACCTTGACGTGGGCGCAGTTGAAGTAGAACTCGGTTCCACTGGGTCGGTGAAGAGCAAGATGCTCAATGCGGACGAGATACTCGCCGCTGGGAACCTCAGCGGGGATGGTAAAGTCGACGCGGTTCTTGTTCCAGATAAGCCAGTTCTCGCCAGACGCCTGCATGGGGAAGTTGGCACCGAGCTCATAGACCTTGAACCAGTCTCCAGATCCATCGTAGGACTTGACGTCGTCGTTGGTGGCTCGGGACATGTAGACCTGGATGGGACCGGGGTGCTGGATGTTGCCGTCCAAGTTGGTACCAAAGCCAACGGTGTCACCGGCGCTGACCTCAGCAACCTTGGTAGAGCCGGCGTTGGGCTGGGCTCCAGTGTTGCACCTCATCTCGTTGCTCGACAGGATGTCGAAGCCAAAGTGAGGCTGGAAGCCCTGGGTCGAGCGGCGGACGTACTCGTACTCGGCCGACTTGACATTGTTGACGTAGAGATGGGGGAAGAAGTAGTGAGCCGAGACGAGGTTGGGAAGAGCCAGAATGGCAGCGGAAAAGGAGATGACGGCCTTCATGATGACTGAGAGTTGTTGCAAAGAGTGTGTACTGGTGAAGTAAAGTTGAATAATAACCTCTGGGGTCGAATGAATGAAAGTCTCGGCTAGCGAGAGTAAGAAAACGAGTGCTTGGAAGGACGATGAGAAACTGAACTGCTGATTAACTTCAAGAGGTCAACACTTGGGTCTTTATATCAATCAGCACCAGCACCTTACCGAGGTCTTGATTCTTGGCCGCGCGCTCAGCAGACGACCTGAAACTGAAAAACCCCTGATACGAAAAAGAGGTCCAGAACAGCCGCCAGAAACATGCTTAACCCGACACATGGGAACGGGCTTGGCATCAGGTTCATCCTTTCCCCCATTGGTGGATGAACATGGTGTTTCAAGTCCCCTTGACTTCAGCTCTGGGAGGGAAGGTGGGAGATGTGTACGCCATTAAACGAAGAACGCCGGAGGCCGTTCAGCCCTAAACGAAACACGAATGGGCAAGTCTCGCGAGCGGGCCTCGTGGGTTTCGAGTGTTGAACCTAGCTCCTTGTCAAAGCTCCCTACCAAGGGTGGATCTTGGGTTACATCCAGGGTCCTCGTTGACATGGGTTTCGGGGAATGGAACATGTGGATTAGAGGGTCTGAGCGGGAAAAAGAAAGAACCTTGTTAGAATGAGGTTTGATACTAGGCATTCTTTGTGGACAAGGTGTGATCATCGGGCCGGGTCAGAGGTTGACAGTGTATCCGTGGGATCGTAGGAGAGGAACTAAGGGGGCCGGGTTCCAGCCACAGTTGGCGAACTCCCCGATGCAATATTCCAATGCTAAAATTTCCATTCACACCGTGATACATGTTGAATACCAATGCTATTCAATCCTAGAGACGTGAACCAGTATGAGAAGACTTCAACGTTGAGAAGGGGTGAAAATCTAGTGTGACCGTCGCTCAAAGACATCCTTTTGGGGGCACGGCCGGTATTATAGTGCTGCAGATCCACGATTTTAGCGTAGCCGAGCGCTAAGGCCCCTGTGGCGCAGTGGGATAGCGCGTAGCTCTTATACCTTCATTACTTGGTGAAGATATGCTAAGGTCGTGAGTTCGAACCTCACTAGGGGCAGACTTTTTGCACTCCTTTCAGACAGATGATGCGATCGATACCTTTGTCTTTTTGGTCACTTGAGGGGAGGGAAGAGGTGCCATGCATGCAATGAACAGATAGTCCAGCCTGTGCTATTCGCTGACAAGGAGGTAGAAGAAGAAGCTTCCCCACCAGCACGCGTACCTCTCTTTGTCTTGTCTGGCGGAGAGAGTGGTGGGTGGTGGTGATTCAGGCAGACAGACAAAAAGTGGAAGACTCTTTTGACGGCGAGAACACGCACGAAGTTATATACTGAATTAAATGAATTAAGAAATTGACCTTGAATTAGCGGAGTAATTGCATAGCAGACACCCTTCTTCTATCTTCCCTACTATTATTACCAGTCCGAGAGTCCTTCCTCCATAGGCTGCCTCTTCTCCTTGTCTTTCCTCATTCCCTCCCTGTCCTCATCTCCCACCAACAAACTCCTCCACCATTTCATCCAAATCAACCGCATAAAGCCAATCAAGCTCAAAAGGCTTCATCTCCACATCCCCCTCCTTCGGCAACCTCCTCTGATTAATCTCCCCATTCAGCTCAATCACCCTGTCAATTCGTCCCTGTCGACCCTTCTGCCACCTCTCTAGCGCTCCACCAAGCTCCTTCTGTTTCAGATGCCCGAGGATCCCAGCAAAGGTGTAGACGTCTTCAAAGGCCTGGTTCACACCCTGGCCGGCGGTGGGGGGGATTGCGTGGGCTGCGTCGCCGAGGATTATGACTCGGCTCTGCTTGTCGGTTGATGCCCATTTGTTGAGTTTGGGGAGGAGATAAAAGGGCCAGAGGTTGACTTTGTCGGTTGAGATGTTGGAGGTGGCGTTGGACACGATGGGAGGGAAATCTTCGCTGCCTTCGCGTAGGAAATCGATGCACCATGTCTTGTCAGATGTCATGGCCTTCCAGGCGTCTCGGCCAGGGTCCTCTCCTGCAAAGATACGCTGCTTGCCGATCAGAACCTCTGAGCCATCAGCTAGCTGGGGTGCAATGACAAAAGCTCCTCGCTTGTTGTGCATGAACGTAGCTGGGAGCTTGTATTCGTCCTTCTTCATGTTGAGTTGCTCCGTAGGCACAGCAGCGGTGACACCAATCATGTTGGTGAACTTGGGCTGCAGGTCAGGGTGGATGTATGATCGGACTCGAGAGTGGATGCCGTCTGCGCCGACAAGGAGAGAGGCGGTGGACTCTGAGCCATCGGTGAAGAGCCAGGTGACACTATCCTCAGTCTCGCTGATGATGCGGTCAAACTTTTTGCCGTATACGACTTGGATCCCGGCTTCACGGACCAAGTCCAGAAGAATGTTGATGAGTTCGAAACGGTAGACTCGAATGCCGGAGTAGCCATACTTGGCAACGGATCCAAACTCAAAGACGTCGACTGTCTTACCGTCTTGAGATAAGAAGTAAGACTCTTCAAACTTGTAGCTTCGAGGTTCCATGCGCTCAAAGACGCCAAGCTTGTCAAGAATGCGAAGGGCATTGGGTGATAGCATGATTGCGCCGCCAATGTCCAGGGGCGCACTCTGTTGTTCATAAGCGATGGCCTCAATGCCTTGTTGGTGGAGGGCGAGGGCTAGAGTCAGGCCCGAAAGGCCGGCTCCGATGATGGCGACTTTGGTGGTTGACATGATGAGAGAGATTTGTGATGTTGTATGTAAGAGGGTTTGGGACTTTGAACTTGTGGTAACTTTGAGGGGTGGGTGAGGGTTGAGGTGGATGGTTGGTGATGTCTGTTCTTGACTTGACCACCAACTCAACCACCTATATATACAGAACATTGGTCTATGATACGAAAGCAAATGCACGGACAATCCCTCGGTCTCGGTCTTTGATCTAAGCCACCTTTGCAATCTTTTCACGCATTTGTCAAACAAAAGCCTCTTCATCATCTCCCTCGTCCAATAAGCATCGTCGCTGAGGCAAGCATCCGGCCGAGTGGTAAGACTCGGCCGATACAGTCTCACTCTCGGCCGTGTCGGATTACAAAACATAGCGACGGTAATCTCGGTCTTTTGCACCAGCCTCTCGGTAAATTGAGAATCCGCGCCTCGATTCGTAAGATCGAGGCTGTGTTGTCGGCTGAGTCCGAGCCCGACACGGCCGAGTTTCCGGGGCCGAAGGTATCGGCCGATATGAAGGATAAGGAATGGGTTTGTCTCGACTATAAAGGGTTTGGATGGGATACTCTCAGTTATCTCTTCATTCTCATCAACAAGTCCATCTACTTCAATCAAATACACCTGTTCTTCATTCTCAACTACACTCTTCTTCATAACCAACTCAGCTCAAAGCTATCCAATAACCCACATACAAACACACCCCAACTTCAACATGCACATCTTTGTCATCGGTGGAACTGGCCGCAACGGCTCTCTGGCCATCCAAGAAGCCCTCTCTAGAGGCCACACAGTCACCGCCCTTGTCCGCAACCCATCCACCACATCCCTACCCTCCCACACCAACCTCACCCTCGTCAAGGGCACCCCCACTTCTCAAGCCGACGTCCTCGCCGGCCTCACAACTCCTGAGCCTCCCAAGGCCATCATATCAGCGCTTGCCCAGGTTCGCACTTCAGAGTCGCCTTTTGCGGCTCTGCGTCCTGATACTACACCCGACTTCTTGACTTCGAGCATGCACGTCTTGCTCGCCGCCATCCCGCAGGCCAACCTCCCCTACAAACCTAAGCTGGTCATAAACTCAGCTCAAGGTGTTGGCTCCTCCTGGCGCTCTATGAACCTTCCCGGCAAGATCATCTTTAGTCACGGAAGCATGGGCATCGGACTCAAGGACCACAACAAACTCGACCAGCTCGTGCGCGATAGCGGCTTGCCCTTTGTTTCCCCACGACCATGTATGCTCGCCGAAGGTGACGTCAAGGACGTCAAGGTCTGGCCTGAAGATGGAAAGGGCTGTGCGTGGATGCCATCCATTACCAGAGCGAGCGTTGGACGGTGGCTCGTTGATGCTGTTGAGAGTAATGAGTGGGACGCAAAGGCACCGGTAATCACGAATTAAAGTGGCTGGAATGAGAACAATGGCTTGGAAGACAACGAAGGATTCATTCAGTATGTGATTAGGATATAGGAGTTTACCTTGGAAGTTTTATGTTGAAGCTGAGCCTGGTGCGAGTTTCCCGCGGCCAACTATCTATTTTTATTTAAATCCATGAAAATCTTGACCAAAAGAACCCCCGAAGTCTTACGCCCTTGAACATCAAAGAGTTCGATGACACGATATCCTTCACGAAGGCGGTCCAGACGGATGCACGCCCAACCTAACAATGGCTGAACAAAAGCTTTTTGGCCATCCACGACCTTGAATCTGGAAAAAGAGGTTAGTTACTGTCAGATACATATTCATAGTCTCATCCAGAAGAGGAACGGCTCGAAAGAGCTTGACAAGGAAATACCAGCTCGGCCAGAGGCCAAGGAAGTAAAACTCACCTTAGAAAGCTCAACTCGGGCGGAGACCTTTTGACCACAAACGAAATGGCTGATCCAGTGGCACCGAACCGGGGATCCTTCGTCTTGCCGGTCTCTGTCTTGAACTTGTACTTGCTCTCGTCAACGTCATCCTGGACACAGTGGAGCTCGACCTTGACCTGAGGACGAAAAACTCTCTTCCCGTGGCCGCTGCTGTCTTGCTCATCTTCATCACTCTCCGGGATGTCGAATCCGGAGAAGACAGTGATGCCAATATCCATTATGCCCCTGGGTATGGCGCCATGCCAAGTTCCGATATTCTTATCGGTGCTTCGATACCCGGTCGGTTTGAGAACCCACCCATCCTCGTCGGCAAACATGCCACGATGGAGCATCATGCCCTCATCCTCGATCTGCCAGTTCAGGTGCACCATCTGGACGCCTAGCTTCCAGAAGAGGGATGGATCAGGGTTGGATGAGTCGAACCTGTGTCCCGATGGGAAGCAACGCATAAAGTAGTGTTTGTTGTGAGAAAACACCCTAGTCTCACCCGTCCCACTGAGCTCAAGCAGTTTCGCTTCGTTGATGGAAAAGATGTGAGACGGTTTTTTCGCTGCAGGGGTATCAAAGTTGCGGAATGCCTCGCTGTGTGTGTAAATGGCAAGATCGCTGAGGGCCTGGCAGATGCCAATCCTGGATGACTTTGCTTTAGGATTCGAGTCGCTCAAGGGGTTTAGGCCCTGGATCGAGCTTTCTGAGTCGCTCGAGGGATCGTTCTTGATGACGCGAGCAGGGCTCTTCTTCACCTTGACGAGGATTTTGCGCCTCAGATCACCCAACATTGGAAGACGGAATCTCGGATCATAAGCCTCAAGAGGTTCATCAAGAAGAAGGTCCCCCCATTCCTCCTTCATGATCCTCACCATTATCTCCTGCTGCTCGGCATCTGCATGCACCTCGAGACTGACTATGACGGGTAGATCGTTGTTCACGAAGGCCGAAGTTCCAATGACGGAACATACTTCACGGAAGCCGCACGGGGCAGTTAAATTCCAGCCATGAGTGACTATGGGCTCGCCGAGTTCTAGCTGCGGTCGTTTTTTGCGCAGTTTCCTGACCCTGCTTACTGAGGTGTCTGGCTGATGGTCTCGGGGAGGGTCTTGCGTCTTTGGCTCAACGGAATCTCCGTTCCAAACGTCAATCTCAACACATCGGCATCCTTGCATGAGAATCTAGAGCCAGAACGTTAGCTTCAACATGAAAAATCCCATTGGGGATCCTATACATCTCGATATGCCTCAGCACTGGCCCTGGAGGCGGTTTGGTTTCGGTTTCCGCTGAGGTAGGTGTTGTGGCTGCTGCTGATGAAGTAGTTGGTCAAGGGCCTGGAAAGGTCTTTTGGCTGGAGAGGCCCTTGGGCGCTGGTACCTAACTCCAACCAGGCCTTGTAGAACGCAGAAAAGCCGTATGTTTCTTTGATGGAGAAAACCTCGTCGTATTCGTGACCCGACGGATGCTGTTGCCTGAGAAATCTGTTAAAAGCGATTATCGAGAGCGTCTCTTCCTGGTCCTTTAGACGATTAAACAAGTCGACAGCGGCTCTGTACATGGGGGGATGTGGATCGGTGTTGCTCTTCAAGTCTTGTTGCGTAGCCGCAGATTTTGGCGCATCACTGGAGCCTGGTTTCGCAGTTCCTAGGTTGAAGACCTTTCTGATTCTGTTCCGGAACCGTGAGGTTGTGCTCTCAGGGGCAGCTTTGTTTTCACCTTTGTCTGCTGGCTGTTCGATGGGAGGACTATCAGGATCCTGGGTTACATCTTCGGCATTGTTGGTCATTTCGGAGCTTGAAAGCGTTTCTTGAGTAAGTCGTGAGATGTCTGTCTCAGCAGCAGCCGATTCATCTCCATGCTCATCCGCAAAGCAAATCTCGCCCGGAAGATCGTAATCTTGGGAGGGAGGTATCTGGCTCTCCACTATGGCGACTCGATTGTGATCGAACTGGGATAATTGTAGACGTTTGTGGCCTTCCACATCCGATAAGCCGCTCAGCCACTGGATCACAGAGGGACATTTGCTATGCCCGAGGTCGAAAGTTCCCACCTCACCTCCAAGGTTGATATGACTTGACCTTGGCCATGGAAGTGAACGAAGAGAGAAATCATGAACATGCTCCAAGACATGGTCGATCAACTCCGGAGAGTCAACAATTCCTTCCACATCACAAAGTGGACACGCCTCTATACCTATCTTTCTCTGCGTGGAGAGAGATATGAGTGTAGAGATGCCGTCTCCTTCAGCAGCGTCCTGGTGTGAGGCCATGAGATGCTCCATCATGTCCGTCATGGAGGTGAACTGTGGTTCATCCTCACATAGAGGGCATTGCCAGGCAGGTGAGTGGTCTTGCCGAATGTGTCGTTCTAGCGCCGTTCTTGTGCTGTAGTAGACGTCCGGAGTGGGACAGTCCTCGGCGACGCAGGTGTATGGACAGATGTCCTCACTCAAGTGCTTCCTGATGACCAATATCAGAAATAGCTGGGGCGACATACAGAAATGCAACTCACCTCCATCTAGGATTCGTCTTCACGTCTTGAACTGGCAAGGTCTGGTAGCAGCAAGGGCATTGAAACATGTGCTGGCTATCGTCAGGTAGTTGGGGTCGCGGATAGTGAGCGGTTGCCGTGATACGTGTAACCTCGGTTCTGGGTGTCAAGGCCTCTGGCTTCTTGAGTGCTGGGTCGGTATATCTGAGTTTACTTTCGGGGACTGAGGCTGACGTCCCTGATATTGTGGGAGCATCGCTGCTTTTGGGGAGCTTAGGTGGTTGCTCGATAACAGGATGGATGGGAATGGGAATCTCCAAGTCTGGCGAGGCGATTGGTTGATGTAATTGGTTGATAGCATCCTCTGAAGTGGATGATAATTCGGGTTTGCGCCGTTTGAGACCAGTTGAATGTCGTCGAGCCTGCAGAAAACGATTTCTTCGTCGCAAGTTGGCTACCACCAGACGCTGTTGGATGGGCGTTAATGCCTCGAGCTTCTGCCTGAACCTGTGGTTGCTATATCCTCTTTCCTCAGGCCGTAGAACCGCAATGCACTCCAGGTGTCGCTTCAGCTCGCAGTGTTCTTCCTCATTGAAGAGGCGATCGGCTTTATGAAGTCGCGACCGCTTTCCAGTGCGTCGGACAGCCAGTGCAAGGGATGCGAGACTTCCCAGAGCCGACTCGATATCTAGCAGGGCTTCATCGAGAGTCTGGTGCTTTTCTTGCAAGTCTGCGTAGTCTTCCAAGGACTGGTACAGCATTACCAGGTTTCCTTTGACCAGCGCTAGGTCAATGAGCCGTTCATTGAGCCTCCAGTCGAGCGCAGCTCTTGCAGAAGCCAGTGCCCCGATGCCATCGATCCAAAGATTAAAGTCTGCTAGTTTGTACTCGAGGCGTTCATCCGCTGACGTCGCTTCAGGTTGATCTTCTGAGGGTTGGTTCTTCCCATCATCCTTGGTCTGAGATGGAGAGCCGAGGCATCGGTCAAACAGGTCCAGACATTTTTGCGAAAGCTCAGCGGCAGTGAGATCCAAAAGATCCATTTTTTGGGGGACCTATGATGAGGTGCATGATTCTTGTGTGTTGGTAATGTGCAGTGGAAGTGTCTGGCTGACGTTGACAAGGCGGAGACGACAACCCCTGTCCTATTCAGCCCACGTGACTCTGAGTGGACGACGAGGCTGTGTCGACATCCAATACCGTTGGCTGACGCTGACCTGAGTGGATTCCTCATTCTGCAATCAACTCAACTACGACAGAGACTGATGATGCTTTAAGGATGGCGCCAGAAGATGACGGCCATGGCGCCTGCGAGCTGCTGGCCAAGGTCGCCAAAGGAGTCTTTCCTATCGTCATGCGATGCGGTATTCAGCAGCGGGAGCGCGTTGCGGGGGAAGTGGGCACAAGGCTTGGCCAGATTGCTCAAGAGCCGTTACAAGGTTATGAGACGGATCAAGAAGCCGAGGGTGCCGCGACAAGTCTGTTGCACACGCTGCTGATGATATGCAAGGTATGTTTCTTACATGGGCCGCTCCAGCAGTTGATCACACACGACCTGGAGCTCTGCCATGTGTTGTTGTGATTCATCTCGGCCTTGATGTTTACTCTTGTGGATTGATACTAAATGGCGTAATTCAGTTTCCTGATCCAGTCGGAAGGCAGACTACGGCGTGGGAATGTTACTCAAGCATCCTTGCGCTTCTGAGACCTGAGAGCAAGGCCAAGCTAAACAAGTCCGTCCTTCTGTACTTCAAGATGGGCCCCGGCTATAGTAGCCAGGCAAAAGAACAATGTGACAGATTCTTTGCCAGACTTAGCGAAGAGGGGCCCAACAAAAAGACGGCTGCTGATCAGATTATGGGAGGGACGCGGATGCCGGAACCCAGCGACTACCCTCGGCATGTCAACGAGGACTTGTTTCAAATCCTTCATCGGCATTCCCAGTCGTGTGGGGACCATCACCTGCTCTCTCATCCCGCGAGGCTCTATCTTGATGGAAACCCGCAGATCCAGAGCAAGCACGCACAGTTTGAGCTGGTGGTTTCAACAGCCAATATGAATTACTGGCAGGATCTTTGGGTTGGAGTGCCTATGTGAGGAGCTGCGTTTTGACATTTCAGTCAAGATCTCTAACTTGATTCTCTAGGCAAACTAAAACTCGAAAGCGTCTTGTCGGTTTCAACCTTGGCAAAGATATGAGCAGCGATGATGACGAAGAAGAAGGCGACGAAGCCTTGGGCCTCGACCAAGTCGGCCCAGATTACTTTTGCCAAATCCTGAGAGACCCTTCGTTTGCCAAGTTGAGAGTCCGATTCATTCAAGGCCTTGGGCTTGTCTCGCTTCGTCCGCCAGCCGCGCTTGAGCGCTTCCTCTGTCCTGGACAGGGTCTTCCACTCTGCACAGCTGTGGAGAGCTACAAGCTAAAGGACAAAGACAAGATCATACTTGCCCACGCTATCGCGCACTCGTTCTGGCAGTTTTATGGATCAGATCTGATGCAAGAGCGGTGGACAAGCCACAATATTTGGTTCATGCAAGAAACTGATGAGCAGCAACACCCGAAGGATCAGCTCGCGTTGAGAGCTTACATGTCCCTTGACTTCAACGGCCAGAATAGTGTGGATGAGAGCATGGACAACCCGATGGTTACACATCCGTTCCCTCACATCCTGGCACTTGCCATTGTCTTGCTGGAAATTGGCCTCAGACGGCCTTTCAAGTCGATGGATCATCTACCACTCGCATCTCGGTTGAATCGAGATCATGGGGCCGCAAATCAGCTGCTTAATGAACTTGAAAGAAGCCATTGGGCGAGCTCGACGCAGCGGGACATCTTTACTAGAGTTGTCGCAAACTGTTTAGATCAACGGCTCTTCTCTATCGAACAAACATCCAAAAACAAGAAGGTCAAGAGCTCAAAAGCAGTTGCCACGAGTACCAGAGCTGGCTGTGGGGAGTTCCAAGTGGATGAAGTGGATGAGCGAAAGACGGCGGATCTCTACGCGCCAAAGTTGTCGAACCTTTGGCCAGGCTTGTCAATATTGCCTTCAAGAACGACCCAAAGTGTATATCATACCTGACAAGATGCAGAGAGGCCCAAGCATCTCAGCAGCAGCTCCGACCGCCAGTGGCATCCTTCCATGCCGGCAAGACGATCGTTGCCCGTGAGTGGTTGGACAATTTGAAACACATAAGTCGGCACATCATGATGCTACGGCGACAAAAACCGGATCATACCTTTGCGCCTGTCAAGATTGCCATTCTGGACACTGGCTATGATGCCAAGTTGCCCTTCTTTAGTCAGGCGGCTAGAGCGAAATGCATTCGTGGATGGAGAGACTTCGTAGGAGATGGACAAGCGCCTGATACTGATGATACGACAAGAAGAGACGATTACGGACACGGCAGTTTGATGGCTCGTCTTGCTATGGAATCGGCTCCACTAGCGAATCTATACATTACACGGGTCGCCAAGGACAGCAGGGGGCTCTCTTTGGGCAGCAAGTCTATTGTAGAGGTAAAGATCTCACCTCAAACATCTCTGAAGCTACACTCACTGATCTTCCGATATTAGGCAATCCGTTGGGCTGGTCTTGAAGAGGAGGTGGATGTCATTTCCATGTCCTTTGGCTTTCCCGACGATGATGAAGACATCGCCAAAGCCATTGAAGACGTCGAACGAGAGAGAAACGTCGTCTTCTTAGCCAGTGCTGGCAACAACGCGGCCTACCAAGCCGAATCGTTCCCTGCCCGACACAGATCCGTCATCTCCATCAGAGCAACAAACTGTGACGGCACTTTTAGTGCCAGCAATCCACCTATAATTGATCGCTACTCCAGCTCCGTTCTCGGTACATTTGGAGACGACCTACCGGATAACATCCATAAGGAAATAACAGGGCGTTTCGGACCCTCCATCTGCCAACCTGGATCATCCATCGCCACAGCAGTTGCTGCTGGCATCGTGGCATCCACAATTGCCTACGCAGAGGCATTGTCTTCTGTTTTACCTATACCCAAAGAACAAAGCCCAGTTCAAAGCTTGAAGAAGACACAAGGCATGATGAGGATGTTGGAGAAGATGGCTCCAGAGCAGACGGGTCATCATAAGTTTGTGAATCCCATCTGGTTCTGGAGCGAAAAGTCGGATCCATGGAAGGCCTGGGCTGCCATGTACGATTCGGTTTCACAACTCATGTATAGGCGTTAGTGAGGTCATAGAGCCTGAGCACTCTTTGTCGTTTTGGTGTCAAGTGATTCTAGGGGATTAAATAATGGCTTTAAGCTTTCGCCTTGTAGCTATTTGCCACGAAACTAGAGAGTTTCCTTGAGCCAATTCACTCGCCAATTGGCGGAGCTTAAATCAACGTCCCTTCATGATGCCACGGAAACTACACAAGGCTCATTGTTCAGCCGCACTGCAACGTGGACTGGAGAAGCCCAATTAAAAGCCGCAAATAAGCGCTAGAGGGTGAGTGACGTTTGAGATCAACAAGTCACTCGTCCTCCGACCAACCTTACACCTCCCATCTCTTAACTGTAGCTACGACTCGACACTTCAAAATGAAGACTTGGTTCCTCCCACCCGACTTCACATTCACCCCCGACGGTCCCCTCCAGCTCGGTGCCGTCATCACGCATCCCGGGCGCCCTACCAACGTCATCGCATCACCCCGCACCGACCCGTCGATACAGCTGCCTGAGATACAGGTCATCACGGAAAAGAACCACTCGCACTCAAACGAGGTCAGCCGCAAGGGCGGAGTTAGTCTTTTTGCCAAGTTTATCGAGTTTGCCTCTGGCTCTGTGTCGTACGAAGCCAGCCGACGAAATCTTCTTCAGTATGGAAATGTCGATCACGAAATTCGGTCTCTTTTGGCGCCTTTCTCAAAAGACTTTCTCCAGAGTCTTACTAGCTTGGATTCAGTAAAGGAGCACATTGAGTCGGGCCTGTATGGCAAGAGACCTATATACCTTGTCTCTGGTCTGCGGGTCACAAACGAGTCGTTCACGGTGACCAAGGAGAAAGGAATTGGCAACCAGGCCGAGATTTCAGCATCTGGTCCCACAGGACCGGTCCCAGTTGAGGTCGGCGGAAGCCTATCTGGGGGTGTGGAGAGAACAAAGGTGGATTCTTACGAAACGGCCCCGGGCATCGTCTTTGCATACCGACTGCACGTTATCCGTCCAAGGAGTAGTAAGAGTACTCAATCAGAGATGTTTTCGAGCTCCAAGGCTTTCTGGACGGATAGAGCGGAGCCGGAGCCTATGGAGGTGCTTGATGTTACATTGGACGTGGTTGGGGACGACCTCGAGGAGGAGGAGATCAGGTTTGATCAGGCTGACTTGGAGAATGGCGAATGCTTTCTGCATCAGTCCTAGACGCGACTGTCTCCATAAAAGGAACGAGTCTGGGCAGGATTATTGAATGATGGCTCTTCATTGGTTGCTGTATTTCTCAGAAAATGACAACATAGATTTCCATTTCTGGAGACACGCCAGGGACTTCGGGTCAGGTAATGGGAGTGGCCCAAGAAAAAAATGATGCACCTCTCCTAATACTCTCCCTTCTAATCCATAAACTATAGCATAAAAGGCTTATGGTTACAAAACTAAGCTTATTATAAAAACTTTAGAGTATAATTTATTTATCTCATATTTTTCTTTATTTATTTTACTCTAAAACTTATCTCTGAGGCCCGATGAAATTCTCTAACCCTGCTATCTTTTTCTTGGCCTAGGTGACAAGGAAGACTGACGCACCCTGTATTCATGTACACACCATCACCGATTCCCCGAAGACGTGCAGCGGAAACGTTAAATTGAGCCGAATCCTTCAATAACCGACATCCATTTTCCCTGTCTTTTACTAGTTCTCAGTTATAAAATACATGACAACCTGCCATAGTCTCCCCACGTCTCCATCTTGAAGGAACACCTCACACCCATCTATCCATCATGTCCGTGCCTTCAGACGTCGTGGCCCTTATTACGCACAAAAAAGCCCAGTACTGCCACTCGGCCGACTCCAACCAGTGGAAAGCCTTCGAGAAGGTTTTCCTTCCTGATGCGACTTTCATCTTCGTCGACGCCAAAGATGAAGTGATTAATGTCGGGCGTGAATGGTCCTTTTCGTCGAGGGAAGATTTCGTTGCCTACTTTAGCAACTCATTCAAAGTTCAACAAACCATTCACTTGGTCGGGCCAGGAGAGTTTGAGCAGATCTCTTCAGACGAGATTAGGGTTACGTGGTCTGTCATATACCACTGCGGACCGAGAGATAGTGAGACCGAAGGGCATGGCACTGGTAGAGGTCACTATCATGGGGTCTGGAAGAAGCGAGAGGGAGATTGGTTCATGGCGAGTATGAGGATGAAGAGGCTGTACTGGAGGACCTGAGGGCGAGCCTGGTCTTTAACGCTGTCCCTGGATGTCATGACGGCATGTGTTCGTTTTCATACAAGAGAAGCTACCTGGTATACCAAAGCAGTGGCGCTGAATTGCTCCAGCGTAATCATGGATCTGGTTATAGTTCAGAACTTGGCGAAATAAACTGCTCAGCCCTCAGTCTCAGCCCACGTTGCCGTTCACCTTGCCGTTTACAGGTCCGTTCTTGTCCCCATTGGTCGCGACGTGACCATTGACCTTGGCAGACTCAGTTGCATCCTCGGCATCAATGCCTCGATACTCAAAGTACTCATTCCACGCAGGATCATCGATTAAATTCTGAGCCAGCCTCTTCTCATAGAATATAGAAAACTCCGGTCCTTCATCCGACTCGGGCGAAGGGTCTCGTGGCGGGTAAATGACGATGACACCTGTGGTGACTCGGTTGATTAGGTGGCGGTAAGTGACGGGCGTGGCAAAGCCAAAGTCGAGCCTGCTGACACTGGCGTCTCGGTGATCGGTTTGAAGAATCGACAAGGGCGGTTGAGCGTCGATGCGGATGTTCATGGTCGTTTTATCACGAGCCATCGCAACCATCTCTAGCGTTTTGTCGAGTGACTCTTGGGTCACGCTGTTGGTCATCTTGCGGATGTAGGCAGCGATTTGCCACAGAGGCCACTCCGAGATGACCTCTCCCACATTCGGCTGTTCTACTGGGGCAGTGGGCGACAGAGCGGCGAACATGACATTTTGCTGCAGACGGGCCGGGGGCTTTGGGCTGTGGAAGCGTCTTCTCATGTCAATCGTCTCGGACCAGAAGATCTTGGACGACATGTCGGTGTTGAACACAGGAGCGCGGACACGTGTAAGAGTGCGCCAGATGAAGGCCGAGAAAGCGTCATATGTTGAGATCCAGCTGCCATCTTCAGGAGTGGCCAACCTCTTCAGTTCAGCAGCCTTGCTCTTTGGCAGATGAAATAAGAGCGAAACAGCCTCGGTGTGGTCAGGATGACGCTGCTGGGGAGGGGGACCATCAATCTTCTCTTGTTCAGGAGGCTCTCTTTTACAGAGCCTTGACAGATCGAGATTGGAAGTGTCCCAGTCAGGGGAGGGTGTCTTGTTGGCAAAGGCAAAGCAGTTCTCCGCAAGCTGATGCACCAAACCGGACCATCCCATGACATCGTTTGTGTAATGGTGATGATGGATGTGAAAGACTAGCCCCCCTTTGACAAAGTTTGCCTTGAAAGCCGAGGCAACAGGATGGTTGTTTGGATCAGCTTCTGGCTTTTCCCCGTAGGTCATGGGAGGGACGCTCCAGAGCTCGAGATCACCCAAAGCCACGGCGTTGAAGTGCTTTTTCTCGATTTCATCGAAGGAAGGGTAGTCGTGGTGTGGAGAGTCAAGCCATTGCACAACGAAGCGGACGGTGCTGTCCTGCTTCTTGACGAAAGAATGACCACCGCCAGGGTCCTTCTCGATTGTACCGCAGTAGTGTCTGGCTTGGCTAAGGGTGCGCTCAAGACCTGCTTTGAGCACTTCGACAGCTTTCGGCTTATCCGCATCATCTAGACGGAAGAACAGAGCATAGTTGTTGTAGGTGCAGGCGGTCAAGTAGTCGAGGGTGGAGACGGGGAATCTCTCCTCGTCGGGGTCGTTTTCCCATCCAAAGGGATGAAGATAATAGACCTGTTGACGGGGCATGACGAGAACAGAGTGGAAACTATGCAGAAACGAGAGCTTGAGCTTGGATTAATTCGATGGCAGGAATCACGATTGCAGGTCTTTATGGCCCGCTCATGGAGTCGAGCTAGCGAGTCGGCGAGTTGCCCGACTCCGTTCAGCGTTGGTTCGTTGGTTGTTGGCTCTCAGTGCATAGTACGACCTTATGAAGCATGCCCTGGACAATATGATAGCTCAGGGCAGGGGGGTTTCTAAACCCCATGAACCAACCGTTGCAACGTCTCATGTGATGATGATCGGCAACTCAGGCTAATTTTCCAGATCTGAGACCCATAATTTGAAGTCCACGTCACCAGACGGGCCGTTGGCCCCTACAAGTCTGCGCAGTTTTACGTGGTATTCCAAGAAAAGCGGTCCGGGAATCACCAGGTCCGATTGGACACATGGGACTGTGTTGGTCGTGAGTCGAGCTTGGCGGGACTCTTGGCCCCAGATTGTGGGAAACATAACCTCCGATCCCTGAAGATTCCGAGGGGCAAATACGAGATGTAACGCTGTTAGCTCTGTGTGAGACTCTCCCCCAACTCAGTTCATGAGTCCCAACTTCCAAGAGACTAGGCATATTCGAAGGTCGCAGAATTCTTGAATCTTCAGTAGAAGAACTGCTGCATAGGCTTGGCAAATCTTACTCCAAAGTCGAGAGTCTGGGCAGTTACAATGTTGTATTCACAAAAACAAGAACTCTGAGCCAGGGCTTGCGATCTTGAAACCTGATGCATGTGGCGACAGTATTACTGTGTTCTTTGTTATAGCTAAAGCCTGGCTCTCGATGGAATAACTGAGCCAGAAGCCCGAGGCGAAAGTACAGTTGCTCAGGGGCTGCTTGGCATGATTTCAAGCATGGGGAGAATAACCTCTGGGGCTGCTAAGAGCCGGAGGCATGAGCTTGCTTGAACCTGAAATTTTGATCGTTTTATTCATTTCTGATGTTTCTTCTTGGACGTAGAAGTACCTCACTCATTACCATTCGAAGCAACTTGTTAAGATAGACCTGGACGGTCTGGCTTTGGCACCGCCAAAGGACGTCACCCCCAACTTTGTCCACCCGCCAAACAACAGTCCCCTCGCTCTGGGCGTTTTCATCACCCGCTGCGTGATCTCAACAGTATGCGTCATCCTGCGGGGCTATGGGAGAGTCTTCCTCCTCAGGAAGCTCCAGATAGAAGAATGTGCGTATTACTGGTTCATGGGCTCTGGGCAAACACTTACCTGCATGTAGTTCTCGCGTTCTTGGCATACCCATGTTACTATCCCAATTCGATAGCTCCGGTGCATACATGCTCACATTTTCTAGGGATTCTCCTGGGGCAGTATGTGGGCGAACTTCAAGATAGTAGAGACTCCAGGCTTCTTTGTCAACTAGTGGAACGTCCGGTATCATGATATCATTCTGATAACCTATGTGAGTCTGAATATGCACTTCTGGGAGTACCTACTCACACGCTGCAGTACGTTTTCAAATTCGGCGTCTTTTACTCATTCGTCTTGACCTTTCTCAAGATGGTCATCCTCGTCGAGTAGTGCCGTGTATTTGTCCCCCCAGGAACAAGAACGAAGAGCGCGTTTTGGTGGGATGCACCATTGTCACATTTGTCCAAATCACCGCCAACATAGCCATCATTGTTGCACTAAACCTTCAGTGTACCCCTGACGAGGCCATGTGGGACTTTAGAGTCGAGGCCAAATGTTTTAACCTGTTTCATCCGCAGGTCTCGTCGGCAACTATCCATCTCATGTTGCTGCCTCAGCGAGTCATCTGGAAGCTCAACATGGGATGGAAGAAGAGGCTAGGTGTTTCGGTGATTTTTAGTCTTGGGCTACTGTGAGTTTATCCTTGTCGTACATTTTCCCCAATATCTCTAATGGTTGGAATGCAGTGCTTGTATCTCGGCGGCATTCAGGCTTGCCTCGACCGTTGCATATGGCGACTCAGAAGACGACGTCTTCAACCCTGGACCACTTATCTTTCGGACCACGGCAGAAATGACTTGCGGCTTTTTTATCATCTACGCGCCCTGCGGCCCAATGATCCTTCGAGAAAGCGGCGTGCTGGCCAAGATCAAAAAGGTTATTGGCATGGCAACGAGGTCCAAGTCGACAAACCAAAGGGGTGGCCAGTACGAGTTGGATCGGGAGGGACTTTGGCGCCGCGGTAGCCATCGGTGATATTATGGGTGGCGTGCCCCCACAACGCCGGTGCATCTCGCAAATGCTGGGATGGCACGGATTCCCTTGATTTATTTAGCAATAAGTGAGCAGGGAAGCTATGGGCGGCAGTTGGTCCTTGCTCTTGCAGCTATCAGGGCGGTCAAACTGTAACCATCTCGGCCATAGCAAATACAATCCACGCTACCCTAGATATTGCTCCTGACCTGCTGGCTCTTCAAGACGAAGAGCCGTTACGTGAGAATATCACGATAATCTCAATTTTCTTGTTATTGCATAGAAACTATAGGGTATGTATATCTTGAAGAAGGGGCTTGGGAGCACGGAGTTCGGGTTTGGCACCATTATCCCCTGTTGAATAGTTGGCTTCCTCAATAAACACTCTGCAACCTACACCCTGACCCTGCATACTCATTTTATGTATCATTGGGTGGCGAAGCTACATCACGAATTTCGAGGTACCCGATCGCCTGATACTGCGAAGGGATCGCCGTTTGCAGAGGAATCACCGTCTGCAAAGCCTGCAGGGATGGAACTGTTCTTTGCGGGCTGCGTGTGGATAAACGCTCACCCTAACATTTTCTTTTTCGTGCTACGCAATGGCATGCCATAGTCAAGGTTTGGTCGAAGGGGGATTCATTCAGCAGTAGCACAACTATGTCTGTTGTGCCGGTAGTTATAACTTTTACGACGCCAACGCCTGGAGACTCCCAGTGCAGAGACTAACCAGACGTCAATCAGCTGGTGGATCGTCAATACCGCTTTGCCCATCGAGTTACACGACACCTTTACTGGAGAAACCCGCAGCAAGAGGCCAATACTTTGGATAATATAAATGCAGGGAAATCTGCATCAAGGCCCCGGGACTTCGGGGAGCACGGGTCGTCGCGATGCAGCCAGTAGATCAGTAAGCTAAGCCTGCGGTTGTCTCATATATAGCGGAAACGATGCCGTCAGCAAGCCAAGAGAGACTAGATTGTTGCGACCTGCATATGAATCCGCTTAGCTAGGCTAAGCTGAGATGCCGCCTAGACAATTTAGCCCTATTCTTGGCCGCCGCATTATCCGGACCTGCATGGGAATTCTCCGCGTTCGTCTTGGCCCGCTGGTTCTAGAATCCGACATCCGACTGGTCCCTGCCCGGCATCAGGTCGCGATTGGTCTTGTTTCCTGTTTACTATGACCACTCTGCTCCACGTCGTGACTCCGCTCCAGCGTCTCTCAGCTCTTCATCGTCCAACTTGGTCCCTCAGCTGAGACATGCGGCTTACTTGTCCCCAGGATTCGATATTGAGAACCAACCAGCGTTCATATTTCACCGAAATGGGAGAGTATGGATCTTCGAGTCGCAAACCCTTGACCAAAACGGGACTGTTAAACGACTTGAGTCAAGCATCGGCATCACCAAGGACCAATAAGCCAACATCATGACGAGGAGCACGATGACACGCCGTGCAACGCAGTCCTCTGCCAACTTCCAGCCTGAAGCTCTGTGAGATCAAGATGAGCTTTTGCGAGGCATCATGAGGCGGTAGGGATGGAGCAGCCAAGGCGAGTAGGACTGGAGATCCAAAACTATATAAGTCAACCTTTGTCTTCGTCAATCCTCTCTCATCAACCAGCACTCACAAGCCTCTTCAGCCATCCCAACAAGCCACTCCACACTCCAACAAACCAAACAACCAATTTCAACCCCAAAAACCGCCAAAATGGTTAAGATCGCTGCCCCCATCTTCCTCCTCACCGCCGCCCTCGCCTCCCTCGGCGAGGCTCGCAACTGCAAGACTGGCATCAGCTACTGCGGCAGCACCCTCCTCAACATCGGTAAGCCAACTCAACGCCTGCCTTACAGCTATGGCCCATACTAACAGTTCAAAGGTGACTACAGCAACCAGGTCAACCACGCACTGAAGGCGGCCAAGCAGCCCAACGACTTCACCCGCGCCCAGAACTCCCTCTTCTACTGCGAGGGCGGCAAGCACGGCAACATCCGATACACCAAGCTCTGCACCGGTGGCTGCAAGGACCACGGCAACGGCAAGAGCGACACCTGTTAAGCGGTTTGCTTAAGCGGCTGACTTGATTATTACACGCTCTTTGCTGAATCAACTGGCCACTGAAACAGGATGGGTGGAATGGTCTTGTCTAGTTGGATCTTATTGTCCAGCTTCTCTGGTGGATAAAGGTGTAAACCGTGAACGGGAAGCATGATGCTTTGTATTTAGCCTAACTATAGTCACTCATTATTTTACCTCGAGGAATAAAAGAAGTCATTTACTTAAGTATGGCTGTGAGACCTGATGAGATTCTCTTTATTTGATATTGGGTATATGATTGATTCTAACGTCCATCATTGAAAATGACTGCCCCAGCATCCATGAAAAATCCTGTTGGTGCTTGATGGGGCGGGCCATGGCAGCTGGGAAGGGCAATGACTTGAATCCTAGTCTCTTGGGTCAGGGGGCACCACAGCTTCCTCTATTTCATGGTTATGCAAGGGCTAAGAACAAATTCTTTGGCTTAAAAACCCCTTTGTATGAAACAGAACCCGGGACTGGTACAAATTGGTTCTCCTGCCCCCATCTAACTACTCAAGAACAATGAATGTTGATTCGCGTTCTGCTTTCATGCCCTTGGGGCGTTCAAGCTCTCCCACGCCAATCCTCCTCCAACGCTCCACATGGCGATCATTACCTATCAGTTTGCCTATCAGAATGTACTCCGTCACATAATCTTCATCCTCTGGTTCGTATGTTGCCACCACTATTCTCCTCTCCTCTCTTCCCTTGCCCTGTATGTCGATCTCATTCGGTGCGTCATAAGCCGCCTTGATTGTCTCACTCCGCTCAACTAAATGCCCATGGATACGGATTGAGAGATCGGTTCGATAATGGCCTTCATCAAATGCCATTTCTGCCCAACAGACCTCATGCTCGTCCGTAGGCACGTTGACATACGAAATTGCGCCACCATATGCCATCCAAGACCATGTGGGAGCCAGTTTTACGTCGTCGATAGGGGCCAGGGAGGCCTCGTCATGAGCGCGTTTCCAGAGAAGCCCCCTGGCCATTTCGCCGCTGAACAGACCATGTAACGCACGGTCCCCGGTTTCTTTGCCGAGAAGACGCTCTACTTCTGCAATGGCGTGGGGTCTATCTGATCCGCGAGGAGTCTTCAACCTCGAGAACAACTCGTACAGCAGCTGGTGGACGCGGAACCGGGGTCGAATCTTTAGCAGACATTCTTTAGGGAAGTCTGGATCCCCAAAAAGGACCTCGAGGGGGCTGTATGCATCAATACAGGGGCTCTAGCAACTAGGGCTATGGCTCAAGAAACTTACTGCGAGAGCTTTGTCAAGGTTTCGCAATGAATGCCGTCTCCGCATTGCCAATAAAACTGATTCCGAGCGAAATGGATAGTGCGCGCCTTGATAGAACACGCTCTTGAAAAGTCCACGCCCTCTGATTAAGTACTGCCCCGTCTACCTCATGTTGGAAGTCATCAATCAGCTCACACAAGAAAGTAGTGTATCCCGCGGGCGTATGGATGGAAGCGAAGTTCCTGGGTAACCTTGGCTTCAGGAACCCATCAGACAGGTCTCGAGCCGAAGTTGCGGCGATGGTGCAATAAGCGTTGCGAAAAATCATGCCCATTAAGGCCGATTCTCGTTCCCAATCTCCGCTGTCATCTTGGATGATGCAAATGCAATCGACCCACAGAAATTGTATGCCAAGGTACTTGGTGACGGTAACTGCGTCTTGGATACTCATCGGGAGAGAGTTGAAGTCAAAGCCAATTTCAAGGTGCCGCGAAAGATTGGTAATCTTGGTAACGAGGCTTGGAGCTGACCCCCAAAGGTACGACGAAGCCACGTACGGTTGAACTTCCGCCTCTAACTTTGAGATGTCATTGGTGTTCACAAGACGCAGATTCACAACATCCATCAACCTTGTCGGCATAAATGCCTGGCCATTGTAAGAAGGCATACAAGTGTGATTATTATCACAGTTCAGGATGAAGCGTGCCAGCAGTCTAAATCGGTCATGGCTCCGAGTGTCATGCAACATCGGAAAAAAGCAGCAGCGCTCCAGGCGAAGAGACAGGCATTGGAACCTGGAAAAGACCCCAGTTACTTGCTCCGCCAGGCCATCTACGACACCGTTGTCTCACACCTCGAGAGTAACTTCTTGCTGATCTCTCATCAATCTATGGGCGATATACAGCGCAAACTCAGCCAGGGAAAACGTGTGACCAGGTTGGGTATCCCTCTCCCACTGGTGGGCCAGGGGAACGAGGCAGCGTCTCATATACCACACCGCGCTGCTTCGACTTCAGCTCCGGATGTTGGCACAGAGAGCCGTCACTCTGACGACGACGACGACGACTACAATGTCCCCGATGAGGGGTCCGATGCCGGCCTGAGTAATGTATCACCACGCAGGGACGTGAGAGCAAAAACTTCCAGCTCCATGTTTTTCGATGGAGAAGCTTCAAAGGAAGAGCATAGGTATGCACGAAGAGCCCACTCTCCGTTTCTGTATACTGCAGATCTTCCTCCTGACATCGTCTCAGTCGCTTCGCCAACAGATTCTTCGACTTATTTGATGAGTTTCGTAAACGATATCATGTCCGAAATTCTCAGGGTGGGAAAACAGCCCAGCCTCGTATTTGGATCGCCATTCTCGATACCAGTATCAGAGAAGACGACCTGAAAAGTCGGCTCCACTATGCTTCAACGGTTCGGAGACAGTCGAACTGCCCAAAGAAGGACAGGCACCCGATTAAAGCCATCAAGAATTTCACTGGTAACGGCGATTCTGGAGGGGATAGCTGCGGACACGGAACGCATGTGGCTTCGGTCCTCCTTCGTCTGGCGCCAGATGCTGACCTGTATGTTGCGAAAGTGTCTACAGAAGCGTGGTTCGACAACCCAGTTGGCATTATAAGTGTGAGTAATCTCACGATCTCTTGGATTCTAACATGTTGTTGCCTAATTTGCCGTCATGCTTCCACCTGACTGTCAACCTGAGTGGGAATCGGGCGAGGCTAATCTGCCCTCACGATACTCTAAGGCAACGGAATGTTTAAACAGAATCCAGATACAGGGGAAACTGTCGAGAAACTCGTTATTGCGATTTTACTATCTCCATCCTCAGCAAGCGGCCTCGCTAACTACATTCTTAGGCTATTAAATGGGCAATAGACGAATGCGCAGTTGACATCATCAATATGTCTTTTGGTTCCAAATTCTGGGATTCTGAAATAGCACGAGTAATCGCCGTGGCAAAGGAAAAGAGGCCAGCCGTCCTCTTTTTTGCAGCGGCGTCCAATTTTGGTAAAAATGAACCTCGGACGTACCCGGCCTTGGACACTAACGTGATCGGCGTGTATGCTCTCGATGGCTACGGCAATGATAGCGGATGGACGAATCCCTTAGCAATAGGGCAATATGATAGTTTCGGCACCCTTGGATTGGGGATCCCGGTGATGTGGAATGGTAGCATTATATATAAGTCTGGAAGTTTGTTTGCATCTCTGATAGACGCGGCAATTATAGCGAATATAATCGGGTGGCTCTATAATATGTGGCAGCGCGGCTCTCTTACCGACGCCTAGTATAACTTCCTGAGATAGTCTGGGGGTATACGGCGGATATTTAAACTGCAGGGGGTTGAAAGCGGTGACCTATTGTTAGTTGCGCCTGGGAACCTGTTTAAGTAGCACGAGGGGGATAAAGACCCGGACTCGATCGTTTGCGGGGTACTGAAGAATAGTATTCCTTCGTTTAGGCCGGAGAAGGAGACAGATGCTTGTTGAATTACCAAATGTGTTTGGCTGCATTCTCAGTGGCTTGCTAGACCGCGGCCGTCGGAGCATGGGGGACTAGGATGGGCGGCCGTGGCATTTCTCGATTTATTTCTCGTCAGTCTAATGAGCCTAATAATTAATGGCCAGGATGTGGCCTTGCTGCTTCAGCGTGTCTGCGTTGTGTGTTGTCTCGGCAACACTTCAGCTCGCTCATCGATCCACTGTGAATATCCGGTAGGCTTTTAGTTAGTGCGTATAGACTTACTCGGCTGTGGTACTGGTCGCTTTGGGCTTTGGGCTCAAGATGAGCTCTGCCATCACCACACATTGGATGCGATACAAGACGAGAAGGGTGTTCAATAGGGGCTTGTCAGACTATTAGGCAAGGTTGGAAGGTAAATGAAGCAAAGACAAAGCTTAGGTGAATGATGGATACGCGCTTTTCATGGAGACACAGTGAGAGACATTGCACTGCATTATTAGTGACTCACTGCGGACGACCGCAATTGGGCACTCTTCAGGCATGAACGCGGAATTTTCCTCGATTACGCCGCCTAAGCCATTGCGCTTTGTGTAACATGAGCATGTTGTGTTTGTTGGCTTGGTGTGAGAGCCTGATTCTGCCCCAGATTTCCTCTGCTACGGTACAAGACCTACCAAGTCCAACCCCCTCTGCATTCTTCTGCCCTGATTCCAGACCGGGTTTCCAAGCCACAAGAGGACAGTTAAAGTTACTCCAAGCACAATGGCGACTCCTGACGAGACAACCCGAGCAACAAAGCGTGTTGTGGACGTTGCCCCAGATGACCCTTACGAACGGGCATTATACCTGAACCGACTTGGGCAACAACTAAACAGCAAGTAGTCAACGACGGGTTCAACAAGTCATCTCGATGAAAGCATCCAGTTGCTTCAGGAAGCTGTCGATGTCGCACCACTTGACCATACAAACCGAGCCGATTTCTTGGACAACTTGTCTAACCGGCTTCATGACCGATACTTGAGGAAACGGTCCTTATCCGATCTTGAAAACTCTGTTTTGATCATGAGGGATGCTATAGATGCCACATCGGACAGTGATCCGCACCTACCTGTTGTCCTCGACAACCTCGCAGTTATGCTCATGGACCGATATCGTGGGAGAGGCTCCGTGCGCGACCTTGACGAGGCCATCGATATTAGCCGCCAGGCCGTGGAAGCGACTCCTGAAAGTGATCCAGCACGGGCTAATTGTCTGGACAATCTGGGAGTACATCTCGGTTATCGTCACTGGAGGGGGGGCCTCAGATCCGATATCGAACCTGCCATTGAAGAAGCCATTTCCGTCGCGCGTGAAGCAGTGAGCCTTACTCCGGAAAACCATCCAAGGCTAGCAGGTCGGTGGAAGAACCTGGGAACTCACCTGGGTCACAAATACATATGGACCGAGTCAAATACTGAGCTGAAAGAGTGCATTCAATGCCATCTGTCAGCTCTCAACCAAAGGCAATCATCGGCACTGGATCGAATTACGGCCGCAAGAGAAGCACTCGCTTACTGCGCGGATGTTCCTGACTGGGAGCAAGCCTACCAAGCTTCATCCACAGCTGTTTCTCTTTTTCCGAAGCTAATCTTTCGGTCGCTTCATCATTCTGACAGACTGCATATGCTTGGGCAAGTAGCCGGGATGGCATCCGACGCTGCAGCCATGGCTTTGAACGCCGGAAAAGACATATCTGTCGCCCTACGTCTTCTTGAAGAAGGTCGGGGCGTGCTTTCACGATCCATGGAAGAGATGCGAAGCGATCTTGGGAGCTTGCGAGTCCAGCATCCACACTTCGCGGACGAGTTGGCCCGTATCCGGAATGCCCTCGACGATCCTCTACAGTATGAGCGACAACCTGATGATCCTAGAACATCTTGGCAGATCAAGTCGGAACGGCGGCAAGAAGCAGACGAGCAATTAGAGGATCTACTCGGCAGAATTCGCAAGGAATCTGGGTTCGAAGACTACCTCGTGCTCCCTTCGGCAGCAGAGATGAAGAGTGCTGCCAAGCACGGTCCCATTGTCGTCATCAACGTGAGCCAATTTCGATGTGATGCAATCATTGTCGAGCCTCACAAACTGCGCTTATTGCCTTTACCCAAGCTTTCTCTGCGGGACGTCGAGGATCTTTACAGAATTCGAAGCCTCGATGAGACACCCGTGCCGTTACGCCAAGGGTCCGTCTCTAAAGGCAACTTTAACCTCTGGGAGGCCCTCTTAGAGGGAAATGAATGGGAGGGAACTATGCCTGAGCCAGGGTGGAACAACGCGCAAAAGCAACCGCAGGACGCTCTGGGGTCACAGAAGGTCCTGAGTTGGCTTTGGGAAGCAGTCACAGAGCCAATCCTGAACGCCCTTGGGTTAACACAGACACCCACGGACGACAATTGGCCTCATGTTTGGTGGATACCAACTGGAATGCTTTCCAAGTTCCCAATTCACGCAGCTGGCAAGTACTCCTCTGGAACCTCGAGACGGTCCTGGACAGAGTTGTATCTTCGTATACCTCCTCCATCAAGTCGCTCATCCAGAGCCGGCGTCGTCCGGCTGTAACTTCTGGTCCACAACATGCACTTCTCACAGCTATGGAGAGAACCAATGCAATTCTCGGAACTCTTCCGTATGCCACTCGAGAGGTGTCAGAAGTGCGCAAGTTTTGCAAATCAATGTCACTCAATCCCATCGAGCCTAGGCCACGGAAGAAAGATATTCTGCCACATCTACGCAATTGCACCATCTTTCATTTTGCTGGCCATGGCAAGACCAACAGCGACGACCCCTTGAATAACAAATTACTACTCAACGACTGGCAGAGTGACCCTCTCACAGTCGGCTCACTCCTAGATGAGAAGCTTCATGACAGCCCTCCCTTTCTGGCATACCTATCGGCTTGTGAAACAGGACGCATTGACAACGAGAGGTTTTCCGACGAGAACATACACCTGGTTAGCGGATGCCAACTGGCTGGTTTTCGTCATGTCATTGGTACCTTGTGGGAGGTTGAGCATGAATCTTGCGTCCATGTAGCTAGAATCACATACAAGACGATCGAGAAAAACGGGATGACGGATGAATCAGTGAGTCGTGGCTTACATGCCGCTGCTCGGTTCCTTCGAGACGAGTGGTCGAAGCGGCACATTGTGGTTTCACGGGGTGGTAAATCAGCCAAGCCAAAGAGATTAGGGCCTCTAGCGGGGGTAGGAAACCGAGCTTTGGGAGAAAGGGGAAATAGGGATGTTCATTCCTGCTCTGATGACGATGATGAAGGGGCAGTGGGATTGTACTGGGTGCCATATGTTCACTTCGGGGCGTAACCGCCGAACGGGCCTTGTGGCCTTGTGCATACAGTAGCTTTAGGGGGATAAACCAGCGTATTGAAACATGGGACAGGCACCAACTAGACGGATCTGGTATTAAAAACTTACCTTTCCACGCATGCCATGCCTCGGACCCCCCTACAACAACTGAACCTGTCTCACCTCTGGAACAAGATCGACAGCCTCCCCAGCCACTATCCCATACACAAAAGCCTCGCCAACTAGCCTATAACCTTGACCTGGTACCACATGTCCCCGAAGCAGAAACGGCGTCTTGCCTCCCTTCAGGACGAAAACCGCATCTCCCACTTGCGCATTCCAAGGAGCCAGGCCGAGGTACCCCCTAGAAGTGACGAGGAGCCTCTAGTGGGCACAGGCTTGAGAGATTCGGCGTACGCAGTCGCCGTATTCTTTAGGGGCACCCTCTTCGAGCTTGAACTTGTCAGTTGCCTCGGAACCAATCCACTTTAATGTCTCTCTGAGACCCATGGCTTCAATTTCCTGGTCTGTCTTCTCGGGCTTCTTGTTCCACTCCCTGCAAAAGCCTCTCACGTATTGGGTCATCTTTTGCATCTCGGCACCCTGTTGCATCGCTTTCGACCAGAAGCTTCGCATGTGGTATAAGCTAGAGACCAAGCTCATGGGGTCGACGAGCGGCTTGGCCCACCCGTCTCGGTCGTACCAGCACGCGAAGGTTCGTATCCGGATACACATTGACAGGGCCCAATCTGCTACCCGCGCAGTATAAAGGCTCCGTCTCGGACTAGTCAAGCAGCGGTGCGGGATCGAGGTGCCTCTTTGCAGCCCAGTTAGGCACCCAAGTCAGCAGCTTAGCAAGGTCTTTGACCAGTCTCTAGGGTGATTAATATAGCTAATAATTTAAGTTATATGCGACTCTGGCCTTACCTGTCACGGCCATGACATACCACGGGCGGAGCGACCCGGCAGAATGATGACTGACAGGACCGAAGGGGATACCACTCGGTCCCAGACCTTAGGACTAAAAGGACCGAAGTCCGGTCCCCACGGTCCTACCCTAGACCGGCAGCATCACAGCGCGGTCCCAGGGAAACTCTTCAGTATATAAAATGCACTTACTTATACTTTCTTATATACCAGCTACCTCAGCTATTAATATAGCTTCGTTACACTCAATACCTTTAAGCATATTACTAGACGTGACTTACACCCTATTCAAGATAATGCCAGCATCCCTCCTGCCAACATAAACCCAGCACGACCGGTTTATCCTTTGGGAATCCCACGATCGTCACAGTGAGAGTCGCTGAGTAGTGTAAGGTATAGATAGGATATGATTTAAGTACTATACAGTGTAGTAAATATATCACACGAGCTAGGTACATAAGCGAGCGAGATCATAACCTCAATGCCTAATATTGGCATGTCACTCCTCGATCGGAGGCGTGGCTCTGATGCTAAGGAGCACTGAGGCATCGTCGTTCTCTGTCCCGTTCCAATTTACTGAAAATATTCCACTTCTTGCATGGGCAGTACCATACCACAAAGATGTGAACAAACCGGCCTCGTGCACAAAAGCGACAGCTCCATAGAAAGAAAACCCAGTTGTCACACGCCCATCGGTGTCTTCAGTGCCATTTAGAAGCTCCACCCCGTGTGAGGATGATGACGGATCCGGGATGGCAAGTGTAAGGTTTGACCAGGATGCCTGACTTGCACCATCCAGGCCAGTCCTATTTGGAGAACAAGCCCACGTCCCATCATTGTCCGTGACTTGAATCTCGTTAGAATTAAGGCTCTATGTCATGATCCATCGTGCACTCACATATCACGGGAGCAGCCTGGTCACTATCAAAGTCCCCAGGATTTCCGGCGTAAATACCAACTATCTGTGTCAGACTATGCTCCGTAGCAGATCTTGTCTTTCTAGACTCTGGGGGCACTGTACCTCCGTCGGAAAACAGAACGAGACCACCGATACCCTCGCCATAGGCGTAAAGCTGGAATGGTTCCTGTGGTCGAGCCAAAGATGCACATGAGACAAAGCCAAGAGCTGACAGAATAAGAGCCTGAGGCAGGGGGAACTTGAAAGGATGCATGGTGAGTTTGCTGGGTGGTCGGTATTGCTTTTGGGCAGGAAGGCTTGGGAGGAATAATGGTTGATGATTGAGATGAGATATTTCGAATAGACAAAAGACTTAGAACTCTATAAGATAGTTCAATTCCAAAGCAGTGTAGAAATACTAAATGCTTAGCACTTGAGTGAATAAAAAATAGGGGATGCGGCGATGTTCTTATACTAGAGGTTTAGGGGAGGGCGAAGCGGTTGAGTGTAGGAAAGAGAGCATTGCCATCCATCCCAGCTCGAGAACGGCTTCTGAGTTTACAGGGGGGTGATTAAAAGGCGCGTAATAGAATTATGAGATTGGTCCTAACATGCTACCGCAATGTCAGAGGCAGCACGAGTCATTACATGCGTACGTGTCCATCACGAGGTCGTATGAGAGATGGAGTCATGGGTCACTTGCTTGAAGATGAGTAGTTGTCAGCGGAACTTGATGCAATGATCCCTGATTTTCACTTCCGAGCTTCAACATGAATGAAGTTATGGGTCACTTGCTTGAAGATGAATCGTTAGTTGTCAGCGGAACTTGATGCAATGATCCTTGATTTTCACTTCCGAGCAGACCGAGTCCCATGACATCCGAATAGAGTTCAGTTGAGCCAAGCCTTGCACTCCGAGAGATGGAATTTTTCCGTTATGCGCGGTGGTCAAATTAGCATCCGAAGGTGGAGTTTGATAGACGCACTGAAGGGGTCTTCTGTACGCTATCGTTTGTCTTCTTAGTCATAGGATAAGAAAGAATGTGTGCCGAGACCGGGAATGGGTCCATGGCAACATGACTAGGAAGCAAAGAACTATGGGTGAATGATTGAATGAAGATGCGAGCCAACGAGACTTGTATATATAGCTTGCGCTTCCCAGGCAGAAGTATGATACAAACCTCAATCAAACTTCCCAATTACTCTTACTTGCCCTGAACTGATCTATTCGTTTCGCTGGTCAGGTGCCTTATTACCTCCTTGCTCATAATGCATCACCCCTTCAACATTGCCAACGCCATTTTCTGGTGGCACATTACCTTGGCTTTTCCAGGATTAGGAATTGCACTACCCAGCGACCTTCATCCCCGTGCCATATGTGAGGGAAACACAGCGACCACTCGGAGCCAGTGGTGCGACTACTCCATCGATACCGACTACTGGACTGAGCCAGTTGATACTGGTGTCACCAGGGAGTACTGGCTTGAGTTGACAGACGTCGTTGTTTCTCCGGATGGGCGACCAAGATCTGCAATGGCAGTCAATGGAAGCATTCCCGGCCCTACCATCATTGCGGACTGGGGTGACACTGTTGTCGTTCATGTTACCAACTCTCTCTCTACGTCTTTAAACGGAACATCTATTCACTGGCATGGTATTCGACAAAACTTCACCAATCAGCATGATGGCGTAACTGCTATTACGCAGTGCCCTGTTGCTGTCAATGACACGATTACCTATGAGTGGAAAGCAACACAGTATGGCAGCAGCTGGTATCATTCCCATTTTGGACTGCAGGCATACCAAGGGATCTTTGGCGGCATTATAATTAATGGTCCTGCGACAGCCAATTACGATGAAGACCTTGGTTCCCTTTTCCTGAACGACTGGGATTCTCAGACTGTGGATGAGCTCTATCAGGAGGCTGAGCTAAATGGGCCTCCAGCCTTGGAGAACGGGCTCATCAACGGAACCAACGTCTACGGGGAAGATGGAGATGAAGCGCAGACCGGAACTCGGTTCACTTTGCCCTTTACGACAGGAACTTCATACCGTCTCAGGATCGTTAATGCCGCAATCGACACGCACTGGAAGTTCTCTATTGACGGTCATTCTTTGACAGTCATTGCTGCAGACTTGGTGCCCGTGGAGCCTTATACGGCCGAATATGTGAACATCGGAATAGGTGAGCTTGACCCTACCTCAATCTGTATTCTTACCTTCAGCTAACCTTTCCATAAGGACAACGCATCGATGTCATCGTCAACGCCGATCAGGCTGACGTGTCAGATAACTTCTGGCTAAGGGCCGTTCCCCAGTCAGCCTGCTCCGACATCGAAAGCGCCGACAATATCAGGGGCATTGTCTATTACGGCGAAAGCCCATCGACTCCAGACACATCTGCGTACTCGTTTGTGGACGGATGTGAAGATGAGACCCCAAATCTCGTTCCGGCTGTTCCGAAGACTGTTCAGGGAGCCGAATGGAGCGACTTCGAGGACGCCACTGTGGGCCGAAACGATGCTGGACTCTTCAGATGGTACCTAAACAGCACTACGTTTCTCGTCGACTGGAGTGCCCCGACACTGCAATCGCTTCTTAGCGGTTCTACTAACTGGGAGACCCAAAACGCCGTCATCGAGTTCCCAGAATACCAGTGGATCTACTTTGTTATTCAGACAACCCTCCCGGTTCCCCACCCTATCCATCTGCATGGACACGACTTTTTTATCCTCGCACAGGGTACTGGCACCTATGACTCCTCTGTGGCGCTGAATACTAATAATCCGCCTCGCCGAGACACGGCAATGCTGCCAGCTTCTGGATACATGGTGATGGCTTGGGAGACGGACAACCCAGGCGCCTGGCTTATGCACTGTCATATTGGCTGGCATGTTTCTGAGGGTTTTGCTCTGCAGTTTATTGAGAGAGCTAGCGAGATCCCTGCGATAGTAGATAGCTCGTTGTTGTCTGATGTGTGTACAGAATGGAACGCACACAAGGATGAGTATGAAATTGTGCAGCATGACTCTGGTGTATGAGTCGTGGTGGGAAGCGTTTTGGGAACACAAGATGTGGTTGGGAAGGAGAGATGTTTCCTTCATAGGCCAGTTAAGTACTCTAGCCAACTATAAGTCTGTGCAGCTCCACGAGCCAAGGTCACTCTGCATGTGCACAAAGGTATATGATTTATTGCTTAGTTTCTATTAGAACCAAGAGTAGCTCAAAACCACAAGGCTGCACCCTCTGTGATTGCCTTCTTTAATGTGTTCGTGTGGAAACCCCGTTTGTCGACGCTTGCGTGGTAACTGTCAGGTTGCGGCACAACTAGGCTTGGATATGACGGAACTTCATGCAGCTCGCTTAAAATTTAGGCTTAAATGGAGGGTAGAAAGCCATGGAGTTAATCTCATGGAGTGTCCTGAGGCTGGTGGGTCCGTCTCCCCTCCATTACTTATTTCAGAGGGGTGAAATCACCTCTATAGAAGTATCTATTATTAGCTGCATTTGCTGTAAAAGCTCCGATTAGGTAATCGCGGACCCAAAAGAAGGTACTCCATCAGATCATCGACCATGTTGCGGCGGGTCCACTCCTCTCCGCTTTGCCCCATATTGATCTGGAAGAACTAGTCAACAAGAGTTGAGCACTAGTAAGGTTTCAATGCAATGCAACGTGCGAGCCCCATGACTCTCACCTGTGCAAGGGTCTTGTTCATGAGAGATGTGGAAGGGTTAGATTCGATGGAATCTACATAGCAGGGAGTTGATCAGGTCTGTTTGGCGGAGCGGGCCGAGACGCGCGGGCCGGGACACTCGGATCGGGACGCTCGGATCAGGAAGCGTGGATCTTTCGGTATATGCAAACAAGTGTCTCCTTAGAGGCAATACCCCATACCGAGATATATGCCGCTGAGTAATAGAACTTTTCGCCCTGATGACTTGATGTCTGCCTTCGTGATATCATCTCGATGATCTACGTGAGTGCTTGGGAACCGACTGCGTATTGCAAGAGGCAGCTACTGATATGCTACTGACATGCTGCAGTACGTTTTCATATTCGACGTCTTTTACTCATTTGTCCTGCTCTTTCTTAAGATTGCAATCCTCATCGAGTGGTATGGTATTGTTGGATTGGGCCCTATATGATAGCTCTGAGGGTGGTTACGTGCCTTCAATGGCCGGTCGGGTGATCTCCGGTTAGTCGGACGAACTAGGCCCAATTAGGAAGGCCACGTCGCGGCCCAAAAGGGAAGGAAGGAATTATCTCAAGATGATCAACACAAGCAAAACACACAGGTTCAAGGATAAGCCCGACTTATCAACAATTATATGTTAAGACCTTTAACTCTTATTTAACCATCCCTTCGCCTTTCAGCCCGCCTAATACACGCAAGACCACGCTCTACCCCTCCCCCTTTTTAAAACCATAAAGCTGCAGCACCTCACATTACTGTGTTTTTCATCCTCGGCGTCGATATCCTTCGGCCATCTTGTTGGGCAACTCATGGGTCTGTTATTGCAATTGGATGTTTATCAGGGACGGTGGTTATAATGAGGTTTGACATATCTAGAGTCCAACATGGGATACATCGTCTCCGGGCAGTGTCATGTGGGCAAATATTTCGACTCCAAGCTTCGAGACTGAACCAGTTAAACAGGGTAGCTTTAATACGATACAATACTCAGCCAGCCATCTAAGCTGCCCAGGCAGGGGGAGGCATGCTATTCGTCCTAAACTCTAAAGTCGGCGCTCTGGGCAGAACGCCCGGTGCCGGGTGGGCCTCTTCAAGGTCCGGGTCAGCAGCTTTTTGCTTCCCCCGACTGACATCTGATGGATTCTCGGGGACTGGCGCAAGTTCTATTGGCCCATCCCCCATGTAAATAAACTTGTCACCCCCTCTTATCTCACGCCGTGGAAGACCACGAGAGGGTATTCCGCGACGTTCCTCATCGTACTGCTCAAAGTCGCCAGCCCACCATGCCTGCTCGGCTGGCCTCAAGCGACCCGGAAAGAACTCATCTCGGAGTGGCTCGCCGAGCTCATAAATAGTATGAAAATCCATGATACAATCCATGACCTTGCGGGCTTTGATCTGGTCGACACGTTTCAGTGGGATGTTCCTCATCTCGGGCGACAGCTCTCTCGCCGCGAGCCATGCGTTCTGGAACATTCCAAGTGCGCCCACGCCGATAAGACACCAAGACTCAGGGAACATACTCCCTGCTGAGACGTTGACTAGCAGGAGGAGCCAAAGCACGGAGAGACAGCCACAGGAAACTTGAGTGATGATAAACCCAACAGGAAACCCTTGAAAAAGTCCTGTGTTGCACTTTTTTGCCTTCCGAAGAAATGTGTTTCGGCGGGGTATAGACGGTTCCTTATTGTATCCTTGCTGAGGTTTGGATAACCATCTGAACTTTTCCCATGGTCGACCGTTTCGTGGTGATTGTGATGCGGCGAGGGACTCCAGGTCAAGACATCTGCCGTAGCCTAGAATTACCATGACTTCCCTCGAGCCGTTGCCAGAGGTTAGGGCATAGATCTCCGGCGACCGTTGTCTGTTGGGCAGCTTTTCTGCCCTCCACTGGGGGAGTAGACCTGTCCACTGCACTAGCACAGTCCCTGCCGCGGTGATAAGTAACACGCTCCATGTGCGGTTTACAATGACGGGAATGGCGGCAAGGGTGAACTGGAGGAGTGTGACAATGAATCCTACTAAGTGGATCCAGCTCCATGAGAACTGTGTTCGATCGTTTCTGTTCCATGTGGCCTCGAAGACGGATATCCTCAAGGCGTAACCATTGGGGTCGTAGTCACCATTTGTATCTTCATCACCATCCGTGTTGCGCGACTCTATCGCCTCAAGGTCGCGCAAAAGGCGGCTGAGCACGAAGCTCTTGCTTTCACGGTGATATCCAGATCTCAGGTTGAATAATTTGCAAGGGTAGTCGGGGGGTGAAAGAAGACGTCCGTCGCCTATGATTCCAACCAAAGCGATGAAGGCGTAGGCTACGCAGCCAAACGAGAAACACACCGGGACGTAGACCTTCCCTGTACCCTGAGAGAAGGCCTTCTGAACGACATCTCCGCCGAGCGCAAGCAAGATTGTTGATACATCGCCAGGGTTGATCCACTGGCTCGCAAGCTCAGCACTGGTAGATGTAGACATTTCGGTAGAGAGCAGACTTTCTACAGGGAGAGATATGAAGGCGGCTCAACAAGTACAAGAGGGAATTTATGCTGTTTAATATGTTACCTACGCCCTGCTTTAGGAAAGTGGCATTGGTATGAACAATAACAAGATGAGAGAGCAGAGTGACACTACCATAGAACCCGGGCGGGCAAAAATGGCGCCCAAGCAGAAATATAGCCGCCCAGCTCCGCAACACGTTTCCTCTTTCCGCTTCGTTCAGCCACTTTTATCACCTCAATCACCGAGCCTGATAGCATTGCCGAGCCTGATTTACAGTGCGAAACTCAGCCCCCTGCATGTACCCTCGAGATTTGTGGTGGCACGTGGACACATCCAGCAGCCCATTGTGTCACTTCAAGCGAATTAATACCAATCACAGACTCGAGGTGCAGAGCCTGGTCTCACTTGGCAACCACTACAATGATAAGCCCTGGCAGGCAGACCCAGCACAGCCGTGATAAGCAGCCCACTCACAGACCAAAATCGTACGCTTGCATGGAGCAGTTTCTGCAGGTCATTAATCACAGTCGTGTAATCACAGGTGTGTTATGACTCTGGTGAACCAATTGTTGCCCGATCCGCTGTCTCGAAACCAACGTCGAGCACACAAAGTTATTTGCCAACTCGGAACCAGGCACTGACGGGCTTTGACTATGGCACAGTAACTATACTTTCTCGTTAGCTACGAACTAGGTCTCTAATAGGCTACGTAACATGGCCTCGGTGCGGTCCTTGATCCTCTTCGCCGCGTCTCGTAATGAACGGTCGATAGGTCTCCATTCTCCTACCGCAATTCCAATTCCCTCTGCAACCACCTGACACCTCTCCCGCAGATCAGGTCGACCATACAAGACCTCTGCCACATTCTCTTCCATTAGTAAACACTCCAGGTAACGCTGCCTTTGGACGTCCTCTCTTCTCAAGCGCCCCATCAACTCCTCTTGGGTCTTCAACACCTCATCTCTCGGCTCATTGAGACCAACTTGAAGGGCAAGAAGAGAAAACAAAGTTTTCAATCTGAGCGGATGATTCCAGCCTAGCCGGCTCTGCTGTGCTGTGAGGATGAACTCGAGCTCCTTCTTGCACCTCTGAACGTACTTGATATCGTTCATGACGTCGTCGCAACCAAGTATGCTAACCACCAAGAACTCTCGGCGTGCATGAAGGACGATAGGATGGTGCTTCTCTAGCTGTTGCAAGATAGGAGAACCCTTTGCTACCTCATGACCTCCCTCCCACGTGTCAGGCAAGTGATCCGGGCCGTCAATCGATGACCCCGGACACACGACGAAATTGTAGTAGGACGCAGCCTTCAGATAATACTTTCGCTGCTGTTGTGTATCATCTGATTCCATCCGTCCTCTCCCAGAGAAAACTTCGCCCATGGCAAGTGATGCCGCCAGCGAGAGTTCATGTGAGGGCCCAAGCTGCTTCTTTGCAGAGACAAGTACAAGCCAGAATATTTTAAGAACCAGGTCCAAGTTTGGCTCTTGTTTTCTCGACAAGACTTTACCCAAGGTTAAGAGGGAAATAAGGATGTCGGGGTGAGGCATCTGGTCGTCAAACGTCGACCTAGGCGCTGAGTAAATGCCCCCAATGTCGTCGAGCACAAAGGGCATCTTCTTGGAGAGTTCATTATCACAGTCTTGTTCCAGTCCTAGATTCCCGTCTTTCATCCTCAGGTAAGTGTTCAACTGGCCGCGCAGGGCAGTCCAGACATCCCTTTCAGCCATGTCAAGTTTTCCCAGGTGATACCGGGCCAGGGCAAGTTGGGACTGAATCCTGAGCGTATTCGGGTGGACTTCTAGTGATAGTTCATCTGCTGAGTGGGACCAAGCTGATTCTAGAATTGACTCTGCCTCCAGATAGTTGCCACGCTGAAGGTGTAGACCACCGAGTTGGCTTCTGTACCTCAAAGTTGTCGGATGCTTGGGACCAAAGTCGGTCCTGGATTCTGCGCGATGGCAGAGAGCTAGAGAATCATCCAGTGCCAAAGTCAAAAGCCCTTCAGCCTGGTCCGCAGTGATCAACAAATATTCGGCCTCCAAAGCAAGGTTGTGTTCAGGGCCTAGGGCGTCCACGATGACATCGGCACATCTCTCGCAGGATTGCCTTCCTCGGCGAACCTGGCCTGTCAGAATTTGGAGTTGGCAACTGAGTAGTGTGGCCTCCAGAGTAAGAACGTCTGCCTCTCCAACCTTCAAGATGGCCTCTTGCAGGGCTGGCTGCAGTATTTCCAGCGCACTTTTGTAACCCCCTTGGAGCATGAGAACACGGGATTTGTTGAGAGAAGTTGAAATCTCGGTCCAACGGTACTTGAACGTGTTGACCCTCCCAGGCTTTTCCCCGTCAGGTGGCGGTACATCCGAGAGCCCCTTGCAGCAGCGGTCCGCTTCATCCAGATCATTCTTGAGGTTCTGCAAGTCTTGGAAGCCCAGATAGGCCCTTGAGAGTGCCTGTAGTCGAGAAATCTTACCCTGAAGCATGAGCGCTTTTTCTGCGTGGATAGATGGTTGCTCTGATTCCGTGGGGATCTCTATCATGGACAGGCACTTTAATGCTTCATTGTGCTTTTCCAGGCGGGACAGGGCAAGGGCATGCCTGAAAGTTGTTTCTCGCCGGATGTTAGCGACAGTTTCCCTGCCCTTGTCGTCCAGCCCGGTAATTGTAATGTTTCCCAGTAGGTTCTGTAGCTCCTCTTCTGCCTTGGCGTAATGCCCGAGACCCATCTGGACAAGAGCCAGGGACCCTGTTATTTCCCATCTCGCGTCGGGCCAGGGAATGTCCATCTTCAAGCAACGTTGAAACGCGACAAGGGCATGCTTCAGATCACTGTTTGAGAGGCATGCCTCGGCGTGATCTCTCAGGCGCAGAAATTGTTTCTCTTCTTTCCATTCCGAAGGCGTGTGTGCTTTCAACGCGGGAGCTTCTGTGTCCGGGTTTTTCTGGAAGGATGGGCTTCCAGGCGCCTTAACGAGATGCTCCAGTCGCGGACACTGCATCCCGGTTTCCCGGTCTGACAAACCCGAGTGTGCTTCCAACCAGTGAGCTCCTTTGATCAGGTTTCGCTGAGATGATGGGTAGCCAGCCGCCGCATCGAGGCGGTCGCGCTGTTCAATGAGATAGTCCGAGTAAAGCTTCGTTTGCATGTGCGGACTTTTCGTCGCTCGGATAGGTTGAACTTGGTATTGAGACTTTCCAGCATCGGTAAGGTCACGAATAGCCACCCGAAAAGGCTCCTTGAGTGAGCCAATAAACCCTTCGCGGTTGTAATCTGTGCGGGATGCATATTGGTCGATGCTAAGTATCCATGTTCTTTTCTGAAAAGCATCATTCTCAGACCTGAGAAGTATGTTGCCAAAGAGGTCGTCGTGTTTCTGATGCAGCGTCCCAGTGTCTCGCCAGCCCAGTTTGCCGGATGTCATCGCCGTACGGTTGTCTTCGAGAAACACTAAGCCAACTGTGTTCTCACGGAGACTTGAGTTGTGATGTGACATGATATCTTTGATCATGCTCGAGGCGGTTTCGTCGACAATGATAAAATATCGTGACGGGCGTTTTCGTTTCAAAATCTTTCCGGGGCTCCTAGGCGGTTCCCGTTGCCTCCGCTCCATCCATGCCTGCAATTGCGAACGGGCCTCAGCTCGAGGATCCTCGATATCCTTGGCAGACGGCTCAACATCGAGCCGAAGAAATGCGGAACGATAGGGAACGGAGTAGTTGTGGAGAATATCCGCGCTCGCTTTGATGTTCGCATTTAACTCAGTAGGCGGAGAACAGCTAAGAAAAAGAACCCTAAGGGCAAGCTAGAATTAAGCACGGGGCGTGGTAGAAGACAGAAGGGTAGACGAACTCGACTCTCTCTCTTTTGCGCGAATCTTTGCCGGAATCATACTCCGGGCCCTCTCTTACACGTACTCTGGAGAAATCTCTTCGCCTAAACGGCATTCTCTTGAACTGGGTGTGTAACTTGTTATTAGGGATTGTGCATCGGGATTAAGTATGGTAAACATACAGTGGCCATTTTGTGTCGCTTCGTCTTAAACGAGGCGCAGGCTATGTTGCTTGGAAGAAAAAAAAGCGCATAACACACGGGAGACACTCCTTTTCATTCTCTTTCGCGGGGCAGTGCACCATGCGCAGTGTGTGGCTGGCTGACTCGAGGTCAGCCGCAGCATGCCAAGGCTGGATGAGTACAAAGAGCAGCCCTCTTTACAACGTGCGCACTGTGCCTTGCCGCTGTTGTCATTTCCCTACGGTTTCTTGGTAAAGGCTCACTGGTTGAGTTGAGCGGTTAAATGGGCGAAATTTGCACATTTGCTCATCCTTGACTTGAAAGTGGCGCCTGTCAAGGAGCCTCTGAGGCATTAAAAATCGAGCAGGGCGTTCTCAGTATCAATGGTAGCTCCAAACCCTCTTCTGCCTTGTCTTTTGCACCAATCCGCTACCAAGTATACACAGCCCTTCAGACTGCAAAAACAACAACGACGACGACGACGACGACAAAAACAAAGACTGTACAAGCCTTCTTACCAGTTTCAGCTTACATTGAAAGCACAATGCAACATCTTGAAGGCCTTTATTCTGGCGAATGGCGAAAACCTCCCGCGGTTGAATATTTGCGTGAGGTGAGAGACCGGAGCTTGGAGCACCAAGGCGACTGGAACTACACCATTTTTGTCAACTTCCCGAAGCAACATGGGTTTGAAATCAAACATGATTATACTTTGTATTCATCTGGAGTTTCTGAAGAGTGTTGCTGCCAGATGGGTCTTCATGACTTTCAGCAAGAATGGCTCTTCTTCCAGCTCATCGGCTGTGTGGTTCGAAAAGGCGACGCCCCGATCCTGGCTCGCGAACAGCTAGTCCGTCATGGTCGCCAATTGAATACCGGAAATCTCAATCAAGCTCTTACAGCGTGGCACAAGTATTTAGTGGAATGCCATGACGCAGACCCGGAAACCAACACGATGAGACTCCTGGAAGCGAATCAGATCTTGGAACTTGCTAAACAGGTCGTCATTGCAAACCTGGCTGACAACCCAACTCAACTCGGTAATTCATCGTCTAAAGGAGTTGGAATCAAACCAAACGAAGAGGATGAGCAGGCGCTATGTTACATGGTCCTGGGCGAGACTCTCTCCACCGTCTTAGCCCATGCCATGAAGACATGCAACGTCAAGCTTCCTGGATGGGAACCAGATGATGAAGGAGGCTGGGGCCCTCCGGCCTACGTTTACAAGACGATGCGAGGAGAGGGCTGGTGTCCAAGATCGCAAGCAACCATCAAGGGGCAACTGGGCCGAAACGCAACGCTTCTCTATGTTACTGCATGTGCTCATGAAAAGAACCAGCACAACGTACATGGATCACACTTCCTTTCACAAAGATGTAATCCGCGAGAGTGCGGATTCATCGAGGCTGAGCATAGCAAGTCCAATGTCGACCAAAAATACGAACTCTCACATTCCCCAAACTGCCCACCTGGCGAGGCGTGTAGGGTCGTTGGCCCCGACGAAGAGGACATCCTGGACATCCTTGCCAAGAGCGAAGACCAAAGGAAAGGACCTTTTCCCTTGATGAGAATTGTCGACAGAGAAGGCAAGAAGGTGATCGAGGTCGAACAGTGGACTGAAGGAACGCCTTTCGCCACCATATCACACGTGTGGTCCCAGGGCCTGGGGAACAGAACTGCGCGGAAGATCCATGTCTGTCAGCTGGAAATGATTGAGAACTGGGTCAAGAAAGCGTTTGGGGATCAGGACGACACGGATCATTTGTTCTGGATTGACACCTTTGCGATTCCCCAGAACAGGGGCAATGACCCGAGGCGAGGTAGGCTTAAGCGGCGAGCGATTGGTCTGATCCACCATATTTTCCACGAGGCCAAACACTGCATCATCATCGACCGCCACATATTGGAGAGCTCGAAAAGCTTCTATGACTGTCGTACAATTGGAGCGATGCTTCTGGCTTGTGGGTGGATGATGCGACTGTGGACACTGCAAGAAGCTTTCGTGAGTGCCAAGCTACACCTGGCGATGCGAGACCGCCACGGCCTCAGAAGCTTCAATGATCTCTGGAAAGACACTGGTGATGAGGATGTTGTCCTTCTGTCCATGGCGGGCATGATCCAGCGCAAGGTGGACCATAACCTCATGGAGCAATGCAAGGCAGATTACGACCCCGCGGACTCTGAGCAAGAGGCCCGGCAGCAACCAATAACTGAGGGCCGTGACTACACCCATGGAGCCTTGAAAATTGCCAGTGCATGGAGGGCAACTCGATATCGGGTGAGTTTACGTCATCACCCGTCATCCCTCGACACTCCTGTTACAGTTTCTGACAATACCCGAACGATTAGACCACAAGGAACCTGCGGGAAGAGACGTTAGCACTGGCGACCCTACTTGGCGTTCCAATCTCGCAGGAACCCTCCGAATCAGCTGGTAGAGCACCAAACGGACTGGCAGCGACAAACGGATCGAGCAGGCCGGAAGCGAGCCGAGGCCGGAAGCTAGAAGAACTGATGAGAGACTTTTGGGAAAGCATTTGCAAAGACGACAACTTTCGGAACTCGATTCCTCCTGGCATGATCTTCCTGCCTGGCAAGAGACTTCCGTTCCCCGGTTTTGGGTGGGCTCCCCTCACGTGGATGTCTGGCCAAGATGAAGCCTACCCGTATCCACTGGATAACCCAGAGCATCCGACTACATTGAAACAAGACAGGGGGCTTGTTGTCAGATATCCTGGGTTTCTTCTACACCCCACGAGAGAGAAGCTCAAGGAGATCATCACAGTCCGCAAGCCCTTCGAATTTTCAGTGAACAGAGGGCTCGACGAGTGGTACAGAGTAAGGGCTGCCAGCCAAAAGATTCAGCCAGATGACGACTCCCTCAGTGCCGAAGGCAAGACAGGGGATGATGCGCGGTTAGTTGCTCAAGATCTGCGGACCAGGATGGAGGAAAACAAGGCTGTCAAGATTGCCATCATTCTTTCAAGGCCTCGACCAGTGGAAGTCACTGGAGAGATCGGACTTCTCGTCGAGGTCTGTCAAGGCGATTTCTGGAGTTCTGGAAGCCAGACTCCTCCCCGTGAGCAACAGCTCCTTTACTGCAAGATTGTTCGCCGGGTTGAGGTGTCACGCCATTTGGTGAGCAGGGCAGAGAGCTATCCATGCGAAGAAGGAGACCCCACCACCCGTGAATATGGCCCGATAATCAACAGGTTTTATAAGTTCAAGCAAGAGGGCATAGCAGGGGTACAACTCCCTAACCTCCAAGAGTGGTGCGTTGATGGATACCCACATCTGCAGATGCCGGAAAGCAGTATGCCGAGCCCCAAACCAGAGGACACCGCTCCAACTCCCGAACAAGCTACTGGCATGTTTCGAAGAATCACACGGTCTCTTACATCGGGCGTAACGCGGCTCGGTAGATAACTGTCCCAGTCCTAGGACTATCTCAACGGAGCAAGAAATAGATTCCATGCCAGATTCACTAGACCAACTCACAACAAATACTTCAACAACACAAGCTAAATGCTCCCCTATCATGCTCTTAATCCACCATCTTAAGGAACTGGGCAGGCATTGCCGTTGGAATGTGGGAAAGGGGGGCGGGTTATCATCATACGAGAAGGGTAAACCTAATACGTAACTATTAATTCTAATCTCAAATAAAATCCCTTATTGTCGTCAACTCCAGCCTAGACAGTCTCTAGTGGTTATCGATGTTCTTTACTATTGTGACTGGCGCCCCATCAGACACATGGCTATTAGGCAGCTACTGTTGCGTGCGAACTCAACGCAGGTGTTCCTGATTATTTACACGGAAAGGCGTGCGACTAGAATACCTTTTGGGAGCAATAGCCGCCCTTATCAGAGAATTTAAGCGTTCTGAATATTCGTATGAGTTTTATTGTTTATACATACTTATTAAAAAATATAGCACTATGCATAGTAGGTGCATTAAAGCCTATTTCACAACTCCCATCACTCAGTCATTGGCAGATGCCATTTACTCTTAGTGATAAAAGTGACATAACGACAAGAATGAGCCAGACCCAGCCTCCGCAAGCGTGAATAATTTGTGGTCAGCCATATGATCATCTGTTCTTCAGGGATTTTGTTTAAGCCCAGTATTTCAGACAAACAATGGCGCCAAATGAAATCTGCATGTTGCCTTTGCGGAAGCGTCAAGATGGCCAACAGCTAACAAAACGAGACCAGTGCAAAGCAAGTGGTTGCCAGCCACGGTGGAATCTGCAAATTTTTGGCGTGAAACAAGGTAGATATTTTCTGATACATCTGGTCCAACATGCGTTAGTCCTTCAGAGTTGGTTAATGTCCGTGAACTCCACTGTGTTGGTTGTTTAGGCAGAATACTGTCTCAGAACCAGGCCAGAAACAGTGTCATTGCTAACTCCCATTGAGTTGGGGGAAAAGGGTGCTAAGCCGTTTTGGGCCATTGGGCAATTTCTTGTACGTAGAAAAGGGTTAGGGGCCAGTTGCCTTCACCCTCATCATCATCACCTTCGTTACGGTCAACGAGAAAGGAGCAGCTTTTGGGCTCTTTCTCTGACCAAATCTTCATTGCTATCAATTGATTAATTGCCATTACTATTTTATATTGTGTTTGCCTCACCGAGAAGTGCGTGAGATCCCTCTTTGAAAGTCCCTGAGAAAAGTCTCGAAGCGTACAATCTGGCTGTGGTTGGTGTGTGCTGTTTCTCTAAGAAATCAGTTATACTCAATACCTTTAAGTATATTATTAAATATAACTTACATCTTATTAAAGATAATACTAGTATCGCCTCTACTAATGTAAACATAGCATAACTAGTTTATCCCTTAGGAATCCTATAATCATCATAGGTCAAATGTCGGCATTGTCATAGTCGCGCACAATAACAGAAAACCGTCGATATGGCACTATTTAGAGACTGCAGATGCTTTGACTGCATTCTAAGCCTGTTTAGAAAATTTAAAAATATGCTCAAAAGTCTATATAACAGGCAAGCCTTTAAATAGCGGTGGAGAGATTGGGAGGAAAGAAGTTATAGCTGGCATAGGGAAGCGGGACAAATCTGGATTGTTGGTGGGCTATTAAGTTGCCATGTAAGATGTAGGGAGGTGTATTTCCCCCAGGATATGTGTCATGGATAATAGGAATTTTGTCTCTCGTCGTCGTGTAATCTTTTAGATAGAATTCCAGACTCTAAGTTAGTGCGGCACTCCTGGCGCACGTAAGCTCCGGTGCTGTCATCTTGTAGTATGTACATCTTACGCTGCTAAAGAGATTTCTTAGCTTCTAGCAAAGTTAGTACTACCGTCTTCTTTTACTAGGTAGATAGCACGAGACATACATCCAACAATAACACTTCACACTTGTGACATCATCATGATGCATGCCCCCGCTTAAGCTGTAAAAGTGGCCAAACTCAGGCCTCGCGGAAGATGGAACATGATATTTGCCGAGCCCTCCGAGCCCCGCATGCCTGATATCTCGCTTAGTTGCGTATGCTGAGGACAGGGCTATATCTGGATGGGTATCGCTGTGATCAGAAGCAATCCCAGGATAATCCCCACTTCCACCTGCCAGATCCCATCCTTCTACCAACACCCTTCTTCCTTGCATGCCATCAACCATCGCTTTAAAGCTAATTCGGCAATATGCGGCTCATGACACCTCAAAGAGCGCTTACGGCATGCTTTATTCGTATGCCTCGAGGAAAAGTCAACGCTTCCACTTCTCTTCAAGTCCGAATGATCGCAGATCGGACATCCGCAGAGCCGGCGTCTGGAAAACCAGCAGCCTCGGACAAGTCAGCTCCCCTCTCACAGAACCATAATCCACAGCCGACCGAATCCGAGGCAGATGTGGCAGCGGATCGGTCGCGCAATGACCCTATTCACCGGCAAAACCCTACCGAGAGCCAGGAGGACGTCATCGCAGACCGCTCGCCCGATAACCCACTATCGAAAGCTTTTATATCTACTGTTGGTGGCAAGGTGGTTGGGAGTGAATCATCGCGACTTGGAAGATAGGCATGCGGTTTATCTGTTTAGTAGCAGGCAGACTGCTCTAACTTGAGCAGCAATAACATCAATTGAAATATATATCTGACCCTACTTGCAAGTCATTCCTTACCGTTTGATATATAAGCAGTGCATGCGCTGCCTTGCGAGAATTGCATACACAACCTGGTAGAACTGGTTCCTCATGATCCGGCTGGGGCTTATGGCCGAGGCCTTGCTCACCATGGCGATGGGTAACCTGCTCGTGGCCGGGGCGTCTCTTGACCCCTGAAAAAGGAGAGGAAAAACTTTGAACGGCAGTGTCATCGTGTCCTCTTACCAAAGTTTATACAATGCCATCTACTAGCTGCGGCGGGCTATAATATCATCTGATATCACTTGGTGACCGACCTTCCAATGTAAATAGCACCCATGCTAACTAAGATTTGCCATCCGACAAGGACACTTAAAATACCTTATTTCTAGAAGTAGTAGAACGTACTAAGTAAAAGCACCTATACTGCTTTAGATTTATAGGATGGAAACTGCTAAATATAACTTAATAATACCCCCCCTGGCCGGAATTAAGGGTAGGTTTTTATTACTAGAGTTAATATGCATAATAAACTTTAAGACCTAATAGTATATAAGAGCTTTTTAAAGTAACAAGTCTTGTTACTACTATATCGTTAAATAAAGTGTATTTTTCCTTAACTTATCATAACTTTTATAAAGTAATATTATTTTATTTTACATACTTAGCTTAATTATATATTATATAAATTAGTTAATTAAATATAGTTAGGGTTAAGAAGAATCATAAATATTTTTATTAAATTAAGTATGAGCTAAAAAGTATAATAAGCGTCAACGGGCAGCCTATGATGACGGCCAATGTCCTCTCTAGTGAATACGTGGACCAGAATATCCCTTTACGGAGATGATCGCGGAGCAGCGCCCGCTGTTGTTCCTCTGTGGAGAGGTTATGGTATATAGTTCCACGCTGCGGCATTGGAACCCAAGGTCCAGACAGCTGGCGATGATATTCGAGGTAAGGAACCAAGCGTTCGGACCACTTTCAAAGGAGAAACTGGTGAGGGTTAGGAGGAGCATGATCTGCAAGCCTTCGATGCTGTCGTGCAGCGGGAGGTTGCCGATTCGCTGCATGGCCGTGGCGAAGTACCGCTCCGACGAGAACTCGGTGGCGAGACGCATCTCCAGGATACGTGCCCCGAAGGCAATAACGAGACATATTTGAACGGAGTGAAAGGGAGATAGTGAGGCTTCAACCTCTGCCAAGGACGGCATCGGCAGGGAATGTGCGCCAGCAACTTGCGTGGTGTACAGTTGCTCCAGGTATCCTACAACAGTGTCCTCATCAAGGAACGGATACAGAGGTTGATAAGTCTCAAATTAAGCATCGACGAAATGCTGGAGGTCGACCTCAGATGTCCAATGCTGCGGGAAAGTATGAGCAGGAGGGGGATTCTGCGCGGTCGTATCTGCTTTGGATCAAGTTCAATTAGTAGCTAGGCTTTGTGGCTGTGGAATAGCCGAGAAGATCAAGCGGGTAAGCGGTACGCCTGGAGATGGACCAAGATACTTGGAGTCTTTGGAGTTAGCCAGCGACAGCATCCCTACCTCGTGGGCGAGAGGTTCGTCGGGGCTTATCTGGTTGGTCGTGCTGGGGCTGAGAGACACCCGTGGAGTCGCCGATGCTACAGAATGTGCCAGGTTCTTTGCTGTGTCAAGCCCAAGGACGTCATCATTGGGGGTTCCGCCCACAAAGATGTTGTCTTGGTTGGGTGACGTTGGTCGAGGTCCAGCAACATCTATGTTTCCAGCTTGCGCTAAAGTTCTCGGCTCTCCTTGCCAGCGTGAAGGCGACACGTCTAGAGCAGCCTGATTTTCCACCAGCGCCGAATTCGCCCAGCCTACAGGAGGCCCTTGGACCTCTATGGTCGGCGCCTTGTCGAGTTCTGCGGGCGCCGTCCTGCGTAGAAGATCCTCCAGAGAACGAAGACGGTGGCAAAGACCGTTGGTATGATCATCTTCTCCTTCTGGGTCGCCGATCACCTCGGTCGTCGCAAGGGACTCATCTATGGCGCTTTTGTCGGCGCAGTACCCATAGTAAGAGCCTTACTCCGCCAGTAACTAGGAAGTATAACTAACTATTGGTTCTACCTTAGCGGATACGTTATAAAGAATGGCCCCGAGGCCATCGCCGCCGCGGGAAAGACTAACATATCCGGTTAGGGCTATCTGGCCATGGTCTGCGTGTACGTGTATGGCGTTATCTACTGCGCGACATGGTAGGGTATCACCTGGCTATATGCCTTAGAGATTTATCCTCTCTATCTCCGCTCCCTCTGCATGGCCTTGACCATTGTAGACGGGCGACTCTGGTCTTACGTGGTGTTGCGCTCGACACCTTATATGATCTCAGACATTAGCTACGGAAGTGAGTGTTTGTCTTGTGAAGAAGCCCTGGCCACAATTACTGAATTCAACAGTCTACTTCTTCTTCGGCGCTTTGAAGGTCCTGCTCTTCCCATTACGCTGGACGGCCATTGTGAACCTCTCCTTTTTGAGGTTCCTCACGATGATGTCGACGCCTTGGTTCTCTTTGCCGATCTTGTCCTCAACGGGTACCTTGACGTTATCAAGGTTGACAAGAATCGGACCTCCGCTTTTTGCCCGCTGTTTTGGATCTTTTGGACGTGAATCCCGGATCCATCCTGACCGGCCTGGGGAAGCCCTCTATCGGGAATCTCTCGGGAACGTAATCGAACGAGATGCCAACTGGCAATAGCGCAGTTCTTATTTGCAGGTTTATGCTGTAAACCCAGTAACCAACTAAGAATTTATTACTTTCCCGAGTCCCTACAAAATACTTGATCTAAACTAGCTGCCTCACTTTTACAACCTTCCCTCGGAAATAATCCATCAACCCTTGTCGTCTCTTTGCGCATTCCAGCACCGATTCATCCCGCAATTGCTTCAAATACCAACGAAGTCGGAGACGAAACTCAAGCGTACCAAAATCCATGATTGAAGACGCAAAAGAAGGACAAATAACAGATTACTTCGCAACTTTTGGGAATTGGAAATGGATCTCGGAGACCACAGCGCGACTCACAAAGGACACCAAGTTCCAGGCCAACGTCGCGGCTGAGCCCAGTTTGATCCAGCTCCTGTACGAAGCCATCATTCACGAAGACTTGGATATGGTAGGGCTGCTTCTCTAAATAGGTGTGGATTGTCATTCAAGAGTAGCTGGACTGTCCCCCTTCGAGTTGGCCTGCCTGCCTAATACCCCCGAGAACATTGAGATTTTCGATCTTCTCCTGGAACATACAAATATGAGTCACTTCAGTAAAGGGAATCCGGTCTTCTCTGGATACAGCCCGCTCCATCTTACTGCAGGCGTTGGCTCTTGGCCCGATGGTGGCTCTGTGAAGAAACTCCAACGTCTCTTGGAGGCTGGCGCTGGCCCCGACTCGCCTCTCGTGACGTGGTCGCCACTAGGATACCACATTTTGCAAGACTCTACCGACACAGCCGAGACTTTGATAGAAGCTGGAGCCGATATATGGTCTTCTGTTCCTGGGCTTTATGACGGTCCGCTGGCAGCGATGGCTGGGGGCCATCTGTCCTTATTATTCAAGATGGCGGAATATACAACTGCGAAAGGACTTGTACCGCAATGGGATCGCACCTGTACAGTTACAATTGGTGATCGAGATGTCTCTGGTATCAATGCCCTTCACCTCGCCGCTGCTTCGGACCGGGTGGAGTGCCTGGAGTTGTATCTTAACCGAGGCCTTGACAGATCTGGAGGCTCGAGACGATCGACAGGAAACTCCTGTACACTATGCAGTCCGTTTCGGCAATGTCTCAGTCCTTGAGCGACTGAAGAACCATGGGGCAGATATCAACAGCAGCTCTGCCTCTGGTGAGACCCCGTTACATCTGGCGGTGCGGGGGCAGCATTTGGATGCAGTCAAGGCCTTGATCAAACTCGGCGCAAAACATCAAGCTTGTTCTGGAGGGGTGTCTTCCGATCATCTGTCACGTCGGGCAAGGTTTGACATAGCCGAGCTGAGCTCTGTTGCTAGGGAGTGGTTGCTTGTGAGTAGATATACAGAGCAGCTGAAACTCGCATCTGGCCCGTGGGATGAGGGTCGCTGTATTGAGAATTGGGATGGGGTCGTGTTAACTGAGGTTGAGGTAGAGTGGTATATGCAAGCAGATGTCTCCTTAGAGGCAATACCCCATACCGAGATGTATGCCGCTGAGTAATGGAACTTTCCGCCGTCTGGGTTATGCGACTTTGGCCTTGCCCAGGTTGTCCCATGTCTTTAACCAACCTTGGGGCAGAACCCTCTGCAGGCTGATCTCTTGTGCCACTGATGGTACCTGGCCCTGGAAAGGACTTTTGTCATGTCGCATACCTGTGTTCCGGTCCAGGTAGTAAAAGGAGTCCTTGTTTTGCTGCACTCTCTCCCAACCCTGTGGAAGTCGCACCCAGCCCATCCTGGGCTTATCTCCTGGTCTATCAGACATGTTGCCGCGGATATCGTGATACCGAGCTTGGTCAAGCATACTAAACATCAAAGGGTGCTCTTCCCTCGCTTCCACAGTTCTCCGCTCCCTCGCGCAATTCAAGATATCCAACATGCCACTGTGATTGATCATAGACTTTGCAAACCGGGCGCATGACCTCCACACCCGTGCCTTGTAGTCGGCCTTGAAGTCAGGATGCGACGCGAGAGATGTCAATCCCAAGAAGCCATAGATTCTGTCTCGGGCGTTTGAGCAGCGAACCGCTCTGAAGTCGTAGAGCATCTTGTACACGGAGACATGGAAAACTCCCTGTGCCCACTTCTAACGATATTTGTTGACTACCAGGTACTTGTCGTTGAAGAGACGGGAATTCTTGCTGTCGCCAAGTCCAAACTCATCCTCGGGCCCTGGTGCCCTCCAGATGGAGTTCTTGATTACCACCTGGATCCGATCCCAGGTGCCAGTCTGGTCTCCGCACATGATAACAATCCTCTTGGCGACGATGGCCTCTTGCATGATCCACACGCGCTCCCACCACGGCCTATTGAGCAGCTCCCGGATCTCTCCGTGCTCGAACTCATACGCACGATGGCTCGAGTCCTGCATGGAGCTGCCACCCTTGAACCTCTGCGAGAGGGGTAACAGCAGACCGCCGTGCTTCCTCTCTGCCTTCCAACCGTGCCAGGACATGGCATTGTTGAGGAAGCGGCCATTATTGATACTCTTCATCCCGATCAGCGCACTGTCCGTCAGCTCTCCCAGCCACACACACACTTGTTGCGCGTCCTGGTAGATCCTCATCATCAATGGGAGTTGGTATCCCTTTTCTACCTTGTCGCGCTGGTTGATGCAGATGGCATCCACCCAAATGGTTCTCACCCGCCCGGAAACCCGAAGCCGGCGGAGCGCTGCCGCCGCGTTCTCCATCACCGTGAAGGGCTGTCCGTTGAGCCAGATACTCGTCTAGTTCTCCTTCTCACCCCATGTGTAGCTCGGCGCTTCGTAAACCGGCCTGTAGTCGAGATTGACGTGGCGTATAGTGCAGGCTATCGGCTGGTCGAACTCGGCTGCTGGGTGGATGTCAAGGACGCGGATGTGGGTGGGTGATTCTAGAGGATGGTAACCGAATAGAGGGGCGGTCGATTCGCCTTCTGGCTCTGACTCGGATTCAGACTCTGCTTCTTCATCTCGGATGGTTATGGCCGCCATCCCAGATGCAACTGGGTCAACGTTGACCTCTGATTGTAACTGATTTGGTATTTCGGCAGAGTCCTCACTGCAATGTGATTGATGCAGGGCTACTGGCTTTCTCCTGACCGATCCTTGCGGTGGCAGATACGCAGACTGTTGAACCGAAGTTGACTGGGTTGTTGGTGAATTGCTAGGTGCGGTTGCCACGGAGTCAGAGACGTTCAGACTGCTCTCAGGCAGCAGGATCTTGTATCGAGGATCACTCCAGGTGATGACCTTTGAAACAGAGTTGGCAAAGTAGATGTACCCTTCTGGCGTGTGCCACATCGACCACCTATCCCTGAGCTCTTCAGTGAACGTCCACCCAGTTTGAATATTTGTGATCGGGCCGTCTAGCAGAGTGATCAGGCCTGTAGTCTTATCGAGCAAGGAAGGCGAGCCGTCGGTAGTTCAAGTCAGCTCCCATTCCGCTGGCAAGAGACTGGTTTCGCTACTGTCGTTGACTTCGCTGATGTCTCTCGGGTCCTCCCAGCTGGTCGTCTTGGTATTGTGATTTACGTCTTGAAGGGTGTTCAGCTTCAAGCCACTAACGAGGTACATCCAATGAAGTCGCTCGATCAACCAATAATCGCCAAACTTCCGAGGCCCAGAACAATCGATCCAGGTTGATAAAAAGAGGGGATATCACTGCAAAAGTAGTTATGGTCAGGAAGTTTGCTCACTGAAGCACAACTGAAATCCCGCGATCTTCTTATCTTGCTGCCGGCGTTGTGGGAAAAAAGGATATAGTCTAATAGAGACTTAGACTAGCTCATCCAAGAATTAATTCAATACTCTCTCGTGCCTGTACCTCCCAGAGTTGCTGCTCTACCCGTCCTAGACCCCTCCTATACGCAACATCACCTTTCCTCTCAACCCACAAGACAAAGTAATATTTGTAGACATCACCATTCCTTGGCCTCTCCTCATGATCCCATTCGTCTAGCACCTGATGATACGGCAGCCACTTTCGAGCATCCTCTGGAACAGACCCGAGGGCGATCTCGACCAGTTCTATGGGTTGGTTACTGATATCATCGGTACCTCCGTCCATCCATGTTGGTCTTTCGTGCAGCCGCAGAGCCCCAAGCCAAGTAGATGTTACATCTCGAAGCGATATCACTGCCCCACCTCTTCTATACGTAGGTGTGACAACCTCGCCGCGATATGCAAACGCTCTTTTCGTCTGGCAAGAAATGAGCGGTGCAGCTATCTGGGTTCCCGGCATAGGTGATGCGTCCGGCAATGGGATTGGATACCAAAACTCAGACTCTGGCTCGGAGTCGTGCTGGTAGAAATAATCCGGTGGGTAACCCGGATTTGGCCCCTGGTAGATGAATTCCTCCTCTGAAGACGGAGGTTTGACGTCGTGTCTCGTCCAGCCTGGGGGACAAGGTGACGAATCTGAATCTTTTCCGGCGAACTTCTGCTGGTATTCGAACCAAGTGCAATGAATTCGGTTGCTTTCTGCTTTGGGATCCTTCCTCCAGCTCCATTCAACAAGGGGCTTGACTCTGTCAAAGAAACGTGCTCCCTCCCTGATCTTACTTGATCTCACAAAGTCCAAGGCCGGCGACCAGGCGAATGGCGCAAGTCCACCTTTCCAACCTATCCAGCTCCAGCTCGGCAAACAGACGTCGGTATGTGAAGATGTTGCTGCCTGTCGACGAGTGAGAGTATCAAAGGGCTCCCACAGGACTGCAATGTGAAAAATGGCAGCCGGCAGGCCAGAGATGAATCCCCCGCCAAACCTGGGCGTGAAAGCGTTTAGAACGCCAGTCAGTCCATTCAGGGCATCTTCGGGATACGTCAGATCCCTCCTATTGTACTGATTGATCATGGAGTTCAGCAGTTCCAGATTCGGAACAGGCCTGGAGATGGCTCTGCGTACATCCAAGTTCCCAGCACCATCTGCATCGCGTGCCTCTCCAACCTCACACCAAGTATCACAGGCGCAGATCCATCGCACCCAGCCGCCCTCAAATAGAAGCCTGCGCTGCGAGAAGACGTACTCTTGATACGTCCATCCACGAGTACTCCATTTTGTAGGTTCCGCGAAGAGCCCAGGGGAAGGTCCAATGCTCTCGACAACCTCGATCCCAAGCCGTAATGTGTGAATCTTCTGTTCCGCAAACCTCGGTGCGGTGAGGCTCTCAAGCCCCGGAAGGCCACTGTCAGCGTCGACTCCGTCAGCAGCAATTATCGTCAAAGTAGCATTGGAGTAAATAGCCGCCATGTTGTTGATCTCTGTGCTCTTCAGTGAAAAGTCATCTTGGACGATGCACAAAGAATCCGTCCAGAGATATCGCTCACCAAGCTCTTCAACACAGCTCATGGCATCTCGAATGGTTCTTGGAATGGGTATGTCCGTATTGCCAGCAGCCAACGACGAGGGCTTCTGTAGCTGAGCAACGTTGTTGAGTTTCGTCATGAAAGTAGGTACTTTGCCCCATACATAGCTTAAGGCCACATACTTGTCGGAGGGCAATGGTCGTACGAGGCACTGACGCTGAACGTCGATAACCCATGTTGGTTGAATTCCATGGCCAAATTCTGATGCCGACCCGCAGGTATCCCCATGAAGAGCAAGGCATTTCTCTTTCCACCGTCTAACCAGACCAGTCTGAATCCATTGCGGGTTGACAAGTTTCCCTGGGCCCTGGATTCTTCGACTATCCTGTACTCTTGAAAGCAGCTGCAGCTCCCCTGATCCGAATTGCTTCTCGCCATCTGAAGACTTGACAGTGGCGACAATTTGGATGTGGTCATATCCTTTAAACTGCAGAACAGATATATCTTTAGCAGCGTTGGGCTTTAAGTCGACACCTAGGATGGCGGCAAGCAGCTTTGGATGGTAGGGGCACGCAGAGGTCAAGACCTCCTCCCAGTATATGCGATACTCTGGATGGCTAGGGCGACCAACCGGCGTTTGAAGCAGACTTAGCAACTTGTCACAGGCGTGGCACTACTAGTCATGTCAGTGATTTTCCGTAGATTGTGACTGAGTCGCATGCCTCTTCTGGCAGGCAAGGCTCTGTCAACCGGCTTGTCTTCAATGCCCCTGTTGATCGTACGTCAGACATAGCTTCTGAGGTTTCTGATCCTCAAATTTAGCCGCTTTCTACTCTCCAAAGAAAGATCAGTGAAAAAGGCTTTGGGGCCTACGGATTTCTCAAACGTAAAAAGCCAAAACAGGAGGCTGTGAATATTTCTCATGAACGTGACCGATCGATATGCATTGATACCTAATCTTACACAGCACAGTTACTCGCCCACGTGACTTCCTCCGAATGACAGAAACCTTGGTCTCTCGCAAGGTCTTTGCCTGGCTTGACCTCATCAAGCTTCAGTTGACAATACAACCATTTTCTGGCAGACGGAATATCTCAACAACTTAGCCCCAGTTTGTATTGTGTTGGAGTATAGGGTACCTAACACGCTCTTTATCAAAAAAACTCCTCATCAACCGAGGCTGGGCACAGCTCCTAGCTACATCGAGTTTAAAGCACTGGTGCGAAACTGTTGCAGGGTTGTCAAGTTACGGGCCCACCCGGCGGCTTTATCATAGGGCTGATCTTGGAACAGGGGGCTAAGATAAGGAACAGTCTTGCAAGGATCGGTAATGACGGCCAACTTCCCGGACGCCACGTATTTGTTTATCAGGTCTGCATCCGGTGAATCGATTACAAGCATAGCGTATACTGGGCCGTGTTTGTGCATAAACTTCGTATGATTGCAAAGCTATCAACATCGAACCCCCACTCCCTGGGCACCAACCATTCCCTCACCCCCAACCAACCACTCTCCCTCTAACAAATCAACTCCATCGAAACTTCCAGATACCTGACTACCCAACTCAAAGAAGGGAGAAGAGGGTGAGAGCGTTGGGACCGCCACAGGTGGTAGTCGAGTCACCAGCGCAGGCCTTGTTGCAGGTGCTCTGGGCAATGGGGGCACCAGTGTTGTCGATGGTGTTACCGCAGAAGCACTGGTTGCCGAACTCGGTACCGGCATACTTGTAGCCAGCGTCAAGGCAGGCGTCTTGGCACTTCTTGTTGGTGTTACCAGCAATGTTCAGAGACTTGCTCAGAGTGCGAGCGTTGGTGGCGTCAGAGTAGCATCCGAGGCTAATCCAGGTGGGCACAGTGGAGAAGATCTGGATGGCGTTGAAGCCGCCGCAAGTCTGGGCACTGTCACCGGGGCAAGCGTAGTTGCAATCGGTCGAGGGGACCAGAGTCTGCTGGAGGGCAGCTCCACAGAAGCACTGGCTACCGAACTCGAGACCAGCGTAGGTGTAGCCGGCATCGGCGCAGCCAGCCTTGCACTTGGCGGGTGTGTTCCCGGCGATGTTGAGCGAGCTGCCAAGCACGCGGGCGCTGGTGCTGTCGGTGAAGCAACCCAGGTCCTTGAACTCTTGGGTTGGCTGGGGACCGCAAGAACCGAAGCCAGCCTGGCAGCCAGTACCGCAGTGGAGGTCTGTCTTGCCGCAGTAACCGAACTGGGAGCAGCAGTTTCCGTATCCAGTGCCAAGGCAAGTAGTAGAGCCGTTAAAGGCACCACAGATACCGTTCACAGAGGCGGGCACAGTGCGAACCTGGAGCATCTCGGGGGATTCCTGGAGAAAAGTGTTAGCGTGGATGATGCGATAAGAGGATCGGCAGACATCATACATACCAAGGACTGGGCGGGCATGGCCCAGGTGGCAGTGGCGGCCGAGACGAGGAAGAAGGCACTGGAAAGCATCTTGATGTTGGTTTGGCTTTTTGAAGCTGATGGTGTTCAAGGCAAGACAAGATGTTTTCAGGGCAGTAGAGAACTGAGAGCTGATGAAACAAGAGGGAACCTGTCCACCGTGAACGTATGATCTCTTATAGAAAAGAACACGATCAAAGCTTCAGGTCTAGATTCTACGAATTCATTTGGACTAACATCTTGTAGACGCCTTGAGCCGAAGTTTTCTAATAGTTTGCAAGAGGCTGTCAATAGCTTCACAAACTGAGGCAAGGGAAGAAGAGAGCGAGGCATAGCGCAGCCTCATTCAGGTCACCGTCAGGCTCAATGAGTCCTTTCGGGAAGTTCTCTGTCAGCTGCACTCAGCTGTGGCGTCCAGGACACTCTCCCTTGGTCGTCCGAAGAGCCGTCGGATCCTCGCTTAGGCATGGCCATGTCCATGCAGGTGCCCGTGGCTCATTGTCTGGTGCTCAAGCCTTGATGCAGAGTGAGTGGCTGGAAGGCATCGCCTCTCTGCAAGAGGGCAAAGACTAGTGACAGGAGGTCGGTCTGGCCTCACAGCCCAGGCCTGCTCAGGCCGAGATTGTGTATCAGCCCGCCACGTCCTGGGGTTTGTCCGCAGGTAACCAGGGGCTGCGTCGGCCAAGGATGCCAGCATCCCGGTTGTTGGTGCTGTTGGCGCTAACCAAGGATTCTGGATTTATTGATTCTTGACAAGCCATGCATAGCAGGTAGAATGGACTCGGTTATTGTATTCGTATAATGCCGTCATGTGTTGATCACGGCGTTGTTTGCTGCTGTGGCCGATGCCCCTTTGGAGCTGCCTTGATGACCAGCAGCAATGCCCCCGTTCAGAGACGTGTCACAATGACCAAGATCTCGAGTCACTCGCAACTCACAGATGGCGCTGCACACTCGTTCTGGATATCTCCTGTCTATTCGACGAGTCCCAGGTCTATTACGTCTATTTGATTTACGAATTTGATCCCAGCATTACCATGACATAAAGAAACCCAATTTTCCCTCTGGCCCTAAATCACCCATTAGTACCTCTATTAGTCCAAACTTGGCATTCAGCTACGGTATAATCCCCCAGTCACCGAATTCACTCTAGGATGAACATGCCCCCTCTTGCCACATCTTGACTGACCGCACAATCATGCCACGGTCCTTCTCCTCGCCCCAGCTCGGCAGCCACGTGTTCTTGGCATCCCAAAAGTCACGCATAGGCGCAGAACTCTCATCGGACCACGGCTTCTCGCCCAGTTTGTCCCTGTGTGTTGTCAGTGCCATATCCTTCTCCTGGTGGGCATGTAGAAAACTCACGGGAACCAGCCGTTTGTGGAACCAACTGCAACATTAAGAATCAGGTAGAAATCTTGGTCGAAAGGCGTGTTGGATCGACCAGTCTGGCTCCAAGTATCCCTGTGGACTGTCTTGTTGACTGTGATACCGGCAAATTTGCCGTATTCCCACATGTTCTTGTTCTTGGTAAAGTCGAAAAAGACGATTTGCTGAGAAAAAGGGCAAGTTAGTGGGGGAAGACAGAAAAGTCATGGACGCTTTCACTTACACGGAGTCTTCCATCAAGCCACGTAAATAAATACTTCTCATTCCATTCAAGACCAAAAGTGTGAAAGTTGTCCGAATACTTGGTCCTCTTGGAGCCCCATTCACCCATACTGAGGCGAAAGGCATCGGTATCATACAGCGTACCCCAATGCATGGCCGAGCTGACAATGTTGTTACCGAGAGGGTACTTTTCAGCATCGTTGCCACGCGACTCCATAATGTCGATCTCCCCGCTACGGGGCCACTCGCCATACACCGAGTCTTGAGGCATCATCCAGATAGCAGGCCACATCCAGTCTCCTGAAGGAAGCTTAGCCTCAACTTCAACGCGACCATACTTGATGGACTTCTTGCGCGACGTGGTGAGACGTGCGGAGCGCACAGGGTTGATCATGGCTCGGCTGGTGGCATTGCTGCGCGCCCAGCAGGGGTTATTGAATGTGAGGTTGGAGAGGCGCTGGTGGTCGAAAGTACAGGTTCCATCTCTGGTGAGATTGACGACGTGCTTGTCCAGCATCTGGTCCTCGGTGAGCTTGGTGGTCTGGAGGGTCAGTGTCGGGACGATGTGGAGGCCCTGCTCATCGACGTAGGAGTTGGAAGGATCGTCGGTAGTCCAGTCAAAGGATCCAGTTCTGAAACGGTCAGCTGAGCTATCGTGATGCAGGAAATGACAATACGAACCCGAATCCGTTCATCTGAATCTCATGGCTCCAGGTATTCTTATCCAACGTCGTAAAGCGGTCGTCGAGAATGAGGCAATACTCATTCTTAGGAATTTTTCGGACAGTGTTCCACGCGATGTAAGCCGAGATACCTATGGAAGTTAGTTTGGCTGTGATCAAGGGCTGCAGGCGGTCGACTTACAGAGAGCGATCAAGACGCCAGTGTAAAAGATGATGCTGTCCCAGTTCGTTTCGCGCTTCCAATCGGCGAGCCATGGCTTCTCATACCTAGAACTAATGTTAGACAAGCTTCCACCATATCATTAAGGTCGGACTCACTCTCCAACAAGCCGCGAAGACTTGAATTTCCGGCGAGGTTTCTCTGACCAGAGTGTTAACCATGCTCAACAGTTACTGGGTGATCACTGACCATCGATCGTCACAGATGTCAATGACCGACCTTGGCCTTGGTAGGATGAGACCCTGCTGCCACGACCAAGTGCAGGAGTTGAGGACTCTGGAGGAGTGGCAGCCGCATCTGGGTAGGGGACCGTGGCTGGGAGCCCCTCTGTCTGCGTCGGAGCTGGTCCCGACATGGCAGCGTGATTGGAGATTAAAACACAGGGGTGGATAATGGAAGACTCGAAAAGGCAAAGAGACGGCGCTTCCAAAAAATTTGAGATGTAGTATTATGAGCCGTAGTTCTGTTTTGTGATAAGGGGAACGGGTGTTGGATGTTCATATGCTGAACAAGCCATCGCCTCCCAATCTTTGCCTCAACAAATTCAGCTTTAAAAAATGTCCATGATTCTCGTATACGCTGGCCGATCTGCATGTTCTGGACTCCTTAACCGAGATCTAGGCTTTATCAAAGATGACGATATTTCCCATGGACATTGCGCTTATCGCCATATTCTTACTTGGCACTGCCGTTCTTAATAAAGATAAACCTTGACCTCAGCTCCAGAACAGCAAGGCATGCAGTCAGTGACCCCCATGCTGGGAAAGGCCAGGGGTATCGGGCCGTGGCTTTTGTTCCATCTGGCTTGACTCGACGCCCGCCCATGCACGCTCGTACAGCCAACGTGAAAGGGGGAACAGAAAGAGTTACCCGGAGACGCTAATTGCGGCATATCGAACGACCAACCACCTTTTTCTCCTTTCTAGCGCCCCGGCATTTGTCTGTCGCCAATCAACGTTGAGGGTAAGGGTATCAACTAGTGCGGCAGCCTGGTTGCCGAGACCCTAGGTTTCGGCAAGCCACCAACAACGTTGACAACTAGATCCTTGGCGATCAGGATGTCGGCAGGGAACCAAACCCCTGTGTTAATCTTACGATTCCCATGCACCCGGGAACAGCCATGCCCGGAAATCACACTCACCAGATAAGAACACCGCATGGCTAGAAACTAGTGTATGGCGTAACCGGGACGTTTACAAAACGGGTAGCCAGGTTTACGCCAATCAGCCAGCCACAGCGTTGCATTGAATGAAAAGCCTCGTATAGCCACTGTTTGTTGGTTTGGGGCTGATGATAACCAGCGGGTACTCATCCAGCCACGGCCATTGTGTTTGCTCTTAAGCCGCATGTTAATATTAAGGTTATCATTGGGCTCTGCCAAAGTGTCAAAAGATATTAGGGGAGCATAATATTTGTGAATTTGTGCTGCTCGTTTCATAATCGTATTTATTTATTTATTTTCAACCGTTCACCCCTGTCTATGCGTATTTGTGACCAGGCCTGGGCAAGAAGCTAACCCCTTAAAGACAAATAGACGCAGCAACGTGGGCCGGTTTGTATGCCTGATTGTGCACAACAACGTGGCGACGCAGAGCCTCTTCCACTTACGGCAGCGAGCACATGCAGAGGAGGCTTTCGGAGCCTTACAGGGGCAACTTCTCGGCAGTGACAAACAAAACACTCAAAGGGGTAGCACAAGGGCCAGGCCTCATCCCATTGTGGCACTGAGAAGCGAGATCGCCAAAAACTTGGCAGGGGAGTTCCAGTTTCCGGGAGCTTCAGCTTCCGGTAGAGCGGTCCAAAGGATTCCGCCGAGACGTTGGTCAGGCTTTGTGGCGCCCAAGTTTCCAGATCTGTCCAACGTGCAACGGGCTCCCTTGTCCCTGGAGTGATGCTCAAAGCTCTCTAACCATGCAAACTGCAGCATCTTGGTCACTAGTTTGTCACGGTGCTTCCAGTTTAGGCGCTGAGAGGCCGATATTGGAAGCCTCAAGCCACAGCGTACTGCCGAGTCCTGATAAGACCACATCCAGAACAAAGATTGACAAGGCGCCTATCAATGGAACCATGTTGCCTCGATCTTGTGTGCTCAGCAATCGAGAATGGCCATCTCGGACCCCTGCCTCGCCATGGGTTACCTCTGCACGGGGGTTCTGGCCGCAAGGATCTCACTCAGATCCCCCATCCAGCAAGCGCTTCTTTCAATAGTTTCGTTGGGCCTGCTGAGAGTGGCTGTCACTGCTTCGTATCAAGTTCAGCTCTTGGGATCCTCTCGCCAACAGCCTTGCCGCCTGTTCGAGGCTTCAATAGTTTGCGGTGATATCAGATTTTTCAAAGATTGCGCAGTAATCATCTAGTCGAGACTGAAGATGGATCCTTGGGAGCTGGCTCTTGGAGGCATCCGCGTGTTATCTCGTGTCCATATAACGGGGGCTTTAATCTCTGGTACTCTGGGCTCATCCTCATCACAACAAGCCGATCCATTTTGACAATCCTCGTTGGCCTCTTGTCTTCGCTTCTGCCAAAATGAGCACTCCGATTCAAGAGCCCGCTCTCAAGGGCCAGGAGCATCCCATGGATACCCCCAAGAGGTTCGACCAAGACACCTTGGCCGCCCTCCAGGAGGTTCGAGGATCGTCGTCAGGTTCCACCACCCCTGACCAAACAAGGCCTTCCAGCCTCTCCTTTCCTCCCCGGCCGTACATGCCCAGTCGATCTCCTTCTGAGTTCAAGTCTCGCTCGCGGCCGGCGTCGATTGCTGCCTCACGGCACTCTTTCATGGGTGACTATGATGTCCAAGATCCCGCCATGGTGAGGTCCAACTGCTTTTGAATTCTGCAACTGTGACTGATCTCTTCAGATTGCCAAGTATGTCTCTCGACGGGCAACACTTCTTGGATGGTTCGACGAACCTGTTGAGACATCCGTCGTTAATGGACTCTCCCTCACCGGTGTCGCTCTCAAGAATGAGGGGAGCTACATCTTCCAGCCCGCCGATGTCGATCCCCTTCTCTCGTCGGCCGTGTCCAAGCTCGACGCCGAGGCAGTCATGTCCATCTCCTCGGAGATGCTGATCAGCATCATCGACTCCATCCCCCCAACCCAGAGATCACTCGTCTCTGATGCAACTGGCGCCCGCATCCCTGTCGTGCCCTCACTCGAAGATGTGACCCCTGAGATGTGCCACTACTCACGTGCCTGCATTGCCCTCCAGGAGCGTGTTGTCATTGTATGGTCACAGGACCCAAAGGCCATCATCAACGTGACCAACCACGTGCAGCGGGAGATTCTCGACATGGTAAGTGCCGGTGCATGTCCAATTACGGGACCAGAGACTAACCTTACCCAGGCCCAAACCACTCTCGAGGAAGACCCCATCAACGGACGGACCCCCTCGAGCTTCACCCAACGCTCCTCCAGCACTACACCTGTCTCTACTCCTGCCATCGTTCGTGGTGGTCTCGATGAGAAAAACGAAGTCTTCCAGCGTGCTGTCGCCCTCGAGGAGAATGAGGACGACAACGAGGACGTTGAGGGTACACCTGTCCGACCCAAGCTCAAGATGCATGCCTTCAAGATCAGCTTGGCCATCATGTTGGTCATCATCACCCAGTCTTTGGGTATCACCAAGGTGCGTCGGCTGTCTTCTCACACTATAAATGTCATGCTAACATCTAACAGTTGCTGAACGAGTACTTCTGGGACGGCCGCACAGCCCGTTTCGGCCTCGTCGCCACTATTCCACCCCTGACCCTCTTCTCCCTCTTCTTCTTCATCGTCCTCGTCACCAGTCTGTTCCAGCTCTTCCTCCCTGTGAGCAACTGCCTGAAGAACTCGCGCTTCCACTCCGCCATCAAGCCCAACCCGAAGCGGCACCGTGACTATGAGCTGCCTCACATCACAATTCAGATGCCTGTCTACAAGGAAGGTCTGAAGGGTGTGATTGTTCCCACGATGATTAGTGTCATGGCTGCCATCGAGTACTATGAGCAGCAGGGTGGTACTGCCTCTGTCTTCATCAACGACGACGGCATGCAACTCATCCAACCTGATCTCGCCGAAGCTCGCAAGGCTTACTACCGCGAGAACGACATCGGCTACACTGCCCGTCTTCCCAACTGCAAGGCCCCCAAGAAGAAGGGCGGTCTTCTATCCTGGTTCCGCAAGTCCGAGAGGTCAGCCGGAGATGACGCGGAAAAAGAGTGGTCGCAGATGTCGCCCCAAGAACGCTCCAACAAGATCGGTTTCCTTCGCAAGGGCAAGTTCAAGAAGGCTAGCAACATGAACTATGGTCTTGCTTTTTCCAACCGTGTTGAGGATGAAATGGTCCGCTTGACTCAAATCGAGTGCGAGCAACGTGGATGCACCGAGGCAGACTTGACTGTCGACGATGACGACCTGCTGTACCAACAGGCCCTGGCCAACATGCTGGCTGAGGATGACGGACGTACTTGTAAGTAATACCTCACCATGCATGATACCTTTACTGACTGCCATAGGGGCTGAGGGCAACATCCGTATCGGCGAGCTCATCTTGATCATCGACTGTGATACACGAGTTCCTGTTGATTCTCTCTACTACGGCGCCCTGGAGATGCACGAGAGCCCTGAAGTCGCCATCCTTCAGCACGGATCCGGCGTTATGCAGGTAGTCCACAACACCTTTGAGAACGGCAGTAAGTCCCACGTCTTGTCTCATACTTCACCTGCTAACTGCTACAGTCACCTACTTCACAAACGTCGTCTACACAGCCATCAAGTACGGTGTCGGCTCTGGCGATGTTTCTCCCTTCGTGGGTCATAATGCCTTCCTCCGCTGGAAAGCCATGCAGAGCATTGCCTTTGTCGATACTGATGGCCAGACCAAGTGGTGGTCCGACTCTCATGTGTCAGAAGACTTTGATATCAGCCTTCGTGTCCAGATGGCAGGCATGATTGTTCGTCTGGCTACCTACCATAACGGCGGCTTCAAGGAAGGTGTCTCTCTCACGCTGTATGATGAATTGACTCGATGGGAGAAGTACGCCTATGGCTGCAACGAGCTTGTCTTTCACCCTTTGTAAGTGATGCAACACCGTCAAAGTGGGCCCAATTCTGACTCGATAGCTATCAATGGTTCTACAAGGGCCCTGTGACTAGGCTGTTTCTTCGGTTCCTCTGGAGCAACATGCCCATCACAAGCAAGGTCACGATCACTGCCTACATCTTCACCTGTAAGTATAATCCATGATGCTCAACAAGAACGATACTAACATCATTAGACTACGCCATTGCTTCTGGTCTCTTCCTGACAACTGCCAATTACATCATCATTGGACTTTTCCCTGATGAGCTCGATCACCTGTACATGCCCTCCTGGGGTATCTGGCTGTCCCTCGTCGTCGTTTTCAACGGCCTTGGTTCCCTCGCCTTTAGCATGGTCCGCCATCAGTTGAAGGAAGAGGTCTTCTGGCGCGCTCTGCTCCAGGCCATCAAGTGGCTCCCCTTCCTCATCATCTACTTCGGTGGTATCAGCCTAAACTGTGCCAAAGCTCTCATCTGCCACGCTTTCAGCATCAACATCGAGTGGGCTTCTACCGCCAAGGAGCCTGGACCCAGCGGTTTCTTCATTGGCCTCGACAAGATGATTGAAAGTTTCAAGTACACCTGGCTTATTTGCATTGCTCTGGCGGCTATGATGATCTACTTTGCCGTGGGCGCACCTTGGGGATATACCATCACTCCTGGGCCTCATTCTACTGCCATGGTTGCTATTGTGCCCCTGGCTATTCAGATCTCAAGCGCCTTCTTCTTGCCTCTCACACTTGGCTTGAACTGATGACGGAAAGGAAAGTGGTAAATAGAATGGACCGGAAGCACATAATACAAAATGGTTAGACTTAGATTAATAGACTTAATATCTCTCGGGGCCTGTATGTTTCCCTGCAGGGTCAACCTGACGCGCCATTACCAGTAGACTCTCTCATTACAGTTGAGTGCGCTCCGAGACGGAGGACAGCCATTACTGCATGCCTCAAGTATTTCTCCGGCCTGGAATTTGTTCTAGTGGGCATCTAATGGAAAGGACTTCAATAGTTAATTCACACATGAATACCTTGCAACTTAGTATTTAAGCTGCCAGTTCATTCTACTTCTCATATAGACAAAACTAACTACACTCCTGGATCGGACCTCTTACAACCCATCAAGAGCTGCTCTGGGTGATAAGACCCAATTTCCACGGCAGGGCATTATACTCTCCCGAAGCGCCAGGATCCAGACCCTGGTACAAAAAGCGCATGCCGTTGAGGCTGACAGTCAATGTCTGGTCAGTCTTTGTACGGACCACCTCTCCATGGCTGATACTCTTGGTCCAAGCAGTACCGCTGAAGTTGACATTGTTGGATCGAGCAAAAGGGTTTTCCTCTGAATCAGCCAGGCCAGTCCATTCGCCGTCGATGCTTGATGCTGTCCAGGAGCGGAAGTATCGCGCACCGTCGCTCCCGATGGCCTCTACCAGGAGAAGGTAGCCACCTTCCTCGAGGGTGTAGACGCATGAAGCTTCGAATAATCTGTTCGGGTTGGAGTCGGAGAGAGCAATAACCGTGTTATCCATGCCCTCGGGGAAGTTCTGAAGCGTAGTCGAAGAACGGTAAAGCTGACCATTGTCGTCGGAAGAGAAGAGGTGGCAGTTTGTAGAGTCGCAAATAACCCACATATCGACCCAGTTACCATTGCCAATATTCTGCTTGATGATATCCGGTTGGACAGAGTAAAAGTTCTTGGGGGCGCTCCAGCCAGCAGGGTCGCTGATATCCTTGTTGGTAGAGTAGGCAGCGTTGCCATTCTGGTAGACCAGATACCAGAGGCCTTGTGGTTCAAAGAAGAAGACTTGGGGAGCAGCACGGTAGCCTTTGCCGATGGGAGTCTCGTCCAGGTAGTGAAACTCTGCATCGCCTGCTTTTTCAATATCCGCGAAGGACAAGTAAACGAGGTTGTAACCGGACTGCTGGGCTGTACTGGCGAAGACGTGATACGTGCCATCTACCTCAACGACAGTAGGATCTTTAATGCCAGCAATGCCTCGCCCGTCGCTCTTGGGCGCAATAAGGGGTTCGGTGGAGGTCCATTGGAAGCTACTGGGAATGCTGGGTGACTGTCGAGTGGCTTTACAGTTTTGTTTGGGAGCTGCGGCAACCGAGCTAACAGCAAGGCAAAAAGAAAGAAGTTGAGCCAGCAACATTATGAGATACCGAGGAGAAAAAAGAAACAAGAAACGGAACAAGGGGAGAAACAACACCAGGTTGAGGCACACAGCGGAGTACGGGGTGGATGGGAAACCCGATATTTAAACAGCATTTGAAAATTATCCCCTAAGTCAACCTATCAATTCTAGACTCTGAGTGGAACGATTGGTGGTGTGCTTAACTTGCTACACCTGGAGAGGACCTGAAACAAGTGACGCATTGATAGCTGGCCACGGCGAATTCTGCACTTCAAAAGCAACACATACGGAGAAATTATCCCGTGATTTAATCTCTCCGTTTTCTCGCATTTTCATTTTCCCATCCAAGCCAGAAAGATGGTGTGAAGGTTTGAAGGAACCATGCATTTAGTTTGGCTGCGAAAAGAAGGGGATATTTACAATGTCACTTACACAAAAGGCCGTTTCTCGCTTCCATCAGATGTGTAGCCCTTAGTTAATCTACTTCTATCTGGACTGCCAGAGCGTACTCATCCCCACTATTACAGCACTATCTAAGACTCTATAAAAATAATACAATAATAGGTTAATCCCTTATCTTAAGTTTGGTCAGAATAGGAAGAGACTAATCATAATTGGTCTAGATCCCTGCTCAGTACCTTATAGCAGTCCCCGCGCAGGCAAGGGGATTAAATACAAGATGTGAGGTCTTACAGATCATACACTCCTGGCCAACAGTTCACGAACCAACAACATGGCGTGTGCTCTGAAACGTCATCCCGGAGCTGTTTCATGTCCCTGCTCTATGAAACATTGCCTCATCTGATCAACTCCCCCACTCGAATCATCTTAATAACGCCAATGCATCAGTCAGACTTTGGCGTTTCAAATCCCGTCGGCTTCCAGGACCAGGACCCCTTGTCTTTATCCCACATTTCAGGACAGAGTATCATTCCGCTATTTGGTGCACGATATAGATAGTCACGGAGATCAAATTGTGTCTATCCCACATTTTAACAGTAATTAGTCCTCTTACCAAGAAGCTCTTGTGGCGCTGGTATGAGTTGCTCAGGCCATATTCACCAACATGGTTGAAAATGATGCCTGGTCAGCTCAGCCGCAATGCTCAGCCACCACCCCCGCTCCGTGTTTTGCAGAGCAGAGCATGGCGACAAGCTCTTCCACCCAGTTTTCACACCATCTTCCTCTCTTGTCTTGACCTGAGGACAGTAAAGTTTAACTACCTACCGATGACTAGTTTCAAATTCCCGCCAACGCGCACACTTGAAACCACTGCCAACACTTCCAGAATTCCGTTTCCAACGAGTCGTTGTCCTGGTCCAACTCGATGAACTATACAAACCCTCACTCGTGCCATCATTGCGATGGTATCATCATTTCGCTCCCAGAAGACAATCCCGATTTATACGAAATCGTGGAGCCCAGCCAATCCCTCCTTTTGCTTCGAGTACTAAGAAGGCTGCTAAGCAACAACTCCATCCTCGAGGGGTTGGAGCGGACATTTCTTGTCGAGGTAGACGACATGCAGATCGCCCATGCCGTTTCTGATGGGTGTCTTTTTTACGAATTCGTGTCTTCCGGGTTGAAGAAGCTACGAAAACCCAGAAAAGTTGCTCAAGCGATATCATTCTCGAATGACGCCGAGGAGGCGCATGGTAGTGACAGCCAAAGACCAGCTCGCTTCTAGATTGGTATCAAGCTCGATGACAATGCTGTCGAGATCAGTGCCTTCTACAATAGCACGCGTGGTAGTATTACAAGTGAGAGTATGAGACACGAAGTTCTCCACCATTGCGTTTTCGGGGTTTTCGCTGAAGGTCAGTCTCTTTTCAATGAAAGTGCGGACAAGAACCGCCCACTCTCCCGTCAAGACTCCAATAGTGTAGCGGCTGCTCTCAGCCAGATGCTGGATATGACACTTACATATATCAGAAGGGCCTGCAGCCGACAAGTTCGAGTCAATCGCGAGCACAAATGTATCCTGTGAAACATCATTCGCCCAGGCACGCAATTGGCTGCAAGATTGTATCCAAAATCATGTCGAATGTTCTCGCCTTACTACAAGAAGAAGTTTCACGCCAACCAGGTTAATCAAGATTTCTACTCGTCAAGGAAGGAGGATACTTCAGTTAACAGAGTCACATGGAGAACAAGTGCCATACGCAGCCCTGTCCTATTGCTGGGGAGGAGAGCAAATTGTTCAGACAACGGCGCAAAGCATCCTCCGCCATCGGACACGGATCAATTTCCAAGATCTACCCCAAACGATCAAGGACGCAGTGGTCGTGACAGAGAATATCGGTCTTGAACACCTCTGGGTTGATGCGCTCTGTATCATTCAGGACGATGAGAGTGACAAAGCCTGCGAAATTGACCTCATGGGGCACGTCTACGAGAATGCTCAAGTCACCATAGCAGCATCGAGGGCAGAAAGAGTCCAAGAGGGGTTCCTGCAGGACCTTATACCATATGGATGCAACAAACAAGACTGGGTCTTCAAGATGCACTATCGTGATCTGGCAGGCCAAGTCAGTCCTGTGGTCATCGCCCCAAAGCTTTTCCGGTCGCCGGTAGACTATTTGTCGAAAAGAGCTTGGGCTTTTCAAGAGCGACTGCTCTCACGTCGGATCCTCGAATATAGTGCCGCTTGTGTGCATTGGACTTGTCAGTCGCACAACGATTGTGACAGACGAGGCGGAAAGTGCTCTGTTCAAGAGCTCAAGAAAAACACCCAAATCTCTCGTGGCCTATTATATCTCAATGAAGCTGTTACTCCTGAGAGGTGGCATACGCTCCTCGATGAGTTCTCGAAACGGTCGCTTACTCTTCCCGGGGACCGCCTTCCAGCCATAGGAGGTATCGCCGAGCGGTTAGGCCTCCAGTCAGAGGATCGGTACCTAGCTGGCATCTGGCAATCGCATCTACCCTCAGGGCTCCTCTGGATTGTTGACAGATATGTGAGAGGATCGCCCCAACCCCAACCTTCGGCCTATGTTGCCCCATCATGGTCCTGGGCATCCACAATTCGCCCTATTAATGGCCATGTTTTTGTCGATTCCGGAATTTCCATGGTTGACATAGTCAGAGACAACGTAAGAGCTGCAACGGAAGGGGCTACTTACGGCAAGGTTATCTACGGCAGTCTTACGCTACGTGGATTCGTCACACCCGTCGATTGGAAATTACCACAGGAAACGGAGAGATACAGCAACGGTACTATTTCCAGTATTCCTTCCATTAGCATCCACAGAGACGGTGCAGAAGAAAGCTCTTTCGCAGGTGGCATAACCACAGTTCGTGCCTACCTACTGGTTATCGTCGCGAGCAGCGACATCAAGGAGGTGACTGGTTTGATTTTGCGTCAGCATTCTGATCAAACATATCTTCGGATGGGAGTCTTTCATGTACCTTACTGTCCGGCAGATAAGAAAAAGTATCCAAACCTAGCTCGTAGTCTTTTGAACAGCAGCCTGGAGGAGGAGGTCACAATTGTATGAACAAGCTGCGCTGGCTCCCAGGCTACACATCAAAGGTTACAAGCGTGGTAATTGTGGCGGAGGTTAAGGCTGGGGGGACTCGCAAATTGGGATTAGGTGCTCGGAATTCGGCGCGATGGCAGGTAACCAGAGGCGCATGAGACTGGAGAAGACGCCGCCGATGAGGGACTGTTGACTGTAATCTATGTATCTACGAGAACCACACTACTTTTTCCATCAAGTCATCTACCAATGCTTAACCTGATCTGCTATTTTAAAACTCATTTAATGGACTGCCTAGACGTAGCGCCAGAACTGGTCCAAGTCAGGGACTCACGTGCTTACGCCGATTTTACTCCCAGTTCTTATCAACTTCACAGGCTCGATAAGAGAAGCCTCTGAAGGCATCTCGCTGCCAGGTGGCCATGGATAGTTCAGCGTAGGCATCTTGGAGCAGAAACAATACAGAAGCTTTTTGAGTCATGAAACGTTTTATTCTGCCCTTAACAAGCCCCAAAAGCGGTATTCTTCCTGGGAGTTAGTCACTCTTAGGACGTCAGGGGCTCACGTGCTTGAGCGGACTTTGGTCCCCGTCCTCGTTTTACCCCGGAGCGGCGTCGGAGCAAGTGGGTCCATGGAGTTTGGTCTCCGTTCCGGCGGGACCGGTCGCATCCCCGGACACGAACCGACTTGGCTTACCGCCCGGCCTCTTTGTTCAATACAATAATGCTGACCTTAGTACCCAGAGCCTTGGCTCTAGGCTCCGCTCCTACAGGACGCATGAACCACTTGGGGTCCCCGTCATCGGATGTCGTTGTGTTCTTGTCTTTTTCATCCTCCGAACAAGCTCATGGGGTTTGGTCCCCGTTCACACCGAGGTTTAGTCCTCCAGCCCCAAGATGAGTCCATCATATTCTCGAGACGTCGTGTCTGTCATGGACAGTCCATGTTTCTTGGGACTTGCTTTGGGATATAAAAGCATCACGGTACACCTCCAGTTCACCGTGTTTCAATACACATCGCAATCCACCCTCCCCCGTTCTTTATTCAGACACAATGGCACCTATCAGCACTCAAGCCTTCTCAGAAGAGGCGGCGCCAGTCGCCAAACAACCAAAAACTACTTCAGGTTCGCCCACCTCAAACAAATTCGAAATCTTTCGACGCCTAGTACCACTCGTTGCAGATGAGAACATCACTCATCTCAACGCTGGTTTCATGCCACCTTCAAATCTCGTCGTTCACGAAGCCATTGGGAACTTTTGCTCCGAGTGGCTACATAATCTTTCACCCAAGCCGTTTTGGAAGTCGACTGTGGAAGATGCCCGAGCTTTGCTTGGACGATATATCTGCACCGATCCAAAGAACATCTCCTTTACAAGAGATACCACTGAAGGGATGGGCTACTTCATGCACAGTCTCCAGCTAAAGCCAGGTGACAACGTTGTTGTCCTAGACTGCGAACATCCCAACCAGGCTTACGGATGGCTCTCACTTCGATCTCAAGGCATTGAAGTTCGACAAGTTCCGACAGATGCCGGCAACAACGACTTCTCAACATTTGCAAACGCAGCCACCTTTGAGCCGTTTGTGGATGAACGAACTCAATGCATCGGTATCAGCTCTATTATGTTCCACAGCGGTCAGAGGAACGACGTAGCGGATATCTGCGCCAAGTACAGACCCAGAGGCATCCATGTCCTCGCCGATCTGACGCAGCAGGTCGGCTTTTCCAGTGTCGACGTGGAAGCTCTTGGTGTGACTGCCGCTGCATTCAGCCTTCACAAGGGACTCAACTGCCCACTGGGCTTCGCGGCTCTCTACGTCTGTCAGGACTTTATCGACAGCAATGATCCAGTCCCTCCGATTGTGGGTTACGGATCTCTGGACTTCCCATCCGAGGACTTCTTGATCTCGGATGACCCGATCGCGTTTCATCCATCAGCCCGAAGATATGACCATGCCAATCTCAACCTGTTAGGAGCGACAGCGGCAAAGGCATCCCTACAATTCTATCTCGATATCATGGGACCAGATGACGTAGAGGAGCACCTGTACAGCCTCGGAGACGCTTTAAGGGGAAAGTGCAACGCCATCGGTGTTGAACTTGCAGGTCCGTCAGAGCGAGAACACCATGCGCCGCACTTGTATATCCTCAAGTTGTATGGGGATGAATGGGCAAGTCATTTCAAGTCTCATGACGTTTCTGTAACTTGCTTCAGGTGGGGTGTCCGAGTTTCGTTTGGGTTCTATAGCGACTTTCACGATGTGGAGAGATTGGTGGATGTCATCCAGACTGGATTGGATATGGGTCTCGCGAATGAGACAGAGTCTGATGCCTCAGAATAGAGCAAACTCGGACTCGGCATGTTTTGTTCAATGGTTATAGATAATAGAGAGCGCAATTTTCCGATTCGTCGACCGTTCGTTTAAATTCCTCGCATATACTAAGCTAAAGGTATTTGACCACCTTCCTCCTTAGATCGAGATCCGACGTTGGGATACCAGTCGAGATAAAGCTAAGGCCGAAGTTGGACTGACTCGAACTTTCGCTGATAAAATTATGACTCTGCTTCTCATTAAACGAACTTACGTCATCTTGAAATCCTCTTTTCCGCACGTGATGGTCAAGGCGCACTTATCTCTTCTAAAGGGCCCAGTTCAACGAGTTCACTACCACAGACAATACCCACTGAGATGAAGTATCAATGGACACCACACAAACAAATGCCACTAGAGAAAAGAAGAACCTCTCGTAAGTGACTTTTGGATACTTACAAGAATGGTGTCTAATGCCCCGTAGCTGCAAGAGGTGTCAATATCGCAAGGTTCGACAATAGTGGCCCCAATCGTCTCACTTACTCGCTCACTCAACTCAAACAGCTAAAATGCTCTCGAACAGAGCCATGCCAGAACTGTATCAAAGCAAAGCACAGTTGCGAATACAGCCAAGTGGATCGCAAAAGACGTCCCGCATCTCATGACTACGTCAAAAGCCTTGAAGATCGAGTCGCATGGCTCGAGTCCTTCATCACCCAGGTCCAAGTGGCATCACCAAGAGAGAGAGAAGCGCTACTAAGCACAGTCTCATTTCGCAAACAATCGCCAGTCAGCAGTTTCACAGCGAAAGATACAACCTCTTCCTCAGATTCAACGACTCATGTACAAGCCGATCTCCAACTAGGCCTCGACGGCTCCCTCATCTATCACGGCGCAACAAGCATCTACCGCGCGCAAACAGTCAACCAAGCCCAACTGGCCGTAAAAGACGCAACAACCCAGCCTCCCCTCTACACAGGTTCCGAGTCCAATTTCGCACACGTCCTGGAGCACTTTGGGATCAACATAGAAGACGAGGTCATTGCGAAGGCGCTCATGCAGTTCTTCAAGTGGCAATACCCTCAGTTCATGTTCATCTACCGTGAGGGGTTTTTACAGGATCACTTTGGAGATCGAATCAATTGCAAGTATTGGTCTTCGGCGCTACTTTTGTCTATTTGTGCGCTTGGGACTTTGATGTCGCCTGATGAAGAGGATCGAAGGTCGAGTGAGCAGTTTTACACGGCAGCGGAGAGTATACTCATGGTTACTGGTCTTACGAGGCCGTCTATTGTAACGGTGCAGGCGTTTCTATGCCTTGCTTTTTATGAGATTGGCAGAGGCAATCTCTCCAAAGGCTGGGGATTCTCTGGTAAGCAATCGCATGATGTCACAGTTCACTGCCATCTCATACTTATCCCATGCAGGCATCGCCTTTCGTATCGCCCAAGACATGGGCTTCCAGAAAGACCCAAAGAACTGGATCTCATACGATGCTTCCTTAACCACGGATGAAGATGTCGAGATACGAAGACGCATCTATTGGGGATGCTACATCTCAGACAAGCTCATCAGTCTCATCCTTGGGCGGCCTGTGTTTCTTTATTACGACGACGCAGAAGTCGAGCCGATGGAGCAGCAACCGTACTACCAAACCCTCCTCTACCTCGTAGTATCTTATGCTGACCACATTACAGTGATTATCCAGAGCTGAGACCATGGCGGTCAGTCGGCTTCTCAGGCACCGACAGTGAATTGACCAAGATCGGGTCCATGGTCCCATACTACCGTGAACAGATTCATCTCTCAAGAGTAATCGAGCGCATGCTATGTACACTATTCTCCCCAAGATCCAACATGGATGGTATGAGCCGCAGAGCTTGTCTAGATACACTCAACATTGAGCTCTGTCGCTGGAAGGCAGCATTACCCGGTCGCGCAGAGTGGAATAAATGGGAACCCATCGATACGCCACTCATTCCCAGTGTCGCTATGCTTCAGTATGATCCTCTCTTCGTTGTCAATTCGTTTGCTTACAAGTCACAGCCTGCTCTTCCATAGCGCCCGGATAGCCCTCAACTTTGACCAAGCCCTCTCATCGCTACCTACAGCAGCAGACCAAGCCTCTCGCGAATATTGCCTCTCCTCAGCAGAAGACATCGCATCAATACTGCGACGATACCGACATCAGTATGGCCTTCGTCATGCCCCGTTGATTCTCGTCTACGGTGTCGTTCAAGCCAGCCGGGCGATGAACACCCTGGGTGTACCCGCTGAAGCCCAGCCGTTGATGCAGGCGCTTGGGGAGTGCGCTGTGACTTGGAACTTGGCGGAGCAGGCAAAGGAGCTGATGGTACATAAAGCTGCTAGCCAGGGATTGGGAGAAATTATGAGGATAGCGGATATTTGACACGTTTACCAGCATCACCAACTTCATCATCCCGATGTCCATTAAAGCAATATCTGTAATTCATGAATACTATTGTGTTCAGTGCTGTATCGCACACACATTCCTCGCTCGCTTCAAAGCGCAGCGGATATTAATACTATAACTAAAAGTACAAGCAGGCACAGCCTGCATCATTAAACCATGCCACCTTTTTCTTCATTGCTGCTGTCCATTAAATCCCGTAAACCCATTACCCATCCCGTCAAGACCTGGCTGCAGCTGGTACATCTGCGTCGCCCAGTTCATGTTCATGTACTCAGTTTGCGGCGTCAAACCACCTGTCGGCATGAATTGGTCTGGGAGGATGGTGCCGTCGCCGACTTGTGAGTATAGCACGCTGTTGTTCCAGGCGTGTACATCTGCTGGGGCCATCGTTGTTGGCATGCCCATCGGTGTCATGGAGGGTTGACGCATCAAGTCGTCGAGGCCGGTCGACAAAGTTGTCGTCGTGGGGAGAACCTCGCGTACCGTCTCGGGGATTTGACTGCTTCCCCTCCTTGCAACACCGCGAACAGTCCGTACACTATCCCTGTGGTTGAGCCCAGTTCCCATCATACTACCGCTCTCCTCTGACCCGTCGTCCATGACCACTCCAGAGTCTGGTCGGGGTAGGATACCGCGGCCCTTCCGCTGGACGACAGCTTGCGCGGCCTGCGACCGAACAATCTCGTTCTTCTTGTTGCTGCGGTTGGTATAGGGCATGCTCTGCGCGTTTGTGATGCATTGGTCAAGAGTCTCCATGAAGCATTGGAAGAATTTTGTGGAGAGTGTGTCGAGGGTTTGTTTGTTCGAGATCAAGTTGTGGAGCGAGTTCGTGAGCTGAACAAAGGCCTGTTCGTAGTTGGCGGCGAGCTCAAAGTGCTCAATGACAGGTGTGTATTCTAGCGCAAGTCAGCAACTCATTCGTCCTCTAATTTTTGTCAACAAGGCATCTTACCATAGGGCTGAATGGCTTTGTCCTCATCGTCTGGGAAGACAATGTTCCAGATTTCCTTCCATTGAACTTCAGGAGAGGTACCACTCGCTCGCTTTCGGCTCAGTAGCTTGGTGGCCGTGCTAGGGTCAATGCCGCTCTCAGCGTCATGATCCGCAATATCACACATGAGCTCCTTAGGCAGTCGTTGGTGATCTCGCAATTCCTTTCTCGTCACAAAGTCGCGGTTGCATCGATCGCACACGTAGGATGAAGGGTCATCCCGCTTGTGTTGCTTAACGATGTGCTGTCTGCTGGGGGATCAGCCGTGGTTCATCAACAAGAATAACCGAGTTCAACTAACCTGAGCTCTGCAAACTTGGGGAAATATGTCATGGCGCAGCTGTGATGATCCCTCACATTAAACCGATGCGGATTGCGCTTCCTGAACGGGCAGCTCAGGCGGAGATTCTCATCCTCCTTCGGGTTCGGTCGAACACGCTTGGTCGGCAGATATCCCGAGCCGTCGCCGTCGCTGAACTCATCTCCTTCATCTTCACGCCTGACCTGCTTCTTCCGCTTGCCGCCTCGTCCACCCTCCTGAGATGGCGTCGAAGACGACGAGCTCGAGGTCGACAATGTGTGTGATAGTTGGCCATCAGATGCTGACTGCCAGATGTGCTGACTAATGTCTTGAGCGAAATTGGCGACGAGGTTCTGGACCTTGTCTGGAGAGATTGATACCTCGCTGAGATCGACTCCGTAGATGAGTTGAAGGGTGTAGTTGACAACGAGGTTGGCATCCTCCGGCGACACATCTTCTTCCGCTGTCTCAGACCCTTCCTCGTCGGCATCGCAATCCGGTTCATCCGAGTCACGCGATGAGGTTGGCGTCAGAACCCGCTCCTCCTTGACTGGCGACTCTGTGAGAGGGCTAGGACTTGTTTGAGCGACCTAATCATCTCAAAAGCATTGGCAAATTCTTACCTCACTGGCGCAGGAGGCTCTTGGATAATGGCAGGTCTCTGTTCCTCATGCAGATTGCGAAGCTTGAGCTCAAACTGGTCGGGGTAGCCGGTGACAATGGCGCCGTCATCCTCGTCATTGACAAAGGTCGAGCATGTGCCGCTGGAAGGATTGTGGCGATGACAAATGCGACTGGTGGGCCTTGAGCCGTCGAGGGTCGTGGCAGCGAACTGCTCGTGGATCGAACTGGCGTAGGTGGTGCTGATGGGGCTGGCGAGGGTTGACAGCGAATGCGTCGTGGCAGAGTCTGGGACGTTGGCGGATGAGATGCTGCTCATAGAAGACTCTGTCGGCGAACGAAGACGAAATGCGCCGGGCGTAAAGTGAAGGCTCTCGGGGAGTCGCTTGGCTACTCGCGTCTCGCTCCTCAGGTTGGGGAACTTGGAGACGGCGCCGTCATTATGGCGTCCTTGCGCTTCTCGCACCCGAAGCGGGAGATGGTGAAGGCCTGTCTCGCCGATGCGACCGTTCTGGTCCGTCATTTGAAGCGGCTTTCAAGAGGTTTTTGAAGAGGTGTTAAAGCGATGGTGATGCAGGTCGTTTGGATGATGACGATAACCGAGTCGAGAGATGAGACGAAAGGTAAGAAACACTTTAATCAAGTTGAAACAGCATAAACAATGCCTTGCTGCTGCCACTTAATTGCAACTAAGGTTGCACCAAAAAAGACAAGGAAATGGGGGAGGGGGCATGAAATGAGCGGCGATGAATGGGCAAGAAAAGAGGAAAAGGGAAATCAAGGAGTGAAAGATTGATTGTAGCAAAAAAGCTGAGATGAAACCCTCGAGTTATCTAATAATAAATGAATTGGAAGAGGAAGAAGGGAAGGGAGCCGGAGAGGGCGATGCATCCCTCCGTCATCCGTTGATGCAGGGAAGAGAAGAAAATGATAAGACATCAGTACCTACAAAATGTGCAACACACCCGTCCCTAGATCAGCTGAGAAGGCATGATGATATTATCAAAACATTCAATAGGCTTTTAGAGAAGCGTGTCCGATTACTCTATTTTTCCTGTAATTCTTAAATTTTTATGTGAATTTACTTCTTCTAAACGTCGCCATATTCAAGAAGCATTCCCTTCTCACGATGCATCATTTATTTCATCACCCCGCAATTTGGCCCCCAGAAACACCTCCAGCGCCTCAGGGCAGGCTGCCTCGCCTACTTGAAAAAAGCACCTCACCTCTGCACGTCACAGGAGGCCCCTCCGTCCTGTATAAATCCCTGCCCTCGCTCCACCGTCAGGGGCGACCAAAGGGGCAAAGCTCCCTGGTGATCGCGTCGTCCCCGGCGTTCTGATTCGCTCGTGATGGCCGTTGTTGCATGGGCAGTGTCGCTTCCAGGCAGGCGATACGATGGTGCTGGTCAGCCCTATGGTTCGCCCTGGAGGGGAATTTGGGGGCCAAAATCTGGCGCCGTTTGATAGATGTCGCCGTCATTGTCAAGACAATCGTTTCAGGTTGGCAGGAGACGGTTGAGATGAGGCCAGATGTGTCATGTTTCACGCCATCAATTGCTGTCATTGAATGCCATTAACCGCCATCTGAAGCTGTCAACAAGGGAGTCATTGACAATCACCACCCTCTGACTCTAGGGTGAATAGCGTCAAACATGAGGCAGATTTCATGGCGCACAAAGGGGCCCAAGGCAGCAATCCACGGGACGATAGCGTCAAATTATTCCAAGTATATACATTCTATACACAATATCTACCACACCCTCACATCCATCTCCCTTCCACCACAAAATATTATTGCCTAATATTTGACCTGCAGCTATTAGAACATGCTCATAAACGCAGCCAATACCGCCAGACCAAGACCGAGCGCGGCATTCAGCTCCCGAGTCTGGCCAGCTGCATTGGTCGTCGCCTTCTTCGCCCCGGGCTCGCGTACCTTGGTGAGGGTCACATTGAAGGCAGGGTTCTTAACAGCCGTGCTGACGCCCTCGTCGCCCTCGATGAAGACAAACTCGTCCAGAGGAAGGAAATCGTACACCTTGCGGTCCTGTGCGAACCATGTCTGGCACGTGCCGTCCTTGAAGAAGAGTGCGCTCTCGTACTCGGCGTCCTGCTGGGATGTGGTCATGTCGAAGACGGTGCGCCATGCGGTTTGGCCCTTCTTGTTCAGGTTGGTAGGGTACACGCGCGCGTCGACGTACTTGCTCTTTTCGACCTTGCCAGACTCGAGGGCGTCGAAGCTGTAGCTGCCGATGTGGTTGAGGACATCGAAGCCGCGGATCTGCCAGCTGTTGATGACCAGTCCGGGACCGTTGTCAACCTTGAATGAGATGCTAGAGTTGGTTTCCTTGTCGGCGTACTCGCCGGCAAAGGCCTCCTTGGCAGAGTCACGACCGACCTTCTCAATTGCAGGGACAAGAGCGTTGATAACGGAACTGAGAACAGTAGAGGTGACATATTGGTTGGCAGAAGCCTCCCTACCACCCGACATGATGGAAATGACAATGTCATAGTCAGGGATGAGAACGGTTTGCGAGTGGTACAAGCCAAGGTCACCACTCTTGGTGTAGACGTCGATGAGGCGGCCATCAACGGTGATGTTGTCGCCACGGAGAATCTCCCAAGGAGCTCCGACCTGGTAGCCCCAAGAAGCAGTGTTGGAGATGGGCTTCATCCACTTGCGAGTCTGGGCGGGAGAGAGGAACTTGTTGGTGAGGATACCCTCAGCCAGGAGGAGCATGTCGGCAACGGAAGAGAACATGCCGCCAGCGCTATGAACAGTTAGTGATGATCAAAGAGTGTGCATAATTGTTACTTACCTGTCAAACACGGCAAGAGAGGCATTCCAGGTGGGTTCACTCTCAGGGATAAAGAGATCCTCAACAGGGGGGGTCTTGCCGACATAAGTGTTCTTCATGCCAACAACATCAAAGATGTCGCGCTTGAGGACCTCAGCAAAAGGCTTCTTGGCAGCAGCCTCAACCACAAGACCCAGCAAGGCAATGCCAACGTTAGAGTAGACAGGGTTGGTGAAGGGTCCATACACAGGAGGTCGGAGGTTGACTTGCTCGAGGAGATCCTTCTTGGTGCAGGGAATAGTGCCGGGAAGACCAGAGCATGTAGGACCGTCGCCCTTAGCGAACTGGGGGAGACCCATCTGCGCCCAAGGGGCAGATCCTATGATTCCCAAATCCTGGGCCACTAGTACGGGTTAGCGAATCGTTCCAGAAGAGTAAGATGGCGACTCACAGTCAACACCAATGCCAGAAAGGTGGCTAGCCAGAGATCCAACGGTGATATCCTCCCACTTGAGTGAAAAGATCTCATCCTCCTTGGCGGTCTCGTTAAGCTCAGGCAGATACTTGAGCACAGAAGCCTCAAAGTCAATATCGCTGTTCAGAAGAGCAGCAAGCACGGTGAAAAGCTTGGAACCACTAGCAATTCGGAAGACGGTGTTCTCATCGACCTTGTCGGTACCTTCGCCAGGATTAGGAGGTGTGAAGTGGTACGTAAAGAGCGGGTCATCCTCGTGGATGGACTTGACACCGATCGATAGGGCTGAGGTGTTGAACTTGGAGGTGATCTGTTCTTCGAGACCGGCCTTGAGCTTTGTAGCTGCGGTTTGAACCAGTTTGCTCTCGCCTGGAGCTTGAGGAGCTGGGAAGACGGCGCCTAGAGGAGGGCATGCTTTGGCTTCGACGAGAGACAGAGCGCCAACGGCCACAACGGCCACCAGCTTTGAGAAGGAAGGCATTCTGATTTTACAAAGAGTCAGGAAAAGGAAATATTATAACTGATGAGAAGGAAAGAAGCGAGTGATGGTGAGTGATGGAGGATGAGGATGAGGATGAAGGGTTCGTTATTTCCGCGTTGAAGCTCCGAGTTATATACACGGATAGAAGCTCATACCATCACCATCAAGTTAAAGGGATCGTCACAAAGAAGCGCCCAAAGCTAGACCACGACTAGATCATCCATGCCAGCCAAGTCCGACAACCCGACCAAGCCTCCACTTCAATTTGAAGATCCTCACAACATCCAGTGAGCGTGAAGTTGAAGGCGTCGACTACACGTTTGACCATCACCATCTAATCTCGGACCTGTAGTGCGAGCTTATCCCGTGGAGCCGATGCCACATCGAGGCTCAGACTCGGGAACATGAAGGGAAGAGCCGCGCGGGGTGCGACGGCAGAGTCCGAGATGTTCAAGTCCGAGGTCGAGTCCGAGCGGACCAATAAGACGCGGGCAGCAAGGGTTTGCGATAGCTTCCGTGTGGAGCAGCCTCAACGGTCAGGTCTTGTAAGGCTGAGGCGTTTTTACGCTTACCAAGGCATTGGAAGATGCAGGAACTTTGGTCTGACTGCATTGACGAAACCGGTTGTTGGTGTTCCTTTCATTAGAGTTTTGCTTGTTTCTCGTGCAGAATGTGAGCCCTATTCCAAGCTTGGAATGTCAATTTCTTGGCGTTGGGCTCGGTGGCGGCAGTTGACATGAGGCCATTCACTGTCTATTCTGTCTATATGCTTTCAAAATCTTCACTATCCCTTTGTAGTAATTGCTGGATGATCAATGACTTGGCCACATGTTCCTATGAATATCAACTCCATCTCAAGAGCATCAGCTCGGAATTTACCCTAACCTTCAACCCACCCAGAAGCCAGAAAGAACCTCAAAATAAACCGAATTAGACATGAAACAAGAGACACCAAACAAGCTTCTCACCATACCCCAGCAGCTCGTAGGGCTCCATCAATGACACCTCATCGTGGCTGCGTCTCACAGCCCCAGCCTTAGACGCGAACATCTTGACAGCGCCTCTCCGCGGGGTGGGCTGTGCTTAATTCCAGGGGTCCCTTGTAAGCATCAAGGCGGGCACGGTAGAAGGATCGGCCCCTGGTGATGACAGCAATAAACAATCCCCATCGCCCGCCCTCTTTTCCCCTCATTGACCGGCTCGGACTCTGAACCTCGGACTTCTTGTTCTTGCCCTAATATTTTTGCTAGTCTTGACTCTTCTTTGTTGTTAGCCGACATGATCTCACTCCCGTCTCAGACAAGTCCAAAGCCATCGGGACGCAAGGGGAGTAAAAAGGTCCGGACTGGCTGCATAACCTGCAAGTCCGTCTCCTCTCATCTTGCTACTTCTTTGAACCTCTCATTGACATTGACCTAGGATTCGAAAAGTCAAGTGCGACGAAGCAAAACCTCATTGTCTACGATGCATCAAAACAGGTCGCAAATGCGATGGCTATCGCCACTCGCCAAACTCTTCCCCAGAGCCTCTGTCGCTTAGTCCCTCGCCTGGCTTTGGGTCCCCGGCTGAGACGCGCGCTTTTGATTACTACCGCTCGCGTACTTCCAAGATCTTGTCTGGACCGTTTGACACGGGCTTCTGGGGCGGCTTGGTCATCAAGATGAGCGCGTCGGAGCCAGCCGTGCGCCACGCGATATTGGCTATTAGCAGTCTTCACGAGGCAGTTGACTCTAGAAGCAGAATGGGACACAAGCTTGATACGCGATTTGCGTTTCGAGAGTATGGGAATGCCATCACGTCGTTGCGCAACTGGGCTCAACGCGATGAACCCTCAGCGATTCCACTCCTCGTCTGCATCCTCTTCATCTGCGTCGAGTTCCTGGCTGACCGCGACTCGGCTGCTCAAATGCACATCTGCCAGGGTCGAAAGATCCTCTCAGGTCTAGGCGACGGACACTCTTCAACAATGGAAATGGTGAAGCGCTCGCTCGTGCCGATATACACGCGTCTAAGTCTCTCGAGTTTCCTCTTTGGCAGTCGTCCGGCCCCTATCCCAAACCACTTGAGAGCCTGGGTCGAGGTGCCCGCTGTGTTTGCGACGGTTGAAGAGGCTCGGTACGGCTTGTATCTGATACTGGATGAAGGCTTGCAGTTTGGTACAAGAGCGCATGCCCTTGCCTTTGATCCTAATTGCGACCCTCTGGTCATGCAGCAGCTCCAGAACGAACAGCAACGACTCTTGTCACAAGTCAGCCGGTGGTACGCCGCCTTTACCGTCCTCACCTCCATGAGTCCGCAATCTCCAGCCTTGGAGGGCCAGTTGAACATTCTCCGAATGTATCATCAGGCAAGCCTGGTCTGGATATCCACATCCTTGCAGACATCCGAGCTTGCGTTCGACGCCCATCTCCCGGCATTCGCATCCATCATCTCCCTCGCATCTTCCGTCATTGGTTCCATCCCCACAAACTCCAAGTTGGAGCCCTTCACCTTTGAGACGGAACTCGTCGCTCCCGTGTACTGGACTGCGACCAAATGTCGCCATCCCTTGTTGCGACGAGCAGCCCTCAAGCTCCTGACTCGAGAGCAGATGCGAAACAGGCGGGAGAATCTCTGGCACGTCCGCGAAACGGCCGTGATCGCTGCTCGCATCATTGAGTTTGAAGAGTCCGACATCCAAGATCCCCTGGATCTCACATTAAGCGCCATGTCCACCAATCTAGAATCTTCAAGTCAAGGCTCTTCCGAGTCCGGGTCTTTCGACATCCACACGTGCAGTGCCAGGAAGATCAAGATTGACGTGTCAAGCCCTCCCACTCTCCCTGCACTGCCACCAACCTTCACCGATCCAACACCAGCAGAAAGTGTCGCAGGCAACACGCCCGGGAGCGGCGCATCAAGCATGTCCTCGCCAAGCAACATGTCCGAGCCCATGTCGCCGATAACAGCCGCCCTCGAGGGTATTCAGCAGCTCGATACCGCCGCTCTCAAGTCAGCGAGCCTAGAGTCGCCGTTTGGAGTCCCCGAGCACCGGCGAATCAAGAACGCCATCATTGGGGTGGCTGAGGATGGAGGGATTTGGACGACTTTCTTTCAGGATCCTGAGCCAGGGCAGACGCAGTGGAAGGTCACGAGAGAGTTTTTGAGATGTTAGAAGATGTGATGGAATTTTAAGGAGAGCGAGGAGTTGGTATTGGTGGTTCTCAACTGGGAATGATGGTTCTTTAGAGATAATGATGGTTTCATGATTGAGCATTAGACAGTGTTGATGATATAAATGACTTGCACGACATTACCAATTAAAGCTTTACGTGTCACATGCTAAAATGATTTACGTTTTTGTCTCTTTTTTGTCCCCCATGCAGGTTGATTTGACGATGTCTCACAGCGGGTGATCGCTGCTGCTTGTCTTGCTTCGCTTGCTACCCTACGTACATTATGAGAGGATCCAGAATGAGGGATCAACCGCAATTAAGGTCGTGTTACAAGGGCTCCGGATTATCGGAAGCGAGAAAAAATATTAGAATTATCATTTTTAAAGTAATTTTTCATGTTTGATAGGTTTATCTGTAAAACCATAGCTGGCTTTCGTCTATCTGGTTGCCAAACCTGAATTGATTGATGACCAGTGTAAGCGAACACAGCGTCACGTTGTCTCGGACATGGAACCATCGATTGATATCCGTGAACTGCAGGCTGGGTAGACTTCATACACACGTAGGTAGGCATGAAAGCATTATGAATAGGTTTCCAACATCAAAGGGGTATCAGTATTCAGTGTGCTAACTATCATCATCATGTTCAACCTCTGGCCGCCTCTGCCACCAGCTTTCTCCGTTTATTCCGCTCATCCTGCTCAGCCAAGACCTTGGCCGTCAACGAAGCTGCAAACGAGTTGTTGATGCCGCTGATCCTAGAGTCCTCCTTCTTCCCCGACCTGCCGTTCTCCTTGCCTGCGGCTTTGGCCTCCTCCTCCTTTACATCATCACCCTTGCGCTTCTTCTTCTTTTCTGACTTGTCCTTCTTCAACGTATGTGTCAACCCTTGACACTTGAGCTTTTCCATTCGCTTCTCTAGTCGCTCGACATCCGTCTCTGTGGTTGCCAAGATCGTAATGATGTTGTCCTCACTGAACTCCACACCACATTCCGGACACGCCTTTTCTTGGATCTCCTTCATTGCCACGTCGGCGAATACGTGCCCGCAAGGAACTAGGTAGACAGCCTTGACGGCAGGACCCAGCTCCTTCATCGAGATGGGGCACACCCACTTGCTGCCGTTCTTGGACACCTTCAGCTTCGCCACATCCCGCAGAGACTTGATTCCTAAACTCGAGGGCGTGACATCGTTCGGATCATCTGACGGCATCAAGCCTTTTAGGATCGCTTCGTAGTTGTAAAGGCGCCCGCGCCAGTCCGAGACGACAGTGTCGATGTCGAGGGGTTCGCCACTCAGTGCGCAGTGAGCCCATGCATGAGCAAGCGATTCGAGCGCGGTGGCTTTCAGTTCGGAAACGGTCGGGGCACGCGCTGCGTTCTTGACAAGCTCGCGACGCTTGGGGATTGAGCCGCCGTCGTTACCCATGGTTGTTGATTGAAGGGAGATGCAGGGGATTCGATCGAGAGGCGCAGGTTGCGCGACAGGGGTGATGAGAGTTCGAAGATGCGGTAAGAGGAGTTTGAAGTCGCGTGGCCAGGTAAATGGGAACACCAATATGCGGATAGAATGGATGAGCGGTGCGTGGGATAGAATACGGGCGAATAGTTGCGAGAGTGGAATATACAACCAAGGATCCTACCAGGTTGAGGCGATTCCTAATTCCTAAGATTTGGTGCTTATCGATAAGCTTTAACGCCTTTGTATCTGGTCCGTATTGAAAGCGGCCTGCACTGTATGGCTTGCGTTTATTGGTGACGTAAAGTGAAACACGCCCGCAATTGACACTGTGCCAACACCTCGGCACCGCTCCACGGCTGGCCCGCTAATTCCAAACCTCAGGTCAATCTAATGCCCTCCGCCTGACCCAAGCTACCAACCTCAACTTCCCCGTCAGCAACAACAAAGCGATGCGCCTGTGAAGGACGTTCGCTGAGCTGGTGCCTGCTTGAGGGCGGCGTTCATTAACTTATATACACATCAGAGCATCTCTTCTCGTCCCCTCGTTATCCGCATTCCCCAAAAGCAGACGACACGTACTCGGCTGCGCGCTCCTCGTTGGACTCGAAGCTTGATCTCCAACTCCCCGCCCGACCTCAACTTTTGCCCGACCACGCGATCGCCCGCCTTCCGGGGCCTCCCTATCCCAGTACATGCGACGTTGATCGACCGAATCCGAGTGCCGTACGGGCAACATGGCACAAGCACAGCAGGTCGCTTTAGAGCGGCTTGAATACATCACCCGTGGCCTTCGTTCGAGGTAGGCTTTGAGTGGCTGCTAGCTGCGCCTGATGAATCATGGATGCTAATTCTACAGCAGGAGCGGCGACGATGTGCGCAAGCGGTCTGCGATACAGCTTCGCGAGCTCGTAGTTGTCTGCCATCGAGGTACGAGATCGGACGAAACCCCAGACCTGAGCTGCTGCTAACCTCCCCTCAGACCTGAGCCCCGAGCAATTCATCGCCTTCTACAATGCCGTTAACAACAAGATTACGCATCTCATCACACATGGCAACGACTCTTCCGAACGCCTGGGCGGCATCTACGCTCTCGATGCGCTCATCGATTTCGAGGGCGTTGACATCTCCGCTAAATATACGCGTTTCACACAGAACTTGAAAACGATCCTCCGAGGAAAAGACATCAATCCGATGCAGCCTGCCGCGATCGCCCTGGGAAAGCTTTGTCGGCCTGGTGGTTCCTTGATATCTGAGTTGGTGGACTCGGAGGTCAACACAGCGCTCGAATGGCTCCAGAACGACCGTGTGGAGGAGCGACGATATAGTGCGGTGCTTGTTCTTCGAGAACTCGCTCGCAGCGCGCCGACTTTGATGTATCAATACATCCCGACCATCTTCGACTGGATCTGGGTTGGACTTAGAGATTCCAGACAGCTCATCCGTGCGACGTCGGCAGAGACAGTTAGCGCCTGCTTCCGAATCCTCCGCGAGCGAGACCAAGAGATGAAGCAGTTGTGGATGAGCAAGATTTACAATGAAGCGAAGCAAGGACTCAAGGTTAACACAGTCGAGTCCGTCCACGGTTCGCTGCTCGTCCTGAAGGAGCTCCTCGAACAGGGAGCCATGTACATGCAGGAGCACTACCAGCAGGCTTGTGACATTGTTTTCAAGCACAAGGATCATCGAGACCCGACCATCAGAAAGACCGTGGTGCTTCTGATCCCCGATCTGGCCAGCTATTCCCCCGCTGACTTTGCCCACACATGGCTACATAAGTTCATGGTTTACTTGTCTGGCATGCTTAAGAAGGACAAGGAGCGTAATGACGCTTTCCTTGCCATCGGTAACATCGCCAACTCGGTCAAAAGCGCAATCGCCCCCTACCTCGATGGCGTGCTCATCTACGTGCGCGAAGGCCTCAGCATTCAGTCTCGTAAGAGAGGCTCAGTGGACCCCGTCTTTGACTGCATCAGCCGACTTGCCGTGGCTGTCGGCCAGACCTTGAGCAAGTACATGGAAGCACTGCTGGACCCTATCTTTGCGTGTGACCTCACTCCAAAGCTTACTCAGGCCCTTGTCGACATGGCCTTTTATATCCCACCCGTCAAGCCGACAATCCAGGAGAGACTACTTGACATGCTCAGCGTAGTTCTGTGTGGTGAACCTTTCAAGCCTCTTGGCGCACCACAGCCAAACACACTCAACTCGGTGCCGATTATCCCCAAGGACGCCAAGGACCCCCTGGCTTATGAGCACCGGAGGGCCGAGGTGAAGCTGGCGCTTAACACTCTCGGAAGCTTCGACTTCTCCGGTCATGTACTGAACGAGTTCGTGCGTGACGTGGCGATCAAGTACGTGGAGGATGAGGATCCGGAAATCCGTGAAGCTGCGGCCTTGACCTGCTGCCAACTTTACGTCCGTGACCCTATTGTCAACCAGACCAGCTACCATGCGCTCCAGGTTGTGGGCGATGTCATTGAGAAGCTCTTGACAGTCGGAGTTTCGGACCCAGAACCTAACATTAGACGGACCGTCCTGGCGGCTCTCGACGAGCGATTTGACCGACACCTGGCCAAGGCGGAAAACATTCGCATCCTCTTCTTCGCCTTGAACGACGAGGTCTTTTCGATCCGAGAAGTCGCCATCTCCATCATCGGTCGCCTGGCTAGATACAACCCAGCATATGTCATCCCTTCGCTGCGCAAGACCCTCATTCAGATGCTCACTGAGCTTGAGTTCTCCGACGTCGCCCGTAGCAAGGAAGAGAGTGCCAAGCTTCTGAGTCTCTTGGTTCAGAATGCGCAGTCCCTTATCAAGCCATACGTCGAGCCTATGATTTCGGTTCTGCTTCCCAAGGCGAACGATCCTAACCCCTCAGTTGCAGCCACCATTCTCAAGGCGATCGGTGAGCTTGCAACTGTGGGCGGCGAAGACATGCTGCCATACAAGGACCGTCTGATGCCGCTCATCATTGATGCGCTGCAGGACCAGAGCTCTAACTCGAAGCGAGAAGCCGCTTTGCATGCCCTGGGACAGTTGGCCAGCAACTCGGGTTATGTCATTGAGCCCTACCTCGAATACCCACAGCTCTTGGAGATTCTCCAGAGCATTATCCGAACCGAGGGACAACGAGCGCCATTGCGGCAGGAGACCATCAAATTGATGGGTATCCTGGGTGCCCTCGATCCTTACAAGCATCAGGTACGTTCTCTAAGCACTTCGCTCAGGAACCAGATACTAACCGGGTTAACAGGTCGAAGAACGAACACCAGATGCCCGACGTCTTGAGTCCAACCAGTTGACAGACATTTCCCTCATGATGACCGGTCTGACCCCATCAAACAAGGAGTATTTCCCAACCGTCGTTATCAACGCCCTTCTGCAAATCCTCAAAGATCCATCTCTGGTCCAGCACCACGCAGCTGTGATCGAAGCAATTATGAACATCTTTCGCACCCTGGGACTGGAGTGTGTGTCGTTTCTTGATAGAATCATACCGGCCTTCCTCCATGTCATCAGGTCAGCAACCTCCACAAGATTGGAGTCCTACTTCAACCAGTTGGCAACTCTCGTCAGCATTGTCCGACAGCATATCAGAAATTATCTCCCGGACATTGTCGAGATCTTGCAAGAATACTGGCACACGTCGCCATCGCTTCAGACCACCATCATGTCTCTTGTCGAGGCCATCTCAAGGTCTCTTGAGGGAGAGTTCAAGATTTACCTGGCCAGTCTTCTTCCACTGATGCTTGGCGTTCTTGACAAGGATACCTCCGCTAAGCGCACCCCGTCGGAGAGGGTGATGCATGCTTTCTTGGTGTTCGGTGCCAGTGCTGAAGAGTACATGCATCTTATCATTCCTGTTATTGTCCGCACATTCGAGAAGCAGGGTCAGCCTACATTCATCCGAAAGCAGGCTATTGACACGATTGGAAAGATCTCGCGTCAAGTCAACCTCAATGACTACGCTGCAAAGATCATTCACCCCCTGACGCGTGTGTTGGACATGGGAGAGCCTCAGCTGCGACTGGCTGCTCTGGACACCCTCTGCGCCCTCATCCAGCAGCTGGGCAAGGATTACCTTCACTTTATGGGCACTGTCAACAAGACTATCAACCAACATCAGATTCAGCACCCCAACTACGAGCTGTTTGTCAGCAAGCTCCAGAAGGGTGAGGTTCTGCCTCAGGATCTGAGCTCTGCCGACCGATTTGCCGATGGATCGGAGGAGCCCACCTTTGCTGACCAAGGAACGAAGAAGCTGGAGATGAACGCCATTCATCTCAAGGCTGCTTGGGACACTAAGGGCAAGTCGACCAAGGAAGATTGGCAAGAATGGCTGCGACGATTCAGCACAACTCTGCTGACTGAATCCCCGAACCACGCCCTGCGAGCCTGTGCTAGTCTCGCAAGCGTTTACCTGCCTCTGGCACGAGAACTGTTCAACTCGGCGTTTGTGTCATGCTGGAGCGAGCTGTACGAACAGTTCCAGGACGAGCTCATCCAGAACATCGAAAGCGCCATCAAGTCAGAGAATGTCCCACCTGATCTGCTTGGACTTCTGCTCAACCTTGCCGAGTTTATGGAGCATGACGACAAGGCTTTGCCGATTGACATTCGAGTGCTGGGTAGGGAGGCTGCTCGCTGTCACGCCTATGCCAAGGCCTTGCACTACAAGGAACTGGAGTTCCTTCAGGACCAGAGCAGTGGCGCTGTCGAGGCCCTGATCGTTATCAACAATCAGCTTCAGCAGTCTGATGCTGCTATCGGTATTCTCCGCAAAGCTCAATTGTATAAGGAAGGCATTCAGCTGCGGGAGACATGGTTCGAGAAGTTGGAGCGTTGGGAGGAAGCCCTGGCTTTCTACAACAAGCGAGAGTCGGAAGTGCCTGAAGACCAGGCGATTCCTGTCGACATTGTCATGGGTAAGATGCGTTGTTTGCACGCCCTGGGCGAGTGGGAAGCGCTGGCTACTCTGACTGGCAGCACCTGGGCCAACTCGACGCCCGAGGTCCAGAGGATGATAGCACCCCTCGCCACGGCTGCCGCATGGGGTCTGAATAAGTGGGACTCTATGGACAACTATCTCTCGTCGCTCAAGAGGTACTCGCCTGACCGATCATTCTTTGGAGCAATCTTGGCTCTCCACCGCAACCAGTTCCGCGAGGCCATCGCCTGCGTGCAGCAAGCTCGAGAAGGACTGGACACCGAGCTGAGCGCGTTGGTTAGCGAGTCGTACAACCGAGCGTACCAGGTTGTGGTCCGAGTCCAGATGCTCGCTGAGCTGGAGGAGCTCATCGTCTACAAGCAATGTGACGAGAAGAAGCAGGCCATCATGAGGCGAACCTGGGAGACTCGACTGAAGGGTTGCCAGAGGAACGTCGAGGTTTGGCAGCGCATGCTGCGACTGCGTGCTATAGTGATTGCGCCGTCGGAGAACATGCACATGTGGATCAAGTTTGCCAACCTGTGCCGCAAGTCTGGCAGAATGGGACTGGCCGAGAAGTCGCTCAAGCAACTCATTGGCAGCGACGCTCCTTTAGAGTCTATGATCCCCTACTGGAACGAGAGGCCGACAGCACCCGGGCCTAGGAACACGGCGGCGCAAGTCATCTACGCTGTGCTCAAGTACCAGTGGGAGCTCGGACAGCAGCCCGGTTATAAGTTGTCTGGTACCGCTGAGAAGACTCTGTACTGCCTGCGCAAGTTTACCAACGATGCCGCCCATCGCCTGGATATCGCTAGGGCCCATCTCAGTGCTCAGACTGGCGGCGATATGGGTATGGCCACCGAGTACGGCTTCCAGAACCAGATGGACCCTTCCCTCATGAGCCCGCAGACTCAACGCGCCTTGTATGACCAGACGGTGTTGTTGGCCAAGTGCTACCTCAGACAGGGTGAGTGGTTGATTGCTCTCAACAAGGATGACTGGCAATACACCCAGGTCCAGGACATTCTTACCTCGTACTCGCAAGCGACAAAGTACAACCCTCGATGGTACAAGGCCTGGCACGCCTGGGCACTGGCCAATTTTGAGATTGTCCAGGCGCTGTCAGCGAGAAACGAAGGCCACTTGTCGAGGACGGATCAGGCTATGGTGATAGAACACGTTGTCCCGGCCGTCAAGGGCTTCTTCAAGTCGATTGCCCTGTCAGCGGGAAGCTCGCTACAGGATACCCTCCGGTTGCTCACGCTCTGGTTCACACATGGAGGCAGTGCCGATGTCAACGCGGCCGTGACAGAAGGCTTTGCCAACGTCAGCGTCGACACATGGCTGGAGGTCATTCCTCAGCTCATTGCCAGAATCAACCAGCCTAACAAGCGCGTCCAGCAATCCGTTCATAACCTGCTCGCTGATGTCGGACGAGCTCACCCTCAGGCTCTGGTGTACCCCCTGACCGTGGCTATGAAGTCGTGGCAGAACACCCGTAGATCGCGCTCTGCCGCCCAGATTATGGACAGCATGCGACAGCATAGCGCGAACCTGGTTGCCCAGGCTGACACGGTCAGTCACGAGCTGATCCGTGTGGCTGTCTTGTGGCATGAGCTCTGGCACGAGGGACTGGAAGAAGCATCTCGACTGTATTTTGGCGATCACAACATTGAAGGGATGTTTGCGACTCTTGAGCCACTGCACGAGCTTCTCGAGCGAGGACCCGAGACCCTTCGAGAGATCTCATTTGCCCAGGCCTTTGGCCGGGATCTGAAGGAGGCTCAAGATTGGTGCCGACAATACGAGACAAGCCAGGATGTCAACGATCTCAACCAAGCCTGGGACCTGTACTATCAGGTTTTCCGCAGGATCAGCAGACAGCTACCTCAGGTTACGACCCTGGAGTTGACCTACTGCTCACCCAAGCTGCTTAACGCCAAGAACCTTGACCTGGCCGTCCCCGGAACGTACAAGAGCGGACAGCCGATCGTGAGGATAATGTCCTTCGAGACGACGTTTAGCGTTATCAACTCTAAGCAACGGCCGCGGAAGCTCAACATTAATGGCAGCGATGGCAAGTCATCGTCCTTCCTGCTCAAGGGCCACGAAGATATTCGCCAGGACGAACGAGTTATGCAGCTGTTCGGCCTGTGCAACACCCTCCTGGCCCACGACTCGGAGTGCTACAAGCGCCACCTCAACATCCAGCGGTATCCAGCCATCCCGCTGTCGCAGAATAGTGGTCTGCTGGGCTGGGTTCCCAACAGCGATACTCTCCACGTGCTGATTAGGGAATACCGCGAGAGTCGCAAGATCCTGCTCAACATTGAGCATCGCATTATGCTCCAGATGGCGCCCGATTACGACAACCTGACCTTGATGCAGAAAGTCGAGGTCTTTGGTTATGCGCTTGACAACACAACGGGCCAAGATCTGTACCGTGTGCTGTGGCTCAAGTCCAAGTCGTCTGAGGCCTGGCTTGAGAGAAGAACAAACTACACACGCTCGCTGGGTGTCATGTCTATGGTGGGCTATATCCTGGGTCTGGGAGATCGTCATCCTTCCAACCTGATGCTCGACCGAGTCACTGGCAAGATCATCCACATTGATTTCGGCGACTGTTTCGAGGTTGCCATGAAGCGAGAGAAATACCCCGAGCGGGTTCCCTTCCGACTGACTCGCATGCTGACGTATGCGATGGAAGTCAGCAACATTGAGGGTAGCTTCAGGATTACATGCGAGAACGTGATGAGGGTGTTGAGAGACAACAAAGAGAGTGTCATGGCTGTTCTTGAAGCGGTGAGTTGCCTTGATTCTTGCGATATGATATGACACTAACGAGTGGCAGTTCATCCATGACCCCCTTCTTACCTGGCGATTGACCAACGCTGCCTCGCCAGCTGGTCCCAACTTCCGCTCTGATAGAGACGCACCGATCCCTGGCGCAGGAGGAGCCCGAGCTAGACGCCAGTCCATCCTCGACAGCGACGTGGCGCCCTCTGAACTTCTCAATGCAGCCGAGCCCTCTGCACCACCATCACGAAGCCGGGCTAGGACCAACAGCTCAGCCGCACAGGACGGCAACCCCATGGTTAACGGCGCTCAGGAGGTGGAGAGCCAGAACGCGCGGGCAGTCGAGGTGCTGGACCGCGTGGCGCAGAAACTCACGGGTCGGGACTTCAAGAACAATGAAGAGCTCGACGTGATCAACCAGGTCAACAAGCTCATCATGGAGGCGACCAAGCTGGAGAACCTGTGCCAGCACTATATCGGATGGTGCAGCTTCTGGTAGACGGGGGCTGTCTCTGCATGGATCTGAGATACCCCCATTGTTTTGTAGATGTGTTTAGAGGAGTTGAGAGGGCTTTGATGATTGATATCAGGGATTGATTCATTATGCGAATGTGAAAGGGGGAAGGGAATTGCTTCTTTTTGCGTGTGGAGATGTTATTGATGTACGAGCGAGTAGCATGTGTTATACAGTCACGACTTGGCTGTCTTGTACAGTCACTCAAGCGATGCAGGTGATTAGTTTACTCTCTCAGCGTGTATAGGTCAAATCAAGTCAAAGTCTTGTTTTATATGCGATAGCAGGCATAGTATTTACCTTGATCCATCTCCTTATAGCTCATCCTTTCCTCGAAAGGCCTGCCTCGCAGCGACCTCCTGAAAATCACACGCGGCTGGCGTTCCAACCTCCATCTTGTAGACGCACTTTTCCGCCTCGCTGACCCTCCAGAGCTCCTCGGTCTCTGAGCAGCCCAGCCACACGTCGGTCCGCCTCTTGGGACCGTTCCAGCACTGCTGTCCATCCTCGTACCGGAGAACAATGCGCTCGCCCTTGCCGAGGCTCTTTCCGTCGAGACGCTCCTCGTCGTCGGCGATGTCGCGATCGACGCGGTTGAAGAAACCCATGGAGCTGTGGCCGTGTCCCTTCTTTGACTTTTGCATCGTCTTGTCCAGCCAGCAGTGCTCGTACGTGTACTCTCCCGCGTCGAGGCTGATGCACTTGCCCTTGAGGGCGCGGAAGATGCCCTCGGGGCCGTAGTCCTTGTCGAGGTCTGCCTGCTCCGACTCGAGGGACTTGGCCTTCTTCTCGAGGTCTCTGTCGGCGGCTGCGAGGGCCTCGCGGGCGGCGCGGACGAGGGTGGATTCTTGGCCGGGGGCTGTGTTGTCGGCGAGGAGACCATTTGTGACGAGCCAGACGCGGAGGGAGTCGAGGGTGCCGTGGAGGAGAGAGCGGGCGAAGGATGGGAGATAGGCTTCGAAGTTGTAGACTGGGGATGTTAGCCATGAGCTTGTGTATAGGGGTTGTGTGACTTACTGATGTCAGTATCGCTGCCATCACCCTCCTCAAACTCCTTCCAGTTGACTCCATTGCTCTCACTGTCCTCCCTAAGGACACTCAAGAGATCAGCGTCATTAACGTCTTGCCTCTGACCCTTCTCAGACTCGACACGGGCAGAGTAGTCCTCAAAAGACCTGATGGCAGACTTGACACCCTCATCGTTGAAGTTGGGGTTATACTCGGACTTGAACTTTGTCAGAAGCTCCTCCAGCTCACCGACTCGGTCCTTGAGCGCGTCGCGCTGGTCGACGACGTTGTTGAGTGTATCCCTTAGCTCGTTGACGCGTGCCTTGGCCAATCCGACGAGAACACCCAGCTTTCCACCGCTGCCCTCGCCACGGACGACCTTGCCCTTTTCCTCCTGCTCGACCTCGCGGTGCTTCTTGGCTAGCTCTTCTCTCTTGGCTTCGAGGTTGGCAATCTCCTTCTTGAGGTCGACGACCTTGGCTTCGACTTGTTGACGGAGAGACTGAGCTTCCTTGATGAGAATGTCTCGTTGCTTGGATGCCTTTTCCATATTCTTTCGCTTCTCTTCTTCTAACCTCCTGTATTCCTTGCCAATCTCGGCACACCTATTCTCGCACTTGACACCGCCTACACCACCATACTCCTCGGTGCCATCACAGCAGATATCGTAATCGCACACGCCGTCATTGACGTAACTGAAAGGCACGTACATGCCAATGTGACCCTCATTGGCACACCAGAAGCCAGGAAGAGCATTGGTAGTGTTGGTCGTGCCGGAAACGGAACCGGCAAGGGGCTGCTCGGGGGAGAGAGGATCGATGTTGGCGCAGGCGGCGGTGCCTGGTTCGTCGGAGCCGTCGGGGCAATCGCACGAGTTATCGTTGATCTGGCTCAAGCTCAGCTTGATGGCAGCGTTTGTGATGCAAGAGAAGGACTCCTTGCCGTCGTAGTGAGCGGCGACTGTTTGTGGGTGTTAGCTCAAGCTCGGGGATAGCTTCAGGAGGAGAGCATACATTCAGGGCCTACACCTCTTGGCAGACTGCCAGCAGCGGCCAATGTAAAGGCGTAGATAGCGCTCAGCAGCGCCACAGAGCTTGGATGCTGCATTTTGTACGTGTCGAGGCTCTAAATGTTCAAATATCGAAGCTCTCGCTCTCGTTGAGAGTTGGAGTTGGACAGGTCAGCCAGAAGGAGACGACGACAAGGGAGAGGTACCCACTGAAACTAAACTGCAGGGGACCTGACACCCCCTGGGCGGTAAATGTTCGGTGAATGATGGACCCACTGGAGGGGTGAGGGCACTAAAAGGTGGGGGATAAGAAAGAAAAACTGTTGCCCCTCCAAGGAAAACATCAAGAGTCACCAACTGAGAATATCGACATTCTTTTCTTTCTCTGATACGGATTATACAAGATGGCTCCTACAGACCAAGAGGCCATCAAGGCCCTTAGCACCCTCGTCGAAACAGCTACAATCCTCCTTAAACAGCTTCAGTCCGTCCTCACTGAGATCCAACGAAACCCATCCTCCTCGTCCACGTCAGATCCCAACACCAAAGACATCGACGCCCTAGCTCTCGCCCGCGACTCGTCTTCCCTCATCCGAGCCCACGGAACAAAGATTTCTCTTCTCGTCATCAACGAACCCTTTACACCGAGTGCTGTGGCCACCGTTATTCGAGAACTCGTCAAGGGTCCTATCCCCGGTTTGGCGAGTGCCGCGCAAGCTTGCGAGACGAAGCTTTACACTGCTGTTGTGCGGAAGGAGCTTGCGTATAGAGCGCAAAAAGTTCTAGCTGAGCTAGAGAAGCTACTGCAGAAGGTTCCCAAGGATGGCAAGGTTCTCTCAGGTGGAAACAGAGATGGCGGAAAGGGCAGTCTTGCTCTGACGGGTATGCTGTGGTCAGCTTGCGATGATGTTATTGGCTTGGCTACCATGGGCGTGGGAGGCTTCTTTGTCAAGAAGGCTGAGCAATGGAGAGACACACTCAAGGATGTTATGGAGGAGATGAAGGAATGGGGAGATGAGGAACCCGACGACGACGAAGACGAAGATGAGGTGGACGACCTGGCAGATCAACTCGGCGACGCCTCCATCTCGAAGCAAGAAATGCTCGACGACCTCATGAACTCGGGAGGAACAATCCCCAAATCAGACCCGGACAAGATCCGCCCCCGTCTCGACTCAACTCTCAAGCGTCTCCGAATGGTTGTCCTCCTATATCAAGCCATCTCCAAGCGCCGCTTTAAGAAACTCCCTAAGGATACCACCAAATCCGACATGCCCCAGCAACTAGACAAGACGGCCAACGTGCTAGAGGGGCTACCGGATCAGTTTGGTGATTTGGCTGGTGCATTCTATGATCTTGATCCTGAGGAGATTGATAGACTTATGGAGGAGTGCTTTGAAAGTGCGGCTGGGGTTGGTGAGGTTCTTAAATTAGGGTGGCTGGGTGAGAAGGATGAGTTTACGGAGTGGATAGACAAGTTTCAGGTTGAAGTCAAGAAGACATGATGTCTTTTTGTCTAAAAATACAAATATCAAGACCATCCAGTCTCACGAAAGTATACACGCCAGCTTCAAACCAGGCAAAGCATCTACAACCCAATAGCCAAGGCATTAAAGTTGACGTACCCTGTCGACGGCAAATTCGCAGTAATAGCACCTCCGACGACACTTCGACCTCCCATCTCGAGCTTTACTTCTCCAAGGCTGCCATCAAAGGGGACTTCAAAGTAGCTTGCTCTGGTACCGGTGCCGTTGGCGATGAACCTCTCTTCTCGAGCGTCTCCGATCTTGATGAGGACTTCTTCTTCGCCGGTTGTGATGGCTACGACGCTGACGACGTCTTTGGCACCGACGCTTGCGCTCTCGGAACCACCTTGGCCCCAGACTGTACCTCCATCGGAACCGAGCGTAGCGGAGGTAGTTCTATACCAAGCAACAGCCGTCTCTCCATCAGGAAGAGGCACATCGGGAGTCCCGGCCTTGTACGCCTGAATAAAATAAGGCAACACAGACCTCAGGGCAGAATGTTCATATCCATCGACATAAACCTCTGCGCCACCCACAATCTGCGAAGGAACAATATCCCCAATGTAGCTCGACTCGCTGAAATCGTTCCAAGTGATGATCTCGATGGAATCAGGGAGGACGTCGAGGACTTGGAGCCAGCGGTCGTACCAGAGGGATTCGCTGGAAGAGTACCAGTTCTTGCCCCATTCAGCGAGGTCTTACACTTTGTTAATGGGGGTTTGGTAGTTGGAGAAGAGGGAGATACTTACTGACGTAGAATGAAGGGCTTACTCCCATCATGAAGGGCTTTTCCCCGAGGACAGACTTGTATAGCTTGTCTTCGTCGGCTGTCATCTTCGTTTCTCCAGCCTTAGGCCAAGCATTCCACGAAACTGCACTCATTAGCATAAGGTCAACCCCCTTTCAACAAAACACTTACAAGCTCCATCAACAATGCTCAACTTATCCCTCAGCCCATCAGGTCCAATACTACTCCAATCCGGCACCAAAAAGATACCCCCCGTCTGTTGTCTAACACCCTCCCACTGATCCGCCCACCCAGTCCCCTCAAAAGTACTGACAAGCGGCCTCCCATCCCTCTTAATCTGCGCCCCCGAGTCCTTGAACTGATTAATCAGATCAACAACAGCAGGAGAATCCCAAGAACTCGTCTGCATGTCAAACGAGAGGAACAGGCCAAACGAGGCGGCTTCGGCGGCTGCGTAGGCTTGGTGGAGCTGGGTCAAGGTCCAGGTGTCTGTGCCGATGTTGAGGGCGAAACCGTCGATTCCGACTGCTTTTGCGTCGGAAATGTCTTTTTGCCATTGTTCGGGGGATTGGCCGTCGGTGAGGCCGACCTGAGTTTGTGTTAGATGGGGAGTTTTGCGAAGGAGGACTATGGTCCAATACCATGTAATGGGCGTAGACTTGGCGAGACATGCTGCGTCGTGCGATACACATGGATAACGGATAGAAGAGTGAAAAGAATCCTGCGTTGTAAAGCAAAGAATGACCAAACAAGAACCATTCAAGAGGCTCTCAACTCTTCTATATCACCTCTCTACTCACAAGGTTACCAAATCTCACATCAGCCTTGGCCATCAAGCGGAAACACTCGAATTTCGCTTCATCGTTCCATCTCCTCGCTTGTGAAACATCCCTTCAATCTCAAGGATCACGGACCAATTGCAACAACCCTTGGCACAACTCGTACCTTGGCGAACCGGCATAGACAGGATGACATCAGCTGAAGGATTCGAAACGTGGGATCGGAAGTTTTGGAGCCGTGGGATTTGGACGTTCTTCAGGGTTCGTATGTCGTCGTGTTGAATGGGTGCATTGATTTGGCCAATCCCACAGGCCCCTTGTGAGGCTGAACTGGTGCGACAAGAATAATAACACCAAGTTGAGAGGATTCGATACAAAATAGGAAGCTGAAGTCACACATGTTGCAATATCGGCCTTGTCCCTATATAGATCATTAGTCAAGTCAATATCGTCTCCTCATGCATGCCACATTCCATCGACTTCACATCAAAAGAATTGTCGCTAAATCAAGTTTTCATGGCACAACTATTACATGCCCGCTACCTGCCCACCCTCGGCATGACTTTGCTTGTCGTATACAAAATACATACTATTCATCCGTCGTTGACTGTCTACTCACCGATTCATCTCTGTACAACCCGACTCCACTTGTGCTTACTGTCGAATCTCGCCTGGTTGACCGCCTTGTTCGTTTATTGTGCCAGCGTTGCCACTGTTGGGTGTCCAAGCTGCTTGTCCTCTGCCTCGTTATCATTCGTAGGTGCTGGCGTGTCCGGTGTAATCGTCAACGCAGGCGGGCAGAGAGAGCCCGTGTATACCTCCGTCTTGGCAGCTTGCCCACCCTCCTCCACATGCTCTATATCCGCGTCCTCCTTATCATCTTCCTTCACCTGGGATAATGGTCGTGGGTGTGGAGCTACACCGCTACCAGGAGACTCCGTGTCGTCACCCTCACGCCGAACAGACCCATCCTCGAGATTGGCCCCAACCATCTGAGCCAGGCTGCTAAAGTTGAACATGGGTTCAGCTCCAGCGCTTCCGGCATCGCGATCTCCGTCATCACTGTAGGCGCCAAGGCTCAGTCCACTAGACCGAGGGTTTCCATCGGCGCCTGTATATCCAGGCCCAGAGTAGCTACCGGCAGGGCTGTCCGCCAGAGACGATCCGACCGAGGAAGCGTTGCTCATCTGTCTAAGATGCGAACCCCCTCGGGTAGGTGCTGACGGGAGAGGAAGAGAGCTCGAGGACGACGTCGGTCCGGTGTGGGATTCCTGGGGGCCTCGATCAACTCCTTTACCCTTTCCTGCGTTCTCATCCTTGGCTCTGGCTTCCGCTGGCGTGTCAGGAGTGCTGGATGCTTGCGATGCCCTCGAGACTGTAGCCTCCATCCTCAAGTTGCTGGCAGTACTATTGCCACGTCGTCGACCCAGGCCCAAAGATAGACTGCTTCCACTTGCACCGCTGGCGCTGCCACCATATGGATGAGCACCAGCCTTCTTGGCTGCTTTCCGCTCTTCCTTCTCTCGCTTCTTTGCCTCCTTTCGTATAGCCTTCTCTTCCTTGCGCTTGCGTTCCTCTTCCGCAGCCAAAGAAAGACGAACGGCTTCCATAAACATCATTTCTTCGAGCTCGTCCATCCTATTGCGTCGAGCTCCGGGAACGCTCCTAGATGAGTCCCTAGCACCAGGCTCTGGTCCCTCGGTCGCGTCGATCTGAGAGCCCTCCTGGCTCTGGTTCTGGGCGCTTCCACTGGCATTGTTATTGCTTCCAGTGTTCCTCCTGCTGAAACGTCCAGGTCTCAGTATCGATCTTTGCTCATTCCCACCCATAAGAAAAGCGGCGGTGTGAAGCGCGGTTGCGGCAGCGGCTCTACGGGCCTGGTGATTTCTAGCCGATGCCAGCTTTGCCGCCCAGTCAGGCCGTACGCGATCTGTAGTGATGACATTCGGCGCATTCGCAGACAAACTATGTGTGCGCCTGCGACCGGTTGGCGCCGGCGAGGTTGGGGGAAGTGTACTATTCAATGAGCTCTGCGACGACATGGCCGTGCCGTATGGAAGGTTGCCGTGCATAGTAGAGTAGACGAGGCCACGACGGAAGGGGGAGGATCGTACGTGACACCAAACTCTGGCTGCTGGCAGTATGGGCACGACGATGGCTCCGAAGTAAGCATCTCCGGGGGGTCGTCGGGTGTAATACCCTGGGTAGGGTCTCTGGCCTCGCCGTTGGGGTGATGCTCGGGAAGGTGAGGGTCTGCGCGCTTGATCTGTACAAAGCATTCACTGCAGATGGGTTGATCACAGCATCGCGTGTGGTTAAGATAAGGGGGATAAGAAAGGAAGCAGATAGGGCATTCGTCAGCATCCTTGTACAAAAAGACCTCGATCGGCTGGCCGTTAACAAAGGGATCGTGAGGTAGAGTCACTTCCTTGGGCGATAGATCCGTCGACGAGGCGTTGCGAGATCCGACACTCAGAGCAGCAGCGAGCGCCTTTGCTCGAGGCTTGAACGGAGAGCTCGACTTGTTTGGCCCGGCCGATACGGGGGATGGGAGTCCTGATCCAGCATTAGATCCGCTACGATCTGATGCCACGGAAAGGGTCCGAGGCCCCATGGGCACCATAAGGTTCTGGCTCGAGGCTGATGGGTGCTCCACGGGAGCAGGCGGCTGTGGTATCAGATCCGGATCGGGAGGCGCATCGGCGGCGGGGATCGGAAGGCCGCGGGCAGCGGCAATCAGCTGGTGTTCAGTCCAGCTAGGAGACCAATCGTTGAGACCTTGCCAAAAGGGCGCAAGCTTTCTCTCAATCTGAATGGTACAGCTGTCAGCATGCTAGCGATTATCGCAGTAGCGGTAAGAAATACCTGTAGTTGCCTCACGACAGGCTTGCTGAAATCTTCAGTTCCCGTGTAGGTGCCCAATGTGACCAGATAACCTCCATCGACGTGCTCCTCGCGCATACTGCGCTCACGTTCCTTTGCTCGCGCAATACGCTCTCTTTCAAGCCTTCTCGCCTCACGTTCCTGCTTGGTCTCGCGACGCTCAAAAGGAACATCCTGTCTCTCGCGGGAGGAACCAGCGCCAATACCAAAGATCTCTGCCCTACTCATGCGTCTTCGTGTAGCTGTCCCCGACTCCCTCATGTTCATGTACTCCCGAACTGAGGGATCTCCAGGCGTTGAATGGCGCCGGCCGGGATCGCCCTCAGGCCGGGCCTCTTTGGTACTCGAGTTACCCATGACGAAGGTTGGGAGGACGGCGGCGGCTGCTCGAGGTTAGCCGGATGGCGCGATTGCGCACACGAGCCGCTGGTCTTTATGCGGCGGTGTTGGGGACCAAGGCGGTGATTGTCGGGCGTCGCTGAGTGTGACAAGAAACAAAGAACCGTCGTCGAATAACGGGGTTGCAAAATAGATGCGGTGGAATCTATGTTGATGGCCAGAAGAGAAGTAGAGTTCTGCCACGAAAGAGTGCACTGAGCGATATGGACAGAAAAGGCCCGTCTCGATCGGCGGCCGGCTGTCCCGCGATGGGTGGAAATGGGGGAGGGGCGTCAGACGACGGGGGTCGTCCCGGAGGGCATTTCGCTTGGGGCGGGAGGCTATCGAAGATGGAGAAGGTGGTATGCGACAGCGATGCAGGTACGGATACGGGGTAGCGGGCTCAAAGAGGGGCTTTGTCGATGAAGGTCTGTATCGTCTTCTGCCGTGATAACGGCGGGAGGATGTTTGACGGCTGGAGGGGACGGATGGGCGTATCGTGTTGTCAGTGACTACTGTGGATTAGACTAGACTGGAGGCTGGGCCCACGGCGTAGCACCAGCCGAGACACGGAGCATGGGATAGGATAGGCTAGGTAGGTGCTGTAGCTGCCCGGAGCTGATAAAAGGTGGCCCCTGTCCTCTTCTGTCGTGCTGTGCGTTGGCGGGCAAGAATGGCCGGCCAGAATCGATGGCGCTGGCTGGCTGGCTGGGCTGGGTCTGGATTAGCTGGGCTGGGGTGCTGGAGCCCGTGAGCCAGGCGGGCGGGTAAATGGTGAATACCTGGAGGCGGGGTTGACGGGGCAGGTACTCTGTGAGGAAGCGATTGCGAATGTATGCTTGGTGGTGATGATTGGCGATGGGTAGCCAGAAGGTCTGATGTTGATGTCGACGTCAAGTTTGTTGACTGAGGAAAGCATCGAAGGCCGAGGTGAGGAATGGCTTTCCCATGGATGAGCCGGAGCCGACGGGGACGGGGACGGGGACGGATTGGGGATCCCCCATCTCGCAGCTCCATGCATGGAGCCCACTCCAGAAAGAATGGAACATACAGTGGAGGCTGCCAGTGGACGGCGTCGTAATCAACGTGCTAATGGAAACTTTCAGGTTCTTCCCCTCAAGCCCAGCGGGGTATTCTGGCGCCGTCACAAGTAATTGGTCGCCTACTGTATCCCGATGGAGACAGTACCTGGAATACCTAGCTGCAGCAAGCCTCAACATGATACCCGGTCACCGTGAACATGAACAGTTGCTCACCGTGCTCGGTTTCAATTGTACAGCTAAATAAATTCATCATGCTCGTACTCGGATCTAGCTATTCCCTGTTCTCTCACGCATAAAAAGCCCAAGCTTTGGCCAACAAAACCCAACGTCATGGATTAAACAAGCTGTCACCCATACACCACACCAACTTGGAACAACCTCTAATCTTTCCAATCATCAAGACTCCGGCAAATTCCTTGTTTCACATTCTCTTTCCAACCTTGTTCATAACAAAATCTCGTATTCTTCCTATTGCTCCCGAACTTGTGTGATCTTTCAGGTTGTTCCTACCGACATCAACATCACGCGACTGTTCAAAACACAGTCTCCGAGCCTTCCGATGCCCTAACCCACCGTGCCTTGGTTACTCTTCAACATGTTTCCAGATATGGACGAGCATTGCCGCGTCATCTTCAGGCGGGACAGCTGTTTCGAATGCAGAAAGTCCACGTTTGCTGTCATCCATGCTGGCATATAGTGGCTTGGCTCCTCGCCAAGACGACGACAATCCAATGATAGACCTGGCATGGTCATATACTCTAGAACATTATCAGAATTCGCTCCATTATGCCTTAGATAGTCTATCCTGCACGCATATCCATTGCCTTGAAACTCCCAATCAACGACCTCTATACATTCGTAGCATCATCACTCCGTGGTATCACCTAACTGCCAAGTCTATATTGAACGCCTCTATCTTGTTGGTGCCCAAGCCTGCAACCAATCTCTCATCTTATCCATGTTACCCTTCTCTGCTTCGCCCGCAGCGATGCACCAGTCCAGATCCCAGACGCCCTCGCTGGACATCATCTCTGCAAGCTTGCGACTCCTCTGACTCGTCTCATCGCCGCAAAAGTATAGTGGCTCGTCCATATTCGGAATGCTGGCAAGAAGCGGCTTCACTAGAGGAAGAACTTCCCTCGCACTCGAGGGCTTCGGGTCGAGTCCTGCGTTGGCTCGTCCTGTCTTACACCACGAGTTTGCGCAGTGAGCCTTGCCGCATCCCGTCATGAGCTGGCCAAGATATCGTCTCTCGATTCGTCGTCGAAGCGCCTTTCCCTCTGGGTCGTGCATGCTCACGTATAGAGGGCCAAAGCAGATCGAGCAGAGCCCAATGTCGTTTTGGGCTTGCTCAGTTGAAGCTGCCTGTCGGACCTGGCCCTTCGGACCAACGCCAAACATTGTTCTCCCACAGTTTGCATTGCGGCAGATAGGTGGCTTCAGTCGAGACACCTTGTCAAGCTCATGGTGCTTGAGATGTGTCTCCATATCTTTAAGGCGAACAATCTTATCGCAAAGGTGGCATTCCGTTGTTCGAGTGCCATCTGCCAACTCGTGTGCTGTCAGCCCAGAAAGCACCACCTCCGGACTGGGATTGAATGGGTCGCCTTCCTGGGGAACCTCGAGGTGACAGAATCGGCAAAGAATTAGCTTTCCAGGGCATACGCTTGTCTGATGTCTTGCCAGGTCAGCCAGCGAATTGGTCGAGAATTCGCAATGAGGACATTGGCGTTGCGTGTGAAAGACATCGTCATGTTTCGCTCTGCTATGTGTCGAGTTTCCAAATGCGTCGTCCTTGTCGCAGTGCCAGTGTGCCTCCCATTCCGGAGAACCCTTCTTGAAAACCGACTTGCAGCCTGGACACACGATATTGTTTCTTCGGCAGAAGCTCTCGTGAAGAACCATGGTTCGCTTGGGGACAAACTGTAAACAGTTGCTGCATTGGACATCTTCAGGAGAGTGCTCCTGTCCGTTGACCCCGTTAGACCCGGACTGCTCGTCTGGCAAGTTGGCGCTGGCTCGTAATGAGTATTGAAGTGCCTGTGTAGAGCCCTCCCCGGCGTCTGGATGTTTATAGCCATGGACGGATATCAAGATCTGCTCAGCGCCTTCGAGTTCCACGTTGGTAGGACTTATCACAACAGTCTTCTTTCCATTCGTCGTTGGTGAGAAGTCGCCAAATACATGGGCCGTTTCTCGTGGGGGTGCTCGCTGTCGGGAAGACTTTGGTGTGATGAAAAGATCCAGTGCATCCTCGTCTTCGCTGGTGCTCAACTCAATAACGAGGGGTTGAGATCGATTCCATGACGGCAGGACATAGTCCACATATTCGCCCTCGAGTACCTGCCCATCAACTGGCTTCCATATATCAATCTCTCCGCCTGAAGAGCTACCGCCCGATGTTCCTCGTTGTGTTGACATGATGCGCCTCAACGTCTCCCGGGCCTGCTCTTCATCCAAAGCCTCAATGTCAACCTCAAGGTCTGTGTCCACGACGCAGATGCCATCTCCCTCAGGAGCAACCTTGTCCACGAGCAGCTTGAACTCCTCTCCACGTGCGCCCTTCACCGTCAACATAGCGCCTGTGCTGAGTGTGGTGAAGTTCTCTCTGAGCTGTCGTTCGAGCAGCGGCTTCCAATCATCTGGATTGTACCCCGCCTCCAAGGGTCTAAGTCGCACATAGGTTCCCTTGGGAAGTTGTCGTGCCTCGACCTTGATCTGGATACCATCGACATCCATGCTTCCACTTTCGAAAAGCGCCGGGTCCTTTTCAATGGTGTCTTCCGCTTGGCTGAGTGATAAGCAATCCTCCTCTTGCACTTCAAGAGCTTCCGCCAACCACGAGCTCAACCCCAGAGTTCCCTCGGAAGCTGAAAACTCTCTGATACCCGCAAAGACCGCATTGTTATTCTTCGGGTTGACGAGGCGAAACGTAAGGGGATTCGGTAACTGCTGTGCGCTATCGGCGTCGCTTCTTGATGTTGTGGAATAAGACCAAGGGTCTGATCGGGTCGAGGTATTGGAGGGTCGGGATTGCGCTGCGGCGAGCAGCTGTTCGAGGGCGGACTGAGGGAGGAGAATCTTGTCGCCTCTAAGATTCTTGGTCGCTACAGCTGACGGATGAACGACAGGGAACGCGCCCGACCAGCGCAAGGGGGCTGGTTCCTCCATCGTGAGGTCGGTTGCAGGAGATAGCAGGAAACTGAAAAGGCAATGATCGGTTGGCGGGGTCTAGCTTGACGATAGTGGAGAGAGGAGACAAGATGCAAGTCAAGAGGTTAATTGGAGAATCTGCATGTCATGCGATAACTTTTGATAAAAATGAGAAAACAACTCCGACATGTTTGCTCTGAAGGTCGTACATTAATTACATACTCGTTCAACAATTAAAAACGACGATGCTCAGTCAGCGGATTCGGTGACGTTCTTCCAGCATCGCCTGGAAGCTGAACCGTGACGACCAGGCAGCCAAGCAACTCGAATCGCCTTACATAATCTTCAGTCCCATCTCGCCAACGGATACGGACTAACGAATGTCCGATATCTCGTGCCTTCAACCCCAGGTTTCATGCGACACTAACAATATTGTGCATCACGATGCCGGCTCAACATCCAGCCAGCTTCCGGTCATGCATGCGAGACGAGGTCTTGGCAGCGGGCGGCAAGCATCGACAGAAGCGGCATGGTGTCATGAGATTCCCCAAAAGGGAATTGCAACCCCAGGCTAACGTGCACAACAATATTCAGTTCGAGATAAACTACGCCCAGACAAACGCACCCACAGCATCTCATCTAACTAATCGGCGAGATACAACAACACGGGCCCGGGAAGAAACCCGACCCAACCACGTTGGTGCGGCTAGAGGCTTTGACTTGACGGTATGGCGCGCCAGGGACCATCGCCACGCAATCTCATGCTGGCAAATACTCGGTGGTATCCAGGAGTCGAGGTCTTGGCATTGTGTGCGGGCAATGTAAGGTGTCCTTCGCTTTTACTTGCCGATCGCAGGCTATCTCCGAGTTCACCGCTCTCTGTCTTGCGGGATGCCGATTTCACGTTGCCCGGCGTCTTTTGTTTGAGATGGATTCGTTCGCATGTGTGATGTCCCCCCCACTGAGGGCAGAGGCGGCTAAATGCAGCAAGCCTAGGGCCATGATGGCTGGCTAAAGAGATGGATGGCACTGCCGGCACGCCTCTCCGAGTAACAACAACGACGGGGAGTTTGCAATGCACGGAACGTGGAGAAGAGATTGGCGGCGGCAGGTCGAAGCACAGCAGAAACACGAGCCAGCTCATCTAAGTCACATCTCACCTATCCATCCCTTGCAAGATCCGCGACTTGCTTGGACGCAGAAAGCACAGCGCCGGCCAGGAAAGACCATCATGAGGCTTGACGCTGTCTTGTCCTGGCCCCACCCGCCCGGGCTTGGTACGATCTGCGAGCGGACCCCCCAGATTCTGGTACGTTGATCAGGTCAAGCTTGTCGAGGACCTGGACCTTAATTCCCAGGGAACGAGCTTGCCTGGGATAGAGCAGCCAGCCTGCAGAAGCCAGCCTACAGCCTGGCCTCTGTGACCGTCCATCCCTCGCATTACAGGTGGGATCGCGGACATGTGACACAACCAGCCCGCCCTGCCCATCATGTATCCAACCATGACAAGAGTGGTCACCACTTGTTGTGTTTTTTCCCCTCACCGCGGAGGTGCTTTGGATGCTTCCATGATTCCCCCATCTTACAAGGCCCGTCACAGCAAGCTTGCACAGCATCCCGAAGGGGCCGAAAGGGGGGCCGGGGGGGTGTTGCACTTGACAGCCTCAAAAAGTAGGGGACCGACAAGGGCTCTGGGGGAGCTAGGTGCTGTCGAGGTCGGCGAAACGAACGAAACGTTGGAACAGACGGGCGGGCAAAGGAAGCCGGGCCATGGTTCTTGCAGCGTCATTGCATTACGTCTTGAGCCCCCATTCGCCTAGTCACCCCCCAAAGACCAGAAGCTCACTCGAATGGTGCGCCTGAGGGGACAAGCTCCCCCCTCCTGCCTAAGCGGAGCTACCGCTTGCGAACACGGGCTGCCAGCGATAAGATGGGATCCAGCTGGAGCTGGTGATGCCATCTTGTCGAGACATCAGGCCGGCCAGACTTCAGGTCGGCCATTCATCAAACATGACAAGAGTCGCTAGTCGACTAGGGTTCGTGACTCGACTCGACAGACACACGCCTCTCCACTCGCAAGCTTCTCTTGACGGGCCGATCCCCTACCTATGTTGAACCGCCCGCCCCCCTTTAACCTGGTTCTTGTCTTTGGTTGAGTCGTCCTTGTGCTGTGTTGTGCTGCCTCAGCAGCATATCTGACTTGTGTCCGGTCCGGCCGGCTGCGCTCTACCGTGTCTCTAACGGGGAGAGAGAGTGGGGGGCTCAACAACAAGACCTCTCAGGTGGCCCGGCCGTGGTGGATGATGATGAGCTCACACATTGGATAACCGTCTATCGCTTCCCAAGATGGTTGCCAGCAAAATGCCCAAGCTTTCATCACACAGCTTCCAAACAGCCTTTGTAATGCCAATGCATCATCCCGATACTGGGCACACCCTCCCCTCCCTCGCCTCCTCAATAAGGACAATCCCAACAGCGCAGAACCTAGCTTCGCCAATCCAATCTCATCTCATCCCATCCTGACCTGTCCTATCCCATGCCCATCCCACACCCAGACAGGGCAGGGCCATCTCTCTCCCCCAGACGAAACCATGTCTGGAAAGGAAGCTTTCGTTCCAGCGAATCGTTGCCGCCCTGGCCGCTGCGCATGGGCATGGGCTTGGTGCTTGGTGCTCTCGGACAAATCTGTCTTATTAGTCCGCCTCATGATTGATATCTTTAAACAGCCTCGTCCTCCTCGACGTTGTTGTTCTTGTTTCTCTCTCCTGTCTTCATCCTCCCCCCTTCCCTTCATTAGCCCTCCTTGCCAGTTGGGCTGTCCTTCATTAATCCTCCCCCCGTGATTGCCCATGAGATTCTGGTCAGCCTGACATGAGCCAAGTTATTGTCGACCACGAAACGCGCGTAGAGATCCTCCAGATCCGACCCAAGGGCTTGACCCTCTTCGACGCTCTATACAACTCGCTCGTTCTCAGGAACACGCTGCCATATCTCCCCGTGTCTGGCCTGCTGAACCTTGCCGCGACCTGCCGCGACCTCCGGTACCTCATCTTCCAGACGCCGGGCGTATTTCGTCACCTCGACCTCACGCGGGTTAAGACGGCGCACTTCGGCACCACCAACACCGAAGCTGAGCGTAGTCTTTCTGTTTGGCGCAATGTGCAGCTCTCCGAGTACTTGACTGAGGATGAGTGAGTCCCTTCCCCGTCATGAGCTATCTAACCCCCTGTCGCTGGCGCTGCGACCACTTTAATGACCCGCTAGCTAACTGACGATTCCCACTTACAGCTTCTACGCCGGGCCCTTGAGGGGCATCTTTTCGACGCTCAAGCAGCGAGACATTCTCCGCGATGTTCAATCTCTGATCCTCGACGGCCTCTCGGTCACGGCCGAGCTGTGCCACGAGATTATCAATGACCCGACCTACAGCGTGCGCATGCTCTCGATCCGCGATGTCAAGAACCTGAACCACGGCAAGCTGCGCGCCGCGCTGGCTTATGCCTGTCGCAGCACCCGCCCAGAGGGTGCCCCGCGACTCAAGGCTCTGTACATCTTTGGTTCCAAGGAGCCTGCGACGCCTCTGCTCCACGACGCCGACACCACCAAGATGTCGGTCGGCGCAGGCTGGAACCACAAGAGTCACAAGGCACTGGGCGAATCTCTTGAGGGTGAAGCCGACGCCTGGTGGTCTCGTAAGGGTCGGATGCTCAGCAATGGCATCGACGCAGACTGGGCACAGTGCCTTCTAGCATGCCAAGGTCTCATCTCCTTCGATGCCGTGCTGTGCCAGGGCCCGCGCCACCGCAACTCGCCAGCCTTTGGCAAGATGCATCTGCGATATGCCTGCAACCCTGCTATCGCCACCTTTGCAGTTGGCGGTTGCGCGTCCTGTGGCAAGGCGCCCGAGGGCCTCATGAACACTGAGACGACGCATCCTTCAGCACTGCCGCTGCTGTCTCCGCCGCCGATCCTCTCGTCGTCCGTGCAGGCGGCCACTACGCCCCGGCCCGGAGGCCAGGCCTTTGCAGCGCGATGCGCCGACTGCCTGAGGGACAGGTTCTGCGTGACGTGCAACAAGTGGTGGTGCGAGACTTGCTACGAACCCTTCGGCCATTCTCACGGCGTGGGCATGCATGAACCAAGCGTCACGATTGTCGAGTATGACGGAAGCTGGAACTCGCTGGACCAAGTGGAGCCGGCGCCGGCAACAATGACCAAAGCCAAGGTACGAGACGGTCTCTGTAGAGCCTGCACCATGGACGTAGGATCATCGACCTGAACGAGCACGCACCGTCATTCGCATTGCACGGGAAATAAGCTGCCGCTGCTGGTTTAGCAAAAACCCCCCTGGCGAAAGAAATTGTATGCATCTGCTCTATGGTGGTGATTCCGAGACGAGCAATAATCCATCTCCTTTGTCTATTGGTGTGGCATGTTTGCTGACCAGAAACACAGGCCCGCGTCTCACGAAGCTGCTGGGAATGCGGCATGAATGTTTGTCTTTCCTCTGCCCATCGTTATCTACAATGCTGACCCTGACGATAGTGCGATGACTGCATCGAGCGCACGCAAAAGATCTGCAGGAAGTGCTGCGGCGGATACTGCCTCACGCACAACGAGGGTTCCTCGTCGTCTTTCGTAAGTTGATCCTTGATGTCGTATTGTAGAATCGTATGCTAACCACATCTATATAGTGTGATTGTATGTAACTCGGTCCCGCTTGACCCCCTTGACTTGTTACTGACCGACTGATTAGGGTGCTTCTCACGAGGTCGAGGCCTCACGCGCGTCTAGGCCCTCAGGGTGAAACCTCAGTCAACGACCGCTACAGCGGTGAAAATGCGCGTGAGGCCCCATGTGTTGGTTGTTTGCTGTTGTATCAGCGAGCGACAGGCGCGTGAGCCATCATCACGGACAAGGGACCTGGACCTGCAAGTCTGACAGGGCTGAGCTGGACAAGCAGATACATCTCCGTCCGTCACACCACTCACGGAGATTTATGTGTCTCGACAAATGTTTTGGAACCTGGGAACGGTTTTCTGTAGTTCCCTGGTCTGAATAGGCTAGGGGGTTTGTCTATGCTCAAGGGGAAAACACACACGGACATCTCGGAAGCGCGATCCCTGGAATATGGGGGCGTGGTTCTAGATTGCGCCTTTGGATAAGGGGAGGATCTTGATACCCATGGGTCATTGTTTGTGGTCTATTAATGGTCGGGCGCATTGAGGGCATGACTGAGGATACACATGCTGGGAGTTTTCTTTTTGGCGATGCACGACTTGTTTTTGCTTTTGCGTTTGCTTTTTGGTATGAACGACGGTATGGCTTGAATATGGGATTCTTTTGATGGGACTTGAGAAACATGGGTTTCTGGAGTCAAGGAGCAAACAGGATGGATGAAACTCGCCTCTTTTCAGATACTCACCACTATTCGTTTGGTAATTGGACAAGTCCCCCCTTTCTCTGAGATTGAATCATACGATTCTCCTTGTGATCTTCGGGTTTAAGGAAGCGCAATGGTTGACACTCGATAGCTTGTGAAAGTCCCATCTGGCGTCATCAGTGGTCCCAGATATGGGGTGATGCTATTCCAAGCCCCCGCTTGGCCATCGACGGAAGAGGATAGTCCGACGGGCGGGCAATAGAACGGAGATGGATGACCGACGGGTGTGTCTGTTCAGATGATCCATGCAGTCATCGAGGTCATCCGGTCGTTTAGAAGCTGACCTTTTTTTCTTTTCGAATTGGAGAACTCACCTTTTCTTCCTCCTCCATTTTTCTAGTGTTATCGCGTCAAAAATGTCACGCACACGCTCTGGAATCATTGGCAACCATCGACTCGACGATGGCGCAAGTGCTTGACTCGATTACGCACTTGAACTAATTCTGGACTGGGCCGGACCCTCGGAATCTCTTGGTCATGATTCATCACAAAGAACACAAGGAAAAATGCGATATTCCGCGATCGCGCTTAATTGCGGCGGATCGGATCGGGATGCAACAAGAGTGAGGCTAATATGTGAACCCTTGAGAGCTGACAAACGCAGAAGGACCCCTTATTTTGATGTCTTTTCTTTCAATTCTGTAGAGTTTACTCAAGATACTCTCAATTGCTTTCTCTTGTCCTTTCCGATATCGCCGAGCACTTCCCGAAGCTCTCTCTTGTGAATTTCTCTCGTGCTTCTCCACAAGCCGGCCCGCGCCGATTACCTTTATCGGAAGGACCCTGAGAGACCCAAACCGAAATTCTCGCTCTTTGCGATAACCTACCTCTCGCATATCCACCCTAGATCGTCATTGGCGATAGCTTCAGAAGCAATGGCGACGCTGCGAAAACCCCTCTCCGATGTCCTGCCTCCTCTAATACTCGGCACGGCTACATTCAACCACCAGTATCATCCCGATCCGGCGCACATGCCCTATACCGACATCGTCGGACGCGCGCTCGCTCACAATATCCTCGGCTTCGATACCTCGCCCTACTACGGTCCCTCCGAGATTCTTCTTGGCGATGCGCTGCGCAAGTTGACACCTCCGCCGCCGCGGGAGGGTTACTTCCTCATCACAAAGGCCGGCCGCATCGCGAGCGACGAGTTTGACTACTCGCCTGCCTGGATCCGGTACAGTGTGTGTCGCAGCCTGGAACGGCTGGGCACGCCGTACTTGGACCTGGTGTACACGCATGACGTCGAGTTTGTGTCGCCTGAGGAAGTCCTCGGTGCGGTCATGGAGCTGCGACGGTTGAGGGATCAGGGCTTGATTCGATATGTGGGCATCAGTGGGTATCCTGTCGATACGCTTGCCTCGCTGGCCGAGATGATTTTGCGCGAGACGGGAGAGCCGCTTGATGCTGTTCTATCGTATGGACACTTTTGTGTGCAGAATAGTCAGCTGGGTGAGAAGGCTCTGCTGGAGAGGTTCAAGGATGCTGGGGTGGAGTGTTTGTTGAATGCTAGCATGCTCAACATGGGGCTCCTGACGACCCGTGGTGTTGACAATAGTCCCATGGCGACTTGGCATCCTGCGCCTGGAGAGCTTCGGCAGCTGTGCTCTAACCTCTCTATCATTGCGCAACAAGAGGGCGAGCACCTGGAAGAGGTAGCCATCCGGTGGGCCCTGGAGAACTGGGCACGCGTAGGATCACCCTTCGGCACCAAGCTCAACCCGGGATCCTCAAGCCGTCTTGGCGTAAGCGTCATGGGCGTCTCAAGCGTCGACGAGCTTGAAGAGACGTGGAACCTGTGGAGCAGCGTGGTAGGTCTCGCAGACGACGAGAGCGCCGCGCAGCGCAGGGAGAAGATTGCCAGTATTGTAAAGGACAAGATGTGGCCAACTCTCGGACGTTGGAAGGATTTCGAGTGGGAGAGCGGCGGGCCCAAGTTTGTCAATGCGAGGGTCGAGATGGGGGTTGTTCCGAGGGATGGGACGGCTGAGAGGTGGCGGTTGATACCCAGCGTGTTGGACACGCCTAAGATTTAGGTAGAGCAGGGAAATGAAATGACTGAATTTCTGCGTCTGTTTGTCTCTAGCATGATGATCTTGCACGAGCGTGACCTGATCTTCACCTAGAAAACCGGCATGTTCACGCAGCTAAGAGCCTTAAGAGACGGCTGAGAAACAAGCTTAACATTTCGTTGGACAATCCAGGGTAGATCTGGAGATGATGTGGATCTGCATATCGTATCTCGCATTCGCAGATTCCTAGTCTAAACGCCACCTTGCAACTCCCATGTAGATCCTCATGGGGTACCTCAAATCTTTAGACAATCATCCAATGCGGATGTGTCATGTATATGCATCTCGTATTTCGCATTCAGGACGCGAATGCATCTAGATGGGTTTCTGGGAGATCAAGATAGGAGAGGATGGAGTATAAGAGCGTACTGGTTGTTCTGGGTGAAACGGCAATATGAGTCTGTAGAGCAATCAATTCCTCACTACCAGCATGACTCTATTACGATCGTTTACCTTTATCCTGTGTTTGACAACTTCTCTTGCTTGGGGGAACCTGAAATGTCGTCCAGAAGGCCCTGTTCTTCCACGACCTGCAGCTCTTGCTGAATCCGCCGTCTTCAAAGAAGCAGCAGCCAACCTAACAGACACCCTCGACGCTGCCGTCTCCGGTTCCATCACCGCAGGCTGGCCCGTCGAGAATGTCTCATTCTCGCTGGCCGTGATCAGCGCCGATCAAGACGAACCGGGCGTTCCCATCTGGGAGTATCACCATCTCGCGTCTGCCAATGAGAACGGTACCAAGAATCTCGATAGGGATTCTCAGTATCTCATCGGGTCGGTGTCCAAGGTTATTGCTAGCTATGTGCTCTTGAAGAGTGGCGTTGATTTGGATGCCCCAGTGACAGAGTTTCTCCCGAAGCTGGGTGATGAGAAGTCGACTATCCAGTGGAGGGATGTGAGCTTGAGGATATTGGCATCGCATCTTAGCGGTGCGCCTGCAAACTGTGAGATTCGATACCCTCGGAGTATTCAATTCTCACTGACAAACTTCAGATGGCTTCTCCGAATTTTACGTCTTAAAGGATGTGTTCCTCTCCATCGGCTTTCCACCAGTCGAGGACAGCGACTACCCACCCTGTGGTGTTATTGGACTCAACAAAGGGTGTTCGCATCAAGGTGGGGGTCTACACCATGCGTGGCAGTTCATATACTGACAGATACCCAGATTATTTGACCGGAGTGACAACGTCGTATCCCCAAACGGGGCCGAATGAACGCCCGGCCTACTCAAACATGGCATTTGTCATTCTCGGTATGGCCCTGGAAGAATACACTGGAAAGAACTTTACCCAGCTTGTGAAGGAGATTGTTTCTGGTCCTCTGGATCTCAAGAATACTTATCCTTCCCCTGGAGATTCTGACAAGGCTGTCATCCCTCCCGGTGAGAGTAGTTGGGGTGCAGACTACAAGGAGAACACCCCGTAAGTAGCCGGCGTTTTCAGGGAGACCAGGGCTAACAACAACAGTGCGGGAGGGCTGGTCTCTTCTCTCTCAGATCTGTCCAAGTTCTCGTATGCTTTACTCTCTCGGACCATCAATCTCACTTCCACTGAGGTCAACGCCTGGCTGAAGCCTGTCTCTTTTGCTGGCAACGAGTATACCATGACCGGTATGCCATGGGAGATCCTTCGCTCTTCGAAGCTTACCCCAGACCATCCTCACACTGTCACCATTTACGGCAAGAGCGGTGGTGCTCAGAACTACAGAAGCCAACTTGACTTTGTCGACGAATATGGCTTTGCTGTGGTCCTTCTCACAGCTGGGCCTATGAAGGCGGCGCCGATCCTGAGAGATGCTATGCTTGCTACGTTTGTGGCTGCTGCAGATGCGGTATCAAGAGAGCAGGCAGAAAAGTACGAGCAAAAGTTTAGACACAAGGGTGGCAAGGGTCAAGTCCCCGCCGAAGCGTCCCTCAAGCAGGACAAGGACTCGATGGTTCTAGCTTCACTTCGCCGTAACAACACGGATATTTTAGCAGGTCTCGCTAAAATATGGACCTTCTCTTTAGGCGACTTCCTCCCTACAGTAGGCCCAAAGATTCGCGTCTTCCCAAGCGGCCTCCGGGAGACGACGACCCTCGATGGCAAACCTGTCACCAAGGAGGTCTGGCATCTCTGGCCTGATATCGGCTCAGACTTCAAGACGGATCTGCCTGGAAATATGATTGAGGATATGAACTGTGTGGGTTGGACGATTCAGGATTGGGTTCATTATGGAGGAGAGCCGTTGGATCGGGTGGTGGTATATGTGGGAGAGGATGGTGATGTTGAGGGATTCGAGGTGCCGTTTTTGAGATCAGGGGTTTCGTATCCTTCATAGATAAGCCGCCAGCTTTAAGTAAACAGCCTCTAGACTTGCAGAGGAAATTTTTGACTGTTTTCCCAGGCTATCAACTATTCGGTTGTCGCAATGAGCCTTGGGACCAATGCCTTGTTACCTTGCAGTCCCCCTTGTCCCCCCTAAATCCTGCGCAATGCTCATCGCAACGCAACTGATGTGTTTGCCAACATCGATCTTGCTTCTCATCTTGTGTTTTCAGACCTAGCCTAGCCGTTCAATGAGCGTCACCATGTTCCTGCCCGATCATTTAATGTCGTCGAAAGTCGGGAGCTTCCAGCGCGATTCATCCTGTCACCGTTAGTTCTACGTATCCATCTTGGACTTGAATGGCAACCATACAAAGTATCCCTGCTGCCGCAGAAGCTGTTCCTCATCCTCGTCGGTAAATTTGTTGTCCCTGGCCCGCCTCTGAAGCATCTCGCTGTTAAAGTGTGGAGGCGCCATGCCCTGCAGCCTCCACCACTCGCGTGGGGTCTCGTATACGTTGGACTCCCACTTGAGACCCTTGGGCTTCAGGACAGGCCGGACGACATCATCAAGCGCCTTCATGAGCGGCTCGCCTTCGAACCCGGTTCGGATGTTGGCGGCGGCATGGTATATGGAGATGGTGACCGAGTCGTGGGCAGGCTCGCCGCCAGATCAGAATTCGTCGGGATCGAAGGAGATGAATTGTACATGGGCGAAGAAAGCGGGTAGTCCGAAGGTCGTGTAGATGTTTGCCATGCCTTTGGCGAGCTTTTCCTTGTCCTCGTGGGTGAATGCACCCTTGGTATGCTGGAAAACCTACCTAGGCATGGTTAAAGGTGAAGTTGACAAAGTTGCTTGTATTGTGTGGTTGAAAGTTGTTGGAAGTCGTGCTGGCGGAATATCGATTTCCAACGGCCTTGGCTTCACTCATATATATACTTGTATCAAGTATACATGTAGCGTACAGTATACCGTGCCTCGGGGTTTAAGAGTTTAGGCTGAGGCTTACCTCCTCTTTGGAGGAGATTTATGCTCGGGTTTGAGTACCGGATATGGTTTTCTATGGAGCAATTCAGAGCACGATGTTTCTTCAACGTCCGTCATTACTGGACCAGCGTCATGACTGAAACAGAGCATCGTGAACGGGCTTATGATATTGATATCATATCATACCATGGATAGCTAACACTGCACCAAGAACCAGGGCGACCTTGATACTACTGGCTACAGGCATCATGCCGATTACAATGATCGTCGGCTATGATGTGAGTTCAGGGATCTTCCAAAAGAGATTTTGCCTGAAGAACCAAAACGGAAATGTTGGCCTTCCTGTAGGAGCCCTGGTTGACTTGATCTCATTGGTTAACGAGGGACAATTCTGTTCTGTGATTTCCCCGCTTCAGGAGATCCCGTCGGCCAACTTTATTCAACAGCCATCAAAACTCCGACGGCGTTTTCATGGTTGACCTCGCCTTGAAGATCATAACTCATTCCCATCAGTCTGGGCAATTACTTACTCGGGATTTTCTATGCTGGTGTTATCTAATAGTCCCGAGTCAAAAAAGACGGTGTCTGGGTCCTCATCCGACGGAACGTCATTTATGCACCATGAAATGCCGTCCTTGTTACCGCACCTGTGGTAGTGGCACACGACCAAGAACCCATTTCATTAAGTGGAAGTGTCGACCTAAATTAGAAGTTGGAGCCTCTCGGCTCGGGGAAGCCGTATCGGCAAAGGAAGTTGAAATAATCTCGGTGATCCCGAGAAATACATTGGGGATTTTGATGAAGCTTCATCAGGCCAAGAAACTCTGCTTATATATCAACCAAGATAGCGAATTTATATCCAAATACTCCATACCATCCCTTCAAAGTTCGCGTACAGGGTTTAAAGAGTCTCGGAGTCATTTCGTAACCTACTACGCTCACCTTGGGTTTTTGACAATGAACAGGGCCTACCATTTCATTCGGCCTACTTATTCAATAGTCCGAGACTTGAACACGCGTCTTGGGGATTTGCCAGGCTCGTATCGACTCGGGGTTCTGATCCCCCCTCTTACTCCACTACCCGTGACACCGTATAACATCACCTTCCACGACATGTACACTTAATTAAACAATCATATAGTATTAGGCAACCTATATAACTAAACAAACGATTACTTAACTCTAGCAGAGTCTAGATCGGTAGCAGTCTGAGTTGTCATATCTGCGCCTGAAGCTGGCACTTTGCCAGCTAGGAATAACAAACAAAGAGGAGAAGTCAGGTAGTCATGGGTACTTTGCACCCTCCTATGAGCCATACGATGACAGGGTGCCATAGAAGTGGGTACGAGAGAAAGAACCCCGGATGCCGTTAGTTCCCCAGTTCTTGGTTCTGGGAACATGGAAGGCCCAGGCTACGATGGTGTGGAGAGCTTGGATGAGTCCGCTTCGTCCTTCACACCCTCTTCCCTGATCTTCATCTAGTGAGGGGTGAGTTTCTCTACCCCGCCTTCACGTCGGAAGCTCAACCAGTGCCATGGCCCAGGAGTCCACATGACAATCCATGAAGTACTCCGCCTCAACTGTCCAGTGCCTGACACTTCTGCAACCTCGGGTTCAACATACGATGAGTGAGATGTTCATGCTCCTCGTTCAGTCCTGCCGAGGTTCTCGGTTGCACAATAACTACTTCTTATGTCCACTATATGAGCATTCCATGCCACAATGTCACCCTATATATCATCATAGCCACAACCTGTTGCCGGCTCTGAGCAGTAACCTCGCCGACCCCTTCGGCACTTGAGTACACCAGATTTCCCAGAAGCCTTCACAATAACCCTTCAATATGGTAAACGTCATTCGCTACTTAGTCTCCCCAAAGGCCTAATGAGAATCAGCCCCAATACAAGACCATCAGCGTGTCGCCCACTGCCCCAGGTGTGGTGAGAATCGTCATCCAAAATGGTGCTTCCAATCTGTGGGACTGGGATCTCATGGAGGAAATGGCCAATGCACTTGAGTCTTTGGACGACGATGTCAAAGTCGTCATCTTCTCGAGCAACAACCCATACTTTTTCATTGCGCATTATGACTTGAGACAGTCTGGCCCAGGTACGTGAAACCCTACAGCCGCCAGACCTGTGGCAACCCTAACTTTATCCAAAACAGATGGCCCGTCCATCGAAGAGCAGGTATCAGTTACTTTTCACAAGATCCTCTTCAAGATCCTCAAATCGCCCATCATCTTTATCGCCGAGGTCGATGGCATCGCTCGCGGGATGGGCAGCGAGTTTACTCTGCACTGTGACATGCGCTTTGCCGGCAGAGGCAAGACCCGCCTCGCGCACCCAGAGTGCAGAATTGGCATCATCCCCGGGGCAGGAGGCGTCCAGCATCTTGTCGAGCAGATTGGGCGTGCCCGGGCTTTTGAATACATCCTCACCGGCTATGAAGTTGATGCCGATACGGCAGAGAAAATTGGCTGGATTAATACGGCCTTTAACTCTGAAGAGTTGGCCCAAAGGGTTGATGACATTGCCAAGAGGATTGCTCTGTTTCCAAAGTCCGCGTTGTCGGCCTCCAAGGCCAGCATCAATGCAGCTTCTTGCCCCAAGGAGGCTGATACTCTTCGAGACAGCGAGACCTTTTTCAATCTCATTAGGGGAGAAGAGCACCAAAAGCTGGTTAAGAAGATGTACGAGGCCACGAAGGGCTTGGACTACAAGAATGGTCCTGTTGATGACGAAACGGTTATCAAGGCCCTTTACGGGGAACAGGGGTCAGTGTCGACCGCCCTGTAGCAATAGCTTCACGTAGTAACGTTGCCTGCACAGACATAATATGACTCGCTAAACAAGGGAAAATGAGTCTCAAGAATCCCAAACTACTATTGCCTATGTGATACGTCCACTTCAGGGGAAGTTACCCGACCCGAGCCATGAGGGCACAGCCAGGGCAGACCCACTAATCCCCGCCCAAGACGCCAAGACCTACCTGATCCGGTTTATTAGAGATCTCCGAGAGGAGGAGCGGCTAAGATTAGTGATCATACAACACCCCTCCTCTGGATAGCCTCCTCATCCTTGATAAAGTCCGACGGAGTTTCGGTACCACGTCGAGTTTCACGCACATTGGATTGAATCTACGTAGCCCTTTGCAAGATACTTTACGAGCGGTCAGCTGAGTTTGGGCCTGCTCTCGTGACTCCATAACCAAGCATTGTGATTAAAACGGAAATCAATCTCAGGGGCTAGGTCGGAGGATGTCATAACGCATCGAGCTCGGTCACTTACACCGTCACAAGTGTTTTGTATCCCGCTGTCATTTAGGAATCCCGTTGCGCTCCTGGGATTATGAGATCTGCTGAGGTGTGGCAAGTGTCGAGTTATGCGAACCTCACCGCTTGCCAGGACGAGACCCATAGATGGACATGTTATGACGGATCCAGGGCAACCTCTCGCATCAAAACCATCATACGAACCACTACGAGCAAACACAAGACGCTCACGACGTGATTCACTACGTAACAACGCGTCCTGACTTCGAAGCAGACCGTATTGCTATCTGGGGCAGCAGCTTCTCTGGAGGCATTGCTTTGATTGTCGGTGCAATCGATCCACGTGTAAAGGTGGTTGTCGTGCAGGTGCCTTTCGTCTCGGGCAGGTCAACCAGGGAGGCTTTGCCAAAGTCTGTCATCACTCAGACCTACAATGACCGCGACAAGGCATCAGCTTCAGATCCGACTTACATGCGGATCTTTCCCGATAGCTTGGAAGAGGCCCAGAACCCTGCCAACGGGACCATCTTGGGGACAGAGGAGTGCTGGCGTCGTCTTCAAGTCGTCAAGGAAATGGGTCATAAAAAGGAAAACAGGGTCACTGTTTAGAGCTTGTTACACGCAATCCGAGCTGAACCCAGCGCTTTCATCCCACAGATCTCTCTCAAGCCGCTATTCATGACGGTGTGTCTTCAGGATTCGGTGATTGATCCGCGGATTTAGCTCGAGGTATTTGCTAGAGCTGGCGAGTCGAAGGAGCTTCTTGAGCTAGATTGCGGTCACTTCAATGCCTATCGAGATGGATTTTTTGAGGAGAACATTGCCGCGCAGCTTGCTTTCTTGCGCAAATATTTGTAGAAGGGATGGAACCCAAGTTACGTGGAGCTGTGTTTTTCAAGGATTTAGAATAAATAAATGGAATATCCAAGTATATTTGACGGAATACATAACAACATTTGAATCCATTGGCTTGTTCAATTGCATCTTGCCTGTGGATGTATGAAAAACTGATGAACTGACGTCCGCTGATCGGAGTTCATGATCACGGCGGCTGCGGCCCCACTTTCCACGTGAAGTCGTGTTCGCGTCCAACTCTTGACACCTCCATCATTACCAAACACCACCTCAAAACCTTGACAAGGCGTCATGGCGGGAGGACGCAAAGCCAAGCCCGCGCCGCCAAAGGCCCCGACGACGACCCTAGTGCTCGACAACGGCGCCGACACCATCAAGGCTGGCCTTGTACGCGACGGAAAGATTGACGAGCCTCGTATCATCCCAAACTACATCGCCCGCGACCGCGCGAGAAAGGTCTATGTCGCCTCCGAGATTGAAAAGTGTCGGGATTTTGGGGAGATCCAGTTTCGGAGGCCGGTTGAGAAGGGGTTTATTGTGAATTGGGAGGCGCAGAAAGAGATTTGGGATCGGGAGCTGTTCGAGAATGCGACGACAAAGATTGATCCGGCCGAGACGAGGCTGATACTTGCTGAGCCGCCGAATGGATTGCCTATTCTACAGACGAATTGTGATCAAATTGTGTTTGAGGAATATGGGTTTACAAGTTATTACCGTGGAATAGGTATGCCCACCTCTCCTGATGCTTGACGTCCAGCTGACCTCTAGGCCCAACATTCAATGCCTACCACGACATCCAGAGCATCTTTCGCACACCCCAAGAGAACCCGACCGTCGCAAATACGCCCGCCGAAGCCGTCATGGTAATCGATTCCGGATACTCCCATACAACCGTGACACCACTCCTCCAAGGCCGGCCCTTGCATTCAGCCATCAAGCGACTGGACGTCGGCGGAAAGGTCCTCACCAACTACCTGACACGCCTGATCTCGCTTCGACATTTCGACATGCGAAACGATACCTACATCGTCAACGAGATGAAGGAGCTCTCCTGCTATGTTTCAGCAGACTTTAAGGCGGACCTGGAAAAGTCATGGAAGGGTACTCGAGGAGACCGAAGGCCGGATTACCTGACTGGAGGAGGTATCGCCAAGGACTATATCCTGCCCGACTTTCACACTCGATCTAAGGGTATCCTCTGCGACTACGAACCTTCACGACACTCGAGAGCGAAAAAGGTTGCAGCCCAATCAGAGGAGGACGCCTTGACGCTTCGCAACGAGAGGTTCACCGTTCCCGAACTCTTGTTCAGTCCATCTGATGCCGGGATTAGGCAGCCCGGCTTGGCGGATCTTGTTCAGGAGTCATTGAACGAACTTCCCATCGGACTCTGGCCGAGTCTTCTCGCCAACATCATCGTCGTGGGAGGGAATACGCACCTCGACGGCTTCATCCAACGACTGCAGAAGGAGGTTGTTCAGCTGGTGCCCGACGACTGCATAGTGCGTGTCGCGAGACCTGCTGATCCCATAACCAATACCTGGTATGGCGGTGCAAACCTGGCAAATCATCCTCACATCAACAAGTTGGCTGTGACGAAGAAGGAGTATGAGGAGCACGGCGCAGCATGGGTTGCGCGCAAGTTTGCGACTGGCCTAGGAACTTGATCTACAGCCACTTTGATCGACTAGATCTAAGAGCAAAGGGCTTGCCGATGCCTAGCCAACCACAAGCCAAGCCGAGGTGCATCATGTCCAGAAGCACTTCGTGTCCTCCGGATTCCCCAACAACCTTCCAACAGACGCCGTCGCCGTCATCCGTCGGCCTTACTTGGGCCTCCCCGACATCGGCCAAGCCAGCTTGGGCAAGGCGAAGGCGACGGAAGATCCGCGATGCAAGCCTGCCGTGAGGTGATCTCGATTCACCTCTGCAAGCTGAAGTCATGTCGACGCCCCGTACGTATTCGGGCACACCGGTGGAGGACGGCTTCATTGAAGCGCCCCTTGGAGTCTGCACTCCCTTTTTAATGCCGGGGTCTTCTTATCCAAGATTGTTAGCAAGCCGTTGAGCTTAGTGATTCCGTGAAGAGGCTTCGCCGACGTTGTGAGTGGTGTTGCAACAGTGAGTGTTGCAATAGTCAGCACTAGGAAGCATAGTGCCATGGAGAGATATTCGGTAAACAATGGAATTAAATAATTACAGCCTATTTGGTATCTCCCGTCCAACAATCATTATAGTCTGGTATCTTATCGTCGTGCCCTCTACTTTTGAACTCGGATAATAATCTTGCCTCCATTTGACCCCTTCTTCAGCTGCTCAAACGCCTTTCCTGTCTCCTCATAGTCAAAGACTGAATCGACAACTGTGCGAACCTTGCCCTCAACGAACCAATCTCGGACTTGTTCGATGTCTTCGCGTTTGTTGCTGGTCATGTAGCTGACGAAATGGTTCTTTCCACCACCGAGGAATGTCGGCAGCATCCTCGTCTTCATGATGCTCATAGCGCTGCCTGCTGAGACGTGACCACCGACAAAGAGAAACTTGCTACCGTTGAAGAGAAAGTTGTCGGAGAAGGCGTAAAGGTTGGAGGGTGAGTCGCCAACGTTGTCGACGCAATGCCTGAAGACCTGCCCCCGCTTCTTGAGCTCGGCGAGAACGTCGCTTGTCCTGTAGTCGATGATGTCATCGGCGCCGAGACTCTTGCACAGCTCGGCCTTTGCGGTTGAGCAAGTTACTGTAACCTCACAGCCGAGAGCCTTTGCGATTTGGATGCCGAAGAGGCCGACACCGCCGGAACCGCCGTTGATAAAGACCTTGTCTCCGGCCTTGACGTACGGCGCGATTGTCTGGTACGCCGTAACGGCCGCTGTCGGAGCTCCCGCCGCCTGCTCCGTGTCAAAGCCGGCTGGGAGAGTGGCATACCCATCGCGATTCACGACAACAAACTCAGCCAAAGAACCTCCCGCCTTTGTCGGGTCAACCCTAGCCATGACGAGATCGCCCACCTTGGCCTCGGTGACGCCTTGAGCGACCTCGACAATGCGACCGGCGAGGTCCATGCCGGGGATCTTGGGGAAAGAGGTTATGGCCCTCGAGGCGACGCCGAGCTCGCACATCTTGTAGTCGGCTGGGTTGAGACCCGCGTGCGAGACCTGCACGAGGATCTGGCCATCTTGGAGGTTTGAGGGGCGGGGGATGTCGGTGCGGAGGGAGAGGATCTGGGGGAATGTGCCAGGGGAGGCGGCTTGCCAGGCGCGCATTGAAGCCATTTTGAGTGATTGAAGAGGATGTATTAGATAGGTAGTTGTTTGTTTGAATGTTGAATTGATGAATCACGTCAGGAGATGGCTTCTATATCTATTCATGTGCCGCGTCGCGGTGGCGGTAGATAAAACAAGTCCGCAACCAACAAGTCCGTAAGGGGCAAACGTTTCCGCTTCTTTTTTGGCAGCGGAGTTTCGGGGGCCCCGATCGGAGTTTGGTGGGATAGAAGAGAATGCGAATTGCCGATCAAAGAGGCTGCAGTATTATTGTTATTTTAATGCCGGCATTTGTCGAGAACTATGTGATTGCTATTATGGCTGACGGATTATTTCGAAGACGACACCAAGTTGATAAAAAAACACCAGTCAGCGAGACTCAACTCTAGCTTCAAACGTCAATGACGTCTTGCAAATTCTGTCGACGTGCGGCGGAATTCATAGTCGAAAAAAAGAGTCAAGTGGAGTTACCGAGGTTCGTTTATTCTCCAAAATTGGTAAAAAGTCTATCTCTGAAGAGAAGGGGATATGTACTAATCTAGGCATAGGCCCGTCCGTCTAGTCGTGACCTTTGGCTGCCATCTCTGCGATATCTCTGGCTGCCAAATAACGTCCTTCATACTGTCGCGCAATCTCACCGAGCTTCTCGGCTTTTTCCTTCATGGTTTTGTCGGAGAGAGCGTCGAGAAACGCTTTACCTAGAGATTCGGCTTCCCAGGCTGGGGCCGTGTCTTTGGTTGGCCAGATGCCCACGCCCCGATACTCGGCTGTCGCCGCGTAGTTGTACGTGTCGAACCACACGGGGAGGACGACTTGGGGGACTCCGTAACTAAGGGTGTTAGCAGAGAAAGATCTTAGTTACTGACGATACTTACAGGATGGCTTCGTTGTAGCAGTTTGCGCCTCCGTGGTGGACAGCCAATTTGACGTTGCCGGTCGCAAGCAATGACGTTGGATCAGCCTTGATCCAGGACTCGATGCGGAGCCGTCGACTGTCGAAGTATTGCTTCACGGGCTGCAGGAATGAATCGTCATATTCGCCGTGCTTGACCATCTTCCATAGAATCTGCGCGTCCGTCTTTTCGAGAACGGGAACGAAAGCCTGCGCCATTGAACGCGCCTGAGTCTCGTCGAATCGCACGCCACTGCCGAGGTTGACGAGTATCGTCGGCGCCTTGGACAGCCACTCGGCCATCTCCGCATCTTGCTCCTTGAGGGGTGCAGTCTCGAGGACGATGGGACCGCAGTATTTGGCGTTTTCAGGGACTGCGTGCAGAGGGAGGCTTGCCTCGGGGATGGTGCCTGACAGCAGAGGAACGTCTGGCCTGTCCCAAGCCAGAGAGTCGATTGGGTTCTTGATGCCTTTTTCTTTGAGGTACGGCACCATGCTTCGAACTCTGGGACCGGATATGATGGCGTAGTCGATGCGGATCTCGAAGTAGATGTTTGCTGGGATGAGGCGCCAGGGGAGGGGGAATGGGTAGCCAGATCCCGTGGAGGGAAACTTCCAGAGCATGGCTGCCCATGGTTCTTTGTGCACGCACGTGTCGATGAAGGAGTTGGGCGTTACGAATATGTGTTTGTAGTTGAGGTCCTGAGTTGCTTCAATTCCCGGCTTGAAGAGGATATCGAGGACGACCACGGCAGGGTCAACCTCCTTGACTACATCGAAGATGGTTTTGTATAGGATCCAATGTTCTTCGGCATCCCAGGGGGCAGCGACGGTCTGTATGTCCTTGACAGCCCGTTTTATGCCCTTGAGCCCAGGCACATTCATGAGACCAGCGACGCTTCCAAAGTAACGCAGATACGCAGCCACGATACCCGGAGGAGGTAACTCATGCCAAATAACAGGCTTTGACTTGGTATGCTCAGCTGAAACACGGTCGACCTTGCGTTTGAGGTCGGGAAACGAGGCGTAGTGTACTTCCAGGTCTGGATACTTTTCCAAGAGGGCGTGGCTTGTGGCTAGGTGGACGTTGGAAAAGCCATCGTGGGCCGAAGTTACAAAGAGGACGACGTTTTTGCGGCCAAATTTTAGAGGTGGTAACGGTGTTGAGGGACGGTTTGCGGCCCAGAGGCCGAGGATGGCGATGAGGATTGCGCCTGTGAAAAGGCCTCTTCTCAGCATCGTGAAATAGATTAACAACTTGGAGAATTAAGGAAATCTGAGACATTTCACTGTCAAAGGGTCCATCTACGTTTTTACATGCAGATGTTACCAGCCTGATTATGCCCTCCCAGAGCCACATCTGGCCATATACTGCGCTGTCTGCTGCGGTCAGCCTCCATGGTGAAGTTATTCCCTGCAAATAAGCTTAAATGAGGTTTAACTCGAGTAAGCAGAGAGGATCTTGGCATAAGCTTCCAGGATTAGTTGGGTTAATTGATAGCGTTGATAGGTAGTCAAGATGTCTGAGTGTGTCCATTTATTGCGCTTGATAAGGCTTTGCTTGTTTTTTGACGAGTTGTAGGGCAGAGGACGATGTTGGGTGATTGGGGGATTATTTATTAGTGTTTGAGGTGCTGCCACGCTGAAGATTGCTGACTGTACGTGAGGAGAGGTCAGCCACCAAAATTATGATGGAGGGGATAAATTGAGGGCATTCCCAGAGTGCGCCCACACATTTAATCTCGGTTGACGACTTCGAGCGCAGCGAGGACGGCACTCCACAGGAGGCCCTCGGCAGAGCCGCCGGAGGCAAACACCTCAAGAGCTTTAATAAACATTAAAAAAGCGAGACAAAGGAATGAAACAAAAGAAAGACATTTGCATAGAGATATGTGATGAGGTTGTCTTGTCGGTCAAGGTCTAGGGTGTCTTGCATGTCACGACATCCATCTCAAACAAGATCCGATCCGATCCACCAGGTGAGACATTCATTTCGGATGTAGATCTTTTTAAGGCTTCGCGCAAGAATTATGCTAATATTCACATCAATTAATCACAATATTCACATTGTTAGAATGCAGCAACGCATAGTCTACATATTTTACATTTTTATTGATCTCGTGGCCTCATCCTCTTCTGTTGTAGGGTAGGATATGGATCTACACGGCGATGGATCGATTGACTCTGGCAACGCTCACGACCCCGCTGATTGACAGCGGCGAGCGGAAAGAAGACGGAAAGGCAACGGTCACGATGCAGCGGAAAGCAAGGAGAATGAATGATAACCGCGATACTCATGGTCAGCCACGCTGTCATTTGCTGGCGGTAGCGAGTTGAGGACGATCGATTGACGATCTTGGCGCCTTGGCACACCATGGTGATGATGGGCAGTGAGCATGATGGTGAGGTGTGGTGGCTTGTCTATAGGTGGCTCGATGCGGCGTCTAGGAATGTGTCTTGGCATGCCCTCCCCTTGGGATTCAACGTTGCCATGGATTTGAGCGAGGGAGGGAGTGATTGACTGCGGGGAAAGATGGTGGCTGGCGACGATCGATGCTGGTCTGTGGTGTCTCAGACAAGAACAGACGTGATTGTCTCAGACCATGACTCTTCAGTCTTCACACGAGGGAGAAATGGCCACAGGCCTCGACCGAAAACAAAGGAGAGCGACGCATCTGGGAAAGGAGAAGCAAGAATCTTGAATGCCCCACCGCTTCGGAGGAACTCTTCGGCAATGGCAAGGTGAGCGAGTGAGGATGACCGGAGCCAAGAGGAAACAGGAGACACCAGCTTACCTCGTGACTGGGCACTTACGAGCTGACTGGAATGGGAGGCTTCACAAAGACCAAGGCCCGGAAATAGAGGCATCGCTGACGCCGGCCGGACCGTTACCACGTTTGGACAGGCACCCGAGACCGAAGGTTTCGGTCCTGAAGAGAGATTACAGAGTTCTTAGTCAAAGACTTCGTTCTCGGGTCTCGGCCGAGCAAGAGCAGAGTCTGTACCGTCACGAGCGCACCTTTGGCGTAATGAATTGGCATAGAGGCGACGGGAGGTGGGTCTTCGGCCGGACTCTTTCTGAAGCCATCGTGCGTGTGCGTGTCAGAGGATTTCTAAGAACTTGCATGGGCGCCACGAGGAAGGGGGGGACCCAATTACAGCAAAGACCTTGCAGGGGAAAGGTAAGGGGCCCCGGGATTGGGTGGGCAACTTTGTTCTCTACTCTATCTCCCTCCGTATTCTTTCTCTTTTTTCTCCAGACCTCGTGACCCCCGGCTTCTCTCCGTTTTACTGGATACCGACGGTTGGTTGATCAGTGGCGAGACAAGCGAGAGACAGGAGGAGCAAAAAAAAAGTCAAACGTGCAACGTTAAAGGTAAACAGGCTGTCGGGTACCCGCCCGTTCGTTGCATTGTTGGTCTGGAGCACTGTAATTATTTTTGGGTTGAAGCCGCAAACGAAGAGGTGTGGTCGTGCTACAGTAACTAGTCTACAAGTGAAGTGATTCCATCTCGGGCTTTCTCCCGTCGCTTACCTGCTTCATCTCTCGTCCTGCAGCTCTCCGTTGCCTCTTCCTCACATGAAAGGACTTTGTAAACGGAAGCCCATCCATGTAGGGTATGCACACACGCAGATTGGGTACCTATGGATGTGTACGTACAGACAGTACTGTAATCCCAATCCAATCCATCCATGCCGGCACCCATTCGCGGCTGCTGCTCTGATCGACCAGCTTGGACCACAAAGTGGTGCCGTCGCTTGAGCCCTCGTTGGTCCTGACGTTTCGGCCCGGACTTGTGCATGACAGGGCACGATTTCGAGTTCCCGTGACGATGGTGGCTGGGCTTCTGTTCAGTTGTAGTAAAAATTGACAGTTAGCTTCGGAGCGAGCTGTTGACTTCTGGCACAGCTGTCAGCTCATCCGAAATGTCCCCTTCTCGATCTGGGAAAATAAGGCCCCTTCTCGGCCAGACTCTTCTCCCCGCGACGCACCGGATGGGCTCGAAATCCGGAGAGTCTGGGGTTAGAGCATGCCGCTGTGCCGTGATCTCGGTGGCCGACTCGGAGGCATTTTCCCCAGGGGGCCCAGCTCTCTGGGGATGGTCAAAGTTGGTGTAGAGGGAAGAGGAGATGCAAGAAAGAGGAGGAGGTCCGATTCTTTTCCCCCAAGCTACTGACCCATTCGCATGTTCCCCCCAGCTGGGGAGATCTCCAGAATGCCTCAAGACTAGTGCCAAGCGGTGGCCAGCTCGGTCAATTACAACCATGCCATGCCTGCAGCCCCGGGCCCCAGGCAAGGTAGCGCGTAGAGTACCACCGAAAATTCGCCCATTGGGGGCCCTGGCTCTGGACTCCAAGGCTCTTCCCCGCGCAGTGCAGCAGGTTGTAAGGTGGTGTGTGGGCGAGAAAGCCCCTGGATGTCGGGCTCTGGCGGGTGACTGGCTGGATGGCCGCCTGTGGGAAAAGGGACCCGGGGGAAAAAGGTGGGTTGCTTACATGGAAAAGTTGAGTTACAGACGTCGCATCCAATCCTTGGAAAGGATCGTCGAATCCAGCGGGAGGACGGGGTTGCGGGATGGGATGGGATGGAGGGGTGAAAGCTTTGGCGATTTTTCAAGCTTCATTCTACGACGTGCTTTCAAGATTGACTTGATGTGATTTACACCAGACTGGACTCGAGCAAAAAAAGTGAACACTTTACCGTCCCCCCGGTTCAGCTTCCCTTGGCGACCCGTCCTCTTCCGCCCGCCGTCTCCCGGGGCTCTAGAACTCGCCATGGAAGCCCGTCGCCAGGTCCCGTGGGTAATAACGGCCGGCAGGTACTCGGCGCTTCTCTGGGCCATCTGGGCCGGTACAAACGGTTGTGGGCCAACCGTCCCTCCACTCTCATCGGCCTTACCTCGTAGCTCCCCTTGCGGCCGGGGTCCGCATCCCCACGCGATTCCCCAGACGCTGGGCGCGTGGAACGGCACATTTTTCTTACAGTGAAGAAGACGGGCTGAGACCGAGGCCGAGACACCACATGAGAGGGTGAACGAGATGCGATCTCGTTGTCGAGGTGAGCACCCGGCCAATCACGGCGGCGGCCTCCGGTGAAGAACACTGCAGAACACTGTTGAGCACCGCTGAACACCGCCAAACACTGCCAAAGTAGAGATAGTTACCCAATCATGACCGCCGATCACCTCGAATTCTGCAGTTTGTTGCAGCTCGCTCCGTGCCTAATCCGTCTAAACGGTCTCTGTCTCTGAATCACTAACACGACTTTTTTTTCTGATCTCACACACCCGCGTATTGACGATGCGGCTTGCACACACACAACACACACCCCCCCCGGGGGCGTCTCCGTGTCCGGGCATCCCCGTGCCTCATGCTTTCCAACAAGCTCTCCCCGTAACACGCAAGCTCAAGCTTCTGCTGGGGGGCGTGCATACAGTAGTAAAAAAGAAAGGCCATGTTCTGATCCCATACACACCTCACCTTCTCCCCCATGCCCCATACGTAGCTTGTACTCCCCCATGGGACGCCCACTCCTCCGAGGCATCGCGCATCCGAGAAAGGCTCGTGGACACCGTCCGAGATGATGCACCACACGCACACGCGCGCGCCGGAGTTGGCAGCTTTCCACCTTCTGTCACCTTGTTGAGCTTGGCGTTAGTTGGCAGGAGTCACCGGGAGCTTTGGCCATTCATTCCGCCGAACGGGTACCGGAACGTACTTGCCTCAGCTGGCCGCCTGCTGGGCTGCATGCAGGTAGATTGGATACGCTGATGCATGTCGAGAGGCAGGTGCAAGGGCGGAATAGGTAACATGCTCCTTCCTTCCTTCATGCCTCCTCCTGCCTTCCTTTCTGCTCAAGATTAAAAGACGCCCTCCTCCCCTTCTCGTGGAACAGTCTCTCTCACTTTGGTTCATCATCACTGTCTCACACTCTCACCTTCTACTACAACCCCCCTCTTGAAGCATATCCCCTCCTGTCTCTCTTACACCTGGGGTCTCTTCTTTCTCTGATTCATTATCCAACTGGGTCTCTGATCTGCACACAACTTCAGAGTCTCTGATCCACCTACCACCGAGCCAAAACATATACTGTGCTCACCAACCCCATCGCTGAAGTCGCCTCTGCAACCAAGCAGCAACATCTTCACCATGGGTGTCGACGAAACCCACCACGACGAGGGCGCTCGCAACCAGTCGGTCGCCCTCCAGACGGCCGATAACATCGACCAGATCGAGGCTCCCGTCACCTGGAAGGCCTACCTCATGTGCGCCTTTGCCTCCTTCGGTGGCATCTTCTTCGGTTACGACTCTGGGTACATCAACGGTGTCAATGGTTCCAAGTACTTCATCCACGAGGTCGAGGGCCTTGGCCATGACAAGCTCCGCGAAAGCCACCAGTCTCTGATCGTCTCTATCCTCTCCTGCGGTACCTTCTTCGGTGCTATCATCGCCGGTGATATCGCTGACCGCATCGGCCGCAAGTGGACTGTCATTACTGGTTGCATCATCTACTGCCTCGGTGTTGTTATCCAGATGATTACTGGCCATGGTGATCCTCTTGCTTGCATCGTTGCTGGTCGTCTCGTTGCCGGTATCGGTGTCGGTTTCGAGTCTGCCATTGTTATCCTGTACATGTCTGAGATTGTAAGTTGCTACCATGATGCCTCTGCCTGACATCCCTTACTGACACTTCTTTCCCAGTGCCCCCGCAAGGTTCGTGGTGCTCTCGTCGCTGGTTACCAATTCTGCATCACCATCGGTCTGCTGCTCGCCGCCTGCATCGTCTACGGAACTGAGGACTTCTACAACCCCAACTCCTACCGCATCCCCATCGCCATCCAGTTCCCCTGGGCTGTCATCCTTGGTGGTGGTCTCCTGTTCCTCCCCGACTCTCCCCGATACTTTGTCAAGAGGGGCCGCATCGAAGACGCCATTGACGCCCTCTCCCGTGTCCGTGGTCAGCCCAAGGACTCCAAGTATGTCCAGACCGAGCTGGCTGAGATTATCGCCAACGAGGAGTACGAGCGCCAAATCATTCCCTCCACCTCTTGGATCGGCAGCTGGGCCAACTGCTTCAGGGGCAGCCTCTGGGATGGCAAGTCTAACCTTCGCCGAACCATCCTCGGTACCTCTCTTCAGATGATGCAGCAATGGTATGTGCCCACCTTTCATTTCCCTTGGAATCCTTGACTAACAACATTCCCAGGACTGGTGTCAACTTCATCTTCTACTACTCCACCCCCTTCCTCCAGTCCACTGGTGCCATCGACAACAGTTTCCTCATCTCGCTCATCTTCACCCTGGTCAACGTCTTCTCGACCCCCCTGTCCTTCTGGACCGTCGAGCGCTTCGGTCGCCGCAGCATCCTCATCATCGGTGCCTTCGGTATGCTTGTCTGCCAGTTCCTCGTTGCCATCATCGGTGTCACTATCGGTTTCAACCACACCCACCCCACTCCCACCGACGACGACCCTGACAAGGTCACTGCCAACAACATCAGCGCTGTCAACGCCCAGATCGCCTTCATTGCCATCTTCATCTTCTTCTTTGCCTCCACCTGGGGTCCCGGTGCCTGGATCGTCATTGGCGAGATCTTCCCTCTCCCCATCCGATCTCGTGGTGTTGGTCTCTCTACTGCTTCCAACTGGCTGTGGAACACCATCATCGCTGTCATCACCCCCTACATGGTCGGCGAGAACCGAGGCAACCTCAAGTCGTCCGTCTTCTTCATCTGGGGAGGTCTCTGCACATGCGCCTTTGTCTACTCTTACTTCCTGGTCCCTGAGACCAAGGGACTGTCTCTGGAGCAGGTCGACAAGATGATGGAGGAGACCACCCCCCGCAACTCTGCCAAGTGGAAGCCCCATACCACCTTTGCCGAGACCATGGGCGGTGGTGAGATCTTCGAGAGGAAGGCTGTTGCCAAGGCTGAGCACGACGACTCTGCCGCCTAATCGAATACCATCTGGTTACCATCGTTTGATCTTGCAAAATGCATACATGAATCATTTATACCTACAAAGCTGGAGCAGTAGTCTGAGGAAGGAAGCGGAAGGAAGCGAATGTATATGAGCGCGTAATGTGTATATATCAGAAACAGACTGAATATGATTCCATGGAATTGATGTGGTTAATTTCATTAAAATTGATGCCCCTTTTCTTGAAGTGTGAGACTGTGAACAAGCATGCATAAAGTGTTGACTAATAGGAGAAGAAGAATACAAGCGATTGATTCTATTACTTCACATCCTGTCCAAAGATTTTAGAATGCAATAACCCAATGTGGGGAGGTAGGTGGCACGACCACGTAGACGTCATTCCGTGGTCCGCCTCTGCGTGTGACATGTACGACGTCAGTGTTCCCGTAGGGCAAGTCGGCAGAGGCTCTGTGAGCTCAAGAGGACGGATGCCGAGGTTTGTGATAGGATGGTTAGCCCAAGCCACGGAATCGAAGACATGGTCAACACTTCGGCCACGAGTCAGGTGGCCTGGCAAGTATGCCATAGCAGTACTAGAGCGACAACACCTTGAAATTTACATTTTTAGAATCGTGTTATAAGTGAGAAAGAAAGTGGCGAGACCGATGACTCGGGCATAGATATGATTCTCGTACAATATCACCTGCGAGCCTCGAGCTGGACAAGCATGCTGAGGAACCCATCAAGTTGCTTGAGGTCTATTTAAAGTGGAATTGATGAGGTACGTCCTTCGGGGATATCACGGTCGTTGCAAGTAGTAAGCGTCGTCTGGGAGTGGTCTAATAAAAGCGGGTTGGGAGGGCTGATGGCCTGACAGTTCCATCTCAGCACTATCAAGCTTAACCCATTCTACCTTTGTGGTTTGTGGGATGATGCCTGGAGGGATTGCTCTATTTACTGGAACTGATCTTATCTGGATAGACAGGGGGTTAGGGCGATTGTCTCAACCATGCTTGTTGTAGTGTAGAAGCTTTTCAACTCTCACGTTGCTAGCTATTGACCCTATCGGCCTGCCGGGTGTCCCATCATATCTAAACTCTTTTTAATGGCTATCATTTAATCTATAGGACTAATGAGATATTCTCTTTCGAAGCTGTCAGTGGTTATGAGAACTGGGGCTCAACCTCCTTCTTAGAGTCTGCCTCCGGATACTTCGGGTTGAATCAGCTGACCTTGGAGTGTAGTCGGAATGGTCAGGATACCCGCCAGGTCTGCTATGCAGCGTATCTGTAGATATGCGTCTCATGTCTGCGTCGACCAGGGAGGGTTTCTCCCCTTCAAAGGCTTCATGATACTGTCTAGGGCGCCGGCAAAGTGAGTCTAATGCAGGTCCCCTCTCCCAGCCTCGGCCATCAGGCCAGATGTTTCTCAAAAGTCCCCGAGTCGGACTTGACCAATCTAAAGTCCGGTTTTGGTATAAAGTCAAACTTGGAACTTGAGCGGTGTGGTGGACAGTAGTTGTTAACTCCGCACCGTTAACGCCGCGCCTGCGCCATCACAACCACGGTAGACTTGCCAAGCGACATGTATGAATCGTTATATATAGTTGACCTTCTCTTATTTCCCTTTCTTTCTGACCCAGGATGTTCTACATATATTAAACCCCCGATTCATCAAATCTAAACAGCCAATATGTCCACCATCCAACTCCCGAGCCGGCTCAAGCAGTCCTTGGAAGACACACGTGTAGAGTATCGTCAACTTGGACGATCTGGAATTCGCGTGTCTGTGCCTATTCTTGGTTGTATGGGATTCGGTGACACTCGAGCTCTCCCGTGGGCGCTTGGAGAAGATGAAGTATGCCTTTGCCGCCCTCAAACACGTTCTCGAAGCTAATCAAGGTTCGTTCCATAGGCGCTGCCATTGCTCAAGGCAGCCTATGACATGGGCCTGAATACTTGGGATACTGCCAATGCGTACTCCAATGGCGTTTCCGAGGAGATTATTGGCAAGGCTCTCAAACAGTATGATATTCCCCGAGAGAAGGTAGTTATTCTCACAAAATGCTACTTCACTGTTGGAGAAACCCCAGGTATGTTGGTTGGCTTCTCAACGACCTCTGCACTCAGTACTGACCGCGACAGAGGAGCAAGCATACGTTTTCCACTCCGAGTTCAGCAAATCCAAGGATTATCAGAACCTATCCGGTCTCTCTCGAACTGCCATCTTCAATCAGGTTGAGGCTTCTCTGAAGCGGCTTCAAACTGATTACATTGATCTATTGCAGATTCATCGATTTGATAGTTCGGTGCCCATGGAAGAGACTATGAAAGCTCTTCATGACCTAGTGCAATCAGGCAAGGTCCGCTACATCGGTGCGAGTAGCATGTGGGCAACTCAGTTTGCCCAACTTCAATTCTGCGCCGAAAGAAATAACTGGACCAAGTTCGTGAGCATGCAGAACCAGTACAACCTGCTCTACCGCGAAGAGGAGAGAGAAATGATTCGGTTCTGCAATGACACGGGTGTAGGGCTTATACCTTGGGCGCCGTTGTGCCGTGGACACCTGGCCAGACCTCCTTCTTCAAGCTTGACGACGAGAGAGTCGACTGAGTCTCAAATAATAACAGGAGGACCTGGTACGAGCGAGGTCGATCAGAAAATCATTGGTCGAGTGGCGGAGCTCGCTGAGAAACATGGATGGCCGATGGCTCACGTTGCCCTGGCTTGGATTAATTCGAGGGTTACGAGTCCTATTGTTGGGTGCACCAAGATGGAAAGAATCGAAGAGGCCGTTTCAAGCAATGGCAAGGTTCTGACGAAGGATGAAGAGGGTTACCTCGAGGAGCTGTATCAGCCAAGACCTGTTTGGGGCCACTTTTGATTTGAACGTCGATTAGTCAATAACATGGCGTGTCGAGTGGTAGAACAAGTTTGTCGCTCCAGGTCATGGTCAAGAGTTGCCCCTCGTCATATGTCAGATGAGCGTTGTATTTTGGTGAGGGAGGCGAGGAATACCGGACTTGTATCCTAGATCAATTCCATGTTTTGTCATGAAACGATATTCTGGTCCGAGTTTGACAACATCGCTCCAAGTGTTTTAATGACGTCATGTATTGAAAACTATGTCTTTTACTGTTGTGGTTGATGGCCTCCTTTGGAGTTGTCGTTGATGATGACAATCACAATACCCCCCCAGCAATGCCTAACATTCAACACGACTGCGCCTCTGCGAGTAGTGTTGTGGTTCAAGACAAAACTTGATGAAAGTATCAACTTTCGATCTGCTGGCTGATAAATCCGGGAGATGCGGGGAAACGCAAATCTACCAAGGTAAACAACCGGCTATGTGAAACATCACATGAATTGTATGCATTGCCGAGATCCGGTCGGCAGTAGAGTTAAAGTTTAAATCATTAGGTAGTTGATTTAAGTACGTGGATGCATAAAAAACATGGCATCGTAAGAATCTCTACACTGCCTTGTAACTACCATCATGTTTAGCAAACCGGCTTTCCTTATCCTTGTCCTCTCTATCCTTTGCCTCCCATATACTCGTTCCTTGGCCCGGTTCGTCAAAGTCCTGGGATTCTTCCGAGAGAAAAACAGCACCATCGTACAAGATCCCAGTCATCTCATCCTCATTAACGACACCATTCAATGCGAGGATATTCACTTTGAAGAAGAAAGTGGAAAACTCTTTTTGGCCTGCGAGGACAGCTACGAAGGCCGATTCGGATGGTTCCCTCCCTTGGCCAATTTTCATGACCCGTCCTTGGCTGCCAAGAGCACTGGGTCCATACACGTCGTCGATCCCGAGGTATGTTGTATGGCCGAGTACATGCTGAATCCTCTAACGCTGTTGCAGTCGAAGCAGTCTCAGCGGTTAAAGTTTGTAAACTTCAGAGGACCCTTCAACACCCATGGCATTGATGTCATCCCGGATCATGACTCGGCAGAGCCCGCCGTTTATATATTCGCTGTCAACCACCCTCCAAACTTGGCAAAATGTCCCGATGCCGCGAACTTGAAAGAATGCAACGCAAATGCGGCTTCGCGAATCGAGATATTCCACCATGTCATCGGGTCTGATGTAGCCACGCACCTACGGTCCGTTGAGCACTCACTAATTTCGACGCCCAACGACATTCTAGCTCGAAATCCTCACTCTTTCTATGTGACAAACGACCACTACTACAAAGAAGGTGCTCTGCGATTCTTGGAAGTCGTGTACTGGGGCGCGAGATGGTCGACTACCGTGTTGGTCGAGTTGGACTCTCTCACTTCTACCGACCCCGCAGCAGATGTCAAGGCGCGAGTCGCGGTGAGTGGTATCCATAACCAAAATGGGCTTGGTAGGGGTAGATCTGGAGAAATCCTCATCGGATGTGCTGGGAGAGGTGTTATGGAGGTGGGAAAGGCATCATCCGAGAACCTTGCCATTCAAGTTGTCTCCTCGATCAAGGTCGACTCGACAATCGACAATCCCAGCTACTTCCTCGACCCATATGCCAATTCGACCTTTGATGCCAGCGGCTACATACTCGCAGGGTTATCACGGGCTGCTGACCTTCCCAAGACGACGACGGATCCAAACGGGGCTGATGGGTCCATGGTATGGTATATCCCATCACGACAAGGGGCTGCGGAATCGAGCGTAATGAGCGCTAAGTTGTTGTTTGAAGACGACGGGGAGAGAATTCGATTTGCGACGGCTGCTGTCATGGTTGCTATTGACCCGAAGCTGGAACACGGTCAGCGGTGGGCGTGGCTCTTCGTGACGGGAGCGTTTGCGAAGAGCGTGTTGGCTGTCAAGATCAACTTGGAGAACGTGGTATAAGGGACTATATGGATGCTCTGAGAGAGGCATGTTTTGGGTCTTGTCTATTCGTTCTTTGCAAGCCATAGCCGAGTAGGATGATACGAGATGGGACGAGACTACCGCCAGCTTAACCTAATGCTGTCCTTTTGGAATCCCTTTGCAATAACTTCTATACCATCGCTTGTGATCACCCACTCGAGCCTATGATCCCTATGCTCCCTATTCCGCTGCCTGCTCAAAACAACCTCGTTGACCCATGGTGCCTTGGTGGCCTCGGCGCCCAAGTAATCCTCCTCCAACGTGACTTGTCTGTGTCGGCGTCGAGGTTAATACAAAGTGAAGGACTGGCTTTGATTAACCCAGTAGGTGCGCATATCTGCCCCCATGTCAACATCATAGCGGTCGCGAGCATGCCGTATCTCTTTGCTTGCGATCTAGACCAACTATGATGAGTCTCTTCCTATACTCACCAAATTAAGATAAGGGATTAACCTATGCTTGTATTATTTTTACGAAGTCTTAGATAGTGCTCTAACAGTGGGGATAAGTACGCTCTGGCAGTCCCGCGATCCAACCTCGGAAGAAGCTCTGGAGACTACTGGCAGGGATCGGGAATGGTTTGATCTGAGTGGCCCCAATGCCGGATGGTTCCCCAGATTGGACTCGAATCATCCGGAGAACAACACCATTCCCCAAACCCCGCAACCGGGGGTGGCGCTGATCCGCAAGGTCGCGGGATCATTTCGAGGGGAGGTCGGCAGGAGGAAACTACCGCTCCAATCCTGGAGCAAGAACCCCGGCTTGAGGAACGTCGGAATTGAGTCATTTATCGATGGTACTTGACGGCGAGTAACTGGTGATTTACTGAGGAGTCAATGGATGGATATGGTGACGTACCCAAGCAGAAGGGTGCTTGCTCGTCTATAAATACACCTATTGAAGTCCACAAGAAGGCTTCTTGTACTGGCTCGGACCATCACCACAAGCCAAGCCATCTTGATTCTACCAAGTTCAGCCAAAACATCTATCCATCATGAAACCCACTCATCTTCTTTCATTGCTAGCCAACCTCCTTCTTCTTGCTCAAGTCGAAGCTGCGGCGGACTTCACCAACAACATCGTCTTCACGCCCCGTGATGACTACACGAGTTGGAAAACCATCTACGGCCGTTCCGTGCAGTTGCAGGATGGCTCACTCCTCGTCACCTGGGAGGATTATGCTCCTGAACCCCCATTGGCTCACTTTCCTATCTGGAAGTCTGTCGACGGCGGAGTGACTTGGTCTGATTTTGTCAACGTTACGGACCAGGTCAATGGCTGGGGTTTGCGGTATCAGCCTCACTTCTTCGTCCTGCCTGAAGACTTGGGAGAATACAAAGCGGGAACGCTCATCCTGTCTGGCATGTCTCTCCCCGCAGACCTCAGCGAGGCCTGGCTTGACATGTACACCAGCACCGATGGAGGTGAAAACTGGGAGTTTACCAGTCACGTCGTCTACGCTCCAGGTCCCGAAACCACTAAAAACGGAGATAAGGCAGTTTGGGAGCCATTTCTCCTCATGCATGATGGTGAACTCATCTGCTACTACTCCGACCAGCGTGATCCGTCTCACGCTCAGAAGCTTTCTCATATCGTGACCAAGGATTTGAAGAATTGGTCCGATCCCGTTGACGATGTCGCTCACTCGACGTACAAACATCGCCCCGGCATGGCTATTGTTGCACACATTGAGTCTACCGACAATTATATCATGACCTACGAACTCTGTGATGGCCCTGATGGTGGCTGCCCTTCGTACTACAAGGTCTCCTCGTCGCCATACGACTTTGGCAGTGCTGAGGAACACAAGATTCTGTCCAACGACACCAACGCCAACCCTGGTTCATCCCCGTTTGTCATCTGGACGCCTCATCCTGAGGGAGATGATGGCTCAGGCTTGATTATCATGAATGGATCGGGCCGAGAGGAGCTTTTTCATTAATGAGGATGCGGGGGAGCCGGACGGCTGGAAGATGGTGGATGTGAACCAGTGGACATCGCATTCCCGTTGCTTGGAGATTATTGAAGTAGACGGAGAGAAGAAGCTGATGATTACTGGTGCTGGACACATGTCTAGGGATACTGATAACCTTGTCGCTGTGGGCGTGGTTGGGATTCCCACTTAGGCAGCCTACCCAAGGAAGATGAGATCAAAGATATCTACATTCCTTAGTATCTCAAGGCGAAGCGGTCATTATGTACGCTTTAGTACAAGAGCCATATCAAGCAAAGAAACCCAACTAGTCATCATGCAACCATCGCCAAGCTCCAAGTCTCAACCTCTCGGCTTCCCACCCTGCCACCTCAAGCCCCCTGATTTGACACGCTGTCAGATCAGAGATCTCAGCGTCTGTAGACCTGTCAGTAAAATGTAGTATCTAGGGGACTTATGACAAACCTGTAGCCTTCCTTGACGTTCATCTGCCTGCTCACCATCGTGAGGAGCAAGCAACAAGCCTGCTAGATCCTTCTTCGAGTCTTGTACTTTTATAACATGCTATTAATTTATTAAAATTTGGGCCTTCGTTTCACCAGGGCTTCTCACCTGTTCGAACGAGTCTCGCACGTAGAATCTCACTGTGGTCACCTCTCGTTTTTGACCAATTCGGTGGATTCGAGCAAGGGCTTGCTCTTCGAGAGTTGGGTTCCTGAATATTTAGCACTACTCCAACGGAGCTTTCGGTTTCGACTTACCAGTGAGGCTCCATGAGGTAAGCTCTGGTTGCTACCGTCAAAGTGAGACTGGGAGTTGTCAGTCACGAACTCGGGCAAAAGTCATAGATACTTACCCAGCTGCACCACAGGACAATGTCAAGAGCATGACGCGAACAGACGGGTTGGTTCTGAATCTCTCTACAATCTCCTGTCGCTCACTTTGCGGCACTTTGCCGTCAAAGCGAACACATGAAATGAGTGCCTTTTCCAAACCGGCTTCAACCATGTCCAGTGTCAGTCTCCAAGTTGAGAATACAATGCTAGACCACATCAGTGATAGTTCAACTTGGATGGATATGGGGAAGCACCATTTTTCATTCAATGGTAGAGCCTTGATGTCAGTCATGAGAGCTTTTACCTTGGATGAGAGGCTGATGGACTTGGCTCTTGTCTGTTGCTGCACCTCATATAGGCTCGACTCCAAAGCACTGTTATTCGTGGAAACAGCAGCCATGGAGCAAGAAGGGTTATGCCCGCACTCTACGACACGCCTGGCCTGGAAAATCTTCTGCGTGCAATCTGCGCAGACAAACCTCGAACAGCTGGCGAACTGGGCACTTTGTTGCGGAATGGTTGGGTCTTCGAAAAGAGTCTCCGTAATCTCGAGTGTTGATCGACATTGTATGCAGACCAGCGGCCCCATCTCTCGCTGGAAATTGAAAGTCCGTTGTGCAGCGTTGGCCCAGCTGTCGCCTTCGAGGGAAGCCTGAGGGGCCTTGTCATGCCTTGTATGGTAGTGAAGACCCAAGTTGCAGACTAATCTCAGTGACTCGATCTGCTGCAAGACGTTTGCGTACATGCCAGTCCGAGAGTGGTCTAAATCCCTCTTTAGAGCCTCATCGATGCTCATAATAGCCTTCTGCCGTAGCTGGTCGTACAAAGCTCTCTCTTCGGTGCTGAAGTTGACAGGACATTGCATATCCCGCCGGGCAGGGAGGTTGATGGTTGCTTTGGGCCGTCTGAGTAGCATGCATGCCGAAAGACGCTTTAGCCTTTTGATGGCTTCTTCATACTCTCCGGACTTCCAGAGGCGGGATATATCGACGTCGAAGCATCTTCGGTCGGTGTATGGATGGGCACGGATGAACTTAAAGAGAGTCGCCAAGTCGCCGAGGCGATTCTGGATGGGTGTACCCGTAACAGCCCATCGTGATTTGGATTCGAGCGCGCAAACTGCCTGAGACATCTTTGAGTTGCCGTTTCGGATGAGATGTGCTTCGTTTGTTAGTATCGTTGTTGTCATGCTTGTGCCTATGGACCTACCTTCATCGAGAATGATCCTTGCCCATCGCACTGAAAAGAGAGTCGAGTTTTGCACAACATTCCCACTGTTCCACTCGGCAGAGACGGTGTGATACGTTGTCAAGACAATGTTTAAATTGTCAAGGTGATCCGTGGAACCGAGACGGCCTTCTCGGTGATGACGATGCCATGCCATACCGCCGTCAACGACATGTCTAATCAACAGTAAGCATAAATATGTGAGAAAAGACACAGATAATCACTCGGTTAGTTGCTCTTCCCATGTTCCAATCACTGCGAAGTATCAGGGTTTCATCTCGTCATGCGTTTTGGGTGTGGACTCGACTTACGTGGAGGTGGTACGACGATAAGTGTGGCCGAAACATTCAACTGGTCGTCTTCGCTTATGTCCATCTCAGTATCGTTCCTCTCCAAATCGGTTGCCGCCAAGGCAATCATTGTTAGAGTCTTGCCCAGCCCCATCGGGTCTGCGACGATACCGCCGTAACACTGAGGGGGCTCTTCAGATTGATAGGCATTGGAGATTCGGTTCAGGAAGCTGCGGTTGTGTCAGTCCAACCAAGTATTGAGACCTCAAAAAGAAGAACAACAGGACATACATTCGGCCTTGGTCAGTATCTACCATCTGCCAAACATCTGGCCGCTGATCATAGAAAGCCCACCCTTGCTCCCGACGCAGCATGAATGTGAGAGCCTGCTTTTGATGCCTATTGCGGTTGATTAGTCTTGATAGTACATATTTATATCAAGTCGCATCAGGTTACCTTCTGAGACTTCCCTTGAGAACTGTCGGTTGTGTCGTTTCTTCCAGATCGTCATGACTGCCCAACATATCTAGCAAGTCTTCCTGCTGGGGCAAACTCTCGAGATGAAGGACCTTGGATCCATTTGAAACGACCTCCGAGACAAGAGGGAAAGGCGACAGATCGTATGAGGAAAAACGATGGGGGTTGTGATATCTGACGTCGATATGGCACTCTTTAGGATCTTGAAGATAAACCTCATAATCTTCGAACCACGTCCCAATTTCGCCAAAAAGCTCCAAAGGGCCGTAGACGGTGATCTCCAGGGTGCATTGAAGAAGAGCAGATCGCGTCTTTTGATGCGAGGAGCCTTGTGAGTCCTGGATGGTGCATGAAACATTGAGGTTCAGGGTCTCCTCGTCGAGAAGGCCTTGAATCATTTGGCCATGCTCTGAAAAAATGTGGCCAGAGATCTCTGGGTGGCAATCTGATTTAAACTCTGTCGAGCTCTTTATCTGCACCGAAAACGGCGAGGATGGAAGGTTGAGCGATCGTTTTGGATCGCATCTAGCAGATATGCAGGGAACCTTGATCGCGTTAATACTGATGGATAGGTGACCTTATTGGTATAACTTGCCATTCCAAAGCATACCGTTTCTACGCATTCCTCCTTAGTGGTTTCTTGAGCTGGTGTAGATGTAGTGGGCATGACATTGTTTGGGACTGGGGTGGTATTCGTATGTGGGAATTGGGCCTCCACGTAGACTACGCCTTGCCATGACTGAGGGCCGAAAGGGACTTGGGTGAGAGCCATGGGGTATGGTTGGCATAGAGGTGCAGGCAATCTTTGGGTATAGTTTTGGACTGGCGCTTGAGGCGTTGGAAGTCCCACAGTGGTTGATGACCGCATGTTAAATGAAGAGGAGGCGAGAGCTGCTGGTGGCTGCTTTGGGTCGGCGACCACTACTTGGTAGCTGTTCCCTTGGATTAGACTTCTTGTTGCGTCCTGAGATGGAAGGCTGTGGCAAGGGTTCCATGAGTTTGAGTTGGATAACATTACCGAGTTCACACCCTCTGTGGGTCTGAAACCCGGTTGCGGTGTTGTCAAACCCCATTGGGGGACCGCGGCAGAGTGGAACTGTTGGGTTGCGATGGGTGCTGTATAGAATCCATAGCCTGCCTGGTAGTTGGTAGCCAAGGCTAGGTTGACAGCCTCTTGGGCGCGTGGTTGGGTTTCCTCGTCCACTCGGCGCCTCTTAAGTGCATTGTTGGTGCCTGGAGACGCGTCCATTGCGTTAGACGATACTCGAGTCCAGGTTGCGTTTTTGAATCAGCTGGGTACCGTTGAATGGCTCTCGGGAGCTTGAGTGGGTGGTGTGAGAGGGTCAAGTCAGATCAGGCTCTGAGCCTGGCGAGGCAGAGTATTTATCACTGTCGATAAGCCTCATCAAGCAGAATGGACAGGGTTCGTAATGCGGTTATCAGGTTTACAGGGAATGGTCTGTATGGCCTCCTTGGCGTTGGTCCAAAGCGCGTAGCTGGCGAATGCGCTGGCCCCTTAACTGCACTTTCGCCCAGAATTGTGATTTTGGCGGTGGCTGTGTGTGTGTGTGTGTTGTCACAAATTGATACATGCATATCAGGCTCCGGAATTTGCCATAACTACCGGGTGCCCTCCGCCGGGCTTCGCCATCTGTTCCTCAACAACTTTCGTCGGACCTACAGTCACCCAAGATGCCTCTGAAGCCCGCCATATCAGCTCTTGCGAGGCAAACCCTCAAGACTGCATACGATGAACTTGACCGTACCATCACCCCAGGAGACAAACAGGATTTTGGGACCACGACCCTTCAGCATGTCAGACAGGCGGTCCGCGACATTGAAAATCAGCTTGGTGCTAGGCAATCTCTTCGCAACATGGGCCGTCTCATGCCTCTTTTCCAAGGACTCGAACACTACTCCAAAGTTGTCGAAATTCTCTGCAACGGCACTCCCTATTTGTCTTGGGTATGGGCACCGATCAGCCTGATTCTGCGGATAGCTTGCGAGTACGTCGAGGCTTTTGAACACATTATCAAAGGGTACGCAAGTATCGCCGAGTCACTCAAGCGGTTCGAGATTTTGAGCAATGCCTTTATTCGTGAGCCAGAGTTCCATGAGACGCTCGCCATCTTCTACGCCGACATTCTGAAATTCCACAAACATGCCTACAAGTTTGTTCGAAGAAGTGGTAAGTAGCATCAATAAGAGACTGAAAATACTTCTATCTAATGTTTATAGGTTGGAAGTTAATTTTTCTCACATCCTGGGGGCGTTTCGAGAGAACGTTCAAGCACATTTTGGAAGAATTGAAAGAACACGGCTCCTTGATCGACAAAGAGGCCAACGCCCGCAACATCGCCGAAGCAAAGAAGATGCGAGAAGACATCCAATCCTGGAGAGAAGAGATTCAAGCTCGGAAAGAAGAGATTCAGGCCCGGAGGGAAGAAAGCCAGAGCCAACTCAGCCGCGAGGAGACCGAGCAGAGCGCGAAGCAGTTCAAAGCCATCGCATCTTGGCTAAAGATCAACGAATCCGACCAGCTGGCCATCTTTGATTCGATTTCTTCCGAGGTCGCAGAATACCAAGGAACCTGTGGATGGATTTTGGAGAATCCAAAGGTCAGATCTTGGATCAAACGCAAGCCGGACACACCAGCGCTTTGGTTGCAGGGATCGGCCGGAACTGGCAAAAGCCTCCTCTGCACACAGCTGGTAAATTTCATGAAGGGGTCCGACATGTTTGTCGTTCACCATTTTTGCACTTACTTATACGCCTCTTCAACCGCCTACGAGCAGATCCTGAAATCATTGATTCTGCAGCTTGTTCAAAAGGATGACGATCTGGTTGCCCACGTCTACGAGGCACATGTCTTGGAGAAGAAGTCGCCTGAGGCAACAGCCCTCGAGCAGCTCTTTCAAACGCTCCTTGCCAACATGTCCAACGAGCCAAGCCAGGAAGAGTATGCATGGATAATCATTGATGGACTGGATGAGTGTGAACCAGACAAGCAAACCCGCCTGGTACGTCTGATCAACCAGGTCACATCCAAGCCTTCTTTACCTGGTAGCACTGTATACAAGGTTTTGATATCAAGTCGTTCTCCTTCAAATGCTCTGCAAAGCTTCCGGAGAAAGCAAACAGTCTCACTCACCGAAGAAAAGCATTCCTTGCATGGGGCAATAGGGCAATACGTCGGGCAAAGGCTGCGATCGCTGGATCCAAAGCTCCGCCAGATTCACATACGGGATGCTGAAATAAAAGAAATCCGGAATGCGATAGTAACTAAAGCCGATGGTGAGTTATCTGGTCTAACGGGCCCTGTTGAGTATCCGTTGACCTCATCTAGGGATGTTTCTCTACGCTCGGCTTGTCATGGACTACCTCGCGAGCAACATTTTTTACAGTGGTGATGAAATCAAGCAGTCGGTAAACCAACTGCCGAAGAAGCTCGCAGACTTGTACGTTTGGTGCTGGCATTTGCCTCTGGACTCCATGCTGATACCCTCACCAGCTACGACAAGATCTTGACTCAGATTCTGGTTCAGTTGGATCCTCGCTCCGTGGATCGCATCAGATGCATTCTCAGTTGGGTTGCGTTTGCGAAACGGCCGCTTCGGAAGCTCGAATTCCTTTCTGCCATTACCTTTAGTCCCGGGGACCCTGAGGTCGAACATCTTGCGCCTCAGTACATCCTAGACATTTGCGGGACCATCATTGAGGAGAGACAGGATTCAACCCTGGCATTTATTCACATTTCGGTGAAAGAGTAAGAGCCACACCAGCAGAAACTTTAGACCACTCGCTCACTGAAGTAGGTTCCTTCAAAACTCTTCGAGCAACATTGCCATCCACAAGCAGCAAGCACTTCACGAACACGGCGTAGCTACGGTCGCCTGTCTCTTATCTGGCTTGCGGACGTTTAGAAACGAGTTCCCTGAACAGAAGAGGCAACTTCGTGTTGGCAAGGGGCTTCACGGGCTCCATGTCTATGCCACCGAGTATTGGACCGAATACCTGCTATCCCATGCCGCGGAAACTGATAACTCCGCCATAGCGTCGCCTTCGCTCCTCGTTTCCCTTGCTTGTCAGCTGGCAGATGAGATCGAGGGTTCAAGCCCTGCAGAGCCTGACACAGAGATACACCAGATCAACGAGTATCTTGCCTCTTTGCGGCAGTACCCGACGCTTCAAAAGCATGTCGGGAGGGCTTTAAAATCTAGATCTCTAAAAAACCTAGAAGAGAGGATACTGGAAGGGTTTGGTAAGTACTGTGGCAGAATGAGGTGCTCTGAGTCGGACTGAACTAACGTCTCAAGGGATCTCAAGCGCCTCAAAACCTCGTGTAATGTCAGACAGCATCTCTACCTTGCTTGCATCGTATGAGGACGTTGTTGTGTGCTTGATTGGCCACGATCACTTCCCAGGTCTCTCTGGGAACGAGTTGGAGCTGTTCAGAGCACATTTTGGAACCACCGTGTTCACATGCCGACTGAGATCTTGCCCAAGAGCCACCATGGGCTTTGGGACAGAGAAAGCCCGCTCAGAACATGAAATATCGCACGTTCGATGCTTCCCGTGCAAGTTTCCGGGCTGTCAGCATCCCCCTTTGGCGTCAGCCAAGGCCCTCAAGAACCACACGAGCAAGTACCACACTCCGATCCCAGCGAGAAAGGCGATTCGGAAGACTGAATTTGAACGTCGTCAGCATGGACAACAGCAATCAACAGATGCTATATCCACTTTCAACTCTGACTGCGTCAGCGCGCATGAAGAGCAGCCAAGCGCACACTCTCCCCCAATTGGAATATCCCAAGACCTGACAGATATCGACCCAGACGATCAAGATTCCCAGTACCAGAAACATCCAGAGTACCCACCTGCCGTAACCGGTATCTTTCGACCAATGCATTCCCTCAGTGCCGAAGAAATGATTGGTCGGGGCAGTATATTTGTAGCATACAAGTTTGGAGCCTCCTTGCCTGATGCTCACAAATTGGTGGCTGCTGCGGCTTTTGGCGACCTTTATCAGCTTCCCGACCTCCTTCAACGCCTCTTTTATCCTATTCTGGGTATATATCCGTTGTCAATGGAGTTTGCAGCGCCTGAGTTCTCAAATCCAGTTCTCGCGGCAATAGGTTCTTCTGGTCTAAATGTCATATATCTACTTGTCAGACAGGCGCATTTTGACTTTACGGAGAGCGTCCGCGGTAAATCATACGCCGAAATCGCCTGTCAGCGAAGAGGGGAAAATTGGCCAGAAGAGGCTCGTGTTTTGTGGGCTGCTGCTATGAACTCCTATTCAATCACAGAGTCTGTAGAGAGCTCTCGCCACTTGACAGCACGACCCTTGCAGGAGCAAATAGAGCTTGCTGAAAGGATGCAGAAACATCCATGCAATGCTGAAGACTGGTACGAGCTCGTGCAAGAGAATGGCTTTTTATCATATCGTTGCAATGGGGCAACGTGTTCGGATTTGCCTTGGTTCCCACATGCGCAATCTTTCAACGCCCACATGTGGCACAGGCATAGGGTACAGTCTTGGGGTTAGAGTTGTAGGGTATAGAGAAAAAGAACAATGCGTTACAACTTGCACATGTCTTGACTTTTGTCCGGCCTAAGCTACTTCACAGCGTGCCTCGGTCCCCGTGACTAGGAATGAGCACAAGAACAGCCAAAATGGATCAAAAGAACAGAAAAGATGAGATTATTGATCGTTGGGGTCGATGCCTGCTCCGCCTCGGATCCTAACGTAAGGCACATGAGTTTTAGGGAAATATGCCGTGACAGGAGCCACTTTGCACTTGAAATATGTCCTCCACGAGAACGACTTCTGAAGCCCACTCTTCTTGTACACCTTGGTCTCCTTCTTGGAACAAGGCATGTCCATAGAAATTGTCGTCCACCGGTTATACGTTGCCACCTTGGTTTCCATGGCAAACGACCCGTTGACCACCGAGAAGCCCCTCAGCTCAGCGTCCATTATCACCATGCCGTTGCTGTACGCTAGGAGATGGCTTGAGAGGTACTTTCTAACTAGGTCGTCGACTGCGTTTAGTTCGTCGATCAGGGCGGCGTCTGATTCGGGTGAGTCGGATGTGAGCTCCGTGTCCGGCCAGATTATGTTAGACCAGCTGAGGGACCATGTATTCTCTTGGGCTTCGCCGGATTGCTGCTTGTATTGCCTGATGATGTCTTGGAGTGGTGAAAGGTCGGTTTTGATCTGCTTGGCTAGCTCGGGTACTCGCTGCACGATGGGCATGAACAGGAAGATGTCGCTAATCTTTTTGAACTTGCCCTGTTTAATCATGGAGACAAGACTTGCCGCGTCCGGGTACTTTTTGATGTCTTTTCTGAGTTGGATCGTGTCAGCCAGCCTCTTGCCAAGCTGGTTAGAGGGAACGTCAAGTGGGCCTCGGACCGGCCAGAGTCTGTTGGCAGCTTCAATAACCTCATCAACTGCAAGCAGTTAGTCAGTACTTGTACATTCACCATGACGCTACTGTAGACTCACCCCGGTCGAGGAATTTTGGGACACCCTGTCCATCACACCTCTGCAGTTCCTCGCAAATCTTTTGCCTGCTTGTATCAAACTCAGCTCGCATAATATCGTAGTTGGATGCCAGAGAGTTAGCCGCTTCGGTAATATCGTTGACTCTTTCTTGGATCCGAGTCAAGGCACCATCCCACTGAACGAGTACCGACTTGATCGGGGGCTCCATTAGGTTAAACGAGGGGGTTAGATAATTGTTGACAGCCGTACTGATGGCATTTGCGTTACAGTTTCCGGCTTGACATGTGGCGACTACACGAGCGAGGGATTGGAATACCGAAAGATCGATCTATGAAGTTGATCTAAGCATCAATTCCAAGGTATGTACTCGGGGTGAATGAGAGACTTACATCCTTGGCTTGGGCAATAACCCACGGAGCGATGGACTTGAGTACACTCGCAATATCGACTTTGTTATTGAGAATTGGGAGACTGACTTTCCCGAAGCACTTGGACAGATTAGAGGGGAATTCGGGAGAGACTGAGGGATACGATACTTTTTCAATGCTAAGAGTGTCGTCCGCGACCTTTGCAGTAGCTGTAGTCATCTCACCTCGAATCGACATCGCAGTGAATGAACCAGTCGTAGCAAAGTTTTGCAAGCGAGTGAAGCAGCCGCAGATGGCCTCGGCTGACTTGATGAACTTGTCTCCCAGGCCCTTGCCGAGCGCCCTACGAATCTCGTCGCAGAGATCGACCTCCTTGGTGAGAATGGTCAAACTGGAAGGGACTTGTACCGATTTCTTCTCCCATCCTAAGTGAGTGTCAGCAAACCTCCTCTTCGTTATCTTGAGGGGCAGTCTTACCAGGGATGCAAGTCCATCCCCTACAAACCCTGAGGGGTTTCTTCAAGGTCGGGCAATTCCACGCCGCCCATTGGCGGCTTTTGCACTTGTTCCACTACCTGAGATTAGCACGACGTTGTCTACATGTGGGTATTGAGTTTGGCCTACCGTGGGGACCTTGATTGTCTTCATGTTGACCTTGACACCACTCGGCACGATGACTTTGATCTTGCATGTTGACACTTCTTTGACGCCGGCGCAGATGACGGGGAGGGTGTTGAGCGCAGCATTCTGGGCGGTTACCACTTGTGCCAGCAGCACAAATGGCAAGAGAAATGGTAGTGAGAGTCGCATCTTGATGAATGAGTTGAGAAGCTTTGACGGGTCGACGGCGCACAGGTCGGCGACTACTTTAATGGCTCCACGAGACTCGATGAGAACAAGGGGCTGTTGACCAGTTCAGCTGAATCCCTAGGGCTGAGATGGCGCTTTTAGAACGGGACCGCGCCAACCGAAGGGTTAACAGTAAGATGCAGCCCTACGAAAGACATCAACCCGCAAGGAGACAATTCAAGCGAATCACTAGAAGCTAGAATCGATAGCGTCCCTGGTGATGGCAGCGCCAAGGAATCTAGATTCAGTCCAGGTGCGGCTGTTCGAGGGGGTCATCAGCCACAGCTCTCCATAGCCCCCGAGACAAAACGCCATAAAAGCCGGAAATGGCTTTGGTCTAGGCTTACTGGCTGCGTTCGAAAGCAAAGGGGGTTCGGGTTTCATCGTCTGGCTGAAGGCGTCTACCGGCATGATGTTGGGCTGTAAGCATGGCGTTGTGCCTTGCAGGAAACTGATCATGCCGGCATGGAATTGTGCATGCTGGTGCCACCATTCCTAGCCTCTGAAGATATGGTTAAAAACAAACTATTACGCGAGAGAAACCGCCCTAGACGCCGCTATACCAGCCCGTCAGCTGGTCACAGGGCAGACTACGATCAAGATGAGGGACGGTCAAGTGCGGAATGTTCAACTATAATGATTGTGAAACCATCCATGCGTTTAATACCATGCGCTAACTGTCTAACCAATGATGCAAATCTATATGTAGGCACTTAAATCAATCTATGCCATCTCACCACTGGAAGCTCTCTTCGAAATACTCTATCCGTGAGACTCCATTGTGTAGCAGCTCCACGACAGTCCTTCTAGCCGTATCTGCCATCTGTGCAGGGCCACAAGCAACGACTGCAACGCTCTCGCTGCCTGCTTTCTCGCTTGTGCCTCTCACCACTGATGCCGCATTTATGCGACCGTGGTGGAGGGTTACTTGTGAGGGCCAGTCGTTGAGCTCATCTCGAGGTGTATGTGCTGTAAGATGGATCTCTATGCTGAGGTTTGAACTTCCGAGAAGCTCGCCGATGTCGCTGTGGAGGACATCCAGCGCGAAACCGGGTTCTCTGACTGCCCAGTGGATCTTGACAGATTTTGGGGCGATAGGGCCGGTGAGTGCTTGGAGGTAGGACAATGGCACGACAATTCCACTGCCTCCAACAACGAAGACAACGTTGTCAAAGAGATGGAACGGCTGGGTGTGCCCGTAGGGACCATCGACAAGCACAGTTTGGGGCACTTTCCTTGGCCATGTTGCTTCGGCTGTGTCTCGAAGTCGGGAGGTGAATCCGTCGTAAGGTCGAATGAGGAACGTCATGTTACAGGCCTCCGGGTAAAGGCTTTGAGTCTCCGCTGAGTCCGAGCTTGCTCCGACGTTGTCAGCTTCGAGCAGAGGAACCTGCTCGCCTAGAAGTTTCGCCGCAGGTTGGCCTTCATCTGAGACTGTGGCGACGGTGAAAGGGTGGCTCTCCCAGCAACGAGGGCCATTCAGTACGTGAATGTAATAGTAAGTCCCTGGCGCTGGCTTGTAGAGACTCGTCGACCAAGGGATGACCAGTCGAACAATGTTGGATGAAGGGTTGTAGATGGAAGTCGCCCGGGTGTTCCAGAACTTGGGGTTGAAGGCTGCGATTCGGAGGGCTCGGAGGACGCGATCGCCAACCCAGATGAAGCAGGGGACCCAGAACAGACCATCGAATTGGCCACCGAAGATGGAGACGTGGCTATACTTTATCAGCATTAGTTCAAGGGAAAGGCAGAACTTCTCTTACCCGAGCATGGTGATCAATACGATGATGGACATGATGATGTGAACAACCAGGAACAACTCGTAATGTTGACGTCGGATCCAGTAGAAAGAGGCGCCGATAAGAAGAGACATGAATATAGTAGCCTGCACATGTTAGTGAATATGGACGTGAACAACTGAGTTGAGGAACATACCACTTCACCTGTCCACCAGAAGGTATACGACCACCAGTTGATGAAGGCTTCCATGCCGCCCTCTAACGTACGAGTCAGCATGAGGTCCATAAAGAGGGATGTGCAGGTCACATACCGTCAATAACAAGGAGTGTGTAGCCGATGGAGTGGATGATGGCCTGGACTGTAGCAATGCGAGCCACCCAACGATGGAAGTTGTTGTAAGTTCCAAAGTCCCATCCAGTAAGCCACATAAGAATGTTGTTCCTCATGCCAAACAGCCAAATGAGCGGAAAGTTGGCAAATGAGATGATGCCTGTGCGGTCAGAAGCGTAGCGAAGGATTTGTCGTTTCTTGGTTTCGAAGCTAGAATCCAGAGATGAGCCTAGATCTTCTTGTACAGCTGCGGCTGGTACTTACTAGAAATTCTCGGGTGTAATTCTATATCCGTGAATGCTCAGCGCAATATTCACCAAGAGGAAAACAACCAGAGTCAGGGACTGTATCCTGGGCGGCACAGTTCCCCAGCCGATTTTCTGAGCACATCGATCTCCAAACGTGGCAGGAGTGGTGATCGAACCCAAAGTTCGGGTGTAGAAATTGCTCAACTTTGACCCAGATCCTGATGACTTGCTCCGGACCATGCGCAAGGCGGCAATGTGCTGTCCGACGTGGTTCATGATTCCAATAGCCACGACGACGGCCCAGAAGACAACCATGGCAGCGCTGTTGCCGGTCAGCCCATATCTTAGGCATTGCAGGAGTTCACTTACCCATAGATGAAGTGGTACCAATACACATAGGCAACAGCGTCCTAGAATCCCAGTTAAGCCTGCAGTTTACCGATTTGATTTGGCTGCCTACCAGAGTGTCCCACCAAACGCGAAAGAAGTGCTCTGACGGAATGACCACTTCTCTAAAAGTGTGAGACTGGCCTGTCTCATTCAACTCAAACCTTCGGACCTTTGCAATATCCTCAGCACTGTAGTTTGAAATCAAGCTGAATGGCGGGAGAACGGTATGGGCGCGTTCCTGGCATGTTTCGTTGAGGGGAACCAAGCCCGCAGTTTGAGCTCCAGGTTTGCAGTACACTTCGAGGCATAGATACAGCGAGATTATGGCTCGTGGGCTGTAGCACGGCTTGAGCAGGCCCGTCTGGTTCCAGAGTGTCTCATCGAAATGCACCGGCTTCAGACACGCTTGGCAGGAATCGTAGCAAACCTCATCGGGAGACCTGATCGCAGCGGCACGGACTGGCGAGCTCCATATCGCGATGTACGAGACGAGCACAGCCAGAGACGCTGCGAACTTCATGGCCGGCAGCTCGCAAAATGTCCTGTCCTGTGTCGAGGCAGTTTTGATGACGGGTGACAAGGGGGCTCGTGCGAGGTTTTTTATCTGATCATCTGATAAAACGCGGCACGACATCGGCTCGAGGTCACGTGAATGATCCTACGGAATCCTTCAGGCCGAATGACCCGATGTCGCTGGGCGTGTTGTTCTCCACAGTTGGGCTGGTTTGGTACCTTGGCATCAGGCGCGTTATTGCTGACAGTCGTTCGTTGGAGAATCACGCGCCATGTATTTGGGGGTCATCTTGATCGATTGTGACAAGATTGATAACGATTCAAGGTGTCATCTGGGGTTCTTACTCTGCCAGATCTCGCGCGTTGGCGCGAAGAGACAAGCATTAATTGCTCACTAAGTGGGTAGGGAAAGCCACCTGAGGACCCTGATGTTGGTTGTTCGGGTTGCAGGAACATGAGCTAAACCAGATGGGTACGGTTCGGATGTCACGCCGATGCAGTCTGGTGATCGTTTGGACTACAGGTGTCACTGCGAGTGTGCCATGGTTGCATGCATTCAGTTGTATTTACTGATTGAGCTGAGCAGCCTCCGAAAAAGTCTAAGAAGAGGGTGCTATCAATAGGTGGTAAGAATGTACAGAGGTCGGTTGTCCGTGGTATCTAATATACAGAATCATGTTCATCATCGCATCTACGAGGTGTAGGTGCAGCTGTTGGGCTTCTCAACCTCGGTGGTGCGAGCAGAGAATCCCAGGCAGCCCTCGTTGCCAGCAGGGTTGGCGACGCCGGCAGAGACCCAGATGCTCCAGGCGCCCTCGATGCTGTTAGGGCAGGCGAGGAGGCTCGCGCCGTCGAGAGACAGGTTGCCGTCCTTGTCAATAACCCAGCCCTTGAGCTCGCCGTTCTTGGGGGGAGGCTGAGCGCCGGTGATGTATCCGAGCTTGCCCTGGCCTGTGCTAATGTTAGCTGCATTACTTTATTTACTGGAACAATGCTTACCCATGCCAGATCGGTCGGCAAAGACCTTCTGAGGAGGGTTGTCGGTAGAGTAGAGGTACAGCTCGCCGTCCTCGGTCAGGCTGAAGGTAGCAGCGCCATCAGACTTGGAGTCGCAAGTAGCGTTGGAGTTGGGGAGATGGAGGAAGAGGCTGCTCTTGGCGGCGTTGACGGTCGCAAAGTGGATGTCGCTGGCGGAGCGGAGAGCCAGGACCTGGAAGGGTCCGGGAGTCTTGGCAGCGTCGGCAGCAGGAGCGGCAGCAGCGAGACCGCTGAGGACGGGAAGAGCGAGAAGAGTCTTGAACTGCATTTTGAAGGATTTAAAGTGTTGTAAAAAGGTTGAAGTGTGTTTGTTGTGGATTGTGATGCTTTAAAGGTGTTGATGCTGTAGGATGACTTGTACAAACAGCCACCAGATTGGGTTCTTACAATGCCCTTTATATAGCAAACAAAACGAGGTGACCAAAGATCTTCATGAAGATCTTCTCGTAAACGAGTCTATGCGTAGGGAGACAGCGGGCCCTTCTGACATCATTCCCCTCTGAGGAATACGAGAAAAACGCACCCCAGCTCCAGGGCTTGGCTGGGGCCCGCATTGTCCACGTCTCCTGTAATGACGGCCCTTGAGGCACTTCAGGGAGCTTCAGGCAGTGGCTGCGCTGACTCGGCCGATACTTAGGGGTCTGATGTTTATTACTCCGGTGGCGGCATTCACAGCTCATCCCAACTCTCCACCAATTGGCCACCCGCATCTTGGAATGCGGTCCACTGTCAGCCCCTATGTACGCCTCCACAACAGCCAAGAGCCCAAGAGGCCCATTTCAAGAGGCCATCACAACTGGGGACTCGTCTGTTTCTTGCGTCTGCCGAGGATCGGCTGTAACGTACCCTTGAGGCTTCCGGAAGATATTGCCACCCTTGCATTCCGCAGCTGCCGGCCGGCTGACTATGCTGTTTTTAGCACCTGGGGACACGCTGACGTATGCCATTTTAATGCCGGGCTCATCCTGGGGGAAGATGGGGACCCTTTGGGCTTGGAGAATGGGAAACACGAGGCCGATTGGGGGATGCCATTCGAGGGTGTCAGGATCGATGATTGTTGGTCTGTCTTACGAGGGATGCATGGAACTTGTTTCATGAGGGGAAACACCTAATGTTTGTCTCCAGCTGATGTCACTCTCAACAGCATCCTCAACAATATGGAGGCCTCAGTTATTAAGTCAATGCGTATACGCGGGTGGCATGTAATTGGCCAGGCCGTACAGACGCATTGTCATGTACAGAATACAGTATCCAATGTAGGGTAATGGGGTTGAGCCCAGTCTATGGTCCAGTCACCCTGCCACTTCGTGAGTGTTACCTTGAGCAATTTGGGCATGGTTTCCCGTAATCATTTAGAGTTCTTTTTGTTTATTGTTGTTCTATTAAAAGATTCATTACATCCGTTCCGTTGGCCACGTCACGAAAGCTGGGGCATTCTCTTCACGGCTATTGATCGTCTCGTGTCGTCAAACCTATTATATACCTCAAACCACGGGCCTCCTTCCACAATACTCCAGTTTTACTCCATACTATAGGTCTTGGCAGCTGTGGCTGTCCTCCAGTCTCAGCAATTCCGGACCCTTCAGCTTGAGTAGTTCCGCACTCACCTGCTTGCCCAGATTGCAGCTCTCATCTCAATCACTGACAAGAACGTGAAGAGGATTCGTCACTTTCGGTGAAAGAATCATCTTAATTGCAATGAATAACACCGCTCAGTACTCATTCCAACAAGTCATGGGCCCTGGTATTGAACCCCGCTCACCCTGCCGGCAGTTGAGGCAGACGGAACTACCTGGTGTGATTTTAGGATCCCGACAATTTGCTAGAGGCCTATGCCTACCCGGTGAACTTAAAATAGCTGCTTTTTACTAAGCTAGTATATCATCTCGTGGCGGTGTAGGCTTCTTCATACCGTATTCGCACTCACGGTGGGCACATTGCTCCCCTGGCGCCCCCTGCTCATGATTGAGTGGATGCGACAGAACGCAACGAGATTATCATGAACAGAATACAACCCTCCCGCCCCTTTATATATTCGGGCTCCTCGCCATGTCTACTACCACTCATGTTGCCTGTGGATCAGAAATATGGTCCAACGGACTTCCATGTCGCGAAAACATTCGAAAGACATATATTATCATTCTGGCACGGTTCTTTCTCCAATTATGTCGCTAATCCGACATTTATCAGTCAAGCATCGGTAAAGGAAAGCAGCCTTCCTCCAACACTACCGTATCCCAGATCTCCGGGCCCGCGTTTGGCCAGAGTCCAGCTACGCTCTGGCTATCTCCCTTGGTGCTGTAGAGATATCACTTCTCAACAGTGTCCTGTGAATCCAGTTGTTGACTGCAGCGCCAGGAGGACTACTAGAAGACAAATTGTCTACTCTAAATTCTCAATCATCTCGCTATTGCGTTCAAGGTAGTCTGGGACACTGGTCAGGGAAATCTCTCTCTTCACGTTGAAGCTCTCCTCTTTTCCCCAAAAGACACCATGCCCAGTAGCAAATACCACCCTGTACTTTTTCCAGAGATTGCTAGGATCCTTTTCTAGATCATCCTCCAGCTTCGGGATGGTCCACAACTCTCTCGTGAATTTGACGTCGAAATGCTTTTCGACCAGGTCGGCAAGCCTGCTGTATGTGATGGTATCCCCGCTCAGGTAGACCATGTGGTCCGAAACCTCCTTCAAAGGGGCATACACCACCTCAGCGACCATCTTGCCGATGTCCTCGGGTAGGGTGATTGTGGTTTTGTTCTCCCAACTTCCCAAGGCCCTCACCACTCTCTTCTTGGCATCGATAACGCCGAATGATGGGAGAAACAAGTACGACATGAATAGTCCGGTCGAAACCACGGTCCAATCAATATCATTCTGCTCCCGCAACAGCTTCCGAACGAGCTTGTTGTCGTCGAACATTCCGCCATAGCTGGTTTCCGGGATTTGATCGAAATCAAGCCCGAACTGCCACGGGAAAAACCGCGGCACCTTGGCCTGAAGCACTGCCTGAGTCACCTTGACCTGCGTGTCTTTGGGCATGCCGTACCCAGCGCACTGTATGACGATGTCAAATGGCTGGAGGATGGCGGCGAGGTCAGAGACGCTTGCTGCGATGAAGTCGCCGCACTGAATCTTGACTCCCAGGGATTGGATTTCGTCGATGTTCTGTTTCTTGGCTGGAGTTGGGGAGGCAAAGGTCTCAGGTCGTAACAACACCGTGATCTGGGTTGCTTGTGGGCGCTTGGGGGAGAGAGCCAGTGCCCGAAGGACAGCGGTACCGAGCTCTCCAGCTCCCACGACCAAGATAGACGACATGGAGGATATTTGTTGATAAATTGGAAAGAATACTCTTTGGGACCTGCTGGGGCGACACACTGATTGAGGAGTCGGATGAATGATGAGAGGGTTGATCTGTTTTGCCACGGGAAATGGCCTATTAAGTAGCCTGTTGGCTGATGGCCTCTTTTTGGATACGTCATTGAGAATAAAATGAAGAGAGTAGACTGCTGTTAACGTTGGCTGCACATCACGAAGACGGATTTGTCATGGAGATATGAGAGAAACCAGCGTGTCGTTTGATCATCATTTGCAATCATTCGCAATTTGTTTGTAATAAAGTCAAGGCTAAAAACCTCTGGCTCGTAAAACCACACAGCTATTCTACAAATTAGACTTGGACCCTATGTGGTGATCACCGTGGAGCGCCGTGGAAATTTCGGACGCCGTGGACGTTTCGGCTGGATGGCGGGATATGGGCCAATAAACTTGTGGGATAGCGTCGTTCTGACTGAGCCATCCACATGAGAGAAACTAATGAGCGATCAGTGAGATTTCTATAAAACTTGGCGTGGAGTAAACTCGATGGCACAACTCCAAAAGCAGTCTCAGTACTGTATTACCCTTAAAGGCTTTCTTGACACATCCTTCTTTGGCCTTTTTCGACAATTCACTTCCGGGCGTATGTACAATGAAGCTCTCATCTTTAGCTTTACAATGGGCGACGACCCTGTCGTTGTTGGGAACGGTTGCGGCTGATCCAAGAGTGAAACTTGGATACGCGACTTATGAAGGGACGTCACTCAACAACGGGGTGAACCAGTTCCTGGGTATGCGTTACGCCGCACCTCCTCTCGGCGATAATCGATTCAGGCGTGCAAAGGAGCCCATCAGAGAAAAGCATGTCATTCAAGCAAAAGAGGTTCGATCCAGTCTACAATGTTCTTTGTTCTAAGATGCTGACGCTTACCCAAAACAGCACGGTCCTGTTTGCTATGGTGTCCAGGGACTTGCATTCGGCTCTGTCCCCGTCCCCCTGTCTGAGGATTGCCTGTTTATAGATGTCTACGCCCCTTCCGATGCGACCGACTCTGAACTTGGTGGACTTCCAGTAATGCTGTGGCTGCAGGGCGGCGCGTTCGTGCAGCTTTTCAACCCCAATTATAACGGAACCGGTCTCATCGAAGCTAGTGGCGGACGTGTAATCGTGGCTACGTTCAACTACCGTACCGGTCCCTTTGGTTTCCTTGCCAGCAAGGAGCTCCAAGACGAGGGAAACCTGAACATTGGACTCCAAGACCAGCGGGCGGCTATTGGTTGGGTCCAGAAGCACATTTCCAAGTTTGGCGGCGACCCTGAGAGGATCACGCTCTTCGGAACTTCTGTCGGCGGTGGAAGTGTCTTGCTGCAGACCTTGGCGTACGGAGGCAATCCCCCTAAAGACGAGGACGTCAACTGGCGCGCAGGAATTGCGGCAGCTACTTACGTGCCCCCCTTTCGTCATGTCCAAGACGTCGAGTTTCAGTATAATCAACTGCTGAATGCTACCGGTTGCGACAACCTTGCCTGCCTACGCAGCCTCAACTCTAGCGTTGTGCAAGCTGCAAACCTCGGACGCACTGCACCTGGACAAGCCAACCTGCCGCTTTTTCCCGTACGGTCCGGTCATTGATGGGAAGCTGTTTACCGAGACTCCATATGCGATGCTTAAGGCTGGCAACTTCTCCAAGCACCGGCCGCTCATTGTTGGCTCTTCTCACAGCGAAGGGACACTCTTTGCTCCACAAGCAAACACAACCAAGGATATTTCTTCTTTTCTCAAGACTCAGTACCCGGACTTGACCAATGCCCAATTGAACAAGGCAGAGGATCTCTACTCGTGTGTACCAGAGACCTATCCGGGTGTCAACGTTTCCGTGTCACCACTCCACTATCGTGCTGCTCAGATGTACGGGGATGCTGGGTACACTTGTCCTGCACTCAATTTCGCTTCAGGGCTGAGCGCTGCAGGCGTTGACATCTTTCTGTTTCGCGACAACATCATCGACGCCGCAGAGGAAGCTGCAGGCTACATCGTCCCCCACACCTGGGAGACCCAGGCAGTTTGGGGACCCGAGTATGCGACGTCATACGTCGCTCTTCCTGGCGCCACTAGCTACAATGCAGGCGGTGCCAACAGACGTATTGTTGGCCAGGTGCAGAAGTACTGGACTGATTTCGCTCTAGCAAAGGGTTCTCTGGATTCGATCCGAGGTGATGGCCATCCAAAGTGGAAGAAGTATGGAAAGGGTCGGAGGTTGAGGCTGCAGACTAATGAAACTGCTATGGAGCCTGTAGAAGCGTACGAGCATGCGAGATGTAACTTTTGGGAGGATATTTCTCCTAGCATGCATATGTAATCTTGGATCGCTCGTATATAGTTTAGGCCATGCCTTTCTTCCCCCTTTCTTTACTGATTAAAATATTAATATACTTGGCCGTCTTGTCTTAAAAGCTTACTATATCACTTAGACTGAGTCGGAGTTATCCCCGCAAGCCCATGCCTTGGGGCCTCCATCCTTCTGATAAGAGTCAATGATGGTAACAACCGAGCCATAGTTGCCGGCCACCATGAGAGCGTTCCTGATACAACCGAAAATCCACTCCAAACAACCACTAAGACCCATTATAATATCTCTTAAAATTAATAAATTAATAATTTTTATATTTATTAAAAATTTAGAAATAATAATAAATATTTAAGTATTTAATTATATATTAATTAAAATATTTAAAATATTTTAAATTAATTTTATTATTAAATGAATTATTTTAAGTTAGTATAATAATTTAATTATTTAAAAAATTATTTTTCTCTAAAATTAATTAATAAAATAATTTATTATTAAAATTATTATTATTTATATATTTATATAAGCTAAGATATATATATTATATATTTAATTAAATAAATTTAATTAATTAAACTTATAAATTATTATTTATTATTAAGTCTTAATTTAATATTAAGCCTTAATATTTTTTAAATTTAATAAAACTTTAATATTAACTCTAAGAATTAATTTCTTTAAAAGTTATAATATTTATAATTTTTATTTTATAATATACTTATATTTATAGCTATATAGCTACCCAGGGGGCTGACTAATGATAGGCCGCCCCTCTGTTCATCACAGAGGGGGCATTATAACCTATAACTGCGTCACTGCTATAACCGCCTCGCATACCGTAATTGCCTTATTTCTCTACTAAATAAAGCCTAATTTCAATAAAAAGGTTATTAATGAATAGCGCTTAATCTAATTAATTGATTCTATTAATTTGAGCCTTCTTGAGGCTATTCCCACATTGTTGTGTATAAGTGAATGTGATGCCTAGTCTCGGGCCCGCGATGGCGGCACGGGAATTGTTATCCCGGCCACTATAATGCACGCCTCGACCCTCTCGTCATCTGAGTAGTTATTAGGCACGCGATCATAGCCGAATCCGCCCTAATCTTCTCGGCGTAATAGATCTTCTTTTTGATTGCTATTTCTAGGCGAATAATCCCTGCTTCTGGCCGTTAAAGCGGCTTATGTGAATCCTTCGATCTATATGTTCATAATGACTTTAATATCGTTATAATCCTCCTCCTCGTTGCCGGGTAATAGCGGCGTTAAGTCTCTTGATGATACCGAGAGCATATCTTTAGGTATGTTATCTAGTTGACCTCGCAAAGCTGCCGCCTCTCGCAAGGCTGTAGCCTTATTAAGGTTAGCTAAATAGTCGGCGGCCTTAGGAATAGCTTTAAGAATATGCTGACCCTAAATTTGATGCTAGAAGTCCCGTTTTTCCTCGTTACCTTTAATCCAAAGGCGCCTATAATTCTCTAAGGTCTCCTTTTCCGTCTCAGATATTATTCTCTAGCGATTGGCCTCCTGTGAAGCCATCGCGGCTACTTCTGCGGCCGCCTTTTCCTTCTTTGCTTTCACGGCCGCGCCGCCACGGAGACGCGGCTAGCTATCGTTATGAAGGTTATAGAGGAAATTATTCTATTGCTGAGTTAGTTTCTTAGACTCTAGTCTCCGCTGCTCTTCCTCTCGTGCTTTAACTATATGCTTTAACTCTCCTATAGTAAAAGCACTATCTTTAACGCCCTTAATTTAGCGTCAACTTTATATGCGGCGTCCCTCGAGTTATATACGCTCCTTTTATAATCTAATGATATTCTTATGTGACTTTTGCGTCATAATAGCGAGATTAATATACGCTTTAGCGCTCCGGATAACCTTCCGCGTTGGTATATTAAGGAGGGATATAGACCTTTGAATAGAGAGATCAGAGAGTTGCTTTTTGACTCTCCTTAGAGTTACCTTATCCCTATTTAAAGTCACTAGGAATAGAGGCTTTTGTTGCTCTTTAGCGTACCGGCGTAGCGGGCCTAGGACGACTTCTGGGTTAATAAGGAAGATGCCTAACTTTTTATAGCTAATATATATATGATAGGCCTTAAATGCGGCTATATATATATGATTCTACTGGTTTAGAAAGTTAAATCGAGAGATCTATATACCGCTGGCTATTATAAAGTCCCTGAGAGTGTATTTTTATTTATTTTTAAGGTATTAATAGACGCTAATATTAAGAGGTTATAGACGGTGACTGAGGTGACTTGGGAGGCGATATGGGATAATATTAAATATTCCATAATACTAGATAAATTTAGGATCCTTATAAGCGGAAAAGGAGTCTATTAGTAGGAGCTGGTATAAGGTCGGGGCCTTCTTAACTTAGTAACAAGGTTTAAATGCATATTCCTCGTCAAATTAGGACTTTATGATAGTCGTCGGGTAGCTAAACCACTCCTCAATAGAGGATCTAGCGAAGGTCTCGCTAGCGGTAAAGGAATAGCGGTTAAAGTGTTATAGCTACTAGATAGATTAATAAGAGTTATTATAACCTATATCTATGAATATAAGGATAATATGCTCGTTAATATTAGCACGTATATATTCCTTTAATAATATCTTCGCTTTAAATATTAAGAATAAAGGAATTAACCTCTTAGCTGCGCTAGTGGCATTAATAGACATTAAAGACTCCTTATTCCCGGGCTAAAAGATAGTCATCTATATATTTCGTTTTATCTAGGTAGAAAAGAGCTTTAGGCTATTATTTACCTACCTAATTTATAAGGGGTCTCATTAAAGTTCTAAAGATCGCACTTTTAGATACTAAGAGTGCTTATTAGGGCGTTGAATTCCTTAAACTAATTATTGATATGTTATATATCTATCTCGGTAGCGGCATAGGTGACTTCTTAGACCTTTGGGGACTTATATTAAAGCTCTAGATAACGCTTTTTAAACCTCTATACCTATAATACTAATATAAGAGGCTATGGGTTATTAAATTAGTGTCCCCGAAGGAAACTAGCGTAGTTATGGATAGAGGTTTCTAATATAGCAAAAGCGCTACTCTTAACTGAACGGATAAAGGTCACTAAAGCCCGTTCTTCCGGCCCAGTCAGCGCCGATAGAGTCCCTCCTTTAGAGTTAGAAGGCAGCGGTTTCTTAGCTTTTAATAGATATATATATTTCTTAGTTAGGCCGGCATTTACGTGGTAAAGCGCGGCGGTGTCACTGATGCTATATTTGCCTAGGGAGGGGTTCGCCTGAGTTATTAGTGGCGTGGATGCCCTGGATAGATATATATGCGCCGCACGCGCCGTAGTAGCGCTTTCTTTACTTAAAAATCAAGGCATAGTTAATTTTAATTGAAAATAAAGTTAGGCTTTAATTTAAAGCTATTTGGACTTTAATTCGTAGAGAAATAAGGCAATTACGGTGTGCGAGGCGGTTATAGCAGTGACGCAGTTATAGGTTATAATGCCCCTCTGTGATGAACAGAGGGGTTGCGTAACTAGCTTACCTAATCCCCTGGGTAGATCTTAGCTAATTATAAGACTTTTTTAATTTTTTAATTTAATATTATAAAAAGTATTAATATTAATAATAAGAATTATAAGCTATGCCTTATATAAGTATCTATTATTATTATCTCTTAAGTTATTAAAGAAATGAATTTCTTTTTAAGTAAAATACTTATATTTTTTTTTAGCTTTTTTTAAAGACTTTTAATAAAAAAAGCTTTTTTATAATAAAATTAAATTAATTATTTATATTATAACTAAATATAAAGAAATTAAATAAAAAAATATTATAATTAAAGATTATATATTTAATATAAACCTTTTATTTAATAAATTATATACTTATTATAATATTTTAAATAACTCTATATAATATTATCTCTTATAACTTATTATAAGTACTTTTCATACCTATATAAAACTTATAGACCTTTTTAGTAAGGTTATTCTTATAATAATAATATAAGTTCTAAGAGAATAAATTAATTATATTAGTTTATATTAATAAAGAAAATATTAATATTATCTTAAATATAATATAAGTTATAATTAATAATATAATTAAAGGTATTAAATATAATTAAGTTATATTAATAACTAAGGTAATTAATATATAAGAAAATATAATAAATATATTTTATATATTAAATAAATTAATAAGGCCTAAGTAAATAAGCTTTAATTATATATTACTTTTATAATAAGTAATATATATTATTTTATATATATAAAAGTAAGTAACTTAATATTATAATTAATTAATAAGTATTATAAAATAGTATAAAATATATAATTAAAACTTAATTAAGCTATAATATAATACTTTTCTTTTATTAATATTATCTTAAAAGTTATTTTTTATAATAATAATTACTTTTTTTATAAGTAATTAACTTTAATTTATATTATTATTTTTATTATTATATTAATAAGATATTAAGTTATATAATTAAAAAATTTAATACTTGTTTATTTATTAATAATTAATATACTTTTACTTTTAATATTAATTAATTTAATTTTAAAGTTATAATATATATAATAAGTAAGTAATATAAATAAATAAGTAATATATTTTACCTTATAATAAGATTTATATTAAATTTAAAATAACTTAAAAAAATCCTAGAAAATCTAACTCAACTTTTAATTAATTAATAACTTAGAATTAGGCTAATTTAGCTATAAAGAATTTATTATAATTTTATAAAAATTTTAAAAAAAATCTCTTATAAGGTAATTTAAAAAAAAGTCTATTTATATTATATAAATAGCTTTTTTTATATAAAGGAATTTTATAAAAAATCCTAGAAAATTATATATAGTTTATTTAAGAGTTAGGTTTATAAAAATACTTCTTTTAGGCTTATATATATTTTATTGCGGTTTTTATTAAGCTTTAAAATTTATAGTTTTAAGATATAATATAAGTATATTACTTATTTATTTATATTACTTACTTATTATATATATTATAATACTTTAGTTTTTATATTAAATAATATAAATTTCTAAAATTATTTAAATAAATTTAATTAATTAAACTTATAGATTTATACTTATTATAAAGTTTAATATTAATATTTTTTAAATTTAAATTTTAATATTAATTTAAAAAATTAATATATTTAATTAAGTATTATATAATACCTTTAAGAGTAATTATATATTTTTTATAATTAGCTAATATATATATATAGTAAGTTAGCTACTTAAGCAAGTTAGCTACTTATATTTTTACCTAAAATATAAAAATAAAAAAAGCTTTTAAAATTTTATATATAGCTTAAAATAAATAAAGTTTTAATATAATATTTATTATATAATATATAATCTTATATTAATTTTTAAAAAATATAAAGAAAATTCCTTATAAGGTAGTTTAGAAAAAATACTATCTATACTATATACTTTTTATTATTGAAATTACTGTTGAAATTACTGTCATTCGCACATTCACACGAGCCAAGATGTACGCATCATGCATTTGACCGGATGGGTTTGATCAATTGAACCTATAGACTTCCATCTGCCGCCGAGTTTTAGTCCGGCGCCGAGCCCCGGCGCCGACACTTTTTAGGTTTAGTAGGTACAGTAGCGACGCGCCGCACCAAAGCAAGTCAGCTGTGACATTGATCTCATCAGCAGAACTCCGACGCCGACTCCAGGAACCGATCCCTCCGAAACCTATGACGCCGATAACCTCCATTTCCCAACACAGTTGCGCCTGCAGCTACGTGGCCAGATCCTGGCTGGCCACAAGACTTCTTCGATCTTCTCATTTGGCGTTGCGGAAGGTGTTGACGCTGATGACGAGAGTCATGAGCCACGCCTCATACGGGTGCGTGTTGTTGTTGTCTCTCAAGCCATTGAGGAAACCGATTTCCTTCTGGGCGAGATGCCTGCGTTTCTTCAGCTTCCTTTTAAGGGCCTTCAATAAAGAAAGCTCTTCTCTAACGAAGTTGAATCGACTATCTGTATTATAACCAGGTGGAAAGAGGCCAGGCAGAAGAAGAAGAAGGTTGTAGCCGAAGATCGCGAGTTCAACCTAAACCTTTCGTTTGGTAGGCCGCGTGCCCACCGCAACGCTCCGAATGGCTCCGTACGATATCATCTCTCGTAGCCTATTATAGGTGCTTTTCGCGCCCCTGCGAAGCTTGCGGACCTCTTCGGCAAGGTCATCCTGGTCATATAGGAAGGCATGCCGATAGGCATTAGCCGCGCTGCTTTGATCCGCTGGTTAAAGGTCTTTGCGGAAAGTAGCCATCGCGATCTCGTTGGTGTGTTGTTGATTAGTTGGCCGGTCGCAGATTGGTTGACTGGTTAGTTGTGGTTGTTGTTGGTTGTGGTTGAACCTCCTCTCACGAGGATAACAGAAGCGTGATCCTTTAAGATTTTAACCTCTTCAAGTGGTTAAGAATTGCAAGGATGATTAGAAGGTTAACGTCGGAGGGGAGCTACTATGCGAAGGGGTTAGATTTTAACCACTTCAGCTAGTCAAGATGCAAGCTATTTATTATGAATAGAGCTAGTTTCAGCGCGTCATTGAAGCTATCGATAATTATATAGATAAACCTTATTAATTTAAGCCCATTGAGACCTCAGGCTTTAGGTATAGAGCCTTTATTATTGAAATTACTGAGATATTAATTAAGATACTTTGATCCCTATTTTGGGTGGCATAAAGTAATAAAATAATACTATATACTTTATATTTTCTTTATAAAGGGCTTTTTTTTAAAAATATATAAAAATTATTTCTAAACTCTATAGAAAGTTATATCTATAAAAATACTTCTTTTAAGTTTATAGCTGTTTTATTAAAGAAGTTAGGTAGTCTAGGGTAAGTGATTTCTTATGATACAGTGCGGTGGCTAACTTACTTGCATAGCTAACTTATTATATATATATATTAAGTAATTTCTAATTAATTAAGTAAATTAGAGTTAATTAAAAAAGCTATATTATAGCTTAAAAGATTATTTTAAAATAATTAAAATAATTAATATATATAAGTTTATAAAATAGCCTAACTTATTAATAATTATAATATAAAAAATACTTTAAGTAATAATATACTTATAAGTTATAATACCCCCTCTATAATTAATAAAAAGGTAGCTTATTATTAGTTAGGGGAGGTAAACTAAATTAAATTAATTAATAATCCTATATAAGTTAGATCTCTTACTACATAACTCGTGTCTGAGAGACCGGAAGGATGCCGATGGCGCGGGGTCCTTCCGTCAACAGCTTCCGTTCCGCAGCCCCGTCAAACCCGAGCTGGGACGGTTCCGACAGACTTCCCGTCAACGTGTTTCGAATTCCGGCGTAGCGTCGGCGAAATTTTGCACCGACACAGCGCCCGACGAGGACTTGGTCGGCTCATGATTTCCTACTTCCGTGGGCCGATCTTAAACCAAGTTCGTTTGGTCCTGTCGATCAATTCCGCTGTCTTGGAATAGGGGAGATATCTAGCCCTTGGCAACATAAAAGGCGGACTTTGTAAAACAATCCCCAACAAACTTCATCTGACCATTGTTCATTGTCTAGTAACCTACCTTGGTTTCTTTAAATATGAACAATATCCGCTCCTTTTTCTTTAGCCTGCTTGTGTTCGGGTCGGCTGCCTATTCTCAAAGAATTGACACACACTTTCATGCCTTGCCACCGGCGTACTTGAAGGCTCTTTCCGCAGCTGGTGGTGACCCATCGGGGTATCCCACTCCAGAATGGAGTCTGGATGCAGCTATGAAATCAATGGACATGATTGAGACTTCATTGGGTAAGCATACGTGGCCGTTTCTTTCTTCCGCAGGCCTTATCTAACATGGCATTCTCTAGGAATCCTTTCCGTGTCCTCGCCGGGTGTCTCGATTGCCGGAACTGGTGAGGCGGCGAGGCAGCTTGCTCGTACCCTCAACGAGGACCTCGGCACCTATGTTGCCAAAAGCAGTTTCAAGAGCAAAATTGGTTTCTTCGGGGCTCTTCCCGACTTTCAGGACGTCAACGGCACATTAGCAGAGATTGAATATCTCTACGGGGAGCAGAGGTTGTGTAATGGAGTCATTGTTTTCACAAGCTATGGCGGAAAGCTCCTCGGACATGCCGACTTTGCACCCATCTGGGCCAAACTGCAGAGACATAAAGCCCTTGTGTTTCTGCATCCGTCTGTACTAGACGTCGAGCCTCACTTGATTGGCCCTGCTATCCCACAACCAATCATTGATTATCCCCTCGCTACGACCCGCGCAGCAACAGATTTGGTTATGACGGGCACCCTTCGAGCCTGTCCTAACATCGACATAATTCTCTCTCATGCCGGTGGGACAATCCCTTATGTTGGCAGCCGTGCCATTGCCGCATTAGGTATTCCCAGCGTGGCAGAGGTTGCGGAAGTCAGTCTTGTGCAAGCTAAGGAGGATTTTTCCCGGTTCTATTACGACATTGCTCTCAGCACCAGCGCTGCCCAACTGGATGGTTTACTGGACTTTGCTAGTTCCGACAAAATACTGTTTGGGTCTGATTTCCCCTATGCGCCTCAGTATGGCATTGATGCAGTGCTGCTGGAATATAACAAGTATGTTGCGACTAATTCTAGGGGCTCCAAGGTGGCTCCTGAAGTGCTGCGACGGAACTCCCTGAAGCTTCTGAATAAGCACGCTCAAGGACATACTTATGCTTAAATTACTTTTTTCTTCTTCTTATCTTTCTCTTTTTTATTCTTAAACCTGTATTATAGGTTGAATTTTCATTAAATAATAAGCTAGTTATAAATATACGCCGTTCCCAGATGATCCCAGCAACTCGGGTAACTTTGATGGTAAATTGTCCATCCAGATTCGCAGATCCGACGGTACTCTAGAGGCCCCTGTCTTTAATAACATCAGTGAGTGTGCCGCCTCAAAGCGCCGACCGGACCGGCCGACACCATCGCAGTACGATCTTGTTTAACATATCGTAGAGATTCGAAGACGTCTCGTTCCAACCCCACGGAAACAAATCAATTGCTCGCAAACCCTGCCTCAGTGTCCCATTCGATCGAGATCGTGACTTCGTCGGTCAGCCGAATATTATTACATGGCCTGAGAGGCAACACACAGGCTTCGCTGGTCGGCATCGCTCTTGTGGGCATGGCGGGTTCCGTCCGGTACGTGTGGTTGCATGAAAACCACTCCCCCTTCCCGCCCAAACCCCCCACTCATTCGAGAACCGCCGCTGCGCCACCGCCAAATTTGGACGAAAAGATCCAGATCCGTCAATATCATCATCACCAACTGTCGTCATAGTAATCTCATTGGCGCTGGACAGAGAACCGCTTTGCCCATCATTTTAGAAGTCATTTCTCATATAATGACGCACGCCCGACAACGAAAGCAAATAGCTTGTCGACTTCTGTTAATATCCCGTGGCATTCTAAGGCACGAAACGTTAAAGGTAGTAGTAAATCGCCACGCTCTGTCCTTCGATCCCCTAAATACGCGCGTGGGCGGCTACCACCCGATGGTGGCTGCCACCCCAACATCTGAGTCGACCGAGAAACGGGTTCGGATCAGTGATTTAGTGTGACGGAATCGTTCCGTAAACCATCCATTTATAGCTATACTAGGCATAGTTTCGGGAGAGATCCGTTGGCTGCTTCGGAAGGTGCATCCTATTGGTAGAGATAGACGCATGACTCAGGGCACAGTAATGAAAAGACGCCACCAGATATATGGCAGTGCCCAAGACACTACATGCAGTGAGCATTAGTAACCCATCTCAGTTCCTACTGGTAGACTAGTAAGATTTAAAACAAAAGTTTCTAAGTCGCAGGTTTCTGATGGTTTAGTTGACTGCAATGAATTTAGCATCCGAGTGAGCAGCAGGGGTCGTTATTAGTGGCCACGGATTGGGGTTCCAAGTCAGGTGGGTCTCCCTCTTCTAACTTATTTATTTCGAGGCTGGATTCGCACTCATTACTTTAGAACTTTAAATATACGCTTAACTCTTTTAGTCTTAATATAAACAATACTTCGTGGCAAAATATCACGCCTGGTTGGGAAAGTTTAATATTCTTAGATTAATACTTAATATATTATATATCCTTTATAAAACCCATAATATAAATTCTAACTTATAATAGTATTTATATTACCCCCCCGAGCTATTTATATACTTATTTAATTAGTTCTCTAACTATTAGCTAAGTAACTTTTAAGAAATTAATTATAATATTATCTACTCCTAGGGAGGTATTTTTTATACTTATTATTATATTTTTTACTTTTTTAATAAGTATAATAATTATATAAGTCCTAAGGGGGATAAACTAGTTATATTTATTTATATTAAGTAAGGGGATATTAATATTATCTTAAGCAAGGTATAATTATATCTAATAATATACTTAAAGGTATTAAATATAACTAAGTTATATTAATAATTAAGATAATTAATATATAAGAAAGTATAATAAATATATTTTATATATTAAGTAAGTTACTAAGGCCTAAGTAAATAAGTTATAATTACTTATTACTTTTATAATAAGTAATATATATTAGCTTATATATATAAAAGTAAGTTACTTAATATTATTATTAATTAATAAGTATTATAAAGTAATAAAAAGTATATAATTAAGATATAATTAGGCTATAATAATAAGAAATTATAAAATTAATATATATAATAAGTAAATATAATAACTAAATAAGTATAATAAAAATCCCTTACCTTATATCTTTTATATTTAATTAATAAATTCTTAATTATTTTATATATTAGACTTTAATAATAAGATTAAAATACTTTTTACTTTTTAAGTAATTTAAAATAATCTAAAATTAAGTCTTTAATAAGTTATAATTATTTATAAGGTTTATTATTAGACCTTATAGTATTAATAAAAAATATTTAATCTTAATATAATATTATCTCTTAATTATATTAATTAATTAATTTAAAAAAATACTTTATTATTTAATTTATTTTTAACTTAAATTTATAAGAATTCCCTTCTTAGTTATATAATATAAAAGAAATAATTAATTAATTACTTATTAATTATAATATATTATTAATTAATATATATTAAGCTTTAAATTATATTAAGTAATACTTAAAACTTAAGATATATTTTTTTTAAAAATATAATTATTAAAGAGCTAAATATAAAAATCTAATAATTATTTATAATTAATTTTACCTTATAAGAAATATAATTATAAAATATAATATTTAATTATATAATTTTTATAACTTTAATAAAATTAGCTTTTTTATAAATATAATTATAAATAAAATAATTATTATAAATTTAAAAAGGTATTTAAAATTAAAATTAATATAACTTAGAAATTAAAAATACATTATAATTATTTAAGTAATTAATATAAAAAGCTAAGTAATTTAATTATTTATTATAAATATAAATAAATATTATTTTATTAATTAATATTAAAATAATAATCTCTTAGGTAATTAAATTATTATAATAACTTAAAATAATTAAATTAATAATAAAATTAATTTTAAGTAATTTAAATATTTATATTAATATATAATTAAATAATTAAATAGATATTATTATTTTTTAATTTTTAATAATTATAAAAAATTATTAATTTATTAAATTTAAGAGATATTATAAAAAAGAAAAATTTATTTAATTTTATATATTATTTTATTTCTTTTATTTATTTTAATTACTTAATATTAAATATTTTAAGTTATTAAAAAAGCTTATAATTTAAAAATATAATACTTAATTAAATATTTTATTATTTATATTTTAAAAACTAAGTTTTTTTTATTTTTTATATAATATATAAGACTATTATAATAAAAAGAAATATAAAAAAAGGCTTTTAAAAGAGCTAATTTTATTTTTCTTAACCTAGAAGTTATAGTCTTAAAGCTTAATATATAGCTATAAACTTTAATACTTATTAAAGAAGGGATTAAATTTTTTACCCCTTAGGTCTTAAGGACCTTAAAGATTATACTTAAGGCTAGATCTTAGTTTAAATACCTTAAAAAATAAATTAAAAAGTATTATAATAGCTCCCTAGAGTTAATTATAAAGGCTATAAAATCTCTTATAAAGGTAATAAAGGGAAATATATATAAGATTATATTATTAAGGGCTAAGATTAAAGACTTTTAAAAAATAAATAAGATATTAAGTTAATATTAAAAGGTAAAAAAATTAAATTATAAAAAAAAAGAAATAATAATAATAATAATAAAAAAATAAATAATTAATTAAATAAATATAAATACTTAGGTAATAATAAAATTATTAAAAAGTAATAATTAAGAAAAGTTAATATAATTAGGTATTTAATATTATAATATTTATAATAAGCCTAAGTATAATATAAGGACTTATTAAATAATAATTAAAATATTTAGAGAAAAATATAATAAATAGTTTTAACTAATTAAATAATTTATAGTCTTTTTATAATAATTCTTATTAAGAAAATTAAAATTTTTATTTTATTTATTTATTTATTTTATTTACTTATTATATATATTATTTTTTTATATAATTAAAAGAATTATATTAAATATATAACTTATTAAAGAAATATTTAAATTATATTTATAATTTTTAATTATATATTTATTTTTTTACTTAGATTTTTTTTATTTAATTATAATATAAATACTTAATTTAATTTTATTAAATAAAAGCTTTTTTTATTAAAAGCCTTTAAAAAAAAATTAAAAAAATATAAATATTTTATTTAAAAAAAATTAAGTTTCTTAATAGCTTAAGAGATAATAATAATATATATTTATATAAGATATAACTTATTACTTATATTATTAATATTAATATTATTTATAATATTAAATAATATAAATATTACTTATATATTATATTTAAATATATATTATACTTTTCTTAACTTTTAATATAAGAAGTTTAATAAAATTATAATATAATATTTAATTAATTAAAATTAATTACTATACTCTTCTCTAGATATTACTATAACTATTTAATATATTCTTATATTATATATAGTTTTATTATATATTTTATAATACCTTTCTTTTTATTAATAAGTTAAGCTTATCCTTAAACCTATATATATTACTTATATTATTATTCTTAAAGAAATCCCTTTTTTCCCTTTTAGGCTATAATATAGCTTTCCTAATTAGGCCTAATATATTAATAATTAAGAAATTACTTAGCCTAATATTAAAAATATATAATTACCCTCTAAGCTATTATATAAGGTTTAATTTAATATACCTCTTTAATATAAAGATATTACCTTAATATTACTAAGGTTATCTTAAAATAGCTTTTTTTATTAAGATAGCCTTTAATTAAAGCCTAGATATCTTTATATATTCTCCTAGGTCTTTATATTACTTAAATATAAATAAAATTACCTTTATTTTTTATATTTATAATAATTTATTTATTTTAATCCTCGCTAAGAACTTAAAATACTTAAGTCTAAATAGCTTTAATATTATAAGAGTTAATTTTTAATTAAATATAATCTCTTTTTATTTTTTTTTATTTAAATATTAATATTATTTTTTATTATATCTTTTTGTATAATATATATTATTAAGTTAATTTATTTTTCTTATAACTTTAATTATATTTTTATTAATTATATAATTAATAAGATATTATATTTTTATTATATTACTTAGGCTTATTAAGATCTTATTTTATTATATATAATTAATAATAAATTAAAGATTTATATTTTTTATAATTATAATTATAAAGAGTATAATATAATAAATAACTAAGATTTTTATTTTTTTTTATTTTTATTAATTTTTTATAAATACCCTTAAATCTTTTAGGTATAACTTAAGCTTATTATATAGCTATAAAAGACCTCTAATAATAATATAATAACTTAAATAATAATTAATCTCGCTATTAAATTAAATAAGTAATTATTACCTTAATTAATTATAATTTTACTTAAAACTTAATTCTTAAGTACTTAATTAAATTAGCTCTAAGTACCCTTATTAAAGCTACCTTAAAAAATAAAATAATACTTTAAAAGCTTATTTCTTTTTAGTAATTATTAATTTTTTTTTTTATAATTAATATATATTTTCTTTTCTCTTTTAAGTTTCTATAATTAATTTATATATTTTATAAATAATCACTAAGTTTTCTCTCTTAAGATCTAATTTTATATAATAATTATTATACCTTTATATATTTTTAATAATTCTTTTATTTATACTCTTAAGGAGGCTATTTTATAACTTAATAACTATAAAAATACCTCTTATCTTAGAGAGATTAATATTAATAAATTAGCTCTAAGTATTAATATTTACTTTTTATAGCTTTTATCTTTTTATTATAATAATTTAGCCCTTAATTATATTATTTTATATATTAAGAAACCTCTAGTTTATAATACTTATAAATAAATTACCTTAGGGCTAGCTCTTAGAGGCTATTTCTTTTAATAATAATATATTATTAATAATAATAATAATTCCTTAAGTAATAATTTATTTAATAATAACTAAGTTATTTATATTTATTTTTTTTAATTTCTTTTTTATACTTATTATTTTCTTTTTTTAGGCCTAAAATCTTCTAATATTATAAGCCTTTAGCTTTATTAAAAGAAATTTATTTTATTACTAGCTTTAATTATTATTAATATAAATAAGTCTTATATTTTTTTTATAATAAACTTATAATATATTTTATACTTTTTATTTACTTACTTAATACCTCTTTTCTTAATAACCTAATTTTAATAGCCCCTTTTAAGCTTTAATTTATTTACTTTTATTAAAGATATATAATTATATAATTTTTCTTATTAAGGCCTTTAAGGCTAATAATTTAATAATCTAGCTTTTTATTTTTTTACTTAGGCTTTAATTTAAAGGCTTTAATAAAAATATTATATAATTATATATATATTTTTTTTATTAATTAAATAACTCTTAATTCCTTTTTTATTATAGCTTTACTAAGATATCTTTTAGGCTAAATTAAGTATAAGATTATTTAAACTTATTTAATAAGAAAACCTTTATTAAGTTATTAATAATAAGTTTATTTAAGGGAATATATTTTATTTTAATTTTTTTTTTAATCTCTTATCTTAGCTAATAATTATATATATCTATATAATAAAGCTTTATATATAATTAAATAAGCTCTATTTTAATAAAATAAATTATTTATTAATTATTATATTAAATTATAATTTTAGCTAATATTATTAAACCTCGCTAAGTTATTAGCCCTATAAAATTAAATCCTAGGGTAAATAATAATTAACTTATAAAAATACTCTTTTTAATAACTTATAAAAGAGCTAAGAGCTTTATCTCTATAATAAATATAATAATTATATTTTATTTATTTACCTTTTAGGTAATTATTTCTCTAATAACCTTATATTAAATACTTAAGAGCTCTTTTAGTCTTTTATATTATTAATAAAGCTTATATTAATAACTATAAAAAATATATCTTTTTTAAATCCTTAATTTACTTTAAAGCTAAGAATATAATTTTTAATTTAAAATAAATACTATAAGACCTAATTAATAGCTTAATAATATTAAGGGCCTAGGTTTTAATTAAATCTTATAAGCTTATTTATATTAAAGGTAATATCTAGCTAAATTATTATTATAATATATATAATTATATTTATTTTTCTTAAGTATAAATAAATACTCCCTAGGGATATTAATTTATTATAAAAGAAGAGTTTTTTTTATATTATTAAGATAATTATCTTAAATTAAAATAAGATATTAAAAAGAAAATAATATATCGTATTAATATAAATAGCTTAAAAGAGTTATAATTAATAGCTTTCTTAGTCTTATATAACTTTTATCCCTAGGAATTAATAAAAGAATTTTTTTCTCTTAAGGTAATATAATTCTTATAAATTCTTTATTAATATTATTATTTTTTTTTACTTATATTTTAAAAAATAAAAAATATAATTATTTATATAAAAAAATAAAATAATATTATTAATTATTTAATAATAATTTTTACTTAGTATTTTTTTTATATTATTACTTAAGAGACCTCTCTTAAAGTAATATTATTATAATAAAAGAGACTTTTTTAATTTATATAAAACTTTTTAAAGCTTTAATATTTTACTTAGCTTTTAATATCTCTTTAATATCTTTATAAAAATATCTTTATTAAATAAAATATATATAAAAGTATTAATTATATTATATGATAATATCTTATAATATCTTATAATTAATAATAATTATTAAGGTTTTAAATAATATATTTATAAATATAATTATATATATATCTTAATTATTTTTTATTTATTAATTTCTATAAATTATAAGATATATCTTAACCTTAAGGAATTTATTATATTTATTTAATTTATAAATATATACTTAATAATACCCTAAGACCTTATAGCCTCTTATTATTAGCCTTAAGACTTTTATTTATAAGTTTAATTACTTATAGGTTTAAAGATATACCTCCTTAGCCTTATAAATTATATCTTAATATAAATAACTCTTTATATTTATATATAAACTAAGAAATTACTTTAATAGCCTTTAATATATATTAATATTAAGCTATTTTTTATTAATAAATATATGGCTTTTTATATTACTCTTAGGGGCTTTTTATATATTTATATCTAGAGGGTAAGTTATATTTTTTCTTAATAGTAATAAATTAAGGCTAATTAGGCCTTTAAGTACTTTTTAATAAATACTTTTATAATACTTTAAGGACTAAAAGGTTTCTAAGAGAAATATAATATTAAAAGAAAAGTTTATATATATTTTACTAAGAATATTTTTACTTTCTTTATATATATTCTCTTTATTATATTTCTTTATATCTAAGCTAATAACCTAGGTATAAATAAATATTATTAATAAGGAATTAAATAATATAAAGAGGACTTTAAACTTAGCTAATATATATTCTCTTAATTTAAAAAGTCTCTTTTTATATAGTTTTTTTATTAATTTTAAAGAGAGGTCTTAAAATATTTTTCTTTCTTTATTATATTTTAATTTATTAATCTTATTTAATTCTTTATTTAGGGCTTATATAGCTTATTAACTTAATATTTTTTATTTTATTATAAGCTCTTAGATTTACCTTTAAATTACCTTAAGGTTTTTTTTAAAAAAAATATCTCTTAAAGACTTAATTTAATTATTAAAGAATTATTTCTTATTAAATATAATATCTTAGGTTATAATTATTTCTCTATAAAATAGATTTTATATATAAAATAAATTACTTAAGGTATAATTAATAAAAAATCTTATTTATCCCTAGGGAGCTTACTTTTATAAGTAGTTTTATTATAGCTAGGTATTAGCTATAAAGGTATATACCTTATAGCTAAATACTTATAGATATAAGAGATTTAATTTTAATATATTCTTAAAATATTATTAAAAATAAAAGATTTTATAAAATAATTTCTTTTTTTTTAAATTAAAAATATATAATTATATAAATATATTATTACTTTTATTATTTTTAATTAAAAATATTTTAAAAGCTTAATTTTTATTTTTATTATTTTATTTTTTAAATAATTATTATTTTAATTCTCTTAGCTTTATTATTTTATATTTAGGTATTTAATATAAAAAGCTTATAATATATTTTTTTTTCTAAGAGATAAATAATTACTTAAAGGTAAATTTTTATAATTTTATTATTATACTTAAAGACTTTTATTATTAAGGAATATTAAACCTCTAAGAGCTTTAAGAATTCTCTTATTATTAAGAAAATAATATTTATATAATAATTAATAATATAATAATCTTATAAATAACCTAAGGCTTTATTTATAAAAATTTAAATAAAGATATAATTATTATAGCTTTAAGTTATTAAGTAAAAGTTTATAATAATCTATTCCTTTAGTTTTATTTTTTTTATTAATTCTCTAAGGGCTCTCTAGATTATTTATTAAGCCTTAGCTATATTATATATATTATAATTAATTATAATAATTTTTTTTAGGCCCTAAGAAATATTTAGCCTTAATTTAATACCTCTTAAGATAATTATAAGGTATTAAAAAATATTTAATTCTAAGTACCCTAGGCGCTAATATTATATAAAAGAGTTTCTCTTAAGTAGTTTTTATATTATATAAGTTATATATTTATATTTTACCTTAAGAGAAAAAGTTATTACTTTATTAACTATAAGTATAGCTTAATTAAATTAGCTTTATTAAATTACTTCTTAATACTTTAAGACTTATTATTTATAAATTTTTTTTATTTTTTTAAAAAGGCTATTATTTACTTTTCTTAAGTAATTTTTATTTAATTTTATATTTTATTAAAAGCCTTATTTTCTTAGCTTAATAAATAAAATAAGATTTATAATAAGGTTAATATATAAGGTAATATCTTAAAGCTTTAATTTTTTTATTAAATTATTAGCCTCTCTTAAAGTAATAATAATATCTTTATAATTATTTATTAATATTTAATTTATTCCTAATTAAAAAAAATCCCTTTTTAAGGTAATTTATAGGTTTTTAAGCCTTAAAGTATCTTTAAAGATATATAATATAGCCCTAGAGTTAAATAATATATTATTTCTTAAAAAGTAATACCTAATAGCTAATAAGATTACCTTTTAATTATAAGAGCTAATAAGTTATAATTAAGCTAATTTTTTTAATTTAATTTTTTATATTTAATTAGCTAGGTTATTAATATTAAAAAGAATTTTTTTTTTATTACCTCTTCTTAAAATATATTTAATTTATATCTCTTATATCTCTTCTTAAGGAATATATTATAATAATTAATTAAGAAATATAAGTAATTATATATTAAGTATATTAATTATATATTTTTATCTTTAATCTCTTAGGCTTTTTTTATTTTCTTAAAATTCCCTTAAAATAGCCTTTTTATTATCTAAGTTTAAAAGCCTCTTCTAAGTTATTTCTATTAGCTACTATAAAGGCATTATATATTATTTTTTTTTTAAGGATTCTCTAAGATTATTAAGGGCCTATCTTATATTTATAACTATAAGGGCTATTATAAATTTATTTTCTTTTATATTATTTTTTTTATTATATTATAAATAAGGATTTATAACTTAAAAAATAATAAATAAAATATTTTAAAAAAATCTAAGAAATATTAATTTATTTTTTTAATTTTTTAAAAGTTTATATCTTTTATTTTATTAATTATATTATATTACCTTATAATTTATTTATTAAAAGCTTAATAAAAGATTAAATAGCTTTAATAAGGTTTTATTAAGTAATTCTTATATACCTTTTAAGCTTTTTACTTTTTATATATTATAATTAAAAAGAATTCTTTATATAAAGATTTTATTTAATTTATAAATATATTATTAATTAAGTAATAATAATAAATAAAAGGCTTATTAATTATCTTAAAGACTTAATCTTAAACCTTTATAATTCTCTTCTTAAGGTTTTTATACTTAAATAAGAGATATTTATAAAGAGTTTATAAAAAATTATAAGTCTAAAGATTAATTACTAAGAGGTCTAAGATTTTATTAGCCCTTTAGTTATTATTTATATTAGCCTTAAAGAAAAGATTTTTTTCTTAGAAAATAATACTTAAGCCTTATATTAAGGGGATTCCCTTAGTAATTATTACCTTAGTTTTTAGGCTTTTTTTTTTTATATTTTATATATTTAGCTTTATAAAAAGATTTAATACGAGGCTAAGCTTATTTTTAATTAATAAATTAATATAAACCTATAAATCTTAGTTTTTTATTTTTATCTTAAGGATATTAAATTAAGTAATTTAATTATTATTAAAGATTAGTTTTATATTTATATTTATTATTATTATTTAAAAAATAATTAATAAATATTCTTTTATTTAATATTTTAATTAATAATTATTAATTTATATATAAGACTTTTAATTATTAATAAATTAAGCTTATTTCTAAACTTATATATATTACTTATATTATTATTCTTAAGGGAATTTCTTTTTTCTTTTTTAAGTTATAATATAGCCTTTTTAATTAGGCCTAATATATTAATAATCTAAAGATTACTTAGCCTAATATTAAAGGCATATAATTACCTTCTAAGTTATTATATAAGGTTTAATTTAATACTTTTAGTTATATTAACTCTCTTTAATTATTGCTTCTTAATAATTTAGCTATTATTTATATATTAATACTTATTTAATTAATTACTTTTTTACTTTTATTTATAATTATCTTTTTTTTATTTTATAGCTAGTTTTTTTTTATTTTATACCGCTTATTAAGAGTCTTATTTACCTATTAAAGGATTTAATTCTTAGTCTTTAATAAGGCATTTTAATATATTATTACCTTTATTCCTTTTAAAAGCCACTTTAATACCTTAAGAATTAATACTAGGGAGCTATTTTAGTGCTATCTTACTTATCTTTTAAGGTATTTAGATTATATACTAGCCTTAAGCATAGTCTTTAAGGTCTTTAAGACCTAAGGGTTAAAGAGGCTAATCGCCTTTTTAATTAATATTAGAGTCTATAGCTAGATATTAAGCTTTAATATAATATTTCTTAGGTCTAAAGAAATAAGTCTAGCCCCTTAAAATAGGGAGGGTCTCCTTAGAACTCCGCAATCCTCCGGAGAGAATAACAACTCCGGTCTCACCCCTTGGCCACCTCGGCGAAACGTAACGACGCAGTCTATATTGACTACCAGGATTCTGCTGGGTCAGCTCGCGTTGTATCCGAAGATGCTGATTGAGGGGAAGACACTTCCCCCGTTCATTCACGGCCAATGTTCCTTGTCCGATAGCTTGGCAGACTCTTGTTCCCAGGATGATAATCTTCAATGTTTACCAGAGACTCTGGCCATCCGCGCCTCCTTGGTACGAACGTTCTTTCACAGGACGCCTGGAAGCCGTGCCTTCGTGTGGGAAGCTATTTACCGCGAACATGCCCGGGTGAGGGGACAGGTAACGTGGAGCCCTTGCCCCGATCACCATTCGTGAGGGACAGATCTTTGACTCTGGTGCCAGATCAAGGATCAGCACGTAGAGGCTTCTCTGGAGACTGCGCAGGCTATATGCATCTACCTCCTCCTCCAAGCCTTGGATAGGGAAACTATCGCTCAGAACGACACAGAATCCGTGGTTCGAGATATCGCCGTACGTACTCTGTTCAGTTAAATGATCAGCATGAGTCATGAAATACTCACTATGTTAGAATCTTGCAAGTAGGTTTTATAACCACGAGGACTATGCGGCCGAGCAGCGGGGCCTTTCGAGCCTATCGTCTCGCCGCATATGGGTCTTTAGAGAGAGTGCACGTCGGTAGGTTTCCACGGCTTCGCTCTCCCAAATGACGTGCGAGAAGTTGCTGATCTTGCTGCGCCGAAGAACACTCTGTTTGGTGTTTATAATGGAACGAGCGTTTGACTTCATCATTGGCGGCCGACCTAATCAGTGTAAAGGAGATGATATTATGCCTCTGCCGTGTGCACGAGGCTTGTGGGAGGTGAACTGCACGCATGAATGGATAAGGAGATATCGTGATATAGAAACAAGGAGAAAGAGTGATCGCGTCTTGACGGTTGGTGATATCAGGGATTCGCTTGAGCAATTGGATGTGCAAGATTTGAACCAGGAAAGGGAAATCGACCTCTTGTCGTGGTGTAAGGATATAGATAATTATGGTATAATAGTTTTGATAGCGGCAAGTTTGTGATAATTAAGAAATCATTCTCGGTATATTATTGTCAATAGTCTTCGTGTCCTCACTGCCGTTGACGAATATATAAGGGATCAATACTCCTACTAAATGCAAGGGAGTAAGGGAGTGTACTTCAGGTAAGACTTCGGGGCATTTAGCCCTCAAGTTACTAATTACATCCATAGAATGTACAGATCTGGCGGTGATCTTGTATCCATCCCGGTACACGACACTCCGCATAGACTGTCTGGGGATTAACGATGTGCCACTTCATGACCACACTATCACCACCTCCGGCCGACTGGAACGGAGCATATCTTGGGGGACAAAGTGGAAACTACCTTCATCCCCGCAACTATCGTAATGGGCCCTGATGGCCACCCAATATACCTATGCTCTATAGTATGCTATTAAGAGTAGATATCGTTAATAGACAAATCCTATCTAGCGAACTATACACTTCCAGAGCTTGAATCACTGACAGCCTTCACGTCTTGATTCAGGAGACCTTTGAAGCCTACTCAACATGAGCATTGTCCCCATCTTGTTGATGCTGCTTGTCGTCGATGTTTCTTGCCATCTGAGACGTCTCATTGATCATGTAGCGGCTCATGTCTCTGCTTCCGACAAAGAGAGGGGCGTCCGAGAAGAGACGGTTCATTTCCTCGAGCGGCAGCTTTCTGGTCTCTGGCAGCATGGCCCAGAAGAAGATGGCATTACTCAAGTTTGTCACCTGTGAACAAGTCGTAAGTAAGGGCCATACAACCATCGGCAGTTTCTGACTTACGACGAAGAGAATATAGAAGCGCCACCCCACATCCTGCATTCCAATAGGGGTCACTTGGCCGATCATTGTGCTGAATTGTGTGTTAGTGCTGTGACTGTTATGCTGGTGGATAGACCTACTTGAACGCGAAGGACGTCATGGTTGCCAGAGCCACACCCTTTGCCCTTGTAGCTGTGTCGAAGATCTCAGCCGGCACAATCCAGGCTTTGTAAGTTGTTAGCTTGCGTCCCATGGGCGACGAAAGGGCTCGACATACAAAGAGATCCCATGCTGGCGAAACAAAAGTTAAACAACCATGTCATGATGATGAATCCCCAGTGAGCTCCGGAATTGTCCTCAGAGGCCGGGAACTCGGCCATCAGGACGGTGCTGACGATGTACGTCACGCACATGGCAAGGTTTCCAATGATGATCATGCTTCGGCGACCAACCTTGTCGACAAAAGCCATAATGATAATCTCGCCAATAAGCCCAATGACAGAGTTGATGGCCTGATATCGGAGGGTGTCCGTGCCGTTGATGCCAATTTGCTTCTAGGTGTGCGTAAGCAAGGTGTAAGTTGTGAGAATAACAGGGATCATACAAAGATGGTAACAGAATAATACTGGATGGCCGAGATACCCGTCATTTGCGTGGCAGCCTGGATAGCGCAGGCAAGCATGACTCGACGAAAGTTGGCCCTGGTGCGGAATAGCTCAGACAAGGACTTAGCCTCGGCCTCAGCCTCGGTAGCCACCTGGAGCTGGATCTGCTGGAATTCGGCCATGACCCATGGGTCATTGGTATTGCCCTGAGAATGTAGCCTCGCAAGGGTGGCGAGACCCTGTTCGTCTTTGCCTTTCTGGAGCAACCAGCGAGGCGATTCAGGGAACAAGAAGATAAGGGCCGAGAGTATTCCAGCTGGGGCAATCTGCAGACCAAATGGGATTTGCCATTGACGGTCATCAGTGAAGCTGACGTAGGTGCCGTAGCTGATCCAGGCACCGCAGACACCACCGACACCAAGCATGAACTGTTGCAAACCCGTGACAAGTCCACGAATGTCCGGGTGGGCCAACTCTGCCTGATAGAGTGGAACAATCATTGTAAGGATACCGATTCTTCGTAGACAAGGTTTAGTCAGTGCCTTGGACTTGGTCACGGATGTCGACCTACCCAATTCCGCCGATGAATCGACCGCCGATAATATAGCTGTAGTGTGGAGCACCAGTCTGAAGGCCACCACCGAGGCAGAAGATCAGACCACCGCTCAAGATTGTGCCGCGTCGACCGAAATAGTCGCTGATCGTTCCAGCGATTGCAGCTCCAACAAAGGCACCGGCCGTGAGAAGGGACGCGACGAGGCCGATTTCAGTAGTCGTGGGTGTGAATTTGTCCAGGAAGGACTGACTAGCAACGACTGACGTGGCAGACACATGTTAGTAGGAGCAATACAGAATAGGTTCGGTGTAGGCCGTATGTATTCATACCTTCAGCGACAATCGTGAGATCATACCCATACAGGAATGATCCCACGGCCGCAAAGACGCCCACTAGAAACTGATAGACTCGAGGGGGCAACGCCATGGTCTTGGTAGGGAAGACTTGACGTTGGGTGGGATGTTGGTAATGCAATTTGATCTGTTGGTAGGCAGATAAAAAAGACAAGCGAGGTTTGCAGATCATGGTTCGTTTGGGCAGGGAGAAGCTGGTCTCGATATAGTTGGCTCATCGCACCAATTTGTCCCGAAAACTGGTATCGCGCGGGAATCCTCGGGCCGCTTTGAGACCATGAGCTGTACTAGCTACCCCAAAAAGAGTTCGTTCATAGATGGCATGCGCACCAATCATGCTCACCCCTTGCAGAAGAAACCTGGGGGTGGTGCAGATCCCCGCAAACGGCGATTAATCATCTGGGGTTGTGTGGAGAGAAGATGGGGAGACAAACGCCACCATGAACCGCGCTATTTAGCGAACCAGTGACATCTACCCAATCCCGAAACTCAGCCAGTGACATCTTCTCAACGCCGAAGCTCAGCTTGTGTCTCTTGATCAAAGATCAACTTGTGACCCAGGATGAGCCCACGGGGTTGGCCTCTCGGACAAACGAACAACGAACGTTTCGGGCCAAATTTCGGGTCAAACGGACCAGTTGCCCCTGTTTCTCACCCAAAAACTCATCTTGTCACTGACCATTAGTGTTTACAACATGGGCCGAGATGAACCCATCTAGCAATGATCTCGGACAAGCAAACGCCGATCCAGCAAGGGCCTCGGGCGAGTAAACAACGAGTTAGCATTGATACCAACTCGAATATATATAGATACATATGGTCAGCAACTCTTCAAGCTATAGCCCACTTCCAGACAAGGAGACCTTCTTCGGAACATCTTTGATCACCTGGATTTTGTCATGTTGCTTCTTGCATCGCTCTTTTCCGTTATTCAGGTCGCCACGGCCCTGAGCCTTACCGTCGGCTCGTCCGGCGGTAATGCTTCCAGCCAGCTGTTGTACGGCCTACTCTACGAGGTTAGTTGGCAGCGCGTCAAACCGAGCGAAGTTCAACTGTTAAAACAAGCATCTAGGACATCTATCACTCTGGAGACGGCGGTCTCTATGGCGAATTGCTTCGAAACCGGGCTTTCCAGGGCTCCGGAAGAGGCAGAAGAGCAAGCTATGATCGAAACACGAATTTTTGGAATCCTGTCGGGGGAGTCAATCTTTCCATCGATCAATCCGAGCCTCGTCTTTCGTCCAGCCTTGGATACCACCTGCGAATGGACGTCCCAGAAGGCACGACGGGCACCGTTGGCTTTTACAATGACGGCTTCTGGGGCTTCAGCGTTGACGCGGCCAAGCGCTACATCGCCAGTATGTACGTCAGAGGAGACTACAATGGTGAGGTGGAATGTTATTTCAAAAACACCATCTCTGGCCAAAAGCTCTCGTCCTCCAAGATGAAGCTGAACCAGAAGGCCTCGGATGGATGGAAACAGAGCTCAACACCGACATTCAAACCCACCATCACGGCCGGAAATGGAAATAATACCTTTTACTTCACCTTTGACGGTAGTCAGCTTGCTGGCAAGAGCATCTACTTCAACCTCTTCAGTCTTTTCAAACAAACATACAAGAATCGTATCAACGGTCTTCGCGAAGATTTGATGGTTAGTCTCGAAGGTTTGAACACGAAATGGATCCGTCTCCCTGGAGGAAACAACATGGAAGGTCTCCGACTCGGCGAGCACTGGAAGTGGAACCAAACCATTGGGAACCTGAAGGACCGCCCCGGAATGCTGGGTGTCTGGGGGGACATCAACACAGATGGGTTCGGACTCCTGGAACAGATGCAGATGGCGCAGGATTTGGGTCTTACTGTCATTCTTGGAGTGCACGCTGGGTTGTATCTCAACGGCAACGTGGTTCCCCAGAACCAAATGCAACCCTACATCGACATGACGCTGAATGAACTGGAGTTTCTCACTGTAGGTTCCCTGTCCGTATCAGAATGCACCCCCACTAACAAGATGTATAGGGTGACAAGTTTACCACATACGGAGCCAAGAGGGCCGCCTTGGGATACCCGGCTCCGTTCAAGGTGGAATGGGTAGAGATCGGCAATGAAGACTACCTCAACAATGGTCGCTCGTCTTATTATTCCTACCGCTTCATGGCCGTGTACAATGCCATTCGGGGAAAATATCCAAACATGAACATCATTTCTAGCATCAACCCATCTCCATCGCCCGACAAGGGGAGTGGAGGCATGGTGGATCTCCACATTTACGACAATGAGCGTCACTTTGTCAGCCTCTACAACACATTCGATCAGGCAAGTCGGGACTATCCCGTCTTTGTGGCCGAATACGCCGCCATCCGAGCTGGCACGGGAACGGGAGCGGAAATAGGAGCTCAGACGTTTGGAATGGCGTGCGCCGAGGCCATCTTTTTGCTTGGATGCGAACGAAACTCTGACATTATTGTCGGCTCGGCCTACGGCGCCTTGATCAAGCACTATGACGAAGAACCCAACACTGTCGCCGTCATCAAGCACACTGCTACCGAAGTGTTGTACACCATGAGCTACTACGTGCAGAAACTCTTTGCCGACTACATGGGCACGGAAACGCTTCCCGTGACAGCCACAGAGGGTAGTGTTGGGCCAACGTATTGGTCTGCCACAAAGGGCAGCGAGGGTACCGTTCTGAAGCTCGTCAACTACAACGGCCCGACGGGTGAAGCCGGTGCAGTCAAGGTGACTGTCAAAGGGTCAAGCGCCAGTACGGCAAAGCTTACACTTCTGTCTGCTCCCAGCTCTACCAGTGTTAACAACCTGCCTTCAATGGGTGGAGAGGCTAGCCAGATTACTGTCAAGACCATCAGTGGTCAGAACGGCGTCTTCTCTGTAGCCTTCACCAAGGCTTATGAGATTGCTATTCTGACTGTGTAGGGGATGAGTGCAGTAACCAGATTTGTAGGATGCGCCTCTTGTACAGTTAGCATCCGAAAGTAGATAGATCGAGACATAAGCAGCTAACTGGGCATCGACCGGCAATTTAAATGGTAACGGAGCTGTAGTGAGATGAATTGATGTACAACGTGTGTTGATAGAACGTGGCATTAAATAGCAATCAGGGGTCTTGAAATGTGAGACTTGTTCTCTGTTCCATGGAGAGAGTGAGCTGTTCTTTATATCTGAGAGCACTGCTCAAGGTGCACAAAAGTGCTACCGTACCTCAAATCTCCTAACTTGCGCTTTACCAGAGTCTAGATAATCTTTAGCCTCTCCATGAGATAACCCTACAACGCAGCATGTCGAGACGTGGACCTGATGGCTGAGATCCAGCCCTGGCCTAAGAATCATCAATGCCCTGCTGCCCTTGATTACGCAAACACGATCTCCAACCTGAGCCCCTTTTCGGGATATGCCAATATAACCAGAGCCAGTCGTGAAGAAGGCTAGACCGCGACAGCCACAGAGCTCTTCGATTGTCTGCCACTTGATGCTGTCATCAGACCTCCACTTTCCTGTATCTGTTAGATCTTGGTACCATTCGGATAGCCAGAATAGCGTCTCTTGATCATATGGTGTACAAGATGGTGATGCGAATAGCCCCACTAAAGAGGACGCGAACGACTGTGCAGAATCTGTGCTGACGCCGAATAACCGAAAGACTCTGGCAGTGTCTCTTGGTGTCGTATAAACATCTCTTCTTTCAAGCGTTTGGTTCAAAATCCGGAACACGCACGTCACCATGCGAAGGCCTGTCGCGTCCAAGGGCTCATATGCTCCATAACCGCCCCTGGCGAGAATTCGAAACATGGCCTGTAGTGAAGAAATCCCAGTAGGATAAGCTGACCGCCTCGTTACGAATTCCTGCAGGAAGTCAAAGTTGGGCATTGAAAATGCACCATCATAATCGCAATTTTCGGTTTGTGTAATGATATCCAGTTCAACGCCGCTCACGAAGAGGGACATTCCGATAACCGAAGCATCTTCAGTATCTTTGGGGAATACTTGTTCACTCGCTGATCCTTTGCAGATAAGTCGGCCATCTGCTCCCCCAGAGCTCGAAGCTGAAGGGTAGTTTGGAACCCAAGAAGGCATCTCTGGGCTCATCTGCGCTGCTGAGGATCCGGAGAAAGTTATAAAGTCCAGCTCATCGAAATCCAGATCTCCATCCCGCCAGGCCCCGAGCCAGTTGGCGACATAGTCGCAATACAGAGCAGCAACTGACGTCTTCTCACTATAGTCGGGGATTATTGAAATGCGAGTTACTCCGAGTAGCCCATAAATATGATCCTTTGGGTCAGTTGCAAGCAGGCGTCGTCCTCCCAAAACTGAAAGATACCAATCCGGCTCTCGATGAGCTTTATCTCGACTGGCCTCCATTTTGCCCGTCTCGGCGTAGGTTTGAAGCATGATCCAGGGAGGACTGTACTGTGTTGCCAGCGCGGCCCAGGCCGCCCCAGAAACAAAGTCGGGTTTCATCGTGCCTCGAGCTTGTAATAGCATATTTAACTGGCTTGCTTGCTCCGCGACATAGGCAATCTTGTGCCATTCCAAAGCTTTTCGTCCACATACAACTCTCACTCGCTTTGCAAGAACGATTTCTTGGAAGACCCAAGTACGATGCCAATAGCCGAGATTGGTGAACTCGTATATAGCTTCCCATCGAGCGTTGCTCCAAGACTCTTCTTGTTCAGCCGACCGGGCGTCGCACAGAGATGGATGGCGAAGTATCCATCTCAAATCTGAAATGTCGCGCTCTTGTTCCGCCCATTCCAAATATAGCATCTCGATTGTGTCCATGGCGCAGGACAAGCTGCCACTCTCGGGGCCCAGCCAGGACATTACAAGCTCAGCACACGAGAATATCGTTCCCATTAAAGGGACCTGACTGCTTTTCTCCTCGACGTCGTCTTGGTTGATACAGAGAGCGTCAGCCCAGAGGAAGAGTTGGTGTGGTCTTTCGTGGGGGAAAGCATCGACCCAGTGCTGATACACATGACGGAGAGCATATGCCAAGTTTCCTTTGATGGAGACGACTTTACCGTTGAGCGTGATCTGTTCCGTTTCTGTTGATGTTCCCCAAGCATAGGAAAGAGCTGTAAAGCGAGGATTGTCGTCAAGCGAGACAACGGATAGCCTCCAACAGGCTTCAGAGCCCGTTCCATCGTTCTCGAGTAGCCGGATCTCTGATCTTGAGGCATTTAGTCTCTCATAGATTAATCCAACCGTTAGGACCCGGTTGTCGTCATCGGGCATGGCGAGCTTTGTAACTGGAACTGAGCCTGTTCTAGGATGAAACATTGACATCTCGTGCAAACAAGCTGTTACGGGAGAGGGTGAAAGTGTGCGGGGTTTGGCGCCGCCAGAGTTGGCCACAAATGCATTTAGTTGAGATGCGGCTGAGGAGGCGTTGTCCATGGTGTTCTAGACTCTCATGGTAAGCACACAACTAAGCCTCTTTAAGATGTTGAACAGCTAGCTTTGTTGTACAGGCACGTTCCGCTCTGCAATTTGATAGCTTTTCAACATGATTTCGATGTCTAGTCAATTTCTTAGTTGGACTTTACCAAATCCTCAATGGTCTTGTCAAAAGCTTCAGGCTCTCTTCCCAGAAGCTGCCCCAAAGTCTCTGTTACCGCCTCTGTCTCTCCGGCTCGAATAGCCTCCCACGCGGTAGCCCATGTTATCGCGAGTTCCTTAGATCCAAATCTCCCAACAACCTGCGTCTGCACGGCGTACTCGTCCACGCTGACTTGTCTAATCCGTACTTTTTGATTCAAAGCTTTTGACAAAACCTGAACGGTTTCGGCCAGTGACCATGACCGCGGTCCCGTGAGAGTGACGACTTTGTTTGTGTACTTGAAGGTTGACAGCGATTCGGCATACGAAGCGATAAGCCGCGCACTTGCTTCTCCCAGTTCATCTCGCTTCACCCAGCTTATGCCAGGCCCTGTTCCATCGTGGGGAATGAGAATCTCAGAGGAAGGGCTCTTTATGTCGAAAAAGGCAGTGTAGATGGGGAAGGATTCACTGTAAAGACCTTCGCGGATGCTGGTCCACGAGAAACCAGGGTCTTTGCGAGCGAGTGCCTTGAGATGAGCCTCGCTGTCGAGATGCGCTCCCATCACCTCTGCCTTCGTGGTTTCCTTATCCAGGGATGCAAAGCCAAGGGAGGAGTAGAATATGTGCTTGACCCCAGCCTTGTGAGCGGCATCAATTGCTTTAGTTTGGACTTTGGTCCTATACTGGTGAACGTGGCTCGGATACGAAATGAGGAATAGGACATCGAGTCCGTTGAAAGCAGACTCGAGATCCTCAGGGCTCGATTCGTATGAAGCTCGACGAGTGGTAACCCCATCCTTGACGTAACTCTGGGGTACTTTTTCAGGGAATCGATTGATTAGGGTGACCCGATTATTTGGAAAGATTGATAAGAGGTGGGAATATGTGCTTGTCCCAAGCGCCCCGGATGCGGGGAAGATGCCGATCTGCGTCATTGCTGGAGATATCTATTGCTGCTTCTGCTGGGTTTTGAGGTTGCAAAGATGTGATGGGAGAAAGAGGGGAAGGTTTGATCTTTTGAGGAGCCAAGAGGTGAAATAATGCAACTATTCTGACTAATGCACCCAAAGATGACGTGATGTTAAGACCGATATCACCGTCGTCTATGAGGCAATGAATAGACCTTCACCAAAGTGTAGGGTGGCACGTCGTGGCAAGATCGGGTGAATTTGTAAGCTGAGTATTTATTTGTAGCTGGAAAGTCAAAATAATGGTGTCCTTGGGCAATACCTGAACTGCTAGTTGAGTATGCTATCAAGAGCAACATCAAGTAACTGAGGCATGGTTAAAGCGAGATATTTAAATACGGATCTTTGCTCATTTTGAAGCATTTACTGTGAGTGAGCTAGAACCATTACAGCCTCCCAGGGTTCCCCATGCCGGAACCAGGTGGTTAGGTGCTGCCGTCATCTACAGACAACGATCGCCCTCGAAATAAGAATCCTGGTAATTACTTTGCCCTTTTTAACACATCTCGCCTGAAATATCGTATGTTTACATTTTCTGAGTCGGTCAGGTAATTGAAAGTTGATGCTGTCTGGCTTCACTCGGATCACTCCCGACTCCAATGCCGTTAGTGTCATGCACCAGTCGATTAATTAAACCCCTAGACAAAGCAAGTCAGATGAAGGGAACGCGATGACGTTGCCCCTCACTCCCATTGACGGATAAACCTGGCCACGGCTCAGAACTACCGACCTGCCAATCATGGCTTAGACACTCGCGTCAACTTTATATGATGTGGTCCAACAGCCAAGATCTTGGCCAAACTCCAAAGCTTCCAGAAGCCTTATCGTGTTCCATAACAGGGAAGACCATCAAGGTCCGGGGCTCCGGCGTGCTCGGGCTTCAACGTTTGTCCGTAGGGCAGCGCAAGTGCCGGGTCGTTGGGAAATTAAAGGGGCCACTTGGCAAAGCTTAATGCTGAAACTCTATGTGGTTATGCTGGCCCGGCACTACCGGACAACAGGCTAATAAGGCACAAAAGTTTGTTAAATAAAGGATTAAAGGATCATCGCTGTCCAATCTCGGGTGCAGAGTGGGATGGAACTGTTGACAAGAGGCCAATTGCCCACGGGGCCTTTCAGTGCCAAGCCAGAATGGTGCGTTTATTGGACAAGCATCACAAGCACAACCATCTAGAACCGGAAAGAGCCGTCGGTTCAAAAGTCCGTGTCCTCTCTCCAGGTTCTATCCCGCATACCCACGGGACCCTTTCGATGTTGCCAAGCTTGCCGTGCAAGGGTCTCATCCTAGCTAGTTACTTGAATGACACACGCCACCACGAACTCTCTTGAACAAATCTAGCTCATACGGAACTCAAATCATCATTCTTTGGTCCCGATCCTGGTCAGTGCCGGCCCGTCGGTGACTATATCTGCGGAGGACTTCCCCCTCATGGTAATGCTCCGTCCTCAGCATCAAGCATCGTCACTCATTCGCTTTTGCGTAGTCACTCATTTGTTTGTGCATAGTCACTCTTTTGATCTTTTGATATAATTGGTTACTTGATACTTTATCATCATGCGTTCTCCTCTCGTCCTTGGAACGGCGGCTTTGGCCACTGCTGCCTCTGCTGCGCCTAACTACATCTTTTATTTTGACCAGTCAGTTTTTACCGTTGCCTCGACGAATTTCATTCTAATATCTCTCTAGGTGGCATACGGCCAACCTTCCCGACAAGTCTCAGACAGCTGGTGTCACCCACGTCATCACCGCCTTTGCCAACTCTTCGCTCTTTGCTGCCGAGCCCGCTGGAAAGTATGAGCCTTTCAAGCCTCTCGACGAGATCCGTGTCCTCTTCGACGATGGCACCAAGGTCTGCATGGCTATTGGTGGCTGGGCCGACACTGCTGGCTTCAGCGCGGGAGCCAAGACCGACAAGACGCGCAAGAGATACGCCAGGAACGTCGCAGACACCCTAGCCAGACTTGGATACGATTGTGTCGGTATGTATTACCACCTGGGTGTTTGGACAGACGGCTAATAGACCAAGATATCGACTGGGAGTACCCTGCCGGCAACGGTGAGGATTACAAGCGTATCCCCAACTCCAAGAAGGTCGACGAGATCAAGAGCTACCCCAAGCTCTTGAAGGAGATCAAGAACGCTATTGGCGACAAGGAGCTCTCCATTGCCGTTCCTGGTCTTGAGCGGGATATGATTGCCTACACTCATGAGCAGGTTCCCAAGATCAACGCTGTTGTCGATTACGTCAACGTGAGTACCTGGAGGATGCAGAATATGTTTAAAGCGATTTCTAACTGTTCAACAGATCATGTCTTATGATCTCATGAACCGCCGTGATAGCGTCACCACCCACCACTCCTCTTACGAGGGAACCGCCAAGGCCGTCGACGCCTACATCTCCCGCGGCTTCCAGCCCAGCAAGCTCAACATTGGATTCGCCTTTTACGCCAAGTGGTTCACCACCAAGGCGGGCGTCCAGTGCACCGAACCCACCGGATGCCCTACCGAGCTCCTCGAGGCTGCGGATGGAAGCGACACTGGCAAGTCTGGCACCATTACCTTTGAAAAGGCCAACTTTGTCGAGGCGCCTAAGAACTTGACTGTTTCGCCTGATGGTTCTTGTGGAGCTGGTACCTCTTTCAAGTGTGGTGAGGTTACTTGCTGCAGTCAGTTTGGTTTCTGGTGAGTCAACTTCTGTGTACCTATATCGATGGTTTTCTGACGTGTGATATAGTGGCAACTCTACTGCTCACTGCAGCACTGGCTGCCAGTCCGCTTATGGCCGATGCGAGGGTATCGACATCTCGGGTTCTTTCCTCACTGCCATGGAGAACGGCAAGACTGATACCGCTGCTGGCGGTCAGTGGTACTGGGATGCCACCACCTCTCTGTACTGGACCTGGGACACCGCCGACCTGATCACCCAGAAGATCAACGGTCTGGTCCCCACCAAGGGTCTCGGTGGTATCTTTGCCTGGAGTCTTGCTCAGGACAGCCAGGACTGGAGCCGTCTTACCGCTATGCGCGAGGGATTCAACACGCTCTCTGGACAAAGCTCTGGACGTTCCAAGGCTTCTCACTTTAAGAAGCACCAGGGTCACTACGGCCACCCCAGCTATTAAGCGAGGATTTGCAGGGAAGTCGGAGCATGGGTGGCATGAACCTCTTTGTCCCCGGACGAAAGGATAGGCCTGCGAGGTATCATTGGTAGCGCCCTTGGTCGGCTACCCTCAGTTCCTGGCGAGCCAGCTCTTCCTTAGATGAAAGGTGCTGAACTGAGAATTTCCTTAATAGTAGAATAGACTATTCTGGCGACTCCTGCCATAATGCTCACCTTGATAACTTCCTTACTCTGCTTGTTGAGATTATGTGCTAGCCTAGGTAGCTAAGGAAAAGTTTCGTGATATTAGTTACTTGATGATGGGGGAGATAGTAAAGGTATGGGTTTGATGTATCGGTGCCATAGTACACGTGGTAATTGGGTTTATTGCTCTGTAAAACGTAGTAGTGTCTCTGACCAGTCCAGCGCCTCGAGCGTCTGGAGCACCATGTGAACGGGCTCCAATGAAGCTGACGAGCAGCGCGTGGACGAATACCGCCCTGCTGACTGCAATGAAAATCATTTCAAATTCATCACTTGAGAAGCTTCCACGAGGCTGTCTCGGACCAGATCCGGGCATACCACTGGTGCAGCTCCTCCATCCACGGGGGCATGGGGCCCTTGATACCAGGGATTTTGCCCTCGCTGGAGAAGAGGCAGCTCCTGAGCCTCAGCTCAACCTCTTCCCGCTGCTTGTCAATGGTGGCACTGATCGTGAAAAGGCCGTCAGAAGGTCGCACAGCGTGGTTACGAGGCGAGTCACCGCAGCGGACGGTGATAGCTGTGGGTGTCTTTTCAACAACCTCAAAGTGGTCGGTGATTTTAGTTCCCTTATCGTAGGTGCTCTCGGCGAGCTGCTCATTATCCCAGAGCTGTTCCTCAGTCTCGGGACCTCTCCACTTGTACTCGAGGTACTTGCGCTGAACAGCGTAGCCTAATCAAGTCAATCAGCAGTTATCTCAAGATGAGCGGGTTACTCACCCCAGCCACTCCACAGACCGCGGCAGAACTCGAGAGCTAGATCGCCATCCTTCTGGAGAAGCTCGGGACGGATCTTGCTGAAGGGAATACGCTTGATGCACACATCTTGAGTGGCGGGATTGCGGTTGGGGTTGTGGTTCTTGTAGATGCGGGCAGACCAGATGGGATCATTGGGCGGGAGCGGGGAGATGACGGGGTTCTTGGCGGCGAGATAAGCGGCGGCGGTGGAGGTGCCGAGGAGGGAAGTGAAGACGGCCTTGCGAATGATGCCCATTGTGAAGATTATACACTTGATAGAAAGGGAGTATACGGATATGGTTATGAGACTCAATCGAGGCTCGAGATCTTGAAACTCAAAAGACGCGTCTCTCCCTCGGCCAAGTCCCCGAACTTGGTTTGGGCGGTTCAGCGGGATAAACGTCGGTCGGCACTCCCCACAAAAAAAGCGCAGACGAAAAAAGAGGCTGGAATAAATCGGGGCTGGGAACAGCCACTTGCGTGTTTCCTGGGTCTTTGATACGACCAATTGATACCTCGGCCAATGCCGATACCACCTAAGAAACGAGGTTATCGCCGCTTTGTAATCTTGCCTTGGAGCTTGGTATCTTATCGCAGCTTGTCAGATCATTAGATTAACAGAACTGTTCTTCCCATGCTTCCAAAGCATGATGCCATATCCCATGTCTCTCCGACTAGTCCCTCGCGTTGTTCCCACACGCGCCTAATAATTCCCATTGCCTCTGAAATCGGTCCCATATTTTTCAACGGCTCAGTCGCTTCGTAAATGTCGCAAACAGCGCATTCCTGCTCTTTCGTGACCAAACAGCCAGTCACGCAGAAAGGCCAAGCCAAAGCGAGCAGCCAACTTGGGGAAGGCAGGTTCTTGAGTAGCTCGAGATTCTTTGAGACAATCTCTCGTATTTCGCTGCTTCCTGGTTGCCAGCCTGAGAGAACCACGAGAAGGTAGAGTCTCGCGGAATTGGCCCAAATGCGAGTGACAATGTTGTGATCAATGGACTGCCCTCGCTGTGGATTAAACATGGAAAAGATGCCGTCCTTGTTGCGTGCATTCTCATTGTTGGAACCAGATAACTTTTCTAGGTCATTATCCAGATCTTGAGTGATTCTGCTGGCACGCTGAATCAAGTCCATCAACGAAAATGCACCGCTCTTCTTGGCATTTTTCTTCCATAAATCAAGCTCGACAATGTCTGTGATGGATAGAAAAATCCAATTTTCGCAGCCCACGATATGCTTCAGGTTGAGATGGGGCTTTTCTCGAGTGCCCAGCACCCTCTCATGGTGCTCCCGAAGACGAGGCAACTGTCCTAGTGCCGTGCTGGCGATAATGTCGGCGATTATGACAGCCGCACTGAAGAACCGGAATGCTGTTTGCGACGCTTCAAATCTGTGCGCTTCTTTCGTGGAGAGTGCCGACTTTGATTTTGAGACGACTTCTTCCACATCAGACGGTATCTTCCAGATGTCGTCGTCAAGGTCTGGTGATGAGAGGAATTGCTCAAAAAGAACGGTTGCCGCATAGAGATGAACGCTCCAACTTGAAGAAGAGCCTGTCATGGTCTCAAAGTTGAGAAGCAACATGATGTCGCCCAACAGATGAGTGCTCTGCAAAAGGTTGCCCGTGACACCGCAGCGGCTTATCGCTTCAACCCTCTGCTGCATGCCCTTGACTGCAAGATCAGATTGACTCTGTACCTGTTGCCAAGTATGCGATGAACACACTCTGTGGCCAGGGCCTGGAAAGATGGGCACAACTGAGAGAAAGTATGTTGCCAGGCTGATTACCAACTGGCATGATTCCGTGTTTCTCATGGCAAAGACCAGAAGCCAGCTACGGCCCCCTTCAAGAAAGGTCGGACGGTAGAAGGGATTGAGAAGGGGGAATATGTAGTCCGTGTAAGCTGTGACAAAGCGTAAATCCTGCTCGTTTTGGATATCCAGCGGTTCTGATCCGGAGCCGAAGAAAGCATGAGTTGGATCGTCCCTTTGTGAAGTATCTCTCGAGCTCTCCGCCGTAGAGGATGTATTAAATGGCAGGTTCCGAGTCTGAGTAGTAGTGTCTGTATCTGAAAGCTGATGGTCCGTTGTTTGGTCTACCGTGATTGACTCTTGAATACTGGTCGCGGAGTGCTCATCTCGGCTGGGGGATAAGGAAGGCGGATTGCTCGGACTTGACGGACCATGCCCCTCGATCTCTCTAGTGATCTTCTGGATCATACGTCTGCCTCGACGTTCCTTTGCATTGCGTTTGACCTGAGCTTTGAGGCGCTGGGCCATCTCGCGCTGCTTGTCCCTGTTGTCCATCCATACCGGCTTGTCGTCGCTGTAGAGACATGATAGCTCGAGGGTCTCGCAATTCTGGCATCTCGGTAGTGATTCATCGCATTTCTTATGTCGGATTCGACAGATCCAGCAACTGGCTGCTGTCTTTACTGCGGGAGGCATTGTTGTAAAGAAGTATGATCGAGCAGCCCCTTGACTTGAGTCTCCGCGCGGAGATGATTCCGGGCGGGAGAAATTCGTTTGAGAGCCACGTGAGCACGCAATTCCCGCCCAACTTGGTTTCCGCGCGGGGTTGTTACACCGCGCAAGTCGGATCTCATGAGCCCATTTGCAGCCGGTATTAATAAACAGGTACTTATAAATAGGTATTCAATCGTCGTCCTCTGGAATCGGCTCATTTATTCCTTCACCTTTCTTTCGTACCTAGTCGCCATTCCTAGAACCCGATCATGCCAGGATCGAAGGTCCTCGTCCTTGGAGGTACTGGCCCTGCAGGCATTTGCCTCTTGCGCGAGCTCATTCATCGCAATCATGAGGTTGTTGCGTTTGCAAGAAACCCCCAAAAGATCCCCGAAGATGTTTCTTCTAGCCCATTAATCGAGGTTGATTTACCCACGTATCCTGGCTGCAAGTGTGTACCCAAGCTAACCCCAGTCCCAGGTAATCGAGGGACAGCTCGATGACGCCGAAGCCCTTTCCGCGGCAGTCTCCAAGAGCTACGTCGTGGTATCACTTCTCGGGCCTAACATCAGTAGCTGGAAGCAGGATCCAAGCCTCTTGGCCGACTTCTATAGACACTCTCTTTTCCCCTCAATGCGTCAGCACAGCGTGAAACGCGTCTATGCCATGGGAACCCTTTCCATCGTCCGCCCAGAAGATTCTCGCAGTTTGCTTCGATATGGTATCGTCACATTCGTGCGTCTTGTCGCAGGCAGAGCCTATCGCACCATCATCAACATCAGCCAAGCGTTTGAGGAGGATGCAAAGGATTTGGACTGGACGATATTTCGCATCGCCGGTATCCCTGGAGAATATGATCATGAGAGCTGGAAGAGGGATAGAGAGGATGGCAAGGCTTTTGTGGGTTGGGTTGCTGAGACGGGCTGGACCATGTCGCAGAAGCGAGGAGCACTGGCAAGGTGGCTTGTGGATGCTGTCGAAGGAGGATTGACAGACTGGATCGGCAAGATGCCCGCCGTGAGTAAATTGGCGGGTAGCTGAGACCATCCAACCCTCTTTCACATTCTTCTGGCTTCGGATGGCATTGTTTGGGCGATCTTCACTTCCAAGGAAGTCTAGAGGTGTTGTTGATACTGATTTGTCTTGCTTCGTCACTTATAATTTCTCAGCTTTAATACTTCTTGATCGTTTTCAACCCTTTCATCGTTTACCATCATTGGCTCGCTCTTCTCCTCGAAGATACAAACAGCGCCGAGTACAATAGCATATAGAGAGGCGTCAAAAATAAGAGGGAATACAGTGTCACAGAGAGAGTCAAGGTCAATATTTATGCTCTCACAGATTGAAGCATCATCCATTTCCGCAACGGACACTCCTTTTAAGCCTTCGTCGCCACTAAACTAAGAATATCAAATGGCCATCGCTATCTGCATTGCTCTACGGGCGCTCCCCTTTCTTGTTAAACTTGACAACCTCTCCAGTGAGCAGTGCGTGCTGCAGCGCCCGACCAATGTTCATAACCATCATTCCACCTTCGATCGGCAGAGGAACCGGCTTGTCCTTGAGGACCGACTCGGTGAACTCGTTGGCCTCGACGGCGAAGGCGTCCTCGAACCTCTGCCAGTACTCAGGCTGAACCTCATGTCGGATTCCCAGTCGATCGGCAAGGACCACGTTGTTGGCCTTGGGAACCACGTTGACAGACAGCTTGCCTGTCTTTCCAGTGATTTCGGTGCACACGTCATGGCCATGCGCCTGGGTTCGCGAGCAGTAGAAGTAAGCAATCTTGCCTCCCCAGAACTCAACGACACCGACAGCGTTGTCAACATCAGATAACTCCTTCAGCTCAGGGTGATGTTGAAGTGTGCCAGCTGCCCAACAGGCCTTTGGAAGAGGGTTTCCAAGGTACCAAAGCGACAGGTCGATATCATGGATAGCGCAGTCGACGAAAATGCCTCCGTTTCGGGCTGCATATCGGACAAAGAATCCCGTCTCGTCGAGAAGATCGCAGGTGTTGGAGCGGACCATGAAAGGCTCTCCAATGGCCTTGTCGTTGTAGATCTTGGAGGCAGCATCGCGATAAGAAGCATCAAAGCGCCGGGAGAAACCAGCCATGACCTTGAGGTGAGGGTTCGCCTTGGCGGCGTCGACGACAGTTTGGGCCTGTCGGAATGGTCAGTATCAGGGCAAGACGTTGACGCGCTCGAAAAAGTCGTACCTCTGCCATGTCCGTGCTAAGTGGCTTCTCGCAAAGGACGTGAAGGCCCTTCGAGATGGCTGCAAGAGATTGACTAGCGTGCACATCGGTGCTGGTGGAAACCCAAACGGCCTGGAGTCCAGCATGGTTGAGCATGTCGTTGTAGTCGCTGTAAACAGCGATACCAAATTCCTTGTACTCGGCATTCTCATTTGCCCACTCAACCTCATGAGGCGTAGAACTACACACAGCAACAACTTTAGCATGAGGAACTCGGTACAAGAGCGTGTGGACATGTCGCTTGCCCTGTGGATGTGTTAGAACTGTTCTCCAAGCGACTTCGAGTAAAAGAACAACTACTGACCATACGACCAAGGCCGACAACAGCAATATTGAGTGGCTGAGACATGATTCCTTGAGTGAAGGTGTGTGAAGAAGAGGTTGAGTTCTCTTGAAGATGCCGGCTTGAGGATGACTGAGGAGGTGCTAGTTGTCTCTGCTTGACTGGGAGTCTCTGCCTTTTTTATAGTTGTCTCTCCTCTCCATGTCCTTTGCTTATGCAAATATCATCGCGGATAGACTTGCCTTGTGAAATGTTTCCAGGGTTACTGAAGGTCAACGAGATGTACAACGCACGCCGTGTAAGTGGATGAGGAGGATGAGATATTACTTTATTTGGTAGGTATCGGCGATTGGAGATTTCGGGACTTGCCTCTTTGGGTAATTCTTCGGTACCAGGTTCCATATCAAGTAATCCTGGAGGAAACATCAACAATACCACACGTCTCAGTCCAAGATGATAGCCCGAATATGGCAATTCGCGCAAAGTTTCTTTATTGGGATTGTTAAATAGCTATTAGAAAAAGTCTTGAGAGTTATTATCAGTGAGGCAGCATGGGACAGCTCAGGGGAAGATGTATGTCTGTGGAGAAGGCTGATCATGAGACCAGTTTGATGGTCGCAGAGCCAAGGATTGCTTGCTGACATTGCCTGAAAGCACAAAGAGAGGAAATAAAAGTCTTGAGGTGAGAATTTGCGGGGTGCAGGACTACGGCTCGGCCACAATAAAATGCCATAGGTCAGACATGATTACCGCTGCTTAGCAGTTACTGACCCATGACACCTGAGAAACTCGTAAGGATCATCCAGACAGATTTTTGACTGATAGGCAGACTTAGATAGTTCTAAGAACAACTAGTCACCTATATTCGCACGTACTGGTGGTCATTCTCGAAAGCATATATGGATCGAGAACGGTGGCTTGGTCAGATTCGCAGCCAACAATGCCCGGGCTATTTATCATAGCCCTGCCTCCTTATGTAACCATCCACGCTGGATACTTAGCTTTGTCACTTCACTAGAGACGCCGAGACTTCTTCTGAAACACAGGTTCTCACTGGCTTTGCCCCACTGGCTCTTTTTGACACTACATGTGATTACATTCAAAACGCCACTCAAATTTGAGATCATTCGTATTGCTTCCTACTCTGTACAGTCTTTTACCTCTGGAAGGTATCTGGGTACGTGTTCGTTTATTCCTAGACCCTGTTGTGCTCGTGGATCTAGAGTGAAACCACCCCGAACCATCTTCTCATTGGCGGTCCAACTCCCAAGAGGCCTGTTGAGTGAGGTTTTCCCAGTTAAAAAAAACGAGATAAAATATTGACATGAGTCAAGAAGGTTTCTATGTAATTGTAAACCTACGAATCTCATCGGAGTCATTATCGTGCGACTTTCTCCTGTGACGTTTTCCAAGGCTTGGCGCTATTAGTCTGTTGCGTCATCATCGACCACCAAGAAAAATAAGATTGCAAAAGCCAAGCAACGCCGAGCTTTGCCTAGAAGCTTGTCCGAATGCCTCAAGCTTATCGGGCCCTCGTAATTGGTCCGTCTTGTTTCCAGCAGAGAGTCCAAGCGCGTGGAATCAGGGTTATCGATCCCGGCGTCTCTTGGGAGGGACGTGGTGCATTGCTTTGGCTCGTTTTCAAGAGTTTGGGGTCTTGGCGCTCAGAAATGTTGACGTACGCGGGCTTGGTATGAGGGCATCTTTCGTTTTGGCTGTGGCTGGCACCGGCATTTTATAATCGCCCTAGCCCTCAACACTTGCCTTGGGCATTATCTCCTCTTCAAATTCATACGTGTTTATCGAGTGCACTTTCAATGGCAGAAAGGAGGGACTCACCCAACTCCTTTGCGGGCCACCCAGTCCGCTCCTCAACCCACGTCCAATACCTCAACGACAAGGAGATTGACGATTTTCTCGACGAGCTCGACCACAATGGGGATGGTTACATCAACTACGAAGAAGTCGAGAGGAAGCTCGACGAAACCCATCATGAACTCGTTCCCAAGCCGAGTTCCCACCACGTTATCCGGCGCGACCACGATGGCGAAGACGACCGTGCTCGACATGCTTTTTTGAGGGGTATCATGGGCTCCGATACTGAGCGCATTCCGAGGAACGACTTTGCCAAGCTGGTTCGCCAGTGGAGGATCCCATCCCTACAACAGGCCAAGAAGGAGGAGGAGGATGAAAAGAGCTACATCAAGCGGCTGCCGGGGTGGCGGAGGATTCGCTCGTACTGGGCAGTCCACGGCCCAGAGATTGTCTTTATCGGTCTCGTCATCTCTTTGCAATGCGCTTTTGGCGTATGGCAGCTGGTCAAGTACCAAACAACTCCACAATATCGAGCTGCTTTCGGCTGGGGCGTCGTCATGGCCAAGACATGCGCCGGAGCTCTATATCCGACCTTCTTCTTTCTCATACTCAGCATGTCGCGTTACTTTTCCACATGGCTACGCAGGTCGTATCACATCTCGCGTTTCCTCAACTGGGACCTGTCTCAGAAGTTTCACATCCGCATCTCCTGCGTTGCCATCCTTCTCGCGACATTGCACGCGCTTGGCCATCTGACAGGCTCTTTTGTGCACGGCAGCGACCGAGCGAACGAACAAGAGGTTGCCGACGTCCTTGGGCCTGATATGGTGCCCCGTCCTTATATCGAATATGTTCGATCACTGCCTGGCTTTACTGGAATCACGGCTCTTGGCCTGTTTTACCTGCTGTCAATCTTGAGCATCCCTCAAGTCCGCAGGTGGAACTACGAGATCTTCCAACTGGGCCACTTGCTGATGTTCCCGATTATCGGTCTCATGATGGCACATGGAACTGCTGCATTGCTTCAATGGCCCATGTTTGGCTACTTTCTCGCCTTCCCGACGCTTCTAGTCATTGTTGAGCGAATCGTGCGAGTGTTTCTAGGATTTCATCGCATAAACGCCACCATGAAGGTTTTGGACAAGGAAACTGTCGAAATCACGGCTGTCATTCCGAGTGAGCGCCTCTGGAAGTACAAGGCGGGCCAGTATGTCTTCCTCCAAGTACCACAGATCAGCTTCTTTCAGTGGCATCCCTTTACGGTTTCTTTCTGTCGCGGTCAGAAGATGATGCTGCATATCAAGACTGATGGTAACTGGACGGGGAGACTGCGTCAGCTGGGAGGTGAATCAGGCGAGTGCGATATTGAGATTGGAATCAATGGACCGTTTGGTGCCCCGGCACAGCGGTTCTATGACTTCAGCCATTCCATCATTATTGGTGCTGGTATTGGGGTCACTCCCTTCTCGGGTATCCTCGCTGATCTCCAATACAACGATGATCTGGACCACGGCGGCCCGGGTGATGATGCACCACGCGGCCGCCATGATTCGGATGCCACGATCAACGACACCTCGAGCCAGCCAGATCAACGCACTGTCCAAGCAGACGTGTTGAATGAAGGCAACAAGCCCCAGGCTGAGAAATCGCACACATTCTCAGAAGACTATCGCCGCGTGGACTTTCATTGGATGGTTCGTGACCGAAACTACCTCCGATGGTTTTCCGATCTGCTCAACGACGTCTCGCGGAGCCAGGAGTGGCATCGTGAGCACGAGATACACCCACACCTCGATATCCGCATCAACACCCATATCACAGCAAAGCGCAAGGATATCTCTACTCATGTCTACCGCTGGTTACTTGAGATGCACCGTACCGATGAACATCCTGCCTCTCCTCTAACCGGTCTCCTGAATCCCACTCACTTTGGTCGTCCGGATTTTGAGAAGATTCTTGATGAGCACTATGAGGAGATGCTCAAGTTCCGGGCCAGCAAGCGAATGCAAGAAAGAGAAAAGACTGGCGAGTCGAATGAGGAGGACGAAGAGTTGAAAGTCGGCGTCTTTTACTGTGGCGCACCGGTTGTCGGTGAAATCCTGGCAGTCAAATGCCGTGAACTCTCTACAAGAGGACGTCAAGACGGAAGCAAGCTAGAGTATCACTTTATGATTGAAGTATTCGGTTGAGTTGAGGATTAATATTATTATGCTACACATTGCTTAATCTAATGCCCGCAGTGCCTTTGGTACTGGCCACGCTTGACAATCCTTGAACATCTGCACGATGCCTTTCAAAGCATCCCGTTCCCACGGGTCTGTAAAGTAGTTGCCGTATAACTGAATTGCAAGGGTTGCATTCACTAAAGCTGGTGGTGTTTCCAGGTGTTGGACGGCGGTACTGCAGACGTCCAGTACCAGTGACCTCACGTCACCTTCGGCTCTCCGGTAAGCTGCACGGGCATCTGCATCACCTCGTCTGCGATGGGTTAGTGGCGAGAAAGAGAAGATCCGGAAAGAATCCTTACCCAAGGAATGGCGATTCAGCAACCAGAATCATCTTGGCCATCATCATATGTTGCATGCCCGTGAGGGCAATATTTGATGCGTACCATATCGTCGGAAACACCTCTCCTTTCGTCCTGTCCGGGGGTCGGGAAAGGATAGGGGCAAATCGCCCCACAACATATTGGTCGAGATATCTCTCCTGCTCCTTCAGCCTCTCTATTGAAAGTCAGTATATCGTAGCAGATTTGGTGAAATAAAACTCACGCCAACCAGTTTCAGATTTGTCCTCAAAGAGCCACTTTGTGACCTGGCTGGTGTGGAAGATGAGCTTATTCGCTGGCGAGATATCTGCCCACTCAGCTGGTGGCTCTACCATCTGTGGTGAGTACCCCCGTCGAAGAGCGTAGTAGACCTCCTGTCTCAACGCTATCCAATACGACGCGTTCAAAAGCTCTCGGTGGTGAACCAAGTCATCCGAAGTCAGACTTCGAAGCACAGCATTGAGGATCGCCAGGAAGTTGACTCGTTCGTCCGCAGGTGCATCGGCGGTGCTATCATCGTCCTCTTCATCGTCCATTTCCTCAAACTGGCGCAATACCACAGCCGTTGTCACGATCAACTCGCGTGCCTCCCCGTCCCTAGTCGTGTGAAACTCTTTGAGCACGGGAATGCATTTTAGCATGTACTCGACGGCGGCTCCTGGGGTAAGGTTTGGCAAGTGTTGGCCACGGTAGACTATTCCCCGAGGTGTCTTGAAGGTGGCGACGCGACACATGCGGCGTGTGGAAACGGCAAAGATTGCGTTGAGAAGAGGGGGGTATTTCCGGGCACGTTCGGGGACGAGAAGTTGGAAGAGTCTTTGGGGGTCAACTAGATCGAACTACAGCCCGGTCAGTACGCGCTCTTAGACCAGAAGGTCGTATCCAGTTACCCAGTGTGAGAGCTCCTCGACGTAGTATCGGAGAAGGCAAGCTTCTTGCACGCCATCCAACGGTCGATCCTGGTCTTGTGGTGGTTCAAGGCTGTGAAGTATTCCGCCCCAAGAAGGACCTCGCTGTGACAACACTGGCAAATGTTGGGTAGGCACATGTCGATAGTTTGATGGGTTTGAATGTGAAAGGTGCTCAACACTTGACGGCGATGGTATCATGCCATCCGAGCCTGCAGAATGGAGGATGGTAGAACTTCCAGGGGTTGTTGGTGAGGCTGCCGTGGCAAGAGGTTCATGTGATAACACCGTTGGTGCCTCCGCTTGGATGTGCACCAGATCTCTCCCGTCGTCGATGGGGAAGTTATCTCCATGGGTGGGGGGTGAGGTCAAACGCGCATTGGTATCTCTTTCTGCAGCGATCCTCCGGGCTGGACGTTTCGGTCCAGTATGGAGTCTAACTATGCATATATATCAGCATTGAGTAACAGAAAGGTGGCAATCAGTCTCACATTCTTTTGCACTGCTATTGACCCAGTTTTGTGTCTCGGGAAACTGCGCGTCGTATTTGGCAGAAGAGCCATGTCTGAAGGGTCGTTTCCGTCCTGGACGGATACACTGGAGTCCCTTTGTTCGACACCGATTGCATTGAGGTATATCATCGTCACCTAGGTGGTACAACACAGTAAGACACCGTCAACCATCTCAAATGCCAAGCGGGCAGTCAGGAGATCGGCTGCATACAGGGGCATGCTTACATTTAAGGTGCTTCCCTATCTCAAACAACCCGCATTAGTCAGCCGGCCTACACTGGACCACAGCCTATCGCTCATACCTTTGCACTCCGAACAGGGGTTTTTTAAAGAGGGCATGCCGTTACGCACCCGTGGCTCGGTTCTTGCTGTCGCAGTGTGATAGACAGAGGCTGAAGAATGTAGCAAGACTCGGCGAAAGTGGACCGTGGCACCTTCCCCAGGCCCACTCTGTGCGGGGTAAACGCGAGCTTCCTCGGCCAAAGTTGCTAAAAATTGCAACGGAAGGAAGTAATCCCGAGCTCGTGACCTGCCGATGTAGGGTAGGTAGGTCAAGAGGATGGTCAATGTTAGGGATAGGACCACGAGTTTAGGCTCGAAACTTAGATATTAGTATTGAATAAAGGCTCTATGTAGTTTAAATATTAATTGGTTTTTCGTATCTTATTTCTTAAATAGATATGAATAGTTGTGCTGAAAAGAGACCAAACGCACAGATTCCATTTCCAAGCCACAGCAAGATCTATACCTTCCAATCCACCACTCCAGTAGAATCGAGTCTCCAATGGAAGAACACACTCAAATAACCATGAGTATGGGGCTCAGAAGTAATTATCTCCAAGAACTTAATAGCCCAGTATAGGTCGTCTAATCAAGGTAAACAACGAACAAGCTACACGGCTTGCACACGCCTGCGTCTGTTGCTCTCACAAGGTGCAGAATGGCGAACCATGTGCCAAGGGAGAAAGAAGTAGACATAACACTGAGACAATGGGGACAAAAGTCATGGCGCGGATTAGTTGAACGTCATGACTGTTGCAGCATCACCTAAGCAATCAATTCCTCAGACAGACGCTATCAACACGTTCTCACTATGCTGAGGGGACAACCATCCATGTTGACTACGATCACGTTGAAGAAGAAAACGCCTCTAAGTGAGAGCAAGTTTGACTTCAAGTAAGTCAGATTACAAGAGGAGGTGCATCGCGTAAAATATGCGATCCCAACGATGATATACCTGAGCAGAACATGGAGTGAACAATGTCACTGTAATTCCACTCCGCATCGACAATCAATTTCGGTCCTTATTGAGAGAAAAAGAGGCCTCGCCGTAGACAAGAGACTTCCATGGGGGGACATGTCGACGACGCGTTTCTGCCATCCCACTGCTGTCGTCTTTCCAATTCCAAGCACTGACCTGAGGTCTGCCCCGATCTCGTTGCTTGACGATTAAATTTGTAATTCGCAAAGCTGAACGGCTCAACGACCTATTGCGCCGTTACAGCACTCGAATTAAGGTTATTGGATCCATCCGTATGGGTCGAGCGATACAAGTCTGGACTGATCTAGCGAATGATGCAACCAGAGGATCCTCTGTTCGTCATTGTTGCAGTGAACCTGGAATATCGGATAGAGTGGGATATGCTGCAATTGGAACCGTCTTTCCAAAATCGATCGGAAGAGCCGAAGTGAGGGGAATGCGTGTCTTGTGTATTCCCTGGCCCCCCTTTTCGGTGAGCGCGGCTGAAGGATTCCTCGGCAAAGTCGCAATTCTGGCAAACACACCGAGAACTTTAACCTGTCAGATCTTGGAGAGCAAGGTCAAGCATTACGAGATGATTGTAGTCAATTCAAGGCCTGCAGGAAAGTGGAGGGACCGCGAACGATTGTGTTGTGCCAAGCTCATGATCTCCCACTCGGCCCCATTTGCCGCGACCGCTTTTCTCGGAATGTCTCTACTGCTGGGGCCACCCTTGGACAAGATGCGCAACCCAATAGCGGGGACCCCGACTCCGCGCTGAGCGAGGGTATGGTGTCGCGGAGAGTGGGCTTTCTCCGGTGTCAGTTGGTGGCAAGCCTGGAGATGAGGTGCGAGTCAGGTAGGGATCTGAGCTGATCGCGTGGGATGAGACTCGCAACGGCCGCTGAGAGAGTCTGTCTTGCCACTTTAACAACCTTTTAGTTGTGCAGATGATCATTTCGGGTCTATCAAAAATCCTTAAGAATGGGGGTGCACCGTCTTGTCGATTTGTGTGACCGAGAGTCGCATATGCATCGATTGCTTCCACCAGGCTCATCTGCGCTGTTTATGCCAGCTCCGGCCAAGCCTGAGAATTCTATAAGAAGCCAAACGGAAATCCTATTTTCAGCCGGTGCCGAACTTCCACTTTTCGCCCTGCCATTAAACCCCATGTAGAAAAGCCTCGGGAAACGCGCCATCACCATCGCCACGAGGCCGTTCATCCCACCAAGCTTAAACCCAACGGGAGGCTTGCCGAGACATCTCGAGCCAATGGCCAAGACCACATTAGCCATTCAGCCATTGGATTATTGCCGTTGAAAGGCCACTAAATGAGACGGTTTCGCTGTCGTCATCTTGCGGCTTGCCAACGCACGTCAAAACCCGCCACGGTCTGGGCGAACGCCCCCACTGAGCCGATGAGAAGTCGAAGGATGCACGGCGAGATCTTGGCTCCCGAATAAGTTATTGCCAAGCTTACGGCACCCTGCCCATGCCCGGGTCTGCCCATCCCCCGTAGCCCCGGGTTCCTAAGCTGTACCCCTAGCCTAGCCCGCTTTGGGGACTCTTAGCTCGGGGGTAGGGGAATCTAGACTACCCATACGCTATCTCGACTTCTGATGTCGTTATCGGTCAATTTTTCGGGCATCCCACTAGCGAGCTTCAGATTTGCCCATGACCTCATCCCATCCTAGCTATGGCGAAAATGGGTCAGGGTGCGTTTTACTGGTTGTCGTTTCGTGCCAATGTTTCTGGACACGACATAAACTGTCTCTTTTTGGAAGGAGCTTAACTCTACTCCCGTCCTTATCTGAAGGCGAAAAGGATTCAGGTAGGTGCGAGGTCTTGTGTATGGTTGGGGGTTATGAGATTGAGTTGGCAGTGCGACTGTGTGCTTGGCTGTGGTGCAACACAACGAAAATCCATGCCATTTACAGCTTCTGTGGAAGACAGTGGCGGTATTTTGGCATTGACTCTCCCCGTAGAGCCCACTGTAAAAGCGCAATCTATTGTCGCTGCATTGATACTATTCAAGTCCGAGCTTCCCAGATGAGACAAGCTGACCTCCTGGACCTAGGCGAAGGCTATATGACGGACCCTTGAATAGATGGTGCCACTAGCAGCAGGCAAGTCAGATAGCCTGCATGGTCGGGATCCCACCTCGAACCGCCAGAGTTTGTGGGGTCATGTGTGTTGGTCGAGGGAGTACAGAGTAAGGTTGCCAGGGTCCATGGTAAAGTTTATGGCCTTGGGGAGGATTGTGTCATTCTCGGCGATATTGGCGTAAAGTGTATCTCAAAGTATCTCAAATTGAATATATACCTTGGACGCTGCTCCTCCGTTTCAGTGTCTCATCCCATCGCCACTTCTCAGCCTCAGCGCTTCAAAGCCAGCAATAACTTCAGCACGCGAGACATCGCGCCCTGCCGGCACTTCTTCCTCTGTTGTCTGTCACACACATTGTGCAGTAACCATGGGGTTCGCAGGCCTTTTTGACGGCTCTAAGAGCACGGCCCACGTTTCAACCGACCCCGAAGCCAGCGACTCTGAGCCCTCTGTCATTCACGATGGTGGTCTCGCATACACGCGTGTCAAGGGAGGTAACGGCTCCAAGCCGTCCTATCAGGAGGCTGTTGGTGCTCCGGTCGAGTCCAAGTCTCCTCTTGGGTATCATGTGGGATGGCTCACTGTCATCTTTCTCAACGTCAGTGAGTAGTATCTCGCCTCGTCGTTGGAGGACCGACACTGACTTCGTCGTAGACATGATGATTGGAACTGGTATCTTCTCTACACGTAAGACTATCCAATAACCGGCATTGAGTAATCTCATACTAAACAACCTCTAGCTGCGAGCATCTTGAACCGATCTGGTTCCGTCGGTTTGGCCCTCATCATCTGGGTCATCGGTTTTTTTATGGCTGCCGCTGGTTTTGCCGTCTACCTGGAGCTGGCAAGCTACTTTCCCAACCGAAGTGGTTCTGAGGTGGTGTACCTTGAGCAGGCCTATCCCAGGCCCAAGCACTTTTTCCCCGTCACCTTTGCCGTCCAGTCGGTCATCCTCTCTTTCAGCAGCAGCAATGCAGTTGGTACGTCATTCCGGATTCTGCATCGACTTTCTCAGACTAACAGCGTCTAGTTCTCTCCAGGTATCTTTGGAGAATGACCGGCGATACACCTAGCGAGTGGCAGATGCGAGGCGTGGCCATTGCTGCTTACACCCTCGCCGTCATCTTTGTGGTTGCTAGCAACAAGTATTCATTGTGGCTGGTCAACTTTATCGGCACACTGAAGCTCCTCACTCTGGTCTTGTTCGTCAACCTGCTGCCTTGCATTCCTTCGGACACTAACAACATGTAACAGTATCAGTATTGCCGGCCTTGTTGTTCTTGGTGGAAACGTCGACCGAATTCCCGATCCCAAGGCCAACTTCCGCAACGCCTTCGATGGTGAAACGCCCAATGGTAATGATCTGGCTAGTGCATTTGTCAGCATCGTCTTCTCCTACGCCGGATACTGGAACGCTTTCAACGTCGTCAACGAGATCCAGAACCCCATCCCCACTCTCAAGCGAAACGGCACTGTTTCTCTGCTCACTGTGGCTATCCTTTACATGCTTTGCAACATTGCATACTTCGCCGTCGTGCCCAAGGAGGAGTTTGCCGAGGCCAGTGAGATTGCCGCCTCCGTTTTCTTCTCCAAGCTGTTTGGAGGAAGCAAGGCTGCCGCCAATGTGCTCAACTTCCTCGTTCTTCTGAGTGCCTTCGGTAACCTTTTGGCCGTTTTGATTGGCTCTGGACGCATGATCCGTGAGATTGGAAGGTGAGTTGGTGGTCCCCGAGTTGACAAAGGGGTATGCTAACCTCAACCCCAGGCAAGGTGTATTGCCTTTTACCAACTTCTGGGTCTCTACGAAGCCTTTTGGAACGCCTCTAGGCCCATACTTCGTCAAATGGGTGCTTACCTTCATTATGATTGTTGCTCCTTCAGCCGGTGATGCATTCACCTTTGGTACGTGGATCTTGTGACGCGTTGAGGTTTTGGTCTAATATGCCTTCTAGTTGTGAGCTTGGGCACTTACCCAGATGCCATGTTCAAGTTTGCTATGGCTGCTGGAGTCTATGTTCTTCGACGAAGACGCAAGCAAGCTGGCATTAACACTAATGAGTTCCAGGCTTGGCATGTGGCTGTCATCTTCTACATCCTCATCCAGGTCTTCATTCTTGTTATGCCCTGGTGGCCTCCTAAGGGCGGCCCTTATGCTGGAGATGTCAGCTTCTGGTACGCTACTTACTGTGTCGTTGGTATTGCTATGTGAGTATACCCTTTCTCCCGGGGTCTCTTGATTGTTAGTTACTAACCCCGACTTTAGTGTTATCATTTGCGGCCTTTACTACGTCTTCTGGATGCACCTCCTGCCCAAGTGGAAGGGCTACCAGATCCGCACTGAAATCACCAACGTCGACGACAACGGAGCCAATACGCATCGCTTGGTTAGAATCCCCAACGCTGAAGTCGCCAAGTGGGATGAGGAGCACGATGAGGCTGGTAACTTGCGCCAGAGGCGTGTGCCAAGCTCGGGAGACTCGGGCAAGGAGTAATTGGAGAGGAGCCTGGGGAGTAAGATGGGTGGTCAATCTGAAATTTGCAAGCCAATGCCTGAGGACAGAGCGTGTCCCTGCTATAGATATCCTGCAATTGAATTCATCCTTCATTCAACCATGTCAATGCAGTCTCTTGCTCTTGTGGTTTGAACAGCTGACGTTGAGTGATCTAAGACGATGTATGAGAGGAGAAAGCATGTTCGTTCACTATAGTCATGTGGAGGTGAGGTTGGTGATTATTACTCAATGTTGGCATTAAACATTAAATACAGTTTCGAGAAACCTGGTACAAGCGTTGATAAAGTTCAATATAATGAAATTTAGAAGTTATGCGAAGGATAGTAGCCGGCCTTGGCTAGTAAACAATTCAGACAGAGGTAAAAAGATAAGCCTACCTCCTCACGTGCTAGGACACACAATGCCATGTCACAAAGACTGGATGGTGAATTCACTGACAGGTTTCTAATTAGGTGATCTCACATCAATCATCTTATACTACCTGTAGTAATATGGATCATAAGTGATTTCCTTAGGAATGCATTCCCTCGTTGCTAAAAGACGAAATTTAAACCAAACACCTTGTAATACAACATGAGACACTAAGTTCCATCCTACTCCTTCGCATTGCTTGCGCAAGTCCATGGTTGTGTAGTTGAATCTGTGGCAATGGCCTCAATGGATGCCCACAAGCCAACAACACAGATCAACAGACCGGTGAGGAATAAGAGCACGTTGGAAACAAATCGACATGTCTGCTTCCAGTCCTTGAACCAGTTTCCGTGGTGCATCCAAAGCCAGAAGATTCCAGGTAGGCCGTACGAGAACCAACTGGCGAACAGGGCGCAGATGAGTCCTAGCAAATTGTTGAAGATGGGGATCGACTCGGCAATCACCATGGAGATGGCCCAGGTTGAAAAGGTGATGCCGAACCAGGCAAAGTTGGAGAGCTTTGTTCGTCGAACCATGTGCTTGGTGTTGCGGAAAAGTCTGGAGAAGATGTAGGAGGAGGCAACATGGCCGTAAATGACACCAGCAATCACGATGGCTATGTCGATGTTAGTACAGAATTTTTAGTTTTGACCGAAGGTGAATAACTTACTGGGAATGGCAATACCCCAGATGGCCTTTCGCATTGTGCTCGAGCCGGCGGCAGAGAGGGCAGGCGAGGGAACATCGGGACCGACGAAAACGTAGATGACGATGGCGGCGAGGAGATAGAGAGTCGTGTCAACAATCTGGAGGAATGCCAGAGCCTTGGGCCAATCCTCAGGCTTCTTGAACTCGGCGATGACAGTGAAGAAGCAAGAGTGACTCGCTAGAGAAGATGTTAGAAAGACGATACGGGACAGAACGGATGTGGGCGCTCATACAGAAAGAAATGGCGATGTTGGTGACAGCCAGGAATGCGCTTGTGAAACCAAGCTCTCGCGCAATGTGGAAGCTTCCGGAGCCAATGGGCCGCTCAGCTGCAACGTCTCCAACCGTGATGAGAACCGCTGTCGTGATGGACAAGCAGGCTAGAGATAAATGTCAGCTTATATGTTAAGGATGCAGCGCCAGCGAAAAACTCACAGGCAATCGACATGTAGCTCGTATACTTCAGAGTTCTGGGGAGATTCAGAACCCAGAATACCGCCAGACCGACAACCGCCCAGACAATGGTGCATGTAGAGCTGCTAGTGAGGGTATTCAGGCAGATGGTCCAAGTCAAGAGGTGGCTGCCCATGACAAAGACCTGGAAGATAACCTGCGCCCAACCAAAGAACTCCTGGAAGACGCGTCCCATTCCAATCGATTTTCCGATAACCTCCACGGCATCTCCAAAGTTTTGGACGAACGGATACTGTTTTCGGAATTCGGCGAGGACGAGACCGGAGTATGTCGATAGACAGCCCATCACGAGGATCAGGACGATACCGGGGACGAGGCCGACGGTGGCGAGCACTGAAGGTAGCGAAAGAATTCCGAGGGAGACGGTTTCTGCGATCAAGACGATTCCTCCTTGCCTGGAACTTGATCAGCACCAATTGACACAGTCGCAAGACTGTACCTACCACCACGTCAAAGTCTTGTAATCGATCAATTCACCGTCCTCTCCGTCCAGCACCCTGCTACCGCTGTCGACTGCGGTATCGAAAGTAGGAGGAGCTCCATTGTTGACAGCCTTCTCCGCGTCTGGGACGGCATCGTGATTCTTTGGCGCTTGTGAGTCTGCCATTGTGTCCTTGAGGAATGTGTGGTTCAACGGTACAGGTTGTAGAGGACACTTCCTTTATAAGACCTCGGCGAAATCCAAGTCGGCTGCGGGGTAAGTAATTGGTTTTCTGGAGAAAGAGAAAATGCAGCCTCAAAGGTTTAAAGAAGGTTCCGGGGGCGAAGGCAGTCCGCCGACACCGGTCATTAAGAAAAAACCATCACATCCTGCCGAGTCAAGTCGACCCACAGAGAACGAATTTCCGGACCAGGCCGATGACACCGCGCACCGAGTTCGGCCTTGACATGTAGATGAAGCTATTTAGCAGATCTTGCTGGGCTAGGGACCTAGAACGAGATCGGCCAAGACATCGAATGACCCAACTGCCGGGGTTCATGATTGCAGGGGCTTAATGCAGCCGAATTCTAGGGCTGGGTGATATAAATTGAGTAATGGTTACGTTATGGTCCCACAAGTTGGTAAATCTTCAAAGGCCGTTTGTCGTCTGATGGCCAGCAGCTCTCCACAGTCATGAGCCACAGGGCTCATCTCGAACGTCTCCCCAGGAAGAGCACGCTCATCAACGATCTGAATCTTGCAGCTGTGATCAATGCGGTGTTGCTTGAGCAGCCTCAAAGATGTGTGACATCATGACATGCACAACGGAGGTTGATAAACTTTTCAGCCTCCTTCGTGACAATTGCATGCAAGCTTTTTCTCCCCTGTCGGAGGCTCAAATGCCGCTGGTTCTAGCCGATTTCTGGAATCGTTAAAACCTTTCTAGCGCACTCGCTCTGTCCAATGGTAGACGCTGGCGCCTTCACTCGAGTCATAGTGGATCTTTTTCCCTTGCCACCATTCGCCCGCCGATCACGGTCCGAGGTGGTTCGTTCGGAGCTTGCGATGCTTGGCCAGGAACGTTGATGGAGACGCCGCGGCAGTATGGAGCCGCAAGTTCAGACCGCCCCGGGGAGGTTCAGGCGTCTCCGAACAGTCAGCAACAAAGGCCTCGGCAAGAGTGGATGCCATTGCGACCCTTGGGTCTTTCAAGGGTCATGTGCTTGGCAGCCTCCGTTCAAGGTGCCACTCCGGGGTAGTACATACAGGTAGAAAACTTGTCTCGCACAAATCTCTGTGCTCTCGTTGGCGTAACCTTTCTCTTTGCTTTACGGCTGTAATTGTTCCCCAGAATATCAATAAGCCGCCAATGCAAGCTGGTGCCGGCGAGGTAGCACATCTCGACCACACCAATAGATAGACATGGGGATTATAGCGTCCGGCCCTCGTCCTGGGTAAACTGGCCATGTTGCTAGTATTCACACATGTTTGTGGCTTCGTGGAGCTAAATGCCAGGAGAAGAAAGCAGACCAAGGTTATGAAGCATTCAGCACCTTTTAGCTCACTAGTGTAAAATTGACTGCGTATGCGTGCTGGTGAGCTAAGATAAACAGCTGCTCCCTATAAAGCCCTTGTCGGAGTTGGCCACCCAGCCTAATAATCTCCAAGCCTTGCGCTTGGTCAGAAGCCAGAACATGACGGCATGATCAGATATTGGGTTCCTCCAGACCAGATGCAAAGGAAATAGGTTGAAAATCGTTGAGGAAGAGGGTGACAAGGCTTACGGCTGTCAAAACGGCTTAGAGCTGAAAGTTGTCGCTGGGGGCCTTGCAGCAAGTCCAGCATGGGTTATCGCCAGTGCCCTGCGAATTTGTCAGCTTTGTACGCGGTGGAATTTCTCTTGCCAATGGAGTAAGCTACCATGTTGTTCGAGTACTAAGTCATGTTAGTAAACCTTGAACCGAGGGAAGAGATGGGATAAGTGACACTCACCCAGCCATCAGGGCAGGTGGGCACCGAGGGCCAGCACACTCTCAAGCAGACCTGGAAGTTCTCAGGATGGATAGCTCCCTTGGGCGCGGAGCTCTTGGCGTGATACGAGGAAGGCTGCGAGACTTGGATATGGAGACTGGAAACTAATCAGCAAGACCGTTCATGCGTGTCAAGCAAAGGGCCAAGTCGAAAAGCCCATTTTCAGTATCCGAGACAGGTCGATATTGGACAAGACTTACGTGATGTCTTCATTGGCTTTGCCGGAAGACCAGGGCATAGCGGCGATGCCTTGGGCGAGGAAGAGGATGGAAGCAGCAGAGAACTTCATGCTGAATTGTGTGCCAGGAACAAGGTGTGTAAAATGTTTTTGGAGAGAGGATGTTTGAGTCTGAAAGAGCTTAGTGGTAGATTCTAGTCGAGATGAACCGACACCTTTATATAGTCCTGTAGACACAAGTTCAACCCATATCGGCGCGAACATGAACGCCTAGTTTGCTCTTTCGTTCTCGTGCACATGTGACTTTTCCCCTCACTGATTTCCTGAGGTCACCGCGATTGACTGTGCAACAACGCCAGATCAACGTGTGGGTGGCTGAAATGACGGCTTCCGATGCTGTGTGATACATCGTGCAACATAGATCGGCGTGCCTCGGGCAACTTTTATGTAGTCTTTGTTGTGAGACCCTGGTCAAACGAACAGGAATACTCCTTTAGGACAGTCGCAACTATATAAGAATATTGCCGACCTAGTGAAGATATCTACAAGCTGACGTTGAGCTGGCCAGCTATGTGTGCTTCGGGCACTCTTGAATCAGGAGACAACTTATGTCTCTCAACCGACTCTCTCTATCACATTGCCATGCTCATACATGTTTCATAAGTGGTGAGTTGTCTTACGAGACTGAGGCCAAGACTTGCTCGTGTCCTATCGACTTATGCAGCAAAACACGAGATACAACACGGCAGGGAAATGACCCTGGTGGTACGGCTTGTCTCTGAAGAGTTAGATTCTATGGTCAAATGCCAGGACGCTCGGCATTTGCGTCATTCATTTCAGTCAGGCTCGTCGGGTCCTCGGCAGAGAGGTTCGGGTTCCTCGGATCAGGGACTCCTGGTTACTTGTATACAGGTGTTGTGCAAAATGGGACCTGTGATACGGTGCACCTAGGGGAATACGTGATACGACACTGGTTCTAATGGGTGGACAAACTGATTGTTTCCCTCGGCTGTTGTTAAGACTCTAACATTGTCATAAGTGTAAGTTATGTAAAAATGAAGTAAGACGTATAAAGTTGTATGTTATGCACAATTAATAACTATCTCTTCTCCGTTTATGACTAGTGGCCTTTGCAAAGACGTCATTCACCAAAAACAATAACAGCAGAACCGTGACGTAGTCCACGGAACTGTCCCGGTGGGCCTTGGTGGTATGTTGGGATTGGCGACGGAATGTCTCCGTACGTCGGTATCATTCCGACGCCTCACAGCCATGGATTAGGCTCTGCGAGACTCAACTTGTATGGGCATGATAAGAAAATGTTCTTTTAAACGGTAATTATGCTGCGTCTGCCATTGTCGAGGATGTTCCTTAAGCCAACTCGCTTTTCACATCAAACCACTATCGCCAAGCTTACACCATGATCGATCAAGTCAACCAGTATCTCCTTCGCTCCAGTGTAAGGGCAAGGATCTTTGCATTTAGCCTGATAGTTACTCTGTTGGTATTCTTGGTATTCGTGTTTGTTGCTCAGTACTTTAAGCCCGCAGGGAAACGGAACCTCAAAGATGGTCGCAAGTCTCGTCTTCCTCCTGGCCCGCGCGGCCTTCCCATCCTTGGACACCTGCTCAGCTTGAGAGAGGGACGCCATGATCCAGACCACGCGTTTGTAAGTGCCGTGTGCCTGAGAATAAACATTGCTGAACGTGAAATAAGCTTCGGCACATTACCAGCTTCGGAGAAATGACGACGGTGCATCTCGGCTCTAAAACTTGGATATTTCTCAATTCTCACCGTACCGTCTCCGAGATTATAGCTAAACGCGGCAGCGCAACAAACACGAGATCCCCCATGCCTATATCTAGTGGCCTAGTCAGCCGTGATGGCAGGTCATTGGTACTTCCTCAAGAGACATGGACAGAACGCCGACGGGTGATGCACAGTCTTCTTAGCGGCACCGCTTTGAGGCAATATGGGGAGTGGCAGGAGCTTGAAAGCACCCAGATGATGGCCGAGTACCTCTTCATGCCCGAAAAGTGGTACAAGCATCACTATCGGTATGCAAATTCCGTCATTCATCGGATTGCTCTCGGAGAGCGTCTGGGCAAATCGACTCAAGAGCTGACCGACCTCCAAAACTGTGTCACCTTTTTTGTTGGCAGCATTGGATCCAGCATCATCGATTGGTTTCCTGATCTCGCCAAGTTGCCCAGGTTCATGCAGCCATGGCGTCGTCACTGGCAAGCTCTGGGTGACTGGAACTACGACGTGTACAACTCATGGTGGGCGCCTATCCGAAAACAAGTGGAAGAGGGGACCGCGCCGCCGTCGTTTGTGCGCGATGTGCTTCTCAACAAAGATACGAGATACAAGGGAGATGATCAGGACTGCATGTATGTTGCAATGCAGCTGATCGAGGCGGGGAGTGACACTACACGAGAGGCGCTCAACATCATGGTCATGGCAATGTTGGAGTATCCCGAACCGTTCCGCAAGGCCAGAGGCGAGATTGATCAACTATGCGGCATTGGGGAGCAAGCAAGGCTGCCTGTTCTTTCCGACATGGACGACCTGCGCTTCATCTGCGCGATTGCAAAAGAAGTCTTGCGTTGGCGGCCCATCTTCATCGTCACCCCGGATCATGTTGCTTCGCAGGACATTGAGTTTGAGGAATACAGGTTTCCAGCCGGCACGGGCTTTGTAATTAATGAAGTCGCAGTGGCCAACGAGTGCAAAAAGCCTGACATATTTTATCCAGAACGATGGATGAATGGCCATGAAACCGACATCAGCCATGGGCTCTGGCAGTTTGGAGGAGGCAGGCGAATCTGTGTGGGATATCGTTTGGCCCAGAGAAGCTTGTTCATCAACATGGCGAGACTTATCCAATGCATAGACTTCAAGGCGGTTTGTTAAGCTCAACTCATGGTTTTGGAACTAGTTGCTAACCAGTCTTACAGGATGGTCCGTATAACGGGAGGATCCTCAACCTGGACTCGACAGATGAGCCTTTCCCAGTCAAAGCGACCGTCCGCAGCAGAGACTACCGGAATTTGATCGTCGAGGAAGCGACCAAGGCTGGAGTTGTGGACGATGCAAAAGTGGATCGAGATTTGTAGTTGGATACGACGGAGTTGGACTTTCTTGCTATCATAAAACGTGGCCGTGCTCGACTGGCGCAGTTATCCCATCAAGGACCGGGCCAGATGATACATTCATTGTAATCTCAAAGCATTCTTTGTGAAATGAAGACCAAGTGACAAATGCATAACCTTGAACGACTCATATTTAAGTTCTCTGACATGCGTAGGGTTCAAATCCTTTCGTCTAGGGCTAAGCACTCGTTTCTCGCATTGCCGATACAATGTTGAAAGCTGACAGTCTGGCACTAGATACACCAGGGGGGTTGAACCTGAGCAGCAATGCCATGGTTTCAGATGATGTGTGCACCCACGACAGACGGTGTTAGCCCTGTTCCTCTCTACAATTTACATTTCCTGCACCGAGGTAAAGCCCGGAACAGGCTGCATCTGGAGGAAACGGAACTCGGAGCAATCCCGACGTCCAAGGCGCCGCACTTTTGAAGCAAAAGGGTTTTTAACCCCCCGGCAGAATTTTCCTGTTTAACATCAACTTTGTCAAAGTCACCCTACGACTCACCCTTCTAGTCTTTAATTCACACCATTTTTTCACCATGACATCACTCCCACGAGAAGGGTTCACAGTCGACTTTGTCGCCAACTTGGCTCGGCTCACTGTTCTGAACCCTATTATCACCATTCCACTGGCGATAAGCTCATTCGGGCTATCAATTCACAGTCCGACGGGTTCGAACTGGAGCGAGTCACTGGAGGCCGCGCGACCCTACACCTACTCCCTCGCTGCTTTGAGCGTTCTGCTGCCTACCATCGACTTCCTGAACAAACAATTCAATAATAACTGGACCACTGACCCGAGCTGGGATTGGGATAACGAGATTGTCGTCATCACTGGCGGTAGCAGTGGCATTGGAGCCCATCTAGCCCAACAGCTGCATGCTCGTAATCCCAAGACAAAGATTGTCATCATCGACTATGTCCCGTTAACTTGGAAACCGATTGAAGGGGCCTCCATCAAGTACTACGAATGCGACCTCAGCGACAGCTCCCAGATTCGTGTCATCTGTGAGCAAATCAGAACTGAAGTTGGTCACCCTACGGTTCTTGTTAATAATGCCGGTATTTGTCGAGGTGCCACGGTCTGTGATGGTTCCTACGCGGATGTAGAGGCTACCATACGGACGAATCTCATCGCATCATTCTTGCTGGTCAAAGAGTTTGGCCCAGACATGGCACGTCGGAATCACGGCCATATCGTCAACATTAGCTCAATGAGCGCGTTTCTTCCACCGGCTAAAGTGGCAGACTATGCTGCAACCAAGGCTGGGCTGATAGCGTTACACGAGGTGAGTCTGCGCATACTTACCTACTCCGCAATGTCACTCCAAGTCTCACAATACCAGGCGCTACAATTAGAGTTGAAGAAAGCACCCCGTGTCAGACTGTCACTCGTGGTGCTAAGCTTCACTCGAACGCCATTGTTCAAAGGCAAGACGAATCAATCTAATTTCCTGTTCCCGGTTTTGGATGTTGAGTCTGTGAGTGAGGCAATTGCAAAGACGCTGTGGAGCGGATACGGCAAGACAATCTTTATGCCTGGCATCATGCGCTACATTGCGATATTGGTGAGTTGACTGCTCTAATAGTTGAATGAAGGCATTGTTGACATGTGGAAATAGAAAGGGGGGCCAGAATGGTTGTGGCGCTTAGCAAGAGAGGGAACCGGTAACACGCAGGTGGACTTTAGAGGAAGGCAGAAGCTGGATCCCAAGACAGGAGCATTGCTCCAGACTTGAGAAAAACTAGGATAGTCACTTTGTGCATGGACACAACGATACGATTGCATAGTCACTCATTCAGATCAATTTGTTAACAAGTTCAAGCTTTTGACCCAAGTTCACTGAGTGAAGACGTAGTGTCATCCAAATGTTGAGTGTGACGGGATAGGCGCTTATGGAGAAAACAGCACGACTACACTCTATCTCCATCGCAACCAGTATTACCCACCTAAAGGACGACACGCCTGACGATCGATCATTCATCCTTTTTCACATGCAATGGCACTTGAAGAGTTCGGTAAACGGTCGTTGATAGCTTGCCAGGGCTGGCAGAGTTGGGGATGGCGGAAGTGCTCCGATACAGGCTTTCGGAGGCATCCCGACCACAACGCCACGGCGAGGCGGCTCTTGGCAGCTTCAGGTACATACGTAAAGCCTCGGTAAATACGGACTTGTGCGGGGAAGCAACTTGGTTGATTAATTTATTTGATTGGTATCTCTAGCCGCAGTTCAAATGCTTGATTCAAAGGAAACCCAACGCTCCCCGGTCAACAAAGCCATCAGCGTACAAACACTTTACCAGCCACGACCTCTGCGACCATGGCATCAGAGAAGACTGGTCGGAAGAATTACAGCCAGTTCGCTTGCATTGGCACAGGATTCTCAGCCATCTGTCTTGGAGCGACTCTGAAACGATGGTACGGCATCAACGACATTCAGTTCTTTGAACGATACTCTGAGTTGGGTGGCACATGGTTTGGAAACACATACCCGGGTAACTGTGATATCCCTTAACAGAAGGGCGGCGCTGATCAAGATAGGCTGCGCTTGCGACGTGCCAAGTGCTCTCTACAGTTATTCCTTCGAGCCAAATCCAAACTGGAGCCGAGTCCTGCCTTCGCATGATGAGCTTTGGAGGTATCTGAAGCAAGTCGCCGACAAGTATCAACTGCCTCCCAAGATGTCCTTCGGCATGAACGTTGAGAAGTGTGAATGGATTGATCAACTCAAACGTTGGCGCCTTCGTGTTCGCCATATAAACACGGATAACGTATTCATTCACGAGTGTCAATTCCTCTTCGCCGGCGCTGGTCAACTCGTCCAACCTCGGGAACTCGACGTTCCGGGGTTGAGAACTTCAATGGCCCCATCTTCCATTCTTCCAAGTGGCGGCATGACGTTGAGCTCGAGGGAAAAAATGTTGTAGTCTTTGGCAACGGTTGTACTGCGGCTCAGATTGTGCCATCCATCGTTGGCAAGACGAAGCATCTCACGCAGGTTATCCGGGCGAAGCATTGGATTCTTCCACCGATTGACGGAGTTCAAACAGATGCTATGCGAAAGATCTTCAAATACATACCTGGAAGCATGAAGTTGCAGCGCCTCCTCGTCTTTTTAACGGCCGAGAACGAACTGAGAGGATTTTCAATGACAAAGTCGGCTGCCAAGTTTCGTCAAAACCGTCGCAAGCAGGCTGAGCAGTACATGAGATGTACAGCTCCCGCCAAGTATCACGACATGTTGATTCCTGATTTTGAGGTGGGCTGCAAGAGGAGAATCTTCGACTCTGGCTACCTCGAATCCCTGCATTCCGAGAATCTCACACTGACGAACACACCCGCTGTGGAGATCGTTTCCAACGGAGTCAAGACTAAGAATGGCCTCATTGAGGCAGACATCATTATCATGGCAAACGGATATATCACGAATAAGTTTCTCGGTGGTATAGAGGTTGTCGGGAGGAACGGAACACTGAACGAGCACTGGGACTCATTTGGCGGCGCGGAAGCTTACAATTGCTCTTCCATGAGCGGGTTCCCCAACTTCTTCATCTTGCTTGGTGAGTCCCTGGGCCGGTGCTGTCTCTCAACAAAGTTGGAACCTAACAATGACTAGGACCCAACGCAGCGACGGGACACACCTCAGCAATCATGGCAGCCGAGAACAGTGTCAATTTTGCGCTGCGTGTCATCAAGCCTGTGCTAACTGAGCAGATGGGCGCCGTCGAACTCAAGCCAGAGGCCGAGAAACTCTACGTCGACCGCATTCAACATGATCTTTCCAACACGGTTTGGAACTCTGGGTGTCAGAGTTGGTACATCGAAGGAAGTCCGGAAAAGGGTCAAACATGGAACGCCATGAGCTATCCCTACTCGCAAGCCTATTTCTGGTACCGGAGCGTGTTTCCGACCTGGAGCGATTGGGCGATTTCTGTGAGTTTTGTGTCACCAGTCTCCTTGGATTTCAGCAACTAACTATCCTAGGGCTCCAAGAGGTCGGTCTTTCGGCGAGTGATGAAAGCAATTCTTGTCATTGGTGGTTTGTTTTCGGTGTTTACATTTTGTTTGGTGGGGTGGAAGAACAAGGGGGATCTCAGCGAGAACTGGGCCAAATTGTCGATGCTCTTGAAGCGTCTCCCTGAGTATTTAAACACGTCGTGGCAGAGCTGAGCATTTCCATGCATTCCAACACACAGGTTGTGACTGGTCTGGCGTACCTCTTTTTTTCAGCTTCAGGGCCTTGGTCGTTGATATCGTCAGTTATTGTTCGTATCATTAGTTACTATTTGTCATTTGACGCTTCTCAACATCCTGCAGAAATCCTATGGGTTCAAGAAGTTCACCTATTTTCGGACTGTGGTGGACGTCCCCATGTAATGGCAGTTTTGAGGCAAAGGGGGCATTTTACAGAATGGTCTTTGGCTTCTTCAATAACTATAGAGTCAACAAAGAATCTAGGATTAGGCCGAGTCCCTATCCGGGCTCGTCATCATCTCGCCACCATGTTCCGTGTGGTGACACCCGTCGGGATTGCCTCGTCGGAACCGTCCCGACGGCCTACCTAATTCTGCTCCACCTCATTTCCACAGCTGCTGACGACTCTCCCTTATCCTCCCCCTTTCCCATATTTTCTTCAAGTATTAAAACAATGATGGACTGGAACATCTTTAGAGACCACATTGTCGATCGTGGTTCTTTGTTCACGCACTTCTCGCCATGGCGTACGGCAACCATTTATCCCACCTTGCCCCGACAACCTCAACCCAAGAACCGCGTCGAGACAATACCCTACCACCCCGACAATTGGGAATAACCTGGAAGAATCTGACCGTTCAGGTGGCCTCCTCTGATGCGGCTGTTCACGAGAATGTCCTATCTCAGCTCAACCCCATCAAGATCCTTCAACGCTTGCTACGCAGACCAGCGAAGAGGACAATTCTCGACAATAGCCATGGCTGCGTTAAGCCTGGGGAAATGCTTCTCGTCTTGGGCCGTCCTGGATCCGGTTGCTCAACCCTCCTGAACGTGTTGGCGAACCAACGGAATGGGTATGCTTCCGTGTCTGGTGACGTCCACTATGGTAGTATGGATCCCACAGAAGCAAAGCGCTATCGTGGCCAGATCATTCTGAGCTCGGAGGATGAGATCTTTTTTCCATCTTTGACGGTTGGTCAGACTATGGATTTTGCGGCTCGTCTCAAATCTTCAGATCAACATGCGTCGACCAAATCGTTTCCGGAAAACTCTTCTCACTCTCTTTTGCGCGCCATGGGTATCGATCATACCACCACCACCAGGATAGGGAACGAGTACATCCGTGGAGTGTCAGGCGGAGAGAGACGACGAGTATCAATTGCCGAATGCCTTACCACACGAGGGTCGATATACTGTTGGGACAATAGCACCAGGGGACTGGATGCCAGCACGTGAGTTGTTGAACTGTCCACGAGACTCACGACGCAAACATGCAGGCAAGCAGTGAAGCTAACAGAGATATTGATCCACAGGGCGCTCGAGTATGTCAAGACGATTCGACACCTAACCGACCGTTCCGGGCTCTCCTCTATCATGACCCTCTACCAAGCCGGCAACGACATTTATCACCTATTTGACAAAGTGCTTATACTCGAACAAGGTCACCAAATCTTCTACGGTCCATCCAAGGAGGCACACCCATTCATGGAGGGTCTTGGCTTCCAGTGCAGGGGGGCACCAACGTCGCTGACTTCTTGACCGGAATCACGATCAAGACAGAACGGGTTATTCGCCCAGGATTCGAGCTGAGCTTTCCCCGAAGCGCTGAGGCTATCCGCGACAAATACGAAGAGTCCAAGATATACTCACAGGCAGCGGCTGAATACGATTATCCTTCCACGACCGAGGCACAAGAGTGGACAAGGCAGTTCCAAGCGACAATACAGGGAGAGAAAAACACCCATTTACCAGAGAAAAGCCCTCTGACTGTGGGCTTCTTCTCTCAAGTACGCGCATGTACAATCCGGCAATATCAGGTCATCTTCGGCGACAAGGTCACCTTTTGGACAAAACAAGCCACAGTCTTGGTGCAAGCATTAGTTGCTGGGTCTCTTTTCTACGACGCCCCGAGCACGTCGGCTGGCATCTCTCCACGATCCAGTGCCATCTTCTTTGCCATCATGTTCAACACGCTGTTGGCCATGTCGGAAGTCACCAACTCCTTCTCAGGAAGACCCGTCCTTGCAAAACACAGGTCGTTTGCTCTGCTCCATCCAGCCACGTTCTGTGTTGCGCAGATTGCAGCCGACGTTCCCATCGTCCTGGCACAGATGTCTGTCTTTTCCTTGGTGTTGTACTTTATGGTTGGCTTGACGTTATCAACAAAGTCCTTTTTCATCTTTTGGGCTATTTTGGTGTCCACCACAATGGTACGTGAGCTCCTGTGCCTTCAGAGACAACCAAGGCGTTGTCAAGGCTAAAGAGAATTTTGGAGACACTCTTTCAACTAACAAATACCCCTAGTGTATGACAGCCTTGTTCCGAGCCATCGGTGCTGCGTTCACAACATTCGACAAAGCAACCAAGGTGTCCGGATTGTCCATTATTGCAAGCGTGTTGTACACTGGCTTCATGATTCCAAAACCGGGCATGAAACCTTGGTTCGTCTGGATCTACTGGGTCAATCCCCTTGCATATGCATTCGACGCCCTGATATCCAACGAATTCAACGGCAAAACCATTCCATGCGTCGGAGTCAACTTGTTGCCCGTTGGTCCAGGTTACAACAACACCAGTATGGCTCATCAATCCTGTGCAGGCGTTCCCGGTGCAGTTCCAGGACAGACGTTCGTCACAGGAGACTCGTATCTTCAATCTTTTTCATACAGCCACTCTGATCTTTGGAGGAACTTTGGAATCATTTGGGCTTGGTGGGCACTATTTGTGACCATCACCGTGGTTTCAACTTCAAGGTGGAAGTTCTCTTCTCAGAGCACATCGAAGCTTCTTACGCCAAGGGAGAGAAAACAGGGGCGTCAGAAGGCAACTCCTCGATCCAGCGATGAGGAGTCCCAGTACTCGGGTGAAGACACCGTCGGTAGCGAGCACCGACCATACCAGGCGACGGATGGCGCCCTCATCCGGAACACCTCGATTTTCACCTGGAAGGACATCTCCTATGTGGTCAAAACGGCAGAAGGCGATCGAAAGTTGCTCGATGACGTGTACGGCTGGGTCAAGCCAGGTATGCTAGGGGCGCTTATGGGCGCTTCTGGGGCTGGCAAAACGACGCTGCTCGATGTCCTAGCGCAGCGAAAGACTGAAGGGTCTATCAAAGGATCCATCATGGTTGACGGCCGTCCTCTCCCGATCTCTTTTCAGCGATCAGCTGGGTACTGCGAGCAATTTGATGCTCATGAGACATACGCTACGGTCCGTGAGGCCCTCGAGCTTTCCGCGTTGCTGAGGCAAGGTCGCGATGTTGCCCGCGAGGACAAACTGAAATATGTCGACGAGATTATCAGCTTGCTCGAGCTGGAGGATCTTGCCGATACCTTGATTGGTACAGTCGGTGACGGTCTGTCTGTGGAACAACGAAAACGTGTCACTATCGGCGTTGAGTTGGTATCAAAGCCAAGCATCCTTCTGTTTCTTGACGAACCAACCTCAGGGCTTGATGGCCAGTCAGCCTTCAACATCGTTCGGTTTCTCCGGAGGCTCACGAACCTCGGCCAGGCAATATTGGTTACAATTCACCAGCCTTCTGCCCAGCTATTGACGCAATTCGACACATTGCTTCTCTTAGCCCGCGGTGGCAAGATGGCATATTTTGGGGATATCGGTGACAATGCCGAGGTCGTCAAGGCATATTTCGACCGAAACGGAGAACCCTGTCCCCAACAGGCAAACCCGGCCGAACATATCATTAATGTTATCTCGGGCAAAGCATCCGAAAGAGACTGGAGTGAGGTTTGGCGCGAATCAGCAGAGCATAATGCGGCTGTAGAGCAGCTTGACCTGATGTTATCAGAAGCAGCTTCGAAGCCCTCAGGTACGATTGATGACAGTCACGAATTTGCGCAGCCGCTCTGGACCCAGATCAAACTCGTCACGAAGCACATGAACATTGCCTTGTTCCGCAACACAGGCTACATCAACAACAAGTTCATCTTGCATGTTTTCTGTGGCCTTTACAACGGCTTTTCATTCTGGCAAATTGGAGACTCACTGGACGACTTGCAACTGCGCATCTTCACTATTTTCAACTTCATTTTCGTGGCACCCGGGGTTATCAATCAGTTGCAGCCACTCTTTATCGAGCGCCGGAATCTGTTCGAGGCACGCGAGAGCAAGTCGAAAGCCTATTCCTGGATCGCCTTTGTCAGCGGGTTAATAATCTCAGAGACCCCATACCTGATTATCTGTGCAATCCTGTATTTTGCCTGTTGGTATTATACAGTTGGATTTCCCGTGGCTACAGAGAGGGCCGGCTCGACCCTGTTTGTCATGCTAATGTATGAATTCCTCTACACTGGCATTGGACAGTTTATTGCTGCATATGCACCCAACCCGGTCTTTGCTTCGCTCATCAACCCCTTTGTCTTGGGTGTCTTGATCATGTTTTGCGGTGTACTTGTTTCGTACGAGCAAATTACAGCTTTCTGGCGCTATTGGCTGTATTGGCTGAATCCATTCAGCTATATCATGGGAAGTTTGATAACCTTCAGCAGTTGGGACCTTCCAATTCATTGTTCCAATGATGAATTCGCGGTCTTCAGCCCACCGGATGGATCGTCCTGCGGCGAGTACCTTTCGTCGTATCTTACCATGGGAGGAGTTGCTGGGAACCTTACCAACCCGGATGACACAACCACTTGCCTCGTTTGCCCGTATCGGAACAGCAACGACTACTTCTGGGCTCTCAACTTGAAGGAGTACTATTATGGATGGCGTGATGCGGGTATTGTGGCTCTCTTTATCTTGAGCTCTTACTGTCTGGTTTTTCTCTTGATGAAACTACGGACTAAAGCATCTAAGACCGCGAAATGATGGAGCCGTTTTGCCGCCTGTACTCTTCCAAGAGAGGACTGGAGAGGATGAAAGGACGAGGAACTGGTCTCGCAAAAATTACACTTTACTTTGTCATTTAGTATTTTTCTTTTCACTCTGCATTTGCTTTCTGTTTTTATCTTAATATTCCATAGATTAGAACTACTCTGTCAGAATAGAAGATACACCAATGGGCCCTGCAACCAACTGCAATGCAACTTCTCACGGACACGCTGTCTTCCTCGGGTAGGCCAGAAAGCCTGCCTACTTTCTTATTTGATGATAACTACTTTACCCACGTTCCTATGTTCATTCCGATCCATGTTGAATCGTCACTGCCAACACATCTTTCATCCATTCCTTCATTTCCAGGATACATTCTCCGTCACGTTCCTCTTGAGCCTCCAACAAGATAAAGTCATGGGCTTGCCTGCTCTGCAACGCGAACTGCACATTCAGCCCTGGGTTTGACTGTTGCACCTCATGAACGAAAGCCGCCGCTTGGTCTCGGAAGACCTCGTGGTTTCCAACGGTGACGTACATTCGATCAAGAATAGAAGTCATTCCATTCATCCAAGACTTAGCCCCGTCCAGGGGGCAGGCGAGGATGGCCAACTTTTCGTAAGTCTCGTCGGTTTCTGTAGGGCCCAGTAGCTCTTTAGTACACTTATCCACAGTCGGACCCGAAAGCATATCAATCCAAGAGTTTTCCGAGAACGAAGCATCATTGGTGTGCCGAGTCACCCATGGTGAGACAAGGAATGCACCCAGCAGTGGCTCTGACAATGCAACTCTCGGGACAGTGGGATGCGGCTCAACCAGATGACTCAGTAGCTGAGCCGTCAGATTTCCACCCGCAGAATCTCCTCCAATAACAATGTCTCGAGAACGGACTCCTTGGCGTAGAAGATGGGCCAAGCCGCTGGCAGCCTGGCGGAGTTGAACCGGATATCTTGCCTCGGGACAGAGCGTGTATTGGAGGACTGCCACGGCGACTTCGGTTTTCATCTCGACACCCGCAGCGACGTAGGCTCTCCAACACCATTCCAAATGCCCAGGCAACAGTGCGGCGATATATCCACCACCATGGAAGAACAAAACGATCTTCTTTGCTTTCCGTCGATTACCAATCCAAAGGAGTGACGAATGCCCGTCCTCTAGAGGTTCTAGGTCGTAGCAAAGTCTTTCGATGGCTTCTGTATTTCCGGCCTTCTTTGCCTTGGCAGTTTTTCGCTCCATCCATGATTTGTATGCATCTTTGGTCGAGAGAGACAAGTACTGGATCTGGCGGGGAGAGAAGGTTCCGAGAAACACTTTGACGGCTGCGCACACAAGAAACATGCGTACCGGGATGCCTCTGACCCAGGCGATCGTGAGAGAGCGTACAATGGAAACAAATATCTGCCAGGGTGCTGTGAGAAAAGGAATGTCAGCGGATAATGCACGAGTCTGTTAGATTGGCAGGGCGAATCGTACCGAGACATGTTAGACGGAAAGCTAGCTTAAGCTTCTCCCATATGGAAAATTGAACAAGCATTGTTGGCAGCAGCAGTTCGTTATTGGCATTCAAACTTGATTGAATCTGCAGCTGGTTATTAATATGTCGCTTTGTTCGCTTTGCCGAGGTGACCTTGTTTTAGTGCCGTGGGGAGACATGCGGGGACCCCAGAATCTAAACCCGATCTCATCTGCCGAGAATGCAGTTCCGTCTCAAGCGCGTTCCCAAGTTGGACCCTTGTCCATCCCGTGGCCCCGACGAGGGACGGGTCTGTTCCGTTTCAGCTTGAGGGTTGCTCGCGGAACCACGCCGTCAGCCATTGGGATGCGTGCCGCCTGGCTCCAAGTGCTGTGGACAAAGCCTCGGCTCCATGATCATTCTAAGATGGTAGACACAGCTATGTATTCCCGAGGCCAGTTTAAAACAACAGAGCTTACTTCTCACCTCACCCTTCTCTGCAGGTCCCCCATCCTTCCGTCACCAGAAAGCGAAGCGGCGAAGCCTTAGCGGCAGTCATGGCAGCCCCTCAAACTAAAAGCACCAAAGACCTTGGCGGAAACTGGGTGATGGTGAGGAATAAAGTGCTTCTTTGCCTGTCCTCCATACTAATGCCGATTCCCTGCTAGAACAAGGACTTGTCGGACAGTTCTGACCCAATTCTCAAAATTCAAGGCATCGGATATCTTACTCGTAAAGGCGTTGGCCTAGCGACAATTCACCTAAACATCAAGCAGTATGAAGGCGTTCCTATGACACCGAGCGCAAGTACAGGCAAAGTCACTTGCATTGAGTTCACTCAGACAGCTTCTGGCTTGAAGAGCACTGAGGAGGTGCGTTATCTGGACAACGAATTTCGCGATCAACATGACTGGCTTTTTGGCACGGTCAAGGTGCAGGCCCGATGGGTGGCCCTGGAGGATATTGACGATGCATTTTTGAAGGAGGGGTTTCTAGTTGAAGGTGAGGGTAAGAACCTTGTGCTCAGTCATGCTGTGAGCCAAGGGAGAGGATGGACTGCTACTCAAGTTTGGGGGTTTCAAGTAGTTGGGGATGAGAGACGGTATTGCATGCGCGTGGTAGTTGTCTCCAAAGATGGTCAAAAGGCCCAGGCTCGGTTCGTCTATGATTATCAGTCAAAGTAGGCTCCGGCAGCGATGTTCTGAGAAGCAGTATTGGTATAGACATTTGTTGTAGCCAGCGGAGATTTCAGTCATTACACTATAACTCTTTAATGTTCCCAATGAAAACACTCTACTGCAATGATGGGAATTATTCATGTATCTTCAGCATCCTGTCTCTAAGAACACCGTTGTATGTAATATGAGTAGCGCAGTCCGACTTGGCAGATATGCGACAAAAATTCGGCACGAGGCGAACAAAATATCAACGGGAGCGATCCGGGCTCCGCGGACCCCCGACGGAACCGATCCGTGACACGAGCATCAGGTTGATAACGATGGATGCGAGATGGGCAAAAGAATGCGGGGTAAATCCGGGGAACTGTCAACTAATTTCGGCATGTGATATTCTTCGGTTAACACCGAGTTGATCGTTTTAAATCGACCGGCAATTGATCCATTTTCCGAGGTATTCTACTGCCACGACTCACATACATCCTCCCCGCGTCCGAGAAACACCATGGCAGAAATCCCAGCTGCGATGACCAGCCCCCGTCCAGTCGGCCTTCCAGAGGCCCCAAACCCAGATCCTTTGCCAGAAGCACAATGGCATACCTTGATGGCAGTGATGGACACTGTCGTGTCCTCCTGTCAGAGAAACGAACCCCGTGATGTGGATGCGATAGCTCTTAGCGATGCTGAATACGAAAAGACCATGACGCATCTCCGGCAAAATACTAGCCTTGCTCTTTCCGACACATCCACATTCGACGCGTTCCTCGCCGAGAAACCTTCCGATATACCACTCTTTCAGGATATCTTGAAGCGGATGTTGGCCTGTTTCCCCCAAGATAAACTAGCTACGCTTCACAGCGTACTCTCCCTGATCGAGTGAGTTTCTTACTGTCTTGTTGAATGTTGGCTGACGTTCCCACGACAGTAACTGGACTACGACTCTCCCTCTTACCGGTCGTCTCACGCCATTTTCCACATTGTCCATCAAGGACCGGACACGTGTGCTGCACTCTTGGAGGACCAGCTCCTTGGCTAGTTTCCGTGTACTGTTTAAGCAGCTTTCGCAAATCGCCAAGCATGTTTATCTTCGAGCGAGTCCTCTTTTCGACGAGGTCACTGGCTACCCGTCAGCCCCATCTGGATGGCACCGAGTCGAGTCATATCCCTTCGAATTCATGGACTTCAATACATCGCATGCTCCGATTCAACTGGAAACAGACGTCATCGTCGTAGGCTCAGGTTGTGGTGCTGGTGTCGTTGCGAGGGCCATCGCCACGGCAGGTCATCGCGTCATCGTCGTGGACAAAAGCTACCATTTCCAAACTTCCTCGCTGCCTCTTGACCACAGCGAAGGCTTCTTTCATCTTTTCGAACAGAATGGCATGCTAGCCTCAGAAGATGGGTCCATCACCGTTACTGCAGGATCGTGCTTTGGCGGTGGTGGAACAGTTAACTGGAGCGCGTGCCTACAGACCCAAAACACGGTGCGTGATGAGTGGGCGGACGAGCGAGGTCTCACTTTCTTCAAATCTTCCGAGTTCCAGACTCACCTTGACTCTGTTTGTGAGCGTATGGGTGTTAGCGACGAGTTCATCCGTCACAACCATGGCAACTCGGCTCTGCTGGAAGGCGGACGGAAGCTGGGCTTCAGCGCAAAGCCTGTGCCTCAGAACACGGGTAACTGCGAGCATCACGATGGGCACTGCGCGATGGGTTGCTGGAGGGGAGAGAAGCAAGGCCCGGTGAACGGATGGTTCCCAGACGCAGCCCAGTGTGGAGCCAAGTTTATCCAAGGTTTCAAGGTTGACAGGGTGCTTTTCAAGAAGAAGGGTGGTAAACAGGTCGCTCGTGGCGTTATAGGAACCTGGACACCGAAGAACTCCAAGGATACGACACCTAGAGTGGTAACCATCAAGGCGAAGAGAGTTGTTGTTTCTGCAGGAAGCCTATGCAGTCCCATCATCTTGAAGAACAGCGGACTGAAGGCAAGCAATGAGACCCATTTCACTTTTCGAGGTTGTGCTAATACTCGCACCCAGAACAAGCATATCGGACGCAATTTGCATCTGCATCCAACGACGTTCGTGGGGGGCATTTTTGAACAAGAGACACGCCCGTGGGAAGGCGAGTTTTCAATCACCAAGATGACAACTTCCTGACCACATAGGACCGCTGGCTAACACGCAGTAGGCGGAATTCTCACCTCTGTAGTGACAAGTCTTGATAACCTCGACGGAAAAGGCCATGGTGTCAAGCTAGAGCGTGTCTCCATGATAGTAAGTCACACTCATCTCCGCTCCCTGGATGGATTCTAACCTCTTGGTAGCCTTCAATGTCTCTTCCCTGGTTGAATTGGACCTCTGGACTTGACTACAAAGTTTTGTTGTCCAAATATCGCCACTTGGAGGTATTCATTGCTATTACACGAGATCGTGACAGCGGCCAAATTCTCATCGACCCGACACGAGGCACGCCTCGCGTGGCTTATACACCCTCCAAATTCGATACCCGCTCAAATCTGACGGGCATGATCGCCTTGGCAAAGATCCTTTACGTCCAAGGCGCCCGAGAAATTCATCCCGCCCTCCCAGGCCTTCGACCATTTATCCGCGCACAGGAAGGATCTGAAAATCCTGTTGACTCTGCGGGCATCACGGATGAGAGATTCCAATCTTGGCTGAAGGAGATGGAGGCACATGGAAACAAGACGCCGGGAACGTCATTTTGCTCTGCTCACCAGATGAGTTCCTGTCGTATGAGCGCCAAGGAAAGCGAGGGTGTCGTTGATGAGTTTGGCAAGGTTTGGGGCTGTGAAGGATTGTATGTCGCTGATGCGAGCGTTCTTCCCAGTGCCAGTGGTGTGAACCCTATGGTCACGATCATGGCAATCTGTGAACGTATCGGTTCGGTCATTGCCAAAGACCTGGCATTGGAGAGGCAGGAGACAGCGAGAATTTGAATGCACCTGTTTAGTTTGAGCTTGTCATACCAATAACTTGACCGTTATGTGGTATTGGGTTTATTTAATGACCGAGAGCATTCAGGCTATGCCGTTACTATTGTGACAATCAACACGATACGAGACTACCAGAATCAACATGATTAAATATACAGATTATACAGAGATGCACATTAAAGCAAACAGTCGCATCTTCCCAGATCCCTCGGAAACCCCTCTTTAGTTTCCTGCTGCCAAGTTCATCCCTTCCCACCACGGAAAAACCATCGTGTCAGCATCAAACGGAAACGATATTGTCAAAGCATCTTGCAAGGACAAGTCTCCCTCTAATACTGAATCCAGCATTTCATGTACTAGGTTCTGTTCTGAGTTTTCATTTGCGGCATAATCTTGAAACCGCGAGTCGTTAGTTGCGGTAAGAGCTCGAGCTGTTCTTCTACTGACCTTGTTGCCTTGCCGTGATAGTCTGGTTTATCTTCAAGAGTAGATCGAAGGATTTTCGAATAGACAGGCTGAACGGAGAGATCGCCTCCAGGACTGCGTGACATTTCTCCCACGATTCGACCACTGCCGCCTGATCCAAAATAGCCCACAGGGAGGGACATAGGCGGCATGTCATGAGCACAAGGCTAGCGGTACAGGCATCTGCAGCGTCGGTTAGTCGAAGACACTCAGATGGACAAGATGCGATTACATAGACCGTTCCACCACCACGCTTCAGTTGTGTCCGTACGAAAGGTATCGTGAACGAGGTTGATGAGTCGAATCGCAGACCGCACGCATGCTCTGGCCCCGTCTCGCTTGAAAGATGACTGTAAGTCGTAATCTACATCGCCCGAGACATCGGAGGAGAGCAGCTGAGTCAAGATGGGCCGGTAAAGCATAAGACTAATGTAAGTAAAGCTGGGTTGAGTCAGTAAACGTGCTGAGTCTAGGGCTCCACCAAACCCAGGATCCGTCTTACCGTGCGTGTAGCACATTTCTTTGAAGAGTGAGAATGTTAGAACCCCCTGGTGAGATGGACTCTGTAGTCAAGGGTGTCTTCCACGAGAGTAAGCTAGGCACAGATAGCTCGAAAAGCTTGAAGCCGCCCCTGAAGCTCAACAAAAGTATCCATACTCTGACAAGCTGTATCTGCATGTGACGCAGGACTCTGCTCATCGTGAAGGAGCCTGCATTGCCAGGGCTGGTAAACTTTCGACAGTATGCTATCCAGGATGATACTCAACCGGACAGTTTCAAGCTGAAATTGAAGTTTGATCTGTTCACTTCCCTCTGTATTTTGGGCATTCAAGTCCATACTTCCCGGCACAGAAAGCGTAGAGAGGTTGGTGATCATGGTTGGTCGTCCAAGTGTCATGCTCACAAGCCTACAATTCTTAGCACACTAGTATTATCGGGCTTCGGGGTCCTTACGTATCCAACACAACACATCCATGCCACGTACGGCGCCGAATTTGCCATACCCGCGATTCCTGGGCGTCATACTTCGGCATGGTGTGCAACCCTAGGCCTTGGGCCATCCGGCATGCTACACCGACAGCATTCCAACATCGCTCCGGAAAGGGAGTACCCTGCAAGACGAGAGCTACCAAGAGTAGTGTCTGCACGGCGCTCAAGTCGTTCATATCAAGCAAATCAAGACCAATGTTTTGTTTAGAGCGGTTGAAGAAGACTTCGTAAGCTGTTGTTTTGGCCGCAGTTGAGAGGTCCGAGAAGATACATCCAAGGGCAAAGATGGCGTTGAGCGAAGAATAGAATGCAATCGTGGTCGCATCTTCTCCGAGGCCTAGATCTCGATACTCTTCTGGACTTGAGGCTTGTCCACTTGGTAGCCACAGCAACTCATAGGCATGCTCGAAAGCTTCCTTGTCAAAGAGGGGATAGAGGTAGTAGACCTGTTGAAAGAATCTTTCTTTGAGGTGATCTGCTAGAGGTCGCGGTGGGAGAACGAGCTTTTCAATGCCGCTGTAAAGAGATGGGGGCTCCGAAGTTGCGACTTGGGGGTTTCTGGATGTCTTACAGGACAATGGAGGATTCACAGTCCCGCAGGCCTCCTTGAAGAATGAAGCAGCCGAAGACGAACCGTAGAAAGGTTGAGTCGTGTCATGGGATTGTCCAATATCCTCTTCAACCGTCGTTGTGCCCATAGCAGTGACTCGCCTTGAGTTGTTGGAACTCTCCATACCCTCATTTGCAGCTGATGACAATGGAGTCAGGGTTTGGCCCTGTGATGTTCCCATGACGATGGCGTCCAATTCGGCTTGACTTTGTGTATTGGCAGGCTGGTCATTGGGTGCATCTGGAAGAGCATCAGGGTCTATACCATGCAACGCGCAAGCCTGCTCCAGCCGACGGATACGCTCGTGGAGAGCTTTTGTGTAGCTGTAACAATTGGTCAGTCAATATGAGACGAACACTGAGCTTCCTCATCCAAATTCAGTTACTTACTCATCGCTACATGCTGTCCGCGCATTCCCCACCTTGTAAACACACTGCTCAATGCCCAGCGACCGACGCCGACACGTCGAGCAGAGCGGCTTGACTCCGTCACAGCGAGCCTTGCGTTCCCTGCAGGGTTCGCAGGCCAGCGTCACCTTGCGACGACGTGGGCGCGGTTCCTGCTCCGGCATATTAGGATAGCTAGATAAGAATTCATGCAGAGCGCATCAATAACTGGCCGTGGCTTGACGGTTTTGGACGTTGATTCACACGCGTTGGGGGCAGGGTGAGGGCCAAAAAGACAGCTTGGTCGGGACTGTCCCGCGCTAGTTGGCGTCATCGCCGGAATACTTCCGACCCCCATCACGTGTCCACTGTGAGATACGGACAGGGGTTGTTGGTCGTTGAAGACTAAGAATATTTTCGACATACTCGTTCCAATTACCGTCGACTATCGTGTAGCTCACATGGCCACGAATTCTATATCTTTCTTATCTAAGCCCAGGAGCGAAGCTCCAGTCCCCGCTCCAAGATCCATTAGCCGTGTTTGCAGTCTCAAACTTTCGTAACCTCGACCTAGCTTTAGTCAACCTGATCCTGCCTGCTGCTCCTCCCTGCGGCATCATATGCAGGAAGCTGGATATTGCCAGGATGACGGTGAAATCTCAACGGGGTTCGAAGCGCTGTCCGATAGGTAGGTACTTGGCTCAACACCTCCATTTCATCCGAGTCCATGTCGAATGATTCCGATGAGCCTGGTACCATCATCCCCTGTCCTCCAAACTCTGGGCTCTGTCCAGTGCTGCCAGTTCTAGCTTGAATGCCGCCTGTCGACTGGACTTCTTCTTGGGGTAGTTCATCGAAAAGTTGGTCGAGAATGTGCTCTCCATAACCCGGAGGGTTCGTGTTGTCCTCAGCAAATGGTCGAAAAGCGAGATGATTGTTTGCGCTGCGCTGTTCGTCAAAAGGTGTGTTTGTGTTGATGGTGATAAAAAGCGGAAGCCCCACGGCCAGCTTGAAAATCAGTGAGAATTTCATTAGTGAAAGGGTCATATTCGCTCACCTCAGAGATATGCCCGTCTGCGTTTCGAAGTGGAATAACCACCCTAACCTTGTGTTGAACCCGTATACCATGGACATCCATGTCTGGAATACAGTCGGAAAGCCGATTCGGAATGTCAATCTTCTGGGTTATCGACCAGACTTGCTGGCCTGTCCCTTCAAGCATGTCTTGCCGGTTGTGGTCTGTCAAGACTTGGAAGTTCCATGTGGAGATGGTTCTCTCGGTTCGATGGTCTCTCAGAGGAAATAGCGTTCGATTCTGGAAATGGAATTCTCGGAATTCCATAAGCATAACTGAAAAATGTTCCAAACTGAGACCTTTTATAACAGGTGAGAGTCTCATTTCGAGTATCACTGAGCCACCATGCATGACGACGCCAGTGGACAGGTTGACAAAGTAGTCGATCTTGTTCAGCCAAGTCCTTTCGATAGGTAGAGACTGCATCATCTCCAACGTATCCGGCGACGGTGTTCGAAATACACGCAAACGCTTTCGGGTATATACAGCGCGTAATAGCTTCGGCCTGCTGATGGTCGCTTTCAGTCTGTAGCTAATACAGGCTTCAGACATGCCCTCAACAGTCTCTGCAGTGCTGCCGGGAAGCATGAATTCGAAGGGCCATTCATAATTACCAGCAGGCAGGCTCGTACTTGAATGTCGCGACCCTATGAATGGGGGCCACTTGTGTTCGAGAAGGGTGGTCTTGGGGATCAAGGGTTCGGTCTCAGCCCATCTTTTACATGACTCGTCAACTGCCGTTTTGGCTCTGCGACAATTCGCTGCATCAACAAAGAAACCAGAGTGCGAACTTACGGGTGACATAGCGCCCCAACCAGTTCAAGACTGACTTCTTCTACTCTCAAGGGTGACTGCAAGCAAAGCACGACAACACCTTTCAGAAGGTAGTCCTGAGCTTCATCCTGTCCCCCTCGAAGTATAATGACGTCTGTCTCCAATCTACAGGCCAGGATTTAGAAGCGATAGATTGTGGGTGTCATCATGTATTTACCGTATCTCAAAAAGGGAGTATGGGGCCAGTAGCATAAAGTCGAAGGGCAAGGGGGGATGGAGGTAGACTGAAGGACCTGAGTGGTGATGGAATAAGGAGGGTGGCCGGATCGAGCTCAGGAAACGTGGAGAGGTGCGAGGAGGGCGGAATAGCAGAGGCCGAGGGGGTGGATTCATGTTTGGGGTTCGATCATTGGGTGCAGATATTAGCGGGATTAGATGATGTACCTGCGGATGCCAGGCATACCGAGATAGATTTGGAGCAGTGACAAATGATCAAGTTGGGGAAAGGAGTGCAAATCCTCCAAGGCCTACAAGAAATAGGATGGGCCTAGACAGGTGGCTTTTGAGTTATTTCCCTGTGGCCATTTGGTAGAAGGTCGGTAGCATTCCGATGTCAAAGCTTGCTCGCACGGGACAATCCCGACAAAGTCATATGGATATCTTGTATTTTGGTGGAGCCAGCCCATGTGGCTGAGCCACCTGATCAGTGGAGAGATTGAGGACCGCAGAGGGAGAAGAGAGCTTGAAGAAATTTGATGGCCGGATCATCTGCAACACTTTCGCCTCATGCCAAACATTATCCATACCACACTATTGAACACTAGGTGAGTTGCCCGCGCTCACTAAGCCTTTCCCCGACGCCTGAAATCTCCACCTCGATCGCAGGCCAGCCCTGAACTCATGAATATTTAAGCCCGCTTGGCATTCTCCTTGGTACATTTGACCAAGCTGTCCAACCAATCCTGATGTCCATTCAACATGGGGTTCGGCTTTGCTGTTGAAAGCTGCGCCGCCGGCTTTCCAATCTGAGATTCTTGAGTCAAGATTCTCACAGCGCCGTAATCCAAGTCTTCGACAAGCCAAGCGTGATACACATCCAGCGCCGTGTCCTCATCGCCCTCTTGCCAAGCCCTCCACGCGAGTCTGCCGGCCGAGGACGCAGTTGGCGCATCTGATTCCCATACTTCCGCCTGCAGAGGTGGGAAACCAAAGGTCGAAAAGCTGAATTTGTCGCCCTTTTGCAAAAGAGGTCCTGAAGATGGCGGCGTGATTTGGCTGCAATTGCCATAGTAGGATTCCCATTTCGTGATGTCGGATAGAAATTGCCAGACTTCGGTAGCAGTTATGCCCCTCACGATGACTTCATTGGAGACATAGTTGTCGGTCGTTCCAGGAAGGTACTGCTTGGGCCAGATAATTGCCGACTGCATGTTTGCGGGACAAAGAATACTGATGGAAGGTGAGGGATGAGTGTAAAGAAGATACGAGTTAAGTAGTAATATTGAGCTGTTATCAGATCTTGTAAGCGAAGTATTGTATAACTATATAGGTATACAGAGGGGGCCCTGTGGGTTGTTGAATTCGGCCCGCATTGGTTATCATATCAGGTGTTTGATGACAAATTGTTTAAGAAAGGAAGGGAAAGTTAGATTTGTACGCGTCATCTAGCCTTTTGTTTTTTCATCTCGCGTTTTATGTGGCATCTGGGCTTTGATTTGTCATCGGGTTTATTATCTACCTCCTCTTGGTACGATTTTGTCAGTTTTCTCCGGAGGGCCCAGTAGTCGTCTATTGCTGTTGCGTAAAGGCTACCTACCTTATTGGCTCAACCCGGCAGGGTTTTCCAGTTTGTTAGTTTTCTAACCTATGAAAATTAATTCTATGGCCAATATTCATGCGATGACCTTCACCGTGAGCTAGGAATGACACACTGCTTCAGGTAAGCAGCCGTAATGCCTTATAGACGATGCTCGGGTCTGCCCCACCATCAATCATGGTAGTGAAGCACTGTGGGTCTCCTCGATCGACGTTTGAAAGCCAGGTTGTTAAGGAATGGGGTTGCTCCGGGGCCCCTGGCCTTGTGCAGCCTTTTGACTAAGTTAAGGAATAAGGAGCCTCTCTAACGCAGATACTTAACGATGGTACCAAACAGGGGCAAGTCAAGTGTCTCCTTAGCCTCAACTGTCACCCTGCGTGACCATGTCAGTACAACGGTGTATCGATCCTCGATTGTGTGAGTTCTGTCCTCCTTCACTTCTTCGACGTCCGGACTTTTGTGCCGGTCTCTGCATCCCATATCCAGCCTTCTTTCAGCCACCTCCAACGTATGTACGCCCGCAGGTCCTTATCCATGGGCGCCACTCTTTTCCACTCAGGCTCAAACCCTGGCCCTGCCCCCTTGCCATTCCAGTCTTGGGCCAAGCCTCGGAGTATGTCCCGATGGAAGATTCGAAAACTGTCGAGAGCATAAGGGCCCAGTGAAGGCAAGTGTGCGACCTCCCATCCCTCTCGCTCATCATCTTCTGTCAAGACCTCATTCTTTCCAATATCAAGGCCACCCCCGTGAGAAGGGTAGTGTAGCTTCCGGTAGCGCCTCGATTTCGAGGGTGGATTCTGCACCCAGGCCTTGGCGAGCGCCACAAGCCGCCTGGCCCGGGAGTTATGCAGACCTAGGGGATGAAGGAGGTCTGAAAGATTTGAAGTGGATGCTTCAGCCAAGTGGTTTGGCGACGGGTAGTCGGATATCAACTTGAGGAGAACCGGGCGTGCCTGGACACCCCGTGTACGGTTCCAGAGCACGGCGGCAACCAGTAACTTGTACAAGTCAGTGCCGACACTTTCTTGTACGAGCCCAAAGCTTTCATTCTGGATAGATACTGTACGAGGGGTCGGGAATACTCGGCCTACTGGAAGCCTTCGAGTACTTGTCTTGTGCTCTGTAACATCGGCCGAGGATTTGGTGCTCTTTTCAGATTTCCGTCTAGACATGGACCGCGTTACACGGCAAGATATCTCTGAAACGGTGGCAGGGCTTTTTGGGACCATTTTCGTGTAAATTTTATCCCGTGAGGAGGAGGCAAAGGTAGGGCGTGCCGTCGGTTGATCTCTTTATCCATGACGCAATCCATCAAGACACGGGCGATCGCCCGACTCACCTATCTAAGCTTGATTGGGCAGCACCAACTTGCGACTCTCACCCACGAAGTACATTCCGTCTTCGTTCCAACTCTGCCCCATTGTGACTAGCAATTATCTTGGATGGGCTGATAGAGTTCTACAACAGTGACTACTGACAATCCTAAGGCACCATGGTTGAGTTCAAGAGGTAGCCTTTCGAAAGCCAGAGACGCATAGGAGGAATCAGATATCTTGCCAAGACCAGAGGCCTGTCTTATCTTGGATTTGGTCAATCGTCGTCCGATCTATCAAGTCGAGACGCAAGGAGCTGCTTTCGGGCCAGTTGGTTCAGACCCAGTCACCCAGGGTGACTTCTCAGAGCTCCAAGCCTCATTCTCGCCAACCTACCACTATTTCATAGGTAGGTCACTTCATTAGAAAAGAAATTGAACAGTCCTGATATTTTAATGGAAATATTCCTTTACGAGGAAGAGTGTGAAACTTGATGAAGCAAATCACGACATTCCAAAGTGACTTGCGTGATACCCTAGAGCAAGTGTGCACTGTGTGGATACTATCGACCACTGATGTCTTCGTACCATGTCGAGCCTCCTTCAATAGTTCTACCTATCCAAAATTGCAGCAGTGGAAAAGGTATTCGGAGAAATGACATAATTGCATTTGTCTCCAATTTGATCACGGAGCCTTGCGAAGTCGGCATCAGCTGATGATTCGTATTGGAAGCTCAGGTGGGTCTGTCCACACCGTCATCGTTTTCGCACGGTGCGGTTACCAATCAAGAGGGGCTGATAAATTTGACCCGACCTCACCCGTGACTTGAGACTTGGATATAACCTCATCTTGACTTACGTTCACGATCTTCTCTTTCCTTTCCATCCTCCAATCGGATACCGAAGCTTATACTCGCAAATTCTTCTTGACCTCAGTCTACTCGCTACCTAGCCCGCTCAGCAAAAATGCCTCTCATCGACGCCGATACTCCCCCCACCACCAACGACCTTCACTACGTCGTCTATTTCGCCTCCGGCGAGCCATCCTGGTGCCCGGACTGCCGCGATGCCCTCCCTGCTCTGAACAGTGTCTTTGGAGCTGATTCGGCGCCCACTGCCTACATCGTTCGCGTGGGCTCGTTCGCCGAGTGGAAGGGCAACCCTAAGAACAAGTACCGCAATGAGCCGTACAACATTCAAGGCGTTCCTACGGTTGTCCGGTATCAATATGTAAACGCTTTAGCCCTCCGATATTTTGATTTTTATATAGCTAATGCTTTCCTAGGGTAACGAGGTCGCTCGATTGGGTGACATTGAGAGCCAGAACGAATCGGATCTGCGAAAGTTGATTGCCTAGACGGTTGCGACTCATGCCAAGTATCAAAAACCAATGATAGTATAAAATTGATAGACTGTTTTCTTGGCAATATGTTTAGCAATTCTCTCGCAGGTGGCAACATCACTATGTGCCTGATGCAAACAAGATTTCCACAACTTGCTCAAAGAACCTTGAGTGTAAAATGTGCAAAAGCTTTTTTAGGTAAAAATGGTATTAATATTTACAGTGAATAGGTGGTATTTGAGATTCATCACAGTTCAACTTTACCAATCCCAGCGGCGCCAAGTTACCATCCTGAAGATGTACCGCCCCTATATGCTTTCACCACAATCCAATTCCATTTAGTTGAACCCCTCGGGCCAGAACTCGGACAGCCACTCATAGGGGTCCTCCGGCTCATACTGGTTGGTGACCTTGCCCTCAAAGTCGGTGATGTGATCCCTTGTCTCGTTGTAGAGAGCATACTTCTCATCAGGTCCGTTGCCAATATAGTATGGCACGGTTTGGACATTGTTGCCAATCTCCTTGTCGACAATGCTGGTGACGTTGTCGATCTGAGAGTTCTTGAGGCGGAACTCATCGCCATAGTTAGGGTTGATCTAAACAGGTTGTCAGCATATGGCAAGTCAGATGTCAGAAGCTCAGAGGTACTTACGATGCCCATCCTGAGGCCGTTCACTGCAACCACGTTCTGGATGGTGGCATTGCGCTTGGCCTGGTTAAGGCAGTTGCCGCAGGACTGGTAGAAGGTGCCAAAGTTCTCGGCATAGAAGCCTGTGATGTTGTACTTGCCACCAAGCGAGTTGTCTTGGAAGATCTATGACCGTAAATGTTAGCGTAATGGGTCCCATCATAGTTCAGACACCGACCGACCTTGTCTGTGGCACTTCGAGCTCCACCACCAATGACTCTGAGTTGTGTGTTGAGTCCCTTGGAGGTCAATGCATCTTCGCACACGTCCTCCCACCAAACTTGAAATCGTTAGTCGTTGGCCTAATATGGTTGATAATAACAACATACCGTTCTCCACCCAAGCATCACCCAGAGCGTGAATGCCCTCTGCCTGGTTCTTTCCGATGATGACGTTTCGGATGGTGGATCCTGGCAGCAGGTTGAAGACAGTATCCGCGTCAGTGCCCTCAGCCTGCTCATTGCAGCTGCCTTCGGGACGCTCGTAACGCTTCATCCCGCCATCAAAGACCTCTCCAGGCATGATGTACTTGGCATTCTCGAAGACCACTGTCTCCTTTGCCACAGGGAACTTTGTGATGGGGAAAGGGAAGCGAGGGGGTGGCCGCTCGCCAAGGTCTCCCTGAGTAGCGTCACTATCACCTTGACTGCCATCACCAGTCTTGGACTGACGAGGTCCAATGACGGCGGACTGAGCAACGGCGGGGAGGAGAGACAAAAGCACAGAAGCCTTCATTGTGTAGATGGGCAGGAGGCAGTGTTGTGTGTGACGGCACAGTAGAGAGTTGAAGGAAGAACAGTGAGCCAATGCACAGTCTCTGAGAGGCTCTAGAGAGTCAATATGCCTTCCACAAGGTCACTTATATACTTGCTTGCCCCCAACATCGGTTAGAGCTTTCCTCGGTGCCCCCAACATGTTTGCAGCTCACAAGTCCCTTGTCACCATCCTCTCGGCTGGCTGAATGTCAACAACTCTGCCATGCCAACAGATGCGATGGCCCGATGGCATGGATTCTCTGCTTGATGGCTTGCCTCTCGTCTATCGAATTCAGTCAAGTGCAAGTTGCTGGCGGTGCACGATGGATGACAGGTCGTCCAACCCCAGCCTACGGAAGAATTTGCTTTTAAGATTCCGTGAATCACTGGCTTAAGCTTAAAGTGAGATTTTACCCCGATCCTTGGCAGACCGAAAATCCGGTCTGGGGTTGACCAGGCTTGACTGGCTTCTCTCCGCAGCCAAGAAGGTGCTACGCCTTAACGTGAGCAGTTTGCGGGGTTGGGGGAAGGCGGGGTCAGCTTGAGATCTTTGCTGGGAAGGGCTCTTATTTGTGGGAAAGTTGAGATAATATTTCCATCCAATCACGGCTCATGTTTCGCGATGGAAGAAACAAGATGCTCTCGATCACCAGAACATGATGATGACGATGGGTTTTTTCATGGCCCCTTCATTCAGATGTGTGAATAGAGTGAAAAGCGTTGAACTGTCGCATTCGATCTGGCGGTGTGTTGAAGGGAGTGGTATATGCTTTTACATCCGGTGATTTATGCCCAATAGGGCTTTCTTCACACGAGAACTCTGTGATGAACAGAAATGATGGGCAAGAGTAAAACACAACCAAGGAAGCATTCTCTTAATAAAATATGAGGTCATTTAACCCTTTAAAGCTCCACAACATCTCATCTGATCTGTTCCACACGCGAGTTTCTGCATCTCCAATCTTGCTGCCGGTGGCTCGGGTCCCGGCACGCCAGCAGGGGGATCTCCAGCTAATAACCTATGCATAGTGTTATCGTTACTGGAGCTTAATTAAGGTAGCAAATAAGAAGCCACTATTGGCGGTAGCGATCATAGTCAAAACCTAAATATGGCATAGATGCAGTCCGTTCTTCCGAATTGTCTGACTTAACCTATAGCCAAGTACAGTCTTACAAAGTTGAGCAAGCACGGAGCAGGAACAATAGAAACTCAGTTGAGTGGCTCATGTGCATTTTTTCTAATGCGATTTGTATAGTAGATGTGATTGAGCATCAGAAGAACCCCCGTGCCAAGGCGAAAACGTCGAATATTGGGTCGCGTCCACTTTCCGGCCACAAAATGAAGGTATTGCCAATCGAAACATCACATTCTCCCTCAGACCGTAGCATCGTGGCCTACGAACGGGAGAATCATTTAGAGCATCTGCCACCAAGGAAGACTTGTGATAAACCGTCGATCGCGAAAAAACACTGTCGACATGTACACTACTTGGCCAGTTCGCCAACCTTGCCCTCTTGTATTTGCTGTTCTGGGAAGACAACGGAACATTGCATTGGTTTGAATCTTGCCAAAGACACCGCTTTTCATACATCCTGACGACTTGAGAACTGCTGGTTCTAGGTCTTGGTCAAAGATTCCAATGCACGCCATACAATACTTATAAAGCCAACTGATGCTGATTCCGGTTTGGAGACTCATGTTTGTTGTACCAAAGCCGTGCTGCTTACTCACGCCCAGAACTCTTTCTGCGTCTACAAGGAAGGCGAACTACTTGAAATCGAAACTTCCACAGCGGATGCGCCACGTCGAACATATGACGCCTCATTCATCCTGCGTGTCATCTTGTAAAGCTCATCCAGAGTGAAGTGGCTCGTATTTGAAGTGAATAACCGGCCTAGATAAGTGACCGAGCTCCGTGTTTCTACCATTGCCGTGCCTGGTGAGCAAGTTTCCATACGCCACTTTCAGTCACCCTTGAAACAACGAACAAGCGGGAAGGCCGGAATATATAAACTCGTACGAGGGAAAACTTAATTCCTCGTGTCAACACAAAGCCCTCCTGGAATCAGATAACATCGTCGTATTCGACGCAGATTACGCCATCGCGTAGCCATTGTACGTAAGAATGTCACTCGTAGACCCCTGGCCGGGCCAAAGCGGTACGCTTGAATTCCGAAGGGGACCGTGATCCTTTTCCGTAGTACGGTAATATAGATCTTCACTCCGGAGTCGCACCTGAGAGATCAACGGGTCCTAAATCCATCTATCACGGCCTCCGCTCGGTGGCTCGCTAGATTTTCCACCAACCGTTCGGTGGGTGAGATGTAAAACCCACCAATGACGGCACTTCCCAACTCCCAAAATGTCACATCCACATACCCTTGATCGTTTCTGTTTCACGTTCATGGTAAGAGCCACTCTTCCAACCTAGCATCCCCCTTTCTTTGTAGAAGTCAAAAAAACGTGAGCGAGGCTCCCGATGCGGTAGGTCTAGGCAATGCTCCGGGCTCCGTGGGCACGAATATGGATTAATTATTCATCTGAACTTCTATTCTCTGTGTGTTCTGTTGTCTATAAGAGTCGAGCTTGTCCGCCTCTTGATGTGATGTTTTTTCACTTCGCTAACCAACATTAAGCTTATTTCTTCCTTCCCCGGCTGGTCCACACTTGGCAACCCCTTATTTTCAACCTTATCTTCTTACTCCAACTATCTGTCACTCAAGCCTTCCCATTTGTTCCCTCTTTCTCTCCCATCATGAAGCTGTCTTCTGTTTTCGCTACCCTTTTGGTGACCGTCGCCGTTGCCTCTCCCATTGAGTCGCGTGACGAGCTGATCAAGCGCCAGTCCAAGGAGGCCTGCAGCGTTGGTTACTGCACTCAGAACGGTGGCACTACTGGTGGTGCCGCCGGTGAGACCATCACTGTCAACTCTGTTGCCGCTCTTATTGAGGCTGCCAAGCGTGATGGCCCCCTCACCATCATTGTCTCTGGCAAGCTGTCGGGCTCTGACCGCGTCCGCCCTACGTCTGACAAGACCATCATCGGTGCTGCTGGAAGCTGTAAGTTCACTCAGAGTTCCTTCATATTTTGCGATTTCTAATTTTAAACAGCCCTCACCGGTGTCGGCATCTACGTCCGTCGCCAGAAGAACGTTATCCTGCGCAACCTGAAGATTGGCAAGGTTGATGCCAGCAACGGTGATGCTATTGGCATCGATGAGTCCACCAACGTCTGGGTCGACCACTGCGACCTTTCTGGCGACCTCAGCGGCGGAAAGGACGACCTCGATGGTCTTCTCGACATCTCCCACGGTGCTGACTGGGTGACTGTCTCCAACACCTACTTCCACGACCACGTAAGTCAACAAACAACTTGCATTAGCTAGGAACTATATACTGACGTTCATCACTACAGTGGAAGGGCTCTCTGATTGGTCACTCCGACAGCAACGCCTCGCAGGACCGAGGCAAGCTCCACATCACCTATGCCAACAACTACTGGAAGAACGTCAACAGCCGTCAGCCCCTCATCCGCTTCGCCACTGTCCACATTGTCAACAACTACTGGGACGGCATCATACTCTCCGGTGTCAACACCCGCATGGGCGCCCAGGTCCTCGTCCAGAGCTCTGCCTTTGCCAACTCTGCCGAGCGCGCCATCTTCTTCGCCGACTCCAAGGAGACTGGCTACGCTGTTGTTGAGGATGTCAGCCTTGGCGGCTCTGTCAACTCTGCCCCCAAGGGTACCCTGACCTCTGCTTCGCTGCCCTACAAGGTTAGCGCTCTCGGCTCCGCCAAGGTTGCTTCCACCATCCCTGGCACCGCTGGCCAGAAGCTGTAGGCACGTCTTTGAAGGTACCTTGTGGCTCGACGGGGTGAATGTTAGGTGCGGTTTGTTATTCTCTAGTGGATATTCAGATGTAGCAGAACATAGTTTTTACAATATCAGTACATAGTTGGTTTCTCTTGAACATATGGGTGTCTCCAAGCAACTCATGACCACTGATGATCCCCTGTGGCCTGTGACTTTGGCCCACAGTACTTTGTCCGCTTCTTAGTACTCTTATGGGGTATTGTTTTTCATCTTTATGGGCACCCAATGGCTGCCATGGCTTAAAACCCCGCAAGCTGTGTTCTTCCCCAGCTCGGGTTATTTACCCACGTGTGGACGACTGTATAGCCTCGGCTCTCCTACCTACCATTCGAGCGCTTCTCCTTGCCTCCGGCCCCTTGAGTCCGGGCGCGAATCGTTGACAGGGATTGGCTGGCTTAAACATTAGGTTCTGCCCAATGTTCTACTGCCCCAAACAATACGAACCCGATTTTGCGCACCAATGGTATTCAATTGCCGATCAGAGAAACTGCGGATCATGCAGCCTATGGAGGCATTTCCTGGGGTCTGTCATCGCGTGATCAAGGCAATGAGTGGGCAGGTCGGTGGCAGGGATCGGCGCTGCTACCCCAGAAGAGCGTCATTCGCGGCGATCCGGTACGACCCTCGGAGGAAACCCCAGACTAGAGGCGCGCATGTTGGAATAGCTTCCATGCCAAGCTCGCAGACAGGAAGGTGTAACCTTAATAGGTGTAATAGTTGCAGTAGTGGTCAGTGTTAATACAACGGCGCCTTTTGCTACAGTCTGGGGTAAGAAGTTACTATAGCCAAATTCTTATATAATGCTACGCTCTCTGCCACTATAGATCTCGTAGGCTCTGCTCTGTGCTTCCTTTCCTCACTTCTTTATTCCTGGGCCAAGAGACATCTACTGCTGCACATGCACTTCGCCATGCAGTTTCTTCAACTTTTGCCGCTGGCATTCATCAGTTCGGTCTTGGCTGACGAGAGCAGCCTCGCCCAAATTGAGAGTGCCCTGTCTGCCCTTTCTGTGACCAACGTTGAAGATATCCGCGGCAATATCCACCTCCCAACAGACTCGGATGGCTTCACTGTTACTTGGAACAGCAGCAACACAGCAGTCATCAGCAATGATGGTGTGGTCAGTCGTCAAGGAAGCGACACTTCAGTGACTCTTGTTGCCACAATTGAGTCTGGTGATGAGGTTTCTGAGCGGGAGTTCAAGGCATCTGTTCGACAGAAGACTAGCCTCGGAGCTTTTGAAGGTTACGCCTTTTCATACTTCACGGGAAACTCTCTTCAAGGCGAGAATATCTTCTTCGCTTCAAGCAACGGGAACAATGCCCTCGACTGGAAGGAACTCAATGGCGGCCAACCAGTCCTCAAGTCCACGCTCGGCACTAAAGGTCTACGAGATCCTTTCATCATTCGCTCTCCCGAGGGAGATACCTTCTACCTGATCGCCACCGACCTCTCTATCGGCAGTGGCACCTCCTGGGGGGCGGCAGTCCGACAAGGTAGTCTCTACCTCGAAGTGTGGGAGTCTCATGACTTGGTCAACTGGTCCGCACAACGCCATGTCAAGGTCTCGCCCGATAATGCTGGCAACACCTGGGCACCTGAGGCGTTTTGGGATTCTGAACAACAAGCCTATGTCGTCTTTTGGGCGTCGTCACTGTACGCCGATGATGATCCCAAGCATGAGGGGAACTCCTATCACCGCATGCTGTACTCTCTCACTCGCGACTTCGTTACCTTTTCGAAGCCGGAGATCTGGCAGGATACGGGCGATTCTCGGATTGACACCACCGTCATTAAGTCCGGAAATACCCTCTACCGCTTCACTAAGGACGAAGGCGCTGTTACTGGATGCACCGATATCATCCAAGAAAAGTCCAATTCACTTCTCGCACCTGATGATGAATGGACGACCCAGGCCAGTTGCATTGGAGCTAAGGCTGGGCTCAAAGCCATCGAGGGCCCCACAGCATTCCGATCAAACCCAGGCGATGCCCACGGCGAAAAGTTCTACCTATTCGTTGACGAGTACGGTGGCCGAGGTTATATCCCTCTTGAGACTGATGACATCGACAAGCCGAACTGGAAGGTTTCGAGCAGCTACAAGCTTCCAACAAGCCCTCGACATGGCACAGTTATCCCTATCACCGCGAAGGAGCACGAAGCGCTCGAAAGTGCCTTAGGCGCATAGTTAGGCTGTTCCTAGTGTTGATTTGTAGTGGGCTTCAACTTTGAGATGATGCCCGTGCCAAAGACATGGCATGAGGACTATGATGGACTGACTAGAGCTGAGGAGTCTAGTAAGCTACGTTGGTGGAATATATCATATAAGACACTTTTAGTTCCAAGTACTATCAGCGCCTTCCTCGCCTCTTCAGCATTATCGTCGTCGCTCAGTGGTGGTGTATGCAAAAATTCAACCAGAGTGAGTAATATGATGTGACGCCGTTCTCGTAGGCCCCGGGGACTAGAAAACAAAACAGCCCATGAAAAGTATGACCGGAACATACGGATGCAATCTTTGCATTGCCTGTTGACCTTTTGAGCGTAGAACGCATGTGATCACTCATTGCCGACAGACAGGCTATTACAGAGGCCAACCAACTAGGATCAACGGGCTTAAAACCTCGATATGGTCGATCCCGTCATAACAGCCCCATTCGCAGTGTCACGATGTTACCAACCCCGCATATCCCTCATAAACTCGACTTACCCCGGGACTGGCTAAATGAATCTTTGCGGCTATACTCTATGGCATGATCGGCATATTCGGAATTTTATTCTATCCACCAATACCGGTTGCATTATGTTGAACTCCGTCGGCGCGTTCGGGTACCGTTCCGAAGTAGTTTGATACTAAGTTTTGCCTTTGGTTCCGTGTCCTGGGCATTATATAACCGGCCATTCATATGAGCCTCAACTTCAATGTCTGAACCTCACTGTTACTTGTTACGGCTATGTGGCCACAATGAAACTCATCAGTACACTTCTTACAGCATTGGGCGCGAGCCTATGCTGCGCTCGCACCCTTCAGATTCGTGGTGGACGACCATTCGACGTCATTCAGAGTCCCCATGAGAGAGATGTGCTCCAAGACATCGTGACGTGGGATGAACACTCATTGTTCATCAATGGAGAGCGAGTCACGATATTCTCCGCAGAGATCCACCCATTCCGACTCCCAGTGCCGAGCTTGTACCTGGATCTGTTCCAGAAAGTCAAGGCGGCGGGATTCAACATGGTTTCGTTTTATGTTGACTGGGCCTTGCTCGAGGGGAAGCCGGGCGAGTTTCGGTCTGAAGGTGTTTTGGCCATTGAGCCATTCATCGATGCTGCAAAGGAGGCTGGCATCTTTCTCTTGGCTCGGCCTGGGCCGTACATCAACGCAGAAGCGTCTGGTGGTGGTTTCCCAGGTTGGCTACAGAGGGTGAAGGGAACGCTCAGAACGAATGCTTCGGATTATCTGAGTGCTACTGATAAGTAAGTGAGACATTCAACGGAAAGGATTTTGGCTAACGCTGCTCAGCTACATGGAACACATTTGTTCCATTATTGCCAAAGCCCAAATCACCAACGGTGGGCCGGTCATCCTGTTCCAGCCGGAGAACGAGTATAGTGCCGGCGATGGGGTCCCCTTCCCCAGCCACGAATACCTCAAGTATGTCAACGATCAGGCTAGGAATGCCGGCATTGTGGTACCTCTTATCAACAACGACGCATGGCAAGGTGGTACTGGCGCACCTGGGTCGGGTATCGGAGCAGTAGACATTTACGTGAGCTTATACGCTGGCCGCTGTATTCAATTCTCTGACCACTATAGGGACATGACGGTTATCCCGCGGGATTTGACTGTGTAAGTCATTGAGGTGATGACTTTCTGCGCGTTGCTAACATGCTAGGCCAACCCCCATGCCTGGCCTAAGGACGGCCTCCCAACAACATGGCACGCAGAGCACATGCAAAAGAGCCCCAATACCCCATACTCTATCATCGAGGTACGATCAATAAGCCTCCGTAAGCGCCTTTCTCACAATGAATAGTTTCAAGGAGGCGCGTTCGACCCCCCTGGAGGTGGAGGTTTTGAGAACTGCTACATCCTCACCAACCACGAATTTGCTCGCGTATTCTACAAGAACAACCTTGCAGCGGGTGTCACAATCTTCAACATATACATGGCAAGTCTTCCTCTAAAGTTTTGAGATGATAGCTAATAGTGCAGACCTTTGGTGGTACCAATTGGGGGAACCTTGGTCATTGCGACGGCTACACATCTTACGACTACGGCGCGGTAAGTGCACAAACACCCGGCAGTTCGAGACAGTCTCTAACTTCTTCAAGGCAATCAAGGAGGACCGGTCCATCGATCGCGAAAAGTACTCCGAGATCAAGCTCCAGGGCCAATTCTTGCGAGTCTCCCCAAGCTACGCGACCGCAACGCCAGGCAACCTCTCCACGTCTCGATACACTGACAATGAGGAAATTGCCGTTACTCCACTTACTACAGAAAAGGAAGGGTCTTTCTTTGTTGTCAGACATGCGGACTTCACGAGCACCGAGTCATCCTCCTACAAGCTCAAGCTACCGACTTCGGCTGGAACACTCACGGTTCCCCAGTTGGGCGGCTCACTCTCCCTGAACGGCAGAGACTCCAAGATTCATGTGGCTGACTATGCTGTTGGAGAACACACAATACTCTACTCGACGGCAGAGGTCTTGACTTGGAAGAAGTTTGGCGACAAGACGGTCCTCATACTCTACAGTGGCCCTGATGAGCTTCATGAGGTTGCTATCAAAGGAAAATCAGCCTTCAAAATCGTCGAGGGCAGTGGTGTCAAGTCCGATACCAAGAAGAATGCCAGCATCCTTCAATGGAAGACATCTTCATCTCGGCGGGTGGTTCAGCGAGATTCACTCTTCATCTACCTGCTAGGTACGTTAACTTTGCTGAAAGAAGTAAGCAAGATAGCTAACACTTGCTAGACCGGAACTCGGCTTACAAGTACTGGGTGCCGGATTTGCCCGGTAAAGGTGATCGGTCTGCATATGGAACCTCGGTCATGAACCCAGACTCGGTCATCATCAACGGGCCACAGCTGGTTCGGTCAATCTCCGTTCAGGGCTCCAAACTGTCTGTCCAGGCAGATTTCAATATCTCTTCCACACCGCTAGAGATTATCGGTGCTCCAAAGGGCGTTTCCAAGTTGGTTCTGAATGGTAAAGAGCAACGATACCAGAAGTCGAAGCTAGGAAACTGGATCGCCCAACGAGATGTCGAACTCCCCACCATAAAGGAATTGGATCTATCTTCGCTGGATTGGAACTACGTTGACTCTCTCCCTGAGATTAAGAAAGACTACAACGATGGAAAATGGCCTGTGGCCGATCAGACCACCACCAACAACACACGGGTTCCCCTCCAGAACACGGTATCACTATATGGTTCCGACTACGGATTCCACGCCGGTGCTCTCATCTACAGAGGTCACTTCACCGCCGACGGCTCCGAAACACAGCTGAAGCTATGGACGCAAGGTGGGCGCGCGTTTGCCACTGCAGTGTGGCTCGATGACAAGTTCCTCGGCTCGTTCACGGGCAATGGCGCTACCGGAAACTTCAACTCTACGTATGAGCTACCGAAACTTCAAAAGGGAAAGCGATATGTCGTGACAGTGGTCGTTGACAACACGGGGCTTAACGGAAACTGGACTCCTGGCTACGATGAACAAAAGAGTCCACGAGGTATTCTGAATTGGGCTCTCGTGACTAAGAGTGGCCGTGAAACTCCAGTCACCAAGTGGAAGCTTACGGGAAACTTGGGAGGTGAAGACTACGTGGACAAATTCCGGGGTCCTCTCAACGAGGGAGGTTTCTACTTTGAGCGCCAAGGTTATCACCTCCCATCACCGCCACTCAAACGCTTCAAGAGAGGGTCACCATTCAAGGGCATCGATAAAGGCGGAGTTGCCTTTTACACAGCAAAACTTGGCTTGGACTACCCCTCCAGTCAATTTGACATTCCATTGTCGTTCACGTTCAAGAACTCGACTGAAAGCGGCCCGTATCGTGCCCTCCTCTTTGTAAACGGCTTCCAGTTTGGACGCTATGTGAGCAGCATTGGTCCGCAGACGGTGTTCCCTGTCCCAGAAGGAGTCCTCAACTATCAAGGAGATAACTGGATTGGGGTGTCTATTTGGGCCCTCGAGGACAAGGGTGCTAAGCTGCCTGGACTCTCGCTAACTGCTGGTGCTTCCGTGCAGACTGGCCGACAGCCTGTCAAGCTAGTTCAGGGGCCAAAGTATAGTCAACGGTCTGGGGCATACTAATCTTATATATGATGGATCACGCTTGCTTTTCTTGTTTTCGCCACGGTACGCAAGGAGGTTATATCTGCTAGTTCTGCCTGTCTGTTTACCATAGTTCAATCGACAGGAGGTGAGCAGACTCCCCAGTTAAACCATGCATATTTAACATGAAGTAAAGGTATATTCTACTGTTACAAACATGTATCCACGTTCAACTACACGTGCATCCACTCGCCTACCTAAATTCGCCTTGTTCCCTTACCTACCTATCTCTAATACTACCAGTCAAACCCTTGCTGCCTGAGTCAATACATCCATTAACGCACCCAGTACAGAGGGAGCAAACCGTAACTTCTCGTACCCCCCCCCCCGCCTTATTATGCAGGCATACCCAACTCACAGTAACGCTTTGTCGGTGATCAATCACTTCGTGCAACCTTCCCAGCCTCGCGCAATTCTAACATGCACCTCGTAAGCCAGTGATGCTGGTCATGCCCATCCACCCAACCACCTCGGTCTGGCTAACCGACCATAGACAAGTTAAACCCGCATACCATATTCTTACTCGTCGGGTACTGTACTTGCCGCGATAGACTACCCGCTGATCCACTCAATGCTATCGTGGATCACAGGTATTGGGTGAATTGACAGGCGCACATCTCAGCTGAGAGTGACATGATTAACGTCGCTATGCTCTGGTTTTGCCTCTGAGTGTCGTTATATTTATGTATCCCCGGTAACAGAAAGGGCCCTCCGGATCTCACTTCTTGCCGCCTCCTAACGCAGCTTCAACACAAGGCGTCTCTAGCTCTACACGAAACCTCAACGACAGTTACCAACCCATTCTTCCGGCCCATCACTACCCGCTCACTCCCAACGCTTCATTGGGCCATGGGGTCTCGAGCGTCATGACAACCAAAGGCTGTGCATTTTGCGAGTTAATTGCCAAGACTATAGGGTCATACCTTGAATTTCCGGCAAGAATGGCGAGGTCAGACAGGCCCAGACCTCGGCAATCATACAATTAAACCAGAACCACAGCCAATGCAAGCTCGTATTGCGTTTTAGCCTCCTTGGTGAAGGATCGGCCGAAATCGAACTGCTCGATACTCGAACATCGACTCCCTCGAAATCCATCATTCAAGATTTAGTCAACTAGGACCGGATACAAGGATGGCTCAGCCACTGCAACCAGGAACACAGTTGCAAAAGATCTGAGCAGTCAGCTGTGCCGGAAGGATTCCGACTCATTGATGTGGAGAATCGATGCGTTACATCTGAATTCGGACAGGACGCAAAATTTGGAGTGGACATCAAGTTTGTTGCCTTCAGTTACGTTTGGGGGGAAAGCGACGTCTCACAAAATAATGCGCTACTGAAGTCCAACAAGTCCGGGATTGAAGTAGCTGGTGGCTTGAAGGAAGGGAAGGTGCCGCAAGCTATTGAGGACGTAATCACGATATGCAAGCGGTTGAAGCAGCGCTACCTGTGGGTAGATCGATTCTGCATCATCCAGAGAAACGAAGATGGAGGAGAGAAACAGCGGCAGATCGATGCATGGGCGACATCTATTCTTCAGCCGAATTCATCATCATTCATGCAAGCGGGGAGAGCATGCATTGCCCGATCCTAGCCGTTTCTAAGGAACGCAAGGTCCTTCAATCCAAGTCAGTAATTGCAGGCCTGCGGTTTACGATCCCTTATCCTCCCCTCGGAGCTTTCTTGGAAAACTCCAAATGGAATACACGGGGCTGGACATACCAGGAAGCCATCCTCTCCACAAGGAAGCTAGTCTTCACGTCTTTCGAAGTTTGGTTCGAATGCAATGATCCAGACGACCCATATTGACGAGAGAACCAGTATTTAGCTCGGAAGGAGAACCCGTATGGCAGCTATAAAGGAAGAATGGCACAATTTCGTGTGAACCTCTTCTCTCGCTGGGAGACATTCGCTTTCACGAACTTTGTCCGCCACCTGAAGTCATACACAGCACGATCTCTCATAAACCAATCGGATATCTTGAACGCCTTTACGGGTATCCTGGCATCAGTCTATCAAGGTGAAAGGAGCTTTCATGGACTACCAGAGGCCGATTTTGACCAAGCCCTGCTTTGGTACTGTGAGGATAATGACAGACCGACGCGATGCGGCGAAGATTGCCCCTCCTGGTCATGGACCTCGGTTAGTGAGAGAGTCACTGCTCCAGTGAGCGAGTCCCTCGACGGATTCATAGGAACACTCGTCTGGTGGACTTATCGGGATCCGGAGGCAGGCCTCAGGGATATCAGGCCATACAACAGTCTTCAGCCAAGACCACAACCGATTTTTAGGTCGAATCATTTACGGAGTTTGCAGTTCGGGGAAGCGGAGAGGGTGCGGACGCCGGACTATAGTCCACAAATTCACCTCCTCCTTGCATGGTGGAAAGCTTGCATTGAGGCCCCCGTTCCGGACGATCTGCAGCGACAACTTGAGAGTTATTCCGAAGAGTATAATAAGTCAGGCATTGCAGGCCGGTGGCCAACTCTCGAGAAAGTCTGGGACGATATCAGAAGTGCCCGGAATGCCGGACCAGAAGCGTTCATAGATCTCAGCATTGGTCTCAGAAAAGAAGACCAACCACTGATTGACAAGCTACCGAACCGTGCTCTGTTGACTCGCGCACAGACGACTCTGTTCGCGGTTTCAAGGTGCCAGGGCAACTCTTCTTATCAGAGTCTATGCACCGTGGATGCAAATGGCAAGCGTGTAGGAATGATTGGGGGTCGGGATGGGAGCGTTACTGGACCTACGCTCACCGAATCAACACCATCACAGGACCTATGTGAGTTTATGGCCATCTCTTTGTCACAGAACCGCGCCAAGCCTGGCGGCCGCACGACTTTTCCTGTCCTTGATGATCACAGCAGGTTATTTTTTATGCATGAACGGCTGTTCCATAGCAAGAACAGGGACGAGGATGAGCGGCCGGTGGTGAATGTCCTGCTTATCGGTCGCACCGAGGAGTCATGGCTTGCACACCGAACTAGTGTTGGTTGGGTCTACCTTGCAGATTGGTGCAAGGCCCAGCGTGAGTTCAAAACGATTGCTTTAGGGTAATGAAATAAATGTGTTTTTTTCTTTTAGTTATATATACCAATGTTGAAAAACGTTAACCTTATTAATATTAAACCATAAACCAGTATTATTTTATTGTTGACAAAGTCATCTTGGCACCCTGACGCAGAACTTGTAAACTATGGACGCGTCAAGCAGCCGTTCTATCCTCTCCTTAAAAACTGTTCCAACACTGCTCTACAGCCCATCAAGGTAGCTCAGGGGCCAAAGTATAGTTAACGGTCTCGGGCATACTGATGTTATATATCATGGATAATGGCTGGTGGTCATCTTTACGCTCCGACGAATAAAGAGTTTCTGTTTGTCAGTCCCGTCTCCCATACCCAAGGAGAAGCTCGGCCAACGCGTTGAATCATGTAAACTCAAAAGCCAAGCCAATCGGGATCACCGGTGATAATTACCATGTATCAACCTCAACAAGGAAATGCCAATACCGCCATCGGCTGAAAGTTGCCGTGATGATCCACATTGCGTAAGCCTGTCAGCTTGGCGGTTGCCCCTGGCTTGGTATGTCACCAAGGCAAAAAACAGGTTCAACGGCGGATTTAAAACGTCGAAAGAACACGGAAAGAACCGAGAATGACTCCTAGCTCAAGCCTCGGCCTAAATAAAGCATCAACATGAATTGAGGCTGTCTCTGTATGGTTGGTTCGTCTCGCTCGGTTGTGACGGCTCACCGGGGGTGGGGTTGGTCCACGACGCTGTCTCCCAGTCAGCGCGAGGCGATCAGCAGACATTCATATGCAGACAATTTCTTGCATTCATCTTCTCCTTTTTCATCCCTACTTTCGTGACCTTGTCGACTTCTCTGCGCCGGTGATGCTTTTCGACGCGTGTCCCCACGCTCGCTAGAACACATGCCCCAGTCCAGGTGACGAAAAAGGTGCCAGGCAGGTTTACCACCGACTTCTTTGCCAAGAGATACATACTGACTCTAGAATCCAGGCCGTTTACCCTGCAGGGCCATCATGAAGATGATGAAAGAATCCATTGACGCTGCCGACCCAAGCAACGCGCAACCACAAGATGAATCCGATCCCGAGTTCAGTCTTGCTGGGCCCAAAAGCCTTGTCGCTGTCAAGAAAGGGACGCGCTGGACACAATGCGACAGCCCTCGACTCAGGAACAACTTACTTGGGGCTGTGGGATTCCTTGAGCTCGCCAACGCTGGCGACTTTGCTGCCAACGTTTGGAACGATACCCCGGTGCCCGTCCATGCCGTGGTGCTCATGGCCATAGGAGGATTCACGGCACTTGTGTTTTCGGTCTTTGCATTTATAGACTCGAGGAGAGCCTGGGCCAACATTTCGTTTCTTCGCAGCCAGCGAAAGTTGCTCGAAGATGAAAAAGCTCGTCGAGTTACGGATTCGCGACCCATCCAAGAGATTGACGTGCTACTCGAAATCACCATCCGCGAGCTTCGAATCGAGATCATCAACCGATGGGCAATGGACGTCTTGTTGGGAGGGGGTGCAGTGCTCATAGGCACGGGCACTTTCATGGCCATCGGCGGTGCGAATCGTCGTGTGTGGCTGGCCAGCAACATCCTCTCCGGATATCTCGGAAACGCGCCCATCGCTGCCTTCGGTTTAATCAGTGCGACATGGGCTGTCATCGTATGGAAAAAGATGAGGCATCATCGTCTAGCAGCTGAGAAAGCATTGAAAGGCGCGCCGGCGTTGCCCCTCATCAAGCGACGTTGTTTCAACCTCCAACTATTCTACGTTATCAACGGCATTGCTACTATCCTCGGAGGAGTTGGATCCATGTTGACGGCGGAACGATGGTGGGGCTATGTGATTCTCATCCCCGTCATCATGTCTTCGCTGTTCTGCAACGTCTGGTGGCGCAAGAGAGTCGGCTATGATCGTCCATGGATTGCCGACCCTGCACCCATGAACACCAACGGCCTTGTTCATGCACTGGAATCCACGGCGCAAATCCGACGAGCTTTCCAGAATGGTCCTGGCACGATTCTCCCTCGGATTGTTGGAGGATTGCCCAGTCCTGCTTTCCCCGAAGTCTTGGATTTTTTGGTGAAGCACGATCTTTTTGAGACGTTCTGTCTTTACCTCATCAACAATGTGCATGTGGCACACGTACTAGGCCTTCAAAAATCTACTCGAGTAGAACTCGACGTATCTCGCATTTTAGAGATACCAGACATCCACCATCCTCGGATGGTTGGACTCGCGGAGGAGTTTCTAAGAGAGGAGGGGGCAAGGCATTTTCAGACTAGGGAAAGGTTCATGATCGAGATCTTGGGGACACATTTGATCTTGACTGACAAAGACCAAGAGATTCAGGCAGAAAAATAGATAGCAAGCGATTTGTATTTCAACAATGAGGGGCCAAGTGCCATCACCATCAACGAAGATGCTCATGTGATTATTGTGCGTCCCTAACCTACAGCATCCCGCTGCCAGTGCCGAACTGGTTCCAGCCAATCGGAACGATGATGACGTCATGTAGTGGATCTCGAAAGCAGAGCCGAGTTGAGACGGACAGAGCGTGGAAGAGTTATGATGCCCTGGACGAGTTGAAGCATGACTCTGTTTGATTGGTAGCAGACTGCAACCGTTTGCAATCGCCTTAACGACCGTTAAGTCCATTTACATCTCTTCCGAAAAGCGAAGCCACGGAGCAGCTTCTTGTCAACGCCGATACTGGCCAGCCAATCACAGCCTCGCTATTGTGACATTCTCAAATGCCGATGGCTCGAGCCGCTTCCGTTCCGTTAGTGTGGGGTTCCTCGGAGTGGCGTTCGGGGTCCCCATGTCCGCCGCTCCGTGAATGCAGGTAAATCTGGGGTACTTGCTCACAAGATGCGGGCATATATATACGATCTGGAACGTTCAATCTTCCTACTCTCCAATCCCAGTTACGAACAGAGCCAGAGTCACGAAAAAGCAAGCAACCCGGGACAATGGCTTTGATCAACCTCCTTATTTCGCCTTGGGCGCCTGTCGCTCTCATAGCCTTATTCGTTGGCTACTATCTTGTTCCCTATTTTGGGACGAATCGAGGCCTTCGAGGAATTCCTTCTCCGTTCCCCGCGCAGTTCAGCAACCTCTGGTTAATGTCAACATGCCGACGTGGTAAACGATTCGAGGTCGTCGACAAGGTTCACCAGAAACTGGGCCCTGTTGTTCGCATTGCCCCCAACCATGTCAGCATTGCGGATGCAGATGCCATCAATGTCATCTATGGTCACGGAAATGGTTTCCTCAAGTCGTAAGTCGATAAGCGACTTCTTTCTCGTCCATGCGCTAACTGTTCAGGGACTTCTATGACCCATTCGTCTCCATTCGTCGTGGCCTTTTCAACACACGAAGCAGGGCTGAGCACTCTCGAAAGAGAAAGATCGTGTCTCACACCTTTGCCCCGAAGTCTGTTCTTGAGTTTGAGCCCTATATCCACCAGAACCTCGACCTCTTTGTTAAGCAGTGGGACCGTGCCTCCAGCAACCCCGAAGCTGATGGCGCTGGACGGCTGGATTGTCTCTCCTGGTGTGAGTTAAAAAGACTGGAAGGATATTGAATTTATTTGTGACTAACAAATCTTAGTCAACTATCTCGCTTTCGACGTCATTGCTGATCTCGCATTTGGCAAGCCATTTGGTAAGTCTGTCAGAATTGGCGTCTCAAGTGCCAGACTAATGAAACGCAGGTATGCTCGCCTCTGGAGCTGATATTGCCGAGGTCAAGGCAAGCCCTACAAGCCGAGCTATCTACGCTCCCGCTGTGGAAATCATGAACCGACGAGGAGAGGTCTCTGCCACCCTAGGTTGCATGCCCTGGCTCAAGCCGTACGCCAAGTGGCTCCCCGATCCATTCTTCAGCCAGGGACTCCAGGCCGTCGAGAATCTGGCTGGTATCGCAATTGCCCGTGTTAGCGAGAGACTCGAGCGAGGAGCAAACACGACCCGAAAGGACCTGCTGGCGCGACTCATGCAAGGCCGAGATGAGAAGGGAGAGCCGCTTGGACGAGACGAACTCACAGCCGAAGCCCTTACTCAGCTTATTGCCGGAAGCGATACGACATCCAACTCCTCTTGCGCCCTGCTCTATCACGTTGTGAAGACACCTGGAGTCTTGCAGAAGCTGCAAAAGGAGATCGACGAGGCCACATCCGATGAAGGAGTTATCCCGAGCTACGAGTCTGTCAAGCACCTGCCCTATCTCGGCATGTGCATCAACGAGACCCTGCGACATCACTCACCATCTGGAATCGGCCTGCCTCGAGAGATTCCTGCCAACTCCAAGGGCGTTACCCTCCACGGTCGTTACTTTGGCCCAGGAACGGTCCTCAGTGTCCCCACTTACACAGTTCACCACTCAACGGAGATCTGGGGGCCGGATGCAGAGGAGTTTAAGCCTGAGAGATGGGAAAACATCACCGACAAGCAGAAGATTGCCTTTATCCCCTTCAGCCATGGACCCCGCTCCTGCGTGGGAAGGAACCTGGCTGAGATGCAGATGAGGCTGATTGCTGCCACGTGGATCAAGAGATACAACATCTTCCTGCGACAAGAAAAGATGGAGACACGCGAGGGTTTCTTGCGGAAGCCTCTGGGAGTTGAGATCGGAGTATCTCGACGATAGAACGTTTTCTGAAGTCTCAAAGCATTTACGAGAGTGCCTATTTCATCGTGAGGGAAATGGCGCATTGGTGTACTGATTGAGGATGGGAAAAGCTCAATCATAGGCTGGGTGCGGATCATGCATAAGATGGCATCGCAGAAGCTGGTCATAAGCGGTCATGCAAGAATGTATCTAACTAGTTCAAGATTTTATGGAAGATTTGATAAAGATTTGAAGTTCATTTAGTGTTATGCCGTTCAAACATATTTCCCGTGTCTTCGCATGACGGAGAATACTCTGACCTCAAAGAAGTTGGGCAAGTGAACTGAATAGCGAATTCAAGGGCCTCGGAGATTGCAGATACACATCGCAAGATGGAGTTGAGCTATTATGAGTATTATATAAAATAAGACTATTGAGTAAGGGCGAATACAACGTGCTTTGAATGCCAGCGAGTTCCTGGAAAATACATGAAGACATAGGTTCGAGATATCCTTGCATCGGTGTAATTAAGTGCACTTCTTCTACTTAACAACAGATTGTCGAAAATAATACAATAATCCTAGACCTTGGGCTGCGGTGGGCTTCGCGAGGCCAAGGGTTTAGGATATTTTCACAACGACTCTTCCGGTTATGTCTTGCCGCTTGAGGCCCTCCAAAACCGTCCCCACCTGATCAAAACCAACCACGGTAACCTTTGGCAAGATCTTCTTGTCAGAAGCGTGTTGAAGAAGCTCCAACATTTGATCCTCCGTCCCTACTGCCACGCCGGTGACAGTGAGCCCTTCAAGCATTGTTAGCAAACCAGGCGTGACTAGACTTGATGGTCAAAGATTGAGTGCACATACCACGAGCTGATAGCAGAGACGCACCGATGGGAACGTGAAAGTCGTTCCTCGGGAGGCCAACAGTAACGATGAGTCCCATGTTTCGCACCAAGTTTGGAGCCATGGTAAAGGCCTGCTCAGAGCCCGAGACCACCACAACAGCTGCTGCTCCCTCTCCAGTAAGTTCCTTGACTCTCTCCTCGACATTCTCTTCGACAAAGTCAATAAACTCGTGAGCACCGCTTTCGAGACTCAACTCCCGCTTGGCCTTGCCGGAATCGACTGCGATGACCCGGAATCCCCTCAATCTGCTCGCGATCTGAACACCTAGATGACCAAGTCCACCTCCCGAGCCAGATATGACCACCCAATCGTTCTCGGCCAGGCATGCATCAAGCTTTGATACAGCACCAGCCATGGTGAGGCCTGCACAGAGAAGCGGTGCCGCGACTTCTCCAGGCAGGTCGTTGGGAATTTCCGTAACATATCTGGCATCGGCTATCATGTATTGCTGCAATGTTCCCGGGACATGACGGCCCGTGTTGACCTGCTTCGGACAGTTGTTTGGAAAGCCTCTCTTGCAGGCATTGCAAAGCCCGCAGGCGCTGTAGAGCCATTTAATTCCCACCCTTTTATTCAACATGGCGGCGTCAACTTGGTCGCCGACCTTGACGACGGTTCCCACTCCCTCATGTCCTACAACAGGATTGTAAGATCCCCACCCAGACAAGGCTCGAATCTCGGATCCACTGTCATATCTGTTAACCACCGTTTCTAGCAGAGGGTTGTATGGACCAGTAATTGTTACCAGACACCAGTAAAAGAGAGTTTGACAAGAATCTCGTGGCGACCAGGAACTCCGACCGGTACATCCGACCGGATACGAATTTGCGCATTCTCTCCAGGGTTCTCAATCAACGCCGCCTTTTGAACTTGGGGAATGGGCGAATCCATTTTGACGGAATACTGGACAGACAAAGTCGATAAGATTGAGATGGATCTTGAGTAAAGCTTCAAGAGGGTTCACTCGCAGTTTGGAGATTGCTGACGGCTGTTCAATGTTCACCCTCTTGAATAGGCTTAGGTTCCGAGGGTCGTGCCGATCAACTTGCCGAGTCAACTACCGACCGAGATGCGGCCCACGTACCGAAAGAGCAAATTCGTGCACCCATTCAGGCTAGAAACTACTGAATGCCACGGGTGAGCATATTTAAAGTATGTACAATCCCCCTTTGCAAAGTCAAGTACTATGGTTTAGATACAGGTGGGTTCTGGAAAAGCATCTTGTCAAGTTATGCATGCACATCATGATTCCTTGACACAAAAGTCTCACCGCTTTCGGAACAAACTCAGTGACTGTTATACAGGCAGGCAGATAAAAGGGAATGTTTTTACTTTCGTGTTGTCTCCTTGCCCTCCAGCCCTCACTTCACGACATAACATATAGTCATTCACAATCCAACTTGGGGTGATTATTGTTCTCCGTGTCCCTTTCTACTTTAGAGTCTAGGCGTGGCCGCTGACTTGTTTGGGCTGATACAGCTCCTCAAGATAAGTCACCTCTTCAGGACTCAACTCCTTCCCTCTTGCCCCAATAGCCTGCTCAATCCTCTCAACACTGCTGAAACCAATGATGGGGCTAGTCACCCGCTTGCTGATCCAGGCCAGAGCAACATGAGCCATTGCCCAGTCATGCTTCTCGGCCAACTCGACGACTCGCCCAACAATCTTTTGGTCTACTTCAGAGAGCTCGCCCGAGCTTTGCTTCTCTCCCTTGCTTCTCTCTGTGGTTCCAAACTGTGCAGGTGGTCGGGCTAGATGGCCTCTGCAAAGAGGTGCCCAGGGAATGATGCCCACGCCAGTGTCGTTGCAGAAACGGTTCATCTCACGCTCTTCTTCGCGATAGAGAAGGTTGTAATGGTTTTGCATGCTGACGAACTGGGTCCAGCCGTTCTTCTCGGCTACGAACTGCATCCTCGCAAATTGGGTGGCCCACATGCTACTCGCACCGATATAACGCACCTTTCCGGACTGGACGAGATCATGCAGGGCTTTCATCGTCTCCTCAATTGGGGTCCTCTCGTCGAAACGGTGGATCTGGAGGAGGTCGATATAGTCGGTGTCGAGTCGTTTCAAGGAAGCCTCGACCTGGTTGAAGATGGCAGCCCTGGACAAGCCAAACTGGTTCTGGTAATCCTTGGAAGCATCGAACTCGGATCTATACACAAAGTTGCGCGCCTCTGCCATCATGTCAGTATCAAACGCTGACTACGAAAATGTGGCTGGGGAGAAATGTTACCTGGCTCCTCTCCCACGGCCCAACGACATTTGGTCAAGATGATGACCTTGGATCGCGGTATCTGGAACTTCTTCAAAGCTTTCCCGACAATTTCCTCCGATGCACCATTGCTGTAGACATTGGCAGTGTCCCACGTGTTGAGTCCACGATCATATGCAGCCTTGAGCAGCGCCAACGCCTGCGATGGAGACAGTCAGTTAGAGCGACAGAATGCCTTTAGTTAACTGACCTCATCTTCTCCAATCACCCAAGGAAGAGTTCGCTTATCACCAAAACTCATGCATCCAAAAATCGGGACCGAGATTCGGAGGCCGGATTTACCGAGCTGGCGGTACTCGCATTTGGACGCCTCAAGAGACTCCTTGAGTCGAGGCGGGAGGTTCTGGGAGGACATTTTGAGGATGGAAGCCAATTGGCGACTGTAGAACAAGGCACAGAACAAGAAGAGAAATCACTCTTAGAGGAGAAATGGACGCAAAAAGCATGATATCATCTCGATACCCTCATTCTCGGTTGCATCAGCCGCGGGGAACATGACGCGACTGGTGGAATTGGATTCCGCCAAACAGAGGGTATATCCTCGATCGGACGCCACAACACAACATGTCGATTGCAGCACTCGAGAGGCACAGCAACTGAGCCACATGTAGCGACCAAGTCCATCTCCCCGCGAGGTCTAGCCCCCATCGCCTCCGCGACACCGGCCCAGCCGAACGAGCACACACACCAAGAATCTCGCTAGAACCATTGTATTTGCGGGGATTTGTGGGGGAGGGTCCATCGGCAGTTGGTCTCGGATCCTTCGCGGGCGGTGGACACCTGATCTGCTTCTCAATCAAGGCTCGGGCATTGGATCAGTTTCCTCCCTGTCTTTGTCTTTGAGCCCATTCTTGTCAAACCAGCGCATGCACGGAGCCTGTCTCTGCCATTATCGATATCATCTTACCGAAAGACTGGGAACCCTCGCGACAATGCAACCGCAGCCGCCTGTCAAGGCCACCAGGAAACGGGTCCCGAGAGCTTGCGATCTGTGCCGGTTCCGAAAAGTCCGGTGCATCCTCGAAGCTCCGGCCAAACCCTGCGTCAACTGCAAACACAATGGGAAGCAATGCACATTTAATCGACGACATGGAATGGCGTAAGTTAGCTCCAAAGCTCCCCTTGAACTAGGATTCGTCGCTTACGAAGCTTCTATAGGTCGCGCAATCCACGAAATGGCCCCCCGACTCCGAAATCCATCGCGAATCCGACCGGAAGCCCAAGCCTCGGAGAGCCCTCGGAACCTGATCAATTCCTGATGGGATGCGCCTCCCCTTCAACGAACAAGCCTTCGGCGCAATCCGACTATGCTCAGCCTGCCAATCAGCGTGATCCAATTACGGCCGCGAATAACTCGGATGTTTTCTCGATGAACGTTGGTGTTGATGCCAATCGGTACTCCGCGGGGGTAGCCAGAAGACCCGGAACAACCTGTCACCCTGATTATTCTTTCCTACAAGCTCCCGATACTAAGAGCCTTCTGCCTCAAGACCTCGCCTTTCTCACTAGCCAGGGATGCTTTATCGTCCCTCATAGAGCCGCTCTCGATGAGTTCATGCAGCAGTACTTTCTGCATGTTCATCCCATGCTGCCGATCTTGAATGAGAAGGACCACTGGCAAGCATATAATTCACAAGACTCACAAGGCCAGGGTCGCATGTCCATCCTGGTATTGCAGGGACTCCTGTTTGTTTCGTCCGGGGTAAGGTCTCCATTCTCCCCTCGTGAGCCTCATCATCTGACAAGAGTGCAGTTCATGTCATTGGAGACCATCAAGTCCTTGGGGTTCCGCAACGTCCATCAAGCAAAGCTTGCATTCTACCGACGAGCTAAAGTAGGTTTTGCTCCATCTTTTTTCGGTCACGATAGCTGATACTGGTAGCTTCTCTACGACTTCAATTGCGAAAAGTCGTCCATCTCTATCGCCCAAGCTGCATTGCTTCTGGCACAAACCCACTTGATACCACACTGCCTCGCTGGTAACAAACCGTTGGGTTCAATATGGCTCGGAGTTGCCATTGCCTACGCTCGTGATGCCAAAGCCCATTGCTACTTCTCATTAAAGACCAAGAGCCTTGCCGAGCTCCCCAAGTTTCAGAAACTACACAACACCCTCAAACGACTCTGGTGGTGTTGCATCATCTGCGACAGGCTATTGCCACTCACTTCGCGTCAGAATATCAAGATCACCAAGTCAAACTTCAGCTTCTCCGGTTGCCCGCCTCTCGGAAGTGCAGATCTGGCTGACGAGTCATACGGGTCTGATGTGTACGATCCAACCACCAAGCTCGTTCACGCCGAGATACTTTCAAAGCTGGTCGACCTCTGCCTCATTCTCACCGATGTTCTCACTGTCACATCCGTGTTTCATAACAATCCATCTTGGATTCTCTCTAGAAGGCTAGCAGGCTTGAACGATGCGGGTCTTTGCCAGATGGCACTTTCCCGGTGGTACAGTTCATGGGCCGATGTTAAATCGACAATCCTGGAGCGAACGAACGAAAGCGATTTCACAGGGTCTTCCACCTCATCCATAACCCTCTTTGTCAACCTGGTCGAGATGTACTATCAGTAAGTTGCACCTTATTGAGGTAACACTTACGAAGGGCGATAAGCTAACAGAACAAGGTCGGCGCGACTTTCTCTCTGCCACTATGATATACTCCGCTGCAGGATTATTTCTACACCCGAATCTCATAACAAGTTAATTACGCAAAGAGAAGAACTCCAGGGTGCAGCAGCAAGCGTGACGGACTGTCTTCTAGAATTGGGTCGACTAGGACTGACACGATGGCTGCCCATGACTGCGTAAGTTACATGCCGTCCTTTTTTGATCTTTACTAACCAAAGTCTAGTATCGGGTGCACTGCATTTCCGCTAGCTCTACACATGATCGACGTTGAGCTTCTTGGGCCAGGGCATGATAAAGCTCACTCGCAGACGGCTGTGCAGGTTCTTGATCGGAAGCAGCAACAGGTCAAGGTCCTCCTCGAAACAATGAGCAGCTACAGGCAACGCTACTACATTGCAGATTGGGTCATGAGCACCATATGCCACGTCGTAAAACTTGCCAGTCAGCAGTTCCCAGGACTGTCGTCAAGTGAAGGCGTCACCAGCTCCTCTCGTGCATACTGGGCAGATATACTGCTCACGCAGCCCAGCTATTACTTGCGACTTGCCATGACGGTTGATCTCAGCATCAGCCATGGAAAGCTTCCAGATGATTCCGATTTCCCCCTCTTTGCGGCAATCCTCACATGTGGACAAGCCCTTGAATCTTCACCCAGACGCCGTGCCGAACTTCATGCCAACGACAGACGTTGACGATCGAGTGGTGGACCTCTCAGAAATGGAAGGGATGGAGACAACTGGAAACATTGGCGAGCCCATCGAGGAAAACCCAACCAAGGATGCAACTGTCCCGCAAGCACAGATCCCAACAGACCTCTCAGATCTCCCCGTCAGCGCATCCAACGAGAATGGGATGGCATCTGACGATTTCAGTGCTGCACTTGATCTTGAGATGTCAGAGATTCCTCTAATGAGTCTCGATGACTTGCACATTGTGGTTTCAGGCACCGCAGACAACTCTTGGCCGTATAAACTCCTCGGCTCGTCGTCAGGTGGCTCTACGGCGTGGGACTGCTTTGCATGGACGGGAAACAGCATGGGTGGGTCAGAAGTGCAAGGAGGTTTTCTTGAGGAGCTTGATACATATCTTGGCGTGGATGATTATAGAGAAGGGGGTTTATCTGCTGGTCTAGCTATCTGAAGCAAGAAGAGAGTCTCATAATAAAGCAGCACATGATTTCATGATACATAGATTTACTGTGGAATCCCCAGGATCCCATTCTCCTCGCTCGGTAAAACGTCTCTAAACACTTGAACCACGAGTTGCACCTCGGTCGCTGACCAAGCCTTCTGCAAGGCTCGTTTCTGCTCAAGAACTTGATCCTTGAAATTGGCCCATTGGCTGTCGTTATGACCCTTTGATATGGCTTGCACGACGACACATGCAAGCCTTGAAAACTCATAGAGACTATGCGCCAACTCGGCCAAATCACCCCATATGTGTGATTCTGTACCTCGAAATACCCGAAGAGTGAATTTTCGGATGTCACGAGGAAGCGTTTCTGTTAAGCAAGCGGTCGCTGAGCGAGACATGCTCATATTGATGGGCGAGTCCCAGCAGCGGCAGATAGAGTTCTCATCCAGTTTGAGTGTTTGTATCGCCGAGAAATCTTCGAGATCGGTCATGGAAATGAGGTTGCCTCGGTTCGGCCACTTGCAACGAGCAAACGCACCAAGGTGGATATCGAGAAATTTGATGTTGAGGTTTGCATCATGAGTGCGCAGTGCTCGCAGCATATGCGGTACGGAAAGATGTCTCGCCACAGGATTAGGATAACGGTAGTTCTCTGACGCGTATCTGAAATGCTCAAGGTTGGGAGCCATGGCCACCAACTGGGATAGAAACATTTCACCCCAGTCACGAGTTTCCAGGGCACATTCTTGAAGTTCAATATGCCGGAGACTTTCGAGAGTCGGGTGCATACGACCGAATTCTTCTTGTCCAAAGAGCGAATCGTGCAAGTTTGTGACTCCCCGTATCCGTAATTGCCGCAGATTGGACGTGGCGTTGAGCAACAAGGCGGTGTCGATGCTGGGGCGAGTGAATGGCATCTCGATTGTGTCCTTTCTCCCTAACTCAAGATGGTGAAGTTGTGAAAGCTTGCCGACTCTTCTGAATCGTGTATAGAGAAGAGGGTATTGGTTGCCATGATTAGTCCCCTTCTTTGGGCTGTAGAGTCTCAGCGTCTCGAGGTTTGGCGACATGGCGATGACGAGTTCCACGCAGACATCCTCAAGTATCACATCTTGGGAGGAGCCTCTCCCGAACCTGAGGATATCCTCCCCTTGATGGAACATGTGCAGCTCATGGGCAACTGAGCTCAGGACCTTCAACTCTTGAGCAGTCCCGTCGCAGAAACCCGCCGCAGGTTGGCGGAATTCTCTCACTTCTGCGGCGAGATCTGGTCGGCTAGAGAGAGTTCTGACAAGTTTGGCCAAATTAATCGCTTCGTGCGCGAGAGTGCGATATGCCAGAGGTTGCGCTATTTCTCGAAAGGTCCTTGACGCGCCACTAAGGCTGAGGAGGGCCTTCGGACCGTCATTCCTCGAGTCACGAGGTTCTGATGGCAGCAAATCATGGCAGATGAGCTGTAAAAGTTCAAATGGGAATGTTCCTAGCCCAACTTTGGGCGAAACTTCTGCGCATAGGCTCATGGTTTAGCGTACCGGAGAGGTGGCTGTTGCCATGGTTATCAGATCTTGGTTATCAGATGTTGGGAGTTGTGGATATGAGGGAATAGAGAAGTGGGGACCGGCATTCTCTCCGGGATCACGCAACCTGGTAGACTATCTTGATCCATTTTTGTGATTTATAATTACTAGCCTTCACAAGGGAATTTATAAAGATGAGTAAAATAGAGAGGTGGCTCTTAATACCACCGTCATCCTTCACAGCAAACCCACAAGAACAGACACTGTCTGCCGTTCAAAATAGGTCTGCAACAACAGGCCTGGAACGAGCATGTAGTTCCCAAACGCATTGGCTCGGTGAGTGGATGAACTAATCGACTATGCGCCCCCAGACGATACGGGAAAGGTTCCTATCGTAGACATGGTACAGGATCGGGTTGAGGTACCCGACACATTCGAGATCGGGTTGGTCGGTCCGATCGCAGGTGCATGCCCTGCCGAACTAATCCGCCCCGGGCCACGCTAGGTGGGGAGAGGTGAAGGCGATTGAGTTGACTTGTTAACTATCAAGTTAACATAACCGAGGCCCCTTCATAGCTCTGTTGGATGATTCGGGGAGCTGGAACCGATCTCCTCACCCTCATCTGGAATACCCCGAACAACTTGGGCTGTAGGCGGTTACAATTCAAGGATGGTAAAGATAGTCGACCGTATGATATAAAGGCTTGTAAGGGCAGCATCATCAAATAGGCAAATCAGTTCAGTTTCACATCATGATGAAATCCTCCATCGTCTTACTCACCTCCTTGGTAGGCCTCGCTCAAGCCTCTCCTTACGGCCCTCCCCCGCAAGAATGCTCAGCAGAGAATATCGACATCCCACCCATCTTTGGGCTCGAGGTTGTTTCTATCCAAGCAACCAGCATGTTTAACGAAACCGTTCTGGCCCCTGACGGAGCTATGCGAAATTCATTCCCTGTTGACCGTAACCTCACTGGCTTGTCCTATTGCAATGTCACGGTCACCACTCGCCACCCCGGCTACGCCGAGGGAGCCATCAGTACCGGCGTTTACCTGCCTCTTAAGGGCTGGAACGAGCGCATGCTGGGCATTGGCGGCAGTGGCTTCGTCGCGGGGAACTTGCGCCCTGATGTACTCGCGCCTATCGCGTCTGGCTGGGCTACTGTGTCTTCATCGGCAGGAGTTTCGGTGGGCACAATGGCCAACCGGACAACTGAGGTTCAAAACTCGGATGTTTGGGCTTTGCTCAGTACAGGCAACGTGGACCTCGAAGCTCTCGCTGACTTCGGGTACCGTGCCCTCAGCGATGCTGCGGCTATCGGCAAAGCAGTCGTCGAAAACTTCTATGGGAAACCTCCCCGATACCGCTACTGGAACGGTTGTTCGACTGGCGGACGGCAGGCTTTGATGCTGGCGCAACGGTACCCAGACGCATACCATGGCCTTCTTGGCGGCTGCCCGGCAATCAATTGGGCCAGGTTTCTGTCCACCGATATCGTGCCGCAGCTGGTTATGCGGAACGTAGCTGGGGGGCACGTCCCGGCTCCGTGTGAGTTCCGAGCCATTACCGCTGCCGCGCTGGAGGAATGTGACGGATTGGACGGCGTCGTGGACGGGTATGTCACGGATCCAGAAGCATGCAAGTTCAACGCTTCCTCCGTCCTGGGCAAAACAATCGACTGCCCCGACCTCCCGGGAGGCACAACCACCATCTCTAAAGCTGCTGTGGCAGCCGCCGAGGCTTCCTGGGCAGGATATCACACCGTCGACGGCGAGTGGCGCTACTACGGCGTGAGCCGGACCACCAACATCACTGGAGGCGGTAGTCTTGCCAGCACTATCTGCCAAGCTAATGGTACCTGTAATCTGGCACCCTTTGGCATTGCCAATAACTGGGTCAAGAACTTCCTCATGAAAGACCTCGAGGCCGATCCCATGACCTTGACTCTTGCCGAGTTCGACCGCCTCTGGCAGGTCTCGGTTCAAGAGTGGGCTTCGTTCATGGCCACGGACGACCCGGATCTACGCCCCTTCCACAGGGCCGGCAGCAAACTCCTCGTATGGCACGGCCTGGACGACATCCAGATCCATGCGGGCGGAACAGAGGAGTACTACAACCGAGTTCTGGCCGTCGATCCAAATGCGACTGACTATTTCCGATTTTTCCAAGCTCCCGGGATTGGCCATTGCTCTGGTGGAGCTGGCGCGTATCCTGGCGAGTCTCTGCAGTCTCTAATTGACTGGACTGAGAGAGACACGGCACCCAACACCCTGTATGGCCGTACTGCAAGTGGCAAGGAACGCCCACTCTGTTTATACCCCAAGAAGGTTACCTATAATGGTGGGAAAAACACAGATGATGCTAGCTCTTATAATTGCGTTTAAGGCTATGCAGGTTAGGTATAGGTGTGGATGCTAAAGGCTATGATATTTCCCGAAATATTGCTAGTGCTAGACTGAGGTGGAGGAGTGCTTTGTATCCGTCGCTAGGTGGTCCCAATAGTTCAGATGGCATTAGACCGAGGCAGATTAGGTATTGCAGCTCAAGGGGGAATACTCCTAGCTCTATCTTAGGCGAAAGATCTAGATCGTGGCCCATGTTTTAATATGACTTGGACAGCCACCGTAGCTCACCAGATTCCTCATCGAGAGTGATATTGTGATTATAGTGAGGGAATTACATGCTGGCTGACCGGCAACTATGCTGGCTACACATTGTGCCTACCATGATTGGCACCAACACAGCAAGCCTCAGTTGCACATTGGCCCAACCCCACCCTCTTTTTCCGGTTGCCTTTTCTTGTTGCCTTTTCTTGCTGCCTTTTCTTGCTGCCTTACCGTGTCTCAGTTGTTCTCTCTTGTCTCAGTAAGCAAAAGAAAGCAGCCAAGATGAGGCTTGCTTTGAAGCGAGGCGTAGGCCTCCGTATCGACCCCGCCCTGTTAGGCACCGTGGGTGGGTGTAGAGACCAGGCTCCATGAGTTGCGAGACACCATCTTCTCATTGTGAGGCTTTTATCTTCTTCTTTTCGGCTAAAAACACCCAAGGGAGACTTTTTCGCTTACCTCGCCCAGCCTTCAGTTCCTTGAGCCTTCAATAACTCCACCATGGACCATCTAGAGAACGCCATTTTGGAGGCCAGAAAGGCCGTTGAGACTGCGTCGGATGATGATCCAGATTGGAGCAACCTACTTGCAACGCTTGCAGCTCAACTCGGAGACAAATTCATGGCCACTAAAGACAGGGTCGGCATCGAGGAAGCCATTCGCGTTTGTCGAGAAGCTGTCGATGCAACAGAGCGCGATCAGGCGGATCGCATAAACCGACTGGTTTTTCTCGCCTATTTACTCAATGACAAGTTCATGTTGGTTGGTGAGATGGATGACCTGGATGAGGCCATCTCGGTAGCTCAGCAGGTCATTGATGAGACGCCAGAAGACCATCCACAGTTCTTAATGGGCTCGACAACGCTTGGTCACCGTCTCAGAGACAAGTTCGCGAGAACAGGAACAACCCCCGATCTCGAAAAGGCCATCGCTGCTTCAAGTCAAGCCTTGGAGGTTATGCCAGACGATCATCCGGATCGGTCGGAACAATTTGGAGAGATTTCGAATTTGCTCGCGAGCAGATACTCAAGGACGGGAGCCATGGAGGACCTTGAGAGAGCGATTCAGATGGTGCAAAATGGCGTCGATTCAATGATTATCGACAATTAATCCCAGAAACCCTCATTCCTTCAACATCTTGGGGGCCTACTTGGGCTGAAATCTCTGAGGACTGGCTCCCTGGCTGACCTTGAGGAAGGCATTCGGGTCGTCGGAGAGGCCGTAGCGATGCCCTTGAGCGGCGATGACAATAGAGGGGTTGTCTTGAACGCCCTCGGGCATCTGCTGGCAAGCAGGTATGCTGTTGCTGGGGCATTAGCTGATCTCAACGAGGCCATCTCCCTGACGAGGCAAGCAGTTGATACACCAAGCAACAACCAGACAGTCTTGTCTCAGAGGCTGGGAAACCTCGCAGTGCAGCTTCAGCAGAGGTTCCTGAGGACAAAGGCGGCACCCGACCTCGAGGAGTCGAGTCAGCTCTCCAAGAGGGCCATGGAGATACTCCCAGACGACCACCCAGATCAGTCAAGGCATCAACATGATCTTGGGATCAAGCTTGCGCGCAAATTCACCATCACAAACGACATGGCTGATCTTGAAGAGGGTATTCAATGTATCAGGCTTGCACTTGAGAGGATGCCTCACGATCATTCCAACAGAGCAGTTTACTTGCACAGTCTAGCCAACGGACTGATCCAGAAGGGCTCGGAGACCTTTGAGCCTACAGATGTCGATGAGTGGATTGCTGTGACAAAGGAGGCACTTTCTCTCACCCCATACAACCATACGGACCGAGGAGAACAGTTGTATAGTCTTGGGGTAGGGCATCTCGCCGCCTGTGCAGTGAACAAAACAGGAGACGGGGTTGAAGAGGCCATCGCCTGCTTCAACTCGGCTCTACGTCAACCAAATGCACCCACTCTTTGCCATATTTAGGCTTGCATGTCTCTACTGCCCATCAACCCAGATTGGAAAGAAAGCTTGGAGGCGGCCAAGCTCGTCATGGGCCTTCTTCCTCGTCTTACACGGCGATCTCTCGACAACGAGGATAGGCAGAATTCACTGGGCGAGATTGCTGGCCTGGCCTCTGATGCGGCGGCGGTGGCAATACAGTCTGAAGATGTCGGCGCTGCCCTGGATCTACTTGAACAGGCCCAAGGTTTGCTTGGAGCTTCCCTCGAAGATATACGGACGGATGTCTTGGATTTACGAGAGGCGCACCCGGAACTTGCACAGAATTTCGAACGACTCAAAGATGAGCTTGCGAGAACGACCGACATGAATCAAACTGCTGATGAATTGGCATCCCGCGAGAGTCAGGCCCTGCGGCGCTACGATGCTGGAAAGGAGTTTGATGAGCTTGTTGAGCGTATACGCCAACTTCCCAATTTCAAGGATTTCCTACGAGCGCCAGGACTGACAGCGATGCAGAGCGCCACAGACCGTGGTCCCATTGTGATCATCAACGCCAGCCTGATCCACTGCGATGCGATTCTCATCCGGCAGGATCGCATCCAGACCATATCATTGCCCGGGCTATCTCTACATACTATCGAAGAGAAGGTGTTGATTGGTGATCGCGGAAGCCCCCAGGTTCTCGAATGGCTATGGGACACTGTCGCGGCCCCGGTCCTGGACGCCCTCGGCTTCACACAAGCTCTTTCGGATGATGATGAATGGCCTCACATGTGGTGGATTCCTACTGGCCTTCTTAGACAATTTCCTCCGCACGCGGCGGGATATCACAGAAAACGAAGTGCTGAAACAGTGATTGACAGAGTCATGTCCTCGTATGGCTCGTCTGTCAAAGCAATCTTACGTGGGCGCGAGCGTCGTGTATCACCCGAGGGATCAATCAACGCGGTTCTTGTCGCGATGGAACAGACCCCGGCACGTTCAGACCTTCCCTTTGTTGGTGCCGAAATCAAGGCCGTCAGCAGTCTTTGCGCATCAATGGGACTCAATGTTGTTGAACCTGATCGGCGGAAGCAGGAGGTGATGACGTGGTTGCAAAGCTTTCACTTTGCTGGTCATGGATCCACAAACCAAGACGACCCGTTGAAGAGGTTCTTGTGCCTGGAGGATGTTAGATCGGATCCCCTGAGAGTCGCTGATCTTCTCAATCTAAACCTCAAGGAGAACCCCCCTTTCTCGCGTACCTCTCAGCGTGCGGGACTAGTCGTATCCAACAGGAGCGGCACATGGATGAGAGCATGCACTTGGTCAGTGCATGTCAACTAGCAGGATTCCGTCATGTTATTGGCACCCTGTGAGAGGTAAATGATGAAATCTGCGTCGAGATGGCCCGGATCACATATGAGGGCATCAGAGACGGGAAGATGACTGGTGAGTCCGTATGCCGTGGCCTTCATATGGCAATTCGGAAGCTCCGAAACCGTTGGTTAGACGAGCTACAACGAGGGGAGAGTATGGGAGCGGCTAGAAACAGAAGCGGAATTGCGAAGAGGCCTGCGAGCTATGGTAGCAGGTGGGTGAGGAAGAGGACTCGCGTTGAAGCGAAAGGGAAGAAGCCCACTTTTGGAACGAAGTGGATGAGAGTTTCCGGAAAGCCTGGAATAAAAGGGGTGGGAACAGCCACCGCAAGTCAGAGATTGGCAATGAGAGGCAACATGGAGGACATGATTGATATGCTGGGCAGAGACGCTTCTTTGGCCATCATTCAGCAGTTCAGAAAGGCACCTTCGCCGACTTGGGTTCCTCTTGTACATTATGGGGTGTAGTCGCTTGGAAGACTGAACATTTATAGGTAGGATACGATGCTTTACGGTGTGGGGTTTTAATGCTGCCACCTATTGATAACTGTATCTTTTACTGTTATACCTAATGATCGCTTTTAGAGAGGTCATCGACAACAATACCTGAGTACAGATAACAGTGTTTGTGATAGAAGCGTACCAACTCACAGTAGATCGTCGGAGGTTGCCGGACGCGGCTGCCAATGGTCGTTTCCTAGCCGAAGCTGCAAGCGACATCTGCAGGTGGTCAGCTGCAGTCATTCTGTGATACCCGAGCCAATAAAAGATGGATTGTTCAAAATGAGGCCTCCGGCTTCAAGTGTTGCCCTGGACTCACGCTCTCCAGCTCTTCTGCCCACCCTTCTTCTCAACTTACAGGAGGAAGCCGTCCTACTAAACAATCTTTTGGGTTAGCTTCGAGTCATGATGTGAGCGTTGGTGTGGTAGTGGTCAATCCTTGATAGATAAGATGCGAAATGGGGAGATGGATTCGGCAGGTGATTCCGCTACCTCTCAACCTGAACATCACTTTTTTTCTAAAAAAAAAAACGGGCCATTAAAGTCGGAAACTACAGGATCGTATGCGTCGAATGCGCCCGAGGCGTTATAAGCAAGTGACCACCGGACAAACAAACAGGGTATCAATTGTACGATGATTGGAACCAACGCAGCAAGCCTCACTTGCACATTGGCCCAGCCCCATTTAATGCCGCCATCTCCTCTGTGTCCCTTCCTCCCGGAAACCCATTCTTCTCCGAAAACCTTCATCCCTGGTATGGCCTTCAAATCGGCCATTGGAAAGGCTGCCGAGATGGAAGACGACTCCGTCTCAGCACACAACCAGGTTGTGTCAAACACTCTAGGCGAGCCTCTTTCAGACACTGAACCGAAAGGCGAGATGAAAGCTCCCCCTTCCTCTAATAGTAGTTTCTCTCACGTCTTGGAAGAATTTCCAGCATCGGACGAGATCCAAGACCCAGCTGAGCGGAGACATGAGTGCGAGCCCGACACCCCCGATGCGAATGGTTCCGATTCCGATTGGGAGTCGATCGATGAAGACACATCAGAAGAACTGGTAGACGATGAGAGCACATCTAACAGAACGACTGAAGATCATGAGATATCTGATGAAGCTACTGAAGGTGAAAATGCATCTGAGTTGAGCCATTTTGGGCTACTCTGGGGTGATGGCGACGCTCTGGTAGAGCTTATTTCAAGTCACGCAGACCCCAACAATGCGTTTGCAGTTCAGTTCATACGGGCCATGGGCAAAATGTACCAAAAGCACGGTAAATTTGAACTGGCCGAACCACTCCTCCGAGTGTCGGTGCACGAACTCGGTCGCATAGCCGGAAGGCTACATGAGCATACGCTCAGCACGGTATTCTCACTCGCAGCCGTGCTCTCTCACCAAGGAAAGCTCGATGAGGCTGGAAAGCTTGGTCGCAGGGCTATCCGAGGCTACTTGAAAGTGAAAGGCCCAGGGAATGATGCTACGATGCGTGTCCTGAGAGAGATATCTTGCGCCTACTCTGACATATGCCGTCAACTATTGCAGCACGATCCACCAGCTGGCTCGCAGGAAAGATACCAAGTCTCCCGCCACACAGATATGTACATCTCTATCTGTCAAGAACTTCCTTTATCAGCAGCGTCAGCCATGCTCGGTAGTCTAGGCTCAGTGCTTGCCTTGGCTGGACACACCACAAATGCCAACTTGGCGTTTCAATGGAAGTACGCATCCCCCCTTTCTAGGCCCCATTACTGGCATGAATGCAACATGTGCGGGCAGGAAATTTTGTCGTTGCCCGTACACGTTTGCCTGACTTGCATGGGCATCGAACTCTGCTCGCCATGCTACCGGTCTCTCACCTCGTCAAACGTCCAGGGAGGGTCCGAAGACAGTAGCGTCCTCGGCTCTCTTTCCTGCTGTATGGCTCATGAATTCTTCAAAATTGAGAAAAACGGCGCGCAACAAATCTCGCCCGGGGATGACTCGGAGACCACCGATGCATTCAACGCTTGGCTTCGAGATACTGCAGAAGAAGTTCAAGGAGCAAATACGGTGTTGAGACCAGAGCCATTCGTCACCGGAGCCGAGGAGACTCCAACCGATGCCCTCTCAACGTATATCATGCGACGTGTTACAACCGACACGTTTCGGGTATTCATGGGGCTTCAGGTCGCGGCAGGGGATGCGCCCTCGAGACTGGACAACTCAAACACTACCAACTCATTGAAGGCCTGGCTCCAAGATTCCGTAAACAATGCTGCATCTCCAGAGGCATTCTTCGGAGCCAACCTCGACACCGTCGCTCATTCCCTTATACGACAGATTATAGCCAAGGCATTTCAAGATGAAGATTTGTGGAACCCTCTCGACAACCTCTGGAAGTACAGTCAGTCGGCTATGAAATCACATCATGCAATGAAGTTCAAATGTGTTAACACACGAATAGATCCGAATTATCCGCCCAACCAACAAGAGGCGGGACCATTTGCGGAATTGGCCGCACACCTCATGGCCGAAGTCCGAAGGTCCAAAGAAACGATACCCAAAGAGTTGAGCTCTCCAGTAACGAGTCGTGTGATTCCCTCCGACTTTTTCTATGACACGCTCCCACTCAATGAGGGTGGAACACTCATACGGCTTCTGGAGCTACTCCCTGGAGAGACAGCCGAGCCCCTCGTATGCAATCTTGTTGTTGAAGACATGCTCGACTCTCCGGTATATGAAGCCGTGTCATACACCTGGGGGAATGATACCAGCCCGACTCATGAGGCTGAAGTGGAGGTGAATAGCGTCAGATTGCAGGTCACGCCAAACCTCCACGCATGCCTGCTCGCTCTCCGACACCGCGATGCCTCGCGGATGCTATGGGTGGATGCGATATGCATTAACCAAAAGAACAACCAGGAGAAGAGCGAGCAGGTGGCAAGGATGACTAGCATATACAATTCCGCGTCCAATGTGCTGGTCTACCTCGGGGATGGCGGTGAAGCTGAGGAGGCCCTCTTCAAGTACTTCAACAGAGAGGGGAAGGAGGAGGAATCCTTCCAAGATAGCATTGACAGGTTAGGACTGGTGAAGCTGGACATACTCAAGACATTCGTTGCCCTCTGCAGCAGGGAATGGTGGGCTCGAATATGGATTCAACAGGAGTTTGCTCTCCCGCCGACGGAGCCGATATTTTGCCTAGGCCATCTACGGACTCAAGCATTACACCTGCATCATGGTATCCGCAAAATGCTCTCAGCAGAAGATTTGCGCATGATATTTTCCCATGATGATGCGCGCTGGAGCTTGGCTGCAAAAGCAGCGCAGCACATAGATCGAGCACTCGCAACCCTCAGTATGCGCTATTCGTTCCGGGTTGGCCCCAAGAACCTCAGCACCCTCCTTTCAACGACGCCACAATCAAAATGCTCTGATCCACGAGACGTCATCTTCGGCCGCTATATCTTCATGAAACCAATTCTCCGCGCAGTGTTCAAGCCGGATTATTCCCTCACTACTGAATCTCTCTTCGGAATGGCAGCTATATGGCTTCTCAAAATTGAGGTTGGGATGGAATTATTCTGGTTCTATCCCAGCAGGCTATCGTCCAAATCACCCTCTTGGGTACCCGACTTCACAAAACGAGCCTCCGAAATTGAGCGTCCGTTCCCCACGGTGAAAGGCCAGGCGAAATGGCGCGCAGAAGACCAGGCCGACGATCCTCTAGACATCGATCGCGGCATTCTCAAAATCTACGGCCGCCCTCTCGACATCATAACTGACATCTTTAGGGTAGGCGACGCGCCTCTGCCTGAGTTAGTAGGGCAAATCTTATTCCTAGAGCATAGCCTGCTTGTGATTGCGGAACAGGACATTCCCGAGCGCCGTCACCCCCTTTCGGAAGTATTACCCGGTTTGAAGGCTAAAGTCCGTCCGCAGGAGTGGAGCCTGGGCATTCATAAGTCAATTTATGGGTGGGTTCCGGAAGAAGTCTACTCGGCGCTCTTTGAGGCGGTCACTTTTGTTCAGTCCCAGGTTCTGGACAGTCACAGCCGATTCTTCGCTTTTCCCGACGCATGCTTGCAACTCAATAGACGCTTTGTGGATTTTTACGCCTTGCTCGGAGATCAACACCTCGCCGAGCTTTTCTGGGCTTCCTTGTGCGATTTCAGAAATCTGATTGCACGGATCAAAGACCTCAGAATTCCAAGACCTCCATCATCCCCTCTCTCCGAGGGGAGGCAGGGCGTGATGTTCTCGACGAACCAAATGATAAAGGAGATACAGGTCCCTGACGTTCCCTCCTCACTGGCAGCCGAAAACGAGGATACGATGGGAATTTCCTCTTCTTCAAACCACAGTTATGAAGAACTCCAGGCCATAATCGCAGATTGTGAGCTTGAAGAGGAGGTTCAATTGCGAGCGAGGTTCATAGTGCAGCTCGCCAAGCTAATCAAATCGTCGGTTGATGCGGACGGGAGATGGATCGGTGCTAGCGGTCAGTCACAAGAGCAGGTCGCGGATGGACAAGAAGAACCAGTCCCTGAGCTGAAAGAGGGGGTCAAAAACCATTTGCAGGAGAAGTGGAGAGAAACAGTCAGAGACTTTCCCCATCGAACGATCTTCATCACGGAGCAAAGGTTAGTGGGTGTTGGGAGAACAGGCGTGACTGACATCAGAGTCGGTGATAAACTCATTATGTTGGAGAATATGCTGTTTCCAATGGTGATCAGGCCGCGGGATCTTGGGTTTCATGAGATTGTGGGATATGCTGATATACATGGATTGGATGGCCAGGCTTTTCACAACCTTGGCCAAGAACAGAAGCCACCAAGGAGGGTATTCAAAGTTGAGTAGTTGGTTTCTTGTTCTCTTTTCTCTTTCCTCTCCCCTTTTATATAAATTAGGTTTCTTTATACTGATTTGAGTGACCATGTTTTATATCATTGGGTTTTGATGCTGTCACGTGTTTATTAGTGTGTCCTTTGATCTTGTGTACGACCAAGACGTCATTGAAAAGAGGAAGAATACTGATTTAAGTCTACGAGCTAACTACCCTCTTTTATTCTTATTTTATAACAGCAGTTCACTCTTGATAAGCTACGAAGCGGGAGAGTTACAAAGTGGGGAGATGGTTTAGGCAGGTGATTCCGCCACCTCTCACCCTAAACGTCACTTTCAAATAACGGGGCATTAGCAAAGTTGGCAACCACTTCCGGAGCCCCCATTCCCAAGGCAGTCCAATGCGGCTCGCTTGCTCTGTCAACATTCCTCCTTCTTGCCATACCCGAAATGCGAAACAGAAGCTCCCCGGCTGTAAAAAGCACAAAGAATCAGCGCCGACGTGGCAATTACTCCCTTGGCGGGTGTGAGACCTGCAGGGTCCGTCACATGAAGTGTGACCGGGTCCGGCCGGCTTGCACCAACTGTGTCAAGTCTCAGAAGACGTGCGAGTTCAGTTCTCATGAGGTTCGATGGATGCCATCGGCTGCCCCACAAGGGAGCGAGGAGGAGTCTCTGCCAACAGAAGATCTGTCAAGTTTTCGAAGTCGACAATGCTTAGAATCCTGTAAGTCGTCTTCTTGGCCTGGTGTCGCTTCCTTGGAGAAGCCATGTGCCACTAACAGGTCGCAAATAGTCCAAAGCAGGGTGGACATGTGCCAGGCACTGGCGGCCGGAATCCCAAGCACAGTCGACGCCGCCCTCGCTGATTTGGAAGAGAGTTCCAAAGTTCCTGCCCAGGCATCTGCAATCGGGCCCTTCTCTGTGCTTAATTTCAGCTTACAGACACCGCAAACTTGTACAAGCCCGTCCACCCATTCGTCCTCCTCTCAACAAAACAAAGACTGTTCGCAAATCGTTGCTTCTCAGCTCAATATTGCGGCAACGAGCAGCACTCTTACCGAGGAACTTGCCCTTCCAACACCCGATGCCAGCGCTGGATCCTTCACTGATTTCCTCCAATGGGGAGATCTCTTCAACTGGGACATCATCCCCAACTCTATGGCCTTGGATGACCCATTTCTCACCAACGACATTGACTCCACTCGATGTGAGGGACAGCCTAGCAACCTGATGATACCTGGATGTACCAACACAAGCCCCCACGCGTCAACCAGACCAATCGAGTATCCTACTAGCGCACAGTACAACCTGGTACTACCGGTCGATGTCTTACCGGATGCCCCTCGGCTTTTAACACATTTTGAGAACGTCGTTGTCCATCGAATGTCATCTCTGCCGATATACGAAAAGTCCCCTTGGTCGACTATGCATATTCCGGCAGCCATGATCACTCTCAGCAAGCTCACGCTCTTTTCAGTGGATGCAAGCAAGATAAGCTACGCCAACATGTCCAATTTCTACGGGCTGCTGGCCGTGTCTGCTTACCATCTCTCTAAAAGATCAAGAGAGTGGAGATCTTTGTCGAGGTGAAGGGTACTGGACTGCGGTGTACGAGACAACATATGAAGCTGCCAAAAAGCACCTAGATCAATCCTTAGAGAAGGAAACGCAGAGTTCGAATAAGGCCAAGTATAAGGAGCAGCTAATGGCAATGGGTTCTACCACGACGACTTCGGTAAGCTTTATCACAATTCCCGGGCCCTACAGCGTAGCAGTTCTAACAGACACAGTTCATCTCCAATAACCAGGTAGACGTCGACCACTACCTAGTAGAGTTTGAGAAGCTCTTTCGCACCCGTGGTTTTGCCAAGGGAACAGTGTCACGCCGCACACGTTTATTACATCACTTATACGCTTGGGTCCGAATCGTTTCTGAAAGCACTCGGATGGTCTGCCATGCGATACAGAACGCAGGAAACATCCGCCCACCGCCCGGGCCAACATCTTGGCGCCGAGGATGATAGAGATACAATGTCTCAAGATGGGGGAAGGGGCACCGTTATAGATCCAAGACTTGATGACTTCTTCCGTCTCCCGCCACGTACACCGATACGCAACAAGGATACGCACCAGGAAATCCATATTTCAGGAAGCGGCACCGACGAGGACGGCCTTTACATGCAAATATACGGAATCCCTGAGACCTGGTTACGCTTGCTGTCGCAAACAACGAGATTAGCCAACGAGATGGACGTGCTACATCAGCCCGATAATCAGGCCGACATAGAGACATTCATGGTCCTACAACGTCGCGCAAGCCAACTCGAGGAGTCAGTATGCGCCTTCAGGTCCAAATGCCTAGCATTCAAAACAAGCACCACCACGAGCCACTTGCACATGCTGCGCGCCCTGTGTTCGGCCCTGCTCATCTACTTCTACCAACGCATCCGACGTGTCAACCCAATGATCCTTCAGAGCATCATAGATGACGTCATCGAGGCCTTGCAGGACTATGATCAAGCCCTCAAGCAGCAGGGGCTCGAGATTTCAGGCACCGCGTGGCCCGCGCTCATTGCCGGATCAGAGGCCGAGTCCAAGATTCAGCGCGATCAGATCATGGCGTGGATCGACACCAGGATACTTGCAGCGGGATTTGGAAGCTACTATACTGCGAAAGAAATAATCGAGGAGGTGTGGGCAAGGAGGGACGGAGCATCGAACCTCACTACGTGGATGGATGTGTGCCGAGACAAGGGCCGGTGGCCAATCTTGGCCTGATAGGGCATTCATTTCAGATCTTGGCCTTGAGATGCAGCATAGACTTAACTAAAGGACCTCATCTAGCACAGAACATTTCACGTGTCAACTATCGGATAGATCTAGCTAACGAAAGAGGCGTGATAAAACAGGAGCAAGCAGACAAATGATAAGTAAAATGGAAATGGAGCAGCTAACAATGGAAAGCATTCTCAAGGGAAACAAAAGCTAGACAACACCCGGAGCGGTGAACAAAAGCAATCACCATGCCCGTCCTCCACCAGGAGTGTTGAACTCCTCCACCGTCCCACGTTAGAACTTGACATCAACATCGGCATTGCCGAGGCGTGTGCCATTGACCTCAACATCAAATTTGAGGGTTCTGCCCTTGGGGAACATCCTGAGATTGTAGTTCAGTTTCTTCATCTTCTTCTTCTCCGGGGTAAAGTGGTTTTTCAGTCTTGAGACGGGCATGCAGTTCTTGAGTGTACAGTCAAAACTGCACACCTCCTCCACACTTGGTTCCAGCCGGGGCGGGGAGGAAGGTCCTCGCACTGGTAGATGGTATCAGAGAAGCAGCCATCCCAATCCAAGTCATAAAGACGAAAGAAAGGATGGCTGACCTTGTCCGTATTCGAGACACTTTCACCCTGATAGATATTAGTGGAAGTTCCTGGAGCTGCAACACGTGGGATCACGAACCCTCCTGAGATACCATTCCATTTGGTCCCTCGCCATCAATTCACCATCATCCTTATCCAAGTACTTGTCTTCTTCAAGATGCTTCTCTTCATCGAAATACTCCTCAAAGGCGATCCCATAGCTTGCTCGACAGATCGTAGAGGTGACTGCAATGGGTTTGTGGGCTTGACCCTCAGGGCCCCCACCAGTGCCATCTGCATCTGCGAAGGCTTTGCACACAGCTCCCTGGCAGATTGCGGTTCTCCTACAAGACTAACGTTAAAGCCGTATTGCTTCGTCATATAGAGAGAACGAAGGACTTACGGTTTCATCCCGCTGGGCTGAAGTACGTCGATGGCCTGGCTGAAATAGATGTCTTGCAGATGGCAGTAGAGGTAAGGGCTTCCGCCAAGTCCTCCCACGAGAATAATTCCCTGAGAGTCATGAGACTTCTGAACGCATTCACTGCAGGAAGTGGGCTTACCGTGACTTCAAGATCCCGTGCCCGTGCCTTGTCGATCTGGGCATCGATGAGGTCCACAATGTCAGTAAAGACCTTGGTGAACATGGCTTGAATGTGGGCCCTGAGAATATGGTGAGGCAAGGAACGTGTGTATCGGTGGTATGACCTACTCCTTGAAATGAATTCGGCCGCGCTTGATAACCGGCTCTTTGGTAGTGTCGTCGAGGCGCTGCTTTGGCCTGTTCGAGAACATCTCGCTGGGAAGTCGCGCGATGTACTCTTGCTCGGGGTTTCCAGTATTGAACTGAGGTTTGATATTGTACTCCCAGACATCTTTCATGATTTCGTTCTTCCCTCCTCGGCTCAGAGCTTTCCAAGTTGGGTCAAGGCGTTCTCTGCAGCTTCGCTCGAAGGCTTCGTCAACGAAAACTCCCCCGCAGAGTTCACCTAAAGAGGTGCATTAGCCGACGGACTCAGCATGATTAACAAGGGCCGATTACCTTGTCCCTCAACAGCCTCGCGCATGCGGACTGGATCAATCGACTCGATCTCGTAAGTTATCAGATCCTGTTTCAGCCGCAAGTTAACTTGGTTCGCAGTGTTGTAGATAGAAAGAAGGGGACTGACAACAGTGCCGCCGCCAGCATCACAGACAACGTATACGTTGCCTGCCTTGACAGAATCGTAGCGGTCGAGAATTGTGGATAAAGCTGCAGCTTCGGGTTCAGTGACGACGCTCAATTGAGTTTCTCCAGCCATCCGAGATCCCAAGAGCCCTGCTTCCCGAACAGCCTGTTCGGTGCTTTGTTGCGCATAACCTTTCCAGATGGCTGGGACGGTCACGACAATGTGCAAGGTCAAAGCATTGAACATGGACCTTCCGATTTCTTGCTTGATCTTCTCCTCGGCGTGATTCCAGAGCAGCCTGAGGTAGTCAGCCACAATGTCGACAGGAGTTTTCCCAAATTTCCGCGCAACATCGCGTGCGCGCTGAAGAAAACGAGATGCGCGCATCTCAGGACTAAGGTCCTCGGGTTTTAGTAGGAGGAGTTTGAACCACTGGAGTCGGGTCACATCTCCTGGAATATCGTATCCCCACATGGCCTCACCATCATCGTCATAGTAGATCTCGGTGGGAACCTTGCCTTCTTCACGACCGAATCCAGGCCATCTAGAGATGAATTTGATATTGTGTCTCTTGAAATCAGCTGCAGTGGCCCATGCAACACCGCTGTTACTAGTTTTGGGATAAATTTAGCATGGAGAGACTACATGGCTTCTTCCAGAATACTCACGTGGTTCCAAAGTCGATGCCTACGGCTAAAACGTCCTTTTTGTCCGTGGTGAAAGGACCAGAGCTTTTTTGGGACATGACTGTAGAAAGATCTGCAGGAAAGACCGGTAGTATGGAAGCTGATAGTGAGACTGTTGCTTAATTTTTGATGTGGATGAGGATGCAGAGCGAAACGCGATGATTATAAGTCGCTCGACTGGCTATTTTTATCACAACCAAGCTCGCCATGATATGACATCGGGCATCATTAGTCACAATGCTTTGGTAATACCGCTGTCAGGAACGTAGACATTGTGGCCGAGAAAAGCGAGCAGGATGTTTCGAAGCGCATAACGATGCTACCAATCAGCATTGTCGATTTTATGTAGGGCTACCGGCATAACCGCTCAACAAGGGTGTTTAGGTCACAATACCGGTCCTCACTGAGTACGTTCCATGATTAGAGGACATATACTGCTCACCTGACGCGGCAGTTTCTGCTCGGTAACAATTTGCTTGTCGAAATGGGTATAGATAACCGCTGTGGCGTGAAGCTGAATGCACTTTCAACTTGTCAGTCGCCAAGGAGCCCAATGATAGGGTGAATTTGGGGAATCCGAAGTCCGAGTCTTCATCGAAAATACAATCAGGCTGTGAATCTCGCCCAAAAATAGGCCAAAGTGCAAAGCACGGAATCGTGTCCGCACAGAAGCGACTTGGCTTGCATGCAGGGACTCGAAAAGAGGGGTTAACGTCTCAATAAGCGCAGAACAATTGCACTTTATTCCGTGTGATGACGAGCCATAGCAAATGAAATGGCTGATGCCAGACAGAGCTGAAGTTAGGTGGCCCCCCCTTTACGCGTCTCGTCACAGTCCACGTTCAGCCGTCAGCGGAATGCGCAAACATGCAATGCAAAATGGCGCGTCTCTGGCATGATAAGAAATTTCACAACACACGGGCTGTGTATGGAGTAGCTGATGCCACTTTGTTCTAAATTTATCCCCCCTTCTTTTCGTTGTTGGAAGGGGCTAGTAGGCGGAGGGACCGCTTCCTCTCAACGTACCTTCGTTTTGAGTCTTAAATGCATTCAAATATATAAGAGCCGTAAGATACTTGAGCTTGATGGCGATGCCGGGCACCTCTCTCTTCCGATTGCCTACATAGTTTGTCAACATAGAGTACCTCAGCCGGCTAAAGAACTTGCACCTTTGGAAGAACCGGTTTGCAACATGACGGGCAGATCCCCTGCAGCCCAGACGACGCCCCAGGAAGCCTCCGAACCTAACTACCGAAGTCTTCAGCGTCGCAACCTAAGACTTGAGAAGGAGTACGCTAAATTGTGGGATGAGTGGAAGGAATTGGGTGAGGTGCTAAGCGAACTTCAAGCAAAGCATCAGCCACTTGGTCAGTTGGAGGATAGTGATATCATCCCACGCGCAGAGCAACTGAGATACAGCATTTCCAACCTTTCTCAACAATGGCCTGGAGATACACCAATGAAGAGCACGCCAGCTGAGGTGCAGTACCTGCCCTATCTCCAGTCCATTACGCCGGAGAGTTCTGGCTACCTCACCTTACTCAATAATCCTAACCGGCGACCGCAAATCATTGAAGCTTTCATTTGGAGAGTGCTCACTAGCGAAGTGTTTGGGAGGTTCCACTGGGCAGGTGAGGAGATTGCCCCGAGTGTTAGAGACCTCGAAAGATGGCTAGCAACAAGTGAGTTTACGATATGCCAAGGTACCCCGTAGTACCTACCTTGAGGCTAACTCAGAGAAACAGTCAGCAAGTCAGATCCTTCCAGACACTCTGAGCTTCGGATGTGGACATCAAAGACCACTGAATTGCTCTTGGAAGCCCTTGATGATAAGGAACAGGAAACATCGGATCATCTTGAGCGTCTCAAAAGAGGTATTGTCCGGCAGGTCCTTAAAGCCCTCGAGGTGCCAGAAAACTCGAAGCAGGGTATTGTGCGACAACTCGATGATATTCTAGACAACGCCCTTGATATAGACAGAGGCTTGAGTCAGCAGGTTGCAGAGTGGGAGTGGCAGTATTCTGGGGTTAATTACGAAGAACGGCTATTGTTTGATCAGGATTTCATGATGTTGGATGAGCCCTCCAAAAAGAAGGGCCAGAAGGTGGTTTGGCTCGTCATTTCACCAGCGTTGGTAAAACGTGGCGATACTGACAGCACGAACTATGACCTAGAGACTGTCGGGATGAAGATGGGAGTGTCTTGTAAGGGCTTCTAGAAGTAGATGGTTGAGACTTTCTGGTTTCTTTTTGCGGAATTGTGTTTTGATGCCCTCGTCCCTTTATAACCTTCTTTTTCTTTCCGATATAGGTGGCAATCTCTTCTGGAGACGCTAAGGTTAATAATGAAGTACATTCTTGGACTTGAGGTTCTCGTGCTCGGGACCTAGCGGCCAGGGTTGTCTGAATAGGTTATAGATACCCATCCTTCAACGCCTCTCCTTTCGTCGCATTCTCGCTTCCATAAGTTCCGCAAGTTCTCGCTTTTTGCGCTTATCCTGATAGATAAGCACGCCCAGTGTCCCAACACACACAGCGATAGCTGATCCAAAACAAGTCGCAATGATCTTTCCCGCAAGCCCGATCTCATTCTGCATCTCCATGCAGATAGTGTGTCCGTAGGTTCCTTCGGTTGCGCATAGAAGGCCAGGAGAGCAGGCACTCTTTGTAATATTTGTGGAATAACATTCAAGGGTTGATTCATGCCCGTCAGAAGACTCGACAGGACAGATTGTAGTGGACTTGATGGTTGTAGAATAACAAGAAGCGCCAACTGAAGTGGTAGTCTCAGTTTCGGTGCTGCTTGTGGTTGATGGCAGTGTGCTCGATGGCAGCGTGCTAGATGGCTGGCTGCTTGGCTGCGTCGACGAGAGCAGCGTGACTTCTGTGGACGTTGATGCTGCAGTCGATTCCTGAATCGTCGTGGATTCCGGCTCTGCAGAGCTTGAGGCTGGTTCCTCGGTTGTTGCAACGGGATCAGCAGAGGAAACAGGCGCGTTATCGGTGGTTTCTGGCTCCTGGCTTGCCGAGTCCTGGCTTCCCGTTTGCTGGCGTCGTTGCCTTTGGTGCGAGCCTTTCCCACTCTCCTCGCCTTCCCATAGCTTTTCATCTGAAGTCGGCTCGGCGCGTTTGAATGAGACGCAGCTGGCGGCGACGTAGCAGGCATTTTCAGCTTGTTTCCCAACGCCACGGTCACGGGACGCCAAGCAATCATGCAATATTTCTGGGTAGCGACAATCCTGGGCAAGAGCAAGGTCAGGGTCATATCTCTCAACTCTGTTCTGACGAGCGTCAACACGAGAAGATGCTGTAGCCAACAAGGCCAGCACGGAAAAGAATCGCATTCTGATGATGTGATAACTTAAAGAAACGAATGAGCAGAAGTTGGTTTCAAGAGCTTGGTCGTTCTAGCCCAAGACTCTGAGGTTGTGATTTGTGATGTATGTGGCTCTCACTCTTCTTCTGGGCAGCACCCACGAATATATCAATCCCAAAGCATCTGAAAACTACCTACGATATATCCTTATCTGTGCATCGCTAGAAATGGTACCAGATCACTGCTTTGTCAGTCAGCTGCTATAATAAGAACGGTCTGATTCCATAGGGCTGTGTTGGTCGTCCCTGTTCTACAAATTCGACGTTGAAGCCGCTTAGTCATAGGAACATGAGGAACTTTAAACAAGGGGGTTGAGGTTATTCGTCATCGTCTTTTTTGGTGCCCATGCTCTACTGAGATACCCTCGTTTATCCCCACTAAAGGCCTCGGGCACAGCCTCGACTCATCCCACATTCCGAGACAAGCTATTCTAGGGTCTTACGATCTGCGGCAACGTTTACCGACCTAATTTTACATTTCAGTCATAAAGCATTACCAACATTCTCGCGCCTCCCATCTCAGAGCCGCGTAATTGACACGCTTTAATCCTGCAGGAGGTGAGTAGCGATCCCATCAGTGCGGGTCCTCGGGGCAATGAAGGGATGTCTTTCCGCCCTTTACCTACTCTCTGTAGGGTTTTAATTCGGCTTTCTACCCGAATTAACAGTGCCCTTAAAAACAAGATGCCCTAGAGACAATTAGGATGAAGGTGGCTTTTGCTAAACTTCTAGAGCTTTATCCTGGAAAATACCTACGGTACCGCCTTTTGCAGCATTGAATTCTAATTTTATCATGAGTCTATAACAGTAGTTTTTGTTTTTATAGCCGATAGTCTCTTGAGAGACGTTATTGATTCCAAAAATGGGGTAAATTGTTAAAAACGTGCCACGACTGCATTAGGGGCAGCACCTGTATTTCGGTAGAAGGCACGAGACATGACAAAACTCACCTTTGTTGGAGAGAAAACAGTCTCAGGCCACTTTGAAGAGTAAACCTTTTTAATACATACACAGTTTATACTGTTCCAAGCATCAGGCGTGCTGGCTATCCGGCCTTAAGCTACAGACAATCTTCTATCATGTACCGGGACGAACCTCGATTGAACGAAGCTCAGTTTCAGCTGATACGCATAGGCTTCAGCCTGGGCCTTATTTTGACTCAGTGCTTCAGCCATGGTAAGAAAACTTCCCTCAGCGTCTCGCTCGCTAGCGAGTCGCAACCAGCTCCAACCACCTAAGGCCTTTCGTCCTCGGGCCATTCACCGACAGGACACGTTTAGGCATTTAGTCATAGCCGTAGACACTCTGTTTGCTATTAGAGAAGCACGTATCTTCGAAGAAGATACTTTAATGTCGCTGAACCCGGTTGCCTTTATAGCCACCCTCTGAGTGTTATCCTCCGCGACGTGAGCGGCCTGCCCAGTTTCTCCTCTTCGATGAGGACGATGCCCCACTGACCCATTGCTGTGTTGTGATAGATAGGCATGTAATTAAGCATGACATTATGTCATTCATCGTGGCTTCCAATATGGCCACCGGGCTTCATATAATGGTATACTTACTTGGAGAAAGGGTCCGGTCGAAGGCACTGCCAGCCACTCCCCGCATGTGAATATACTTTGTGCAAACCCCTTCAAACCTCTACTCCTGAGGATCGTTCTATTATACGCTGAAGGAAGGATTCAAGTCGACGTTACATGGACCGAAACATGGGTAGATGGGTGCAGTGTCTGTACCAATGACTGGGGTTTCCGGATATTCCGCAAAATCCTTCCAGCCCCCAAAAGCGGATACGTTGTTCATAGTAGGCGAGGAGAAAGTGGTTTCAGAGATTGCTGCCAGATATCTGATGAATCTCGCAGTGACAATTATTTTCCTGGGGGAGGTTTCAAATGAAAAGTACTGCTGAGCGCGATTGTTAGCTGATTGTGATAGTCTCAGTTGTTAACCCACAGCACTGAATCTTGATTGGATGAAACCATGGATATATGATATGAGACATGAGTCACACCGGGACCTCAGCTGATCCAGTACCTTTGCTTATGGGTGTACTAGGCAGCGGCCCCTTACTGGGTAAGTCATTACGATGCGTCCAATCACGAATTTGTATGAATACGAAAATACCACGAAATCTTACCCGTTGCATGCTAAGCGTGGGTCTAATTAACCTTGTTGGCCTAAGATTTGGTTAAACTGTCTTCTATAAATCCCCCCAGCTTGTTCTTTTAGTCAACCCTGCTCAAGCTCGAGCTTCTTCACGTCTTGCATCTACACAAGCACTATATAGAAGCCCGAACCTCTCTAGACTTGCACCGGAGCTCTCTGTCAACATGGCCCCATCCCAAGTTTTTTCGCACACTCTCCACTCCATTACCCGCACCAAGTTCAACCAATTGGCCAGGCAGAAGGTCGCCTACGAGTCCGCAAAGACAGCGCTACTGCGTGATGCAGACGATGAGCCCAGCCCTAAACGGGCCAAGACTTTAGTTGACGGCGCTGCCAAGCTGTTCACCACCTCTTCACTGTCGCAGCCCACGACCGAAACTCTCCAGCGATTCCTCCTTCAGGCAGAAAACGACCCCTCCGTTTCCCAGGAAGCTATAGAAAGCTACGAGCATGACTTGCGTAACGAGCTGGACGCCTGCTCGGAAAAGCACCGCTTCGCCGAGCTGTATGCCAGGCTGATCGACGAGTGGATCTCGACCAGCGAATCTGACTCCAGCCATCTCCGTGTCCCACGCGCCGAGAGCCAGGAGCAGCGCGCCGTTTGGGAACAGTACGTCTTTTCTGCCAAGGAGGTAGATGGGGAAGCCATCAAGACTTATCTCGGTAACCTCTTTCAATCTGGAGGGTCCAGTCACGTCAACAAGGCCTACAACGACCTCGTGGCATCAATCAAGTCCTTCCAGCAAACCTGGGACCTCGAAACTCATTTTGACGAGGACTCACTGCAGCATTGTATCCAGGGACTCCTCAGGACTAATCTTTTGAACGACCAGAAGCGCATGACCCTCAACGACTTCCTAGGCAACAAGGTGGTTCTTCGGGAGATCGCGGACGTCCTCAACATGCGCATGCGGACACGAGCCTCGTGGGAATGGGATGGTGATTGCATCGTCGAGCCCCGCCGCCATCTCAACGGCCGCTACCGCTTCTACCCGGACGAGGACCTCCTCCAGTCCCTGTTCCTCTACTACATCGGCAGGAGATGGTGTGTCATGCTACGCCAGGCAGCCGAGACCTTCTGTAAGCAGCGCCAGGTGATGAAGCCGGCATTTCCTGCTCTAAGTAAGGAGGAAGCCCGCCGTCGACAACACTTCCTTGGATCGACAGAGGGCAAAACTACCAGCTACTCTCTCTCGAACCTACTCGACGACCATTTCGACAATGAGATCTTTCTGGATCAGTTGCCCCGCGAAATTGACGAGCAGCGTGGCGGCTACGGCGACGACAAGGCGAGCGTAGACGATAACCGCAAATCTCCCATCGCAGTGGTTCAGAAGCTGCTACAAACGTTACAAACCCATATCATCGTACAGAACAAGCTCGGCCGCGAGACTACCGTCATACGCTCCGACTTCAAGTGGTTCGGCCCAAGCCTCCCTCACGCGTCCATCTTTGCTGTTCTTGAGTTCTTCGGCGTGCAACCCGACTGGATCAACTTCTTCCGCCAGGTCCTCGAATGCCCACTTCGATTCGAAGACGACTCCCGTGGCACAACTTCTCGGACACGCAAGAGGGGCATATCGCTCAGTACGCCCCTGGCTGATTTCTTCTCCGAGTCAGTCCTCTTCTGTCTTGACTTCGACGTCAACCAGAGGGCCAGTGGCGCTCGCCTCTACCGCCTTCACGACGACATGTGGCTCTGGAACTCAGCCGAGACGTGTGCCACGGCCTGGCGAGTCATAAACGAGTTCACTAATCTGTTTGGTCTTGAGCTGAACGAGGACAAGACAGGCAGCACCACTATCCATCCAGGCAGCCGCGGCGGTCAGATTGACGAGGCCGTAGGTCTCCCCTCAGGTGATGTCACCTGGGGCTTCCTGAAGCTTGACACGGCCGCCGGCAGGTTCGTCATCGACAAAGCCAAGGTAGACGCGCACATTGATGAACTCCGCCTTCAACTCAGCGCGTGCACAAACACTCTAGACTGGATCCGGGCATGGAACACCTACGGCTGCCGCTTCTTCACGACCAACTTCGGGTCTCTTGCCAGGTGCCATTCTCGCGCCCATGTTGATGCTATTCTCAGCACATTCCGTCATATCCAGCAAGTACTCTTCCCCTCGCTGCGTGGTGGCGTTGGCGCCCGGCTGAAGGTGATGCTCGCCGAGCGGTTCGGCATTACCGACGTGCCTGACGGCTTCCTATACACGCCCGTCGCTCTGGGCGGCCTGGGTCTCCAGAACCCATTCTTGACGCCTTACATTTACCGCGACGGGATGCCCGAGGACGTAGGTGCCGAGATGGACAGGTTCCTTGAGGGGGAGAAGCTAGACTACGACGCTGCAAAGAAGGCGTTTGAGTCGTCGGGCGATCAGTGTAACGACTTGGATAACAACGAACAATTCTACCCTGACTTCATGGACTTAGAAGACGATAACACCTTCTTCGGCTTCGAGGAGTACACTCGGCACAGGGAGAGGACGTCAGCAGGGTTGAGAACCGCTTTCCAGGGTATCAGCCAGGAGCCCCTGCCGAAGCCACTCGAGCCGCCTAAAATCCTCTTGGGGCTGCTGCCCGAGGATTGGGACGACATGGCGCCTTACGACCAGTGGGCTTGCCTGCAGCACTCGAAAGAGATGGTTGCGCGGTTTGGCGGCTTGGTTATTCTCGAGAAGGGGTTGCTACCGACGGGGGTAATAGAGATGCTGCAGCAAAGCCGATTTCAGTGGCAGGGCTGAGATTGGGAATCAGTTATCACAACAGGGTACAAGAATGACGGCCAAGAAAGGGGGAATTGGCCACAACAATGAAGAATACAGTCATCAATGTGTGACAGCATCAACACCCACTACCATAAACTGCCGTAACAAGAATGTGACATCCTATTATGTTCTCAATACTTGTAAGACCTAGATCCTGGCCACCTTATTCATCTGCCTTCTTGATTTGTGCAATAGCCCAGTTATGCGAAGCCAGTGTAGCTTCAGCCAGGCTCTCCTCGGGTAAACCCAGAAGGCTATTGTGGGTTTCAAAAACACCTTCACCAGTCGGGTAGAACGAGCGCGCGTACAGGGCCTTCAGGAAGCCAGTGCCAACTCCCTTGGAAAGCTCCTCCAGCCCCTGCTGGAAACGCTCAGCGGCAGGCTGGTAGGTGATGTTCCAGTCCTTGTCAGTCTGACCCAGTAGCTCATTGACACTATCCAGTAACTCCCGCTGGTTGAGAGTGAAGCTCTTGATGTAGACCGGTTTGTTCACGAATTGTGCCAGGGTGGTGGACTTGTCGTTTTCATCCTCCGGGAGCTTCTTGAGGTTGACCAACGAGACCAATGCACGCCCAGTCTGGGGCCAAGTGGTCGTGTTGACTCGGGTCTTTCCCTCGTCGTATAAGGTGACCGTTTTGTTCGGAAAGTCGAACCCGTAGGTAAAAGGTCCAACACCCAGGCTGTATTCGTACCAGAAGTTGGGTGTGATGCCGAGCCACTGGGAACCAACCTCCTCAATCTCCTTGACACTGGCGTAGATGTACTTGAGCGCTTCGATGTCCTCTTGCATCTTTGGCTTGGCATAGAAGTTTACACCATAGGCGTTGGGCACGATGTAAGGAACTCCTGCCTTTCCGGCTGCCCTGACGATTTTGCTATGGGTGTCTGGAGGTGCAGTAAGGGCCATGGTGATGACCAAGAAGTCTTGGCCTTTCAAGGCTTCGATCAGCGTAGCCTCATCGTCATAGTCGACGTGAGCAAGCTTCACGCCATCCGGCACGGTAGTGTTACTGCCTTTACGGGTAAGGGCGGTGACCGTCTGGTTTCCAGGCGACTTGAGAAGATGCTCAGTGAACACTTTGCCTATCTGTCCTGTGGCCTTGGGGAAAGTTAGCATCTTGTCAGAGCGTTGAAAGTCGAGTATAGGAATACGCACGCCAACAATAGCCACATGCTTGATGGCATTGACAAAGCCTTCAGGCTGGTCCTTGGCATATTGGGATGTCATGGTGATGAGTGAGTAGTGAGAGTAGTATAGATAAGATTTGATACTCAAGAGAGAAAAAAAGGGTTTGTCGTCGTTATTTCCCAGTTGCGAAATGGCCTTCACAAGAACTCTTATATATCTGCGGTGCGCTTACGAGAAGTCCAACAGTAGTTGATTGGCTAGGCTACCTTGGTGATGCGCTTACAAACTCGTGTTTTCCTCCTCGCCCACCATAACGCCGAAGACCAATGGCTTCACCGGGAACCCACTAATTAGAGTACCGGGTTGGCCATCACGACCACGACTCAGGTAGGTATTGTACTAGCACAATTCTTCTTTTTCAATGACGTATCCGTCATACACAGGATCAAAGAACACACAACAACATCAAAACCCAATGCTGTAAAACACTGTCTGTACTAGCACAATGTCATGAAAATAACTTTTGATTCGTACAAAAGGTTGATATTAAAGCCAACCTCTATAGACTTTGACAGACATGCGAATTACCTTCTCTAATGACTTATTCCACGGCAACTTGTTCGCAATGATAACCTGAACCTGTATTGCCACTGTCTAGACAAGAGCATCGGCTGATTAACAATATGGTGACCTTGAGGACCCAGTATGTGAAGCTGGTGGGCAGTGCTCTTCACCAAGCTACAGTTTTCCTCCTATGTTTTGTGAAGCCAAGCACAGATTGCCTACCTTACACCCGGGTAGTCCATTTCTGCATAAGTAGTGGAAACTCGGTATTTTTAGCACTATCAATATTGCGTATACCTATTGCAAGGCACACGAATGTCGATTCTTCATCACCAGAGGACATTTATTCTTAAGCTGCATGTTCCTAGCCTGATTACGCAGGGAGCTTTAATCCTGCAAGCTTCTCGCAAGCCTTGACCACCTTCTCTTGCAGATCAACGTCACCAGACTCCGGAAGCGGTTCACCCAGTCGCTTCTTCGGCTCAAAGTACTTTCCAGTCAAGGTTTGATCATAGTCTCCTTCAGCCAGCATAACATATGTCTGCACGCCATCCTCCAGCGTATCTGGTGCGCCCTCACCGCCAATCTTCGTAGCCACCCAGCCAGGGTGAACAGAAGTAACCGACGTGTTTTTGAACCGTCTTGCTACCGCATTAGCGAGTAGCATCACATGTAGCTTTGAGTCGCAGTAAGCAGGAAAATCCTGGAACTGAGCTTCTCCTCGCTCAAGCCAGAAGATATCTTCGATCCCAGTATCGGCTTGGCGGTGCAGCTGAGACGAAATAAAGACGAGTCGCTTTGGAGGGGTTATGAGAGAAGTCAGAATGTAAGGTGCAATGACGTTAACAGCCACCATGGCCGGAATTCCTGTATCAAGCGTTTTTCGGAACGGCCCGTAGAGCATGCCAGCATTGTGGATAATGACATCAAAGGGTCCGGCAGCGTTGACTTCGTCGGCGAGTTTCTTTGTCTCCGACACGAGTGACAAGTCGGCGGTAAAAATGCCTGCGGCGCCAGGGCAGTTCGCCTTGGCGTCGGCTGCGCGCTTGGCGTTACGCGCATGGAGGTAGACGGTGTGTTTGCGTTGAACGAGTTGACGAGCAGCTTCAAGGCCGAAGCCATCAGCAGACCCAGTGATGAAGATACGTGCCATGTTGCAGAAAGAGTGAGAGGCGGTGATAATAGTAGTAAGTTTTTGATCAATGCTACAAGTCGACGCCATAGTGGTCTTCTGGACATGCCGGTTATATAGCCCAGCTTTAGCAAGCCCGCCCACATTTGTTCCGATGCCTCTGAAACTGATTTGTAACTAAGCCGCGAGCGAAAAAGCTCGGTCACATTTTCGGCTGTTCCTTGGCCCACATGCAGGTCGGCAGTTGTCATTTTTAGAGGTCCGTGGCCAGATGGGGATCTTAGACTCGGACTTAACGGACCTGTCATTGCCTCCCCAGAAGCGCGCGCAAGGCTTCTAAAAGCCCTTGGCTGTTCTCGATTGTCGGCCCCCTCTTCCTCACATAAATCCACATATCGCAGGCATCAAAGCGGCGACGGAAGGATGTCACTTGTGCAACAAGAGCTAGGGAGGAGTTAGAAGGTAAACTTGGTCTCATTAATGGATGGATTATCACTGTTTAGGCACAATTGGAAGCATTCTTAGACTCTAACTATCGCCTTACACAATTGTGTAGACAGCCTTTTCCGCACTAATCGGGCGAACCCCAGGTATCTTGTTTGGAGATACGAGCGCAAGACCATCAGCAATCTTCTCGAGGCCACCAGGCATCTCGCGGATTGGGTTGCCTGCCAACTTCGCTTTTCCTTGCGCGGCTTCCGAACCAAGAAACGCGAAAAACTCGACTGCAAATCTGCGTGCCTCTGGGTTTGCTGGAATGCTGGCGCCTGCGATAATCGATCAGCCATCAAGGTGAACTCGTTGCACGTTTACCCGAATAACTTGCGTACCTTGATAACCAATCTCCACGCCCAAGCCCTCCCACACAGCACCAATTATGGGATTGTGCTGCAGCTTGTTGATATCGAACTTCCCGAGAGCCGGACTTCGATATACTGCAAAACGACCTTCAGGAGCCAGAATCGAATCGACTTGTTCAACAGTCGGTGAGACAGAGACGGCATCGACGGCGTAATGAACACCTCCGGATGCTTCCGTCAGTTTTCGGACTTGCTCGGGCCAATCAGTGTCGTGGTAGTCGATCAAAACATCGAATTTGTAGGGTTTCTCTCGCAGCAAGTCGTGCTTCGATGCGCTAGCCACCCCAATGAGACGGATCTTTGTGCCTGAGAACTGCTCGCTCAATCGGACCAACTGTGCCGCAAAAAGGCCCAGAGACGCAGTCGCTCCGTAAATGAGAACATTGACTTCGTCCCCAGGCCTGAGCCCGAGCCTACCAAAGCCTTCTGTCTCAGCAAAGGGGCACGGAAGTTGAAGCCTGCTGAATACTCCTTGGGCTGCAGTGAGACCGCACATGCTGACACTGGCGGCTTCCCCGAGAGACATGCCTTCAGGAACATGCCACACCAGATCCCATTCAACACAGACGTATTGCGCAAATGCACCCGGTCGCTCGTTTACAGAACAGGCTGAATATGAAATAATGCGTCAGCAGACAGATAAATCTCACTTGTTACCGTGTGGTGAGACCCTACCGCCTTGGACAAAGCCTGCAACACGCGTGCCGACTTGGGTACGGGGATCATCTAGTTTCTCGACATCTGTGCCGACTTTCGTGACCACGCCCGCAAAATCACTCCCAACTACACGGCGATCCTGGGCAGCGACAGGGTTGGCGGTATACAACCAGTCAACTCGGTTCAAGGCAACGGCGCCGACTTGGATTAGGATCTCGGAAGGACCTGGCTCAGGGATTGGCATGTCTTGGACAGTCACAAGCTTGTCTTTCGGCGTTACAACAAGAGCCTTCATGCTTGCCATATTTTCGTTCCAATGAAGAATGGAAAAGGTGATTGAGTGATAGAAGATATTGGAGACCCCATAGGTGGTAGTCCAGGAGGTTATATATGCCAACCGACATCAAGGTCTTGGGCGAACGGTGGGAACCTCCCCTAGGACCAAGGCATGAAACTCAGCCCACATAAATGCCGATGAAGTCTTTGGTTAATAAGCCCCCGATCCCATAATAGGCTAGTGGCACGCCGACCCCACTTTACTGTCTCATATCTCCACGGAACTTTCCTTAACTCCATCATCTCCGATTCAGCCCAGGTCAACTACCCACTTCGGTGACGTCCCTACACGCTGGCCATTTTACCATTCTGCATCATATCGGAAGATAGAATGAGTGATCATGAAAGTATGTACCTCCCCACTATCATAGCTTGCTATACGACTACGGCTATAATAGTCTAGGGCTTTGGTAGCCGACTAACTCCTTTTACAGTTGGGCCCAGCAGAGACGATGCACAGAACCTCTCGGAGACTCAGTCATTCGACACTCCTACCACTCGCTTCGTTTGTGACTGTGGTAAGAGTTACATGCGTAAAGAACATCTCCGACGTCATCAATCCACTCATGACGGAGAGCCACAGAAGTGCCACATCTGTGGGCAGCTCTATTGGCGAAAGTGAGCATCTCGCATATTGAATGATATTGCTACAAGTCTAAACTCATTGGTAGAGACGTTCTTCAGCGTCACTTAACCACTCACGAAGATCATCCTCCAGCTAGACCACGCGCTTGCGATGCTTGTCGTGCAAACAAGACCAAGTGCGATGGCAATGGAGTCGTTGATTGTACATTTTGCAAGAAAAAGTCTATCTCTTGCCACTATTCTCTGCGTCGCTCGAGGGCTCGAAAAGGCGCTGTTGCGAAAGGACACGACGCGACACGTTTCGATCATTACTCATCCCACAATGCTTCTACAGATGAGCCTGCCCAGAACGCGATACCTGAAACCGCAGTAGAGACTAGTGGCGCATCTTCTATGATGGGCACAAGCTCACACAACCCTCTGAATGTTGTATCACCCCCACATCTGCATGTTGACGCGACTACTGAGCCCGAGTCGCCTGATGATACGGCTTGTCTAGAAATGATCCTTCAAGAACTATCTACATCACCCCCCAGATCGAGTCCCTTGCGCGACACAGATTTCCCCGATACCATGGAAAAGTGGGTGCTAGACTGCTTTGAATCTTATGTCAATCATTTTCATCATCGATGGCATATCATTACCGCGCCTACCTACGAGCTCAAGAAGAAGCCTTATGACAACGCGGCATCTGTCCTGATGATTGGGTCCTATTTTTCTCATTCCACAGACCAAATACATCTGAGTGTCACAATTCATGAGAAACTAATGGACCATTATCTGCAGCTAACAGTGCGTGTGTCTGCTCTCTGATCAAGCATTTGGAAGACACCACCACGCTGACATTTGTGTAGGAATCGGTCGTAGAAGGCAAAAGGATACCGGATACAGTGAGGCAGCTTGAGACCTACCAGTCGATTTTGATGAATATTATCTTCGGATTGTCCTTAGCTGTCAGCGCTCACCCTCCATGCCTATCCAGACATAGCTGACACTGAGATAAAGCAAGAGAGAACAGAATCACGAGCTAGCCACTTATGTGGTCGATTAATCGAGACGATGCGGAGTACTGATTTCTTCATCCAGTCCCAGGCACTGAGTATCCTCCAAAGCGAATACCCCGGTGATTATGGCCCTTGGATTGGTATGTTTATGGACGAGTGGAAAAGGTTCGTGATTTTCTCGTTACTTCAGTACCGCATCTCTTACCGATGCAGACTCATTTGTAATCTATTCAAGGTAGAGACACAACTATCTCTCCTTTATCGACAGCGTCCCCGGCTGCTCAACAAAGAGCTTAGTACACCCCTGCCATCAACTTTCTCTTTGCGGAACTGTTATGATTTCGGCACTTTTACTCATCGGGAGAAACGCGAAAGTTCAGGTCGCGACGTCAAATTGTCCATGATGATGAGATATCCTGATTGGTTCCTCCCTGATCCGTTACTCGTCGAAGACATCCACCTCGGCCTTTGTGGTCTGGCTTTCGATCTTTTCGAACAACCACAACCTCACTCGGTCTCAAGCGCGCGGGATAATGCCTCAGCGATCTCTAGCCGCGCCAACATTATGCGACGGCTTGCAATTTGGGCGGAACATATCAAGGCTATATCTCAGAAACTTTCATCCGACGCATCTCACCCAGGCGATCATGATCTCGTAATTGCGTACCTTCAGCGAGAGGATGAGACTAGCGCCTTGTCATATGATAGGTCAGCTGTCAAAGATCGTATTCAAGATATCTTTCAAGAGACGACAACTCTGTATGACAAACTTCAGACTCTGCTCTCAGTTAGTAAATAAAAGAACTCAATTAAACCTGATGATAAAACCAGGGATAGCGCCTGAATTCGCATAGAAGGCTGGGTCTTGATGAAAACTTCCTTGGCAGCAGTTGAGAAACAAAGAAGCCACAGACAAGGACACTACGTGTAAACTAGGTAGTATGACACAACGCTTCAAGAATATTAAAGACATTATCATTATGGAATCGGCGCCTGGACCAAGGAATAAAGATTAATGATGCAGGACTTCGCAATTAATTATGTGCTCAGGCGACACTAAGCCTTGAACACTATAGCTTTCCTGATCATACCAACCCTTTACTAAAGGTATAGGAAGAAGTTCGAAGAGACACGGAAAACTAGTAGGCATATAACTAGGCTCCTTACAGTTATCCCTTAGTGACAAACTATCACAGCCAAACCATAACGTCTCTAGCCCTCCTTGCCCAGCGCTTGGTATGACAAATGAACTTGCAAGATGCCAGTCAAGCTCTGTATAACGCCAAATACAATTGTCATGACGAAAACCAGTACTGCAACCCAGAACGTGTACCACTGGACTCTATTCCTTCTATCGAGCCACCATTGGGAAAGAGTCTTCGGTTGGGTTTCGTCAAAGGGATGACGAGTCGGTCGTGCCAGAATGAGAATTTCTCGAAGCGGCGATCATGAGCCCGAAGCGTGCCGCAGCTGCCTAACAAGGGATCTATATTCCCAGACTTCTTGGACTTTCGCTGAGCTTGTAGCCAGCTTTTAGTTTTCTTGTCTGATGAAGGGAACAGGAGTGCCAAGGTATGCAGTGTCTCGTTGATGAAGCCAGCGGGGAAAAGTCCTCTCTTTGGGCGCTCAGTGCCATCGCCTGTCTGCGGGCTGTCACACTGGGCCTCATATCTGGCTTGGAATCGAAGGAAACTCGTGCAGTGGAAGACGAACACTGCTTGATCATCATCTGTCAAGCGAAGATGATCGGCCAGATTGGTGGTCCAAATGATTTTGATACCACCTATACGGCTCAAATTCCGCCCAGTAAAAAGTTTCCCAAGCTTTGCGTTATCGACAGTAAGCGCCTTCTGAGGAATGAAGTGCTCCGACAAGGTGGTTTCGAGAGAGTTCCCTTCCCAGCGGACAGGAGTTTGCCCAGACAGGCCGATCTGGCTCTGCCCAATCTCAGTCATGAGTAGGAGGCTGGCACATAGGTTGATTGTATTATCGATTGCATCCACCTTGCTTAGCTGATGGTTCGATGGCGCCTCGTCACACATTTTCTGATGTAGGTCTTCCCTGGTCGACCCTGTGATGATATTTTGAGCGACCTCGGCGACATCTGAATGAGCTTTGACACGGATATGCCTCCCGCCATCGAGCAAGAAGCGCCGTGTCTGATTAGAGTAGTACTCGAAGTATACAGACATGTCATGTTGTGATTCAAAGTCTGGTGGGGCTGTTGATGATCCCTAGAGCCTGGCGAGGATTTTTTCTCTCACGGGGGTAGGGATCGGATGTCTCCTCATCTGGGAGTATCACACATGTCCAGAACAACATCGTCGTGCTCCAGGAGAGGTTGGAGCGCCTTGAACAGAACCAAGCCAGCATGCCCCTTGATGGCGCGTCAAAGCAACAATTTACCAGAGCAGGGAAAGTGATTCTACGCTCGAAAGAACTCGACTATTCCCTTATCGAGATAGATCATCCTCTTGCGAGCCTTGGTGATCTCGAAAACAACACAATCGAACTAAGCGACGTTTCTCGGATTGAGCCATGCTGTCGAGATGCTGCGGTCAAAGCAACCATCCCAGACGGTGGAATCGTGGGAGGCGCATTATCAGGCACGCCATCATACGTCCGCCTGCCGCAATCAAGGACTTATGTGGAAGTCTACTTTGCCAGATTCAACAGGCCGTTCGTTCCGGGCGACTGTTGTAGCTGGGTCCGTGACGCCGTCACTGGACGACTTTTCGGCCATGTCTTTGCGGGAAGCCCCACAAGTGGCCTCACAATGATCATGCCCGCCTGCCATGTGTTTGAGAATGCGCGGAACATTTTGGACAGCCAATCCTGCGGTACCGGAACGAAAGCTATTCGAGAGCTTGCAGGGGAAGTTGAGATGGAGACACACCAGAATCAAGACACGCTACCTCATCCCCCAAGTTCCGAAATTGTCTTTCAAGAGCGATCCTGCCGGTTCTATCACTTACCGCTGAGAGAGTACCAGCGCGAGGATATCCAGAAGCTCGCTGCGGTCGTCAATGCAAAGTATTCGGGAGCTCCTCCTGGCCCTCATGTGATGGAGCAGCTTGCCGCCTTCAAACACGGATCCGAACTCTCGTTCCTTTTGCCGTGGCCCATAAGGGTTAACGCGGCCGAACTCTGGAGACAAAAACCTTTAAAAGTACTGTCTTCGATAGTCGATCCCTCTGAAGCGCATACTAAGTGGTTCGTTGAGCAACGTGCTAGCATCGCCAGGGGCCTCCGAAGAACCCACCAGGTCGAATCAAGGATCAATGACGCATGCTCCTGCAGACAAGGCCGGAAGGACTACGACCACAACATACACAGGGACATGAAGCTTGGAGACCCTTCACACTACTTCCATAAGAAAAAGCTGCCAAGTCACATCATTAGCCGCGCTCAATTCTGGAAAGACTTTGTCTGGCTCTTGGCGGGACTACGTCATTTGCACGCCCGTGAGCCTGACTCGAGTGATCAGGGCCCGAGACACCATCGGTGAGAGACTACAAACGACTCACCTAAAAGCTGTTGCTAATGAAGTATCGCAGTCATCAAGACAGCAAGATCGACGATTTTCTCCTTAATTTAGGACTTGTCGACCCAGTGACTGGTATTCCTCTCATCATCACGGACTTTGGACCTGCCCATACCAGAGAGGCTTGGAAGAATGACCAGGAGATGTCCGGTATCGACTCTCATCGCGGCCAAGCTTATGATGAGTTTCTTGCAGATTGTCTCCATGCAATTCAAAACTGGCGCCTCTTACTAGACGAGCCGACATCAGCCACTGGTCGTACCAGTAGTGTCCATGGTGACCTCAAGCCAGAGAACATTCTCTTCTTTAATTCACCAGGCGAGTCGCGGATTGATGTTGGTTTCAAACTGACTGACTGTGGAATCAAAAACATGGGGAGTCCATTGTATTGTGAGTAACATGCACACCAACCTCCCCTCCTCCCTTTCGCTCTCATTTAGATGTCACTAGTCGGCTGACAAGCGAGGGCCTTCATCCAGCTTCCTCGGCTCAGGCCATATTCGCACCCTCTCCCACTGATGTTTGGGATCTCGGAACAGTTTTCAGTGGTATTCCCGACTGGTCGCGAATTGGGAAGCAAAGTCAGAACTTTTCTTCTGGAAGTATCAAGGTTTCTCAGCGAAAGAGTGTCATGTCCTCACACGACACGCTCGCCCTTCTGTGCGATCCCTGGTCGGGGGCCAAACGGTTGAAATTCCACGAGCCACAAACGGAAATCTGCTGGGGAAAGCCATCATCAAGGCCTATGGAAGGGCGTGATCAGGTTAGTCCCATCCTCCATGTTTTCTTTTTCTCAAACAACAGCACAGACGACCATGTGTTATGGATTTAGCAGGTGGCTAAATCTAGAGGCGTGTAGGTGATATTCGTCGACAACTTCACATCCATCGAGCTGCACACGGACAAGGTTTCGAAGACTATCAGGGCTATCAGTCATCTGGCAAAGGTTGCCGATGACAACGGCATAGAACTCTACTTTGCCTTGGACCCTGACAATCCTCTCAAGCACTTATCCAGCGCGGCCATCGAGTTGACGATCCGAATGATAGATACCCTCGATGTTCGACCACGGACTTGGGGATTGTGGGATGGATTATAACACGTGCTTGAAATTGGACGATGAAACGGGGAGGCATGCGTATATACTCACAAACAAAGATGAGAAGCCAGCTAAAATCTCTGGGAGAAAAGGCTGTGTCTGATAGTAGCAAATGGGCGCTAGGCATGCACGGAGTACAGAGTACGGGTAACGATTAAACGCGCCGTTGAAAAGGAGAGGCTTGATATGGGACAAAAGCCTCAGGAATATAGCTATTCAGATTAGACGCAAATGATACCGTAGGCTTTCATTCTGATAGATCGTGTTTCAGCCACCGATGTTAGAATACTGAACGCCTAGAGAAATTGGTCTTTAAGTAGGCCTATCACGACATGTACGTTAGATGAACCGACCAGTGGAAAGTGAAATTATTCGAGTTTGTGTAGCCATGGAATCTACTTGCTTAATTCCTTTAGCAATGATTCAAATACCTGTCGCGTTTCATCATCGCCATGCGACACAACGAAGGCGCTAGAGCCCAAACGACGCCACATGCAGGTATACAAACATAGCGCACAGTTGAAACATACTAAAGATACAATTACAATGGAATCAGCTCTCGGGCTGGAGAATGAAAATTGGTAATGCATGACTGAGCCCTCCATTGTGTGCTTGGGCGTCGAGTCGTCAAATGAATCCTTTACTGTCCAGCCCCGAGCTCTTCCACAATCTTGCCCGCAGCGGCTAGAGCAAAACAAGCAGCCGTGAGGGTCGGGTTGCAGGCATTCGCAGTGGGGATGACGCCGCAGCCGCCAAGGACGAGGTTATCCTGGTGCCAGGCCTTTCCGAACCGGTCAACGACACTGTCCTCGTCGCTCTCACCGGCGCGATAGGTGCCGCAGATGCGGAGCGTGGAACACGGAGCGAGATACTTCGGCTCAGCTCCAGGCAGGAAGCCTCCGAGTTTCCTTGCCACATCAACCATACTGGAGGAAGTTAGTTTCAACTTCAGGAACATCAAAAGAGCTTTTAGGAGTCTTACTCAGTGATCATCCCCTGGCAACGGTCCAGGGCGGCTTGATCCAGGGAGAAGTGGAAGGTTGGCTGTTGCAAAAGTCAGACGAGTGTTTATCGTTTGGCTCAAGCCGTACGTACCTGTGGCATTCGAAACTGATCTTGGTAAGTCTTGGAGAACTCGACATAGTTGCTCTCCTTTGGTTCCATGTAGGTGAACCAGCGCAAGTCGACGATGAGACGCTGGTCAACAGTAGGGGGGACTTGGCCATAGCCAAAGGCGTCGCGGCGAATCTGGGTGTGCTAGGGATACTTTTCAGACAGAGGGAAATAGCACTGAGGATCAGGGTCGTTGAATGGGAAGGAAGTGGGTCATTGGGGTGTCTCTTTCGGTGAATCTTGACATACTTGTCCCAGCCAAGATGGTAGGGATCCTTCTCGACGCTGTCCACAAGGTTTCTGTTGAGGACGACTTGACAGAATGCCATGGGCTGCTCAGTCATGTAGCGGCCCTAGTTGTCAAGTCAATGTTAGCGGGTGCTCCAACTTCCGGTTGCTGCTGAACTTACCAGAGCTGGGAGCGAGCCCGCCAGATCATAGTTTCCAAATTCAGAAGAGTTGAACAGAATCCCGGGGGTAAGCACGGCACCGGCACAGATGATGGACTTCTCGGCCTTGATGTAGTACTGTTTGTCTGTCAAGATGTCCCTGACGACGGCCATCTCGACCTGTTTGGTTGGTCCAAGAGCAAGCCCAAGGCACTGGGTGTTGGGCTCGATTTCGAACAGGGGGTTCTAGTTCTTGGGGTCCGAGAGATCTCCCAGGATGGTGGCAGTTGCGGACCACTCGACGTATTTCTGGTTCTTCTCGCTCCTCTTGCAAGCCAGAGGCATGCTTCTCATCTCGCGGCCCTCAAAAGACTTCTCGAGGGTCTTCTTGACAAGTTGCTGACGAATGGACTTGTCGAAGGCGGTCTCGGTTGTATCAAACAACTTCTCCGCCCTGTCGTACAGGCCATCCCACTCCTCGTTACTGAAGAGATCTGACCTCTCAATGGGATTTTCACGTGGAGTACAGCAGGTCCAGTGGGAGCCCATGCTGCCGACAACCCGGGATGTAGCCGCCGCCGGTAGGGTTTCAAAGGGCTTTTGGTTCGGGTTTTGACCATTCTTGATGAACGCGAGCTGGTCCGCCCTGAAGGATTTATTAGTTACATGGCCGGCGTGAATCGAGGTGTGGATTGTGGCGTACTTGGGGGCCCATGATGATGGCTCCAGGACAACATCGGTAGTATTGGTCGGGACGGAGAGCAGGTTCAATTCTCCCTTGACAGTACTGTCAACCGGTTAACGAAAGACCTTCAAGACTTGGCTTCTGCGAACACAGTTGGTAAACAGACTGATGTCCTTCTGGACGGCCATACTGTTCTTCTTGTGGTCACCCACACGTCTCGTCTCCCTAAATGCCAAATGAGCCAAAGTTCATGCTCTTCATGCCGCTAGGTGTTACGTGCTGCTCTCCGATGTCAATCATCAGGACCTTTTTTTTTTGTTGTCGACGAGGGTGCGAGCAAAAACAGCACCAATGGGGCCAGACCCAACGATCAAGACTTCTGTCTTGATGAGGGGAGTATCAGGGTTGGAGCCGGTAGATTGGGGGACTTCAGGACTCATGGCTGCGGTTGATGTTCGTCGGTGCTTTTCGAGTAGTGGATGTGTTGGATGATCGGAAAGAAAATTCTGTGATCCTGTATCAGGTGGAAAACGTGCTTCCCTTTTAAATATTTCAACCACCGGCTTTCACAGGTCTCTTGCCAGGGAGTTCGGAGATCACAGCATACCAAAGTTTTGAGTATGGCTTGAGGTGGCGAGCTATGTGTTTCTCTTCCCCTCATAGAGGTATGAGATATTCCTATGCTCGGTAATGAAGACTCGATTGATAGACATCTTGCTAGGTTCAAATATGTGGCCGAGAGCATGGGAGCCCCCGTAACATCAAGCACTTGCGACATCCCGAGATGTGGCTATGAATTTTGTCCCATTAAGGTATGGGGCTTTTCTGGAATAAGAAAGCTGAAATTCTTTCTTGGGTGCCACTGAGTCCGTGTATTGGTAGAATGGTTGCTTGGAAGGGAGAGCCCCGCGCAGCTGTAGCACATGTGAACCGCCGTTCGGACCAGACCATTCTTCGGCCCAATCTTCCATTTTCTACTATCAAATTGGCATAGAAGATAGGCTGCGTCGACAGCTTTGGCTAAGAAACCGGCCCGTCGAAGACTATTGGTTGATCAATGATACTACGCCTGGGGGTCCAGGTGGCGGGTAAGCGGCTTGATACGGAGTGCCTTTGAGTCGATATCATATTAGATGAGGTAGATAGAGGCCGCTCGCAGAAGCTTTGCCGGGGTACTTCGTATTACGTTCACGACATAAAGGAGTTTGTGCAGACTGCGAGCCGCAAACTTACCATTAGCTCTGGAACAAATGCCAAGTTTGTGATTGGCCTTGGAAAAGAGGCTGTCAGGGGGTCTACTACTACCCCAACATGTACTCCTGCACCGGACCCATAGCGCCATTTGGTAAGCATCATGGCTACGGCGGCTCGAGACGCTTACGCGAAGGCCGGCATGGAGGTTAGGTTCATTGACGATTTTCTTGTTTTTCAATGACGTCTCCGTTGTACACAAGATCAAAGAACACACTAATAGAACACACGATTTGACGATTGGTTCATGTGGAGGGTGGCGAATTGCGTTGCGGATTCAACTCGCTGAGGCAAACCGATAGTGAGTGGTGGTAATTGTCTACCATAGCCGTCTCATGTAGCGAGGCTGGTGTGAGTTGGCAAAATTGATGCCACCAGTGACTCTGATGTCCTCGGTAGACATCAAGGGACAGCGCAGAAGTGTGTAGTCTTGTGTAGGAGTGTCTAAGCTCAAGAGAGAATTAGGCGCACAGACCTTTGCAACTCCAAGGGGATGGACCTTTGGCCTTAATTTATCTAGTCCCTTATCGCATTCGTAGAATGTCATGTCTGATTGGCTCTATCGTACAGGATCTAGAAGGCAGCGTGCTAGTCTTGCATAACCCCGGGGAAATCGTAACAAAGGCAGAGCGTTGTCTCGACCAACCATCAACCCTGTCCGTACACTCCATCACGTGGTGCTTTTTCGATTTATCCGACCTCTTGTCCACTCCGTCGCATCCATCCTATCTGCAGCCTGTTACTGAACCTCCCTCCCCCCGCATCCCAAATGAGCACCCCATACAACAGACGCATGGGCGCATGCCTGCAATGCTCACAGAGAAAGCGCAAGGTGAGATTACCACATCGTCCGCTGTAACCCGAATTTGATACATACCTATGAATAGTGCGATCACAAGCATCCTCGATGCTCCCAGTGTCTTAAGAGAGGCCAGATCTGTGAGCCCAAGACATTCAGGTCATTCACACCTTCTGCCTTCAATACGGGACGATGGACTGAAGGGCTCTTGGGATCGTCACCAGCATCGGAGCCCAATAGGGATGTCGAAACGGACTTGTCGCATACGCAGCGGACCCTTCTATCCACTCTTGAAACTCCTCTACATACCTCGGACGGTCATCAAGAGGATTTCACAGAAGCGGGCCATGGTCTATGCGAAATCCCTATTCGTCCAAGTGTTTATTCTGACTTGACTCTTGGGCATCTATCGCAAGTAACCAGCCATACCTCAAGCTCTCCCGGTCCCGGCTTTATCCCAGAAGCCTGGTACGATGACTCCGTTAGCATAACGGCATTCCTAACAGAATTGCATGATTCGGCCAACGATACCGGGAACGAAGGAAGTACTACCCCAAGTGGAATAGCGGTGGGCATGCACGAATTTTTCCCTTTAGAAGTTTCGCCGAATCAACTGTACTGCCCAATGCCTTGGCCAGACGACATGCTTGCATCGCCCGAGAGGCGCTTCCTCTGGCAGTATTTCCTTTCCGCAGCCGAGACCGATTTCCTATGCCTAGACTGGGAGGATGTTGGCCACTTGTACGCATATCAGCACCCGTACGTCACCAATCTCCCTTGCATGGCGCTTTCCAACGCGGCCCTACGTGGAGCCATCCTTTGCTTCAGTGCCGCCCAATATCAGCTACGATTCAAGCGGCAAGATTTCATCCTCACAAAAAGTGTGGCATGTTCTGAGGCAGTTCGGTCCATCGAAATCCAGCTGGCGGGCACTACACGCGATGAGAGCAACCTACTTTCCATCGTCTACGCAGCTACCTTGCTTTACGCCTTTGGACCTGAACGTCACGATTATCTTCGGATAGCATCACAGCTTGTCATCGAGTTTCTTGGGAGATGGACACCTGAAGCAAACATGTCCAAGTCGTATCCCGAAATAACGCTGACTGAATACCGCTGGACTGTCATTTGTACGCTGTGTTCTTTGCAGAAGCCCAATCCTGCTCTGGGCGACCGGATCTGCCACATGATCGAGATGGGGGATGATGAAATCGAGCAGAAATATTCCGACGCCTTTCAAAGCTGGGTCAGCCATCCCATTTACACATTCTCACCCCGACTCGTCAATCCCTTATTGCGAATCGGCCGGCTGTTGCAAAGCCAGCTCTCCCAACTTGATGGTGGAGCTGACCATGAGCCCCCTCCAACTTGGGAAAGCAGAGTGGTCGAGGCAGAAGAGATCCTTCTCCAAGCTCGTGAGCGCGATGCAAGTGTTTCAGAGTCGGCGCTTGATGGTGCAGATCCAGTGGCTGTGGTTGCACTCAACGAATCCATGTACGCGGCAAGTTCCATCCTACTCTACGCTCGCATTCATGGTCTGCCGTTCACAGCGCCATTCATACGTCGCCAGACACGCATAGTTGTGGACGAGATCTCCAAGATCCAGCCCACTTCGCACGTCTCTTATGCCATAGTCTTCCCACTCTTTGTCGCCGGATGCGAGGCTGTAGAGCCGCAAGTAAGGAATGTGGTTGAACAAAGGCTTCGGGAGCCTCGAGGAGTATCGTATAATCGTGGAGACGTTATTGGCGCCCTCCATCGTATTTGGGAAATTCGAGATCTTGAACCAGGCCTCCCGTGGCCGCACTGGGTTGATAAAGGTAAGCACGTCTTCTTAGGCTGTCATGGACGCTTGATTAATCACGTCGGACTAACGGAGATACAAGTGGAACCACGATATCGAGATATTTGTTTGATGTAGATGGCGATCTTTTGTCAACACTTTCACGGTGGGCATGTTTTGGTCTAGGTTCATGGGCAAGGGACACGCGAATGCCGTCACCATGTTAAAAGCTGGAGGATAAGTCTTGTAGTTTGATGCCACCTTTTCTTTTCCCAAGGAGGGACAAGATCCCTGCTTTCTTCCTCCTCGACGGTGTCCTCGGGTATCTTGATAGTGATCATATGACAATATGTCGCATTAGCACTCAAAGTTTAATGCTTATCGTTTGAGCGGTTGCCACAATCTGGCTTAGTTTCCGCCTGGGGTGCGGTTGATTTACCCAATCAGGCCTGGCTTAATCAAGCCACCGGGACCAAAGGGAAAGTCGGCGCGAACCATGATGTCACCGTCGCCGCCGGCCCAGGTCCAGGTCTTCAATGTGGAAGCAGGCTCGTAGAACTTCCAGGCCCATCGGTGCTATGCAGATATCATATTATTAGACTATCAAATGCACTTTTACCCCGCAGAGTCAGCGATGGATGGCCTGGAGAATTGCCGATTACTCCCGTCCCCGCAACATTGTGTACAATCAAGGGCCATCCCTTGGGCGGCCACACTTGATGCCTCAGTGGGTAATGAGAGGGATGATCTTGACGCTGGCACGGGAAATTTAAACCGTAGTAGTAACGTGATTTGTTGTCTCTCCTCGACCACGAGGATGGGAAGCAACACGCTGCGTTGGGCTATAGTACCTAAGATTCACTAAGCTGGTGACCACGGTGCTTCTCAAACTGACAATCAGTGCTTGTGGCCGGTTCCATGATCACAGGCATTGCGAACAGCTAACCTGCGCATTGACTCCCGCCCCCCTTCAGACAATGAGCTGCCCTGGATGCCTCCCACGCTCCTCTTCTTAATAGTCTGGCTAATGGTGTCGTTGTTCGGAAACTTGGCCACGGCACCGTTTCCAAAATCGACGCCCTCTGCGATGTACACCACTTCGCCACCAACCATTGTCACCAAACTCTTCTGGCGAGCAATCTCATCATCGGGGACTTCAAAGTAGTTAGACTGCAAGATGATCACATCTGCCACCTTGCCAACCTCCAACGAGCCTATGTATTGGTCGGCCCTGACGAACCTCGAGCTCTCTGTCGTGATGGCCCGAATAGCTTGCTCTCGGGTGAGTGAAAGCCCAGGGATACCTGTACCGTTGTACGGCGCACCCTGCGAAGCTGGGGAATTGGGGTTGGTCGGATCACCAGAACGCGTAACGCCGGCCTTGATCGCAAGCCACTCATCAAGAGGGTCAATCTATAGGAACATTCGGTTAGCTCATTAACAGTTCTTCAAACCAACTGACAATTTTACACTTACCGGCCAGTCACTTCCGTATACAATCCGAGCACCAAAGGCGGCGATATGCCCCCACGCCTCAAGATAGTTCGAACGGACTGGTCCCATGCTCTTTAAACCATTAGGAAGCCAAACTGAGCTAGCTTGCGACCACTGGAAGCTCATGATGGGATCGGCTTTGAGCTCAGCAAACCTGGGCCAGTCGTTTGGGTCGGTCAGCTCGTTATGAGCAAGCCCGACTCGATAGTCATTCAGGTGAGGGTACTTGGTGCGGACATCCTCCAGAGCATCGAGGGCAACACGAACTGCCAAGTCACCATCGACATGCATTTGAGCGTCTATGCGGTTGCAAATGAGAGGTGCGAGGACTGCGCTCAAAATTTCTCTACTCCAGTACGGCTCAGGCCTAGCCTTTGGGTCAGGCTCCCAGACGGTGCCGTTGTCATTTGGCATGAAGTACGGCTCGAGAAGTGCCCCGGTGTTTGCTGGGTAGAGGATGACTCCATCAACAAAGAGCTTCACTGCATGCCACTTGAGAGTTGGGTCTGGACCCAACTCTGTAGGATCGTTCCACGTCGAAGTGACATTGAGGACGTCCTGCACCAAGGCCTCGATCTCTTTCGCCGAGTTGGGTGCGTCGATCCTATAGTCGAAGAATCCTCGCGCACTAAGGCCTCCTTCTTTCTTGATCGCAGCAAATGCCTTGCCGGTTTCTGGGCCTGCGGCAGCGTCCTGGAAAGCCGTAACGCCTTGCTCGCGAAGCAGCTTCAGAGCAGCCTTTCCAGACTTGATGTCATCTTCGGGTGTGGGCGGAGCAGGGCCGGCTAGTAAACCACTCGCATTATCTTGTAGAATTCCGGAAGGTTCTTTGCCACCAGGAAGACGCTCAACCACCCCGCCGGGAGGGTTTTTGGTGGCGGCTGTGATGGAAGAGGCACGGAGAGCCATTGAGTTGACCCAGAAGGTGTGTCGGTCTGCTGACTGGACTAGGATAGGTCGCTTCGTCTTGAGCTTGTCCAGATCCCGCTTCGTCACGCCCCCAGTGGCATCGGACAAGGTGTAATAGTCAAGAGCGATGACATCGAGCCAGTCGTCATCATTTTTGTCAGTGTCCGAGTCCAGACATCCTTGGATATGATCGAGCACCTCCTTGAGACCCAGTGGTTGGTAGTTCATGCTGCACTTGAGGAGGTCTGCACCACCTGAGATGACATGCATGTGAGCGTCGACCAAGCCCGGCATTGCCATCCGACCTTCAAGATTGAAGACCAGGGTATCCGGACCGATCAAAGGCTGGACGCCCTCGTCGCTGCCGAGGAAAGTAATGAAACCGTTCTTCACAGCCATAGCATTGTGCTTGGATGAAAACTCGTCAAGGGTGTAAATGGACCCATTGAGCATGACTGTGTTTGCAGCACATCCTTTGCACTTGATGGAGGAAGCAAAGACCAGAGGAAGACAAGACGCAGCTGCGAGAAGCAGACGACAAAGTGGCGTGGTTGGCGCCATGATCAGGTCAGATGGGAAGACTGAGATGAACAATTTTATCAGGGTTGTTTCGAATCTGTTTATATAGATAAGAGCTCTAAAGTCTACCTAAATACATCAAAATTAACCCCGCGATGTCAATTACCATTATGCTTGGGAAGAATTCCAGTTACGGGTGACATGTGTTGATCATCTTGGAGCTTGCGGCAGATTAACCCTTTTGAGCAAGTGTCAACCAGCCCCAGGTCGCCGGGTTGCGGTTGATTAACCACTTTGACTCTGGCGTGCCTGGGCCACCTGCCAGCTCCCAGCAACAGCTTGCTTATCATGGACTGCACGCGTGAGCATTACTCAAGGCCTCCCACTTAGATCAAACCCTTAAGAAGTTGTGATGTCCAGCAGCCCGGTTTGCAACCACAAATTTGTCTCATCACCACCCAACCCTACCGCAAGACCGTTTGACCCAAAATCGACGCGAGCAGTATGGTGCATCAAGGAGCGATGGGCGAAATCGATGCTGAGGATTCCACAAGAGGGAGCCGGCGGCTCCAAAACGAAGTCGATGCGCAGGATCTCGCTGCATTGGGTCACGAGCAGGCACTTACTCGCAAGTTTAGCCTTGTGAGTATGTTAGCCATGGCTTTCTGTGTCCTCGGCACCTGGGCCGTATTCGCCCAGAATCTAGGCGCAGCTTTGACGACAGGAGGCCCAGTCAGCATCTTCTGGGGGTTGTGCCTCGTCACCTTTTGCAACCTATGCGTCGCAGCCTCAATGGGCGAGCTCTGCAGTAGTATGCCGACGGCCCTAGGCCAGGCATACTGGGTTTCTCGTCTTTGGAGCGGGCCTTCGGGTCGCCTGTTGTCTTACTGCTGCGCTGCCGTCAACACGCTAGGATGGTGGACTTTGACAGCTTCGCAAAACAGCTTCATGACGAACCTTTTACTTGGCATGAAGGTCATTTTCGACAACGACTGGGACGGCGCTACGAAAGGCTATGTGCAGTTCCTTCTCTACGTGGCGATCACGGTCTTTTTTACAGCCTTCAACCTCATCGCATGCCGCAGCGATAAAACACTGCCCTACTTCAACAACTTTATTGGCGCCGGGTTCGTGGGGCTCTTCATCGTCATCAGCCTGGCTATTGTCATCGCTGTTGGGACGAAGTCAGACCTTACCTTCCAGTCTGTCTCCTTTGTATTTGGAGCTTGGATCAACCAAACGGGCTGGCCTGACGGAGTAACTTGGTTTACCGGTCTTGTTCAAGCTGCATATGGTTCGTGGTCCCAGATATTGTTATGTGATGGAGTCTAACTTGAGTAGGACTGACTGCATTTGACGCTGTCATTCACATGGTCGAGGAAATCCCCTCTCCCCGACGCAACGCCCCGAAAGCCATGTATCTCTCGGTCATCTGTGGTGCCGTCTCGGGATTTCTGTTCATGGTTGCATGCCTCTTTAGCATCCAAGACATCGATCAAGTCATTGATTCTGCCACAGGATTCCCATTCGTCGAGGTTCTTCTGAATGCTTTGGGATTGGCCGGAGGCGCGGCGTTAACTGCTCTCTTCATCTTCAACGGCTTCGGCCAGGGTATCAGCGTCCTTACATCGGCTTCGCGACTAACCTGGGGCTTTGCACGAGACGGCGGCTTACCTTACCCTTCATACTTTGCCTACGTCGACCCGACCTGGAAAGTCCCGGCACGCGCACTCTGGCTTCAATGTGTGATCATTTCTTTGATCGGGGTCCTCTATCTCTTTTCAACTACTATTTTGACTGCCGTCCTTGCTGTCAGTACCATCGCTCTCACGATATCCTATGCCATCCCCATCGTGGTCCTTCTGGTTGTTGGTCGCGATAAGCTTCCACCGAGGACCTTTTCCCTCGGAAAGTTTGGTCCGGTGGCCAATTACATCTCAGTTGTCTACTGCGCAGTCACCACCGTGTTCTTCTTCTTTCCAGGAGGGCCCAACCCAACATCTAGCGATATGAATTACGCTATTGCTGTCTTTGGTATCATGCTGTTGCTTTCCTTGTTGTTTTGGGTAACTATGGGAAAGAACACCTATTTGAGAACGGCGGACTCGGCTAACCGTGCCAATCATGCCCACGAGTTGGAAGTGCAGAGTTATGACGGGGTTACGGTTGGTCAAGATAGTCCAGCGATTGACAAATCGGGCAAGGAATTAAAGAGTGTTCTAGAGGGATAATTACGATGAGTATAATGTGATCTTAGTGGCGCAAATGCAATTGAGATTAAAGTGCTAGTGTCGACGGCGAAACAAATGATTGCTAGTGTGGTAGAACGAAATACTCTACATCTCCATCTACAATACCCAGTCTCGGCTTCATTCAGCCGCTCTCCAGCCCGAATCCAACGTTCATACGACAAGGCGAGCGTCAATGGCAGTGTAGCCGGCGAAGTTGCCGCTGGCGTCGCCAAAGTAGGCATCCTGACCATCGTTGACATAGAACTGAGTCCACGTGCCACTGTTAAATCTGGTGCACGAGTTGAGGTCGTTGGGGTCGTCGGGGCCGCCCTCAACCACTTCGTGCTCACAGTATCCGACTGGCGAAGTACACGAAAGGACGCCATCGGGCCTCTGCTGGCAGGTGAGGGGCGTAAAGGCGAAGCCATCGTCATATGGGCAGAGGATGAGTGGCATGGGAGAACCTGGCTGCCTGTAGGACACACATAGGTAGCCGTCGGCGCTTTCCTGTAGGCGGTTGTTGACGAGGTTGAAGATGAAGGTCCTGCCGGAGCTGGATGCAGAGAATGACGTGGAGCTGAAGCGGGCGCCGGTTCCCTGGAGGGTTAAGCCAGCCACCGGCCCGGAGCCAACGATGGAGCCGGGGGTCTCGGATGGGGCAGCGGATGAAGTAGTGGAAGCAGCAGCAGTAGTCGAAGTAGTTTCAAGCAGGGTGGTGGAGGATGTGAGGCTGGTGAATGATGACTCGGGTGTCCTTTATGTTTCCAGGCCACATAGTCGCAGAGTTCTAGACCCTGTCTCGGTGTCTCCATGCCGCCACGTCACGGGAGCTGGGCAAACCAGCAGCGGGCGACACTTGCGAGAATCAAGCGCTGCCAAGACACACACTCCTTCCCTACAAGCTAGCATCTCCCAGGCTCATCTATGGTCAAATCTCCCGATGTATTTTCTTAGTAAGAATAACTGCCATTACCTGCTCCTAGCCCTAAGTCCCAATCTCAAAAGGTTCCACATCCAAGGTTTGCTCGAGTTCGATCTTTTCACCACGCTTCGTGTGCTCGTCTTGTTTCCTCCTGAGCTTTCTCCCTCCCAATGGCCAAGTAAATGTTCGAATAAGGTAGAGTTTCCAATGGCCCCGCCGAAAATGCCAAGTAGAGAACCCTGGTCTGCACCCAGCAAGCCGCCGACAACGTCGCCAAGGAGTGTTATGACAGGGACGGTGAACTTGATATGCTTCCTGTTCAAAACGCCCTCGATGTACTTGACGTGTTCTCCGTTGACTATGGTGGAGTTGCCTGTTGCTGCGAGCTCGATGTAACCATGGCTGAGCGCTTCTTTCTGGCTGTCAAGGATTTCTGAGAGGTTGGGCACAAGCTCATCGAAAAAGAAGTTTCCATCAAAAGGAACCGAGTTGTTCCCAGGCCTAAGCTGAAGGTCGTAAAGGTTTACCAAACCAATCCTTGTTTCCCCGGACATGAGATTGAAGGTGAGGTTGCCCAATCCGAGAGTCAGAACTCCAGAATTGGGGATGTTCAGATGCCCTTTCATGTTGAATTTTGTGTCGTTTGACTTGAGCATGAATTCCATGTCGCGTAGCCCAAAGCCGTTGAGGTAGGTCAGAGAAGGGACCTCAATTGTCTTGTCAAGGCTGCGCTTGTACTTCAGAGTGCCGAGGTAAATGTTGGGCTCGCCCTGGAGGGACAACTTGACCTTCGGCTGGTCGAAGAACTGGTTGAACCATATCAGCAATTCTGTCTCGTTGGCTACCAAAAGGGTCTGGTTCGTGATGATGAGGTCTGTTTTGTGGTTGACGTGCTGCTCCGGAAGGTGAAGCTTGAAGAATGGCGAGTACGGCTTCGTGTTCTTGTTGTACAAATAGAGGTCAACGGGATCGAGCTTCACACCCAATGGCGTGTCCAGGTACGTGTGTAGGCTCATGTTGACATGAGTTGGCGAAAGCGCCTGGAGAGCACCGCTGGTTATCTGCAATTTCTGGCCATTGAGGATGCTTTGAATGATCGCTGGAATGATGACTTTGAAACTGGTGTAGTCTTTGTTAGCTGGGATCTCTCCTGCTCTCGGGCTGGGAGCTCACAAGAGTGGGAGTAGAATGGCGAGAAGAATTATGAGTCCAAGCAGGTACCACCACTTGAATCGTCCAAAATGCTGCTTGAGCTTCTGTCGTTTGCTGGGGCCTGGGATGGCCTTCTTGTCCCGAACATGGTCGTCTGATGAAGCGTTGTCGCTCTGGGCGTCTGCAGCTGGTGCGTCATCTGTACGGGTTGTCTCGTCAAGGGGCGAAACAGCTCGTTCTGACTCCGCATTTGCCTTATTGGAAGTCATTTTGCTCGACTGCTGTAACCAGGGGATGGAGAGTTGAGGAACGAGGTGGCTGGAGGCCTACTTTCAACTGTGGTCCCTGTCTGAGACCAAGCCGACCGGGGAAGCGATAGTCTTTTCTTTTCACATGCCGGATCCCGGATCGTCGTGCGGAGTTCTGGCACTACCGTACCCCGATGCGACCTAAGACGCGGATGTACGCATGACCACTACCCTCCATCACATTGTGGAGAACAGGGGGTGCGGAACCCACGCGGAAGCCTGTTTTGCTGAGCCCCCAAGGAGATTAGCTTGCGAGAATGTGCTACAGGGGTAGGATTCCATCAGTGCGACCGCAACCCACGCGACAAACACATGCCAGCTCAACTCTTTGGCATCAAGATAACGAGGTATCGAATCTGAACGACATGACATCAGAGACTGGAAGCGACGCAGACCAACCGCGTATCTGGCGACTCTGAAGGGATTCTGCTAGATGGCCATGGTTTTGGCAGGCAGCGTTTCGAGCAGGACAGACAAGTCAAGCACAGAGCGTTTACGAGGCAAGCTGGTCAAGACAATTCAATTAAACGCCATACGCCAAAAGGTATCGTGTTTGTCATAATCATCCAACATTAAGAATCCGAGAGCCATACGTCTCTGCCTGACTGACCATCCGTTATTGCAATTAGCCATGTCCTTTCCAAGTCGGCATTACGTTCGTCCCATCAATTCCTTCAGCACAGCATGAACAAGATCTGCTACAGTAGCAACGAGCTGGGTATCTCAGTTAGTTACAGTTTCAAAGACATGATGTAGGTGTACTTACCGGTGTTGCATCGCCAATGAGCTCCGACACTTGAGACACAAATGTCCGACTCAGGAGAGATTCAGCGTTGCCCAAGAGCCCTAAAATGCCCTTGACACTGGAAGGCGTGATCAATGGCAACACCTGTTCAACGATTCCCTTGATGTCAATCTTCTTGAGGGCGTTGAGAAGAGGCTTTACGGCGTCGACGAGACCAGTCAGATCAATGCCGTCCAACTCCTTCAGTAGTGGTTCAACTATCTTGAATAGTCCTTCGATGTCGACCTTGTTCAAGACGTTGATCAATGGCACTGCCCCTCCTATGAGGGTGTGAGTTTGATTGACAAACTTGTCGGTAAGAAGGTCTTCGGCGTTGCCCACGAGACCAAGCAAGCCCTTCAGAGTCTTGGGAGTAAGGTACGGCTTCAAGACATCGAAAAGGGCCCCGAGATCTATCTCTTCCAGTGAATCAAGTATTGGAAGGATCTTCTTCACCAATCCGGCCAGGTCAATCTTCGAAAGAGCATTGAGCAATGGCTTGACCTTCTCGATGAGGTCCTTGAAGTCGATTTCCCCAAGTGCTTGAAGCAAAGGCTGAAGTTGACGGATAAGCTTCTTCAAGTCGATTTCACCCAGTGCCGAGACCAGAGGAACAGCTTCGTCAATAAGAGTATGTGTCTGATTGACAAACTTTTTGGTGAGCAAGTTCTCTGCATTGCCCAACAGTTCGGTGATGCCTTTCACGCCATCAGGAGAGAGCAAGGGCGAGATGGCATCGAACAGGCCTTTGATGTCAAGATCACTGATCTCATCCAGTAGGGGCGACAGCTTCTTGACCAGCTTCACAAGGTCGATCTTGCTGATTTCCGAAAGCAAAGGAGATATCTGGTCAATTAGATCAGGGAGGTCAACTTCGCCGAGTGCAGATATCAGAGGAACTGCACCAGAGATCAATGATTGAGTCTCGTTGACGAATTTCTTCGTCAGTAGATCTTCGGCATTGTCGAGGAGGCGAACGATACCCTTGATGGAATCAGACGTGAGCAAGGGTTGGACGGCAGCCAACAGCTTGTCCAAATCAAGCTTGCTGATCTCCTTCAAGAGTGGTCCCACTTGGTCAAGCAAGCCCTTCAAGTCGGCCTTGTCTAGGCTGTCGAGGAGAGGTGCAGCCTTGGAGATGAGAAATTTCGTTTGAGAGACAAAATTCTTGGTGAGAAGATCTTCGGCATTGTTCAGAAGTCCAACCAGCCCCTTGATGGAATCCTTGGTGAGCAAGGGTGCCAATGCGTCAAGGACCCCTTTCAGATCAATCTTTCCTAGACTGGTGATAAGGGGGGCTGCACTCGAAAGAAGTGACTTGATGCTCTTGACGGTGTCCTTGGTTAAGAGGTCCTCGGCGTTTCCGAGCAAGTCAACCAAACCTCTGATGGAATTCTTGGTCAGAAGGGGTTGTAGTGCATCAAGGACTCCCTTCAAGTCAATCTTGCCAAGGCCATTAATAAGAGGGCCTGCGCTTGAAAGGAGAGTCTTGATATCCTTGACCGTGGCCTTCGTCAAGAGAGACTCAGCGTTCTCCAGGAGCCCGACGATGCCATTGACAGACTCCTTGGTAAGTAGCGGCGTCAAGGATTTCAAGACGCCTGCGAGATCGATGTCTGCAAGGGTGTCGATGAGCGGCCCAGCGCTTGACAAGAGAGACTTGATGCTCGCAACGGCCTCCTTGGACAACAATGACTCGGCATTTCGCAGCAAGTTCACGATGCCCTGGACCGAATTCTTTGTCAAGATTGGCGCCAAGGCATCAAGAACTCCTTTCAGATCGATATCTGAGAGCTTCTTGATCAACGGCGATGCGGTAGAAAGAAGCGACTTCAGACTTGTGACAGTGTCTTTTGTCAACAGAGATTCTGCGTTGCGCAAAAGCTGCACAATTCCCTGGATCGAGTCCTGGGTGAGAACCGGCTTCAAAGCATCCAGAACCCCCTTGATGTCGATATCAGACAATTTGTCAATCAGCGGTGATGCGCTGCCGATGAGCTCTTGCGTCTGATCAACAAACTTGGGTGTCAAGAGGTCTCCTCCATTCTTCACAAGGGCCACGATGCCCTTGATAGAGTCTTCCTTGAGAAGCGGCTGCAGCGCTTTCAAGATGTTTTCGAGGTCCAACTTTGTGAGTTCCTTCAGGAATGGAGAAAGGTCCTTGATTACGGGGCCAATTCCGCCGATGAGCCCTTGGGTCTGATCAACGAATTTTGGCGTCAAGAGGTCGCCAGCATTCTTCAACAAACTGACGATGCCTTTAATCGAGTCCTCGGTGAGCAATGGCTTGATTGCGTCCAGAAGGCCTTCGAGGTCCAGCTTTGTAAGTTCTTTCAGAAGCGGTGAGATGTCGCCGAGTACAGGACCGATATCTTCGATGAGGGATTGTGTCTGGTTGACGAAATTGGGCGACAGTAGATTTCCTGCATTCTTGACCAAAGAAACAACGTCTTCGATCGAGTCTTTCTTGAGAAGCGGGTCTAAAGCTTCAAGAATGCCATCGAGATCAAGATCCGTAAGCTTCTTGAGGAGTGGCGATAGATCACCCAGCAAGGGCGAGACGTCCTTAACCAGGGATTGGATTTGCTTGACGAAAGTTGGTGATAGCAATGTTTGTGCGCTATCAACTAGCTTCACGACATCTTCGATAGACTCCTTCTTGAGAAGAGGTCCCAACGCTTCGAGGATCCCGTCGAGGTCAAGATCCGTCAGCTTCTTGAGTAACGGTGACAGATCACTCAGCAATGGCGAAACATCTTGAATGAGAGACTGTGTGCCGTTGACAAAGCCGGGTGTCAGAAGAGCTGCACCATTTGACAAAAGATTGTCGATGTTGTTAAGATTGTCGGTTGTGAGGAGCTTGAGGACCTTGTTGACAATGCCAGCGATGTCGACGTCTTTGATCTCATCAACCAGTCCTTTCAAGTCCAGTTCTGATACCACATCTATAAGTGGACCAGCCTTGGTAAGAAGTGCCCTGATGGTGTTGGGAACGGGCGGCTTCAAAGTCGCGGCGAGGTAGACCATGGCATCGTGGAAAGCCTGGAGAAACTCGGGGGTGAGCAAATCACCGAGAGCTTTCAAAAGGCCTTCGAGATTTCCGAGCGCCTTGGTGAGTCCGCCGAGAGACTCTCCTAGGTCACCGAGTCCAGGAATACTTATGCCCCGGCTGCTGGAGTCTCCATCATCTGAACTCGAGCTGGAACCCGAGTCTGTGGCATTTTGGCGCTTGAGCAAGACTGGCGATCGGAGACTGGCGCTGCTCTTGAGTAGGATGTTGAGCTCCTTCAGCGCATCTGTCAACTCTGATCGAGGAACAAGTGCGAGGTTGTGCTTTTCCAGGAGCTCTACCAGCTGCAGCTCAGGCGCCGAGACGGTCTTGGGCGATGCATGGCTGAGGGGTATCAGAGCTGCGACGAAGAGGTTGGAAATCTTCATGACTGCGATAAAACGGCCTGGGAGATGCAAAAGTTGGTCCCGGTCCCGTCTCTGTCGATACAGCTAGGGCGGAGAGAAGATCACACGCCATTGCTGTGTTTATACAAGATAACACTCCCCCGCCCAACCACGAGCTTTTGATTAGCACTGCAGTCAAACCCCGGCCCGCTTGTCCACTTCCCCACGATTACCCCAGACCAACCTGGCTACGTTCCTTGTTTCCTCAGCCGTGAACGCGGGGAACCTTGCTCTGGCCCAGCCGGATCGTTGAGCCGATCTTTTTAGTTTCTGTCCGCACCTCGCAAGCTATCTCATTTCGGGAGCAGCTCACATGAGCCGCCCGCTGCCAGGATCGGCGAGAGGTTGCATGGCAATTTCCCTCACAAAAAGTTCCTCGAGGATCTTGAAACACGGATTGCCTAAACGGCGATAGCCAAATTGCCTTGGCAGGGATGCGACAAGGGGGGTTTGTGATAACGGAGACTACAATCAATAGCGCCGAGTTTATTCCAAATCCTGCAACCGTGCGAGCACAATCACCAACAGGCATGAAAGTTGGGGCATTCTCCAGGCAAAGGCTAGGTTCGGGAAACTTGGGTGAGACTTGGAGCCTCATAGTTTAGATCAATGGTCCAAGTAAACCCATCTGAGATGGCGTCCCGAGGCACGTAGTATGGTCGGCTGGTAAAAGCGCCCCTTGTGATTGTAAAGTTATCTTCGCGGTACTGAAGCAGTTCGTTAGTTGCTAACCTAGACTTCTCCGGACATCATGATAAAAGAGATCTGTTGAATAATTCCATGTGATTTTACATCAGTATTAAGGCTGAAGGAGTAGTCTGATGTGATTATGAATATTACGACAACTATCACTCAAAGGTAACATGAGTTAAGTTTAACTACCATTCTGACTTGCGAGCTATGAGAATGTAATCAGTAAACGACGGGCGTGCAACGAACACCTATCTGGCCGCCTTGAAGTCAACATCTCCCACTCTAGTTACCACCCCAACTCGATGATAGTAGGTTGTCGCCCTGACGTATGGATCCAGTTTCCAATAGTTCAGCTGAAGCACTTTCACCAGCTGATTTCTCTCCTCATTCTTCTCTTTTCCCAGAACAAACTCTGGTTCCAGAGACGCCCAATCCGCTGTCAATCGATTGAACTGATCGATCAGCTCGTCCCTTTCCTGCTGGACTTTGACCTTCTTCTCTTCCGATTGCATTCTCTCATTTTCGGTTGGTACTGGGTCAATGTACTTGTATTCCCAGGCGTCTTGACCCCCATAGGATATCTGTAGGTTGTCCTTGGCAATGAACTTTGTTAAGGCTTTTGTGCCGCTGGTGAAATGAACCTTGGACGAGATGACAGGGTCCAGCCAATGTTTGATGACACTCCATATGCCTATCAAATAAAGTTAGTATCTGAAGAGCGATAATGGAATGGAGAAGCTACTTACCCCAGAAGACGAACGGAGCGTTGTGGACAAGCACTGAGGCAAGAGTTTCGGGGTATCTGGCCTCCAGGATCTCAATGAGGAACTTGACGACATGGAAATCCATGTTTCGCAGTCCGAATCCGCTCAGATCAAAGATCAGACAGACTTTGTCGTGCGCATCTCGTGCCATCATCCTGAGGGTCTCAATGTTGTGCAAGACATAAGTCTCCATGGCCCCGGGAGATTGCTTATGTGGATCGTGAAGGCGAACTCTGATGATGTAGATTGGGTGTCCGTCTTTGTCGGTGCCTCTAACATAGCTCTTTCCAGAGCGGTACTGCATGATGAATGCTTCTTCATCCACAGTTGGCGCTTTCTTCAGCCCGACGCTCTCGCCCCCTGCAACAATGGCCTCGTCAACACGCCTTTCACCTCGCCAGTTGACTGCAGAGACGAGCATGTTGACTGCCTTCAACACATCCCAGTTTCGGGCCCGGAGGAATCGGAGAACAGTAGCATCGGGATGATCGGCAAGTATCATCCCCCAGAAGAGACGGCTGAAGCTCTCTGGCGACTTGTTCTTGAGGTGATGCTGGAACTCATGACTTCTGTCTGGAGCATCTTGGCTAACACAGTAAGGCCCGCAGAGTCGCAGCAAATGCACCCATGCCTCTTGCAGCTTGCGTTCTTCGTCAACCGTCAAGTTGCCAAGGGTACCAGGCTCCGATTGAGTTGACATGGTGAGGCTTAAAGTGCTAATAGTTGAGGAGGATTGGTTGAAACTACAGGAGAAGAAAACGTTCATAAGAGATGCTGAAAAGGAATATTGTGTAGAGCCAGTTGGAGTGTCGTGGGCTAGGTGTGACGTCTAAGTATCTCTGCCGCCCGTTGAAGGAAACGAAATCACAAGCTATCTAATAGGGTGTTGAGAATGTTGGCCGAAGCGGATGGTAGCTCCGCAGTCCACTCTTCCTCGGCTATGACCATGGTCACTATGACAGGACTAAAGAAGACCAAGTTTCGCCGTGGCCAACTCAATGGTGCTGGCCCAAACAACCATCTGCTCGGAAGGTGGTCCTGAATCGGGAAAGCCACGAGCAACGTTGGAGTTGGTGTCTCGGAACCAGCGTCTTAGGGCTTCGGCAGTACTATTGGGGGCTAATGTACCCCGCACGTAGCAAAGCCGATCTGTCGGCTGGAGAAAAGACGTCATTGCGAGATCTACAGGGTTTGTGATAACGGCGCAAAGCGAACCGATCCGGACGATCTAGTTAGACCCTGAAGGAGTTTAGAATGCGATCTCATGTTTCCCCCAAGACTTCACTGTGTATAATGGCACGAGCATATGACGTAGAAAAAAACAGTGATTGTGATTCTCGCGAACGCAGCAGTCCGTCGAGACTCATTAAACAATTTAGATCTTTTGTAGCAACATTGAAGTATGATTCATGACGGAAAAGGTGAAACACATCCTCTACCTATTTAGAATAATGCCAGTTGAAGATCCCAACAGAAACTTTCGCAGCTACGATGCTTCTTCCTACGAGAACTCCAGGTCCTTGGTCACATCTCCCCAGCTAGCCCCAGCCATATCGGCAAAGTAATTGGACTTTGGGCTCCATAATCCTGTTCCGCCCTTTGGGAAAACTGCCCCAGCATTCTTCAGATAGGTTGAACTCAAACTCATCATGGGCTTCACTGGCATGTCCTTGGACGCAGCGTTCCGTGGCACCGCAACACTCGCCTTTCGCTGTTTCATCTTCTGGAGGATGCGCACAAAGAGCCGCGCGCTGACGTCAGCCCCGAGTGTCCACGATGCATTCTCGTAGCCCGTCATGAAGAGAAGATTGGGGACGTCCTGGAGCATGGCCGCCCTCCAAGCAAACTTGTCTGCGACATTGAAGGGCTGGTCATCCACCGCGAACTTGATCCCTCCACCAAAGCGCAACTTCAAGCCGGTGGCTGTGACGATAACATCCGGGTGTAAGACTGCACCCGACTGAAGCACAATGCTCTTCTCAGTGACCGCCTTGATCGTGTCAGTGACGACGTCCGCTTTACCTGACCGAATGGCGGCAAAGAAGTCGCCATTCATGCAGGCGCAAAACCTTTGCTCCCATGGGTTGTATCGAGGCTTAAAGTGAGGGTCCCAGCTGACATCGGGAGGGAGCTGCTTGATGGTGACGTGTTTGATGATTTTCTTGGCTAAACCAGGGCATGACTTGCACAGAAGTGTTGTCAAGTAGCTCCTGAATAGCCACAAGAGCCTGTTGAGAAAGTGGGCGACACTTGCGGGTAGGACAGTGAAGAGAAGAGTTGTGAAGAAACTGTTCGAGGGCAAGGGAAAGATATACCCCGGGCTTCTTTGCAACATAGTAATCCGTTCCGCCTTATCGGCCATGGATGGCACAATCGTGACAGCAGTGGCACCGCTCCCAATGACCACGACGTTTTTGTGTGTGTAGTCGTAGTCCTTAGGCCAGAACTGGGGATGGATGACCTTTCCTTCAAACTTCTCAATCCCTGGGATCACTGTCTGCAGTGGTGTTTGGTAGTCGTAGTAACCGGTTCCAAGGAGCAGGAATCGAGCCTGGAAGAGAGTAGGCTCATCCTCTCCCGGCCGAGTCACTTGAAGCTCCCACGTCTTCTTTCCGGAGCGCCAGTTTGCCGTCAACACAGTGTGGTTGTAGCAGATATGATGATCGATGCCGGCCGATCTAGCGGACTCGATCATGTAGTCTTTGATCTTGTCACCGGCAGCCAAAGATTCGTTGTGCTTCCACGGGCTCCACGGAAAGCCAAATGTGAAGATGTCGGAGTCTGATCGAATGCCGGGGTATCTGAACAGATCCCATGTACCTCCGATGGAGTCGCGGCCCTCGAGAATGGCATATTTGAGGTCGGATGGTCCTTCGGTTTGGAGGCGGTATGCGGCGTTGATTCCAGAGATGCCTGCTCCGATGATGATGACATCGAAGGACAAATCACCTTGGATGGTGGAATCGGCGACTGGTTCTTCTGCGTGATTGCCCATCGCGCTTAAAGATCATGGAGCAAAATGAAGGTCAAAAGATATTGAAAACAAGCAGGAGGCTTGCAAGTTTCTGCATAAACGAAGAAGATCTAGATGTCTAACTCATGAACGAAACATGCTGCCGTTCAACGATGGCCATATATTGTGTAAACGTCAATCTTTCCACCATCGTCATTGCCCTTGCATAGGTGGCGCAACCCGCGATGGAGCCTCGGTTGCCGGCGTCGGGGTCTTTCAATTGCCGTGTCGCGTCAAGTTAACTGCCCGGTTATAGCCTAGTTTCCGAGAGAGCGACTGATAGCATGTGAACTCGCCCAAAACCACGCATTTCTTGCTGGAGACCGTGTCGGATGATCACATCGGACTTGTATGTGGTGCCTCTTCTCCTTCGGGGTGCGGTGTCCGCGGAACCAGATGCGGGATCGCAAGCTAAACCACACAAGGGAACCCCATTCGAAGGTCGGCTTCATGACAGAGAATGCGGGGAAGGACGTGCTGAATCTCTGCGCCTTGGACGATCCTGCCCTCGTCGGGTTAGACAGCTCACCCAAACCTGTCAGTTGTTAGCGGGTGGTCAGGTTGCTCGGGATGGGGACATAGCCGAACGCAACTACGCGATCTTGGCTGTCAAGACTGCATTACCTTCAACTGGCAAGGAATCGTCAGTTGCTCCGATGCTCCGTTTCACTGTCGGCATGCGTTTCAGCCGTTAAGAGTCCCATGATCATGGCAGTTGCGCGTCATTCCAGAGCGAGTTACCCCGCTGCCTCTGAATCGAATGCATGTGAAATTGAGGGCCTATGAGAGAAGCTACTACTCTACGACAATGAGTCTCGGCTATAGCTGCAAAGATTGATGCCCGCAGCCTCAGTAAGGAAATCCTTTGCGTGCTCTGCTGCCTTCTCTGCCTCGGCCCCAAACCCGATCCGAGGTCCCAACAAAAGAATGTCGTGGGGACAGTGTTCAGATATGTCCAGGTGAATCATCCAACCATACTTCTGGTAGCGCTCGCAGAAGTCCCGGATGTCGTGATAGAGGACTTCGTTGCCTCCAGCATTGACAAACGTCGGGATGCTTACGTCCGGTTTGAAGGGGTGACGTAACGGTGATAGATATGGGCCCGACGGGTCAAACATGCCAGATTCCGAGATTGTCAAGGCGCCCCATCGCCCAAACTCTTTGCTGAGATAGTCCGTCTTGTAGTTAGGCGACCTCGTCATGTCTTGCTCGAGCGCCGCACTCACATCAACCCAAGGGGACCAAAGAGTGACGGCTCGCGGGAATGGAATCTCGTCCTGTTGACCATACTCGTGGATGTACCGCAATAGCCCAAGTGCAATGTTGGCTCCCGCTGAATCACCCGACAGGATGATTTGGCTGGCCGGGATGCCTTTGGTCTTGATCAGACAGAGGTACGCCGTGAGAGCATCTTGTAGCGGAGCGGGAAAGCGCCCGCCGTTGCTGCTAGACAGGCGATATTGCGGCGTGCATACATGAGTGCAGCCCGTTTGCTCTATCAAATATCGAGCAAGATACCCGGTATCTTCATCGCGACCGTTGCCGATAACGAAGGCGCCTCCGTGAAAGTGAAGAACTACCATCATATTCGATCGTACCAGCTCAGGAGGCGGTGGTCGTGCTGGTGTCCAGGTCAAGCCCAGCTGAGCAGGCTGAATGGCAATGTCTGACAATACTCCTCTGTATAGCTTGGGAGACCTGGGCGCAACAACTTCGAAACGGTTCTTCTCTCGCCCCGGACGAAGATTAAGTCTGTCTCCGGCTTTCGTAAGCGACCAGTACAGCAGCAATAGTCTGACCACGCGCATGCGAGCAGCCTGGTTCAGTGACCACTGTCGGGAGGGCCGTGCCCATGGAAGCAGGCAGAGGGCAACGTGGAGCCCAAAGTGAGTAAGTAGCCACGGCGAGTACAGGAGGACATAGATGTAGGCGAACAAGGCTTTCAAAGGAGAATTGGCAGCCATAGTGAAAGGTTTCAAGTTTTGGGCAGATTGACAAGGTGTTGTTTTTTGGCGATTGTCGCAGGTTCGAGTAAAGTTGACAGTATAAAAAGCATTTTCCACGAGACGGGAGGGATTTCTCCCCTTACATAGTCCGCCAGCGAGGAGACGTACCTCGGCATCAGCTTTAAAGCCCAGATCAAGATCACTAGGGATCGCTGCTACATCATTTCTAGTTATTCTCAAGTCACGCATCGCCCAGTTCTTCTAGTTAGTAACTCGGCAGTCAATCGCGTTTCTTATTCACGTGAACACGCGGAGGAATATGAAGAGCTTGCTCGTCACACGTGCTACTTGGCTCCGACAAGACACCTTTCAGCCTAAGCTGCATTCAATTTCAGCTTCTACATAAACCAAGCTCGCCAGGTATTCCCAGACTCTAATCTACCGCATAGCGCCTTTCCCAATACCATCGCGCAGCAGCTCTTGAAGCCAGGTCGGCCACCCTCGAATACCCGAGATGGCTGACGCAGACCGTGGGATAATAAGCTGGCCACCCCTTCTGCTCTTTATCTGCCCAACAACTTCACTAGCAATTTGATCGCTCATGAGAAACCGAACACCTGAGTCTTCGAGGTGATCTGCAAAGTCCTCAACGAGAGGAGTCCTGACGAAATTGGGGTGAACAACAGTTGTCAAGACATTTGGAGACTTGTAGAAGTGCTTCAGCTCACATGCCAGAGATTCGTGAAATGACAACGCCCCAGCTTTCGTGGCCGAGTAGTCTGCCCCAGTTGGAAGTGCAACAAACGATGCAATGCTTGCAACCGTGACTACGTGACCCTTGTCCAGCTGTATCATGCGGGGAAGAAACTGTTGGGTGGTAAACCACAAAGCCATGACATTGACGCCAAAGATTCTGCGGAGAAATGACTCTGGCATCTTGAGAATGGGAGTTGGCTTGGTGATGCCGGCGTTGTTGATGAGGATGGATGGATGTCCAAGTTCCCGGCGAAGAGCGTCGGCAGCTTCTGCGACAGACTCGGCAGAAGTAACGTCGCAGTGGTAGAAAGAAACACGTGAGTTCTCTTGCAGGTCTTTTGGCAAGTCTTGGACATCCAGGACAGCGACATGAACACCAAGACTGACAAGCCTTTTGACAATGTCCTTCCCTATTCCGCTCGAACCCCCAGTGACAACAGCGATCTCGTTCGGCCAGTCCCAGCCTTTGCTTGCTCTAAGACGCCAAGAATTGGAAGCCATAGTGTTGAGGGTCTTGTTGAAGGACCTAATCAAGCCCAGGCCCACGAGAACTTGCAAAGCAAGCTTGATAGTTGCAGGCTTCAAAGATTCCGTGACTGAGTCTGGCAGCCTACTAATGACAGAGGCAAGAGCATCGTGGGCGAGATGAGGAGCATGGGTGGCTATGAGAAGCAATGGGCCTGTCAAGAGGGGGAGAGAATGATTCGACCAAGTTGGGAGATGTGCTCGATCGCAGGGGAGTAGAGCAGTGAAGTCATCTTGAGGTCGTGTATGAGAGAGACAAAAGGGTAGGACTAGGTATGTTGAGACAAATCCGTAGGCACTGGGTACAATCACATTTGTACGACTAACAGCAGTTACATTATATATCATTACCTGGTGTGTCTGGATGAGCTCGCTCTACTTTGGTTCCTGTTCTCTCTACTCGAATAGACTCTCGGCAATGGAGTTCACGACCTCAATTTCAGGCGCTGCCGAGGTCCAAATCCAAACCAAGAGAAGATTCGCAAGCTAAACTGGAATTAGGTTGGTCGTTGTGACTGCTTGCGTCACTGGTTCATTGAGGTTCTCGGCATGTCGATCCTGGCCAGGACCCCTGTCGACGCTATTGATCTCCCTTGTCGCTGTCGCCAGCTGTCTCCTCTTTTCCCCAGATTCAACAATCTCTCCGACTCCGTTCTCCGCAATCTGCATCGTCCGCGGGTCCCAGTACCGAGATTCTTGGACTCTCCGCCTCCGCCTCCGCACTCTGACATCAGTATCGCCAGTTCGACATGGTCTTCCCAGGCCGCTTCAGCACGGGCTGTTTGCGCTGTCGCCAGCGCAAGGTGAAGGTGAGGAAACCTCTGCCATGCGTAGAATCTGTTGCGCAAAGACTGATAATATCTCTCATCAAGTGCGACGAAGCCAAACCCACGTGTCGGAGATGCTACAACTACGGCAAGCCCTGCCTCGGATACACTGATCAGTTTCACTTTCGACATTCCTCTACACTGAAGGCCGGGCTCGAGAAAGCTTCACCGACCGCGTCGAGCCCTCAGGCTTCTGAGGCGACTGGGGGAAGCGTCTCACCCAAGTTTCGCAGGCGAGTCAAGGATGTCACTGCAGGGACTGACGACCAACTTCCCCGGGCCATCATTCGACAACCGACACAATCGCACGATAACGTATCTCTGTCTTACTTCGTCCGTCGTTTCGTATCGCCCGATGAAGGCGATGGGTTCCCCGGCCACTTTACCTTTCTCCCCGACCTCTACGATCACTACAAGCATGGCCTGCTCGAAACAGCCACCCTCAGCGTCGCTCAAATGGCGGCATATAACCAGTTTGGAGGGGAGGAACTTCGGACACACTCGTTTAGGAATTATGGCCGCGCCATTCGAAGCTTGCAAGAGAGCATCCAGACTGATAGTCAAGCCATTGATGACAAAGTGATTGCGACTATTCTGTTGCTATGTACCTTCAAGGCACGTGCTATTCTTATCCGCCCACTTGTTGGACTTGTCGCTGACTGGAAATAGGACATCAGTGGAGAGGGCTTGGGTGATCCAAAGGAACATGCCCCAGGGCTTTTTTATCTACTAGAGAAGCGAGGGCCATGCCAGATTGGCACGAGGAGGGGAGCTGAGCTTTTTCTTCTGGCTCATCTACGGCTGGTAAGTAGACGTATTATCTTACTTAAACCGATTCTTGGCTAACCGGGATGCGATGACAGCAAATCTACTCCTTCCTACACGAAGACGATACGTACACCGACCCCGGTGCCATAGCTACAGTCATGGGGCTCTTTGATCCCCTCCTTCGGGCATTATCCATGATGTCAAGGACCCTGTCACTCCGGCATCGCCTGTCAAAACTCATGGAGTATGCCGCACAGAAGAAGGAGGATGATCATTGGCCACACACCGAGAACAGGACTGATCCCGAAGACGAGGAACTCTTATTGCAAGAGTGTTTTGAAATGCTCGATCAATTTCACGTCTGGGATCAGGAGGCTCCGTCGTATTGGCACAGCACCTTTGAAGGCCGAGCCGCGCCAACCGTGCTCGGCGAAATGGGCTCCAGGATGACGTACTGCGACTCTGAGACAGCTTGTATCATCATCCTGATTCGCTCGGCGCTCCTCATATTATTATTAACAATGTTGGCATACCACAATCAACTGCAGTTGGTTCAAGAGACAGAGGATAACTCTCACCATGACCTCTGGGCCGAGTGTATCCCAATCCTAGAGTCAGACGTAAGGAGAGCTATCGACGACATGTTAACGAGTGTTCCATTTGCCCTAGGCGACGTCGATCCAACTGGACGGCCGGCCACCATGCTTTATGATGGAGCAGCGGCAATTGTCATCGTCCACTCCATCAGACTAGTGTCGCATTGCGCTTATGCAACAACAGCCCAGCTCCAGAAGGCGAGCGAGATTCTGACCAGAATGAACTCGACGATAGGCATTAGGTCTGCAGTCGGATTTGATGAGGGGAGTTACAGTGACTCTAGGTGGGCCCAAGAGCAAGAAATCCTTCGCCCGCTGGCGTCTTCATTGATGTTGCAATGTCGAACACTGGATGAGGCTGAGACTGGTCTTGTACATCTGGCTTAACTTGGCTATTGTTTGTTATCTTTGGCACAGATTCAATGAATTGAAAGATACCAATTTCGTCTTTGACTGAATTGAGGGGATCTCACTCCTCCTTCTGATACCAACTACTCTCCTCCAGCCTGCCCAGGATGATATCATCTCTCTCCCAAAGAATCATCAGGGCTGGAAAGATCGGGCCACCGATCAACCCCCAAAGCGCTGCCTTGAGGCCTCGAGCCATAGCACTTGAAGATCCACTCACAATGCTTAGCTGGTAGCTGGCCCAGATAACCATGGAAGCACAGGTGCAGTAGACATCCCACCTTAGGAACGACACGACAATCTCCCTTGAACTTGTCACTGACAAAGGCGGATCTAGAAGCGCTAGAGTAGGGGGATTCGTGAGCGAGGTGAGAGCCAAGATGTGATATCCTGACACTTCTGGGATCAGATCTGAAGTGTGTGACGTGAAGATAATTCCCACCACCATCAAATGCACGCCCATGGTAAGGGAAGCAATAAAGGTGTATGCCCGGCCCAGTGCCTTCCTGCACTCTCTGGGGTTGATGTGGGCAGTATTGTTGGATCTCCCGCGTCTGCTTCTGCAAAAGAGGCGCGAAACAGTTTGGATTGCGGTTTGGTATAAGGGAAAGGGTTGCCAGAGAGCAACGGCAATGAACTTCGCTTTCGGAGAGAGGTCCTTCAGGAGTGGTAGACAGAGCCCGATCGTTGGCAGAACGTAGGATATGACCGTACACACAGGTAGAAGAGCCAGATCAAATGGGTCCGCAAGGATCGAAGCTGGCTCCAACGTCGGAGAGGAGAGCAGCAGTTGAAGGATCAAGTAGATTGGGGCGATGATGGTGATAGTGACACCTTGGAAAATGATGCCAAAGGTTCCGGTCCTGCACGACAGTCAGAACTCAATCAGCATTTCTCAACAGTCCATCTTCAACACGTACCAACTCAATATAGTGCCTCGGTTTCCGACCCTCAAACCTTCAAGCGCCATAAGGTACCATGCAGCGCCAAACTGTGCGGCCAGGTACCCAAAAGCAAGCAAGGCCTCCATGTCGATTCCGTCCAGGTTGGGGTCACTCCTCAACCCCTGAGAGAAGAACTCGAGGAGGACTTGGATCAAAGAATCGATATGGATAATACCAGTGTAGCGGTTTGAAAGTGACCCGACAGACTCGGACGTGTCCAGAACACACTGCTGAGAAGGGGAAGCAGGTTCGGCGATGCAAACACGCAGGGCATCGAAAAAGCCATGATAATATGACGTAAACATGCTGCCGTAGCCTCCAAGGAGAGCGCAGCCTAAGAGAAGGCAAAGTGTGATCTTAGAGGCCATATCAAGAAATTGGGCTCAGAGTGCTGTGTGAGATACTGGCAAAGGCTTGTGAAAGAAGAAGAGAATCGATTCTGCCTAAGACAATTTTTTAAGGATTTTTGTCTCATGTAATTCCGGACTTACAGACTGCTTCCCTCATTCTTTCTCGTCGTTCTGTAAATACGGATGTGCGCTCGGCCCTGTCAAGTCCCCGAAGCCGTCGGGGTAAAGTCGACACCAGCCATTTTCGGCCTAGATTGCGAAATTCTCCGTCTCGAGGTTGAAGGGAAATCATTGGACAACTGAAAATATGTAGAGAACATGTGAATGCATAGAGCACGTGAAAAACGAATTGATTGCTTAAACTAGACATGTCCGGCTTCAACAGAACTGTCTCTTCGAGGCCTCCACTCTCCATGACGTTGTCGTGGACTATTCGCATTCTAAACCCGATTTGGATCCCCTTTGCGACCTGCATTAGCTCCGGCCTTGGAGCTTGGAGTGGTTGGTCGCGTGGCCGATCGCCGTCAAGACTTGGTGTTATACAGCGGTACCTGTCAACTCCGAAGGCTGCCTAGGCTATCCCTGCACCTGCTGCAATAGATTACGACGTATTCACATGGAAATCAGATGCAACTTTTACTTGCATAATGTGTTGAGGTTTAAACCTTACATTCGTTATATAGCTTGTCTTTTTTATTTAGGTTGGTCGACACTCTTTCAACTGAGGCTATTTGTCCTATTCATCAACCATCAAGCTCGTTATACAACCATCACTGCATCTTCTTCAACATGACTGTTGTATCTAAGCTCCTGAGTTTCCCGAACCTCACATTGGCTGCAATAGTCGAGTCCCTGCTTGTCATCAAGTTGTTCCCAAACTACTATAGCTCCCAAAGCCATGTGGCCGCTGTGGCGACTATTCTGTGCGTCAACTATGCCTTCGGAATCTTCTTCTGGGCGCTGTTGTATCCGGTCCTCTTCAGTCCTCTCCGCCGCATTCCTGGCCCAAGGGTAAGTAACTCTTTTCCCAGCTGTTGCGATTTGACCCACGTGTCTGTTCTCTGGGTAAAACAAGACTTCATTCTGACTTATATATCCCACAGGCGTACTTGAGTGCAGCTCATAGAGCTCTCGTTGTCAAAGGCAGACCCTCGGGTGACCTATTCCTGGATATCGTGGAACAGTATCCTCATCAAGACCTCATCGCGCTCAACGCACTCCGAAACCAGATATTCGTCACCAATCCTCGCCTGCTAGCCGATGTCCTCGTTCATCGATGTTATGACTTTACCAAACCGACAAGGATCAGCTCTTTTTTGCGACACATCCTTGGTAATGGCCTCATTATCGTTGAAGGCGACCAGCACAAGTTCCTCCGCAAGAACACCACGCCTGCATTCCACTTTCGACAGATCAAGAACCTGTACCCGATGATGTGGAACAAGGCCGAAATTCTGACAAGAACGCTGAATGAGGAGATTTCCACCACTCGATCACCGATCATCGAGCTGAGCACTTGGGCAAGCAAAGTCACGCTTGACATTATCGGAATCGCTGGCCTGGGTCAAAAGTTTGACGCCGTGGAGAAGAAGCAGGTTCCGCTCGCCGGTATCTACGAAGAACTTCTGGAGCCCGACCGTGAAAAGCTCATCTTCGCCATGATGGCTTTGGCCCTTGGCCTCCCTTTCGTTCGTCTCATCCCATGGAAGATGAATGATCTTTTCAATCACTTGACTGGTTCGTTGAACAACATCTGCCGACCAATGATCCAAGAGAAGAGGGTCGCCATCACAGAAAAAGAGGATGACCACTTCGATGTTCTATCGCTTCTCATAAAAACCAACAACTTTTCTGATGAAGCTTTGAAAGATCAACTCCTGACTTTCCTAGCTGCTGGGTAAGCAATTTCCCCTTTTTCTTTCTATGCCTGCTCTTACACGCTTCCAGACACGAAACAACTGCATCCGCTCTCACGTGGGCATGTTACCTACTGACCAAGCACCCGGAAATCCAGCAAAAGCTGAGAGACGAAATCAACGAGGCCTTGCCTCAAGATGTTGATAGCGATCCGACAATTGACCTCGCTGGCATCCTAGAGCCGCTTCCCTATCTGAATGGCATCATGCACGAGACGTTACGCCTCTACCCGACAGTACCTCTCACCATGAGACAAGCTCTTTGCGACACGCGAATCGGCGATCAATTCATCCCCAAAGGAACCGATATCATCATTTCGATCTGGTACATTAATCGTTCACCCGAGATTTGGGGTCCAGATGCAGGACAATTCCGCCCGGAACGTTGGATCACTGAGGAGGGGAAACCGAATCAGAATGGAGGCTCCAGCAGCAACTACGACTTCGAGACCTTTTTGCATGGGCCACGAAGCTGCATTGGACAGGGGTTTGCAAAGGCCGAGATGCGTTGCCTTCTGGCAGCTATGGTGCGGGCCTTCTCGTGGACTCTGGCGATGGATGACGGGCTGGTGTTGCCCAGAGGGGTCATCACTATCAAGCCAGAGAGTGGGATGTATCTGAAACTGACGCCGTTGAAACCGTCGACTTGATTAACTCTTAAAGACATAACTCTATATACGATGCTTATTTGACTAATGTAACATTCGGATCGATCCAACACCCCCAGTGTTTCGGGTCTCGTCCTACGTCTTGACTGCGGTTTCCTCCTTGCAACAGCCAGAAAACCCAGACTAGCATTCAAGACTTGTGGTTGAGCTAGTAGCAGCAAATGTAGAGGATGATGCTTAAAGCCAGCATCGCAATTGCCCCGATACCCATGGCTTTATTAGAGCTCCGGCTTGCTCCCAACATTTTGCTTCCGGAATGTTGATTTTCTCCCTGCTTCGCGTTGTTTAGCAAAGAATCGCCAAATTCATAGGCGACTTACCAATCGAAGAAATGGCGTGAATGTGTAATGTTCTTCGTTGACGCTCAATTTGCCTTCGAATCGATGAAGTCTCACAAGCCCGCCCATGCTATACATTAATATGTATGCTGTCTTGTCATACCACGTGATGTTTGACATCAATCTTCTCACGTCGTCAATGTCGACGTGCAGGTTTGTCAGAAGCACAAGAAGTTCCAATCACGGCGTGAGAAACTCCATGTCACTATCGTACGTTGACCGGTAGCCATGTCTTTGAATTGTTGAGCGGACACCGACCTGGAGCATCTCGTTGACGTGGCTAACGAATTTCTCATTATCTGGAGTTCTTAGGATCTCCTCCGAGCATGTAAGCATGTATTCGGCAACCTCCTAGAGGATCCATAAGCGTGCTTCAAACGGAAGGTAGTACCACGCGAAACCGGCGTTTCGAATGATCCCAGAAATGGTTTGTAGTGTCTGTCGGAAGTAAAGCTCCTCTATGCGGCGACGAGGATGCTGGGGAAGGCATGTCCAGTCGGTCCAGATATATGACCAGATTTGTAGTCTCAGATCTTGTTGGAGAGGTTGCAGATAATCGCCTGCGGGGTCAGGGTGTTCTTTTGTCTGCCAAAAATGACTGACAAAGAAGCATTCACTCCTCGCGACAAAGCCGTCCGGAGCAGGCAAAAGAACGTAGTCGTCGAGGCGATCGCGACTCCATTTTCGCATCGTCTTTTGCGACAGAAATGCTTCTCTTCGCTGAAAAAACCAAAATACCACAGGCTTTGATCCTTCCGTCAGGAACTCATCCAGATTATCCGATCTTTGAAGAAAGTCCCTGGCCTGGGTGAGAGTTCCTTGGTCAGGGTGATGCCAAGTCTTCACGCTGCGATGGACCAGTGACTTCCAGGCAACAGAAGATTTACCGCTTCTAGGAGGTGTTTTACTAAGAGACGACGTTATATTAGCGAAGTAGATTCATAATTTCTATAAGCAAAAATAAAGAGCCCGAGGCATTAGATAAAAAGCGGAGAACCTAAGCCTTCGCAGCCCAATTTAGCACATAACCTGGCATACCCAATCAATCAATACTCAGGTTAGGCAGGGAGAACGACTTAAGGCCTAATGCCAGTCTAGGAAGACAGCGCTGCGCATCGCTGCAGAGATTAAGGATAATGCTAGTATATCATATGCTCCTTTATTGTGTTCTTTGTTATAGTTGAAGCCCAGCCCTTGATGGGATAACTAAGCAAATAGATAGCATATACTCCTATCGCCCATAGCAGCGACATATCTGCCATAGGCAAGTTTATAGAAATACCCTGATTAATTAAGGGTCTTCTGGCTCAGTTATCCCATGAAGTGCCGGGCTTCAGCTATATCAAAGGACACAATTCTAATTTGTTTAAGGTAGTTCATAGAAGCCTAGCTTCGGTCAAGCTACTTCTACAAATGGGGTCTGACCTTTGGCCACTAGATGGTGGTATTCTCGCGAAGTATGTTCAGGGGAAGCCCAATATGTTACTATGTACCTGAAACAGCGTTGCGTCGACGCGTCGCCTTATGAAGATGGCCGTGATGGGAATAATATACGTCATACAGACATCTACCAAGATTGGGGAGAGATAGTTGCAGTGGCCATGCCAATGCAGCTACCATGACCATATATGCTCCTTACCCATCATGGAAACCTTTCACTCTCCCTTCTACCAGAATGTTCCCATTGCATAGGATAAGTAGGGGCATCTCTGACCCCCCTTGTATTCTGACCTCCCTCCGGTTGTCGGGGAAAGGTTAGGTTCGCCGATTAGCCTCGATTAGCTAAAATATGTCGAGGTTTAATATCTGAATAAAGTAATCTATAGTCCAGGGAAGGTCAGAATCCAAGGAGGGTCAGAGATGCCCCTGTTTATCTTGATTTTTAACGCTCAAATTTCCATGATGGTGCAATAGTCTAACCACCTGAATCCATCCTGTTTTGCCTCGTCTTTCTCCAAAACCTAATCCCAATCTCGGGTCGCCAGCCAAGTCTAGACCTCAAACAGCCAATGCATCCGGCCAATGGCATAGTTCCATCCATGCAACTGCCGTTCGGGTCGTCGCCCCTTCGAGGGGTTGTCCGACGTTCCTGAAATGCTTGGCTGGGAGCAGGCTAGATCCCCCCGATGCTACGCGCCGTCTGGGGAAGCTGTGAAACAGGTTGTGACAATCGTGAGAAAACCTGTAACAGACACTCACGAGAAATGCAGTCAGCGAAAATTCTTTTTTTGTCCCCGCCCCGACACAGGCGACGTGACATCGCGTGTGGCCAAGATGCCCAGAAACCTGCCTGAAACGGAAGCGTCTAAGCTGGCAACCCAGGGGTATGAGCGATGGTTATAACGCAGTTTTATGAGTCTCAACAGTTGCGTAGTAGGGAATATAAGGGCTGGCTGTCGTCGTGATTGAAAAGACTCGAGATTCTAACCATCAATCACTGTGTGCTTGAGCTTGTTCATTTCTTTGATACTTATTTATATCTGCTGGCAGATTTCTTAGTTTTTTTCCTCCTCTTGATGTTCAAAATGAAGGTCCTTATTCCTCTGTCTTTTCTTATTGCAGGCGCCTTTGCGCAGGACGGGTACGAATTACGAACCCTCTCAAGATGACACGTACTAACAGGCATCCAGTTGCGGCTTTCCTGATGGGCCCGACTGTGTATCGCTGGGCGAGGGCGCGAATGGACTAGAGCAGTTTGCTGATGACGGGTGCTGTCTACTCCCCATCCGATGTGGCAATGGTGATGGCGGTGAGAGGTGTGAGAGGGTTGCCGTGGCTGGGAACAACAACAATAACAACGCTGGGAACAACAACAATAACAACGCTGGCAATAACAATAATAACGCTGGTAACAACAATGCGGGGAACAACAACAACGCCGGGAACAACAACAACAATGCTGGCAACGATAATGCTGGCAATGGAGGTAATGCTGGTAATGCTGGTAATGCTGGTAATGCTGCCGACGACGAAAACTGCGGCTTCCCCAACGGCCCCGACTGCGAATCCCTCGGCGAAGGCGCCAACGGCCTGGAACAGTTCGCCGACGACGGCTGCTGTCTCCTCCCCTTCCGCTGTGGAAACGGTGACGGCGGCGAGCGATGCGAACGTGTGCCCGTGGCTTCCAACAACAAGGCCCGCTCCCTCCATGCTCTTCGTACTCGCAACCGCGAATCTAAGAAGCACCTCCGTGCACGAGACGGGAAACGTAGGATGCATCTCCGTCCTCGTTTCCACGGACCTAGGGACTCTTAAGTGAAGGACAGCAAGTTCATGCCCGGCTCTTGCATAAGCGTCACCTTCTATACGGATCATGTCACATTAGAACCAAGCGACAATCAACACAGTCATGATCAGAATTGACCATCGGGCAGCAAATCCAATGACTAGCTAGACCAATCAAGCCTTCATTACATCAAGTGCTCATTTAGGCGGCCCAATGAGACTTCCAGTCTCAAGCCGGGAGTTCAGCCCTCGCCGTTCTGGCAGGCAACTCGACCTTCCCTGAATCAGGCAGCTCCCCAGCCTGCACCGTTTCTGTGACGCCCATTTTGCTCTCATCTTTCTCGATATCCACAGGGGTTGGGTTGGAATTTCCATCAAGTTCCGCCTTTTGGAACCCCGGGTCAGCGGTTGGCGCCTCCTCGGATGCTTTCTGTGCTGTCTTCTTGCGATAGAGGAGCCAAGCGCCAAGTATCAACGCCAAGGCCACGATGGAAACACCAACTCCAATGCCCGCCTTCGCTCCAGTTGAGAGACCTCCTCCCCCTTCTCCATTGGAACTGCCTCCGGAGCTCGTGCCCTCTTTGTCACCGGTGTCGTCGCCACTGTCGCTACCACCATCTTTACCCGACCCCCAAGCTTCCAGCTGAGCTTCATCCGTGGGCGTGCTGGGCTTCCGCTCCGTCTCAGGCTTGGTGTGGTTGCCAACACACTTGTACGAGCCCTGAACGACATTGTTCAGAAAGTGTTCGTCAAACCATGAACAGTCCATCGTGTCATCCCCGACGAGGTAGAAATCTCCCGTCACCGTCTCCATGCTGAAGAACTCGACGTTGGTAAAGGGCCCCGTCATGTTGATCTTGTCCGCCGTCTTGAGGAGGTTCGCTGTCATATTGCGCAGGCGTGGGTTCGCATGGATCTCGAGGTCTTTGACGTAGTCGAGACGGGGCAGCCAGAGGTCATTCAGAGCAACATTGTCGTCGATGCCGAGGGTACAGTTCGCTGTCTCGAGACGCGGGAGGTAGAGCTCTGAGAATAGATTTGATGTGAAGTTCAACTTCCCGAAGAACCTCCAGTCACCGTGGACTTGCTTCAGCTTGGGAAGGCTGATGTCGATCAAGTCCTGGAAGACGCCGCCTGTGCCCATGGCAGAGATCATGGAGGATTCGTGGCTGCGATTTCCGAGAAACTCCAGCTCTGGAAGGGAGACCACCGCATCGCGACCATTGTTTTGGATTTGCACAAAGCTCGCATTCGTGAGTGGCATTGAAATATTGTCGAGATCTGGATTGGAAAATATTTTGATGGCATATCTGGCATGCTCAAGGCTCTCGAGCTGTACCTGCTTCAGTCCTTTGTTGCCCTTCACGACCACATACCCGACCCGATCAGCTGAGGACGTCAGATAGCTGCCTGACAAGAAGTCAATGTCAGTCACTTGGAGAAACCACACGTAGGTGGCATTCACGTAGAGATCAGAAGCTTGCATCATGTCAGCTCCATGGACAATAAAGGAGTCCGTCACATTCAGCTCCGGAGCCGTGTCCAGCAACACTCGGGCCCATGGTCCGTAGACGCCGATGGAGTAGGCTCTCTGCAAGGCGTGCAGCGACACGTTCAGCCACCCGTAAGGTCGATCGGCTTCTGAAGGGCCATAGACGAGGAACCCTTCAGTGATGTTCTTGAGGGTCGAGCTGTAGATGGTGGCGCCGTCTTGAACGCCAAGGGAGTTGTCGAATTTCAGTTCGCCATCAATTTTCTCGATGCCCGTCAGGTTAACGAAATCCGTGAGGTTGGCGATTTCCAGGTCGCCGGTATACGTTGCGCAAGCCTCCGCTATGCTGGAGACCTGGGTCGTTTCCGTGAGCGTCAAGGGATCCTCGGCGGAGCAGGCTGCGGCGAGTGTTAGCGATGGAAGGCGAACGGTGCGTCAGTTCAGGGTACTTACCTGCCCTGGCAGATGTGGTGAGCCCGGAGAGCAGCAGGGCAAGCCCCAGCCAGACCGCAGTCCGCGTAGGGTTGCTTGCAGTCATTGTCGTCAAAGTTCGCCCGCTTGGGTACCTGAGCAAGATGCGGGAGAATGAACAAGACGCGCGCCGCTGCAGCCGAGGAGCTGAAGGGGGGGCCTCTGCTTTGTGTCCCAGGGATGGGCCCTTTAACATGCTTGAGTCTGCCTTCTCAATATTATTTATGCTTATTTCAGAACGTGGCGTTCGCGGCTGAAGCGGCAGGGACCTATGCAGATAATACCCATTCTTCGGTCTGTCGGCGATTGCTCTATGATAGCATGGCATGAAAATGCGAAAGAAAAGCGGTATAGATTACATAATATCGAAACTATCATTTTCGGTAATTTTGTGATTGAATATACGCTCGTAATTCCTTTCCGGTTATCATCAATCCTCCAAGAGTCCGTTATGCAGTTATGAACCCGTTGCTGGCGGCAGATGCTGGGTCGCCTTGGCATCTCTAAACTATCGAATGAGGCGCTCCACGATGCCTTTTTCGGTGAAGACTAGGCGAAATTGGAACGGCTGAAAATAAGATTGTATGTGACATCAGTGTTAAGGCTCGAGGTACCGGGCACCATTGCGACCCCTAGTGGGCGCGTTCTCCTTTGGTGCAAGGTCCAGCTGTCTTAACAGACACGGCTCCACACTGGTCTCGATCGCATTCTTATCTTGCACTCTATCTCCTTGCTTGCGCGGGGACTGTCGTACTCACCCCCACTGTTAAAGTACCATCTACCACCCCAGCAAATCCGCACAAGATTGTGTTAATCCCTTATCCCAGATCTGGTGGGAAAAGAAGAGACTAACTATGATTGGTCCAGACCCCTGTTTCGTACCCAATGGCAGTCCCCGCGCAAGCAGGCAGATCTGCGCGTGCCTCCTCGGGTTGCCGCTTTGCACCTCCATTTGAGTGCGACCGCGGGCCTCAGTAAAGCTACACGCCTGAGTTTTACAAGCTGAATACTCCGTACAATATGTTGTGTTATCACAAGATAGTTAGAACGATTCAGCCCCATCTTGTAGTTTCTCTGAATCATATTGCAGTACAATTGTCACGTAAATCAGCCCACTCGCATGGGGCCCGGTAGGCATGACGCTCTCTAGGGTAGCCATGGCGCCCGAAACTACCAGATTCTGCGCATCACATTAACCCTGACTCAATGCACTCAAAATTTCACGATGATGCTACAATCAAACCACCTGAGCGCATTCTATTTCGCTTTGTGTTAATCAAGAACTAGACAATGCGTCCGATCAATGGTATAGGCCCTGATCTTTTCGCGACAAAACCTAAAGTGTGGAGCCCCGCAAAGTACATCCGGCGTGCATCATTTTTCCTATGTACCCAACGTCATCCGTCGCCAGGTTGTGCATCTGACGTCTTCACCACGTGAGGCCTAGCTGACAAGAAAGTCACGTGACCACAAAGACTGAAAAAGTGAAGCTATTCCCACCTTATCGGCGCTTCCGCGGCTCTTGGTTTTTGGCGTTTTCTCATATTCATTACTTGGCAGCCACGCAGCCTCGCACTTTTACTCAGTAGATAGATCATATGTGTGATTCCACGACTTTTGTCACGAAAAGATTAGGGTTATATAGTTCCGTCAAAGCAACAGCCGTTCGGGCCATCGCCAGCGAACTGCTGTGCATTCCTGGATGTTATGCGCCAGTAAGTGAAGCTGTGAAACAAGAGGTGACAATCATGAGAGCACCTAAAACAGACACTTAATAAAAATCCTATGTACAATTCTTGGCGAGAAAAGAGGCTTGGGGATCCAAGTGACGAGTATTCTAGCATTAGAGGCAGGGTGGGTGAGCCATGCCATTGAGGTCGTCCACACAGAGCGAAATGTCAATAATGTTGGCATGTGTTCTTAGTTTCTCATGGCCAAGAATGCGCAACTCCTGAACGAATTGTTAGAAGTCTCTGCCCAGGCCAACATTCCCAGCGTTTCTGGTATTGTCAACGCCTCCCCTTGGCCCAGGCAATGGCAAGAGAGGAATCCGGCTTTGCTTCACGACGACGAGTTGTAATAGACCTGTGTGTGTGTTTTGCTTAGGTATCTAGAGCCTAGGTTTACAATTTCCTTCACCAACTCTCGCCCCGACGTACGTCCATTCAAGGTCCTCTACTGTTCCAACTGTTCCACTCAATTGAATGACATGATTTTCCCCAGGCATAATGTCAAAGCCGTTATCACTGAGCTTCATACCCTCCCTCTCCGCCAACACAAATCCCTTGACTGGCAGGTCTGCTGACACTGCAACTTGGTCTCTGGATGGCGAAACCTCGACTTTCACCTTTCGGTTCGAGAGGTCGAGGTACTTGAGGGGTTGCGGCCACGCCGTGTCTGTGGCAACAACCTGGCTACCAATACTGATGGTGGCGTAGATGATGAAGGGTTCATGCTGTTCTGGCCCTTGATCATCCGGTTGGTTGAACGGTGCGATGTGTTTGTTCTGGAAAATCTCGGTTGTGCCGTTGGGCTTTGCCGAGATTTGAGTAGTGATATCCTCGACGATAGGCTGCCCTGATCTGATCGATAGGAACTTGACAGTCACATCTACCTCAACAGGGTCTTGACGAGAACTCGATATCCACAAATCAAACTCATCCGTGTTCGTCACTGTGGTATCGGCGTGGCCTGAGGTCCATTCTGGACACTTGCGGGCGATACCAACGTCTAGAGGTCTCAGAGCTCGTGAGATGGCGTAGAAGGCTGGCTTCTTCACCAGATAGTAGTCGACGATCGCCCATGACATGGTCGGCCAGCAGTCATTAAGTTGCCACACAAGCACGCCGCCACACTTGCGCGCTCCAGCGTCTCCCCACATCCTTCTCCAGGACTTATATGCATACCGCATTGTTTCTGCCTGAAGAATCTGAGTGATGTGGGTGAAGGCGCATAGCCCTTGCGGAATCCGGAAGTTCTCGGCAACATATGTCAGAAGACGGCGCTCATGGTCAATGGCTTTGTTGCGGAAATCCATCATCGCAGAGCCTGGATACTGTTGCGCCGGGTCCGTGATGACCCGGCGAATGGACTCGACATGAGGGTAGGCCTCCATTCCGAATTCGCTGATGAAACGACCTGCAAGTTGGGCCGAGTCTTGGTATCTGTGCATTTGACCATGCCAGACTACATTGCGTTAGAGACCAGACGAGAAATAGACAGGTTTGCCAACACTTACTATCCCACTGATGGATGTCGCCAACCGAAGGGTCGCTTGAGATTCGGCCATCACCCCAGGGACTCCCCGGGTGATAGATGCAAGACGGGTCCTCCTCCTGCACCAACTTTGGCAACAGATACTCGTAAATGTATCTAGCTGGGAATGTCGATTTCAGCCATGAGCTCGGATCGGTGTCTTCCGGTCGATACTCAAGCTTGTACCTCTCTTGGACCTGATAGTCCTCATTGTTTCCGGCCCAGATGACCACCGAGGGATGCGATCTAAGCCGCCTGATATTCTGTCTTGCCTCCTCTTCAATCGATTTGAGGAATGAAGGATAAACAGGATAGCTGGCGCATGCAAATGCGAAATCATGCCAGATCAGAACTCCCAAAGAGTCGCATGCGTCCAGAAAGGCGTCATCCTCATAGATGCCACCGCCCCATACGCGGATCATGATCTGATTGGACTCTACCGCAAGCTTGACCCATTCCACATAACGATCGTTGGATATCTGTGAGAGATAACTGTCGCCAGGGATCCAGCATGAGCCGCCGGCGAAGGTGTCGATGCCATTGATGCGGAAGTAGAACGACTTGCCGAAGTCGTCTTGTTCCTGCACCAACTCAACATGACGAAACCCAATATCCTTGGATCTGGCATCGAGCTTTTGGTCTTGGCGAAAGAGTTGTGCGATCAGCTGATAGCGGGACTGCGGCCCGTAGCCATGAGGATACCATAACAAAGGTTGATCAAGCTGAAACGCAATCTTGACAAGCCCATCTTCTACAACTCGGCACTCCCGCTGGAATGTTGTCTTGTCTTGGTGCAGTAATGTAAGAACGACCTTGTCACCCGATTTGCTGCCCTCAACTCGCGCAAGCAAGTGTCCAGAGCAAGACATGTAGTCCTCGGAGAGGTGGTACTGCGCCCACACGTCTTCAATTCTCGCAACGTACTGCTCCAGGAGGACCGGACGCCAGGGTCCCGTTGTCATCAGGATAGGACCCCAGTCCCAGCCCCAGTTGTACTGAGCCTTGCGTACAGGGACGCGGCTTGCTTCGGTTTGGCGGACGTGAAAGACGTGCTCTGGATGTTGGTGGATGAGCTCCCGGCCACGGACCAAGGCCGACTCGAAGAGGATCTGTAGCTCATTCTCTTGGTCCGGGCGGAGCAGATGGGATATCTGCACTCTATGGGCGATGTGCATGTTGTCCGATTCCAAGATTTTGGATCCATTCAGAGTAACAGTTGCGAAGGTATCAAGCCCTTGAAAGACGAGAGCCGTTGTCATGCCTTCTGAAGGAGTTGCGTTGAACCGGATGCGGTAGATCCAGTCCTTCTCCCCAATCCATTGCACTTTCAGCTCATTGGCATCAACGAAGGGATCGGGAATTCTACCCAAGATTAGCATTACATGACGCAGGAAGTTTTGAGGTTGCTGGGGATGCAAACATTTTGTTGGCGAGGAGATCGATGTGAACTTGGCTGGGAACCTGAGCTACTGGAAGCCAAGGCTCTTCGGACTGGTCATCTCGCTGCTTCAGCGACCAACCAGTCGTCAACTCCCAAGTCGACCGTTCCATGCTAGAAGGAGTAATGCTACCGAGACTTCCGTCAGAAAATGGATGATTTGGGTTACTTCAAGGGCAGAAAGCGTCCCCAGATGGCTTCTTATTTACTAATTTATTCTCTTTAATCAAGGCGGTGATTGAATCCCCGTCTTGTTCGGTTTGTGGAGTCACAACCACTCGGCTCGATGATTGTTATTTCCGCCATCCAAAAATGGCACGGAACTCCAAAACCCCGGAGCCTTTTCGGGAGCGGGGTCAACATGCTTCCGGTGGATGGGATGGGCGCATCCAACACAAAACGAACGCGGAGCAGGCCGAAGACCAGAGCGTGATTTGGCAAACAACACCGGTGGGCTAGTTACCATGTTCTCGTTTTCAGACCGTAAGTAAGCCGCCATGGAGCAATGCATGATTGGCTTACCAGACTTCCAGTTCAGCACCATCGAAATGAGGACGATTGCTGGATTGCGATCCACGGCAAGGTCTACAATGCAAGTTCCACCGCACCACTTATCCAGTGCATTTCTTGAATTTTCTCTCTCCTAACCTATTGAAATTGCCAGGTCACAAGCTTTTTAGGCGCCCATCCGGGTGGAAAGGCCATAATTCTTCGACACGCCGGAACTGACGCAACAAATGCCTTTGAAGAGGTTCACCCAATCGAGCTTCTTGATGAATACCTGACTGCTGAGCATCTCGTTGGCGAACTGGATTCCGGAGCGAGAGCCAAGACGAAAATCGAGCAGACGACTGCTCAGTCGCCGCCCATGGCAACAATACTGAGCATCGACGAGATGGAGCGTTTGGCCCTCGAGCGCCTGAGTCCCAAGGCCTTGGCATACTACGCATCTGGCACAGACGACGAGATCACAAAGATCGCCAACGGGACCATCTTCAAGTCCATTCTCCTACGGCCGCGAGTCTTCATTGATTGTACTAATTGCTCGTTATCAACAACTCTCTTGGGCAACCGCGTTGGAATGCCGATATTTGTCAGCCCAGCAGCCATGGCCAAGTTGGCTCATCCTTCGGGAGAAGTTGGAATCGCCAAGGCTTGTTCAAAAGTCAACGCCCTCCAGATTATCAGCAAGAACGCATCTATCTCTGTGACTGATATTGTACAGGCAGGCCCAAATGCTGTCTTTGGCTGGCAGCTCTATGTCCTCAAGGATATCAAGGCCACTGAGCGGACATTGGCCCAGATCAGGGCCATCCCTCAGATCAAGTTCATCGTCTTGACTCTAGATGCTCCCTTTCCAGGGAAACGGGAAGCAGATGAACGTTACAAGGCCACCGAGCCTCCGCGGGCTTGGGGAACCGAGTCTGCCCTAACCTGGCATAAGACATTGGCATGGCTGACGACACAGACCGATCTTCCCATTGTGCTGAAAGGTACCTACTCTCTTGTGTAGAATCTTATTCAAGAGGCGCTGACACATTTCAAAGGCATCCATACCCATGAGGATGCCTTCATAGCATCTAAATTCTCGGCTGTCAAGGGCATCATTCTATCAAACCATGGTGGCAGGGCTCTCGATACCGCCAACACTCCTATCCAAGTTTTGCTCGAAATCAGAAAGTATTGCCCTCAGATTATGAGTCAAGTGGAGATCTGGATTGATGGTGGCATCAAGCGAGGCTCGGACGTGGTCAAGGCCCTGGCTCTGGGCGCCAAAGGAGTTGGGCTTGGGCGAGCGGCTCTCTACGGCTTAGCAGTCGGCGGAGAGGATGGGGTCTCCAGATCTCTTCAAAGTATGTTTCCATCTCATAAACCTGCAGCAAAGGTACTTACTAGCAACCCAGTTCTTGCAGATGAGACCATCACCACCATGAGGTTGCTCGGTGCTTCTTGCGTCAGTGAACTTCGGCCGCAGCATGTAAGTTTGCCTGTATGAGTCAGATTATGTTGGATTCGACTGACACCCTGTTCCAGGTTAACAGTGCTGCACTGAACTCCCAATTGTACGACGGGCCAGCGGGGCTTGAGGAAGGCGAGTCTGTTTTTAGGTCTAGACTGTAGATTCTGTAGCTGGAGTTGCCCTCCATTACCTCTTGCGTAATTCTATACAATGGCATATGGTGCACCACCTCCGTTTCAAGAGTTCATGCTATTCAATCCCTGGGACAAACGCTATGGGCGAGAGAGAAATATTGTCATACTTTCTCTTCGTCGAAATCCACAAGGTTTTATCAGGTAGGGAAGAAGGCATGTGCCGAGGTAGCATTCTTTGCGCAATTCAATGCGCCCCCAACAGTCTTGACTCGTTAGAGGGACGACTTTTTAGTTCCCCCCGAATATGGGCCCATGGGGAATGGCCCATCTCCACATCCTCCTGACTCGCCATCCCATCTTAGACGAAGATTCAAATTTCCGTGCGACGCTTTCGTCCTAGCGTTGGTGTTTGGCGGGGAATCCCCATGGGGTTCGGAAAGGCGTCCGCTGCGACGTTGACGCTATAAGAACCCGCATGCCTTCAAGTCTGTTTGAACAAGATCAGTAGAGCCAGCCCATCACGCAACAGCTCGCCTAGTATCCATTTTCTTCCACCAACATCCTCGCAACAGGTTAACAGTTGGGAAACATGGACAAGGCGACGGAAGACCCCGCCCTTCATGAGGTTGAGAAGATGGAGAACCCGGCAAACACGATGACGACCTACGCCAACATTATGGCCAAGAACAAACCGAACCCCCGAGGCCCCGGCTACATCAAATTGTATGTCCTCGCCTCGGTCGTTTTCTTGTGTTCGACCATGAACGGTAAGCTGATACCCACCATCAACGAACGACTCTTGGAAAACCCTGACACATCAGCCAGGATTTGACAGTTCTTTGATGGGCTCCATCAACGCGCTGCCCAACTACACCGACTATTTCGGCCTACCCGAGAATGGCAATGCCAGTACTGGTATCGTGTTTGCCATCTTCCAGGTATGACCTCACGCGAATCAATGATAACACACGTTAATTCATCTGCTAGGTCGGTCAAATGTGTGGGGCGCTCTTCATCTGGATGACCGACTGGTACGGACGAACCTGGCACATCTTCTTCGGCTGTCTTGGTGTGTGCATCGGTACCATTGTAACGTCTCTGTCGACGACACTCCCCATGTTCATCGCGGGGAGGTTTCTCCTGTCGTTCTTTGCCACATGTGCGCATACTGCAGCTCCTTTGTACCTAGTCGAGCTCGCGCCGGCAGCGTACCGCGGAACGATTGCAGGAATGTACAATACCTTCTACAATGTTGTAGGTTTTGCCTATGTACTGCTCTCTGGAAGTACCTTGCTAATTACTGGTTATTATAGGGCTCTGTGTTTGCGACTTCATCAGTGTATGCTTGTCACAAATATCTCGCCCACAAAGGTGACATTGACTGGAGGCTTCCGCTTTGGCTTCAAATGGTCTGCCCAGGGTTGGTTGTTCTTCTGGTCAAATTTTACCCCGAGTCTCCCAGATGGTAAGCAGCGGTTTATGCGGCGTACGAGTTCTCTTTGTCTCCTGACCTTGACCGCAGGCTGGTTGCCAAAGGCCGCCACGACGAAGCCAAGACTATTCTTGCTAAATATCACACAAACGGCGATATCGACCACCCGCTCGTTGCCCTCGAAATGACAGAGATGGTATCTGCTATCGATACAGAGCACGAAGCTTCTTGGAAAGATCTGTTTGATCTTCGCGTTCTTGTCGAGTCCCGGTCCAGTCGCTACCGACTGATGCTCAATGTCGCTTTCTCTTGGTTTGGTCAATTCAGTGGGAACAAGTACACATCGCTGCCCTTGTAAGAAATGGGCAACCTGCTAACTGCCCTCTCAGCATCGTCTCATACTATCTCCCCATCATGCTCAACGGCATCGGCATCACCGATACTGATACCAAGCTGATTCTCAACATCGTGTACGCGGTCGTTGGCTGGACTGCTTCCATCGTGGGCTCCCGACTTCACGATGTTGTCGGTCGTCGCAAGATGCTCATTACCGCCACAGCTGGTATGACGGTATGCCTTGCAATTGTCGCAGGCTGTGCGGCGGGATACACAAAATACGGAAATAAGCCCGCGTCAACCGTCAGCATTGTCTTCATCTTCATGTTTGGTGCCATTTTTGCCTGCGGCTTTACTCCGATGCAGCCCATCTACCCTGCTGAAGTCGTGAGCAACAAAATGCGAGCAAAGGCCATGGGCACCTTCAAATTGACCGCAGGGGCAGCTGGGTTTCTCAACACGTTTGTTGGCCCAATCGCTCTCTCTAGTGTACGTAAAGCCCTTTCGTCTTGATTCTCGGATACTAATCAGGCTCTGCCGTCTAGATCGGGTACTGGTTTTATGTCTTCTTTGTGTTCTGGGACACCTTTGAAATGACATTCATGTATTTTTTCTTCGTCGAGACCAAGGGCTCAACTCTAGAGGAGCTTGATGTCATATTCGAGGCAAAGAATCCGCGAAAAGCCAGTGTTGAAGCCGCAAAGGCCCGGAAACGGATCATTCAGCAGGGACGGGGCTCGGTCTAGACCCGTACCGTCACGAGCAATCTGTAGCAAGAGGCAGCGTATCATGGATATTATGGAAAATCATTTCTATTCTTTTTTATGATCGCTAGGACATTGCCATAATCTCCAAGGATTATGACGCTTTGGGAAGCGTTGACGTTACTGTGTAAATAGGCTAGTGGGAAATATTATTCTTCCGTTCCATTTGGCGCGGGTGCTACAACAGCCCACTTTCCCCAGCTCTCCAAAGTAGCGTCAACTTCAACCTTTTCTCGCTGCAAAATGCCCATACACCACATCACACCCATCAATTGATCATGTTTCATACGTTTCAAAGCCAGACTGGAGATGATCCTTTGCCGCCAGGTGTCGAGCCGGAACCCCCTGTGCGAAAAGTCAACAGGTCATGCTCCGAATGCACCCGCCGAAAGGTAAAGTGTGATGGCGGCCACCCTTGTTCGAGTTGCAGATACTACAATGTCTCCGAAGATTGCGTTTATAGACAACGGAGTAAACGCCAAGCCACAAGTAAAAGGTATCGCGCCCCATTCTTCAAGACCATTTGTGCGGTATTCGGAAAACTGAGTCGCTGACCCTCGTCACTCTACAACGTTCCAGTGCTCTGGACAAGGCCACGGAAACGCTTCGACGTCAAGCCGGTGTTCTGCAACTACTCTTTCCCAATCACGGGCTTGATGAATTGGTGGACAAAGATCGAGCTGATCTCATCCAGCTCATATCGCCAAAACCAACATGGGACCAAGTCAACGAAGAGAGAACATTACAATCACCCGACCCACTGCCCACGACCGGATCATCTGGGATCTCAGGGGACATTGAAGATGTACCAAGCTCGCCCGAGGACTTGAGCATCGGGGAGTCAGGCGAGGAGGAGAGGCATTGGCATGAGTCAGCTCAGGATCCCGCGACCATCGCAGCCAGCGATGACATCAACGCCCTCAGCCTCGCTGGTGACCGACATCGGCGCTCATATCTAGGAATTACATCTGTGAGCGCAGTGCTGAAATCTTTGTTTCGCCTTTGTCCAACTGCGAAGGATCTTGCTGTCGAACAATCCCAGACCTGGCCCGGCGCTCCGCAAGATGAGACTCGACCGCTCTTACTGAACCGTACGCCTGGTGCCCTCGCGGCACCCGATTCTCTGCGCGAGCAACGCTATATCGGCTTCTACTTTGAACACATTCATGCTATTACACCTCTAGTCGACGAGGAATCTTTTAGGAGCACTTTCGCCACTGGTGACGGTCAAAGCCCGGCGTGGCTTGGTCTGTGCAATATGGTCCTCACCCTAGGCTCCATTGCCTCCGGAAGCGACACTGCCCATATCCACTACTACAACCGAGCTCGCTCGTACCTCGATCTCGACTCGCTTGGTTCCGGGAACCTGGAGAGCCTGCAGGCGCTGTGCCTACTTGGCGGATACTACCTCCATTATCGCAACTCGCCTAACATGGCGTATGCAATCTTGGGTGCTGCGCAGCGCTTAGCCATCGCCCTGGGTTTGCACAGAGAGTCTCCGATCCGTGCGGACCACAAAGACTCCGAAGCAGGTCAACGTTATGTGGCTCGGATAGAGACTCGACGGCGAACATGGTGGAGCCTTTACTGTCTCGATACGTGGGCTAGCATGACCCTGGGTCGCCCAACCTGTGGACGATGGGATACCAATACCATGAACACATTGCCACCAACGCTTCTGGGGCCCGATGATCACTGTGCAGTATCCCTTAGAGAGAGCTCACGGATGTGCCATATCTGCAACCGTCTTCAAGACCGATTTGCCCAGTCTACGCGAATCGATACCCACGAAGCACAGGCTCTAGACTCCGAACTACAGAGCTGGTACGACTCGCTACCCGCCATACTCAAGGACACAACCGATGCCCCTCCTCGCATCACCGTCGCACGCGAGTTCCTGCGTAACAGATATTATAGTGTTCGCATGATCCTATCTCGATGCTTTCTTCTGTATCGCGCCCACGAAGATATGAAAAGGCACACTCCTAACCCGGCAGAGAACCAAATGGTCGACATGTGCAGAGCAGTTGCAGCAGAAGCTATCGATGCTATTGCACTTCATTGGGTCCCAAACCGAATCCAAGTATGGAACTCGGCTTGGTACCTGTTTCAAGCATGCTTAGTTCCCCTCCTCTCCATCGCCATGGAGACATCATCCAACTCTGCAGACTCTGAGCCGGAAATCGTCATGGCCTGGCGCGCAATATTGAACAAAGCATTAGAAGTTTTTGTAGATATGAAGCCATGGATGCGGGCTTCTGACCGTACTCCGGATATCGTGGCTGTCCTCTTCCAGGCTGTGTCGCAGGGTGCTGAGGGAACCATTCGGACGCCATCGGTGACCGACGCAGGAGCACATGTTTTTGGATGGGCCGACGAACAGTGGACAGAGATGGATTGGAGTTTGTTTCTTGGCGACGAGGATATTTCTCACAATTTGTTTTCCTTTACATAAAAAGACAGCTCCAAGGGTGTATTTAGTTCCTTGTTCCTGAATCATAGTTAACCTTGAAACACTTGACGCCAGGGTTAAGCGTGAGCATATAGGCAAGACTTGGTCACTCTGGCTTAGTAGATTTTCTAGCCCTAAACTAAACATCCACTGATGATGGGAGTGCGAGGTCAATATTATTAAGGCAGTGACCCTTTCCCAGATCTAATGAACCCGTTATCCTTTCAGTTGAGCACAACCGTCTTCCCATCCAAGCTCATGGCTGCCAATTTGGCCCTCGTGGGATCCATTCAATTGTTAATCTAAGCAGGTCCTAGAATAACATAGCCCTGTGCATCGATTTCTTGTTTTCAAAGAATCATCGGCACCGTAGCGCCCTTGATGATGGAGATGGTGTCACTCTCAGCCATGGCAACAGGGCCCGAGCCGATCGCACCGTGACTATATGATTTTCTTAAGTTCCTCCCTCTTCAGCAAAGCAACCCTTATTATTATTATATATCAAGAGATTAAAGATGTGTGACTTATTATTATTCTCACTAGTTAGCTAGGCGAAGGAATTGGAGCCTGTATGAGGCCCCGGCTGCCTGAAGCCACACCACAGCCGCCGTAGGCGGTCATGGGCTTCCTTCAACATTGTATAACACTTTGGTTTCCTATCACTGGTGAAGATAGACGGAAAATCTCATCTCTACGGGGAGATTGCCCTCGAGCAACCCAAATCCAAATGCAATCCACGGTCTAGGCTCGCCATTCAGAGCCTGGGGTTGCTTGGCTTCGTTCACTTGCTCAGGAGTTACTCGGCCAATGGCGTTAATACGCTAGACACGCTTAATTACTTAGGAGAATTAATTTTGTGGAAATTATACGGATTAATCATCAAACATAAGTTAGAGTGTGGGGAGATTGACGTTCCCATAGATCAATTTGATCCAGCCCGATCATCCAGCAAGACTTTCCAAATCCCATTGCTGCGCCTTCAAGGAAAATATGCTATGCAGAATTTGATTGTAAACCCTCGCAGCCCTGGTGGCAGCGGAATCAATTTTATTTATCGCAAGGGAGCACTCCTCAAACACATTGTCAGGGAGAATTTCCACATCTTGTCCTTTGATCCGCGAGGCATCAACTCATCACGGCCTCTAGCCTCATGTTACCTGAGCGTCGAGGTTCCCGAAAGGCAATCGACAGGCTAAATAAAGACGTCATCAGAGACAGTAGAAAACAATATGCCTAGACTCAAAACTAAATCAAGGCATGCGAGGAAAACATGTGCGAGCACGGTAAGTACATCAACACCCCGCAAACTGTGGCAGACATAGATATGATCTTGGACGCGGTCGGCAACAAGGACATGGTCTACTGGGGATTTAGTTACGGAACCTTACTCCGACACACATATATATCGCTTTTCCCTGAGCGCTCCCACCGCGTCATTATAGATGGCGTGGTTGACTGAATTTAGTGGTACGAGGGCCTCATTCTTAAAGACGACTTCATAGATATATAAAACGTTCTCAACGGATTCTTTAATAAGTATATCAAGTCAGCCAATAGGTGCGCTCCATCGGGCCTTGCTAGTTCTAATAAAGAATTACAGCGCAAAGTTATTACCTTTTAGCAAGGACTTAACAAAGAACCGCTCCCTGTCTCTATTAATACTACTACCTACGAGACTCTTTTATTGCCGTGGCATCTATATGCCTAGCTTAATACCGCGTGAATTTGTCCGTATTAGAATATTATTACTTAAAGGCTTAACTTATAAAGAGCTCTTTCTAAATATGCTTAATAACTCGCGACGGTAGAACTAGTTATACTAAATAATATAAAAGTCAGTATATAAAATAAATTAATAATAGCAAGATATTATTATTTATAGGAATAATTATTAAATTAAAATAAAACCGAGAGAGATTATATATTTATATTAAAATCTTTAGTTTATCTTAGGCGCCGTGAAAGAAGGTTTTACCCTTAGTATTATTAATTATTATAAGTAATCCTAATATCCCACTTAGTATAATAACGGGATGGAAGTGTTCTAGATATTTTAAGCGGGCTGAAACTTAATATGTTTAGTATCTCACGGTTAAAAGTCCTAATATTACGGAGCGACGGAGAGTAAGTAATATAATAATACTAAATCTTTTATTTCCCGCATTATAATAATCCTTAGGGATTATTACCTATTATATTACTTTTATATTAGCGAGGCTAAGATAATTATTCTATTATATTTATTTATATTTAGCTACTTTCTTATCCCCTCTCGTGATATTAATATAACTTTAAAGCGATATTAATAATATATAATATAGTAACCTTCTTATATACTTCGCGTCCTTAGTAATCGCCTCGGCCTTTAGCTCCCCTCCCTGGGCTATAGCGGTAGCCTTAGATAAATTTACCCTTTAAGTACTTAATAAATATATTAGAGAATTCTAAATTATCCTTATTATATTAAAAGTAGGCTCTAAGATATAATATAATAACTATAATATATATAATAAGCGAGTATTATAGTTAAGCGAGCGTCGCATTATATTATATAGTAATAAATAGCTAATTTCTATTTTTCTAAAATGCGCTATAAAATATATAAAAATCTAAAACAAATATTTATTATTATCTAATTAGTAAAGAAATTATATTATATTTTCTATAGAATTTTAAAAAAATCCCTTTATATATAAATAATAAATTATATAATATAAATAAGCTTTTTAAAAACTAGCTTACTAAGAAGTTTTTAAAAAATAAAAGAAAATTTTAAATAATAGCTAATTATATTATTAAGTAAATTTTTAAATTATAGCTATTTTAAGACTAAATTAGTTTTTTAAGAATTTTTTAAAATATACTTTATAGGTTAAAATCTAAGTGCGATGCTTACTTATCTGCAATGCTTGCTTATTATATATTTTGTTAGAGAAACAGAACACACCAACCATAGCCAGATTTGAACGCTTCGTGACTCTTCTTAGGGATTTTTAAAGAGAGATCTCATATACTTCTCAGTGAGGCAAATACAATATAAAATAATAAGGGCAAATAATCAATTAATAGCAATGAAAATCTGGCCAGAGAAAGAGCCCAAAAGCTGCTCATTTCTCATTGACCGTCACGAAGATAATAATGATGGTTGGAGGCATCTTGGCCTCTGACCCTTTTCTACGTATAGGAAATTGCCTAATGGCCCAAAACGGCTTAGCACCCTTTTCCCCAACTTAATATATTATCTTATAAGGATATATTTCTAACCTTAGCTAAGAAGCTTATTTTTATATATAAATTTATACTAAGTATTTAAAAAGAAATTATTAAACTTAAAAGTAAGATATTAATAGCTAAGGTATATATTTATATTATATAAGCTAAAAAGATCTCTTCTCTTTAATAAGTATATACCTAATAGTATTACTTATTACTTAATATTTATAATTATAACCTAGCGCTAAAGAGAAAGAGAGATTAAAGTAAATACTTTATAAATAGCTTAAAAGAGAAAAGGCTTTTATAAAGCCCTTAGGGACTTATTTATAGCTAAGGTTATTATTCTAGAGTAATATATCTTATATTTAATTATAAAACTTTTTATAAAAGATAAAATAATATTTTTTATTTTTATATTTATAGAGACTTAAGATATTAATTAAGAAACTATAAAGCTAAGATTAATAATATTAAGAGCTAATAAAAAAAGTATATAAAATAGCTAAAAATTATAAGGGCTATTAAATTAATAATTTATAATTATTATAATTTAAAAAAGACTAATAATCCCTAAATAAGGCACTTTATATAAAGAGATCTTATAAAGATATTATAATAACCTAAGAGTAAGGCATATAGGGTCTTAAAAGACCTTAGACCTAGTTAAGAGGAAGCTTTATTAGCTAAGTATTATAAATAATCTCTATAAGTATATAAAAAGCTACTTAACTTATTAAGGTATCTAAGTATTAAGGTATAAAAAGATATATTATCTTATAAAATAAAAAAGATAGCTTATAAAATATATTACCTAGGAATTAAATTATTATCTTATAAATATATAAGTAATAATTAAGAAATATTATAAAGTAATAAAGAGATATTATAAGAAATAAAATAATACTTAAGAGAGTATATAAAAAAAAAAAAAAATAAAAGATTTAAATTAAGTTATTTATATAAAAATAATAAATAATAAAAATATAATAAATAATAAATAATAAAGTTATAAATAAAGAAAAAAAATCTCTTATTAAATAAAAGTAAATAAATTAGCTAAAAGATATATCACGACCTAAGACGACCTTAGGCTACGTGATAAGAAAGACCTATATTAACTGACTAATCATATATAGATCAGAATAAATCACGCCTTATAGGCTATAATCCTCTCTAATCTAGCTAGATAGATCATAGCGGCTTAGGCCCTATAGGATATAATCTATTATAAGCTATTATATTATAAGAAATATATAAGATATGCTTATTATACTCTCTTATATAATAGCTACCTTAGCTATTAATATAACTTAGTTATACTTAATACCTTAAGTATATTATTAGATATAACTTATACCTTATTTAAGATAATATAATATTTTCTATTACTAATATAAACCTAATATAACTAGTTTATCCCTTAAGAATATATATAATTATTATATATTAATAGCTCTTATTTAGTAAATTACTTATATTACCTTAAATAATATTAAATATAATAGCTACCTAAGTAACTCCTATAAATAACTATTAATAGGTTTTACTTATTAATTACTTACTTATTATATCTATATAAGCTACTTTAATTAATAAAGATATAAAAGATAAAAATAATAATAAGAAAGATATTAAATAACTCTATATATAAATTACTACTATAAGTACTAAAATAAATATTATATATAAACTTATTAAAAGAATAAATAAAATATAAAAGGTATAAAATACTTAATATATAAATAATATCTAAGAAGTTAATAATATAATAACCGCCGCTATAAGAGGTAAAGATATAAGAGAAATCTTAAAATTAGACCCCCTAGAGAAATTTAATAAAACCACTTATAAGCTACCTATATTCCTTATATAGCTATATACCTTTATAACTTATTATTTAATATAGTTTAACCTAGTATCTAGTAAGGTTTAATACGCCGCGGGGTAATTTATTAAGTATACTATAGCTTAGTTTAAACTTAGTTTACTATTATAAAGAAATACCTTATTACCCTCTTTACTAAACTCTTACCTAGGATTATTAACCTCTACTTAAGCTTTAAGACCTTTAAGGCTATATTTTAATAAGTATTTAAAATAATTAATAAAAAAGCATAAACTAAAAGAGAGATTAAGGCACTTTAATAAACCTACTTAGCCTCTAAATATAAAATAAAATACCTCTAATTTACCTTAAAGCTTAATTAAGATTAAAAACCCTTAATATTATTTTTCTTTAATAATCTTAAAAAGAAAATCTAAGTAAAATTATATAAAGAAAATTAACCTAATAACCTAATTAATTATATTAGTAAGGTAATTAAAATTAATAACTAATAATTCTTATAGAAAAAACTATAAGACCCTAAGTTTAGTAGTAATAAGGCTAATAACCTATGATTTAATATTAATTAAGGTAAGAAAAGAAATAATAATACCTCTTATAGTATTAAAGCTAATCTTATAATACTAAGAGCTATATAGAAAAATAAATAAGATTATTATAGCCTTAAATATTATTATTATTATAAGATAAATTATATTAAAAAAGTTTATTATAAGAAATAATAAGATATTAAGGAAAAATGCTATTAACTTAACTAATAATAATCCCTCCTAAAAGGTAAGAAATATATTAATATAGCTTATTAAGCCTAATAAGAAAATAAAAAACCCTAAACCATAACCTAATTAATTAAGCTTATTATAATATTATAAAGTAGATATAATATACCTAGAAGGAATTAAGACAAATATAAATAAAAACTAGATATAAGAGTATCTTATAGTTAAGTAAGATATCCTAGGAAGTAATTAAAGAGAACCTAAGATATATAGTAATAATTACTCTTAGAATTAATAAAATAAGAGAACCCTATGCTATATATAATAAATAATAAGAAAGTTATTATTATAGTTACCTAAAAGCTTAAATAAAAAAAGAAATAATACTAATAAAATAGAGATAATAAATGCCCCTAATATTAACTAAATAAATAGACTATAAAGAAGCTATTATAAAAGGCTTTAATTATAAAAAATAGGTTATAAGATATAATAAATAATTAATATTATTATTTATTATATACTATAGGGATTATTAGTAAGATAACCCTATATAATATAACTATAATTTATACCTATAATACTAAATTAAAGTATTATAAGAATATAATAAAACCTATAAATAATAAGAATAAGCCTATAATAATAAAAAACCCTAATAAATAAATTAGCTTATTAAGGTAAGTAATACTAATATTAATTAAATTAGGTTTAAATATAAGATAAAGAAACTATAGAAAGAGCTATATAAGTTATATACTTAATAATAAAAAATAAGAAAAAATAATAAAAAACTATAAAAAGAGGAAAACTACCCTAGCTATATAATAAAAATAATAATTAATACTAAAATAACTTATAAGAAAGATATATCTAGACCGTATAAGAATATATAGATATAGCAGATATATAAGAAATCTATATCTAAGCCTACTATAAGGAACTAATTAAAAACCTATAATACTAAGAAATACTATTTAACCTATAAGATAATATAAAGATATATCTTATATATAAAAAATACCTTAGTATTTCTTAGATATCTTATTAATATTATTAGTGCGAGGAATATAAGAAAGAGAAATAAGAATAAGACTATTTCTTTATTACTTTACTAGCTTAATTAAATAATAAACCTTATATATAATATAAAATAAAAGGCTACTAAGTATTCTATTAATATAATACTATTAATATTATATATATATAATACTATAAAGACCTATACTAAGTAATCTAGAAATATAAATAAATTATTTATAAGGTAAAAAACTAATAAAAGTAAATTAACTAAGAAGAAGCACTAAAAGAATAAAAACTAATAGCCTAATTAAAAAATAAAAAAGACCTAAGATAAGAATAAAAATAATAATACTAAGACTAGCTATATAGCTAAGATAATATATATAATTATAAAGTATATAATAATAATAAATATAAGTATAATTATATTAGTTATATATTATTAAAAAACTAAGAAACCTACCTATAAAAGAGCTATAAGTAAAAAAATAAGCTATAATACTATAAAGAGCCTTATATATTACTAAAGGAGGATTAATATAAAGATATTTTAAAATATTAATATAAGTTAAAAGAGAATAGCTATACGCTTTAATAAATAGTAAAGCTAAGTAGAATTTATTTAACCTAAGGATAGTAAATAGGCTTAAGCTATTATAGAGGTATAAGGCAAAGCCCTATATAATAATTAACCTCGAAGGGAAGTAATTTAATTATAATAATAGAATTATTAATAGTAAGATTAATTATCTTAAAGTTTTTATTAAAAGAAAGAACTAAGGAATCTTATTTAATATTATACCTATAAAAGGCTATAACCTAATACTTAAGTATCTATAGTTATATTAATTTAACTTATATTTTAATTAAAGGATTAGCTAAGTATTTTCTTTTAATAATAAGGTACTCTCTATAATAAATAATAACTTAGAAAATAATATAAGATCTTAAACTTCTATTAAAGATATTAGAGAAATTAAGTAAAGGTAAATATAAAATACTTCTTTACTTAAAGGAATATAATATAAATACTATAATAAATAAAAATAATAAAATTAATAAATAATTATATATATTATATAATAATTCTAATAATTAAAAAAAGACCTTAAGTAAATTAAGAAAATACTAAAAAAAGAATAACTTAAGAATATATTATTAAAGTATTATATTTATAAAAAACTTTTTATAGAAGAACTTAAAATAGGTTTATTATTATATATATATTATAATTTAAAAATTAAATTTATTAATAAGAAATAACCTAGCTTTAATAAACTCTATTTACTTAATATAATATAATTAGTAGTATTAAAGGAATATATTAAAGAAATATTATAAAAAAGATATATTAGGAAAAGTAAGTTATTTATTAAATACCTTATTATATTTATCTTAAAAAAGAATAAAAAACTTTACCTTTATATTAACTTTAAAATACTTAATGCTATTATAATTAAGGATTATATATCGCTACCTCTTATTAGCGAGTTAAAGGATTAATTTTTTAAAATAAAATACTTTATTATATTTAACCTTAAAGGAGCCTATAACCTTATTTAAATTAAAGAAAGATATAAATAAAAAACTACTTTTTATATTAAGTATAAACTATTTAAGTACCTTATTATGCCTTTTAGACTTATTAATATACCTATTATATTTTAATAAATAATTAATAATATATTATAAAAATATCTAGATATATTTATTATATATTACCTAGATAATATTCTTATTTTCTCTAAAATAAAAGAAAAATATATAAAATATATTTATAAAATATTATAAATACTATAAGATACTAACTTATTAGTAAAACCTAAGAAAAATAAGTTTTATACCTTAGAGGTAGAATTTCTTAAATATATTATTTCCTATAATGAGATATATATAAACCCTAAGAAGGTTATAGTAATTAAGGACTAAAAGGAATTAACTAATATTAAAGAAGTATAAGCCTTCCTTAGTTTTACTAATTACTACTATAGATTCCTTAAATAATTTAAGAAAATTATAATACTATTAATAGATCTTATAAAAAAGGATAAGATATTTATATTTAAGAATAAGGCATAAAAAGCCTTTTATATAATTAGGGAGCTTATCTTAAGTAAATTAATACTTAAGATATTTAACCTATCTTAATTAATAAAACTTAAAATAAATATATTAGACTTTGCGCTAAGAGCCTAGCTTAAATAATAAGATAATAAAAGACTCTTATATTTAATTATATTTTATTCTTATAAGCTATATAGAGTAAAACTTAATTACTTTATTTATAATAAAGAATTCCTTATAATTATTAATACCTTTAAAGAATTCTAATATTACCTTCTTAGGAATACCTATTAGATTAAGGTTTATATAGATTATAAGAATATTACTTATTTTATAAAAACTTAAGAACTTAGCGAATAATAATTATAATATATTAAATACTTTTTAGAATTTAATTATATTATTATTTATATTAAAGGAATAAAAAATAACTAAGCTAATACTATTAGCTAATAACCTAACTTAGATATTAGAAAGATTAAAGCTAAGGAATAATTATTATATTTTATATTAAAAAGATACCTTAAATAGAAGTTTATTAGGTAAATAAGGAAATTAATACCCTTACTAAAATACCTTATACTTATTAAGAAATATAAGTAATAGGTTATAGACTTTATTAACTATATATAAGGATATTAATAAAGAGAAGATAAATTATAGACCTATAAAAGAAAACTTTTTATCCCTAATAAAATATTTTACAATATCTTTAATTATTATTATTATTAAGCTATATATTATAAGAGTCTAGAAGAAATAACCTAAGCTATATAATAATATTATAATAACTATAAACTTTTATATAAAGTATAAGGATATATATTCTATTATAAGAAATACTATAAATAAATTAACTAATAGATTTAGGAATAATAGAAGAGATTAGGACTCTATAAATAGTCTAAAGTTATTAAAATACTATATTAGACTAATAGGGCTATATATATAGTAGAATAAGGTAATTTACTCTTAGAATAGATTTAGTAATATAATAAATAACTCTTAGACGACGAGAAAACTAATAAATAATAAGTCCTAGATAAACTATGCTATAAACTTATATGCGAAATATATAGCTACTTACTATATAGATATTAAGGAATTAATAAAACCCTAAAATAAGTTAAAATAATATTTATTTTCCTTAATATAAAGAAAACTATTTTAATAATTATTAATTAATATAACCTCTATGCAAAAACTAAGATATAATACTATAAACCTTATAAGAAGCTATAGCCGCTCTTAGTTATATAATAACTATAGGACTCTATTACTATAGATTTTATTACTAAATTACCCTTATTAAAAGAATTAATTACTAGAAACTTCTATAATAGTATTTTTATTATTATAAATAGACTTATAAAATTTTTTTATTTTATACCTTATAGAGAATTAATAATAGCGAAAGAATTTACTTATCTTTTTTACTTTTATATCGCTAAGATATATAGCTTATTATTAGAGATTATTATAAATTAAGGACTATTATTTACCTTAAAATTCTAATAGAGCCTTATAAGATACTTAGGAATTAACTATAAACTCTCTATTATATACTATAAGGAAATAAATAAATAGATTAAATATATAAATTAAATACTAAAATAATATCTTTAGTGCTATATTAACTATAAATAAATTAACTAAGTTAAGAAGCTATTAGCTGTATAGCTAGCCTATAATATAGCTATAAATAAAAGCATAAAGATTATATTAGCTTATATTAATTTTAGATTTATATTAGATATATATTAATAAATATAAGATATTATTATTAACCCTAAAGTAATTCTTATTAGTAATTAATTAAAGAACTTATATAAAGAAATAAAAATAAAAATTAAGTTTATTAAAAATAAGATAATAAGCTATATTAATAAAAAAAGAATTAAGGGATTAATCTTCGCAGGAGGGAAATATAGCCTATCTTATAATAAAAAATATTAAAATAAAATACTAAAATAAAAAACTTAACTATAAATATATTAAACCCTATAAAATTAAGTAAAAAATCTTAAAATATAACTATAAATTAGACTTACCCTAAAGGTTAAGCTTTATTTAATCTTTTATATTTTATTACTTAAATTAATATAAGATATTATTTAAGTTAAGATAAGTAATAAGCTTAATATAGAAATTAATAAACTAAAAAAATATATTATAAAAGCTATCCTTAATATAAATAAAATTAATAATAAAATAATATATTTTATTAAATATAAAGATTACCTAGACTTAGAAAATATATAAAAACCCTTAAAATACCTTATTAATATATAATACCTTCTAAAAGACTTCTACTAATAATATTAGAAGGAGATATAAACTTAAGGCTAATAATACTCTAGTTAATAATATCTATAGCACCTATAAACTATATAGTAATTATAGCCTCTAACTTTGCTTTTTTTATCTCCTTTAATTTATCTAAGGAATAAAGGCTATAAATAACTATCTTAATACCTTTAATATATAATTAATACTTTTAGCGATAAAGCTAAGTTAAATAAGCTAAAACCTTATTTACCCTTACTTAAGCCTCTTAGGCCTCTTATTATAAATATAAAAAGTTTTCTTTAATATATTCTTTTTTAGAATCTAAATAATTAAACTCTTAGTAAATATAATTTACTAAGAAAATTATTAATAAAATAAAAAAACCTATAGGCGAGAATATATAAATAAGTACTAGAAATATTTATTAATATATTATAAGAAAGGCTATAATAAGTATATTCCTTATAGTAATTTAATCTTTTAGGTAAGGCTATATAATATAGGCTATAAAAATAATAAAATAAATAAAATATAATTTTAAATCTAAAATAGTTAATAGTATTACTTAGTTTAATAATAGCTAATTACTTCTTAGAAAAGGTAAAATAACTAGATATATTAATAAAAGATTTTTATAGGTTTAGGATTAAAGTATATATATAAAATAATTAGGGTTATAGATATAGCCTTAAGGATAAAACTAATAGAGGGGAAATATTATATTATAACCTAAGATAACCTTAGGCTATATAATAAGAAGGACCTATATTAACTAACTAATTATATATAGATTAAAATAAATTATGCCTCATAGGCTATAATCCTCTTTAATCTAGCTAGATAGATTATAGCGGCTTAGGCCCTATAGGATATAATTTATTATAAGCTATTATATTATAAGAAGTATATAAGATATACTTATTATACTCTCTTATATAGTAATTACCTTAGCTATTAATATAACTTAGTTATACTTAATACCTTAAGTATATTACTAGACGTGACTTATACCCTGTTTAAGATAATATAATATTCTTTATTACTAATATAAACCTAGCACGACCGGTTTATCCCTCGGGAACACATATGATTATTATAAGATAGATATAAAAAATAATAAATAAAGAGTAGCTAAGATATAAACTTAAGAGTTAAAAAGATTATAAGAAGTACTAATAGTAATAATAAACTAAGCCTTTAGCTAAGTATTATTTATAGCTATATAATATCTTTTATAGAGGTAAATAAAAATAATAATAGCTAATAAATTAATAAGATTATTATTATTAAGATTAAAGCCTTTATTTTTATTTTAAGCTTTATAAAAAATTAAAAGAGTATTAATATAATAAATAATATATAAAAGAGATTACTTATATTTATTATTAAAAAGCACTAAAGTAAAAAAAAAAAAAAATTAATATAAAAATAAAATAAGGTTTTTTTATTATTTATAATAATATTCTTAATAAAAATAAAGTAAATTAATATATAAATAAGTATATTAAGTTAAGTATTATCTTAGAAATATAGAGGCTAAGTAATAATAATATAGCGCTATAAATTAAGAAAATTAAATTATTAATTACCTTATTATAAGTTAATAAAAGCGAGATACTAAAAAATAAATAGAAATAAATTTATATAAAAATATTAAAAGTAATAAGCTCTTAAGTTATAATTAATTCTTATAATATATACTTAATAATCTTTAAAGAATTAATAGACTTATTAAGAGCCCTTAAGTAATTAATAATACCTTTTTATATTAAATTATAAATATTAAGGGCCTTAATAATATATTTAAGATTAATAAAAATAAAAATATTTATTAAAGCTAAGTTATAAAAAAGATTATAGGTATAATAAGTAATAATAATATTTTAATATTATTAAATAGCCCTAAGGAGTTTATTAAGAATCTAAGTAATTATTAATAAGGCACTTATTAATAATATAAGTAAAAATATATATATTATTATACTTATAATAAAAAAACTTATATATTATATACTTTAAGTAATTATAAGTTTAATCCTTAAAATATATATATAAAATATAAGTATTTTAATAAAGCTTAGTAATATATTAGAAGTAAGGCTTATAATTAGGCTTTAAATCTCTAAAACTAATATTAAAATTAAAGTTATATTATATAAAGATATATATATAAGAGGGTAAAATAAATATAATTAATTTAATAAAAAGTAATTAATAATAATATAAGTAAGGACTATTAATTATAAGAAAAGAAAATATTATAAAAATAAAAAAAAATAAATAAAAATAATAAGTATAATTATAATATTTATCTTTCTATAAGTATTAATAAGCTAAAATAAAAAAAAATTATTAATATTATTATTAATTAAAATTATTTATTATTATTAATAACTAATAAAAAAATTTAAGTATTTATAATATAATATAAAAATAATATAAAAGAAAATAAATAATAATAAATAATATATTATTAATATAATATATATAACTTAGTTAGGCATAAAGGTAATAAAAGAAGTTATTTAAAACTTAATTTTAATTAAAAGGATCTTAGGGATTAAGATTTTAAAAGAGAGGTAATTATAAAGGTATAATTCTTAAATAAGTTAAGGCTAGCTAATTAACTAAACCTTAGGCCTAGGGTTATATAACCTTACCTTAGTATAATATCTTATAGCTAAGGGCTCTTAGAGGACTTAATAAGTTAAAGTCTTATATATAATAAAGACCTACCTTTTATCTATAATTACCTTAATCTAGTTATTAAGGCCTATTATATTATAAAAAAAAAGAATATAATAATTAAAAATTATAAGTTTAATTTATATTAATTAGCTAAGTTTTATATTTAACTTATTACTTTAAAGGGCTTTATTTAATATTATTTTTTATAGCTTATTATAAGTACTTTTAATACTTTTATAAAGCTTATAAATTACCTTAGTAAGGTTATTTAATTATAATTAATAATAATTAATTAATTTATAATTAGCTAATTAATTAATAATATATTAATAATAAGATTATAATAATTACTTTTTATAAAAACCTTTAATTAAATAATTAAAATAATATAATTAATACTTATTAATATAACTTATAATATAATTAAAATCTCTTTTAATAAAAATAATAAAAGTAATTTTAGCCTCTTTAAGTAGTTAAAAATTATAAGAATAATTAGAAAGTTAATATTAGAGGGGAGACTTATTATATAAAGGGGTTAGATTTTAACCTCTTTAGCTAATTAAGATATAACTTATTTATTATAAATAAAGCTAGTTTTAGTATGTTATTAAAGCTATTAATAATTATATAAATAAACCTTATTAATTTAAGCCTATTAAGACCTTAGGCTTTAAGTATAAAGCCTTTATTATTAAAATTATTAAGATATTAACTAAGATATTTTAATTTATATTTTAAGTAAAATAAAGTCTAAGAATAATATATAATTCTAATAGTATTATATTAATAAAATACTTAGTAGTATTTTATTTTATATTATATATAAGGTTAGTTATTAAGTTAAGCTAATAAGGTAATAAGAAAATAGTTTTATTTTTCTTTTCTTTTTATATTTCTTATATTAATAATATTAATAAAATATCTAAGAAATACTAAGGTATTTCTTATATATAAGGTATATCTTTATATTATTTTATAAGTTAAATACTACTTAGTATTATAGGTTTTTAATTAGTTTTTTATAATAGGCTTAGATATAGATTTCATATTTATATATTATATCTATATATTTTTATATAGTTTAAATATATCTTTCTTATAAGTTGTTTTAATATTAGTTATTATTTTTATTATATAGCTAGTAATAGCTTTTTTATAACTTTTTATTACTTTTTAGCGCCTTTATTACTAAGGGCACTCTTAATATATTTCTTTTTATAGTTTTTAAATATTATATTTAAACTTAGTTTAATTAATACTAGCGCTATTTACCTTAGTAATTTAATTATTATATAGTAATTTATTATATTAGTTTACTTTTTATTATTTATAAATCTTATTATATTCTTATAATGCTTTAATTTAGTGCTAGGGGCATAAGGTATAGTTATACTATATAGGATTATCTTACTAGTAGTCCTTTTAATATATAATAAAAGGTATTATAAATTATTTATCTTTATTATATTTTATAATTTATTTCTTATAATTAAAACCTTTTATTATAGCTTTTTTAAAGTTTATTTACTTAGCTAATATTAAGAGCGCTTAGTATTTTTACCTTATTAGTATTATTATTTCCTTTTATTTAAGCTTTTTAATAATAATAATAATAACCTTTTTATTATTTATTATATTAGGTATAGGGTTTTCTTATTTTATTAATTCTAAAAGTAATTATTATTATATATCTTAAGTTTTCTTAAGTTACTTTTTTATTTATTTTACTTAGCTATAAGTTAAATTATTATTTAGTTTTTATTTTTATTTATTTTTATTTATTATTAAAATTATTATTAAAATTACTATTATTTATATATTTATATAAACTAAGATATATATATTATATATTTAACTAGATAAGTTTAATTAATTAAACTTATAGACCTTTATTTACCGCTAAGTCTAGCGCTAATACTTTTTAAGTTTATAAAACTCTAACGCTAACTCTAAGAATTAATCCCTCTAAGTAAACCTATAATACTAATAACTTTTATTTCTTAATATAGTTACGCTTATAACTATATAGCTAAATCCTAGCTAGCTATAAGACTTCTTTAATTTTCTTATTTAGCGTTATAAAAGGTATTAATATTAATAATAAGGGTTATAAACTATGCTATATATTAGTTATTATCTTATAAGTCCTTAAGGAATATAATATCTCTATTAATAAGATCTTTCCCTTCTTTTAGCTTTTTTTTAAGAGCCTTTAATAAAAAAAGCTCTTTTTTAATAAAATTAAACCTTCTATTAATATTATAACTAAGTAAAAAAAAATTAAGAAAAAAAAAAGATATTATAATTAAAGATCGCGAGTTTAACTTATACTAATTAGTTAAGCTCTATACTTAACTTAATACTTTAAAGGGCTCTATTTAATATTATTTTTTATAGCTTATTATAAGTACTTTTAGTGCCCTTATAAAGCTTATAGATTGCCTTAGTAAGGTTATCTTAGTTATATTAGAAGTTATATTAATAGGTATTAGCTACGCTACTTTAATTATTTAGTTAAAGGTCTCTATAGAAAGCTATTACGATCTTATTATTAATATATTATTAATTAGTTAGCTAGTTATAGATTAATTAACTAGTTAGTTATTATTAGTTATAATTAAACCTCCTCTAATAAGGATAATAAAAGTATAATCCTTTAAGATTTTAGCCTTTTTAAGTAATTAAGAATTATAAGGATAATTAAAAGGTTAATATTAAAGGGGAGAGCTATTATATAAAAGGGATTTTAACCTCTTTAGCTAATTAAGATATAACTTATTTATTATAAATAGAGCTAGTTTTAGCGCATTATTAAAGCTATTAATAATTATATAGATAAACCTTATTGATTTAAGCCTATTAAGACCTTAGGCTTTAGGCATAGAGCCTTTATTATTAAAATTATTAAGATATTAATTAAGATATTTTAATCCCTATTTTAGGTAAAATAAAGTTTAAAAATAATATTTATTTTTATTTATATTTATTAATATATTATAATTACTTTATAATATTATAATATATTTAATTATTTATATTACTATTTAGGGTTTATTATTTTTTTATTATACCTAGTAAGTTATATTTATATATTTCTTACTTTTAAAGAGAGATTATTATTAATTTAGCTAATAATATCTCTCTTTAATATCTTATTATTTCTTATAATAAACTTTCTTAATATAATATATCTTATAGTAATATTAATACTTAAAATTATAATAGTTTTATTTATTTTTTTATATAGCTTTAAGTATTATAAGGCTAGCTTTAATATTATAAGAGGTATTATTTTTATTTTTTTATTTTAATTAATATTAAATTATAAGTTATTAGCCTTATTATTACTAAACTTAAGGTTTTAAAGTTTTTTTTAAGAGAATTATTAATTATTAATCTTAATAGCTTAGCTAATATAATTAACTAGGTTATTTAGTTATTTTTCTTTATATAATTTTATTTATATTTTTTTTTAAATTTATTAATAAAAAGAGATATTAAGGGTTTTTAATTTTAATTAAGCTTTAATATAAGTAAAAGATATTTAGTTTTATACTTTAAAGTAAATTAAGTTTATTAAAGTACTTTAATCTCTTTTTTAGCTTATGCCTTTTTATTAATAATTCTAAAAGCTTATTAAAGTACTATCTTAAAGGCTTTATAATTTAAGTAAAGGTAATAAGTATATAATAAGTATTAATTAGCTAGGATTATAAGGTATTTTTTTATAATAGGTTTAAATTATATAATAGCATAGCTCTTAAGTTTACTTATAATATATTAGACTTTATATAAGGCTAAGATAAATTATATTAAGTAATATATTATAAATGCCCTTAATTAAGTAAGAAATATAAGTAATTTATAAGTAATTTTATTAAAAGGTTCTAAGAGGTTTAATTTTAAGATTCCTCTTATATCTCTTTTATTTATAATTATAATAGCTATATTATTAATATTTTAAATATTATCTAAGTAAGTTATATTTTAAATATACTAGGTTTTATTTATTTTTTAATATAGTTATATATATTATTTATTTTAGCGCTTATAACAGTGATTTATATATAGAGCTATTTAATATCTTTATTATTATTATTATTATTATTTTTTATTTCTTTATTAATTAGGCTAGCTTAAGTAAGTATAAATAAGTAATTAATAAATAAGACTTACTAGTAGTTATTTATAAGAATTACCTAGGTAATTATTATATTTAATATTATTTAAGATAATATAAGTAATTTATTAAATAAGAGCTATTAATATATAATAATTATATATATTTCTGAGAAATAAATTAATTATATTAAGTTTATATTAATAAATAAGACTAATTATACTATACTTAAATAAAGGGGGTATTATATTTAATAATATACTTAAAGGTATTAAATATAACTAAGTTATATTAATAGCTTAAATAGCTATTATATAAGAAAGTATAATTACTATATTTTATATATTTATAATTACTCCTTAAACTAATATTCTCTTAGTTTAATTTAAAGTAAGACTAATATATTTAATATTTAGTCCTTAGACTAATATAAGTAATATTTAGTCCCTTTAGGGGTCCTTATATATATATAACCGGCTATATAAATAGGATTATATAATATATTATATAGCTAGTTATATAAATACGATTTATTATATAGGCCCGCTAAGGTATATAAGTAAGAGATCTTCTTTTTTATTTAATAAAATAGCTATAATATATATAATTAAATATTATTAGTAATTTAATAGGAATATAGCTATTTAATAAATTATATATTATTTATTAATATTAATTAGGCATAGTAAATAAGGCCCTTTAAGGCTATAAAGTATATTAAAGTAATAATAATAATATAAGTAAATTAACTTAATATATAAGATATATAAGACTAAGACTTGTATATTAAAAGATACTCTTTATTTATATATATCATACTATTATTAATATATTTAATTATTATTAAAATTAATATTAAAACCCCCTTAATATCTTAATCTTTATTAATAATACTATAACCCTAGCGATAAGATAACTTACTAATTAATAAGTACTAGCCCTTATCTTAAATAACTAATAGACTTAGGCACCGGGGTATTATAATTATAATATAATACCTCTATTCTTAATCTAATAGTAATATATATAATATACCTTGCCTATAAATAAGAAATTAGCTATAGTTTATTTTAATATAAACCTTAGGGCTAAGGAGAGAGCTTAATCTAAGGTTTACTTTCCTTAAGGTAGGCTAATTATTATTAATATAAGGATATAAGGGTTAGAGGCTATAAGAAATTAATATATTATATAACTTAATTATACCCTTAATTAATATAATAACTACCTTAATTATAATATAATTATATAATAAAATATTAATATACTTTAAGGCCTTAACTTATAGCTTTATAATTTATTTATATTCTTAATTAATAAGGTTTTATAATTAATACTAACTATAAGGATAATAATATATTTACCTATTATCTAAGAGGTAAAGTAAATAGAGATTTATATATAAAGTATTAATTAAAGCAGCTATATATTATAGGTTTAATAAGGTATATAATAAATAATTTAAAAGCTTACTTTATAGTATTATTACTATATTAAATATATATAATAATTAAGTTTATTTTATATTATATATATATATAATAATTATTTTATTAAATTAAGTTATGAAGCTATTATAAGTATACTTAGAAATTAATATTCTTTTTATTTCTCTATAAATATATATAAATTATATATTATATTACTCTTTAAATATTAATAAGGGGGGTTCTTAGTCTAATATAATTACTTTATATCTAAATATCTTCCTTAGTAGTATTTTATATTTCTTATATACCTTACTGCCCTAAGAAAGACTATTATATTACCTTTTTTCTTATATTACGCTTAATATACTTATTTTAAGCCTTATTTTAATTAAAATAACTTATTTACTCTTTCTTAATTTACTTTCTTATATTTCTTCCTTTTTTATAATACCTCCCTATTTACTTATAATTAAGGCATTAATTATATTTTATTTTATTATAATATATTAATAATCTTATAGCCTTTTAATATAACTAATTAGTCCTTAGGGCTCCTTAGGGTAATATAATATATTAGGCTACTTAAAAGTTTTTATATTATTAATAAATAGTATTAAGGTTATTAGCTTATAGCATAGGGGCTTTTATAATTACTAATAGTATTATTACTAAAGAGGATATAACTTAAATTATTATATATATAATTATATATATAATTATAATAATCTCTAAGATAATAAAGGCTTTTAATAAGGACCTTAGTAATAATAAGTAGCTTATAAAATATATTATTATATATATTATTAATATAAGTTAAAGAGTAAGCTTTAATTCCTAAGGAAGAAGATCTAATAAATAGTTATATTATAATAAATATATTTTAGTATTTATCTTATAGCTATATTAATAATATCCTAAATATTATAATAATGCCTTAGGCTATAATACTCTCTTAATAGCCTTAAATATAAAGGGCTTATATTATATACTTAATAATAATAATATTAAATTAATTATTAAGTAATTAAATAACTTATAAGGCTTAATAATATATTAAGGGGTTTCTAAGCACTAAAGGTATTAATATAAATAAAGATAATATAGCTAAAGGGGTTAACCTTTTATTAATAAAGGCTCAAAGGTATAAGTATAAGGTAATCTAAGAGTTATTATAAAGACTCTTATATATATAAGAAGCTCTTTTAATAATTATACCTATTAAGCATTAACCTTTTATAAGGCCTTATATAATACTTAGTCGCGGATATTACTATATAATCCCTTAGAGATATTAAGAGGTATAATAACCTCTTGCCTAGCCTAATTAGTCTTAAGTTTAAAGAGCTAATTTAATAAAATAAGCTTAATAATCCTCTAGGCATTAAAGAAGTTAATCTTATTATATTTTATATAACTTTTAATAAGCTAATAAATGCCCTTAGCTTATAATATAATAAATTACTCTAAGTAAAGATATTAATAAACCTAGGCCTTAATAAATCTCTTTTTATAGGGGTCTAGCTAGGTCTCTATAATATAGCTTACCTCTTTAAGGTATAAGGGAAAGTAATATTTTTTTATTTTTTAAGCCTTTTATTATATATATTTTTAATAACTAAATTAATAATCTTATATTATATATTATAAAATTATTTTTATTTTTCTTATTATTAATTATTATTTTTATTATAAGTAAAGCTAAATTAATAATAAATTAAAATAGCTTTATTAATATATTAAAGATATAAAATTAAGGCTAACTTAAGAAAATAAAAAAAATATAAGATAATATTTATATAAGTAAGATAATAATTTATAAGTATTATAAAAAGAAAAATAATTTTATAAAGCTAATATATAATTTATAATTATTTAAGGACTTAAATAAAATTTCTTTTTTTATTATTAAGAAAGGTAAAAGTAATATAAAAGGATTATTAATAAGTATTAATATTAAGTATATTAAAAAGAGATATCTTATATTAATTAGTCTTATATATATAATCTAAGAGAAATACCTTAAGGTATAATTTAAGGTATATTAATAATTATAGGTATATAAATAATATTATTATAACCTTATTACTTTTATTAAGCTAAATTTTACTTTAAAAGCTATTATTATTAAGCTACTTAGTAAAGGTATATATATTACTTTAACCCTAAGTAAGCTCTTATTTACTCTAACTAATAAAATTATATATATCTTATTATATAGCAAATATATTAGAGGTTATATATAGATATAATTTAATTTTACTTGGCTTAATACTAGACTTAGCTATTTAGTAAATTATTAATTAATTTAATTATAATAATTAGTAATATATTAAGTATATTACTAAGGTAGAGCTTAGGCTATAATTATAATAATAAAAGTAAAGATTAAGATAATATTATAAATATTATTAAGTCTTATATAAGCTCTTTTTTATTATAATAAAGAATATATATCTTATATAATATAATATAATATTTTATATGTATTTCTTTATAGCTAGGGGGGTTTTTATATACTTATAAATAAAAGTAATATAAAGTCTCTTATTTATAGTCTTTAAAGACCTTTATAAGATAAAGGTATAGCATTATAGCGCTACCTAAGTATTAATATATATAATTAGCTCCTCCCTTAAACCAAATTAACCTTTAAGAAGAAAAATATTATTAGGGAAGCTATAAGAGTTATTAATTATAATTATTATAATAAGAATAAGGTAAGGTAATTAGAATTAATATTATAAAAGCTATTAATTATCTTTTAAGAAGGCTAAAATATAATATATAATATAACTATATATACCTCTTATATAATAGATCTTATTTATATAACTAGCTATATGATATATTACGTGATCTTATTTATATAGCCGGTTATATATATATAAGGACCCTCCCTTTAGTCCCTGCTTAGTCAGGGTGTTTCTACTATGCTTCCCTGCCTAGCCTATATTATGCCTATGATATAAGTAATACCGCGGATTTTATACTTAAATTAAAGGAATTAATTAGTAATATAAGAGACTATAAGACCGCTAGCGCCTATAACTAAAATAGTTAAGCCTTTAGGGATTATAAATTTAATAATAGATATAATTATAGCGATTTATTAACTTAGTAATCTAATATATATAATTAAGAGAGTTTTAGAGATACTTATAATATAAATTAAAGTAATATTAGGGGATACTTAATATAATATTTATTCTTAGCTAATTTTATTATATTTTATTATATAATATAACTTATATATATTAAACTAAGATTTCGCCTAGGTGCTAGTATAAGCTAGGTAGATTAGGCCTTAAGCTTTAGGCCTTAGGCGAATTTTTAATATTTTTTTAATACTAGGATAATATATATAAATATAGAGGGAAGTTAGATTAATTATTAGGCTATTAGGGTAAATAAGACTATTACTTAAATTAAGTAAGAAAGTATAGATGCTTTACCTACCTTTAATTATTTTAGTAAAAGAAATAGTAAAAGGATATATAATAATAAAATATAATCTTTATTATATCTTATATCGCGGAGGAGTTACTTAAAGTAAATATATTAAATTAAGCATCTAGATAAATTTTAAAAGCACATTCTTAGTATATTAATAATTATTATATAATAAAGTAGAGGCTTACTTTAATATATTAGACCTAATTAACTATTAAGCTAAAAAGATCTATAAGGAATTATAATTACCTATTGCGGTTACTCTGCCTTATACTACCTATAAGGCTAGCTTATATAAAGGGCTATGCCTTATAACAGGCTATATTATATATTACTTAAATTATTAATAAGTTAATATATAGCATAGTCTAATATTTAATAAGGTATAAAATTATTTATATAATATAAAATAGGCTATATATAGCTTTTACTTAGTATTTATTTAGAGAAATAAAAATAAAGTTAGCCTTAGAAGGGCTTGCTTATTAGACTTTATACTATTTAACTAGCCTAAATAACTAAGGTTAAAGTAGACTTATAAGATTCTTAAGTTTTATTAATTTTATACTTAGCTTAAACTTATTTTTACCTTATCTTCTTACTAAATTATAATCCTAATACTATAATAAGTCTCCTCCTCCCTGCCTCTATTATCCTTACCTCTATAATATATAGCCCCTTATAGTATACTAATATTATACTATAAAACCCTTACCTTTCTTTAATTATTAGCCTTAAAGGCATAAAAGCGCTCCTTAGCGCTACCCTTAGTCTAAGCCTTACTAAAGTTACTAATAAAGCACTAAATATATAGGCTTTAAATAATTAGCGCGTAGCTACTTATGCTAGCTAAAACTAAGATAAAGAGGTTACTATTATAACTAGCGGCTGCGGCGGTATTAAAAGGGAGTTTATTCTTAGCCTTATCTATAAGGGGGTTAAGGTTACTATCTTTAATAATATTTTACTTCTTAATAATATAAGGGAAAATCCCTTAATTTTATATATTAAAACTAATATTATATTAGTAGCTATTATTATAGAGGCGGCGGTAATAATATAAAAGACCTTTAGTAACTTAATTATCTTAATTAATAATACTAAGATTACCGCGCTTTATATATTGCTTTCCGATAAAAGACCCCTCCTAGCCCCTATTAAACCTTCTTAACTAGGGAAGTAGTAATAACGACATAAGACAGCAAGAAGTATTTCACGAACCTCCAGAGCGAGCAAATAAAAAGTATATATTAGAATCCTTTAGCATTACAATATGTCTTATCCCATATGATAAGATACCATCGCTTTGGATCAAATGCCTAGCAACTAATAATCTATTAGATCCCACTCCAGCTCCTTCTAAAGCTCGCCTCGAGACACTTGAGGTATGTCTGAGTTCTTCACGTCCATCAAGAAATGGCGAGCATACCTATTAAGAAATGCACCTAACAATATATGGTATTCTCTTCGCCAATCCAATAGCATTACCCAGCGGCGTTTAGCCATATCTATAATAGTTTTCGCACTAATCTCCTTTTATCTCTATTTAGTTTGCAATAGTAGCTCGAGGACTTCTATGGCATCTAAACTATGGATATCGATTTCCTTAGGAATCACTCGCCCACCTAGGGTACTTCCTCTATTACTTTCTCTATCAACGCTTGAGTCTTCGGTAGACAGACTAGTATATCGAAACTCAAGGGAGCTCTCGTCGGCCTCGTCATCGCTCGCTTTATAGTCGTCATCTAAGGAGGGTTTTAGTACTAGAAAACCGATTCCTTTCACATGGAGAACTTAAAAAGAATGCCTTAAGTCAGTACTCAACCAATTATCGAAGTAGCAGCACCCCGTACCCGCTCAACGAACCCTTCCTTTATGAGCCTACTACCCCCGAATAATAGTTAAGCTAAGATAGTACTCTCGAGCCATCTAAGTGACCCATTAAGATCCCTAATGATATTCTATATAAGCTAGGCTTCGAAAATTATCTCGGTAAAGCTATCAGGCCCTTCACGGGGCTCCTCTTCTAAAAACGCGGCACTAAGAGCAAAGCTTAGTACCTTGCGTTAGAAATCTTTATTAGAAGCGCTAGGAGACTCCTAGACATTAAGCACTAAGTCGAGTCTAACACAACGGGTCAGCAGACGGACTAGCAAGGGAGTTTAGTAAATGCTACTAAGAAAGAGACACTTATACTCGTTGTTATCCTCGATAGAGCTAATATCTACTAAACGTTCGTTAATTAGCTTTAAGAAGAGGATAAAGAGAGTCCCGTTCTATGCATAGATCTGCTGCTGGCTGTCGTACTCGTGATACCCTATCTTCAGCGCGAATAGCAGGATATCGACCTGTGATGGGAGCGTGGACGCGCCATCGCGGTTTATTGGCTAGCCCTCTAGCAGTCGGTACATGGCGTGCAGAAGATCGAAGAATAACTGTATCTCGATGACACTCGATGCTGTACATAGCTCAAAGGCTGTGGCTACGTGTTCAGCCGCATCAATCCGGTTGAGCTCGAGAAGATAGGTAGCACGGCAGAGAGCCCAAAAGGCAGCGTCGACCGGTGGCTCTAGACTGCTGGCGATAAGGTCGAGATAGACGAGATATCCATTCTACTCCTTCTTCGCCATCAGCGCCTGAACCTATAATTTGTTCATTATCCGTCCGTGTTGCCCGTGGCTAGCTAAGTTTAGGAGAATCCGTGGCCACTCGAACTTGTACCAGCGCTCAAAAGACGCCTCACACTCTTCCCGCATGTTCTCCCACCGACACTTATCTTTACGCATTTTTGCTAGGGCTCTCGAATATGACGAAGCCTCACCGGTCACCAGGTGCTCCTTCTTAGCTTGATTGTAGATTTCCTCAACATCCAGGTCTTCTCCCCCGCCAGCTGCGCTGTCACGGGCCGGCCACGGTACGCCGTCGTCTTCGGGAGTAGCTCTGCCGGTAGCTTAGAAAATAGTTTAGGCATGCCATCGGCTATAGCGCTGGTGATAGTGCCCAACTAAGCGTTCACGGCCCCTAGGGCGCGCTGGGCACCAGCAACGCTAATAAATCCCCATATCCTCTCCCGCTGTGTGACGGCGCCTATCTACCTCATGAAGTCAGCGAAGGGAGCAAACTCCGGGGTTTCTCTAATGCTCCTAAGCTCACTGAAGTCTATATTAAGGGCCGTATTCGGCCACTTTAGCTAGAGCCTGACTATCCGTTTAGCTGCTTTAATCTGCACGGGGAGGTCCTGCCGGGCGAACCTATCCTGTACGTCTCTATATAGCGCTATCTCTTCGGCCCTGCGGTCCTGGAGATCTTCCATGGCCTTGAGAAGCAGCGCAGCAACCTTGACCTAGTAATTGAACTCGACGTGGTCTTCTCGCTATCGGAACGAATAGCAGAGCCAGTTAGTGCAGGCAAATATTAGGTCAAAGACGGCCTAATACGATATTTCGATATAGGCGAGGGAGATGCTATCATAGAGGAGAGTGGAGTACTTTACGAGGTATGCCTTTGCTTCTTATGCCTTATCCTGGTCGAAAAGCTCTTCTAGTGGATAGTCTTATAGGTACCACCTAATGAGATCCTCCTTAGTTGTCGCGGATTTAGCTAAGGTTGTCTTCTCATTATCTATGTCTGAAAGTTCGAACGACTATCCTTTAGTGCCAATATTAGGCTTAGTTTCTTTGATTATAATGGTTTTTTCTATTACAAAAAGGCTCTAAAGCGTTTAAATCTAACACTCGAATTAAGGAATCCTAGCCTAGGTCTCGAGGGGCTTGGGTATTCTTGTTTTGTGGGACTCGGTAAATGATCAGTGCTGCCCGCGCTCTTCGGTTGCTACTAAGATCGGCTGAAAAAGAATTACGCCATGACTTGCTGTAAATATTGGGTTGTTTAAGGCTTAGCTAACCCGTCTGCTGATATCCCTCAGCCACCGCGAACGGGGACGCGCTCCTCCGGCCAGTCAATTCGCAGTCGCTCAACGGGCTAGCGTGCCATAGAGAGACTAGTCTCATTTACAAGCCCACTGATTCTGCCACTGATCCGATATGCTGCACTGAGATTGGGTGAATAAATGAGAGGTTATAAATCACGCGACGGCTTGCTAGAAATGTCATGATATTAACTAATAAAAAGAAGAAAATAAGATTATACTATACTCTATGGATATCTGCGAGCCTAAAAGGATAAAAACCTTTCGAAGGCATAGAGGGTAAGTTCTAAATTATTAAAGAACTACCGCAAAATGCCTTCCTTCGGCAAACATCGATATCTAGTGCTGGATGATACACTCTCTAGCAGCGAGATCCCTAATCTTCTCGGCATCTTGGTTGTAGATGCGGCAAATCCTTTAAGCATTTCTGCACCGAAAATCACGGAAGCGGTCGTAACTCGACGAAAAGAATACACGCTCGAGCCGGTGAGCCAGAAGAATGTATCTGATGTCCTAAAAGAAGCATGTTCTTCGAGCCTGTTTGTTTGTCTAGAGAAGATCTTTAACCTTGCGGCATCCAAAGGGAGACAAACGAAGCTTGACCTCAAAATAGCACGTGTCCGGACCATTAGCCTCAAGAGCCACGACTAGGTGTTCGACTAGATGAAAAAGAACTGCGCTGCAGAGATAAAAGCCTTTTTAGATGAAAACTAGAGGAAGAGGGTAGTATATATGATCGTTGGCTTTAAGACCATCACCGATGCCAATATTCGGATTTCATATACCGCCGGTCAGACAGCTAGCATAGAGGCAAAGGTGCCTGTAATCGAAATGGCGGGGGCTACAGCTAGTGTACCCGTTATGCCGGTAAATACGGGAAATCCTTCTATCTCACTGAGTTCCACTAGGTGCGAAGGGGTTCTTTCGGAGGCAACGTACGAAGATAAATAGGTTTTTGCTATGTAGTATCGCAAGATCAAACGGGGGCCCTTTCTCCGGCGCCTGCTTACCAGGAGAGACGGCTGCGACCCCATCATGGGGGAACTTCAGGAATTTAGAGGTGGTAAGGCAATGGCGGTAGTCGGGTCGGATGGGTTGGGAGAGGAGTCATCAGACGACGAAGATGATGAGGATGACTTGTACTTTGAATTCCCAACCGTGGACATGTCTGCGATCTGTGACGAGGAACGCGGGGAATTTAATATATCACAAGGAGGCAAAAATGAGGAATTCCTATATAGGAGTGTAGTATCTACGTAGGAAAATTGCTAGAAGCCGGTTGTTAAAGGTTCTTAAGTCTGATTTTAATGCCTCATTAGCGAAAAGCTGGGGAGGCGTTTCCGAAAGAAGCAATCGGAGCCGATAACGTTAATTCTTAGTGAGATCGTATAGAGCACATCTATGATACTTTGTTTGTTCTTTCGTGTCGAAACGAGAGGCGCAGCAAACATGATGCCAGCAAAATTAGGTTCGACAGCGTTATAGCATGCTTTTTTTTTTTTTTGCAGCGCTCGCGACCCTTTTGCCTAACGGCACGCCACGAAGAGTGGTCCGTCGGTATTGTGAAGTCTCAAAAACGGCGAGGCTCTGGGACGTAACCAGTTTGAGCGGGCCTCGATAATCCCCATCTCAGAAGTTCCCGCAGAGGGATTACTGTGGGTGAGAATGAAGAACGAAGGACCAGCGGTGGGGGCCAGGCCTCGAAGACATGAAGCAGCGTTACGGATAGGGGAGCTGGAGAACGATCCTCGGAACGCTGCTGGGGTTTGCGAACCAGTCGCATGGCGCGCATGAAGCTTGTGCCTTGGCATCTCGACGTGGCACAATCAGATACGAGTGGCCACACGTCACGTCAGGCAGGTGCATGCTGATGCAGATGTGACCCTACCCAACGCGATACGGAATCAAGAGCTCTTCGTCTCCCCCCTCAGCACTAATCTTCCCTGCAACAAGAATCCTCTCATTCACACTGGGCCGACCCTCTCGACAAAAACTACACTCTCCATCATTTGAAGATGGCCAAGAAAGCAGCGCTGACTCAAATTGGCGGAGCCGACCTAAAACGCTTCGTAGTGCAGTCAGCTTTGCTAAGCCTGATCGACCCTGTCCGAGGGGAACCGACGAGAAGCTCACTCGACGAGAACCCCGATGGCGACATTTCGGGCGGGCAGCAACTTAAACAAAAATTCCTAGACTCATTTGCTCTCATCTGTTCAACGACCAGCTCGGGTGCGGAAACAGCCTCAGCTGTCTGTCTGGAACAGCATGTCACAGCTGGAGCTGTCCTGCGCGTGGCCCGCAACCATGGCTTGACGCCGAAGGACCTGGCTGGCCTTGAAGAGGTGTTGCAAATACTTCAAGTAGTTGCCAGAAAGGGTACTTACATTATCTGAGGCGCTATGAAGGCTACTGACGCGGCGAGCGATACAGAAAAATCGTCGAAGCAAGCCGAGCCCGAGATTCTCCACCTGGTTGTCCAACTAGACAGAGGTCGGATATTGTCGATTGCCGAGAGGGTTGAGAAGCGCGGGATTGGAAATTCTCTGCAACAGGCGCACTCCAAGCTTCTTGCCGGTCAGGCGAAGCCAGAGACAAGGGCTGAACCCGGATTCAGACTTTGGCTCAAGGGTTGCCCTTTCACGGCCGCATCTCTTCAGGCCTGTAGTCCCGCGACTATGACCATGCTCATCGACTGGGCGTCGCAAGCCAGATGGCGTTATTCCGAGCAGTTGCAAATCTTGCTCGGATCTGATCAACCGCAAAAGCCGCCCTGGCTGGACAGTCTGCACAAGATCGCTCGCTATCGGTCTGCCATCAAGTCCATGGTAAAGTTTGCTGCAAAGGAGCCCGAGGTCTTCGCGGGTATTCACATCCGAGATGTCAAGGCTCCCAATTCGCGTTCATTCACTCTCTCCAACGAGAAAACTCCACTTCTTGCAGCTGTTAGGAGCCTTGTCAAGGAAGACCCAGGGGTGATAATGGAGCAGTTGGAGAAGCACCTGGGCACGCAGGATGTTGAAGTGCGGCTGCGCAGGGCGTGTCGCTTGAACCTGACGCTCCACGCCGAAATGCAAATCGTCGTGTTTTACGAAGGTAACCCCGACTCTGTTCCCCGGATGCCGTTCATCGGGACGAGCAAGAAGGCCTGCTTTCTGTGTCACAGGTATCTGCTCCAGCATGCACTCAGACTCCAAGTTTCGGCTTGTCACCAGAAAATTTACCCGTCATGGATGCCACCACCGTACTATCTAATCCCTGGACGATTCAAAAGTGCACCGTTTGTGAAACTCAGTAAAGAGATTGAGCAATTGACGAAGCGGGAGCTCAAGACCGCGCTGAATGCTCCCCGACGGCCGAGGAATTATGATTCGACTGCCGGCCCTTCCCTGACCCTAACAGCAACCGTGCCGACGGAACTGAGATCACGACAGGCGACTAAAGAACAGTTCATCCTCAAAGAGAACAGCCTCTCAGAGGATTCGGAGTGAAACTCCGGTGCAGAAATATGACGGGCAAATGTATAGTACGCGGAAAGTCGTTTCGGATTATGATTATCGAATCGGAGGATGCACCATGATAGTAGAATATGAAACAATGCCACAAGTACACTAAACACTCATAATGTCCTGGGTCAAGTGCATGTTGCAGCTCTCCCCTCCACACACACAAACCATGGCATCACTGTGAGCGGGTTTCCTCGAATGGGCCAGAGAGAACCCGAGCCGATGCACTAACAGCCAGCTGGTGGCCAGCAGTACTACCCAATGTCTTCACCGAGGCTGCCAACTGGCAGGTCTAGAACCCATTCATGTAATTGGCGCACGTTGGGACCTACAGCTGCGGATATGCTGCAATGCCTTGATGCCCAATTCTGCGGGAGGCCTTCCACATCGTCATGGCGATGGCTCCCAGGTGATATTTGGACTTGGGGCTCGGCGTCTTCCTCCCTGACATTATTAAAGACATTTTAGTATTAGTCGCCCTTTCCACTTACAGTGGCAATGGAGACAGCCAGGACAGACACAAACATCGCCGTGGGAGACCACCGGGACCTCCTCGACCTCATCGACAGTCTCCGTTCGCAAGGGGTCAGTCACTATGTTGACCTACCTGAAATCATCGTCTGTGGAGACCAGTCTGCGGGGAAGAGCTCCGTCCTCGAGGCCATCTCCGGCATGCCATTTCCCATAAAGGACGGTCTCTGCACCCGTTTCGCAACCGAGCTAGTCCTTCGCCGGGGTCACGAGGTGAACATCAAGGTCTCCATCACTCCAGGCGAGAGCCGGTATGGGGAGGAAAAAGAACGCCTCGAAAGCTGGCATCCAAAAGCGAGCATCGACAAGGAGGGCCTGGGCGCTGTGACGGACGAGGCGAAACGCGCAATGGCAGACCCGACCGGCACAGGGGAATTTTACGAAGACATCCTCCGCATCGAGCTCACCGGACCGGGGCAGCCGCACCTCACCATGGTGGATCTTCCAGGTCTCTTCAGGAGCGGCAACAAGAAGCAGTCTGACGCCGACGTCGATGTCGTTCGCAGTATGGTGGAGAGGTATATGGCACGACCACGGAGCATTATCCTCACTGTGGTGTCGGCCAAATACGAGTATGTCCTGCAAGAAGTCACTTTGATGGCCAAACGTGCCGATCCAGAAGGCATACGCACCATGGGTCTCATCACAAAGCCCGACACCTTGGATATCGGTTCCGACTCGGAAAGTTACTTCTTTCGTCTGGCTCAAAACCTCGAAGCCGAGCTTCGTCTTGGCTGGCACGTCCTGAGAAACCGAAAATTCGAGGAACGTGATGTTACCTCAGCCCGACGCGATGAAATCGAGAGCGAATTCTTCTCCCAGGGCTTGTGGAGTTCCATCGACTCCTCCCACTGCGGAGTGGCAGCCTTGAGAGCCAGGCTCAGCACGGTTCTAAAGGACCAGATCCTTGCCCAGCTTCCAAGTCTTGTACAGGACGTGGAAGATGGTATTCAAGACTGCACTGACAGGCTAGATCGACTTGGACCCGTACGATGCACTTCGCAGCAGCAGTTGGGCTACCTGCTGCGGGTGAGTGAGGAGTACACGTCCCTAGTGACGCAGGCAGTAGAGGGCACATACACCAACTGCTTCTTCGGCAGCCGAAAGAAGATTGACAAGTTTAATACAAGGCTGAGGGCTGTGGTGCAGAACCGACTTTGTGGATTTGCGGAAGAGATGCGGTTGAACGGTCAGAGTCAGCACATTATTGATTCAGAGAGTGAGGATGAGGGCGGTCGCGAGGTCCGCGACTCGCCTCGCATCTCCCGGTCTGAATATGTCGAAGATGTTGCGAATCGTCTCAAGTACAGCAAGGGTCGTGAGCTCCCGGGCCTCTTCAATCCGCTCATCGTGAGCGACCTCTTCGTCGAGCAATCCGCGCCTTGGAGGAGGATCGCGATGCTCCTTGCCGAGGATATCCTCGAAGCAGCGCACTTAACGACTCAACTAATAGTTGAGCAGATCACCGCCAGCGACGTGTCTGAAGAGGTTCTCAAACTTGTTCACCAGGCAATCGAGGGGCTAAAAGTCGAAATGGACGTTCAAGTCGATACGCTACTTGCATCAGCCGCGCGGCATCCCATCACGTACAATCCCCAGCTCACTGAGAACGTCCAGCGGATCCAGCAGGCTCGACATAAACGTGCTATCAAGACGCTGGTCCGCAAGACGTTCGGATCACATCGTTTCGACAATCCAGACAGCAAGGTGAGCTTGAATCCAATTGAGCTCATGAACCTCATGGGAGAGGGATTCGAGCCAGACATGGAGCGGTTCGGAAGCGCGTTGGCGGTGGACTACATGGAGGCATACTACAAGGCAAGATATATCCTTCAGGTGAAATCCACTGACAGCACTGACATGTTTACTTCGCTTCCAGGTTGCGGTGAGCAGGTTCATCGATGATATAAGCAACCTAGCAATTGAAGACTGTCTCATCAGCAAGCTCCCGACGCTTTTCAGATCAAACAATGTTCTGGAGATGAGTAGTGAGGACATATCCCGCCTCGCAGGGGAGACCCGAGCCTCTTCGCTCGAGAGAAAACGCCTTGAAGCAAAACGTAAGATCCTTCAGACAGGACTCCAGGGCATGAAAAGCTTGCACAAGCGCAGTACCGTCGTCGACGGCCCCCCCAAACAGGATGAGGTGGCATCAGAGGATTCTGAGAAAATGTCAGTCATGTCACGAAGCAGGCCTGAAAAAGCATCAACAGCCACTTACAGTGCGGAGGCAGCTCCTCTGACGATCAGGCCTGACAAACCCTCTGAGTTTCAGGACAGGGTTATCATACGGCCAGCAGTTGATGAATGGCCACCTCAAGCCGAAACTCACGGCGAGATGGAAGACGATTGGGATCCTCTTCTATCCAAGAAAGGAAAGAAGAAGGCCTCGAAGTACGGCATGGCTGAAGAGCCTCCTATTGATGGGGGATGGGGTTATTGAGCGGCGATGCAATGGAAGCGCTAGATGGTACTCAATTCGCAGACTAGTCAGTTCACCCTTGTCCTGAATGGAGACTGGTCTCCATGGACGAGTTGTGCAACGGAGGGTGTGATCAGAAGAAATTTCATTGCGCTGCTTTTCCTATCTAAGGAACGACGAAGGTCGGTCTCTTATACTTATATTCAACCTGCCGATCTTCCAGGCAGAAGGCTATTGCCTGCGATCTGGCGTTCACGCTAACCGTGAAGCTATTCATGATAGTCGTGATCCTTGCCCCACTTCCAACACCTAAAGCTTAGATCTCGTCGAGGATATTAAGAACGGATATAACCCAGATAGAAAACTTTTTCTTCCACATTACATATATAAATCCCATCCCTCCGCATTCGCGTCATAGCATTAGGAATCCCTATAGGAAAACTAATATTAAGGGACTTATCCGCTAAAGGGTTATCTAAATTCTATAAAATAAAGTCTTATAATTATAAAGTTTAAAAAAAAGAAAATTACTAAAAAAATAAATTAAGGTTATATCTTAACCCCTTCTAAAGATAATAAGTTAACTAATAATATATATAATTATATAACTATAACTATAGCAAAATAATGCGTAGTATAAAGTATACCTATATAGTAAATAGTTTATTATTTTATAGGTCCTATTTCTATAAAGTAATAAGACTTTATTATAGCCTTAAAGTTATTTTAATAAGTTTTTATCTTTATAGAATTTACTTTTTAAACTTTAAGCTAGTATTTAAGAGAACTTTATTAAATATTTAAGATATATTATTAGGGCAAAATGCGGCTAATAAGCTTAAAATAATATATTATTTAATAACTTATTAGGCTATATTATTAATAAATATTTTTATAATAACCTTATAATAATAAGTTATTAAGAAAGAATATCTATAAAAAAGAGATAATACTAACCTTATAATAAGTATTAAGCTTAGTAATAGCTTTATTATATACTTATTTATATTATATTAATAATAATCCTTATTTAAAGCATAGATATAAATTTCTTAATCTTAATAAAATAATTAAAAATATATTACTTTTTATACTAGTCCTATTAGGTAACTTTAGCTAAAATATCTTTTATAGCTATTCTCTAAGAAATTAACTCTTGCCTTTTATATATTCTTAATATAATAATAATTATAAGTTAGCAAGCTTTATTTTTTATCTTAAATACGCTTACTAAGCTTATTTAATACTTATTTCTTTACTTTTTATATTTAATTATATAATAAGTCTTTAATTTCTTAGTAGATTTTTATAATAGTTATATATATTCCTAAGGGATAAATTAGTTATACTAGGTTTATATTAGTAGGGGATTAAGCGCATTATCTTAGATAAGGTATAAATTATATCTAGTAATATACTTAAGGGTATTAAGTATAACTAAGTTATATTAATAGCTAAGGTAGCTATTATATAAGAAAGTATATAAAGTACGCCTTATATACTTAAAGTGCTTACTAATAAGAAACCTATAGTACTTATTTATTTACTTAGATAAGATTATTAAGAGTAAGTATTATATAGGAGCGCTTACTTATATTATAATAAGTCTTATTTACTCTTATAATAGACTAATTATATAGTAGGGTTTTATTATATTAAACCGCCTAGTTTATTACTTAGCTATAATATAATGCCTCTTCTTTATTAGTCTTATCCTTAAGGCTATATAAATAGCTATTATTCTTAACTTAATTAGTTCTTTTATCTTATTTCCTTAATTTTTATTAATATATTTTAATATTATATCTAATTATATTTCTAAAAAATAAAAGAAATCTAAGAATATTAAAATTATTAATTTAATTTATTATTATTATATTTTTATAGAATTTATTAAATATATTAGTTTTAAGGTAATACCTTATACTTATTATTAGGCTTATAAAGCTATTTATAAGATAGTTAAAGGTAATAAGAAGTATAATTTATATATTTATTTAGGCTATCCTTATAATATAATAAGGGTCCCTCTAAATTCTTATATATATTTCTTATAACTATTAATTAAATAATAGCTAATTTCTTAGTATTAAGGATTATTTCTAAGGCAAAGTAAACTAATACTAAGGAGCTAATAATAAAAAAGCTTTTTTAGTCTTAATATAAGTCTTTAGTATAAGCGCAAAGGAAATTATTAGCTTATTAGTAAGAGCTAAAAGAGTCCTTAGCTTATTTATTTTATTTATATATCTAGTATTATTTCTTAATTTTAAAAGGGACTAAGTTAATTTATTAAAACCTTAAATTAATAAATAACTTAAATAGGCTAAAGGCATTAATAAAGTCTAAGGCTATAATAGATATATAATCCCTAGTATATTTTAATCTTATTAATTAGAGTTTATTAAGATTAGATAATTTCTTTTTGCTTTCTTTTAAAGCTATTAATAAAAATCCTTTAAAAGGTATTATATACTAATAAGGTATTTTAATAATTCTTATATATTTTCTAAGTCTAAGTAATTTCTTTATTAAATAAAATATATTATTTTATTATTAATTTTATTTATATTAAGGATAGCTTTTATAATATATTCCTCTAGTTTATTAACTTTTATTTTTAACTTATTATTAGTTTTAACTTAGATAATATTTTTTATTAATTTAAATAATAAAATATAAAAGATTAAATAAAGCTTAACCTTAGGTAATAAATCTAATTTATAATTATATTTTAAGATTTTTTACTTAATTTTATAGGGTCTAATATACTTATAGTTAAGTTTTTTATTTTATTATTTTATTTTAATATTTTTTATTATAAAATAGATTATATCTCTCTCTAAGAAGATTAATCCCTTAATTTTTTTCTTATTAATATAATTTATTATCTTATTTTTAATAAACTTAAGTTTTATTTTTATTTCTTTATATAGGTTTTTTAGTTAATTATTAATAAGGATTACTTTAAGATTAATAATAGTATTTTATATCTAATAATATATATTTAATATAAATCTAAAATTAATATAGACTAATATAATCTTTATACTTTTATTTATAGCTATATTATAGGCTAATTATATAGCTAATAGCTTTTTAACCTAGTTAGTTTATTTATAATTAATATAATATTATAAGTATTATTTTAGTATTTAATGTATATATTTAATTTATTTATTTATTTCCTTATAATATATAATAAAGAATTTATAATTAATTCTTAAATATCTTATAAGGCTTTATTAAAATTTTAAAGTAAATAGTAATTCTTAATTTATAATAATTTTAAGTAATATATTATATATCTTAGTAATATAAAAATAAAAAAGGTAAGTAAATTCTTTTATTATTATTAACTCTTTATAAGGTATAAAATAAAAAAATTTTATAAGTCTATTTATAATAATAAAAATATTATTATAAAAGTTTTTAATAGCTAATTCTTTTAATAGAGGTAATTTAGTAATAAAATCTATAATAATAAAATCTTATAGTTATTATATAACTAAGAGTAGTTATAATTTCTTATATAATTTATAATATTATACTTTAATTCTCGCGTAAAGGTTATATTAATTAATAATTATTATAATAATCTTTTTTATTTTAAGAAAAATAAATATTATTTTAATTTATTTTTAGGTTTTATTAATTCCTTAGTATTTATATAGCTAATAATTATATATCTCGTATATAAGTTTATATTATAATTTATCTAGGACTTATTATTTATTTATTTTTTTAATATCTAAGAGTTACTTATTATATTCTAAGATTTATTTTAAGAGTAAATTACCTTATTTTATTATATAAGTAGCTTTATTAATCTAATATAATATTTTAATAACTCTAAATTATTTATAAAGTCCTAATTTCTTTTATTATTCTTAAATTTATTAATTAATTTATTTATAGTATTTCTTATAATAAAATATATATTTTTATACTTTATATAAAAGTTTATAATTATTATAGTATTATTATATAGCTTAGGTTATTTCTTTTAGACTCTTATAATATATAACTTAATAGTAATAGTAATTAAAGATATTTTAAAATACTTTATTAGAGATAAAGAGTTTTTTTTTATAGGTTTATAATTTATTTTCTCTTTATTAATATCCTTATATATAATTAATAAAGTTTATAACTTATTATTTATATTTCTTAATAAGTATATAGTATTTTAATAAAGGTATTAATTTTTATATTTACTTAATAAACTTTTATATAAAGTATTTCTCTAAGGTAAAATATAAAAGTTATTTTTTAGCTTTAATTTTCTTAATATCTAGGTTAAGTTATTAGCTAATAGTATTAGCTTAGTTATTTTTTATTCCCTTAATATAAATAATAATATAATTAAATTTTAAGAGGTATTTAATATATTATAATTATTATCTACTAAGTTCTTAAGTTTTAGCGAAATAAATAATATTCTTATAATTTATATATACCTTAATCTAATATTTATTTCTAAAAAGATAATATTAAAATTCCTTAAAAATATTAATAATTATAAGGAATTCTTTATTATAAATAAAATACTTAAGTTTTATTTTATATAATATACATAATAAGCAAGTATACTAAATAAGTAAGTGCACTAAAAATCCCTTATCTAATATTATTACTATTTAATTAATTAATTCCTTATAACTAGATATATCTTAATTAAATAAAGAAACTAGATTACTTCTTATACTTTAGGCCCTTTAAAATAACCTAGATTTAAAACTATAATAAACTATAAGGCTCTACTAGGTTAATTACTATATCTTACGTTATTGGCATAATAATATATAATCTTAATATAATATTATCCCAAAATCACATAAATTATTAAATCTAAAGGAATAAATTATTATTTAGTTTATTCTTAACCTAGATTCGCAAGGATTTCCCCCTTAGCTATATAGTATAAAAGAAATAGCTAATTAATTACTTACCGACTACGATATATCACTAGTTAGCATGCGCTAGGCTTTAAACTTTATTAAGTAATACCTAGACCTTAAGATATATTTTTTTCATAAATATAACTACTAGAGAGCTAAGTATAAAGATCTAATTATTATCCGCGATTAGTTTTAGCTTATAGCAAATATAATCGCGAAGTATAGCATCTAATTAGATAATATCTATAATATTAATAAGACTAGCTTTCTTATAGGCATAATTATAAGTGGAATAGTTATTATAGGTATAGAAAGGTATAAAAAGCTAAAAGTAATATAGCCTAGAAACTAGGAATAGATTATAGTTATTTAAGTGATTAATGCGAAAGGCTAATTAATCCTGCTATTTATTATTAGTGCGGGCTAATATTATCTTGCTAACTAGTATTAAGAAAGTAATCTCTTAGGCGATTAAGCTATTATAATAACTTAAAATAGCTAAACTAATAATAAGATTAATCTTAAGTAGCTTAAGTACTTTAACTAGTATATAACTAATTAATTAATTAGTATCTATTATCTCTTAATTCTTAATAGCTATAAAAGTTATTACTTTATTAAATTTAAGAGATATTATAAGGAGAATAAGATTATTAGGCTTTATATATTACCTTATTCCTCTTATTTATTTTAGCCCCTTAATATTAAGTACTTTAATATATTTAAGAATACTTATAATTAAGAAATAAAGCATCTAATTAGATACTCTATAACTTATATTTTAAAAACTAAGTTCTTTTTAGCCTTTTATATTATATTTTAAGCTATTATAATAAAATAAAATATTAAGGGGGCTTTTAGAGGAGCTAGGCTTATTCCTTTTAATATAAAAAATATAATCTTAAAGCTTAATATATAGCTATATATGCTAATGCTAGTTAAGGAGGTAACTAAACTATTAACCCCTTAGGCCTTAAGGACCCTAAAGACTATACTTAAGGCTAGATCTTAGTCTAAATACCTTAAAAGATAAATTAGAAGGCATTAAAGTAGCTCCCTAGAGTTAATTTTAGAAGCTCTATAGTCTCTTATAAAGGGGATAAAGGTAATTATATATCGGGTTATCTTATTAACCGCTAAGAATAAAGACCTTTAAGAGGTAAATAAGATATTAAGCTAGCGCTAAAGGGCAAAAAGAACCTAACTATAGAAAGAAGGGTAATAATAATAAAGAAAGGAAAGTAAGTAATTAATTAGATAGATATTAATATATAGGTAGTAGCTAAATTATCGCGGAGTAGTAATTAAGGGAGGTTAGCGCGAGTAAGAGTTTAGTATTATAGTATCTACGGTAAGCTTAGTTATAATATAAGGACCTATTAAGTAGTAATTAAGATATCTAGGGAAAAATATAATAAGTAGTTTTAATTAATTAAATAATTTATAGTATTTTTATAGCGATTTTTATCTTTAAGGTAAAGATTTTTAGTATACTTACTTATCTAGTATACTCGCTTATTATATATATTAGCTTATAAAAATAAAATATAATTAGGTATAAAAATCTTTTATTATCTTATTATTTAATTTAAGCTCTTAGTATAAAGTTTAATATATTTATTTTAAGTTTTATTAATTAAAATAAATTAAATATCTTAAGTATTAATTTACTTAGGATAAGTTTTTTAATTATATAAAAGGCTTTTTATATTTTATCCCTAAATATAAATATCTTATCTTTTTTTATAAGATTAGTTAATAATATTATAATCTTCTTAAATTACTTAAGGAATTTATAATAATAATTAATAAAACTAAAAAAGACTTATATTTTCTTAATATTAGTTAATTTCTTTTAATCCTTAATTACTAAGACTTTCTTAAGGTTTATATATATCTTATTATAAGAGATAATATATCTAAGAAATTTTACCTTAGAGGTATAAAACTTATTTTTTTTAGGTTTTATTAATAAATTAATATCTTATAATATTTATAATACCTTATAGATATATTTTATATATTTTTCTTTTATTTTAAAGAAAATAAAGATATTATCTAAGTAATATATAATAAATATATTAATATATTCTTATAATATATTATTAATTATTTATTAAAATATAATAAGTATATTAATAAGTCTAAAAGGTATAATAAGGTATTTAAATAGTTTATATTTAATATAAAAAGTAGTTTTTTATTTATATCTTTCTTTAATCTAAATAAAATTATAAGCTCCTTTAAGGTTAAGTATTATATAGTATTTTATTTTAAAAAATTAATCTTTTAACTTATTAATAAAAAGTAATAATATTTAATCCTTAATTATAATAGCATTAAGTATTTTAAAGTTAATATAAAAATAAAATTTTTTATTTTTCTTTAAGATAAATATAATAAGGTATTTAATAAATAACTTATAAATAACTTACTTTCCCTAATATATCCTTTTTATAGTATTTCTTTAATATATTTCTTTAATATAAATAGTTATATTATATTAAGTAGGTAGAGTTTATTAAAGCTAAGTTATTTCTTATTAATAAATTTAATTTCTAAATTATAATATATATATAATAATAAACCTATTTTAAGTTCTTTTATAAAGAGTTTCTTATAAATATAATATTTTATTAATATATTCTTAAGTCTTTTTTCTTTTAGTATTTTCTTAATTTACTTAAGGTCTTTTTTTAATTATTAAAACTATTATATAATATATATAATTATTTATTAATTTTATTAATTTTATTTATTATAATATTTATATTATATTCCTTTAAGTAAAGAGGTATCTTATATTTACCTCTACTTAACTTCTCTAATATCTTTAATAAAAATTTAAAATTTTATATTATTTTTTAAGTAATTATTTATTATAGAGAATACCTTATTATTAAAAAAAAATACTTAATTAATCCTCTAATTAAAATATAAATTAAATTAATATAACTATAAGTACCTAAGTACTAAGTTATAGCCTTTTATAGGTATAATATTAAATAAGATTCCTTAGTTTTTTCTTTTAATAAAAACTTTAAGGTAATTAATCTTATTATTAATAATTTTATTATTATAATTAAATATTTTCCCTTTAAGGTTAATTATTATATAAGGCTTTGCCTTATACCTTTATAGTAGCTTAAGCTTATTTACTATCCTTAGGTTAAATAAATTCTACTTAGCTTTATTATTTATTAAAGTATATAGCTATTCTCTTTTAATTTATATTAATATTTTAAAATATCTTTATATTAATCTTCTTTTAGTAATATATAGGGCTTTTTATAATATTATAGCTTATTCTTTTACTTATAGCCCTTTTATAAATAAGTTTCTTAGTTTTTTAATAATATATAGCTAATATAGTTATATTTATATTTACTATTATTATATACTTTATAATTATATATATTATCTTAGCTATATAGCTAGTTTTAGTATTATTATTTTTATTTTTATCTTAGGTTTTTTTTATTTTTTAATTAAGTTATTAATTTTTATTCTTTTAGTATTTCTTTTTAATTAATTTATTTTTATTAGTCTTTTATTTTATAAATAATTTATTTATATTTCTAGATTACTTAGTATAAGTCTTTATAATATTATATATATATAATACTAATAGTATTATATTAATAAAATATCTAATAACTTTTTATTTTATATTATATATAAGGTTAATTATTAGGTTAAGTTAATAAGGTAATAAAAAAGTAATCTTATTTTTATTTTTTTTTTTATATTTTTTATATTAATAATATTAATAAGATATCTAAGAGATATTAAGGTATTCCTTATATATAGGGTATATCTATATATTATCTTATAGGTTAAATAATACTTCTTAGTATTATAGGTTTTTAGCTAATTCCTTATAATAAGCTTAGATATAAATCTCTTATATATTTATTATATCTATATCTTTCTATATAGTTTAAATATATCTTTTTTATAAGTTATTTTAATATTAATTATTATTTTTATTATATAATTAAAAGTAGTTTTTTTTTTTATAATTCTTTATTACTTTTTCTTACTTTTTATTATTAAGTATATAATTTATATAGCTTCTTTTATAATTTTTTTATCTTATATTTAAACCTAATTTAATTAATATTAGTATTATTTACCTTAATAAGCTAATTTATTTATTATAATTTTTTATTATTATAGGCTTATTCTTATTATTTATAGGTTTTATTATATTCTTATATTACTTTAATTTAATATTATAGGTATAGGTTATAATTATATTATATATGGTTATCTTATTAATAATCCCTATAATATATAATAAATAATAATATTAATTATTTATTATATCTTATAACTTATTTCTTATAGCTAAAGCCCTTTATAATAGCTTCTTTATAGTCTACTTACTTAGTTAGTATTAAGGGCATTTATTATCCTTATTTTACTAATATTACTTCTTCTTTTTATTTAAGCTTCTTAGTAACTATAATAATAACCCTTTTATTATTTATTATATCTAGTATAAGGTTTCTTTATTTTATTAGTTCTAAGAGTAATTATTACTATATATTCTAGGTTTCTTTTAATTACTTTCTAAGGTATCTTACCTAGCTATAAGATACTCCTTTATTTAATTTCTATTTATATTTATCTTAATTCTTTTTAGGTGTATTATATTTATTTTATAATATTATAATAAGCTTAATTAATTAAGTCACGGTTTAGGGTTTTTTATCTTCCTATTAGGCTTAATAAGCTATATTAATATATTTCTTACCTTTTAGGAGGGATTATTATTAATTAGCTTAATAATATTTTTCCTTAATATCTTATTATTTCTTATAATAAACCTTCTTAATATAATTTATTTTATAATAATAATAATATTTAAGGCTATAATAATCTTATTTATTTTTTTATATAGCTCTTAGTATTATAAGATTAGCTTTAATATTATAAGAGATATTATTATTTTTTTTTTATTTTAATTAATATTAAATTATAAGTTATTAGTCTTATTATTACTAAACTTAGGGTTTTATAATTTCTCTTATAAGAATTATTAATTATTAATCTTAATTACCTTATTAATATAATTAATTAAGTTATTAAGTTAGTTTTCTTTATATAGTTTTACTTAGACTTCCTTTTTAAGATTATTAAAAAAAAATAATATTAAGGGTTTTTAATCTTAATTAAGCTTTAAGGTAAATTAAAAGTATTTGATTTTATATTTAAAGGCTAAGTAGGTTTATTAAAATACCTTAATCTCTTTTTTAGCTTAAACTTTTTTATTAATTATTTTAAATATTTACTAAAGTATAGCCTTAAAGGTCTTAAAGCTTAAATAAAGGTTAATAATCTTAGGTAAGAGTTTAATAAAGAGGGTAATAAAATATTTCTTTATAATAGGTTTAAATTAAGTTATAATATACTTAATAAGTTACCCCGCGGTATATTAAACCTTACTAGATATTAAGTTAAATTATATTAGGTAATAAGTTATAAAGGTATATAACTATATAAGAAATATAAGTAGCTTATAGGCGGTTTTATTAAATTTCTCTAGGGGGTCTAGCTTTAAGATCTCTTTTATATCTTTACCTCTTATAATAATAATTATTATATTATTAACTTCTTAGATATTATTTATATATTAGGTATTTTATACCTTTTATATTTTATTTATTCTTTTAATAAGTTTATATATAATATTTATTTTAATACTTATAATAATAATTTATATATAAAGTTATTTAATATCTTTTTTATTATTATTTTTATTTTTTATATCTTTATTAATTAAGGTAATTTATATAAGTATAATAAGTAGGTAATTAATAAATAAAACTTATTAGTAATTATTAATAAGAATTACTTAAATAGCTATTATATTTAATATTACTTAAGGTAATATAAGTAATTTACTAAATAAGAGCTATTAATATATAATAATTATATATATTCCTAAGGGATAAATTAATTATATTAGGTTTATATTAGTAAAGGATTAGGCGTATTATCTTAGATAAAGTATAAGTTATATCTAGTAATATACTTAAGGGTATTAAGTATAACTAAGTTATATTAATAGCTAAGGTAATTACTATATAAGAAAATATATAAAGTATACCTTATATACTTAAAGTACTTATTAATAAGAAACTTATAATACTTACTTATTTACCTAGATAAGGTTATTAAGAGTAAATATTACATAGGAGCACTTACTTATATTATAATAAGTCTTACTTACTCTTATAATAAATTAGTTATATAGCGGGGTTCTATTATATTAGACCGCCTAGTCTATTACTTAGCCGTAATAATTATAAAGGCATAAATATACCTAATAGTTAGGCATAGCTCTCTTAATACTTATAATTCCCTCCCTAAGACCTCTAAGCTCTTCTTAATATCTTCCTTTATTTTTAAGAGTTTTCCTTTAAAATAGGTATTTAAAAAATCTTATAAAAAAACTTAAAGCTTTTTTATTTTAATTTATTTAGTATTAAGCCCTTATAGCGCCTAGTAAGTTAAGGAAAACTATTATAGCTTACACCGAGATTATATATTTATATCTAAGCCTTATTTAGGCTCTAAAGGACTTAAATTCTTTAATAATAAGAAAACTAACTTAAGTTTAATACTATTTAATTTTTAAGCTATATAGGCGCTTTTACTCTTAGTTTCCTTATTAATTAAGTTAGGTTTTATAATAATCCTAACTATTCTTTCGCTAGCTAGATTAAATTAATATACTAATTTAATAATGCCTTAATTAGCGATATTATTACTAGCTAAGGATAAATAAAATAATTATTCTAAAATTTTATAGATATAATATAATTATATCGCGACTTATGCTAATATTATCGTCTAACTACTCTTTATTTAATACTAAAATCAGAGCAGGGAGTGAGGTATAGGCTGATAGGTTGGTCCACTGATCTTAATGCGGAGAGCGTCTGATATAAATGCGTTGTTATCGTCGCTGTCTATGAACCCCCGAAGCCTATGAACTTTAATGTATTATTTATAATAGACAGTAGTTCTAAGAGATCTTTGATATCCTTGCGGTATGCTTTCAGAGTTTACTGGACTTGTTGCGGATGGCTGTGATAGGCCGGTCAGTCATGGGCCGGCCGAATCCGCGGGTTCGCTCTCGTTCGTAGTAGTGAGAGCGCTTAATTATAGACTCAAACTAGGGCTGAATCTGAAGCATAGGCCTGTCGATCGTTTCCTGCATGCCAAGCAATCCGAAATCCGAGAGCTTGAAGAGAGAGACAGGGTCCCGTTATGGACTAAAACCGGGGTTGAATCCGAAGTAGCCCATGACTTCAGGAATGCGAAGCAACCCGAGAGGGCTTAGAGAGAGGGTGTTTGATTACGCACTCCGCCATGGGGCGCATTTTTAACATATAAATATAATGGTGATCATGGAAGATATAAGGGTCGAAACTGCATGCCATCTTGCAAGCCCATCCTACTCTCTCTCCCTACAGCCCCATTCTCTGCACGGTAGATTTCCTCAAAATCCAACGTTTCTACGGATAGCTTTTCCATCCTTCATCACATTCCACTGCCTTGACGCGCTTCATTTTCGTCCTTGTCAACACTTGGTCAACTTGCCACAAGATGCAACCATGTCAGACGACTCTTGTGTTGCCGACTAAAAAACCGCCGAATAGTCCTACTATCACTACGAGCCTTCGGTGGGAGTGAACACACTCTTCGTGATCCTCTTCGTGCTCACGACGGTGCTCCATCTGGTTCAGCTCTGGAAACACGAACCTGGTACCTTATCTCTCTAGTCATCGGCAGTTTATGTAGGTGCAGAAGATTCACGTTGCAATGCGGCACGGGCTAACCTAAACTCTTTTCTTAGGTGAGATCATCGGTTACATCAGCAGAGTCGTCGGCACGAAGCAAGACGTCGGCTGTTAGACCATGGGTCCATTCGTCATCCAGAGCCTGCTAATTCTCATCACTCCAGCACTGATAGCAGCCTCGATCTACATGATACTGGGTCGCGTTATCCCCCTTACCGATGGGGAGAAATTCGCCCTTATTAAACGGCAATGGCTTACCAAGCTCTTTGTGACTGGTGGCGTTATCTCGCTGTTCTCGCAGGGTGCTGATAAGTCCGAGATGCAAAAACTATATTATCGCTCGTACTTACAATTTTAGGTGGCGGCCTCATGGCTTCCAACGGCCAGCACAAGCTTGGAGAGAACGTCAAAATTGCTGGCCTTTTTGTGCAGTTGACATTCTTCGGCCTTTTTATCATTGTCACTGCCCTCTATTATCGCCGACTTTTACGAGCCCCCACCGCAAAGGCTTCAAACCCGATGGTTCGCTGGCAAACTTACCTCATCACCCTATATGTGACGGGCTCCCTGATCTGGGTGAGAAGCCTCTTCCGGGTCATCGAGTTCATCCAAGGCAACGATGGATCCATTATGGAAAGCATGGCCTAGGTTTTCATTTTTGACGGCTTGTTTATGTTTATTGTGCTGGCCTGGATGAACTAGTTCCACCCGAGTGAGGTTGGCCTGCTGCGCCGCGGGAATCAGCCCATCACCAATGGCCTTCAACTCCTAAAGCTTCAGGATGTGAAGGATGCTGAGAGACTGTCGTCGTTTAATAACAATAAGATTGTTGGTGATCAGCATTGCTACATGATCGGTGGTTTTAGGCCTATACTGTCTGATTTGTCCAGGGAGTAACAATGCTTCGACTCTGTATGGGATGGTAACTAGACGGAAGATGAAGAAGGCAGAAGCTGTGGGCAGTTACAAGCTGTGTACGCATCTGGTTTTCGGGTCCGGGGGAGCAGCTTTTTTCTTCTTTTTCTTTTTTTCTTTTCTATTTTCCTTGATCTTGACCATTCCCATTTGCTTTGCTCTCTTAATGTGTGTAGCTAGATTCAGAAGGTGGTTTCCCTGTGCCCACCGTAACTGACTAAGCGACGAATTTAGAGAGTGAGCCCTAACAGAATCACCCGACCGACTTCAACCTCCCTCGCCGATCGGTGAACTCACTGGAGGCCCTGTAGTGACAGGACTGTGGCTTGAGTTACTGTGATTGTAACTACCCTATCTTTGTTCCTCCGCTCAAAGAGAGTAGGATCGTATTTACAGTGCCAGTGAACACGAAAGGTCTGCAGGATGAAAAGTTAATGTCGCGCAAATACGCGATCAGGTTAGCCTCCAAGGAGGAGAAACAGCCTAGTGCGAGATTTTGAAGACGGAATAATACGCCAATATCTTCATTTCTTGGCCTGGAAGGACCTTCACATGAAAATCCCACCTCGTCTAAGTCAGATTGGGCTTTCGGAGTACGGGCATCGTATGATCGTAGGTAATTCCCGGAACTTTCCATGAGCAGGTTGCCCGAGCTTATTAGTTGTGGGATCATATTTCGCCGAGCCTGAGGAGCGGCAAGGGCTCTTCAGCTGAAGCTGATGTCTAGGGAACCCGGGCACCCCGCAAAATCCCACGCGTACACCCGAAGGCAGTGCAACGGTGAGCCGAACCGCTGTCCGGGGTTGGTCCCATGTGACTTCCATCCGAGTCCGGGGTTTGTAGCTCGGGTGGGGGGATACCGAGTTGCATAATGACCCCTACTAGTAAGTAGTACTAACTTAGCAGGGATCATGAAAATAGTTAGAGAGCAGTTATATGCCTAATTACGAGGTCTACCATCCGGAAAGGGCTAATCCTTAACGCAGCATAAGCCAGAAGATAGGTAGTCCCGGCTTCCTGCAAGGGTCGGATAGCAATTGCCGTCCCCTTTCTTAGCTGGGATGCTCAATACGGCCAAAGGCCTCGATTTGATGATCCTCGAAGAACCTGCCGGCCCGAGTCTCCAAATGTTGATGGCTGCATACCGGCGCCAAAAGCACCCCGGTTTCCCGCCCCCCGAAAGCCTCAACACCATGATCACGGCTCCTCAATTCAGATACCAGAATAGGCATCTCAAGTAAGCTAAGCATCCGGTTCTCGGCTGGATCTGGCAATGTTCTGCGAACCATTGCCCCTTGTCTAACCGGAGTTTGCCAAGCGTTGTAGGAGTCCATTGAACCCCGCTCCGCGAGGACGACTTTTGCTTCACACATCCTCGGATGAGAAACACACGCTGTGTGAACCACGCTATTTGCTTGTGATAATATGCCTGATGAATTGATAGTAACTTCACTCAATATGAGACGCTTCAGCATGTGAATATCGAAGAGAGCGATCTCCAAATTGTATAAAAAGCCACGTCGTTGTCGTGTAATCAGAAAACCTCAGCACACATCATCCTCTTCAGATTGACAATCCAACTCAATTGACTCTCCTATTGAGACCTCTGTCATGATGCTCGTCGTATCTATTCTTTCCATAATTGCCTTTACGGCAGCTGGCCCAGTGCCCTCTGTTGATGAGAATACTCGGGTACTTGAGCATCGAGGTGAGTGAATTGACGAATATGAAGCTCCAACGAATATGAGCTAACATATAGCTTAGCTGTGACAGTCACGACACAGGATCTGTCAAACTTCAGGTTCTATCTCCAGCACGCTGATGCTGCGTATTGCAATTTCAATACGGCAGTTGGCAAACCAGTCCACTGCGGTGCCGGGAACTGCCCTGATATTGAAAAGGACGCTGCTATCGTTGTCGGATCGGCAGTGTGAGTGAACTGCCCCAAGATCACAAACAACAACATGAGGGCCATAACTCACAAAGCTTTCCAGTGGTATGAAGACGGGCATCGGTGCCTATGTGGCAACTGACAACGCTCGTAAGGAGATCGTTGTCTCTGTGCGTGGCAGCATCAACGTGCGAAACTGGATCACAAACTTCAACTTTGGTCAAAAGACCTGCGATCTTGTTGCTGGCTGTGGAGTTCACACCGGCTTCTTGGATGCTTGGGAGGAGGTTGCAGCCAATATCAAAGCTGCTGTCTCCACAGCGAAGACTGCAAACCCTACTTTCAAGTTCGTCGCTACCGGACACTCCCTCGGTGGTGCTGTCGCTACTGTTGCCGCTGCGTATCTGCGCAAAGACGGCTTTCCTTTTGACCTCTACACCTACGGCTCTCCAAGAGTAGGAAACGACTTCTTCGCCAACTTTGTCACCCAACAGGCGGGCGCTGAATATCGCGTCACACATGGTGATGACCCCGTTCCACGTCTTCCTCCTATCGTCTTCGGATACCGTCATACTAGCCCAGAATACTGGCTTGATGGTGGCCCACTTGATAAGGACTACACCGTGAGCGAGATCAAGGTTTGTGAGGGCATTGCGAACGTTATGTGCAATGGTGGCACAATAGGTCTGGACATTCTTGCGCACATCACCTATTTCCAGAGCATGGCCACTTGTGCACCAATCGCGATCCCATGGAAGAGGGATATGTCAGATGAGGAGTTGGAAAAGAAGTTGACTCAGTATAGCGAGATGGATCAGGAATTTGTTAAGCAGATGACCTAGGCCATGGAGAGAATTGGTCCATAGTCTTCCTTACCGGCAAATAACTGGTAAATGACTTTTGGACTTAATGTTAAAGTTGGTTCTTGAAACATATATCTTCTCTCTTTTTTAGTAATTCTTATAATTATCTCTCTATTTATTATCCCTAAAGAATGCATTGGAAAGCAGATCTAAAAGTCATTTAAATAAGTTCTACCCCCTTTCCCTATGCACTGCCGACAGCTTGTTTGGCTTCACCCAGTACTGGAAACGGAAAAAGTTCAGAAGCGCCATCCCAGTATACGTAACAGGTACATATCTCGCTCCACGCCGAATCCACCACAAGGATAGTTTAGCTGCCCACCGCGAGCTGACGAGCGCCTGGCCCATTCCGGATGAGAACGCCGCCGGAACAATGTGCCGGTATATGAAGTTCTCGTCGTCGTAATAAGCTCGAGCAAATGGAACGAAAGCACGCTTCGAGTCGGTGTAATAGCGCATATCATCCGTCCATGCGCCGTGAAGCTCTGCCTCGCTGCCGATATACCATATCTCAGGGAGTAAAAGAGATCTCGATTGCTCTCGGACGCGCATGAAACTGTCAATGATAGCAATGGCGCTTTCACAGTTGGCATTGAACGCGTCGTTAGCCTTCTTTGACCCATGAGCAAGAACCAGGATGTCGGTGCTTCGAAGTTTCTCTTCCAGTCCGCAGTAATCGTTGTAATTCCAGTCACGTCCAAACTGTAACGTCTGGATCGACGTGCCTTTTTCCTGACTGAGCTCTTTCAATAAGGCCTGTCCAAGCGCTCCACGTGCTCCTGTCATGGCGATACGTCGGCCTCGCAATGTTGTAGCTGTGCCAAACAACCAATCCACCAGGCGAACCATTGATCCAAAATAACTTTGAGGGTCTATGTGATGGAGGGCATGGTACTGAGGGCCGACAATAACGGAGTAGGGGTCTTTAGGTAATCGAGTGTATTGGATATGGTTCGAATCGCGCCCTTCGTTCCAAGCGACCACAAATGAGCGGATGATGAGGAATATCAAGACGAGAAGGATATCCTGATTCGCAAGCAGAGATGTCCTTAGAGCCATGACGCGAGTTAACTGCCAGCTCACCAAACTGCCAAACACCTGACAGAGCAACTCTAGTGGCAGGTGCAGTAGCAGGTTCGAAGTAGAGAAGGCTTCATTGAAGTTCAGTCGTCGGTCAAAATATTGATGGTGGACGACATGGATGCGTGCTAGTGTGCGGAGGATTGGGTTTGAAGATCGACCAGATTGATGGGCTGTCCAGTGAACCAGGTCAAAGACAATAGATCCCACCATAACGTGGATTGCGGACAAGGCAAGGCAATACGCCAGCCCCCAGGGGTACAGGCCAGTGAGGTAATTGTGAAAAGAAATCATGATGATATACTGTTTGGCGTGTACTCCCGCTTCGGATTGATTGGATTGTAGAACGATATATACGGGGAAAAAAAGGATTCTTTATAGCAGTAACATGTCACCAAATATTACACGAGAAGCACAATTAATAATTGTAATTCATACCTGATGACGAATACCTCCTGGATGTGATGACGCATGCCTCTCTTTGTGGGGCTGATAATCTGCCACGAAGAAATGGTTCGAAAGCATTCAACGTAAGGGCTATTTCAGTACCAGGCTTTCAGATGCGGCTGATGTGCTGTATGATAGCCTGCCAAACCAGGATCCTATGTGGGCTGATTGTCCGGCCGGCAGTAACTGCAAGGATCCACGAGAGCTAAACGGGGCGGGCAAATTGGCGCAATAGCAACTAACTAGAAGCTCCGTTTACTGTTTCAGTTGTCCGCCTCTTGAGAAGTACCTTACCGATGTTCAAGTGGGCTGTGCTAAAGTTGCCAGGCGAGGGTAGCTGAACTTTTTTGGATCATGCCAACGTTTTGGCTAGGCTACCACTTCAGCGAGTCCCGTGCCTTCAGTCACTGAGGCATAAGGCGATTCGAGAACCAGACCCCAACCTTCTCGCTAAATCTGGATCCAAGGGAAGAATCCTACGTATGTGGCAGCGTTCTGCGTCGTTAAGTTGGTCTCAATTACACAAGTAAACTCATTACGCGACGGTTCGTTACCGAATCTCTCACAGAATGTAAGCAGCTCTTTCATACCTATTAACTGAGACCTGTCAGTCGGTGGGTTTAAGGTCTCGACGGGTACGAGGCATTTCTAGTGACGCGAAAAACGTTTCAGGGCCCTCGTAGTGATAAGGCAAGTACATTCCGCTACTAAGAATAGACTGAAGTGCTTACACGCAGAGCCCGTTTCGGAATATTTTATGAGCAGTAAAGTCTCAGGACGACTGGTAGTGGTGACCCCAGGAACGTTAAGTTAGTTAAACATGGAGCGCCCAGGCCATTCTGCTGCCTCGTCCTTCTTTATCCACCCAACGCGCTAGGCCGAAAATATCCTATACCCTTGCTGGCAATCAAGTTAGCGTCCTGTCGCTGCCATTGCGGTTTGATATCGTTGGCCAGTTTTTCTGCGCCCCAGTGTTTTTTTCGGTCTTTGACTTTGCGCGAATAACCGGTTTCAGCCTTGAAATCGGATATTTGTGGACACTATCCAGCCCGCATTTTTCACATTCAAAGTCACGATATAATTTGGACCTCTCGGTCTTTGGCTCGGTCTTCTTTCGAATGTCGTTCTTGATTCGCTCCCCTCGCGATAAACCACGTGCAAGCCTTCATTATGAAGAATGGCAAACGAACCCGTACCAATGTCAAGCAGTCCAAGTTTGGTTGTTTCAAGTGCAAGTAAGGAACATTCACCCATGACAGCCACAAGGTCACACTGACAAAAACGTCCCAGAGAGAGAAGGATCAAGTGTGACGAATTGAAGCCATCTTGTTATCGCTGTTTCAGGTCCCAATTTGCCTGTCCTGGCTATCCACGTGGAGCACCTCTGGGGCCTCGGTCAGGCACATCTTACCAATCCGCTGTCTCATCTACGTCTTGCATCAGGCTCAACCCAAGCCAAACCTCGGGCCGTTTTCTCTCTCGCATGTGCTATACTCAACCAATGCCCGCGTAGGGGGAAAGGTCACCTTGAAATAGCCTTTTGGGCATACATTGTCCCCCAGCTCTCTCATGCAATCCCCTCGGTTAGGGCGGCCGCAACTGCATTTGGTGCGTCCTATCATGAATGCGTCTTGAGAAACAACCATTCTCCTTTGGGTTTGGACCCCACGAAACAGTACCTTCAAGCTCTTCGGCTCGTGCAGTTTGATCTTCAAGGACGACCCCATGGGGATGTTCCCTGCATCATTGCGTGTCTATTGCTCGCCTTCACTGAGGTTCTACGACAAAATACCAATAATGCTCTCATTCACCTATACGGCGCTTTTACGCTGATAAAAAGTCGTTTCAGTGAGAAATCGGCTTCTAACTCTGACACCAGCCAGATGCCATTGGTGTTTAAGAAACTTGACCTCCATATCGCGACCTTCTCCTTCGGTAGGTCGCCAGGTCTTCCACTTTCGATCGGCAACTCGCCTGGCATCTTTACTTCAACGCCATTGGATGAGGTGTTCGTCAACATCCTACATTGCTGCTATCACTTCATCTCAACCGCGGTTGAGTATAGATACGTCAACCACCGATTTATCCCACGGGCTTTACTCATCGAGCAAGGCCGCCACCTAGCTACTTTGCGACAATGGCTTTCCCTATCACAACCACCATCTTCGCCCCTCTCTTCCCACCCCAACGAAAACGAGCACACTCTGGTTCTACGGGCTCAATGCCTGGCAGCATTCATCTACACTGGAACCATCCTTGAGCCATACGAGACAGGCTACGATAACTACAGTCACTGCTTCCAAGAAATTCTCATCTTGGCTGAACAAGTCCTCCGCCAATCCGGATACGATAGTCCCAACGATCTTTCTCGGAATGCTTTGGAGTCTTTTACGCCCGAGATGGGCATCATTCATCCTATTTTTCTGACAGGGCTGAAGTACCGGCACCCTTTTTGGCGTCGAAAGGCTATTGACCTCCTGCGACGAAGCGGAAGGGAAGGCCCATGGTGTGGAGCAACGGAAGCCTCAGTTCTCACAACTGTAGTAAAGGCAGAGGAAGGGCTGGTCAATGACCCCCTATGCGGCTCGCTTCCTATTGAAAACTCTTCACTAGATGGAACGTGGAGCATTTCGGAAGGGAAGAGAATTCATACATGTTGGGTGGTTCGCTTCCTGGATCAAAAGCTCCAGCACAATAAGAAGGAGCGCGCAACTCAGCAGAGCAGCTATCAGGTTGCCGAGGTTCGATTGACCAAATGCAAAGATATTGGTGGCATGTTGCGAGCCGGGGAATCAGAGACCAGTCAGGATGCATGGCGAGATCCTTCGCACTGGCACTCGTGGATAGAACATGCGCTAGTGCCGGAGACACTGGCTGGGCTTCCCGGTCTCGGATAAAGTATCCACCTGCCGCTCCAATTTTTGCTGTCATGCAGATGTTGATGAGACTCCTCACACTGTGGAGTAGCGGCCTTAAGGGTCAGGCTCAGCACGGTCCTGAAGGACTAGATCCTTGCCTAGCTTCTAAGTCTTGTATAGGACGTGGAAGATGGTATTCGCGACTGTGCCGATAGGCTGGATCGATTTGGCCCGGAATGATATACTTCGCAGCAGTAGTTAGGCTACCTGCTGCGGGTAAGTGAGGAGTATACGTCCTTGGTGATGCAGGCAGTAGAGGGCACATACACTTGATACCACTGCACCAGCTGGGATTGGAGCAAATCGCGAGTTGACTGTACTCTGTTGGGTGCGATTATGGGGAAATCCAGTATCCAGCTTCGAACACGGGCTGCTATCTTGCAAAATTCAACCATGTGGCTGAGATATGCGGAGGAGATCAACCCATCCTGTCGCGTAGTCAATCAGAAGCTGCTTGAGAACAAAGGACAAATAAATATCTGTGTATCCCACTCACTGTAAATTCGGGACCCCGGTTCACGTCTGAATCATGAACTGCGAACGGCAATCCCGTGCAAAAACTCCAACATCTGTCCAGCGTGTATGCTGCCCAGTAGAGCGATTCGCTCATGTTCGAACGGTGGAGTAGTGTTGATTGAGGCCATGTGTGACCTGGACTGGCATGTAGTGACTCGTGGAGCAGACGCAGAACGGTTCCGGTTCCTCGCCAGGCTAAGACTTCCTTGTCACTGATAAAAAAGAATATGCTCTAACCAGGTCAATTGAGTTCATAAATAGGTCATGGGGCAGGAAAACCCCTGTTTGAGGGGGGTTCAACTTACACTCAGAATCAACATGATTAATTCATCCTCTTCCAGGACATTCAAATGCGCCTTGGCCATGGTTAGGCTATAAATCTCCAACACGAGCGCAGCTGCGGCCTCGACAGATGCGGGATCCACGATAGCCGAAACCACAGTGATGATGAGTGTCACTATGCCCTCCATGTGACTCTGTTCACGTGTCTTGGCTTGTTTTGAAGGTATTCCCTTGACATCGCAATCGTCCCTGCTGCTCTTTGATGCTCTCAGCTGTTGTCTGAGCTTCGTAATGTCGAAAAAAAGGATATTCAAGACCAATCTCCTCCTCGTAGATGGCAAAGTATCGCAGCCAAAGATTTGTTTCGAGGGCCGCGAAGATGCCGCCGGGGAACCCTCTGGCTTGATGTTCTGCCAGCTGTTGCAAGCCACGAGTCCCGTGTAATGTCGACACCCCGGCCGGTTGTGATCCCTCGCTCTGGTCAAGGTTCGCCTTGCTGGCGTGCTGCGCGATCATGCCGGGAGAGTATGTGTGGTTTTCGACCGCTGAGGGCACTGCAGAAGGCTTACAGTTGACTCCCAAGCTGTTTCGGTATGTTGTAGTGGGCAAAATGGGGTCTTGGTGGTGGCTGGTTTCTGCGGCTGATTCTGGAGATCCCGTTCTTCTTCTTCTATGAGCTCTCGAGTTAGTCCACATTCTCAACAGGAAAACTCGCGGCTAAGGCGAGAACACTCAAGGGCCTGGGACTGCAAGGTGGTAAGCAGACAGGTGATGCTCACGATTTCCGGCTGCTGGTCTGGGCTCTGTTGCTCGATCGGTAGACACAAAGACCCTTCCCGCCCAGGCACTGATTGCAAGGCAATCCTCCGCCGCACTTGACTTTTCGTCGCCGGCATTGGTCGCTGGTAGGTCAGCAGGTCAGCGGTGCTTTGAGCTGGGCATGCAAGACTCACCATGCCATGTCCGTATATTTGGAGCGCTTTCTTGACTCGCCGCCTCCCATCTTTGACGCCGGAACAGGTAAGCTCAGTAAACTGTCGAAAGGACGTGACGAAACCTCCTGTACCAGTGACCGTCCGCACAAAGCTGTAGGTGATCGGGTATTCTATGAGTATCGAATGAATCTGCTCCGGAATCACTTGGCAGGCTGATTAACGTCGCTTGCTAGTCTTGATGCTTACCCGCATTTCTCTGGGGAAGAAATAAGATTAATATTTATGTACCTGACAAGCGAAGCCCCTGATGGACCGCACCCCCCGAGCGAGCCTTCGGAAAATATGGGGGAGCGTGGTCGGCAGCCGGCTTTTTTGCCCATTCCCGATCCGAAACAAAGAGAAGAATTACTTGACGTAGATCCTACATGACAAACTCCACTGTGTTAGATTCTCCGGTCTCGCTTCCCGCGCACCAGGCCAATTAATCTTCCCATCCCGTGAGCGGTGCCTCCAGAGATGCGCCGTCGCTCTTCACGGATTTCGATTTTGGTTCGCCCGGCCTCAATCGCGACAGGCTCCAGGTGAAGAGCCCAAGCTCAAGAAAGCTATTGGGCGGTGAAGGCGTATCAGGATCCAGACCGCCCTCTCTAAACAGGACTTTTCTGCCCGCACGCAGGCCGGATCTCGGCGGGCGAGGAGAGGGGTCCACGTCCGCAGCTTTCTGTCAAGCCACCTTTACATGTGGCACGTATGTACTTAGTACGTACAGTATGTATCTACGGAGTACTGTAGTGAGTTAAAAAATCCACACCAAGGCGGATTTTAAAGAGATTGTGATTAGGGAGCAGGGATGCTAACGACCCCTCCACAGTCCCGGAGGTCCGTCCACTAGAGAAACCTCGCCAACCCTAGGAATATGTTGTATTACTTATTCGGTAGAAAATCACAAAGTCTTCAGGCCAGTTTCCGGAAGCCTTAGGCTCAAGCATTAGGCTCGCCGGTAATATCAATTCAAGAGATAGAAAGAGATCAGCCAGCCTATCAAACCTAATCTGCCAGGCTGTGCAGGGTGCCCATTTCGACAACTGCTCTATGCGTATTCAGGAGCTTCGTGAGCCCTACTAAGAGCGGCATAGCAGACCGTCCACGAGTGCAACAACACTTGACCTATTGAGTAACTGCAAAACTAGTTCTTGTGTCGCTACCAGTGACACAACAGCTATTATTAGCGATTGCATATTACAACGTATTCCCTTTAACTATTTCTCTCACCTCTACTAACAAACGTATGCATGCGTTATGTGCAACCGAGTGATGGGGACTCGAGGGTTTCCCCTACAGGAGCCGCGAGCTTATGATGCCGCCAAGAGCGGCACATGGCTGAATTACTAAAAGCCATCCATCTATCCATCATGGCAACAATAAAACATAGCCATCTAGGCCCTTTTCTTACTATATTATCACCACTCACAGTACAGTGCATGAGTATACGACCAACCGTCACAGTCCTTCTTTTCCCCAAAGCTCGGGTCCTTGTAGCAGTGAATGCCAGTCACTCCCTCGCACCTCAACCGGCCTAGGGTATCAGGCAACCCCGTATACACGCACTTATGGCCGTACAACTTGCCGATCTCGCTTATCAACGTAGGATACTTGGCATCATCGGGGTCGTCGGGGCTATATTGCGTGCCACGAGAGTATTTTCCCGTCAGGTCGCAGTGATCCTTGGGCGTGCTCCCTTCAAGCGGTCGCTCCGTCACCGACCACTGCTTGCCAGAGAACTTTGACTTTGCGTGGGTGATGGTGATTCTGTGCTCCTTCTCCGATATGTCGAGGTCGTCGCAACCATTCAACCACGCGGCTATGGCGTTGGTGCTGCGGTCCACGGCGACCAGGCTCGCACGGCCAGTGAGGTGGAGCTTGGCGAAGCGGATGTTGTTACCAGCGGTGCCTACGCTGCCGGCGTACTCACCACTATCAATCCATGCAGGGCTGTTGGGGTAGTTGTTGATCCAGGCTTTGACAATGCCGTTGACCGGGTTGATCCAGAGGTAGTCGGCCTTGCCATCGCTAGAGAGAACCCAGTCAGCTGAGAATCAGGAAGTTGTTGTTCCTAAATGGTACATACCCGTTGATGTCGTGAAAGTGAATCTCCTCAGGCCGGCGCTGGATGCCCTTTTTGGCCTCGGCACTCTCCATCCGGACCCAGCTATCCATGGGACTCTCCTTGTTCCACTTGTTCCGGTAGATGGTTGTCCGACCTCCGGGATGCAGGTAGATGTAGTCGTCAAACTTGTGTGGTTAGTTATTGCCCACGGAAAAGGGCCTGGTTCGAGGTTGACTTACCCCATCGCCATCAACATCTGCCAGTCGCACATTGGCTCCGGGACCAATGCCACCTTCAAAGATTCGACCCTGTTCGGCGAAATTCCAACCGTATTCGTTCCCGGAAGGGCCACCGTTGAGCCATCCTCTCATGCCTCCGTCCTTGGGATCGATGACGATGTAGTCGGCCCGTCCGTTTCTTGAGTCAAAAGTGAGCGAACTGATAACTAGAAGAGGCCATAGGGGGCAATACTCACCCGTCAAGATCAGCGAACCGAATCTTTTCGCCTGGCGCGGTTCCTCTTGCAATGGGTTTACCATCGTTCAAAGGCTTCCAACCCCATCCGAGTTGATCGTTGCCATCTGGGCCCATGTTGAGACTGAAGATTGTCAGCTCATCCAAGATAAACGGGGGACCTCAAACACAGGACAACTCACCGAACACTTGGCGCTCCCGTTTCAGGATCGACCCAGATGTAGTCATCGACCTATAGCTGTTAGTTACCAGCTTTCATGACTGCCATGTCGAGACACTTACACCGTCACCATCAATGTCTGCAAACCTCAGGCCGTCGATTGCCATCGATGTATCCGCGGATCCACGGTTATGCCAAAGATTAACACCACCTGTTTCATCGACCCAGATGTAGTCGGCCTTTCCATTACCGTCCATGTCGGCCAAATGAATGAGGCGATGGGGCTCATTGATGCCCTTGGCAATGGACTTTTCCGCTTGCTTGATCCAGGTCGGTACGCCCTCACGGTTTGATGGCTGGTTCAAAAATCCAGAGAGGCCCGAATCAGCATCGAAGACCAAGTAGTCTATATCATTGCGTCAGTTGTTATCACCACCCGTATCTGCGACACTGGCCGCTTACCATCTCGTCCATCACCATTGATCTGAGCCTCAACGTCAGCGCTGCACCGTAGATATCGGCTTGAAAACTTACATCCGCAAGTACGAGTTTGCTAAAGTCGGAAAGTTGATATGATTCGCCGGTCGCAATGCCGTGCCTCGTCACCCACTCGACAGCCCTGCCGGTGTCTGTCCCGGTATTCATCCAGTGTCCCAGTGAGCCTCCCTTTCCAATGAAGACGTAATCTGCCCTGCCGTCTCCGTTGATGTCAGGGAATCGAAGAGTGGCCAGGTTAGCGTGAAGAGCCCCTGGGGCTATTTGGCCTGCCTTTGCCCAGTCCCAGCCGTTGGGGGCGTTGGCGCTGGGCCCCTTGTTCCACCAGACATCGACAGATCCATCGTTGGGGTCAACCACGAGATAGTCCTCGAGCTGAACTACATTAGTCAACGGTTAGGCGACTGGGTATGCCTTGGAAACTTACACCGTCGGCGTCCAGGTCCTGGAAAAGTTAGCTGGTGTTGTACCTCACACATAGGACGTACCTACCGCGATGTATACCCTCTCAGCAGCGGCAGTTCCTGCTGCGATAACACCCTTAGGATGGCTTCCTGCCTTGACAAATCCATCGGGGAGGTTGTTTAGGTAGCACTCCAGTCTTCCAGTGTCCGGGTCTAACCAGACATAGTCTGATATCTTGATGTTAGCCACGCTGCTCGTCTCTATGTGAAGCAGCACAGAAACCTACCGGCCTTGCCATCGCCATCCATGTCATGGAATCTGTAAAGCTGTGATTAGTTTCTCGTAATGAATTAACAAAATGGAACATCAAAGAGTCTCACCTGACGTTGGATGCAGATCGACCAATGCCGTCAAAGACTTTCCCAGCCTTGCCCCAATTCTCGGTGAACTTCCATGGCCCGTTCTTACCGACACCCATAGCAATCTTGCCAGCGCTCTGCCACGTAGGACGGCTCTTGCATCTACTCTGGTCACCCTTCATGGTTATCTCGTATGCCTCTCGGATGCGCTCCTTCGAGGTGACGGCAATTGGGTTACCGTAGTCAGGCCCTGGAATGTCAGTAGCAACTCCACCGTTCTTGTCGCTGCCAGCGCCTGAGGGATCAGGATCGGGTCCAACAGGCTTGGTGATCCATGACCTGGGGATTTGGCTCAGAAAGTCGAACCAATAGTCACCCATCTTGTTGTAGCCATCGGGAGTTGGGTGGAGGCAATCGTACAAGTCGCTTAACGGGAATCCAGTAAAGTCAACCGCCACGACGTGATGTCCCAGTGCGGCGCGCTTCTTGACAACTCCGGGGATCAGGTCGACATAGGCCTTGTGACGCTCCTTCTTGTGTGAGTCGCAGTTCGGAATAATCATTGCCACTAGAATAACGGCATCGGGACAGGCCTCTCGCATCTGGTCGATCAACTTGCCCAGTCGAAGGGCTATGCCCTCGGGGTCATTGCCCTGTTTTCCGGTATCGGGTCGGTCATCAAGATCATTTGTCCCGGCATGTAGAAGGATTATGTTGGGCCTTTGTTTGAGAGAAGGGCCAACATTTTTCGACATGTATTCGATCGTCTGCCCCCCCCAAGCAGCCTAGACAACTGTTAGCTATCTGTGTAGTGAATCCAAAGCAAGTATATGAGGACTTACAAAGTTGTTGTTCTCCATGGTGCCACCCGTTATCTCACCAGCAAAGACTACCTCGTCCTCTGCCAAAACGCGTCAGTTTCATAACGTCCTGATATATCACGTTCTCGAGTCTTACTTGACAAGTCCTCCCTCAGTCTCAACCGATAGCCGTTACCAACACTACTGCCTCCATCGACTATCTTCTGACGTCCGAGCGTGATGGAATCACCAACGCCTAGGATGCGAAGCTTCGTGCCGGCCTTGATCGCCTTCCCAGGTTTACTCCCCTTGTAGGAGAGATAGGTGGTGGGCCCCTCGCGACCGTCATCGTCATCGTCACCACCACCGCCAATTGGACATGAGTCCGGCTCGTGGCCGAATACAGGCAAGGTATGGTAACCGTTCTGCTCCAGTCGGCGGTTTGTAATGTGGAAAACCACCAGGTTGGCGATCAACTCGTGAAGCAGGACCTGAGGGTGAAAGACACGTCCATACCTATGATGGAGACGTCATGATCAGCGCTCCTGCCAGCTCAACCAGGCGAGTTTGCTTGAACCTACCCGTCCGGAAGCACGTTGAACACTTTAGTGATGTCGCCGACCTTGCCGGCGGCTGTCACGCCTCCGCCTCCGGGCAAGTCGTCTGAAGGTTCCGCTGAGCCGGCTTCAATCAAGTTCTTGTGTCGAAACTCGGCATCGGGGGCCAGGTACTGGGCGGCCCGAGCGAGGACGTTGATGTCACCGCCAAACGTGCCGTTTTCGTGATCATCGATGTCTCGCTTCCACGGATTTTTACCCCAAGGATCCTTGGTATTTAGCTCATAGAACATCAGCATCGGTCTACCACCGTTAGTCCCTTGTCCCTAATCAGGATACTTGGTTCAGACTCACCTAGTATTGCTCTCGACCGAAGACTCGTCAACACCCGGTTCACAGTATCGTCCGCCAAAGGAACCGACAATGTCATCGTATTCGACGAATTTAACCTTGGGCCCAGCTCTTTCAACAGCAGCTGCCTAGTATTCCTGGTTAGGCGCCAACGACACGAGGGCTTTAGAGACACACCCACCAGTTTCTCATTCATGAGCTCCACGAGGGAATTCATTGCGTAACGGGTTTCTGAGTCGAGCATCCGAGGCTCCGCAAACGCATTGTATAGTTTCTACGCCCCATAAATTAGTCCCGTCAAGATTCCAGGCCCAAGAACTCACAAAGATGTATGTTGACCAGGTGACCTTGTGGCAATCCGTTTTCAGGTTGATACTAAAGAACTTTGCATATCTACCCAACCTGTCAGTGACATGGGTTGACCTATCCACATGGCCAGGAATTACCCAGTATAGTAGATCATGCCGCTGGTGATGAGTTAGCTTGGGTCGATTTCAACTAAGGAAGATAACGTACTCGTCGGCCAACTTGCTCTTGGCATCTGCCAGCATCTTGTCCAGTCTCTTGGCAAAGGCATCGCTTTCGATGATGGTTTGCGAGACCCCGAGCTGACCCTCGCACCCGCGAGAGTTGACTATCCAATCCCAGCCTTGAGCCCACTTCAGTTTGCGCAGCTCTGCTATGAATCCAAGCACAGCCTGCGCTTTGTTAAAGGCAAGCCACTGGAAGATGCACTGGTTGAGGACTCGAGTTAGCTCGGCGTCATTTCCTCCTGCAGAGATCAAGATGACGTCTTGGTTGTTGCTAATGGTCGGGATCTGCTTTTCGATAATGTCTTTGACTACCGCCCCGGAACAGGACTCGAATTGAAAGGTCCTGCCGCCCGGGTCGCCGAGTCTTTCGTCTTGGTTGACGAGGTATGGATATGAATGATCGTATCGACGGCATCTTATTTCTACGCCCACCAAGATTAGGTTAGGTTAGTTCTGTTACACGGTATACCGTCTCAAAGAAGATGAAGAACCAACCATTAATCCCGAGCAGCAGACTCCCAGCGCCAATGCCTGCTGAGTATGAGTCTCCTACGGCAGCAATCTTCTTTATGAAACTGAGATCTTCAGGCTCGAAGTCTTCGTCCCTCTGGAACAGACTGTTCATGGACATTGACCCAAATGGGTCCAGCGCCGGCCGAGCCACCGCTGAGCCAACAAGGGCAGCAATGGCGAGACAGCCTCCAAGGAAGTCATGCCGCATGGCGAACCGAGGTGTTTGGGGCAAAAGATTGTGAGAGAAAGTCGACTCGATTCGACATGCGGAATCAGACAGACGGCTTCTGGCCTCGAGTAATTATATAAGTTTTCTGGATTTCAGCAGTTGAGAGGAAGGCCAAGGGAATGAATGAATGGCCTGACCGTCAAAGGAGACTGATTCTACCTCCAAGTCCCGGTACGGGCATTGGCGGGCCTCCCCTGTATGAAATCACTCATCAGCAGCCAACAACTCCGCCATACTGGCCCCAGGGTCGAGTTCATTACCGATAATTCTGGCGAGGCAGACTAGTCAAGATTCCAAGTCGGCTGATGCTACGGAGGAATTATCCAATTGCTTGAGATTATAAAGATCAAACAATCCTTCCGATAAGGCTCAACGCCAAGTCAGCCGTGATGAAATGGCCAGCCTTACCAGATTCGGCAAGCTGTGCGAACCTCGACCCTGGCCAAGCAGGGCCACCCCGGTAAGCATAACTACCAGCAAGGTTAAATTCCGCTTGTTCTTGCAATTTGCAAAGGACCCTGCTGCGCCCCTGCCCCCGATCCCGTCTCCAGGGCTCTGTTTCAACTCATGCTGTCTGTCAAAGGTTCATCACAAGAATCACCCGCTGATCCCCGTCCATGGGCCCGCCGATATGTGTTCTTTGACGATGTGGCTAATGCTCTCTTGATTGAGAGGTGTCATGGTAATTAACATCAGAGTCAGGTCTCGGGTCAGGGTTAGCCCCTCTCTGCCGCAGTGGCCGCGGGTCTTGGTGAAAATTTTCTCGCTTTGAGAAATCAGCTATAAATGATCCTAGAGAAATTAGCACCGCGGTGCACGGGACCTCACCCATACCATCAGATAGCCCTCTCCCTAAGCTCTATAGTAATATATCCTTTTATTATTTTAAGGCTAAGGCTAGCTTATAATACGCTATAAAAGGCTAACTAATAAGGGGTATATTATATTAGCTCTATACTTTTCTTATTAATTATTATTATATCTCTATATTTTTCTTATTAATTATTATTATAAGCTAATTAAAAGCTCCTAGGTAGCCCTATTACTATAATAACCCTCTTATTAATATAATAACCTTCTTATTTATTCTTAATCTTAATTCTATCTTTAAAATCCTTAAGAGATTTTTTTTTTTTTTTTAAAAAAAGAAATATCTATAAAAAAATATCTACCTATTAGCTCATATGGGTCTAGCGACCCAGGCGAGCTAACCTAGTAAGCTAGGTTAGCTATAAAATTATAAGATAGCTATAAAATTATAAGATATTATAGGGCCTTATTTTCCCTCTTAAAATGCCTTTTTTTTTAGTCTCTTAGTTTTAAAAGCTATCTAGAGTAATTTATAAAAGTATAAAAAAGTAAGTTAAAGCTATTAGTAATGCTTAATATAATAATATTAATAATATTAATTATAGTTATAATAAAAGCTACCGCTTAAGCCTCTAAGGCCGCTGCCTTCCTAGATAATTCCTTATATAGATTTAGCTATAAGAATATCTTTTTAGCCCTCTAGGCTAGCTTCTTATATAGCCTTTGCTTATATAATAATACTTATAATTCTTTATATCCCTAATATATAATATTAAGGCCATATTAGGCATAGCATAGAGAGAAGTTTAAGTAATAAAGATAATAGCCGCAGCGGCGAAGATATAATTAGCAGCGATAAAGGCATTTATAGTTAAGGTTTAAATAGAGGGAATTCTTTATTATTTTTTTCTTTTTTTTTTTTTTTTTTTTCCTCGGGAGGAGCTAATTTAAATTAAGGAGTAATATTATTATTATTTCTTATAAGAGTAATTTAATTTATTATACTAAGGGGTTTTAAGGTAAAACTAATATTATAAATAGCTTTATAAATTTCTTATAAAAATTAAATATTTATTATAAAGAAATTAAGCTTTTAAGTAAGTATTTAATATATAATTAAGTATTATATCTTTATAAAATAATACTTAATATTTTTTTTTATATACTTTAATTACTAAGATTATAATACCTTTTTTTTATATTATTAATAATAATCTCTTTTTTTTATTATTATTAATCCTTAATCTTTTTTATCTCTTAGATAATAAGGCTATAAGTAATTTAAATCTATGCTTTTTCTTTTTTTTATTAGGCTTTAATAATAATCTCTTCTTATTAGTCTTAAATCTCTTATAAATTAATATTATAACTAAAATCTCTTATTAGCTTTACTTTTTTTCTTTTTTTAATATTATATTTCTTTTTAATCTAAGCTTAGCGGTTATTAATATAAGTAATAACTATAAATTTAAAAACTATAGCTTTTATAATAATATTATATATCTAATAAAGTCTAATATATATAAGGGAGCTAAAGGTATTATTATATTAGTTTAAGAGTTATTTAGTAATATTTATAGCGGCCTAAAAGTAAGATTCTTAAAGAAAGAAGAGAGATAAAGGCTAGGTTAATAGCCTATTTCGCTTAAAGCTATTTTTTAGCTAGTTATATTATTATTAGCTTAGGATTTAATAAATAAATACTTAATTTCTTAAAGCCTAAGATAATATTATATATTATAAATCCTTTTTTAAAAACTTCTTATTTTAACTTAATAACTTTATTAATATAAAAAGAGATATAACTTATTTAAAAGCTATAAATAAAATTAGCCTTAAAAAAAAAATATTTTATTTTAAAAATTATTTACTAAGAAGCTTTTAATAAGTATTTTTTAATAACTAAAAGACTTTAATATTTATTAATTATAATATATATATAAAATAAAAAAATAAAAAAGCTATAATAATATAAAACTTTATATAATACTCTTTAATAATAAAGACTTTATATCTTATAAAGCTATTAAAAATAATAAGTCTCTAAATAATTATATTAATAGCCTAAAAAATAAGAGAAATATTATATTAAATATACTTTTATATACAATCTCTAAGAAACTTATTATACTTAAATTACTCCTTAAATATTTATTTTATATATTATACCTTAATAAACTTAGCCTAAGAATATTAATTAAAATATATTATTTACTTAAAAGTAATCTTATTATTAAAGAAAGTTATATTAAATTAAGTAAAGTAAATATTAAGATTAATATTTATATATATTTAATCTAATATAAGCTATATCTTAAAAATAAGTTATAATAATATTATATTACTTATTATATTACTTATATTAATAAGGGTATATATCTCTTAGTTAAAAAAAAAAAGAATTTATTTTCTTATTTTTTACCTTATTTATATAATAAAGGCCTTAATACTTTTTTTAAGGACTTTAATCTTAATATTAGCTTAATTAATATTTTAATACTTAGAGGCATTAATATTATAACTTTAAATAGTCTTAATAAGGTTCTTAAATTATTATTTAAAGTTATTAAGATTATTAACTTCCTAAGACTTATAAGATTATTTTATAGCTTTAAGGAATATTTATTTAAGCTTAAAATAATTATTATAAAAATAAGTATATTATATCTTATTAATAAGATTAATATTAAGGTTCTTATATTAATAAAGGGTTATAATAATATCTTTTATCTTAGGCTTAGAGGTAAAAAACTTAAACCTCTTTATTTAGATAATAAAGGCTATAATAGCTTTATCTTCTTTATCTATAAGGACCTATAGTTTATTAACTTATTAAGGCATAAATCTAATCTCTATCTTTATTATAATCCTTTAAATAAAGGCAATAAAAGACCTAAGGTAATATAAGTAAATAATATAAAGTAAGAGAGGTTAAGTTATACTAGAGGAAGAGATTTAATAAAGGCCCTAGGCATACTAGGCATATAATACTATAACTTCCTAGGTAGCCCTAAGATTTATTTTACTTAGTATAATAAAAATAAATAAAAAAAAGCTAATTTCTATTAATTTATATTATAAAATATAGCTAAAATAAATAATAATTATATAAAAATAAGGATATTATTAAATAAGAGGTTATTTTATAATTTTATAATTATTTTATAATTTTATAGCTAACTTAGCTTATTAAGTTAGCTCGCCTAGGTTATTAGACTTATATAAGCTAATAAGTATATAAAAAATTTATATATTTTATTTATTATTATAGCTCTTTTTTTTTAATACTTAGTAAGCCTAAGTATAAAAATAAGCCTAAAGGCATTATTAAAGAGTTATAATAGCTAATTAATAATAGATTTTTATTAAATTTATTTATATTCTTTTACTTAGCTTACTTAAGTCCCCTCTTAGGTTTTATTAACTTTTTAACTTAATAAGCCTTTTAGCTTATATATTTATTAAGTATTTCTATTTATTTTAAAATTATTACTAATAAATATTAATATATATAATAAGTAAGAAAAATAAATAAATAAATAAATAAATAAAATAAAAATCTTAACTTTTTTTATAATAATTATTAAAAAAATATTATAAATTATTTAATTAATTAAAATTACTTATTATATTTTTCTTTAGATATCTTAATTATTACTTAATAAATCTTTATATTATAACTAGGCTTATTATAAATATTATAATACTAAATACTTAATTATATTAATCTTTTTTAATTATTACTTCTTAATAATTTTATTATTATTTATATATTTATATTTATTTAATTAATTATTTTTTTTTTATTATTATTACCTTTTTTTTTTATAATTTAATTCTTTTTACTTTTTAATATTAACTTAATATTTTATTTATCTCTTAAAGATTTTTAACCTTAATAATTAATAAGATAATCTTATATATAATAATTTTTATTTCCTTAGAAAGAGATTATAAAGCTTTAAGAATTAATTCTAATAAGCTATTTTTATATCTTTAATTTATCTCTTAAGGTATTTTAACTAAGATCTAGCCTTAAGTATAATCTTTAAAGTCTTTAAAACCTAAGGGGTTAAGAGCTTAGTTTTCTTCTTAATAAGTATTAAAGTTTATAGCTATATATTAAGCTTTAAGATTATACTTTTTAAGTTAAAAAGAGAAATCTTAGTCCTTTAAAAGCCCCCTTAATATTTTGTTTTATTATAATAATATTATATATTATATAAAAGATTAAAAAGAATTTAATCTTTAAAATATAAATTATAAAATATTTAATTAATTATTTTATTTTTTAATTATAAGCTTATTTTAATATATTAAAATATCTAATATTAAAAAGCTAAAATAAATAAAAAAAATAATATATAAAATTAAATAAATTCTTTTTATAATATCTCTTAAAATTAATAAATTAATACTTTTTATAATTATTAAAGATTAAAAAATAATAATAATTATTTAATTACTTAATTATATATTAATTAAAATATTTTAATTATTTTAAATTAATTTTATTATTAATTTAATTATTTTAAGTTATTATAATAATTTAATTAATATATATAATAAGCGAGTATACTAAATAAATAAGTATATTAAAAATCTCTACCTTAAAGATAAAAATCGCTATAAAAATACTATAAATTATTTAATTAATTAAAACTACTTACTATATTCTTCCCTAGATATCTTAATTACTACCTAATAGGTCCTTGCATTATAACTAGGCTTACTATAGATACTATAATACTAAACTCCCGCTTACGCTAACCTCCCTTAATTACTACTCCGCGACGATTTAGCTACTACCTATATATTAATATCTATCTAATTAATTATTTACTTTCTTTTCTCTATTATTATTACCTCTCTTTTTTATAATTAGGTTCTTTTTACCCTTTAGCGCTAGCTTAATATCTTATTTACCTCTTAAAGGTCTTTATTCTTAGCGATTAATAAGGTAACCTAATATATAATTACTTTTATCCCTTTTATAAGAGACTATAGAGCTTTTAAAATTAACTCTAGGGAGCTATTTTAATGCCTTTTAATTTATCTTTTAAGGTATTTAAACTAAGATCTAGCCTTAAGTATAATCTTTAGGGTCCTTAAGGCCTAAGGGGTTAATAGTTTAATTACTTCCTTAATTAGTATTAATATATATAGCTATATATTAAGCTTTAAGATTATATTTTTTATATTAAGAGAAATAAGCCTAGCTCCTCTAAAAGCGCCCTTAATATTTTATTTTATTATAATAGCTTAAAATATAATATAAAAGGCTAAAAAGAACTTAGTCTTTAAAATATAAGTTATAAAGTATCTAATTAGATGCTTTATTTCTTAATTATAAGTACTCTTAAGTATATTAAAGCACCTAATATTAAGGGGCTAAAGTAAATAAGAGAAATAAGGTAATATATAAAGCTAAATAATCTTATTCTCCTTATAATATCTCTTAAATTTAATAAAGTAATAGCTTTTATAGCTATTAAGGATTAAGAGATAATAAATACTAATTAATTAATTAGTTATATATTAGTTAAAGTACTTAAGCTACTTAAGACTAGTCTTATTATTAATCTAGCTATTTTAAGTTATCGCTATAACTTAATTACCTAAGAGGTTACTTTCTTAGTATTAATTAATAAGATAATATTAACTTATATTAATAATAAATAATGGGATTAATTAGCCTTTTATATTAATTACCTAAATAACTATAATTTATTCCTAGTTTCTAGGCTATATTACTTTTAGCTTTTTATGCCTTTTTATACCTATAATAATTATTTCACTTATAATTATACCTATAAGAAAGCTAATCTTATTAATATTATAAGTATTATTTAATTAAATATTATACTTCGCGATTATATTTGCTATAAGCTAAAACTAATTATAGATAATAATTAGATCTTTGCACTTAGCTCTCTAGTAGTTATATTTATAAAAAAAACATATCTTAAGGTCTAGGTATTACTTAATAAAGTTTAAAGCCTAGCATATATTAACTAATAATATATCGCGGTTAATAAGTAATTAATTAGTTATTTCTTTTATATTATATAGCTAAGAGGGAAATCCTCGTGAATCTAAGTTAAGAATAAACTAAATAATAATCTATTCCTCTAGATCTAATAATTTATATAATTTTAGGATAATATCGCATTAAGATTATATACTATTATGCTGATAATATAAGGCATAGTAATTAACCTAGTAAAGCCTTATAGTTTATTATAGTTTTAAATCTAAGTTATTTTAAAGGGCCTAAAGTATAAGAAATAATCTAGCTTTTTTATTTAATTAAGATATATCTAGTTATAAGGAATTAATTAATTAAATAATAATAATATTAGATAAGGGATTTTTAATATACTTACTTATTTAGTATACTTGCTTATTATATATATTACTTTAAAGATTATTTTTTTAATATTAATTTATAAAATAATATTAGCTTATATTAATAATAAATAATTAAGTTACTTAGTTTTTTATATTAATTACTTAAATAATTATATTTTATTTTTACTTTTTAAGTTATATTAATTTTAGCTTTAAATACCTTTTTATACTTATAATAATTATTTTATTTATAATTATATTTATAAGAAAGTTAATTTTATTAAAGTTATAAATATTATTTAATTAAATATTATATTTTATAATTATATTTCTTATAAATTAAAACTAATTATAAATAATAATTAAATTTCTATATTTAGCTCTTTAGTAATTATTATTTTTAGACTTTATTTTACTTAAAATAAGAATTAAAGTATCTTAATTAATATCTTAATAATTTTAATAATAAAGGCTTTATACTTAAAGCCTAAGGTCTTAATAAGCTTAAATTAATAAGGTTTATTTATATAATTATTAATAGCTTTAATAACACGCTAAAATTAGCTCTATTTATAATAAATAGGTTATATCTTAACTAGCTAAAGAGATTAAAATCTCCTTTATATAATAGCTCTCCCCTTTAATATTAACCTTTTAATTATCCTTATAATTCTTAACTACTTAAAAAAGCTAAAATCTTAAAGAATTATACTTTTATTATTCTTATTAAAAGAGGTTTAATTATAACTAATAATAATTAATTAATTAATTAATCTATAACTAGTTAACTAATTAATAATATATTAATAATAAGATTATAATAACTACTTTCCGCAGAGACCTTTAATTAAATAATTAAAGTAATATAACTAATACTTATTAATATAACTTTTAATATAACTAAGATAACCTTATTAAGGCAATTTATAAGCTTTATAAGGGCACTAAAAGTACTTATAATAAGCTATAAAAAATAATATTAAATAAAGCCCTTTAGAGCATTAAGTTAAGCATAGAGCTTAGCTAATTAATATAAATTAAACTCGCGATCTTTAATTATAATATCTTTCTTTTTTTTCTTAGCTTTTTTTTACTTAGTTATAATATTAATAAAAGGTTTAACTTTATTAAAAAAAAGCTTTTTTTATTAAAGGCTCTTAAAAGAAAGCTAAAAGAAAAAGAAAATCTTATTAATAGAGATATTATATTCCTTAAGGACTTATAAGATTATAATTAATATAAAGCATAGCTTATAACCCTTATTATTAATATTAATACCTTTTATAATATTAAATAAAAAAATTAAAGAAATCTTATAGCTAGCTAGGATTTAGCTATATAGTTATAAGCATAACTATATTAAGAAATAAAAGTTATTAGTATTATAGGTTTACTTAGAGGGATTAATTCTTAGTAAATAAAGGTCTATAAGTTTAATTAATTAAATCTATTTAATTAAATATATAATATATATATCTTAGTTTATATAAATATATAAATAATAGTAATTTTAATAATAATTTTAATAATAACTTTAGTAATTATATTTATAAAAAAAATATATCTTAAGGTTTAAGTATTACTTTATAAAGTTATAAGCTCAGCGCTAGCTAATAAGTAATATATTGCAATTAATAAGTAATTAATTAAATAGAAATAATATAAATTAAAGGATTTTTAGCTTACTTACTTATCTAGCTTACTTATTTATTAAGTATATTAAAACTAATTATAAATAATAATTAAATCTTTATACTTAGCTCTTTAATATTTATATTTATAAAAGAAATATATCTTAAGGTCTAAGTATTACTTAATAAAGTTATAAGCTTAATATATATTAATTAATAATATATTATAATTAAGAAATAATTTATTAATTATTTCTTTTATATTATATAGCCTAGGGAGAAATCCCTATAAATTTAAGTTAAAAATAAAATAAATAAAAATTTATTTCTTTAGATTAAATAGCTAATATAATTTATAAATAATATTATACTAAGATTAAATATTATATTATTAATAATATAATATTATTTAATTAACCTTATATATATTTATTATATATTAAAAGCTTATTTTTTAAGTTATTTTAAATAGCCTAAAGGTAAGAAGTATTTTAGCCTTATAATGAAATTATAATATATTAAGTAATTAAGAATTAATTAATTAAATATAAAGGATAATATATATAATAAGTATGCGCTATATTTAAATATATATTATATTTTTCCCTCTTATATTAAACTTTTTAGTTAATTAATTAATTTCTATACTATAAATAATATTAGACTTAAATACTAAAGCTAGAACTTTTCTTACCCTTTAAGCCCTTTAAAATAACTTAAAACTAAGTATTTAACGCGCTATAGAAATCTATAAGATTAATAAGCAATAGTTATATTATTATAAATAAGGGATTTAATCGCGATATAATTAAATCCCTAAGTTATATTAATTATTTAATCTAGAAAAATAAATTATAATATAATTTATTTTTAACTTAGATTTATAAGGATTTCTTCCTTAATTATATACTATTAAAGAAATAGCTAATTAATTACTTATTAATTATGATATAATACCTATTAGTAAGCGCTAAGCTTATAACTTTATTATATAATATAAAGAGCTTAAGACTTATTTCTTTTATAAATATAATTATTAAAGAGCTAAGTATAAAGATTTAATTATTATTTATAAGTACTTTTAATTTATAGTAAATATAATTATAAAGTATAATATTTAATTAAATAATATTTAAAACTTTAATAAGACTAGCTTTCTTATAAGTATAATTATAAGCGAAATAGTTATTATAAGTATAAAAAGGTATAAAAGACTAAAATTAATATAGCCTAGAAGCTAAGAATAAATTATAGTAATTTAGGTAATTAATATAAAAGGCTAAGTAATCTAGCTATTTATTATTAATGCGGGCTAATATTACCTCGCTAACTAGTACTAAGAGAGTATCCTCTTAGGTAATTAGGCTATTGCGATAACTTAAAATAACTAAACTAATAATAAGATTAGTCTTAAGTAGCTTAAGTACTTTAACTAATATATAGCTAAGCAATTAAATAATTATTATTATCTTTTAATCCTTAATAGCTATAAAAGTTATTATTTTATTGCCTTTAAGAGGTATTATAAGAAAAATAAGATTATTATACTTTATATACTACCTTATTTATCTTATCTATTTTAGTCTCTTAATATTAAGTACTTTAGCTTACTTAAAAAGGCTTATAGCTAAGAAATAAAATATCTAATTAAATATTTTATAACCTATATTTTAAAGACTAAGTTCTTTCTAGCCTTTTATACCGCTTATTAGGCTATTATAATAAAAAGAAATATTAAATTAGCCTTTAAAGGAGCTAGGCTTATTCCTCTTAACTTAGAAAGTATAATCTTAAAGCTTAATATATAGCTATAGACTTTAATGCCTACTAAGGAGGTAATTAGCCCTATAAACCCTTAGGTCTTAAAAACCCTAAAGATTATACTTAAGGCCTAATCTTAGTCTAAATACCTTAATAAATAAATTAAGCGGCATTAAAGTAGTTCCCTAGAGTTAATTCTAAGAGCTCTTAAGTCTCTTACTAAGAGAACTATAATAATAATATATAAAAATGCCTTATTAAGGGCTAAAGTCTAAGACCTTTAGTAAATAAATAAGATACTAAGTTAGCGCTAAAGGGTAAAAAGAACCTAATTATAAAGAAGAGAGGTAATAATAATAAAAGAGAGAAGATAAGTAATTAATTAGATAGATAATAATATATAGGTAATAGTAGAATTATTAAGAAATAATAATTAAGAAAGGTTAATATAACTAGGGGTTTAGCGCTATAGTATATATAAAAAGACTAGCTATAATACTAGGACTTATTAAGTAATAATTAAGACTTCTAGTAAAGAATATAGTAATTAGTTTTAATTAATTAATTAATTTATTATATTTTTATTATAGTTTTTAACTTAAGGGTATAAAAAAAGTGCGGTATATACTTAGATATAGCGCATGCTTATTATATATATTATAAGTTAAGGGATTTTTAATATACTTACTTAACTAGCTTACTTACTTATTATATATATTAATTAATTAATTAAAAAGAAATACTTTTATTAAGCTAGATATTATAGCTTAATTAAGTCCTAATTATATATTATATATTACCTTATAATACTTATTAATTAGTAATAGTATTAAGTAGCTTACTTTTATATATATAAGCTAATATATATTACTTATTATAAAAGTAATAAGTAATTATAACTTACTTATTCTAGCCTTAGTAACTTACTTAATATATAAAATACCCTTATTAAATTTTCTTATATATTAATTACTTTAATATATATATATATATATAGCAAGCTAGATAGCAAGCGAACTAGATAGTAATATTATATACTTAAAAATAACTAACCTTAAATTTTTAAAAACTATTATAAAATAGCTAAGAGCTTAAAAAGAGTATTTTCTTAAATCTAATTAAAAGAGTTATAAGTTTATAATTTCTTTATATTTTTAAAAAACTTTAAAAAAATAAAAAACTAATATAAATAATATAAATAAGAAATTCCTTAATAACTTACTTATTAAATTTTTTAAAAATCTAAAAAAATTACTAATATATTTTAGATTTTCTTTTTAAATTTTATCTAAGCTTACTAGGTTATAAAGCCTAAAATGGGATTTTTAAGTATTTTCTTTAATTATTTTTATAATTAGGTAAGATTTATATTATAAAGTAAAAGTATTTAATTTACTTACTATCTAGCTCGCTATATATATATATTATATTTAAGGATAAATAATTATACCTATTAGTTATCTTAGTATTAGGTTAATAATTATATAATTAAAAAAAAAATAAAGTTTAGTCCCTTATATTTAATTATAAAAAGGCTATTAAAAATAATTAGTTATTAGTTAGAGATTAAAAGTTACTAGGCAAAGTATATATATTTCTTTAGTTATTTATTTTAGTAATATTATATATAAAAAGAGATAACTTATTTATTTTATAATTATTAATACTAATAAATATATTATTACTTTATTATAAAAAATAATAAATACCTTTTAATTTATTTATATTAAATTAATTACTAATATTATATTAAAAGATATATTAATTAAATAAATACTTTAATAAATAAATTACTTATTAGCTTATATAGGTTTAATAACCTAGGCGAGCTAACCTAATAAGCTAGGTTAGCTATAAAATTATAAAATAATTATAAAATTATAAGATAGCCCCTTACTTAATAATATTTTTATTTTTATATAATTATTACTTATTTTAGCTATATTTTATAATATAAATTAATAAAAATTACCTTTTTTTTATTTATTTTTATTATATTAAATAAAATAAATCTTAGGGTTACCTAGGAAATTATAATATTATATACCTAGTATACCTAGGGCCTTTATTAAATCTCTTCCTTTAATATAACTTAATCTCTCTTATTTTATATTACCTATTTATATTACCTTAAGTCTTTTATTACCTTTTTTTAGAGGATTATAATAAAAATAGAGATTAAATTTATGCCTTAATAAATTAATATATTATAGGTCCTTATAAATAAAGAAAATAAAGCTATTATAGCCTTTATTATCTAAATAAAGAGATCTAAGTTCTTTACCTCTAAGCTTAAAATAAAAGATATTATTATAACCCTTTATTAATATAAAAACCTTAATATTAATCCTATTAGTAAGATATAATATATTTATTTTTATAATAATTATTTTAAGCTTAAATAAGTATTCCTTAAAGCTATAAAATAGTCTTATAAATCTTAAGAAGCTAATAATCTTAATAACCTTAAATAATAATTTAAGAATTTTATTAAAATTATTTAAAGTTATAATATTAATACCTCTAAGTATTAAAATATTAATTAAGTTAATATTAAGATTAAGGTCCTTAAGGAAAGTATTAAGGTCTTTATTATATAAATAAAATAAAAAATAAAAAAATAAAATTTTTTTCTTTTTAATTAAGAGACTTATACCCTTATTAGTATAAGTAATATAATAAGTAATATAATATTATTATAATTTATTTTTAAGATATAACTTATATTAAATTAAGTATATATAAATATTAATTTTAATATTTACTTTGCTTAATTTAATATAATTTTTTTTAATAATAATATTATTTTTAAGTAAATAATATATTTTAATTAATATTTTTAAGCTAAGTTTATTAAGGTATAATATATAAAATAGATATTTAAGAAGTAATTTAGGTATAATAAGTTCCTTAGAGATCTTATATAAAAGTATATTTAATATAATATTCTTTTTATTTCTTAGGTTATTAATATAATTATTTAGAGACTTATTATTTTTAATAGCTTTATAAGATATAAAGTCTTTATTATTAAAAAGTATTATATAAAGTTTTATATTATTATAACTCTCTTACCTCTTTATTTTATATATATATTATAGCTAATAGATATTAAAGTCTTTTAGCTATTAAAAAATACTTATTAAAAGCTTCTTAATAAATAGCTTTAAAAAAGAAATATTTTTTTCTCTAGGGCTAACTTTATTTATAACTTTTAAGTAAATTATACCTTTTTTTTTATATTAATAAAGTTATTAAATTAAAGTAAAAAGTCTTTAAAAAAAGATTTATAATATATAATATTATCTTAGGCTTTAAGAAATTAAGTATTTATTTATTAAATCTTAAGTTAATAATAATATACCTAGCTAAGAAATAGCTTTAAGTAAAGTAAATTATTAACTTAGTCTTTACTTCTCTTTTTTCTTAAGAATTTTACTTCTAGGCTATTATAAATACTATTAAATAACTCTTAGATTAATATAATAATATTTTTAGCTCCCTTATATATATTAGACTTTATTAAATATATAATATTATTATAAAGGCTATAATTCTTAAATCTATAGTTATTACTTATATTAATAACCACTAGGCTTAGATTAAGAAGAGATATAATATTAAGAAAAAAAAAAAAAATAAAGCTAATAAGAAATTTTAATTATAATATTAATTTATAAGAGATTTAAGATTAATAAGAAGAGGTTATTATTAAAGCCTAGTAAAATGTAATAAGGTAGGTAACGTGACACAACAGCTTAGCGAAGACGGAATTAGTAATCTATTGCATATCAAGACTGAAGCTTGAGGCTTTAGTGTGGCGATCCCCTAGTAAGAAGGTAATAACCCTTGACCGAAGGCCAGGGGTCACGGGACTTATCACGTGGCGGCCGGGCCACCACGTTATATAAAAAGGAAAAGACATAGGTCTAGATTACTTATAGCGTTATTATTTAAGAGATAAAAAAGATTAAAGATTAATAATAATAAGAGAAAGAGATTATTATTAATAATATAAAGAAAAAGGTATTATAATCTTAGTAATTAAAATATATAAAGAAAGATATTAAGTATTATTTTATAGAGATATAATACTTAATTATATATTAGATATTTACTTAAAAGCTTAACCCTTTTATAATAAATATTTAATTTCTATAAGAAGTCTATAAAGCTATTTATAATATTAGTTTTACCTTAAAACCCCTTAGCGTAATAAATTAGACTACTCTTATAAGAAGTAATAATAATATTACTTTTTAGCTTAAATTAGCTCTTCCTAAGGAAAAAAAAAAAAAAAAAAAAATAATAATAAGGAATTCCCTTTATTTAAACCTTAATTATAAATACCCTTATTATTACTAATTATACCTTTACCGCCGCGGCTATTATCTTTATTACTTAAACTTCTCTTTATGCTATGTTTAATATAGCCTTAATATTATATATTAGGGATATAAAGGATTATAAGTATTATTATATAAGTAAGGGCTATATAAAAAGCTAGCCTAGAGGGCTAAAAAGATGCTCTTATAGCTAAATTTATATAAGGAATTATCTAAGAAGGTAATAGCCTTAAAGGCTTAGGCGGCGGCTTTTATTATAGCTATAATTAATATTATTAATATTATTATATTAGGTATTACTAATAGCTTTAACTTATTTTTTTATACCTTTATAAATTACTTTAGATAGCTTTTAAAACTAAGAGATTAAAAAAAAAGTATTTTAAGAGGGAAAATAAGGCCCTATAGTATCTTATAATTTTATAGCTATCTTATAATTTTATAGCTAACCTAGCTTACTAGGTTAACTTACTTAGGTCGCTAGACTTATATAAGCTAATAGGTATTTAAGTTATTAATATAAGATAATTTATTCTCTTTAAATATTACCGCTTAACTAATAAGGTTTCTATAAATGCATTATATATATTAAGTAAAACTAGCTAAAGAAATAGCATAAAGATACTATTACTTTAGCTATAGTATTTTAATAAAAGGAATTTAATTATAAGTAACTTAGCGATTATCCCTTTACCTTTATATTAATATTACTACTATTAATAAAAAAGCTAAATTAATATATAATATTATTAAAGAAGCTTAAGGTTAGGACTATTAATATAAGTATTAGGGATAATTTTACTAGCTTATTAATATTAATATAATAAACATCCCTCTAGATTATATACCTCTAGAGTAATAGTATTAATTATAATAAAAAAAATAATATCTAAAACTTAGCTATATAGCTATTTATATTTTTTTATCTTAGTAGAGTTATTAAAGCTAGAGAGGATATTTTCTAAGGTAAGAATATATTTATAAGATAAATTATAAATTATATATAAAACTATTAAGATAATTAAATATATAGGTAATTAGTTATATTAAGGACTTATATAGCCTCTGCATAAAAATAAGATAGGTCTAATTAGAATCCCACGGCTAAAGGGTAACTCTTAGGATATTAATAGTAATAATAGGCATTATTTTAACTAATATTAGAGTAGGCGCGGTAGATATTTCTCACTGCTATAAATTATTTATTTGTTCGTTTAAATCCTTTATTTATTTATTTAACTATTTGCAATATTTTTAGACCGTTTAAACGTTAAAGGAAATATTCGACCGTTTAAACGGTTTGCCCATATAGGCTGCATGGAAAGGCATCGAGCTGGCAAGACCACTCCCAACCCACCACACTCTGACAAGTTCGCACCCTGCAGACTCGTGAAGGGCATGTAATCCATCTAGTACCTGTTTGACGCAAGAGTGCCAGAGCCAGGCCAGGTAGGTTGCGTAGTCTCGATTTTTCACTGCGCGTTCGGCTCTCCGACCGGTCCAGTCTCTGCTCAGCCATGCCTTTGCGTCAGACGCCGACAAGTCTGGGAGATTGATTGCCTTAATGGTCGTGGGCGAAATAAGGATGGCATCGCTCCGGAACTCTGTGATATTGACGATCACGATACTACCTCCTACCGCGCACTCTTGCATCTCAGCCGTCGTCTGACAGAGCAAGAATCGTTCATGGCCTGGAATAGTTCTGATCTCTTCTATGCAGGCATTCAAATCCGAGGTGGATTGGAGACGCTTTTGTAGCACGTGCTCTCTCGCAGCATCCTGTTCCAGGCTGCGTATAGGGGCGTTGACTTCGTTCCTGAGCTCCGCGTACCGCCGAGCAATCTCTGGATGTTTTTTTGCTAGGTCGGACACGTCGCTTCGATTATCCATCAGTTGGCTCAGAATGACTGCCCAGCCTTGTTCTAGGTACAGTAAAGCGTTCTCGACTTAATTCGATACCAAGAGCAGTGCGCATAGGTCCGCAGCTACACCTGCAAAGGTCGATACGACGTGCTGTTGATCGGTGCGGCCAAGAAGTTTCGTATTCACCGAGGGCAGCAGACGAATAACGCCTTTCCCAAGTTATGCAGCGGCATCCGCCTTGTCTTGAAGGGCAAGCAGTTTGAGACACCGAGCAGCTGACTTGACACGGTGAAAGGGGACGGCTGTGGGAGTGTCCCAAGCCTCGTAGTGATGAGCAGAAGCCTCATAGAGGTCGTCTATCGCTCCAGTCCGTTCATACCGACGAATAAGATTGTTTCCTAGGTTATTCAACCAGGCTGCGAGGTGGGGTGGTCGTCAGGCGTGGTCGCGACTGCTTGTCGAGCCACGCTAATTGCTTCCTCTACCACTCGCTTCGGCAGGAGAAGTCAGGTCATCAAGCTTGCAATCCTCGATCTTCACACGCAATTTTTACATTCTTTCTTACACTCGTTCTTGACACTCTTCCTTCACACTCGTTCCTTACACTACTTTGACACGAGCCTATCGCTTTCCTCATGGCGAGTCTCAAGCTCTGACTTCTTCGCTTAGCTCGCTGGAAGCTCTATTGCGACCCGTGACAAATCGTGCGACAACTCGTGTGCTAGTTCAAGCGCCCTGGAATCGAGTTCTTCGGTTGGTACCGCCTTCGAACTCTCAGGTGCCTTGCGTTTTCGACGCCATAGGAAGTATCCGCCACCAAGCAAGGCGATGGCTACGACACACCCAATAGTGCCACCAGCAATAGCCCCGGCTCGAGTTTTCGAAGAAGAAGAATCGGAATCAGAACCAGATGGTGTATGTGAGGTCCATTCGGCAGCTACTCTCGTTAGTTACAGCCTTATAAATAGCAGGTGGCGGGGGAATATAGTCTAACAATTATCAAACACCATTCTGATATAATCATCACTCCAATTAACATTGTCCAGTCCCCTAAGCTGCTATTAGCTGCAAGACTTATAAGACAAGCATTAAGATTGGATTCTTACCCGGCCTGGTACCAGTCAATGATGGTATATGGAGAGTCATAGGCGGATGCGTCCGGGTCATACTTGTCGCTCCATCTCCAAGCCTTCAGGTCAAAGATGCCAAGTGCCTGAGCCCAAGGATCGGGTTCTTCCCATTTCCACTCCGAAGTTAGACCACCCAAGACGATCATCTGACTTTGACCGACAAGTGCGCAGGCATGTAGCATACGATTGGGCGACGTGACGTTGAGGCTGAACCAGTGAAATCCGGGCAAGGACAAGACTGCGATATCACTGCCCGTGCCAGTCGCTCGATTAAGTCCACCATAGACATATCTACCCAACACATTAGCATGATAGGGTAACCGAGATGACAAATCCAGATGGGCAAGTGCTTACATGTCGTAAGTTTTGTTTCCCTTGGCACCCACGGCACAAAACTCCTCACGGGCTTTGGGAATATCGCCACTTGCTTCCTGCCAGTACCACTTCTTTTGAACGGTGTCGTAGAAAGTAATGTTACTGAAGTCGACCAGTTCTGAGTCCTCCCTAACTATACATCAACGCGAGTTCGGGGGCGAACTTATGAAAATCACCATACTGGGGGAAAATGCGCTATTGAAGACAGGGGGGCGAACTCATGATAAATAGAGGGGGGTGAACTCTTGAAAACTATAAGAGAAAAAAATATAAAAAAGAGAGGGATCTAAAGATAACTTATATGCAATACTATATATATGATTATAAGGTATTATATCTTAAATTGCTTAAGCAGTAAGTGATTTAAGTTATGCTGGAGTTTTTGATGTGGTTGAAAGAGAGGGGAGAATCAGAGGGCAGCATGTAATATTATTGGGTGAATTACGTGGTCTGTGCGCAGCAGCACATCACAGAGGCAAGTCGCCCAGCTTGTCAGTAAAATACTAATAGTAGGAGAGAGAGACTACATAGCAGATAGCAGAAGCTATGCGCAGGCAAGAGGCAATTTAGTGATAAAGTCAAACGTGGCACGCGTGCAGCAGGAGGGTAACAGCAGCGTTGAATTTCGTTGTCAAGTAGTAGCTATAATGCCAGATCCAGCGCAGTTGCATCCAGTTTGCAGGGTGAAGAAGAAAGGCGACGTTGAAAGGCCGGGCCGCAGGGGGAAGCCGATGCTGATGTAGACGATGGCATAGAAGCCCGGAAAGCCGAGGCCGAAGCGCAGAGTGAGAGTGCCGTGGTCAAAGGTGGCGGCCACGGCGAGAGGGCCGATAGGTACAAGGGCAGGCATTTCGACAGACGACTTGAGCAGAAGTTAGCGCTAATTGCCGCATAGTAGACAAGAGGTTATTACCCGTTGCAAGAGAGTTGATGTTGGATCGAAAGGGGTGACTATGGAGACGGGTGAAATGGATTATGGTTGAGGTTGCTAGTATTAAGCCGGGCTGGTCGATGTGAGTATGACGATGAGGGAGGGAAGAAGAAGAAGGCAAGAGGTGAGAGATAAGAGAAGTTTTTATAGGCGACATGTGAACAAAGAGTCATGCGAACAAAAAATATGCCATCAAGAGAGATGCAATCAAGAGATACGCGATCAAGAGATATATAACCGAGCGATATGCGACCAAGGGGTAATATACTAGAAAGCATAAGGCAGAAATATAGTCAAGTTTACTATAAAGAAGCTTTATTAATATATAACTATATGCTATATTTAATAGGTGATTAGTAGGCTTAGTATAGGTAGTAAGCATGGTTCTATAGCAACCAGCAAAAGCAACTTCAAGTCGAGTTTCATAAACGCCACAAATATATAAACCCAAATAAAAAATAAGACCAGCTTCCATTTTATTCTTACCCCATAAAACATTATATCTACAGTTTATAACATATCAACACGGCAATCATTTACTTAGGAGCCAGCTATAAGACACCATGACGAACCAGCAAGGCAACTTAGGCAGCTCTATGCCCAGCATCCGGCCATTTATCTACTTGGACGAGTACCCGTTCGTCATCTGTAAGAGTTGCAGCATTGGCATCATCGCCAGCGAGGTTATGAACCATCTGAAGTCCAAGCATTCGCAGATTGATCGCAAGGACCGGAAGAGGATCAATGCAGCCATCATGACGATGGACGGTGTTGCCAAGGATCAGGCCGAGTTACGCTGTTGGGCTCTGCCGCCGCCCACGACCGGCCCGATTGTATATATCAAGCCGCCAAAGAACGACGGCTTAGGTTGCCAACATTGCCCATACGTCGTCCGAGATACAGTTCAGATAAGGAAGCATTATCGGGAGCAGCATGGTTTAACCAATGGCCCAAAGAGGACCGGCAGCACGCGGCGGGGTACTCGGCGAGAGCAGGATCCCGTGCCATGGAGGGTTGGGGTTCAGTGCCAACGGATTTGTCATTGGGGGTACGGCAACCGATGGTTCGAAGTTGGCCGGGTCGACGAGGGGGGCACGAAGACCATCATGACAGTCAAGGTCACGATGAGAACCCGGCCGCCGACATAGATCGAATGTACCACGAAGATACGCAGGCATTCACCACAGAGGCCAGAGAGGACATCCAGGGCATACACGACAAGTGGGAGGCCAACAGCTGGATAATGCGATGCGGTTGGGCCCACCATCTCGAAGGCATCAACCCCGACCATATGCTCGAGGTCATGCAGCCGATCCGACCCGACGAGCCCGTGCTGCAGAAGATGTGGGAGGTTTTCGAACGCGTGCTGGACAGTGCGTACGCCGCTGCGAGTCGTTGTCATCCCGGCACGGCCGAGTTGTTTGAGGTCCAGCGCAAGGAAGGTTCCATCACGACGAACGACCCGTTCCAGGGGCTGATGGAGCCAGACGCGTGGCAGCGTTACAAGGCGTGGTGGATGACGTTGATGATCATCTGGCGGCGGCTAGAGGGCCCGGGTTGGAGTGTTGCCGGCGACGAGGAGGAAGGCGACGAGGAGCAGCAGCAGCAGCAGCAGCAGCAGCAGCAGCAGCAGCAGCAGCAGCAGCAGCAGCGTGGTCCGTTCAGTGACGGAGAGAGCGACGGCGGCAGCAGTAACCACAGTCGCAGGTCCAGCGAGACGCCATCCGTCGAGCGAAAGAGGCCACCATACCGCATGACCATCCGGCAGGAGGAGCTGTGGAAGGAGTTCAGCCGAGCCGTGACGTACGCCACTAGGCACGGGGTTCAGCCCACGGGACAGTACAGCGATGCCCAGCTGCAGCGTGGCTGTCTCGATTTGGTTGTGCAGTTTCTCGATCATCCGTTCAAGACCGGCAACCACTACGAGAATATTATTATTAGTGCGTTGGCCGTCATGGGGATAGACCGAGAGGGTCGTGGCTGGGTGCCGGTGGGGAAGTACACGCCGATATACTCGGCCGTCATCAAGGTGGCCAGGTATCTGGTGCTGTACCAATCCATGCTGGAGCGGGAGGCGCAGGTGACACAGCTGCGGCAGTACATGACTGCCCGCCAGGCGAGGGAGGAGGCCGAGGGACTGTTCAGGATCGTGCGGCACAAGATGTTGCAGTTCATGATCCGGACTCCAGAGGGGGTAGCCGCTGACCCGACACCGATGAATTGGATCTTGAACACGCGCGCATACGGCATGCACATCCACTTCACGACTCCGGGCAGAGAGACGATCGACTGGAGGGGTGATCAGATCATCCACGGCAGCATCAAGTTCAGGATGTATGAGATATCGGACATGCTGCACAATTTGCTGTTGCACACGCGGCAGACATTGGCCCAGCTGGTCGTGGGCAAGGTGGGGTGCCAGAGGAAGATGCAGGGCAGGGCAAGGACGAGAGAGCTGAGGCAGGTGACGGCAGGTGAAGGGGGGAGCATGAGGTGATGGGAGGAGGAGGAGAGTATGATGTGATGGCTGAAGAGGAGGGTGAAGGTTTACCCCGGTCACTGCCGCGCATACCATGGTCGAGGATAGAGGACCGGCACGGCGAGACCATGCTAGATCATTCATTCTTGAGCAACGAGGATAACGCGGATTGGGTCAGGCGAGGGGAGGGTTGGGTCAAGGACCAGATCAAGGGTTCGCCGGCCGCCCGGGAGGCGTGGACGACCATGTCGGAAGCCGGCCAGAGCGTATACCGAGAAGCTGCAGTGCGCGAGTATGGACGGCTGGTCGAGCAGTTCCGGGGGCAGTTGCTGATGCTGATGCATATGCTCGGGGGCCAGCCGGCACGGTCAACCGAGCTCATGGGGATCCGGATGTGGAACACGGCCAACGGCGGCGTCAGGAACATATTCATCCACGAGGGGATGGTGTGCTTCGTGACCATGTACCACAAGGGCTACCGCAGGTCGGGCACCGTCAAGGTCATCCACCGGTACTTGCCACGCGAGGTCGGAGAGCTGCTGGTGTGGTATATGTGGCTGGTGCTGCCGTGGTGGCAGGCGGTGCAGGGCAGGGTGAAGCAGCAGCGCCGGCGGAGTGCGTTCTTGTGGGCCGACCAAGTGGTCAGTGAAGACGGGCGGAAGGATAAGAAGCGGGTGTGGAATGTGAAGAGGGTGAACCGAGAGCCCGGGGGGTTAACGGTGGAGGAGGAGGAGAGCGAGAACGAGATGATGATGGAGGAGGAGGCCGCATTCATGGACTGGTTCAGCGAGCGCAAGTGGGGGAACGACCGTGCCCGACGGGTGATACAGCGCTACAGCTCACAGTTCTCCGGCCAAGAGCTCAACATCAGTGGCTGGCGGCACATCGCGATCGGCATCAGCAACCGGTACTTCAACAAGGCGTTCAAGCCGGACGGGGACGAATGGTTTGACGACAACAACGATGAGGGCAGTGGCTTTGCCGACAGCATGTATGATATGCAGGCCGGGCACGGGTCACACATCGCCGGGTTGGCATACGCGAGGTTGTACGGGCAGGGAGATCTGGGGACGATGAAGCGGCGGGAGGGGTTCCGGATGATCAGCATGCAGTGGCACCGGTTCTTCGGCTTCGGGGCGGAGGACCGGACGGAGTTGGGCATCGGGGATAAGCGGGGCCGATACGCCATCGACGACGAGCGGGACGGCATGCGGCGGAGGCGCTTCGACCGGCTGCACCGGGCCGACATGCGGGGGCAGCTCAAGCAGATGATGGGACCGGGGGCCGAGTTCAGGGGGTTACAGGAGGCGGTGATCCACGCCGTCACCCGTGGTTACTGGCCCATCGTGCAGGTGACGCCGACGGGGGGTGGCAAGAGCTTGACGTTCATGCTCCCGGCGTACTGCACGCCGGATGGGGTGACGGTGGTGGTGTCGCCGCTGGTGTCGCTGCAGGATGACATGGTGTCGAGGTGTATGAGGTCGGGCATCGACGCGTACGTGTGGAAGAGCCGCGGTGTCGTCCAGCGAGCGGCGGCGTTGGTGTTTATCACGCCCGAGTCGGCCGTCACCAAGGGGTTCCGGACGTTTGTGGAGCGAATGCACGGGCAGCACAAGCTTGACCGGGTCGTCGTGGACGAGTGTCACACGGTGTTGCGGTGCAGCAAGAAGTTCCGGCCAAAGATAAAGCGACTAGGCCAGACGCTCCGTGACTTTGGCGTGCCCGTGATATGCTTGACGGCAACGTTGAAGCCGACGGACGAGAGTGCGTTGTTCAAAGCGATGGAGTTCACGCTGGATCGGGTGCACATATTCAGGGAGCGAACAACGCGGCGAAACATACGGTATAGCGTCGACGTCGTGGAGGGCAAGGAGCAGGAGACGAGGAGGAACTCGATGAATACCGGCCGCAGGAGGATGATAAAGAGCAGCGGCGGCGGTGGTGGTGGTAGTAGTGTTGTTGTCAGGGTTAACCGGGAGGGCGAGGAGGAAGGAGGGGATGGGGATGATGGTGAAGACGAAGAGGCAGTGGAGCGTGCGTGCGAGATTGTCCGGCAGTGGACAGAGGCACACGGCGAGGGCAAGGTGATTGTGTACGGGGGAACCATCCGGCGAGTGCAAATGGTTTCAGAGAGGCTGGGTTGCATAGCGTACTGGCGCGGAGCCGGTGACTCGGCAGAGAAGGCTCGGCGGTTGCAGGAGTGGATGAGCAGCAGCGGGGGTGAGGAGGGATGGATCACGGCGACGAATGCGTTGGGGTTGGGCATCGACGATGGCAAGGTGCGATTAGTCGTGCACGTGGGGATGCCGCGGACGCTGGAGAACTTTGTGCAGGAGAGTGGACGAGGAGGGCGAGACGGGCAGAGGAGCGAGTCAGTGGTGGTCATACGGCGGGCGTGGCTCGAGCAGGAGGCAGAGAAGAAGAGGTGGGAACAGCAGCGGCAGGGGAAGAAGGACGAGTGGGAGTGGGATAGGGATGCGGTCGAGTTCGTCGAGGGCAAGTGTTGTCGACGAGAAGTGCTTGATCGGGAGATGGATGGCAATATTGACAGGTTTGGGTGCGTGGATGAGGAGGAGATGTGTGATATATGCGAGGCGGAGCAGGTGGAAAGAGAGATCGCGGATCGTCGCGACATGATGGGGATCACGGACGTTGACGAGGGGTCAAGTGCAGAGGCAGAGGCAGAGGCAGCGCTGGATTATGAGAGGAGTCAGCGGTTGGTGCAGCAGCGAGAGGTGGAGAGGAGGTCAAAGGCAATGCGGGAGGCAGGGGAGGTCATCATGTTCGAGAACATGCTGGCAGATTGGAGTGGAAGCTGCAGTGTATGCAGGTGCGAGGGTGTAGAGGATGTGTATCATGAGATGGAGGCATGTAGATGGAAGGGGTCAGAGGAGTGGCGGAAGGTGAGGGCGAGCATAACGCGGGCAGAGGAGGCGATGATGGAGTTGAAGCGATTCGCGGATTACTCGGCGTGTTTCAACTGCGGGTTACCACAAGATATATGCGAGCAGTGGGAAGCGGCGGGTGATGATGAGAGGTTATTTAGGAGGGCAAGGGGCAAGACATGTCAGTATAAGGGGGTATTATTTGAGATCATGGCAGTGCAGTGGGTGCGGGATATAGACTGGTGGTTAAGGGAGGTAGGGCGGAAGATAGGTGAGGTGATTGATGAGGTAGATAGCGAGCAGATGGGTAGATTATTCGAGTGGTTGGGGGAGTTGATTGAATGGGGTGGAGGCATAGGCGGCGGGATTCAAGCAAGTAGGGTATGTCAAGTAGTAGTGAGTTTGGAGAGGCAGTGGCAAGAGAAGGAGGGATAAGAAGCTAAGAGGTAAATAAGGAAATATAAATAAGAGAGTTTTTTAAAAGAAATATATATAATTAGATAGTAAGGGCAATAAAAGAAAAAATAAAAAGGTTTTATATAAAAGGGGTTAAATAAATAAATTAATAAATATAATAAAGGAATAGTTATATAAAACATAAATAAAATAGAAAAATTAAATAAAAATAAAAATAAAAATAAAAATAAAAATAAAAATAAAAATAAAAATAAAAATAAAAATAAAAATAAAAGAATAATTATAAATATAAGTAGAGAGATAGATTTAAGAATAAAATTAGGGTAAGGGTTTAAAGAGAAGGATAGGGGGAGTAGTTTATGAATATAGTTAGGGGGGAGTGAGGTCCAGATACGGCCATAGAGAGCCGAGGCAAGGGATAGAGGTGAAATACCGAGTTTCGAGAGTGAGGTGGTTTTAAACGGAGGGGCGACGGCCGAGGGGTTGCGGTCGAGATGTCGAAAGTCCGAGCGTAGGCAATGGTTTCGGTCGGTGGTGGAGGGAGAAAGGAAGAATTGAGGTGAGAGTTTGAGAAGAGAGGGGAGGCGGATTTATAGACGAGATGCAACCAAAGAGGCATGCGACTAAGAGATATATGACGCATGCGATGTATGTGACCAAGGGATATTTGAGGAGGAGATGAGGTAAGAGAAAGAGAAAGAGATGAGGCAAGTGAGGCAATAATAAGCGGGGAGATAAACAAGGGGAAAGGAGGCGAGGAGGGGAAGTAAAGTAGAGGGAAGAGAAGAGGGTAAGGCGAGCAAGGTGCGAGGTAGGCGAAGAAGAGCATTGCGATGTTTATAGCGAGCGGGCGTTGAGGATTAGATGAAGACATAGGCATAGGTGAGGGATATATCATGGGCCGATGGAGAAGGTGAAGACGAAGAGAAGATAGCGAGGGCGAGGGTGGCGATATCGAGGCGAATTATGAGAGAAGCAGGAGGTTGATCCGGCAGATAGAGACGGGGCGAGCGTTGGATGTGATAAAGGAGGCGCAAGATGCGACGGATTTTGAGGCAGAGTTGGACGAGTGAAGTAGGTGTTGCAATGTATGTAAGGAGGGAGGATATGATGACGACGAGGATGTTGAGCAGGGAATAGATGCGTGTGCGAAGAAAAGGTCGGGGGTGTGGCAATTGTTCACGGAGAAAGGCAGTGAAGTTGGGGAAGGAATGATTAAGAAGGAGAGGTTTATGGGTTGAGCCGCGGTGCGATGAGGCGTAAGGGGTCGAGGTATAAAGGTGAGTTTTAGTGGGTTGTAGTCGCATTAGATTTGTGATATTGGTGTGATTGAGCGAGTAGGTAGGGTTAAGAGGGAAAATGAAGCAGCGTATAACGAATCGAGGCATGGGTTGAGAGATATAACGGGGTTGAGTGAAGGGAGTAGAGCAAAGAGAGAGATATGTATAGGCGTAGAAGAAAAACATATTGGCAGGTGAGGTGGAGGTTAATGGTTATATAAGATAGGGGTTGATCATAGGTGCAATAGGTTAGACGGAAAACACGGTGCGAGTTATAGAGGGTAAGCATTGTAATTTTGAGGATGGATGGATGTAATATAAGGAAGGCGTTAGCAGAGCAGTAGCGACACGATAATAGTGGATCGATTGTGTGTAGACGCATGGGTTGAGGGTTAGGCAGGGTTTAGAGCGGGGTTACATACAAGGTAATCAAGTAATCAAGGAGATATAAGGTAATCAAGTCATTATAAAGAGACGAGGTAATCAAGTCATCATACAGAGGCGAGGTAATCAAGTCATCATACAGAGACAAGGTAATCAAGTCATTAAGATAGTGCATGGTTAAGCATGTAATCAGGGAGAGGCGGTGTAATCAAGCAATATAATCAAGCAATGTAATCAAGCAATCAGATAGATGGAAGTAATCGGGGAAATATGGCAGGATAGGGTTAGCGGGTAATCAGGTAGATCGGGGGATAAGAAGTGGTGGAGTGGGTTATATAGGAAGACATATAAAGGAGGAATAGGGGTCAGAGATCAGGGTTAGGGGCAGGAGCAAGCGTTAAGGTTAGGGTTAGCGGTGTTTTTAAGGGTTAGGGTTAGGGTTAGAAGCGTCAGGGTCAGGGTTATGTTTTTAGGATTAAAGAAAAGAGTAGTTTTTAGAGGTAAGTAAGAAGTAGGTTAGGTTAGGATAGGGGTTAAGGGGATAGAGTAGTAAGGGGTTTAAGATAGATAATATAAAGTAAATAAATAGTAAGTAAAAAATTAGAGTATTAAGAGTTATAGGTTAGTAGGGGAGTAGGTATAAGGTTTAAATATTATTTTAAGTTAGGTTTAATATAATAAAGCAGGGGGAAAATAGTAGGGAGAGAATAGGGGAAGGTTTAGTTAGAGTAAGAAGTAAAATAAAAGGAGAGTATTAAAGTAGGGCGAGGAAGGAGCAAATAGTTTAGGTATAGGGATATATATATATATAGTAAAGGTTAGTAAAATAGAGTTTTAAGTAGTTTATATAGGGTTATAAGAGGGTTAGTAAAGAGAAGGGGGGTAGAAAAAGGAGAAGGGTTTTAGTTAATAAAGGATAAGGAAATAATAAAGGGTAAAAAGGTATAAAAAAAGAAGAAAAAAAAAAGAAAAATAAAAAGGGGAGTAAGAAAGGTTAAATAAGGTAAGAGGGAATATAAGAGGGTTAGAAATAGAGTTATTAAGAAAGGGTTAAGTAGTAAGTTAGGTATCCAGAAGGTAAGGGTAGTATTAAGGTAGATATAGTTAAGTATTAGGTTTAGTTAAGGGTTAGAGAGGTAAGTAAAGAATAGGAGTGTTAGAAGGATAGTAAGATAAGGGTTTATATTAAGGAGAAAAAGGTTAGTAAGTATAGGGTAGGAAAGCAGGTAGGGTAGGGTTTTTTTATAGCGAGTTATTAATAGTTAATTATTAATATAGGGTTAAGAGTAGGGAAGAAAAAAAGAAAGTAAGAATAATTAAGGAGTAAAGTAAAAGATATAAATATAAGGAGTTTAAGATTAATATAGTTTATTTTATAATTTAAGAGTATAAGAAGAGGAGAGTAAAAAAGAAATATAGGTATTTATTATAATAAGTTTAATAAAGTTAGTAGATAGTTTAGGTAGGGTTAGGTATAGAAAAGCATAGAAGTAAAAGCATAAGAGGAGGGGGGTAATATAAAGGTTAGTAAAAGGTAGAAAAGTATTATTTATAGAGTTAAAGTAAAAAGTAAATAGGCAAAGTAATATAATTAAGAGTTTTTTAGTATTTTATTTAAGATTATAAGATAAGAAAATAAAGTTAAAGTTAAAGTAAGAGTAAATTAAAGTATAAAATAAGGTAAAAGAAATAAAAAGAGAAATAATAAGTAAGAAGAAGTATAAATAAGGCGAAGTAGTTTATAAGTATTTTATAGTTATATTAGGTTAAGAAAAGAAGTATAATTATTAAGATATTTAAGAGAATAAATAATATTAAAATAAAAAAGATTATAAGGATAAAGTTAAAAGGTATTAAAAAAGGTAAGAGAAGTTATTTATTTATTAAGTAAAATATAAGGATAGAATAGGAGGGTAAGTATATTATAGAAGGGTTAGGTTAAGGAAAGAGTTAAAAGGAATAAAAAGAGAAAAAAATATAAAAGGAGGTTAATAAATAATATAGAGGTAAGTAATAATTAATATAAGAAAAATAATATTTAAAAAGAAGGTATAAGTAAGTAGGTATAAAAGGTAAGAGTAATAAAGAGTAAAAGAAATAAAGTAAAAAATAAAAAAAGAAATATAAAAAGATAAATATTAAAGAAGGAAATAATAAAAAAGGTAAAAAAGTTATAATTAATAGAAAGGAGGTATAAAAGAGTAGGTAAAGAGGGTAAAAGGTAAGGGTAAAATAATTAAGTTAAGTATTAAGGTAAGAAATATAAAAGGGTAATAAAGTAAGAGGTTAAGTTAAAAGTTAAAATTAATTATAAAGGTTATAGTAGTAAGAAAATAAGAAATTAAGTAAGTTTTAAATAAAATTAGTTTTTATTTTATTAATTAATTAAAAAAATATATATATATATAATAAAAAGAAATAAAATAAAATATAAGTAAATTAATTTAAGTTTAATATATTAGGGATATAAAAATATAAATAAGAGTTAAAGAGGGTAAAAAGTATATATAGGGTAAGGGGATAAAATAAAATAAGGGATTAGTTTTATAAGTAAAAGTAATAATTAAGTATAATTAGAGTAAGTTTTATAAGTAAGGTAAGAAAAGTAAAAAGTAATTAGTATATAAAAGAGAGTAATAAGAGGGGTTAAAAGGGGGTTAATAGTTATAAGGAGGAATTAAAGAAGTTTAATAAGGAGAAGGAAAAGTTAGGTAGTAAAGTAAAGAATAAAGGGTTAATAGGGGTTAAAGGGGAAAGAGGTAAGTTTAGAGGAGTAGTTAATAGAGTAGGGTTATTTTATAGTTAGTAATAGTTAAGTTTAAGAGAAGAAGATAAAGAAAGAGTTTTTAGGTAAAGAAAGTAGTTTTAAAAGTTAAGGGGAAATTAAGGGTTAGGAATAGGGTTTAGAAAGAAGTATTATTAAGTGGGTTTAAAAGGGGGTTATTTATAAAAAGAAAAGGTAAGGTTAAAGGGGTAATAGAGGGGAGAAAGTAAGTTATTTAGGTTAAAGGGGAGAAGTAAAAGAGGCAAGGGAGGGGTTAAGGTATAGAGGAAGGTAGAGTAATATTAAAAAGTATTTAAAAGAGGGGGTTAATAGAGAAAGAAGGGAGAAGGAGTAATAAAGTTATTAAGTATTAAGGTTAGTAAAGGTATTGGGGAAATAAGAGGTTTTAAGTAGTATGGGAGGAGGTTAATTTAAAGATATTAGGGAAAAGAAGGGGAGAAATTTAAAGGGAGTATTTAAGTAGAGAAGAGGAAGAGGAAGAGGAAGAGAGAGGTTAGAAGGGAAGGGAAAGAAAAGAGTTTATTAAGAAGTTATAATAAGTTAAAGAGAATAAGAAAGAGAAAGGGATTTAAAGGGGTTTATAGTAAGAATAGTTTATAAGTAAGAAGTAAAGAGTAAAGAGTTTTAGAGTTAAGGGGGAGAAAGAGTAGTAATTAAGAAAGTAAGTAAATATAAAAAGAAGGTAAAGTAAGTTAAAAGGTTAGGGTTAGAAGTGAGTTAAAGTATTAGGGGTAGGTGGTGAGTGTGAGTATAGGAGTAAGGGTCAGGGGTAGGGGTAGGAGTAGGGGTAGAATAAGTAGTTATAAAAGGGTGAGGTAAAGGGGTAAGTAGTAAAGAAAGAAGAGGTGAGAGGAGTAAGAGGAAAAAAGAGAATAAGGGTTAGGTAGGTAAGTATTTAGGGGAAAAGAAAAAAGGGTTAAAAAAGAAAAAGAAAGAAAGAGGAGAGAAAGGATAATTAATAAGTATTAGGTTAAGGGGAAGAAGGAAGTAAAAGAAGGGAGAGTAAGGTATATAGAGTTAGGGAAAGAAGGGAAAAGGGAAAGAGGAGTAAAAGTAGGTTAAGGTAAGAGAGTAGGGATTATTTAGGTAAAAGGTAGTTAAGAGGAAAGTAAAAAGAGTAGTTATAGAGGTTAAAGGGAGGGGAGAGTATAAAGGGAAGGTAAGGTTAAGTTAAGAAGAGGGTAGGAGAGGGTAGAGAAGGGAAAAAGAGGAGTAGAGTTATTAAAGAGGTAAGGGGTTTAGGTAATATAAGAAGAAGAGAGTTTAGAGGAGTAGGGGAAAGGAAAAAAGAAGGTTAAGGTAGGTATTTAGTAAGGGAAGAGAGATAATAAAGAAAAGAGTTTAATGAAGTTTAAAGTAAAAAAGAAGAGAGAAGAATATATTAAAGTATAATTACGTTATTATTAAGATTAATAGTAATAATTAAGTTAAGGATTAGGGTTAAGTATTTATAATAAGGGTTAGAATTAAGGGTTTATAATAAGGGTTAGGGTTAAGTATTTATAGTAAGGGTTAGGAGGAGTAATTAAGTTAAGGGTTAGGGTTAAGGGTTTATAATAAGGGTTAGGGTTAAGTATTTATAGTGAGGGTTAGGGGGAGTAATAAAGTTAAGGGTTAGGGTTAAGTGTTTATAGTAAGGGTTAGGAGGAGTAATTAAGTTAAGGGTTAGGGTTAAGGGTTTATAGTGAGGGTTAGGAGGAGTAATTAAGTTAAGAGTTAGGGTTAAGGGTTTATAGTAAGGGTTAGGGTTAAGGGTTTATAATAAGGGTTAGAGGGAGTAATTAAGTTAAGGGTTAGGGTTAAGTATTTATAGTGAGGGTTAGAGGGAGTAATTAAGTTAAGGGTTAGGGTTAAGTATTTATAATAAAGGGTTAAGAGGAGGGGTTAAGATTATAATGAGGGTTAATAGTTAAGTTAATTTAAAAATATAAAAGAAGAAAAAATAAAAAAAATAAGAAAAAAAAATTAAATAAAATAAGTTAAGATTAGAAGAGAAATAAGAAATAAAAAGAAAAGAGAGTAATTAAAAAAGTAAGAAATATGAAGGTTTAAATATATATAAGTAGAGATTAAAGAGTTAAAAAAAAAATAAATAAGTAAAATTAAAGAGGGAAAAAGAGAGTTAAGTAAAAGAATTAAGTTAAAAGGGGTTATAATAAAGAATTATATTAAGTAAGAGGGAAGTAGGGTTAGGGTTAGGGTTAGGGTTAGGGTTAGGGTTAGGGTTAGGGTTAGGGTTAGGGTTAGGGTTAGGGTTAGGGTTAGGGTTAGGGTTAGGGTTAGGGTTAGGGTTAGGGTTAGGGTTAGGGTTAGGGTTAGGGTTAGGGTTACCAGGACCAGGACCAGGACCAGGAACTGAAAAGACCGGTTAGCGCGGCTATAACT